>NC_140582.1:944366679-949938877 GCF_964204655.1 Triturus cristatus
CATCCTGTCATTGTTTAGGGTGGGTTCCAGGGCCTGGGGCTAGGCTGCTCTCAATCGTTCCTTGGATTGTTCTCTTGTACAGAAACATGTCTCACCAGATTATTTGCTTGTACCCCTATAGCAAGTGCACCTGGTTCTTATTATTTACATTGTTATCTTTTCTTCCACTGGTTTAGTCAAATAATCCATAATGTCTGGACCGTGTATTAATACTTCGTTGTTCTAAGATGTTTGATTGTGTCAATGCCGCTATTGTGGGGGGGACTAGGAATAGGCGCGCCATGCCCGAGTTTGAGTTTAATGTCACAACAGACACATAAATGACAATAGTGTATACACATTATTGGAATATATGAGGCATGGGATCTATACAAAAAAGACATAGGATATTGGCTCAATGAAACCGATGCCAAGGCCATATTACCTTTTCACAAGAATCACACCTGGCTAACTCAGATGCCTCCAAACCACACAAACGTTGGTGAGGCCAACTATTTCATACCTCCTACTCTGCCTACTCCTGGGGAGCTGCAATTGGGATACAGGCGGGGGTACTGTTGGGACTGCATGACTCAAGGGTAGATGCGCAAGGGGCACCCTAGATGGAAACATGATAGTCCTTGGAAACATATATGCACTCAATACAGAACAAGACGTCCTTTTTACACACTTGTCTGCCATGTTAGTGGATTGAGCTCCATAGCCTTGGGTACTGGGGTGGGACTTTAATTCAGTTTTGGATATAATACTTGATAGATCACACCCACCTTCACCTAGCACCACACCGGTCCATCAAACCTGAATCCTGAACCAATGGGTGATGGGTAGGAATTGAATGATGTCTGGCACGTTTGTGACAAAGGAATGAGAGAATACTCTTTTTACTCACACGCTCTGCATACATGTTTAGATCGCTTTCTATGCCCGGTACACCTCCAACCCTACATTATCCATGCCACATAAATAGGCAAGACTGTTTCGGATCACATGGAGATTTTGCTGACATGGTGCCGGGTACCAGCCCCTATTCCTACATGGCGGCTTCAACTGCTTTAGAGACATATTTTACAACTAATACTGGCACTGGCTCCTCACCCATCATAGAATGGGATGTATTTAAAGTAGTGATCTGCAGTGCTGCCATTAATTCAGTAGTGGGTGCCAGTAGGGTGATTCTTCGTGAGCTCAGCGAGGTGCAGGACTCATTGGGCTTCCTTGAGAGCTCAGCGGCACAAAACACAGATGCTGTACCTCATCTGCAGGAAGCCTGGGAGCAATATGCAGAGCTGTTGGAACGACTGCGAGTGCTGGACTTTAGCCAATACACACAGAGGGTGCACGTGGAGCTAGACCAATTAGGTGCACTAATGGTGCTCGTGACACTTCTAGACCTCTTGCCCACACCCATAATAGCCTTAAACATTCCGACTGGTGAGGTGGTCACACAATGCGAGATTAATGCAGCATTTCGGGACTATTACACAATACTATATTCTACATACCACACTGCCGACCCCTTTGAGCTCTCTGTGTTCATATGGGTGGCGTGCCAGCCTGCAGTTCAGGTGGTAAATAGAGAGGACTTTGCTGCACCCATTACGGTGAATGAAATCAGAGGGGCCTAAAAGAATTAGAAAGTAACAAGACGCTGGGATCTGATGGAATCCCTGTAGAATTTTACGCTGCGAACTCCGCCCAGGCCTAGTTTATTGCACACTGATCAATGTGGATTTCTACCTCGTTGAAACACCTCATTAAATATCCAACGTTTGTTCCAGATCATGGATGCCAGCCAGGACCTTTACCCTAATGCCGATTGCCTATCATTAGACATCCATCAGGTATTTGATTCCTTGGATTGGGATTACACGCTTGTCAGATTGGCACATTTTGGGATACCTCCAGCCTACATCAGATGGGTCAAATTAATATATACTGCCCCCACCGACAGATATAAAACTGGCTTATATATTTCCCAATCTTAACCAGTTAAATGAGGCACTAGACTGGGTTGTCCCCTTTCCCTGCTCCTCTTTATCCTCGCTGTCGAACATATAGTGCAAAGACTTAGACAGGAAATAGGCGGTAGGGGGAATCCAGTAGGTGTCACAATCCATACCATCTCGTTATATGCCGATTACATGATCTTGTATTTCAAAGATGTCCAAGAATAGCAGATAGAGTCGGCCCAATTGATTTCTACATTTGCAACCCTTTCTGGCCTCCACATTAATGTGGATAAATCTAGTGC
Source organism: Triturus cristatus (assembly GCF_964204655.1). NCBI lineage: Eukaryota > Metazoa > Chordata > Amphibia > Caudata > Salamandridae > Triturus > Triturus cristatus. Next base: position 944,368,931 of record NC_140582.1, read on the forward strand.
ATACTCTTTTGCTGGCACATATGCTGAACCCAACCTACATTTTGGTGAATTTATGATTCCAGTAGATCCTTCCACTTTCCGCTACCTCGGGATTCAGATATACAGAGATAGCCTTGATATATTAGAACGTAATCTCTCACGAGCAATTGTAATGCTCAAATCACAAGTGCCTTTTGGAGAACATTACACCTATCCGTGGCTGGGCGGCTGGCACTGTCTAGAATGGTGATGTTGCCACATATTTTGTATCACTTTATGAACCTATAAATTGTGTTCACCATAGGGCTTTTCCAGCAGCTTAATACTCTATTGACTGATTTAATATGGGGGCGGGGTCGTCGTAGTCAGTTTAGAAAAACTTTACCTTCCAACGTATAAAGGAGGGCTGGGAGCTTCAGACTTTAGGGAATGCTGTGTAGCTGGGCAACTGCAATGGTTATCCTACTGGCTTGCTGGCCATAATCTATCAAAAACAGATCTCACTGCTACGCACTTAGAACGTGGCCACCTTCATTGTGTGTTATGTCCAGGTGACCCAACATTACCTACTCATACACTACTATTGCAAGTTGCGTTGTCTTACTAGAGGGAAACAGCCTTGCCTACGCAGTCAGCACTATGCAATACTAAAACAACTCAGGCAATACGACACACATGTTGTTACCATGCGTTCCTTTACCACACAAATCGTTACAGCGACTTGCATTAGGGAACGTGTTGTTGGATGTTAAATCCAACATCTTCCGCACTGGTGCACAGACGGGAGTTGGAATAATAATATATACTATTCCAAAGCCCAGGACTTCCCTAAGGCAAGTCGTTGTAATGACGTGCGTGGTAATGGAACACGTGGTAACAACAAGTTCATTTTATTGCCCGTGTTGTAATGGCATGCATTGTAAAAGCATGCATGATTGTGTCATACATCCCTTACTGAAAGATTGCATTACGGTATTCCTCAACTCAAGTACTTTATGCCTCTAACATCCCCTTCCCCACTGCCTCAGGTACACTAACGAGTAGGAGGCTTATGCCCTCTGAATGCGAAGTAAGCACCACTGTAGGGGATCTATTTGCTAACAGCACCCTCATGATACATGTAGGGGCCGATTCACAGAAATAATCTGAGACAAAATCCTAAACTTACTACTTTTGATATTCACAGAAGGCATTAAGTAGTAGTAACGTTAGGATTTTGTCTTAAGTTTGACTTAAAACAGACTTAAGACAGACTTAAGACAGACTTAAGACAAACTTCAGACAAACTTAGGACAGACTTAAACCAGACTTAAGACAAACGTAAGACAAACTTAAGACAGACTTAAGACAAAATCCTAACTTTACTACTACTAAATGCCTTCTGTGAATACTAAAATGTAGTAGGTCTAGGATTTTGACTCAGATTAGTTCTGTGAATCGGGCCCGTAGACTTTATCTACACAAACAACCTCCCAAACACCCTGTTACTAACACATGCCTGCCTCTTGTGCTACATATGTAAATACTGGGCAGCGGATGATCATGAACCACTGGCATATGAATTATTAAGAGCATTGCACAGAATGAGACATGCCTGGCACCTGGTGTGCTGGCTCTAGAGAGAAATATAGAGAAATATAAAACACAAGGAGGAATTAAAAACCTATATTAAGTGAATCTCAACTGAAATGGTAGAACGAATCATTGGATGACCTGGCTACCATGTCCAGAGTGGAGGACAATAAAACATGTTGGCAGATAGTAGCCCACTGAAGCATTTCAAAGGCTTAAATACAGATGCGAGTAAGGTGTAAAGGGATTCTAGGCCACGTATCCTAATAAACTCTCAAGCAGCATATTTGAGGGTGCTGGGCTACTATAAACGTTTTTTTAGCTGAGCTAATTATACCAATCTATAAGAAGGGCAGACCAGAGGATCCCTGCATTTACAAGCCAATCAGTTTGATTGATGCCTTACAGACATATTTTGCCGGCAAATTCATGGGTTACAGCAAACAAATGATGGACGGAATGCTGACAATGCAAACATTCTCCCCCAGTCAAAAGATCTGAGTTAAATCCATTGTTCTTTTGCCCACCACGCCATCCCAGTTTGGACCCAGCCATATGCAAATCAGTCTTGACCCTGTGCCCCATGGGAACAGTCCAGACCAAACTGCAAGGCCAGGTCCTCCCTGGACCAGAAACAAGCATCCTGGGACCGGTTTCAGGGTATGTCAGCCTTCTTCAGCCAGGCTAGCTTGAACCCAGTGGCACAGTGAGCAAGGGACCCACGTCTGGGCATACTCATCCCACTTAGGGTGAAATGTGTTACAGCAAACAAATGATGGATGGAATGCTGACAATGGAAACATTCTACCCCAGTCAAAAGATCTGGGTTAAATCCATTGTTTTTTTGGCCACTATGCCACCCCAGTTTAGACCCGGCCATACGCAAATCAGTCTTGACCCTGTGCCCCATGGGAACAGTCCAGACCGAACTGCCAGGCCAGGTCCTTTCTGGACCGGGAACAAGCATCCTGGGACCGGTTTCAGGGTATGTCACCCTTCTTCAGCCAGGTTAGCTTGAATCCAGTGGCACAGTGAGCAAGGGACCCACGCCTGGGCATACCCATCCCACTTAGGGCGAAAAGTGTTACAGCAAACAAATGATGAACGGAATGCTGACAATGCAAACATTCTCTTCCAGTCACAAGATCTGGGTTAAATCCATGTATCTTTTCCCCACTACGCCACCCCAGTTTGGACCCAGCCATATGCAAATCAGTCTTGACCCGGTGCCCCATGGGAACAGTCCAGACCGAACTGCCAGGCCAGGTCCTCCCTGGACCGGAAACAAGCATCCTTGGACCAGTTTCAGGGTATGTCACCCTTCTTCAGCCAGGCTAGCAAATTCATGGGCAACACACTGAATGTGCTTGTGTAAACTGGATACTACCAGAAGTACAGACAAGGTTTTTCCGAAAAACCAGTAAAATTGTTCAGATTCTTTTACTCTGTGCCCTCCATTGGAAATCCATGTTGCTGGGGCATGGTTACCTTAATGTGGCATTTGGTGATCTCAGGTCACCAAATGTCACATTAAGGTAACTTATCCCCCACCATAAGCTTTGGAGTGTATTGGGCACCATGAGTGTCCCTGACAATATTTTATTCATATTAATAAGACAACACGAGACCCATTATGCCCGAATAGGATGTGGAAACACGTGTGAGGTGAACAAGCATATTAGGATAGAGAAGAGGGTTCAACAGGGATGCGTCCGTGCCCCTACTTTCCTTTCTCTATTCATATACTCCTAGACTTTCTGGGTAATGATGATGCGAGTCTCAAAAGTCCCTGCTCCTTAACTCTAAGACTCTACTTGAGCTACAGGCTATAATTGACTGTTTTTTATTATTTTGCACAAAACAGGGTTTGGAGCAAAAAAGTTCTAAAACTAAATGTATGTCTTCCAACCCATAAGAATCTATGAAGGTTCAAATTAAAGCCCACAATGAAGTGATTGAGCAGGTAAAAGATTTTGAATACCTAGAAGTCATACTGACAAGTAATCGTTCACGGTCTCAACAGAATAGCAAAAGTGCAATTAGATGACAACATGAATCCATAGATGTTTTCGTAAGAAAGCGATAACAAATGAGGCCCACCGGCTCCAGAAATATATAACATCAAGGCCAAGGGGACGGTCCTACAAGGTGTTGGATTATGGGGTCATGTCAAAGACAATTGTCTATGGGTGGTCGAAAACAGATTTTTGCTCTCCTTAATATTTCTCCCACAGAGTGCCCCTCCTTTACCACAGCTAATTCACCTACGTATGTATCTGATCTCTTACTCCGTCTCTGTCAAACCAAGACCTCTTTTTTATTGGCACAGATTGTTGTCAACTGAGGAGCTTCACCCCTACAGTAAAATCCTTGAGGCAATATTATATTCAAATCAGCATGCTAGAAATCCCTTGGATACCCTTTGTGAAAGACATGCTACATAGTATAGGCTTAGCTGCTTATGGGAGTCCCCAGCAGATGTTCGTTGAGTCTCTAAATCTGCAATTAAAGGAAAACTTAAACATTACTTTCGGAAGAGGAGCTGAGGAAATGCAAAAGCAGAAATCTGGTAAACAAATTTCTTGATTATAAAATGATTCCCCCATTTGAGCTCTTTCTTTTTTTTTTTTATCCTCATATGCCTCAAGAAAAGATAACCAGATTCCATTTGCACACCTAACTGGCCCTCTGTGCTTGCGTGCTGGAAAAACCGGAAACAGGAAGGGGAGGAGAGGATGTTCTGCTCCAAGGTTTTATGGCCCGGGTTTTTGAGAGCGTCGCAGTCCACCTCACCTTCCCGCTTTTCTCTCCACCGCATTCCCCCAAGCGCCTGAGCACTGAATGGGAAGCATCAAATGGAGAAATGCCAAGGTAGCCGGACGAGGCTTAGCAGGCGTAATCATCGGATATTAGAAAGTGTTTTGCTGCTCACACCACTCCAAAGCCGGAGACCAGAAATGGTGATTCTTAAAAGCTCTCATATCTAGCCCAGCCACATATTTGATAGAAAGCACCCAATCAGAGAATTTAGGAGGAAATGCAGCTAGCCATTGCTTACAGATCTCTCTGCGTGCCAATAACATGGCATAAAAGAACAACTTAGAATTATTAACCGTGACCTTTTCCAAGGAGTCCACACATCCGAAGATGACCGTCGAGATGCTTACCTTAATATTGATGTCTAGCATCTTGGACAGAGCACTACTCACGTCTTTCCAAAATAACTGGATCTCGGGACATTCTAGGAACATGTGAACATCGTCTTCTTTCAGGCTCCCACACTTAGGGCATGCCACATCACATCCTCTTCCAAACTTAGACAGCCTCTGTGGTGTCCAATAGGCTCTATGGATGGAGAAAAGGTGATTTCTTCTTAGATGCGCAGATTTAACAGTTTTAAAAAGCATAGACATTGATACTTGCCACATATTTTCCAGCGACGGCCCCGACAAGCATCTTCCCCATAGTTCTGTTGGGAGAGTGAAAGCTCCATCTTCCAATTCAACCATCAGCCAATAAATCATAGCCAGCTCCTTTTTAATAGTTACTTCTTTCATAAATGTATCTTCCAGATCGTTCTGTTTTCGTATCACAGTGATAGGATCTTGACACCAGCTTTGTATTTGGATATACTTGAATTTAGATATCTGTTGGTTCGTTAGCTGATTACAAGTATCCCAGCTTATTAATTGTGCTTCAGGCAGAATGTGATTCCATCTGGTTAGGCCTGCCTCTTTCAGTGGTCTGGCTAGAATATCTTTAGCCCAACCCGGTGAGCCTGGTGAGTCCCAGATGGGAGCCATGGAGCTATAATATGGTATCTTTAGAGCCTTTCTGACCCTGTACCAAGTCTCTGCCAGGCCTTTCAGGATCTTCAGCCTGACTTTCTTAAAGTGTTTGGGGTCAGAGTACTTAAACAAAAAGCCCTGGCTGGTCCCAGACTCCTGACTTGCCATAACATCAAACAGCCTTCCAAGTTCCGATATTGTGGGAGTATTAAAAAGCATCTTTCCATTTTTTAGTAGAAATGCCCATGAATAAAATAGCAAATCTGGCAATGCTAAGCCACCTTTATCCACCCTCCGTCCCAGCTTCTTCCAGGCTATTCTTGGGCCTTTACTTGCCCAAATAAAAGAATTTATTTGGCCCTGCAGTTTTTTAAGTGCTTCTTTATCAAACGGTAGGGGGACGGCATCAAACAAAAAAGATAGTTTTGGGAGCACCATCATTTTTATTAAATTGACTCGGCCAAGCAAAGTGAGTTGAAGGTGCGCCCAGATTTTTAAAAGCCCATTAATCTCTTTCTTTGCCTTCTCGAAATTCATTTTTGTTAGTTTAGAAAGATCTTGCGGGATCAAAACACCCAAGTATCTCATTACCACCTTTTGACCACCTTCTCCCCCTTCTAAGTTCCAAGACATAATTTCCGTCTTACTTCTATTTACATTATAGCCCGATGCCTTCCCAAAATCCCTTGTTAGTGCGTTAATATTACCCATAGTCTTATGCAAGTTGGTTGTGTAAATGAGAATGTCATCTGCGTAGAGGCCCAGTTTCTTGTTCCAACCTTGGAAATGGAAAGGTATGATCTCAGGATCTTCCCTGATTCTTCTGGCCAGAGGCTCTATATACAGATTAAACAAAAGCGGTGATAGAGGACACCCCTGTCTCGTACCTCTACTGATAAAAATTGGGTCTGTTAAGGAACGGTTAATCAACAATCTGGCTTTTGGATGACTATATATAGCTCCCAGTATTCTGCAGAAGTTTAAACCCAGGTTTGCTGACCTTGCTGCTGCTTGTAGGAAGGGCCAATTAACTCGATCGAAAGCCTTAGTGGCATCCAAAGCAATTACCGCCAATGGGAGCACGTAGGTGGTTGCAAGGTCTATCGAACCTATTAGTGAGTGAGTTAGTTCCTTTAGGAACCTTCCACGAATAAATCCTTTCTGGTCTGTGTGGATCAGCTCTACCATAGGACCGTTCAATCTATCAGCCAATATTTTTGTGAAGATCTTGTAGTCACAATTTAATAAAGAAATTGGCTGACATGAGTCGCAATTTATTGGGTTTTTTCCAGGCTTTAGAATCAAGGAGATATTAGCCTCGTTCCATGAGGCTGGCATTTCAGCGCCATTAATAAAAAGATCATTGAAAATCTCTAAGAGGAAGGGTATTAGTGTGTTCGCCAAAGCTTTATAAACCTCAGAAGGTAACCCGTCCGGGCCCGGGGCTTTGGCCTTCTTCCCTTGCCGTAATGCAAGCTCCACTTCCCCTTCCTTTATCTTCTGATTCAAACACCTAGATTTATCGGCTGAAATTATTAAACCTTGGGATAGCCATGCTTGGACCTCTTCCTGAGTAGGTTTTAAATCTTCATGGTACACCTTACTATAGTGTTTATAAAAAGCTTGTTGGATCTCCTCATTGTTAGTGGTAAGGGTGCCTGTACAGTCACTTTGGATCTGGTCAATCCTGTTTCTCACCTGTTCTTTTTTTGCTTTCCAGGCCAACAGCTTACTACAGCCTTCACTGTATTCAAAGTGAGCTAACTTGCTGGCTTCCCATTTTTTTCTAACTCTGTCCTGTAAAACTGTTGACAATTTAGATTTTTCTCTCAGTACCTCTTGGAGAAAAATTCCCCGGGCTTCTTCCTGTAACTTAGGGTCAGAGAGATCTTTCTCTAGGGACTGGACCTTTTCCTCCACTACTGATAGCTCTTTACGACAATTGCTCCTCTTCTCAGCCGCTAGTGTACCTAACCTACCTCTCAAGAAGGCTTGTAGGCATCCCAGATTACACCAGATGTGGCTGAACCCTTATTAAACAGGAAGAACTCCTCAGTTTCTCTAGCGAGTGTGGCCACTATATCCTCATCCTGTAAAATTGTGCGATCTAGCATCCATCTTGATTGGGAGACTTTCTCATATAAATCTAAATATAGAAGCACTGCCGAATGATCTGACAGATGGGCACCCACATGCTCGACCTTTTGAATCCACTTAGTCAAGCTGCTATCGGTGAGAAAATAGTCTATCCTAGACTGATGTCTGTATTTATGGTTGTGAAATGTGAAACCTTTTTTTTTAGTCCAGCCTTCAGCCTCCAGATATCTTGAAGTCCCAACTGTGTCATGACTTGTTTAATGAGCATTGACATTTTTGGATTAACGCTGGCCCTACTGCCAGATGACCTATCTAGAGTATGATCCAGAACAGCATTGAGGTCGCCGGCCAAAATGATTGGATCAGAGGAGTCCACCAGTTCAGCTACTAATTCTCCCAGAAGAAGGACATCATCCCTATTAGGGCCATAATATCCCGCTAACATGAAAGGGTAACCTGAGATCTTTGCCTTCACCACTAACCATCTGCCTGCTTTATCTGAAATATGTGTCCCAAACACGACTTGCGGCCCTTTTTTAACAAGAATCGCCACTCCCTTGGTGACTCCTGATGGAGATGAACAGACTACTTGGGAGATCCAATTTTGGGTTCTAAAGAGGTCTAAACCCTTTTTCTCTGATAGGTGGGTCTCTTGTAATATAATGATCTGGGCTGGACAGTCTCTTAAATATTGTAGGATTTTATACCTCCTCCCTCGTACCCTAAGTCCGTTAACATTCCATGATAGTACTCTTATTACAGCCTTGCTTCTCTCAGTCATTCATAAAAAAGAAAAAACAAAAAAACAAAATAAAATAACACATAGGTGTTAGGAATATTTTCAGAGGCTCTAGAGGATCTATTTTTTTTTTCGTTTTCCCATTGTTTGAGCTCTTTCTTGATAACATCAGATGCTCTGTGGCAAACAGCTTTTTAATACATTTAGATATGGGATCTTTCCTACCAACCCCTTCTGTATATGATGGGGACAGAAATACTGTGTAAGCAAAAACTGCTCAGCCTGTACAACTGAAATTGAAATGGATACTCATTTGTTGTTTGATGTAATGAGAATCTTAAGAACTAGTACACAGGGAGTCATTGTTTACAGTGTTGCAAATGTATTATTTCTGCATGGCTATTACGTAAGAAATGTTGTCCAGCAATAGAACATGGAATGCTGCGTTATTGATTAGGGTATTCCTAAGAAAGTGGACATGATAGAAAATTGGTGCCCTCTTATAAAGAACTGATGTTTTAATATTTATGTTTTATTACTTAGAATGGTTTTAAAATGTACAGTATGAGATAATGAATGTATGCTACTATTTTGTAATGCAAATTGTTTATTCTTTTAAGGATAGTTTATCGGAAATAAAAATGGTATAATGATGATTTTTTTAATTTTTATTTCTTTCTAGATTGGAGTTAGGTTTCTATTTTTTCTTCACTCTGGATTTTTGACTTTATTTCATTTAAACATATCTATTTTTAGAATTATTTCTTTCTTTCAATTTTTTTGGATTTTTTCTTTTTTAGATTATATACTATTTTTGGCAAGTATTTTTAGTATTTACAAAATGTTAGTTTCTGTTACATATTTACAAAAACTTTTTAATGACATTACAAATATAACATGTTTAAGTGTTTAAAAGTATCAATTATTAGAGTGTTTATATATTGCTTTATTATTCATGAAATTCATATTATTTTTATAACAAATTCTGTTTATTTGTAGAATAAAGGTTTTTGAGTTCTAATTGAATATTAGAAATTAGTATTTTAACTAGTAAGTTTATTTCAAAGTTGAATGTATGTAAAGATATTTTTTAAAAAGGTTAATACATTATTGATAATACATTAATTTTAATGTACTACTTTTTAAAAAATTAAAAATTAATGTAACTTTATTTTGTAAATTACAATTATGTTCATTATATTTATACACAAATGCATACCAAAGCAACGTTGATACTTTGGTCCATGGTATTTCTGTAGTTGAGATTCTTGTATTTTCCATCATATATCTTTATAAAGTCGATCTTTTGGTTGTCAATATTTCACAATGAAATCTTAGTAACACAAGATGTTTGTGGTCGATATTTCATCATACAAACGGAAAATGCTAGCTAAATTTTGAAACATGTACATTTTGGAACAATAGCACCAGAGTTTGGATATTAGGCACAATTTTCACAGGGCAAGTCTTGATTCATCCCATTCAAAAATATCAATCCCCAGAGTGTTGTTCTTTATGCAATATAATATTAGGGATAAAGTACCCTCTGCTGTACATTACAAGGCTATCGCAAGTCACTGAGGAGTTCCATAATGATATAAGGTATGAAACGCCAAGGTGACTTGCAATTTCCTTATCATGTACACATCAGGGGGTACTTTATCTCATATAATACATGGTCACACCATCATCTTTCTCACAAACCTCTTAAAACCTTGGTCCATAGCTCTTTCATCTGAAAGAGCGAGCATGTTTAGAAAAGTGACAAATAAAAATAAAACCTCTCATGCAAAATTAAACACATCAAAAACCTGTTAAATATTTGCTGTAAACAGATATTAGAAACAGTTCAATACAGATCGGTTTTAAAAAAAGCTCCAGTAGCTTGGTACATTTAGAAATATGTACAAAGATTTGAACTTTTCTCTATTTAAAGGGTGGAAAAAATAAACATATTCTCTCTGCTTGGCATTGTAAGCTGTTAAAATAGAGCAGAATAAAGAAAATCAACATTCCATTTGTTGTTTAAAACAGCTGATTTAATTATGCTCCCTGACCTGCCATTGATCTCAATTGCTAGCTCTGGCAGCAGGCATTGTGACATCAGAACCCAACTGTAATAACCTCATATTAGCCAATCTCTGACTTCTTTTCTTCATAATCAGTGACTTGGTCTGCCAGAAGTCACCGATTATAAAGAAATGAGTGAATGACGTTTATACAGGGATTACAGTATCCTATGCATTATAAACAAATAGCGAGACATTCATAATCGATGGCCTAAGTATATTTACTTTGCCCCTCTACATTGCTTCTCAAAATGTCTTACTGAAATCTTCATAGGTTTTTTCCAGTTACATCATGCTTATAAAACAGTGTACAGAAGCATCAGACTTTGGCATAGGTTCACTGTACTGGGAAGGACTAAATGACAACAGAGATCAGAGCAAGACAGCATATGTCAAAGACAACAAGCTCATGTCTACATTCCACAAGCAAAAGTTTTTCTCTTCGGGCATCTGCCTTGTGTACAATCTGAAAGTGATTCTCTATTTAGCTTGGGGACTTGCATGGTAATAAGAGCACAGACTCACATGCTTGAGCTACGAGATCAGATTCAGATAAGGCTCTCCCTGCTAAAATACATGACAAATTAGCAGAATATAAATCTTTTTAACTTACTTTTTAGCTTGGTTGCTGTCTCAATGCATGTGTTAGGTTATTCCGCAGCTGTGCTTCGGCCACTGAATATGGCTTCCTCCCCTCTAGAAATGTTAAACAATCTCAGGATAAAGAGAGATTTGAGAGCACACCAAAGCTTTCTCACTGCTGAATACACAGAAAAGGTCTCTTATGTAAAGTGGGGACGTTGATCAAATAAATTGGTGCATTTTGGCTTATGATTTGAAGGTGATATATTTGGAAACGGAAAGCCAATTCTCTTTAGTAAAGATGATATATAATTGTACTTGGGTTAAAGTGCTCCTATTCGCACTGCAGAATTCTGGAGTTATTGCAATCTGTTCCATAGCTTATTGGGGAGGTCTAGTTGAAGTGCATTCCATCAATCTAAAATGGCACAGATGAGGGATCTAGTCAGATTTGCCCTATCTCTTTTCTGTAGTAGTGGTAGCATCAACCCATTCACCAACGTCACTAGACTACGGAATGCGTTAGGGACCATAGGGGTCCCAGGCTCTAGAATACACAAGACACTACAGGGACACAGCACAATGCCAGGGTGGGACACCCACACCTCTTTCTTTTGCCCAAATGTAAAATCCCTTGTGCCTAGTAGACTTTTCTCCCACCCGGGAGTAGATTAGGGACAACTTTATCATCAGGACAAATCTTCTATCTGTCCCAAGGAGGCAGAAAGTCTTTGGGGGATATTCACAAGGATCTACATCCGATTTAACGGCACTTTAGCGCAGCCAAAGTCGTGATAAATATACTTCCCCATTCACAAGCTGGTGCAAACAGCCGACAGCACCACTTTTCCCGTGTTAGCATCTGCAACAAACATCGCCACGGATGACCCCGGCAACTATCGCTAATGAGATGCAGAGTATGCGTTCCCGAGCAAAAAGCAGCGACAACATCACTCCGCAACATTCTCAACGACCAGACAGATCTGCGATAGGAACACAAAATAGGCGATAAGGCGCGTTAGCACCAGGAAATTAACACCTGCTCAGACCTGGTGCAAAGTCAGACCACAACCTGCACCTGACAAGGGAGCACAGCCCATACCCACACATGAAAAATAACAGATGCCCCCGGGCAACGGAACATTTAGCAGTGACACCCAAGAGGGCCACAACACCCATCGACACCACCCCAAGGCCCGCAACACCCCCCCTCTGGGCCCCCCCAACCCCAGACAAAGAAACTGAACACCAACACCACGAATCCCAAAACAAATATTTTGTCTGATGTCACACAAGCAGGAAAATCAACATATAGGCGAGGCCAGAAAATGGAGAATCAGTCATACAGCAATGCAATCACCAACACAAAACACCATTCAAACAAAAGCCAACACAACCATTCGAATGAGTCCTAGTGGGTCCTCACAGGACAATCTGTAGGACACAGTCTGGAAGACAAAATCCAAGAGAAGAAGGTGTGCCATGCGCCCAACAAAGGAGAGAGAGGGAAGAGAGGGAGGGAGAGAGCGAGGAAGAGAGACGGAGTGAGATTGCACAAGCAGTGCAAGGCCTCTCGGGCACCTGGCTCCATATGCCAACATGTGTGCGTGTACTGCCATCCGTACACCATGAGCCCAAGGCCTTGTCCCAATCCCAGCACCAAAACCACATCAGATTCCGAAAACGCAAGTAGCAGTCAGACAAACATCAGGGATGAAAGCTCCATTGTTCCGAAACAGAAGGCAGGAGGACAACTGCACCTCCAACCTTGGTCCAGACCGCGGCTGGAACTCCCTGAGAGAGATGCCATGGCAGATGGGGATGACTCCCACACCACGCATTGCGCCAATGAACTATCTGACTTAATCACACCCCACACACAGAAGCCCCTGCCTGAGGTACCCCTGCATGGGATGCCCTTGACACTCACGGAAACAGCAACCCATTCTCCCCAATGTTGCACACACATTCAAATCATTGCTCAGAGCTGTGGCATATCCTCCACATAACTGCCACAGTCCAGAAGAGTGCCGGTTCCACGAGACGCACCAACACAATGACTGGCCATTCCGGGCACATGCACAACCCCCGTCATGTGGAACAGTACTGTGCACTTTTGCTGAATTTACTGGGCGCACTGCCGCTGGCAGTGCTGCGGATCTATTACCAGCTGAGCTTCCGCTTTGCCTACATCACCTGCGTCCAGCCCTGGTTTCACATGCACTTTCGAGTGTCCAATGGATGTCTGCCTATCCAACACAACCGTAGATGAATTGGATTATGACTTGTGTCTACACTTGTTGTCCATTTTTTCCTCACCATTTTCTGAACCTCGACATGTTCCCATGCTGCGTGTAAGTGTCTTAAGCAAGTCCCTGCCTGTTGTGGCCGTAGCCTCGTCCGTACTGACACGCATATGCCAATAAAGTCTATGCCACTCCACTGGTGTCTAACTGTGATGTGTGTTGATTAGATTGTCCACTCGTGTGCCACAATGAGCATCGTCCCTACACAGGGAGGAACTGACTGACGCATGTGCAATAGGGGTGGCTTCCTTTTGCAAGCTCCACCTCTGTGAGTCAGACATTGTTTTGGGATAGTTGCTGGCCGACCTGTGAATTTACATGACTTCAGTAATGTGAGTATGGTGTCCATCCTCTGACCATGTGGAGCAATGTCATATCATAACAGAATGTGTCCACACAGATGTGTGTGAGTAGGTATGGGATGTGAAGTTCTGTTGTCACATGTGATGTAGGTCACCTCTCCTGGCCTGCTACCGATTCAGTCATTCCTACACACAGCCCTATTCAATGCATGGACGTGTGCCTACGTTGAAATTGTTGTTGATGTGCAATGGGGACACAGCTAGTACTCACCTTCACAGTCATCCAATTGGCCATGTGTCTCAGTGATACACATGCGCATAGATGTCAGTTACCAGGGTGTTGCCTCATGTGCAATCATTGTCCCTACATCCAGCCATACTTCCATACGTGAGTGAACATAGTCATGACACATCTGTGTGATTTAGAATGTTTAATTCACATTCAGGTGATAGATGGAGCTGGAGTTGTACATGGCTATCCAAGCCCATATCACATGGAAGCCCAATGGTGGGCCAACCAGAGTCCTTTGGGAATTGAAAGTGATTAGGAAGAGGGGTAGTGAAGTCCGCAGCAGGAGTGCTGTGTAATTGTCCTGCAGGGAAGATATGGCAGTCCGTGTCGGGGTCCGGGGGAATGTCGCAGAGTGTTCCGGGGGTCAGTGGGTCAGTGGGAGGTATTGTCCCAGGGCTTGAAGCATAGTGCACAACCAGGCAGGGACAGGCCATTTGGTGGTGATGGATGCTACTGCCTCCTTCCTCACATAGCAATTACCATCCCCATCTCACTCCCCTGATATGGGTTCTGTGTCCGGTGTGTGATGGCTGCATCACTGTATTGTATGCCACTGACACATCAGACTGCGAAGGTGATGGGGCCGCATCACTGTGTGCCACTGACACGTCAGTGGTCAGAGATGCGTGTGTCGATGTTCCCGCTTCAGTCATCTGTTACAGGCTCAGTGGCAGAAATGGCAAGATGATGAACCGCAGGGCATTGAAGTTCCCAGCTACTACTCACTGGTGTCCAGCCGTGGCAGCCATGCGTCCAGCCAGGGTCTGCTCCATGGTCTCCATTGACCTCCGCATCTGTGCCAGCTCTATGCTGTCATCGCTGGTGCCTGTCTGACCAGACAGTACTTGTATTCGATTGATGGCCCCAGCGAGGTCAGCCAAGATCTGTGGTGGAGCATGGTGCATACTGGGGCTGTCCTATAGGGACTGTACGTGGTCCCTGATGTGACTCAGACACCCACGTATGGCATCGAGTTTGGCTGCCACAAGCTCGAAACCCACCCGCATCTGTTCAGCCAACTCCATCTGGCAAGCCCACACACGCTGTTGGAACTCCATGTATTGGTCAGGGGGGTCCTGGGAGACAGCCGTGGTGGTGTGTGTTGCCTGCTGTGTGGTCTGTGCAGGTGGTGGGGTCCCCTCGGGGCAGCTGGCCTGCCCTGCTCCTGGGGATGGGGTGTGGAGGCTGCCCATTATTCGTTGGATGGTGTCTTGACATATGTGCAGGTTGTCCTCTTCATCATCAATGATGGGAAGTGTGGTGTGCTCTGCAGGAGGTGTTGCTTGTCCCTCTGCAATGTGAAGGAGAGATGCAGGTTAACCGAGCTACAAATGTATGTTGAAGATTTGCAGATGTTTACATTCAGACTGCATGCCAATGTACATTGTGACTGTTTTGGTGGAGCTGTCTATTTTAATGCAGTCAGTGTGTTTTTTGACTACATGACGAATGTGTGGTAGTACCCGTACATTGTCATCACACAGTGTCAGGCAATGCCAGATGTGAGTGGACGGTTACTACACACGTGCAGAACCTGTTGAGAGCCCTGTCCTGTGGTGTTTATTGTTGCACTTTGTGCCACATTGCCGTCATTGCTGCTGTTCTGTGCTTGCTATGTGTGTGTGTGCTGCATTGCGGGGGAGTTGCCGCTGCAGCTTTGATTTGTGTAGCCTTCTCCCTCTGAGGTGGGTGCCTTTGAATTGTGTGCTTTTTGGGGGCTGATTTGTTTATGACTTGGGTCATATGTGCTCTCGGACAGATTTTGTGGCCTGGTGCATTGTTCGTCTGCTGTGTGTATTGTACAGCATGTGTTGTGGGTGCATGTGGATATGTCAGAGTGTGACCTGCTCCTTTTCGGATGTGATCCACACTGGGCCACCTCCATGTCGAATCGTGGGACATGTCATGTTTTTTGGCTGCTGCCATGGTATCGGGCATGCAGTGTCACTTGCATAGTCAGTGTGGGTCACAGAGCTGCTGCTTTGCTGGATTCAGCACAGGTGCACATGCCGGTTGTGATATTGGTGATAGGGAGGGAGGCCCCTTTGTGCACATTGTGGACGGGGGCATACTTGGTGTTTCTATGTGTGCTGCAGTGTGCCAAGGCTATCAGGGACATGTTTCACGATCATTGTGGGTGTGCAATGTGCTACACATAATTGTGCATGTGTGCCATTGTGCCCATCGCCCCCCGTTCCCCCAGTCCCTGGTCATTACTCACCCTGTTGCTGTTGGGTCAGGTCGTATCGAGCTATGTCCAGGGTCCCAAATCCTGTCACTGTCTCCACACTGCTGACTGTGGCCACCATTTCCTGCAGCTCATCCAGCTCCTCCTGTGTCGCAGGACTCCCACCTCCTGTCGCCGTTGCCGCCTTCCTGTTTGCGGCGAGTTTCTGTTTGGTTTGACCTCCTCCATTGACCTCCTCGACACTCCAACTGCATTGACATTGGTGATGATGGCCTGCCATATATCCGTTTGGGTTGCCAGTGGAGGTGCCGAACAGTTGTTGATGGTGTTCTGTCACCTCTGTGGCGATGATCTGGTCTTCCTGCGAACTGAACCCCGTCTTCCTCTTCCTCTTCTCCTTGCCCTTCCCCAAACACGGGGTTCCTGACTGGCCCTTCGTGGGGCTTGTGGGGTTCGGCTTGTCCTCTGACTCGGTCCGGGTGCATCCATGGTGCTACGCAGTTTGAATTGGTTTGGTTTTGTTTTTTCTTTCTTTTTATAGTGCATTTTCCCACCAGACGTGTGGTATTTGCAGGCCTGTGTCTGCTTTTCACTGATTTTTGTACCGCGATTGGCCTCATCACATGATTTTTTGGGTTCGCGTTTCGCAGTTTTGTGGCATGCGTTGATTTTTACTCTGACATTTAACGCATTATCTGGTGACTATCGCATGCTACCACCGCGTTGCGAATACTTGGTTGGCACGGCAACATTTTCCCGTGATAGTCTGCGATGTTGAGAGTTGCGTTAGGATACTCTTGCGGTAGTTATCACACGTTCTTGTGAATATCCCCCTTTGTTTCTCTTTCTGGATTGGGCTCATGGCTCAATGGCTGGGAATACCATTCAATGTGTTTGTTAGTTTTAGCAACATGTTGAAATCCCTGGTGTATAATGGTCTTTTGCTTGCCCAGGACAAATCAGGGACAAACCCTCTCTCTACCCCAGAAAGACAGAAAGGATGAGTTTGTCTCATTTTGAGTGGGGGTATGGCCCAATACCAGGTAGAGACCCTTTTCTGCTGCTGAAATATAAACTCTTCTTTTGGCAAAACTAAACATCTTTGGATTATAGCGGGCTTTCTACACCCTAGGGCAGAAAGACTCTATTGCCCCTTCTGGTGTGGGCTAGTAACTCAATGCCATGGTAGGCAGCCTCCATCCCTCTGTTTATTTTGGTGCTATGTTGAAAACCCAGGTGTTTAGAGTGTTTCCTGCCCCCCCAGGATCAAATTGGGACAAACACCCCTATCTGCCCCTCAGGGGGTCAGAGAGCTTTATTGCCACTTTTGGGATTAGGTATGGTCAAATACCAAGGTGAAATACCCTTATCTTTTTGTTCTGCCTAAATGTCATTTTTTGTGTCTAATGGGCTTTCTACTCACCTGGAGCAGTGGGTATATGTACTATTCCATCTCCAAACCTAACCTCTATGCATAAAGTGTTGCCCTTTGAGGTTTTCAGATTTACTCCGCCTATTATCCCATGCTTGCTGTATTGTACTATACATTCTCATAACAATGTTTCCATTTTAATGATTTGTTGTTCAGTTTCCATTCCAAAAATGTACCTCCAGCCCAAAACAACACATGTCCTTGTTGGTTGTTTGGCAGCTTCCAACTCCTTATCAACTAGTCCATAAAATGTAGGTATTCTTGATGCAAACCCAATCAGGCTTTTCAAATTCCGAGCACTGGTAATTAAGCTTAGCTCTGATTAAACACCTTAACATGTGCTAAAAAAAGCACAGATATTCATTTAAAAAAAAACCTGTAAAAACGTAGTTATGATTATGAATGAAAACAAAAAATCACTGAAATTCGTAAAATAACGTTGGACCACAATCCATAATTCGCACAAGTCATAACTGCAATTTGGGCCATAAAAAGTATATGTGTGGGAATCACAAACTTTGCAACAGACCAACAATGTTACATGTATTACAACATCTGGGGGGTCCCTCCCCCACCCCCCCAACCATAGCCAGGTAGTCAAGGGACGCTCCCCCCTTAGGGTCCATATATGGCGACGCTCATATACTAATGTTATTTATTACCATTGTGTATGGAGAGGCTGCATGGCCTACTATATGCAGCTGTGCAGAGTGTACTATGCTTTTTAATACAATTGTAGAGCTCAAGACCCACGATATGTGAATCCACATGTGGGTCATGATGTCACTCCCTGCATAGTACCTGTGCAGAAGCGCAGAGTGTAATATGCTAATTCTTACGATTGTTGAGTATAGGGAGGGGCAAGATACTCAAGAAGCAAAACAGAAAACTCGATTGCTCCCCTCTAACAATGGTAATAAATAGACTATTACACTCAGCACATCATTATGTGGTTTACGCCATGGAGATTTCTTAGGTGTATTTGTTTGAGGAAATATTTTCAACCAAAACCAGAAAGCAAGAGGTTAAATTTGTGAGGTAAAATCACAATAAAAAGGCCTCACGTCTATGAGTTGAGTTGTTTGCATATATAAACACTCTCGTTATCTACAATATCTTAATGTACTCACAAGGGGAAGGATGGATCTACGCTACAAAAATCATATCGACATGATATACAATTTTACATTTGCATATATAAATAGAAACTGCACACCATTATTCGAGATATTTCTTGCCTCTTGGCTGAAATTGAAATCGCTTCATCAAACCATCAAATTAAAAACCATCTTCCATTTCCTCTATAACGACCTGGTATGTAAATATTATTAATGTATTTGTCAAAAAGGAATGCTTAAGTATCCTCAGATAGATGAGCGAAACACACACTGTCCACTTCCTTTCCTCGAGCTTTAGTAAGTCTTTTCTTCAAGAAGGTGAATGTTCGTGAAAGCGAAAGTTTATTTTACCTGACAACTGCAGCAATAATACCATTTATAGCTATTTGGCAGACACAAGTTGCAATGTAAAATTCATTATTTTCGACTAAACGACTTAATTGAAACGGATTTTTTTTGTCAATGTAGAACGCTTAGATTATCATTTACAGAATTTCTAGAACTATTCTAAAAACTGCGCACACTGTCATGCTACTTGCCAACAATACTATGTTAGTTAGGTTATTTTATAATATGTGGAAACAAAAATCTCGCTGTAATGTATTGAACCATGGTAAGCATATTTTTCACGTGAAATAAAGAGCATGTTTGCATGAAAAACAGAAATCCCAAGCGCAAAATAAGACACATTAAAAAAGCTAATAGATATTTGTAGCAAAAAGATATTAGAATTCGTTTAATCAGTTTAATATGACTCATTTTATTTTAAAAAAAAGGCGCAGTAGCCCAGAATGTAGAAAGATTCCAACTTTTCTATATTGCCTATGGAGTGCAAAAAACAAACATGCTGCCATGAATATTCCACTGCCTACTGTACAGCTAGAAAAACAAAAGAAGGAATCAGAAGAAATCAAAGTAACCTTTCTGTGACCTGACCTGCCATCAGCTGTTGCAAAAAGAACAGTTTATGGACGGAATGCTGAACAATGTCCAACATTCACCCCGGGTACAGAAATCTGGACCTATATCCATCGTTCTTTTGGTTACCATGCTATTCCTGTATGGACCCAGCCATATGCAAAGCAGTCTTGTCCCTGCTTTCCATGGGAACAGTCCAGACCGAACTGTCAGACCAGGTCCTCCCTAGACTGAAAACAAGCATTCTGGGACCGGTTTCGGGGTATCACCCCTCATCAGCCAAGGTAGCTTGGCTCCAGTGGCATGGTGAGCACAGGACCCACGTCGAGGCATACCCGTCCCACTTAGGGCAACAAATGCCAAAAGAACAATTGATGGATGGTATGCTGAACAATGTCCAACATTCACCCCCCAGTACAGAGATCTGGGCCTAAATCCACATTTTATTTGCTCACCATGCCATTCCAGTTTGGATCCAGCCATATGCAAATTAGTCTTGACCTTGCTTTCCATTGGAACAGCCCAGCCCTTACTGCCAGGCCAGATCCGACCTGAACCAGAAACAAGCATTCTGGGACTAGTTTCAGGGTATCACCCCTTATCAGCCGGGCTAGCATAACTCGAGTGGCATGGGGAACATTAGATTCTCATCTCTGCATTCCCGTCCCAACTTAGGATGACTAATGCAAAAAAGAACAATTGCTGGACGGAATGCTAACAATGTCAAACTTTCACCCCCAGTACAGAGATATGGGCATAAATCCATCATATTTTCAGTCGCCAATCCAGTTTGGAACCAGCCATATGCAAATCAGTCTTGACCATGCTCCCCATGTGAACAGTTCAGCCCAATGTGCCAGACCAGGTCCTCCATGGACTTGAAACATGCATTCTGGGATTGGTTTCGGGTATCATCCCTCAACAGCCCGGGTAGCTTGGCTCCAGTGGCATGGTGAGCACAGGACCCACATCTGGGCATCCAATCCCACTTAGGGCAACAAATGCAAAAATAACAATTGATGGATGGTATGATGAACAATGTCCAACATTCACCCCCAGTACAGTGATCTGGGCCTAAATCCATATGTTTTTTTGCTCACTATGCCATTCCAGTTTGGATCCAGCCATATGCAAATTAGTCTTGAGCCTGATTTCCATTGGAACAGTGCAGCCCTAACTTCCAGGCCAGATCCTCCCTGAACCAGAAACAAGCATCCTGGGACTGGTTTCAGGGTATCACCCCTCATCAGCCAGGCTAGCATAACTCGAGTGGCATAGGGAACATAAGACTCACATTATGACATACCCATCCCACTTAGGGCGACTAATGCAAAAAAAGAACAATTGATGAACGGAATGCTGAACAATGTCAAACATTAACCCCCAGTACAGAGATCTGGGCATAAAGCCATCATTTTTAGAATCGCCATTCCAGTCTGGACCCAGCCATATGCAAATCAGTCTTGAACATGCTCCCCATAGGAACAGTTCAGCCCAAACTGCAAGGCCAGGTCCTACATGGACTGGAAACAAGCATTCTGGGACTTGTTTTGGGATATCACCCCTCATCAGGTAGGCTAGCTTGATTCCAGGGGCATGGTGAGCAAAGGACCCACGTCTGGACATACCCGTCGTACTTAGGGTGACAAATGCAAAAAGAACAATTGATGGACGGAATGCTGAATAATGTCAAACATTCACCCCCAGTACCTAGATCTGGGCCTAAATCCATTGTTTTTTGGATTGCCATGCAATTCCAGTTTTGTCACAGCCATATGCAAATCATATGCTACTGGATTCAAGCTATCCTAGCTGATGAAGGGTGATAGACCGACACTGGTCCTAGGATGCTTGCCTCCAGTCCAGGACGGATCTGGCCTGGCAGTTCGGGCTGGACTGTTCTCATGGGGGCGCAGGTTGAAGACTGATTTGCACATGGCTGGGTCCAAACTGGGTTGGCATGGTGACCCAAAAAAATATGGATTTAGGCCCAGATCTCTAACTGGGGTGAGTGTTTCACATTGTTCAGTAATCCGTCCATCAATTGTTCTTTTTGCATTTGTCCTCGGCTGCACGCAGCAGGCATTGTGACGTAAGAATTCAACTGTGAGAAGCTGCTACAATTGAGAGGCTATGTAATTTCTTTATAGTAGGCAACTGGGTGTGTCTGAAGCCCTGGATTATAAAGAAATAAGGGTCTGGTTTTTAATGTGAAGTGCAGTAGGTGGTGTTTTATCCCATGTATATGAATTGAAAATTAAACCTTTCTGAAGGGCAGGTGTTATTCCATAATTCACAAAGCTTTGAGCAATAATTACAAACGTTTTTCCAAATGAATGGCGAAGACGTGCATTTATCACACCAACTCTGCATTCCTGTTTCACAAGAAATCTCCCATTATCCCCAGTATCCAAATCCAGGTTGCGGTATCCATGGTACCATTTTATTCTGTTCCATTTTTATAGGGACAAGGGGCAGAGACATTCTGTTAATAATGTTCATTTGAATATTCGATTGAAAACATTAATACATGTTTTTATTTGGTGGATGGTCAGTGCTAGGCAGGCACTTGCAGGAATCAGAGCGATGTTCAAGATTTGACCAAAAGGGTCCATAAGAGTAATTTGACTTCTGTAACATAGAGTATCAGTTCCTAGGAAGAGAGAGACACGAGCATGGCTGCATCATTTGTAAGATTGTGTGAAACCAGCCCCTGCAAGCATTAGAGTATACAGAATTATAGCACAGTAATTAGGGGAATATCTACCATGCAGTTGCGTCAACCTTGTGCCACGCAATGGGGCACAAGCACAACGCATCTACTAAGTAACATTTATCAAGCCACGCAAGGCCATCTTGGATGGCCCTGGTGGCTTAATAAATCTAGAGTAACGCAACACAGCGCAAATAGCTGTGTTGCATTACTCTGCCCCAGGGAGTTGTTCCCATGCATCCACACGTGGATTTTGGCACATTTCCAGATTTACCATTACTGGTAGACTTGGTAATGTATCAAAATGCCACGTCTCCCCAGGAGAGGCATAACAAGAAGAAATATCTTTATTTCTCCTTGTTACTTCCTCTTTCTATGTGTGCTGCTTTTCGCAGCACGTAGAAAGAGGAAAATGCTTCAGAGGATTGTTTTTGGGCAGGAAGTTGTCTCTTTTTGGATAAAAACAATCCGGGTTACAATGTAGGCACATGGTGCAAGGGTGCCTGCGTTGGTGCTCGGCAGCACATTCTGTGCCAGCGTAGGGAAGAGACACAGATGCACAGTGTAATGTTAAATACGACGCATTCCTGCCCTTTCCCTACCACGCCGCGCAGCAAAGTGGCTAGCTGCACTGCAAAAGTTTTTGATAAATGTGCCTCGTAGTGTCATAGAACTCACTGCACACACGTGGATGTTATCCTTTGTAATGCATTTTATATTTGAAAAATACCCCTGAAATACTGTATATGAGCTCTTTCGTTGCAGTAGGCCTGTCTACACACGTGGTGGGATTTACACATAGAAAACCAATAATAAAGCAATACGTGCCAACAATATGGAATATTTAATTGCACATCACTGAAGGCAGAGCACACTATTGCTTTAGCTCTGATTGAAAGCCACCTTGCTGGAGCAATGCAGGGGAATTATTGCACAAACTGTGTTGGATTGATTAATTAGTAGCACCCTCTTTGCACCAGGACTAATAACGGGCAATCACTGACAAACAGTGAATGCTGGCCACAAGGAGGGACGGACAATTTCCCTTACAGTTGATATTTTTGAAGCAAATGCCTCAGACCACGTATTGTCACCATCCAGCGTCTGGAGGAGGGAGTGCAAAATGCATTTTTGGGACATTCGAGCGCTTTGGCAAGCCATATGGCACTGATCACTAATGAGGTCTGTGTGCGCCAGGCTTTCAGAGCATCCGCAGTCCAATTATTGCAATTACCAGCCCTGCGTCTTAGGGATTACTGCGACTTTGGAGTGAGTGGTAGTGCAAAATGATAGGAGGAAACCCTTTAAGAAGAAAAGATCAAAGGCCGCAGCGCCCGATGGCGCTTCGAGATAAACACGCGTGACCTTTCAGGAACTTAGTGATGATGGGAATCAAGGTCCGTGTTATTGCTAAAATCTCCAGTAATGTTACCAATGCCGCATGTCATCTGAAACTCGGAATTCTGCCCGCATCCTCATTAATGGACTGCCCCATGTCAGTCTCGCGGTGTTTCCTGTCATGTGGTAACTCGCAATGCCTGCCCCCGCAGCGAAAGAGTTAAACACATTATGATAATTAGGGAGACCTCGGAAAGCATGGGGGCTTTGTTATGGTATATTAATTCCCTAAGTAAGGAAAGGGCTACATTGCAACTAGTACGGCCCCGTGTCTGCGGTATTTGCGTTTAGTAACACGTCAGCAATACAGAAATAACACTCATTTACTGCAAAAAAGAGTCTTTAAAAGTAAAATGTATGTATCCACTCTTCCTGCCAAACCTGCGGACATTTTAACAGGTACAAATGGAAACGGAAACCCTTTCACCCATTCTTTACTAGGGAAAGTATTGAATTGTGCCTGTTTCCAGTGTTTTCCTAGCATATGGTTTGGTCATTAATTAATCTGTCAATGTCAAGGTATGTTTTGCCAACTCAACTTCCAAAATTTATATGCCCATGCACGCGCACCCGATTAATCAGCCGATGAAGCGATAAAAAGTTTCATTGCAATGGAAAGTTAGCGGTCAGCCAAAGTCACTAACTGTTAGCTGTTGAAACAGACCTGGTGAGCTCGGAGGAAACTGAAAAGTGCTAAAAGATAAGGTCACCAAGGAAAAGCCATCATACTCAAACGTACAGCATAATATGTGGAGTTGCTTTATGTTGTACTGAAAGAGTGTGTTCAGTTTTTCTTCGCAACTCAAGCTGCTGTCACCAAAACACCAAACAAGACGTCTCCACCAGTTTTATGAAAGCAAATTTCCATTGAATTTCTGAAAGTAAAATCTTTGAAATACTAATAACACTTTGTCTTTGGGTGGACCTATGGGCTCACTAATATGACTGTGTGTATTGCAAACTGGTGCTCACGTGTAGCGCTCTTTAAAACTGCA
Organism: Triturus cristatus; assembly: GCF_964204655.1. Taxonomy (NCBI): domain Eukaryota; kingdom Metazoa; phylum Chordata; class Amphibia; order Caudata; family Salamandridae; genus Triturus; species Triturus cristatus. The sequence continues at coordinate 944,393,419 of NC_140582.1, forward strand.
CACCTGCGGTGGTATACTGTCTTGTGGCTACGTTAGCCCGGGAAGAAAGGCTGCATGTTAACATGTACTAGTTTCTTCAGTTGCCTTCTTTTTGATGCTGTGACTTTTGAAACACATTTGCTTGTGTGACAGTGCAGGATTAGTTTCTCTGAAACAACATTGCTTACAATTCCACTTCTTAGTACACTATCACGACACCTCTAACATTTAGTAAAAAGCCTAGACACACATTGTGGAAAAGTTGTTATTTGTTTATCGTCTATTAGGCGACATGGCAATCACAAAGACAATAAACAATGTCAGCCCGGCTGAAGCCTCGACACAGAAGCATGGACGGTGGTATTATAAATACAGATGCATTTCTGTCCTCAAATTAGAGGAGCACTCTGCTGACATTGCGAGGTTGTCGCTGTGTTGGAATTATAAACTCAGTTGATTCCTGTTTACCCTCTGTGAGGAAGGATGTCCAATTTGTGACCAAGACGAGGACCTACATATCTTGCCTTCAGGTAATGGGGACTTAGATCATCCAGTAGGGGATTCTTGGCAGAACACCCGTCCTAGGCAACTAGGTTAGTGAGTGCATAGTAGGAGTACAATATACTCAGTACTTAAATGTCAGCATATATAAACTGTTTTAGCACATTTGTGGAATAGTTAATTCTTTTCACTGGGCTTATATTGCTAATCACTTTTATCTTCCATCTATTGACTATTGCAGCAAATATATATTATACAAGAATCACAATAGTTCAATAAATATTGAAAATGCCCCTTTTTTATTTCTTCTGTATCTCTCTGAGTGAGCACGAGTGACTGAGTGAAAAGGTGCTAGATCTGTTACCACGATTTCTTGGGAAGTCAGGGTTGTCGTGTTCTGAGGTTTCCCAAACCATTTGTTACCTTGCCAGGTTTAGGGGTACTGTAAGCGGGCCTAGTCTATAGGCCAACATTTCCTGAGGGGGTGCATGGAATCAGTCTGGCACCATCCGAACGTTACTGTTGTCCAACAAACGAACAGTTCCTACTTAGAAAGTGGAAGCCATAAATTGGTAGATTGGATTCTTATTTAATGGATCACCTGAGCAGTTCTCTTCTGCATACCCAGAGACCCCTACACACCTCTCAACCGGAGATGTCTGTGGTGGTAGGGACTATCCTCCTCAGCTGAGTACGCAACTCCTATGTATTGGCTGTAGGTTGTTCAAGCTTGAACTTTTCGAAGGATTATTTCCCAATGTGTTTCCCTCACTGATTGCTTTACAGAAATATGCCTGACACACAAGACCCAGTGGCACTTAATTTTCCTGAGAACTGCAGACATGTAGTTACTCAGAGACTATCACAACATGGTCTCACTCTTACAGGTGGAGATGTGACCTTCACGGTTGAGGCTCGCAAAACATACAGGAAAGAGGTGTTCTATTCATTGGTTACATACCAGGCAGTAGACAACACAACAAGGCTATTTCACAAATGCAAACAAGATCAAGTTTCAAACAACTACACGCCATATGAAGAAATAGAAACACCTTTAACATAACAAGAACACAGAAATTAATGTGATGGTGCCCTAAAACATAAGACTAGCTTTCCTTAGCAATGAGGGAGCAACATGGCCAGTCAAAGCCGGATACAAACCACATCCTGATATTGATAATCTATCAGCAGTACAATTGCGTAGACTATACAAACACTTGGTGACAATACACAGATGTTTGACACAGTTCGGTATGCGAACATTGACACTTAATCCTGCACGGGCTGCTCAAGCCGCACAACCACAATTGACTATTCTGAGCAACAGCTTGCTAACACTAAATGCAGTCATGGATAAGGTTCCCATCTAACAGGAGGAGATCCCATTCTGCATTGCACAAAAACAAATCAACTTGAAGAGGTATGTCACCATACAGGACTGCAGGTAAAACACAGGATTTTATCAATTTGTTTGCCGATGGGGATGGTTCTTCCTGTGAAAGACTGCGCCACTTGGGGTATAGTTTTTGCTGCAGTATATACCAGAACACATGGTACCCTTTCATTAGCTGTTTTGCCAGAAGTGCTTGAACAGCTCTAGAATGAGTACGGGGCAGCACCTGCCCTGGATTTGGGGATGAAACTGATAGGCAATTTTCATGCTGTAGCTGTTATTATCTTGTTGCTTAACAGGGGAAGCAGCAGCATTCGCTATATGCCAATGCCAAAAGAATTTGGCTACAGGACAACAGGAGTGTGATTTGCCTAAAATTTTGGAGGAAACCTATGTTACGTTGGGTAGAGATAATTTGGGCTCAAGACCTGGTAAACCACAACTAAAGAGTATTTCTGAAAAGGATAACTCTAAGCAAGCACCCAAGTCTTCTATTAAGAAGAAGTGGGAAAATAAGAAAAACAAAGACAAAACCAAATCACGGGGTGGGTCTCCTCCACATGAAGTCAATGAGTAATGCTATAATTTGAGTAATTGTGATAATATTAGACCATCTGACAGGTATCAGGGTACTGATACACATGCATCTCATTCCTGTCAGGAGTAATCTGATAAACGTTTGGACAGAGGTGGACAGTCAGAGCACAGAATGGAGAAGTATGTGAAACCAAAGAAGGGCTCACAATGATTACCTGAATACATCACTAAACAGGAAGATAAACCTAAAATGACAAAGCTACAATTTAAAAGAGGAAGGTAGCTGGACTTAAGGTCAGACATTCCAAGGCTACATAGGACACTGCTTCTAAAGGGGGAGTGGGCTCTGACCATGTTGGACAGTGCGGCAGACATCACCTTTGCCCGCAACTGATGTATTGTCTGGCGGCAGTAGCGCTGAGTGATTATATCCAGATGGAAACACAGGAAGTGAGGGTGAGTGTCCGGCATCACCTATTGGAGATCCAACTTCAGTTAGAGGGGGACATGCAAAGATCTGTTAATGTTCTCTTTTGGAAGAACCTGTCATGCAGCTATGACATTCTTTTGACCGAAAAGGATCGGGCACCTGAATTCGTCATGGACTGCCCAAACGGAGAAACAATGATCTTTACTGCTTTCTCCAGCCTCGTTCCGGAACATGTGAAACATTCATATGGTAAGAAGATCCTGCATTATACCACAACCACGTGGGGTGGGATAGCAGTTCCCCATATTATGAAATGCCATAGAGGGCGACCCCACTACCTCAAAGTCAATACCCCATTAAACATGAGGCTACAAAACAAGTTAGTGAAATTCTAGAACAACTTAAATACCAGGGTTAAATAGAAAGTTGCACCTCTTCAATGAATAATCCCTTGTTTCCCATACCAGACCACTCATATCATTAAGTATTAGATTACTGATATTTAAACACAGCTACTCACATATTTGCAGTACAAAACTCACAAAGTGTGGCACTGATGAACAACATAGTGGGTAAAAAAATCCAAACCCACACTAGATATCTCTAATTGGATTTTACATCCAAAATATAGCAACTGAAAGCATATATTTGACCACACTCAGTGCGCAGGGTTCTGAAAAACACCTCTGTTGATTGCCACAGTGGTATAATAATAGCCCAGGGAGGCTTTCAGTCAGGTTGACGGAACTTCTAGAACGTTTTGATGACCAGGCATTGTCATACATCGATGACATATATTTGATGGAGGATGACCTTTCTGTACACTTGAAAAGAGTAGATTGTATAGTCATACGATCGGCTTATTTGGGCTACAAATTTAATTTAAAAAAAACAAAGATTGCCCATCTCAAAAGCCTCACAATATACTTCTTTGAGAAGTGTGCCCTTCTACAACCTCCAACTACGTTGAAGTGGGTATAATCCTGGCAGAATTTACATTCCAGATTACTTGGACCAGGTTAAACCATTCTGCGACCTGATACATCCAGATTTCTCAAGCACACACTGGACCACTGAACACACACAAATATTATATTTAGTACAAGCTGACATGCTAGCTTGAAAAAACTTGTGCACATGTGTATTCACAACAAACTTGGTGATCTGCATAATTGCGGGGCATCAGAGTACACCTATGTGACATTCTTTTTTTTTTTTTTTTAAACTTTATTGTGCAAAACAACATCATTACAAATATGGGCCTACAACCACAAGGGCCGGCCGCTAGTATATGCAAATCAATTGCTTAAGGTCACAAAGCAGCGACTGATCCCCAGAGGTCCAGCAGAATTACAGGATATATACTCGGCAACTCACAAGATAGGCAGGATACCAATATTTTAAAATTTAAGAAAAAGAACAAACAAAAAAAACAACAAAACAACACTCAAGGTGAGAAACATTCTAAACGGTGTCGAACTTCGATGGGGGGGGACCTATCATACCAGGTAGAGAATCAGGAGGACAATAGAGATGACCGGGGGGGAGGCAGTGGGGAAGTCAGGACAATCAGCAAAAGAAGTACAGTATTCTAGGAACCTCAGGATCAGGGGGACAGAGAAATGTCCGGAGTGTCCTCAAAGGGGGGCGTACAGATGTTACCTCGGTAGGTTTTCCACTGGCCCCAAATTTTATTCCACGCCCTAGGCTTGCCCCTAGCCAGATAGACCGTCTTCTCTCTAAACATGCACCAGTCCATGTTCTCCTTCCATACTGACACGGTGGGAGGCCGTCGGGAACCCCAAAGCTGCGCAATATCCCTTTTTGCAATCATGTTCCCAAGTGCCGCCCACCTGGCCTGGGCAACGTCGTAATCATTCGGCTCCCACACATTCAACAGACATCTACGAGCCTCAGGCAACAGCGCGACCCCAGTGACACACTCCATTACAGCATGCACACGGTGCCAATACGCCGCGACCTCACAGCACTCCCAAAGGATATGAAGGAAGGTGGCGCTCATTTCACATCCGCGCCTACACAACCCATCTGAAGAAAAACCCATAGCAACCAAACGACGACCCGTCACATAAACTCGGTGAAGAATTTTGAACTGGACGAGACGGGCGGGAATGGCGACCTCTTTCGGGGAGGACAGTGCGGACTGCCAGTCTTCGTCATCCAACTCCAACCCGTTTCCGGTCCAGGCCTCCCTAAGACGCACAAGGAGATCCGCCCGATTGTTGATTAATTTCTTATAAATCAAGGAAATCGTACTATCGGGCAGATGACCATCAAGTATACGGTCCTCGAGTGGGGAAGACACAGGGACAGTGGTACCGGCCGTGAAGACAGACAGCAAAGCGTGGCGAACCTGTGCATATCGGAAGAACTCCCTCTCATTCAACTCATACTCGCTCTGAAGCACCGCAAAGGACTTGACCGCACCTTTCACCCAAAGATCACCCACTCTGCTAATGCCAATCGTATCCCAGTTCTCAAAACCTTTCGTTGTCCAGAGGCATCCCAATCGTTCCGAAACAAACAAAGGGGTCGCTCGTGTCAATCGATCATTCCATCCCATGGCCACATTGGCATCCTTCCACACACGTACCGCAATCTTAGTGGGTCCCGTTAGATTCCTCCCCACTGTCCGAGAGTAGAGCGTTCTGTTGAAATTGCCACCAGGCAACTGATATTTGTCCATCTCGAAAGCCGGATTTGGACCGTGTGCATACGTAGCATGGTTGATGGCGGACAACTGGGAACCTATGTGACATTCAATGAAGGTGACACTGTACTCATTTAATATAAATCGCATTTCTACAACAATGCTGAAATGCTTTTTGCACCATCAGAAAAAATACTTATAGCGGTACTGATTGTTGTGGTGAGGGAAAGAGCACGGGTTCAGGGAAAACAAATTATTGTCATGACCCCCGATGTTGACCTTAGAGGCCGTCACAAGAACAAGCATACCAAACACTAAAGCATTACATCCATGTTGGATACAATGGGCTAACTCACCGCAACATATGCAGATTACAGATTTGACTGTACACTAAAAACTCACGCCATCTGCAGTGCGAACAGAAATACTGGTTTCCTACTTAAATAATGCCTCTAGATCAGTATGATTATATCATATCTACTAATGGTTCTGAGCAGGCTGCTGTAGGGACAAAGCACCAATATTCAGCAGCATGCGCTGCTGTGAAGGGGTGCATGTGCATTGAGAATTTGATCCTGAAAAACCTATACACAGTCACTTGCTGACTGCACTGCGCAGTTGCCTGAACTTAGGGCTCTAATACTACCACTGAGAAATATGCCTCCAGGATTTCCAGAGATTCAAAGGGGTGCACAAGATGCTTTGAGATCAGGAGGTAAAGCAGAAAGATTGCGTGCCATGGACTAATATAACCCACACATTGAGTCATCAGCGAGTTGACTTACACATTGCAGGGAATTCGGTAGCTGATGATGCTTCAAAAGCAACAATGCAAACTGCTGTGGTCGCTGCAATAACTTGCTCAAGTACAAGAATAGACAATGACATCATGACAGCCATCAATTCCGCACACAGTGACACCCACTTGCTGAAAGATTTTCCACTCAAGTACGCCTACAAGTTTGATTTTCAGAAAATACCATTTGCTCATATTCCTGGAGTCAGGCATAGAGTAATACCATATACAGAGTGCAGGTTAGGATACATTTCAGCTGCACATGAGAGTTTTGCATCTGCACTTACAGGCGTGGCTGCTACAATTTCTCTATTGTAGCAACACTACTAGTGGCCAGGTCTCAACAAACAGACCAAGGACTCTTTCCTCAAATGCGACATCTGCCATCAAGATGAAGAGTTCCACTAAGGCACGTCCACCGCAGACACCTCTACTGATTTCCAACAAGCCTCTGGCTCGTGTTTATCAAGAGTGGGCAATTGTCATCAGATGGTGTTACTCTGGAACCCCCTTGAACTCCTGCCCCACCAAATATACAACCGACCCGGCGCCACCATCAACCTCAAACTCGGCCACCATCAACTGCTCCATCGAGTCCACTACCTTCCCTGAAGACTGGAAACACTCAGATATTAAACCCCTGCTGAGAAAACCCTCTGCTGACCTGATGAACCTCAAGAATGACAGACCTATCTCTCTGCTCCCCTTCCCAGCCAAAGTCATTGAGAAGGCCATCAACGCCCAACTCACCAAATTCATTGAAACAAACCACACCCTGGACCCCTCCCAATCAGGCTTCAGAAGCAACCATAGCACTGAGACTGCACTCCTCCCCTCAACAGACGACATCTGCACTCTGCTCAACCAAGGCAAAACGCTTCGACACTGTCCCCCACCACACCCTCTGCACAAGACTCCACAATTCTTGCATCCATGGCAAAGCCCTAGAGTGGATCCTCTCCTCCCTCACTGGCTGAATCCAGAGAGTCAAGCTCCCACCGTTCTCCTCAGAACCTGTTGAGATCAGCTGCGGAGTTCCTCAGGGCTCCTTTCTGAGCCCCACCCACTTGCAGTCATCGTCAGAAACCACAGACTCAACATCATCTCCTACACTGATAACACCCAGCTGATTCTCTCCCTGACAGAAGAACCTACAGCTGCTAGGAGGAACTTTCACAATGGGATGAAGGCATTCACCGTCTGGATGAAGGACAACTGCCTCAAACTCAACTCTGGCAAAACCAAGGTCCTCATCCTGGGCACCACTCTCTTCACCTGGGATGACTCTTGGTGGCCCATAGCACACAAAACATCCCCATACCCACTGACCATGTACACAACCTCATCATCATCCTTGATTACTCGCTCTCAATGAACTGCCAAATCAACACCATCTCACCCTCCTGCTTTCACACGCTTCACCTGCTTTGGAAGACTTTCAAGTGCATCCCAACTGATTCCAGGAGACCGGTCACCTAGGTGCTTGTCAGCACAAGGTTCAAATACTGCTGCACACTCTATGCTGGAGCCACCCAAAAACTCCCAAATAAATTGCAGAGCATCCAGAACACCTCTGCCTGACTTATCCTGGACAGCCCCTGCTGCAGCCACATCTCCGGTCACCTGAGGGCCTTTCACTGGCTCCTGATCAACAAAAGAATCACCTTCAAGCTCCTCAAATATGCCTACAAAGCCCTCCACAAAGGCGGATCTGCATACCTCAACCACCGCCTTTCCTATACACCCACCATACATGTCCACTATGCCCAACTGGCCCTGGCTACTATCCCATGGATCTGCTTGGCTTCGGCTGGAGGAAGATCCTTCTCCTACCTTGTTGAGAAGACCTGAAACCCTCTACCTCTATATCTCAGGCAATCACTTTCACTGTCTCAATTCAGGAAGGACCTCAAGACCTGGCATTTCGACTGAACTGCAGAACCCTTCCCTCCCCAGCATCTTAAAACCCTAACAGGTGATTACCCACGCTCTATAAGAACTCTGATAGATTGATTGATTGATAGGGATTACAATGAGGCTTACAAGTACATCTTGGTTGCAGTGGATTCCTGCTCTCGATTCCTGTGGGTATGGCCACAGCGGTTGGCTGATGCCCAAACTGTTATAAAGTATCTGAGAGTCTTTATCAGGATATACAAAGTTGGCACACTACATTCTGAACAGGGTCTGGCATTCATCTCCAGGGCTTACAAAGTTGCCATGGGAAATTTGTGTATGACCCTGCGGTATTCCTTCCAGTACCATGCCGGGGGAAATTCGGTAGTAGAGAGAAAGAAACAGGACTTTGACAGCTAGGGTACAAGGCTCAGGTTGCAGTTGGGTCCATCATCTATATGGGGTCTAGAGGGCACTCAACATTCTGCCTAGAAAATCCCAAGGTGGTCGGACTCCCGATTAAATACTGTTTGGGCTAAAAATGTAGGTCCCAGACCATAGGGCTGTTTTACAGGAACTGAACATTTTCCAGGACGAGCAAAGCAACGTCCAAGTAAATGCAAAGTCACTGGTGAAGTGCAAGAAGTGCCAGTAGGGCCTGGCTGTATCCTGAGGATTGGGGATACGTCAGGGAGAAAACTGTGGATAAGTAAGAATTTGGGCCATCCTACAGAACACCTCTACCTGTCCTGGCCCCGGGATGTACCAAACCGTACTTCTTCCACCTCTTGCTGCCTGCAAAAACAAGATATTTGCCTCCATCGACCTGATCAAACCACATTATGTGTCCACTTTTCAACAGTAGGCCATGTTGGCACCTAGGTAGTTACCTGCCTCCTCTTACCACCATATAGGAAGTTCGGATGGAAGCCTTTAATTACTGATGAAGCATCTTCTCGCCAGTGGGAGATAGCAAAAACAACAATGAAGTATCTGTTCTATCTGTTACTACAACAACTACTGTAAAATCAACTAGTACAGAAAAACAGATTTAAATTCACAATTGTTTGACCTGGCACCATTGGCGTGGGTCTCCCTTCCATTTTTTTGCTGTTGCCTCCTGTGTTTTTGCTATGTGTTTTGCTGGTCTAGATGCTTTGGGCACTTTGCCACTGCTATTTAGTGCCAAAGTGCAAGTGCTCCCTATTGTAAAGTGTTGTATTTGATTAGTGATTCCACGATTGGTTTATTTGATTTACTTGTTGAACCCTAGTACAGTGCACCATGTGTGCCCAGGGCCTGGAAATCAAATGCTGCTGGTGGGCTTGCAGCACTGGTTGTGCCACCCACAGAAGCAGCTTGTAAAATGTGACTCAGGCCTGCCATTGCAGAACCTGTGTTCAGCCTGGGGCTGCCATGTCGACTTGGCAAGTGCACACACTTGCCAGTCCCTAAACCTTCCCTTTCGTACATTGTAGTCACCCCTAAAGTAGGCCCAAGGTTAGGGTGAATTGTATGTAAAAGGTAGGACATGCCCTGATGTGTGTATACTGAATTACAGCCAATTTGGTTTTTCACTATTGCATAGCTACCTGTTCCCACAGGCCAGAATGGGCAGTTTGATTATAACATCTTATAATCCTAACTGACTCAGGGAACTAGGAAGAAATTCGAGTTTAGTATTCCTGAACTCAGAATGATAAAATACATCTATTAGTGAAGTTGGTTTTAACATTCTGTGTTTGAAAATACTACTTTTAGAAAGTAGATATTTTTTTGCCTAACCCTCCAATCCTGCCTCTGCTAGGTTGTGTATTCCATGTCTGGTTTGTGAGTGACAGGGGCTGGGGTGGCTCCAGGAGACAGGGTGAGTCAGCACAAGGCTGAATATACATATCTGCATGAGGAGTGGTGGGAGGAGTAGCACCTGGGCCTGAATAGGGCTGTGCCTGACTTCCACAATGCTGGCTCCACCACCTGTGGTGTTTCTGTTGACCCTGGGCCACACTGACAAAGGAAGAAGTTGTGCACTGGCAGAATGCACCCAGAACAGGTGTGGACTAGGTACAGACACTCTCTGCCTTCAGAGACAATGTATTTGTGTTGATACAAATGGGGATCCAGACCCCAGAACTTTAGACCACTTCTGGGAATACCCAGAGACCCCTACACACCTCTCATCCGGAGATGTCCATGGTGGTAGGGGCTATCCTACTCAGCTGAGTAGGTAACTCCTATGTATTGGCTGTAGGTTGTTCAAGCTTGAACTTTTCAAAGGATTTTTCCCAATGTGTTTCCCTCTCTGATTGCATTACAGAAATATGTCTGACACACAAGACCCAGTGGCACTTAATATTCCTGAGAACTGCAGACATGCAAGCCCATATGCATCAATAATTGTGTTTGCGATTCCATAATAGCGAAAATTAAGGAATCGCTATTATGGAATCGCAAAATCGAATGCTGCAATGAAATCGGTAAATATTTGGGATTCGGTAATAATCACAAATATCATTACCGATTCCGTGTTTTCCAAATCTGTAATTGCGAATTTGCAATTACAGAATCGGAAATTGCAAATTACCCATATTGCTGTATTGTGATGACATCACAAACCAGGAAGTCTTTCACAGATTCAACACACTTGTACACAGGGAGAGGAGGAAGAAGACTAGTGGAGCACACCCTGGAGGAAGTGTTGCTGAACAGGAGCTGTGAGAAAAACACACCATTGCCACTGAAAAGGCACAACAAAAAGGAGAAGGCAGGAAGAGAAAAATGAAGTTCAGTGACAAGGAACTTGAAATCCTTACTGAGGAAGTTGTCCAGAGACATGACCAGCTGTTTGGGAAACAATGCCTGCATGTTGCAGAGTCAGTGAAGAGGAAGATTTGGCTTGGGATACAAGCCAAGGTAAATGCTGTGGGGGTGACACACCATGACATACCTAACCTGCAGAAGACATGGTATGACCTTCGCAGCCGTGACAAAGAGAGGGTGGCAGACAGGCTAGCCGCAGCTTAGAAAACAGGAGGGGGACCATCTAGTGAGCGCACTAACACCCCACTGGAGGACATGGTGGAATCCACTTTGCAGCCAGAGGCAGTTGTTGGTGTGACACAGATCGACACCTCAGAACATGCGGGCACTTCCCAAGGTAAGAGCACAGCTAAACATGTTTGTATGTCAAATGTAATCACAAACTGCCCCAAATGCATACCCTGCGTAGTGTAGCACACCTGAGTCCAGTCCACCTTTTACTTGCAACACCCTAATGCATTCTGGAAGTTATATGCAGACAAATGTAAGGGCAAGGCATGGAGGGACCAACAAAGCTCTAGTGCAACAGAGTACAACAAGGAAGTGACAACAGTAGACTTTTCATATGACAGAAGTAGATTTAATATAACTGCACAGGCGCAATGTTACAAACAAGTGCAAACAAAAATTTACTGAACTTGCACTGTTCCAATCACAGATGCAGCGCAGGACAGTGATGTGGGTGATGATCATGAGTCCAAGGAAGACATGGAACAGCATGATGAGGGCCAAGAAATGCCAGCCTCCTCACCCATACCTGCTCCCACTCACCGCAGGAGAAGAGTACAACCACTACCTGATTTGGAGAGTGATGAGGACAGCAACACAGGATCCCACACACAGCAGCCGGCACATACCCCACCATCACCAACACCAGAGCCAACAATGCGGTCAGTTCCATGCAGTACCGCAGGTGAAGGCCAAGGGCAATCCCCACGCCTGCTGATGATGATGGCGAACCCACCGCAAGTGTCCTGGAGTCCAAGATGCTGAGCCCCTGCAAGGGAAGAATATACGTCACATGCAGGGCCAACTGGGAACAATCTCAAGACACATGGGTGGTATTCATGACTGCCTGAGGGAGCTAACTACTTCAGTAGTGGAAGGGCACAGGGCGAACAATGAGAGACTAGACCGTGTTGCAACTGCCATTGAGGGTATGTGCAGGGTCATTCAGGCAGAGCATGTCACAAATGGCAGGAGGCAACAGACATATTTCTAAAAAACAACTACCTGAACAAGTCAAGTAGACAAAAACCTAACCAGAAAGAACACTCAGGTGTTCCAGAAGTCAATTTGATCCTGAAAAACACTGAATGGAAAGAAAGGGAAGAATTATCTCTTTCTTTAGTCCCCTCACTCACCAGGGTTTCCCCACGGTGACATGCTTCATCATAGGGGTCCTCCCAGTCCTCTACGGACTGGGGCGTGCTACGACTTGCGATGTTACGTAGGAGCACTTAAAAATTGTGGACTATGTGTAATGTGAGTGAAAAAGTGGTGGAGTGGGATAATAAAAATAATCAGCTAGTCGGCTAAGAATAGACTTTATTAGTGCTCTAAGCTGAAAAAGATTAAAAACGGGGTAATATGCCGAGGAGACCTAACTATAATGGAAAGGTGTGCCTAGCATATGATCTGGTCAACTAGTTTCGAGCTTCCCCAGCTCTTCGTCAGGACTACACTGGGACCAGCCCAGTGTCGAGAAACTTGCCACTCCTAGTTAACCTGAGTCAGGTGCAATAAAGTGTAATGCCGTAATTGTAAGGAATGCGTTTTTAAAATACATACGTAATGTACGTCAGCAAATGGTTTAATAAAGAGCAACACTGTGCTTCATGGTCAACGGAGGGGATGTGGCGATCTCGTACATTTGTACGTCGAACCCCACATTCGGTAATACCTATTTGGAGCCAAACCTCACGGACCGCATTCTGTGGAGGGCACAGGGCGAACAATGAGAGACTAGACCGTGTTGCAACTGCCATTGAGGATATGTGCAGGGTCATTCAGGCAGAGCATGTCACAAATGGCAGGAGGCAACAGACATCCATGGTACGCATGCAAAGTTACACCAGGGCCATTAATAGGTGACCACTGCTGTGGAGGGTCTACAGACTGCAGCAGCTAGCGGAAGCCTCATTCTTGCGGGGGGATAGTGAGGAGGGCTCCAGCCTGAGCAGCCTACTGGTACCTGTGTCACAGTACCAGGAGTCAAGCCGGCACAGAGGGGTCAATAACGGGGGTAGCAGAGCCTACAAACATGGCCACAGGAGTGCGTGGCAGGAGAAAGTAGTGAACTGGACCTGTACCAATCTGGTGACGTAACCAGAAATATGACTCCCTTTCACACTGATGTTGCAGTGCCAAGACAATGACTTTTGAATTGTCTGCACCCACACTGCACTTGTCTGACAATGGTATGTGTGCATCAACACAACTACCCACCTAACAGAATAAACCTTTACAAAAATACTGTGTTGTGTCTTGATTACTCACCTCAGAAGTAATATTGCGTGATTTCTGCCTGTCTCCATCTCCCCTCTGCTGCATCTGGACCACGTGCTGCTTGGTATGGTTGTTTTGGCTGGATGTCTAGTTCTGGCTCGCTATAAGAGTCTTCAGGGTAATGCCCCTATTGGTGGCAACGTTGTGCAACATAGCACATGTAGTGACGATTTTACGGCATGTCTCTGGCCTATACTGTAAAGCCCCACCGGTTTTGTGTATGATGCGAAACCTGGATTTGAGTATACCAAATGTCCTCTATCACCTACAGGATGTGAAAAATACACATACATTAGGTACTGCTATGTGTCACCATGGCAGACAGGTGTGCAAGACAGTATGATATGTGTTTACCCAGTAAATATCCTTCTCCAAATTCACCCGCCAGCAGACGTCTGTGTATGTCACTATGCCTGAAGATGTAGGAGTCATGTGCACTGCCAGGGTTACTTGCCACTATGTCTGTGATTATTGTTTTTGAATTGCAGATTACTTGAATGTTCAGTGAATGGTATGATTTGCGATTCCGGTAGATATGTTCATTCACTGAGGAAGGGCATATGGGTACATGCGTCCCATCAATGAAACCAATGACATGTGGAAATTGTGCAACCTGATAGAAATCTAATTTGGATTGCATCAATTCCTGTGGTGTTGTGAGGAACCTAATGTGGTGGTGTATCCTCTGCAACATGGCATTTAGGCAAGCATAGAAAACGCGTAATAGGGCACTTTGAGACACACCGCCAGCTGTTGCAATTACTCCCTGGAAGGGGTCTCTGAAGCTAGGAGATGCAGTGAGCATAGGACCTGCACATGGGTGGGGATGACATGTGTCCTGCGAGTCTGACACTGCAGTATTGGGTCTAATTCAGCAATGAGATCTAAGATTGTGTCAGCATTCAGCCTATATTTATCATAAATCTCTTCCTCCATCTGTCCTAGCAAAGTGACGCGCACTCTGATGATTCTCTCCTGTATCCTTCTTCTTCTCTGTGCTGCTTCTCTTAGCCTCGTCCTCCTCACTATGACGTAGAGTGCTGCCATTGTGAGACACTCTGATGCATTCTGAGACTAGTAGTTTGCTAATGATTCACACCTGATTTGTTGTATGTGAAATTTATACCACCTGATATGATTTCTTTTTATTTAGGAGATGCAATTTGCGATTCTTGCCTTATTCTGTATTTGCAAATTTTTGATGCATATGAGTTTGCGATTTCTTATTTGCGATACCGTAATACAGAATCACTATTACAGATTCAGGGATTAAGAGGTTTTCTGCGAATTTGCTTCATGCATTGGAAGAAGCTCTTTTCAGATCGCAAGCGGCATTGTTTTGCGATTTGCAAAGTTTGTGACCGCAAATTAGCTTGATGCATGTGGGCCGTAGTTACTTTTTTCCAATGTGTTTCCCTCTCTGATTACATTACAGAAATATGTCTGACACACATGACCCAATGGCACTTAATATTCCTGAGAACTGCAGACATGTAGTTACTCAGAAACTATCACAACATGGTCTCTCTCTTACAGGTGGAGATGTGACCTTCATGGTTGAGGCTCGCAAAACATATAGGAAAGAGGTGTTCTATTCATGGGTTACATTCCAGGCAGCAGACAACACAACAAGGCTATTTCACAAATGCAAACAAGATCAAGTTCCAAATAACTACACGCCATATGAAGAAATAGAAACACCTTTAACATAACAAGAACACAGAAATTAATTTGATGGTGCCCTACCACACACAACAGAAAACATTAGCCTACGTTGCCTTAGCAATGAGGGAGCAACATGGCAGTTTAAGCCGGATACAAACCACATCCTGATATTGATAATCTATCAGCAGTACAATTGCATAGACTATACAAACACTTGGTGACAATACACAAATGTTTGACACAGTTCGGTATGCAAACATTGACACTTAATCCTACACGAGCTGCTCAAGCTGCACAACCACAATTGGCTATACCAAGCAACAGCTTGCTAACACTAAATGCAGACATGGATAAGGTTCTCATCTGACAGGGGGAGATTCCATTCTGCATTGCACAAAAAACAAGTCAGCTTGAAGAGGTGTTTCACCATACAGGACTGCAGGCAAAACACAGGATTTTAGCAATGTGTTTGACCTTGGGGATGGTTCTTCCTGTGAAGGACTGGATCACTTGGGGTACAGTTTTTGCTGCAGTATATACCAAAGCACATGGTACCCTTTCATTAGCTGTTTTGCCAGAAGTGCTTGAACAGCTCCATAATGAGTACGGGGCAGCTAAATTAGAGTTTAGTATGCCTGAACTCAGAATGATAAAATACATCTTTTAGTGAAGTTGGTTTTAACATTCTGTGTTTGAAAATAATACTTTTAGAAAGTAGGTATTTACTTGCCTAACCCTCCAAGCCTGCCTCTGCTAGGTTGTGTATTCTATTTCTGGTTTGTGAATGACACGGGCGGGGGTGGCTCCAGGAGACAGGGTGAGTCAGCATAAGGCTGAATAGACTTATCTGAATGAGGAGTGGTGGGAGGAGTAGTACCCGGGCCTGAATAGGGCTGTGCCTGCCTCCCACAATGCTGGCTCCACCTCCTGTGGTGTGTCTGATGGCCATGGCCCACACTGACAAAGGAAGAAGTTGTGCACTGACAGAATGCACCCAGAACTGGTTTGGACTAGGTACAGACACTCTCTGCCTTCAGAGACAAAGTATTTGTGTGTATAAAACGGGGGACCCAGACCGAAGAAATTTAGATCACTTCTGGGAATCAAGACGAACCCTTTGCCAAGGAGAAGAACTAAGGAAGCTGAAAGAGGAGACTTCCCTTGTGCTGTGCTGTTTGGGTTTGGCCTGCAGTGGTTACTTTATTGCCAAGGAAAGGAGAAAAGGAACTTTGTGTGTACTTTTACTATCTTGAGGAAGATCTCCAAGGGCTTGAGTTGAGCTTGCCTTCTGTTCTGAAGTCTCAGGGACACAAAGACTTCACCCCTTCGGTTTGCCTGCATCTGGAACTGCTGTTTTAGCTGCTGCAGAAGCAACGCCGTAACCTGCACTGAAGCCATGGGCACCGCTTGTGAAGAGCACGATGCACCGTACCGACTCACAGAGCTGCCCCGACTTCATCAACGCGGAGCCGATCCTCGACGTGGGTGACTCCCGAAGCCATCGACATCGCGACATCGTAAGGAACCGTGGTTTTGGTGCCATCGTGATGTCACCTCCCACACGCAGTAAGGAACTGTCGTCTCAGCTCCCCTGGGAAAATCGAGTCTACACCTCCACTGGAGTCGTAAGGAACCGATGCCGCGCAACGCCTACGAAGCCGCACCTCCGTGAGCTGTCCTTGTTTTTCATCGCATTTCAAAGGTACTGTTCTTTGTTGGTCTGTTTGACTCTGGGCCCTACGCCGCGCACCTCGCATCGGCGCCGTACTTTGGGATTTCGTCTGTCACGACGTCTTAATAACTCCAGGTGGAGTTATTTGTTGCTAGAGACTGCATTTAAGTAAATAACCTATTTTCTCAGCATATTTTTGGTTACAGTATTGTAGATTTTTGTTGTTTGATCTTGTTTTAAGTCTAGTAAAGATTACTTATTTTTCTAAACTGGTGTGGTGTCCATTTATAGTGTTTTCACTGTATTACTGTATGTGTTCACAAATGCTTTACACACTGCCTCTGAGATAAGCCTGTGTGCTCGTGCCAAGCTACAAAGGGGGTGAGGAGGGGTTATTTTAGAAGTGTAGCCCCTTACCCTGACTAGAAGCAATGGTCCCTATTTGGACAAAGGTACCTACCTCTGCCAACTAGAGACCCCCAGTTCTAACAGGAATCCTGACACAAATCCTGTTTACATCCATCTACCATAGATTAAGTCATCTCCTAGTTCTACAAAACCTGCAGAGCTGCCAAAAATAAATCGAACTGCCTCTGACTGCTTCATCAACTTTGATGACTTTTCCACCGCCACCTCTACAATTTCGGATGAGACTACTTGTTTTCTATCTTTTTCTGAAAAAGACAATTGTATTACATTTTTGGGTCCTTTGGGTTGGCTTTGTGACAGTCTTTTTCTTGCTCCTTAATGAACACTATCTCCCAGAATGCTCAGCAGTACAACAGAGGCCATATTATGTAAAAGGTGCACTTTTCCTGTTTGCGTCCGGCACACCTTCAAACAGGTGCATCGGGCAAAAACAGGGAAATTGCACCCTATTACATAGATTTTGCTGCCCCCAGGGCAGTCGTGAACTTGCGCTACCCTGGTGGCAGCACATTCATGTGAAAAATGGAGCAGCTGCTTTGAAGCTGCTCCATGTTTTAGAGTGCAGATAGCAACCCACCTGCACTTTTGAGGGGAATTAGAGATCCCCTTGCAGGCGGTTGCAGTAAGTAACTGCACCCATCTGCAAGGGGATGTCTGAGGGCTCAATGGGACCCCCTTCACCCCCTCCAGAGGACTGCCATCAGTGGGCACACTGATAGTACGTCAACGTTTAGCTGGCGCACTCTCAGTGTACCACCTGACAGCTTCTTTGCCTCTGCGCCCCCATCAATGATATGACGGGGATGCAAAGGTAAATGGATTCCCAGATTTGCAGGGGGCCACACCCTCATGCATGTGAGGGAGTGCCCTCTGGAGATAGCACTGGCTCTTTATGTGCGCAAGCGCTATCAATATTAAAGATGGGGATGTGCAAGCATCAGTGGCGCCTTCTGTAATACCAAAGTGCATGGGGGTGCTAAGTGCGCGCAAAAAACCCTTTGCGCCCCCAGGGCACATTCATAATATGGCCTCTGGTCAACTTGGTTCTCAAACCACACTCACACAAAGATCGAAGAGACCTTCCCGGTTAACATTTCAGCTGTTCCAATTCCTGATGGGATTGTTTGGGATAGGGTATTGTATGATGTGTGTAGCCCCACAGAACTTTTACAAATTCCATATTTGTTTAAATTATTTTTAAATGACATTGTCACCCTCGTACTTTCTCTGATGATTAGGATATAGACACAGAGCATGAAATGCTAGAAGATCTGGGGAATTTTACTGTTTTTTGATCTGATGAAACATGCGAAGTATCCCTGTGCAAATTATTGATAGCACTTGAAGGGACCATAATTGTGCAGTCCCTATAATTACTATATCATTCATCCACACTAATTGTGTAGGAGTTCTCTTCTGGAATAATAAGGTAGTTACCCCAGTTGAGTATTTTTCAACGTTTCATTTTCATGTGCATATCATAAAAGAGGTTCAAACCTCCCCTTTCAAGGGATCGCCATCAGGCCTTAAAACATTCATTATAGTGAGTGCTCAGTGTAACTAAACAACGTAGGTAATTTCTTATAGAAATACTTACCTACAATTATTGGGTGTCCAGTACCTCAGAGCGTGAGTGGAGTGCCCTATAGTCACACTCAGAGGGTGTCAAACAAAGAAGAAAGCGAGCAGCAGTTATTTATACAGTCTGGTCAAAGGTGATCTTACTTTAGCAAAGGAGAGAGACCCCCGTAACCGGACACACTATGTCCGGCTGTGCCACTTACTTCCTCAAGGGTCCTACCCCGGCTATTCGCCTAGATTGCCCTCTGTGTCTCCCAGCGGGTGGAGCCGGGAGGCATCGGTTTTTATGTTAAAGCATGGATCAGAGATTGCTATTCTATTCCGCATCACGTGACCCACGTATAATGTGATTAGCGTCCTACGTGCGGCAACGTAGGACTACAATCTGCATGTTGAATAGAGGGAAGTGTAGTTCAATGCCTCGGTAGTCCCGGGGACAGAACAAAGGATCAAAATTGGTTTACATAAATTCCATAATGTCAAACAATAATATTTGCAGGGAAGGTATTTAACAGTATTAAACGTCGATATGTATTACATAGTCATCAGGAAAAATGACTGTTGACAGGCACTCAATGGGGTGGCAATCACCTGGAAACAATATATAAGGTACTCAAAAGCATCAATAATAACAATGAAAATTGGAAATTGGAAAGTAGAGTAGTGATGGGACTCTGGCAAGGTATATAGAGTATGGCATCCCAAGGGTGCCTCATATTAACACCCACCAATGATGAGTGTTTTCATCAGCGTTGTACTTCACCCATTGTTACATGGTGAGATAAAGGTCTGTACCATCTTGTTCCCCATGTTAAAAATCCCTGCATGAGTGGAGTTAGTAGTTGCGAAATTAGGCCACAACAAGTAATTAAAGAACGGTCAATTATGGGGTGAAATAAAGCTTATAGTCCAGTGTTGCATATTCCCTACATAGCCAATTTCAGATATTTATATCTCAAGTCTTGTATGGTTAGTATCTCAGCTGTCCCCATGGAATGTCATCATTTATTTCTGACTTTTGCGTTACTAACTTACAAACCCAACGTTGTTCTTTGGTCAAAAGTTTTTTTTTTTTGGGTTTATTTTTGTTTTTGTTTTTCCTCATTCGCCTCAGATCCCAACAAACCAGTAGTCCGCAGGTCGCCACTGCTTCTCACTTTGGAGAGGTAGGTTTTATGGGGTGCTGCCCCATCCCTATATTGCCCACCTACCAGTGGTTCATCTGCTTGGTACCCGTTGTTGACCTCTCGCTGATTAATGAGAGGGTGGATCATGCTCTACAAGGAATTCAAAAGACTGAGGACTACGACTCAGTCTGAGAGCTTCCCAAAAGGCTTAATCATAGGAAGGAGAAAAATTGGTTTGGTAGAGAACTAGGCCAAAGACAAATATAACAGGCAGTCCCATATGGCGCTCTTCTTCTTATTTTTTAATCTGATCAAGTTTATTTTAGATGTTTTATGCACAGATGAGAGCCATTCTGAATGTGTGGGAGGCAGGGCTGCAGCCCATTTCTTGCAAATTTCTCGTCTGGCCAGCAAAATGGTAATAATAAGAAACCCTCTGGTGTGGCCAGTAATTTCAGATTAAAGGCCAAAAATTATTAGGCTGAGAGTTATGTGTACTGGGTAGCCTAGAATAGATTTTAAAGTAGAGCTCACTTTTTACCAGAATTCAGAAATAGCAGGGCAAGTCCAAGTGTGTGTCGGGGGCCCTTTCCATGCTGCATTTTTTACATCTGGCCAGTGGACCGTTGGGCATCTTTGTAAGCCTAGCCGGAGACAAATAGGCCCTATGTGTGGTGAAATAATGATTTCTTCTTAGGCAGGCTGGTTTCACAACTAAAAACAAGGTGCTATAAGAGACCCACCATAATTCCACCCAGTTCTCCTCCGGAATCAATTCTTCCCATAGCTCACCTGCTAATCTGTAGTCCCCGTCTATAGACTCCTCAATTGCCCAATAGAAAAAGGCTACCTCCTTTTTGCCTGGTGGCTTTTTAACAAGATGCTCTTCGAGGTCACTCCCGCACCCTATCGGTTTTTTATAATTTTGAACCCATCTGTTTAACTGTATTTATTTAAATCTAGACATTCTACCTTCCAATTTATCATTAAAGGTCTCCCCATGTTGATAAACCTGCAGATTTTAATGGTATGGCCAGCATGTCTTTAAGACAACTTGCGGGCATATTTACAACGAGGCGATAAAAAATTATCGCCGCTTTAGCGGCCGTTTTCAGCCGAAAAGCGGCGATCATTTTATTGCTATATTAGCAAGGTCACGCTAACGCGTGAAACCTTGCTTTAGCGTGGGGATTTCTGACGCCGAGCTTTGCATCTCTAATGAGATGCAAAGTGGGCGTTCCTGACCTGACATGATAGGAGAAATGTCGCCAAGAGACATTTCTCCTATCATCAAGCCCCACGCTATAAAGCATAGCGCAGGAAAAGTAGCGATAACATCTGTTATCGCTACTTTCCTAACACCTGCTTCAGGACTGACTTAGCCATGATATCCTATGGAAGGAGGATATCATGGCTGAGTTTGTGAGTCCCTATCAACAGGCTAACGTGAGATTATCACTGGGTTTCCAGCGATAATCTCACATTAGCCAGTTAGCGTGAGGATTTTTATCGCTATTTAGATAAGCGTTGCTAATAGCACGCTATCTCAGCGATAAAAATCCATGCTAGCCGGCGATAATTATGCTAGCGCTAAGTGCGCTTTGCGATAATTATCGTCGGTTGTTGTTGTTGATATGCCTCTTGGGGTCCCCGGGCATAATGGAGCTAATCTTGAGTAATACTTCAGACCAGTTAGGATTTTAATTCTAGCCCAAATTTGAACTGTGCCCCAAAGAACCTTCAGCCTAACTTTTTTGAAGAATTTTTTGTCTCCATATTTAAAAAGAAAACCTTCATGGGGGAGCCCTGCCTGATATAACATTGCTGTGAACATCTTTCCTCTATCTGATGAATCTGGGGATTTCAACAGCATTCTTGAGTGGGTTAGTTGAAAAGCCCACGCGTTATACTGGACATCCGCGAGAGCAAGACCACCCTTTTCTCTTCTCCGTCTTAATTTTTTCCAGGAGATCATGGTTGCTTTATAAGCCCACACAAATGAATTTTTTGCCTGCTGGAATCTATCTATCAAATGTTTTTCAAAATGTAATGGGATGTTATTAAACAGAAAGGTTACCCTTGGTAGAATTACCATTTTAATCAGGTTAACTCTTCCTAAAATGGTCAAAGGGAGGTGAGCCCATGATCTCATTTGTTTTTGGCTCTCTTTAAAGATGTTAAGAAAATTCACTCTGGCTATCTCCTCAATTTTTAGGACGATTTTAACTCCCAGATACCTCATCTCATCCTTGGTGTGATATCGACCCTTTGGCAAGTTCCAAGTCATAATTTCGGTTTTAGCTGCGTTGACTTCATAGCCAGAAACTCTACCAAACTTCTCGGCTAGCCTGATGACTTGAGGAAATGATGTTTCTAAGTCAGACAACAAGATTAAAATGTCGTCTGCATACAGGGCCACCTTCCTCTCCCATAAGCCACTTTTGAATGGTTATATGGCCAATTCCTCCCTGAGACTTTGAGCAAATGGCTCTATATACAGATCAAAGAGGAGGGGGAAAGGGGGCAGCCCTGTCTTGTGCCCCTCTTTATGCTGAAAGGCTTGGTTAGTTTATTGTTCACTATCAGCCTTGCAGACGGGTCACTATATAAAAGTTTAATGATTCGGCAAAATCTTGGGCCAAAGTTCAATTTCTCGAGGACGGCAGCCAGATAGATCCAATTCACCCTATCAAAGGCTTTTGTTGCATCAAGCGTCATAGCAGCCAGTGGTAGAGTGAAATTTGAGGAGAAATCAATCGCACCTATCAGGTCGTGCGTAAGATCGAAGAGATTTCTACCTTTTAAAAAACCCTTCTGGTCAGTATGCAGCAGGTCTCCTGCCACTGCTCCTAACCTATCAGTCAAAATCCTAGTAAAGATCTTATAGTCAGAGTTAACGAGTGAAATGGATCTGTATGACTCGCAATTAGTGGGGGGTTTACCTGATTTTAAGATCAAAGTGATGTTAGCTTCTCCCCACGATGTTGGTGGTTTTGCCCCATCCACTAGAATATTATTAAAGAGTATGATCAAGAATGGAATTATCTCTTCGCCCAGGGATTTGTAAACTTCGTCCGGAAGGCCATCCGGACCGGCCGCCTTGCCAGCTTTACAGGCGGAGAGTGCCTTTCTCACCTCCTGCTGTGAGATTTCCACCTCTAGGCTATCCCGTTGAGTAGATTTCAGGGCTGGGAGGTGGGCCGAATTTAACCAGTCTCTAGCAGTGATATTATCTATGTTATTATCTTCTTCATACAGTTCCTTAAAGAAGGTGTGGAAGGCATCCTCTATCCTGTCTTCATTGCTTGTTGGTATGTTAGAATCTGCGACGTTTATTTCTTTTATGTGACTTCGCGCCCTATCTGATTTGGCCTTCAAGGCCAATAATTTACCAGCTCCCTCGCCATACTCGAAGTGGGCAAGCCTGCTCACCTCCCACCTGTTCGAAATTCTAACCTGAACTATACTGTCCAGAAGTGCTTTCAGGGATTCCAATTTAGCTATTAATATTTGATTACTCTCCTGATCTAACTCTTCCCTTATGCCTTTTTCTACCTCCTCCATTTGAGACTCTATAAGTGAAATTTCCTATTTTTATACGAGGTCCTACTCATAACTAACCCCCTCAAAAAAGATTTTATGGTGTCCCAAACCAGAGTAACATCAGCTGAACCAACATTGATATCCAAAAAGATTTTTATCTCCTGAGACAGATAACTAATCTCCTCTTTATCTAAAAGGATTGTGCGGTCGAACAACCAGACCTTTTGCTGAGCTTTCCCCACAAAATCGCAACGCATCCAAATGGCTGCATGGTCCGATAGGTGAGGAGTCGAATAACCAATGTCTTTAATGTGACTTCTTAACTCATGGCTAATCAGAATGTAGTCTATCCTGTATTCATGACTATATTTTTTGTTATAAAAGGATACACCCAGTTGGTTGCCTGACCTCTCCCTCCAGACATCTATTAGCGCATTTTGTTTCATCATGTTTGAGAATTTATCGGATATTAAAGTCCCCGGCAAAGATTATCTTATCCGGGAGCCCAAATAAATTTGAAAAAATTGTTTTTTAAAGTTGAAGGATCATCCTGATTAGGACTGTAATAACCAACTATATTAATAGGAGTACCTTCCACCAAGATCGTTACTATAACCCATCTGCCACTAGAATCTATCTTAACATCTAAGGGGCTAACGTTGGCTTGTCTTTTAATTAATATAGCAACCACTCTAACATTGGCCGATTGCTCAGAACAGAAGCAGTGTTCCACCCACCTAATTTTTTGTCTTAAATCAGTAATATCTTTTTTTGTGAGATGGGTTTCTTGTAGGACAATTATTTGTGCAGGTGAATCTCTCAGATATTGCCATTTTTTTTCTCTCCTATTCTTAACTCGGAGGCCATTCACATTCCATGATAAGATTGGAAGCATTTTCATGGAGGATTGTGGAGACCATCATGCAACTCTACCTCCACCAGCAGGAAATTAATGCCTGACCTAAAACGGAAACAGTAATATGATAAGCCTAAAAGACAAATGAGGATTATTTTTTCTTTTTTTATGCCCCTCTGCTCCCTATCCGGAGCTACCTCCCCCCCTATCCATATCCCTCCCCCCTTGGAGAACCCAAACCCCATTTACCTGAAACCCAGGTTCTACCTGCCGGTGGACCCCCGCTCTGCCTAAATTTTCCTTTTATTTTGTGAAAATGCTAGTGCTAAATAAATAAATATATCCAAAAAGGAAAAAATTTATATAACTAAGTCGTGTATACCCGGTGAAAACCCAAGTGGATAAGCATAAACCCAATCTTGATTTTTGCTACACTCATATAATACCTATTGTGCCTCCATCGTGAGGAAACCGGCAAATGTAGAGCAAAACTACATTCTTTAGCGTGTAGGGAGTTTATTTTAAGCTTTCTAAAAGATCATCCGCCTCCTGCACTGTTCGAGCATTGTGCATTTTGTTATTAAGCATAATCCTTAATTGAGCTGGGAATTTGAGTTGGACAACAGCCCCCAACTTCTTGAAATCTTCCATTCTCTTTCCCAACTCCCATTGGCGATCCAGAGTAACACGCGAAAGGTCAGATCTAATCTAAAAAATAAAGTCTCTAGATTTCAATGATTTCAATTTCAGGGTGGCAGATTATATTTTTCTTTTAATTCAAAGGTAAGGAAGTTTATAAGAATTTTTCTTGGCTTCGTCCGTTGAGGATTTCTCCTAAAAGGGTCTCTGTGTACTCTCTGTATATCCCGCCGCAGCTCTTCTTCTGATGCGTCGATCTGTACCACTTCCTTGATGAGGGACACAATAAAAGATTTTAAGTCCTCCCCCTCTTTTCCTTCTGGCACCTTCAAGAGGCGTAAATTATTGCGCCTGGAGTAGTTTTCTAAAGACTCAATTCGGTCATGAAGTGCCGCCTCCTCTTTTTAAGTAAGGAGATATCCTCTTTGGCCGCTCCCAGGTCAGTTTTAAGTTCTTCCACCGAATTCTCTAATACCCCCGTCCTAGAGTTTAAGATGTCTAATTTGTTCTCCAGAGACTCACAAAAGAGTCTAATGTCCCCCTGGTTAAACT
This sequence comes from Triturus cristatus, assembly GCF_964204655.1. Taxonomy (NCBI): domain Eukaryota; kingdom Metazoa; phylum Chordata; class Amphibia; order Caudata; family Salamandridae; genus Triturus; species Triturus cristatus. The sequence goes on from NC_140582.1 coordinate 944,419,014, forward strand.
CTGAAGTAGCAAAACCTTTTTTAATATCAGATGCCATTGCAAAAAATAGAAGTTCTAACAAAGTTTCTGGAGAGGGTTTATCACTTAGAGGCACCTCCGTGCCCACATTTGCCTTTTCCGCTACCGCCACTACTCCCCCAAAAGTGGCATCAATAACTGCAACTTCATCTACTGGGCGATAATTTGAGACCATAATCTTGTTGATTCCAGAGGTTGCTAGTGTGTCTGGTGCAACTGATTCATTCGGCTGAGGGAGCTGACCCCCCTGCAGTTTATCTTTCAGCTCAATATGTGCAACCGGTAAATTTGGAGGCAGACCAGAGATGGAAAAAAGATCTGTGCCCGTATTTAACAAAGGATAAAGGCCAGTCGAGGGCGAGGTCTCTGCGGCCATTTTGGAATAGAGGTGAGGCTGAGGTTGAGACTGAGGCTGAGGCTGTATCTCCGAGTCTGACGGGGCACTGTCTGCCCTAAGAGCTTCCCCCTGCCTTGCCACATCTAAAACTTGAGGCAAAACCTTGAAGTATGACCTCAACAAGGGGGTCACTTTAATTTTAGCGTCTGAGAAAGGACCTTTTTCCTTATATTTTTTAGGCCTTTTCCCTTATGTACCCGATAGGGAGAAGAACTTTCCTCAATGTTCTCCGCAGACTTCCCAAGAGGGTGCTCCTTGTTACCAGGGGGTGTTTTAATGTTATCTCTTAATACCCCACCCTCCTTAGCCGCTTGTAGGTCCACTTGTAGGTCCAGCTTACATGGAGTCCCACGTTTGATGAATAATTCCGATTTGGCCCTCAATTTTTTTTTTTGTGGTCTGCTTGTTTTATCGAACTTGCTCACCTCAATGCCACTGTCGAGCTTTGCTTCTACCTGCCTTGACTCCTTCCCCTAATTTCCTTTATTACTGTTTTTTTGTGTGGGTTGGAGCCGGAACGGGGGGGGGGGAAGACCCTTTTGTCTCAAATAATATGGAGCAGAGAGGGAGCCGTCAAGTTTTTCCAGACGTAAACTTTCAGCCCTGGTTTTACTGGTTTTGCTGCCTTTAATGCCTTTAATGCCTTTACTCCCCTCACCCTCAAACACTCCCTCCCCCAGTTCAGTTGTAACTGCCCTCGTCTTGCATCTCCTACCAAACTTTCCTCCAAACCTTCAGGGGCGCGCCAGCATGTTTTGATGTCCCCGCCATTTGCCACCGCCTCTGCCTCCAGTTTGAGTGCTCCCGCTGCCCTCCAGGTGCTGACTGCCACTCCTACCCCCGGATACACCTCGGGGGAAACCGTCGCAGAGCATCCGATGCGCTGCCGATCTCCAGCCCCTCCAGCCCCTCCTTAGATCTGGGGCAGCAGCGAGGCAGCGAGGAAAGGCTGTCGCGGCACCAACGCACATCCCTCGATGATTACCAGGTAGGAAAAATATGCCGATTTACTTTAGAGCACTTCCACTCCCTTACGGGCACATTAAGAGCCGAGCAACAGCAAGAGCGGGAGAAACCACCGACGTGGCAGCGACCGCTTAACTCACGGCCGCCATGTTCTCCCCTGGGTCAAAAGGTTTTGTGTTAGGGCCCTAGTGCTGTCCATTCTTTCTATTATCATCGACTTCACATCCATGTCAGAATGTCCATTCTCCAAAACGTGTGTTGTTAATTTGGTAGAGTTTCTTTTACATCGTATGGTACTCCTGTGCTCAATAATTCTGATTTTGACTTCTCTTGTTGTCATCCCTATGTACCGAAGGTTGCAAGGACTAACTACCTTGTTATCCCAGAAGAGAACACCTACACAATTAGTGTGAATGAATGATATAGTAATCATAGGGACTGTGCAATTACAGTCCCTCCAAGTGCTGTCAATAGTTTGCAAAGAGATCCTGAATGACAGGATGTTGGTTTCATATAAGGTCATAGGACCATAATAGTCCCCATTACCTGCGAGCTATTGCTTTTACTCTACCCACTATCTCTATGAATAAAGGGATACCTAGGAGAAGGTGAGGAATGTTTAATCTCTAGTTAAGTCCCCTGTTCACCTTTATAATTAGTGCTCCCTGAAATACAGTCAAGCCCACTCTGACTTTTAGGAGGTAGGGGGAACCCGATGATGAAGCATGACACTACTAGAGTGTGTTTGGGTTACTTATAAAAAATACATTTTAAATATAAAATGTTTTCCTTCCCCGCACTAGTCACGCAGAGCTAGCATGCCCACTTGAGGTGACCCACCCCTCTATCTCATGTCCCCTGTATTGGAAAGAACCACACCTATGACCCTTGGTGTGATACTTGTTGGTTAATATGATACAGTAGACCCTGTGTTTTATTATTATAAACTTGCATCTGCAAAGAAAAATATGCTGACAAATACCAAGCTGATATATTCTGCTTCCTTTCTTTCCCAGCTGTCCACACAAGGATTTGAGCTTTGGAAGTACACTATTGATGTCAAATCAATTTAGGGGACAAAAGATTGGCAAGTACAGGGGAATGACACTTTGTTTAGAGCAAGCCTTATACCACAACAAATAATTTTCCTGAACATAACTGTGCAACAAACAACATGTCTTGGTTTAGCTAAGTAAAAAGTTTTGATCACACCACTCATTTCCACATTCGCACATTTTGAAACCTAGCAGCAGTTTACAAAATATAAGGAGGAAACACTAGACATGTTGTACAACAGCAATTACAATTTATCAGACACCAATTAGAGGGAATGGTTAGTTTGACACTAAGGGATGTTAAGAATGGATCCTCGGTAAGACCGAGGGCTTCATGATCAGCGACCTGACCTGCATTACATGCAGGCAGAACACTCGGGTAGTGACCATTTACAATGTTAGGAAGTTGTGCCTTGATTGGCTAAAACCCTCAACATTGTCCTTGGTGAAACACTTGCCCCTTATTTTGGATAACGTCGAGCTACGGGACTTCTTGCTAGGTTCTCAAAAACCACATCAAAAACACTACTGGTATACATTATACAATGAAATGTGCAATGCTTCTCAGCAGGAAGCTGCTGAAAGACTTGTGAGATTGACAGGGCTAATTTAGAAAAGACTAGCAGTGGTTGACAATGGCATTACCACCTTGTCCTCTAGAATATACTCTCTGGGTAACAGAGTGTTGTCAGCAATAGACATTATACAACATAATATGTCTTCATTACAACATGGGCAGTCACAACTTAGTTCGATTCTGCTATTGAGTTGGACACTTCAGATACTTCGCTCTGGTTGTGTACCATAGTACTTTATGTTACTCATAGAGAAATTAGATAGGCTGCCGTTCACTGTTACTGAAACACCTTCTGCGGAATGGATAATCCACAGGTTCATTACTCTGCCGATTTCAAAATTTTATTTCCAACACTGCTTAGAACACCATAAACTGGGCAGGTATGAAGGGAAGGGTATGTTTCAAATTCCGGTGTCAGAATAAAGAAGCTGAAGTTTTTCTCATTGTTCCGGCTGCATGAATAATTTAAGTGGTTCCTTAGTGTGCAACGAGGTGTCGCTCAATGGGGCTTGTAATTCTTCCATAGCAAACTTATCTTGCTACTTGAAAGGTTCCCAAGTGGCCAAGATTTGTTCGGCTTTTGGATTACTCTTGTAATGGGAGTTATTTGATGCTGAATGATCAGTGTTGCTGGGGGATGAGACCAGGGATAGCCTCCTTTGTCACGTTTTCTTTCGTGGTCACTTGCTGTACACAAGTATTATTTCCACCTGCCCTTATAGTTAGGGAGGTGACACTTTGGCCTTCGATAAAGCTTTCAAACATGCACTTTGATTCCCTGAGCAGATTGAAGGCCTTGCTATTTTCAAAAAGATGTGGCCTTCACATCCACAAAGGAGACGTTTAATCTTCAAGTTGCAAGGTCTTCTTCTGAGATACAGCCACTACTCTGCACTAACTTCCCACAGCATTTTGGAATGTTGGTGCACTGCATTTTTAACATGTCTCATACAGCAGGAGTAGCACACCTTTTAAGAACTTAGGCTTTGGTTTGGTTAATACCTTCCAGTCTTCGGAGTCATTCAATAATTCATTCACTCTGTGCTTAGAAGCGTTTTTGGAGGGCTTCCGCTAGCCCTGTTCTTGATTGTCAGGGGTGTGAAAAAAAATATTCTGCTCCACAATGAATGTCTGATTTCGAGAGCTAATGGAACTGGCACTACCACATGTGCTACAGTGCTATGAATGCATGGTAGAATGACTTGGCGCACCCTTACTTGGAGCATTAAATGAGCGTTGTCTCTTATTTCGCCCTGTGTGGCTTCAATGCGTGCAGCCTGTATTCTGCTGTCTGCTGTGCACTTTTGAGTGTGCCTTGAACTTGTGATGGAATGCAATTGGTTCAGCCTCTAGACATGGATGTACTGATGGACCACTTAAAGGCCTGATTATATATCCATTCTTTGCATTTACCATTTCATCTGAACACAATCTATGATCCTTCCTGGGACGCTTCTGGCGAGTTGGCTCTCGTTTTGCGGATTTACTACTGGCTGTGGTCACTCCTTCAGCTGCTGCTGTGGGAGTAGAATAGGAACACATTTGCTCCATAAAAATGCTCTGATGTGTGTCTCTAGGATCATCCTCTGCAGTTGCCTGGGAACAGAAATGTTTTATCTACCTCTCAGAACACATAAATAATTGGTTATTCTGTTTGGTGGGAACTTCTTGATCCAGCACTTTATAGCATCTTAAATTCCTTTTGAATTTAGTTTTTATTCTCTTTTACACTTTTTATTAATGGCTTTCTGTATGCTTTGGTCTACAAACAGTGTGATTGCCTTTTTAATAATTTTAGCCCCTTTTACATGAACATATGCTGTACCATTGCTTTGGTTAGCTTCTTATTATTGGATGAGCTTTAGTTGACTCATGTCCAAGGAGTGAGTGCAACATGGCTAGGTTAGGCCCAGGAAGAAATGCTGCCATTTTTACAGGTACACGTTTCTTAAGTTACCTGCTTTTTGACACAATGACTTTTGACACACATTTGTTTACATGACATTGCAGGATTAGTTTTTCTGAAACAGCATTGCTTACAATTCCACTTGGTAAGTACCCTATCACAACACCTTGAACAGTTAGTACAAGGTCTAGATACACACTATCACACTATGCAAATGTTGTTGTTTGTTATTCATCCATGAGGCGACATGGCTATCACAAAGACAATAGATAATGTCAGCCCGGCTGAAGCTTTGACACAGAAGCATGGATGATGTTATTATAAATACACATGCATTGCTGTCATTACAAGGTTATCGCTGTGTCAGAGTCTCAGCCCAGCTGATTCCTGTTTACACTCTGCAAGGAGGGATGTCCAACTTGAAATCAAGAAGGGGACCTACATACCTTGCCTTCAGGTAACAGGGACCTAGATCATCCAGCAAGGGAATCTCGGCAGAGCACCTGCCCTAACTACTAGGTTAGGGAGCGCATAGTAGGAGTACAATGTGCCAAGTACTTATATGCCAATGTATATACACTGTTTTAGCACAATGGTGAAACCGTTCATTCTTTTCACTGTACTTTTATTGCTAATAACGTTTATTTGCTTCTGTCTATTGATCAGTGCAGTGCATATATTTTATGCAAGAATCACAATGGTTCAATAAATATTGAAAATGCCCCTTTGTGTATTTCTTATGTATCTCTCTGAGCGACCACGAGTGACTGAGTAAAAAGGTTCTAGATCTGTTATCACAATTCCATTGGGATTCAGGTTTGTCATGTTCTGAGATCGCCCAAACCATTTGTTACCTGGACAGGTTTAGGGGTACTTATGGTGACACTGTAAGCTAGCAGGTCTATTGGCCAACAGATCGTGAGGGGTTGCATGGAATCGTCAGGCACCATCCCAAAGTTTGTGTTGTCCCACAAACGAACAGTTCCTACTCAGAAACTGGAAACCGCATGATAGTAGCTGTTGGGACCAAACAATGTTACAAATGTTGGAGGATTTGTGCACATTTAATTTTTTTACACATCTCTTTCATTTAGAATATCCTTTTCTATTCTAAACTACAAAAATATCAGACGTTAATGAAAAACTAATTACTAAATGGCAAAATAGGTAGTTTTACAGTTATTATGGTTTTACACTGCTCTTCCTGCAGACTCTTGAGGATAATCGTCCGAGAAATTAGTTGTTTTTTGGGCTTTTGCTACAGACACATTTTACAGAGAGCAGTGTGTAAACAATACATTATCATATACTTACAGTGGGTTGTAAGTCTGATGGAAAGGCATTCTTGCTTATTTCAGTCCCCTTCTTAGTCAATGGCTTTCCTCCTTATCACTGTGTTTGTCCCATATGTTTTGGTTGATTGGTAGGTGTCCTTCCAATTCTGACATCAGGGAACTTATTTTCTTTTTGCTGTTTTGTGCTATTGGAACTTTAGAGCTTGATGGTGTGCATGACCTGTTCCTTTCACTCTCTCTCTCTCTCACTCTCTCTCTCGCTCTCTCTCTCATTCATTTTCTCTCTTCACCTCTCTCCACAACTCTCTCCCTAAGCCTGCCCCAGCAGTCAGTTCTAGTTATGCCTCCTGCCTCTATGCCTTTGGATGGCTTTCTAAGCCCCTGACACCAGCACTGTGAAAGTTTGGTGTCTCTCACTCTCCACTCCTCTGCTTCTCTCTCCATATACTCCGGCCCACTACTATCAGGTTTTCCAGTACAATCGCACCAGTGTTGGTAAAGCCAATAATGGTGACCAGCTACCTTGGAATGTTATTTGCTATATTTGCAAGATGGCCATAGCACTACATGCATAAGCAATGTGAAAGCCATCTTGGAATTATAGAAAATAAAATGCAATTTTATGATGCAATTTTACAAACATTAGCAGCTTTTTTGGAGGTATAGAAAGTAATGTTTAGCTTTTTTGGAATGCTATTTTCTATTCTTCCCAAGATGGGTGCCAAACATTTCTACATACAGCATGTTAGATGTAGTATCTTGAGATATTTAATTAACTGAACCCTTTTGGCTCCTAATGTACTCCATAGAGCTGTGACGTAGATGTCAGAGCAGAATGCCTTGAAAGCTTGTTTTAGAATGTTGAATGTTGAGTTTTCAGTTACACACACCAGAATAAAGATGTGTAATACTAAGTTCCATCTGTGGCGTGGTCATTGGAGAGCTCCTAGGCTGGGAAGGTGCTACAAATGGCGATGAGATAGGGGGTAAGAATGACTGTGCTCTCCCAGAGAGTTTGCTGTGGTCCAAGCAAACTTCTTGTGTGTGCCATGTGTGTCGCTGTCAAAGAACAGAATCAATGCTTTATGCATGTGGAGTCAAATCACAACTCCATCTGCAGTAAAGCAAATGAAGACAATATAAGTATTGCAAAAATTCACAAATTGATGGTGTAGAACCTGCTGGTTGGTACATACACAAAGGTACTGCATTGCCATGCAAGATAAAATTGTATATTATGCGGATTGCTGATGCTGAAGGTGGAGTCATACTGGTGTATGCAGCACAGCCACTCATAATAATAACTTGCAAAGTAACGCTGGGAACAGAAGTGCTGCAAGGTGGAGATCAACCAGACGTTAGAAAATGCAAACTGACATGTAAAAAAGAAATAAATGACTTACTGAGTACACTAAAGAAAGTCTCGTATCACAGCACTTGGTGAAGGTGGCTGAAGGAGAAGTGCTCAGGGTTCAGTTCACGGAGCCGTCCATACCCAATGTGGGTCATTCACAAAGTTGCCCAGTGGGGCTCAGAACAACTTCACAGGTCTTCAAAGAATAAAGAGCCGAGAATGACTCTCTAAATAGTGAAATTTTGCAGATGGCTGTAAAGAAGGTCATGTTTCCAGCTCTCATTGAAGATGAGCCAGAGGCCAGCATGTCGCAAGGTCTTACAGACGACTTGCACACACCAAGTCACAAGGAACCACCCACGGTGTTAGTAAGTTTCACACTGGTCTACAACACTGCTGCGTTCCTGAAACCACAACTCTCAATTAATCCCCCCAAAAAGCAAAATATTCTCGATAGATGGTCTGTGTGGATAGAGACATTTGCTGATTTAATTGATGCACTTGAAGAAACTGATAACAAAAAAATGCTGCAAACTGACAAAGAAATTACATATTGTAAGATTAAAGAAATGCTGAATCCAAAGTTCTATTGAATACCAAATGTTAATTATGAAAGATACCTTTACAGTCAAGAACATCAAAAAATCGGTGAAACCATTGATGAATTTGTGGAGATACTTGATACACTCATCAAATACTGTAAGTTCAATTAATTTAGTGATGAGGAAGCTATGAGACTTAGACTTATTGATGGATGCTTGTCAGATTCATTCCGATGATCAATGTTGAGAGAAACACTTAGGGCCCTATTATGATGTCAGTCAGAAAGGCTCCAATGGCATTCAGTTTGCCAGAACCCATGTCAGAAACCATGTTTCCGACCCACTCTGAAACATTTCCAACTGACCGATTATGATACAAGGTAGTCGGTCGGTCATTCCAAATCAGTTCTGACCGGCATTCAGATAGTCCGAGTCAGTCGGAGCCAAATTGTGGAGCTCTACTGACCACGTTTACGACTGACCGATTACAATGTCAAATTCCGACAACCGTTCCGACTCGGTCTGTCCGACACGGATCAGCTGTCGGAAAATTACTTTGGGGACCCATAGGAGGCCCCCCTTGCCCAGAGGCCTCTGGTTGGGACCCGTTAGGGTACCCATAGGTCCCCTCTTTCGAACCATGCAGTGTGGCAGGTACCTTGGGGTGCCCACCACAGGATGCACGGTTTTCCGTAACCACCCCTTTTTCCAATGGGAGCCTGTGTTGTCAGTCAGAACACAGGCTCCCATTGAAGTCAATGGGAGTCAGACCGAACAGGGTTCTGAACCATCGTAATTGGTCAGTCGGACTCCCCGAACTTGAGTCGGTCAGAAACGATTCTGACACGGTGTCAGTCAGAATGGTTTCTGACTGACATCGTAATGAGGCACTAAGTCTAGAGCAGGTGTTGATGGCTGCCCAAGCTGAGGAGAGTACTGAAAGACAAGTCACTGACATGGAGGCTGGAGGTGCCCAAAGTGAATCAGTCATCAGTATAAAAATGAAGGCAAAGCAAAAGACTCAAGGACACAAACTGCTGTCTACCTGTAAAAAGAAGTTGTGTTTTAGATGTGGATTTTCGATACCACATGAAGACAAATGTCCCGCCATTGGACAGATATGTAAAGGCTGTGGAAAAGAGAACCATTTTGTGAAGGTTTGTAAAACAACGGAAAAAGCAAGTGTGTCACGATGAGAAGACAAAATGGCCACCAGAATATTCCAGAGGCAACGTTTGATGCACTCCCACAAGGCCAAGCGGTCAAACCAATTGAGGAAAATTGACACTGAATGAAGTCGATTGTCATCTAGATCATTGTTAAACAGTTCAGCCACATCAATATCCAGTGAACGTGAGAAAGATGGTTGTGCCATGTCAATGTTTGCCTTAGAGAAACGTGCGCGTGTCAGACTGGCTGCATGCAAGGACATATGTCAGTCACAGAAAGGTGGACATGCCAAGGTACTGAAGTCATACAGACATTGTCCAAACATGACATTAAAAATAAATGACTGCTCAATACCTTTCAACATCGACAGATGCGCATAGATAAATATAATGCCTCCATTGCCTCGACTGACTCTATTAAAAACCAAAGTGTATACTTGGGCTGCATCGATGGCCATAAAAAGTTGAGGTTCCTTTGTAGCAACATTGAGACACAAGAAAACAAAGATTCAAGCATCCATCCATGTGCTTCAAGGTACAGCAACAAGTGCCTGTCTGTCTGGCTTGGCAGTTCGGGCTGGACAATTACCATGAGGAACAGGGTCAAGACTGATTTGCATATGGCTAGGTTTGAACTGGGTGGCGAAGTGAGCTAATGAGCAATGATGGATTCAACCCTGATCTGTGACTGGGGGTGAGTGTCTGAAAATTTTCAGCGCTCTTTCCATCATCTCCTTGTGTTTGCTTTGTTCGCCCTAAGTTGGCAAGGTATGCCCAGACGTGGGTCCCTTGCTCGCTTTGCCACTGGATTTATGCTAGTCTGGCCCTTGAGGGGTGTTACCCCGAAACCAGTCCCAGGATGCTTGTTTCCAGTCCAGGGAAGACGTGGCTTGGCAGTTCGGGCTAGACTGTTCCCATGAGAAACAAAGTCAAGACTGATTTGCATATGGCTAGGACTGAACTGGGGTGGCGAAGTGAGGTAAAGAACGATGATGGATTCAACCCAGATCTGTAACGTGCGGTGAGTGTCTGAAACGTTTCAGCGCTCCATCCGTGATCTCCTTGTGTTTGCTATGCTCAGTTTCAGTACCACTGCTGATATGTGACCGATATCTGTGAATTACAACCTGAATGCTCACCACAAAATCGTAAGTCAATTACCTTCAATGCGTCATGGTTTGGGAAAGCTAAAAAATATGAAAGTAAAGTTACACATTAATGACAATGTCCATCCTGCTGCTCAGAGACATAAATTAGTTGCTTTTCATTTACAAAAAGGCTGTTTAAAAAGAACTTCAATCATTACTTTGGCATGGCATTATTGAGCGTTCAATAGGTCCGATGTCATGGCTTTCTTTCATAGTTGTAGTGCCCAAAAAGAACACTGATGGAACTGTACACACATCCGTTGACAAGTCCTAAGCAAAGAAGGAAATTCAACGAGAACAACATCAAGGTCCACATATTGCTGACATAATAACGCAATTAAATGATGCAAAGGTTTTCTGTCACCTTGTTTGTAAATAAAGGTTTTCATCAGTTAGAACTTGAAGAAGATTGCAGGTATTTCACATCCTTTTCTGCAAACATTGGTCCGTTTCAATATAAACGACTCAATTTTGGTGTGGCACTGGCTGCAGAACCTTTCCAATACGTCATTCAATGTGTCATACAGCCCGTGGTGAATGCATTCAACTACAGCATTGACATATTGCTTTTTGGAGCAACACAAAAGGAACATGGTAAGGCTCTCACCCAAGTATGTCGCATACTGATTGATGCAGGCCTGACTTTGAATGGAGACAAGTGTGAGTTCCACAAGACCAGGTTAAAATTATTTGGTCATATCTTTTCTGATGTGATATGACACCCTACCCTGCAAAAGTACAATCTCTGCCAAATGCTGATCCCCCAAAAGATGTTTCTGTGATACGTTAATTTCTTGGCATGGCCAGGTACTGTTCAAGATACATACAAAACTTTGCAACCATAAGTGCTCCCTTACGAGAGTTTAAGAACAAAAATGTTTCATTCAAGTGGTCGCAAGACTGTGAGAGAAGTTTCAAGAAAATCAAACAAGCTATTGAAACTGTCTATTTCAATCTAAAGCTTTGTACTGAGGTTGTTGTTGACGCTAGCCCTGGTGGATTAAGCGATATTCTGGCACAGTATAGCAGACATCCCCATGCTCAAAAGCATATTGTGGCACATGCCAGTAGAAGTTTGTCACAAACAGAACGTGCTTATTCTCAAACTGAAAAAAAAAGTTTGGCTGTGACATGGGTTTGTGAACATTTCTATGTATTCCTTTGTGGAAAGCCTTTTACGCTGGTAACTGACCATACATCTTTATGGACAACCTTTAGCAATTCAAAAAGCCAAGATGCCTCCTCACATTGAATGGGGAGGAGAGTATGATTACACCATTGTACATCGTCCTGGAAAAGATCAAAACCCTGCTGACTTCTTTTCCTGAGTGCCTATACAAGGTAAAGGTACTCGATCCAAGGTGATTGAAACCTACTTTAATTTCATATGCCAGCTGCTGTGTTGTTAGCCCAGATCATCACTGCCATGAGCCATGATACTGACATGCATAAGTATTCAACACGTGATGTTGAATACAAAAAGTACAAAAACATTAAAGATGAATTGTCTATAACTCAGGAAGGCGTTGTAGTGTGAGGGTCGAGAATCCTAATTCCACAGAGTTTAAGACAAAAAATAATTGAGGTGGCTCACGAAAGGCATCATGGTATTGTTGCCCCCAAGAGAGCTCTCCAAAATCGAGTTTGGTTACCATATTTAGATGAGAGGGTTGAAAAGGAACTCAAGGTCTGTCATCTATGTATCAGCCTCTCTAGGAAACAATACTCAACATACTCTTACCATGTCAGACCTCCCTTAGCATGCAATGGAGAGAATAACCATTAATTTCTTTGGTCCACTAGACAATGGGCCTTATCTGATGGTAATTGTGGATGAGCAATCTCGATTTCCATTAATAGAGGATCTCTTATCCACAACTCATGAGTGAGGCATTGCGAGACTTGACGTCATTTTTGCAACTTGGGGCATTTCAGCCATTTTAAGTCTGATAATGGCCTGCCATTCAACAGTCAAGAATTCAAGGATTTTCTGGAGCATCTGAATGTAAAGCATCAGAAGAGTACACCTTTGTAGCGGCAGGTCAACTGACTCGTTGAGCATTTTATGATACTCTAAAGAAAGCAGTGCAGCGCACAACTATTGAGAGACTCAATTGGCAAACTGTGTTAAATTCCACCTTACAAGCCTATCAAGAGAGCAAAGACAACCAAGTTACCATAATGGATCAACAAAAGAGAAGGAGATGATAATATAACTGGAATGAAGGACATGGTTCATAAAGAAAAGATGAAACCCTATGCTAAAAAGAGGCGACATGCAAAGAACATTGAGTGTAAAACAGGAGCTCTGGTGATTGCTCACCAACTGCGAAGGAGAACATCTGATGCTCATATGGTGCGGCACATTTCCACCTTGTGTCCACAAAAGGACATATGGTGACTGCCCAGCGCCCTGGGAAGTCTGTTACCAGATACTTTTCTCACTTTCGGCATTTAATTCATCAGTCTTCTGATCAAGATGGTGTAAGAAAGAATGAACCTGTTAAACCAGTGACTGCTGTTACTTCTTCACCATCTTTGAAGATTTCTGACAGTAAAGATGACATCTCCCTGCTTCCAGTAACCAGACCAGGCCGAATAATTTGAGGGCCAAGAAGGTTGATTGAAGACATGTGATTGTAAATAAATATTTGTTGATTTGTAAAAAAATTAACCATTTTGTTTAACAGAGCAAGAGATTTAGTGTCTTGCAATATTTCATAATGGAACCCTTTTGGGTCCTAATGGACTCTGTAGAGCTGTGACGTAGGTGTCAGAGCGCAATGCCTTGAAAGCTTTTTTTAGAATGATGAGTTTCCAGTTGCATACTGCAGATTAAAAACATGTAATACTAAGCTCTGTTAGAGTTGTGGTCATTGTAGAGTACCCAGGCTACATTGGACATTCTGGAAGTGCAGTAAATAGCAATCCAAGATGGATACCTGATGCTACTAGCTTTGCCAATGTTTGAGCCTCATTGGCAAAGTCAATACCAGCAACTAACAAGTATTGACAAAGCAAGACTGGCTGTTTTTTTCAAGGATGCTGCAATTTGCCACTACTGCTAACAGCAAACTTCCACAAACTATAGACAAGCTACCTGGAGCCTGACAGCAGACAGAGGTTTCACTTCCTGTTCTTACATAATAAGATGAGCATTTTCACCTAACCCTTTCATCTGACTTCACCCAGCCACAGCGGATACATTAGGTATAGATGCAGTTGGCCACTTTCCAATAATCTCTGTCTACTGCTTTTTTACTGCTATTTATATTGGGCCAGATGTACGACCAAGAAAATTTGCGACTTGCAAATCGTGCTTGATTGCGAGTCGCAATTTGCGAGTCACAAAATGTCATGTACAGCAGTGTCTGAGACACTGTTTGCGATTCCCAATGGGGTCGCAAATTGCATGCCTCATCAATATTCATGAGGAACTCACAATTTGTGCCCTCATTGGGAATGGCTGGCCCTCCCAGGGATGGGGGCCTGCTGGGCTCAGCTGACCTCCAAGTTTGGGACTGCTTTTAAATAAAGCAGTTTTTTTTTTAATGCAGCCCGTTTTCCTTAAAGGAAAAGGGGCTGCATTACAAAAAAAAGTCACTGGGACCACTGCCTGCCCCTAAAAATAATTTCCCCAAGAGGGTGGTAATGCAAGTGCATTGCCACCCTATTGAAGAGGGCAGTAAATCGTGAGTGTTTTGCGACTGCAATTGTGGTCTCAAAACATTCATACATGGGGTAGAGAGTCGCTATTAGGATAGTCGCTATTAGGAAGGGACACCTTTGAAATGCCCCTTCCTAATAGCGAATCACAATTCCTATTTAGCGAGTCGCAAAAAAATTGCAACTCGCTAAATAGGAATTGCACATGGCCTTAATTGTTTTTGCATGCGCAAACGAGTCGCTAACCCGTTTGCGCATGCAATTTAGGGTCGTACATCTGGCCCATAAATAGTTAAACACCTGGCCTGCATTCCATCAACATGTGTCAGCACTGACCCAAACATGTTCTTTATATTTAGACATGTGGGAATGATCAGGTTGAAAAAGGAGATACACTCACAGCGATGCATTCGTAATGTAATATATTTGACAACTTCAGATCAGAAATGTAATTCATAATGTAATACAATTAATCAAAAGGGCATCAACTATATCCTTTTGAAGCAGTTCTCTCTGGAAGTTCAAGCATCACTTTCAGAAGACATTGTTCACAGCAAAGTCTGTGGTTAACAGGAGGTAAAATAACATTATCTTTGTATAGACTCGTAGCAAATTGACAGAGTGCCGAAGTGGGAGCCAGACCCCAATAATCTCCTGAACCCCAATATTAAATGATTTGGAGGCTGGCACAGTATTTAGTGTCCACCTATAGTGAGGCAATGTGCACTGAGTACAAGCAACCCTTTGTGATAGTGTTTAGGTCCCTGAAAACCAAAGCTCTCAAGGTGTAGATGTGGAGAGCAGCTAAGGCTTATCCAGGTGGGTGTAAAGCAGTTGCATGAACCATTATAGTCGGTCAGAAAGCTTTCCACACAGGAAAGAACCACACCAGCTGAGCAGAAATATATTTTATATTTATTACTACACACTAGACACTAATTTGGTATATGTCCTACCCAGAGATATCAATTACACACTGGGAAAATGGGGTAAGTAGCATAGAAAAACACATAGGGCACAATCAGGGTCCAAACCATGTACTAAAATAGTGGAATGTGAGGTAGTACCAAAATTGGACTAGTACCCAAGGTTGGTGGACCCCAGGGGGAACAATGAACCGCCCAAGGTGGGTAGCCAGAGACCCCAAGGCACCCGGGGTCAGAGTGGGTACACCGGGGCAGGCGTCCATAGGACAGCACAGGGTAAGTTGCTGTTGGAAAATTAGAGTTCTAAGACCCTTCACAAAGGCCCCCTAAGGAACCACTCTGATAGAGAAAGGTTCAAGAGTCACCCCACCCACGGATACCCAAAAGATATGGATACCTCCACAGGGAGCGCAGGTGCATAGGAGTGAAGTGGTGTCAGAAACCTCTATAGACCCCAATGGAAGATCGTG
Organism: Triturus cristatus; assembly: GCF_964204655.1. Taxonomy (NCBI): domain Eukaryota; kingdom Metazoa; phylum Chordata; class Amphibia; order Caudata; family Salamandridae; genus Triturus; species Triturus cristatus. The sequence goes on from NC_140582.1 coordinate 944,434,503, forward strand.
GAAGTACAGGACCTAAAGCAACTCGTAGATCAGGCCTGTGGAACCAGGATGAAGAATCCAGATGAGAAGAACCTGGATGCAGAGGGGATAGAGTCCAAACCACCCAGAGTTGACCGGGAGGCACAGGAGCACTATACCAGCCCTGGTTGAAGGTTCTTTGTGCAGCACGAAGTAGCAGAAACAGCAGCTGTAGAACCAGTCAATGTTTCAGGAGCCCTGGAGCCTTTAATGAGCTGTCCACTCTGGTTAACAAGTGCAACGAGGGCAGGAAGGTTAGGGGCTGGCAGGACAACCAACAAGCCTTAGCAAATGCAAAAAACTGTTCCACAGGAGAGAATGCCTGGTTGCAGACCAGCAAGGTCTGAGGGAGTATCCCAGCAAGGGTACATCAGGACCAGCCCTCAGTATGATGGAGAGCCAGCCGGAATCAGTGAAGCCCGCTTGAGGACACTCTGGCAGCAAGTCCAGGAGGTCGCAATGAAGCACCAGCAGCACACAGGAGATGAAGGCCCACGACGAAGAAGATGTAGGCAAGACAACACATGTGTAGCTGTTCAGTGTTGTAGGCAGTCACTACCTGGAGCTTGAATATCTTCAGTGAAGAGAGCCAACAAGCCTTGGTAATGCAAAACAGACAAGAGGCACATGGAGGTGGTCCACATTGGCTGGAGGGGTGTTAAAGTCTCCCTACTTGCAGGGAGGACTGGTCAGGCCTCTAGAGAACCAAGAAACCACCATCTGTGTTGCAGATACGAGTCGATGTCCACAGGACAACAGGATCAGCAAACCAGTCATCGGCGTCGAGGTGTCTGCAGACGAAGGGAAGGGACTCCTTCACTTCAAGGGAGATTCGTTCAGGCTAAGGTGCAGGCAGAGACCTTGGTGACTTGGAGGATGTACAGCCATAGAGTTGCAGATCTTAGGAAATGAATGTTGTATGATTCCAACTTGTTTGATACCAAACATGGCCAGGTTTGGGGCAGCAATTGTGTAGATCCACATCTCAACTTGTCAGTGTCCACTACATACCTTATAATGGCTGTCCCACACTTACAAAGCCCAGAAAAGTCTGGGGTTTGTAGGGTTACCTCTGCTCATGCAGGGGTAACCACACACTTAGGGGCAGATTTACAAGCCCCCTGCACCACCAGTACGTCACTTTTTGTGATGTACTGGTGGTGCATGTTACTGCTCCATATTTATAAGGACAGGAAAAGCCACTCTGCGTGGCTTTTCCTGTCCTTGTAAATATGGTCCCTTTACCCGCAGCACTTTGAGTGAAAGGGGCATTCCATGGGTGTTGCTGTGGGTGTTCCCACACAACACCCATGGAACAAGACACATTTCCAGATTTACGAGGAATCGTAAATCTGGAAATGCGTCTGAACGAATCCTAGGGATGGCGTAGCAAGGTGCAATGAGGAGAAATGTTTTTATTTCTCCTCGTTTTTTCCTCTTTCAATGCGTGCTGCATTCTACAGCACGCATTGAAAGAGGAAAATGCCTGTGGTGTTTTGTGCAGGAAGGTGCCCCTTCCTGCACAAAAACAATCTCCCCATGATGCTGGCATCCTTGCACCATTGGACAAGGGTGCTTGCAGTGGCGCATATCAGCAGTTTGTGTGCCAGCGCAGGGGAGAGCACAGGAATGCAACATATTATTGAAAATATGTTGCATTCCTGTGCTTTGGAAGTGCCGCAGCATGGCGCAGCCAAAGGGCTTGCTTTGCCGCGCTGCGGCACTTCCTTGTAAATCTGCCCCTCGGAACCCAGCACCCTGCCCTTGTACTGATGGGCCTACCTTAGGAGTGGCCAATAGGTTAAAACTCAAGTGACCGGGATAAAAGGGAAACCTTATATCCATAGTGAAAGTAGGCCTCTGATTAAAACTCGGCTCGCTCAATTTGCAGAATTCAGCGACTCCACATTCCGCATGTAATTTTTCCTATTTTGTATAGGAAAAATGTTGCGCACATTAGTGCATTTTCTCCATGTTTTTTTAATAAATTAGCAATATTCTTTTTATTCATTATGTGGCCTTGTCTGCCAATTGGCTTTCCAGCCAATAGGCCCAGTACTAGTGATGGGTAATTGAAACAGCTGTTTCTGTGGTGTCTGTTGAATTGAAACATCATTTAGGCCATGGATGGCATTGGATTAAAACACAACATGTGTTTCTTTTGTGGTATTTCACGTTTTTTCCCTGCAAACAGTGTATAGGTGGGGTCATGACTTTGGTGGATGTGTGTTGTTGTAAACATTTATTAGCCCTGTTAATTTTTGTTTTTGGCATTGCTTAATTATGTGTTCTCTGTGTTACCATGCCTACTTTGTCTGTCCAGTGTGTGAATACGTTTGCCATAATCCACCATTTGTTTTTGTTCCCAATACCATGTGGCCAGGGACCATTTTGTATAGTCAGTGTCCATAGGCCTGCATGCATTCTTTGTTTTAAAGGCCTCCTGCTTGTTGTTGTGACCCTGTAGCTAGCAGCCATTTTGTGTAGCCAGCCAGTGTGCTTTTGCTAAAGGTCTGCATGTCTTCTTTGTGTGGCCATGCCTTCTTGCTGGACCATTTTGTATAGTCAGTGTCCATAGGCATGCATGCATTCTTTGTTTTAAAGGCCTCCTGCTTGTTGTTGTGACCCTGTAGCTAGCAGCCATTTTGTGTAGCCAGCCAGTGTGCTTTTGCTAAAGGTCTGCATGTCTTCTTTGTGTGGCCATGCCTTCTTGCTGGATGTTGTTGTGATCATGTGGCTGGTGGCCATTTTGTATAGGCAGCCAGTGTGCTTTTGTCATTGGCCTGCATGTGCTCTTTGTTGTGCCTATGCCTTCTTGCTTCCTGTTTGACCATGTGGTTGGTGGCCATTTTGTGTATTCGCCTGTGTGCTTTTGCCATAGGCCTGCATGTTTTCTTTAATTTCCATGCCACCTGCTTGTTGTTGTGACCATGTGGCTAGTGGCTATTTTGCACAGGCAGCCAGTGGTTTTTTTTTTGCCATAGGCTAGCATGTGTTCTTTGTTTTTGCCCATGCCACCTTGCTGGTTATTTTTGTTGTTCACCATGTGGCTGGTGGCCATTTTGTGTAGGCATCCAATGTACTTTTTCCATAGGCCTGCTTGTCTTCTTTGTTCCCCATGCCTTCTTGCTTGCTTGTTGTTGTGACCATTTAGCTGGCAGGCATTTTGTGTAGGCCTACATGTCTTCTCTTTGTTCCCAATGCCGTCTTGCTCAGTGTTGTTTGTGAGCATTTGGCACTGGTTGGCACCCATTTTGTAGGTCCATTCAGTGTTCCCCTTTTCCATAGGCTTGCATGGACGGTTGAGATAGCAGTTTAATAAATCACATGCTTAGAGATAATTTCACTTATTTCATAAAATGTTTTTGTTTAATTTTTTTATTTTAGGTTTTTTATTTTTATCATTTTTTAATTAAATTTTTTTATTTCATTTATTTATTAGTTTATGTAAAAAAAAGAAATTGTAATTTTGCAAAAAAATATTTTTTTAATTTTGTCTCCATTTTCCTAACATCCGGCATCAACTCCATGTCTGCTATATGTGCACAACAGCATTCGTTGTCTAAGGATTATTTCATTGTCACCTGCATCCTCCTGACTGCCACATTCCAACTTTATGCACATAAAGCAAACAGTTACATCTGTATGTTGTTGTTGCTCTTTCTTATCCTTCCTGAGTGTACACCATGAAAGTTTATGTTGGCGTGGTTTTACAAATGTATACACTGTATTGTTAATTATTGTTAATAGCCTAAGTAATCACACTAAATACTATTGTTTGTTTGTACTGCTATATGAACTGCAACAATGCCACGTTTCATTGATGTTCTTCTTACTTGTTTGCTTTTAGGTGCAAAAGAGACACCATCACCCACAGATAGAAGGCATGTGCACAACGTGACGAGTGACCACACAACAGGAACATCCCTTCAGCTTGTGAAGTTAAATGCCACTGCCAACTGACAGCTTCAGATGGCCCCAAAGAAAGGTGCTGCCTACAAAGTGGCCAGTAGGAAGGAGAAGAAGCTGATTTCTGGCACTGGTGTGCCAGCCAGGACCTTTTTTGGCAAACGTGTGCCTGCTGCACTGGCCTCTGGGGAGCAAGCTGGGAACAGCTCACCTGCATCAGTGGACCCACCCCAAACTAGGCCGAAGTCCATGCCTGTCACAGAGGCAACCAGTCTAATCAGGGCAACACCGACGAGCAGTGATGTTGAAATGGATGTATCTCTTTCACAAAGTACTACCCAATCATTGCCGGAAACTCACATAAGTGGAGAACAACAGCCGCAGCTAACAATAGTAGTTCCTCCTGAAGAAGGAGCAGATCAGGAGATTAAGTTTCATGCTGAGGAAGTAGAAGAAGCCACTCTTTCAGATGATCCATTTTCTTCCAGATCTCCAGCAAGAAAAAGGAGGGTTAGTCAACCATCTTCTTCTCCAAGCTCCCCTTCTGATTATCAAGACTCCACTTGAATCCCACCGCAGTCTGAGGGTGAGACATGCCAGGAGAGGCTAGGAAAAAGGAAGGTTCCAGAAAGCCTCAGAGTTATGGATGCAGAAGTGGAGGATGACAACAAGCCAGTCATCATGAATGCCTTCCCCAGGCCCAGTGGAGACCGATGTTACCCCATCTCAATCTGCTCTGAGGGATGTGGCAAAGATACTACCACGACCACCCCCAGCTGCCATATTTGCAACGCCCCGGCATTGACATACATCCACAACCACCTCAGTAGAAGTCAGCACTACAGAAAGGCAAACATCAAAACGCCCACCTGACACCAGTTCATATGACATTGGTTGTGGCACCAGCATCAGAAAGTGGACCTCCCCAGTTTGTGACTTATTTATGATTAGCAAGATGGAGCCGCACATTGCCAAATGCTCCATTTCTGGAGCAAGTGTTAGTCGGAGTAAGCTGGGTGCAAACTATGGTACCGAAAGCCAAACAACCCATTTTAGAAAACACCACACAATCTATTGGGAGGTGCACCTTAGTGGCCAAAAATTGGCAAGTGGTGCTGGTGAAGGGGGTGAAAGACTGAGCCTGGAATTTGATCCGATCACAGTAGAAGGTGAAGAAGAGGAAGACATTTTTATTACGCAAATCAGCCCTGTCCCCAGCAGTGCAGTAGTATCACTCACATCCCCAACATTGCAATGGCACAAGACTCAAGTCAAGACACCAAGGCAAGAGCATACAGTGACTGCCCCGCTGAGATACACATTGAGCCATTACAAAAATGGGGTAACCCAAAAAGTCAAGGACCTGGGTGCAATGTAGCAATGCAGTACAAAAAACAATGGTCCTGGACCCTAAATCAGAGATAGGTTATAGTTCCTTACTTAGTAATATCGTTCAGATATTCTGAGCTATAAAGGATCAATTTGAGTAGCTCAATATTTATCCTAAAGACAACCATGCAGCAAACCAGCATCAAAAGTTCATATTTTATTCTTTTTATAATTTTCTGAATTCCTTCCTTCTCTTTCCACTCCTTCATACTCGAACACCCTTACTATTTGCACATTCCTCTTGGAGCAACCTTGATGAAAAGAATTGTCAAAAGAAAATTATAAAAAGAATAAAATATGAACTTTTGATGCTGGTTTGCTGCATGGTTGTCTTTAGGATAAATATTGTATTGGATACTGAGAGCTACTCAAATTGATCCTTTATAGCTCAGAATATCTGAACGATATTACTAAGTAAGGAACTATAACCTATCTCAGATTTAGGGTCCAGGACCATTGTTTTTTGAGATACACATTGAGCCCACCACCGTCTGCTCCCAAGAAGTCACCTGCATCCGTGGCACCAGAAAAGAAAAAACTCCAGGCTGCTATTCCTGGCATGTTTAGGCAGGAGGGGCAGTACGAATGCAACCACCCAACAGCATGTTTTTATAACACAAAGCTGGCTAAAATGTTAGCGCTGGACCTCCTCCCTTTTTCTTTTGTAAAAGGGATGGGTTTTTCTAGAGTTTGTGGCAGCCACCTGCCCCAAATGGAAGGTTCCCACCTGGTCCTAGTTTGCCACAGTTTCTGTTCCAGCGCTACATCACAATGTGCTGGGTTGGCTTGGACAAGTTTTGCAGCAGAGTCTTGTTCACACTATCCACCTGACGACAGACATGTAGGCCAGTTTCCAAGCAACTGATCTCTTTTGTGGGGGTTAGAGAAATTATATCTGCAGGTGCTGATAGTGCTTAGATTTTTAATGGCGCTCGGAAGCATGCTTCAGTAACCATGTTCGCTATGGAGAAATCTCATATTGCTGCAAACATCATGGAAGACTTCAACAACAAGGTCTTTGAATGGCAGCGATGTAGAGGGGTTAACATTGCATTTGTTGCCAGGGACAATGGCAGTAATATAGTAAAGGTCATGGCCGATGGCGGCTATTTCAGAGTCCTGTGTATGGTGCACTGAATCAACATCATTGTACAGGATTTTCTTGAAAAAGAAGACCAAGTCAACAGAATACTGTCCACCTGCAGAATCTGCACTCATTTCAGCCATTCTTTTAAAGCCCGTAAGCAGCTGAGGGTCATTCAGCGTGAGAATAGAATGCCAGTTAAAGCACTCATACAGGCACTGCCAACACATTGGAACTCTAAAGGAGGTGTCTGAAATGTACGCAATGTGGAAATAAAAAGATGCGCATGATATCTGTTAATACAAGGGTGCAAAGAGGCATTGTGTCATCCAAACATTACATCTGTGTCACAATCCTTGGTCCATGGTCCAAACAATGACTGGCCACTTTCATTTCTTTTTCAGATGGGGATGTTTCAACTACATGACCTAGATTGTAGAGCAAGCCAGTGACCTAGAAAAGAATGGCTGAGAATTAGAGGCCCACTCCTCTAGGGCACAAGTTCTGCGGTTCAGCCTTCAACTTCAGAGCCTGAGTGCTGTGCCAAAACCAACAACAAAAAACACCCACAACAACAGGAGCATCAGCCCCAAAATATGCATATGTTTGGTTTCTAAAGGCAGGGCTTAAATCCAGTGCAGCGGCACAGGCGAGGGTGGTCGGGCAAGGTGGAGTACCAATGACTATTGAGAGGATGGTCCAGGCCTATCTGAATGCCCCGACAGAGGTCTATATTGATCAAAACCCATTGGTGTATTGGTATGGGAAGAGGTGCCAATGGCCAGTGCTCAGAAGGCTGGCAATAAACTATCTGGCATGCCCGGTAGCCAGAGTGTCTGCTGAGTATGTGCTCAGTGCAGCTTATGCAGTTGTCACAGTGAGAAGGACCAGTGTCTCACCCCAAAATGTGAAGAGATTAATCATTATCAAAACGAATCAGCACTTTACACAACCAAATTACACCATACCTGAAGTAAAACAGGCGCAGGGTTAGGGTGAATGGTCAGACTTAGGTCTTGGTAGTAGTGTGTTAGCTGGTTGAACCACCTGAATTTAAGGATGAACTCTACTTCCCTGACTATTAGGCCTGGGCCACCAAAAATAGCACTTTCTATTTCTAGCGCCAAACTGCTTTGATGACAAAAAAAATTATATATTGATTCTCGTGCAAATCCATCGGTAACTATGAACTCAGATATTGACCCTCTAACTACCAACAGTGACTCGGATGAAAATGGACGCACTATGCCTAACAATATGTCAATGACTATAAATAAAATATCACCAGCTGAAGAAATACATTTTATCAGAGAGGATCAGAGACAAACCTTGCGACCGACCGAGAAATCCTCATCCACAGCAAGGGCAACAAGAACATACCTCAATCGTAGCAGGTGAGAGAGGCGGGTCAAATGTTGCAAGAGGTTCCAACAGAGGGTACAGGGAAAAGAAATGGAGGAATCCAAACACATTCCAAACCAAACAGTAAATAATCTGACCAACGAAAAACTGACTAATGCAGAAATTCAAATTCTGAGTTTGGGACTTTCATATTGTCCAATCAACACATTCTCTTACAACCAAACGAAAATAGACATGTTTAAATTCATCAGAAAAATAAAACTGAGGACATTTTTCCAACTTAATAAATCCTCTCCCTCGACTACCGTTTTGCCAGTTGAAAATACCATCAAAGAGACTCTACAGGTAAACGATGTTCCGTTGCTTCAGACTGTTCTTCATCTCGCTGAAATTGAATCAGAAATTGATCACGGAGTTTCCACCCAAGTAGAATTACAAAATATTGGCATCAACACTAACCAACCAGCTCCTAGCCCTTTTCGACCTTCATCCACTTTTCAACCTCTTAAGCAAAGAGATGCTGTTGATATTTTTAGTGAGAGAATAACTGAAAAGCTAAAACTGAACCGTCACGTCAACTCCAAAATAAAAACTAACAATTTCAAAAATGCTCAATATCATACTCTAATGAACAAACTAAAGAGAAAACATGACATCATAATTGACAAGTCCGATAAAGGCGGCAACGTTGTGCTTTGGCATAAAGATCAATACCTTGCAGAAGACAATCGACATCTGGGTGAGACATCGTGCTATAAAAAATCGTCGAGACAAGAGATGCATTTGGTCCAAGAAAGAGTAACTAAATGTTTAATGCCGTGGAAAAGACAAGGCCTACTAACTAAAGATGAACTGAACTTTTTAAAAGTGGAATTACCAGTAACACCTATTCTATACTTTTTGCCTACGGTGCATAAAAAAACAGATGCCATTCCTGGTAGGCTAATTATATCCGCACATGGAGTTTATTAGAAAAAGTTTCCAAATAAGTGGATTATTTTCTCCAACCATTTGTCTCAGCCTTACCATCTTTTGTCAAGGACACTCCTGACTTTCTAAACAAAATCAAGAATGTAGTATGGCAGCCTGACTACCTACTAGTTGTAATGGGTATAGAATCGTTATACACTAGTATTAATCACTCAGATGGTTTGGCAGCTGCTAAATACTTTCTATCAGAAAAGGACATTGGCATGAGAGAACTTAACGCAATGCTGCTAAAGATGATTGAATTATGTCTCTACAACAACAATTTTCTCTTTGGCACTGAGGTATATCAGCAGTTGAGAGGCGTGGCTATGGGGGCATGCTTCTCCCCCAGCTATTCATGTTTACATGTGGGCTGGTGGGAGGAGCATGTCCTCAGGGCCAACTACCAAACTGAATGGGCAAATAATGTGATGTACTTCTGGCGTTATATTGATGACATCTGTATGATTTGGAAGAGCAGTAGACAGATGGCCAATGAATTTGTTGATTCTATTAATACTAATGATTTAAATTTGAAATGTACCGCAAATATTGATGATGCTATTGTTGAATTTCTTGATGTGTCTCTGTATGTTAGTGCGGGCAAGCTGCATACCAAATTACATCGGAAGGTTACCGCAGGGAATTCTATTTTACATGCGGACAGTGCCCATCCCCACCATACTATTCGCAGTATTCCATACGGCAAATTCCTTCGAATTCTCCGCATCTGCAGTGAGGAACGAGAATGCAAGACATGTCAACAAGAAGCCTTTGTCCGTTTTCTTGAGCGAGGTTATACTAGAGAAATTTTAAATTTAGCATTAACAAAAGCCAATTTGTCGCCCAGGGAAGACCTTTTGATTGTCAAAAAAGATCAAGTGATGCTTCTTGTTCAACACAATTCCGAGACAGACACAATGAATGTGAGATTCATCACCACTTTTAGTCAGCAAGAGAAAAAGATACGCAACATGATATATTCACAGTGGCCTATTGTGTTAACCGATATTACACTTAAATCTATTTTGCCAGAATTACCGGCAATCACATTCAGAAGGGCTCCCTCTATGAGGGAGGACCTTGTTAAATCGAGCCCAGAAAACACCCCAAAAAACAACTTGGTTGACTAAAAAGGGCTTTTTTAAGTGTAACTCTTGTCGCGCGTGCACTTTTGCTATCAATAGCACTGACTATATCAAGGCATTTAACAGTAAAAGAATTCCTATTAGGGATTATCTAACATGCCGTACAGAATTTGCGATTTACAAACTACGCTGCACCTGTGGTCTTGATTATATTGGGAGTACAAAACTCCCTGTACATAAGCGCATTTTACAGCATGTGAGGGCGATTGTCAACTCAGACCCCAATTATCCGGTGGCTAGGCACTTTAAATTGGTCCATAATAACAAACTCAAGGATCTTCAATATACTGTTCTAGGGACCGTTCCCATTTCTGGGAGAGGTGGCAACCATGAAAAAACTCTCCGTCAGTTGGAGACCCATTTCATTTTGTCCCTAGACACCAAGATGCCGAATGGCCTCAATAATAGCGAGGACCTGTACAATTTTCTATAACATGATTTGTGTATCTCACAACATGAGGGTTGCTCTATTTATTACTGACTCAGAACTGATCTTAATAATTGTGACGTATAAAACATTCTATTCACCATGAATATGTCTAATGAGTGCACCTCTAGGTATGTCTGTTAAGGCTTGAACAGACATTGCCAGCTGCTTCCTTTAAGAAATATACTATGTTTTAGATGTTTTTGCACTATTTTTTATGCACTTATAAGCACTAGATCACTTTACAGACTTTTTAGGTATTTATGCAGAATGATAGACCTGACAGCTCTCTCTTAGACCCTTTTCTTTTGCTGTTATATATCCTGAGATATTCTTCATATTATTGATCAAATAGCTATTTTGCACACTATTTCGAGACTTGAATCAATTTTTTTGCTGCTAAACCTTTTTGCGACATTTTACACAATTTTATTTAAAAAGATAATTTGCACACTGTTATACTTGTTGTTATTAGGGTAAAGAACCCTTTTGTTGCTGTTTTTTATTATTTTTTTGCGTGATCTTGCACATTATCGACTGAGCAGCTAACTCTCATTGCCAATTAAGATAATACCAACTTTATGCGGAATATTCAAACAGTTCCATAATATTAACTCTGTAGTTGACAAGTTACCATTCAATTTGCACTTGCACTTTATTCAATGGTAAATGTTAGTCTTCTTTTTAGTATTATTAATGGCACTTGCCCTTCTTTTCATTAGTTTTTATTGGATATTGAGTATTTTAATAGCTGTTTTTGCACTTGCATATTAGCCATCTTTATGCTCATTTTTTATAATTGGTGATTTTTGTCATCATAATTAATGTAATTATGTGTACTGTATATTGTCATAGGACCCACGCATATTTGTATGGGTGAGTGTTCTCACTATTGACTTTGATGATGCACTAAACAATGATTGCTTTATGTGTATAATAAGGGATTTATACTGGGTATTACCATCATGAACATACGATTTTGGACAATATGCATTTTGTTCCTAAGAAAAGTTTTAGTGCTTGTTATATTGATCAAGTGACATTATATGATTTTAGTGAACATTTTACATCTTTAAAATAGCTTTACAATGAATGTCTGAACAGTTGGTAGTTTCTCAGCATTTTACCATATTCTAAGTCTGATTATGATTATGCACGAAGTAGTCACTTTTCTACAGGAATTAGTGCATTTTTCATAATTTAGCACTTCCCGTCCCGAAGCGTGTCACGTGATCAAGCGCGCGGATGCGAGCGAAATGCGTCAATGGCGGGCACTATGTCCGATTATTTTCCTGGATGTTATATTCCCGAATAAATATGCACCTGCACTGGATTACTTCCTGGTCCTGATTTATTGACTGTGGATATTCGCTAAAGAGGTCCTCGCCAGACAATCCCCGTTTTGAGACTTCATTCGGCGGGGCTAGAACAGTTTTTCGATATAGATATATATATATATATATATATAGATTCACAGAAAAAACCATAGGTTTCAGGCACGTTATAGTTAGGAATTAGCATTTAAAAAACCTCAGATATTCACTGAAAAAACCATAGGTTTCAGGGGTGTTATAGTTAGCTGGACTTTTCACTTGTACAAAACCATTGAAATTCCCCCTTTATAGTTAGTTCAGCTAACTATAACTCGCGCGCCCGCAATGCACTGCTGATGACGTCACATATTACATCACTCATGACATGGTCTGTGACATCTCTCATGACATCACTGATGACATCTCAAATGACATCACTGATGACATCATCCAGTGAATGTGTGTTTTTCTGAAAATTAAATATGTTTTATATATGTATATCTCAAGGTCGATGGAAGAATAAATGGGTATATAAGTGTCTAAATGGATGATTTGTTTCTGAAAAATTGATTGTGTAACTGACTAATTAAGTGTATCATAGTGAATACATGGCTTAGCGAGTAATGTTTAAATATGTAAATATCTGTATGAGTCTCTCACTTTGTGTATACGTGGCTGCATGGGTTGGTGAGTAGCTACATGGGTGTCTATATAGGTTATTAGTTGGTTTTTGGAGTATCAGTCTGAGTGTCTGCATGGTTCGGTGGGGGTATTACGTAGTGCATAGGTGCATGAATGAGTGACTCACTGTTTGTATGTGTTGAAGAGAGCATGTGTGCAGGACTGTATGGTTGAATGAGTGTGTGTATGGGTGTGTTAGTGAGTGAATGACTGTCTCAATAGTGTCTTTATGAGTAACTACATATGTTTTAAACTAGTATATGTGACTATTGGTGTATATAAGTGAGTATATGTGAGAGTGAGATATTGAAAGAGTTCCTGTATGAATAAGTATGTGTTTCGATAAGTGATTGTTTAAAAGACTAAGTATGTGTAAGTTTCCGAAGAAGTAAGTGTGGTGGTGTGTGTATAACTGTATATGCAAGTAAATGTATGTTTGATTCTTTATTAGCATGAGTGAATATGTGTGTGAGTACCTCTATGGATGAGTTGCATTGTGTAACAGGATGTATAGGTGTATGAGTACATATGATGAGTGAGTATATGTATGAGTGACTGTATGGGACTGTCGGTGAATGAGTGGATGTGTATGTGGATCTTAGAATTACTGAAGAGGTTGTTGTAGCTGGTATTGGTATGTCCATTGTTTTGAAAATTTTAGTCTCTATTTTTGAATGTGTGTATCAAAGGTTATATGAGGGTGAGAGGAGGTCTGCCACTCTATCACAAGGATGATGTCATCAGTGATGTCATTTGAGATGTCATCAGTGATGTCATGAGTGATGTCACTGACCATGTCATGAGTGATGTAATATGTGACGTCATCAGCAGTGCATTGCGGGCGCGCGAGTTATAGTTAGCTGAACTAACTATAACGGGGGAATTTCAATGGTTTTGCACAAGTGAAAAGTCCAGCTAACTATAACACCCGTGAAACCTATGGTTTTTTCAGTGAATTTCTGAGGTTTTTTAAATGCTAATTCCTAACTATAACGTGCCTGAAACCTATGTTTTTTTCTGTGAATTTCAAAGGTTTTTTAAATGTTAATTTCTAACTATGCCTACAGAGATAGGACATGTTCACACAGACACACGTTTTAAAAACAATAAAGTTCCTAATACCCGCCTTCTCTGAACAGTTAGCTTGCTGCCCCATCCCCCTCCACCCTATCCTCTGTTGTGTGAATCCATTGACTAGCCTCCTCCCTCCTGCCATGCATGGTCTGATGTGCTGCCACTGCCCTCAATTTAGTATGATGTACCAGTCCACTCCTCCTGCCCTCCATTTGAAGGACTGGGTTATTCTAAGACCCAGCGGTGCCAGGGGACAACACCTGAAACCTTCGTGGGTTACCTGTTCCGGCGTACAAAACACAGAGACACGGGACACTTCCTGCGGCGTCAAAGATCAGCGTTTATTTACTGCAGGGATACAGAAATCGCAAGAAGTACACAACGTGTAGGTTCTGAGAGACTGCTTCAAATTGTACAAGTGGATCGCTCCTTTTATACACATTCTCGTCATTGAACAACATGACAAACAAAAGGTTACAACTCAGTTCCCACAGTAAACTTCAAAAGGGTCGCATTCATGTTTTCAGAAGCCCGGAACATAATTACAGCAGCATTGCCAGTTCCCAACTGTAAAAGCACATTATCCCCACATTAAGCACATTCCATTCTGACTGTAAACGAATTAGGAGAAGGGACAGAGACAGGTGCAAAAGCAAAACAAGGATGCACAACAGATTGAAAAGGAGTGTAGAGAGCAATATCGGAAACTTGATTGCAGGATCAAAGGACTCGTGCCTAATGCATGCACGACTGAAACAATAGACCAGCACGGCAAGATGAGCCTCGAGCGGAGCCATCTGCCTTTGCAGTGTCATCCCCTCATCATAAAGACACCTTCAAAGGAACATGTGTCCTCCGCGAAAGACTGGGAATCCCAGGGTCATGAAGCGGACAGCGTCCGTTCGCTGACTACTTGAGGGCAAGAGACAAAATGGATGCCGTATCTAAAATGGAACCCAAGGGTTCAGATGGACACATCCAGGAATGAGACGAACCGTACATAGTAGCGTAGCGAAAACGCGTACACCCACTAAACTCGTCATTTGCGGTTCGTAGATACCAAACTCGTCCATATTCGAACAACCCAAAAAACTGTCATTACGATTCTCACGGAACCTCAGACGCTCCTTTTGCCCTCATGTAGGCAAGCACTAGTCGAGATCAGAATCGATTTCGATATTCATCAGATCGTTCAGTTGTTGCTGGAACATCATTCTATCCATCAATGTCTCCTTGGTAAAAGATGGCCGTCTTATACACGTTGTAGCACAGAGACCACATAAGGCAGGACCACACTGCACACAAAGACAACACGTGAACAGAAACGTTACAACAACCCCTATGATCATCAGAATCTTCCAACCCCAAGTTGATGTTAGGCCCCAAAACCATCCTAGAAGTGTCCAATTACCTTCGTCCACATGTATGGACTCGGAGATCTTATGTAACTTCGAGATGGCTTGGTAAACAGTTGGAGCGTTGTCAGGGATGAAAATGCAACAACTCAAATGGATCACTTTGCACACACCACCTCTATCTGCAAGAACAACGTCTAGAACCATACGGTTCTGCAACGTCATGAGTCTATCCGCCTGGAGTTCTGCCGTTAAATTACCAAGAGCACTTGCAGTTATGTTAGCAGTCGATTCTACCACACGGGTCAACTGTCTCAGGTTCCTACTATTAACCATAGGTCCCCAAAACGGCAAGAAACCCTTAAAGAAGTCTCCTGCTTCTTGACCGGCAGTGTACTCTTCGCTAATAACGCCTCTCACAACTCTAGTCTTGTGATAGTCTGAGGCAACCGTAAAAGTCGGTGGCAAAAGATTCGCAATATAACAGGTACCCGAGAAGTCACGGGGCAACCATGTATATGCACGTTCATAACATACGAAATAGGTACCCTTGGCAGTCAAGAAAACAGGGGAAGAGAGCGTCGGTAGAACATACGTATCAGTACAAGCACTCTTCCCAAGTTGAGCTCTCGGATTTCGACCAAGACCTTTCAAGCAGAAATTACCGAGGTGAGGTATGATCCATATTGGAGACGAGCTCTTAAGCTGTCTATCACCCACTGACATACTATACTCAGCCTCACTCAGATCTTTATATGCTTGCACCTCTTCATCTGGAATAAGCGATGCGTCAAAAATATCTCTATCTAAATCAGCAATCGCTATAGCCAAAGGCTTGTGGTACGGACCAGGACCGAAGTTTGCAGAACGTGGCTCTCGACTGGGGTAGGAATCTAGTGCACTACGGAACATAGTTTGGAATGCTCGAGCTGAGCCCTGGGAGCTGTAAGGAAGAACCAAATACGGAATACCCTATCCATGGTATGTGGCATTAACCCACACACCCAACAGTTGGTAGTATTCATCACCAACTGATGCTGATGTAGGAGTTGAACGAAGGAGTTATTCATGAATTCCGCACGTCTAACCTGTTCATGTTGGGGCAGAGGATGAAAGGAATGTGGAGACACAGTGGTAATAGGACTTAGTTTAGAAGAAAAAGTAGGTGAAATGGAAGGCAATAACGACTGTATTCCGAAATACACTCCACCCACCAATAGCATAGAAACAGTCAGAAACAGCAGGAATACCTGAAACAAAAAACATTTTGTTCGTACAATCTTATGCAATTTTGATCTTTGCGCCGACATCCTTTCTACTTCCAACAGCTTAGAGAATGGCATCCTCTAAAAACCGTCCGTGACGTCCTTGACGCACTCCGTTCTGAGTAGCGATTATCAATTCCCAGGAGTTCCCAGGAATCAACAAAAAGTAACCGACCTAGTGTCAGGAACCTGCTAAACAGAAAGAAGTACCCGCACGGTCCTACGGTTAACCCGGATGATAGGTTTTCTTAAACAAACACCCAACTTAATAAAAAAATCTCTTAGCTGTAAAAGCACACGTAGAAAGGAACTCGAAAATCAGTAAAGGATGCAATTGTTCTTAATGTTCGTGGCAACAGTAAAAGATAATATAGGAAAAATTTTATTAGTCTTTGTCACGTGAACGAAGAAAATATCGACTTCTTCCAGGTCGAGTCTGCTCCTCAAATAATTGTTCAACTTGTGAAACAGTGTTCAGTCGATCAGATGACAATTCAGACCTTGAGTTCTCCAAAACTGACGACTCAACAGATGTGTCTGGCTGCAATGAATTGTCTCCTACAGGTTGAGCATCACTAAACGGCGCAAAGCATAAAGGGGTCTCGGTTTCCGTTGCCGCTATACCAGATCTCACCCAATTGTCTGCTGGCGAAGGGATCGGAACCTTTTTGGTATGGGTGGCATGCACCCAGTTCTTTCTGCCTTCCAACCGAACTGCGGTCCTTGTAGCCAGCAACACTTGGAAGGGACCCACAAATCTCGGCTCCAAGTTGCGTTTTCTGCCAAAATTGCGGGTGACAACCCAGTCACCTGGTTGAAGCCGATGTCCAGGACCCTCTGTCTGTGCCGGTAAAGCTTCAAAGACCTGTTGATGAATTAACCTCAGTTTAGCAGTCAGATCATGAAGATAATCAATTAACATTGGATACTCAAGACTATCAAAGGCCTTAGGCCTCGGGACTCCCCAAATGTTTGCAGGGCGGCCAAACACAATCTCATATGGGCTGAGCCCTACTCGAGAGTGCACAGTCGCTCTGGTTGATAAGAGAGCCAGAGGCAAGGCATCAGGCCATGACAAACCAGTCGTAGCTTGTATCTTTGCAAGTTTCAGCTTCAAAGTACCATTGTACCCTTCAACCAAACCCGCTGCCTGGGGATGATTGGCGCTATGGAATTTCTGTCGAATTCCAAGGCCCTTACACACACTCTGCATCACACTTCCCACAAACTCGCTTCCGTTATCCGACCACACAATCCGTGGCATTCTATACCGAGGAAAGTATTCCTTCAGTAGGACTTTCGCTGTGGACAGGGCAGTATTATCGTTAAGAGGATAGGCCTCGATCCACCTGGAGAACGCACAAACCACAACTAAAACGTACTTCAGATTATTGCATCTCTCCATATGGATGAAGTCCAGTTGGATAACCTCAAAGGGACAGGCAGGAGGAGCAAAATGGCCGGGTGGAGTGGGGGTGCCCTTGCCAGGATTATGCATCAAACACACCATACAATTCTTAACCACTCTCTCAGCACATTTAGCAATACCATCATTCTTCCATACAGGGGACAACAACTTACATATACCTTTCGCGCTAATGTGTAACAAACCGTGAGCCATAGTCACAACGGCTAGCACATATGCATCCGGCAACATCCACCTCTGACATTCCGACAAGTCAACCCAACATCCATGCATGTCTAACTTTCCCGTGCTTTCTTTCCACTTGGTCTTTTCAGTTTCAGTGGCCTCATTCTGAATTGCTTTCATGCTCTCAACAGTGTCTTCACACATACCAGTCTCCGTCAGCCACCTCACTGAACTCGTAACATACATTCGGGTTGCAAGATTCTTAGCCGTTTCCTTAGCAATCTCATCCGCAAATGCATTACCACGACCAACATCATCCGTAACCTTTCGATGTGCACTACATTTAATGATCGCCACCTGTTTAGGCAATGTAAGTGCATCCAAAAGATCGTTCACAAGCTGTCCGTGTTGGATCTTCGTACCATGCGATATCATAAATCCTCTTTCTCTCCACAATCGACCAAAACTATGTGCAACACCAAACGCATACTGACTGTCAGTAAACACATTCACTCGCTTTCCCTTAGATAAAACACACGCTCTTGTCAACGCAATCAACTCTGCCGCTTGCGCTGAATTCTGACTCAATCTCGCAGTTTCCACAACCGTACTCAACGTCACTACAGCATACGCAGTCGTCACATCACCATTCGGTAACTTAAAACATGAACCATCAACATACAAAGTGCCATCGGGGTCTATCAATGGAGTGTCTTTCAGGTCCACACGACCCTTCGTTTCTTCCTCAGTTCGTAAATAGCAATTATGTGGTGGTACATCATTTGATTCCATATTAGTCGGCAACAATGTCGCCGGATTCAGCACATTACAACGCTTGATCTGTATATGACTTGCCAAAAGGGTCAACTCATAACCGGACAACCTTACACTCGTCAGATGTTGAGTTTTTGTCCGATTCAGGAGAGTGTCAACTGCATGCGGAACCATCACTGTGAGCATATTATCCATGACCAGACCTGCGGATTGTCGAATAGACACCGCAGCTGCCGCTGTCGCTCTCAAGCAACTTGGCAACGCTCTAGCTACCGGGTCTAAGGTCGAGGAAAAATATGCACATGGACGCTGCTTACCACCAAATTGTTGCGTCAAAACACTCAACACACAACCTTCTCTCTCGTGAACGTATAGTGTAAATGGCTTACTGTAATCAGGAGTACCTAACACAGGAGCCGAACACAACGCATCACGCAGTTCAGAAAAACTTTTCTGACATTCTTCCGTCCATGGCAAAGGAGTCGAAACATCCTTGCACGTGAGAGCTATCAATGGCTTCGCTAACAGTGAAAAGTTCGGAATCCATTGCCTGCAGTATGACGTGATACCTAGAAAGGCACGCACATCTCTCTGAGTTGTTGGCACAGTCATTCGAGCGATCGCTGCAATTCTTTCTGGGGTCAACCTTCTTCCCTCCTTTGACAATAAGTGACCTAGATAGGTTACTTCTTGACAACAATATTGTAGTTTAGAAGGTGACACTTTGTGATGTAAGTCACATAGATGCTGTAACAGTGATACTGTAGCAGTTCTGCAAATCTGTTCAGTGTCAGCAGCTACCAACAGATCATCAACGTACTGAATCAAGGCCGCACCAGCCGGTAACACAAACGCATCAAGTTGACTCTTAAGAGCTTGGCTGTAGATCGATGGACTCTCACAGTAGCCCTGAGGTGCGCGTTTAAACCTGAAGCTGCGACCACCTAATGAAAAACCGAATAGATCTCTGCTTTCCTCAGCAATCGGAATGCTAAAGAAAGCATTCTTCAGATCGATTACCGAAAACCATGATGCAGAAGCTGGAATCTACCATGTGATGGCCAACTAAGAACACCATCATTTTTAGTGTAACGAATCCAATATTCATTATATATGATAGGACCTACTCCGTGGCGACTATAGAGCTCATAAATTGGAGTTCCAACTGGAGGTATCGGACATGAATCCTCCAGTCGGGAATCCGTGCTGCAACATTTAAGGAAACCAAACAAAGTACTACGGCCAGGCATCGTGCACACTAACCGAGTTTACAAACTTCAAGGGCTATCGAATTAGGATGTCCTCGCAAAAAAAAAATGCAAGACCCTCGGTTTTTGGCAATTGCAATTGTCAAATAAAACCCAACAACTAAGAACCAATAACTAAGAACCACAAATGCAATGGAACCATGCAATACAAAGTAACCGTCCCAAAAGGGAACTACAAAACCATGGACTCTGGGAGCGACCCACAAATACTTAACTGAAAGAGCAATGGCGTCACCAGGAAGGCCCGTCTATCGTCTCGCCATACAAAGGACTACGCCAGGCACCAAAAAGGTCGACAGTCAGGGCATCAGTCCGTCGCAGCCGTCAGGAGGCGGGAATCTTCACGGGAAAAGTCTTCGGACCACTTATTTCGACAACTGGATCGATGAAGCGGGGTGCACCTTCCCTCGGAGATTTCACACGAAGTTCCTCACGATCGTCGGGCTTTGGACCGGTACCGCTGATGTCGCCCCACGTTGGGCGCCAACTGAAGGACGGGGTTATTCTAAGACCCAGCGGTGCCAGGGGACAACACCTGAAACCTTCGTGGGTTACCTGTTCCGGCGTACAAAACACAGAGACACGGGACACTTCCTGCGGCGTCAAAGATCAGCGTTTATTTACTGCAGGGATACAGAAATCGCAAGAAGTACACAACGTGTAGGTTCTGAGAGACTGCTTCAAATTGAACAAGTGGATCGCTCCTTTTATACACATTCTCGTCATTGAACAACATGACAAACAAAAGGTTACAACTCAGTTCCCACAGTAAACTTCAAAAGGGTCGCATTCATGTTTTCAGAAGCCCGGAACATAATTACAGCAGCATTGCCGGTTCCCAACTGTAAAAGCACATTATCCCCACATTAAGCACATTCCATTCTGACTGTAAACGAATTAGGAGAAGGGACAGAGACAGGTGCAAAAGCAAAACAAGGATGCACAACAGATTGAAAAAGAGTGTAGAGAGCAATATCGGAAACTTGATTGCAGGATCAAAGGACTCGTGCCTAATGCATGCACGACTGAAACAATAGACCAGCACGGCAAGATGAGCCTCGAGCGGAGCCATCTGCCTTTGCAGTGTCATCCCCCTCATCATAAAGACACCTTCAAAGGAACATGTGTCCTCCGCGAAAGACTGGGAATCCCAGGGTCATGAAGCTGCCCCTCCCACCTTCCCTCCATGGCATGTGTGTATGCCATCACAGTCTCAGTGTTGCTCTTCATGGTGTGTCTTGCTTCTAGTGCCCATCCTGCCTGACCTCCATGGCTATCTTGCTGCTCCTGCCCTGCCCCCTTGCCCCCAGCCCTCTGTTTACATGTGCAGACCCCTACTCCCTCCCTCCTGGCTTGTCTGTTCCATTGTAATGCCCCTGATCCGTCCCTCCTGCCCTTTATGGTCTGTTATGCTGAAGCTTTCTCTCCTGTCTGTCCATTATGGTCAGCTAGCTACCATTGCCTCTTGCCCCTCTGTTCTCTGTTGTCCATGTGCATGGTCCTGTCCCGTCCCTCTTGCTTTCTATGGATTGTTGTGCTGCACTCCCGTCCCGCATGCCCTGTGTGGTGTATTGTGCTGCTGCAAACCGGATGCCTGCCCTGCAGGGTCAGTTTGGTGCACCTCTCCATGTCCCTCCTGTCCTCTGTTATCCAAGTCCATGTCCCTACCCCATTTCCTTCCATGATCCAATGTACCATACTTGCGAACATTTTGAACTTGGTAAGAGGGAGATTTTGAAAAAAAACTGGGGTATTGATTTTCCCCTTTGAGTTACATTGAAAAAGAGGAGATTGTAGACAGGAGACAGATCAAATAAAGCCCATTTGAGCTTAAAAACATTGGACGTTTCCTGGCTGAATCGGGTCTGTTGGCATGTATGGTTGTACTACCATTGCCTCTTCCTTCTGCCCACAATGGTCTATTACATTGCCACAGCCTCTCTTGCAAGTCCTGTATTGTTGGTTTGTTGCCCCTGCCCCCCTTTCCACTGCCCTCCATAGTCCAGATCTCAGGATGAGATGTGTGGTTAGGCTCCGCCCACATATGTATATGATTTTACTTTTGATTTTCTCAGGAACTACTGAACAGATTGACACCAGACCTGCAAAAGGCACTTCCCTGACCTGAGGACTACCTCTCTGCCAAATTTCAAGTAATTCTGTTCAGCCGTTCGGGCTGTACCTTGGACTAAAGGTCCCTATAGAAAATTGCATGGGGAAAACGCGTTTTGGGACCCTCCTTTTTTCTCAGCCCCCGCTTGACGAATCCCCCCGAGACTTTCAGGGTAGGAGCGGAGCGGAGCGCCCCACCTATTTAGAAAATTTTGCGAGGATTCGTCAACCGGCGCCAAAGTTATTCCAAATAGAATGTTGCGGATTTCCTATGGAAACACGGTCCTAACTATAACAATCTACTGGCGACCGCCAGTAGATGATATGTATATATGTATATATATATATATATATATATATATCTATATATATATATATATAGATATATAAATATTACCTACTGGCGGTCGCCAGTAGGTAGTTATAGTTAGGACCACGTTTCCATAGGAAATCCGCAACATTCTATTTTGAATAACTTTGGCGCAGGTCGACGAATCCTCGCGAATTTTTCAAAATAGGTGGGGCGCTACGCTCCGCTCCTACCCTGAAAGTCTCGGGGGGATTCGTCAAGCAGGGGCTGAGATAAAAGGGGGGTCCCAAAACGCGTTTTTCCCATGCATTTTTCCATAGGACCTTTAGACAGGGCTACAGCCCGAACGGCTGAACAGAATTACTAGAAATTTGGCAGAGAGGTAGTCCTCAGGTCAAGGAAGTGCCTTTTGTAGGTTTGGTGTAAATCTGTTCAGTAGATTCTGAGAAAATAGCCTTTAAATCAATATATATATCTGAGCCAGCTTACGGTGCGCTTACGGTACGCTTACCGTACGCGTACGGTGGCGTGCGCGAGCGCGATTCTGATTGGCTCTTAGATCTTAGTAAACATTCGAATCGGCAGAAACCAGGAAGCGGCGGCCGCCATTTTCTCTCTCGCACTGAGAGTGATTTTTAAAATATAAAGCCCAAAAACATGTAAAGGGGCTGTTTAGACAGCTCCCACACACATAGCCATGTTGAGGGAGTCCCCAAAGATCCCCCAAGGCCAAAAACGGAATTTTTATTTTTTCGGTAATTTCGCCGATTACGCTTACCGTACGCGTACGGTAAAAAAAGTAAAAAAAAAAAAATTATCCACACTCTCTCCACCCCGTGTGCAATTGGTGCCCGAAGGGCAGTAATTGAGCATGGCTTATTACACCTGAGATAAACTAAAATATTTAAAAAAAAAATAATAAAAAAAAAAATTATGCACACTCTCCTCACCCCATGTGCAAATGGTGCCCGAAGTGCACCATTTGTGCATGGCTTATAATATATATGAAAAATTAAAATATTACCTTTCAAAACGAAGTGCATCATATGTCCTCCATGTGCGCATGGTGCGCGAAGCGCATCGTGCGTACATCGCCCATCTAGCGTAACGTGGGCACGCGGTGCTCACTGTGCGCGCACGGTGCGCGAAGCGCACCGTGCGCGCACGGAACGAACTGCGTTAAGTGGGCGCGCACGCCACGAATGGCGTAAAGTAACTTAGCATTTAAAAAACCGTACAAATTCACTGAAAAAACCATAGGTTTCACACACGATTTAGTTAGGAATTAGCATTTAAAAAACCTTGCAAATTCACTGAAAAAACCATAGGTTTCACACATGTTATAGTTAGCGGAAATTTTACTGATAAAAAACCAATGAAATTCCCCCGTTATAGTTAGTGCAGGCAACTATAACTCACGCGACCGCAATCTTCTGCTGATGACATATGTGTCTTTATGAAAAAAAAATATTTGTAATATATGTATAGCTAAAAATGTATGGAAGAAGACATGGGCAAATAAGTGTCTAAATACAGTATTAGCATCAGCAGAGGATTTTTGTCGCGTGAGTTATAGTTGCCTGCACTAACTATAACGGGGGAATTTCATTGGTTTTTTATCAGTAAAATTTCCGCTAACTATAACATGTGTGAAACCTATGGTTTTTTCAGTGAATATATATATATATATATTCACTGAAAAAACCATAGGTTTCACACACGTTATAGTTAGGAATTAGCATTTAAAAAACCATGCAAATTCACTGAATAAACCATAGGTGTCATGAGTCATGAGTGATTTCACTGACCATGTCATGAGTGATGTAATATGTGACGTCATCAGCAGTGGATTGCGGGTGCGCGAGTTATAGTTAGCTGTTAGTTGTACTACCATTGCCTCTTCCTTCTGCCCACAATGGTCTATTACATTGCCACAGCCTCTCTTGCAAGTCCTGTATTGTTGGTTTGTTGCCCCTGCCCCCCTTTCCACTGCCCTCCATAGTCTGGTGTGCTGCCACGGCCCTTCCTGCCTGCTCAGTGTGGTTAAATTGTTGCCTTTGCACCCTCCTACCTGCCTTCAATTTTCAGAGTCCGTGCCCCTGGCCTCTGCCTCTCAACAGTATCCTAATGAACAACTAGATTGCTAACATTCTATATTTTTTACAAAAGTGTGGAACGCCTGACGTCATCTTGATGTAATCAAAACTGTAATATCTAGAGCTTTTCCTTTAGAAATTACATATATGAGAGGGTCTTATTGGCATCAAAATTATGGTTAGTGCTCTAAAAGACTAAAATAAGGACATATTTTCTGAGTTTTCAAATAGCGACAAAGCACTTTTAAATTATTTGTTATCTTTATGTTTTTTTATCCAGTTGACCACTTGATTAAATGTTGCACTTAGGGGAGAGGATGTGGTGTTACTTCCAGAACTGCAGACTTTGCAACTGGGGAACCAGGTTGGAGTTTCTGCTTCAGCTCGACATTCTGTGATTCTGGTCAAATCACTTAGTCTCCCCATGTCTACAACCAAAATGAATTTGTTCTTGTGTGATGTAACCAATGCTTATGTAAAGCACTCCAATACCTGACAAGTCTGCACTATATAACACTGCAAAAACACAAAAGAATAAGTGTTTTGCACACTTCTGTCATTGGGCTATATTTGGGCTACATCTGGGTGATTTTGGGCTACATTTGGGCTCTTTTGACTCCGGTGGCCATCTTGGGAGATTTATTTGTTATGAAGTTTCCTAATTTCCTCATGTACTGCAGTCTCCTCAGTAGGAAATGCTTTCAGTTTTTTACTTTGATTCCATCATGAAGGTATTCAGATATGTCACACATTTGCCATAAATTCTGAATGTTAGCACTCTAGTTGCTCATTAGATCACTGTTGTAAAACTACTATTCACCATGGAAGTCTGCTTCTGGTATTAAAAGTGCATGTTTCAGTCTGCATGTCAGAATTTTTTAATGAAATAGAAGAGGATTTGAGAACTCACTCAAAATGTGCCCTCATTTTCTTTCTTCAGCATTAATCATAATTTCTATGGCAAAATGAACCCCCTCATTGTGTTCCTTTTTAAATTAAATGTTTTAAGTGTTACCAGTTTATTCCAATCAAGATGGCTTCAGGTGTGCCATACTTTTGTCATGATGAAGACAGTAAGCGCTCTAGTTGTTTGTAAGAACACTCTGGGACATTCTGTCATTGGGCTATACTTGGGCTTCATCTGGGTGATATTTGGGCTACATTTGGGCTCTTTTGTCTCTGGTGGCCATCTTGGGAGACTTATTTGTTATGAAGTTTCCTCATTTCCTCATTTACTGCAGTCTCCTCAGTAGGAAATACTTTCAGTTTTTTACTTTGATTCCATCAAGAAGGCATTCAGATGTGTCACACAATTGCCATAAATTCAGAATGTTAGCACTCTTTTTGCTCATTAGATCACTGTAGTAAAGCTACTGCTCACCAGGGAAAACTGCTGCTGGTATTGAAAGTGCATGTTTCAGTCTGCATGTCAGAATTTTTTAATGAAATAGAAGAGGATTTGAGAAGTCACTCAAAAGGTGCCCTAATTTTTCTTTCTGCAGCACTAATCATACTTTTTATGGAAAAATGACCCCCCTCATTTTGTTCCTTTTTAAATTAAATGTTTTAAGAGTTACCACTTTAATCCAAGCAAGATGTGCCATATGTTTATCATAAGTAGGACTGTTAGCACTCTAGTTGTTCTTTGGAACACTCTGGGAAGCTGCAGTAGAAAATATTTTTCTCTAAATCATGATATCCCAGCAGAAGGCTTTTTCACATGGTGAAATCACCTTAGAACATACCACAATTCCTAAAATGAGTATGGTACCATCAACAAATGATTTATAATGTAACTAAAGTCTTAAAAACCTTCTATTAACTGCAATGCTTTTTAATGAGGTGCTATCATGTATATTGGTCCCAAGATGGCTGCCAACACTTCTTGGATGACAGCCAATCAGATCTCAGGATGAGAGGTGTGGTTAGGCTCCGCCCACATATGTATATGATTTTACTTTTGATTTTCTCAGGAACTACTGAACAGATTGACACCAGACCTGCAAAAGGCACTTCCCTGACCTGAGGACTACCTCTCTGCCAAATTTCAAGTAATTCTGTTCAGCCGTTCGGGCTGTACCTTGGACTAAAGGTCCCTATGGAAAATTGCATGGGGAAAACGCGTTTTGGGACCCCCCTTTTTTCTCAGCCCCCGCTTGACGAATCCCCCCGAGACTTTCAGGGTAGGAGCGGAGCAGAGTGGAGCGGAGCGCCCCACCTATTTAGAAAATTTTGCGAGGATTCGTCAACCGGCGCCAAAGTTATTCCAAATAGAATGTTGCGGATTTCCTATGGAAACACGGTCCTAACTATAACAATCTACTGGCGACCGCCAGTAGATGATATATATATATGTATATATATATATATATATATATATATATATATATATATATCTATATATATATATATATATAGATATATAAATATATATATATATATATATATATATATATATATTCACTGAAAAAACCATAGGTTTCACACACGTTATAGTTAGGAATTAGCATTTAAAAAACCATGCAAATTCACTGAATAAACCATAGGTGTCATGAGTCATGAGTAATTTCACTGACCATGTCATGAGTGATGTAATATGTGACGTCATCAGCAGTGGATTGCGGGTGCGCGAGTTATAGTTAGCTGAACTAACTATAACGGGGGAATTTCAATGGTTTTTTACGAGAGAAATGTCCAGCTAACTATAACGTGTGTGAAACCTATGGTTTTTTCAGTGAATTTGCAAGGTTTTTTAAATGCTAATTCCTAACTATAACGTGTGTGAAACCTATGGTTTTTTCAGTGAATTTGCAAGGTTTTTTAAAAGCTAATTTCTAAATATAAAGTGTGTGAAACCTATGTTTTTTTCTGTGATTTTGCATGGTTTTTTGAATTCTAATTCCTAACTATAATGTGTGTGAAACCTATGGTTTTTTCATTGAATTTGTTTGTTTTTTTACATCATTTTTTTTCTTTTTCTTTTTTCCTTTAAACACTATTCTACCTATGTATATATTCATGGTTTTAATGCATTCTTCAATTTATAAAGATTCACGTTTTTTAAATAAATGGTTAGATATAGTTGTATAACATAGTTAATATCTTCAACAAACCTTTATCTTCTTTTTATTTATTTATTTTTAAAAATTTTTACCGTGAGCGTACGTAATATTTATACTCCGTGTGCGCATGCTTACGCAATTTGCGTACGCGTCCGTACTTCCTACGCGACGCGTAAGCGCATGCTTCATACGCGCACGCGCATGCGCATGTTACGCGGAAGTGTACGAGCGTGCCTGTAATGCGCATGCACGTGTGCGAGTGTCTTTCGTACGCGCATGCGTACTTTTACAGTACGCGCTCGGTAAGCTTAACGTGCACATACGGTTGGTCATGTGATCAAGATACAACACTTTTAATTGGTTTAAACTACTTTCAGTTCCAGAATCTTCCTACACCACACCCATTCCCCTCATTACTGCTTGTCTTATCTAGAGGTAACCCAAGGAAGAAGTATTCCTTTGGTAATCACACTATGGTGAGACACATTAGGGATGTACATCCCAGGACTTTTGCTCAACATACTGAAGCAAACCCTTCAGTAAGTCACCCGAGCACACCCGCAGAAGCTCAGCCGAGTACATCTTCGGCAGCTCAGCTGAGCACTTCCTCTGCGGTGGGAGCATCACCCTCTTCTGCTCCTCTGGAAACAAACCCTCGATTTCAGAGGGTACAAATGAGGTGCACCAGCTGTTATGGTCTAATTGTTCATGGGGAGACCAGTGTTTCCCTAATAAACAATAAGATAGACCAGCACATCTGTGGTCCTTGTTAATATTCCCATTCTTTCTTTCCTCTGTCCCTGTATTAACACAACGGCTCTTTTAAGAGCCAACCTTACCTCCCAACTTTTTTTATTGATTTTTTTTTATTTTATTTTTTTACCGTGTCCGCGCATTTTTTTTTTTTTTTTTTTTTAAACAAACATTTTTTTTTTTACCCTACAAGGTCCTTGAGGGAGTACAACGGAAATGAGAAAAGCAGAGAGAGGAGAAGTGAAAAAAGGGAGCATGAATCTAAATGTGTGATAAATACAGAAATTTCACACTTACCTGACCAACAAAATAACGTATTTATCAATAAATGGTTTATTTAAATTGCTAGAAAAAAGGTTTATTTTTTCCTAAATTTTCTTTCCCAATCTAAAAAAAAAGAAAAAAGTATTAATATTTAATAATACATTTTAGAATACAGTACACATATTTTCATATTTAAAAACTATTTTTTGCCCTTTTTTTGCTGTTTTCAGAATATATTGCATTTCACTGTAAATCGTGAAAGCAATTGCATTCATCACTTAACAGCGGGCAAAAAAAAATAACAATCTGAAAGATTGTTTAAAAAAAGCCCAGAATCTCTTTTCACTAAAACATACCTTTATAGAAATGTAACATATTCTTTAAAAATATCATCTAAGAACAATAACTATTTCCAATAAATATCGTCTGAAAATTTTTGTTGCATAAGCATAATCACCAAAATAATATGTGTCAAAGAAGTCCACCACAATACAAATTGTTACCTTTCCTTTAGGCCAAATGGTAATTTTTAAATTCTTTTTTGATGAAATTTCCCATGGTAATCCAATAAAATTGCAAAAATGATTTGTACAGATGTTGCAAATTCTATCTAAAATTTTGGTTTCAGAAAAATTAAATAGGAATTTGCTAAATCAAAAGGCAAACGTTGCTTAAAAACCAATTGAGAATCATTACACAGTGTCCAGCCTTTTTCACATTTAAGATAAACTGTGTAATGACCAGAAGTTACAGTAGGTCCATCATGGAAAATTATTGCAACTGTAACAAAAGTTTTTCCTGAAATTGATAATTGCTGTCCTATAAACTTCTTTATTAAAGTGTCCAATTTTGAACCATCAGCTCTACAACGTTGCATCATTAAAATTACATACTGTCCGTATTTCTTTAAAAATAACGTTGAAAACATGTCAGATTTACATTCACAGCATTCCATGCTATGATTGGCATCTTTAACTAATTTACTAAAACTCACTGATTTACTCTCTGGCAATGTTAAATAGATAAACCTTTCTGAATCAACATTAGAGCTGCATGTGTAGAAACAGTTTTCACAAGTATGTTCCCATTTATAAGAGAGACCGAACATATTCTCAACATCTATGCCTTCATCTTCCAGTACCATAAGGACATACATCAAGAATTCCTGTGCATCTTGCTGGACATTTTGAGTAAACTGTGTACGTCCTGAACATACATCTAAAAGTTTTCTAATTTCAGTAGCACTTTCTATTTTAGTTTTATCAATACTCAGCTTCTCATAAAGGAGACTCAGCACAGAACAGAATCTTTTTTCATGATTTACTATTATCTGCTCTTGCAAACTTTCAAGATAAAATACAACATTTAGCACTACATTAGCGTAGCAGTTGACACCAGAGCTATTTTCAAAATGACAACCAACAACCTCTTCAACATTGTCCTTTTTCTTTTTGCTTGCAATCACATGACTCTCTTTTTGTTTTCTCTTCTCTACATCCTCATTACAGATGTTCTCAAATCTCCTTTTCCGAGAAACAACAAGTTTTTTCAGCACAGGATACTGACCTAAATGAGGAGCATAGGTTCTTCTTAATCTATTATACTCCTTTACACAATTTGCATCTGCACTAACTTTTGAGTCATCAAACTCTATCATGAATAAACCAGATAATGTTTTCACTCGTGACAAAGCAACATATGCCATACCTTCTTTGAACACAGTAGAACCAATGTTTACAAAAGCACTATCTACAGTTAATCCTTGAGACTTTTGAATAGTTACAGCATATGCTAGAGAAAACGTAAACTGCTTCCTACGTACATATAAGTCTTTTACAAGCAAAAAACGGACTGAACAACGACTAATCTCTTTAACCTCTGCAATCTGATCAAATTTTATTTTTAAAAATTCAATTCCATCTTTTTTCTGGTATTTCACAAAACCCACAACTTTACCCATAGCTCCATTCACTAAACCTTTTTCAACATCCAAATTTCTACTTAAAAATACTCGACAGTTCATGCAAAGATATAGATTTTTTTCTAATCCAGCTGTTTTCGAAATGTTCTTCTCTAGAGAATCCAATTTATTTTTCAGTTTGCCTGTTAATGTAATACTAATTCCTTCATTCTGAATTTTGTCAACTGCTTCCATTTTCTTAATCTCTTCCTTTTCCAATTTCAAAAGTTCCTCATTGAATATCGAGCATTCACGTAGTGTTGGCATTAAGCAGATTACAGTATTATTTCCTGCAATGTTCTTGTATATTTTCTCTGCAACTATTTCTTCCTTTGGAAATAAATTATGTAGCAACCGACTCTGTAATGCTTTTCTGCCAACTTCTGTGAGTAGTCCAATTCTGATATCTTTCAGAATACTTGCATAATCTTCATCGTTTGCTTGCCTCATATTGGTAGTAAGTTCTTTGGGGCTCATTTATGAGCCCCTGCGTCACTTTTGCGCCGCCGGTGCGTCACTTTTTGTGACGCACCAGTGGCATAAAACATGCGCCATGTTGCGCCATATTTACAAAGTGACGCATCTAGGTAGATGCGTCACTTTGTAAACCCCTGCGCCACATTATACCTGCGCCAGGTATAATGTATGCAAGGGGGGCGTTTTGACGCAAAAAAGGGTCGTAGAAGTGACGCAGTGAAATCTACGAGATTTCACTGCGCCACTTCTAGTGTGCAAATGCGTCAATTTCTTGCGCCTGCCTCACAGCAGGCGTAAGACTGACGCAGGCCCTTTCACATGGGGCTTGCCCTATGTGAAAGGACACATTGCTGGAGTTGCATCACTTTTGTGACATACTCCAGCGATGCATCACTTTTGCGCCTACAGATACGTCAGAAATACTGACGTATCTGTGACTCATTGCGACATGATGCGTCATACTGTAAATATGACGCATCACTGGAGTCGCAGGGAGGGCGCAGTGAAAAGTGGCGCATCACTGTTTTCACGCAGTGATGCATCACTTTTCATAAATGAGGCCCTTTGTACTCAAAGAACGATTAAATATTCGCATTACCAATGCTTCCTAATGACTTCTTCGTGTCTTCATGTGTCACAGTATTAAACACTGGTTGTCCTTTAACTGGAGTAAGCTGTAGAAGATCCCCAAAAACTATAACATGTTTTCCACCAAATAACACGTCATAGTCTCTCTTTAGAATTTGCTGCATTCTTAAATGCACAAAGGCAAGCATTAAGTTTGATACCATGCTTACCTCATCAATAATGAGAACTTGCATCTTCTTCAACACTCTTGAAACTTCGAAGCATGCTTCTCCTGTAAGCTTGTGATATTCTATTTTGTTCTCATGCTCCACTGGTAACATTAGCAAGCGATGTAAGGTAATTCCTTTTATGTTATATGCTGCTAACCCAGTTGGAGCAGTAACAACACAAGACAAAGTTGAATCTGTTTTTTGCTGTAGGTAGCTTCTGATAACTTTAATTAGGAAACTTTTTCCAGTTCCAGCTTGTCCACTTACATACATCCTGATTGGTTCAAATGATGTGCATGTGCACTCTTTATTTTCATGTAGTAATCCGTGATCAATTTTTTTTCTGACTTCTTCATAAATTTGTTGTTGTTCTTCATTCAGTTGTTGTTCCAAATTTGGTAAGTCTATTAAATCTTCTTGAGCTTGATTCATAGCCGTTTCAACTTCATTCATGGCTATTGCAGCTTCATTTTCTACGATTGGTTGTCCTAGGGGATCTTGACTGAGCGTTTCAGAACTTTGGCTGTCTTGAGAACTGTCTCTAGCTACTTCAGCTGCAATTGTTGCTTCCTGTTCAATTTCTTCATTTAACATTTGCACATAATTTATGAAAGTACAGCATTCAATCGTATCTTTACATGCATTGAATGAATCCTCATAGCTTTGAAATTCTTCAAGTAGTTTCGTCCTCTGTACGCCATGGTTTAAACAGCTGTAAAAGTGCCAAGTAGTAAAATTCCTTTTTGTCAGTAGTGTCGCAACTCAGCTTCCTATGATTAATCAAGCTTCCTTTTGGTTGCTTCACCAAACATCCTTCCTCACCAATGACTTTATATTTTCCATTTTTGATGACTTCTGTGGCTTTCCGTTAAAAAATGTAGTTCTGCAGCACTTCATAGAGACACATGTTCTCAAGATGACAACTTCTTTTTGGGTAATACGTGTCCAACATGTTTGTTTTCAAAATATCTGTACTTTCCGGGTCGTTCTCGGCCAAATATTCAATTTCTCCAACAGATTTCAGTACCCGATTTCGCATTGCTGCAAGGCCTAAACTTACCCAAATTATTCTTCTTGATTTCGAGTACAGACTTGCAGATGATAACCTATCTGAGCATTCGTAGGATCCAATTTCTCGATGCGATAACATCTTTAAACTGAAACTGTATAGCTTCTTACTGACAATTTTCTCGTGAGAAATCTCTTCCCACATTTCCCTCAATTCCGTTTTCTCAGATTTAGTAATGTACGATGTGACATACCGAGCAACAGCAATAGAATTGTCTGCCACATACTGAATATCCATGTTAGCATTCCACATGGATAAAATGACTGGGTTGTAGTCATTTATATATTTTGACTCTTCTTTTCTTCTTAGGTTGTAGGTATTTTTAGTCGATTTTCTTGTAATAGTATGTCGCACAGTTGACATAAAACTGTTTACTCTTCCTTTTGAAAGAACAGGTCTGGGAAATCCAAATCGACATTTTGTGTAGAATTTATATTTGCTCTTTAACTTCCGTCGACAGTATTTTCCACACCGATGACTTTGGAAACGTAAAACATGCTCTTTTAACTTTTTCTCTTCTGTGCTTTTAGGTATAGCACATGTTGCATATTCTTCAATGAAAGATAAAACTGCTTCATCAGCATCTGTTCCAAATTTTGGGGCATCCTTGATCCACAACAGCATATGAATATGAGGAGCACCTCTTGCTTGGTACTCTTTTCTCCAAAAGAAATCCACAACTTCTCCAAGAGGTGGATTTTTTTTATTGCAGATGAAGGACATCATAGCCTCAAATCTATGATTGAAATATCTGCAAACATTAACCGGATCCAATGAGCACAGTTCTCCTGCTGTCTTGTATTCGATGTTTTTAATGTTTGAATTTGCCTCTCGAAGAAAATCCAGAAGATCATCCCAAGCGTACTCAGCACAGCTTAGGGTAAGGAACCATGTAGGAGTTCCTAAATTCCGTAACATAAATTTCAATTCTCCATGGCGTCGGTACCAATATTCATTTGTCCCACGCTGACAAGCCATCAGATTGATCAATTGTGATTCCAAATGATCATCTCGCTGCTGCACTTTTTTCATAAAATCCTTAGCAGACACATTATGTAGATGTACTCCACTTTTTAAAATGTGATTTACTGCATAAGATAGTGCAGACAAGTCACTTTCAAATAACAGATGAAACAAATAAGGAATACTTTGATGAAATCTGGGATCTTCTGCATATAATCTTGTAGTCCGATACTCAGAAGCAGGAATCAGGACTGGACATTCATCGTATCGTCCACTTTTTCAATTTGCCCAGTTGGTGTTTCTGTGTCTCCTAGTAAATCTTCTTCATCTTCATCTATATAAATTGATTCATACCATTTATTATTCCTTTTCAAATATAAATTTGCTCTTTGTACTTTCCGTACATCTACCAGCTCCTGCCAAATTTTCTTATTCTTTGTAGGTACACCATTAACCAGAATAACTAATGGTTCAGTTTCCAAAGTATCTGCATCAATAGTTTCCATATTTTTTTTCAAATCCAACGGCAAATAGACAACTCTTCCTCTTAAACCTCTCTGTAAATCTGAAGGAGGTAATTTACCGTTTTTGGGTTCCATACGTACTATAGTCTGGAACGGATGAACACATTGAATGAGTATAGACTCACACGTATTTAAATCAGAAAGTTCTGCAGGAATATCAACCAATTCTAAATTATTATGTACAGCTCTAGCTGGCATTTTATTTTCTTCTAACTTGTTATAACAGTATTTACAAATACGCTGATCTTCACTCAAATCAAGACAATTTTCAAGAAATATATATGTTGCAAAATCCTTCCACTTATAATTATCTTCTTCTTCTTCTTCACTTTTTTTGTAGAGATCAACATTCCTTGTTTGGATTTTATAATGGCTTCTCCGGCAACAAATACAAGTAATATTTGGTCTTTCATTAGAGATGATAGCAAATTTTGTCATTTGATCTTCAAATTTCTTACTTACGGAGGGTTCTACATTCTCTTCCACATTTTCCTCAATAACTGTGTCATTCCCTGCACTTTCTTGTTCCGGACCAAAGTAACTAAACTGAATTTCATCAGTAACCTTCTCAACATCTGATACAGTTCCATGGAACAGAGCCCTATTCAACTCATTTAACTTTAGTGCTGGACTTTTAGCAAAATACAATCTTCTCACAAATTTTCTAATTTCAGTATGATGAACTGCCAGCATCCTAAAATGGTGAAAAACACTTTGACAAACTTTCCTAGATAGACAAGCCAGAGAGTGTCCTTGCAAACCAGTATTCTCTCTTACTCTGCATGGATCTAGTCGTTGAAGCCCCTTAATCTTCTGTTTAACACTTTTTTACTATATTCTCTTAAAAACTCACATAATTTATCAAAAGATTCCTGTTGCAAAGTACAAATACTACTACAATTCCAAGTATACACTGGGGCTTTAGGACGTCTCCCCATAACCTCATCCGCCATCACTTCTTCCTCATTTCTTGGAAACATTTTCTCCTTTTCCCTTATACAACCATCTTTCACTTCATAAGCTCGTCCAGTGGTGTCAACTGCATGCAGCAAACTATTACTTTGAAGATAACTCTCTTCATTAAAAAATGGTTCAGTACTTGAACTATGCATCCATTCTCCTAAAAACACTTTACAAAAGGTATTTCATTTCACTACTCTTTTCGTTTTGCTTTGTGACTTCATTACATTGACCATTTTTTCTAATGTACGCATCCTGTTCAAAATTAAAATGAATAGTTTTCTTTTTAATTCTAAATCCTTAGCTACAATGGCTTCAATATCTTTTTTTCTTTTGTAAAATTTCGCTTTTTTCTTATATTTTTTCACATCCTATAGCAAATTGGACATCATTCTTCTCTGAATCATTTTTCTACGGATCTCTTTAAATGCTGTTTTTCTTTTTAAGTCAATCTTTATTGCTTCTGCTTGTACATTAGCATTTAGTAAATTCTCACTTTTGTCCTGTTGTTTTCTACTTGAAACAGTTTTTCCAGTGGGGACATTTTTAACATTTTTCCTTTTTTTGAATATATCTTTAAAGAATTCCTTTGTCTGCTTACCAGAAGACTTTTTCTTTTTTCCAACATGAGCATCTTCAACTAACTTGGGTCCTCCAGTTGTCTTCAAATATACATGTTTTTTCTGTTCTTTTCGCTTTCTTGATTTTATAGGTATCTTAAATTTGCTTCACTGCTCTGCAGCAATACCTGAAAGAAACTAAAAAAAAATACCTTTTTGTAATTTAAATATATTACTATATTTTTTATGAGCTTTTCAAATCTTATAATACTATCTACCCCTTTCCTACAAGTGAAAAACACAATAAAACCAACACGAATTAAATCTCTAAGAACCATTCCTGTTTGCACACAGACTCTTGGTGTGATTCTAGGCAGAAAACGAGATTTGATTTGCAATTCAAAAGCACACTTACTACTGTTTTTTTGCAAGTGATAATTACTATAACAGTCTGACACATTTTCATTATAGTTTTCAGAAGCAGAAAAAAGAACATGTCCTAACAGCTACTTGAGACTATAACCCGGTGTAACCTGGGTAAGTGACTACACTCCAGCAAAGGAAATGAGCCTTGGTGATGTTGAATGTATTAGTGTCACTCACTCCAAACTGAAACACCACACAGTGCTGATTAGTAAGCATAACTGTGCATAAGAAGCTGCTGGCTGTGTGATAAGAGTGTACTTCTGGAGACTGTTTATTGTGAGGTGCAAGAAACATCGGCATTGACGCTTGCACAACTGCCTCATCACTAGATAGATATATGTAAGAGTACATGTGTGATAAGGGTTAATTTGAGTTTTGAACATGTGGGAACTAGATGACCCATTGCACGAGTGGAAGGAAAATATACCATGTTGATTTCAAATATGTTAGCATTTGCCTCTCATTTGAGAGATACTGATTTGGGCTGAATGCTAACCAACACACTTCATGAAAACAAGCTTCCCCTTTCCTACGAATGCAATTCTAAAAGAACCAGAGTAATACTTATTAAATCTCTGACAACAATTCCTGTGTGCTCACAGACTCATGGTGTGATTCTAGGCAGTAAACAAAATTTGATTGGCAATTTGAAATCCCACTTACTACTGTGGTAGAGCAAGTGATAATTACTTTAACAGTCTGACACATTTTCCTTATAGTTTAGAGAGGCAGAAAAGAGCACATGTCCAAACAGCTTTTTCAGACCATGTACATGTGTAACCTGGCTGACTGACTACACTCCAGCAAAGGTAATGAGCCTTGGTGATGTTCAATGCATTAGCGTTACTCACTCCTACCTAAAACACCACACAGTGCTGATTAGTAAGCATGAGTGTACAGGAAAAACAGCTAGCTCTCTGCTAAGAATGTGGTTCTGGAGACTGTCTACTGTAAGATGCAAGAGAGACTTGACTGGACCCTTACATAACTGCATAAACACTGTAAACATGTATGTAAGACTACATGTGTGGTAAGGGTTAATATGAGTTTTTAGCATGTAGCAACTACATGACCCATTGCACGAGTCGAAGAAAAATCTACCATGTTGATTTCAAATATGTTAGCATTTGCCTCTCATTTGAGATACTGATTTGGGCTAAATGCTAACCATCACATTTCCAGAAAACAAGCTTCCCCTTTCCTACGAATGCAATTCTAAAAGAACCAGAGTGACACGAAATACATCTCTGACAACAATTCCTGTGTGCACACAGACTCATGGTGTGATTCTAGGCACTTACTACTGGTTTTTTTGCAAGTGATAAGTACTCTAACAGTCTGATACATTTTCATTACAGTTTTCAGAAACAGAAAACAGCACATGTCCAAACAGCTTTTTGAGACCATAAACATGTGCAACCTGGGTGACTGACTTCACTCCAGCCAAGGAAATCAACCTTAGTGATGTTGAATGTATTAGCGTTACTCACTGCTACCTGAAACACCACTCACTTGTGAATACTAAGCATGATTCTACAGGATAAACAGCTGGGTGTGTGCTAAGAGTCTGCTTCTGCAGACTGTGTATTTTCAGTTACAAGAGACATATGCATGGATGCATCCATAACAGCATAAACATTGTAGTAATGTATGTAAAAGTACATGTGTGGCAAGGGTTAATTGGAGTTTTGTATATGTAGGACCAACCTCACCCATTCCATGTTTAGTAGCAAAATCTACTATATCTGTTTCAAATGTGTTATCATTTGCCTCCCATTTGTGTGATACTGATTTATGCTGAATGGAAACCATCACAGTTCCAAAAAAAAAAGCTGACCCTTTCCTACAAATGCCATTCTTACAGAACCAGGCAAACAGAAATGAAATCTCTGACAACATTCAAAACCTCCCCTTTCCTACCAATGCAATTCTAAAAGAACTAGAGTAACACGAAATACATCTCTGACAACAATTCCTGTGTGCACACAGACTCATGGTGTGATTCTAGGCAGAAAACGAAATTTGCTTGCCAATTTGAAAGCACACTTACTACTGTTTTTTTTGCAAGTGATAAGTACTCTAACAGTCTGACACATTTTCATTACAGTTTTCAGAAACAGAAAAGAGCACATGTGCAAACAGCTCTTTGAGACCATGAACATGTGTAACCTGGGTGACTGACTACACTCCAGCCAAGGAAATCAACCTTAGTGATTTTGAATGTATTAGCATTACTCACTGATACCTGAAACACAACTCACTTGTGAATACTAAGCATGATTCTACAGGATAAACAGCTGGGTGTGTGCTAAGAGTCTGCTTCTGCAGACTGTGTATTTTCAGTTACAAGAGACATATGCATGCATGCATCCATAACAGCATAAACATTGTAGTAATGTATGTAAAAGTACATGTGTGGCAAGGGTTAATTGCAGTTTTGCATATGTAGGACCAAGCTCAGCAATTGCATGATTAGAAGCAAAATCTTCTATATCAATTTCAAATGTGTTAGCATTTGCCTCCCATTTGTGTGTTACTGATTTATGCTGAATGGAAACCATCATATTTACAAAAAAAAAGCTGACCCTTTCCTACAAATGCCATTCTTACAGAACCGGACCAACACTATTAAAATCTCTGACAACAATTCCTGTGTGCACACAGACTCATGGTTTGATTCTAGGCACAAAACAGTATTCCTCAGTGATACCAGTACACCTTAACTTATTGTGAAAACATACTCCATAATATTTTACAAGTTCAAGACAGTTAAATATCTCCCAAACCACAAAATGTAAAACATAACTTTTAAAGAAGAATCACAATTCTAATATTTATATCAAAAATCACCACATAAATCCCCTCTCAAACTCATATCTCACCTTTAAAATTAGTTAGTTGAGAAAGAAATGTGGCACTCAAACAGCAGATTATCAGAGTCAGAATCTCAGAGCTCCACACCTCTCTCCTCTCACCAGAACCAGTAAATGGCAATGGTTCCCTCTCTTTTTTCACACATATACATGTTAATTACAAATCTCAGTGCTTCCCACATTTTTTCAAATGAAATCACACATTTCTATTGGTTGAAAACTTCAACCCTTTTCCAAATGAACCCTTCCCCCAACTTGACTTCTGCCTGCTACCATAGCAACAGCTCATGGAACACTGGTGTGAGCAGAGAGGTCAGAAGTTCAGCACACAATGTTTCTATTCCAAAGAGCAAGAGTGCTTCACCTGTCAAACCTAACAGCAAATCCAAATTAATCTTCTGTGGGAAAACAATTTTCTGAACCAATACAAAACATGCTTCTAAAAATGTACACATACAGCCTAGTTTTAACTGTAAAATGATTTGAATCAGTCAATGAGTTCTTTTTATTTAAAAAAAATGTGTATGCCTCCATTTTACAACTGTCTTTCATTTCATATTGCCATTCTACTGAAAAACACCTCCTGATGAAGTACTGGGTATTTTAGACCCAGCGGTGCAGGGGCACACACCCTATGACTTCTGGGTTTCACCCTGTTCCGGACCTACAGAAACACAGAGTCTTCTGGGTGAAGTCAAAGAATCGTTTATTGGCTGCAGACCAATGACAGGTATCCTAGAAGTACAACAGCGTGTATGTTCTCAGGAGACTGCTGAAAATCATAGGAACGGACTTCATCTTAAATACAAAATATCATGCTCCAGGCACACATTCCTTGGTTTACGATATGGCCATATAAAGGTATACATTACAAACGAAAAAGCAGAGTCATGATGACCATCCCACATTCCAGTTCGGCCAGCCCACAATGATTTACACAGTAAGGTTCAGATCCCACGTTTGATGTAAAGAGACCCCCCAATAAACATGAGCATCTCCTGTTTTGGGAAACAAGTCATAAAGCAGGAACAAGCAGGTGTGGAAGAGATTAGCCGGGGGATTGTGTAGAATGAAAGGGTTTTATGACGGGTCAAGCCCTGATGCTAATCACAGGTGGAAGGAGGAAGGGGAGCTCGTGAGACCGGTTTGACCCGGGGCAGCAGAGCCAGCTGCCCAGGTCACAGAGAAGTCAGAGGGAAAGCCCATGTACTGTGAGGCCCGTATTTACTCCATTATAGCCTATGTGAGGGCAATGACAAGATGGCCACTGCTTCCAAAATGGAACCCGCGTAGTGCAGCAGAATAACGTGTACACAGTGCATTCATAGCTAGAACGGTATATAAAGCACTCGTACATGCCGCATTTACCATTTGCGGTTCGCTAATACCAAGATAGACAGGGGTAGGGCCCTGTCCCCTACGCGGTCCCGAATATTAAAGTACGACAGACCCTCCTTTTGCCCTTACATAGGCAATTACTATATTCATCTTAATCCGAGTCTAGGTCAATGTCCGCAAAGTCATGGAGATGTTGCTGTAGCATCATCCTATTACTTAGCTCGTCCCTCGATACAGGTTTCCTTACACATAAGGTAGCACAGAGGCCACATATCGCAGGAGCACACTGTATGCACAGACAGAACAGGAAAAGAATGGCTAAGATCATTCCAATGACCATCAGAACTTTCCAACCCCAGGCAGATATCAATTCCCAGAACCACCCCACCAGTGACCAATCTCCCTTATCCACGTGTATGGCTTCAGATATTTTATGGAGTTTGGAGATGGCTTGATACACTGTTGGAGCATTATCTGGTATGAAAATGCAGCAACTGGATTGGATGACCTTGCATACCCCACCGCGGTCTGCAAGAATAACGTCTAGAACCATGCGGTTCTGCAGAGTCATAAGGCGATCCGCTTGGAGCTCAGCTGTCAGATTACTAAGGGCACCAGCCGTTACATTGACAGTGGATTCAACCACACGTGTCAGCTGTCTCAGGTTCCTACTATTGACCATAGGTCCCCAAAACGGCAGGAAACCCAAGAAGAAGTCTCCT
Organism: Triturus cristatus; assembly: GCF_964204655.1. Classification (NCBI taxonomy): domain Eukaryota; kingdom Metazoa; phylum Chordata; class Amphibia; order Caudata; family Salamandridae; genus Triturus; species Triturus cristatus. The sequence goes on from NC_140582.1 coordinate 944,475,396, forward strand.
GCTTCCTGACCGGCAGTATCTTCCTTACTAATCACACCTCTCACAACTCTGGTCTTGTGATAGTCAGAGGCAGCAGTAAATGTCGGCGGTAGCAAGTTCGCAATATAACATGTGCCCGAGAAATCAGGGGGCAGCCATGTATATGCTCGGTCATTACAGATGAAATATGTGCCCTTGGCAGCTAGAAACGCAGGGGAAAACTGTGACGGGAAAGTGTACGTTTCAGTACAGTCACTTCTTCCCAGTTGAGCTCTAGGATTCTGACCATTACCCTGTAAGCAGAACCGACCCATGTGGGGTACGACCCAGATTGGAGATGAGATTTTGCACTGTCTTTCACCCAAACTAATACTATACCCCGTCGCGTTCCATCCTACATAAGGTCTCAGCTCTTCTTTGGGAATAGATGAGTATGTATTGATATCCCTACTCATATCGGCAACTCCTTTCATCAAAGCCTTATTATTGGTGATAGGTCTGATGGAACGCGGTTGGCGAGGGGAGTATGTATCTAGGGCATAGAGAAACATGGTTTGGAATGCCCATGACGATCCATTGTAACTGTACGGTAGCACCAGGTAGGGAATACCTTTGTTAATGGTATGTGGCATTAACCCACACACCCAGCAATTGGTCGTATTCATTACTAGTTGGTGCTGGTGCAAAAGCTGGATAAACGAGTTATTTACAAACTCTGATCGTCTGGTCTGTTCGTGCTCAGGCAAAGGGTGAAAAGAGTGAGAGGAGGCAGTAGAAAGAGATATAGGCTGTTGAGTGGGTGCAATGGGCTTTTGAGCGGAGAAAAACACAAATCCTACAATAAACATTATGATACTACACAGTGTAAAAAGGCACAAAAAGACAAAACATTTACTTTTTACAATTCTACACATCCTTGCGTTAAAGTTCATTTCCTCAATCGGTCTCTCCATCTTAAAAAACTCCATCCTCTACTCGGGCCGCTCGCGGCGGATGAGTTTCTTCTGCTAAAGAGTACGCCTGTCAGTCCAGGGAAACGCCCTAGACCAACCAGAACCGTCGACCTAGCGTCTTCGGCCTGTACCCCAAAGTCTTGGCACCGCGACCCTGCGGCAGAACCCGGATGGTGGTTCGAAAAACAAAAATCAAGAAAGTCCTTCAGATGGGAGAGCAAAAATGTCAAAAGGGGAAATAATGAGGAAATCTTTATTTGTCCATGGGCCTAGGTCTCAAATTATAGCGGAGACGGCCAGGTGCTGTTTGGTCTTGAAACAAAAGTTCAGGCTCAGTGGTGTCCAATCGTTTTGATGGTGGCACAGCTTCCTGCAGAATATTGTCACTCTCTTGGTCTGAAACTGTGCCTTTTAAGCGTGCGTCACTGAATGGTGCAAAACGAGGTACAATGTTTGTCTCTGAGTCGGCGATACCCTCCTTGACCCACTGGTCATATGGCAGAGGCAAGGGGACTACTTTGCAGTGGGTACTATGAATCCAGTGCTTCTTCCCTTTCACTCGCACTGCTGATCTTGTTGAAAGAAGAACAAGATGAGGGCCGATCCAGCGAGGCTCGTCGTTGCTCTTGCGCTGGAAATTCCGGACCAGGACCCACGAGCCAGGGTTGATAGGGTGTCCAGGAGGTTCAGAGGCTTGGGGAAGAGTATCATGTACCTGTTGGTGCAAAACACGCAGTTTAACCGTCAAATCATAGAGGTAATCGAGCAGTACTGGATGCTCTATTTCGCTAAATTTCGCCGGTCTTGGCACGCCCCATACATTAGCCGGGCGGCCAAAGACGACCTCATAGGGACTAAGTCCCACTCGTGAGTGTATGGTCATTCTGGTGGACAGGAGTGCTAGAGGTAGAGCGTCGGGCCATTTAAGACCGGTGCTCGCCTGGATTTTAGCCAGCTTGAGCTTTAAGGCTCCATTGTAGCGTTCTACTAATCCAGCTGATTGGGGGTGATTTGCAGCGTGGAACTTCTGCTTTATCCCTAGCCCTTCACATACATTCTTCATCACTTTACCCACAAACTCACTTCCGTTATCACACCACACCATTCTTGGCATCCCAAACCTAGGGAAAAACTCTTTCACAAGGGCTTTGGCTGTGGATAGGGCAGTGTTATCTTTCAGAGGATAAGCCTCAATCCATTTTGAGAAAGCACAAACAACCACCAGTACATATTTCAGGTTGTTGCATCTTTCCATGTGAATAAAGTCCAGCTGCAAAACTTCAAATGGACATGATGGGGGTGCAAAGGGACCAGCCGGAGTTGGGGTTCCCCTACCAGGGTTGTACTTCAAGCATACTATGCAATTATTGACCACATTCTCTGCACACTTGGGAATCCCAGCATTCTGCCATACTGGAGCCAACAACTTGCATATACCTTTCGTACTGATATGTGCCATTCCATGTGCCATAGTAACCACTGGAAGCACATATGCATCAGGCAACAACCATCGCCTATGTTCTGTCAGATCAATCCAACAACCATTCTCATCCAACTTACCCATACTTTCTCTCCACTTGCTTAACTCTTCTTCTGTGGCTTCAGCTTGAAGCGACTTCACACTCTCTATTGTGTTCTCACACATTTCAACATCATTAACCCATCTTGCGGGACCTGCAACATACATTCTAGTCTTCACATTCTGTGCTGTTTCTCTCACGGTCTCATCAGCAAACGCATTCCCACGTCCAACATCATCTGTGACTTTCCTGTGCGCACTGCATTTCATGATCGCAACTTGCAACGGTAGGGTCAGTGACTCAAGGAGATCATTTACCAACTTGCCATTCTGAATTTTAGCTCCATGTGACGTCAGGAACCCACGCTCTTTCCACAAACGCCCAAAATTATGAGCCACGCCAAAGGCGTACTGGCTATCTGTGTATATGTTCACTCTCATTCCTTCAGACAACACACATGCTCTCGTGAGGGCGATTAATTCTGCTGCTTGGGCCGAATTATGTGGCACTCGTGCAGTTTCCACGACCGTGTACAAAGTCGTGATAGCATAGGCAGCAGTCGTGTCACCATTAGGGAGCTTGAAACAGGACCCATCTACCCATAAAGTGCCATCACACTCAGTCAGGGGAGTATCTTTTAGATCTACTCTCCCTTTCGTCTCTTCTTCTGTCCTGAACAGACAGTCATGTTGCTCAATCTCATCTGAGTCTGCTGGAATTGGCAACAATGTGGCTGGATTCAGCGTATTGCATCTCTTTATGTGTATGTGATTAGCTAACAGTGTAAGTTCGTAGCCCGATAATCGTGCACTAGTCAAGTGTTGTGTCTTAGTTCTATTTAATAATGTGTCTACAGCGTGTGGAACCATGACAATCAATGTGTTGTCCATTACCAAACCAGCAGATTGTCGGATAGACATCGCTGCAGCAGCTGTCGCTCTCAGACAGCTTGGCAATGCCCTCGCTACAGGGTCCAAGGTTGATGAAAAATATGCGCATGGGCGCGGTCTGTCACCAAAAGGCTGTGTTAACACTGACAACGCACATCCATCTTTCTCGTGAACATACAATGTAAAAGGCTTACTGTAGTCGGGGGTACCCAACACAGGTGCTGAACATAATGCATTACGCAATTCCACAAAACTTTTCTGGCACTCTTCAGACCATGGGATAGGATTCGGTGTGTCTTTGCATGTTAAGGCTAACAAAGGCTTTGCCAATAAAGAAAAACTAGGGATCCAATGCCTACAGTATGAAGTGATGCCCAAGAAAGCACGTACTTCTCTCTGTGTTTTTGGCACACTCAACTGTGCAATGGCTTGAATTCTTTCTGGGGTCAGTTTCCTTCCCTCCTTCGATAAGAGATGACCTAAGTAGGTCACTTCTTGTCGACAATATTGCAGCTTAGAGAGAGACACTTTGTGATGGAAAGCGGATAAATGGCGCAACAGTGACAATGTGGCTTCTTTACAGATCTTCTCAGTATCCGCGGCGATCAGTAAATCGTCCACGTACTGAATCAGGATAGCGCCACTAGGTAAAACAAGTGCATCAAGCTGCGCTTTCAAAGTCTGACTGTATATGGATGGACTCTCACAGTAGCCCTGGGGAGCGCGTTTGAAGCGGAAGCTTCGGCCTCCCAGACTAAACCCAAAAATATCTCTACTCTCTTCTGCAATTGGGATACTAAAGAAAGCATTCTTTAAATCGATCACCGAAAACCATGCAGCAGAGGCTGGAATCATCGTTAACAAGGCAGTTATATCGGGGACAACCGGAAACTGTGGCACAACAATCTTATTAACCTCTCTAAGATCAATCACAAACCTGTAAACAGGTGGCTGTGAAGGATCCGTTCGTTTTAAGACAGGTAAGATCGGACTATTGCAAACGTTGCCTCTTGTCTCTTCAATCACACCCTTATGAATCAAGTCGCTGACAATGTCTAACAATGCTTTCTGCCCTTCATTAGAGATCTTGTACTGGGGAATACGTGGCAGTCTGACATTAGCCTTTAAAGTCACCACATATGGCGGTATCTCTAAGAGGCCCACGTCATTGGGACCAATAGCCCAAAGGGCATCCGGAAGGGATGACAATTCAGGCGGCATCGTGTTTTTAGACAAATACATTGGGGAAATCACTTTCTTGCCTAATGTAAGTTGTACTCCTGAAGGAGAACAATACAATGTAGCGTGTAATCTTTTCAACAAATCTAATCCCAGCAAATTCTCACCACAACCTGTTGTCAGGATCAGGGGTGCTTTCAGCTCACAAGGTCCAACAGAAAGTGACATGGGACAGGAAATCGGGTTCCTAACTGGGGCGCCAGAAAAACCTACTGAAACATTTATATCGCCAGACAAAGGTGCGCCAGGGAGTTTTGAATGCATGATTGAACTCTTTGCAGCACCAGTGTCTAGCAGAAAAGGCTCCGTTACATTTGCTGTAGTCACCTCAACATACGGTCCACTCTGATCCACTGGCACTGAAACAACTCCCTCTCTCTGTCTATGGCTGTCCTAGTAATCATTATTTTCTGCATCACCGTCCTCTGCATAATAATCATTATTATAATACTGGGCCGTATTACTAGTCGCGTTAGCTTGCTGATCAAAACTATTGATGGTATTTTGAGGCGGCAGAGGACGCGCGTTCTGGGGAGCATTTCCACGCCCTCTGCCTCTAGGAGCTTGCTGACCACCCCTACCTCTTGCGCCATACATATTACCGTTCCGCTGCATTAATTTAGGGCAACTATATTTAAAATGACCTTCCTCTTTGCAGTATGAACATTGGTTGGGACCTACAGGGACACGTGGTTGATAATACCCATTCATTTGCTGGTTGTTCTGAAACTGTTGGGGTTGGTGATAGACACCTTGTGGTTGTCTATAATTATTCTGACCTCCACGTGGTGGATAGGCCTGCTGTAAAAGGACCTTTGTCTTTAATTCCTTCGTTTTCTTCTCCGTTCTATCTTTCTCGTCTTTATCTCTATTTTCATAATACTGTGCAGTAGCCAGTATTTGCGCTGAAGAAGAAACAGCCCAGGAACTCTCTGAATCTTTCAACTTTTTACACAGGTCAGGAAGTAGATTCTGCACAAACTTATCCACAAATAACCGTTGGCCACCCTCAGTACTCATATCCTGCCCACTGTGGTCAATAAACGTTTCTTCAAACCTAGTAAAGAAGTCTGACACTGTCTCATCTTTCTTCTGCTTGCATGCAGATAACTTGTCCCAATTTACGCGCATCGCAGGCATTATTGTCTTCATATACGTGATGATTCTACCAGGGAGTTCAGCTACTAAAGGTTCTGGTTTCGCACCACCAGTTTGTCTAGCATCAGCAGCAACAATGTTGGCCCATGTATCCCCTAGTTCTGCATTATGATCTACATTACGAATTGATCCCCATAGAGGCTGTGGAACAACATTGCCAAACAACATGTCTATATCGGCCAAATTCATAATGCATGACCCTGCCGTCTGTGACAACTCTTTATAATAACCTGCTGGGTTCTTACGGGGATCAGGTAAGGACTGCTTAAGCGCTAACACCTCAGAGCGCTTCCATGGAACATGCACCCAAACACGCTGGAAATGCGCTGCCACAGCGGGGTTACCACCGACAGCTGCAACCGCTTCCTTCCATACCGGGGGAACTTCTCTCATGGGGTATTGTCGCGCTTTTGCCTTTTTCCCCACAAGGACCTCTTGTTCAAACAATGACTGTTGGCAATCGTCATTCCTAAGTGACAATACAACCGCAACTGCTTTATCTACTTCGCGGTCCACAATTATACCAGTTCCAAAATCGAACCTCACTCTACACAACTCCTGCGGGTTCGGATTTTTACCACTATCCTCCAATTCTTCACAGAGAATTTCGCACATTTTCTCGAACACATATCTCTGTTTAGGGGCATCCCATTGATGGAAAGTGTTGACAACTGATTCCACATCATAAAGTGAAGGAAAAACGATCCATCTACGCGCCATGTGATCTATTACCTTTTTCTCATCGGGGTTAGGCAATTGGCTGCGCAACTGCTTACGCTGTACACCAGGAGTTGCACCAGATGACCCAAAGAGAGGAGACATTAATGTAGTAACCACATTAGCTAAGCGCTGTCGCGCTGAAGGAGAAACTGAGGCGAGAACAGGGGGAAAAACAGAGGGAAGAAAAGAGGATGTAGAGACAGGTACTGGAGTGGTGGAAGGAAGAGTGTTAGGGGAGGCAGTTACTGGATTAGGCAAAGTCGCAGGAAGTGCGGGGGCAGTTGGAAGCACAACTGGCGGCGCTTGAGAGGGCTGCGCTACAGGAATAGGAACTGGCTGCAAAGCAACTGGCTGTTGCGGCAAGGCTTGCAGTATATTGACTGGAGGTGGCATATTCACAAGCTGGGGAGGTGCCGTGGCATTTTGAGCATACGGGGGTGGCGAACTCAACAAATGTGACATCAGGGGATCTTTCTTATTTTCTTCGGACTCATTCTGCTTAGAATATGGTAAAGCTGGGTAACATTTGTCAATCCCTAACTTACGCTGCCTGTGCAATTGCTCATTCATTTGCTCCTCTTCATTGTCTTTAAATTGTACAGCTGCTTGCATTACTGACATACCTCTCTCTCTTTTATTCTTTTTCGCTAACTTAATTTCCTTCTGTTTGGCTTCTTTTCGCCATAAGCGGAAAGAGTCAAACATCGCCGGCCGGGCTTTCTTCTTAAACAATTTAATTTCCAAATTATCTAAAATATCGGTATCAAAACTACCATTTTGGGGCCATTTTAAAACACCATCTTTCCAGGTGTAGTGGATCCACACTTCGTTATATGCAATGGGGCCTACGCCATGTTTCACATAGAGCTCATAAGTTGGAGTTCCAACCGGAGGAACCGGACATGATTCCTCTAGCTGGAAATCTTTTCCACAACCCAAACAGAATAATCTACCAAATAGTCCAGAACCAGGCATCTTCGCTCACTAGTCTAGATCCAAACGTCAAAGGATTATCGATTACGATAGCCTCGTGAATACACGAGTCCTCTGGTTTTGGCGTTTGCAAACTCCAAAGTACCAATTCAAATGATCCTGAAGGATACCAAAACAAATGGGAGACGCTCCACTTATACTTAACTGAATATTGCTGATCGATGGCGTCACCAGAAGACTCTCTCGATTGTTTCGCTCTCTCAAAACTCGTCAAGGGTCCAAAACAGGTCGATTAATCAGGGCAGCAGTCCTTCGTAGCCGTCGGGACGCGGAGAACCTCGCAGAAAAGACTTTCGGACCACGTCGACATGCAGGGGTCGATGAAGTGGCGGCCTCCCTCCGGAATTTCCACACGAAGCTCCTCACGAACCTCTGGCTTGGACTGGTACCGCTGAAATCGCCCCACGTTGGGCGCCAAACCGAAGTACTGGGTATTTTAGACCCAGCGGTGCAGGGGCACACACCCTATGACTTCTGGGTTTCACCCTGTTCCGGACCTACAGAAACACAGAGTCTTCTGGGTGAAGTCAAAGAATCGTTTATTGGCTGCAGACCAATGACAGGTATCCTAGAAGTACAACAGCGTGTATGTTCTCAGGAGACTGCTGAAAATCATAGGAACGGACTTCATCTTAAATACAAAATATCATGCTCCAGGCACACATTCCTTGGTTTACGATATGGCCATATAAAGGTATACATTACAAACGAAAAAGCAGAGTCATGATGACCATCCCACATTCCAGTTCGGCCAGCCCACAATGATTTACACAGTAAGGTTCAGATCCCACGTTTGATGTAAAGAGACCCCCCAATAAACATGAGCATCTCCTGTTTTGGGAAACAAGTCATAAAGCAGGAACAAGCAGGTGTGGAAGAGATTAGCCGGGGGATTGTGTAGAATGAAAGGGTTTTATGATGGGTCAAGCCCTGATGCTAATCACAGGTGGAAGGAGGAAGGGGAGCTCGTGAGACCGGTTTGACCCGGGGCAGCAGAGCCAGCTGCCCAGGTCACAGAGAAGTCAGAGGGAAAGCCCATGTACTGTGAGGCCCGTATTTACTCCATTATAGCCTATGTGAGGGCAATGACAAGATGGCCACTGCTTCCAAAATGGAACCCGCGTAGTGCAGCAGAATAACGTGTACACAGTGCATTCATAGCTAGAACGGTATATAAAGCACTCGTACATGCCGCATTTACCATTTGCGGTTCGCTAATACCAAGATAGACAGGGGTAGGGCCCTGTCCCCTACGCGGTCCCGAATATTAAAGTACGACACTGAGTGCATCCAGATCTCCTTGAAAGATGTTCACAGAGTGGATTGTAGGTCACAGCTATGTCTTCTGGAGTGAAAGGTATGCAGAAAAAAGAGGTATGGTGAGAGACCTTGCTTTGCCAAATGTAGCCATTAAATGGATTGGTCAGAGAGGGTTAAAGTGGCACCAATTAATGCCTTTGGTGAAAACCTTTCTACATCTCCCACAGCCTAACCTTATTATTGTGCACTATGGTGGAAATGACCTAGGCACTTTAACTGGGGTAGGTCTGGAAATGCTTGTTAAGGACACCTTTGTGCAATTAATGTCGCTTTTTCCTCAATCTGTCTTTGTATATTCTAATATATGCCAAAGGCAAAAGTGGAACTGGTCCAACCAATTTTGTCCACAGATTGACAAAGCAAGTAAGCACATCAACAAATCTATTTCTGCTTTCCTCAGAGACTATGGTATGGGTTCTATATACCACAACAACTTGCGTTACAACATGCAAGGCATTTATAGAGGAGACGGTGTACATTTCACTGATGAAGGCAACAGAGTCTTCCTCTTGAACTTTAGACCCTGCATCGGTACTTACTTGTAGGTACCACAAAAAAAACACTTCATAAACACAACGGCTCTTTTTAGAGCCCCCTAATATCTAAACACTTAAATTTGATTTTTACTTCTATTTTTTTTATTGTTTTTTTTCTGCCGTGCGCGTACGGTAAGCTTAACCGTACGCGCAACTCTCTTCGTTGCCCCCTTTTCACGTTCTCCACCTTTGTTTATCAGTATGAGACACACAAAATGGCGGCCAACACTTCCTGATTTCGACCGATTCGAATGTTTACAGTCATGTTACCACCAATCAGAATTAAGCTCGCGCACGGCAGCGTGCGCATACGGTAAGCTTACCGTACGCGCTCGGAGCGCGCTTATAGATATATATATTGATTTAAATGCTATTTTCTCAGGAAATACTGAACAGATTTACACCAGACCTGCAAAAGGCACATCCCTGACCTGAGGACTACCTCTCTGCCAAATTTCAAGTAATTCGGTTCAGCCGTTCGGGCTGTAGCTTGGACTAAAGGTCCTATGGAAAAATGCATGGGAAAAACACGTTTTGAGACCCCCCTTTTTCTCAGCCCCCGCTTGACGAATCCCCCCGAGACTTTTAGGGTAGGAGCAGAGCGGAGCGCCCCACCTATTTTGAAAATTTCGCGAGGATTCGTCAATCGGCGCCAAAGTTATTCAAAATAGAATGTTGCAGATTTCCTATGCAAACACGGTCCTAACTATAATTATCTACTGGTGACCGCCAGTAGATAATATATATATATGTATATATATATACCTCCAATCCCGCTTTTGCAGAAAAACCGGGTCTGACATATGCTGGGCTGGTTTAACACAACTTTATTGCCTCCAGGATGCACAGACAGAATCAACGCGATGTCCACGCCATCAGCTCCTGGCAGACGCGTTTCGGCGGATGCCTTTCTCAATGCCTGGCGTCTGGCTGAAAGTTCAAAAGGTAGGTTTTCGCGGGGCTTTATTAAAGGATCTTTCCGAGGATTCTCATTGGCTGAAGATTGTAGCAATAGAAAGAGGACAGGGAAAGTTCCACCTAGTCAGTACTAGCCTCTTTCCAAACCAAGGATCCTCGTGCACTGTGCATGGCCTCCCAGTGAAAGAAAGACAGTCCATAATTCAAAGCGCGGTACAGTGACCCGCTTTCGTATATGATAATACGTTTGGTGCCGCCAACTTCTTGTAAGATTAAGGGAAACGTCCTGGCAGACTCCATTGTTGTTAATCAGCCCACTAGCAGTCCATCTGCTCCCTCTCCCCGATACCTTTACCAAATCCAGGTCGGGGGGGGGCGCCGCGTTGTGCAGTCCATGCACGCAAATCCCAAAATTTGCCAGCTTACGCGGAGCTCCAGACCGAGGGGCATGCCAGATCAGCAGAGCCGACCTCCGCTGTACTTATATATATATATATATATATTACCTACTGGCGGTCGCCAGTAGGTAGTTATAGTTAGGACCCCTTTTCCATAGGAAATCAGCAACATTCTATTTTGAATAACTTTGGCGCCGGTCGATGAATCCTCGCGAATTTCTCAAAATAGGTGGGGCGCTACGCTCCGCTCCTACCCTGAAAGTCTCGGGTGGATTCGTCAAGCGGGGGCTGAGATAAAAGGGGGGTCCCAAAACGCGTTTTTCCCATGCATTTTTCCTCAGGACCTTTAGAAAGAGCTACAGCCCGAACGGCTGAACAGAATTACCAGAAATTTGGCAGAGAGGTAGTCCCTAGGTCAAGGAAGTGCCTTTTGTAGGTTTGGTGTAAATCTGTTCAGTAGATTCTGAGAAAATAGCCTTTAAATCAATATATATATCTGAGCCCGCTTACGGTACGCTTACCGTACGCTTACCGTAAGCGTACGGTGGCGTGCGCGAGCGCGATTCTGATTGGCTCTTAGATCTTAGTAAACATTCGAATCGGCCGAAACCAGGAAGCGGCGTCCGCCATTTTGTCTCTCGCACTGAGTGTTATTTATCAAACATGATGGCCAAAAACATGTTACGGGGCTGTTTTGACAACTCCCTCCCACATAGTCATGTTGAGGGAGTCCCCAAACATCCCCCAAGAGCAAAAACGGTTTTATTTTTTTTTCGTCAATTTTGCCGAGTACGCTTACCGTACGCTTACCGTAAGCGTACGGTAAAAAAATATAAAAATAAAAAACACTATCCACACTTACCCCACCCCCTGTGCTTTCGGTGGCCGCAGGCCACCAAATGTGCAGGACTTATCAATAATTTAAAAAACTAAATTTTGGCAACATGAAATTATAAAATCGAAATAAAAAAAACACTATCCACATTGACCCCACCCCCTGTGCTTTTGGTGGCCGAAGGCCACCAAATGTACAGGGCTTATTAAAGTTAATAAAAACCGTGCACGGAACGAACTGCGTTAAGTGGGCGCGCACGCCTCGAATGGCGTAAAGTAACTTAGCATTTAAAAAAACGTACAAATTCACTGAAAAAACCATAGGTTTCACACATGTTATAGTTAGGAATTAGCATTTAAAAAACCTTGCAAATTCACTGAAAAAACCATAGGTTTCACACATGTTATAGTTAGCGGAAATTTTACTGATAAAAAACCAATGAAATTGCCCCGTTATAGTTAGTGCTGGCAACTATAACTCACGCGACCGCAATCCTCTGCTGATGCTAATACTGTATTTAGACACTTATTTGCCCATGTCTTCTTCCATACATTTTTAGCTATACATATATTACAAATATTTTTTTTTATAAAGACACATATGTCATCAGCAGAAGATTGCGGTCGCGTGAGTTATAGTTGCCAGCACTAACTATAACGGGGCAATTTCATTGGTTTTTTATCAGTAAAATTTCCGCTAACTATAACATGTGTGAAACCTATGGTTTTTTCAGTGAATATATATATACATATTATCTACTGCCGGTCGCCAGTAGATAGTTATAGTTAGGACCGTGTTTCCATAGGAAATCTCAATATTCTATTTTGAATAACTTTGGCGCCGGTTGACGAATCCTCGCAAAATTTTCAAAACTAATGAGGCGCTCCGCTCAGCTCCTACCCTGAAAGTCTCGGGGGGATTCGTCAAGCAGGGGCCGAGAAAAAAGGGGGTCCCAAAACGCGTTTCCCCATGCATTTTCCCATAGGACCTTTAGTCGAAGGTACAGCCCGAACGGCTGAACAGAATTACTTGAAATTTGGCAAAGTGGTAGTCCTCAGGTCAGGGATGTGCCTTTTGCATATATGGAGTCAATCTGTTCAGTAGTTCCTGAGAAAATTGCAGTTAAAGTACATAAATATCTATAGCCGCGCACCGTGCGCACACGGTGCGCGCACCCTAACATGCGCGAGCGTAATTCTGATTGGTGGTTACATGTCAGTCAACGTTCGAATCGGTCGAAATCAGGAAGTGTCGCCCGCCATTTTGTTTGTTTTGAGTGCGAGAGTGAAAAAGGAAGGTGGCGAACGTGAAAAGGGGGCAGGGTAGAGAGTTCCTGACCCCCTAGCCTTTGTCAGGGGGTCCCTGAAGGACCCTGAAGGCAGAAAAAAACATTTTAATTTTTTTTTAAAAAATCGCGGGGTGCGCGCACCATGCGCGCACGATGATAAAACCCCCCCAAAAATGTTTTGAATACGTAGTTTATTGTGAAATAAATATATTAAAAATATAATAATAAATACATAACTTAGCATTTAAAAAACCGTACAAATTCACTGAAAAAACCATAGGTTTCACACACGTTATAGTTAGGAATTAGCATTTAAAAAACCTTGCAAATTCACTTAAAAAACCATAGGTTTCACACATGTTATAGTTAGGTGGACATTTCACTCGTAAAAAACCAATGAAATTCCCCCGTTATAGTTAGTTCAGATAACTATAACTCGCGCGACCGCCACTCTATCAAAAGGATGATGTCATCAGTGATGTCATGAGTGATGCCACTGACCATGTCATGAGTGATGTAATATGTGGCGTCATCAGCAGTAGATTGCGGTCGCGCGAGTTATAGTTATCTGAACTAACTATAACGGGGGAATTTCATTGTTTTGAAATGTGAAATGTCCACCTAACTATAACATGTATGAAACCTATGGTTTTTTAAGTGAATTTGCAAGGTTTTTTAAATGCTAATTCCTAACTATAAAGTGTGTGAAACCTATGTTTTTTTCAGTGAATATATATATATATATAAATTCACTGAAAAAACCATAGGTTTCACACATGTTATAGTTAGCTGGACATTTCACTCGTGAAAAACCATTAAAATTCCCCCGTTATAGTTAGTGCAGGCAACTATAACTCACGCGACCGCAATCCTCTGCTGATGCTAATACTGTATTTAGACACTTATTTGCCGATGTCTTCTTCCATTAAATTTTAGCTATACATATATTACAAATATTTTTTTTTCATAAAGACACATATGTCATCAGCAGAGGATTGCGGTCGCGTGAGTTATAGTTGCCTGCACTAACTATAACGGGGGAATTTCAATGGTTTTTCACGAGTAAAATGTCCAGCTAACTATAACATGTGTGAAACCTATGGTTTTTTCAGTGAATATATATATATATATATATATATATATATATATATATATATATATATATATATATATATATATATATATGTATATATATATTATCTACTGGCGCCAGTAGACAGTTATAGTTAGGACCGAGTTCCCATAGGAAATCTGAAAATTCTATTTGGAATAACATTGGCCCCGGTTGACTCATCTTCGTGAAATTTTCAAAACTAATGGGGCGCTCCGCTCAGCTCCTACCCTGAAAGTCTCGGGGTGATTCGTCAAGCGGGGGCTGAGAAAAATGGGGGTCCCAAAACGCATTTTCCCATGCATTTTCCCATAGGATCTTTAGTCGTAGGTACAGCCCGAACGGCTGAACAGAATTATTTGAAATTTGGCAAAGAGGTAGTCCTCAGGTCAGGCATGTGCCTTTTGCTTAAATGGTGTAAATCCGTTCAGTAGTTCCTGAGAAAATCAAAAGCAAAATCACATATATATCTGGGCGGAGCCTAACCACACATCTCATCGTGAGATATGATTGGCTGTCAGCACTTCATCCAAGAAGTGTTGGCAGCCATCTTGGGACCAATATACATGATAGCAACTCATTATAAAGCATTGCAGTTAATAGAAGGTTTTAAGACTTTTGTTACATTATAAATCATTTGTTGATGGTACCATACTCATTTTAGGAATTGCGGTGTGTTCTAAGGTGATTTTACCATGTGAAAAAGCCTTCTGCTGTGATATCATGAATCATGTTTGAGAGAAAACTATTTTCTCATGCTTTTCCCACAGAGGTTTGGAAGGTGATCTATAAGCTAACTGAGAGCATATGTTCTGTAAATTCACGTTATCTTTCTCAGACATGTGAGAATGAAGTCTGACATTCTCAGTAAGACTGTCAGTTGATTCCTTTGTGTTCTACTGCAGCTTCCCAGAGTGTTCTAAAGAACAACTAGAGCGCTAACAGTCCTACTTATGACAAACGTATGGCACACCTGAAGCCATCTTGGATGGAATAAAGTGGTAATTCTTAAAACATTTAATTTAAAAAGGAACAAAATGAGGGGGTTCATTTTGCCATAGAAAGTGTGATTAGTGCTGCAGAAAGAAAAATTAGGGCACATTTTGAGTGACTTCTCAAATCCTCTTCTATTTCATTAAAAAATTCTGACATGCAGACTGAAACATGCACTTTCAATACCAGCAGTAGACTTCCCTGGTGAGCAGTAGCTTTACTACAGTGATCTAATAAGCAACTAGAGTGCTAACATTCTGAATTTATGGCAAATGTGTGACACATCTGAATACTTTCTTGATGGAACCAAAATAAAAAACTGAAAGTATTCCCACTGAGGAGACTGCAGTAAATGAGGAAATTAGGAAACTTCATAACAAATACATTTCCCAAGATGGCCACCAGTGACAAAAGAGCCCAAATGTAGCCCAAATATCACCCAGATGTAGCCCAAGTATAGCCTAATGACAGAATGTCCCAGAGTGTTCTTAAGAACAACTAGAGCGCTTACTGTCTTACTTATGACAAAAGTATGGCACACCTGAAGCCATCTTGTTTGGATTAAACTGGTAACACTTAAAACATTTAATTTAAAAAGGAACACAATGAGGGGGTTCATTTTGCCATAGAAATTATGATTAGTGCTGAAGAAAGAAAAATTAGGGCACATTTTGAGTGACTTCTCAAATCCTCTTCTTTTTCATTAAAAAATTCTGATATGCAGACTGAAACATGCACTTTTAATACCAGCAGCAGACTTCCGTGGTGAGCAGTAGCTTTACTACAGTGATCTAATGAGCAACTAGAGTGCTGACATTCACAATTTATGGCAAATGTGTGATATATCTGAATACCTTCTTGATGGAATCAAAGTAAAAAACTGAAAGCATTTCCTACTGAGGAGACTGCAGTAAATGAGGAAATTAGGAAACTTCATAACAAATAAATCTCCCAAGATGGCCACCAGACACAAAAGAGCCTAAATGCAGCACAAATATCGCCCAGATGTAGCCCACATGAAGCCCAATGACAGAAGTGTGCAAACCACTTTTCTGTATTTGCAGTTTTATATAGTGCAGACTTGTCAGGTATTGGAATGCTTTACATGAGCATTGGTTACATCACACAAGATCAAATTCATTTTGGTTGTAGACATGGGGAGATTAAGTGATTTGACCACAATCACAGAATGTTGAGCTGAAGCAGAAACTCCAACCTGGTTCCCCAGTTGCAAAGTCTGCAGCTCTGGAAGTAACACCACATCCTCTGGCCAAGGTGCAACATTTAATCAAGTGGTCAACTGGATAAAAAAACATAAAGATTACAAATAATTTAAAAGTTCTTTGTTGCTATTTGAAAACTCAGAAAATATGCCCTCATTTTAGTTTTTTAGAGCACTAACCTTAATTTTGATGCTAATAAGACCCTCTCATATATGTAATTTCTATAGGAAATACTCTAGGTATTACAGTTTTGATTACATCAAGATGACGTCAGGCCTTCCACACTTTTGTAATAAATATAGAATGTTAGCAATCTAGTTGTTCATTGGGATACTGTTGAGAGGCAGAGGCCAGGGGCACGGATTCTGAAAATTGAAGGCAGGTAGGAGAGTGCAGAGGCAACAATTTGACCACACTAGGCAGGCAGGAAGGGCAGTGGCAGCACAACAGACTATGGAGGGCAGTGGAAAGGGGGCAGGGGCAACAAACCAACAATACAGGACTGGCAAGAGAGGCTGTGGCAATTTAATAGACCATTGCGGGCAGCAGGAAGAGGCAGTGGTAGTACAACCATACATGCCAACAGACCCGTTTCAGCCAGGAAACGTCCAATGTTTTTAAGCTCAAATGGGCTTTATTTGATCTGTCTCCTGTCTACAATCTCCTCTTTTTCAATGTTTTTTTTCAAAATCTCCCTCTTACCAAGTTCAAAATGTTCGCAAGTATGGTACATTGAATCATGGTAGGCAGGAGGAATTGGGGTAGGGACATGGACTCGGATAACAGAGGACAGGAGGGACATGGAGAGGTGCACCAAACTGACCCTACAGGGCAGGCATCAGGGTTTGCAGCAGCACAATACACCACACAGCGCATGTGGGACGGGAGTGCAGCACAACAATCCATAGAAAGCAATAGGGAGGGGACAGGACCATACACAGGGACAACAGAGAACAGATGGGAAAGAGGCAATGGTAGCTAGCTGACCATAATGGTCAGACAGGAGAGAAAGCTGCAGCATAACAGACCATAAAGGGCAGGAGGGACGGATCAGGGGCATTACAATGGAACAGGAGGGAGGGAATAGGGGGTCTGCACATGGAAACAGAGGGCTGGGGGCAAGGTGGCAGGGCAGGAGCAGCAAGATGACCATGGATGTCAGGCAGGATGGGCACTAGAAACAAAACACACCATGGAGAGCAACAATGTGACTATGGTGGCATACACACAGACCATGGAGGGAAGGTGGGAGGGGGTCAGGGGCAGCTAGCTGACCACACAGGGAAGGTGGGAGGGGCCATGGCAGCACAGAAGACTATGCATGGCAAGCGGGAGGGTTAGTGGCAGCACAATGGCTATGATGGGCAAGAAGGAGGGTGCAGGGGCATGCACAAAGAACCATGGAGGATAGAAGGGAGGGTCAGGACCTGGGCACAGACAAGAGAGTTCAGGGGAAGGGGCCTCACAACAGACCGCGCGGGGCAGGCAAGAGGAGCAGTTGCAGAACAACAGATCAGGGAGGGCAGAAGGGTGTGGCAGTAAAATGGACCATGGAGGACAGGAGGAAGGGGATAGGGGCATGGCATATGGACAGGCAGGGTGGAGGTGGCAGGGACAGGTTACAGTCATCTGACAATGCTAGGCAGGTGGGAGGGGAGTGGCAGCTCAACAGAACACTCAGAGTAGATAGGAGTGGCAGGTCCATGGAACATAGTGGGCAAAAAGGATGGAGCAGGGGCATGCACAAAGACATCGGAGGGCAGGGGGAAGGAGAATAGGGGCAGCAAACTAAGCACAGAGGCTAAGCAGGAGGTCAATGATGGGCGATAGAATTGATTGGGTAATGGAGGGCAGGAGGAGTGGACTGGTACATCATGCTAAATGGAGGGCAGTGGCAGCACATCAGACCATGCATGGCAGGAGGGAGGAGGCTAGTCCATGGATTCAGACAACAGAGGATAGGGAGGAGCTTGATGGGGCCGCAAGCTAACTGTTCAGAGAAGGTGGGTATTAGGAACTTTATTGTTTTTAAAATGTGTGTCTGTGCGAAATACTTAAAATATGAACAAGTATGCAGCATCATCTCACTTTTATTCAGGAAGAAGAGGACGTTTGTGACTGTGACTCCGGGCTCACTTGGCAGAACCACCCCCTGACCCTCCACCCCCATCGCAAAATGTAATGCCCGTGAAAAGGGTAGGTGGACGCAGTGTTATATAGAACATAGTCCTGAGAGCACGATTGAAAATCAAAACTAGATGTAGTATATGGTATAAACTATGCACCAAAAAGTGTGATATAAGATAAACCGGTGCATGAAATATAATATGCAAAACATTGTGCGCAATGACAGATTCATTGGAGAGCGCAAGTTAGCACAGGCACTAGTGCGTGCTATGCGATATGCGCCTTGGAGTGTAATATGCACAGGGCACTGTTGTGTAACATAACTAGTCTCTAAAGTTGTAATATAAAATATATGCTGGGAGTGTAACGTTGCATATGCACTGTGACAAAGATATGGATCCCAGATTGTAATATGTATGGCATAGCGCTGTGTGTTATAACATACACATCGAGGAAGGCACGTTAGATGGGGCAATATAACCCGTGCGAAGGCAAGTGTGGCATGACATATTCACGGGGTGGTGTTACAGTGCACATGGGCTAGAGAGTGTCATAGCATACGCACTAGCTGGTGGAATATAACACAGAGGTGTGAGGCACTCGGCGGGCACTGGTGGGTGTAACACAGCATTGGGCTCAGCCAGGAGCACGCTGTGACTCTCAAGTGAGGTTTGTCTCCTTTCCAGAGAGTAAAATAAAAAGTATTACACATCCGGCGGTGGATGTGTTTTTTATTAACCGTGAGGGGGATTTCTTGCACAGTTTGGTCGAATTTTTGTCGAATCCCCTTTGAATGGCTTGGTGTGCGTGCATATTAAATGTGCCCGTCAATAGCTACCCATGTTTGTATAAATAAACGACAAGGGTGTCTACTTGGAGAGTACCCACTGGCGGGGGCGCCGGGATTAGGCACAGTAGGGCGTCAGACACGTAAGAGCTTCACTAGCGGTGTAAATACATTCCATGTGGATTCATTCTATGCATACTCGCCTTTTAATGAATATCACGCAAATCGTCATGGTGATAGGTACATACGGTTTGTCCAGCATGTCCTAGGTGTTTCTATAAATATATATATATTTAAAATAATAAAAAACAAAGGCCCGAGCCATAAGTGGCCTGAGGAGGGGGGCAACGCAGCCCCCTCCTAAAGAATTTAAATAAAAAAAAGGCCATGACCCGGGGGTTGGGGTCCCCGGGGCCGATTAAGGCCTTGGGAGGGCCAAATTAATTTCTTTCAACAAAAACAATTAGGGTGCAGGCCCTGGGGGATCGGGGCCCCAGGGCCAGTAAATTAGAAAAAGAAGGGGGGCCACACAGCCCTCCTTCTTAAAAAAATAAAATAAATAAAAGACCGGCATCGCGCTGGAGGCCACGCCCCCTCCTTGCAGCACTATGCAAACGCACCCCTGCCCAGCTTTAAGTTGGGGAATTAATTCCCCTTCAATACTGAGGGTCCCTGAGGGCCAACTAGCCCAACAGGTATCTCCAGTGTGCGCCAGGGAGCTGCGTTGCAGACAGGTGTTCTGAGGCCACTCCCCTTTTTACACCTCTATGCAACGCAGCTCTGTGGCGCTTACTGGAGGTACCTAGTGGGCTAGTTTGACCCTAGGGACCCTTAGGATTCAAGGGGACTTAATCTCTCAACTTAGAACGGCCACAGGGCCCGTTTACACAGTGGTGAAGGGAGGGGACGGGGCCTGAGGTGACTTGTGCAAACACGCCTTGTGGCGCGTTTTAAGTTGGGGAAATAATTCCCTTTCAATCCTGAGGGACCCTGGGGGCCAACTAGCCCACCAGGTGCTTCCAGAAAGTGCCACTGCTCTGCGTTGCAGAGAGGTGGTGCAGGCCGTGCCCCTTTTTACAC
This sequence comes from Triturus cristatus, assembly GCF_964204655.1. NCBI lineage: Eukaryota > Metazoa > Chordata > Amphibia > Caudata > Salamandridae > Triturus > Triturus cristatus. The sequence goes on from NC_140582.1 coordinate 944,495,464, forward strand.
CTCTCTGCAATGGCGCTTACTGGACGTACCTAGTGGGCTATTTTGCCCCTAGGGATCCTCAGGATTCAAGGGGACTTAATCTCCCAACTTAAAAAACAGCCACAGGGCATGTTTACACAGTGGGGAAGGAAGGGGACGGGGCCTGAGGTGACGTGTGCAAACACGCCCTATGGCGCGTTTTAAGTTGGGGAAATAATTCCCCTTCAATCCTGAGGGCCCCTGGGGGCTAACTAGCCCACCAGGTGCTTCCAGTAAGCGCCACTGAGCTGCGTTGCAGAGAGGTGGTCCAGGCCGTGCCACTTTTTACACCTCTCTGCAACGCAGTTGTGTGGCGCATACTGGAGGTACCTAGTTGGCTAGATGGACCCAAGGGACCCTCAGGATTCAAATGAACCTAATCTCCCAACTAAAAATGGCCACAGGGCATGTTTACACAATGGTGAAGGGAGAGGACGGGGCCTGAGTTAACGTGTGCAAACAAGCCCTGTGGCGCGTTTTAAGTTGGGGAAATAATTCCCCTTCAATCCTGAGGGACCCTGGGGGCCAACTAGCCCACCAGGTCCTTCCAGTAAGCACCACTCCGCTGCGTTGCAGAGAGGTGGTCTAGGCTGTGCCCCTTTTTACATCTCTCTGCAACGCAGCTCTGTGGCGCTTACTGGAGGTACCTAGTGATCTAGTTGGACCCTAGGGACCCTCAGGTTTCAAGGGGACTTAATCTCCCAACTTAAAATGGCCACAGGGCATGTTTACACAGTGGGGAAGTGAGGGGACAGGGGCCTGAGGTGACGTGTGCAAACACACCCTGTGGCTCGTTTTATGAGGTAGTTTTAATCCCCTGCCCTATTATATACTAGGGGCTTACAGAGGAGGTCATGCTGATCACAGGGGGACCCCAAAGCATAGTGTTCCCTAGTGTATGTAGGTGTTTTCACTGTATTCTGAGTGTCTTTTAACATAGCACTGGCTCTAGGACTGGTTAGTCAGACTCAGTTACCACCAGTATCCGTCTGAAAAAGTTGAGGGTACAGGATGATTTTGCAACAAGGCTTCTTTCTGCTCTTCTGTTTGTTCTTTCTGCACGTTATCCTTCTTCCTGCACTTTTCTTCGTCTTTGAGGACTTCTGTTGCTTCTTTCTGCATTTCTTTTTTTTCTTTCTGTGCGTTTTTTCTTCTTTCTTCACATGTCCTATCTCTGTAGGCATAGTTAGAAATTAGCATTTAAAAAACCTTAGAAATTCACTGAAAAAACCATAGGTTTCAGGGGCGTTATAGTTAGCTGGACTTTTCACTCGTACAAAACCATTGAAATTCCCCCGTTATAGTTAGTTCAGCTAACTATAGCTCGCGCGCCCGCAATGCACTGCTGATGACATCACATGTTACATCACTCATGACATGGTCAGTGACATCACTCATGAAATCACTGATGACATCTCAAATGACATCACTAATGGCATCACTGATGACATCATCCTTGTGATAGAGTGGCAGACCTACTCTTCCCCTAATATAACCTTTGATACACACATTCAAAACTACAATGTTCAAAACAATGGACATACCAATACTAGTTACAACAACCTATTCAGTAATTCTAAGATCCACATACACATCCACTCATTCACCAACAGTCCTATACAGTCACTCATACATGTTCTCACTCATCATATGTACTCACTCACCTATACATCCTGTTACACAACGCCACTCATCCATAGAGTTACTCACACACATAGTCACTCATGCTAATAAAGAATCAAACATCCATTTTCTTCCATATACAGTTATACACACACCACCACACTTTCTTCTACAGAAACTTACACATACTTAGTCTTTTAAACAATCACTTATAGAAACACATACTTATTCATACAGGAAATCTTTCAATCTCTCACTCTCACCTGTACTCACTTATATACACCAATAGTCACATATACTAGTTTAAAACATATGTAGTTACTCATAAGGACACTATTGAGACAGTCTATCACTCACTAACACACCCATGCACACACTCATCCACCCATACAGTCCTGCACACATGCTGTCTTCAACACATACAAACAGTGAGTCACTCATTCATGCACCTATGCACTCCGTAATACCCCCCACTGAACCATACAGACACTCAGACACTCATACTGATACTCAAAAAATCAACTACTAACCTATATAGACACTCATGTAGCTACTCACCAACCCATGCAGCCACTTATACACAAAGTGAGAGACTGATACATATATTTACACATTTAATCATTACTCACAAAGCCATGTATTCACTAAGATACGCTTAATCAGTCAGTTATACAATCAATTTTTCAAAAACAAATCATCCATTTAGACACTTATATACCCATTTATTCTTCCATCGACCTTGAGATATACATATATAAAACATATGTAATTTTCAGAAAAACACACATTCACTGGATGATGTCATCAGTGATGTCATTTGAGATGTCATCAGTGATGTCATGAGTGATGTCACTGACCATGTCATGAGTGATGTAATATGTGACGTGATCAGCATTGCATTGCTGGTGCGTCAGTTATAGTTAGCTGAACTAACTATAACGGGGGAATTTCAATGGTTTTGTACGAGTGAAAAGTCCAGCTAACTATAACGCCCCTGAAACCTATGGCTTTTTCACTGAATTTCTAAGGTTTTTTAAATGCTAAATGCTAATTCCTAACTATAACGTGCCTGAAACCTATGGTTTTTTCAGTGAATATATATATATATATATATATATATATATATATATATATATATATATATATATATATATATATATATATATATATATATATATATTACCTACTGGCGGTCACCAGTAGGTAGTTATAGTTAGGACCCTCTTACCATAGGAAATCCACAACATTCTATTTGGAATAACTTTGGCGCCGGTCGACGAATCCTCGCGAAATTTTCAAAACTAATGGGGCGCTACGCTCCGCTCCTACCCTGAAAGTCTCGGGGGATTCGTCAAGCGGGGGCTGAGAAAAAAGGGGGGTCCCAAAACGCTTTTTTCCCATGCATTTTTCCATAGGACCTTTAGACACAGCTACAGCCCGAACGGCTGAACAGAGTTACTTGAAATTTGTCAGAGAGGTAGTCTACAGGTCAGGGAAGTGCCTTTTGTAGGTCTGGTGTAAATCTGTTCAGTAGTTCCTGAGAAAATAGCATTTAAATCAATATATATATCTGTGCAGCTTACCGTAAGCTTACCGTAAGCTTACCGTAAGCTTACCGTACGCGTACGGTGCCGTGCGCGAGCGCGATTCTGATTGGTTGTCACATGACTGTAAACATTCGAATCGGACGAAATCAGGAAGTGTCGGCCGCCATTTTGTGTGTTTCACTCAGAAAAAAAAGGGAGATATCGTGAAAAGGGGGCTAGGAAGAGAGTTACAGACCCCCTAACATTTGAAAGGGGGTCAAAGAAGGACAGAAAAGTACAAAAAAAACATTTATTAATTTTAAAAAAAAATCGCGGGGTATGCGTACGGTAAGCTTACGGTGAGCTTACCGTACGTGTACGGTAGAAAAAAAAGAAAAATAAATAAATAAAATTCAGATTTAAGTGTTTAGATATTAGGGGGCTCTAAAAAGAGCCGTTGTGTTTATGAAGTGATTTGATTTTTTAGTGGTACCTACAAGTAAGTACCGATGCAGAGTCTAAGGTTCAAGAGGAAGACTCTGTTCCCTTCATCAGTGAAGTGTACACCATCTCCTCTATAAATGTCTTGCATGTCGTAACGCAAGTTGTTGTGGTAAATGGAACCCATACCATAGTCTCGGAGGAAAGCAGAAACAGATTTGTTGACGTGCTTTCTTGCTTTGTCAATCTGCGGACAAAATTGGTTGGACCAGTTCCATTTTTGCCTTTGGCATATGTTAGAATACGCAAAGGCAGTTTTAGGGAAAAGTGAAAACAGTTGTGTAAAGGTCTCCTTCATAAGCATTTCCAGACCTACCCAGTCAAAGTGCCTAGGTCATTGCCACCACAGTGCACTATTATGAGGTCAGGGTGTTGGATTTGCATGAAGGATTTCACCAATGGCATCAATTGGTGCCACTTTAACCCTCTCTGACCAATCCATTTAATGTCTACATTTGGCAAAGCAAGGTCTCTCACCATACCTGTTTTCTCTGCATACTTTTCACTCCAGAAGACATAGCTGTGCCCAACAATCCACACTGTGAACATCTTCCAAGGAGATCTGGATGCACTCAGGAGGTGTATTTCAGTAGAATGGGAAAAAGAAATGAAAGACAGTTTGGAAATGGAGGCATACATATTTTTTTAAAACAAAAAGAACTCATTGGCTGTTTCATACCATTCTACACTAAAAACTAGGCTGTATGTGTCAATATATAGAAGCATGTTTTGTATTGGTACAGAAAAATGTGTTACCAAAGAACAGTACTATGGATTTGCTGTTAGGTTTGAAAAGTCAAGCACTCTTGCTCTTTGGAAATGAAACATTGTGTGGTGAACTTCTGACCTAACTCTACACAGCAGTGTTCCAAGAGCTGTTGCTATGGTAGCAGGCAGAAGTCAAGTTGGGGGAAGGGTACTTTTGGAAAAGGGTTGGTTTTCAACCAATAGAAATGTGTGATTACATTTGAAAAAAAGGGGGAAGCACTGAGATTTGAAATTAACATGTATATGTGTGGAAAAAGAGAGGGAAACATTGCCATTATCTGGTTCTGCTGAGAGGAGAGAGGTGTACAGAACAGAGATCCTGGCTCTGATAATCTGCTGTTTGAGTGCCACATTTCTTTCACAACGAACTAATTTTAAAGGTGAGTTATGAGTTTGAGAGGGGATGTATATGGTAAATTAAGAAATGAATAATAGAATTGGAATTCCTTTTGTTGAAGTTGTGTTTATCGTTTTGTGTTTTGGGAGAAATTTAAATGTAAGGAACATGTAAAATAATATGGACTATGTTTTCACCATAAAATAAGGTGTATTGTTATAAATGAGGAATACTTTTAGGGTTTGAGGTTGGAGTCAGTAATGCAAATACATTCAGCATCACTAAGGCTGGATGCCCTTGCTGGAGTGTAGTCAGTCACCCAGGTTACACATGTTTCTGGTCTCAAAAAGCTGTTTGGACATGTGCTTTTTTTCAGAATCTGAAAAGTGGATTCAAAATGTGACAGACTGTAAAAGTACTTATCACTTGCCAAAAAAAGAGTAGTAAGTGTGCTTTCCAATTGGCAAAGAAATTTCGTTTTCTGACTAATATCAAACCATGACTCTGTGTGCAAACAGGAATTATAGACAGAGATTTATTGTGTATTACACAGGTAATTTTACAGTTGCATTAGATGGAAAGGGGGAGCTATTTTTTCTGCAGAAGCAGACTCTTAGCACACACCCAGCTGCTTATCCTGTGGAATCATGCATAGTATTCACAACTGAGTGGGGTTTGAGGTTGCAGTCAGTAATGCAAATACATTCAGCATCACTAAGGCTGGTTGCCCTTGCTGGAGTGTAGTCAGTCACCCAGGTTACACATGTTTCTGGTCTCAAAAAGCTGTTTTGACATGTGCTTTTTTTCAGAATCTGAAAAGTGGATTCAAAATGTGTCAGACTGTAAAAGTACTTATCACTTGCCAAAAAAAGAGTAGTAAGTGTGCTTTCCAATTGGTAAAGAAATTTCGTTTTCTGACTAATATGAAACCATGACTCTGTGTGCAAAGAGGAATTATAGACAGAGATTTATTGCGTATTACTCTGGTAATTTTACAGTTGCATTAGATGGAAAGGGGGAGCTATTTTTTCTGCAGAAGCCGACTCTTAGCACACACCCAGCTGCTTATCCTGTAGAATCATGCATAGTATTCACAACCGAGTGGGGTTTGAGGTTGCAGTCAGTAATGCAAATACATTCAGCATCACTAAGGCTGGTTGCCCTTGCTGGAGTGTAGTCAGTCACCCAGGTTACACGTGTTTCTGGTCTCAAAAAGCTGTGTAGACATGTGCTTTTTTTCAGAATCTGAAAAGTGGATTCAAAATGTGACAGACTGTAAAAGTACTTATCACTTGCCAAAAAAAGAGTAGTAAGTGTGCTTTCCAATTGGCAAAGAAATTTCGTTTTCTGACTAATATGAAACCATGACTCTGTGTGCAAAGAGGAATTATAGACAGAGATTTATTGCGTATTACTCTGGTAATTTTACAGTTGCATTAGATGGAAAGGGGGAGCTATTTTTTCTGCAGAAGCAGACTCTTAGCACACACCCAGCTGCTTATCCTGTGGAATCATGCATAGTATTCACAACCGAGTGGGGTTTGAGGTTGCAGTCAGTAATGCAAATACATTCAGCATCACTAAGGCTGGTTGCCCTTGCTGGAGTGTAGTCAGTCACCCAGGTTACACATGTTTCTGGTCTCAAAAAGCTGTTTGGACATGTGCTTTTTTTCAGAATCTGAAAAGTGGATTCAAAATGTGTCAGACTGTAAAAGTACTTATCACTTGCTGAAAAAAGAGTAGTAAGTGTGCTTTCCAATTGGCAAAGAAATTTCGTTTTCTGACCAATATCAAACCATGACTCTGTGTGCAAAGAGGAATTATAGACAGAGATTTATTGCGTATTACACAGGTAATTTTACAGTTGCATTAGATGGAAAGGGGGAGCTATTTTTACTGCAGAAGCAGACTCTTAGCACACACCCAGCTGCTTATCCTGTGGAATCATGCATAGTATTCACAACCGAGTGGGGTTTGAGGTTGCAGTCAGTAATGCAAATACATTCAGCATCACTAAGGCTGGTTGCCCTTGCTGGAGTGTAGTCAGTCACCCAGGTTACACATGTTTCTGGTCTCAAAAAGCTGTTTGGACATGTGCTTTTTTTCAGAATCTGAAAAGTGGATTCAAAATGTGACAGACTGTAAAAGTACTTATCACTTGCCAAAAAAAGAGTAGTAAGTGTGCTTTCCAATTGGCAAAGAAATTTCGTTTTCTGACTAATATCAAACCATGACTCTGTGGGCAAAGAGGAATTATAGGCAGAGATTTATTGCGTATTACACAGATAATTTTACACTTGCATTAGATGGAAAGGGGGAGCTATTTTTTCTGCAGAAGCAGACTCTTAGCACACACCCAGCTGCTTATCCTGTGGAATCATGCATAGTATTCACAACCGAGTGGGGTTTGAGGTTGCAGTCAGTAATGCAAATACATTCAGCATCACTAAGGCTGGTTGCCCTGGCTGGAGTGTAGTCAGTCACCCAGGTTACACATGTTTCTGGTCTCAAAAAGCTGTGTGGACATGTGCTTTTTTTCAGAATCTGAAAAGTGGATTCAAAATGTGACAGACTGTAAAAGTACTTATCACTTGCCAAAAAAAGAGTAGTAAGTGTGCTTTCCAATTGGCAAAGAAATTTCGTTTTCTGACTAATATGAAACCATGACTCTGTGGGCAAAGAGGAATTATAGACAGAGATTTATTGCGTATTACTCTGGTAATTTTACAGTTGCATTAGTAGGAAAGGGGGAGCTATTTTTTCTGCAGAAGCAGACTCTTAGCACACACCCAGCTGCTTATCCTGTGGAATCATGCATAGTATTCACAACCGAGTGGGGTTTGAGGTTGCAGTCAGTAATGCAAATACATTCAGCATCACTAAGGCTGGTTGCCCTTGCTAGAGTGTAGTCAGTCACCCAGGTTACACATGTTTGTGCTCTCAAAAAGCTGTGTGGACATGTGCTTTTTTTCAGAATCTGAAAAGTGGATTCAAAATGTGACAGACTGTAAAAGTACTTATCACTTGCCAAAAAAAGAGTAGTAAGTGTGCTTTCCAATTGGCAAAGAAATTTCGTTTTCTGACTAATATGAAACCATGACTCTGTGTGCAAAGAGGAATTACAGACAGAGATTTATTGCGTATTACTCTGGTAATTTTACAGTTGCATTAGATGGAAAGGGGGAGCTATTTTTACTGCAGAAGCAGACTCTTAGCACACACCCAGCTGCTTATCCTGTGGAATCATGCATAGTATTCACAACCGAGTGGGGTTTGAGGTTGCAGTCAGTAATGCAAATACATTCAGCATCACTAAGGCGGGTTGCCCTGGCTGGAGTGTAGTCAGTCACCCAGGTTACACATGTTTCTGGTCTCAAAAAGCTGTGTGGACATGTGCTTTTTTTCAGAATCTGAAAAGTGGATTCAAAATGTGACAGACTGTAAAAGTACTTATCACTTGCCAAAAAAATAGTAGTAAGAGTGCTTTCCAATTGGCAAAGAAATTTCGTTTTCTGACTAATATGAAACCATGACTCTGTGTGCAAAGAGGAATTATAGACAGAGATTTATTGCGTATTACTCTGGTAATTTTACAGTTGCATTAGTAGGAAAGGGGCAGCTATTTTTTCTGCAGAAGCAGACTCTTAGCACACACCCAGCTGCTTATCCTGTGGAATCATGCATAGTATTCACAACCGAGTGGGGTTTGAGGTTGCAGTCAGTAATGCAAATACATTCAGCATCACTAAGGCTGGTTGCCCTTGCTGGAGTGTAGTCAGTCACCCAGGTTACACATGTTTCTGGTCTCAAAAAGCTGTTTGGACATGTGCTTTTTTTCAGAATCTGAAAAGTGGATTCAAAATGTGACAGACTGTAAAAGTACTTATCACTTGCCAAAAAAAGAGTAGTAAGTGTGCTTTCCAATTGGCAAAGAAATTTCGTTTTCTGACTAATATCAAACCATGACTCTGTGTGCAAAGAGGAATTATAGACAGAGATTTATTGCGTATTACTCTGGTAATTTTACAGTTGCATTAGATGGAAAGGGGGAGCTATTTTTTCTGCAGAAGCAGACTCTTAGCACACACCCAGCTGCGTATCCTGTGGAATCATGCATAGTATTCACAACCGAGTGGGGTTTGAGGTTGCAGTCAGTAATGCAAATACATTCAGCATCACTAAGGCTGGTTGCCCTTTCTGGAGTGTAGTCAGTTACCCAGGTTACACATGTTTCTGGTCTCAAAAAGCTGTTTGGACATGTGCTTTTTTTCAGAATCTGAAAAGTGGATTCAAAATGTGTCAGACTGTAAAAGTACTTATCACTTGCCAAAAAAAGAGTAGTAAGTGTGCTTTCCAATTGGCAAAGAAATTTCGTTTTCTGGCTAATATCAAACCATGACTCTGTGTGCAAAGAGGAATTATAGGCAGAGATTTATTGCGTATTACACAGGTAATTTTACACTTGCATTAGATGGAAAGGGGGAGCTATTTTTTCTGCAGAAGCAGACTCTTAGCACACACCCAGCTGCTTATCCTGTGGAATCATGCATAGTATTCACAACCGAGTGGGGTTTGAGGTTGCAGTCAGTAATGCAAATACATTCAGCATCACTAAGGCTGGTTGCCCTTGCTGGAGTGTAGTCAGTCACCCAGGTTACACATGTTTCTGGTCTCAAAAAGCTGTGTGGACATGTGCTTTTTTTCAGAATCTGAAAAGTGGATTCAAAATGTGACAGACTGTAAAAGTACTTATCACTTGCCAAAAAAAGAGTAGTAAGTGTGCTTTCCAATTGGCAAAGAAATTTCGTTTTCTGACTAATATGAAACCATGACTCTGTGGGCAAAGAGGAATTATAGACAGAGATTTATTGCGTATTACTCTGGTAATTTTACAGTTGCATTAGTAGGAAAGGGGGAGCTATTTTTTCTGCAGAAGCAGACTCTTAGCACACACCCAGCTGCTTATCCTGTGGAATCATGCATAGTATTCACAACCGAGTGGGGTTTGAGGTTGCAGTCAGTAATGCAAATACATTCAGCATCACTAAGGCTGGTTGCCCTTGCTGGAGTGTAGTCAGTCACCCAGGTTACACATGTTTGTGCTCTCAAAAAGCTGTGTGGACATGTGCTTTTTTTCAGAATCTGAAAAGTGGATTCAAAATGTGACAGACTGTAAAAGTACTTATCACTTGCCAAAAAAAGAGTAGTAAGTGTGCTTTCCAATTGGCAAAGAAATTTCGTTTTCTGACTAATATGAAACCATGACTCTGTGTGCAAAGAGGAATTACAGACAGAGATTTATTGCGTATTACTCTGGTAATTTTACAGTTGCATTAGATGGAAAGGGGGAGCTATTTTTTCTGCAGAAGCAGACTCTTAGCACACACCCAGCTGCTTATCCTGTGGAATCATGCATAGTATCCACAACCGAGTGGGGTTTGAGGTTGCAGTCAGTAATGCAAATACATTCAGCATCACTAAGGCTGGTTGCCCTTGCTGGAGCGTAGTCAGTCACCCAGGTTACACATGTTCCTGGTCTCAAAAAGCTGTTTGGACATGTGCTTTTTTTCAGAATCTGAAAAGTGGATTCAAAATGTGTCAGACTGTAAAAGTACTTATCACTTGCCAAAAAAAGAGTAGTAAGTGTGCTTTCCAATTGGCAAAGAAATTTAGTTTTCTGACTAATATCAAACCATGACTCTGTGTGCAAAGAGGAATTATAGGCAGAGATTTATTGCGTATTACTCTGGTAATTTTACAGTTGCATTAGTAGGAAAGGGGGAGCTATTTTTTCTGCAGAAGCAGACTCTTAGAACACACCCAGCTGCTTATCCTGTGGAATCATGCATAGTATTCACAACCGAGTGGGGTTTGAGGTTGCAGTCAGTAATGCAAATACATTCAGCATCACTAAGGCTGGTTGCCCTTGCTGGAGTGTACTCAGTCACCCAGGTTACACATGTTTCTGGTCTCAAAAAGCTGTTTGGACATGTGCTTTTTTTCAGAATCTGAAAAGTGGATTCAAAATGTGTCAGACTGAAAAAGTACATATCACTTGCCAAAAAAACAGTAGGAAGTGTGCTTTCAAATTGGCAAAGAAATTTCGTTTTCTGCCTAATTTCAAACCATGACACTGTGTGCACACAGGAATTGTTTTTAGATATTTAATTTGTGATGGTGTTATTGTGATTTTCACTTGTAGGAAAGGGGTACATAGTATTTTAAGATTTGAAAAGATCATAAAAAATGTAGTAATAAATTTAAATAAAATAAAGGATTTTTTTTTTAGTTTTTTTCAGGTATTGCTGAAGAGCAGTGAACAAAATTTAAGATGCCTACAAAATCCAGACTAAGGAAAAACCACAAAAAAAACTATATTTGAAGACAACTGGAGGACCTAAGTTAGTTGGAGATGCTCATGTTGGGAAAAATAGAAAGTCTTCTGGTAAGCAGACAAAAGATTTTTTAAGTAATATCTTCAAAAAAAGGAAAAATGTACAAAATGTCTGTACTGGAAAGAATGTTTTAAATAGAAAACAACAGGAAAAAATTGAGCATTTAGTTAATGTAAATGTACCTTCAGAAACAATAAAGATTAACTTAAAAAGAAAAACAGCGTTTAAAGAGATTTGTAGAAAAATGTTTCAGAGAAGAGTTATGTCCAATTTGATAAAGGATGTGAAGAAATATAAGAAAAAAGCTAAATTTTATAAGAGAAAAAAAGAAATTGAAGCCATTGCAGCAAAGGCTTTAGAATTAAAAAGGAAACTATTCATTTTAATTTTGAACAGGATGCGTACATTAGATAAAATGGTCGATGCACTGAAATCACAAAGCAAAAGGAAAAGACTAGTGAAAAGAACAAACTTTTGTAAAGTGTTTTTAGGAGAATGGATGCATAGTTCAAGTAGTGAACCTTTTTTTAATGAAGAGAGTTATTTTCAAAGTAATAGTTTGCTGCATGCAGTTGACACCAGAGGTCGTGCTTATGAAGTGAAAAATGGTTGTATAATGGAGAAGGAGAAAATGGTTCCAAGAGATGAGGTACAAGTGATGGCGGATGAGGCTGTGGGGAGACGTCCTAAAGCCCCAGTGTACACTTGGAATTGTAGTAGTATTTGCACTGTGCGTCAGGAATCTATTGATAAATTTCGTGAGTTTCTAAGAGAATATAGTAAAAAAAGTGTTAAACAGAAGATTAAGGTGCTTCAAAGTCTAGATCCATGCAGAGTGAGAGAGAATACTGGTTTGCAGGGACATTCTCTGGCTTGTCTATCTAGAAAAGTGTGTAAAAGTGTTTTTCATCATTTTAGGATGCTGGCTGTTCATCATACTGAAATGAGAAAGTTTGTGAGACGGTTGTATTTTGCAAAAAGTCCAGCAATAAAGTTAGATGAATTGAATAGGGCTCTGTTCCGTGGATCGGTATCAGATGTACAGAAGGTTACTGATGAAATTCAGTTTTGTTACTTTGGTCCAGAAAAAGAAAGTGCAGAAAAGGACACAGTAAATGTGGAAGAAGTAGAAGAGAATGTAGAACCCTCTGTAAGTAAGGCATTTAATGATCACATAACAAAATTTGCAATAATCTCTAATGAAAGACCAAATATTACTTGTATTTGTTGCCGCAGAACTCATTATAGAAAACAAACCAGGAATGTTGATCTCTACAGAAAAAGTGAAAATGAAGATAATTATAAGTGGAAGGATTTTGCCACATATATATTTCTTGAAAATTGTTTTGAATTGGGTGAAGATCAGCGTATTTGTAAATACTGTTACAACAAGTTAGAGGAAAATAGAATGCCGACCAGAGCTGTACATAATAATTTAGAATTGGATGCTATTCCTGCCGAACTTTGTGAATTAAATACATATGAGTCTATACTTATTCAATGTGTTCATCCGTTCCAGACCATAGTACGTATGGAGCCCAAAACTGGTAAATTACCTCCTTCAGATTTACTGAGAGGTTTAAAAGGTAGAGTGGTGTATTTGCCCTTGGATTTGAAAAAAAATATGGAAACTATTGATGCTGATACTTTGGAAACTGAACCATTAGTTATTCTGGTTAATGGTGTACCTACAAAGAATAAGAAGATTTGGCAGGAGCTGGTAGATGTACGGAAAGTACAAAGAGCAAATTTGTATTTGAAAAGGAATAACAAATGGTATGAATCAATTTATATAGAAGAAGAAGAAGAAGATTTACAAGAAGACACAGAAACACCAACTGGACAAATTGAAAAAGTGGACAAGTCAAAGGAAGAAGAAATTTATGAACATTTTAGCATACATCCTCTTCATTCAAAAGAATTTATGGGAGACAATATTGATCTGTTTCAGATGAAGAAAGCAAAAGGAACTCCCGTGAGTGTATGGGAGGAGAGCTTGGAAGCTCGATGTTTTCCCCAGCTGTTTCCTACAGGAAAAGGTGGACGATACGATGAACGTCCAGAACAGATTCCAGCTTCTGAGTATCGAACTACAAGACTATATGCAGAAGATCCCAGATTTCGATAAAGTATTCCTTATTTGTTCCATCTTTTATTTGAAAGCGACTTGTCTGCATTATCATATGCAGTAAATCACATTTTAAAAAGTGGAGTACATTTACAAAATGTGTCTGCTAAGGATTTTATGGAGAAAGTGCAGCACCGAGATGATCATTTGGAAACACAACTGATCAATCTGATGGCTTGTCAGCGTGGGACAAATGAATATTGGTACCGACGCCATGGTGAATTAAAATGCATGTTACGGAATTTAGGAACACCAACATGGTTCCTTACCCTAAGCTGTGCTGAGTACGCTTGGGATGAGTTACTGGATTTTCTACGAGAGGCAAATTCAAACATTAAAAACATCGAATACAAGACAGCAGGAGAACTGTGCTCATTGGATCCGGTTAATGTTTGCAGATATTTCAATCATAGATTTGAGGCTATGATGTCCTTCATCTGCAATAAAAAAAATCCACCTCTTGGAGAAGTAGTGGATTTCTTTTGGAGAAAAGAGTACCAGGCAAGAGGTGCTCCTCATATTCATATGCTGTTGTGGATCAAGGATGCCCCAAAGTTTGGAACAGATACTGATGAAGCAGTGTTATCTTTCATTGAAGAATATGCAACATGTGCTATACCAAAAAGCACAGAAGAAAAAAAGTTAAAGGAGCAAGTTTTACGTTTCCAAAGTCATCGGTTTGGAAAATACTGTCGACGGAAATACAAGAGCAAAGATAAATACTACACTAAATGTCGATTTGGATTTCCTAGACCTGTTCTTTCAAATGGAAGAGTAAACAGTTTTATGTCATCTGTGAGACATACTATTACAAGAAAATCACCTAAGAATACCTACAACCTTAAAAGAAAAGAAGAATCAAAAAATATAAATGACTACAACCCAGTCATTTTATCCATGTGGAATGCTAACATGGATATACAGTATGTAGCTGACAATTCCATTGCTGTTGCTCGATATGTAACGTCTTACATTACTAAATCAGAAAAAACTGAATTGAAAGAAATGTGGGAAGAGATTTCTCACGAGAAGACTGTTAGTAAGAAGCTGTACAGTTTCAGTTTAACGATGTTATCGCATCGAGAAATTGGATCCTACGAATGTTCAGATAGGTTATCTTCTGCAAGTCTCTACTCGAAATCAAGAAGAATAATTTGGGCAAGTTTAGGCCTTGCAGCAATGAGAAATCGGGTACTGAAATCTGTTGGAGAGATTGAATATTTGGCCGAGAATGACCCAGAAAGTACAGATATTTTGAAATCAAACATGTTGGACACATATTATCCCAAGAGAAGTCTTCATCTAGAGAACATGTGTCTTTATGAAGTGCTGCAGAACTACATTTATTCACGGAAAGCCACAGAAGACATCAACAATGGAAAATATAAAGTCATTGGTGAGGAAGGATGTTTGGTGAAGCAAACAAAAGGAAGTTTGATAAATCACAGGAAGCTGAGTTGCGACACTACTGACAAAAAGGAATTTTACTACTTGGCTCTTTTACAGCTGTTTAAACCATGGCGTATAGAGGATGAACTACTGGGAGAATTTCAAAGCTATGAAGATTCTTTTAATGCTTGCAAAGACAGCATAGAATGCAGTACTTTAACAAATTATGTGCAAATGTTAAATGAAGAAATTGAACAGGAAACTACAATTGCAGCTGAAGTAGCTAGAGACAGTTCTCAAGACAGCCAAAGTTCAGGAACACTCAGTCAAGATCCCCTAAGACAACCAATCGTTGAAAATGAAGCTGCAATAGCCATGAATGAAGTGGAAACGGCTATGAATCAAGCTTAAGAAGAATTTATAGACTTACCAAATTTGGAAAGACAACTGAATGAAGAGCAGCAACAAATTTATGAAGAGATCAGAAACAAAATTGATCACGGATTACTACATGAAAAAAAAGAGTGCTCATGCACATCATTTCATCCAATCAGGATGTATGTAAGCGGACAAGCTGGAACTGGAAAAAGTTTCTTAATAAAAGTCATCAGAAGCTACCTACACGGATTCAACTTTGTCTTGTGTGGTTACTGCTCCAACTGGGTTTGCAGCATATAACATAAAAGGAATCACCTTACATCGTTTGCTAATGTTACCAGTGGAGCATGAGAACAAAATACAATACCACAAGCTAACTGGAGAAGCCTGCTTGGAAGTTTCAAGAGTATTGAAGAAGATGCAAGTTCTCATTATTGATGAGGTGAGCATGGTATCAAACTTAATGCTTGCCTTTGTGCATTTAAGAATGCAGCAAACTCTAAGGACAGACTATGACGTGTTATTTGGTGGAAAACATGTCATAGTTTTTGGGGATCTTCTACAGCTTACTCCAGTTAAAGGACAACCAGTGTTTAATACTGTGACACATGAAGACACAAAGAAGTCATTGGGAAGCATTGGTAATGCAAATATTTGGTCCTTTTTTGAGTACAAGGAACTTACTACTAATATGAGGCAAGCAAACGATGAAGAATATGGAAGTATTCTGAAAGATATCAGAATTGGACTACTCACTGAAGCTGGCACAAAAGCATTACAGAGTCGGTTGCTACATAATTTATTTCCAAAGGAAGAAATAGTTGCAGAGAAGATATACAAGAACATTGCAGAAAAGAAAAGTGTCATCTGCTTAATGCCAACTCTACGTGAATGCTCAATATTCAATGAGGAGCTTTTGAAATTGGAAAAGGAAGAGATTAGGAAATTGGAAGCAGTTGACAAAATTCAGGATGGAAGAATTACTATCACATTAACAGGCAAACTGAAAAATAAATTTGATTCACTAGAGAAGAACATTTCCAAAACTGCTGGATTAGAAAAAAATCTATATGTTTGCATGAACTGTAGAGTATTTTTAAGGAGAAATTTGGATGTTGAAAAAGGCTTAGTAAATGGAGCTATGGGAAGAGTTGTGGGTTTTATTAAATATCAGAAAAAAGATGGAATTGAATGTTTAAAAATAAAATTTGATCAGATTGAAGAAGTTATAGACATTTGTCGTTGTACAGTTCGTTTCATGCTTGTGAAAGACTTATATGTACAAAGGAAACAGTTTCCGTTTTCTCTAGCATATGCTGTAACTATTCACAAGTCTCAAGGATTGACTGTAGATTGTGCATTTGTAAACATTGGTTCAACTGTGTTCAAAGAAGGTATGGCTTATGTAGCTTTGTCACGAGTGAAAACATTATCTGGTTTATTCATGATAGACTTTGATGATTCAAAAGTTAGTGCTGATACAAACTGTGTAAAGGAGTATAATAGATTAAGAAGAACCTATGCTCCTCATTTAGGTCAGTATCCTGTGTTGGAGAAACGTGTAGTTTCTCGAAAAAGGAGAATTGAGAATATCTGTAATGAGGATGTAGAGAGGAGGGAAAAAAAGAGGAGTGATGTAATTGCAAGGAAAAAGAAAAAGGTAAATGTTGAAGTGTCGTACTTTAATCTCTGGGACCGCGTAGGGGACAGGGCCCTACCACTGTCTATCTCGGTATTAGCGAACCGCAAATGGTAAATGCGGCATGTACGAGTGCTTTACTTGTCGTTCTAGCTCTGAATGCACTGTGTACACGTTATTCTGCTTCACTACGCGGGTTCCATTTTGAAAGCAGTGGCCATCTTGTCATTGCCCTCACATAGGCTATAATGGAGCAAATACGGGCCTCACAGTACATGTGCTTCTCCTCTGACTTCTCTGTGACCTGGGCAGCTGGCTCTGCTGCCCCGGGTCAAACTGGTCTCACGAGCTCCCCTTCCTCCGTCCACCTGTGATTAGCATCAGGGCTTGACCCATCATAAAACCCTTCTCATCCTACACAAACCCCCGGCTAATCTCTTCCACACCTGCTTGTTTCTGCTTTATGACTTGTTTCCCAAAACAGGAGATGCTCATGTTTATTGGGGGGTCTGCTTACATCTAACGTGGGATCTGAACCTTACTGTGTAAATCATTGTGAGTTGGCCGAACTGGAATGTGGGATGGTCATCATGACTCTGCCTTTTCTTTGTAACATATCCTTGTATATTGCCGTATCATAAAACGCAGGAATGTATGCTTGAGGCCGGAAAAGGCCTATTTAAGATGAAGTCCGTTTCCATGATTTTCAGCAGTCTCCTGAGAACATACACGCTGTTGTACTTCTAGGATACCTGTAATTGGTCTGCAGCCAATAAACGATTCTTTGACTTCACCCAGAAGACTCTGTGTTTCTGTAGGTCCGGAACAGGGTGAAACCCAGAAGTCATAGGGTGTGTGCCCCTGCACCGCTGGGTCTAAAATACCCAGTACTTCAGAAGAGTTTGTAGGTTGCCATTTTGAAAATAGCTCTGGTGTCAACTGCTACCCTAATGTAGTGCTGAATGTTGCATTTTATCTGGAAAGTTTACAAGAGCAGATAATAGTAAATCAGAGAAAAAGATTCTGTTCTGAGTTGAGTCTCCTTTTTCAAAAGCTGAGTAATGATAAAACTCAAATAGAAAGTGCTACTGAAATTAGAAAACATTTAGATGTATGTACAGGACGAACACAGTTTTCTCAAAATGTACAGCAAGATGCACAGGAATTTTTTATGTATTTTCTTCAGGTACTGGAAGAAGAAGGGGTGCCAATTGAAAATATGTTTGGTGTCTCTTATAAATGGGAACATAGTTGTGAAAACTGTTTCAATACATGTGGCTCTAATGTTGATTCTGAAAGGTTTATTTATTTAACATTGCCAGACAGTAAAACAGTCACTTTTGCTAAATTAGTTAAAGATGCTAATCATAGCATGGAATGCGGTGAGTGTAAATCTGACATGTTTTCAACGTTAATTTTAAAGGAATACGGACAGTATGTAATTTTAATGATGCAACGATGTAAAGCTGATGGTTCAAAATTGGATACTTTAATAAAGAAGTTCATAGGACAGCAATTATCAATTTCAGGAAAAACTTTTGTAACAGTTGCAATAATTTTCCATGAAGGACCTACTGTAACTTCTGGACATTACACAGTTTATCTTAAATGTGAAAAAGGCTGGACACTGTGTAATGATTCCCAATTGATTTTCAAGCAACGTTTGCCTTTTGATTTAGCAAATTCCTATCTAATCTTCCTGAAACCTAAATTTTAGAGAGAATTGGCAAGATCTGTACAAAACAATTTTACCATTTTATTGGTTTACCATTGGAATTTACAAATAAAAAAGATTTTTCAAATTACCATTTGGCCTAAAGGAAAGGTAACCAATTGTATTGTGGACTTATTTAATTCCTAATTAATCTTTCAAAAACCAAAAAGTTTAGAGGGAATCGGTAACATCTGTACAATTAAAATTTTGGAATTTTATTGGATTACCATTGGAAATTTCTTCAAAAAAGATTTTTAAAAATACCATTTGGCCTAAAGGAAAGGTAATCAATTGTATTGTGGACTTATTTAATTCCTAATTAATCTTTCGGAAACCAAAATTTTAGAGAGAATCGGTAACATCTGTCCAATTTAAATTTTGGAATTTTATTGGATTACCATTGGAAATTTAATCAAAAAAGAATTTTAAAATTACCATTTGGCCTAAAGGAAAGGGAACCAGATGTTTTGTGGAGTTATTTGAGATATATTATTTTTGTGATTATGCTTCTGTAACAAAATTTTCAGACGGTATTTTAAAGAAATAGTTATTTGTATTAGATGATATTTTTTTGAATATTTTGCATTTCTATAATGTTATGTTTAAGTGAGAAGAGATTCTGGGCTTTTTTAAAACAATCTTTGAGATTGTTATTTTTTTTTTGCCCGCTGTTAAGTGATGAATGCAATTGCTTTCACGATTTATAGTGAAATGCAATATATTCTGAAAACAGCAAAAAAAAGGCAAAAAAGTGTTTTTGGAAAATATGTAAATACGTGTACTGTGTTATATAATGATTTATTAAATATTAATACTTTTTTCTTTTTTTTCAGATTGTGAAAGAAAATTTCCGAAAAAAAACCAACCATTTTTACAAGTAATTTCAATTTAAATTTTAATTAAAAATTAAATTGTTGGGTGGGTCAGGTAAGTCAGAAATTAGATGGTCCCTTTCTTCCACTTCTCCTCAAACAGATTTACAGTATTTAGTTATTAATCCCTCAAGGATCTTGAAATGTGGTAATTGTTTTTTAGTGTTTTTTAAAAAAAAAAAAAAAAAATACGCTTACCGTACGCGTACGGTGTAAAAAAAAAAAAAAAAGTTTTTAAGAAAAAATAAAAAAAAGTTGAGAGGTAAGGTTGGCTCTTAAAAGAGCCCTTGTGTTCATGCAGGGACAGAGGAAAGGAAGAATGGGAACATTAGCTGGAAGGACAAATGTGCTGGTCTATTTTGTTGTTAATGAGGGGAAGACTGGTCTCCCTATGAACAATTAGACCATGGCAAAATGAACACCGCATTGTAACCCTCGCAAACCGATGGTTCGTTTCCAGAGGATCAGAAAAAGGTGAACCTGCCCCCACAGATGAAGGGCTCTGCTGAGCTTCCGAAGAAGGACTCGGCTGAGCTGCTGTGGATGTGCTTGCTCGACTTACTGAAGGGTTACCTCTAGTATGTCGTGCATGTGTCCTAGGGTGCATATCCTCAAGGTGTCGTAACATAGTGTGATTCCCGAAGGAATACTTCTTGTTAGGATTACCTCTTGAAAGTACACGCTGGCACAGCTTACAAGTCACCAAAGCAGCATTGACTTTTTTCTCACCCTCTGGAAAACTAAAATACTCCCATATAAAAGAGCTCTTCTGTTTCCTCTTTCTCTGCCTGATGGTGGTGCTGCTAGCCTCACTCTCAGCAGAAGAGTGCTGGTCTGCCATCGTATCCCAAAGACAACTCAGCTCCTTCTCCTAAGGGATCACAAGCAGAAATGAGGGGAATGGGTGTGGTGTAGGAGAGTTCTAGAACTGAAACTACTTTGAACCAATCAAAAGTTTTGTTTCATGATCACATGACTCACCGTGCGCGTACGTTACGCTTACGTTACGCTTACGGTGCGCTTACGGTAAAAGTACGCATGCGCGTAAAAAAGACACGCGCTCGCGCGCATGCGCATAACAGGCACGCCCCAACACTTCCGCGTAACGTGCGCGTGTAGCGTACACGCTTACGCGCCCCATACGCAGTACGCACGGCTACGTAAATTGCGTAACCATACGCAAAAAGAGTAGAAATATTACGTACATTACGCAAACCGTACGCTTACCGTAAGCTTACCGTACGCGCACTTAAAAAAAAATAAAAAAAAAAATCTCTGTTATACTAATATATCTTACCTGTTTAGTAAAAAAAAATGAAAAAAAATAATATATTGCAGAATTTTTTAAAATTAAGCATAGTGTATTAAGAGAATATAAAGTTAAAAAAAAAAAAAAATTTATATAAAAATTTGTATTAAAAAAATCATAAAAAATCAATGAAAAAACCATGGGAATCACACATGTTATAGGTAAGAATTAGCATTTAAAAAAACCATACAAATTCACTGAAAAAACCATGGGTTTCACACACGTTATAGTTAGGAATTAGCATTTAAAAAACCTTGCAAATTCACTGAAAAAACCATAGGTTTCACACACGTTATAGTTAGGATTTAGCATTTAAAAAACCTTGCAAATTCAGTGAAAAAACCATAGGTTTCACACACGTTATAGTTAGGATTTAGCATTTAAAAACACCTTGCAAATTCAGTGAAAAAACCATAGGTTTCACACACGTTACAGTTAGCGGGCATTTCACTCATAAAAAACCATTGAAATTCCCCCGTTATAGTTAGTTAAGCTAACTATAACTCGCGCACCCGCAATCCACTGCTGATGACGTAACATATTACATCACTCATGACATGGTCAGTGACATCACTCATGACATCACTGATGACATCTCAAATGACATCACTGATGATATCATCCTTGTGACAGAGTGGTAGACCGCCTCTCACCCTAATATAACCTTTGATACAAACATTCAAAAATACAGACTGAAATTTTCACAAAAATGGACATACCAAAACCAGTTACAACAACCTCTTCAGTAATTCTAAGATCCACATACACATCCACTCATTCACCAACAGTCCTGTACAGTCACTCATACATGTACTCACTCATTATATGTACTCATACACCTATACATCCTGTTACACATTGTCACTCATCCATAGAGTTACTCACACACATAGTCACTCATGCTAATAAAGAGTCAAATTTCCATTTACTTGCATATTCAGTCATACACACACCTCAACACGTACTTCTACAGAAACTTACACATACTTACTCTTTTAAATAATCAGTAATAAAAACACATAATTATTCATACAGGAACTGTTTCAATCTCTCACTCTCACACATACTCACTTATATACACCAATAGTCAAATATACTTCTTTAAAACATATTTAGTAACTCATAAAGACACTATTGAGACAGTCATTCACTCACTAACACACCCATACACACACTCATCCAACCATACAGTCATGCACACATGCTGTCTTCAACACATACAACCAGAGAGTCAATCATACATGCACCTATGCACTACGTAATACCCCCCACCGAACCATGCAGACACTCAGACTGATACTCAAAAAACCACCTAATATCCTATATAAACACCCATGTAGCTGCACACCAACCCATGCAGCCACTTATACACAAAGTGAGAGACTGATACAGATATTTACATATTTAAACATTACTCACTAAGCCATGTATTCACTAAGATACACTTAATCAGTCAGTTATACAATCAATTTTTCAGAGACAAATCATCCATTTACACACATATATACCCATTTATTCTTCCATCGACCTGAGATATACATCTATAAAACATATTTCATTTTCAGAAAAACACACATTCACAGGATGATGTCATCAGTGATGTCATTTGAGATGTCATCAGTGATGTCATGAGTGATGTCACTGACCATGTCATGAGTAATGTAATATGTTACGTCATCAGCAGTGGATTGCGGGTGCGCGAGTTATAGTTAGCTTAACTAACTATAACGGGGGAATTTCAATGGTTTTTTATGAGTGAAATGTCCACTAACTATAACGTGTGTGAAACCTATGGTTTTTTCACTGAATTTGCAAGGTTTTTTAAATGCTAAATCCTAACTATAACGTGTGTGAAACCTATGGTTTTTTCACTGAATATATATATATATACATATATATATATATATATATATATATATATATATATATATATACATATATATATATATATCATCAGGTAAGATCACTTCTTTTGCAAGTAACCGGAGGACACAGCGGGGACATCAGAAAGTCCTTTTAATGACAACAACTGTGGCATGACACGTTTCAGTGGGTTTTGCCTTTTTCAAATGCCATTAGTGCCGGAAGTCTGCCCCAACCTTCTTTATGAATGTATTGCGGTGCTCCCATTGATGGGAGTTCAGCTGGCCCCGGTTTGTTGATTGAGCCTCACTGCAGCCCTGAATGATGAACTACAGATCCCAGCAGGCATCACAACGGTGAAAATATCTCAGATGGGGTCCCACTTGGTCTCATGTTGGGTGCTGGTGTTCCTGCTGTAAAGTGTTTGTGTTTGAATAAAAAGTCCCGGTAGCGTTATAGTCCTGGAACTTCCCTAGGTCTCCATATGCCCTGCCACATTCCAAAAAGTCAGCATAACTGTGAGACACCGATTCAGTGATCTCCCCTCTCCGTGAAGTCTCTGACTGCTATTAGCAGCAGTCCCTTGCCGTCCTTTCAGTTGCGGCGGTCGCGAGGCAATCCAATCCCTTGGAAAAATAACTTTACACATGCCAATGATGCCGCATACACTTGTAGGGCGGGTCCTCATAGCGCACCGCTGGCAAGCAAGCAAAATATCACAGAAAAGTTCACTTGTTTTGCAAGTAACCGGAGGACACAGCGGGGAAATCAGAAAGTCCTTTTCATGAGAACAACTGTGGCATGATGCGTTTCGGTGGGTTTTGCCTTTTTCAAATGCCATTAGTGATGGACGTCTGACCCAACCCTCTTTATGAATGTATTTTTTTGTCATGAGAGCATTTTTATATAGATAAATAGATAGATAGATAGATAGATAGATAGATAGATAGATAGATAGATAGATAGATAGATAGATAGATAGATAGATAGATAGATAGATAGATAGATAGATAGATAGATAGATAGATAGATAGATAGATAGATAGATGGATGGATGGATGGATGGATGGATGGATGGATGGATGGATGGATGGATGGATGGATGGATGGATGGATGGATGGATGGATGGATGGATGGATGGATGGATGGATGGATGGATGGATGGATGGATGGATGGATGGATGGATGGATAGATAGATAGATAGATAGATAGATAGATAGATAGATAGATAGATAGATAGATAGATAGATAGATAGATAGATAGATAGATAGATAGATAGATAGATAGATAGATAGATAGATAGATAGATAGATAGATAGATAGATAGATAGATAGATGGATAGAGAGACAGACAGACAGACAGACAGACAGACAGACAGACAGACAGACAGACAGACAGACAGACAGACAGATAGAGATAGATAGATAGATAGATAAACAGATTCTATTGCCAGATTGGAGGTAAACCAGTCTGCAGGGAAGACGCCTCCCCCCCATTCCCCTCAGGGACATTGAAGAGATAAATGTGTGCCTGACTCCATCCCATGCCTATTTATCCTTTATTTATTCTCCTGGCCAGACTGCCCCACATTATTTGATTTACAATGGATTCACAATGTACCACTGTCATTGTGCCTGAATTAGAACAGGTAAATGGTATGCATGCATACAAGGTTGATATATATTCAGAGTGATTGTTGTTTGTGAGTGTGTTGAGATGATTCATATGGTGGCAAGCAGTGAGACTGGGTGTTTATTATTTAGCTATAACTATTAAGATTGTGTTTGTGATGATTGATTTACAATGTTAGCGCCCTAACGACGGGTGATAATTGTTTTCCTGAAGGTGATCTTATCCTTCCCTGTGACACTTAACGAGATTTGTTTGCCGGGTCCACACTGAATTGTTTTCTGCTTTACACTCCTCAAAGAACTGACCAAAACCAGTCCATTTGGCTAACAAACACAAATCTAGTCTACACAAAAAATGACTCAATGCTTCTCTTGTTGTTCAAAAACAGCGTTGCACTACAGGTCAATCTAGCACATTTCAGTTGGGACTTAGTCGGTACGGAGTTAGACATGTTGGTTATTCGGAGTCAGGAGGATGATGGAAGGACTCAGGGCGTGACTACTTCAAAAACTGCCACCAGAAGAAGTAAGTTATCAACTTCACAGAAACCAACATTTGGTGGAATAGTTGTGAGAGAGGTGTGTTCATTTTACATGATTTGAGAAATGCAATGTTGCTGAGTGTGTGTGCTGGCTGGCTCAAATTTGAAACTATGTGGTGGTTGAGTGGGGGACCTGTTGTTGTAGGTTACTGGACAGACATGTGGTGATCATCACATTATACACATGCCAGGCTATATATTATTATTATTATTATGATCATCATCATGACAATTGCAAGTTTGATCATCCCGATAGTACATGCACCCACTGTGATTGTTGGTTGTTATAATTGCTCTCACCCAATTGATCACATCAGTCATAATATGAATGATAGCAAAAAGGACTAAGCTTTTCTCTTGCACTGTATCTTAGTCTTCTTGGTACACTTCTTATGAAGTTTAACTTCTGTCTTTCTGTTTGTTTCTACAATGTCATTTTTGTTTTTGTTTTACAATCTGCAGGCCTTCTCTTCTCCTGCACAAAAAGGCAAAAGCACCATAACACTTATGCTTACCTTACCGGACTGCATCAGCCAGGCACCCAAGATTGACAGACAATCCAAGAAGAATGCAGATTTACCTCCCAATTTGCCAATACAGTATACATTTTCTTTTAATAATCATTTTTTAGAACTGTGTGTGTTGTTAGCCTCACTCCTACCAAATTTGTATTTACTATTTTTCAAACCTAGTTGACAGAACTTTTAGATATATAATACTATAACTCCGGTCTCACTGGGGCTAATGAACTGTTTGGATTGTACTGCATTTAAGTTACGGTGTCATAATAATTCCTTCATTTCCTTTTCCTCCCACAACAGATTGATGATGGTTGGCTGTTCATTGCCCAGATGAATATTGTCTATGTGTAGTGTTTGTCTTTGTCACAACTTTTCCCAAAAGGTGTGACAAAGACAACACTGGCCCCATTTACCCACCCACGCATAAAGAGATCGATATTTTAGATATAGAAGAACATCATTCGTCAGCACCATCATTCAGGCATTGTGTTGTGTAAATGCAAACCCTTGTCCCTTTTGCAATTTGAGTATTTACTAGTTTAGGTTTAATTAAAATACTAGCTCACCATTGCTCTGAATAATTTAGTACTGCATGCTATATTTTTACCATCAGGTATTCTTTGTTTGCGTAGTAGTCTGTTCTCAATTGCTTGGAAAGCTATGATATAATAATATATATAACCAACTAACTCAGTTTTAATTTAAATGTAGGTGCCTGAGATGAATAAGCCTTCCGATTAATCTGACAGTTGGTATTCAGCTAGGTGAGAGTGGGACCTCGCTTCTCCTTCACTGTTAGTGCACAAGCCACTACCACCACCATGGCACCTTGGGATACCATGTAGTCCTTGCTTCATCTATTCAGGAAAGAGAACTATGGAGTGTTGCAGTGGTAGGCAATATTATGGGCAATGGAAACTGGAAACTTGGAAACCCACTAGTCACAGCATAGTATCATATAACTAATTGTTATACACTATCAGCTGATTTTAAAAACAGACTGCTGCTGAGCTAAAAGGCAGTAGTGCAAAGTAAAACACTGAAAAAATATTTGAAGCATAAAGAATGATATTTATTACCCTAAGTACAACAATAATATTACACCCCTTCAACCCTAAACAGGTCCAAACAATTCTCTCCATCCCCAACCAATGTCCAAAATGTCAGAAAAAACTGTCCCGGTCCCAACATCCAGCCCACCCACAAGTCCCACCCACCAATACAGAGGTTAAATAAGGGGCAGAAGAGGGCACTAACGATGGGCCATGGGCGTTTTAGGGTGTCCCTCCATCTTTATTTGCCTGCCTTCCATGTGAAACAAGCCTGAGCATTGTGTGGTGGAAGTTGCGGTCAGTGATGGAATGGCAGTGGGCAGCTGCCAGCAGACAGCAGCACAAGTGTTGAGAGGCTGGAGGTACTGGTGGCTGGCTGGGGCCCTGGGAAGTGGCTTCCTCCTCCTCCTCATAAGCCACCAGCCATCGGTACGCATCACGTATTGCCTCCAGTTTTTGCTGCCACAGCAAGGCTGCTACATTTATCCGATTTGGATGACCACTGACAGCAGGAGTAGCTAGAAAGAAAAAAGAGAAATTATAAACAATGCTCTATGCAAAATACTTGTTTAAAATGATGTAGTGGGTGGCAGAGTAGCAGTACATTGCTGGTCTCTATGGCCATTCAATTTGATGTGATTAGAGTCACAGCCATTACCCAAACATGCCTGAAATAAAACTAAAGTCAAATGCAATAACTGTTTGAAAGGAATTAAGACAGAATATCAGCACACCAGTTAAAATAAACTGTTATTTTTCTTTTATTTCAAGGATTTCCTAATAAAAAATAAACTAAACAGGCACTTTGTGTGAAACAATAATAACCAATCACCTCTCATTAATGGAGTACAAGTATTCTCTCTCTTGTTGTGCTAAATTAATGGAGGCATGCAAGCTCAGCTGGAGCCCTAGTCGTACTTATTGCTTGTCATACTTTGCTACTCTTTGTAGTCCGCAGCTGGGGCAGCTGTAATAGACAATTATCTTATTCCAATGGCCCTGCTCTTCTCCAAAAGGTCTTTCAATCTTAACCTGACTACAAGGCAGATGAATGTTGATACATGTCACATATCAATCATGCAGAGATCCTGTCTGCTGTAAGTAGACGGTGGGAAAATTGATGCGCTGCAGTGCAGGGAAAGGATTAAGGAACAGGATATAAATTGTATTTGATACGTTCGTCACAGACTATCCCATCCGCAAAAGTCAAGGCAGTTACTTAGCCCCACTTTGCTCCCTGGCCTCACCCTCCACCCCACTTTATAATTTATTTTCCCAACAAATACATTTGCTTGGCAGTGATGAAAGGAAACTTAAATGACTCTACTGCAGGGTAAGTTAGAGGGATTAGGACTGGTAAGTAGATGTTTTACTGATCATCATCATGTGTTTAAGCTTTGGCTACTGAGTCACTTTGGTTGACAATGTTGGAAGGGAATAATTTGAACAGGCGTAAATCCGCTATTGAAGCCATGATGAAATATATATCACTTGTCTTGAAAAACGTACTGCATGCAAAGAATGGATTTTTCAAATTTTTGGGGAAGCTGGGACAGAACTTTGGGAAGAAAAAAGGAGTGAAGTACTAGGAAATTACTGAGTGGACACTGGGAGGGAAGGGAAACACCTTCCTTTTGCACTGCCATGCATTGTAAACATTGTAAATGCCACAATAACTCAAGCAGATGCACGTTGCACAGCCAACACTGCAGTGACAAATTGAACTTTACAGTGGTTAGGCCATAATGGGTGGCACTGGCAAAATGTCATGGGTAGGGAGGGAGGTGATGATTGAATATGGGTGGCACACAAATATCTGCTGTGCATAAAAAATACCGTAAGTCAATGGAGTAGACAGAAATACCACCCCAACCCTTTGAATCAAAGCTTTGATGAAATAATTCTAAGCAAGTGAAGTAGGTGAGCATGCCCCGATCCACACAATCTCCCTTGTTTCTTCATCCAAACAATTATACATTCATCATTTCATTGTTCTAGTATTCCTCATCCTTGGCTTGGATACACACCATTTAAGCTTCACATATATTCTCTCATCCAGTCTTCCATCATTGAAAACCATCCACCACATATAGCCATCCATACAAACATTGCTCTCAATGCACCTTTCACCAACATTCATTTGCCCACCCATCCAACCTTTCACCCATTCTGTTTTAAGACACCTGAGCATTCCTTTCACCCACCCAGACAGGAATCCTTTCACCCAACCCAGGCAGGCATCCTTTCAGCCATACCCTTTCACTTACCCAGGCAGGCATCCTTTCATCCACACAGGCAGCCATCCTTTCACAGCGTATTTCCAATCATCCATTCTTCACCCACCCACGCATCGTATCACCCAGCTTCATATATCCTTTCACTCATTATAGATTTCACTCATCCTTTCTCCTTCCATTCTTTTTTCCCTTTTCAATCGACCCATTGGTTTTAAACTGTATTATCAACCTTTGTCTGCTGTGTTCCAGATAGAAGAGGGCACTATCTACTAAAGTGGGGTATTCACGAGTCAACACCCTTGCAGTGAGCATATATTACTAATTGTCAATCAGAAATCAAGGTGTCTTACCCCCCCACCTGCCCTGCCCCTCATCTGCCACATCCGCTCCACCGGCTCTGGCACTGGTGTTCTGTGTGGCTAGAAAAAACATTACAAATGTTAATTTAGATACCAGATACGCCTCCTCATTATTTTGTTTGAGGGGGGGGGGCAAAATACAACCACAATACATCACTACAGTTCGGTTACAGTATCTTCTAACAAAATATCACATTGGGCATTTTGTTGGTTGGAAATGTTTGAAAAGCCAGGTAGTCAAGCAAACCAAAATCTTTTTGTAATTGTGGGGCAGAACTATGATGAATCTGTGTCAATGAAGTGCAATGAAGGGGTAGAATAACTGATCAATGAAGGACATATGGTCTTGTTGGCAAACGCAATGCGTCTGACCTCATATTGAGAGGCATGCTACACTGTCTTCAACTAGTATGCTATGATAATAATACATACACAACATTTGGGGGGTCCACCATGATCATAGCCCCTCTCTCATTTTACTGTTTGAGCATGAGCAAGAAAAAGAAAGCCTTCTTAACAAACATGCATACAATACCTTACTTGGGCATGCAATCTTCACAGTAGAGTAGTAGTACCTGACCTAAAATGGGTTCCCTGAGTCTTACAGTATCACCAGTCCACAAGATATATAAGGCGAGAGGGAAAGCTTACTGACAAAGCAGAATAAAGGAAGCTGCAGAACAGACAGACTACTACATGCAGTTTGATGTCAAGTACAGTAACTTGAAATATAGAAATTAAGATAATTCAGGTATAAGAAGAATTTAGGAAACAAATAAATAGAATGAAGAGAAGTTGGAAAAAAATTAGGAGAAAGACACAGCAAAAGAAAAATTATTCTAAATGTGGAGCCGTAAAAGTTAGGGTAATAATAATATTAGCAACAGGAAGACTTACTGGGGCCAGCAGAGCCATCTGCAGAGGCACTTGTGAAGGCAGTGGATCTCCAGCTCCCTCGCCCGCCTCGATAGGTCCTCCAGGCCCATCCCTCTTCTTGCCCCTGGATGCTTATGGAAGAAATTAATAAAATAAGTTTAATGCTACAGTTAATAATAATCTCCACAAACATATTTTGTCAGGGAAAGGCAAACACAGTAACATTGAACTTTTCTAAACCAGATTTCCTCTAGTACTAATATTCCTAATATTCCTAAGTTCCTAAACCTGACCCTATTCCAAATCTTTTAAACTACATTTTAGAACTACTACTAAATTGCAACAAATGATCTTTGCTTCTCATCTCATTATCAGTCTCTCAGTTTCAACCCCCTTTGACAGACCAACTCAGTCTGATTTTTTTTAGCATAGATAGAACATGACAAATAAATATTTTGCAACCCCCACACCCAGTAGGTCGATCAGGTCCTAGTCCCTATCCAGGATGCCAGCCCACCGGTGTGTAAGCTGTTGTTAGGTGTGCCGCACCCCAGATCAGTGACGCACTGACCGGTGCTCCCTCTCCCAGCGCTGCCTATGCTCCTGGAGAGTGTACCCACTGCCAGGCCTACTGCCTGCTGCAGGAGGAAGGGGAGGTGTCCCTTCACATAAAAAATGAGTGTAGCCATCACCATCTCTGAGAAGAGTGAGCAGGGTTGCACCCCTTCACGGCACGGCCGACCGCAAAGTAGGTCTTGTTCGAGAGTCCTGGAGCTGCTGCTGCCCTGCTCCTCCATGGCACTGGGTGGGGGGAAGAGAAGAAAGTAGAAACAGGAAGGAAGAAAGGAAAAAAAATAAAAGTACAGTGAAAAATAAAAAAGTACAAAAGTCATGCATAAAAACAAAAAGTTTAAAAAAAATGTAAAATACAAAAGCACAAGACACAGAGTAAGGTAATAAATCAAAAGGAGGAGTATAAACATTTCAGAGGGTTAGGATTAAATAGATTAAGAGGGATTCAAAAAGTAGGCCCCAACACCATAAACAGAGCAAAAAATAAAATGGCCGTGCCCATGCAAACTGCATGGTGCCGTTTGTGGTGATTTCCGGAGCAAGGACTCAGTTTGCATTGCGTGTATCACGAAAAGAGGTACTGCGAGCAACTCTGCCCACTCACTGAACTACTCGTAGTGCTGCAGAGTTTTTTGCCACTTTTCGAAGTTCCACGTAGCACGACTAAGTGAACCCATCCAAGGCCTACGTGAAAGGTACAAGCACCATTTCACGCAGAATAAAATGGCAGCTCTGCAGACACAGTTTGCATGGGCTTCAAAGGGTGGCATAATACATGCTGCAGCTCATGGGAGACCCCTGGTGTATTAATGCCCTGGGTACCTCAGTACCATATTCTAGGGACTTACAATGGTACCCCAATATGCCAATCCTGGGGTGTATAAGGTACTTACCAGAGAATTTAGAGGAGAGATCACTGCCACTGGGGTCCTGGTTAGCAGGATCCCAGTGAACTACAGTCAAAATACACAGACTCTTCAACTAATTCTAATTTGTGATGAGTTTAATTAGACATTTAGCTGCTTCTTTTATCAAATATCTCAGTTCACAGCATTGTAATTCAATAATCTGTTCAAATCCATATTCTCTTGCAACTTTTCACAAAATTTACTTTTTGGAATCGCAATACAAATGTCTTTAGGAGGTAGCTCTACGACCACTGCACTCACAGGAGGAACCTGTGTCTGATCCTCTAGTACCCCGCTTCTACTTGTACTAGGCACTGTCATTATGGCTGTAACTTCTGTCTGGGCACTCGGTACCATAATAGGAGAAGCTTGTTCTATTCCTGTAGCTTTCTCAGCATCCTTATAACCCTTATAGCTGACTTGACATTAACCCAAAAAAACAAAAAAAGAACTTAACTTGATCTTCTCAAATTGTGCAAGGGATGATGTAGGCAATGTATGCATCCCCTTCAGTATCCGAATCCGAAACGATCAAAGACTGATCAGACACCAGGAAGGAGTCTGAAGGACAGGAAGTTGCTACTATATGTACAGATGTTTCAAAGACATTTCCACTGTGAAAAGATGAAAATTACATAACCAAGGATCAGATGTACAAAGCGTTTCACCGGATGCAAATAGCCAATCGGGCTGAGTTGGATTTTGCTTTTGCTAGTTGGTATTAGGAAGGGGCTTGATTAAGGCATCCCTTCCTAATACCAAATAACACTGGTATGAATGAATGTTCTGCGAACAGAATGCGGTCGCAAAACATTAATAATTGACCAACTCCATAGAAGAAGGGGCAACCCATTAGCAAACTGAAAGGGGTCCCCAAGGGAACCCTTCCCCTTTTTTGAATGTGGATGAAAACATTTTTTAAGAGCGGGCAGTACCTCTGCCTGCTCTTAAAAAATAAAAATAAAACTTTTCATTTTTATTTTTGTAATGTAGCTCATTTTCCTTAGAGTGAAACGGACTGCACTACAAAAACATTTTTTTTTTTAAAAACCAACCACTCACATGGTGATCTGCTGGCCCCAGCAAGCAACCATCCCTGTGACTGTAGCCATTCCCAATGGGTCGCAAATTGTGACCTGCCTCATTATTACTGATGAGGCAGGCCCATTTCCGACCCATTTGGGAATTGCTAAATGTGTCACAGACACATTAGTTAATTTGAATTTGCCAGTCTCTAGTTGCGAGTCACAAAAAAGTGCAATTAGACACTCACAAAATCAAATGGTCGTACATCTGGCCCCAAGTATCCTGAAGGGTGCCCGTGGCACAAACTCCACATTCAAGATATTTTCGCTTAATAATACATCTGACTAGACAAAAAGGTACCTCTGTCCATCGTTTCCTGAAAGTAGCGGGGGAATGGCGCTAGTGCAGCATACGAGACACACATTCAGTTGCATAGTCCCCTCAAAATGTTTTTCACTCGAACCACATCAGACATGACACAATTGGTGTAACTACCTAAAAACAAGAATTTTTAAATTATAAGCAGACACCAAATAGTAGGGATAATGCAAGAATAGGCTTCCAGTGGTTATATAGTGTGTTGATTTCAACCATTTCGTGGGCTTCATCATGCTGTAATGGTAGCCTTGATACTCCGCTGAGAGTGAAGGTTAATTATGGAGAACTGTTTTCACCCACTCAAGACATCCATGCATCAGGTCTCTCTACCAATCATTGCATCACCTATAGTGCACATCTCAAAAGTCTCCCTTTGAGTCCAGATACATAAGTGTGTATGGCAAAATGAGAAAAAAGTGGAGTATGAAAATCAAAAAACACAAGGGAAAAAGTAGCTGCCACACACTATGTTGAACTCATATTGCCCATATAGAGACCTGCTCAAAACCTCCTTCATTTCAGAAAATAATCCTAGGGCAGCATCATGATAGGCTCTTCTACTTCAGCACAAAGTAGAGCACCAGGGGCCCTATTACCGGAGAGCCCCGGAGGCATAACGTGCGTTTGCGCCCGCTTTGCACACCCCAGGGGGGGCACTTTGGTATTACAGAAGGGGCCACAGACGCTTGTGCAATCCCTTCTGTAATACAGATAGCCCTGGCACACATAAGGATGCGCCAGCGATATCAGAGGGCATTCCCTCATTTGCATGGGGGCATGGCCCCATGCAGTGAGGGAATCCTTTTGTCTCTGCTCCCGTGCCATAATGCAGATGTGGGAAGCAGAGGCAAAGAAGCTGTAAGGAGGAGCACTGACAGTACTCCATCTAAAATGTGGCACACTGTCAGTGTTGCCCCTGGCAGCAGCCCTCTGGAGAGGAGTAAGGGAGTCCCATGGATCCCACAGACATCCCCTTGCAGGCGTGCGCAGTCACTCACTACACCAGCCAGCGAGGGGATCTCTAATCTACCTCCAAAGTGCAGGCGGACTCCGGCCTGAACTGTGAAACAAAGAGAGGCTTCAAAGGAGCTGCGCCATTTTTCACCTGAATGCGCCGCACTCAGGGCAGCACTAGTTTGCTGCTGCCCTGGGGGCAGTGCATTCACTATAATGCGGACCACTTTCCTGGTTAGAGCTGGGCGCACGTTTTGAAAGGTGCACCCAGCACAAACTAGGAAATGCACCCATACTTTAAATGGCCCCTATTTTTACGTGCCTGGAGTGCATAAAGTGAATTCATTTAACCTGAGATTTCTCCACCATATTCCCTAATTTCAAGTTGCTGGTTCAATTCCAACCCATGCATAAACACCCGTTTACAGATGGCTCGGAATTACGAGTTTAACGCTTCCAATAATGACTGAATGCATTAAATAACTCAACATCTGTTAAATTTCAGAAGATCAAACCTGCCAAAATGTATTTGGGAACTCATATGGTATTTAACGTAGCATGAAAATTCTGGTGTCACAAACGCCTGACTCAGCATTTTATTTCCCAGAAACTCATAATAGGTGCTTTTTATTGCACCTGATAAATAACAAACCGTGTGATATCATTATTTACCAGGTGTGATAAATAGCATATAAACTTGTAATCAGGCACTTAGAGTTCATTTTCAGATAGTACAGCTTGAAAGCAGTGAGCAAGGATTGCCTCTTTCAGTTGTGCTGTTGAAAATTATGGACTAAAGACCACATGTATCAATATTAGGAATAGCGATTACCTACTTGCGATTTTCTTCGAATCGCTATTAGGTAATCACTATTCCTAAGGTATGAAACTCCATGAGTTTCATTTAGCGATTCCTAGGGAGTCTCACATTGACCTACCTCGTGAACATTAGTGAGGTAGGTAGATATTTGTGACCCATTAGGAATTGCTCAAATCTCGGGAAGGGTAGCCTGCTGGGGTCAGTAGACCATCATGTCCGTGATTGCCTTAACCCCTTCTGTGCCCATGACGAGCTGGACTCGTCATGGAGCACAGTTGCGCTGTGCCCATGACGAGTCCAGCTCGTCATGGCACCCACCCACGGGGGAAGCGCTGGCGCTCCCCCCGTGAGTGGTCGATCTTTTTTTTTTTTTACTGGGAAGGCAGGGGAAGACCTTCCCCTGTCTCCCCCCGCCCCCCGCGTCATTAATGACATCAGCGCAAATGGCTTCCTGCGCGTCGGAGAGTAAAGGTGTGTTTTGGGGCTGGGGAGGGGGGGTTTTTGCATCGGTGGGTTTGGGTTAGGGTGGGGGCACTTTGGTATGCCCAGGCATGCCACGAGGCTCGGCTTCGTTCCTGTGTGCCTGTTGTTGCTTCCCTGTGAAATGGTTTCAAATTTGAAAAACGCTCGTCTTTCTAGTTGCTTCCCTGTGAAATGCATCCAAAAATGCAGAGAAATGCCCTTCTTTGTCATTTTTCAAATCCAAAGTGCAGCAGCATGATTTTTGCTTCCCTGTGAAATGGATCCACAAATGCCGAGAAATGCCCTTCTTTGTAATTTTTCAAATCCAAAGTGCAGCAGCATGATTTTTGCATCGGTGGGTTTGGGTTAGGGTGGGGGCACTTTGGTATGCCCAGGCATGCCACGAGGCTCGGCTTCGTTCCTGTGCGCCTGTTGTTGCTTCCCTGTGAAATGGATCCAAATTTGAAAAACGCTTGTCTTTCTAGTTGCTTCCCTGTAAAATGCTTCCAAAAATGCAGAGAAATGCCCTTCTTTGTAATTTTTCAAATCCAAAGTGCAGCAGCATGATTTTTGCATCGGTGGGTTTGGGTTAGGGTGGGGGCACTTTGGTATGCCCTGGCATGCCACGAGGCTCGGCTTCGTTCCTGTGTGCCTCTTGTTGCTTCCCTGTGAAATGGATCCAAATTTGAAAAACGCTCGTCTTTCTAGTTGCTCCCCTGTGAAATGCATCCAAAAATGCAGAGAAATGCCCTTCTTTGTAATTTTTCAAATCCAAAGTGCAGCAGCATGATTTTTGCATCGGTGGGTTTGGGTTAGGGTGGGGGCACTTTGGTATGCCCAGGCATGCCACGAGGCTCGGCTTCGTTCCTGTGTGCCTGTTGTTGCTTCCCTGTGAAATGGATCCAAATTTGAAAAACACTCATCTTTCTAGTTCCTTCCCTTTGAAATGGATCCAAAAATGCCGAGAAATGCCCTTCTTTTTTTCAAATCCAAAGTGCAGCAGCATGTAGAGAAATAGAATTTCTTATATGAGAATAATAGCAAGACAGAGGGGTTGCAAAGTGGCCAGATTGTTTTTTTTTTACATCCAAATACACCAGCATCACTTTACAGAGTTTGCCAGTGAAGTGCTACTTTCATTTTCTTGTCTTTCCTTGAAGAGCATTGTTGTTTCCAGGTTGGGAGAGTGTACCATTCCTGGAGGTACTGCAATACCTGGTTGATGGGTGGATTGGAAAACACAATGTGTACCATGGCTCTGTGTTTATGGATGTGGTCTTTTTATACCATACTGCTTACGTTTTGTAAGGATGTAAGCAGTGGACAGTGAAACGGTTCCCTTCAGGGCCCTCTAGTCATGTCCATAACTTTTCAGGTGAAACCACTCGCTGATTTCTGAATAGTTAGTGAGAGATCGTTTAGGTAACCATGTTGTTTCTGCTTACATTTCACATGCTTTGCATTCCCTATGAGTGGTTGCTTTTTTTTTTTTTAGGCAGCATATTACTCTTATCAAGTGCATAATTTGAATTGAGCCACATCCAAGTGTTTATAGCGGGCACAATTAGGTTACAGCTGAAGGCAGTGCGAGTTTCAGTGGGCAAGTATGGTGTTCAGTGGGGATGTGGCACTATGGCCAGAGCTGTGGAATTTGGAACTGGGGAACCGGGTTCCGCATTCATGAACAGTCCACCACACCACTGTACTGAGGGAGCACATTCCCATGCTAGACCGTAGAAGGCCCCACTAGACCTTAGAAGGCTTGATGTCTTAGCACAAGCAGGTGTACCCTAGTGGTGTCAATTGTAGGTTAACCTTGAAGGCCTGTCCACCACAATCCATGCTGAAGTCCATCTCAAATTTCCCCCCTCCCAGCGTTCCCCTGGGTCTCCCGGTAAAAATGGTGCCTCACTTGTGTGGGAGGCCCAAGTATCCACGACAGGCAAGGGCCCAAAACGTAGTGAGGTGACATCAAAATTGCCTATCTCAAAACCACCTGGTTTTGCAAGGGGGGTCACCTGGGTTTTTGGCCCGGTGCTCGGCGGCCATCTAGGGAAACCTACCAAACCCATACATTTCTGAAACCTAGACACCCGGGGGCTTCCAGGAAGGTATGGCTTGCGTGGAACCCCCAACGTTTCCTTACCCAGAATCCACTGCAAACCTCAATTTTAGCTGAAAAAATCACTTTTTCACACATTTTTGTGTGGGAATGTTGTGGCATCACCGGGCTCACTCAAATTTCCCACCTCCCAGCGTTCCCCTGGGTCTCCCGGTAATAATGGTGTTAACATATTGGATACCAACACTTTGGAACCACGACATGCTATAATCACTCCCAACATTGAGACAATCCCACCACTCACCAATATCTCAACACTGGAAGAGCTGTCTAATGGTGCATCTATACGAGCAATAGTGCCCAATGAAATCGCAATGTTGGACCAGAACGAACCTATAATCAATTTGTCAAACCACGTTATGTCCAGTGCCGAGAGACGTGTTCTTGCCAAGGGGCTTTCTTTTGTGCCAACCGTTATACCTGACTCATTTCAAGTTAAACTTGAGCTCCAACAATTTTTTCGGAAGATCAGACTGAAATATTATTTCAGCCTAAACACCTACAGTCCAAAACCAGCAGCTACCGGCTTTAGACCTGCCTCCACCTTCACACCAGGTTCACACCTGATAAATGGAAAAATATTGGCCTTTGAGAAAATTGTCCTCCATGAAACTATGCAGCTCCTGGACCAAAGGAAATATATACAGTACAACATCAGCAAGGAAGAAAAACTTGCACTCAATTCACTGCGAAATAATGATTCCATTGTGATTAAGGCTGCAGACAAGGGCGGGGCAGTGGTACTACAAAATTCTACTGATTATGTAGATGAGATAAACCTCCAACTGAGTGACCAGGAGAGCTACCAACCTACCCCACGTGACCCCACGCCTAACCTGAAATCTAGAGAACGTGACAAAGGAAGGTATGATTTCTGGATTCTTAAGCCAGCATGAACATGATTTCCTTAACAAGAAGGAACCTCGGATCCCGACTATCTATACACTACCGAAAGTGCATAAACGGATAAGCAAACCACCTGGGAGACCAATTGTTTCAGGCTGCGGCTCTATACTCGAACCATTGAACCAATTCATTGACCATTTTCTACAGCCATGGGTTCCGAAAACCAAATCCTTTGTACGTGACTCAATGCATATCATACAACTTTTGGAGGGACAGGCGTTTGATGTACAGACACAATTGCTGGTAACACTGGATGTTTCATCCCTTTATACATCAATCCCTCAGGATAAGGCACTGATGGTAATCAGAAACACACTGGATGGACGACAGAGACCCCATTGGATCCCTACGGATTTCCTGATCTCGCTCCTAGAGATTGCCATGCAGAAAAATTATTTTGTTTTCAATAAACAATTCTTTTTCCAATGCAAGGGTGTGGCGATGGGAGCTACCTATGCGCCGAGCCTGGCCAATATCTTCATGGATCACTATGAGGAGGAACATTTGTACTGCAATGAGAATCCATACCTGAATCAGATCACAGTTTGGAAACGCTACATCGACGATGTTATAATGGTGTGGACAGGCGATGTAGATGAGCTGAATGATTTCCATGTCTGGCTCAATGCAAGATCCAAGGACATCCAATTTACAATGACGAGTAACAATTGGTCAATTGATTTTTTGGATCTCACATTTCGGGTGGAAGAAGGTCTACTATACTGTGACCTATACCGAAAACCAATGGAAAGGAATACACTGCTGATGTACAACTCTCACCATCCCCGCAACCTGAGGGATAACCTGCCTTATGGGCAGTTCCTCCGACTTAGAAGGAATTGCACCAGGCGCGTTGATTTCTTCAAAGAAGCAGATACCCTCGTGAGCCGCTTGAGTATGAGAGGTTATCCAAAAGGACTGCTCAAGCGAGCGAAGAAACGAGCTTGGTACTGTCCACGCGACCAACTTCTGGAAGTCAAGACCAAAGACACCAAATCGGATAACATCGTCTGTGTTACAACTTTTCACACCAGGAGCAATGACATCAAAAGGATTGTCAAGAAATATTGGAACCTAGTGGCAAGTGAACTCATGACGAAACAGGAACCGATCTTTGCCTTCAAGAGAGGCAAGAACATCAAGAATACTGTTGTGAGAGCATTTTTAGAACCACCTAAGCAACCAGACCTAAGGAGCTACTTTGGACTACCATCACTAAGTGGACACCATAAATGCGGACAGTGCAAAGCCTGTGATTTTTGTCAAGAAGGAACGACCTTTACGTATAACAATAAAACGTACAAACAACCACACTTCACAAATTGCAATAGTTCCCATGTAATCTATGCCATCCTCTGCCCCTGCGATCTGATATATATGGGGCAAACCATCCAGAAGGCAAAAGCGAGAATCCTCCAACATATGAGTAAGATAAGGTGTCAAGTACAGGGGGCACCCTTGGTCGATCATTTCTTGACATACAACCATTCCCCAGACAGCATAAGATGGCTGATCATTGAGAAGAACTGTCCCAACCCAAGGGGAGGCGCAATCTCTGGGGTCCTGAACTACAAGGAATGTAGATGGATTCATTCGCTCAACTCAATCCAGAATGGGTTGAACGAAATTGAAGAGACTACTAGACAAATGGGGCAACTCTGACTGCTCTATGCCCCTACCTGGTCTAGTACTCACATACCTGACATAGAGATAGGTGAGCTACCCCTCTCTTAAAAACTTCTAACACTGAGTCTATTGAACTATTCTACATATCTGACTGGGACTCATATGAGACCACAGCCATCCCTGTCTCACACACTTGCCTGAGAGTTCCATTGAACTGGGTAGTCCCAGGTCAGTGATTTGCCCCCAGTAAATAACTGTTTAAACTTCAAAACTTTACACGTCTTACACTGTGATTATTTACTTTTTGATGCATATGTGTGATTTTTGTCCAAACTGCTTATACTTCCTTGTCTTTATTTCCTAATTGATGTGTCTATGAAGTCTATGCACGTTCGTAATGGCTCTCCCGTTGGTTGCGCATCTGTGTAAAATGTTAAAGTGATGTGCAATTTAAGTTAGATTAATAATGTGTTTCCCTTGGAGACCAACTGTTGATTTGTTCTTATTCATGATCTTCCTAGCTCTACAACCATAGTTTTCTAAATGACATTCAACATCCCATGATATCACAGTGGACTGCCTAAACGGTGACTTTGTGATTTGATTCGGTGATGCATATCTGTGATTTTTATTTAAGTTCCTTCCTTGAAATGCCTAATGGATATGTCGATGAATTCGATGCACATTCTCAAAGTGATGTGCTATTTAAATCATGACAATGGTTTCCCTTTATTGAGTTCTCCATATTACACGCATTCATAACAACGTTTTTCTTTGATTGAGTTCTCCATATTATACTCATGATCCCACGATATCAGGGGGAATTAGAATGTTAGAGTGATGTGCTATTTAATCTAGGACAATGTGTTTCTTTGATTGAGTTCCCCAATTACACTCGTGATCCCATGATATCAAGGGGGTTTGCCTACGTGTTGCTTTACACAGAGACTCAACGGAGTACGTCATTTGTTGTCTTTCCTATGGCAATTCACGTACTATCCTCCAATAACAACACACCTGACTAATCATGTCTCTCAGCACCCCGGCATGACATAGCACGACATGCGTTGCCTAGCAACCTACCTAAAGACGCCACGTTACGCACACGCGCCTTTACACTTTAAACTTGCAATCGGCATACCGGTCTATGCCACGGACGAGGCAGGACGTTTGCTGTTGCCGCCGTTTTTGGTCCCCCAGTTTTTGTAAGAGGTGAGCTTTCGCTTATGGAAGATTATATCCCGAGTCGTTGTGTTTTTACGCAAGGAGCTAATTCTCCTTTCACCTTGTTTTTATATAGAAATGCGCAGTTGCTGCGCTCCACCACACAGGAGACGTGAGGTCCTTTTGTCCATCCTCCTTGGTAATTAATGCTTTAGACAACCGTGGTTGATTGATTCCCTTGGGGTAAGTCATCATTAGCTGAATATTCGGCTCTTACTCCACACTATTAGCCTTTCTGGTCCCTAAAATGCTTTATTTCATTAATAGGGACCCCTGGTTGATTAATCCTAAATTGAAAGCTGAATGTTATAGGTGCACGAATTGTCGAAGATATACACGCCCTTGATCTCTACTGGGCTTTTTAGGTGAGTCTTCCGCCGTCCATACAATAACTAGTCCTAACATCCATAGCTACACAGCTGATCTGAGCTACACACCTGACCGATACTCTTACTACTCCATAGGCTGTCCCGCTTGTCCTTGTCCTGATGAAGACCCGCATTGACTAATACAGTAATGCCCCTTGGGTTGAAACGTCGACACTTTCCCCGGACCAGTTGAAAGACCCTGTGTCAAGACCTATTCATTTAATCCACAGAGCTATTCAAACATCGTTGTTTTCCTGGCCTTCCAAAAGAAACGACATTTCTGTGAAATTCACTTTGTACATATTGTGCACCTTCACTATTGCACTGAGCACTATATTCACCTTGTCACAAAATTGCAACGCATTTTATGTTATGTTTTGAAAGCCTCATGAATTAATGGTGGTATTCATAAATGCCGTAATTTATAAAACTTCTGAATACCCTTTATGGTGTCCCTAGGTGTGTCATTTATATGTGTTTTTTTGATAAATTACTTGTTCCTATGAGTAAACCAATGACTGGTTTAAAGGCTTTAAAGAAATTAGCTTTACCCGACAGAATCAATTGTTTATATTATATATCATTGCCCAGGTTCTGAGGGATACTGGGTCACCCCATTGTTAATGTATTCCCACACAAGTGAGGCACCATTTTTACCGGGAGACCCAGGGGAACGCTGGGAGGTGGGAAATTTGAGTGAGCCCAGTGATGCCACAACTTTCCCACACAAAAATGTGTGAAAAAAGTGATTTTTTTCAGCTAAAATTGAGGTTTGCAGGGGATTCTGGGTAAGGAAACGTTGGGGGATCCACGTAAGCCATACCTCCCTGGAAGCCCCCGGGTGTCTAGTTTTAAGAAATGTATGGGTTTGGTAGGTTTCCCTAGGTGGCCGCCGAGCACAGGGCAAAAAACCCAGGTGACCCCCCTAGCAAAACCAGGTGGTTTTGAGATAGGCAATTTTGATGTTGCATCACTACGTTTTGGGCCCTTGCCTGTCGCGGGTACTTGGGCCTCCCACACAAGTGAGGCACCATTTTTACCGGGAGACCCAGGGGAACTCTGGGAGGTGGGAAATTTGAGTGAGCCCGGTGATGCCACAACTTTCCCACACAAAAATGTGTGAAAAAGTGGATTTTTTCAGCTAAAATTGAGGTTTGCAGGGGATTCTGGGTAAGGAAACGTTGGGGTATCCACGCAAGCCATACCTCCCTGGAAGCCTCCGGGTGTCTAGTTTTCAGAAATGTATGATTTTGGTAGGTTTCCCTAGATGGCCGCCGAGCACCGGGCCAAAAACCCAAGTGACCCCCCTTGCAAAACCAGGTGGCTTTGAGATAGGCAATTTTGATGTTACCTCACTACGTTTTGCGCCGTTTCCTGTCGCGGGCACTAGGCCAACCCACACAAGTGAGGTACCGTTTTTCTCGTAAGACTTTGGGGAACGCGGGGTGGGTGGAAATTTGCGGATCCACTCAGGTTCCAGAACTTTCCACTACAGAAATGTGGGGAAAATTTGGTTTTTTTGAAAAATTTTTAGGTTTGCA
Organism: Triturus cristatus; assembly: GCF_964204655.1. Classification (NCBI taxonomy): domain Eukaryota; kingdom Metazoa; phylum Chordata; class Amphibia; order Caudata; family Salamandridae; genus Triturus; species Triturus cristatus. The sequence goes on from NC_140582.1 coordinate 944,538,054, forward strand.
AGGGATTCTGGGTAACAGACCCTGGGGGGAGGCAGTCAAGTCACCCCATCCTGGATTTCCCTGGGTGTCTAGTGTTCAAAAATGTATAGGTTTGCTAGGTTTCCCAAGGTGCCCGCAGAGCTAGGGTTCAAAAACTACAGCTAGTCATTTTGCCAAAAAAGGGTCATTTTTCGCTGCGAAATTGAGATGTGACCACGTTGCGCCTTGTGCCATTTCCTGTCGCGGGCACTAGGCCGACCCACACAAGTGAGGTACGGTTTTTCTCGTAAGACTTTGGGGAACGCGGGGTGGGTGGAAATTTGTGGATCCACGCAGATTCCGGAACTTTCCACCACAGAAATGTGGGGAAAATTAGGTTTTTTTGACAATTTTGTAGGTTTGCAAGGGATTCTGGGTAACAGACCCTGTTGGGAGGCTGTCAAGTCACCCCATCCTGGATTCCCCTGGTTGTCTAGTTTTCAAAAATGTATAGGTTTGCTAGGTTTCCCAAGGTGCCCGCAGAGCTAGGGTTCAAAAACTACAGCTAGACATTTTGCCAAAAAAGGGTCATTTTTCACTGCGAAATTGAGATGTGACCACGTTGCGCCTTGCGCCATTTCCTGTCGCGGGCACTAGGCCGACCCACACAAGTGAGGTACCGTTTTTCTTGTAAGACTTTGGGGAACGCGGGGTGGGTGGAAATTTGTGGATCCACACAGATTCCGGAACTTTCCACCACAGAAATGTGGGGAAAATGTGTTTTTTTTTGACAATTTTTTAGGTTTGCAAGGGATTCTGGGTAACAGACCCTGTTGGGAGGCTGTCAAGTCACCCCATCCTGGATTCCCCTGGGTGTCTAGTTTTCAAAAATGTATAGGTTTGCTAGGTTTCCCAAGGTGCCCGCAGAGCTAGGGTTAAAAAACTAGAGCTAGGCACTTTGCCAAAAAAGGGTAAATTTTCACTGCGATAATGAGTTGTGACCACGTTGCGTTTTGCGCCGTTTCCTGTCGCGGGCACTATGCCTACCCACACAAGTGAGGTACCATTTATATTGGGAGACTTAGGGTAATTCAGATTTGTAAAGGAACTGTTATTATCTATTGACTTTCGATGCATTTCTGCCTTCCAAATGAAAGACATTGTGTAAAAAATAAGTCATTCTAAAAAGTGACTGATAATTCTCATGCTAGTATGAGTATTCCCAATTTCAGAAATGTGCAAATATCTACTGTTACTAAACTCTATATTTTGTTCCCATTTCAGAAATACATAGGTGTCTTTCATACCGATTTTTCCATGTACCCATTTTTACAGAATAATTACTATATACCCGGTACATAATAAAAAACCATTGCAAGTTGCTGCTCAGTTTTTGGCTCTGGGCTCGTCGGGTTCTTGGTGAACCTACAAGTCCTATATATCCCCACAACCAGTAATGTCCAGCGGATGCAACGGTATATTGCTTTCAAAGAGCAGTCATAATTAGAAGAAGTTACAGGTGAAAACGTTGACACAAAAGGCTGTTTTTTTCAACTAATTTTCAATTTATCCTATATTTAACTGTTTGTTTCTATAAAAAAAACCTTGATGGATCTACACAAATGACCCCTTGCTGAATTCAGAATTTTGTGTTCTTCTCGGAAATGTATAGCTTTCCAGGATTCATTATTGCTTTTGTACCCATTTCTACCATTAACTGGAAGGAGGTCAAAAGCACAAAAAATAGCAAAAATAGGCTATGTCCCAGAAAAATGCCAAAACTGTGTAAAAAATGTTGGGTTTCTGACAAAAGTCTGGTATCCCCGAAAAGCTGGGAAAATGGTGATTTCAACCCCACAAACCCTTTTTTGATAACATTTGCAGGGAAAAACTCAGATGTTTTCATTTGAAGACTGTTTTTCCAATTTTTCCGAAAAAAACAAAATTTTGCTGTATTTTGGCTCATTTCTGTGACCCCTCCAGGGGAATCCACAAACCCTGAGTACCTTTAGAATCCCCATGATGTTGGAAGAAAAGGACGCAAATTTGGCGTGGATACCTAATGTGGTCAAAAAGTTACGGGGGCCTAAGCGCGCACTACGCTAAATAGTCAAAAAAAGGCTTGGCACAGGAGGGGGGAAAGGCCTGGCAGCGAAGGGGTTAAATAAAGATTATGTTTTTTATGCTGCCCCTTTTCCTTAAAGGAAACGGGTTATGTTTAAAAAAAAAAACTGAAAAGTTTTCTTTTCATTTTTTAAGAGCAGGCTGTGGTACGTGGGCCTACTCTGAAAAAAATTGGCACTACCAATCAATAAGATGGTGATAAATGCAAATGTTTTTTACGTCCTTTTGATCTCAAAGCATTCTTACATACCACTGCAATTCATTACAGAATCGCAAGTAGCGTTTGCGGTTGGAAACTGCCTGATTCTGCTGATTGAGTCTTCTGCAACCTTAGAAAAGGTACATTCATGTGGCCCCAATTTTCTTAATGTGGGCATGGGTCTCAAATAGTGAAGGCATAGATTATCATTTCATTTAAAACAAAATCCACCAGAAAAAAAATATTACTAAATAGAGCGCTGAATTTATACTGAAAAAAAATATTTCACATGCTTTCATTTGATTTTTGTAGTGGCCACAACCTGTGTAAGTGCAGAAATTGGATGCGGCATCATGCTGAAGGATGTAGCAAGCAGCGGCTTTGTTACTTTGCAGCAGATGATAGATATATGCCTCAAGTACACCACCTCTGCCGTCTTTATCACAAGCTGCAGAAAGATGAGCTTCCTGCAGACACCGGCTCCTAAGATGTGCCCTCATGACTACGATTTAGTGCAGACACTCATATAACGCAAAAGCGTTAGTTCGGAATGTAAAGTGGCACAAACAACAGCATCACCTAACTTTAACATGCACAATGTTTTTTGCGCTAGAGGCGTGACAGCTTTGCATTTCGCCGGGTGAAACGTTTCATAAGCTATCCACGGTGGATTTCATTGGGGGAGAGGCTCCACTATGGTAGGGCACAGAAGAGTACTAAACTCATGCAAGACCCCGTTAACCCGCCTTCATACAGTGGTGCTGTGCTAAGTGGTGTGTAGCGTTGAACAAAGAGGGTGTTGGAACTTAGTAAACACAGCACTGCACAATGGTGTGCATTTTGTGCAATGTAGGGCAGTAATTTACGAGCGTTGCGCGAATCCTGGTAATCTGGAGGCCAGTCTTCTAGACGATACATTTCAACTGAGCAAATGCCGCCCATCAGTGGACAGAGGTAGCCACCAATGTATTACAGTTCAGAAAGACACATTTGCTGAATTTAAACACGAAGAATAAACACTGCAGCTTAACGGAGGGGGCATTGTTTGGACGCAATACAGGACTTGAAGGTTTCTCATAAAAATATAAAAAATAGAGAATATAAGAATGATAACTGGATGAAAGATAGAGAATCTCCAACAATATATTTGTTTACACATGGAATTTTCAGCGCCTACACAGTACTTGTTGTTGTGCCTCCAGCCCTTGTAATATACTGCACTCTACCTGTGCAAATGTCCCACAAATATGGATATTTTGATACAGAGACCCACATGTGGACATCCAAAGCGCAAGTCACTTATGTTTGAAAAGCAAAAGGTTAAACTGCGAATGTGTAAAACATTTCTATTGGAGAGTAGCAGAATTTGCATTTCAATTTTAGTTTCAATGAATGCTCCAAACGTGATTTATTAGAGGTAATATAAAACTGTGCACAGAACATAAGCCATTTCTACAAAACTTGTTTTATTTAGCATTTTAAAAATAAACGAATGCAAGCTTTAGAAGGCAAAAAGTCCAAGTTTGGTGATTTCTAAATAAGATGATTTATTGCAAAGATGTTTTCATCAGGGAAATATCATCGTCCTACAATTATGAACTTAATGTTGTCACCATCACCATCGGCCTGATTATACATTATAGAAGATAAAGATCCAATTTTGTATACAGCCTCATGCATCTGCTTACAGACAGAGTTCATTTTACATCTGAAAGTAATTTATTTGTCTAGCGTATGCATATTTTTCAGTTATATCTTGTCTGAGTTTTTGAAGCCTTAATAAAATACACTGTCTTGATGTTTATAGTCATCTAACATGTCTGCTTTAAAAGTAAGTCTTTAAAATCAACTCTTCTAATGTGTTTACTTGTGAACCCATAGAATGTTAGTGTGATATTTATGCAAATCCAAGAAATATATACGTTTCTACATGTATAGATGGCCTTTTAAGCACGCTAATTCATGTTGATTCATTTTTGAGTTGTGTGTTTTGACAATTAAACATCCATAAGTTGTGGAAATTACTTCAATGATACACAACCTTAAACTTAGCCATAAACGTAAATACTAAACTTACAAGCTCTTTTTGCATCCTTCACTACATAACAAGGAAGGAAATAGGCTACCATCTGTGCAACATGCAGCATACGCATTTGTATGATGGTGCCATAGCACTGAGCCGAAAATTTGGATTAACAGTAGTAATTCTGTATTTTTACAATAGATTTTTGATACTTGTATAAATCAGTTTGCCTTTGAATTTGTAATAAACCCACATTTAATCCCAGTTATGGACTTTGGGTCCTCACTAAGTAGCCAAATGGGTTACACTGGAATTTGAAGATTTGGATGATGCCAACTCCTCTTTATTTCCCAGGAATTTAAAAAAAAGTCTATTGCAGGGAAATTTAGATTATCAAAATAGTGAGAACAGTGAGGCTTGGCAATCAGGAACAGTTTATGTTTAAATAAACAATAACAGCTATGAATAGCAGCCACATCTCTTACAGTTGCGTACTGAAATTCAACTTGCATGAGGTACATGGCATGTTTTATACTGTACAGCGGGTGCAATAAAGAGAAGCTCATCCCCCTGTGGGCAGGAAATACTGCACAAGGGACCATAAATGATGTGTCAGACGCTTGATACCAACCTGAAAGACAGAGCCATAAATACCAACCGGAGGTCACATTCTAAGTTGGTCCGGGTGGCCTGGTTGTGTGTGTTTTGTGTGTGTGTAATCTAGCGGGTTGCTTATTACTAGGCTTTGTTTGGGCTTTATCTAATTAATGCAACTAGGCGGTTGCTCTGGTATTGTGTCCTTGGGCTGCAGGCAGGCCCTCAGCACACTGCTTTGAGCCCAATGTGTGCATGTGACTCGTTTCTTAGGCCTTACATCCTTGGGACACATGTGATTTACTGCTGCAATCTTCCAGGTGTGTTTGAGGCTGTTCCATATCTGGTGTTTCCATCACAGGACGCACTAGGGATGGACAGAGGGCAGCTGTGTTAGGTTGATCTGATAACGGATGCCTGTGAAACTGTAACAAGTGTTTTATTGTGAATTTGAGCAGCACAGGCAACAATTGCTCTGCGGTGAGCCGGACTCCTAAGAGCGGGATATTTTTTATAGATCAATCCAATGCTAACATTTCCCCCTCTAGTTGAGTTATCAACTACTGCCCTAGCTGTTTGTGCCTGTGTCTTGCATGTGGGGTTTCCCTGTTTCCGGCTTGTGGTGTGCATTTTTCCCTCGGATTTGGGTATCCTAGCCAGATGTATTCCCCCTATGTTCAGAGTAGTCATCTTCACACAGGCAGATATTTGATGCGGGGTACAGCACAGCAAGAGCAAGCTATAACCGCTGGTAACAAGGTCTTTCATAGGCCTGCAATTCACCTTGGTACCCAGGCAAACCAGCCTGCAATACATTCTATGTATAGGCACCTCCTTCATTAACCATGATCTGCTGTAGATTGTACAGTGTTTGGAAGGTGATTGACAGTGTGCCATTGCCCAGGTCATTCATGGGGATGAAGTTACAGCATGCTGTACCTATCTGGGTGCCTATGCTCCCTTCCACTCCAGTCATTAAGCCCAACACATACTGATGCTGCATCACCATGAGGCGTATTGTGTGCATTTCTTATTTGATTGCACTGAGGCCATATTCTGTGGTCATAATTTTCAGCAGTTTCTATCTGGTGATCTGTAGCCACCGGGCATTAGCCTTGGTTTGCATGGTGAAGAAGGGGATTGGCCCTCTTATGCCTTTTTGTGCATCGATGAGGAGCTAAAACATTTCTGGAATGTCCTTGAATTTGTCACAGCCAAAGTACTCGGCTGCCCTTCTTTTGCACACTTGATGTAGAAGTACAGTGCCTCTGCCCATGGGGTCGTGATGCACTGTGGAAAGGTCTTCTCCGGGTAGGCCCAAGGAGGGTGACCAGTGAGCGGACCCCTCTCCATTCTGAGACGAGTTGGGTGTGCTCGCTGCATTGTCAGTTATAGTCAATGAAGGTGGAGGTGCCCAACTGCATATCATTATTATAGGTTATACTCAGGCAAATGCTGTTCACCCCGAAGGGTATCATCCCTTTCCCCCTAAAACACAAGTAATACATTAGTACTTTACAGACTACTTTGAGTGTCTCCTTACCGTCTATCCATGTGTACCCTCCTGCCTCTGAGTTCCAGGTCTCTTGGCATTGTGTCAGAAGCGTGTCATTCAACCCGCCCCCATGGGACCCGATGTTACTCCTATTCCCCAAATTGATGCATGTTAATTGAACATTGGGGTTCCACTTGTTATTGATAAATACGGCTCCAGTTACACTAAGGGCTAACCTTGGTCCACAGGTTGGTACTTGTGTGGCCATGTTATTGCACTGGGCTCGTTCTTTATGATACATTTTGGTCCTGCAATTGTGTGCAAAGTGTCCCATCGTATGGCAGTAGAAACATTTCCTATTGTCTTTCATTAGACCACCCCTGGCTCTTTCATTGGAACCTTCTCTTGCCCTTCGATCACAAGTTTGGAATCCCTGGAAGTTATGTGTGTCTCGTCTCATGGGGATCATGGCCATCTGTGTGGCTGCAGCTACAACTGATCCCTCTAATGTTGCCTTTTTTAATTTCTGCTGTACCAACTTGGCTGTGTCCCTCTGTACTTGGTCCTGCCTGCCTTTGTATTTTGCTATATTCTTCTTGCAATAATGTATGATGTGTGCCTGCATCTCTGGCCATGGTTTTGTGTCCAACCCAACTATGATGTCTTGACTATTTTGTACCTTAGTGGGCAGTCCCTTATTAAGGATATTGAAGAAAAAGGTGAGCATTAACCCACGGCTCTGCTGGCCCCATCTTTCCTTCATTCTCCTGAGGTAATCGTTTATCCCTTCATCAGGCTTTATAATCTCTGCCATTATTCCCCATATGTCCAGGCAATTGGGGAACATATCTCTCAGGGACGTCCAGATCTATATGTGTTAAACACTGCCCCATCATGTTGGGTATTGGTCAGGGTCATTGCTGCTATGCGAGCTAGTACTAACACTGCATTAGTCTGGTCACCTAACAGACTATTTAAAAGGCTTTTAATGTTCCCCATAATGAGTGTGATGCCTACTGTGTTCTTTTCAATGCAGGTTATCCACTTCCTTGCCCCCTCAAGTAGAGATGGAAGCTTAGTCCTAAGCCTTTCCATGACCATCTGGGCCCAAAGGACATAAACAATCCCTGCGGCCCCCCATTGAAACAAGGGAAATTGCCTTGCTGCTGAAGGGATGTTGGGCATGTCCTCTACGTATTTTTCCCACTTACCCACTCTCTCCCCTTTTCCATTGGGCTAGCAAACTACAAAAAGGGTTCACGTAGAATTTGCCTTCCTTCAGTGCAATTAGCTAATTTAGGATGCAGTTACCCTTCATAAGTGCCCGTGCTGTGCCATGGGTTGCTGTTTCTGGGAAGGTGCTACATCCCTGTGCTATCAGTATGTTATTTTAGGAACATCGTGGCTCAGTGAAGATCAGATGACCTTGGCTTCTGATCTCCTAATCTGTCCTATGTCTTAAGGATTTGGACATAGGTGGTGGTCCACTGCGTTGTGACCCTAGGCTGGCAAAGCTTTTCATTGTCCAATTCCTACTCACTTCACTCTCTGCCCTGGGTGTCACTTCTCTCTTCCTCTTCCAGTGCAGGGGTAGTTTTCCTCTCCTCCCTGAGTCTCCTAGCTACATCCCTGTGTTCATATCTGCCTACTGTTGTCCTAGACTTTCCTGTGCTCTCCCACTGGGTTTTTCTTCTTCTATTATTCTTACGCACCTTGAGCTTCATCTTCACTTTCTGACCCCGGTGAGCTAGAGCTTTCTTCCTCACCTGAGCTTGTGGGATCTCTATCTAGGGGAGCTAAGAATGCCCAGATAGCCACCCTGCCTCACCTGGAGGGGCTGATGTTTGGATCTGCTCTGGTGCGCTGTGAGATGGTTTCCTCTGCAGGGTGTGCTTGGACTAGGGCAGGTCTAGGCTATGTGGAGTGTTTAGGGGTGAGGATGATTGGGAGCCCCTTTTAGTGGGTGGCTCCTCTGCTTCCACTGTGGGGAGTTTGCAGTCCCCCAAGACTGGTGTCGCAGGGGTGACCACACACATGTCGGAGTATGGAGGAGGAGGTGGTGAGGCCTCGGCAGTGGGCTGAGCTGCGGGATCCTTTGAGGAAATAAACAGTTGCACATGCACAAGGGAGAGCACATATGTGCAATGCAGAAAATAGCTTTTTAAAAGGGCGATGTGCACACTAGAGAGGGTAAGCATGATGACAGAGAGTGCATGTATTAGCATGAAGCGTGAAGCAATCCTCAACGAGACATGTGCACACAAGAAAGTATGTGTTTTGGAAAACCGGGGGTGTGCGTGCGTGCTGAAAAATAAATTAGGAACATGAAGTCAATATGCACACTTCCAGGTGTTTTTGAGGCTATCCAGGTTTCCCAACCGTTTTCCTACTGCAGAAAATCCACTTTCACTGGCTTCTAAATCACCTGTCGGTTCCAACTACCGCAAATTGTTCTGAAGGTCAGAAATATTCTTGATAAATTTCTTCAAATACTTACTTTTGTCAGGAATACAGGTAAAACATTGCTAAATCTTTAACAGGCAACAGACTTCGCCCTCTTTTGCGAGCAGAATGTCTAACACAAAGATGATTTGCAAAAGTATACCAACGATATTTCCATTTCTATGACTAATAAACCTCCTGATGTACTAGTAGCCAACTTATCCGCTATAGTGAACAACTTTCTAATCTTGATGTCACTTAAAATCACACCCACAGATGGGATAATTGCACCAAAAATATCTCCCACTACTTCTCCAGGACTTACTCCTCGCTCAAACCTAGACTTTGCCTCCCACACTGGGTCATTCAGATGCTCCACATGATACATTTTTGAAAAACTACACCTAGTAACAAGTACCATACCAGCATCTGGACAATGTGAATTACGCATGTCCTCCACAAATATTGTAAACTCCAGGAATAACAGGATCATCACCCATATGAAATAGATTTTAATTTTCCCTAACTTTAAAGATATGGTTACTCTCACTCTTTCCCATAAAATGATTTTAAATGAAGATCTTGCCACATATATACACAATTTCCCTCTATGTTTCCAATCTAGAGTCAGTACTGCTTGATGTCCTGCTACTAAATGCTCCATTTCTTCCTTTTTCCACTTATGTTCATTTTTATTGTTCATGTCTGCTTTTGGTCTAGATTCCATACTCCTCCTCCTATCTTCAACTAAATGTAGGAATGACTTCTCAACCTCTGTTTGAAGTTAAGTCAAATTGTGTCTGTTGTCATGATGGGTTTAAAGAATCTTTTATTCATTCCAGGAAGCTTATCACTGGGGTCAGTGCAATGACTTGGGTGCTCAAGTATGGGGACCTCTACAAAGACTAAGGGCCTGATTACAAGTGGTGGAGTTACGGTACTGGTTGGGACCGCCGCACCAGTGGTTCAACCACAGCATTACCAGCATGGCAGTCAGTGGCATGTTCCCTTCCATACGTAAGGCTCATCAAACTACTACAGGTAACACCATCAGTCAAAGGGATATGGTGGTAACCCTCTGCAGCTGATGCAGGCAATTGTGTACAAATGTAACAATCCCTGCCATGCATTGTGTCAATATACTCATAAAGCAATTTAAAACAATCATTTGCTGAATAATCACCTCTAGATATACCTAGATGAAATTCAGACTCATCTAATGGATACCAACCATTATCTAAAGGGCGTGAGGATTATTATGAGTTTGGTGGTGCTGGAGCAGAGCTGCACTACTCCTGCACCGCCAAACTGGTGTACGAAGTTCCTGCCAGATCACGAGTTTTCTCCTGGTGTGGTGGGTTGTTCTGTGGAGTTCCCATGGTGGTGCCTATGAAATAGGCATCGCAATGGGAATGTCAAAGGCAGTACTTGCATGGCATGGACTGCTGCAGTCCATGCCGTGCAGGTACTGGGGAGCATCCACACAGGGGAGCACATGTTGTGCCACCCTGTGTGCATTCACATGGCGTGAGGCACCAGGGAGTCCTCTAGAGCCCCCCTTCTTTTCTCTCCACCACAATTTTCATGGCGGGCTCACTGCCATGAAAACTGTGGCAGAGAAAACCTTGTAATATGCTTGGCAGGACCGGTGATAGATTAAATCCAGATTTTTCTGACTGGCGGTTGAATGTTTGCATTGTTCATCATTCTGTCCATCATTAGTTATTTTTGCTTTTGTTGCCCTAAGTGGGGAGGGTATGCCCAGACATGAGCCCTGTGCTTACTACACCACTGGATTCAAGCTAGCCTGTCTGATGAGAGGCGATACCCTGAAACCAGTCCCAGGATGCTTGTTTTCGTTCCTAGAAGGGCCTGGCTTGGCAGTTCAGGCTAGACTGTTCCCATGATGAGCATGGTCAAGACTCTTTTGCATATGGCTTGGTCCAAACTGGGTGGCGTGATGAGCAAAAGATCGATGGATTAAACCTAGATCTTTTTGACTGGGGTAAATGTTTGCATGCTCAGCATTCCATTCATCATTTGTTCTTTTTGCTTTTGTTGCCCTAAGTGGGAAAGATATGCCCAGACGAGGATCCCGTGATAACTTGCCAACTGATTCAACCTAGCCTGGCTGATATGGGGTGATACCCCAAAACCAGTCCCATGATGCTTGCTTCCGGTCCAGGAAGGAACTAGCTTGGCAGTTTGGGTAGGACTGTTTCCATGAGCAGCAGAGTTAAGACTGATTAGGGGCTGCTAGAGAGCCCAAGGCAGAATGGCGGCACTCTAGTGCAGCTCTTCCAACTGGGACCTAATCTGTCAAATATCCAGGCCAAGAAATGTGGGATCCTTGTGTATGAGCGGGGGGAAGTAACTCTGCACACATGCCCGACATCTCCATATGTATGACAACTGCAGAGCACCTGCATGAGCAAAGCAAAGAACAACAGCAAGTAAGCGGCACGGTTTACCAAGATGGCAGCAGCCGGGTGAGTCCTGCAGTAAAGCAACTAAGAGAGACCTAACCGAAAGGGGCGAGCTGCGTTGCTGAGCTGCGAAGGTGCCGACTGTCCATGCTGACATGGCATCGTGGCTGCTGCGGGCTACGAGAAGACCAAAGAGTAGGTGGAGAGCCCGCTGCGCTGAATGCTGCGGCAGGCAAAGTGACGAAGAGTACTGGCCAGAGACTGTGGATGGGTGAAGACACACAGCTGACTCCCTGTAGGAAGAGACGCAGCATGGGAAATACGATGAGAGCGTCACCCCAAGCTGACAGCGTGGTGAAGGGCACGCTGCTGCTAACTCACCGTGACAGGCCTGCCAATGTGACTGCGACGCCCAGGGTCGATCCCCAACCAATGGTTCCTGACCGCAGTGGCTGGTGTCTCCCAGGGGTCCCTTGCATGAGCCGCCAGAACTGTGACCTGTGTGGTGGGCCCAGAGCTCAAACATACAGTGTGCTCCCCATGAACACTCACTCAGTGCTGCTGAGGCTTTTGGTGGCGGTCTCTGCCCAGTGGGGCTTCGAATAGAGCGACCTGGACTCTGGCAGTGTGAGTTGGCACTGGACTCCTCCCAGGTGGACACGGGGCCTAGTGCCTTGTGGCAGATATCGTAGACACTGCACCTCCAGAACTAAGGCCCAGGATGTAGTGCTGACTCACCGATGGGCACACCACAGTATCGGCACTTGTGAACTTCAATTTTGGGCCCTGAGAACCGAGGGTGTGGTATGCCCTTCCCTTACTGTGAGCGCCGGGGCTGACGACAGCCTTCCTACTCCAACTCCATACATCGGTGAGATGATTAACTGAAGACTAGACCCCAGCAAGGAGGGCGGAGATATCCTGCCAACCATGGTACTGACCAAGTGCACAGCATGGGGAAAACAGACTTGCAACAGTCTTGTCTCACCTTTGAGATGAAAAAAGCACCTAAACACACGCAGCATGCTCACTTCGACTCAGAGCAGGAGCCACCCCCTCAGCCTGAAAAGACCCTGGAGGAGACTCTGCTGGCTATGACACAGAGCTTGCAGTCAATAGACGGCAAAATCGATGTCTTGAACACATGCATGGACAATATGGCTTGTAAGCTAGATAAACAGGCTACACGCTTCACCACGGCAGAACAACGCCTTTCGGGAGCTGAAGATGATACTCAAGAGCTCACCCATAAACAACTAAACATGTATAAAAATTCTGTCCACTATCCAAGCAAAAAATGAGGACTTGGAGGGGCTTTCACGGTGCAATAATTTACGCATAATGGGTATCCACCAACCCAGGCCGCTTAGAAAACTGCGGAGAAGGTATGCTAAAAGATATTTTTGAAAGCGAGGAGTTGTCAATAGTATTAAGAGTGGAGCAAGCTCACAGATCACTGCTGGTCCGCCTTCCTCCTAGGGCCCCCCGAGACCGATTATTGCCAAATGCCTGAAAAACAAAGACCGGGACACAGTGCTACCCCTCACATGTGGAAAAGGAACCATGCACTATCAGGGAAATGAAGTGTCCTTCTACCCTGCCATTACCATAACAGTGCAGTCGGCAAGAAGAGAGTTTGAACTAGCGAAGAAGAAACTACAGGCCCTGGGCCTCAAATACGCCATGCTGTATCCGGCTCATTTGAAAGTGGAACATGACAGCCGCCACACTATACTCGCTTCCCCCAAGGCAGTTATGGACTTCATCAACAGCTTAGGGCACTCCCACCCTGCATCCCCAAGTAGAGGGTCGGCCATGGCGGACAGCAGAGACTAACAGCTGGGACATGAAGCAAGTGTGACTTACACAGATAATGTCTCTTGAGATCTGACTTGGAACTGTTGGACACTGACTGCGCAAGTATAGCAAAACAGTAGTAGGGTGTAAATGCTCAGGGCCGGCTGACAGAATAGAGGGAGGAGGGACACAAAGAAAGACCCATCCACATGATATTGCCCACACACCAACATAGGATTACTGGGTGGGTGGCGGTGGGGGGGCCCCCCTGTTACTTTATAATCACTACAGGCATCGAACCAAATTATATCCTCCCGGCCCCCTCTGATTTTTTTTACGGAGGGCAGATGGCATCTTGGACCCCCCTGAGGGTGAACTCTGTAGTAAACAATGACCTATACTGTATGTTACAAAATCCCTGACCTTCTGGTCAGGATTTTGCTCTCATCTCCCTGCGAGCAGCTCTACCTTGAGTGTCTCTGCCCCCTGCGTCCACCACTGACTGCAGTTCAAGGCCTGGTGCCTCGCTTCGCACCGGTCTCGTCTCTAGCCGGCTCCTCTTGAATTCTCCTTTTTGCCTTTGCTTCTCTGCCCACTCTGTTCCTGCCCTTCTTTTCCCTTTATTGTTAATTAATTTATTTTCCTTTAGTGTTATTCTCTTTTCCTTTATCCTTTTATTTTTGCCTCTCTTTCTCTTTGTGCCGCTGCTGCCCCCGTGGCCCCACCCCCTCCAGTGTGTTCTTGATCGCGCTCCCGCCTACCAGCTGGCCCGCATCGTCCCCGACCCATAATTAATGCCGGCCGCTGTGCAACCATGTCACTGGTGCGCCAAAGGCGCACCAAAGGCAAGCCCGTCTGCGCATGTCCGCAACCCACCATGACCAGCGCCAGGGACCTTGGCCCTTCGTCCCGTAAAAGCTCTAGTCCGTCAGACTTCTACACACTCAACACCGGCCAGGATAAAAACAACTGCCAGCTTTCTTCACCAATCAATACCCACAAACCCTTCTCCTGCTGACACTGCCGACACTCCTTCTCCTTCACCGAGGACCCCCCCCAACCCTCCAGCAACAACTCCAGCTCACCCCACACCCTGCAATGCATCCTTCTCAACGTCCACTCCCTTTTCAGACACGCCGTGGAAATCTGGGACTTTCTTGACAGCACCACCCCTGACATCGCCTTCCTTACCGAAACCTGGTCTTACGTCAACTCGGGACCTGACATCACGGTCAGCATCCCCAAAGAATACAAAATCACCTGGAAGTACCACCTCAACTGCCCCGGAAGAGGAATCGCAATTGCTTACAAGTCAAACCTCCGACTGAGCACCTACACCGACGGGCCCACAGACCTGATGGAACACCTCCACTTCAAGATACAGACCAAACCAACCACCACCCTCTGATGTACCCTCATCTACAGGCCCCCCAGAACCTGTGTACCTTTCTCTGACTCCATCACCGACATCATCGCCACGCAAGCCATCTCCTCCACCAACTACACCTTGCTGGGTGACCTTAACTTCCACCTCGACAACCTCCAAGACCCTAACAACACCTCCCTCCTGGACTACCTCCTCATCATCGGACTCGAACAGATTGTACCAGAACCCATGCTGTCAGCAGAACACACCGTCGACCCCATCTTCACAGCAGGAAACTCCATCACCTTCAGTCACACCTCCGAACTCCCATGGACGAACCACCGATGCATCCATTTCACCTTCACAACAAATATCACCTGCAAATGTCAACACCAGCTTCAGCGTAAGAATTGGAACAAGATCTCCAACGACCAGCTCACCACCTCACTTGACAGCTCTGCTCCCACCGCCTCAGACGACGACCCAAACACTGCCGCCCATAACCTACACAACTGGATCAATGACTGGACCGACACCATCGCCCCCAAAAGAAAACCTCCAACCAGTATGCCAAGAGAGCCAGATGGTTCTCCACCGTACTCTGAGAATCGATACAAACCTACAAAAAGTTATGGAGGACCTCCTAAACCACAGCAGACCTTGACAACTTCAGAGCAGCCACCGCCGCCCACCACAACCTCATCAAACACTCAAGGAAGAAAGCAATCCAGTACAGAATCGGCACCCACGCACACAACAGCAAGGAACTCTTCAGCATCATCAAAGAGTTCGCCCAACCCAACAGTGAGACAACCTACATCCTTCTCTCCCAGGACCTCTGCTACAGACTCAGTGCCTTCTTCCACCACAAAATCAAGACCATCTGTGGCAACTTTGATGATGACAACCTACAGGAAGAACCCACAACCACCGTTCTCTGCACCACGCAGCCAAGATTGTACAGATGGACTGCGCTCAGCCATGAAGACACCCTAAAGACTTTGAAGCCCACTCCCTCCGGGGCCCCCAAGGATCCCTGCCCCACCGCATCTACCACAGAGCTGCAGGCATCAACGCCCCCGAGCTTTGGAAAATCATCAACCTCTCCTTTGAGACTGCCTCCTTCCCCAAAGATTGGGAACACGGCATGATCAACCAACTCCTGAAAAAAACCTTGGCGGACCCACCTACCTCAAGAATTTCAGGCCGATCTCCTTACTCCTGTACCTGGCGAAAGTCATTAAAAAATCAATCAACAGTCAACTCCCTTCCTTCACAGAAGAAAACAGCATTCTCAACCCCTCCCAATCAGGTTTTAGGAAGAACCACTGCACCAAAACCACCCATCTCGCCGCGACAGATGAAATCTTCTCACTTTTAATAACTACAGGCCTGGAACCAAATAATATCCTCCTGGCCCCAATCTGTTTTTTGTTAGGGAGGACAGATGGCATCTCGCACCCCTCTGAGGGTAAATCATGTTTTAAAGAATGATCTATATTGCATGTTACAAGACCCCTGACCTTCTGGTCAGGATAATGCTCTCACTGCGCACAGCTCCACCTTGAGGGTCGCTGCCCCCTGCGTCCACCGCCGACTGCAGTTCGAGGCCTGGTGCCTTGCTTCGCACTGGTCTTGTCTCTAGCCTGCTGTTCTTGGATTCTCCTTTTTGACTTTGCTTCTCTGCCCACTCTGCTCCTGCCCTTCTTTCTGCTTTATTGTTATTTAAATTATTTTCCTTTAGCGTTATTCTCTTTTCCTCTTCCCTTTTATTTTTGCCTCCCTTTCTCTTTGTGCCGCTGCTGCCCCCGTGGCCCCTCCCCCTCCTGTGTGTTCCTGATCCCGTTCCCACCTCCCAGCTGAACCGCCCTCTCCCCGACCCCTAATTAATGGCGGCCACTGTGCAGCCATGTCGCTGGCGCACCAAAGGCAAGCCCGTTCTCGTACGTCGGCAACCCAACCGTGACCAGCGCCAGGGACCTTGGCCCTTAGTCCCGTAAATGGTTCAATCCATCAGACTTCTACACAGTCAACACCAGAAAGGACAAAAACAACTGCAAGCTTTCTTCACCAATCAACACCCACGAACCCTTCACCTGCCGACACTGCCGACCCTACTTCTCCTTCACCGAGACCGAGGACCCACCCCAACCATCCAGCAACAACTCCAGTGCACCCCACACCCTGCAATGCATACTCCTCAATGTCTGCTCCCTTATCGGACACGCCGTGGAAATCTGGGACTTTCTCGACAGCACCACCCCTGACATTGCCTTCCTTACCGAAACCTGGACTTACGCCACCTTGGGACCTGACATCACGATCGGCATCCCCAAAGAATGCAAAATCACCTGGAAGGAATGCCTCAACCGCCCCGGAGGAGGCATCGCCATCGCTCACAAGTCAAACCTCCGACTGTGCACCTTCACCGACGGGCCCACAGACCTGATGGAACACCTCCACTTCAAGATACAGACCAACCCAACCACCACCCTCTGATGTACCCTCATCTACAGGCCCCCCAGACCCTGCGCACCTTTCTCCAACTCCATCACCGACATCATTGCCACGCAAGCCATCTCCTCCACCAACTACACCTTGCTGGGAGACCTAAACTTCCACCTCAACAACCTCCAAGACCCTCAATCCACCTCCCTCCTGGACTACCTCCTCAACATCGGACTCCAACAGATTGTACCAGAACCATGCACTCAGCAAGACACACCCTCCACCCCATCTTCACAGCAGAAACTCTGTCACCTTCAGTCACACCTCCAAACTCCCATGGACAGACCACCGATGCATCCATTTCACCTTCACAACAAACATCACCTGCAAACATCCACACCAGCTTCAGCGTATGAATTGGAACAAGATCTCCGACGACGAGCTCTCCACCTCACTTGACAGCTCTGCTCCCACCGTCTCAGACGACGACCCAAACACTGCCGTCCGTAACCTACACAACTGGATCACTGACTGCACCGTCACCACCGCCCCCTCAAAAAAACCTCCAACCCATATGCCAAGAGAGCCAGCTGGTTCTCCGCTGTACTCTGAGAATCGATACGAACCTGCAGATGCCTCGAAAAGTTAAGGAGGACCTCTTAGACAACAGCAGACCTCGACAACTTCAGAGCAGCCACGGCCGCCCACCACAAGCTTATCAAACACTCAAGGAAGAAAGCAATCCAGGACAGAATCGCCACCCACGCACACAACCGCAAGGAAGTCTTCAGCATCATCAAAGAGTTCACCCAACCCAACAGTGAGACAACCTACATCCTTCCCTCCCAGGACCACTGTGACACTCTCAGTGCCTTCTTCCACCACAAAATCAAGACCATCTGTGACAACTTTGATGACAACAACCTTCACGAGGAACCCACAACCACCGTTCCCTGCACCACACAGCCAAGATTGGACAGATGGACTACCCTCAGCCACAAAGACACCCTCACAACTATGAAGACCACCCACTCCGGGGCCCCCAGGGATCCCTGCTCCACCACATCTACCAGACAGCCGCAGACATCATCGCCCCGAGCTTTGGCGATTCATCATTCTCTCCTTTGGAACCGCCTCCTTCCCCGACGACTGGAAACACGCCAAGATCAACCCACACCTGAAAAAAAACCTTGGCGGGCCCACCTACCTCAAAAAGTTCAGACTGATCTCCCTATTCCTGTACCTGGCGAAAGTCATTAAAAAAGCCATCAACAGTCAACTCGCCTCCTTCATAGAAGAAAACAACATCCTCAACTCCTACCAATCAGGTTTTAGGAAGAACCACTGCACCGAAACCGCCCATCTGTCATGACAGATTACATCCTCTCCCTCCTCGACAGAGGAGAGACTGTGGCCCTCATCCTCCTGGACCTCTCCACAGCCTTTGACACAGTCTCACACCTCACCCTAGCCTGCAGACTCCATGATTCAGAAGTCCGGAACACAGCCCTAGACTGGATCTGCTCATTCCTCTTCCGCAGAACGCAGTGAGTCAGACTCCCTCCCTTCCTCTCGGATCCCACATCTACCACCTGAGGAGTGCCCAAGGATCCTCCATCAGCCCCACCTTGTTTATCGTATACATGGCCCCGCTCGCATCCATCGTCAAATCACACGGACACAACATCATATCATCCACAGACGACACCCAACTCATCCTCTCCCTATCCAACTAACCCAACATCTCCAAACACTTTCAAAAAGGAATGGAAGCATTCGCCAGGTGGATAAAGAACAGGTGCCTACAACTAAACACGGACAAAACCAAAGTACTCATCATGGGCCCACACCCCAATGCCTGGAATGACACCTGGTGGCCCCCCATCCTCGTGAACTTCCCAGATCCCCACTGACCACACACGCAACCTCAGAATCATCCTAGAAACCGAACTCAAAATCGACTGCCAAATCAATGCTGTCACCTCTTCCTGCTTCCACACACATCCGCCTCCTATGTAAGACCTTCAAGTAGATTCCCCTCAAACACAGGAAAACTGACACCCATGCCTTCATCAGCAGCAGACTGGACTTTGGCAACACACTCTATGCCGGGATCAACAAGAAATGCACCCGCAAACTCCAGAACATCCAGAATGCATCCGCCAGACCTCAACCTACTGCGCCGCTGCCACATCACCCAAACCTGGCGACACTACACTGGCTCCCCATTGAGAATAGAATCACCTTCAAAGTTCTCACCCACCCCCACAAGGCCCTCCACAACACCAGACCCACCTCCATGAACCACCGCCTCTCGTTCCACGCACCCAAAAGATCCCTCCGCTCAGCCCAACTCTATCTTGCTACAGTACCATGCATCAAGAAGGCCAGAACAGGAGGGTGCTCCTTCTCCCTCCTCGCGGTGAAGACATGGAACCCCTTCCCTCTCCACCTCCGACGGACATTAACTCTCGACAAGTTCCTGAAGGACCTCATGACATGGCTCTTCAACGACTCACCCTGAACTCCCAGGAGCTGGCCGCCCCTCTTCCCGCACCCCTCTTTCCATTCCCCAGCACCTTGAGATGCTTCCGGGTGAGTAGCTGTGCTCTACAAACGCCTGATTGATTGATTGTTACGGTCCTCTTGGGCCCAGATGTTAAGCATGTTTGAACTATATTTGGGTTTTATACTGCTTATGGCTTTGGCAACTTGACGGTGCTGAAGTGGGTGGGTGAGGGTATGTTACTGTTGTTCTGATGTTGTTGAGGCTCTGTCTGCACCCCACCCAACACACAACCACAAAGACCGACCTCTCACCACGCACTCCTGAGCACAGTGTTACAATAGAACCACGACATGGTCATGAAGATAGTGACAAGTAACTTCAACTTACTCATGTGGAATGTGAGAGGGCTGAATAATCCTAGAAAGGTCAGACAGGTATTGCAATACTTGGACCGCCACCGGGTGCACATTGCTTTCATACAGGAAATCCACCTCACCGTCCAGGCAGCAATTAATGTGGGGACACGTTAGGCGCATGCAAAACTAACCTCCTCCTATTTTTTCCCTGCTCCAGAGGGGTTCGCATCTTGATCTGGAGAGGCATCCCCATCACTACATTGCACTCTGAAACAGACGGCCAGGGAAGATATGTCATATGGCAGGGAACATGCGGGGGCACAACCCAAACCCTAATTAAGGTATGCGGCCCGAACACTGATGATCCCGAGTTCTTCACCACTCTCTATGCCCGAATACATAAGCTACAACCCTCTACTATTATATGGAGGACCGACTTTAACGTTACATTAGACCCACATGCTGATAGATCTTCAGGCCCGGACGGGCAGATTAAACAGGAGAGCAAGAAACTGTGGGAGGGTCTGCCAGACTTAGAATTTATAGATATATGGCGGATTTGACATCCAGAGAACTGAGAGGGCTCAATAATCTCTATGGTACATAATATGTGGTCACGCCTGGACTATTGGCTGGTGACCAGGGAGGCTACCACATGGGTGCAAGACGTGCGACACCTACCCAGGACATTGTCAGATCACTCCCCAGTGTTGCTGACTCTGACACTGCGATATGGGGCCCCCCGCCCATTTCAATGGCGGCTTCAAGCTTCCATCCTACTGTACAAGTTTTTTAGGAATAGCGTCAGGACCGCCATTGTGCAATAATTTGCAGAAAATAAGGGCTCAGTTGATGGGGTGGGGACGTTGTGGGAGGCGTTCAATGTCACGGTCCGTGGGGCATGCATGGGGATCCGGGTGGGGGTGCTACAATCCCTGAACCCGTGTCTGAAACAGCTAGAAACCACGCTTCAGTCTCTCGAGAGGACATACGTAGCCACTTTGCAGACTAAGATACTGGTGGATGCACCTGTCTGAAAATACAGAGATGGCAGACCAGGAAATTCATTGTATGTCAAAGCACTGGACCGCTCGTGTGTATGAGGAAGGTGGCTGCCCTGGGGCAGCCTGACAGATAGGTTAGGATAACCCCGGGACATCCTGCACATACTGAGTGTCGCGACCCAGGAATGGACACGTCATTATGAATCCCAGGAAATCCTGAAATGTTTTGTGGACTTTTATACCAAACTTTATGGTGACCGCCCCTCGGCATCTTCGAGCGAGACAGATGCATACTTAAACGATATTGCACTGACATGGTTATCACCAGGCCAGAGGGAATATATAGTCCAGCCGATAACGGACGAGGAGGTGGGGGAGACCATTCACCAGCTACCAAAAGGTAAATTGCCTGGAGGGGGTGGTCTCCCTGGCGAGTTCTATAAGATTGTCTTGGACCTGCTAACACCCGACCTCCTTGAAATGTATCAAGAAGCATATGACAGCCACTCTCTACCCCCCACTGCTAATCATGCTTCTAAAGCCCAGCAATCTGCCCTATAAGACGGACTCATATCAACCGTTGTCATTAATCAACACTGGCGTAAAAATTCTAGCAAAAATCATTGTGTCCTGTCTGCAACCATTGCTGCCGTCACTAGTATTGCTGGAACAGGTGGAATTTATTACCTCTAGATCCACCACTCATAGTCTTCGCACCCTCTTCGATGTCATTCACCAACTGAATCCATCGCTGCCAGCTGCAGTTATTTTCCTGGATGCCGCTACGGCATTCAACTCTATACAATGGTCGTACATGTTCACTGTACTGCCCCGAATGGGGATGCAATCAGCATTTCTGGGCGGGATAAGGCTGCTGTATATGAACCCGGACATGCAAGTCCGCATTAATGGTGAGACCTCCGACCCGAGCTAATACATAGAGGAACGAGGCAGGGATGCCCACTTTTCCCGATCTTGTTTGCCCTGGCGTTGGAGCCCCTTGCACGCATTAGTAGACAAAAACACATATCTGTGGCTCTGCAATTTTGCCAATGCCCCCTGGCCATCTCACTACACACCAATGATATAGTGGTGTATGTGAGAGAACCTGGTGTAAACCTGGACCCAATGGTGCGGGAGTATGTCAAGTACGAATGGTTCTCTGGTTCAAGTATAAATTGAATGAAATCAGTGTTTTTTCCACTGACCCCCAATACGGTCCCATATGTGCTAGAGTATCCACTTGAATGGTGTACGGAGCCCCTCAAATACCTGGGGATCTAGGTGCATAGTAAAATCATAGTAAAATGACAAAACTATGGAACAGCTGTAATGAAATAGTGAGATCAAGAAAACCGATGAATCCGTCCACCCCTCTCGCTGGTGGACAGATTAGCAATTATCAAGATGGTTGTGCTACCCAAGTTCTTATATTTGTTTACTAACATCCTCATCCCGTTAACGCAGGACTTTTTTAAAACACTGCAATCCTGCTTGATGACTCTCACATAGCCTGGCAAACAGCCTAGAATCAGATGGCAGACACGTACACATCCTTATCTCAAAGTGGGGTTTGCAGCTATGGATTTCTAACTATACTACCTATGCGCTCAGGCCCATTTTGCTCACTACTGGTATTACCCCCAACAATACATGGCACACACCACTGTGGAACATGAGGAGGCTCACCCAACTCCTCTCAGCATGATGGTGCCGAATGTGTGGCTGTCCAACAATCTTAAATCTTTTGGCTCAATGTATACCACAACTAGAGTATGGCAAGCACTCACAACTAGAGCAAACAAAACTCCATTATATGCAGCATCAGTACCACTAACACACCACTCATCCCTATCAGTCACAAAGGAGACAGGGGCATTACCATTTTACAGGAGGCGGGACTGAAGACAATGGTTGATGCTTTCCCTGTGGGATTTTTCTAAAACTTACAGAATTCAGAGATGGCCGGCAGTGCCCCCGTTGCAGAGTTTTGTATACTACAGGCTACGAGCTGCTATGAAAGTACTATACCCCTGTTTTCCCCAGGAACTGCCTTCGCTGACCTCACTACAGACCCTGATCTCATGTACTGATTGGAAGAAACTTATTATTCAACTATATGGCCCCTTCCAGTTCAAAGGGGGTGGACCCACGGATAAAGCTAAGGAAATGTGGGATACGATTATGGATGCCCCAATGATGCATACAGACTGGGAATTCTGCTGCGGCCAACTGTACAGGCTTACATCTAACTGCAACCTCAAGATAATACACTTTAAGTACTTACAATAGGCCTATTACATCCCCCCCAGCTTCACAACCATGGGTTGCATACAAAGTCAACATGCAGTGCGGGGCTGCTGATGCTCAATTCTTGCACCTGGCATGGACCTGTGGGTCAGTGTTTCGATACTTGACACAGGTCACACAGACCCTATCCAAAATACCGCCAGTAACACGCAAACGTGGCACTGCTAATGGTTAAATGCAGGGTATCCATGTGTTGGAGTGGGAGGAGAGCGCCACAACATAGTGATTGGCTACAAGATCTATCATATTGCAAGACACAATTTAAAACAGACGCTGAAGAACTACCTCTGGCATCAGGCCAAGAGACTTTTAGGCCCTATATGTAGCTTACATGCTGTCCACAAACACAGAATACATTCTGCACCATATCACAATCATTGAGAGATGGTGGGGGGAAACGGGTGGCTGGGAGGTATAAATTAGTGCACATTTGTTCTTCATATGGCTGGGGCAGAATGTCATTCTAGAGCCTCTGTTCTGTTTCTTTTGTTAATTTCTTGCATATGCCCTGCCTGTGTTGTGTAAAACCGCAATAAAAAATACTAATAAATAAATAAGTTAAGAGTGATTTGCATATGGCTGGGTTCAAACTGGGGCTGGTATGGTGAGCAAAAGAATGATGGATTAAACCCAGATCTTTGTGACTGTGGGTGAATGTTTGAATTGTTCAGCATTCCTTGTTCTTGTTGCTTTTGTTACACAACACATCTATGGCGCAATGCTTCAGTCATCAATCTAAACCTAGGACTAAACCAGGTCTGTAGGAACAATCTAACCATGGCATCTCTCCCTACATGAGTAGGACCATGATAATGCCTAGCCATCAGTGGCAATAGACTGTTAGACAACACAGGTCTTTCATCTCCTCAAGGCCCAAAAATCATTATCATCCCTCTTGGCACAGCCTGCCATAATCCCACTCTGCTGTTCTGCTTCTGACAGTTCCTCCTGAAGCCTTTTGACCTCCTACAACATATAAGAAGTTGTTAACAAAAGGTTGTAGGTGGTCTCATCTGTCCCTACATTGGTGTGTACATTGGTGTGTTCACTATTAAAGGTGCACACATTATGAGCACAATGCTTTGCAACCTCGTCAGCGTATCTGTTGCCAAAGGTCATATAATCATCTCCTTTACAGTGAGCAGCGCGCTTGATGGCTGCAACCTGAGCAGGCATCTACAATGCTTCAAGAATCTATTGTACTTCCTCTCCATTTTAAATAGGTGACCCTGAGGAGGTCATAAGCCCCCCTCTGCGACCATAACTGTCCAAAATCGTGAACAACACCAAAACCATACTGACTATCAATGAAAATGGTCACTCCCTACTGGTCAGAGACACATCAAGCTCTTGTAAGAGCAATGAATTCATCCACTTGTGCAGTAAATGCTCCCTGAAGCCAAGTGTACAAACTGCATGAGTAGTTCTTACATTTCCTCCATGGTCTTGCAAACACAAGTCATCCACAAACAATGCAAAATCAGATTCAGGCAGTGGCTCATCATGTATATATGGTCTTGGCTTCATGCACAATTCAGAAACATCGAGAAAGTCGTGCTCCACCTCACCATCTTCACAGTCACTCTCGGGAAGGGGCAACAAAGTAGCAAGGTTTAAATTAGCATATCTTTTTGAGGTAATATTCTCAGCAGCAAGTATGATCTGATCATTCTGGGTCAAGAGGCTATTTGTTAAGTGTTGAGTGTGAGTACACTTCAACAGTATTTCCATGGAATGAGGCACATACACACTTAGGGGAGTACCCATAACAATGCCTTCACACTTCTTAATGCTGACACTAGTAGCAGCCATGGATTAGAGACACGGGGCAACAGTGCAGCTATTTGGTCAAGAGGAACAGAAAAATGAGCTACAGGTCTGCGGGCACTTCAATGCGTCTTGGTAAGCACTGAGAGAGCCCAACCCTTCCTCAAATTGCAGAAAAGGAAAAACGTGTTGTTATAATCAAGCATTCTTAGTGCTGGGACGCCTCAAAGACTTTCTCTCAACTCTAGGAAGGCAACCTTTTGTTATACCAGGTTACCGGATCTGACACATCTTTGCGTGTAAGCCTTTGTAAAGGCTTGGCTACTAGCAAAAAATTGGGTATCCACTGGCAACAGTAGCCCACCATTCCCAAGAACATTCTGACTTCTTTCTGTGTTGTTGGTGGTTTCATTTGCCGAAGTGCTGATATTCTTTCTTCCTACACCTTCCTGACCCCCTTCTCAATGTGAAGCCTGAGATACAGGCTTTCTATCAAACAGTATTGCAACTTATTCAGTGTTACCTTATGTCTGTTCTTAGCCAAGAGGTTCAGCAAAGCAATAGTATCAGTTGTGTAGGCCTCTTGAGTATTTGACGCAGCCAACAGGTCATCGATGTACTTCACCTCGACAGAGTTACAGGGCATAACCAAGGACTGAAGATAGACAGACTCTCCGTATACCCTTGTGGGACTCGTCACAATGCCAAAACATGACTTCCTAGCCAAAATGCAAAGGGGAACTGACTGTCCTAATGCAAAGGTATAGAGTAGAAGGCCTGACAAAGATCAATCACAGTAAATCACTCAGTCTCATATGGAATCTGAAACCAAATCACAGCTGGATTCAGTACCACTGGACAACAGGGAACTACAATATTGTCTATCTTTCGGAGGTCTTGAATGATGCGGTATTTACCGCTGGGCTTCTGTAAGCCTATAATGGGTGAGTTACATGGAGTTCCCATAATCTCCTTCAAAATGCCTTGTTGGATCATTGTCTCGATTACTGAAGTTATTCCAGCAATTGTTTCAGGAGTCAGATTATATTGCAGGGTTCTTGGGTACTCAGCATTAGGCTTTATCTGAATGTATGGAAAGACTCAACTCCTTAGAAGAGTCAACTGTCCTTCCCTGAAAAATCCCAAACTTTCGACCTCACATTGTCACTGAGGTCCCAGGGTAACTCCTCAATTGTCACCATAGGTTCACTTTCACACTTGTCACCATAGGTGTTAGAAATTGGGTTTCTGGTTGGTAGAGGTATGCACACTGTCCAAGCAGGTACCACAATCCTAGTCAGGGTAAGTGTAGTACACACTGAAGGTTTACCTGTGCTCAACCTCTGGTAGCTTGGCGCAGAGCAGTCAGCCTAAACTAAAGAGGCAATGTGCAAAGTATTTGTGCACACACACACACACAGTAACACTGTGAAAACATTGCAAAAGTACTCCACCCCAGTTTAGAAAAGTAGCCAATATTTATCTGAGGCAAACAATACAAAAATAACAAAGCTTCAACATGCAGATGTCATGATATGAATTTTGCACGATTAAATAAAAAATCCACTGCTTAGAAGTCAACTGGGGCTACCTGCTTGGACTAGACCGGGGCAAATCCAAATGTTCAGTCCAACCGCAATTGAGCGCGTGCTGGATACAGGAATCATGCAGACCAGCTGAAAGTACCTTGAATGCATCGATGCTCGGGCACAATGTGTTGAAATACAGAGGTGATGCATTGCCGTCACAGGCAATGCGTCAATTCCGAAGTCGGGCAAAGTAATTGATGCATCGATCTAAAGAGCGCTGTGTGTCAGTTCCGAGGTGTCAATGTCGAACCGCTGGGCCGAGAGCAATGTGTCGATTAGATGCCCCTCCGGCGTGGGAATGTGTCGGAGTCGGGAACAGAGTGTCGCAAATGTTGCAATGTGTTGTCCGAGACTCACGAAGCCGTGGTGATTCAGAGGCGCTGTGTCAGTAAAGTTGGGGCTGCATTGTAAGTCAAGGTCGATGCGTCACATACTCAACGAGTAGTGTCCCCGGCTCCAGTGCAGTCAGCGACACTGCGTCGGTTTCATAGGGAATGAGCCAGTTCTGAACGATACTACTGTTTGGATGTGTTAGTTTCTTAGATTGCAGCACCAAACACTCACTTCCAAGAGCCCAGGACTGGAGTTGGCACCACTTGGCAGAGTAGGACTCACAGCAGAGGATCCCAGGTGCTAGTAGAAAGATGCAGATCAAGTCTTTATTATCCTTGAGACTTCAGTAACAGGAATCAAGCCCAAACAAGCCCTTGGAGAACCTTTAGAGATGCAGGATGTAGAGAGCAAAGTCCAATCCATCCTCCCATTCCCAGGTAAGAAGCACAAGGCAGCAGGCCAACACAGCAAAGAAAGCAGCAAAGTGGCAACCCCTCCTGGCAGCACAGCTCTTTTCCATGGCAGAATGTCCTCAGTCCAGAAGCGTTTTGAGTAAATGGTGTCAGGGGTGCCAGTACTTAGACCAATTTTAGCCTTTGAAGTAGGGATATTGTAAAGAAAGGTCTTTGTAGAGCACAATACCCTGCCCTTCCTGGCTCCAGACACACTATAGGGAATATGCAGCTCTGTGTGCGGGGATAGGCACAGCCCTATTCAGGTGCAAGTGTCAGCTCCTTCCTCTCACTCTAGCTCAGGAAGATCCATCAGCCTGGTGATGGACCATCAGGATATGCAGGTCACATTTCCGCTCCCTGTGTATGACTGTCTGGAGGGAATACACAATACCCATCTGTCACCCAAACTAGATGTGTATTCTAAGGACAGTCAGAGGCACAGAATAGTTAAAATAAGAAAAGTCCAACTTTCTAAAAGTGCTATTTTCAGACCTGCACTTTAAAACCAACTTTACTAAAATGTGTTTTTAAACTGTGAGTACAGAGACACCAAATGTTCTCTTCCTATCTTTTCGCAGTTGGAAGTTATACTTGTAAACCAATGGTAACCTATAGGAGAGATAGGCTTTGCTGTAGTGAAAAACACATTTTGTAGTTTTTCACGAGGACATGTAAAACTCAAAAGCTCATGTCCGACCTTTTAAATACACTGCACCTAGCCCTTGGGGCTACCTAGGGTCTACCTTAGGGTTTGGGACTGGCAAGTAGGTGAACTTGCCAGGTCGAAATGGCAGATTAAAATTGCTCACACAGGCTCTGCGAACTCAGGCCTGAAACATGGTTAGAGGGCTACTTATGTGGGTGGCACAAGCTGTGCTGCAGGCCCACTAGTAACATTTAATTTACAGGCCCTGGACACATGTAGTGCACATTATTAGAGAATTGTAAGTGAATTAAATATGCCAATTGGAGATGAGCTTATATTACCATGTTTAGAGGAGACCACACATGCAGTTTAGCACTGGTTAGAGTGGTAGAGAGTTCAGAGGCCTAGGGCCAATAAATATGAGGTTAGAAAAAGTAGAGGAGGAAGCCAAAGGGTATGGGGGTGACCCTGCAGAGAGGGCCATTTTCTAACACAACCCACCTCCAGCCTAAGGCCAGGATAGACAAATCAATACCATGATATCTTCCACTAGTGCAGGGGCACTTGTCAGTTCTACGCCTCTCTGAACTGAGTCGGATCCCTCTGTCTATACTCTCTGGAGCTACTGAACTGACCCATGGAGAACCCTGGTTCTTATCTGTGCACCCCATCTGTGCAGCACCTAGCCTTAATTTACTCACAGATGCATCCCAGTAAGCAAATGGTGCCACCATGGACAACAAAGTGATGTAGTCCATTGCACCCCTTGTATCAGACTTTTGTCCTCAATCCAAGAAAAACTCTGCCCATTAGGATAGTAACCAACAGAGACCGCTGACAGATGGCAGTGTCAGGAACCAGGCCTCAGGCCCCAGGCCATCTACTGCTAGGTGGAGGCCCCAATCGGGGATATTGGGTAGCCCCCACTCCATGGAGCTGGCAAGGAGTTCCCTAGGGGCTTTTGAGGTGTCTCTGCCCTCTGAGGTGTCTAAGAGTGGGGAAGCAGTAGCCTGGATGTTTTGCACCCTACTTCTACTCTAGTTCCCACCAGTTCAGGGGTGGTATCCTACAACTTGTCATTCAACTCAGGGTCTGTACCCTGAAGCTGAACAGGGGACAGGGGTGAGTCCTCCCTCACCCTGCCCCACCACCTGGGCCCCGCACCCTTTGCTTGGGAGTGGTACCCCCAGAACAATGAACTGTCTTGGCACCCTTGTGGCTGCCCTTCCCAGTTTTCCTGACACCGGCATCAACTCACTCCCAGAAGCAGTCTATGAACATACTATGACATTCCTTTGGGTCACCTCCCCACCCCCTCCAGGGATACCAGGACCACCTGGTAGAAGTGATGACCCCCACCCTCAGAAATCATCAGTTCACCACCTTAATCCATCTCCCAAATAAAGGAGATCAGGGTTTGGGGTCACTCCAAGGTACCATCTTGGACACTCTGGTACTGGCTCCTCAACAAGCTTCCTGGGGCCAGTCAGCTTACTGTCACCAAGGTGCTGGTGGAACTCTGATAAACAGATAAACAGATTATGAGCATATGCTCTCTCATGATTAAATTGTGAAACTCAACATAATGTCATAGAGTCTGTAGTCATAACTAATTATGAACCTCCTTTGGGTCACCTACCCCCCTTCCAGGGATACCAGGGCCATAGGTCAGAAGAAGTTCCTGAGTTACCCTACACACTTGGCTAGTGTACTGCTAATGTACTGCTGGGGCAACTAGCCTTTCCACAACCATGGTCTGGCTAGCCCTGGTGTCCCTCAGAACAGTGACTGGGCTCCCATTTACTTTCATCTGGTGGGATTGATGACTCGCACCCTCAGGGATCATCAGCTCACTTCATTAGTCCATCTCCAAAACGAATACAGCCCTGCTAATTACCACGCATCAGGAGTCAGACTAACACATTTTAGTGCTGGTGTCCGCATCACAGCACAAACTGAACTGTGTCTGCTGGCTTATGTCTTTGTCGTTCTCTCTCTCTTTGATGCTGTCTCGTGCTTTCCATACAGCGTGTACTTGGATGATTCAGGATGGACAATGTGTTGATCTCCAGCAATCCCAACCTGGTGTGCACACTGTGACTTTCAGCAGCTTCATTCAATTTCTAATAAGTAACAGGAATCCAAACTTCCAGTGCTTATCTAACCTGGGTGGGTGTGCATACAATTCCCAATCCAGAATTCCTTCACAAAGAGCAAATTCACTTAACTTCTTTTTATGTTCATACACATATAGGGGCCGATTCCAATCCTGGAAAAAGGCTGTACAAATCGTTGTATGGAGCGTTTTTCCTGTACGACTCGTACCCGGTAAACTTTTCTTACAACCAAGGAAGTACGATTCGTACAGAAAGCCTCTTTCCATACAAATCGTACAAAAGACCATACGGCTAAAATAAACCAACGATTCTGATCCGGAACAGCTTGTACGCAATGTCTGTACGTATTTAAGCAGCGGTTTCCGGCCAGCAAGTACGATTCGTCCCTACGGCACTCCGTACGGCTCTTTTCATACGGGAGCCAAAAACAGCCGTAAAAGCAGAGTCCCCAGGGGTACGAGTCGTACAGGCATACACCCCCGTGCATTGTGTATGTACGGTGCGTACCCCCAGTGCGCATGTACTGTGCGTACCCCCAGTGCGCATGTACTGTGCGTACCCCCAACATCGCGTACCCCAACATCGCGTACCCCAACATCGCGTATGTATGCACCGTACATACGCGATGTTGGGGTATGCGAAGTTGGGATACGCGATGTTGGGGTACGCGATGTTGGGGGTACGCACAGTACATGCGCACTGGGGGTACGCACAGTACATGCGCACTGGGGGTTTGCATCGTACATACACAACGCACGGGGGTGTATGCCATTTACGACTCGTACCCCTGTACGACTCGCACCCCGGGAACAACTATTCCCGGGATACGAGTCGTACAAAGTTCGCTTCGTAGCGGGTAATGGCAATCCCGCGTACGGGATGTTTTCCGTACAAATCATAAATCGGAAAGCCGGTCCGGATCGTACTAGTACGGTCGGACTGCATTTTTACAATTTGTACGGAAAAGTGTCTGGGTCCGTCTCGTACAACAAATCGGGCCGATCCATACAAATCTGATCGGGAAAAGTTGTATTTTTCCCGTACGAATCGTACTTCACGGGTCGGACGGGACTTGTACGATTTGAATGGAAAAATTTACAGATACGAGTCGTACGGGAAAAAAAAATACAGGATCGGAATCGGCCCCATAATGTCGGGCATGTTGGATTGGGATTTTGTGTAGACTGATTGGACTGCAAGTCGTATGCTGAGATGTAGGTTGGCAAGGATACCAAAGACGAACACTCTTCCACATGAAAAGTCTTGTGACCACAATGTCATTGTACAGGCAGTGTCAGTTCATGTTGCCAGCATTTCACAGCAGTTGGTAAGTAACCAGTTTGTACAGAATGCAGGGAAGCACTGGCTAGAGACTGATATCTGCTTTGGGAGGTGCAACACAATGAAAGGAAGGCGTTTTGATTTGTGATAAGGTGTCAAAGGTAGCCAAACATTATCTGGCAATTATACACTGGTCGGAGAGAGCGATGTGATTTGTCCATGGTAGTGCAAGACGGTGTACTGGTCAGAGCAGGTGTAAACTGTAGGAAGTGAGGAGACTGTGCAAGCATATGACAGCGTTTTGGAGAAGAGTGATTTGAAGGAGCATTTGCATAGCAGAAAGCTGAAGAGAAAGGTGGGGCATTACAAAGCGACAGTAGGTTAGTGACTTTTATTGTAGGTGCTTTGCAAGAGTTTCAAGTTGTTTTTAGAGCTGCTTGATGCCCAAAAGGGTTTCATTTCTGATATGTATCTGTTTTCATGGACTTCAGTGCTTGATTAGCAGCATTTAATTTGCAGGCCCTGGGCGTATGTAATGCACTTTACTAGGGACTTATAAGTAGATTAAATATGCCAATTGGGTATGAGCACATTTTACCATGTTTAGAGGTAAGAACCATACCCTTTATCACTGGTTAGCAGTTGTAGAGTGCTCAGAGTTCCAAAGCCAACACAAACGAGCTCTGAAAAAGTGGAGGAGGAAGGCAAAACGTTTGGTGGTGGCCCTGCATAGAAGACCATTTTCCATTTAGGCCCCAGCTGCAGATGGCTCTAGAACGGCAATCCCTATTGTTGCAATTCATAGAGAGAGATTTAGGTCTAACACTGGCTTTGGAGAGAGAATAGTTTTGTTGTCTCTCTCGGGAATCTGCTTTTGATTCGATCGATTTCTTTTCTATATTTCTATTTGTCCCACCCAGGAGCATTTCGGGATTACTTTTTTTTGATTAGATGAGTTGTATACTTCCACTCTTTCACTTTCTGGGACTCTTTTTCTATTTTGCGTTAAGCAATTTATGGAGCTGTATGGGTTTCCCTACACACTCCCTTGCTTCTTTCTGTGCCACCTGCACACTCTTTATTTCTTCCCTTCTCCCACCCCCTTATGCTACTCACCACACTCTATGGCCCGTTTCCATTTTCATAGTTTCTAAAATTTAGTTATTTATATTTTTCATGATGGCCTGGTAGATTCAAAGGGGCAGATTTACAAGCCCCTTGCGCCACGTTTGCGTCACTTTTAACATGGGAAAGGTGACGCAAAAGTGGCGCAAGGGGCTTGTAAATCTGCCCCAAAGTGTTTACAGGTCACTCGCTTCCATTATTTGGTCTTGCACACACTTTGAATTGCTTTTTTTCCCTTTTATTTTAACATTCTAACATGGCCATCCATGTGTCACTAAAGATATGCACACAAGCATCACAATGCACACATGCGTCATGAGAGAAACACATCAGTGTCCATTTTGGAATTAGTTTGATTTAATGTGTTGCATTAGTGTGCTGTAACGCAAACCCTCTGTTACATTAAAACATGGGTGTGGTAAGCACCTATTTTTACATGTAATTCCCCATTTCCAAGAATCAACTTGAAAAATTAGGTATTTTCCAGACATGGTAAGCAGGTTCAGTAAATAACTCACCCCATTATGAACCATTCATAATCGGGACCAAATACAAAAAATGGTGTCCAAATCAGGGAAGACATAATATTGTCCAAATCATGGCCTCAGACAGTAATTGTAACTGAAGTACAACTGCTATGTTGTGATCGTTTACTTCACTAAAATTTCAAATACATGATGTTTTGGCTTGTAATTGATATCAGTGTCTTCAACTGCAGATCTAGTTTAACAGACCAAAAATGTCTATCATCTCAGTGCCAATTTTATTTTCATTGGATATATTGAAAAAATATTCAGCTCTACATGCTTTTTGCAAGACGTAAACAACCATTTTTAGCGATCGCAAATGGAGAATCGAGCCATTTGCGACTGCTAATTAAGTCTGTGGCATGTACAAAAGCTATTTTGCGAGTCAGAAACTTATTGCCGACTGGAAAAATAGTTTTCCCCACTCACTATTAGGAAGGGACGTGTAATGGACGTCCCTTCCTAATAGCGATACGCAGTGCCATGTACGAATGTTTTGGGACCGAAATGCAGGTGGAAAACATTCGCACATTCACACCAATAGAAAGTTGGTGGAAGACCAGCCGCAAACTGAAAGGGGTCACCAAGGGAAGGTGGCCAAAAACATGTTTTTTAAGAGCAGACAGTGGTCCCATGGACCACTGCCTGTTCTTAAAAAATAAAACTGAAAAGTTTCATTATTCTTTTTGAAACAGATCCCGTTTTCCTTTTGGAAAAATGGGCTGCATTTAAAAAAAAAAATTTCATTAAAAAAAGCAGTCACAGACAAGGTGATCTGCTGAATCCAGAAGGCCACCATCCCTGTTAGTGCCCACAATTCACAATGGGGAGAGAATGTGGTCCGCCGGCTAGCTTGCCGACTTTGGTGCTGGAAACCAAGGTTCGAGCCTCGGGGTCGCGTCCATATCCTGTGATTCTGGGCAAATCACTTAATCTCCCCGTGCCTGAATGTGTCCTTGTGTAACGTAACCGGTGCTCATGTAAAGCGCTCCAATACCTTCGGGTCGAGTTTGCGCTATTTAAATCTGCACTAAAAAAAAAAAAGGGTCACAAATTGCGACCTGCGTCATGAAAAATAAAAAGAAACAATTGATAGACGAAATGCTGGACAATGCAAACATTCACCCCCCAGTCACAAGGATCTGGGTTTAATCCATCATGCTTTTGCTCACCACACCACCCCAGTTTGGACCCAGCCATATGCAAATCAGCCTTGACCCTGTTCCTTGTGGGAACAGTCCAGCCTGAACAGCCAAGCCAGGTCCTCACTGGACTGGAAATAAGCATCCTGGGACTGGATGGATTTAGGCCCAGATCTCTGTACTGTGGTAAATGTATGACATTGTTCTGCATTCTGTCCATCAATTGTTGCTTTTGCATAATAATGAGGCAGGTTCCTTGTGACCCATATGAGAATCGCAAGCAGTGTCTGAGACACTGTTGTACACGCTATTTCGTGAGTCGCAAATTGCGAGTCAAAACAAAATCGTAATTTGTGACTCGCAAAATGGAATGGTCGTGCATCTGGCCCAACATGTGAAAAATTGTTTTTTAACATGTAAAGAGAAGATCATATAGGCTCCAGAGAGAATACTGTCTTGAACGCTATGAATATATTTTAATTTTATTTTATACTTCCTCACAAATTCTTCTTTTTTTCAATTAACTCGTATTATTCAATTGATGTTGTTCATATCTGTGCCATCTAGGATGTATAAAGGAGTTGAAATGTGACAAAAAATTAAGCAAAACAAATCAGCAAGTAAAATATAAAGCTGAGAAAATAGAAGTTTGCCTTAGTAGAAGAATAATCATAACTAATGATCGCCACAAATTGAATTGAACACCAATACCTTATTTAAAATGCTATCTTGTTGAAAAACTAGCATTTGTGGGATGGATATGTGTACATTTTATCAAAGAAGAAATGGAAATGATATTGAAAGTGTTAGAAAACAGGCTGTTATTAAGAGAACTATGGGGCATATCAACAACAACCGGCGATAATTATCTCTAAGCGCACTTAGCGCTAGGATAATTATCGCCGGCTAGCGTGAATTTTTATCGCTGAGATAGCGTGCTATTAGCAACGCCTATCTCAATAGCGATAAAAAACCTCACGCTAACAGGCTAACGTGAGATTATCGCTGGAAACCCAGCGATAATCTCACGTTACCTTGTTAATAGGGACAGGCAAACTTAGCCATGATATCCTCCTTCCATAGGATATCATGGCTAAGTCAGAAAAATACCAGACGTAAAAAAGCAGCGTTAACCGCGGTTAGCGCTGCTTTTTTTGTCTCTAACAGGGTTAGCGACATTCTTGATAATAGGAGAAATGTCGCTTAGCGACATTTCTCCTATTATTTTACTCTGGAACGCCCCCTTTGCATCTCATTAGAGATGCAAGGGGAAGCGTAGAGTAAAAGGGTGCTAACATGCAAATTTGCATGTTAGCACCCTGTTGTTGATAGGACGCTAGTTTTATCTCTCCTTTTTGGCTTTTAAAGCCAAAAAAGCAGAGATAAAGCCCTTGTTGATATGCCCCAAAGCTTTTACTCAGATTCAATATATCCGACAACTGAAGATGTATTCATGGCTGATCAATATAAAAGAGATGACTTTCACAAAAGTATTTTTGAAACGGATGGAGAAAAAAGAAATTATTACAGTGAACAGTTTCTGTAATTATTCAAATAGATTGATGATAAGCTGTCAACTGTAGCTATGGCTTTACCATTTCTTTGAGAATATCTCACTGAATTTAGGAAACAATGGGACTCAACTATAAATAGCAGAACATTGACATAAATGCCTATACGTTGCTTATTGTATTGTATTGTATTGTATTGTATGAAGTATTTATATCGCGCAACTATCACTCCACGGGTATCCTGGCGCATAGAGACCATGATGACACAAGGCAACCAATCGATTCGGCCACTAAACGGGAACCTACTAGCTGTTTCTGGCAAATAGCCAGGTCTTAAGGTTTTTCCTAAATAACAGTAAAGAGTCTACTTGTCTAAGGCTTAGGGGAATTTCATTCCATAGACAGGCTGCTGCCAGGCCGAAAGCTCTGCCCCCTAGCTTTGTCGAATTAACTCTGGCAACAGACGCCAGGCTTTGGCTGGCGGACCGAAGAAGTCTTTGGGCGCATACCAGGTAAGCCGTTCTTGTAAGGAGAGCGGACCTGAATCATGGAGCGCTCTAAAGACAAGACATAAAGATTTAAAACTGACTCTGTCCTTGATAGGAAGCCAGTGTAGATCCCTCAGTGCCTGCGTCGCGGAGGAATTACGCTGTCTCTTAAGGGCCAATTTAGCTGCCATAGACTGGACTCTTTGCAACCCCTGAAGAATGTACTTGGGAGCACCCAGATACAGGGAGTTGCAATAGTCCAGTCTACTCATGATGATACTACGGACCACCAAAGGCCTCACTTCACTAGATAGTAGAGGAAGGATCTGACGGAGGGCTCTCAATAGTGCAAAACATATGCCGATTGTTTTATTGGCCTGGGTTTTCATTTGAAGGTCTTCATCAAACATGACTCCCAGGTTACGCACCGTCCTGGATGCCTCTATAAGGGCATCCTCTGGTCCGAACCTGAATTCACCTATCAGTTGTCTGGACAGTCTCGCTGCACCACAGTACAGCAGCTCTGTTTTCCCCGCATTGAGCTGGAGAGAATTAACTCCTAGCCAGTCTGAGATCTGCCCCATACACGCCTGAAAGGAACTCATGGATACTGCATGCTTTCCTTGGATGGAAAAAGACAATTGAATGTCATCGGCATAGTTGATAACATCAATCCCAAAAGATTTTATGATGGGGATCAAAGGGCTTAGATAGACATTAAAAAGAATCGGGCTGATTGCTGAGCCCTGGGGTACTCCAGAGCATACTGGAGACCATGAGGAGACATATGGCACCATACTGACCGCCTGCTGTCGACCTGACAAATATGATTGAAACCATTTCAGGGCACATCCCCTCACTCCAATACTCTTTAGTCTTGCCATCAGTACTGCGTGGTTGACCGTGTCAAATGCGGCCGACATATCCAGTAGGACCAGCACTGAAGAGGTCCCACTGTCGGCTCGCATTCTCAACTTATCCATCATTGTGATCAGAGCGGTCTCCGTCCCATGCCCTGGCCGGAACCCAAACTGGTCCCTGTCCAGGAGAAGATTATCCTCTAAATAGCATGACAGAGACCTACTGACCAGTTTTTCCACGATTTTAATAGGAAAAGGCAGCAAGGATATGGGGCGAAAACTAGCTGGCAGCAAGGGGTCCAGAGATGGCTTCTTCAACAGGGGGGTCACCATTGCTTGTTTCCAGGCACCTGGTACCGCTCCTTCATTCAAGGATTGGCAACAGATGAGCCGCAAGGCCGGAAAAAGGATGGGGCCGTAATCCTTCCATAATTTATGAGGAAGGGGGTCAAGAGGTGATCCAGATGAGACCTCCAGTGCTAAACTGTTGAAAAGATCCTTTGTGAGGGGTTGGAAATATTCCAGTGATGTGGTCGATCTGTTGTCCTTGATAGTTAATGGTGAGCCCTTAGAATCAGAAACAAAGCCCCCCACAATTTTGGCCACCTTATCAATAAAGAAGGCAGCAATCTCATTGCAGAGCCTTTGTGATGGCTGGATTCCATTAGCCGTACACCCAGGGTTGCTAAGGTCTTTAACAATTTTGAAAAGAGCCTTAGTACTATTGGGCGCCTGTAAGATAGAGTTGGCATAAAACTGTGCCTTGGCTCCCCTGATGGCTTGATTATATTGGGCTTGGGCTAATCTGGACGCTGTTTTATCTGACTCAGAGTATGACCTCCGCCATCTTCGTTCTGCCTGCCGGCGGGCAGAGCGGAGCTTTTTCAATTCCTCACTGAACCACGGTGCAGAGGGTATGGCCTTGATTTTACGTCTTTTCCTGGGAATGCAGCGATCGAGAGTATTGTTTATAAAATTGCTGTAGCTATTATAGTTCTCCTCTACTGAGACATCAGGATCATGTAGATATTGCTCAGTAAAAGGAGAGGCTAGACTCTCATTAGGCAATTTTGACCAATCTCGGCCCCATCGAAAGGAAGCTTGTTTTTTCCCTGTCGGAGAAGCTCTAGATATAGTGATCCTAAAGCGTATCAAGAAATGATCAGTCCAGCTTAGCGGGGATATGTTCAACACCTCAAGCTCGGACTGCTTGGCGAAGACCAAGTCAAGCGCATGTCCTCCCTGATGAGTTGGCTCTTGAATGTGTTGAAATAGGCCGCAGTTTTCGCAGGTTTGACAGAGAGCTTGAAGATGATTCCCCAGGCTCCCTGTCCCCCAGAGATTAAAATCACCAAGTATTAGCAATCTAGAATGTGTTAGTGCTAAGTCGGCAATTGTGTCAAGTAGGGCCTGTTGTTGATGATCAGGGCCCGGAGATCTGTAACAGACCAGGCCAGTCAGCACTCTCCCTTTGGGTTCTTGTAAAGTAAAACCCAAAAGCTCGTGCCCAGCTATCTCATTTACCTGCAGCAATGCGCAGTCCCATTTCTCTTTGAATATTAACCCTACTCCTCCTCCTCTTCCCGTTAAGCGGGGTTTATGAAGAATTTTATAGCCTGGTGGACAGGCAAACCCGATTTCCACCAGGGAATCTGGGGTAGTCCAGGTCTCGGTAATGAAAAGGAAATCCAGATTCAGATCTTCAAGCAGGTCGAAAATCTCCTGATGATGCTTTATCAGGGACCTGCTGTTGATCAAGCCACATATCAAATTCAATAGAGATCCCCCCCGTCCAACCTTACCGATACTCAGCAGACTGTCTCTCGAATAACAGATCCGACCTGTACTGGATACACCAGCATGGGGGGCGCTGGGCGCGACCAAGGCGCGGACGGGCGCAGACGGGCTTGCCTCTGGCGCGCCTCCGGCGTGCCATCGGCGCGCCCGCTGCGCGCGCGCGCTGCGCGCTTGCATCCCCCTTGTTAAAATAGGGCCAGCGACTAGACCGCTAACAACAATGGCGCTCGGTGGGTGGCGCGTTCCTCGGTCGTTCCGTGACTGTCTCACCAAGCGGTGAAGTGAGTACCTTTTTAGTGTGCAAGTAAGTGGGCAAAACAGTTTATTTATATTTAAAACAGCAATTCTCACAAATTAAAACCTAAATCACTAGCCTAGAATATTGATACCAGCGTCGCGCTAACCAGCCTGCCCCCGTCAATAGGGAAGCAGAGCAGTGGAACAACAGCTAAGTATGAATTCCGGTAGAGTGTCCTGCAATCTGCACCCTCCGTATGCCTTGCTAAATGTCTCTAATAATAGCGCTGCGCGCTTGCATCCCCCTTGTTAAAATAGGGCCAGCAACTAGACCGCTAACAACAATGGCGCTCGGTGGGTGGCGCGTTCCTCGGTCGTTCCGTGACTGTCTCACCAAGCGGTGAAGTGAGTACCTTTTTAGTGTGCAAGTAAGTGGGCAAAACAGTTTATTTATATTTAAAACAGCAATTCTCACAAATTAAAACCTAAATCACTAGCCTAGAATATTGATACCAGCGTCGCGCTAACCAGCCTGCCCCCGTCAATAGGGAAGCAGAGCAGTGGAACAACAGCTAAGTATGAATTCCGGTAGAGTGTCCTGCAATCTGCACCCTCCGTATGCCTTGCTAAATGTCTCTGATAATAGCGGAAATAACCTTTTCATATGCAAGAAGAAACATCCAAAATTATTCCAGGAAGCCATTTAAAAGGGCTGCACAAACAGGAATTGGTTGCTAAATTAACAGCTAAGTAAGAAAATTGAAAGAATATTGGGAAATCATTGCATACATCATTTAATTGCACATTGGGTAAATCCTGATTCCTTGGGTTCGATAAATAACACATGTCAGATAATAGTGATTCTGATGTTTAAACCATGTACTGTGGAATTGTTATTTATTCAGATGTGTTAAATACCGAATGTGTGCCTTTTTACACATGTGGTAAATATCACACCTGATAAAAAGCACATGAACAAAACATCAGAAAGTGCCTATTTTCAGGCATTGGAAGTTCCTGGAGTGAGAACATGAATCCCTAGAGAAGAGAAATAGCCAAAGCACCACACAGACAGACCAGACCTCATTATCTCCCCATAGTACACCAACAACTCCTTCCTGTGTGGGCGTGTATAGGTGTTCATTTTGTGGGGATACAGCACCTTCAAACAAGTTAACCAGAATCCATTGCTATCCCCTGATATCACTTAGTCATCAAACTGTTCCTTCGTGGACCCCAGGAGACAAAGGAAGTACACGTTTACAGTCCTGAGCCGAAGGTTCTGGTCAAGGAGGTGGCAAGACACCATGACCGTCTAATGTGCTTTCCTATGCTGATGATGCCAAAAACAAACTAGAACATGCATGTGGAATGGGATAACAGAATGAGCACTAAAGCATGGCAACTGGAGGTACTGTTAAACTTCAGTTCTACATCAAGCCGTGGGAAGAAAAAATTATGACCTTTCTCAACATGTCTGGAGTGAAATATACAAAAGAAGGTCTTGAAGTCAGAGGACTCCAAGGTAAGAGACATAACAGTTGTCATGGAAGAACATGTCATCATCATTGGAAAGAGTGACTGATTTAATTTATTACACAAAGTCACATTGATCCATGTATATGCTACCATAGGGGATAACAACTCTCTATTGATGGCTGTTGACATGTATTAAGATTGATGGACTACAACAATCAAAATGCATTGTAATCTTGTTGATGAAGGGGTGATTTGTCTGCCCAGCATGTTGAGGGTGATGGGTAACCACAGTATGACTAATGTTGATTCTCAGTAAACTCATGGCATTGTGGTTTAATCCAGGTCACCGAACACATGAGTTAAGTATACATACATCCACATCACACAGCAGTAGTACATTAATAGTGTGCCGTTTTTTATGGTTGAAGCACACTTGTTCTTTTGTGCTTGAGGCTACCAACTGTACATGAGTGCAATCAATTGACTCTAGGATGTCCGGAAACCCAGCTGGGCGTCTTTCTGTCAGATTGAATTAACATCTCATAATGTCATCAATATTTACAGATTGAGCAAATATTTCCTTGTATTGTGACGTGTCTCATTATTTTGTAATGTAAATTTTGTTGTGTCCAATGTTTTCCTCTTGTTTCTCTGATTAT
Source organism: Triturus cristatus (assembly GCF_964204655.1). Lineage (NCBI taxonomy): Eukaryota > Metazoa > Chordata > Amphibia > Caudata > Salamandridae > Triturus > Triturus cristatus. Next base: position 944,579,118 of record NC_140582.1, read on the forward strand.
TGTGATTGTGACTCATAGGGGTCCATTAGGATGTAGGGCGGTGGGACCACCACGACACTGCCGGTGCGGAAAAATGCCTTTTTCCGCCTGCTAGCAGCGGACATCACGCCTGCCATATTAGTATGGTCAAACATAGGCCAATTCTCGACCGCCGCGGTGCGACGCGCACCGCCATCAAAGTGCGCCTGCCACCGCAGCGGTGGGAGCCAATGGAGACCCTCCGCCGTGCGGAATGACGTCCACTCTGGTCCACAAATTAGGATGACTCAAGCAAGCAGACGCACCGCAGCGGAGACACCGCCCAACCAGAGATGGCAGAAACTCGACAGCAGAGCGCGAAACCAGTGTCCCGGTCCACACCACCCTGACACGACTGCAATGGACCCAGATCTACACATCTTTCTGATGCTGTACCTGCTTCATCACCAGGAACTCATGGACCGCCACGGACGCCGCCGCAGGTACGCAATAACACAACACACAACACACAACCCACGGCCTGACACAGGGTCCAAATCCACATCAGACACCCTAGCGGGGATAGGGACACATTCCCAAGGGTACCCACACATCACCCACCTGCCAAAAATGCATCCTGGACACACAGCTACTGCCACCATACAGCAATGTCCGGTCACGTCACCGCCGTGGCGAACACAAGCAAATACATGCGCAATGCAGATGGCAGATGGCAGGGCCAGTGCCAGGCATGGGCAGGGCACAAAGACCACAGGGCCACACCCACACACTAGCACGCCCCATGAAGGCACATGCCATGTGCCCCCCCGTGCACCCCATGCACAACAACAAGCCAGGGCAATACATACCCAGCACCACACAACAAACAATCATGGAGACACACAATGCAGGAGTGGCTGCACAGGAACACACAACACACAGCACAGTAGCGCAGGGCCAGGGAAACACACACTACACCACACTCAGGGAAAAAGCAATGAGGACAAGCAACAAATGAACACACACAAGGAATCAACATCCAAATGGACACACAGCCTGCAGTCACACATACATATCACAGACTGACACACACACACACACATACACACCCCACATGCCAACAGCAATGGTGCACAACAAATAGGGAAACCACGTGGGCTGCACACAAATGGAAGGCCATGGAGACACACAACAAGCATGTGTACATCACATCAACACAAGGAACAGAGCACAACACCCTCACACCATCAAAGCACACATGGCTGGCACAGTCAGTGAAATCAAACCACAGACAGCTCAGTGCAACCACACAGGGAGACAGCAAGGCAAACCATGTATAGGCACAAGGATGAAAGGATGAAAGGAAGGCCCTGAAGTCAAACTGGGAACAGCCACACATACATACAACTACTGCACAGGAGTACACAAGCAGCAATACACACAGGGACCATCTACCCATCTACACACCTCGCACACAAACACATAACCCAACTGAAACACACAAAGAGCCACAACAACAGACATGTCCTGTGCAGCTAAACTGGGGAAAGGAAATGGGAGCACAGACACAACAGAAGTGCACAACATCATCACTCAGGAACAATGCACAGACAACATTCCACAACACACACAAGAAGTGAACCATCACAGAACAACACAGCCACAGCAAACAAACAACAGATGCACAGGCAGAACAATCACATAGCAAACATAGCACGACATCAGAGGATGCACAACAGGCAATCACAAGGCAACATACTATGTGTGCACACCAAGCATACCAGACACACACAGACATCAGTGACAGAACAGCAACCCACACAACACCATACAGCACAGCATAAAGACAACAGCACACCCAGGAAGTGAAACAATAACACAAACAACACACATACATCCAACACAACACCCAATAGATTCACAAGTCTGGGACACAAAGGTGGAAACAACTTGACCACAGGACTGGGCCGCACACACAGTTGAACTGCATAGCAGCAACCATGACTGACAAACAGCACCAGAACATCACACATGACCCATTGGGGAAATGCACTTAGTGACACATTGACCCTGGACAAAGAACTGCACCACAGAGCACAGTGGCACAAATGAAGTCATGGGGAGGCACACACAAATACAAACCAAGGGGACAGTTCACTCCAAAGTGAAGTGTACTGCATGTCAGTAGGGGACATGGCAGGAGTGTACCATACACAAAGAGAGGAGTGCAGACCCACAATGGGTAGGCAGCTGAAGCACAGATAGGGGATGGCATGACAACACACACAACATGCCACACTGGAGGCAAGAAGGCACCATGGGACAGCAAGGCATAAGAAAACACAACCACAATGGCAGTGTGGAGCAGCAGGTCTGCACAGACACCACAAACAACCACCAGACACACGGATGTGCAACAAAACACAATAGTGAATTGCCAGTAACACCCTCTGCATACTCACAAGTGACAAAAACAACAAGTAGGAGTTAGACAGGACTGCAAGGACACACCAACACACTGCACAGTGCACAACATACAACTCACACAGGGGTATACAACCACATCCACAGGGATGAACAATCAAAACAACAGGCACACAACTCCTGGGTGACACATGTGTGTAGTTGACATTGCAGAGGCATGCACATATCAACACTCCCCACAAACTCACCCCGTTCACACTGCACAATACCTGGCCATCCAAGAGCACACATAGAAAGTAAGTCATGGGACTAGGATGACTGGCCATCACAAGATGAACACACACATACACCACTTTGCACACATATAGGAAGAACACACACATGATGACCCTGGACAGCCTGCCTGCAATACTGTGTGCAGAAACCCACTCTGTGCTGGCAGTGCCCCCCAACCTGACATGTGTACAATAGAAACAACATGGACTAATCACGTGGAGGTGGAGTCATGCAGACGGGAGTCACGGTGTGGCTGGGAGATTGTGGAGGGGTGCCCTTCCACTTCTTGGGGATCCTAAATGGCTTGACTGACTGTGGATCAATGGGAAGTGGTGTGGGCACAACAGGCACACTCACCACCACTGCTGCAGCAGGTGCAGGCGCTGGCAGCCCCTCTGGTGATGTGCTGGACCCAGCTGAACGCTTTGCCTTGCTTCGCCTCTGCCCCCCCTTCCCCTGTTTACTAGGTGTCACCCCTACAGTCCCCTCTGGCCCCTGCTTCACTGGGCTTGGAATGGGAGTCGAGGTGGTTGGTGATGCTGCCTGTGAGCCCTTCCCAGGTGTACCCTTGGCATTCACCACCTCCTTGGTGGGCACAGACACTGTACGATTATATTTGCGCGATGCCTTAGGGGCAGGAGAATCCTTGGATGGGGATGCCACTGAGGCATTTGTGCCTGAGGTCTGCTGCTTTGCTAATTGTCCCCTGGTGTCGTCTGACGGGCTTTTCTCCCTGCGCTCTGAGGTGCCTTTAGTCTTCTGTGGAGATGGTGTCTGCGCACAGGATCGCTTGGGTTGTTGCTGCTGTGTGCTCCGTGTGCTGTATTGTGACTTTGATGTATGTGCACCGTGGTCACTATCGTCAGACGTGGCCACTGCCTGGGTGGTGGACAAAGGGACTGGAGCTGGACTGTGAGAATGTGCCTGGCTCAGGGCAGACGTCACTGTTGATGACAAAGCCTGGACTGTCCGGTGCAGCTCACCCACGTCGGATTGTATGCCCTCCATGAAAGCAACCACCTGGGCCAATTTATTGTCGTGGTCAATGAAGGCATTTAGGAGAGCTGTCTGGCCTACACACAGCTGGTGCAAAAGGTCCACAGACTCAGCACTAATGGCAGCAGGGGGGACAAAGGCAGGGGCAGCGGTGCCAGGGATGAAGGACACTCTTCCCCTCTCACTGAGGCAGACACGGGCAGCACCAGAGGAAGTGCCTGGAAGGGTGGGCAATGGCCGCTGTGTGGTGGAAGTCGATGCAGAGTCCCCGTTCCCTGTGCCCTCCAACATGGATGCATCCCCGCTGGCATCGGATGATGTGGTGCTTTGCGTCTCTGGCTGGGACTCCTCCAGCAGACTCCTGTCCCCCTCTGATGCGCTGGTGACATCTGTGTCACTGGGCTCCTGGACAGCTGTAGTGCTAGTTTCATCCCCACTCCTGTCTCTCCGTAACCACAGGTGATGCTGCATGGGAGACAGAGATGTAGATTCAGGTCAGTGGCAAAAAAAGAATAAACATATGCAAGCTATGCATGACAAACGTTGAGCAAATCTACATGTTGCACACCACCCTGTGCAATCACATTGTGGCAACTCACTACATAGACTCAATCAGTGCATGGAAACTGGAAACTCAGGCATGAGTGAGCCATGTGATGACCACACAGCACAACACCCTGCTTTGTGGCTCTGTTCAAACAGACACACAACTAGTTCTGAGCACACCTAGAGACATGATGGGGGCACACAACTTGTTGCCAATGACAGAACTGGATGTAACAGGGGGGGACAACACAGACCCAGACTGCAACATGACAGTCCACAATGGACATTAGCCCATGCCACCCACCATGTCGTACCTTGGGGACAATAGAATGCTGCACATTGCTGTAAGATATCTAGCTCTCCCAATATGGGTTCATGCAATGGACGCATTGATGTACGCACAGTCAGATTGGGCACACTGCCGTTCCCTCCCATGGGATTCCCAAGACTACACCAATGCAGAAGAAATCTGAAGAGCACAACTCAGACTGTAATGTGAAGGCATAGCTTCCAAATCAACTTTGTAAGTACAGGTAGGGCAAATGCATGCCACAGGCACCCAGGCCAGCAGCTACTTACATGCCACAGCATCACACTACCAACATCACAAAGGCCAGCGCTGGCACAGGCTCTGTACACATGCAGCCACTCCCATCCAAAGTCAGACTCCCCAATTGCTCACCCCTGGCTTGCTGCTGATGCTCCTTCAAACGTGCATCTAGCTCAGGCTTTGTCACCGCCAAGATGCGCCCCATTAGTGGTGTCATGCTGCGCCGTGCCAGACGCCCAGTGCGAGGAAGCAGCCCCAGGGTCATCTCCGCCACATTCTTTGCCAGCCGGCTTATGTCATCCCATCTCTTGTGGCAGTGGGTGCGCCGTCGGTTTGAGACCCCCAGGGCTCGCACCTTCGCTGCAATGGCCCTCCACACAGCCTTACGCTGGTGTACCTTGAGCTGCAGGCATGGGAGATAAGAGGGAGAAATGATCAGGTACACAGTGCCATGTACCGACAACTATCAGTATAGCAGCAAGATACAACCAAATCACATATCCAACAATAGATTAATCAGAGACTATAGTACAGCCCACATGTGAACCCTGCATGGGAAAAGCTAATGTTAATGCATGCAGGTGTGAGGGGGAACACAGTCCTTGCACATCTCACACACATGCAGGATACCAGCACTGAACCTGCCTGCCGACATCCCCAGTCAATTGTTGGGTTGAGCAACACATACATCACATATCAACCTATGTTTGGGGGGTGACCCGCTGTGTCCAAGACTGCACAGCCCTCAATGTCCCTGCCCTCTGAATAGTTAACTGTGTCATGGATGTCACATTGAGGAACATGATCTCACAAATACAAAATGCCCTTCACCAGGGCAGTTGTGTGCAATCTACAGTGCTGAGATGGGCCACAGCTGGAGTGCAATGTGAAAAGACTGATGTCATACTCTGTAAGTGAAGTGATGTGCCTTTGTCTTTGTAGACGGGGACTGTGCTGTCCAGCTGGGCTCACACTGAGATGGACTACAGGGGCACAAACAGCCATCCAGCCAAGCAATCACTGTCCTGACTACAGCATGAACAACCTTCTATGTCACTGTATGGCTGACAACACAACACAGGTCATTCATACTTACATGTGCAGGGAGGGAAAGCTGTGGCATTGGGTAAACACACCCTCCCACTGGAGACAGCATGTCAGGCAGTGCATTACACTACCCCGCACTCCAAGGCACATACTGCATCAGTCCTCTACATGTGTGGCCCCCCTGCCCTACCACAACACTGTTTAAGACTCACCACAGCATTTGGGGCACCATATAGCCTTGGGTACTGTGCGAGCACCTTGTCCACCAGGACCTCCAGCTCCTCGCTCGTGAAGGGACTGGCACGGATCTTCTCTGTCCTTGCCATCACTGTGGACATGAGATAACAGCAGGGGATTTTGGTGGCGAGGGTCCCCAGGCAGCAGTCCCTGGAGGCAGCAGCAGGTGAGGGGTGTCAGGTCACAGTCCCTGGAGGCAGCAGCAGGTGAGGGGTGTCGGGCAGCAGTCCCTGGAGGCAGCATCAGGTGAGGTGTGTCAGGCAGCAGTCCCTGGAGGCAGGAGCAGGTGATAGGTCTCAGGCAGCAGGCTCTGTGAGCAGTGGCAATGTGAGGCTCACTCCCACATATATAGCCCCCTGTGGTAATTTCAAAGGTGCCAAGCCGCAGCAATTGGTGGTCCATGTCTGCCTCTTTCAAATGCATCCAATGACTGCCTCCGCAGTGGCGGAGCACGCCTACCGTGACCTTCAAAATTGCATCATGCCACCACTATCGAGCTTCGCATCAGCTCTAGGGCGAGCTCCATGGCGGTGTAACACCGCTGGGACCCGGGGTGCGCTACCGCGATTTTATTGGCGGAGCATGCCAACCGCCATTTCCACATGTCTCCATGCCTATGACTACTGCACTGGTGTGAATGGGGGTACTGGTGACACACCGCCGGTGCCAGGCGGTAGCTACCACGATATGGGTGCCATGCATTCACACGAGGCATTGCCATTCTGGCGACAGAGCATGCCAAACGCCATTTCCACATGTCTCCATGCCTATGACTACTGCACTGATGTGAATGGGGGTGCTGGTGACACACCGCCGGTGCCAGGCAGTAGCTACCACGATATGGGTGCCATGCATTGACACGAGGCACCGCCATTCTGGCAGCGGAGTATGCCAACAGCCATTTTCACATGTCTCCGTTCCTATGACTACTGCACTGGTGTGAATGGGGGTGCTGGTGACACACCGCCGGTGCCAGGCGGTAGCTACCGCGATATGGGTGCCATGCAATGGCGATGGCCATCTGTCACACATCACCAGTGCATAGTGCCAACAAGTTCAATGGCACATCATTGTGCACACAATGCCAATGTTCAATTTACTTCACTGATGGTTACACATGCCATGTTTGTGTGTGTGTAACATACATTTGTCTGTACCCACTCACATGTCACTTGAGGATTTGATGTTGGTGTAGGCAGGACAGTGTAGCCCTGAACTGTACAATGTGTACACATGTCAATGTGTTGATGTCCAGTGACAATCACAGCAATGCTCGTTTCGATGAATGTTGATCTAATTAGCATTGCCTCTCATGTCTGCTCATGAACATATTCATCATTCCAGCGCCGACTGTGGTCATTGTGTGGTGGATGTGTGCCAGGTTGTAATGACGCATCAAGGTGTGACCGGCATAGCAGCTAGGTAGGAGACAGTGGTTTTGATTAGTTACACATATGCTGGATGCTAGACTCACAGGCGTGCAAATGTGTACTGTGGCAATATCCCTATGTGCATTCACATAGCCAAGGGTGGTGTTTGAGGTACTTGTCTTGTGTAAGTTGACACGTGTGCCCTTTGTGTTGCTGAAGGTGTCCCTCCATGTAAGCTGGTCTGTTAGTCACTCTAGATGTCAGTCATTGTTGTCGTTGTGTCATCCAGAACGTGATATGCTGTGCACATCTCTTGGTGTATTGTATTGACTTGTGTCCACTATCAACTCCAATAGTAGGAGGCCAAATTTGATTCGTCACTTGACAGTGCTGGAGGACATGGAGGATGTTGCGATCATACGCAAATGCTGCCTGGACAGTGCCACCCTGAAGACCCTTTGTGATCTGTTGGAGCCCCACCTGCAGACACGCAGGACATATCCAACAGCTTTCTCCCCTACTTAGAAGGTGATGGCAGCCCTGCATTTTTTTGCCACAGGATCATTCTAGGAGACTGTGGCCAGCACTGGTGGGATGTCACAACCAATGTTCAGCATGGTGCTGCGTGATGTACTGTCCACCATGATGCTATACAAGGACAGATACATCCATTTCCCCAGGGGTGCTGAATTGCCAGCTGTGAATGGAGAATTCTATCCCCTTGGACATTTCCCCAATGTTGTTGGGGCCATTGATTGCACCGATGTCGCTCTTGTGCCACCACAGGCAAGTGAGCACATTTACCGGAATCGCAAGCATTACCACTCCATCAATATGCAGGTGGTGTGCCTGGCAGATATGACCATCTCGCAGGTGTGTGCCAAATTCCCAGGCTTGGCCCACGACTCCTACATCCTGAAGAACAGCATAGTGCCCCAGCTGAAGGCTAATCTTCTTCCAGAGCGTGCATGGATTGTGGGTGAGTATGCCTAGTCGTGTAGCGTGCTGTGTGTGTGACCTGCTCCCCTGAGACTCTGCAACATTGCAATGTCTATTTGTGTTTGTCATACCTAGGTGACTCTGCATATCCCAACCGTCCCTGGTTGCTGAGCCCACTGTGGAATCCCAGGTCCCCGGCTGAAGTCCGCTACAATGAGGCCCATGGGAGGACACATCGTGTGGTGGAGCGCCCTTTTGGCCTGCTCAAGTCACGTTTCCGGTGCCTGGACAAGACCGGAGGTGCACTGGCATACTTGCCCGGGAAGGTGTGTCAGATTGTTGTTGCATGCTGCATGCTCCACAACCTAGCCATTCGCAGGGAGATTCCCCTGCTCCTGGATGATGGTGAGGACCCAAGGCCCCAGCCTGCAAACCACGCCATGTCCAGTGATGAGGACAGTGGAGAGAAGGAAGGTGTTGACCTGCGTGAACAGCTCATCACCCGCTACTTCACTTGATGGTGGGTGGCAATATGCAACATACCCATTGTCTGATGAGATTGCTGTTGTCGTGAAGGGGCATGTGAGAATTTTAGCATCAGCCTGTTGTAGACTTAGTGGTGGTTGGAAATGTTTCTAGGACATGTCATTTGGGAACATCAACGGGACGTGTATGTTGACACTTGGGGGCCATTGTGACATGTGCATGTTGGGTTATCCTGGTGTTAGGGCTTGTGTGATGTCTGTGATGCCACACCCAGACCAGTGACAGTTGTTCTGTTGTGTTTCCCTAGGTGCCTTCGACTTCTCCTTGCCTACATACAGCCCAAGTTCCTGGTACATGTTGAAGACTGTACACCCTGCAATAAAGATGTAGCAGACACAACAACATGTGTGTGAGGATATATTATTTACTATGGTGAGATGCAAGGGGGGTGTACATTTGCATTGGGGGAGTGAGTTGACAGTCGTGGTAGATGAGATGGTCGAGTAGTCACCACATTGCTGTGGTGACCCAGTCCAACAGGCAGATGCCATTCACAAGGTAGTGTGGGGTAGGACAGTCCAAAGAGTCAATGCAGTGGTAGAGAGGGTTGCCATCATGGCGGGTGCTTTGCCTCCAGATACTCCCAGGGTCTTCTTGGGACGGCATCTTTGTCGTTTGGCAGGGGGGGCCCTGCTGCAGGGCCAGTGGGGTCTGAGGACTCACCCCTCTCTGTGGGCGCAGGGGAGGATGGTGAACTGTCATTGTGCAGCCCACCAGAGGGAGGTGGAGGTGTTTTCTGGGGCGCATGCCTGTCCCTCAGTACCGCCACTTGCTGGCCCAAGAGGTCCACGATTTCTCCCATGCGTCTGTCGATGGACCTCATCCGCAGGATGAGCTCGTGCAACAGATCGACTGACTGGCCCGTTCATCCCTGGGCCTGTTCATATGCTCCCAGGACTCTGGTGATGTGTTCCAGGGAGTGGGTCCCAGCCTCCTGGTGTCCCTGGGTGACCCTGCCCCTCCCACCTGCCCTGCTGCCACGGACCTGTTGCCTCACCACTGTGGGCACCTGCATCCTCTCCCTGCCCTCCTCCATGGGTGGTGTGTGCGGGGCATCCTCTGGGACAGGGAGGGTGCTGCCGGCAGCACTGGTGGTGGTGGTGGCGGTGGCCGCACAGGCCATGACAGCAGGGTCTGCTGTGGAGTTGTTGTTGCCGCAGATGTGGTGGGGGGACGCTTGGGTCCTGGGACCTGTTGCTCCCTGGCACACCAGATGGGCCGGCCTCAAGCTCATCGTCCATGGAATCCGGGGAGTCAACATCCGAGAGTCCTTGTACTGGGGGTGGAGACCGGCTCTGCAAGTTGCTGGTGTTATCCTCTGCAGTGAGTTCTTGGTCACCTGTGGGTCAGATGGGAAATGGTCATTGCAGTGCACCCGGCAAGCTTTGGGTTAGCTGTGTGTCATTCACATTTTGTACACTGCACAATTGACATATCATCACATTGTTGACTGTGTGCAGTACTGTGCTCCCTGACATGATACAGTGGTACAAGCATTACTTGTCTATGGTGCGAGGTGTCAGGGCATACCATGCGAACCATGTCCAATTGAGGTGTACTGAGGCGTGTTGCCATCTAGGGCCTGGCACAACATGTGTTTAATTGTGGACTCATGGTTTAGTTGTCTGACCTAGCAGACGTCACATCTGGCCATGGACTGGCCATTGTCATCTCCTGCATCCCTTTGTCCTGTCATGTGCATATCTTGATTTGTGCCACCACACATGCTTTCATATTTTGAGAATGGTCCTTGTTGCACTTGCCCCATGGTGATGCACATGTAACTAGTTGCTGTGCATGAATGTGCCCAGGCTTTCTTTTACTTGTGCATTGGTGTGTCACACTTTGGTGGTTGTGACAGTTTCCTTGGCTTACCTGTGTGCACACTGTGCTTGGCAATGGGGTAGGTATCGCTCTTTGTGCAATGTGAGGGCTGGTGTTGTCATATGGCACCATTTAATTAGGGAAACATGGGTGGGTGCACGTACTGGCTACTTACCTGTAAGTTTGTTTGGTGTACTGCAATGGCTTCCAACTGCTCCTGGGTGGGGTGGGGGAGGGATCCATCCTGCTCAGGTGTGGGACAGGGGGCATGGTGGGAGTAGTAGTGCAGTCCCCCCACCCCCAGACACCATCATTGTGAAGATGGCTACCTACCTGTGAGTTTGTTTGGTGTACTGCAATGGCTTCCAACTGCTCCTGGGTGGGGTGTTGGAGGGATCCATCCCGCTGAGGTGTGGGACACAGGGAATGTTGGGAGTAGTAGTGCAGCACTCCCAGCCACAAACACCCTCCCAGGTAAGATTGCTACCTACCTGTAAGTTTGATGAGGGTTGTGTAATGGCTGACACGTGCTTCTGTGTGGGGTGGTGGGAGGGATCCATCTTGCTAGGCTGTGGGACAGGGGGAATGGTGGGAGTAGTGGTGCAGGTCCCCCACCCCCAGACACCCTCATTGTGAAGATGGCTACCTACCTGTAAGTTTATTTGTTGTACTGCAATGGCTTCCAACTGCTCCCCGGTGGGGTGGGGGAGGGATCCATCCTGCTCAGGTGTGGGACAGGGGGCATGGTGGGAGTAGTAGTGCAGCCCTCCCTGACACAAACACCCTCATTGTGAAGATGGCTACCTACCTGTGTGTTTGTTTGGTGTACTGCAATGGCTTCCAACTGCTCCTGGGCGGGGTCCCCCCACCCCACCCAGGAGCAGGATCATCCTGCTGAGGTGTGGGACACAGGGATTGTTGGGAGTAGCAGTGCAGCTCTCCCAGCCAGAAACACCCTCCCAGGGAAGATGGCTACCTACCTGTAAGTTTGATGAGGGTTGTGTAATGGCTGACACATGCTTCTGGGTGGGGTGGTGGGAGGGATCCATCTTGCTAGGCTGTGGGACGGGGGCATGGTGGGAGTAGTGGTGCAGGCCCGACACCCTCATTGTGAAGATGCCTACCTACCTGTACGTTTGTTTGTCGTACTGCAATGGCTTCCAACTGCTCCTTGGTGGGGTGGGGGAGGGATCCATCCTGCTCAGGTGTGGGACAGGGGCATGGTGAGAGTAGTAGTGCTGCCCTCCCTGACACAAACACCCCCATTGTGAAGATGGCTACCTACCTGTCCGTTTCTTTGGTGTACTGCAATGGCTTCCAACTGCTCCTGGGGGGTGGGGGAGGGATCATCCTGCTCAGGTGTGGGCCAAGGGGTCTGGTGGTTGCTGTAGTGCTGTCTGCCTGTACACATGCCCCCATGGTTACGTTGTTAGCTATGTTTGTGGTAAATGGGAGTGGGTGAATGTTGGATCTGTGAGCCATGTTTTGGTGAGTGTGTGGTGCAGATGGATGGTGTGTGTCCTAAGTGGTGTAGCTTTGTAGTTGTGCAAGGCAGTACATAGCAGAGTGGCGGTAGTCATTTGTTTGAACTTACCAGCCTCCACTCCCCCGGCTACTCCTGTGAAACTCTCTGGATGCAGTATGGCAAGCACCTTCTCCTTCCATTGTGTGAATGTTTTTTGTGGAATGGGAGGGCCACCGCCAGTCCTCTGAGCCAGCTCACGGTTCTTGCTCCTCCTCTCCTTGACCACCCTCTTCAGGTCATGCCACCACTTCATGATCTCCTTTTTTGATCTTGGGGTGGTCCCTACTGCATTGACCCTTTGGACTATCCTAACCCACATTTGTGTCCTTGTGGCTAATGGTGTCTGTTGGACCAGGGTACCAAAAAGCGGTGGTTCCACTCTGACTATCTCATCTACCATGACCTTCAACTCACTCTCAGTGAATTTGGGCATTTTCTGTGTGGCCATGGTGTGTGTTGTGCAAAGTGATTGTGGGTGCAGAGGTGTGAGTGGTGTCTGTGGTTGTGCTGTGTATGGTGTGTGTTGTGCAGGGGAGTTAGTTGTTCGGGTTTGGAGGTGGTGGTGGTGCTGTGTGTGGTGTGGCTGGTGATGTTGTGTCATTTGCCTCTCCTGTCAGCTGGGGTATGTGTCCCTTCTCTCCCGGAGTTTTGCAAGGGATTGTGGTCAGTGAAGGGGCTGGCTTTATACACAGCTATGTGGGTGTGTCCAATTGTGGTGTTGCTGACAGGTGTGTAGTCCTGGGATTTGTATTTTTCGTTTTGCCATGTGGTTGTATCATTGGGGTGTGTTTTATGTATTTGAGAGGCATGTCTAGTTTTCTGTGTGCACTTTTTGTCCTTCTTGTGGGGTTTTGGCTTCGTCCGCCATATTTTTGACGATTTGTCCGCCGCGGTGGATGTGCTTCAGCTGGCTCTCCCATTCATCCCATTGTGCAACCGCGGCGGATTTTGGCCCTCTCCGCCCGCCACGGGTGGTTATTCTGGGCCTCGTACTGCCGCGGTCTGATTTTTTTGGCGTTTAACGCTAATTTGGCCACCGGTTTTCCCACGGGGCCGGCAGGCGGTTGTTTTCCGCTTCCATGGCGGTCGGGGTGTTTTTCCGCCCTAAATCCTAATGGACCTCATAGTGTTTTGTGACTTAATTTCTGTGCTTTTTTTTGTGTTTGTGCAGTATGATATTTCTAATATGTATTGATCAAATGTATTTGTGGGTGCTCACAGCTACATGACTATATATATTCTGTTGTTCTGATGTATATACACAAAAGAATATATACAGTTCTTTTAAGAATAAGGTTATTTGTACTATAAATGCATATATATTTAAAAATACATATATTTTTGAATGAGTTAAATAAACTATAAAAATACTAGTCCGAGGTCTGGCTTCATATATACTGTTGATGTACTGCAAATATTATATGAAGAACAACAGGAGAGAGAGGGAGAGTCACTCTTGTTCCCCCTTGGCTATATATTCAAAAACAACAAAAGAGTAACTGCTTAATCTAAAAGGTTGGATAGCACAAAGGAAAGACTTATTTATTTAAAAGAACCCTCACTCACCAACTTGGTTGGTGACATGCTTCATCATTGGGTTCCCACCAGAGAGGCCGAATACCTCCCTGGTGTGCTACAACGCCTGATTTACAGCGGAGCAAGTTTTTTTGGAGGGGTACAAGGATGTGAGTGTTGTGAGTAATGTGAAATTTTAAAAGGTGACAGGTTTTTACCAAAAATCCATTTTAATGGTGGAAAAACTGGCGACCGTTAAAAGAAGTGTGACGGATGTTGACTGGCTGGTTAGGTTGACCAGGACCGTCCGATTTGGTAAAATGAGTGAAAACAAATGGTCAACATGTTTCAGCTTATCTATGCACGTTCGCTAAGCATTCTTCAGGACCGAAAACAGTTCCATGGCGGTATGCGCTCCCTAAGGCGCACCCTAACCTATGGAACTGTGTGAATGGTAAAACTCACGGTTCTACCTCAGTGGGCTTCCTGGGATTTCCTAGGCCACTAGACTATAGAAAGAGGACTTGCTTGGCGTCATGGGTCCGGGAGGGGGGATCGGTATGCTGATAGGATTTCTATGCTCACATACACCCGCAATGCACCTAACGCTATCCTCCTCGGCCCGGATGCAAATATTATATACATTGTTTTGGAGAAGTTCTTGCTTCTTTACCTTGGTTTGTTTCCCTGACTACTTCTCCAAACCTATTCAGTAAATCAGGAACCCTCTTCTGTTTTGATGATAGAAACCCAGCTGTAGCATAGACTTTTTCTTTGCTGGCATTGGCTTCGTGGATGTCCTAAGGGAACTATATATGTTGCCCACTCACTCTGTGAAAAACATCCATCACTTAGCTGAGTATTTTGCTGAAGGGTGACTGGGAAAAGCCATGCACCAATACCAATGTCTGATCTGTGGTGCCTGTTGCAAAGAATTCTAGCAATCATGGCATTTCCCAGAAGAAGGGATGTCAGTGGATTCCTATGTTGGGCTCCGGGGTACTGTAATGATGAAAATATGTTTTGGATGCTGACCAAATCAAGCATGTATATTTTCTGGTTGCCAGGTGACTCATAGGTATGGGCTCCAGCCTTACTGTGTCAATCCTGTCATCTCATTGATTGGTAGCTTGGTCTCCATGCTGGTGTTGCATGATTTATTGTGACAGACATGAATCTGGCATAGTATGATGTAGTGGACTAGCAGTGCTGAATTCATGTTGGTGTACCGCGGAGGTGTGGGTTGTGAGTTGCAGCAGTCAACCTGCAAGAGCTTCACCTGTCCACAGCTGTTTATTTAGATCTAGACCTTTGTGCATATGTTGATAACATTTTGTAGATGAGCCAATGCATCTACTGTGTTTTTTTATTATTGTGTTGATCTTAGCTGCTGTGCATTGTTTTACAGCTTTTCTTTCATTCCCTAGTTTCTGAAATTTTACCACTTGCTTTTGATTGAAAGTATTTCAAAGGAGGTATTTTCCATTGATTTTTGATGAGCTCTCATTCTTGTAAATTGGGGGTTATTTACCACATGATAAATATCACAGGTGATAAATGACACATGTAATAAATAGTGCACATAACCCTCAAACATGCATTATTTAGTACATGTGATAAATACCATGGGTATTTTTTAACTCGTGATCTGACGAGTCAGTAAGCTGATGCACTATTTACCCTGGTGTGTGCTAATTACCACTATTAAGTTTGAAAGTAAAGGTTTATTGAAAGAAATTTGCAATTATAACACAGTAATAAACAACATATTCATTGAGCATATAATCATAGATCTGACAAAGAGAACAACATAACACCATCAGGAAAGAATGATAGCAGTTACATAACTACAATGGCATTATCTATATAAATTCAGGGAATAAAACATAATAAATAGATCAATTTCATTAACATAGAACAAATTATGGAGGTTTAGGCACTTCTTCAATTTGAGGATTATGAATCTGTGCTTCATGAGCAGATTTGTCCAAAAAGGAAGTCACTGGAAGCCATAAAAGGTCTCTTTTAATAGCTAATGTAACAGGATATATGTATGCCCTATCGAGTCTGTGGTGGTAACACACGCCATAACACCATGATTGAAAGGACACTTGAGATGTAGCCTTCCAAGATTTAGTAATCTGTTGAAAGGCCACAGCAAGAAGTAAATCAACTATATTCAAATCCTCGGGTTGAGATGACCAATAGTCAGAGGTGCTGCCCAGAAAAATATTAATAAAATTAAAAGGGGACTGTGAATTAAAAATAGAATTTATCTGTTTCCAAACCTTCCGCCAAAAAACATATATAAGAGGACATTCAAATAACATATGTTTAAGATCTGCCAACGGCTGAGAACAAGACCAGCAATTGGAAGAAACTTTAGAATCTAATTTATGGAGTTTAACAGGCGTGATCAATAGCCTACTATAAATAAAAAATAATGTTTGAGTTGTGTTAGCCGCTCTAGAAGATCTTCTTATTTTGGACCAAATTTCATTCCAAAAAGATGTGGGAAAGGTGGTTTGTAAATCCATCTCCCAAAGATGTTGCACTTCTGTTTTATCTCTCTCCTCCGGGATTAGAGTCAAGTGTTTATAAACATGAGATGCAGATGGTAACGAATCTAACAACTTGCAAATAGGAGAAGGTGAAAATGAAGATAACTGTTCAGAAGAGAGTTTGTGATAGGCTACCTGTATTGCTGAGACAAGTAATCTATATTTTTCCTTGTACGAGTCTGGGAGAGAAAAAAGTGACTGCACTTCCAAAAAACAAGAACCATCATGGTAGAGCTGAGAAACCCACTATAAAACTTTAGAATACCAATCTTTCCCAAAAATTATTCTATTATCAATTTTAATCAAAACATTATACCAAATAGAAGAAGCTTAAAATTGATCTCTAGGTGATTCATAAGAAATAAAAATAGGGGAAAGTATTTTGCACGTATTCTTAAAAATTGGAAAGGATAAGAATGTAGGTCTGGATGTGAAAGACAAACATTCCAATAGAGAAAAGGGATTCAAACAGGTTTTCTCCACATCTGCCCAGAAAGGTATAAGTACAGCATCATTATCTTTTAATAAAAAGGAAGATTTCTTAAGACAAAAAGCTAGATGACATTTACCGAAGTCTGGAAAATTCTCCCCCCATATGAATTGGTCTTTTAAGTTAACAAAGAGACATCCTAGATTTTTTGCCATTCCATAAAAAATTAGATAAAATTGAATAAACCTTTTTGTAGTAAGATTGGGGAATATTAACAGGTATATTTGAAATATAAAATAAAATTACAGGAACAAGCATCATCTTGATAGTATCAAGACGGCACCACCAGGATAAAAAATAAGGGGTTCCAGCACGATTTAAGATCAAGTAAAATTGTAGATAAGGAGTTCAAATTTAGAGTGATAGAATTCTTAACAGTATTCGAGAACCATAGACCAAGATATTTAATTTTATCCGGATTCCAATGGAAAGATGATGTATTAAAATCCGCATGGAAACATACATTGTTTAATGGAAGGATTTCACATTTATCCGCATTTAATTTATAACCTGAGACCAATGCAAAATTATCAACTTCTAATAAAAACGCTGGTAAAGATGACTGTGGATGCGAAATAAATAACAGTATATCATCAGCATAAACAGAAAGTTTAAGTGGGAATTTCCATAAGAAAAGCCTGTAATTTGTGGATTAGAACGAATCTTTATTAAAAAGGGTTTCAAGGCGAGAATAAATAATAGGGGAGAAAGAGGACAACCTTGTTGTACACCTCTATGAAGAGAAAAAAATAGAGACATCAGACCATTAACTAAAATAGAAGACTTGGGAGAAGAATAGAGTAATAAGATAAATTGAATACATTTGGGACCAAACCCAAACCAGGAAATCGTGGCAAGAATAAAAGACCAATTAATTTCTATCAAACGCTTTTCCCGCATCTAAAGAAATCGCGGCTAAAGAAGAGTTATAAGATTTGGATTTACTGATAACATTAAAAAATAAGTAAATATTATCAGAGAGATGTCTACCTTTAGTAAATCCACATTGTTCTCTCCCAATTAATTGTGGTAATAGTTTATCCAGACGCAAAACCAACATTTTTGCAAAAATCTTATAATCTAAATTAATTAAAGAAATTGGGCGATAATTCCTACATAATCAATGATCTTTACCATCTTTTGGAAGAAGACATATCAAAGCTTCTTGAAAAGAACCACCTGATGTCTTAGAGGAAATGAAATAAAGATAGAGCTGGTGTAATTTAGGTATGAGAAAAGAAGAAAAACATGAGTAGAATTCAATAGTAAAACCATCAGGTCCAGGAGCTTTGCCTTGTTTAATGGAACGAATAGCAGTAGAAATATCTTGTATTTGAATATCCTTTTCCAATAAGGAAAAATCTAAGTCAGGGTGTGTAGGTGAGGGAATGGATGATAAATAATTAGAGGCTTCTTGTATGCCAGTCATAGCCTTACAGTCAGGATCAGTCTACCTTCTTTGGTCGGTATGCAGTGTATATACAGATTTTGTATTTTCAAGATTTACATATGCCTGCTTAAAAGTTATAGTCATAAGATACAATTGCAAGTATTCGTCCAGACCTTGATGAGATCTTTCAGACTGCCCATCTGTTTCTGGATTGTACATAATTGAGTGCCATATGCCTATGTATACTAGGTGAAAGAATGTCAAAAGCAAATCACAAAATGAGCACTGCTGAAAACCTTAGGATGCCATGGTACTATACGATGTGTTGCAGGAATAAAGTAGTTGAGGTAGATGGTAAGGCGAGTGGTATGACGCAGCTCAGTTTTGTGAAACTGTCGAAAATAAACATGATGGTATTGCATCCTGCTCTTGAAGATAAGTCTACAATGAAGTCAACAGGAACTGTGCGCTATGGATAATGAAGTGTGGGCAAGGATGTAATTTTCCCTGAATTGCGTACCAATATGATGTTTGCTTGGAATAGGTTTCCCAAGTTGTAACATACTTCTTTTTGGGTATTGACTTATTTGGGTACCAAAAATAGCATGTTACTACATTCAAGGTTTTCTCTATCCTCTTCTGATGCACTAGTGGATTATCGTGACACTGATATGAGGCCTTTTCTGAGATAATGCATTTTTGTAGGAAGCCATAACAAACCAGCCTTATATATATTGCAGTCTATAACCTCTCTTCTTTTATCCTACTGTACCTACTTGTCCAGTTTTTTTATTGAATAATATTATTTATCTGATCATATTTAAAGTACTTGTGTTTTAAAATACAAAGGCATCTTGCATATGAACAGTTTGGGATTAAAGTAACTTCCATGATATTGTACCCTGGGCTCCTTTTAGGACTTCTGTATTTTTTTTAAGTAGTGTATTGCAGTAGGGCTTAATTAACAGATACCATACATTATAGTTGGGTCCCTAACAGCAGTATGTGTTTGGTAGAATGGATCAACATATGAAATATGTGTGCAATTGTAATTGAATTTCCTAGCGTATGAAGGATATTAGAAAAGTATGTGAGATACATGTCTATATACAGAATTATCGAAACTTGAATCAGTGATGATATGAAGGGTCTAATTATCCTGTTTTTGTATTTTTTACAGGACATGATATGAGCCTTTTTTATTATATGGTTATTACAGTGTGAATATTTAAGTAAATTAATTGAGGGATTCCATAACATATACAATCCTGATGAATCAATAAACTATATAATGGTGAAACATGTCGACATTTGTCATATAAAAATTTTGAGAGCATCAAATTTCATGTAAATCATCACACCAATAATAAAGTAGTGGAGAAGGATTGTTTGACATTATTCAATTATAATACCTACAGGATTTATCCTTAGGATAGCAGGACTCCGTGTGTGCTTCACAAAGGCAAGGGATGCACATTGTAGAGTGTCCTGTGTTTTAGGCAGCAAATCACCATGCACAGGATAGGCAGGAATACTGCCAGGAGGTAGCATTCAAGGCAAGAAAATCAACATATAGGTGGGATGGGACGGTGAGAGGGTTCCCTTTCATTTTCTTTCCCTCTCTTATCTTTCAGGAACACATTATGATGAGGAAAATGGGTGGTCAGAACATGCAACTAGCATATGCCTGCTTGGTGTTGCTCCCATGAGGTGGTCAGTTTCATTTCTATTTATTTTATTGCTGTATCCTATTACTGTCTTGTGCTCACATTTAGGCCCAAGTAGCAAAACCACCATTTAACATGCTCATGTTTTAAAGTTGCCATCTTTTCTTAAACACGGACATTTGACACATATTTGCTTGCATGCCTGTGCAAGGTAATATTCCCTGAAATGGCTTTGCTAACATTTACACTTCTTCGTAGATATATTATTGAGTGTATTGAACATTCTGTTTAAAGGCTAAGTTCACTACACAAAATGCTGTCATTTGTTATTGTCCACTCAGTGACTGAGCTGTTAATAAAGAATCAATTGCGTCCTTATTGGGGCTCCAGCATGATCACACAAATGCAGTTTATCCTACAAACAACATTACTCCTTTGATAATACAGAGGAGCATTTCATTGACACTACTGAGGTCGATCCATGCCTGAATTCCAACCCAACTGATTCCTGTTTATTTCCTGCGAGGGATGATGCCCATCTCTCCACCAAGACGGGCTCCCTGATGACATTTACCCACAGGTAGCAGGGAATTAGGTCACTCTAAAGGGATTCTGGCAGATTCACCCACCCTAGACACACTAGGAAAGGTAACGCTAGGTAGGAGCACAGCATATAACAGTACTTATATGCGAGCATATATCATGTGTGATAGCACAATGGTTGAATTGTTTATTTACTTTACCATTCTCGTATTGCTGATTATACTGTTTGGTTTCATTCTATTGATTATTGCATCACACATATTTTACACAAGAGTCATAATGCTTAAAAAAATATTGAAATGCCATGTTGTGTATTTCTTATGTATCTCTTTCGGTATGCGTGAGTTACCAAATGAAAGGGTTTTTGAGCTATTCCACAATTTCCTTTGGAGTCAGGTTTATGATGTTCTGAGGTTGCACATTCCACCTATTACCTGGCTAAGTTAGGAGTACAGATGGTGAACTGTGAGCTAGCAGGACTAAGGGCAACATATCTGGATGGTTTGAGGAGACTCAGTCTTGTACAGTTTTGATTTTTATGTTGTCCAATAAATGCACAGATTTACTGAGAAAGTATGAACTGTATGTCAAGGTTGAATGATCTTGATTGACAAAGAAGAACTCCATTTGCCTGGTCCGCAGATCCATTTAAACACCAACCTAAAACATTTTAAGTTCACATTTCACATTTACCAGCTCCCTTGCTCCTCACGATCATCATTCTCCAACAAGGTTTGTGTATCCTGTATTGAGGCCATTCGAATGGACAGTCGCTCCTTTCAATTCCTAGCTGAGAAATATTGGAATTATTTCCCTGCATCCATTCGTACTATTCCCAGTTTGATCATGTTCAGAAAAAACTATTCAAGTAACTCATTTTGTCTTGCTAGTTTCTTAGTGCCAGGATGCCCTTTAGGATATTTGTCACGCTCTGCAAATTCATAACATAACATAACATATAACAGATTCATTAACAAGCAATGGCAACTCTTTGAGGTATCATTAGAGTGCCCAAGTAGACAGATCTTCAACTCTAGTTAGACAGATTAGTTGTCTCTAGAAGTCAGGAGATAAACTGACTATCATCTTTTCTTGATACAGAACTTGTGAAGCAAGGTTGGTTATAGATGTAGCTAATGTTTAACTTTAATCATATAAAAACAAATGCATGTTGAGAATCGAGCAAGATTAGCGTCACAAATAAATTCTGCCTCTTCCATGCTAACAGAATGTGCATTCTAGCCAGCCAACAAATCTGAAGGTTCCAGCAAAGCTTGAGCTTGGTAGGATGAGTAGTGCTTCTGTGATTCAGAAGATGTCATAATTTTGTTGGAGACTTGGAAAACACCGGTTGGGGTATCTGTGAGGCTACCAGCATCTTGAACACTTTTCCATATATGTTATTATCATACTATTGGAAATCTTAGTGCAACCAAGTATGGGAACTCTCTGCACCACAGAAGTACTGGTGTACTAATACGGCTGTAAGCTAGGGACCTGCGAGGGGAGTTGAGTCCATTACATTTTTATGCCTGAGATTATTTATATATATATAAGCTTGAGTTTAATAACTTTATTTTAAACAAGCACTGGCAAAGCCAATCGGTCTCACCCATGCGAGAGCTATTGGCTTTGACAATGTGTTTTAAGCCATGTTGTACACCAGTGTGGCTGCTATGCAGCATGGCTAAATGTTGGTGGCATGGTGTGGGTTTGGGTAGATTGGAGTGGGTAGATTGGGGTAGAGTAGAATGGGGTAGTTGGAGGAGTGTGGAGTGGGGTAGACTCTGATAGCATGGAGGTGGTTGGTTGGTTTAGAGTAGCGTGGAGTAGGGCAAATTGGGGTAGCATTGAGGGGGTAGATTAGTTTGGTGTAAAGTGGTTCAGATTGCTTTAGAGTGGAGTGGGGTAGATTGTAGTGGGGTATATTGGGGTACAGTAAGGTAGACTGCAGTGGGGTAGTTTGGGGTACATTGCAGTGGGGTAGAATGGGATTGATTGAGTGGAGAAGAGCAGGGTAGATTTTGTCAAAAACAGTTGGGTTGATTAAGTGGAGAGGAGTGGGTAGATTTGGGTGGATTGGGGTAGATAGGAGTGCAGTAGATCAGGGTAGGATGGGGTAGAGTGGAATGAGGTATATTGATGTACATTGGAATGGGATAGATTGAGGAATAGTGGAGTGGGGTGGATTTGGGTACATTGGAGTGGATTGGGGTGGAATGGGGCAGATTGGAGAGGAGTGGGGTACTTGGAGTGGGGTAGATTGGGTGGATTAGAGAGGTTACATTGGAATAGAGTGGGGTAGATTGGGCTGGAGTGGATTGGGGTAGACTGGGGTAGATTGGAGAAGGGTATTTTAAAGTGAGGTAGATTGGAGTGGAGTAGGTAAGAGTCAAGTGGGGGTGGAGTGAAGAAGGTTTGAGTAGAGTAGATTGGGCTAGACTTGACTGGGGTATATTGGGTGGAGTGGGTTAGATTAGAGTAGAGTGTGGTAGACTGGAGTGGGATAGATTGGAGTGATGTGGGGTGGGTAGATTGGGGTAGAGTGGAGCATGATACATTAGGGTAAAGTGGAGTGGGCTAGATTGGAGTGGAGGAGAGTGGGGTAGTTTGGGTGAATTGGAGTAGGGTAGAGTGCCGTGGGATAGATTGGGTAAATTGGAGTAGGGTAGAGTGGAGTGGGGCAGAGTGGATTAGAGTAGATTGGAGTGGAGTAGAGTGGAGTGGAGTAGATTAGAGGGGAGTAGAGTAGGAGTAGATTAAGGTTGAGTGGGGTATATTGGAAAAGAGTAGGCTGGGTGTATTACAGTATGGTAGATTAGAATGACAGATTGGAGTGGAGTGGGGTAAATTGTAGTGAAAGTGGAGTGGGGCATATTGGAGTGGAGTTGGGTAGAATGGAGTGGGGTAGTATGGAGTGGAGTAATGTGAAGAGGAAGGAAAAAGAGTGAAGGGGCGTGGATTGGCAAGCGATGTCGTAGAGTGTCTTACACTGGAGTGGAGTGTAGTGGCATCATGTGGATGGCATAGAGTGGAGCAGAGTGTTGTAGAGTGAAGTGGCATAGAGTGTTGTAGAGAGGAGTGTAAAGTGAAAAGGTGTAGAGTGGAGTATGCATGGTGTGATAGTGCACTCCCATAACAGACAACACATTTCCAATTGAAAAGGATCATTACATTTGCACAGACATATGGTTGCACTGCCCACAAAAGATAATGTGTGGAAATGTCATCACCTGGTGTATTGATCGTATTAAAGTTTTTTCATTTTTTTGTTTCAACCACGTTTCAGAATTACAAAAAAGTGTGCTTAGTTTCTACTGTTTTCATTCTGATGTATTCTGAAATATCAGCACAGTTCATTGTTTGTTGTGTGCTAGACCTCCTACTCCTACAACATACCCTATCCTGTCTCTAAATGCAAATGAGACAAGTTAAGAATATGATTTAAAGGCCTGTTTACAGATAATGAGTACTGGGGAGGACACAGTAAACAAGGAATGCTCACAGGAGAGACAAAGTCATACTGGACAGCCTAAAACAACAAGCAAATGACAGAACCAGCTTGGACAGATGCACTCTGTAGAGTGGTTTAACAAAAAGGAAAAATAAGTCCCAAAAGTGCAAGAAGTGGAAGGACAAAGTATTGGGCCATGCTCTAGTGGAGGGTCACATACAAGAAGAGGGAAGTGCGAAAAGCACAGCAGTAAGCAACAATTTTGGGTGGCTCTGAAGCCCACCAATGGTACGTAATGGGAGGGCTCCAAGCCCACTAACAGTAAACAAAATGTCTCGAAGAGACAGCGCATGCCCTGTGAATGCGAGACCCAAAATAATGAGGCAGTATGCATTTTCCATTGCTATTATAGGTCTTCTTTTGAAGTCCATGCTGATGCAGCTAAACTCCTTGCAAAAGAGTTTATCCGAATGTTTTTCCTCTATGTTAGGAAGGATCTTATAGCATTGTTTTTCCAGTCCAGTTTATTGTTTTTGATTATCTGTATTATATAGCACATTGGGTTTGGGAATGCAGCCACTCTGATGGTCTTGTGCTGGAGGTATACTCTTGTGTGAACTTGAGTTACCGTCTGCGTGCTCGATCTACAGTTACATACATTATTTCCACCACCACCTAACTCTACTTTTCTTTGTGAATTCTGTTACCCATTATGAACTAATGTTTTTATTGTTACTGATGCCCAATTATGAATAGTTACTGTGTGTTGTATGTCTTGATCTACTGCATTTCCCTTACTTCAGTGTACAGCTAATTAGCGGAACTCCGCCCCCCCCCCAACTCTTAGCCAATGTCCTGCTAGTCAGTTTGACTTGATGGATAGAGTCTCTCCTTTTTCATTATTGCTTATTTGTTTGACATGAGGGGGCTGATTACGATGTCAGTCGGAGTTGCCTCCGACTGACACCGTTGCGGTCTCGTGACCAACTGACGTCCGATTGGCGGTTCCGACCACCTGATTATGATGCGACTGAACATTGTTCAGTCGGATACTCCCATTTCTCTATGGGAGCTTGTGTTACAGCCGTAAACTCCCTGTAATACAGGCTCCCATAGAGAAATTGGAGTGTGTGTAAATCCTGCTGTCTGTGGCAGGCACCACATGGTGGCACCCTAGGTACCCCCTGAGCCACTAACTGAAGGCTGCAGAGGCAAGGGAGCCCTGCTAGAGGACCCCAAAGTTGCTTTTGGCGAGCCTTTCCATATCAGAAAGGCCGACATGGAATGGCTGCCGGAAACCGACATTGTAATCCCGACGGGTAGAAACATAATCCATAGGGGATTATGGTGCAGTTCCGACAAGATGGAAGACCCTGAGAGCTGGTCGAAACCATGTCAGAATGACCAGCCGGTTTACGCTCCGACCACCGGCATTGTAATTCGGCGGTCGAACCACAAACAGGCCATGTCAGTCTGAAAGCCCCAACCGACGTTGAAATCTGTCCCTATGTTGTTACCAATTTACGGAAAGTGCTCTCAGGTCTTGCATGCTTTGTGCACAGCATCTCAATGAAAAAATACATGAGTAAAAGAATAAATAAATGAATAACGTCAGGGTAAAAGATCTCCAAAACAGAATAGTAAAAACTAATTAAAAAAAGAGGCATGAAAGTTGCCCTGTATCAAAACACTCTGACAGCTGTAAAATGGTGGTTGTGTTGGCCGAAAAAGACAGTACAGCTCTAGTGCGAAAACATGACATCTGCTGATGGAGAATACCATGCAGGTTTCACCCTCAGAGCACATTCTGTCCTCTGGATCACACTGTGCTTGCTTGGAGAATTAGTCAAATCTGGAAGGGGTGTGTATTGGTGACAAGCATCACTGAAACTGGATCCAAACTCCACAGGCTACATCTAGCACACACTGTGTGTGATGGGAAACAGCTAACACGAGCTACCACTGTCGTGTAGTTCCCACAAACCTATATAGGATCTGCGCGCTTAGACAACATATACTGTAGGATTGGAGTCAGACTGACTCTAGACACGCCTACCGAATATGTTAACCTGTATACCAGCTAGCTCACAGTGCCACTAGAAACCCCTCTTACCAAGGAGAGAATAGTTCTTGGCAACTATCGAACATGACAACCCTGATCCCTCAGAATCGCGGAAACAGTGCTACTCGTCGCTCAGTGCTTGTGCTCACTTTGTCTCAGAGATATACACAGAATAAACGAAGGGGGCGTTTCTCATTAAGTATTTATTGAACCAGCATCATTCTAGTGTAAAATAGGTGTGCTGAAACAACCATTAGACAGTAACAGATATAAACGATTATAAGCACGAACAGAGTAAAAAGATGGCAGATTTCTACTATCATGCTCAAACAATGAATACAGACAAGTATTTAAAATACATGACAGTTGAAAATGCGAACGCCTACGATGCGTCCCTAAATAGATGTACTTGAATGTGCCTAACATGTACGTGGGCATAAAGCCAAGAATCCCTCTAGGATAAATTCAACCCCATTACCTGAAGTGAGAGACTGTGGGACCCCGTCTTGGTCTTGAGATGGATAACATGCAAGGGATGTCAGATCACTGTGAGCTGGAGTGTC
This sequence comes from Triturus cristatus, assembly GCF_964204655.1. Lineage (NCBI taxonomy): Eukaryota > Metazoa > Chordata > Amphibia > Caudata > Salamandridae > Triturus > Triturus cristatus. The sequence continues at coordinate 944,605,601 of NC_140582.1, forward strand.
TGTGTGCAAGAACCTCTGCGTCTCGGGTCATTGTGTCGGCATGGAATTTCTTTTCTCCTCTGACTATCTCAGCAAGAGATGATGTATATATACCCAAACTGGTACCCCCTGGGGATATACCTTACTGTGTCATTGCGGGCTAGGATGATGGAAGGAATGACCCTTGCACATAGTCATCATGCAGGAGATGGTTGGCCTGCTGTCCTGTTGGTATTCCAAGAATCCTCATGCATAATGAATGAGGCTTAAGCTTTTCAGAGAAAACCCCATGTCATCTTTGGACATTACCTTAACTAGGTAAACGGTCAATACTAAGAACCGTTATGCAGTGTAATGGTAGGGAGAATATAGGTGAAGTGTTAGGTGACAATCTGAACCTATATAATAGTGTATGTATATGGAACATAACACCACTGGTCAATGTGCATCAGTCTACAGCGGGACTGCGATTACATCTCGTTTTCAACAAAGGAAATGGCAAATATTACAGAGGCGTTCAGAAAACTGCAGTGTTGGAAGATTCAAGATTACCCCACTTTCAACATTTTCCATACTTTGATAGCACCTTGTCCCTTGGTTTCCCAAGAGACTGTCACTTAAAGAGCTCTATGGCATTTTATTTGTCTTGTTTGTGTAGCTTTGCTTATTGAAGCCATAAAAGCTATGAAAGGGCAACACTTCTCCGGAAATCAGTAACAACCACTCTCCAGCTGATCAGCCAGAGGGTCCTATCTGATGAACCATCCTCTGTCTGCATAAGTATTTGAGGGGTTGGGGTATGGGTTCTCTCACTTTGAAGCCAGACAAAGAAAAGTCAATAGTCGTCCTCAGGAAAACGACATCTGACATTTGATCTCAGTCTTTAAATGAACAGCAAATGTGAGGAGATAACAACAAGAATTACAGCCCTCTTTATAGAAAAGTTTGGAGCTGGTGAAGTGGTCTTACACAAAGAAAAAAGAAACTCCTAAAGCAGTTGCTCTAATTGAACAAGTGTAAAGCTACAAGTAATGGGACAGTGCACTGTGGCAAGAAACAACCCATGAAAAGGAGGGACAAATGGGAAACATTCCGACTTGGAAGCAAGGCTCTGTAAAGGACACTCGAAGAAGCAAATGAAAAGCAATGGGTGGGCTGAAAGCCCATAAAGTAGCGCTGTCTAGGCAATGCATAAAAAATTAATAGATGCACAATAAATTAAAAGTACTTTTTTGACTGTATGTAATAAAGCATGTGACATCTGAAAATGTCCTTGGCACTACTTTTGTCACATGAAAAGTATCAGTTGGCTGAATGTATGACAAATTGTATGAGTTATTTTTCTTTTACCTACTATCATCAGGCTCCTGGTTCTTACATTGGGATCGGTACACCTCTCTCATCTTAATTGGAGTGTGCATGATTCCTACACATTGCCAAGGCCTCTCAGGACCGCAATTACTGGTGATTGAAAATCACTGCAATCATTACGAATCACAATTTACCGGCTTGATAGCTTCAGACATATGAATTACTGGTTCACATATTATAATTCAGCAAAACTTGTAGGTAGTTTGTAATGTCTTAAGCTTCATCATGGATATTGTAGCACATTTTCAAGGAAGCACACATGACTGCTACATTTTTATACTTTGTGCTTTATGCACCTGCCTACCTACAGGTGGGCTTGGAGATGGCTAGTAGCTTGGTAAGGATACATGTTTAGGTAACGTATATACTTTTCAAAACAAAAGCAAGTTAGTATAGATAAGTAAATATATATATTTTTGTACTGTTAACAGTGCATTTCTGCTCTTAAATACTATCACCTTATGTAAATGTACGAACAGCAAGAGATAACGGAGGTACAATAATGCACAAAAGCAGACCCAATCTGTCATTGGAAGAACATTTAGTTTACTAATGGGGATGTCTGCATAAGAGTGGGGGTGCATTGGAATATGCCCTACAAACATTTGCAAGATTCTAGCCACATGTGCTATATTGCACAAGGAAATGTATGGCATCTGAAATAGTTTCTGATTATTCAAACTTGGAGGATAATCATATAGCTAGAGCACAATTCCCAAGAGAGGATTCTTCCAGAGTATTCATACAACATATCGGATTTTTTTTTATTTGAGATGCAGAAATAATGAGTTGGAAATATTGCGATACACAAATATCATGTGCAAAAATATCGTTGACAAGAATATCAGTTTTAAGGTAAGTAATATCGATGTTTAATATATCTATGTTATTAATATTGATGGTAAAAATATCTATGTTAATATCATTTACAAAAATGTAGTTAATAATATTGTTTTTTAATTATCTGTACGCATTTTAGAAGATATTAGAAATTGTTTATATATTTATTGTTAATGCGTTGAATATCATTTATAAATTTTTAGTTAGTAAATGTAATTTGATAGTTTAACCCCTTCAGTGCCCATGACGAGCTGGACTCGTCATGGGCCGCGGTTGCGCTGTGCCCATGACGAGTCCAGCTCGTCATAGACCCCGTCCGCTAATGCAACGGCCGGCACAGGGCGGGGAAAGGGGCGGGCACTGAAGGGGTTAATGTCATTTGTAGTCCTGTCCCGGGTTGTGGGGTTTGTTGAATTGTGTTAATTGTGTAACTAATTTGTTTAATTAAGTTATGTTTTAGGTGTAGGTTGTGGGGTTTGTAGGGTTATAGGGTTGGAAGTAATTATATTATAATTAATTAATAATTATTTGTGAGTATTTTTATTATTTAATTGATAATTATGTATATTGTGTAGTTCATTTAATTTTGTATTCAATTTTCTGTCAGTTGTGGTTTTTGTAAGGGTAAAGGGTGTGAAGGAAATTAATACTAATAATTATTTAATTGATAATTAATCATGTACAGTGTGAAAATAAGATCCTTTGTAAGTTATATATCAGGTGTGGTCTCTTGGGTTTGTAGGGGTAACAGGTGGGAAGCTAATTAAGTACAATTAATGAATTTATTATTCGTTAATTATTATTAATTGTTTAATTGATAATTAATTATGTTAGTTATGCAATTAATACTTTTAAAAAATTATATACTAGGGTGCCGATTCCGATCCGTCAAAAAGAATTACCGTCCGACTCGCATCCGTATCTTTTTACGTACGAATCGTACAAGTCCCGTACAAACGGCGAAGTACGATTCGTACGTGAAAAATCCATACGAATGACTTCGGGAAAAGTCTACGACACGTCCCCGGACATTTGTACACACAAATTGTAAAAGTGAAGTCCGAGCGCGCAAGTACGATCCATACAGGCCATCCGAAAACACAAGCGCATGGGAAATGCTCCATACTGATCGAACGCCGTACCACTCCGATCCGGGTAAACTGGTCCCTGGGATATGAGTCGTACAGCCCCCCCTGCCCCCCACATGTCTGTCCCGTAACCCCCCATGTCTGCACTGTACCCCAGCCCAGTACGTGTATGCACCGTACCACACCACCGTACCCCAGCCCCGTACATGTACGCACCGTACCCCACCACCCTACCCCAGCCCCTAACTTGTACGCACCGTACCCCACCACCGTCCCCCAGCTCCTTATTTGTACGCACCATACCCCGCCACCGTACCCCAGCTGCATACTTGGATGCACCGTACCCCACCACCCTACCCCAGCCCCTAACTTGTACGCACCGTACCCGTCCACCGTCCCCCAGCCCCTTACTTGTACGCACCGTACCCCACCACCGTACCCCAACCACGTACTTGGAGGCACCGTACCCCACCACCGTACCCCACCACCATACCCCAGCCACGTACATGTACACACCGTACCCCACCACCCAACCCCAGCCCCTTACTTGTACGCACCATACCCCAACACCGTCCCCCAGCCCCATACTTGAACGCACCATACCCCACCACCGGACCCCAGCCGCGTACTTGGATGCACCATACCCCACCACCGTACCCCAGCCCCGTACCCCAGCCCCGTACATGTACGCACCATACCCCACCACCCTACCCCAGCCCCTAACTTGTATGCACCGTACCCCACCACCGTCCCCCAGCCGCGTACTTGGATGCACTGTACCCCACCACCGTACCCCAGCCCTGTACCCCAGCCACGTACATGTACACACCGTACCCCACCACCCTACCCCAGCCCCTAACTTGTATGCACCATACCCCACCACCGTCCCCCAGCCCCTTACTTGTATGCCCCGATACCCGGCCACAGTCGCCCAGCCGCACACTTGGAGGCACCGTACCCCACCACCGTACCCCACCACCCAACCCCAGCCGCGTACTTGGACGCACCGTACCCCACCACCGTACCCCAGCATCCCGTACGTACGAACCGTGCAACAACATTGCATATGTGAGCACTGTACAAAAACATCGCGTATGTACGCACGTTACATATGCTAAAACGACTCATACAGATCCAGGACACTGCAAAACAGCACAAGGAGGGTCAAATCGAATCGCAAAACACCGCAAAACACATCTACAGTACTAAAAACATCTAAAAGACTGACCTGGCACATCCAAACAGGCAAACAGAGGCCCAAACTCACAACCACCTCTTATAACACACCCACCAAAATTTCAAACCCAGCCACACCCACAAATGGACCAATAAAAAGGGCCCACACTCACAAACCATGAGCCTTTGCAACAGACTCACTGCTGACAGACACCACACACAAACAACTACACCCATACACCTTAACTTACACACCATCACACAACTGCCTTCACACATACCCCCTCTACACATTCACACACACACCTACACATTCACACCCACACACCCACAACCATCCACACCCACACCCCACACCATGCCCACAGACAAGAATCCAAAGTTCACAAGGGAGGAGCTGGACATCCTTGTCAACGAAGTCATCAGAGTCGAGCCACAGCTCTTTGGAACATTGTTCAGACAGACCAGCATAGCTGAAAAATAACACCTGTGGCAGAGGATCGTCGATGGGGTGACTGCTGTTGCGCCCATCAGAAGGACCAGGAATGAATGCCAAGCCAGGTGGTACGATCTGCACAGGGCAGTCAAGCGCAAAATTAACGAGGTCTACGCCCAGAGTAACATCACAGGAGGTGGGCTGCCCCACAGACTGGTACATTACCATTACCTGGGAGGAGAAGGTGATGGCCCTGCTTCCGCCGGTGGGAGTAAACGGAGTCAAAGGAGTTGCCGAGCCTGGTGAGTACACAAACAACTTACGTAACATGAGGCTAATGGCATCCACACCCCAACTACAACAAATGCACACACCCACCCCCAAGCCCTCACTGAACACAACCACACTCAAAAACAACGCTCATGCCACTAACATGTGTATGCCCCATTCACAAAGCAAGGACATGCCATGTCCCAACCTACACAAACTACAAACCCAAGACTGGATGTCCGGGATGCTGGGAGGGTGGGGATCACTAAACATATTGTACAACTCAAAAACAGACACCATTGCCCTCAGCCCATATGGCCCAGGTACATACCCATGCACCATGCGCAATGCACAGGGACTGGCAAAGTACTGACATGGTAGCTGACACTTGGCCCTGCTGTAGCCAGCACAAGGCCCTCCTGTGACAACTGCAAAATCTAACACAAACACAACTACTTCAGATATCTAGGACAGGAACTCATACTCACTGACATGGCAGCATGCTCCATGGGGGGGACAGATACATCACCTGGGAGACCCACTGCCAAATCACACCCACCCACCAGCAGGCATCGTCAATCAATCAACAATCAATCAGGGTACTTGTAAGGCGTGCTACTTACCTGTGAGGGTCTCAAGGGACTGAGGGGGGGTCCACTACTGCTCGAAGAGCCAGGTCTTGAGGAGTCATCTGAAGGCAAGTAGGTCTTGGGTCAGTCGTAGAAGGGTTGGGAGGGTGTTCCAGGTCTTGGCGGTGAGGTAGGGGAAGGATCTCCTGCAGGCAGTCGTACGTTGGATGCGGGGGATAGCTGCGAGTGCGAGGCTGCCGGAGCGGAGCTGGCGGGTGGGGTTGTAGAAGCTGAGTCTGATGTTCAGGTAAGCTTGTCCGGCGTTGTGGAGTACCTTGTGTGAGTGGGTGAGCAGCTTGAAGGTGATCCTCTTGTTGATGTGGTGCCAGTGCAGGTCACTCAGGAGGGGGGTGATGTGGCTGTGGCGGGGGGCGTTGCCGATCAGTCGTGCGGAGGCTTTTTGGAAGCGTTGTATCCGCCGTTGGTGTTTGGATGGGAGTCCTACGTAGAGTGCATTGCCGTAGTCCAGTCAGCTGCTGACGAGGGCCTGTGTCACTGTTGTACTTGTTTCGGTCGGGATCCACCAGTCGATCCGGCAGAGCGTGCGTAAGGTGTCGTAGCAGGAGGAGGAGATGGCGTTGACATGCTTGGACATGGAGAGGGAGGATGCGAGGATCAATCCTAGGTTGCGTGCGTGGTGGGTGGGTGTTGGTGCTGTCCCCAGAGCGATCGGCCACCAGGAGTCGGTCCAGGCTGAGGGTGTGGGTCCCAGGGTGAGGACCTCCGTCTTGTCCAAATTCGGTTTCAGATGGCCGCTCCGCATCCGGTCAGCGATGGACCTCAGCCCTTGTGGATGTATTTTTTGGTGGTGTGAGGGTCCTTGGTGAGGGAGAGGATGAGCTGGGTGTCGTCGGCATAGGAGATGGTTTTGAGATGGTGGGGGCAGGCCACTTGTATGAGGGGGGCCATGTGGATGTTGAATAGCGTCGGGCTGAGGGATGATCACTCACCCCTTACACAAGCACACAGCCCCGGGGCAGCCACTCTCACAATGGACATGTGACACAACAAGATCAAGCCACAGCCAAAGAAGCATCCAAGCCCAAATTCGACATGTCAAACACCGTGGAGAACATTTCAATCAGTCCCCTGCAACATACCCATCCACAAGTGAACATTGATGTGGATGCTAGGCACACACAACTACCTTGAGGAACTGTGGCAAATAGAATATGTGTGAAACATGGATCTCGCATTAAACAGCATTAACATTGTCTCTCCCTCACACACAGGGCAACGTCATGGATCTCCCCTCAACAATGGGGGAGAAGAACCACAGTCCCAGGCTCGGGAGGAACCTGATCCCACCGGCAGCGACACCTCACAACACTCCGCGGATGACCCCAACCCACCTGGCCCCTCTGGTGTCCAAGCCCCTGCAGCACCTGCTTCAGGTACATCTGTGCCAACCACCACCACCATTCCTGCCACATCCCAGGAGACACCCAGGAGCCCTGCCCACACTGAACAACTGAGCCAGTCTGACTGGAGGGACAAGGTTCGCTGGGCACCCAGGAGGAGGCAGATAACACCGACACTGCCATCCCTCAGGGGTCCCGTAGACCCGATGTGCCCACAACGGCAGGCCAGGCCCGTGTGGGCAGGGGTGGTGGGAGTGAAGGCAGGCGGAGGCGAGAACCTGACCAGCCAGCTGAAGGGACCGGTATGTCACACGTCCGCAACATCATGGAGGCATACCGGCGTGACACCAGGGCCATCAGTCAGGTAGTGGCAACCCTCACAGACATTAAGAATCAGCAGGCCGAGCAACACGCCAGTCAACAAAACCACCAAGGACGGATGGAGGCAAGACTGGCTGAGCTCGTGGCGGTGCAAAGGGACATAAGCCATTCACTCCGTCAGACCGCCGACAACATGGGCAACCCTCCCTGTGACACCAGGCGCAGACCAGCACCAGCCACAGGGAGGGAGGAGGAGGATTCGTCCGACGGACCGTCCCAAACATCGTCAAGACCTGCATCTGAGGGTCCCCGGGGGAAGGTGGGTCGTCCACGGAAAAGACCATGAGAGGCAGCAGACCATCCACATCTCCCAGGTCACCTGGACTGGCACCTGGCCTTCATGGGCAACAGCAGCACATCATTCACTGACATTCTCTGCCACATGGACTTGCTAGTCACAGTCTGACCAATGATGACCAACACTGTGGTCTTGACTCTGATGCCTTCAAATGCCAAGGATAGCATCTCCCCCTGTGAACTTTGGATTCTATGCACCAGTTAGAGCACCTTATGTCATCTACCAAAACACGCACCCCACCGAGAATAAAACTAATTTTTCTGTCATGAGATGATGCCATCATTTTGCATTAGTCCACAACATACGTGTGTGTTAAGGTCAAACTATGCCTCAGTGTGGAACCAACTCCAGCCATCCATACCCTGGGATCTGAGTCCGGTACAGGACACACATGGGTCACAATGTATCATCCAATACAGCCTGGGAGCCCAATACTCACCCGTGATGGCCTCAAGCTGCTGAGGGGGGGCTTGAAGTACTGTGCACACACACCAATCAGGAAGACGATGATGAAGGCCTACAGGTCATGGCTCATGTGGAGGTACCCGGGGAGTGAGTCCCAGGTATGTTTGGCCAGGTGGGAGACCCATCTCCTTCATGCTGGAGTGTTGTGGATGTGAAGAATGGAGGCCAAGTTCGGATGCATTGAGTTGGGCCAACGGGGTCTTGGATGACAGACGTACAAGGTTGGTATTGGGCTCTGGGGTTGTTGACTGCCTCCTGAGTGTGTGTGAGGAGTGTGAAGGTCATCCTGCAGCACACAGTGATCCCTTGCGGCTATCTCAGGTGGACGGTGATGTTGATGGGCCGCGGGATGTTGAAGCTGCGTTGTGCAGATGCACCCTGGATGTGGACAATTTTCCCGTGAGTTAGAATGTACTTGCTCCATAGAGGGTGGGGCAGTAGTTGACACGGCTGGTGTCGTGGACCTGGGGGATGGTCTGTCTTTCCTTGGAGTGGATCTATCAGAGGGTCATGTGCATCATGCAGAGGGTGCTGCAGCATGAGGTACAGATGATGGTGATTTGCATGGCAAATGTGAGTGACAAATCCATGATGCACAACATCTTGTGTGCGTGGCCACTGGGTGCTTGTGTAGGGCCCCTGCGGGTGGGACACAAGGAGTTGAGCCAGCTGTAAGGAGACAATCCTCCGATGCTTACCTCAGTCCTGGTCAAGTTCAGCCTCAGGAGGCTGATGTTCAGCCATTCATCCACGGACCTCATGCCTTCTTGAACGTTGGAACTGGCAATGGCTGGGTCTTTGGTGAGGGTGAGGAGCACCTGGGTGTCAATGGCATACGACATGATGATGAGGTTGTGTGCGCATGTGATGGTGGAGAGGGGGGTCCTGGATACATTGAAGATTGACACGCTGAGAGATGAGCCCTGGGCCATGTGCCAGATGACGCCACTATACCACATGCTGAAGGCCTGAGTCCCACCCCCATGGCCTTGCTGGTGTACGGAGCCGGTGTGGAGCAGGAGGGACATGATCTGGTTGGTGTGACAGGGCCTGGCAGGAGAGGCAGCGCTGTGTAAGCAGTTGGAGTTGCACACTCAGCATGCAAAGGTGTCATGTGTGCGCTTAGGGTATGGCTGAGAGCAGGCGGTTGAGTTTCGGATAGACATTGCTTGGAGGGTGGCTACAACCTCAGACTGTAGTGTGATGTGGGTCATGCAAGGACATGAGGGTCGTGCAGTGTGCACGTTGCATGTGCTGACGGTCCTGCCTTTGGCACCGCGTGTACCCAACAGTGGCACAGACAAGGTGATGACAGCCAAATGAATGGCTGGAGGTAGGCAGGGAGGAGCATCTTTGAGGCATGTGTGTTGCGGAATCCCGCCACTTTGTGGGCCCTTGCTGCAGGGGCGGCAGCAGCAGGTGGTATGTCCTTGAAACTATGCCAAAAGTAGCACACAAAGACAAGGATGTCAGAAAGGACAAATGCAACAGGCGTAAGTAAAGGAAGGAGTGTCCGGTTACCCATGGAACACCCAGAGAAAATGGATGCATAATCACCAAAGATGACTGATGCAGGATCAGGAAACAGAAGGCCGAGCCGCGCACAGGAGACACACCCTCAGCAGACGCTGACGGCCCGTCGTGGGGACCAACATGCCCAAATACATACACAACCATGGACTTCATGCACAGTAGAGATTCTGACCCATGAGGACCTGCATGCATGTAGCCAAACTACACATAGACTCATATGAACAATCTTTGACAACTATGCCAAAGTTGCCGCATGCAAAGTGGCAAGAGACCTGCATTGACAGAGATGAGGCACCTTGGAGGGTGAGGAACCCCTTTATTACTCAGGCTCACACTAAGGGAAAAGCATCAATATGAACAGACACACAGGTCATTTTGCTGAACATGTGGGACCTACACTAGACACCCCCTTCACAATACAGATGTAGTAAATCCTAATGGCCTGGCACACAAGTTAAGGGGATGAGCCAAACACCCCCTTCTGCACACAGAGAGGCTGCAATTCCCCATTGAGGCTGTTATGGGGATGTCCCACACCATGACCACCCGTAGCATCCCGTATGTTTCTGAGGGAAGTTATACACACATTGATGCCTTCATCAGAATCCACTGACCATTAGAGATGACTGTCACGAAGGTAGACTATCAATTCATGGGAGTCATGCTACATGTCATGTGCCCCATGGTGAGTCGACATGTATGCATGGTAACCCAACATGCACAGGAGCAGTCCCCACACATTCCAAACACCTAACAACCTCAAAATGCCTTGCTGCAATCCTCACCCAAAATGACTTTTCCACATGTCCGTGCATGGAACGCTGATTCAGCACACGTTGCAATACTCATGAGGAATAGCAGGAGGCCAATGATGACACGACCAGACAACATGCGCAAGAACCTGTGGATGACAGACACACAAGCAGTCTGCTAAAAGATTGTTATCCGCATACATGGTCATTTACTCTACAGGAATAATGTTGTCACCATGCGAATATAAAAATTAGGGTCACAGCTAAAATGATTGGAATGACATCAGCACTCAAGTGAAACATCAGAACACACATCTAAGTCACTTAGCATACAGTCAGCTGGACACACACATTGCAACACATGCCACACAAGGCTCCAAGCGTGCACACTCAGACCAAGTGACTCACCATTATGAGAAGAAGTTGCGTATGAGCTGACTCCGGATATCCTCCTCCTCCTCACTTGCCTCGTGACCAAGCCATTCATCCTCCATGGGTGGATGTTCCTGCTCATGCTGCTCCAGGATGAGTGGCACTGCCTTCTCCACTGCCATGTTGTGCAGCATGCAGCACACGAGGAAGATTTTGCAGACTTTCACCGGTGCATATGGGAGGGACCCGCCTGTCTTGTGAAGGCACCGGAATCGGCTTTTCAGGAGGCCAAACGTCCTCTCAATCACTCGCCTGGTCTGCCCGTGTGCATCATTTTAACGGTGATCTGCAGCTGATCGGGGGTTGCGGAGAGGCGTCATCAGCCATGGCATGTTGGGATAGCCAGAGTCACCTACATGGAAACATCATGTAAAAAAGTGGGTCAGGAGATGCCGTAAGATAGATACAAAGATACCGCAAAACACAGGACAGAGTATACCCACCAACAAGACATGCTCGTTTGTTGTGCAGCCGCAACATCATTTCTGGCACCCTGCTACACCTCATGATGTAGGCATCGTGTGCTGACCCTGGAAAACGCGCACAGACATGGGAAATCAGCATGTTGGCAAGACACACCACAAGGGCATTTATAGAGTGGTAATGTTTACGGTTGCGATAGGCGACCTCCTGTGCCTGTGGTGGTACAAAAGCCACATGTGTCCCATCAATGGACCCAATGACATGGGGCATCCCTCCCAGGGCATAGAAATCTCCCTTGACACCTGTCAACTCCTCAGGAGTCGAAAAATGGATGAATTCATCCAGGTGCTCCAACATGGCTGCCAAAATATCATGCATGACACGGCTGAACATCGTCTGGGACATGCCACCAACATCAGCTATGGTGAATTGAAATGTACCTGTGGCAAAAAATGTAGGCCTGCCATCACCTTCATCTTGGGGGTCAGCGCAGTAGGATAGCTGTGTCGCGGTTGGAGGTGTGGTGCCAGCCTATTTGTCAGGTCCTCAATCAACTGTTGGTTGTAACGGCGTATGCAGTCACGTTCCCTCATGGCACCCAAGTCTGGCATTGGTCTGGGGACAGGCGGTGCCCTGCAGAAATTGTGAATAAATAGCGAAGAGTGAGAACATAACAACATCAATGTCAATGAACTGAGCACATTCTCAACTGCTAATACACATCTGCTAAATACAGAGTCTGGTCAGTGCAATACATCCAGGACACGTATGCCAGCCAGGTGATACTCCAGTGCCTACACGTACGTGTCAAAGGCACTGTGCAACTGGTGCCATAGGGGTACGTGTGAAATGCACCGTACCTGTGTGTGGATTTGAAAATTACATAGGGGACACATAAGGGACAAGTATTAGGCACTAAATGCATGCTGGTTGTCATGGATACAGAGTTGTCTGTTCAAATTTTCCATCAGGTAGCCTGGAAAAGTCAGTTGGCCACAAAATACAATGTTTCAAAGTGGTTGTTGACTTGACATGATTCAGAAATTTTGAACGATGCAAATGCTGTCACTGGTGTATGTGGAAAGGGATTGGACTAAACGTAAGATGCGAATGAATCTGACCAATCACTATGTACTCCTCCAAATGAATGCCTCTCAGCAAGACAGAAATAAGTCAGCCAGAACCCATGAGAGGGCACTTGCCTGCACAAGTTTCCTGTCGACAACACTGCTGCTGTCTGTGCTTCCTCTGGCACCATGTCAAGGTCTGTGGAGAGGGCCCAGCCATTCACTCAGGAGGAGAATGAGGCATTGCTGGATGTCATCCTCCCACAGTACCCCAGCCTGTATGGGAGACCAGGGGAGCAGGTGAGTGCTGACTCCACTAGCTTTGACTGTGCACCTTTTTTGTGACTGTCACTTCTGGCATTGTGTCCAGGTGTGACAGACATGCAATGTTGTTTAGAGTGGGTCCCAGGGGGGAGAATGGCTTATGTCTCCCATGCAGAGCATGATGTAGTTCATGTGTGCACTCCTCACTTGCATTGTGCTTACTGTGACATTCACGGCATAGTGCATGACACATTCAGCCTGGCTAATCCTTTGTGGCATTTTTTGTCTATTGTCCTGAGGTGATTCAGTGGTCCCCCTGGTGTGACAGGTGACTGTTCCCACAGATGTGTGTGAGTTGAGTGGAGCTGTGGTGAGAGTGTCCAAGTGATGTGTACGCCCCCTGGACACTGATGTGTGTGAATGTTCCTTGTCATGTTGGTGAGTGTCTATGTGAAGTGTTGCACCACAGCTGCATGCAGGAGGCAACAGCTCTACCCATCTGATGTGAGAAGTAAGCCGTGCTGTGTGTCTGACTTGCTGAGCTAGCCCCACACCTGTGACACCCCACAGGCAAGTGGCACATGTGCAGAGTGAGGTTTGTATCCGCTGTTGCCAATGGCATGTGATTGATCTGTGCCTGTGTGTGTCTGTGTACTCTGCTGAGGTTGCGTCAGTGGCCTGGGGCATGTAACTGCTTGGAGGTGCTGTCCATCAGCCTGGTGTCTCTTGTGATGCACAGTGTGTGCCATGTTCATGGAGTGTGTCACACCCCTCATGCCACCTGTGTACTTTACATGTAATGTAGTGCATTGGGGCTTCCACAGAGGCCAATGTCCATATGACTAAGATGCAATTCCTTGGCAGCATCCTATGCCCTGTTCAACATTTCAAAGATGTTCAAATGTGTGTCTCTCTGACATGGAGCAGGTGTAGTGATGTTGTCTCACTTTGTCATGTTATGTTATGTTATGTTAAAACAATTTATTAAGCGCACAGCGACTCCAGCGAAGGAGCATCCCGGCGCAGAGACATGGAGCAGTTATAACACAACATGGAGATGATGCAACAGAAAGGTACTAAAACAAGGAAACTAAAATAAGAAGGTTTTTATGGCTCTGCGAAACGGCAGCAAGTCCTCTATCAGCCGGATTTCAACTGGAAGGGTGTTCCAGATTGACGCGGCTCTCACCCTAAAGGACCGGCCCCCCATCCTGCTGAGCCTAAATCTGGGGACAACAGCAAGAGCCTGACCCTGAGATCGAAGATTGCGGGTGGGAACATAAAAAGAAATGGTATTGGCCAGGATCTCAGGGCCTATGCCTCTGAGGATTTTAAAGGTCAGACACAAGACCTTGAAGATAATACGCTTCCTCACCGGAAGCCAGTGCAAGGAGCGGATGACATGAGACACCGGGCAGAACTTAGGAAGTCCAACAATGGCTCTTGCAGCGGCGTTCTGCACCCGCTGCAGCCGGGTTAGCTCAGCCTGGTTAGCCCCCACCAGCAAAGAGCTGGCGTAGTCCAGACGAGAGATGATAGTTGCCTGGACCACAAGCTGTCTGGTAGGGGCATCAAAGAACTTAAGCACCGGCCGTAAGCCTCTTAGTAGACCGAAGCAACAGGCTGCGATTTTTTTGGTGTGCCCTATAAATGTAAGACCAGCGTCTAACCAGACCCCAAGGTTCTTCACCTCCGACACTAAGGTCGGAGTGGGGCCCAGCTCCAAAGGCCACCACTGGTCGCCCCAGAGCTCCACTCCCTTCCCGACAACCATAACCTCAGTTTTTGTGGCATTGAGCTGGAGACAGTTACCTGTCAACCAGCTGGCCACCGCCTTCAGTCCGGACTGAAACCTGGGGGCATCCTGTACCGCATCCCCGCTGAGAGTAACCGCCAGCTGTGTGTCGTCGGCATATGAGACCATGGTTAGGCCCCACTGCCTTGCAACATCAGCCAGCGGTCTCACGTAGAGATTGAACAGCGTGGGACTCAGCGAGGATCCCTGCGGAACCCCCATGGCCAGAGGCAGAAACCTGGACTTGAAGGGTGGGATGGAAACACAGAAGGAGCGGTTGTCTAGGAAGGAGCGGAACCATTGCAGTGCCAGGCCGCCAATACCAGTCTCCTCGAGCCGCCCAAGGAGGATGCTGTGGGATACAGTGTCGAATGCGGCGCTGAGATCTAACAAAATCAGCGCCGCCGTCTGACCAGCATCCAACCTTGCACGGAGATGTTCCACCATCACCAGAAGGGCAGTCTCCGTGCTGTGGCCAGCACGGAAGCCATTCTGTGTGGGGTCGAGGGCATTGGACCGGGCTAAGTGTGCAGACAGGGCCAGATTGACATGAGCCTCTGTTAACTTGGCAGGCCAAGGCAGCAGCGAGATGGGACGATAGCTTTCCGGCTTAGACGGGTCAAGAGATGGTTTTTTAATAATCGGCGACACCACCGCCCGCTTCCAACTGGTGGGAACAACCCCGGTCTCTAAGGAGAGATTGACCAGAGAGCGTATAGCCACACGCCCCACAAAGGTCTGGTCTCGAAAGAGGACAGGCCTCACTGGATCAGATGGAGACCCAGATTTAACTTGCATAGCAAGTTTGTCAAACCCTTCCAAGGTAAGGGGGGGAAGTGAGAGCAGGGCGGGCTGGTGAGGTGACTCCTTAGGGCTACCCGTCGCTATACCAGTGCTCGGGAAGGACCGATATATAGACTGGACCTTTCCCAAGAAGTAGGAAGCGAGGGATTCACAGTGTGTGACAGAGCTCTCAACCATAGACATAGACCGCTTAGACATAAGGTCTTTCACCGCCTTAAAGATGGCCTTCGACGGGTTAGGGCTATTCCGAAATTCCTCGGCATAAAATGCCGCTCGGGCACGGCAAATGGCCCGGTGGTAGAGCTTGACGGACGCGACATATGTGGCTTTTAACTCAGCCCCATATGTCTTCCGCCAGGCCCTCTCCGCCCGTCTACAGGCTCCCTTCAGAGCGCGCAAAGCATCATCATACCAGGGGCTTGACACTCGAGGGTTGATCTTCGTTGTTACAACAGGTATCAAAGCATCCAGAGCCCTAGTGAGCCAAGCGCAGAAGAGATCATACCCCTCCTCTACGTTGTTAGATAGGGCCAGAGGTTCCACTGACAGAAGATGGTAAAAGTCATCCAGCCTGAGTTTACTCCAGGGCCTCCTGGATACCCGCGTGGCTGAAGAGGTGGAAATGTTGGTAGTCATAGGGCAATAGATGGATACCAAAGAATGGTCAGACCACTCTACAGGAGCCACCGACGTGACTTTAGCCTCGATCAAGTTGGTAAAAAAAGGGTCAAGGATATGTCCCCCGGAATGAGTAGGCTGGGAGACCAGCTGAAAAAGTTGAAAGGCCTCTAAGTCCATAAGAATACTACGTGCTGTCAGACAGGATGGAGCATCAAAATGCAAGTTTAAGTCGCCCAAGATGGAAAAATTGGCACAGTCAGTGACCAAGGTGGCAACAGTGTCCGGGAAAGCATTCCTGAACGCCACCTCACTGCCCGGCGGACGATACACCACCATCCCAGAGAGTGTAAATTCTGGGCTGACAGCGACTTTAAATGAGGCACTTTCACAGCCAGCGATCTCGAGAATGGTCCACACACAGGAGAAACTAGATCTCACTATCAGAGCTATGCCTCCGCCTCTAGTTAGCCTATTCGCAATGTACATAGAGTAGCCGGGAGGACAAGCGAGATTAGGAATAGCAGTGTCGGCTTCCTGAAGCCATGTTTCGGTTAAGGCTAAAGTATCCGGGACTTCATTTTCAATCAGGTCGTACACATTCTGTTTATGTGCAAGAATCGACCTGACGTTAAGATTCAAAATCCGCAGTGAGGGCGGTAGCCCCCTGTTGTGCCGAGCGGCAGAGGGACACAGCCGGGGAAGAAGCTGCGGAGGGTCAAGCGCCAAACCGTTACAGGGACAGCGGTAGGGGCCACATAATGGGTGAACGGGCTGTAGAGTGCAATGACCGCCCACCCTGCCAATGGAGTACAAGTGCTCCCTGGAGTATGTACGCATGGCAACAGTGCTAGATAAACGGGAGCAGGCCAGAGCCCGCCGCGTCCCGCACGGCCTTAGCGCGGACGGGCGCAGACGGGCAGGACTCTGGCACGACTCCGGCCACGCGAGGACACGCCCGCTGCGCGATCCCGCTGCGCTAGGGGAGGAGCATTAAATGCCCGCTCAACCACTGGCGCATGCGCAGTAAGCGCTGTCTACCCGGTCCGCTCCCCAACCCAAGATGTCTGCCACCCCGGAAACCAGCCCGCCAAACGGCGGTGAGGGCACGAATTATAGTGCAGGTAAGGGGGAAGTGAGGCACAGATCCGCAGACCTAAAAAGAAATAATAAGTAAGAACTTTTAAAATTCGCGCGGCAGCGCCGTAACGCTCCTGCTGCAAACGCTCCTTGTCAGGGGAAAGGAAGGCGGGGACTCGCCTTAAATGCCCGCTCAACCACTGGCGCATGCGCAGTAAGCGCTGTCTACCCGGTCCGCTCCCCAACCCAAGATGTCTGCCACCCCGGAAACCAGCCCGCCAAACGGCGGTGAGGGCACGAATTATAGTGCAGGTAAGGGGGAAGTGAGGCACAGATCCGCAGACCTAAAAAGAAATAATAAGTAAGAACTTTTAAAATTCGCGCGGCAGTGCCGTAACGCTCCTGCTGCAAACGCTCCTTGTCATCCTCACAGATAACTGCCTACACCAAGGGGGAGATCTGGAAGCAGGCCATCAGGGCCGTGAGATTGGTGGAGGGTCGCAGTCGGCGCCTAGCACAAGTGAGAAAACGGTGGCAGGACATCTGGTGCTGGACCCAGAGGATTGCCCGGGTCCTGCTGGAGGACTCACCTCCACGCTGCCACGGCGGGAGCCGATGTCTGACCCTCCACATGAAGCGTGTCCCGGCCGTGGTCCTCCCTGAGATGGATGGGCGGTTACAGGAGAAACAGCAGCAGCAGCAAGGGGGTAGGTACATGTGTGTTTGTTGTGTGTCACCAGCTTTTGGAAGTGCTCAGTCGCCTGAATACACTGCCAGGGTTTATATGTGTCAGGCGCTGATCAAGAGCGCCTACCGAATGTACAGCCGGTTGAGGACTACGACACCCAGAATCCTCGGCTGTACGAAGGAGGGGCCAAACACCGAGTAAATACGCGGCTCGAGAGCCAATCGAGGCGCGTAATACTGGAGAGTGATTCAAGCTGGTGCCGACGCCCAGCGCAAAGCACAGAAGACGCGTGCACTAGCGTCTGCGACTTACGGAAGATTGGGAGCTCGATTTCCAGGAGGATTGGGATCTTCGTAGGGAGAGGAAGACGCCGAGAACTATTCAGCGGATTGTGTGGTTCCCTCATACAGGAACTTCAACGTGGGACGCTGACGTAAGCGTCGCCACGTTTTTCAGGACTCAAGGATTACCGGGGGGTGCCGTGAGAGGCCGGAGTGAAGCAGAGGACTTCGTGACTGGTTCCGAGAGAACTCACCAAGGCATCCGATCCGAGGAGAGAGATAGTTCGGCAGCCCGTGAGTAAGAGCGTGCGCTCAAAGGCTTGCAAGACTTTGTTGTTATTTCACGTTAGGGCAGCGCTCAGGAAGAGCGTGGTGCTTCATTTGGATTTACGAGAAATTTGGTTGCCAGCGCTCTCGTCATACTCAGGGGAAAGAGCGTGGTGCTTCATTTGGATTTACGAGACATTTGGTTGCCAGCGCTCTCGTTATACTCAGGGGAAAGAGCGTTGTGCTTTGTCTAGATTTACAAGACATTGGGTTACCAGCGCTCGTTGTACTCAGAGGGAGGTGGAGTTCACTTCAACAGCGCTCAGTGATATAATTTGCAATGAAGGGGCAAGGTGAACCGGGGGAGTGTTAGCTCATATTGTGCTTAAAGCTGATGGTGCAGTGGTATGCCTGAATGGACACACGTAGTGAGACCTAAATGAGAGTAGATTGTTTTACTACCTCTTGTCATTCCAGATATACCTGTCCCTGCTTACCCTTCCCTGTCCTTAGTCCCTCGCCTGATTACTCTGGTACTCTGTGTTTCTATAACCAGAGCCGGGGGCATCGGGAGGTGGACCCATTGTGCTTCGCTCGAATCTACAGGAACGACGGCGGACGTGATAGAATTACGCGCCCACGAAATATTCCCTGGGGATTCGAGTGACACACAAAAATGGCCTCATTAGACGAGGTGTTGCGGGCTCTCCTGGTGGTGCAACAGGAATTGGAGGCCTCAAGGGCAGAAACAGCCGCCCTGAAAGATAGGTTTGATCGACAGGGTAGGAATCCGTTTGACGCCACCTTATCTTCGTCACCCATACAGGTGAATGTGTCTCCACCCATTCCCCTGGCTAGCCCGGAGAGATTCTCAGGGGATCCTCTAAAGATTCAAACCTTTTTGACGCAAATCGCCTTGCACTTTTCATGTAAACCCGCTTCCTTTCCGTCCAACCATTCACGAGTGGCTTTTGCAATTTCGTATATGACGGGGGACGCTGCCAATTGGGCGGTGCCCTTGGTCAAATACGACGATCCCCTACTTTCAGATTGGAACGCCTTTCGTACAGAGTTCGAGAGAGTGTTCGATAGAAGGGCTACCACCTTCTCGGCAGATAGAGAATTATTGAAGCTTCGACAGGGGAAGCAGGACCTAGTGACGTATCTGACCCAATTTAATCGGCTCGTGGCGGAAACCGCCTGGCCAGAGGAAAAAAGAATGTCCCTTTATTACCAGGGTTTAAGCGATGACATGAAGGACGTGCTGGCCCAAATTGACCCACAGCCCACCACCTACACGGATCTAATGAACCTCACATTAAGGCTAGATCATAGATTAGCGGAACGCAAGGGAGAAAGGGTGTATTCTCCTGTCGAGAAAACGGAGAGAGAATCCCGACGGGTCGGGCCTCTTCGGACGGCCCGGCCGAACCCATGGAGGTGGGTGCAATCCGAGCCCCGTTATCTAGGGCCGAAAGGGAAAGCCGTAGGATAGCAGGCTTATGCATGTACTGCGGAAAAAAGGGGCACTACGTTAGGGAGTGTCCCGTAAAGCCAAAAAAGAGTGGGTATGCCGGAATGAAGAAGGTGGCGGTAGCCGCGTTACAGGAGTCTCCCCCAGAGGCTCCGACCAGAGGAGAGGGAAGCCAGAGGCCCGCCGATCATACGTTACAGCTGCCATCTTTGGCGATTATAGATTCAATAGCTTCGGAATCCCACGTTGTGATTAATATGCTCTTAAGGGTGGGTTCCTCGGAACACATGGTCAGAGTGATGATTGATTCCGGAGCCACCGGGAATTTCGTGGATAGTGGGTTAGTGCGGATGCTGGGGTTAAGGCGCTGCCCGAGACAGAGTCCGGAAAAGGTATGGGCAGTAGATGGGAAGCCTCTTAAATCAGGACCCATCACTGAAGTCACGGAATCTTTGACCCTAACGAAAACAGGGTGTCTTTGGGATCATGTGGAGGAAGTTGCATTCAACATCATAGAGGCTCCTCAGTATGAGGTAATACTGGGAATGCCTTGGTTAACCACACATAATCCCACGATAGACTGGAAGAGTAAAACAGTGGAATTCGAAACCACCTTCTGTAAAGAGGAGTGCGCGAACGCTCACCGAGCCCACCTTTTAGCGCTTTCCCAGGGGTATCATGTTCTCACTGCAGCCGAGAAAGAAACGGTCCTCCCAGCAGCGTATGAAGAGTATAGGGACGTGTTTAGCGAGAGCGAGGCGGAAGTCCTACCACCCCATCGAGTGTATGACTGCCAAATAGACTTGATCCCAGGGGCACAGATGCCGGATTGTCGAGTGTATGCACTCTCGGATCTGGAGACAGAACATCTGCGACACTATTTGGAGCACTATGTGGACATAGGGTTCATCAGGCCTTCTCGTTCTCCTGCCGCTTCGCCCCTGTTCTTTATCAAGAAAGCTAATGGCGATTTGAGGACATGCATCGATTATCGCGTTCTGAATAAAAACACAGTGCGGAACAGGTACCCTCTTCCACTCATCCCGGTCTTGCTGGACCAGGTGAAGGAGGCAGCCATCTACACCAGACTAGATTTGAGGGGGGCCTATCACCTGGTTCGGATAAGAGAGGGGGATGAGTGGAAGACGGCGTTCAAAACGCGATATGGTCTTTTTTGAGTATAGGGTAATGCCGTTTGGGCTGTGTAACACCCCGGCAGCGTTCCAATACTTCCTAGATGACGTGCTCAAGGAGTATATCGATAAAACAGCGGTGGTATACATAGATGATATACTAATTTATTCCACGAACCCTAGCGCACACCACACACATGTGGCACAAATCCTGCAGAAATTGAGAGAGAACAAATTGTTTTGTAAGTTGAGCAAGTGCGAGTTTGATGTAGAGAGGGTGGAATTCCTGGGGGTGGTACTGAGTCCAGCAGGGTTGAGCATGGCGGAGAGGAAAGTGACAGCCGTACAGGAGTGGCCAATCCCAAAGACAGTGAGAGACGTTCAGCGTTTTTTGGGTTTCTCAAATTATTACCGGAGATTCATTTCTCACTTCTCGCAGTTGGTCTCTCCTCTCACTCGGTTGCTGAGAAAAGGACACCCGTTTTCTTGGACTCCAGAAGCGATGCAGGCCTTCAACGAGTTAAATCAGGTGTTCATTACAGCCCCGATTTTGCAACATCCACGCTCCGAAGCGCCTTTCATAGTGGAAGCCGATGCTTCCGACATAGCAGTAGGGGCGGTACTCTCACAGCGAGAGGCGCACTCAGGACAACTGCGTCCCATAGCCTTTCTCTCTAGGAAACTAACACCCGCGGAGGCAAACTACACCATCGCGGAGAAAGAGTTGCTCGCCGTCCGAAAGGCATTTCAGGAATAGAGGCATTACCTGTGGGGAGCCAAACATCCGGTAACTGTGTATACGGACCACCGGAATCTGCAATTCCTGAAGACTGCCAGACACCTTACGCAAAGACAGATGCGCTGGATGCTGTTTTTTGCAGGATACGATTTCGTCATTACCTTTCGACCAGGGTCAGAAAACAAGAAAGCTGATTCGCTATCTCGACAAGGCGGAGAACGCCTGTCTCCCAGGGAAGTCCCCGAGGCAATCATATCCCCGGCCAAAGTGATATGTGTTATCAGGGCGGATACGTATTTGCAGGCAGTCCGGACACATAACACCATAGAGCAGTGGCTTCAATGGGAAGAACAGGGGGTAGATCGGCGGATTGAGGGAGGTTTGCCGTTTTTCCGCAACCGTTTGTTTGTGCCGTCAGGAGCGCTACAGCGGCAAGCCTTCAGGTGGTGTCATGAGTCTCTGATGGTAGGTCATCCAGGGTGCGCCAAAACTCTTCAGCTTCTGCATCAACACTTCTGGTGGGACCACATGAAGGAGGATGTCAGAAGATGGATACAACAGTGCGACGTGT
Organism: Triturus cristatus; assembly: GCF_964204655.1. Taxonomy (NCBI): domain Eukaryota; kingdom Metazoa; phylum Chordata; class Amphibia; order Caudata; family Salamandridae; genus Triturus; species Triturus cristatus. The sequence continues at coordinate 944,627,816 of NC_140582.1, forward strand.
GCGCCCGTGCCAAGGGAGACCGCTCGAAAACGAAGGGCAAGTTGGTGCCGCTACCTACTCCCGCTGGGCCCTGGCAACACATCAGCGTCGACTTCGTGGTGGGTCTGCCGATGGACCAAGGATACGACGCGATCATGGTCGTGGTGGACAGTCTCACGAAGATGGGCCATTTTATACCGTGCAAGAATCTTCCCTCAGCCAGCCAGACCGCCCAGCTATTGTTATCTCACGTGGTACGACTGCATGGCTTTCCGAGAGTGATCGTGTCGGACAGAGGCCCGCAGTTTATTGCTCGGTTCTGGAAATCCTGGTGTTCGGCTCTGCAAGTGGAGGTGGCCACGTCCACCAGTTTCCACCCTCAGACGGATGGGCAGACGGAGCGTCTTAATCAAACACTAAAGACGTATCTACGCTGTTACTCCAAGGAAGCAAGCGCCTCGTGGGTGTCGCTGCTTTGGTTGGCGGAGATCTCCTACAACAATGCGTGGCATTGTTCCATCAAAGAGGCGCCCTTTAGGGCTAACTACGGCTATCATGCCAAGGTTCTTCCATTGTCCTTCCCGGCGGAGGTCCAGAATCAGCCGGCGTTGGCAGCCCAGTTGCAGGTACTGGGTAGATTACATAAACGCCTACGGACGAATTTGGAGCATGCCAAAACCGTATACAAATCCTGGGCAGACCGCCACCGGCAGGACGGTCCTTCCTACCAACCGGGCGATCGTGTATGGTTGTCTACGAGATATCTCCGTTTCAAGTTACGCAGTGTTTTCCATCCTCGATTCATTGGTCCATACCTCGTGGTTCGCCGAGTGGGCGCGGTGGCATATAGATTGGCGTTGCCCGCCTCGTTACGTATCCATCCGGTGTTCCATTGCAGTCTGTTGAAACCGGCAGCCGGGGCTCGGAGGATGGCGGCTCCGCCGATCTTCCGTGACGGCCAACTGGAATACGAGGTGGGGAAAGTATTGGATTCCCGGTTTCGGAGGGGAGACTGTGGTACCTGCTGGCCTGGAAGGGCTATTCGGCCGCGGAGGATTCCTGGGTGCCTGCCTCGGACGTCCACGCACCGGAGGCTGTGCGTTCCTTTCACGTCCGCTTCCCGGCCAAGCCTGGTCCTAGGAGGCGCTCGGACGGGGGGCATACTGTCAGGCGCTGATCAAGAGCGCCTACCGAATGTACAGCCGGTTGAGGACTACGACACCCAGAATCCTCGGCTGTACGACGGAGGGGCCAAACACCGAGTAAATACGCGGCTCGAGAGCCAATCGAGGCGCGTAATACTGGAGAGTGATTCAAGCTGGTGCCGACGCCCAGCGCAAAGCACGGAAGACGCGTGCACTAGCGTCTGCGACTTACGGAAGATTGGGAGCTCGATTTCCAGGAGGATTGGGATCTTCGTAGGGAGAGGAAGACGCCGAGAACTATTCAGCGGATTGTGTGGTTCCCTCATACAGGAACTTCAACGTGGGACGCTGACGTAAGCGTCGCCACGTTTTTCAGGACCCAAGGATTACCGGGGGGTGCCGTGAGAGGCCGGAGTGAAGCAGAGAGAACTCACCAAGGCATCCGATCCGAGGAGAGAGATAGTTCGGCAGCCCGTGAGTAAGAGCGTGCGCTCAAAGGCTTGCAAGACTTTGTTGTTATTTCACGTTAGGGCAGCGCTCAGGAAGAGCGTGGTGCTTCATTTGGATTTACGAGACATTTGGTTGCCAGCGCTCTCGTCGTACTCAGGAGAAAGAGCGTGGGGCTTCATTTGGAGTTACGAGACATTTGGTTGCCAGCGCTCTCGTTATACTCAGGGGAAAGAGCGTTGTGCTTTGTCTAGATTTACAAGACATTGGGTTACCAGCGCTCGTTGTACTCAGAGGGAGGTGGAGTTCACTTCAACAGCGCTCAGTGATATAATTTGCAATGAAGGGGCAAGGTGAACCGGGGGAGTGTTAGCTCATGTTGTGCTTAAAGCTGATGGTGCAGCGGTATGCCTGAATGGACACACGTAGTGAGACCTAAATGAGAGTAGATTGTTTTACTACCTCTTGTCATTCCAGATATACCTGTCCCTGCTTACCCTTCCCTGTCCTTGTCCCTCGCCTGATTACTCTGGTACTCTGTGTTTCTATAACCAGAGCCGGGGGCATCGGGAGGTGGACCCATTGTGCTTCGCTCGAATCTACAGGAACGACGGCGGACGTGACAATATGTGCAGTGCATATCCTTTTTCCCCAAGTCAACCGGTGCTGTTCTTCCTCTCTTCCCCTCCTTGACATGTGTTCCCTGGTCTGTATGTAAACACTATTGCACATGGTCATCTAGGCTGCCAGTTAATCCACGTGCACATTGCTTTCTGCATCATGTGTGGGGGTGGTCTGTGACATGTGTTGGTACCTTGCCTGTGCCCTGTCCTGTTCAGTCATTTTGGGGTCTATATTTGTTGGCACTGATGCTGAGTCTCAACATAGGAGTGTGAGGATTCAAATTAACAGACTTGCAGCATGCAGAACCGATGTTGTGGCCGCAGACATGATGTGCATGAGTGGGAGATATGCATAGTGCCGGGACGTTTGCTCATGTTACAGTCAGATCATTCCAGGACCATGGAGCAGTGTGCCCACTACAGTCCCCTGAGACACCCTTGCCTCTGATTCATGTGTGTCATCCATCACTGTGCCCATTCTCTGTGTGTTCAGCATAGGTTGGCCTCTGTGGCATTGTTCCCTGGCCTCATTTGTATTAATGTAAAGTGTGCTACATGTGTCCACTGGACAGGGTGACCCCATTTGGCTTGTGCATCCTCACACTGGGCAGTGCCTGTGTGTCTATGTACAACTATCTGTTGATGGTTGTTTGTCACAAACATGTGTTGGCAGCCTCACGAGGTGATTTGGAGTACATTTGGGATTTCTTGATGCACATTTGAGTAAACCCAGATTAAGAGGTGTAACTTCTTGATCTGTCTCAATCACATTGTGTCAGGTATGGGGGGTTTGTGCGGGCAAGGCCTACATGTCCAAACCTTATGGCTCCTTGCCAGTTCTGACCTGTGTGTGATAATTGTCTGGACAGACACTCAACATGCAGTGACCCAGTCATGTTGTGCAGAGTTTAATTTTAGTGCTTTGCTGTATGTGTCAGAAGTTAAAATACATGATTCCTGCTCATCCATTTTTGGCACCAGTGTGTGGTCCAGATGCTACATAGTTTGTTCTTTGTGTGGTTACAGCTGTGTGGGCATTCTTGCTTGCCATGAGTGTGTCTCCTCACTGCAGGTGCTCCTTATTCTGACACAATTGCATGCTTATTATCTTATGCATTGTCCTGTATTTGGGCATGTGTGCCACTCAACATGACAGACAGTGGGTCAGATGTGTTGGCATCTGTGTCATCATGGTACGGATGGCCATGTGACAGGTGGCATGATTCAAGTTGTTAATCAAGAAGTCTTGTACCCTGGCACTCACTACACTTGTCAACATGTCTTCATATTTTCAATGCTTGACTTTGATGTTTTGTTGTGTAGGACAATAATGTGCCTGCATGACAGATGTCTCCCACGGAAGTGCACAAGAAACCTCCTTTACACTTTCAGGAGACACGCTGGCACATATTAAAGAAAGGCACAGTTCGAATAACACTTTTTTTAAGGTAATATATATCCATGTTCCCACAGTGTGGTGGCATTTGGGTAAGCCCTTGGTTGTTGCTGATACAAACTTACGAGTGTCAAGTCATCCAGACCGCCGTGGGGCCATGTATATGTACTTACTGAAACCCCATTTCTTTCTAACAGTGGCTTGTTTGAATAAGGCTGGCAGCTCATACAATGACTGTGTAGATGTAGTTGTGTGTGCGCCTCCTTGTGTGACTTCTTTTATACAGGCACATGTGTGTTCTGTTCACAAAGTGGCACATTCACACATTCTAAACATGTAGATTGTGTGAAGCATTGTGATACCCAAGGGATTACAATGTATTTCGTTTGGGTTTCCAAAGTTCTCACAGGTCTCTGATTGTGGGGACACCTTCAGCATTGCGGTCTGTTATTTAGCCTTGGGTGCACTAATACTGTTTCGTTCACAGTAAACAAGAGGTGGCATGCCTTCATAGTATTGCTGTGCTCAACTGTTCCCAGACACTAGCTTCTCAGTATAATTTGATATCAAGTCATTTGCTGTTGTGTCCTAATTTTCCTTGTTTCTAAGTGGCATGGTGGGTCAACCAACTGGGGAGTGCAGAGCTTACATATGTGCGGAGTTATATTATGTTACTCATGATGCTTTTCCTGATATGCACTGTGACCTATTTTGTTTGGACTCATGTGTCAGATGTATACAGGTGACTGATTATTTTCTGTATCTTCACCTTGCCCACAGCATCATCGGAGGACACCGAGGGAGACACCTGCACGGACCTTGAGGAGGGATCCAGCACCGGTGCCACCACTGCTGGGGTGTCTGCGGGAGCAAGTGACACGGAGGGCGAGGGGAGTCAGGCGGAGGACCTGTCTGCTGGCGACACCGACTACGACGCTGACGGGTCTGAGGCTGAACTCCTCGAGGGGGCAGAGGCTGCTACAACACCTGGAAGCAGCACAACATCTGTCACCGCCTCCTCCATTCCCATCATCGCCCTCCCAGTTGCTCCGTGCCTTCTGTCCGTGCAGGGTACCACCGTGTCTCCTTCGTGCCAGGCACCGCACCCCCTGCCCCTGTCCCCCCTGCTGCCCTCACTGCAGAGTCTGTGGACATTGAGCGGCAGTTGCAGGTTGGCCAGACATCGATGCTGAATGTCCTCCATGGCCACACCAGACTGCTGACATAGATGGTGTCGTTCATGAAGGGCATGTCAGCAGCGATGTCTGACCAACGGATGTTGCTGAGGTCCATGGACTCTTCACTAACGGCAGCAGTGAGTCTCCTGCAGCGCTTCGTTCTCCCCCTACCCCTGCACCATCCACACTTCCCACTCCCATGCCTGTCCCATGCACACCTAGACATTCCCAAGCACGCACCCCACCAGACACAGGCAGCACACAAACACATAAGGGCAAGCACACACCTCCTGGCACGCACACTCAGGGGGATAAAGGCACACCCACTGGGTCTGGGGCACACAGGCATACACGCAGCCACAGTCTGAGTCCGCATGCCTCACTACCCAGTCCCTCCAAAGACACTCCCCTTGGCTCCCCTGCCACACAGTCAGACAAGGAGAGCTACTTAGCTGTGCTGGGCCTCAGCCCCACTGGCTCACCAGCCCGCAAACGGGCAAGGCGCTCCCCGATTAGGGGAGTTGATCATCCCCCTGTCCACCCCCTCCCCCAGTAGCGCTGCACCCCGTCCCTCCGAGCCCACCACCTCCTTTGTGCCTGTGGTTTCTTCCGGTGCAGGGGATACTCTGGACGACCTGGCAGAAGTGTGCAGCGCCGAGCTCACCTCCACCTTTGGCGCTGCCCCACCACCTGTGGTGGAGGCGTCCAGCCCTGCACCCACCACACCTACCTTTCCACCTCCTGTCCCTGCAGTGCCTGGTCCTTCCCCACATGATGCCCCCCCAGTCGACGAACCTGAGGGTTCTAATGTGCAGGCAAGCTAGGGGAGACACGTGCCCATGTGTCCCCCAAGGACTTCTATACTTGACTGGCCATTGGCCTTTGTATATAGTGTTGTTGATACAATTTTTCTCGTATGCTGATTGAAGCATTTTATTTTGACTTTGCACGCTATTGCATTTCAGGTATTGATGTTGGTGCTGATGCTCCAGGAGTTGGGGTTGTGGTAATGTGTTATGTTTCGGGCAAAGGTTCGAGTCTGATGGTCAGGAGGTGGGCCATGGGATCTGCGTGCCATCACAAGGTCTCTGCAAAGGATCTTTGGTTGTGTGTGTTATTTGTATTTTTGAGACATTGTACCAAGGTGTGTCCCTTCCTCCGTGGCACCTGACATCTTCCCTGCAGGGAGTTGCACAATTGTTGTGCTGACCCGTGTATGCATTCCCTTTGTTGGTGACGGATCCCTTCAACTATGGCCATGCCTGCTCAGAAATGTCTCCGGCTGCATCGTCTGTGCCATCCTTGCTAGTCACTGTACTTGTGTATTGAGTATGTTGCCATGCCTTCAGGGAGTAATTCTCCCTTTTCCGCACTCTGCATGTGTGTAATCCCAGCCTAGCACACATATGGTACTTGTTCTGAAGGGTATTTGGGCACCTGACTGACAATTGTGGGCATTGTATCTGTGGGAACTCCACCCTATTCCTTCCATGAGAGACAACATCTTGGTGGCTGTCCCAGCACCTGTACAGTCCTATCAGTCCTGGGATGTGCGTGACAGTGTGTGTTCCCTTTGGCTCTCTTAGTTTAGTAGGCATTGACATGACTATACAGTCTTGTGGCATGATCTCTGTGTGTGTATTGTGCTGCATCCGCCAGGGGTGGGTATGCATGTGTCATTTGTCCTCACACTCACATGTGGTGTGTCATGCAGTGGGGGAAAGACATCCATCCTCATGGGAGTGGGACACTGCTGTCAGTGATGTGTTGTTATGGCATTTTTGACATATTCGCAAATTAGGGATGCGTACATTCACCCATGGAGTTGAGGTCATCTGATAATGATATACACACCCCACGTCTCTGTCCACTGCTCGGAGTGATAGGCACCCACCCCTCACATGTCTCTGTCCACTGCTGGGAGTCCTCTGCATCCACCCCCATGTCTCTGTCCACTGCTGGGAGTCCTCTGCACCCACCCCCATGTATCTGTCCACTGCTGGGAGTACTCTGCACCCACCCCTCACATGTCTCTGTCCACTGCTGGAAATGATAGGCACCCACCCCTCACATGTCTCTGTCCACTGCTGGGAGTACTCTGCATCCACCCCCATGTTGCTGTCCACTGCTGGGAGTCCTCTGCACCCACCCCCATGTCTCTGTCCACTGCTGGTATTCCTCTGCACCCACCCCTCACATGTCTCTGTCCACTGCTGGGAGTGATAGGCACCCACCCCTCACATGTCTCTGTCCACTGCTGGGAGTGATAGGCACCCACCCCTCACATGTCTCTGTCCACTGCTGGGAGTGAAAGGCACCCACCCCTCACATGTCTCTGTCCACTGCTGGGAGTGATAGGCACCCACCCCTCACGTGTCTCTGTCCACTGCTGGGAGTCCTCTGCATCCACCCCCATGTCTTTGTCCACTGCTGGGAATCCTAGGCAGACACCCACCCACCCGCACCCTTGGTGCAGTACACTGCTGTCCTGGCCATACACCCCCCCAATGTTCTGGTTATATAATGCCCCAGGCCTAAACCAACATTCGTGGCGTGTGTACGCCTTGTCTCACAAATGTACTGGTGCCCTAGGGGTACGGGTGATGCAGTCCGTACCCCCACATTCATCGGTTGGGTACGGTCCGTACCACGCGTACCCCTACATCACCAATACAATGGTGGGACGGACCGTACCCATGCCCTCAGAGCATGGGTACGGGTCCGTACCAAGCGTACCCCTACATCACCAATACAATGGTGGGACGGACCATACCCACGGCCTCAGAGCGTGGGTATGGTCCATACCACGTGTACCCCTACATCACCACTACAATGGTGGGACAGACCGTACCCACCCTCAGAGCGTGGGTACGGTCCGTACCACCATTGTAGTGGTGATGTAGGGGGAAGCGTGGTATGGACCGTACCCACGCTATGAGGGCGTGGGTACGGTCCGTACCACGCGTACCCTTACATCACCACTGCAATGGTGGTACGGACCGTACCCACGCTCCGAGGGCGTGGGTACGGTCTGTACCACGCGTACCCCTACATCACCACTACAATGGTGGTACGGACCTTACCCACGATCTGATGGCATGGGTACGGTCCGTACCACGCATACCCCTACATCACCACTACAATGGTGGTACGGACCGTACCCACGCACTCAGAGCGCGGGTACGGTCCGTTCCACCATTGTAGTGGTGACGGCTACGCGTAGACATCCACTTCCGTTGTGGCGGTACGCAGGGATTGGTGGACACGCCCCCCAAAGTGACCAGAGCCTGGAGGTAATGTATGTACAGAATATAGTTTTTATAAATTGGGTAGGGGTTATGTTTCCTGCCCCTCACCCCCCCTTGCCCCTGGGTGTTGTTCTGACCTTCTGCGGCGTGCGCGGCGGTTTCGGTGCACCAGGTCGTAGGCTAGGAGGGCCGGGATGACACGTAGGATGGGGTCCATGGCTGTCCGTCGAGTACCGGGGCTCCTTCTTCGCGTCGTCCTCAATTTCCCGGGAGTTTTTGGCAGCCATAAAATATTAGCCGTGCGGCGTGACGTAGGCACGAATCGTACTTGCTGGTCCGTAAAACGCTGCCTGACTCCGTCCGGACGTCACATACGCGATGTCCCGGATCGGAATTGTGGGTATTTTTTCGCCGCACGTAGTTTTGTACGAGTCGTACGGAAATGGTATTTCTGTACGAATCATACTTGCTGATTTGTAAGGTGGATTTCCCGGGTATGAGTCGTATGGAGAATACGCTCCGTACGACCATTCGTACACAGGTTTTACAGGATCGGAATCGGCCCCTAGGTGTGAGTTGTTGGATTTGTAGGGATAAAGGGTGGGAAGTTAATTAAAAATACTTATTTTTTATTTGTTGATTACTATTAATTGTTTAATTGATAATTAATATTAAAAAATGTGTAATTATTATAATTTTGAAGATATATTTTAGTTGTTTGTTGTTTAGTTTGTAGAGGTATAGGGTAGGAGGGTATTTAAGTAATAATAAATATAAAAATTGTTATTCATTCATTCTTTAAAAATTGTGTTATTTATTATGTTATGTTTTAATTGAATTATGCTTTTAAATTGCAAATAACATTATATTTGTTGGCTGATATGACTGTAAGAATTAAGGGCCTCATTAGGAAGGCGGAGGGACCACCACCAACAAGTCGTTGGTGGCGGTCCCTCCAACATCCATAACCTCGGACCCACCCGCCTCATTATAATGGCCGGCAGATGTGTGGCAGTCGGAAAGACTGACTGCCACAGATCCGACTGTCCGTCTGAGGCGAAGTATTGCCTACAATGGTGGCGGTGCCTGCCAGGGACCGATGTAGGCATTACGATGTTTCTTTCCAGCAGCCCATTCATGGCGTGAACCCACCATGAAAAGGCAGGCGGAAAGGAACATTTGAGGCCCGAAGTGAGTCCTCCTTCCTCCCCTGTGACTCAGTTTCCCTGCACCATGTGTCAGGCACCATTTGGGGCCTGACACATAATGCAGGGATATGTTTCAGGTATATTTCATGCATTGCACCCACCACAATACATAAAATAGACATTGTGACCGATGTGGTGGTATTCGGACAGCTGGACCGCGGATTTGTAGTCAGGCTGTCCCTTTTCCAAATGGATGGCGGTCAAATGGAAGTCCGACCGCCAACCTAATAAGGCCCATAGTGTGGTATTTTAGTTATTTTATTATTATTTGATTTCATTTCAAATGTTTATTAAACATAGTAATAAATAAGTAATTTTGTATTTTTTATATTTATATATATATATATTATATTTCTTACTGTTTAATATAGATTTTAAGATGTTTTATTTGTTTGAAGTCAATTACTCTCTCTCTACTGTTGTACAGACTGGAGTGGGAATAGTAAATCTTACCCCTCCTGAGTCCAGCCCTTTGCCTATTGTTGCACAGTCCAGAGTGGGAATAGTGATTTGTCTCTCTCCTGAGTCTAACCCTTTCCCTACTGTTGCACAGACTGGAGTGGGAATAGTAAATTATCACCCCTCTCCAATCCAACCCTTTTGTTACTGTTGCATCGCCTGGAGAGGAAATAGTTCATTTTACCCCTGAGCAATCCAACATATTCCCTACTGTTGCACCAAACTGAAGTGGGAATAGTAAATTTTACCCCTCCGCAATCCTACACCTTTCTCTCCTGTTGCACCGACTGTAGAGGGAATAGTAATTTGTAACCATCCTGAGTATAACGCTTTACCTACTGTTGCACAGACTAGAGAACGAAAAGTAAATGTTACCTCTCCTGAGTCCAATATTTCCCATATTGTTGCACAGACTGGAGTGGGAATAGTATATGTTATACCTCCTGAGTCCAACGCTTTCCCTACTATTGCACAGATTGGAATGAGAATAGTATATGTATTATTCCTATATTTTAATAATTTTCTTTTATAATGTTCACATTTATATTATTATGATGTTTCTGTGTATTTAATACTATATTATTTTCACTTAGTAATGTTTGCAATATGTAATATATTTTTAGTAAATTTTTATCTTTTATATTGTTTACATTTTATGTGTTATCACATTGGTATTTTTTTCTAATTTTTCCAGTTCATTTGTTACATTTTGAAGTTTATTGTGTATATAAGCATATATATATATATATATATATATATATTTATTCACTTAAAAAACAATAGGTTTCACACGTTATAGTTAGCTGGACATTTCACTCGTAAAAAAACAATGAAATTCCCCCGTTATAGTTAGGTCAGATAACTATAACTCGCGCGCCCGCAATCCAGTGCTCATGACATCACATATTACATCACTCATGACATGGTCAGTGGCATTACTCATGACATCATCCTTGTGATAGAGTGGCGGTCGCGCGAGTTATAGTTATCTGACCTAACTATAACGGGGGAATTTCATTGGTTTTTCACGAGTGAAATGCCCAGCTAACTATAACATGTGTAAAACCTATGGTTTTTTAAGTGAATTATATATATATATATATATATATATTACCTACTAGCGGTCGCCAGTAGGTAGTTATAGTTAGGACCCTGTTTCCATAGGAAAACCACAACATTCTATTTGGAATAACTTTGGCGCCGGTCGACGAATCCTCGCGAAATTTTCAAAACTAATGGGGCGCTACGCTCCGCTCCTACCCTGAAAGTCTCGGGGGGATTCGTCACGCGGGGGCTGAGAAAAAAGGGGGGTCCCAAAACGCATTTTCCCCATGCATTTTTCCATAGGACCTTTAGACACAGCTACAGCCCGAACGGCTGAACAGAATTACTTGTAATTTGGCAGAGAGGTAGTCCTCAGGTCAAGGAAGTGCCTTTTGTAGGTCTGGTGTAAATCTGTTCAGTAGTTCCTGAGAAAATAGCATTTAAATCAATGTATATATCTGTAAGCGCGCTCCGTGCGCTTACCGTAAGCTTACCGTAAGCTTACCGTACGCGAGCTCAAATCTGATTGGTTGTCACATGACTGTAAACATTCGAATCGGACGAAATCAGGAAGTGTCGGCCGCCATTTCGTGTGTTTCACACAGAAAAAAAAAGGGAGATAACGTGAAAAGGGGGCAAGGAAGAGAGTTACAGACCCCCTAACATTTGAAAGGGGGTCAAAGAAGGACAGAAAAGTACAAAAAAATTTTTTATTAATTTTAAAAAAAAATTGCGGGTACGCGTACGGTAAGCTTACCGTACGCGTACGGTAGAAAAAAAAATAAAAAAAGAAATAAAATTCAGATTTAAGTGTTTAGATATTAGGGGGCTCTAAAAGAGCCGTTGTGTTTATGAAGGGTTTTTCGGTACCTACAAGTAAGTACCGATGCAGAGTCTAAGGTTCAAGAGGAAGACTCTGTTCCCTTCATCAGTGAAGTGTACACCATCTCCTCTATAAATGTCTTGCATGTCGTAACGCAAGTTGTTGTGGTAAATGGAACCCATACCATAGTCTCGGAGGAAAGCAGAAACAGATTTGTTGACGTGCTTTCTTGCTTTGTCAATCTGCGGATAAAAATGATTGGACCAGTTCCATTTTTGCCTTTGGCATATGTTAGAATACGCAAAGGCAGTTTTAGGGAAAAGTGAAAACAGTTGTGCAAAGGTCTCCTTCATAAGCATTTCCAGACCTACCCCAGTCAAAGTGCCTAGGTCATTGCCACCACAGTGCACTATTATGAGGTCAGGGTGTTGGATTTGCATGAAGGAATTTACCAATGCATCAATTAGTGCCACTTTAACCCTCTCTGACCAATCCATTTAATGTCTACATTTGGCCAAGCAAGGTCTCTCACCATACCTGTTTTCTCTGCATACTTTTCACTCCAGAAGACATAGCTGTGCCCTACAATCCACACTGTGAACATCTTCAAAGGAGATCTGGATGCACTCAGGAGGTGTATTTCAGTAGAATGGGAAAAAGAAATGAAAGACAGTTTGGAAATGGAGGCATACATATTTTTTTAAAATAAAAAGAACTCATTGGCTGTTTCATACCATTCTACACTAAAAACTAGGCTGTATGTGTCAATTTATAGAAGCATGTTTTGTATTGGTACAGAAAAATGTGTTACCAAAGGAACGTTACTATGGATTTGCTGTTAGGTTAGAAAAGTCAAGCAATCTTGCTCTTTGGAAATGAAACATTGTGTGGTGAACTTCTGACCTGACTTCACACAGCAGTGTTCCATGAGCTGTTGGTATGGTAGCAGGCAGAAGTCAAGTTGGGGGAAGGGTACTAGGCAGAAGTCAAGTTGGGGGAAGGGTACTTTTGGAAAAGGGTTGGTTTTCAACCAATAGAAATGTGTGATTACATTTGAAAAAAAGGGGGAAGCACTGAGATTTGAAATTAACATGTATATGTGTGGAAAAAGAGAGGGAAACATTGCCATTATCTGGTTCTGCTGAGAGGAGAGAGGTGTACAGAACAGAGATCCTGGCTCTGATAATCTGCTGTTTGAGTGCCACATTTCTTTCACAACTAACTAATTTTAAAGGTGAGTTATGAGTTTGAGAGGGGATGTATATGGTAAATTAAGAAATGAATAATAGAATTGGAATTCCTTTTGTTGAAGTTGTGTTTATCATTTTGTGTTTTGGGAGAAATTTAAATGTAAGGAACATGTAAAATATAATGGACTATGTTTTCACCATAAATTAAGGTGTACTGGTATAAATGAGGAATACTTTTAAAGGTTTGAGGTTGTAGTGAGTAATGCAAATACATTCAGCATCACTAAGGCTGGTTGCCCTTGCTGGAGTGTAGTCATTCACCCAGGTTACACATGTTCCTGGTCTCAAAAAGCTGTTTGGACATGTGCTGTTTTCAGAATCTGAAAAGTGGATTCAAAATGTGTCAGACTGTAAAAGTACTTATCACTTGCCAAAAAAAGAGTAGTAAGTGTGCTTTCAAATTGGCAAAGAAATTTCGTTTTCTGACTAATATCAAACCATGACTCTGTGTGCAAAGAGGAATTATAGACAGAGATTTATTGCGTATTACTCTGGTAATTTTACATTTGCATTAGTAGGAAAGGGGCAGCTATTTTTCTGCAGAAGCAGACTCTTAGCACACACCCAGCTGCTTATCCTGTAGAATCATGCATAGTATTCACAACCAAGTGGGGTTTGAGGTTGCAGTCAGTAATGCAAATACATTCAGCATCACTAAGGCTGGTTGCCCTTGCTGGAGTGTAGTCATTCACCCAGGTTACACATGTTCCTGGTCTCAAAAAGCTGTTTGGATATGTGCTGTTTTCAGAATCTGAAAAGTGTATTCAAAATTTGTCAGACTGTAAAAGTACTTATCACTTGCCAAAAAAAGAGTAGTAAGTGTGCTTTCAAATTGGCAAAGAAATTTCGTTTTCTGACTAATATCAAACCATGACTCTGTGTGCAAAGAGGAATTATAGACAGAGATTTATTGCGTATTACTCTGGTAATTTTACATTTGCATTAGTAGGAAAGGGGCAGCTATTTTTCTGCAGAAGCAGACTCTTAGCACACACCCAGCTGCTTATCCTGTAGAATCATGCATAGTATTCACAACCAAGTGGGGTTTGAGGTTGCAGTCAGTAACGCAAATACATTCAGCATCACTAAGGCTGGTTGCCCTTGCTGGAGTGTAGTCATTCACCCAGGTTACACATGTTCCTGGTCTCAAAAAGCTGTTTGGATATGTGCTGTTTTCAGAATCTGAAAAGTGTATTCAAAATTTGTCAGACAGTAAAAGTACTTATCACTTGCCAAAAAAAGAGTAGTAAGTGTGCTTTCAAATTGGCAAAGAAATTTCGTTTTCTGACTAACATCAAACCATGACTCTGTGTGCAAAGAGGAATTATAGACAGAGATTTATTGCGTATTACTCTGGTAATTTTACATTTGCATTAGTAGGAAAGGGGCAGCTATTTTTCTGCAGAAGCAGACTCTTAGCACACACCCAGCTGCTTATCCTGTAGAATCATGCATAGTATTTACAACCGAGTGAGGTTTGAGGTTGCAGTCAGTAATGCAAATACATTCAGCATCACTAAGGCTGGTTGCCCTTGCTGGAGTATAGTCATTCACCCAGGTTACACATGTTCCTGGTCTCAAAAAGCTGTTTGGACATGTGCTGTTTTCAGAATCTGAAAAGTGGATTCAAAATGTGTCAGACTGTAAAAGTACTTATCACTTGCCAAAAAAAGAGTAGTAAGTGTGCTTTCAAATTGGCAAAGAAATTTCGTTTTCTGACTAATATCAAACCATGACTCTGTGTGCAAAGAGGAATTATAGACAGAGATTTATTGCGTATTACTCTGGTAATTTTACATTTGCATTAGTAGGAAAGGGGCAGCTATTTTTCTGCAGAAGCAGACTCTTAGCACACACCCAGCTGCTTATCCTGTAGAATCATGCATAGTATTCACAACCAAGTGGGGTTTGAGGTTGCAGTCAGTAATGCAAATACATTCAGCATCACTAAGGCTGGTTGCCCTTGCTGGAGTGTAGTCATTCACCCAGGTTACACATGTTCCTGGTCTCAAAAAGCTGTTTGGATATGTGCTGTTTTCAGAATCTGAAAAGTGTATTCAAAATTTGTCAGACTGTAAAAGTACTTATCACTTGCCAAAAAAAGAGTAGTAAGTGTGCTTTCAAATTGGCAAAGAAATTTCGTTTTCTGACTAATATCAAACCATGACTCTGTGTGCAAAGAGGAATTATAGACAGAGATTTATTGCGTATTACTCTGGTAATTTTACATTTGCATTAGTAGGAAAGGGGCAGCTATTTTTCTGCAGAAGCAGACTCTTAGCACACACCCAGCTGCTTATCCTGTAGAATCATGCATAGTATTCACAACCAAGTGGGGTTTGAGGTTGCAGTCAGTAATGCAAATACATTCAGCATCACTAAGGCTGGTTGCCCTTGCTGGAGTGTAGTCATTCACCCAGGTTACACATGTTCCTGGTCTCAAAAAGCTGTTTGGATATGTGCTGTTTTCAGAATCTGAAAAGTGTATTCAAAATTTGTCAGACTGTAAAAGTACTTATCACTTGCCAAAAAAAGAGTAGTAAGTGTGCTTTCAAATTGGCAAAGAAATTTCGTTTTCTGACTAACATCAAACCATGACTCTGTGTGCAAAGAGGAATTATAGACAGAGATTTATTGCGTATTACTCTGGTAATTTTACATTTGCATTAGTAGGAAAGGGGCAGCTATTTTTCTGCAGAAGCAGACTCTTAGCACACACCCAGCTGCTTATCCTGTAGAATCATGCATAGTATTCACAACCGAGTGGGGTTTGAGGTTGCAGTCAGTAATGCAAATACATTCAGCATCACTAAGGCTGGTTGCCCTTGCAGGAGTGTAGTCAGTCACCCAGGTTACACATGTTCCTGGTCTCAAAAAGCTGTTTGGACATGTGCTGTTTTCAGAATCTGAAAAGTGAATTCAAAATGTGTCAGACTGTAAAAGTACTTATCACTTGCCAAAAAAAGAGTAGTAAGTGTGCTTTGAAATTGGCAAAGAAATTTCGTTTTCTGACTAATATCAAACCATGACTCTGTGTGCAAAGGGGAATTATAGACAGAGATTTATTGCGTATTACTCTGGTAATTTTACATTTGCATTAGTAGGAAAGGGGCAGCTATTTTTCTGCAGAAGCAGACTCTTAGCACACACCCAGCTGCTTATCCTGTAGAATCATGCATAGTATTCACAACCGAGTGGGGTTTGAGGTTGCAGTCAGTAATGCAAATACATTCAGCATCACTAAGGCTGGTTGCCCTTGCTGGAGTGTAGTCAGTCACCCAGGTTACACATGTTCCTGGTCTCAAAAAGCTGTTTGGACATGTGCAGTTTTCAGAATGTGAAAAGTGGATTCAAAATGTGTCAGACTGTAAAAGTACTTATCACTTGCCAAAAAAAGAGTAGTAAGTGTGCTTTCAAATTGGCAAAGAAATTTCGTTTTCTGACTAATATCAAACCATGACTCTGTGTGCAAAGAGGAATTATAGACAGAGATTTATTGCGTATTACTCTGGTAATTTTACATTTGCATTAGTAGGAAAGGGGCAGCTATTTTTCTGCAGAAGCAGACTCTTAGCACACACCCAGCTGCTTATCCTGTAGAATCATGCATAGTATTCACAACCAAGTGGGGTTTGAGGTTGCAGTCAGTAATGCAAATACATTCAGCATCACTAAGGCTGGTTGCCCTTGCTGGAGTGTAGTCATTCACCCAGGTTACACATGTTCCTGGTCTCAAAAAGCTGTTTGGATATGTGCTGTTTTCAGAATCTGAAAAGTGTATTCAAAATTTGTCAGACTGTAAAAGTACTTATCACTTGCCAAAAAAAGAGTAGTAAGTGTGCTTTCAAATTGGCAAAGAAATTTCGTTTTCTGACTAATATCAAACCATGACTCTGTGTGCAAAGAGGAATTATAGACAGAAATTTATTGCATATTACTCTGGTAATTTTACATTTGCATTAGTAGGAAAGGGGCAGCTATTTTTCTGCAGAAGCAGACTCTTAGCACACACCCAGCTGCTTATCCTGTAGAATCATGCATAGTATTCACAACCGAGTGGGGTTTGAGGTTGCAGTCAGTAATGCAAATACATTCAGCATCACTAAGGCTGGTTGCCCTTGCAGGAGTGTAGTCAGTCACCCAGGTTACACATGTTCCTGGTCTCAAAAAGCTGTTTGGACATGTGCTGTTTTCAGAATCTGAAAAGTGAATTCAAAATGTGTCAGACTGTAAAAGTACTTATCACTTGCCAAAAAAAGAGTAGTAAGTGTGCTTTCAAATTAGCAAAGAAATTTTGTTTTCTGACTAATATCAAACCATGACTCTGTGTGCAAAGGGGAATTATAGACAGAGATTTATTGCGTATTACTCTGGTAATTTTACATTTGCATTAGTAGGAAAGGGGCAGCTATTTTTCTGCAGAAGCAGACTCTTAGCACACACCCAGCTGCTTATCCTGTAGAATCATGCATAGTATTCACAACCGAGTGGGGTTTGAGGTTGCAGTCAGTAATGCAAATACATTCAGCATCACTAAGGCTGGTTGCCCTTGCAGGAGTGTAGTCAGTCACCCAGGTTACACATGTTCCTGGTCTCAAAAAGCTGTTTGGACATGTGCTGTTTTCAGAATCTGAAAAGTGAATTCAAAATGTGTCAGACTGTAAAAGTACTTATCACTTGCCAAAAAAAGAGTAGTAAGTGTGCTTTCAAATTGGCAAAGAAATTTCGTTTTCTGACTAATATCAAACCATGACTCTGTGTGCAAAGGGGAATTATAGACAGAGATTTATTGCGTATTACTCTGGTAATTTTACATTTGCATTAGTAGGAAAGGGGCAGCTATTTTTCTGCAGAAGCAGACTCTTAGCACACACCCAGCTGCTTATCCTGTAGAATCATGCATAGTATTCACAACCGAGTGGGGTTTGAGGTTGCAGTCAGTAATGCAAATACATTCAGCATCACTAAGGCTGGTTGCCCTTGCTGGAGTGTAGTCAGTCACCCAGGTTACACATGTTCCTGGTCTCAAAAAGCTGTTTGGACATGTGCAGTTTTCAGAATGTGAAAAGTGGATTCAAAATGTGTCAGACTGTAAAAGTACTTATCACTTGCCAAAAAAAGAGTAGTAAGTGTGCTTTCAAATTGGCAAAGAAATTTCGTTTTCTGACTAATATCAAACCATGACTCTGTGTGCAAAGAGGAATTATAGACAGAGATTTATTGCGTATTACTCTGGTAATTTTACATTTGCATTAGTAGGAAAGGGGCAGCTATTTTTCTGCAGAAGCAGACTCTTAGCACACACCCAGCTGCTTATCCTGTAGAATCATGCATAGTATTCACAACCAAGTGGGGTTTGAGGTTGCAGTCAGTAATGCAAATACATTCAGCATCACTAAGGCTGGTTGCCCTTGCTGGAGTGTAGTCATTCACCCAGGTTACACATGTTCCTGGTCTCAAAAAGCTGTTTGGATATGTGCTGTTTTCAGAATCTGAAAAGTGTATTCAAAATTTGTCAGACTGTAAAAGTACTTATCACTTGCCAAAAAAAGAGTAGTAAGTGTGCTTTCAAATTGGCAAAGAAATTTCGTTTTCTGACTAATATCAAACCATGACTCTGTGTGCAAAGAGGAATTATAGACAGAAATTTATTGCGTATTACTCTGGTAATTTTACATTTGCATTAGTAGGAAAGGGGCAGCTATTTTTCTGCAGAAGCAGACTCTTAGCACACACCCAGCTGCTTATCCTGTAGAATCATGCATAGTATTCACAACCGAGTGGGGTTTGAGGTTGCAGTCAGTAATGCAAATACATTCAGCATCACTAAGGCTGGTTGCCCTTGCAGGAGTGTAGTCAGTCACCCAGGTTACACATGTTCCTGGTCTCAAAAAGCTGTTTGGACATGTGCTGTTTTCAGAATCTGAAAAGTGAATTCAAAATGTGTCAGACTGTAAAAGTACTTATCACTTGCCAAAAAAAGAGTAGTAAGTGTGCTTTCAAATTAGCAAAGAAATTTTGTTTTCTGACTAATATCAAACCATGACTCAGTGTGCAAAGGGGAATTATAGACAGAGATTTATTGCGTATTACTCTGGTAATTTTACATTTGCATTAGTAGGAAAGGGGCAGCTATTTTTCTGCAGAAGCAGACTCTTAGCACACACCCAGCTGCTTATCCTGTAGAATCATGCATAGTATTCACAACCGAGTGGGGTTTGAGGTTGCAGTCAGTAATGCAAATACATTCAGCATCACTAAGGCTGGTTGCCCTTGCAGGAGTGTAGTCAGTCACCCAGGTTACACATGTTCCTGGTCTCAAAAAGCTGTTTGGACATGTGCTGTTTTCAGAATCTGAAAAGTGAATTCAAAATGTGTCAGACTGTAAAAGTACTTATCACTTGCCAAAAAAAGAGTAGTAAGTGTGCTTTCAAATTGGCAAAGAAATTTCGTTTTCTGACTAATATCAAACCATGACTCTGTGTGCAAAGGGGAATTATAGACAGAGATTTATTGCGTATTACTCTGGTAATTTTACATTTGCATTAGTAGGAAAGGGGCAGCTATTTTTCTGCAGAAGCAGACTCTTAGCACACACCCAGCTGCTTATCCTGTAGAATCATGCATAGTATTCACAACCGAGTGGGGTTTGAGGTTGCAGTCAGTAATGCAAATACATTCAGCATCACTAAGGCTGGTTGCCCTTGCTGGAGTGTAGTCAGTCACCCAGGTTACACATGTTCCTGGTCTCAAAAAGCTGTTTGGACATGTGCAGTTTTCAGAATGTGAAAAGTGGATTCAAAATGTGTCAGACTGTAAAAGTACTTATCACTTGCCAAAAAAAGAGTAGTAAGTGTGCTTTCAAATTGGCAAAGAAATTTCGTTTTCTGACTAATATCAAACCATGACTCTGTGTGCAAAGAGGAATTATAGACAGAGATTTATTGCGTATTACTCTGGTAATTTTACATTTGCATTAGTAGGAAAGGGGCAGCTATTTTTCTGCAGAAGCAGACTCTTAGCACACACCCAGCTGCTTATCCTGTAGAATCATGCATAGTATTCACAACCAAGTGGGGTTTGAGGTTGCAGTCAGTAATGCAAATACATTCAGCATCACTAAGGCTGGTTGCCCTTGCTGGAGTGTAGTCATTCACCCAGGTTACACATGTTCCTGGTCTCAAAAAGCTGTTTGGATATGTGCTGTTTTCAGAATCTGAAAAGTGTATTCAAAATTTGTCAGACTGTAAAAGTACTTATCACTTGCCAAAAAAAGAGTAGTAAGTGTGCTTTCAAATTAGCAAAGAAATTTTGTTTTCTGACTAATATCAAACCATGACTCTGTGTGCAAAGGGGAATTATAGACAGAGATTTATTGCGTATTACTCTGGTAATTTTACATTTGCATTAGTAGGAAAGGGGCAGCTATTTTTCTGCAGAAGCAGACTTTTAGCACACACCCAGCTGCTTATCCTGTAGAATCATGCATAGTATTCACAACCGAGTGGGGTTTGAGGTTGCAGTCAGTAATGCAAATACATTCAGCATCACTAAGGCTGGTTGCCCTTGCTGGAGTGTAGTCAGTCACCCAGGTTACACATGTTCCTGGTCTCAAAAAGCTGTTTGGACATGTGCAGTTTTCAGAATGTGAAAAGTGGATTCAAAATGTGTCAGACTGTAAAAGTACTTATCACTTGCCAAAAAAAGAGTAGTAAGTGTGCTTTCAAATTGGCAAAGAAATTTCGTTTTCTGACTAATATCAAACCATGACTCTGTGTGCAAAGAGGAATTATACACAGAGATTTATTGCGTATTACTCTGGTAATTTTACATTTGCATTAGTAGGAAAGGGGCAGCTATTTTTCTGCAGAAGCAGACTGTTAGCACACACCCAGCTGCTTATCCTGTAGAATCATGCATAGTATTCACAACCAAGTGGGGTTTGAGGTTGCAGTCAGTAATGCAAATACATTCAGCATCACTAAGGCTGGTTGCCCTTGCTGGAGTGTAGTCATTCACCCAGGTTACACATGTTCCTGGTCTCAAAAAGCTGTTTGGATATGTGCTGTTTTCAGAATCTGAAAAGTGTATTCAAAATTTGTCAGACTGTAAAAGTACTTATCACTTGCCAAAAAAAGAGTAGTAAGTGTGCTTTCAAATTGGCAAAGAAATTTCGTTTTCTGACTAATATCAAACCATGACTCTGTGTGCAAAGAGGAATTATAGACAGAGATTTATTGCGTATTACTCTGGTAATTTTACATTTGCATTAGTAGGAAAGGGGCAGCTATTTTTCTGCAGAAGCAGACTCTTAGCACACACCCAGCTGCTTATCCTGTAGAATCATGCATAGTATTCACAACCGAGTGGGGTTTGAGGTTGCAGTCACTAATGCAAATACATTCAGCATCACTAAGGCTGGTTGCCTTTGCAGGAGTGTAGTCAGTCACCCAGGTTACACATGTTCCTGGTCTCAAAAAGCTGTTTGGACATGTGCTGTTTTCAGAATCTGAAAAGTGAATTCAAAATGTGTCAGACTGTAAAAGTACTTATCACTTGCCAAAAAAAGAGTAGTAAGTGTGCTTTCAAATTGGCAAAGAAATTTCGTTTTCTGACTAATATCAAACCATGACTCTGTGTGCAAAGGGGAATTATAGACAGAGATTTAATGCGTATTACTCTGGTAATTTTACATTTGCATTAGTAGGAAAGGGGCAGCTATTTTTCTGCAGAAGCAGACTCTTAGCACACACCCAGCTGCTTATCCTGTAGAATCATGCATAGTATTCACAACCGAGTGGGTTTTGAGGTTGCAGTCAGTAATGCAAATACATTCAGCATCACTAAGGCTGGTTGCCCTTGCTGGAGTGTAGTCATTCACCCAGGTTACACATGTTCCTGGTCTCAAAAAGCTGTTTGGACATGTGCAGTTTTCAGAATGTGAAAAGTGGATTCAAAATGTGTCAGACTGTAAAAGTACTTATCACTTGCCAAAAAAAGAGTAGTAAGTGTGCTTTCAAATTGGCAAAGAAATTTCGTTTTCTGACTAATATCAAACCATGACTCTGTGTGCAAAGAGGAATTATAGACAGAAATTTATTGCGTATTACTCTGGTAATTTTACATTTGCATTAGTAGGAAAGGGGCAGCTATTTTTCTGCAGAAGCAGACTCTTAGCACACACCCAGCTGCTTATCCTGTAGAATCATGCATAGTATTCACAACCGAGTGGGGTTTGAGGTTGCAGTCAGTAATGCAAATACATTCAGCATCACTAAGGCTGGTTGCCCTTGCAGGAGTGTAGTCAGTCACCCAGGTTACACATGTTCCTGGTCTCAAAAAGCTGTTTGGACATGTGCTGTTTTCAGAATCTGAAAAGTGAATTCAAAATGTGTCAGACTGTAAAAGTACTTATCACTTGCCAAAAAAAGAGTAGTAAGTGTGCTTTCAAATTAGCAAAGAAATTTTGTTTTCTGACTAATATCAAACCATGACTCTGTGTGCAAAGGGGAATTATAGACAGAGATTTATTGCGTATTACTCTGGTAATTTTACATTTGCATTAGTAGGAAAGGGGCAGCTATTTTTCTGCAGAAGCAGACTCTTAGCACACACCCAGCTGCTTATCCTGTAGAATCATGCATAGTATTCACAACCAAGTGGGGTTTGAGGTTGCAGTCAGTAATGCAAATACATTCAGCATCACTAAGGCTGGTTGCCCTTGCTGGAGTGTAGTCATTCACCCAGGTTACACATGTTCCTGGTCTCAAAAAGCTGTTTGGATATGTACTTTTTTCAGAATCTGAAAAGTGTATTCAAAATTTGTCAGACTGTAAAAGTACTTATCACTTGCCAAAAAAAGAGTAGTAAGTGTGCTTTCAAATTGGCAAAGAAATTTCGTTTTCTGACTAATATCAAACCATGACTCTGTGTGCAAAGAGGAATTATAGACAGAAATGTATTGCGTATTACTCTGGTCATTTTACATTTGCATTAGTAGGAAAGGGGCAGCTATTTTTCTGCAGAAGCAGACTCTTAGCACACACCCAGCTGCTTATCCTGTAGAATCATGCATAGTATTCACAACCGAGTGGGGTTTGAGGTTGCAGTCAGTAATGCAAATACATTCAGCATCACTAAGGCTGGATGCCCTTGCAGGAGTGTAGTCAGTCACCCAGGTTACACATGTTCCTGGTCTCAAAAAGCTGTTTGGACATGTGCAGTTTTCAGAATGTGAAAAGTGAATTCAAAATGTGTCAGACTGTAAAAGTACTTATCACTTGCCAAAAAAAGAGTAGTAAGTGTGCTTTCAAATTAGCAAAGAAATTTTGTTTTCTGACTAATATCAAACCATGACTCTGTGTGCAAAGGGGAATTATAGACAGAGATTTATTGCGTATTACTCTGGTAATTTTACATTTGCATTAGTAGGAAAGGGGCAGCTATTTTTCTGCAGAAGCAGACTCTTAGCACACACCCAGCTGCTTATCCTGTAGAATCATGCATAGTATTCACAACCAAGTGGGGTTTGAGGTTGCAGTCAGTAATGCAAATACATTCAGCATCACTAAGGCTGGTTGCCCTTGCTGGAGTGTAGTCATTCACCCAGGTTACACATGTTCCTGGTCTCAAAAAGCTGTTTGGATATGTGCTGTTTTCAGAATCTGAAAAGTGTATTCAAAATTTGTCAGACTGTAAAAGTACTTATCACTTGCCAAAAAAAGAGTAGTAAGTGTGCTTTCAAATTGGCAAAGAAATTTCGTTTTCTGACTAATATCAAACCATGACTCTGTGTGCAAAGAGGAATTATAGACAGAAATTTATTGCGTATTACTCTGGTAATTTTACATTTGCATTAGTAGGAAAGGGGCAGCTATTTTTCTGCAGAAGCAGACTCTTAGCACACACCCAGCTGCTTATCCTGTAGAATCATGCATAGTATTCACAACCGAGTGGGGTTTGAGGTTGCAGTCAGTAATGCAAATACATTCAGCATCACTAAGGCTGGTTGCCCTTGCAGGAGTGTAGTCAGTCACCCAGGTTACACATGTTCCTGGTCTCAAAAAGCTGTTTGGACATGTGCTGTTTTCAGAATCTGAAAAGTGAATTCAAAATGTGTCAGACTGTAAAAGTACTTATCACTTGCCAAAAAAAGAGTAGTAAGTGTGCTTTCAAATTGGCAAAGAAATTTCGTTTTCTGACTAATATCAAACCATGACTCTGTGTGCAAAGAGGAATTATAGACAGAGATTTATTGCGTATTACTCTGGTAATTTTACATTTGCATTAGTAGGAAAGGGGCAGCTATTTTTCTGCAGAAGCAGACTGTTAGCACACACCCAGCTGCTTATCCTGTAGAATCATGCATAGTATTCACAACCAAGTGGGGTTTGAGGTTGCAGTCAGTAATGCAAATACATTCAGCATCACTAAGGCTGGTTGCCCTTGCTGGAGTGTAGTCATTCACCCAGGTTACACATGTTCCTGGTCTCAAAAAGCTGTTTGGATATGTGCTGTTTTCAGAATCTGAAAAGTGTATTCAAAATTTGTCAGACTGTAAAAGTACTTATCACTTGCCAAAAAAAGAGTAGTAAGTGTGCTTTCAAATTGGCAAAGAAATTTCGTTTTCTGACTAATATCAAACCATGACTCTGTGTGCAAAGAGGAATTATAGACAGAGATTTATTGCGTATTACTCTGGTAATTTTACATTTGCATTAGTAGGAAAGGGGCAGCTATTTTTCTGCAGAAGCAGACTCTTAGCACACACCCAGCTGCTTATCCTGTAGAATCATGCATAGTATTCACAACCGAGTGGGGTTTGAGGTTGCAGTCAGTAATGCAAATACATTCAGCATCACTAAGGCTGGTTGCCTTTGCAGGAGTGTAGTCAGTCACCCAGGTTACACATGTTCCTGGTCTCAAAAAGCTGTTTGGACATGTGCTGTTTTCAGAATCTGAAAAGTGAATTCAAAATGTGTCAGACTGTAAAAGTACTTATCACTTGCCAAAAAAAGAGTAGTAAGTGTGCTTTCAAATTGGCAAAGAAATTTCGTTTTCTGACTAATATCAAACCATGACTCTGTGTGCAAAGGGGAATTATAGACAGAGATTTATTGCGTATTACTCTGGTAATTTTACATTTGCATTAGTAGGAAAGGGGCAGCTATTTTTCTGCAGAAGCAGACTCTTAGCACACACCCAGCTGCTTATCCTGTAGAATCATGCATAGTATTCACAACCGAGTGGGTTTTGAGGTTGCAGTCAGTAATGCAAATACATTCAGCATCACTAAGGCTGGTTGCCCTTGCTGGAGTGTAGTCATTCACCCAGGTTACACATGTTCCTGGTCTCAAAAAGCTGTTTGGACATGTGCAGTTTTCAGAATGTGAAAAGTGGATTCAAAATGTGTCAGACTGTAAAAGTACTTATCACTTGCCAAAAAAAGAGTAGTAAGTGTGCTTTCAAATTGGCAAAGAAATTTCGTTTTCTGACTAATATCAAACCATGACTCTGTGTGCAAAGAGGAATTATAGACAGAGATTTATTGCGTATTACTCTGGTAATTTTACATTTGCATTAGTAGGAAAGGGGCAGCTATTTTTCTGCAGAAGCAGACTCTTAGCACACACCCAGCTGCTTATCCTGTAGAATCATGCATAGTATTCACAACCGAGTGGGGTTTGAGGTTGCAGTCAGTAATGCACATACATTCAGCATCACTAAGGCTGGTTGCCCTTGCTGGAGTGTAGTCAGTCACCCAGGTTACACATGTTCCTGGTCTCAAAAAGCTGTTTGGACATGTGCAGTTTTCAGAATGTGAAAAGTGGATTCAAAATGTGTCAGACTGTAAAAGTACTTATCACTTGCCAAAAAAAGAGTAGTAAGTGTGCTTTCAAATTGGCAAAGAAATTTCGTTTTCTGACTAATATCAAACCATGACTCTGTGTGCAAAGAGGAATTATAGACAGAGATTTATTGCGTATTACTCTGGTAATTTTACATTTGCATTAGTAGGAAAGGGGCAGCTATTTTTCTGCAGAAGCAGACTCTTAGCACACACCCAGCTGCTTATCCTGTAGAATCATGCATAGTATTCACAACCAAGTGGGGTTTGAGGTTGCAGTCAGTAATGCAAATACATTCAGCATCACTAAGGCTGGTTGCCCTTGCTGGAGTGTAGTCATTCACCCAGGTTACACATGTTCCTGGTCTCAAAAAGCTGTTTGGATATGTGCTGTTTTCAGAATCTGAAAAGTGTATTCAAAATTTGTCAGACTGTAAAAGTACTTATCACTTGCCAAAAAAAGAGTAGTAAGTGTGCTTTCAAATTGGCAAAGAAATTTCGTTTTCTGACTAATATCAAACCATGACTCTGTGTGCAAAGAGGAATTATAGACAGAAATTTATTGCGTATTACTCTGGTAATTTTACATTTGCATTAGTAGGAAAGGGGCAGCTATTTTTCTGCAGAAGCAGACTCTTAGCACACACCCAGCTGCTTATCCTGTAGAATCATGCATAGTATTCACAACCGAGTGGGGTTTGAGGTTGCAGTCAGTAATGCAAATACATTCAGCATCACTAAGGCTGGTTGCCCTTGCAGGAGTGTAGTCAGTCACCCAGGTTACACATGTTCCTGGTCTCAAAAAGCTGTTTGGACATGTGCTGTTTTCAGAATCTGAAAAGTGAATTCAAAATGTGTCAGACTGTAAAAGTACTTATCACTTGCCAAAAAAAGAGTAGTAAGTGTGCTTTCAAATTGGCAAAGAAATTTCGTTTTCTGACTAATATCAAACCATGACTCTGTGTGCAAAGAGGAATTATAGACAGAGATTTATTGCGTATTACTCTGGTAATTTTACATTTGCATTAGTAGGAAAGGGGCAGCTATTTTTCTGCAGAAGCAGACTGTTAGCACACACCCAGCTGCTTATCCTGTAGAATCATGCATAGTATTCACAACCAAGTGGGGTTTGAGGTTGCAGTCAGTAATGCAAATACATTCAGCATCACTAAGGCTGGTTGCCCTTGCTGGAGTGTAGTCATTCACCCAGGTTACACATGTTCCTGGTCTCAAAAAGCTGTTTGGATATGTGCTGTTTTCAGAATCTGAAAAGTGTATTCAAAATTTGTCAGACTGTAAAAGTACTTATCACTTGCCAAAAAAAGAGTAGTAAGTGTGCTTTCAAATTGGCAAAGAAATTTCGTTTTCTGACTAATATCAAACCATGACTCTGTGTGCAAAGAGGAATTATAGACAGAGATTTATTGCGTATTACTCTGGTAATTTTACATTTGCATTAGTAGGAAAGGGGCAGCTATTTTTCTGCAGAAGCAGACTCTTAGCACACACCCAGCTGCTTATCCTGTAGAATCATGCATAGTATTCACAACCGAGTGGGGTTTGAGGTTGCAGTCAGTAATGCACATACATTCAGCATCACTAAGGCTGGTTGCCCTTGCTGGAGTGTAGTCAGTCACCCAGGTTACACATGTTCCTGGTCTCAAAAAGCTGTTTGGACATGTGCAGTTTTCAGAATGTGAAAAGTGGATTCAAAATGTGTCAGACTGTAAAAGTACTTATCACTTGCCAAAAAAAGAGTAGTAAGTGTGCTTTCAAATTGGCAAAGAAATTTCGTTTTCTGACTAATATCAAACCATGACTCTGTGTGCAAAGAGGAATTAAAGACAGAGATTTATTGCGTATTACTCTGGTAATTTTACATTTGCATTAGTAGGAAAGGGGCAGCTATTTTTCTGCAGAAGCAGACTCTTAGCACACACCCAGCTGCTTATCCTGTAGAATCATGCATAGTATTCACAACCAAGTGGGGTTTGAGGTTGCAGTCAGTAATGCAAATACATTCAGCATCACTAAGGCTGGTTGCCCTTGCTGGAGTGTAGTCATTCACCCAGGTTACACATGTTCCTGGTCTCAAAAAGCTGTTTGGATATGTGCTGTTTTCAGAATCTGAAAAGTGTATTCAAAATTTGTCAGACTGTAAAAGTACTTATCACTTGCCAAAAAAAGAGTAGTAAGTGTGCTTTCAAATTGGCAAAGAAATTTCGTTTTCTGACTAATATCAAACCATGACTCTGTGTGCAAAGAGGAATTATAGACAGAAATTTATTGCGTATTACTCTGGTAATTTTACATTTGCATTAGTAGGAAAGGGGCAGCTATTTTTCTGCAGAAGCAGACTCTTAGCACACACCCAGCTGCTTATCCTGTAGAATCATGCATAGTATTCACAACCGAGTGGGGTTTGAGGTTGCAGTCAGTAATGCAAATACATTCAGCATCACTAAGGCTGGTTGCCCTTGCAGGAGTGTAGTCAGTCACCCAGGTTACACATGTTCCTGGTCTCAAAA
This sequence comes from Triturus cristatus, assembly GCF_964204655.1. NCBI lineage: Eukaryota > Metazoa > Chordata > Amphibia > Caudata > Salamandridae > Triturus > Triturus cristatus. The sequence goes on from NC_140582.1 coordinate 944,655,991, forward strand.
AGCTGTTTGGACATGTGCTGTTTTCAGAATCTGAAAAGTGAATTCAAAATGTGTCAGACTGTAAAAGTACTTATCACTTGCCAAAAAAAGAGTAGTAAGTGTGCTTTCAAATTGGCAAAGAAATTTCGTTTTCTGACTAATATCAAACCATGACTCTGTGTGCAAAGAGGAATTATAGACAGAGATTTATTGCGTATTACTCTGGTAATTTTACATTTGCATTAGTAGGAAAGGGGCAGCTATTTTTCTGCAGAAGCAGACTGTTAGCACACACCCAGCTGCTTATCCTGTAGAATCATGCATAGTATTCACAACCAAGTGGGGTTTGAGGTTGCAGTCAGTAATGCAAATACATTCAGCATCACTAAGGCTGGTTGCCCTTGCTGGAGTGTAGTCATTCACCCAGGTTACACATGTTCCTGGTCTCAAAAAGCTGTTTGGATATGTGCTGTTTTCAGAATCTGAAAAGTGTATTCAAAATTTGTCAGACTGTAAAAGTACTTATCACTTGCCAAAAAAAGAGTAGTAAGTGTGCTTTCAAATTGGCAAAGAAATTTCGTTTTCTGACTAATATCAAACCATGACTCTGTGTGCAAAGAGGAATTATAGACAGAGATTTATTGCGTATTACTCTGGTAATTTTACATTTGCATTAGTAGGAAAGGGGCAGCTATTTTTCTGCAGAAGCAGACTCTTAGCACACACCCAGCTGCTTATCCTGTAGAATCATGCATAGTATTCACAACCGAGTGGGGTTTGAGGTTGCAGTCAGTAATGCAAATACATTCAGCATCACTAAGGCTGGTTGCCTTTGCAGGAGTGTAGTCATTCACCCAGGTTACACATGTTCCTGGTCTCAAAAAGCTGTTTGGACATGTGCAGTTTTCAGAATGTGAAAAGTGGATTCAAAATGTGTCAGACTGTAAAAGTACTTATCACTTGCCAAAAAAAGAGTAGTAAGTGTGCTTTCAAATTGGCAAAGAAATTTTGTTTTCTGACTAATATCAAACCATGACTCTGTGTGCAAAGAGGAATTATAGACAGAGATTTATTGCGTATTACTCTGGTAATTTTACATTTGCATTAGTAGGAAAGGGGCAGCTATTTTTCTGCAGAAGCAGACTCTTAGCACACACCCAGCTGCTTATCCTGTAGAATCATGCATAGTATTCACAACCGAGTGGGGTTTGAGGTTGCAGTCAGTAATGCACATACATTCAGCATCACTAAGGCTGGTTGCCCTTGCTGGAGTGTAGTCAGTCACCCAGGTTACACATGTTCCTGGTCTCAAAAAGCTGTTTGGACATGTGCAGTTTTCAGAATGTGAAAAGTGGATTCAAAATGTGTCAGACTGTAAAAGTACTTATCACTTGCCAAAAAAAGAGTAGTAAGTGTGCTTTCAAATTGGCAAAGAAATTTCGTTTTCTGACTAATATCAAACCATGACTCTGTGTGCAAAGAGGAATTATAGACAGAGATTTATTGCGTATTACTCTGGTAATTTTACATTTGCATTAGTAGGAAAGGGGCAGCTATTTTTCTGCAGAAGCAGACTCTTAGCACACACCCAGCTGCTTATCCTGTAGAATCATGCATAGTATTCACAACCAAGTGGGGTTTGAGGTTGCAGTCAGTAATGCAAATACATTCAGCATCACTAAGGCTGGTTGCCCTTGCTGGAGTGTAGTCATTCACCCAGGTTACACATGTTCCTGGTTTCAAAAAGCTGTTTGGATATGTGCTGTTTTCAGAATCTGAAAAGTGTATTCAAAATTTGTCAGACTGTAAAAGTACTTATCACTTGCCAAAAAAAGAGTAGTAAGTGTGCTTTCAAATTGGCAAAGAAATTTCGTTTTCTGACTAATATCAAACCATGACTCTGTGTGCAAAGAGGAATTATAGACAGAAATTTATTGCGTATTACTCTGGTAATTTTACATTTGCATTAGTAGGAAAGGGGCAGCTATTTTTCTGCAGAAGCAGACTCTTAGCACACACCCAGCTGCTTATCCTGTAGAATCATGCATAGTATTCACAACCGAGTGGGGTTTGAGGTTGCAGTCAGTAATGCAAATACATTCAGCATCACTAAGGCTGGTTGCCCTTGCAGGAGTGTAGTCAGTCACCCAGGTTACACATGTTCCTGGTCTCAAAAAGCTGTTTGGACATGTGCTGTTTTCAGAATCTGAAAAGTGAATTCAAAATGTGTCAGACTGTAAAAGTACTTATCACTTGCCAAAAAAAGAGTAGTAAGTGTGCTTTCAAATTGGCAAAGAAATTTCGTTTTCTGACTAATATCAAACCATGACTCTGTGTGCAAAGAGGAATTATAGACAGAGATTTATTGCGTATTACTCTGGTAATTTTACATTTGCATTAGTAGGAAAGGGGCAGCTATTTTTCTGCAGAAGCAGACTGTTAGCACACACCCAGCTGCTTATCCTGTAGAATCATGCATAGTATTCACAACCAAGTGGGGTTTGAGGTTGCAGTCAGTAATGCAAATACATTCAGCATCACTAAGGCTGGTTGCCCTTGCTGGAGTGTAGTCATTCACCCAGGTTACACATGTTCCTGGTCTCAAAAAGCTGTTTGGATATGTGCTGTTTTCAGAATCTGAAAAGTGTATTCAAAATTTGTCAGACTGTAAAAGTACTTATCACTTGCCAAAAAAAGAGTAGTAAGTGTGCTTTCAAATTGGCAAAGAAATTTCGTTTTCTGACTAATATCAAACCATGACTCTGTGTGCAAAGAGGAATTATAGACAGAGATTTATTGCGTATTACTCTGGTAATTTTACATTTGCATTAGTAGGAAAGGGGCAGCTATTTTTCTGCAGAAGCAGACTCTTAGCACACACCCAGCTGCTTATCCTGTAGAATCATGCATAGTATTCACAACCGAGTGGGGTTTGAGGTTGCAGTCAGTAATGCACATACATTCAGCATCACTAAGGCTGGTTGCCCTTGCTGGAGTGTAGTCAGTCACCCAGGTTACACATGTTCCTGGTCTCAAAAAGCTGTTTGGACATGTGCAGTTTTCAGAATGTGAAAAGTGGATTCAAAATGTGTCAGACTGTAAAAGTACTTATCACTTGCCAAAAAAAGAGTAGTAAGTGTGCTTTCAAATTGGCAAAGAAATTTCGTTTTCTGACTAATATCAAACCATGACTCTGTGTGCAAAGAGGAATTAAAGAGAGAGATTTATTGCGTATTACTCTGGTAATTTTACATTTGCATTAGTAGGAAAGGGGCAGCTATTTTTCTGCAGAAGCAGACTCTTAGCACACACCCAGCTGCTTATCCTGTAGAATCATGCATAGTATTCACAACCAAGTGGGGTTTGAGGTTGCAGTCAGTAATGCAAATACATTCAGCATCACTAAGGCTGGTTGCCCTTGCTGGAGTGTAGTCATTCACCCAGGTTACACATGTTCCTGGTCTCAAAAAGCTGTTTGGATATGTGCTGTTTTCAGAATCTGAAAAGTGTATTCAAAATTTGTCAGACTGTAAAAGTACTTATCACTTGCCAAAAAAAGAGTAGTAAGTGTGCTTTCAAATTGGCAAAGAAATTTCGTTTTCTGACTAATATCAAACCATGACTCTGTGTGCAAAGAGGAATTATAGACAGAAATTTATTGCGTATTACTCTGGTAATTTTACATTTGCATTAGTAGGAAAGGGGCAGCTATTTTTCTGCAGAAGCAGACTCTTAGCACACACCCAGCTGCTTATCCTGTAGAATCATGCATAGTATTCACAACCGAGTGGGGTTTGAGGTTGCAGTCAGTAATGCAAATACATTCAGCATCACTAAGGCTGGTTGCCCTTGCAGGAGTGTAGTCAGTCACCCAGGTTACACATGTTCCTGGTCTCAAAAAGCTGTTTGGACATGTGCTGTTTTCAGAATCTGAAAAGTGAATTCAAAATGTGTCAGACTGTAAAAGTACTTATCACTTGCCAAAAAAAGAGTAGTAAGTGTGCTTTCAAATTGGCAAAGAAATTTCGTTTTCTGACTAATATCAAACCATGACTCTGTGTGCAAAGAGGAATTATAGACAGAGATTTATTGCGTATTACTCTGGTAATTTTACATTTGCATTAGTAGGAAAGGGGCAGCTATTTTTCTGCAGAAGCAGACTGTTAGCACACACCCAGCTGCTTATCCTGTAGAATCATGCATAGTATTCACAACCAAGTGGGGTTTGAGGTTGCAGTCAGTAATGCAAATACATTCAGCATCACTAAGGCTGGTTGCCCTTGCTGGAGTGTAGTCATTCACCCAGGTTACACATGTTCCTGGTCTCAAAAAGCTGTTTGGATATGTGCTGTTTTCAGAATCTGAAAAGTGTATTCAAAATTTGTCAGACTGTAAAAGTACTTATCACTTGCCAAAAAAAGAGTAGTAAGTGTGCTTTCAAATTGGCAAAGAAATTTCGTTTTCTGACTAATATCAAACCATGACTCTGTGTGCAAAGAGGAATTATAGACAGAGATTTATTGCGTATTACTCTGGTAATTTTACATTTGCATTAGTAGGAAAGGGGCAGCTATTTTTCTGCAGAAGCAGACTCTTAGCACACACCCAGCTGCTTATCCTGTAGAATCATGCATAGTATTCACAACCGAGTGGGGTTTGAGGTTGCAGTCAGTAATGCAAATACATTCAGCATCACTAAGGCTGGTTGCCTTTGCAGGAGTGTAGTCATTCACCCAGGTTACACATGTTCCTGGTCTCAAAAAGCTGTTTGGACATGTGCAGTTTTCAGAATGTGAAAAGTGGATTCAAAATGTGTCAGACTGTAAAAGTACTTATCACTTGCCAAAAAAAGAGTAGTAAGTGTGCTTTCAAATTGGCAAAGAAATTTTGTTTTCTGACTAATATCAAACCATGACTCTGTGTGCAAAGAGGAATTATAGACAGAGATTTATTGCGTATTACTCTGGTAATTTTACATTTGCATTAGTAGGAAAGGGGCAGCTATTTTTCTGCAGAAGCAGACTCTTAGCACACACCCAGCTGCTTATCCTGTAGAATCATGCATAGTATTCACAACCGAGTGGGGTTTGAGGTTGCAGTCAGTAATGCACATACATTCAGCATCACTAAGGCTGGTTGCCCTTGCTGGAGTGTAGTCAGTCACCCAGGTTACACATGTTCCTGGTCTCAAAAAGCTGTTTGGACATGTGCAGTTTTCAGAATGTGAAAAGTGGATTCAAAATGTGTCAGACTGTAAAAGTACTTATCACTTGCCAAAAAAAGAGTAGTAAGTGTGCTTTCAAATTGGCAAAGAAATTTCGTTTTCTGACTAATATCAAACCATGACTCTGTGTGCAAAGAGGAATTATAGACAGAGATTTATTGCGTATTACTCTGGTAATTTTACATTTGCATTAGTAGGAAAGGGGCAGCTATTTTTCTGCAGAAGCAGACTCTTAGCACACACCCAGCTGCTTATCCTGTAGAATCATGCATAGTATTCACAACCAAGTGGGGTTTGAGGTTGCAGTCAGTAATGCAAATACATTCAGCATCACTAAGGCTGGTTGCCCTTGCTGGAGTGTAGTCATTCACCCAGGTTACACATGTTCCTGGTTTCAAAAAGCTGTTTGGATATGTGCTGTTTTCAGAATCTGAAAAGTGTATTCAAAATTTGTCAGACTGTAAAAGTACTTATCACTTGCCAAAAAAAGAGTAGTAAGTGTGCTTTCAAATTGGCAAAGAAATTTCGTTTTCTGACTAATATCAAACCATGACTCTGTGTGCAAAGAGGAATTATAGACAGAAATTTATTGCGTATTACTCTGGTAATTTTACATTTGCATTAGTAGGAAAGGGGCAGCTATTTTTCTGCAGAAGCAGACTCTTAGCACACACCCAGCTGCTTATCCTGTAGAATCATGCATAGTATTCACAACCGAGTGGGTTTTGAGGTTGCAGTCAGTAATGCAAATACATTCAGCATCACTAAGGCTGGTTGCCCTTGCTGGAGTGTAGTCATTCACCCAGGTTACACATGTTCCTGGTAAGGGTGGGCGTAGTTCGCGAAGTAGCACTTCGCGAAGCTACGCAAAGTGAAGTTCGCACTACGCGAGCTACGCGTAGCACTTCGCGAACTGCGAAGTGACATGTTCGCACTGTGCAAGATGTTGTTTTCAATGATTGCACAGTGCAGACAAGCAACCGGCACTGTGCAATCATTGAAAATGGCATCTTGCACAGTGCGAGCTGTAGTTTTCTGCTGCTCGAGTAGATTTTTACTCGAGCTGCAGCTTTCTCAACGCGAACTGGTAGTTTCTCATCGCGAGCGGTCGCGAGCATACGCGACCCCTCGCAATGAGAAACCTGAACTTCTCGCGTTGGGAATCTCGCCGGGAGGTTTATTTTCCATGCTCGCGATCGCGAACAAGGAAAAAGTCTCGCCAGGATGTCATTTTGCTTGCTCGCGGTCGCGAGCAAGCAAAAAATGACCGCAGCACTACGCAACACTACGCTACGCGTGTTCGCACTGTGCTACGTGCAGTTCGCGTAGTGCGAAGTAGCGCGAACTTCGCAAACTACGCGAGCGTAGCGTAGTGCTTCGCCCAGGCCTAGTTCCTGGTCTCAAAAAGCTGTTTGGACATGTGCAGTTTTCAGAATGTGAAAAGTGGATTCAAAATGTGTCAGACTGTAAAAGTACTTATCACTTGCCAAAAAAAGAGTAGTAAGTGTGCTTTCAAATTGGCAAAGAAATTTCGTTTTCTGACTAATATCAAACCATGACTCTGTGTGCAAAGAGGAATTATAGACAGAAATTTATTGCGTATTACTCTGGTAATTTTACATTTGCATTAGTAGGAAAGGGGCAGCTATTTTTCTGCAGAAGCAGACTCTTAGCACACACCCAGCTGCTTATCCTGTAGAATCATGCATAGTATTCACAACCGAGTGGGGTTTGAGGTTGCAGTCAGTAATGCAAATACATTCAGCATCACTAAGGCTGGTTGCCCTTGCAGGAGTGTAGTCAGTCACCCAGGTTACACATGTTCCTGGTCTCAAAAAGCTGTTTGGACATGTGCAGTTTTCAGAATGTGAAAAGTGGATTCAAAATGTGTCAGACTGTAAAAGTACTTATCACTTGCCAAAAAAAGAGTAGTAAGTGTGCTTTCAAATTGGCAAAGAAATTTCGTTTTCTGACTAATATCAAACCATGACTCTGTGTGCAAAGAGGAATTATAGACAGAGATTTATTGCGTATTACTCTGGTAATTTTACATTTGCATTAGTAGGAAAGGGGCAGCTATTTTTCTGCAGAAGCAGACTCTTAGCACACACCCAGCTGCTTATCCTGTAGAATCATGCATAGTATTCACAACCAAGTGGGGTTTGAGGTTGCAGTCAGTAATGCAAATACATTCAGCATCACTAAGGCTGGTTGCCCTTGCTGGAGTGTAGTCATTCACCCAGGTTACACATGTTCCTGGTCTCAAAAAGCTGTTTGGATATGTGCTGTTTTCAGAATCTGAAAAGTGTATTCAAAATTTGTCAGACTGTAAAAGTACTTATCACTTGCCAAAAAAAGAGTAGTAAGTGTGCTTTCAAATTGGCAAAGAAATTTAGTTTTCTGACTAATATCAAACCATGACTCTGTGTGCAAAGAGGAATTATAGACAGAGATTTATTGCGTATTACTCTGGTAATTTTACATTTGCATTAGTAGGAAAGGGGCAGCTATTTTTCTGCAGAAGCAGACTCTTAGCACACACCCAGCTGCTTATCCTGTAGAATCATGCATAGTATTCACAACCGAGTGGGGTTTGAGGTTGCAGTCAGTAATGCAAATACATTCAGCATCACTAAGGCTGGTTGCCCTTGCAGGAGTGTAGTCAGTCACCCAGGTTACACATGTTCCTGGTCTCAAAAAGCTGTTTGGACATGTGCTGTTTTCAGAATCTGAAAAGTGAATTCAAAATGTGTCAGACTGTAAAAGTACTTATCACTTGCCAAAAAAAGAGTAGTAAGTGTGCTTTCAAATTGGCAAAGAAATTTCGTTTTCTGACTAATATCAAACCATGACTCTGTGTGCAAAGGGGAATTATAGACAGAGATTTATTGCGTATTACTCTGGTAATTTTACATTTGCATTAGTAGGAAAGGGGCAGCTATTTTTCTGCAGAAGCAGACTCTTAGCACACACCCAGCTGCTTATCCTGTAGAATCATGCATAGTATTCACAACCGAGTGGGTTTTGAGGTTGCAGTCAGTAATGCAAATACATTCAGCATCACTAAGGCTGGTTGCCCTTGCTGGAGTGTAGTCAGTCACCCAGGTTACACATGTTCCTGGTCTCAAAAAGCTGTTTGGACATGTGCTGTTTTCAGAATCTGAAAAGTGAATTCAAAATGTGTCAGACTGTAAAAGTACTTATCACTTGCCAAAAAAAGAGTAGTAAGTGTGCTTTCAAATTGGCAAATAAATTTCGTTTTCTGACTAATATCAAACCATGACTCTGTGTGCAAAGGGGAATTATAGACAGAGATTTATTGCGTATTACTCTGGTAATTTTACATTTGCATTAGTAGGAAAGGGGCAGCTATTTTTCTATAGAAGCAGACTCTTAGCACACACCCAGCTGCTTATCCTGTAGAATCATGCATAGTATTCACAACCGAGTGGGGTTTGAGGTTGCAGTCAGTAATGCAAATACATTCAGCATCACTAAGGCTGGTTGCCCTTGCTGGAGTGTAGTCGGTCACCCAGGTTACACATGTTCCTGGTCTCAAAAAGCTGTTTGGACATGTGCAGTTTTCAGAATGTGAAAAGTGGATTCAAAATGTGTCAGACTGTAAAAGTACTTATCACTTGCCAAAAAAAGAGTAGTAAGTGTGCTTTCAAATTGGCAAAGAAATTTCGTTTTCTGACTAATATCAAACCATGACTCTGTGTGCAAAGAGGAATTATAGACAGAGATTTATTGCGTATTACTCTGGTAATTTTATATTTGCATTAGTAGGAAAGGGGCAGCTATTTTTCTGCAGAAGCAGACTCTTAGCACACACCCAGCTGCTTATCCTGTAGAATCATGCATAGTATTCACAACCAAGTGGGGTTTAAGGTTGCAGTCAGTAATGCAAATACATTCAGCATCACTAAGGCTGGTTGCCCTTGCTGGAGTGTAGTCATTCACCCAGGTTTCACATGTACCTGGTCTCAAAAAGCTGTTTGGATATGTGCTGTTTTCAGAATCTGAAAAGTGTATTCAAAATTTGTCAGACTGTAAAAGTACTTATCACTTGCCAAAAAAAGAGTAGTAAGTGTGCTTTCAAATTGGCAAAGAAATTTCGTTTTCTGACTAATATCAAACCATGACTCTGTGTGCAAAGAGGAATTATAGACAGAAATTTATTGCGTATTACTCTGGTAATTTTACATTTGCATTAGTAGGAAAGGGGCAGCTATTTTTCTGCAGAAGCAGACTCTTAGCACACACCCAGCTGCTTATCCTGTAGAATCATGCATAGTATTCACAACCGAGTGGGGTTTGAGGTTGCAGTCAGTAATGCAAATACATTCAGCATCACTAAGGCTGGTTGCCCTTGCAGGAGTGTAGTCAGTCACCCAGGTTACACATGTTCCTGGTCTCAAAAAGCTGTTTGGACATGTGCTGTTTTCAGAATCTGAAAAGTGAATTCAAAATGTGTCAGACTGTAAAAGTACTTATCACTTGCCAAAAAAAGAGTAGTAAGTGTGCTTTCAAATTAGCAAAGAAATTTTGTTTTCTGACTAATATCAAACCATGACTCTGTGTGCAAAGGGGAATTATAGACAGAGATTTATTGCGTATTACTCTGGTAATTTTACATTTGCATTAGTAGGAAAGGGGCAGCTATTTTTCTGCAGAAGCAGACTCTTAGCACACACCCAGCTGCTTATCCTGTAGAATCATGCATAGTATTCACAACCGAGTGGGGTTTGAGGTTGCAGTCAGTAATGCAAATACATTCAGCATCACTAAGGCTGGTTGCCCTTGCAGGAGTGTAGTCAGTCACCCAGGTTACACATGTTCCTGGTCTCAAAAAGCTGTTTGGACATGTGCTGTTTTCAGAATCTGAAAAGTGAATTCAAAATGTGTCAGACTGTAAAAGTACTTATCACTTGCCAAAAAAAGAGTAGTAAGTGTGCTTTCAAATTGGCAAAGAAATTTCGTTTTCTGACTAATATCAAACCATGACTCTGTGTGCAAAGGGGAATTATAGACAGAGATTTATTGCGTATTACTCTGGTAATTTTACATTTGCATTAGTAGGAAAGGGGCAGCTATTTTTCTGCAGAAGCAGACTCTTAGCACACACCCAGCTGCTTATCCTGTAGAATCATGCATAGTATTCACAACCGAGTGGGGTTTGAGGTTGCAGTCAGTAATGCAAATACATTCAGCATCACTAAGGCTGGTTGCCCTTGCTGGAGTGTAGTCAGTCACCCAGGTTACACATGTTCCTGGTCTCAAAAAGCTGTTTGGACATGTGCAGTTTTCAGAATGTGAAAAGTGGATTCAAAATGTGTCAGACTGTAAAAGTACTTATCACTTGCCAAAAAAAGAGTAGTAAGTGTGCTTTCAAATTGGCAAAGAAATTTCGTTTTCTGACTAATATCAAACCATGACTCTGTGTGCAAAGAGGAATTATAGACAGAGATTTATTGCGTATTACTCTGGTAATTTTACATTTGCATTAGTAGGAAAGGGGCAGCTATTTTTCTGCAGAAGCAGACTCTTAGCACACACCCAGCTGCTTATCCTGTAGAATCATGCATAGTATTCACAACCAAGTGGGGTTTGAGGTTGCAGTCAGTAATGCAAATACATTCAGCATCACTAAGGCTAGTTGCCCTTGCTGGAGTGTAGTCATTCACCCAGGTTACACATGTTCCTGGTCTCAAAAAGCTGTTTGGATATGTGCTGTTTTCAGAATCTGAAAAGTGTATTCAAAATTTGTCAGACTGTAAAAGTACTTATCACTTGCCAAAAAAAGAGTAGTAAGTGTGCTTTCAAATTGGCAAAGAAATTTCGTTTTCTGACTAATATCAAACCATGACTCTGTGTGCAAAGAGGAATTATAGACAGAAATTTATTGCGTATTACTCTGGTAATTTTACATTTGCATTAGTAGGAAAGGGGCAGCTATTTTTCTGCAGAAGCAGACTCTTAGCACACACCCAGCTGCTTATCCTGTAGAATCATGCATAGTATTCACAACCGAGTGGGGTTTGAGGTTGCAGTCAGTAATGCAAATACATTCAGCATCACTAAGGCTGGTTGCCCTTGCAGGAGTGTAGTCAGTCACCCAGGTTACACATGTTCCTGGTCTCAAAAAGCTGTTTGGACATGTGCTGTTTTCAGAATCTGAAAAGTGAATTCAAAATGTGTCAGACTGTAAAAGTACTTATCACTTGCCAAAAAAAGAGTAGTAAGTGTGCTTTCAAATTAGCAAAGAAATTTTGTTTTCTGACTAATATCAAACCATGACTCTGTGTGCAAAGGGGAATTATAGACAGAGATTTATTGCGTATTACTCTGGTAATTTTACATTTGCATTAGTAGGAAAGGGGCAGCTATTTTTCTGCAGAAGCAGACTCTTAGCACACACCCAGCTGCTTATCCTGTAGAATCATGCATAGTATTCACAACCGAGTGGGGTTTGAGGTTGCAGTCAGTAATGCAAATACATTCAGCATCACTAAGGCTGGTTGCCCTTGCTGGAGTGTAGTCAGTCACCCAGGTTACACATGTTCCTGGTCTCAAAAAGCTGTTTGGACATGTGCAGTTTTCAGAATGTGAAAAGTGGATTCAAAATGTGTCAGACTGTAAAAGTACTTATCACTTGCCAAAAAAAGAGTAGTAAGTGTGCTTTCAAATTGGCAAAGAAATTTCGTTTTCTGACTAATATCAAACCATGACTCTGTGTGCAAAGAGGAATTATAGACAGAGATTTATTGCGTATTACTCTGGTAATTTTACATTTGCATTAGTAGGAAAGGGGCAGCTATTTTTCTGCAGAAGCAGACTCTTAGCACACACCCAGCTGCTTATCCTGTAGAATCATGCATAGTATTCACAACCGAGTGGGGTTTGAGGTTGCAGTCAGTAATGCACATACATTCAGCATCACTAAGGCTGGTTGCCCTTGCTGGAGTGTAGTCAGTCACCCAGGTTACACATGTTCCTGGTCTCAAAAAGCTGTTTGGACATGTGCAGTTTTCAGAATGTGAAAAGTGGATTCAAAATGTGTCAGACTGTAAAAGTACTTATCACTTGCCAAAAAAAGAGTAGTAAGTGTGCTTTCAAATCGGCAAAGAAATTTCGTTTTCTGACTAATATCAAACCATGACTCTGTGTGCAAAGAGGAATTATAGACAGAGATTTATTGCGTATTACTCTGGTAATTTTACATTTGCATTAGTAGGAAAGGGGCAGCTATTTTTCTGCAGAAGCAGACTCTTAGCACACACCCAGCTGCTTATCCTGTAGAATCATGCATAGTATTCACAACCAAGTGGGGTTTGAGGTTGCAGTCAGTAATGCAAATACATTCAGCATCACTAAGGCTGGTTGCCCTTGCTGGAGTGTAGTCATTCACCCAGGTTACACATGTTCCTGGTCTCAAAAAGCTGTTTGGATATGTGCTGTTTTCAGAATCTGAAAAGTGTATTCAAAATTTGTCAGACTGTAAAAGTACTTATCACTTGCCAAAAAAAGAGTAGTAAGTGTGCTTTCAAATTGGCAAAGAAATTTCGTTTTCTGACTAATATCAAACCATGACTCTGTGTGCAAAGAGGAATTATAGACAGAAATTTATTGCGTATTACTCTGGTAATTTTACATTTGCATTAGTAGGAAAGGGGCAGCTATTTTTCTGCAGAAGCAGACTCTTAGCACACACCCAGCTGCTTATCCTGTAGAATCATGCATAGTATTCACAACCGAGTGGGGTTTGAGGTTGCAGTCAGTAATGCAAATACATTCAGCATCACTAAGGCTGGTTGCCCTTGCAGGAGTGTAGTCAGTCACCCAGGTTACACATGTTCCTGGTCTCAAAAAGCTGTTTGGACATGTGCTGTTTTCAGAATCTGAAAAGTGAATTCAAAATGTGTCAGACTGTAAAAGTACTTATCACTTGCCAAAAAAAGAGTAGTAAGTGTGCTTTCAAATTGGCAAAGAAATTTCGTTTTCTGACTAATATCAAACCATGACTCTGTGTGCAAAGAGGAATTATAGACAGAGATTTATTGCGTATTACTCTGGTAATTTTACATTTGCATTAGTAGGAAAGGGGCAGCTATTTTTCTGCAGAAGCAGACTCTTAGCACACACCCAGCTGCTTATCCTGTAGAATCATGCATAGTATTCACAACCGAGTGGGGTTTGAGGTTGCAGTCAGTAATGCACATACATTCAGCATCACTAAGGCTGGTTGCCCTTGCTGGAGTGTAGTCAGTCACCCAGGTTACACATGTTCCTGGTCTCAAAAAGCTGTTTGGACATGTGCAGTTTTCAGAATGTGAAAAGTGGATTCAAAATGTGTCAGACTGTAAAAGTACTTATCACTTGCCAAAAAAAGAGTAGTAAGTGTGCTTTCAAATTGGCAAAGAAATTTCGTTTTCTGACTAATATCAAACCATGACTCTGTGTGCAAAGAGGAATTATAGACAGAGATTTATTGCGTATTACTCTGGTAATTTTACATTTGCATTAGTAGGAAAGGGGCAGCTATTTTTCTGCAGAAGCAGACTCTTAGCACACACCCAGCTGCTTATCCTGTAGAATCATGCATAGTATTCACAACCAAGTGGGGTTTGAGGTTGCAGTCAGTAATGCAAATACATTCAGCATCACTAAGGCTGGTTGCCCTTGCTGGAGTGTAGTCATTCACCCAGGTTACACATGTTCCTGGTCTCAAAAAGCTGTTTGGATATGTGCTGTTTTCAGAATCTGAAAAGTGTATTCAAAATTTGTCAGACTGTAAAAGTACTTATCACTTGCCAAAAAAAGAGTAGTAAGTGTGCTTTCAAATTGGCAAAGAAATTTCGTTTTCTGACTAATATCAAACCATGACTCTGTGTGCAAAGAGGAATTATAGACAGAAATTTATTGCGTATTACTCTGGTAATTTTACATTTGCATTAGTAGGAAAGGGGCAGCTATTTTTCTGCAGAAGCAGACTCTTAGCACACACCCAGCTGCTTATCCTGTAGAATCATGCATAGTATTCACAACCGAGTGGGGTTTGAGGTTGCAGTCAGTAATGCAAATACATTCAGCATCACTAAGGCTGGTTGCCCTTGCAGGAGTGTAGTCAGTCACCCAGGTTACACATGTTCCTGGTCTCAAAAAGCTGTTTGGACATGTGCTGTTTTCAGAATCTGAAAAGTGAATTCAAAATGTGTCAGACTGTAAAAGTACTTATCACTTGCCAAAAAAAGAGTAGTAAGTGTGCTTTCAAATTGGCAAAGAAATTTCGTTTTCTGACTAATATCAAACCATGACTCTGTGTGCAAAGAGGAATTATAGACAGAGATTTATTGCGTATTACTCTGGTAATTTTACATTTGCATTAGTAGGAAAGGGGCAGCTATTTTTCTGCAGAAGCAGACTGTTAGCACACACCCAGCTGCTTATCCTGTAGAATCATGCATAGTATTCACAACCAAGTGGGGTTTGAGGTTGCAGTCAGTAATGCAAATACATTCAGCATCACTAAGGCTGGTTGCCCTTGCTGGAGTGTAGTCATTCACCCAGGTTACACATGTTCCTGGTCTCAAAAAGCTGTTTGGATATGTGCTGTTTTCAGAATCTGAAAAGTGTATTCAAAATTTGTCAGACTGTAAAAGTACTTATCACTTGCCAAAAAAAGAGTAGTAAGTGTGCTTTCAAATTGGCAAAGAAATTTCGTTTTCTGACTAATATCAAACCATGACTCTGTGTGCAAAGAGGAATTATAGACAGAGATTTATTGCGTATTACTCTGGTAATTTTACATTTGCATTAGTAGGAAAGGGGCAGCTATTTTTCTGCAGAAGCAGACTCTTAGCACACACCCAGCTGCTTATCCTGTAGAATCATGCATAGTATTCACAACCGAGTGGGGTTTGAGGTTGCAGTCAGTAATGCAAATACATTCAGCATCACTAAGGCTGGTTGCCTTTGCAGGAGTGTAGTCAGTCACCCAGGTTACACATGTTCCTGGTCTCAAAAAGCTGTTTGGACATGTGCTGTTTTCAGAATCTGAAAAGTGAATTCAAAATGTGTCAGACTGTAAAAGTACTTATCACTTGCCAAAAAAAGAGTAGTAAGTGTGCTTTCAAATTGGCAAAGAAATTTCGTTTTCTGACTAATATCAAACCATGACTCTGTGTGCAAAGGGGAATTATAGACAGAGATTTATTGCGTATTACTCTGGTAATTTTACATTTGCATTAGTAGGAAAGGGGCAGCTATTTTTCTGCAGAAGCAGACTCTTAGCACACACCCAGCTGCTTATCCTGTAGAATCATGCATAGTATTCACAACCGAGTGGGTTTTGAGGTTGCAGTCAGTAATGCAAATACATTCAGCATCACTAAGGCTGGTTGCCCTTGCTGGAGTGTAGTCATTCACCCAGGTTACACATGTTCCTGGTCTCAAAAAGCTGTTTGGACATGTGCAGTTTTCAGAATGTGAAAAGTGGATTCAAAATGTGTCAGACTGTAAAAGTACTTATCACTTGCCAAAAAAAGAGTAGTAAGTGTGCTTTCAAATTGGCAAAGAAATTTTGTTTTCTGACTAATATCAAACCATGACTCTGTGTGCAAAGAGGAATTATAGACAGAGATTTATTGCGTATTACTCTGGTAATTTTACATTTGCATTAGTAGGAAAGGGGCAGCTATTTTTCTGCAGAAGCAGACTCTTAGCACACACCCAGCTGCTTATCCTGTAGAATCATGCATAGTATTCACAACCGAGTGGGGTTTGAGGTTGCAGTCAGTAATGCACATACATTCAGCATCACTAAGGCTGGTTGCCCTTGCTGGAGTGTAGTCAGTCACCCAGGTTACACATGTTCCTGGTCTCAAAAAGCTGTTTGGACATGTGCAGTTTTCAGAATGTGAAAAGTGGATTCAAAATGTGTCAGACTGTAAAAGTACTTATCACTTGCCAAAAAAAGAGTAGTAAGTGTGCTTTCAAATTGGCAAAGAAATTTCGTTTTCTGACTAATATCAAACCATGACTCTGTGTGCAAAGAGGAATTATAGACAGAGATTTATTGCGTATTACTCTGGTAATTTTACATTTGCATTAGTAGGAAAGGGGCAGCTATTTTTCTGCAGAAGCAGACTCTTAGCACACACCCAGCTGCTTATCCTGTAGAATCATGCATAGTATTCACAACCAAGTGGGGTTTGAGGTTGCAGTCAGTAATGCAAATACATTCAGCATCACTAAGGCTGGTTGCCCTTGCTGGAGTGTAGTCATTCACCCAGGTTACACATGTTCCTGGTTTCAAAAAGCTGTTTGGATATGTGCTGTTTTCAGAATCTGAAAAGTGTATTCAAAATTTGTCAGACTGTAAAAGTACTTATCACTTGCCAAAAAAAGAGTAGTAAGTGTGCTTTCAAATTGGCAAAGAAATTTCGTTTTCTGACTAATATCAAACCATGACTCTGTGTGCAAAGAGGAATTATAGACAGAAATTTATTGCGTATTACTCTGGTAATTTTACATTTGCATTAGTAGGAAAGGGGCAGCTATTTTTCTGCAGAAGCAGACTCTTAGCACACACCCAGCTGCTTATCCTGTAGAATCATGCATAGTATTCACAACCGAGTGGGTTTTGAGGTTGCAGTCAGTAATGCAAATACATTCAGCATCACTAAGGCTGGTTGCCCTTGCTGGAGTGTAGTCATTCACCCAGGTTACACATGTTCCTGGTAAGGGTGGGCGTAGTTCGCGAAGTAGCACTTCGCGAAGCTACGCAAAGTGAAGTTCGCACTACGCGAGCTACGCGTAGCACTTCGCGAACTGCGAAGTGACATGTTCGCACTGTGCAAGATGTTGTTTTCAATGATTGCACAGTGCGGACAAGCAACCGGCACTGTGCAATCATTGAAAATGGCATCTTGCACAGTGCGAGCTGTAGTTTTCTGCTGCTCGAGTAGATTTTTACTCGAGCTGCAGCTTTCTCAACGCGAACTGGTAGTTTCTCATCGCGAGCGGTCGCGAGCATACGCGACCCCTCGCAATGAGAAACCTGAACTTCTCGCGTTGGGAATCTCGCCGGGAGGTTTATTTTCCATGCTCGCGATCGCGAACAAGGAAAAAGTCTCGCCAGGATGTCATTTTGCTTGCTCGCGGTCGCGAGCAAGCAAAAAATGACCGCAGCACTACGCAACACTACGCTACGCGTGTTCGCACTGTGCTACGTGCAGTTCGCGTAGTGCGAAGTAGCGCGAACTTCGCAAACTACGCGAGCGTAGCGTAGTGCTTCGCCCAGGCCTAGTTCCTGGTCTCAAAAAGCTGTTTGGACATGTGCAGTTTTCAGAATGTGAAAAGTGGATTCAAAATGTGTCAGACTGTAAAAGTACTTATCACTTGCCAAAAAAAGAGTAGTAAGTGTGCTTTCAAATTGGCAAAGAAATTTCGTTTTCTGACTAATATCAAACCATGACTCTGTGTGCAAAGAGGAATTATAGACAGAAATTTATTGCGTATTACTCTGGTAATTTTACATTTGCATTAGTAGGAAAGGGGCAGCTATTTTTCTGCAGAAGCAGACTCTTAGCACACACCCAGCTGCTTATCCTGTAGAATCATGCATAGTATTCACAACCGAGTGGGGTTTGAGGTTGCAGTCAGTAATGCAAATACATTCAGCATCACTAAGGCTGGTTGCCCTTGCAGGAGTGTAGTCAGTCACCCAGGTTACACATGTTCCTGGTCTCAAAAAGCTGTTTGGACATGTGCAGTTTTCAGAATGTGAAAAGTGGATTCAAAATGTGTCAGACTGTAAAAGTACTTATCACTTGCCAAAAAAAGAGTAGTAAGTGTGCTTTCAAATTGGCAAAGAAATTTCGTTTTCTGACTAATATCAAACCATGACTCTGTGTGCAAAGAGGAATTATAGACAGAGATTTATTGCGTATTACTCTGGTAATTTTACATTTGCATTAGTAGGAAAGGGGCAGCTATTTTTCTGCAGAAGCAGACTCTTAGCACACACCCAGCTGCTTATCCTGTAGAATCATGCATAGTATTCACAACCAAGTGGGGTTTGAGGTTGCAGTCAGTAATGCAAATACATTCAGCATCACTAAGGCTGGTTGCCCTTGCTGGAGTGTAGTCATTCACCCAGGTTACACATGTTCCTGGTCTCAAAAAGCTGTTTGGATATGTGCTGTTTTCAGAATCTGAAAAGTGTATTCAAAATTTGTCAGACTGTAAAAGTACTTATCACTTGCCAAAAAAAGAGTAGTAAGTGTGCTTTCAAATTGGCAAAGAAATTTAGTTTTCTGACTAATATCAAACCATGACTCTGTGTGCAAAGAGGAATTATAGACAGAGATTTATTGCGTATTACTCTGGTAATTTTACATTTGCATTAGTAGGAAAGGGGCAGCTATTTTTCTGCAGAAGCAGACTCTTAGCACACACCCAGCTGCTTATCCTGTAGAATCATGCATAGTATTCACAACCGAGTGGGGTTTGAGGTTGCAGTCAGTAATGCAAATACATTCAGCATCACTAAGGCTGGTTGCCCTTGCAGGAGTGTAGTCAGTCACCCAGGTTACACATGTTCCTGGTCTCAAAAAGCTGTTTGGACATGTGCTGTTTTCAGAATCTGAAAAGTGAATTCAAAATGTGTCAGACTGTAAAAGTACTTATCACTTGCCAAAAAAAGAGTAGTAAGTGTGCTTTCAAATTGGCAAAGAAATTTCGTTTTCTGACTAATATCAAACCATGACTCTGTGTGCAAAGGGGAATTATAGACAGAGATTTATTGCGTATTACTCTGGTAATTTTACATTTGCATTAGTAGGAAAGGGGCAGCTATTTTTCTGCAGAAGCAGACTCTTAGCACACACCCAGCTGCTTATCCTGTAGAATCATGCATAGTATTCACAACCGAGTGGGTTTTGAGGTTGCAGTCAGTAATGCAAATACATTCAGCATCACTAAGGCTGGTTGCCCTTGCTGGAGTGTAGTCAGTCACCCAGGTTACACATGTTCCTGGTCTCAAAAAGCTGTTTGGACATGTGCAGTTTTCAGAATGTGAAAAGTGGATTCAAAATGTGTCAGACTGTAAAAGTACTTATCACTTGCCAAAAAAAGAGTAGTAAGTGTGCTTTCAAATTGGCAAAGAAATTTCGTTTTCTGACTAATATCAAACCATGACTCTGTGTGCAAAGAGGAATTATAGACAGAGATTTATTGCGTATTACTCTGGTAATTTTACATTTGCATTAGTAGGAAAGGGGCAGCTATTTTTCTGCAGAAGCAGACTCTTAGCACACACCCAGCTGCGTATCCTGTAGAATCATGCATAGTATTCACAACCGAGTGGGGTTTGAGGTTGCAGTCAGTAATGCACATACATTCAGCATCACTAAGGCTGGTTGCCCTTGCTGGAGTGTAGTCAGTCACCCAGGTTACACATGTTCCTGGTCTCAAAAAGCTGTTTGGACATGTGCTGTTTTCAGAATCTGAAAAGTGTATTCAAAATTTGTCAGACTGTAAAAGTACTTATCACTTGCCAAAAAAAGAGTAGTAAGTGTGCTTTCAAATTGGCAAAGAAATTTCGTTTTCTGACTAATATCAAACCATGACTCTGTGTGCAAAGAGGAATTATAGACAGAGATTTATTGCGTATTACTCTGGTAATTTTACATTTGCATTAGTAGGAAAGGGGCAGCTATTTTTCTGCAGAAGCAGACTCTTAGCACACACCCAGCTGCTTATCCTGTAGAATCATGCATAGTATTCACAACCGAGTGGGGTTTGAGGTTGCAGTCAGTAATGCAAATACATTCAGAATCACTAAGGCTGGTTGCCCTTGCAGGAGTGTAGTCAGTCACCCAGGTTACACATGTTCCTGGTCTCAAAAAGCTGTTTGGACATGTGCTGTTTTCAGAATCTGAAAAGTGAATTCAAAATGTGTCAGACTGTAAAAGTACTTATCACTTGCCAAAAAAAGAGTAGTAAGTGTGCTTTCAAATTGGCAAATAAATTTCGTTTTCTGACTAATATCAAACCATGACTCTGTGTGCAAAGGGGAATTATAGACAGAGATTTATTGCGTATTACTCTGGTAATTTTACATTTGCATTAGTAGGAAAGGGGCAGCTATTTTTCTATAGAAGCAGACTCTTAGCACACACCCAGCTGCTTATCCTGTAGAATCATGCATAGTATTCACAACCGAGTGGGGTTTGAGGTTGCAGTCAGTAATGCAAATACATTCAGCATCACTAAGGCTGGTTGCCCTTGCTGGAGTGTAGTCGGTCACCCAGGTTACACATGTTCCTGGTCTCAAAAAGCTGTTTGGACATGTGCAGTTTTCAGAATGTGAAAAGTGGATTCAAAATGTGTCAGACTGTAAAAGTACTTATCACTTGCCAAAAAAAGAGTAGTAAGTGTGCTTTCAAATTGGCAAAGAAATTTCGTTTTCTGACTAATATCAAACCATGACTCTGTGTGCAAAGAGGAATTATAGACAGAGATTTATTGCGTATTACTCTGGTAATTTTACATTTGCATTAGTAGGAAAGGGGCAGCTATTTTTCTGCAGAAGCAGACTCTTAGCACACACCCAGCTGCTTATCCTGTAGAATCATGCATAGTATTCACAACCAAGTGGGGTTTAAGGTTGCAGTCAGTAATGCAAATACATTCAGCATCACTAAGGCTGGTTGCCCTTGCTGGAGTGTAGTCATTCACCCAGGTTACACATGTTCCTGGTCTCAAAAAGCTGTTTGGATATGTGCTGTTTTCAGAATCTGAAAAGTGTATTCAAAATTTGTCAGACTGTAAAAGTACTTATCACTTGCCAAAAAAAGAGTAGTAAGTGTGCTTTCAAATTGGCAAAGAAATTTCGTTTTCTGACTAATATCAAACCATGACTCTGTGTGCAAAGAGGAATTATAGACAGAAATTTATTGCGTATTACTCTGGTAATTTTACATTTGCATTAGTAGGAAAGGGGCAGCTATTTTTCTGCAGAAGCAGACTCTTAGCACACACCCAGCTGCTTATCCTGTAGAATCATGCATAGTATTCACAACCGAGTGGGGTTTGAGGTTGCAGTCAGTAATGCAAATACATTCAGCATCACTAAGGCTGGTTGCCCTTGCAGGAGTGTAGTCAGTCACCCAGGTTACACATGTTCCTGGTCTCAAAAAGCTGTTTGGACATGTGCTGTTTTCAGAATCTGAAAAGTGAATTCAAAATGTGTCAGACTGTAAAAGTACTTATCACTTGCCAAAAAAAGAGTAGTAAGTGTGCTTTCAAATTAGCAAAGAAATTTTGTTTTCTGACTAATATCAAACCATGACTCTGTGTGCAAAGGGGAATTATAGACAGAGATTTATTGCGTATTACTCTGGTAATTTTACATTTGCATTAGTAGGAAAGGGGCAGCTATTTTTCTGCAGAAGCAGACTCTTAGCACACACCCAGCTGCTTATCCTGTAGAATCATGCATAGTATTCACAACCGAGTGGGGTTTGAGGTTGCAGTCAGTAATGCAAATACATTCAGCATCACTAAGGCTGGTTGCCCTTGCAGGAGTGTAGTCAGTCACCCAGGTTACACATGTTCCTGGTCTCAAAAAGCTGTTTGGACATGTGCTGTTTTCAGAATCTGAAAAGTGAATTCAAAATGTGTCAGACTGTAAAAGTACTTATCACTTGCCAAAAAAAGAGTAGTAAGTGTGCTTTCAAATTGGCAAAGAAATTTCGTTTTCTGACTAATATCAAACCATGACTCTGTGTGCAAAGGGGAATTATAGACAGAGATTTATTGCGTATTACTCTGGTAATTTTACATTTGCATTAGTAGGAAAGGGGCAGCTATTTTTCTGCAGAAGCAGACTCTTAGCACACACCCAGCTGCTTATCCTGTAGAATCATGCATAGTATTCACAACCGAGTGGGGTTTGAGGTTGCAGTCAGTAATGCAAATACATTCAGCATCACTAAGGCTGGTTGCCCTTGCTGGAGTGTAGTCAGTCACCCAGGTTACACATGTTCCTGGTCTCAAAAAGCTGTTTGGACATGTGCAGTTTTCAGAATGTGAAAAGTGGATTCAAAATGTGTCAGACTGTAAAAGTACTTATCACTTGCCAAAAAAAGAGTAGTAAGTGTGCTTTCAAATTGGCAAAGAAATTTCGTTTTCTGACTAATATCAAACCATGACTCTGTGTGCAAAGAGGAATTATAGACAGAGATTTATTGCGTATTACTCTGGTAATTTTACATTTGCATTAGTAGGAAAGGGGCAGCTATTTTTCTGCAGAAGCAGACTCTTAGCACACACCCAGCTGCTTATCCTGTAGAATCATGCATAGTATTCACAACCAAGTGGGGTTTGAGGTTGCAGTCAGTAATGCAAATACATTCAGCATCACTAAGGCTAGTTGCCCTTGCTGGAGTGTAGTCATTCACCCAGGTTACACATGTTCCTGGTCTCAAAAAGCTGTTTGGATATGTGCTGTTTTCAGAATCTGAAAAGTGTATTCAAAATTTGTCAGACTGTAAAAGTACTTATCACTTGCCAAAAAAAGAGTAGTAAGTGTGCTTTCAAATTGGCAAAGAAATTTCGTTTTCTGACTAATATCAAACCATGACTCTGTGTGCAAAGAGGAATTATAGACAGAAATTTATTGCGTATTACTCTGGTAATTTTACATTTGCATTAGTAGGAAAGGGGCAGCTATTTTTCTGCAGAAGCAGACTCTTAGCACACACCCAGCTGCTTATCCTGTAGAATCATGCATAGTATTCACAACCGAGTGGGGTTTGAGGTTGCAGTCAGTAATGCAAATACATTCAGCATCACTAAGGCTGGTTGCCCTTGCAGGAGTGTAGTCAGTCACCCAGGTTACACATGTTCCTGGTCTCAAAAAGCTGTTTGGACATGTGCTGTTTTCAGAATCTGAAAAGTGAATTCAAAATGTGTCAGACTGTAAAAGTACTTATCACTTGCCAAAAAAAGAGTAGTAAGTGTGCTTTCAAATTAGCAAAGAAATTTTGTTTTCTGACTAATATCAAACCATGACTCTGTGTGCAAAGGGGAATTATAGACAGAGATTTATTGCGTATTACTCTGGTAATTTTACATTTGCATTAGTAGGAAAGGGGCAGCTATTTTTCTGCAGAAGCAGACTCTTAGCACACACCCAGCTGCTTATCCTGTAGAATCATGCATAGTATTCACAACCGAGTGGGGTTTGAGGTTGCAGTCAGTAATGCAAATACATTCAGCATCACTAAGGCTGGTTGCCCTTGCTGGAGTGTAGTCAGTCACCCAGGTTACACATGTTCCTGGTCTCAAAAAGCTGTTTGGACATGTGCAGTTTTCAGAATGTGAAAAGTGGATTCAAAATGTGTCAGACTGTAAAAGTACTTATCACTTGCCAAAAAAAGAGTAGTAAGTGTGCTTTCAAATTGGCAAAGAAATTTCGTTTTCTGACTAATATCAAACCATGACTCTGTGTGCAAAGAGGAATTATAGACAGAAATTTATTGCGTATTACTCTGGTAATTTTACATTTGCATTAGTAGGAAAGGGGCAGCTATTTTTCTGCAGAAGCAGACTCTTAGCACACACCCAGCTGCTTATCCTGTAGAATCATGCATAGTATTCACAACCGAGTGGGGTTTGAGGTTGCAGTCAGTAATGCAAATACATTCAGCATCACTAAGGCTGGTTGCCCTTGCAGGAGTGTAGTCAGTCACCCAGGTTACACATGTTCCTGGTCTCAAAAAGCTGTTTGGACATGTGCTGTTTTCAGAATCTGAAAAGTGAATTCAAAATGTGTCAGACTGTAAAAGTACTTATCACTTGCCAAAAAAAGAGTAGTAAGTGTGCTTTCAAATTAGCAAAGAAATTTTGTTTTCTGACTAATATCAAACCATGACTCTGTGTGCAAAGGGGAATTATAGACAGAGATTTATTGCGTATTACTCTGGTAATTTTACATTTGCATTAGTAGGAAAGGGGCAGCTATTTTTCTGCAGAAGCAGACTCTTAGCACACACCCAGCTGCTTATCCTGTAGAATCATGCATAGTATTCACAACCGAGTGGGGTTTGAGGTTGCAGTCAATACTGCAAATACATTCAGCATCACTAAGGCTGGTTGCCCTTGCTGGAGTGTAGTCAGTCACCCAGGTTACACATGTTCCTGGTCTCAAAAAGCTGTTTGGACATGTGCAGTTTTCAGAATGTGAAAAGTGGATTCAAAATGTGTCAGACTGTAAAAGTACTTATCACTTGCCAAAAAAAGAGTAGTAAGTGTGCTTTCAAATTGGCAAAGAAATTTCGTTTTCTGACTAATATCAAACCATGACTCTGTGTGCAAAGAGGAATTATAGACAGAGATTTATTGCGTATTACTCTGGTAATTTTACATTTGCATTAGTAGGAAAGGGGCAGCTATTTTTCTGCAGAAGCAGACTCTTAGCACACACCCAGCTGCTAATCCTGTAGAATCATGCATAGTATTCACAACCAAGTGGGGTTTGAGGTTGCAGTCAGTAATGCAAATACATTCAGCATCACTAAGGCTGGTTGCCCTTGCTGGAGTGTAGTCATTCACCCAGGTTACACATGTTCCTGGTCTCAAAAAGCTGTTTGGATATGTGCTGTTTTCAGAATCTGAAAAGTGTATTCAAAATTTGTCAGACTGTAAAAGTACTTATCACTTGCCAAAAAAAGAGTAGTAAGTGTGCTTTCAAATTGGCAAAGAAATTTCGTTTTCTGACTAATATCAAACCATGACTCTGTGTGCAAAGAGGAATTATAGACAGAGATTTATTGCGTATTACTCTGGTAATTTTACATTTGCATTAGTAGGAAAGGGGCAGCTATTTTTCTGCAGAAGCAGACTCTTAGCACACACCCAGCTGCTTATCCTGTAGAATCATGCATAGTATTCACAACCGAGTGGGGTTTGAGGTTGCAGTCAGTAATGCAAATACATTCAGCATCACTAAGGCTGGTTGCCCTTGCAGGAGTTTAGTCAGTCACCCAGGTTACACATGTTCCTGGTCTCAAAAAGCTGTTTGGACATGTGCTGTTTTCAGAATCTGAAAAGTGAATTCAAAATGTGTCAGACTGTAAAAGTACTTATCACTTGCCAAAAAAAGAGTAGTAAGTGTGCTTTCAAATTGGCAAAGAAATTTCGTTTTCTGACTAATATCAAACCATGACTCTGTGTGCAAAGGGGAATTATAGACAGAGATTTATTGCGTATTACTCTGGTAATTTTACATTTGCATTAGTAGGAAAGGGGCAGCTATTTTTCTGCAGAAGCAGACTCTTAGCACACACCCAGCTGCTTATCCTGTAGAATCATGCATAGTATTCACAACCGAGTGGGTTTTGAGGTTGCAGTCAGTAATGCAAATACATTCAGCATCACTAAGGCTGGTTGCCCTTGCTGGAGTGTAGTCAGTCACCCAGGTTACACATGTTCCTGGTCTCAAAAAGCTGTTTGGACATGTGCAGTTTTCAGAATGTGAAAAGTGGATTCAAAATGTGTCAGACTGTAAAAGTACTTATCACTTGCCAAAAAAAGAGTAGTAAGTGTGCTTTCAAATTGGCAAAGAAATTTCGTTTTCTGACTAATATCAAACCATGACTCTGTGTGCAAAGAGGAATTATAGACAGAGATTTATTGCGTATTACTCTGGTAATTTTACATTTGCATTAGTAGGAAAGGGGCAGCTATTTTTCTGCAGAAGCAGACTCTTAGCACACACCCAGCTGCTTATCCTGTAGAATCATGCATAGTATTCACAACCGAGTGGGGTTTGAGGTTGCAGTCAGTAATGCACATACATTCAGCATCACTAAGGCTGGTTGCCCTTGCTGGAGTGTAGTCAGTCACCCAGGTTACACATGTTCCTGGTCTCAAAAAGCTGTTTGGACATGTGCTGTTTTCAGAATGTGAAAAGTGGATTCAAAATGTGTCAGACTGTAAAAGTTCTTATCACTTGCCAAAAAAAGAGTAGTAAGTGTGCTTTCAAATTGGCAAAGAAATTTCGTTTTCTGCCTAATTTCAAACCATGACTGTGTGCAAAGAGGAATTATAGACAGAGATTTATTGCGTATTACTCTGGTAATTTTACATTTGCATTAGTAGGAAAGGGGCAGCTATTTTTCTGCAGAAGCAGACTCTTAGCACACACCCAGCTGCTTATCCTGTAGAATCATGCATAGTATTCACAACCGAGTGGGGTTTGAGGTTGCAGTCAGTAATGCACATACATTCAGCATCACTAAGGCTGGTTGCCCTTGCTGGAGTGTAGTCAGTCACCCAGGTTACACATGTTCCTGGTCTCAAAAAGCTGTTTGGACATGTGCAGTTTTCAGAATGTGAAAAGTGGGTTCAAAATGTGTCAGACTGTAAAAGTACTTATCACTTGCCAAAAAAAGAGTAGTAAGTGTGCTTTCAAATTGGCAAAGAAATTTCGTTTTCTGACTAATTTCAAACCATGACTCTGTGTGCAAAGAGGAATTATAGACAGAGATTTATTGCGTATTACTCTGGTAATTTTACATTTGCATTAGTAGGAAAGGGGCAGCAATTTTTCTGCAAAAGCAGACTCTTAGCACACACCCAGCTGCTTATCCTGTAGAATCATGCATAGTATTCACAACCGAGTGGGGTTTGAGGTTGCAGTCAGTAATGCAAATACATTCAGCATCACTAAGGCTGGTTGCCCTTGCTGGAGTGTAGTCAGTCACCCAGGTTACACATGTTTCTGGTCTCAAAAAGCTGTTTGGACATGTGCTTTTTTTCAGAATCTGAAAAGTGGATTCAAAATGTGACAGACTGTAAAAGTACTTATCACTTGCCAAAAAAAGAGTAGTAAGTGTGCTTTCCAATTGGCAAAGAAATTTCGTTTTCTGACTAATATCAAACCATGACTCTGTGTGCACACAGG
Organism: Triturus cristatus; assembly: GCF_964204655.1. Classification (NCBI taxonomy): domain Eukaryota; kingdom Metazoa; phylum Chordata; class Amphibia; order Caudata; family Salamandridae; genus Triturus; species Triturus cristatus. The sequence continues at coordinate 944,683,170 of NC_140582.1, forward strand.
AATTGTTTTTAGATATTTAATTTGTGATGGTGTTATTGTGATTTTCACTTGTAGGAAAGGGGTACATAGTATTTTAAGATTTGAAAAGATCATAAAAAATATAGTAATATATTTAAATAAAATAAAGGAATTTTTTTTTTGTTTTTTTCAGATATTGCTGAAGAGCAGTGAACAAAATTTAAGATGCCTACAAAATCCAGACTAAGGAAAAACCACAAAAAAAATCTATATTTGAAGACAACTGGAGGACCTAAGTTAGTTGGAGATGCTCATGTTGGGAAAAAGAGAAAGTCTTCTGGTAAGCAGACAAAAGATTTTTTCAACAATATCTTCAAAAAAAGGAAAAATGTACAAAATGTCTGTACTGGAAAGAATGTTTTAAATAGAAAACAACAGGAAAAAATTGAGCATTTAGTTAATGCAAATATACCTTCAGAAACAATAAAGATTAACTTAAAAAGAAAAACAGCGTTTAAAGAGATTCGTAGAAAAATGTTTCAGAGAAGAGTTATGTCCAATTTGATAAAGGATGTGAAGAAATATAAGAAAAAAGCTAAATTTTATAAGAGAAAAAAAGAAATTGAAGCCATTGCAGCAAAGGCTTTAGAATTAAAAAGGAAACTATTCATTTTAATTTTGAACAGGATGCGTACATTAGATAAAATGGTCAATGTACTGAAATCACATAGCAAAAGGAAAAGACTAGTGAAAAGAACAAACTTTTGTAAAGTGTTTTTAGGAGAATGGATGCATAGTTCAAGTAGTGAACATTTTTTTAATGAAGAGAGTTATCTTCAAAGTAATAGTTTGCTGCATGCAGTTGACACCAGAGGTCGTGCTTATGAAGTGAAAAATGGTTGTATAATGGAGAAGGAGAAAATGGTTCCAAGAGATGAGGAACAAGTGATGGCGGATGAGGCTATGGGGAGACGTCCTAAAGCCCCAGTGTATACTTGGAATTGTAGTAGTATTTGCACTGTGCGTCAGGAATCTATTGATAAATTTTGTGAGTTTCTAAGAGAATATAGTAAAAAAAAGTGTTAAACAGAAGATTAAGGTGCTTCAAAGTCTAGATCCATGCAGAGTGAGAGAGAATACTGGTTTGCAGGGACATTCTCTGGCTTGTCTATCTAGAAAAGTATGTAAAAGTGTTTTTCATCATTTTAGGATGCTGGCTGTTCATCATACTGAAATGAGAAAGTTTGTGAGACGATTGTATTTTGCTAAAAGTCCAGCAATAAAGTTAGATGAACTGAATAGGGCTCTGTTCCGTGGATCGGTATCAGATGTAGAGAAGGTTACTGATGAAATTCAGTTTTGTTACTTTGGTCCAGAACAAGAAAGTGCAGAAAAGGACTCAGTAAATGAGGAAGAAGTGGAAGAGAATGTAGAACCCTCTGTAAGTAAGAAATTTAATGATCACATAACAAAATTTGCAATAATCTCTAATGAAAGACCAAATATTACTTGTATTTGTTGCCACAGAACTCATTATAAAAAACAAACCAGGAATGTTGATCTCTACAGAAAAAGTGAAAATGAAGATAATTATAAGTGGAAGGATTTTGCCACATATATATTTCTTGAAAATTGTTTTGAATTGGGTGAAGATCAGCGTATTTGTAAATACTGTTACAACAAGTTAGAAGAAAATAGAATGCCGACCAGAGCTGTACATAATAATTTAGAATTGGATGCTATTCCTGCTGAACTTTGTGAATTAAATACATGTGAGTCTATACTTATTCAATGTGTTCATCCGTTCCAGACCATAGTACGTATGGAGCCCAAAACTGGTAAATTACCTCCTTCAGATTTACTGAGAGGTTTAAAAGGTAGAGTGGTGTATTTGCCCTTGGATTTGAAAAAAAATATGGAAACTATTGATGCAGATACTTTGGAAACTGAACCATTAGTTATTCTGGTTAATGGTGTACCTACAAAGAATAAGAAGATTTGGCAGGAGCAGGTAGATGTACGGAAAGTACAAAGAGCAAATTTGTATTTGAAAAGGAATAACCAATGGTATGAATCAATTTATATAGAAGAAGAAGAAGAAGATTTACAAGAAGACACAGAAACACCAACTGGACAAATTGAAAAAGTGGACAAGTCAAAGGAAGAAGAAATTTATGAACATTTTAGCATACATCCTCTTCATTCAAAAGAAGTTATGGGAGACACTATTGATCTGTTTCAGATGAAGAGAGCAAAAGGAACTCCCGTGAGTGTATGGGAGGAGAGCTTGGAAGCTCGATGTTTTCCCCAGCTGTTTCCTACAGGAAAAGGAGGACGATACGATGAACGTCCAGAACAGATTCCAGCTTCTGAGAATCGGACTACAAGACTATATGCAGAAGATCCAAGATTTCGACAAAGTATTCCTTATTTGTTCCATCTTTTATTTGAAAGCGACTTGTCTGCATTATCTTATGCAGTAAATCACATTTTAAAAAGTGGAGTACATTTACAAAATGTGTCTGCTAAGGATTTTATGGAGAAAGTGCAGCACCGAGATGATCATTTGGAAACACAACTGATCAATCTGATGGCTTGTCAGCGTGGGACAAATGAATATTGGTACCGACGCCATGGTGAATTAAAATGCATGTTACGGAATTTAGGAACACCAACATGGTTCCTTACCCTAAGCTGTGCTGAGTACGCTTGGGATGATTTACTGGATTTTCTACAAGAGGCAAATTCAAACATTAAAAACATCAAATACAAGACAGCAGGAGAACTGTGCTCATTGGATCCGGTTAATGTTTGCAGATATTTCAATCATAGATTTGAGGCTATGATGTCCTTCATCTGCAATAAAAAAAATCCACCTCTTGGAGAAGTAGTGGATTTCTTTTGGAGAAAAGAGTACCAGGCAAGAGGTGCTCCTCATATTCATATGCTCTTGTGGATCAAGGATGCCCCAAAGTTTGGAACAGATACTGATGAAGCAGTGTTATCTTTCATTGAAGAATATGCAACATGTGCTATACCAAAAAGCACAGAAGAGAAAAAGTTAAAGGAGCAAGTTTTACGTTTCCAAAGTCATCGGTGTGGAAAATACTGTCGACGGAAATACAAGAGAAAAGATAAATTCTACACTAAATGTCGATTTGGATTTCCTAGACCTGTTCTTTCAAATGGAAGAGTAAACAGTTTTATGTCAGCTGTGAGACATACTATTACAAGAAAATCACCTAAGAATACCTACAACCTAAAAAGAAAAGAAGAATCAAAAAATATAAATGACTACAACCCAGTCATTTTATCCATGTGGAATGCTAGCATGGATATACAGTATGTAGCTGACAATTCCATTGCTGTTGCCTGATATGTAACGTCTTACATTACTAAATCAGAAAAAACTGAATTGAAAGAAATGTGGGAAGAGATTTCTCACGAGAAGACTGTCAGTAAGAAGCTGTACAGTTTCAGTTTAAAGATGTTATCGCATCGAGAAATTGGATCCTACGGTTATCGGTTGGATCCTACGGTTATCTTCTGCAAGTCTCTACTCGAAATCAAGAAGAATAATTTGGGCAAGTTTAGGCCTTGCAGCAATGAGAAATCGGGTACTGAAATCTGTTGGAGAAATTGAATATTTGGCCGAGAATGACCCAGAAAGTACAGATATTTTGAAATCAAACATGTTGGACACATATTACCCAAAGAGAAGTCTTAATCTAGAGAACATGTGTCTCTATGAAGTGCTGCAGAACTACATTTATTCACGGAAAGCCACAGAAGACATCAACAATGGAAAATATAAAGTCATTGGTGAGGAAGGATGTTTGGTGAAGCAAACAAAAGGAAGTTTGATAAAACACCGGAAGCTGAGTTGCGACACTACTGACAAAAAGGAATTTTACTACTTGGCTCTTTTACAGCTGTTTAAACCATGGCGTACAGAGGACGAACTACTGGGAGAATTTCAAAGCTATGAAGATTCCTTTAATGCTTGCAAAGACAGCATAGAATGCAGTACTTTCACAAATTATGTGCAAATGTTAAATGAAGAAATTGAACAGGAAACTACAATTGCAGCTGAAGTAGCTAGAGACAGCTCTCAAGACAGCCAAAGTTCAGGAACACTCACTCAAGATCCCCTAGGACAACCAATCGTTGAAAATGAAGCTGCAATAGCTATGACTGAAGTGGAAACGGCTATGAATCAAGCACAAGAAGAATTTATAGACTTACCAAATTTGGAAAGACAACTGAATGAAGAGCAGCAACAAATTTATGAAGAGATCAGAAACAAAATTGATCACGGATTACTACATGAAAAAAAAGAGTGCTCATGCACATAATTTCAACCAATCAGGATGTATGTAAGCGGACAAGCTGGAACTGGAAAAAGTTTCTTAATAAAAGTCATCAGAAGCTACCTACAGCAAAAAACGGATTCAACTTTGTCTTGTGTGGTTACTGCTCCAACTGGGTTAGCAGCATATAACATAAAAGGAATCACCTTACATCGTTTGCTAATGTTACCAGTGGAGCATGAGAACAAAATACAATACCACAAGCTAACTGGAGAAGCATGCTTGGAAGTTTCAAGAGTATTGAAGAAGATGCAAGTTCTCATTATTGATGAGGTGAGCATGGTATCAAACTTAATGCTTGCCTTTGTGCATTTAAGAATGCAGCAAATTCTAAGGACAGACTATGACGTGTTATTTGGTGGAAAACATGTCATAGTTTTTGGGGATCTTCTACAGCTTACTCCAGTTAAAGGACAACCAGTGTTTAATACTGTGACACATGAAGACACAAAGAAGTCATTGGGAAGCATTGGTAATGCAAATATTTGGTCCTTCTTTGAGTACAAGGAACTTACTACTAATATGAGGCAAGCAAACGATGAAGAATATGGAAGTATTCTGAAAGATATCAGAATTGGACTACTCACTGAAGCTGGCACGAAAGCATTACAGAGTCGGTTGCTACATAATTTATTTCCAAAGGAAGAAATAGTTGCAGAGAAGATATACAAGAACATTGCAGAAAAGAAAAGTGTCATCTGCTTAATGCCAACTCTACGTGAATGCTCAATATTCAATGAGGAGCTTTTGAAATTGGAAAAGGAAGAGATTAGGAAATTGGAAGCAGTGGACAAAATTCAGCATGAAAGAATTACTATTACATTAACAGGCAAACTGAAAAATAAATTGGATTCACTAGAGAAGAACATTTCCAAAACTGCTGGATTAGAAAAAAATCTATATGTTTGCATGAACTGTAGAGTATTTTTAAGGAGAAATTTGGATGTTGAAAAAGGTTTAGTGAATGGAGCTATGGGAAGAGTTGTGGGTTTTATTAATTTCCAGAAAAAAGATGGAATTGAATGTTTAAAAATAAAATGTGATCAGATAGAAGAAGTTATAGACATTTGTCGTTGTACAGTTCGTTTCATGCTTGTGAAAGACGTATATGTACGTAGGAAACAGTTTCCGTTTTCTCTAGCATATGCTGTAACTATTCACAAGTCTCAAGGATTGACTGTAGATTGTGCTTTTGTAAACATTGGTTCAACTGTGTTCAAAGAAGGTATGGCTTATGTTGCTTTGTCACGAGTGAAAACATTATCTGGTTTATTCATGATAGACTTTGATGATTCAAAAGTTAGTGCTGATACAAACTGTGTAAAGGAGTATAATAGATTAAGAAGAACCTATGCTCCTCATTTAGGTCAGTATCCTGTGTTGGAGAAACGTGTAGTTTCTCGAAAAAGGAGAATTGAGAATATCTGTAATGAGGATGTAGAGAGGAGAAAAAAAAAGAGGAGTGATGTAATTGCAAGCAAAAAGAAAAAGGAAAATGTTGAAGAGGTTGTAGATTGTCATTTTGAAAATAGCTCTGGTGTCAACTGCTACGCTAATGTAGTGCTGAATGTTGTATTTTATCTGGAAAGTTTGCAAGAGCAGATAATAGTAAATCAGAGAAAAAGATTCTGTTCTGAGTTGAGTCTCCTTTTTGAAAAGCTGAGTAATGATAAAACTCAAATAGAAAGTGCTACTGAAATTAGAAAACTTTTAGATGTATGTTCAGGACGAACACAGTTATCTCAAAATGTACAGCAAGACGCACAGGAATACTTGATGTATTTTCTTCAGGTACTGGAAGAAGAATGGGTACAAATTGAAAATATGTTTGGTGTCTCTTATAAATGGGAACATAGTTGTGAAAACTGTTTCAATACATGTGGCTCTAATGTTGATTCTGAAAGGTTTATTTATTTAACATTGCCAGAGAGCAAAACAGTCACTTTTGCTAAATTAGTTAAAGATGCTAATCATAGCATGGAATGCGGTGAGTGTAAATCTGACATGTTTTCAACGTTAATTTTAAAGGAATACGGACAGTATGTAATTTTAATGATGCAACGATGTAGAGCTGATGGTTCAAAATTGGATACTTTAATAAAGAAGTTTATAGGACAGCAATTATCAATTTCAGGAAAATCTTTTGTAACAGTTGCAATAATTTTCCATGAAGGACCTACTGTAACTTCTGGACATTACACAGTTTATCTTAAATGTGAAAAAGGCTGGACACTGTGTAATGATTCCCAATTGATTTTCAAGCAACGTTTGCCTTTTGATTTAGCAAATTCCTATCTAATCTTCCTGAAACCTAAATTTTAGAGAGAATTGGCAAGATCTGTACAAAACAATTTTACCATTTTATTGGATTACCATTGGAATTTTCAAATAAAAAGATTTTTCAAATTACCATTTGGCCTAAAGGAAAGGTAACCAATTGTATTGTGGACTTATTTAATTCCTAATGAATCTTTCGGAAACCAAAAATTTAGAGAGACTCGGTAACATCTGTACAATTTAAATTTTGGAATTTTTTTTGGATTACCATTGGAAATTTAATCAAAAAAGATTTTTAAAATTACCATTTGGCCTAAAGGAAAGGTAACCAATTGTATTGTGGACTTATTTAATTACTAATTAATCTTTCGGAAACCAAAATTTTAGAGAGAATCGGTAACATCTGTACAATTTAAATTTTGGAATTACCATTGGAAATTTAATCAAAAAAGAATTTTAAAATTACCATTTGGCCTAAAGGAAATGTAACCAGATGTATTGTGGAGTTATTTGAGATATATTATTTTTGTGATTATGCTTCTGTAACAAAATTGTCAGACGGTATTTTAAAGAAATAGTTATTGTTATTAGATGATATTTTTTTTTAATATTTTGCATTTCTATAATGTTATGTTTAAGTGAAAAGAGATTCTGGGCTTTTTTAAAACAATCTTTGAGATTGTTATTTTTTTTTTGCCCGCTGTTAAGTGATGAATGCAATTGCTTTCACGATTTATAGTGAGATGCAATATATTCTGAAAACAGCAAAAAAATGGCAAAAAATTGTTTTTGGAAAATATGTAAATACGTGTACTGTATTATATAATGTTTTATTAAATATGAATACTTTTTTCTTTTTTTTCAGATTGAGAAAGAAAATTTTCGAGAAAAAAAACCATTTTTACAAGCAATTTCAATTAAATTTAAATTGATAATTAAATTGTTGGGTGGGTCAGGTAAGTCAGAAATTAGATGGTCCCTTTCTTCCACTTCTCCTCAAACAGATTTTCAGTATTTCATTATTAATCCCTCAAGGACCTTGTAATGTGGTAATTGTTTTTTAGTGTTTTTTTTAAAAAAAAAAAAATACGCTTACCGTACGCGTACGGTAAAATTTTTTTTTTATTATTTTAAGAAAAAATTAAAAAAAGTTGAGAGGTAAGGTTGGCTCTTAAAAGAGCCGTTGTGTTCATGCAGGGACAGAGGAAAGGAAGAATGGGAATATTAGCTGGTAGGACAAATGTGCTGGTCTATTTTGTTGTTAATTAGGGGAAGACTGGTCTCCCTATGAACAATTAGACCATGGCAATTTGAGCACCGCATTGTAACCCTCGCAAACCGGTGGTTAGTTTCCACAGGACCAGAAAACGGTGAATCTGCCCCCACAGATGAAGGGCTCAGCTGAGCTTCCGAAGATGGACTCGGCTGAGCTGCTGTGGATGTGCTTGTTCGACTTACTGAAGGGTTTCCTCTAGTATGTCGTGCATGTGTCCTAGGGTGTACATCCTCAAGGTGTCGTAACACAGTGTGATTCCCGAAGGAATACTTCTTGTTAGGATTACCTCTAGAAAGTACACGCTGGCACAGCTTGCAAGTCACCAAAGCAGCATTTACTTTTTTCTCGCCCTCAGGAAAAGTAAAATACTCCCATATAAAAGAGCTCTTCTGTTTCCTCCTTCTCTGCCTGATGGTGGTGCTGCTAGCCTCACTCTCAGAAGAGGAGTGCTGGTCTGCCATCGTATCCCAAAGACAACTCAGCTCCTTCTCCTAAGGGATCACAAGCAGAAATGAGGGGAATGGGTGTGGTGTAGGAGAGTTCTAGAACTGAAACTACTTTGAACCAATCAAAAGTTTTGTTTCTTGATCACATGACCCACCGTGCGCGTACGTTACGCTTACGGTGCGCTTACGGAGCGCTTACGGTAAAAGTACGCATGCGCGTATAAAAGACACGCGCACGCGCGCATGCGCATAACAGGCACGCCCCAACACTTCCGCGTAACATGCGCGTGTAGCGTACACGCTTACGCGCCGCGTACGCAGTACGCACGGCTACGTAAATTGCGTAACCATACGCAAAAAGAGTAGAAATATTACGAAAATTACGCAAACCGTACGCTTACCGTAAGCTTACCGTACGCGCATGTAAAAAAAAAAAAAAGGAAAAAAAGAATCACTATGTTATACTAATATATCTTACCTGTTTGGTAAAAAAAAAAAATGAGAAAAAATAATATATTGCAGAATTTTTAAAATTTAAGCATAGTGTTTTAAGAGAATATAAAGTAAAAAAAAAAATGTAAAAAACCTTGCAAATAAAAAAAAAAAACACGTTTAATATAAGAATTTGTATTAAAAAAACATACAAAATCAATGAAAAAACCATGGGAGTCACACATGTTATAGATAAGAATTAGCATTTAAAAAACCATACAAATTCACTGAAAAAACCATGGGTTTCACACACGTTATAGTTAGGAATTAGCATTTAAAAAACCTTGCAAATTCAGTGAAAAAACCATGGGTTTCACACACGTTATAGTTAGGAATTAGCATTTAAAAAACCTTGCAAATTCAGTGAAAAAACCATAGGTTTCACACACGTTATAGTTAGCTGGACATTTCACTCATAAAAAACCAATGAAATTCCCCCGTTATAGTTAGTTAAGCTAACTATAACTCGCGCACCCGCAATCCACTGATGATGACGTAACATATTACATCACTGACATCAGTGACATCACTCATGACATCATTGATGACATCTCAAATGACATCACTGATGACATCATCCTTGTGACAGAGTGGTAGACCTCCTCTCACCCTAATATAACCTTTGAAACACACATTCAAAAATAGAGACTAAAATTTTCAAACAAATCGACATACCAATACCAGTTACAACAACCTCTTGATTAATTCTAAGATCCACATACACATCCACTCATTCACCAACAGTCCTGTACAGTCACTCATACATGTACTCACTCATCATATGTACTCATACACCTATACATCCTGCTACACAATGCCACTCATCCACAGAGTTACTCACACACATAGTCACTCATGCTAATAAAGAATCAAACATAGATTTATTTGCATATACAGTTATACACACACCACCACACTTACTTCTACAGAAACTTACACATACTTAGTCTTTTAAACAATCACTTATAGAAACACATACTTATTCATACAGGAACTCTTTCAATCTCTCACTCTCACATATACTCACTTATATACACCAATAGTCAAATATACTAGTTTAAAACATATGTAATTACTCATAAAGACACTATTGAGACAGTCATTCACTCACTAACACACCCATACACACACTCATCCAACCATACAGTCATGCACACATGCTGTCTTCAACACATACAACCAGAGAGTCACTCATTCATGCACCTATGCACTACGTAATACCCCCACCGAACCATGCAGACACTCAGACTGATACTCAAAAAACAACCTAATATCCTATATAAACACCCATGTAGCTACTCACCAACCCATGCAGCCACTTATACACAAAGTGAGAGACTGATACAGATAATTACATATTTAAACATTACTCACTAAGCCATGTATTCACTAAGATACACTTAATCAGTCAGTTACACAATCAATTTTTCAAAAACAAATCATCCATTTAGACACTTATATACCCATTTATTCTTCAATCGTCCGTGAGATATACATATATAAAACATATTTAATTTTCAGAAAAATACACATTCACTGGATGATGTCATCAGTGATGTCATTTGAGATGTCATCAGTGATGTCATGAGTGATGTCACTGACCATGTCATGAGTGATGTAATATGTTACGTCATCAGCAGTGGATTGCGGGTGCGCGTGTTATAGTTAGCTTAACTAACTATAACGGGGGAATTTCATTGGTTTTTTATGAGTGAAATGTCCAGCTAACTATAACGTGTGTGAAACCTATGGTTTTTTCACTGAATTTGCAAGGTTTTTTAAATGCTAATTCCTAACTATAACGTGTGTGAAACCCATGGTTTTTTCACTGAATATATATATAGATATAACCTACTGGCGGTCACCAGTAGGTAGTTATAGTTAGGACCTCCTATCCATAGGAAATCCGCAACATTCTATTTGGAATAACTCTGGCGCCGGTTGACGAATCCTCGCGAAATTGTCAAAACTCGTGGCCCGCTCCGGTCTGCTACTATCCTGAAAGTCTCGGAGGGATTTATCAAGCAGAGCCGAGAAAAAAGGGGGGTCCCAAAACGTGTTTTCCCCATGAAATTTTCCATAGGGACCTTTAGTCGCAGCTACAGCATGAACTGCTGGACGGAATTAAACCAAATTTGGCAAAAAGGTAGCCCTTGGTTCAGAGTCGTGCCTTTTGGTTAAATGGTGTAAAGCCGTTCAGTAGTTCCTGAGAAAATCAAAAGTTAAATCACATATATATCTGGGCGGATCCTAACCACACATCTCATCGTGAGATCTGATTGGCTGTCAGTACTTCATCCAAAAAGTGTTGGCAGCCATCTTGGGACCAATATACATGATAGCACCTCATTAAAAAGCATTGCAGTTAATAGAAGGTTTTAAGACTTTAGTTACGTTATCCCCTTCTGTGCCCATGACGAGATGGTCTCGTCATGGAGCACAGTCGCGCTGTGCCCATGACGAGACCATCTCGTCATGGGACCCACCCTTGTGGGAAGCGCTGGCGCTCCCCCGTGATTCGTCGATTTTTTTTTTTACTGGGGAGGCAGGGGAAGACCTTACCCTGCCTCCCCCCCGCCCTCCCCGCCCGCCTCATCAATGACGTCAGCGCGCGAGGCGCGCTGATGTCATCGGAGGCTTCCCCTTTGCTCTCCGAGGCGCAGGAAGCCATTTGCTTCCTGCGCGTCGGAGAGTAAAGGTCAGTTTTGGGGCTGGGGAGGGGGGATTATTGCGATCGGTGAGTTAGGTAGGGTGGGGGCACAATGTTGGGGGGGGTAGAAATGTTTTGTTTTGGGCTCCACTTTATTAGTGCGCATGGATCCGTCAATTGCAGTAACTTTGAAGGTGAAATGGATCCAAAAAATAAACGCACGCTCTCGAGAGATGCCCTTTTCCTCTCGTTTTCTCTGTGAGGGGTGCTTCTAGCGTGGGATGGGGGTGGGGGGCGAAATAAAGTAAGCCATAGGGGTTGCAAAGTGGCCAGATTGATTTTATTTGCATCCAAATACACCAGCATCACATAGTTTGCCAGTGAAGTGCTACTTTCGTTTTCTCGTCTTGCTTTGAACAGCATTGTTGTTCCCGGGGGGCAAAATAAAGTTAGACAGAGGGGTTGCAAAGTGGCCAGATTGATTTCATTTACATCTTGTGATCGGTGGGTGCTGGTAGCGTAGGGGGGTGGGGGGTGAAACGAAATAAGTCAGAGGGGTTGCAAAGTGCCCTGATTTTTTTTTTTAGTATACAAATACACCAGCATCACAGAGTTTGCCAGTGAAGTGCTACTTTCGTTTACTCGTGTAATGTTGAAGAGCATTGTTGTTCCCAGGGGGGGCGAAATAAAGTGAGACAGAGGGGTTGCAAAGTGGCCAGATTGATTTTATTTGCTTCCAAGTACACCAGCATCAGAGTTTGCCAGTGAAGTGCTACTTTCGTTTTCTCGTCTTCCTTTGAACAGTATTGTTGTTCCCAGGGGGGGCGAAATAAAGTAAGACAGAGGGGTTGCAAAGTGGCCAGATTGATATTATTTGCATCCAAGTACACCAGCATCAGAGTTTGCCAGTGAAGTGCTACTTTTGTTTTCTCATCTAACTTTGAACAGCATTGTTGTTTCCAGAGGGGGCGAAATAAAGTAAGACAGAGGGGTTGCAAAGTGGCCAGATTGATTTTATTTGCATCCAAGTACACCAGCATCAGAGTTTGCCAGTGAAGTGCTACTTTCGTTTTCTCGTCTTCCTTTGAACAGTATTGTTGTTCCCAGGGGGGGCTAAATAAAGTAAGACAGAGGGGTTGCAAATTGGCCATATTGATTTTATTAGTATCCAAGTACACCAGCATCAGAGTTTGCCAGTGAAGTGCTACTTTCGTTTTCTCGTCTAACTTTGAACAGCATTGTTGTACCAAGGGGGGGGCAAAATAAAGTAAGACAGAGGGGTTGCAAAGTGGCCAGATTGATTTTATTTGCATCCAAGTACACCAGCATCAGTTTGCCAGTGAAGTGCTACTTTCGTTTTCTCGTCTTCCTTTGAACAGTATTGTTGTTCCCAGGGGGGGTGAAATAAAGTAAGACAGAGGGGTTGCAAAGTGGCCAGATTGATTTAATTTGCATCCAAGTACACCAGCATCAGAGTTTGCCAGTGAAGTGCTACTTTCGTTTTCTCGTCTAACTTTGAACAGCATTGTTGTTCCCAGGGGGGGCGAAATAAAGTAAGACAGAGGGGTTGCAAAGTGGCCAGATTGATTTTATTTGCATCCAAGTACACCAGCATCAGAGTTTGCCAGTGAAGTGCTACTTTCGTTTTCTCGTCTTCCTTTGAACAGTATTGTTGTTCCCAAGGGGGTGAAATAAAGTAAGACAGAGGGGTTGCAAAGTGGCCAGATTGATTTTATTTGCATCCAAGTACACCAGCATCAGAGTTTGCCAGTGAAGTGCTACTTTCGTTTTCTCGTCTTCCTTTGAACAGTACTGTTGTTCCCAGGGGGGGCGAAATAAAGTAAGACAGAGGGGTTGCAAAGTGGCCAGATTGATTTTATTTGCATCCAAGTACACCAGCATCAGAGTTTGCCAGTGAAGTGCTACTTTCTTTTTCTCGTCTTCCTTTGAACAGTATTGTTGTTCCCAGGTGGGGCGAAATAAAGTAAGACAGAGGGGTTGCAAAGTGGCCAGATTGATTTTATTTGCATCCAAGTACACCAGCATCAGAGTTTGCCAGTGAAGTGCTACTTTCATTTTCTCGTCTTCCTTTGAACAGCATTGTTGTTTCCAGGGTGGGAGAGTGTACCATTTCTGGAGGTACTGCAATACCTGGTTGATGGGTGAATTGGAAAACACAATGTGCACCATGGTTCTGTGTTTATGGATGTGGTCTACCATACTGCTTATGTTTTGTAAGGATGTAAGCAATGGACAGTGAAACGGTTCCCTTCAGGGCCCTCTAGTCATGTCCATAACTTTTCAGGTGAAACCACTCGATGATTTCTGAATAGTTAGTGAGAGATTGTTTGGGTAACCATGTTGTTTCTGCTTACATTTCACATGCTTTGCATTCCCTAGGAGTGTTTTTTTTTTTTTTTAGGCAGCGTATTACTCTTATCAAGTGCATAATTTGAATTGAGCCACATCCAAGTGTTTATAGCGGGCACAATTAGGTTATAGCTGAAGTCAGTGCGAGTTTCTCTCAGTGGGCAAGTATGGCGTTCAGTGGGGATGTGGCACTATGGCCGGAGCTGTTGAATTTGGAAATGGGGAACCGGGTTCAGCATTCATGACCAGTCCACCACACCACTGTACTGAGGGAGCACATTCCCATGCTAGACCGTAGAAGGCCCCACTAGACCTTAGAAGGCTTGATGTCTTAGCACAAGCTGGTGTAATGTAGTGGTGTCAACTTACAAAAGAGTACAAAGTACAAGTAGAGGTATAAAAGTGCAATAAATGGCAGACAAGCGAAACACAGGAACACACTGGGTAGGCACTTCTACGGGCATGGAGAACAGAATTTCCTATAATGTAAAGACTTCCTTCACAAAATAGAGAGGGTGTGAATTAAGCTTGGAAGTGTCTTTGCAGGAGGAGAACTTTGAGGTTAGTTTTGAAGGACTGGGAAGAGGGAGGGGGTGGTCCGGAGCTGAGGCTCAGTTCCAGATTCTCGCCGCGTTGCTTGTAAAGGTTTGGGCCATCGATCTTTCCTTTTTGAAAGTGGGAGGTTCAAGCAATAAATTTTGCGCAGTAGGTGATTGTCTAGAGCATTATATGCATATGTTACAATAAAGTTTTTTTTTTTCTTTTTATTCTAGTCTAAAGCTTTTCGACGGTGGCTGTTCTGCAGTTTTGTGTAGTTGCATTGTGTTGGTAAGAAATTTTTTGTTGTTGTATTTACACCAAATGAGTAATAATATAATGTCTGAATGAATTTTTTTGTAAGTGATGTCATAATGGCGGCATATTTAGTTAGTGGTTTGAGCATGAAATTCTTTGCGATGTGTTTTGCATAGTCTTATGTGTAATTGCTTTTCTCTTTCTTTTTTAGTGGGATATTGTTGATCCATACTGTGTCTGTACAGAGTTGGTGGTGGTGAGTAGTTTAGCTGCCTCTGGCAAGTGAGTGGTATTGTTTTGGAGTATATTTGAGTTTTTGATAAAGGTGCTTTTTGTTTATTACTTATTTTACAAAGAGTTTGTTGTTGTTGACTTGTTTGACAAGTTACCTTTATTAGTAAGCAATGTGGCTAGCCGTAGAATGATTGCTCAACAGGTGGTCGGTATGCTTCTTGAATCTTCCTCTGAGCATGATTATGAGACTGACAGTGCGTCTGAGGGAGAGGAGGGAGGGGAAGATTCTGGCAGTGAGTTTTCACTCAACATGGAATAATCGGATGATGAAGGTACTCTCAGTGCAGATGAAGGTACTCTTGGTGTGGATGAAGCAACTCTCAGTGCGGATGAAGTGCCTGTCTTAGAGGAGGAGACTGCTGTGCCGATGGTGCAAGAGGCATCTGAATTGCAGTCTGAGGCTGCTAGGCTTCCTACTGGAAGTGCTGGACTTTGGGTTGAACCAAACATGGTGCAGCCGGTGTTGCCTGCCTTTAGCGGTGATGCAGGGTGTACAGTGAATTGTGAAAACCTTTTGCCTATACAGTTTTTTCAGTTGTTTATGGATGATGTATTTTTGGGTGAGATTGTTGAAAAGACGAACTTGTATGCTGAACAGTTTTTGAGGAACAACAGCGACAAACTTAGACCCCAGTCTAGAGCTACCCGGTGGACTCCCACATATCTGGAAGAGATTAAGAAGTTTTTGGGTTTGACTTTATTGATGGGTGTGGTAAGGAAGCCAACCTTGGCTTCATATTGGTCTACTAGCCCCTTGTTGGCAACTGCCATATTTCCTGCAGTTATGACTCGTAATCGGTATTTACTTTTGCAACGTATGCTGCATTTTGTTGATAATTCTATGGCGTTGCCACGAGATCACCCTGACTGTGACCGTCTCTTTAAGATTCGGCCCGTTCTTGATCACTTTGTGGATCGATTTTCTGAGATCTATACTCCAGGGAAAGAAATATCTATTGATGAGTCTTTGGTCTTGTTCAAGGGCCGTTTGGTTTTTAGGCAGTACATCCCTAGCAAGAGGGCACGCTATGGAATTAAGTTGTATATGTTGTCTGAGAGTAGGACAGGATATGTTTTTAATTTTCGTGTGTACACTGGTAGAGATTCTACTATTGACCCCCGAGGTTGTCCGTCCACTTTTGGAGTTGCAGAGAAAATTGTGTGGGATCTTGCTAGGAGACTGTTTAACAGAGGCCACCATTTGTACCTTGATAACTTCTATACTGCTGTGCAATTATTTAAGGAATTGTATAAAGTGGACACTTTTGCATGTGGCACAATCCGCTCTAACCATAAAGCTTATCCGAAAGAGCTTGTTAGCAAAAAACTTCAGAGGGGGCAGTGCAGTTCCTTGCGTAGTAATGAACTACTAGCTGTAAAATTTGTGGACAGGAGGGATGTGTACATGCTGACTACCATCCATGATGAGAGTACTTCACCTGTGGCTGTTTGGGGTCAGGTTGCTGAAGTGCGCAAACCTGTGTGCATTCTAGACTACAATAAGCACATGGGTGGTGTTGACAGAGTAGATCAGAGGTTGGAACCTTACTCTGCTATTCGGAAGGCTTATGTTTGGTATAAGAAGTTGTCCATCCATTTCTTCGAATTAGCAATGTTCAATGCTTTTATTGTGTTCAAGGAGTGTTCTCCTGCGTCAAAGTTGACATTTCTTCAGTTTCAGCACTCTGTGATAGCTAGCCTTGTTGTTGTGGAACAGGCAAGTGTTCCTAGATTTGGAGTGGTGGAGGATGTGGTTCGATTGAAAGATCGCCACTTTCCTGATTTCATCCCTCCCACACCGGCAAAAGATTTTCCCACTAGGAGATGCAGAGTCTGTTGGCGAAGAGGTACGCGGAAGGAGATTCGTATGCACTGCCCCGACTGTCCATCTAAACCTGGGCTGTGTGTCCCTGCTTGTTTTAGAGCGTATCATACGCAAAATAATTTTTGGGAGCATTCATGAGTGGTAAAGTTAACTGATTGGTTTGTATTCTTTGAAAAATTTGATTCTGTTTCAAGGTTGGCGTTAGTGCAATGTGTTTAGTTTCTGATTTTGTGTTTGTAGATTTGTATCTATTTGTGATTTGTTCGTGTTTTTATTTTTGTCTAAAAAAATCCTAAATGTGTTGGCAGTGTGTGTGGACTGGCACTTCTTTGGCGGTGTACGTGGAATGGTGCTTGGCTGGTGGTGTGCATGGACTGGTGCTTGGCTGGCGGTGTGCGTGGACTGGTGCTTGGCTGGCGGTGTGCGTGGACTGGTGCTTGGCTGGCGGTGTGCATGGACTGGTGCTTGGCTGGTGGTGTGCGTGGACTGGTGCTTGGCTGGCGGTGTGCGTGGACTGGTGCTTGGCTGGCGGTGTGTGTGGACTGGTGCTTGGCTGGCGGTGTGCGTGGACTGGTGCTTGGCTGGCGGTGTGCATGGACTGGCGATTGGCTGGTGGTGTGCCTGGACTGGCGCTTGGCTAGCGGTGTGCGTGGACTGATGTTTAGCTAGCGGTGTGCGTGGACTGGTGCTCGGCTAGCGGTGTGCGTGGACTGGCGCTCGGCTGGCTGTGTGTGAGTAGTGACTTGCTGCTGGTCACTACAAACACTGCTAGCTGAGTGCCACTCCACGCAATCCATCTGCTTGTGTAGTTGCTGTGTCAGGAATGTGGGCGTGTGAAAGTGAAGGGCCCTTGAATGGCGCTGTGTGCTGGTGTGAGTTTTGTTATGTGATGGGCCCGTGGCTGGCGGTGTGAATGGTTTTGTATGTCTCGCGCGTATGAAAGGTGTATGAATGGCCTGTAAAGAGGTTGGTGCCTTGTCGTGGCTTTACAGCTCACGAGCTGTGAGTCAATGGTTCAGTTTCTCGCCCTTTCAATTATTAACAGTGCATTTCATTTTTGTGAAATCACTTGCTAATACAATTGTATCTACTGAACCATCACTCACCCTCGTGCCAAATCCAACCAGTATGTGTGTGTGCTTGAGGATTAGATGGCTGTGCAGTAATATTTGCCTTTCTGAAGCAGGGTGTACCTTGTCCCTTTTGTGAATTTTGTAATGTGTTGTTTTTGTGCCTGGTGGTGCGAATGGTCTTGTGTGTATCACGTATGAAAGGTGTGTGAATGGCCTGTAAAGCGGTTGGTGCCTTGCCGTGGCTTTACAGCTCACGAGCTGCGAGTTATTGGTTCAGTTTTTTCTCC
Organism: Triturus cristatus; assembly: GCF_964204655.1. NCBI lineage: Eukaryota > Metazoa > Chordata > Amphibia > Caudata > Salamandridae > Triturus > Triturus cristatus. Next base: position 944,701,283 of record NC_140582.1, read on the forward strand.
ATTGAATTATTGACAGTGCATTTCATTTTTGTGAAATCTCTTGTTAATAAAATTTAATATACTGAACCATCACTCGCCCTCGTGCCAAATCCAACCAGTATGTGTGTGTGTTTGAGGAATAGGTGGCTGTGCAGGATTCTTTGTCTTTTTAGTTTCTCTGCCAAGGTGTATGTTCCATGTAAAAATAACCCACCAACTGTAGATATTGTCGTAAACCCATGGGAGTTCATGGTGATGTCTCTCTTGTGAATTTCAAAAAGGTTTTTTGTCCTCAATGTCCTGCAAACCTCAAAATATCTGTCACATTGTCCATACAATATTGTGCCGAAATTCTCACGTTGTAGAAACAATGTCAAAACGTTCTGGTTCACTGGGCTCACTCAAATTTCACACCTCCCAGCGTTCCCCTGGGTCTCCCGGTAAAAATGGTGCCTCACTTGTGTGGGAGGCCCAAGTACCCGCGACAGGCAAGGGCCCAAAACGTAGTGATGCGACATCAACATTGCCTATCTCAAAACCACCTGGTTTTGCAAGGGGGGTCTCTTGGGTTTTTGGCCCGGTGCACGGCGGTCATCTAGGGAAACCTACCAAACCCATACATTTCTGAAAACTAGACACCCAGGGGCTTCCAGGGAGGTATGGCTTGCGCGGATCCCCTAACGTTTCCTTACCCAGAATCCCCTGCAAACCTCAATTTTAGCTGAAAGAATCACTCTTTTCACACTTTTTTGTGTGGGAAAAATGTGGCATCACCGGGCTCACTCAAATTTCACACCTCCCAGCGTTCCCCTGGGTCTCCCGGTAAAAATGGTGCCTCACTTGTGTGGGAGGCCCAAGTACCCGCGACAGGCAAGGGCCCAAAACGTAGTGATGCGACATCAACATTGCCTATCTCAAAACCACCTGGTTTTGCAAGGGGGGTCTCTTGGGTTTTTGGCACGGTGCACGGCGGCCATCTAGGGAAACCTACCAAACCCATACATTTCTGAAAACAAGGGGATCCACGCAAGCCATACCTCCCTGGAAGTCCCCGGGTGTCTAGTTTTCAGAAATGTATGGGTTTGGTAGGTTTCCCTAGATGGCCGCCATGCACCGGGCCAAAAACCCAAGAGACCCCCTTGCAAAACCAGGTGGTTTTGAGATAGGCAATGTTGATGTCGCATCACTACGTTTTGGGCCCTTGCCTGTCGCGGGTACTTGGGCCTCCCACACAAGTGAGGCACCATTTTTACCGGGAGACCCAGGGGAACGCTGGGAGGTGGGAAATTTGAGTGAGCCCGGTGATGCCACAACTTTCCCACACAAAAAAGTGTGAAAAAAGGGATTTTTTTCAGCTGAAATTGAGGTTTGCAGGGGATTCTGGGTAAGGAAACTTTGGGGGATCCACGCAAGCCATACCTCCCTGGAAGCCCCCGGGTGTCAAGTTTCCAGAAATGTATGGGTTTGGTAGGTTTCCCTAGATGGCCGCCGTGCACCGGGCCAAAAACCCAAGAGACCCCCCTTGCAAAACCAGGTGGTTTTGAGATAGGCAATGTTGATGTCGCATCACTACGTTTTGGGCCCTTGCCTGTCGCGGGTACTTGGGCCTCCCACACAAGTGAGGCACCATTTTTACTGGGAGACCCAGGGGAACGCTGGGAGGTGTGAAATTTGAGTGAGCCCAGTGATGCCACAACTTTCCCACACAAAAAAGTGTGAAAAGAGTGATTTTTTTAGCTAAAATTGAGATTTGCCGGGGATTCTGGGTAAGGAAACGTTGGGGTATCCATGCAAGCCATACCTCCCTGGAAGCCCCCGGGTGTCTAGTTTTCAGAAATGTATGGGTTTGGTAGGCTTCCCTAGATGGCCGCCGTGCACCGGGCCAAAAACCCAAGAGACCCCCCTTGCAAAACCAGGTGGTTTTGAGATAGGCAATGTTGATGTCGCATCACTACGTTTTGGGCCCTTGCCTGTCGCGGGTACTTGGGCCTCCCACACAAGTGAGGCACCATTTTTACCGGGAGACCCAGGGGAATGCTGGGAGGTGTGAAATTTGAGTGAGCCCGGTGATGCCACAACTTTCCCACACAAAAAAGTGTGAAAAGAGTGATTTTTTCAGCTAAAATTGAGGTTTGCCGGGGATTCTGGGTAAGGAAACGTTGGGGGATCCATGCAAGTCATACCTCCCTGGAAGCCCCCGGGTGTATAGTTTTCAGAAATGTATGGGTTTGGTAGGCTTCCCTAGATGGCCGCCGTGCACTGGGCCAAAAATCCAAGTGACCCCCCTTGCAAAATCAGGTGGTTTTGAGATAGGCAATTTTGATGTCACCTCACTATGTTTTGCGCCGTTTCCTGTCGCGGGCATTAGGCCGACCCACACAAGTGAGGTACCGTTTTTCTCGTAAGACTTTGTGGAACGCGGCGTGGGTGGTAATTTGTGGACCCACGCAGATTCCGGAACTTTCCACGACAGAAATGTGGGGAAAATGTGTTTTTTTTGACAATTTTTTAGGTTTGCAAGGGATTCTGGGTAACAGACCCTGGTGGGAGGCAGCCAAGTCACCCCATCCTGGATTCCCCTGGGTGTCTAGTTTTCAAAAATGTATAGGTTTGCTAGGTTTCCCACTGTGCCCACAGAGCTAGGGTTCAAAAACTACAGCTAGTCTTTTTGCCAAAAAAGGGTCATTTTTCACTGCGAAATTGAGGTGTGACCAGGTTGCGTTTTGCGCCGTTTCCTGTCGCGGGCACTAGGCCGACCCACACAAGTGAGGCACCGCTATTCTCGTAAGACTTTGGGGAATGCGGGGTGGGTGGAAATTTGTGGATCCACGCAGATTCCGGAACTTTCGACTACAGAAATGTGTGGAAAATTTGTTTTTTTTGACAATTTTTTAGGTTTGCAAGGGATTCTGGGTAACAGACCTTGGTGGGAGGCAGCCAAGTCACCCCATCCTGGATTCCCCTGGGTGTCTAGTTTTCAAAAATGTATAGGTTTGCTAGGTTTCCCACTGTGCCCACAGAGCTAGGGTTCAAAAACTACAGCTAGTCTTTTTGCCAAAAAAGGGTCATTTTTCACTGCGAAATTGAGGTGTGACCAGGTTGCGTTTTGCGCCGTTTCCTGTTGCGGGCACTAGGCCGACCCACACAAGTGAGGCACCGTTATTCTCGTAAGACTTTGGGGAATGCGGGGTGGGTGGAAATTTGTGGATCCACGCAGATTCCGGAACTTTCCACTACAGAAATGTGTGGAAAATTTGTTTTTTTTGACAATTTTTTAGGTTTGCAAGGGATTCTGGGTAACAGACCCTGGTGGGAGGCAGTCAAGTCACCCCATCCTGGATTCCCCTGGGTGTCTATTTTTCAAAAATGTATAGGTTTGCTAGGTTTCCCAAGGTGCCCGCAGAGGTAGGGTTCAAAAACTACAGCTAGTCATTTTTCCAAAAAAGGGTCATTTTTCACTGCGAAATTGAGGTGTGACCAGGTTGCGTTTTGCGCCGTTTCCTGTCGCGGGCAATAGGCCGACCCACACAAGTGAGGTACCGTTTTTCTCGTAAGACTTTGGGGAACGCGGGGTGGGTAGAAATTTGTGGACCCACACAGATTCCGGAACTTTCCACGACAGAAATGTGGGGAAAATGTGTATTTTTTGACAATTTTTTAGGTTTGCAAGGGATTCTGGGTAACAGACCCTGGTGGGAGGCAGTCAAGTCACCCCATCCTGGATTCCTCTGGGTGTCTAGTTTTCAAAAATGTATAGGTTTGCTAGGTTTCCCAAGGTGCCCGCAGAGCTAGGGTTCAAAAACTACAGCTAGTCATTTTTCCAAAAAAGGGTCATTTTTCACTGCGAAATTGAGGTGTGACCAGGTTGCGTTTTGCGCCGTTTCCTGTCGCGGGCACTAGGCCGACCCACACAAGTGAGGTACCATTTTTCTCGTAAGACTTTGGGGAACACGGGGTGGGTGGAAATTTGTGGACCCACGCAGATTCCGGAACTTTCCACGACAGAAATGTGGGGAAAATGTGTTTTTTTTGACAATTTTTTAGGTTTGCAAGGTAATCTGGGTAACAGACCCTGGTGGGAGGCAGTCAAGTCACCCCATCCTGGATTCCCTAGGGTGTCTAGTTTTCAAAAATGTATAGGTTTGATAGGTTTCCCAAGGTGCCCGCAGAGCTAGGGTTCAAAAACTACAGCTAGTAATTTTTCCAAAAAAGGGTCATTTTTCACTGCGAAATTGAGGTGTGACCACGTTGCGTTTTGCGCCGTTTCCTGTCGCGGGCACTAGGCCGACCCGCACAAGTGAGGTACCATTTTTCTCGTAGGACTCTGGGGAACGCGGCGTGGGTGTAAATTTGTGGATCCACGCAGATTCCAGAACTTTCCATCTCAGAAATGTGGGGAAAATGTGGTTTTTTTTGTCATTTTTTTACGTTTGCAAGGGATTCTGGGTAACAGACCATGGTGGGAGGCAGTCAAGTCACCCCATCCTGGATTCCCCTGGGTGTCTAGTTTTCAAAAATGTATAGGTTTGCTAGGTTTCCCTAGGTGCCGGCAGGGCTAGGGTTAAAAAACTACAGCTAGTCACTTTGCCAAAAAAGGGTAAATTTTCACTGTGAGATTGAGGTGTGACCACGTTGCGTTTTGTGCCGTTTCCTGTCGCGGGCACTAGGCCGACCCGCACAAGTGAGGTACCATTTTTCTCGTAGGACTTTGGGGAACGCGGGGTGGGTGGAAATTTGTGGATCCACGCAGATTCCAGAACTTTCCATCCCAGAAATGTGGGGAAAATGTGTTTTTTTTCTAATTTTTTTATGTTTGCAAGGGATTCTGGGTAACAGACCATGGTGAGAGGCAGTCAAGTCACCCCATCCTGGATACCCCTGGGTGTCTGGTTTTCAAAAATGTATAGGTTTGCTAGGTTTCCCTAGGTGCCGGCAGGGCTAGGGTTCAAAAACTACAGCTAGTCACTTTGCCAAAAAAGGGTCATTTTTCACTGCAAAATTGAGGTGTGACCACGTTGCGTTTTGCGCCGTTTCCTGTCGCGGGCACTAGGCCGACCCGCACAAGTGAGGTACCATTTTTCTCGTAGGACTTTGGGGAACGCTTGGTGGGTGGAAATTTGTGGATCCACGCAGATTCCAGAACTTTCCATCCCAGAAATGTGGGGAAAATGGTTTTTTTTTGTCATTTTTTTACGTTTGCAAGGGATTCTGGGTAACAGACCATGGTGGGAGGCAGTCAAGTCACCCCATCCTGGTTTCCCCTGGGTGTCTAGTTTTCAAAAATGTATAGGTTTGCTAGGTTTCCTTAGGTGCCGGCAGGGCTAGGGTTCAAAAACTACAGCTAGTCACTTTGCCAAAAAGGGGTCATTTTTCACTGCAAAATTGAGGTGTGACCACGTTGCGTTTTTTCACCGTTTCCTGTCGCAGGCACTAGGCCGACCCGCACAAGTGAGGTACCATTTTTCTCGTAGGACTTTGGGGAACGTAGGGTGGATGGAAATTTGTGGATCCACGCAGATTCCAGAACTTTCCATCCCAGAAATGTGGGAAAAATGTGTTTTTTTCGTCATTTTTTTACGTTTGCAAGGGATTCTGGGTAACAGACCATGGTGGGAGGCAGTCAAGTCACCCCATCCTGGATTCCCCTGGGTGTCTAGTTTACAAAAATGTATAGGTTTGCCAGGTTTCCTTAGGTGCCGGCAGGGCTAGGGTTCAAAAACTACAGCTAGACTCTTCACAAAAAAAGTGTAAATTTTCAGTGTGAAAATGTGGTGCGTTCACCTTAGGTTTTGAGCCACTTCCTGTCGTGGGCACTATGCCTACCCACACAAGTGAGGTACCATTTTTATCGGGAGACTTAGGGTAGTTCAGATTTGTAAAGCAACTGTTATTACCTATTGATTTTTGATGCATTTCTCCCTTCCAAATGAAAGACATTGTGTAAAAAAAAAGTCATTTTGAAAAATGACCAATAATTGTCATGCAAGTATGAGTATTCCCAATTTCGAAAATGTGCAAATATGCACTGTTTCTAAACTCTGTAATTTGTTCCCATTTCAGAAATATATAGGTGTCTTTCATACCGATTTTTCCATGTATACATTTTCCCACAATAATTGCTATATACCCGGAACAAAACAAAAAAAACATTACAAAATGCTGCTCAGTTTTTTACTCTGGGTTTGTTGGGCTCTTGGTGAACCTACAAGTCTTATATATCCCCACAACCAGGAAGGTCCACTGGATGTAACGGTACATTGCTTTCAAAGAGATGTCATAATTCGAAGAAGTTACAGGTGAAAACGTTGACTCAAAAGGCTGCTTTTTTCAACAAATTTTTAATTTTTCCTATATTTACCTGTTAGTTTCTATAAAGAAACCTTGATGGATCTACACAAATGACCCCTTGCTGAATTCAGAATTTTGTCTACTTTTCAAAGATGTACAGCTTTCCAGGATCCATTATTGCTTTTCTACCCATTTTTACCATTATCTGGAAGGAGGTTCAAAGCACAAAAAATAGCAAAAATAGGGTATGTCCCAGAAAAATGTCAAAACTGTGTAAAAAATGTTGGATTTCTGACAAAAAACTGTCATTCCCTAAAAGCTGGAGAAATTGTGATTTCAGCCCCACAAACCCTTTTTTGATATCATTTGCAGAGAAAAACCCAGACGCTTTCATTTGCAGCCACTTTTCACCATTTTTCACAAAAATAAAAAATGTTGCTGTATTTTGACTAATTTCTGGGAACCCTCTAGGAGAACCCACAAACCCTGGGTACCTTTAGAATCCCCATGATGTTGGAAGAAAAGGACGCAAATTTGGCGTGGATACCTAATGCGGTCAAAAAGTTACAGGGGCCTAAGCGCGCACTACCCCAAATAGCCAAAAAAAGGCCTGGCACAGGAGGGGTAAAAGGCCTGGCAGCGAAGGGGTTATAAATCATTTGTTGATGGTACCATACTCATTTTAGGAATTGTGGTGTGTTCTAAGGTGATTTTACCATGTGAAAAAGCCTTCTGCTAGGATATCATGAATCATGTTTGAGAGAAAACTATTTTCTTATGCTTTTCCCACAGAGGTTTGGAAGGTGCTCTATAAGCTAAACTGAGAGCATATTTTCTGTAAATTCACATTATCTTTCTCAGTCAGATGAGAATGAAGTCTGACATTTTCAGTAAAACATGTACATCCAACAAGGGCAGAGACTGTCAGTTGAATCCTCTGTGTTCTACTGCAGCTTCCCAGAGTGTTCTAAAGAACAACTAGAGCGCTAACAGTCCTACTTATGACAAACGTATGGCACACCTGAAGCCATCTTGATTGGAATAAAGCGGTTACGCTTAAAACATTTAATTTAAAAAGGAACAACATTTTGCCATAGAAAGTATGATTAGTGCTGCAGAAAAGAAAATCATGGCACATTTTGAGTGACTTCTCAAATCTTCTTCTATTTCATTAAACAGTTCTGACATGCAGACTGAAACATGCACTTTCAGTACCAGCAGCAGACTTCCCTGGTGAGCAGTAGCTTTACTACAGTGATCTAATGAGCAACTAGAGTGCTAACATTATGAATTTATGGCAAATGTGTGACACATCTGAATGCCTTCTTGAAGCAATCAAACTAAAAAACTGAAAGTATTTCCTACTGAGGAGACTGTAGTAAATGAGGAAATTAGGAAACTTCATAACAAATAAGTCTCCCAAGTTGGCCACCAGAGACAAAAGAGCCCAAATGTAGCACCATTATCACCCAGATGTAGCCCAAGTATAGCCGAATGACAGAATGTCCCAGAGTGCTATAAAGAACAACTAGAGCGCTAACAGTCTTACTTATGACAAAAGTATGGCACACCTGAAGCCATCTTGATTGGAATGAAGTGGTAACACTTAAACCATTCAATTTGCAAAGGAACAAAATGAGAGGGTTCATTTTGCCATAGAAATTATGATTAGTGCTGCAGAAAGAAAAATTAGGGCACATTTTGACTTCTCAAATCATCTTCTCTTTCATTAAAAAATTCTGACATGCAGACTGAAACATGCACTTTGAATACCAGCAGCAGACTTCCCTGGCGAGCAGTAGCTTTACTACATTGATCTAAGGAGCAACTAGAGTGCTAACATTCAGAATTTATGGCAAATGTGTGACACATATGAATGCCTTCTTAATGGAACCAAAGTAAACAAGCATTGAAAATGCAATTGGTCTCGCCCTCGTTTAAGTTAAGGCAATTCTGTTTGTAATTAGGTGGCTTTTTAGCATTGCTTTTATTAGTGTTTTTCAAACTTTCCTGTACATCACATGCATATGTATGCACATATGCATATGTATGCATGCATTTATATTTGTATTTATATAGATATGCAGATTATATATATGTTTATATATGCATATATATATATATATACACATGCATATATATAAATGAATATGCATATATGTATGTGCATATGTGTGCGTGTAGAGAGAGGTAGAGAGAGGTAGAGAGGTAGAGGTGTAGAGGTATAGAGGTAGAGGTAGAGAGGTAGAGGTAGAGAGGTAGAGAGGTAGAGAGTAGATGAGAGAGAGGTAGAGAGAGGTAGAGAGGTAGAGAGTAGTGGAGTAGTAGAGAGTGAGTAGTAGAGAGTAGTAGAGAGTGAGTAGTAGAGTGAGTAGTAGAGAGTAGTAGGGAGTGAGTAGTAGAGAGCAAGTAGTAGAGAGTGTGTAGTAGAGAGTGTGTAGTAGAGAGTGAGTAGTAGAGAGTAGTAGAGAGCAAGTAGTAGAGAGTGTGCAGTAGAGAGTGAGTAGTAGAGAGTAGTAGAGAGTGAGTAGTAAAGAGAGTAGTAGAGAGTGAGAAGTAGAGAGGGTAGTAGAGAGTAGTAGAGTTGTAGAGAGTGAGTAGAAGAGTGAGGAGTAAAGAGTAGTTGAGAGCGAGTAGTAGAGAGTGAGTAGTATAGAGTAGTAGAGAGTGAGTAGTAGAGAGAGAGTAGTAGAGAGTAGTAGAGTAGTAGAGAGTGAGTAGTAGAGAGTAGTAGAGAGTGAGTAGTAGAGTGAGTAGTAGAGAGTAGTAGAGAGTGAGTAGTAGAGAGCAAGTAGTAGAGAGTGTGTAGTAGAGAGTGAGTAGTGGAGAGTAGTAGAGAGTGAGTAGTAGAGAGAGTAGTATAGAGTGAGAAGTAGAGAGAGTAATAGAGAGTAGTAGAGAAGTAGAGAGTGAGTAGTAGAGTGAGTAGTAAAGAGTAGTTGAGAGCGAGTAGTAGGCTCTACAGCAGGTCTGCTGACCTGGTTCTCTGGCTCTATAGCAGCTCTGCTGACCTAGTTCTTCGGATACAGAGCAGCTCTGCTGATCTGGTTCCCTGGCTCTACAACAGCTCTGCTGACCTGGTTCTCTGTCTCTAAAGCAGCTCTGCTGACCCGGTTCAATGGCTCTAAAGCAGTTCTGCTGACATGGTTCTCTGGCTCTAGAGCAGCTCTGCTGACCTGGTTCTCTCCCTCTAAAGCAGCTCTACTGACCTGGTTTCTCTGGCTCTACAGCAGCTCTGCTGACCTGGTTTTCTGGCTCTAGAGCAGCTCTGCTGACCTGGTTCTTAGGATCTAGAGCAGCTCTGCTGACCTGGTTCTCTGGCTCTAAAGCAGCGGCTCTGCTGACCTGGTTCTATGGCTCTAAAGCAGCTCTGCTGACTTGGTTCTCTGGCTCTAGAGCAGCTCTGCTGACCTGGTTCTCTGGCTCTAAAGCTGCTCTGCTGACCTGGTTCTCTGGCTCTACAGCATATCTGCTGGCCTGGTTCTCTGGCTCTAAAGTGGCTCTGCTGACCTTGTTCTCTCCCTTTAGCGCAGCTCTGCTGACCTGGTTACTCTGGCTCTACAGCAGCTCTGCTGACCTGGTTCTCTGGCTCTAGAACAGCTCTGCTGACCAAGTTCTTAGGCTCTAGAGCAGCTCTGCTGACCTGGTTCTCTGGCTCTAAAGCAGCTCTGCTGACCTGGTTCTCTGGATCTAAAGCAGCTCTGCTGACCTGGTTCTCTGGCTCTAAAGCAGCTCTGCTGACCTGGTTCTCTCCCTCTAAAGAGCTCTGCTGACCTGGTTCTCTGACTTTAAAGCAGTTCTGCAGACCTGGTTCTCTGCCTCTAGAGCAGCACTGCTGACCTGGTTCTATGGCTCTAAAGCAGCTCTGCTCACCTGGTTCTCTGGCTCAAGAGCAGCTCTGCTGACCTGGTTCTCTGGCTCTAAAGCAGTTCTGCTGACCTGGTTCTCTCCCTCTAAAGCAACTCTGCTGACCTGGTTTCTCTGGCTCTACAGCAGCTCTGCTGACCTGGTTCTCAGCCTCTAGAGCAGCTCTGCTGACCTGGGTCTCTGGCTCTACAGCAGCTCTGCTGACCTGGGTCTCTGGTTCTAGAGCAGCTCTGCTGACCTGCTTCTTAGGCTCTTGAACAGCTCTGCTGACCTGGTTCTCTGGCTCTACAACGGCTCTGCTGACCTGGTTTCTCTGGCTCTACAGCAGCTCTACTGACCTGGTTCTCTGCACTCACAATGCACGCACCAGACTTCACGAAAATATATTTAAAAACAATATAAGTTTATTATAAGTACAAATATATTATTTTTATGAATATCTTAGATAATCTTTTGCCCTAATATGTATATTAAAGAGACATACATATCATTTTGTAACATAATTGTTCTTTTGCGGGAGTCGCGCACCCAGCGCGTCCCAGCAAATATATGATGTCACGCAGGACCTGCCACCGCGCAAGCATCTCAGACCGTAATGCGCATCTGCACGAATGCACGGAAGCAGGAGTCGCCGACTAGTCGCATACCAATCGCGCACATCACGTAATATTAAATGTATATGATGTTACTGAAAAATACGCAGCCGCCGCACATCGTACGCGGATCCTTAGCGATTTTTCTAAAATGGCGGCTAGAATCCACGTACCCACCGTGATGTGTACACTTTGAGTGCGCGACTCCGTAAAAAAGTTGGAAACATTTTTTTTAAAAGAAAATAGTATAAATATATTAAAATGAAAAATGAAACAGTTTTCAGAAAAATATATAATGTTATTTAATAAATAAAATATGTATAAATATTTATAAATAAACAGTTAAAAACTGTAGAAAATCAGTACAAAAAATAGGTATAACTACTATCACACTTAAAAATTAGCATTTAAAAATCCTTTCAAATTCACTGAAAAAAACCATAGGTTTCAGAAACGTTATTGTTAGAAATTAGCATTTAAAAAAGCTGTGAAATTCACTGGAAAAACCATAGGTTTCAGAAACGTTATAGTTAGAAATTAGCATTTAAAAAACCTTAGAAATTCACCGAAAAAAAACATAGGTTTGAGGGGTGTTATAGTTAGCTGGCCATTTCACTCGTACAAAACCATAGAAATTCCTCCGTTATAGTTAGTTCTGCTAACTATAACTCGTGCGCCCGCAATGCACTGTGGGCGCACTTAGAAATTCACAGAAAAAAAACATAGGTTTGAGGGGTTTTATAGTTAGCTGGCCATTTCACTCGTACAAAACCATAGAAATTCCTCCGTTATAGTTAGTACTGCTAACTATAACTTGTGCGCCCGCAATGCACTGCTGATGATGTCACATATTGCATCATTCATGACATGGTCAGTGACATCACTGATGACATCACTGATGACATCATCCACGTGACAATCTGATACACCTCATCACACACTAGTAAAACCTTTCATCACTCATTGTAACACCAATACCAGTTACTACATACCCACTCACTGATTACTAAGTCTACACACACAACTACCCATTCAACAACAGAATCATTTATACATGCAGTCACTAATTAATAGAACACTATCAAATACACTTATAGACATTGACACATCAGCAGTCATTATAGTCGGTTTTGCAGTCATCCTACTCACTCATGAAAAAAATTAATCACACTTACATTTACACACTTACACAATTATCCAACAACACCTCATTTATTCAAACACATAGTAACTCATAGTTAATATGTTAAAAAATCACCATTACATTTATACACTCATTCATATAGTTACTCTCACAATCACTGACTCTTGCACATACTTATTTATATACACCAACTCTCACATACAATGCCTTTTTAGTTTTTTACTATGTTGAAGATGTATAACTAAAACATATATCCGCTGACCAACACACAAATAAATACACTCAGTTACCCAAACAACTGTTTCCACGTGCACTCTTAGACCTATACACCTAGTCAATCAACCATTCACACATCTATGCATAGAGTTACACACACCCCATCCAACCACACACATACTCAGTGTCCCATACAAAAACTCACCCAACTAATCAATAACAAATATACACACTCATGTAGGCACACATTCACATAGTTTAGTTACTAATCCATGTATTAAGTGATACACTTTTAATTACTCACTTAAACAAACAGTCAGACAGCTACTAAATCCTCCATCCAGACAGTTATATATCTACTCAATCTTCAATACCGATTGGTATATATATAATACATATTTAAATTTCAAACTAAACCACATTCACTGGATGATGTCATCAGTGATGTCATCAGTGATGTCATTTGAGATGTCATCAGTGATGTCACTGACCATGTCATGAATGATGCAATGTGTGACATCATCAGCAGTGCATTGCGGGTGCGCGAGTTATAGTATATATCCAAATTCCGCTTGAGAAGAATGAAAATGGCGGATAACACCACGACTCCAAATCACAGGCGGACACGGACCTCCAGTAAAGTGCTGTTTATTTCATATGCAGTGTCGTCTTGACGTTTCGGCTCAAACGAGCCTTGTTCCCATGACAACGTGAGTAATGGGGCAGTGACCCAATAAATAGTGACGGTGCAAAGTTCAGAGTTCAGACTGGGATCATGTGATCACCATACTCATAGACATAGAAAAGCCACATCAATGTGGCGCTATAGCTGAATGTGGAAATGAGCAAATATCGATATTTAGCAGTATACAAATGAATTAAACTTCTGAATTTGCTGAAATGCAAGAAAATGTGCAAAAAAATGATGTATATACACATGCCAATATAAATAAGTCAATAAAAATACATATTTCCAATTTGATCATAAAAATATGTGCAAAACTAGTGGCATAAATGCCATAACAGTTATGGATCGCGCAGACCTAGAGAAAATAATTATGATTGTGTTAATGTTATACTATTTTTCCTCCAGGGAGCAAAGGCTCAAAAATATAATTACTTAATCACCTGCTGCATTCTAGCACTCATAATGGCTAAAATATCGGCATGAATTCCTATGACTAATATCGTCCAATTATGTTATTTAAAATACAGACACATAAACCAGCAAATACACAAATAAGCAAAAATAGCAAAAGTAGATAAAATTCCATAAAATCATGTACATGACCTGTAGTTTAAACTACCTGCTGATTTAGATCACATATGGTACTTGGGTATACCTCTTGAATGTATAAAGCTATTTAAGAAGAAATGAACATCTGAAAAATACCGTCACAAAGGAAGAGTACCCAAAATGGCAAAAAGATATTTTTGACATATGTGAAAAAAGGAAAAAATGAAAAAATGACTAGCACCATGTGTCCATAAAATTGATATAGTGATAAAAATGTGTCTATATGGGGCTATAAATATTAATACTATGAAAATTCCAATTCAGATTCATGATATAAAATCAAAGCGAGCTTGCCAATATTAATAACATCCTATATACAATAATATACGAACCAACAAAATAACAGTAGAGTTTCATATTATCATGACAAAAGCATAACCAAACCTAAGGATGAAGTCTGGTTACTAAAATTGCATCCCTTCCGTTTTAACAATCAGGAGATAAACTTAAACTTAAACTTGACCTGTCTGGCAATGTATTAGGGGAAACTTAATATAGACACTCATAAAGTTATCAAATTTTGTTTCTACCAGGCAGGGCAGAGTAACTAAAAGAATCCCACTGTGAATAGAATACACCATGAAGAATACCAGCCGGCATTCCAACTAAAAATCATCAAAACATCTAGATATACTGAAAAGTTTAAATTGATTCATTTTACAGCTGTCTAAAAATACATGATCATATTGTGTAAGCTAAAAGCTAAAAGGTTACAGTAAACATGTGTATAGATCTTCAGTCACATTCAGTCCCATGGGGTACTTAGTATCAAGCTGTAGGATATAACGGGTTTCTAATTTGCGAAGTTTAACTTCTCTGTTACCACCTCGTCTGCTAGCATTAACAGCGTCAATCACATAATATTTGAGGAGACGGTTATCACTCGGATGTATATCTCTGAAATGTCTAGCAACAGGGTAGGTGTTATCCTGATTTGATATGGCTCTCAGATGTTGTAGAATCCGTTTATGCACGGCCAACTTCGTGCTACCCACATATCTAAAGGGACATGGACATTCAAGCACGTACACAGCAAACTCTGTTTTGCATGTTAGTAATTTTTTGATCTGATGTTCGGTAGTGCTGAACCCATCTTGATATGCTTTGGTATTTACCCCATGAGTACAAGATTTGCAAGTCTTACACCTGAAGAAACCGGTATTGGTTTGCAGCCAAATGGACTTTTCAATGGTTTCAGGACTAGTGTGCACTAGGTGGTCCCTCATCGAAGGAGCTCTACTGAATGTGAGTGAAACTCGTGTGGGTAATGTAGGACCAATAACAGGATCATTCAAGATTATGGGCCAGTTACGGTTAATGATCCTATATATGTCTTTATGTTGTTTGCTATAACCCGTTATGATTCTGAAAGTATTCTCTGATCTCGAAGAATTGCCATTGATAATTGTTGCCTGAGTTGCATCATCAGTTTGGGCCGTAGTGATATAGGCTCTCAAAAGTTCCTGTCTCGTGTGCTGCATTGATTTGTTGAGGGCACTGTCTATACTCTGTCTGGAGTACCCTCTTTCAATAAATCTTTTCCTACTTGATAATTGTGCACTCTCCAGGTCTAGTGTGTTACTACATACTCTTCTAAGCCGGAGCATTTCCCCATATGGAATGCTCGCAATTAAGTGGGCTGGATGTGCACTACCAGAATGCAAAAGAGTATTACCAGCTGTTTTCTTGCGAAATAATCTTGTCTCAATGGATTCATTCTTAATGTAAACTTCAGTATCTAAAAATGTGACTGATGTCTGACTCATGGTAACTGTGAATGTGAGGTTGAGCTCATTGTTATTGATATTAGCAACAAATTCCTTTGCTTGCTCCTCATTCCCCCTCCACACAACAAACAGATCGTCAATATAACGAAACCACGCTACCACAAATTTGACAATGCAATGAGTAATGGCAGTGACCCAATAAATAGTGACGGTACAAAGTTTAGAGTTCAGACTGGGATCATGTGATCACCCTACTCATAGACATAGAAAAGCCACATCAATGTGGCGCTATAGCTGAATGTGCAAATGAGCAAATACCGATCTTTAGCAGTATACAAATGAATTAAACTTCTGAATTTCCTGAAATGCAAGAAAATGTGCAAATAAATGCTGTATATACACATGACAATATAAATAAGTCAATAAAAATCCATATTTCCAATTTGATTATAAAAATATGTGCAAAACTAGTGGCATATATATATATACACTTTTTCTCCATGTTCATTTCCATAGGAATATTTAGCCACGGCTACAGCCCGAACTACTGAATGGAATTACAACAAATTTGACAAAAAGGGATGTGCATGGCACTCTTCCCTGCTTGCAGTCTGTTGTTTTTGTTCAGTCCACTCTTACCAGATTCATTTAGAAGTAAAGTTATGAGGAGCAAGATGGTGTCAGTTTGATTCTTCCTCGCTCAGCCGCACACGCCATTCAGCTCGACAATTGGCCATGCGGACTGTTCTAAGATGCCGAGGCGGAGAACAAACAGGATACGAGCGCAGCTGCTCTGCTCGTCAGCCCGGAGAAATCAGGAATTCGTCTGCAATGCCGTGCTGGGTGAAACGCTGGGAGAGACGATACAATATTTCAGCCGCTTCTTGATCCTTCGATACATTGTTTCACCACCGGTTGCACTCCTTCTGGGACTTCTGCTCCTGGACCTGAGAGAGAGCAGAACGCGAGCATTGCAGATCGGCTCTCAGAACCGGGGAGACACGAGAGGTGGAGGACACGTTGCGCTGGGAGGCGCGCTTGGACTTTTTTGCTGTCTTTTGTTGCTGTGTTGCTCGGCTCCCTTGGTGTGTGTTTTGAGATCTATCTCCTCAATCAGAAAACCACACCAGAAGCGGCAAATGTCGTCCAGGGCTCCCAGAGTTGGGAAAAGCAATAAGCCGAAGGTGCTTCAGCCCACGCCAAACAGCCATGCTTCAGGGGAGGGTGCTGCACCTGATAATTCTACAAAAGGTCAAAGGGAAACTGTTGGACAGGCCACACGAAGGGCTTGCTCCCTCCCCGCACGACAGGGCCCGAGCTCCGGCCCACCAGGCATAACCCACGAAAAGCACCCGTACCCCGTCTCCCGACGGATCTTCTGCCCTCGGACCTCTACTCATCACGGGGCCCAGCCCCACCGGCTCCCCCGGCCGGTTCAAGCCGCCATCTTGGGCCCTGCACCACGAGGCCGCGTGGCCTCGCCCCGACCCTAACCCCGGGCCTGACCGGCCCCGACATCCCGGCACCACCATCCACCCGGGAGGTGAGCGGACCACTTGGCAGGTCAATGGGAGGACGAAGTGTCAAGAGCTCTTCCCCCGCCAGGTGCCGATCGCCTCCAGCTCCCCCAGGCGCGGGCTCCACCCCCTGCTGGGTGTCTGGACACCTTCATCCCGGGCCCTCCGACCTCCAAGTGCGAGGGTCCGGACATCAAAGAGCGCCTGCCCTATAACTGGGGCAACTCCGGAGCAGGAAGGCAGTTGTATCCTGGAGTCGAGAGACACCGAGAGAACTCAGCCTTGACGGACTACTGGCGCTGCCGTAGCCCGCTCTTGTGAACCATCGTCCTGCCTGCTGGCGCTGCCGCGGCCTTCTACAACATCCATCCTCGTCGGGACCTGCTGGCGCTGCCGCGGCCCGTTGTAACGACCATCCTCACCGGGACCTGCTGGCGCTGCCGCGGACCAGACATCGACCATCTTTCCGGGACCTGCTGGCGCTGCCGCGGCCCGTTGTAACGACCATCCTCACCGGGACCTGCTGGCGCTGCCGCGGACCGTCCATCGACCATCTTTCCGGGACCTGCTGGCGCTGCCGCGGCCCGCACCAACTAAGCTCGAGGATTGTGAGCTAATCATCATATCATCCAAACTACCTGACTGGTAGACAGACTGTCCCGCTACCCCTTACCCTGCTTTGAGAGACTTGAATCGAGGGGACCCCCTGAGTCCAGACCTCCTTGTACCATTCAACCGTACCTTAAGAAGTGCTTATAAAGAACACTGAACCTTATCCGTGTGTGGTATCTGTCTGTGGGGGGGAAGTTACTTGTCTGTACGATCGCTGGAGACGGCTCTCCCCGGAGACCTCTCCTCCTGACCCCGGCCGACCCTCCCGGTCCGTCTATCCTTTCTAACATTGGTGGCCAGCGGCGCGATCCGAATCAACGCGTAATCGTACAGAGAGTAGCTCACCCCACGACAACAACACGATGTCAGCCAAAGATAGCAACTCCACCGAGAAATTCCAAATGGATAAATTAGAAGAATACAACCACCGCGAACTGAGACAATTCTGCATAGAACTTGGCATTGCTACCACCGGCCTGAGTACCAAAGATGATCTAAAGCACGCCCTAGAGTCGTGGACAGAAACTGGGGTCGCCGGACCCTCCGACCAAAGCAGAACGGGCCTCTCGCAGGAGGAGATCCGAGAAAGAGAAAGAACCAGATTGCACGAGTTGGAAATGGCACGACTCAAGATGGATGGGGAACTCAAGTTAGCTGAACAGAAACTCAACCTCGAGCACATGCGGCTCCGAGATGAACAAGAAGAGAAGCAGAGACAGAGAGAGCTGGAGGAGAAAAAAATAACGCTCGAGCACGAGCGCAAACTGGCGGAAATAGAACTTCGGAAACAGAATAAAGAACTGGGGGTGCCTGAGCGACCACACACCCCGGGGCCAATCGAGAAAAAAGTCCACATCCCCAAGGATGTTGTCCGCGAGTATGTCCGAGAAGACGACATACAACAGTGGTTTAAAGCCTACGAGATCGCCATGACCTCCCACCGGATCGACCGGAGTGATTGGGGAGCCGGACTCTGGGGGAGGTTTATCAACGAGGGGCGCGATGCCCTACTGCAGCTCCCAGATCACCAAATGTCGTCCTACGACCACATGAAGGCTGCCCTCCTCACCCGCTACGGCCTCACACCCGAGATGTACCGCCAGAGGTTCAGGGATTGCACCCGGATCCCAGGTACAACTTGGGTAGAATACGTGAACTATTTCAGCCGTGCCTTCGAGGGTTGGATAAAGGGGAGCCAGGTCACCACCTACGAACAACTCTTTAACCTGATGGTATGGGAGCACCTGTCGAACAACTGCTTCGTCGAGCTCAGGCAGCACCTCCTCGACAGTAAGCTGACTGACCCCCGGCAGCTCGCCGCCGAAGCTGACCGATGGGAAAGCACCCGAGTGGGCCGGAGGGGGCCACACGAACAGAACAGAAACAACCAAGGCCAGCACCGTCCTCGGGGAGGAGGAGGGGGCCAGGGGCGAGGGAGAGACGCCTTGCCCGCAACACCCGTGGCCAGCACCCCGGCTCCAGCCGGTCGGGGCAACCCCCCGTGGCGTCCTGGGGTCCGAGCCAACGTCACGTGCCACCGATGCCAGCGAGTCGGCCACTACGCCAATGACCCGAGCTGCCCGCAGAACCAAACCCCCAAGCCCCGCCAGGTAGCTGCCGCCGCCCTGGGGGAAGAGCGATCATTGGAGGAACCAGAGGAGTATGAGCCGGCCCAGCAAGAGTGGGAACCGGCCGCCATGGTCCTGGCGTGCTTAGGGGGAAGAGACATGGTCCCGCGGGCTCCCCTACCCGCTAACACCAGGAAATACGGTCAGTGGGTGACCATTAATGGACAGCGAGCCGAGGCCTTGCGTGACACAGGCGCCAGTGTGACGGCCGTCCGCTGTCACCTGGTGAAGCCCGAGCAGATCCTGCCGAACATTCTCTGCCCCGTCCGCTCGGCAGACAACTCTGAAAGTATGTGTCAAATGGCCTGCGTTCCATTCGAATGGGGAGGGGTCTCCGGCCTGTTGAAGGTGACGGTCCGGGACGATGCCCCCGTGGACTGCCTCCTGGGGAATGACCTCGAGAGTTCCCCGTGGGCCACCGTTGAGAGAAGAGAGCACCTGGGGATGCTGGGCCTCCCGGACTGGGCCTGCATAACCACCCGGTCCATGGCCGCCCGTGCCGTCCCTCGATCAGAAGAACCAGAATGGCCAGCACCTCCGCCCCCAGTCGCCCCAGTAGAAGACAACGACGAGGCCAGCCTCCCAGACCCGACGGCCGAAGGGGACGCGCAACCCCAGGACCTTCCTGACCTGGCTCAGTGGCGTCAAGAGGGGGGGCCCACCCAAGCACAGTTCCGCCAGGAACAAAAGACCTGTCCCTCCCTCGAGGGACTCCGCCAACAAGCCAGCGCCCAGAACGCAGGGGACTCCACCGGAACTCACTGGGTCTATTGGGATAACGACCTGCTATACAGCGAGCAAAGAATCGCCGAGCTGGGGGCCGGTCGAGTACTGGTGGTACCTCTCCGCTTCAGAGACTTTCTGCTCAACCTGGCCCACGATGTCCCCCTGGCTGGACACCTGGGCCAAGATAAAACGTACAGCCGCCTAGTGACCCACTTTTTCTGGCCGAAGATGAGGAACGACGTCCTGAACTACTGCCGATCTTGCCCCACATGCCAAGCCAGCGGGAAGAGTGGTCGGAAGCTGAAAGCCCCTCTGCAACCCTTCCCTGTGGTCACCACCCCGTTCGAGAGGGTGGGGTTAGACATCGTGGGGCCTCTGGACCCCCGCACGGCACAAGGACACAGGTTCATCTTAGTACTGGTGGACCATGCCACCCGCTACCCCGAGGCGGTGCCCCTACGGACCGTGACAGCTCCGGTGGTTGGCCGGGCCCTAATGGGGATCTTCTCCCGGGTAGGCTTCCCCCGAGAAGTCGTCAGCGACCGAGGCACGAACTTTATATCCAAATACATGAAGTCCCTCTGGCAACAATGCGGGGTCACCTACAGATTCACGACCCCCTATCACCCCCAAGGGAACGGACTAGTGGAGCGTTTTAACCGCACCCTCAAGGGGATGATTGGGGGATTGGAAGAGCCCCTCCGTCGCCAGTGGGATGTACTACTCCCGTGCCTCCTCTTCGCCTACCGCGAAGTTCCCCAGAAGTCCCTCGGTTTTAGCCCTTTCGAACTCCTGTACGGGCACCCTGTGCGAGGGCCCCTCAGCCTAGTAAAAGAAGGTTGGGAGATGGCCCCCCTAAAGACCCCTCCAGACGTCTTCAAATACCTCCTGGCCCTACGCAATCAGACCCGGCGCTTCAGAGAGATGGCCAAGGCGAACCTCGAGGCCAGCCAGGAGGACATGAAGAAGTGGTATGATCACAATGCCTCCTCCGTTGAGTTCGAGCCTGGACAACAAGTATGGGTGATGTCCCCCACCGAACCATGTGCCTTGCAAGATAAGTGGACGGGGCCCTTCAAAGTGGTCGAGCGCAAAAGCCCCGTCACTTACCTCATCGACCTGGGGACCTCCCGGAACCCCCTTCGGGTCCTCCACACCAACCGACTCAAACCACACTTTGTGCGCTCAGAACTCAGCCTCCTGATGGCTACGGACAGTGGGGCAGAGGAAGACTCCGAACCCCTCCCGGATCTTCTGAAGACTCAGGAGAATGACGGCTCCGTGGACGGGGTCCGGCTCTCTGACGCCCTCACTTCGGAGCAACGCCAGGGCTGCCGGAACCTCCTGCTGCAGTTCGCTACCCTGTTCTCCCTCACCCCCGGGGTCACCCCTTGGTGTTTGCACGACGTGGACACCGGGGACAGTCCCCCTGTCCGACACCGGGCCTACCGCGTACCAGATCGGGTACGGGCCTGCATACAGGAGGAGGTGGCCAAGATGCTCACAATCGGGGTCATCGAGCCCTCGGACAGTCCCTGGGCCAGTCCGGTTGTATTGGTCCCCAAAGCCGCTGCCCCCGGCACCGCACCTGAACTGAGATTCTGCGTCGACTACCGGGGCTTGAACGCTGTCACCCGGACCGACGCTCATCCGATCCCCCGAGCAGACGAGCTGATCGACCGGCTGGGGGCCGCCCGCTACCTCAGTATCTTCGACCTAACAGCGGGCTACTGGCAGATCGGCCTCACACCCAGGGCTCAGGAACGGTCAGCCTTCTCTACCCCCGATGGCCACTACCAATTCAAGGTCATGCCCTTCGGCATGAAGAATGCCCCCGCCACGTTTCAACGCCTCGTGAACCAGGTCTTGGCGGGGCTCGAAGAGTTCAGCGCTGCCTACCTGGACGATATCGCTGTATACAGCCACCACTGGCCCGACCACCTCCGTCACCTCCAAGAGGTCCTACAGGCCCTCCAGCGGGCCGGCCTCACAATTAAGGCCGGCAAGTGCCAAATTGGCCAAGGGTCTGTGACATACCTTGGGCACCAAGTGGGAAGCGGGCTGGTGGCCCCGCTACAACTTAAGATTGCTGCCATTCAGTCCTGGCAGCCCCCCGTCACCCAGACCGAGGTCCGAGCCTTCTTGGGGCTCACCGGCTACTACCGGCGGTTCGTGAAGGACTACGGCAGCATCGTGGGGCCCCTCACGGGTCTCACGTCCAAGAACCAGCCGAAGCGGATTAACTGGACCCCCGATTGTCAAGCGGCCTTCGAGAAGCTGATGGCCGCTCTATGCACCGCCCCTGTGCTCCAGGCCCCCGATTACAGTCGGGAATTCATGGTACAGACCGACGCCTCCGACCACGGCATCGGAGCCGTCCTTTCTCAGTTAAACCCCGAAGGTCATGACCAGCCGGTGGCCTTCATCAGTCGACGTCTCCTGGCCCGAGAACAACGCTGGAGCACCATCGAGAGGGAGGCCTTCGCAGTGGTGTGGGCCCTCAAAAAGCTCCGGCCCTATCTCTTCGGTACCCACTTCCGGGTACAAACCGACCATCGACCCCTGCAGTGGCTGATGCAGATGCGGGGGGAGAACCCAAAACTCTTGCGCTGGTCCATTTCCCTGCAGGGAATGGACTTCACTGTGGAGCACCGACCAGGCCAAGACCACGCCAACGCGGATGGCCTGTCCCGCTTTTTCCGCCTCGACGAAGAGAGTCCCCAAGGAGATGGGTGACTCTCCCCGCCTTCAGCTGGGGGGGACGCGTGTTGGACAGGCCACACGAAGGGCTTGCTCCCTCCCCGCACGACAGGGCCCGAGCTCCGGCCCACCAGGCATAACCCACGAAAAGCACCCGTACCCCGTCTCCCGACGGATCTTCTGCCCTCGGACCTCTACTCATCACGGGGCCCAGCCCCACCGGCTCCCCCGGCCGGTTCAAGCCGCCATCTTGGGCCCTGCACCACGAGGCCGCGTGGCCTCGCCCCGACCCTAACCCCGGGCCTGACCGGCCCCGACATCCCGGCACCACCATCCACCCGGGAGGTGAGCGGACCACTTGGCAGGTCAATGGGAGGACGAAGTGTCAAGAGCTCTTCCCCCGCCAGGTGCCGATCGCCTCCAGCTCCCCCAGGCGCGGGCTCCACCCCCTGCTGGGTGTCTGGACACCTTCATCCCGGGCCCTCCGACCTCCAAGTGCGAGGGTCCGGACATCAAAGAGCGCCTGCCCTATAACTGGGGCAACTCCGGAGCAGGAAGGCAGTTGTATCCTGGAGTCGAGAGACACCGAGAGAACTCAGCCTTGACGGACTACTGGCGCTGCCGTAGCCCGCTCTTGTGAACCATCGTCCTGCCTGCTGGCGCTGCCGCGGCCTTCTACAACATCCATCCTCGTCGGGACCTGCTGGCGCTGCCGCGGCCCGTTGTAACGACCATCCTCACCGGGACCTGCTGGCGCTGCCGCGGACCAGACATCGACCATCTTTCCGGGACCTGCTGGCGCTGCCGCGGCCCGTTGTAACGACCATCCTCACCGGGACCTGCTGGCGCTGCCGCGGACCGTCCATCGACCATCTTTCCGGGACCTGCTGGCGCTGCCGCGGCCCGCACCAACTAAGCTCGAGGATTGTGAGCTAATCATCATATCATCCAAACTACCTGACTGGTAGACAGACTGTCCCGCTACCCCTTACCCTGCTTTGAGAGACTTGAATCGAGGGGACCCCCTGAGTCCAGACCTCCTTGTACCATTCAACCGTACCTTAAGAAGTGCTTATAAAGAACACTGAACCTTATCCGTGTGTGGTATCTGTCTGTGGGGGGGAAGTTACTTGTCTGTACGATCGCTGGAGACGGCTCTCCCCGGAGACCTCTCCTCCTGACCCCGGCCGACCCTCCCGGTCCGTCTATCCTTTCTAACATTGGTGGCCAGCGGCGCGATCCGAATCAACGCGTAATCGTACAGAGAGTAGCTCACCCCACGACAACAACACGATGTCAGCCAAAGATAGCAACTCCACCGAGAAATTCCAAATGGATAAATTAGAAGAATACAACCACCGCGAACTGAGGCAATTCTGCATAGAACTTGGCATTGCTACCACCGGCCTGAGTACCAAAGATGATCTAAAGCACGCCCTAGAGTCGTGGACAGAAACTGGGGTCGCCGGACCCTCCGACCAAAGCAGAACGGGCCTCTCGCAGGAGGAGATCCGAGAAAGAGAAAGAACCAGATTGCACGAGTTGGAAATGGCACGACTCAAGATGGATGGGGAACTCAAGTTAGCTGAACAGAAACTCAACCTCGAGCACAT
The DNA here is from genome assembly GCF_964204655.1 of Triturus cristatus. Taxonomy (NCBI): domain Eukaryota; kingdom Metazoa; phylum Chordata; class Amphibia; order Caudata; family Salamandridae; genus Triturus; species Triturus cristatus. The sequence continues at coordinate 944,725,190 of NC_140582.1, forward strand.
GCGGCTCCGAGATGAACAAGAAGAGAAGCAGAGACAGAGAGAGCTGGAGGAGAAAAAAATAACGCTCGAGCACGAGCGCAAACTGGCGGAAATAGAACTTCGGAAACAGAATAAAGAACTGGGGGTGCCTGAGCGACCACACACCCCGGGGCCAATCGAGAAAAAAGTCCACATCCCCAAGGATGTTGTCCGCGAGTATGTCCGAGAAGACGACATACAACAGTGGTTTAAAGCCTACGAGATCGCCATGACCTCCCACCGGATCGACCGGAGTGATTGGGGAGCCGGACTCTGGGGGAGGTTTATCAACGAGGGGCGCGATGCCCTACTGCAGCTCCCAGATCACCAAATGTCGTCCTACGACCACATGAAGGCTGCCCTCCTCACCCGCTACGGCCTCACACCCGAGATGTACCGCCAGAGGTTCAGGGATTGCACCCGGATCCCAGGTACAACTTGGGTAGAATACGTGAACTATTTCAGCCGTGCCTTCGAGGGTTGGATAAAGGGGAGCCAGGTCACCACCTACGAACAACTCTTTAACCTGATGGTATGGGAGCACCTGTCGAACAACTGCTTCGTCGAGCTCAGGCAGCACCTCCTCGACAGTAAGCTGACTGACCCCCGGCAGCTCGCCGCCGAAGCTGACCGATGGGAAAGCACCCGAGTGGGCCGGAGGGGGCCACACGAACAGAACAGAAACAACCAAGGCCAGCACCGTCCTCGGGGAGGAGGAGGGGGCCAGGGGCGAGGGAGAGACGCCTTGCCCGCAACACCCGTGGCCAGCACCCCGGCTCCAGCCGGTCGGGGCAACCCCCCGTGGCGTCCTGGGGTCCGAGCCAACGTCACGTGCCACCGATGCCAGCGAGTCGGCCACTACGCCAATGACCCGAGCTGCCCGCAGAACCAAACCCCCAAGCCCCGCCAGGTAGCTGCCGCCGCCCTGGGGGAAGAGCGATCATTGGAGGAACCAGAGGAGTATGAGCCGGCCCAGCAAGAGTGGGAACCGGCCGCCATGGTCCTGGCGTGCTTAGGGGGAAGAGACATGGTCCCGCGGGCTCCCCTACCCGCTAACACCAGGAAATACGGTCAGTGGGTGACCATTAATGGACAGCGAGCCGAGGCCTTGCGTGACACAGGCGCCAGTGTGACGGCCGTCCGCTGTCACCTGGTGAAGCCCGAGCAGATCCTGCCGAACATTCTCTGCCCCGTCCGCTCGGCAGACAACTCTGAAAGTATGTGTCAAATGGCCTGCGTTCCATTCGAATGGGGAGGGGTCTCCGGCCTGTTGAAGGTGACGGTCCGGGACGATGCCCCCGTGGACTGCCTCCTGGGGAATGACCTCGAGAGTTCCCCGTGGGCCACCGTTGAGAGAAGAGAGCACCTGGGGATGCTGGGCCTCCCGGACTGGGCCTGCATAACCACCCGGTCCATGGCCGCCCGTGCCGTCCCTCGATCAGAAGAACCAGAATGGCCAGCACCTCCGCCCCCAGTCGCCCCAGTAGAAGACAACGACGAGGCCAGCCTCCCAGACCCGACGGCCGAAGGGGACGCGCAACCCCAGGACCTTCCTGACCTGGCTCAGTGGCGTCAAGAGGGGGGGCCCACCCAAGCACAGTTCCGCCAGGAACAAAAGACCTGTCCCTCCCTCGAGGGACTCCGCCAACAAGCCAGCGCCCAGAACGCAGGGGACTCCACCGGAACTCACTGGGTCTATTGGGATAACGACCTGCTATACAGCGAGCAAAGAATCGCCGAGCTGGGGGCCGGTCGAGTACTGGTGGTACCTCTCCGCTTCAGAGACTTTCTGCTCAACCTGGCCCACGATGTCCCCCTGGCTGGACACCTGGGCCAAGATAAAACGTACAGCCGCCTAGTGACCCACTTTTTCTGGCCGAAGATGAGGAACGACGTCCTGAACTACTGCCGATCTTGCCCCACATGCCAAGCCAGCGGGAAGAGTGGTCGGAAGCTGAAAGCCCCTCTGCAACCCTTCCCTGTGGTCACCACCCCGTTCGAGAGGGTGGGGTTAGACATCGTGGGGCCTCTGGACCCCCGCACGGCACAAGGACACAGGTTCATCTTAGTACTGGTGGACCATGCCACCCGCTACCCCGAGGCGGTGCCCCTACGGACCGTGACAGCTCCGGTGGTTGGCCGGGCCCTAATGGGGATCTTCTCCCGGGTAGGCTTCCCCCGAGAAGTCGTCAGCGACCGAGGCACGAACTTTATATCCAAATACATGAAGTCCCTCTGGCAACAATGCGGGGTCACCTACAGATTCACGACCCCCTATCACCCCCAAGGGAACGGACTAGTGGAGCGTTTTAACCGCACCCTCAAGGGGATGATTGGGGGATTGGAAGAGCCCCTCCGTCGCCAGTGGGATGTACTACTCCCGTGCCTCCTCTTCGCCTACCGCGAAGTTCCCCAGAAGTCCCTCGGTTTTAGCCCTTTCGAACTCCTGTACGGGCACCCTGTGCGAGGGCCCCTCAGCCTAGTAAAAGAAGGTTGGGAGATGGCCCCCCTAAAGACCCCTCCAGACGTCTTCAAATACCTCCTGGCCCTACGCAATCAGACCCGGCGCTTCAGAGAGATGGCCAAGGCGAACCTCGAGGCCAGCCAGGAGGACATGAAGAAGTGGTATGATCACAATGCCTCCTCCGTTGAGTTCGAGCCTGGACAACAAGTATGGGTGATGTCCCCCACCGAACCATGTGCCTTGCAAGATAAGTGGACGGGGCCCTTCAAAGTGGTCGAGCGCAAAAGCCCCGTCACTTACCTCATCGACCTGGGGACCTCCCGGAACCCCCTTCGGGTCCTCCACACCAACCGACTCAAACCACACTTTGTGCGCTCAGAACTCAGCCTCCTGATGGCTACGGACAGTGGGGCAGAGGAAGACTCCGAACCCCTCCCGGATCTTCTGAAGACTCAGGAGAATGACGGCTCCGTGGACGGGGTCCGGCTCTCTGACGCCCTCACTTCGGAGCAACGCCAGGGCTGCCGGAACCTCCTGCTGCAGTTCGCTACCCTGTTCTCCCTCACCCCCGGGGTCACCCCTTGGTGTTTGCACGACGTGGACACCGGGGACAGTCCCCCTGTCCGACACCGGGCCTACCGCGTACCAGATCGGGTACGGGCCTGCATACAGGAGGAGGTGGCCAAGATGCTCACAATCGGGGTCATCGAGCCCTCGGACAGTCCCTGGGCCAGTCCGGTTGTATTGGTCCCCAAAGCCGCTGCCCCCGGCACCGCACCTGAACTGAGATTCTGCGTCGACTACCGGGGCTTGAACGCTGTCACCCGGACCGACGCTCATCCGATCCCCCGAGCAGACGAGCTGATCGACCGGCTGGGGGCCGCCCGCTACCTCAGTATCTTCGACCTAACAGCGGGCTACTGGAAGATCGGCCTCACACCCAGGGCTCAGGAACGGTCAGCCTTCTCTACCCCCGATGGCCACTACCAATTCAAGGTCATGCCCTTCGGCATGAAGAATGCCCCCGCCACGTTTCAACGCCTCGTGAACCAGGTCTTGGCGGGGCTCGAAGAGTTCAGCGCTGCCTACCTGGACGATATCGCTGTATACAGCCACCACTGGCCCGACCACCTCCGTCACCTCCAAGAGGTCCTACAGGCCCTCCAGCGGGCCGGCCTCACAATTAAGGCCGGCAAGTGCCAAATTGGCCAAGGGTCTGTGACCTACCTTGGGCACCAAGTGGGAAGCGGGCTGGTGGCCCCGCTACAACTTAAGATTGCTGCCATTCAGTCCTGGCAGCCCCCCGTCACCCAGACCGAGGTCCGAGCCTTCTTGGGGCTCACCGGCTACTACCGGCGGTTCGTGAAGGACTACGGCAGCATCGTGGGGCCCCTCACGGGTCTCACGTCCAAGAACCAGCCGAAGCGGATTAACTGGACCCCCGATTGTCAAGCGGCCTTCGAGAAGCTGATGGCCGCTCTATGCACCGCCCCTGTGCTCCAGGCCCCCGATTACAGTCGGGAATTCATGGTACAGACCGACGCCTCCGACCACGGCATCGGAGCCGTCCTTTCTCAGTTAAACCCCGAAGGTCATGACCAGCCGGTGGCCTTCATCAGTCGACGTCTCCTGGCCCGAGAACAACGCTGGAGCACCATCGAGAGGGAGGCCTTCGCAGTGGTGTGGGCCCTCAAAAAGCTCCGGCCCTATCTCTTCGGTACCCACTTCCGGGTACAAACCGACCATCGACCCCTGCAGTGGCTGATGCAGATGCGGGGGGAGAACCCAAAACTCTTGCGCTGGTCCATTTCCCTGCAGGGAATGGACTTCACTGTGGAGCACCGACCAGGCCAAGACCACGCCAACGCGGATGGCCTGTCCCGCTTTTTCCGCCTCGACGAAGAGAGTCCCCAAGGAGATGGGTGACTCTCCCCGCCTTCAGCTGGGGGGGACGCGTGTTGGACAGGCCACACGAAGGGCTTGCTCCCTCCCCGCACGACAGGGCCCGAGCTCCGGCCCACCAGGCATAACCCACGAAAAGCACCCGTACCCCGTCTCCCGACGGATCTTCTGCCCTCGGACCTCTACTCATCACGGGGCCCAGCCCCACCGGCTCCCCCGGCCGGTTCAAGCCGCCATCTTGGGCCCTGCACCACGAGGCCGCGTGGCCTCGCCCCGACCCTAACCCCGGGCCTGACCGGCCCCGACATCCCGGCACCACCATCCACCCGGGAGGTGAGCGGACCACTTGGCAGGTCAATGGGAGGACGAAGTGTCAAGAGCTCTTCCCCCGCCAGGTGCCGATCGCCTCCAGCTCCCCCAGGCGCGGGCTCCACCCCCTGCTGGGTGTCTGGACACCTTCATCCCGGGCCCTCCGACCTCCAAGTGCGAGGGTCCGGACATCAAAGAGCGCCTGCCCTATAACTGGGGCAACTCCGGGGCAGGAAGGCAGTTGTATCCTGGAGTCGAGAGACACCGAGAGAACTCAGCCTTGACGGACTACTGGCGCTGCCGTAGCCCGCTCTTGTGAACCATCGTCCTGCCTGCTGGCGCTGCCGCGGCCTTCTACAACATCCATCCTCGTCGGGACCTGCTGGCGCTGCCGCGGCCCGTTGTAACGACCATCCTCACCGGGACCTGCTGGCGCTGCCGCGGACCGGACATCGACCATCTTTCCGGGACCTGCTGGCGCTGCCGCGGCCCGTTGTAACGACCATCCTCACCGGGACCTGCTGGCGCTGCCGCGGACCGTCCATCGACCATCTTTCCGGGACCTGCTGGCGCTGCCGCGGCCCGCACCAACTAAGCTCGAGGATTGTGAGCTAATCATCATATTATCCAAACTACCTGACTGGTAGACAGACTGTCCCGCTACCCCTTACCCTGCTTTGAGAGACTTGAATCGAGGGGACCCCCTGAGTCCAGACCTCCTTGTACCATTCAACCGTACCTTAAGAAGTGCTTATAAAGAACACTGAACCTTATCCGTGTGTGGTATCTGTCTGTGGGGGGGAAGTTACTTGTCTGTACGATCGCTGGAGACGGCTCTCCCCGGAGACCTCTCCTCCTGACCCCGGCCGACCCTCCCGGTCCGTCTATCCTTTCTAACAGAAACTAACTATTTAAAATGGGCTACTGGAAAAACTGGGAGCAGTGGGAGCATCCGGGGGGCAAAGGAGGGTACTCAACCAACAATTGTAGAAATGTTTGTGGGACCTAAGACACTATCTACTAATTCTGATGCTACTTTTAGTGACGCCTCAACCCCCACACCCCACACAGTGCCCAAACCAGATCACTTGCTTGTAGACATTTGGGAGCACCTGAACCCTGGAGCTAACCTGGGGGAGCCTCAAGAAAGTGGCACTCTCTCACAAAGGGAGACATCTTTCGGTGAGCAGACTATAGACCAAAATTACACAGAGGGTTCAGTGGCTTTGGAAAAGTTACCCACCAACTTACTCACTTGTGTGCCACCCTCTGAAAATGCTGCCAGCCCCCCAGATTCAGATTCTATCAAGTTGATGGTCGCAAGCAGAACCAGGGTAAACCATCTAACAAAAGGCATCACTGACTACATCCTTAGAGTAGAACCTAATGCCGGCCCCAGAGCTCCTTGGACTCCAGAAGTTAATGGTGAACACTTTTATTCGGTTTCGGATGGTTCTTAATCCACCTCTGACGGCGAACAAATCAGTTCCAGCTCTAGTGAAGACATCAGTATTGACCCTTCTAAAGACACAGGGATGGTACAACGCCAGGCGAAGAATAGAAACCCCCCCAAAAGGCGGAGTCAGCTCAAGTGGGACTATTCGGATTCGCAAATGCCTTATCCTCCATGTGAAGAAGGGGAACACGTCCGGAAAATTGCTAAAGCTGAAGCAAAACCTACGACAGAACCCTCCTTATCCGCTCCGACAATCGAGCTGCTAGGGGAGCAGCCAAAAAGCTACAGGGGGGTCTGTGAAAAATAAACAAACTATGTACTGATATAAGCGACCTGGTTAGTATGGTCGAGGGTTGTACAGAGAGCCTTGAAAAAGAGGTAACCACTTTGAAAAATCAGGGGTCGGCTCATGAGGCATGTCTGGCAGATGTCAGGGTAAAAATGGAGGTACAGGAAAACCGTCAATGCAGGAACAACCTCCGACTGCTAGGCATTCTGGAAGGAGCCGAGGGTGATGACCCAAGGTGCTACATTGTACAACTACTGCGTGAAACTTTCCTGACTCAAACAAACTTGAACTGGAATTACAAAATGCAGCGAGCGCACCGATTGCATTTCAACATTAAATCAGTAATCCTTCTGATGGAAAGCCTAGGGCATTTTTTGTGTTTTTGAGGAATTTCCTTCTTAGGCAATATGTATATTATCAGGCCCGGCCGAATTCTCCAAAAGGGGCTAATGGGGTGACATTTTTCACCAAACCTGACTTTTGCCATGCAACGGTAGAGCGCAGAAGGCATCTGCGCCAATTAATCACCCCTTTTCAACAGCTAGGTGCTCAAGTGTTTTTAATGAATCCTGTAAGCCAAAAGGTGATTCTGAATGGGACCACTTGAGTCTTTATGTCTGAGGTCAAGGCAGGGGAGTACCTAGGGGAGATTAAGGCAAAAGAAAAATAAGATAACAAATAAAAATTTAGAGGGGGAAAAAAATGTCAGGGATAAAGCATACAGCGATAAATTGGGTAAATGAGCCTAATAACTCGATGGTGTAATCTGCTAAGTTTTTTTATTTCTTCTTTTTTTCCTCCTTTTGTGAATTTGGGCAACTCGTCTTCTGGGGCTTAGAAATTTGAGATATAGGCCGATAATGTATTTTGTTTAATTTAAGGGCGTAGCCTAGCGGCGATGCATCCTAATTGATAACCACCATTCAGGATTCTCCTGATTGCTCTAAATGTAGGGGGGGAAGTAGGGGGGCCACGAATCGTTGGTGATGGGGCTGACAATACTGGTAAATTTGATATCGGATAATGAAAATAAAATGCAAAAAAAGAAGGGTAGATCACAAGCTAAAGGAGAAGAAAATGGGAAAGGGGAGGGAAAGAAAAAAAGGAGAAAAAAGGTGCAAAAAAAGTAAAAATATTAGTATACTGTGAGAATCATCAATAGACTGATAGCACAGGATACACAGCTAGGAGAAAAACAGTAAATAAATGTCAGATAATATGAACAATCGATGTTCCTTAAAAATTGTGTCCATTAATATATGTGGCATAAATGATGTTTTAAACCGGCAGAGAGTAGCCCAGGGTTTAAGTTTTTTGGGAGCTGAACTTATCACCTTGCAAGAAACACATGTGGAGGGATCCCAGAAGCACTTATTAAACTCGATGGGGTATAAGGTTATACGGGGAACCTTCTAAGGGGCAAAGACGAGAGGAGTTGGAGTACTGGGTCAATATAGACATCCATTGACTTCCAATAGGGTAAAATCTGATCCTGTGGGTAGCTGGGTTATCGCGGAGTGTCATCTTCCCCCTAATTCGGCCTTTACACTATGCTCCATTTATGGGAGTAGCACTGATGACCCTGCGGTCATCAACTGGATCACGGGCAAACTTGCCCACTGGCCCTTACCAATGGTAATCTCTGGGGATCTGAATATTAATTTACCCAGCAACTGGAAGGCAACCGATCATTGGTCGTACACAGGCAGGAAGCCCAAAGTTTATCAGGCCCTACTTAATCTTATACAAACACATGGGCTTAGTGACGTCTGGGCTAATTTAAAGCCCACTCATCCGGGGTACGCATATTTCTCTGCTCCACACCTCTCACTTGCTAGATTAGATTATTTTCTTGTGTCTACATCAATACTCACAAACTGCTCTATTGAGATGGCCCCACGATTTATGTCAGACCGTAACCCCTTATTCTGAACATTAGTGGGATAGGGCTTAGGAAAGAAACCTCGAATTGGAGCTTTGAAAAAGCTCTATTGTATGCTGAGGGAGAAAATTTATGAATGTGGTGATAACATTGGTTACCAACTCGCTCTCAGAACTAGACAACAGGTGTCTGCTAGTGAAATTCAGTCGATCAAGCTTAATACTGGAGAGATCACAAAAGATGCAAGTAAGATCCGTAATGCATTTTGTGACTTTTACCAGAGTCTCTATTCAGAAGATAACACAGGGACATCAAAACTGAGAGAAGAGGAAAGTCTGGCCTATTTAGACCAGATTACCCTGGCAGCACTTAAACCCGAGGATTATGACCAACTTGAGGAACCCCCTGGATGGGAAGAGATAGCCAAAGCCTTAGGAAGCCTTCCAGATGGGAAAGCGACAGGTGCAGATCACATACCGGTAGAGTTTTATAAAATATATGCCCCCCAGATTAAAAACATCTTTAGTGCACTGGTAGAATCTATTTTTAGTGGAGCACCTCCTCCGGATTCTTGGTCTAATGCCAAGATAGTGATATTCCCAAAAAAGATAAGACTCCTTTAGAAATGGGATCGTATCGACCAATTACCCTAATTAACTGTAACTCTAATATATATGCCAAGGTATTTGCTTCAAGATTATCATTGAAAAGAGAGACCCTGGTTTCGCAATGGCAACATGGGTTTATCCTGCTGGATGCAGCTCAAGTAACGTAAGACCCGATCTCATTAATTCTACTTGACGCTGAGAAAGCGTTTGATCAGCAGTGCATTGCGGGCACGCGAGTTATAGTTAGCTGAACTAACTATAACGGGGGAATTTCAATGGTTTTCAATTTCAATGGTTTTGTACGAGTGAAAAGTCCAGCTAACTATGACACCCCTGAAACCTATATTTTTTTTCAGTGAATTTCTAAGGTTTTTTAAATGCTAATTCCTAACTATAACGTGCCTGAAACCTATGGGTTTTTTCAGTGAATTTCAAAGGTTTTTTAAATGATAATTTCTAACTATGCCTACAGAGATAGGACATGTGAAGAAAGAAGAAAAAATGCACAGAAAGAAAAAAAAGAAATGCAGAAAGAAGCAACAGAAGTCCTCAAAGACGAAGAAAAGTGTAGGAAGAAGGATAACGTGCAGAAAGAACAAAGAGAAAAGCAGAAAGAAGCCTTGTTGCAAAATCATCCTGTACCTTCAACTTTTTCAGACGGATACTGGTGGTAACTGAGTCTGACTAACCAGTCCTAGAGCCAGTGCTATGTTAAAAGACACTTAGAATACAGTGAAAACACCTACATACACTAGGGAACACTATGCGTTGGGGTCCCCCTGTGATTAGCATGACCTCCTCTGTAAGCCCCTTATAGGGGCTTACAGAGGACGGCAGGGGGATTAAAACTACCTCTTAAAACGCGCCACAGGGCATGTTTGCACACGTCACCTCAGGCCCCATCCCTTCCCTTCTCCACTGTGTAAACACGCCCTGTGGCCGTTTTAAGTTAGGAGATTAAGTCCCCTTGAATCCTGTGAGTCCCTAGGGTCCAACTAGCCCACTAGGTACCTCCAGTAAGCGCCACAGAGCTGCGATGCAGAGAGATATAAAAAGGGGCACGGCCTAGACCACCTCTCTGCAACGCAGCGCAGTGGCGCTTACTGGAAGCACCTGGTGGGCTAGTTGGCCCCCAGGGTCCCTCAGGATTGAAGGTGAATTATTTCCCCAACTTAAAACGCGCCACAGGGCGTGTTTGCACACGTCACCTCAGGCCCCGTCCCCTCCCTTCACCACTGTGCAAACACGCCCTGTGGCCGTTTTTAGTTGGGAGATTAAGTTCATTTGAATCCTGAGGGTCCCTAGGGTCCAACTAGCCCACTAGGTACCTCCAGTAAGCGCCACAGAGCTGCGATGCAGAGAGATATAAAAAGGGGCACGGCCTGCACCACCTCTCTACAACGCAGCGCAGTGGCGCTTACTGGAAGCACCTGGTGGGCTAATTGGCCCCCAGGGTCCCTCATGATTGAAAGGGAATTATTTTCCCAACTTAAAACGTGCCACAGGGAGTGTTTGCACACGTCATCTCAGGCCCCGTCCCCTCCCTTCACCACTGTGTAAATGCGGCCTGTGGCCGTTCTAAGTTGAGAGATTAAGTCCCCTTGAATCCTAAGGGTCCCTAGAGTCAAACTAGCCCACTAGGTACCTCCAGTAAGCACCACAGAGCTGCGTTGCAGAGAGGTGTAAAAAGGGGCGTGGCCTCGGAACATCAGTCTGCAACACAGTTCTCTGGCGCATACTGGAGATACCTGTTGGGCTAGTTGGCCCTCAGAGACCCTCAGTATTGAAGGGGAATTAATTCCCCCACTTACAACTCACCAGGGAGCGCGTTTGCAGAGTGCTGTAAGGAGGGGGTGTGGCCTCCAGCGCAATGCCGGTTTTTTATGTATTTTTTTTAAGAAGGGGAGCTGTGTGGCCCCCCTTCCTTTTCTAATTTATTGGCCCCCTAATTTTTTTTTGTGAAACTTTGGAAGGGGCCCGCAAGGCCCGCCTTCGGAGGCCTTAATCGGCGCCGGGGACCCCAACCCCCGGGGCATGGCCTTTTTAAAAAAAAAATGTTTAGGAAGGGGGCTGTGTTGCCCCCTCTTCACGCCACTTATGGCCCCGGGGACCCCATTCGCCGGGGCCGGCCTTTGTTTTTTTTTTCTTTTTTAATATGTTTATAGAAAGACCTAGGACATGCTGGACAAACCGTACGTACCTATCACCATGACGATTTGCGTGATATTCATTAAAAGGCAACTATGCATACAATGAATCCACGTGGAATGTATTTACACTGCTAGTGAAGCTCTGACGTGTCTGACGCCCTACCGTGCCTAATCCCGGAACCCCCAAGGGTGTCTCCAAGTAGACACCCTTGTCGTTTATTTATACAAACATGGGTAGCTATTGACGGGCACATTTAATACACACGCACACCAAACCATTCAAAGGGGATTCAACAAAAATTCGACCAAAACTATGCAAGAAACCCCCCTCACGGTTAATAAAACACACATCCACTGCCGGATGTGTAATACTTTTTATTTTACTCTCTGGAAAGGAGACGAACCTCACTTGAGAGTCACAGCGTGCTCCTGGCTGAGCCCACCAGTGCCCGCCGAGTGCCACACACCTCTGTGTTGTATTCCACCAGCTAGTGCATATGCTACGACACTCTCTAGCCCATGTGCACTGCAACATCACCCCGTGAATATGTCATGCCACACTTTCCTTCGCACGGGTTATATTGCCCCATCTAACGTGCCTTCCTCGAAGCTTATGTTATAACGCACAGCGCTATGCCATACATATTACAATCTGGGATCCATATCTTTGTCACAGTGCATATGCAACGTTACACTCCCCAGCACATATTTTATATTACAACTTTAGAGACTAGTTAGGTTACACAACACTGCCCTGTGCATATTACACTCCAAGGTGCATATCGCATAGCACGCTCTAGTGCCTGTGCTATCTCGCGCTCTCCAATGAATCTGTCATTGCGCACAATGTATTGCATATTATATTTCACGCCCCGGTTCATCTTATATCACACTTTTTGGTGCATAGTTTATACCATACACTATATCTAGTTTTCATTTTCAATCGTGCTCTCAGGACTATATTCTATATAACACTGGGTTCACCTACCCTTTTCACAGGCATTACATTTTGCGATGGGGGGTGTTTCTGCCAAGTGAACCCGGAGTCACAGTCACAAACGTCCTCTTCTTTCTGAATAAAACTGAGATTATGCTGCATACTTGTTCATATTTTAAGTAGTTTGCACAGACACACATTTTAAAAACAATAAAGTTCCTAATACCCGCCTTTTCTGAACAGTTAGCTTGCTGCCCCATCCACCTCCTCCCTATCCTCTGTTATCTGAATCCATGGACTAGCCTCCTCCCTCCTGCCATGCATGGTCTGATGTGCTGCCACTGCCCTCCATTTAGCATGATGTACCAGTCCACTCCTCCTGCCCTCCATTGCCCAATTCTATGCCCCATCATTGACCTCCTGCTTAGCCTCTGTGCTTAGCTTGCTGCCCCTATTCCCCTTGCCCCTGCCCTCCGATGTCTATGTGCATGCCTCTGCTCCCTCCTTTTTGCCCACCATGTTCCATGGACCTGCCACTCCTATCTACTCTGAGTGTTCTGTTGAGCTGCCACTCCCCTCCCTGCCTGTCCACATTCCTTGCCCCTATCCCCTTCCCCCTGTCCTCCATGGTCCATTTTACTGCCACACCCTTCTGCCATCCCTGGTCTGTTGTGCTGCAACTGCTCCTCCTGCCTGCCCCGCGTGGTCTGTTGTGAAACCCCTACCCCTGAACTCTCTTGTCTGTGCACAGGTCCTGACCCTCCCTTCTATCCTCCATGGTCCTTTATGCATGCCCCTACACCCTCCTTCTTGCCCATCATAGCCATTGTGCTGCCACTAACCCTCCCGCTTGCCATGCATGGTCTTCTGTGCTGCCACGGCCCATCCCACCTTCCCTGTGTGGTCAGCTAGCTGCCCCTGCCCCCTCCCACCTTCCCTCCATGGTCTGTGTGTATGCCATCATAGTCTCACTGTTGCTCTCCATGGTGTGCCTTGCTTCTAGTGCCCATCCTGCCTGACCTCCATGGTCATCTTGCTGCTCCTGCCCTGCATACCTTGCCCCCAGCCCTCTGTTTCCATGTGCAGACCCCTATTCCCTCCCTCCTGGCTTGTCTGTTCCATTGTAATGCCCCTGATCCGTCCCTCCTGCCCTTTATGGTCTGTTATGCTGCAGCTTTCTCTCCTGTCTGTCCATTATGGTCAGCTAGCTACCATTGCCTCTTTCCCCTCTGTTCTCTGTTGTCCATGTGCATGGTCCTGTCCCCTCCCTATTGCTTTCTATGGATTGTTGTGCTGCACTCCCGTCCCGCATGCCCTGTGTGGTGTATTGTGCTGCTTCAAACACTGAAGCCTGCCCTGTAGGGTCAGTTTGGTGCACCTCTCCAATGTCTCCATGTCCCTCCTGTCCTCTGTTATCAGAGTCCATGTCCCTACCCCAATTCCTCCTGCCTTCCATGATCCAATGTACCATACTTGCGAACATTTCAATCGTGGTAAGAGGGAGATTTTGAAAAAAAAACTGGGGTATTGATTTTACCCTTTGAGTTACATTGAAAAAGAGGAGATTGTAGACAGGAGACAGATCAAATAAAGCCCATTGGAGCTCAAAAACATTGGACATTTCCTGGCGGAATCGGGTCTGTTGGCATGTATGGTTATACTACCACTGCCTCTTCCTTCTACCCACAATGGTCTATTATATTGCCACAGCCTCTCTTGCCAGTCCTGTATTGTTGGTTTGTTGTCCCTGCCCCCCTTTCCACTGCCCGCCATAGTCTGTTGTGCTGCCACTGCCCTTCCTGCCTGCCCAGTGTGGTCAAATTGTTGCCTCTGCACCCTCCTACCTACCTTCAATTTTCAGAGTCAGTGCCCCTGGCCTCTGCCTCTCAACAGTATCCTAATGAACAACTAGATTGCTAACATTCTATATTTATTACAAAAGTGTGGAACGCCTGACGTAATCTTGTTGTAATCAACACAGTAATACCTAGAGCATTTCCTTTAGAAATGACATATATGAGAGGGTCTTATTTGCAGCAATATTATGGTTAGTGCTCTAAAAAACTAAAATGAGGACATATTTTCTGAGTTTTCAAATAGCGACAAAGCACTTTTAAATTATTTTTTATCTTTATGTTTTTTATCCAGTTGACCGCTTGATTAAATCTTGCACTTAGGGGAGAGGATGTGGTGTTACTTCCAGAGCTGCAGACTTTGCAACTGGGGAACCAGGTTGGAGTTTCTGCTTCAGCTCGACATTCTGTGATTCTGGTCAAATCACTTAGGGGCATATCAGCGAGGCTAGGTGATAGAATTGTCGATGCTTTTGCGGCCGTTTTCGGCCGAAAACCAGCGATAATTTTATCGCCTAGTTAGCAAGCTCACGTGTGAAACCTTGCGTTAGCGTAGGAATTCCTAACGCCCAGCTTTGCATCTCTAATGACATGCAAAGTGGGCGTTCCTGATCTGACATGACAGGAGAAATGTCACTAAGCGACATTTCTCCTATCATCAAGCCCCACGCTATGAAGCATAGCGGCAGGAAAAGTAGCGATAATCCCTGTTATCGCTACTTTCCTTACGGCTGCTTCAAGACTGACTTAGCCATGATATCCTATGGAAGGTGGATATCATGGCTAAGTTTGTGGGGCCCTTATCGCTTTTGAGATAAGCGTTGCTAATAGCACGCTATCTCAGCGATAAAAATCCACGCTAGCCGGCGATAATTATCCTAGCGCTAAATGCGCTTAGCGATAATTATCGCTGGTTGTTGCTGATATGCCCCTAGACCTCCCCATGTCTACAACCGAAATGAATTTGTCTTGTGTGATGTAACAAATGCTCATGTAAAGCACTCCAATACCTGACAAGTCTGCACTATATAAAACTGCAAAAACACAAAAAATAAAAAGTGTTTTGCACACTTCTGTCATTGGGCTACATGTGGGCCAAATCTGGGTGATATTTGTGCTGCATTTGGGCTCTTTTGTCTCTGGTGGCCATCTTGGGAGATTTATTTGTTATGAATTTTCCTATTGTCCTCATTTACTGCAGTCTCCTCAGTAGGAAATGCTTTCAGTTTTTTACTTTGATTCCATCAAGAAGGTATTCAGACATGTCACACATCTTCCATAAATTCTGAATGTTAGCACTCTAGTTGCTCATTAGATCACTGTAGTAAAGCTACTGCTCACCCCAGAAGTCTGCTGCTGGTATTAAAAGTGCATGTTTCAGTCTGCATGTAAGAATTTTTTAATAAAATAGAAGAGGATTTGAGAAGTCACTCAAAATGTGCCCTACTTTTTCTTTCTTCAGCACTAATCATACTTTCTATGGCAAAATGAACCCCCTCAATGTGTTCCTTTTTAAATTAAATGTTTTAAGTGTTACCAGTTTATTCCAATCAAGATGGCTTCAGGTGTGCCATACTTTTGTCATAAGTAAGACAGTAAGCGCTCTAGTTGTTCTTAAGAACACTCTGGGACATTCTGTCATTGGGCTATACTTGGGCTACATCTGGGTGATATTTGTGCTACATTTGGGCTCTTTTGCCTCCGGTGGCCATCTTGGGAGACTTATTTGTTATGAAAATTCTTAATTTCCTCATTTACTGCAGTCTCCGCAGTAGGAAATACTTTCAGTTTTTTACTTTGGTTCCATCAAGAAGGCATTCAGATGTGTCACACATTTGCCATACATTCTGAATGTTAGCACTCTAGTTGCTCATTAGATCACTCTAGTAAAGCTACTGCTCACCAGGGAAGTCTGCTGCTGGAATTCAAAGTGCATGTTTCAGTCTGCATGTCAGAATTTTTTTATGAAATAGAAGAGGATTCGAGAAGTCAAAATGTGCCCTAATTTTTCTTTCTGCAGCACTAATCATAATTTCTATGGCAAAATGAACCCCCTCATTTTGTTCCTTTTCAAATTAAATGCTTTCAGTGTTATCACTTTATTCCAATCAAGATGGCTTCAGGTGTGCCATACTTTTGTCATAAGTAAGACTGTTAGCGCTCTAGTTGTTCTTTAGAACACTCTGGGAAGCTGCAGTAGAACACAAAGGAATCAACTGACAGTCTCTGCCCTTGTTGGATGTACATGTTTTACTGAGAATGTCAGACTTCATTCTCACATGACTGAGAAAGATAATGTGAATTTACAGAACATATGCTCTCAGTTTAGCTTATAGATCACCTTCCAAACCTCTGTGGGAAAAGCATGAGAAAATAGATTTCTCTCAAACATGATTCATGATATCCCAGCAGAAGGCTTTTTCACATGATAAAATCACCTTAGAACACAGCAAAATTCCTAAAATGAGTATGGTACCATCAACAAATGATTTATAATGTAACTAAAGTCTTAAAACCTTCTATTAACTGCAATGCTTTTTAATGAGGTGCTATCATGTATATTGGTCCCAAGATGGCTGCCAAAACTTCTTGGATGAAGTGCTGACAGCTAATCAGATCTCACGATGAGACGTGTGGTTAGGCTCCGTCCAGATACATATGCAATTTTACTTTTGATTTTCTCAGGAACTACTGAACGGATATACAGCATTTAACCAAAAGGCACGACTCTGAACCAATGGGCTACCTTTTTGCCAAATTTGGTGTAATTCCGTTCAGCAGTTCGGGCTGTAGCTGCGATTAAAGGGTCCTGTGGAAAATTGCATGGGGAAAACACGTTTTGGGACCCCCCTTTTTTCTCAGCCCCCGCTTGACGAATCACCCAAGGCTTTCAGGATAGGAGCATACTGGAGCGCCACACCGGTTTTGACAATTTTGCGAAGATTCGTCAACCGGCACCAAAGTTATTCCAAATAGAATGTTGCGGATTTCCTATGGATAATAGGTCCTAACTATAACTACCCACTGGCGACCGCCAGTAGGTAATATATATATATATATATATATATATATATATGTCAAGGTGTATTGAAGAACGAGTGGCTGTATAAGTGTCTGAATGGATGATTTAGTAGGACTGACTATATAAGTGAGTGTTTAAACGTGTCTTACTAAATGCATGGGTTAGTGACTAAACAGTGTAAATGTCTGTATCAGTCTGTCAGTTGGTCTGTAAAGGGTTGCATGGGTTGGTGAGTAGCAAAATGAGTGTCTATATGGGTTATTGATTGGTTGTCTGAGTATCTGTATGGGTGCCTGAGTGTCTGTGAGGGTGGGTGGGGAGTGTGTGATCTAGGCATAGATGTGTGACTGGGTGATTCACTGGGTGTATGGGTTCAAGGGTGCATCTGTGTTGGGCTGTTTGGGTGGGTGAGTGTGTGTATGAGTGTGTTGGTGAGTGAATGGATGTCTCAGTGGTACATGTGTGAGTAACTCCATATGTGAAAGGCAGTATATGTGAGTGTTGGAGTATATAAATGGCTATGTTTGAGAGAGAGTGATTGTGAGAGTGGCTGTATGGATGAGTGTGTGATTTTATCAGTGATTGTATAAGAGAGTAAGTATGAATAAGTGAGGTGGTGTGTGTATAACTGTATAGGTGAGTAAATGGGAGTGTGATTGATTCTTTGCATGACTGACTAGGTGTGTGAGAAACGCTATGAATGAGTGGCAGTGTGTGAGTGTCTGTATAGGTGTATGAGTGTATATGATAGTGCTGTATTGATGAGTGACTGCATGTATGAGTGACTGTATGGGTGAATGAGTGGATGTGTGTGTAGACCTAGGAATCAGTGAGTGGGTATGTAGTAACTGGTATTGGTGTGTCTATGGTTTAAAAAATGGTAGTCTGTATATTCGAGTGGGTGTATCAAAGGTTATATTAGGGTGTGAGGAGGTGCATCAAATTATAACGTGGATGATGTCATCAATGATGTCATCAGTGATGTCACTGACCATGTCATGAATGATGTAATATGTGACGTCATCAGCAGTGCATTGTGGGGGTGTGAGTTATAGTTAGCTCAACTAACTATAACAGCCGAATTTCTTTGGTTTTCTATGAGTGAAGTGTCCAACTAACTATATAACGTCCCTGAAACCTGTGGTTTTTTCAGTGAATTTCGAAGGTTTTTTAAATGCTAATTTCTGACTATAACGTCCCTGAAACCTATGTTTTTTCCAGTGAATTTCAAATGTTTTTTAAATGCTAATTTCTAACTATGCCTACAGAGGTAGGACATGAGCAGAAAGAGGAAAATATGCACAGAAAGAAGAGAAATGCAGTAAGAACCAACAGAGGTGCAGAAAGAGGCCTTGTTACAAAGTCATCCTGTGCCCTCAACTTTTTGCTGATGGGTACTGGTGGTAACTGGCCTAACCAGGCCAAGAGCCTGTGCTATGCTAAAAGACACTATGGGGCAGATTTACAAGCCCCCTGCGCCACCACAATGTCACTTTTCGTGACGTACTGGTGGCGCAGGGGGCTCCTCCATATTTACAAGGAGAGGAAAAGCCACCCTGCGTGACTTTTCCTCTCCTCGTAAATATGGCCCCTTCACATGCAGCACTGTGCGTTGAAGAGGCGTTCCAAGGGTGTTGCTGTGGGTGTTCCCACGCAACACCCATGAAACAAGACACATCTCCAGATTTACAAGAAATCGTAAATCTGGAGATGCGTGTGACTGCTACGCCACCCTGGAGGTGGCGTAGCGAGGCGCAACGAGGAGAAATTATTTCATTTCTCCTAGTTTTTCCCTCTTTCAATGCGTGCTGCATTCTACAGCATGCATTGAAAGAGGAAAAAGCCTCTTGTGATTGTTTTTGTGCAGGAAGGTGTCCCTTCCTGCACAAAAACAATCTCCCCACGACGCAGGCATCCTTGCACCATGGTGCAAGGGTGCCTGCGCCGGCGCATGGCTGCAGTTTGTGCGCCAGCGCAGGGGAAGCACAGAGATACGACATATTCTTGTCAATATGTCGCATCTCTGTGCTTTCCAAACTAACGCAGCATGGTGCAGCAAAATGACTGGCTGCACCGTGCTGCGTTACTCTGTTGTAAATCTGCCCCTTAGAATACAGTGAAAACACCTACATACACTAGGGTACACTTTGGGTTGGGGTACCCCTGTGATTGGCATGACCTCCCCTATAAGGCCCTAGTACATAATAGGGCAGGGGGATTAAAACTACCTCTAAGTCAGGGGTGCAGAAACATGCGTCTTTAACTAATAGTCGTGTTTGCAAAGGGGTAGAAAAAGGGTGCTCGGCCTCTGACCAGCGCTCAGGAATTCCACTGCGTAGGACTTACAGGAGTAAAGTGGACTTCATCCCCCATCCCGTAGTCTGCCAGGAAGCACGTTTGCAGAGTGGTGGAGAAAGAGAGCATGGACTCCGAAGACGTCTTAGCAATCCTACTGTGTGGGACTTACTGGAGGTAGAAAGAGGGGTACTTGGCCCCCAAGGACATCCTTGGGACTAACTACCCCTCTCATTACCTCCAGTTAGTACCACACAGCAGGATTCCTAAGTTCTCATAACAGACCACGCCCCCTTTGCCCACCACTCTGCAAACGAGCTCCCTGGCACGCTCTTCGATGGGGATTGAAGTCCCCTTCACTGCTGCGGGCGTCCTTAGGGGCCAACTAGCCTACCATTTACTTCCAGTAAGCCACACACAGTGGGATTGCTGAGAGGTGGACACAGGCCACACACCATTTCTCCACCATCCTGCAAACGTGCCTCCCGGCACGCTCTTGGTTGGGGGATGAAGTCCCCTTTCCTCATGAGGGTCCCTGGGGGCCAACTGGCCCACCAGTTACCGCTAGTAAACCCAACACAGCTGGATTGCTGGGTGTGGTCTGAGACCACGCCCCCTTTTTACATCACTCTGCAAACGCGTCTCCTGGTGCACTGCTGCTCGGGGGATGATGTCCTAGAGTTTTTTGTACATCAGGCCTTTCATGCATGATATAAACACATGTAAATATATCATGCACGTCTAATTTAATACTAAGCAGTGGCTTTTCCGATGGCACAGTGCAACAGTAGGAAAAGAAAGGTGAGATGAGACACATTCAGGCACGGGGAGATTAAGTGATTTGCCCAGAATCACAGGATGTGGACGCGACCTCGAGGCTCGAACCCTGGTTTCCTGCACCAAAGTCGTCAGTTTAAGCAGATGGACCACATCCTCTCCAGGATTCCAAGTCATAGTTCTGCCATTTGGGCCTTAGGGGACAAACGCATTGTTAAAGATGGTGAAGACATTCCAGCCGCCAGAGAATTACAGGTTTTGGAGAACTCAGTGCAAACGATACAGCGCAAGCAGCTGAAGGCAATGTGGGTCCTGGTGAAGAGAGTTGCGGGTCTAGGTAGGATCGTTCAAAAGGTATAGGGGGCAGTCAGCAAAGGGTTCAAGTCACAAGCTCACAAACTGGACGCTAAGACAGCGACAGTCCTATGTAGATCATTTCATGACAAATCCATCACCCAGAGATGCAGCCCAACCAACACATACCCTTAGCAGGCGTCGGGATTTGGAAGGTCAGTGGACTGGGTTCCCAGTGTCAATCTACTGGATAATTCCAGAGGTGTAGGTGTAAATGTTTTAGTGCAAGTTACCTATGTGCTGGAGGACCTGCAAATAAGTTATGTGGCAACCAGGGAGGAAGCAGATGCTGCAAAAAGCGAAGAATGTTCCAGACTTAGATGTGTGCCTATGCCAGAAATAGTAAGTGGACTGTGCAGCAGTAAACAAATTACCAAGAAAGAAGGGGCCAGTTCAGAATAGAGAGCAGAAAGTGCCGGAGTACTTAGAGGGACAAAGTGACAGAGGGACTAAGACTACAACGCAAAATTGTGGACACCATAGCATGCATCAGCTTTATTTTTTGTACTCTCAGAACTGATCATCATAGCTTACCATCCAAAACCGACTGATCTCTGTGTTTTTCGAATTCAACCTGTGAAGCAACATAACGTGTATGTTAAATATCCAAGTTGTACACATCTGTGCATATCTTATTGGTTGTTGATATATTGTCTTGGCATACACTACCTATTAAAGGAATGTTTAAAAATAAACCTAAAGATGGGGTTGCTTTTTGAATGACACTGTTGAATTGAAGGCCAGAGGTGGTGTATTTGAAAAGGCAGATAGATTGGAGGTTGAACTGCTGCCCCATCCGACCATGCTAACACCTGAAGTGACTGGTGGTTCCTCCTAAGCTAACAGTGTGGGAATGATGCTGCCAGTGGTACTGCCTTCTGTGCAGGTTGGTGAAGTTTTCATTGTGCCAGACAGCTGCACGTGAATGTTTAGCTTTTTGGGCCCTTTAGTTTAAACTCTTTCTATGTTCCATATCTTATAATTAGCACCATCTGTTTCAGACAATGTCATAAAAGTAACAATGATGATCTACATCATATAATCAGAATAGGGGTAGATATGTGTTCCTTAGAGGCCACTATCTCATTACCTGGCCCAGGATTTGATTCTAACTGCATAGCATACTGCCACTCAAACGCAAAGCTTCAACATCATTACTATGGGGGCTGTGCTTCTCCATTCCCTGCATTTGATCCTCCATCACATTTATCAGAGGTTCAACATGGTTCACAGTAGCAATTCTGTGAAAGTGTAATTCTCAGGTGATGTGAACATCAGAGTGAAATGCTTGATAAACCCTGATTTCTGAGTCATTCGGTTTTTTTTTGTTTTTTTTTTTAAACCGTTTATTACAGAATCCAAAAGATATACAAAGATGGGCCTACAACCTTCAGGCCGGCTGCTAGCAAACAGAAAGAGCATATAATACAAACAGTAGAACACACGCTGCGGCAGAAGAGAGATCACAGGAGTTGAAAGAAGCGTTGGCAGCCACACCATCCGGACCCCACACAACGGTTTCATTTTTATATAAATAACGAAGAAACAAATCCACAAGGCAACCCACAATCGGAAACAATAGCATGTGCTCCCCTGGGGGGACCCTACCGATCCACAGGAATATCAAGGGGGGGGATAGGTCGGGTCGGAGACAAAGTGAACTCAATGCCCAGAACCAGGAAGACAAGCAGGCTAAGGAGACGGGGCCGGTGACGGATCAGGCATCAGCGGCGGGGTACAGATTCCCCCACGGTAGGCGTTCCAGGGGCCCCACACTTTCACCCATTTCCCAGGCTTACCTCTCGCAACATACACCACCTTTTCCCGAAACATACACCAATCCATGTTGTCCTTCCACGCCGAGACAGTCGGTGACCTCTGGGAACCCCACAATTGCGCAATATCACGCTTGGCCACCATACATCCCAGAGTCACCCACCACGTCTGCGGCACTGAGTAGTCGGTTGGCTCCCACACATTCAGGAGACATCTCCTCGCCTCGGGCAGCAGCGGCACATGCGTAACTGCCTGCAAAACCTCGTGCACACCACGCCAGAATCGCGCCACCTCCGGGCACTCCCACAAAATATGGAGAAAGGTCCCCAAAGAACCACACCCACGCTTACACAACCCGTCCACAGCATAGCCCATACGCATCAGACTCGGCCCCGTAACATAGACCCTATGGAGTATCTTGAGCTGGACGAAGCGAAGGCGAGCCGGTATGGCCACCTCTTTCGGGGAGGCCACCGCAGACACCCAGTCCTCGTCATCCAGCTCCAATCCATCAGCCCCCCACGCCTCACGAAGGCCAGTCAGCAGTCCCGAGCGATCATTGATGAGTTTTTTGTAAATTAATGAAATCGTGCCGTCCGGTACATGCCCATCTAGCACTCTATCTTCCAGAGGGGAGTACTCCGGGATGGAGGCAACGTCCGAAAATACGGAGCACAACGCATGACGGATCTGCATATATCGAAAGTACTCCCTGTCCTGCAACTGGAATTCCGTCTGCAGCACATCGAACGTTTTGAATCCCCCCCTCGTCCAGAGATCGCCCACCCTGCTGATGCCTATCATGTCCCACTTCTCAAAGCCCTTCGAGGTCCACAGGGAACCCAGCCGCTCAGATGCGTATAGTGGCGTCGCCTGGGTCAAACGATCCTTCCACCCCATCGCCAAGTTAGCCGCGTGCCACACCCGCACCATGACCCGCGTGGGGCCCGTCAGACGTGCGTCGAGCGAGCTAGAATAAAGCGCCCGATTATAGTCGCCGCCCGGCAGTAACATTTTATCCATCTCAAAGGCCGGGTTTAGAGCGGGCCCGTAAAGGCCGTGATTTATCGCAGCCAGCTGGGAGGACCAGTAATATCGCTTGATGTCTGGGAGAGCAACCCCCCCATCGTACCACGGGAGCGTCAGCTTCGCCAGGGCGATACACGGTCTACCCTCCCAGAACAGGCGGAGCTGCAAGCTCTCCACCTCGCGAAAGTAGCGCGCCGGGACAACGTCCATTGTGTTCTGTAAGGCGTACAGGAAACGTGGCAGCGACATCATCTTAAACAATGTCGCCCGGCCGAGCGGCGAGAGCGGCAAGCGCCTCCAACGCGCGACATCATCCTTCAGGCGCTGGAGGGGGGGAAGCAGGTTCTGTTTATACCGGGCCTCCGCGTCCAGGGTAATGAAGATACCCAGGTACCTAAATCCCCGCGGGGCAATCTGGATAGGACAACCACGCGGAAGGATAGGAGCCTCCCTAGAGAGGACATACACACAAGATTTAGCCCAATTGATGACTAGGCCGGAGTTGAGGCCAAATGAGTGCAATACATCAACCAGTACTATCAGCGATTTACGCGGGGAAGCCAGGTACAAAAGAATATCATTAGCGTAAAGAGATACGCGGTCCTCATACTCGGGGGTCCATCGGAGACCACGGATAGAAGGATGCCACCGCAGCCACTCCGCCAGGGGCTCCAAGGCAAGCGCGAAGAGGAGCGGCGATAACGGGCAGCCCTGCCGCGTGCCCCTGCCCAGCTCAAACGGAGCCGACACTCTACCGTTCACAGCCACCTGCGCCAGCGGTCCGGAATACAACAATTTCACCCAACCGATGAATCCCGGGCCAAACCCAAACTTCGCCAGCGTCGCCCAAATATATGGCCACTCAAGTGTGTCAAACGCCATAGTGGCGTCCAGGGACGCCAAAATGGCCGGCTCCCTAATGAACGGGACACGCGCGAGCACCCCATGCAAGCGCCGCAGGTTGAGCGCAGTGTTGCGATGAGGGATAAAACCGGACTGATCCTGGTGAATCAGATCGCACACCACGCCAACCAGCCGATTGGCCAACACCTTGGCGAGAATTTTGGGTTCCGCATTCAGCAGCGAAATGGGCCTGTAGGACGTGACCCGGTCCCGCGGCCTCCCCTCCTTGTGAATAACCACGATAGTAGCCAGACGCTGGTCTAGCGGGAGGGAACCCGCCGAACGGGCCGCGAGGAACATAGCACGGAGATGCGGCGCCAGCGTATCCGGTCGCAGCTTGTACAATTCGATAGGAAGACCATTAGGACCCATGGCCTTGCCGGAAGCGACCGAACGTATGGCGAGGGCAATTTCCTCAGATGTTGGGGCGGCGTCCAACGACACTCTGTCCTCCTCCGAAAGGGAAGGCAGCGCGATATCCCTGAGCAGGGCATGGGAATCCTCTTCCGAGCGGGAGGACACCGGGGAATACACCCCACGGAAATATTCAGCGAAGCAATCAACAATTTCTCCCGGTTCAGTGACACACACACCATCCAGTTTCTCAATCGACGGGACAACTCGACTCGCTCTCTCCTTTTTATCCAGCCACGCAATCAATTTCCCAGCCTTATCACCCACATCATACAGTCTCCCCTGTTGCTCTCTACTGAGGCCCCTGGCCGCCTCCGTGACGAGGGCCTTATAGGCCGCCTGCTTGAGTCGGAGAACATGTAATTTGTCATCCGTCACCCCCCATTCTAGATCACCCTCCAACTCGGTTATCTCAGTTTCAACACGGGTCACCTCCTCCCGCTCGCGCTTCCGGGAATGGGAAATAAGGGACAGGGCCTCCCCCCGGAGTACCGTCTTGAACGCCTCCCACAGAGAGACCGCCGATGACACAGACCCCACATTATCGTCAAAATATCGCTTAAGGGATTTAACCAACTCTGCGCGAATGGTGGGGTCACGCAGGTACCAGGGATTAATCGGGACCACCCTACCCTCCCCCCTCGGGAGAATGTCGAAGTGCAACAGGAGCGGGGAGTGGTCCGAAATACCCCGCGCCAAATGGCGCACCTCCCCGATCCTCCCCGCATGCGCCGCCGGCACCAGGACATAATCTAGCCTTGAGAGACTGCCATGGGCCCCGGAATGAAAGGTGTACTGTTTCTGTGTAGGGTGTTTCAAACGCCAACAATCCACCAGCCCCAAGGTATCCAAGAGGCCAGACAACCACGCTTGGGCACGGGGGAGATCCCTAGGGGGGTGACGGTCCTCAATTCCGGAAACCACAGCGTTAAAATCCCCCCCAACCACTAGAATCCCCTCCGGAAGGCCAAGGAGGAGGCGCCCCAGATCCGCAAAAGTAGTCGTTTGCAACCCTGGCGGGACATAGACAGAAACAAAAACAATCACTCTGCCCTCCATTCTACCCACCAGAACCGTGTAACATCCCCTGTCATCATGGAGCACCTCATCAACTTCCAACGGGAGCGAGGTTTTAGCCATAATGCCCACACCCCTTGAACCAAACGTGAAGCCCGAATGGGCCAGAAGGCGGTAGCCCCGTCGATTCATAGCACGAAAGGAGTTGCCAATGAGGTGTGTCTCCTGCAGAAAAACTATATCAGGTGAAATTCGTTTCAGGAACTGCAGGACCACACCCCGTTTTATCCTGTCCCCCAGTCCATTAACATTCCAGGACAAAAGACTCAGTCCCCTACCCCCCATCATAGCCGAAAGCGATCAATCGTCCCCCCGAGAGCACTTTAGGAATAGCACAACAATACTTTTGCCTTGTGGTACAAATGAACAATACCCCACCCCAACCCAACCGCCCCAACAAAACTCCCCCCTCCCTGCACCCCTGACAGCCCCCCCAACTTGCAGTGTGCCTGTCGCCCCTATATAATTGGAACTAGTTAGACCCCCTAGAGGAGGAAAGAGTACCCCCTCAAGACCCCGCACCGCCTCCAAAGGAGGGAAGACGAGTACAACAAACAAAAGACCCTAAGCTTGGCCGAAAGTGGCAGCATCATCCAGAGTGAGCCCCGGCATCAGTACCTCAGACCTGGTCCGGTGGGCAGTCTCCTCCCGCAGCCCCCCCCCCCGCCCTCCCGATCATGACCCCCAGACAAAGTGTCCAGCCAGTCCCCGGCCGTTTCAGGACGGTCAAAAAAGTGAGTGCGACCATCCACCTCCACCCGCAGCCTGGCCGGGAAGAGCATGGCGTATTTTAAGTCCATGCCTCGAAGCCGCCGCTTGACGCCCAGGAAACTCAGTCTCTGCTTCTGGACCGCTTGGGTGAAGTCAGGATAAAAGTTCACCTCCATGTTCTCCAGCTTAATCGGCCCTTGCAGTCTGGAAGCTTGCAAAATCGCATCCCTGTCCCGAAAGTTAAAGATGCGGGCAATAAGAGGCCGCGGAGGGGCTCCAACCTTCGGTCTGCCCCCGGGAACTCTATGGGCCCTCTCAACGGCAAAGAATTTACTCAGTCCTCGAGGCTGGAGATGGGTAGTGATCAGGTCCTCCACAAAGAGATCCGCCGCCGACTCCTCCCGTCCCTCGGGCACTCCGATGATGCGGATATTATTCCTCCGGGCCCGGCTCTCGGAGTCCTCCAGGCGCCGATCCATGAGCGCACTCGCCTGACGGAGCCGGTGCACCTCCGTTTGAAGGGCCGCCACCTCAGTCGTGAGGCCCGACGCGGTGTGGGCCAAAGAATCGACCCGGTCGTTCGTCTTGGCGAGATCAGCTCTCACAAGGTTGACATCAATGAGGACCGCGTCGATTTTGTGTGCTAAAGTGTCGAACTGCTGGCCCACCGAGGCCTTCATTTCAGCAATGGTGCTCATGACGTCTTGCAGAGACAGATCCGTGGGCAAATCCGGGGCATCCGGGGGGCACTCAGAGGACTTGTGCGATCCGACGGGAGACCCCTTCGGGAGGGTGTAGCGGTCCATGATGTTGGCCTGATGTGCGGCGCCACGCCGGGTTGACTTGGCCTTTAACCGATCCCCATCCTGCTTCGTGGCCATCGTCGCGGGTCTCACACCCGCACCAGCCGCGCAGTGGAGAGCAAGCAATCCAGGCCACGAGCTCCGGGGGCCACCCCAGGACGGCAGAGCGGGCCGCAGCAGGCAGGCAGGCAGGGTCTCCCAGCGAGGCCACCCCAACACAAAGAGCGCCGTGATCCCACTTGCGAAAACGGGAAGGGGGCGCGAAAGTGAAAGTGAAAGTGTGGGGTACGCGACTCGCCAGGCCCAGCCCGCCGTTGTTGTTCACTTTGCCACTGGGTCGCCCCCAAACGCGAATCCGGGGTCAGGAGAGAAGTAGGCCGCAAACTTCAATCGGTGCTCACTCCGGCACCCGAGGTCCGATTCGAAAACGGGAAACGGGTACCACCTCGGCTCAGGCTCACCGGCACAGTACCCTCAACCGATGCAGGATGAAGACAGGATAAACGTAGGAGGTTGTGGAGGTCCTCGGGAGCCTCGCACCTACGCGGCCATCTTGGTTGCGCGCTAGGCTCCTCCCCTCTCTGAGTCATTCTTGACACAAAAGATTCCTTCCCTTTCTTTCGCATAATGTAGTTGGCTTTTAAAGCACCGATCGAGGGGCAGATTTACAAGCCCCGTACGGCACATTTGCGCTGCCGTTGTGTCACTTTTGTGACGCAGCAGCGGCACAAAGCCAGCGCCATGCTGCGGGGTATTTACAAAGCCCTGCGCCACATGTGGGCTTTCCTGCGCCGGAACGCCTCCTAAAAGTGGCTGAGTGAAATCTACAAGATTTCACTAAGTCACTTTTACGACCATGCTGCGTCAAAACCCTGCGCCTGCTTGAAGCAGGTGTAAGGATTGACGCAGCATGTTGGGAATAGGGGCACCCCGAGCCTTGCTGGAGCTGCGTCGCGCTTGCGATGCGGCTCCAGCAATGCGCCGCCTTTCCGCCGGGGGATGTGACACGCATCTGCCCATCCGTGCGCCACGGTGCGCTGCATTGTAAATGCGGCGCATCAGTGGTGGGGCACGGGTGGGCAGATACGTCGCAACTCTTCTGGCGCATCCCTGCTGATTAGCAGAGATGCGCCAGAAGTAGTAAATCTGCCCCCAAATGTCCACACACTTTACCACAGACGGCCATTAATTCATTTATCAAATAGTTGTGCACTATTAGGCTCTGGCAGCAAAGTAAGTCAAACTATTTTCCATTTGCTATGACATGGACAACATACTAGGACTGTCAGTGAAAAAACATCTAACCCCATACTCCCATATTAAAGTCATTCAAAATCACTGGTGTTAGATTTGATGAGTTATCAAATCTCTCAATACTGAACATTTTGATGGAGGCATGGTAACAAACACTTTGTATATTATTGAGCACTGTGATCGGTTCACAAAATAAATTTCCCGTCGGCCATATTGTAGTTCATGGACTAGCCAAGCCAGGTTGTGAGACAGATGGATATGACTGGCTGCTGCGCGGGGGATATTGCTCTGGCAGCCATAACAAGGGTTGAGACACGATCCGCCAGGTTTATGAACAACATCTCTCTGGGTGCATTAGCATGGCAGGGCAATCACATCCCACTGCTAGAGAGGACCCAGGTGCCCCTCAAAGGGTTCGAAAACAACCCTATCCTGACAAAGCATATACATATTGACTATTGAAGGCATCTTTGCAGTGGCGTCCTATAGAATTACTCTAAGTTAACCTAACGCTGACATGAGCCTGTACTCTGCACTAACCCTGGACTCTAATGCACAATGACTCATGCCCTTTCACCTGTATTGATTGGTACTAATCCTACAATGTATTTGATTTCAGCCATGCGATAGTATTATTGAGAGCGCTTGGCCACACCTAAAAATAATAAAAAGGGGAGAAATATGAGGGATTCATGCCAAAGATCAAAACATGCGACGACTGCCCACGCGGCACAGACAACGGCGATATCTGGTGAGAAAAGGATGCAAAGAGACTAAATGCATGGCATGACCAAAGACAATGCCCATCATCGAGTATCTGACTGACTCCGGGCATACATTTTGACAGAGCACAGACAGTGCCCTGCATGGCTTGCTTTCAGGCTGTAGTGGAATAGTGATATGCGAGGTGGCCATTGGCAAAGAGATGCATGCACAACCCAGCCCATTTACTTGTTCCATAAGACAGAGCACATTTAGAAGGGGATATCGCCACCAGGATGTCACTTTTAGTAATGTTCTGGTGGCCATATCACCTTATCCTTAGTTAAAAGGTGGCGTAAGGCCACTTAATGTGGCTTAACACCACCTAGTAAATAAGGCACGATTTCAAGCTTCAAGCAATGGGTGTTGCACTAAGCATTCTGCCACAATAACACCCATTGATTTTTGACGCTGCCCCATATTTACATTAAGACCAGGGAATACCTGGTCTTACACTGACAATACGATAATAAACTATTAATTAATTTCTTCTTGTATTTTGCTGTTTCTATGTGTGCTGCACACATAGAAATAGCAAATCACCTTTCAAGATTGCCCTGCACCACAGGCACCCTTGCAACATGGCGCAAGGGTGGCTGTGCTTGTGATAAGCAGCTTTTTTGGCAGCAGCACTAGGAGAAATGCAGGGGTGCGGCGTATTTTTGTAAATACGGTACATCCCTGCGTTAACATTTTTTGGAGTGCGGTGTTACCAATTTTGGCAAAACACCACTCTCCAACATTTTGTTGTAGATATCCTCCAACGTCTCTGCATGTGTGTCTGCTAGAACACAGAACTTGTGAGCTCCTCATCAAAGCTGCCTGCTCCTCGTCGACCCAGGGAATCCATGGGATTCCGCCCCACACTGCAGTGTATGCATGGCGGTGCAGGTGGATTCCCGGTGATTCCTAAGTGAGTATGGTAATCCTTAAGAATACCTTTCGAATGGTGAACCCTCACGTCAACCCCCTCTCCCCCATTGGGGTTGCTAGTGCATTAAAAGGCAAGTTATCCTAACAAATACAGGGGTATGCCAGAGTGCAGGGATGATGGTATCCATATCCCCTCAACTAGAACTCTGGAAGTTGATAGATTTTTCTCCACCGTATTCTTCCTAAATAAAATAAAAATAAACTTTACCTTTCTTCTCTTTCTAAACTCTACTCGATCTCTTTCACCACCTGGGCCCAGGTATACTAAGTTTGTGTGTTACAGATGCATGTGTCAAGTCGTTGCAACGCAACACTAGGCCTTAACTGAGATTTACTGAGACACGCCATGGGTGATTCACACCGTATGCATAGCTTTGTGAAGAAAAGGTACTTCAACCCACCCCAGTATGCTGCATTGCGTGACCGTGCATGTGGGAGGCATTCCAAGGGTGGAGCATGGGCGTTCCCATTCATTCACCCATGGATTTTGGTGCATTCCCAAATTTACTAAAGCTAGTGAACCTGGGAATCCACCAAAATGCTGCATCCTCTTCAACGAGGTCTAATGAGGAGAAATATCTCCTTGTCATTTCTTTTTTCTGATGCAGGAAGCATTCCACCGCACAAAGAGGAAAATACCTGTAAGGATTGCTTTTGTTTTTGTGAAGGATGCAGGGGTGCTTGCATTGGAGCTAGGCTGCACACAATGCATAAGCATAAGGAGAGAGCAGACATGCTCCATATCTTTGTAAATGTGGAACATTTCTGTTTTCTCCCTTTCACACAATGCAGTGCAGCAACCTTGCTTTCTGCCCTGTGTTGCATAAAAGATTATTAAACATGCCTCCTGGAACGAGTAGCCTATAACCAACTCTTGTCTTACCATGATTCGGACTCTGATTTATTCTCTGCAGTCTCGATTTTTACCAGTACCCTTACAGAAACTGATGATCTTTTAGTCTCTAAGGGGCACATTATCAAGCCAGGCGATAAAATTATCGCCGCTTTAGCGGCAGAAAACTGCCCCTAAAACGGCGATAATGGGCTTGATAATATGCTCTTGGAATTCCAATTGAAGCTCAGGTTAGATGTGAAGGACATCTAACATGGGCTTCAATTGGAATTCCATAGAGCATATTATCAAGCCCATTATTACCGTTTTAGCGGCAGTTTTCTGCCGCTAAAGCGGCGATAATATTATCGCCTGCCTTGATAATATGCCCCATACTCTCTTAACGTCTGCCAGTTAATCTAAGCAGTCCTATTTTCTAATGTATTTCTGTTATTTTTCAAAAGAAAGATGAAATGTAGTTCTCCAAGACTGAGTTTTTATTTGTTTGCCTTCCCTCTTTAACCATTCAGATTGCTTTATTTGGGTTAAAGCAAGGAAGCCCCTTGGGGTATCAACTCACTTTACAAAACCTAATAAATCGAAGGAAAAAAAAAGCTCTCTAATCCTTACACTTTCTTTCTAGATCTTGGCTATTGCTTTCTCTACGTGGCCTTCTAGCTTTACTCCCTATATTTACTTTTAGATACATTTCATATGGAGCTCTTTTTACCTTCAATGGCCCCTTTTGCCTTTTGAGCCTTGGTGTCTATTTGTTTTGTCACGTTTTATAATGTTTCTGTGTTTGTGGTCTTCTCTTTATCTGGTATCTAAGCATTACTTACACCACTTACAACATGTTTCCCCTCTTCAGGTTATCATTTCTAATCATCTGTGTGCACAATCTCATTACAATCTTTTTCCTTCGTTACTCCTGAGCAATGGAACAGTCACTCTCTATCTTTTCGCTCTCTCACTCTTCATGCAATTTGGCGCAGAATAAGCAACATTTAGGCCTATTCATGAGGGACAATTTGGTCTTAAACATATATATATATTTTTTTTTATGCGTTTTTATATAGCGCGGACTTTACCCGAAGGTGTAAGAGCGCTTCACAATAGGAACAGCAGTGTTACATGAGGAGAAAATTACAAGTGGGCATGTTACAAAAGCAAACGTTACATTACATGAGGCAAAAGTGACAAATGTGCATGTATCAAAAGCAAACAAAATGCAAGAAGAGGTAGCAAACTATACGTTACAAGAGGAAAAAGTGACATTTGTGCAAGTTACATAAGCTTACAAGATGCAAGTAGAGGTATAAAACTGCAATAAATGGCAGACACTCAAAACACAAGAACACACTGGGAAGGCACTTCTATAAGCATGGAGTACAGACTTTGCTATAGTGGAAGAACTTCCTTCAGGGACTAGAGAGGGCGTGAATTAGATTTGGAAGTGTGTTTGAAGGATGAGAACTTTGAGGTCAGTTTTGAAGGACCGGGAAGAGGTGGTGGTCGGGAGCTGAGGCGGAAGTGAGGTCCAGATTCTCACTGCGTTGCCTGAAAAGGATTGGGCCATCGATCTTTCCTTTTTGAAAGTGGGAGGTTCAAGCAATATGTTTTCCGCATTACGTGGTGGTCTAGAGCCTCCAGAGAGTTTCACTTTATTTGCCAGGTAGCGAGGAGAGGAGGAGTGCAAGGATTTGTGGGTGATACAGGCAGTCTTGTAGATAGATCTTGCCTCGATGGGAAGCCAACGAAGGGTGGATAAAATGGGTGTGATGTGGTCGCTCCTTTTGGCCCCATATATGAAACGAGCTGCAGAATGGAGAACAGATTTAAGGGGGGACAGGTGGGATTTGGGGAGGCCAGTAAGAAGAGAATTGCAGTAGTCCAATCTAGAGAGAACCAGCGATTGGACCACGGTTTTAAGGTCTTGCTCCGGGAAGAAGCTACGAATCCCCCAAAGAAGGCGCAGTTGGTATCGAGCAGACTTTGCAATGGAATTGATGTGGGAGAGTAGATTGAGTTTTTAGTCGAGAATGACACCAAGGGATTTTGCGCTGTCGACAATGATGGGTTTATTGTTAAGTAGATTCATCTGATCCATCCATGATTGAACCAGAGGAGGAGAAAGTGAGGAGGAGAGGAGAAGGAATTCAGTTTTGGAGGGATTCAGAATCAGTTGATGAGTTAACATCCAGTTTTGAATGGAGTCGAGAGTAGAGTTTAGGATGGAAAGATCCACCCTGAGGTAGATTTGAGTGTCGTCCGCATAGAGATGATAAAGGATCCTGGATTTACTTAGGATATTTCCCAATGGTTCCAAATAGTGGTTGAACAAAGTGGGTGCAAGTATAGAGCCTTGAGGAACACCTCGACCTACCGCCAAAGGAGATGAAAGACTGTTTGCTATTTTGATCATTTGGGATCTATCAGAGAGGAAGGAAGCAAACCATTTAAGCACAGTGCCCGCCATACCCATTCTCTGTTGAAGAGTGTTAAGGAGAGTGTTGTGATTGACAATGTCAAAGGCTGCAGAAAGGTCAAGGAGAATTAGAAGACAAGACTCCCCCGAATCGAGTATCCGCAACGCGTCGTCAATCACTTGCAGCAGGGCTGTTTCAGTGCTGCAGTTTTTAATGAAGCCAGACTGGAAATTGTCAAGAAGATTATTGTCCTTGATATGACGGATAGTTGTTTCGCTAGACATCTTTCTGTGATTTTCACAAGAAAAGGTAGATTAGTGATGGGGCGGAAGTTGTTGAGGTCGTTCGCATCAGCGGTGGTTTTCTTAAGCAGAGGCGTAAGCTGCCCAGTTTTGAAGGAAACAGGAAGGGAGCATTGACAGAGGGAGAGGTTAACCAGAGTGGTCCAATAGGAAAGAGAATAGGTATAGAAGTCGATGGCAATGGCGCTAGGGATGGGGTCAAGAGAATGGTTGGAGGGCTCATGACCCAATGTACCTTTTTATGGTTCATGACCCAATGTACCTTTTTATGTTTGACAGGAATTCACACATGGATTACTGCAAGAGTATATCAATTCACAGGCACAGACATATTAGCTGTAAGTGCACAGATCTCGGTAGCTGTACATCCCTTTCAAGGGGTGAGAAGTGCACATTCCAAGACCTGGTTTATGCTCTAAATTTGGGAATGCTCAAAAATACATTTGTGCACATTCCCAAGTTTTGATCTAGTCCCTTTTTATCCTGGAAGGTATTGAACATTCACTCCGGACAAGGGTTGCGGAACTCCTCTTCCAATGTGGAAAAAGGAATAGATTACCCCAGATTTGCTGGGGGTGATGTTGATGGGCTTTCCCCAGGGAGAATAATGCTTTCCCAGGGGTGGGAAAAATTGCATTTGTACAGGGTATCCTTTTCCTGTTGTGTGAAATTCTGTGTTGCAAAGCACATGAACTTCCTGGGAGTATTATTGGCAAACTGCACCCTACACAGCCTTCCAGGAATACATCCGGGAATGCTTGTGACTAGAAAAAATAAGGAAAGGTATATTCAAGAAGAAGCAGAGGTAACCTAGTCGTGCTTATTGTTATTTTTTTCGCGCCTCAGGCCCATGTTCCTCTCTCTCTTAACTCTGACCAATGTCAATGTGTCATAGTTGCTTCCTTACTTTTGTATTCATTATTCTAATGAATTGAACAGCACTTCGATCAATTAATACTAATGATGGAGGCTTCTTTCCCATGCCTGCCCCCGTCCACCACCCACAAAAAGCTTCCTCAGCATTGTTCACTCCAGTGGTATGGAGGTGACTAATCTCACAGTTCACTCTTGATAAGAACAAAAGGTTGATTGTGGCATGAAGTCACAAGTTCATTTATGTGCGCTCTCACACTGAGGGGAGTCAAGAGAAAACCCCTGTGGTGTATTAGACAGCTCTAAAAATGGAATAGTAGCGTACAAAATAACTATTTAATCTTTAAGGAATACATATCCTGAATGATATATAACAATACATGACATTTTAGCATGATAAATTCCTTTTATTTTGTCGATTTTTGCCATCTATTGAGTTTTAGCAATTTATAAAAACACCTATTTTAGCAAGTGCTTGCTTCAATCAATCAATCAATCAGGGTTTTTTAAAGCGTACTACTCACCCGTGAGGGTCTCAAGGCGCTGGGGGTGGGGGTTTACTGCTCCGTTTGGGTCTTCAGAAGAGCCAGGTCTTGAGGTCCTTCCTGATTTGGTGCAGTGTTGGGCTCCATCGAAGGTGAAGGGGGAGTTTGTTCCAGATCTTGGTTGCGAGGTAGGAAAAGGATCTTCCACCTACTGTGGTCCTGTAGAAGCATAGGATGGTGGCTAGGGAGAGGTCGGCTGAGCTGAGGTCTCTCTTGGAGGCGTGGAAGGAATTTCGGTCATTGAGGTGTTGGGGTCCGGTGTTGTGGAGGGCCTTGTAGGCGTGCATGAGCAGCTTGAAATTTATTTTTCTCTTGACTGTGAGCCAGGGGAGGTCGCAGAGGTGTTGGGTGATGTGGTTTTGCCATGGGATATTGAGGATAAGTCTGGCTGCAGCATTGTGGACGTCTAGAGTTTGCGGAGAAGTTTTTTGTTGATTCCGGCATAGAAGGCATTGCAGTAGTCCAGTCTGCTGGTGATGAGTTCGTGAGTGACAGTTTTCCTGTAGACGGGGAGATACACTTGAATGTCTTGCAGAGTATGTGGAGGGTGTTGAAGTATGCAGAGGATACAACGTTGATTTGGCGATTCATGGTGAGTGATGAGGCGAGTATGATGGCGAGGTTGCATGCATGGTCCGTTGGGGTGGGTGGGTCTCCCAGGGCGGGGGGGGCGATGCAGAGGGGGAGGAGGGGGTGGAGTTGAGGATGAGGACTTCTGTTTTCTCTGAGTTGAATTTCAGGCAGCTTTTCCTCATCCAGGTTGTGACGTTGCTTGAACAACGCTTGACATTGCACATCAATAAGCACCCTTTTTTCACCAAAATAGTAAATATAACTTCTGCTGAAATGTTGTCGCTCCTACTCGTAGTACAACTCCTACTTCTACTGAAAACCATTTATCACCCTGTCACTACTCATAAGCACCAATATTTGGCAAACAGAATGTCATAGCAATATTGTTACAATGTGTGAATGCGATGTCAACGAATACCATGATATGTGTGGGCCTGACAAATGCAATACCAATAAAGGCAATATCAATGTATGCCATAACCTGTACCCACAGGACCATGCCAATACCTGTCAATGTAATATCAATGTATATCATAAAGTGTACCCGCATAGTGGCGCCGACGCCAGCAATGACGAGATTAATGTATATCATAATCCATGCACAAATGATTATACTGTTGCTAGTAAAAACAATGTTGATGTACGTTATGACTTAAGCAAACTTAACTGTGTCAATATCAGTAAGAACAATGTCAAAGTATGCAATGGAAATTGTATGCAAAATGTTAAGGAGGTTGAGAGAAATGATACCTGTGACTGCCATATTATTTTCAGGAGTTCCAATGAACTTGTATCATTCCTGTCAGATTCACCCAAGGTGACCTCCCCATCAACCTCAAGTCAGAGATAAGTAGTTAGACAAGTCTTCTGACCCACACCCACGCCCCTTAAATACTGGGCCACAGGTGGAGTCTCTCTTAACCTGAAGACAAACGTGCTTCCAGGGAAAACCCTGATTGATCCCACAGATAGATTGTTGCACCACAAACATGTCCGAGGAAATTGGCCCCAATAAAACACATTTGGCCAAGGGCTTATGTTCTTAAAAATACCACAAAGCTAGATACCACATGATGATAGAAATGCCCAACCAATCAGGACACAACATGCAGCCTACACATAGTGATAACGCTCTCCTCAGGCCGGACATCTGGACACATACACACTGGCCCACACTAGCTCTCCCCGAGATCAAGAGCCATCTTTGTCCTTGATTTATGACTGAGATGCTTTTTTGGAATGAAGAAAATTGCTTTATTGTACCTCACAAACTGTATATGACAGCGGCCATAGCTTTGTACACCTTGAGACTTTGAGCGGACGCACTCTGTCGAGGGTCTCCCGGCTTCAGCGTTTAAGCAACATGTTCCTATTTTGCCAAATGCCTCTTGTCTTTTCAATTATTTAAGGTAAACTCATATCCAAACAACAATATGATGGTCATGCCCTTATTCTTAGTGTCATTGTGCTGCAGTTTTGCCACAGGGAACATATGGTTCAGCATACCTTGCATTCTTCCCGAGTGAAATAACCATGCATTTTCCTGCTTCTAATGAGGGATGAGAATGAAGGTTTATTCCACCCAAATTGTGTGCATTTTCTCTTGTTCTAATCGGTTTTCCCTTGGTGAAATGTGCATTGGTAAAATAGTGTGTAGTACTTCTTCATTTATCAGGCTGCTGGCAACTGGATCATTGCACTCAATTCCTGCATAACTGGCATCGGTCATTTGAATGTCTTCACAAAAGAGAACCATGGCCTAATGTATTGAGCAAATCCCTTGAGTTTTGTCAGAAAAATAATGTCTCTTTGAATGGCATGCTTAAGGTTCAATTTAGACAACTTACAAAATACACATTAACTCATCACGTACATTTACCTTCGGTGCATATGTGTGCACCTTAACACGCAAGAAGTAAATAGAGCATGATAAATCAAGTCATCACCAGCTAACCACTTTACACAGCTTTGACACACCTCAGTATCTGAGCCCTAAAGTGTGTAATTTAATTGTCTTTGTATTAGATGAGCATCTGAATTCCCTGCAGTAGCCTATTGACTCTTTCAACCTTGCCTCTTGAAACTTTACTAAATGCAGGAGCTGATACTGCAGGTTTTGTATTCATAATGATTAATTAATCCAGTACAAAGCAATGTTCTTGACTGCAAGAGCAGAATCCACTTTGGAAAACATAAATGACAGCTTGACTGAAATAATTAACACCAGCCCAGATAGAGTTGGGATTGCTCCTTTGCACTGCAGTACTTCAGAGGATTTCATTAATAATAATTCCGACTACCAGAGAAGATGCTCAATCAAAAAAAATATATATAATGCTTGAGGGTGTGAAAGTTATGTGAAGAATACATGCAGAACAATATTCAATACAAAGAGATGCAATTAATTCGGAGTTTATTGCAGGACACATTTTGGTTTATGGTACAGTCAATGCCTAATTATTGCTTGATTTGTTTTGTGATGTAGAAGCAACATATTCTCATGATGCGATTAAATAGAATGTTTTCCGACCTGTCCTTTTACGTGATTCTATTAAATATTGTTCCCCTGCAAATATAAATGTCTTGAGTTTAAAACAGGGCTTTAGTCTGAAGATAGTGAGATACAAAAAAGATTTGTCGCAGCCCGCCCAGCTTGATAAAGTGAGGGAGATGTTATTCGAACTCTGGTCCCATGTGCTCAATGTGCGAATGTAACAAACTGGCCACATCTCATCCATATCCTACATATTCAGTTGTTTAAGAAGTATGTGCGGGTGAGTGATTGTAAAATATAGGGATGGTCCTTAGACTAGGGAGCATGACATATAAATATATCTATGAAGTGCAAGCAAGTACAAACAGACTGACAGTGGTTTAAATCTACATCACCTGAGGCACGTGTGAATACCAGGGTCTCCTTTTTTGGGCTCTGCTCAAGTAGCATTGTCCCAGCTTCTCAACTGTTGCTACCATCTCTCCTCCCTGCCTTCACTAGTCCCCATTACCCAAAGAGAGTTGGGTCAGCAACCTAAATCGACTTACAAATCTTGTATTCCAGCTCCAGAGTAGGACCTTATCAAAGGTGCTTCTTTTACATCTTTCCACTGATTAGCTGTTTTCATATTAAAGCACTTAAGGGCATATGTACAAGGGCAGTGGCTGAGTGAGGCGTTAGCTTTCCTGGCTTAACCCCTTCGCTGCTAGGCCTTTTCCCCTCCTGTGCTAAGCCTTTTTTGGGCTATTTGGGGTAGTGCGCGCTTAGGCCCCTGTAACTTTTTGACCACATTAGGTATCCATGCCAAATTTGCGTCCTTTTCTTCCAACATCTTGGAGATTCTAAAGGTACCCAGGGTTTGTGGATTCTCCTACAGGGTTCCCAGAAATTAGTCAAAATACAGCAAAATTTTGTTTTTTTTGGGAAAAATTGGAAAAACGGGCTGCAAAGGAAAGCTTTTGGGTTTTTCTCTGCAAATGGTATCAAAAAAGGGTTTGTGGGGCTGAAATCACCATTTCTCCAGCTTTTAGGGAATGACAGAATTTTGTCAGAAAACCAACATTTTTCACACAGTTTTGGCATTTTTCTGGGACATACCCTATTTTTGCTATTTTTTGTGCTTTCAACCTCCTTCCAGTAAACGGTAGAAATGGGTACAAAAACAATAATGGATCCTGGAAAGCTATACATTTTTGAAAAGTAGACAAAATTCTGAATTCAGCAAGGGGTCATTTGTGTAGATCCATCAAGGTTTCTTTATAGAAACTTACAGGTAAATATAGGAAAAATTAAAAATTTGTTGAAAAAAGCAGCATTTTGAGTCAACGTTTTCACCTGTAACTTCTTCGAATTATGACATCTCTTTGAAAGCAATATACCGTTACATCCGGTGGACCTTCCTGGTTGTGGGGACATATAGGACTTGTAGGTTCACCAAGAGCCCAACGAACCCAGAGTAGAAAACTGAGCAGCATTTTGTAATTTTTTTTTTTTGTTCCGGGTATATAGCAATTATTGTGGGAAAATGTATACATGGAAAAATCGGTATGAAAGTCACCTATGTATTTCTGAAATGGGAACAAATTACAGAGTTTAGAAACAGTGCATATTTGCACATTTTCGAAATTGGGAATACTCATATTTGCATGACAATTATTGGTCATTTTTCAAAATGACTTTTTTTTTACACAATGTCTTTCATTTGGAAGGGAGAAATGCATCAAAAATCAATAGGTAATAACAGTTGCTTTACAAATTTGAACTACCCTAAGTCTCCCGATAAAAATGGTACCTCACTTGTGTGGGTAGGCATAGTGCCCACGACAGGAAGTGGCTCAAAACCTAAGGTGAACGCACCACATTTTCACACTGAAAATTTACACTTTATTTGCGAAGAGTCTAGCTGTAGTTTTTGAACCCTAGCCCTGCCGGCACCTAGGGAAACCTAGCAAACCTATACATTTTTTTAAACTAGACACCCAGGGGAATCCAGTATGGGGTGACTTGACTGCCTCCCAACATGGTCTGTTACCCAGAATCCCTTGCAAACGTAAAAAATTGACAAAAAAAACACATTTCTGTGATGGAAAGTTCTGTAATCTGCGTGGATCCACAAATTTCCACCCACCCCGCGTTCCCCAAAGTCCTACGAGAAAAATGGTACCTCACTTGTGCGGGTCGGCATAGTGCCCGCGACAGGAAACGGCGCAAAACGCAACGTGGTTTTGCAGTGAAAAATGACCCTTTTTTTGGCAAAGTGACTAGCTGTAGATTTTGAACCCTAGCCCTGCCGGCACCTAGGGAAACCTAGCAAACCTATACATTTTTTAAAACTAGACACCCAGGGGAATCCAGTATGGGGTGACTTGACTGCCTCCCACCATGGTCTGTTACCCAGAATCCCTTGCAAACGTAAAAAATTGACAAAAAAAACACATTTTCCCCACATTTCTGTGATGGAAAGTTCTGGAATCAGCGTGGATCCACAAATTTCCACCCACCCCGCGTTCCCCAAAGTCCTACGAGAAAAATGGTACCTCACTTGTGCGGGTCGGCATTGTGCCCGCGACAGGAAACGGCGCAAAACGCAACGTGGTTTTGCAGTGAAAAATGACCCTTTTTTTGGCAAAGTGACTAGCTGTAGATTTTGAACCCTAGCCCTGCCGGCACCTAGGGAAACCTAGCAAACCTATACATTTTTGAAAAACTAGACACCCAGGGGAATCCAGGATGGGGTGACTTGACTGCCTCCCACCATGGTCTGTTACCCAGAATCCCTTGCAAACGTAAAAAATTGACAA
Organism: Triturus cristatus; assembly: GCF_964204655.1. Lineage (NCBI taxonomy): Eukaryota > Metazoa > Chordata > Amphibia > Caudata > Salamandridae > Triturus > Triturus cristatus. The sequence goes on from NC_140582.1 coordinate 944,766,017, forward strand.
AAAAAACACATTTTCCCCACATTTCTGTGATGGAAAGTTCTGGAATCTGCGTGGATCCACAAATTTCCACCCACCCCGCGTTCCCCAAAGTCCTACGAGAAAAATGGTACATCACTTGTGCGGGTCGGCCTAGTGCCCGCGACAGGAAACGGCGCAAAACGCAACGTGGTTTTGCAGTGAAAAATGACCCTTTTTTGGCAAAGTGACTAGCTGTGGATTTTGAACCCTAGCCCTGCCGGCACCTAGGGAAACCTAGCAAACCTATACATTTTTGAAAACTAGACACCCAGGGGAATCCAGGATGGGGTGACTTGACTGCCTCCCACCATGGTCTGTTACCCAGAATCCCTTGTAAACGTAAAAAATTGACAAAAAAAACACATTTTCCCCACATTTCTGTGATGGAAAGTTCTGGAATCTGCGTGGATCCACAAATTTCCACCCACCCCGCGTTCCCCAAAGTCCTACGAGAAAAATGGTACCTCACTTGTGCGGGTCGACATTGTGCCCGCGACAGGAAACGGCGCAAAACGCAACGTGGTTTTGCAGTGAAAAATGACCCTTTTTTTGGCAAAGTGACTAGCTGTAGATTTTGAACCCTAGCCCTGCCGGCACCTAGGGAAACCTAGCAAACCTATACATTTTTGAAAACTAGACACCCAGGGGAATCCAGGATGGAGTGACTTGACTGCCTCCCACCATGGTCTGTTACCCAGAATCCCTTGCAAACGTAAAAAATTGACAAACAAAACACATTTTCCCCACATTTCTTTGATGAAAAGTTCTGGAATCTGCGTGGATCTACAAATTTCCACCCACCCCGCGTTCCCCAAAGTCCTACGAGAAAAATGGTACCTCACTTGTGCGGGTCGGCATAGTGCCCGCGACTGGAAACGGCGCAAAACGCAACGTGGTTTTGCAGTGAAAAATGACCCTTTTTTTGGCAAAGTGACTAGCTGTAGATTTTGAACCCTAGCCCTGCCGGCACCTAGGGAAACCTAGCAAACCTATACATTTTTGAAAACTAGACACCCAGGGGAATCCAGGATGGAGTGACTTGACTGCCTCCCACCATGGTCTGTTACCCAGAATCCCTTGCAAACGTAAAAAATTGACAAACAAAACACATTTTCCCCACATTTCTTTGATGAAAAGTTCTGGAATCTGCGTGGATCCACAAATTTCCACCCACCCCGCGTTCCCCAAAGTCCTACGAGAAAAATCGTACCTCACTTGTGCGGGTCGGCATAGTGCCCGCGACTGGAAACGGCGCAAAACGCAACGTGGTTTTGCAGTGAAAAATGACCCTTTTTTTGGCAAAGTGACTAGCTGTAGATTTTGAACCCTAGCCCTGCCGGCACCTAGGGACACCTAGCAAACCTATACATTTTTGAAAACTAGACACCCAGGGGAATCCAGGATAGGGTGACTTGACTGCCTCCCACCATGGTCTGTTACCCAGAATCCCTTGCAAACGTAAAAAATTGACAAAAAAAACACATTTTCCCCACATTTCTGTGATGGAAAGTTCTGGAATCTGCATGGATCCACGAATTTCCACCCACCCCGCGTTCCCCAAAGTCCTACGAGAAAAATGGTACCTCACTTGTGCGGGTCGGCATAGTGCCCGCGACAGGAAACGGCGCAAAACGCAACGTGGTTTTGCAGTGAAAAATGACCCTTTTTTTTGGCAAAGTGACTAGCTGTAGATTTTGAACCCTAGCCCTGCCGGCACCTAGGGAAACCTAGCAAACCTATACATTTTTGAAAACTAGACACCCAGGAGAATCCAGGATGGGGTGACTTGACTGCCTCCCACCATGGTCTGTTACCCAGAATCCCTTGCAAACGTAAAGAATTGACAAAAAAAACACATTTTCCCCACATTTCTGTGATGGAAAGTTCTGGAATCTGCGTGGATCCACAAATTTCCACCCACCCCGCGTTCCCCAAAGTCCTACGAGAAAAATGGTACCTCACTTGTGCGGGTCGGCATAGTGCCCGCGACAGGAAACGGCGCAAAACGCAACGTGGTTTTGCAGTGAAAAATGACCCTTTTTTTGGCAAAGTGACTAGCTGTAGATTTTGAACCCTAGCCCTGCCGGCACCTAGGGAAACCTAGCAAACCTATACATTTTTTAAAACTAGACACCCAGGGGAATCCAGGATGGGGTGACTTGACTGCCTCCCACCATGGTCTGTTACCCAGAATCCCTTGCAAACGTAAAAAATTGACAAAAAAAACACATTTTCCCCACATTTCTGTGATGGAAAGTTCTGGAATCTGCGTGGATCCACAAATTTCCACCCACCCCGCTTTCCCCAAAGTCCTACAAGAAAAATGGTACCTCACTTGTGTGGGTCGGCATAGTGCCCGTGACAGGAAACGGCGCAAAACGCAACGTGGTTTTGCAGTGAAAAATGACCCTTTTTTTGGCAAAGTGACTAGCTGTAGATTTTGAACCCTAGCCCTGCCGGCACCTAGGGAAACCTAGCAAACCTATACATTTTTTAAAACTAGACACCTAGGGGAATCCAGTATGGGGTGACTTGACTGCCTCCCACCATGGTCTGTTACCCAGAATCCCTTGCAAACGTAAAAAATTGACAAAAAAAACACATTTTCCCCACATTTCTGTGATGGAAAGTTCTGGAATCAGCGTGGATCCACAAATTTCCACCCACCCCGCGTTCCCCAAAGTCCTACGAGAAAAATGGTACCTCACTTGTGCGGGTCGGCATTGTGCCCGCGACAGGAAACGGCGCAAAACGCAACGTGGTTTTGCAGTGAAAAATGACCCTTTTTTTGGCAAAGTGACTATCTGTAGATTTTGAACCCTAGCCCTGCCGGCACCTAGGGAAACCTAGCAAACCTATACATTTTTGAAAACTAGACACCCAGGGGAATCCAGGATGGGGTGACTTGACTGCCTCCCACCATGGTCTGTTACCCAGAATCCCTTGCAAACGTAAAACATTGACAAAAAACACACATTTTCCCCACATTTCTGTGATGGAAAGTTCTGGAATCTGCGTGGATCCACAAATTTCCACCCACCCCGCGTTCCCCAAAGTCCTAGGAGAAAAATGGTACCTCACTTGTGCGGGTCGGCCTAGTGCCCGCGACAGGAAACGGCGCAAAACGCAACGTGGTTTTGCAGTGAAAAATGACCCTTTTTTTGGCAAAGTGACTAGCTGTGGATTTTGAACCCTAGCCCTGCCGGCACCTAGGGAAACCTAGCAAACCTATACATTTTTGAAAACTAGACACCCAGGGGAATCCAGGATGGGGTGACTTGACTGCCTCCCACCATGGTCTGTTACCCAGAATCCCTTGCAAACGTAAAAAATTGACAAAAAAAACACATTTTCCCCACATTTCTGTGATGGAAAGTTCTGGAATCTGCGTGGATCCACAAATTTCCACCCACCCCGCGTTCCCCAAAGTCCTACGAGAAAAATGGTACCTCACTTGTGCGGGTCGACATTGTGCCCGCGACAGGAAACGGCGCAAAACGCAACGTGGTTTTGCAGTGAAAAATGACCCTTTTTTTGGCAAAGTGACTAGCTGTAGATTTTGAACCCTAGCCCTGCCGGCACCTAGGGAAACCTAGCAAACCTATACATTTTTGAAAACTAGACACCCAGGGGAATCCAGGATGGAGTGACTTGACTGCCTCCCACCATGGTCTGTTACCCAGAATCCCTTGCAAACGTAAAAAATTGACAAACAAAACACATTTTCCCCACATTTCTGTGATGAAAAGTTCTGGAATCTGCGTGGATCCACAAATTTCCACCCACCCCGCGTTCCCCAAAGTCCTACGAGAAAAATGGTACCTCACTTGTGCGGGTCAGCATAGTGCCCGCGACTGGAAACGGCGCAAAACGCAACGTGGTTTTGCAGTGAAAAATGACCCTTTTTTTGGCAAAGTGACTAGCTGTAGATTTTGAACCCTAGCCCTGCCGGCACCTAGGGAAACCTAGCAAACCTATACATTTTTGAAAACTAGACACCCAGGGGAATCCAGGATAGGGTGACTTGACTGCCTCCCACCATGGTCTGTTACCCAGAATCCCTTGCAAACGTAAAAAATTGACAAAAAAAACACATTTTCCCCACATTTCTGTGATGGAAAGTTCTGGAATCTGCATGGATCCACGAATTTCCACCCCCCCCGCGTTCCCCAAAGTTCTACGAGAAAAATGGTACCTCACTTGTGCGGGTCGGCATAGTGCCCGCGACAGGAAACGGCGCAAAACGCAACGTGGTTTTGCAGTGAAAAATGACCCTTTTTTTGGCAAAGTGACTAGCTGTAGATTTTGAACCCTAGCCCTGCCGGCACCTAGGGAAACCTAGCAAACCTATACATTTTTGAAAACTAGACACCCAGGGAAATCCAGGATGGGGTGACTTGACTGCCTCCCACCATGGTCTGTTACCCAGAATCCCTTGCAAACGTAAAAAATTGACAAAAAAATCACATTTTCCCCACATTTCTGTGATGGAAAGTTCTGGAATCTGCGTGGATCCACAAATTTCCACCCACCCCGCGTTCCCCAAAGTCCTACGAGAAAAATGGTACCTCACTTGTGCGGGTCGGCCTAGTGCCCGCGACAGGAAACGGCGCAAAACGCAACGTGGTTTTGCAGTGAAAAATGACCCTTTTTTTGGCAAAGTGACTAGCTGTAGATTTTGAACCCTAGCCCTGCCGGCACCTAGGGAAACCTAGCAAACCTATACATTTTTGAAAACTAGACACCCAGGGGAATCCAGGATGGGGTGACTTGACTGCCTCCCACCATGGTCTGTTACCCAGAATCCCTTGCAAACGTAAAAAATTGACAAAAAAAACACATTTTCCCCACATTTCTGTGATGGAAAGTTCTGGAATCTGCGTGGATCCACAAATTTCCACCCACCCCGCTTTCCCCAAAGTCCTACAAGAAAAATGGTACCTCACTTGTGTGGGTCGGCATAGTGCCCGCGACAGGAAACGGCGCAAAACGCAACGTGGTTTTGCAGTGAAAAATGACCCTTTTTTTGGCAAAGTGACTAGCTGTAGATTTTGAACCCTAGCCCTGCCGGCACCTAGGGAAACCTATCAAACCTATACATTTTTGAAAACTAGACACCCAGGGGAATCCAGGATGGGGTGACTTGACTGCCTCCCACCATGGTCTGTTACCCAGAATCCCTTGCAAAAGTAAAAAATTGACAAAAAAAACACATTTTCCCCACATTTCTGTGATGGAAAGTTCTGGAATCTGCGTGGATCCACAAATTTCCACCCACCCCGCATTCCCCAAAGTCCTACGAGAAAAATGGTACCTCACTTGTGCGGGTCGGCATTGTGCCCGCGACAGGAAACGGTGCAAAACGCAACGTGGTTTTGCAGTGAAAAATGACCCTATTTTTGGCAAAGTGACTAGCTGTAGATTTTGAACCCTAGCCCTGCCGGCACCTAGGGAAACCTAGCAAACCTATACATTTTTGAAAACTAGACACCCAGGGGAATCCAGGATGGGGTGACTTGACTGCCTCCCACCATGGTCTGTTACCCAGAATCCCTTGCAAACGTAAAAAATTGACAAAAAAAACACATTTTCCCCACATTTCTGTGATGGAAAATTCTGGAATCTGCGTGGATCCACAAATTTCCACCCACCCCGCGTTCCCCAAAGTCCTACAAGAAAAATGGTACCTCACTTGTGCGGGTCGGCCTAGTGCCCGCGACAGGAAACGGCGCAAAACGCAACGTGGTTTTGCAGTGAAAAATGACCCTTTTTTTGGCAAAGTGACTAGCTGTAGATTTTGAACCCTAGCCCTGCCGGCACCTAGGGAAACCTAGCAAACCTATACATTTTTGAAAACTAGACACCCAGGGGAATCCAGGATGGGGTGACTTGACTGCCTCCCACCATGGTCTGTTACCCAGAATCCCTTGCAAACGTAAAAAATTGACAAAAAAAACACATTTTCCCCACATTTCTGTGATGGAAAGTTCTGGAATCTGCGTGGATCCACAAATTTCCACCCACCCCGCTTTCCCCAAAGTCCTACAAGAAAAATGGTACCTCACTTGTGTGGGTCGGCATAGTGCCCGCGACAGGAAACGGCGCAAAACGCAACGTGGTTTTGCAGTGAAAAATGACCCTTTTTTTGGCAAAGTGACTAGCTGTAGATTTTGAACCCTAGCCCTGCCGGCACCTAGGGAAACCTATCAAACCTATACATTTTTGAAAACTAGACACCCAGGGGAATCCAGGATGGAGTGACTTGACTGCCTCCCACCATGGTCTGTTACCCAGAATCCCTTGCAAACGTAAAAAATTGACAAACAAAACACATTTTCCCCACATTTCTTTGATGAAAAGTTCTGGAATCTGCGTGGATCCACAAATTTCCACCCACCCCGCGTTCCCCAAAGTCCTACGAGAAAAATCGTACCTCACTTGTGCGGGTCGGCATAGTGCCCGCGACTGGAAACGGCGCAAAACGCAACGTGGTTTTGCAGTGAAAAATGACCCTTTTTTTGGCAAAGTGACTAGCTGTAGATTTTGAACCCTAGCCCTGCCGGCACCTAGGGACACCTAGCAAACCTATACATTTTTGAAACTAGACACCCAGGGGAATCCAGGATAGGGTGACTTGACTGCCTCCCACCATGGTCTGTTACCCAGAATCCCTTGCAAACGTAAAAAATTGACAAAAAAAACACATTTTCCCCACATTTCTGTGATGGAAAGTTCTGGAATCTGCATGGATCCACGAATTTCCACCCACCCCGCGTTCCCCAAAGTCCTACGAGAAAAATGGTACCTCACTTGTGCGGGTCGGCATAGTGCCCGCGACAGGAAACGGCGCAAAACGCAACGTGGTTTTGCAGTGAAAAATGACCCTTTTTTTTGGCAAAGTGACTAGCTGTAGATTTTGAACCCTAGCCCTGCCGGCACCTAGGGAAACCTAGCAAACCTATACATTTTTGAAAACTAGACACCCAGGAGAATCCAGGATGGGGTGACTTGACTGCCTCCCACCATGGTCTGTTACCCAGAATCCCTTGCAAACGTAAAGAATTGACAAAAAAAACACATTTTCCCCACATTTCTGTGATGGAAAGTTCTGGAATCTGCGTGGATCCACAAATTTCCACCCACCCCGCGTTCCCCAAAGTCCTACGAGAAAAATGGTACCTCACTTGTGCGGGTCGGCATAGTGTCCGCGACAGGAAACGGCGCAAAACGCAACGTGGTTTTGCAGTGAAAAATGACCCTTTTTTTGGCAAAGTGACTAGCTGTAGATTTTGAACCCTAGCCCTGCCGGCACCTAGGGAAACCTAGCAAACCTATACATTTTTTAAAACTAGACACCCAGGGGAATCCAGGATGGGGTGACTTGACTGCCTCCCACCATGGTCTGTTACCCAGAATCCCTTGCAAACGTAAAAAATTGACAAAAAAAACACATTTTCCCCACATTTCTGTGATGGAAAGTTCTGGAATCTGCGTGGATCCACAAATTTCCACCCACCCCGCTTTCCCCAAAGTCCTACAAGAAAAATGGTACCTCACTTGTGTGGGTCGGCATAGTGCCCGTGACAGGAAACGGCGCAAAACGCAACGTGGTTTTGCAGTGAAAAATGACCCTTTTTTTGGCAAAGTGACTAGCTGTAGATTTTGAACCCTAGCCCTGCCGGCACCTAGGGAAACCTAGCAAACCTATACATTTTTTAAAACTAGACACCTAGGGGAATCCAGTATGGGGTGACTTGACTGCCTCCCACCATGGTCTGTTACCCAGAATCCCTTGCAAACGTAAAAAATTGACAAAAAAAACACATTTTCCCCACATTTCTGTGATGGAAAGTTCTGGAATCAGCGTGGATCCACAAATTTCCACCCACCCCGCGTTCCCCAAAGTCCTACGAGAAAAATGGTACCTCACTTGTGCGGGTCGGCATTGTGCCCGCGACAGGAAACGGCGCAAAACGCAACGTGGTTTTGCAGTGAAAAATGACCCTTTTTTTGGCAAAGTGACTATCTGTAGATTTTGAACCCTAGCCCTGCCGGCACCTAGGGAAACCTAGCAAACCTATACATTTTTGAAAACTAGACACCCAGGGGAATCCAGGATGGGGTGACTTGACTGCCTCCCACCATGGTCTGTTACCCAGAATCCCTTGCAAACGTAAAACATTGACAAAAAACACACATTTTCCCCACATTTCTGTGATGGAAAGTTCTGGAATCTGCGTGGATCCACAAATTTCCACCCACCCCGCGTTCCCCAAAGTCCTACGAGAAAAATGGTACCTCACTTGTGCGGGTCGGCCTAGTGCCCGCGACAGGAAACGGCGCAAAACGCAACGTGGTTTTGCAGTGAAAAATGACCCTTTTTTTGGCAAAGTGACTAGCTGTGGATTTTGAACCCTAGCCCTGCCGGCACCTAGGGAAACCTAGCAAACCTATACATTTTTGAAAACTAGACACCCAGGGGAATCCAGGATGGGGTGACTTGACTGCCTCCCACCATGGTCTGTTACCCAGAATCCCTTGCAAACGTAAAAAATTGACAAAAAAAACACATTTTCCCCACATTTCTGTGATGGAAAGTTCTGGAATCTGCGTGGATCCACAAATTTCCACCCACCCCGCGTTCCCCAAAGTCCTACGAGAAAAATGGTACCTCACTTGTGCGGGTCGACATTGTGCCCGCGACAGGAAACGGCGCAAAACGCAACGTGGTTTTGCAGTGAAAAATGACCCTTTTTTTGGCAAAGTGACTAGCTGTAGATTTTGAACCCTAGCCCTGCCGGCACCTAGGGAAACCTAGCAAACCTATACATTTTTGAAAACTAGACACCCAGGGGAATCCAGGATGGAGTGACTTGACTGCCTCCCACCATGGTCTGTTACCCAGAATCCCTTGCAAACGTAAAAAATTGACAAACAAAACACATTTTCCCCACATTTCTGTGATGAAAAGTTCTGGAATCTGCGTGGATCCACAAATTTCCACCCACCCCGCGTTCCCCAAAGTCCTACGAGAAAAATGGTACCTCACTTGTGCGGGTCGGCATAGTGCCCGCGACTGGAAACGGCGCAAAACGCAACGTGGTTTTGCAGTGAAAAATGACCCTTTTTTTGGCAAAGTGACTAGCTGTAGATTTTGAACCCTAGCCCTGCCGGCACCTAGGGAAACCTAGCAAACCTATACATTTTTGAAAACTAGACACCCAGGGGAATCCAGGATAGGGTGACTTGACTGCCTCCCACCATGGTCTGTTACCCAGAATCCCTTGCAAACGTAAAAAATTGACAAAAAAAACACATTTTCCCCACATTTCTGTGATGGAAAGTTCTGGAATCTGCATGGATCCACGAATTTCCACCCCCCCGCGTTCCCCAAAGTTCTACGAGAAAAATGGTACCTCACTTGTGCGGGTCGGCATAGTGCCCGCGACAGGAAACGGCGCAAAACGCAACGTGGTTTTGCAGTGAAAAATGACCCTTTTTTTGGCAAAGTGACTAGCTGTAGATTTTGAACCCTAGCCCTGCCGGCACCTAGGGAAACCTAGCAAACCTATACATTTTTGAAAACTAGACACCCAGGGAAATCCAGGATGGGGTGACTTGACTGCCTCCCACCATGGTCTGTTACCCAGAATCCCTTGCAAACGTAAAAAATTGACAAAAAAATCACATTTTCCCCACATTTCTGTGATGGAAAGTTCTGGAATCTGCGTGGATCCACAAATTTCCACCCACCCCGCGTTCCCCAAAGTCCTACGAGAAAAATGGTACCTCACTTGTGCGGGTCGGCCTAGTGCCCGCGACAGGAAACGGCGCAAAACGCAACGTGGTTTTGCAGTGAAAAATGACCCTTTTTTTGGCAAAGTGACTAGCTGTAGATTTTGAACCCTAGCCCTGCCGGCACCTAGGGAAACCTAGCAAACCTATACATTTTTGAAAACTAGACACCCAGGGGAATCCAGGATGGGGTGACTTGACTGCCTCCCACCATGGTCTGTTACCCAGAATCCCTTGCAAACGTAAAAAATTGACAAAAAAAACACATTTTCCCCACATTTCTGTGATGGAAAGTTCTGGAATCTGCGTGGATCCACAAATTTCCACCCACCCCGCTTTCCCCAAAGTCCTACAAGAAAAATGGTACCTCACTTGTGTGGGTCGGCATAGTGCCCGCGACAGGAAACGGCGCAAAACGCAACGTGGTTTTGCAGTGAAAAATGACCCTTTTTTTGGCAAAGTGACTAGCTGTAGATTTTGAACCCTAGCCCTGCCGGCACCTAGGGAAACCTATCAAACCTATACATTTTTGAAAACTAGACACCCAGGGGAATCCAGGATGGGGTGACTTGACTGCCTCCCACCATGGTCTGTTACCCAGAATCCCTTGCAAACGTAAAAAATTGACAAAAAAAACACATTTTCCCCACATTTCTGTGATGGAAAGTTCTGGAATCTGCGTGGATCCACAAATTTCCACCCACCCCGCATTCCCCAAAGTCCTACGAGAAAAATGGTACCTCACTTGTGCGGGTCGGCATTGTGCCCGCGACAGGAAACGGTGCAAAACGCAACGTGGTTTTGCAGTGAAAAATGACCCTTTTTTTGGCAAAGTGACTAGCTGTAGATTTTGAACCCTAGCCCTGCCGGCACCTAGGGAAACCTAGCAAACCTATACATTTTTGAAAACTAGACACCCAGGGGAATCCAGGATGGGGTGACTTGACTGCCTCCCACCATGGTCTGTTACCCAGAATCCCTTGCAAACGTAAAAAATTTACAAAAAAAACACATTTTCCCCACATTTCTGTGATGGAAAATTCTGGAATCTGCGTGGATCCCCAAATTTCCACCCACCCCGCGTTCCCCAAAGTCCTACAAGAAAAATGGTACCTCACTTGTGCGGGTCGGCCTAGTGCCCGCGACAGGAAACGGCGCAAAACGCAACGTGGTTTTGCAGTGAAAAATGACCCTTTTTTTGGCAAAGTGACTAGCTGTAGATTTTGAACCCTAGCCCTGCCGGCACCTAGGGAAACCTAGCAAACCTATACATTTTTGAAAACTAGACACCCAGGGGAATCCAGGATGGGGTGACTTGACTGCCTCCCACCATGGTCTGTTACCCAGAATCCCTTGCAAACGTAAAAAATTGACAAAAAAAACACATTTTCCCCACATTTCTGTGATGGAAAGTTCTGGAATCTGCGTGGATCCACAAATTTCCACCCACCCCGCTTTCCCCAAAGTCCTACAAGAAAAATGGTACCTCACTTGTGTGGGTCGGCATAGTGCCCGCGACAGGAAACGGCGCAAAACGCAAAGTGGTTTTGCAGTGAAAAATGACCCTTTTTTTGGCAAAGTGACTAGCTGTAGATTTTGAACCCTAGCCCTGCCGGCACCTAGGGAAACCTATCAAACCTATACATTTTTGAAAACTAGACACCCAGGGGAATCCAGGATGGGGTGACTTGACTGCCTCCCACCATGGTCTGTTACCCAGAATCCCTTGCAAACGTAAAAAATTGACAAAAAAAACACATTTTCCCCACATTTCTGTGATGGAAAGTTCTGGAATCTGCGTGGATCCACAAATTTCCACCCACCCCGCATTCCCCAAAGTCCTACGAGAAAAATGGTACCTCACTTGTGCGGGTCGGCATTGTGCCCGCGACAGGAAACGGCGCAAAACGCAACGTGGTTTTGCAGTGAAAAATGACCCTTTTTTTGGCAAAGTGACTAGCTGTAGATTTTGAACCCTAGCCCTGCCGGCACCTAGGGAAACCTAGCAAACCTATACATTTTTGAAAACTAGACACCCAGGGGAATCCAGGATGGGGTGACTTGACTGCCTCCCACCATGGTCTGTTACCCAGAATCCCTTGCAAACGTAAAAAATTGACAAAAAAAACACATTTTCCCCACATTTCTGTGATGGAAAATTCTGGAATCTGCGTGGATCCACAAATTTCCACCCACCCCGCGTTCCTCAAAGTCCTACAAGAAAAATGGTACCTCACTTGTGCGGGTCGGCCTAGTGCCCGCGACAGGAAACGGCGCAAAACGCAACGTGGTTTTGCAGTGAAAAATGACCCTTTTTTTGGCAAAGTGACTAGCTGTAGATTTTGAACCCTAGCCCTGCCGGCACCTAGGGAAACCTACCAAACCCATGCATTTCTGAAAACTAGACACCCGGCGGCTTCCAGGGAGGTATGGCTTGCGTGGATCCCCCAACGTCTCCTTACCCAGAATCCCCTGCAAACCTCAGTTTTTGCTCAAAAAATCACTTTTTTCACACATTTTGGGGTGGGAAAGTAGTGGCATCACCGGGCTCACACAAATTTACCGCCACCCAGCGTTCCCCCAGGTCTCCCGGTAAAAATGGTGCCTCACTTGTGTGGGAGGCTCAAGTACCCGCGGCAAGCAAGGGCCCAAAACGTAGTGAGGCGACATCAAAATGGCCTATCGCAAATCCATCTGGTTTTGCAAGGGGGGTCACTTTGGTTTTTGGCCCGGTGCTCGGCAGCCATCTAGGGAAACCTACCAAACCCATGCATTTCTGAAAACTAGACACCCGGCGGCTTCCAGGGAGGTATGGCTTGCGTGGATCCCCCAACGTTTCCTTACCCAGAATCCCCTGCAAACCTCAATTTTTGCTCAAAAAATCACTTTTTTCACACATTTTGGGGTGGGAAAGTAGTGGCATCACCGGGCTCACACAAATTTACCACCACCCAGCGTTCCACCAGGTCTCCCGGTAAAAATGGTGCCTCACTTGTGTGGGAAGCCCAAGTACCCGCGGCAGGCAAGGGCCCAAAACGTAGTGAGGCGACATCAAAATGGCCTATCGCAAAACCACCTGGTTTTGCAAGGGGGGTCACTTTGGTTTTTGGCCCGGTGCTCGGCGGCCATCTAGGGAAACCTACCAAACCCACGCATTTCTGAAAACTAGACACCCAGCGGCTTCCAGGGAGGTATGGCTTGCGTGGATCCCCCGACGTTTCCTTACCCAGAATCCCCTGCAAACCTCAATTTTTGCTCAAAACATCACTTTTTTCACACATTTTGGGGTGGGAAAGTAGTGGCATCACCGGGCTCACACAAATTTACCACCACCCAGCGTTCCCCCAGGTCTCCCGGTAAAAATGGTGCCTCACTTTCCCACCCCAAAATGTGTGAAAAAAGTGATTTTTTGAGCAAAAACTGAGGTTTGCAGGGGATTCTGGGTAAGGAAACGTTGGGGGATCCACGCAAGCCATACCTCCCTGGAAGCCGCCGGGTGTCTAGTTTTCAGAAATGCATGGGTTTGGTAGGTTTCCCTAGATGGCCGCCGAGCACCGGGCCAAAAACCAAAGTGACCCCCCTTGCAAAACCAGGTGGTTTTGCGATAGGCCATTTTGATGTCGCCTCACTACGTTTTGGGCCCTTGCCTGCCGCGGGTACTTGGGCCTCCCACACAAGTGAGGCACCATTTTTACCGGGAGACCTGGGGGAACGCTGGGTGGTGGTAAATTTGTGTGAGCCCAGTGATGCCACTAGTTTCCCACCCCAAAATGTGTGAAAAAAGTGATTTTTTGAGTAAAAACTGAGGTTTGCAGGGGATTCTGGGTAAGGAAACGTTGGGGGATCCACGCAAGCCATACCTCCCTGGAAGCCGCCGGGTGTCTAGTTTTCAGAAATGCATGGGTTTGGTAGGTTTCCCTAGATGGCCGCCGAGCACCGGGCCAAAAACCAAAGTGACCCCCCTTGCAAAACCAGGTGGTTTTGCGATAGGCCATTTTGATGTCACCTCACTACGTTTTGGGCCCTTGCCTGCCGCGGGTACTTGGGCCTCCCACACAAGTGAGGCACCATTTTTACCGGGAGACCTGGGGGAACGCTGGGTGGTGGTAAATTTGTGTGAGCCCGGTGATGCCACTACTTTCCCACCCCAAAATGTGTGAAAAAAGTGATTTTTTGAGCAAAAACTGAGGTTTGCAGGGGATTCTGGGTAAGGAAACGTTGGGGGATCCACGCAAGCCATACCTCCCTGGAAGCCGCCGGGTGTCTAGTTTTCAGAAATGCGTGGGTTTGGTAGGTTTCCCTAGATGGCCGCCGAGCACCGGGCCGAAAACCAAAGTGACCCCCCTTGCAAAACCAGGTGGTTTAGCGATAGGCCATTTTGATGTCGCCTCACTACGTTTTGGGCCCTTGCCTGCCGCGGGTACTTGGGCCTCCCACACAAGTGAGGCACCATTTTTACCGGGAGACCTGGGGGAACGCTGGGTGGTGGTAAATTTGTGTGAGCCCGGTGATGCCACTACTTTCCCACCCCAAAATGTGTGAAAAAAGTGATTTTTTGAGCAAAAACTAAGGTTTGCAGGGGATTCTGGGTAAGGAAACGTTGGGGGATCCACGCAAGCCATACCTCCCTGGAAGCCGCCGGGTGTCTAGTTTTCAGAAATGCGTGGGTTTGGTAGGTGTCCCTAGATGGCCGCCGAGCACCGGGCCAAAAACCAAAGTGACCCCCCTTGCAAAACCAAGTGGTTTTGTGATAGGCCATTTTGATGTCGCCTCACTACGTTTTGGGCCCTTGCCTGCCGCGGGTACTTGGGCCTCCCACACAAGTGAGGCACCATTTTTACCGGGAGACCTGGGGGAACGCTGGGTGGTGGTAAATTTGTGTGAGCCCGGTGATGCCACTACTTTCCCACCCCAAAATGTGTGAAAAAAGTGATTTTTTGAGCAAAAACTGAGGTTTGCAGGGTATTCTGGGTAAGGAAACGTTGGGGGATCCACGCAAGCCATACCTCCCTGGAAGCCGCCGGGTGTCTAGTTTTCAGAAATGCATGGGTTTGGTAGGTTTCCCTAGATGGACGCCGAGCACCGGGCCAAAAACCAAAGTGACCCCCCTTGCAAAACCAGGTGGTTTTGCGATAGGCCATTTTGATGTCGCCTCACTACGTTTTGGGCCCTTGCCTGCCGCGGGTACTTGGGCTTCCCACACAAGTGAGGCACCATTTTTACCGGGAGACCTGGGGGAAGGCTGGGTGGTGGTAAATTTGTGTGAGCCCGGTGATGCCACTACTTTCCCACCCCAAAATGTGTGAAAAAAGTGATTTTTTGAGCAAAAATTGAGGTTTGCAGGGGATTCTGGGTAAGGAAACGTTGGGGGATCCACGCAAGCCATACCTCCCTGGAAGCCGCCGGGTGTCTAGTTTTCAGAAATGTGTGGGTTTGGTAGGTTTCCCTAGATGGCCACCGAGCACCGGGCCAAAAACCAAAGTGACCCCCCTTGCAAAACCAGGTGGTTTTGCGATAGGCCATTTTGATGTCGCCTCACTACGTTTTGGGCCCTTGCCTGCCGCGGGTACTTGGGCCTCCCACACAAGTGAGGCACCATTTTTACCGGGAGACCTGGGGGAACGCTGGGTGGTGGTAAATTTGTGTGAGCCCGGTGATGCCACTACTTTCCCACCCCAAAATGTGTGAAAAAAGTGATTTTTTGAGCAAAAATTGAGGTTTGCAGGGGATTCTGGGTAAGGAAACGTTGGGGGATCCACGCAAGCCATACCTCCCTGGAAGCCGCCGGGTGTCTAGTTTTCAGAAATGTGTGGGTTTGGTAGGTTTCCCTAGATGGCCGCCGAGCACCGGGCAAAAAACCAAAGTAACCCCCCTTGCAAAACCAGATTAACTATTGTTACTACAGCGTGAGAATTTTGGAATAATACTGCAAAGAAAATGTGGCAGACAGTTTGAGGTTTACAGGACAATGGGGATAAAAAATATTTTTCAATTCCCTAGAGAGACATCACCATGAACTCCCAAGGGTTTTCGACAATATCTACAGTTGGTGGGTTATTCTTGCATGGAAAGTGTACCTTGGCAGAGAAACTAAAGACAAAGATTCCTGCACAACCATCTATTCCTCAAACACACACACATACTGGTTGGATTTGGCACGAGGGCAAGTCATGGTTCAGTGTATTAAATTTTATTAACAAGAGATTTCACAAAAATGAAATGCACTGTCAATAATTAAATTCACAAAAAAACAAACCAATGATTCGCAGCTCGTGAACTGTAAAGCCACGTCAAGGCACCAACCACTTTACAGGCCATTCACACACCTTTCATACGTGATACAAACAAGACCATTCGCACCACCAGGTACAAAAGCAACACAGTACAAAAATCACCAAAAAGGGACAAGGTACACCCTGCTTCAGAAAGACAAATATTACTGCACAGCCATCTAATCCGCAAGCACACACACATACTGGTTGGATTTGGCATGAGGGTGAGTGATGGTTCAGTAGATAAAATTGTATTAGCAAGTGATTTCACAAAACATGAAATGCACTGGTAATAATTGAAAGGGCGAGAAACTGAACCATTGACTCACAGCTCGTGAGCTGTAAAGCCACGACAAGGCACCAACCTCTTTACAGGCCATTCATACACCTTTCATACGTGTGAGACATACAAAACCATTCACACCGCCAGCCGCGGGCCCATCACATAACAAAACTCACACCAGCACACAGCGCCATTCAAGGGCCCATCACTTTCACACGCCCACAATCCAGACACAGCAACTACACAGGCTGATGGATTGCGTGGAGTGGCACTCAGCTAGCAGTGTGTGTAGTGACCAGCAGAAAGTCACTACTCACACACAGCCAGCCGAGCACCAGTCCACACACACCGCAAGCCAAACGCCAGTCCACGCACACCGCTAGCCAAGCGCCAGTCCAGGCACACCGCCAGCCAATCGCCAGTCCAGGCACACCGGCAGCCAATCGCCAATCCACCTACACCGCCAGCCAAGCTCCAGTCCACGGACACCACCAGCCAAGCACCAGTCCGCACACACCACCAGTCCACGCACACCGCCAGCCAAGTACCAGTCCACGCACACCGCCAGCCAAGCACCATTCCACGCACACCGCCAGCCAAGCTCCAGTCCACACACACCACCAGCCAAGCTCCAGTCCACGGACACCACCAGCCAAACACCAGTCCGCACACACCACCAGTCCACGCACACCGCCAGCCAAGTACCAGTCCACGCACACCGCCAGCCAAGCACTATTCCACGCACACCGCCAGCCAAGCACCATTCCACGCAAACCGCCAGCCAAGCACCATTCCACGCACACCACCAGCCACGCACCAGTCCACGCACACCGCCAGTCCATGCACACCGCCAGTCCACGCGCACCGCCAGCCAAGCACCATTCCACGCACACCACTAACCAAGTGCCAGACCACACACGCCAACAGCCAAGCGCAAGCCTACACACACCGCCATCACATTTAGGATTTTTTTAGAAAAAAATAAAAACACAAACAAATTGCAAATAGATACAAATCTTCTAACAGAAAATCAGCAACTAAATACATTGCACTAACACCAACCTTGAAACAGAATCATATTTTCCAAAGAATACAGACCAGCCAGTTCACTTTACCACTCATGAATGTTCCCAAAAGTTTTTTCGCGTGTGGTACGCTCTGAAACAAGCAGGGAGACACAGTGCAGGATGAGAGGGACAATCGGGGCAGTACATACGACTCTCCTTCCGCGTACCTCTTCGCCAACAGACTCTACATCTCCTACTGGGAAAATCTTTTGCGGGTGTGGGAGGAATGTGATCTGGAAAGTGGCGTTCTTTCAATCTAGCAACATCCTCCACCACTCCAACTCTAGGAACACTTGCCTGTTCCACTACAACAAGGCTGCCTATTACAGACTCCTGAAACTTAGCAAAAGTCATCTTTGACTCAGGGCAAGAATCCTGGAACACAACAAAAGCATTAAACATTGCCAAGTGGAAAAGATGGATAGCCAACTTCTTGTACCAAATGTAAGCCTTACGAAGAGCAGTGTAAGGTTCCAACCTCTGATCTACTCTGTCAACACCACCCATGTGCCTATTATAGTCTAAAATGCACACAGGTTTGCGCGCTTCAGCGACCTGACCCCAAACAGTCACAGGTGCAGTGCTTTCATCATGGATGGAAGTCAGCATGTAGATATCTCTCCTGTCTGTAAACTTCACAGCAAGAAGCTCCTGGCAACGCAACGCACTGCACTGTCCCCGCACAAGCTTTTGACAAACAAGTTCTTTCGGGAAACCTTTACGGTTAGAGCGGATTGTGCCACAAGCAACAGTGTCCACTTTGGCCAATTCCCTGAACAACCGCACACCAGTGTAGAAGTTATCTACATATAAATGGTGGCCTTTGTTAAAAATTCCTCTACCAAGTTCCCAAACAATTTTCTCAGTCACTCCAAAAGTGGACGGACAACCAGGGAGGTTAAACCTAGATTCCTTACCGGTGTACACCCTGAAATTAGAGACATATCCAGTCCTACTGTCACACAGCATATACAGCTTTATTCCATAGCGTGCCCTCTTACTAGGAATGTATTGCCTAAAAACCAAGCGGCCCTTGAACAACACCAAAGACTCATCCACTGCAATTTCTCTACCAGGGGCATAAATCTCAGAAAATCGATCAACAAAGTGATCAAGGACAGGCCTAATCTTAAAAAGACGGTCACAATCAGGGTGATCTCGTGGCAACGCTAAACCATTATCAACAAAGTGCATCATCCGAAGCAGAAGCAAATACCTGTCACGACTCATGACTGCCGGAAAAATAGACGTTGCCATCAAGGGACTGCTAGACCAATATGAAGACATTGATGGCTTCCTTAGCAAGCCCATCAAAAAAGTTAAACCCAAGAACTTCTTCATCTCTTCAACATTTGTGGGAGTCCACCGGGTAGCTCTAGAGTGTAGCTTAAGACTGGCACTGTTGTCCCTCAAAAACTGTTCGGCATACAAATTAGTCTGCTCAACAATCTCTGCCAAAAACACATCGTCCATAAACAACTGAAAAAACTTTACCGGCAAAAAGTTTTCAGTATTCACTCTAGACCCTGGAACACCAGTAAACTCTGGCAATGCCGGCTGCACCATGCCAGGGGCAACCCAGAGGTCATCACTTTCAACGGGAAGCCTTGCAGCCCCAGCCTGCAGCCCAGATGCCTCTTGCCGCACTACACCAACGGGAAGCCTTGCAGCCGCAGGCTGCAGCCCAGAAGCCTCTTGCCGCACTACACCAACGGGAAGCCTTGCAGCCGCAGGCTGCAGCCCAGAAGCCTCTTGCCGCACTACACCAACGGGAAGCCTTGCAGCCGCAGGCTGCAGCCCAGAAGCCTCTTGCCGCACTACACCAACGGGAAGCCTTGCAGCCGCAGGCTGCAGCCCAGATGCCTCTTGCCGCACTATCGGCACATCAGTCTCCTCCTCTAACACAGGCACTTCATCCGCACTAAGAGTATCTTCATCATCCGATGACCCCATACGGAGAGAAAACTCACTGCCAGAATCGTCCCCTGCCTCCTCTCCCTCAGATGCAGAGTCAGTCTCTGAACCATGGTCAGAGGAAGACTCAAACAGCAAACCAACAACCTGCTGAGCAGTAATCCTGCGGCTAGCCATTATACTTACTAAGATAGAAGACTGCACAAACAAGTCAACAACAACCAACAATGTGCAAACCAAGTAAGTAAAGAAATGTGTACCTTTATCACAAAGATCAATGTACTCAAAAACTATACAATCCAATTACAAGAGACAGCTGCACTCACCAGAAACAAACTCTGCAGTGACACAGCAAAAACCAACGATATCAAACTAGAAAGAAGAAAAAAAAACAAATTACTCACAAGACAACAAAATACACATCGAGCACCAATGCAAAAAGTTTTTGACACTCAAAAACCAAACATACTGCTATTATTACACCATTTGCAAAAAAAAAAAACAGGCAGAGAAATCAAACACATTTACATTGTACAAAAATAAGTCTCTTACCAAACTACACAAACAGCAGAACCACCAGTCACAAAACGGCAACGTGAAAAGAAGAAAAGCCTTCACCTAGAACAAAAAAGTAAACAAAATAAAAACATTACAATTGGAATTCACAAAAAATATAACAATAAACATTATAACATGCTATGTCACTACCCAAATGGTCAATCGGGTTGTGTGCCAGAAAACAAATTGCACCCTGGAAGCGAGGGGTCACTTCTATTTTTATTTGAACTAATTCCCTGGTGTCTAGTGGGCTTTTCTGCCCCCCCTGGGAGCAGAAACGGCGAAAAAATAAAACCGATCTGCCCCCAGAGGGGGCAGAAAAGTCTACAAAAAAATTAGGGGCCCAAGGAAGCGACCCTTGCCCAAGGGGTTGCTTCCTACAACAAAAATTAGATCCCTGGTGTCTAGTGGGCTTTTCTGCCCCCCCTGGGAGCACAAACGGCAAAAAAATAACACCGATCTGCCCCCAGAGGGGGCAGAAAAGTCTTCAAAATATTTAGGGGCCCAAGGAAGCGACCCTTGCCCAAGGGGTCACTTCCTACAATAATAATAAGATCCCTGGTGTCTAGTGGGATTTTCTGCCCCCCCTGGGAGCAGAAACGGCAAAATAATGACACCGATCTGCCTCCAGAGGGGGCAGAAAAGTCTTCCAAAAATGTGTGGGCCCAAGGAAGCGACCCTTGCCCAAGGGGTCGCTTCCTACAATAATAATAAGATCCCTGGTGTCTAGTGGGCTTTTCTGCCCCCCCTGGGAGCAGAAACGGCAAAACAAATGACACCGATCTGCCCCCAGAGGGGGCAGAAAAGTCTTCCAACAATTTAGGGGCCCAAGGAAGCGACCCTTGCCCAAGGGGTCGCTTCCTACATAAATACTGATATCCCTGGTGTCTAGTGGGCTTTTCTGCCCCCCCTGGGAGAGGGGGCAGAAAAGTCTTCTAATGATATATGGCCCCAGGAAGCGACCCTTACCCAAGGGGTCGCTTCCAAAATAAAAAAAACACACATCCCTGGTGTCTAGTGGGACATCCCTGCTCCACGATCGCGACGCTGTGCGCGATCGTGGAGCAGGAATGCCCTGTATTGAGACATCAGGGGAGAGGAAATACTCTTTCCTCTCCCCCGATGCCTCAATACACTCTGAAAGGCCCCCGCCGCCCCACCGGAGCAAACAAGACTCACCTTGCCTCTGTGGACGCCTGGAAGCAAATGGCTTCCAGGCGTCTGAGCACTTCCTGATGACGCCAGCGTGAGCTGTGCGCTCTGACGTCACCAGGAAGCGTGGGGGGGCTCGGGGGTGGCAGCGGAAACTCTTCCGCTGCCATCCCCGTCTGTGGGGGCACGATCGATGCCCCAGGGGGGGAGCGCCAGCGCTTCCCCCAGGGGCTGTCCTCATGACGGAGCGGTTCCGTCATGAGCACAGCCCAACTGATGCTCATGACGGAACCGCTCCGTCATGAGCATCCAAGGGGTTAACACCTCTCTCCGCCACTTCAGAAGCGCAAGGCTGCACCATATTTACAAAAAGATGTTGCAGCCCTGCATTTCCCGCCGCGCTGGCACTACACTTAGCAGCCTAGCGCCAACGCAGGCACCATTGCACCATTTCGCAAGGGTGTCTGCGTGCAGGGGGAGATTGTTTATGTACAGGAAGGTCCCCTTTCCTGCACATAAACAATCGTTAAATGCTGTTTTGTAACTTCTATATGTGCTGCATAATGCAGCACACATAGAAGTTGCAAAATGGCATTTTTAAACAATGATGGTTTATAAGCAGTAAGGAGGACCTTCCTGCACATAAACAATCATTGGCCTTCTGCTTTTTTCATGTGTGCTGCACAACGCAGCACGCATAAAACCAGCAAAAACGAGGAGAAACAAAACTTTTCTTCTCGTTGCGCCAGGGTAAGACCAAGTTTTCCCTGTTCTTAATTCTGGTGCTGCCTCCTATTTACGCCTCCCTTGTAAATAGGGGGTAGCCTCAGAATCAGTGGGTATTGCGGTGGAATGCCCACAGCAACACTCTGTCCTTCCCTTTCACGCTGAGTATAGCGTGAAACAGGCCCTTATTTACAAGGCAGCGTTAAGCCACTTAACGTGGCCTAGCGCTGCTTTGTAAATAAGGCGAAGCGTATATCGCCACAGGAAAGTCCTAAAAAGTGATGTTCCCGTGGCGATAGGGGCTACTAAAAATACCCTCCAATTTTCATAGTTTAAAGATATGTGCAGACACCAAATATGAACTGATCTACTACGGCATTTACAGAACTAACTAGACACGGAAGAAGTATTTTTTTAAACAAATATTTGCATTAACATACCATTAGCGCATAGACAAGCTAGTGCTATTTGTAGAGAGAAATTATGTTTATTCACGTTTATAGTTAATGTATGCCTGAATTTTAAAATGGCTAATTTCGTTTACAATCTTTATTTGTTTCACAAGAATATTTTATTTCTAGGCAAGCTGGAGTCCTAATGTTTTAACACAATGTTTGTTTTATCTTCTTTGCCATATAAAGAAATGCTTTTTTTCTTCATGAAAATCCTGGAATATTTCAATAAATAGTGAATTCAAGAAGAGACCTGCAGTGTGCACACTAGCCCATGCATCTTATCCTGTTACAGATAGTGTGTGCTTGAAGGACGCAAAAAGAAGCTTGTGCCTTGAGATACTTTGAGAACCTAAGAAGTATGCAATTGAATAATGTTGCTCTAACCTGATGTAATAGTCTTATGAGAACTACATGTAGGTGCGTAAGATGTGAATGTTTGTGTATCTTTAGAGCAGTGCAGTTTAGAATAAAACAGAACAGAGTAGGAGATTTCGAGTACTCTCCCAGAGTCCTTTGTCCTTCCCTTTGAGGAGGTAACATGCCGGATCGTCCACTGATCTATAAGATGTTGATTTAATGTGAATTGCTTAATAATTAAAACATAAGCATTTTGATTAATTGACACTAATCAGATATGCATGCCTTTTGTAGGGCATTAACTTTTGATACTAAATACTCTGTCCTTCTGGTGGAGCCTAATGTGCTTCACATATTATTGAATGTACTGTACTGTTGACCAGACTCAAGAGAGGGAGCGCCAACATCCTTAGGAGAATAACATTGCTCCCGGTCCATCTGATAGTGCTTTATATTCTCCGAGTTTGTCACACAGAATCTCCCTAGCAACACCAAGGTCTACACAACCCTTGTTTTATAGCAGCACTAATTGCATTAAAACGGGTGCCGGTACCGCCCTGGGGGACTTCAAATGCTGAATGAACATCCTCTGAGAGTGGAGATGGGTGAAACGGCAAATGGATGGAGAGCGCCAAGCCAGAGTCGAGCCAAGGGTCTGGCTTGGCTCTAAAAGTCAAAACTCAAGCAGAGCCATGAAAGTTTGGCAATACAAATTGTGTAACAAGCATCATGTAAACATATGACAAATACTGTTTAAAATGTAAAAATGTATATTTCTGTAACATGCGGAGTCATTTCACTGTAGTATATTACATGTTATCACTGCGTTGAGTGGCATTTATTAGAAGAGGCAGTTTCTGAACATGAACCTAAAAAGATTCATTTCCCCACAGCCCTGACGACAATGCCATTAGTGAAGGAAGAGACAAGTCATTGGTATCCTATGTGCACCCTACCTGTGGTCTAGGTTGTTATTATAGATGCATTTGAAGGTGCTCCCAGGTGTCATGATGAAAGAAAAAGGGGCACAGGAAATAAAATAATTGCCTACATCAAACAAGTGAGAAGCTGGGATTGAACCCAGGTTCTTTGGTTTCTCTCTCTATCTTCTGTTTTCAGCAAAGGTTTATGCTTTATGTTTAATTAGTTGAGCAGCTGCATCAGTTCATTGTGTAAAATATACATTATTGCATGGTAAATCACATTGGAACAAGAAATCTTTCGAGAAAAAAATACTAAATGAAGGGAAGGCAGGGTGCTTTACGTTTAAGTGCACACAGTGGCTAGCTAGGCCTTTTGCCACTCGTAAGCGGTCCCTGCGTTTGCCCCCCGCGGGGGCTGAATGTAAGAGCGAGGGGAGGGGAGGTGCTGGCGATTCTCCCACGACGGTCGCAGGTAAGAAGAGGGGGGAGGACCCCACCCCAACACTCGTGCCGCCTGGGGTGGACCACATCCCCGCCCACCCCTCCTTGCTACGCCTTTGAGTGGCCATCACTTCTTTCCCCTGACTCAGAGGGGATTTCAGGAGACGCTCAACACCTTCAATGTAGACAAATAACCACAATTAGAAAACAATGATCTGGAGGGCCCCACGGAACCCACGTGACGCAATGCGGCGGAGAGCTCAGCTGCCTGTAGCCTCGCACACAGCTGACAAAGCACAGGGGTTTTGCATGTTTTCACGATGCACTGGCAATGGGACAGGGGGTCAGGTGGACTGACCATCCAGACCCTGTGAACTGTTGTGAGTGTGTGAAAGTGCTTGAAGAATAGGCAGTGGTTCGGATTTTTGAAATCATACAAAACCAAAATCGCTCTCCAAGCACTTTCATATCACTCAGCAGAGACTTTAGTGTTACCCACTGCAGTGTTTGCCCAACACCACCGCAGCTGCAGGTGGGGCTGGGGGATGAAGGGCTTCAGACTGAGGCAAGAGTCTGTGCAGAAGAAGTCACATGAAGACGTGGTGCATTTTTTAATCAAAGGACCCTGAGCTGAGCCTAAGCAGGGGGTCTGGTGCGAGCATTCAGCGGGAAGCCCAGCTATATTTGAAATGCCCAGATGGTTGCTTTGCAGATATCTCATAGTGACATAGACATATCCTAATGTTGCACCCATTAAGAAGTTAACTCAAGCCTCCAATGATCATTTATTAAAATAACCATAACCCTTGCCTCTTTAAACATGGTAGGAATCATAAATCTAACTCACTATGAGTACTTCAGTTTAGAGATGCAGACTCCCTATCCCCAGATCAAAACACACAAAGGGGCATTTTAATACATTTTTAGCTCAATGCTGCACTCTGTTGTGCAAGGAGAAGAAAGCAGCATAGCAATATTTAATAATAAAAATGGCTTGCTGCTGCTAACATCTCCGGCGCTTGTGCACAAGTAGGCTGCCTAGTACCACACTCACCTGTGCACCCTGGTTTGTGTAATATCTAGTTTAGGATATGTACTGGAAGCATATTCTTCCAGTAAAAAATCCTATGCCTAGACATATTTTGATATATTTAATAAGTTGGATGTGTGCTATACTGTGCAATACGAATGCAATATGTGATATATTTGGAGAATTCAAAATGCTTCTCCAAGTTAGCACCTGCTAGAAGAGGCTTTAATTTTTCAAGCAAAGCCCAACCTGTCTATCTTAAAAGACCGGTCTTTGGGTCAAAAAATGTGGTGTTGACGGTGATCCACCCATTTCACACCAATTTCACACCCCTTGATGCAAAGTGGTGCAAAGTTGCACAAAACACTATTTTCACCAAAAAGAGGACCAGGACTGAAGGGAGAGAGGATGGAGAACAGAGGAGAGGCGGAGGCCGGCCGCTTCAGATAAGTGTTTTTTTTCTTCGTTGTTGTCCCCCCCCCCCCCATTTCCCTCCTGCCTCTTACGGCCCCACCACCCAAATCCAGTAGCAGCCACTACTTGATTAGTGGCCATTGAGTCTCCAATATCTCACAGATAATCATTGGCATTGGAGTGGAATGGGGGCCTCCTGAAAGGTTGAAGGGCCCCTTGAAGTGTTTGAGGCCCCCTGCAGCACAGGGGCTGCAGGGGCATGCCTCACATTCCTGCCCCATCTCACAAATACAAAAGCAACATTACAGCTGATGGGTCTGTCTTACATCCATGCACCACCTGACAAATGCAAAAACAACATTTGAGCTAATTGAGCAGTTTGAAAACGACTTTATATAACGTTTGGATTCTTATATATGTCTGAGTGAAACTGCACCAGTGCCAGTGCAGTCTATGCATTTTCCTGTTATGTTTAGTAATGTATAAGGTTCTTCAATAAAGGACCATTCTATGAGTGTGCAGCAGAGTTTGATTAATCCTGAACTGCTTGTTTATCGCAGATGGTTGAGGCCTTCCTTTCTCTTCGTTCCAATGAATCAAAGCCATGTTTAGCTTTTTCACAATCCAAGAGAGTGAACACATGTCCTTGTATGCTGCACATAACTTCAGCACTCTATAGTGAAATGTAAAGCACAGGTTAGCCAAGCTCTTTCCATCTCTATTCAGTGCCCTTGCTGATAGTTTACATGTCATTATTCATGTATAATTAATAATTCTATCGCAATGTATAATATATTAAAATACCTTTTTGAGCTTTGTAAAGGTGTAGGGGCAGATTTACTATCTTCTGTCTACACAGCACAGCAACCAAAGTTGCTGTGCTGCAGTGCGTGAAAGGGAGCCGGCAGAATTGCGATATTAAGATATTGCCCTGTCTTTCTCTCTCCCTGCGCTGGTGCAATATAGACTGCCATTTGCCAAGTTTACACACACATGCATCATAGTGCAAGGGTGAGTGTGTGATGTTCAGTGTAGGTTTTGTGCTGGAAGGGCACTCTCCAAGTACAAAATACTAGGTTTACACTTGTGTTAAAACTTTTCCGGCATTAGATGTATGCTGTATTGAGCGATACCTATGCAATGTTGGAAAAGGTAGGAGTAATGAAAAAATGTCTCCTTTTTAGGTCGAGCCTAGGCAGCGCATGCACTGTCTCAGGGACATGCTGAATTCACTCTGTGGGCTTAGAGCCCGCCCACTGGCTTGTTATTGATAACTTGGACTGTCCTTCAACAAGCTTGCTTTCTAGTGGGTACTACTTTGTCCTTCCTTTTTGCCGTTTGTTAACGCCCTGGGTGTAGCGCCGATTTTCTGCTATTGTTTTACTTTAGTGCTTATCACTTGGTGTCTGGGACTATTTATTTCCTGTTGGGACATGGGTTCCTGCTGTCATGTCTGAGGAGTGTTTCATCTCAGCCCCACACCACTCCTTAAAATGCAGCTGTTTTACTATTGTAAATTTGTAGGCTGATGAAGTGGTTTCTTAGGCTGAGACTTTTCTGGTACACTTCTAGCTTAGTTAGCTTCACTCGCTGCAGACTTGTTGATTGAGATGATGGTTCCACTAGTAACCGGCGGCAACCCTTTCGCTCTGATGACATGATCAGCTGTAGCAGCGCTGGGTTACGGCAGGCAGCAGCACCCAGTGCAATGAAGGTGGGAAGGTGAAATCGAGGCAGTGAATCTATTTTTTCACGAGTTCTTGTGTACGAAACGAAAACAAACACTGTAAGTGCATCGGTGTATCTTGCAACTCATGTATGGAGACATGTGTAGAAAGTCATTAATGAAGGAAGCACTAACATGTTTTCGATTGCATTATCGTTTTATATGTTATAAGTTGTGTGGAAAATGTATTTGTTTATTTAATGTGGGAAAATAACTTGAGATGCTAGAACAATGTATTTCAGAACGTAACAGCAGAACTGGGGAACCAGGTTCAAGTCTCGGCGTTGGCTCAACACCCTGTGTTCTGGGCAAATCATTTAATCTCCCCATGCCTAGCAAAAATGAATGTTTCCTTGTGTCATGTAACTAGTGCTCATGCAGAGCGCTCCAATATTTCAGGTCAAGTTCCCGCTACATGGAACTGCAGAAATAAATAAATAAATAAAAATAAAAGAAGTACTCTGCAAAAAGTGCAGAGCTTAGCTGCTTGTATGCCTTGCCTGTGAACCACTGAACTGTGAGGTTTACTGTTTAACAATAATTTTTTGGGATCATTTTTAGATTTCACGTGTGTGAAATCTATTGTATTAATATATCTTAAATGGGGCTTACAGTCCACCCTTACTTATGATTTCTTCGAATGCTTGCCACTTAACATTTCCTCCTTTTCTATTGTTTGTAGCATACTATTTCCTGTTGTTCTTTGTGTGTTTCTCTTATCAGTGTCCCAAGGCCAAAGCACTCCTAATCATCTACTCTAATGGGCGGGACATCTTTTATTAGGTTTCTCCTGTACACTGTTTATTGTTTACCTCTGCCTCATCTTCCCTTTGCCGCACGCATTTCAAGCGTGCTTGTCAAATGCATTTTTTTTGTTTGTCCAATGCTTTTTTAAATTTAATCTACTTTGTCTTTTTTGCCTTATCTTGTGTGCGTCTCTTTCAGAGAAGCTGGATTTACGTCTGGGGTAACCAAATTATTTTCTTTACCTTATTTGAGCCAGGGAGTGGTGTCACTGCCTACCCTGGCCCACAGTGGCCTTCATTTTACATGCACACTTAGTCCCCATCAGTCCCTCTCCTCCACCATGAATGATCACCCCTGGGGCAGTCTGGGATGTGCAACTGCACATCACTTACTGCCTGACCTTTCCCTCAGCTTCAAAGGGGGTGGAACAATGTTTACCATCGCCCAATGCCCTCTGAAGTCCCACTTCTGGGCCTCTCTATGCCACCTATATGTTTATCCAGAGGGCGATTATGGCTCCCCCAGTAGAGCACTGAGGCATTTCTCCTTTGGATTGCTGATGGCTGTTCACCTGTGGTCATGTGGCTCCTGATCCTCGCACCCTCTCCTGAGGGCTTAGCGAGAGCATGTGACTTGAGGAAGGAACCCCTCTCTCTTCCCATGTAAGCACACAAGAGCAAGCTTAGCATTCTGAATGGCTGCCTCTGCTTCCAGTCTCTGCACACTTCAGCAAAAAACAGAAAGGAAAAGAAAGCACTGGAAAGGGGAAGACTGCCCAGGGGCTGTGTTTTTTTCCATGGCCTTATGTGAGATTTCTGTGTCAGAGCTGCTATCTACACACTTCCGGCAGCTTCCAATTCTGGGTAGATCAGCACCAAAGGCCAGAGAAGTCCTAGAAATGCAACCCACCTACATGGCTCCTCGCTCTCTAGTGTAACTCAGCACCCTCCTGACCCCGAATGTCTGGGGGTGTTGGGGAGAGAGGGCAGAGTGGCTCCTGGAGTGACCGTTCATATTCTGGTGCTTCTATTGTATTGTAGTTTTTGTTTAGCGCCTACCTCCCTAGAACTCACCCTAAACTACACAATGCATGGTTTCAGTAAGTGTAAATACTCTGTCCAAAATAACCAGTCACTCAACAAATAATGTGGTAAATAATGTACCTTAGATTAGGTAAAGTCATCACCATTAGGGTAATAGTTCAAGTAAAAATAGACCACGAGGCAGCAGAGACGGGGTAGGTCTCACTGTGGACGCCGTTTCACGTCCTTGATACTAAAAGGCATTCTCCCTGCTTTTTACTCATGGAACTTTGTAGTACTTTACGGTGGAGAGGGCGCACAGGGTTCCCACCCATCCATCCGCTCCCAGGGAAGCCCTTCAGGTCCATTAGGAGCTGCATACTGAATTTCAGGGACTGAGACACAGTGCTCGAAAAAGCAAGAGAAATTGCTCTGATACAAGTGGACAATGTCGTGGTGTCCCTCTTCCCCGACTATACACTGGCTGTGCAACATAAGTGGTCTTTGTTTCTCACTGCTAAGCAACAACTCAGGGTGGATGGTCTCTCCTATGCTCTAATGTTTCCAGCATGCTTGAGAGTGGTCCATGATCAGCACACCTTATTCTCCGATATCCAAACGCTTGTCGCCCCTCATCCCAGACCTCATTGCAATGTCCCATGTGGCAAAAACAATGATTTCAATGGATGTCTGCTCCCTCTCCTCAACAGGCATTGCAAGAGCATTGTGTAGTGATGGAGACTGTGACTTCTACCGTATGGGGGCAGCCTCTGCAGTTCATCCAATACAGCCGTCTCCAACACAAGCATGGCTCTCTTCCCCACGGTGATGCCGCAAAATTTCGGACAATGTGCTATGACGTTCCAGTGGCCATCACTTGGTAACAAAACTTGTAACCTGCACAGTGGGGAGGACACAGATGTTGACCCAGATCCTTCTAATCTTTTACTGTACCCATGTATTATATCTAATGTTTCTTTTTATAAGCTAATGTGGTTCTTGTTTCTTTTTCAATTTCCTTCCAAAAGCTCCTTTGTATAGACTAAGCTTGCTTGCTTTATGTCTGTTATGACCTATCCCTCTCTCATGATTTCCATGGCCACTCCCCAGAGTGGTAGCTCCAGTTTACGGCTCCCTGTCAAATGTTGGTTTTATTGGTTGAACGTTCCGTGATTGATCTAATATTGGGAGTTGTTTGTGGGTGTTTTACAACTGTAATGGGCTGTAGGATTGCATCATATCTGGGGTGGGGGCAACATGGATGGGCTTTTACTGATTCTGTCACTGTTTAAATCAGTTCATAAATGTCAACAATAACTAATATCTTTACCCTATTGACGTGGAACGTCAGAGGGTTGGGGTATGCCCATAAGCTTCACCCTATTCATTCCCAAATTAACCGATGCAAGGCCCACATAATTTATCTACAGGAGGCCCACCTTTCCTCTACTGAGTCCCATAAGGTATAAATTAAATGGAGGGGGCAGCTTTTTGCCACTGCATTTTCAGTCTTTGCGAGGGGCTCTGTAGTCTGGATAAGGGCCAGAAAGCCATTTGATGTAGTGGATACCAGAATAGATACCAATGGTCATTATGCTTTTGCACACGGGACCCATGACTGTCGACCTGTAGAACTGTGTAGTAACTATTCCCCAAACTCAGACCAAGACATCTTCCTCTCACAGCTCTCCTTAGTGTTGGCTGAATAGTCCCACTTGCCATGGGTCATTAGGGGCGACTTTGATGCAGTAATGGATACACAGTTTGATCGCTCCCATCTTCCCTTACACAGTGCTCCCCTCAGTTCGACAGGCAAAAGCATTCCGTAACTGGGCATCAGGCTGGTCACTATCAGATGCATGGAGAGAAATTAACAAAGGCATGCATGAATACTCCTTTTACTCCCCCCCAAACAAATGACACTTTCGCCTTGGTCACATTTTCGGCCCCTAACATCACTGACCTATCTAGGAAAAACCTTGTCTGACCACAATACTCTGGAGATCATAATGTCCTGGGGCTGCATTCCTACCCTGGTCCCTACCTGATGGTTACAGCTCCTGATTCTAGAGGATGCAGTGTTTAAGGATACCCTGGCCACTGCCAATAGTAATTATTTTATTGAAAACTCTAACACTACTTCATCGCTCCTGACTGAATGGGAAGAGTTCAAAGTGGTTGTGCGGGGAGTCATTATTCAAAAATAGCCGGGGCACAACACTCATTCCTGAGAGATCTTACTTCCACAGTTGGGACTGCTTGAGCAGGAGGCCATACACAATGCCTCCTAGACAGAGGGAATTACGTGACTGGTGTATCCGTCATGCAGAACTGTTGGAATTAATGGCCACAATACATACACTCAGAGGTTACACACCGACGGGGACAAAGCCGGTGCACATTTAGTGCATATGATCCATCCACAATTGTACCAAACTCCTGCCCTATCCATATGTGCACCCACTGGGACTCAACATACGACAGAACTAGATATCAATAAGACCTTCAGAGACTATTATATCCATTTTTAAGGCCCCCACCTGGCTCCCTCCCCCCCTGCCCTTTCAACTTTACTAGATGGACTACACCTGCCCCAAGTGCCAAGGTCAAGCCATTGGACCATGTGGTACCCTTGACGCAGGCAGAAATCCTTCCTCTTGATGCAGGCAGAAATCCTTAGTGCAATAGCAAAACTCCACCCAAAATGAGTCTCGTGGACTCGATGGTTTGTCCTCCAAATTCTATGCCACTTTTGCTGCCCGTCTGGTACCTCTTTTAGACAAGTTGTATACTACCTCTCTAGAGCTAGGCACCCTCCCGCCCACAACCTGTCAATCTCTAGAAACATCCCTACCCAAACCCGGCCATGACCCACAGTACATGTTCTCCTGTAGGCCACTATCATTATTATCAACAGAAGACAAAATACTGAGCAAAATCCTGACAAACAGACTGCTCCCCTTACTCCCAGACTTGGTCCAATCTGACCAGAATGGATTCATTTCCAGTCGTAGCACCGCTCTAAACATTAGACGTTTCTATCAAGTGATTGAGGCTGCTAAATCTACTTACCCGGATGCGGGATGTCTCTCCCTAGCACTCCAGAAAGCAATTGATACCTTTAGCTGGTGAAAAATGTTTGCCAACGTGGCCGAATTCAGCATCCCCCTAATGTGTATTAAATGGATCAAACTTTTATACATGGGCCCAACAGCACGGGCACAAACCAGTCCTTATATATCATCTACCTATTCGATCTACACAGGTACCAGGCAAGGGAGCTCCTTGCCTCCACTATTATTTGTACTCGCTGTGGAACCTCTAGCAGAGGGTCACAGATGAATAGCTCACATCTGGGGTATACAGTAGGGCCCAGTGTAATGCCATATCTCTGTATGCCGATGACATTATACTTTATCTACTTGACTTGATTATAGACCTCACACCACTCACTGCTCTGCTCAGCCTTTTTGGAGATCTTTCCGATCACAGAGTGAACCAGACCAAATCCTATGCATTCTCCTTTAAGGAATGTGTCCAGGGTGATGGATTACCACTGGGCATGTCTACTATTCCAATTGCCCCCATACCTTTTGTTATCTCAGAGTGCAGATCTACCAGTCCCTGGCTGACCTGCTAAACGGAAACTTAACTAAGACCATTAACGCTCACCGATCGCAGGTCAGTTCTGGGTCTCTCTTCCTCTGTCAGTAATGGGCCGGCTGGCACTCTCTAAAATGATGATGCACCCTTGATTGTTGTACTTTTTCGTAAACCTACCTATACTGGTCCCTATTACATACTTTAGACAACTAAACACTCTACTCACTGATCTGACATGGGGCACCACAGGGAGGCAAAGAGTGGGCCTGACAAAACTACAGCTACCCCAGAATGAGGGTGGGATGGGCGCCCTTGATTTTCGGGCCTACTGCTATGTGGCTCAACTCATATGGTTGGTGTACTGGTTGGCAGGCTTCCACCTCACCGAAATAGATTATACTCCCCGGATGATGCCACAGGATAAACTACACGCCCTACAACTACAAGGCATGTTGTGTCCTCCACGCCTGCGCTATTATTAAGTAATGCCCTAACGTACTGGGGACAAGCCCTAAAAATGCTCAAAGACCACTACGAGTTGTGCCCCAAATATACCTCTGCGAGAGTTATCTACACCTATGGGCCCACTCGTCTCCCTTAAACTGGAACCTTGAGAGTCTTCTGGCATCCACTCTCTGGGAGATTTATTTGCCTTTGGAGAACTAATGTCCCATCAAGAACTTACCAAAACTCACGACTTGCCCACCTCCAATATCTTAACACATGCAACCATTTCATGTTATATCCGTACACACATTGCCACCACAGGTGCAGAACCTGAGACACTCCTTCATCCAAGCGGTGTACAAAATGGGGGCAGGGAGGCACTTAGTCAAATGGCTGTATAAAGGACTGAGTTCACAACAATGTATTGCCTTAGCACCTCTTCACACAAAATGAGAGGGGGACCTCGGTCGAGCCCTACGTGATAGGGAGTGGTGTTTCCTGACAGCATACCACACCAAGATCCCCTGGCACTCCAGATTTAAGTTTATGCAAATCTCATTACTACACAAGGCCTACTTCACACCACAGAAATTGCACGGGATTTTCCCTGAGGTGCCCCCAGCTGCCCAAGATGTCACACTAAATAGGCAGACTTGATGCACATGCTCTGGGAGTGGTACTCCCTCAGAGACTACTGGGTTGACATGCATGTCTCCTTGGCAGTTTCGGCAGGCACCACCCACTGCAACACTGCGGAACACTGCCTACTGGGCTTATACCCACGCCCGAAACAGAATAAATCCTTATCCCGTTTCATGGATATGGCCTTTCTATTGGCCAAATTGCAAATAACTAAATGCTAGAAGTCTCCTCGTGCCCCTCGTTGGGCCAGTTGGCGGGAGAAGGTATTGCATTGGGGCGCAGTAGAGAAGCATGCACTGCGAAGAGAGGAATACTGTGGGCTCAGGAAACATTCAATCACTTTGACATTTGATGCTGATTTGGAATCACTCACGGCCCAAGCAGATGAAGACTAGAAACATGCACACTACGAAGGGAACTTCCCAGATTTCTGTATTTGTTTGGAGCTCCCTCCCCATCTCCCATATAGAAGACGCCATACTAGGATCCTTAAACTGATACCCTCCCTGTGAATGAGCTTCCTCCCTGTCAATGGTTCTTACCCACCCCCAGATCATACTTTGACACTATTCCCACAATAGCATTAACATTCCGCATCGCACATGACAGCTCATTAGTTGGGGTTAGGATGGTGTTAATCTAATGTTGCAATGTTTCAGTTTGTATTGTTATACTGGTATTGTCAGATGAATACTTGATATCTCTCCGAGGAATGTACTCCTCTACCTAACTATGTAGTGATTGTAAAGTTGAAAATGTTGTAATAATGACCGACTAAAGTTTTGAGTGACACTGCAGGCCAACCATGATATGATGTATGAAAAAAACCCAATACAGTTTGTTTAAAAGATGTTGTTTTGGATTCCCACAACCAGTCAGTTCACAAGGAAGAGTAAACAGCTTTTTTATCTATAGTGAGACATACACTGACACGTAAATCACCCAAAAATACATACAACCTGAGGAGAACAGAGGCCTCGAAGTATATTATGACTACAATCCAGTCATATACCGATTGTCGCTTGTTACTTTACTTTATATATTACTAAATCAGAAAAGTCAGAGATGAAAGAGATGTGGGTGGATATTTCTGCAGAAAAGGATCTTACCAAGAAATTGCATCGCTTCAACTTGAAAATACTTTCCCACAGAGTGCTCCTATGAGTGCTCTGTTCGGTTGAGCTTGGCTAGTTTGCTCTCGAAGTCAAGGGAACGTTTTTGGGGAATTCTAGGCCTTCAAGCACACAAAATAAATCGTTGAGTCTTTTCTGGAAATTCTGTTGTATCTAGCAGAGGTTGATCTGGAAAGCACAGATATGTGAAATCAAATATGTTGGACACATACTATCCAAGAAGGAGTACACACCTAAAAAACATGTGCCTTGATGATGTACTTCAACACTGCAGATATAGAAGCAATGTAACTGAAAGCATTGAAGAAGGGAAATAGTTTGATGTGACGGTTGTTTGGTGAAATATAGCAAAAGAAATCTAATTAACCATAGTAAACTGAGTTGACAAACTGCAGATAGAAGACAGTTTTTCTATTTGCCACTTCTACAACTGTTAAAGCCTTGGTGTGCTGTCAGAAACTGGGTGTAAGTTTCAGTACCCCCCCACTTGTTGCCTGGTTTTTGATGCAACTTTGACTGAGGTGTTCTGGGTCCCTACCAACCAGTCTCCCAGTACCAGTTCTCTTTCCCTAAAAAGGTATTACAATTGACACCACTTCAGCCACCCCGTAAGTCCCTAGTAAATGGAACCACTGGTACCTAGGGCATTGGTACTGAAGAAGGTTCACTGGAGCTGCAACACAAACTGTACCACCCCAGAGACCCCTCACTAAGACCATGTAAACTGACACTGCAGGCTGTGTATCTTGGTGCGGAGAATACTGAAGAGTCAACATGACACACATATCTGTGTTCCATACCCCCATACACTGTAATTCGGTATAGGTAAGTTACCCCTACTGCAGGTCTTACAGCCCTAAGGCAGAGTGTACTTTATCCCACATGTGGAAATATCTGCCTGACTAGATATGACCCTACAATATCAAGTCAGGTCTTGGCTATTGTAAGTGCCCATGGAAGCCATAGAGAGTACAGGGGCTGGATACTTGTCATTACCTGTTTCCTAACTCCATCATGGCTTCACTGTACCCTAAGATGTTTGGTACCAAACATCTTGTCTTAATAAATCCTTACTGATGCCTGTGTTGGATTTATTAACAAATACATACATGAGACCCTTTAGCGGGTCCCCTGAAAACCTACCAAGCACTGGTGTGGTCTTTGTTTAGTTTCAGCCAGCCTGCCACCACCAGACATGTTTCTGATCTCATGGGAGTGAGGGCCTGCGCTCTCAGAGGCCAGGAGCAAAGCCTTCTCTGGACAGAGGTGCTTCACACCTCCCCCAGGACAGGATGGCCTTCCGAGGCGGGAAGTTTCAAAGGCAAAGCCACCTTTTAAATGCAACCCAGGCATCGCAAGATACTGATGCACCCCAACACCCCCTTTCCTGCTCCACCTATTGTGGGAGGAAAGAGGAGGCAATTAGTTAGATGAGGTAGGGCTGCTAACATTCAGTCAGCACCATCCCTAAGGTGTGGCAGGCAATGTGGATGCCACTTTTGAAACTCCATCATCTTGAGATGGTGGGAAAACAGCCTATCAGGCCTAGGGCAGTGACCCTTCCCACAGAAAGTGGTAACTTATAGGGGGTAGACACTCTAAAGGTGGTTAGCCAATTGGCTACTACCTGCCTCCTTCTTTAATGCCCCTAAATTTAGTATTTAGGTAGCAGCCCTGGACCTTGAACCTTGGATTCGATGGACAAGAAGAAGATACTGACGAAGAAGATCTGCTCGAGAACGGAAGCCCTGATGAGAAGAAATTGGCACCAAACCCTGCCTGCTGCCTCAAGGATTCAACAATTGTGGTAGTTCAATCTCATTCTGAACCTGTGAGGACTTCAACAACCCTTGAGCCCCTCCAGCTTTTGCAAAATCACCAGGGAACCTTCTTAGGAGAAGAAGCTCTACTCCCCTGCACCAGCAGGCACCGAACTGCAGACTCCAGACTTATTGGCTTGCTGCTTCCCAGCAACGCAGCACCCAGACTAAAAGTGGTACACTAGCTCTGTAGGGTCATATCTGTCCCGGCACCACGTTTGGAGACACCTACCGAAGCTATGCTGCACCAATATCGGGGGGACTGGACCTCCTGCACCGAGATGGAGAGTCCTGTCAGGACTCCAACTGCCCAGGAAGCAAGCACCCATCGATAGACATCAAGTCCCCTGAGACCCGCGTCATGAGTGGCCCAGCTATCCCAAAATCACCTCTCCAAGTTCCCTGTGCCTGACCACAAGGTCATCTGGACGCACACTGCCCGGCTGACCTATTATCTCTGCACCTGGCTCAACCGGCACCGGTAACGATGAACCAGCTGAGCTCTCAAGGTCCTGAGATTTTTGTGACCTGGTCCCTCGAGTGGGCCCCCTCAGAATTACCTGTAAGTCCCTTTGAGCAGTGTGTTTTCAAGTGGCCCCATTTCCCATAGTGCACTAGCTACCAATGACCTCAGCACCCTGCCAAGTCTGGGATGCTCCCAAGAATTCACTGGGGAAGCATTGTACCTGGCCGTGCTAACTACAGAAACCCAAGAGGTGAACCTAGAATTTCGACTGCATGGTTTTATATGCATTTTTGTCTCTTTCCCTATTGACTTCAATTGTGCAGTGTGTTTTCAAGTGGCCCCTTTCCTATAGTGCACTAGCTACCAATGACCTCAGCATTCTGCTCCCTGCCAAATCAGGGACGCTCCCAAGAATGCACTGGGTAAACATTGTACCTGACTGTGCTAACTACTGAAAGCCGAGAGGTGAACCTAGAAAGTTCACTGTATGATTTTATATGCATTTTTGTCTGTTTCCCAATTGACTTCAATTGTGCATAATTGCATGCAAATGTAATTGATTTTGCAAACTCAAAAAAGTCATAACTTTAAAAGTGCTTACTGTAGAATAAAGTTCTTGGTCTGAAAAATTATATAAAAATCGATATTATCGTTGCAAATTGATCTCACATTTTTTATTGAGTGTGTGTCTCATTTATTGCCTCTGTGAGTGCAACAAATGCTTTGCAGTACCCTCTGATAAGCTTAAATGCTTACCCGCACCACCACAAATAGAGCATTAGTATTATCTTTGTTTGTCTCTGTAAGCCAAAAAGGGACTCACTGGACTCTCTGCACAGTGTTCTTTGTTTTAGTATACTATATAGAGAGCCAGATCCCTACACCTGCTGGAACAAAACTACTTGGAGACTTTGGGCCTTATTACAAGTACGGCAAGCCTCAGGACTGCCGTACTTGCAGTTGTGGTATGACCATCACCTGACTATGGGTCTGCCCACAGTTTTATGAGTGTGGCGGTCAGACCGCCACAAAACTGCCTTCTCTGCTGGGATCAAGGATCCCGCTGCGCCGGCTGTCTGCAACAGGTCGCAGTATGCTGGTGGTGCCGATGCCAGGATAACATGGTGTGTTAAGTGCAAGTTGACTCTAGTGTACATACGTTTACATTATCCACACTAATGACTGGAAAGTATTGTTCCAGTTTCAACACTGTGGATGCAGTAACTGATGTCAGAGGAATTTGCTTTGCCATGTAGAAAAACCTACTTTCATGGAATAATCACTTCTAAGTGTGCATTGTAGCCCATAGGGCTGGGCAATTAATGTAAATTGGACATGTTGAAAATTAAGGAAAAATGTGTCTTACCAGTAAACAGCTATTACGCCTTTTTATAGACAAGACAATGCTAAAAACCTAATTCAACATTCTTTTTTTAAATATTTGTTAAAAATCTAGTTCAATGCTGAATGTTTTTGATGACTAAATTGGAAAGACAACTTTGAAAAACCGAACGTTGAGTTGCCTGAATTCTCAAGTATGAAACAATGCAGTTCTAGTAAGCCTATCTCCTCACAGTGATTAAACTTCGATGAGGTGGCACACCTCCTGAACCAGTAAAACTGTAGGACTGCTTCTACAAGTAGTAAGGATAGGGTGGAATAATGATAAGCCACTTATAAGCAAGCGCTTAGAGACCGGTTGGTGATTTGCGTTATATAAATATCTGCACATTTACATTTACAATAGTAAACACTAATTGATAGTGGACAGGAAGAGGGAGTCAAATAAAGGGCCCAGCCGAGGCCCTGCATTTAGCATGGATATGCCTAGAGGACACTTTGGAGGTAGATGCCTTTCATTAGGAGAGTCCTTTCATATCTTTGGGGCATATGTACAAGTCACTATCGCCATTGGAACGTCACTTTTTTGTCGGACGTTCCTGTGACGATAGGGGCTTTGCCTTATTTACAAGGCAGCATTTAGGGCCTCATGTAGGTAAATAAATTTTACCGGTTCTTAAATACCGAGCCGTACCGAATCGGTAAATTAGAATCGGTAAGTTATATGTAGGTAAAAATTCGGTAACTGTTACCGATTCGGTAACATTCGGTAATCACGAATCGGAATTCACCGAATCGGTAAATACCGAGGTGGTATTTACCGAATCGGAAAATACCGAGGTGGTATTTACCGAATCGGAAAATACCGAGGTGGAATTTACCGAATCGGAAAATCCCGAATCGGAATGTACGGATTCGGTAAATAAAATCACATGACTTGACGAAACAGCTAATCCTGTGCAACGACAGCCCACCCAACCAGGAAGTGCCCACACCCAGGCAGGTGTACATAATTAGCCGA
Organism: Triturus cristatus; assembly: GCF_964204655.1. NCBI lineage: Eukaryota > Metazoa > Chordata > Amphibia > Caudata > Salamandridae > Triturus > Triturus cristatus. Next base: position 944,805,390 of record NC_140582.1, read on the forward strand.
AGTGGCCACACCCAGGCAGGTGTACATAATTAGCCGACCCTGGAGAGGCTTGGAGTGCAGAGGAGAGGCAGGGAGCCGTTGCATGTGCGAGCGGGTAAACGAACAGCATGTCCAGCCAGAGAACACAGAAAGACGGAGGGGAAAGGAGGAGGAAGCTGAAATTTAGCCCCAAGGAACTCCAGGTGCTGGTGGAGGAGGTGGTGAAGCAGCACCAGAAGCTGTTTGGAAGGCAATCCCTGCAAGTGCCTGAGGCGGAAAAGCGCAACATATGGCTGGCCATCCAGGCGCAGGTCAATGCTGTGGGAGTGACCCACAGGGACATTGAGGTCCTCAAAAAGCGCTGGTATGACCTGAGGATTGTAACCAAGAGGAAGATGGGCGACATCCAGAAGGAGGCCAGCCAGACCGGAGGTGGAACCAACAGGGCACCTGCCCTCACCGAACTGGAGGAGCTGGTGGCGGCCACAATCCAGCAGGAGAGCGTCGTGGGTCTTGGGGACGCCGACAGCTCTGCCAGAGCCGCAACACACCAAGGTAAGACGAAAGCACAGCAATGTAGCCCCCCCCACCCCAATCCCACATCCCCCATTGTGAAACGAGAATCACACTGCAGTCCACACGTGTCAGTGCAGACAGGCAATGCATTCCGGGAGATGTAGTCAGGGCAACACTAACCATGCCGTAAATGTTACAGGGCAACAAGGCATGTCACGCACTCGAGGCACAAGGAGACAGAGGACATATTGGAATGTGAAATGTGTTATTGTGACGCTTGCAATGCAGCCCTTCGGGGACACTGAGCCAATGTTGTATTTCTGTCCACAGATGTGACATCATGCAGGACAGGGCATGCTGCAGGAGAGACGGCACACCGGCCACAAGTATTACCTCTAGCCAGCACAAGTTCAGACCAGGGAGCAGGCCCACTGGCAGCCGCACCACCAACACAGCCAGCCTCGCCGCACCCAGAGCCAGCATCACCTCACCGAGAGCCAGCATCACCACAACCAGAGCCAGCATCACCACAACCAGAGCCAGCATCGCCACTCATGTTCGAATCACCGGCCACATCTCCGCTTGCAGGTGTGAGAATGAGGAGGCGTCCAGCAGCCAGGCTACGAGCCTTAGACACCTCGTCAGACGACAGCATGGGCCCAGAAGACCGCACCGGGCCCCAGGAAGGGAGCCATGCCACTGTGCCCCACATCTCACAGGCAGCACAGACGGGAGCAAGAGGGCGCCGCAGGTCGCGTGTCCAGAGTCCACCAGCACCCACTGACGGCCATGGTGTCTTCTTGGGTCTCGAGGGCCAAATGTTGAAGCAACAGCGCCTGCAATCAAAGGCAGTCATGTCAGTCCAGAGGCACATGCGGGTGATGAGGACAACATTAGTCAACATGGACAGTAACATTAGCGGCATGGCTGCGGGCATTCGGGACATGTCCCAGTCAATCCAGCAGTTGTGCAGCAAATTAGATGCTGACATCGAAGCACGGCGCCGGGAACGCCAGAGAAGGGACACTACCAGCAGGGCACTCAACCGTCTGGCAACTGCGACTTCTCTACTGTGCCGGCGCTCTGTGACGATGCAGGAGGGCCTAACACAGTGCTGCAGCGACCTGTCTCGGGGGATGGTGCAGGTGACAAGTGCACTAGGGGTGCTATTGACTAGTCAGGCGTCGACAACTGCTGCAGGGGATGCTGCGGAGAGCATCGACACCAGCAGCAGCATCACACCCCCCGTCCCAGAAGCACGCAGGAGCAGCAGGCGGCTTGGGGTTGGCTCTAGTGAGGATGCACAGGCCGTGCAATCCACCACTGCAGCGCGTATGCGCAAACATTGATGTAGCCCTGCTAAGCCACTTCCCATTGGGTGACGTAACCCTGGACATACTCCTTGTATAGATGGTATATTGCCTGATTGGCCTGTTCATGTGTTCATGGCGTGGTGCCACATTAAAACTACGTCAGGACTTCTCACAACTCGCTGTGTCCCCTCACTTACTCAGAAATAGTTGCATGTGATCTCTGCCCGTCTCTCTCTCCCATCGATTGCAGTTGGCACTCTAGCTGCGTTGCCCTCTGGCTGGCCTGACTCATCCTCGTTGTCCTCAAAATATGTTAGTTCCACATCTGTACCTTTTTTCGTGGCAAGGTTGTGCAGCATTGCACAAGTGGCAATAATCTTGCAGCAGGTGATGGGTTTGTACTGGCGTGCGCCTCCGCTCTTGTGCAGGCAGCGGAACCTGCTCTTCAGTAGTCCAAACGTGCGCTCCACCACATTGCGTGTTGTTTTATGTGCCACGTTGTATCGTCTCTCACTCTGGGTTGCTGGGTGTAGGTAGGGAGTGAGGATGAATGACCGGCATGCATATGCACTGTCGCCTGGATGAGTAAAAGGGAACCATCAGTAACATGCCTCTATACACTATGATTTGCAGGTTTCAAGGGGCGTCACTGTTACTTACCTAGCAGGTATCCCTCTCCGAATTCTCCGGCACTCAGTCGTGTGTAGATCCCACTATTCTGGAAGATGTAAGAGTCGTGGGTGCTCCCAGGAAACTTAGCAACAATATCTGTGATGATGTTCCCTGCATCACAGATCACCTGCACATTGATGGAGTGGGTGGACTTCCTGTTCCTGTAGATGTGCTCTGTATCAGCTGGTGGACAGATTGGGATGTGTGTACCATCAATACAGCCGATGACATGGGGGAACTGTGCCATGTGATAAAAGTCTGTTTTTGTTTTCTGCAGTGCAGCCTGTGTGTTTGGGAAGCTTATGTAGTGGTGCATTCTCTGCATCATGGCATCCAGGAACTTCCTGAAGAAACGTGACAGGCAACTCTGGGATACCCCACCCACCGCAGCTATCACCACCTGATAACTGCCGGATGCCAACAGATGTAGGCTGCAGAGCACCTGCACATGTGGGGGTATGGCGTGCGCCCTTATTATTGGCTGGTCCAGGAGTGGGTGAAGGTCCCTGATTAAGTCCATGATGGTTTCGGGGTGTAGCCTGTACCTCTCATGTATCTCTGCATCAGTCAGCTGGAATAGTGTGATGCGCTGTCTGTAGATTTGTTCCTCCCGTCGCCACACCCTCAGTCCTGCTGCCTGTAGACGTAGGCGCCTTGCAATGACGTACATGGCGGCCATGTTGTCCACGCTGTTGCATTTTGGGTTTGCCTATATGCATTGTTGATGGTTACCACCTGCTTTCAATCCGTGTTAATTACCGACTCTTATTTACCGATTTTCCTGGATTTCTTAATTACCGAGTGCTCCTACATGTCATTTTCAATTTTACCACTTCATATTTACCACTTCATGTTTACCGAATCGTTAATTATGTATTCGGTAAATCTGATTCGGTATTTTAGAATTCGGTAAATATGATTCGGTATTTACCGCCTCATATTTACCGAAAAGTGGTTTTTGGACTCCTACATCTCACTTGTCTGAATACCGGTCGGTAACGGCATATTTACCGAAAATCGGCCGTTACCGACCGGTATTTGGCTACCTACATGAGGCCCTAAGTCCCTTAACGTGGCTTATCGCTGTCTTGTAAATAAGGGCCCGTTCACGCTATGCTTAGCATGAAGTTTTGCGGTGGGCGTTCCACTGCAACACCCATTGATTTTGGCGCTGCCCCCTATTTACAAGGGTGGCGTAACTAGGAGGCAGCGCCAAAATTAAGGATAGTGAAAACCTGGTCTTAACTTGGCGAAACGAGGAGAAATGCTTTATTTCTCCTCATTTTTGCTTTTGCCATGTGTGCTGCCTTGTGCAGCGCACATGGAGAAAGCAAAATGCCTTGGATTGTTTATGTATAGGAAGATGACCCTCCCAGCATATAAACAATTTTAAAAACAAATGAGATGTTGTAACTTCTATGTGTGCTGCAATACCAGCACACATAGAAGTGACAAAACGGCATTTAAAGATTGTTTATGTGCAGGAAGGGACACCTTCCTACACATAAACAATCTTCCCCTGCACAAAGACACCACTGCACTATGCAGCAAGGGTGCCTGCGTTGGCACTAAGCTGCTAAACTTAGCACCAGCGCAGGGGGAAATGCGAGGCTGCACCATATTTTTGTAAATATGGTGCAGCCTTGCGTTTCTGAAGTGGTGGAGTGAGGCGTTGAGCCATGACGGCTAACGCCTCACTCCGCCACTTCTTTGTACATATGGCCCTTTGTCTCTTATCTCAGTTGGTGAAAAACCTGTTCCATAATAGGAACAGGCGCTGTTCCTAAGTTCTGTAAGGCAGGACCAGTGTGTCCGACTTCTCCCATGTTTCAGATCTTCTGAAACATTCAAAGATTTATGCTTGGATCATATGTGTAGTTCTCATTGTTATAAATAATAATAAATACTTACCAAAAATGACAATGAAGATATTAAAAATCATTTAATGGTAAACATGCATTCAGAAATGCTAAATTATGCCATAATGGAACCTAGGTGTGGTATAATGCACTTTACCCCTTCTGATCGACATCCATTCTGACTGGATTCAAATTCTGCATCAACTTAAATCTAATTTATTTTACAAATGTGGCTTGTGGAACTAGACTGGGACGCAGACAGAGGATGGGGTGATTAATTCAAGACTTGAATAATCTTAGTCTGAGATCCCACTCGCCTCTAAGGCACAATGTTGCTGATCCATCATACAATTCTAAATCACAGAGAGCCCATCCATCAAAATACAGTACAATTTATTTCGTCTCACTCAGGCTCCTTTCATTCACTATCAAGATATTAAGCTTACAAAAAATATGATGGTGCCAAACAAAATGGAACGAATTGAAATAGGAACCAGTACTGTAGCAGAAACACCATGTGTCCAGGTAAATGCCCTCGACTATGATAAGTAGGAGTTTTTTCAATTCCGCCATTTGTCTTAAACATTATTAAGACAAGTGAGTTTTAACGTATATAGTCCCAGCTATATCTTGTCATCACAAGACAAAGGGCCTCATGTAGGTAAATAAATTTTACCGTTGCTTAAATACCAAGCCGTACCGAATCGTTAAATTAGAATCGTTAAGTTATATGTAGGTAAAAATTCGGTAACAGTTACCGATTCGGTAACATTCGGTAATCACGAATCGGAATTCACCGAATCGGTAAATACCGAGGTGGTATTTAGCGATTCGGAAAATACCGAGGATACTACCACCTTCCCTTAACTAAGTAGCTAATATCATAATTATGTTATAATAGAAGGTCTCTTAGGCTTGAATAGGGGACCCCATACCTCAAAAATCAGCTCAGTGAAATCACATCACAGGAGCATCAGGAGCCGTCTCGCAGGAAGGCTCGTCTTCGGTCTGAATAATAAACATGATGTCTGTGATATGAAAAGCACCAACTGTCAGGTATTTGCAGCTGCGCGTGTGTCATGGCTAAATAGTGGGTCGAACAACCTAGAGTGGAAAACATGCATTGTGTAAAATTCCAGACTGTGTGTCACAGCATGTACAGACCAAGGTCGCTGCGCAGAGCTTGGGATGGGAACAACAGAATGCACTCGTCTGAAGGAAGTCTCGAGTCAGCAGTTTATTCCAGAAAGAACATGTAAACGCAGTGTCGTGTGCAAAGACAAAAAGATGGCTACATAACATTCAACGTGGTTATGCGAACTGAACAATGTATGTACGTATTCAGGGAGAACTCACTACACGCCCCCTTGAGCGAAGCAATATTTAATAGGCAAGAAAAGAGAGAACGCAGAGTTCAGTTTCGTCAGAGCAGAACAAGGCGTAACCAATGCAGCGCCAAAGTCCTAAAGTCCAATTAATTGCAGCATAAAATTCCAAAAAACACAATGCAAGTATAGTAAAAAACTCAAGCCGACCATCAGGAAGAGAAAAAAGAGAAATAAAAGAAATAAATGTTGCGCCAGGGTGCTGTCCAGTAGCACAGGCGCAATGGACGACAATCCAGTTAATCCATGAATGTATAGGCAGCATATGTGGCCACGGCTTCCAACAAAAAATCGTTTGCAGGGCCACTAAAAGTCTCAGCCATCCAATTAAGTAAAGAAAAGGAACATACGTGTTCTCCAACCAACGGAGCCTCTAGCACAATCAGAGGGCACCCGGAATGTTCCTCCAAATAGCTCATGGACAAGAAGTCGTAGGCTGCCGCTGAGATGTCCCAATTACCCAGGATACCATGCGCCGCACCACACGCCATGATCCGGACACCAGAACAGGACAACTCGTGAGACACTAAGGGCCTCATCAGTCGATCGAAATCCGGCACCGGAGACACCATGTTGGTGAAGCACAAATCCAGAGGCCATTCAAAGGGACAATCCAGGCAGTGTAATACAGGTTGTACGCAGGTGAAGTAGGAATACCTGAAGGATAATCCATAAGCCAGGCTCAAAGTCGCCAATGGCAGAGTACCATAAAAGTCAAGCATCCGATCACGAAGAAGATGCAGACGGGACAGGTGCTCGTGTGGCACAGAAGGAGCAGCCATTCCGGAGTATGAAAAGGAAAAGCAGCACACCTGCCACTAGCGCCAGGAGCAGCGGGACACCTCCAAAGATGCTCGAGAACAGTGAATGAACAAATGCAGGAATTACACCAAAAATAGGTTGGAAAGAGGTCACGAGACCCGAGCCCACATGTGTAAAAAAATGAGCCAGGCCGGTCGTGGACGAGGCATTGAAAATAGTTTGGATCAAAGAGCCGAAATGCAGGGGGAGGTCAGTATTCAGAGGCGCCTGTACCTCAGTGCGCGTATTAGCAACGTGAAGGACAAATGTTTCACGAGAGGAAGTCAAAGGCACCTCTTTGTGGGACAATAGCGCTCTATTCTGCTCAACTTGTTGAACTCTGCTTTCAAGGTTGGAATCGAAGGCCAGATGGAAACATCCAGCCGCACATGCGGGGGTGGAAGAAGAACAGTATTGCAGCAGACAACTTTATGCGAGACAGTTATGTACGGGATTCCCACTCACATCCCGCAGCAAGCTTCATTATTCAACATTATATAAATACCGTTTGCAAGCAGAGTGAAAGGAGGTGTAATCACAGGCACTGGGATACCTCGTAGGACGCACGCCAAATTCGGGGCTTGTACATTGCATGCGCCGTGTACTTGCATGTGCCTATTGTCTCATGTATGAATCCTAGAAGAGAGAGTGCTAAAGCTATTATCTATAACGGCTAAAGCCTTCTCCATGTTTGCTTGGTCAATAGCTCTCAATCTGGAAGCCGCCTCACTGTGCGACAACTTGCAGACTTCGTTGTAAATAGCATACGCCCACCTTTTGGTTGTGCCACCCACAGGACCATTCACAAAATCATTCAATTCGGTATGCACATTGATGGAGTGGGTGGACTTCCTGATCCTGTAGATGTGCTCTGTGTCAGCTGGTGGACAGATTGGGATGTGTGTACCATCAATGCAGCCAATGGAATGGGGGAACTGTGCCATGTGAGAAATGTCTGTTTTTGTTTACTGCAGTGCAGCCTGTGTGTTGTGGAAGCTGATGTAGTGGTGCATTCTCTGCATCATGGCATCCAGGAAATTCCTGAAGGAACGGGACAGGCAACTCTGGGATACACCACCCACCGCAGCTGTCACCACCTGATAACTGCCGGATGCCAACAGATGTGGGCTGCAGAGCACCTGCACATGTGGGGTTATGGCGTGCGCCCTTCTTATTGGCTGGTCCAGGAGTGGGTGCAGGTCCCTGATTAAGGCCATGATGGTTTCGGGGTGTAGCCTGTACCTCTCATGTATCTCTGCATCAGTCAGCTGGAATAGTGTGATGCGCTGTCTGTAGATGCGTTCCTCCCGTCGCCAAACCCTCAGTCCTGCTGCCTGTAGATGTAGGCGCCTTGCAATGACGTACATAGCGGGCATGTTGTCCACGCTGTTGCATTTTGGGATTGCTTATCTGCACTGTTGATGGTTACCACCTGCTTTCAATCCGTGTTAATTACCGACTCTTATTTACCGATTTTCTTGGATTTCTTAATTACCGAGTGCTCCTACATGTCATTTTCATTTTTACCACTTCATATTTACCACTTCATATTTACCGATTCGTTAATTATGTATTCGGTAACTCTGATTCGGTATTTTGGAATTCGGTAAATATGAATCGGTATTTACCTCCTCATATTTACCGAAAAGTGGTTTTTGGACTCCTACATCTCACTTGTCTGAATACCGGTCGGTAACGGCATATTTACCGAAAATCGGCCGTTACCGACCGGTATTTGGCTACCTACATGAGGCCCAAAAGTATCTCTTTTTGGATACTGATGAACTTTAAATATTTCCTTTTAAAATGCTATTAGAGAACCACGAGTGGTAGTCATTCAAATAAAAGAAATACCAGGGTCAAAAACAAAAGAACAGACAGGAGGCATAAGGGGCTCCATCATTCTTTTACATTTGCACTCCCTGTACTCCCAAATTCATAATTCTGAAATGAAACTCAAATAGTTCACTATACATACGAACACATTTCTCGTCAATAAAAACATTATAGTAAATTAGTGACCCCCCCAAAAAAAATTCATAATAATGTTCTGTAAACGAACTATTCTGGAAAAATGATATTTTTCACAATCGCGTTTGGTGCACTGTAACCGTTGTTTCATAACTTCGCCTGCAAGAGTGTTAAAGGTCCCTCGGGAAAAGAGCTAATTAACAGAGGGAACCACAATGGTGTCACGTCGGTCTCTGGCATTGCATATCTAGGGTACCTCGAATGTGTCTGCCATTATAAACTACTTTTTGGTGGTATAATGTAAATTATTCAGTATCTTGCAATGTCGAAGTTAAAATTTTGCTTTACCTGCAAACCTGAATTTGCATTTATTTGTGGAAAGGCAGAATATCAGCAAATACACTTAAGTCACACCAGACTGGACAGACTTCCTGTAATATTCAAGAAGGCACATTCTTAAAACCTTAAGGGGCAGATTTACAAGCCCCTTGCGCCACTTTTGCGTCACTTTTAACATGGGAAAAGTGACACAAAAGTGGCGCAAGGGGCTAGTAAATCTGCCTCTAATGGGCTACCGAATTTCTCATCATACTCTTGCTGTTCTTTACGAAGAATTAGTTGAATACTGGTTCTCAAATACGTCAGTCCAGACTGTGCAAAAATAACGTTAATTGGAACAGCGCTTATATTTCCCCTCTGAATCCCCAGGCACTACCAATGTAAAAAGCATACGGCTTTGGGATATGTCAAATCCGTAAATAAATAAGGGCATTCATGATTTGGATCGTTCAAAATAAATTGCGGGTATATAAAGAATATGGGCCTAAACAAATTAATCATCTGTACCAGTACCATTTTATAATGTTACATAATAGAATTGAAGGATTATTTAGCTCTCAAACATAGCACACACTCTGCAATATATGCAAGTGTGTTCCACATCTTTTGAGTGGGCTGCTATAAATATTTGGAGCATATTTATCAAATTTTCACGCAACGCAATGCAACAAGCCACCTTGCTGCACTGCGTGAAAAGGAGAGGGCCGGAATGCGCTGTATTTAACATTATGTCGAGCATTCCTGCTCTTTGCCTGCAGTGGCGCACAATGCGCTTCATACCGCCAAAGGAGGCCCTCTTGCACGACTGTGCAAGAGTGTGTGCGTTGTAGACAGGCTTGTTTTTGTGCAGGAAGGGCCACCTTCCTGTACAAGAACAATCCTCAGAGGTATTTCCTCCTTCTATGTGCGCTGCAGAATGCAGCACACGCAGAAAGAGGAAAAACCGAGGAGAAATAACATAATTTCTCCTTGTTATGCCTCCTTGGGGAGGTGTAGCATTTTGGCGTATTCCCAGGTCTCCCACTAATGGTAAATCTGGAAATGCACCAAAATGGGTGGCTGCATGAGAACACCCACATTCCACCCATGTAGTGCAAACCTGGGGAAGAGTAATGCAAGTTGGGGACTTGCGGTGCCTTGTGTTACTCCACATTTCCAAGCCACGCGGGGCGACGCACGGTGGCCTTGTCTGACTTGGCAAATATTATTCTAGGTCTGGCGTTGCCAATGTGCCCCCTTGAGTGCTGCAAGTGCGATGCAAACCCATGATAAATATGGGCCATTTTGGTTTTACCTGACTACGACTTGTAGGAATCCCTAAAACGGGTCACTTCAATAACGCTAAAAACCTGCACAAGATCTTTGGAGTATCCAAGTAAAATCACCGTTGACAGCAGATATCATAAAGGTGGCCAGAGTATTAATTATAGGACGGGTAGCTTTGCCACATCTCAATGTCTATGCACAGAGTGGGTGTTTCCCTACCAATGAGGCACATCCCGGCGCTGGCAAACACTGTGTCAGAATGCCTGCCCTCCCCAGCACTTCCCAAAGGTATAGCAAAGGCATCTAATTATTGCATAAATGATTCATAACGATCAGCACTAGATTGGAATCAACCCAATCAATTAATTAAACCATCATTTTATCCAAAAAGTTGCAGCTAATGCTCTGTCTTGTTACCACCAAGAAAATTTCCTAAGCCCCAAAATGCCCTAAAAAGAAACGGCAAACTGTCGATAGAAAGAGCACTGGCTGGTGTTTCTCACTTTTATCCCCACTGAGTTATGCTTACTTAAATGAGCGTGTTAGAAGTCAGAAAAGCCCTGTCATATAATCTCTTACCTGCAGGTGGTATGTACACAGTCTGTGCTTCACACACACAGTAATTGGTATTTTATACTCCATAATTATATATTATGAACTATTTGTCGGCAAATCATGTGCATTAAAATAATTGTAAATATTAAAAACAGCTAAGCAATTATTATACACATCAGGACAAGATAAGCCCCATTCATATTTTGTCACACATGTCAAAACCCCTAACTAACCTGCTAATAACATAGTCATGTTAGTTCATCATGATATGCCAAGTCATGTAATGCCTCCTCCCGTACCTTATTGTGCTATGAGTCCTGAAGTGAGAACATCGTATTTCAGCATCCCTTCTGCAGTTGATCTATGTGCCTAACCCTGGCGCTGCATCATTATCTTCAATACCGCTCTTATCCATGGTTCTCTATGGATATAGGTGGATGTCATCTTATGCTCAGGTCCTGTTTAGTTACACAGGATAGTGAACAATTTTTCTTGCTTAACATAAAATCCTACTGTTACTTTTATTCTTTCTTCCAACAAGATGGAACCTACAAGGTTATTTTTCTTTGAAGCCATACTTCTGTAGTCATAATGCATCAGAAAATGGCAATTACGGGGGGGCGTGGATTGAACGCCGAGGGAAATGGCCGCTATCCGTCGGTGCTCCGTGACGGAGTAGCGCATTGGAACCCCTCCGGGTCATTCTTTCTGCATTTTGGACCTTTCAGTGGTGGGAGCATGTTCATGAATCTCGCCTGCCTCACCCGTGCTGTTTGCCGACTACGAGGATGACGGACTCCGTTGGTTTTTGAAGTTTTGATCTACGCGCGGCTTCATGAAGGTCGCGGCCGCCATTTTGTTTGTTCCGGTTCCCCGCATTTTTTCGGCTGAAGTGTCTCCTCATACCTGGACGCTCATATGACTAACGGTGAGCGTGTGTGGCCTTATTTTGCTACTATTTTTCTGCATTTTGATTCCTACCAAGCATCGTTTCTTTTGGGAATCGCTCAGAATACTTTTTGAAGCGCATTTTCTTTACTGAAATGTCTCCTCATACCTGGAAGCTCATATGACCAAAGGTGAGCATATGTGACCTTTTTTGCTCTTATTTTCTGCATTTCGATTCCTGCCAAGCGCCCTTTCTTTTGGGACTCGTTCAGAATATTTTTTGAAGCGCATTTTCCCCACTGGAGTGTCTCCTCATACCTGGATGCTCATATGACCAAAGTATTTTGAATCTGAACATCTTTTCAGCAGCTTATGTCCTTTAATCAGTATATTACTGCTACACTCTTCATTTCTCTGTGACTTTTAGCTCTATTTTTGGCACCTTTTTGAACACTTCTCCGGTTTGAATGGCAATGCCTCGTACCAGTCGTGGTAACGCCCAGCATACCAAAAACACGTCAGTGGAAAATTCCAATCCCTTCAGTATATTACAGGATACTATGGAGGAGACTGGTACTGACTCCGTCAATTCTAAACCCTTGTCATCTACCACACCGAGCTCTTGCTCTAAGCCAATCTCTAAAATTCCTTCTGCTTCCCCTTCTTCTTCGGGTAAGCGAACAAAAGTTAACCCTCCATCTCCTCCTCATACTTCATCTGCAATCTCAATGGAACTTCTACTGGAGGAAATACGTTCTCTTAAACCGTATATGACAGAAACTAACTTTCGCCTTCAGAGCCTTGAGGATAATTGGTCTAACACAGAGAAGAAAGTCGATGCTCTTGAGATTCAAGTAAAATCTATTCAAGCCATCACGGATCATGTTCCTGGTATGCGAAGGGAGATCTCACTTCTTACACAGCAAGTTGAGAATTTGGAAAATCGGAATAGGCGTAATAATTTACGCATTTATGGTCTTTTGGAAGGCCTTGAAGGTTCTGACCCCTTGTCATTTTTTCAAAGTTTTCTTCCAAAGCTTCTCGGTTTTCCTGAATCACCTCCCCTCAACATCCAACGAGCGCATCACTTAGGGCATGGTCCAGGCCCTTCTAATGCTGCGTCCTCTTCTGTGAAACCTAGAGGTGTTATTTTATATTTTTTGAAATACACCGATTTACTCAAGGTTCTTCAGGCTGCTAAGCAAAAAGGTAAAATTCTTTGGAAAGGCTCCAATCTGTTCTTTGCTCAAGACTATTCTAAGGCCACAGCGGATCGGCGGAAGAAGTTTTTGGATATGAGACCTGCTCTACGTAGTTTGAATGCTCGATATGGTTTATTTCATCCCTGTTTGTTCAAAGTGACTTATAATAACAAAACAACTAACTATGAAGACCCTGCTCTTCTCCAGAACTTTCTGAATACTTGCAGGGATGAGTCTATGGACATGTCTCGATCATAAATTTCTGATTTGAATTCTCATCTATTGGATACTATATGTTTCTAATTTCATTTTTATAAGTAGATAAGATCCTTTATTCGATAAAAGTTCATCATAAAAGGAGACAAATACAATACAATACACTGTTTAAGCAAAAGCACATCAAAACAAAGATAAAAAAGAGGATATCAAACACAAAAAACATCCAATCCAAAGCCCTATTGCTGTTATGTGGCAATAGAGAGAGCCTTGACACGCCTCATGCGTAACCGCCAAGCACTACCTAAGAATTTAGCAACTCCGCAGACCATATCAATCGAAGACGTATCGGTACAGAGTATCCGCAGAGCCATTTTGTGGCATCTAAGGCCCATCCCCTTGCATAGCGGTTTTAACCAAATCCTCCTGGGAACCCTATATGCTGGGCAGGCAAAGAAGAGATGCGCCACAGACTCAGTGGGTGCTGCGCAACCAGGGCATGGGTTCAGTAGGCCGACCTGCTTTTTCCACCCCGAAGTGAAATCATGAACTGGGAGGATCCCGAACCTAACCTTAAGGTACAGTGCTCTATCCAAGGGGATCTCGATATATTCCAAAAATGGTTCTAAGCACCTAATTCATTTGAACGACAAAAATCGCTCAGTTAGGGATCCCCCTGAACATCTGGTGATGGTCTCCGTCTGAACTAGGTCCCAGTACAGCTGTTTGATCACTATCTTGGACGGTGGGGTTTGACTTTCCCAAGAGTCACACAGACCCAAATGAACCACCATCTGTCTCAGGTTGCACAACCACTTGATTTTATTATTAGAGTAGAGCAAAATTAGTTCGTCCAAGGCAGCGGCGTACTTTTGGAGCTCCCTGGTTCTTCGCAAGCGAGCCCAAAACAGCACCGGGCGCAGGCGCACTAAATCCTTGAGCGGGCGCCTGCCCAAATCAGCCCTTAAGGGGATTAGTGGGGTAGAGGCAGGAAGGGCAACCACGTCTCTCAAAAACTTATTTTCGCACCTAACTAGCTCAGAAGTGTTTTCGAACCCCCAGAGTTCAGAGCCATAAAGAGCAGACGGGAGGACTTGGCCCTCGTAAATAGCTAAAAGTGATGCTACAGGCTTACTCCTGGACTCCCGGTGTTCTCTCATAACCGCCCCTGAAACTCTTTTATAGTTTAGCAACATCTTGGCCAAGTGATCCTTCCAGCTCATCCGATTGTTGACCCTAATACCCAGGTAATCGAAGGAATCCACCAATTCCAGAGGCTCACCATTAAGCAGAAAGTTGTTTCTAAATCTGCTAGATGGTGCTAAGGCCATGAGCTTTGTTTTTGTAGTGTTAATAGTAAGGCCTCTATCAGTACAAAATGTGCTAAACCGATTAAGGAGCTTTTGGAGGCCTGACGGGGTCTTGGAGATCAGGATGGTGTCATCCGCGAAGAGGAGTGTTGGTATTTTTTCCCCAGCCAGGGATGGAGCATCGGCCGGATCCTCTCTCAGATGGTCCACCACACCATTCACATAGAGAGAAAACAGCGTTGGTGCCATTACACATCCCTGGCGTACACCCCTCCTCACGGGAATCCTATTGGTCAATTGGCCTTGAGTACCCCATCTGATCCTCGCATAGTTCCCCTCATGAAGCCGCACAATGAGGCCCAAGAGGTAACCCGGGAAGCCCATCATCTCTAAAACGTCCCACAGCCTTTCACGAGGGACCAGGTCGAACGCCATCCTGAGATCTATGAAAGCTAGGTATAAGCTACCTTTGTTGATGGTAACTGTCTTCCAATAGATCGCAAAGAAGCGGAAGACCTGGTCCATCGTGCCCACCTTTTGACGAAACCCTGCTTGTAGGTGAGACAACACTTGCCTTTCCTCCATCCAAGTGCCAGTCCTCATGATGATGACCCTGCCAACTACCTTCTGTAACACATCGATCAAACTAATCGGTCTGTAGTTGGCAGGATCATCTCTGGCCCCCTTCTTGAAGACGGTTATTACCTCCGCACCCTTCCATGATTCAGGGACAGGGAACCCCTTGGAAATCATGTTCATTATTTGGGCGATAAATTTAGCCCAGGTTTCCGGGTCTTCCAATAGGAGGTCTCCTGGAATCCCATCTTGGCCAGCGGCTTTCTTCGGGGACAAATGCTTGATGGCCATCATCACCTCGGAGGCCAAAAAGGGATCCTCGACCGGCTGTAAAGGGGGGACCCTGGCAACAGGAACATGGGAGGGGAAATCCACCTCCGTCCCACTATACAACGCAGAAAAGTGAGAATGCCATTGCTGGCTAGTTATATGGTTAACTAGTATGGGAGAACTACTCGACCTATTTTTATTGATCAGGTCCCAAAACAGCAGTGAATTCTTCCTTTTAGAAGCTGCTTTGAGATCCTGCCAATGTTGTTCCTCCCACTCGCGCTTGGCCTGCTCCAGAGCCTTTGCGTATTCTTTCCTTGCTAAACTAACTAATGGTTGGCTCTTTTTACGCAGGGCTACACTGATCTCTTTTCTTTTTGCCTTGCAATGGGCCGAGTACCAAGGGTTGCTTGGTTTTGTCATGATGTTTTTATTGAATTCCCCTCTGTCCTTTTTGTTATGGATTAAGAAAAAATTCCCAACTTCCTCTACTGTGTTCTCATACGCCTTTGCAAGGGACATACTTTGGGTGAACCCAAAACCCTGGTCGTGGGCCTCCAATTCTACAGTCAGATCTATTACTAACGCCCTAATCCTATCCAAAATCTCGACCTGTGTTTTAACCTTATCCCATTTCAACCTGCGTTTACCCTGGAATGGGACCACCTCATTGGTGGACCGCTGGTGGGATAACCTCCTAACGTCAGTTTGCATTCCCCATTTTAATTTCATACATAACGGATTGTGATCACTGTCCTGTGAGGGAGTCACCACCATATCTATTAAATCAACCCACAGTGTCACATCTATTAAAATATAATCAATTCTCGACGGGCTACTGAGCCTATTAAAGGTCATCTCACCGTCGGGGTCTGAGGGAGTTCTGCCGTTAAGAGCTCTAAGGTTGTGTTCCACGGTTAAGGCGTTGATCTGTATTACCTTTGAAGACCATTTTTTTATTGGGGATAAGGACAAAGCCGGAATGGACCATCTAGAATCTACCTCCTCAATACCCAAGGGATCATCACCACCAAGGGGCTCAAAGGTGCAGTTAAAATCCCCCCCACAATGATTTTGGAGGAGGGTAAGCAATTGGCTAAAGCCTGGTCTAGAATAGAAACTGTGCTTGAAGTGTTGTCTCCCGTGGTCCCTCTTGCATAGATATTAAATAGATCTATCCTGTTACCCTTGGATGGTCCCTCGAATGAAATATGTTGGATGTCCCAGCTCTCCGAGACATAATTGGTCACAAACCAATTCAAAGAAGTTTTTATCCAGATATGTAGACCCCCGGCTGGTCTACCCCTGCCACAACATTGAGCAGGTGAAAAAAAGGTGGTATATCCAGATTTGTGAATTGGGACTATGCTCCAGGTCTCCTGGAACATACAAACATCGAACTGCTCAATAAGAGAGTTCCACTCAGGGAGAGCCAACTTTCTTTGCAACCCCGCCACATTCCACGACATTATGTGAATAACCTTGTTATCTACTCCGTGCAGACCAGAAGCGACCCCCATGATCTCATCTAAACTGTGTAGAGTAGGGGTTTTTATGCAATCTGATTGGTGTATTGGGCTTTGCGGAGAGAGGTCTACAGTACTGAAGCACCAAGAGATGGATGTGGTGGGGGACGCGTTCCTACCAGAATCCTGGCCAATAGGTAGAGTTAAGCCCATAGAACCGGGGTCCAACCCTGGGCTCTCAATAAGCGACTCGCAAGTACTGGTCTTAGGGTTAGCCATGTCAGCTCGTCCCGTCAAACCCTGAGAGACCTGTAGTCTTCAGTCGCAGTCTTCCAAGCTGTTCAAGACCTCAAACCGATTCCCTACCTCCAGAGAAGTGAATGGCCTCGGGTAAGCCCAATTCCTCGTATGGTTCCTGTTGAGTCTGGGGGGAACAAGGTTCCACCTTGAGGAGTCGGCTACCATTGTTGTATAAGGGTCTTGTGTCGAATGGCTAGATGTAAAAGCTCCCATAATATTGGGGTAAGATAGAGCCTGCTTAGTTGAGGAGGAAGAGGGGAACACCAAGGATCTCGGATAGAAATATGTTAAAGCACGTGGAATAATGCGGTTATTTTCATTTCCTGGGTACCAATCCAGGATGTGATTAACCGCTCGTGGGTCTCTAAAGTTTACTAAAACAATATCGCCTTCAATGTTTTTGGTTCTGCCACCCAACCAAGGAAGGCGCCTAACGTGCAATATCTCCCCATTGATGTTCTCCTCAATTGGTCTATGGGTACTGAGCCAATGCGTTATTTTATTTTTCAACTGACTATACCCTTCACTTTTGTTGTTAGCCAAATGTCGATGAATAGGGATAACACGTTAGTAACCTGGCCCAGCCCGGCCTCACTCGGCCTCTGAGGGCCTAAGAGGGCCCACCCTTTGCCCAGGCTTAGCCCCGGCCTGCACCCCGCTCGCGTCCTGCTCGCGCTGGGAGGGGGCGTGGTTTAAATAGGTGGGGGGGTGGTCAGGAAGAAGTCTCCAGCTGCGGGCGATCACGATGGAGCAGTGCGCCCTGGGCCTCGCAGTCCTGGCCAATATCCCCGAAGTCCATAGTCCGTGGCTGCAAGAACACCTCAGCAGGGCAGAACAGGGCAGAACACACGCGTGGATGCAGGAACCAACAATGCTGAAGCCTACGAGCGGAACCCGCGAAGCGGGGGCCGCGAGGCGAGAAATAGTCTCAAGGGGAGGGGTCAGGAAGAGGTCTCCAGCTGCGGGCGATCACGATGGAGCAGTGCGCCCTGGGCCTCGCAATCCTGGCCAATATCCCCGAAGTCCGTAGTCCGTGGCTGCAAGAACACCTCAGCAGGGCAGAACAGGGCAGAACACACGCGTGGATGCAGGAACCAACAATGCTGAAGCCTACGAGCGGCTCCCGTGAAGCGGGGGCCGCGAGGCAAGAAATAGTCTCAAGGGGAGGGGTCAGGAAGAGGTCTCCAGCTGCGGGCGATCACGATGGAGCAGTGCACCCTGGGCCTCGCAGTCCTGGCCAATATCCCCGAAGTGCGTAGTCCGTGGCTGCAAGAACACCTCAGCAGGGCAGAACAGGGCAGAACACACGCGTGGATGCAGGAACCAACAATGTTGAAGCCTACGAGCGGCTCCCGCGAAGCGGGGGCCGCGAGGCAAGAAATAGTCTCAAGGGGAGGGGTCAGGAAGAGGTCTCCAGCTGCGGGCGATCACGATGGAGCAGTGCGCCCTGGGCCTCGCAGTCCTGGCCAATATCCCCGAAGTCCGTAGTCCGTGGCTGCAAGAACACCTCAGCAGGGCAGAACAGGGCAGAACACACGCGTGGATGCAGGAACCAACAATGCTGAAGCCACCAGTGAAGCAAGGTGCTCGGAATAGAGGAGCAGGAAATCCTCGAGAAGATTCAGGAAGGAGGCGTGGTCGAAGGAGGCGTGGTCCAAGGTCCAAAACCGAAAGCCAAGCTTTTTTTAGTAGTTTTTGTCCAATATGTGATTTTTATTGGTTGATAATCTTTCATTTTTCTGTTTCCTTTATAGGTGCACTGTGTGATCCTTTACCCCTTATTCCTTCGTTGTTCCTGGAGGTTTTGTTGTTCCTTGCGCTCTCGGCCATTCTGGGGCTGTCCGTCTGGTATGCTGCCCTTTCTCATGTGGCTACACCCCCCGTCTTCAATGTCGTCTTCAACGTCTACTTGTGGTATGTTTTCATGTTACTCTTTTATTGTGTTTTTGTACTTTGTTTCTTTGCCTATTGTTCTTCTTATCAATTGTTGATAATACTTTGTATTTTTTATTTTATATTTGGCTCTTTTTCAGCCTTCTCCTTTCCTGTCCCTCCTCACCCTCCCTTCTTTTTTACATCTATATTTTATACATTTTTCTGGCTATTCTACTTCTGGACCTCTTGTTTTCTCTTGATCTCCTCTGTCTTCTTGTTTTATCATATTTTCAAGTATTAGTGATATTCTATATTTTTTATTCTATAATTGACTTTTTTTCATTTTTTTCTATCTCTCCTCATTCTTTCTTCTTTCATCGCAGTTATATTATGCGTATTGTTTATCAGTACTTTACTAATTGCATTATCATTCTCTCAAATTTTTATATGATGTTTTATTTTTGGTTGCCCATGTATATAATTATCTCTCACACAACTTTTTTTGATATGAGTTATATTTTTAGATGTCGTTGAATATACTTACCTGGAATGTTAAAGGTTTGGGTTCTCCTATTAAGCGGCAACGTGTTTTATCTCACTTAGCAAGCTTAAAAGGGGATATTGTGTTACTACAAGAAATTCATATAAAAGAGGTTGAAATTACCAAATTACGACGTAATTGGGTAGGTCATGTTTTTGCGTCTCCTGGTTCAGGGAAACGTAATGGTGTTGCTATTCTTTGTCATAAGCGGTTAAATATCAAAGTTATAAGTCGAGCCAATGATTCTGATGGTAGATGGGTTACTGTATCTTTGTTGATTGATAAAATCCCTTTAACTATTTTTAATTTGTATGCTCCCTCTATACAAGATAAATTATTTTGGCCCCAGATGCTCGCTTCATTGATGCACTCTTCTGATGAATATCTCATTTTCAACACGATTATGGATCCTATTCTAGACCGAAGGTCCAATTCCCGTTTCTCGCCCTCTCTCATGCACACTCAATTCACATCCACTATATCCCAACGTTCTCTTTTTGACTCCTGGAGAATCTGCCATCCTACACTTCGGGAATACACATATTATTCACCGGCTCATTCTTCCCAGTCCCGGATTGACTACATTTTTATTTCTAAAGCTCTGACCCAACATATTACCCATTCTGAAATAGGCTCAATTTTAATCTCTGATCATGCTCCAGTTTCCTTGCGCTTAGATTTACTCCCCCCCATAAAAGGTACAAGGAGATGGAGGTTTAATAATTCTCTCCTATTAGATCCCAAATTTACTCCTGCCTTCCTTGACTTTGCATCCCTATTTTTTACAGAGAATGAGCCTCCTCTGATATCTCCTCAAGTGTTATGGGACACTTTTAAAGCTGCTTCTAGAGATTTCATTATTTCATTTGTCTCTCATAAAAGGCGCGCTGCATCTCATTCCTTACAGTCAATCAACACACAAATTAAACTATTGGAACATTCTAATTATTTAACTAAATCTCAATCTGACTTAGATAAACTTCTTAAAGCCAAATTCTCTTTTAATAAACTCTCCACGGAATCTGCAAATGTACTCTTACTTAAATCTAGTGCCAAGTATTACTGCGCGCAAAATAAGGCAGGCAATCTTCTTGCCAAATATCTTAAAGATAAAAAAGAGCGCGCAAAAATCGAATCTATTGTCTCCTCATCTGATTTTACTCTTTGTAAAGACGAAGATATTCTGATGGAATTCACTAACTTTTATCAGAATCTTTATACTCCGGAATCTCCTCCTCTGTTAGCGGATATTGATCATTATTTATCTTCTATCCCCTCTCCTTCGTTTCCAGAAACCGATTTTGCACCATTAGAAGCAGATATAGGTCCTAAAGATATCTTGGAATCCATTCAGGTGCTTAAAAAAGCCAAGGCTCCTGGACCAGATGGCTTCACAATAGAATTCTATTTACATTTTTCCTCTTTGCTTGTTCCTAAACTTCACCAACTATTTTCATTTTTTATATCGTCCAAAAAATCTGAAGGTTCTTTTCAAGAAGCCTTAATTTGCCTCCTTCCTAAAGATAATAAGGACCATACTTTATGTAAAAATTATAGACCTATTTCTTTGATCAACCTGGACTACAAGATATTTGCAAAGATTCTTGCGCTTCGTCTCGACAAAATTTTACCTAAATTAATTGGTAGAGAACAGTGCGGTTTCATTAAGGGTCGTCACCTTTCTGACAACACCCGCCTCTTTTTTAATGTTCTTAGTAAGTCCCATTCTTACCAGCATTCTTTAGCTGCTGTTGCATTAGACGCCGAAAAAGCATTTGATAGGGTTAATTGGCAATTTATGTTCTCAGTTCTTGTTTGGTTTGGTTTTGGCCAGAAATTTCTTGCTTATATTTCTTTACTGTATTCTTTTCC
This sequence comes from Triturus cristatus, assembly GCF_964204655.1. Classification (NCBI taxonomy): domain Eukaryota; kingdom Metazoa; phylum Chordata; class Amphibia; order Caudata; family Salamandridae; genus Triturus; species Triturus cristatus. The sequence continues at coordinate 944,826,562 of NC_140582.1, forward strand.
TAGATCCTTTATCTTAGCCAACGGCCTTGTTTCTTCTTCGTTCCCCCTATTCAGAGGTGTCCGACAAGGATGTCCTCTTTCTCCTCTTCTTTTTATTTTGGCATTAGAGCCTTTCTTGACAAGAATCCGAATGACTAAAGATATTACCGGCTTCCCCTATGGGGATAAGTCTTTGAAACTTTCTGCCTATGCGGACGACATTCTTTTATTCATCTCCAACCCGCATTCCTCTATCCCATCATTTTTATCGGAAGTCTCTGATTTTGCGAAGGTATCAGGTTATAAACTTAACGTTGACAAATGTGAAATTCTCCCTCTGAATAAGTTTTGTTTTCATGCAGACTTTTTGGCTTCTTCTTTTCATTGGAGTCCGATTAAGATCAAATACTTAGGTTTGTGGTTCAAGTCCTCTATTAAAGACACTGTAACTCTAAACATTAAAAACCTACAAACAACGCTAAAAGACTCTACAACTCGTTGGCACCCCTTGTTTTTATCCTGGTGGGGCAGATTGGATTCTATTAAAATGATTTTAGTCCCAATAATTTTGTTTTACCTCTCTAATCTTCCAGTTAATGTCCCTAAATCTTGTTATAAAAACATATATTCTATATTGTCAAAATTTTTGTGGCAACATAAGAAAGCTAGGATATCTTTTGCAAAACTTAAGTGTCCTAAGCAGTTGGGTGGAGTTAATTTTCCGGACTTTGCCTCTTATCATGCTTCATTTTTTCTTAAGCACTCTGTTTCCTTATTATCTGAAAATGTGTCGGATATCACTTCTCAGCCTTTGTGGGTAGAGGTTGAATCTTCCTTCTTTCACCCTTTCACTTTTGAAGAATTTGTGTCTCTGTCCCATATTCCCAAAAAATTCTCTCTTCCGATTCTTAAAAACTCTCGGAAATTTTTTCTCCTTTTTTCCTGGGGGGTTTAGATGATCGCTCACGTTTCCTGCAATCCTCCATGTGGTATAACCCTCTTATTAAAATTAGAAACAAGATGCTTTTTTGGAGGGACTGGAAAGATCTTGGTCTTAATTGGACTCACCAACTGTTTCATGACGGCACTTGTTTCTCCTTCTCTATCATTCAATCCCGCTTTTCTTTACCAATGTCCTTTGAATCCAAACATAGGCTATTGAGCACAGTTGCGCAAAATAGTTATGATGCCCTTTCTGATTCCATTATTCACACTAACTCTTCTCCTCTTCCTCTTCCATATTTACTTGCTTCTTCCTCTGCTTCTCAAATCTATAAAAAATTAAGGGATGCCTCTAACATTCGAGATAAATCTAAAATAGAAAGAGACTGGGAATCAGATTTGGAGGAAGAATTTTCCGTTTTAATGTGGCAAAAAATTTGGACCAAGATAAGGAAATCTTCTAGAGCAGCAAATACAACTCAAACGTTATTTTTCATATATAATAGACTTTTTATCACTCCTGCCAAATTACATATAATTGACCCCTCCATTCCCTCCTCTTGCTGGTCTTGCTCAGCCTCACTAGCAGATCTTAAACATATGCTATTTACATGCCCGATGATTTATAAATTTTGGTCCAATGTGTGGAAACAGATTAATAAAAATGTTTCCACACATTTCCCCCTTACTTTTTCACATTATTACCCTAGGCAGTCTCTCAGACATATGGTCCTCTTCCACTACTAACACATCCATTATTGACTTACTTATAGCCGTAGCATTTCAACAAGTCTTGGAAGGCTACCTCTACTATTTCTTTTCAAGCTTGGTGGTATGGAGTTTGTTATCATCACAGACTAGATAGGGCCTATGTTTATCCCATTACGCTTGCTATTAAGCGCGACTTACTATGGCTCCCCATCACAAATTTCCTAAATGTATCTGCTCGACCTCTACCTTTACATAATCCTTGCGCAGAAGAAGTTCCCAAACATCCATGAAAATATTCTGGATGGTTTCAATTATATATTCATAAAGATTGTCTTATGTTTATTTTATGCATCTTTCTTAGAGGAGTTTCTGTACATTTTGTGTCTGCTTAAACATTTTGTATACCAATGATTACATTCTTAATGCATATGTCTTGCTTTATTAATTGATATTTTTCTTTCCCTCTCCCTTCTATTTCCTTCCCTTATTTCTTTATTTCTTCCCCGCGCTTATGACATTTCTTTTTACACTATTTGATGTGTTTAAACAATTTGTTCTATTGTTATTCTGTTGTAACTGATTGTCAATAAACTCTCCTTTAAAACTTAAAAAAAGAAAATGGCAATTACATTTAATTCTTGGAGTATAATGGAAAAGTAATCTTTGTCTGAAAACAAAACTTTTTCAGATGTTCTGGGCCTGGAAGGGTATATATTGACTGACTTAAGAAATCTTACACTAGACTAGAATGGTCATATATTGACATGAGAAATATATACATCGTACTAAAATTACCAGAGAAGCTTCGAAAATATCAAATCATTCCTGCCAAGCAATATTTAAACTGTGTGGATTGAGCCTTTATAGGTTTCCCTGCGTCCATTAATTAAAAAAAACTACCTGAGGTGGTGCTGGACTTGACCTTCTTTGCAGGGCCTGCCCAAAATGTTTTGCCTCCACCCCTCCTATTTTTGCTTAATTTGTTTGGCTTGGCCTTATGACTCTGTGCACTTTAGCACTGCTAGCCAGAACTAAAGTACTCACTGTCTAAAACATGGTCAAATTGGCTTATATCTGATTGGCATTTTTAATTTACTTATACGCCTTTAATAAAGTGGTATACAATGTATTCAGGGTTGGTAAATTAGATGCTACTAGTGGGCCTGCAACACTTATTGTGCCACTGACTAAAGAAGCACCTTAAAACGTATCTCAGGCCTGCCATTGCAGCCTGTCAGCAGTTTTAAATTGCGATTTTGATTTAGCAAAATAACCCCTTTGACAAGCATTAAACTCCATTTGTATTACATCAAAGTCACCCCTAAGGTAGGCCGTAAACAGCCCATAGGGCAGTATGCATTGTAATTAAAAAGTTGAATATGTACTTTTAAGTTTTACATGTCCTGGTAGTGAAACACTCACAAACTCGTTTTTCACTACTGTGAGGCCTACCTTTCACATAGGATAACATTGGGGTGTACGCATTTAGGAACCAGTTTGTGTACATCAAAAGCTTCAAAAAGCAGAAATCATATAGTATGATTTGATGAAGTCAAAAAATCCAAGCCGTCACCCTGCCTTCACACAAAGAACTTCACACTAGCCTTTGTGCCTGTAGCCAGGCTGGAGTCGGGGCAGTAAGAGGGGAAATTCCAAGTACTTTTTAAAAGGGCACCTCTAGAAAGTTCTTCTTCAAAGGACTTCAAAGTACTTCAAAGGTCTTCTTCCACTACTTCAAAGGAGGCAACAATAGGACCCTCAGAACAACTATCTGAATCTGCGAAAGGACCCTCAGAGGACTGATTGCTTTTGTTGCTTTCATAAGAAGGATTTGCGGCACCAAGAAGGACTGCTTTGCTGCCTAAAGCCTTCCCAGAGCCCCCAGAGGTCTGCCCTACAGCTGTGCCTTACGCTTCTCATTGAACCCTGGACTACCAAAGTGGCTTAAAGGGCTAGTTGGGTGGCATCCTGATCAGAGCCTCAGGGACAGAAAAGACTCCAACCATCTTGAATCTGCACCTTGACCCAGCCTGAGTGAGTCCTAACCTTTCAAGTGCCCTGGACCCTTGGAAGTGGTGATAAAATGGCTCAAATAGCCTAAATTCATAGCTTGAGACTTAAAAATGTATCAAAAAATGCTCCGAGAACAAATAGGAGAACGGGACCAAGCTGCTCATCAATCCGCTCAAGGTGTTTTTCTGGTCGGACTCACTTTGTGGTAGCTCCTGCTACAGTCTTCTCTGCCGTACCAAATCCTATTCAGTTGCTCCTCACAAAAGAGGTATTTGCCTTGTGGAGCCCTTGTCGACTACAGCCTGCACCTTCATCCCGCTGCAGATGTTCAACTTCCAAATAATAGACTAAGCCCAAATGAAGGGTTTTTCACTAAGAATTTGGTCAGCCGCTCCAAGACAATGATACCTCCTCCTCAGACACCGCCAGATGCCTTGCCCCACTGAACTTTACCGTCACAGACATTTTTCTTCATAGTGTCTTTTAAGCCCGAAGGTAAGTGGAGACCAGACCCAATTCAATGCTTTTATGCGACCCATGCTCCATTGCAGTCACATATAACTTTTGACTTTGGCCCAGTCTCACGCTATAAAATCTCCACAGTTGGCACTTTCATCTTTTATGTGCTAGTTTTTACCGTAAATGTAAAAAATTCATAACTCCGGTTCAGATTGGATTTTTGTCGTGTTGGTGTACTTTAAAATTTTACTCTATTTTTCAAAATTGGTTTGGCATTTTTCTTGTGTTGTGTTTTCTTGCGTGTAGGTAATATTTAAGTGCTGCATAAATAGCACTTGTTGAGTAGTTGGTAGCAACCATGAATATGAGGAAAAGCTGACCAACACCACTCTTTTATTCATATTTTCTATCATAGAGGCAGGAACATGAAGACCTATTTTGAGAAGATATGTGTGATCTCTATACACACTAGATGGCTGTCCAGCAGAGAAATATTTTCTGACTTGATACTCAAATAGCCTCTGACACCCACCACCCTTTGAGTGAACTATTTAATCCATTTATGTTCCATGTCAAACAAAATACATGCAATTTTCTGACAGTGTACCAAAGTGAGACCATCATTAATTCTCATGTTAAAACCACACCACATAGGGGGAAGCTAATGTAAGCTATTCATAATTGTGATTAGCAGGGTTGGTGGAGTTGTCTTTGCACAGCTGGTGGCAAAAATCCTTCTTTGACTATTCAAAAACACTATGAAATACATTTACTGTATTGTTATGGAAGAACTTTAACTGATCACCTGGCAGTGTGTACCCCCAAGATTGTTGTACTCCTCCTGGAGATGTGGTTGACAAGCCACTAAAAATGCACCTACATACTTTGGAGGGTTGCTTCACCTATTATACTACAAGCAGCACTTCAAGCACACCCAACTTAACTCCTGCTTTCTGCTGAAGATGGACAAGATCCCAGAAACACATCTCCAAAAATGGAGCAAGCACTGGATGGTATAGTTCTGAATAGTAAGTCTAACTTCTTTGGTTTCCAGCCCCTATTGGCCACACATCACAAAGATTCTCTCATTAAATCCTTGACAATTGCCTGCCTATTCCTGAGTGTGAGTGATGATTGGCTGTATTGAGCATATAATCCAAGATGACATTAAAGTACCCACTTAATGCTAATGTATCTGAAAATCATAACCAAAATATCATCTAACAAGCCAGGTATATGAGAGTGTAGTTTGTGAAACTATTTTATCCTATAATACACCTCCTAATTATAAAGGTGTGTTTCCATAGTTTTTGTCTCTTATGAGACTGGATTTACTGATCTCTGTTGACCATGAGCTCTGGAGAAGGTTAAACACCCCAGAGCATGTGCTCTACCATTTAAACGTGGTACAAATTGTCATTTCTAATTGGCATATCTTACTCTTTATGAAGATCAGATTAAATGACCCAAAATGAAACAGTAAATATACAAGAGCTATAAACGCTTATTTACAGTTTGGTGGAGCAGGAGAACCACCAAACGTGTGAGTCCTCAACTCTATTTAGAGTCAGAGGATACGCAGGATTTCTAATGGTGGCTCAGCTGCCATCCCTGTTAGAAACCGCTGTGCTGATGCTCCCTTCACCAAAGGGTCATCAGGCCATCACACCCAATATATGGAGGGGTCTCATACACATAATTTACATACCAGGACCTTAATAAGAGGAAAGGTGACTCCAGGCAGGGAAATCACTCAATGATGATAAATCTCCTTGCACTTTGGGATCATTCATTTTTTAATGTTTCAAGACTAAACTCAGTCTTAGAGAGTTTATTATTGAAAAATATCAAACAATGCACATGCCAGTCAAATTTTCACTGCCCTCAATGGCCATAGCAATAGCTCTCTCAGGCAGCGAGATCCACGTCAGATCTCTTTAGTAGGGCAGGCAGTTTTCTTTTAGTAATCTGAAGTCGAAGGCTTCTACTGACCTAGCTGCCTTTCAGACCACTCACGATAATCGAAATAAATTCCTCAAATATAATTACATTGCACAAGAAGTAAGACAAGAGCACAAAAGGCACTAATGGCATAATAGTCAGATGTTGCATGTGTGCTCCAGTATACCCTTACACCACCATCAAGTATGACTTTAAAAGTATGTCTTTAGAACTGTCATGGGTGGTCTGAACTGGTGTCACCAAACGCTGCAGCTTGCACATGTGAAAGTAAGCTTAACTATTAAATGAACTACGTAAGTAGTGCTTTGAAACCCACGTAGCCACATTATGTATGAATGAGACATGTCAAATATAGAATTAGACTGCCTACACAGTCACAGCATTCAAAGTGCTATCATTCTGAATTTGCTGGAGTATTCGTTTCCCATTTGACTATTAAGGTCCTATTTCTGTAAGATAACTTTGTGAACATCTATGAAAATCATACACACAATTCTCCTATACTTATCAACTATCTAATTGATTAGAGAACATAGACACTTGATAAATATGTCATGAATATTGTTTGTAAAAAGTTGTTCTTCTCTGCCTAAGTCACTGCAGTCACCAAGCTGGTTCCTTCCTTACCTTCCTTATAGTGGCAGTAATTGGAGTCCCCAGCTCTATTGATCTCGGTGCTGCTCTCAGGTAAGGGTTGTCTTATTAATATCGGCAACAAAAATATGAGGGATAATAATAACATCCCAAAAATAACGAGAACTCAAATATCAGCTTTCTATAATCTGCATGTAAAGTCAGAAACAACAAAAATGTAGAAGATCTCAATTTAGTCAAAACAGGGTAAGTACAAAGGGGCTCATTTATGAGTCCTTGCGTCACTTTTGCGCTGCCGGTGCGTCACTTTTTGTGACGCATCAGCGGCGTAAAAACTGGACCTTGTTGCACCATATTTACAAAGTGACGCATCTAGGTAGATGCGTCACTTTGTAAACTCCTGCACTACATTATACCTGCGTCAGGTATAATGTATGCAGGGTGGGCGTTCCCACGTAAGTAAGCATCGTAGAAGTAAGGCAGTGAAATCTACGAGATTTCAGTGCGCCACTTTTAGGGTGCAAATGCATCAATATCTTGCGCCTGCCTCACAGCAGGCGTAAGACTGACGCAGGCCCTTTCACATGGGGCTTGCCCCATGTAAAAGGACACATTGCTGGAGTAGCGTCACTTTTGTGACACACTCCAGCAATGCGTCACTTTTGTGCCTACAGATACGTCAGAAATACTAACGTATCTGTGACTCCTTGCGACATGATGCGTCATACTGTAAATATGACGCATCATTGGAGTCGCAGGGAGGGCGCAGTGAAAAGTGACGCATCACTGTTTTCACGCAGTGATGCGTCACTTTTCATAAATGAGGCCCAAATAATTTTAACTAGTATGCACTATATTAACATTAAAACTAATATTTACTTTAAGTGCTGGGCTTTGGAGGGACCATATTTAGTATTCTCACTCAAATCTAAGCAAACGTAGAGAAAGTGTTAAACTTTGGAGGGGTCAGATTTACTATTCTGACTGCAACTTATGCAAAATTAAGTAAATTGTTGGACTTTGGAAGGGTTAAGTTTACTATTACGACCATAAGCAAAAGTAGCAAAAGGTCAAAACAAATAATATCATAATACTAATAACTTAGCATACTAAAATATTTGATATTTATCAAACGAATTAAAAAAGCTATTTAATACAATCATATGTTATGTTATGTTACTCCGCACTTTTTGAGCGCACGGCTACCCCGAAAGGGTGTCCCGGCGCTTTGGCAAGGTGACCCAGAGAAACACGAAACCAAAGGGAAAGACCTACTACCGTCACACTAGGTTACTTAATAAAAAGCAGAGTTTTCAACTCCTTTCTAAAAGCCAGAAGATTATTCGCCTTCCGAAGGGAAAGTGGAAGCTCGTTCCACAGGCAAGCTGTCACGTACTGGAAGGAGCGACCTCCCATCCGGACACGTTTGACCACAGGCACCTCCATTTTAGCCAGGTCCGCCGACCTCAGCAGCCTCCGCGGCACATAGAAGACGATACGCCTCCTCAGATAGTGAGGGCCAATCGCATGAAGGGCTTTAAAAGCCAGAGTGAGGAGCTTGAATCTAATTCTCCCCAAAATTGGGAGCCAGTGCAGCCTAGCCAAAAGCGCAGAGGCACTAGCTCTCCTAGGCAACCCATAAATAGCTCTGGCCGCCGAGTTCTGGACAATCTGCAGTTTAGATAACAAATACTTAGGTAGGCCTGCAAAAAGAGCATTTGCATAATCCAGGCGGGAGCCCACAAGCGCCTGGACTACCTTCCTACGATACTGCAGTGAAAGTAGAGGAAGAAATTTCCTAACCATCTTAAGGATGCTGAAACATTTCCCTGCTAATCCCAGGATGTGAGGACGAAAAGATAGAACATCGTCAAACACCACTCCGAGATTTTTTACCTGGGATGATGGCTTCTCTGGGGGGGACATGTCCTGGGGCCACCATGACTTCCAGCCCGGATCAGGGGCACAGCCGAAAAAGAGCAGCTCAGATTTGTCTGAGTTGCATTTCAGGCTGTGCCGCTGAAACCACGCAAAGACTGCACTCAGGCAGTCCTTGATTCTGCCGCCGCTAAAGGCCTCTCCCTTCCTGCAAGTGAACAAGAGCTGGGTATCATCAGCATATGAGATGACCCGGGCCCCGAACGCCTCCGCTACCTCCGCAAGAGGGGCCATGTATATGTTAAAGATGGTGGGGCTCAGGATAGAGCCCTGAGGCACCCCCACCTCCAGCGGAAGCATTTCGGCCGAGAACGGTGGGGCCCAGATCACCTGTCGGCGGTCGGCAAGAAAGGATTGAAACCAGTCCAACACCGTCCCTCGCAGACCAATCTCCCTAAGTCTTGAGAGAAGGCCTGCGTGTGGGACGGTGTTGAATGCCGCCGATAGGTCCAACATAACTAACATAGCCTTTCCCCCATGATCGAGCGTCTCCCTGATGGCGTCGGTGACCTCAACCAGAGCCGTCTCCGTGCTATAATTCGCACGAAAGCCGGACTGGGAGTCATGCAGCAGTTTGTTGTTCTCAATAAAGGTGGTCAGAGTATGCTGAACATGTTTCTCCAACACCTTCGCCAGAGCAGGGAGGAGGGAGATTGGTCTGTAGTTAGCACATTGCAGGGGGTCGAGCTGAGGCTTCTTAATCAGCGGCAGAATAAGTGCGTGTTTCCATTGGCGTGGAACCACCCCTGAGCTTAATGAGAGATTAAGCAGGGGGTTCAGCAGACCGTTCACCGCCGGAGCCACCATGCCCAAGCATTTCGCCGGACAGACATCCAACGGCGAACCAGATTGCAGCCTAGATAGCAGCTCAAGCGATGTCTCACAGGACAACAGGGGAAAAGCAAACAGTAAGGGCCCAGTTTCGGCCTGCAAGGGCGCTAAATAAGTCAACTTGTCCTCTGACACCACGTCCACCGATTGAGAATCCGCCGTTGGAAAAGTGGCCTGAATCTTTGTGATCTTAGTCACAAAAAAGTCAGCGAGCTGTTTGATCCATTCCTCCGAATGAGAATGGACCGGGGTCCCTACTGCCGGGTTGACAAACTCCTTCACAACCCTAAAGAGTTCCCTGCTCATATTATCCGCTTTATCAATTCTCTGCTCCAAGTAGTTCTTTTTGGCTGCGGCAATCTGTTTATAATAGGATTTTATCGCACCTCGGTAATTCATTCGCTCCACAAGATCGTACTTGCGCCGCCACTGCCTTTCCAACTTTTTGCAGTCTTGTCGCATTATACGTAGAGCGGACGAGAACCATGGAGCAGAATTGAGATGAGCTGTTCTAGCAAGCTTCAGAGGGGCCAACTCCTCAAATCTTGCCTGCATCCAGTTCTGGACCAAGATGAGATCAGTTTCCAGAACCCCTGTCACTGGACACGGATATTTGCAGAGAGCCTCGGATAGCATATCTGCTGACACAAGATGGTAGGCTCTGAAATGCCGGGGACCTTCCTCTCGAGCCCTTTGACTAAGCCTGGATTCAAGCACCAAGTCAAAATTTATCATATTAAATAATACACTATAGCATACAACTATATTTAAAGAATCATATTAAATAACTAAAAACACAATATCCTTACTTTCTATGGGGTTGATTATGATAGCGGACGGACATATGCCCGTCTGCCATCGATGTGGGGACTAGCACCGCCCACCTGTAAGGCAGCTGTCCCGCACATCCAATTAAAATGCAACCGCCACTGTGGCCTGTCGCATTGTGCATTTTAAACATTGCGGCGGGTGCTGCTGGTTGCAGCACCCGCCGCAATGCTAAAAATGTATGTCAGGCGTTTCCGTGCACTACGTGGCAGGCACCATGCGGTGCCTGCCACCTGGTGCAGGGATATGTAGGAGGGTACCATAAGTACCCTCCCCAGTGCACACTCACCTCCCCCAAATGCAATCCCCACCAGCCTATCCATGGTGGTTTCACCAACATGGAAAGGCTGGCGGAATCAAGCATCGTACTTTGGCAGACGATGCCTGCTAGGCACCGCCACCATTCTACAGATGAGTGGTAGGTCCACCAGGCAATCGTAATGGTTGCCTGTGGCGGACCCGTGTTGGATGGACTTTGCGTCTGGCAGCACACCGCCCGCCATCGTAATATGGCAGGCGGAGAAGTACCTCGTGATGGCAGCCTGCCGGTGGTGGTTTCACCGCCATCGTAATCAGCCCCCATATTCTGCCTCACAATACTTTTGACACAATATTTCTGAATCACTATATTTGTATACAATATATTGTTGTAATACCTAGGTATAAATAAAGGGTATCTGGGAGTTGATGCCTGCTTGCAAGAAAGGAGAGGTACTTACAGAAAGTAAATATCTAGGGGCAGATTTATGAGCCCCTTGCGCCACTTTTGCGTCACTTTTAACATGGGAAAAGTGACGCAAAAGTGGCGCAAGGGGCTCATAAATCTGCCCCCTAGTTTCTAGCAATGTGAAGAGACAAAAACAGGATCCCTAATGGTGGCTTGTTTATCCTACACATAGCTGTGGTGCAAGCTCACCTCTGAAGGAGGTCTCCCTAAAAGACAGACAAGCTCCAGTCACTGATGGAAGTGGTCTAAGACCAGATTCATTTTAGGTGAGCCTTTTTCTGAGAGAGAAGTGGGGTTCCGATTTGCTAGGCTAACTCTTGAGAGGGGGTAACGGTGGACGTGAGCTCTATACAGTGGCTCTAGGGTATGGTCATCTTGAAAGATCCTCCAAATACGATTTCTGGGATTGTGTGCAGTAAAAAGAGAGGTGCTGCAGCAAAATAGGATTTAACTAGCCAGTGAGTGGTATGCTTCAGAACACAAAAGGACTTTCAGAAGATCAGAAGAGGAAAATACTGCTGCCTGTATAACTGTGAAGAGGACTGATGCGCAACTTGGTTCCCCTTGTACCCAGGAACTGGAAGTTTTTAAAAGGTCAGACCAATCTTTTCTCTCAGGTGCATAATGAATATGAACATTTTCCTGAATCTCCTGAAGAACCAACTGACCAGTTAATTGGACTGCAACTGTGCCCTGGCTAAAGAAGGTGGTTGAATTTGCCTCCAATTTCTGTCTGTGCCATGCTTTGGTTGCCTAAGAAATTTAGCATTATTTGGAGTCAAGTTTTTTTAGTTCATCGTGTGCTAAGCTTTTTACTACAAAAAACTTTCAGCAGGATCTTGCTCAGAGGAAATCTGGCCTTGTGGAGACCTGCCAGACTACGGTTCTCAACCTTATAAGCTCCCTGAAGTTCGAAGATAACATTCCAGAGAATAGAAAGACAGCAAAATGACCCAGCTATGAAACAACCCAGACAGGGGTGTGGCCAACTAGGATGGCTGACTAGACGTATCCTTTTGTTGCTCCCAACAGAGAGGGCAAAATCCTTTTAAATTCTGCTTCATTTTCACCATCGGAGTCCCACAACAGAATGCAGAAATACCCCTGCACCCTAATCTCATTTGTTTGGGGCCACAAATTGGCTCCCGCATGAAGTGTGGAACCAAGAACAGTTCCCAGTGCGGTCCTCCTGCAAACATGGCCTGGCACGGAGTGAAGCCTCCAGGAGAAGAAGTGACCCAAGAGCTATGTGGCCTTCCACTGGGCGGAGGAGAATGCTGGGAGGCCCAGCCGATGCCTCGATTGACAGATATGTGAGCTGCTGTGCTGCCTAGTATCAGCAGCTGAGAGCCTGATCCCAGACGGAGGCTGATGCAGTGGCAGTAATTAAGATGGCAGCCCCATGTGTAGCTGGGCATTGGTGGTGCCAAGGGCCATGTGTATCCTGCAAAGACTCTGGAAGGTGCGTACAGAGAAGGCGAGATACGGAGCATTGGAGTTCTGCTGGGCAGGCTCACAGAAGGAGAGAGGCACAGAAGAAATGAAGCATAACTGATGGGGATCATGCTTGCTTCACCTAGACCTGGGAGAATCAGGCAGCATCTATCAAGGTTAGTGAGGGAGCGCAAGCTGGTGCCCATGAGTCCTAACCATGGGAGGAGGCCCTGCTAATGACTGTGAGTAGTCGGTGAGCCATTGGGGGACCAGACTCTGCTTAGGCACCCGGTCAGCGAGAATGGCCGGTGGCATGGGGGTGCTGCTGGATGGGCCGAGCAGAGAGCCCACTGAGCTCCATATTCACTCCCTAAGTGCTGATGGGTGGATGAGGTTGCATCCTAGGAGATGATGTAGGCTCTGAGCAGTGGTGCACCCTGCACTAATGGCTGAATTCTAGGGCATGGCCTTGTGAGTCCTGGAGAGAAAGGGGCAGCTCCTGTGCAACCTAGCTGATACTGCAGGTGAGACTAGGCCCACTATAACCCCAAATACTGGAGACCTAAGTAAATGGGCCTGCTGCCGCACTGGGAAGCGAGCACGCAGTTCAGCACTACCACACCTGAGGCAGCCATGTAAGGTAGCTAGTGGTAGCTGAGTCGCCACAGTAGACTGTACAGAGACACTCTGCCATAATGGGCCGGTGGTGAAGGAGATGGACGGACTGATGGTCTGCAGATGAGTAAGACACTAGCTGCACACTGTGGAGGCGTTGAGGCAGGGTCGGTAGAATACCCAAAATGATGTTGAGCTGCTGCCAAGGGGTGCTGTCTACTGCATGAGCTGCTGGACTTAAGGTGTGATCTGAGGGCGACCAGGGCATAGTGGAGCTGTCTGCCAGTGTGCAAGGCAGGTTTAACAGCCTGTATTGCTACTGGGGAACTACATCTCTGTTGCACAAGCTTAATTTGCTAACTCCGTCACAGTGAAAGACATGGGTTTGAAAGTGGCGCATTCTAATACTAAAGTACAATACATGGTTCCTAAACATGGCCCTATGGGAAAAGGACTGTGAGGCCGGATGGGCCCAGAACTTACTGAACACTTGCAGGGCACTGCTGAGATTCTAGCTACAATCATTGGAAACCAAGTTGGACGCGATATCCATCAATCTAAACCATCTCAGATCGGACCTTCATAAAGGGGCCGAGATGGTTCAGCAACTCTGAGGAGGATGTAACCACCCTCAAGAAAGGATATTAGGGAGCTCCAGGCTACAGTATCCAAATGGAGGAATGTATGGAAGATGCAGGAGGATGATCAAGAAGGAATAATCTGCAATTCCTTGGGTTCCCAAAGCATGCAGAGGGCCCCTCTGTAGTACGCTTCCTTGAAAACTGGATTGTCAACATGCTTAAACCTAAATGTCTCTCCAAATTCTTTTCACTTTAGCTTGCACATAGGGCACTGGTGGCTGCACAGTGCCCGGGTGCTCCTCCTAGGGCACTCATAGCCTGAATGTTCAATTATAGAGACCACAATATAATATAATCCTCCAACATGTAGGTGCCCATAGCCTCCCACGAAATGAGGACAAACATATACTGATCTTCCTGGATTACACACAGTGGGTACAAGACACTGGAACAATGTTTTGTCAGTCAAGAGACAGTTGCAGGAGTATAATATAAAGTACAGTCTGCTGTGCCAAGCCAAGCTCCACGTACAGTATGATGGAAAGGTCCACTTCTACAAAATGCCACAAGAGGTGGTAGAGTGGCTTGACGCTCCGGCCCTGAGTCATGAACAACATACATATGAATGAATGACTGACTAAACCAGGACACCGAGGGATGTGAATTTCGGCACAGAATCACACTGCATCAACTACACAGTCTCCCCAGACCAGGTGATGGGGGAACGAGTCCTGGTTTGTCCGGATGACACCCTAGAGGCTTCTCCTAAGACTCTGGAGACACAGACCTCCTTCACACAGCTAAACAGGTTCACACAGCTACGCCTTGTCTCAAAAACCCAGAGTGATGGAACTGAAGCATGGTGAATGGGTATGAGATGGAGGCTCGGCTAAGGTTGGTGCCAAACGCCAGGTAACATCATCCATGCTGGGGACAGGATGTCCCATTGACATTACTGTGTCTGGTTCCCTCCTCCATTGTTATATTTACATATTGTCTTTTGGTTGGGAGTAATCCAGAAGTCTTGTGAGATTGGGATATGCAACATCACAAGGTGTGTGAACTATGAGACCAACTAAAGAAGCATATCTGATACACGGGACAGAGATGGTGTTACATGGAGGGTGACAAGGCGGGTGCCTTCTGGCACGCTTGACTAGGGCTGAGACCCAAATACAGCTGGTATTGGCGCTCCAGGACCAACATAGGCTTACTGTACACACCCATCAGTCAATTAATTAAGTTTTTGCGGCACACCTGCATGAGGTGTATGGTGGCCAGTCATGTGACATAGGGGTACACCTACTGCCAGGGTATTTGGCAGAGTTGTCATTGCCAAATCTCTCCCTTGAGAACCGTGAGCAACTGGGAGCCCCACTGCCCAGTCAGGAACAGATTTCAAAAACACCTGGGGGAGATAGGCTCCTGGCAGAAGTTTGTAAATCATTTCGGAACCCTAGTTGATAAACTAATGCCAGTATATGCTGAAGTGCTGGAGAGAGGATTTCTCCCAGACTCCATGAGAGACCTTGTTAACACCAAACCCTGGGAAACACCCCTTGGAGGCTGGCTCCTATCTGTCACTCTCCATATTGAATGATGATCAGAAAATCCTTAGTCACGCCCTGGCAGCAAGACTGCTCCCACATCTCCTACACCTGATCCAGACTGATCAATCAGAATTTATCCTACACCAGAACGCGCTGCGCAATCTATGTTGCCTAACACATGTACTACATGCGCAGGTATTAGATAAGGATCAATACACACTAGAAAACATTTGACTCAGTATTCTGGAACTATGGGGTCATAACAATAGCAGACAGACTTCAGTCCATCACCATCGTATCGTATGTGGGACCGCCTGCCTACAAGGCGAGGGATTTGTAAAAATATTTGGTTAACTTATTGTACCACAGAGGGGACCATAGGAATTCATCCTGTGAATTGATAATGTAGCATGGACACAGTTTTAATAAACAACAAGTATGTTTGATGAATATGCCAAATAAGAAG
The DNA here is from genome assembly GCF_964204655.1 of Triturus cristatus. Lineage (NCBI taxonomy): Eukaryota > Metazoa > Chordata > Amphibia > Caudata > Salamandridae > Triturus > Triturus cristatus. Next base: position 944,842,192 of record NC_140582.1, read on the forward strand.
GGGAGGAGAAAAAGAGAACTTCATGTGGACTTCTTCACCACCAGCCACAATGGGGAATGAGGGGATAATTCAGTTTGGAGCCAAAGATCCCCTTGTCGTAAGCATAATGGTATCTATAGAATACATGCATTTTTGACATAAGGAAAATCATCATTTTGACCGAGTTGAAGTGACCACACCAGGATAAAAATAAGTGGTTTCAGACTTGTAATAAAGATTCTATTTCTTTCAAGCTTTCGTTGAGAAATATCATTGGTGAACCATTTGCCTCTGTATTTGTTCAAAGAAGAAGTCAAGAGAAACCCAGAGGATCAAAAGCAGGTGTCTCCAACCTCTTCTTTAATGAGAGCTACTTATGTTCAATGAAACTCAGAAAGAGCTAGTAATATTATTAGTGTTGTAATAGTGACCACATCAGATAAGATTACATTAGTGACCAACAAATGCAAGATTATCATCAATGATCACCTGAGTGCATCAGGCAGTGTTGCTAGCAGTAATGTATTAAAGGCTTGGTCAACATGGAACGCCTCTACATGGGTATTACACAACAGCCATAGCTGTAATGCCTTTGGCACCAAGATAATGACATTTGTAAAAAAAAATCTTGACAATTCCACGATTTATCACTCAAATATCAGCTTTAAATAGATTTTGGAAACTCAACCATTTTTGTCCAAATATCAGCTTATGAGTTCTGAAAATCTATAAATTTTCCTGTCAAATATACAGTCTAAATTTGGATATATGTACATGAATTCAACCAAGTAAAATCATCTAATTTAGCTGCTTGGGCAGCACAGAGGGAGCTACTTACAGGTACCTGGTGAGCTACCAGTAGCTCACGAGCTAAAGGAAGATTGAAGCCAATACTGGTTGAGTGGAAGAATCTCATACTTATCAACATTAATTATATATCCAGAGACTGCTGGGAAAGATGATATTTCAATGAGAAGAGCAGACATAGTACTATCAGGATTTGAAATGAAGAAAAGTATATCATCCGCAAGTTTCATTTGCTTATTTCCATAGGAGAACCCCAAACTTCACAAAGAATGATGAATACAAGCAAAAAAACGTTCCAGCACCAAAAGAAAAATAGTGGTGACAAAGGGTAACCATGAGGAACTCCTTGATGTAAAGCAAAGTATGCAAAGGTTTGTTTATTAACCTGTACTGAGGCCCTGGGGGAAGTATATACCAACAAAATCGAGGATATGAAATAAGGACCAAAAACATGCCATCTGAGAGAATTAATCTAGAAATCCCAGTTGTTTATATGAAAGTCCTTTTCGCATTGATTGCAATTGCCACCAAAGGAGTTTTAACAGATGGAGTCTACTCAGAACATTAAAGAATAAACGGGCATTGTCAGAAGTTAAGCGTCTTTTTACAAATACCAGCCAAATTTGGTGGCAGAGGATGAAGTCGCAAAGTTAATACCTTAGCAAGAATCTTGTAATCAACATTTGCCATAGATGTAAATCAATCATTAAGGTGTTTGTTAAGCATGACTAATCACCCGTGAGGGTCTCACGGTGCTGGGGGGTGTGGGGGGTGCAGGTTCCAATCCATCAAGGAGGGGGTCTGTCGAAGTGCCAGGTTTTGAAGTTTCTCACAATGATGTCTGTCTGAGGAGGAGCGGAAGGGCGTTCCAGGCTCTGGCCGCGAGGAAGGAGAAATGGGATGGTAATTCTTACAGAGTTTGTGGTCCTTCTCCTTCTTTGGAATAAGGCAAATGGTAGCTTCTTGAAATGTACTGGTTTGTATGCCAGAAGTGGAAAAATAATGAAAAACCTGCAGCATTTTGGTGACTAGTAAATGAAAAAAAGGAGTAAAAAATTCAAGCGTAAATCCACCAGGACCTGGGGACTTACCCTTTTCAAGAAGAGAGAGTGTCTTCAAAACTCCTTGCAAAGAGAGTTCTGTTTCCAAAGTGGAAAAATCAATTTGGTTAATTTCTGGTTTTGGTGTGGATTGCAAATAAGAAGTAATACATGACTCCTGAGGAATACGTTTTGGTGTGTAAAGATCAAAATAAAAGTCCTTAATTCTTGGAAAATGTCAGTATCTCTTGTCACATTACATATAGAGAGTTTTGTTTCTTTACCTTAAAGTAATTAGCCAAGAGCTTCCATAGCTTGTTTTCCCCCCATAAAATCTAGTACTGCTGTTAAGCAAAATTGAAGAGGTTTGGGCTGTAGATAGCTTATTAAACTGGAATTTGGCAAATAATATTTGTTTCAGATTATTTTAGAGGCATATCATTCTGATTCTAGCTTTTTGATGGAGGAAGGCAGCCCTTGGTGCTCTTCATACTGTGTCTTTCTTTTCCTGGAAACATAATCTATGATAAACCCCGTAGCCGTTGCTTTAAAGGTATCTCACAAGAGATGTGGGGATACTTCAGAAGTATCATTAACCTAATATTCAGAAATAAATGAAAGAAAGGATAAAGAGAAATGGACATCTTGAAGAAGAGAGTTTTTAAATCTCCACCTGCTAGGCCTGTTGGTGGGGGAATCGAATCTAAATCGCATATCAATGGGGCATGGTCTGAAAGAGCCATAGAACCAATAGCAGTAGAATTGAGGCACTATGATAGAGGTTCAAGTCGGGCGAGTGAACAATGTTCAGGAAAATAAAATATATATTCTCTAGAAGTAGGGTGACACAGTCTCCAGGAGTCTAGTAAGGCTCTTTGTGAGATTTCAGAACAAACCTGTTTATGCATCATGCTTGGTACAAATCTCACAGAAGGATGCCCGTCTAGGAATGGGTCTATAATCTGGTTCCAATCACCCCCTAAAATAAAATAAGTAATCAATTAGAAGAAGCATAAACATAAATATAGTTATTGGTTGTTATTGATAAGAAGGCAAACTGCAATCCCTCTACCCTCATTATGGTATTCATGCAATAATAGAGTACAGTCAATGCATTTGTTAAAAAGAATGACAGCTCCATTTCTCTTATTAACTGATGAAGATATAAACACTGAACCCACCCAACTTATTTTTAGTTTTAGAGCTTCACTTTGTATGAGATGGGTTTCCTGTAAAAGAACAATGTACAGGTTATACTTAGCAAGATGATATACAACTCTCTGCCATTTGATGGGATTTATAAACTCCTTAACATTCCATGACAGTAGTTATACTGTGAAACTTATATCTTGAAAATCAGAGGTCAATCAGCAAAATATTCTAAATAAAGAAAAATAAACACAGAAAGATATCCAATGGTAGAATAAGATGCAAAGAGAGAAAAATTGAGTGAGTAAGAAGACACTTGATAGAGTAGGAAAGAAAGATTGAAAGGTAAAGAACGAGGTAAGGAAGATTAGTATGACAAAATAAACAGTACATATTGAACAAACAATAACTGTGAGAAAATTCCAGAGAATGTAGAATAAAATAAATGGGGATGGTGACAACACACAACGAAGACAGCACATCAAAGAGGCTGATGGGCCATCAACAGAGTAGAATAGTAAAATAGGAGAAGAATGATGCAGGTAACATGGTCAGTCGCAGGAGCACAGAAACAAAAACGATCAACATATAGACAATTAAATAATTCAATGCATATAAATAAAGACATGCAAGATATAAACAGTTAACAGATGTGGTGTTATTCTGACATGTCACCTTGAAAGAGCAAGGGTGAAAGAGACAATATCTGGTTCCTAAGGAACAGAGCATAGGGTGGAGGTTCAAAGATTCCATACATCGAGAGGCAGTAACATTAGAAACATCCTGAATGATAGAAATCTTTTTCCCTAACCAGAGTAACTGTTTTTTTGGTTTAAGCTGCCTGAAGACTTCATGAGGTCAATAAACCTCAAAAAGAAATTAATGGTACCTCTGGGTTTAAATAGAGGAGATGGGGGGGTGGATGTTTCCCCACTCTATGAGCTCTGTGAATGTTTTTGGTTCAACTCTTTTTTTAATTAAAGACTAGAAGGAGACATATTGTGTACACTTCAAGTCGCCTACAACCCTACAATGGGCTGTCCGCAAAGTTTGATGAGCGTTCAATATGCATAAGAGAGACATTATAGAACATTGCATTAATGTTGGAGTACACAGCAAGCCGCCAACAACCCAAACAGGGCTGGCCGCGTCATGAAACAATCGTACGTGGTAGACGCAATTTTAGAGCGCCTTCATATAAGAGGACCAACAGAAAACAAATTAACGCCAATGGAGGAAGATATACAGAAGAGAGGAAGAAGAAAAAGAGAGGGGGGGCAGAGGGCCCCCTGAGAGCCAGATGAGAGAGAGGTAGGGGGAAGAGATGAGCAGATGACGAGGGCACAGAGTAGAGAAAAAAAGGAGTGAGAGGATAGAGCCTTATGCATGATCTTTTGTGTTGTTTAGCTGTTTGTTTCATCTTCACAAAAGGCAGTGGGAGACCACTCGTGAGCACAGCATGCCGCTTATAACCCTTTGGTGGGCCGGCCGCATACATCAAACAGGCTATCGAAGAGCAACCATAGTATGCCCAACCAAGCAACACGGCCGGCCACAAAAGAAAGCAATCACATAATCAAGTCCCAAATGTGAGAGGAGCAAATAGCAGGTCGAAAGAGGAGAGTGAGAGATAAGGAAAGAGAAAGAGAGAGACAGTTAGGAGAGGTGGGCGAAGAGAGAAGGGTCGGGGGAGGGCCGGGGGTACAGTGCCAGCGGGTCCAAGGACATGACCTCGAGCAGTGAGAAGAAGGGGGCGAGAGGGTGCACAGGGTATGCAGCAGCAGGTTCTTCCCGTGATGTGAATGTACTTAGCCCCAGGAAGGATCGAATGGGAAGTGCGGGGGTCTATTCTGGATCAGGGAGATAGACTGTGTCATCAAAAAGGCACAGGGCTCGGAGTTTTCAGAGGTTGGAAGCAGGCATGCTCCAGTTTACAGAGGTGGGCGACTAGTAGTTGCCACAATTTAGTTAAGTGAGAGTCACAGGATTGCAGGCGTGCAGTAAGCAATTCCATGTGCCATAAATGCATAAAACAAACACTGACCGGAGGAGCCTCCGCCTTCTTCCAATACAGGTCAATGAGCTGTTTAGCAGCACCTAGCATGTGAAGGGAAATGTGCCAGTCTTTGCGTTTGAGTGCGCACAGGTTGGCAAGTTTGAGACCTAGGATGACTGTGGCTGAGGATCTCTTTCCAGTACGAGGTCAAGAAGGAGCAGGACCACCAAATATGAAGAAAGTCTGTGAGACGTGTAGTACCATTGGGTCATGATCTTTATATGCGGTTTCCCGCTGAGAGATTCAGCGATAGACTTTCGGGATATCACGCCACAAGCGATCCCTCTGAGCAGGGGTTATTTCCAAGGAAGTGTCTGCTTGCCAGCGGCACTGGTAGTTGTGGGAAGGGGTAAGTGGGGGATGTTGTAGAACAGGGCAGGTGCAAGATATGATCCCTTAGAGTTGTCGAATGAACGCACTAAGCACTAAAAAGGCGTAAGTGTCCGAGTGGCCGCCTGCGCCAGGGAGGACGTGTGTATCTAATGTCGGAGTTGAATATACTATAATCTGACCCCCTCCGAAAGCTGGAAGTCTGCCTTGCACTGGTCAAAGGTTTTAAGTACATCACCCAGGAAGAGATCCCTAATCGTCCGGCATCCACCGTCGAGCCAGTCCAAAAACGCCTGAGGGCGTACTGCTGGTGGAAAGTGGAGATTCCCAGTGATAGGGGTATTGGGGGATGGAAAAGTAGTGAGGCCCTTGGGGATAGCTACTTTGTCCCAGATGTCAAGCACTGTCCTAGTAGGAAGAGCCATATAGGCGCTGCGCGATCGTGAAGCCCGGGGCAGCCAAGGAAGGTCCCAGATGGATCTCCCAATCACCGGCCTGTCCATATGGAACCACACCTTCTCACTTTCCCACACCATCCACTCCAATATAAAGCAAAGGTGAGAGGCCCAGTAATACTCCAACAAGTTGGGGCAAGCCAGACCGCCTCTATCGCAAGGCGACATGAGGATTTTATTGAAAAAGCGCGGCCTACGCCCCCTCCAGGTGATTTCGCGATGAAGGCTACTGATCTGGTGGTGCGGGATTAGAGTCGGAAGGGACTGAAAGTGATAAAGGATTTTGGGAAGTACCGACATTTTAATTGCATGCAGACGACCTAACCAAGAGAGAGTGAGAGGGTTCCAGGCTCGCAGATCCTTGAGCACTGTCTTCCGACAATCCTGCCAGTTAACTTGGGACCAAGAGGAGAGAGTGGGTGTTAGCCGAAGCCCAAGGAATCGGACAGAATTTGGAGCCCACTGGTAAGGGACTAGCGACTAGAGCAAGGGGATCTCATCCTGAGGGATCGTAAGGTTGAGGGCCCAAGATTTCTTGTGGTTCATTTTTAGACCAGAGGCCGACTCAAAAGATCGGAGGAGGGTCAGAAGGGCCGAGAGAGAGGCATGCGGCTATGATAACGTGAGGAGAAGATCATCTGCACAGAGGGCCACCTTGTGAGACTGACCTCCGAGGGGGATGCCATGAATGTCAGGGGTTTTGGCTGATCAAGATGGTAAGGGGTTCCACAACAAGGGCAAATAGCAGGGGTGAGAGAGGGCATCCCTGCCGAGTGCCTCTGTGTATCGAGATGGGGGCAGAGAGTTGACCATTGACCCGCACCTGGGCCATTGGGGAAAGGTAGGGGGCCATGATCTGGGCTATTATCAAGGGGCCCAGCCCAATTTTGTGTAAGACTGCCCGGAAGAAGGTCCAGTCCACCCGGTCGAACGCCTTCTCCGCGTCGAGTGGCAGAAGGCATGCAGGGATGTTCCAGTGGCGGGCTTTGCCCACCAGGTGCGCGATACGGCGCACATTGTCCACGCCTTGACGATGGCGAATGAAACCAAACTGATCCGGCCCAATGAGGCCAGGTTAATGTGGCTCAAGCCTTTCAGCTAATATTTTGGTGTAGAGTTTAAGGTCCGTATTCAAAAGAGCTATGGGACGGAAGGACGAGCAAAGGGCAGGGTCCTTGCCTGGCTTAGGGATTAGGGCGATTTCGGCCAGCCCCATGGACGGAGACAGCCCTACGTTAGCAGCGAACGAGTTGAAATGGCGGATGAGGTGGGTCTGCAGCTGCGGCAGAAACATGCGATAAAAGGAGAGGGAAAGGCCATCCGGCCCCGGGGACTTTCCAAGCGGAAGGTCCTTCAGAGCCCCCGCGAGCTCTTCTCGTGTAATCAGTTCTTCCACTTGTCAAGCATGGTATTGACGGAGCGTGGTCCAGGGACAGGTGTCCAACAGAGCCTGTATCTGGTCAGGGGAGGTCTTTGCTTGGGAGTATAGGGTGGAATAATACGCATGAAAAGCCTAACATTTGGACGCTTCTGTGGTGGCACATGCTCCATCTCGAATATGGGCTATGTGCGCCTTGGCTGCGTGCGCCCGAAGGCGCCTAGCCAGGACCGTGCCCACCTTGTCTTCCCCCCTCATAATAACGCTGCTTCAGCGTTAACAGAAACCACTCAGCTTTATTGGTTCTGTGGGCCCGCAGCTGGCCACGAAGAGGGGCCAGGCGTTGTTTGTGGGCCAGTAAAGGGAGTTCCTGATCGAGTTTTGCAAGGGCCTTGATATCCCTAGAAAGATTATCCTCAAAGAAGTGCGCTTCCTGTGCACGTGCAATCACTATGGACATGATATGGCAGTGGATAGTTGCCTTAAAGGCGTCCCACACAACAGGAAAGGAGGTTTCAGGGAGATCGTTAAGCTCAAAGAGTCAATGGCTGCTCTTATTTCCACCACATCCACCCGATCACGAAGGACATGTGGAGGAAGGCGCCAGCGAGGCGGGCGGGGAGTGCGTGTAAAACAGTGGTGCAAAAGAAGCTCCACATGAGCATGATCAGAGACAGAGATGTCAGACATAGAGGCAGATACCCTCTCGCCTTTCAGAGCATGCAAGATAAAGACGTGGTCGATACGTGAGTACGAATGATGTACATGCGAATAGTATGAATAGTCGCATGCATCGGGTGAGTGATACCGCCAAGAGTCGAGTAGATTGAGGTCCGCCAATTGCCTTTTCAAGGTGTAAGACATAGCACCCGCCCCGTGGAAAGATCCGTCACTACGATCCAGGTCGGCATCCCACACCAGATTAAAGTCGCCTCCTATGATAAGAGAGGGATCCGCCTGCGGCACGTGTTCCCTCAGGAGAGCACGAAGGTAGGGGTCTTGTGCCTGATTAGGTGCATAGATATTGCACAGGGTGAGGGACCGGTGCCCGACCTGAACCCCTACTTTAAGAAAGTGACCTTCGTGGCTGCGGATGATTTTAGATTGCCCCTGCCTGATGCCAGAGCCACAGAGTATTGCCACACCAGCTGTTTTGGAGGAGGCCGAAGCCCAAAATTGGAGGGGATATCGGGGATGAGCCATTCGGGGGACATCAGCTTTCATCCGGTGTGTCTCCTGAAGGAGGATTATATCAGGTTGCTGCTGCAAGAGGTAGCGCCATATCTGGTGCCGTTTATTAGAAGAATGAAGCCCCTTAACATTGAGGGAGAGAAGTTTCAGACAAGGGTTAGCAGTTATATCCAGTGGAAGGTGAGGGCAAGCAATGGCGCAAGCAATGGCACCCCAGAGGGGTGGAGTAGAGGACCACTGCCCCCCCCCCAGAGCAGAAGTAGGACCACGAGATGCCTCCCCGCCCACCACGGAGAGAATGAGAAGACAAAAAGAAGAGATAGAAAAGGAGGGACAGAAGACAGAAGCGCAAAGAGGAGAAAAGAGCAATATACACAAAAAAATACAACATTGGCCAACAGGACCACAGTGTCCTGTTCCAGTCCAGGGGTGATCGCGGCCCTAGGGCATAGATCATCCTGGAGAAGCCACTCTCCTAGGAGCAGGGGGGTGTATCCTTCAGGCTCCAAGCATGAGGGCAAAGGAGGCAGGCCCGTGCCACCCGCCATCGAAGTGAGGGTCTGGGAATTCGCCTGGCGTGGGGTGCTATCACGGGTCATCGGCCCCAGGCCTCAGGTGTGGACAGTGCGTCATAGCAAAACAGGTGCAAAGGCACTTCCATGCGATCATGGCGTAGAGGGGCGAGAGCCAGTTGAAGAGCAACTCTCTTCCATGGAGCGGATGTGCTGGATGATTTCCTGCTTGGCTTGGGAGGCCGACCGCTCCCCTGAATGTGACGCTCTCCCGTGACGGGGTACCTGGGACCAAGACGACTCAGCAGGCTATGGAAGGACATGCGGGTTGGGCAGCAGCGTAATGGAGATGTGCAAGAGTTGTGCTGCTTCTTGAAGGGATCGTACCATCCGGCGCTTAGACTCCCAAAAGAGCGGAGGGGGTTTGCCCCATTGATACTGGATGTTCAGGCTCCGCAACTGTTACCGGCTTGAAGTCTCGACTTTTGCGCAGCATGGTAGAGGCAAGGTCCTGGAAGAGCTGTATTGCGGCACCTTTGTAGGTGAGTTCCGGTTTGGAGTGTGCCGCCTTGAGAATTGCCTCCTTCTCCGTAAAAAAGTGGACTCTGGTCAGGATGTTGGGAACGAGGCCCACTCGGGCAGATGAACCCGAGACTCTGTGTGCTTGATCTAGGGCCTACGGGTAGGCATCATCGTCACCCCAGATTTCATGTAGTAATTGCGCCACAAACGTCATGATGTCTGACCCTTCCGCTCCAACCGGAATCCCCCTAATGCAGAGGTTGTTGCAGCGGCTCAGTTTTTCCAAATTTTCCTGTTTCAATTGCAGGTCGATGTGCTGCTCTTCCAGGGTGGCCAGTCGCTGGCAAAGCTGTTCTTGGTCTTCCGTTTGGGCATCCGCCGTCATCTACTCTCTCTCCTAAGTCAGTGACCTCTTTTCTGAGTTCCCGCACACAGGAGTGAACTTCCGATCGCAAGGAGCCTATTTCGGACTTGAGCTCCGCCATGAATTTCGCCATGAAGGTTTGTGTGACTGGTGCTAAGTCATCACCGGCCCGCCCTCCATAGCGCCGGAGGTACCCGGGCCCGGCTTGTTCCACAGTGCATCAACCGGGTTGTCCTCCTGGGATGTCACCAACTCCTTCCCCGGCTTAGTGTGAGTCATCTGCCCCCGGGGTCGAGCACCCACCAGGCTCCGATGAAGCAGCAAAGGCATGCGAGAGGAGATTCTGAAAATCGACAAGGGAGAGCTGAGGTCCCCAGGTGGCAAGTTGCAGTCCGCCACTAATGTCACTGCACTCAGCAATCCGCTGGCTATGGAAAGGAGAGGTGGATAGACAATATTGCAGAGGACAATGCTACCACATAGGTCTTGTCACCATGAGTGTCCTCTGCTACGCAGCCAGAGCGTAGGAGCTGGGGTCACCGGTTCCACACCGCGGGCAGGCTATAGGGAAGACAGTTGCAAGTTAGGGGCCCAAGCCGTGCCACAGCACGCAAGATGGTGGGTAGTCGGCAGTGTTAGAGTCACTAGTTGTTGAAGGGCGGATGATGTATCCACAGCCGGTCAGCAGTGGCCTCTAAAGAGGGAGGCTGCAGGGAGGGTCGCCAGCGGTCAACCCCCAAGCCAGGCGTCCCACACTCAAGCCAAGGGTCCATCAAACAAGCACCCCAGTGACAGGATGGCAGACACCAATTCGAAGTAGCCCGTTCCCGGGAGGTCGGTGCTAGAGGGGGTCAATCAGCAGCAGAGGGTACAGTTGGCAGGGGTCTCTCACCTCTGAATACCTTCAAGTGCTCAGACACACAGGGCCTGGGGTGACGCCGGGCCAGATCTCAGGCAGTGTGCAGCTGCGTATTGACATGTGCAGTTGGCAAGGGACAGGGCCCCGAGAGTAGCGTGCAGGACCCAGCCCCAGCAAACACCTCCAGTTGGGCCACAGCACATGGGGACACCCCCGCCCCCACACCTCACCTGCACAGAAAGTTAGCCTCCCTGGGGTTCAGCAAAAGGGTGGTGCGGGTGAGGTAGGATGCAGTACAGCCTCACGTCCCGGCCATGAGTCCGTCAGGCCAGGGGGGTGCCGCACACTGGCCAAAACCCCGCAGGGCCACCCTCAGCCCCACCGAGGGCCAGAAGTCACCAAGTCTCCTGCCAGGGCACCGCCAGGCCCCTGGGTTCACCCGTCCCCACAGAGGGGTGCCGCAAGATCGATATGCCACGGCCGCTGGACAGGACGTGGAAGCCGTTCCAGAGAGAAGCTGGGTGCTCAAAACGGCGGCCCCACGGACAGAGGCACCAGAGCAGCTCCCAAAGCAACCGCAATCTCGGCTTAAGGGCCCCCACACAGGGCCCCACGCCCACTGCAGGGCCGCGGCGGCACCCGCGAGGCCAGAGAGGGCCAGCAGCGGCATGCAGGGCATCCAGCAGTCAGGGGCCGTGGGGAGACTAAATGGCGGCCGCCACCACCGAACACAGCCGCAAGAGGCCAAAGGTCCATGCCTCCACTCCAAGGCAGGCCCGGTCCGTGTCCACTCACCAGGGGGTGCCTCAACGGTTCTGCTGTCCCCCACGCCCGAGTTATGGCACCGACCATGTCCCAGCCTGCTGTCCAGGCAGCTAAAGGCAGCGGCTAATGGGAGCTCCCTTGGTGCACGTCTCACGCCATTCGCTTCGAGACCATGCCCCCCTCTGTGAATGTTTTAAGATGCATTTGGTGGCATATTTAAAAATTGTGGTAGACAAGAAGTGATAAAAGAAATAGGATCTTGCCCTTCAGGACCCTCTGGCAGGCCACAAATATGTAGGTTGTTGCGTTTATTTCTATTTTCTATATCTTTTGTGTGACACTTTAGACGAGTAATCTCCTTCTCCAAGGACACTATTTTACTGGATGTGTCTTGGAAATCACTTTCTCTCTGTTCAACCAGCGACACTCTGGTCTCCATTATTGGCAATTGTCATCTAAATATTGGATATGTTTGTTGGTCTCTTCCACAAAAGGCCCTAATGCACAGATTTCCTCAAGTAAAAGTTCCAGAGAAATAGGTGAGGATGCATTTCCCGGTGAGGGAGGGTGTGGCTTAAATCGCTTCTTTGCTGAGGAAACACTGGGAGGTTTCTGATTAGGCAGATGGGATTTAGAGGGTATTTGAATGGCAGAATAAGTGTATTCACTTGATGCATGCATGGCGATTCCTGAGGAACGATCTGGTGAACACATTAAAGGAGCCGATTTTCAAAGAGCAGGTGTCATAGATAGTTTCAGCCCATATATGAGAAGTATCAAAAATAATTTCCTGGTGTATTTAGATGACACAGCCAGAGAGAGAGACCTAAAAAAAAACAGGAGACTATGTGGACACTGAGGTATACTGAGTTATACTTCAGCTCATCTCTAGTACTAAAAATAATAAAAAAATGTCTATAAATTAATAGGTGAGGGAAAACAAGGAATCAGTCACGTAGTTACCTCATTATGGGGAAATAGCCTGTAATCTCTCAAAATGGCTACCACTCCCCTCACAGAACTCAGTTGTAGTCAATACTGCCAAGCAAAACATATTGGTAGGTGGCTAAATACTTCGCAAAAGGGTGTCCTTTTCACCTCTGCATGCTCCAGAGTAAAGGCTTCTCATTATGATTGAAAAAGAACCCTCACCAGCCGAGGGCAAGGAATGCAGTCTCTGACACGACATGGAGCTCTGCGGTCAGGCGGCCATCTTCTTCAGCACCTAGTCCACGCCCTACTTCTCTTCTTCTTCACCAGTCATCAGGAAGACCATTTTCTTTTCTAACTTTTAACTGTGGATGCTACTTACACTACACCCTTAAACTCCCTTCCTCCTAAAATAATGTTTGACCCAAGAGGGCTCTCACATATCTGCCTATTTGGGAAGGTACCTTTAGAAGGTGCAACAGTAGCAATGTTTACTCGTTATCAAATTATGTATTTGTTTTCACCAAAACATGATTAGCTCACTCACTATTGCTTCTTGTGCCAGAGAGTGTACTTGTTAGAAATGGGGGTCTCTACTTGGCAGAGGTAGGTACCTTTGACCAAGTAGGGGCTCTTGCTTCTAGTCAGGGTAAGGGGGCTACACTCCTAAAATAACCCCTGCTCACCCCCTTGGTAGCTTGGCATGAACATACAAGCTTATCTCAGAGGCAGGTTGTAAAGCATTTGTGAACACATACAGTAATACAGTGAAAACACTACAAATGACAGCACACCAGTTTAGAAAAATAAGTAATCTTTACTAGACTTAATACAAGACCAGATGACAAAAATCCACAATACTGTATCATATGACTTTAAGATGGTAGAAAAACCTTTGTTCAATGTAGATGGTAAATGCAACACTTTACTCTCAAAGCACCTTGGATGCGTCACGCAATACAAACAAAAGGGTTGCAGGGAAGGTGATGCGTCAGTTCCTTACTGCAGCGCAGGGGAGGTGATGCGTTGGTTCCTTACCGGAGAGGAGGTGATCCGTCGGTTTCTTACTGCTTTCCGGTTACGATGCGACAAGATAGCGCCTCAATGCGATGCGACAATCCGGTGCGATGCGACAAAATGGCATCTTTGATGTGATGCGACAACGTGGATGCGATGTGTGCATGTCCAACGGCCATGCGGCAAAATCGATGAACTTTGGAGCCGCGACAGGCCCTGCGACACGCTTCCTCGGCAATGTGACAGCGAACAGCTGCAGCGGCGATACGCTTCTTCGGCAATGCAATGGCAACTGCTGCAGTGGCGACACGCTTCTTCCTCGTTGCGTCGCGCTTCCAGCTCCCAGCGACACACAGTTTCCAGAGGGTCCATAACAACAACAGGCACCTCACTGCAGGTAGAATTCCCAGCAAGGAAATTCAGGGGGAGCTGGTGGTGAAGTCTTTGTGTCCCTGAGACTTCAGAACAGGAGGCAAGCTCAGCTTCAAGCCCTTGGAGATCTTCTTCAAGATAGTAAAAGTACACACAACGTTCCTTTTCTCCTTTCCTTGGCAGTAAGTAACCACTGCAGGCCAACCCCAAACAGAAAACAGCACAGGGGCAGACTTCTCCTTCAGCTTCTTTGGTTTCTCTCCTTGGCAAAGGGTTTGTCTTGATTCCCAGAAGTGATCTAAAGTTCTGGGGTCTGGGCCCCAATATTTATACTGCAAAATCCTTTGTCATCTGAAGGCAGAGAGTGTCTGTGCCCAGTCAAAACCAGTTCTGTCCTCCCTGGTGCAGTTTCCTGGCAGGAGCTGGAGACAGCATTGTTGAAAGTAGACCTGGGCCAGGAAGTTCAAAGGAAAACTCCTCCCCCTACTCTCTATTCTATGAAGGCTCAGGCAAGTGAAAGGAAATCTCCTCCCCCTACTCTCTATTCAATGCAGGGCCTATTCAGCCCAGCCCTGACCCATCAGACTGCTGGAGCCAAGGCCCTCTCCAGCCCCCTGTCACTCACAAACCAGACATGGAATGCAGACATGGAAGCAGAGGCATACTGCATGGTTAGGCAAGACAATACCCACTAAAAGTGGTATTTTCAAACACAGAATGTAAAAATCACCCACATTAAAAGATGTATTTTAACATTCTCAGTTCAGGCATACTAACCTTTATTTTTCTATCTTGTTCCCTGGGTCAGTTATGATTATAAGATGTTATAATCAAACTGTCAATTCTGGCCTATGGGAACAGCTAGCCTTGCAATAGTAAAACACGAAATTGGCTGTAATTCACTATCAGGACATGCACACACATCAGGGCATGTCCTACCTTTCACATACAATGCACCCTGCCCACAGGGTACCTTGGGCCTACCTTAGGGGTGACAAACATGTAGAAAAGGGAAGGTTTAGACTGACATGTGTGTGCACTTGCCAGGTCGACATGGCAGTCCCAGACTGCACACAGGCTCTGCAATGGCAGGCCTGAGCCACATTTTACCAGCTGCTTCTGTGGGTGGCACAGCCAGTGCTGCAAGCCGACAGCAGCATTTGATTTAAGGGCCCTGGGCACACATGGTGCACTGTACTAGGGTCTGACAAGTAAATAAAATAAGCCAATCATGGAGTCACTAATCCATTACAACAATTTACAATAGGGAGCACTTGCACTTTTTCACTGAATAGCAGTGGCAAAGTGCCCAAAGCATCTAGACCAGCAAAAAAATAGCAAAAACATAGAAGGCAACAGCAAGAAAATGGAAGGGAGACCCACACCAATGGTGCCAGGTCTAACACGTAACCCCTCCAGCTGAAATGTGAGGAGAACTACCCACCTTCTTGGGAGTTCTCTTCACTAAGGCAGAAAAATCTGGACAGCCCATCAGCATTGGCATGTTTTGTACCAGGGTGCAGTTCCACCGTGAAGTCCATCCCCTGTAGGGAAATGGACCTCCTCAACAGCTTTGGATTCTCACCCCTCATCTGCATCAACCATCTGAGGGGCCTGTGGTCTGTCTGAACCCGGAAGTGAGTCCCAAACAGATATGGTCTCAACTTCTTCAGTGCCCAGACCACAGCAAATGCCTCACGCTCAATTGCACTCCACCTCTGTTCCCGTGGAAGTAACCTCCTACTGATAAAGGATACAGGTTGGTCTAGGCCCTCCTCATTCATCTGTGAAAGTACAGCCCTTTCACCATGCTCTGAAGCGTCTGTCTGCACAATGAATTCTTTAGAGAAGTTAGGCACCTGAAGCACGGGCGCCGTGCACATGGCAGTATTCATGGCATCAAAAGATTTCTGACAGGTGTCAGTCCAGTTCACTTTCTTGGGCTGCTTCCTGGAAGTCAGCTCTGTTAAGGGTGCAACTATGCTGCCATACCCCTTGACAAACCTCCTGTAGTACCCGGTGATTCCTAAACAGGCTCTCACCTCTGTCTGGGTCTTGGGGGGTTCCAAGCCAGGATGGTATCAATCTTGGGCTGTAGGGGCGCCACTTGGCCGCTCCCAACCTGGTGTCCCAAGTACACCACAGAACCCTGCCCGATCTGGCACTTGCTGGCCTTGATCGTGAAGCCTGCCCTCCGCAGTGCCATCAATACTTCCCAGAGGTGGCGCAGTTGTTCTTCCCAACTGGCGCTGAACACTGCGATGTCATCCAGATAGGAGGCACTGAAATCTTCCAGTCCCGCCAATACCTGGTTGACCAACCTCTGAAAGGTGGCAGGGGCATACTTCATCCCAAAGGGCATAACCCGGAATTGGTAGTGCCCATCTGGTGTGGAGAATGCTGACCTTTCTCATGCCCCATCAGTTAAGGCGATCTGCTAATACCCAGGCGTTAAATCAAATGTACAGAGGTACCGGGCAGCCCCTTACCGATCAATGAGCTCATCAGCTCTGGGGATAGGGTGCGCGTCAGTCCTGGTGACTGAATTGAGCCCTCGGTAGTCCACACAGAACCGGAGTTCTGGCGTGGCACCCGGTGCGGCAGCCTTTGGAGCCACGACCACTGGACTGGCCCAAGGACTGTTTGAGGAGTCAATCACCCCTAACGATGGCATCTTGGAGACCTCCTCCTTCATGCAAGCCCTGACGCTGTCAGTCACTCTGTAAGTTTTGTGCTTTACAGGAGGACTGTCCTCAGTGTCCACATCATGGACACACCCAGCAGTGACACTAGGAGTCAAGGAGAACAGATCAGTAAACTGTCCCAACAGTTGGCGACAGTCATCTTGCTGCTCAGGAGTCAGGAAGGTAGAGAGGTTTACACCCTCCACTGACCCCTCTTGCTCTGTTTTAGACTGGAGGTCAGGAAGATGTTTAGTCTCCTCCTCCATTCCATCATTCGTTGCTAGCAGAAGGCCCACTTCGGACCTCTCAAAGTGGGGCTTCAGGCGGTTTACATGCAGGACCCGCAAAGGGTTCCTAGGAGACCGCAAGTCCACCAAGTATGTGACATCACTCTTGTGCTTCCACCACCTCAAATGATCCGGTCCACTTATCCTGGAGCACACAAAGCTCCACGAGGGCCATGACCCACACTTTCTGACCAGGCTGAAACTCGATCAGAGTGGCATTCTGATCGTACCACTGTTTCATCTCCTCCTGGCTGGCTTCCAAATTCGCCTGAGCAAGTTGTCTGAAATGCCTAGTTTGGTTTCTGAAGGCCAGCATGTAGCTATATACATCTTGGGTATGTGTACTGGGAGCTTTCTCCCAGCCTTCTTTAACCAAACTCAGAGGTCCTCCTACAGGGTGACCATACAGCAGTTCAAAGGGACTGAACCCTAAGGACAAATGTGGCACTTCTCTGTAAGCAAACATAAGGCATGGCAAGGGGACGTCCCTATTATGCCTCATAGGTTACTCAAGACCCATAATCATGCCTTTTAGGGTCCGGTTGAATCTGTCGACCAGCCCATTACCTTGGCGGTGGTAACGTGTGAGGACCTTGTAGGTTACACCACACTCCTGCCACAGGGACATCATATACTTAGATATGAAGTTGGTATCACGGGCTGACACCACCTCTCTGGGGAACCCCAAATGGAAGAAAATCCCCATCAACGCATGACTCACCACGGGGGCCATCACCGACTGGAGAGGGATGGCTTCCAGGTACCGGGTGGCATGGTCCACCAAGACCAGGATGAATCTGTTGCCCATGTGTGTCTTGGGATCCAGAGGCCCCACAATGTCAATGCCCACCCTTTCAAAGGGGATGCTGACCACAGGGAACGGTTGGAGAGGAGCCTTTTGCTTCCTCCCACTCTTACCATTTGCCTGGCAAGTCTGACAGGTCCTGCAATGAGTATCTGAACTCTTGCGCATTTGGGGCCAATAAAAGTGGGTGACAAGCCTTTCAAAGGTCTTGTCCTGCCCCAAATGTCCTGCTAAAGGTCCATCATAAGCCAGACCCAGTTGGAAGGTTCTGAAGCCCTGGGGTACCTCCAGCACATGGGCTGACCCAGGTTCAGCAACTTTAGGCGCGCTATACAGGCGACCATTCTCTGAGTAGATCCAATGTGATCCAGATTGATCACCTGCTGCCTGGTTTGTGGCCTGTTGTTGCAAACCCACAAGAGAAGGGAACTTTCTCTGCTCCTTGCAGAACTCTTCCCTGGAGGGTCCTCCTTTAGGGGTGGGCGGAATTTGCGAAATTAACTATCGCAAATTATTGCTAAAATGTTTAAAATTATCGCAAACAAGCGGAAATATCGCGAAGATGCGGAAGTTTTTTTCCCGCATGTTCGCGAGATTTTCTGCATGGTTGCGGGTCGCCAACTTACCCATGTGGTTACTTGCGTGCGCGGCCATCTTGTTTTGAGTTGTCTCGCGGTGCATGATCGCAAGAAGAAAGACGGGATCGCGTGACGCATGACGTCACTGCGGGTGCGAACTGTTGCGAGACAGCGCAAATGGCTAAAAACAATACAACATCTCATGGAGAACGCAACCGGATCAAGAAAACTTGTCAGCGAACGCAGGGATTCAGGTAAGGCGATCGCGCGCGCGCGAGAATGTATTATTTTACAGCGCGAGCAAGAAACAAATTATCGCCAAGCTGCGGAAACCGGAAATTTTGACATTTTCGCTCTCTCCGCGGAACGCGAAAATGTCAAATTATCGCAATTTCCACAAACGGAACGAAATTTTCGCCCAGGCCTATCCTCCTTCCTGCTGCCAATGGGTCAGCTCAGGCAAGTCCCCCGGTTCAGCTACTTGCTCCCCTGTAGGTTCCAGGGCATCCCCCTCAAGGTCTGCCTCCTCCTGGACCGTGGGAGCCTTGGGGACGGGTTTCCTGCCCCCGCCTCTTCTATTTAAGGCAGGCATCTGGACCACTATCTCAGGCTCCAGGTCCTCTTGAATACCCTAACTTGCTGCCATTGACCGAGTCGTCGCACACGCCCACTCTGGCAGACCCAACATCTCCAAATGAGCTCTTCGCTCCACCTTAGCCCAAGGGGAGCTTTCCAAATCATTGCCTAGCAGGCAGTCAATAGGCATGGCTGGCCTCACAGCTACTTGAAAGGTACCTGAGACCCCCCCAGTCAAAGGGAACCTGGGCCTACTTGCAGTGGCTCTCTGTGTTGTCAGCGGCAACAACAAGGTAAAATGCATGGGGATCACCTGCTCCTCAGACACCAGCCGACAACTGATAGCTGTCACACTGGCTCCAGTGTCTCTCAGAGCCTCCACCCTTTGGCCATTGATGGTCACCCACTGCCTGTATATCTTAGTGTTATCAGGCAGCTGGGTCCTGGGGACCACCTCACAGCCTCCTAAAGAGACTAGGGACATCTTGTTGTGTGTAGATTTAGATTCCGTATATAGAATTCCCGATGTATGCCCTTATATAGGTACAATTCATATTGCCCTTATTTAGGTATAGAAAATTCAGCCCTTATTTAGGCATTGTCCATGCTAACCAAATACAGGCATAGTCTCCTACATCGTCAATCCACGTCACAATAAGTTCTTGGATAACCAGACTGTGAAGCCTTTAGGAATTTCCCTTGCTTGGATATTGATTTCTCCAAGAACTCATTATTATGCATGAACATCTATTTCTTAGGGGTTCATTCATGACGTTCTGATGCCCGACTTTTACGTCAATAAAGGCATTCCTAAACACCTTCAAGGTATAAATATACCTGCACTTGTCCTGGCATCCACGGTTCCAGTACGGTCCAGTTCGACTGCCTACTTGCGGTTCGCCACGGCAAGTTCGGAAGGAGATCGAGTTCCAGCCTGATGCACTGACCAGACGCTGTCATCCTCCTCACAGAGAATCCAGCTCCAGTGTTTCTGACTCCCCTTGCGGGTTGTTAGATATCGAGTCCCGGAAAGAGATTCCAACCTCGCACATTCTAAGGTATGGAGCAGACTAGAACTTAGAGAAACTTTAGGCAACTCTTGGCAAAACGAAACTATAGCTAGCTATACTTTAGAAAACAGCACCCACTTCTTACCTCATACTACACTTAGGTTAGGTACACTGGGGTAGAACAATTTAGAGGCATCAGATGAGTATTCACATTTTAGCCTGTGTTATTTATGTATGTATTTTAATTAATATATGTCATAGCTACAAACCATGCTATTGTAGTATTATTTTATCTTACTGCTAACTCTGTACATATTGTACTTCGCAGCCTGTCTTACGATTGTGGCAGTTCATATCTCTTGCACGAGAAATAAGACTGTTCAATAAACCCTTTTTATTGAAATGCCCGTCTCTCTATTTCTATGCAACTCTGTAGAAACGAAGCATGCACGATCGACTGAGTGAAACTGTTAATTATTCTTTCCACGGTTCTGAGATTGTTCCCACTCCAAGGGAAACAAAGTTGTCATGTTTATGCGGTGGTCAGAAACTAATCCCTTCTTGTTTATTTGAGAAGTTTCTAGTGACCTCTGAGTTAGCTGGCACACACAAGTAATTAAGTTTAATGTACTCGATAGAGACATACTGACCTCAGTCCTATGCCAAATCTATAGTGTATATTATTCCAATGCGCAGAACCTATCAGGGATATAAGAACTGCACTACAATCTCTGCGGGACCCCACCCACCTTGGGCACCCATCTCCTCTCCCAGGGCTACAATAGCCATCTGCCGGGGCGGTGCATCAGTGGGTGCTGTTTTACCTTTGTTGGGACATTGAGGCTCCCAGAAGAAGTGGCTCACCTGACCACAACCAAAAAATTTCTTTGGACTCCTCTGAATAGGCTTATCTGTCGGGCCCCTGACTTCTTCTCAGGGGGAGGCTGGGAACCCTTCCCATGGGTCCCTTGGATATTACTTTGGGGCCCTTTCTGGAACTCCTTCTGTTTACCCTTGCCCCCCCACTTTTCTACTGGTGACCCTGCCCACTTTTAGCGAAGTCTCCCACATGACCCTTGTGGACCCGGGTACTAACCCAGCGGCCCGCCTCCTTAGCAAGCTTCGTAGGGGTATTCAGCTTACTATCAATCAGGTGCTGGCATAGCTCTGGAAAACAATTACTAGACAAGTGCTTACATGCAATCAAATTATAGAGCGCTTCAAAGTCATTCACTTTGCTACCCTTCAACCAACTATCCAATGCTCTCCAAAAAAAGACACATATTCTACCCACGTACTTGACTCCAGTTTCTAACAATTCCTAAACCTTTGTCTATAAAGCTCTGGGGTCAACCCATACCTGGTCATTAAGGCTTCCTTCATGTGGACATAGGAATTCTGATCCTCAGAGGGCAAGTCTAACAAGGTGTCCCGCCCATCACTGAGGAACTGCCCCCACAACCCTGCTCCCAAATTCTTCTCAGGGACCCGGTGGGAGGTCACCGCTACCTCATAGGCCTTAAACCATTGCCCAATATCTTCATGTTTGTGGAACTCCTTAATTACCTCTTTTGGGGATGAATACTCTTGTTTCTACAGGCATGGATGGTGTGCTGCCACCAGAGGGAGTAATTTCGAAACTCTTGGATTTCAACTCCAACTCCCTCAACATACTTTTATGCTCTAAATGTATTCTCTTCTCTTCCAAGGCTAACTTCTTATTCTCAAATTCCATCTGACCACCCAGCTTGAGCTTGGCTAGCTCCAACTTATGCATTCTATCCCTCTCCCTGTCCTCCAGGTCTTCTGGGGACAGGCCTTTTGAAGAAACACTGCTGCCTGCCCTGGAAGGTACTTTCTCCCGGTCAGACCCAATCGCCCATCCAGCTGCCCATCTGTATTCTCTGCCTCATCCCTAGGCTCTTCAGGATACTCAGTAGCATTTCTAGATTCCAACCAGGCCCTCAGCGCCTTTTGGAACTCTTCCTTCTTGGTGATAGCTTTCACAGGGATTTTAAATCTTTTACAGAAGGTTTTAAGCTGTGGCACAGTATAGGTTTCAACCCTCTCTTCTTCAAATTGTAGATCCATAGATGCGTTGGATGCTGCTTTGCCCATGGTAATGATCCAGCGCGAGACCGCAAAGAAAAGGGTAATTTACATATACACAACTATCCTCCCTGCGTCGCAGACCCAACTTCACACTAGCTCATTCACACATGCAGTCATCAGTGGGGCCCATAACACCAACACTCACACGTCTCTGACTCACAAGTCTGCACACAGGAGGGATGATGATATCGCGCTGGACATGTGTGGGGGGGTACCTTATAACCTATAGGGAAGAAAAAAACTATTTTACAGAATATACATTAACATTCGCCACCTATAGATTCCTAATCTCAAACATCAAGGCACTCCATCCACTTGGTCGACGGACCAATTAGTTGGATTGGTTGATGGGGATTTAGATCCAGCTAAAACACATTTTAAGACTCAGAATCCTTCATTCACTTTAGCGAAAAACCACAAACTCATAATTTCTGTTAATCAATATTTGTTTATCTAAATTCTTCTTGCAATTAATATTAGCATTTCTTTCACCAAAAAGTTTAGAATGTCTAGATCAATTACTTCAAATCGCAGGTCATTATATTTACCTATTCTTGCTACCTGGATTTTCTCGAATTCATTTGCTCTGCATAACCAAATTAGCCGTTAAATTGTCCAAATAAAGCAGGCCAAAGCTCAAAGTCCGAAAGTTCTTTGCTCAGCACGTTACAGTCCCAAAGATCTCCATAGGACCAGAAATCGTGCAAGCATCTGTCAGCGCCAGCATAGACGTCAGGAACAAGCCAGGAAAAGCCGGAACAAGAAGGACGCCCAGGACAAGCCAGCAACAACCAGCAAGAAGAACGCCCCTCCCTATTCTACTACTCTTTTTATAATAAATTTCGGGATAATATGAAACATTTTTAGGCGGAGAAAGTCTGTGATTGGCTGATCGAAAACGTCCGAGATTTGTTCATTATGGTTTCTCATGGATTTTGCTGGTTCACTTCCGAAGATGACATAGTCCTTGTGTTACAATGTTTTGGGCTTACTTGTGTGATCCAATTGTTCATTTTAAACCGGTTTTTACTGTCCGTACTTTGGCAGTCCACCAAGATCCTATCCTTGACCGGGGACATGGTGTACAGGGTTTGTCAGGAAGTTCACAGAGCCATCCGAGTCAGCTCAGTAGACATCGCGCTCACGAGACGGTGGCCACTTCTGAACTCGATTTTCGACTCCATTTTGTGGTAGACCCAAATGCTAACTTAAGCGAAGCAAAGACAAAAGAATAATTAATACAAAGAAATGATGATTCTAATGTTATACCCTCACTAATGCCTTTATGTATTAGTATTTTCCTAGCATATAGCGACATTTAAAGCGATAATATTCACCTTTAGGATCCAATAAGGAATGCAAACATCACGTAAGCAACATAAATCATGCGATATCTTAATACCACATATACTACTATTAATATGAGTACGTATCTTAGTTATTTGAGTTATTCAGCCATGCAAATAGCAATTTCCCACGTGTAATTTGTGTATGCAAAAGGTTGGATTAATAACACATACCACACCATTAGTAAATTATAACCAGTAAGTTATATAGTTATTCTTTACATGCAAAATAGAGGAGGTATACAAAATGTTGCTCTACCTGCTCCATCAGTAACAAGGATTGGCAGTTCTTAGCAAAAATAGAAGTCCCAAGGAAAAAAAGTCTACCAAAATGTATGTGGTCACGTTATGGTCCTACAACAAACAAATGATGGACGGAATGCTGACAATGCATACATTCTCCCCCAGTCAAGAGATCTGGGTTAAATCCATCGTTCTTTTGCCCACTACACCACCCCAGTTTAGACATGGCCATATGCAAATCAGTCTTGACCCTGTGCCTCATGGGAACAGTCCAGCCCAAACTGCCAAGCCATGTCTTCCCTGGACCGGAATCAAGCATCCTAGGACCGGTTTCTGGCTATCAGCCGTCATCAGCCAGGATAGCTTGACTCCAGTGGCGTAGTGAGCACGGGTCCCACGTCTGGGAATACCCATCCCACATAGGGCGAAAAGCGTTACAACAAACAAATGATGGACGGAATGCTGACAATGCATACATTCTCCCCCAGTCAAGAGATCTGGGTTAAATCCATCGTTCTTTTGCCCACTACACCACCCCAGTTTAGACATGGCCATATGCAAATCAGTCTTGACCCTGTGCCTCATGGGAACAGTCCAGCCCAAACTGCCAAGCCATGTCTTCCCTGGACCGGAATCAAGCATCCTAGGACCGGTTTCTGGCTATCAGCCGTCATCAGCCAGGATAGCTTGACTCCAGTGGCGTAGTGAGCACGGGTCCCACGTCTGGGAATACCCATCCCACATAGGGCGAAAAGCGTTACAACAAACAAATGATGGACGGAATGCTGACAATGCATACATTCTCCCCCAGTCAAGAGATCTGGGTTAAATCCATCGTTCTTTTGCCCACTACACCACCCCAGTTTAGACATGGCCATATGCAAATCAGTCTTGACCCTGTGCCTCATGGGAACAGTCCAGCCCAAACTGCCAAGCCATGTCTTCCCTGGACCGCAATCAAGCATCCTAGGACCGGTTTCTGGCTATCAGCCGTCATCAGCCAGGATAGCTTGACTCCAGTGGCGTAGTGAGCACGGGTCCCACGTCTGGGAATACCCATCCCACATAGGGCGAAAAGCGTTACAACAAACAAATGATGGACGGAATGCTGACAATGCATACATTCTCCCCCAGTCAAGAGATCTGGGTTAAATCCATCGTTCTTTTGCCCACTACACCACCCCAGTTTAGACATGGCCATATGCAAATCAGTCTTGACCCTGTGCCTCATGGGAACAGTCCAGCCCAAACTGCCAAGCCATGTCTTCCCTGGACCGCAATCAAGCATCCTAGGACCGGTTTCTGGCTATCAGCCGTCATCAGCCAGGATAGCTTGACTCCAGTGGCGTAGTGAGCACGGGTCCCACGTCTGGGAATACCCATCCCACATAGGGCGAAAAGCGTTACAACAAACAAATGATGGACGGAATGCTGACAATGCATACATTCTCCCCCAGTCAAGAGATCTGGGTTAAATCCATCGTTCTTTTGCCCACTACACCACCCCAGTTTAGACATGGCCATATGCAAATCAGTCTTGACCCTGTGCCTCATGGGAACAGTCCAGCCCAAACTGCCAAGCCATGTCTTCCCTGGACCGGAATCAAGCATCCTAGGACCGGTTTCTGGCTATCAGCCGTCATCAGCCAGGATAGCTTGACTCCAGTGGCGTAGTGAGCACGGGTCCCACGTCTGGGAATACCCATCCCACATAGGGCGAAAAGCGTTACAACAAACAAATGATGGACGGAATGCTGACAATGCATACATTCTCCCCCAGTCAAGAGATCTGGGTTAAATCCATCATTCTTTTGCCCACTACACCACCCCAGTTTAGACATGGCCATATGCAAATCAGTCTTGACCCTGTGCCTCATGGGAACAGTCCAGCCCAAACTGCCAAGCCATGTCTTCCCTGGACCGGAATCAAGCATCCTAGGACCGGTTTCTGGCTATCAGCCGTCATCAGCCAGGATAGCTTGACTCCAGTGGCGTAGTGAGCACGGGTCCCACGTCTGGGAATACCCATCCCACATAGGGCGAAAAGCGTTACAACAAACAAATGATGGACGGAATGCTGACAATGCATACATTCTCCCCCAGTCAAGAGATCTGGGTTAAATCCATCGTTCTTTTGCCCACTACACCACCCCAGTTTAGACATGGCCATATGCAAATCAGTCTTGACCCTGTGCCTCATGGGAACAGTCCAGCCCAAACTGCCAAGCCATGTCTTCCCTGGACCGGAATCAAGCATCCTAGGACCGGTTTCTGGCTATCAGCCGTCATCAGCCAGAATAGCTTGACTCCAGTGGCGTAGTGAGCACGGGTCCCACGTCTGGGAATACCCATCCCACATAGGGTGAAAAGCGTTACAACAAACAAATGATGGACGGAATGCTGACAATGCATACATTCTCCCCCAGTCAAGAGATCTGGGTTAAATCCATCGTTCTTTTGCCCACTACACCACCCCAGTTTAGACATGGCCATATGCAAATCAGTCTTGACCCTGTGCCTCATGGGAACAGTCCAGCCCAAACTGCCAAGCCATGTCTTCCCTGGACCGGAATCAAGCATCCTAGGACCGGTTTCTGGCTATCAGCCGTCATCAGCCAGGATAGCTTGACTCCAGTGGCGTAGTGAGCACGGGTCCCACGTCTGGGAATACCCATCCCACATAGGGCGAAAAGCGTTACAACAAACAAATGATGGACGGAATGCTGACAATGCATACATTCTCCCCCAGTCAAGAGATCTGGGTTAAATCCATCGTTCTTTTGCCCACTACACCACCCCAGTTTAGACATGGCCATATGCAAATCAGTCTTGACCCTGTGCCTCATGGGAACAGTCCAGCCCAAACTGCCAAGCCATGTCTTCCCTGGACCGCAATCAAGCATCCTAGGACCGGTTTCTGGCTATCAGCCGTCATCAGCCAGGATAGCTTGACTCCAGTGGCGTAGTGAGCACGGGTCCCACGTCTGGGAATACCTATCCCACATAGGGCGAAAAGCGTTACAACAAACAAATGATGGACGGAATGCTGACAATGCATACATTCTCCCCCAGTCAAGAGATCTGGGTTAAATCCATCGTTCTTTTGCCCACTACACCACCCCAGTTTAGACATGGCCATATGCAAATCAGTCTTGACCCTGTGCCTCATGGGAACAGTCCAGCCCAAACTGCCAAGCCATGTCTTCCCTGGACCGGAATCAAGCATCCTAGGACCGGTTTCTGGCTATCAGCCGTCATCAGCCAGGATAGCTTGACTCCAGTGGCGTAGTGAGCACGGGTCCCACGTCTGGGAATACCCATCCCACATAGGGCGAAAAGCGTTACAACAAACAAATGATGGACGGAATGCTGACAATGCATACATTCTCCCCCAGTCAAGAGATCTGGGTTAAATCCATCGTTCTTTTGCCCACTACACCACCCCAGTTTAGACATGGCCATATGCAAATCAGTCTTGACCCTGTGCCTCATGGGAACAGTCCAGCCCAAACTGCCAAGCCATGTCTTCCCTGGACCGGAATCAAGCATCCTAGGACCGGTTTCTGGCTATCAGCCGTCATCAGCCAGGATAGCTTGACTCCAGTGGCGTAGTGAGCACGGGTCCCACGTCTGGGAATACCCATCCCACATAGGGCGAAAAGCGTTACAACAAACAAATGATGGACGGAATGCTGACAATGCATACATTCTCCCCCAGTCAAGAGATCTGGGTTAAATCCATCGTTCTTTTGCCCACTACACCACCCCAGTTTAGACATGGCCATATGCAAATCAGTCTTGACCCTGTGCCTCATGGGAACAGTCCAGCCCAAACTGCCAAGCCATGTCTTCCCTGGACCGCAATCAAGCATCCTAGGACCGGTTTCTGGCTATCAGCCGTCATCAGCCAGGATAGCTTGACTCCAGTGGCGTAGTGAGCACGGGTCCCACGTCTGGGAATACCCATCCCACATAGGGCGAAAAGCGTTACAACAAACAAATGATGGACGGAATGCTGACAATGCATACATTCTCCCCCAGTCAAGAGATCTGGGTTAAATCCATCGTTCTTTTGCCCACTACACCACCCCAGTTTAGACATGGCCATATGCAAATCAGTCTTGACCCTGTGCCTCATGGGAACAGTCCAGCCCAAACTGCCAAGCCATGTCTTCCCTGGACCGCAATCAAGCATCCTAGGACCGGTTTCTGGCTATCAGCCGCCATCAGCCAGGATAGCTTGACTCCAGTGGCGTAGTGAGCACGGGTCCCACGTCTGGGAATACCCATCCCACATAGGGCGAAAAGCGTTACAACAAACAAATGATGGACGGAATGCTGACAATGCATACATTCTCCCCCAGTCAAGAGATCTGGGTTAAATCCATCGTTCTTTTGCCCACTACACCACCCCAGTTTAGACATGGCCATATGCAAATCAGTCTTGACCCTGTGCCTCATGGGAACAGTCCAGCCCAAACTGCCAAGCCATGTCTTCCCTGGACCGGAATCAAGCATCCTAGGACCGGTTTCTGGCTATCAGCCGTCATCAGCCAGGATAGCTTGACTCCAGTGGCGTAGTGAGCACGGGTCCCACGTCTGGGAATACCCATCCCACATAGGGCGAAAAGCGTTACAACAAACAAATGATGGACGGAATGCTGACAATGCATACATTCTCCCCCAGTCAAGAGATCTGGGTTAAATCCATCGTTCTTTTGCCCACTACACCACCCCAGTTTAGACATGGCCATATGCAAATCAGTCTTGACCCTGTGCCTCACGGGAACAGTCCAGCCCAAACTGCCAAGCCATGTCTTCCCTGGACCGGAATCAAGCATCCTAGGACCGGTTTCTGGCTATCAGCCGTCATCAGCCAGGATAGCTTGACTCCAGTGGCGTAGTGAGCACGGGTCCCACGTCTGGGAATACCCATCCCACATAGGGCGAAAAGCGTTACAACAAACAAATGATGGACGGAATGCTGACAATGCATACATTCTCCCCCAGTCAAGAGATCTGGGTTAAATCCATCATTCTTTTGCCCACTACACCACCCCAGTTTAGACATGGCCATATGCAAATCAGTCTTGACCCTGTGCCTCATGGGAACAGTCCAGCCCAAACTGCCAAGCCATGTCTTCCCTGGACCGGAATCAAGCATCCTAGGACCGGTTTCTGGCTATCAGCCGTCATCAGCCAGGATAGCTTGACTCCAGTGGCGTAGTGAGCACGGGTCCCACGTCTGGGAATACCCATCCCACATAGGGCGAAAAGCGTTACAACAAACAAATGATGGACGGAATGCTGACAATGCATACATTCTCCCCCAGTCAAGAGATCTGGGTTAAATCCATCGTTCTTTTGCCCACTACACCACCCCAGTTTAGACATGGCCATATGCAAATCAGTCTTGACCCTGTGCCTCATGGGAACAGTCCAGTCCAAACTGCCAAGCCATGTCTTCCCTGGACCGGAATCAAGCATCCTAGGACCGGTTTCTGGCTATCAGCCGTCATCAGCCAGAATAGCTTGACTCCAGTGGCGTAGTGAGCACGGGTCCCACGTCTGGGAATACCCATCCCACATAGGGTGAAAAGCGTTACAACAAACAAATGATGGACGGAATGCTGACAATGCATACATTCTCCCCCAGTCAAGAGATCTGGGTTAAATCCATCGTTCTTTTGCCCACTACACCACCCCAGTTTAGACATGGCCATATGCAAATCAGTCTTGACCCTGTGCCTCATGGGAACAGTCCAGCCCAAACTGCCAAGCCATGTCTTCCCTGGACCGGAATCAAGCATCCTAGGACCGGTTTCTGGCTATCAGCCGTCATCAGCCAGGATAGCTTGACTCCAGTGGCGTAGTGAGCACGGGTCCCACGTCTGGGAATACCCATCCCACATAGGGCGAAAAGCGTTACAACAAACAAATGATGGACGGAATGCTGACAATGCATACATTCTCCCCCAGTCAAGAGATCTGGGTTAAATCCATCGTTCTTTTGCCCACTACACCACCCCAGTTTAGACATGGCCATATGCAAATCAGTCTTGACCCTGTGCCTCATGGGAACAGTCCAGCCCAAACTGCCAAGCCATGTCTTCCCTGGACCGCAATCAAGCATCCTAGGACCGGTTTCTGGCTATCAGCCGTCATCAGCCAGGATAGCTTGACTCCAGTGGCGTAGTGAGCACGGGTCCCACGTCTGGGAATACCCATCCCAGACGTTATGGTCTGCACTCACTAGTAGTGTACACCAATCACTTTATATGAGTCACAAATGCAAGTCCAAATCCTAAACGCTGACCACCAATGTCTTCAAAACCCTGACCCTGACCGGACGACATAGTACGTTACGGGTGGATTTCTAAAAGTACTGTAATCATCCAGTCACTACCCGGAGAGAGACAGTGTTCGAGCAGTGTGCCCAGTGCAGGAGCATGCGCCTAGAGGCTAAGAAGTTCAGGGCAGTCAGCTTGTGAGGACAGCTGGATGAAAAACGGTGGAGAGCTGAGGAGAGGAGGAGTTTCGAACTAGTCGGCCAGCAACGAGCGAACGAGCGAGGAACCGGTCCCTGACCTTACCTTCCCTCCCTGGAAGCCTCACGAAACCCTTGAGGAGCAGAGCAGAGCAGAGGTGCACCAGCTTCAGCGTCAACATCAGCGTGCATCTTCAACCGCGGCCCGTGGATCTGACTGCGGGGGAGCGCTGGAAGCCGCAGCATCATCAGGAATCGGCAACAGACGGCAGAGGCAGAGACTGAGGTAAAAAGGCAGTGTGGGGTGCGCGGTTGCTTAGAGTCAACCGCGTAGTGTTGTGCCCAGGTATGCTGCGAAGGCAGCCCAACTAGGTTGGGTGCTGTCTACAACAACCAGAGTGCCCTGCTTCCCGCACCGCTCTTGAGAAATCGCCCCAGCCTTGCTACATTGCTGCACCACACCGCACACTGTTGCCTTGCCTTGCCACACCTTCCTCCCAGAGCCTGCCTGTGCTTCCCTGTGCCTCTCAGTGCTTCTCAGCACCTCCCAGCACCTCCTAGTGCCTCCATGACTGAGACTGAGACCGTGCCACTGTGCCTCTGTGCTTCTGTGCTTCGGCTGTGCTTCTGGGGGGCACGGGGGTGACCTGTCATCCTTGCTGCACCAAGGGTCGCAGGACTGAGCTGACGGTACAGCTGCAGCAGCAGTGCCAAGAGTGTTAACAGGACTAACAGCATTGATGCCTGGCAGCTACTGACAGCTATGTATCACTGTCAACAGCCATCCACATCAGGATCCCAGAGAGTCTAGTGTGGGAGCTGGACAACCAGATACAGACAAAGATAAAGCTCTGCATTAAGTATCAAACTTTAAGGATTAAGGACTAAGGATTAAAGAGCCAAAGGACTAAAGATCAAGGACCGAGGACCCGGGTTTCAGTGGAGCTAAGTGAGGAGCCCTGCACTAGACCCGAGTCAGACCCTGTCAGGGGGTCTCACAGAGAGGAAGCACCCAAGTATCAAAATCAAAAAATCAAAAACCAAAAATTCTCATCCTAATCACAAACTGCTCAGTGAAATAAAATATAACACAAAAACGACAGACAATAAAAAAAACAATAACAACAAAACAACAATTACAGAACAACAGAACAACATAAGGAGTAATGAGATCCGGCAGAGTAAGGCAGCCCTTGCTTAAGCCAAAAACTAACTTCAAATCAAGGAAAAGGAAACTTGAGCCAATAATGCCGTCACACACAACTAATCCTCAAAACCCTGTAGTTCATAGAACACACAAAGAAGAACCCATCACGGCAACTTCTACCTCAACTTCAATTGCAACTGCAATCGTAACTGAAAATGATAATGCAAATGGAAAAAAAATGACAACGCGTCTGTAAAACCAACGACAAATGCTTTTACACCGGTCCGGATCACTTCCTCAAGTCGAAGTCCAACCACGGACGGTCAACCGGCATGTAAAGCCCATGACTTAGAGGTAGTCGACATTATGACCTCTGTCAACCTAGATGACATCACACAGTCACTGACCTCTCCACCGGCCCTTCTGCTGACACTGGCACCACAGACATCACAGTCTTTGCCACAGTTACTATTGCCTTCTGTACCAACACCCTCATCAAGGGACCTAAACGATCTCATTACCATTGAGGGAATGCCCGAGAGGAAAAAGAAATACACTCACCAACCAAAGATATACACAACATTTTTCTTCCTGAAGGACCCCGTAACAGTTATTTACTCCAAGACTAGGAACATCAAAGGCCTGCAAACACCGCTCTTATTAAGTAAAACAGATCGCAGCCCTCTTTTTAGCAATCCAGTTGATCCATCACTGCTCGCTGGGGTTAACAATCATCCTACCGTTGGGGGAACAACTGTAACGCCAAGATCAACTAAAAGCAGAGGAGCGGCCGAACCCACACGCTGGGCAGGTACAGGAGCGAACAGTCCAGGCAGGGACAACTCAGATTTGCCCTTCTCTGGAAAAAAGACCACCAACGACAACTTGTGGAGTTCGCCAAATACGGTCAAATCCCCTGAGATGGTGTTCCACTCAGCCATCTGGGTCGAGAGTCACCCAAGCCAAGCCAGCACACCTCTCACAGAAAGCTCAGCTTCACCAGCCAAAACTAAGGTTCAGGTCCACTATAATGGAAAAGGACAAGACTCATTCTCCCAACTGAGCAACATTTCCCCTATTCAAATGAAGACAATCCAAGCAATACAGGCAGAACTATTAACAACGACCAAGGAACAGGACAGCCGGAAAGAAAACACACAAAACAAATTCTTCCAACCAACCAATAGCTCCCCTACTCAAATCAAGACATTTCCAACAACTCAAACAGACAACTGGGAGGAAGTAGCAACAAACAGCAGGCCAATAGCAAACACGCCCCCAGTGTGTCGCTCTTTACTATCATACAATGGCTCCCACTCCACGAACAACAACATGACCTTTATAGCTACACAGGAATGGGAAGAACTAGTTGCTTCTTATAATTTGAAACCAGCTCACTTCAACTCACCCATTGAAGTAAACAATCTCCCAAGACTAGAGAAAATTAACAACACCGGAAATTCACTTCCGGAATCTGTATGTACAACAATCCTAAACACCCTGCAAGATTCAGCCGCAGCCTTACAATTTCAATCACACAAAATGGACCTACAGCTTAGTGTCCTACAGACAATGGCCGATTCTATTTCAGGAATTGATTGGAAGATATCAGAACTAAATGGTCTCATAAAGAGGGGTCAAGAAGTGGCCTACGTGGTCCAAACGACACCACCATCATGCCCCTGCATATTGATCATAGATAAGTTATCAACCCTACCATCTATGTTAGGGGACCTGATATCCAACCTAAAATCAACAGCCTTCCAGACTTCAGAATCCAGCACTGAACTGCCTGCAACGTCAGCAACGTTATTAGCTCAACCAGTCGCAGAACGAGCAGCAAGCAGCAACCCCCCCTTGCGGATAGGGAAGTCCTATCATTACCGACAGAGGAAACGGAAGCTGAGCCCACGAATCACTCACTAGCAGTCCCTGCAACCACAGATGATCAGGCATTAACCAATGCCCAGACCTCTTGCAAAACTCGCAGGAAGAAAAAAGCAAGGGAAAAAATAGGCTTCCAACCGGCGCAAGATCATGCATAGAACTGCAACAACGTCCATCCTCAACATTAATCACTTGTTGTCGAAAAGCCGCAGATGAGAAACAACCCCTACTCTCACCCTTGCTTGAGGACCCAGAGAGCCCCTCACTGTCGCTCATTGCTGTCTCCCTAGTAGCTCTGGCAACATCGCCTGGAGACTTCACCTAGAAACCTCGATCCAGTCACCAGCAAGAGGAGGCTTTCTCAAGCAAAAATCATCCAATCTGCCCACAACTTTGACTTAACAATGTCTGAACGCACTCAAACAACAGAAATTGGGGAAAACGTCAAGACCAGCAATGTATAATTACCTCAGCAACCTATACAAGGAGCCACTGGCATCATAAGAGAACCCGAGAGAGACAGGCAACAAAGCATGCAACAAACCTGCCCAGCCATTGGCAGTCCAACTCTTCCAGACCAGTCAACCCGGCAGCGAAGGCCCACCAACAAAGAAAACAGCAGTGCATCACCAGGACAGCACGACCTCCATTCTCTTCACTCCAGAATACATGTCCAGAGGTAGAGACGATATACTAAACATGGGGACTATATTAAGGCTTTTACATTCTATCACAAGCCTAGGAAACATCAGCTCTTCTTCAAATAGAGTTTCTGTCAAATAATGATTCACAATGCTCGGAAACAACTAAAGCAACCTGGAACTCTGTTGAGACAGCTAAAGAAATCTTGGACGAAGAGGTCACGTTTAAACAATGGGGGATAGAATTGGGATTTGAAAAGCAACCTCCTTATCCGACTCCTTTTTTTACCCCCTGTCAGGACACCTTCATGAAAAAATACCAATTCAGTATTAAAAGGAGCAATGAGCCCTTCTCCAAGAGTGCACCCCCAAAATGCAAAAACTTTCTTTTCAGGACACGAATCAAGGCTCCTAGGTCATGCTCTGCCAGTCGCTGCTCAAAACTGGAGGTCAATTCAACGTACCATCAATACAGTTGACCGCACAAATTGACAAAGGAGAAGGAACCTTGATCATCCCTTGGACAAGACCAGGCTAATCAGCATATGTACTTGGGACATTAACGGTTTAGCCAGTAAAAGTAACGACCCAGAGTTTCTGCAATATTTAAACACATTTGATTTGCTACTGCTTCAAGAAACCTGGGAGGAAAAGGCATTTGAACTGCAAGGGTTCACATCTTGCTGTCTTCCAGCAAACAAAAGCTCAATTTTTGGTCGTAGATCCGGAGGCTTAATGATCTTTGCCTCTATTGCAACAATAGATGAGATTACATCAATAGAATCACAAATAGCACCTCCAAGCGCAATGCAGGCGACAAAGAGCTCACTTCGGTTAAAAAATCAACCTCAAGAAGTTATAATAATCAACACCTACATCCACTTCAAATGGAAACGTCAAGCTGCCAACAAACTGGCAAAAGCTCTGGAAAAAGTAATGGGAAAAGAGGATTCTGACTTAATTATCCTTGCTGGCGACTTCAACATGTTTCTTATTAGCTCGGGTCCGGACGATGGCCTTGATCAGGAACTTAGCGCCGCATGGGGAGTGCCAAGACAGGGCCCGCAAAAATTAAAAAACCTACAAACTATACAAAAAACCTATTGCATCAATTAGAACACCTTAACTTAAGAGCCTTGAATGGGCATTACCCAGAAGACGATCCACCGGTCGCAACTTTTCATTCAGAAAAGCAATCTTCCCACCTGGACTACACATTTACATCTTTAAACATGCTTGATAGAGTAACAGCATTCAAGATAGGGACGAGCGACCTCAGCGACCACCTTCCTCAAGAAGCTACAATAAAAGTCAACACACTTCTTGAGACCGAACCACACACAGGCGTTGGTATTGAAGTAACCTCAAACTTAAGGCGGCTTCGGTGCAATCCCAGTAACATCAGCTCATAAGCCTTACAGCGAAAACTCTTTACACTCAAGTGACAAGTACCACGACAAAATTGTCAGAAGTATGGCAAAACTTCAACTTAGCCATCAGCGAGAAGCTATCAAAAGGGCCTTCAAACAAGGCAAGCCATGATACGAGAGCATTAACCAAACCACAACTTACTCCAGATATGAAAATGCAAAAACAGACAATAAATCGAACATTGAGACAGATGAGAAAAGACCCAACCAATCACGACTTAGAAACAATCCTACAGAAAGCAAAAAAATTGTTAAGAAAGAAAAAATGGGAAAAAAAGAAACAAAAAAACGACGAGCTATGGGCGAAACTTCTGTACAAAGTAAAACGGCAAAACAGCTCAAAGTTCTGGCAAATGATCAAAAGAGTAAAGAACCCAGATCATCATGGCCTAAACTCTAACATAACGGAGGAAGCATGGACAAGGTACCTCTTCAAGCACTTTAACAACATAAACGCCGATAAAAAGGGAAGCCTTGAAGAGGTGGGGACAAACAAATCCTAACAATGAAGCTCAGAGGGAAAAACTAGCCAACCGCGATGCATTGGGTACGACCCAGGAAACAGGCGCCAGTAGAGCCATGCCTCCATCTCACATGGATAAATTAACTCCCAACTCAAGCTTTTCCTTCTTCACTGAGTCCGGCCGTTTGGCCACCACACCAGCCGACGTTAAAAGGCAAATAGCCAGGGGCAGATCGACCGGAGCCCCTGGACGAAATGGCATTCCATCAATGCTATATAAATCAGAAGCGGAATTCTGGAGTTTAGCACTAACACCGATATTCAGGAATATAAAGAACACCTTGACTCTTCCAGAATCCTGGCATGGATCAGTAATAAGTCCAATCTTCAAACATGGCAATAGGAAACTTCCAAATAGTTATCGGCTTATTGCCCTCATAGACGTGGAGACTAAGTACTTTGCAGGAACCAGACTGGAGGAGCTGACATCATGGGCATCTGAAAACTCTATAATCCCGATCAATCAAACTGGCTTTTGCCGGGTTCAAGGGACCACAACTAACATCATAGCACTGACCCTGCTGATGGATGCAGCAAAAGGGACTACATTTCCCCTATTCCTCTTCTTTATTGATTACACTGCCGCATTCGATCACGTTGATCGCAACAAACTTTGGCAGAAATTGGACAACTGGGGAATACCCAAGCATCTCCTAGATGTGTTGATAGTACTCCACTCAAACACCTGGATCAAGGTTAAATTAGGAGCAGGAACACACCTCTCCAACCCTATTCCGACAACAAAAGGGATAAAACAGGGTTGCGTGTTAGCACTGCTTATATTTAACCTTTTTCTCGCAGATTTGCCAGGGGAACTTGATAAGTGCCTCTGTCAGAAACGCCTTACAAATAAACTTCAATAAATCCAAGGTAATGGCAGTGAACTACAAGAAAAAAAGGAAAACCAGCTGGCATGCAAACAGACAAGGGCTGGACATGGTAAGCACCTATAAATATTTGGGAGTAATTTTTGACAACAAGAACTCATTCAAACCCCAACTGGAGTCCTTGCGTGGAAAGGGAACGGTGACCCACCTGGCGATAAAATCCTTAAAAGCCAAACTCCCCACCTCAACGCTTAACCCTCTGCTACAGGTCTTACATGCAAAGTTACAGCCGACTCTCTCATATGGGAGCGAACCACTTCAAGGGAAGGACGCTGCATTACTGGACATAGTGATAGCTAACTCTTACAGGACTATCTTCAACCTGCCAAGATACATCTCCCCTGCACAAATCCGGTTAGAATTTGGTCTCTTGAAACAAACACTAGAAAGGCGGAGCGTGTATGTCACCAGCTGGCACAAGATTCGCAGCGCTGAGGTAGGCTCTTTAAACTCAAACCTATGGGAAGAGCTGCTCCGACACCACAAATCCTCAGCCAGAGATTATCTATTTGACTCACTTCAAATCCTGGAACAGTCAGACCTTTGGGGCTCTCCAACAGATCTTTTGTCTTTCAAAAAAGTAGTGAAAAAATCAGCACAAATTATCTCCTCTATTGAGGACAAGGAGGCTCTAGCAAAAAGAGCGCACGGTTGGATCACCCTCGGCGACTACGGGAGAATCC
Source organism: Triturus cristatus (assembly GCF_964204655.1). Lineage (NCBI taxonomy): Eukaryota > Metazoa > Chordata > Amphibia > Caudata > Salamandridae > Triturus > Triturus cristatus. The sequence continues at coordinate 944,879,244 of NC_140582.1, forward strand.
AACCTCAAGAATACCTCAACATTGGAATGAATCTAAAGATGAAAGAAAAGTTTTTTAAATGATGCCTTGGTGTAATCCCGGCTGCCTCACACTTACCATCTTGGGTGAGGAAAAACTGCCCGCAGCAGTGCCGCCTGTGCAAAGCTGACAAGGAAGACATCATCCATGTTATGTGTATCTGTCCCAAACTAAAGGATCTGAGGTTCAATCTATTACGTCCCTTTTTCAAACTATATGGCATTCGGACATGCAGGCAGGCTGTCAAACTGTGCTTCAACCCCACTAAAACAAAATTAAACTGCCAGGTTGTCAAGTTTTTTGAAGTAGCCGAAAAAAGACAGAAGACCACGTTGGGGGCAGTCCAACAAAAGCCAGACGCTTGTTGACAGTCGAACCATTTTATTGACAGTTATCAACTGATATTAAGTAACTTTGTAAAACAGAAGAAATTGCACATAATGAATTTTTAGAAATTTTTAGCAACATATTATTGTTTTGTAAAGATTTTAATTAATCATGTACAAATAAATTAATTACCTTACCTTACCTTACCAAAGTCAGAAATGGGAATTGGGGTCTCTAGTTGGCAGAGGTAGGTACCTTTAACCAAGGTAGGGGCCCTTGCATCTAGTCAGGGTAAGGGGGCTACACTCCTAAAATAACCCCTGCTCACCCCCTTGGAAGCTTGGCACAAGCAGACAGGCTTATCTCAGAGGCAGTGTGTAAAGCATTTGTGAACACATACAGTAATACAGTGAAAACACTACAAATGGATAGCACACCAGTTTAGAAAAATAAGTGATCTTTACTAGACTTACCACAAGACCAAACAACAACAATCCCCAATACTATATCAAGAATATGACTTTAAGACATTAGAAATAACTTCAATGTAGATGGTAAATGCGACACTTTACTCTCAAAATACCTTGGATGTGTCATGCAATACAAACAAAAGGGTCGCAGGGAAGGTGATGCATCGGTTCCTTGCTTCGGGGGAGGTGATGCGTCAGTTCCTTACCGGAGAGGAGGTGATGCGTCGGTTTCTTACTGCATTCCGGTTACGATGCGACAAGATGGCGCCTCGATGTGATGCAACGATCCGGTGCGATGCGACAAAATGGCGTCTTTGATGCAATGCGACAACGTGGATATGATGAGTGCACACCCGACGGCCGTATGGGGAAATTGATGAACTTTGGAGCCGCGACAGCCTCTGTGACACGCTTCCCTAGTGATGCGACGGCAACCACTGCGGATGTGGCAAGCGTCTCTCCGGTGATGCGACACGCTTCCTCGGTGATGCAACAGCGAATAGCTGCAGCGACACACTTCTTCCTCGTTGCGTCGCACTTTCAGCTCCCAGCGACACGCAGTCTCCAGAGGGCCCTAAACAACAGTAGGCACTGCTGTGGTAAATATTTCGTTACCGGTACTATTTTTTATGCGGTAAAGTCTTAGTGAGAATAACTCAGTAAAAATAAGAGGCAGAATCCGTGGTATTAGAGGTTTTAAAAGGGCTTTATTCCAATATAAAGGAAGACAATTCGAATTGTGGGCCTTCTGTTCCATCACCACGAAAGTTCAGGAAGGAAGGGCGCATATATTATTGACAGGTAGGCAGTTTTATAGAAAATACATTACAGTGAAACAGATGCAAGAGGCGTAACAGCTGATAAAAGGTGCATACATAGCTAATAGAGGGCGTAATTCAAGAAACGTCATTAAACATGATGTCACAAATGGGTGGATCCATAGAAGAATCCTGCAATGTCAGCAGAAATATTTGGCAGAGATGCGCGCGCAGCCGCATGACGTGTGATTGACGTGCAACTAGAGAGTGAAGGGGACTTGACATTTAGCTCTACATGTGGAGACAGAAGTCTGGGGTTATGTCAACCTAATCCCAAATCATATCTAATATCCTATGTTTAAAGAACTGTGTTATCCAAAAGGAGAGGTCTCTTAGGATAGAATCTTATTCTATACTGACTATACTGACTGTTAGTGCGTGTACAAGCGTCTAAGTGTCTACACTAGATGCGAGGGGGTAGGAATATTGCATGGTAACGGGGCTATGAATTACTTGCATGAGGACAGCGAGGCCTGGCCCTTTGCACGGTAGCTGGAGGAATGTTTACCTAAACTACTAGACAGGAATGCATCGGATGAGGGGCGAAGGAGATAATCTCGAAGGTGAAATACAGTTTTTGGCAGGCGACAGGCTGGATCAGGCACCGTTAGCCGCGCAAGGAGTAAGACAAAGTTCATGGTCACAGATGCGGGCTCAGACTGGAGCTTTCAGAGGCAGAAGGCAGGAAAAGGCTTGATGACAGAATTCGGGGCCTACTCGCCTGAATCTGTAAAATGTGGAAAGTGAACCACATAAAGTCGGTGGCCTTTCATACTTAGGAATGGAATATCTGACCCATTCATGGCGGATCTGAAAGAGGACATGTTGACGGTGGACGCACATATGTTTGCGTCTTCAGAACTGGAGCAGGAGGGAACATACATGTACTTATAGCATGTACATGGAGCCGTTGGGGTCTACGATAGGGGACATAACTGATCACAAAATTCATATTTCCTCATTCCCTCCTTGTCCCCTTCGGACCCTTAGGAGATATCGATCTTCATCAATCCATCGATCTGTTCATATAGCATCATTTGTTCTTCTTTCTTCTTCCGGGATCTCGAATGAAAACGTGGATGTGGGATACACGAGGTGGCACACAGACCACAAATCGCTGGCCCACATTGTAGACATAAGCAGCAACTGAATAGTATGAGGAGGCCAATACCTAGGAAGGATAATATTCTCCATCCCCAGGCTGACAACACGCCCCAGAACCAACCGGACCAAGTCCAGGTGCCTGGACTCTGGTGTATCTGGCTTACAATCTTATGAAGGCGAGTTATGGCCTTATATACTGACGGCGAATTTTCTGGTATGAAAATGCAACAACTTGATCCGATGACCCTACAAGCTCCGCCCCTATCGGCCAGGATGACGTCAAGGACAAGACGATTTTGAAGCACAACAATCCGCATAGCAGACTGCTCTTCTGTTAAATTGCCTAAGGCGGAAATAGTTTCGTTCACTACTGCTTCAAGGGTTCTGGTTAATCTACGTATCAGCTTACTATTAGTGACTGTACCTATATAGGGAAAGAATCCTTTATTGAAATCTGTGTATTTTTCCCATGCTGTTTCAGTGTAATCGACAATTGGGAGATCTCTCTGCTGTCTATTGTGTACTAAATGGGTATTTCTATGATAATCAGGAGGAGCTAGGAAAACAGGTGGCAGAAGGAATGCTATGTAACAGGTACCATCCCAATCTAAAGGTAGACATATATATGCGGTCTGGCCACATATGAAATAGGAATGATGGGAAGCTCTAAATGTAGACTTGCCTTGATCACTGAATTTTATTACAGTGGTGCATTTACTATGACCCATGTGTATGGAACCATTCTTTCTTATACATAATTCCCCTTTTACTGGGAATACTGACATGGCGGGCAAGATCGGTGTAGCTTCAGATTCAACGTTCAGGATCATGAGGTTAAGTGTAAAGTTACCTAATCCATATACTTCATTTTCTAGATCAGTTCCTGTTCTTTTGGGAAGTCCCTCCTTGTTAGGGTAGCAGACTTTAAGCAGAACTAGGTTCAGGTTTCCCCATACCCAGTTGTCTTGATAAACTGCGGAATTTGAATCTAGGGAATTAATCAAACTAAACCATGCTCCACAAGAGCCATTGTGCGTGAACGGATATGGAAAGAGGGGCAAAACTCCCTTATAGTTCTGATAGGGAGGGAGTCGGCCACATATCCAACAATTTGTGGCATTGCTGGTTTGATGGGAATGATGTAGCATACTAATAAATGTGTTGTTGCGCAGCGCAAATCTATATGACAACTCATGCGGAGGAAATTCGCTAAAAGAATGTTCTGCAGTTATATTGTAAGCATGTTTAAGAATAGGGTAATACATGTGCAATAGGAAGCTAAAAATAATGATCACAAGACTTAGAAAAAACAAAATTAATAATGTTACTGTACAGTGACTACGAAGTGATTTACAATACGCATGCTTTTTGAGCTGCATCTGATGATTTCTTTCTCTATTCCGGTCTAGAGGATACATGTCAGGGACAAATTCAACCGATTCACCTTGGAGAGGACTTAAACAATCAAATTGTCTGACTTACTAGACCTCAATTTTAGTTTATAAATTTCTGAGTTCGATTGCTCAACCAAGGGGAGCTTTGAGTCTGTCTGTGAGGGAATACAGGGTTGAGTATCTACACTGGGTGGTAGTCCATAAAATTTCTTGATATGACTCGAGTGCAACCACCCTTTGCGACCCTCAATCTTCACGGCAGTCCTTGTGGTGAGTAGAACCAACTTCGGTGACTTCCACCTAGGATCCAGTTGGGTCTTCCGGTCAAAGTTCCTGACCAGCACCAGGTCACCAGGAACCACGTCATGGGGCTTCACCTCAGTATTGTCGGGAAAAGCTGCGGATACCTGTGAACGACAAGATTGTAGTGCAGACATCAAGGAAGCCAGGTAATCTGTCAGCATATTACAGTCAACGTCAGTGATTTTACGAGGGATAGGCGTCCCCCACATATTTGGTGGTCTACCGAAGATCACCTCATACGGGGATAGCCCTGTTCGAGAATGTGCTACCATTCTCATGTAAAAGAGCGCAACTGGTAAGGCTACTATCCAATCGACTCCTTTTTCTCTACATATTTTGGACAATCTAATTTTCAAAGTTTGATTATGGCGTTCTACGAGACCTGCTGCCTCGGGATGTCGGACACAGTGGAATTTCCATTGGTACCCTAACAAAAGGGAAACGTGTTTCATTAGTTCGGATGAGAACGGCTGGCCGTTATCTGAGTAGACAACACGTGGTAAACCGTACCGTGGGAAGAATTCTCGAACTAACTGTTTGGCAGTAGTCGGGGCAGTGTAATCTGAAACCGGGTATGCTTCTGTCCAACGGGAAAGAGCACAGACAACTACGAGAACATATTTGAATCCTCGACATCGTTCCATCTGGATATAATCCATCTGGAGGACTTCAAAAGCATGATCGGGAAGTTGAAATCCACCCTGCTCTACGGGGATGCTTTTACCTGGATTAAACTGACAACATATCATACAGGTACGAATTTTTTGTTTAGCTGCTGCTCGCAAGTGCTTGTTGAACCAAATGTGTTGAATACTGTCTAGCATAGCTTTCTCTCCTAGGTGTGCTGGACTATGTATTGTATTAATGATAACTTGGACCATGGAGTCGGGAAGAAACCATATAGATTTTTCCTTCGTCATCCATCCTTGATCCGTTTGGATCCCTCCTAATTCAGTCCATTTCTTTATTTCTTCTGGTGTAGCATGTGTCTGTATATCAATTACATCAAGGGCGGGATCCTTAACTGTCATGCAATGTGTTGGTGTCGGAACTATTGTCTTTGTCATGTCAGTTGTGTGAGTCTGATTCTGAGCAGTCTGTTTAGCTGTTCTGTCAGCTAAGTCATTACCCTGAGAAATAATATCGGTAACTTTTGTATGGGCTTTGCATTTCATAATCGATATTGCAATAGGTAGATGAATCGCGTCTAATAGGGTTTGAATGAGGGGTCCGTGCTGGATGTGGGCACCGTGAGAAGTTAAATAACCTCTCTCTCGCCACAGTACGCCGAAGTCATGGACGACTCCGAATGCATAACGTGAATCTGTGTATATATTGACTTTCTTATTTGTGGCTTGAATACAGGCTTGTGTCAGAGCGATGAGCTCTGCTGCTTGAGCTGACAAAGCGTTAATACGATTTGTTTCAATGACTTCAGTGTCTGTTGTGACTGAGTAAGCAGCCACTAACTCTCCTGTACTTGTTCTCATACATGACCCATCTACATACAATGTCAAGTCTGGATCTGACAAAGGGGTATCTGTCAAGTCTTGTCTGGGTTTCGTCGTGATAGTAATGACTTCGACGCAATCATGTGCCAATGGATCTGTTCCGCCCACTGGTAACAGTGTGGCAGGATTTAATGTATTACAACGTCTGATTTCTATGTGTGGCTGAAACAATGTCAGTTCGTAACCGGTGAGTCTCGCTATAGTCAAGTGTTGTGTTTGTGTGCGGTTCAAGAGAACCTCTACTGCGTGTGGTACTTGTACTGTCAATTGATGTCCTAACACTATGGCATCGCTTTGTCTGATTGCTAAAGCTGTTGCTGCCACCGATTTTAGGCACCCAGGAAGAGCCTGAGCTACTGGATCTAATGTACTAGAGAAATAAGCACATGGTTTGTGTGATCCTGCTTGTTCCTGAGTGAGTACTGACAAAGCAGTACCTTCGCGTTCTGTAACGAAGAGTGTAAACTGTTTATTGTAACATGGTGTTGCTAGGACAGGTGCTTGGCATAAAGCTTTCTTTAAACTTTCAAAGGCGTGTGTATGTTCTTGAGTCCAAGGGAGGACAGTCGATGCGGCTGCCTCCTGTGTTGTCAACTGGATGAGTGGTTTTGCTAGGAATGCATATTGAGGGATCCACTGCCTACAGTATGAAGTGAGGCCTATAAAAGCCCGCACCTCCTTTTGTGTCTTGGGTGGTGGCATGTTAGCGATTAACTGGATGCGGTCGGATGTAAGCTGCCTTCCCTCCTTGGACAGCGAGTGCCCAAGGTAAACAACTCGCTGGACACAGAATTGCAGCTTAGAAGGGGACACCTTGTGCCCCTTGTCAGCCAAAAATTTTAAAACCCTCAGTGACGCTTTTTCACATTCAGGTTCGCTTCGGGCGGTGATCAGCAGATCATCGACATATTGAAGCAAGGCAGTGTTAACTGGCATGTGGATACTGTCAAGTTCTCGTTTCAGTGCTTGGCTATAGATGCTGGGGCTTTCTGTAAATCCTTGAGGTGCGCGTGTGAATTTAAAACTTCGTCCATTTAAACTGAATCCGAACAAATATTGACTTTCTGGATCGATTGGGACACTAAAGAAAGCATTCTTGAGATCAATTACAGTGAAAAACGTTGCTTCTGAGTCAATAGCTGTTAGTAATGAAGAGATATCTGGGACCACGGGGTATTGTGGTACAATACATTTGTTTAATTCGCGCAGATCAATAACTAATCGATATACTGGTGGTGCTTTTGGATCCGTTCTTTTAAGAATCGGAATTATCGGGGAATTACATACATTGGAGTCAGTTTCGACAACCACTCCTTGTGCAATGAGCTCGTCAATTATTTGCAGCAAAGCCACAACAGCATCGGGTGGTAACTTGTATTGTCGCATTCGTGGTAGTACTATTCCTGATTTTAATGTGACACGATATGGTGTAATATTCATGCAACCAACATCAGTGGGGCCTTGTGCCCATAAATGTGTAGGTAAATTCTGCAGTCGGTGATCCATGTCTCTGGACACGTAGTGACCTTTAAAGTCACGTAAAAATAGTCGTACTCCTTCCGGAGAACAACATATTATAGCTCCTAGAGCTTTCAATGTTTTTATGCCTAACAAGTTTTCTGGACATGATTTAGTAAGCAATAAATCTGTAGTATGTGTCAATGGACCGACTGTAAGTGGAAGAGGTTGGGTTACGTCATTTATTATAGGTTTTCCTGAGAATCCAAGGGAAATATTTTGTGAGCCTGAGAGGGGTGCCCCTGGAACTTCACTGCGTCTTATAGTTGTTCTGCTTGCCCCTGTATCAAGTAAAAACTTTCTGTCTTCCCCTAATAGTTCACTATGTACATAAGGTCCCTCTTGGTCTATAGGAACCTCAATAAGGGGTAAGCCAACTTCCCTCTCTAGGCTATCTCATGAGTATCGCTGATAATCGGGATAATCTGCTTGTGCATACTGATACATCTGTTGTGTCGTTGCTTGTGTTGCAGCAATAGGCTGCGCTTGTGGTGGTGCTATGGTCTGTTGTGGAGCTGCCTGTTGCGGAGCTAGTTGTTGCGGAGCTAACCTAGGTTGTGCATGCTGAGGAATTTGTTGTTGATTCTGATCCTGTCTAGGTGGACGTGATCTCTCCTGAGTTCTACCTGTAGCAATATTATGTTTCAAGACTGGACAATCGTGTATATAATGACCTAGTTGTTTACAATAGTTGCATGTCCCTTTCGTAGGACCTGCGGAATCACCCTTTTGATGACTATCGGCTGGAACTGACTGGGCAACAAGCATTTTCATTTTTGTATCTTTCATACGTCTTTGTTCGTGTTCTTGTTCTTCTCTAATTCTATTGTGATGATATTGTAACATCTGTAGCATCTGTGATGGGGTATTACCTTGCCAGGTACTTTCGAATTTCAATACTCTATTCTTGACTTGTAGCAGAGAATTTTCAACTAATTTTGTCACAAACAGATGTGGGTATGACTCACTACTGGCTTTTATGCCACTATTTATACCAAAACATTTTTCAAATCGGGAATAGAAATCACTAGTGTCTTCGTCTGGCTTTTGTTTACAGGCTGAGATTGCACCCCAGTCTTCCTTTTTCGTAGTTAATAAACGTGGCAGTACCTGTATTAGTAATCCTGCTAGTGCTGTAGTCTTTTCCCCAAGCCCTGCTCCTGCAGCTCGGGCCTTTTCTTCGTTTTCTAATGCTGTCCAATCTATCTTCTGGTCTCCCACCTCCCATTCTTTTTCTTTGAGTTTTTCATAAACACCGGCGGGTAATAGGACTTTTAATATTTTCATAATGTCGGGGTAGGTATACTCTCCCATGAGTAACATGTCTTTTATCTCGCGGTGGAAACCTGCTGGGTCCTTGTCATGGCTGGGTACTACTTTCTTCATTTCTAATAATTCTAATTTAGTTATAGGTGTGTACACAAACACGCGTGTAAAATTATCACCGGCACCTCTAATTGGGTGTACTTCGCGTAACGGGTTCTGTCTATCTATGTGATACATTTTTCTTCCCATGATGGGAACTGGAACGTGTTCTGGGCATACGAAATTTAAATATTGGTTTCGGGATTCTAGAATTTCTTTAATCAAATCAGTACCTGACCCTCTCCATATATTTGTGAGTAGTTCTGTCAATATGTCAGGTAAGGGTCCTGGATCGGAGTGTTGGCTTTTATATAATATAAGGAGGTGTTGAATCATGTATATACTAGCTAAACGCTGTTCATATGGGTCTAGATTCAGAAACGTGTGTGCAAGTACATCATCATTGTATTCGCCGGGACTGTCAGCCCATTGTACTGCTGACCTGGCTAATTCTTGTTCGTCCATGGAATCGAGCATGTGGTACCCCCTTCGATCTCGGAGTAATTTATCAGCGGCTTGGAATAAGTGTTCAGGGGATTTTGTATTTAGCATAGGGTTTGGAAAATGTCTATTATATTCTGGACGTATTGGACGTACCGGATCATTAAAACCTCTGGTATTATTATGGGGTTTTCCTTTACCTACATAAGCTATCGTTTCTACTTGCTCTGACTCTTGCTCCTCCTCCTCTCTGTTTAGGTCAGCGGCGTCTACCTCTAATCTTTCTTCGTGTATTCGTTCTACTTCTTTGCGGATCTTTCGGTACATGGCGACTATACATAACTGTTTATCATGTCTCCCTTCTGATACATTCTGGCCCCAAGTGACAAGTTTTTGCATTTCTTCCGGATTTACCCCAGGCCGGTCTTGATTTCTGATTACACAGTTTATGAGGAAACGTAACAGTTGTCCCTGTACCTCCGCTTTCTGGTACTCCATGGCTCTGCTAATACTTTCAGGACCTCGCCCTGACTGGACGAAGTGATATATATTTTCTAAATGTGTAGTCATTCCTGGTAGCTTCGTTAAATATATTGCAGCTCGTCGAATACGTAATGATGACAGCAGCATTTCGTCCCGTTTACCGGGCACAGGATCATATCTACAATCTACTAGAAGTTCCTTAAGCATGTCGGGAGTTGCTAGTTTGGGCGTACGTTGGTGTGCTAATTCTCTAAGGGAAAATTTATTTCCTCTGGGTGGCGTAGAAAAAATGTCTGTCGTACCTCCTGTAGCACCGTCTGGGGTGCTGGACGTGAAAGGATTTGTTGAAGGTGAGACAGAGATTGTAGATGTGGGAAAAACTGTAGAGACGGACGGGCCTGTTGGAACTTGTGTAGGAGTTTGTAGTTGCGGGGGTACAGACGTATGCTCTTGGTGTTGAACACCATCGGCAAGCGATGTAGGTGGTATGGCATTAGCATACTCGGGAGCTGCGTCGTCTAAATAGGAGGAAAGAAAAACGTCCTTCGCCGTTTTGGGATGTGATTTGGGATGTGCTTTTATCGGAAACAATGGAGGTGGCAAGTCTTTTGGTATTTCCGGAGTAGCCTTAGGTAACCCTTCGGCCAGAAGTGGATACATACCATTCATAAGGGCGTTTCTTTGTCTATCTAATTGTTCTGATTTTACTCGGGTACCTTCCTCAATTAACAGATTCTCTCGGACTTTATTTGACTTCTCCTTACCCTTATTTTCCTGTCTGAGTGCTTTTTCTGTACGTCTATACGATTCTTTACGCCATAATTCAATGGCATCTTTCTGTGACTGTCTGGCTTTCTTTTTCCATAATTCTTCTTCTACTCTCATGATGCAATCTGCATCCCAGGTCCCCGTTGCGGGCCATCTCTGACTCTCTGGTAATTCTTTTGTGTAGTCCACCCATAAATCAAGAAATAATACGGCATCCAGGCCATGCTTATGATACATAAAGTATCCTGGAGTATCCCTAGGTGGAATGGGAACGGCTTCTTCGAGTACACCTTTTCTGGTTTTGATCTGTCTTAGTTTCGAAAAGAGCGGCATTTTTAGACCTTATTACTAGAACACACTTTATACAAGAAAACACAATAATGAACAGTCATTCACACCATAATGTATAGAACGTATTTAAACACTTAACATTTAACAGTTTTTAACGGACAGTGATAACTAATAGAAAACTAGTTACTGACATAATACTGACAATAGATAATACTTATTTATATGCCAAACATACTATATATACTGCTAAACAGTACAGATACACTGCTGAAACAGTGCAGACCGGATTTGTGTACCCAAACCCGTCTTGACCGGCACAGACTATGTGCACGTTAAATGCCTCCCCGGTAATGGTACTCACCGGGTAGCTCGGAACGGAAGGCCTCGGAACGGAACTGAAACTGGACCGGACTGGACTCGACTTGACTGGACTCGGAACTTCGGAACCTGGCGGGACTCTGTATACCTCGGATCTTGCTCTCTCAGCTAGGCTCTGGTCGGGATACTTCGCACTTCTCACCGCCTCGTCTGGGTGTTGATCGCAGCCTCTGTCACCCCCGCTCGGCCGGAGGGAGATACAGGAAATCCTGCGGGTACGCGTAGTTGTCCGTTCAGCTGTGGCAGGAGACCGGGCCTGCAACGCACCGCCGGCGCGTGAGATGAGAAAGTGTCCCTGTTCGGGCGCCAATTTATGTGGTAAATATTTCGTTACCGGTACTATTTTTTATGCGGTAAAGTCTTAGTGAGAATAACTCAGTAAAAATAAGAGGCAGAATCCGTGGTATTAGAGGTTTTAAAAGGGCTTTATTCCAATATAAAGGAAGACAATTCGAATTGTGGGCCTTCTGTTCCATCACCACGAAAGTTCAGGAAGGAAGGGCGCATATATTATTGACAGGTAGGCAGTTTTATAGAAAATACATTACAGTGAAACAGATGCAAGAGGCGTAACAGCTGATAAAAGGTGCATACGTAGCTAATAGAGGGCGTAATTCAAGAAACGTCATTAAACATGATGTCACAAATGGGTGGATCCATAGAAGAATCCTGCAATGTCAGCAGAAAAATTTGGCAGAGATGCGCGCGCAGCCGCATGACGTGTGATTGACGTGCAACTAGAGAGTGAAGGGGACTTGACATTTAGCTCTACATGTGGAGACAGAAGTCTGGGGTTATGTCAACCTAATCCCAAATCATATCTAATATCCTATGTTTAAAGAACTGTGTTATCCAAAAGGAGAGGTCTCTTAGGATAGAATCTTATTCTATACTGACTATACTGACTGTTAGTGCGTGTACAAGCGTCTAAGTGTCTACACTAGATGCGAGGGGGTAGGAATATTCCATGGTAACGGGGCTATGAATTACTTGCATGAGGACAGCGAGGCCTGGCCCTTTGCACGGTAGCTGGAGGAATGTTTACCTAAACTACTAGACAGGAATGCATCGGATGAGGAGCGAAGGAGATAATCTCGAAGGTGAAATACAGTTTTTGGCAGGCGACAGGCTGGATCAGGCACCGTTAGCCGCGCAAGGAGTAAGACAAAGTTCATGGTCACAGATGCGGGCTCAGACTGGAGCTTTCAGAGGCAGAAGGCAGGAAAAGGCTTGATGACAGAATTCGGGGCCTACTCGCCTGAATCTGTAAAATGTGGAAAGTGAACCACATAAAGTCGGTGGCCTTTCATACTTAGGAATGGAATATCTGACCCATTCATGGCGGATCTGAAAGAGGACATGTTGACGGTGGACGCACATATGTTTGCGTCTTCAGAACTGGAGCAGGAGGGAACATACATGTACTTATAGCATGTACATGGAGCCGTTGGGGTCTACGATAGGGGACATAACTGATCACAAAATTCATATTTCCTCACTGCAGGTAGAATTCCCAGCAAGGAAATTCAGGGGGAGCTGGTGGTGAAGTCTTTGTGTCCCTGAGACTTCAGAATAGGAGGCAATCTCAGCTTCAACCCACACAAAGTTCCTTTTCTCCTTTCCTTGGCAGTAAGTAACCACTGCAGGCCAACCCCAAACAGCAAACAGCACAGGGGCAGTCGCCTCCTTCAGCTTCCTTGGGTTCTCTCCTTGGCAAAGGGTTTGTCTTGATTCCCAGAAGTGATCTAAAGTTCTGGGCCCCAATATTTATACTGCAAAGTCCTTTGTCCTCTGAAAGCAGAGAGTGGATGTACCCAGCCAAAACCAGTTCTGTCCTCCTTGGTGAAGCTTCCTGGCAGGAGGTGGAGACAGCATTGTTGAAAGCAGACCTGGCCCAGGTAGCTGAAAGGAAAACTCCTGCCCCTACTCTCTATTCTATGAAGGCTCAGGCAAGTAAAAGGATATCTCCTCCCCCTACTCTCTATTCAATGCAGGGCCTATTCAGCCCAGCTCTGTCCCATCAGACTGTTGGAGCCAAGGCCCTCTCCAGCCCCCTGTCACTCTCAAACCAGACATGGAATACACAAACCTACCAGAGGTATACTGAATGGTTAGGCAAGAAAATACCTACTTTCTAAAAGTGGTATTTTCAAAACACAGAATGTACAAATCACCCACACTAAAAGATGTATTTTATCATTCTGGGTTCAGGCATACTAAACTTTATTTTAAATCTTGTTCCCTGGGTCAGTTATGGTTATAAGATGTTATAATCAAACTGCCCATTCTGGCTTATGGGAACAGATAGCCTTGCAAAAGTGAAAATCGAAATTGGCTGTAATTCACTATCAGGACATGCCACACACATCAGGGCTGTCCTACCTTTCACATACAATGCACCCGGCCCACAGGGGTACCTTGGGCCTACCTTAGGGGTGACTAACATGTAGAAAAGGGAAGGTTTAGGGACTGACTGCACACAGGCTCTGCAATGGCAGGCCTGAGCCACATTTTACCAGCTGCTTCTGTGGGTGGCACAACCAGTGCTGTAAGCCCACCAGCAGCATTTGATTTGAGGGCCTGGGGCACACATGGTGCACTGTACTAGGGTCTGACAAGTAAATTAAATAAGCCAATCATGGAGTCACTAAACCATTACAACAATTTACAATTGGGAGCATTTGCACTTTGGCACTGAATAGCAGTGGCAAAGTGCCCAAAGCATCTAGACCAGCAAAAACATAGCAAAAACATAGGAGGCAACAGTGAAAAAATTGAAGGGAGACCCACGCCAATGGTGCCAGGTCTAACAGTACCTATCTGATCAACACTGAAAATCAATGTCTTTGCAAGAACATGGTTCTGTTCAGCATGACTTTCAATAAGGCAGCACCTGTCCCTAGCACTATGGCTCTGATCGCTCAAACAGCTTTCTTTCACTTTCCCAGCTGCTAGTGCTTATTTTAGTGGTGCGAAAACAGCGTGCATGGTAAATGTGAAGTTGGCAGCATGTACCCTCTAAAGCAATAGTCTCTACTTTATCTTGGATTGTACAGCTCTGAAAATGAGTTCTAATCATAATAGGCTTAGCTCTGCTTGGGATAGGTTTAAAGGAGACATGTCTACGGCCACCCTACCTGATGCTAAATTCAGAGTCAAAGGTCCAGCCCCTCTGCCTGCTGCTCTATTTAAATATCGCTCCAGTCACCACTGTGGGCTTGAGAACGTTCATAATATAGTAGCCTTCTTGTCCCTATAAGCCACTGCCAAGTCTCTACTTCTGGTCAGGCATGAGATGAGATGAAAGTGTGACTCTGCCTTTCTATCCAGTGCAAACCAGGTTCCAGAACCACACCACAGATCAAGCCTTTGGAGCAAAAATAGCTAGAGTCCTTACTGTATTTAATGGGGTCTTTATAGGTAGTCTGAAGCTGCTGCTGCACAGTTATATGTTAGTCTAATTATCAAGTCTCTCCCTAATTTTTTTCTAATTATTAATAAACCTAGAATTATGTCTGGAGAAAATAATGTATACTATGCACACTTGTATTTTTCCACATTATTTATTGGTGCATACCTAATTACTTGTTAAATCCACTTTTAGGGCCTGATCATGATGTCGGTCAGAAAGCCTCCGACCGACAGTCAGAATCTCCTAAACCGTGTGGGAACCAAACCGCCTGACTCAGTCAGAAACATTTCTGACCAGCCAGTTACGATGCTTGCGGTCGGAATGGGAACTGTTCAATGGACAGCATTTCTGACCAACTGATTACTTTGTAGGTTTCCGACAGCCTTTCCGACTCGGTCTGTACGACATGAAAAGGCAGTCAGAAATTGACTTTCGGGACCCCCAAGCAGGCCCCCCTTCATCCAGAGTCTTCCAGTTTAGGGTCATGGGGGTCCCCAAGGGACCCACCTGTAAACCATGCACAGTGTGGCATGCACCATGGGATGCCCACGACAGGGTGCAAGATTTTCCGCAGACACCCATTTTCACCAGAGGAGCCTGTGTTGTCAGTCAGAACACAGGATCCCATTTAAGTCAATGGGAGTCCTTCCGAGCGGTGTTTGAAAGAATCATAGTCGACAAGGATTCGGGTGGTTTAGTTTCCAACCAACATCGTAATCAGGCCCTTAATGTTACATCAAACTTCAAAAATATCAAAAGGTTGCACCTTCTAAACACATTATCTTTTACAAAATATCTGTGTCATAATTCTTTTTTCTGTAATTTTTCTATGAGAAATATATTATTTAAAACACTAAAATGTTCTTAGTGTGTCTTGTAATCCATGTAGTTCTTATACCACACATGAAATACTAATCTATATTAGAAACTTTTTTCTGCATTCACACATGTCTACTCAGAGAACGTTCATGTGTAACAACTAATTTATGCCCCCAGAAGCGCACAATTGTTGTCAGAAAAAACACTAGTTCTGAAATTATCAATTTAGTAAGCATGCATACCATTTCAGCTCATACAAAGGTTCTCCAAAGAGATGTTTTCAGGATGAACAGGTGATCTTTATCTTTCGATCTCCAACCCAATCAAACTGTATGATAGGGGGATGTAAGGTAGCATTAGCTAAAATATAAACTGTGTTATTTTTGCCATACCATTTTTAAAATCAGTTCTTGTTTGTATATGGTATGATATATAATGCCTTCGTAATTGTGTCTATTGTTAACAGGGATGTAATATTCAACATGTTCACAATAGACTCAAACTTAATCATGTGCACTAACCTACATCCCTGGATTTTGGCGCATTCCCATATTTACCATGAGTGGTAGACTTAGGAATGAGTTAGAATGCTACGCCTTACCATGGGAGGTATAACAAAGAGAAATATGTTTATTTCTCCTTGTTTTTGCCTCTGCAGCACACACAGAAAGAGGAAAAAGTCTTAGAATATTGCTTTTGTGCAGGAAGGTGTCCCTTTCTGCACAAAAACAATCCTGCCTGCAACACAGGCTCATTTGCACCAAGGTGCAAAGTTGCCGGTGTTGGTGCTAGGCAGCCTATAATGCGCCAGCTCAAGAGGAGGAGAGGAATGTGCCACATAATGTTGAATATAATGCATTCCTGCCCCCTCCCTGTCATGCAACACAGCACAGCAAGGTGTCTTGCTGCACTGCATTGAGTTGTGTGACATTTTGATAAATCTGCCGCTAACTCACTCTGCAGGTTTGATTGGAAATAATTAATTCAAGTTAAGGAAACATTTGAAAATGTATCTGTGTCACCTTCTCCGCTTTTAATTGATTGCCTTGACTCTAGATTGGAAAGCATTGTCATTCCTTGAACATGTCTCCTAAGATCCCTCTCCCTAGCAGCTACCCACTGAATCCGCCGGGCTACAGCGGAGTCCGCTCCTTCTTCCCCCTGGCAGCTAAGACCTGGAGCACCCTCCCACCGCACCTCAGAGCATCACCGTCGCTGCAACAGTTCAGGAAGGAACTCAAAACCTTGATGTTCAAAAAATAGGAACAGGCAGCGTTAGCCCACAGCCGGACCCCACAGCACCTCCAGACCTTCACGGGTGAAGCAGCCGCACTATACAAATATTGATTGATTAATTCATTCATTCATTCATTCATTCATTGAAGAGTATCAGGATATCCTTTGGGGTTTTCGTCAATGAACTATAATTTTTGTAACTAAATATGTAGCTTATTATGTCATACTGTCTCCCAGGTTAATTTTCCTTGGTTTTACATCTTGACTATTCTCTTTTCGCCCCGTAACAAACATGGACTTGCTTTATATCTCACTTCCATTATTTAAACCTTAAATGTAAGTAATGCAAATCAGACCAAATCAACAGTTAAAGAACAATGTTCCAATAAATCGGTTCGTTAAACATCCCGGTCAATATTGAGGGGATACTTCCATTTCTGTTCTATTTTAAATAGAAATAAAACGACAATACCCACGTCTTTTGTTCAGGAGTCCTTGCTCAATAAAAATAATGAGGGCTATATTTCAAATTCAGTGATGACTTCCAATATGAATTTCCTTTATTAAATAGAATGATAACTGAATGGAGAACTTTATGTAATCAGAATTTATCAAAAGTACACGAGTAGAAGCTAAAAAGTAAAAGTTGCCAAATCCACCAGATTAAAAGTAGATTCCTAGGTAGTGCTGCCAAACTCAACTAGTGCTAAACAGTCGAGCCTGCTGCATTTTAAATAGACTGCTGTGTCGCCCTTTCTGTCAAATGTAGCTTTCAGATCAACTTTACATGACGCAGTTATGGCAAGAGTAATTGGCTGCAATAGTAATTATAGTAATATAATCAATGTCTTCTAGAAAAGAAAACAATAAGTAAAATCCCGCAATGTAATTCATTGTCGAGCTTTGTGCCCTGCTCATAGAGCTCTTTATGACAACAATGTGATTTGAAAAATCTACAAGACAACTTAAATAAACTCGCAAAATCCCATTATGTTATCATTGTTCAAAGCAATTGCTTTGCAGAGAACGCTAAATGTAGTAAGTGAAAGGTTCAGAAACTCATTCCCTCTCAAAATAAATAGTCCTGCACACAGGTAATAATCCTGGATAATCCCTAATAAAAGCACAGTGTGAGGTTTCATAGTGTTGTAAATTAATTAAGCGTGTAATTCTGTCTGACAGCGGCTAGCATTTTGAAATATTGACTACTGGTTAGGGAGGATTCATTTCTTTTAAGGAAGAGTTTGAAGGGACGCAGTGGTTTACCTTTCAAGATACTCCTTTAGTTTTGAGCATATGTGACTGTGTCATTTATGATCTGGTTCATTGACAGTGCTGAAAATGGTAGAATACATGTAACATACTACACATTTGAACAGAATACAGAGTCACTGGTCTAAAAGATCCCACATAGATTTCATATGCCTTGACATTAGCTAAATATATAAAATATGTAAGTGGAAAATTAAAACAAGCATTGACAAAGCCACCACAACTCAGCTCTATAAGAGTCAGAGTAATTGGCCATTGCTTGTTACTAATGACATTCAAGAACATCCCCAAGACGCATGTGTCAGCAACCTTGAAATGGGCTCTCTATCAAAGAAGATGGTCAATGGGACACAAGCATGTGTGGTATTGCATGTGCATGAGTGTTCGTGCTTCATTATGCATGGCGGACATTTCAAAATTACTGTTCCAAATTGGCGGATGGCCAAGTAAGCACAGTAAATTAAAATAAAAAAAAAAGAAATAAAGCGGACTGGGTCCTCTCAAACATATATAAATAAATGAGTATTTGACTAAAAAATATATCATAGGGCAAGCAGTACAGGGAACAGGGCAGGGAACATTGGGGAACGAAGCCAATGGGGTTGTTGGAAAGAGGCTCACTTGAAGCACTAACAAAGTTGCCCAGAAGCACCTTGCAGTTGCCAGGCCCTTGTAAAGAAAAAGATAAGAAAAAGTATACATAAGTAGGGAGCAGGATGGAGAGCGGCTCAGGGAGCATCAGAAAAGGTGTCATGAAAACAGAGTGCAGGGCTTCCGGAAACAAACATGAAATAGAAAAAGAGGGAAAAGGGGGAGAAAACAAGGACACACCTACTCCCATGGCGTGCTTAGGAGTAAATAAAAAGAGTGCCCTCTGGTATACAGTAGAAGGGTGTTTGGACAAAATATAAATTAAAAAAATATCAAAGACATAAATATCGGCAATTAAATATCATTACACACACATATCGTGTTGCACAAATATCGTTGACAAGGATATCGTTTTTTGAGGCAATATTTCAATGATATTGATGTTTTTCATGTTTTTAATATATTTTTTCTCTAAAATAGTGGTTAAAAAATGTCGTTCTATATTTATTTTAATTTGTTTTTGTTGATACATTTATTTAATGTGTTACTATTGTTTATAGAAATGTTATTAATTTGTTTTTAAATATAGCTTGTCATTTTGAGTGATATAGAATTTGTTATAAATTTCTAACAGTCATTTATAGTGTTGTATCAGGTGCTTTGGTTTGTAAGGGTATAGGGTAGGAAGTTAATTAGGTAATAATTAATGAAGAATGATTTAATAATAATTATGTAATTATATGATTGCTATTTATTATGCAATTCATGTATTACTGATTTATTTTTGTTATATGTTCTTTTGCAGGGCTTGTAGGTTTGTAGGGTGTGGGGGGAGTTAAGTAATAATTTTTCAACAATTAATTATTACTTTATTGTTTAATAGATTTTTGATTATGTAATTTATGGAATACTCGTTCATTTTACATATATTTTAGTTCCAGTCAGCTACGTTGTAAGGGTGTAGGGTGGAATGGTAATTATATAATTGTTAGTTAAAAAAACTATCATTAATTGTTAATTAACTATTAAATTGATTTTTGATTATGTAAAATATGGAGTACTGATTTATTTTGCTTATATTTAGTTATGGGTTGTAGGGGAATAGGCTGGTTAGTTAATTCACCAATAATCAATTACCTGTTAATTGTTATCTGTAAATATATTATTTAATTGAATTTTAAAAATGTAAATTGTTGTATACCTATTTCTTTCATTTAGGGAATGGTATGTTTGTAAGGGTCTAGAGTGGGTAATTAATTAAGTAATAATCAATTAACAATTCATTATGATTGTTCATACATTATTTGATTTATTTTAAATATGTAAGCTATGGAATACTTATTTGTTTAGTTATATTCTAGTTGCAGGCTACTAGGTTTGTATGTGCATAGGGTTAGAAGTTAATTAATTAATGGTTGAATACAAATTATTTATTAATTGATCATTCATTTATTGACTAGTAAATTGATTAATTGATTCAAACTTTTTAGACAAATTTATATTTTTTATGTCACGTAGAGTTTCATGTTTCTTTCAACATTCATGGTGTTACTCATATATGTAATGTTTTTGAAGTGAAATATTTCCCCTACTCTTGTTTTGACTGCAGAACTAGTAAAATGAACCTCAAGTTAAAACTAACTAGTATAATCAAACGAATAAATTTAAGCTAAGACAATTTACCGGAATTAACCCTTCTGTAAATGTTACCCCTCCGAAAAAATCTAATTCTTCCCTACTGTTGAAGAGAATGAAGTGGGAATAGTGAATCTCACCACCCCAAACACCAACACTTTCCCTACAATTGTGCTGATTGAAGTGGGAATAGTAAATTACACCCCTCCGAAATCCAAAACTTTCCCTACTGTTGCAGATATTGGAGTGGGAATAGTAAATGTTACCCTCCAAAGTCAAACACTTTTCCTACTGTTATGCTGACTGGAGTGGGAACAGTAAATGTTGCCCCTCCAAAGCCCTACTGGTGTGCTGTTTGGCATGGAAATAGTAACTTTTGCTCCTCTGAAATCCATACTTTCCCTACCTTTGCCCTGTTTGGATTGAGAATAGTACATTTCTCCCCTCCAACTGGAGTGAGAATTTAACATTTAACCTCTCCAAAGTCCAATAGTTTCCCTTCTGTTGCATAAACTAGAGCGGATGGGAATAGTATACTTAATATTCTAAGCCTCTAATTGTTTCATAATGTTAATTTAATTGTTTATTTAAAACCAATTATTTTATTTATTTATATTATATATTATTTGAATTTTTTATTTTTTATTTATTTTAAGATTCATAGTATATTTAGTACATTTTTTGGGGGGATGTTTCAATTTGTTTATATTTAATTGACTGTCTACATTAATAAATATATTTTTCTTATTCAATTGTTTGGATTGTTTATGATTTTATTGGTTATTTACAATACACTTACTAACATAATTAATGCAAAATATTTATTCTACATTATAGTAATGTTATTAATATTTTAAATGGATCATTTGAAAATATATTTGCATATATTTTCAAAGTACTACATTCAAATATTTGAAAAATAACATAATGTAAAATACATAGTTTTATTAAATATATGTACATATATATATATATTTTATAGTAATACATTTTAAATACTAAAAAAGTAATCTAATGTAAAACAAACATACAAACACGTGTTTGTGTGTATATATTTTTATACAGTATTAAATATTAGTGGAATACATTTAATTGACATCATATTAAACGTAGATATTTAAATATATACCATTTACTACTTTAGACTCTATTCATATTAAAAAAAAGATTTGTTTTCAATTTTTGGACAGTATTAATGTCAATTATATTTTTTCCTGATATTTTTGTACTTACCATTATGAGTATAGGACCCAATATGGTAGTAAACACATTTTTCTCAACAATATTTTTTACCACTATATTTTGTCAGTGAACCCAGTGGAACGCTGCTACACATTCTCTAATCAGAACACTGTAAGACTGAAATGCTTTTGGGCAGAACAATCATAAGAATCAGGAAGAATGCTGTCAAATCCTAAGCAGATAATTGAGATAGACAACAAAGTAGTTGACCCAAAGTCAACTCTAAGTATATGTTATGTATTGGAAACAAGAAGTCTGCATACAGAGTGTTGAAGATCTGTGCAACTGATACCTAAAAAATCTTTGCTTCTCAGGGTCAAGGCTTTATTGGCCATTCTACCTAAGCCTGGGCAGGGTTCGCAGTGTTCTACTATGCGGAACTCCATGAACTGCAAAAAAAACTCTGCAGCGCTATGCGGAGTCCCACAAGTGGCGGAGTGCATTGGATAAAAGCTGTTAGTGGTGATTTTCAGTGCCACGTGCTTGTCTGCACTGTGCATTTATCGCGAACAGCAACATGCACAGCACAAGCGGGTGCTGCTACCTTTCGTCCGCTCGAGTAGATTTTTACTCGAGCAGCAGCTTTTAACGCAAATAGGCAGTTTCTCAACGCGAGCAGTCACGAGCATACTTTACCACTTGCAATGAGAAATCTGACCGCCTGCTTTCAGAAATCTCGCTGGGAGGTTGATTTTCCACGCTCATGCTCGCCAAGTTGATGTTGACGATCGCGAATGAAGAAAAATATCGCCGGGAGGTGGATTTTCCTTGTTTGCGCTTGCCAACTTGAAGTTGAAAAACGCGAGCGAGGGAAAACACTCCTCTCTGCGTGTTTTCGGAACTCCACGAGCTCTGCGTAATGTGGAGTGCGGAAATCTCCGCAAACTTTGCGATCGGAGCGGAGTTCACCACCCAGACTTAATTCTGCCACTCTAACATTTTTCCATTGGGCTGCAGACTATGGGGCTTCTTTCAATAATGGATGTGCAGCCACGACTAAATCATCCCTCCACAGCCCAATTGGGGGGCTGGTGTGAACATTTTTGCCAAGCTGATTTTGGTTTCCAGTCCGGCCCTGGAAAGGGTGAACCATTTCTTGAGCTTCCTCAATCCACAATCTTCCATTTTCTGGCAAACATTGTCCGGCCAAGACCTACATTACCTGTTCAGAAAGAACACCTTGAATTCTTGTATTGCACAAATATCAGTCACTCAGTAAAATCTCTTCAAGGCATTGTTGACTCTTGTGGCAAGTCTGCTGAATGGAAATCAAGGGGCAGAGGTGGTTGGCAGGAGAGCAGAGCGTTGTGTCAGACCTTTGTGGAGTCTCGTGGAGAAGTGTGGAGAAGTGTACCTGCAAAGTATGGATGTTTTAATGCTTTTTTGTGTTATGCAGTGGTAGGCCCCTGCCTAACCTTTTACACTCCTGCAGTGTCTTCAATGCTTTCATGGAAGTGTCTTTGGGACTTGGTAGAATCGTCATCAACAAGATGTTTTACACTTTGGAGTTTAGAGCGTGTCATACCATTTGTTCCCATTGTCTTTAGCACATTTAAAAGCCTCAGAGAAAAACAGTATTATTTGTAATGGTTGTAATTCCCAAGTTTACATTATTTCAACCACGTAAAAAACACAAAACGCGCTCAAATGAAAATATGTGTGCTGCAGATTATTCTTGTAGTACTCTTAAATTCCAGGAGTAAGCTCGGGGTCGTATCAGTATTCCTTTTTCTGAGCTGAGCCAGTGCAGAAAGAATTCCTGCGTTTCTTTTTGGCATTTTTCACGCTCACATTAACTCGCAATATCTCCGAGTCTGTGTATGTTTTGCTGATATCAAAGCGCGTAAACACAAGGTAGTAATAGCATCTTTGTGATTCCGAATTCTGCTATCATCCCAACATGCACTAATTCGGAAATATTTCGGGGCAAATTTACAAGCCCCTTACGCCAGATTTGTGCCGCCGTTGCATCACTTTTGTGACGCAGCCGCGGCGCAAAGCCAGCACCATGCTGCAGGCTATTTACAACGTGACACATCTAGGGAGATGCGTCACGTTGTAAAGCCCTGCGCCACATATGGGCGTTCCTGCACAGGGGGAGACGTTCCGGCGCAGGAACGCCTCCAAAAAGTGGCTGAGTGAAAATCTACAAGATTTCACTCAGTCACTTTTACGGCCATGCTGCATCAAAAGCCTGCGCCTGCTTGAAGCAGGTGTAAGGATTGACGCAGCATGTTAGGGATAGGGGCACCCCGAGCCTTGCTAGAGCTGCATCGCGCTTGCGACGCAACTCCAGCAATGCGCCGCCTTTCCGCAGGCGGGATGCGACACGCATCTGCCCATCTGTGGCCACGGTGCGCCGCATTGTAAATGCAGCGCATCAGTGGTGGCGCACGGGTGGGCAGATGCGTTGCAACTCTTCTGGCGCATCCCTGCTGATTAGCAGAGATGCGCCAGAAGTAGTAAATCTGCTCCTCAGAGTTAATTTAGAAGCTCAAGATGCCCAAAAGAAATGCACAGACCCCTTCTGCGCCGGCGCAGTAAAGAGAAAGGAGTATTCTGCATTACTCTTGAAATTAATGAGTAAGACAGCAGTACTGCAAAGGTAAAGTCACAATTACTCATACACCAGTTTTTGTGAATTGTGCCAAATACGATGTACCAACACGACACGCAGAAACTGCCATTGTTCTATTAGGAATATTGCCTAGTAATACACATTATTTAATACAAAGAAGTAAACATCTACATGGTGAAATGGACCACAAAATCAAGAAGTGATACAAAGCAAGACCAGGGGAAAAGCTTGCTTCTCATCTAAAACGCTCTGCAGATGTTTAAGATTCTGTGTCTAACAATTTGTATGCAAGTTTCCACATTATGCGTCAGATTCATTCCTTTTAAATTAAAACACAACTTCGGCTCCTGTAGCAGCTCAGTTGGATATTACTGGTAAGCGCCAAGCTATTGAGCTTTAGGTGGAAATTACATGCTGCTAGGTGACATTTGTGGTCTTTATGCTGTATGAATTTTTAAGCTGATTCGAGGAGCAGTGAAGTGTCAATCAAAGGTAAAAGCAATCTGTAAAGACGCTGGCATTGCAGGCATTGTATATGATTTTCTAATCATCGTTCCCACAAACTTACAGACTTATCATCTTTCCAGTCTGCCTGTGAGTGACACAATCGTTTTAGGGATGCCGGATGCGAGCGGTCTTTATTATGCAAACCTTTCATGGACTTGTCTACAAAAACAAAGTGATGGACACCTCATTGTGGTTGGTGATAGTAACTTTTAATATAAGGTTAAATGTATAATAGACAAGTCACTAGCCTCGAACTGAGAACTTGTAACTCTGATGTGTTGTCGCTTTTAGGATAGAGTTAGCAGAGTTGTGTGATAAATAAACTCCGGGCTAAGCCATTCTCTGCGCTCGAATCCCTGCAGATAAAGGCCTTTCATCACACTGTAATTTCTGTGTTCGGTAAAATCGCATCTAAATTCAATAAACAGAAAAAACACATCCATGAAATAGTGCATTTTTCTAAGTGAAGGATTGAAACAGTACTGTATCGGCAGAAATCCTTCCGTCCGCGCAGACCAGCGTGAAGTACAAAATGGAGAAGAGTTCTGACTGAGGCTGGCCTCAAAGGTAGTGAAAAATGAGGCAGTGTTCGAACAGGTCCAAATAACTCATGCTGGACAGGTCCCGTTTTGAAAAATTCAAAATGTGCTCACTGCAAACGTGATATACGCTTCATGAAGATGTAACAACTTTAACAAATGCAGCTGAGCTCTAGTAACAGGATTCATAAATTACAAGAACGGCATGATAATGAGAAGCAACAGTCTGAAGTTTGGGTTGAGTTTAGAAGCTGGATGGGATTTGAAAAATGTTTTAGGTAAAACTGAAGGTTTGTTTGTGACCTATCACTTTTTATATTTGTCGGGGATTTAGGGCGTCATTAACTAAGAATTGATTTCAAATGTTGTAGCAACTTGCGCACCAACTTTTGTCAATCAATTCTGATTTTACAAATTGATCCATATACAAATAGATCAGTTTACAAAATACTGAATCGCAGTGGGTCACAGAATGACCTGTCTAAAGGATAATCATTAAGCAAGCCACAATTTACACCCACTTGCAAATGGCATCATCATCATAGGGATGGTGGCTTGAAAGGGTCAGAAGACCACTATGTTTGTGGTTGTGTTTAAATAAAGTTTTTAAAAAAAGAAAAGGTTTCACTGAGAGTTAGCAGTGATCCTGTGGATTCGTGACAAATCTCCATAGATTTTTTTCAAGAGGAAAGGATCCAAATAAGACTCTTTCCACTTTGTGAATCAGTTACAACACCAACTTGTGAGTCGGTAACGTTTCAATGCTTTGTGACTGGATTACTGTCTCAAAACATTGATACAGCAGGGTCAGAATCACTATTTGAAAGGGACGCCCATACACGCCCTCTTACGTAATCAAAGGGTGTGCAAATGCTAGAACACTTTGTACATGAGACCGCTAGGCTTCATCTGGGATCTCCCTCTTCTGTTTCTAGCACCATCGGAACTTGAGACATTGTCTTAGAAACAGCCCTATTGGTAAAGGTGAATATGGCAGTAGGTGACAACAGGACAATTTGAAAATATATATATGCCTCCAGCAGTAGACAATTGCAACATTCCGGCTGTTGTAATGGAAAAGAGTGATTTTGCTGCAGGGCCAGCCTGGCTACTGGGCAATTTTTGATGGGGTGGCAGGGTGGGGTCCAGGTTCACTGCAGATGGGCCGATTTTGTTGCTGGGGAACTGCCGGCGCTTCCAAATGAACAATGCAAAACAAATAGCTTTAAAGACTAATTTTTAAAACATTTGTTCTGCATTGTTTATTAAGGAATGCTCAGTAGCCAGTCCGGCCCTGTTTTGAGGAGCCATCCAGAATGATAGTGCTATTATTATAAGGGCCTTATTACGACTATGGCGGTCAGACTTCCAGGCTGCAGCAGCGGTCGGGAGAAGAGACTGCTGCTGCTGCTGTGAGACACCACTTGCACGCCCGGTGCCCCCAGCCACAATTCCCAATAGGCTGAATTGTCCTGGGGCCATTGCTGTGGCCACTTCCTTGCCTTTCTGCTGAACTTTTCATGCGGGGCAGAAAGGCAGGTCGTAATCCCCAAGGCGGCAGCGATGCCGGCACTGCCTTCATGGCGAACATCCCTGAAAACTTTCTTCAACGCTGAGACCTACAGATATCTGTTGCCTAACCCCCACAAAAGAGATCCAGTGTGCAATAGTACAAACGTAAACAGATTCTTAACAACTGGTCCACATATCTGTCGTCAGGTGGATAGTGTGAACAGCACTCTGCTGAAAAGCTTGTCTAACCAATTGTAGTTCATCGTGATGGAAAGCTGGAACAGCAACTCTGGCAAAATAGCTCCGGCTTGGAGCCTTCCATTTCAGGTAGATGGCCGCCACGAATTAAAAAAATCCCAATCCTTCCACAAAAGAAAAATGAAGGACGTCCAGCACTAACAATTTAGCAAGCTTCCTGTTGTACAAACATGCCACTGGGTGGCTGCGTTCATTGGGCCTCTCCTGCCTAAACATGACCGTAATAGTAGCTTGGATTGTTTTCTTTCTTGGTGCCACTAACTCAAGTGAATTCCGTAGTGAAGCAGGAGGTAGTAGACTCAATGTGCGACTTGGGGGAATCATCACTATATCTCGTGGTGTCTGCATCTGAGTGATGTGGGCAATGCTGGCACACTGCTGGGGACAGAGCTGCTTGGTGTAAAGCTGTCATCCACTTCTTCCTCATCAACTCCAATCCCTGTGATCAGAGCTGATTCCCCTCTCTCATCACCACCACCAGCAATTGTTTTAAGGTGCTCCTCTCACTGAATTGCATGATGCTTTTTCATATAGTTAGTATGGCCTCCAGTACCATAGGGCGAACCAGGATTACCGCAATGAACACTAGCATGGCAATTGGAACGTATTGCAATGCTATCTTCCTACTTGGTAATTGTAAAGAAGTCCCAAACTGGGGAGGAGAACTTTTTTATTGTGCCAATGCCTGAAGAAAGACTGAAGGTAGGTGGGTGTGTTGATTGCCTCTTTGCAGTGCATACTTCAACTGAAGAAGTGGTGGATACAGGTATCAGGGGCATTATAAATATGGAAGCAGATCGTGGTGGTGGTGTAACCTTGGCCTCATCCCTCTGAGAAAGTTGAAGGGGGTATAATATTCATGTCCTCTGAGCCAGCTTCCATACTGACAATCACTGGCTCGTGCTCATCAGTTTCCCTTTCCATAATTGCTACGGTTTCATGAACTTTCCGTTTCCCTTGTCTCACATTGCGGGTCTCGGATTAGCCGGGGACCGGTCCATGTCCAGATCATCAGGAGAGGGGCTTGGATGAAGATGGTGAAGTACTCTTTCTTTTTCTTTCTGGAGATCAGGAAGCCAATGGTTCTGCTACATATTGCTCAACGGGAAGCCCAACCTCCTGTTCTGCTCCTACTTCAGCAACTGTTGTTGACTGCAGCTCCTGTTGTCCAATTTGCTCACTTTTCTGTGATGAATGGGGATTAGTTTGCAGCTGAGACAAATCCAATTAAAAATCACTGCTCGTCGCCATGATAGCAGTGGCTGCCTCGCTAAGACACATAGCCTTGGGCTTAGGTTGGGGTGCCATTGATGCGGGAGTGCTGGTCTCAGTCTGCTCCCTGGAGGACAGTGTGGCAAGCACGACACATTTTCCGAACAAGGTGGAAGGTGGCATACTAGTGGTGGCAATCTGTTTCTTCTTCTCCTCCTCACTGACCACTTTCTTGGCAGGAACACCTTTCTTTGGGTCCATCTTCAATCTCTCTCAGTTGGCATTTAGCTGCACAAGTGGAAGAAGGCAGAGGAGGGCTGAAGTGGTGCGGTGCACTTTCTGTCAGTACTGTGGGTGATGTCTCTTGTGCACCTAAAAGCAAACAAACAAGACAATTAT
This sequence comes from Triturus cristatus, assembly GCF_964204655.1. Lineage (NCBI taxonomy): Eukaryota > Metazoa > Chordata > Amphibia > Caudata > Salamandridae > Triturus > Triturus cristatus. The sequence continues at coordinate 944,907,645 of NC_140582.1, forward strand.
TCAGTAAATTTTTATGAGGTATCAAATTCCCAAATAATTAACAACAATTAGTGTTTCCATTGACTATTCCAACCCAAACCAGAACATAATATTTCATTCAGGATAACAGCAACATACAGATATGAATGTTATCTTTATATGCCTCTAAGGTAAGACACTTGTAGTAGGCAGGAGGTTGCAGGGAAACATTGAATATTCCTTAAAAAGGTGAATGCTTAAATGAACCTACGATCTAAGACGCCTATCGTAGGCAGGGGGTGAAGGGGCAGGACAGGGAAGAACATTGAATAATCCTTAAAAAGGTGAATGCTGGTGTGCGCCTATGGCCTAAAAGACCTTTGGCAGACAGGGAGTGCAGGAGCTGCCAGGGGAAAAAACTAGATAATCCTTAAAAAGGTCAATGCTGGTGTGCGCCAATGGCCTCAGAGACCTATGGCAGGCAGGGGGTGCAGGGGCAGCCAGGGGAAAAATGGACTACTCCTGAAAAAGGTGAATGCTGGTGTGGGCCTATGGTTTAAGAGACCTATGGCAGACAGGGGGTGCAGGGGCAGTCAGGGAAAAAAATTGAATACATTTTTTAAAAAGGTGAATATTGGTGTGTGCCAATGGCCTAAGAGACCTATAGGTGGCAGGGGGTGCAGGCCAGGGAAAAATTGAATATTACAAAAAGGTAGTTGCTGGAGTCTCATTAGGGACTATGAGAAATCCTTTGGGAGGTGCATGGGAAAATGGAAAAAATGCATATAATATTATCTAGACACTAATGTATAGAGGTACTGTTCCTATAGCAGAAAGTAGAAGGAAGAAGAAGAAATGGTGAAGGAATTTAAGGGGATCCTTAGGATTCTTTTTTGGTGCACTCACGCATCCAAAAGGATGTCATGCTTCATTATAGGGTGTGCTCCTTGTAGGGTCACTTTATTGTAGATCTTTTTATTTCGAGCCATAATAAAGTATGCATGTATAAGGGCATAGAATATGTGGGATGGAGTGCGTGAGTGAAATAAGGCAAAGTGATGCTAAAACTGTCTAAGGGGACCAAGTTAAGTTTTAATGTGGTGGTTACCTTTGAAGGGTTAAAATAGATGAAGGGAGGCTATTGTAAGGGCTCAATGTACCCAAATAGCCTAAATGAGTGGGAGTTGTCAGGTCAATGTTTTTGCATATTATGGTGCAACCGGATTCTCAGCGCTTTCTCAGGACCTATAAAAGATCCCTATCCCACACCTAGGAAGTGATATATAGAGTAGGGTACTCCCCTGTAGGAAAATACCTTAATAGAATGACTCTCCAACCAAAATATAACTAGAAATATGGGAATACATTAGGCAAACCAGTTGTCATAATGCATGGTCAGGTGCTTCTCGAGTTTTTCATAATAGTTTACTGTGTCTACAGATAGTAGACATGCTCATGCAAATATTGGCACTAGCAAGTCGCCGCAACATGAAGAGATGTACACACAGACAAACACAAAACAGGTCAGGCAAGTGGACACATGGCACAAACAGAAGTCAAGCTTGGATTAAGACATGTTGAATATAATGAATGGTGAGTTGTCCTCAGTTGAGAGCAAAAGATATTACCCATTGGATCAATCAATAGTTCCCCTTAAGTAGAAAGCAAATGTATACTCCAAGATGGTCACCGCTATTACCTTGACATATGCAAAAGCATGTGCACTTGCAGTCTATCACATTTGGCAAGCGCGCATTTACAGAGCCTCACATGTTCAAATGAGATTTTAATTCCACCACCCGCTGGAATGCGGAATTTAGCAGGAACTTTGAGTTACATGCATAGTGCAGAGTTACCCAAATTCCACCAACTCTGCAAGTGAAATACATTTTTCGCCCAGGCCTAATTATTTGTTGCTTCATCACTGACACTCTCATGCGCATTGTGGTTTCATCATCAAAGCAAGCACGGAAACTTCTCTGTAAGACTTATTTTTATTTAGGTCTATGTCATACAATCGGGACAATTCTGAAAACTTCTTGTAAACCTGGCCAGCATATCGCAATATTTCTTAACACAAATATTCAGCTTTGTTTAATTTAGGTGCTCAAATGTGAGGCAAGTGATCCTTGGTCTATTCAAGCAACTCTTCTGTTGGAAGAGGATTCACTGGTAGTTAGAGTTCTATTGCTTTGAGTGGAATATATTAGTAGACTCACTTCCACACTGAATCCATCTCACTTCAACTTTTACAGGTTACTAAGCCTCACAATCTCTCAAGATGATTTTATATTAAGCAAAAATAAATGTATAGGGTGTTATTTAGGTGTGTTAATATTCTTGCACTCCTTCAAATAGTGATGCATCATGAATATCGCTGTTACCTTTGAAAGTTAATTGATTTGATTCATGATGTCGAAAATTGAAATGCAAAATTTGGAAAATGGAAAAAGGCTGTAGATGCAGCTTATCAAATATTAAATGTTCACAAATAAAAAGGAAAAAAGAACATAAGAATTTTATTAAAGAAACACATTCTTTTTTAATAGCCAATTGAATATATGTATGAAGGTAATTCAACTAGGTGATCAAAGGTAATTTGGGCAACTAATTAATATTATTCACAAAGAAGACATTTTGAAATGGAAAAAATATAAATATAGATGGGTCTAACTTGATTATCAATTATAGAGTGTATACATGTGTAAAGAAATATGACAACACCATAAACAAAATCAGTTGTCACCACAAAATAAACAGCAACTGGAACAAACGTCTACATCAGATATCAAATGACCAGGTACAGAATTGGAAGCAATGACAAGAAAAATTAGGGGATAATTGTTTAGAAGAAATTAGAAGACACAGTCTATGAAATATAAATCCATCAGATATCAGAATAAGATCAAAGTAACCAGGGAACAGGTGCCACAGAACAATTAGTTGTGAATGTAATTTAGTAATCTCATGTATTCACAATTAGATATTCTAACTAAAGGTCTTTAATTTTGCCCTATCACATATTGGGACTTAATACATACCAAAGTTGACTTAGATCAGTTTGTTAGACAACTAAAATTATAATCCTTTTTCGATGATAAATCATTCAACCCAATATCTAGAATGAATCAACCAATGGCCAGTATCATCACTGTACAGGAACTAGAAGAAGTTAATCTGAATGCCAGATTAAGTGATATGAAGTTCAGGATCATTAGGAATGAACAAACAGACCATGCTATGAGGAAGACAGCAATGAATATAGGTATTGATACCTCCGGCACTGCCAAATGTCGTTCTAAATCAAAATCACCTTCACACCACAACTTCTACCAGGAAACTCAATAGATCTTTTTCACACACCAGTAATCAAAGACCTGAAAACTGAATACCAGAACTACACCAAAAAGAAAACTTAACTAACAACTCACAGCTGCTCCAATAAAACAAATGCTTAACAAACTATTTAAGAACCCAAACATTATAATATTAGATGCAGACAAAGGAGAAAATATAGTAATCCTACATCCCAATAACTACATTGCAGATACACAGCATTTAACTTTAAAATACAGACTGTTATTTTTTATTTTATTTTTTTCAGTTTTATATAGCGCGAACTTGACCCGAATCGGGTATCTGCACACCCCGGAAATCTTATTTCCACAGCGCCTCATCCCACAAGGATCCATTGACTAACCAGTGGACATACTTGACAGCCTCTCCTCGTTTCCATACAGCACCCTAAAAATTTGCCAACCCGGTCCTGAAGATGATCCTGACTAAATAGGATCGAACTGCCGTCGACCGATTGTACAGCGCAACTAACGGCGCATACTCAACTTTCGTTCATAAAAGTTATATATCGTCTAACCACTGAGAAGAACTAAATCGACTGAACCATTGATTCTTGTATATATATTTGTTCATCACCTTGCGTCTTTCGCTGTGTTTTTTCGCTTGTCACTTGCGCCGTCACCCATTGCATCACGAGCACAATGTGCACAAAGTCCTTTTGGGTTGCCTTCACAATTTATACCCACAGTGCTGCTATAACTGTTCTGTATAGACTGTGATTTTAAATATATGATGCCATGAACACTTTTGAAAAAAACCCTTTTTGCTTCTGCCTTGTAATGTCGCGTACGTACATATGTATCTGCCTTCCTCATTGAATCCGGTTGAGACGTTGTCAATTACTAATGACTCTGTAGCACTTAATATGGCACTCACTTAAATAAGCTCCTAAACATGGCCAAGGCCTGACATTGCAGCCTGAATTAGGTATTAAACTGTTAATCTGACTTGGCAATATAACCCCCTTGCCAAGACTTTAACTCCTCTTTTATTGCATATAAATCACCCCTAAGGAAGGCCCTACATAGCCTATAGGGCAGGGCACATTGTAAATAAAAGATTAGACATGTGCTTTTAAATCGTACATGTCCTGTTACTAAAAAACACCTAAATTAGTTTTTCCCTACTGTGCGGCCTATCTGTACCTTAGGATAACATTGTTTTGCCTTAATACATTTGATGAGTGCTAATGTATGGTTGAGAACAGATAAACATGTCCTGTTTGTTATCTAAGACATTGTAATTAAACATCCTCTTTAATGGTAAAGTCGGATTTTAGGTTACAATTTTGAAAATGCCACTGCCCCTTTTCTGTTTACACCAGGTAATCCTCCATTAGAATGGGAAGCCTGGTTGGAGAGATTTGAAGATTATTTAAAGGCCATTGAGGGGGAAGTTTTCACCAAAAAGAAAAAAACTTGCTTTTACTGTCCCATTCCTTAGGCACTGAAGGTAGGAAAGTTCTAAAGGAATTACCTGTAGTCGTTGTTATGGAGTAGGGTGATGGTGTAAACCAAATCAAAATAAGCTTGACATGAATTTTGCCATAGGGTTATCCATTCTAACAGAAAGGGAGAGAAGTGCAGATTTGCTGTGGAGGCAATTGATTACTTGGGATACAAATTGTCTGCCCTGAAGTTAAACCAAAGGAGGATTTGGTAAGGGCTATTAAGGAATTCCGTGTTCCAAAAAGTAAGGATCAGTTATAATCGGTTTTTGGAATATTGGAGTTTTATGCATGGTTTATTCCCAGCTGCAGTGGGAAGATCTATAACATGGGAGCTCTAATGAAAAAAATCTGCAGTTTGTATGGTCCCCAAAGCAGAAGTGGGTGTTTTAAGATGTCAAACGTGAGCTACGGAATGCAAATCCCCTCCAGCCTTTTTATATGCATGACCCTTCAATTGTGGTGACAGATGCTAGTCAGCATTGTTTGAGGGCCATTTTACTGCAAAGAAGAGATGGCAGTAAGGAAGTAGTTGCATTCGCTTCTCAAGCTTTGCGGGGAGTGGAATCTACTTTCTCTATAACTGAGTTTGAGGCACTGGTTTGCTGGTGAGGGGTGGACCGTTTCAGGAACTATCTGTGGGGTTCTGAATTTGTTATCTGGATGGACCACAAGCCTTTGATGAATGTATTTTCCACAAAGGGGCCAGCAAAGCCGCTCCTCGCACAGTCAAGTGGCATTACAGGATGATGGAATTCCAGTAGGAATATATTCCTTGTTCAAAGAATGTCTTTGCAGACTTTTCATCCAGATTGCCGCTCAAGAATGAGGAGAAGGGTGTTCAGTGTGGGGAAGATTTTTGCATGGTGGCGTCATCGGAAGAGTCTGGTTTTGGGTGCATATCGGAGGAAGAATGGGAGACAGCTATGCTAGAGGATGAAGTGATTCAAGAGGTGGCTGGTATATTGGGCAAATTATGGATGCCTAAAGACTCTAGCGCTGATGCGAGCTCTTTTAAGTGTTTTCAGAATTCAGTATGAAGGAGAGGTGATGAGAAGAATGGATTTGTTCGTGCTTTTATTGAAAATGCAGAGTAAAGTTTTGGCTTTGGCTCATGAAGGACATGTGGGCATGAAAACCATGAAGAGGAGGATGAGGGAGATTTTTTTATGGCCAGGAATGGATTGAGGAGTAAAGCATCATGTCAGAGATTATGCGAAAAGTGTCAAGACTCTAGTTACCTTTCCCAGTCCAGTTGAAGCCATACCCTTTCCAGATTACTTGACTTGTGCAGTGAGTGACAACACTCAAGTCACCTTTATCAGCCCAGTTGAAACCATAACCATTTCGGATAACCCTTGGTTCAAGATGGGTCTGGGCTTCATTGGACCAATGTATGTTTTGAATGAATGGAATAGGTATGGTTTGACGTTAGGTGATTTCGGCACACGTTGGCCTGAGGGTCAGTTTTTTAAGTCAGCCAATACGGAGGGGGTGATAGAATTTGTGCAGTCTTTATCCTAAGAGAGTTGTCCCAGTTGAGTTGGTTACTGACAATGGGGTGCAATTTATATCTAAAGAGTTCCAAAAGATCATGTCTCATTGGGGTATAATGCATATGACAACATTCCTTATATCATCCCCGCAGCAATGGCCTTGTGGAATGTTCCAACAGGGTAATCGAGGATAGTATTCAGTTGTCAGTAGCAAATGATTTGTACTGGGAGAAAAAACTCAGGATTTCTTGTTGGTTTTATGCACCACTCCGACTGCTACTACTACTACCATTTGCGTTATTGTAAAGTAGGATGGCTACTACAAACTGGTTAGACCTTGGCTGAGTGACTTAAAATTGTCAGATGCAAAGCATGAACAAGGGAGGGACAGTTGTGAGAAGGCTCAAGGGAAGTACATGGGCATGGAGGCAATAAAAGGGAGTCGTTAAGTTACGTTTAAAACAGGTGATTCGGTTAAGGCGAGGAACCTGGAACATTTGCCATGGGCCACTCCAAATTTTCCAATCCAATCAAAATTGAAACAGTCAAGGACAGAGTGGTGTAATTAGGTGATAGTGAACGGTGGAGTAAAGAGAGGTTGTCCAAACAAAGTGGGAGAGAAATTTTTCCAAATGAACAGAGCGAATTTCAACTTATGCAGAAATATTCTGACACAGGAAAATCAGAAGGCATGATTCAAAGACTATGTTGGTCTTCTATTTTAATTTATAGCAATTAATTTTACTATTCTGCCATTCGATGCATGTGTTAGCACTATAGTATATATTCTGTTTATTCCTACTATTTGCTATGAAGTTTATTTTACTTTTTCATTTTATTCTAAGTATGTATGAAATCCATTCAGATTATTTTCATTCCCTTACTGGCCTGGATGTGAATTCAGTTATGTGAATATGTATGTTTTTTTTCAATCAATCAATCAGGATTTGCAGAGCACAGCTGCTTCACCCGTGAGGGTCTTGAGGCACTATCGGATGCTGCTGCCTATTCTCCTGTTGGTTGAATATCCAAGTTTTGAGGTCCTTCCTGAACTGCTGGAGCGATGGCGAGACTCTGAGGTGTAGGTGGAGGTCGTTCTAAACTGCCAAATAGGAGAACAAGAGGTCTCCACTGTTGGCCCGGCAGATGTGACAGGTAATAGCTAGTGAGAGCGATCCAGATCTGAGTTTCCTGGTGGGCTGGTGAAAGGTTACACATTGGTTGAGGTAAACAGGTCCTTCGTTGTGTAATGCCATGTATGCATGGGTGAGTATCTTGTACTGGCATCTCTTCATGACTGGTAGCCAGTGGAGTTTCCTGAGGTGAGGGGTTATGTGCCTCCATTTGGGGAGATCAAGGATGAGCCTGACCACTGTGTTCTGGATCATCAGGAGTTTCCTCATGAGTTGGGCAGTTATTTCTACGTAGAAGGAGTTGCCGTAGTCAAGTCTGCTGGTGACGATAGCCTGCGTGGCAGTTCTGACTTCTTTATTCATGGATAGCTGGTTGTCAAGGATGATGCCAAGTTAGGTGGCATGTTCGGTGGGTACCGGGGTAGGGCACATCTGCTGAGGTCACCATTCATTGCTCCAGTGTTTGACCTTGCCTTTCCTAAACATGAGTATTTCTGTCTTGTCAGTGTTGAGTTTGAAACAGTTTTTGTTCATCTTGGCAGCAAAATCTTCCAAGCATCTTTGGAACTTGTCTTTGATAGTTTCGGGCTTGATAGTCAGAGAGAAGATGAGTTGGGTGTCGTCGGCGTAGGAGGTGATGTTGAGTCTGTAGCTTTGTTTATAGGGGAAAGATGTGTTAGGTTCTGAGCTCACAACCTAGACCATGTTCCCCCTTGACTATCATTGCTAGATGTGGAATGCGGTTTGGGGCATTCAACAGTTGCTGGCTGCTGCCTGATGTGCTGGTTGAGTTATTCTTATCTCCAATTAATCTTCTTAAACTCACCTCAAGAGTTGAAGTATATTGGAGGACTCATTAAATATGGATTCTAATTGCACTATGTATGGCTCTCTCTCCTGTCTGTTATCAACAAACAGCAGTTATGATGCCCACATTATGATTTCCCCACAATGATGTCACAATGAAGTCACCCTGAAGTCAACACAGATGATTTCATGGGTCTTCAGGGAATGTACTGGAAGAAGCCCTCTACCATTAATAAATCAAGTAAGACTGGATGCATCTGACCTTTACTTCCATATCACATCATATTAACTCATACAGCATTTTTTATTTATCATTTTAAATATATATATTTCTAATAAAAGTGATTATATAAGGCAGTGTTTCCCAAACTGTGGTCCGCGGACCCCCAGGGGTCCGTGATACATTCCTAGGGGGTCCGCAGGAAGCAGTTTTAAAAGCATTGCAAAATATCTTGTACAATTAGCAGTTTTCAAACAACAATAAAAGTGTCAAGATAACGCCAGTGATTAATGTACCTGCTGAAGGGAGATGAGAGTTTTTTCCAGTGGCAGCTTTGACTTATCTAATGTTGCACAGAGGGTTAATATGCCTACTGCAAAGAAAGTGTACCATGCATATAAAAAAAAAAGTATTTTATGTGCATAGTTCAGTGGTTTACTGCTTTTTGTCACAGAGATTCTTTTGTTACTGTGCAGTTTATAAGTGACAATCGTAATCTAGCACAGTGACCTATAAACTGTAATCAAAGAGATACTTGCAAACTGCAAGGTACAAGTTAGTGACTTATGTTTTTTCTCAGTCTTTCATTATCCTGATGCTGCTAAAAGGGTTTATTTAGGTGGAAATACATTTATATTGTTAAAGTCAACGCTAACCACTGTGTTATGTTCTGAATTCTGAGTTTGTGCTTCTCCAGACTAAGCACTAAAGTCTAAAAATACCTACAAGTATGAATGACATGGGAATTCTACACCTTGTAGTCCCCTTTGCCTTATGTAACATTTTCTATACACTGATTTACATGTATGTGTCACTGTCTCTATAAGTGTGTGTGATGTAAAGTGCTCTGACATCCTACAATGGTATGAGAGATGCTATAAAAAATAAAATACATGTGACAGACGAGCTATGGAGAGATAGAGGCAATGTTGGAGGGTGATAGTGGGGGAATCATTGAAGAACCCCAAAAAAGATGGTTGTATCCTGGTGCATAGTAAGGTCCGCCACTTCAGAAACGCAGGGTTGCACCATATTTACAAGAATATGGTGTAGCCCTGTTTCCCCTGCGTTGGCGCTACACTTAACAGTGTAGCACCAATGCAGGCCCCCTTGCACCATAGTGCAAGGGTGTCGGCATGCAGGGGAAGATTGTTTATGTACAGGAAGGGTCCCCTTCCTGCACATAAACAATCTTGAAATGCTATTTTGTCACTTCTATGTGTGCTGCTTAATGCAGCACACATGGAAGTTACAAAGTGTAATTTTTTTTAAAGATTATTTAAGTGCAGGAAGGGTCACCTTCCTGAACATAAACAATCAAAGGCGTTTTGCATAAACGAGGAGAAATAAAGCATTTCTCCTTGTTTCGCCAAGTTAAGACCAGGTTTTCCCTGATCTTAATTTTGGCTCTGCCTCCCATTTACGCTGCCCTCATAAATAGGGGGCAGCGTCAAAAATCAATGGGTGTTGCGGTGGAACGCCCACCGCAACACCCACTGCCCACCCCTTTCACTCGAAGCATTGGGTGAAAGGGGGTCTTATTTACAAGGCACTGTTAAGCCAAGTAATGGGCCAGATGTACGACCTATTTGCGGGTGCAAACGGGAGATCCTCCAGTTTGTAGCTGCAAAAAGGGTAATAGCATGTGCAAATGCTATTCTGCGAGTCAGTGACTCTCAAAATAGCATTTGCGACTCTCGCTATTAGGAAGGGGCGTTCCTTCCTAATAGCGACTCGATATGCTATGTACTGATGTTTTGTGGCCACATTTGCGGCCGCAAAGCACTCGCAGTCTACCACCTACTTCAAGTAGGAGGTAAACCACTCGCAAAGGGGAAGGGGTCTCCAGGGGACCCCTTCCCCTTTTTGAGTATGTGGGAAAATATTTTTTAAGAGCTGCCCTAAATAAAATCAAACGTAAAAGTTTCATTTTTCTTTTTTTTAAATGCATCCCATTTTTCTTTAAGGAAAACGGGCTACATTTGAAAAAAAAACTGCTTAATTAAAAAAGCAGTCACAGACATCGTGGTCTGCTGACCCCAGCAGGCCACCATCCCTGTGAATGCTAGCCATTCCTAAAGGGGTCGCAAATTGCACCTGCCTCATTAATATTAATGAGGCATGCAATTTGTGACCCCATTAGGAATCACAAACAGTGTCTGAGACACTGTTGTCCATTCCAATTAGCGAGTCGCAAATGCAAAGCAATTTGTGAGTCGCTAATTGACGGGTCGCACATCTGGCCCTAAGTGGCTTAACGCTGCCTTGTAAATAAGGCGAAGCCCCTATCGCCACAGGAATGTTGCAAAAAGTGTTGTTCCCATGGTGATAGGGGCTTGTAAATATGCCCCTAAAATCCTTAGTAATTCAATTATTTGTTTTCTGTGCACACATGGGTTTATTTTTTTCGAATTACTGTTTTAATGTTTGAAATTTAAATCCTACAAATTGGGGGTCCCTGGCTTCCAGTGGTGACTCAATGGGGGTCCTCTGGAGTCAAAAGTTTGGGAACCACTGATATAAGGGGTTATTTATTAACATTCATGAATTTGATTCTACTTTGATATCATTTGTTTCATATACCACTTTTATATTTAGATTATTATATTTGTAGTTTTTGTTACACCTTAATCTTGTTTCCAGTTTCTGGATCAGGGGACACCTTCCATATTCAACGACATTGGTTCAGCAGCTGATGTCAAGGCGTACTGAGTTCTGCCTAGCATCAAAGAAGGCACCCTTGCACCATGGTCCAAAGGTGCCTGGGCTACAGGCAGGGTTGTTTTTGTGCAGGAAGGGAGACCTTCCTGCACAGAAACCCTCCTTTGAGGGATTGTCCTCTTTCTACATGTACTGCAGAATGCATGAGAAGTGCATAGGAGTAAAGATAGTGCACACAAGGTACTTGCCCACCCATATATGCATGATTGTCTACAAGTGGTTGACTATTTCCAAAGCTGTTGGTATAGGTTGAACACAATGCGAAATAAGGCCTTCACCACCTTAGTATCCTTGGGTGTCTAGAGGTAGTAGAGTCTCCGTGGAGGGTTTCCCCACAAGGTGAGGACTGTACTTAACTGCACTTTCCTACCTGTGTCTGGTTCAATGCCAACAAGAGGTTGGCTATCTGTGAATGGTTTCATTAAGGGGCAAACTCTGTACATGGGACACAGAGAAACATATTTACTAAGGACTGTTGTTGTCCTTGCAAGGCAACACCACTCCTTACTTGGGATTTACAAAGCCACACAAGGGTGATTTGCCCTGCCTTGCCTCACTTTCTAATAAAATGTAAGGCAACTTAGCAGCTTCTGTTGCATTATATTTTATTGTGGAAAGCATCCCATGGGCGGAGCATGGGCATTTCTCTGCATACATCCATGGAATTTTACACAACCCCAGATTTATGAAAGTCAGTAAACCTGGAATAGTGCCAAAATGCTGCACCTACCACAAAGAGGTGTAACGAGGAGAAATATTTGTATTTCTCCTAGTTATTTCTTCTTTACATGTGTGCTGCATTCTGAAGTGTATATGGAAAGAGGAGTAAGGCTCTAGGGACTGTTTTTTTTAGGAAGGTTTACTTTGGTGCATAGATGCCTGTGTTGGCACTCGGCAGTACACAGTATGTCGGCGCTAGGAGGGAGCAGAAGTACAACTTATTTTAGTACATAGGGATCATTTCTGCTCTCTGTTCCACACAACGCAGTGCAGCAAGTTCTCGCACTGCACTGCACTGCACTGCCTGAAACATTAGTAAATTTGGCCCACTGTGGAGCTTTGGTGCCTGAAGGAAATTCTCCATGAAGAGTTATTCACACTGTGAAGACCGTGTGCAGCATAATCTTGCCCAATGGTGTCGGGTTGAGGAGCTTGGTTTACCTAAAGGGGCTCTTCCATGTGAAGAGAAATATATACTTGACATGATTCTGCGTCACTTAGTACTTACTTTCATATCTTAAATGCTGTACTGGTTTATACAGTAATATGAACAGCATCAGGTTAGATGATGTCATCAATGATGTCATTGAACATTGAATATGTATTGAGTGATGTAATAAGGGAGTTCATATGCAGTGCATGGTGCGGGTGCAAGTTATAATTGGCTCACTGAACTATCCGTGACATTTTCACTTAACTATAATGTCTCTCTAACCTTTAGCTTTATCTGTGAATATCTAGCAGCATTTTAACGTTAACTAAGAAATTAACATCACACCTAACTATAACATAAGTTTAAACTTTGTTTTCTTCAGTGAATTTATAGGGTTTATTAATGCGAAGTAAGGTACTGCTACCACATTTAACTGTACGTAGTAGGGTCTTGGCTACGTGAGGATGCTTGACTATGTGGCAGGAGATTGATCTCCATGAAGAACTTTGCAGAGAGTGCATGCTGTGTGTAGTAGGGGAGTTCCACCTAATGGGGCTTAGGTATCTTGAAGAATTGGGCTGTACACACAGCCTGCGGACAGATCTCAGACTGTACATAGTAAGGTTTGGTGAGGGACTGACCTCTTTGTGAAGAGCTATATATGGGGGAAAGCTTGTGTGTAGTAGGGTTTGAGGAGCGACTGGAATTTTCACAAAGACCCATATACTGAGAGAAGGCTGTGCATAGTAGAGTTTGGGACTATCCTCATAGTAAAGAACTCTATACAAGGTAAATACTGTGCATAGTTGGGTTTGGTGAGGGACCAGCCTCTCTGCAAAGACCTCTGTGCAGGGTGAAGGCTCTGCATTGTAATTTTAAGTGGGATTGGCCTGTCCACCCAGACCTCTATGTAGGGGGATGTAATGACAAATTTAGATCTCCCCTGGACCAAGAAATGTACCGTCACTTTCCCAGGGAGAGAATATCAGTTCCAAACTTATGGAATATAACATATACACAGCACTTCCTAAGGTGGGCAAACTTTCAACACTCCCCCAAAGGAAAGGCAAGAAAACAATAATTTGCGCATCACTTGTCAGGAGTAGCACAACTTCCTATAACACAATTACCTGCTAGAAGGGAATTCACCCATCCTTCTACAACATAATACTTGACCAAGAAGAGTCCACACCTCCTGCTACAATGAAAAGACGAAATGGTATATCTGGGATGTATTTATTAGCAAATAGCTTCACACAGTAAGCCAAATGCACCTATCATAGCAGACTCTAACATATAAATAATATGATTGAAACACAATCAAGGCAAATAGAAATATATATGTATGGATATAAGAATCAGAAAATAAGAAGGAAAGGAGAGAATCAGTAAAGAATCAAGAGACAGTTAGTAGCAGAGACACCTCACCTAATGCTCCATCATTTCACCCCGCTTTGCTCAAGGGGAGTCCATTGCTTGAACCGGGCGAAAGCTCAGAGGTGAGACCAGCCTCCACTCTTGCGTGACAGCACGTCTGCTCCACGGATGAACTTCCACCAGGCCAGTGTAGACTCCCCTTTTTAATACACATTCAAACACAGCGAAGCTTCTAGCAAGCGCCGCCCCCTAGTTCTCATGAGAGCCCGTACCAGCCTGTTCCAAGGTCACAGCAACGGTTGATCAGGCCCTTGCTATGACTACAAGACAGACCATGTACATTCCTCTGATAAGAACCAGTTCTCTCTAGTCAGTAAAAACAGGAGGAAAGCAAAACATGCCCTCTTCTTCGTGCAGGCACAGAAAATGGTTTCAGCATGAAAATGGAGTTAGTTAAGCCATGCACACAGAAAGGCCCAAAGCAAGATGGAATCAGAAAAGCAAGGATGACATGAAACCATGTCAAAGGAGCACCTATAATTCTCATCCACACAACTTACAAGCACCACTGTGCACACAGAAAAGTTTGAAGCAAGGTAAAGTCAGAAGGCAGAATGACATTAGACCACATCAAAGGCAATAGGTCAAAGTCATAATTCACCTAACCCAAATAACATTATACACTTAATCCCTCAGTATACAACATTGAGCACATGTGTGCACCACCACCCACAAGACTGCACCTCAACATCCCATACCTTCTATTCTTGGAAAGACTATTCCACTAAAAGACAGAAGAAAAGAAGGCATATGCAAACCCATCCTACATTAAGGCTAAGTTAACATAACACACTTAAGTCAGTACAAAATGGTGGTGGTTGAGGGTCATCATAGGGTGTCAGACCACAAAAGTGGCTCATTCACCACATTGCACCCCATGACCCTCGATCATCACCATTCACATATGTCAAAAACAAAATCTCTCAACTAAAGGCGCAACTATGAATGAAGCACTGCATCTCTTAACTGCAAAAAGGAAATCATTGCAAAGCAAATAGCAACTGTATATCATAAATGAAAAACAAAACTATCATTGAAGCACTGCATATCTCAATGGAAGCAAAACCATTCAAAACCACATTTCTAAATTAAAAGTCACAACTACTAAAAAGCATATGTTGAAACAGCAACTCATTTGCTGAAGTGGCTACACAAAAATACATAATTCAAAACAAATCATGACTCAAAAGCAACTATGTTCGAAATGCTCCATTGCAAAACTAAAAAACTCATCAAAAGTATTTGATAATCACTTTAGAGCAAATAAAGACTGCATTCCCTAAATACATGTAGAAGCAATAACTCCGGTGCACCTCGAAATAGCTCATAGATATCTGGATACATGTTGAATGGATACACAAAATAAATGAATCAAGCTTTTGAATGCTACTAATGCCTCTAATGGCCAAACTCATATATTGTACTCTGATTGCAGCAAAGCGTCTCTATTGGTCTCCATCCCTAAAAACAAAAACAGTCCTTCTGTGTGAAAAAACACACAGCCGTCTCCCATCGCATCTGAACTTCACGTTGATAAAACAGTTCTGGTAAAGCACATCCTGTAGTTCCCTCTTTTGTTTTTTCTTCACTGTCACACAAGCAGTTACCCTGTGTGAAAGACACACAGCCTTCATGCATGTAAAGTCGGCCTCACGTGAAGGAAACAGTTCCACACTCTGATGATCCCTCTTTGCTCTGGAAAGAAGCAGTCCATCATGCTCTCCGGCATTTATCAGCATCTGTATCTCCTTGACAAGGACGGACCCCATCCAGTCTGGTCAGCCACAGGCATCAGCCGCCACCGTCTGGTATGGCGATCACTCCAGGCTTGGGGGGGAGGGGAAGGGAAAGGGGATGGAGAGGGGGGGGAGAGGGAGGGCCCCACTCACACGGGAGAAGGGAGTCCCACACACACGGGGGAACTGGGCGAATCTGAAAAAGAAACAAGCATCACTCTTCTTGCAAAAAACATTTTTCAAAAGCACACTTTTTCTGTCTTGCATTTCTACATAGCTCTCCTCTAGCTCTGGGGAATTATCAAAGAATTCTACCAACGCTTTAGCCTCTTAATTCTTGGTAAAATCTCTCTTTTTCTTTACACAGCAAGAAGGGCTGGGGCAGTCTCCTTCTCTCACTTCTCTCACTGCACCCCTTACAGGTGCTGCCCCCCTTCACAAAAAATCTCTGCGGACACCAACTGGCCCCTCGCCAAACATAACAAGCAGGGACTTCTCTGCTGTCTCTAGCTCGCACCTTATCTTTTCAAGGGCGAAGTGCCCTGCACTCCTGCCAACTTTTGTCTGCTGCTATCTGCTCTGCGACTCTCCTCATGGGGGGGGGGGGGAACCTGAGCCTTTGCAAGCCTCCCAGACATCTATCTCCAAGAAGCTGTCTCTGTCTACTGGGGAGAGGAGCTGGGATGGCCCCTCCCGTAGGAATTCCTCGTCAGTCTTCACAGAAAGCCTGAGCTCTTCTCAGCGTTGCTGGATGATCTCACTGCAAGCCTCCCAAACATCAATCTCAAA
This sequence comes from Triturus cristatus, assembly GCF_964204655.1. NCBI lineage: Eukaryota > Metazoa > Chordata > Amphibia > Caudata > Salamandridae > Triturus > Triturus cristatus. Next base: position 944,923,899 of record NC_140582.1, read on the forward strand.
GACGCTTTCAAATGACCCACTCCCAGAACAACTCTTTACATGTCTGAGAGGAAAAACAGCTTTAACCTCTCCTGACCTCCAGCAAGACTTCACATTCTTTAATCTGAAAATGCTCCCCCATTCTGTCTAACTAATTCAAGCAAATTCTTAACTGTCATTAATCTATCACCTCATGAGAGAAAAAAAAAAACTAAACTGCTCTTGACATATCAAAAAGAAAAAAGCATTGGCAATCTCAGAAGTCACATACCAAGTCCCATGCTACTTCTGTAACAATATCTAGGACAGCATCAGTCAAAGAAGGTATATGTATCCAATTCGCAATAATCGACTGTCATGCGCAAAGAATTATCACATTTGCACACAGGCTACACAATTAGGGTCACCACCTCCACATCTATCAAGCCCTGCATGATCTCACTGAATTTCCTTTGTAACATGGGGCACCTTCACTGGGGAATCTTGTGTTTCAAACTCCACCTCTGGACCTTCTATTAAATCCTGTGCAAACTGTTTTTCTGTCTGTAAATGCCACTTAATAACCATTGCTTCCTCCCATAGGCAAATCATATTTTCTCTAACGCTGTTCTGTCCAGTATCTGAATTTAAAAGTGACCTCCTCTTACTCTGCACTTCTCTGTAATCATTGTACACAATCTGCTGTTCACATTCAAAATCATATTGTTGCATTTCTCTTTTGAAGCAAAATGTATCATTCACTGTCATGTCTAATTTATGTCCACAACCGGTGATCGGTAAGCCTAAAACATTAGTCTGTTTACTTTCCTGCACATTCCTTTCTGGCTGACAAACCTCCCCAGAAGAATTAATTAAAAACGTCTGTGTAGCTTGTAGTCTGACTGCATTCTCTGTTACATTTATCACATCTGAATCATTCTGGCTGGTCAAAGTAAACAGCTTCAGAGCCTGGTACACGTTTAATTCTGTCTTCAAAGATATATTTTCAAACTGGGCATCAACTAGCTCTGTTTTCAACTCACTATGTTCTTTTCGCAAATGCCCACATGTTTGATGCATATTAACCAACACATTGTCTCAGCCACAATAGTGTCTAGAATAGACTATGGCAATGCGCTGTATCTCGGCCTTCCAAAGAACTCCATCAACCGTCTTCAGGTTATTCTGAATGACGCAGCACGTCTGATTTTTGGAATGCCGAGGAGGACCCATGCTTCCCCTCTGCTCCACGGGCTACATTGGTTGCCCGTGGTGCAGAGAGTGGAGTTTAAAAGTATGTGTATCTGCCACAAAGCAATCCACGGACAGGCGCCAGCTTATATAAAAGAAAGGCTCGAAATACACGAACCTAAACGCGCCTTGCGATCGTCCGGATCTTTTTTGCTGTCTCGACCACGTTTCAAGTTAACAACAAAAGGAGGCAGATCTTTTTCAGTGCAGGCTCCTATCATTTGGAATAAGCTACCGGAGGTGCTTCGTAGAGAGCCCAACCTTCTCCACTTTAGGAAGTCCTTGAAGACCTTACTCTTTAAAGAAGCATTCCCGCTTCAATAGTCGGTTGCTAGACCTGATACCCATATATTCTCATTCCATCTTTGTTCTGTACTTGGTCAGTAGCGCTTTGAGACCTGTCGGTGAGTTGGCGCGATACAAAACCCAGTTACAATTACAATTTAAAATAACACCGCTGTCTCTGTCTAAAATGTCATAAATCTCCTGCTGATTAACACCCTTCATCGCACCTCCGGAGTCTGTAATCTCGAAGGAGTCCCACGCATCAGAGTTATGCTCTGATAGTTTACATTCACTTTGCAACTGAAAACATTTTATACGCATTCCTTAACAAACACTTGAAAGGGATCCAGCCCTTTCTGCCTAATGTAGCAAGCTATTTATCAGCACTTTTTACAAAACACTCTTAAACACACACACACCAATTCTAACTCAGCACAATTAGCTCACTTCACGAGCCAGCACATCATATGGGCTACCCCCATGCAATTAAATCAATTGATATCTAAGAGTCTGCTTTCAATTTCTAAAAAAAAACAAAACATATTTCTTCCCCTTTTAAATCAACGTTCAGATCCTGCAACCGACTACGCCAAAAATGTAATGATAAATTTAGATCTCCCCTGGACCAAGGAATGTACCGTCACTTTCCCAGGGAGAGAATATCAGTTCCAAACTTATATAACATATACACAGCACTTCCTAAGGTGGGCAAACTTTCAACACTCCCCCAAAGGCAAGGCAAGAAAACAATAATTTGCGCATCACTTGTCAGGAGTAGCACAACTTCCTATAACACAATTACCTGCTAGAAGGGAATTCGCCCATCCTTCTACAACATAATACTTGGCCAAGAAGAGTCCACACCTCCTGCTACAAGGAAAAGACGAATTGGTATATCTGGGATGTATTTATTAGTACATAGCATCACAGAGTAAGCCAAATGCACCTATCATAGCAGACTCTAACATATCAATAATATGATTGAAACACAATCAAGGCAAATATATATGTAGACATATATATGTATGGATATAAGAATCAGAAAATAAGAAGGAAAGGAGAGAATCAGTAAAGAATCAAGAGACAGTTAGTAGCAGAGACACCTCACCTAATGCTCCATCATTTCACCCCGCTTTGCTCAAGGGGAGTCCATTGCTTGAACCGGGCGAAAGCTCAGAGGTGAGACCAGCCTCCATTCTTGCGTGACAGCACGTCTGCTCCACGGATGAACTTCCACCAGGCCAGTGTAGACTCCCCTTTTTAATACACATTCAAACACAGCGAAGCTTCTAGCAAGCCCCGCCCCCTAGTTCTCATGAGAGCCCGTACCAGCCTGTTCCAAGGTCACAGCAACGGTTGATCAGGCCCTTGCTATGACTACAAGACAGACCATGTACATTCCTCTGATAAGAACCAGTTCTCTCTAGTCAGTAAAAACAGGAGGAAAGCAAAACATGCCCTCTTCTTCGTGCAAGCATAGAAAATGGCTTCAGCATGAAAATGGAGTTAGTTAAGCCATGCACACAGAAAGGCGCAAAGCAAGATGGAATCAGAAAAGCAAGGATGACATGAATCCATGTCAAAGGAGCACCTATAATTCTCATCCACACAACTTACAAGCACCACTGTGCACACAGAAAAGTTTGAAGCAAGGTAAAGTCAGAAGGCAGAATGACATTAGACCTTGTCAAAGCCAATAGGTCAAAGTCATAATTCACCTAACCCAAATAACATTATACACTTAATCCCTCAGTATACAACATTGAGCACATGTGTGCACCACCACCCACAAGACTGCACCTCAACATCCCATACCTTCTATTCTTGGAAAGACTATTCCACTAAAAAACAGAAGAAAAACAGGCATATGCAAACCCATCCTACATTAAGGCTAAGTTAACATAACACACTTAAGTCAGTACAAAATGGTGGTGGTTGAGGGTCATCATAGGGTGTCAGACCACAAAAGTGGCTCATTCACCACAGGGGAAGACTCTACTGAGTAGAATTTCATGAGGTCATGAGGCCAGTCTGCAAAGTCCTCTGTGCAGGGCAAAGCATGTGTGTAGCAGGAGCTCTGTACAGGGTGCAGGCTGTATGTACTAATATCACTGATATCAGGTGCCACATGCGTAATATAAGAGGGTGCCATTTTAAATAAGGCAGATCTACTGGCTTTGTCAAGGAGTCCCTGCATCAATGCAACAAAGGTAGGCTTATTGGCATTGTCAAAGGGTGACCACATCAATATGCAAGACAAACCTATTAGCTTTGACAAGGGGTCACCACATTAATAAGCATAGTGACTTTGCCAAGAAATCACTACATTAACAAAACAATAATCATGTTAGGGTTCAACATTAAAACCAGTAGAAAACAAAACTAATTTGAAGACATTCAAAATTAATTTTTTCAATAAACCTTTAAATAAAGCCTTTGTATTCAAATTCAATTTAACATGTCAGAGTCCATCGTTTTCACTCATCATGCCTTTACTCTGTCCCGGGGGACGGGGTCCCAGGAACAGTAGTGCTTCAGGCCTGGCAAATGGGATCCCAGATGCCATGAGTTGGTACATGGAGGGAGGCTTCACATCCCTCTCCCCAAATAATATTGAACATTTTCGCCCTTTGATCCATAAAACATGTGGGCCTTCTATTTTAGTTTTTTTTCCCAACTTTACTCCTAAGGGACCGCAGCACAGTCAAAATGTTTTTCTAATGTTTGCCCTAGGGGATCTGAGGATCCCTACACTGCCCCCCAACATTTTAAGGTCAGGGGACCAAGTACCTGAGTCCTGTAATGGCTACTGCAAGATTTCTGTACAAATTGCCGTCAGCCAATGAGAGTGCTTGTTCCAAAACAACCCCTCAAACAATCACAAGGCTTGAAATGTTGAATTTCAGCTCAACTGTCAATATAAATTTTGAACCTTACTTTCTCTCAATCTATTGAACAGATTTACAACTTATCACAAAAAGCTCACTTCCTTAGCTTTCTGGCAAATTTGGTATAATTCCATTCAGCTGTTTTGGCTATGGCACTGTTTAAAATCCCCTAATGAAACTGCATGGTTAAGTGTGTTTTGGTACCCCCCTTTTTCTCTGCCCCCCCCCCCACTTGTGAGATCACCTCAATCCTTTCCCGGAAGGAACTGAGGTAGATGTATTTTTTTAGGAGGGGGAAGAGTTTTGTGTAGATTCGTCAAATTATAACTCGCATCTATGACATGTTCTATGATATCATTGATAACATCAATGCGGCATACGAAATTACATTATTGATGTAAATACTGTGCATGATGAGGGTGTGAGTTATAGTTACTTCATTTAAATATAACTGGTAAACTTCTGCTTTTTTAAGTGAATTTCTCAGTTTGTTGTAATGTAAAGTAAGATATTATAACCATACCCAAATATAACATCACTTTAAACCTTGAAGCTAGATAGATAGATAGATAGATAGATAGATAGATAGATAGATAGATAGATAGATAGATAGATAGATAGATAGATAGATAGATAGATAGATAGATAGATAGATAGATAGATAGATAGATAGATAGATAGATAGATAGATAGATAGATAGATAGATAGATAGATGGCATTTTTATCTAGCACAAACTTTGACAAAGCATTCAAGCGGTTTACAAAGTATATTTTAGGCTTAAGGGATTACGTGATTTGCCCAGAATCAAAGGCTGTTGAGCCAAGGCACAAAGTCAAGCCTGATTACCCATTTGTCATGGCCAGGAGCTCTAGCCAAGTGGCCATATAACTTTCAAAAACCTACCAACATCTCCGTGCTCCTCCAAAGTGTTGATGCGATCAAATAAAATGAAAATGTGTTCCATATACTGCGTGTGATGAAAGACTTCAGAAGACAGTTAAGTAAGTTACAGTCTAGCACCCAGTAGTTCCAGGATCCACTGTCCTTGTCGAACATCTTGGCTACTCTACCGCTATTTTTTTGCTGAATAATTTTTTCCTGACCTTAAGACTGCTAACCAGTGTTAAGGTGCTTGTGCTCATTCCCTAAAACATGATAATATTGGCTTGTAGCTGTTTGGCATATTTAGCTTGCTTATAAATACTCCCTAGTAATGTGGTGTAGCATATACCCAGGGCTGGCAAACTAAATGCTCCTACTAAATGCTACTAGTGGATCTGCAGCACCCATTGTGATACCCACTTAAGTACCTCCTTAAAGCATGTCTCGGGACTGCCACTGTAGCCTGTATGCAGTTTTAAACTGCCAATTCAACTTGACAAAATAAACCCCTTACCAAACCTTAGGCTTAAGTTTTACATGCCCTGGTAGTGATAAACTCATAAACTCTCCCATAGGACAACGTTGGTGTTAGAAATTGGGGTCTCTAGTTGGCAATGGTATACACCTTTGTCCAAATAGGGACCCTTGCTTCTAGTCAGGGAAAGGGGTATACACTCCGGAATAACCCTCTGCTCACCCCCTTGGTAGCTTGGCACGAGCAGACAGGCTTATCTCAGAGGCAGTGTGTAAAGCATTTGTGAACACATACAGTAATACAGTGAAAACACTACAAATGGACACCACACCAGTTTAAAAAAATAAGTAATATTTACTAGACTTAACACAAGACCAATTGACAAAAATCCAGAAAACTGTAATAAAAATATGACTTTAAAATGGTAGAAATAGCTTAGGTCAATGTAGATGGTAAAAGCGACACTTTACTCTCAAAGTACCTTGGATACGTCACGCAAAACAAACAAAAGGGTCACAGGGAAGGTGATGCGTCGGTTCTTTGCTTCGTGGAGGTGATGCGTTGTTTGCTTACTGCAGTGCAGGGAAGGTGATGCGTCGGTTCCTTACCAGAGAGGAGGTGATGCGTCGGTTTCTTACTGAGTTCCGGTTACGATGCGACAAGATGGCACCTCGATGCGATGATCCGGTGTGATGTGACAAAATCGCGTCTTTGGTGCAATGCGACAACGTGAATGCGATGCGTGCATGTCCGATGGCCGTGCGGCCAAATCGATGAGCCGCGACAGGCCCTGCGACATGCTTCTCTGGTGATGCGATGGCGACCTCTGCGACGGCGGCACACTTCTACGGTGATGCAACACGCTTCCTCGACGATGCAACAGTGAACAGCTGCGGCAGCGACACGCTTCTTCGGCGATGTGATGGCAACTGCTGCGGCAGTTTAACGCTTTTTCCTCATTGCGTTGCGCTTCCAGCTCCCAGCGACAAACAGTCTCTAGAGGTCCTAAACAGCTACAGGCACCTCTCTGTAGGTTAGAATTCCCAGCAAGGAATTTGATGGGGAGCTGGTGGTGAAGTCTTTGTTTCCCTGAGACTTCAGACAGGAGGCAAGCTCAGTTCAAGCCCCTGGAGATCTTCCTCAAGATGACAAAGCAAACAGCAAAGTCCTTTTCTCCTTTCCTTGGCAACAAGTAACCACTGCAGGCCAACTCCTTTGTCTCTGAAGGCAGAAAGTGTCTGTACCTAGCCTAAACCAGTTCTGGGTACATTCTGCCAGTGCACGATTTCTTCCTTTGTCAGTGTGGGCCAGGGTCATCAGGTGCACCACAGGATGTGGAGCCAGCATTGTTGAAGGCAGGCACAGCCCTATTCAGGACCAGGTCTACTCCTCCCACCACTCCAATGCCGATAGGTCTATTCAGCCTAGTGCTGACTCACCCTATCTCCTGGGGCCACCCCGGCCCCTGTCACTCACAAACCAGACATGCAATACACAACCAAGCAGAGGCAAGCTGGATCGTTAGGTAAGAAAATACCTACTTTCTAAAAGTGGTATTTTCAAACACTGAATGTTAAAGCCAACTTTATTAAAAGATTTATGTTATCATTCTGAGTTCAGGCATACTAAACTCATTTTTCTACCATGTTCCCTGGGTCAGTTAGGATTATTCTGGCCTATGGGAACAGGTAGCCTTGCAATAGTGAAAAACAAAATTGGCTTTAATTCACTATCAGGATATGCCACACACATCAGGGCATGTCCCACCTTTCACATACAATGCACCCTGCCCATGTGGATACCTTGGGCCTACTTAGGGGTGACTAACATGTAGAAAAAGGAAGGTTTAGAGACTGGCAAGTGTGTTCACTTGCCAAGTCGACATGGTAGCCCCAGGCTGCACACAGGCTCTGCAATGGCAGGCCTGAGCCACATTTTACAAGTTGCTTCTGTGTGTGGCACAACCAGTGCTGCAAGCCCACCAGCAGTATTTGATTTACAGGCCCTGGGCACACATGGTGCACTGTACTAAGGTCTGACAAGTAAATCAAATAAGCCAATCATAGAGTCTCTAATCAATTACAATAATTTACAATAGAGAGGATATGCACTTTAGCACTAATCAGCAGTGGTAAAGTGCCCAAAGTCATAAAACCACCACAAACAGGTCAGAAAAAAATACAGGAGGAAGGCAAAAAGTTCAGGGATGATTCTGCAAAAAGGGCCAAGTCCAACAATTGGGTTACCTAATTACATTTAGTAAGCGATAATGTTTGTTTTGGAGCAAGTAGAAATGTCATGTTCAGCGCCTAGGGATTATAATTTAAACTCCTCTTTAAAGGTAAAATTGGGTTTTGAGTCATCATTTTGAAATTGCCGCTTTTAGCTTGGTTCCTGGGTCACATGACTAGGTGTAGTTGGCCTTTGTGTATTACTCCCAGACAGTCACACAATAGATGGACTGTGTGTTGGCAGGCTGGGACATCCAAAGCAGTATGGGGGTAGAGCTTTGCACAGCTCTACTTTTCCTTCAAAGTGACTGCTTCAGCTGACACACCAACAACTTCACAGTAACCTTTTGTAACTGCAGACAGACTGAGACCAGGGCAGGAGGCGGAAAATTTCAGACACTTCTGGGGGTGGGGGGACTCCGGAAGCTTCTCCCACTTTAAAGCTGACAGGCATAAACATTGGGTTCTGAGACCCACTTGTCAGTTTACTTTTGAACCAGTTGAAGGACTCTCAGAGGTTTCCCTGCTATCTATGGCCTGCTGTGTACTTCAGAGAACTGCCCAGCGGCCTGAAGTCTGTTCTGCATCCTCAGAAGGCTGCCCTGTTGCTGGAGCCCAAAGTAACCCAATGGCTAGTTGGCCATCCTCCTGATTAGAGCCTCTGAGACAGAAAAGACTCCAACTATATGGAATCCTCACCTGAACCCCGCCTGAGTGAGTCCTCACCCTCCAAGTGATGCCCCTGGAACATTGGAAGTGGTGCTAAAGGTGCCCAGAAATCCCAAATTCAAAACTTGGGACTTCAAATATCTTCTTCCAAAAAGTGCTTTGAGAACAGAAAGGAGACTACGACTTACCTGCTCGCCAATCCACCCAAGTTGCATCACCAGTCGGCCTGAATTTGCGGTAGCTCCCGCTACATTCTTTTCTGCGGCAGCTAATTCTGTTCAGCAGCCCCTCGCAGAAGGGGTGTATGGCCTCGAGGGAGCTCTCGTCAGTTACAGCCTGCCACTTAGTCCTGCTGGAGATCTATAACTTCCGAAAAAGAGACTAAACCCGAATGAATAAATCTTCCCAGTGGCCTCATCCAGCTGCTCCCCGACGACGAGAGCTCCTCCTCAGACACTTCCTGCTTTCTTGCCCCACTGAACTGTACCTTCGCAGACATTTTTCTTCAAAAGTCTAAAGGTAAGAGGAGACCCAGCAGAATACATTTCATATATCCGAACTACGCTCCATCGCGGTCGGCCATTGCTTTCAATTGTGCCCCAGTACTGCGCTACTAGATGTCTGCGGCTTAAAACTTTAAAAAAAATCATAATGCTGGTTGTACGGATTAGATTTTTGTTATTTTGGTGACAATTTATTAAAATCTAGTCTATTTTTTCTAAATTAGTGTGGCGCTTGTGTTGTGTTTTCACTTTATTACTGTTTAAGTGCTGTAAAAATACTTTACACTTTGCCTCTGAGTGCAGCCTGACTGCTTTTGTGCCAAGCTACCAGAGGGTTAAGCACAGGTTAATTTGGTAACGTTTATGGTCCACCCTTTAATTTACTGGCCACGGGTACATGCAGTATACCATATACTGTGGATTTCTAAGTAAATTAAATGTACCAAACGGGGTCCTATCATTTTTGACATATCTGGAGGTGGAGCACAAACACTTTAACTCTGATTAGCAGGAGGTAAGTGTGCCTAGTCCTAATGCCAACAACAACGGGTCTAGCAAAAGTGGGGTAATGAAGGCAAAGACATCTAAGGTGATCTTTCAGAACAGGCAAATTTCCAACAGTCACACTTTTAACAAGAAGCCAAATTGCTACCACATACCTTTCTCTAAAACATTTCAAGCAACTCGAGGTTTGAGGTGTAATAAGTGCATAAAATGTGTTCAACATGGTTTGACGTGATCCAAAATCCGTCAATCAGCAATGTTTATTTGATGCAGTCTTAAGAACCTGTCAACCTGCCAACACCCTCTATCTGGTATAAGAACCACGACTTAACTAGACACAAGGCCTAGAACCTGTAGAATCGCTGGGACCCCAAGGAACCACCCAAGGTAGTGACACAGGGGACCCGCGGGGGCCGTGTACAGTGTGAGAACACAGCCGCGAGCTCCCGTTAGCTTCTATGGGGAAAGTCGCGGTTAGACTTTTCAAGATAAGGGACACTTAGAAATGAGTCAGGACCAAACCCTCTGGGACTTAGGAAGTTCTAGGGTCAAAACACACGGGAGCACCGGAGTACTTGTGTTACCTCACCCAGGGAAGCCAGGTGCATAGGTGTCAAATGGTGTCGGGTCGTGTCATCATTTTCAATGGGAGCTGGCAAAGAAGTGCTGCTGCCGAGAAGATGCGGAGTGTCCGAAGAGATCCAAGCCTGGATCAAAGTCGAGAAGAACCTGAAAGCAGAGGGGACAGAGTCTGGGTCACTAGCCAGTGACCAGGGTCACGATAGGCAAATGCTCACCGATGTCGGGTGATTTCAGGTGAAGAAGGTGAAGCTTGACTCTTTAGCCACGAGGACCAGGAGGTGTTGAGGATGACCAGGAGCTGGATTTGAGCTGTGCCGCAAAGGATGTTGAGTGCTGCAGCATCGGTGCCCGGATTGGACACAACAAGCCTTGGCAACAGCAACCCAATGCAGAAAGGAGAAAGATGCTTCGGTGCAGACCAGCAAGGTCTGAGGGACTCACCACACGGTGGGGAGTCAGGGCACATCTGGAGCAACCAGGGAAGCCCAAGGAAAATCAAAGTTACTTTCACAGTGACCCACCAGTCAACGAACCAGGGATCACAAAGGAGCCTCAAGCTGAAATGCAAGAAGCGGGCTCACGGACACTCATGGAGTGTAGGCCAACAATCTTTAGTGCAGATGGTGCTCGGGGCGTGGGCTACAAGTACCCTAAAGCACGACTTCAAGAGAGGTCGGAAAGTTAATGCACTTGCAAATGTGCACAGTGACCAGGAGTTCCAGTTCCTCGCTACTCACGAGGGCTGCGGGTCTCAGCTTTGCTGGGGACTCGGGTCGGCCTCTGAGATGTCTAGAAATCCTCTTCCTGGGCTGAAAATGCTTCGGTGTCCGGTGGGAGCTTCGGAGATAAAGACTGGCAAAATGTTTCGTTGGTGCCTGCCAAGCGGGGGAGTCACTCATTGACCCCAAGGGAGATTTCTTCAGTCCTCTAGTCTTGAGTAGAGCGTCAGAGTTCCAGGATTCAGCTACAGAATTTCATCCAGGGATATCTAAAGTCCTGTTGCCAGGGGTTCCTTACTTATACCTAAGGAAGGGGTTGGACTAACTCTAGGGACCCACCTATGGGAGGGTTTGGAAAGAGGGGTGGAAAACCCATTTCCTATGTCCAGTTTCGCGCCAGAGCAGGGGCTGGAAGCCCCTGAACCGGTTTGAGCTGGACTATGCACAGGGACACCACATTTGCCCCCAGTGCAGGACTTCAAAGCACTCTGAGAGTGCTCCCACCCAGCCCAATACACATCAGCCTGTCTGGGAGGTGGTTACACTCCCCTGTGACAGGAAACCTATTTTCCAGGCCTCTCCTGCCGGAGTTTCGGTCAGCAGCAGGAGGCCAGACCCGTGTCTGTGGCTGCAGCATCCATTTTGTGATGCCAGGGCTCAGTTAAGTTGGTACCGGGTATACCGGTGCTGTCATGTCTCTCCCTCTAGAAGGGTGGGATCATATCCTCACATCAGGAATTGGTGTGGGGGTATGATTCCAAGGTGTTTGACACCAAACACAACATGTTTCCCTGCAGCCAGTCCAAAGTTAGCATTAACCGTTTTAGTTAAAATGCTCTTAAGAGTATACCCCAGGGAAGAGATTCCGAAAGCTGCAGAGGGGCACAGCTCATGCCTGGGCACCCTCTCACATATAACCAAGCACCCTGCCTTCAGGATTGATAAGACCTGCCATAGGGGTGACTGATGTGCAGTGATAGGTGAGTTATAGTGAACCTATACCTCAGTAAGGGGTGCATGCACCACCTTACCCAGGCTGCAGTAGCAGACCTGTGGTGTCATTTAGGGGGGCTTTCCAGGGGTGGCACAATACATGCTTCAGCCCCTGGTAGGCCTCTGGGGTACCTATGCCCTGGGTACATAGTATACCATATACTAGGGACTCACAAGGGTACCCCAGAATCCAATCTGGAGTGTACATGGAATCAATTTATAAGAGAAAGCAGATATGCTTGGGACCTGAATAGCAGGTTCCCAGCAAAACGAAGTCAAAAACCATCAAAACACCAGGAAAAAAGTGGGGGCAACCATGTAGTCAGATTCCACCTTCCTACATGTGGCACAGACATTCAAGAGTATGTGATGATATTAAGAGTTGTAGGGGTGTGGTCACAAAGGCATTTTTTCAATAAGTGAACTAGTGCAACTCGAGTACTAATTTAGGTACTTTTACATGTCTTTGTGAATTGGTCAATAAACTTAAAAAAAAGATTATTGCTATGAAATAATAATAAAATCGGAATATGCATATACAATCGTTACAAATAGAAAGGAAGGTGCTCTGTTTGTGCTTTTACTACCAGCGAGTTGGGAGTTTCGGCATGTAAGAGCAAAACAAAGATTACTCCTGTAGTACTATTTCCGGTACTCAAGGTAGTGAAAACTTCATAAAGTAATTATTCACTGTTTTAAGGCCTAGCTCTCCATTTGACTAACACTTGGGCACCCTATTACATTAAATAACTGCAAACATTAGATTGAGAGCAGAAAGATAAATGCTGTTTACACTAATGTATTTCAATTTAAAATCATTTTTAATGATGAAGTTGGATTTTAAGTTACAATTCAGAAAATGGCACTTTCAGAAAGTTGGCATGTTCTTGTCCCAAACAACAGTGCATTTCTGCCAGTATCCTGGGCCACATGAATGTGAATAGCTATGCTGTGGGGTTTTCATATTACTTCTAGCAGTGACCCAAAAGGGAGCCTAGGTGTGGACAGAATGGGAGATCCTGACAGGGTTGCTATAGGGGCTGTATACAGTCTCACTTACACTTCAAACAACTCTACCTACACACACACAAAGGAAACTGACAGCAGTCCTGCCCTACGCTTTATCACCCCAAGACAGTTTGGAGCCTTGACAGGGGAGGGGAAGGAACTTTCCAGAAACAGTGTTGTTGGTAGGAAAGGGAGCCCTCCCACACACACAAAGGGTGGATCCAGGTAAAAATATTGTACATCCAGAGCCACTCATCAGAACACCCCCGGACCTGTGGAAGATTCAGAAGAAGAACTAACCTGCTGCTTGGAGGGACTGCCTTGCTGTCAGAAGAAGGAAGACCAAACCTGCTTGCCTTACTCTGACTCTACCAAGAGTGACTCCACGGATCAGTTGGCTAACATCCTAACATCCTGTATGAGCTACAGGGACACAAAAAACTTCAGAGGCCACTAAACCTGCGTGAACCCACTGCTGGCTTATGCTTGAGTGAGTCTATATCCCCAAGATATGCCACAAGGTCCAGGACCCTTGGCTGGTATCAGTGAAAGCTAATCCAAGATGTTTCGGTCGTCGTGACCGCAAATGGGCCCGTTTCTGCAGACACTCTACCACCAGCAATGACAGCCTATGTGAAGCTCTGGTGATGCTTGTTTTTTTCTCCGACAGTGACTGTCCACGAAGACCCACAATGTGAGACCTGCACTTCATACTGCGGGAGCGTCAGCCCACGATGACCGCTACATTAAATCTCCAGTGATGACCAGTTCTTCGGTTTACTGCAGCAATTCTCTACGATTCGCGATCTAGTTTTCATTGTAGCAGTGGTGCAGCGGTGCAAACTGCCGTGCCACCGCTCCGACGAAACTCACGCTGCCCACCTGCCCTAAGACAACTACACAGTAGTCATCCAGGTAGGCGGTGTGTCGGTGCCATGGCGGTGCCTCTGTTAAAGGCAGCAGCACAATTAAAAGAGGCACCGCAATGGGACCGCAATATGAGGTTCCTGCATGGCATGGACTTGTATGGCCATGCCAAGCAGGAACCTATGTGCCTGCACACAGGGGGGCACATGTTGTGCCCTCCTGTGTGCTTCCACATATGTATGAAGCACAGGGGGGCCCTGTAGGCCCCTCTTTGTTTCCTCTCCGCCAGGCTTTTCATGGTGATGGAGTAGCAATGAAAAACCTGGCGGAGAGGAAACTCATAATATGCTTGGCGGGACCACGGTGGTCCCACCAAGCATATTGCGGCCTCTCACTGCCACTCCTACACCAGGGAACTGTGTTCAACTGCCTGAGTCGTAATCGGTCGGTCGGACGACTGGGGCGGTGGTGGCTGGTTACACCATTGCAGCGCTACCATTAGTCTGGCAGTCCTCAGACCGCCAGACTTGTAATTGGCCCCTAAAAGTCTCCTTCTCGTGCCCTCCTCCAATGCAATCAGAGCTCTTCATGCCAGACTTGAGAAAGTAACTTTTCAGTGGGGCCTGTATCTGACCAACACTCTATTGCAGTCAGTCTGAACTTGTGACTTTCCCCCGGTCGAGCATCACATGATGAGGGCAAATGGAGCTTTGCATATTTTTGGTGCTATTTTTACGTAACACTCCTGATTGTATATTTTTGGTTCTTTTGTAATTGTATTTAGTACAATTTCCTCTATTTTTCTAAATTGGTTTGAGCTTTTACGAATCTTGTGTTTTCACTTTATCTCTAGTTTTGTGCTGTATAAATACTTTACACATTGGCTCTAAGTTGAGCCTGACTGCTTTGTGCCAAGCTAGCAGATGGTTAAGCACAGGTTAATTTACTGACTTATTGTGGTTCACCCTCACAACACATGTGATTGTTGCCCGAGTGGGGCTTTCACCCCCCTCCTCCCCCCCCCCCCGTCAATAACCCAATGTTTTACACCTTACCATCCTAACTTAGGAGTGGGTAGTTTTCAAAGTTTTGTGACAGGATTTCGGTCACAAAGATACGCAGACATCAAATTACTATTTGGAAGGGAAGCCTACAACACTCCCCTTCAAAATACCAATTCGGTATGGACTTGCAAAGACATAATATGAACTAGTAAAATTTAACCGTCCCCTAAAATGGCTTAAGTACATTAAAAAATATATTTTTGCAGTCTCCAAGTGTTATTCAGCTGTTTGTGATCCTAAAACTTTAGTACATCTGGCCCACAGTGTTGGTCTCAAACAAAGCCATTTTTAAGGGGCAAAACAAATGTTATTTAAAGGATCTTTGCTGTCCACTCTGTTAGCATGTGCTGGGATCATGACATATTCTCATGGATCATGACATATTCTCATGAATTACTAGAGGTTTACATGGATAAAGAGTACATTTTCTGACGTTCAAAATAATTTCATGAAGAACACAGAAGTACTAGCTACATCGAAAGAAATGAGAAGAAAAACCATAAAGGGGCACCGAATGGATACTAATCCATTAACACATTTTGCTAAATATAGGTTCAAAATATAACATAATGATGTTAAATAAAAATAAAAACGTTTCTCTGGGATAAAAATTGATCTAATGATTTACTAAATAGTTTTGTATGAGCAGTACCGAACTATTCAGTAAAAAAATAATTTTATCCAATGTGGCCGCTAGAGGTCAGAAGTGCATCAATGTTTTTTTGAGCAAGAGTGGCTAAAATCTAAAGATGATACTAGGAAGTGGAAATCGTGTTACCACTGATTATTACACCGCGGTGCTGCAATGGGGAAGTTAAGGAATAATTTACAGCAACACCACAAACTCATATTTCTTTACATTATTTCACATATAAATGCCACCAATATTTAACTGATATTGATGACAAATTGTTTATATGCATATGATTCTTCTGTTTTTCCTCGTCATTCATGAGGAGAATGCATATTACCAACAGCGAAAAAAGCTAACCTGTAAATGCATAAAAATGAGAAAATCAAGGGAAGTTTGGCCACCACATATTTTCTCCATTATGTCAGGTTAAGTGTCAATTGTAAATGAACCAGCTTTCACGGGGAAGGGGTGTTTGGATAAAGATAGGTGTCTTACTAAGTTCACGCTGTTTTTATCTTTTGTTATTTTACAGGATTTCAGGGCCATATTCTCAAGGAGCTATCGCCCAGTTAACGGCACTTTAGCGCAGCCAAACTCGCAATAAATGTATCACCCCATTCACAAGCTGGTGATAACAGCCCATAGCACCAGTTTACCTGCGATAGCAGCCGCAAAAACATCGCCACAGATGACCCCGGCAACTATCGCTAATGAAATGCAGAGTAGGGTCTTCCAGAGCAAAAAGCCGCGACAACACCACTCCGCAACATTCGCAATGACCAGCCACATCAGAGAAAACACCACGAAACATGCACTAAGGCGCGTTAGCAGCAGAAAACTAACCTGACCTGGTTCAAAGTCGGACGCCAGCCTGCAACAGAAAAGGGAGCCCAGCCCAGAGCCACACCTGAAGAACAACAGATGCCATGGAGCCACTGAACATGCGTGCCGGACACCCAAGAGGGCAGAAAAATCGACCGCCACCACCCCCAGGATCCCCCCGTGCCCGCCCTCCCCCCGTCCAAAGACATACCACATCAACTACACGGAATCATGTACCAAATAAGCAGCCTGATGTCGCACAATCACATCTGGTGACATGCATGTGTCATCACAAAAATGAGCATCACACATTCACCTTTGAAGCAACAAATGAAAATTTATTAAAACAAACACAGAACAGAAATGAAGACACATGGCGGCTCCCCTCGGGACATTCCGTAGGTCGCAGCCTGCAAGACAAAAATCATGATGAGAAGGTGTGTCCTGCGCACATCAAGGGACAGAGAGAGAGCGAAGGAGAGAGAGAGAGGGAGAGAGAGATAGACGGACAGAGAGGGGAGAGAGAGATAGACGGACAGAGAGGGAGAGAGAGAGATAGACAGACAGAGAGGGGGAGAGAGAGATAGAGAAAAGAAGAGAGGGACAGGGAGAGAGAGTGCAGACGCTGCGCACCCAGGCCACACTGCTCACCTGCTGCCACCGGTGTGTCTCCAACCACGTGCTGGTATGTAGTGCAGTTCACCAGGTCCCACATCTGAGACAGACCTATCATCTGTAACAGAGTCCAAATACATGAATCGCACAGTACATACAAGTGCACACAACATCATCGCCTGTTCACCCCTGCGCACCCAGGCAGCTAAACCCCAGCCCCTCCCACCGCCCTGCGGTGCATACCCACCCCTGTGCACCCAGGCAGCTGCACCCCATCCCCTCCCGCCGCCCAGCGATGCATGCCCACCCATGCGCACCCAGGCCTCACTGCTCACCTTCCGCCCTTGGCGTGTAGCAATGAGGGCCAACCATGTGTCGCTGCAAGCGACAAGCCCGGGGCCCCCAGACATGACACCCTCCACATCATGCAGCCCTGCTCCGCAGGCCACCAGGTCTCACTTTTGGTGCTTGGTCTTGATTTCGCCATGGCAGAGGTCATACCAGTGCACCCGGCCTCATCGCAGGCTGCACAGCCGCTCAGCCCTTGAGGTGCCACTAACTCTGTGACGCACAAGGCCACACCATGTGGCGGTAGGCCTACACTGCGGTCCACCCAAAACCTGAGCAGTCCGGACCACCGGGACGGGGCATCATCGCAGGCTGCACACCCGCTCAGCACTTAAAGGTGCCCCTACCTAAGTGCACTGAAAGTCACCGTCCCGTGGCGGTATGCCTGTGCCAGCTGCAGTGTATCCGGTGCCACAAAGTCTGTGTCCCGCAAGTCATGGACCCTCTATGATTGGGTCACGTGGTGCGGACGCCATCATGTCACCTCCGGGCCAGCGGAATGTGATGTCGCAGGCCCCTAGGCCCCCATGCCTACATGTACACCACATGGATACACCCCGAGAGAGGTTGGAAATGGTGTCGAGCACGTGCACACAACTGTTTTTATTGGCAGGGTCATATGTGCTGTAATGCGTGTGCTGGATGGGTGTGGTGTGGGTGTACACCAGCCATGAGGGAGTGGCTGTGGCATGCTGACAACTAGACCTGTTTCCAGCCAATCCCTACAGGGAAGACCTGGGGCATGTAGCGTTGTCGCCCTCCCCCCCCCGTGAGCGTAGGTGGAGTGGGCTGGCCTGGCGTATGCCAGTCCAGCGTAAGGGTTTGAACAATAAGCCCGGGGCTCTGGGCGTTGTTCCGTATGGGGCTGAACAAGGAAGTAACAAATGCGTGTGTCGCTGTGGTTGCATCGGCGCCACCCGGACAACATTTGGCAATGTGTCACCCTGTGACCCAAGTTCAACTACATGAGCCATATGGATGTAAGAGGAATTCACTGACCCTGCATTCCTCCATACTACCACACTTGAAAGGCCATAGACAGGACACAGCTGTGTGATTCGGAATGTTTAATGCACATTCAGTGGAGTTTTGCATCTGGAGCAGTACAGGGCCATGCAAACCCCATTTCAAATGTTGGCCCATGGAGGGCCAGCCAGAGTCCTTCAGGGAATGACAAGTCCAAAAGAAGAGGAAGAGTCTAGTCCGCAGTCTGATAGCTGTGTCATTGGCGATCATACAGAAAATGGCAGTCCATTATGAGGTCCAAGGTGAGTGTCGCAGAGTGTATCGGGGGACAGTGGAAGGTCATGATGCAGAGAGCAGAATCAAGCTGAAACCGCCATGTGTCGGAGATGAATGCTACAGTTTTCTCTGTACCATCCGCATCTTTGTCCTCTGCTGTGTCATGTGCCTCACGCGTGGGTGGTGCTGGCCTTTCTCCAGCACTGTGTGGCACTGACACTTCAGGGGGTGGAGATGTGGATGTAGTGGTAGCAGCAGCATGGATCGGCGCCAGGCCTTGTGGCAGCAATGCCATGAGGATGGTTTTGAGGTCATTGTGGAACCCAGCTACCTCTTGCTGGTGTGCAGCCATGGCAGCCGCTCTTTCCGCATTGGCCCACTCCATGTTCTCCATGAGCCTCCGCATGAGTCCCAACTCCCGGGCGAGCTCGCTGGAGCCACTCTGACTAGACAGTCATTCTTGTCTCAGAGTCAGGACTCTGGTGAGGTCAGCCATGGTTCGTTGGAGTGCATGGAGTGGACTGTGAGTGTCCGTTAGGGACTGTGAGTGGTGCCTGATGGGACTTAGACACCCACGTATGGCATCTAGTTTGTCTGCCTCTTCAGCCAGCTGCTCCTGGCATCCAAACACACGGCGTTGGAAGGCCATGTGTTCTTCGTGGGGGTCCTGGGAGACAGCCGTGTTGGTGGGTGCTGCCTGCTGTGTGGTGTGCAGGGGGTGGGGTGTCCCCGTTGCAGCTGGGCTGCCCAGCTCCTGAAGGTGTGCTGCGGAGACTGTCAATGAACTCTCGGAGGGCATCAGAGCTGAAGCTGTGGTGGTCCTCTTGGTCATCAGAGAAAAGAGGTTTGGGCTGCTCTGCAGGAGATGTTGTCTGTCCCTCTGCAATGTGAAGGGGAGATTCAGTTTGACAATGTGTTCACATGTGTGTTGTCGGCTTGTACATGTTCACATACAGACTGCATGACTGTGTACATCGTGGTTGTTTTGGAGGGGCTGCCTATTTTCTGCGGGACAGTGGACATTTCGACAATATCACTGATGTGTGTTTGAACTTGTGCATTGTCTACTCACATTTCCCTGCAATGCCACTTGTGATTGGCCGGTTTCTACACCCAGTGGGCACCAGTTGTGTCCTGTGTTCTGTTGTGGACGTGTTGGGGTTTGTGCCACTTTGTTGTCAGTGTTGATGTGCTCTGCATGTTATGAGTGTGCTGCATGGGGGGCTGCTGCTCTGTTTTGCTGCCCCTTATCCCTTTCATGCAGTGTGTCTTTGACTTCTGTGCTTATACAGTGCTGGGATGTGGCATTCGTGGGTGCATTGGTATCTTGGTGGGAGTTGGGCTCTGGGTCATGGTTTGTCCGCAGATGTGCTCAGCTCAATTGTGTATGTGTGCCATTGTGCCCATCTACCCCGTCCCCTCAGTCCCTGGTTGTTACTCACCCTGTTGCTGTTGTGTCCGGTCCTGTTGAGCAGTGTCCGATCCCCCGACTCCTGCCACCGTTTCCCCACTGATGACTGTGGACACCATTTCCTCCATGACGTTCAGCTCCTCCTGTGGCGCAGGACTCCCACCTCCAATCTGCATTGCTGCCTTGCGGTTGTTGGCGAGTTTCAGCTTTGTTTTGCGATTGACGTCATTCCAGTGCTTGACCTCTTCCATTGTCCTCTTCAGCACTCCAACTGAATTCACCTTGTCCACGATTGACTACCATTGTCAATTTTTTGTTGCCAATGACACCTTGATGGTGTTCGACCACCTCCGTTATCAGGATCCTGTTTTCCTGCGGACTGAAGTGCTTCTTCCTACTCTTCTTGTCCTTGCCCTTCCCTGACCCCGAGGTCCCAGGCAGGTCCTCCAGGGGGCTTGTGGGGTTCTTTTTCTCCTCCGTACTTGCTCCGGCAACATCCATTGCGCTTGCCTGTTGTTTGGCATTTGTTTGTCATTTTTTTTTCTACTTTTATGGTGATTGTTCCCACCTGACGCGTGTGAATTGCAGGCCTGTAGCTGGTTTTCGCTGATTTTTGTATCGCGATTGGCCTCATCGCAGCTTTTTTTGCTTACGCATTTTGCATTTTTGCGGCGTGGCGTTGATTTTATCGCGCCCATTTGACACGTTGTCTGGTGACTATCGCATGGTACCGCCGTGTTGTGAATACCTGGTTAACACGGCATAAATTTCCCGCGATGGACTGCGATGTTGAGGGTTGCGTTAAGTTACTTTTGCGATGGTTATCACACGTTCTTGAGAATATACCCCTCAGTGTTTACATGACTCCCACTTCAGCCTAGTGACAACGGAAATCGTAATCCATCAAATAAAGTCCTGCACTTAAGTTTAAGTGGTTAGTCTGTGTCCAAGAGAAACTCGGAAAAAGCGAGTGAAGACAAGTTTTCATGGTTCACTGTATTTATTTTTTTCGGCAATCACTCATGGTACATTTGCAGAATGTTGAACATTTGCGAAGAGCATATTGGCAGGGACATCTTTTTGTATCAGAGGTTTTGTAAGTGCATGTACGTGTACATTCTGTGGGTAGAGGCTTCAGAAATTTCTTAGGTTTTAGCACCCCATCAATAGCTTCCCAACCAAATTCACACAGATCTTTCTCTACATATGCATGATCCAAAACATCTTCTTATGAAGTAGAATGCTCTTTTAATGCGCCCATGTACAGAATATGACGTTGGTGGAAGGTCACTTAGCGGGACTGATTTCTTGAAGTCACTTTACAGAAGATCATCAAATGTCTGACAGTCAGAACTCGTTTTCCACACATGAACAAGGTATTTTTCTGTCTTTAAAGTCACATTCTTCTTCTGTCTCAGCAAATCCCATTAGAAACTTCACAGGTTAACAGTTAAAGCTCCAAGCTTTTTTCCAATTTTGCTCGAAGTGTCATCACCCATAAGAACATGTGCCTTGGTAAAAAACACTGGGCATCTCTGGGTCAAGTTTACTGTACAGAATATGAAGCGAGAGTAAATGTCTTTTCTTGCCTGTTTCATAACGTATTCATAACTCTGACAGTACTTGACTTATAAACATTGCAACAAATCTAAGTAACACATTAATAACATCTGTGTCATCTGACAGGAAAAAGACTCAATTGGAACCATTTAGAAGAGCCTACTCAACATGTGGCACAACAAGAAGGACAGCTTCCTGCAATTTGCAATAAAATTCTTGAAAAATAGGGCCATACCTTTTGAATATATCCCTGCAGGTCCCAGCTCCCCATTGACAATGATTTCACTTGCAACAATTGGAAAATCAGTGCTCACTGAAACATCAGCAATGTTTTGGTGAGTTAACATCTCCAAGTTAATCTTGTACGATGGTCATGACCAGAATTTATCAAGTTGCACAGGTATAGGTGTCAAATATTTCATGCCGGCATGGTCAATTGTTCCACTTGTAGACATTCTTCTGATTCTCTCACATACTTTGACAGATATTTCAAGATAACTGTCAAAGACAATGTGCAGTTCTTGCAAGGTGCACACTGACTGACAATATCTGTAGAACAGTCTGAACGACCTCTTCGAAGTTTTGCATGGTTGAAATCTTGACCATTCCCAATTGCGACATATAGTCCATAACAACAGCAGTTTTCAATGAGGACACCTTTTCGAATTGTAATTCTTCATGTGAAAGGTTTTTTGAGCTCTTGTACGAGTTTGTGTTTCACTGGTTTGGTTGCTGCAACTCCACCAAATAATGTGTTTGTTGGAAGAAGATCATGCCGATGAAAGTCCTTCATAAATTCACCACTTTCTTTTGCTACATCCATCTCTCTATGTGCTTGCAAAGGTTATTTTTTTGTAACCTGTTTTGTAGTGCCTGGTTGGATGAAACTCTTCCTATTGCAATTAAAGTGTGGAATTTTGGCTTTAGTGATTATGTCAAACAGCTTTTTCTCTTTCAACACAAATCTCTCCTGCTCCAGTTCTGCATTTAGTTTCGATCCATGTTCCAGGACATATAGTAGATGTGTCTTTATATCATTATCCACATATTGTTTGGTCACCAAATTGTGTAGTCGCACAGGCTCAGTCATGTCAAAGGAGTTTCCTTGCTGCTGCATAAAATAAAGAAGGATGTCACTATGTTTATTAAAATATTCCTCTCTCTTCCCCACAAGTTCGTAGTGAGGAACAGTTTCATGGTGGTCCATTATTAGGTCGAGACTGGCAGCGCGCATGCGCTGTCTGAAAGACTTCTAGTAATCACTAAAAGGAGTGAAGTCCAACCTGCTGCTTTCCATAGGCTGATTCCACTGTTGCGCTTCTTTACAGTCTTCCAATTGGCTCCCGCTCCGATACATCACTTCCGTTTATGGCTGTGCAGCACCGCTCAACTACACATTAATTCCCCATTGATTAATCGCCATCCGCTTGAATTCGGGTACTTTTTCTTCACCCCCTCCTCCCTTTCCCCATGCCCTCTCTGCTTGCTGCAATGGAAGAGATTTGCTATGTCAATACGGCCAGGCCCTTTCCGGGTGCTGCGCTTAATGTTTATTTAATTGGTGTGTGCTCCGTGTTCATTAAAGGCACAAGCCTTCCTCCGACCTCAAAAAACACCCTGCGCTTAATATTAATTTGGTCGGTGTGGGCTCGGTGATCATTAAAGGCACAAGCCTTCTTCCTACCTCAAAAAACGCCCTGCGCTTAATGTTTATCTAATCGGTTTGGGCTCCGTGTTCATTGAAGTAAGGCACAAGCCTTCCTCCGATCTCAAAAAACGCCCTGCGCTTAATGTTTATTTAATCGGTTTGGGCTCTGTGTTCATTAAAGTAAGGTATAAGCCGTCCTCCGACCTCAAAACTGCTTTTTTTAAATGGGTTCCTGCTTGTCGCCAGCAGCTCTTTCACATTTTCTCTGCTTGTGTTAGTGAAGCTGATATTTTGTATAGCCTTTTTTTAAAGAGAGCTTGTTGGAGTGAAGGAATGCAAGTCACGTAGATGAACTCTTGAATTGTGGTTGTGTTTCCTGTATGGACACAGAGAGAAGAATAGGGGGGTCGTGCAGCACGAGACCTATTACCACTGGCTATAGGATTCCCTACCACAGGGTTTGCTGTCACTTTCTTTAAGTAGCCTGTATCATTTTTAAACCTGCGCCGTCTTTCCCTTTCTCGCTTTGCACCAATGGCTCACTCCCTCAACAAATCAACATGTCGTCCAGATGGTCACCCTTCCCCCACCGCTCCCTCATTCATTTTGGATTATTACCAATCACAGATTAACATTGCAACCGTATTAGCCGTGCAAGCCTTGGAGTAAAAACCAAAAGACTTGTGTGTTGATATCACAAGGCTGCAGTGCATGGATCTGTTTATTTGGTGGCTTGCACAGCGCAGTCCGATGCTTCACTTGTTTACCATCTCCTGTTCTACTTTCTCTTTCGTCTTTCTTGTTTACTTACAGCTGCCATCCAAAATGTGCAGGTTTTCCTTCCCAGTAACATTAAAGGCAGGCAGCAGTGTTCTTTTACAATTTCCTGCTCGTTTTCACATCAGTGGTCCTGTGGGAATTTGATTACCTTTTGTCTTTAAGACACATGTTGTAGTTTCTGGGGATCTCATTAAATAGAAAGCTTCCCATTCAATGGGAATCTTAAGCTTTGGGGCACAAATAGGTTAGTTAACGTCTGTTCCCAATTACTGCAATCTCCATGCTCTTTCTCCACACTTCCTAACACTTTTCTGGCTCTGAACGCAGTAAAACCTTAAGTATTTACGTCACATCAGTGAAAAATTTAGAAGTCACATCATCCAATCACAGCACTCTAAATAAAACTAGCTGCTAAGTATACAACCACGTTTCAAGGAACACATTTACAACAGCGACACCCCCTTCTTTCTCCTCTACCTGTCCCTCTAATCTCCACCTTTCTTCACTCTATTCTCCACCCTTCCGCTCTCTCTTTCCCTGCCTAATGCAACGGCGCTGTGGTATATGACCATGTTTTAAGGAACACGTGTGCCATAGTGACACCATAGTGACACCCCCTTCTTTCTCCTCTCCCTCTATTCTCCACACTTCCTCAATCTATTCTCCACGTTTCCTCTCTCTCTTTCCATGCCTTCTGGAACGGTGCTGTGGGGTAGCTTGAAAAATTAAGGAGCAGTCTTGAAGTACAAGACGGAAAGGGGGACACAGAGACAGCAAAATCTACTTTCTACCCAGATATAGTCACATATATACCTTTAAGGCTCTCTCAGATCTTGTAGACATGCCTGGTGCCACCTTTTTAAAAGCCCCAAGCAAAATTACATTTTGCCGGTTTAGTGCTCCCTCTTTCCTGGCAACTGGGGAATTTGCCGCCTGTATTTGCAACGTGGTAGACTACTGTTGATTGCCCGATAGTGCTTGCCTAGTTTCAGTAGTCCGTATAACACCCAGCCTTGACATAGCCCGCTCTGTTATTTACATTCCAATATGTACTCTATAAGGAATGCCAGTATTACTTTGCAGCTGTGCATTCGAATCAATCTGGCTGCTGTTTTAGTTCATAATATCTATTCAGCTTTTAACGCTTTCTCATTTGTTAAAGGTAGAGATGTTGACGTTAAAAATACCAATGGCAATACGGCTTTGCAAATTATTCCACTGCAAAAAAAAAAAAGTAAAACAAATTGTCCTTTTATCACCAACAGCTCTAACTTTTACAAATACGATACCTATTGCATTGCAAATGCTTGTTTTTGAATTTGTCTTCTCTCTGAACACACAGCACATAGAAAGGACTTCATGGTAAACTAGCTCCTATTGAGGAACATATTCAATTTTCTGTGTCTGACCAACAATTCTCTTGGTGCTTTTCTGTGATCTCACGGAACACAATAATCAGTAAATCCACAGTCTTCACGTGCAGCTCCCAATCACCTTCATGATCAGCATGTACCACGTTTTTCACTAGAGCTATCATGTGCAAAACATCTCCCTAGTACTTGCAAAGTTCTGATCTTTCTTCACATTCTTTGACAAACTCTATGGATTTGGTTTTCAGGTTTTCCGATTTTGGACTGAGTGTACTGAACATTGTCTGGCTTCAGATTATGTCTTATGAATGAAGTGCACCATGTGCCTTGTTCATTTCTGAGATAAGATATGCAAACCCTAAGTTGTCATTCTTGTTCAAAAAGGCATTCGAATGCAATGCTTCTATAGCTTCAGATACGATGAGCATTCCTTAGTAATGAACGCACAGAATGAGTTCCACTTAATACTGACTGGACAGTTTTGCTTCCAAAGACCTTCATCGCAGAAAATTAGCAGGTTAGGCTGGTCTTCAAGACGAGCATGCAAAATAGCTGTGTATACTGTTGTGTAGTTTGTGACTGAAGATGGTAGAGCTAGTAAAATCTCAACTTTCTTCAGTGGGATGGTATTCTGGGACATCAGAGCATGAATTCCTGCAGACAAAGGAACTGGCTTTTCTTCAACCTTCAGTCCACACCGAATAGTCAATATGATAAATTCAGTTAAATCAGCTTTGTGGACAGCAACATTAGGTAAAAGAAGATCCATGTCCTCAGCCACTTTGAAATGTTCTGGTAAACTGGGATGTGTTAATGGCTTGTAGTGATTTTGCACAAGTTGGCAAGACATTTGGGTTATAAGTTTGTAGCTTCTTTTGTTTATGCCTACACCTGACAAAAATTGTTTTCCAGCAGCTACCTCATTGGTATAGTCTTGAAAAAGCGCCATGGTAGTAGCATGTGTGCTGGATTTTCCAGCCAAAGAAGAGCTGTCTTCAAAATCAAAATTACCAAGAGCAGCAATTGTAAATTCCTTCCTGGTAAAATTACTTAGAAGTGGTGTGCTGTCAAATTCACAAGGTTTTACAGCACAAGCTGCTAACAAGTTCCTGCCCTGGACTATTGTTGATACACCAATCCTATTTATGAAAGTGATTAGCTCTCTACTTTTGCACTTGTCATAGATTTGGTGGGCAGTCATAATGTGTAGCGGAGTTTTCTTTTTGCTGTGATGCAATTCATAAAACATGATTTGAAAAAGACAGTACATTTGCACAGCATAAGCCTATCTGTTCATGGGGTTGTCTTCCACTTCTTCACTCATGTCTTCAAAGCCATCATCAATGTTGCCTGCTTCTGTTCCGAACTCAAGAACTTTAGTTTGTAACAGTTTAGATTTGCTGCTTTCAAACAATGATGTAATAAATGTTAAGACCACATCAGGCATTCTTTTTTATCTTCCTCATTTGCGGAGCTCTGGGGCATCACAAAATTTGCCATTAAGTCCAAAATCTAAATCTTTCAGGATATTTCTTAAAATGATTCCTGCTGATTTACTGCATCCTGTGATCTTATTTTGGCAGCATGAACTTCAGGAGCCGTATTACAGATGGTGCCCAGGGCCCGCAACGGGCGTTTGCGTGCACTTTGTGTGCCCCGGGGCGCTTTGGTATTTAGAAGGAGACGCAGACGATTGTGCGTCCCCTTCTATAATACCGATAGCGCTAGCGCACTTAAAGCGCCAGCGCTATCAACAGAGGGTGTTCCCTCACTCACATAGGGGCGTGTCCAATGCAAATGAGGGAATTCCTTTAACTGTGTACCCGCACCATATTACAGACACGGGGGCAGAGTTAAAGATGCCTTCAGGTGGTGCACTTTAAAAGGTAGCGCACTGTCAGTGCACCTTCTGAGAGCAGCCCTCTACAGGGGGTTAAAGGGCGTCCCAAGGACCCCCCAGACAACCCCTTGTAGGCAGGTGCAGTCGCTGACTGCACCCATCTGCAAGGGTATCTCTAATCCCCTTTGAAAGTGCCGCCTGCACTGTGAAAACACGGAACAGCTGCTCTTTGTTTACACCTGAATGCACTGCTGTTAGAACCGGTGGTCTCTAGTTGGCAGAGGTATGCACTTCTGACAAATAGGGACCTACCAACTCTAGTCAGGGCAAGGGGATTACACACTCAGATAACCCCTGCTACCCCCTTGGTAGCTTGGCAGAGCAGACAGGCTTATCTCAGAGGCAGTGTGTTAAGCATTTATGACCACATACAGTAATAAAGTGAATACACTACAAATGGACACAACACAGGAGTTATTATAAAAATAGTATTTTTATATAAGGCTTAGCACAAGACCAAATAACGACAAAAAATATACCACAATCTTAATAAATACTCTTTGGAAGGAAAAATAATAGTTCAGGTAAAGTTTCTTCTTAGGAAATAGTTCTTTAGCAACAAAAGTAAGTATTCTTCTGAAACACAGTTCTTGGCAACAATGTGACCCCCACAGGAGTCACACGA
Organism: Triturus cristatus; assembly: GCF_964204655.1. Lineage (NCBI taxonomy): Eukaryota > Metazoa > Chordata > Amphibia > Caudata > Salamandridae > Triturus > Triturus cristatus. Next base: position 944,951,735 of record NC_140582.1, read on the forward strand.
CGTCGAGTTTACGATATTCCCAAGGTTCGGCGTCGACCGCGAGGAGCGCTACGTCGAGCCTGGAGTTGCAACAGAACCCACAAACACAGTACCTTTGGAAATGAAGAAAACGATGATCCACGGCATCGAGATGTCGGCGTCGAGGTCGGCGTCGATCGTGCCTCGGATTCGGGTCGATCCGCAGCGGCATCTAGAGGTGTCGGGCCAGAGCAGCGCTCACGGCGTCGAGAAGGGCATCGAGTCGATGCGATTAGCAGCGGCGTCGAGACGGGGTCGCTTAGAGCTGGAGCCGATACTCACTACTCAGAGGCGTCGATACCGGCGTCAAGACGGGGTCACTTGGAGCTGGAGCCGATACTCACTACTCCTGGTGTCGCTACTGGTGTCGATCGGGCCCGGCGGCCGGTGCCGAAGACTCGGAACACTGGAGCCGTTACTCTCGATGTCGAGCTGTATTCGGCGGCGGCGGCGGCGTCGAGACTGCAGATTTCCCCTGTGCACTGGAAATAACACTTTCCAGCAACCAGCAATTCAGTAGAGGGTGAAGTCCTTTGGCCCTGTGACTTCAACAGGAGGCTGGCACTCTTCCAGCCCTTGGAGATTTTCTAGCAAGCTTTTGAGAGTACACACCAAGTTCCTCTCTCCTTGTTCCTTGGCAAAAATAAAGAAGCAGCTTCAGGTTCCCCCCAGCAAACAGCACACTGGCAGAAGGGGGAGGCAAGTCCTTAGATCAGCAGGCTTCTTGTCCTTGGTAGAGGTTTCCTTGTCAGAAGTGATCTGAGTTCTTTGGTTCAGGGGTCCTTCTTTTATACCCCTTTTCTGCTTTGTTCCCTTTGTCCAAGCAGGGAAATTCCCCCCATCTCAGGTTTGTTGTGGGTGTTGCCAGGCAGAGGCACCTGGCCTATTCACTGAGCAGGGCAGGGTCCTCAGCCGCCCAGCAGGAGGCGGAGCCAGTATTGTCACTGGCAGGAGCAGGGCTATCAGTCGCCTGGCAGGAGGTGGAGCCAGCATTGTGTCAGGCAGGGCAGGCTATCAGGGACTACTCTTCCCCCACTCTAAGTGTTGATGCCTCATTCACCCCACACTGACTCATTCAGACCTCTGGAGCCACCCAGCCCCTGACACACACACACCAAACCAGCAGAGACCGGTGGATAGTTGAACAAGAAAATAGCCACTTTCTAAAATGGCTATTTTCAAACACAGAATTTAAAAACCATCCATCCTAAAGGGTGTGTTATTAAATTCTGAGTTCAGGGATACTAAACTCGACCTGCTACCATGCTCCCTGAGTCAGATAGATTATAATGGAGTTAATAATCAGTCTGCCCATTCTGGCCTATTGGAGGCAGGTAGCCCTTCAATAGTGAAAAACGAAAATGGCTGTAATTCACTATTAGGTCATGCCACACACATCAGGGCATGACCTACCTTTTACCAACAATGCACCCAGACCTAGGGCCTACCATAGAGGTGTCTGAAATGTGGCAAAGTGAAGGTTTTAGAGACTGGCAAGTAGGTTTCCTTGCCAAGTCGACATAGCAGTCAGGGACTGCACACATTTTACATGCTGCTTCTGTGGGTGGCACAACCAGTGCTGCAAGCCCACCAGCAGCAGTTAACTTACATGCCCTTGGCACACGCAGTGCACTAGACTAGGGTCTGAACAGTAAGTCAACCAAGCCAATCATGGTAACACCAATCAATGTATCAATTTAACATAGGGAGCACTTGCACTGTGGCACTGATCAGCAGTGGCACAGTGCCCAAAGCAATATTCCAGCAAAAACATCGTAAACAGAGGAGGCAAACGGAAAAAAATGGAGGAGAGACTCATGCCAATGATGCCAGGTCTAACACGTGTCCCCTCCAGCTGAAATGTGGGGAGAACTACCCTTCACCCAGGAAGTCCTCATCACTAAGGTGGAAAAATCTGGACAGACCATCAGCATTGGCGTGATCTGTACCAGGGCGGTGTTCCACCGTAAAGTCCATCCCCTGTAGGGAAATGGGCCACCTCAACAGTTTTGGGTTTCCACCCCTCATCTGCATTAACCCTCTGAGGGGCCTGTGGTCTGTCTGAACCCGGAAGTGAGTCCCAAACAGGTAGGGCCTTAGCTTCTTCAGCGCCCAGACCACAGCAAATGCCTCACGCTCTATCCCACTCCACCTCTGTTCCCTGGGAAGTAACCTCCGGCTGATGAAGGCAACAGGTAAGTCTCGGCCCTCCTCATTCATCTGTGCTAGAACAGCCCCCACACCATGCTCTGAAGCGTCTGTCTGGACAATGAACTCTTTAGAATAGTCGGGTGCCTGGAGGACCGGTGCTGTACACATTGCAGTTTTTAGGGTGTCAAAGGCTTTCTGACAGGCGTCAGTCCAGATCACAAGTCTCGGCTGCTTCCTGGAAGTCAGCGAGGTCAAGGGGTGCACAATGTTGCCATACCCCTTGACAAACCTCCTGTAGTAACCCGTGAGACCCAAGAAGGCTGAGTCTGGGTTTTGGGCGGTTCCCATGCAAGGATGGTATCTATCTTGGGTTGCAAAGGGGCCACCTTGCCGCTCCCTACATGGTGCCCCAAGTACACCACTGAACCCTGCCCAATCTGGCACTTACTGGCCTTGATTGTGAGGCCTGCTCTGCGCAGGGCCAACAACACTTCCTGGAGGTGGCGCAAGTGTTCCTCCCAGCTGGCGCTGAACACTGCTATGTCGTCCAGGTAGGCAGCGCTGAAATCCTCCAGTCCAGCCAATACCTGGTTGACCAACCTCTGGAATGTGGCAGGGGTATTCTTCATCCCAAAGGGCATAACCCGGAACTGGTAGTATACATCCTGGGGAGGTTTCCTGGAAGATTGCTCCCAGCCTTCTTTGACCAGACTCAAAGGCCCTCTTACCGGGTGTCCATACAAAAGCTCAAAGGGACTGAACCCAAGAGACTTTTGTGGCACCTCACGGTAAGCAAACAGCAGGCATGTTAAGAGGACGTCCCATTTACGCCTCATTGGTTCTTCAAGACCCATAATCATGCCTTTTAGGGTCCGGTTGAATCTCTCACCCAGCCCATTACCTTGAGGGTGGTAAGGAGTGGTAAACTTGTAGGTTACCCCACACTCCTTCCACAGAGACTTCATATAATTAGAAATGAAGTTGGTTCCCCGGTCTGACACCACCTCTCTGGGGAACCCCATGCGGGAGAAAACACCCATCAGTGCCCGTCCCACCACGGGGGATGTCACTGTGTGGAGAGGGATGGCTTCCGGGTACCGGGTGGCATGGTCCACCAAGACCAGGATAAACCTGTTGCCCATGACTGTCTTGGGGTCCAGTGGCCCCACAATGTCAATCCCCACTCGCTCAAAGGGGGTACTGACCATGGGAAAAGGTTGGAGGGGAGCCTTCTGCTTCCGCCCACTTTTCCCACTTGCCTGGCAAGTTTGGCAGGTCCTACAATGGATGTCTGAATCCCTTCTCATCTGGGGCCAATAAAAATGGGTGACAAGCCTGTCATAGGTCTTGTCCTGCCCCAAATGTCCAGCTAACGGAACGTCATGAGCCAACCCCAGTAGGAAGGCTCTGAAGCGCTGGGGTACCACCAGCACACGGGCTGACCCAGGCTCAGCAGCCTTAGGCTCGCTATACAGGAGATCGTTCTCCCAGTAAATCCAATGTGACCCTGACTGATCACCTGTCGTTTGGGCTGAGGCCTGCTGCCTCATACCCACAAGAGAAGGGCACACTTTCTGTTCAGCACAAAATTCCTCCCTGGAGGGACCACCATCCTGCTGCCAATGGGTCAGCTCGGGCAGGTCTCCCAGTTCAGCCACTTGTTCCCCTGTAGGTTCCAGGGCATCCCCCTCAGGGACTGCTCCCTCCTGGGCCCTGGGAACGATGGGGGACGGTTTCCTGCATCCCCTGCCTCTTCTCTTCATGGTTGGGTCCTGGGCCATACTTTCAGGCTCCGGAACCCCATCAACACCCTTACTAGCTGACATGGACCGGGTGGTCGCACACACCCACTCCGGCAGACCCAACATTTCCAGATGCGCTTTTCGCTCCACCTTAGCCCAAGGGGAGTCCTCCAAATCATTGCCCAGGAGACAATCAACAGGCATGGCGGGCCTCACAGCAACCTGAAGAGTACCTGAGACCCCCCCACTCAAAAGGAACTTGAGCTACCTCACACTTACTCTGTGAGTTGTCAGCAGCTACAACGGGGTAGAATGCATGAGGGACCACCTGCTCTCTGGACACCAAGTGACACTTGACAGCTGTCACACTTGCTCCGGTGTCTCCGAGAGCTTCCACCCTATGGCCATTAATGGTCACCCACTGCCTATATTTCTTAGTGTTACTAGGCAGAGGGGTTGGAGGGACCATTTCCACGTCTCCTAAAGAGACCAGGGACATTTCTGTGGGACCCCACCCACCGGGGGCACCCATCTCACTCCCTCCCAGGGCTACATTCACTACCTGACAGGGGGGTGCACGCGGCGGTGCATTCGAATCCTTCATGGGACACTGGGGATCATAATAACGGTGTCCCACCTGCTTACAAACGTAGCAGGTCATTGGGCCCCTGGGAACAGGTTTACCTGTCGGGACCTCTGGCTTCTTTACAGGGGGAGGCTGGGAACCCTTCCCTTGGTTCCCTTGGGGATTACTTTGGGGCCCTTTCTGAAACTCCCTCTATTTACCCCTGTCCCCCCCACTCTTCTGCTGGGGACCCTGCCCACCTTTGGCTGAGTCTCCCACTGGACCCTTGTGGACCCTGGTACTGACCCAGCGGTCCGCCTCCTCAGCAAGTTTTCTAGGGTTAGATATCTTGCTATCAATAAGGTGCTGGCGTAGCTCTGGAAAACAGTTATTAGACAAGTGCTCCCATGCAAACAAATCATAAAGAGCATCATAACTATCCACCTTGCTACCCTTTACCCAACCATCCATGGCTCTGCAAAAGAAGGACACATATTCAACCCACGTAGTACCAGGCAACTTCTTACATTCTCTAAAGGCTTGTCGGTACTTTTCTGGAGTTAAGCCATACCTCAACATTAAAGCATCTTTCATATGAGTAAAAGACATCCTATACTCAGCAGGCATGCCCAACAAGGTATCTCTCCCCTCATTGGCAAAGCGACACCACAACCCCGCTCCCCAATCTTTCTCAGGGACCCGGTGGGCCAACAATGCTAACTCATATGCTTTAAACCATTGACCAATATCCTCATTTCTACTGTAATCTTTTATCACATCTTTAGGAAAATAAAACCTACTTTCTGCAGGCACAGATGGAGTGCTGCCACCAGAGGGATTCAACTCTAAACTCTTAGTTTTAAGCTCCATCTCCCTCACCATCTTCTCACGTTCAAACGCTAATTTCTCTCTTTCAGAATCTAATCTTTTGCTCTCCATTTCAGCTTCCCTTTTGCTTCTTGCATTCTCTAATTCCAACTGCCCTCCTAATTTAAGTTTTGCTATCTCTAACTTGTATTCCCTCTCCTTCTCCCTGTCTTCCAACTCTTCAGGAGAAAGGCTCTTAGAGGACACACTGCTGCCGGGAGATGCCACGTGCCCATTCATGGGCTCTTCCACCTCCTCTTCCTCTTCCTCTTCCAGTACCACCTCCAGATCAGAGGGATTTCTGGCCTCTAACCAGGCCTTCAGTGCTTTGAGGAAGTCGTCTCTCAATCTGAGACCTGTGGTAGGAACTTTAAACTGCTTGCACAAGTTCGCGGCTGCCCTGGGGGCAGCGCTACACCATCATGGGGTGCATTTTCACTGTTTGCGTCTGGCGCACCTTTTGAAAGGTGGGCCGGGCGCAAACAGTGATAATGTGTAATAAAGCCTCAGGCGTCAAATCAGCTGAGAACATCGTCAAGAGCTGGTTTGTTTTGTTAGACTGACAAAAAACAACTTTGTCATTGTACATTCTCACCAGAAAAATCTAAATTTCATTTTTATGGATCAATACGGTTTCATCAATGTTGGCTATTATTTCTCTGATCTCACTGAGTGTGAACCTATAGCCAGCATTCAAGAGTGGCTTTAAAACTCAATTCGCTTTTTTAAAGAGAGCAAACTTAACTGAAGGCTGGTGGTTACGTTGCTGTTGACAGCTCATTCTACATTCAAATGTTAGAATGTATAAACACATGCAGTTCGGTGGGCATACAAATCCACTGCAAATACATTCACCTTGCTGTTTAGATCAGGTACTTTGTTGAAAACTTCATCTTGGAAGAAATTTGCTGCAGTTAAAAGCATGCTTGCCCTTTGAGACTCACATACTCTGTACTTTGTTCTTTCATTAATCCCTTTGGCCCTTGTTCTGGCTAAACCTCATATAACATATTGTAGATCCTCTGGTTTCTCATCAGTTGTTGGAGGTGAACGAAGTGGATGGGCATTGGGTTTGGTTGTCATCACTCTCTCACAAAACTCGGATTCTTGTTGTAATTCATTGCTTCTGCTATTTTTTGATGAATGTTTTCCAGGCTTTTTTCCATTGTATATGACTTGTAGCACTTGTTGTCACATCATTATAGAGCCGCCATTTTGAAAAATGGAGGAAGGGTTGCTCTGAGGATATATTTTCTGTCTCTATAAGTCTACTTGACCCTCAAAATCTATGTTTTGACACCAAAATGAAGTATATAGGTCTTATGGTTCCTGAAATATTCCATCATCACTGCAACACATCAGCCATTTTTTCAAAATTTGTCATAAAGAAAAATTCAGCCCGGATTAGCAATGTCTACCTAAGCAAAATTACTTCCCGGATGATAAATAAACACAAATCAGACATGAAAATTTCTGAACAACAATTTTTTTTACAGATGTATATCAAGGGGCCAGGGCTATTACCTGATTCACAGACCTGTGGTAACTTGCATCTGCCGAGAGGGCAATATGGGCAAAATGTCACACACAATGGGGTCGTGTCCTACAAGGACAGGATAACGGTTGGACCTTCAACTAGTTTACACACCAGGGCTGACTCTAGGGTGGTGTAAACAGTGGAACTGCACCGGGCACTGTCTTAGGGTGGGGGTGTTGTGTTTGAAGTATATTATGGTTTTAAAATCACCTGCTGCCACGTTCATGGCCTCCAGCAATTTTCATGTAACAATTAAAATGTCAAGATAACTCTGTTGATTAATGTTCTTCCAAGAGAGACATCAGATGTTTGTCTAGTGGAAATCTTGACTCATGGAAATGTAATGCAGATGGTTAATATGCATGCTGCACAGAACATGTACCTTTCAGATAACAAAGTGAACGTAATTGAAATAGGCCAGTGGGTTGCTGCTGCTTTTGTCTGAGAGATCCTTTGCTACTTGCAGTTTATAAGTTATAATCCTAACAGTGAGATATTTATTAACTGTCATCAAAGAGCTGCATGCAAACTGCAAAGTATAGATTACAGTTTTAGGATTTTTTCCGCAGTCTTTTATTCTCCTTATGTTGGAAAAAGGGTTCATTTAGATAGAAATTAATTCTGATTATTAAAGAGAAACCACAACCATGGTGTTATGTTTTAAAATCTTAGTTTGTGCTTTTCCAGACCAAGCACTATCGTGCCTACCAGTAATAATGACATGTGACTCCTACACCGTGTAGTCATCCGTCATATGAAACATTTCCTATACACTGATTTACACACCTATGATTGATTGTCTCTGTGTAGTGTGTGTGATGTAAAGTGCTCTGACAGCCTACAACGGTATGAGTGCCGGTGGCACTATAAAACTAATTAAGTGTATATGAGAGAGAGAGCGGTTAAGGAAAGTTGAGGGGCACTGTTAAAGGGTGGTAGTGGGGGAATCCATGGCGGAAGTGATCATTGGGTGGAGCGTCAACAAACATTGTCACACTGGGCGCCACCAGTGCTAAAGTCGACCCTGGTACACATGAAAAGAAGAACACACAGACCAGCCTTTTTATTAACCAAGCATGAATAAACATTCTGTTTACTATATACAATGAATTGGGTTGGAATCTCTCGCACATTTTCACAAGATTTTGGCTGGAAAACCCCCAATCAGAGTAAACACAGATTGTTTGTTTATGAAAAACCATACACAATTTCATCATAAAATTGAATGGAAGCCCGTCTCAACACTGCTGTCTACCACCACCAGAGGGGGACCAGGACTACCAGTCCCAGCCTCCCACGTGGCCGCTGACATCAATGCCATTTGCTTGCACTCCGAGACGCTTTAAAACTCTTCGCAGGCTCCCGCAGCACCCGGAAAAGGCCTGGCTGGGCCACCCCCCTGTCATCTCCAGCTTGAGGACCTGGGCTGTTAACTTGCAAGGTACTGTTTGGCACTTTGTCCCTTATCCACCTATTGCCCTATAGATACTATGCCCTACACCACGGGTACTCATAGTATGGCCCGCGGGCCGCCAGCGGCCCGGCAAGCCTTTCTTGGCGGCCCGCGGACCTTGCAAACATCGTACCAGTGTTTTTGTGGTTTTTTTTTACAGTGTCAGCAAACAGACTCTGCTCTGTGGGGGCCGGGCGATTCAAGTGCTAGCGCCCCTGCAGCTCCACTTGGATTAAGAAGAGGTGAAATACAACAAAGCCTCGTTATCATGCAAATGGTCTCTTAAAGACCTGTGAAGTACTCCGGTGGGGCTGCGTGTGTGCCCAGGATGGGAAGCTGCCACACAAGGGGAGGGGGGGGTGGAGGGGTGAGCGGACAAAGAATGACAGAGGACAGCAGGGTTTGAGAGTCGGGTGAGGTGACAGAGGGCAGAGACAAGGACAGATAGAGGCAGAGACAGATAGAGACAGGGGCAGACAGAGCTAGATAGAGGCAGAGACAGGGACAGACTGACAGAGACAGATAGAGGCAGAGACGGATAGAGGTAGAGACAGACAGCGATAGAGACAGAGAGAGAGACAAAGATAGAGGCAGGGACACATAGAGACAGAGGCAGAGACAGAGACAGACAGAGGCAGAGCCAGACAGAGGCAGAGACAGACAGAGATAGAGACAGACAGAGACAGATAGAGGCAGAGACAGGGACTGGGCAGACAGATAGAGGCAGAGACCGACAGAGACGGAAAGGGAGACAGAGGGAGGGAGACAGATAGAGACAGGGGCAGACAGAGCTAGATAGAGGCAGGGACAGACAGACAGAGACAGCGGCAGAAACAGACAGAGATAGAGACAGACAGAGATAGAGACAGGGACAGACAGAGACAGAGGCAGAGACAGGGACGGGGCAGACAGACAGAGACAGAGACAGACAGAGACGGAAAGGGAGACAGAGGGAGGGAGACAGAGACAGGGACAAACAGAGACAGGGACAAACAGAGACAGGGACAGACAGAGACAGGGACAGACAGAGACAGGGACAGAGACAGATAAAGGCAGAGACAGATAAAGGCAGAGAGAGGGACAGACGGAGACAGAGAGACAGAGCTGGAGAGGGAGACAGAGAGGGAGACGGAGGGAGGGAGACAGAGGGAGGGAGACAGAGGGAGACAGAGGGAGGGAGAGGGAGACAGAGGGAGGGAGAGGGAGACAGAGGGAGGGAGACAGAGGGAGGGAGACAGAGGGAGGGAGGCAGACAGAGGGAGGGAGACAGAGAGAGGGAGGGAGAGATAGAAAGAGGGAGATAGAGAGAGGGAGATAGAAAGAGAGAGGGAGATAGAGAAAGGGAGGGAGACAGAGAGAGGGAAAGAGACAGAGAGAGGGAGGGAGACAGAGAGGGAGGGACAGAGAGAGAGAGAGAGAGGGGGACAGAGAGAGAGAGAGAGAGAGAGAGAGAGATATGTGTATGCCGGGTCCGGTGGCTCAATCGACGAAGGCGTCCGCTGCAGGGGCCTGTGTTCCACCTCATGGTCACAGTTTTTTTTTGTTACTCTAGCCCCGCCCCCTCCCCCAATGACCCCGCCCCCACGTTGTGGCCCTCGGCCACAAACCACATTGTAAATTTGGCCCCTGAGAGAAAGTTTGTGAGTACCCCTGCCCTACACCTTACGTCATCCCCTGCAGATTTGACTTGCTGACTTATTGACAGTTCCATTAACAGCCTGGTATGGGGACAAGGAAAGGGACTGAGGCTGGGTTGGGAGGTGCCACAAAGAAGAGATCTAAGAAACGGTCTCAGGCGCCAGGGCATGAATCTGGCAATGAAGTGGTGCATGGGACGAATGTCCTGGACTGCATTGAGATCCTCGTTGCTAACTGTGACGGGTTGTTCATGTCACCCGTTCCAGCTATTGACACTCCCACCCCTGTAACCACCACTAAGCCCTCCTACTCACACACCTCTATTGGGCCCATCAATGCAGGGTATGGGAACATATCAAATTTATTTAAGAAAGCTGCTAATAAATCACAGCCAATGTCAGCTTCAGAAGTAATAAAAGAGCGCTCCAGTAGCTTTCTGTGTCTGTTAGAAATGGGATCTTTGGTTGGCTAAGGCTTGCGCCAAAGCCAGGCAGAGACCACCACTCTAGTCAGGGTAAGGCAGTTATACACCAAAGATAACCCCTGCTCACCCCCTTGGTAGCTTGGCACGAGCAGTCAGGCTTATCCCAGAGGCAATGTGTAAAGCGTTTGTGCAACACACACACACAGCAGCAACACACTAGGCACACCACAAAAGGAACTCCACACATGGGTATATCAAACATATCCTTTATATTATCATAAACCACATTAGATGGTAATCACACAATATACACTGTGCCAACTGGCACTGGGCAATATTTACAGCGGATTATATACACATGACAGGGCCACCTGAACCACTGCCAGAATCATCACTTAGTAGAAATAGTAAAAGTGAGATTTATCATAAACGTAGAGCACAACCAGTAATTGTAGCACAAATAGTAAATGTAGAGCACAACCAGTAACTACTGGTGAAATACTGAACTGAGACCTAGACCCTGCAACGTAAACCAGAGGATGCATAAATCACCTTGCGCATGAATCACATTAGGCATAAAACTACATTAGCATCACACATTATGCACCAACCTCACACGTAAAAGCACATTATGTAAGAATCATGAGGCAATAGGCCTCGCAAGCATAAACACCATGGGCAATATTTAGCATAAACGCAGTATGCCCCAATCGGGGGCACAACACACTGGACCTGGACCCAGGCCAACTGGCCTCTCATAGGGGCTCAAATGCCCAATGTCCAGAATGTCCGGGCTGGCTGCACAGCAGCAAATGTGCGCAATGCACCGGCCTAAACCTAGCAGCTGCCCACTAATTGCTGGGTAACTGTGCGGGCAAAAATGTGGGCACTGGCCCTCCTGCTCGCTTAGTCCCCACTCGCAATATGGCGCTGGCACCACTGTGCAGTGAGTCCCCCACTGAGGCTTTTCACCACAAATTGCGCCCATGTGGCAGCTGCCAACTGCCAAACTGGGCAGCTGGAGAAAAATGATCCCTGGCACCACTGTGCAAAACTGGGCCCCACTGGGACTCTTACAATCCAAGGTGCCCTCGCTGACAATGAGCACTGGCACCACTATGCCCAATATGCAGCCCCACTCATCGGGGTCTCTGTCTGGTGCAACGGGCACCCGGAAGACTGGCCAGACTCAACCCCCCTTGAGCTCCACTCACCGGGGCTCTCTGTGGCATCTCTCGGCCTCTTCCTGGCAGGGCATGGCAGTGTGGGGCACGGAGCTCCGTCTCTAGGGACGCCTCCTTCCTCCAGGTACGTTGCTGGACTCTCCCTTGCGCAGGCAGGACACACAGGGCTCACACCACAACTGCGGGAGCCCTGCCTACAGGATCCCTCAGAGCTTTGTTTGGGCATACGTCGCAGGGCTCTCCCTAAAGCAGGGGAGCTCTGCGGGATCACCGGCCGCGGTCAGCATAGGCGGGGTGGGCTCCCGACCGGCACGTCTCTTCTGGGCCGCTCTCAGGCCCCGCTCACAAACAGGCAGTCCCGTCTGAGTCCTGTTCGCCGCTCCGACGCAGCAATTTCTCTATTTGGATCCCGGGCCGCGGCGGTGATTTCCAGGTAGCAATGCGGGGTGGGCTCCAGCTGAGTAAATAAAACTAATGGAGGGTGGGCACCCTCTTCTGTTTGAATAAAAAAATGTATAACGCGGGGTAGGCTCCCGCCAACGAGCACCGCAATCCGGGGTGGGCACCCACTTTTAAAATATGCATGGGAAAATCCCTCAAAGTCGATTGCAGCTCAGCGCTGCAGGTCCAAAGCGGAGGTGCTCCTCCCAGTAATAAAGAGCAAAGCGCTCTTCCTCAAATGAAGGCAAAGCGCTCCCATGGTGCTTGAAAGTTTAAAGTCTAGGGGTAAAAGTCAAAAGTCCAGGGGGCAAAGGCCGGGCCCAGGCAGGCCAGCACACAGGGCCCTCCAGCAGGGAGGCAGTCCCTCGTGGCAGTTCCTCATGGAGCCCAGCAGCAACAGCAGGCCCCCCTAAGTCAGGAATAGCACACAGAACCTTTTCATGGGGTCACAGCCCCTATATTTATATTACAAACTCCCTTTGTGTCACAGCACAGGGCTTGGGGATACCAGTCAGAACTGGTTTAGGGGGGATATGGAGCACTTTGTTTTGCCCAGCTCCTCTTCCATTTTTCAGGTGGGGGCTCAGTGATCAGACGCACCACAGGGGGCAGAGCCAGCATTGTGGAGGGAAGGCACAGCCCTATTCAGGTCCCAGGTGCAACTCCTCCCTCCCATCTAGATGCAGATCTCTCTATTCACCACTGGGCTGACTCACCCTGTCCCCTGGAGCCACCCATACCCCTCAGCTCCTGTCACTCACAAGCCAGACATGCACTCCACATCAGGTAGGCAGACACATATCACACAAAAATGCCAACTTCTAAAAGTAGCACTTCTCCACCAGTCACCATAAATCTGCGCACACTGTTGCCCAGCATTTATTCTCACGAATTCATACATACTAAACTCGGCCCTGCACTCCTCTCATACCAGGAACTACCATGGACACACATATCCCTAATGCATTCCTATGGGCCAATCTCACCACACACACTCAGAGCGCTCATGCACTTTACACTGGGCCACAGTGCTAAAGTGCACAGAGGCCAAAAACTACCAATATCAGGTCACAGAAAAGGCAAAAAGTTTAGGGGTGAACCTTCCAAAAGGGCCAAGTGCAACACAACCCCCTTCCAGCCAAAACGCAGGGTAGACCAATCACTGCCTTGATGGGCTTCCCTGCTTTGGGCGATAGAACACGGACGCGGGCCCGCAATGGCAGGGACACCCTCCAGTTCTACGCCACTCTGAACCCACATGGTTCCCTCTGTAAAAGCTCTCTGGACCAACTGGGCTACCCCACTGGTACTCCCTAGCTGTCCGCGGCAGGACCAGGCCCTAGGCCACCCAGATGTCACTGGTCCTTGCCCATCCTCAGGGTGGGGGGTAGTAACCCCTGGCACATAGTAACCATTCTTCACTCTACCCCTCATCAGGGCAGTCCTAAACTGCCACTGATCCTTTAGCCTAGGGTCTGTACCCTTAGGCTGACCAGAAGTCACGGGCGAGGCTCTCCTCCACCTACCTCTCCTTCTAGGGTTCGGCACTCTCCTCCTTTGAGAGGCACCCTCGGACCACAACTCTCCCACCAGCTCAGGACCTCTCTCCAACTACTGGTCTCCCAACCTAGGGTCTAACCCCTCAGGTTGCACCGGGGTCAAAGGCAAGGACTCCCTCCCTCTGCACCCCCTTCCAGAGTTCTGCACCCTCCCAACTGGAGTGGTACCCCTGGAAGATGAACCGGTCAGGACACTGGTTACAGATGTCCTTTCCTCCAGGTCAGGCAGCTCCTGAACCTGGCCTTCCAACCTTGGGTCTAAATCCTTTGGCTGAGTACTTGCCTGGCACGCCAGGACTTCTGGGGACTCACACGGTATCCCCCCGAGGGTAACACATGACTCATGTGTCGTGTGACCGTCTGCTGGCGCAGATCTCCCGACCCCTGTCCACCTGACAGTGCGTGAATATCCCCCAGAACAGAAGTGGTATCACTCTGGTCACTCCAAGGGGACTCAACCCTACTGGTTGGTCCCTGACCCACTGGTTCTTCCACCGGGGGAACACATCCCCCTCTCACCCCTCACTCGGACTTCTGTACCCTCCCAACTGGATTAGCACCGCCAGACACCAGAACCACTGGAGCTCTATTTACAGACGCTCCAGGTTCTCCAGACACTAGGAGATCCTCCCCAAATGGTCTAACAGGACAGCCTAGGCCCCCAACCTGGTGTTCCCCTTGGGAACCATCCAGATCCTGAGACTGGGGTTCGGGCACCTGGGGACACTCAGTCCCACACTCACTCCTACTCCACTGAGACAGGATGTGAGCCCCTATACCCCTCCCACTACACTGGGACCTAGCTGGTCTACTCTGAACCTCTTCCCAAATACAAGACTGGAAGATACCTGAGCCACAACTTTCGGGGTCACTCCCCAATGCCTCTTCCGAACCTTGGGGACTTTCCCAGAGGTCTGCTTCCTGTGCAAGTTCCCATGGATCAGAAAACCCACACTCCAACAGGTGTTGGTGCAACCCCGGAAAACACTGACTGAGCATGTGCTCTTTGATGATCAGATTGAACAGTCCTTCTAAATCCTGTTTCGTGTTAACTGTCACCCAATCAGCCAGTGCATCATTACATTCATCCGCAAACAGTTTCTTACTGCCCCTGAACTTCTAGGGTACCAGGCACCATACTCTGGGAACTGGGAATGGGACTTCCTGCACTGGACTCCATATTGCTGCCACCACTGGATCCCACCCTTCCTGGGGATTCCAGAAAACTACAACTGCACTCAGGGGATAATCTACCCTCCAGAGCTAAATTCTCCCTGGCGAAGGCCCTCTTAGCCTCCGCCATCCTCTCCTGCGCTAAGACCCTCTCAGTCTCTAGCTTTTGCTCTACAAGGCCCAACGTCTTGAGACTCAACTCCTGATCCAGTAATGCCTTTTTCTCCTCTAAGGCAAACTTCCTATGCTCTAACTCCAATGTTTGAGCTTCCTTTTGCTCATAGCTCTCCTGCTGGAGTATCTCTAAAGCAAGCTGATGCTCCCTTTCTTCCCTCCTACCTACCCACTCCTCTGGGGACAGGGAAAGGGAAGGGACGCTGCCCCTGGCACTGGACCCAGCAAGGGGCTCCCTATCTACGGGGTCCTCACTATCTACTGGCATCCCTGTCCTGTCATTTTCTTCCTCCACTTCAGACTCCTCAGGGCCACCCTCAGACCCACCACCCTCTTGGCGTGCAGCCTCGGTCCTCTTCTCCCCATTGCACTCACGGTCCCATTCATCCTTTTGCCATTGGATCAGGTTTTCCCGAAGTTTTGACAGGTTGTGTGACCCACTCACTGCTATGTCTCTCTCCTCACAGAACTCCACCAACTCCCACATACTTTATCTAAACAGACCATAAAAATTAAAGGTAGACTCCATTTTGACAGGACGCTCAGAGACACGTGCAACACAGGAGACCTAGGTGTCTGAGTTGGAGCAAGAGTACACATTCTATAAATGACCCCTTTTAGGAGAAAGAATAAAATAAAACTCAGAAACAATAATCCCCAAACATGTGATTATCTAAATGCAGAGTTTGTAGTGCACTAGTGTACTAGTTGTCGCTGTGGTACTGCGCAAACGCAAGTCCTATCCTCACCGCTGACCACCAATGTTAGCAATGGGATCTCTGGTTGGCTAAGGCTTGCGCCAAAGCCAGGCAGAGACCACCACTCTAGTCAGGGCAAGGGAGTTACACGCCAAAATAACCCCTGCTCACCCCCTTGGTAGCTTGGCACGAGCAGTCAGGCTCATCCCGGAGGCAATGTGTAAAGCGTTTGCGCAACACACACACACAGCAGCAACACACTAGGCACACCACAAAAGGAACTCCACACAAGGTTATATCAAAAATAGCCTTTGTATTATCATAAAACACATTAGATGGTAATCACACAATATACACCGAGCCAACTGGCACTGGGCAATATTTACAGGGGATTATATACACATGACAGGGCCACCTGGACCACTGTCAGAATCATCACTTAGTAGAAAAAGTAAAAGTAAGATTTATCATAAACGTAGAACACAACCAGTAATTGTAGCACACATAGTAAATGTAGAGCACAACCAGAAACTACTGGTGAAATACTGAACTGAGGCCTAGACCCTGCAACGTAAACCAGAGGATGCATAAATCACCTTGCGCATGAATCACATTAGGCATAAAACTACATTAACATCACACATTATGCACCAACCTCACATGTAAAAGCACATTATGTAAGAATCATGAGGCAATAGGCCTCGCAAGCATAAACACCATGGGCAATATTTAGCATAAATGCAGTATGCCCCAATCGGGGGCACAACACACTGGACCTGGACCCAGGCCAACTGGCTCCTCACAGGGGCTCAAATGCCCCAAGTCCCAAATATCCGGGCTGGCTGCACAGCAGCAAAAGTGCACAATGCACCGGCCTAAACGTAGCAGCTGCCCACTAATTGCTGGGCAGCTGTGCGGGCAAAAATGTGGGCACTGGCCTTCCTGCGCCCTTAGTCCCCACTGGCAAAATGGCACTGGCACCACTGTGCCCTGAGTCCCCCACTGAGGCTTATCACCACAAATTGCGCCCACGTGACAGCTGCCCACTGCCAAACGGGGCAGCTGGAAAAAAATGAGCCCTGGCACCACTGTGCAAAAGTGGGCCCCACTGGGACTCTTACAGTCCAAGGTGCCCTCGCTTGCAATGAGCGCCGGCACCACTATGCCCAATATGCAGCCCTAATCATCGGAGTCTCCGTCTGGTGCAACAGACACCCGGAAGACTGTCCAGACTCAACCCCCTTTGAGCACCACTCACCGGGGCTCTCTGTGACATTTCTCGGCCTCTTACTGGCAGGGCACGGCGGTGCGGGGCACAGAGCTCCATCTCTAGGGACTCCTCCTTCCTCCAGGTACGTCGCGGGGCTTTCCCTCACGCAGGGCTCACACAGCGGCTGCGGGAGTCCTGCCTCCAGGATCCCTCAGAGCTTTGTTTGGGCATACGTCGCAGGGCTCTCCCTCACGCAGGGGAGCTCCGCGGGGTCACCGGCTGCGTTCAGCACAGACGGGGTGGGCTCCCGAATGGCGCGTCTCTTCCGGGCCGCTCTCAGGCCCTGCCCACAAAGTGGCAGTCCCGCCTGACTTCCTGTTTGCCGCTCCGACGCGGCAGTTTCTCTATTTGGATCCCGGTCCGCGGTGGTGATTTCCAGGCAGCAATGCGGGGTGGGCTCCCGCTGAGTAAATAAAACTAATGCGGGGTGGGCACCTGTAGGAGAGTAGGATCTGCTTCACATGGGTACCCCTACTTTTTGCTGGTGTTTCACTGTTTTTTTTACCTTAGTCTGGCTGTGGCCCTGCTAATCAGGACCCCAGCCTAGCTGCTTCCTCTCTAAAATAGTTTCCATGTACATTAGGTACATCTCTGCTTGGATTCTGGAGTGTCTTATAAGCCTCTAGTATATGGTATACTATGTACCTAGGGCATAGGTACCTCAGAGGCCTACCAAGGGTTGAAGCATGTATTATGCCACCCCTGGGAAGCACTCCAAAATTACACCACAGGTCTGCTACTGCAGCCTGGTTAAGGTGGTGCATGCACCCCTTCCTGTGGTATAGGCTACCTATATCACTACAATTCCACACACATATAAAACCTATAAGTCACTCATATGGAAGGCCGTAACAATCCTGATGGCAGAGTGCTTGGTTTTTATGTGAGAGGGTGCCCCTGCATGAGCAGAGCCCCTCTGCAGCGTTCGGAGTACCTCCAGTGATGCTGTTTGTGGTGCAGCCTGACCATATACTCTTAAATGCATTATAGCCTCGCGGTAAATGCTAACTTTGGACTGGTTCCACGGAAACATGTCGTGTTTGGTGTCAAACACTTTGGAATTCTACCCCCCCCCCACCAGTTATGGTGGCGGGGGTAGCATTCCACCCTTCTAGAGGGAGAGACATGTTCACACTGGTCTACCCGGTAAAGACTTTCTAAAGCCCTAGCATCACAAAATGGATGCCGCTGCCACAGACACGGGTCTGGCCTCCTGCTGCTGACCACAACTCCAGCAGGGGAGGCCTGGACAATAGGTTTCCTGGCCCAGACCTCCCCATACAGGCAGATATGTATTGCGGCTGGGCGGGAGCACTCTCTGGTGCTTTGAAGTCCTGCACTGGGGGCACGCTTGGTGTCCCTGTGCATAGTCCAGTTCAAACCGGTTGCAGGGGCTACCTGACCCTTCTCTGGCACGAAACTGGACAAAGGAAATGGGTGTAGCCACCCCTCTTTCCAAACCTTCCCATAGGTGGGTCCCTAGAGTATGTCCAACCACCAAACTTAGTATAAGTATGGGAACTCAGTCCTTGAGGCTTTAGATTACCCTGGACGAAACTCTGAAACATATATCTTGGACCTTCGACTTTCTATTTCCGCTAGAAGACTGAAGAAATCTCCCTTGGGGTCAAGGAGTGACTCCCCTGCTTGGCAGGCACCAAAGAAGCAACGGTCTGGTCTGCAAATCTGAAGCTCCCGCCGGATGCCAAAGTCTTTGCATCACCAGAGGTAGATTTCCAGACTTCTGCGAGGCTACCCTGAGTCCACAGCAAAGCTGAGGTCCGTGGCTATCGTGGGTGACATGGAACCGTGACCCCTGGACACCGTGATCTTTTGCCGCTACATTATCTTCCTGGTCTTCCTTGAAGTTGTGCTTTGGGCTCTGAGTATCCCCCGCCATGGGCATCTACAGCACCGAAGATCTCTGGCCTCCACTCCACGAGGGACCCGTGGGCTAGTTTCCAATGCGACTGCTTGAGGCTCCTTCGCGATTGCTAGCCCGTTGGCTAGTGGGTCCAAACAAAGTCAACTCCTCTTCTGATTGGGCTTTCCCGGTTGCTCCAGACGTGCCCCGACTTACCCTCACTGGGGGAGTCCCCCAGACCTTGCTGGTCTGCACTGACGTCTTTCTTCTATGTACACTTGACTTGCCGTTGCCAAGGCTTGTTGGCTCCATTCTGGTCGCTGACACCGCAGCACTCCTGGTCATCGTTGATGCCTCCTGGACCTCGTGGCTGAAGAGTCAAGACACCCATCAACTCACCTGAAGCACCCAACATCTGTGGGCATTGGACTATCGTGCCCCTGGTCACTGGTAAGTGACCCAGACTCTGTCTCCTCTGCTTTCAGGTTCCTTCCATCCTCGATCCAGGCTTGGATCTCTTTGGGACACTTCTCCTCTTCACGGCAGCAGCACTTCTTGGCCAGCTTCCATTGAAAACGACGCCGCGACCCAACACCATTTGACACCTATGCACCCGGCTTCCCTGGGTGAGGTAACTCGAGTACTCCGGTGCTCCCGTGGGTGTTGGCCCTAGACACCTCTAAGTCCAAAAGGGTTTGCTTGTAGTCGTCCTCTAAGTGTCCTTAAATTCTTAATTTCCAACCGCGACTTTCCCCATAGAAGTTAATGGTGATTTGCGGCTGTGTTCTCACACTGCGCGCATCCCCCGTGGGTCTCCTGTGTCACTACCTTGGGTGGTTCCTTGTGGTCCAAGCACTTCTACAGGCTCTAGGTCTTGCATCTATCTTAGTCGTGGTTCTTATACCACTTTATTGGTATATGGTTTGGTACGCCCCTAGGGCCCAAACGTGTATTTGTGCTTTTACTGTTGAATACTGACTTGTAACTTAAGTACTTCGAACTCTAGCCTCATAAAGAGACTAGAGGGGTGTGTTTTATCTTGAATAGATATATTTTAAATATATACCTGGTGTGGTTGTCCTTTCATTTGGTCATTCAAGAGATTATAGACTGGTAAAACAAGCTGCTTTACATTCCTTCAAGACTTAGCCTGAAGGCTGCTCTCCATAGCTACCACTAGGATAGCTTTTTAATAAAGGTTGTCTTTAACCTATAACCATAAGGGGTTGTTTGGACTGATACAGGGTGCCCACTATAACTAGTGGACAGCATATATCAGGCCAACTTCTCACAGCACCCGCTTCTGTTTAAAAAAAAAAAAGTATAACGCGGGGTGGGCTCCCGCAAACGATCACCACAATGCGGGGTGGGCCCCTGCTTTCAAATATGCACGGGAAATCCCTCGAAGTCGATCGCAGGTCAGCACTGCAGGTCCGAAGCGGAGGTGCTCCTCCCAGTAATAAAGAGCAAAGCGCTCTTCATCAAATGAAGGCAAAGCGCTCCCAAGGCGCTAGAAAGTTTAAAGTCTAGGGGTAAAAGTCAAAAGTCCAGGGGCAAAGGCTGGGCCCAGGCAGGCCAGCACACAGGGCCCTCCAGCAGGGAGGCAGTCCCTCTTGGCGGTCCCTCCTGGAGTCCAGCAGCAACAGCAGACCCCCCTAAGTCAGGAACAGCACACAGAACCTTTTCATGGGGTCACAGCCCCTATATTTATATTACAAACTCCTTTGTGTCACAGCACAGGGATTGGGGATACCAGTCAGAACTGGTTTAGGGGGGATTCAGAGCACTTTGTTTTGCCCAGCTCCTCTCCCCTTTGTCAGGTGGGGGCTCAGTGATCAGACGCACCACAGGGGGCGGAGCCAGCATTGTGAAGGGAAGGCACAGTCCTATTCAGGTCAAAGGTGCAACTCCTCCCTCCCATCTAGATGCAAATCTCTCTGTTCACCCTGTCACCTGGAGCCACCCACACCCCTCAGCTCCTGTCACTCACAAGCCAGATATGCACTCCACATCAGGCAGGCAGACACATAGCACACAAAAATGCCAACTTCTAAAAGTGGCACTTCTCCACCAGTCACCATAAATCTGCACACACCGTTGCGCAGCATTTATTCTCATGAATTCATACATACTAAACTCTGCCCTGCAATCCTCTCATACCAGGAATTACCATGGACACACATATCCCCGATGCATTGCTATGGGAGGGCAGGCCAATCTCACCACACGCACTCAGAGCGGGCACGCACTTTACACTGGGCCACAGTGCTAAAGTAAGCAGAGGCCAAAAACTACCAATATCAGGTCACAGAAAAGGCAAAATGTTTAGGGGTGAACCTGCCAAAAGGGCCAAGTCCAACAGTGTCCATCAAGTGAAGTATGTCCCCCTGATAGTGTTACATTTGGTGACCTCCCCTTGAGTAATCGTTTTGTCCCCCTTGCAATAAATTTGGCCACAAACGATGTACATAGTGACCCGGAGCATGCAACTAAAACTGTCAATGGGGTAAATCAGAACTCTTTCCAGGGAGAAAGGGAGGCTGTCAACGAATTAGCACCCTAAATCTTAGATCTTCAGAGGGAAATAGCAACCTTAAAAGGTTCTCTTGAGACTATTGCCATCTTAGTGTCAAAAATCTACCACAAAATTGAAGAATGTATCAGACCCCAGCCCCCAATCAGTGCCCTCCTCACTTACCCATGCTAATTTGAGAATGGGCCCTGTACCTTCCCTTTCCAAGCAAACCGGCTTCAATGCTCTGTTTACGAACACTGCCCCCTAGCATGGCCAACTTGATAGGATTGATAGGGCACCTGATACCTGATACCCCATCATCTGCCCATTGCAGGTATCAAGAGGATCAAGGTAGGATTTAAAGGGGTGCACCACGGGATCTAGCTGGGCAAGGTATGTTGCTAAAGTAAGCGTCTCAGAGATTGAATAGAAGTTGTAGTAGGACGTCCTTACCCTCTCACCTACCCCAACTACCACATCCAAATCACATCGCTCCTCTGCCTACATCTATTTATCTGACCAATCTCCCCAAGGTGGAAAACAACAGCTCCAAACATGAGACTGGAGAAGCCCTTAAAAATAAAGCTATACACTGGCTGAGGCACACCAGGGGCTGTGGATCTATAATGAGGGATGGCAATGTCCAGGCAAAAAGATGCGTCCTTAAATATACCTCAGCTGATGCAATGGAGCTTATTTGACCATCTGGTGCATGATCTAGTTACCCTGGAAGGTAGAACCAATCCACAACCTTCTACAAACATCCGGCTGAAGCTAAATGTCCCTTCTACAACCGAACAAGCTAAAGCTGCCCTCCAATCTGCCGGGGACTCATCTATTTCAACTCTATCCCAGAATGACTGACTATTTCTATCTTCTGCTAAGGATCCCAAGTGCACCTCTTGTATAGATCCTGTGCGCATTACCCCAAGAGCACACACTCAACAAGAGGGCCCTCCCCAAGAGTACGAGAGCATGCCAGCAAACCCACAGTCGGTTTCAGTTATAGCCATGACATCAGTGATGAGTGATTATGTGCAGGCCAGTGGATTAGATACACTTAGCCATCCATCAATAATGCCGACCCATTCAAATGCTCCATCATCTCCCCAGGTTCATTACCCAACAATTAATGGCAGGGCATTAAAAATAGTGTTGTGGAATGTGGTGGGCATAAGGGGGGAACTCGATTGCCCCCACTGGCTCGAGCTAATCAACCAACACGAGATCTGCTTAGTGCAGGAAACATGGAGTCTGTCCCCCACGTTCTTCCCTGGGTTTATGACTTTTTATAGACCAGCCATTCCATCCAAACATGGCCGGCCGTCAGGTGGGTTATATACTCTAATTAACATCACACTAAATTGTGAAATTAAGGAGCTGGTCACCCATGGCCCAGATATCCTTGGGATTAGGCTAAATAGAGGTAAGGGCAAGTCCATTGATATTTACAATGTGTATGCCAGAAGTACCAGAGGAGGCAGCTTCCTAACTCTCCATGCCCTGGACAACATATTGGAAGCCAGGCATGACGGCCACCCCCTAATAGTCGATGGTGATTTTAATGTTACTTACGAGCCACTCGATTGGGTTGAGTCCTATGATGTGAGCGAGGAGGACACAGTGTGGGGGTGCCGCCTCTGGAGCTAACCCTATCAAAAAATGGTCACAAGCAGCATTGCAGCTGAATGCCATATCCCTGGAACATAGGTTTAGGGCTACCAATGAAGAACCAACTCGGATAAAGGTGGGGGGATGACCTTTAGTGGACCAAATGGGTTGAGTAGGATAGATCACCCACTAGTAGATCTCACCCTATGGCCTCTAGCATGGGACATGGTAATTATCCCGTCCTGTGATAGCGACCATAATCCCCTTAGCCTGACTGTTGAACATCCATGGGGTGAAAAGGGGAGTGTCTCTTCTATCTCACTGAGTACTCAGGAGGTAATCACTTCTAGTGATAAACACCAGCTCAAATGGCCCGCTATTATGGCAGATGAACCTAAGAATAAGTTAATCAAAAACAATCTGGAAAAGCACTTGGAGATTCTGTCAATAGCAATCGATGACCCGATCACTCAGGTTAGCTGTAGTATCCTTCATAGGGACTTTTTCGACCATCTGGCCAGATCTTTTTATGTTCACTTAAATAAGACTAGGCCAAAGCAGGGGAGATTACTAGGAACCAACTTATGGTTCAACAAGGAGTGTAGGGTGCTGAGAGAGAGACTGTCTGTAGCCATCAGAAATGGATGCACCTTGGATCCGAGAAGCCAGGAAGGAATACAAACAGGCACAAGCCAAAGCCAAGAGACAATCGGACAAATGGAGATGGGAAGATCTTGGGGAGGCCATCCTGCATCCAGATAGCAGGATGTTCTGTTCATTTTTGTCCAAGGGCAACTTTGAAAGATCGTCCCCTTTGGCTAATAACATCCCAGCTGTAGAGTGGCATAAGCATTTTAGTGATCTGTATTCCATAATCAACACCCATGACAGACCCCAGTTGCTTTATGACATAGGTGACCCAGTATGTAACCTCTCATTTACTAGGGAGGAAATCCTGTCTTCCCTGGACGCAATATTACCTGCAAAAGCACTAGGCCCGGATGGCATCCGCGGCGACCTTTTCCGTGTAGATAGGGACAACTGGGCAACATATTTTACAACACTAGCCAATGACACAGCTGGCGGGAGTAGGATCCCAGACTCGTGGAAAGGAGCCTAAGTAAAACCCATTTTCAAGAAAGGGAGTAGGTTGAAGCCCTCCAACTACCGTCCGATCAGCTTGATTGATTGTGCCCAAAAGGTCTTCTGCCGTTCTCTCCTAGTTAAGATCCAGGACTAGATGGATGAGAATGACATCCTCTCCCCACTGGCACTATGGATCAAGTATTTTGTCTTGTTATGTTGTATTGGAAGGTAGTTGTGTTGGGCAAGGGCAGCCTATACCTAGTCTTTATAGATTTAAAAACAGCCTTCGACCTTGTGCCCAGGGATTTACTCTGGCGGGTGCTTAGGGATATGGAAATACCCATGGCAATCCTGGAACTTCTAATCAGGTTGTACGAAGGAAACTTTGCCCGTGTGAGATGGGAAAACCAGGGACAAACCACCGAGCCCATTAAGATCCAGCGGGGGGTCCGTCAGTGTTGCATTTTAGCCCCAACCCTTTTCTCCCTGTATTTTAATCAAGTAGCTGACCACTTGTGTTCCATTCCAGCTGATGATCCGCCCCTGGCGAACAATAAAATCGCCACACTATAATTCACTGATGATACCCTTCTGGTTTTTAAAGCCCCAAAGGGCCTCCAAACATCATTGAATCATTTCAAGTCGTTTTGCGATGAGAGGGGCCTGGTTATTAACACCACTAAAACCAAGCTAATTATGCTGAATCCTCACAAATCCTTAAAGGGAAAATTGTTACTGGACAATGTACCGCTCGAGAGGGTCAGCTCTTTTGACTATTTGGGTATCAAGCAGTCTGAGGGAATGGCTTGAAAGAACCATATTGAGACAGCATCTTTGAAATTCTCCCAGCTAACTGGGACTCTCAGGCAGGAGCATTGCCTATCATACACCAAGCCAGTAGCACCTGCCCTTAAATTGTACAGCTGTAAGGTTGTGAGCAGCGCTCTTTATGGGGCAGAGTTGTGGGGTACAGTAATTGAAATAATCTCTCATCAGTGGAAAACAAGTTCCTTAGGAACATGGTAGCCCTCCCCAAAGCACTCCTCTCCTTCCTTTTAAACTTGATCTGGGCATTAAATCTCTGCTTTGGATACTACCAAAAAGATTGGTTGGATCAGACATGTAGACATTCTTCAGTCTCGCACTGGCTTGCCAGAACAGGATACCAGTCACTCATTATTCTATGCCAGAGGCCAAATAAAGCTGTTGTACTGGGCTTGGGTTGAGAGAACTATTTTCTGAAAAGCCAACATGGCTGCCTAACAGATGCTTTCACTGATGTGAAAAACAATTGGGACTTAGAAAGCTATTTTGATATCATCAAAGTGCCTGCCGACAGGAAATTGTACACATAGTTCAGGCACGGTAGTTTACCAATTAACGCCTTTACCAACTCCTGGCTGATAAATAAATCTCAACCCAAGGTTTGCCCATCCTGCTCATGTCTACATGAATCAATAGGCCATGTCTTTTTAGCCTGTACAACCTACTCAAAACCAAGGAGCAAATGGTTAGACCCTGTGTGCAGACAACTAGGGACCCGAAACTCTAAAGATGTCTTATGCATATTAAAGGTTGATGCTAGACCTCTTTTTCCTTGTGCAACTGCGAAATTCCTAGGCCACTTTTGGGCAATTAGAAGGAGGGCTCTGTTAACACTGTTGTCTGGCCCTAATGATTAAATGGAATCCGTAAGGACCAGACAAGTGAGGTTCAATTCCCAATGTTGTTATTTGTATATTGTAAATAGCTGTCTTTTATTGCAATATTTTATGTATTTTAACCTTGTCATTTGCTGTTCTAGAGTAAAGGGCACCATCAAGGGATAAGGGGCAATGATGCTTTGTTGTTTTATGTGTGGACCACAAATTTGGTAATTGTTTTATTTAATACTTGTTAATGCACTAACACTTTAGTTTTGTGGCCCTGTTGCCTCACCTTGTATTGCCAGAGACAATTCAATTATGAATTAATTGGGAATTATAACACCTATGTATTTTTCCTGGTTGGCTTATAAGGTTAACCAGAGCCATGCTTTTATCCTTTTGTGAACACTCGTTCTTTAGCTCAGAATGTCTCAATCATGACTGTATGGTTGTAACTTTTATGGTTTTTATCAACCAAAATAAAGAGAATTTGACGGTTACCATCTGTCAAGTTTCAAATCACATAAAATATAAGCAGTGCATTGTATGTGATGAGATCAATTTTTGCCTCTGTTAGAGAACAAAATGTGCCAGCCACCCTGTGAAAGTGCGAATGCAAAATACATTTTACATGGAGTAAAGAAATGGGAAGCAAGCATGGTATCTCTTGAGTTTATTAATAATGAAGTATGACACCAGTCTTCTGAATTAAAGTGTATGGGACCAGTTATTGGAGTACATTTGTGTTCCTTAATGTAGTTTGACAGGAGTCGACTGATATGGTGAGAAATCGCAGGTTTTCATAGTACAGTTACTATATCAATGGTTTGCTGATGAATAATACAAACACTTCTACAATTCCATTTCTATACAGGCACTTGACTCATCCTCCCTTGTACCTGTTCTCCAATAACTTGTTCTACATTTGAAGGTACCATCACCTCTTTCGCTATATGAGTGCCATTCTTCATTTAAACATTGTCCTCTGTAATCAATAGCATAAACTAATCTATTATCTGGAGATAGCTTAGTTCATTAAAGAAAGACTCTGTACTAGAAGTATGTATGGATTCTACACTAAAAACTGCACAAAAGTTACTTCTATTCACTAATCTTTTTTCTGGTTTTCTCTCCTCATGCACAACACAATTTTGTAAAGAATTTTCATGCTATTTATAATCAAAATAAAAAGCTTCCCCATCAAAGCAAAGGCCTTATCAACTACTCCCTCAACTCATTCTTTTTATTTCACTGCATGCCTACTTCTTCTATACTTCTTCATATTTCTAAGTAGATTTATAACTACTCTTTTACGAAACATCCTGGCTCTGATTTCCTTAATCTGTTTCTGTCTCCTGGTCAAGGTGTATTCATCTTTGTTACAGTCATTCCTGTTTTTGCTATACAGATTTTGTTCATTGTTATTCTTTCCCATAGTTTGAAATGTATTTTCATTATTTCATAATCTTTGAAAATGTCCACATATATTTTTAAGAAATGACTGTCTCCTCTTACCAATAGCTCTTTTTTCGTTCACCACTTGTTCTTCATTTTGTCCCTTTTAAGTCTCAGTTCTGCATAGATACTGTAGTTGCTTCTGTTTCTTTTCCCTCTGAGCTTTTGTAGGCAATCTGTCTGTAATTATGCAGATATTGTTCTGTAAAAAGAATGACTATATTTGGGTTTATTTTCTAGCCAATGTACCAACTACTTTACTATTGGCTTACACATAATACTAATGTAATGTTGCAGTTTTAAATCTTCAAATTGATTGAAAGAAATGCACCACAGTCACTATATACATGAAATTTTGAACAGCTTTGAAGAACATAGATTACCATGTAAACATATATGTGATTTCATGATAGATATACACCTGCAGGCCATCTTTCCAAAAATATATAGTTATCTGCATCTTTAAGTATCATCGTACATATAACTATCTGCAACAAGAAAAACCATATCTCACCATCTAAACATATGCAAACTGTCATATAAGTTATAAGAACATTGACAAACACTTCCAAATACATACCATACAAGTATTACTACTTTATAATTTATACAGTTACAGCACATTTTCTTATGTTTTATTCATGACTACACTACTCCCATTTATAATGTGACTAAAAGTACTACTGAAAGAGGCAAGAGGGATGCATACATTTGCAACAGGGGTGCAGAAAGAAGCAAGAGCAGTGCAGAATGAACCAACAGAGGTGCAGAAAGAGGCAACTGAGGTGCCGAAAGATGCAAGAGAGGTACAGAAACAAGCAAGAAAAGTGCAGAAAGAGGCAAGAGAATTGCTGAAAGAAGCAACAGAGGTGTGAAAAGAAGCAAGAGAAGTGCAGAAAGAGGCAAGTGAGGTGCAGAAAGAGGCAAGAGCAGTGTAGAAAATGGCAAGAGAACAGCAGAAAGAGGCAAGAGGGATGCAAAAAAGCGAAGAAGGGTGCAAAAAGAAGCAAGAGAAGTGTAGAAAGAAGCAAGAGAGGTGCAGAAAAAGGAAAGACAAGTGCAGAAATAGACAACGGGTGTGCATAAAGAGACAACAGGGGTGCAGAAAGAAGGAAGAGAGGTGCAGAAAGAGGCAACAGAAGTGCAGAAAGAGGCAAGTGAGGTACACAAGGAGGCAAGAGAACAGCAAAAAGAGGAAAGAGAGTTGCAGAATTAGGCAAAATGGGTGCAGAAAGAAGGAACAGGTGTGCAGACAAAGGCAAAAGAGGTGCAGAATGAGGGAAGAGGGGTACAAAAAGAGGCAAGAGGGATGCAGGAATTTATAAGAGAAGTGCAAAAAGAAGCAAGAGCAGTGCAGAAAGAACCAACAGAGGTACAGAAAGAGGCAACAAAAGTATAGAAAGAAGCAAAAGAGATGCTGAAAGAGGCAAGAGAACTGCTGAAAAAGGCATGAGAGGTGCTGAAAAAGGCAGGAGAGGTGTACAAAGAGGAAAAAGGGGTAGAGAAAGCGGGAAGAGGGGTGAAAGAAAGAGAAGTGCGAAAGAAGCAACAGAGGTGCTTAAAGAGGCAAAAGGGATGCAGAAAGAGGCAAGAGAACAGCAGCAAGAAGCAACAGAGGCGCCGAAAGAGGCAAGAGAGGTGTTGAAAAAGGCAAGAAAGGTGCAGAAACAGGCAAGAAAGGTACAGAAAGAGGTAACAGGGATACAGACATTTGCAAGAGAGGTGCATTAAGAAGCAAGAGTAGTGCAGAATGAAGCAACAGAACTGCAGAAAGAAGCAAGAGAGTTGGAGAAATAGGGAAGAGGGGTGCAGAAAGAGGCAGGAGGGATGCAGACATTTGCAAAAGAGGTGCCGAAAGAAGCATGAGCAATGCATAAAGAACTAACGGAGGTGCAACAAGAGGCAATAGGGGTGTAGAAGAGGTAGGATAGGTGCACAAATTGGCAAGAGAGGTATATAAAGAGGCAGGAGGGGTGCGGAAAGATGCAAGAGAAATGCACAAACAAGCAAGAGAAGTGCAGAAAGAAGCAAGAGAATTGCTGAAAGAAGCAACAGAGGTGTAGAAAGAAGGAAGAGAAGTGCAGAAAGAGGCAAGTGAGGTGCAGAAAGAAACAAGAGCAGTGCAGAAAGAACCAACAGAGGTGCACAAAAGAGGCAAGAGGGGTGCAGAAATAGGTAGGAGATGTGCACAAATTGGCAAGAGAGGTACAGAAAGAGGCAGGAGGGGTGCAGAAAGCAGGAAGAGAAGTGCAGAAGGAAGCAACAGAGGTGATGAAAGAGGCACAAAGGGTAGAGAAGGAAGCAAGAGAAGTGCAGAAAGAAGCAACAGGTACAGAAAGAGGCAAAAGAGGTGCAGAAACAGGCAGGAAAGGAGCAGAAAGAGGGAACAGGGTGCAAAAACAGGCAAGAGAGTTGCAGAACGAGGGAGGAGGAGTGCAGAAAGAGGGAACAGGGGTGCAGAAAGAACCAAGTGAGGTACAGAAAGAGGCAACAGAGGTGAAGAAAGATGCAAGAGAAGAACGGAAACAAGCAAGAGAAGTGCAGAAACAGGCAAGAGAATTGTAGCCCTGGGTGGTGAACTACGCTATGCTCGTGGAGTTTGCGGAGTTTCGGTAACTTCACAGTTCACGTAGAACGCATAGTTACCGAATACTACGCATTCTGCAATGTAGCATAGCACTTTTCCTTCTTCACGCGCTCCATATGCGTTCTCGCGCACGCGGTAACGATTTAGCGTGATTCTGCAATCGCCGACAAGATTTCCTATCCTTTCGCGTGTGCTACGAGATTTGGAA
The DNA here is from genome assembly GCF_964204655.1 of Triturus cristatus. Taxonomy (NCBI): domain Eukaryota; kingdom Metazoa; phylum Chordata; class Amphibia; order Caudata; family Salamandridae; genus Triturus; species Triturus cristatus. The sequence continues at coordinate 944,981,601 of NC_140582.1, forward strand.
TCCGGCCGCACGATCCCGCGAGAGTGTGCAAATGCGAACACGTCATTTGGACGCGCCATCTGATTTCCGGTTCGGGCTGGACTGTTCCCATGAGGTACAGGGTCAAGACTGATTTGCATATGGCCATGTCTAAACTGGGGTGGTGTAGTGGCCAAAAGAACGATGGATTTAACCCAGATCTCTTGACTGGGGGAGAATGTCTGCATTGTCAGCATTCCGTCCATCAATTGTTTGTTGTAACGCTTTTCGCCCTAAGTGGGATAGGTATCCCCAGACGTGGGACCCGTGCTCACTACGCCGCTGGAGTCAAGCTATCCTGGCTGATGACGGCTGATAGCCAGAAACCGGTCCTAGGATGCTTGATTCCGGTCCAGGGAAGACATGGCTTGGCAGTTCGGGCTGGACTGTTCCCATGAGGCACAGGGTCAAGACTGATTTGCATATGGCCATGTCTAAACTGGGGTGGTGTAGTGGGCAACAGAACGATGGATTTAACCCAGATCTCTTGACTGGGGGAGAATGTCTGCATTGTCAGCATTCCGTCCATCAATTGTTTGTTGTAACGCTTTTCGCCCTAAGTGGGATGGGTATTCCCAGACGTGGAACCCGTGCTCACTACGCCACTGGAGTCAAGCTATCCTGGCTGATGACGGCTGATAGCCAGAAACCGGTCCTACGATGCTTGATTCCGGTCCAGGGAAGACATGGCTTGGCAGTTCGGGCTGGACTGTTCCCATGAGGCACAGGGTCAAGACTGATTTGCATATGGCCATGTCTAAACTGGGGTGGTGTAGTGGGCAAAAGAACGATGGATTTAACCCAGATCTCTTGACTGGGGGAGAATGTCTGCATTGTCAGCATTCCGTCCATCAATTGTTTGTTGTAACGCTGATTTCCGGTGGCAGTGTTGGTAAGATCGCGATCCCAAACACGCAGAAACTGCAATCTGGCGAAGAATATCGCTCGAGCATCATAAAACCTTCCCGAAAATGATCATTTTGCTAAAAAAAACTCCTCAGATTGTGATTTGGCTGTAGTTTTTTGAGGCAAGGAGTCCTTTTTCTTTATTAACTTTTTTTTTCAAGATGAAGGAAGTGCCCCTGAGTCTCCAACTTCCTGTTCCTGTCCAGCAGGCTCCTCCCAGTGCTTTGTCCATGTGCTGTTCACTTTCATTTGGATTTGGAGCTGGGAGGATCGCTTTTTGTGTCTGTCTGCTGCACCATATCATTGGATTGGATTTGAGGACTTTTAGATTTGAGATTTTAAAAGTAAGTTGGAGAATTGGTGTACTTGTTTGTTTGATTGGGGCTTGGTTGTATCTACATTTTTTTGGGATTTTCATTGTTGTTAAAATTTGTTGTTGTAGGTGGCCTGTAGTTTCAGTAGGGGCCTAGTTGTTTTTCTTTGAAATTTCAGCCAGCAGACCCACAGGTACCCATGGGTGCATGTTTCTGTGGTGTCTGTTGAATTTAAACATCATGTAGGGCATGGATGGCATTGTTTTGAATTGCTAAATGTGGTTTTGGGGTGTATTTCACGTTTTGGGTGTTTGTGTTAATAAATAAATACCTTTGTTGGATGTGTGTGTGTGCTTGCTGTGTAACTTTCAAACCTTTCATAGCCCTGTTGATTTTCATTTTTGCATTTTTGCATTTTTTTATTTTTGTATTAAAGCTGTGTTGTTTAGCAGGCCTCCTTTGTCTGGTCATGTATAGGCCTGCTTGAGTTCATTGTTTTCCATGGCCTGCTGTGCCTGTGAGTGACCATGTGGTTTGGGGCCATTTTGTGGTGGTAGTTTAGAAGTGTGCTGCTTTTTCCATATAGACCTGCATGTCTTTTCTTTGTTCCCCTTGGCTTATGCTTGTTGTTGTTGTGGCCTGGCCATGTGGGTGGTGGCAATTTTGTGAAGGCAGGCAGTGTGCTTTTGCCATAGGCTTGCATTGTCTGTCTTCACTTTCTTGTTATTGTGGGGTGGCCTGGCCATGTGGTTGGTGGCCATTTTGTGGAGCAAGGCAGTGTGCTTGCTTTTGCCATAGGCTTTCAAGCTTGTGGCCTAGTCTGCCAGTAGGCCCAGAGGTGGTCATCATGGGTGCATAAAAACAGTTTCTGTTTTTTCTGTTGAATTTTAACTTCATTTATGGCATGGATGGCATTGGATTGAATTGCAAAATGTGTTTTTTGGGGTGGTATTTCAGTTTTTTGGTGTGTGTTAAATAAATAGGCCTTTTCAGCCTGTAGGTAACCCTGGCGTTCAGCTTGCGGAGTTTTGGCAACCACGCACTGCGCGACAACGCAGACTTACACTTTTTTCTTCTTTGCGCGCTCAATACGCGTGTTTGCGAGCGCGATAATGACTTTTTGTGAATATCGCAATGCCGAACACGCAGAATATGCAATCTAGCGAAGAATATCTCTCGAGCAGCATAAAACCTTCTCGAAAATTATGATTTTGTTCATTTTGCTCAAAAAACTCCTCAGACTGTCATTTGGCTGTAGTATTTTGAGCAAGGAGTCATTTTTCTTTTTTTACAATTTTTTTAAAGAGGAAGGAAGTTCCCCAGAATCTCCAACTTCCTGGTCCTGTCCTTTGTCTTCACTTTCTTGTTAATGTGGGTGGCCTGGCCATATGGGTGGCAGCCATTTTGTGAAGCCAGGCATTGTGCTTTTGTCACAGGCCTGCATTGTCTGTCTTGTCTTCCTTTTCTTGTTATTGTGGGTGGCCTGGCCATGTGGTGGCGGCCATTTTGTGGGACCAGCCACTGTGCTTTTGCCATAGGCCTCCAAGTTTGCGGCCTAGTCTGCTAGTAGGCCCAGAGGTACTCATCAATCATCATGGGTGCATGAAACAACTGTTTTTGTGTTGTCTGTTGAATTTAAACATCATTTAGGGCATGGATGGCATTGGATTGGATTGTAAAATGTGTTTTTTTGGGGGGCGGGTTCACTTTTTGGGTGTGTGTTAGGCCTTTTCAGCCAGTAGGCCCAGAGGTACTCATGGGTGCATGAAACAACTGTTTCTGTGGTGTCTGTTGAATTTCATTTAGGGTATGGAAGGCATTGGATTGAATTGCAAAATGTGTTTTTTTGGGGGTGTTTTTCACTTTTTGGGTTTGTTAAATAAATGCCTTTTTTGCATGTGTATGTGTTGTTGTTGTTGTTGTGTAACTTTCCAGCCTGTTTTAGCCATGTGGAATTTTTGTTTTTGCATTAAAGCTTTGTTGTTTATCAGGCATCCTTTGTCCGGCCATATAGGCCTGCTTCAGTTCATTGTTTGCCATGCCTTGTGCCTGTGAGTGACCATGTGGCTGGGGGCTATTTTGTGTTGGTAGTTAGTAGTGTGCTGTTTTTGCCACATAGGCCTGCATGTCTTTCCATTGTTTCTCTTGTCTTACTGCTTCCAAATCCATCCCCATTGCCAGCTGCAGCTCCCTGATGCTGCATCCATCCCACGTGATGCACAAATTTAAGCCAAACTGGCTCCACTACATTTTTGTTTTTGTTCTTTGTTATTTTTATTCTTCCTGAGTGTACACAGTACACCAGGAAAGCCCTGGCCTTGTTATCAAAGTCTCATACATGGCTACACTGTTGTTGTTCACTGAGTTACTAAAATGTAATAATTGTGACCACCACACACTAAGTTATATATTATATTAGTTTGATTGTAATATTACTAATTTAAGCACAACAAATTCCACATTTTAATGATGTTCTTCTGACTTTTTTACTTTTAGGTGCACAAAAGACTGGGGAGGAGTTGTGTCATCATCGCTCGTTGTGCTGCCAGACAGTCGTCCTGCTGCTGTACACGACGTGACGTGTGACCTGACCAGACATCTCTACAACTTGTGCAACTGAGTGCTGCTGAAATCTGAAGAAGATGACCCCAAAGGAAGCAGGTACCAGGTCCTCCAGTACCAAGAAAGTTGCTGTTGAGAAGAAGGAACAGAAGAAGGAAGTGACACTTAAGTCTGGTGTGCCACCCAAAACCTTTTTTGGGAAACCAAAAATGACGCCTGCAGCAGCGGTGTCCGGGGGGCAAGCTGGGGGCAGCACCTCTGCATCAGTGGGCCCAACCCACCAACCCAGGCCCAAGCACATGAGTGTGGAAGAGGTAGCCAGACTAATAGTGGAAACCAGTGATGCTGAGCTTATCCCTATCTCAAAGTAGTACCCAATCAACGCAAGAGGAAACACAGCAGATAAGTGGTCAACAAAAACAGCCGCAACCACCGCCCGCAATAGTAGTTGTTGTTCCTCCCAATGTAGGGGCAGCTCAGGAAAGTGAGCCTCATGCAGAGGAAGAAGAAGAAGAAGCCACTCATTCAGAAGATCCATTGTCTTACAAATCCCCAGCAAGGAAAAGGAGGGTTAGTCCATCAAGCTCTTCGCCAAGCACCCCTTCTGATGATCTAGATGTCACTTGGAAGCAACAAACTGAGTCTGAGAAGGAGACACGTCCCAAAGCCAGGCTAGGGAAAAGGAAGGTTCCAGAAATCCTTCCACTTATGGAGGTCGATGTAGAACAGCAGGATGATGGTGTGCCAGTCATCACGAACATCACTCCCGGCCCCGAGGAGATGGAGACCAACATTATTACCCTATCCAAAATCGCTGCGAGGGATGTAGCACGCATACCTCCAACACAGGTAACACCAACACAACCTACAGCTTCCATATTTGCATTAGCAAAGGCCCGGCAGCGACCTACATCCAGCACAACCACCACCTCAGTAGAAGTAGGTAGTGGTACAGCACAGAGTCAAATTCAATGCACACCCTCTAGTTCATCCAGCATTGGAAGTGGCACCTCCAGCAGGAGACAAAAGTTAAGTTCTCCAGTTTGGGACTTCTTTACAGTTAGCGAGGGGGAGGAGAACATTGCTATATGCTCCATTTGTAATACCTCTGTTAGTCAGGGTAAGCTTGGTACAAACTATGGTACCGGAGGCCAAATAACCCATCTGAAAAAACACCACTTGATCGACTGGGAGGACCTCCTTCGCGGCATAAAAACTGCAACCATTGGTGTTGGTGGAGATAAACGAGTAGAAGATCCGATCATGGTGGAAGAGGAAGGAAAGGGAGACATTCTCTCTGGTAGTGGTACACAAAGTAGCCCTGTCCACAGCAGTGCAGTGTTATCGCCCACATCATCAGCAACATCTCAGTGGCACAAGAGTAAGAGTCAGCCTGAGACAGCAAGGAGTACCGCAATGAAAAAAAGTGCGTCGTTGAGCCTAAGAGAAAGGAAAACCATGCAGCCTAGCATTATCAGCATGTTTAGGGCGGAGGGGAAGTAGGAACGCAACCACCCAATAGCACGTTTGTACAATGCGAAGCTGGCTAAAATGTTAGCACTGGACCTTCTACGTTTTTCTTTTATTGAAGGGGTGGGTTTTCTGGAATTTGTGACAGCCATCTGCCCAAAATGGCAGGTTCCCAGCAGCTACTATTTCGCCAGAGTTGCTGTTCCAGCACTACATCACGACGTGCTGGAATTGCTTGGAAAAGTCTTGAAGCTGAGTGCAGTTCAGAGTATCCACTTGACAACAGACATGTCGACCAGTTGCCAAGCCACTGATTACATGTGCATCACTGCACACTGGTTCTCTTTTATGGGGGTTAGAGAAAAGATATCTGCTGGTGTTGACACTGCTGAGATTTTTCATGCCACTCGCAAACATGCAACTGTAGCCATGTTTGTCATGGAGAAATCTCATACTGGTGCAAACATTTTGGAGGAGTTTAGCAGCAAGGTCTTTGAGTGGCTGCGCCCAAGAGGGCTTAACATTGGTTTTGTTGCCACGGACAATGGCAGTAATTTAGTTAGGGCCATGAAAGATGGTGGCTATTTCAGGGTCACGTGTTTGGCACACTGCATTAACATTGTTGTTCAAGACTTTCTGAAAAATGAATACAAAGTCAGCAACTTACTGGCCACCTGCAGAAGAATATCCACACATTTCAGCCATTCTTTTAAAGCCTGGAAGCAGCTGAGGGTCATTCAACGTGAGCATAAAATGTCAGTCAAAGCACTCATCCAGGAGGTGCCAACACATTGGAACGCAACTTATTACATACTTGATTGTCTGTTTGAGCAGTACATACCACTCAATGCTTATGTCATGCAAAGATTAGGGGATCCTACTGTGAGAGGCATGACCATTGAGATGGGCCGATGGGACCTCGTTAAATGCCTGACAGAGATGCTACTTCCTTTTGAGGTCTTCACATGTGAAGTCAGCCGGGAGGACTGTACTATGGACCAAGCTATCCCATTGTTGCACATGCCAGAGCAACAGCTGAAGGAGGTGTCTGAAATGTACGCAGGTGTGGATGACAAACAAGATGCATATTATTTGGCGGACTCCTTAGCCGTTCGCTTATCTGAAAATACAAGGATTCAAAATAACATTGTGTCACATCAACATTACATTACTGCCACAATTTTGGATCCACGGTACAAAGTATTTGTGAACAGTAAGGCAGTAATTCCTTTTTCGGAGGCTTTCAAATTGTTACTTTCTTCCTTCCTTTATTTGTGTGTTTCTCTGTCTTTCTGGTTTGAATCACAACAAATCCATCACCAACGTCTTCTCTTTTTATTTCCATATTGGAGTTGCTCCTCAGAGTCCTGATCCATCTTCCTGACTCGCCCTAAATACATTTCCCTCAAGCCTGACATTGGATGGAGAATAGTGCAAGAAATGTTGCCTCTAACAGTCCCTCCAGAAGAAGTGGAACATGACTATAGCTATCCTCCTTTTGTTTCCGAGTCAAAACTCTTCACTGTCAGAACTAGGTTACCGCCGAGTCGGCAGGCATCAAAAACTCATCAATGTCGGAACCGAAGGTACTTGGAAGAGAAAGACAAGACTCTTTGAAGAAACTTGCTTACATGTCACATTTCTGCAAACTCAATTGACCAATGACTGCTACCCAGGCCGCGGCCCAACTCACAGCACTGACCATGTGAACCAACTTCAACTGCGACAAAGTGCCACAGATGAATAAGAAAACCGAAACAGCGACTAACACTCAAAATGAATGTGGAGTAATAATGAGGCTACTGCCTCAGTAAAACACACATCTGTCAGACTCAGAACTAGGCATCTGACAGCCAAAGAAAAGAGCAAGACAGGTAATGATGGCATGCATTGGATGCAGACTCAGAGTGATTGCTGTTTTTTGTGTTGATGACGTTGTGCATGACATCGAACTGTACTAGTAAAAAAGTGACTCAAGTGACAGTCAATGTTTCCCTTCTTGTTGTTTAAAAACCAAATTGTACTCCTACTACTGCAGGCCGATATCCGTTGCATTTTTTAATATGGAATATGGACTTAGTCGGAGTCGTACTCGGTACACTTCAGAATGAGTTGGAGTTGTTGGACAACACGTACAACACCATGATGATGACCATACTATCTTCGCAGTCAGTCAGTTGGATCAGAGATGGTTGATGGAATAACTCGAGGCATTTCAAATCAAGTGGCATAAAAGGTAAATATGTCAGGTCAACAACCACAGCAGACTTACATGTCTGTGTAGTGGTGGAGTCGAGTTACGTAGTCACAAGTGTAGTAGTGGAGGTATGACTGACAGCCGTGTGTTAAGATTTAGTTACTTACTTTGGAAAATGCTATGCTGCTGTATATGTGCCCTCCTATAATTGTTTCTGGTTAATGCTGTAAACACTCAGACATGTTTTTTAATAACAGAATTGTACTTCTACTGCAGGGCGATCCATTGGATATTTGAATATGGACTCTGTACTCACTCGGTATACTACAGACTGAGTTGGACATGGACACCATGATCATGATGACCACATACTATACTCTTCGCAGTCAGTCAATAATTATGATTGTAGATGATTGATGGAATATCTGCGTTTCATGAAGTGGCATAAAAGGTAAACACAAGTCAACAAGAACCACAGCAGACCTACTACCTGTCCGTGTAGTGGTGGAGTTGAGTAGAGTGGTATGACTGACAGCGGTGCATTGATTTAGTCACTTAATTTTGAAAATGCTAGGTTGCTGTATATGTGCTTTGTCTGGCTCTGTCAAAATGTAAGCTAAATGGAGGTTTGGTCATGGCCGGGTGCCGTGGGTCTGCTCTGTCCTATTGTTGTAGCTTAAAATGCTGTAAACAGAGTAGACGTGATGTATCTATCCATGCCGCCTCACTCTGAAAGTGTTCTCTTCTCTGTCCTGTTGCACTCCACCGTAATTGATGCATTTGTTTTATTCATTGATTTTTCAATATCCCATTTGTTTTTCCATTTACACTTACAGGCCGGCTTTTACCCTGTGCTATACTTGGAAAAACAGCGCACACTTACCTTACCAATGAATCTACATCTGCCATGCAGGCAGTGGCGTCACCCAAGATTGATGGATGGAGCATCCATGGAAGGGACTGAGGACCAAGAGGAATGCCAAGATGCAACTCCTCATTTGACCAGGATAACACAGTAACAGTATCAACTTTCATCATCTTTTAAATAATTTGATTTATTTTTTGTCTTTAATCATTACTACCGTGTGTTGTTGTTATTAATAATTATGTTTGCTCTCTGCTTATGATTCATCCCTACAGCTATTTTTAAATTTTCTTTGCTATCTTTAAAAGTAAGCCGGTACAACAGAACAGAACCCAAACTGTATGTAATCCGTATCTCTATGAGGGCAGACAGGCAAGGCAAATTGCATAATATTAATATACTGATGCCCTGCACTGTCTAATTGTCTAGTAGTAGTTAGTAAGTTTTACTTATCATCAACCATCAAGTTATCATCATCATGCATGCATTTCCTTTTTCACCCTTAACAAATTTATGGATATGGTAGTCTACAAAGATTGTGTTTTCTTTTGTTGTTTGTCCATGCGTACTGTTTTTCTTTGTCAAACCTTTCCCCAAACCCCCCTTCCGAACCATTCATCAAACACTAACCCTCTTCCCCCGGGCTGTGTGATTTATTGAGGTGTGACTAAATTAAATGTACACCAATAATTGATCACACGCTTGCTGGGGCTGATGTGGCAAAAGCAACACTTATTCAATTTCAAGGCAGGGGGTTGATCTTCTTCTGCTTGCCCTCCCATGATGATCAGTATATTTGCGAGGTAAATATTTTAACAAAGGAACCTAATCCATCATCATTAATTGCCGGCATCGATTGTCATCCTATCACACACAGCACTAAAGGTTACGCTTGTGTTGAGTGTAGGCCTAGTTGAGTGACTTGACACAACTACAGTTTGTAACTTGTTGTACTAGGCTATCCCCTCCACCATTATGTTTTATTTACTTCGCTCTACTACTCCTCCAAGAGTCTTCTCAGGTGACTGACTGTCTCATTTTCTTTTTTTGTAAATGCTACTGCCAGTGTCTACTACTACCAACACAACCATGGCATCTGCATTCTCTTCAGAAACCCAACCTTTATCGTCATGCAGCCATCGCTGTGCCTAACTTAAACATCAATCACAGGTAACAAAAGAAAAGATGTTTGGGGGAGGTATAATAATGTACTAGGAGGAGAGACTGACCATACTAGTAGGACAAGTCACTCAGTGAGGGGTACCACATCAGTTTGTGTCTTACAAAGTCAGCCAATTATTTAAATCAAACATTGGCTTTGGCCCTGCAGCAGCAAGGAAACAGTGTGACGTAAAACAGTAACCCCACAAAACATTAACCACATCGTATGTAAAGTATAAAAAATATATATAATTTAATTCCCTAAAAAAATAAACTATGTAAAAAAATCCCACAACACCTGACCCACCCCTCTCCCTAACCCCAACTATATGTCCAAAACGAGAAAGTCCAAAGGTAACCAATGTCCATAATAAAGCTCAATGCCCAATTCCCACCCACCAAAAAAAGGATTAAAAAAGGGGCAATCAAACAGGGTCTCTACTCTTTTGTTCTGTTTTCCCTCTCCAGGACCTTGACTCTCTTCTTCAGCTCCTCTACCTCCTCCTCCGGTCGCGAATTCCAGAGGAGCATGCGGCGCGCATATGCCCTGCAGTTGCTTCCACAGGGGAGGCAGAAGTAGTGCTGGAAGATGTTGTTTTGCGGAGGCGGGCGGCTGTCTGACCGCGGCGCCGTACCACTGGAGGGGCCTGGCTGGGGCCCGGGGCATAGGAGGAGGCTGCAGCTGCTGTCGCCTCCTCCTCCTCCTCCGCCAGAACCACCAGCCGCCGGTACTCGGTGCAGATGGCCGCCAGCTTCCGGCACCGGGCCATGGCTGCCAACTCCTTCCTCCTTGGTTTTGGTGGACCTATATCAAGAAAGAAAAAAATAATATTTTACCAATACTCTTAGCAAAACAGTAACACAAAATTAATTCAACACATAGTGGCATAGTAGCAGTAGCACTAGCAAGCACAGTACATAATATTTGTGGTATGTATCTGTCCTCCCACTTCCTCGGCCTCTAACATTTGTGGGAGTTTCAGGCATTATACTAGCACTATGGCACAGTACACCAGTCTTCTTTTTCTCTTTAGTTTAGCAAAATTACATAACTTTGTTGTAGCAGGCATGCCAGCTCAGTCAGCTTGCGCCCAAGACAAACATACTCAAGTCATGACGCAGACTCATGTTAGTTCTATTTACTACTGTCTGTAGGTGGGGAAGCTCATATTTTTCTATTACGGGTGGCACTGGACATACTCTCTCGTTTACATCAAGGGAAATTGCTCAATTTCACTTTCACCCTGCCCTGACTACTACAAAAAGGCAAATGATATATCTGGTCCAATGATCATTGCTTATATATGGGACAACATGAGGTACTTTGTTTTGATTGATTGTGTTACCAACAGATAGGCCACCACACATGGCAGGCTTGCTGACAGTAAAATTAACATAGGTAGGGAGTGGTCCTCGGAGTTGGAGGAAGGTGCTGATAACTACATACATACACAATATATATCCCCTTGAGTGCCCCGCCCTTTCCACGCCCTGTGCCGGGCGTTTCATTAGCGGGCGGGACTCATGACGAGATAGTCTCGTCATGGGCACAGTGCAACCGCGGCCCATGACGAGACCATCTCGTCATGGGCATTCAAGAGGATATATATGATGTGCTTGCAAACCACTGTGAGTCAAGGGAGTATTCTGAATAAAATACAACTTATATTCCCCTCAACTTTGCTACTGTGGCGCGGTTTCTTTTACATTCTCTTTAAAGTAAGACTCTGGTCTGCATCCAGTGACCGTCTCCACCTATGCTATCTATGATGAATACATCCAGGCATCCATCCATTCAAAGTAAACGTCTATCATTCTTCTTAATCTCTCAACAAACCTTAGTTTGTTTCACCAACAACCACCCATGCGTCCTTCCTTGCTTGCCTTTGCTTTGAGTATGACCCAAACACCGCTGATGATTCTTGCTATCCTATCCACCCATACGGGGTCGGCATCCAGGCAGGCATCTTTTCTTTCACCTTTCACCCATCCTTCAACAACCCATGCATCTGATTCCTATCAGCCACCTATGCAAACTTCCAACGTATCCTTCTCTGCCAGTCATATTACATCTCGCCCGTCCTTCCTCCTACCACCCTTATTTCCCTTTTGTTCAACACATCTATCAAGGGCATCTGATATGACTTTTAGTCTTCTCCATAAACCTTTCCACAGCTGAGTTGGAGTCAGATAGAAGAGGCCATTGGTTACTCTACTCACGCTGCTAATGATATTGCTAATGCAATAGCTAAGTAAAGGGTGTCTTCTTCAACCATTGTCTAATGTTCACTACAACTTCATACTTACTATGTCTGAACAGTACAGGGAGTGTACAGTACACCCTTCCCGCTAGTGTAATGTCAATAAGTAAGGAATATAACTAACCACGGCCCGCTGCTGCTGCTGGCTCACCCCCTGTAGTAGCTCCTGCAGGTTCCACTGCCGCATCTCCTGCTCCCTCCGGAATGGCCGCATCGCCGCTGGTCCTGGCACTGGTAGTCGGTAGTACGCCTAGAAAAAACATTACACATTTTTAGATGCCATATATACACCTCCCCCTATTTATTCATTTTCAGTAGCAAGATTGGGAAAAAAAAGTTCATACAAACAATCATATACAACATACATTACTAGTCCAAATCGGGTACTAGAGTAGAGTAGACACTAGTAGTGTTATGGTCCCTAGGGTCATTCTAGTCTACTCTACTCTTTGCAAAGTTAGCCTGAGCCATGCAACCATTTTAGCTTCATGTCTTTTGCGCATGTGACGTTACCTCGCAGCTTCTTGTGTAAGAGTGACGCCTTTGAGCCCACATGAGCTCATACAGCTACTGTCTGAGTGTTGCGTACAAGAGGTCACTTTGTTATGGAGTTCTGGTCAGTCTGTATTGCTTACCCTTAACATGCTACACTTTTTGGCATGACTGAAAAATGCTAGCATTATACTATCTAACGCGCACCATTTTCTCATAACAGGCGGAAGAGTCCCTTCTATGAATCAGAGATTTGCAGAGCTTATGATGTAACCAGTACTTCTACGTTCTAAGGTAAGAGGTCCCCCAGAATTTGCACAGAGATCTTTTTTCTTTGATGGACTTGTAAAAATGTTTATTGTTTTAATCTTATGCATTTTGCTATTGGAGCTGGCTCGTATAGTATACTGAATTGAATTGTAGAACAACGTACAGAGCTTGCTAGTTGAAAATAAACCTTTTGAACTTACACATAGACTATGTGGTATTTGGTGTGGTGGACTTACACGAGTGAGTGAGCGAAAGAGTGTTATTATGTTCTGGGTTGTCTAATCATTGGGTATCTTGGGGGGGTTCGGGGACCTAATGAGAGACTATAGCTAGTCGGTCAGGGGATTGTGGGTTCTGGCTGAGGTGTGAGGAAGGTCCGACCTTCCATCACCAACATCCTATTTTCTTGTGCATAGTTCTGTATGTGGCTGTGCAGAATCCCCACAACAGTAGTAATATATCCTATCAATAGTCAAATATCTGGTTGGGCATTTTGTTGGTGGGAATTGACGAAAAGCCTCAATAAAGATTAATAAGGTTACCAGAAAAGGACAACCCAAAGGACGGGAATCCGTGGCTAGAGCTATTGGTGAATCTGAGTTTTATTTAAAACCTTTTAAATAAAGAGTGGCCAACTGGGCAAGCTTAGCTACAGACAGACTAATAGTAGTAGTACAGAGAGTCATAGGCTCATAGCAGAGGCAGTTAGAGGCAGGGATAACAACAAGAATTTAGAAACAGTCTAAATCGAAGAAGATTTGGAAAAAAATAGAATTAGGAAACAGAAATAATAGTTCGGAAAAAATAAGGTGCAGTAAAAGTTAGGGAAATATAATTATTAATATTAACCACTGGAGGACTTACTGGGGCCAGCAGCAGAGCCCTCGGTAGAGGAGCGGTCCTAGCCCTGGGAGGCATCTTGATCTTCTTCTTGTCCCGCCGCCTGTGGCTGTGACGCCGTCTTCTTGTCCCTGGGTGCTGATAATGTAAGATATAATAAAGAAAGAGAAAAACATTAATGATTGGTGTACTGTGAAAAAAGGCTCAAAACATTTTAGGAAACAACAGTTGCAATAAAATTGACCTATCTAATCAGATTGACTAGTAGTATTATTACGGGATTCACAGACCGTCTACTTATTATTTATGAACACTAATCCAGTGTTCCATTCTGATTCCAGAATACTAACTAAGCCTATGTACCACCTGGCCTAGCCCACATATTCCATACGGGCCAATTATTCAATAAGTCTGCATTTAAATTTTAGCCCTCAAAAATGCATAGGTGGAGGACAGGACATATGCATAAATTTGTGCATACACCAAATTGTTGGTTGGTTGCGTCTGATGTTCTTCTAGTGACACTGCTAAGCCTTACCACTCACTAAATAAACTACAAAAGGTTCTACTAAGGACTGGGGTAAACAGCACTCAGTGACAGAGAGGATGCGTCACGCAGACCTCTAAAAAATTACCAACTAATACTAACTAAACCTATGAATCCATCCAACACTATCTCTTCTTAGTGACAGGAGGACAAAGGAAGGACTAGAGTCTCTCTAGCAATAGCATTACCTAACTTAAGTTCTCTAAGTAAACTCTTACATAATCAGCCCAAGCGAGTGCAAAATTACTAACAAGTAATAGTAGCGCCGAGCACCTGTGTCCTATAATCACAGAAGATTTTGAAATGTAATTTACCTGCAATGTAAGCAGCAGTATTCTTGCTATTCAGAAAAAAATTATACACATTACTTATACTACTTAGCTACTCACCAAGCCCCATGACCTCGACACCTAGCAGGTCCAGCAGGTCCTGCTCCCGGTCCAAGATGTCTGACCACCGGTGGGCCAGCTGGTTATGGGTGCACCGGACCCCTGATTGACGAAACACTGCCCGGAAACGCATTTCGAATGGGCAGGACAAACAACTACGGACGCTCGCGTAGCTACACGTAGCTCGCGAATCGCTTTTGCAACTTTGCGTAGCTACGTGTAGCGCGACTACGCAAACAACGCCCAGGGTTAGAGACTTACTGAAAGAAGCAACAGAGGTGTACCAAGAAGCAAGAGAAGTACAGAAAGAGGCAAGTGAGGTGCAGAAAAAGGTAAGAGAGGTGCAGAAAATGGCAAGAAAACTGCAGAAAGAAGCAACAGAGGTACAGAAAGAGGCAAAAGAGGTGCAGAAAGAGGGAGGAGGGGTGCAAAAAGAGGCAAGATGGGTGCAGACAGAAGCAAGAGTGGTACAGTAAGAAGCAGGAGAAGTGCAGAAAGAAGCAACAGGGGTGAAGGAAGAGGCTATAGGGTTGCAGAGAGGCAAGAGGGGTGTAGAAATATGCAACAGAGGTGCAGAAGGAAGTAAAAGAACTGCAAAAAGAGACAAGAGAGATGCAGAAACAGGAAAAAGGGGTACAGAAAGAGAGAACAAGTGTGTAGACAGAGGCACAAGAGGTACAGAAAGACAGAAGAGGGGTGCTGAAAGAGGCAAAAGGGATGCATAAATTTGCAACAGAGGTGCAGAAAGAAGCAAGAGCAGTGCAGAATAAACCAACAGAGGTGCAGAAAGAGGCAAGAGAGGTACAGAAAGAGGCAAGAGAAGTACATAACAAAGTAAAAGAGGTACAGAATGAGGCAAAAGAACAGCCGAAAAAGGCAAAAGAGGTGCAGAAAGAGGGAGGAGGGGTGCAAAAAGAGGCAAGATGGGTGCAGACAGAAGCAAGAGTGGTACAGTAAGAAGCAGGAGAAGTGCAGAAAGAAGCAACAGGGGTGAAGGAAGAGGCTAGAGGGTTGCAGAGAGGCAAGAGGGGTGTAGAAATATGCAATAGAGGTGCAGAAGGAGGTAAAAGAACTGCAGAAAGAGACAAGAGAGATGCAGAAACAGGAAAAAGGGGTACAGAAAGAGAGAACAAGTATGTAGACAGAGGCACAAGAGGTACAGAAAGACAGAAGAGGGGTGCTGAAAGAGGCAAAAGGGATGCATAAATTTGCAACTGAGGTGCAGAAAGAAGCAAGAGCAGTGCAGAATAAACCATCAGAGGTGCAGAAAGAGGCAAGAGAGGTACAGAAAGAGGCAAGAGAAGTACATAACAAAGTAAAAGAGGTACAGAATGAGGCAAAAGAACAGCCGAAAAAGGCAAGAGAGGTGCAGAAAGAGCAAGGAGAGGTGCATAAAGAGGCAAGAGGGGTACAGAAAGAGGCTAGAGGGGTGCAGAAAGAAGGAAGAAAAGTGCAGAAAGAAGCAACAGAGGTGCTGAAAGAGACAAGAAGGGTGCAGAAAGAGGCAAGAGAAGTGCAGAGAGGAGCGATAGAGTTGCAGAAGAGGCAATAGAGGTACAGAAAGAGGCAAGAGAGATTCAAAAGAAGCAAGTGAGGTACAGTAAGAGGCAATAGAGGTACATAAAGAAGAGAGTGAGTTTCAGAAAGAGGCAAGAGAAGAGCAGAAAGTGGCAAGTGAGGTGCAGAAAGAGGCAAGAGAGGTATAGAAAGAGGCAAGATAAATGTAGAAAGAGGCCCGAGAAGTGTAGAAAGAGGCATTTGAGGTGCAGAAATAGGCAAGAAAGGTACAGAAAGAGGCTCAAAAAGTGCCGAAGGAAGAGAGTGAGGTGCAGAAAGAGGCAAGTGAGGTGCAGAAAGAGGCAAGAGAGGAGCAGAAAGAGGCAAGAGAGGTGTAGAAATAAGCAAGAGAAGTGCAGAATGAGGCAAGTGAGGTGCAGAAAGAGGCAAGAGGCAAGAGAGGTACAGAAAGGGGCAAGAGAGGTACAGAAAGTGGCAAGAGATCAGCAGAAAAAAGCAACAGAGGTGCTGAAAGAGGCAAGTGAGGTGCAGAAAGGGGCAAGAGAAGTGCAGAAAGAGGCAAGTGAAGTGCAGAAAGAAGACAGTGAGGTGCAGAAAGAGGAAGAAATATTTAGAACAAAGCAAGAGAAATGCAGAAAGAGGCAAGGAGGCACAGAAAGAAGAGACGTTTGTGCACCATTAGTACCAATTTCTCACCCACATTTAACTATAAGTAACATGTGACCATTCCAGCTTTGCAAAGGACCTTCTACCATGCTGTAACACGTGACACTGCATTTTTGGGATTATTTGAGCAGATTGAACTAGAAACAAGGTTGTTTTTGTTCAAATCTACAAATTAGGCAGCAGAAGATGGAATATTTGGCAAATTTGGAAAATTGTTAATTATGTGAAAATTGGTCAGTAGGTAATTATTACCTACTGGCGGTTGCCAGTAGGTAGTCATAGATATATATATATATATATATATATATATATATATATATATATATATTCACTGAAAAAACCATGGGTTTCACACACGTTATAGTTAGGAATTAGCATTTAAAAAACCTTAGAAATTCAGTGAAAAAACCATAGGTTTCACACACGTTATAGTTAGGAATTAGCATTTAAAAAACCTTAGAAATTCAGTGAAAAAACCATAGGTTTCACACATGTTATAGTTAGCTGGACATTTTACTCGTAAAAAACCAATGAAATTCCCCCGTTATAGTTAGTTCAGCTAACTATAACTCGCGCGCCCGCAATGCACTGCTGATGACGTCACATATTACATCACTCATGACATGGTCAGTGACATCACTCATGACATCACTGATGACATCTCAAATGACATCACTGATGACATCACTGATGACATCATCCAGTGAATGTGTGTTTTTCTGAAAATTAAATATGTTTTATATATGTATATCTCAAGGCTGATAGAAGAATAAATGGGTATATTACTGTCTAAATGGATGATTTCTTTTTGAAAAATTGATTGTGTAACTGACTGATTAAGTGTATCATAGTGAATACATGGCTTAGTGAGTAATATTTAAATATGTAAATATCTGTATAATTTTTTCACTTTGTGTATAAGTGGCTGCATGGGTTGGTGAGTAGCTACATGGGTGTCTATATAGGTTATTAGTTGGTTTTTTGAGTATTAGTCTGAGTGTCTGCATGGTTCGGTGGGGGGTATGACGTAGTGCATAGGTGCATGAATGAGTGACTCACTGTTTGTATGTGTTGAACAGAGCATGTGTGCAGGACTGCATGAGTGGATGAGTGTGTGTATGGGTGTGTTAGTGAGTGAATGACTGTCTCAATAGTGTCTTTATGAGTAACTACATATGTTTAAAACTAGTATATGTGACTATTGGTTTATATATGTGAGTATATGTGAGAGTGAGAGATTGAAAGAGTTCCTGTATGAATAAGTATGTATTTCTATAAGTGATTGTTTAAAAGACTAAGTATGTGTAAGTTTCCGTAGAAGTAAGTGTGGTGGTGTGTGTATAACTGTATATGCAAGTAAATGTATGTTTGATTCTTTATTAGCATGAGTGACTATGTGTGTGAGTAGCTCTATGGATGAGTGGCATTGTGTAACAGGATGTATAGGTGTATGAGTACATATGATAAGTGAGTACATGTATGAGTGACTGTATAGGACTGTTGGTGAATGAGTGGATGTGTATGTGGATCTTAGAATTACTGAAGAGGTTGTTGTAACTGTTATTGGTATGTCCATTGTTTTGAAAATTTTAGTCTCTATTTTTGAATGCGTGTATCAAAGGTTATATTAGGGGAAGAGGAGGTCTGCCACTCTATCACAAGGATGATGTCATCAGTGATGTCATCAGTGATGTCATTTGAGATGTCATCAGTGATGTCATGAGTGATGTCACTGACCATGTCATGAGTGATGTAATATGTGACGTCATCAGCAGTGCATTGCGGGCGCGCAAGTTATAGTTAGCTGAACTAACTATAACGGGGGAATTTCATTGGTTTTTTACGAGTAAAATGTCCAGCTAACTATAACATGTGTGAAACCTATGGTTTTTTCACTGAATTTCTAAGGTTTTTTAAATGCTAATTCCTAACTATAACGTGTGTGAAACCTATGGTTTTTTCACTGAATTTCTAAGGTTTTTTAAATGCTAATTCCTAACTATAACGTGTGTGAAACCCATGGTTTTTTCAGTGAATTTGCAAGGTTTTTTAAATGCTAATTGTTTTTTTTTTCTTCTATTTTTTTTAACATATTTTTATTTTATTTTTCTTACCTTTTATAAAGACTATGGTTAAATTTTTAAAATTCTTTAATATGTTTTTTTTTTAATATATTTTTTAAAATAAACATGTAAAATTTATTTGCAGTACTTTTTTTATATTATTTTTTTAGTACGCGTACCGTAAGCTTACGGTAAGCGTACGGTTTACGCAACGCCCGTAATTTTTCTACGCTGCTTGCGTATAGTTACGCAATTTGCGTAGCCGCGCGTACTCCGCGTGGGACGCGTGCGCGCGTACGCTACACGCGCACGTTACGGGGAAGTGTCGGGTAGTGTCTGTTATGCGCATGCGCGCAAGCGCGTGTCTTTTTTACGCGCATGCGCACTTTTGACGTAAGCGTACCGTAAGCGCACCGTAAGCGTACGGTAGGTCATGTGATCATGAAACACAACTTTTGATTGGTTGAAACTACTTTCAGTTCTAGAACTCTCCTACACCACACCCATTCCCCTCATTTCTGCTTGTGATCCCTTAGGAGAAGGAGCTGGGTTGTCTTTGTGATACGATGGCAGAACAGCAGAGCTCTTCTGAGAGTGAGGCTAGCACTAGCAGCACTGTTTTGAGGCAGAGAGCGAGGAAACAAAAGCCCTCTTATGTATGGGATTATTTTACTTTTTCTGAAGGCCAGCAAAAGGTGAATGCACCCTTAGTAACTTGCAAGCTGTGTCAGCGTGTACTTTCAAGAGGTAATCCTGACAGGAAGTATTCCTTTGGGAATCATACCATGAAGAGACACCTCAAGGATGTACACAGAAGGACACATGGTCATCTTTTTGGAGGTAACTCTTCAGAAAGACAAGCAAGTACATCCACAGCAGCTCAGCCTGGACCATCATCTGCAGAGCTGACTCCTTCTTCTGCAGGTCAGGTGAGCCCTTCATCTGTGGGGGGAGCATCTCCTTTTGCTGGCCCTCTGGAAATGAACCCTCGATTTCGGAGGGTTGATATTCGATGCGCCTTTTGTCAAGATCTAATTTGCCATAGGGAGACCAGTGTTTCCCTAGTGAACAACAAAATAGATCAGCACACTTGTCGCTTTGAATAATTTTCCCATTCTTTCTTTCCTCTGTCCCTGCATGAACACAACGGTTCTTTTAAGAGCCAACCTTATCTTTCATCTTTTTTTTACATATGTTTTTAAAAACTTTTTTTTTTTTTTTTTACCGTACGCGTACGGTGCGCGTACTTTTTTTTTTTTTTTTTTTAAAAACACTAAAAATCAATTATCACATTACACTCCAGCAAGGGCAACCAGCCTTAGTGATGCTGAATGTATTTGCATTACTGACTGAAACCTCAAACCCCACTCGCTTGTGAATACTGTGCATGATTATACATGGCAAGCAGCTGGGTGTGTGCTAAGAGTCTGCTTCTTCCCCCAAAAAATCGCTCCCCCTTTTTCCTACTAATGCAACTGTGAAATCACCAGAAAAAAACGCAATAAATCTCTGCCTGTAATTCCTATTTCCACACAGAGTCATGTTTTCACATTAGTCCCAAAACGAAATTTCTTTGCCAATTTAAATGCACACTTACTGCTCTTTTTTTTTGGCAAGTGAAAATCACTTTTACAGACTGACACATTATGAAACCACTTTTT
Organism: Triturus cristatus; assembly: GCF_964204655.1. Classification (NCBI taxonomy): domain Eukaryota; kingdom Metazoa; phylum Chordata; class Amphibia; order Caudata; family Salamandridae; genus Triturus; species Triturus cristatus. The sequence goes on from NC_140582.1 coordinate 945,001,801, forward strand.
TGATTTTTTTAAATGCACATGTCCAAACTGCTTTTTCAGACCACCACCATGTGTAACCTGGGTGGCTGCCTACATTCCAGCAAGGGCAACCAGCCTTAGTGATGCTGAATGTATTTGCATTACAGACTGAAACCTGAAAACCCCACTCGCTTGTAAATACTGTGCATGATTATTCATGGCAAGCAGATGGGTGTGTGCTAAGAGTCTGCTTCTTCCCCCAAAAAATCGCTCCCCCTTTTTCCTACTAATGCAACTGTGAAATCACCAGAAAAAAACGCAATAAATCTCTGCCTGTAATTCCTATTTCCACACAGAGTCATGTTTTCACATTAGTCCCAAAACGAAATTTCTTTGCCAATTTAAATGCACACTTACTGCTCTTTTTTTTTGGCAATTGAAAATCACTTTTACAGACTGACACATTATGAAACCACTTTTTTGATTTTTTTAAATGCACATGTCCAAACTGCTTTTTCAGACCACCACCATGTGTAACCTGGGTGGCTGCCTACATTCCAGCAAGGGCAACCAGCCTTAGTGATGCTGAATGTATTTGCATTACAGACTGAAACCTGAAAACCCCACTCGCTTGTAAATACTGTGCATGATTATACATGGCAAGCAGATGGGTGTGTGCTAAGAGTCTGCTTCTTCCCCCAAAAAATCGCTCCCCCTTTTTCCTACTAATGCAACTGTGAAATCACCAGAAAAAAACGCAATAAATCTCTGCCTGTAATTCCTATTTCCACACAGAGTCATGTTTTCACATTAGTCCCAAAACGAAATTTCTTTGCCAATTTAAATGCACACTTACTGCTCTTTTTTTTTGGCAAGTGAAAATCACTTTTACAGACTGACACATTATGAAACCACTTTTTTGATTTTTTTAAATGCACATGTCCAAACTGCTTTTTCAGACCACCACCATGTGTAACCTGGGTGGCTGCCTACATTCCAGCAAGGGCAACCAGCCTTAGTGATGCTGAATGTATTTGCATTACAGACTGAAACCTGAAAACCCCACTCGCTTGTAAATACTGTGCATGATTATTCATGGCAAGCAGATGGGTGTGTGCTAAGAGTCTGCTTCTTCCCCCAAAAAATCGCTCCCCCTTTTTCCTACTAATGCAACTGTGAAATCACCAGAAAAAAACGCAATAAATCTCTGCCTGTAATTCCTATTTCCACACAGAGTCATGTTTTCACATTAGTCCCAAAACGAAATTTCTTTGCCAATTTAAATGCACACTTACTGCTCTTTTTTTTTGGCAATTGAAAATCACTTTTACAGACTGACACATTATGAAACCACTTTTTTGATTTTTTTAAATGCACATGTCCAAACTGCTTTTTCAGACCACCACCATGTGTAACCTGGGTGGCTGCCTACATTCCAGCAAGGGCAACCAGCCTTAGTGATGCTGAATGTATTTGCATTACAGACTGAAACCTGAAAACCCCACTCGCTTGTAAATACTGTGCATGATTATACATGGCAAGCAGATGGGTGTGTGCTAAGAGTCTGCTTCTTCCCCCAAAAAATCGCTCCCCCTTTTTCCTACTAATGCAACTGTGAAATCACCAGAAAAAAACGCAATAAATCTCTGCCTGTAATTCCTATTTCCACACAGAGTCATGTTTTCACATTAGTCCCAAAACGAAATTTCTTTGCCAATTTGAATGCACACTTACTGCTCTTTTTTTTTGGCAAGTGAAAATCACTTTTACAGACTGACACATTATGAAACCACTTTTTTGATTTTTTTAAATGCACATGTCCAAACTGCTTTTTCAGACCACCACCATGTGTTACCTGGGTGGCTGCCTACATTCCAGCAAGGGCAACCAGCCTTAGTGATGCTGAATGTATTTGCATTAACAGACTGAAACCTGAAAACCCCACTCGCTTGTAAATACTGTGCATGATTATACATGGCAAGCAGATGGGTGTGTGCTAAGAGTCTGCTTCTTCCCCCAAAAAATCGCTCCCCCTTTTTCCTACTAATGCAACTGTGAAATCACCAGAAAAAAACGCAATAAATCTCTGCCTGTAATTCCTATTTCCACACAGAGTCATGTTTTCACATTAGTCCCAAAACGAAATTTCTTTGCCAATTTGAAAGCACACTTACTGCTCTTTTTTTTTGGCAAGTGAAAATCACTTTTACAGACTGACACATTATGAAACCACTTTTTTGATTTTTTTAAATGCACATGTCCAAACTGCTTTTTCAGACCACCACCATGTGTAACCTGGGTGGCTGCCTACATTCCAGCAAGGGCAACCAGCCTTAGTGATGCTGAATGTATTTGCATTACAGACTGAAACCTGAAAACCCCACTCGCTTGTAAATACTGTGCATGATTATACATGGCAAGCAGATGGGTGTGTACTAAGAGTCTGCTTCTTCCCCCAAAAAATCGCTCCCCCTTTTTCCTACTAATGCAACTGTGAAATCACCAGAAAAAAACGCAATAAATCTCTGCCTGTAATTCCTATTTCCACACAGAGTCATGTTTTCACATTAGTCCCAAAACGAAATTTCTTTGCCAATTTGAAAGCACACTTACTGCTCTTTTTTTTTGGCAAGTGAAAATCACTTTTACAGACTGACACATTATGAAACCACTTTTTTGATTTTTTTAAATGCACATGTCCAAACTGCTTTTTCAGACCACCACCATGTGTAACCTGGGTGGCTGCCTACATTCCAGCAAGGGCAACCAGCCTTAGTGATGCTGAATGTATTTGCATTACTGAGTCCAACCTCAAACCCTTAAACTATTCTTTTTTTTTCCAGTACACCTTAATTTATCGTGAAAACATAGTCCATATTATTTTACATGTTCCTCACATTTAAATTTCTCCCAAAACAGAAAATGATAAACGCAACTTCAACAAAAAGAATTTCCATTTCTATTATTCATTTCTTAATTTACCATATACATCTCCTCTCAAACTCTAACCTCACCTTTAAAATTAGTTAGTTGTGAAAGAAATGTGGCACTCAAACAGCAGATTATCAGAGCCAGGATCTCTGTTCTGTTCACGTCTCTCCTCTCAGCAGAACCAGATAATGGCAAACTTTCCCTCTATTTTTCCACACATATACATGTAAGTTTCAAATCTCAGTGCTTCCCCCTTTTTTTCAAATGTAATCACACATTTCTATTGGTTGAAAACCAACCCTTTTCCAAAAGTACCCTGCCCCCAACTTGACTTCTGCCTAGTACCCTTCCCCCAACTTGACTTCTGCCTGCTACCATAGCAACAGCTCATGGAACACTGCTGTGTGGAGTTAGGTCAGAAGTTCGCCACACAATGTTTCAATTCCACAGAGCAAGAGTGCTTGACTTTTCAAACCTAACAGCAAATCCATAGTACTGTTCTTTAGTAACACATTTTTTTGTACCAATACAAAACATGCTTCTATTAGTTTACACATACAGCCTAGTTTTTATTCTAGAATGGTATGAAACAGCCAATCAGTTCTTTTTGTTTTGAAAAAAATATGTATGCCTCCATTTCCAAACTGTCTTTCTTTTCATATTGCCATTCTACTGAAAGACACCTCCTGAGTGCATCCAGTTCTCCTTTGAAGATGTTCACAGTGTGGATTGTAGGGCACAGCTATGTCTTCTGGAGTGAAAAGTTTGCAGAGAAAACAGATATGGTGAGAGACCTTGCTTTGCCAAATGTAGACATTAAATGGATTGGTCAGAGAGGGTTAAAGTGGCACCAATTGATGCCATTGGTGAAATCCTTCATGCAAATCCAACACCCTGACCTCATAATAGTGCACTGTGGTGGCAATGACCTAGGCACTTTGACTGGGGTAGGTCTGGAAATGCTTATGAAGGACACCTTTGCACAACTGTTTTCACTTTTCCCTAAAACTGCCTTTGTGTTTTCCAACATATGCCAAAGGCAAAAATGGAACTGGTCCAATCATTTCTGTCCGCAGATTGACAAAGCAAGAAAGCACGTCAACAAATCTGTTTCTGCTTTCCTCCGTGACTATGGTATGGGTGCCATTTACCACAACAACTTGCGTTATGACATGCAAGACATTTATAGAGGAGATGGTGTGCACTTCAATGATAAAGGGAACAGAGTCTTCCTCTTGAACCTTAGACTCTGCATCGGTACTTACTTGTAGGTACCACTAAAAAATCATTTCATAAACACAACGGCTCTTTTTAGAGCCCCCTAATATCTAAACACTTAAATCTGAATTTCATTTATTTTTTTATTTTTTTTTCTACTGTACGCTTACCGTAAGCTTACCGTACGCGTACCCCGTGATTTTTTTAAAAATCAATAAATGTTTTCTTTGTACTTTTGAGTCCTTCTTTGACCCCCTCACAAATGTAAGGGGGTCTGTAACTCTCCTCATTGCCCCCTTTTCTTGTTTTCACTCTTTTTTTTCTGAGTGAAACACACAAAATGGCGGCCGCCGCTTCCTGGTTTCGGCTGATTCGAATGTTTACTATGATCTAAGAGCCAATCAGAATCGCGCTCGCGCACGCCACCGTACGCGTACGGTAAGCGTACCGTAAGCGTACCGTAAGCGGGCTCAGATATATATATTGATTTAAAGGCTATTTTCTCAGAATCTACTGAACAGATTTACACCAAACCTACAAAAGGCACTTCCTTGACATAGGGACTACCTCTCTGCCAAATTTCTAGTAATTCTGTTCAGCCGTTCGGGCTGTAGCTCGTTCTAAAGGTCCTATGGAAAAATGCATGGGAAAAACGCGTTTTGGGACCCCCCTTTTATCTCAGCCCCCGCTTGACGTATCCCCCCGAGACTTTCAGGGTAGGAGCGGAGCGTAGCGCCCCACCTATTTTGAGAAATTCGCGAGGATTCATCGACCGGCGCCAAAGTTATTCAAAATAGAATGTTGTGGATTTCCTATGGAAAAGGGGTCCTAACTATAACTACCTACTGGCGACCGCCAGTAGGTAATATATATATATATATATTCAATGAAAAAACTATAGGTTTCACAAATGTTATAGTTAGCTGGACATTTCGCTCGTAAAAAAACAATGAAATTCCCCCGTTATAGTTAGTTCAGCTAACTATAATTCGCGCACCCGCAATCCACTGCTGATGACGTCACATATTACATCACTCATGACATTTGGCGGCTAAGTCATGGAGAGGGAGTTAAACCGGGCCTTAACAGAATATCTGGTTTCCCATGAGCTGCTCGACCCTTCTCAGCACGGTTTTCGCGCTCAGCATTCCACGGAATCAGCACTCCTGGTGGCAGCGGAGAAAATTCGTAGCGTCGTGGATGGGGGAGGTAGGGCAGTGCTGGTGATGTTAGATCTGTCTGCGGCCTTCGACACTGTTAACCACACGGTGTTGAAGCGCAGACTTCAGAACATCGGTGTGCAGGGAACCGCTCTGTCACTCCTCTCTTCTTTTCTCGAAGGTAGGGAACAGAGTCTGCTATGGGATGGTCTACAGTCTAGCACTTTCCAGCTACCCTGTGGGGTACCGCAGGGTTCTGCCTTATCACCAACACTTTTCAACATCTACGTAGCCCCCTTGGCCAAGCTCATCAGGAAATATGGTTTTACCATTATCTCCTATGCTGACGATTCCCAGCTCATAGTCTCGACCATGGATCATTCTGAACAGGTGGCTCTTAAATTCCATAGCTGCCTGTCTGAGATTATGAGCTGGATGCGGGAGAGTTTCCTGAAAATTAACACAGAGAAGACCGAGATCATTGAGTTTGGCCAGGGCAGCCCGGTGTGGAATGGATCTTGGTGGCCGATGGAGGCGGGGGAATGTCCTAGTCCCGTCTATAAAGTCAGGAATCTGGGTATGCTCTTTGACAATCAACTCAATTTCTCAGCACATGTCAGCAATCTTGCTTCAGCGTGTTCCTTTTTAATAAGGACGTTGCGGAAGACTCTTCCTCTCATCGAATTTGACCTTCGCAAGATGGTGGTGGTGGCGCTTGTACTATCGAGACTTGACTACTGCAACGCCTTGCTGCTAGGCATAGATAAGACCCAGATGAAGAGGTTGCAGACTCTGCAAAATGCTGCTGCCAGACTCCTGATTGCTGTACCCAGAGACCACTCTATCTCTGGCGGCATCAAAACATTACACTGGCTCCCGATCCAGCAGCGCATAGAATTTAAGGCAATATGTTTAGTGCACAAGGCTATATTTGGAGGAGGAGCCAAGGACGTTCAGAAGCTTTTCGTTCCATATGTGCCCAGCCGGGTTTTAAGGTCTACCACACAAAGACTCATCAAGATAAATCGGATACGTAAAGTCAGATGGGGTGGCAGAGCCTTTTCTTTCCGGGCTGCTAGTCTTTGGAACAGGCTTCCTCATTCTATGAAATCATCAGGCAATCATTTGGCCTTCAGGAAACAGTTAAAAACATGGCTTTTTGACGAGACTCGCGGATGAAGACATCCTTTCTCTCTCTCTCTCTACCAGCGCCAAGACGCTCCGGCATACGTATGCGCTCTATAAATGACCATCCTATCCTGTCCTATGGTCAGTGACATCACACATGACATCACTGATGACATCTAAAATGACATCACTGATGACATCACTGGGGACGTCATCCATTGAGTCTGTGTTTCTCAACAATTTTAATATGTTTAATATATATATGGAAAGGCCTGTTGAAGAATGAGTGGGTGTACAAGTGTGTATTTGGATGAGTTTCTTTGGTGCGTAACTGACTCTATAAGTGAGTCATTAAATGTATGTTACTGCAGACTAGTGACTAATCTATGTGAATGTCTGTATGTTTCTGTCTGTTGGTGTATAAGTGGCTGCATTGTTTTGTGAATATTTATATGTGTGTCTATGTGGGTTATCGATTGGTTGACTGAGTATCTGTATGGGTGCCTGAGTGTTATTGTGGGTAGGCTGTGTGTGACTCTGTGCATAGATGTGTGAGTGGGTGATTCTATGGGTGCATGGTTTTAAGATTGCATCTGTGATGGACTTTACGTTTGAGCGAGTGTATGTATGGGTGTGTTAGGGATTCAATGTATATCTCAGTGGTCCAATTGCAACTAACTACATATGTGAAAGGCAGTATATATGTGTGTAAGAGTATATAAGTGGCTAGCTGTGAGAATGTGTGATTGTGACAGTGACTGTATGGATGAGTGTGTGCTTTTGTCAATGATTCTAATGGAGCATAAAAATGTGATACTATTTTTGTGAGCATGGGAACTTGATTGTGTATAACTGTATAGGTGAGTAAATGGCAGTGTGATTATTTTTATGAATGACTAGGTGTGAGAGTACCTCTATGGATAATTGTTAGTGTGTGAGTGTCTATATAGGTGTGTGTATAAATTCATATGAGAATTTTTTATGGAGTGACTGTAACTATGAGTGACTTTTCACGTGAGTGTGTGTAGGTGTATGAAGACCTAAAAGTTAATATGTGGGTATGCAGTTATTGGTATTGCATTATTTATGGATATGAGAATGGAACTCTGTAATTTTGAGTTGGTATATCAAAGGTTTTGTAAGGGTTTGTTGACGTCATCAGTGATGTCATCAGTGATGTCATTTTAGATGTCATCAGTGATGTCATGAGTGATGTCACTGACCATGTCATGAGTGAAGTAATATGTGACGTCATCAGCAGTGGATTGCGGGTGCGCGAGTTATAGTTAGCTGAACTGACTATAACGGGGGAATTTCATTGTTTTTTTACGAGCGAAATGTCCAGCTAACTATAACATTTGTGAAACCTATGGTTTTTTCATTGAATTTGCAAGGTTTTTTAAATGCTAATTCCTAACTATAACGTGTGTGAAACCTATGGTTTTTTCAGTGAATTTGCAAGGTTTTTTAAATGCTAATTTCTAAATATAACGCGTGTGAACGCTATATTTTTTTGTGTTTTTGCAGGGTTTTTTGAATTTTATTTCCTAACTATAATGTGTGTGAAACCTATGATTTTTTATTGTTTTTTTTTCTTTTTTACATCATTTTTTTCCTTTTTATTTTTTCCTTTAAACACTATTCTACCTATGTATATATTCATTGTTTTAATTAATTCTTCAATTTATAAAGATTCACCTTTTTTAAATAATTGGTTAGATATAGTTGTATAACATAGTTAATATCTTAAACAAACCTTTTTTTTTTTTTCTTTTTTTTTTACCGAGCGCGTACGGTAAGCTTACCGTAAGCGCACGGTTCGCTGTATGTACGGTGAGCGTATGTAATATTTCTACTCTGTTTGCGTATGCTTACGCAATTTACGTAGGCGTCCGTACTTCCTACGCGACGCATAAGCGCATGCTTTACACGCGCACGCGCGCGCGCGCGCACGTTACGCGGAAGTGTACGAGCGTGCCTGTAATGCGCATGCGCGCGTGCGCCTGTCTTTCGTACGCACATGCGTACTTTTACCGTACGCGCTCGGTAAGCTTAACGTGCGCGTACGGTTGGTCATGTGATCAAGAAACAACACTTTTGATTGGTTTAAACTACTTTCAGTTCTGGAATCTTCCTACACCACACCCATTCCCCTCATTTCTGCTTGTGATTTCTTAGGAGAAGGAGCTGAATTGTCTTTGGGATAAAATGGCAGAGCAGCAGACCTCTTCTGAGAGTGAGCAGGGCAGCAGCATCATCAGGCAGAGAAGGAGGAAACAAAAGAATTCTTTTGTTTGGGAGTATTTTACTTTTCCAGAGGGGTAGAAAAAGGTAAATGCTCCATTAGTCACCTGCTCACTTTGTGGACGTGTCTTATCTAGAGGTAACCCAAGGAAGAAGTATTCCTTTGGTAACCACACTATGCTGAGACACATTAGGGATGTACATCCCAGGACTTTTTCTTGACATTCTGAAGCAAATCCTTCAGAAAGTCACCCGAGCACATCCGCAGAAGCTCAGCCGAGTACATCTTCGGCAGCTCAGCCGAGCCTTTCCTCTGTGGTGGGAGCATCACCCTCTTCTGCTCCTCTGGAAACGAACCCTCGATTTCTGAAGGTACAAATAAGGTGCACCAGATGTTATGGTCTAATTGTTCATGGGGAGAGCAGTGTTTCCCTAATAAACAATAAGATAGACCAGCACATCTGTGGTCCTTGTTAATATTCCCATTCTTTCTTTCCTCTGTCCCTGTATTAACACAACGGCTCTTTTAAGAGCCAACCTTACCTCCCAACTTTTTTTAAATTTTTTTAATAATTTTTTTTGTTTTTTTTTTTTACGCGTCCTTTTTTTTTTTTTTTTTTTTTAAAGAACAATTTTTTTTTTTACCCTACAAGGTCCTTGAGGGAGTACAATGGAAATGAGAAAAGCAGAGAGAGGAGAAGTGAAAAAAGGGAGCATGAAAATAAATGTGTAATAAATACAGAAATTTCTCACTTACCTGACCAAAAAAATCACATATTTATTAATAAATGCTTCCATTAAATTGCTAGAAAAAACGTTTTTTTAAAAAAATATTTTTTTCTCAATCTGAAAAAAAAGAAAAACGTATTAATATTTAATAATACATTTTAGAATACAGTACACATAATTTCATATTTTAAAACAATTTTTTGCCCTTTTTTTGCTGTTTTCAGAATATATTGAATTTCACTGTAAATCGTGAAAGCAATAGCATTCATCACTTAACAGCGGGCAAAAAAAAATAACAATCTGAAAGATTGTTTAAAAAAAGCCCAGAATCTCTTCTCACTAAAACATACCTTTATAGAAATGTTACATATTTTTTAAAAATATCATCTAAGAACAATAACTTTTTGCACTAAATATCGTCTTAAAATTTTTGTTGCATAAGCATAATCACCAAAATATTATGTGTCAAAGAAGTCCACAATACAAATTGTTACCTTTCCTTTAGGCCAAATGGTAATTTTTAAAACCTTTTTTGATGAAATTTCCAATGGTAATCCAATAAAATTGCAAAAATGATTTGTACAGATGTTGCAAATTCTATCTAAAATTTTGGTTTCAGAAAAATTTAATAGGAATTTGCTAAATCAAAAGGCAAACGTTGCTTAAAAACCAATTGAGAATCATTACACAGTGTCCAGCCTTTTTCACATTTAAGATAAACTGTGTAATGACCAGAAGTTATCGTAGGTCCATCATGGAAAATTATTGCTACTGTAACAAAAGTTTTTCCCGAAATTGATAATTGCTGTCCTATAAACTTCTTTATTAAAGTGTCCAATTTTGAACCATCAGCTCTACAACGTTGCATCATTAAAATTACATACTGTCCATATTTCTTTAAAAATAACGTTGAAAACATGTCAGATTTACATTCACAGCATTCCATGCTATGATTGGCATCTTTAACTAATTTACTAAAACTCACTGATTTACTTTCTGGCAATGTTAAATAGATAAACCTTTCTGAATCAACATTAGAGCTGCATGTGTAGAAACAGTTTTCACAAGTATGTTCCCATTTATAAGAGAGACCGAACATATTCTCAATATCTATGCCTTCATCTTCCAGTACCATAAGGACATACATCAAGAATTCCTGTGCATCTTGCTGGACATTTTGAGTAAACTGTGTACGTCCTGAACATACATCTAAAAGATTTCTAATTTCATTAGCACTTTCTATTTTAGTTTTATCAATACTCAGTTTCTCATAAAGGAGACTTAGCACAGAACAGAATCTTTTATCATGATTTACTATTATCTGCTCTTGCAAACTTTCAAGATAAAATACAACATTTAGCACCACATTAGCGTAGCAGTTGACACCAGAGCTATTTTCAAAATGACAACCAACAACCTCTTCAACATTATCCTTTTTCTTTTTGCTTGCAATCACATGAGTCTCTTTTTGTTTTCTCTTCTCTATATCCTCATTACAGATATTCTCAAATCTCCTTTTCCGAGAAACAACACGTTTCTCCAACACAGGATACTGACCTAAATGAAGAGCATATGTTCTTCTTAATCTATTATACTCCTTTACACAATTTGCATCTGCACTAACTTTTGAGTCATCAAAGTCTATCATGAATAAACCAGATAATGTTTTCACTCGTGACAAAGCAACATATGCCATACCTTCTTTGAACACAGTAGAACCAATGTTTACAAAAGCACTATCTACAGTTAATCCTTGAGACTTGTGAATAGTTACAGCATATGCTAGAGAAAATGGAAACTGCTTCCTACGTACATATAAGTCTTTTACAAGCAAAAAACGGACTGAACAACGACTAATATCTTTAATCTCTGCAATCTGATCAAATTTTATTTTTAAAAATTCAATTCCATCTTTTTTCTGGTATTTCACAAAACCCACAACTTTACCCATAGCTCCATTCACTAAACCTTTTTCAACATCCAAATTTCTCCTTAAAGATACTCGACAGTTCATGCAAAGATATAGATTTGTTTCTAATCCAGCTGTTTTCGAAATGTTCTTCTCTAGAGAATCCAATTTATTTTGCAGTTTGCCTGTTAATGTAATAGTAATTCCTTCATGCTGAATTTTATCAACTGCTTCCATTTTCTTAATCTCTTCCTTTTCCAATTTCAAAAGTTCCTCATTGAATATCGAGCATTCACGTAGTGTTGGCATTAAGCAGATTACAGTATTATTTTCTGCAATATTCTTGTATATTTTCTCTGCAACTATTTCTTCCTTTGGAACTAAATTATGTAGCAACCGACTCTGTAATGCTTTTCTGCCAACTTCAGTCAGTAGTCCAATTCTGATATCTTTCAGAATACTTGCATAATCTTCATCGTTTGCTTGCCTCCTATTGGTAGTAAGTTCCTTGTGCTCAAAGAACGACCAAATATTCGCATTACCGATGCTTCCTAATGACTTCTTCGTGTCTTCATGTGTCACAGTATTAAACACTGGTTGTCCTTTAACTGGAGTAAGCTGTAGAAGATCCCCAAAAACTATAACATGTTTTCCTCCAAATAACACGTCATAGTCTCTCTTTAGAATTTGCTGCATTCTTAAATGCACAAAGGCAAGCATTAAGTTTGATACCATGCTTACCTCATCAATAATGAGAACTTGCATCTTCTTCAACACTCTTGAAACTTCGAAGCATGCTTCTCCTGTAAGCTTGTGATATTTTATTTTGTTCTCACGCTCCACTGGTAACATTAGCAAGCGATGTAAGGTAATTCCTTTTATATTATATGCTGCTAACCCAGTTGGAGCAGTAACAACACAAGACAAAGTTGAATCTGTTTTTTGCTGTAGGTAGCTTCTGATGACTTTAATTAGGAAACTTTTTCCAGTTCCAGCTTGTCCACTCACATACATTCTGATTGGTTCAAATGAAGTGCATGTGCACTCTTTATTTTCATGTAGTAATCCGTGATCAATTTTTTTTCTGACTTCTTCATAAATTTGTTGTTGTTCTTCATTCAGTTGTTGTTCCAAATTTGGTAAGTCTATTAAATCTTCTTGAGCTTGATTCATAGCTGTTTCAACTTCATTCATGGCTATTGCAGCTTCATTTACTACAATTGGTTGTCCTAGGGGATCTTGACTGAGCGTTTCAGAACTTTGGCTGTCTTGAGAACTGTCTCTAGCTACTTCAGCTGCAATTGTTGCTTCCTGTTCAATCTCTTCATTTAACATTTGCACATAATTTATGAAAGTACTGCATTCAATCGTATCTTTACATGCATTGAATGAATCCTCATAGCTTTCAAATTCTCCAAGTAGTTCGTCCTCTGTACGCCATGGTTTAAACAGCTGTAAAAGTGCCAAGTAGTAAAATTCCTTTTTGTCAGTAGTGTCGCAACTCAGCTTCCTATGATTAATCAAACTTCCTTTTGTTTGCTTCACCAAACATCCTTCCTCACCAATGACTTTATATTTTCCATTTTTGATGTCTTCTGTGGCTTTCCGTGAAAAAAAGTAGTTTTGCAGCATTTCATAGAGACACATGTTCTCAAGATGACAACTTCTTTTTGGGTAATACGTGTCCAACATGTTTGTTTTCAAAATATCTGTACTTTCCGGGTTGTTTTCGGCCAAATATTCAATTTCTGCAACAGATTTCAGTACCCGATTTCGCATTGCTGCAAGGCCTAAACTTACCCAAATTATTCTTCTGGATTTCGAGTACAGACTTGCAGATGATAACCTATCTGAGCATTCGTAGGATCCAATTTCTCGATGCGATAACATCTTTAAACTGAAACTGTATAGTTTCTTACTGACTGTTTTCTCGTGAGAAATCTCTTCCCACATTTCCTTCAATTCCGTTTTCTCAGATTTAGTAATGTACGATGTGACATACCGAGCAACAGCAATAGAATTGTCTGCCACATACTGAATATCCATGTTAGCATTCCACATGGATAAAATGACTGGGTTGTAGTCATTTATATACTTTGACTCTTCTTTTCTTCTTAGGTTGTACGTATTTTTTGGAGATTTTCTTGTAATAGTATGTTGCACAGCTGACATAAAACTGTTTACTCTTCCTTTTGAAAGAACAGGTCTGGGAAATCCAAATCGACATTTTGTGTAGAATTTATCTTTGCTCTTGTACTTCCGTCGACAGTATTTTCCACATCGATGACTTTGGAAACGTAAAACTTGGTCTTTTAACTTTTTCTCTTCTGTGCTTTTAGGTATAGCACATGTTGCATATTCTTCGATGAAAGATAAAACTGCTTCATCAGCATCTGTTCCAAATTTTGGGGCATCCTTGATCCACAACAGCATATGAAAATGAGGAGCACCTCTTGCTTGGTACTCTTTTCTCCAAAAGAAATCCACAACTTCTCCAAGAGGTGGATTTTTTTTATTGCAGATGAAGGACATCATAGCCTCAAATCTATGATTGAAATATCTGCAAACATTAACCGGATCCAATGAGCACAGTTCTCCTGCTGTCTTGTATTCGATGTTTTTAATGTTTGAATTTGCCTCTCGAAGAAAATCCTGAAGATCATCCCAAGCGTACTCTGCACAGCTTAGGGTAAGGAACCATGTAGGAGTTCCTAAATTCCGTAACATGCATTTCAATTCTCCATGGCGTCGGTACATATAAGGAATACTTTGACGAAATCTGGGATCTTCTGCATATAATCTTGAAGTCCGATACTCAGAAGCTGGAATCTGGACTGGACGTTCATCGTATTGTCCACCTTCTCCTGTAGGAAACAGCTGGGGAAAACAACGAGCTTCCAAACTCTCCTCCCATACACTTACGGGAGTTCCTTTGGCTTTTTTCATCTGAAATAGATCAATAGTGTTTGCCATAACTTCTTTTGAATGAAGAGGATGTATGCTGAAATGTTCATAAATTTCTTCTTCTTTTGATTTGTCCACTTTTTCAATTTGCCCAGTTGGTGTGTCTGTGTCTCCTACTAAATCTTCTTCATCATCATCTATATAAATTGATTCATACCATTTATTATTCCTTTTCAAATATAAATTTGCTCTTTGTACTTTCCGTACATCTACCAGCTCCTGCCAAATTTCTTACTCTTTGTAGGTACACCATTAACCAGAATAACTAATGGTTCAGTTTCCAAAGTATCTGTGTCAATAGTTTCCATATTTTTTCAAATCCAACGGCAAATAGACAACTCTTCCTTTTAAACCTCTCTGTAAATCTGAAGGAGGTAATTTGCCTGTTTTTGGCTCCATACGTACTATGGTCTGGAACGGAGGAACACATTGAATGAGTATAGACTCATAGACTTAAATCAGAAAGTTCTGCAGGAACTTCAACCAATTCTAAATTATTATGTACAGCTCTAGCTGGCATTTTATTTTCTTCTAACTTGTTGTAACAGTATTTACAAATACGATGATCTTCACCCAAATCAAAACAATTTTCAAGAAATATATATGTTGCAAAATCCTTCCACTTATAATTATCTTCTTCTTCACTTTTTTTGTAGAGATCAACATTCCTTGTTTGGATTTTATAATGGCTTCTCTGGCAACAAATACAAGTAATATTTGGTCTTTCATTAGAGATGATAGCAAATTTTGTTATTTGATCTTCAAATTTCTTATTTACGGAGCGTTCTACATTCTCTTCCACATTTTCCTCAATAACTGTGTCATTCCCTGCACTTTCTTGTTCCGGACCAAAGTAACTTAACTGAATTTCATCAGTAACCTTCTCAACATCTGATACAGTTCCACGGAACAGAGCCCTATTCAACTCATTTAACTTTAGTGCTGGACTTTTAGCAAAATACAATCTTCTCACAAATTTTCTAATTTCAGTATGATGAACTGCCAGCATCCTAAAATGGTGAAAAACACTTTGACAAACTTTTCTAGATAGACAAGCCAGAGAGTGTCCTTGCAAACCAGTATTCTCTCTCACTCTGCATGGATCTAGTCCTTGAAGCACCTTAATCTTCTGTTTAACACTCTTTTTACTATATTCTCTTAAAAACTCACGTAATTTATCAATAGATTCCTGTCGCAAAGTACAAATACTACTACAATTCCAAGTGTACACTGGGGCTTTAGGACGTCTCCCCATAACCTCATCTGCAATCACTTCTTCCTCATTTCTTGGAACCATTTTCTCCTTTTCCATTATACAACCATCTTTTACTTCATAAGCTCGTCCAGTGGTGTCAACTGCATGCAGCAAACTATTACTTTGAAGATAACTCTCTTCATTAAAAAATGGTTCAGTACTTGAACTATGCATCCATTCTCCTAAAAACACTTTACAAAAGTTATTTCTTTTCACTACTCTTTTCGTTTTGCTTTGTGACTTCATTACATTGACTATTTTTTCTAATGTACGCATCCTGAATGAATAGTTTTCTTTTTAATTCTAAAGCCTTGGCTACAATGGCTTCAATATCTTTTTTTCTCTTGTAAAATTTCGCTTTTTTCTTATATTTTTTCACATCCTTTAGCAAATTGGACATCACTCTTCTCTGAAACATTTTCCTACGGATCTCTTTAAATGCTGTTTTTCTTTTTAAGTCAATTTTTATTGCTTCTGCTTGTACATTAGCATTTAGTAAATTCTCACTTTTGTCCTGTTGTTTTCTACTTGAAACAGTTTTTCCAATAGGGACATTTTTTAAATTTTTCCTTTTTTTGAATATATTTTTAAAGAATTCCTTTGTCTGCTTACCAGAAGACTTTTTCTTTTTTCCAACATGAGCATCTTCAACTAACTTGGGTCCTCCAGTTGTCTTCAAATATACATGTTTTTTCTGTTCTTTTCGCTTTCTTGATTTTATAGGCATCTTATATTTCCTTCACTGCTCTACAGCAATACCTGAAAGAAACTAAAAAAAAATACCTTTTTGTAATTTAAATATATTACTATATTTTTTATGAGCTTTTCTAATCTTAGAATACTATCTACCCCTTTCCTACAAGTGAAAAACACAATAAAACCAACACGAATTAAATCTCTAAGAACAATTCCTGTGTGCACACAGACTCTTGGTGTGATTCTAGGCAGAACATGATATTTGATTTGCAATTCAAAAGCACACTTACTAATGTTTTTTTTGCAACTGTTAATTACTCTAACAGTCTGACACATTTTCCTTATAGTTTAGAGAGGCAGAAAAGAGCACATGTCCAAACAGCTTTTTCAGAGCATGTACATGTGTAACCTGGCTGACTGACTACACTCCAGCAAAGGTAATGAGCCTTGGTGATGTTCAATGCATTAGCGTTCCTCACTCCTACCTAAAACACCACACAGTGCTGATTAGTAAGCATGAGTGTACAGGAAAAACAGCTAGCTCTCTGCTAAGAGTGTGGTTCTGGAGACTGTCTACTGTCAGGTGCAAGAGAGACTTGAATGGACCCTTACATAACTGCATAAACACTGTAAACATGTATGTAAGACTACATGTGTGGTAAGGGTTAATATGAGTTTTTAGCATGTAGCAACTACATGACCCATTGCACGAGTGGAAGAAAAATCTACCATGTTGATTTCAAATATGTTGGCATTTGCCTCTTATTTGAGATACTGTTTTGGGCTGAATGCTAACCATCACATTTCCAGAAAACAAGCTTCCCCTTTCATACGAATGCAATTCTAAATGAACCAGAGTGACACAAAATAGATCTCTGAGAACAATTCCTGTGTGCTCACAGACTCATGGTGTGATTCTAGGCAGAAAACGAAATTTGCTTGCCAATTTCAAAGCACACTTACCACTGTTTTTTTCTGCAAGTGTTAAGTACTCTACCAGTCTGATACATTTTCATTACAGTTTTCAGAAACAGAAAAGAGCACATGTGCAAACAGCTTTTTGAGACCAAGAACATGTGTGACCTTGGTGACTGACTACACCCCAGCAAAAGAAATCAGCCTTAGTGATGTTGAATGTATTTGCGTTACTCACTCCTACTTGAAACACCACTCACTTGTGAATACTAAGCATGATTCTACAGGATAAACAGCTGGGTGTGTGCTAAGAGTCTGCTTCTGCAGACTGTGTATTTTCAGTTACAAGAGACATATGCATAGATACATCCAAAAAGAACCAGAGTGACACGAAATACATCTCTGACAACAATTCCTGTGTGCTCAAAGATTCATTGTGTGATTCTAGGCTGATAACGAAATTTGCTTGCCAATTTCAAAGCACACTTACTACTGTTTTTTTCTGCAAGTGAAAAGTACTCTAACAGTCTAGTACATTTTCATTACATGTTTTCAGAAACAGAAAAGAGCACATGTGCAAACAGCTTTTTGAGAGTATGAACATGTGTGACCTTGGTGACTGACTACACCCCAGCAAAAGAAATCAGCCTTAGTGATGTTGAATGTATTTAGTTTACTCACTGCTACCTGAAACACCACTCACTTGTGAATACTAAGCATGATAGTACAGGATAAACAGCTGGGTGTGTGCTAAGAGTCTGCTTCTGCAGACTGTGTATTTTCAGTTAGAAGAGACATATGCATAGATACATCCAAAAAGAACCAGAGTGACACGAAATACATCTCTGACAACAATTCCTGTGTGCTCAAAGATTCATTGTGTGATTCTAGGCTGAAAACGAAATTTGCTTGCCAATTTCAAAGCACACTTACTACTGTTTTTTTCTGCAAGTGAAAAGTACTCTAACAGTCTAGTACATTTTCATTACATGTTTTCAGAAACAGAAAAGAGCACATGTGCAAACAGCTTTTTGAGAGTATGAACATGTGTGACCTTGGTGACTGACTACACCCCAGCAAAAGAAATCAGCCTTAGTGATGTTGAATGTATTTGCGTTACTCACTGCTACCTGAAACACCACTCACTTGTGAATACTAAGCATGATTCTACAGGATAAACAGCTGGGTGTGTGCTAAGAGTCTGCTTATGCAGACTGTGTATTTTCGGTTGCAAGATACATATGCATGCATGCATCCATAACAGCTTAAACATTGTAGTAATGTATGTAAAAGTACATGTGTGGCAAGGTTTAATTGCAGTTTTGTATATGTATGACCAAGCTCAGCAATTGCATGATTAGAAGCAAAATCTGCGATATCAATTTCAAATGTGTTACCATTTGCCTCCCATTTGTGTGTTTCTGATTTATGCTGAATGGAAACCATCATATTTACAAAAAGAAAGCTGCCCCTTTCCTACAAATGCCATTCTTACAGAACCGGACCATCACTATTAAAATCTCTAACAACAATTCCTGTGTGCACACAGACTCATGGGTTGATTCTAGGCACAAAACAGTATTCCTCAGTGATACCAGTACACCTTAACTTATGGTAAAAACACACTCCATAATATTTAACTAGTTCAAGACAGTTAAATATCTCCCAAACCACAAAATGTAAAACATAACTTTTAATGAAGAATCACAATTCTAATATTTATATCAAAAATCACCACATACTTTCCCTCTCAAACTCATAACTCACCTTTAAAATTAATTAGTTGAGAAAGAAATGTGGCACTCAAACAGCAGACTATCAGAGTCAGAATATCAGAGCTCTACACCTCTCTCCTCTCTCCAGAACCAGTAAATGGCAATGTTTCCCTCTCTTTTTTCACACATATACATGTTAATTACAAATCTCAGTGCTTCCCACATTTTTTCAAATGAAATCACACATTTCTATTGGTTGAAAACTTCAACCCTTTTCCAAATGTACCCTTCCCCCAACTTGACTTCTGCCTGCTACCATAGCAACAGCTCATGGAACACTGCTGTGAGCAGAGAGGTCAGAAGTTCAGCACACAATGTTTCAAATCCAAAGAGCAAGAGTGCTTCACCTGTCAAACCTAACAGCAAATCCAAATTAATCTTCTGTGGGAACACAATTTTCTGAACCAATACAAAACACGCTTCTAAAAATGTACACATACAGCCTAGTTTTTACTGTAAAATGATTTGAATCAGCCAATGAGTTCTTTTTATTTAAAAAAATATGTATGCCACCATTTTACAACTGTCTTTCATTTCATATTGCCATTCTACTGAAAGACACCTCCTGAGTGCATCCAGATCTCCTTGAAAGATGTTCACAGTGTGGATTGTAGGTCACAGCTATGTCTTCCGGAGTGAAAAGTATGCAGAAAAAAGAGGTATGGTGAGAGACCTTGCTTTGCCAAATGTAGACATTAAATGGATTGGTCAGAGAGGGTTAAAGTGGCACCAATTATTGCCTTTGGTGAAAACCTTTCAACATCTCCCACAGCCTAACCTTATTATTGTGCACTGTGGTGGAAATGACCTAGGCACTTTAACTGGGGTAGGTCTGGAAATGCTTATTAAGGACACCTTTGTGCAATTGATGTCGCTTTTTCCTCAATCTGCCTTTGTATATTCTAACATATGCCAAAGGCAAAAGTGGAACTGGTCCAACCAATTTTGTCCGCAGATTGACAAGCAAGAAAGCACGTCAACAAATCTATTTCTTCTTTCCTCAGAGACTATGGTATGGGTTCTATATACCACAACAACTTGCGTTACAACATGCAAGGCATTTATAGAGGAGACAGTGTACATTTCACTGATGAAGGCAACAGAGTCTTCCTCTTGAACTTTAGACTCTGCATTGGTACTTACTTGTAAGTACCACAAAAAAACACTTCATAAACATAACGGCTCTTTTTAGAGCCCCCTAATATCTAAACACTTAAATTTGTTTATTACTTCTATTTTTGTTATTTATTTTTTTCTACCGTACGCGTACGGTAAGCTTACCGTACGCGCACCCCGCGATTTTTTTAAAAAAAAATGTAAATGTATTTTCCATACTTTTGTGACCTTCTTGGACCCCTGCCAAATGCTAGGGGGTCTGCAACTCTCTTCGTTGCCCCCTTTTCACGGTCTTCACCTTTGTTTATCAGTGTGAGACACACAAAATGGCGGCCGACACTTCCTGATTTTGACCGATTCGAATGTTTACAGTCATGTAACCACCAATCAGAATTAAGCTCGCGCACGGCACCGTGCGCGTACGGTAAGCTTACCGTACGCGCTCGGAGCGCGCTTATAGATATATATATTGATTTAAATGCTATTTTCGCAGCAAATACTGAACACATTTACAACAGACCTACAAAAGGCACATCCCTGACCTGAGGACTACCTCTCTGCCAAATTTCGAGTAATTCTGTTCAGCCGTTCGGGCTGTAGCTTGGACTAAATGTCCTATGGAAAAATGCATTGAGAAAACACGTTTTGGGACCCCCCCTTTTTCTCAGCCCCCGCTTGACGAATCCCCCCAAGACTTTCATGATAGGAGCGGAGCAGAGCGCCCCACCTATTTTGAAAATTTCGCCAGGATTCGTCAATCGGCGCCAAAGTTATTCAAAATAGAATGTTGCGGATTTCCTATGGAAACACGGTCCTAACTATAACTACCTACTGGCAACCGCCAGTAGGTAATATATATATAAATATATATATATATATATAAACAATTGGTAAGTCACATGAGATGCACTCAAGACAATAATGTCATGGTTGCGGGGGCCCAGTGGGGGCTTCATCGAAAGCAGTCATTAGTGCGCCGAAATACGGAGTGAATATTTGTGCACTACAACTCCCAGAAGTCTTGAATTTGCCGAATTAAGGGGTGTGACATTATTGTACTTATGGGAGTTGCTGCACGCCACAGCACGAACTTACCACAAGCCTTTGAGAAAGGGGAAACCTGAAACGCGTCAGGCTGGTTGGAAAGCTGCTTTATTGAACCAGCACTCATCGCACAACTGTACCTGAAATAAAAGGCTGGTAACCTGTCGTTTGTCTCGAGTGCATCTCATGTGAGTTACCATGTGTTTACAAATTGAGGCGGACGCTCATCCGCCGAGATTGCACCACTCCATATTATCAGGTGGCCATGAGGTTTGGATACACCATCCTCGTATATGGAGCAACGATGAAGGATTGAAGTTGTGCATGGTTGCAGGGGCCCAGTGGGGGCTTCATCGACAGCAGTCATTAGTGCGCCGAAATATGGAGTGAATATTTGTGCAGTACAACTCCCAGAAGTCTTGAATTTGCCGAATTAAGGGGCGTGACATTATTGTACTTATGGGAGTCGCTGCACGCCACAGCACGAACTTACCACAAGCCTTTGAGAAAGGGGAAACCTGAAACGCGTCAGGCTGGTTTGGTAAGCTGCTTTATTGAACCAGCACTCATCGCACAACTGTACCTGAAATAAAAGGCTGGTAACCTGTCGTTTGTCTCGAGTGCATCTCATGTGAGTTACCATGTGTTTACAAATTGAGGCGGACGCTCATCCGCCGAGATTGCACCACTCCATATTATCAGGAGGCCATGAGGTTTGGATACACCATCCTCGTATATGGAGCAACGACGAAGGATTGAAGTTGTGCATGGTTGCGGGGGCCCAGTGGGGGCTTCATCGACAGCAGTCATTAGTGCGCCGAAATACGGAGTGAATATTTGTGCACTGCGAATCCCAGAAGTCTTGAATTTGCCGAATTAAGGGGCGTGACATTATTGAACTTATGGGAGTTGCTGCACGCCACAGCACGAACTTACCACAAGCCTTTGAGAAAGGGGAAACCTGAAATGCATCATGCTGGTTGGAAAGCTGCTTTATTGAACCAGCACTCATCGCACAACTGTACCTGAAATATAAGGTGGGTAACCTGTCGTTTGTCTCGAGTGCATCTCATGTGAGTTACCATGTGTTTACAAATTGAGGCGGACGCTCATCTGCCGAGATTGCACCACTCCATATTATCAGGAGGCCATGAGGTTTGGATACACCATCCTCGTACATGGAGCAACGACGAAGGATTGAAGTTGTGCATGGTTGCGGGGGCCCAGTGGGGGCTTCATCGACAGCAGTCATTAGTGCGCCGAAATACGGAGTGAATATTTGTGCACTACAACTCCCAGAAGTCTTGAATTTGCCGAATTAAGGGGCGTGACATTATTGTACTTATGGGAGTTGCTGCACGCCACAGCACGAACTTACCACAAGCCTTTGAGAAAGGGGAAACCTGAAACGCGTCAGGCTGGTTGGAAAGCTGCTTTATTGAACCAGCACTCATCGCACAACTGTAGCTGAAATAAAAGGCTGGTATCCTGTCGTTTGTCTCGAGTGCATCTCATGTGAGTTACCATGTGTTTACAAATTGAGGTGGACGCTCATCCGCCGAGATTGCACCACTTCATATTATCAGGAGGCCATGAGGTTTGGATACACCATCCTCGTATATGGAGCAACGACGAAGGATTGAAGTTGTGCATGGTTGCGGGGGCCCAGTGGGGGCTTCATCGACAGCAGTCATTAGTGCGCCGGAATATGGAGTGAATATTTGTGCACTACAACTCCCAGAAGTCTTGAATTTGCCGAATTAAGGGCCGTGACATTATTGTACTTATGGGAGTTGCTGCACGCCACAGCACGAACTTACCACAAGCCTTTGAGAAAGGGGAAACCTGAAACGCGTCAGGCTGGTTGGAAAGCTGCTTTATTGAACCAGCACTCATCGCACAACTGTACCTGAAATAAAAGGCTGGTAACCTGTCGTTTGTCTCGAGTGCATCTCATGTGAGTTACCATGTGTTTACAAATTGACGCGGACGCTCATCCGCCGAGATTGCACCACTCCATATTATCAGGAGGCCATGAGGTTTGGATACACCATCCTCGTATATGGAGCAACGACGAAGGATTGAAGTTGTGCATGGTTGCGGGGGCCCAGTGGGGGCTTCATCGACAGCAGTCATTAGTGTGCCGAAATACGGAGTGAATATTTGTGCACTACAACTCCCAGAAGTCTTGAATTTGCCAAATTAAGGGGCATGACATTATTGTACTTATGGGAATTGCTGCACGCCACAGCACGAACTTACCACAAGCCTTTGAGTAAGGGGAAACCTGAAACGCGTCAGGCTGGTTGGAAAGCTGCTTTATTGAACCAGCACTCATCGCACAACTTTACCTGAAATAAAAGGCTGGTAACCTGTCGTTTGTCTCGAGTGCATCTCATGTGAGTTACCATGTGTTTACACACACACATATATATATATATATATATGGAACCACACATTTAAATGCAACACTACCATAACACTACTTGTGACAGTACCTCTAGCCTAAGCTTCCGTGCCCTCCCTCTGTCTTCCACCTGCTGCTGCAGCATGATTGCATTGCAGCCAACCTCCCCTTGCACTGGCGGATGAATTGACCTTTGTCCCAAAACATGCATTTAGGACTAAGACATGTGTCGGGACACTGAGACAATTCTCTGAAAACTGGGAATGTCTAGGGTAATCCAGGACATCTCGTCACACTACCTCCAGAGATCTGGGACCAGGCTGCCAAGTCGATCTGATGAAAATGCATTGCCGCCAGGCCAAAGATTCAGATTTCTACCACTTACAGCTATTTCAAGCTACAAAAACAAGACTAAGTTAGAAGGCAGAAATCTTCAATTGACAAAGGAGCCCAAAGTATCCTGATAGCGAAGGACCTTCTCTGGGTGCAAAATTCAAATTTTTCTGCTTGAAGCTTCCCCGCCAAAGGTCAATGGCTTCAGTGAGAACTTGTCCAGCGGCTGAGCACTGACAAAGAGCCCTCTTCGACCACAGTCTGCTACCTTGTCCTGCTGAGGATTTTTGACAAATATTTCAGAGAGTAAGGCCCAATTTATCTTTGCATTGTCCTTGCATCATGTAAGGCAATGCAAAGAATTAAGCAAGTTTCACAAAAGGGAGATTTTCACCATCTAGCATGATTTTTTAAAGAATTTTAATGCAATGCAGTGGCTTGCATTGCGTTACATTACATTTCATAACGGTACGCATTCCCTGGGTGGAGCATGGTCATTCCCATGCTTCCACCCATGGAATTTGATTGAATCCTAGATTTATTGAATTCAGTCAACCTGGATTTGCACAAAATGCTACACCAGCCAGACCATGGCGCATTACGAGGAGAAATATGTTTATATTTTATCTCGTTATTTCCTCTTTTCATCCTTGGTGCATTCTACATGACACATAGAAAGAGGAAATTGCTTCTAAGGATTGTTTTTAGTAACCCCGGGCGTAGCACTACGCTTCCCCCACGTAGTGTACGTAGCGCTGCCTGCTTCGCACTTTCCGAAGTAGGCGAAGCAGGGCAGCGCTACGCACACGCCGAGGGCGAAGCGTAGCTGCTTGCCACCCGCCACCCACCTCCCGCCTGCCCTCCTTTTAATAATATCAGCAATGAAAAATAAATTAAAGTAAAGCGACTTACCGTAAGCGCGGCGTCTCCGGGGCTCCCTCTTTCTCGTTTCTAATTTCTTCTGGCAAATGCGCATGCGCGGACACCCGCGCATGCGCATTTCTTGCGAGAAATGCGCATGCGCGGGCGTCCGCGCATGCGCATTTGTCAGAAGAAATTAGAAACGAAGAAGAGGGAGCCCCGGAGACGCCGCGCTTACGGTAAGTCGCTTTACTTTAATTTATTTTACATTGCTGATATTATTTAAAAGGAGGGTGGGCGGGAGGTGGGTGGCACGTAGTGGGGCTACGCGAAGCGCGTAGTGTGCGTAGATTTGGGCACACTACGTGCTGCTTCACGTAGCCCCACTACGCCCACTACGCCCACCCTTAGTTTTTAGCCGAACGGTTTTCCTTTCTGAACAAAAACTATCCTGCCCGTAACACAGGCATCCTTGCACCATTGTGCAAGGGTGCTTTTATTGATGCTAAACAGCAACAAGTGCTCCAGCGGAGGTAGAGAGTTTCATATCTTAGTAGATTGTGCTTGCTGCATTGTATTGTGTGAACTTAAATAAATATGAACCACAGAAAGGACCGTTCCTAGTTGTATATAAGAGATGCCCAAACTAGTGGGGGCAAATCACAAAAAATTGACGGACTGGCATCACACACCACCAGGTGTCATGCTTCATCATGGGAGGAGGCTGGACGCATGCAGCGCTAGGTTTTCTAGCGGGGAGTACACCTTGAACTAATGTGGCTACAGGGACTTCCCCCCTACCCCTCTCATGGGACAAATAGGTTTTTCCAATAGGGTTTCTCTAAACAGGTGGCAGCTGGCTATAGGCCTACGCCCCCAGTGGTAAGATTGGAGCGCAATATCTAAGGTCCTGACGAATGCCACGTACCCAAGTGGACAATACAGGCAGAAACATGTTGAACCCCTCTTAATATTCACTAATTCACAGCGGCGACGGGATGATAAGGTCCCCACTCACCGCACTTATATATTTTAATCCCACATAGTAACCCCATAGAATAAAAAATCGTTGAGGTATACTATGATGGTTTTTAAATTCACTCACTCCTTTTTTTGTTTGGGCCCCCACTTAGTTTAGAAGTGCATCCCTGTCTCCAGGTGCATGCCCGCCCTCTATCAAACGCGGTTTTTAGAGGGCTAGGACTGGCAGATGATGAAGCATGACACCTGGTGGTGTGTGTTGCCAGTCCGTCAATTTTTTGTGATTTGCCCCCACTAGTTTGGGTATCTCATTTATACAACTAGGAACGGTCCTTTCTGTGGTTCACAGCTTTGGTTGGAGGCTGACCGATTTCTAGTGCCCTAACGCTTCTAGTTCCCTCCCCAGGCCAGACCCTGGGTGTAACTGTGGTTCTTAACTTAAATAAATATGCCATAAAGTTCAAACATAAAACTTCCGATGAGTCTGAACCTGAATTCTGTATCTGACCTGTGCTTTATTGCTGTTGGCCTTAACTTGCAGTGATTGGTACTGATCAAGTGCAACCAAATGACCACAGTTTAGCGCTTAATGCTTTTGTAACATTTAAACTTTAAAAATCCACTGCTCCTCAGGTTTCTTTTCTTGGATTTTTGCAGTTTTGGTATCATTTTATTTATTAACCTTTACTATATTTTTCTAAATTGGTTTGGGATTTGTCTTGTATTGTGTTTTGACTTTATTGCTGATTTGGTACTGCATCAATATTTTTCACATTGCCCCTAAGTTAAACCTGTCTTCTCTCTTGCCATAGCTACCCGGTTTATTTAGTTTCTTTAGTGGTTCACCCTATTTCTTATACTTAGAATTATGGTCAACATGTTTCTATCTGTCTTTTAGTATGTTGCAGGTCTTCTTCGGGACAAGATTACACCTCTAGCCAATAACTTTCTATCTCTGTTGTGCTAGGTGAGAGTGAAAAAAGATGTTTGTGACCTGTTTGTCTGCAACTAATCTATACTCATTTGTCATCTCATAGTTTGGAGGTGTCAATAGATGTTTTCTATACTGTTATGTTATTGGGTGCAGTATCCCTGTATAACTCTTACTAGTGCCACATCTTCCCTCCTTTTGCTTTGTGATGAGACATGTTGTCAAATGGTTATAATGCATATACATTTCATTTATAAAGGACTTCAACAAATCCAAATATGAATACTTGGAGGAAATGTAATGTCTAGATATGCGTTTATCACGTCATCAAGTGCAGGTCATGTCTTAGAGATTTAAGTCTGTTGTTCCAGATTTTCACAACTAGAACTGAGATGGATTTTTCCCACCATAGTTGTCCTAAAATGCAAATCTGCCATGAGGCAGAGGTTTTCTGAACAAAAAGTGCATTTAGTAAAATAGAAGATGATGATGTCAGCAATCTTATGAATACTGGCAATTACATTAGCATCATATTTTTACACTCAAAAATAGTGACAAAGCCAATAGGGTATGTAATACAAATTGCTGGTGTGGTAATTGTGATAATGACAGAGGAGTGAGTATGAACATTAGGGGCTTGATTTAGAGTTTGGTGGACAGGGTACTCCATCGCAAACGTGACCGAGAACCCTGCCCACCAAGCCTTAGTTGACCTGCCTTATTTAGAGATGGGCAGACCTTTAGTATTCTGTCAACAGAGCCCCTGTTGGTTTCATTGACCGAATACTTCCTCTAACAGTCCGATGGAGTAGAGGCCATCAGAGGAAGGTACTAATGCTGTTTTTTCCGGTGGATAATGAGCAACACACCCTCAGAAATACCTCCCAGGGCGAGGTGGTCATTTTGGAAGTTTGTTTCGAAAAACAATACATTTTTCAAAGTTTGATGTTTGCCCATCAAAACAAACGGTGATTTTACAGCACATTTTTCGTATATTGAAAGGAACTGTTCTGACAAGCCGGCAGTCATCACTCAATTTTGTGGGTAGAATACTTGCAGGATGGCACAGACACCAACCACTCATTCAGATCCTAGGTGCATTTGAAAATCTTGCACTGGATGAGTGAGGGTGTAGAGAAGGTGCAGTATGGGAGAAAGTAGTTCGTTCAGATTGAGCAGGAACATAAGAATAAAATGATGAGTAAAAAAGGCTAAATGCACAATGGATTTGAAAGCGGTTAGAAAAGAAGAGTGTTATGGAATAAAATGTATGGGTCGAAGACAGGTAACGGCCATGAAAGGAAATCAAGATGAACTTTGATGTCCCCAATAAACAAAGAGAAAGAATAAATGGACAAGTTAGAGAGAGACTGAAGTATGAGCAATCGGTAAAGAGAAGGTCTCTGTATCTACATGTAAAAAGTAAAGATATCATGTATGTATTTACTATTTATGTGACCTTCTTATTAAGATTAGCTCTACAGTGTTCCTGAATTTGCATTTGCACAGGGGCGCTGCAACTAGGAGAGGTGATGAAGCTCCATCCAAGAATAAACTTTCCAGACTTTAATGAACAGTCTTTTCTTTTTGTTTTGATCGTGTAGCATTTGGTGGGTATTCAAAGGCAGAAGTTAAATGTCACACAATGTCGTCTGACAAGCTGCAGTTTTGTCTATTTTTTTACAGTGAGACTGGTGATTACTTTTCTCTTCTCTTACTGCAAAGTGAGTGAATTTTGCAACCAGGTGACAAACATCTGGGGCCATAGCGAGCGTAAAAGGAAAAAGGCTGTAGTATGTCAAAGGTTTTTTTACACGCAAGAAAACTGGAATAGATGTAAATGAACATTACAAATTTCAAAATGTGTCTGTCGCATTTAAAGAGCAAATTACTACTGGAAATATGTCAAGCTAAATATTGGAAAAACATACAGTTGCAAATGCGACATTTTCTAATCCTGAAGTGTGATGGAAATTAAATTTTAATTGGATCAAAGCAAAGCAAAACAATGTACTTGTGTGATAAATATGCACAACAACCGAATGTTCAAGTGTAGTTTGTATGCCATATAGGTTGAGCAGTAAAACTGCATGCCTGTTGCAAATTTCAAGAGGCTATTTCAACGGAAAATGTGATCTCTATAAATGCAGTACCCACTCCCACACCATGCTTCGTTTCTATATTTGGGATAATATGGGGGAACTGCACCAATGCACTCATGATAACCCTACCATTCTCCTTCTGAATAGGTGTGGCTCATTTGCTACACTTCATGGGGGCGTGCCCCAGAATATCAAGGTAGGAGTCTCAATGGCACCAGATACCGTGGACACAATCTCAAAGGACAGACTAAAGTAGCTAAGTATACTTTTTCCACACCTACCTCCACATATACGTACCTTGATGATCTAAATGTGGAGTTAGGTATAGAAAATCTATACTTCATCTATATGCACTTACCTTTCTATATTCTGTCCTTCCACATTCTGTCCACGATATTAGTGGGTCTCAACATTCCTAGCTTCGATATTCAGTAGTACAATCCTTTATGTAGAAACTCTGTGACTTCCAGGACACACCCCCACTTTGAAAATTTGTTTCAACACCACTGCTAGTGCATCACTCAACTAATGAAAATATAGCTTTGCCATAGAGAAAACTATCATTCCAAAGTTTTCATACAAGGACATGAGCAGCTGACCACTTATATCAAGCAAATTTAGGTATGGAGCTATTCCAAAAAATTATGGCTATTTCCTCTTCTCAAAAATACAGTTCTTGGCACAACAGATCCAAACATATTATCAACTAATCAACCTACCAATTTCAAAAACCCTATGGCTGTTAAAAATATTGGAGAGGGCTGCTACATTGAGGCTACAGGAGTACGTGGAACTTCACCGTATCGTGCACTTTTTCAAACATTGTGGACTCTTCTTATATGTTAGAAAGTGCTTCATTTTGCATGGTCACCCACATTTTTGTGAACTGATGCTGCTGTTTTGTTTTCACTCTGTGCGCTAGGACAATGCTAACCAGACCCCAGGGCATGTGCTTGGATCCAAAATATATGCAAAAACATCTCATTTGAATATTTAACTTTCAAATAAGCCATTGTACATGGTGCCTAAAATATACCCATGGCATGAAAAGTTAAATGTCACCTAAGGAATACAACGCTACTGCACCATCCACTAATGTGACGAGGCAAGACACCATGTTTGACTGCTGCAGTTTTAAAAATGCAGCCCAACCTGTCATAATATATTTTTCACAGGAAAAATCTTCCATTCAAATATTAATTAATTATTACCCCTATTTCGAACTTGGAACCTACAAGGCAGGGTACTTGGTATTTAAAAGGAAGACATGTAGGAATTGAAAGTTAACACGTCCTTATAGTGACTTGCACCTAAAAGCTATTTTCATTGGCTGGCCCATAGATACACATTTTAAAGCAAAATTAAAAATTATTTTTGCTTTTTGCATCATTGGCTTGGGGCTAGCTAGGGATATGATTAAACCACTGTTTCTAATATGTATGAAAATCCCAACTCAGTGGTGAAGTCAGTTTTTTTATAAAGATTAAGGAAGATTAACTTTTAGAGAGTGACCTTCTCCTTGCCTGAGACTCCTTGAGGATAATTTGCAATTGCTCTCAAGCAGTGACCCAGTGAGTGCTTAGACCTGATGAGGTGTGATAATTTCTCCCAGAGAAGAGAAAATGGCTTGGGTGTGTTGAGGTATTCTCTCTTCCCCTGGGAGGTACACCGATTGGGGTGTACCCAGGAACTTAATTTACTTCAAAGGGGTGGTCTCTGTCATAAGCAAATGTTAGGTGACAAGTAGAAAGGCCCTAGCTTTTGTCCTCCCAGTCAGGCAGGCACCAAACTCATTGGAGGGTGAGCTACCCTGAGAACTGGTTTGAAGTGTTTAAGGAGAACGGCACTGTTCATTGTCCTCGCCATACATCTGGATGGATACAAAGGCTCTGCATAAGAGGGGGAGGGTTTCAACATCTTTGGACCCGATTCACAGAACTAACTTAAGACAAAATTCTAAACTTACTACCATTTTGGTATTCACAGAAGGCAGTTACTCATTTTGGTATTCACAGAAGGCACTTACTCATTTCGTTATTCACAGAAGTTAGGAGTCCTAACTTTAGGACTCCTAAATGCCTTCTGTGAATACCGAAAGTCTTAAAGTTAGGATTTTTCTCAGTTTAGGAGTAGTAAAGTTAGGACTCCTAACTTTAGGACTCCTAAATGCCTTCTGTGAATACCGAAAGTCTTAAAGTTAGGATTTTTCTCAGTTTAGGAGTAGTTTAGGACTCCTAAACTGAGAAAAATACCTCAGACTTATGTGTGTATTATTTTGAGTTTATTTGATTAAAACAATGTTGTTTAATATATATTCGGTGTCACTATCTTTAGACATTATACATGCAAGGCTCATAAACAAGCACATATATATATGTAAGATAATTGAATAATCTGTGAAATATATGTTGCTTGAGTTTCACTATATTTCGAATTTGATTTAAATAAAAAATATTTAAGCACATAGGGAAAAGTATTTCTGAACCAAGCAAAATACAAAGCAATGTCTATATTTTTAAAAATGCATTTAAGTAAAATGTATTTAGGCACATAGATCAAAGTCTTTATGAATAAAGCAAAATGAAAGCATCGGACAAGACAATTCAAAAGAAATGTACAAAGTCTAACCAATCTAGAAATCAAGGATGAAATTTAAACATCTACAGATATTTATAAATGTTTTGCAAACATTCTTAGACATCTAAAACTGATCTTCCTCTTGTAATTCATATTCCCATATCTTACATCTTGTGCTAAAGGTCCATATTGTATGTTAAAAAAATGCATGCTGAACGAAACAACAACTACATATGTTACGTTTAACCAATGAACACAATCAAAATAATGATCCTTACGTTAGAAAATCAAACAGCTTTGCCAGAAACAAATGTATGCACCTCATCAATATTTAACCAAGAGCATGAGTATAGGCAACCAAACAAATCTACAATCATCAATGCTGAAGTGTATGACATGTACATATTTCAAAGTTGTTCTTATATTCCATTGATCAAACTGTGACTTGCAAGTGTGTCAACAGAGAACAGGATGGAAAAAGCTGAAATGTTAACCTCTTCAGTGCCCATGACGAGATAGTCTCGTCATGGAGCACGGTTGCGCTGTGCCCATGACGAGACTATCTCGTCATGAACCCCACCCACTACTACAACGCCCGGCACAGGAGGGGGAAAGGGCGTGGCACAGAAGGGGTTAAATGACTTGTTATATATATTTTGTTGAGTATTGTACCACTCACTTTAAATAAAATACATAGGCAACATGAATAATGAAATATAACATTCCCACATTTCTGAAATATAACATTGATATCCTATGCTTACAATCACAAAACCAACAGCAGAGAATCGCATAAAGATGCATGTATGGACATAGGCACAGTACCTCAAACACATCAACAAAATCACACACAACCAGTTCTACGTACAATTGAAATAACAACATTTTCAGATCATTATTTGTGTGCATAGGATGTCTTCCACGTTCCCAATATGTTTAAATTCCAAGGGGCATATGTATGAAGCACATTTCCCGTTTGCAAACGGGCCGATTCTCAGAATCGGCCCGTTTGCGAACAGCAAAAAGCCTTTTGGGATGTATCATCCCAAAAGGCCCTCGCAAAATAGGGAATCGCAAAATTTACGATTCCTTATTTTGCGAAAGCATTTAAGGAATCGCAAATTGCGATTCCTTAAATGCGATGTAAAAAGCACCCAAGTTGTGTGATTTCTCCTTAAGAAATCGCAAATTACCACCAACTTCAAGTTGGTGGTAATTTGCGATTTCTTTGAAAAATGCACTTTTTTGCATTTTTCAAAGTGTTATGTGGTGTACATACATGCCCTTAGGGCATGTATGTGTGCCACATGTGCACACATGCACATTTCAGGGGAGCAACAGAGTGTCCTTTAGACACCCTGGTACCAGCGAAATTGCATTCTCGATTTGCGATTCTCTAATTGAGAATGTCTTCCCATTCATTCCTATGGGCCTCTACGCCCATAGGAATGAATAGGGAGGTATTCCTTAATTGCGAATCGCAATTTGCAATTCACAAAATCGCAAAATCAGAGTTTGATACATATGGTCAAACACATCAACAAAATCACACACAACCAGTTCTACATACAATTGAAATAACAACATTTTCAGATCATTATTTGTGTGCATAGGATGTCTTCCACGTTCCCAATATGTTTAAATTCCAAGGGGCATATGTATGAAGCACATTTCCCGTTCGCAAACGGGCCGATTCTCAGAATCGGCCCATTTGCGAACAGCAAAAAGCCTTTTGGGATGTATCATCCCAAAAGGCCTTCACAAAATAGGGAATCGCAAATTGCGATTCCTTAAATGCGATGTAAAAAGCACCCAAGTTGTGTGATTTCTCCTTAAGAAATCGCAAATTACCACCAACTTCAAGTTGGTGGTAATTTGCGATCTCTTTGAAAAATGCACTTTTTTGCATTTTTCAAAGTGTTATGTGGTGCACATACATGCCCTTAGGGCATGTATGTGTGCCACATGTGTACACATGCACATTTTAGGGGTACAATAGGGTGTCCTTTAGACACCCTGGCACCAGAGAAATTGCATTCTCAATTTGCGATTCTCTAATTGAGAATCGCAAATTGAGAATGTCTTCCCATTCATTCCTATGGGCCTCTAGGCCCATAGGAATGAATGGGGAGGTATTCCTTAATTGCGAATCGCAATTTGCAATTCGCAAAATCGCAAAATCAGAGTTTGATACATATGGCCCCAAAACACATATGCACAAATACATTTTTCTAATTTTTTACTTCTACATATTCCATCTTGCTCAATTGTTCTCAGGTCCCTCGCTACATCAGGGTAAGCCACTGCCAGAATGCGCAGCATCAGGGAGGTCGAGAAGTGCCTCACGCTGTGATTTTTGGATGGACCTTACAAAATTCTGCATAGCTGTAATTTATGTCCAGTGACAAAGGTCCTCCCTTCTCTTCCTGCAATGTAGGCTCTGGCGCCTATTGATCCACTACTGTTAAACAGGCAATGGCCTGCCAAATCATCTTTTGCTGATGTGGGATGACCTAATAAAAAATATATTAAAAAAAAAGTTTTTGAATTTTAAGATTTCTTCACCTTCTTAAATGAACACCATTATATAATATTAACGTGGAAAACAATTATAATGAGAAAGCACTTAAGTAGAATCGCTTCGGAAAAAAATAAAGTTTTCCCTTGAAAAAATACAAAACAATATTAAAAATAATTTTGACAAACTGAAACATGATTTATAAACTTCACCTGTTGCAGTATATGTGTTACAACACTCTTTTTTCTTACTGTATACTTAAAAATATTTTGCTGATATTACTTTACAGGGATGACATTTTTGAATCAATACAAAATGAGAACAACATTTAATTAGTTCTAAGATGCATGATTAAATGATGTTTCAACATGATTATATTTTTTATAGTATTATATTTCATATCCACATTAAAGTAATATTGACATAATGTTAATGTCAGTAAACATAATCCATGCAATTATTGTAAATGTTCTGATTTAAAATTAATAATATTTTTCGCAAAAACACATAAACATGCAAATGTTATTAGCCATACAATAATGAACAATATAAAAAGAATATGGAGCTCATTGTTCGGAATATGTTTACCTACATACATAATTAATTAAGAATGTTATTAAATATTTTTTAAAGCTTGTTTTAATTGAAATACCAAGCACAAGAAATAGAGAACATTGTAATAACTTATATGCCACCAAAACAACAAACATCCAATTAGTAGAACTAGAGTGATTAATTTTTTAAGTTTTTAGTAAAAACTAGCACACATGCACACAAAGAAAGGGAAAATACCTCTTAGGATTGTGTTGGTGCAGGAAGCAATACCTTCAACACAAAAACAATCGTGCCTGTAAGGCAGGTGCCATTTGCACAATAGTATCTTTGTAAATATGGAGCATTTCTGATCTCTCCCTTTCACGTAATGCAGCACAGCAACTTTACTTGCTGTCCATGGGTTGTGTGAAAGTTTAGTAAATGTGTCACCCAGTTCTGATGTTCTACTGTTGTGCAGGAATATGTTTTTGCTTTAACCCCTTAGCTGCTAGGCCTTTTCACCCCTGTGCTAAGCCTTTTTTTTGGCTATTTGGGTTAGTGCGCGCTTAGGCCCCTGTAACTTTTTGACCACATAAGGGATCCACGCCAAATGTTCGTACTTTTCTTCCAAAATCATGGGGATTCTAAAGATATCCAGGGTTTGTGGATTCCCCTGGAGGGGTCCCAAAAATTAGCCAAAGTACAGCTAAATTGGAAAAAAGGGCTGCAAATGAAAGCGTCTGGGTTTTTGCCTGCAAATGGTATCAAAAAAGGGTTTGTGGGGCTGAAATCACCATTTTCCCAGCTTTTAGAGAATGACAGACTTTTGTCAGAAAACCAACATTTTTTGCAACGTTTTGGCATTTTTCTGGGACATAGACTATTTCTGCTATTTTTTGTGCTTTCAACCACCTTCCAGTTAATGGTAGAAATGGGTATGAAAGCAATAATGGATCCTGGAAAGCTATACATTTTAGAAAAACAGACAAAATTCTAAATTCAGCAAGGGGTCATTTCTGTAGATCCTTCAAGGTTTCTTTATAGAAACTAACAGTTAAATTTAAGAAAAATAGAAAATGTGTTGAAAAAAACAGCCTTTTGTGTCAACGTTTTCACCTGTAACTTCTTCTAATTATGATAGCTCTTTGAAAGCAATATACCGTTACATCCGATGGACCTTTCTGGTTGTGGGTATATATAGGACTTGTAGGTTCACCAAGAACCCGACAAACCCAGAGTCAAAAACTGAGCAGCAATTTGCAATGGCTTTTTATTATGTACCGGGTATATAGCAATTATTGTGGGAAAATGTATACATGGAAAAATCGGTATGAAAGACACCTATGTATTTCTGAAATGGGAACAAATTATAGAGTTTAGAAACAGTAGATATTTACACATTTTGGAAATTGGGAATACTCATACTAGCTTGAGAATTATCGGTCATTTTTCAAAATGACTTCTTTTTTACACAATGTCTTTCATTTGGAAGGCAGAAATGCATCAAAAGTCAATAGGTAATAACAGTTGATTTACAAATCTGAATTACCCTAAGTCTCCCGATAAAAATGGTACCTCACGTGTGTGGGTAGGCATAGTGCCCAAGACAGAAAATGGCTCAAAACCCAACGTGAGCACACCACATTTTCACAATGAAAAATTACCCTTTTTTTGTAAAGTGCCTAGCTGTAGTTTTTTAACCCTAGCTCTGCCGGAACCTAGGGAAACCTAGCAAACCTATACATTTTTGAGAACTAAACACCCAGCGAAATCCAGGATGGGGTGACTTGACTGCCTCCCACCAGGTTCTGTTACCCAGAATCCCTTGCAAACCTAAACAATTGTCAAAAAAACACATTTTCCCCACATTTCTGTGGGTGAAAGTTCTGGAATCTGCGTGGATCCACAAATGTCCACCCACCCCACGTTCCCTAAAGTCTTCCAAGAAAAATGGTACCTGACTTGTGTGGGTCGGCCTATTGCCCGCGCAAAATGCAACGTGGACACACCTCAATTTCGCAGTGAAAAATGACCCTTTTTTGGCAAAGTTCCTAGCTGTAGTTTTTGAACCATAGCTCTGCCAGCACCTAGGGAAACCTAGCAAATCTATACATTTTTGAAAACTAGACACCCAGGGAAATCCAGGATGGGGTGGCTTGACTGCCTCCCACCAGGTTCTGTTACCCAGAATCCCTTGCAAACCTAAACAATTGTCAAAAAAACACATTTTCCCCACATTTCTGTGGGTGAAAGTTCTGGAATCTGCGTGGATCCACAAATGTCCACCCACCCCACGTTCCCTAAAGTCTTCCAAGAAAAATGGTACCTGACTTGTGTGGGTCGGCCTATTGCCCGCGCAAAATGCAACGTGGACACACCTCAATTTCGCAGTGAAAAATGACCCTTTTTTGGCAAAGTTCCTAGCTGTAGTTTTTGAACCATAGCTCTGCCAGCACCTAGGGAAACCTAGCAAATCTATACATTTTTGAAAACTAGACACCCAGGGAAATCCAGGATGGGGTGGCTTGACTGCCTCCCACCAGGTTCTGTTACCCAGAATCCCTTGCAAACTTAAACATTTTTAAAAAAAAACACATTTTCCCCACATTTCTGTGGAGGAAAGTTCTGGAATCTGCGTGGATCCACAAATTTCCATCCACGCTGCATTGCCCAAAGTCTTCTGAGAAAAATTGTACCTCACTTGTGTGGGTCGGCCTAGTGCCCGTGACAGGAAATGGCACAAAACGCAACGTGGTCACACCTCAATTTCGCGCAGAAAAATGACCATTTTTTGGCAAAGTGCCTAGCTGTAGTTTTTGAACCCTAGCTCTGCTGACACATAGGGAAACCTAGCAAACCTATACATTTTATAAAAGTAGACACCCAGGGAAATCCCGGATGGGGTCACTTGACTGCCTCCCACCATGTTCTGTTACCCAGACTCTCTTGCAAGCCTAACAAATTGTCCAAAAAAACACATTTTCCCAACATTTCTGTGGTGGAAAGTTCTGGAATCCGCATGGATCAACAAATTTCTACCCACACGCGTTCCCCAAAGTCTACCGAGAAAAATGGTACCTCACTTGTGTGGGTCGGCCTAGTGCCCGCGAAAGGAAACGGTGTAAAACGCAACGTGGACACACCTCAATTTCGCTGTGAAAAACGACCCTTTTTTTGCAAAGTGCCTAGCTGTAGTTTTTGAACCCTAGCTCTGCTGGCATCTAGGGGAACCTAGCAAACCTATACATTTTTGAGAACTAGACACCCAGGGAAATCCAGGATGGGGTAACTTGACTGCCTCCCACCAGGTTCTGTTACCGAGAATCCCTTGCAAACCTAAAAAGTTGTCAAAAAAACACATTTTCCCCAAATTTCTGTGGTGGAAAATTCTGGAATCTGTGTGGATTCACAAATTTCCACGCACCCCGCGTTCCCCAAAGTCTTCCAAGAAAAATGGTAACTCACTTGTGTGGGTCGGCCTAGTGCCCGCGACAGGAAACAGCGTAAAACGCAACGTGGACACACCTCAATTTCGCTGTGAAAAACGACCCTTTTTTTGCAAAGTGCCTAGCTGTAGTTTTTGAACCCTAGCTCTGCTGGCATCTAGGGGAACCTAGCAAACCTATACATTTTTGAGAACTAGACACCCAGGGGAATCCAGGATGGGGTAACTTGACTGCCTCCCACCAAGTTCTGTTACCGAGACTCCCTTGCAAACCTAAAAAATTGTCAAAAAAAACACATTTCCCACACATTTCTGTGGTGGAAAGTTCTGGAATCTGCGTGGATCCACAAATGTCCACACACCCCGCATTCCCTAAAGTCTTCCGAGAAAAATGGTACCTAATTTGTGTGGGTCGGCCTATCGCCCGCGACAGGAAACGGCGCAAAAGGCAACGTGGACACACCTCAATTTCGCAGAGAAAATATGACCCTTTTTTGGCAAAGTGCCTAGCTGTAGTTTTTTAACCATAGCTCTGCCGGCACCTATGGGAACCTAGCAAAGCTATACATTTTTAAAAACTAGACACGCATGGAAATCCAGGATGGGGTGACTTGACTGCCTCCCACCAGGTTCTGTTACCCAGATCCCTTGCAAACCTAAAAAATTGTCCAAAAAAACACATTTTTCCCATATTTCTGTGGTGGAAAGTTCTAGAATCTGCGTGGATCCACAAATTTCCACCCACCCTGGGTTCCCCAAAGTCTTCTGAGAAAAATTGTACCTCACTTGTGAGGGTCAGCCTAGTGCCCGTGACAGGAAACGGCACAAAACGCAAAGTGGTCACACCTCAATTTCGCAGTGAAAAATGACCCTTTTTTGGCAAAGTGCCTAGCTGTAGTTTTTGAACCCTAGCTCTGCTGACACCTAGGGAAACCTAGCAATCCTATACATTTTTGAAAAGTAGACAGCTAGGGGAATCCCGGATGCGGTCACTTGACTGCCTCCCACCACGTTCTGTTACCAAGACTCTCTTGCAAGCCTAACAAATTGTCCAAAAAAACACATTTTCCCCACATTTCTGTGGTGGAAAGCTCTGGAATCCGCATG
Organism: Triturus cristatus; assembly: GCF_964204655.1. Taxonomy (NCBI): domain Eukaryota; kingdom Metazoa; phylum Chordata; class Amphibia; order Caudata; family Salamandridae; genus Triturus; species Triturus cristatus. The sequence continues at coordinate 945,040,639 of NC_140582.1, forward strand.
GATCCACAAATTTCCACCCACCCGCGTTCCCCAAAGTCTTCCGAGAAAAATGGTACCTCACTTGTGTGGGTCGGCCTAGTGCCTGCGACAGGAAATGGTGCAAAACGCAACGTGGACACACCTCAGTTTTGCAGTGAAAAATGATCCTTTTTTGGCAAAGTGCCTAGCTGTAGTTTTTTAACCAAAGCTCTGACGGCACCTAGGGAAGCCTAGCAAACCTATACATTTTTTAAAACTAGACATCCATGGGAATGTAGGATGGGGTGACTTGACTGCCTCCCACCAGGTTCTGTTATCTAGAATCCCTTTCAAACCTAAAAAATTGTCAGCAAAACACATTTTCCCCACATTTCTGTGGTAGAAACTTCTGGAATCTGTGTGGATTCACAAATTTCCACCCACCCCGCTTTCCCCAAAGTCTTCCAAGAAAAATACTATCTCACTTGTGTGGGTTGGCCTAGTGCCCGCGACAGGAAACGGCGTAAAACGCAACATGGACACACATCAATTGCGCAGTGAGAAATGACCCTTTTTTTGCAAAGTGCCTAGCTGTAGTTTTTGAACCCTAGCTCTGCTGACACCTAGGGAAACCTAGCAAAGCTATACATTTTTGAAAACTAGACACCCAGGGAAATCCAGGATGGGGCGACTTGACTGCCTCCCACCAGGTTCTGTTACCCAGAATCCCTTGCAAACCTAAAAAATTGTCCAAAAAAATACATTTTCCCCATATTTCTGAGGTGGAAAGTTCTGGAATCTTTGTGGATCCACAAATTTCCACCCACCCTGCGTTCCCCAAAGTCTTCCGAGAAGAATTGTACCTCACTTGTGTGGGTCGGCCTAGTGCCCGTGACAGGAAACGGCACAAAACGCAACGTGGTCACGCCTCAATTTCGCAGTGAAAAATGACCCTTTTTTGGCAAAGTGCCTAGCTGTAGTTTTTTAACCCTAGCTCTGCTGACACCTAGGGAAATCTAGCAAACCTATACATTTTTGAAAAGTAGACACCCAGGGGAATCCCGGATGGGGTCACTTGACTGCCTCCCACCATGTTCTGTTACCCAGACTCTCTTGCAAGCCTAAAGAAATGTCCAAAAAAACAAATTTTCCCCACATTTCTGTGGTGGAAAGTTCTGGAATCCGCATGGATCTATAAATTTCCATCCACCCCGCGTTCCCCAAAGTCTTCCAAGAAAAATGGTACCTCAATTGTGTGGGTCGGCCTAGTGCCCGCGACAGGAAACGGCGTAAAACGCAACGTGGACACACCTCAATTTCGCAGTGAAAAATGACCCTTTTTTTGCAAAGTGCCTAGCTGTAGTTTTTGAACCCTAGCTCTGCTGGCATCTAGGGGAACCTAGCAAACCTATACATTTTTGAGAACTAGGCACCCAGGGGAATCCAGGATGGGGTAACTTGACTGCCTCCCACCAGGTTCTCTTACCCAGAATCCCTTGCAAACCTAAACAATTGTCAAAAAAAACACATTTTCCCCACATTTCTGTGGTGGAAAGTTCTGGAATCTGCGTGGATACACAAATGTCCCCCCACCCCGCGTTCGCTAAAGTCTTCCGAGAAAAATGGTACCTGACTTGTATGGGTCGGCCTATTGCCCGCGACAGGAAACGGCACAAAAGGCAACGTGGTCACACCTCAATTTCGCAGTGAAAAAGGACCCATTTTTGGCAGAGTGCCTAGCTGTAGTTTTTGAACACTAGCTCTGACTGCACCTAGGGAAGCCTAGCAAACCTATACATTTTTTAACACTAGACATCCACGGGAATGTAGGATGGGGTGACTTGACTGCCTCCCACCAGGTTCTGTTATCCAGAATCCCTTGCAAACCTAAAAAATTGTCAAAAAAACACATTTTCCCCACCTTTCTGTGGTGGAAACTTCTGGAATCTGTGTGGATTCACAAATTTCTACCCACCCCGCGTTCCCCAAAGTCTTCCAAGAAAAATGGTACCTCAATTGTGTGGGTCGGCCTAGTGCCCGCGACAGGAAACGGCGTAAAACGCAACGTGGACACACCTCAATTTTGCAGTGAAAAATTACCCTTTTTTGGCAAAGTGCCTAGCTGTAGTTTTTGAACCATAGCTTTGCCGGCACCTAGGGAAACCTAGCAAAGCTATAGATTTTTGAAAACTACACACCCAGGGAAATCCAGGATGGGGTGACTTGACTGCCTCCCACCAGGTTCTGTTACCCAGAATCCCTTGCAAACCTAAAAAATTGTAAAAAAACCCACATTTTCCACACATTTCTGTGGTGGAAAGTTCTGGAATCTGCGTGGATCCACAGATTTCCACTCACCCTGCGTTCCCCAAAGTCTTCTGAGAAAAATTGTACTTCACTTGTGTGGGTCGGCCTAGTGCCCGTGACAGGAAACGGCACAAAACGCAATGTGGTCACACCTCAATTTTGCAGTGAAAAAGGACCCATTTTTGGCAGAGTGCCTAGCTGTAGTTTTTGAACACTAGCTCTGACTGCACCTAGGGAAGCCTAGCAAACCTATACATTTTTTAACACTAGACATCCACGGGAATGTAGGATGGGGTGACTTGACTGCCTCCCACCAGGTTCTGTTATCCAGAATCCCCTGCAAACCTAAAAAATTGTCAAAAAAACACATTTTCCCCACCTTTCTGTGGTGGAAACTTCTGGAATCTGTGTGGATTCACACATTTCTACCCACCCCGCGTTCCCCAAAGTCTTCCAAGAAAAATGGTACCTCACTTGTGTGGGTCGGCCTAGTGCCCGCGACAGGAAACGGCATAAAACGCAACGTGGACACACCTCAATTTCGCAGTGAAAAATGACCCTTTTTTGGCAAAGTGCCTAGCTGTAGATTTTTAACCATAGCTCTGCCGGCACCTAGGGAAACCTAGCAAGCCTATACATTTTTGAAAACTACACTCCCACGGAAATGTAGGATGGGGTGACTTAACTGCCTTCCACCAGGTTCTGTTATCCAGAATCTCTTGCAAACCTAAAAAATTGTCAAAAAAACACATTTTCCCCACATTTCTGTGGTGGAAACTTCTGGAATCTGTGTGGATTCTCAAATTTCCACCGACCCCGCGTTCCCCAAAGTCTTCCAAGAAAAATGGTACCTCACTTGTGTGGGTCGGCCTAGTGCTTGGGACAGGAAACTGCGTAAAACGCAACCTGGACACACCTCAATTTCGCAGTGAAAAATGACCCTTTTTTTGCAAAGTGCCTAGCTGTAGTTTGTGAACCCTAGCTCTGCTGGCACCTAGGGAAACCTAGCAAACCTATACATTTTTGAGAACTAGACACCCAGGGGAATCCAGGATGGGGTAACTTGACTGCCTCCCACCAAGTTCTGTTACCGAGAATCCCTTGCAAACCTAAAACATTGTCAAAAAAAACACATTTCCCACACATTTCTGTGGTGGAAAGTTCTGGAATCTGCGTGGATCCACAAATGTCCACACACCCCGCATTCCCTAAAGTCTTCCGAGAAAAATGGTACCTCACTTGTGTGGGTCGGCCTAGTGCTTGGGACAGGAAACTGCGTAAAACGCAACCTGGACACACCTCAATTTCGCAGTGAAAAATGACCCTTTTTTTGCAAAGTGCCTAGCTGTAGTTTGTGAACCCTAGCTCTGCTGGCACCTAGGGAAACCTAGCAAACCTATACATTTTTGAGAACTAGACACCCAGGGGAATCCAGGATGGGGTAACTTGACTGCCTCCCACCAAGTTCTGTTACCGAGAATCCCTTGCAAACCTAAAACATTGTCAAAAAAAACACATTTCCCACACATTTCTGTGGTGGAAAGTTCTGGAATCTGCGTGGATCCACAAATGTCCACACACCCCGCATTCCCTAAAGTCTTCCGAGAAAAATGGTACCTGACTTGTGTGGGTCGGCCTATCGCCCGCGACAGGAAACGGCGCAAAAGGCAACGTGGACACACCTCAATTTTGCAGAGAAAATATGACCCTTTTTTGGCAAAGTGCCTAGCTGTAGTTTTTTAACCATAGCTCTGCCGGCACCTATGGGAACCTAGCAAAGCTATACATTTTTAAAAACTAGACACCCATGGAAATCCAGGATGGGGTGACTTGACTGCCTCCCACCAGGTTCTGTTACCCAGATCCCTTGCAAACCTAAAAAATTGTCCAAAAAAACACATTTTCCCCATATTTCTGTGGTGGAAAGTTCTAGAATCTGCGTGGATCCACAAATTTCCACCCACCCTGGGTTCCCCAAAGTCTTCTGAGAAAAATTGTACCTCACTTGTGAGGGTCAGCCTAGTGCCCGTGACAGGAAACGGCACAAAACGCAAAGTGGTCACACCTCAATTTCGCCGTGAAAAATGACCCTTTTTTGGCAAAGTGCCTAGCTGTAGTTTTTGAACCCTAGCTCTGCTGACACCTAGGGAAACCTAGCAATCCTATACATTTTTGAAAAGTAGACAGCTAGGGGAATCCCGGAAGGGGTCACTTGACTGCCTCCCACCATGTTCTGTTACCAAGACTCTCTTGCAAGCCTAACAAATTGTCCAAAAAAACACATTTTCCCCACATTTCTGTGGTGGAAAGCTCTGGAATCCGCATGGATCCACAAATTTCCACCCACCCGCGTTCCCCAAAGTCTTGCGAGAAAAATGGTACCTCACTTGTGTGGGTCGGCCTAGTGCCTGCGACAGGAAATGGTGCAAAACGCAACGTGGAAACACCTCAGTTTCGCAGTGAAAAATGATCCTTTTTTGGCAAAGTGCCTAGCTGTAGTTTTTTAACCATAGCTCTGACGGCACCTAGGGAAGCCTAGCAAACCTATACATTTTTTAAAACTAGACATCCATGGGAATGTAGGATGGGGTGACTTGACTGCCTCCCACCAGGTTCTGTTATCTAGAATCCCTTGCAAACCTAAAAAATTGTCAGCAAAACACATTTTCCCCACATTTCTGTGGTAGAAACTTCTGGAATCTGTGTGGATTCACAAATTTCCACCCACCCCGCTTTCCCCAAAGTCTTCCAAGAAAAATACTACCTCACTTGTGTGGGTTGGCCTAGTGCCCGCGACAGGAAACGGCGTAAAACGCAACATGGACACACATCAATTTCGCAGTGAGAAATGACCCTTTTTTTGCAAAGTGCCTAGCTGTAGTTTTTGAACCCTAGCTCTGCTGACACCTAGGGAAACCTAGCAAAGCTATACATTTTTGAAAACTAGACACCCAGGGAAATCCAGGATGGGGCGACTTGACTGCCTCCCACCAGGTTCTGTTACCCAGAATCCCTTGCAAACCTAAAAAATTGTCCAAAAAAATACATTTTCCCCATATTTCTGTGGTGGAAAGTTCTGGAATCTTTGTGGATCCACAATTTTCCACCCACCCTGCGTTCCCCAAAGTCTTCCGAGAAAAATTGTACCTCACTTGTGTGGGTCGGCCTAGTGCCCGTGACAGGAAACGGCACAAAACGCAACGTGGTCACACCTCAATTTCGCAGTGAAAAATGACCCTTTTTTGGCAAAGTGCCTAGCTGTAGTTTTTTAACCCTAGCTCTGCTGACACCTAGGGAAATCTAGCAAACCTATACATTTTTGAAAAGTAGACACCCAGGGGAATCCCGGATGGGGTCACTTGACTGCCTCCCACCATGTTCTGTTACCCAGACTCTCTTGCAAGCCTAAAGAAATGTCCAAAAAAACAAATTTTCCCCACATTTCTGTGGTGGAAAGTTCTGGAATCCGCATGGATCTATAAATTTCCATCCACAACGCGTTCCCCAAAGTCTTCCAAGAAAAATGGTACCTCAATTGTGTGGGTCGGCCTAGTGCCCGCGACAGGAAACGGCGTAAAACGCAACGTGGACACACCTCAATTTCGCAGTGAAAAATGACCCTTTTTTTGCAAAGTGCCTAGCTGTAGTTTTTGAACCCTAGCTCTGCTGGCATCTAGGGGAACCTAGCAAACCTATACATTTTTGAGAACTAGGCACCCAGGGGAATCCAGGATGGGGTAACTTGACTGCCTCCCACCAGGTTCTCTTACCCAGAATCCCTTGCAAACCTAAACAATTGTCAAAAAAAACACATTTTCCCCACATTTCTGTGGTGGAAAGTTCTGGAATCTGCGTGGATACACAAATGTCCCCCCACCCCGCGTTCCCTAAAGTCTTCCGAGAAAAATGGTACCTGACTTGTATGGGTCGGCCTATTGCCCGCGACAGGAAACGGCACAAAAGGCAACGTGGACACACCTCAATTTTGCAGTGAAAAATTACCCTTTTTTGGCAAAGTGCCTAGCTGTAGTTTTTGAACCATAGCTTTGCCGGCACCTAGGGAAACCTAGCAAAGCTATAGATTTTTGAAAACTACACACCCAGGGAAATCCAGGATGGGGTGACTTGACTGCCTCCCACCAGGTTCACGTTACCCAGAATCCCTTGCAAACCTAAAAAATTGTAAAAAAACCCACATTTTCCACACATTTCTGTGGTGGAAAGTTCTGGAATCTGCGTGGATCCACAGATTTCCACTCACCCTGCGTTCCCCAAAGTCTTTTGAGAAAAATTGTACTTCACTTGTGTGGGTCGGCCTAGTGCCCGTGACAGGAAACGGCACAAAACGCAATGTGGTCACACCTCAATTTCGCAGTTGAAAAGGACCCATTTTTGGCAGAGTGCCTAGCTGTAGTTTTTGAACACTAGCTCTGACTGCACCTAGGGAAGCCTAGCAAACCTATACATTTTTTAACACTAGACATCCACGGGAATGTAGGATGGGGTGACTTGACTGCCTCCCACCAGGTTCTGTTATCCAGAATCCCTTGCAAACCTAAAAAATTGTCAAAAAAACACATTTTCCCCACCTTTCTGTGGTGGAAACTTCTGGAATCTGTGTGGATTCACAAATTTCTACCCACCCCGCGTTGCCCAAAGTCTTCCAAGAAAAATGGTACCTCACTTGTGTGGGTCGGCCTAGTGCCCGCGACAGGAAACGGCATAAAACGCAACGTGGACACACCTCAATTTCGCAGTGAAAAATGACCCTTTTTTGGCAAAGTGCCTAGCTGTAGTTTTTTAACCATAGCTCTGCCGGCACCTAGGGAAACCTAGCAAGCCTATACATTTTTGAAAACTACACTCCCACGGAAATGTAGGATGGGGTGACTTGACTGCCTTCCACCAGGTTCTGTTATCCAGAATCTCTTGCAAACCTAAAAAATTGTCAAAAAAACACATTTTCACCACATTTCTGTGGTGTAAACTTCTGGAATCTGTGTGGATTCTCAAATTTCCACCGACCCCGCGTTCCCCAAAGTCTTCCAAGAAAAATGGTACCTCACTTGTGTGGGTCGGCCTAGTGCTTGGGACAGGAAACTGCGTAAAACGCAACCTGGACACACCTCAATTTCGCAGTGAAAAATGACCCTTTTTTTGCAAAGTGCCTAGCTGTAGTTTGTGAACCCTAGCTCTGCTGGCACCTAGGGAAACCTAGCAAACCTATACATTTTTGAGAACTAGACACCCAGGGGAATCCAGGATGGGGTGACTTGATTGCCTCCCACCAGGTTCTCTTACCCAGAATCCCTTGCAAACCTAAACAATTGTCCCAAAAAACACATTCCCCCCACATTTCTGTGGTGGAAAGTTCTGGAATATGCGTGGATACACAAATGTCCCTCCACCCCGCGCTCCATAAAGTCTTGCGAGAAAAATGGTACCTGACTTGTATGGGTCGCCCTATTGCCCGCGACAGGAAACGGCACAAAAGGCAACGTGGACACACCTCAATTTCGCAGTGAAAAATGACCCTTTTTTGGCAAAGTGCCTAGCTGTAGTTTTTGAACCATAGCTTTGCCGGCACCTAGGGAAACCTAGCAAAGCTATACATTTTTCAAAACTACACACCCAGGGAAATCCAGAATGGGGTGACTTGACTGCCTCCCACCAGGTTCTGTTACCCAGAATCCCTTGCAAACCTAAAAAATTGTCAAAAAAAACACATTTTCCCCACATTTCTGTGGTGGAAAGTTCTGGAATCTGCATGGATCCACAGATTTCCCCTCACCCTGCGTTCCCCAAAGTCTTCTGAGAAAAATTGTACTTCATTTGTGTGGGTCGGCCTAGTGCCCGTGACAGGAAACGGCACAAAACGCAATGTGGTCACACCTCAATTTCGCAGTGAAAAATGACCCTTTTTTGGCATAGTGCCTAGCTGTAGTTTTTGAACCTTAGCTCTGACTGCACCTAGGGAAGCCTAGCAAACCTATACATTTTTTAACATTAGACATCCACGGGAATGTAGGATGGGGTGACTTGACTGCCTCCCACCAGGTTCTGTTATCCAGAATCCCTTGCAAACCTAAAAAATTGTCACAAAAAAAACATTTTCCCCAACTTTCTGTGGTGGAAACTTCTGGAATATGTGTGGATTCACAAATTTCTACCCACCCTGCGTTCCCCAACGTCTTCCAAGAAAAATGGTACCTCACTTGTGTGGGTCGGCCTAGTGCCCGCGACAGGAAACGGCATAAAACGCAATGTGGACACACCTCAATTTCGCAGTGAAAAATTACCCTTTTTTGGCAAAGTGCCTAGCTGTAGTTTTTTAACCATAGCTCTGCCAGCACCTAGGGAAACCTAGCAAACCTATACATTTTTTAAAACTACACTCCCATGGAAATGTAGGATGGTGTGACTTGACTGCCTCCCACCAAGTTCTGTTATCCAGAATCTCTTGCAAACCTAAAAAATTGTCAAAAAAACACATTTTCCCCAAATTTCTGTGGTGGAAACTTCTGGAATCTGTGTGGATTCACAAATTTCCACCCACCCCGCGTTCCCCAAAGTCTTCCAAGGAAAATGGTACCTCACTTGTGTGGGTCGGCCTAGTGCTTGGGACAGGAAACTACGTAAAACACAACGTGGACACACCTCAATTTCGCAGTGAAAAATGACCCTTTTTTTGCAAAGTGCCTAGCTGTAGTTTTTGAACCATAGCACTGCCGGCACCTAGGGAAACCTAGCAAACCTATACATTTTTGAGAACTAGACACACAGGGAAATCCAGGATGGGGTGACTTGACTGCCTCCCACCAGGTTCTGTTACCTAGAATCCCTTGCAAACCTAAAAAATTGTCAAAAAAAACACATTTTTCCCACATTTCTGTGGTGGAAAGTTCTGGAATCTGCGTAGATCCACAAATGTCCACCCACCCCGCGTTCCCTAAAGTCTTCCGAGAAAAATGGTACCTGACTTGTATGGGTCAGCCTATTGCCCGCGACAGGAAACGGCGCAAAAGGCAACGTGGACACACCTCAATTTCGCAGTGAAAAATTACCCTTTTTTGGCAAGGTGCCTAGCTGTAGTTTTTGAACCATAGCTTTGCCGGTACCTAGGGAAACCTAGCAAAGCTATACATTTTTGAAAACTACACACCCAGGGAAATCCAGGATGGGGTGACTTGACTGCCTCCCACCAGGTTCTGTTACCCAGAATCCCTTGCAAACCTAAAAAATTGTAAAAAAAAACACATTTTCCCCACATTTCTGTGGTGGAAAGTTCTGGAATCTGCATGGATCCACAGATTTCCCCTCACCCTGCGTTCCCCAAAGTCTTCTGAGAAAAATTGTACTTCATTTGTGTGGGTCGGCCTAGTGCCCGTGACAGGAAACGGCACAAAACGCAATGTGGTCACACCTCAATTTCGCAGTGAAAAATGACCCTTTTTTGGCATAGTGCCTAGCTGTAGTTTTTGAACCTTAGCTCTGACTGCACCTAGGGAAGCCTAGCAAACCTATACATTTTTTAACATTAGACATCCACGGGAATGTAGGATGGGGTGACTTGACTGCCTCCCACCAGGTTCTGTTATCCAGAATCCCTTGCAAACCTAAAAAATTGTCACAAAAAAAACATTTTCCCCAACTTTCTGTGGTGGAAACTTCTGGAATATGTGTGGATTCACAAATTTCTACCCACCCTGCGTTCCCCAACGTCTTCCAAGAAAAATGGTACCTCACTTGTGTGGGTCGGCCTAGTGCCCGCGACAGGAAACGGCATAAAACGCAATGTGGACACACCTCAATTTCACAGTGAAAAATTACCCTTTTTTGGCAAAGTGCCTAGATGTAGTTTTTTAACCATAGCTCTGCCAGCACCTAGGGAAACCTAGCAAACCTATACATTTTTTAAAACTACACTCCCATGGAAATGTAGGATGGTGTGACTTGACTGCCTCCCACCAAGTTCTGTTATCCAGAATCTCTTGCAAACCTAAAAAATTGTCAAAAAAACACATTTTCCCCAAATTTCTGTGGTGGAAACTTCTGGAATCTGTGTGGATTCACAAATTTCCACCCACCCCGCGTTCCCCAAAGTCTTCCAAGGAAAATGGTACCTCACTTGTGTGGGTCGGCCTAGTGCTTGGGACAGGAAACTACGTAAAACACAACGTGGACACACCTCAATTTCGCAGTGAAAAATGACCCTTTTTTTGCAAAGTGCCTAGCTGTAGTTTTTGAACCATAGCACTGCCGGCACCTAGGGAAACCTAGCAAACCTATACATTTTTGAGAACTAGACACACAGGGAAATCCAGGATGGGGTGACTTGACTGCCTCCCACCAGGTTCTGTTACCTAGAATCCCTTGCAAACCTAAAAAATTGTCAAAAAAAACACATTTTTCCCACATTTCTGTGGTGGAAAGTTCTGGAATCTGCGTAGATCCACAAATGTCCACCCACCCCGCGTTCCCTAAAGTCTTCCGAGAAAAATGGTACCTGACTTGTATGGGTCAGCCTATTGCCCGCGACAGGAAACGGCGCAAAAGGCAACGTGGACACACCTCAATTTCGCAGTGAAAAATTACCCTTTTTTGGCAAGGTGCCTAGCTGTAGTTTTTGAACCATAGCTTTGCCGGTACCTAGGGAAACCTAGCAAAGCTATACATTTTTGAAAACTACACACCCAGGGAAATCCAGGATGGGGTGACTTGACTGCCTCCCACCAGGTTCTGTTACCCAGAATCCCTTGCAAACCTAAAAAATTGTAAAAAAAAAACACATTTTCCCCACATTTCTGTCGTGGAAAGTTCTGGAATCTGCGTGGATCCACAGATTTCCACTCACCCTGCGTTCCCCAAAGTCTTCTGAGAAAAATTGTACTTCACTTGTGTGGGTCGGCCTAGTGCCCGTGACAGGAAACGGCACAAAACGCAATGTGGTCACACCTCAATTTCGCAGTGAAAAATGACCATTTTTTGGCATAGTGCCTAGCTGTAGTTTTTGAACACTAGCTCTGACTGCACCTAGGGAAGCCTAGCAAACCTATAATTTTTTTAACACTAGACATCCACGGGAATGTAGGATGGGGTGACTTGACTGCCTCCCACCAGGTTCTGTTATCCAGAATCCCTTGCAAACCTAAAAAATTGTCAAAAAAACACATTTTCCCCACCTTTCTGTGGTGGAAACTTCTGGAATCTGTGTGGATTCACAAATTTCTACCCACTCCGCGTTCCCCAAAGTCTTCCAAGAAAAATGGTACCTCACTTGTGTGGGTCGGCCTAGTGCCCGTGACAGGAAACGGCACAAAACGCAATGTGGTCACACCTCAATTTCGCAGTGAAAAATGACCCTTTTTTGGCATAGTGCCTAGCTGTAGTTTTTGAACACTAGCTCTGACTGCACCTAGGGAAGCCTAGCAAACCTATAAATTTTTTAACACTAGACATCCACGGGAATGTAGGATGGGGTGACTTGACTGCCTCCCACCAGGTTCTGTTATCCAGAATCCCTTGCAAACCTAAAAAATTGTCAAAAAAACACATTTTCCCCACCTTTCTGTGGTGGAAACTTCTGGAATCTGTGTGGATTCACAAATTTCTACCCACCCCGCGTTCCCCAAAGTCTTCCAAGAAAAATGGTACCTCACTTGTGTGGGTCGGCCTAGTGGCCGTGACAGGAAACGGCATAAAACGCAACATGGACACACCTCAATTTCGCAGTGAAAAATGACCCTTTTTTGGCAAAGTGCCTAGCTGTAGTTTTTTAACCATAGCTCTGCCGGCACCTAGGGAAACCTAGCAAGCCTATACATTTTTGAAAACTACACTCCCACGGAAATGTAGGATGGGGTGACTTGACTACCTTCCACCAGGTTCTGTTATCCAGAATCTCTTGCAAACCTAAAAAATTGTCAAAAAAACACATTTTCCCCACATTTCTGTGGTGGAAACTTCTGGAATCTGTGTGGATTCTCAAATTTCCACCCACCCCGCGTTCCCCAGAGTCTTCCAAGAAAAATGGTACCTCACTTGTGTGGGTCGGCCTAGTGCTTGGGACAGGACACTGCGTAAAACGCAACGTGGACACACCTCAATTCCGCAGTGAAAAATGACCCTTTTTTTGCAAAGTGCCTAGCTGTAGTTTGTGAACCCTAGCTCTGCTGGCACCTAGGGAAACCTAGCAAACCTATACATTTTTGAGAACTAGACACCCAGGGGAATCCAGGTTGGGGTGACTTGATTGCCTCCCACCAGGTTCTCTTACCCAGAATCCCTTGCAAACCTAAACAATTGTCCCAAAAAACACATTCCCCCCACATTTCTGTGGTGGAAAGTTCTGGAATATGCGTGGATACACCAATGTCCCCCCACCCCGCGTTCTCTAAAGTCTTGCGAGAAAAATGGTACCTGACTTGTATGGGTCGGCCTATTGCCCGCGACAGGAAACGGCACAAAAGGCAACGTGGACACACCTCAATTTCGCAGTGAAAAATGACCCTTTTTTGGCAAAGTGCCTAGCTGTAGTTTTTGAACCATAGCTTTGCCGGCACCTAGGGAAACCTAGCAAAGCTATACATTTTTGAAAACTACACACCCAGGGAAATCCAGGATGGGGTGACTTGACTGCCTCCCACCAGGTTCTGTTACCCAGAATCCCTTACAAACCTAAAAAATTGTAAAAAAAACCACATTTTCCCCACATTTCTGTGGTGGAAAGTTCTGGAATCTGCGTGGATCCACAGATTTCCACTCACCCTGCATTCCCCAAAGTCTTCTGAGAAAAATTGTACTTCACTTGTGTGGGTCGGCCTAGTGCCCGTGACAGGAAACGGCACAAAACGCAATGTGGTCACACCTCAAGTTCGCAGTGAAAAATGACCCTTTTTTGGCATAGTGCCTAGCTGTAGTTTTTGAACCCTAGCTCTGACTGCACCTAGGGAAGACTAGCAAACCGATACATTTTTTAACACTAGACATCCACGGGAATGTAGGATGGGGTGACTTGACTGCCTCCCACCAGGTTCTGTTATCCAGAATCCCTTGCAAACCTAAAAAATTGTCAAAAAAACACATTTTCACCACCTTTCTGTGGTGGAAACTTCTGGAATCTGTGTGGATTCACAAATTTCTACCCACCCTGCGTTCCCCAACGTCTTCCAAGAAAAATGGTACCTCACTTGTGTGGGTCGGCCTAGTGCCCGCGACAGGAAACGGCATAAAACGCAACGTGGACACACCTCAATTTCGCAGTGAAAAATGACCCTTTTTTGGCAAAGTGCCTAGCTGTAGTTTTTTAACCATAGCTCTGCCGGCACCTAGGGAAACCTAGCAAGCCTATACATTTTTTAAAACTACACTCCCATGGAAATGTAGGATGGGGTGACTTGACTGCCTCCCACCAGGTTCTGTTATCCAGAATCCCTTGCAAACCTAAAAAATTGTCAAAAAAACAAATTTTCCCCACCTTTCTGTGGTGGAAACTTCTGGAATCTGTGTGGATTCACAAATTTCTACCCACCCTGCGTTCCCCAACGTCTTCCAAGAAAAATGGTACCTCACTTGTGTGGGATCGGCCTAGTGCCCGCGACAGGAAACGGCATAAAACGCAACGTGGACACACCTCAATTTCGCAGTGAAAAATGACCCTTTTTTGGCAAAGTGCCTAGCTGTAGTTTGTGAACCCTAGCTCTGCTGGCACCTGGGGAAACCTAGCAAACCTATACATTTTTGAGAACTAGACACCCAGGGGAATCCAGGTTGGGGTGACTTGATTGCCTCCCACCAGGTTCTCTTACCCAGAATCCCTTGCAAACCTAAACAATTGTCCCAAAAAACACATTCCTCCCACATTTCTGGGGTGGAAAGTTCTGGAATATGCGTGGATACACCAATGTCCCCCCACCCCGTGTTCCCTAAAGTCTTGCGAGAAAAATGGTACCTGACTTGTATGGGTCGGCCTATTGCCCGCGACAGGAAACGGCACAAAAGTCAACGTGGACACACCTCAATTTCGCAGTGAAAAATGACCCTTTTTTGGCAAAGTGCCTAGCTGTAGTTTTTGAACCCTAGCTCTGCTGACACCTAGGGAAACCTAGCAAAGCTATACATTTTTGAAAACTAGACACCCAGGGAAATCCAGGATGGGGCGACTTGACTGCCTCCCACCAGGTTCTGTTACCCAGAATCCCTTGCAAACCTAAAAAATTGTCCAAAAAAATACATTTTCCCCATATTTCTGTGGTGGAAAGTTCTGGAATCTTTGTGGATCCACAATTTTCCACCCACCCTGCGTTCCCCAAAGTCTTCCGAGAAAAATTGTACCTCACTTGTGTGGGTCGGCCTAGTGCCCGTGACAGGAAACGGCACAAAACGCAACGTGGTCACACCTCAATTTCGCAGTGAAAAATGACCCTTTTTTGGCAAAGTGCCTAGCTGTAGTTTTTTAACCCTAGCTCTGCTGACACCTAGGGAAATCTAGCAAACCTATACATTTTTGAAAAGTAGACACCCAGGGGAATCCCGGATGGGGTCACTTGACTGCCTCCCACCATGTTCTGTTACCCAGACTCTCTTGCAAGCCTAAAGAAATGTCCAAAAAAACAAATTTTCCCCACATTTCTGTGGTGGAAAGTTCTGGAATCCGCATGGATCTATAAATTTCCATCCACAACGCGTTCCCCAAAGTCTTCCAAGAAAAATGGTACCTCAATTGTGTGGGTCGGCCTAGTGCCCGCGACAGGAAACGGCGTAAAACGCAACGTGGACACACCTCAATTTCGCAGTGAAAAATGACCCTTTTTTTGCAAAGTGCCTAGCTGTAGTTTTTGAACCCTAGCTCTGCTGGCATCTAGGGGAACCTAGCAAACCTATACATTTTTGAGAACTAGGCACCCAGGGGAATCCAGGATGGGGTAACTTGACTGCCTCCCACCAGGTTCTCTTACCCAGAATCCCTTGCAAACCTAAACAATTGTCAAAAAAAACACATTTTCCCCACATTTCTGTGGTGGAAAGTTCTGGAATCTGCGTGGATACACAAATGTCCCCCCACCCCGCGTTCCCTAAAGTCTTCCGAGAAAAATGGTACCTGACTTGTATGGGTCGGCCTATTGCCCGCGACAGGAAACGGCACAAAAGGCAACGTGGACACACCTCAATTTTGCAGTGAAAAATTACCCTTTTTTGGCAAAGTGCCTAGCTGTAGTTTTTGAACCATAGCTTTGCCGGCACCTAGGGAAACCTAGCAAAGCTATAGATTTTTGAAAACTACACACCCAGGGAAATCCAGGATGGGGTGACTTGACTGCCTCCCACCAGGTTCACGTTACCCAGAATCCCTTGCAAACCTAAAAAATTGTAAAAAAAACCACATTTTCCACACATTTCTGTGGTGGAAAGTTCTGGAATCTGCGTGGATCCACAGATTTCCACTCACCCTGCGTTCCCCAAAGTCTTTTGAGAAAAATTGTACTTCACTTGTGTGGGTCGGCCTAGTGCCCGTGACAGGAAACGGCACAAAACGCAATGTGGTCACACCTCAATTTCGCAGTTGAAAAGGACCCATTTTTGGCAGAGTGCCTAGCTGTAGTTTTTGAACACTAGCTCTGACTGCACCTAGGGAAGCCTAGCAAACCTATACATTTTTTAACACTAGACATCCACGGGAATGTAGGATGGGGTGACTTGACTGCCTCCCACCAGGTTCTGTTATCCAGAATCCCTTGCAAACCTAAAAAATTGTCAAAAAAACACATTTTCCCCACCTTTCTGTGGTGGAAACTTCTGGAATCTGTGTGGATTCACAAATTTCTACCCACCCCGCGTTGCCCAAAGTCTTCCAAGAAAAATGGTACCTCACTTGTGTGGGTCGGCCTAGTGCCCGCGACAGGAAACGGCATAAAACGCAACGTGGACACACCTCAATTTCGCAGTGAAAAATGACCCTTTTTTGGCAAAGTGCCTAGCTGTAGTTTTTTAACCATAGCTCTGCCGGCACCTAGGGAAACCTAGCAAGCCTATACATTTTTGAAAACTACACTCCCACGGAAATGTAGGATGGGGTGACTTGACTGCCTTCCACCAGGTTCTGTTATCCAGAATCTCTTGCAAACCTAAAAAATTGTCAAAAAAACACATTTTCACCACATTTCTGTGGTGTAAACTTCTGGAATCTGTGTGGATTCTCAAATTTCCACCGACCCCGCGTTCCCCAAAGTCTTCCAAGAAAAATGGTACCTCACTTGTGTGGGTCGGCCTAGTGCTTGGGACAGGAAACTGCGTAAAACGCAACCTGGACACACCTCAATTTCGCAGTGAAAAATGACCCTTTTTTTGCAAAGTGCCTAGCTGTAGTTTGTGAACCCTAGCTCTGCTGGCACCTAGGGAAACCTAGCAAACCTATACATTTTTGAGAACTAGACACCCAGGGGAATCCAGGATGGGGTGACTTGATTGCCTCCCACCAGGTTCTCTTACCCAGAATCCCTTGCAAACCTAAACAATTGTCCCAAAAAACACATTCCCCCCACATTTCTGTGGTGGAAAGTTCTGGAATATGCGTGGATACACAAATGTCCCTCCACCCCGCGCTCCATAAAGTCTTGCGAGAAAAATGGTACCTGACTTGTATGGGTCGCCCTATTGCCCGCGACAGGAAACGGCACAAAAGGCAACGTGGACACACCTCAATTTCGCAGTGAAAAATGACCCTTTTTTGGCAAAGTGCCTAGCTGTAGTTTTTGAACCATAGCTTTGCCGGCACCTAGGGAAACCTAGCAAAGCTATACATTTTTCAAAACTACACACCCAGGGAAATCCAGAATGGGGTGACTTGACTGCCTCCCACCAGGTTCTGTTACCCAGAATCCCTTGCAAACCTAAAAAATTGTCAAAAAAAACACATTTTCCCCACATTTCTGTGGTGGAAAGTTCTGGAATCTGCATGGATCCACAGATTTCCCCTCACCCTGCGTTCCCCAAAGTCTTCTGAGAAAAATTGTACTTCATTTGTGTGGGTCGGCCTAGTGCCCGTGACAGGAAACGGCACAAAACGCAATGTGGTCACACCTCAATTTCGCAGTGAAAAATGACCCTTTTTTGGCATAGTGCCTAGCTGTAGTTTTTGAACCTTAGCTCTGACTGCACCTAGGGAAGCCTAGCAAACCTATACATTTTTTAACATTAGACATCCACGGGAATGTAGGATGGGGTGACTTGACTGCCTCCCACCAGGTTCTGTTATCCAGAATCCCTTGCAAACCTAAAAAATTGTCACAAAAAAAACATTTTCCCCAACTTTCTGTGGTGGAAACTTCTGGAATATGTGTGGATTCACAAATTTCTACCCACCCTGCGTTCCCCAACGTCTTCCAAGAAAAATGGTACCTCACTTGTGTGGGTCGGCCTAGTGCCCGCGACAGGAAACGGCATAAAACGCAATGTGGACACACCTCAATTTCGCAGTGAAAAATTACCCTTTTTTGGCAAAGTGCCTAGCTGTAGTTTTTTAACCATAGCTCTGCCAGCACCTAGGGAAACCTAGCAAACCTATACATTTTTTAAAACTACACTCCCATGGAAATGTAGGATGGTGTGACTTGACTGCCTCCCACCAAGTTCTGTTATCCAGAATCTCTTGCAAACCTAAAAAATTGTCAAAAAAACACATTTTCCCCAAATTTCTGTGGTGGAAACTTCTGGAATCTGTGTGGATTCACAAATTTCCACCCACCCCGCGTTCCCCAAAGTCTTCCAAGGAAAATGGTACCTCACTTGTGTGGGTCGGCCTAGTGCTTGGGACAGGAAACTACGTAAAACACAACGTGGACACACCTCAATTTCGCAGTGAAAAATGACCCTTTTTTTGCAAAGTGCCTAGCTGTAGTTTTTGAACCATAGCACTGCCGGCACCTAGGGAAACCTAGCAAACCTATACATTTTTGAGAACTAGACACACAGGGAAATCCAGGATGGGGTGACTTGACTGCCTCCCACCAGGTTCTGTTACCTAGAATCCCTTGCAAACCTAAAAAATTGTCAAAAAAAACACATTTTTCCCACATTTCTGTGGTGGAAAGTTCTGGAATCTGCGTAGATCCACAAATGTCCACCCACCCCGCGTTCCCTAAAGTCTTCCGAGAAAAATGGTACCTGACTTGTATGGGTCAGCCTATTGCCCGCGACAGGAAACGGCGCAAAAGGCAACGTGGACACACCTCAATTTCGCAGTGAAAAATTACCCTTTTTTGGCAAGGTGCCTAGCTGTAGTTTTTGAACCATAGCTTTGCCGGTACCTAGGGAAACCTAGCAAAGCTATACATTTTTGAAAACTACACACCCAGGGAAATCCAGGATGGGGTGACTTGACTGCCTCCCACCAGGTTCTGTTACCCAGAATCCCTTGCAAACCTAAAAAATTGTAAAAAAAAAACACATTTTCCCCACATTTCTGTCGTGGAAAGTTCTGGAATCTGCGTGGATCCACAGATTTCCACTCACCCTGCGTTCCCCAAAGTCTTCTGAGAAAAATTGTACTTCACTTGTGTGGGTCGGCCTAGTGCCCGTGACAGGAAACGGCACAAAACGCAATGTGGTCACACCTCAATTTCGCAGTGAAAAATGACCATTTTTTGGCATAGTGCCTAGCTGTAGTTTTTGAACACTAGCTCTGACTGCACCTAGGGAAGCCTAGCAAACCTATAAATTTTTTAACACTAGACATCCACGGGAATGTAGGATGGGGTGACTTGACTGCCTCCCACCAGGTTCTGTTATCCAGAATCCCTTGCAAACCTAAAAAATTGTCAAAAAAACACATTTTCCCCACCTTTCTGTGGTGGAAACTTCTGGAATCTGTGTGGATTCACAAATTTCTACCCACTCCGCGTTCCCCAAAGTCTTCCAAGAAAAATGGTACCTCACTTGTGTGGGTCGGCCTAGTGCCCGTGACAGGAAACGGCACAAAACGCAATGTGGTCACACCTCAATTTCGCAGTGAAAAATGACCCTTTTTTGGCATAGTGCCTAGCTGTAGTTTTTGAACACTAGCTCTGACTGCACCTAGGGAAGCCTAGCAAACCTATAAATTTTTTAACACTAGACATCCACGGGAATGTAGGATGGGGTGACTTGACTGCCTCCCACCAGGTTCTGTTATCCAGAATCCCTTGCAAACCTAAAAAATTGTCAAAAAAACACATTTTCCCCACCTTTCTGTGGTGGAAACTTCTGGAATCTGTGTGGATTCACAAATTTCTACCCACCCCGCGTTCCCCAAAGTCTTCCAAGAAAAATGGTACCTCACTTGTGTGGGTCGGCCTAGTGGCCGTGACAGGAAACGGCATAAAACGCAACATGGACACACCTCAATTTCGCAGTGAAAAATGACCCTTTTTTGGCAAAGTGCCTAGCTGTAGTTTTTTAACCATAGCTCTGCCGGCACCTAGGGAAACCTAGCAAGCCTATACATTTTTGAAAACTACACTCCCACGGAAATGTAGGATGAGGTGACTTGACTACCTTCCACCAGGTTCTGTTATCCAGAATCTCTTGCAAACCTAAAAAATTGTCAAAAAAACACATTTTCCCCACATTTCTGTGGTGGAAACTTCTGGAATCTGTGTGGATTCTCAAATTTCCACCCACCCCGCGTTCCCCAGAGTCTTCCAAGAAAAATGGTACCTCACTTGTGTGGGTCGGCCTAGTGCTTGGGACAGGACACTGCGTAAAACGCAACGTGGACACACCTCAATTCCGCAGTGAAAAATGACCCTATTTTTGCAAAGTGCCTAGCTGTAGTTTGTGAACCCTAGCTCTGCTGGCACCTAGGGAAACCTAGCAAACCTATACATTTTTGAGAACTAGACACCCAGGGGAATCCAGGTTGGGGTGACTTGATTGCCTCCCACCAGGTTCTCTTACCCAGAATCCCTTGCAAACCTAAACAATTGTCCCAAAAAACACATTCCCCCCACATTTCTGTGGTGGAAAGTTCTGGAATATGCGTGGATACACCAATGTCCCCCCACCCCGCGTTCTCTAAAGTCTTGCGAGAAAAATGGTACCTGACTTGTATGGGTCGGCCTATTGCCCGCGACAGGAAACGGCACAAAAGGCAACGTGGACACACCTCAATTTCGCAGTGAAAAATGACCCTTTTTTGGCAAAGTGCCTAGCTGTAGTTTTTGAACCATAGCTTTGCCGGCACCTAGGGAAACCTAGCAAAGCTATACATTTTTGAAAACTACACACCCAGGGAAATCCAGGATGGGGTGACTTGACTGCCTCCCACCAGGTTCTGTTACCCAGAATCCCTTACAAACCTAAAAAATTGTAAAAAAAACCACATTTTCCCCACATTTCTGTGGTGGAAAGTTCTGGAATCTGCGTGGATCCACAGATTTCCACTCACCCTGCATTCCCCAAAGTCTTCTGAGAAAAATTGTACTTCACTTGTGTGGGTCGGCCTAGTGCCCGTGACAGGAAACGGCACAAAACGCAATGTGGTCACACCTCAAGTTCGCAGTGAAAAATGACCCTTTTTTGGCATAGTGCCTAGCTGTAGTTTTTGAACCCTAGCTCTGACTGCACCTAGGGAAGACTAGCAAACCTATACATTTTTTAACACTAGACATCCACGGGAATGTAGGATGGGGTGACTTGACTGCCTCCCACCAGGTTCTGTTATCCAGAATCCCTTGCAAACCTAAAAAATTGTCAAAAAAACACATTTTCACCACCTTTCTGTGGTGGAAACTTCTGGAATCTGTGTGGATTCACAAATTTCTACCCACCCTGCGTTCCCCAACGTCTTCCAAGAAAAATGGTACCTCACTTGTGTGGGTCGGCCTAGTGCCCGCGACAGGAAACGGCATAAAACGCAACGTGGACACACCTCAATTTCGCAGTGAAAAATGACCCTTTTTTGGCAAAGTGCCTAGCTGTAGTTTTTTAACCATAGCTCTGCCGGCACCTAGGGAAACCTAGCAAGCCTATACATTTTTTAAAACTACACTCCCATGGAAATGTAGGATGGGGTGACTTGACTGCCTCCCACCAGGTTCTGTTATCCAGAATCCCTTGCAAACCTAAAAAATTGTCAAAAAAACACATTTTCACCACCTTTCTGTGGTGGAAACTTCTGGAATAAGTGTGGATTCACAAATTTCTACCCACCCTGCGTTCCCCAACGTCTTCCAAGAAAAATGGTACCTCACTTGTGTGGGTCGGCCTAGTGCCCGCGACAGGAAACGGCATAAAACGCAACGTGGACACACCTCAATTTCGCAGTGAAAAATGACCCTTTTTTGGCAAAGTGCCTAGCTGTAGTTTTTTAACCATAGCTCTGCCGGCACCTAGGGAAACCTAGCAAGCCTATACATTTTTGAAAACTACACTCCCACGGAAATGTAGGATGGGGTGACTTAACTGCCTTCCACCAGGTTCTGTTATCCAGAATCTCTTGCAAACCTAAAAAATTGTAAAAAAAAACACATTTTCCCCACATTTCTGTGGTGGAAACTTCTGGAATCTGTGTGGATTCTCAAATTTCCACCGACCCCGCGTTCCCCAAAGTCTTCCAAGAAAAATGGTACCTCACTTGTGTGGGTCGGCCTAGTGCTTGGGACAGGAAACTGCGTAAAACGCAACCTGGACACACCTCAATTTCGCAGTGAAAAATGACACTTTTTTTGCAAAGTGCCTAGCTGTAGTTTGTGAACCCTAGCTCTGCTGGCACCTAGGGAAACCTAGCAAACCTATACATTTTTGAGAACTAGACACCCAGGGGAATCCAGGATGGGGTAACTTGACTGCCTCCCACCAAGTTCTGTTACCGAGAATCCCTTGCAAACCTAAAACATTGTCAAAAAAAACACATTTCCCACACATTTCTGTGGTGGAAAGTTCTGGAATCTGCGTGGATCCACAAATGTCCACACACCCCGCATTCCCTAAAGTCTTCCGAGAAAAATGGTACCTCACTTGTGTGGGTCGGCCTAGTGCTTGGGACAGGAAACTGCGTAAAACGCAACCTGGACACACCTCAATTTCGCAGTGAAAAATGACCCTTTTTTTGCAAAGTGCCTAGCTGTAGTTTGTGAACCCTAGCTCTGCTGGCACCTAGGGAAACCTAGCAAACCTATACATTTTTGAGAACTAGACACCCAGGGGAATCCAGGATGGGGTAACTTGACTGCCTCCCACCAAGTTCTGTTACCGAGAATCCCTTGCAAACCTAAAACATTGTCAAAAAAAACACATTTCCCACACATTTCTGTGGTGGAAAGTTCTGGAATCTGCGTGGATCCACAAATGTCCACACACCCCGCATTCCCTAAAGTCTTCCGAGAAAAATGGTACCTGACTTGTGTGGGTCGGCCTATCGCCCGCGACAGGAAACGGCGCAAAAGGCAACGTGGACACACCTCAATTTTGCAGAGAAAATATGACCCTTTTTTGGCAAAGTGCCTAGCTGTAGTTTTTTAACCATAGCTCTGCCGGCACCTATGGGAACCTAGCAAAGCTATACATTTTTAAAAACTAGACACCCATGGAAATCCAGGATGGGGTGACTTGACTGCCTCCCACCAGGTTCTGTTACCCAGATCCCTTGCAAACCTAAAAAATTGTCCAAAAAAACACATTTTCCCCATATTTCTGTGGTGGAAAGTTCTAGAATCTGCGTGGATCCACAAATTTCCACCCACCCTGGGTTCCCCAAAGTCTTCTGAGAAAAATTGTACCTCACTTGTGAGGGTCAGCCTAGTGCCCGTGACAGGAAACGGCACAAAACGCAAAGTGGTCACACCTCAATTTCGCCGTGAAAAATGACCCTTTTTTGGCAAAGTGCCTAGCTGTAGTTTTTGAACCCTAGCTCTGCTGACACCTAGGGAAACCTAGCAATCCTATACATTTTTGAAAAGTAGACAGCTAGGGGAATCCCGGAAGGGGTCACTTGACTGCCTCCCACCATGTTCTGTTACCAAGACTCTCTTGCAAGCCTAACAAATTGTCCAAAAAAACACATTTTCCCCACATTTCTGTGGTGGAAAGCTCTGGAATCCGCATGGATCCACAAATTTCCACCCACCCGCGTTCCCCAAAGTCTTGCGAGAAAAATGGTACCTCACTTGTGTGGGTCGGCCTAGTGCCTGCGACAGGAAATGGTGCAAAACGCAACGTGGAAACACCTCAGTTTCGCAGTGAAAAATGATCCTTTTTTGGCAAAGTGCCTAGCTGTAGTTTTTTAACCATAGCTCTGACGGCACCTAGGGAAGCCTAGCAAACCTATACATTTTTTAAAACTAGACATCCATGGGAATGTAGGATGGGGTGACTTGACTGCCTCCCACCAGGTTCTGTTATCTAGAATCCCTTGCAAACCTAAAAAATTGTCAGCAAAACACATTTTCCCCACATTTCTGTGGTAGAAACTTCTGGAATCTGTGTGGATTCACAAATTTCCACCCACCCCGCTTTCCCCAAAGTCTTCCAAGAAAAATACTACCTCACTTGTGTGGGTTGGCCTAGTGCCCGCGACAGGAAACGGCGTAAAACGCAACATGGACACACATCAATTTCGCAGTGAGAAATGACCCTTTTTTTGCAAAGTGCCTAGCTGTAGTTTTTGAACCCTAGCTCTGCTGACACCTAGGGAAACCTAGCAAAGCTATACATTTTTGAAAACTAGACACCCAGGGAAATCCAGGATGGGGCGACTTGACTGCCTCCCACCAGGTTCTGTTACCCAGAATCCCTTGCAAACCTAAAAAATTGTCCAAAAAAATACATTTTCCCCATATTTCTGTGGTGGAAAGTTCTGGAATCTTTGTGGATCCACAATTTTCCACCCACCCTGCGTTCCCCAAAGTCTTCCGAGAAAAATTGTACCTCACTTGTGTGGGTCGGCCTAGTGCCCGTGACAGGAAACGGCACAAAACGCAACGTGGTCACACCTCAATTTCGCGGTGAAAAATGACCCTTTTTTGGCAAAGTGCCTAGCTGTAGTTTTTTAACCCTAGCTCTGCTGACACCTAGGGAAATCTAGCAAACCTATACATTTTTGAAAAGTAGACACCCAGGGGAATCCCGGATGGGGTCACTTGACTGCCTCCCACCATGTTCTGTTACCCAGACTCTCTTGCAAGCCTAAAGAAATGTCCAAAAAAACAAATTTTCCCCACATTTCTGTGGTGGAAAGTTCTGGAATCCGCATGGATCTATAAATTTCCATCCACAACGCGTTCCCCAAAGTCTTCCAAGAAAAATGGTACCTCAATTGTGTGGGTCGGCCTAGTGCCCGCGACAGGAAACGGCGTAAAACGCAACGTGGACACACCTCAATTTCGCAGTGAAAAATGACCCTTTTTTTGCAAAGTGCCTAGCTGTAGTTTTTGAACCCTAGCTCTGCTGGCATCTAGGGGAACCTAGCAAACCTATACATTTTTGAGAACTAGGCACCCAGGGGAATCCAGGATGGGGTAACTTGACTGCCTCCCACCAGGTTCTCTTACCCAGAATCCCTTGCAAACCTAAACAATTGTCAAAAAAAACACATTTTCCCCACATTTCTGTGGTGGAAAGTTCTGGAATCTGCGTGGATACACAAATGTCCCCCCACCCCGCGTTCCCTAAAGTCTTCCGAGAAAAATGGTACCTGACTTGTATGGGTCGGCCTATTGCCCGCGACAGGAAACGGCACAAAAGGCAACGTGGACACACCTCAATTTTGCAGTGAAAAATTACCCTTTTTTGGCAAAGTGCCTAGCTGTAGTTTTTGAACCATAGCTTTGCCGGCACCTAGGGAAACCTAGCAAAGCTATAGATTTTTGAAAACTACACACCCAGGGAAATCCAGGATGGGGTGACTTGACTGCCTCCCACCAGGTTCACGTTACCCAGAATCCCTTGCAAACCTAAAAAATTGTAAAAAAACCCACATTTTCCACACATTTCTGTGGTGGAAAGTTCTGGAATCTGCGTGGATCCACAGATTTCCACTCACCCTGCGTTCCCCAAAGTCTTTTGAGAAAAATTGTACTTCACTTGTGTGGGTCGGCCTAGTGCCCGTGACAGGAAACGGCACAAAACGCAATGTGGTCACACCTCAATTTCGCAGTTGAAAAGGACCCATTTTTGGCAGAGTGCCTAGCTGTAGTTTTTGAACACTAGCTCTGACTGCACCTAGGGAAGCCTAGCAAACCTATACATTTTTTAACACTAGACATCCACGGGAATGTAGGATGGGGTGACTTGACTGCCTCCCACCAGGTTCTGTTATCCAGAATCCCTTGCAAACCTAAAAAATTGTCAAAAAAACACATTTTCCCCACCTTTCTGTGGTGGAAACTTCTGGAATCTGTGTGGATTTACTAATTTCTACCCACCCCGCGTTGCCCAAAGTCTTCCAAGAAAAATGGTACCTCACTTGTGTGGGTCGGCCTAGTGCCCGCGACAGGAAACGGCATAAAACGCAACCTGGACACACCTCAATTTCGCAGTGAAAAATGACCCTTTTTTTGCAAAGTGCCTAGCTGTAGTTTGTGAACCCTAGCTCTGCTGGCACCTAGGGAAACCTAGCAAACCTATACATTTTTGAGAACTAGACACCCAGGGGAATCCAGGATGGGGTGACTTGATTGCCTCCCACCAGGTTCTCTTACCCAGAATCCCTTGCAAACCTAAACAATTGTCCCAAAAAACACATTCCCCCCACATTTCTGTGGTGGAAAGTTCTGGAATATGCGTGGATACACAAATGTCCCTCCACCCCGCGCTCCATAAAGTCTTGCGAGAAAAATGGTACCTGACTTGTATGGGTCGCCCTATTGCCCGCGACAGGAAACGGCACAAAAGGCAACGTGGACACACCTCAATTTCGCAGTGAAAAATGACCCTTTTTTGGCAAAGTGCCTAGCTGTAGTTTTTGAACCATAGCTTTGCCGGCACCTAGGGAAACCTAGCAAAGCTATACATTTTTCAAAACTACACACCCAGGGAAATCCAGAATGGGGTGACTTGACTGCCTCCCACCAGGTTCTGTTACCCAGAATCCCTTGCAAACCTAAAAAATTGTCAAAAAAAACACATTTTCCCCACATTTCTGTGGTGGAAAGTTCTGGAATCTGCATGGATCCACAGATTTCCCCTCACCCTGCGTTCCCCAAAGTCTTCTGAGAAAAATTGTACTTCATTTGTGTGGGTCGGCCTAGTGCCCGTGACAGGAAACGGCACAAAACGCAATGTGGTCACACCTCAATTTCGCAGTGAAAAATGACCCTTTTTTGGCATAGTGCCTAGCTGTAGTTTTTGAACCTTAGCTCTGACTGCACCTAGGGAAGCCTAGCAAACCTATACATTTTTTAACATTAGACATCCACGGGAATGTAGGATGGGGTGACTTGACTGCCTCCCACCAGGTTCTGTTATCCAGAATCCCTTGCAAACCTAAAAAATTGTCACAAAAAAAACATTTTCCCCAACTTTCTGTGGTGGAAACTTCTGGAATATGTGTGGATTCACAAATTTCTACCCACCCTGCGTTCCCCAACGTCTTCCAAGAAAAATGGTACCTCACTTGTGTGGGTCGGCCTAGTGCCCGCGACAGGAAACGGCATAAAACGCAATGTGGACACACCTCAATTTCGCAGTGAAAAATTACCCTTTTTTGGCAAAGTGCCTAGCTGTAGTTTTTTAACCATAGCTCTGCCAGCACCTAGGGAAACCTAGCAAACCTATACATTTTTTAAAACTACACTCCCATGGAAATGTAGGATGGTGTGACTTGACTGCCTCCCACCAAGTTCTGTTATCCAGAATCTCTTGCAAACCTAAAAAATTGTCAAAAAAACACATTTTCCCCAAATTTCTGTGGTGGAAACTTCTGGAATCTGTGTGGATTCACAAATTTCCACCCACCCCGCGTTCCCCAAAGTCTTCCAAGGAAAATGGTACCTCACTTGTGTGGGTCGGCCTAGTGCTTGGGACAGGAAACTACGTAAAACACAACGTGGACACACCTCAATTTCGCAGTGAAAAATGACCCTTTTTTTGCAAAGTGCCTAGCTGTAGTTTTTGAACCATAGCACTGCCGGCACCTAGGGAAACCTAGCAAACCTATACATTTTTGAGAACTAGACACACAGGGAAATCCAGGATGGGGTGACTTGACTGCCTCCCACCAGGTTCTGTTACCTAGAATCCCTTGCAAACCTAAAAAATTGTCAAAAAAAACACATTTTTCCCACATTTCTGTGGTGGAAAGTTCTGGAATCTGCGTAGATCCACAAATGTCCACCCACCCCGCGTTCCCTAAAGTCTTCCGAGAAAAATGGTACCTGACTTGTATGGGTCAGCCTATTGCCCGCGACAGGAAACGGCGCAAAAGGCAACGTGGACACACCTCAATTTCGCAGTGAAAAATTACCCTTTTTTGGCAAGGTGCCTAGCTGTAGTTTTTGAACCATAGCTTTGCCGGTACCTAGGGAAACCTAGCAAAGCTATACATTTTTGAAAACTACACACCCAGGGAAATCCAGGATGGGGTGACTTGACTGCCTCCCACCAGGTTCTGTTACCCAGAATCCCTTGCAAACCTAAAAAATTGTAAAAAAAAAACACATTTTCCCCACATTTCTGTCGTGGAAAGTTCTGGAATCTGCGTGGATCCACAGATTTCCACTCACCCTGCGTTCCCCAAAGTCTTCTGAGAAAAATTGTACTTCACTTGTGTGGGTCGGCCTAGTGCCCGTGACAGGAAACGGCACAAAACGCAATGTGGTCACACCTCAATTTCGCAGTGAAAAATGACCATTTTTTGGCATAGTGCCTAGCTGTAGTTTTTGAACACTAGCTCTGACTGCACCTAGGGAAGCCTAGCAAACCTATAAATTTTTTAACACTAGACATCCACGGGAATGTAGGATGGGGTGACTTGACTGCCTCCCACCAGGTTCTGTTATCCAGAATCCCTTGCAAACCTAAAAAATTGTCAAAAAAACACATTTTCCCCACCTTTCTGTGGTGGAAACTTCTGGAATCTGTGTGGATTCACAAATTTCTACCCACTCCGCGTTCCCCAAAGTCTTCCAAGAAAAATGGTACCTCACTTGTGTGGGTCGGCCTAGTGCCCGTGACAGGAAACGGCACAAAACGCAATGTGGTCACACCTCAATTTCGCAGTGAAAAATGACCCTTTTTTGGCATAGTGCCTAGCTGTAGTTTTTGAACACTAGCTCTGACTGCACCTAGGGAAGCCTAGCAAACCTATAAATTTTTTAACACTAGACATCCACGGGAATGTAGGATGGGGTGACTT
Organism: Triturus cristatus; assembly: GCF_964204655.1. NCBI lineage: Eukaryota > Metazoa > Chordata > Amphibia > Caudata > Salamandridae > Triturus > Triturus cristatus. The sequence continues at coordinate 945,069,230 of NC_140582.1, forward strand.
GACTGCCTCCCACCAGGTTCTGTTATCCAGAATCCCTTGCAAACCTAAAAAATTGTCAAAAAAACACATTTTCCCCACCTTTCTGTGGTGGAAACTTCTGGAATCTGTGTGGATTCACAAATTTCTACCCACCCCGCGTTCCCCAAAGTCTTCCAAGAAAAATGGTACCTCACTTGTGTGGGTCGGCCTAGTGGCCGTGACAGGAAACGGCATAAAACGCAACATGGACACACCTCAATTTCGCAGTGAAAAATGACCCTTTTTTGGCAAAGTGCCTAGCTGTAGTTTTTTAACCATAGCTCTGCCGGCACCTAGGGAAACCTAGCAAGCCTATACATTTTTGAAAACTACACTCCCACGGAAATGTAGGATGAGGTGACTTGACTACCTTCCACCAGGTTCTGTTATCCAGAATCTCTTGCAAACCTAAAAAATTGTCAAAAAAACACATTTTCCCCACATTTCTGTGGTGGAAACTTCTGGAATCTGTGTGGATTCTCAAATTTCCACCCACCCCGCGTTCCCCAGAGTCTTCCAAGAAAAATGGTACCTCACTTGTGTGGGTCGGCCTAGTGCTTGGGACAGGACACTGCGTAAAACGCAACGTGGACACACCTCAATTCCGCAGTGAAAAATGACCCTATTTTTGCAAAGTGCCTAGCTGTAGTTTGTGAACCCTAGCTCTGCTGGCACCTAGGGAAACCTAGCAAACCTATACATTTTTGAGAACTAGACACCCAGGGGAATCCAGGTTGGGGTGACTTGATTGCCTCCCACCAGGTTCTCTTACCCAGAATCCCTTGCAAACCTAAACAATTGTCCCAAAAAACACATTCCCCCCACATTTCTGTGGTGGAAAGTTCTGGAATATGCGTGGATACACCAATGTCCCCCCACCCCGCGTTCTCTAAAGTCTTGCGAGAAAAATGGTACCTGACTTGTATGGGTCGGCCTATTGCCCGCGACAGGAAACGGCACAAAAGGCAACGTGGACACACCTCAATTTCGCAGTGAAAAATGACCCTTTTTTGGCAAAGTGCCTAGCTGTAGTTTTTGAACCATAGCTTTGCCGGCACCTAGGGAAACCTAGCAAAGCTATACATTTTTGAAAACTACACACCCAGGGAAATCCAGGATGGGGTGACTTGACTGCCTCCCACCAGGTTCTGTTACCCAGAATCCCTTACAAACCTAAAAAATTGTAAAAAAAACCACATTTTCCCCACATTTCTGTGGTGGAAAGTTCTGGAATCTGCGTGGATCCACAGATTTCCACTCACCCTGCATTCCCCAAAGTCTTCTGAGAAAAATTGTACTTCACTTGTGTGGGTCGGCCTAGTGCCCGTGACAGGAAACGGCACAAAACGCAATGTGGTCACACCTCAAGTTCGCAGTGAAAAATGACCCTTTTTTGGCATAGTGCCTAGCTGTAGTTTTTGAACCCTAGCTCTGACTGCACCTAGGGAAGACTAGCAAACCTATACATTTTTTAACACTAGACATCCACGGGAATGTAGGATGGGGTGACTTGACTGCCTCCCACCAGGTTCTGTTATCCAGAATCCCTTGCAAACCTAAAAAATTGTCAAAAAAACACATTTTCACCACCTTTCTGTGGTGGAAACTTCTGGAATCTGTGTGGATTCACAAATTTCTACCCACCCTGCGTTCCCCAACGTCTTCCAAGAAAAATGGTACCTCACTTGTGTGGGTCGGCCTAGTGCCCGCGACAGGAAACGGCATAAAACGCAACGTGGACACACCTCAATTTCGCAGTGAAAAATGACCCTTTTTTGGCAAAGTGCCTAGCTGTAGTTTTTTAACCATAGCTCTGCCGGCACCTAGGGAAACCTAGCAAGCCTATACATTTTTTAAAACTACACTCCCATGGAAATGTAGGATGGGGTGACTTGACTGCCTCCCACCAGGTTCTGTTATCCAGAATCCCTTGCAAACCTAAAAAATTGTCAAAAAAACACATTTTCACCACCTTTCTGTGGTGGAAACTTCTGGAATAAGTGTGGATTCACAAATTTCTACCCACCCTGCGTTCCCCAACGTCTTCCAAGAAAAATGGTACCTCACTTGTGTGGGTCGGCCTAGTGCCCGCGACAGGAAACGGCATAAAACGCAACGTGGACACACCTCAATTTCGCAGTGAAAAATGACCCTTTTTTGGCAAAGTGCCTAGCTGTAGTTTTTTAACCATAGCTCTGCCGGCACCTAGGGAAACCTAGCAAGCCTATACATTTTTGAAAACTACACTCCCACGGAAATGTAGGATGGGGTGACTTAACTGCCTTCCACCAGGTTCTGTTATCCAGAATCTCTTGCAAACCTAAAAAATTGTAAAAAAAAACACATTTTCCCCACATTTCTGTGGTGGAAACTTCTGGAATCTGTGTGGATTCTCAAATTTCCACCGACCCCGCGTTCCCCAAAGTCTTCCAAGAAAAATGGTACCTCACTTGTGTGGGTCGGCCTAGTGCTTGGGACAGGAAACTGCGTAAAACGCAACCTGGACACACCTCAATTTCGCAGTGAAAAATGACACTTTTTTTGCAAAGTGCCTAGCTGTAGTTTGTGAACCCTAGCTCTGCTGGCACCTAGGGAAACCTAGCAAACCTATACATTTTTGAGAACTAGACACCCAGGGGAATCCAGGATGGGGTAACTTGACTGCCTCCCACCAAGTTCTGTTACCGAGAATCCCTTGCAAACCTAAAACATTGTCAAAAAAAACACATTTCCCACACATTTCTGTGGTGGAAAGTTCTGGAATCTGCGTGGATCCACAAATGTCCACACACCCCGCATTCCCTAAAGTCTTCCGAGAAAAATGGTACCTCACTTGTGTGGGTCGGCCTAGTGCTTGGGACAGGAAACTGCGTAAAACGCAACCTGGACACACCTCAATTTCGCAGTGAAAAATGACCCTTTTTTTGCAAAGTGCCTAGCTGTAGTTTGTGAACCCTAGCTCTGCTGGCACCTAGGGAAACCTAGCAAACCTATACATTTTTGAGAACTAGACACCCAGGGGAATCCAGGATGGGGTAACTTGACTGCCTCCCACCAAGTTCTGTTACCGAGAATCCCTTGCAAACCTAAAACATTGTCAAAAAAAACACATTTCCCACACATTTCTGTGGTGGAAAGTTCTGGAATCTGCGTGGATCCACAAATGTCCACACACCCCGCATTCCCTAAAGTCTTCCGAGAAAAATGGTACCTGACTTGTGTGGGTCGGCCTATCGCCCGCGACAGGAAACGGCGCAAAAGGCAACGTGGACACACCTCAATTTTGCAGAGAAAATATGACCCTTTTTTGGCAAAGTGCCTAGCTGTAGTTTTTTAACCATAGCTCTGCCGGCACCTATGGGAACCTAGCAAAGCTATACATTTTTAAAAACTAGACACCCATGGAAATCCAGGATGGGGTGACTTGACTGCCTCCCACCAGGTTCTGTTACCCAGATCCCTTGCAAACCTAAAAAATTGTCCAAAAAAACACATTTTCCCCATATTTCTGTGGTGGAAAGTTCTAGAATCTGCGTGGATCCACAAATTTCCACCCACCCTGGGTTCCCCAAAGTCTTCTGAGAAAAATTGTACCTCACTTGTGAGGGTCAGCCTAGTGCCCGTGACAGGAAACGGCACAAAACGCAAAGTGGTCACACCTCAATTTCGCCGTGAAAAATGACCCTTTTTTGGCAAAGTGCCTAGCTGTAGTTTTTGAACCCTAGCTCTGCTGACACCTAGGGAAACCTAGCAATCCTATACATTTTTGAAAAGTAGACAGCTAGGGGAATCCCGGAAGGGGTCACTTGACTGCCTCCCACCATGTTCTGTTACCAAGACTCTCTTGCAAGCCTAACAAATTGTCCAAAAAAACACATTTTCCCCACATTTCTGTGGTGGAAAGCTCTGGAATCCGCATGGATCCACAAATTTCCACCCACCCGCGTTCCCCAAAGTCTTGCGAGAAAAATGGTACCTCACTTGTGTGGGTCGGCCTAGTGCCTGCGACAGGAAATGGTGCAAAACGCAACGTGGAAACACCTCAGTTTCGCAGTGAAAAATGATCCTTTTTTGGCAAAGTGCCTAGCTGTAGTTTTTTAACCATAGCTCTGACGGCACCTAGGGAAGCCTAGCAAACCTATACATTTTTTAAAACTAGACATCCATGGGAATGTAGGATGGGGTGACTTGACTGCCTCCCACCAGGTTCTGTTATCTAGAATCCCTTGCAAACCTAAAAAATTGTCAGCAAAACACATTTTCCCCACATTTCTGTGGTAGAAACTTCTGGAATCTGTGTGGATTCACAAATTTCCACCCACCCCGCTTTCCCCAAAGTCTTCCAAGAAAAATACTACCTCACTTGTGTGGGTTGGCCTAGTGCCCGCGACAGGAAACGGCGTAAAACGCAACATGGACACACATCAATTTCGCAGTGAGAAATGACCCTTTTTTTGCAAAGTGCCTAGCTGTAGTTTTTGAACCCTAGCTCTGCTGACACCTAGGGAAACCTAGCAAAGCTATACATTTTTGAAAACTAGACACCCAGGGAAATCCAGGATGGGGCGACTTGACTGCCTCCCACCAGGTTCTGTTACCCAGAATCCCTTGCAAACCTAAAAAATTGTCCAAAAAAATACATTTTCCCCATATTTCTGTGGTGGAAAGTTCTGGAATCTTTGTGGATCCACAATTTTCCACCCACCCTGCGTTCCCCAAAGTCTTCCGAGAAAAATTGTACCTCACTTGTGTGGGTCGGCCTAGTGCCCGTGACAGGAAACGGCACAAAACGCAACGTGGTCACACCTCAATTTCGCGGTGAAAAATGACCCTTTTTTGGCAAAGTGCCTAGCTGTAGTTTTTTAACCCTAGCTCTGCTGACACCTAGGGAAATCTAGCAAACCTATACATTTTTGAAAAGTAGACACCCAGGGGAATCCCGGATGGGGTCACTTGACTGCCTCCCACCATGTTCTGTTACCCAGACTCTCTTGCAAGCCTAAAGAAATGTCCAAAAAAACAAATTTTCCCCACATTTCTGTGGTGGAAAGTTCTGGAATCCGCATGGATCTATAAATTTCCATCCACAACGCGTTCCCCAAAGTCTTCCAAGAAAAATGGTACCTCAATTGTGTGGGTCGGCCTAGTGCCCGCGACAGGAAACGGCGTAAAACGCAACGTGGACACACCTCAATTTCGCAGTGAAAAATGACCCTTTTTTTGCAAAGTGCCTAGCTGTAGTTTTTGAACCCTAGCTCTGCTGGCATCTAGGGGAACCTAGCAAACCTATACATTTTTGAGAACTAGGCACCCAGGGGAATCCAGGATGGGGTAACTTGACTGCCTCCCACCAGGTTCTCTTACCCAGAATCCCTTGCAAACCTAAACAATTGTCAAAAAAAACACATTTTCCCCACATTTCTGTGGTGGAAAGTTCTGGAATCTGCGTGGATACACAAATGTCCCCCCACCCCGCGTTCCCTAAAGTCTTCCGAGAAAAATGGTACCTGACTTGTATGGGTCGGCCTATTGCCCGCGACAGGAAACGGCACAAAAGGCAACGTGGACACACCTCAATTTTGCAGTGAAAAATTACCCTTTTTTGGCAAAGTGCCTAGCTGTAGTTTTTGAACCATAGCTTTGCCGGCACCTAGGGAAACCTAGCAAAGCTATAGATTTTTGAAAACTACACACCCAGGGAAATCCAGGATGGGGTGACTTGACTGCCTCCCACCAGGTTCACGTTACCCAGAATCCCTTGCAAACCTAAAAAATTGTAAAAAAACCCACATTTTCCACACATTTCTGTGGTGGAAAGTTCTGGAATCTGCGTGGATCCACAGATTTCCACTCACCCTGCGTTCCCCAAAGTCTTTTGAGAAAAATTGTACTTCACTTGTGTGGGTCGGCCTAGTGCCCGTGACAGGAAACGGCACAAAACGCAATGTGGTCACACCTCAATTTCGCAGTTGAAAAGGACCCATTTTTGGCAGAGTGCCTAGCTGTAGTTTTTGAACACTAGCTCTGACTGCACCTAGGGAAGCCTAGCAAACCTATACATTTTTTAACACTAGACATCCACGGGAATGTAGGATGGGGTGACTTGACTGCCTCCCACCAGGTTCTGTTATCCAGAATCCCTTGCAAACCTAAAAAATTGTCAAAAAAACACATTTTCCCCACCTTTCTGTGGTGGAAACTTCTGGAATCTGTGTGGATTCACAAATTTCTACCCACCCCGCGTTGCCCAAAGTCTTCCAAGAAAAATGGTACCTCACTTGTGTGGGTCGGCCTAGTGCCCGCGACAGGAAACGGCATAAAACGCAACGTGGACACACCTCAATTTCGCAGTGAAAAATGACCCTTTTTTGGCAAAGTGCCTAGCTGTAGTTTTTTAACCATAGCTCTGCCGGCACCTAGGGAAACCTAGCAAGCCTATACATTTTTGAAAACTACACTCCCACGGAAATGTAGGATGGGGTGACTTGACTGCCTTCCACCAGGTTCTGTTATCCAGAATCTCTTGCAAACCTAAAAAATTGTCAAAAAAACACATTTTCACCACATTTCTGTGGTGTAAACTTCTGGAATCTGTGTGGATTCTCAAATTTCCACCGACCCCGCGTTCCCCAAAGTCTTCCAAGAAAAATGGTACCTCACTTGTGTGGGTCGGCCTAGTGCTTGGGACAGGAAACTGCGTAAAACGCAACCTGGACACACCTCAATTTCGCAGTGAAAAATGACCCTTTTTTTGCAAAGTGCCTAGCTGTAGTTTGTGAACCCTAGCTCTGCTGGCACCTAGGGAAACCTAGCAAACCTATACATTTTTGAGAACTAGACACCCAGGGGAATCCAGGATGGGGTGACTTGATTGCCTCCCACCAGGTTCTCTTACCCAGAATCCCTTGCAAACCTAAACAATTGTCCCAAAAAACACATTCCCCCCACATTTCTGTGGTGGAAAGTTCTGGAATATGCGTGGATACACAAATGTCCCTCCACCCCGCGCTCCATAAAGTCTTGCGAGAAAAATGGTACCTGACTTGTATGGGTCGCCCTATTGCCCGCGACAGGAAACGGCACAAAAGGCAACGTGGACACACCTCAATTTCGCAGTGAAAAATGACCCTTTTTTGGCAAAGTGCCTAGCTGTAGTTTTTGAACCATAGCTTTGCCGGCACCTAGGGAAACCTAGCAAAGCTATACATTTTTCAAAACTACACACCCAGGGAAATCCAGAATGGGGTGACTTGACTGCCTCCCACCAGGTTCTGTTACCCAGAATCCCTTGCAAACCTAAAAAATTGTCAAAAAAAACACATTTTCCCCACATTTCTGTGGTGGAAAGTTCTGGAATCTGCATGGATCCACAGATTTCCCCTCACCCTGCGTTCCCCAAAGTCTTCTGAGAAAAATTGTACTTCATTTGTGTGGGTCGGCCTAGTGCCCGTGACAGGAAACGGCACAAAACGCAATGTGGTCACACCTCAATTTCGCAGTGAAAAATGACCCTTTTTTGGCATAGTGCCTAGCTGTAGTTTTTGAACCTTAGCTCTGACTGCACCTAGGGAAGCCTAGCAAACCTATACATTTTTTAACATTAGACATCCACGGGAATGTAGGATGGGGTGACTTGACTGCCTCCCACCAGGTTCTGTTATCCAGAATCCCTTGCAAACCTAAAAAATTGTCACAAAAAAAACATTTTCCCCAACTTTCTGTGGTGGAAACTTCTGGAATATGTGTGGATTCACAAATTTCTACCCACCCTGCGTTCCCCAACGTCTTCCAAGAAAAATGGTACCTCACTTGTGTGGGTCGGCCTAGTGCCCGCGACAGGAAACGGCATAAAACGCAATGTGGACACACCTCAATTTCGCAGTGAAAAATTACCCTTTTTTGGCAAAGTGCCTAGCTGTAGTTTTTTAACCATAGCTCTGCCAGCACCTAGGGAAACCTAGCAAACCTATACATTTTTTAAAACTACACTCCCATGGAAATGTAGGATGGTGTGACTTGACTGCCTCCCACCAAGTTCTGTTATCCAGAATCTCTTGCAAACCTAAAAAATTGTCAAAAAAACACATTTTCCCCAAATTTCTGTGGTGGAAACTTCTGGAATCTGTGTGGATTCACAAATTTCCACCCACCCCGCGTTCCCCAAAGTCTTCCAAGGAAAATGGTACCTCACTTGTGTGGGTCGGCCTAGTGCTTGGGACAGGAAACTACGTAAAACACAACGTGGACACACCTCAATTTCGCAGTGAAAAATGACCCTTTTTTTGCAAAGTGCCTAGCTGTAGTTTTTGAACCATAGCACTGCCGGCACCTAGGGAAACCTAGCAAACCTATACATTTTTGAGAACTAGACACACAGGGAAATCCAGGATGGGGTGACTTGACTGCCTCCCACCAGGTTCTGTTACCTAGAATCCCTTGCAAACCTAAAAAATTGTCAAAAAAAACACATTTTTCCCACATTTCTGTGGTGGAAAGTTCTGGAATCTGCGTAGATCCACAAATGTCCACCCACCCCGCGTTCCCTAAAGTCTTCCGAGAAAAATGGTACCTGACTTGTATGGGTCAGCCTATTGCCCGCGACAGGAAACGGCGCAAAAGGCAACGTGGACACACCTCAATTTCGCAGTGAAAAATTACCCTTTTTTGGCAAGGTGCCTAGCTGTAGTTTTTGAACCATAGCTTTGCCGGTACCTAGGGAAACCTAGCAAAGCTATACATTTTTGAAAACTACACACCCAGGGAAATCCAGGATGGGGTGACTTGACTGCCTCCCACCAGGTTCTGTTACCCAGAATCCCTTGCAAACCTAAAAAATTGTAAAAAAAAACACATTTTCCCCACATTTCTGTGGTGGAAAGTTCTGGAATCTGCATGGATCCACAGATTTCCCCTCACCCTGCGTTCCCCAAAGTCTTCTGAGAAAAATTGTACTTCATTTGTGTGGGTCGGCCTAGTGCCCGTGACAGGAAACGGCACAAAACGCAATGTGGTCACACCTCAATTTCGCAGTGAAAAATGACCCTTTTTTGGCATAGTGCCTAGCTGTAGTTTTTGAACCTTAGCTCTGACTGCACCTAGGGAAGCCTAGCAAACCTATACATTTTTTAACATTAGACATCCACGGGAATGTAGGATGGGGTGACTTGACTGCCTCCCACCAGGTTCTGTTATCCAGAATCCCTTGCAAACCTAAAAAATTGTCACAAAAAAAACATTTTCCCCAACTTTCTGTGGTGGAAACTTCTGGAATATGTGTGGATTCACAAATTTCTACCCACCCTGCGTTCCCCAACGTCTTCCAAGAAAAATGGTACCTCACTTGTGTGGGTCGGCCTAGTGCCCGCGACAGGAAACGGCATAAAACGCAATGTGGACACACCTCAATTTCACAGTGAAAAATTACCCTTTTTTGGCAAAGTGCCTAGATGTAGTTTTTTAACCATAGCTCTGCCAGCACCTAGGGAAACCTAGCAAACCTATACATTTTTTAAAACTACACTCCCATGGAAATGTAGGATGGTGTGACTTGACTGCCTCCCACCAAGTTCTGTTATCCAGAATCTCTTGCAAACCTAAAAAATTGTCAAAAAAACACATTTTCCCCAAATTTCTGTGGTGGAAACTTCTGGAATCTGTGTGGATTCACAAATTTCCACCCACCCCGCGTTCCCCAAAGTCTTCCAAGGAAAATGGTACCTCACTTGTGTGGGTCGGCCTAGTGCTTGGGACAGGAAACTACGTAAAACACAACGTGGACACACCTCAATTTCGCAGTGAAAAATGACCCTTTTTTTGCAAAGTGCCTAGCTGTAGTTTTTGAACCATAGCACTGCCGGCACCTAGGGAAACCTAGCAAACCTATACATTTTTGAGAACTAGACACACAGGGAAATCCAGGATGGGGTGACTTGACTGCCTCCCACCAGGTTCTGTTACCTAGAATCCCTTGCAAACCTAAAAAATTGTCAAAAAAAACACATTTTTCCCACATTTCTGTGGTGGAAAGTTCTGGAATCTGCGTAGATCCACAAATGTCCACCCACCCCGCGTTCCCTAAAGTCTTCCGAGAAAAATGGTACCTGACTTGTATGGGTCAGCCTATTGCCCGCGACAGGAAACGGCGCAAAAGGCAACGTGGACACACCTCAATTTCGCAGTGAAAAATTACCCTTTTTTGGCAAGGTGCCTAGCTGTAGTTTTTGAACCATAGCTTTGCCGGTACCTAGGGAAACCTAGCAAAGCTATACATTTTTGAAAACTACACACCCAGGGAAATCCAGGATGGGGTGACTTGACTGCCTCCCACCAGGTTCTGTTACCCAGAATCCCTTGCAAACCTAAAAAATTGTAAAAAAAAAACACATTTTCCCCACATTTCTGTCGTGGAAAGTTCTGGAATCTGCGTGGATCCACAGATTTCCACTCACCCTGCGTTCCCCAAAGTCTTCTGAGAAAAATTGTACTTCACTTGTGTGGGTCGGCCTAGTGCCCGTGACAGGAAACGGCACAAAACGCAATGTGGTCACACCTCAATTTCGCAGTGAAAAATGACCATTTTTTGGCATAGTGCCTAGCTGTAGTTTTTGAACACTAGCTCTGACTGCACCTAGGGAAGCCTAGCAAACCTATAAATTTTTTAACACTAGACATCCACGGGAATGTAGGATGGGGTGACTTGACTGCCTCCCACCAGGTTCTGTTATCCAGAATCCCTTGCAAACCTAAAAAATTGTCAAAAAAACACATTTTCCCCACCTTTCTGTGGTGGAAACTTCTGGAATCTGTGTGGATTCACAAATTTCTACCCACTCCGCGTTCCCCAAAGTCTTCCAAGAAAAATGGTACCTCACTTGTGTGGGTCGGCCTAGTGCCCGTGACAGGAAACGGCACAAAACGCAATGTGGTCACACCTCAATTTCGCAGTGAAAAATGACCCTTTTTTGGCATAGTGCCTAGCTGTAGTTTTTGAACACTAGCTCTGACTGCACCTAGGGAAGCCTAGCAAACCTATAAATTTTTTAACACTAGACATCCACGGGAATGTAGGATGGGGTGACTTGACTGCCTCCCACCAGGTTCTGTTATCCAGAATCCCTTGCAAACCTAAAAAATTGTCAAAAAAACACATTTTCCCCACCTTTCTGTGGTGGAAACTTCTGGAATCTGTGTGGATTCACAAATTTCTACCCACCCCGCGTTCCCCAAAGTCTTCCAAGAAAAATGGTACCTCACTTGTGTGGGTCGGCCTAGTGGCCGTGACAGGAAACGGCATAAAACGCAACATGGACACACCTCAATTTCGCAGTGAAAAATGACCCTTTTTTGGCAAAGTGCCTAGCTGTAGTTTTTTAACCATAGCTCTGCCGGCACCTAGGGAAACCTAGCAAGCCTATACATTTTTGAAAACTACACTCCCACGGAAATGTAGGATGGGGTGACTTGACTACCTTCCACCAGGTTCTGTTATCCAGAATCTCTTGCAAACCTAAAAAATTGTCAAAAAAACACATTTTCCCCACATTTCTGTGGTGGAAACTTCTGGAATCTGTGTGGATTCTCAAATTTCCACCCACCCCGCGTTCCCCAGAGTCTTCCAAGAAAAATGGTACCTCACTTGTGTGGGTCGGCCTAGTGCTTGGGACAGGACACTGCGTAAAACGCAACGTGGACACACCTCAATTCCGCAGTGAAAAATGACCCTTTTTTTGCAAAGTGCCTAGCTGTAGTTTGTGAACCCTAGCTCTGCTGGCACCTAGGGAAACCTAGCAAACCTATACATTTTTGAGAACTAGACACCCAGGGGAATCCAGGTTGGGGTGACTTGATTGCCTCCCACCAGGTTCTCTTACCCAGAATCCCTTGCAAACCTAAACAATTGTCCCAAAAAACACATTCCCCCCACATTTCTGTGGTGGAAAGTTCTGGAATATGCGTGGATACACCAATGTCCCCCCACCCCGCGTTCTCTAAAGTCTTGCGAGAAAAATGGTACCTGACTTGTATGGGTCGGCCTATTGCCCGCGACAGGAAACGGCACAAAAGGCAACGTGGACACACCTCAATTTCGCAGTGAAAAATGACCCTTTTTTGGCAAAGTGCCTAGCTGTAGTTTTTGAACCATAGCTTTGCCGGCACCTAGGGAAACCTAGCAAAGCTATACATTTTTGAAAACTACACACCCAGGGAAATCCAGGATGGGGTGACTTGACTGCCTCCCACCAGGTTCTGTTACCCAGAATCCCTTACAAACCTAAAAAATTGTAAAAAAAACCACATTTTCCCCACATTTCTGTGGTGGAAAGTTCTGGAATCTGCGTGGATCCACAGATTTCCACTCACCCTGCATTCCCCAAAGTCTTCTGAGAAAAATTGTACTTCACTTGTGTGGGTCGGCCTAGTGCCCGTGACAGGAAACGGCACAAAACGCAATGTGGTCACACCTCAAGTTCGCAGTGAAAAATGACCCTTTTTTGGCATAGTGCCTAGCTGTAGTTTTTGAACCCTAGCTCTGACTGCACCTAGGGAAGACTAGCAAACCTATACATTTTTTAACACTAGACATCCACGGGAATGTAGGATGGGGTGACTTGACTGCCTCCCACCAGGTTCTGTTATCCAGAATCCCTTGCAAACCTAAAAAATTGTCAAAAAAACACATTTTCACCACCTTTCTGTGGTGGAAACTTCTGGAATCTGTGTGGATTCACAAATTTCTACCCACCCTGCGTTCCCCAACGTCTTCCAAGAAAAATGGTACCTCACTTGTGTGGGTCGGCCTAGTGCCCGCGACAGGAAACGGCATAAAACGCAACGTGGACACACCTCAATTTCGCAGTGAAAAATGACCCTTTTTTGGCAAAGTGCCTAGCTGTAGTTTTTTAACCATAGCTCTGCCGGCACCTAGGGAAACCTAGCAAGCCTATACATTTTTTAAAACTACACTCCCATGGAAATGTAGGATGGGGTGACTTGACTGCCTCCCACCAGGTTCTGTTATCCAGAATCCCTTGCAAACCTAAAAAATTGTCAAAAAAACAAATTTTCCCCACCTTTCTGTGGTGGAAACTTCTGGAATCTGTGTGGATTCACAAATTTCTACCCACCCTGCGTTCCCCAACGTCTTCCAAGAAAAATGGTACCTCACTTGTGTGGGATCGGCCTAGTGCCCGCGACAGGAAACGGCATAAAACGCAACGTGGACACACCTCAATTTCGCAGTGAAAAATGACCCTTTTTTGGCAAAGTGCCTAGCTGTAGTTTGTGAACCCTAGCTCTGCTGGCACCTGGGGAAACCTAGCAAACCTATACATTTTTGAGAACTAGACACCCAGGGGAATCCAGGTTGGGGTGACTTGATTGCCTCCCACCAGGTTCTCTTACCCAGAATCCCTTGCAAACCTAAACAATTGTCCCAAAAAACACATTCCTCCCACATTTCTGGGGTGGAAAGTTCTGGAATATGCGTGGATACACCAATGTCCCCCCACCCCGTGTTCCCTAAAGTCTTGCGAGAAAAATGGTACCTGACTTGTATGGGTCGGCCTATTGCCCGCGACAGGAAACGGCACAAAAGTCAACGTGGACACACCTCAATTTCGCAGTGAAAAATGACCCTTTTTTGGCAAAGTGCCTAGCTGTAGTTTTTGAACCCTAGCTCTGCTGACACCTAGGGAAACCTAGCAAAGCTATACATTTTTGAAAACTAGACACCCAGGGAAATCCAGGATGGGGCGACTTGACTGCCTCCCACCAGGTTCTGTTACCCAGAATCCCTTGCAAACCTAAAAAATTGTCCAAAAAAATACATTTTCCCCATATTTCTGTGGTGGAAAGTTCTGGAATCTTTGTGGATCCACAATTTTCCACCCACCCTGCGTTCCCCAAAGTCTTCCGAGAAAAATTGTACCTCACTTGTGTGGGTCGGCCTAGTGCCCGTGACAGGAAACGGCACAAAACGCAACGTGGTCACACCTCAATTTCGCAGTGAAAAATGACCCTTTTTTGGCAAAGTGCCTAGCTGTAGTTTTTTAACCCTAGCTCTGCTGACACCTAGGGAAATCTAGCAAACCTATACATTTTTGAAAAGTAGACACCCAGGGGAATCCCGGATGGGGTCACTTGACTGCCTCCCACCATGTTCTGTTACCCAGACTCTCTTGCAAGCCTAAAGAAATGTCCAAAAAAACAAATTTTCCCCACATTTCTGTGGTGGAAAGTTCTGGAATCCGCATGGATCTATAAATTTCCATCCACAACGCGTTCCCCAAAGTCTTCCAAGAAAAATGGTACCTCAATTGTGTGGGTCGGCCTAGTGCCCGCGACAGGAAACGGCGTAAAACGCAACGTGGACACACCTCAATTTCGCAGTGAAAAATGACCCTTTTTTTGCAAAGTGCCTAGCTGTAGTTTTTGAACCCTAGCTCTGCTGGCATCTAGGGGAACCTAGCAAACCTATACATTTTTGAGAACTAGGCACCCAGGGGAATCCAGGATGGGGTAACTTGACTGCCTCCCACCAGGTTCTCTTACCCAGAATCCCTTGCAAACCTAAACAATTGTCAAAAAAAACACATTTTCCCCACATTTCTGTGGTGGAAAGTTCTGGAATCTGCGTGGATACACAAATGTCCCCCCACCCCGCGTTCCCTAAAGTCTTCCGAGAAAAATGGTACCTGACTTGTATGGGTCGGCCTATTGCCCGCGACAGGAAACGGCACAAAAGGCAACGTGGACACACCTCAATTTTGCAGTGAAAAATTACCCTTTTTTGGCAAAGTGCCTAGCTGTAGTTTTTGAACCATAGCTTTGCCGGCACCTAGGGAAACCTAGCAAAGCTATAGATTTTTGAAAACTACACACCCAGGGAAATCCAGGATGGGGTGACTTGACTGCCTCCCACCAGGTTCACGTTACCCAGAATCCCTTGCAAACCTAAAAAATTGTAAAAAAACCCACATTTTCCACACATTTCTGTGGTGGAAAGTTCTGGAATCTGTGTGGATCCACAGATTTCCACTCACCCTGCGTTCCCCAAAGTCTTTTGAGAAAAATTGTACTTCACTTGTGTGGGTCGGCCTAGTGCCCGTGACAGGAAACGGCACAAAACGCAATGTGGTCACACCTCAATTTCGCAGTTGAAAAGGACCCATTTTTGGCAGAGTGCCTAGCTGTAGTTTTTGAACACTAGCTCTGACTGCACCTAGGGAAGCCTAGCAAACCTATACATTTTTTAACACTAGACATCCACGGGAATGTAGGATGGGGTGACTTGACTGCCTCCCACCAGGTTCTGTTATCCAGAATCCCTTGCAAACCTAAAAAATTGTCAAAAAAACACATTTTCCCCACCTTTCTGTGGTGGAAACTTCTGGAATCTGTGTGGATTCACAAATTTCTACCCACCCCGCGTTGCCCAAAGTCTTCCAAGAAAAATGGTACCTCACTTGTGTGGGTCGGCCTAGTGCCCGCGACAGGAAACGGCATAAAACGCAACGTGGACACACCTCAATTTCGCAGTGAAAAATGACCCTTTTTTGGCAAAGTGCCTAGCTGTAGTTTTTTAACCATAGCTCTGCCGGCACCTAGGAAAACCTAGCAAGCCTATACATTTTTGAAAACTACACTCCCACGGAAATGTAGGATGGGGTGACTTGACTGCCTTCCACCAGGTTCTGTTATCCAGAATCTCTTGCAAACCTAAAAAATTGTCAAAAAAACACATTTTCACCACATTTCTGTGGTGTAAACTTCTGGAATCTGTGTGGATTCTCAAATTTCCACCGACCCCGCGTTCCCCAAAGTCTTCCAAGAAAAATGGTACCTCACTTGTGTGGGTCGGCCTAGTGCTTGGGACAGGAAACTGCGTAAAACGCAACCTGGACACACCTCAATTTCGCAGTGAAAAATGACCCTTTTTTTGCAAAGTGCCTAGCTGTAGTTTGTGAACCCTAGCTCTGCTGGCACCTAGGGAAACCTAGCAAACCTATACATTTTTGAGAACTAGACACCCAGGGGAATCCAGGATGGGGTGACTTGATTGCCTCCCACCAGGTTCTCTTACCCAGAATCCCTTGCAAACCTAAACAATTGTCCCAAAAAACACATTCCCCCCACATTTCTGTGGTGGAAAGTTCTGGAATATGCGTGGATACACAAATGTCCCTCCACCCCGCGCTCCATAAAGTCTTGCGAGAAAAATGGTACCTGACTTGTATGGGTCGCCCTATTGCCCGCGACAGGAAACGGCACAAAAGGCAACGTGGACACACCTCAATTTCGCAGTGAAAAATGACCCTTTTTTGGCAAAGTGCCTAGCTGTAGTTTTTGAACCATAGCTTTGCCGGCACCTAGGGAAACCTAGCAAAGCTATACATTTTTCAAAACTACACACCCAGGGAAATCCAGAATGGGGTGACTTGACTGCCTCCCACCAGGTTCTGTTACCCAGAATCCCTTGCAAACCTAAAAAATTGTCAAAAAAAACACATTTTCCCCACATTTCTGTGGTGGAAAGTTCTGGAATCTGCATGGATCCACAGATTTCCCCTCACCCTGCGTTCCCCAAAGTCTTCTGAGAAAAATTGTACTTCATTTGTGTGGGTCGGCCTAGTGCCCGTGACAGGAAACGGCACAAAACGCAATGTGGTCACACCTCAATTTCGCAGTGAAAAATGACCCTTTTTTGGCATAGTGCCTAGCTGTAGTTTTTGAACCTTAGCTCTGACTGCACCTAGGGAAGCCTAGCAAACCTATACATTTTTTAACATTAGACATCCACGGGAATGTAGGATGGGGTGACTTGACTGCCTCCCACCAGGTTCTGTTATCCAGAATCCCTTGCAAACCTAAAAAATTGTCACAAAAAAAACATTTTCCCCAACTTTCTGTGGTGGAAACTTCTGGAATATGTGTGGATTCACAAATTTCTACCCACCCTGCGTTCCCCAACGTCTTCCAAGAAAAATGGTACCTCACTTGTGTGGGTCGGCCTAGTGCCCGCGACAGGAAACGGCATAAAACGCAATGTGGACACACCTCAATTTCGCAGTGAAAAATTACCCTTTTTTGGCAAAGTGCCTAGCTGTAGTTTTTTAACCATAGCTCTGCCAGCACCTAGGGAAACCTAGCAAACCTATACATTTTTTAAAACTACACTCCCATGGAAATGTAGGATGGTGTGACTTGACTGCCTCCCACCAAGTTCTGTTATCCAGAATCTCTTGCAAACCTAAAAAATTGTCAAAAAAACACATTTTCCCCAAATTTCTGTGGTGGAAACTTCTGGAATCTGTGTGGATTCACAAATTTCCACCCACCCCGCGTTCCCCAAAGTCTTCCAAGGAAAATGGTACCTCACTTGTGTGGGTCGGCCTAGTGCTTGGGACAGGAAACTACGTAAAACACAACGTGGACACACCTCAATTTCGCAGTGAAAAATGACCCTTTTTTTGCAAAGTGCCTAGCTGTAGTTTTTGAACCATAGCACTGCCGGCACCTAGGGAAACCTAGCAAACCTATACATTTTTGAGAACTAGACACACAGGGAAATCCAGGATGGGGTGACTTGACTGCCTCCCACCAGGTTCTGTTACCTAGAATCCCTTGCAAACCTAAAAAATTGTCAAAAAAAACACATTTTTCCCACATTTCTGTGGTGGAAAGTTCTGGAATCTGCGTAGATCCACAAATGTCCACCCACCCCGCGTTCCCTAAAGTCTTCCGAGAAAAATGGTACCTGACTTGTATGGGTCAGCCTATTGCCCGCGACAGGAAACGGCGCAAAAGGCAACGTGGACACACCTCAATTTCGCAGTGAAAAATTACCCTTTTTTGGCAAGGTGCCTAGCTGTAGTTTTTGAACCATAGCTTTGCCGGTACCTAGGGAAACCTAGCAAAGCTATACATTTTTGAAAACTACACACCCAGGGAAATCCAGGATGGGGTGACTTGACTGCCTCCCACCAGGTTCTGTTACCCAGAATCCCTTGCAAACCTAAAAAATTGTAAAAAAAAACACATTTTCCCCACATTTCTGTCGTGGAAAGTTCTGGAATCTGCGTGGATCCACAGATTTCCACTCACCCTGCGTTCCCCAAAGTCTTCTGAGAAAAATTGTACTTCACTTGTGTGGGTCGGCCTAGTGCCCGTGACAGGAAACGGCACAAAACGCAATGTGGTCACACCTCAATTTCGCAGTGAAAAATGACCATTTTTTGGCATAGTGCCTAGCTGTAGTTTTTGAACACTAGCTCTGACTGCACCTAGGGAAGCCTAGCAAACCTATAAATTTTTTAACACTAGACATCCACGGGAATGTAGGATGGGGTGACTTGACTGCCTCCCACCAGGTTCTGTTATCCAGAATCCCTTGCAAACCTAAAAAATTGTCAAAAAAACACATTTTCCCCACCTTTCTGTGGTGGAAACTTCTGGAATCTGTGTGGATTCACAAATTTCTACCCACTCCGCGTTCCCCAAAGTCTTCCAAGAAAAATGGTACCTCACTTGTGTGGGTCGGCCTAGTGCCCGTGACAGGAAACGGCACAAAACGCAATGTGGTCACACCTCAATTTCGCAGTGAAAAATGACCCTTTTTTGGCATAGTGCCTAGCTGTAGTTTTTGAACACTAGCTCTGACTGCACCTAGGGAAGCCTAGCAAACCTATAAATTTTTTAACACTAGACATCCACGGGAATGTAGGATGGGGTGACTTGACTGCCTCCCACCAGGTTCTGTTATCCAGAATCCCTTGCAAACCTAAAAAATTGTCAAAAAAACACATTTTCCCCACCTTTCTGTGGTGGAAACTTCTGGAATCTGTGTGGATTCACAAATTTCTACCCACCCCGCGTTCCCCAAAGTCTTCCAAGAAAAATGGTACCTCACTTGTGTGGGTCGGCCTAGTGGCCGTGACAGGAAACGGCATAAAACGCAACATGGACACACCTCAATTTCGCAGTGAAAAATGACCCTTTTTTGGCAAAGTGCCTAGCTGTAGTTTTTTAACCATAGCTCTGCCGGCACCTAGGGAAACCTAGCAAGCCTATACATTTTTGAAAACTACACTCCCACGGAAATGTAGGATGGGGTGACTTGACTACCTTCCACCAGGTTCTGTTATCCAGAATCTCTTGCAAACCTAAAAAATTGTCAAAAAAACACATTTTCCCCACATTTCTGTGGTGGAAACTTCTGGAATCTGTGTGGATTCTCAAATTTCCACCCACCCCGCGTTCCCCAGAGTCTTCCAAGAAAAATGGTACCTCACTTGTGTGGGTCGGCCTAGTGCTTGGGACAGGACACTGCGTAAAACGCAACGTGGACACACCTCAATTCCGCAGTGAAAAATGACCCTTTTTTTGCAAAGTGCCTAGCTGTAGTTTGTGAACCCTAGCTCTGCTGGCACCTAGGGAAACCTAGCAAACCTATACATTTTTGAGAACTAGACACCCAGGGGAATCCAGGTTGGGGTGACTTGATTGCCTCCCACCAGGTTCTCTTACCCAGAATCCCTTGCAAACCTAAACAATTGTCCCAAAAAACACATTCCCCCCACATTTCTGTGGTGGAAAGTTCTGGAATATGCGTGGATACACCAATGTCCCCCCACCCCGCGTTCTCTAAAGTCTTGCGAGAAAAATGGTACCTGACTTGTATGGGTCGGCCTATTGCCCGCGACAGGAAACGGCACAAAAGGCAACGTGGACACACCTCAATTTCGCAGTGAAAAATGACCCTTTTTTGGCAAAGTGCCTAGCTGTAGTTTTTTAACCATAGCTTTGCCGGCACCTAGGGAAACCTAGCAAAGCTATACATTTTTGAAAAATACACACCCAGGGAAATCCAGGATGGGGTGACTTGACTGCCTCCCACCAGGTTCTGTTACCCAGAATCCCTTACAAACCTAAAAAATTGTAAAAAAAACCACATTTTCCCCACATTTCTGTGGTGGAAAGTTCTGGAATCTGCGTGGATCCACAGATTTCCACTCACCCTGCATTCCCCAAAGTCTTCTGAGAAAAATTGTACTTCACTTGTGTGGGTCGGCCTAGTGCCCGTGACAGGAAACGGCACAAAACGCAATGTGGTCACACCTCAAGTTCGCAGTGAAAAATGACCCTTTTTTGGCATAGTGCCTAGCTGTAGTTTTTGAACCCTAGCTCTGACTGCACCTAGGGAAGACTAGCAAACCTATACATTTTTTAACACTAGACATCCACGGGAATGTAGGATGGGGTGACTTGACTGCCTCCCACCAGGTTCTGTTATCCAGAATCCCTTGCAAACCTAAAAAATTGTCAAAAAAACACATTTTCACCACCTTTCTGTGGTGGAAACTTCTGGAATCTGTGTGGATTCACAAATTTCTACCCACCCTGCGTTCCCCAACGTCTTCCAAGAAAAATGGTACCTCACTTGTGTGGGATCGGCCTAGTGCCCGCGACAGGAAACGGCATAAAACGCAACGTGGACACACCTCAATTTCGCAGTAAAAAATGACCCTTTTTTGGCAAAGTGCCTAGCTGTAGTTTGTGAACCCTAGCTCTGCTGGCACCTGGGGAAACCTAGCAAACCTATACATTTTTGAGAACTAGACACCCAGGGGAATCCAGGTTGGGGTGACTTGATTGCCTCCCACCAGGTTCTCTTACCCAGAATCCCTTGCAAACCTAAACAATTGTCCCAAAAAACACATTCCTCCCACATTTCTGGGGTGGAAAGTTCTGGAATATGCGTGGATACACCAATGTCCCCCCACCCCGTGTTCCCTAAAGTCTTGCGAGAAAAATGGTACCTGACTTGTATGGGTCGGCCTATTGCCCGCGACAGGAAACGGCACAAAAGTCAACGTGGACACACCTCAATTTCGCAGTGAAAAATGACCCTTTTTTGGCAAAGTGCCTAGCTGTAGTTTTTGAACCATAGCTTTGCCGGCACCTAGGGAAACCTAGCAAAGCTATACATATTTGAAAACTACACTCCCATGGAAATGTAGGATGGGGTGACTTGACTGCCTCCCACCAAGTTCTGTTATCCAGAATCTCTTGCAAACCTAAAAAATTGGCAAAAAAACACATTTTCCCCAAATTTCTGTGGTGGAAACTTCTGGAATCTGTGTGGATTCACA
This sequence comes from Triturus cristatus, assembly GCF_964204655.1. Lineage (NCBI taxonomy): Eukaryota > Metazoa > Chordata > Amphibia > Caudata > Salamandridae > Triturus > Triturus cristatus. The sequence continues at coordinate 945,090,397 of NC_140582.1, forward strand.
AATTTCCACCCACCCCGCGTTCCCCAAAGTCTTCCAAGGAAAATGGTACCTCACTTGTGTGGGTCGGCCTAGTGCTTGGGACAGGAAACTACGTAAAACACAACGTGGACACACCTCAATTCGCAGTGAAAAATGACCCTTTTTTGCAAAGTGCCTAGCTGTAGTTTTTGAACCATAGCACTGCCGGCACCTAGGGAAACCTAGCAAACCTATACATTTTTGAGAACTAGACACACAGGGGAATCCAGGATGGGGTGACTTGACTGCCTCCCACCATGTTCTGTTACCTAGAATCCCTTGCAAACCTAAAAAATTGTCAAAAAAACACATTTTTCCCACATTTCTGTGGTGGAAACTTCTGGAATCTGTGTGGATTCACAAATTTCTACCCACCCCGCGTTCCCCAAAGTCTTCCAAGAAAAATGGTACCTCACTTGTGTGGGTCGGCCTAGTGCACGCGACAGGAAACGGCTTAAAACGCAACGTGGACACACCTCAATTTCGCATTGAATAATGACCCTATTTTGACAAAGTGCCTAGCTGTAGTTTTTAACCATAGCTCTGCCGGCACCTAGGGAAACCTGGCAAACCTATACATTTTTGAAAACTACACACCCAGGGGAATCCAGGATGGGGTGACTTGACTGCCTCCCACCAGGTTCTGTTACAGAGAATCCCTTGCAAATCTAAAAACTTGTAAAAAAAACATTTTGCCCACATTTTTGTGGTGGAAAGTTCTGTAATCCTCGAGGATCCACCAATTTCCACCACTCCACGTTTCCCAAAGTTTTCCAAGAAAAATGGTACCTCACTTGTGTGGGTCGGCCTAGTTCCCGCGACAGGAAACGGCGCAAAACGCAATGTGGACACACCTCAATTTTGCAGTGAAAAATCACCCTTTTTTGGCAAAGTGCCTAGCTGTATTTATTGAACCCTATCTCTGCTGGTACCTAGGGTAGCCTACCAAACCCACACATTTCTGAAAACTAGACAACCAGGGGATTCCAGGGAGATATGGTTTGCCTGGATCCCCTGTCGTTTCCTTACCCAGAATCCCCTGCAAACCTCAATTTTAGCTTAAAAATCCACTTTTTTCACTCATTTGTGTGTGGGAAAGTTGTGGCATCACTGGGCAGACACAAATTTCCTACCACCCAGCGTTTCCCTGGGTCTCCCGATAAAAATGGTGCCTCACTCGTGTGGGAGGCCCAAGTACGTGCGACAGGCAAGGGAACAAAACGTAATAAGGCGACATCAAAATTACCTAACACAAAACAACCTGGTTTTGCAAGGGGGGTCACCTGGGTTTTTTGCCCCGTGCTCGGTGGCCATCTAGGGAAACCTACCAAACCCACACATTTCTGAGAACTAGGCACTCTAATTCAAATTTGCCTACAAAAATCCCTGGCAACTAGTGGGCTCTTTGCCCCCACCGGGGATGCAGATTGGGGGGTAATGCCCCCTTCTGCCTCCCAGGGGGGCAGAAAGCCTACTAGATGCCAGGGATTTTTTGAGCAAATTTTAATTAGGGTGGGGGTTGCCAAAAATGGGCATGCCAATGCCCAACCCTAATAAAAATTTTCCTAAAACAAACCCTGGCGTCTACTGGGCTTTTTGCCCCCTCCACCCGGGGGGCAGATTTGGGGCTACTGACCCATCTGCCTCCCAGGGGGGGCAGGAAGGCTGTAATGTTTGCGGGGGAGGGAGTGGGGGCAATGCCTTGCCCGTTTTGGGCAGCCCCACCCTAATTCAAATTTGCCCCCCCAAAAAACCCTGGCGTCTAGTGGGCTTTCTGCCTCCCAGGGGGGGCTAAAAGTCCACAAAATGCCAGGGAGTTTTTTGGGCAAATTTTAATTAGGGTGGGGGCTGCCTAAAACAGGCATGCCAATGCCCCATTTCCTAATTAAAATGTGCCCCAAAAATCCCTGGCGTCTACTGGGCTTTTTGCTCCCCCGGGGGGCAGATTGGGGGCTAATGCCCCCATCTGCCCCCCAGGGAGGGCAGAAAGGCTGTAATTTTTGTGGGGGAGGGGTGGGGGCATTGGCATGCCCATTTTGGGCTGCCCCACTCTAATTCAAATTTGCCCCCAAAAATACTCTGGCGTCTAGAGGGCTTTTTGCCCGTCTTGGACAGCCCCACCTTAATTCAAATTTGCCCCCAAAAAACACCCTGGCGTCTAGTGGGCTTTTTGCCCCCCCCGGCGGGGCAGATTGAGGGGCTAATGCCCCCATCTGCACCCCAGGGTGGGGGGCTAAAAGTACACAAGATGCCAGGGAGTTTTTTGGGAAAATTTTAATTAGGGTGGGAGCTGCCCAAAACGGGCATGCCAAGCCCCCACCCTAATTAAAATTTGCCAAAAAAAATCCCTGGTGTCTACTGGGGTTTTTCCCCACCCTGGGGGGCAGATTGGGGGCTAATGCCCCCATCCTGCCCCCCAGGGTAGGCAGAAAGGCTGTCATTTTTGTTGGGGAGAGGGTGGGGGCATTGGCATGACCATTTTGGGCAGCCCCCACACTAATTCGGATTTGCCCCAAAATATCCTTGGCGTCTAGTGGGCTTTTTGCTCTCTCGGGGGCAGAAAGACTCTAATGGTGGCGGGGGTGGAAAAAGGCAGTAGGGTTACCCCTGGGAACTATTACCCTATTGATTATAGATGAGCCAAGAGTCACCTTTACCCACTAGCTGGTGCCAAACATAAATATGACATCCCAAAGGCACCCTCCTAAGAAAACCTTCTGGGCCTGTGGAAGAATAGAAGTCAATTGGCAGACCTCCTGGGGGACTGCAGGGCTACAGCAAGCTGCAAGAGGCATTTCCTAAAGCACTCATCCAACTAGTTGCACCTGGACTGTACCCCACTAAATTTCTTGACTTACATTGGGAACACCCTATTGCATGCTAATAGTAGTCACCCTAATAGTCTGATAAGAAGCATCCCCTAAGGTGAATTTCTTCGGGCTCGCAGAAATTGGAGTACCAAGGGAGATTTTGCTTAGGAATGTGAGAGGATGTCTGGAAGGTTCTTAGAGTGAGGCTACAAGAGAGCAGATATAGCGAAAGCCCTCAATAGAGCCGCCAAAATAGATAGGGGGACTGCCCTTAAACCTAAAGTACAAACAGAAGGCTCAGAAGATAGTAATATTTGCTTCTCACAACATCTGCTCAAAAGAACTCAAGAAAAGTTTTACCAGATGTTTTAAAAACTGAAAATACATTGGTTAATACCCTGGGTGACAATCCTAATATTACATATAGAAAAGAGAACTCCCTGAGATGCTAACATACCACAGGGTTTGAACTCCGATGAAGAGCTGGTCTCCTTTTCAGGTGACCAAACATATTGTCTCATGGTCTGGGATAGTGGCATTCCAATCATGAGCCTTTATATTGTAGAATTTACATTTGACAAAATAACAGTTTTTAATTCTTATAAAGCAATTTAGGTTCACACAGCACTTTACTTTTTAACTTGGACATTTTGGAAGTTTGTAATATTTATGACTTTGTTTCATGTAGGTCGTTGGAGGCAGCAATCAAACTGGGGTCATCAATGAAATTACCCTTTATAAAATAAGTTATACTTGTTGGTTACAATTGAATGAATTATTACGTAAGATATATATCTGTAATTACATTTTATATTATAAGAGTCAGCACAGGAAGGTATGTGGAATTTAAGATATGGCCAAGTGAAGATAGGTACGCTCATAATTGTTATTAATATGTTAGATGTTTGGAGCTGTATAGAAGGTAATCTGTGATGTGTTTGACATCAATCCTTCTTATGAAGTTTTAGTACTATGCAGCATGCCATCTTGGGCTTAATTGTGTAGTTATTCCTTTGTTCCTCCATTAGAGTAATGAGTTTGTCCACTTTTATAAGTGGGGTTTCTCCATTCAACCAGTAGATGAGAATATTCCTGGTGATTGTAGCACATGTGCACTTTAATTGATGAGGTGAAGCAGTAATCTCATATACCATTATAATTAACGGTTTATAGATTAATGAAATTGTACATAATTAGCACATCACAATGCACTGTATTACAGAGAATAATGTGGTTTACTTACATATTAAGGAGGTGCAATACAAATGTAAGAGATCGTTATTATGTATATGCAAGGAATGATTTTTTGTCGTAAGGATTAATTTGTGATATTTTGATTTACTACTTGATTATTGGTCACAAGCCATGTACTACAGTATTGGTTTGTGGTTGTTTATGCATATTGCATTGATACCCTTTTATAGGCAACTCTGTATGATAATCTCTACAATACTTAATTAAATTATTTTATTGATGCGTCTTCATTTCGTATGTTCCCAACATGTAGACGTGTTAATGTCTGGACTTTGATATGAGGTTTTCTGACTTTATCACGCATTACAATAGGGCCGCCAGTTGTAGGCTATCAATACTGATGAAAGTCCTTCTTTTATATCACTGTTTGTTTAAAACTTTATTTAAACCATGCTGACAACCATTAGGCTTTTCCTACATGCAAATTCACGATTCCTTGCCTTGTGTCGCTGCTGTGTATTTAAATGACAGCCAATCATAGCACAGCAGTGCTTCTGGCAGACTTATACTTTTGTAATTTATATGGGTGGTGTAAATACACACTGCAGCCCACTTATGGCATTCAACCTTGCATGCTATAGATGCCTTTTAGGTTCAGTTTCTAATGGACTTATTGGGAAGTTAATTAGGCCTAACAGGGTAAAACCAATGTTATCAATACCATCTTACGGCCCAAACACTTGCATTGTGTAACTGTTTAGCATTGTCACAGAGTACAGTTAGCATTGTCACAGAGTACAGAGTACCTATACCAGCACAAATAGGGTACAGAAACATGAGGTGACCATGTAGAAAAAGTAAAAATAAATTTTATTTACAGGGACGGACAGGTCAGGGTATTCGTTGAGAGATTTTCTCCTTTTGGACATGTCATTGGTTATGTCAGGGAATGACATGTGTCCCTCCAATAAAATGATTGAAAATGGATTGTCATTTTTGCCCAATAGACACCTATATTTTTTCATTTAATCTTGTTGAGAGTTTTAACATTTAATGAAGGGGACCAAGTGCATTCCATCACCACTTTATTACATCCTTCTTCTTCTTCTCAGGTATTTTCTGACACAGAACTTAATCTGCCATTCTGGAGATTTAGATTTTACCAACACAAGCTATTTGGTTTGCTCTTCTGAGCAATTTTGGTATATTCATTCAAATTCTAGACTTTTGCAAACTTGCGAATGATTATCAACTCTGGCTTTACCTGATTGTCTAGTTCCTGCCTTGTCATTGCTGAGCATTACATGCATGACTAAAGACAAATGATTGGTTACATTGTTCAGTCTACCAGGTCCACACTTGATGATGCAAATTCTGGAAACTAGTAAGAATGGATCTAGAAGACCAGATTCTCATTTTTGACAGTCCTTCTGTAGAACCAGACTGGGAAAATGAAACCGCAGAGATTACATCTTTTTCTGAGAGACATGACACATTGTCCAGATCCAGTCTGCCATGTTCTAAGACTCTCAATGTCAGAATTAATTAAGGTGTTTCATCTTCAACAACCCTTCTATCTTCCATAGTCCTCTGTAAATCTCTGGGTTGTGGGAAACATCTCAAACCTAAAACCTCTGTAAGACTTGTCATGATGAAATCACTGTTAGCTGCAACACAGTGCTTTTCTTTGGTGCCCCAACCTCTTGGTATGATTGTTAAGCATATTTCTATCATTTACCCCAAGCAGAGATAGAGATAAAGATTTAAGCTCACCTTGGTCTTTTCAGAAAAAGTGTAGAGAGGTCTACAGTGAAAGAGGTTTTGGATTGTATGTCAGTGCAAGAGCACACATCACAATTCACCTTAGAGGTGAAGAAAACCTTCTACACATCCCAAACATATTGTAGTGGTTTCCACAAATGTAATCATTATTCTTGTCTATTCTTCTAGGTTTTATATCACCCCTCCATTTTCCTCTTTGATTTTTTTTATCCCTTCACACAATTGTTTATTTATTATCTCACACACACCTTTTCCTACTTTATTTCTTCTACTCCTGTTAATCGGTCATTTATATCCCCTTTTCTGGTCCTTGCAATTTCCACTGCACTCCTGCGACTTTTTTAACAAATTAATGATATTGTATCTGTTTAGTCTTGCTCATGTTGTTGATCTCAAGGTAAAATGTAAGGCACTCGAAAAATCTAATGTTGTTGACTCACTCATTTCTATGCTAAAGCCACTCTAAATTAATATGTAAATTAAATAAATAAATCACTTTGAATGCCACTTGTAACATATGCAAGGGTGTATGACAATTTACAAAGCAGGTGCATGTCATAGGATGGCCAGAACCAATATCTAGTAACATATGACAGAAGGTAAAGATTACTGAGTGATGAGATGGCATAAGGCTTTCCCATATGACTTGAAAAGGTTCCCAATATCTGCTACAATTGCGATGCAAACCCCTTTACAATGCTGGTGATATGTCATCATCGAGAAATGCAGTCTGTCGTCGCCGAACCACACAGTCCATTCAAGTGATGTCATCGGGGAAATGCATCCGTTTTGATCAGCACAAAATTGTCGATGCGTTGATTCTGCTGGATCAGCAAAATAAAGTAAGTTCTAAGGACCTAGGACTCGGTTGGCACCACTTGGCAAGACAGGACCCATAGATGGCAGAGTCCAGGTGCTGTTGAAGGGTTGCAGGAGGTCTTTGATGGCACTAAGAATTCAGAATAGGGGGGAAAGATAGCAAGCTCTTGTAGTCACTCTGAGTTCAAGTGAGGTAGGTCCAGTCCTTTTTCCCAGCAGGGCAGAGGGCAGCAGTAGCAGGCAACAGCCAGCACAACAAAGCAGAAAAGCAGTTCTTCCAGACCAGCAATCCAGCAGAGTCCTTCTTCCTGACAGAGTTCTTCACAGGTCCAGTAGAGTACTGTCTTGGTGGGGTCAGAGAATCAGGGGCAGATCTACAAGGAAGTGCTGCAGCGTGGCACCGCAAGCCCTTTGGCCGCACCACGCTGCGACACTTCCGAAGCACAGGGATGCAACATATTTTCAAGAATATGTCACATCTCTGTGCTTCCCCTGCGCTGACGCACAAACTGCAGCCATGCGCCGGCGCAGGCACCCTTGCGCCATGGTGTAAGAATTCCTGCATCATGGGGAGATTGTTTTTGTGCAAGAAGGGGCACCTTCCTGCACAAAAACAATCACTACAGGCATTTTCCTCTTTCAATCCGTGCTGTATAATGCAGCCATCATTGAAAGAGGAAAAAACGAGGAGAAATAAAAACAATTCTCCTCGTTGCGCCTCGCTACACCACCTGTAGGGTGGCGTGGCATTCAGACTCATCTCCAGATTTACGATTTCTCGTAAATCTGGAGATGTGTCTTGTTCCATGGGAGTTGCGTGGGAACAAGTAAGCACTCACACAGAAGGTGGCACCTGGCAGATTGGACAGGGGAGAAGCCAACATACAGTCTAAAGAGACTCAAACTGCCTGAACAATATTTATATAGTGCTCAAAGAGTCACTGATTTGTTAAGAAGTCGCCATACAAACTGAGAAATTGTCCCAAAAAGTAGGAAAAAAGGGGGGGGATTAAGAAATATATACTGTTTATTTCTAACATTTTATCAAAATTCATAAAAAATTGACATGAAACATAAAAAGGTTCCAACATAGATAGACGTATAATAATAGGTTACACATTTACATTCTCTCAATTCACACAGACAACAAACCACAGACCCAGACACTGTCATGCACTCTGGGAACTCAAAGTGAGTTCGACAATATCAAACATATAGAGGCACAAAAAAATATCCTACTTTAAATGCTTAAATTGATCCAAACTCAAAACAACAGGTACATAGTGAACATCAGATAGTCAATGATACAATGGTTTGATGTAGTCCATAATCACATATCTTTTTATTAAGGAAGGTGGAAACAACGGGGGCACATGGTTCTCCAGCGCCGACGCGTGTTTCGGTGTATAACCCGGATATGGGTCACATCTTCATCAGGGCAGTCAGATCAAATGTGGGACATAAGGACTGATGCGCCTACAAGGATAATAGCATTGATATAAACATATGACATAATATCACATGAGATATATAACGATATCTATAAGCAGATATAGTTCCTACATACAAAACATGGAAAAAGGGAGAGTTAAATGTTTGCAGACTACAGATAAGCATAATTCAATGGAGTTTCATATAATATTAGAAGGGAGGAGTACACACAAGGAAAAATGCCTAAGGTGGAGAGAAAAGTTTAAAAAAATTCCAAAGTGTGCCAATAATAAGGAATACATGAATAAGTGAAGGTTCACCAGAAATTCCCATAGTGCACAAACTAAATGAAGCGGTGAATGAAACAATGTTGATAAATACAAGAAAACTACACAGTTCACACAAGCATACCTGCATTTGAAATGTTAATGAAGAACACAGGCGGTTACAAGATATAACAGTGAAAGGTTCAATATAAGAGGTCTGGATGGATAGAAACATTATAGGTCGAGATTAGAACAGAGGATAACAGAATTGTTGTAACCCAGTTACGCAATGTAGGGAAAGATATGCTGCTTACCAAGATAGTTAAATAAATACAGCTAGAAAATGGTCAGACTAGGTAGGTCATATGGATCCACAAATGGAAAAGATGCGATGCAATAGAATTGATTCCAGTTCCAAGATTCGTTATTTAGAGGCGTAAATTTGTAGAGTTAAAAATTAATCTGCAAAAATAATCAAAACACAGAAATGGAGCCATGGTAAGAAAAGAACAAAAGCCAGTAGAGATACTGTGGATTGGAAGGACAATAATTATATGTATTGTGATGTATGAATAGGGACTCTAAGACACATGCGCATGGTGTCATAAGGCAAAAGATGGTAAATCGCCTGGACATTTCAATGGGGTAAGGTTAATAAGAGCAGAGCATAACTAGTCAGTGATCTGAATGCACAGCAAAAGACAAACCATTTGTGGATGTAAATAAACACCCAATACGAGATACGAGTACACATAAATAAACTATTAAAGCATGGATTAACGCAAAATTCCTGCTGTGGGAATTCAAAACGGGGAAGGTACACAGCTATACCCTGTGGGTTAGGTGCGCTGGAAATGAGTATAATTCCCAGCAGAGGCTGACCCACATAGCGCTATACAAACAAGCATTAAAAATGCAATAGGTCTCGCCTTTCATAAGGTTAAAGCCATTTGCTCTGCTATACAATACCATTAGCAAAGCAAATGCTTTAACTTAATCAAAGGCGAGACCTATTGCATTTTCAGTGCTTGTTTCTGTTGTGTACTCCACTTGATAGAGAATTAAAGACAAAATAGTTTAACAGCCTATCACACACCCACACGAAGAAAAGCCCATGCATCCTAAATTATGGGTTCTTTAAAAACCGACCTACAAATTTGCAAAAAAATAAAGCCCCAATACAATAATTATGTAGGATGTAGACAAAGATCCCGTATAGAATTTTGCTCGAGACTCCCAATAACGCATCTTTCACACGCATACGACCCATGTTTTGCTAAACGTCTTCAGTGACAGTTTTGCGCAACATGATGGTTTTGCGAAGCCACCTGCGCATCGAAAGGCTGCGAGCGATGCTAAATTCCTGAATGAATGGGTGAGAAACAGGAGCACTGGTCGTCTGTGACTTATCTGAATAACGTCTGTGAGCCTTTAATTTCCATAAGCAGATGCACAGGGCTGTCCTGCGAACCAGAGGGCACAGCTCCCTGCCTGCAACTTTACACAACTGACGACAGGAACAACGCACAACAATGTTTTTCTTAATCTCAGCGGCTTTGATTCTCTCCAAACATTAAGTGATTCATGGGAACACTTATACATCAGTCATGCACAATTTATAAATGGAAGCTCGGCTTTAGTATTAATGAATTGGGATCAATAGCGAGCCAATGAAAGCGTTCACCTTTTCTATTTCAATACATAAATGTTTCACTAAAGCTGAGCCCGCTCTAGCTGAAGAGGAAACGAGTTAACATTTTGCACAAACTTCTTCGTAATTAAATGGGTGTTTCGATGAATGGACGCTTGAAATCTGGAAAACCAGCGGGGGTGTTTTATTCATAATCTGGTTCTGGAAACATCAGCAACGTAATAAAGACCAGTCAAAGGGTGATGGTGACTGAGCCGACGGAGCGCACACAGCATACTCAAACAAAACTGACTGTAACCTCCATCACTACATTTATGACTCTACCTGTACTGGAAGAGATATCAGTCCTGGGCGAGTGTACAAGGAATGGTGGAAGGCGGATGGCACGTGGTGTCCCACCCACGTTAGTCTGGTGGCAGCACACACAACAGCATGCATTAAACTACAGCCACCTCGAACACCCACCACCACCTGCGGCAGCCAATCTTGATAACCGTATCCAACACTTGTCGACAGATAGTCTGAGACGCCGCCACAAACTAACACGCGCACACACACACATCCAGAGCAGTCTTCTAACCATTGTTCTGTGCATCACTCGACCAGTCCTTCCGGTGGCTGCCAGTCGTCCCAGATACCAAAATGCAGATATATGAAGAGTGTGTGACTGCCCAGAACTGTCTAGGAAGCCCCAGCCGGAAACCTCTTGACCTCCCCACCTACCGGCCTTCCTGATTCTTTCCCGCCCAGGTCCCAAGGGCAATAAATGCTGGCAGATACCATATGGCAGTCCACTGTAGAACAGTGATAGCCACCAGGGCTGCAGTGCTCACCTTAACTGCCCTCAGGCGGACAGCCGCGTTAGCTTAGTGCCATCTGGTGGTTGCCCTGCCATTGAAAGGAACACACTACGGGCCCTGCATAGCTGCCAGCCATGCTGCACAGTTGTTTTCCATACTTAAAGGGAAGGTGGGGGGAGGGGGCTCACCTTGTCAGCTCAAGGGTATAAGTATTGCTACAGTTTGATTGAGGCTGTACTGGGAGTTTTCCGTAGGACTGCTGCACTTTTAATGGGGCTGTACTGGGAATACTCGGAAGAGCTGCTACATTTTTTAACGGGGACAAAAGTGACTCTTATCAACGGGAATGCCATAATATTAACAGGGGCAGGACTGGGAGCTCTATGCTACTCCACTTTTACAGCGCATTGAGTGCTGTGCCAGACTTGTTCATTAATTCATGCTGTACATTGATCACAGTCGTTCCCGGGGTCCGCGGACTGACCCAAAATATATCATTCCTGACGTCTGCCTAACCTGCAGTTCAAGCGTTCAAATTGGAGGCAGGTCAACTAGTGACTTAAAATCTAAATCATGTTAATATCTGTACTAAATAATGATTTGAAACCGATTATATTCAGCGCCATGTGTAATACACTAATATTATAATTACCACATTTCCCAATAAACCAGTCTGTGGGTGCGCACTCCGATGCCTGATGGACAAGACGCGTTTCGGCCCTCCGGAACCTTGGTCCTGGAGGCGCCCCCAGACTGGTTTATTGGGAAATTAGTGAATTTTGAAATGGCTGCTCTCGTCGTGACAGTGCATCTGTCCCGCGAGGCAGCTCAGAGGATGCACGAGAGTTCAAGGGAGTAAAACCGAGTAGTAGTATTTCTCTGTTGTGGGAAGGGTAATCCCTTTGAACGTGTTTACTGTTTCAAGTATTCCTTTTTTTTGTGTGTGCATATTTATATAGCGCAAACTCAACCCGAAGGTATTGGAGCGCTTTACATGAGCACCGCATTTACATTCAGGCACGGGAGATAAGTGATTTGCCCAGAATCACAGGATGTGGACGCGACCCCGAAGCTCGAACACTGGTTTCCAGCACCAAAGTCGAGAGTCTAGCCGACGGACCACAACCGTCATCCTCTAATGTTGTCTTGCACAATAATTAATATTCATCTATTATTAACCATCTGTGGCCTTTGCCAGGGCCTGTTTGATGCGTGAATGAGGAGTACTTGTCGAAGAAGCATTTTTTATTGTCTGTAGCTCTCTGGCGCTCGCTCCCTCTCAATCAAGTAACGAATTGGGCTCTTTACAGGGCAGAGCCTTTCTGTCTGCAGTAAGGATGTGTGTGATGAGATCGCGCGTCATGGTCTATGTGAGAGAAGATGATCCCGGTCGAGGGGGGGGCAAGTCTTCGTCATCCCTCTTCCTCCTCAGAAAGCAATGTGGTGGGGAGTATAGGAAGCCGTTACCAGCCCGACTGACCAACACTGCTGTACTTCTAATAGCGTTGCATAAGCCTTAGCAGTGCTGCGTCATGGACAAGACAGTAGAAATGAAAGCATCCTTCACAGAAACACACAGCAGCTATAGCACACTGCATGCTTATGTCTCACCCACAAGTGATACAGGTACAACAGCAGCTGAGAAACTTACATTTACACAGGTACGGAATTAAGTAAAACGCACACACGTGTTTGAAAAAGCCCCTGCTGCAGAATTCCTTGTGCGTCCAGCACTTTTCAGGCAATAATAAAATCACAGGACACAATGTTATGAGTGCAAGTGACTTGCTGTCGACGTGCGCTTTTTAAATGCCTCCCAGCACAGCGGCTCCAGTTTGGATGTTGTGTGTGATCCAAAGCCCAGCCAGATTGTTCACAGCAGCATCTAAAGCTAGAAAACGGTGCGGCCGAAATCGAGTATTTCGCGCGGCGTCAGCCATAACAGAGTGCACGCGGGATAAAGCAGTGCGCGAGGTTTGAATAGCAGGGTCCTTAGGGATGGCATATGAGGGGTCCAGTCCCAGCGCAGAGTCATGTCACCAAGGGAGGGGCCTCGTTTAATCCCGAGCATTTGGAAGAGACGGCAGAGCGAGCACAAGGCTGGCGGAATGTGGTTAGGCAACACCTGTCGAAAGCGAAAGCACACGGACAAAAAAGCGCACATGCGTGAGAGATGGCATATGGGGATTCCAGTCCCAGCGCAGAGTCATGTCACCAGGGGAGGGGCCTCTTTTCATCCCGAGCATTTGGAAGAGACGGCAGAGTGAGCACAAGGCGGGGGGAACGTGGTTAGGCAACACCTGGCGAAAGCACACGGACAAAAAAATTCACATGCGTGTGCACATCCCTACGCTAATGAAAGTAAAGGCGGGGGAGCGGACCCTTTGAAGTATGATGCCGAGGCTGTGGCTACACATGCACGTGCCAGTGGGCTGAAGCGCTTCCCAAAACGGATTGCATGGCGGCACGATGCACGTGATTGTGCGCGTGCTCGCCATGCAATCCACTTTTGGGAGCACTTTGAAATACCCCTCTTACTATAGTCTCGCATAGCAATTGCGTAAACGCAATAGCTAGGCGAGACCTAAAAAACCGGGACTAGTGAGTTAAAGGCACCCGACTACCCAGCCAAACAAAAGTCTGTAAATAGACAAACGTGATCTACCCGGGGTGCTATTAAATGCGCGGGAGCCACAACCATCCAGTGGCACGTGGGGGACACAGCTCCTGCCGTCGACCCAAATCAGCTGAGTATTCACAGAAGCACTCAGCGGGTTTAAATAAGAGAGGCCGTAGGAGGAGGAGCCGTTCGCGTCGTGAGAGGAGGGTTCCTCGCTCAGAATAGGGAAAAAGCAATAGAAAGAGGACTGATCCTCTAAGCAGGATGGATCCAGTTACACGGTCGCCATATTAGGCAGGGGGCGACACAATGAAGACAAATACGAGTATTTGCTAAACAAATCGACGCAAAACAAAATTGCGCCGGCAAAGAAAACCAAACATAAAAAATGAAGAACAAGAATAAAGGAGTAAGAAGCATATCCCAAGATATAGAACAAATAATAATGTATGAAGTGTATAAAGAAAAATTGGTGAACATTCAAATAGGATAAGTAATCGAACTGAGAAGAAGAGAAAAATAGATCTGTGGATAACATGGATATCAATAAATTCACAGCACAGACCCCCATATAACATCTCCAGAGAAGAGAATGCCACCCTCCAATCTCTGAGAGACAACAGGAACCTTACCATTAAGCCATTTGATAAGGGAGGAGGCATGATCATTTTTGACACCCCACAATATGTGTAGAAGATGGACTGCCTTCTTGGGGTCACTAGGTATTGTAAGAAGATCACTGCTAACCCTGAACCTAGTCTGAAACTCAGAATTCTCAGGATCATGGAAACGGCTGTGGACAATGGAGATGTTTGCACCAAAGAAGTGGAATTCGTTACGCCCACCTGCACTCGCATACCTATCATATATGGAGTGCCAAAAACTCACAAGGATGAGTGCAATCCACCTTTGAGACCCATAGTGTCCTCAATTGGGGTGGCTACTGAACCCCTTTCAAACTATGTTAACCGTTCTCGCAAACCCTTAGTCTGCAACCTACCTTAAGGACACATGGCATTTCATTTCTAAGATCGAAAACACCCCCTACAACTGTATGAGGCAACGCCGCCATGGAAAGGCTCATCTGTGCCCACATAATAGCAGACACTGCCACCATATTATTCAGGTTTTCCTCCCGGTCGACAAGTCGGCCGGCGGAAATGTGGCGGACGGTGTTTCCCTCCGCCGCAGACCCCCCAGCCATCCTAATTCGGCGGGGGGTCTTTTAGGTATGGATGGTGGGCGGATCTCCCCCGCCAGGCCAGCAGTGTCTACTGCCGGCTCGGCGGGGGCGATCTGCCCGCCAACATAATGGGGCCCTTAAATTGTTTATTTTTTTAAATTAACATTATATTTAGGTTTTAGGGATCCTTTAACACATTTGACATAGTACGTGTTTAATAAGCCACATATTTTCAAATCTTCTCCTAAAAGTTCACTTGTCACCATTCTAGAAGTAGGCCCTGCTCTGAGGCGAAGGTGCACATGATGGAATAGACTGGGTGAATATGCGGTTTTCGAATACCGATAACCACATGCATTCCTGGGACATCCCCTTCCACGGTGTAGAGCGTAAATGAATAGTAAAGTGGAGATAGATAAGCAGAGGACTTAAAGTGCAGCTGTTTTACAATATCGCCAGACTGCCTGGTGGAACTGTAAGTGAACCTATCTAAAAAAACATTCACGCTTGGAAGAATGTGACTAATACCGGAAGGAATGGTGGTTTACAAATGTGTGGCAATTTGTAAGGCTAATTTTCCCAGCTGCATTACTTACTACTTTTATTCGAAAACAGCAGGTGAAAGTGTGAACGGAAAAATATTTAGCCTCAAACTATCACACAGATTGTTTTGCATCCAAGTAATTGCAAAGGAATGCTTTGGTCGAACATCCTCCTCATTTTTTATTGCTAATTTTGGCACTAAACCTGCTAATGAGTTAATTGAAAAACATTAGTGGATCAAGCAATAAGAATCCATCTGCTTATAAAATCTCCAAGACTCCTCTAGGGCATACTACACTGAAAACGGAGCTGCTAGTGACTGTACAAACTAGCTTCTGAAAATCTGTACTCTTCTGAAGCTTGTAGAGCAACAAAAGGTATATACCATGCAGAGAGAAGTCCAGGAAGCACGCTGCCTTCAGTACCTGAATACAATGTGAAGGCTTCCAAAATTATTATGTGATCTATTTTAGAAAACACAACCATTCGAAACTTTTTTTAAAAGACATTTAATGATCATCTCCCATGACTCCCCCCCTTCTTTAAATGCTGGTTGTCCTTTTATTTGCTTTACAAAGCCGGTTAAACAAGTAGAGTTACGTAAGAAATGTATTATAAACCAGATTGGCAGAATATGTTTTTCGGGTAAGATGTTTACCAGGGTTTTAGGAAAATATAAGCCACAGGGACTCACAGAAGACATGTTCAACTAATGACGTACAGAATTAGTACATGACCAAATATGGCCCCTGAAAATCCCCAGAGAAGGAGTCCTCAATATTATGATTTTTATTTTTGGTCTTTTGATGGTAGTCAACAATATATTGAAGCACCACTGAGATTAAGACAATAATAGAACATCTGCCAAATTCAGAGTATGCCCCATCCACTCTCCATCCTGTCATCCTCCCTGAAAATATTGCAGTCACACCCAGTAGATGTCATGTGCCCCAAAAGGAAAATATATCCTTGTCTCACCCCTCCTAATGAGCTATGCATATTTGGCGAAGGGTGATAAGAATATTTCAAACCTTATCAACAGAGAATCTCTCATCAATACATGAAACGTGGAACCCCGCCCTGAACCCAACATCAGTGCACACACACAAACGATGGCATGGTACAATATATTAATATTTATTATAGGTACAAAATCTGAATGTTGTCAGAATAACAAATATAACACAAATATTGTGTCCTGTATTTATTATTCACAAATAGTGCCATAGTGTAGATAATAATAGAAAATCTACACCTATTGGTAAAATATGTTGTTAATGATACTTAGGTCACAATATTTAAGTCTGGTGATATTTCTGTAGATGTTATTCTGATAATGCACCCTTATTATGAGTTATTCTCCGGCAAATAATATGAATAGGAATTATTGTCATAATCTTTATTAACCCAGTAAACAAAATGAAGACAATATTGAACCCTAAACACGCTCTAATAATGTTATCACACATATCTAACCAAGTAGTATAATCAAATTCCTATATATCATACCGCTAGCTGAACTAAAGCATAGTTTGTCCTGGAATATCTATGCTAATTCACAAATTATCCGATATACCTTTATGCCATAAGGCCTAAAGTTGACGATTCGAATTTCAACACCTTTCCAACATCAGGTCAATTGTTTTACCTCCATCATGTTACCACTGTCTCTTTCATGGAAATCTATGGAGCGAGGAGGGGTCTACTTATGTTCAACTGTTCTTTCTGTTTTACTGAATGATGAATGGTGCTCTGATCCAAAGCCTGTTTGAACTTCGCGGGGAGAGACTTCAGCCTTCATTGCCTTCGGGTGGGACTGCGAGGACCAGCCTGCTTAGCGCGTGTGCTACCATCGGCGCAGCTGGTGCCTCTTCCCGCCCACTTTTCTCCTATTTTAGAATCATTTGCTCCCTTCGTGCTAGCGGAACGCGCGCGGGACGTAGCTCGGGTCGAAGACCGGGCAAAGAGCGGGCTGTTTGAGGCCGTTCGAGAACTATTCCACCGCTCCCGTCCCTATACGCGATTATAATTCTGGAACTTTGTTTGGGCTCATGACATCCAGAGAAACGAGGAGCAAAAGTCTACTGGCTACCGGGAAGATAACAGGTACTCTGGACACGTATTTTGCTAAAGCTGGGTCCCTTTTAATTGATGAGATCACCACCCTAGAGAGGCGCATCTCGCAAGAAATTGACTGGGTTAGGAGATCTTCTTTGGGACCCCTTGCTCATGTCACTAGTCCAGAACAAATGCCTGTTTGTACATCAGCATCAGTACCAGGGGGGATAAATGGCATACCTGTTTTGTCTATTCCAAATTCCTCTGCCATCTCTATTACTGATTGTGATATTACAGAGCTTAGTATGTTACCCCTTTCTACATTCAAGGCCCCCACACCCCAAACTACCGCAGAAGGAAGTGTCTCCACTATGAATACATGTACTGATGGGGCTCTTCAGCTTGCGCACCCATTACAAGGGGAGAGGGTGGGAGCAATCCTGAAAAGGAAAAAAAGGGCATATACTACAGGGGGGAGAAAACCCAAGATTCCCAAGTCTAATACTTGGGGCGAGGTCAATCAAGTGGGCACAGCTAAAAAAGGGCCAAGTCTGACTTTAAAAACAGGCGCTTTGTCCGAGCAAACCTGGGCTAAAACTCCTCCTAGTCAAAATGTTATAGCGGGGGAGGGTGAGCTTACTCTCTCGGGTATTTGTTCCCTATTGAGGGAAATGCTCACCCCCTTACAAGACCGCTTAGTAAACATAGAAGTGTGTCTATTGGACCTGCAAAAGGGACTTCTAGACCTAGCAGTAGGCCTAAGAGTAAGCTCACATGGAGTCCCTGGGACCACTGTCGAGACTACTGTTGGGACCTCTTATACGTCTGTAGATCCATCCACTGCGGCCCCTGCATTGTCTACAGTCACTTCCCGGGAAAACACTACTTCAGTCCCCTCGCCAAAACCTGCCCCTGTATTACTCCCCAGGAATCCACCCCCGGTACCAGCAACCAGGAGATTGAAAGCACCTGCTCCGGCTCTTATACCGGGCCAGGAGAAACCAGCAAAAGACACAGTAAATAGTCCATTCCCTCCAGTTAGCCCCCATAACTGGCGAAAATCAGTCAACTTGCCTCCGGAGGCAGCAGCTAATACTGTGATCTTGAAGGGGGTACCTGTGCTTCCTGGTAATGCGGTGGAACCCTATGAATCTCTACTTAATAAGGTTATTAGCTGGTTGAATACCCATAGGCCTCTACCACCCAATCTTAGAGGAGAAATCCTTATGGTTAGAAGGGTTCCATGGGTTGGTTACACTGCTAAGAAAAGTGAGGGTGATTGTATAATTGTAAGTTTTAAGAGCCCGCAGGCTGCGCCTTACATCTGTAATTGGTTTGGGAGTGCAGGAGTAACATGTATAGAATTGGTTCATCTGTCATACTTTTACCCCAATACATGTGATACGACTATGACGTGGGATGATGGTTGGACAAGGGTGGGATAATTTCATACATCCTAATAGATACAGTTGTCTAGACCAGGTTGATTGACCATATATGGGTGCACTACCACGATATATCCAAGGTACCACTAGCATAACTCCAGGACAGGGGATTGCGAGAGGTGATATAGATATTACCGCTCTTGAATCTGAAGTACCCAGATGGGAGAACTTGACTCTCACCAGCTTTCAGGGTCAGGCAATTTATCACCCACAAAATGTAACTGGCAAAAACCTAATATCGATAGCACCGTCAGCTCCCACTAATACTTCCATTGTTCCATCTATTCTGGAGATACCACTGCAAGGGCCCCTAGCCCCATCAGTGGATATTGTATGTAAGAAAATTGGGGGACCAGGATTAAAACTTCCAGTTGAAACCTTGAAGGTTCTCTCCTGGAACGGGGCGAGCATTGCCAACAAATTATATACAAATGATTGGGACTCCCTAGTAGGTAATAGTGATATCTGTCTTTTTCAAGAGACTTGGGCAAGAGAACCGCTGTGTAGACCAGGTTTCGCAGTGTTTGAAATTAATGCAAGCTGGACTGGTAAAGGGAGGCCTTCAGGTGGTTTGGCGGTTTGGGTAGCTAGTCACGCTGGGTGTAATGCGGAAAGCGTATCTTCACTCTCGCAGGACATACAGTGTGTTCTACTCAGGTGGCCGAACGGCTCAAACTTGGCAATTATTAATGTGTACTCCCGCCCAGTTAGTGCAGCCATGGAATCAATTACATTAGACGATCTTTCGTCTTTTCTGGGTCAACTACCAAATGACTGCAAGATAGTGATGGGTGGTGATTTTAACTGCCACTTTGAGCCCCTGGAAGGTCTAAAGGAAGGAGCCCTCACTGCTGAAGATGACTTTTGGGGTGTCCCGCCTTGTCAATCTCCTCACCCCAAATCCTGGTCCCCTCTCGCCGTACAAATTATGTCCTTATCACTAAATTTTGCGCTAAGGGCTTGTAATGGTCGTACTCCCTCTGACATTCCCTCATCATGTACTTTTAATAGGAAGGATCATGAATCGCGGCTGGATTACATCTTTGTAGATATTGGCCTTTGGTCTAAGGTGCAGGACTTTAGAGTAATTCCAAGAACGGATAGTGACCACAATGCACTCTTACTGGATTTGGTGCATCCCGCTTGTGCAGTTGGATCACTCTCCATCGAGCCCACTAAGGACCCAGGAAATCTGGTCCTTAGCTCAAATAGGCGCAGGGTCAAATGGGGGAAACTGGTAAACTCAGAAGAGAGCATAAGTAAAATTTACCAGCTAGTACTCCCCAAATTAAAAGAATTGGATGCATTAATTGATTATCCAAAATCCATGGAATTTAATGAAAATCTAGCCAAAATTCATGAAGACTTAGTGGGAACTCTAGGTGAAGTCTTTTATCCAGTGGTTCCGCCACAGAAGAAAAAGACTCTAACCCCAACCTGGTACAACTCCTCTTGTAAAAAGATTAAGACAGAACTAATACACACAATAAAAGTAGGTTCTGACAAGGGTAGGGTCACTGAGCTTAGGCGGAATTATAAGAAAGCTATGGCACTAGAAAAATCGGACTGGGACTGGAATAGATGGCATGACCTCTCATTAGCATTAGAAGCGAGGGATACGATAAAATTTTGGTCTCTGGTAAATACTGGCGCAGGAGAACCTAAAGCTGCGGTGGAGTCAAACATCGCAGCCTCTGTCTGGGAGGCCTATTTTTGCAAATTGTATCAAGAGACCTCTGAATTTGCTAATGATGGGGCCTCCATTGTATCACCTAATCCTGTAGCTGGACTGGAATTTACCCTCGGTGAGGTGGTTAGTGCAATAGGGGGTTTGGCAATGGGGAAGGCCCCTGGACTCGATAGATTACCTGGTGATCTTTTTCGCTATCACCCTGAGATCTGGGGTCCATACCTGCTTATTCTTTTTAATTCTATCGCGGGAGGTATGGAGATCCCCCCTACTTGGCTGGGGGCGGAGATAGTTCCTATCTTTAAAAAGGGCATCCCCTTCTCCCGGCCAACTACAGGCCGATCAGCCTTATAGATGTCCCCCCAAAAATATATTCTCGCCTCCTCCTGAACCACCTTTTAGACTGGATGGAGGAAAATGAAATCCTCAGCCCCCTCCAGGCTGGCTTCAGGAAATGCACGTCCACCATGGACCAAATTTTCCGCCTCGTCCTCCTCTACTGGAAAACTGTGAGGATCGAGGGGGGAAGCTGTACATGGTGTTCGTGGACCTGAGGTCAGCCTTTGATCTGGTCCCCCGCAAGAAACTATGGGAGGTCTTAAAGGAGCTGGGTGTTCCGATCCATCTATTAAATGCCATAATTAGGCTTCATGATAACAACTTTGCCCAGGTTAGGTGTGGGAGGGATGGAGCGTTGTCATCCAGGTTCCCAGTTCTTAGAGGGGTAAGGCAGGGTTGCGTCTTGGCGCCAACCCTGTTTTGCCTCTACGTTAACAATGTCATATTCCATCTTGACACTATTGCGGATAACGACGCTCCTACGTTGGCAGGCAGGAGGGTACCAGCAATTATGTTTGCGGATGATACCCTCCTGCTTTCAAAATCCCCGATGGGGATACAACGGATTTTAGATGGATTTGGTCTTTTCTGTAAACAATATGGTCTAGAGATCAATACAGAGAAGACCAAGTTCATGATATTCAATCCCTCACTTAAAACCAGACCCAACCCATTACTAAGCTCAGTAAGACTGGAGAGGGTAAAAACCTTTCAGTATTTGGGGGTAACCCTGCAAGAGAATTTATCATGGAAACCCCAAATAGCAAATTGCCGGCTAAAGCTGTCCCAATTGTCTGGGGCAATTTCGAAGGTTGTAAATACTTCCACCTATAAACCCATTAGCCCGGCAGTGGAAGTGTATAAAACTCAAGCGAAAGCCGCCGCATCCTACGGTGGAGAACTTTGGGGGTATAAAGCAGTGGCAGAATTTGATACTGTAGAAAACAACTTCCTCAGGCGTCTTTTAACTCTTCCTCGTGGTACACCCCTGTTCCCTTTAAGACTAGATTTGGGTCTTTCCTCTATAGGAGAGGATTTGAAATTAATGCCACTAAGATTCTGGCATAGGCGTTGGTCCACTGGCGAGTTTATACACTATAGGCAAGAGCTCACTCATGTAATGAATTTGAACCAGTGTGATAAAATTCAGTGGCTAGCTTTTATAAAGAAAGAACTGTATAGGTTGGGACTTCCTGAATTATGGGAGTTACCTGAACAAGGCTGCCATAGGGTTTCTCGAAAAAGTCTAGTGGGGATATATAAGGAGAAAAGTCACGCTTCTTTAATCTCTGCATCAAACAACGGTACCTTAACTAACCGATTTCTGGAGTTTAAAGACTCATATCATTTTGAAGGGTTTATGGATATTATCTTCCCTATTTTATCAAGAAACTGTTCATTCAATGGAGGTTAGGGACTCTGCCTATTAAAACCTTTACCTATAAATGGACTAAGAGGGAGGATAAGATCTGTCCAGGGTGTTCAAATTACGATGAGGAGGAAATTCACGTACTGTTCTTCTGCCCTGCTTATAATAGTCCAAGGAAATTCTGGCTCGCCCCATTATGTAGGAATTTGGGCATAAGAAGCCACATGCAATCGTATAGACTATTGAAAACGAGTACTCTTCCGCATATAGTCTTTACAGTTGCTAAATTTTTAATGGCCATGTGGCAGATAAGGAGTAAACTAATAAAAAGGTTGAATACTGCTGAAATGAACTGCAACTGCTCCCTGTGATTAGGATTGACATGTATATGATTTTATCCTTTTTATGGTATGATTATAAATAGTGGATGTTTTTATGTTGTTATTGATATTTGTATTACTGCTTCTTTTATGGCCAAATAGGCCGAAATAAAGAATAAAGAAAGAAAGAATGATGAACAATAATTTTTTTCAGGTTTAAGGAAATACCCAGAAGTGACTAATATTGTATCTTATCAGTTCTTCTGAAACTGAGCAATGCTGTTTATAATTGTTGAGCCCTCCGCAAAAGCTAGCCCTGGCAAAGAGTGGGAAAAGCTTTTTCTCTAACTTCCTAACACAAGCTAAAGAAAAATATAAAAATATGGCAACCCAGCACATAAAATTCTAAAGATCTTAAGATGCTGCGAGGCGAGTGCTATATTTATAACATTGTCTGTGATCTGCTTTTGAAAATGATATCAAGAACTGCAGGTTCTCCATGCTTTTGTGGCAAGGTAGGCCAGCCATTATGATTTGTTCTCCTGAACTGGCTTCCCCCAGGACACAGGAACAAGATGAAGGAAAAGGTCTGCTAGAAAGGTGGTCAACTCTACATTCAACAGGTGGATCAACTTTAAACAGTTGAGTGCTATGGACAAGATGATCTTGTCCTTAGCTTTGCCCCACTTGTGCTAAGAACAAAACCAGCTTGTCCGTGCACCAACTGCAGGGAATCGCTGTGTGCCAAAGTGAATTGCTTTTTTGGAATTGTGAGGGACACCCATTGACCTTGGTTTGATCCATTCATGTGCAGGGACCAGGTCCAGCCAGAACAAGTGGGGTAGCTGTTTTATTTGGAGAAGTAGGGAAACGCTGGGTAGTAAGAAATTTGTGGATCTCTGCAGATCCATAAGATTATATTCCAGAAATGCAAGAAAAATGTGAGATTTTAGGCACAATTCAAACTATTGGACGAGCGAGGTCCCGCTGAAGCCACTAGTTGTGGCAGGAAAAGCTCAAAGCGTCCTCGCATTGGGTAGATAGTGTTCTAGCCTTTGCCCTTTCAAGATATGTACCTTCGAACATAGTCTTTTTTATGGAGTTCACAATCTTACAGCTGGGCAAGACTGGAGCTGTATTCGCTTAAGTCCTCTCAAAATCAGCCACGAAGCTCCGAAGGTCTTGGAATTAAAAAATATTCCAAGTCTCAACTTTTCAGAGTTTCTGAAGCAGCTCCTCTTCATCAATAATACAGCTCACAGGACCTCAGGAACAGCAAGTAAGAGCCAGAGCTCAGTGCAGCAGTGGGCACCAGCTGGGTCCAGTTCAGGTCCAGTTGCTACAGGTCAGCTGGTTACTTCAGGAAAAAGGCCTATTGCAGCTTGTTATGTCCCTCTAGCCACACATGTGGTCCGCCAAGAGACCGGCTGAGTGTATTTATTCGTCGTGGGTTCAACTGGAAGCAGGTCCAGCCTTTATAGTCTCCACACAGGTCTTAAACAGAAGGTCAAGTCCTCTCTGTTCTTCCACAGACCCAGAACAAGTCCTCCTGTTCTTCCAGAGACCCAGAACATTTTTTGATGATGTGGGGAGATGCCACTTTTGTAGAATTTACTACCCAATGTATGTGGTGACTCCTGGACACACTCTAACAAATAAGAAAATGTTCTCAAGGGCAAACTTTTCCACATTTGCAGTTCATCATCTTTTCTTTACTTCACACTATCCTATAGTGCACTATTTTGTTATTGCATCACCAAACAAGGTAGAACAGATTTTCCACTAGAAATCAGAAATTGCCGAAAAATGTCTGAATCTGCAGTTTACTTCATTCACAAAGGTTTTATAGAAAACTATTTCAAAATGTATCATTAGCAAACTATGAATTAAGTAGATATAAGTCTAATGTGATGTGCACTCTATGTGATTTTTAAGTAGCCATTTGAAGAATCCTATGCAAGAGGTGAATCCCTTGTACCGAAGCATAGTATCAAGTGATTTGACTACATTAATTACAGCAATGAAGTTTAATTATCACATCTGCAGAATGAGGATAGGGTACCGTTCCCGCATCCGACCTGACTAATTGCCTTTGAACCTTGCTCCTAAGGTTTTCTTTCCAGTTTAACTGAGGGCTTGGAAGTGACTGTAAAACAATATAAAGCAACTATCAAATTGACTCAAATAATAAATACACATACGCAGTTGTAGTTTAAGCTGCAGATATCCCCTAATTTATGCTGTCTTTGCCCTGCTTTATGTGCTTGTGACAGTCACTCAGAGTTCTCTTATAACTGAACCTATAAACCTCCTCCGTCACAAATAGCCAGCTGTTGTTGGCCTTGTGTAGCACATTGGCCTTGTTGACTTAATTCATCACGTCAGATTCATATTATACTCCTTTCTTCCAAGCCTCATTTTCCCTGGATGCTTTGCTGCACCACGTCTAATCTTTTTTTTGCCAACACACTTGTGTCTGATCAACCTTGACCGCCTTCCCCTTTTTAAACTCCCCGATTATCTGTGATTATCATTAGCTGCCAGTTCCTCATGAGTTGATTTTCATTGACCTTTTCCCATCTCTATATCTAAAATCAATGGGTCTCTCCAATTACATTATGATATTCATGTGCCAGTTTTCTACCTGTTGTCAGTCATTAGGTCACTTCATCTTTTATAGCAAAACACACAAGATGATGGACGGAATGTTGCACAATGGCAAAACATTCACCCCCAGTCACAGATCTGGGTTTAATCCATTGTTATTTTGCTCACCACGCCACCCCAGTTCAGACATGGCCATATGCAAATCAGTCTTGACCCTGTGCCTCATGGGAACAGTCCAGCCCGAACTGCCAAGCCATGTCTTCCCTGGACCGGAATCAAGCATCCTAGGACCGGTTTCTGGCTATCAGCCGTCATCAGCCAGGATAGCTTGACTCCAGTGGCGTAGTGAGCACGGGACCCACGTCTGGGCATACCCTTCCCACATAGGGTGAACAGCAAAACACACAAGATGATGGACGGAATGTTGCACAATGGCAAAACATTCACCCCCAGTCACAGATCTGGGTTTAATCCATCGTTATTTTGCTCACCACGCCACCCCAGTTCAGACATGGCCATATGCAAATCAGTCTTGACCCTGTGCCTCATGGGAACAGTCCAGCCCGAACTGCCAAGCCATGTCTTCCCTGGACCGGAATCAAGCATCCTAGGACCAGTTTCTGGCTATCAGCCGTCATCAGCCAGGATAGCTTGACTCCAGTGGCGTAGTGAGCACGGGACCCACGTCTGGGCATACCCTTCCCACATAGGGTGAACAGCAAAACACACAAGATGATGGACGGAATGTTGCACAATGGCAAAACATTCACCCCCAGTCACAGATCTGGGTTTAATCCATCGTTATTTTGCTCACCACGCCACCCCAGTTCAGACATGGCCATATGCAAATCAGTCTTGACCCTGTGCCTCATGGGAACAGTCCAGCCCGAACTGCCAAGCCATGTCTTCCCTGGACCGGAATCAAGCATCCTAGGACCGGTTTCTGGCTATCAGCCGTCATCAGCCAGGATAGCTTGACTCCAGTGGCGTAGTGAGCACGGGACCCACGTCTGGGCATACCCTTCCCACATAGGGTGAACAGCAAAACACACAAGATGATGGACGGAATGTTGCACAATGGCAAAAGTGGGATGGGTATTCCCAGACGTGGGACCCGTGCTCACTACACCACTGGAGTCAAGCTATCCTGGCTGATGACGGCTGATAGCCAGAAACCGGTCCTAGGATGCTTGATTCCGGTCCAGGGAAGACATGGCTTGGCAGTTCGGGCTGGACTGTTCCCATGAGGCACAGGGTCAAGACTGATTTGCATATGGCCATGTCTAAACTGGGGTGGTGTAGTGGGCAAAAGAACGATGGATTTAACCCAGATCTCTTGACTGGGGGAGAATGTCTGCATTGTCAGCATTCCGTCCATCATTTGTTTGTTGTAACGCTTTTCGCCCTAAGTGGGATGGGTATTCCCAGACGTGGGACCCGTGCTCACTACGCCACTGGAGTCAAGCTATCCTGGCTGATGAGGGCTGATAGCCAGAAACCGGTCCTAGGATGCTTGATTCCGGTCCAGGGAAGACATGGCTTGGCAGTTCGGGCTGGACTGTTCCCATGAGGCACAGGGTCAAGACTGATTTGCATATGGCCATGTCTAAACTGGGGTGGTGTAGTGGGCAAAAGAACGATGGATTTAACCCAGATCTCTTGACTGGGGGAGAATGTCTGCATTGTCAGCATTCCGTCCATCATTTGTTTGTTGTAACACTTCATCTTTTATGTCAAGTACTTTATTCCTCCTTCACCTGTAATTCTGTATCTTATCCGTAAAAATGAAATATGACTGCCAATCCTTTCAGTAAGTAGAAAACCTCTTTTAGTTAGCAACTACTACCTTCTTCTACCAATCCAATCACACACATAGGGCCAGATTATGAGTCTGGTGGTCCTTAGACCACCAGACTCATGGTGGCTCTGCAGTGGCAGATCCAGCCACTGCCACACCCGAGGTCAGACCATCCGATTACGACTCGAGCAGTCAGACCGCACTAGGACCACCAGCTCTGCCAGGGATCCGCCGTTCCCTGGCATAGGAGCAGCAGCCAGAAGCCAAAATATGCATGGTGGGACAGCCACGTTCCCGCAAAGCATATTACGAGTTTCCTCTCTGCTAGGCTTTTAATGGTGGTTCTACCGGCATGAAAAGCCTGGCAGGGAGGCAACTCTGTGCATCAGACATATGTGGATGCACCAGGGGGGCATGACATGTGCCCGCTGTGTGCATGCACATAGGTTCCTGCACAGCACGGACTTACAAGTCCATGTTGTGCAAGAACCTTGTGAGGCATTCCCATTGTGGTGAATATAAAGGGCATTGCCAGGGGAAATTCAACGCTGCCCACCCGCCAGACTATGAATACATTGTAATCTGGCGGGCAGCATGAGCTCTGGTGGAGTGGTGGCGCCACCGCGTCACCCCTCTGGCAAATCACGTAATTTGGTCCATAGTGAAAATGACTGGAGTCAACTCCTAGGGCCAAATTTTCAAATCTTTCATGCAACACAGTAAAACAAGGCGACTTTCTGTGTTGCATGAAAGGGAGAGAGCAGAAATACAGCATGCCTACTAAGATATGGTGCACTTCTGCTCTCTCATAGTACAAGTGCACTTCAGGCAGCCAGCACCAACGCAGCCAACCTTGCACCTTGATGCAAGGGTACCTGCGTTACAAGGAACATTGGCTATGTGCAGTGAGGGATACCTTCCTGCACAAAAACAATCCTTCAATGCATTTCCTCTTTCTATGTGTGCAGCAAAATGTAGCCCACATAGAAAGAGGGAAAAACAACGGGAAAAAAGATTGTTCTCCTTATTTTGCCAACCTTTGGGAGATGTGGCGATTTCATATAATCCCAGTCTTTTACAAATCTCTGGAAAACACCCATGCTCCACCCTGAACACAGTGTAATGCAAGGCAGCGAAAGCTGCTGCGCTGTGTTACATTTCTTTACAATGCCACACACAGCAGTGCAAGTCACCCCTTGCGTGGCTTGCTAAATATCTACTAGCATTTTGCACCGTAGCTGCGCCACAAAAGTTCCACAACCACTACGCAAAATGTAAATACATCTGGCCCTTTGAGTCAAGGATAAGATTAACACCCCTGTGCATGACCCACAGCAATAATCCCACATGTTTTGCTTTCAGGTAATAAAAATAGCAAGTTATATCTCTTTGGGTGTGATTAAAACAGTTTCTCCACATATTTGTTCCATATGGTGAACCACAACTGGTATGGATTACTGAAGAACATGGTTTAAGAGATCTGTCATTAAACACTCCACTTTAATTATTATCAGTTTTCTGACATAAATAAGTTCCTGAACCTGATAACAGCCACCCTCATAATTTCCTTGAAGAATAGTGGGTGAGAAGAAAATAGCTTATATGGACGAGTGTTTGAATAATGAACAGCTGCATCAGTACCATGTAGTATTTCTTTAGAATAGGGGTTGCATGTTAAAATGTCAACTACAGAAAAATTGTTCTAACCAAATATTGTGGCCAAAATAATGAGGAACAGAATATAGAGAAGGTAAGTGCATATAGGTCAGTGTAGAGTTACTACTCTTGTCTGGTAGTTTCTATAAAACCTATATAGGATCTGCGCATTTAGACAACATACACTGTAGGATTGGTGTCAGACTGATTCTAGACACCCCCACTAGGTATGTTAGCCTGTATACCAGCTAGCTCACAGTGCCACTAGAAACCCCTCTTACCAAGGAGAGAATAGTTCTTGGAAACTATCCGAACTGACAACCCTGAGCTCTCAGGACTGTGGTAACAGTACAGTACTTTTTGATCAGTCACTCGTGCTTACTGTGTGCAGTGTCATATCTAGTTAAAAGGTCAGTCCTCAAGAACCGTTATGTGTGTAATGTGGTTGTAGAATATAGGTGAAAGGTTAGGATGTTCCCTGAGCCTATATTGGGGTACTTATATGTAATATAACAACCACTCCTCATCCGACTGGACGACATAATTAATTTCTAACGTACTACTAGTCTGTCTAGGCACTGGTAGCCGAACAATAGTTTTGCTAAAACAAATGTTAAAAAAACTCTAAAAAGTGCAAAAAAAATTGTCAATCAAGCAATAGCTCTAATGTGTCTGTATAAATAGTTCGAAAAACTACAAGCATCAGAAAGCCATGCAGGTCATCAAAAGTGTCAATTGTTTTGGAGTTCCAATTTGAGCTTGTTTAAAAAAGGCCCAATTTTTCCCAGCACACAACGAGCCAAATGTTTAAGTGTCCTGGCTGGTAGACACAAGATTGTTGTTGCCTGCCTTTGCAGATGACAACCCTTGTAACACCTCGCAGATCACATCAATTGAGCACAGATGATCTTCCATACTGCCTGCAGCCAATGCTGGGGCAGCCTGTGCGCCATCCAAGGCCTGGGTGTTAGTGGAGATGCTGGTATCCATTCCGACAGGAGCATAGACTTCCTGTGGTGACTCTAAGAATCCCTGTATACAAAAAGAAAAACTGTGACCATAACGTAACCACTCAGTAAATACTGATCTAAATCTAACTGCTGTCAACAAAGTACCAAATGTGCCAATAGGTGTATGTATGCATGAGAAAGATTCCCATCACCCACAACAAGTGGCTCGCTTCATCATTTGGGAACCTGGGAACTTCACCAGAGAACCATCCTCTACCAGATGGACGTAGATACTGGTTCAATGTGTGTCCCAAATGTATCTGTTGGTATATTGTCTGAATCGAGGGAACCACAATAATAATGATAAGGAGTGATGTATGCAGTGCACGTGATAAGAAAGTGATGGTTAAGATTGGTTACCAAGGTACAAAAATGTTTTTATTGAAGTGCTACCTTGATAAAATAAAACAGTGCTATAACAGTTTGAACAAATAACTGTGTTGGAAAAGACTGGTCTACATGTTTCAGCTCTTGGATAAATTATATCCCAGCTTTCGTCAGGACCAGAAAGCTACTGCAAAATTATGGTGTATTTAATACAAAAATCTCGAAAAACATACAACCTGGACCTTGTTCTTGGTACAGGGAAAATACCTGTGGAAATAACAGCAGTAATCAATTCAAACAGACAAACAGAGTGGTAAAGTGTTACAATTTGGTCAAAAACCGCAAGGATATTAAATCTATCAGTTTTGCGAAGGTACCAATTAGTGTACTAAAACAACTATACAGCCATCACCTCAAGTGAAAAAATATTATGTTGTAACTCACCCGAATAGTTCTGGGTATGTGCCTCACCCCACCTGGCAACTGCTCAGGTTAGGAGGCACCGCTCTAAGGAATAATATAAGTGTAAAACATTATATCACCTGACCATGGTTGTTGAAATGCTAAACACTTAATATATATAGCGCAAATTTAAAAACAAGGCGGATGGATCACACGGAAGTCTGGTCATCGACAAAGCATACCTCTATGCATTTTTACAATCGTGTCACCTTCAATAGGAAAAAATGTGACCTAGAGACATAGTGCAGATTGCTAGAGCTACATTTTGTGCTGGTCATTGATGTGCTAGATGTTAAAAATACATCATCTAAGTTTGTTATATTATGTTGTTTAATGCAGGCGACTGGTATAGTTTTGTATTTCATTGTGGAATTGCTGCATAATGAGGGTAACACACGCGCTAAGGTAAGGCTTTTACTCAAAAGACGTGTGTCATGGTTACTAGGCAACTTGTTAGTAAGAGTTGTCGGTTCGTTATATCTTACAGCCCAATTCCCTCTATTCAAAATGACTATCCAATGCTCGGCGCAACTCAAAGAAGAAGTGTCACCAATTTTAACTGCGAAGGTTTAACTAAGGGATTAGTTTAAGAAGCAGTATGACCGTGTACACCTTACCTCTCCGTCGATACCTCTCGCGGCTTCTGAGCGAGAAGGGGAGGTGTACGTTGGTAGTAGGGAATCCTATTTGAGGACCCGCAAGACGTCACTGCCGTCATGCGCGTGATCTACGTAAAGACCTAGCGCAGGCTGATGACGCAATGGCGTAGTGACGTGCCGTGCATGTCTTGTCGGGAATTGTAGTCTTTTTTTGTATTAGTAGTCTTTTATCCTGAACCTAGTGCAATCGAGGCAATGTGATCGCGGAGTATATCGCGCCCCACCTATTGCATTAAGTTGCGGCGGGGGGCGATTAGTTTATGCCGTGAATCGAATACAGGTAGAGATTACCACCTGTAGTGTAATTGTCGTTGTTGTTTATATCGTTTTTGCCCACCTAGGACCCAGTTTTAATAAATGGCTCTCCAGGTATATGTTAATTTTATTGGAGAGTCAGATATTCACAAGAAAGGGGCCTGATCATGATGCAACAAATTACTGTTCTATGAGAAACCTGTGTACAGAGGGAGATTGTGTATATTCACTGGTCCTCAATATGTCTCTTAAAGCGATGTCCATGGTATCTGATCATTCAATCCTAGACAGTCACATGCAATTTATAGACCCATTTTTGCTCCTTTATGAAAAGGAATTTGTTGATGTCTGTAATATGAGAAGGAATAAAGGGTTGTTCTAGAATGAGCCATCTCAAATCCTCTGGATTATGGTTGAGGGAAAGGAAATGACTGGTTAGTCTTGTGGCTTTTTTTTTGCGCCTGATGGTACTTTTATGTTCACTGATACGGACCTTGATCTTGCGTGTTGTCATTCCTATGTATCTGAGTGAACACGGGCATGTGATCTGGTAAATTACCTTTTCTGAGTTACAGTTGGTATGTCGCCGTAAGATCCATGGTTTTGCTAGCCCTAAATCAACCGATTTGGTTGGCTGTGTCTGTGGGCAAGCTGAACACGAGCCACATGGGTAGTGGCCCTGTACCGGTGGTAGATCCCATAGTGTTGATGTTTTTTCTTTTTCTTTCGCCCTCGATCTGGTGTGCACAAGGTTGTCGCGCAAGCTTGTTCCTCTTTTGAAGGAGATCAAGGGTAGTGGGATACTTTCATTCCCCACATTCAGAATGCGCCAATGTTTCCGTACTGACTTTTGAACACTATTAGATAGTGTGTTGAAGGTGGTGACAAAAGTCATTCTCGTCAGTGGTGCCTTAGCCACCGGAGGTTCTAAGAGGGCGTCCCTATTGTTGTTAGACGCCCGTTTACAGGCTTGTCTCACCAAATGAGCTGGATATTTCCTGACTTTAAGTTGCTTGGAGAGTGCCTCAGCATGGAGTTGAAAACTGTCCATAGTGGAACAGTTCCTGCGGATGCGCAGGAACTGTCCTACTGGAAGATTGTATCGGAGAGACTTGGTATGATGACTATGAAAGGTAAGAAGAGAGTTCTTAGTCTGAGGTTTCTTATACAGTTCACTTCCCAACACTCCTGATGAAGGATAGATCATGATATCCAAAAAGGGGAGTCTGGTTTGTCATGCGTGACTGTGAATTTCAAAAAATTGTTTTGAACATTGAGCCAAGAGTGAAAATCCAGCAGAGTGGCAACTGGGCCATGCCAGACCACGAGGATATCGTCTATATATCTCTTCCAGCACGCAATTTGTGCACAAAAGGGATTCTGGTCAGTTAACACACAATTTTGTTCAAAAAGATGAACATAAAGATTGGCCAGACTGGGAGCGAAAATACTTCCCATAGATGTTCCGGAGACTTGGAGGAACAAAGTCTCCTCGAATTGGAAGAAGTTCTCCATCATCGCCAGTCTGGCACATTCCATAATAAAGTGTGTTGGTGTTGTAGTATCTCGGTCTCTATTATCTAGAAGACCCCTGATTGCTTCAATTGTCTCTTCTTGTGGAATGCAAGTATAAAGTGATTCCACATCAAAGCTGACCAAAAGGTCAGTCTCAATGTTGAAAGCAATCTCTGGTAAAAGACGCAGGACATCCTTGGTGTCTTGGAGAAAGGTGGGCATTTCTCTAACCATTGGCCGTAGGAAGAAGTCAACAAAAGTGGACAATGGTTCTAAAAGAGAACCAATCCCTGATATGATAGGGCGACCAGGTGGCGGTCTTGTTGGCTTGTGTATTTTTGGGAGTATGTAAAAGTACGGCATGACTGGAAATTTAGTGATGAGGAATTCTGATTCCTGCAAACTGATCCAACCTGATTCCTTCGCTTCATTGACAAGATCATGAATTTCAATGGACAATCTTGTGGTGGGATCTTCTGAAAGACGTCGGTATGACTTGGTGTCATTCAATTGTCTAAGACATTCTTCCCGGTAAGTGGAAGTGTCCATAATGACAATGGCTCCGCCTTTGTCAGCGGGCTTGATGGTAATTTTCTCTTCGTTCTGGAGTTCTTTCAAAGCCTGTTTTTCAATTCCAGATAGATTCTGGTATGCTCTATCGCTCTTAGAGTCAAGTAGATTGGTGTCATGTATTACAGCTTTTTCAAAGACTTTTACCTGGTCTGGTGTAAGATGAGCAGGTGGATTAAAAGTCGAGGGAGGCTTCAAGCCAGTGTTGGAGCAATACATGTCATCAGATTTATTGGTAGCCACAAGGTCCTTGTCTTTGAAGAAAAAGTGTAGGCGTATTTTCCTAAAGAACTTTTCGAGTTCGTGTCTCAACTGAAAAGGGTCGCCTACATTTGTTGGTACAAATCCTAATCCTTTGTTCAAGACATTTAGTTCTGCTGTGGTAAGTGTTCTCTGACTCAAATTGACTACTAAGTCGTCGTGTCCGTGTTCTGTCCTACCGGTGGTACCCCCCTCTTGTTGCGAGTGTTCTGTGCGGTTTGATCTGATTGCCAGTGTACCTGTGGTGTTGTCACACCTCTTCTTCTGCCTCTGCTGCATCCCCGGCCCTGTCCTAAAAAAGGTTGCTGGCCGAAGGATGGGGATGGTTGGTACGGGAAGGGAGGCATAGGTTGTGCAAAAGGTGAAGGCTGATAGCCCCATGGAGATGGGGGCCACCAAGAACTCTGTTGTTCATAGTAATTTTGTGTGCCTCGTCTACGATTTGGGCGAGAGCGTGGATTGTAAGTCCTGTTAGGTGGTGCTGATGTATTGGAACTGTCTGAATCAGTGGAGTGAATATCTGATCCTGACGAAGAGTAATTAGAACCGTACCTTTTGCCTTTCTTATTAAATTCTGGAGGAGTATAATTCTCGCTTGTGTAGGGATATACTTTTTCAAACGAGAAACGTGCTAGGTCCTTTTGGAATTTCTCAATTTTGGTCAAGAGGATAGTATCTTTATGTTCCTTATTGGATTTGTTGGTTTCTTCCAAATTCCTCTTGTATAAGGCACTCGTAATGGATGCCTTAATCTGACCTTCTAATGTCTGTATCTCTTAGAGTATCACGTCCGCTGCTTTCTTGGCAGTGCTAATGATTAGGATTAGCCAATCGCGGGTGCACCGCCACGCGATCATTGACCAATCTTTGAGGAATGTCTTGTCTGTGAGGAAAAGGTGAGGGGCATTGGTTACTATCAAGCCCATTGGAGCACTGTTGTTCCTCAGATATTCCGTCATTATAGCTCCATGTATAAAAGTACGGGAGTGAGCCTTTTTCAAATTGAGTAGAACTTGCCAGTCATCTTGTGTGCTACTGGTGACTGTTGGTAAACTCTCTAGAATACTAGGATTAGTGCTCAGGATAGATTGCAGCATGTCTTCATCGAAAGACAACCCCGTGAATTCCGCCATAGTTTGTGAAAAAATGCGCGTGTCCCCTAAGAGTAATGAAGGGTACAGTCGTCTAGTAGGACGAAACCCTTAAGGAGAAAAAGACCCGCAGCCGAAGCTGCTCAAACAAGTTAATAGAATATCTCAAAAAGAGTAGGGGTCTAAGGGATATGGTTTAAGGACTCAAACAGTTTATAATCCCCAATTCAACTAATGTATACAAAAAGAAAAACTGTGAGTCAAAAAGTTTTGTGACCATAACGTAACCACTCAGTAAATACTGATCTAAATCTAACTGCTGTCAACAAAGTACCAAATGTGCCAATAGGTGTATGTATGCATGAGAAAGATTCCCGTCACCCACAACAAGTGGCTCGCTTCATCATTTGGGAACCTGGGAACTTCACCAGAGAACCATCCTCTACCAGATGGACGTAGATACTGGTTCAATGTGTGTCCCAAATGTATCTGTTGGTATATTGTCTGAATCGAGGGAACCACAATAATAATGATAAGGAGTGATGTATGCAGTGCACGTGATAAGAAAGTGTAACACTTTACCACTCTGTTTGTCTGTTTGAATTGATTACTGCTGTTATTTCCACAGGTATTTTCCCTGTACCAAGAACAAGGTCCAGGTTGTATGTTTTTCGAGATTTTTGTATTAAATACACCATAATTTTGCAGTAGCTTTCTGGTCCTGACGAAAGCTGGGATATAATTTATCCAAGAGCTGAAACATGTAGACCAGTCTTTTCCAACACAGTTATTTGTTCAAACTGTTATAGCACTGTTTTATTTTATCTTGGTATCAAGGTAGCACTTCAATAAAAACATATTTGTACCTTGGTAACCAATCTTAACCATCACTTTCTTATCACGTGCACTGCATACATCACTCCTTATCATTATTATTGTGGTTCCCTCGATTCAGACAATATACCAACAGATACATTTGGGACACACATTGAACCAGTATCTACGTCCTCTGGTAGAAGATGGTTCTCTGGTGAAGTTCCCAGGTTCCCAAATGATGAAGCGAGCCACTTGTTGTGGGTGATGGGAATCTTTCTCATGCATACATACACCTATTGGCACATTTGGTACTTTGTTGACAGCAGTTAGATTTAGATCAGTATTTACTGAGTGGTTACGTTATGGTCACAAAACTTTTTGACTCACAGTTTTTGTTTTTGTATACATTAGTTGAATTGGGGATTATAAACTGTTTGAGTCCTTAAACCATATCCCTTAGACCCCCACTCTTTTTGAGATATTCTATTAACTTGACTCTAAGAATCCCACCATCAACATGGGAATACAGTAGGGACATGCGCCGTTATCGGGTACTGTAAGGCATCCAAGTCCGATTGCTCAACTGATTGAAGTGTCAGACACAGATTCAACATGCATTCTTCTACACAGAACAGGCATTGGAGAAGAGGTAAGACACAGTCCATCCAGACTGGTCTAAATGAAAGGAACCAAGAGGCGCTTAGTTCCCGTAGGCGAGGTGTGCCCAGATGTTGAACCATGCGGTCACGGTAGGGGTGCTTTTTCCATCTCCTTGGTGACTGGGACTTCCATTGCGTGGCAGAAAAATTAAAATCAGGATACCTGCTATTAGAAACAGGATCAGCGGAAGTCCTCCAAAAATGCTTCCAAATACGGAGTGTATTAAGTTTGGTCTAACTCCGAGGATCATCTGTAAAGTGCTTAACAGTCCCGTACCTATGGTCTTAAATAGGTGGACTATACCCATCGTATCAGATATGTTAAAGATGCAATTTACCATTTCTGTGAAATGGGAGGGGCAGTTTGTACGTATGAGCGCCTGTATCTCCTCCGAGAACCCTGCGATCTGGAGATCAAATGTCTCCCGGGCGGAGGTTAAGTAGAAGCATGGCTTTCATTCTGCTCAGAGTATCAAACCGTATAAAGGAAACATTCAACGAAGGCCATAGTGGCGCCTCCCTGACTGTGTGTGTTGGTGGAATCAAAACTTGCATACAGCAAGTAACCCTGTAGCTCATGGTGACTAGATATGTGATACCCAGAAGCATCCCACAATGACCTTGATCGTTCAGCATCAAGTAACTCCCATTTGAAAGCAGCTTGAATAATGTGGTAATCATGGCTGCTGGGGTACCTCTCAAGTGACAGGATAGGCACACCACCAAACCATTACAGGCCCCATGCAGCATAATATCCTGGCATATGAGAGATCCACTTAAAGTGCTCTTGCCGTTTGTACCGCTTAGAAACACTTCTTGATTCCCCACTCCTGCATCGCTATCTGTACGGTAATTCCCAAGATTCCTTGATGAATTCCCTACACATTTCTTCATATCTGCCTTCCTGTTGTTGTTCTAGGCAACACTGAAACTGGAAAGTTGTGACCCGTAGTGTTATATGGCCATGGATTAATCAGCATTGTATATTTTGCTCCTCTTTGTGCCATTGTTATCTGGTTTTGCGTTAGATTGTACACAGAAAACAAAGACGTACTGTTGATAAAACGCCAAGACAGGTAACCAGCGCGCAATGATTGCAGCATCCAGCAAGTAGCATAATAGAACGTAGTTGCGATTGCCCGTGCTGTAATATGGACAAATCTTGTTCTTGTACACCAATAGCAGAAGACACAATGTTTCCCAGTGAATAAATCCTGGATGTTAACGTAGTCATACCATAGTCAACTTCGGCTAACGCCTTCTCTAGGTTATTTCTATCTATTTCTCGAAGTCTCTCCTCTGCTTCTTGTTGGGAGATTTTCCAGATTTCAATATAGACAGCATATAAGAAACATTTCTGAAGTGGCTTTCTGGGACCTAATAAAAAATCCCATAGGTCCACATCCTCTGTTAGTAAGGATAAGTGTTGTTTCACCTGGGGTAGTGTTGAGGTTTTTACCCAATCAAGGCATAACTGTATGATGTCACCACCCCTGGATGTTCTCTTTGTACATAGCGTGGGTCTGGCCTATGGACACTGAACCCTTCCGTGGTGCCTCTGAATCTTCCTTGACATCTGTTTGTGTCTGTGGGCCAAACCAGCAATCCCTTCCAAATGGGGTCTCATCTATTGTATTATGAAACATCATCTATTGTAGCCCCTTCTTGTAATGTGAATTTTCCCTCGGTATGTGATGGTGTTGGAACCCGAGGTGTGTTCAAATCCTTGTTCTTAACTATTCCAAGACAGGAAGTCTGTTGCACAGTATCATTCAGAAATATCATCTGCTGAGGAATGAGGCATACTCTAAATAGCACTTCTGTTCCCTGGACTTGCCAGTCTCCAGAACCCCACACTGATTTTAAGTCTATAGTTACCTTCCAGTAGAAACCCTGTTCAGACAGTTGGGTAATGAATGAAGCAGAATGAATCTGTTTGGTGATGGCATATTTTTCTGTGCGGATGTAGGTGCAACCTTATAGTAACATGAGGTTGGGTGTGAAATGTTAAACCCTGAAAAATATGAAAATGTCTGTGCAGAAGTTTTCAAACTACTTTTCGGTGGTGTAGGGCAATGTTCCCATTGATGATATGTGCAAACATTTCTAGGGGTACTGGATTTGTGTAGAAAATGATGACTATAGTGTTGATACATGGGTGTTTAAAATCTGATGTGTCTTCTAACATTTCATTGCTTAAAAATGCGGCAGATTGTTCTAAATCAGACAGCATATTATTTACTGTTTTAAAATCCCAATTATTGGAAAATGTGCTCAAGGATGATATCATTTAAGGACATTATTTAAAAAAAGAGGTATTTTTAAAAGTTCTGTCGGGCCAAATATATCGGGGCCGACTCACAGAACTAATCTGAGACGAAATTCTAAACTTACTACTTCTGGTATTCACAGAAGGCACTTATGATTTTTGGTAATCCCAGAAATCACTTCCGACTCCTAACTTTACATCCGCAGTGGGGTTGGAATCTCTGGACCCGGACGGTACCCTCCGCACCCGGACCGTACTCTCCGCACCCGGACCGTACTCCCCCGCTAGGGCCGTACTCTCCAGCTCGAGCTGTAATCTCCGGCTCAAGCTGTATAAAGTGTAATCAATGGGCTGGAATGCAATTTGCACAAAAAGGAACATTAGGAATGTGTGATAAATGGTAGAGGATGTCATGAAAAATAGTCTGGGCAGGGAAAAGGGTATGGCCAGACACTACATCATAACCCAGAAAAGTTTGCTCCTTTGTATCATGGTGCATGCAGTGCACAATTTGCTCTCCCCTCAGTGTTGACTGTAGTGTCAACACCACGGTCAACACTAAGGGCGCTCCCCTTAGTGTTGACTGTAGTGTTGACACTGCAATGTTCACGTAGCAGAAGTCTCTTTGTTCATGATGAGATAAAACATGAGGTTTCAGTATCAAGTTCACTTTTGATGCTAAAGAGCTTTGTCGAAGAAAAGTTCCATTAATAAGTAAGCAGAAAACAGTTACTAAGCTAATCCAGAAAAGAAAGAACAGTGTACCGGTAATTATCCAAAGTTCTAGCCAAGGTGACACAAGGTATGTCTTTGTAAGGAAAATGAACAAGTCTTTGAATTGTTGTTGACAACATATTGGGGATGGCGTTGTTTCAGGTTCACTTGGATCCAAGGAAAAGGTATCGAAGTCAATGAAATAGCCAGATGCAGTTCGATCTATCTTACTTAGATCAGCAGGTTTTGTTGAACTGGTAGATGGCTCTTGTTGAGGCATATTGATGTAGAAATCAGTGTTAGGTCAATTTGAAATTTGCCTTTCATTTTGATGTTGTATTTCCTGTTCAAGAGGAACGAGTTCCATGGCATTGTTGCATAGTCCATCATTTCGTATTGGAGACTCTTCGAACGTGATGAGCCTTTCCATCTGAACTTCCTGTATGGTAGCGAGAGGAGGGCGTCAGCTACCCGGGAACCCACAAGGCCTACTATTCTGTATCGGCCACATAGTGTGGCTTGATCAGATCAATGGAGATGAATCTCTTCTCCTTTTTCCCGGCAAGAGGAGGTAGAAGTACAGTTCTTGTTTCTTCAACGGCCAGGACAGGTGCAGGCTTTTTGTAGGATGGCCCAAATTCTTTCTTGTCCACTATTTTTTCCTGACCAGATGCCCAATTTTAGGGACCCAGACAGGTCTTGCCGTGACTGATTTGACTTCCCCAGTGGCGGTCCGTTTCACCTACAATTTGCTTAGAAGTGCTCTGGATTCATTGAGATCCTGTAAAACAGCCAAACGTTTATTGATGTTAAAAAGTTTTTCATCCGCCACTGTGCATTCACAATCGAGATAAGGTACCCACATTCCTGTCCCAAAAAGGATCTTGTAAGGATTGACAGCCCTAGAGAACTTCTTGGCATGTTGTTAATGGCTCGCTGTACCCCATTCAAATGATTGACCAAACTCCTACCCGCACCTCATACCTTTGCTGTTAAATATTGCTTTAAGTCCTGGTTTTTCCTCTCCACAACTAAAATTGCCTCGGGATGGTACGGAGAGGAGTACCACAATGCAACATCCAAACTTCCCATGGCTTCCTTGTAAGCCCTAGAGCTAAACGCGGGGCCACTGTCAGAATGTAATGTGCCAGCTGCGTATGTCCCTATAAAGACTCGCAAATCATTGCTGAGGCAATACCCAGAGGAGCCTCGAGTAGGAATCCACTGCAACCGTGATGTACTTGTAAGCCCGATCAGATTGCAAGGGGCCGCAGTGGTCCAAATATACACACACGAGTGATCTGTCTGATATTAATAAAGTTGTCTGCGCTGGACGTGCTACGGTGAACCCCTTTGTCTGCTGACAGAAGTCGCACTTTAAGACAAAATCTTTGGTCTACTTTGTTAACCCTGGCCACCAGTAGCGTTGTTTCAGGAAAGAAATTGTTGCAGTAACTCCTGCTGGAGCAGAACCCAGACCCTTGTGTGCAGCTAGTATTCACCCTAATCTGCAATCCATGTTTGGTATTACTCTATCCCCCACTCCTGGAATCTGAGCAAATGGAACGTTATTTGCATTTAACTTGTAGGAGTAATTGAGTGGAAAACCTTTCGCCAATTTCTGATTGTCCTTGCGTGAAGCAATGACAGCTACCAATATGTGCCCGTCCATTCTTATTTTTGAAGGAGTGATTGCAGCTATGGAAGCTGTTCATACTGCCCCTTTTGCGGCTTTATCAGCCAATGAATTCCCTTCAACGTAAACGCCATCACGTTGATGACATAGTGTGTGTATCACATGAGCTCTTAGTAGCGTGTTTTTCAACTCAGCTACCTGATCCCATAACATTTTATGCCTAATTGTGTCACCTTTCGAGTCCTTAAACCCATTTTGTCCCCAGAAGTGAAGATATTCATCATATGACAGGACACAGTAAAAAGAATCGCTCACAATTAGTGTGGGAAATTCTCGAACCGTATTTATCAGTGTCAGTAATGGAGCTTTTAAGTCTACCAGCTGAGCCATGCAGTCTTCTAGAGACTGTGTTTTTGTACAGCTTGGATGCAACTTGCCGTCCTGCATACAACCTTTTATAATCGCACATGCAGCACTGTATTGTCGTTTACTTCCAATGGCCGACTGAGCAGTTCCGTCAGTATAAATTATGTATTCATACTGATCTAGAGGCAGTATTTCATTTGGGAGAGGATATTCTTGTTCATATTGCAATATACTTGTGTTTTCAGACTTGGATCGTATCTGTATTCTACATCTGTTGCAGTGAGAGAATTAGCCCATTGTATCCATCTTGGATGAAAGGCTTTAGCATTTGGAACGCTTGCCTTTGTAGCATCCTCTAAGGCCGGTACCGGAGTCAAGACAACTATTAGTGTCCCCTGAGCCAGTGCTCTTTCTCTCACTACAGCAGTCTGTACTGCTGTCAGAATTTTTTCTGTGGGTGCGAAACGCATTTCAGCATTCGTGTATAAATGTGATTTGTATATTATTGGCACTGTTTTGCCTTCATTGCATGTTAGGTAGGTGTACCCAGATTGTCCCGCAATTATACAGATCATGAGGTTGCGGATATTTACGCTTGTCTGTAAGTGTTTAGACGCTATCATGTCAGCTTGTAGGGATCGAAGGATATCTGTGTGCTTCTGTGTCTATTGCCTAACAGAAAAATCAGGTCTTATGAGGTCGTAGAAAGGTTTAACCCTCTCTGCGTAATCCAAAATGTGTGTTCTGCCAAAATTCAGGAACCCCAGTATGGACTGTAAATTTGTTAATGATTTTGAAGGTTGGAGCAGCACACACTTTTCTAAAAAGTTAGCTGCCAAGCATTTCCTTTTTCTTGAAAGCTCATATCCCAAAAATAGGAACATTGAGGTGGGCTATTTTTGATTTTTTAAAGTTGAATTTGTAGCCCTCAGAGGCGAATCTCAAAATTAGGGTGCTCACCCTGGTCAAGTGTTCCTCTAGGTCATCATCCGTCAGGAAAATATCATCTACATAGGACAACGCCTTTCCATGCAGATTCTGAAGTAACTCAGATACCCTAGCTGAGAACAACCCCGGGCTGTTCTCATACCCCTGGGGGAGTCAACAAAATTGTCGATCAGACCCCAGTGCTGAGAATGCTGTCAGGCGCTATATTTTGGAAAAAAAATCAACTTGAGATATCTAGTGTTGTTTTGTACTTTTTTTGCACAATGTTATTCATCAATGCGGCACTGTGTGCATTCTGTAATGCAAATGTTTTTGTGCAACAGTTCAGATGTCTGTAGTCTAAAACTAGACAATATGTATTGTCAGGTTTCATTACAGTAAACACCCACCGACCACGCACGCAACCTAGGGTTCATCCTCGACTCAACAATCTCCATGACCAAGCAAGTCAATGCCGTCTCATCCTCCTGCTTCAACACCCTCCGCATGCTTCTCAAGATCTACAGGTGGATCCCCACCGAAACAAGAACGGTCACCCAGGCCCTCGTCAGCAGCAGGCTGGACTACGTTGTTCTCCCACCTCGCCGCCAAGACCTGGAACACCTTCCCCTTCCTTCAGACCCAGGACCGACTAACCTCCAGGAGGCTACTCAAGATCTGGCTATTCGAGCAGGATCAGCACCCTTCCCCCCCAGCACCTTGAGACCCTCACGGGTGAGTAGTGCGCTCTACAAATGTTCTGATTGATTGATTGAAACAAAGGATTATTTATTGAAAAGGTGCAATTTTTAATCACACCCTGGTTTTCAAGTTGATCTAAAATCTCCCTGACCTGTTTTGTAGCTTCTTGTTTTACAGGATACTGTCTCTGTGGAATTGGAGTGAATTTTAATGGTATCACATGTTGGGTTGACTCTTCATCCCATCCAACATGGTTGCGATATAGCACTGGAGCAAGGGCTACTGCCCACTCCCGTTCATATGTATGTTCTAAGTATTGTGGAACGAGGTCGGAAAAAGCCAGCATAATTACTGTTTCTCCCTTTGGGCAATCCATAACAATCTCAGGCGGCCAATCTCTTTCAGCTAAAAGACTGTCATAGCCAAAACTTAATTTCTTCCAAAAAGGACCTTTAATTTTTCTGGGCTTGTCCCCCTCCATTTGGAGTGTTATTTCATATAACATATGTGGGATGCTAACCCTATTATTAGGTGTTTCAACCGTGATATTTTCATTCAGCTCTGCTGTCACTAGAAATTCCATCAGGTTCTGGATAGCGATTGTTACTTCTGCTGCACTGTCTAGCATCGTCAGAGCCCAATCCCCATTCAGTAGTTGCGTCCTCAGTGTTCGGGGCATGTCTGATCTTAAGACCTGCTACTTTCTTCTTTTTAAATTGAGGTTTTGATTTTGGATTTCTTCTTTCTTTGAAGTGTTTTCTGGAGCGCGATGGTTGTCTCTGGACTTTGTACGCTCTTCTTGTCTGTGTTCTGACCGTCCTTCCCGCTCAGAGTTTTTCAGTGAACCCTGAAAGGAACAAGAGGAAAGTGTATCAGTGTCCTGATACCGGTCAGTTTTTCTAATGTTATCTCTATTCCTAAGGTTATATCTCCTTTCAGAGGGCTCCTGTTGAGGGGACCTACATTTGGATTGAGATCTATTGTCTTTATTCTTATGTTGTTTGTTATTATCCCATTTATTCTTCAAAGAAGCAGGTGCTTGCTTGATGCTATCCTTTTCGGGACCACCCATCAGTTGAGGTTTTACCGCTCTGGCTCCCAAACTGTCTCCACCTAATTCTGCATAAGCCGTTTCAATTATTTTAGGTAATTCGTGTTCCTGTTGTAAAGGAGTGAACTCCCTCAGGTGTTGGTGTATTGCCACCGCTGCTGCCTTTCCTTTAATGTTTGCTAATATTACAGCTGATTCCTGGGCAAAATCACCTAGTAATTTCATCCCTAAGTTCGGTGAAGGTTCTGCTCCATACTTGTTCTGTATTTGTCTTAATAGATCTGGTATTACTGCTAATGAAGGGATACCATGAGTCCTGGTATATGGCAGCGAAGACTGTACCCCAAGTGATAAAATCCTCTATCTGGGGAGTTATCCCCATGGACAAGCAGATTGTTAACATTCTGTGTTTTTCTTGTGGGCTGGTGTGTGGAAATACTGCCTCTAGCTGTGTTTCTGAGCTACGCAGAATAGCATTTATTCACGTTTATTGGGCATCTTATCCATGACTG
This sequence comes from Triturus cristatus, assembly GCF_964204655.1. Classification (NCBI taxonomy): domain Eukaryota; kingdom Metazoa; phylum Chordata; class Amphibia; order Caudata; family Salamandridae; genus Triturus; species Triturus cristatus. The sequence goes on from NC_140582.1 coordinate 945,134,598, forward strand.
CGTGTAACGTTTGTGGTGTTATTTTAGTTGTGGATCTTTGACTTGGGCCTGTTGGTATAGCCGTGGCTGGCTGAAGTGTGCGTTTTCTCATCACTAACTGTGTCATGTTTCTGCAAAGTCTTATTAGATCTTTATGAAGTGTACGTAAGTCTCCTACTGGCATTGTGTCAATGTCAGGATTAGGCTTGGGCGGTAAATTCCGTTCCGCTCGCGGAATTTGTGGAATTTGGGTAATTTTGCATTCTACGGAGAACGCGTAATTGCCCAAAATTCTGCGTTCCACGGCTTCGCGGCATATTTGTCTTGTTCCTGTTCTCAAAATGCGGGTTTGCGAGATATTTCCACCGAGCACGCAAACAGCGTTCGCGAACAGGAAAAAAGCAGCGCAAACAAGCAATTCCGCATGTTCGTGGAATTTCTGCATGCTCGCGGAGATTTTTCACCGTTTCGCAGAGCTTTGCGTAGCGCGACTACACAAATTTCGCCCACCCCTTGTCAGGGTGTGGTGTATAGGTTGCTCGTACTGGCCATGTTATCGTCTCTTCCGAGCGGACCGGGTCTTACTTTATCTCTTGTATGGGGAATGGTACCTTTAAACCAGTTTATTTGCTCCTGGTAGGTGAGCGGAACTTCAATGTCCTCATACGGACAGTATTCGTTCGGTATATCATCCTCCAACTAAAAATGGAAAATGTCTGCTCGTGCATCTGCTTGTGTGAATTTAACCCATGAGTAGCATACCTCTGTTCTATGTAATTCATGTGCTACAATCACAAACGTTATTGGCCCACCTCAAGCTGATAATCCATATGCTGCTAGTTTCAGGGTGATGGCATTTCTAACATTGTCAGGAATTTGTATTGCGTCTGCTTCTTCCTCACCTTGGACTGTCATATGTAGTGCATGCACAACATCTTCCTGATCAGTCATTGTTCTTAGAAAGAAGAGTTTTTCAAGGGAACTTTGATAAGCGTTTATGCACAATGGGAAAAATGTGTCCTTCAAGTTTGATTAACCAACAACCAATATATAGGCTTTGCCTACTCAGCTGCTGCGGATTTTTGTTCCCTCCCACTCCAGACGACCCTGGGGAAATGTGAAAACCCTCTCCAGGCGCAAGACCATCAGAACAGACAGTTGCTACCTGTCTTTCAACCCAGGGAGACCTCCTCCCAGGCAGCCGGTGCCCAGAAAGGCTCACCTCTGCCAGTTGATTGACGTTCCCTTTGGCATTACAATGCAAGAATTTCCTGGTGAAATGCGTGCAGCGTGTCAAGTTGTGTGCTGCCGGTAAGTCCGGTTCGTTGAATAATCTCCGAAAGGCAGCAGTGCCAAAATATACTGCTTAGCCCATCTCTGGAGTTCTACTCGTGGACTACACCCCACTATTACCTGATAGTGGGTAAATGGGTTTCCCTCAATTGATTGAGGATTATGTCTCATTCTCACACACACATCCAGGGTAGTAGCCCCTCATTAGATGCCTTGTATTCCTTCCGGTTACAGTGCACTGCGCTGTTTGTTGACCTTTGGCCACTGTACTTACTGCTGTGGGCAGGACACCGGCCCCATTTATTCATTTGCATTTACTCATTTACACGTCATTCCATCCACGTTTGCATTCCGGTGGATCTGATTGTTATGTCCAAGGACCTCATTGATATACCTGCTGCTCAGCCAGTGTGACTGTGTTGATGAAATGTTGGTGTGTGAGGTGGCAGTGGAATGTCAGTGAGTGAGAGTCAGTTGGTGGATGGGCTGAGCAGCAGGAAGACGGCTCCTGGTGGGGTTTCTCTACATTGTAACATCTATCCTGAATATATCAACCATCTTAATATCTAAATGGACCAGGCATGTTTTATTCACAAAATTTTGTCGACGAGGGTGGTATCCGTTTTCCACACTTTCCACCCTTACTACAGGTAAGGGTGAAGGTCAGTTAGATGCCACATGGTTCGTGTGGGGTGGTGTCCCACACATACTTGCTTTCGACGATCCACTACCGCACATTGTGGTTGGTTCCCTATTTACCACTTGTGTGTTAGCATGGCCAGCTGGTATGTGAGTGGCACAGGGGTTTTCATGGTGCTAGGCTTTTCATGGTGGTACTACCGGCATGAAAAGCCTGGCAGGGAGGCAACTCTGTGCATCAGACATATGTGGATGCACCAGGGGGGCATGACATGTGCCCGCTGTGTGCATGCACATAGGTTCCTGCACAGCACGGACTTACAAGTCCATGTTGTGCAAGAACCTTGTGAGGCATTCCCATTGTGGTGAATATAAAGGGCATTGCCGGGGGAACTGCAACGCTGCCCGCCCGCCAGACTATGAATACATTGTAATCTGGCGGGCAGCATGAGCTTTGGTGGAGTGGTGGCGCCACCGCGTTACCCCTCTGGCAAATCACGTAATTTGGTCTATAGTGAAAATGACTGGAGTCAACTCCTAGGGCCAAATTTTCAAATCTTTCATGCAACACAGTAAAACAAGGCAACTTTCTGTGTTGCATGAAAGGGAGAGAGCAGAAATGCAGCATGTCTACTAAGATATGGTGCACTTCTGCTCTCTCATAGTACAAGTGCACTTCAGGCAGCCAGCACCAACGCAGGCAACCTTGCACCTTGATGCAAGGGTACCTGCGTTACAAGGAACATTGGCTATGTGCAGTAAGGGATATCTTCCTGCACAAAAACAATCCTTCAAGGCTTTTCCTCTTTCTATGTGTGCAGCAAAATGTAGCCCACATAGAAAGAGGGAAAAACAAGGGGGAAAAAGATTGTTCTCCTTATTTCGCCAACCTTTGGGAGATGTGGCGATTTCATATAATCCCAGTCTTTTACAAATCTCTGGAAAACACCCATGCTCCACCCTGAACACAGTATAATGCAAGGCAGCGAAAGCTGCTGCGCTGTGTTACATTTCTTTACAATGCCACACACAGCAGTGCAAGTCACCCCTTGCGTGGCTTGCTAAATATCTACTAGCATTTTGCACCGTAGCTGCGCCACAAAAGTTCCACAACCACTACGCAAAATGTTAATACATCTGGCTGTTAATATTTGAGTCAAGGTCAAGATTAACACCCCTGTGTATGACCCACAGCAATAATCCCACATGTTTTGCTCTCAGGTAATAAAAATAGCAAGTTATATCTCTTTGGGTGTGATTAAAACAGTTTCTCCACATATTTGTTCCATATGGTGAACCACAACTGGTATGGATTGCTGAAGAACATGGTTTAAGAGATCTGTCATTCCACACTCCACTTTATTTATTATCAGTTTTCTGACATAAATAAGTTTCTGACCCTGATAACAGCCACCCTCATAATTTCCTTGAAGAATAGTGGATGAGAAGAAAATAGCTTATATGGACGAGTGTTTGAATAATAAACAGCTGCATCAGTACCATGTAGTATTTCTTTAGTATAGGGGTTGCATGTTGAAATGTCAACTACAGAAAAATTGTTCTAACAAAATATTGTGGCCAAAATAATGAGTAACAGAATATAGAGAAGGTAAGTGCATATAGGTCAGTGTAGAGTTACTATGTCTGGTAGTTCCTATAAAACCTATATAGGATCTGCGCATTTAGACAACATACACTGTAGGATTGGTGTCAGACTGATTCTAGACACCCCCACTAGGTATGTTAGCCTGTATACCAGCTAGCTCACAGTGCCACTAGAAACCCATCTTACCAAGGAGAGAATAGTTCTTGGAAAATATCCGAACTGACAACCCTGAGCTCTCAGGACCGTGGAGACAGTACAGTACTTTTTGATCAGTCACTCGTGCTTACTGTGTGCAGTGTCATATCTAGGTAAAAGGTCAGTCCTCAAGAACCGTTATGTGTGTAATATGGTTGTAGAATATAGGTGAAAGGTTAGGATGTTCCCTGAGCCTATATTGGGGTACTTATATGGAATATAACAACCACTCCTCATCCGACTGGACGACATAATTAAATTCTAACGTACTACTAGTCTGTCTAGGCACTGGTAGCCGAACAATAGTTTTGCTAAAACAAATGTTAAAAAAACTCTAAAAAGTGCAAAAAAAATTGTCAATCAAGCAATAGCTCTAATGTGTCCGTATAAATAGTTCGAACAACTACAAGCATCAGAAAGCCATGCAGGTCATAAAAAGTGTCAATTGTTTTGGAGTTCCAATTTGAGCTTGTTTAAAAAAGGCCTAATTTTTCCCAGCACACAACGAGCCAAATGTTTAAGTGTCCTGGCTGGTAGACACAAGATTGTTGTTGCCTGCCTTTGCAGATGACAACCCTTGTAACACCTCGCAGATCACATCAATTGAGCACAGATGATCTTCCATACTGCCTGCAGCCAATGCTGGGGCAGCCTGTGCGCCATCCAAGGCCTGGGTGTTAGTTGAGATGCTGGTATCCATTCCGACAGGAGCATAGACTTCCTGTGGTGACTCTAAGAATCCCACCATCAACATGGGAATACACTGGGGACACTGCAGAACATGCGCCGTTATCGGGTCCAGTAAGGCATCCAAGTCCGGTTGCTCAACTGATGGAAGTGTCAGACACAGATTCAACATGCATTCTTCTCCACAGAACAGGCATCGGAGAAGAGGTAAGACACAGTCCATCCAGACTGGTCTAAATGAAAGGAACCAAGAGGCGCTTAGTTCCCGTAGGCGAGGTGTGCCCAGATGTTGTACCATGCGGTCACGGTAGGGGTGCTTTTTCCATCTCCTTGGTGACTGGGACTTCCATTGCGTGGCAGAAAAATTACGATCAGGATACCTGCTATTAGAAACAGGATCAGCGGAAGTCCTCCAAAAATGCTTCCAAATACAGAGTGTATTAAGTTTGGTCTAACTCCGAGGATCATCTGTAAAGTGCTTAACAGTCTCGAACCTATGGTCTTAAATAGGTGGACTATACCCATCGTATCAGACATGTTAAAGATGCAATTTACCATTTCTGTGAAATGGGAGGGGCAGTTTGTACGTATGAGCGCCTGTATCTCACCCGAGAACCCTGCGATCTGGAGATCAAATGTCTCCTGGGCGGAGGTTAAGTAGAAGCATGGCTTTCATTCTGCTCAGAGTATCAAACCGTATAAAGGAAACATTCAACGAAGGCCATAGTGGCGCCTCCCTGACTGTGTGTGTTGGTGGAATCAAAACTTGCATACAGCAAGTAACCCTGTAGCTCATGGTGACTAGATATGTGATACCCAGAAGAATCCCACAACAACCTTGATCGTTCAGCATCAAGTAACTCCCATTTGAAAGCAGCTTGAATACCGTGGTAATCATGGCTGCTGGGGTTCCTCTCAAGTGACAGGATAGACACACCACCAAACCATTACAGGCCCCATGCAGCATAATATCCTGGCATATGAGAGATCCTCTTAAAGTGCTCTTGCAGTTTGTACCGCTTAGAAACACTTTTTGATCCCCACTCCTGCATCGCTATCTGTACGGCAATTCCCAAGATTCCTTGATGAATTCCCTACACATTTCTTCATATCTGCCTGCCTGTTGTTGTTCTAGGCAACACTGAAACTGGAAAGTTGTGACCCGTCGTGTTATATGGCCATGGATTAATCAGCATTGTATATTTTGCTCCTCTTTGTGCCATTGTTATCTGGTTTTGCGTTAGATTGTACACAGAAAACAAGGACGTACTGTTAATAAAACGCCAAGACAGGTAACCAGCGCGCAATGATTGCAGCCTCCAGCAAGTAGCATAATAGAACGTAGTTGCGATTGCCCGTGCTGTAATATGGACAAATCTTGTTCTTGTACACCAATAGCAGAAGACACAATGTTTCCCAGTGAATAAATCCTGGATGTTAACGTAATCATACCATAGTCAACTTCGGCTAACGCCTCCTCTAGGTTATTTCTATCTCTTTCTCGAAGTCTCTCCTCTGCTTCTTGTTGGGAGATTTTCCAGATTTCAATCTAGACAGCATATAAGAAACATTTCTGAAGTGGCTTTCTGGGACCTAATAAAAAATCCCATAGGTCCACATCCTCTGTTAGTAAGGATAAGTGTTGTTTCACCTGGGGTAGGGTTGAGGTTTTTAGCCAATCAAGGCATAACTGTATGATGTCACCACCCCTGAATGTTCTCTCTGTACATAGCGTGGGTCTGGCCTATGGACACTGAACCCTTCGGTGGTGCCTCTGAATCTTCCTTGACATCTGTTTGTGTCTGTGGGCCAAACCAGCAATCCCTTCCAAATGGGGTCTGATCTATTGTATTATGAAACATCATCTACTGTAGCCCCTTCTTGTAATGTGAATTTTCCCTCGGTATGTGATGGTTTTGGAACCCGAGGTGTGTTCAAATCCTTGTTCTTAACTATTCCAAGACAGGAAGTCTGTTGCACAGTATCATTCAGAAATATCATCTGCTGAGGAATGAGGCATACTCTAAATAGCGCTTCTGTTCCCTGGACTTGCCAGTCTCCAGAACCCCACACTGATTTTAAGTCTATAGTTACCTTCCAGTAGAAACCCTGTTCAGACAGTTGGGTAATGAATGAAGCAGAATGAATCTGTTTGGTGATGGCATATTTTTCTGTGCGGATGTAGGTGCAACCTTATAGTAATATGAGGTCGGGTCTGAAATGTTAAACCCTGAAAAATATGAAAATGTCTGTGCAAAAGTTTTCAAACTACTTTTCGGTGGTGTAGGTCAATGTTCCCATTGATGATATGTGAAAACATTTCTAGGAGTACTGGATTTGTGGAGAAAATGATGATTATAGTGTTGATACATGGTGTTAAAGTCTGATGTGTCTTCTAACATTTCATTGCATAAAATATGTGGCAGATTGTTCTAAATCAGACAGCATATTATTCACTGTTTTAAAATCCCAATTATCGGAAAAATGTGCTCAAGGATGATATCATTTAAGGATTTTTTTTTAAAAAGAGGTATTTTTAAAAGTTCTGTCGGGCCAAATATATCAGGGCTGACTCACAGAACTAATCTGAGACGAAATTCTAAACTTACTACTTCTGGTATTCACAGAAGGCACTTATGATTTTTGGTAATCACAGAAATCACTTCCGACTCCTAACTTTACGTCCGCAGTCGGGCTGGAATCTCTGAACCCGGACGGTACCCTCCGTACCCGGACCGTACTCTCCGCACCCGGACCGTACTCTCCCGCTAGGGCCGTACTCTCCAGCTCGAGCCGTAATCTCCGGCTCAGGCTGGATAAAGTGTAATCAATGGGCTGGAATGCAATTTGCACAAAAAGTAACATTAGGAATGTGTGATAAATGGTAGAGGAGGTCATGAAAAATAGTCTGGGCAGGGAAAAGGGTATGGCCAGACATTACATCATAACCCAGAAAAGTTTGCTCCTTTGTATCATGGTGCATGCAGTGCACAATTTGCTCTCCACTCAGTGTTGACTGTAGTGTCAACACCACAGTTAACACTAAGGGCGCTCCCCTTAGTGTTGACTGTAGTGTTGACACTGCAATGTTCACGCAGCAGAAGTCTCTTTGTTCATGATGAGATAAAACATGAGGTTTCAGTAGCAAGTTCACTTTTGATGCTAAAGAGCTTTGTTGAAGAAAAGTTCCATTAATAAGTAAGCAGAAAACAGTTACTAAGCTAATCCAGAAAAGAAAGAACAGTGTACCGGTGATTATCCAAAGTTCTAGCCAAGGTGACACCAGGTATGTCTTTGTAAGGAAAATGAACAAGTCTTTGATTTGTTGTTGACAAGATATTGGGGCTGGCGTTGTTTCAGGTTCACTTGGATCCAAGGAAAAGGTATCGAAGTCGATGAAATAGCCAGATGCAGTTCGATCTATCTCACGTAGCTCAGCAGGTTTTGTTGAACTGGTAGATGGCTCTTCTTGAGGCATATTGATGTAGAAATCAGTGTTAGGTCAATTTGAAATTTGCCTTTCATTTTGATGTTGTATTTCCTGTTCAAGAGGAACGAGTTCCATAGCATTGTTGCATAGTCCATCATTTCGTATAGGAGACTCTTCGAACGTGATGAGCCTTAACATCTGAACTTCCTGTATGGTAGCGAGAGGAGGGCGTCGTCTACCCAGGAACCCACAAGGCCTACTATTCTGTATCGGCCACATAGTGTGGCTTGATCAGATCAATGGAGACCAATCTCTTCTCCTTTTTCCCGGCAAGAGGAGGTAGAAGTACAGTTCTTGTTTCTTCAACGGCCAGGACAGGTGCAGGCTTTTTGTAGGATGGCCCAAATTCTTTCTTGTCCACTATTTTTTCCCTGACCAGATGCCCAATTTTAGGGACCCAGACAGGTCTTGCCGTGACTGATTTGACTTACCCAGTGGCAGTCCATTTCACCTACACGTTGCTTAGAAGTGCTCTGGATTCATTGAGATCCTGTAAAACAGCCAAACGTTTTTCATCCACCACTGTGCATTCACAATCGAGATAAGGTACCCACATTCCTATCCCAAAAAGGATCTTGTAAGGATTGACAGCCCTAGAGAACTTCTTGGCATGTTGTTAATGGCTCGCTGTACCCCATTCAAATGATTGACTAAACTCCCACCCGCACCTAATACCTTTGCTGTTAAAGATTGCTTTAAGTCCCGGTTTTTCCTCTCCACAACTAAAATTGCCTCGGGATGGTACGGAGAGGAGTACCACAATGCAACATCCAAACTTCCCATGGCTTCCTCGTAAGCCCTAGAGCTAAACGCGGGCCACTGTCAGAATGTAATGTGCCAACTGCGTATGTCCCTATAAAGACTTGCAAATCTTTGCTGAGGCCATACCCAGAGGAACCTCGAGTAGGAATCCACTGCAACCATGATGTACTTGTAAGCCCAATCAGATTGCAAGGGGCCGCAGTGGTCCAAATATACACACACGAGTGGTCTGTCTGATATTAATAAAGTTGTCTGCGCTGGATGTGCTACGGTGAACCCCTTTGTCTGCTGACAGAAGTCGCACTTTAAGACAAACTCTTTGGTCTACTTTGTTAACCCTGGCCACCGTTGTTTCAGGAAAGAAATTGTTGCAGTAACTCCTGCTGGAGCAGAACCCAGACCCTTGTGTGCAGCTAATATTCACCCAAATCTGCAATCCATGTTTGGTATAACTCTATCCCCCACTCCTGGAATCTGAGCAAATGGAACATTATTTGCATTTAACTTGTAGGAGTAATTGAGTTGAAAACATTTCACCAATTTCTAATTGTCCTTGCGTGAAGCAATGACAGCTTCCATTATGTGCCCGTCTATTCTTATTTTTAAAGGAGTGATTGCAGCTATGGAAGATGTTCGTACTGCCCCATTTGTGGCTTTATCAGCCAATGAATTCCCTTCAACGTAAACGCCATCACGTTGATGACATAGTGTGTGTATCACGTGAGCTCTTAGTAGTGTGTTTTTCAACTCAGCTACCTGATCCCATAGCATTTTATGCCTAATTGTGTCACCTTTCGAGTCCTTAAACCCATTTTGTCCCCAGTAGTGAAGATATTCATCATATGACTGGACACAGTAAAAAGAATCGCTCACAATTAGTGTGGGGAATTCTCGAACCGTATTTATCAGTGTCAGTAATAGAGCTTTTAAGTCTACCAGCTGAGCCATGCAGTTTTCTAGAGACTGTGTTTTTGTACAGCTTGGATGCAACTTGCCGTCCTGCACACAACCTTTTATAATCGCACATGCAGCACTGTATTGTCGTTTACTTCCAATGGCCGACTGAGCAGTTCCGTCAGTATAAATTATGTATTCATACTGATCTAGAGGTAGTATTTCATTTGGGAGAGGATATTCTTGTTCATATTGCAATATACTTGTGTTTTCAGACTTGGGTCGTATCTGTATTCTACATCTGTTGCAGTGAGAGAATTAGCCCATTGTATCCATCTTGGATGTAAGGCTTTAGCATTTGGAACGCTTGCCTTTGTAGCATCCTCTAAGGCCGGTACCGGAGTCAAGACAATTATTAGTGTCCCCTGAGCCAGTGCTCTTTCTCTCACTACAGCAGTCTGTACTGCTGTCAGAATTTTTCTGTGGGTGCGAAACGCATCTCAGCATTCGTGTATAAATGTGATTTGTATGTTATTGGCACTGTTTTGCCTTCATTGTATGTTAGGTAGGTGTACCCAGATTGAGCCGCAATTATACAGATCATGAGGTTGCGGATATTTACGCGTGTCTGTAAGTGTTTAGACGCTATCATGTCAGCTTGTAGGGATCGAAGGATATCTGTGTGCTTCTGTGTCTATTGCCTAACTGAAAAATCAGGTCTTATGAGGTCGTAGAAAGGTTTAACCCTCTCTGCGTAATCCAAAATGTGTGTTCTGCCAAAATTTAGGAACCCCAGTACGGACTGTAAATTTGTTAATGATTTTGGAGGTTGGAGCAGCACACACTTTTCTAAAAAGTTAGCTGCCAAGCTTTTCCTTTTACTTGAAAGCTCATATCCCAAATATAGGAACATTGAGGTGGGCTATTTTTGATTTTTTAAAGTTGAATTTGTAGCCCGCAGAGGCGAATCTCAAAATGAGGGTGCTCACCCTGGTCAAGTGTTCCTCTAGGTCATCATCCGTCAGGAAAATATCATCTACATAGGACAACGTCTCTCCATCCAGATTCTGAAGTAACTCAGTTACCCTAGCTGAGAACAACCCCGGGCTGTTCTCATACCCCTGGGGGAGTCAACAAAATTGTTGTTGAGACCCCAGTGCTGAGAATGTTGTCAGGCGCTATATTTAGGCAAAAAAATCAACTTGAGATATCTAGTGTTGTTTTGTACTTTTTTTGCACAATGTAATTCATCAATGCGGCACTGTGTGCATTCTGTAATGCAATTTTTTTTGTGCAACAGTTCAGATGTCTGTAGTCTAAAACTAGAAAATATGTTTGTCAGGTTTCATTACAGCAAACACCCTCCGACCACGCACGCAACCTTGGGTTCATCCTCGACTCACACTCTCCATGACCAAGCAAGTCAATGCCGTCTCATCCTCCTGCTTCAACACCCTCTGCATGCTTCTCAAGATCTACAGGTGGATCCCCACCAAAACAAGAACGGTCACCCAGGCCCTCGTCAGCAGCAGGCTGGACTACGTCGCCGCCAAGACCTGGAACACCTTCCCCTTCCTGCAGACCCAGGACCTACTAACCTTCAGGAGGCTACTCAAGATCTGGCTATTCGAGCAGGAGCAGCACCCTTCCCCCCCCAGTACCTTGAGACTTCATCAGCCCGCACGCCCTCCCCTCCGCTGACTACATCCTCCTGGGGGACATCAACTTCCACCTGGAGAACAACAACAACCGCAACACCACCACCCTGCTTGACAACCTCGCCATCCTCGGACTCAAGCAGCTGGTGTCCACCCCCACGCTCCTCGCCGGACACACACTCAACGCCGTCTTCTCATCAAGCAAAGACATCGCCTTCAGCCACGCCACTGGACTCCACTGGACGGACCACAGCTGCGTCCACTTCACCTTCAGAAGAACCACGATCCACCACCACCGGCAACAGGATGCTCGAAGAAGCTGGAACAAGATCACAGCCGACCAGCTCGCCGCTTCCCTGAGCCAGCACCCTCCAGCCAGCTCAGCGAACCCTAGCCAGGCCGCCGACAACCTCACGAAGTGGATCAGCACCTGCGCGGACGAACTCGCCCCGCTGAGGATCCGCCCAGCAGACCCGGCAGCAAGAAGGCCACATGGTTCACCGACGAACTCAAGAGCTCCAAGAAGAACTGCTGAGCCCTCGAGAAAGCCTGGAGAAGGGAGCCAACACCGGACAACATGACCACCCTCAAGCTCGCCACCCGGAAGCACCATCAACTAATCCACGCCACCAAGAAAACTGCATTCAAGGACCGGCTGGACAACAACGCACACAACTGCAAGGAACTCTTCAACATCGTGAAAGAGCTCTCCGACCCCAACGCCGGAAACAACGACATCACCCCATCGCAAGACCTCTGCAACTCCCTCGCCTCCTACTTCCACAACAAGATCGCTGACATACACAACAGCTTCATCCCACAAACAACGCCCCCCACGACCGCACCGACGCCCCCCACCACCACCCTCAGCGCCTGGACCCCGATCAACACAGAAGACACCATCCGCACGATGAACTCTATCCACTCCGGATCTCCGACCGACCCCTGCCCTCACCACGTATTCAACAAGGCCGACTCTGTCATCGCACCCCACCTGCGGGACATCATCAACACCTCCTTCGACACCGCCACCTTCCCTGAGAGCTGGAAGCACGCCGAACTCACCGCTCTACTAAAGAAACCAACAGCGGACCCCACCGAACTCAAGAATTACCGCCCCATCTCGCTCCTCCCGTTTCCAGCCAAAGTCATCGAGAAGACCGTCAACAAGCAGCTGGCCGCCTTCCTCGAGACGAATGGATCCCTCGACCCCTCACCGTCTGGCTTCCGAGCCAACCACAGCACCGAGACCGCCCTCATCGCTGCCACCGATGACATCCGAGCCCTGCTGGACAACGGAGAAACAGCGGCCCTCATCCTCCTAGACCTCTCCGCGGCATTCGACACTGTCTGCCACCGCACCCTAGTGCAGCGCCTCAGCAACGTCGGAATCCAGGAGAAGGCACTGGAATGGATCATCTCCTTCCTCGACGGGAGGACACAGAGAGTCCGCCTACCACCGTACAAGTCAGAGGCCACCGAAGTCATCTGCGGCGTCCCCCAAGGATCCTCACTCAGCCCCACCCTCTTCAACGTCTACATGAGCCCCCTTGCGGCCATCGCACGCCAACACAACCTCAACATCATCTCCTACGCCGACGACACCCAGCTGATCCTCTCCCTGACCAACGACCCCGCCGCCGCCAGAGCCAACCTCCACGAAGGGATGAAAGACGTAGCCGAGTGGATGATGACCAGCCGCCTGAAACTGAACTCAGACAAGACGGAAGTCCTCATCCTGGGCTCCTCGCCCTCCGCCTGGGACGACTCCTGGTGGCCCCCCGCCCTGGGCACCGCACCCAAACCGACAGACCACGCACGAAACCTGGGCTTCATCCTGGACTCCTCCCTCTCCATGACCAGACAAGTCAACGCCGTCTCCTGGTCCTGTTTCAACATCCTGCGCATGCTACGGAAGATCTTCCGGTGGATCCCCACCGAGACCAGGAAGACGGTCACCCAGGCCCTTGTCACCAGCCGACTGGACTACGGCAACGCCCTCTACGCCGGAACCACCGCCAAGCTCCAGAAGAGACTCCAGCGGGTACAGAACGCCTCAGCCAGACTCATCCTCGACATCCCCCGAAGCAGCCACATCTCCGGACATCTGAGAGACCTGCACTGGCTCCCCGTCAACAAGAGAATCACCTTCCGTCTCCTCACCCACGCACACAAAGCCCTACACGACCAAGGCCCGAGCTACCTCAACAACCGCCTCAACTTCTACGCTCCCAAACGCCATCTCCGATCAACCAGCCACGCCCTCGCCGCCGTCCCCCGCATCCGAAGAGCGACAACAGGAGGAAGGTCCTTCTCCTACCTGGCCGCCAAGACCTGGAACTCCCTCCCTCCCGACCAGCGCCTGACCCAAGACCACCTCCCCTTCAGGAAGAAGCTCAAGACCTGGCTGTTCGAGCAGTAGCGGCTCCCCCCCCACCCCCCCCAAGCGCCTTGAGACCCTCCGGGTGAGTAGTGCGCTTTATAAATGGCTTTGATTGATTGATTGATTGAGACCCTCACAGGTGAGTAGTGCGCTCTACAAATGTTCTGATTGATTGATTGAAACAAAGGATTGTTTATTGAAAAGGTGCAATTTTCAATCACATCCTGGTATTCAAGTTGATTTAAAATCTCCCTGACCTGTTTTTTAGCTTCTTGTTTTATTGGATACTGTCTCTGTGGAATTGGAGTGAATTTTAATGGTATCACATGTTGGGTTGACTCTTTACCCCATCCAACATGGTTGCGATATGGCACTAGAGCAAGGGCTACCACCCACTCCAGTGCATATGTATGTTTTAAGTATTGTGGAACGAGGTCGGAAAAAGCCAGCATAATTACTGTTTCTCCCTTTGGGCAATCCATAACAATCTCAGGTGGCCAATCTCTTTCAGCTAAAAGACTGTCATAGCCAAAAGTTAATTTCTTCCAAAAAGGACCTTTAATTTTTCTGGGCTTGTCCCCCTCCATTTGGAGTGTTATTTTATATAACATATGTGGGATGCTCACCCTACTATCAGATGTTTCAACCGTGATATTTTCATTCAGCTCTGCTGTCACTAGAAATGTTATCAGGTTCTGGATAGCGATTGTTACTTTTGCTGCACTATCTAGCATCGTCAGAGCCCATTCCCCATTCAGTAGTTACGTCCTCAGTGTTCGGGGCATGTCTGATCTTAAGACCTGCTACTTTCTTCTTTTTAATTGAGGTTTTGATTTTGGATTTCTTCTTTCTTTAAAGTGTTTTCTGGAGCGCGATTGTTGTCTCTGGACTTTGTACGCTCTTCTTCTCTGTGTTCTGACCGTCCTTCCCACTCAGAGTTTTTCAGTGAAACCTGAAAGGAACAAGAGGAAAGTGTATCAGTGTCCTGATACCGGTCAGTTTTTCTAATGTTATCTCTATTCCTAAGGTTATATCTCCTTTCGGAGGGCTCCTGTTGAGGGGACCTAAATTTGGATTGAGATCTATTGTCTTTATTCTTATGTTGTTTGTTATTATCCCATTTATTCTTCAAAGAAGCAGGTGCTTGCTTGATGCTATCCTTTTCGGGACCACCCATCAGTTGAGGTTTTACCGCTCTGGCTCCCAAACTGTCTCCACCTAATTCTGCATAAGCAGTTTCAATTATTTTAGGTAATTCGTCTAGCTGTTGTAAAGGAGTGAACTCCCTCAGGTGTTGGTGTATTGCCACCGCTGCTGCCTCCCCTTTAATGTTTGCTAATATTATAGCTGATACCTGGGTAAAATCACCTAGTAATTTCATCCCTAAGTTCAGTGAAGGTTCTGCTCCATACTTGTTCTGTATTTATCTTAATAGATCTCATATTACTGCTAATGAAGGGATACCATGAGTCCTGGTATATATGGCAGCAAAGACTGTACCCCAAGTGATAAAATCCTCTATCTGGGGAGTTATCCCCATGGACAAGCAGATTGTTAACATTCTGTGTTTTTCTCGTGGGCTGGTGTGTGGAAATACTGCCTCTAGCTGTGTTTCTGAGCTATGCAGAATAGCATTTATTCACGTTTAGTGGGCATCTTATCCATGACTGCGTGTAACGTTTGTGGTGTTATTTTAGTTGTGGATCTTTGACTTGGGCCTGTTGGTATAGCCGTGGCTGGCTGAAGTGTGCGTTTTCTCATCACAAATTGTGTCATGTTTCTGTAAAGTCTTATTAGATCTTTATGAAGTGTACGTAAGTCTCCTACTGGCATCGTGTCAATGTCAGGATTAGGCTTGGGCGGTAAATTCCGTTCCGCTCGCGGAATTTGTGGAATTTGGGTAATTTCGCATTCTACGGAGAATGCGGCATTGCCCAAAATTCTGCGTTCCACGGCTTCGCGGAATTTTTGGCTTGTTCGTGTTCTCAAAATGCGGGTTTGCGAGATATTTCCCCGAGCACGCAAACAGCGTTCGCGAACAGGAAAGAAGCAGCGCGAACAAGCAATCCCGCGTGTTCGTGGAATTTCTGCATGCTCGCGGAGATGTTTTACCGTTTCACAGAGCTTTGCGTAGCACGACTACGCAAATTTCGCCCACCCCTAGTCAGGGTGTGGTGTATAGGTTGCTCGTACTGGCCATGTTGTCGTCTCTTCCGAGCGGACCGGGTCTTACTTTATCTCTTGTATTGGGAATGGTACCTTTAAACCAGTTTATATGCTCCTGGCAGGTGAGCGGAACTTCAATGTCCTCATACGGACAGTATTCGTTCGTTATATCATCATGCAAATAAAAATGGAAAATGTATGTTTGTGCATCTGCTTGTGTGAATTTAACCCATGAGTAGCATACCTCTGTTCTATGTAATTCATGTGCCACAGTCACAAACGTTATTGGCCCACCTCAAGCTGATAATCCATATGCTGCTAACATTCTCAGGAATTTGTATTGCGTCTGCTTCTTCCTCACCTTGGACTGTCATAAGTAATGCACGCACAACATCTTCCTCAGTCATTGTTCTTAGAAAGAAGAGTTTTTCAAGGGAACTTTGATAAGCGTTTATGCACAATGGGAAAAATGTGTCCTTCAAGCTTGATTAACCAACAACCAATATATAGGCTTTGCCTACTCAGCTGCTGCGGATTTTTGTTCCCTTCCACTCCAGACGACCCTGGGGAAATGTGAAAACCCTCTCCAGGCGCAAGTCCATCAGAACGGACAGTTGCTACCTGTCTTTCAACCCAGGGAGACCTCCTCCCAGGCAGCCGGTGCCCAGAAAGGCTCACCTCTGTCAGTTGATTGACGTTCCCTTTGGCATTACAATGCAAGAATTTCCTGGTGAAATGCGTGCAGCGTGTCAAGTTGTGTGCTGCCGGTAAGTCCGGTTCGTTGAATAATCTCCGAAAAGGCAGCAGTGCCAAAATATACTGCTTAGCCCATCTCTGGAGTTCTACTCATGGACTACACCCCACTATTACCTGATAGTGGGTAAATGGGGTTTCCCTCATCCAGGGTAGTAGCTCCTCATTAGATGCCTTGTATTCCTTCCGGTTACAGTGCACTGTGCTGTTTGTTGACCTTTGGCCACTGTACTTACTGCTGTGGCCAGGACACCGGCCCCATTTATTCATTTGCATTTACTCAATTACACGTCATTCCATCCACGTTTGCATTCCGGTGGATCTGATTGTTATGTCCAAGGACCTCATTGTTATACCTGCTGCTCAGCCAGTGTGACTGTGTTGAGGAAATGTTGGTGTGTGAGGAGGCAGTGGAATGTCAGTGAGTAAGAGTCAGTTGGTGGATGGGCTGAGCAGCAGGAAGACTGCTCCTGGTGGGGTTTCTCTACATTGTAACATCTATCCTGAATATATCAACCATCTTAATATCTAAATGGACCAGGCGTGTTTTATTCACAACATTTTGGCGACAAGGGTGGGATCCGTTTTCCACACTTTCCACCCTTACTACGGGTAAGGGTGAAGGTCAGTTAGATGCCACATGGTTTGTGTGGGGTGGTGTCCCACACATACTTGCTTTCGACGGTCCACTACCACACATTGTGGTTGGTTCCCTATTTACAACTTGTGTGTTAGCCTGGCCAGCTGGTATGTGAGTGGCACAGGGGTTTGGTAGTTGTGGTCGGTGCAGTAGGGTGCGGTAGTGTGTGGTTTGTTTTTTGCGTGGTGGAAAGGGAGAAGAGGTGAGTGTTGTGGTGCTTATGTGTTTAAAGAAGTTGTGGATTGCGTGGTGTGTTTTATTCTTTTCCTGAGTTATTTATTGTTATCTTTGCATACAATATATTTCCTACATCCTTACATGTATTATATTGCATTTTCTTGTTGACATTTACCGTCTTTACATTTAATATGTTATTCATAGTTGCATGCAGTGTCTTTTACCATTTTTGTATTTAATATTAACACGTAGGTCCCGTTGGTTCATTTCCTTGACGTGCAAGTCGTACATGTTTTAGTAGTAATGTTATCTTTGTTTATTTAAAGAAAGGAGATGTTTTATACCTGCTGCTCAGTGAGTATGACTGTGTTGATGGAGTGTTGGTGTGTGAGGTGACACTGGAATGTTGGTGAGAGAGTCAGTTGGTGGGTGGGATGAGCAGCAGGAAGGCTGCTCCTGGTGGGATTACTCTACATTGTAACATTTATCCTGAATAAATCAACCATCTTAATATCTACATGGACCAGGTGTGTTTCATTCACAACACTCATGCTATGATATGGGGATTCCCAGCATTATGTCCCGGTTATTGCATTTACTTGACTCTGGATAGCCAGCGAACCATGCTGCATCACATTTGACGATACGTTTTCTTAAATTACACTCTATGCCAAGTTGTACTATACTGTGGTAAACTCTATG
Organism: Triturus cristatus; assembly: GCF_964204655.1. Classification (NCBI taxonomy): domain Eukaryota; kingdom Metazoa; phylum Chordata; class Amphibia; order Caudata; family Salamandridae; genus Triturus; species Triturus cristatus. The sequence goes on from NC_140582.1 coordinate 945,152,622, forward strand.
TTTTACAGGAGGATGCCAGCAGCACACAAGTTATTCTTTTGTGCTTTGCGTTAATTTGTTGATCACATTTTATATTATTATATTTGTTTCATATTTTTCATGTGTGCACATATTGAGTGTGAACTTCATCACTGCTACATGTGGATTACTCTTTGCTCGCTGTGATTTACATACATGTTCTAGCATTGAATGATTCCTGTATGTACTTTGTCAGTCTAAAAAGCCCATGTCTTACTCTGGGCTTGACATTTTTTATAATATATGGTACTTAACACACACCCTTTTGGTCTGTAAAACTATCATCAATCAATCACTACATTTGTAGAGCGCACAACTCACCCGTAAGGGTCTCAAGGCACTGTGGGGGGGGGGTGGGGTGCTGCTACTGCTCAAACAGCCAGGTCTTTAGGAGTCTCCTGAAGGCCAGCAGGTCCTGGGTCTGTCGTAGGCAGATGGAGAGGGTGTTCCAGGTTTTTGCGGCGAGGTGGGAGAACGACCTGCCGCCAGCGGTCGCTCGACGGATGCGGGGGACTGTGGCGAGGGCGAGGTCAGTGGAGCGAAGCTGGTGGTTCGGGGTGTAGAAGGTGAGTCGTTTGTTGAGGTACGCTGGTCCGGTGTTGTGGAGAGCTTTGTGAGCATGGGTAAGGAGGTTGAAGGTGATCCTCTCGTTGACGGGGAGCTCGTGTAGGTCTTTCAGGTGGGCTGTGATGTGGCTGTGGAGGGGGATATCGAGGATGAGGCGTGCAGAGGAGTTCTGTATGCGTTGTAGTCATTTCTGGAGTTTGGTTGTTGTTCCTGCGTAGAGAGCGTTGCTGTAGTCCAGTCTGCTGGTGACGAGGGCCTGTGTGACTGTCCTTCTGGTACCGGTGGGGATCCATATGTAGACCTTGCGGAGCATGCGGAGGGTGTTGAAGCAGGAGGAGGAGATGGTGTTCACTTGCTGCGTCATAGACAATGCGGAGTCCAGGATGACTCCCAGGTTGCGTGCGTGGTTAGTGGGCGTTGGTGCAGCTCCCAGTGCAGTCGGCCACCATGAGTCCTCCCATGCAGAGGAGGTGGATCCAATAATGAGGACCTCTGTCTTGTCCGAGTTCAGTTTTAGGTGGCTGATCATCATGCATTCGGGAGAGTTCCTTCACAATATTGAAGAGCTCTTTGCTGTTGTGTGCGTTGTTGTCAATGTGCTCTTTGAAGGAGGTCCTTTTGGCGGTACGGATGAGTTGGTGGTGTCTGCGGATGGTGCTCTTGTAGGCTGTGTTCCTGTCCGGTGTCTGTTCGTGGTGCCACTTCTTCTCCAGCCTACGGCAGGCCTGCTTGGATGCCTGGAGGTCGGCAGTGAACCAGATGGCTTTCCTGTTGGTGCGTCTATTCAAGGGATTCTTGATGAGGGCAAGAGTGTTGGCGCAGTCGTCCATCCATTGCCTGAGGTTGAGGGCGGCCGAGTCGGTGTCGGTATTGTCCGTTGGTGGGTTTCGTGGGTTTCATGTGAGCAAGGCTGCTCGCCGGCCAAAAAGTGTCATGGTGTTGGAGTAAACCTCTGCTTTTCACTGCATCCTGTTCCTAGTGAACGTTTTTCTTTTAATTTACTTTATGCTTTTCAATTTGCTGGTGTACCCCGCTGGCTTGGCGCTCCACCCCTCATGGGTTCGGGGTATTTTACATAGCTGCTGCCTTTCGAGTATTATTCAAGGAACCTGTTTGATCCACCACATGCAAGTTGACACATCGCATTTCACCAGGAAATGCCTGCATTGCACCACTCATATTGTACTTTTTATAGTAGTAAATTAAAAAAATTAAACAAAAAAATAAAGTGTAAAATATATATTTATAATTGTGTTATAAGTGAGGGATATATATATATATATTATATATATATAATATTATATTATATATATATATACACACACACATATATATATAATCATATATGTGTGTGTTTATATAAGTATGTATATTCATATACAGTATTCAATATTAGTGAGATTTATTTAATTAACATTATTTTAATAGTCTATATTAAACATATTTATGATTTATTACTTTAAACTATATATATATATATATATATGATTAAAGACACTCACTGGAGTTCAAGACCGTATGGGGAGAAAGGAAGCAGCGGTTCGCTGCGTGGAGGTGGTTCAAGTTGGATGTGACATTGTTGCCCCCTGCCTGGACTGCCGGAGGAAGAGTGTTTTCCATACCCAGCAATGTTTGGGACACCACCAGGTATATGGATATACAGATCACAGTATCTGCATTCACAGCAGGAGACATATAAAATCCGGCATAGACCACTGCAGGATCGGCGGATTTGGAAGCCAAGAAGGATGGGCTAGTAGTATACTCCAATGAGTGAAGATCTACTTAGATTTAAAAACGAGCCCCCAGGTGCAAAATCATTCAAGTGAAGCGGGCACTGAGGAAAGCTGTAAGGCGTCTGCCCAGCATTTTACCACTACAGCAAGACTTTTGACTTGAGCCTAAATTGCAATAAAATTCAACTTTTGCCACGAACAAGTGTCAGACCCGTTCCTTTGGAGTGGGATTGGACTGGATGTTAGAACGGTAGCAAGCACAGTTTTCCGGCACGACCTTTCGTTCTGGTGCAATGCGCCTGGCATTTACAGTGTGGTTTGGTGTTTAGTAAACACATCACGTGGCCCCGCCAGATGGTTAAAGACACTCACTGGAGTTCAAGACCGTATGTGGAGAAAGGAAGCAGCAGTTCACTGCATGTAGGTGGCTCGAGTTGGATGTGACATCGTTGCCCACTGCCTGGACTGCTGGAGGAAGAGTGTTTTCCGTAGCCAGCAATGTTTGGGACACCACCAGGTGTATGAATATGTAGATCACTGTATCTTCACTTACAGCGGGATACATGGAAAACCCGCCAGGGACCACTGCAGGATTGGCGGAGTTCGAAGCTAAGGAAGATGGGCTAGTAGTATACTCCAATGAGTGAAGATCTACTTAGATTTAAAAATGAGCCCACAGGCGGAACATCATTCAAGAGAAGCGGGCACACAGGAAAGCCGCAAGGCTGAAACGCGTCTGCCCAGTGTTTCACCACTACAGCAAGACTTTTGACTTGAGCCTGAATTGCAATAAAATTCAACTTTTGTCACTGAGCAAGTGTCAGACCTGTTCCTTTGGAGTGGGATTGGACTGGATGTTAGACCGGTAGCAAGTACCATTTTGCGGTACACCTTTTTCGTTCTGGTGCAATGCACTTGGCTTATACAGTGTGGTTTGGTGTTTAGTAAACACAGCGCGTCGCCCCCCAGATGGTTAAAGACACTCACTGGGGTTCGAGACCGTATAGGGAGAAAGGAAGCAGCGGTTCGCTGCGTGAAGGTGGCTTGAGTTGGATGTGACATCTTTGCCCCCTGCCTGGACTGCCGGAGGAAGAGTGTTTTCCTTAGCCAGCAATGTTTGGGACACCACCAGGTGTATGAATATGCAGATCACTGTATCTGCACTCACAGCGGGAGACATGGAAAATCTGACATGGACCACTGCAGGATCGGCGGAGTTGTAAGCTGAGGAGGATGGGCTAGTAGAATACTCCAATGAGTGAAGATCTACTTAGATTTAAAAACAAGCCCCCAGGCGGAATATAATTCAAGTGAAGTGGGCACTGAGGAAAACCGCAAGGCTGAAACGCGTCTGCCCAGCGTTTCACCAGTACAGCAAGACTTTTGACTTCAGCCTGAATTGCAATAAAATCCAACTTTTGCCACCGAGCAGGTGTCAGACCCGTTCCTTTGGAGTGGGACTGGACTGGATGTTAGACCGGTAGCAAGCACTGTTTTACAGCACGCCTTTTTGCTCTGGTGCAACGCGCCTGGCTTGTACAGTGTGGTTTGGTGTTTAGTAAACACAGTGCCTCGCCCCCCCAGATGGTTAAAGACACTCACTGGAGTTCGAGACCGTATGGGGAGAAAGGAAGCAGGGGTTCGCTGCGAGAAGGTGGCTCGAGTTGAATGTGACATTGTTGCCCCCTGCCTGGACTGCCGGAGGAAGAGTGTTTTCCGTAGCCAGCAATGTTTGGGACACCACCACGTGTATGAATATGCAGATCACTGTATCTGCACTCACAGCGGGAGACATGGAAAATACGGCATGGACCACTGCAGGGTCGGCAGAGTTGGAAGCCAAGGAGGATGGGCTAGTAGTATACTCCAATGAGTGAATATGTACTTAGATTTAAAAACAAGCCCCAAGGCGGAACATCATTCAAGTGAAGCGGGCACTGAGGAAAGCCGCATGGTTGAAACGCGTCTGCCCAGCGTTTCACCACTTCAGCAAGACTTTTGACTTGAGCCTGAATTGCAATAAAATTAAACTTTTGCCACCAAGCAACTGTCGGACCCGTTCCTTTGGAGTGGAATTTGACTATATATATATATATATATATATTATCTACTGGCGGTCGCCAGTAGATAGTTATAGTTAGGACCTATTTTCCATAGGAAATCCGCAACATTCTATTGGGAATTTCTTTGGCGCCGATTGACGAATCTTCGCGAAATTCTCCAAACTTTTGGCCAGCTCCGCTCCGCTCCTACCCTGAAAGTTTTGTGGTGATTCGTCAAGCGGGGGCCGAGAAACAAGGTGGGTCCCAAAACACATTTTCCCCATGCAATTTCCCATAGGATCTGTTGTCGCAGCTACAGCCCGAACCGCTGAATGGAATGACACCAAATTTGGCAAAGAGGTAGTCCTCAGTTCGGACTCGTGCCTTTTGCATATTTGGTGTGAATCTGTCCAGTAGTTCCTGAGAAAGTGAGGGTAAAAAAGTTAGTGATATCTATGGCCGCGGAGGATCCGTGGACCCTACCCGCACCGTACGCGAACCCTCCCCGAACCGAGCACGCACCCTCCCGATCGCGCGCTGAATGCTAATTGGCTGTCGAGCGTCTCTCTACATTCGAAACCAGGAACTGCTGGCGGCCATTTTCTGCCTTGTTAGAAGCGAGGCTGAAGAAGCAAGGGGAATAAGTGCGTAAAACATATAAAGGGGGCAGAGTGGAAATACTCTGACCCTCTAGAGGTGCTTAGGGGGTCCCAGAAGAACCCCCTGGGGCCCCCCTTTTTAAAAAAAGCGGCGAAATGCGCGCACGGTGCGCGCATCCTATCGCGTTGGATGCACGGATTCTCTCGCGGTGGGTGCATGGATCCACGGCAACGTTTTTTGAAAAACGACAAGAAATCATTGGTTGTATAACAACTTTCTACACTGAGAGGTAGGGTGTATATTTTTGTTTTTTAAATGTATGATTGTTATTGGTTAACAAAAACAGATTGTAAGGAACATTATATATGATAAGCTGATATGTTGAAAAGTCAAGCACACTTCCTGTCTTGTGTAGGAACATTGTGTGCTGAACTTGTGACCTGTGAGCTCAGTGCAGTGTTCCATGACCTATTTCTATGGTAACAGGCAGAAGGCAGATTGGGGGAAGGGTTGAAATGTATTTCAGTTGGAAAGGGTTGAATGTTTAACCAATAGAAATGTGTGTTTGCTTTTGAGTTTATGTGCGAAGGATTGTGATTTGATGTTTACATGTATATGTGTGGAAAATGAAAGGGAAACTTTTTCTTTTGCCTTTGCTGAGAGGTGCACAGTGCAGAGATTCTGTACAAGAAAATGTGGTGAGTGATTGATATACTCCTTAATCTACAAAATAACTTGAAAGATGAGTTATTTAATTGTGAGGGGATGTATGTAGACTATTTTAATCAGACTAATGTATTTTTCCTGCTAAAGTGTAGGGAGTACTTTTTTTCTCTACAATGTGTGTGCATGTAGAAACCATTCTGTGATAGGCATTTGTGTTTTTCATGTGTTTGTAGACAGATAACTGTGCAGTTTTTATATTTTGGTAGAATTAGAAACCAGTCATTGTTTATGAATTTGTGAAATGAGTTATGTTATATTTCTATACTAAAATGTAGTACTACTTCTAGATGAAGAAATGTGTTTTGATATAGTGCAAGGGATAGTGTTGTTTGTCTAGATTCACACAGTGAGTCTGTGTGCATTTGGGAACCACTGTGAGAGAAGCATTTGGTAACATCGTGTATTTGCTGACAGATAACTGTTTTAAAACATGTTATGTTGTCAAGTTTTAGTAGCATTAGAAGACAGTTATGGCTTATGCTTCCATTAAATGAGTCAGGCTTTGACATAAAAGTGCAGTCCTGAAATATGTAGATTGTGTGCAGTTCCCTTACCAGTTGCACTGTAGTGGATGAGTGTTGATAAACTGATAGGGATAGTGGTGCTTGTCTAGAATCACACTGTGAGTTAGTGTGTATTTGGGATCAGTGTGAGAGAATCATTTGGTAAAATCATGTATTTGCTGACAGATAACTGTTTTAAAATCTGTCATGTTGTGAAGTTTTAGTAGCATTAGAATCCAGTCTTTGCTTATATGTTGATTAAATGAGTCATGCCTTGACACTGACGTGCTGTACTTAAATATGTAGATTGTGTGCAGTCCCCTTACCCCTTCCACAGTAGTGAATGATTTTTGGTAAAGTCCTAGGATAGTGTTGATTGTCTAAAATCACACTGTGAGTCTGTGTGCATTTGGGTAAGGATTGTGAGAGAAGCATTTGGTAACATCGTGTATTTACTGACATAGTAATGAGTTTTGGTAAACTCCTAGGGATAGTGTTGTTTGTCTAGAATCACACTGTGAGTCTGTGTGCATTTGGGAACCACTGTGAGAGAAGTGTTTGGTAAGATCGTGTATTTGCTGACAGATAAGTGTTATAAAACATGTCATGTTGTCAAGTTTTAGTAGCATTAGAAGACAGTTATGGCTTATGCTTTCATTATATGAGTCAGGCATTGACAATAAATTGTAGTTGTGAAATATGTAGATTGTGTGCAGTTCGCTTACCACTTGCATTGTAGTGAATGAGTTTTGGTAAACTCATAGGGATAGTGGTGCTTGTCTAGAATCACACTGTGAGTTAGTGTGTATTTGGGATCACTGTGAGAGAAGCATTTGGTAACATCATGTATTTGCTGACAGATAACTGTTTTAAAACCTGTCATGTTGTGAAGTTTTAGTAGGATTAGAATCCAGTCTTTGCTTATGCGTTGATTAAATGAGTCATGCGTTGACACTGGTGTGGTGTACTTAAATATGTAGATTGTGTGCAGTACCATTAACTCTTCCAGAGTAGTGAATGAGTTTTGGTAAACTCCTAGGATAGTGTTGCTTGTCTAAAATCACACTGTGAGTCTGTGTGCATTTGGTTAAGGATTGTGAGAGAAGCATTTGGTAACATTGTGTATTTGCTGACATATACCTGTTTTAAAACCTGTCATGTTGTGAAGTTTTAGTAGGATTAGAATCCAGTCTTTGCTTATGCGTTGATTAAATGAGTCATGCTTTGACACTGATGTGGTGTACTTAAATATGTAGATTGTGTGCAGTACCTTTAACTCTTCCAGAGTAGTGAATGAGTTTTGGTAAACTCATAGGGATAGTGGTGCTTGTCTAGAATCACACTGTGAGTCTGTGTGCATTTGGGAACCACTGTGAGAGAATCATTTGGTAACATCATGTATTTGTTGCCAGATAACTGTTTTATAATCTGTCATGTTGTGAAGTTTTAGTAGCATTAGAATCCACTCTTTGCTTATATGTTGATTAAATGAGTCATGCCTTGACACTGATGTGCTGTACTTAAATATGTAGATTGTGTGCAGTCCCCTTACCCCTTCCACAGTAGTGAATGAGTTTTGGTAAAGTGCTAGGATAGTGTTGCTTGTCTAAAATAACACTGGGAGTCTGTGTGCATTTGGGTAAGGATTGTGAGAGAAGCATTTGGTAACATTGTGTATTTGCTGACAGATAACTGTTTTAAAACCTGTATTGTTGTGAAGTTTTAGTAGCATTAGAAGCCAGTCTTTGCTTATGCGTTGATTAAATTAGTCAGGCATTGACATTAAAGTGTAGTCGTGAAATATGTAGATTGTATGCAGTTCCTTTACCACTTCCACTGTAGTGAATGAGTTTTGGTAAACTCCTAGGGATAGTGTTGTTTGTCTAGAATCACATTGTGAGTCTGTGTGCATTTGGGAACCACTGTGAGAGAAGTGTTTGGTAACATCGTGTATTTGCTGACAGATAAGTGTTGTAAAACATGGTATGTTGTGAAGTTTTAGTAGGATTAGAATCCAGTCTTTGCTTATGCGTTGATTAAATGAGTCATGCGTTGACACTGATGTGGTGTACTTAAATATGTAGATTGTGTGCAGTACCTTTAACTCTTCCAGAGTAGTGAATGAGTTTTGGTAAACTCATAGGGATAGTGGTGCTTGTCTAGAATCACACTTTGAGTTAGTGTGTATTTGGGGTCACTGTGAGAGAAGCATTTGGTAACATCATGTATTTGCTGACAGATAACTGTTTTAAAACCTGTCATGTTGTGAAGTTTTAGTAGGATTAGAATCCAGTCTTTGCTTATGCGTTGATTAAATGAGTCATGCTTTGACACTGATGTGGTGTACTTAAATATGTAGATTGTGTGCAGTACCATTAACTCTTCCAGAGTAGTGAATACGTTTTGGTAAACTCCTAGGATAGTGTTGCTTGTCTAAAATCACATTGTGAGTCTGTGTGCATTTGGATAAGGATTGTGAGAGAAGCATTTGGTAACATCGTGTATTTGCTGACATATACCTGTTTTAAAACCGGTCATGTTGTGAAGTTTTAGTAGAATTAGAAGCCAGTCTTTGCTTATGCTTTGATTATATGAGTCAGGCTTTGACATAAAAGTGCAGTCCTGAAATATGAAGATTGTGTGCTGTTCGCTTACCCCTTCCACAGTAGTGAATGCTTTTTGGTAAGCTTCTAGGTATAGTGGTTGTTGTGTAGAATCACACTGTGAGTCTGTGTGCATTTGAGAACCACTGTGAGAGATGCATTTGGTAACATCGTGTATTTGTTGACAGATAACTAATTTAAAACCTGTTATGTTGTCAAGTTTTAGTAGCATTAGAAGCTAGTCTTTGCTTATGCATTGATAAAATGAGTCAGGGTTTGACACTAAGGTGTAGTACCATGTACTATTCTGTTAACTGTGGCAGAACTGAACATTTTAAAGTTTTACCTAAGCACTGTCCTAGGAGTAGTCTGATTATTTAGTCAGAATCTATGTACCAAATAGGCTGCTTCAAATGTCTATGCAGTATGCATGTAGTGTTCTAACATACTATTCACTTGGCTTTTACACCTTCAATTCCCTAGTCAGTATCCATACACTTCCAGGAAACATCCTGTCACTTCCTTTGCAGTCCTCTAGAGACCCATTCAACAGCAAGTACTAATCCATTCACTGTGCCAAAACCCAAACACTTATAAATTCACCCAGACACTCTCTTTCCAGTACTCTAATGATTCAGTCACTGCCTAAGTATTCATGCACAGAGCCAGGTCTTTGCATATGGACTTCTTCAAACCCCTATCCACTATGCATGCAGTCCTCTAAGCACCTACACACTTGTCTTTCACTCCTTCAATTCCCCAGTCAGTATCCGTTCACTTCCAGCAAACACCCTGTTACTCCATTTGCACTCCTCTAGTGACCCATTCAGCATAATGTACTAATCCATTCAGTGCGCCAAACCCTAATAAATTCACCCAGGAACTCCCCTTGCAGTACTCTAATCATTCAGTCAGTACCCAAGTACTCATTCAGTGACCCAGGCCTTAGTATATGGACTGCTTCAAACCGTTCTCCACTATACATGCAGTCCTCTAACCACCTACACAATTGTCTTTCTCACCTTCAATTCCCTACTCAGTATCCATACACTTTCAGGAAATACCCTGTCACTCCCTTTGCAGTCCTCTACTGACCCATTCAGCATCATGTACTAATCCATTCACTGTGCTAAAACCCAAACACTTATAAATTCACCAAGATACTATCTTTGCAGTACTCTAATCATTCAGTCAGTGCCTAAGTATTCATACACTGAGCCAGGCCTTAGCACATGGACTGCTTCAAACCCCTATGCACTATGCATGCAGTCTTCTAACCACCTAGATACTTGTCTTTCACACTTTCAAGTTCCTAGTCAGTATCCATACAGTCCAGCACTTGTGACTGCCTTTGCACTCCTCTAGTGAGTCATTCAGTACCAAGTACTAATCCATTCCCTGTGCGAAAAGCCTAGCACTAATAAATTCACCTAGGCACTCTCTTTGTTGTAGTATAATCATTCAGTCAGTACCCAAGTAGTCATGCAGTTAGCCAGGCCTTAGCACATGGACTGCTTTAAATGCCTATGTAGTATTGATGCAGTCCTCTAATCACCTACACAGTTGTGTTTCACACCTTGAATTCCCTAGTTAGTATTCATACTCTTCTAGCAAACACCCTGTCACTCACCCAGTGTGTCTCCTTGTAGTACTGTAATCATTTAGTCAGTTAGCTTGTAGTCTTTTAGTGAGGTAGGCTTTAGGGCATGAACTGTTTCAAAGTAGTATGCACTATGCATGTAGTGTTTTAACGATCGTCACACTTGTGGTTCAGGGCTTTAGTTTCTTAGTCAGTTTTTATATAAAATGTGTTTGTACAGTAATGGAATAGTATAAATTTGAAAGTTTTTAATATACATTTATTTGTGATTCTTTTTTACAGATACAGAATAGGAGTGTTTCTCATCCGTTTGCACTCTTCTCGTGCAAGATTGTTTGGATGAAGGGTCCTTCGGTGTTTCATCATACTTGCCGTGCCGTACGAGTATTTCTTGTTAGGATCCCCTCGCAACAGAACACTTTTGCAAATCTTGCACGTGACCAAGGTGGCATTGATCTTTGTTTGCCCCTTGGGAAAAGTAAAACATTTCCACACCACTGAAGGAAAACGTTGTGGGCGTGGTGCCTTCTGCAAAAAAAAATGTTTTTGTAAGTTAAACTTATAAAATTTTGTTAGCTGTATACATTTTATATATCTGTGATTTGTTTCTTGTGGTATTTTGTTAAGAATACCATGTTGGTTTTTTTTTAACAATCTTTTTGATTTTGCAGGTCTGTCATCGACATCCGTGGTTCCCACAGGAGTGTTCCGCTTTGTTGTTTTGTATTATGGTTGTTACATTTTGTTTATTAGTTTATTGTTTACATTTATGTTAATAAAAATATAAAGTTTGAAAATAGTTTAACGTTTATATATTTATTATTATAAAAAATAAAGTTTAAAAAAAATTTAATAATGTTTTTGGTTGTTCTCTTAAGTGCTGTGTGACTCTTTCTTGTTCTTATTACTGTTATTTGATGGAGTCCACCATGGTGTTAAATTTTGGGGCACTTAACGCTGGAATACTAGTGATATCTGCAGTTTGCACCAACTTCTGAATAGTGTGTTAGATTTTTCTGAACTTTATTTCCGTTAAAGTACTGATAATGAAATAGAGAGTAGCCGTTCCCGTGCAAAAAGACATGAGGTGCACGTTTGCGATTTATTCTAAATACTAAAATCCTGTATTGTATTGCACTGAGGTATTGGCTGCACTTACAGTGTACACACGAAATCTATTAAGAAATCTCATTGCATTTATATTGATTGGGAATAGTGCGGCAGGTGCTGGATCTTGACGAGATACACTGCTCAGTTCGTATATTGTTCTGCACATGAAAAAAATCACATCACATCTTTCAAAGCAATTGCAATGCGAAACAAATTCCGGCGATAAGACACGTTAGCACCTGGGATTTTACACCTGCTTTCTGCTGGTGTTAAGCAGGACAACTACCTGCACCATGAAAGGGAACACAGCCAAGAGCCACACCAGAACACCCACAGGTGCCATAGAGTCAATGAGCATGATACAGGGATACCCATGAGGGCCAGAAGACTCATCGTAACAACTCCAGGACCACCAATGCCCCCCAAACCCATATCTTAGTAAGTGTGTCCCTGTGGTCATTGTCTTAGCATAATAGGCACGAGCCCTGCAACATCACAGTGTGCTGTCACCTCAGCGTTGGCAGTGAGCCTGGATGTGTAGCTACGTAAGCATCCTCCTGCATGCACAACTGGCGTGTGCTGGTCTGAGGTTCACAGGTCAGTGCAGGGGTGTGCCTATCCGGCAAGGGGAACGTGGTGTCTCGGACATGTCCGTGTACAGGAAGTGCGGTAAGTGTGTCTCTGTGTTCTGGTGTGGCCTGTTGCAAGAGCTGCAGCAGTCGATGTTGTAAAGTGGCATGCACCACCTCCAAACGGCACTGTGATGTTGTAGTTGGAATGTAGCAGGACATTCACAAATAGGCATTACAATGGCGTGCCGTACGAGTGCACAAGATACAACAGCTCAACGTACAAAAGTGTGGGGGCTCGTGGGAGGGAGGAGCAGCCGTTGCCACATGCTGGGCATCTCATCCATGATGACCACGGTCGCAGACATCCCACAACACCAACGACTGGCCTTTGTACACATCCTGTATGAACGCAGCGTGGTTTTCACTTCTATGCTCGTTCAGTGGTGTGATGTTGGCGGGTTGTGTGACTTGTGCTCCTTGTTGGTGTGTTTCATTTTGGACATTGTTAGTCTATATGTGTGTTGTACTTAATTGTGCATGTGTGCCACTCTGCCCATCTCCCCTCCTCCCTGCTTCTTCCTCTTCCTAGTGCTGTTGTGCCTATAATTTTGTTGCTGCACATATAAATACATGTAAACAATAAATTCGAATAGTTCCTTGATTCTTTTAGGTTTGAAAACTTCTCTATTGGTTTCTTTTTAATTTTCCATATGAACCGTTTTTTTAATATTCAACAACACATAGAAGTCAGAAGTGCAACGTATTCTATCATCACACTTTCTAGAACATTCTACAACACGTGCAGGTTAAAAGTTAATCAATTTTTTAAAACTCAACGATATTTTTTTGTAACATTTTCTTGAATATTTATCGACACATGCAGGTTAAAAGTTGATGATTGTTTTAAGTTCCAACAGTGCCTTCCAAATGCAAATAGCAGGTGTGGTTTATCTGAGCAAATTTTATCCAGTGATATGTACTCCACGTTGAAACTGCTTTTTCTTAACCAACCACAAAGATGCTTTTCCACAAAACTAATGTGCACCCTACTTTTAAAAAAGAATGCTTTTCATGATATCTTTAGAGATACGTTATAGATAGGAATTAGCATTTAAAAAACCTTTGAAATTCACTGAAAAAACCATAGGTTTCAGGGGCGTTATAGTTAGGAATTGGCATTTAAAAAACCTTAGAAATTCACTGAAAAAAACATAGGTTTCAGGGGCGTTATAGTTAGCTGGACATTTCCCTCGTACAAAACCCTAGAAATTCCCCTGTTATAGTTAGTTCAGCTAACTATAACTAGCGCCCCCGCAATGCACTGCTGATGACGTCACATATTACATCACTCATGACATGGTCAGTGACATCACTGATGACATCACTGATGACATCTCAAATGACATCACTGATGACATCACTGATGACGTCATCCGTGTGATAAATTACCACATCTTCTCACACCCTAATAAACCTTTGATACACCGACTCAAAATTTCAGACTTCCATTCTCAAAACCATAGATACTCAAAAACCAATATGTACATACCCACTCATTAACTCTTAGGTCTACATACACCCCCACTCATTCACCTGTACAGTCACTCATACTTACAGTCACTCCGTACAAGACTATCATATGCATTTATACACCTACATAGACACTCATCACCATCCATAGAGGTACTCTCACACCTAGTCAGTCATGCAAATAATTAATTACACTCCCATTTACTCACCTATGCAGTTATACACACTCAAGTTCACTTACTCATAAAAATAGTACCACATTCTTACGCTCTTATACAATCATTGATACAAGCACACCTTATCCATACAGCCACTCTCACAATCACACACTCTTACATATACCCACTTATATACTCTTACACACATATATACTGCCTTTAACATATGTAGTTAGTCACAAATGTACCAATGAGATATACATTCAATCCCTAACACACCCATACATACACTCACTCAACTATACAGTTCATCACAGATGCACTCTTAAAACCATGCACCCATAGAATCACCCACTCACACATCTATGCACAGAGTCACACACAGCCTACGCACACAAACACTCAGGCACCCATACAGATACTCAGACAACCAATCAATAACCCATATAGACACTCATATAGCTATTCACAAAACCATGCAGCCACTTATACACCAACACACAGACACATACAGACATTCATACAGTTTGGTCACTAGTCTGCAGTAAGATACATTTAATGACTCACTTATAGAGTCAGTTACGCACCTAGAAAATCATCCATTCACACACTTGTACACCCACTCATTCTTCAACAGGCCTTTCAATATATATATTAAACATATTAAAACTTTACAGAAACACAGACTCACTGGATGACGTCACCAGTGATGTCATCAGTGATGTCATTTGAGATGTCATCAGTGATGTCATCAGTGATGTCACTGACCATGTCATGAGTGATGTAATATGTGACGTCATCAGCAGTGCATTGCGGGGGCGCGAGTTATAGTTAGCTGAACTAACTATAACAGGGGAATTTCTAGGGTTTTGTACGAGGGAAATGTCCAGCTAACTATAACGCCCCTGAAACCTATGGTTTTTTCAGTGAATTTCTAAGGTTTTTTAAATGCCAATTCCTAACTATAACACCCCTGAAACCTATAATTTTTTCAGTGAATATATATATGAACAAGACCCTACCGGGTTGAAAAGCGTCACAGAGGGTTTATGGTGTGAATAAACCCCCTTTACTATATCTTGGATTGTTGGTTAGTTTTTAGCCCGAAAGCGCGATTGGAACTCTGTTTGTGTATTCATTGATTCACCGGTGTACTCCGCCGGCATTGCGCCACCCCTCCATGGGTTCTGGAGTCCAGAAGGAGTGACTTTGTTGGGATATTAATTGAGGACTTCGCCGGCCGGCCGTGAAAGTGGAATCCGCTGTAAGATTGCAGGTCGCAGTACATGCCCAGGACCCCGAGAGGAACTCCGCCCTCAAGCTATCCCGGGACCGAGATGCACCAAGAAGGTGAGCCCAGTGCGGGAACAGAATATTTCACTAGGGCGCATAGAGGACTTTACATAAGGGTACTTTCTCAGTGGGCATCCAGAACTGTAAGGGAACTTTCATCCACACGCGATCCCGGGATTGGGGTGGGCGAAATGACTGTACGGTAATAAGGGTAGCACTACAAACAGTGCATCTGTGCACACGCACTCAACACGAGAATATTCTTGCTTGAGGATTTCCACACGGCCAGGGGGACTCTGCACACGCAGCAGAGGGACTACGCACCAACCACAAGACAGGTATCTGTGAACGGTTACATCAGAGCAGCACTACGGATGAGGAAAGTGAGCGCAGAGCAGCTGCACAATCACTATTTGCACGTGCACCAGGAGTGGGCTGTAGCCTACTAGTGGTGACACACAAAGAGTCAAGCATTATGGACACACTAAGAAAATATGAGAAACACCACAAACAAGAAATGTCCAAGTGGTGGGAAGCCACATCACTTCAGGATTACATTGACAAACAAATGATACCAAAGGAATTAGGTGTATAAGTATTGGGACCCTGCTCCCAAGAAATTAGATCCTTCTGAAACAAGAAGAACCTCTGCCAGAGGAGAAGGAACTGGGAAAGCTATAGGAGGAGTAACTGTCCCTGACCTGGGGGATTGGCCTGCAGTGGTTGCCGTGCTGCTGAAGGAGAGGAGAAAGACTGCTAAAGACTTTACTTCAACTTGTGCTTTGAAAAGATCTCCAAGGGCTTGAACTGAGCTTGCCCCCTGAAGGAAGTCCCAGGACCAGAGGACTTCACCCCCAGTTCCCCAGAGTCTTTTGGGAGGGCCTGCTGTTGTTGTTGGGCCTCCTGAGGGATTGCGTGTCACAAGGAGCTGGAAGCGCGACGCAAGGAAGAGAAGCGTGCCGCCGTCGGAGCCGCTGTCGTCGCATCTCGTAGAGAGTGTCGCTGCTGCAGCATCGCATCGAGCGGAAGCATCTTGCATCATTCCGGAAGTGTCTCGCAACGCCAAAGAAGCGTGTCGCCATCGCAGCCATCGTAGCTGTCGCATTGCACCGCATCGAGAGAAGAGTCTCGCATCGAGGAGGAAGCGTGTGGCCATCGCAGCCATCGTAGTTGTCGCATTGCACCGCAACCAGAAAAGCGCCTCGCATCCACGGAGAAGCGTGCCGCCGTCGGAGCCGCTGTTGTCACATGTCGCAGAAGGGGTGTCGCCGCTGCAGCATCGCATCGAGCGGAAGCGTCTCGCAACGTCAGAGAAGAGTGCCGCTACCAAGGCCGCTGTTGTCGCATCTCGTCAAGGGTGACGCCGCTGTAGCTGACGCATCGAGTCGAGTCTTTTCGCAACATCGGAGAAGCGTAACGCATTTGGAAGATCCCATCTTTATTTCTTTTGCACCAAGAACTTCAACGCATCTGCATCGCTGCAACACTTTTGTTGCCCTGCGTGTCACATCTAAGGTACATTGACTTAAAGTGTTGCATTTAAGAACTTAAGAGAAATTAAGCAATCTTCTACCAACTAAGCAACCGTATTGTGTATTTTTAAACGTTTAATGGTCTTGTGATATTCCTATATAAAGATATATATAAATACCTGTGTGGTGTCCATTTGTAGTGTTGTCACTGATTGGTTCTAATGCTCCGTCCATCACCACCCTCTTTTGTACCGCTTTGTTCGCCATAAGTTGGCAGGGTATGCTCAGACGTGAGTCCCTTGCTCACTTTGCCACTGGATTCAAGCAAGCCTGGCTGACGACGGCTGAAATGCCAGAAACCGGTCCTAGGAAGCTTGTTTCCGGTCCAGGGAAGGCATGGCTTGGCAGTTCGGGCTGGACTGTTCCCATGAGGCACAGGGTCAGACTGATTTGCATATGGCCATGTCTGAACTGGGGTGGCAGAGTGGGCAGAAGAACGGTGATGGATCAAACCCAGATCTGCTGACTGGGTGTGAGTGTTTGATTGGTTCTGATGCTCCGTCCATCACCACCCCCTTTTGTACCGCTTTGTTCGCCATAAGTTGGCAGGGTATGCTCAGACGTGAGTCCCTTGCTCACTTTGCCACTGGATTCAAGCAAGCCTGGCTGACGACAGCTGAAATGCCAGAAACCGGTCCTAGGAAGCTTGTTTCCGGTCCAGGGAAGGCATGGCTTGGCAGTTCGGGCTGGACTGTTCCCATGAGGCACAGGGTCAGACTGATTTGCATATGGCCATGTCTGAACTGGGGTGGCAGAGTGGGCAGAAGAACGGTGATGGATCAAACCCAGATCTGCTGACTGGGTGTGAGTGTTTGATTGGTTCTGATGCTCCGTCCATCACCACCCCCTTTTGTACCGCTTTGTTCGCCATAAGTTGGCAGGGTATGCTCAGACGTGAGTCCCTTGCTCACTTTGCCACTGGATTCAAGCAAGCCTGGCTGACGACGGCTGAAATGCCAGAAACCGGTCCTAGGAAGCTTGTTTCCGGTCCAGGGAAGGCATGGCTTGGCAGTTCGGGCTGGACTGTTCCCATGAGGCACAGGGTCAGACTGATTTGCATATGGCCATGTCTGAACTGGGGTGGCAGAGTGGGCAGAAGAACGGTGATGGATCAAACCCAGATCTGCTGACTGGGTGTGAGTGTTTGATTGGTTCTGATGCTCCGTCCATCACCACCCCCTTTTGTACCGCTTTGTTCGCCATAAGTTGGCAGGGTATGCTCAGACGTGAGTCCCTTGCTCACTTTGCCACTGGATTCAAGCAAGCCTGGCTGACGACGGCTGAAATGCCAGAAACCGGTCCTAGGAAGCTTGTTTGCGGTCCAGGGAAGGCATGGCTTGGCAGTTCGGGCTGGACTGTTCCCATGAGGCACAGGGTCAGACTGATTTGCATATGGCCATGTCTGAACTGGGGTGGCAGAGTGGGCAGAAGAACGGTGATGGATCAAACCCAGATCTGCTGACTGGGTGTGAGTGTTTGATTGGTTCTGATGCTCCGTCCATCACCACCCCCTTTTGTACCGCTTTGTTCGCCATAAGTTGGCAGGGTATGCTCAGACGTGAGTCCCTTGCTCACTTTGCCACTGGATTCAAGCAAGCCTGGCTGACGACGGCTGAAATGCCAGAAACCGGTCCTAGGAAGCTTGTTTCCGGTCCAGGGAAGGCATGGCTTGGCAGTTCGGGCTGGACTGTTCCCATGAGGCACAGGGTCAGACTGATTTGCATATGGCCATGTCTGAACTGGGGTGGCAGAGTGGGCAGAAGAACGGTGATGGATCAAACCCAGATCTGCTGACTGGGTGTGAGTGTTTGATTGGTTCTGATGCTCCGTCCATCACCACCCCCTTTTGTACCGCTTTGTTCGCCATAAGTTGGCAGGGTATGCTCAGACGTGAGTCCCTTGCTCACTTTGCCACTGGATTCAAGCAAGCCTGGCTGACGACAGCTGAAATGCCAGAAACCGGTCCTAGGAAGCTTGTTTCCGGTCCAGGGAAGGCATGGGTTGGCAGTTCGGGCTGGACTGTTCCCATGAGGCACAGGGTCAGACTGATTTGCATATGGCCATGTCTGAACTGGGGTGGCAGAGTGGGCAGAAGAACGGTGATGGATCAAACCCAGATCTGCTGACTGGGTGTGAGTGTTTGATTGGTTCTGATGCTCCGTCCATCACCACCCCCTTTTGTACCGCTTTGTTCGCCATAAGTTGGCAGGGTATGCTCAGACGTGAGTCCCTTGCTCACTTTGCCACTGGATTCAAGCAAGCCTGGCTGACGACGGCTGAAATGCCAGAAACCGGTCCTAGGAAGCTTGTTTCCGGTCCAGGGAAGGCATGGCTTGGCAGTTCGGGCTGGACTGTTCCCATGAGGCACAGGGTCAGACTGATTTGCATATGGCCATGTCTGAACTGGGGTGGCAGAGTGGGCAGAAGAACGGTGATGGATCAAACCCAGATCTGCTGACTGGGTGTGAGTGTTTGATTGGTTCTGATGCTCCGTCCATCACCACCCCCTTTTGTACCGCTTTGTTCGCCATAAGTTGGCAGGGTATGCTCAGACGTGAGTCCCTTGCTCACTTTGCCACTGGATTCAAGCAAGCCTGGCTGACGACGGCTGAAATGCCAGAAACCGGTCCTAGGAAGCTTGTTTCCGGTCCAGGGAAGGCATGGCTTGGCAGTTCGGGCTGGACTGTTCCCATGAGGCACAGGGTCAGACTGATTTGCATATGGCCATGTCTGAACTGGGGTGGCAGAGTGGGCAGAAGAACGGTGATGGATCAAACCCAGATCTGCTGACTGGGTGTGAGTGTTTGATTGGTTCTGATGCTCCGTCCATCACCACCCCCTTTTGTACCGCTTTGTTCGCCATAAGTTGGCAGGGTATGCTCAGACGTGAGTCCCTTGCTCACTTTGCCACTGGATTCAAGCAAGCCTGGCTGACGACGGCTGAAATGCCAGAAACCGGTCCTAGGAAGCTTGTTTCCGGTCCAGGGAAGGCATGGCTTGGCAGTTCGGGCTGGACTGTTCCCATGAGGCACAGGGTCAGACTGATTTGCATATGGCCATGTCTGAACTGGGGTGGCAGAGTGGGCAGAAGAACGGTGATGGATCAAACCCAGATCTGCTGACTGGGTGTGAGTGTTTGATTGGTTCTGATGCTCCGTCCATCACCACCCCCTTTTGTACCGCTTTGTTCGCCATAAGTTGGCAGGGTATGCTCAGACGTGAGTCCCTTGCTCACTTTGCCACTGGATTCAAGCAAGCCTGGCTGACGACGGCTGAAATGCCAGAAACCGGTCCTAGGAAGCTTGTTTCCGGTCCAGGGAAGGCATGGCTTGGCAGTTCGGGCTCGACTGTTCCCATGAGGCACAGGGTCAGACTGATTTGCATATGGCCATGTCTGAACTGGGGTGGCAGAGTGGGCAGAAGAACGGTGATGGATCAAACCCAGATCTGCTGACTGGGTGTGAGTGTTTGATTGGTTCTGATGCTCCGTCCATCACCACCCCCTTTTGTACCGCTTTGTTCGCCATAAGTTGGCAGGGTATGCTCAGACGTGAGTCCCTTGCTCACTTTGCCACTGGATTCAAGCAAGCCTGGCTGACGACGGCTGAAATGCCAGAAACCGGTCCTAGGAAGCTTGCTACCGGTCCAGGGAAGGCATGGCTTGGCAGTTTGGGCTGGACTGTTCCCATGAGGCACAGAGGCAGACTGATTTGCATATGGCCATGTCTGAACTGGGGTGGCAGAGTGGGCAGAAGAATGGTGATGGATCAAACCCAGATCTGCTGACTGGGTGTGAGTGTTTGATTGGTTCTGATGCTCCGTCCATCACCACCCCCTTTTGTACCGCTTTGTTCGCCATAAGTTGGCAGGGTATGCTCAGACGTGAGTCCCTTGCTCACTTTGCCACTGGATTCAAGCAAGCCTGGCTGACGACGGCTGAAATGCCAGAAACCGGTCCTAGGAAGCTTGTTTCCGGTCCAGGGAAGGCATGGCTTGGCAGTTCGGGCTGGACTGTTCCCATGAGGCACAGGGTCAGACTGATTTGCATATGGCCATGTCTGAACTGGGGTGGCAGAGTGGGCAGAAGAACGGTGATGGATCAAACCCAGATCTGCTGACTGGGTGTGAGTGTTTGATTGGTTCTGATGCTCCGTCCATCACCACCCCCTTTTGTACCGCTTTGTTCGCCATAAGTTGGCAGGGTATGCTCAGACGTGAGTCCCTTGCTCACTTTGCCACTGGATTCAAGCAAGCCTGGCTGACGACGGCTGAAATGCCAGAAACCGGTCCTAGGAAGCTTGTTTCCGGTCCAGGGAAGGCATGGCTTGGCAGTTCGGGCTGGACTGTTCCCATGAGGCACAGGGTCAGACTGATTTGCATATGGCCATGTCTGAACTGGGGTGGCAGAGTGGGCAGAAGAACGGTGATGGATCAAACCCAGATCTGCTGACTGGGTGTGAGTGTTTGATTGGTTCTGATGCTCCGTCCATCACCACCCCCTTTTGTACCGCTTTGTTCGCCATAAGTTGGCAGGGTATGCTCAGACGTGAGTCCCTTGCTCACTTTGCCACTGGATTCAAGCAAGCCTGGCTGACGACAGCTGAAATGCCAGAAACCGGTCCTAGGAAGCTTGTTTCCGGTCCAGGGAAGGCATGGCTTGGCAGTTCGGGCTGGACTGTTCCCATGAGGCACAGGGTCAGACTGATTTGCATATGGCCATGTCTGAACTGGGGTGGCAGAGTGGGCAGAAGAACGGTGATGGATCAAACCCAGATCTGCTGACTGGGTGTGAGTGTTTGATTGGTTCTGATGCTCCGTCCATCACCACCCCCTTTTGTACCGCTTTGTTCGCCATAAGTTGGCAGGGTATGCTCAGACGTGAGTCCCTTGCTCACTTTGCCACTGGATTCAAGCAAGCCTGGCTGACGACGGCTGAAATGCCAGAAACCGGTCCTAGGAAGCTTGTTTCCGGTCCAGGGAAGGCATGGCTTGGCAGTTCGGGCTGGACTGTTCCCATGAGGCACAGGGTCAGACTGATTTGCATATGGCCATGTCTGAACTGGGGTGGCAGAGTGGGCAGAAGAACGGTGATGGATCAAACCCAGATCTGCTGACTGGGTGTGAGTGTTTGATTGGTTCTGATGCTCCGTCCATCACCACCCCCTTTTGTACCGCTTTGTTCGCCATAAGTTGGCAGGGTATGCTCAGACGTGAGTCCCTTGCTCACTTTGCCACTGGATTCAAGCAAGCCTGGCTGACGACGGCTGAAATGCCAGAAACCGGTCCTAGGAAGCTTGTTTCCGGTCCAGGGAAGGCATGGCTTGGCAGTTCGGGCTGGACTGTTCCCATGAGGCACAGGGTCAGACTGATTTGCATATGGCCATGTCTGAACTGGGGTGGCAGAGTGGGCAGAAGAACGGTGATGGATCAAACCCAGATCTGCTGACTGGGTGTGAGTGTTTGATTGGTTCTGATGCTCCGTCCATCACCACCCCCTTTTGTACCGCTTTGTTCGCCATAAGTTGGCAGGGTATGCTCAGACGTGAGTCCCTTGCTCACTTTGCCACTGGATTCAAGCAAGCCTGGCTGACGACGGCTGAAATGCCAGAAACCGGTCCTAGGAAGCTTGTTTCCGGTCCAGGGAAGGCATGGCTTGGCAGTTCGGGCTGGACTGTTCCCATGAGGCACAGGGTCAGACTGATTTGCATATGGCCATGTCTGAACTGGGGTGGCAGAGTGGGCAGAAGAACGGTGATGGATCAAACCCAGATCTGCTGACTGGGTGTGAGTGTTTGATTGGTTCTGATGCTCCGTCCATCACCACCCTCTTTTGTACCGCTTTGTTCGCCATAAGTTGGCAGGGTATGCTCAGACGTGAGTCCCTTGCTCACTTTGCCACTGGATTCAAGCAAGCCTGGCTGACGACGGCTGAAATGCCAGAAACCGGTCCTAGGAAGCTTGTTTCCGGTCCAGGGAAGGCATGGCTTGGCAGTTCGGGCTGGACTGTTCCCATGAGGCACAGGGTCAGACTGATTTGCATATGGCCATGTCTGAACTGGGGTGGCAGAGTGGGCAGAAGAACGGTGATGGATCAAACCCAGATCTGCTGACTGGGTGTGAGTGTTTGATTGGTTCTGATGCTCCGTCCATCACCACCCCCTTTTGTACCGCTTTGTTCGCCATAAGTTGGCAGGGTATGCTCAGACGTGAGTCCCTTGCTCACTTTGCCACTGGATTCAAGCAAGCCTGGCTGACGACGGCTGAAATGCCAGAAACCGGTCCTAGGAAGCTTGCTACCGGTCCAGGGAAGGCATGGCTTGGCAGTTTGGGCTGGACTGTTCCCATGAGGCACAGAGGCAGACTGATTTGCATATGGCCATGTCTGAACTGGGGTGGCAGAGTGGGCAGAAGAATGGTGATGGATCAAACCCAGATCTGCTGACTGGGTGTGAGTGTTTGATTGGTTCTGATGCTCCGTCCATCACCACCCCCTTTTGTACCGCTTTGTTCGCCATAAGTTGGCAGGGTATGCTCAGACGTGAGTCCCTTGCTCACTTTGCCACTGGATTCAAGCAAGCCTGGCTGACGACGGCTGAAATGCCAGAAACCGGTCCTAGGAAGCTTGTTTCCGGTCCAGGGAAGGCATGGCTTGGCAGTTCGGGCTGGACTGTTCCCATGAGGCACAGGGTCAGACTGATTTGCATATGGCCATGTCTGAACTGGGGTGGCAGAGTGGGCAGAAGAACGGTGATGGATCAAACCCAGATCTGCTGACTGGGTGTGAGTGTTTGATTGGTTCTGATGCTCCGTCCATCACCACCCCCTTTTGTACCGCTGTGTTCGCCATAAGTTGGCAGGGTATGCTCAGACGTGAGTCCCTTGCTCACTTTGCCACTGGATTCAAGCAAGCCTGGCTGACGACGGCTGAAATGCCAGAAACCGGTCCTAGGAAGCTTGTTTCCGGTCCAGGGAAGGCATGGCTTGGCAGTTCGGGCTGGACTGTTCCCATGAGGCACAGGGTCAGACTGATTTGCATATGGCCATGTCTGAACTGGGGTGGCAGAGTGGGCAGAAGAACGGTGATGGATCAAACCCAGATCTGCTGACTGGGTGTGAGTGTTTGATTGGTTCTGATGCTCCGTCCCTTTTGTACCGCTTTGAGTCTACATCAGCGGGATATTTTATTATTGCTCCAACTATAAGAAAATTTAGTGAATAAGTGTAAAAGTGCTACGTGACAAATTAGGGTTTAAGTTTTTATTTTAGAGTTTTTTTTGCTTTTACTGTTCCTTTCTTTTCCCCCCTTTTCCTATTAGTTACATAGGCTCCATGTCCCACGTACCCCTATGTGTCCCAGTATGGCCTATATTACCTCCAATATTTTATACCTTCTTTAATCCATGCCTCACCCCCCTCTAATTCCTTGTTTACCGGGTTTAATTTCCCCCGACCCTGTCACTTCTGTCTCATCAAAATTAAAAGATCATCCACATCCGTGGTCTGGCTAGAGTTGTACATTTTATTGTTCCACATGATCTTTAGAAGAGCTGGGAATTTCATTTGTACTTGGGCTCCAAATGATCTTAATTCTGGCATTCTGGTACCCAGCTCCCACTACCTCTGGGCTGTTCTTCCTCCTATATCAGATCTGTTAGAAATGAGGGGGCTCTGGTTGACGCAGGTGTGAACCCACAACAAGCAGGGACCCTTTACTTCTTGTCAGGGCGAAGGATGACTCCCCAGAATAACCCCTGCTCACCCTCTAGGTGCGTGGCGCGAGCAGTCTAGGCTAAGTCTCAGGCGTACACGGTTAAGCAAATGCAATTACACATACAGTAAACCCTTTGCATGCACCACAAACGGACACCAATCAGGAAGTATATAAAAATAAGCTTTTATGTAGTTTCAGCAGATTCAAATACAAGGCCCAGTAACGTTGAACTGATGGGGCCACAATTCTCGGAAATACGCTCAAGTTCTCTTGGTTTTACGGAAAGTTCTTTAGGCGGGCACAAGGTAACTGTAGGCCTCAGCGCACTTCGTGCTGAGGCAGCGCCCAGGGAGCACACAGCAGATGACAGGGAAATAAGAACGTTGCGGACCCTGGATCCGATGCGAGCTCGCGGTCGAGTTCGTAAGTACAGTACCTTGTTTCTTGACGCAAAGGCGGGTGCGGGATTTCAGCGGCTCTTCGACAGAAGAGCGAGGCGGCGTCCGGGGCTCCCACACTTCACGATGGGGGTCTGATCTTCAGGCTCACGACAAGAGCGGGGTGTTGCAGGTGGCGGGTGAACAAAGCGGGGCAGCCGGGCACGCAGATGCGTCCGGGCCGTCCGAGGCTTGGAGATGCTCACAAACGCTGATTCTGGCGGGAGGGTGAAGGTGCACAGCGAGCCTCCAACGAGCGAGGTGACGGGGCAGCCCAGCACAGCGTAGGGGGAGCGGCTCCGATCGAGCGAGGCTCTTCCCAAGGCGGGGGCGGCTAAGCAGTCCTGGTCACGGCTCAGGGAGGGACTGGGCACGAGGGTCACAGCTCCGGCGAGGGAAAGGACACCACAGTCCAGCAGCAGGCGAGTGAAGATCAGGTAGAGCCCAATGGTCCTGGGGCTCAGTTCAGGGGGCAAGCTCAGTTCCAAGCCCTTGGAGATCGTTTTGGAAAAGCACAAGTCTTGAAAGTAAAAGTAAAGTAAAAGTCTTCAGCAACAGTTTCTCTTCTCTCCTTTGGCAGCAAGGTCACCACTGCAGGCCAATCCCCCAGGATAGGGACAGTCTTCCTCCTACAGCTTTCCCGGTGCCTCCTCCTCAGGCAGAGATTCTTCTTGGTCAAAAGCGGATCTAGTTTCTTAGGAGCAGGGCTCCTCCATTTATACCACAAATCTTTTGTTCTCCCAGGCCAGGGGGGCCCTTGCCTAGTTCAGTCCGGTTTCTGAGCACTTTGTTTACGTGATGCAGGCTTCTTCTTTCAGAGTGCAGGGCAGAGTCATCAGACGCTCCACAGGGGGTGGAGCCGGCATCGAGGTAGCGGAGCACTGTCCTATTCAGAACCTAGGAGCACTCCTCCCACCCATCTACCTGTCGATCGTCCTATTCATACCAGGCTACCTAGCCCTGCCCATCTGGGTTCCCCCAGCCCTGTCACTCACACCAGCCAGACATCAGATACACATCACGCAGAGGCGGCTGAAATGTTTAGGCAAGCAAAGGCCGACTTTCTAAAAGCGGCATTTGCAAACCCGGAATATTAAAATAAACCTTGCGAAAAGATGTACCTTATTATTCCGAGTTCAGGCATACTAAACTTGATCTTCTACCATGTTCCCTGGGTCGGTTAGGATCATAGGGTGTAATAATCCAGGCCGCCCATACTGGCCTATGAGAACAGGGTAGCCTTGCAGTAGTGAACAACAAGATGGCGGTAATTTACTACTAGGACATGCCACGCATCCGGGCTTGTCCTACCTTAGGCTTACAACGCACCCTGCCCGTGGGCCTACTAGAGGGGTGACTAACATGCAGCTAAGGGAAGGTTTTAGGGACTGGCAAGTGTGGGCACTTGTCGGTCGGCGTGTCAGTACCAGACTGCACGCAGGTTCTGCGATGGCAGACCTTAGACGTATTTTACCGGCCGCTTCTGTGGGTGGCACAACCCGTGCTGCAAGCCCACCAGCGGTGTTCGTATTTACATGCCCTGGCGCCCCTGGCGCATTTTACTGGGGTCTGATAGTAAACCAAACAATCCAATCATGGAATCCAACCAACATATACAATTTACATAGGGAGCACTCGCACCGCGACACTGGTTGGCAGTGGCACAGCGCGCTGAGCGGCCAACACCATAAAAACACATGAGGCACAGCGACAAAAAGAGGAAGGGAGACTCACGCCAAGGTGCCAGGTCTAACAAGATCTAATGAGATATGGGATTGCCCGATAGTGAAGGTCCGATTTAGAGAGACTTCTCCCCAAGATTAATTCTTTGATATTAAAAGTCTGAAAATTCACCAAAATTTTCCTTGGCGCCTTTCTGTCTGTGTGTAACTTGACGGGGTCTCTATGTACCCGTTGAATTTCGGCCTCCAAGTCAATATCTGGACGGTCTTTTAAAACACCGTCTCTTAACAGATTACAGACAAACCCCTTAATGTCCTTCATCTCCGCTCCCTCTGTTTTTTTCTAAATTCTCTAGTTGTTTCTTCGAGCTTGGGTTTCCAGCCTCTCCACGTCCGAAGCCAAAGATCTATTCTGTATTTTCAGAGTTTCAATATCTTTTGAGTTCCTCTGGACAGATTTAGTTAAGGCTACCACTTCCAGTTCCAGTTTACTGGTCTGGGTGATAACATCATCTAATTTAGATTCCAATAGGTCGAACCTGTCATGAATCGCCCTTTGGTTGCCATCCGAGATCTCAAATTTAGTCATCAGATCTCCCCTTAAGGACTGAAAGAGGGAACCCAGCCTGTCCACGTCCAAACTCTCTAATTCCCTTGGGCTCCCCTGACCCTGATCCCGAGCTGGGCCCAGACCTTCGCCTTGCACTGAGTGCTTTTCCTGAGTAACAACCAGTAAGGGGACTACCTTTGTTAGGGGTACGTGGGACTGGCTAGCCTGGGGATCTGAACCTTTAACCATCCCCTCGGTCTCCTCAGTCAGTACTGATAGTATCCCACTCCGGGTATCAGACAGACCTGCCAGGCAAATTGATTCTCCAAGGGGAGTGCGGAGGTCTCCATACTCTGTATTCTTTGTGTAATAAGATTGGACTCTGCCTGTATGTCGTGACCGGCAGCCTGCTCCATTATTCTGAAATAAGTTTTGAGTGAGGGCGAATTTTTCTTAAGGGGCAATTGCACGGTTTTAGGCACCTTAGCTTTTTTTATATTTCCTGCTTTTTTCCTCCCCTTACAGGGGGTTAATGGCATGGGCCGTTCTCTTTCGACAGGATCTAACTCTCCACCAGCTTTCAGCTCCTGTGACCGAAGTTGGTATCTATTCCTTTGTCTCCCTAGTGGAAAAAGTGATGTAACCAGTTGTTGCCCTTGTTTCCGGCTTAATACTTTTACTGCCGGTGCAATAGCTGGTGTAGGGGTCGAAATAGAACGTGAGCTATCTGGGAGGGGGGGTCTCTCAATTGGCCCCACAATTGGCCTCTGCCTCGTAACACATTCTTGATGTAACTCGCGGTATTGACCATCTGTGGGGTTAGCCGGGGTAGGAACACCTATATCCTGCTCCATAAACTCGCGCTTCGGCGCTATCCCTCCACCACGGCAGCTTTCCGCCTGAACTTGCACTGGTGCCGCATTACCCTAAGTGAGACGAGAGACTCTCTCACAGACTGGCCCACAGAGATGCAGTAGGACGAGGGCTAGATGTGAGCGAAACCACCAGTTCCTCCGGCATACATCCGGGTTTTCCTTCTCCGGCCCTTCTTTCCCAATCATACGTGCCAAAGAGCAGGTCCTAGTGCCGCCACCTCTGCCGTACCTAGGCCGCGTAGTTCATAGATATACCTCGAGGGGGAAAAGGAAATAGAAGGCGGTAATTAATAAATAAAACCTTCTCTGTCACTGTGCCGTCTCCATCCAAATCTTACCGCTTCAGAGTGCCTACTCCAGCCGCTTGTTGTCCCGCTTCGTTCATCGGCATTTTCCAACCATCAGACAGTCTCCCGGAGCCGCTACGACCGGCGTTCAGCCTGCCGCCAAGTTCCTCATCACCGGCCCCGCCCCCCACATCAGACTTTGAATTACAAGTGGCCATTGTCTCAGATAGAGAGAAGATTTCTGAATTGGAAAAGGAGCTTTTCGAACTACAACTATCTCTTAAAGTCAGTGACGAAAAGAACATTAGGAAAAAATGGGAAACCAGTAAGCTGAAGAATTTTGAGTATGGGGAGAAATGTGGGGGCCTTCTCGCTTGGAAAGCTAGAGAGGAAAGATCTAGGAACAATATTAAAGTTTTAACACAAAGGGAGACAGGTATATCAATTATGGAGGATGGGGACATTAGGGAGGAAGCGAGAGGGTTCATGCAAGGCCTATATACGGAAGATGAGAGTGTTGAGATAGAGGAAGCTCAGTCTTGGTTAAGTCAAAGAAATTTACCCCAAATCTCAGAAATAGACAGGAAGTATTTAGAGAGTGAGATCATGGAAGGGGAAGTAATAGCTCAACTTAAGAGAATAAAGCGGGGGAAAGCGGTGGGCCCAGACGGGTTACCAAGCGAAGTATATACTGATTATTCAGAGCAACTGGTACCTGTGCTTACTTTACTTTTTAACCATTTATTGGTTCACGGCCACAGCATCCCCCCTACCTGGGCTGAAACTACGATTACTCTTATCGCAAAACCCAATAAGGACCCAAAAAAAATTGAATCCTATAGGCCCATCTCTCTTTTGAATTTAGATCTGAAACTTTACTCGGGGATCCTGGCAACTAGGCTTGCCAAAATTATAAAATCTATAATCCACCCGGATCAAAGAGGGTTCATCCCGGAGAGGCAGCTGAATGAGCTGACCTTCCAGGCGATTGGAGCCATAGATTATGCTGAAGACAGAGGGCTGTCGTTAGCTTTAATTGCAATAGACGCGGCCAAGGCCTTTGACCAGGTAAACTGGAAATATCTGTGGGCCACTATGGCTGGGTTTGGGTTTCCTCCAATTTTTATAGAGGGAATTAAATCTTTATATCAGGGTCCTAGAGCCAAAGTCTTCGTTAATAATGGCCTGTCCGATTGGTTCCAAATATCTCGCGGCACGAGACAGGGCTGCCCCCTATCCCCCCTTTTGTTTGACATTTATATTGAGCCTTTTGTTTGTTGTATTAGGGCTGATCATGTAATTCAACCTTTTAAAATAGCAGACCTAGAGCTTAAGGCCGCTCTGTATGCAGACGACCTTCTTTTATATACCTCCAATCACGCGGACGCCATACCTAGGCTGTTTCATCTAGCTGAGGAATTTGGAAGGCTTTCGGGATATCAAATAAATAGGGAGAAGACCAAAATAATGGGTTGGAATAATACTACGCCTATACAAAATGTAAAATATAAAATGAGGTCTTTGGGAATTAATTTAACCCATGAACTGAAAAATATATCGAAAATTAGTTGGCAGACAGTAGCAAAAGAAATTACAAAAACATTAACAAGATGGGGTAGTCTGCCATTAAATATCTACGGACGAGTTAACCTCATTAAAATGTCTATACTCCCCAAATTAACGTTTCTGTATAACTCCATCCCCCTATCATTTCCACAGAAAGAGATTAAGAGCCTTCAAGGTAAGATCGTCTCCTTTATCTGGGCATGTAAATCTCCCAGGATAGCCTGGAAAAAGCTAAGGAGGGGGTTACAAATCGGAGGTCTAGTCTTACCAGACCTACTCATGTATTGTCATGCCTTTCATTTTAAAAATTTTAGATTATTGACCAATCAATTGGACTCAACTTCGCAGGGCCGCCTATTCCAGGCATTGCTCCACGATTTACCACAGGGACAGGAGTTTTTTTTATTAAAAATTCGGCGACCAGAAATTTTATAAAAAAGTCCACTAGAAGATCCTGCAGGCTGCCCTTAGGAACTGGGTATATGTCCGGAGAGCTCTGGGAATCCCATATTACCATATTAATGCCCCAGTTTGGGACTCCCCAAGCACTCCGGAGTGCCTTCAGGACCAAGTGTCCCAGCCTCTACAAACAGCTGGCGTGAGGAGATGGGGAGATCTCTGGGGCAATTCGGGCCTCATGGATTGGGATTCCTTTATGTCACTGACAAATGGATCTTTAACGAGATTTAAGTTTTACCAACTCTCCGCCTGGTGGTCAAGACAGATGTTACAGCGAGAGAGGGACCTTGAGATCCTTGAGTCTGTCTGCAGGGGAGGAGGGTGGAAACGAGAGGTTTCATTTTGGTATAGGGCTTTAATGGGGGTAACAGAAATGTTAAACTGTGAGCTGGCGAGTCTTTGGGGTAATTTGATATCAGATAGTCCCGAAGCAATTAGTAAGATCTGGACAGATTCTTTCTCTTTGTCTCAGAGCCTAATAAAACCAGCCAATCTAAGGAGAAACCATCTGTACACGGTCTATCAGGTGTACTGGACCCCTGCTAAACTGTCTAGGGTCACACTTGAGAGTTATTGTTGCCCACGCTGTAAACTCCTGGCAGCCGACAATATACATATATTCTTAGAATGTCCAAAGATTCTTGAATACTGGAAGGAGATCGTGGACTTCCTGGGGAAGGTTTTAACAACCACTATTACATGCTCTCCGAGGTAAGTTTTTTTTTGCCTTACCACCTGGCTACAACGTTAATAACTATTCCTCACAATTCATATTCTATGTGATGGTTATAGCAAGGAGAGAGATCTGTAAAGAATGGAAGTCAGCGGCCCCCCCCCAGGTTTACTGATTGTTTACGAAACATTATAGAAGTCAGTAAGATGGACATGGCGTGCCAAGTAGAGAATACAGACATTGTGTGGTCGGAATTGGTGGCCTGGTTGTCGATATAATGGTCCGATGATTATGCCAGAGGTTTGTGTCAGTCCTGTCCTCCCCAGGTCCGAAGTATTTCATCAAAGGACAGGGAAGTGGGACAAGGAAACAGCCTACCTCTGGGTGACCCCTGACTGCTACACATTGAGTCCAGGGTGGTATCAACTTGACAATGTGAAAGGCACACGGGGTTCCCATCTAGAGTATATACTGGTGGCATATACGAGGACAAAAATAAATAAATAAATAAATAAATAAAAAGTGAATCAGAAGGGAGACACCCCAACAGCAAGGGGAAGAGGAAGAGGAAGCACAAGGGGTACCAGAACAAGAGGCGGAAGAGGTGCCGGCAGCGGAGAGAAAAGGGAGAGCGACTTGGAGCAAGTGGGATGCAAACAAACACGCTCCAAGAGACAGCTATAATGGATGATACTCAAGACAAAAGAACACTTTGTTTAGGCCTCTCCTTTTGCCCTGCAGTACCTATGAACTATGTAGACAGCAGAATAGACATGTTCAAGTTCTGTAGAGAGCTTAAACTACAAAAATGGCACAAGTTGAAACCGGCCAGGAG
This sequence comes from Triturus cristatus, assembly GCF_964204655.1. NCBI lineage: Eukaryota > Metazoa > Chordata > Amphibia > Caudata > Salamandridae > Triturus > Triturus cristatus. The sequence continues at coordinate 945,184,287 of NC_140582.1, forward strand.
TAGGGAACACCATTGTGTGGAACATTCGGACCACGATGATGGGTTAACCATTGGGGATATCGACGCCCTGGTGGCACTACATGAATTGGAGATAGAATCTGAGGTCCAATGTCAGCAGTGATACCCACCAGATTCTTGATGAGATGGAAATCAGATATGATAAATCTGCTTGTTCGGAGTTAAAACCCAAGTCAACCTTTTTACCAGCTATGGCACATGACAATATAGATAGTTTCCAGGAAGTAGTTGGGACAGAACTATTGAAGTTCAGACAGGGAAATTGGTCAAAGAAGATGAAGAAGTTCAAACACAATTTGACCATTGCCTAAAAAAAGGCCATAAGAGACCTGGCAGACGACAACAATATTGTCGTGAGACCCGCTGATAAAGGGGGGAACATTGTCATCCTGTCCTAAACCATGTATGTGGAGGAAGCCATGCGGCAACTATCAGACACCAGTACATATATGATCACCACCAGATCAGAGTACAACAACAGCATTACCTGCATATAGGACAAGTTGGGTGATTGGAAAGACAAGGGTCTCATTGAATGGGAGGAGTTCTGTTTTCTTAAAAGGGACTTTCCTATCCTTCCAGTAATGTACCTGTTACCTAAGGTGCACAAATGTAGAACTAATCCCCCGGGTAGGCCGATTGTATCGTCTAGAGGTAGCGCTTTAGAGAACATATCACGATACGTTGATCATTTTTTAAGAGACTTTGTGATGACCCTATCCTCATATATGAGGGATACAATGGACTTTCTTACCAAAAGACATGACCTAGAGTGGCAGTCTGACTATCTCCTCTAAACCATGGACGTAAATTCACTGTACACAGTGATTGACCATGAACAGGGTATCAACGCATGTGCCAGATTTCTGAAACGCAGACACATCAGATATTGGGGACATACACTAATGATTCTGGATATGTGCAGATTCTGCTTGTGTAACAACTTTTTTATGTTCGATAACGTATTGTACAGGCAAACCCTCGGGACTGCAATGGGCACACGTTTTGCGCCAAGTTTTGCTAACCTGGTCATGGGGGCATGGGAGGAGGACGTCAGAAAAGACACTAGATTGGCTGCCGACTTCGCCAAGGTTATCCTCTGGCGTAGATACATAGATGATCTTTTTGTAGTCTGGCAGGGCAGTAAACACAAAGCTTTGGAGTTTGTAAACAAACTGAACCAAAACTTGTGGAACCTGAGGCTTACAAGTACTCTTAGTAAGAATGAGGTGGAGTATCTGGACACCAATGTACAAATAAAATCTAACAGAGTACAGACCACCCTTTTCAGGAAATGCACAGCAGGGAACACACTATTACATGCCATAAGCAGCCACCTAAAATGGAGCATTCCTTAAGGAGAGCTGCTCCGTGCAAAACGCAACTGCAGCTCGGAGGAAGGATACATAAGGGAACAAGCAGTCATGACACAGAGATTCAGGGAGAGAGGTTATTCAGCTTGGGTCCTCAAAAAAGCTATAGAGAGGATTAAAACAGTAGGTAGGGACACCATGCTAGGGAACACACACAGTGATAATCCTGACAACACAGAGAACACCGACAAGATAGAAACACACCTACCAGACTCAGCATAACATACAGAAGGGGACAGAATCTCAGGGATCTCCTGGTGCATAGTGACCTCAGAAACACAGAGATAACTAGAGGAGTCAATCTAGAGGGCTTCTTCTCATGCGGCCACTGTAAGCTTGTAACAACAGCTGCTTAAAGAAGGAATACTGGAACAGGAGCCCCAATAGTATGGTTCCTATCAAGCAATTCCTGACATGTAGCACCACCTTTGTGATATATGTACTCGAATGCCCGTGCCAACTGAGATATGTAGGAAGCACGACACACTTGGCTAAGAAGAGAATCCTAGAACACATGAGGGCCATCACAGATAAGCAATACCCAATTGCACGACACTTTGAGACGCACCACTTTTCTGATAGTAACAAACTTTTCTTCTATGTGATAGAGCAGGTGAGGGGCAACAGAAGGGGAGGCAATCGCACTCTGAGACTTTGACAACGAGAGTCCAGGCAGATCAAAGGGATGGGGACACGCTACCTGCATGGGCACAATCTGGATGAAGAAATGGTTGTACATCTGCAGTAATAGCCTAGTTAATATGTAGGCCTAGTGTGTTTCTACAGAGTAACATGATGTTATTGAGGGGTACATAGGCCGCAGAACGAACATTGTAAAATATCTCTTTGTGTATGATACCTGTAACCCTGATGTTTTTTATCTACACATGTATATACACGTATGCTGATTCACCGGAAGGTTTTAATACAGTTCTATACATCTTTTACAGGAGGTAAGGAAGGGACTATGTCTCATGCCAATGACAACGGGATCCCTACCATTTTCTTTGATACATCATCCAGCTGCCATCCAGTTCACAGATAAGACTTATCTGTACTTTATGTTTTGTATTTTCTCTAATTAATGTGCACTGTAAGTATAGTCGCAGGGGTTGTTGACAGAAGCACGAGTCTTATTCCATTCTTTCCTTTCACTGTGGGTATCTCATGACCTAGATGTAACATGTTTAGCGTCTAGGAGTCCCATGACCAGAGCATACACCATGACTTTCTATGTGCCACCTTTGGAGCTCTTTCCCTAAACCATGTACCACTAACTAGGGGCTTGCATTTAGTAGGGGTGTGCCTTATCCATATATCGGACCACGATAGATCACACATTATTCACTATATACCAGCAGGACGGCAGTAAATAAAGTGCACTTTTCATTCCCACTAACAAGGGGAATATTTGGAACAGGGAAAGTTCCCTATATGAACATATAGCCGGACTATACAGGACCTACCTACAATAGCACAGGCACTATGCGGCATATATATAACATCAGGCACGTAAACACTGACCGCTAAGCTTATGGGAAGCGGGGAGACGCATACGCTCTTTGGTGACATTTGCAATTCTCTCGAGGGAAGCCACTGCCATATCACGTGCAGCAATTATGCTATAGTTCCTCTACACCTTTACATATTTTGATGAAATAACATGCTCTACTGTTACTTTGGCAAGTTTAGAGAAACTAAATGCACTTCACAAAATGGCGATGAGGCTTGCTGTATTTCCTACTAACATGTAGTCCTCTGTTTATGTTCATTACCCACCCGGAAATGTATGTAAGATTTGTTTGCTTGTCACTCTGTTGTGTGAACAAGACCCTAGGGGGTTGAAACGCGTCACGGAGGGTTTATGGTGTGAATAAACCCCCTTTACTACATCTTGGATTGTTGGTTGATTTTTAACCCGAGAGCACGATTGGAACTCCGTTCACATATTCATTGCTTCACCGGTGTACTCTGCCGGCATCGTGCCACCCCTCCACGGGCTCTGGAGTCCGGAAGGAGTGACTTTGTTGGGATATATATATATATATATATATATATTTGCCCCGTCCCTTCGCAAGGCAATCACAGGTACGGACCACAAATAGTAGAATGCATGATGCAGTGCTTTATTCCATAAATCAAATTCTTAGCAACCAGTCAGTCCTTGGCTAGTGCCCAGCATGATGCATTTCGACCGTTACATCATGGTCTTGATCACATTTATATAGCTATATCTATATATATGTATATATATTACCTACTGGCGGTCGCCAGTAGGTAGTTATAGTTAGGACCTATTATCCATAGGAAATCCACAACATTCTATTTGGAATAACTTTGGCGCCGGTTGACGAATCTTCGCGAAATATTCAAAACTGGTGGGGCGCTCCGGTCCGCTCCTATCCTGAAAGTCTCGGGGTGATTTGTCAAGCGGGGACCGAGAAAAAAGGGGGGGTCCCAAGACGTGTTTTCCCCATGCAATTTTCCATAGGAACCTTTAATCGCAGCTACAGCCCGAACTGCTGAACGGAATTACACCAAATTTGGCAAAGAGGTAGCCCTTGGTTCAGAGTCGTACCTTTTGGTTAAATGGTGTAAATCCGTTCAGTAGTTCCTGAGAAAATCAAAAGTAAAATCACATATATATCTGGGCGGAGCCTAACCACACACCTCACCGTGAGATCTGATTGGCTGTCAGCACTTCATCCAAGAAGTGTTGGCAGCCATCTTGGGACCAATATACATGATAGCACTTCTTTAAAAAGCATTGCAGTTAATAGAAGGTTTTAAGACTTTAGTTACATTATAAATCATTTGTTGATGGTACCACACTCATTTTAGGAATTGTGGTTTGTTCTAAGTTGATTTTACCATGTGAAAAAGCCTTCTGCTCGGATATCATGAATCATGTCTGAGAGAAAACTATGTTCTCATGCTTTTCCCACAGAGGTTTGGAAGGTGATCTATAAGCTAAACTGAGAGCATATTTCCTGTAAATTCACATTATCTTTCTCAGTCATGTGAGTAACATTCTCAGTAAAACATGTACATCCAACAAGGGCAGAGACTGTCAGTTGATTCCTTTGTGTTCTACTGCAGCTTGCCAGAGTGTTCTAAAGAACAACTAGAGTGCTAACAGTCCTACTTATGACAAACGTATTGCACACCTGAAGCCATCTTGATTGGAATAAAGTGGTTACTCTTAAAACATTTAATTTAAAAAGGAACAAAATGAGGGGGTTCATTTTGCCATAGAAAGTATGATTAGTGCTGAAGAAACAAAAATTAGGGCACATTTTGAGTGACTTCTCAAATCCGCTTCTATTTCATAAAAAAATTCTGACATGCAGACTGAAACATGCACTTTTAATACCAGCAGCAGACTTCTGTGGGAGCAGTAGCTTTACTACAGTGATCAAATGAGCAACTAGAGTGCTAATATTCAGAATTTATGGTAAAGGTGTGACATATCTGAATACCTTCTTGATGGAATCAAGTAAAAAACTGAAAGCATTTCCAACTGAGGAGACTGCAGTAAAGGAGGAAATTAGGAAACTTCATAACAAATAAATCTCCCAAGATGGCCACCAGAGACAAAAGAGCCCAAATGCAGCACAAATATCACCCAGATGTAGACCACATGTAGCCCAATGACAGAAGTGTGCAAAACACTTTTTATTTTTTGTGTTTTTGCAGTTTTATATAGTTCAAACTTGTCGGGTATTGGAGTACTTTACATGAGCATTGGTTACATCACACAAGAACAAATTCATCACACAAGAAAAAATTCATTTTGGTTGTAGACATGGGGAGATTAAGTGATCTGACCAGAATCACAGAATGTCGAGCTGAAGCAGAAACTCCAACCTGGTTCCCCAGTTGCAAAGGCTGCAGCTCTGGAAGTAACACCACATCCTCTCCCCCCAAGTACAACATTTAATCAAGTGGTCAACTGGATAAAAAAACAAAGCTAACAAATAATTTAAAAGTGCTTTGTCTCTATTTGAAAACTCAGAAAATATGTCCGAATTTTAGTTTATTAGAGCACTAACCATAATTTTGATGCAAATAAGACCCTCTCATATATGTAATTTGTATAGGAAATGCTCTAGGTATTACAGTTTTTATTACATCAAGATGATGTCAGGCGTTCCACCCTTTTGAATGTTAGCAATCTAGTTGTTCATTAGGATACTGTTGAGAGGCAAGGGCCAGGGGCACGGACTCTGAAAATTTAAAGAAGGTAGGAGGGTGCAGAGGCAACAATTTGACCACACTGGGCAGGCAGGAAGGGAAGTGGCAGCACAACAGACTATGGACGGCAGTGGAAAAGGGGGCAGGGGCAACAAACCAACAATACAGGACTGGCAAGAGAGGCTGTGGCAATATAGTAGACCATTGTGGGCAGAAGGAAGAGGCAGTGGTAGTACAACCATACAAGCCAACAGACCCGATTCAGCCAGGAAACGTCCAATGTTTTTATGCTCAAATGGGCTTTATTTGATCTGTCTCCTGTCTACAATCTCCTCTTTATCAATGTAACTCAAATCAATACCCCAGTTTTTTTCAAAATCTCCCTCTTACCAAGTTCAAAATGTTCGCAAGTATGGTACATTGGATCATGGAAGGCAGGAGGAATTGGGGTAGGGACATGGACTTGGATAACAGAGGACAGGAGGGACATGGAGAGGTGCACCAAACTGACCCTACAGGGCAGGCTTCAGGGTTTGCAGCAGCACAATACACCACACAGGGCATGCGGGACGGGAGTGCAGCACAACAATCCATAGAAAGCAATAGGGAGGGGACAGAACCATGCACATGGACAACAGAGAACAGAGGGGAAAGAGGCAATGGTAGCTAGCTGACCATAATGGACAGACAGGAGAGAAAGCTGCAGTATAACAAACCACAAAGGGCAGGAGGGACGGATCAGGGGCATTACAATGGAACAGACAAGCCAGGAGGGAGGGAATAGGGGTCTGCACATGGAAACAGAGGGCTGGGGGCAAGGGGGCCAGGCAGGAGCAGCAAGATGACCATGGAGGTCAGGCAGGATGGGCACTAGAAGCAAAACACACCATGGAGAGCAACAGTGAGACTATGATGGCATACACAGAGACCATGGAGGGAAGGTGGGAGGGGGTCAGGGGCACCTAGCTGACCACACAGGGAAGGTGGGAGGGGCCGTGGCAGCACAGAAGACCATGCATGGCACGCGGGAGGGTTAGTGGCAGCACAATGGCTATGATGGGCAAGTAGGAGGGTGCAGGGGCATGCACAAAGGTCCATGGAGGATAGAAGGGAGGGTCAGGAACTGGGCACAGACAAGAGAGTTCAGGGGAAGGGGCCTCACAGCAGACCACGTGGGGCAAGCAGGAGAAGCAGTTGCAGCACAACAGACCAGGGAGGGCAGAAGGGTGTGGCAGTAAAATGCACCATGGAGGACAGGAGGAAGGAGATAGGGGCATGGAATGTGGACAGGCAGGGTGGAGGTGGCAGGACCAGGTTACAGTCATCTGACATTGCTAGGCAGGTGGGAGGGGAGTGACAGCTCAGCAGAACACTCAGAGTAGATAGGAGTGGCAGGTCCATGGAACATGGTGGGCAAAAAGGATGGAGCAGGGGCATGCACAAAGACATCGGAGGGCAGGTGGAAGGAGAAGAGGGGCAGCAAGCTAAGCACAGAGGCTGAGCAGGAGGTCAGTGATGGGGCATAGAATTGGGCAATGGGGGGCAGGAGGAGTGGACTGGTTCATCATGCTAAATGGAGGGCAGTGGCAGCACATCAGACCATGCATGGCAGGAGGGAGGAGACTAGTCCATGGATTCAGACAACAGAGGATAGGGAGGAGGTGGATGGGGCAGCAAGCTAACTGTTCAGAGAAGGCGGGAAGGCCAGTGGCAGAACAACGGCCACACAGGGCTGTAATAAGGGAGCAGGGACATGGACTTGGGCAATGGATGGCTAGGAGGAGGGAAGGCAGGAGCAGCAAGCTTGGGTGGAGGCAGCACAATGCCAGGCCCTGCTTCCAACCGCCCACCATCCATTGTGATATGCATCTTACTTAACGTTAAAAAAAACCTAGAAATTTGCTGAAAAAAACAAAGATTACAGGGACGGTATAGTTAGACTCAGATTTCACTCATACACAACCAGTGAAATTCAGCAGCTATAGTTACCTGAGCTAATGATAACTTACGCCCCCGCAATGTACTGCTAATGACCTCAGACATTACATCATTCATGACATGGTCAGTTACATCACTCATAACATCTCTAATGAGCTGTGAATGGAATGGAACTATATTCGCTAGAACTTTATTTAGGGATTTTTTCCCTTTTCTTTCGTGTAAGAACCATTATAATACGTAACGTGCCCAGATTAACATGGCCGATAGCTTTTCACTTTATGGTTTAAATCTGTTTATTAATTTGTGCAAACAATAAAACAAAGCCCACGACTCCGTAGGCACAGTGCCAATGAGAAAACATAGTTGCCTGTCATATCGTTACCCAGAATAATAAGCGTGGGGCAGACCCACCAAATAAAGAAAATGAAATCACTTAAAAAGGATACAAACATTCAACAATGCCCCCCCTCCCTCCTCCCCTCCCTCGTCCACTTTATCCGTAAGAGTAAGAACATCGTTTAGGGATCAGCGCCGCCGCCAACGGCGGTTCTGGGAAGCGGCCTCCGGAATCGGTGTATCCACGAGGCGCAGCAATCGCAGGTAGCGGGGGCAGGTCAGCTCCCGAAACTCGGACACCAGCAGGGTTAGGAAGGGCCTCCACAACTCCGGAAACTCAGACCCCCTACCGGCCAAGGTGAGAGTGAGCTTCTCCCTGCCCAACACCAGCCAAAGCCTCTGGAGCCATCCGGTGAATGTTGGAAGCTGAGCAGATCGCCAGTGTATCAGTATGTTTTGTGTCGCTGCACCTAAGGCAATAGCAATCAGCCGGCCCCTCCGGGACTTGAGTGGATATGTCAGCGAGTTGGGCAAGCCCAGGAGGACATAAGCGGGGAATCGCGGGAGTTGCGTCTCCAGATGGAGATCAATTTCGTCTAAGACTTGGGCCCAGTATGGTTGGAGGCAGGCACAACTCCACAGAACATGCTCCTGGGTACCCACCTCCCCGCACCCCCTCAAACACAACGCGCTCCGGCGAGAGTCAAAGCGATGCAGGCGCTCCGGCGTGTAATACCAATAAGTGGCGAGTTTAGTCATAGTCTCTGTAAGTCCCATGTGGTATGCCGAATGCCGTGCTCTATGGTATATGCCTTCCCACTCTTTATGACTGAGAGATCTACCCAGGTCCCTCTCCCAACGAGTCCTGCCTGCATTATATGTGTGTGCAGTAGTGTCTAGAAGCATTTTGTAGATATCAGAGATTATTTTCTTACCGGACGTGCGCGTTACCAGCCACTTTTCGTAAGGGGTCAACAGGCGCTGCGCCTGGGGTCGGACCTGCGGGTGGAGTGCCCAGTGTCTAACCTGCAAATAGGCCAAGCGCTCAGACTCCGGAAGGCCATAATGTTCTTTGAGCTGCGGGAATGTGATCATGCCGTCAAAATCAAAAAGGTGACCTAGTGACCTACAGGAGGAGGAGCGCCAAGCGCGAAAGGCCCGCAAATCCGCCCCAGGGTGGAATTCTGGGTTATCAAATATTGGGGTAAGGGGCGACAGGAAGGACGTCAGGCGGTGGGTAGTGTAAGTGCGGTCCCAAGACTCCAATACAGTGCTTGTAATGTAAGAGGCCCGGGATTGCATTCTATGGTGGTCCTTGGCCAGAAGGTGGGTCTCCTGTAAGAGGCAGATGTCTGCTTTCATGTGTTCCAAGTAGTTAAGGATTGCCCTTCGTTTGACGGGGTTGTTCAATCCCCGCACATTTAGCGTCAGGACTTTAAGAGGGGTGTGTGGCATCTAGGGACCAGAAACAGAGCCAATGGCGATAGAAGCGGCTGGCCATGCGAAACAGATGGGAGCTACGCCCCCGACTATCAGATCGGGTGCGTGATAACTCTGAAGTGCCATAGAGAACAGTGGACGAGGGAACCCCTACCCAGAACCAGCCCCCTAACACCCCTTATAAACAACTGGACCAGCGATGAAAACCACTGGTAAAAGTAAACAAAAAAATCAAAATCCAAAGGTATTGTCCGTCTCCTTGGGTATACCAGGAGAGCGTCCATGTGGGGACCATAATGTGACCAAGGGGGAAGAGACTCGGCTCCTCCCGCCGTCCACCGGGAAGACCTGGACCCGTTGCGGCAGAGTATTCGCGTCAACCACTCACTCGCCTCCCGGTCCCGCCCCGGCCAGGGTGTCCGTCACGGATGCCAGTGCATCCCGGTGACTCTGTACAATGTCAGTTTTGTTGGGCTTCCTGGTTCGTCGGCGCCCACCCTGGCGCCGCCACCCCGACGCAGAGGGCTCGGGTCCCGAGCCCGTGCTGTGAGAGTCGTCATCTGCGCCCGGCAGCGGGAGGCCCAGCAACCTGCAGGATTCAGAGAGTGAGCGGAGCTGGTGTAATTTGCCGGCTAGTCTAAAGATGGGGCGAAAGGGGTGGCCCCACGAGTACGGGACACCCTGCTGCCGAAGATGCTCAGTCACTGGGCGGAATTGCCGGCGGCGTTGTAGGGTGATCAGGGCCAGGTCTTGATACAGCACCGGTGAGTGCCCCTGGTAGGAGATAGGATGGAGGGTTCTCGCCTTCGTGAGGATCGCCTCTTTGGTTTTGAAGTCCTGAACGCACACCAGTATGTCTGCTGGAGGGGCGTTGGGCCCCCGAGGCGGGCCAACTCTGTGCGCCCTGTCTAAGACGATCTCAGTGCCCTCCGGAGCGGCCAGGACATGACGGAAGAGGCCCGTGGCGAATGCAAAGAGGTCTTTGGTGTCATCCAGTGCCCTCACTCCCTGGATATGGATGTAGTGTCTGCGGGATCTGTTTTCCAAATCCTCCATGTGAGTTTGGACATCCAGCTGTTGATCCTGCAGGCGGAGAATCTCCTGTTGGAGTGTAGTGATGTCCGACACCGTGGCATCGCACTTTTCCTCCAGGGTCGCGACACGGTCCCCAACGTCGTCGACATCGCGCCGGATCTCCTTTATCTCAGCCGTGAGGTCAGCCTTCACCGTCTGAAGGTCCGCCCTGAGAGTTTGAAAGAGAGATTCCATATATGCTTTGGTGATCGGCTCTTCCCCGTTGCTGGAGGGTGCTGAGGAGGCGCCATCGTGGGGGTCCCGCCGGCAGGGCTGGGGGCGGAGTGAGCGAGCCCAAAGATGTCCTTCAGTGGTTTCTGCTTTCGCCCCTAGATGAGGGCATACTCATGAGGTCACAACTAGGTATCCCGCACCAGGGGGCACGTCAGGTCCAGTGCAGTGGTCGGGGGACGCCAGTGAGTGAGCCCCTGCTGCGCCAAATGAGAGCCTTGAGCCGTCTCCAGGCTACTGTTGCCCACCACCCAACAGGACTGTGAGGAAGGCCTCGTGGGCGCGCCGCGCTGTCTCAGCAAGATAGGAATGCAGAGGGGCCCTGCACCCCTAGGGGTCAATGTCCAGCTGGTACAGTTCCTCCACCCCGTGGGGACCTCCTCCGGGCCTTCACTCGGCCGCCCTGCTATCCTCTCTGGGCGAATGTAGGCCTTTTCGCCCCTCAGGCCGGCTATCCCCTGCTCCGCACGATCAAAGGCGACCCACCGGATCCTCCCCAGCCGGCACACCAGAGGACCGAGCCCTCCCAGTCTCCCGGCAAGCGTGGGTGTCTCCTACCTGGTTCCGGCTGCCACGCGCCACTGCCCCTTCGCCACCGGGCCCAACCAGTCCACACGATGTGTCGCTCCTCGATGCCAGGCCGGGGATCCGAACAGGCCTCAGCGCCGCACGACGGAGGAGCAGCCGGGCAGGACGTGTCCACGAGGTCCCTTCCAACGCCGGGCGCCAGTGCCCTCCGGAAAGCAGCCGGAGGTCGTCCGTGGGGGCGCAGAAGTGTGGGGAGGGCCACCCACTCCAGGTCCGGTGTCTCACCGCTCCCTCGGGCGGCCACAGGGGGAGGCCTCCTGCGCCGGCTCAGGCTCCGGAAAATCGGGGGTTGCACCGCGGCCCACCTCACTGCCCCGATCTGGTGGGCGGGCAGGGTTTCCACCACCGCTGGGCCGTGGATCGCTCCGGGGGTCAGTGGAAGGCCAACCGCAGGCGCGCAGATGGGCGGGGAGGGCCTCCTGGTCCGGGCCCCCCAGCGCAGCGTCCTGTTTGCCCCAGAGCTCCGCTCGGTGTGTTCCTCAGGGCGATCCCAGGGGGCGGCCTCCCGTTCCGGGTCCTCGCCTAGTCTGCTGCACCCCAGGATGCAGGCCACCGCGTGGCCTCCGGCGGGTCCCAGGAGTCTCGGAACCGGCCCGCCTCTCCTCACCTCCTCTGTCGCCGCAGCCCCAAGGCACCCGGGCTCGTTCTCCGCGCCGGCCGGCGGGTCTCCGGACAGAGGCCGGGAAGTAGGAAGCTGGCCTCGACGGCTCCCGCCCGGGGCCGCTGCGCCGCTGAAGCCTCTGTGGAAGCGCCCGTCGGCGCTGGCCCGGCCTCCTCTCCGCCAACCAGCACCCGGCCGCACAGTGCAGGCGATCATCGCCGAGCTCCACCGCGGTCCAGTCAGCCTCTCTCAGGGCGATCTGCGCCAACGCCACCGGCTATTCGGGGGTCCCACAGAAGCTGTACAAAGCGTATTTCGGCGGACGGCGGGCAGGAGCTTCACCAAACGCGTCCTACCTCGCCGCCATCTTGGCCACGCCCCCTAGCCTTTCACTTTAAAGTAATGTGTAGTCCATTGTTTATTGTTTGCAATTCTAAGTATGTTTATTATGAATAAGTCACGTTGACGAACATACAGGTATGGCGGTCACGGGGGAAGATATGCTAAAATGACATTGTGTGCATATTATCACTTGTTATCTTTTCTTTATTGCATCAATTCCTGAATTTTCAAATTGTGACCAGGCCAATATGGCCGCCAGCTTTTTGGATTAAAGTAATGCACTGCTGATGATGTCACATATTACATCACTCATGACATGGTCAGTGACATCACTGATGACATCACTGATGACATCTCAAATGACATCACTGATTACATCATCTACGTGATCATCTGATGTACCTCTTGGTTAACTCTTGATTTCACTCCAGACATCCTAGCTGCACTACCTCAGGATTACTACATATTACATGCTAATCGGCCCCCAGGTAAATTGGGTGGTGGTGTTGCCGCCATCATCCATACAAACCATAAATTCCCCTCCATCACTCCTCTCTACCTCCCGGCGCTAGAGAACATGGCCATTAAATGGGATTCTATTTCTGGATTCCTCATCTGTGTTATTATTTACAGGCCCCCACAACACGTCTTCATTCCCTCTCTCCTTGAGTGAACAGATGGCCAATCTAGCCATAACCTACTCTAATATAATTCTCATAGGTGATCTGAATTACTGGCTTAACGATGCTCTCGGCGGGCCACATGCCGCAGAATTATCTGATCTACTCTCCAACCTTAACTTCACACAGCATATTTCCTCCTCCACCCATATCAAAGGGCATACACTGGACCAAATTTGGTCCATGAATCTGACACTTTCGGCACCCACTATCTCACCTTGCATTTGGTCAGATCACCACCTAATAAAATTTACAGTAACGATCCCCTTACACTCCAAGACCATCACGGCCGAGGGTGGCATTATAAGAAAATGGAGGGCTCTTAACAAACAGGATTTCATTAACACCTTAACCAATTCAGCACCCACCTCTGACCCCGATATTAATTCCATGGAAGACAATATGTCTACCTGGTTACTTGCCAAGCTAAGGCGGACAAGGTCACACCACAGGCCATGGTGCTCCTGGATCTGTCGGCCGCATTTGACACGGTCGACCATGAAATCCTGATGGACCGTGTCAGACAGACCAGCATACAGGGTTCAGTCTACGATTGGATTAAATCCTTCCTTGACGGCCGCACTCAAGCAGTGTGTCTCGCCCCTTTTATGGCTCCAAGGATCGCCACTACATGTGGGGTCCCACAAGGCTCATCGCTGTCTCCCCACCTGTTTAACCTTTACCTCCTGCCCTTGATTCACTCTGTAAGGAACAGGAAGGTAACCTTTTTTAACTACGCTGATGACCTCCAACTGGTTTTTACTATTGATAACTCCCCTGACTCAATGCAGGATTTCCAAGCCTCCATGCTTCATATTCAGCGTTGGATGGATCTTAACCATCTTAAACTCAACCCGGGCAAGACCGAATTAGTCTTGGTCGGGAAGGCCCAGACCTTTTGGGGTCCACACTACTGGCTGACCAAACTGGGACCTCCCCCCATCCCGTCCCCCTCGGTAAAAAGCTTAGGAGTCACCATAAACGCTGATCTTTCGCTTAGAGGCCAAGTGGGGGCAGTGGTCTCCACTTGCTTCTTCCAGCTACGCAAAATGAGGAAGATCGCCCACCTGCTAACCCACGCCGCCCTCATACAGGTAGTGATCTGTTTCTACTTAAACGCCTCCAGCTGGTGCAAAACCACACTACGAGAATTGTTCACAAGCAACAAAAATGGCAATCTGCCAGACCTTTACTAGTAAAACTCCACTGGCTCCCAATCGCACAACGGGCAGCCTTCAAGACAGGGTGCCTAATTTTCAAGGCCCTCCTTTGTAGGAGTCCTAAATCTATCAACTGCCTGATATCGAGGAATGCTCCGTCCTGCAACTTGCACTCAGCACCCCTCTACCTACTTACCACCCCCACCTTCAAGCTTAAATGCCAAGGAGGGTGTAGGTTTTCATATTTGGGCCCCAAACTCTGGAACTCCCTACCATTAGGGATTCGATCATGCAACAACCTCCTGGGGTTTAGAAAAATGCTCAAAACATTGCGTAATCCGTTGTTGCCTTGATACTGCCCAAAGCATAGCGCCAAGAAACCTTCCGGTGTATGTGCGCAATAGAAATTTTTATTAACATAGCATAACATAACCTCCTCACACCCTAAAATACAGGCTACCATTCTCAAAACCATAGACACACCAATACTAGTACAGCTACAATATTCTGTGCACTATGCATGCAGACCTCTAATCAGCTACATAGCTTTGATACAGTCTTTTAAATACTCAGTTAGTACCTATGCAGTCTAGGAATCCTTCTATCTGTCCCATGCACTTCTCCATTCAACCATCCAGCACTATCTACGTATCCTATCACTCTGCCAATACCTAAGCACTAATAAATTTAGCATGCACTCTCTTTGTAGCACTGAAATTAATCCAGTTATTAGTCATATGCTTAAGGAATGGCCTAGCCACTAACACAAGTGCAGGTACAATATTTTGTACACTATGCATGCAGACCTCTAACCAGCTACATACTATTGATACGCTCTTCTAAATACCCAGTTAGTACCTATGAAGTCTAGGAATCCATCTGTCTGTCCTATGCACTTCTCCATTCACCCATCCAGCATTATCTACGTATCCTATCACTCCACCAATACCTAAGCACTTATAAATTCAGCACGCACTTTCTTTGCAACACTGAAATTACTCCAGTTATTAGTCGTATACTTAAGGAATGGCGTAGTCAAAAACACAAGTGCAGGTACAATATTTTGTACACTATGCATGCACACCTCTAACCAGCTACAAACTATTGATACGCTCTTCTAAATACCCAGTTAGTACCTATGCAGTGTAGGAATCCTCCTGTCTGTCCCATGCATTTCTCCAACCACCCATCCAGCACTATCTTCTTATCCTATTACTCCACCAATGCCTAAGCACTTATAAATTCACTATACACTCTGTTTATAATACTGTAATTATTCTAGTTACTAGTCATGAACTTATGGAATGGCCTAGCTACTAACACAAGTATATCTATAATATTTTGTGCACTATCCAAGCAGACCTCTAACTAGCTACATACCATTGATACACTCTTCTAAATACCCAGTTAGTACTCATGCAGTGTACGAATCGTCCAGTCTGTCCCATGCACTTCTTTAATCACTTATCTACCACTATCTACTTATCCTATCACTCCACCAATACGTAAGCACTTATAAATTAAGTGTTCACTCTGTTTGCAGCACTGTCATCATTCCAGTTACTAGTGGTATTCTTATAAAATGACCTAGGAACCAACACAAGTACACATAAAATATTCTGTGCATAATCCCTACAAATCTCTAAGCAGATACATACTATTGGTCCACTCCATTAAATACTGAAGTAGTACCCATGTAGTGTAGGATACCTCCTGTCAGTCTCATGCAATTCTTCAATCACCCATCCAGCACTATGTTCTTATTGTATCAGTCTGCCAATACCTAAGCACTTATGGGGCAGATTTACAAGCACCCTGCACCACCAGTACGTCACTTTTTGTAACGTAGTGATGGCTCCAGACACTCCTTCATATTTACAAGGA
Source organism: Triturus cristatus (assembly GCF_964204655.1). NCBI lineage: Eukaryota > Metazoa > Chordata > Amphibia > Caudata > Salamandridae > Triturus > Triturus cristatus. The sequence continues at coordinate 945,200,149 of NC_140582.1, forward strand.
GAGGAAAAACCACCCTGCATGGTTTTCCTCTCCTTGTAAATACGACCCCTTCATACACAGAACTTTGCGTTGAAGGGGCGTCCCATAGGTGTTGCTGTGGGTGTTCCCACGCAAGACCCATAGAATAAGACACATCTCCAGATTTATGAGAAATCGTAAATCTGGAGGTGTGTGTGAATGCTGCGCCATCCTAGAGTTGGTGTAGCAATGTGCAACGAGGAGAATTGTTTTCATTTCTCCTCATTTTTTCCTCTTTCAATGCATGCTGCATTTCACAGCATACATTGAAAGAGGAAAATGCCTTTCTTGATTGAAAACAATCTCCACATGACACAGACATCCTTGCACCATGGTGCAAGGGTGCCTGTGTCACCGCATGGCTGCAGTTTGTGCAGCAGTGCAGAGGGAAGCACAGAGTTGCAACATATTCATGTACATATGTCACATCCCTGTGCTTCGCAAGTGCCACAGTGCAGTACAGCTAAAGAGCTTGCAGTGTCACGCTGCAGTACTTCCTCATAAGTCTTCACCTATAAATTCACCATACACTACTAATGCATTCTTTCAGTCAATCATGCTGTATACATATATTCAACCAAACCTTCATACATTACCTTGCAATTATATTTCTTTCTTTAACCAGATAAGGTAGTTCTGTAGTTTGTATTTTTTTTTTTTAAAATTAACAATTTTTTATTTTTTTTGTTTTTTTAAAAAAAATTAACAAAAAGTAGAACAAATAAAACAGGAATCATTTGGAATTACTTATCATTCCAAAAACAGAAAAATTTACAACAATGGTTGCGTTGCGCAGCACAAACTGCATCCACCGACTGCTCACCGAAGCATAAAAGTTTCTTAGACTTCACGCAGTGTTGCTCGAGAAAGGCGAATTATGGCCTAATGTCCATTGCAGGTGTTCCTGAGGACGCTCCAGATGTACTTGCCACAGCAGGTGAGGGGTTCAAAGCAGCTTGCCTCATTTCCTCCCGAGCAAGATTGAGAGGATGTGTGGTCCGGAGATGCTTGTACATAGAAGCCTCTTGTCAGGACTCGGTCACAAATTTTGCACGTCACCTTTCTCGCATTTACTTTCTTCTCTCCAGGTAGAAAAGTGAAGAATTTCCACACAACAGATTCCGGCCTCTGTGGACGTGGTGCCTCCTGCAAGAATTCTTCTTCAAAAGATACTTCCTCCTGCTGCTGCTGCTGTCCAGATTCCATTTTATTTGATATTTTTTTTAAAACACCAAAAATAACAAGCAAAAAGGGTTCTTGTAGGAAAAGAGATGTCTCTCTAAAGATGCTCCAACAAGAATGATTAAAATGGGTGGGGTCCTTCAATAGTTACATTGGGAAATGTTATGAACCAATGAAATCTTTTTTTTTGAGGTCACATGGGATCCGCACACTCTGCGCTCACATAGCACGCACCCGACGCGACTTCGCGAAAATATATTTAAAAATAATATGTTTATTATAAGTACAAATATATTATTTTTATGAATATCTTAGATAGTCTCTTGCCCTAATATGTATATTAAACACACATACATATCATTTTCAATCAATCAAATAATTTGTAAAGCGCACTACTTACCCGCAAGGGTTTCAAGGAGCTGTGGGTGGGGAGTGGGGGGTGCTGTTGCTACTGGTCGAACAGCCAGCTCTTGAGTCATCTCCTGAAGGTTAGAAGGTCTTCGGTTTGTCGTAGGTTGAGGGGGAGGGTGTTCCAGGTCTTGGCGGCGCGGTGGCAGAAGGATCTGCCTCCGGCTGTGGTTCTACAGATGCGTGGGACGGTAGCCAGGGAGAGGTCTGCGGAGCGGAGTTTCCTGTTGGGTACGTAGAAGGAGAGTCGACTGTTGAGATAGGCTGGGCCGGTCTTGTGGAGTGCCTTGTGTGCATGGATCAGGAGCTTGAAGAAGATTCTTTTGTCGACAGGAAGCCAGTGCAGGTTCCTCAGGAGGGGGGTGATGTGGTTGCGGCGCGGGACATCGAGGATCAGGCGTGCAGAGGCATTCTGGATTCTTTGCAGTCTGTTGATGAGCTTGGTCGAGGCTCCGGCATGGAGGCCGTTGCCGTAGCCGAGTCTGCTGCTGACTAGGGCCTGGGTGACTGTTTTCCTTGTGTCTGTCGGGATCCATCTGTAGATCTTGCGGAGCCTACGAAGGGTGTTGAAGCAGGTGGAGGAGACAGCATTGACTTGTTTGGTCATGGTGAGTTTCGAGTCAAGGATGACTCCCAGGTTGCATGCGTGGTTGGTAGGTGTGGGGTGTGTCCCCAGCGATGCGGGCTGCCAGGAATCATCCCATGCTGAGGGGTTGGGCCCGAGGATGAGGATATCCGTCTTGTCTGTGTTCAGCTTAAGGTGGCTATCCTCCATCCAGTCGGCGACGGCCTTCATTCCCTGGTGGAGTTTGGATTTGGCTGTGAGGGGGTCCTTGGTGAGGGAGAGGATCAGTTGCGTGTCGTCGGCATAGGAGATTATGTTGAGGTTGTGATGTCGGGCGATGCGTGCGAGAGGCACCATTTAGACGTTGAACAGCGTCAGGCTGAGGGAGGATCCCTGCGAGATGCCGCAGATGATCTCGGAGGCTTCGGATCGGAACAGGGGTAGGCGGACTCTCTAGGTTCTACCGGAGAGGAAGGAGGAGGTCCAGTCCAGGGCCTTGTCTCAGATCCCTGCGTCGTGGAGTCATGTGCATAGTGTGCAGTGGCAGACGGTGTCGAAGGCGGCGGAGAGGTCCAGAAGGATGAGGGCCGCCATCTCGCCGTTGTCCAGTAGGATCCTGATGTTGTCTGTGGCGGCGATGAGGGCGGTCTCGGTGCTGTGGTTGCTGCGGAATCCTGACTGGGAGGGGTCCAGGATGCTGTTGTCTTTGAGATAGCGGGTGAGCTGGATGTTGACTATCTTCTCGATGACCTTAGCTGGGAACGGAAGCAGGGAGATGGGAGTTTTTGAGTTCGCTCGGGTCCGCCTTGGGTTTCTTCAGTAGGGCGTTGATCTTGGCGTGTTTCCAGCTCTCAGGGAAGGTCGCGGTCTCGAAGGAGAGGTTGATGATGTTGCGCAGGTGGGGTGCGATGGAGCTGCCAGTTTTGTTGAAGATGTGGTGTGGAAAACGGTCAGACGGCGAGCCGGAGTGGATTGTGCCCATGGTCTTGATTGTGTCTTCGATGCTCATGTTGGCCCAGGTTGTCAGGGGGTCGTGGTCGGTGGGGTGTGTTGGGTCCGGCATGTTGGGGCCTGTTAGGGTCGTCTGGGTGTTGAAGCTGTCGTGAATGTCAGCGATCTTGCGGTGGAAGAAGGTGGCGAAGGAGTCGCACAGGGCTTGCGACGGTGGGATGTCGTTGGCGTTGGAGCTGGGGTTGGAGAGTTCCTTCACGACGTTGAAGAGCTCCTTGCTGTTGTGTGCGTTGTTGTCGAGGCGGTCTTTGAAGGAGGTCCTCTTGGCGGTCCTGATGAGGTGGTAGTGGTTGCGGATGGCATCTTTGTGGGCTGTGCGGCCACCCGGCGACTTCTTGCTGTGCCATATGTTCTCCAACATCTGGCAGGTGCGCTTTGACACTAGGAGTTCTGGGGTGAACCAGTTGGCTCTCTTGCTGGTGTGTCTGAGGGTTTGTTTTTTCAGCGGGGCTAATGTGTTGGTGCAGTCGTCCATCCATCGTCTGAGGGTGCGCGCACCATCGTCGGGGTTGGTCGGTGGGTTGAGTGGGAGGTTTGTCTGTAGCTGTACTTCGGTGATTTTGCCCCATCAGCGATGGGGGATCTGTAGGGTGCGGTGATGTGCGACGGGTTTCCGGAAGGTGAAGTGGATACAGTGGTGGTCGGTCCAGGTGGGTTCGGAGACGTGGCTGAAGGAGACAAGGAGATTTTAGAACACAAAACAATTTCGCGGGAGTTGCGCACCCAGCGCGCCCCAGCACGTATATGTCACGCGGGACCCGCCACCGTACAAGCGTCACGTACCGTAATGCGCATGTGTCGCAAATGTGCAGGAGCAGTTGTCGCGGACTGGTCGCATACCAATAGCGCACATCACGTAATTTTAAATGTACATGATGTAACTGAAAAACACGCAGCCGTCGCACACCGTACGCTGATCCTTCACGACGTTTCTAAAATGGCGGCTTGAATCCGCGCACCCACCGTGATGTGTACGCTTTGGGTGCGTGACTCAGAAAAAAATTGGAATTTTTTTTAAAAAAAGAATATAAATATATTACAATAAAAAAATAAAACAAAAAAATTAAACAATATTTCAGTTTTAATTTTTTTGTGCAACTATCAGAAAAATATATAATGTTATTTAAAGAATAAAATATTTATAAATAAACAGTTAAAAAACTGTAGAAAATCAGTACAAAAAAATAGGTATAACTACTATTACACTTAAAAATTTGCATTTAAAAAACCTTTAAAATTCACTGAAAAAAACATAGGTTTCAGAGACGTTATAGTTAGAAATTAGCATTTAAAAAAGCTTTGAAATTCAGTGAAAAAACCATAGGTTTCAGAGATGTTTTAGTTAGAAACTAGCATTTAAAAAACCTTAGATATTCACAGAAAAAAACATAGGTTTCAGGGGTATTATAGTTAGCTGGACATTTCACTCGTACAAAACCATAGAAATTCCTCCGTTATAGTTAGTTCTGCTAACTATAACTCGCGCACCCGCAATGCACTGCTGATGATGTCACATATTACTATTGTACGGAGTGACCCCATCATCGGTCCTATGCTCCCCCAGCGAGCCTTGATAACTTACAGTAGGGCCCCCACTATGAGAGATGCCTTAGTCAATACAAACCCAGAGATGATTGAAAAAACTTCTTGGCTGCAACTCAATAGTGGCTTCTATAAATGCAAGACCTGTAAAGCATGTGCCCATGGGACTAACACTAAAACATTTATGGACCCCTTTAGCAGTAGACAGCACAAAATCAGTAAATTGTTGACGTGCAAAACCGAATATGCTGTCTACGTCCTTAGCTGCACATAAGCGTATACTGCAACATTTACGTGCAATTTCCAATCAGGATAACACCTACCCTGTTGCCAGACACTTCAGAGAAGCCCACAAAAGTGAGATCAGGGGTCTTAGATATTATGTCATTGACACCATTATGCCCAGCAGGAGGGGTGGGGACAGAGAGTCTAGCTTGCGTAGACTCGAGACACGTTATATTTTACAATTGAATACTAAGTCCCCATCAGGTCTTAACATAACAGAGGACCTACACACGTGTTTAGGCTAATAATATGTCCATAATACTGTATTAGTTACATTACGTGAAGAACAGCTATATGAGGCCCATGATTGTACTCCATATAAGATTTTATCTAAAGATTTGCAAAAAGGGAATAGGATCAGATGTGTATATAGCAATTTATATTCTTTTAGACATTGGTCTTAATCTATTTAATCTTCTCTTTTATGGTTATTTATTTGTTATTTATTATACTATTTATTACAGATAAATTGTACTGTATGTAAGAAGTTTGCACATTTGCACATTTGTATCCGCCCTTACACTCTGGATTAGATCTTGGGGTATTGTGATGACTCGGACTTTAGCAGCCTAGCAGCATACCAAATTCAACTCCATTATGAGGATTAGTAACTCCCTACCTAACTCTGACTCCATAGACTTTATTGAATTTATGAATATGAGTGTAATTATATTATTTTTAAGGTATTTAGATTTTGAGTGATGCACCAGAATACAAGATTTTCTAGATGATGCACATTTCTGATATTTTTTGTTCTTTCAACCATCAATGCAAGCACTAGTACACTTTAAAACTGCACGGTAACTCTTTTTCTCATCAAATAGGGGGAGGACTATTTTCTACCACTAGTTATTGAGTTCATGCTGTGTTTATTGCCATATTGATGGCAGCATTATTAGTCAGCAGCAATCAGTTGTTGTGCATATTGTTATTTTTACACGTACTCTATGTTGACTGAATGGGCATTAACGCCATTATTGTATTTCAGTATTGCACATGTTACAACAATGTGAAATGTACTATGTGGGGCCATTTATGTATTTATGTGGTCCCACTATGTTTGTTGTGGTAGTATTTCTTCAGTGGCAACGAAGTCTCCCCCACGTGATGCTATTGGTAATCTGCACTGGCACTTTAAAAATCCGGCACTTTGTTAAAGTCGCTGTCATGTGAGCAAGGCTCTGAGGAGCCGAAATGTTATGGCCGTCGCTCTGGGCAAATAAAATTGATTTTGCACTTCAACTTGGTTCGTGTACCTACTTTGTGAGCGTCCGGAGGATTACCGAGGCTGGCAAATGCGGTAATCAGGATATATATATATATATATATTTGTGTGTGTTTGTGTGTGTTACCATATAATATTTAGAATGTTTTTAACAATAGTGTAAAACAATATTTCTTTTCGATATTTGTGTACTGATTATAAGGATAGGGACAAGAATTTTTTTGGGACTCAATATTTATGTTACATAATATTATTGATTTTGATATTGTGTCAGTGATTCTGTTCTTTGGTGGTAAGAGACGGATCTGTTTAGTGAAATACATTACACTCATGACGTGCATTTTTAACATCACTCTCTTAAAAAATCAAGAATGAGTGTGAAAATGGGTCTACCTTCATCATAATCTCACTGTAATTCACTTTTACTTTTAATGCGCAATTTGTGCACACTTTATAGTGGAATTAGGTAAGAGTCTTAAATGGCAGCTAGTTTGTCTAAAACAGTTACTGAGTGAGTTTAAAGAGAAAAAATACACATGCAAAAAGGTCCTAATTGTCAACTACTCAGGCAAAAGAAAATGGTTTACCATTCAAAAAGATAGATTATCGTACACTGCAGTATACCTATTCATTTCTCTTTGAGTATTTTCCGGTGAACTTGATCAGTATAGTGAGGATATGAGTTTAATATAGAAAACAGACATTCTTGAGAAAACTGCATAGAATAGCAGTTTTCATGAAGGTGGGAGGCTATTTAGCCCACTGCTGGGTACATGGTGAATTTTCTCTGCTGATTTACTGGACGCTGGCAAAATAGTAGACATTATTTACTAGCTAAATAAAAGAGATTCTGGACTGCTTGGCCAGCAAATAAACAGACAGCAGAGAAGCTTCACAATGTATCTAGCTTCTAGCTAAATAGCAGAGTTTTATGTACTGTTTGGCAGGGAACCATACAAATAGCAAAGACGCTCTGGCCCAGATGTATGAAGACAACGTTTTGCGATTCCCGAATTGCGGGTCCTTGCGATTCGCAATAAGGAGATCGCAAAACAGCATGTATGAAAGTGTTTTGAACACTTTCTGTGATTCCCAGTGGGTTGCAAATGACCTACCTCATGAATTTTAATGAGGTAGGTCGCGATTTGCTACCAATTAGGAATCTCAAAAATCACATTGATGTTAGCCTACTGAGGTCAGCAGACAACCATGTCTGTCATTGTTTTTAAATAAAGCAATCTTTCCTTTTGTAGAGAAGCCCATTTTCCTTTCATATTTTAGGAGCAGTCAGTGGTCCCTGGGACCACCACCTGCTCTTAAAAATGTTTTACAAACATTCACAAAGGCCTGTGGCTAAACAGCAGACATTTAGCGCTATCTGGCCGTCAGGTCGGCAAAGAAACTTTGCTATTGACCCAACCTGTGGCTAAATGGAAAAGATTATGCACTATTTGTCCAGCGACTATGTAAGTTGACAAGAAATGTCACTCTATTCCTGGCTGCTGCTAAAATAGCAGACATTATGTACAATTTGGCATAAAACCATGCAAATAGCAGATAAACGTCAACATATACCTGGCTAACTAGCAAACATTAAGTATTATTTGGCTGGTGCCATTGCAAATGGCAGACATTTCACTATTTACCTATCTGCCGGCTAAAAGCAGACATGATGTACTATTTGGATGGTAGTCTTGCAAATAGCAAAAAAAGTAATGATTTACCTGGTCACTGAGTAAATAGCATAAATCATGTACTGTTCGGCTAGTAGTCATGTAAATAGCAGAGAACCTATTTACCGGCTGCTTTCTAAACAGCTGAAATTAGGCATTATTGTGCCAGTCTAGTACTCCACACTCCTTTAGGTGTAACTGAAGATGTGGCTAATGAGAACGATGATTAGATGCTTCCTTTGCAGGTGAGGTTGTTTGCCATTCTAAAACTATGAAGTCACTCTTACTCACAAAGTAATGGTAATGCACCAGGGAAAAATCTAATAATACCAAAAAGCTCAGTGTTATTGTAACACTGCTTTACTGTCATGAAACAAATCAGTTCATTCTGGTATTAATAATTCTAGTTCAGGTCAATTTACCAATTCTGTCTAAAATATCTGGAAAAGTTGAATCCCAGCAACATGGTGCCTTTTGATATGGGGGTTGATATTTAAATATATAAACAATTGCTTTCAGCTCCTTATGCAAGTCACCAATGCAGTGTAAATAAGAGGCTTCATTCCAATCTCATGACACAAGGATGAAAAACAGTTTATCTTTAAAATGATAGAATTTATGTACCTAGTCAAATGTCAGTCAGTGGTTTTGTCAGATGCCTTTGAGCTATGTTCGACAAGGAAATTTTGGCTTTGTGGTTGATAATGACATCGTCTTTTGAGTCTATCTCATTTCAAAAGAAGTACCAGAAACCGTGTATCAGGGCTACATGCTGTGTAAACATGTGATTCTTGAAAGGTAGCCTCTATGCATTGTCTTTATACACCTGTTGACACAGATGATGTTCCAAACATGTTGGTTGTGATTATCCTCTTGTTTAAAACGTTATAGAATTTTAACAAATAGTGTAGCATTGATTTCATACAGCCAGTACTCAAGTTACAGGGTTAACAAGTATGACCACATAGATGCTCTGCGATTGAGTCTCAGCTTCTTTCTGCTTGTAAATCAGGAGCATTGAGTCGTTCAATACGCCAAAGTTAGACCTGACATCCTTGGTGTGGTCTTACCCCAAACATTTTGCCTTCACTCATATTGTATTCTGAGCTCGTTTTTGTTGGCATCAGGACTCTGTGCACTTTATCACTACTAATCAGTGCTAAAGTGCAAGTGCTCTCTCTCTTAAATGTGGCAAGAATGGCCTACACCTGACTGGCACATTTAAATCACTTGTAAGTCCCTATGATATGCCACTACATTGTACAAAGGACCTGTTATTTAAATGCTACTAGTGGGCCTGCAGCACTCATTGTGCCACCCACTAAAGTAACAATTTAAAACATGAATCAGGGCCTGCCATTGCAACCTGTAGTGCCGTTGTAACCTGGCAATTTGACCTAACAAAATAAACCTTTTGCCAAGCCCAGTCCTTCCTTTTTAATATATTTAAGTCATCCCTAAGGTAGGCCCTAAACAGCACATAATAAGGGGTGCATTGCATTTAAAAAGTAGGATATGTGTTTTTAGGTTTTACATGTCCTGGTAGCAAAAAACTCCTAAATTTATTTTTCACTACTATAGGGCCTACCTCTCTGTAGGAAAACATTTGGTTACAGAATTACATTCAATAAGTGCTATCTTTTAATTGGCAACAGGTAGCGATATCATGTTTCAACTCAAATAAATTGTAATTTAAAATCCCCCTTCATGGTAAAGCATCAGATTTTAATTCACATTTCTGAAAATTCTACTTTTAGATGGTTGGCATTTTTTGTTGTAACAATTTGGTGCCAGCTGTCAGTGTCCTGGGTCACATGACTGTGAATAGCATAGCTGTTGGGCTTTGTGTATTCCCCCAGACAGTAAGACAAAAGGGGAGTAAGTGTTGACAGAGTGGGCCATCGTGCCAGGATAGCAGGGGTTGGAGCTGTTCCTTGCCCCGCTTAAACTTCCAAGAGGTGCCTTCAGCCCACCCACATAGGAACCGGACACTAGTCTTTAGTCACTCTAGACTTCTCGGAGCCTTGACAGGACAAGGGAAGAACTTTCCAAAACCAGGTGTGGGGGTTGTCTAGTAGCTTCCAATGTTGGCACCAGGAATAAATATATGACCTTCAGAGCAACACTTCAGTACAATCCTGGACTCATGGACATTACAGAAGAAGAACTGCCGTATTCTCCGGAGCACAGCCCTGCTGCTTGAAGCCTACCTTGCTCCTCAGAGGACTGTTCTGCTGCTTGAAGCCTGCCATGCTCCCCCAAGAAGGAAGACTGGATCTGCTCCCGTCATCCTAGGCTAACATGAGTGCCTCCACGGGACAGTTGGAAGACCACCTGTTCTGAGCTACAGGGACACAACAAGCTCCAGAGGCCTCCCTGCACATACCCAGCTGACCTGCTGCACTGGACCTGCCTTGACCTGAATCTGGACTTGTCTGAGCCTCTGTTGGAGTGAGTCCATGATACCCGAGAGGAGCCTCCCTGGGTCCTGGACCCTTGGCTGATATCAAAGAGCCCTCCTCTTTGTGAAGGTTCTATCAAATCCAGCATGAAGAGATGTGAAGCTACGCAAAGCCTTGCCGCACAGCTGAAAGCTTTATCGGCACTGCCGCTGAGGGATACAATGCACCAAGAAGCCTCGCCATACAGGTGAAAACTTCACTCTAACTGATGCTGAGTCACACAAGGCACCTCAATCCCTCGCTGCACAGCTGCAAGCTTCATAGGCACTAAGCTGAGTGAAGCAAAGCCTCGCCGCACAACTTTATCAGAACCAATGCCAGATAATGCAAAACCTCGCAAAATAACACAGCGCAGATCTTGCACCAAAGAGATAAGGTACAAATCTCAGCAGGCCAAACCTGGTCCTGTGCCTCACCTACCCTCCATTGCAGTTGTCCTGAACTTGTTACTTTGTCCTGGTCCCAGATACACACAGTTTGCAATTTTTGCTTATTGACGTTATTTTTATTCAAAAATGTAAGATTGTATATCTCTGGTCCTGCTGATTGGATTTTTGCCATTCTGGTATCATTTTATTTATTACAATTGGTGTCTATTTTTCTAAATTGGTTTAAGATTTTTCTTGTGTTGTGTTTTTACTTTATTGCTGTTTGTTTGCTGCATAGATACTTTACACATTTCCTTTAATTTAAGCCAGACTTCTTTTGTGCCAGGCTACCAGAGGGCTTAGCACAACTTTATTTAGTGTCTTTTGTGGTTCACCCTGACAAGATTAGTGGTTGTTCGTTGAGTAGGGTTTGTACCCCCTCAACCAATAACCCAATTTCTTAGAGCCACATTCAGTGTCCCATAGAACGACAAAGAAATTATTCTTCCATCACTACACCAGTGTTGTGGTACTAGTGATATTAAGAAAGAATGTATTGGGGAAACTTATAGAATCATTTGAAATGTTTTCAGAATAATCATCATGAGGGGTTGAAGCAGGCACACCATTGACTTTTGGAAATACAAGTTTGTGGTACAAAGTCCAAAGTATAGCCCCACCAGGAGCAGCCTGCTAGCTGCTCAGCCCATCCTCTCCTAACTGTCTCCACCACACCAACATTCCAGTCACGTCATCATTCCACATGGAACACTCACACTGGCTGAGCAGCTAACTACAAATAATACAGGAGTACAATTTATCTTATATGAAGATACTACAATATTTCATTAATTATTTCCTTGCAATTCAGAGATCAGAAATGTTTAACTAAATTCATGGAAAGAAAGTCCTCTGCATGGCTTAGAAATGCTATGCTATCCTGCCCTGACAGTTATTGTGACTCTCCCCGGTAAAATCCTGCACGACCACTACAAGTGCTCCATCTATTTATATTTATATTTGGCGGGCTGTGGTGGCTGGGGGACATCTAAACTGGATACATTCTGAGTTACACTGGCTACCGGCCAATCAACTCAGGCTATTCGGTGACAGGTCCTAGTAGCAACAGATTCATATTGCCACAGCATGAAACTTAGCCTGTGTCACTGTGGGAGATTCGCCACTGGCTGTTCAGATTCCCAAACAGTGGTTGCTTGCCTTCTTCATTTATGGAAGCTCAGTATGTGGGGTTTACTGATACTGAAAAGGTGGTGGTGCAGTTATGAGCTCTGGAGTGTACAGCACAAGTTGGTGGCGCTCTTCCAGCAGACCCACGTTAGTCCATCGGGTGGCATGCTATCTGGCATTGCTGCTTTCCAAGCCCATCTTTCTGAAATCAGTTGTAGTTGGTGAATGAAGAGAAAATTGCAAATATATTCCCTTTGTCAAAATAGGATTTAATGTGCCGTAGTGAAATCCACCTATGCTGGCCTCAGTCTTTGAGGCAATGAGAATGAAACCAGATTGAGAGAGCTGCCTGGCCTGAAGTCAACAAAACACCCTTGGCCAGTTCATAGTAGTCTGAGCGGTGATTCTTGGCAGAGAACCCAGGACAACAAAAGGAAGAAGCATTGCTCTAGGTTTGTACGACTTTGTATTGCCAGATTTGTAGAGTGCTACTTGCCTGTGATAAGGGCTCAAAGCACCTCTGGGTTGTCAGCCAAAAACCACTCTCTTTGTTGTTCATTGCTGCCAATGTGTGCCCTATGTGGAAACACTGGGTATTATGCATGGGGGTTGAAAATGTGCTGAAATCATTTCATAGCAATCTTGGGTTTGCACATCAGCATGAAGTCAAGAGGAGAGACTGGTTTGCATGCATTTTCAGGCGTGTCTTCTTGGTGGTTGTGCTTGGTTGGTAGGTTGTTGGGTTTGTAGTCTGGCCTATATGAAAATAATCAGGTATAACATTGGAGGTTAAGCGGACCCCAAGGATCTCAAGAACTTCCGGCCCATCTCCCTGCTCCCGTTCCCGGCGAATGTCATCGAGAAAATCGTCAACACGCAACTGGCCCGCCACCTCGAGGACAACAATATCTTAGACCCATCCCAGTCCGGACTCAGACAAAACCACAGCACCGAGACAGCTCTCATCGCCGCCACAGATGACATCAGGCGCCAACTAGACAACGGCGATACATCAGCCCTTATCCTCCTGGACCTGTCAGCCGCCTTCGACATGGTCTGCCACTGGACCTGTCAGCCGCCTTCGACATGGTCTGCCACCGCACACTAAAGACTGGCCTCCATGAAGCCGGAATCCAAGAGAAGGCCCTCGACTGGACCACGTCCTTCCTCTCCGGCAGAATCCAGAGCGTCCGCCTCCCACCCTTCCGCTCCGAAGCCACCGACATCATCTGCGAAGTACCCCAGGGCTCATCCCTCAGCCCGACACTGTTCAACATCTACATGGCCCCCCTCGCACAAGTGGCCCGCCAACACGACCTCAACATCATCTCCTACGCCGACGACTCCCAGCTCATCCTCTCCCTCACCAAGGACCCACTCACTGCCAAAACCAACCTCCACGAGGGAATGAAGGCCATCGCAGATTGAATGAGGAGCAGCCGCCTAAAACTGAACTCAGACAAGACGGAGGTCCTCATCCTCGGACCCACCCCCTCCACCTGGGACGACTCCTGGTGGCCGACCACACTGGGACCGGCACCGACACCCACCAACCACGCACGCAACCTAGGTTTTATCCTCGACTCCTCCCTCTCCATGTCAAAACAGGTCAACACCGTCTCCTTCTCCTGCTACAACACCCTCCGCATGCTCCGCAGGATCTACAAATGGATCCCCACCGAAACAAGGAAAACGGTGACCCAGGCCCTCGTCAGCAGCAGGCTGGACTACGGCAACGCACTCTATGCAGGAATCCCGGCCAAACACCTGCAACGACTGCAACGCATCCAAAATGCCTCCACCCGACTGATCCTCAACATCCCCCGCCACAGCCACATCACCCCCACCTGAGAGACCTTCACTGGCTTGCCGTCGACAAGAGGATCACCTTCAAGCTCCTCACCCACGCTCACAAAGCACTCCACAACACCGGACCAGCCTACCTCAACAGCAGACTCAGCTTCTACACCCCTACCCGCCAGCTCCGCTCCACCAGCCTCACCCTCACCACTGTCCCCCGCAACTAACGAGCTACCTCCGGTGGCAGAGCCTTCTCCTTCCTCGCCGCCAAGACCTGGAACACCCTCCCTACCCACCTGAGGCAGACCCAAGATCTGCTCGCCTTCAGAAGACTCCTCAAGACCTGGCTCTTCGAGCAGTAGCAGCTCCCCCTCCCCTCACAGGTAAGTAGTGCGCTTTATAAATAGATTGATTGAATCCAGATTTCTATAATGCACTCATAATCCATAATAAAACCTTTAAAAAATTCTCTTAAAAAAAGTTGATACTAATTAATACTATAATCACTGTGCTACAAATATTAGTCTATTTGTGCAATACAATCAACTTGAATTCAGGAGGGAATTTGGAAATATTGAAACAGTTGGTGTAACATTCATGTATGCAACCATACTATCAACAATTCTCAAAAGGATGATCTTTAAAAGTAGAAGCCAACACTTTTTAAAATATGCATCTTTTATTGTGATTATACTGTAATTGCAAACATGTACACAGTTTACAGGATCATAAAGAAAATGTAGTCATTTAAATGCCTAATTTAATTTTGAATAACATTAAACATCGGTCCTATTTCTGAATGAAAACTCTCACCAAAAAGAGCCCAGAACTTAACAGTCAACCAAAGTCAATACTGTATTGTCCAGTCCCATGCAAAACGAAACTTCTTTAATCTCACTGCAAAATGAAATACTGCACAAATACGAATAACGTTACTGGGCTGTATGGTTCTCAGTGAAACCCTACAGCCCAACAGCATCCTCCCCCAGATCTAAATACCGCTTGTTCTGTTACACACGGGCTCCAGGTATACCAGGCCATTACAAAATATCTCCTGAGGAGCAGGGTACAACATGTAGGAATAGGAACTCGCGTTTCTTCATTAATTCCTGCATGTTTTCCAATTTAAAATGTCCATTTTCATCTAAACATTTACCTGCTTTTAGCAAGTGAAATTTGATGAGAAATCAAACCGGATTCGTGTTTTCTCATCAAATTCCTGATTCAGCAGGCAACAAAACCTGTCACCAGAATAATCTAAAAGGGTAGGCCTTTTGTAATCGGACCCTTAGCCATAAATTGGCTTACACTTAGACACTATATTAATGAACGTTTCTCTCATGAATGTAATCACAAATTGAGAGTGGAAAGGGGATTTATGGAAAATGACATGATCCCAGGACTCTGCTTTCATTGGGGGGTAAGAATTGATTAGGCAAATTGTTGAACAAGAAAGTCAGACAATCACGTAAAAGTCATAATTTCACAAGCATGTGCATCTGACACATGCTGCTTCCATTGTTCCACTAGGTAAGGAACACATTAGCAGACATTTACCCGGAGTGTAACCATAAAAATCCTAGTTCTGGGTATCTGGATGACCCATGAGTGGATGTGACCCTGCTCCATAGCTGTGAAGGTATCACCATTCAACTCCATCATATCTGTGTGCCAGTACCCAAGGAAATGTGGGCGCCACAACAGATAATAAGACACTAGGTCATAAACACACAGGTGACTTCATAGAAACACATGTTCACTAGCATTGAAAAAGACTGGCTAGCTTAATAAGAAAACTACATAATCTACTGAATATAATTGTGAGAGCTGTCATATGTGTTGTCATTTATTTAAGAATTTGCAGTTGATATTAGGTATGTCAGTATTTGCATTGGCTTCATGTTAAGAGAACATACAATAGACTTTTCCAAGATACCAAAGACAACCCCCGTCCAAAAAGAGTAAGGATTAATACTTTTCCAACATGTGAGTCTTGATGATTTTAGAGAATTAAACCAATAACAGCTTCAAAAAAGAGATGCAACATTTAAGTAAGGCATTTTTACAATCATATGAATCATCATTGTTAATTCTATCACAATATTTATTTCACCTGTTACGGAATTCAATAGTTGTAGAATTACATTGGTCATTTAATTTTTTTCATCATCAGACTCTCCTAAACAATTTTGACTAACAACTTTTTTGTATTCTAATGCCGATTTGTATGGAGTACGTGGCAATTCTGGACTTTCAAAATCCACGTGGTAAAGACCAAATCGTTGACTGTATCCATACATCCACTCAAAGTTGTCAAGAAGAGACCAAACAAAATATCCTTTTAAATTTACTTCATCAACATGGATACCTGAAAAGAGAAGTTAAATCCATTTTAGTCCATGTTAAACTCATGCTAAGTAAGACTATTTTATTGTTTTTTTTAATCGATTTCTTTTTTGCTAAATATTGTATTTTTTGGATAACAGTAATGAAAGTGTGGAAGTAAAATGCAATTCATGCAGATTGGCATTCTCAACAGTGCACTGAAATGCGATAAGGATGATGATTCTAGTCAATTGCAGTGTGACGGTTCTATTTTAGTTACTTTTGAGAAAAAAAGGGAACACATTCTTTATCTGTGTTTGATCACATAACCTTCATAGCATTTTCTCTACAGCAACAGCAAATATCTGCTCACTAGTCATGTCCTTGATATCTCATTTAAAACCATACCAGACATTCCTTGTCACTGATGATAGACAATGTACTATTTCATTAACTGTAATGTGTTCTTGCAACAGCAAATCTTTCCTGAAAACTATATGTGTCTTGGTCTAACACCATGCTAATGAATCAAACACCTCAGGTTTCGCGACTCACTGATCACATCCTACACTCAGTCCCTTTTTCAATCCGCAAATCTTGAGGATATTGCGGCATGCATTAGTACATATGGCACAAAAAGGTACGTTTTGTAGCACACAATCATGTTTTTGTAGCATCTCTGCCCAGCTGTATTTTAAAAACATTTATTTGGTTTGCATTCTTCCTAGCTGAAAAAGATGGAGGATATGCCATGGGACTACTGTGCATTCAAACAAGCATAAGTAAAGTAAGTTGGAACAATGTAGCTGTGTACCCTTTAAATATAGGTTTATCTGTAGCTACTCTGATTTGGCCAGCAAGATTTGGCACAAAGGAACCCACATGCCTAGAAGTGGGTATAGAAGTTCCCAGCAATTACTGCATCAAAAAAAAATTCAGACACCCTCTGAGGCAGGGTGTCATCTGCAGCCCACCATCTTCCAACGCCACCCACCAGTTCTTCCCCTCACTCACATTAAGATGGAGAAAGGAGAGCCCAGGATGTTTCTTCCTCTGGAAAGTAACAGAAAGGAAGTCTGGTGCATGATATGGTCCTACACAGATCATTGGACGATGGCCAGGCCTGCCTCATAGACCTCGCGGCTGCTTTTGACACTTTCAACCACAGCATCCTCCTAAACGGATGCTCACAACGGGCAGGCATCAAGGGGGCTGTCCTTCAGTTGTTTTCCTACTTTCTAAGCCAAAGCTCTCAGCTCGCAGCTAATCAAGCTCAACAACTCAATCCTCAAAAACAACGCCACTCTCACAAGGAGTCCCTCAAGAGTCACTACTGTCTCCCTCATTATTCAACCTCTATATGGAACCCCTTGCAATGATCCTGAGGCAAGCTAGAATAGACTACCATCTATATGCAGATGACACCCAACTCTACATGAAAATGTCATCAGTCAAAGACATCCAACATATAAACAACACTCTCCTTGCAGTTCAAGCCGGGTTGACCAGGAACCACCTCAAACTCAATCCCAGCAAAACTGAACTCTTTCTCATCCTTTCCAAAGAAAAATCCTTTCCTGTAGAATGCTAGCTCGACAACCTCATGGCTTTGAACTGCAAACTGTCCATCTCCAACTCTGTTAAATCCCTAGGGATTACACTTGACTCCCACCAAAGCATGAAAGACCATATCAATGCTGAAAAATATCAAAAAAGTCAAACCTTTCATTTCCCGACCTGAAGACAGTGGTGCAATCCTTAGTCTTACCCAAGCTAGAATATGGTTACGGGCGTTCCATAATCTTACCTAGCCCCCCCGAAAGCCTCTCTCCATGCTGCGGCTAGACTTATATTGGGGGAAAGGTTCATTAATCACATCACTACCACCCTCAAACAACTCAATTGGCTACCAATCGAGACAAGGGCCGTACTACAAACTGTGTGCATAAGTCTCAAAGCACTCTACAGCAAAAAGCCAAACTACCTCATGAATAAACTATCAAAAGCCAGCCAAAAGGAATCACTACGAAGCTCAAACAGACTACCCTTGGTCCCTCCAAAATTTAAGAGAGAGAAATCGTGAACCCGCTCCTTCTCTGGAAATGTTAAAAAAAATCTGGAAGTCCCTGCCCCAGGACCTGTGGGAAAATGAACCCTTCCCTCACTTTATGAAGAAACTAAAGCCTCTACTCCTCAACAAATACCTAAACCCACCTTAAAGCTCATGTCTAGCCTGAGGGTTCCCTCCATGCATCCTCAAAATAAATCTGTGCAGCACTACCCCAGGAAATCTGTGCCTCTTGAAATGAAATGAAATGAAATGAAAGATGCTTTTATATAGCGCATGGCTATCTGGAGGTATCCCTGCGCTGCGGAGGTGGCTAGGGGACAGATGGGATTACGGGAATAGCCATGTCTTCAGATGTTTGCGGAATGTCAAGAGTTTGGCTTCCTTGCGGATAGAGAGAGGAAGGGAGTTCCAGAGTTTAGAGGCGTTATATGAGAAGAAGCAGCCACCTGTCCGAGCCTTCTTGATTCTGGGGGTCTCAGCCAGGTAGAGCTCATCCGAGCGCAGATTTCATGTGGCTTTGTATGGTTTGATAAAGTTTTTGATGATAGGAGGATCCTTACCCTGTAGGTTTTTATGAGTGATGCGGAGGGCTTTAAAATATATTCTCTCCTGTATTGGAAGCCAGTGGAGTGATCTTAGGGCAGGCTAGGCAGAGCAACGTTTTTTTGAGCCCGTCGGAAGTCTTGCTGCCAAATTCTGAACCACTTGTAGCTTAGCAATAACTGATTTGGGGGCACCCAGATAGAGGGCATTGCCGTAGTCCAGTCTGGAGAGGATAAGCACCTGAATCAGGAGCTTTCTTGAGTGGCAGGGTAGGAGAGGAAGTATTTTTCGTGCGGTTTGAAGCAGACCATAGCAGGCGGCAGCGGTTTTCCTTGCTTGGGTTCTGAAAGCAAGATCGTGGTCGAGCCAGATGCCCAAGCTTTTTATCTCTTTTTTCGGCGTTGGAGCAGGCCCCATGCAGGTCGGCCACAGAGTGTTGGGGTTGAAAGTTGCTTGGTTACCCAACAGCATGAGTTCCGTTTCGTCACCGTTAAGTTTGAAGTGTGATGAGCTCATCCAGCTAGCGACGTCTTTGAGACAGGAGCACAGGTACATCAAGGACTGTTCCGCCTGGTTCAATGTCAAGATTAGCTGGGTACGGAGCAAAAACCAAAGGAAATGATGGACGGAGTGTTGAACATTGCAAGCACTCACCCCCAGTCAACTGATCTGGGTTTAATCCATCACCGTTCTTTAGCCCACTCTGCCACCCCAGTTCAGACATGGCCATCTGAAAATCAGTCTGACCCTGTGCCTCATGGGAACAGTCCAGCCCAAACTGCCAAGATTAGCTGGGTGTCATCCGCATGAGGGACCAGTTTGATTCCGAAAGGGGCTACTATCTCTGCCAATGGAGACAAGTACACATTAAAAAGTGTGGGGCTCAGAGACGAGCCCTGGAGAACCCCACTCTTGTTCCCCCCATCCACAAGAGGACTTAACCCAGCTACCGCAGACCTACAACACCTGTCTGTACTTCTGTTCAGCCTGTTTTGTCGTATTTAATGATACCAAGTGTTTTGCTATTATTATTTTATTCCACTGGTAATTTTGTACAATTGCAGCCATGCTTTGCAAAGCAATATGTATTGTGTATACCCTATCTATCTCAAGATTTTATTGGCAAACTCCCCACAATGTCCTTAAACACCTCGTCACATAAAGTCACCACATATCCATTTGCCCCCCAAATGTATCTTACATATTTCGGCTTATGCACTTTCATACCTTGTATACCTCATCACCTTCTATCACTATGTATCTACATTTACTTTATATGTATCTCAAGTATATGCTGCTAACTTTGTGAAGAGCTCTGACGCCGTCGGGTCAAGTTCGTGCAATTTAAAACTCAATAAATAAATAAAATTAAAAAAGAATAAAATAAAGAAGTGATGAAACGCCTGAAGCAAACTTTGAACGTAAAAGAAATTGGAGAAAAGTCTCTGGTCATCCCTTGGGTAGGAATGAGAGAAATGCCAAAATGCAGCTACGGGCCAACCAGCAGCACTGAACAGAAAAAAGGTGGGAGTGGGGGAGACGCTGCTCTAGGCAAAAGCCCGCCTAAACAATAGCATGGAAGGATCCAGCCACAAGAAAGACATGGTGTCGTAATTGTAATTGGGGCTCTAGCCTCCAGCTTAGTTTTTGTTCAAAATGTGTCTATTCATATCTGTTCACAACGTCATGTTTACTTACATCGTTATTCACTGACCTTGCTCCCTACCACAACTGCTGGGAGGAAGCAGCTTCAGTGTGCATTTACCACACTTGCGCTTACCAAAATCCTCTTTTTCAAACCTCCGAGAGCAACTCTGGTATAACGTATTCCATGACTACTTCTGTTCTGGGGCTCTTTATCAGTGCCCCATGGGCAGAGGGGTAGCAAGGATAAACTGAGCCCCTCGTCTCATCGTTTGACAGTGAAAAACATAGACAGAGGCAAAGTGGTCCCTTCACAACCTGGTGCCACTGCACATGTTGAACTGCTCATAGAAAATTATGAATTGAGAATTCATTTTCTTTTTATCTGGGGTGACGCTGCAGAGAGGACCGTGCCCAACACTAAGCATATGTGTAAGAACCATGACAGCATACACGGTTCAGCAGTCGAATCAGTGAGTTTTTATTAACAGCAGGCACTACCATACACGTCGAGTATGCACATCTGCTCACCCAACCGACATAGAACACTCATCACGGCCTGCCTAAGAACTTTCCAAACCCCACATTCCACTTCACTCAGCCACCCCCAACATTCTACCAATCTACCTATGTATTCAGAACATCACGCTTGTTGTTAAACAAGTCAAATCAAATCAAATGAAATAAATCTTTTTATTCAGTTAACACGTAACCATAAAAGACAAAAATAATTCTATAAATACATAAATATACCACAGATCAATTTTCTGAGAAAAAAGCATACATTTTAAAATACATTAAATTCTCTGTGTTTTAAAGTTTAAATCAAGGGACCTTAGAAAAACTTTTAAAACAGAAGTCACTTAATTTCGAAGATTTAGGACTATGACTAAATATTGCCAATCCTTTATGGAACGTGGAGATCTTAATTTAAATAGCTTCTGATAAAAAACAAGCATAGCATTCGTTGGGCTGCATCTGTAACAAGCATTTGCAATGCAATAGGTCTCGCATTTGCGAGAGTTTGAGCTATTAGCATTGTAAATGACAGTGCCTTTTATTTATGTTTTTAAAAAACCAAACTTAAATAAAAAGCATTGTCATTTACAATGCCAATAGCTCAAATTCGTATAAATGCGAGACCTATTGCATTGCAAATGCTTGTTTATTGTGTGGAGCACCAGAGAGTTTTCCGATTAGCTCCGAGCAGTGCGCATCAGTGCTTTTTAAAAAGCTTTCACAAAAATAAAAAAAAAACACAGAAAAACAAGGGAGGAATGTTGGGTAGTAAAGCAGGATAGAGGGTAGGCTGGGGTGGCAGGCAGTGGGAAATCAAGCAGAAACAGCTGGGAGGAGGCACAGGGGGGGGCAAAGAGAACCAACACAAGACACGGAGCTTGGTTGCTGATAAAGTAAAACAAAGGGTCTGGAATAGGGTGACCCATGTCAGAAATCCAACTAGGTTAACCAAGGGCGGCAGTGACTGGAAAGGCCATAAATTTCATTAGCAGATAACAATCAAAAGTGAAGCGAAAGCACATGACCAACGAGAAATGCAGCTATTAAGCCCCTGTATGGAGAGAGTGGTACACTGCACAAATGCCCTATAGCATACCATATATATTAGCTGCAGTTTTTTATGTTTTAATATGTTTTGTTCATTAGCATACCGGGAAACACCAGGTGAAATTCAGCACCTGTATGGAGAGAGCGGCGCACCGCACAACTGCTCTATAGCATCCCGATATTTTAAATGTACTGTAATGCATAATGTATACCACAGATGAGTGGAAAGGAGCAAAATTGTATGCAATGTAACTGTTGTGATATTGTTCCATGTAAAATTACTAATGGGGTAGGATAACTGGCACAATAATTGGTGTGCCATATTTACAGACATGTTAACATATGATGGGGCATTATTTCCTCCACAGACACTTTCTGAAGCAGCTGATGGCATGCACAATAACTGATGGGGCACGATTACTGGCACACTAGCTCACAGCGCATGATGGCATGCACAATAACTGATGGGGCACGATTACTGGCACACTAGCTCACAGCGCATGATGGCATGCACAATAACTGATGGGGCACGATTACTGGCACACTAGCTCACAGCGCATGATGGCATGCACAATAACTGATGGGGCACGATTACTGGCACACTAGCTCACAGCGCATGATGGCATGCACAATAACTGATGGGGCACGATGACTGGCACACTAGCTCACAGCGCATGATTGCTGGCACAATAACTGATGGGGCACGATTACTGGCACACTAGCTCACAGCGCATGATGGCATGCACAATAACTGATGGGGCACGATTACTGGCACACTAGCTCACAGCGCATGATGGCATGCACAATAACTGATGGGGCACGATGACTGGCACACTAGCTCACAGCGCATGATTGCTGGCACAATAACTGATGGGGCACGATGACTGGCACACTAGATCACAGCGCATGATGGCATGCACAATAACTGATGGGGCACGATTACTGGCACACTAGCTCACAGCGCATGATGGCATGCACAATAACTGATGGGGCACGATGACTGGCACACTAGATCACAGCGCATGATGGTATGCACAATAACTGATGGGGCACGATGACTGGCACACTAGCTCACAGCGCATGATGGCATGCACAATAACTGATGGGGCACGATGACTGGCACACTAGCTCACAGCGCATGATGGCATGCACAATAACTGATGGGGCACGATGACTGGCACACTAGCTCACAGCGCATGATGGCATGCACAATAACTGATGGGGCACGATGACTGGCACACTAGCTCACAGCGCATGCACAATAACTGATGGGGCACGATGACTGGCACACTAGCTCACAGCGCATGATGGCATGCACAATAACTGATGGGGCACGATGACTGGCACACTAGCTCACAGCGCATGATGGCATGCACAATAACTGATGGGGCACGATGACTGGCACACTAGCTCACAGGGCATGATGGCATGCACAATAACTGATGGGGCACGACGACTGGCACACTAGCTCACAGCGCATGATGGCATGCACAATAACTGATGGGGCACGATGACTGGCACACTAGCTCACAGCGCATGATGGCATGCACAATAACTGATGGGGCACGATGACTGGCACACTAGCTCACAGGGCATGACTGCTGTCACAATAACAGTTGATCGTTGTGCTCAGGACAACATTTTCATTACTGCTGTTGTAAAAAGTAGCACACGGCTCTGCTGTGTATTATTATTTAATAAACGTGAACAAAAACAGTGACGAAAAAGGTCCTTTGGGGACTGCTTTCAATTACAAAAAGTTGAGAAACCAAAAGCAAAACGAAAGCATGTGACCAAGGAGGAATGCAGCTATTAGGCCCCTGTATGGAGAGAGTGGCGCGCTGCATAAATGCCCAATAGCAGATCATACATTTTAACCGTATTTTTGTATATTTTAATATGTTTTGGTCATGAGCGTACCGGCAAGCACCAGGTGAAATTAAGCCCCTGAATGAAGAGAGTGGCGCACTGCACAACTGCCCTATAGCATACCGTGAGCACCTTCTGTTGAAACAACTTTGAGAGGGAAGTTTGAGGCATTCTTCAAGTTCTTTTTTGTGCTCAAGACAACATTTTCATTACTACTGTTGTAAAATGTGTCACACGGCTCTACTGTGTATTAATATTTAATAAACTTGGACAAAAACAGTGACAAACAAGTCTAAGCGGATATAGGCGAGCAGGTCCTTGTATGCAGCGGACTGAGGAAAAAGGAGTCAGTGGCGTAAGGAAACTTGAGAGGGCCCCCTGCAAGGTATGTGGAGGGCTCCCCTCGGGGCTCAATCAGTAGCTCCCGAGCCAGAGAATTGTGCTGAGGGGGCCCCCTGGAGCTTGCCCCCCCCCCGCACTGCGGGGGATGCAGGGGCCTGTGTTACGCCCCTGGGAGGAGTCGATCTCTAATTCTGTAATTAGGAAATAAAACGATGTGCTCCTCAACCTCTCCATGCTAACTGGATTCCTGCTTACACTTCCGGTGTGAGGGCACGATCAGATTGCATTAAGCGGAATTCTCAGCTCACCAGACCCGTGAAGTGTGACCTTCGGCACAAGCAACACATCTCACCGGGACATCTCCTAAATACAGTGAAGTTGGGGCCCAACGGAGGTCGCGACTCTGTACTTGCCAGACGTTATACAAAAGTTGTAATTGATAGATTGCCATTGATGTTGTCTGTTGTATTTTTAATCTGCTTTCCAGCCCTGGCTGGGAAGAGAGAATGCGCGATTGCTAGAAGGGCGTGCTTTCTTTCTCGATAACTAAAGAAAAGAAGATACGAGGCCAGTGTAAAATGTGAATAATCAATTGAAGCATTTTGTGTGTGAATATTTAAAAAAAAT
This sequence comes from Triturus cristatus, assembly GCF_964204655.1. Taxonomy (NCBI): domain Eukaryota; kingdom Metazoa; phylum Chordata; class Amphibia; order Caudata; family Salamandridae; genus Triturus; species Triturus cristatus. The sequence goes on from NC_140582.1 coordinate 945,224,863, forward strand.
CTGATTCAAAGTAAGGTGGAGAGTTTGGATTGAAGGACGAGTGTAATGTGTACTTTGAAATTTAATATATATTTTATGTGCGCGTCTGGTACGTCGTTAAACTGTCCCCTTTGGATTTCAAAAGTGCTGTCCCTGTGTCTATCAAGAGCCATAGCAGTGTGTTATACTTATGTTCATTTGTTTCAGTGTTTGAATACAGGTGGTCTAATGGCATTAATATGACGTACATCCCTCTGATTGGCTGAAAATAGTTTACGTTTATAGAGGATAGAGCCTGCTTATCTATACTCAAGCTGTGTACATGTCAATAATAACGTCTGTAAGCGCGCACTGAGGCTGACGAGGAGGGAGTGGGAGGGGGGAGTGGGGGCGGGCACAATAGCAAGCAGGAAGGGGGTGGCAAATGGTGTGCACTTTGATGTCCTCAGTGGCCGCGCGGCTCACTGAGGACATCAAAGCAAGTGATCAGGCAGTGCTTTTCAGGCTGCCAAATGGTGCGCGCGCCCGGCGCACATGCACTGTATTTGGAGGCCTGAAAAGCCACTGTTTGCACTTCCAAAACTCGCTTACTATAAGTCTCGCCAGAGCAGCGCTAAAGCGCTGTCTCAGACGAGACCTAAAAAGGTCAGTGCCGGTGATCCGTCGATTTCAGCTCCCCGTGTGCAAATACCGGCCTGATCTGAATAAAAAAATCCCCTCTCAACAGTGGCAAAATATATTTATGTAGCAAGTTCACAAGATGATCACAAACGTGAGACAATGCGGCGTGTCCTGATACGAAAAAGAATCGCAGCTACAAGGCCCTACATTTTCAACTCTTTTCGTGAGGTATCATGTTTAGCCTGAATGTTGTTGATGCAAATCTGCGGTTCGGGTTGGACACTAGCCTTACATAAGATTCTGTTTACGATGTCCTTTTTAACATAGCATTTCTTCGCACTGTTGGATTACCCAGTCCTCTCAAATCCCTGTTTGCTTGTGCCATACCCATAAAGCGCATTTTCACCCAAGCCAGATCGGACTTCACCATAGATTCAGGGGCGTCAGATAACTCAGGATGGCCCATATCTCTGAGTGAATATTTAACATACTTAACCCAGAGACAGAATTCTTCTTCCTCCTTCCAGGTTCATACACTCTCTCCGGATCGTCAAATTAAACCTAATGTCCTTGTTCAACCAAACCGACATTCATCTGATTATGTGGCATGCCCCCTTCCTCGTGTAGAATGACAGAAGGGGTGCATTGTGGTAAGGATAAGAAGCACATCAGAAAGTTATTCTGGATCAAAATTCCCAGATAAATGAAGGACTTTACCCTGGTGATTTCAGAGTTTCGTATGGAGAATTTTCTGGTTTTTGTGGGCCTTGAGCTTTTTATTAGGGTATGAGATTTTTTAAACTTAGTGCTCATATCCAAATTATTAAGAAAACACCCAAATTAATCTAACAAGTTTTGAAGTATGATGGCAGTCCTTGCTATGAGCACCGCATCAACAGTGTATAAAAGGGCGGGAATGAGTTGCGAGTCTGCTTGTGGAATGTATACACTAGTGGCAGTATTGTGGGGCCCAGTTCATTGATATACAAGGTAAACAGCAGTGGGGCAAGTATACACCCTTATTTCACTCCTTGCTTAACCTTAAAATCAAAAATGCAGCTACCATCAGCCCATATCTAACCACTGCAGTGAGGTACCTATGTAACTCGTGGAAGACATTTAACCCCCAGGTCAAGTAGAATGTCCATAACTTGCATCTATTAACCCTATCAGATCGAGAGGTTAAGTCCATAAATGCCATATGAAGTGAAATACCCTTTGCCACTACATACTTTCCTATAAGCATGTGTAAGTTGAATTCACACATTGGTCTGAATCCCTGTTGGTGATATATCTTTTTGGTTTTCTAGGATAGGATCAGATCAGAAGCAAGATGTCTAAATACAAAGAATGGAGGAATCTCTACTGTACAAAGAAAGAGGAAGTACCTTTCCTTAGTGGACGCCTTATATGGTAGACTCTATGTTTGGACTGTTGAAAATTTAGAACAAAGACTGACGGGATTTGTAGTCTTTATTGTTGTTGTGTTAATTTTGTTTTTTCGCTGCTGAGCAATAAATGGAGAAAGCTATTACATAATCCTCGCCTCTGCGCCCTTTATAGAATTTAAACTTTCCTTCATAATCACTAGGAAATTTTACTTTCACCAATTATAGCTACTATAACTTGTGCTGTAAGGTGACCATAAATGGCATCCATCATGCACAGTCTTGTCATCATTGATGTCATTGCAAATATTACGGTGATGTTATCAATGGTGATATAGACCTTGTCATGAGTGATATAATATATGGGGTAATTAGCTGTGCATGCAGAAGGAGTGTGTTAGGGCACAAGTTATAGTTACTAGAGATAACTATAACAGGAGAATTTCATTTTTTGTTGTTGTTTAAAACGTTACATTTTCAATAAAATGTTCACCTAACTATAACACCACTTTAACCCTTGTTTTTTCAGTCAATTTCTAGAGTATTTTTAACTACAATAATATTTTAGTACCACACGTAAAGCTAACCCCACAGACACCATTTGGCGATGCGGGGTTGGGGCTGGCCGAAGGGCATGCAGCCAAAACCTTCCAGGCAACCAACTCCACACCATGCTTGGCCTTCAGCAGTGTGCCGTGTGGGGTCGGCTGCAGCAGCCAACGCCCCACCGGTCAGCAGCAGGGCGTGGAAGGAACTGGCAATTCTTTTTTTTTTCCTTTTAAATATTGGGGAGGGGCTCAGATCCACACTTCTTAATCTTTGGTCTTGGAAACTTCATCCATGGGGCCATTTTATTTGATTAGGGGGGCATGCAGACCCCTCCCTAAGTCTCTAGATTGATTCCAATGACCGCCCCAAACAGCTCAGGATTTTCAATGGTAGCTATCAAAAGAGGTTCCCTTTCATATTCCCACTCCAGTCCTTCTCACAATGGAGTCTGTGGGGTTGGAGGATGATGTTTCGGGATCAGGAACTGAAGGGTCAATGGCCAGAGAAGGAAAGATTACATTTTTTCATTCAGAGCGAGCTAGCTGCAGAAAGGAAGGCGAGACAAACCTTTAATGGCCAGACAGAAAACTCAAATCTAGTGGCAAGAGTGGACTTACAGGTAATGAGATGGTACTTGAATAGTCTAGGGGGTGGGTGAAGACCAGGGAACTCAACGGGGTGACATTTGAAATCTGATGTTGGGCAAAACAGCATCTGGTTGCTTTTTGAACAGTATACATCCAATAAAAAATTCATTTTCAAGAACACTCCGGGAGTCCCAACCTTCCATTTTCACATATCCCAGACCTATTTCAACCAGAGCTTCAGAGTCCCCATGATGGATCTCTTTACCTCACCCAACCACGCAATGCTCCTGATATTCTGCATAGAAAATCAGAGTTCACCGGACTGGGCAGATGATGAGAAAATTGATCCATGGCCACAAGTGGTGTTAAATGCCTACGGACCAAATCCCCTTCACAAGAGAATGCTACAGAACATTCAGAGGCCTGTAGGGATACTGATGGCTCAATTATTGGCCAAGATGTCCTTGGTTATTAAAGATGTCAAGTAGGGGATCGATATCAACTTGCATGGGATCCTCTCCCTCTGTAATATTCAAGACGTTCTGACAAATAACCGTGATGGCTTGGATATTAAATGGGGGAATTAGACGTTTTAGGATGCAAGTGACCCTAGACATTCAATCTTCTATCATCTACATTGGCTTCTTATAATAAGCATTAGGGATCTTTTCAAAGATGGTGCTTAGAACAAAATGAGAGCCCAGAGACAGTAGTCCCTTTCAGATATTGGAATGCTGGCCTCAGTAGTAACTAGAGGTCCAACAGCCTAGATATTCAGCAGATCACTTATATAAGGTAATCCCTTAGGCCAGCTGTCTTCTGAAGATCTTTAGGCTTACGAAGCCAGTATTTCCTAAACCTGTTCTAACTTGGAACGTTGAAATTGATCTGACAGAATTACAAGAACCACCGTTTGAGTCGCTGAAATCAGATCAGTTTGTGTGGCATTCTGCAAAAGTGGCATTTTTAATAGCAATCACCTCATCTAGGTGGTTGGGGGAGCTGGAAGCATTATGTCATATCTATCCATATATGAAATTCTATGCTGATAGAATGGTTTAAGGTTGGACCCCAAAGTTGTTCCCAAAATCCATTTCTCCTCTCTAAAGAGACAGCTTTGCCAGTACTTCAGTACTTTTCTGATTCAAGTACTCCCTTAACAATGGATGTTAGAACAGCCTTATTGGTTTATATTGACCGTACAGGAGATTTTTAAGTTTCTAACTCTCTTTTTATTTCATGTGGCGCCTACAAGGTCAAAAAGATTTCAGCCCCTACATTAAGTAAATGGCTGTAGCGGCTAATAATCCAGGAATGTAGGTCAGTTGGTCACAGGATGCTCAGGAGTGATCGACAAGGTTGATTTCAGCTTCCTGGGCTGCAGCTGGAGGTGCATCTTTGCAGGGGATTTATAGGGCAGCGATCTGGTTGCCCCTCGAAACATTACAGATGGATTTATGTCAATCCTCGGAGAACAATTTTGGCTCTGTAATTATTGATTCAGCAATTAAGTAACTTTTGTTAAGTAAAAAAATACTTTGTTTCTGCTTCACTGTCTGGTTGATGCAAATGTTGTGTTTGGTATATCTCAATATGGTTAGGTCTGGGATGAGGAAGACGGATGATGATAAATGAAAGAATGACTTACTGTTAATCATCATTACCATGAATCGTAGTCCTCCTCGTCCTAGTCCAAGATCCCTCCCTCCCTCACTCCGATTTTGGCAATTCTAAGTGTTTTTTCTTTGTGCCTTACAGGTGCATGGGATGGGAAGGAAAGTGGGAGACTTTTTTTGCCGATGTGAGTATAGGCATGAAAAGAGGACTAGCGCATGTGACTGCTCTATCTGTGCGTGTTTACAACTCTGCAAGGGACACAGGACTCTAAATATGGTTAGGACTGAGAGCAGGAGGACTAGGATTCAGGGTAATGAAGATTAACAGTAAGTAATTATTTCATTTAAAATGTTCCCACCTGTGCTTAATGTGACTAATTCATGCTTACTATTATTATAACTACTGAATAAAATAAAAAAAGCCAATTCAACATGCTGCTCAATGGCAAGGAAAGGCTAACAGTGTTTTTTGTATATTTGTTTAGGCCCTCTGCATATCCAGCACCTAAAACTGCTGCCTCTGCAATCTGTGGCAATATTTCGATTTGGACCTATTTGACACTGGCTAGTAATCCTGTCTAGAAAATGATGTGCATAAATCAAGTGATAGACACCTGAAGACCTGCTCAAGGAAAAAAGGCAAAGCTTGTCAGAATACCCAGCCATACACTTCAAACTACAAAGAACATTATCTCCATGGATGCTATTTTACTTTCTCGTTAACTAATATTTACAAAAGTAAATTTCCCTTGAAAAAAATCTGAAAGGGGGTGTGGCAAAGGCAGAAGGAGTAGGATGCATCTACTGTGGCTCCAGATCTGTCTGATCAATATAAGCTATACATTGCACCTGCATGTGTCCCACCCACCTCCTGGCATTACCAAGCAGTGTAGTTGCAATACCTGCCACTGTAGGAAACACAGAGAGGTAAAGGGAGGTCTGCTAAGGGACTTAATGAGCCACAGGGGCTATTTTGAAATAGCAGAAGTCTGCCTGGATGGCCACTGATGAGTGGCTAGACTGGCCGTGGAAAATGAAAGGAGGCAGGGCCGGACTAGGAACCCAAAGCAACCATGGCAATTTTGTGTGACCAGCCCCTGGGGGGATGCAGGGTGGTGAGAGGTCGGGGGCGGAGCAAGTGTGAAGCACTGCTGCTTTTGGTATTGGGGGGCAATATTGCAGTACCAATGTAAAGCCAGACCCTAGTAACAGAAAACCAGCTCCCACTGATGCAAAACTGTCCCCCACCCATCCAGCCTCCGGGGAAAATGCCCAATGCCCGCTATGGGCAGTCCAGCCCTGAAAGAAGGAAGCAAATTAGGACTGAAAGAATAAATTAACCCCTCCCCCCCCAAATACTTAAGCGGAAATTGCAGAATACTGCCACATCACATTACATTGTCATATTATCGAGATTGCACATATACATAGTATGTTTATGAATACATATTCTGTTTATGAGAGTTGGTATTCCAATTGACAACAGACATGCTATAAACTGTAGCAGTACTGGAGCCGCTCTTGCATATAACTAAGCTCCTCAAACTAAGGAACTACTATTTAAGTGGCGTGCCATTTAACCTGTTTGTTTCTAAAACATTCCTTGGCCCTCAAGCACTTCTTCACAACTGCTGGAAAAGGGAGTTTAAAAATGAGAGACCGGGGTCACACTTGCAGTACACGAGTTAAGGGAATATTTATGTCTCTAGAGCGTGATTTCTATGGTCATATGTGACACCGTAGAGAGGCCCTTTGCACTTGAAAATTAAGTTAATAATATTCTGGAGAACCTGGAAATAAAAACAAGTTGGTACTTGTGACTCTTTCTGGTGGATACTCTCTCCAACTGCAAATTCATCAGCTTTTAAATTCCACAGATGCCTGACTGGATTTTGAACTTTAGAGGCAATTGCGCCCAAGGGCTGACAGGTGCCCCCATAAGACTCCCTGGTGACGTTGCCCCACCGCCGAAAATGATGGCACACAGCCATACATTGGTACCACCCATACACACTGATAGCAGTGTCCTTATCCAACTCTTCAGAGCCCCGAGATACAGCTCTCCTTTAGCAGTTTACAAACCTGACGGTGTGCCAAACCTAACTTCGAACCTTTTAGAGAATCCTAAAAGTCCAGAACAGGGAGGAGGAGGTGAGGATTCTGTTGTTAGATTGTGCATCCACCAGGAAAAGCATTCCCGAATAACCTGTTCTTCTGCAGGAAGCTCCTAACCACAGGCTCCTCATCTCTTGAATAGATACCAAAGCAGTACTTCCCATAACTTGGAGTGTCTGAGGAGTTGAATTATACCAGGATGTCCTGCAGAATCGAGCAGAGAAAATGGCCCACTCTGTGGATTTGAGAATTGAGAGAGTAAGGCCTGGTGGCGATTTTGAATGTGTCCAAACTCGCTCTGGTAGCTCTTTTTTGGCAAAGGAAAATCTCATTTATTATGTACAGCACATTTAATTTGAACAAGGTGCACTTCCTTTGTACACCACTCAAAAATACGGTAAAATGCAGTTGTGTTGACAAATTAAAACTAGACAAAACACTGAAAGTCACAAGTTATGGTTAGGACCTAAATCCATATCTTACACCACAGGCATACAAACCATAACTCTCACACCAAATGCAAAGCTTATGACCTCACAACGCTTATGACAATAAATGACAACACCTAAAAGCAAAATGGAATTAAACAACAACTACTTTTGGAAATAAATGATACCACATTGATAGTTGTCTCTGTCAAAGCGTTAGGGAAATGTGATATGTAGCCTTAAATTTTCATTAATACTTCCATCCATTTCATTAAGGTTGAGAACATGAGCATTGTATTTGGTGTGTGAATTATGCTTCACTTGCCAGTGCACAGGCACACTGTTCCTTCCTCTCATAATGTTCCTCTCTCCATGACTAGCACTAAGAGAGGCAGTATATGAGGAAATGTCTCTGTGTCCCATCAAGGAGCCAGACGCGGAACGCATTTTTTGTAGGCCAGAGCACAGCAACGACCCACCTGCACACATTGACCGGTGTGGGCTGATTTACCTGCTCTGCGCCATTCCAAACGGGGAAAGAAAACAAAACGCATGTGACAGAGAGCATGTTATGAATAAATAAATAAATACGTGTAACAGTTATGCCTCCTCTCAATGCCTACCTAATTTTTCCCTTTGAAACAATTCAAACCGGCTGCTTGACATCAAGCATCTGTGTCTGTTTATAGCAAGAAAGTGCCTGAGATTTCACGGAATGGGTAAAATATTATTTTCCACTGGAAAAGAGATACCCACATCATTAGTGAAGTAAAGCACGTTTAAACAGCAAGCTGCATTGATATCTGTAGTTAGTATGTTAATGAGAGTGTTCTGTATGATTATATTAATCTCAAATGTGACTGGTACTAGTCATACCACCAGGAAAAATTGGATGCCTACAAGGACAATGATAGATCACAGAAACGCAATATAATGTGGAACAGTAAATGAGTATGCAAATCCAGGCAGGCTAGGATAGGATGGATAGGAAGCTGCAATGCCGCCACATGAGCGCACACAACGCGCCATTGTCTCTGTAAGATGTCGAACAGAGGCAGACTTCAAAAGATGTAACATGCAAGATTGTCAAAAGTAAGCGCAATTCACCGGTACATTTTGTAAATCCTGTAGCCGAATGCCTTACTATAAGAAGGGTAAATACAAAAGATCAACGTTGTACTGCAGCAAATAGGTATCTAATGCCCTGTCAAATTATTCATAATGTTCTAGTGATGGAAGTCCATGACTGCTGGTCGGAGTATATTACATCTATTGTCCACTGCCAAATAAATTATGGGACCCGAGGATGTTTTACTTCGCTATAAAATGCACTGCTGCAGCTCGGACAAGTGTGCTTCAGAACACAATCCGGCCTCTCAGGGTGAGTTTAACAGATGATCCAATGAAGCGTGATTTTAATTCACTGTCAAAGAAGTTTTGTACGGAAAGATAATTTAAGATGCTGCCAAATGCAGGCAAAACATTATTGACTGTGCTGCACATCAGGAAAAAACTGCTGCTGAATCAGTGAGCAAACTGAACACCTGTTATTAAAAACTAAATAATCAACTACATAGTGTTGCCTCTACATAGTATCGTCATTGGCATCCTTCTGTACACCCCTCCAACCATATATACATTTCCCAATAATAAACACACAACACAGACTGTTAGATTGGGTACAATTGCTGCAGGTTTATTACATACACCGTTATGTAATAGGTGGGTTATCTTACGGGCGACCCAAGGGCAGGCAACCAACTGGGGCGTCTGCCCGCCTGATGAGCCGGGCAGCACTGGGGCGAACCCCGCCTTTGCTGCCCTACAAGTGATTCTCTTACAGGATCATGTGACCGTTGGTAACTTCTTACTCACGCCCATTCCAGGGCGGAGCGTCGCATAGCAAACCCCCGGTTGTACAGGCCCGCCCGAAGGACTAGCGGGGCACCGACATGGCTTCCAGGACCCTCCCATGAGGCTCCTCGGATTTGGCTCTCGCGCCCCCTATGGTGCCGCGCAGAGGTACCCTTTGTACCGGCCTGCTTCCAGATCGTCCCTGTAACTCCGCCTGCAACGAAAAAGGAAAACATTACAATATTCTCTACCCCCCCCCCACCTGCCACCACCACGCCGGGTAAGCGGTAGGAAGGGATGCGGCGTGCGTGGCGATTAAGAGGTCGCCAACATGGTGGGGGAGGGCTATATAGCCTCCCCCAGGACCAAGACGTCCCGGAAGTGACGCCCCTTGTGTCACGACCGGGCAGGAAGAGGGGGGACTCCATCCGGAGTCCCAGCCCCCAAGGGGGGCGGGGAGGGGTATCAGGTGCCCAGGCGATACTAGAGTGCTGACCGCTCTAGTGGCCCCCCTGTGGGTGCCGCGGTCAGCGGCATAGTATTGCCATTGGCATCCTTCTGTACACCCCTCCAACCATATATACATTTCCCAATGATAAACACACAACACAGATTGTTAGATTGGGTACAATTGCTGCAGGTTTATTACGTAAACCGTTATGTAATAGGTGGGTTATCTTAAGGGCGATCCAAGGGCAGGCAACCCCGCCTTTGCTGCCCTACAAGTGATTCTCTTACAGGATCACGTGACCGTTGGTAACTTCTTACTCACACCCCTTCCAGGGCGGAGCGTCGCATAGCAAACCCCCGGTTGTTCAGGCCCACAACCGCCCGAAGGGCTTCAAGGACCCTCCTATGAGGCTCCTCGGATTTGGCTCTGGCACCCTCTATGGTGCCGCGCAGAAGTACCCTTTGTACCGGCCTGCTTCCAGATCGCCCTGTAACTCCACCACAGCTCTGGAGGGGGCCCCCGTCATCGCAGGGCCCCCCAAAACAGCAGTAGTCTACCTGCAACCTCTCATCTCTAGCACCTCACTCAGGTCTAAAAGGAAAAGGTCCATGCCTACTGGCGATAAGTGAACTCCATCGTCATCAAAGTAACCCTTCACGTTCTCTTTGATCATCTCGTGTCTGATGAAACCTAGGCCCCTCTGGTCAGTGAACTTGCGCATTGCCCCATTGAGTCGCTTCCGGGAATGCTCAAACGCCTCGGCTGATTTGGCCCCTCGCCAAGTTCTGCGTGGAATCATCTCAGACCAGAGAACATCGCACTGCCCTACGCGCTTGCAGATCTCGCCTAGGTCGCTTTTCATGTCCTGCAGGAGAAGCCTTCTACCCTGAGCAATGAGGTCATTTCCGCCCAGGTGAATCACTAAAAGTTTGGGTGGAGCCCCCCGCGCTGCCAGTCTCTGCTCCAATATGTTCCTGAGCCAGCTCCATCTCATGCCAGGGAAACCCATCCACTCAAACTGTGTCTGTGGTAAGTGCCGCATCCAGTTCCGGTGCGACGCCCACTGAGCCACCCTGGAGATACATGAATGCCCGATCACCCAAACCGGTAACCCTAGTAAAACAAGAGACATTTTACACTCACTAATCATTTAATAACTTGTCAAAACACGCAAAATAAGACAATAACCACTACAATACACTGCACACAATAAATGATAAGGTACATCACGGGCGAACGTATCGTTTGTAGGAATCCGACTCCCACCGCCCCACCTTCTTCACACTCCCGGGCTCCAAACCTGCCTTAAAAGCAGCCGTGGCAGCCCCGATCCTAAATGAGTGGCTGGAGTATCTCTTCTCTGGCTGAGCCAACCCTGCCCTGGACAAACTGATGATTCTTTCCATCTGATACCTGGTCAGGGGGCCCTGGTCCACATGCATCAGTAGATAGCCGGGGGCAGGGGGGCGGCACACCAGATATTCCCTGACCCAGTGGACCGGGAAAAACCTAGGGTCCCCGAGAGGCCTGAGGACCACGTCAACACCTTGCCCAGCCTGGTCAGTCTTGGACCTCCAGAGTCGGATGGACAGGGAATCAGTGAGGGAGACATCTAGGATGCCTAAGGCATCCCCCAAACTGTCGGTCTTGGACCTGGCCACCAGCTTACTAATCCGGAAGGCGCCAAAGAAAGCCAAACAGAAAGCAGCCGCGAAGAGGGTAGCCTCATACTTGGAGTAGGTGACCTCGTCAAGTACACCCAGCATGCCCATGAGGATGTTGAAATAATGGGGGCCCTATTATCTGGGGCCCTGGGCTCGTCCCTAGCCCACCCCTTGAGAGCTACCCTTATGGCAAAAGATTTGGTTGGGTCTACCCCCGACAGCTTGGCGTCTTGGCTCACGGCTGTCATGTGGCCGCACACCCAGGAGTGGCTCTTCCCATGCTCCCTGGCCCACACCACAAATGCCAGGACTCTACCCTCAATTGGTGCAGAAGAAATACCCAAGGTGTGAGACACAGATCTGAAGGTGGCCATGTGTGCCCCATATCGCTTCCTAGTACCTGGAGCCAGTGATCTCTCCCCCATAGTTCTCAGTCGTTGGTCCACTGCAGGATCCTCCAGAGGTGCGCCGGGAAGGGGGTCATCTGTGCTCTCGCCCACGGCCAGGCCTCCCTGAAGCGGAGCCACTGAAAACGAGAAAGAGCATCAGCTGCCACATTCTTTACCCCCTCAATGTGCCTCGCCCTGCATTCCACATTACCGCGCAGGCAAGCCCTAACCAGTTCCCTGAGCAGGCAGAGGACCAACTGGCACTTGGCTGCCTGCCCATTGATGGCCTGGACTACCGCCATGTTGTCAGACCAGAATAGGACCTTTCTGTCTGACAGGGTCTCCGGACAGAGGTGTAAAGCAATGACGATGAGGAAGAGCTCAAGTACAGTGATGTTTGCGGTGATGTTGTCCTCCCTACCCGAACCATCCGTGAATAGGCATAGCTCCTGACTGTCCACCCAGGGTTCCCGCCAGATCACCGTCCCATTGAACTGTGAGAGGAAGTCACCCCACATGGCGAGGTCATGCTTCAAACCTGTCCCCAGTCTTACCCAGTGGTGCTTCTTTTTAACCTTTGATGTGGCCCTTGCTAGTCTCCGAGCAAACACCCTCCCAACAGGGATGACCCTAGCTGCAAAGTTTATTTGCCCAAGAGTCATTGGATGTCACCCAGGGTGGCTTTGTCTTTCCCCAGCAATGCCTGAATGTCCTGACGCAGCGCCTGTACCTTGTCCGCAGGGAGTCTGGACTTGCCCTTGACCGTGTCCAACACGATGCCTAAAAAAGTCAGTACTTGCGCCGGACCCTCAGTCTTGCCAGGTGCTAACGGCACACCTAGGTGTTTGGACACGTCTTGAAAGCACTGCAGGGCTCACATGCACTCCTGCGTGTCAGCCCCCACGATAAACAGGAAGTCATCAAGGTAGTGGGTCACTCCCTCAACCCCGAACTTACTCATTAGCACCCATTGAAGGAACGAGCTGAACACCTCAAAGTATGCACAAGACACTGAGCAGCCCATTGGCATGCACTTGTCATAGAAAACCTTGCCCTGCCACTAGAAACCCAGGAGGTGTTGGCTGTCAGGGTGGACCAGCAGCAGTCGAAAAGTCGACTCAATGTCTGACTTTGCCAACCAGGCTCCCTTCCCCGCCCTCCTGACCGTGTCCACCACCAGGTCCAGGGAGCAGTAGGACACAGAACACCTCCCCTCCTCCAACCAAGAGTTCACTGAGTCCCCTTCTGGATGCGACAGGTGCTGGATCAGCCTAAAGGACCCGAGCTCTTTCTTGGGCACGACCCCCAGGGGAAAGATTACAAAGTGCGGAAGAGGTGGGAGGTTGAAGGGGCCCGCAACACTCCCCAGGGCTGCTTCCTTCTTTATTTTGGCCAGCATGATCTCAGGGTGGTCCCTAGCCGATTTGAGGTTCTCCGCGTCCCTGCTCACTAGGGGGCCTAGGTACGGAATTCTAAATCCTTCCACAAAGCCCTCCGCGAGGAGCGAGCCATCTTTGGTGTTGGGGTACCCACGGATCAGGGAAAGGAGGTTGGCGATACTGATGGGGGAAGGACCCTTAGCCGGGGGGAGAAGGGCCGATCCACCCCCGGGGAGCGCGGGGCAGCCTGCATCGCTGGTGGGAGGAAAATGGGAGCGGGATGGTGGGGTGGAGACATGGGAAGGGCAGGGATTACTTGCCCTCTCTGGCCGGGAGCTGAGCCGAGCTGTCTCACTTGGAACAGGAGGAGGCAGGGTAGAAAGCCCCACACTTGCTGCAGTTTTGTGCGAACCTGCATGCTTTTCCCCAAGAGCAGGAGCCCGCATTGAATAGCCTGCAGGTCCCATTGGACATTGATCGTTTGCCCTGCTTACAGCCCCCCCCTGATCCCCCCGAAAGGACTTTTTAGACTGGCCCTTCGCTTCCTGCCTCGTGTCCTTGGGCTTGTCACTATTGGAGGTGCTATGCTTAGCTGTCCCTTCGACTGTGCGCTTTCCCATGTGCATGACCCAAAGCCTCACCTCTAATTGGTCCCACTCTAGTTCAGGGCACATGGCCATCTTCTTCCTAAAATTGCAGTCGTAGCGGTACCAGCCCATCCCCCCACTTGTCTCTGCCTCTTTAGTGATAATGCTGGCGTATTGGAAAAGCCCTGGCCCTTGCTCCGGAAATCTTTCCATGATCACAGCCGCCAGGATGGCGAAGGCTTGCCCCCACGTGCCAATGTTCTTTTCGGGTCAAGACTGGAAACGCACTTTCTTGTCGTCATCTTTGCCCCCCATTTTCCTAGTGTCGACCCCCTCGGCCCCATGCATGAGGAGGGTGAAAATATCAATAAACTCTCTCCTCCAAATGCCTTCTTTCGCTGCCAGGCAGCAGCGACCAGATAGCAACGGTGCCATGGTGACCAGGGGCTTGGGCACTACTGCTGGTTTCGTAGCCGTGGAGACCTCCGTGGGTGTGGTCGGCGTGGTTGCCACCGTGGGCGGGTCCAGGGAGGGGGTCGCCGTTGGCAGGGGGGCCACTCCCGCTGGAAGCTGTCCTCCCAAGGACGAGGGGCTTGCCAGGGCCGGACCCCCAACCTGAGCAGGTGATGCACAAGGCAGACTGCCCGGCCCACCCCAGACTTGCGTGAAGGCAGGGAATGCCAGTGCCCCGGCAGGAGGGGAGGTAGCAGCAATCTCAACCACACTGGATGGGCTGGCCAAGGCTAGGCCCGCTCTAACCTCGGACATGAAGCTCCGCAGAGTGTCTGAGAGCTTACCAAGGTCATCCGATGTAGCGTGAGCCACAGAGGGCAGGCAGCTGGCTGTGGTGGGCACCGGTCCAGGAGCCAGGGCTGTGGGCGCGGGGAGGGGGGCAGTGCCCCGGTTGGGGGCCAGAGCCAGGCTCTTCGCTGGCAGCTGCTCGGCCGGGAAGTCTCTGACCGTAGGTCTGCGGATCCTCTTAGAACTGGAGGGGCCTGCCTCCTCGTTGGGCTCGTGTTCTGTGACCGTGACCTCGCTGGCGATTCCTGAGTCCTCAGGATTGTTGGCTTTCAAAAGTTCGGTGGCCCAAGCCAATCCCTTGGTCTTGGCCAGTTCTAGGAAAGCTGCGATCCGCGCATCTTCAGAGATTCCAGTCTGGGTCTCCTCGACTTGGGACCTCATCGAAAAAAGCGGTGGGGATCCCTGACTATCCATCGATTCTTCTGCGGGTGCCTCCCAATCTGGAAGGATAAGGAAAAAACATTTAGCCCAGGAAGCCACACCCGCGGACGCAAGTAGCCCAGGTCCAGCCCCCCGTGGCTTGGTACTTACTTACGACCAGGAGACCAAGGCCGGAACATCGGGCCAGGCGGACGGGCTTCGGAGGCACTGTGAGTGGAGATGAAGGAGAGGTTAGCCGGTGCCCCCAGACCTCCCTGCCCCACCCCTGAGACCCACAACCCAGACAGGGCCGGGCAGAGGAAATCCCTGCTCGCACGCTACAAATGAAGTCCCTAGGGCTTGCGAGGTGACCCTCCTCAGTGCCCGTACCTGCTGCGTGCGTATGTCCCCTTTTTGAAATCGTCGTTGACAGCGCTGCTCGTCTCGCGAAGACCTGCTTGTGGGAGACAAAACCAAATGTGAGGCGCCGGGGGGGGGGAAGGTGCTGCCCTAACTACCAACATGGACCAGAGACCACTACCCTGTGCCAAGGGCGGTGGGAGGCCAGCAGCGCCCTATGCGGCAAGCCATGGCACCCCAAGGGCTGGGTGTTTTCTGCCCGCCCCGATTGGTTACCTTGACCTTGACTCCCAACGTGCACTCCGGCATTATTTCTCAGGACCTGGAGTGTCACAGCAGCTGAAAAACAAGATAGGCGGGAAAGGCATGTTAGGTGCAGGAATCCCGCTGAACTGTTCCCTGGGTTGCAGGCAGATTCACTGGAGGGGGCACAAACGGGTATGCACGGGGGCGATGGTATCCTGTTGACCCTTGGGCCCAGGCAGCACTGTGCTCACCAGGGAGGGCCATACACAGACAGCGCAAGGGCCCCCCTGCCCCAGGGTCTGTAAGGCGAGAGGCCCTGTTGTTGCGGTGCTGGCTGCTTTCTCTTAGATCATCTTTGCATTTTTATGTATCGCGGGCTCTAACCGACGGTATTGGAGCGCTTTACCCGAGCACGGTGTTAACATTACATTACACATTCGGGTGATGTGGGGCAAGTGCGGGGAGATTGCCGGCTCACTGTCACGGGCCCGCCCCAGCTGCAAGAGTGGCGGACCCCTCTGCACATGCCCAGGAGTTTGCACCGCAGAGCCCCCCCACCCCTTGTATCCGCACCAAGATGTGCTCGCGGGTGCCACGATTCCGTGGTTGTGCAGGGCACCGCGTGCGACCAGCACGGGCCCGCACGCTGGGAAAATCTACAATTTCTGGGCACGAGAACAGGCAAAGCAGGCACTCGACGCGGTTAAGGACAAAAGTCAGCAACTCTACTCTAGTTGTTGTGCCATCTTCCGTCTAGTGGACGGCTCGGGCCGGGCTGGAGTGTGCCTGAGGCACTGTGGAGCGAAATGTGAGGCCCCGTAGACAGCACCTTCCCCGTTGGACCCCCCCGGCACGCCTAGGATATGGCAGCCCCCCCGGCCGCTAGTCCACCACACGGGCAGAGGCCGGACCGTCCTGTGCGCAGTACACTGCGCGGCCCACTCGTGCATTACCTACGCTGTTCCCGGGCAGGGGGGAGATACAGAGGGAAAATTCAAATTTGTGCAAACTCCGGGCACCCTGTGTAAGAAATTGAGGCTCAGACGCACTGCGCGGCCCGCCGGGGCGTTGCCTACGGTGTTCCCGGGCCGGGGGGGATACGGTGGGAAAATGCAAGACCGTGGCACCTTGTGAGAAATGGAGGCTCGGACGAAGCAACCCCTAACGGAACTTCCCCGTCAATTACGGGTGCTTTCTCGGAGGAGAGTCTGCCATAAGGCTCTTCTCGGTTTGAAGAGATTTGCCCAGAAACTCCCAATGTTGAGCGTTGCAGCCGAGGCTCGAACCGGCACCCGCTGCTTCAAAGGGTGTCCGCTCTCGCGGTCAGGCTACAACCTCGCTAACACTTGTCCGCCCTCAGGTTTGTCCCAGTTTCCACCCGGGCCGCACTATTTCCCTTGGCACTGGTGCTCACGCACGGCGGGCCCAGCTGCACGGACGCACGTACCGCATGGGCAGCACGCCCCCAAAGGCGGAAAACACCAACGGTCGGCGTGTGCCCCTTGTGCACAGGGTAGGGGGATGCAGCCCGGTCTGAACAACGACCCCAGCTCCGCCAGGGAAAACAGGCCGCGTCTCGCCCGCATTGCCCACACTCTATCCCCCCACTAAAAGCTCTCCTCGCCAGCAGCGGAGGGCGCGGGTGCATAGCCCCTGGGGGCAGTGCGACCCCGCACCCGGGTCAGGGACAAAGTTGCACCCCCCAGGGCCGCGACAGGGATTGACCGCCCCCCTCAGCCTAAGGCCGTACCCCGGTACCCCGTTGGCATAAGCCTATGGGGACGCGTGGACCCCGCCGGACTGCGAACACGAGGGGCTGCAAGCAGGCGGAAATGCCACGGTGCTCGCGCCCCCCCACCCATGGCAGGCGATGCCATCGGGCCCCGTACAACCTGGTACTGCACAGGGACAGGGCCGGGGTTGGGGGGGTTCACGAGCAGCACTCACCGTAGCGGCTTGAAGGTACACAGAACAGACGGGCGGCGGGATCTTCGATGCGGCGTGCGTGGCGATAAAGAGGTCGCCAACATGGTGGGGGAGGGCTATATAGCCTCCCCCAGGATCAAGACGCCCCGGAAGTGACACCCCTCGCGTCACGACCAGGCAGGAAGAGGGGGGACTCCAACCGGAGTCACTGCCCCCAAGGGGGGTGGGGAGGGGTATCAGGTGCCCAGGCGATACTAGAGCGCTGACCGCTCTAGTGGCCCCCCTGTGGGTTCCGCGGTCAGCGGCAGATATGAGGTTCATAAACTGATTATGTGCAAACGTACTAAAAAACACCACCGTCAGTCACTACAGAAAATAACATCTAGCGGATTTTAGCATCCCAACAACGGCATCAGCAAGCAAGGGGACAAAGTTTGCTTCAGATGTCATGAAGGAACAGAATGTCTGCACACTACTCTGCTCTGCTCCAAGGTTTCCTTTTAAGCTGGGAAAATTCTTGGTCACCGCGTAAAAAACGTGACAAAAGGCAACCCTACAGTGAAAAGACACAGTCGCGACCACAGGCTGGATAGAGAAAAGCCTGAGAGGCCAGGAGGGGACTTTGGTGGGGAAGTGTGGGCGTGACACATGAGATGATCTGTCTTCCGGTATTTCATGGTGTGTAGTGACTGGAGAGGTAGCTTTACAGTGCACCGAGTGCAGACTGGCAATGATTGGTGGAAGAGTAATAGGAGGGGCTTTCTGGACCAGTGCGGCTTTCTAGCTGCTCCTGACCTGGGGACGGCTGCGGAAGATAGTGATGTTGAGCTCTTTAATACATCGCATTGTCTGACAATCACCAGAAGTGAGATAAACAAGACATGTGTACAGAGGAGGACGTGAGACATAAGAAGATGCTGAAGCAAAGTCATTTTAGAAAGAGCACTAGAGCACTAGAGTTAATCAATAAAAACTTGATTAAGGGGAGCAGTGGAATCGAATTTGCTCACTGTGATGTACCTTAAGAGCAGAAGCAAAAGGTGCTGTGACTGAAAACTATAGTGGCAAATATGGAGGCCATGCAGCATATTTCCGGTACTATGGTTGAATGTGTGGCATCAGATGTTCTGCATTTACAATATCATTTGCTTGATTATTGTCTTAGTACATTAACCACTAAACAGGGACCTTTCATTTAGCCTATTTATTGCACAATGAATGGGTCGCTAAATCCCTCTGAACTGTCTTGCTGTATCAGGGAACTATCATCCTTCCATCCTAGCCTTCAGCAGGTTCCAATGCTTCTCAGAGTCCCTACCTTGAGCAGGGGTTAAGTGGGGTGGACATTTCCAGAATGTGGAAACCTCTGACCAATATAAGCACATCATCTCTCCACCCCTTTCCCCGCCCTCCTGACAGCACTTTGGACTTTTCAAGATAGTGACTTCAAATGGTCACTGGCCGCAACACTCTGAGAGCCATAAGCCTGCCCCTAACTGCAATTGCTAAACAGGTTCATTTCCAAGAAAATGTTAAATAGGCTTTCTGGAGGGAATGGGGACAGAAGTTAAACATTGCAAAAACCTAAAATCTGGAAAAGAGAGCAAATATGGCCAAATTAATATTATATTTGCACCTGTGAACTTTGTAACCACAGAGAAGCAAATGCTAAACTCTTTTATGGGTTTAATCAATGCCAAATGTTTATTTTGATACAGGTTTTACCTACAGTCTGAATACAGTAAACCACTACTGTAAGAAATTGGATTACTGGTTGAAGACTGTGAAACCCTACTTAAGCAGCAAACAGAGAAAAATGTAATAAATAATTTAAGACCAGAACGACAAAAAAATCTAATCACGGGGACCGGAGGTATGTAATTTGAAAAATGTAGGTGAAAACGGCACTGAAAAGCACCAACTGTGGTTATCTGGTCACACCAGAGCAAGACAAAGGCATATGTTTCGGCCAACCGCGATGGAGCGCAGACTGACTACAGGGATCCAGTTAAGCTCACTGAACAAAAGTTCCTTAAGTCCTGGTTGTGAAGTGCTGCATAGAGGATGTGTTGCACCGCATCAATTCCTACGAGTTGTGAAGCTGCGATGTGAGGTCGCTGAGAATGCAGTCGTTGGGGGCGGTCTGGAAAGCTGTGGGAGGCAATGCAAAGTCCTGCACTGGAGATGAACCACACAGTGGACCTGACAAGCAGTTTGATGAAGCGATGCATCACACAAAGACTCAGATGCGGAATTTCTAGTTGGGGATGTGTCGCGTTAGAGCTCCGATGCATCAGTTCTGCTGGGACCACAATTGGAGCTAGTAAAGCACCTTCAGGTCCATTTCTAAGGGTCCAGGACTGGGGTAGCACCACTTGGGAGGGTAGGACTCACAGCTGGCAGAGCTCAGGTGCTGAGTAGAACATGGAGGAAGCCTGTTTGTCCCTGAACCTTCTGATCAGGAGGCCAGGCAGCTAGCCCTTGGAGCCACTC
The DNA here is from genome assembly GCF_964204655.1 of Triturus cristatus. Taxonomy (NCBI): domain Eukaryota; kingdom Metazoa; phylum Chordata; class Amphibia; order Caudata; family Salamandridae; genus Triturus; species Triturus cristatus. Next base: position 945,244,656 of record NC_140582.1, read on the forward strand.
TAGTGGTCCTGGTTTCAAGATACAAGTCAAGTCCTACACTCAGGCAAGAGGGTAACAGGGAAGCACAGCAGGGCAGCAGACAATCAGCAGTTACATTCTTCTTATTTAGACACAGCGTAACCTTGCTGCACCTAGTAAAATCGAGTGACTGGATCAAAATGATTTTGCTATGAGTAGGTGTAACTAGTTCTTTTAGGATTTAAAAAGGACGTGGTTTAATTTATTAAAGTCACAACATTTTAATAAACAAGCATTGGCATAGCCAATAGGTCTCGCCTTTGGGACCTTATAAGTGTTTAGCCATGCAACAGTTGCATAACTAAATACTTATAAGGTCCCAAAAGTGAGACCTATTGGCTATGCAAGCTGGCCGTGCGGCCGCGAAAGTAATCATGATCACGATAAAACATCAAAGCGGCCGCTAAAGTGAAAGTAATGGCGGCAAAGCGCAGGGCGCGTGCCCGCGCACAGTAGCTCTAGGCTGGCCTGGCAGCAATTTTTGGAGCCCTCTCAATAAGTCTCACCAGACCAGCGCATGCGCTGGGTCAGTCGAGACCTAAAAAGCGTTCCCACTAGCAGGCGTAGTTTTGCTCTATTCACCCTGGTGCCAACCAAGAAAAGTTTGGGATGGCACTAGAAAGGTGCAAAGCTTTGGCCATACAACTTTTTTTTTTAAAACGCCTCATACCACACATCTGTGGTTCAAAGAACTATACATACGTGATTATGTTGTGTGTATTTGTGTGCCAATTACCAACATTTCTATGGCCACGGAGTACAGATATGACTCATCTAATGGTACACAATACACAGCACCACACTACAGGAACCCGAGAGGGTGGGGAGGTGCGTAGGGATTGGTGGGTGAAGGGCTGCAGCACTTATGGGTAGGTGGCATGAACACATAAGATTCACAAGCCATGGGCACAGCAACAATCTTAATTTCACAATCCCGAACTAAGGAGACGTACTAAATAACGTACTTAATTATGGGTTTTTCTCAAGTCAGCAACTACTTTGAAAAACTTGCAACAGCAAGGGCAGTAGGCATGGCGAAAACAATTGTCTTTGAATGCTATTAAACGGCACATTTGGCAGACGGGAGTGTTTGAGGCGGGACCAGGACACACTACAACGCAGCTATATTTGTGATCTGCCTTTTGTCTTCTTTGGGAGCCACAGACAGCACATCTAGTCTTTGTTCTTGAAGTGCAAAGCTTTTTCAAACACTTTTTTATATGCCAGGGTTAACTCCTTGCTGGTCGGCTGAACTTTGTCTCAGAGAGCTGCTTCATATAACTTAATTTAGAGACCCACCCTCGCTCTCATCTCAAGCTCGGGGCTATGTTATTTCACATGCTTTTTGTAAAGACTGGTCACAATTCCACGTTGCCCTGTACAGTGCGTGCCACCTTAAGCCAGCCTTGCTCGTTGGTCAGTACACTATAAGGAGGGCAGACTCCGATGTTGTGTGTGTTAATTTGGTGTAATCCGGGCGCCGATTCTGGTGCAAGAATATGTGCCCCTAGGCCCCAGCTGTTAACACCTTCCTCCAACACATTCTGCATGAAAATGAGCTGCAGAACCCGGAGAATAGGTGTCAATCCAGCAGCCCCTTTAATAATCTAAAATCAAACTAGAAGTCGCAAAATAAAATGACCTTTTAAAAATGAAGAGAACAAAAATTAGAACAGCACTGGAATGTAATTTGGCCACACAGTTTATATTCCTGCATGCTGACCAAGGGACCGTGTAGTGGCTTGGGTTGACGCCTGCTCTGGATGGCTTTGTGCTGTGGTGTTTAAATCCTGCTCTGGCACCAAAGTCTGTCCAGAGCACACCATGCTGACAGATAAGGTGGCCGTAAAGCGTGCGCCATAGACAAACACACGAGCAGGAACCAAATAAAACAAAGATACCGTAGTTTTTTTAATTATGTTTTTTGCAACACACCTGTATACATACCCATTAGGATTTAGCAGTACGGGGTTTCTAATTCCAAATCCATCATTTATAAAAAAAAAAATACGACAGTCTGATGGATGCAGGGATGTCATAAAAACAACACACACAAACAAATCAAATATAAATAATGTACTGCAACTCACACATGCACAGCTGGAACTGGGTTGTGTTTGGGGGGAAGATCAGCGTAATGGTGTTGTTATCAAAGGCAATGTGAAACAAGCCCAATCATGAAACAAATAAAGAGCAGCCTTCCTTGTCACTGGCCTCGCAGACTGACAGTGTCGGATTTCACAGCGCTCACGCTCTGTTCTTGACCTGCGAATGGTTTGTGCAAAGCAGCCTTGAGGAGCTGCTGGCAACCCCGCCACTTTCTGGCCACACATGTTAACAGAGGTCGGAAACGCTGGAGTCTCGAGCCTCAGGCGCTTCCTTAACAGCCCGGGCCTTGCTCTTAATTAAAGAGTCTGTGTCTTCTTGTAGCATCACGGCGCTCACTTCATGCTAGCTGGGTTTCATGAAACATGAAGCGTGGCGGCGGCCGTGAAGCCTGAATTTGTTTGGTGAGCGCGGACACCAGTGCTTCAGATGGTGCAGGAAGCGTTGTCGGTCCTGGGTACAGAGCAGTCTTCAGTTACCAGGCCACAGCTGAAAAACAGATGGCACACTGCACTTTAATTAAAAGAAGTGCAAGCAGAGCGAACTAACACTGTAGTTAGGCCCCGCTGTATCGGGACTACAAGGAAGTTAGCAAATGACCAACAGCCAACAGAAAGGGAGATAACAACAACACAACGACAACTAAGCCAATAGCAAGCGGAAAGACAGATTACATTAAATTTACCCCAACATACAGATAACTTTAGGTCTCGCTGAGACAGTGCATGCAGAGCATGCACTGCCAAGGCGAAACCTAATAAAAAGGGCATCTGGCTGGCAACAAAGGCATGCATTTCATACTCAATATTTCAGCTAATTTGAGGGAGTTCACAGTAAAATTGATGATTTGAAGTTGATGAGCTTGTAAATGATACAGCAGCTGCTGTATCAATTTCTTGCTAATCATATTGAATATATAGCTACACACATATCATTTGCTTTACTAACAATGATTATGTTATCCCGATCATGCGTGTAAGGATTCCAGCTGCATTGTAAGGCCGTTTGCCATTCCAGAAATGTGGTTGGCAGCGTCGCATTTACTGTCACAGACTCTTTGAATGAAAAATTAAGCAGTTTTATTTTTGGTATACTTTCCCCAAGTGAGAGCAGAATATTGTCATTCCAGATAAAAGAGTGGCCAGCAAAGTGCTCAGTTGCGTTTACTCACCTTTCATCCAACTCTGCTGCGGATGCACATTCAGAAACTAACTGATGCATATGATACTCAGATGGCTAGAACTCTATATAGAGATTTGTGCAGCGATGACTTCACAGGGAGCTATCAAAAAACACAGCCATTATTCAGATGTTACCCAATACCAAAGACAGTGAGGTAATCAGACAGTAGGTAAATTAAACTAACAAGGGATGTAAAAATACCACACGGGTCTTTCCTTGTTTCAATGGTAGGTATATTTATAAAGGACGGATTGATATGCTTTCTTTTGCCTTAGATGAGAAAAATGTAAACAACATTTAATTCTATGTATCTTCCATCAACATCCCTCTTCTTAAAATAGGCGGTCTTGCATGTACATATGCACATGGTAATTATATAACGCAAACCTAGGCAAAAGGCAGGAGTGTGCTGGACAGGGTCAAAGGCAAAGATACGATCACCAAATGACTGGAAGGGCAGCTAGGTTTAGAGAGTGGTAGTTCACCGTTACTATGTCATGATGTTGTGTTCTTTATAGAAGTGTATCTTTAACTATTTTCTAAGCTGAAGCAGGGATAGGGCAGTCCAAAGGAACACAGGATACTGGGCAAAATGTTGGAGAAGGCCTGTTGCCTTCTTTTTAATTATTTTGAACTTTGTTTTATTCATTCTGGTGGTGTCCTCGCTGAAGGTGCGTCAAAAGCCACAGGAGGTGTTGAGCTTGACAACCAGATATATAGGGTTCTGGTTATGATAGCTTTGTATAGGATGCAGCTGGTGCAGGCTGACAAGGGGAACCATTGGAGTGTCATCACGGTGGGGTGATGTGGTCGTATTTCTTTAGACCCTTCAAGAGGAGTGCATGTAAGATGCCCTTAAAAGAGGCCACTGTGGAGTTCTCAGAGGCTGTGTTGCCTACTCAGCCCCTCATTCTGAGCTGCTCAGAATTCCTCTCAAGACTGGGCCCACCTTTTTTCAGAAAACAGAGAAAGGATCCAGCTACACATGTCTAAATAGCAAGGTGGAAAGAGAGAGAGAGGGAAACATGCAGCAGGGTGGCTGCCCGTATATGCATGTCCTGGTGGACTTCTCAAAGTGAGACGGTCTAGAACCTTTGAATTGACTCCCCCTAGGCAGCCTCACTTTCCTGTTAATGTACAATGCCTGCTCTACTGTAAAGCAATATAGTCTAGTCTTAATGAACTGGAAACGTACCAGGAGCATCAAAACATGGTACTATGAATCCTAAAATAGATATTGAAAAGTAGGTGTCAGGGCAAGTAAATAAAGATCTTCAAAGAGGAGTTAGATATGTGTCCTATGATAGTTGGCTTAGGTTAAGGACTAGGGGGTACAAGAGAACACATACGTTAATGTGTAGCTATACATAATTTACACATTTAATTTCAAAATACTTTTTTCTTACAATTGTCTAATTTACTCTTTTATGTAGGGGTGGGCGGAATTTGCGTAATCGCGTTACGCAAATCTCCGCGAAACGGTAAAAAATCTCCGCGAACACGCAGAAATTTCGCGAACAAGCGGAATTGCTTGTTCGCGATGCTTTTTTCTGTTCACAATTGCTGTTTGCGTGCTCGGGGAGAAATATCTCGCGAACACGTATTTTGAGAACGCAAACCAGCAAAAAAAATTCGCGAAGTCGCGGAATGCAGAATTTTGGGCAATTTCGCGTTCTCCGCGGAACGCGAAATTACCCAAATTCCGCAAGCGGAACGGAATTTACCGCCCAGGCCTACTTTTAAGGCTGAAAATAAACGTAACTTTAGACATATAGTACAATGCTTGGATTTACAGAATGACGATCCACACATATTTCAGACAACTGACCTTTGGTGTATGCAATGTTTAGTATGCATATCTACTAAGCTTTTAATATTTCAATTCTTTATTTGGTATGTATAAACTCAAACATATACTGAATGCAAAAGTACAGGTAAACAACAACATAATCCGTCTCCATTATATGACAGTACTACTGATACTGAAAGAGCCTCCATCTGTGAGGAAGGCGTTATACAAAGCAAGTAGTTGGAAAAAGAGAGGCGGGAGGCAGGTGTGGGTGGGAGTGAAATGAAGGGGCAGGTGGGGATTGTAAGTATGATACAAGAATACCCGTTTTTTTAGTATGAAAACACTCTTCCTCACCCCCAATGCCTGAAAATCTTAAAACACAATACTAAGTACAGGGCCTACACATGTCCTACAAAAAGACAGGCGGGCAGTGGACCTCAGCAGAATGCCGCACCCACACCATAATACCCCTGAAATAAGTATATTTGGTGCCCTACCCTGTGTGCGCCCTCTGCCCAAAGGGCGCTCCCGTCTCCTGGGGAAATAGTTTCAAACATTGTAGCCAGAGGTGCACCATATACAAAAAAAATCAATATGATCATATACAGATTATTTGGGAAAATAATGACAGACAATTTTGAAAAATCCAATGATGTTTTTCTTTTATCAGTGCTTCTCATAGATACTCATAAAACCAGCCAACGCATTTCATCCAACAAACAGTGGACTTCTTCAAGGCAAATTTACAGTGATGTCAGTGTTGGACTTGACCCTTTTTGCAAGGTCATCCCTGAACTTTTTGCCTTCCTCCAAGCCTTTTTTCTAAAATGGTGTTGGTGGTTTTAGGACTCTGGGCACTTTAGCACTGTTTAGCAGTGCATAGTGCGTGTGTTCTTTTCCCTCCATAGGCTAACATTGGGAAACAACCCCCCTTATGGGATAACTCCTAAATGGAATAAAATAAGTATATCATGTTTGGTATGTGTGGAATGAAGAGAATAAATGCTGTGCAATGGTGTGCGCAGATTTATTTTCACTATTTTAGGAATGCCACTTTTAGAAGTTGGCATTTCTGTGTGCAGTGTGCCTGCCTGCCTGATGTGTATTACATGTCTGGTTATAGAAGTGACCGGGGCTGTTGAGGTGTGGGTGGCTCCAGGGAGGGCAGGGTGAGTCAGCCCTAGGCTGAATAGAAGATCTGCAATTGGAGTAATGGGAGGAGAAGTCCCCTGTCCCTGAATAGATCTGTGCCTGCCCTGTACAATGCTGGCTCCGCCCCCCTGTCTTGTGTCTGATGACCCAGCTCCAGCTCACAAAGAATCACAAAGTGATTGACACCCCTACCGGAGCCAGTTGGGACTGGAGCCTCCAAGACCCTTCCTGAGGCTTCTAGAAGGGGGCGGACAAAGGAGAAATGTAATATAAATAGAGGAGCTGTGACCCCACGAGTTGTGTTATGTGCTTACTTGGAGGGGACACTCTGCCAGGAGGAGCCGCCGCGGGACCCAGCTGCTGGCCCCTGAGGGTCCCTGACTGCTGGATTTGACTGTTCCCAGGAACTGCTGTCTTGTTCTGCTGAACTGCCCTACGGCCTGCTGACCTTGCCCAACATTGCTGCTCTCCTGGCTTCTAGCGACTCGTGAGCGCTATATTCTAATTACGTGTGAGATTCCCCGTGGGCCGCCTGCGGAAGAGCGGGAGTCCACCCCGCATGTGGACACCTTCTAAAACTGGAGCGGGTGCCCACCCCGCATTATGAAAACTTCGGCGGATGCCCACCCCACATTTCTGCTTATTCTGCTAGCGGGAGCCCACCCCACTGCCTTATGCCTATAGCGGGAGCCTACCCCGCTGTTGTGTGCTTTTTGATGGCGGGTGCCCACCCTGCAATTACCTTTGATTTATGGTGAGGGGGAACCATCGCCGCGGCGGGAACCGCCAAAAAGAGGAAGTCAGGCAGGGCGGGGCATGCCCCGGAACCAGGAAGTCACCGAGTCCCGAGCGGGGGCTCCCGTGAGCTGGTGGGAGCCCCAAGCATGCCCCACAGGAAGACCGGAGCCCAAAGATGAGGTAAGGAGCAACCGAGACAAAGGAGCAACCGAGACACAAGCCTGCTGGGGGCCAGCCAAGGCACATAGTGGGTGCCTGCCCCCAGCTACGAGGAATGCAATGGAGTGAAGAGAGGAGAGCTTCCTCAGAGAGCCCGGAGAGTGGGGGCTCGGTGTTGCACCGTGTTGGTGCCTGAGCGGCCCGGCAGGAAAGCGGGCCGCTCCAACGTTGGGGGCAATTGTGTGTAGAGAACCCCAGAGCGGGGCCCCAGAAGTGCCAGTGCCTCTGTGTGCATACTCACAGCTGCGCTGCCGTAACAGGCAGCTGCAACGTTTGGCGCATTTGTTGTCCCAAGCCCCAGTGGGGGCACAGTAGGCGCAGGGGTGCCAACACCATTGTTTTTAGGTATCGCCTAGCGTTGCAGCGCATGCGCTGCTCGCTGGCGAGAGATATTGTGGATGAGGACTTTCAGAAGGGGGCTTGAAGCCCCGCCCCTGATTTCCATTGGCTGGCATCACCGTTTATGCTAAACGGTGGGCTGCCATTGGAAATAGGGTTTTGTAGTCGCTGCCCTTCCTCCTTTTCAGATGGCCCATCCAGACAGGCTCGTCTGCTTCACGGCTGTCGCAAAGCAAATTCTTATCTTTGTTGGGGCCATCTGGTTATAATTAGCAGTCTCAGCTTACTTGCATTGTTTTCGTTGTGTGTCCAAGTGTGCGCGCGCATCTGTTTTTTCGCGTCCTTCCTTGTAATGCTTGTTTTTATGACAGATACAAAACAAAACAGGGTTCTAGGACAGACGCTTCCCCTTTAAGGTTACTGGGGCAACTGCCATGAGTAGAGAAGGTACCGAGGCCGCCCCTAGCCAGGCACATGTGTGTAGGAGTACCGACTTTGTTGAAGAATCAAAACATTTACGTATGCAAAGAATCATTTGTAACGGCTTCAAGTAAGGTTTTGAGGGGTAGTATTGTACTCTATATTTTTGCAAGTGAATGGGTAATTGTTTCTTCTGGAGTACACATTTTGGTTCATGATTGGCGCATTTTTCAGTAGATGTAAAAGGAAACGAAGTGTTTATTTTATGTAACCAGTGATTACATAACCTTGTGTGGAGTACATTTTGTAGTGTGCCTAGTGTGTCGCCGCTGTGTGTGTGCGTTGTGCAAACGCTTTACACAGTGCCTCTGGGAAAAGCCTGACTGCTCGTGCCAAGCTATCAAGGGGTGAGCAGGGGTTATCTTCAGTGTGTAACTCCCTTGCCCTGACTAGAAATGGGGGTTTCTGCCTGGCTGTTGCGCATGCCCTAGCAAACCCGGAATCCCCATTTCTAACAGTCAGTATATAATTCCCGGTCTTGTTGTCAGGAATATAAAACGGTCTAGTAGGAGCTTTACATTTCCAAATTACACCATCCAAGTCAAATTAACAAATGGTGGACAAATCGAAGAGTAACCTTCCACACACTTATAGGTCAGGTAAGCAAAAGTGTGTATGTTGCGTCTCCCTGTTAGGAGGAGGGCATATCCACCCAGTGTAATTTGGAAATGTATATCTCCTACTAGACAGTTTGTGTGCTACCAGTAATCTCGCCTTTTCCCCTCTCCCACAGTGAAGCTTTTGCAATCTAAAGAGAATGGATTCTACGTGTGTGAATTCAGATCAGATTTGGCTTTAAGAAAATCTTTGAGTAGTGCTGGTAACTGTATCGAACCATATGCCGTGGTCAGCTGTTGTACAAGAGCTGTCAGCCAGCATCTTTCTGATTCACAACGCTTCTTAACATCCGCAGTAGTCCCTCATCAAGTTTCCGCTGATACATGCCTTTCCCACTGCCCATAAGTCAGTGTTATATTCTAAATATTGTGCAGATAACCACAGAGTCTTCAAGTAACTCCAGGGGCTTTCTAGCAGGATGAGTTAATGCACCACCAAACCAGATTGGTTGCAAGAATCGAAGATCTAAGTCAATCTAGACAAGGGCATGATCTGAGCTGCTGTTCGGGGGAAATGGAGGCCGCTACCAAATTATGGGCTAGCAACACTGTCAGTAGAAAGAAGTCTATACACAAGTGAATGCCATGAACTCAGGAGGTGAAGCTGTATCCCTATCCCTCAGGTGTGTAAGTCACAAGGGTTCTATTAATGCATGGTCACTGATTATGTCTGATAGGATGTACGTGTCTCTGGGTTGTCTGACAGAGTGATTCCCAGATTTGCCAAGGTATGGGTCCTGACAAGTTCCAGTCACCGCCCATCACGAGCATGGTCGACCCGAAAGAGTGGAGTAGTTTGGTCAGTGTAGCAAAGAGATCTGTTTTGTCCCTTATGGGAGCATACATTTAGCCAATAAACAACTGCTCACCCGGAATCCTTAATTTTGCTAAAACATATCTGGCCATGGGGCCTTTCCATGTCCGCATTGCGCTTACCCCCAGGGCTTTGTGGAGAAGAATGGCTACTGCATTTTTCCTGTGATCTAGTGGCGAGGCGTTTTCTGAACATCGGTGCAACAATGTGGGTTGTGCCTGGACCCAATATGACTTTGAAATTAATGCACTTGCAAAGGAGCAAGAATACACTAAAGCCATGCTGTAAAGGCAACGTTTACACTGAGGGAAGAATGAATAATTCATTGAACAGTTTACTAAGAGGCTTGTTATTAATCCAAACAGCATTCAAGATTATCGCCAACTCTGCGATGTAGCGCGCGCAAGGTAAATTGTCTTATTTATTTAATTACTTACCTTACTCCTGTCCGTCATATGGCAGACTCCACTACCCCCCCCCCCCACCCTAACCCTGACCCTCCCAGCCCCACCACACCGGAGCACTTCCTCAGCGAGCCACCACTGGTCACTCTGCATTATACCATGCTGCAGGACCACATCAACATTCTAAAAAACGTTTTTCTAAGCTTCGTTAATATGAATATGCAGATCTCAATTATTAGAAAGCTGGGTTAAGCTGGTATTAGATTTTGTAATCATTCTTAACAAATAGTGCCTTATTGTCACTTCTGCGCACCCCCATGTGGTAACTGCACACCAGGTAGAGTGTGGTATTGCCCAAGTGTGAAATTATTTGATCACTCCAAGTTTCACAACACACAATGGGTAAAAAGTATATCGCCACCTGGGTTGCTTGTGTTCCGGTTTAGAGAAGGCCTGCCAGTTCAGGCTGGACTGTTCCCATGAGGAGCAGGGTAAAGACTCTTTTACATATAGCTGAGTCCAAACTGAGGTGGCATGGTGGGCGAAAACCGATGGATTGTGATGCGGCCCGAGTGATTGCCAGTGGCTGAGATTAATTCAAGCATTCCACCTATCACCTTGTTGTTTTTGCAAATATTGCGCTTTCCCTCATCCCGAGGGAGCCAACTTGAACTGTGCTGTGTTTGCTAGCAAGATTTCACCGAGTTGTTACCCGTCGATTATCTAGCAGGCACGACCATGAGGAGAGTGGTACTACCAGGCCAGTTAGAGTCCTGTTTCAGGCGCAAACTCCCATTCGCACCTAAATCGACAAAAAGAAAGATGGCAATACTGTTAAAAAAAAATATCTGGAAAATGAAGAGATATGAGAATTATCTAAATTCAGAAAGATTTGTCAGAATGTGTGTTATTTTAAAATCACACTGCATGCATGGGAAGAAACATTGAAGTAAATTATAAAAGGAAGTAGAAACGCCTCATTTCCATTTTGCAAAATATACAGCAGAAACTAGCTACAGAAATGCAAATACATCCTTGGCCTTTTACCCAAGTCTTCTGTTGTGGGATTTCATTTGCTTGCTCACAGTTACCGAATGATCCTCCATTAATATACACCAAACATGCCTCACGGCTTTAATGCTATCATTTGAAATAGAATTGTCCTTCAACAGAAGTGTTATCTGTGACCAGGTCACCTTTCATGTGTTTGACAAAGTGGTCAGAGTTTGAAAGAAATAGATCTTGAAAGTTGCCAATAATTGAAAACTTCTTGTCGTGGGGGCAAAGGAACATGATCATTCCAAGCAAGAATACAATGTGTGTAGAAACTGCAAGGGGAGCAAACGTAAGATTGACAGTGATGGATTAGGGCTTGTTCGTAGAAAACCTGTCACCGAAAGAGTAATCCAATGAGCACCGCTATCATTCACGACCTCAAAAATATCTGATGTATTGTCTCGAGACACTGGGATAGGAATAGATATCACAGGCATCGACGAAACGCCGCGATGTTTCAACGCACAAGCAGTCCAGGACTGGACTTCTGATGAGGCAGTTACTGTTGTGCCTAGCAAGAGGCAAATATACTTATAACCCGTGCTCCAGTGAATGTCCCATACCGCCATATAAAAAAATAATTGCATAAACAAAAAGAGAAAAAAGAAACAGACGCGCGAGGAAGAGCGCTTCACAATGCATGAACATAGCCTCAATTACGTCCAAAGTATTCAAGGCTGCGTAACTTAAGCTCAGACCCTGGATCCAGATATGTGCTTTACCTTCAAACAAAAGAAGGCGAACAGATCATGCACAATCTAAACATATTATTAAAGTTTATAGAGCCATAAATGTGTAAGCGAATATAAATGCAAAATAGCAGAACACACATGAATTCTACGTGACAGCGATTCATAAAGAAATATGCACTTCACTTAGCATAGACGTGTATACTATGCTATGACTTACTTAACTACTATCTCGGTTAAAAAACGGTTGTTTGACTCTACCATAAATGCCTTTACATCACAGTTTTTATCACGTCGCACAGCCTTACCATGCAGTGTCATTTAAAATAATTAAAACGACCTTTACTACACATACCTTTACCGCGTATGGCTTTACCATGGACATCTGTACAATGCAATTTATTTTCTTACTAGAATTCAATTTTAAAATATGTTTTAAATTATTAATTAAATCAATTAGTCACCCAAATCATAATTTAATGGAATAAGTAAAAATAACTAATGTTATGACATTATTGAAAATTGCCACAACCAAGTTGGCTGACCACTTAACATGAGAAGGTCACGTTTTAAACATTAAAATTAATTCAGCATTTAAATTATAAGTTTGGTCCTATATAAGAGGGATTCACGCACATTTCATGTTATTAATATAAGTTTTACGACAAAAATTACTGTCAAAATGGGTGTCACCATTTTGTGATCACTAGGAGGATAACCTCAGAAATGACCATACACACAGGACAGAATAGTAGATAACAGACAGACTTCATTCTCACACTGCCACCTATCGCTTTACGTGAGTATTACTACGGTAAAAATATAAAATAATATAAGTAATAGTGAAGTAATTTGTTGAAATTATTTCAACTAACAATAAAGATATTTTTAATTCTAGAACTCCAGACAAATTACCTCAAAATCTGTTGCTCAGAACGCACACATCCAATTTGCATTTTCAACCTTTTAGAAATTGGGTTACTGGTTGAGGGAGGTGAAACCCAATTCAAGTCGAAACCATAATCTCTGTCTGGGTGAAACACAAGTAAATCCCAAATTAACCTGTGCTTAACCCTCTGGTAGCTTCGCACAAAGCAGTGAGGCTTAACTTAGAGGCAATGTGCAAAGTATTTATGAAGCACCTGGCCTAACGGCTAGGGCGGTCGACCTCGAATCTGGGGAACTGGGGACACTGATCATCCTGTGATTCTGGGCAAATCACTTAATCTCCCCGTGCCTAACAATAATGAATGTGTGTCCTCATGTAATGTAACTGGTGCTATGTAAAGCGCTCTGATACCCGATTTGGGTCAAGTTCACGCTATATAAAACTCTGCAAAAAAAAAAAAATTGTAAAAAGCAAAAACACAACACTAGAAAAAACCCACACCAATTTAGAAAACTAGATTTAAATGTAATAGATTATTTTTTACCAAAACAACAACAATCCAATCAATAAAACCAGAGCTATGCAGTTGCAAAGTTTTTAGTAAAAATAGTGACTATAAGTGGTGATCTGGTCACGTCGGACAGGGATAAAGTACCAAGTTCAGGCTGATTGCGATGGAGTGTGGGCCGGTTATAGGGATTAAGTTAGGCCCTCTGAACAAAATAACATAAAAACTGATTTGAGGAGCATTGCAAGATCCCGCGATGAGGATGCATTGTGCAGCGGCTGTTCCAAAGAGCTGCGAGGCTGCGATCCTAGGTTTGCATTGTCATCGAGGATGCTGTCGACGAGGGTCTTGTGAAGCAAAGTTCTGCATCAAAGATGCAGCGCACACCACAGGTTCCGATGAAGCGGCAGAGCTGCGATGCGAAGTCCTGTGTTGTCGTCCATAATGCAATCGACACGTGGTTTGTAATGCCAAGGCCTGAGTTGAGGATAAGTCGTGCTGCAGTGGTTCCAAGAAGGCTGTGTTGCAAGGTTCAGTGCTGCAAGGAGATGCAAGGAGTTGCGTCGTGCTGCTTTGGTCCCAGCTACAGCTGGGCTGGCAGAACCTCTCCAGGCCCACTTTCAAGGGTCCAGGACTGGGGTGGCACTACTTGGGGGGTGTATATCCAAGAGCAGACAGAGTCCAGGTACTGGTCTCAAGGTGGTGGGAGCTATGGGAAAGTCATCCTTTTTGCCCTGATCATCCCTATTTATTGACTTATACTGGTGGTAATTGACCCTGACAGCGGTCTGGGCTCTGGACCAGTGCTCTGATTAACAAGCATTGAAAATGCAACCGGTCTCGCATTTGTTTGAGTTAGAGCTATTGGCATTGTAAATGGCAATGTCTTTTACCTATGTGCTATGAAATGTATGTATGTGGTGTATAGTGAAAGTTATGTGTGTGGTATTGGATTCGTTTGTTGTGTAATTGTGTGGCATGGAATTGTGTGGTGTGTCGTAGATTGGATTTGTGTAGTCGAATTATGTGGCATGGTGTGCTGCAGAATTATATAGATAGTAAATATGTGGTATATTGAGTGTACTGGAATTATGTGGAGTGGGATTGTGTGATGTGGCGTGTAATTATGTAGAATGGTATTTTGTGTTGAGGAGTGGTATGTAGTGGAGTTTCACTATATGGCATGTTGTTGAATTTTGTGGCATGATGAGGAATTGTGTGGTGTTGATTAGATGTATGTGGTGTGTTGTGTAATTGTGTTGAGTTGTATTATGTGGTTTGGTGTTGAATTATGTGGTGTGGATTGCAAATATGTGGAGTTGAATTACGTGGTGTGGAATTATGTGGATAGCTTCACCTGTTTGCTGAAGAAAAATAAGAAATAGGTAGGAGTGGAGTAAAGCAGAGTAGAGTGGAGCAAAGCAAAGTGGTGTTGAGTAGAGTAAAATAGAGTGGCCTGAAGCAAAGCCGAGTGGCGTGGAGGAAAAGTTGAGTGGCATTGAGCGGAGAAACAGAGTGGCATGTAGCAAAGCAGAGTGTCGTGGAGTAAAGCAGAAAGGTGTGTAGTGGAGTAAATGAGAGTGGCGTGGAGCAAAGCAGAGTGGTGTTGAGTGGAGTGAAGTAAAGCAGAATGGTGTGGAGTAAAGCAGAGTGGAGTAAAGTGGAGTGGCGTGGAGTAAAGCAGAGTGGCATGGAGTAAAGCAGAGTGGTGTGGAACGGAGTAGAGTGGAGTGGAGTAAATCAGAATGGAGCGGAGTAAAAGAGATTGGAGTAAAGCAGAGTGGCGTTGAGTGTAGTGTAGTAAAGCAGAGTGGTGTTGAGTGGAGTGGTGTGGAGTAATGCAGAGTTGAGTGGAGTAAAGTAGAGTTGCGTTGAGTGGAGTGGCATGGAGTAAAGCAGAATGGTGTTAAACTAGGGTTTGTAAATTCGTCTTGAATGGTTGTTCATTTTGTGTAAAATGACTGGCAATTAGCAAATGGATGTATTCGGCTTCTCGGTTTGAATAGATTCATTGAATGAAATCTGATTTGAAAACTTCTCAATATCAAGTCATCTCAGGTTTTTTCCAGATTTTTCTGTTGTTTTTGTTTTTAAGGAACTTACACGTATCCAGGCACGAGCAGTGATTTTGCGAGGGAATTTTCAATTGCATTATCTTGTTGAAAAACAGTTGTTTTGGAAAATGTACAGTATAACACCTGAAACGCCATTCGGTTTGAAAAGTCTTGCATGTTCAAGTTTTCTGTGACAACTTGTTAAAGACGGCATACCGGTTACCCGCAGAGGACGATATGATATACATAAAGCTGGGTGAGAAAGTTAATCTTTGTAGGAGATTTGGGGGCATATTATCAAGGGCACTATCGCCGCTTTAGCAGTACTTTTTGCCGCTAAAGCGGCGATATTTCTATCGCCCAATTAGCAAGCAGTCGCTAACAGCAGTTAGAGACAGCTTTTAGGCGATAGCGACCGGTTTGGGGCCCGCTTTGCATGTCAGCGATATTTATCGCTAATGACATACAAAGTGGGCGTACCCAAACTGCTAGCGACTGAAAGCAGTCGCTAACACAGCTATCGCCTATTAGTAAGGCAGGCGTAGCGATAAATTTCCAGCGATATTCATGCTTTTCGCCGCTATCGCTGGATATTTTAGCACAATGGGGCAAAACGTTGATAATAGCATGTTTTCGCCGCTAAAATATCCAGCGATAGGCAGCGATAAAAATGAACGTGCTAAGCGCGTTTTGCGATAAATATTGCAACTTCTTGCTAATAGGCCCCCAAGTTGTGGTTGCAGCAGTTTCTCGGAGTCGCAGTGTTATTGGAGTTGGGCGTGTCAAGAGAGTGATTGATGCATTTTCCCTGCTCAAACATGGATGCCCCCACATTGCCCTTGAAGCACCCCCTGCCAGTAGCGCCATGGAGTGTAGCTGACACAAGCTCGAAGGGGGGCTTCCAGTTACTCTTCCCAGCCTGTGGTGAGACTCTGGCAGTGACGATTAGCATGTGAGAGGGAAAAACAGCTTGCCGACAAAATTGGGCTATATTATTCACAAGATGTAAAAGGAAAATGCAGCCGTTATATAGGCACCACACAGAAAATCTCACTGTAGCGTAGAAAAAGGCACAGGTATCTTTATGGGATGCAATATTAAACAAATAGGAAAAAAAGCATGCAAGTGCCGTATTAAATAAATAATTAAAAGGCCACGTCATCGCTGCTGGATGATGTTTGGGAGGAGGGAGGGGTGTTCTTTGCAGCAGGCACATGGGCGCCGTACCAAATAAAACAAGCATTGGCATAGCCAATAGGTCTTGCCTTTGGAACCTTCTAAGCCTTTAGCCATGCAACACATTATCCTGGGTGCTGTGCTGCCAAGGATTGAAGAGCTATACAATTACTACACACTGGGTCATGCAGTGTGATTCAGTAATACATGCTTGCTTCAGGAAACATTTATGGACACATGAAGTATCCAGGGCTAATGCACTTTTTAAAAAAAAGTGCTTTAGCACTGTATGCTATGTACGCAGAGACGCTGACTAAATGCAGTATGGGGAGCAGCAGTGCAAGCTTCACACACACACACAGCAGTGCAAGCTGCACACCCAGCAATGTAAGTTACACACACACACGTGTACACACACACACAGAGTAGTGCAAGCTTCCCTCACGCACACACATACAACAGGCAGCACAATGCAGGTTCCCTCACAGACACTGACTGAATGCAGTATGGGCAGCAGCAGTGCAAGCTTCACACACACAGCAGTGCAAGCTGCACACCCAGCAGTGCAAGCTTCACACACACACAAACACACACACACACAGCAGTGCAAGCTTCACTCACACACACAACAGGCAGCACAATGCAGGTTCCCTTGCACCCCAGGTCATGTAACCCTATTAAAGGCGGGGGGCAACTGTGGCCAGTACCATTTTATGACTATCACCGCAGAGACCTTGAGACAAGAAGCTGTACCTTTGTCAAAGAAGAAGATCACCTGAGTCGCCGACGCAACCTAGGGCAGCTTGAGAAGAGTGCTCATGGGGAATCTGGCTTGAGCACTCCGTTGGGCAGGAGGTGATCGTGCCAAGAGAGGCAGTGGATTGAAATCACCAATGCGGGCCTCGAGCACTGACCAGAGGTGAGACAATGGGCGGGTGAGCGTTACCCTAGGGGCCCGCCCACGAAGTGTGAAGACCGGTATTACTGCTGCGGCCCGGGACCTTCATGAGACAATGGGCAGCACCCGCCTGCGAATAAAGACTGGCATTATAGCTGCAGTCAGGGCACTCGTGCGGAGGAGGAAGTCTACACTTACCAGGGGCCCAACTTTGATCAAGACGGCATCATTGCGGCGGCCCGGGTCGTCTTTCGGAGGCAGGAGAGAATGAGCGTCACCTGGGACCTGCCTACAAATCCAAGAGGAAGCGGCGATTTAAAGGTACAGGTGTGTGCATTAAAGGTACAGGCTACTACGTGTGTCAGGCAGCAGGCAGGACAAAAGCAATTACAGAAAAGAGTGCCCGGCTGCGTGGCCACAAAGTGAACTTGAACGCGAAGCCTTTGAAATACAAATCCGAACAGATGGCAAACAATTTGAGAAATAATCTCATGCATCACTTCTAGGAGTTTGCGGATGATGACACAGGAACAGTAAAGTTTCCGCCAGAATCCTCTCTGTATTATAATTTGTTATTAGAAGGATTAAAATCACTGGATCACATACATGCCCTTAAAAGTTAATGAAGGACTAGTCAACAAGGTATGTTTCTTTATGGCAGTGTGTGTTTATATATTTGAAAACCGCAGACAAGTAAAAACAAGCATTGTCCACGAAAGTGATCGCGATGACGCGCTAAAACACGCAAGAGATTCGCGCGCAAGCGCACGTGCTTATTGCGCGTTCTAGCAAGCTGGCTAAAAAGCTGGGGGGGGGAAATGCTACCGCCGGCCACAGCTTGCGCGCGCCCGCGCACATACACTGCAAGTTGTAGCCGGCTGTAGCATTTTTTAAAGCCCTCACTTAAGGTCTCGCCAGACCAGCGCCAAAACGCTGGGTCAGGCGAGACCTAAAAATAAAAGGCCACAGCATCGCTGCTGGATGATGTTTGGGAGGAGGGAGGGGTGTTCTTCGCTGCAAGCACTTGGGCTCCGTACTAAATAAATAAATAAAAGTCTGCGGCAATCGCTGTTGGATTTGGTTTAGGAGGTAGGAGGGGTGGTTTCATTATTTAGTATGTAAGTTTAAAAAACAAGGCTTGATGCGAAACAAAAAAAAAAGTTGTACTTACACGATGGCCCCTTGCAGAATGCCGCTTCTTATGCCCTGCAAGACTAAATACCAGCACTTGTTTTTGCGGAGGTGTGCATGTAATTTAAATAAGCACAACAAGAGAAAGGCGCGTTCTGAAAGAAAAAAAGTTATACTTGCACGATGGCCCCTTGCAGCATACCGCTTCTTCTGAGCATTTGTAAGTGGTGAAACAAGGATGTTTAAAACAAGCATTTGCAATGCAATAGGACTCGCATTATGCAAGACCTATTACATTGCATCACGGACAACGGGAGGGGGGAAGCACGAAAAACGGGTGTGCCGGCGGGGGGAGGGGGTGAGAAGGCACAGACAATGAGAGGGAGGGGGGAGGAGAGAAGGCATTAAAGAAAATAGTGCTAACAGTCTAAATCACACATACTGTGTAACACTCGAACTAAAGGGGCCAGTAGCCATGGGTGGGTACAAACGACGACATGGCCATAATAAGCAGGGACTAACAAGCCTCATAGTCAATCAGAAGGCAGCATTTACGAAAGACAATGACATGAGCCAATTAAAAACATGGGCGGAGCATGGGTGGAGCTTCCACTCCATACTCCATTACTGCATGCCTCGCAGAGCGAGCAGTGCATGCGAGCTGCCGCTATAGGCTCGACCTAAAAATGTATATGGTAATTAAGTGTAATTATAAATGGCTCTGCCAACCTACCTGTAAGTCCCTAGTGTATGGTAGAGCATGTGGATATAAAGACCTAGAAGGTTTTATTTAGGCACTTAAGTGTGCTCTGCTGCCTGGTATCATTTTAAAAGTCAGCCCCGCTCAGCAAACTGCTCTGAAATTACATACAAATTCAACTTTGGATTTAAAGGTAAAATATATATATGTGTATATATATATATAAATATATATATTACCTACTGGCGGTCGCCAGTAGGTAGTTATAGTTAGGACCCCTTTTCCATAGGAAATCCGCAACATTCTATTTTGAATAACTTTGGCGCCGGTTGACGAATCCTCGCAAATTTCTCAAAATAGGTGGGGCGCTACGCTCCGCTCCTACCCTGAAAGTCTCGGGGGGATTCGTCAAGCGGGGGCTGAGATAAAAGGGGGGTCCCAAAACGCGTTTTTCCCATGCATTTTTCCATAGGACCTTTAGACAGGGCTACAGCCCGAACGGCTGAACAGAATTACTAGAAATTTGGCAGAGAGGTAGTCCCTAGGTCAAGGAAGTGCCTTTTGTAGGTTTGGTGTAAATCTGTTCAGTAGATTCTGAGAAAATAGCCTTTAAATCAATATATATATCTGAGCCAGCTTACGGTACGCTTACCGTAAGCTTACCGTACGCGTACGGTGGCGTGCGCGAGCGCGATTCTGATTGGCTCTTAGATCTTAGTAAACATTCTAATCGGCAGAAACCAGGAAGCGGCGGCCGCCATTTTGTGTGTTTCACTCAGAAAAAAAAGAGTGATAACAAGAAAAGGGGGCAAGGAGGAGAGTTACAGACCCCCTTACATTTGTGAGGGGGTCAAAGAAGGACAGAAAAATACAAAGAAAACATTTATTGATTTTTAAAAAAATCACGGGGTACGCGTACGGTAAGCTTACGGTAAGCGTACGGTAAAAAAAAAAAAAAAAAAAGAAATGAAATTCAGATTTAAGTGTTTAGATATTAGGGGGCTCTAAAAAGAGCCGTTGTGTTTATTAAGTGATTTTTTTGTGGTACCTACAAGTAAGTACCGATGCAGAGTCTAAGGTTCAAGAGGAAGACTCTGTCCCCTTCATCATTGAAGTGCACACCATCTCCTCTATAAATGTCTTGCATGTCGTAACGCAAGTTGTTGTGGTAAATGGAACCCATACCATAGTCACGGAGGAAAGCAGAAACAGATTTGTTGACGTGCTTTCTTGCTTTGTCAATCTGCGGACAGAAATGATTGGACCAGTTCCATTTTTGCCTTTGGCGTATGTTAGAAAACACAAAGGCAGTTTTAGGGAAAAGTGAAAACATTTGTGCAAAGGTGTCCTTCATAAGCATTTCCAGACCTACCCCAGTCAAAGTGCCTAGGTCATTGCCACCACAGTGCACTATTATGAGGTCAGGGTCTTGGATTTGCATGAAGGATTTCACCAATGGCATCAATTGGTGCCACTTTAACCCTCTCTGACCAATCCATTTAATGTCTACATTTGGCAAAGCAAGGTCTCTCACCATACCTGTTTTCTCTGCAAACTTTTCACTCCAGAAGACATAGCTGTGCCCTATAATCCACACTGTGAACATCTTCAAAGGAGAACTGGATGCACTCAGGAGGTGTCTTTCAGTAGAATGGCAATATGAAAAGAAAGACAGTTTGGAAATGGAGGCATACATATTTTTTTCAAAACAAAAAGAACTGATTGGCTGTTTCATACCATTCTAGAATAAAAACTAGGCTGTATGTGTAAATTAATAGAAGCATGTTTTGTATTGGTACAGAAAAATGTGTTACCAAAGAACAGTACTATGGATTTGCTGTTAGGTTTGAAAAGTCAAGCACTCTTGCTCTGTGGAATTGAAACATTGTGTGGCGAACTTCTGACCTAACTCCACACAGCAGTGTTCCATGAGCTGTTGCTATGGTAGCAGGCAGAAGTCAAGTTGGGGGAAGGGTACTAGGCAGAAGTCAAGTTGGGGGCAAGGTACTTTTGGAAAAGGGTTGGTTTTCAACCAATAGAAATGTGTGATTACATTTGAAAAAAAGGGGGAAGCACTGAGATTTGAAACTTACATGTATATGTGTGGAAAAATAGAGGGAAACTTTGCCATTATCTGGTTCTGCTGAGAGGAGAGAGGTGTAGAGAACAGAGATCCTGGCTCTGATAATCTGCTGTTTGAGTGCCACATTTCTTTCACAACTAACTAATTTAAAAGGTGAGGTTAGAGTTTGAGAGGGGATGTATATGGTAAATTAAGAAATGAAAAATAGAAATGTAATTCTTTTTGTTGAAGTTGCGTTTATTATTTTCTGTTTTGGGAGAAATTTAAATGTGAGGAACATGTAAAATAATATGGACTATGTTTTCACGATAAATTAAGGTGTATTGGTATAAAAAATGAATAGTTTAAGGGTTTGAGGTTGGACTCAGTAATGCAAATACATTCAGCATCACTAAGGCTGGTTGCCCTTGGTGGAATGTAGGCAGTCACCCAGGTTACACATGTTGGGAAATATAGGCAGAGATTTTTTGTGTACAACTCTGGTAATTTTATATTTGCATTAGTAGGAAAAAGGGGGAGCGATTTTTTGGTGCAGAAGCAGACTCTTAGCACACACCCAGCTCCTTTCCATGTATAATCATGCACAGTATTTACAAGCGAGTGGGGTTTTGAGGTTTCAGTCTGTAATGCAAATACATTCAGCATCACTAAGGCTGGTTGCCCTTGCTGGAGTGTAGGCAGTCACCGAGGATACACATGGTGGTGGTCTGAAAAAGCAGTCTGGACATGGGCTTTTAAAAAAAACTGAAAAGTGGTTTCATAATGTGTCAGTCTGTAAAAGTGATTTTCACTTGCCAAAAAAAAAGAGCAGTAAGTGTGCATTCAAATTGGCAAAGAAATTTCGTTTTGTGACTAATGTGAAAACATGACTCTGTGTGCAAATAGGAATTACAGGCAGAGATTTATTGCGTTTTGCTCTGGTGATTTCACAGTTGCATTAGTAGGAAAAAGGGGGAGCGATTTTTTTGGTGCAGAAGCAGACTCTTAGCACACACCCAGCTCCTTTCCATGTATAATCATGCACAGTATTTACAAGCGAGTGGGGTTTTGAGGTTTCAGTCTGTAATGCAAATACATTCAGCATCACTAAGGCTGGTTGCCCTTGCTGGAGTGTAGGCAGTCACCGAGGATACACATGGTGGTGGTCTGAAAAAGCAGTCTGGACATGGGCTTTTAAAAAAATCTGAAAAGTGGTTTCATAATGTGTCAGTCTGTAAAAGTGATTTTCACTTGCCAAAAAAAAAGAGCAGTAACTGTGCATTCAAATTGGCAAAGAAATTTCGTTTTGTGACTAATGTGAAAACATGACTCTGTGTGCAAATAGGATTTACAGGCAGAGATTTATTGCGTTTTGCTCTGGTGATTTCACAGTTGCATTAGTAGGAAAAAGGGGGAGCGATTTTTTTGGTGTAGAAGCAGACTCTTAGCACACACCCAGCTCCTTTCCATGTATAATCATGCACAGTATTTACAAGCGAGTGGGGTTTTGAGGTTTCAGTCTGTAATGCAAATACATTCAGCATCACTAAGGCTGGTTGCCCTTGCTGGAGTGTAGGCAGTCACCGAGGATACACATGGTGGTGGTCTGAAAAAGCAGTCTGGACATGGGCTTTTAAAAAAATCTGAAAAGTGGTTTCATAATGTGTCAGTCTGTAAAAGTGATTTTCACTTGCCAAAAAAAAAGAGCAGTAACTGTGCATTCAAATTGGCAAAGAAATTTCGTTTTGTGACTAATGTGAAAACATGACTCTGTGTGCAAATAGGATTTACAGGCAGAGATTTATTGCGTTTTGCTCTGGTGATTTCACAGTTGCATTAGTAGGAAAAAGGGGGAGCGATTTTTTTGGTGCAGAAGCAGACTCTTAGCACACACCCAGCTCCTTTCCATGTATAATCATGCACAGTATTTACAAGCGAGTGGGGTTTTGAGGTTTCAGTCTGTAATGCAAATACATTCAGCATCACTAAGGCTGGTTGCCCTTGCTGGAGTGTAGGCAGTCACCGAGGATACACATGGTGGTGGTCTGAAAAAGCAGTCTGGACATGGGCTTTTAAAAAAATCTGAAAAGTGGTTTCATAATGTGTCAGTCTGTAAAAGTGATTTTCACTTGCCAAAAAAAAAGAGCAGTAAGTGTGCATTCAAATTGGCAAAGAAATTTCGTTTTGTGACTAATGTGAAAACATGACTCTGTGTGCAAATAGGAATTACAGGCAGAGATTTATTGCGTTTTGCTCTGGTGATTTCACAGTTGCATTAGTAGGAAAAAGGGGGAGCGATTTTTTTGGTGCAGAAGCAGACTCTTAGCACACACCCAGCTCCTTTCCATGTATAATCATGCACAGTATTTACAAGCGAGTGGGGTTTTGAGGTTTCAGTCTGTAATGCAAATACATTCAGCATCACTAAGGCTGGTTGCCCTTGCTGGAGTGTAGGCAGTCACCGAGGATACACATGGTGGTGGTCTGAAAAAGCAGTCTGGACATGGGCTTTTAAAAAAATCTGAAAAGTGGTTTCATAATGTGTCAGTCTGTAAAAGTGATTTTCACTTGCCAAAAAAAAAGAGCAGTAACTGTGCATTCAAATTGGCAAAGAAATTTCGTTTTGTGACTAATGTGAAAACATGACTCTGTGTGCAAATAGGATTTACAGGCAGAGATTTATTGCGTTTTGCTCTGGTGATTTCACAGTTGCATTAGTAGGAAAAAGGGGGAGCGATTTTTTTGGTGTAGAAGCAGACTCTTAGCACACACCCAGCTCCTTTCCATGTATAATCATGCACAGTATTTACAAGCGAGTGGGGTTTTGAGGTTTCAGTCTGTAATGCAAATACATTCAGCATCACTAAGGCTGGTTGCCCTTGCTGGAGTGTAGGCAGTCACCGAGGATACACATGGTGGTGGTCTGAAAAAGCAGTCTGGACATGGGCTTTTAAAAAAATCTGAAAAGTGGTTTCATAATGTGTCAGTCTGTAAAAGTGATTTTCACTTGCCAAAAAAAAAGAGCAGTAACTGTGCATTCAAATTGGCAAAGAAATTTCGTTTTGTGACTAATGTGAAAACATGACTCTGTGTGCAAATAGGATTTACAGGCAGAGATTTATTGCGTTTTGCTCTGGTGATTTCACAGTTGCATTAGTAGGAAAAAGGGGGAGCGATTTTTTTGGTGTAGAAGCAGACTCTTAGCACACACCCAGCTCCTTTCCATGTATAATCATGCACAGTATTTACAAGCGAGTGGGGTTTTGAGGTTTCAGTCTGTAATGCAAATACATTCAGCATCACTAAGGCTGGTTGCCCTTGCTGGAGTGTAGGCAGTCACCGAGGATACACATGGTGGTGGTCTGAAAAAGCAGTCTGGACATGGGCTTTTAAAAAAATCTGAAAAGTGGTTTCATAATGTGTCAGTCTGTAAAAGTGATTTTCACTTGCCAAAAAAAAAGAGCAGTAACTGTGCATTCAAATTGGCAAAGAAATTTCGTTTTGTGACTAATGTGAAAACATGACTCTGTGTGCAAATAGGATTTACAGGCAGAGATTTATTGCGTTTTGCTCTGGTGATTTCACAGTTGCATTAGTAGGAAAAAGGGGGAGCGATTTTTTTGGTGCAGAAGCAGACTCTTAGCACACACCCAGCTCCTTTCCATGTATAATCATGCACAGTATTTACAAGCGAGTGGGGTTTTGAGGTTTCAGTCTGTAATGCAAATACATTCAGCATCACTAAGGCTGGTTGCCCTTGCTGGAGTGTAGGCAGTCACCGAGGATACACATGGTGGTGGTCTGAAAAAGCAGTCTGGACATGGGCTTTTAAAAAAATCTGAAAAGTGGTTTCATAATGTGTCAGTCTGTAAAAGTGATTTTCACTTGCCAAAAAAAAAGAGCAGTAAGTGTGCATTCAAATTGGCAAAGAAATTTCGTTTTGTGACTAATGTGAAAACATGACTCTGTGTGCAAATAGGATTTACAGGCAGAGATTTATTGCGTTTTGCTCTGGTGATTTCACAGTTGCATTAGTAGGAAAAAGGGGGAGCGATTTTTTTGGTGTAGAAGCAGACTCTTAGCACACACCCAGCTCCTTTCCATGTATAATCATGCACAGTATTTACAAGCGAGTGGGGTTTTGAGGTTTCAGTCTGTAATGCAAATACATTCAGCATCACTAAGGCTGGTTGCCCTTGCTGGAGTGTAGGCAGTCACCGAGGATACACATGGTGGTGGTCTGAAAAAGCAGTCTGGACATGGGCTTTTAAAAAAATCTGAAAAGTGGTTTCATAATGTGTCAGTCTGTAAAAGTGATTTTCACTTGCCAAAAAAAAAGAGCAGTAAGTGTGCATTCAAATTGGCAAAGAAATTTCGTTTTGTGACTAATGTGAAAACATGACTCTGTGTGCAAATAGGAATTACAGGCAGAGATTTATTGCGTTTTGCTCTGGTGATTTCACAGTTGCATTAGTAGGAAAAAGGGGGAGCGATTTTTTTGGTGCAGAAGCAGACTCTTAGCACACACCCAGCTCCTTTCCATGTATAATCATGCACAGTATTTACAAGCGAGTGGGGTTTTGAGGTTTCAGTCTGTAATGCAAATACATTCAGCATCACTAAGGCTGGTTGCCCTTGCTGGAGTGTAGGCAGTCACCGAGGATACACATGGTGGTGGTCTGAAAAAGCAGTCTGGACATGGGCTTTTAAAAAAATCTGAAAAGTGGTTTCATAATGTGTCAGTCTGTAAAAGTGATTTTCACTTGCCAAAAAAAAAGAGCAGTAAGTGTGCATTCAAATTGGCAAAGAAATTTCGTTTTGTGACTATTGTGAAAAGAAATGTAGTAATATATTTAAATTAAATAAAGGAATTTTTTTTTTAGTTTTTTTCAGGTATTGCTGAAGAGCAGTGAACAAAATTTAAGATGCCTACAAAATCCAGAGTTCAAAAAACGCACAAAAAAAACCTATATTTGAAGACAACTAGAGGACCAAAGTTAGTAGAAGATGCTCATGTTGGGAAAAAGAAAAAATCTTCTGGTAAGCAGAAAAAACAATTTCTAAAAAATATATTCAAAAGAATGAAAAATGTACAAAATGTCTGTACTGGAAAGGATGTATTGAAAAGAAAAGGAGAGGAAAAAATTGAGAATTTAGTTAATGCAAATATACCTTCAGCAACTGAAAAGATTTATATAAATAGAAAAACAGCGTTTAAAGAGATACGTAGAAAAATGTTTCAGAGAAGCGTTATGTCCAATTTGATGAAGGATGTGAAGAAATATAAGAAAAAGACAAAGTTTTATAAAAGAAAAAAAGAAATAGAAGCCATTGCAGCAAAGGCATTAGAATTAAAAAGGAAACTATTCATTTTAATTTTGAATAGGATGCGTACATTAGACAAAATGGTTAATGTACTGAAATCACATAGCAAAAGGAAAAGAGTAGTGAACAGAACAAACTTTTGTAAAGTGTTTGTAGGAAAGTGGATGCATAGTTCAAGTAGTGAACCTTTTTTTAATGAAGAGAGCTATTTTCAAAGTAATAGTTTGCTGCATGCAGTTGACACCAGAGGTCGTTCTTACGAAGTAAAAAATGGTTGCATAATGGAGAAGGAGATAATGGTTCCAAGAGATGAGGTACAAGTGATGGCAGATGAGGCTATGGGGAGACGTCCTAAAGCCCCAGTGTACATTTGGAATTGTAGTAGTATTTGCACTGTGCGTCAGGAATCTATTGACAAATTTCGAGAGTTTCTAAGAGAATATAGTAAAAAAAGTATAAAACAGAAGATTAAGGTGCTTCAAAGTCTGGATCCATGCAGAGTGAGAGAGAATACTGGTTTGCAGGGTCATTCTCTGGCTTGTCTATCTAGAAAAGTGTGTAATAGTGTTTTCCATCATTTTAGGATGCTGGCTGTTCATCATACTGAAATGAGAAAGTTTGTGAGACGGTTGTATTTTGCCAAAAGTCCAGCAATAAAGTTAAATGAATTGAATAGGGCTCTGTTCCGAGGAACGGTATCAGATGTAGAGAAGGTTGTTGATGAAATTCAGTTTTGTTACTTTGGTCCTGAACAAAACAGTGCAGAGAAGGACACAGTAAATGAGGAAGAAGTGGAAGAGAATGTAGAACCCTCTGTAAGTAACACATTTAATGATCACATAACAAAATTTGCAATAGTCTCTAATGAAAGACCAAATTTTACTTGTATTTGTTGCCGCAGAACTCATTATAGAAAACAAACTAGGAATGTTGATCTCTACAGAAAGAGTGAAAATGAAGATAATTATAAGTGGAAGGATTTTGCCACATATATATTTCTAGAAAATTGTTTTGATTTGGGTGAAGATCAGCGTATTTGTAAATACTGTTACAACAAGTTAGAGGAAAATAGAATGCCAACCAGAGCTGTACATAATAATTTAGAATTGGATGCTATTCCTGCTGAACTTTCTGAATTAAATACATATGAGTCTATACTCATTCAATGTGTTCATCCGTTCCAGACCATAGTACGTATGGAGCCCAAAACTGGTAAATTACCTCCTTCTGATTTACTGAGAGGTTTAAAAGGAAGAGTGGTGTATTTGCCCTTGGATTTGAAAAAAAATATGGAAACTATTGATGCGGATACTTTGGAAACTGAACCATTAGTTATTCTGGTTAATGGTGTACCTACAAAGAATAAGAAGATTTGGCAGGAGCTGGTAGATGTGCGGAAAGTACAAAGAGCAAATTTGTATTTGAAAAGGAATAACAAATGGTATGAATCAATTTATATAGAAGAAGAAGAAGAAGAAGATTTACAAGAAGACACAGAAACACCAACTGGCCAAATTGAAAAAGTGGACAAGTCAAAGGAAGAAGAAATTTATGAACATTTTAGCATACATCCTCTTCATTCAAAAGAAGTTATGGGAGACAATATTGATCTCTTTCAGATGAAGAAAGCAAAAGGAACTCCCGTGAGTGTATGGGAGGAGAGCTTGGAAGCTCGATGTTTTCCCCAGCTGTTTCCTAAAGGAAAAGGAGGACGATACGATGAACGTCCGGAACAGATTCCAGCTTCTGGGTATCGGACTACAAGACTATATGCTGAAGATCCCAGATTTCGACAAAGTATTCCTTATTTGTTCCATCTTTTATTTGAAAGCGACTTGTCTGCACTGTCTTATGCAGTAAATCACATTTTAAAAAGTGGAGTACATTTACAAAATGTGTCTGCTAAGGATTTTATGGAGAAAGTGCAGCACCGAGATGATCATTTGGAAACACAACTGATCAATCTGATGGCTTGTCAGCGTGGGACAAATTAATATTGGTACCGACGTCATGGTGAATTAAAATGCATGTTACGGAATTTAGGAACACCAACATGGTTCCTTACCCTAAGCTGTGCCGAGTACGCTTGGGATGATTTACTGGATTTTCTACGAGAGGCAAATTCAAACATTAAAAACATCGAATACAAGACAGCAGGAGAACTGTGCTCATTGGATCCGGTTAATGTTTGCAGATATTTCAATCATAGATTTGAGGCTATGATGTCCTTCATCTGCAATAAAAAAAATCCACCTCTTGGAGAAGTAGTAGATTTCTTTTGGAGAAAAGAGTACCAGGCAAGAGGTGCTCCTCATATTCATATGCTGTTGTGGATCAAGGATGCCCCAAAGTTTGGAACAGATACTGATGAAGCAGTGTTATCTTTCATTGAAGAATATGCAACATGTGCTATACCAAAAAGCACAGAAGAGAAAAAGTTAAAGGAGCAAGTTTTACGTTTCCAAAGTCATCGGTGTGGAAAATACTGTCGACGGAAATACAAGAGCAAAGATAAATACTACACTAAATGTCGATTTGGATTTCCTAGACCTGTTCTTTCAAATGGAAGAGTCAACAGTTTTATGTCAGCTGAGAGACATACTATCACAAGAAAATCACCTAAGAATACCTACAACCTAAAAAGAAAAGAAGAATCAAAAAATATAAATGACTACAACCCAGTCATTTTATCCATGTGGAATGCTAACATGGATATACAGTATGTAGCTGACAATTCCATTGCTGTTGCTCGATATGTAACGTCTTACATTACGAAATCAGAAAAAACAGAATTGAAGGAAATGTGGGAAGAGATTTCTCACGAGAAGACTGTCAGTAAGAAGCTGTACAGTTTCAGTTTGAAGATGTTATCGCATCGAGAAATTGGATCCTACGAATGTTCAGATAGGTTATCTTCTGCAAGTCTCTACTCGAAGTCAAGAAGAATAATTTGGGCAAGTTTAGGCCTTGCAGCAATGAGAAATCGGGTACTGAAATCTGTTGGAGAAATTGAATATTTGGCCGAGAATGACCCAGAAAGTACAGATATTTTGAAATCAAACATGTTGGACACATATTATCCCAAGAGAAGTCAACATCTGGAGAACATGTGTCTCTATGAAGTGCTGCAGAACTACATTTATTCACGGAAAGCCGCAGAAGACATCAACAATGGAAAATATAAAGTTGTTGGTGAAGAAGGATGTTTGGTGAAGCAAACAAAAGGAAGTTTGATAAATCACAGGAAGCTGAGTTGCGACACTACTGACAAGAAGGAATTTTACTACTTGGCTCTTTTACAGTTGTTTAAACCATGGCGTACAGAGGATGAACTACTGGGAGAATTTCAAAGCTATGAAGATTCTTTTAATGCTTGCAAAGACAGCATACAATGCAGTACATTCTCAAGTTATCTGCAAATGTTAAATGAAGAAATTGAACAGGAAACTACAATTGCAGCAGAAATAGCTAGAGACAGTTCTCAAGACAGCCAAAGTTCAGGAACACTCAGTCAAGATCCCCTAGGACAACCAATCGTTGAAAATGAAGCATCAATAGCCATGAATGAAGTGGAAACGGCTATGAATCAAGCTCAAGAAGAATTTATAGACTTACAAAGTTTGGAAAGACAACTGAATCAAGAGCAGCAACAAATTTATGAAGAGATCAGAAGCAAAATTGATCACGGATTTCTACATGAAAAAAAAGAGTGCTCATGCACATCATTTCATCCAATCAGGATGTATGTAAGCGGACAAGCTGGAACTGGAAAAAGTTTCCTTATAAAAGTCATCAGAAGCTACCTACAGCAAAAAACGGATTCAACTTTGTCTTGTGTGGTTACTGCTCCAACTGGGTTAGCAGCATATAACATAAAAGGAATCACTTTACATCGTTTGCTAATGTTACCAGTGGAGCATGAGAACAAAATACAATACAACAAGCTAACTGGAGAAGCATCCTTGGAAGTTTCAAGAGTATTGAAGAAGATGCAAGTTCTCATTATTGATGAGGTGAGCATGGTATCAAACTTAATGCTTGCCTTTGTGCATTTAAGAATGCAGCAAATTTTGAAGACAGACTATGACATGTTATTTGGTGGAAAACACGTCATAGTTTTTGGAGATCTTTTGCAACTGAGTCTCCTTTTTCAAAAGCTGAGTAATGATAAAACTCAAATAGAAAGTGCTACTGAAATTAGAAAACTTTTAGATGTATGTTCAGGACGAACACAGTTTTCTCAAAATGAACAGCAAGATGCACACGAATTTTTGATGTATTTTCTTCAAGTACTGGAAGAAGAAGAAGTTGCAATTGATATTTTATTTGGTCTCTCTTATAAATGGGAACATAGTTGTGAAAACTGTTATAATATATGTGGCTCTAATGTTGATAATGAAAGGTTTATTTATTTGACATTGCCAGAGAGTAAAACAGTCACTTTTGCAAAATTAGTTAAAGATGCTAATCATAGCATGAAATGCGGTGAGTGTCAATCTGACATGTTTTCAACATTAATTTTAAAGGAATACGGACAGTATGTAATTTTAATGATGCAACGATGTAGAGCTGATGGTTCAAAATTGGATACTTTAATAAAGAAGTTTACAGGACAGCAATTATCAATTTCAGGAAAAACTTTTGTAACTGTTGCAATAATTTTCCATGAAGGACCTACTGTAACTTCTGGACATTACACAGTTTATCTTAAATGTGAAAAAGGCTGGACACTGTGTAATGATTCCCAATTGATTTTCAAACAACGTTTGCCTTTTGATTTAGCAAATTCCTATCTAATCTTCATGAAACCTAAATTTTAGAGAGACTTGGCAAGATCTGGACAAAATAATTTTACCATTTTATTGGATTACCATTGGAATTTTCAAAAAAAAAGATTGTTTAAATTATCATTTGGCCTAATGAAAAGATAACCAATTGTAATGTGGACTTTTTTAATTTTTTATGAAACTTACAAAAACCAATAATTTAGAGAAAATCGGTAACATCTGCACAATTTAAATTTTGGAATGTTATTGGAGTGCCATTGGAAATTTTTTCAAATTTTTTTTTTAAAATTACTATTTGGCCATGCGGAAAAGTAACCAATTCTATTGTGGACTTAATAAATTATTAATAAATTTTTCGGGAACCAAAATGTTACAGAGAATCGGTGAGATCTGGACAAATTAAACTTTAGAATTTTATTGGATTACCATTGTAAATTTAATCAAAACTTTTTTTTAAAATTACTATTTGGCCTAAAGGAAATGGAATCAGATGTATTGTGGAGTTATTTGAGATATAATATTGTGATTATACTTCTGGAAAAAAATATCAGACGGTATTTTAAAGAAATAAGTATTGTTTTTTGATGATATTTTTTTAGAATATTATGCATTTCTGTAATGTTAAGTTTAAGTGAGAAGAGATTCTGGGCTTTTTTAATTCAATCTTTGAGATTGTTATTTTTTTTTTGCCCGCTGTTAAATGATGAATGCAATTGCTTTCACAATTTATAGTGAAATGCAATATATTCTGAAAACAGCAAAAATAAGCCAAAAATATTTTTTGGTAAATATGTAAATACGTGTACTGTATTTTAAAATGTTTGAAAAATATTAATATTTTTTTCTTTTTTTTCAGATTGATATAGAAAATTTTCGAAAACTAGAACCATTTTTAAAGCAATTTTTTTTTTTAAAAACAAATGAATAAATATTTTTTTGAGTGGGTATGGTAAGTCAATAATAATAATTGTAGTGTCTCAAAGACCTTGTAATGTGATAATTGATTTTTAGTGTTTTTTAAAAAAAAAAAAAAAAATTACGTGCACCGTACGCGTACGGTAAAAAATAAAATAAAAAAAGTTTTTAAAAACATATAAAAAAAGATGAAAGATAAGGTTGGCTCTTAAAAGAGCCGTTGTGTTCATGCAGGGAGAGAGGAAAGAAAGAATGGAAAAATTAGTCTCTGTGACAAGTGTGCTGATCTATTTTGAGGTTCACTAGGGAAACACTGGTCTCCCTATGACAAATTAGATCATGACAAGAGGCACATCGAATATCAACCCTCAGAAATCGAGGGTTAATTTCCAGAGGGCCAGCAAAAGGAGATGCTCCCCCCACAGATGAAGGGCTCACCTGACCTGCAGAAGAAGGAGTCAGCCCTGCAGATGATGGTCCAGGCTGAGCTGCTGTGGATGTGCTTGGATGACTTACTGAAGGGTTACCTCCAGTAAGTCGAGCATGTGTCCTTCTGTGTACATCCCTGAGGTGCCTCATCATGGTATGATTCCCAAAGGAATACTTCCTGTCAGGATTACCTCTTGAAAGTACACGCTTACACAGCTTACAAGTCACTAAGGGTGCATTTACCTTTTGCTGGACTTCAGGAAAAGTAAAATAATCCCATACATAAGAGGTCTTTTGTTTCCTCGCTCTCTGCCTCAAGGTAGTGCTGCTAGTGCTAGCCTCACTCTCAGAAGAGCTCTGCTGTTCTGCCATCGTATCACAAAGACAACCCAGCTCCTTCTCCTAAGGGATCACAAGCAGAAATGAGGGGAATGGGTGTGGTGTAGGAGAGTTCTAGAACTGAAAGTAGTTTCAACCAATCAAAAGTTGTGTTTCATGATCACATGACCTACCGTACGCTTACGATACGCTTACGGTACGCTTACGGCAAAAGTACGCATGCACGTAAAAAAGACACGCGCTCGCGCGCATGCGCATAACAGTCACTCCCCAACACTTCCGCGTAACGTGCGCGTGTAGCGTACACGCGTACGCGCCCCACGCGCAGTACGCGCGGCTACGCAAATTGCGTAAATATACGCAAACAGCGTAGATAAATTACGGACGTTGCGTTAACCGTACGCTTACCGTAAGCTTACGGTACGCGTACTAAAAAAAAAAAAAAAAAAAAAAGGAAAAAATGTACTGCAAATAAATTTTACATGTTTCTTTTATGAAATATATTTAAAAAAACATATTAAAGAATTTTAAAAATTTAACCATAGTCTTTATAAAAGGTTAGAACATTAAATTAAAAATATGTTTAAAAAAATAGAAGAAAAAAAAAAATTAGCATTTAAAAAACCTTGCAAATTCACTGAAAAAACCATGGGTTTCACACACGTTATAGTTAGGAATTAGCATTTAAAAAACCTTGCAAATTCACTGAAAAAACCATGGGTTTCACACACGTTATAGTTAGGAATTAGCATTTAAAAAACCTTAGAAATTCAGTGAAAAAACCATAGGTTTCACACACGTTATAGTTAGGAATTAGCATTTAAAAAACCTTAGAAATTCAGTGAAAAAACCATAGGTTTCACACATGTTATAGTTAGCTGGACATTTTACTCGTAAAAAACCATTGAAATTCCCCCGTTATAGTTAGTTCAGCTAACTATAATTCGCGCGCCCGCAATGCACTGCTGATGACGTCACATATTACATCACTCATGACATGGTCAGTGACATCACTCATGACATCACTGATGACATCTCAAATGACATCACTGATGACATCACTGATGACATCATCCTTGTGATAGAGTGGCAGACCTCCTCTCACCCTAATATAACCTTTGATACACACATTCAAAAATAGAGACTAAACTTTTCAAAACAATGGACATACCAATACCAGTTACAACAACCTATTCAGTAATTCTAAGATCCACATACACATCCACTCATTCACCAACAGTCCTATACAGTCACTCATACATGTACTCATTCATCATATGTACTCATACACCTATACATCCTGTTACACAATGCCACTCATCCATAGAGTTACTCACACACATAGTCACTCATGCTAATAAAGAATCAAACATACATTTACTTGCATATAGTTATACACACACCACCACACTTACTTCTACAAAAACTTACACATACTTAGTCTTTTAAACAATCACTTATAGAAACACATACTTATTCATACAGGAACTCTTTCAATCTCTCACTCTCACATATACACACTTATATACACCAATAGTCACATATACTAGTTAAAAACATATGTAGTTACTCATAAAGACACTGTTGAGACAGTCATTCACTCACTAACACACCCATACACACACTCATCCACCCATGCAGTCCTGCACACATGCTGTCTTCAACACATACAAACAGTGAGTCACTCATTCATGCACCTATGCACTACGTAATACCCCCCACCGAACCATGCAGACACTCAGACTGATACTCAAAAAAACAACTAAAAACCTATATAGACACTCATGTAGCTACTCACCAACCCATACAGCCACTTATACACAAAGTGAGAGACTGATACAGATATATACATATTTAAACATTACTCACTAAGCCATGTATTCACTATGATACACTTAATCAGTCAGTTACACAATCAATTTTTCAAAAACAAATCATCCATTTAGACACTTATTTACCCATTTATTCTTCCATCGACCTTGAGGTATACATATATAAAACATAGGTAATTTTCAGAAACACACACATTCACTGGATGATGTCATCAGTGATGTCATCAGTGATGTCATTTGAGATGTCATCAGTGATGTCATGAGTGATGTCACTGACCATGTCATGAGTGATGTAATATGTGACGTCATCAGCAGTGCATTGCGGGCGCGCGAGTTATAGTTAGCTGAACTAACTATAACGGGGGAATTTCAATGGTTTTTTACGAGTAAAATGTCCAGCTAACTATAACATGTGTGAAACCTATGGTTTTTTCACTGAATTTCTAAGGTTTTTTAAATGCTAATTCCTAACTATAACGTGTGTGAAACCTATGGTTTTTTCACTGAATATATATATATATATATATATATACAAATACAAAAACAGTACAGAAGCACTGAGAACGCCTCCTCCTCGCCTCTTTCAACAGCAGTTCGCGGCGAGGTGGAGAGCCTCAAAATATTACACCAAACGCTGTAAGCCTCCTAGGAAAGCAACAGCCGTGGACACAGATAAGCTTTTCAGCAGTCGTTTTTGGCAGATATCGGCAACTCGACGCGTTTTGTGACCACGTCCCTTGATCACTCAAGGGACCCCTTGATCACTCGTGATATATATATATATATGTTATGTTACAGATTTTGTATGTATATATATATATATACACATATATATTTTATTTATTTATTTTTATGTTTTTCCACTGAAAAAACCATAGGTTTCAGGACTGATATAGTTAGGAATTAGCATTTAAAAAACCTTAGAAATTCACTGAAAAAACCATAGGTTTTAGGGGTGTTCTAGTTAGCTGGACATTTCACTCTAACAAAACCATTGAAATTCCTCCGATATAGTTAGTTGTACTAACTACATCTCGCGCGCCCGCAATCCACTGCTGATGATGTCACATATTACATCATTCATGACATGGTCAGTGACATCACTGATGACATCACTGATGACATCACTTATGAAATCATCCAGTGAATGTGGTTTGTTTCGTTATTTAAATATGCATTATATATATATAGCAATTTGCAATGAAGAATGAGTGGATATATAAATATAAATATCTGGATGGAGGATTTAGTAGCAGTGTGATTGACTGTTTACTTGACTAATTTATAGTGTCTCACTAAATATATTGGATAGTGACTAAACTGTGTGAATATCTGTATCACTTTGTCAGTTGTTATGTATACTGCTGCACCAGTAGGTTACTAGCTACGTGAGTATTTGTATGGGAGAGTGAATGTGTGTGTGGTTCGGTGGGGGGTGTGTGACTGCCCAAAGATGTGTGAATAGTTGATTCAGTAGGTATATGAAGTT
Source organism: Triturus cristatus (assembly GCF_964204655.1). Classification (NCBI taxonomy): domain Eukaryota; kingdom Metazoa; phylum Chordata; class Amphibia; order Caudata; family Salamandridae; genus Triturus; species Triturus cristatus. Next base: position 945,280,796 of record NC_140582.1, read on the forward strand.
AAAACTATATGTTATAACAGTTGTTTGGGTGAGTAAATATCTTTATGGGTGTGGTGATGAGCCAATACATGTCTCAATGGTACATGTCCAACAAACTAGGAAAATAAAAGCCAGTGTATGTGTCAGTTGTTGTATATAAATAAGTATATATATAACTCAATGATTGTACGAGTGACTGTATGGATAACTGTATACTTGTAATAGTGTTTTTATAACACACTAAGTATGATTTATTATCTATATGAATAGATGAAGTGGTGTTTTTATAAGTGTATAGGTAAGTAAAAGTAAGTATGATCCATTGTTTGCATAAGTGAGTAGGATGACTTCATAAGTGATTAGGATGTGTGCTGGTGTGTAATGTCGATATAGGTGTATAAGTGATAGTGTTCTGTTTATCATTGACAGCATGTATGAGTGAATCTATAGGTAAGTGATCAGATGTGTGTATAGATCTAGGAATCACTGAGTGGGTGTTTAGAAACTTGTATTGGTGTGTCAATGGTTTTAAATCTGGCACTCTGTATTTTACAGTGAGTGATGAAAGGTTATACTGGTGTATGATGAGGTGTATCTGATTGTCACATGGATGATGCCATCAGTGATGTCATCAGTGATGTCATTTGTGATGTCATCAGTGATGTCACTGACCATGTCATGAATGATGTAATATGTGACATCATCAGCAGTGGATTGCGGGCGCGCGAGATGTAGTTAGTACAACTAACTATATCGGAGGAATTTCAATGGTTTTGTTCGAGTGAAATGTCCAGCTAACTATAACACCCCTAAAACCTATGGTTTTTTCAGTGAATTTCTAAGGTATTTTAAATGCTAATTCCTAACTATATCAGGCCTGAAACCTGTGGTTTTTTCAGTGAATTTCAAAGGTTTTTTAAATGCTAATTCATAACTATATCAGGCCTGAAACCTATGGTTTTTTCAGTGAATTTCAAAGGTTTTGTAAATGACAATTTTTAATGTATTAATTGTTTTTTTGATACTAATTTACTAAAAATGTTTAACTATTTCTTTTTAGGTATATTTTTTTTAATTACATTATAATTACATTATACATTAAAATACAAAATATACTTTCTCAGAATGAATTACTTTAGTTTAAATACTTGGCAAATAGGCAAAAGACTTTTAAATACAGTAGTTACAGTTGTTGCAATGGGCAACACAATTTAAAACACAAAGCAACATTGAGCTCAATGTGAATGTCTAGTTAAATGCAATTAGTTACTTATGGATTACTTTTCTAACCACAGGACTGGACCCTAGATTCAGTCCCTAGACATCTCCTGTAAACAGCGTTTTGGTTACAGTAGTTATTTTTAAGGAATATTATTGTATTTTAAAAGTTGACACTTAGAACATTTTTCACATAGAATCACCAATGTTATCCTATGGCAGAAAATTCACTTAGCAGGTAAGTAGTGTTATCGTTACTTTTTCTTACTCAGTGGTGGATCCTGGATCCAGCACTAGCCAACCTCCTGTAAACAGTTGAAAGAATGTGTTTAAGTCATACAGACGATTTTTTAGGAATTTTTTTCGTTTGTGAAAATAGACACTTAGAAACTTTTCTGCTGAAAACCACACAATGGATTCCTATGGAAGGAAATACAAGTTACTGGTAAGTACGCTTAGAATTACTTTTCAGGGTCAGTGCTGGGCTAAAAGATGCAGCACTGGGTTCTCTCCTGATAACAATCGTAAGTGTAAATCGTATTTCGTAGTTCGGCTGATTTTAGAGGAATATTTGTACAATGGTAAAGGAAGGGGGAGGGGCCTGAGGTGACGTATGCAAACACGTCCTGTGGCGCGTTTTAAGTTGGGGAATTAATTCCTCTTCAATCCTGAGGTCCCCTGGGGGCCAACTAGCCCACCAGGTACCTCCAGTATGCCAACAAAAGGACCCAATCTATTAAGTACAGGAATAATTTAAACGCTGTGTAACAGAAGGAATCGAGAGGTATCAAATTAGCCTCTTCAGAACCACCCCCAATTGACTGGATTTGTGAGGTGGATTCCCAATTTACCAGGGTTTGTACTAATATATAAAAATGTTTTGCAAGAACCCTAGATCAATGTAGCAGTCACTATGTTAAAAAAAATGATATAAATGTGTGAAAAAAACAGTTCAATCACAGGGATATAACACCCCACACCGTGAATATCAGTGAAGAAAAATATGTGCAGAACAAGGTAGCACCTCACGTGCGCAACACCTTAGCGGGCTGACACTGGCTAGATCATCACCAGTACTGCCATGTTTCTCATCATAGGTTGCCACCTTGCTCAAAGAAAATTGGATAACTCGACCAACAACAGAAAAGGTGAAAGTATGTGAACAACACACACCATAGTTCTGAATTAAAATTGATAAAGAGCCATGGCCATCATAATTTTATTCTTTGCTCATGGGTCAATTCAAAAATCAAAAGTGCTGTATTTTAACAGACAAGAAGCCAGTAAGCCGACATGTTTCATTGCCTTACTTTTACGGCAATTTCTTCAGGGCAACAGGACTTCATTCACCTTATCAGCACATTTGCAATGATCTACTTGTGACCGTTGTCAGCCCAGGTTTTTCATACCAGCTCGACAGCGTGTCAGACAGGTACCGTAAATTTTGCAGTGATCCTGTATTTCGCAGGCCCACTTATACTTTGGGCATTCGCACAATTATCACGTACCCTGGTAAATTGGGAATCCACCTCACAAGTCCAGTCAATTGGGGGTGGTTCTGAAGAGGCTAATTTGATACCTCTCGATTCCTTCTGTTACACAGCATTTAAATTATTCCTGTACTTAATAGATTGGGTTCTTTTGTTGGAAAACTGTTTTGAGTGGGGGATGACCCAGTCTTTTTCTTTTCCCCTTTGGCTCCTTATTGCTATGCCACCTCCAGTATGCGCCAGGACAACCTGATCAGGAAGGGGCATCTATTGGGCACAGAGCAGGCATCTCAAGGTTTTTTCTTTGGAGGGGTGGGTTTAGGTTTGGTAGGGTTCAATGGACAAATAAGATAAGAATTTGGAAGGTGGAGTTAGGGCAGGAGGTGTGGTAGAGGTTTAGCTTTTGTGCCTGGATACCCTATCGGGTGATTAGCCACACTTTAAAAATCCTGATTGATTCTTTGGTTTTGGAGGTAGAGGGAGCTGGAGTGGGTGATGTGCTTGTGTCTGTATGTTTGACAGTTGAATGTGGGTCTGGTGTCTGTTGTGTATGTTTAGATGTGTATTTTTTGGCTAGTGTTTGATATTCTGATGAGTGTAAGCATGTGCTTTTGGCTGGTGTTGCTTTGTGTGCAGGTGTGCTTTCATGTGAGTGTGTTGATTTTGATAAGTGTGTTGTGGTGGTTGGTAAGATTGTGGTGATTGTAGGTGTGGTGGTGGTTCTGGTGCTTGTGGTGTTGAATGTGGTGCTTGTGGATGTTGGGTGTGGTGTGTTTGTGGGTGTAGTGGTGGTTGTGGATGTGGTGGTAGTTGTGGTGCTTGTGGGTGTGGTAGTGCTTGTGGTGGTTATGGATGTGGCAGTGGTGGTGGTGCTTGTGCGTGTGGTTCTGGCTGTGGTGCTTGAGGTTGTGGTGGTGGTTGTGGGTATAGTGGTGGTTGTGGGTGTGGTGGTGGTTTCAATAGTGCATGTTTGTTTTTTTGTGTTTCTGTTTATGTGTGTATGAGTGGGATTGTGCTGCTTGTGTCTGTTGCAGTGGGTGCCTGCAAAGAAGTGAGTGCGCTTGGATTGAGGTGGGAGTTTGGATTTGGGTTGAGGAAGGGACCGGAGCTGGGGCAGAAGGTAGAGTTGGTTGGGAGGCTGGGGTGAGTGAGGAGGCTGCTGTTTTGGCAAACAATCTCTGCATGCGAGACATGCGAGACATTGAACTGTGAATTGCATCCAGAAATGCAACCATTTGTTGCATTTGGCAGGTTAGTCGCTGGATGCCATTCACTATTGTGGTCTGGCCTACAGGAATGCTGCGTAACAGGTCAATAGCATCCGCACTCAGTGCAGCTGGGGTGACAGGGGCAGTGGGTGAGGACTAAAGTCCTTTTAGGGATTAGGGTTTGGCCAAATTAAGGGGGGCAAAAGGGAGGGTGGAGATGTGTCTCTGGGTAGTGGAAAAAGATGAGGTTTTTACAGTTCCGGCAGGGTCCACCACAATGAGGGACTGGTCACTTGTGGAGGCCTCCGAAGAAGATGACAATGTGGTGGCCTCCGTTCCAGTCCCCTAACCCTCCATGCCACTGTGTCCATTGGTGTCTGATGTTTCACCACCCAAAACACGGAGACTAGCTACTTCCCAGCCTTCTCGGCCAACATCTCCTTCACCTGCTCTTGAAGATGGTGTAAAGACATACAATAGTTGTATTGTATCTGTGTAAATACAACTGATCATGAAGTTTTTTTCTCAAAACATTTTCTACATTTTTATATTTCACCTGCTTTAAGGCTTTTAAGCTTTGGTTTACGTTTATCTGTATCTTCTGCATGTAGGGAATAGCTTCACAAACAAATTGGTCTCAGTTTTGTAATTCACTATTATTGCTCCTAATTTATTTTTGATAATTTTATTGAACTATTTTCAATTTTCTACGATACTGTTTTACACTTCTGAATATTTCCGATTTGTTGTTTTGCCTAGTGAATCTATGTAACAAAAATTTCAGATTAAAAAGCCCTCTGTACATTGTGTGTACAAGGCAAAACAAGCTAATTTGCTTTTCTATTTTTAAAAATAAACATATGAATCATGTGTGTTAATATGTACTATAATGTAGAACCAATATGTGTAAAAAGCGTGTTTTCTTTCTTCGGGATTTTCACAATTGTATAACTTACCTAAACTAACTTATGTATTTCTTTAATCTTAATTTTATTTTTTTATTCAGTACTTAAATTGCGTATTATTGTACACCCGCTAAGTATTTATTTATGCTGGGGAAGAAATCCCCCCAAAACTTTGTATTTTGTTTAATTACTTCTACAGCATAAGTAAATGCATAGTGCTTGTTACATTTTTAATCCACTTCAGTACAGATAGGATTTGTTTGAATTTTTCGCTAGAATATCTTAATTTATAGTTTGTTTTACCATTGTGAAAAAAAACATACTGGATTTCAAAAATTGATATACAACGTTAGACTACATTTTCAAACACATTGATTCATATATATTTTATAACAAATTGCTATTTACAATTAAAATGAATTTTCACTTTGATGCATTTCAAATATTTATTAATTAGCCCTTTTTGTGCCTGATTTTGAGTTTTGCAGATGGTATATTCCAACATATAAGTGACGGAATTTCCATACATCAAATTCCAAGTGTATTATAAAATATTGCCCGTGGAACAGGTTTGACAAAATATCTGTTTAGTTTGTAACGGAACATTCCATCTGCAAAAGTCACTTTAAGTATTCTATTTTTTGTCATTCTTGATTTTTCATCTGGACATTACTAAGGACATAACATTATAACAGTATTGCATTTTGCTATGTGTCACCCTTTCTCTAATGTTTTCACATGCCTGTCTGTGTTTTCCCAAAAAGTATGTCTATAGAAATAATTTTTCGATAAACAGACTGGCTTACATACACATTTGTGAATGAGTAAGACATCTTGCAAAATAGCCATTTTTAACATTAATTAAAATATTTTGTTTTTGTTAAAAACATAATTATAATATGTTTTAATCAAACTTTTATCCATTTAATCTTATATTTTTAGTCATTTTGGCTCACATGTTTAATATTGGTTGTTCATAAGACTAACTCATAAAGGTGAAGTTTGGACCATCCATGGTATCATAAGTGCATTTTATGCTGTCACTTGTAATAGAGGGAATGTAACATCCTTCACAATTGTGACGGAGTATCACACGTGACACAAAAAACCTTTGGTCTGTTTAGTACAAATGTTCCTTATTAAATGTAACAAAATCATGCACACATTTTTTAGACAGGCCTGTGTCTGCTCAGAACAGTCCTTTGTAAGTGATCAAAAATAAAATGGTATCAATTTTAACAAATCATTGCAAAATAAAATCTTGATACTCCTTGTGCAAAACTTACATCTTCAAGAACTCTTCTTTTGCGTTGCTAATGCGTGACCTTTATGTTGATGCCAAATTTTGTTGCTGTAACAAAAATTAAATATTTAAAATGAAAAAAAACATTTTCATGCTGCAGTCTTTCTTTTAACTGCCCATCAAGCTGGTAATAGGTCACCGCGAAAATGTGGGCCATTAAGGGGGTCAGGGTGTGGAATGTTGGGAGGACTGGCCGACCTGGACTTCTGCATACTTATTGGTCCAGCGTCATAGGTCCTCCCTCCCTCTGTTGTGTGGTGGCACCAAGGCAATATGAGTGCCATCAATTGTTCCAACCACATGTGGCAGGCGACCCAAATCACCCTACACATAGGCAAAATTCTCAGTTTATGGTAACTGTATGGAGTTGATGATGTGTTTTATCATTGAAGAAAGATCTTCTTCTGGCACACCACTAAATGTTGGTTGTGACATTCCACCAGATACTGATACATTGTGGCCACAAAAGGGAGTATTGCCATTATTTTCATTATTGGTGTCATTTATGTGGGATTCCTATTGTGAGGCAGAAGATCTGTCTCCAGCTGATGAAATAAATCAATAATAGCTTGCCTAGTTAATCTGAAAGTTGTATTATATCCCTCTTCTTTCATGGTGGCAAGGTCTGGAACTGTAAATGAAAATATAGAATGAAATTTGGATTATGCAGGGGTTCTAATGTATATCAAAAATATGAATATCATTTTTTCCAATTAAATGAAATAATAAATTTTGATTTGTCATTTTGGTTATATTTTTGAAATATTAAAAATGTGAAAAGCATTACATAAATGTAATGTATTTATGAATTGACAATTTTTGCATTCTTCACTTTTTAAACGATATGATGAAACAAAAAATTAAACAAATTAAAAAAAGAAATACAACTCCAGTCTTTGAATTTTTTTATTTTTATTTAATTCAACTAAACAAAATAAAAAAAAAACTAAGATGAAATAAAACTAAGAAAAAAAAGTCAATCATGGTGAATGAAACTATTATTTAAGAGCAAAAGTAATGTGAAAATACAACTGGCATCAAAAAGGTAAATGTGTCCGGAAAATAGTTCACAGAGTGCTAGTCACACACCGGAGGAAATTAGGTTCTGAGTCTCTTGCTGGTGGTGGTGGAGGTCTTGCCATCCTATCCTGCTGGTCCGGATGAACGACCCCTCCTGAGGGGGCTGGTGTATCCACAGTTGCAGGGACTGAGGTGGTTGCAGGTGTTTCCTCTTGTGGCAGGGTCTCCGTTTCTGTGGCCGTGGCAGATGTAGTAGGTCCAGATGTTGTAGGACCACAGAAAGGGGAAGATGTTTATGGAAAAGCCCTGCACATATGGGTCAAACAATCATGCAGCACCCCAGTCAGAGAGCCCAAATTTGAGTTGAGATTTTCCGTCTGAACATTGTGCTGCCTTTGCAACTTCTTCATCTTCGGGAGCTCTGTAAGCACCTGGCCCATCATCTAGTCTTGGGACTAATTGAGGGATCACAAGCCTTGGTTGATGGTGAACTGGGTGACAATGAACCCAGTGGCCATACTTTGCTGGACTACAGATTCCCTCTCACGTACCTTACCCCCACTACCCTGTGCCTTTGACCCAGTGTGCACCATCCCACTAGGTAAGGGCTGAACTGGAGGTGGTGGTGTTGGATTAACAGCAGCCAGTACTGTGGGGCACAAGATTGGCATGATGTTCCTTTGGACACAGGGTGTGGAGGTATCCAGGGGCTGAGGTGTGGTTACAGGTGGGGTGTAGGCAGACTGAGACTCACTGGAGCGGTTTGCCCAGGAAGACTAGATTGACCAGCCTGTTCCTCATCATCTAGACTAGCAGGAGTGGATTCCTCACTGAAGGTTTGGTCCTGTTCTAGAGTGGAGGCATCATCAGTAGCAGTGGAAGATGGCTGTTAGGTACTCTGGGTGTTGGACCTACAAATACATTTAAAAAAAAAAGAAAATTACAAATCTGGATTATACATCAAATGAGTTTTAAGCAACAAACTAAGCAAACTAAAAGGAAAAAGAAAATTAATATAATTTCTATACCTTTTAGTGGTATAAAGAATTACAAAAATTGTTTAAATTGCACACAAAACTACTCAAAAAAGAAGGTAAAATGATGCCCGGAAGTGGGAAAAAAAATAGAAAGTATACATAAAATATACCAAACATTCAACGCAACACAGTAGAGGGGAGAAATGTGAAATAAACCATTCCAAGGCCTAGCAGGGTAAAATTCTGTAAATTAAACAACTTAGAAGGATATCTAGCATTAGTAATCATATAAACATTGCTAAGTGTTGACTTGTGAAACAAATAACATCAGTTCAATGAAATAAAAAGAAAATGACAACATACAAAATTACACACACAAAAAAAATCATACCAGTTTAAAATAGATATTGATAAATACATAGCACTTTAACATGTAGAAAATTACCAAAATATTAACAACACACCAACATCTCCAAACCATGGTTCAATGAGAACCTAAACTCGGACCAGCGCAAGTTAAGACTAGCTGAACGAACATGGAAATCAGCACCCTCCAATGATCACCTATACCAACTTAGAGCACTGAGAAATACTTACAACAGAAAAATCTTAAAAGCTAAAGCAGACTTCTTCAAAACACAGCTGAACCAAGCCATTAACTGTCCCAAAAAACTATTCGAAATCGTAAAACAACAATCGCGTAACTCTGCAAATATAGTGGAGCTAAGCAACCCGGCTACCCCTAACTGCGACGAGCTTGCCAAATTCTTCCTAGAAAAGACTAGAACCATTGACAATGACATTCAATCCAAGAAAGACCTCCAACAAACTAATGACCAGGAGTCTTTGCTTTACAAACAGATCAAGGATCTTTTTAGCTTTCTGATCGAAGCTCCAAAAAACAATGTCAACTGGCACTCCTTCTCACCCATCCCGGAACAAGAAATCTATAGCACCCTGCCAATCATTTCTCCGATCCCCTACCCCTATCTGTATTCAAAATGATAAAGACCTCTATTCTACCCCTATGGGCAAAAATTGTTAACGCCTCTCTGAGGCAAGGCTCCATACCTGACTGCCTTAAAATAGGGCAGGTCACACCTAAACTAAAGAAAGCCAATTCCCTCTCCACAGACCTCAACAACTATTGCCCTATATCCAACATCCCTACTCTGGCGAAACTATTGGAAAAATGTGTACAAATTCAACTTTGCAACCACATCGAGAACTTCAACCTCCTAGATAAACATCAATCCGGCTTCCGTCAAGGCCACAGTACCGAATCAGCACTCACCCACATAATGGATGACATTTTAAAAATGTTAGATCATAACGAATCGTGCCTATTGATACTTCTTGACCTATCTTCCGCTTTCGCCATGGTTAAACACGACAATCTACTGTCCCTACTTGAACGAAGGATGGGCCTAACTGGTCCAGTGTTACAATGGTTCACCTCCTTCCTAAGCAACAGAACTCAAGATGAAGCAATCATTCTCTCAACCATCCATGGTCACCCTAGGAGTTCCACAGGGATCAGCACTATCACCAATCCTTTTTAATCTACTCATGGAACCCCTTGCCAATGCGCTGAAGTCTGCAAACATTCTATATCACCTATACGCGGACGACACACAACTATATATGAACATCTCCTCACCAGATGACTTCATCTCCTTCAACGCCATTCTTCATAATACCCAAAGTTGGCTCAATGGCAACCACCTCATGCTCAACACCAAGAAAACTGAATTCCTCCTCATCTCCCCTCCCATTCATACACCCAAGATAGACTTATGGCTGAAGCTTCTAACTTCCTTTGTTTGCGCCCCACACATCATTGACTCCGCAAAATCCCTGGGAGTCACCCTAGACAAACATTTAAACATGCAGGCGCAAATCTACAATGCCACCAAGGGAGCCAATTATCAGTTGAGTATCCTAAGGAAACTTAAACCCTTCCTCCCACAGACTGATCTAAAAATGGCAGTACAAGCTCAAGTACTACCAAGACTGGACTATGGAAGCACCACTCTATGCGGTCTTCCAAAGTACAAGATAGCACCACTCAGGGCGTCGCTTAACGATGCAGCCAGGCTGATCACCGGAATAAAATAGAAATAGCCACATCACCCCGGCCTTGAAGACTCTGAACTGGCTACCCTATGAGGCAAGAATACAACTAAAGATCGCCTGCATGACACATGAAGCCCTACATAGCAACACCCCCAGCTATTTAGCACAAAAGCTAGAGCGGTCGAGAGGATGCAGACATTCGCGAAGTTCAAGCTCACTCCTACTAAAACCTCAATCCTTCCACAAAAAGAGAACTGGGTGCAGAGCTTTCTCGGTTATCTCACCGAAGATTTGGAACACACTTCCCCCAGATGTACGCAGAATCTCCTACTTTACTGCCTTCCAAAAAGAAGCGAAAATGTTTCTAATGAACAAATTAACTTCCTAAAACTTTAACTCTCTGATGACTATTTGCAACCGTTATATCCAAACACCAATGTCTACCTCTTTTGTATTGTATGCGATTTCCGATTGTATGTATAATTGTGTGATAGCAGTGTACTGTAAAGCGTTCTGATACCCCCGTGGGTCATGTTCGCGCTATATAAAACTTTATAAATAAATAACTTGTACATTTGTAAGTTAAACATACCTGGTAAAAATATGCAGTAAAAATAAACAGACATTTACAATGTAAAACACATATATGAAATATGTTAATAGGTGAAAAAACACTTTCAAGCACCATACCCTCAACTGAAATTTAAGTGGGATTGAAACCTGCAATCCTAAATACATTCTAACAAACAAAGCAAACATTTTAAATAAATAAGACAAGAAAAACACACATATTGACAACACATTAAAAATTTGTAAAACTAGAGAAATGACAATAATGTTAGAAATGTAAAAAACAAAATACAAAAATGGAAATATACATAGGTTTATATGTTCATAAAAGGTGAAAAACACATTAGCAACAGCTAAAATGAAAGCAAATACGACACGTCTGTTTAGTGACACATTTAAAAGTATAACTTACCAGTTTCCCCTCAACCAAGGATTCCTGTCAAGCCTTCAGGATGTAAGATCTGCATGGCCTTCTCTTCCCAAGGAAATAGTTGTAAGAGGGGCTTCGAGAACCACCACCAGTCCTCTGGGCCTCCAGTTGACGCTTGGAGGACAGGAACGCACTGTCTCCGGCAGGTCGTTCTACCTTTTCCTAATTTCCTCCTGTGTGTGCAGGTTGCTTGCTATAGCATTCACTCTGTCAACTATTCTGACACACATTTTTCTTTTTGGAGCTATAGTTGTATTTTGTACCTGGGCTCCAAACACTTGTGGCTCTACTCAAATAATGTCTTCCCCTATGAATGCAATTTCTCCCTCGGTAAAACTGGTATGTCTCCTCACTGCCATTATCCATTAATAAACAAATAAATCTGATAACCTAAAAGAAAAGAAATTGAGAAAGAAAAAAAATGAACAAGAAACAGAAAGCAAAAAATAAAATATGACTTCACTGAAAGATTTCTCATGAACACTGTTCTGCTACTATGCAATGGCAAAGTATCATGGTCTGAAATGGAGTGTGTTTTAAAGTAAAGTATTCAGGTAAAGACAATTAGCTAAAACATATCATGTGGGTGAAGCCAGCATCCATCCAAAAGCCACAGGAATAGAATGATGTTGAACGCGTCCCGTGTCAGAATCCTACCATCAGGAATCAGAATTCATAAAGCAAAACTAATCACCAGATAGGGTATCCAAGAGCTTGTAGGCCCCGGAGGCTTATTCAAACAGCCAGGTCTTGAGGGCCATTCCGAATTCCGGAAATGAGGTGATGGTCCAGAGGTGTGTGGGGAGGCTGTTTTAGGTCTTTCCTGCAATGTTGGAGAAGGAGCGCCCTCACCTCTGCTTTGTTAGTGTGGGGAGTATGGGCAAATGAAAGGGAGGTGGAGACTAGGCTTCTTGATGTTTGGTGGAAGTTCAGGCGGTGGTTAATGTAGGCGGTTTCTTGGTTGTGTAGAGCCCTGTGTGGCTGGGTCAGCAGTTTGAATTGGTATCTCTTCTGTACGGGGAACCAGTGGAGTTGTCTGGAGTGGGGTTTGATGTGGGTTCATCAGGGAAGGCCAAGTATGAGTTTGGCTGCGGTGTTCTGTATGGTCTGAAGTCTCTGTATAAGGTGTGCAGTGATTCCTACGTAGAGGGCGTTGCCGCAGTCCAGCCATCTGGTGATGAGGGCTTGTGTCACGGTGCGTCTCGTGTGTAGAGGTAGCCACTTGAAGATCTTAGGTAGTATGCGCAGACTGAGGAAGCAGGCAGAGGAGATGGCGCTGATATGTGATTTCATGGTGAGCTTGTTGTCAATGATGATTCCTAGGTTTCTTGTGTGGTTGGAGAGAGTAGTTTTGGGTTCTAGGTCTGATGGCGACCAGTATTCGTTCCATGTGTTGCGGCTGTTGCCAGTATTCATTCCATGTGTTGCTAAAGATCAGTACTTCTGTCTTGCATGTGTTCAGCTGCAGGGAGTTGTTCTTCATCCAGTCGGCGACGTTTGTCATGCATCTGTGGAAGTTGGATGGTGGAGTCGTCGGTGAATGAGAGGAGGAGTTGGGTGTCATCTGCGTAGGAAATTATGTTGAGACCGTGGAATCCGCCGCTGTTGGCCAGTGGGGTCATATATGCGTTGGAGAGTATGGAGCTGAAGGATGAGCTCTGAGGGAAACCGCAGGTGATCTCCTTGGGTTCACAGGTGAAAGTTGGAAGGAGGATCCTTTAGGTTCTTCCAGTGAGGATTCTCCCCTTTGATGCTGATGTGGTGGAGTCTTTTGATCACCATGTGGTGGAATACTGTGTCGAAGGCTGCCAAGAGATCGAGGAGGATCAAAGCTGACGTTTTCCTCAGTCGAGCAGGGTTCAAATGTTGGTGGCTGCAATCAGAAATCTAAGTAGGCTTGGCGCAATCCTTCCACCCTGACGGCGATGGAGTAACGTTAGCCAGCGCAGGAGTCTGCTGCGTCATCGGAGGTGAGCAGCTTACACAACGGAAAACACTGTCAACACGGACAGAGGATCAGCCAGCCCACATCTAAATAGAGCAGGCAGGAATCCATCAGCTTCACAGAGTACTTGTAAACGCTGCTACAGAAGGATGCCGGGAGTGCTGCCTAGATCAAAATTAGGCTCTGAGTCTTTCGACTTTCCTTCTCTAAGACAGCAAACACCCTCAAAAAGATATACTAATCTTTGCTCCCTTCATAACACTGTTACTCTAGAAATTAGTGAGATTTGGATGTTCATTGGCACCTTTAAAACTACACCCCAACCATTCAGCCAAGTTTATACTATGCATGCTAAAATGAATTACACTATAGTCTTACTTATTTATGGTTTACTCTCTGACAAGCAGTCCTTAACTTACACTGGATTTTTATCAGTTGATTCAAATTACAGACGATAAACAATATGTGTACACTTAACCCAAATACCCAAAGTCAAGGATGTTTTCTTCCCAAGCATATTGGAAAATATTTCACAAAACGTCCTTAGCTGAGGATTACATGTCAAAGAGTAAACTGTAATTCAAAATAGGAAAACTAAAAGCTTTATGCTTTGTACCTCCTTATTGTGCAGAAGACTTCTACAAATCAATTATAAAATCCGAGTACTTTACAAAAAATTTAGAAAATTGGCTAATCTTTTCGATGCATTTATTGGTTGTCTAAGTCAGTTGGGTCACAGGAGGAAACAACACTTTCCAATTGAATGGTGGGACTGCTACTTGACTTAGAGGGAGGTGCAAAAACAAACAATGCCATTGTGGGTTGGCATCGGTCTTTTCACATTTCCATTGGTAAACATCACCCTAGTCTGTCTCATTTCAAGGATATTTAAAAAAAATAACACATTTTCCAGGAACTGAGATAGGTGAAATCTCTAACAGGTAGTCTGAATCCTCAAGTATCCAAAAAAAGTAAAGAAATGTCTGAAAGATTATTGGCCACAATCCAACAGTTTTCTATGTTGGGAGGGTCAGACTACCTGGAAAACATCCTATACATCATGCACTATTAATCTGTTTAAACATTTTCATGCATTACTCTCCTATTTTTACAAAACATTTAACTAAATTGGCATTTTTTAAAACTGTTATGAAAAGTATGTTTTGAAGAATTCTTCTTTTTTCAACTCTTGGTGATTTTTTTTAGACCCACTCTTCAATAATCTTAGCACTCCAATAGTCCAGTAAATGAAACTACTAACCAAACCCCGACTGCAAAACTGTAAAATTGCAGAAACACAAAACACAAGTAAGAAATCCTTCTAAGATGTAACAAAAAGGTGTCCTATCACAGTAAAAAGAAACAGTTTTTTTTTTACTGTTTTTCCGAAAAACAAAATTCATAAACCATAAGAAAAAGCAAATCCCATTAAAAGTTACAGTCTTCTCTCTTCTCGATTGTTAACACCTTAGTAAAAAGTAAAACAGCGATAAAAAACAAGACAATGATTTTTATTTTGTTATTTTTTCATCTTGATTTATCAAGACGTTTTTTAAATCTAATGATATTTCCTTCTAAACATACAATAGGAAACAGATAACTGACCCGATGTGTGCATAAGAACACGACCTGTATGGGGATGTAAAACTGGGTAAAAGTAACATTACATACATTTAAACATGATTTAACAGCAAACTACCTCCCTCCCTTTTGCCATACAATAAAAGGCCTAGCCTATATTTTTTTTTCTAAAATAAATTCAATCATTTGCCCGGAGTTTGAATTGGGATGAGGGCTATCTCAGGGTGAAGAAAAGGAAAAATGTTGAGATGTATAATTATTTTGACATATAAACTTTGGGAGTCCAGTGATTGGATAGAATCAACGAGACACAGACTTTACCAAGACAATATGCATGCAATATGTACATTTCTGAGCTGACACATGCAGGATGGGAAAGGAAACCAACGTGACTGATATCAACTAGAGATGGTAAAAGTATTCCTGTATCCACGAGTAATAACCTTAATCTAAAAAACATATATGGCCTGATTTATAGTAGAGTTTGGCAGATGGGTGCTTTGTCACAAACATGATGTATATTCTGTCTGCCTTATTACAAGCGCATTAGAATATAATGCAATGTAATAAAGTGGATGTGATATCTGTCAAACTCTAAATGAAGCACCAAATCAACTGTGTGCCGAATTTTTTTAGCAGGTTCTCTATGAACTACACTGATAAATCCTTGGCTTAATTCGATTAGGTGGCAGAAAGTTGGCAGATTATCACAGGTTTTAGGTATTAGCGATTACAACAGTGACTACAACAAAATCTAGAAAAACTCTAATAAAGGATTTTGGAAGAATATTCTGCATCTTTCTCAGGGCAACCAGTAAATAGTTGGTTAAAAAGATACACCTAATGCCAGGTTTGTTGATCTGTCCATCTAGACTCCCAATAAATACACATTTAGAAGTATACTACTCAGTTAAAATCTGACTGATGTAGGATAAACATGTTTGTAGTAGATGTAAGCTGCAATGAAAGTCAAACAAGCATTCAAGCGTGGGATGCCTTCACATGGACATTTCTAATATGCATAATGAATACACCGGCCATTAAATCTAAAGCAATATTGCAAACCTTATCAAAGATGTGATGCAGTCAGGATAATAAAAAAAAAAACAAAGTGAAACTATTTTTGAGATGCAAAGTTCTTGCAGCTGTGCATAGAGTTACTTGCCTGTTTACTAATGTGTATTTCTAATAGACAAGTGCAAGACATTTCTGGCGACTATGTGGCGTGCTACCGTGAAATTGCCACGAGATGATCAGTAATTAATCCCATAGCTTTATAAAACATCTCTATTGCCCACCCCCCGTCTTCTGTATAAAGTGTGCCGTAATTCCCCATGCCCAACCCCTCCTTGGCAGCCAGGCCCCTGTAATCGACTCAACACCATCTGTAGCACGTAACTGTAATGGGGCAGTATAAAAGTCTAAACATCACTTTTCCCGAACACCATAATAAGAACATCCTAAAGGATCCAGCAGGTATGCCGATGAGCATGCTGGATGCATTGCCAGTCCCACCTCAGCCCTTCCCCCTCTCTGTTCCTCGCACCACAATTCTTTAAAGTGGCTAAGAAATGCCTTAGTCCTATTTCAAAAACAAAAAATTAATTCATAAACAATTAGTTCCGATATTTCCTTGATGCAATGATATCTTTTTTTTTTGGTCAACATATGTTTAGTTAGACACAATTCGTTTAGTTCAAACACATTTCAACAACTAGATCCCTGGTATTCTCAGCACCTTCATTACTAGAACATAGAAATGTAACTTTTATGAGTGGCATCTGATGTCTGAGCATGCATTTCATATTAAACCAAGTATTTTTAGCGGCTGGCTACAGACAGCTTTAGCTATCTGTTGTCGAAAGCTAATGTCGCAGATGATCAGTAAAACCCAGCTGATGGCACCGCAGTAAGCGTGAGGGTTAGCAGGGAGACCGATGCTATGATACCCCATGTCCCGCCTCTGACAAGATGGGTGGCTCACAATTCTGAGGATACATTCAGAGTACTTGGTAACAAGGGACAGAGAATGTGTCCCCATCCCAGCTGAACACCACCACTGCACAGCAACGATGACAGTGATGCCCAGAGCCCACTTGCCAATTAGGCAATAAGTGAGCACTCGCAAATAGCAGATGGTTACACGTTTACATACTGTACTATTGAATTCAGATTGTGACTCGAATGTTTTTTTGCAGTTTGTTAGCTTTATTTCCATCTATTAGACCTTCCCTCGGGAGTACGATGGCAGATCTCTTCAATTTAAGAAAACTAAGATTTATTTTTGCATTTCTAATACAACAAATACAGTTTAGCAATCATTTTCGAAAAACCAGTTTCATGATTCCTAAATCAAAAAAGAGAGAATACACTTTAAGTGGAATATTGCAGATATCAACGCACGTTCTTGTTATAAAGACAGGTGGAAAACACAGAATGTGACAGCTATGAGAAGGAAAGGGATAGAAAAACACTAAATGAATAACCCCTTTCGTAAATCGTTTTTAAAAATTATGAATGCAGATAAATTCGTGAACTAAACGTTTAGGATAGAATGTAAAAAATCGGAATAAAAGAGCTGGTCTTAAAACCCCGCAATATATATTTTTTGATAAAAACCATTATTAAACTTCTCCAACACAAGCTCTAGAAACCAAAGGTCATTAAACAATGTTCTAAGGGAGGCAGAATACATTGTCTTCATTGGCAATAAATTGTTGGTAATGTACCAGTGCATCAAAGTTGTACCACTTCAGAGCACTAAAACAATCTATGAATGGAAAGTTGACATTCTGAGTAGAGCTTTACATTCGTTAATTGCCCTTAGAATTGTAGAAAATGTGTAAATTTGACCGAATTGCCTCATTTTCTGATTAGTGATTAGGGAAACGTCAGCTGGTATTCGTCAGCTGGTATTCAGTATCCATAACAATAAAGTAATCAAAGGTAAGCATAGAGGATAGCAAGTACGTATTTACCTCTTTTAAAGTCCTTTCCGCCCTCCCAGCATTGGGGTGAACTGATGTGTTATACTGAACACTACCTAAGTCTTTTTTCCATGAAAGAGTGCAGATATGGTAAGATAACACAGTAACATGGGAACCTAAGCTAAGTAACAGCCCCAGATGGACCCCAGAGGGGCTCCCTCCCACGTTATGCATACCAAGAGGTCTAATGCGATGGTGGGCGGACTTTCCGCAATGGCAAAAGGGACCCACCATTCAAATTAGAATGAGCCCGCCACACTAGCAGACGCATCCAGCATTTTTTACATTGCGGCAGGCGGTGCTGTAAGCAGCACCCACCGCAATGTAAAAAATGCATGTAGTGCATTTGCATGCACAACGTGACAGGCACCTCGCGGTGCCTGCCATCTTGTGCATGCAAATGCAGTGGGGTACTATAGGTACGCCCCATGTGCACCCCCCACCCCTCCAACATCCTGGGGGCCAGCTATGGGCCCACAACAGCGAACACCGCATGCCTTTCCATGGCGGCATTGCCACCGTGGAAAGGCTGCTCTCCGTCTGTCTTTCCAGAATTGGGATTAGGAAGCCTGACACGAATCTCAAGTAAGTGGTCTTGAAGACACCAACGAGAAATTGAGGAACCAAATTTGTCATATTCTGGCATATGAAAGATAGGCCACAACCTTACTCACACACTGCACTGCTTCCTAGGGATGCAACAGGATGGGGAGGAGGGTATTCTAGATATTCAGAATGTTCCAATCCCAGCCGACATAGAAGGAGGTGCACTAGCTAGAGCACGGCTACATGTGCAACACCAGCCAGTGTGCAAATTGACAGTTCAGAAGCAGGGGCAGAATGCGTGAAAATTATTCTAGTGGGTGGGGTGAGAGGCAGCACAGCTGATGGCAGTGCAATGAGCGCGAAAGCTGGAAGGAAGGCTGATGCTATGATACCCAGCCTCCGACACGAGTGGTATCTCACGATTCTGAAGTATAAATTCAGAGTGGGCAGGTACACAATTTGACCATTACTCAAGGCAGTCGATGACTGACCACTGAACAAAGGGCAAGGGATCCAGAATGTTTTCCCCAAGCAAGTTGAAAAACAACATTTCCCAGCAACGACGACAGTGATTACAGAGCCATATGCCCAGATGCCGTCTTGCTAATTAGAAAATAACTGGACCAAGGAGTTGGAATTAGAGTTACAATACACAACTTCTGGTCTCTATCAAATCAAATCAAATCAAATTTATTTATTATGATTTGGCTCTCAAAGAGGGCCACATAAGCATGTACAAACAAAACAACACAATCATCAGAAATACAAAAATTATAAAAAACATAGTATTCAATCCATAATAGGTACACTACAAACCAACAGTCCCACATGGCCGAGCCGGCACAATCTTCCAGAGAATTTAATAAATAGCTAAAAATCCTTTAAAAAAGTTAAAAACATAAGCACAAAACATTTCATTTGGTGGGCAATAAAGTGCATGAAGAAAATCTTGTAAAGTGACAATGCTGAGGCGAAGACAAATTACTTTAAGCCATCGCTTGCGCAAGCTTCGTAACATAGGACAAATCAAAAGTACATGCATACAGTCCTGATTATTTAATTTACATAGATTGCACAACGGTGAAGTGCCATGCCATTTAGACAACAACACGTTAAGAGGGATTAAGTCATAACGTAATAAAAACCAAAACCTACGAATCCCATGTGGCAGGTTCCACTGGGCATATGGTTGGGGCTGTTTCAACCTATAGGAGGAGACCAGCAGCTCCACATTCCTTTTATCTCCAACTGTTTTTTTGTCGGATTGAAAACAATACTCCCACGAGGCCTCCCTGAGGACCTGCTTTAACTGCGTGGGAGAATAGGAGAAAAGAGCGCTTTCATCCAGTCTAAGGATTTTCACAGCCCTTCTAAAATTGGTAACAAGTTTAGAGAACTCCTTAAAATTGCCCAAAAGTTCATTTTTGAGTAAAACTCGCAGGGTTCCTTCTCTCGCTCTGGCTAAGTTGGCTACCCACCTTATCAAGGCGCACAGCCCCTGAACCCAGGCACTCCTGAGTCCGAAATCCAGCCTGCAAGCAGCCAGTGAACAGGCGTTATTAAAATTCGAGAGGGATCTTAGGAGTTTTCCCTCAGTCTTATGGCAAAAGTCCCAATATTTTATCTCAATTATTTCTATACCGTACAAGATGGTTGCGGGGATTTTAGCTCTAAATACTTCTAGAAGACTAGAAAAATGTCTTTTCCCCGTTGCCAGGTATAGGGACTTTAACCCATTGCCTTGGGCAAGAGCTTTGCAGGAGCAATGCTCTATATGAGAATTCTCGCTCATATTGGCTGAGAATATTTTCCCTAAAAACGTATAACAAGTTACGACCTCCAATCTAAGCCCTCCGATGGCCCAACCAAAATTTGTAGAGCGACATTTCTTCCTACCAGCAATACACATCACTTTACTTTTATTAATATTGATCTTCATATGATGCTCCCCAGCAAAGTCCTGAAGAGCCTGAAGCCTATTAGCCAGACCCACGGGAGTTAAATCGAGCAATAACACATCATCGGCATACATCAGACAGGCTATTGGCACCCCTCCTATCAACGGTGCAATCCCCTCACTACGGGACACAGCTGCAGGGAGGTCAGTTGTGTATAGGGAAAACAACAGGGGCGCCAATAAGCAGCCCTGTTTAAGGCCATTCTGAGCTGGTATTTTAGCCGACAGCCCCCTTTCACCCCCCATTAAGACCCTGCACCAGGTCTCAGTGTGCAGAGCCCGTACCAATTCCAGTAGGGGAGTAGGGACACCCATCCTCATCAATTTTCTCCACAGCGTACCCCGATCCACTTTATCGAACGCTGTGGAGAAGTCAATGAAGGCGGCGTATACAACACCCCCTCTAACCTGGACATATTTATCAGTAATAACCTGAAGGGCAGTCAGGTTGTCCAGAGTGCCATGTTCCCTTCGGAAGCCAGTCTGTTCCAACGGCAAAATGTTGTGCTCCTCGACCCAATCAGAAAGAGATCTCAGGAGACATTTCGCAAAGACCTTTCCGATGGAGTCGAGGAGCGCAATCATGCGATAGTTACTGGGACTGTCCCTTACTCCCTTTTTGAAGATAGGGACCAGAATGCTTCCCCTCCACGATGCAGGGACACATTTAGTAAGATGGCATACCCTAAACAGGGGGTACAAGATTTTACTCCAGGTTGAAGGGTCTTGTTTTAGGACCGTCATCGGAAGCTCATCCGGTCCCATAGCCCCAGAGGATCTCATATTTTTTATAGCCAACTCGATTTCCTTCTCAGAAGGAGAGAAGACCGAGTCATCAGGGGCAACATGCATGAAGTTATCCACACCTATGGTCCCAATCCCTGCATATAATTCTCGGATGTGAGAGGACCATAGATCTTCTGATATAGCTATGGGAGTAGGGGAGTGGCGAGTACCACATCCTTTCCCAATTATTGCCCAAAAATCTTTAATGTTGCCATAAGCAGCAGATTCCCTTAATTTAATCCATACTTCATCCTCCCTATCCCTTTTAATTTTTAGCTTAAGTCTGCTTCTCTTTCTTTTTAACCTAGCGATATCTTTCCCACGTTCCAATACCCTTTCGACGTACTGTGCACGGATTAGTTTGTTTAATTCCCTATTCAGATTACGGAGAGTTAGAGGAACTACCTCTCCTTTTTTCCTAGGGGGAACAGTTTTTTTAGCATTCAATAAAATCTTTGCCATGAATTCCTCAAAACAAACTATTTCATTTCCGTTCCACTCTTCTAATTCCTTAAGGGTATCGGTCAGTAACTCCTGGACCCCATTAATGGCAGCATTATTCCAGAAGCATCTTCCAGATGTCGAGTGGAAGGTAGCCTCCCTGCCAGTTAGCGACCAGGATGCCATATTCATAGAATTTGATGAAATTAATAGTGACAATATACTATGGTCGCTCAGAGTCGTGGGTATAATCTTTAAGTCAAGAATCTGGGGAAACAGACTATAGCTGGCGATGGCATAGTCCAAAATGGATGACCCAAAGGGGGATTTATGGGTATGACTTGCAGGGGCGTCGGATGGAAATCTACCATTTAAGATAATGCCATCCCCGATCAGTAATTCTTTTAACAAAATCTTCCCCCTTTTATTTGTCTTTAAGTTTTCAGGGAAGAGCGTCTGGGGGATGCAATATGCTTCCTCCTTAGCTTTATCCCTGAAGAGTTTTAGACTAGCATTTGAAATTTTACAATTCAAATCACCGATAAGCAAAGTTACAGGAAAAGGAGGCGAATTTTTTATCTTATCCATATACTGGAGAACCCGCTGCAATTTATCATTAAAACATTCCTCAGGCGGAATGTACACATTAAAAATTACCATGGAATATTTTACATTGTCATGGAACATATTTTCTAATGTTATTGTGTGGAAGAGTCTACTGGAATCAATATAATGGGAAAATCTCCATTGGAACTTATTTGACAGTAAACAGGCGAGCCCCCCCCTAGCATGCCCTTTCTTAGAGGACGCAGCCGGAACTTCCAAAACATAGAAATCTTTTAAAGGCGTTAACCTATCTATGCACCATGTTTCCTGGATGCACAATATATCCGCCTCCAGAGTGGATAAAAAAGTCATTTTCTCCGGGCTACTATGGAATCCGGCCGCATTCCAGGAAATTATATTTAAGGCTGGGTTAAAGATGGTGGAACAATTTGGGGTTATCCTTATTTTTTGTTGAAAGTGCACTATGTAGCCAATTCCACCGGTTATTATCATCATTGAGTATAGAATTCTCAGCTAGTGGAAGAGGCTTCGCGTGCGATACTATGCGTTTTCCCCTGGATACCCAAATTTTCAGGTCACTCAGAGGAGAGGTTACCCCGTTTTGTTCACCACCCCTCAACCCCTGTTTATCGAAAAAATTTGGCTTGCCTGGGGTAGAGATAGGTAGTATATCAATACCTAAGCGTTGAAAATTTTCAGCCTGTTCTAGTATCAGATTTGTTATAATGGGGGAATAAAATTTCACCCGAGTACTCACAACCCGACTACTACCCAACAAAGTTACCAATTCAATGTCTCTAGACTGAATGTGATAGAGACATTCAATCTCACTAAAACACTTGAGAAGCCAGGCTCTATTTAATAAGAGGTCAGTATCAAATAATGGGACAAAATCTAATACACGCACATCCACAGGAGCCTTTGACGTAATTACAGGCCGGGCCGGAGGGCGAGTAATTTCAGAGCCAATTGTTACCACAAAGGGGGGGGCCAAAGGGTTTAAAAACCCCGATGAATTAGGAGTTGGACCGCCAAAAGCACTCCGAAAAGGAGAGCCTGGGAGAGAGCCCCCAATTAGTGGTAAGTCCTCCGGGGGAGGCAGGCTGCCTTGTTCAATTTCCTCCTCGACCAAAGCTGAAGAGGATAAATTCACACTATCAGACTTCTTGAATATCACTACGCAGTTCCCCAAGAGTTGCAAAACCCCAGAAAGTTCGGAAGAATTGCAAATAGTGTTTAAATGTTAGGATCTTATTATACTCCACTACATCTCCCTTCCAACCCATACCTTTCCAATAGACCAGTGAACAGGATAGGGACATTTCAATGGATCAGGGCGTAAAAGAAAAGAGGCATAAAATAGGGCATCACAATAATTACAATTTTTTTAAGATTATTGTATGAAAATGAAGGCTAAATACCCAACCAATCATATTTCTATGTGCTTTAATGCCAACATAGGAAAGATAGCCCTAAAAGAATACGATAGAGATTGGCAATATATGCTTATTATTATTATTGTAGAAAATAACCACAGATCTTCTTGAATTGAGTTTGTTGATAAATCAGTTTATGGGTGATCTTCTCATAAGATGCCATGGTAAACATATCCTTCAGCCAATTTCCACAGATAAGTAGGTAGTAAAAGGGAGAGTACATAGTATTTAAAAGTAAGACCTGTAGAAATGTAAAGTTAACATGTCCTTACAGTGACTAACATCCGAAAGCTTTTATCACTGTACGAAGGATGGATGGCCCATCCGGAAACACTGGGAGATAATATTAAATATTATTTCTGGTATCTCAGGATAGGGATAAGCTAGAAAATGATTAGACAACTATTAATATGGATATTGATGTGTGTGTTGACAAAAATTAACTATTGTCCTGATTAATAGAAACCACCATACCGAACTCCACACCTACCTCAACATACAAATTAGTAGTCAGGCAGGCCCTGCAACCTAGGCCCGAGATCACTGTTTGATAGGTCACAGGTGGAAGGGTGTGTAACTGGCAGAATACATGGGCAGGAAACTCTTGATCAATCCAACAGATAGGTGCAGCGACATCACAATGGGCAGGGGAGATTACCCCCAATAAGGCACACATGTCCCGTCGGGGTACACACACTTCGAAAAACACCATAAAGTCAGGTGCCATATGAGTTACGAACACATAGCCAATCACGACCTAACGCACATAGTGATCCTGCGCTCCGCACGCTGGACTTCTGGACACATTTGCCACTAGTCACACTGTGTCCTAGCAAGGTCGAGACCCACCTGTAGTAACGTTTGACCATTAATTTATGACTCTAAGGCTGCAACCAACATTCCTCACCTTATATGGAATTCCAGATGCGTATATGGCTTGATGAGAAATGTATAAAAACCTAACATGAACACAGTGTAAATTGAGAAAGTCCTCAGACCTTAAGCCTGTAACTGTTCTCCCGGTCGAATTGTTTAAATAAACTAAACTGTTCCTGATTTGCCAAATGCCTCTTTTCCTCTGATTTTTTACTAAGGTATTTGAACCCAAGCAAAACAACTGTATATTAAATGTATTAACAGCCCAAGTTAATACATATTAAGGAAGAGGGACTTTTAGGAAGTTACCTTTTTCTAAATGATGCTCCTGCAGACTAATTTGCATTAGCCCTCCAACAGTCACCCAACTGGTGAACAGCCTTGATGAAGTGTGAAAACTGCTCCCAGAGCAGAGGAAATGTGTGTGGCAAGTCTGATAGACAGATAGATAGACAGATAGATAGATTTCTATTGTTTCCAGTTATTTAAAACCATCACTGTTAGAAGGTGGTTCTGACACTGGGGGCCGCCCGGATTTTTCGCTTTTTGAGCACCTAATTGTTGAGCTTTTACTGTGGGGGAGCTTCAAAATGTGGGACTCACCCACAGTGAACTCATAATGAAGGAGACTGCATGGAGGTTTTACTGGTGTCCCCCTGGCTTGACTAGGCCGCTGCGCAGAAGCTGGAGTATGGGGCACTGGGCTGGTTACATGCAGACACATGTGTACATGCGTGTGCACACGTGTATGGGCTGCGCAGGGGATATTCCTAGCGTGCACAGTCCAGGAGCAGCAACAAATTGAATGGTGTGTCAGGACTTATGCCGGATTGGGTGGTGACATGGAATAGGCTTTATACACTGGAAAGAAACATGCCTGGGAAAGTCAGTGTGTTTTACTGTGTTTACACTTCATTATTCCCCTATGGGGATGTGGGGCCCATGGCTAGAGTGACTTCCACAAGGCCTACAGATCCCAGACACGCACTAAAGTCCATTGTAGCGGATGTGAACAGAAGTATTCTGCAGAGTTCAAAGTCATATTTGTACTGCTTTTGGGTCATCCAGAAATGTCATATTTCTCTGAGTCCCTGGCAGGGGTCTGGCCCTGGCAGGTTAGATTAATGACCTTTCTTCCCAGAGCGAAGATCTTCCCTCCAAGGGAAAGGAGATAGGTTGAGTTATAGGCCAATCGTTCAACCGCTGTCGCTGGATGCCAGGTACCAAACTGAAACAAGGTGAAGGCATCACTGGGGGAAGGGGAGCATGTGGCCAGAGACCCCGGACAGCACCATTTTCAACAAACCCAGAGGCTGGACAAGAAGGAGGGAGCAGGGGCAGGGAAGTGATGTGTCGCTGTTTGATAGGCCAAACAGACTTCCTTCCAGCCCCCTACTCAACTTTTAGAAAGTGCTTGCACAGGAAGAGAAGCTCTCGCTGGGGTGTGGTCTAAGGAGGCGAAAGGTGCTGGAGCCTGGCAATGGGCAGTTGGAAGGGGAGACCCCCTGACTGCCCTCCAGGGCCCTAACAGCGCCAGAAGAAGAGCCCAGGACCGGCGTGCAGAAGCAGGGGCCTATGCACAGGAGAGGCCCAGGAGGAGAATCAGGCGAAAGGCTGGCGCAGTTAGCCAGTGAAGAGCACTCCCTGAAGAATGGCCCCCCTCACAGGCCCGAGGTCCAAGGAGAGTGTTTCCAGTAGCTGGGGCTGGCCGAGAGGAGTGAGAGGACACAAAAAGGACGCAAATCTGACTCCGGGGGCCGACATATGCCCCCCAGAACGTAGGCGACCTTTGACCCCGCCAGGGACCGACGAGGAAGCGCATGGGGCTCTGTCGCCGGTCACCTTTAGGCCCCCGGGGTGGGTCAAGTCCCGGGGGCTGCCCCACCGAAGCTGGAGAAGGGGGGAGCGTCGTTGCGCCCCCCTCCGTGAAGAGGTCCAGGGGCCTGGGACCCCATCCCTGGGCCCCGAAGCAAAGTCGGGGAGCGCAGTCGTGCTCCCCGTGAAAATTGAAGGAGGGGGTGCCAGGAGCCCACTCTGGCTCTCCAGTGAGCCCGTGAAGACGGGGAGCGCAGGCGCGCTCCCCGCGAAGAGGGAGGTGGGGGCCCGGGACCCCATCGCCGGGCCCCAAAGTCATGGAGGGGGCCTGGGACCCCATCCCCAGGCCCCAAAGATGGAGGGAGGTGGGGGAGTGACGTCGCACTCCCCCGCCGTCCGCCGGACCGGCGGGAGCCACACGGAGGTGCGGGCCGCACGGGGAGCCGGCGGGGGCAGCTGGGGGTGAGCTCCCTGTGCTGCCCTCCCTTGAGGATGGCATGCTGAGGTCCCGGGTGCGACCGGGACCCCCAACCGAGGAGGAGTTGCACGGGGCCCGTGTGGGACCCGGCCCCCGATAATGAAGCAGATCGGCCGGGGGTGGGCTCCCGAGCCGTACCCTCACCTGGGGGTCCGGGTGGGACCGGGCCCCCCACCGAGGCCCAGGAGGCAGCGTGGAGTGCCATAAAGATGATCGCAGCTCTCCCTTGCACAGCTGGAGAGCCGCTGCTTCCATATGCGAGCCTACCCATAATGCCTTGAAGCCAGGACCGGCCTGCAGGGTCAAACTAGTGTGTTCTTTGCTTGTGGTGGCCCCAGGAGGACGGGGTCACCACCACATGAATGTGTAGGTGCTGGGGGAGCTGCTGGAGAGGCGCAGTCTTCCCCCCTGCACGAAGAGAAAAGTCCCACCCTAAGTGTCTTGGGGATTTGAAAGAATAACCCCTGAAGGGCTCAGCCAGCATTTAACTACTTCTGGGTTGGAACTTTTGTTCTACAGCTGAGGGTGATTTGAAAAGTGCATCATGGAATGAAGGGCTGAATTGGGGATGTCTGGAGAAGGGCATCCCCTGGAGGTGAAGAGGTGTATTTGCACCAGAAATGCATTTACTAATGGTTATTTCTTTTAGAGGGACTAAAGTTCATGTTTTTAATGTGAAGTACATGTGAGGTTATGTCATAAGCAAAGTGGGGTTATGTTGCCAGACATTCCTCCTAGGGTGTCTGCCTGTATATGTGTAATCCTATGATTTTATCTGTGATGCCTTTAGAGGCTGCAATTGCAATACATTCTAGTGATCCACAAATGTGATGAGTACTGTCATTCTAAAGTGTTGCTTAAACATGTATTCTTGCTGCTGCGCTTAGGTGAAGAACCCAGACTGCTACCCTTAAGATATAGAGGTGCATACTTTATGGTCAGTAGGACATGCTCAGTCAGGGTTATATGTCACCAAGGCAGGGTTACCTATTTTAAATGCTTGTTGAGATATTGGGGGTCGCCACTGGGATGGTGCTAGTGCGCCGGGCCCTCGCCCCAGGTTATGTTCAACCAACTGCATTGGGGGCAAGATGATGTGCATACATGGGAGTGGTGGTACTAGACCCCACCCCACTGCGGTTGTGGTGTAGATGTTATGCAATGTCACAAAGTAATTCGAACAGCTTATGTATATTTGTAAATTGGTGCATAGTATTGAGTAGTGTGTGTGTTTAATAAATGTACTCTTACTTTTATAAAGCAAAGTACAGACTGGACAATCAATTATTGAGTGTTATTTTTGCGCACCTGCACATGGCGATTACTAGCCCACACCACCTCCCTTGAGTAAGCCCCAGACTGCTCTGCAACGCTACCCTCTGAGAGTCAGGCGCTACAATTGGGTGTTTGGTTCCCAGTGAAGGACAAATGTAGTCATGATATTTGTGCAGGCCTCACAGATGCTGCCTCGTTTTCCAACAATCAGATTATAACAAACGCCTGTAGAAGAACAGATAAAACAGCATGAAGTCAGATGATGTCTTTCTTAGCTCAATCACACTTACTCCTATCAATTAAATGCATCCTAAAAGTGTGTGTACCTTGTGTCTTTAAAATCCGATTCTAAAATAACAACAACAAAAAGTCCTGCTTCTTGAAATGGGATGCGGTAACACAAGGATCACTGGGTCGTGGGAGCCAATGTTAACCCCCTCAAGTTATATGGGGAAATAGGCCATGGAATAAGATGGCAACTACAATCGTAATAAGTTTAATGAAGAGCATATTGTATCCTGTAGATTTCAACTAACTCTGGTCCTTGGTGTCTTGGAGCTGTCTGTTCTTAAGCCGGTTGCTACTGTGCGCAGTGCATTTCCTGTGGCTTCACAGCCCCGGAACGCTGGCGAGTGAGTAAAGTGCAGACTGCAGTCAACATAACTATAATAAAGTGCCTCTTGTAATACTGTGTGATGTGTTAATTTTGGCTTGCTCCAATCTCAGCATCCTGGGTCGGCCAGATCATGGTGGGCCAGTTGGTGCGATGTGCAAGATGATTATATTTAGCTCTGTAAGCCCAGATGATTCCTATGTAGTCAGCAAGGTTCTTTTATACTAGAGAGACCAGGAAATAAAGTGCAAAACAGCAATCAGATTGAATTTAACAAAGTGCATGGTGCAATGTCATCTGGCATAATAATTTGGATGGGCTCTATTGAGGAGAGGCCAGTAGCTAAAGTGGAGACTGCAATTTATCAGCTTGATTTTGATAGAGTAAAAATGCGACATCATGTGGCAGGTTAGTTTTGGCTTGCTCTAACAGTGTGATTCTTTTGAGATGGAATAGGGCCAGCAGTGCCTTAACCCGACTAGACTCGGCCAGCACGGACCAGGCCACTGGAAGCCACAAATGGAAATACCGCATATGATTGATATGAGTGGCACTGCTTCAGAATGATGACAAGCCAAGAACATTTCCACTTTTAGCAGCCCGCAGGTCATGAATTCAGTAGTTTGAGTGCTTTTCTGAGGAATTTCACACACCTGGCTGAAAGCTGTGCATCAGTTCCACTCAGACATGCTATAATGGCAGCATTGCATTGTGGTATGTCCAGGTGATGGAATATCGGTTTCAACCAGTAGCACCTTAAGCTCTTTAACCTGGGACAGATGCAAACCACATGCATCATTGAATCCGTCTTATAGTCCCACAATCGTCAGTTGTGTTCCGAAGATCCTGTTGAAGGCTCAAATTTATGTTCTTTTAAGGGAATTAGCCCACATCTCAGCCTCATGAGTTATTTTTGAAGGCCAGTTTCATAGGGCTGGATAGGTATAATGTTTTTCCCTGTTCTTGGTACAGGGTCCCACACCAGTCGGAACAGGCCTTTCGTGAAAGCTCTTTCCTGTCTTTGTCTCTAGATTTCATTTCTGCAATTTTGGCCAGCAATTTTGCGGATAACTTTGGAGTCAGATTTCTTTAGATGTTCTGGAGTTCAAGGGATTTGATTGAGTTTCTCACGTAGGGCTTCCACTGGAGTTTTTTTATCTTGGATGTTTGTCTTATCACTTCTTCAAGGGACCCTGTGGGGGCAGCCTTGAGGTTCGCCTAATATCCCAAGAACCGTATTTTCAGCATATGCGATTGTTTACAAAGGCCGAATTCCAGCTGCATTTGGGGCGACGGTGCCGTGTCAGGCAGGATGACAGACGTCTATAGCAACTTGTTTGGGCTTTGTCCAGTCATATGGAGATGTGGTCTATATATGATAGTTTGCATTAGTTTGCAATTGATTAATTTACAGATGCCAGTAAGGTCTGGACTGTGCATCTTTTTTGTCAATTTTTTTAAGCTCATTATCATGGAAAAGGTGGTTTCTTTTAGGCTGGAGAGCTGTGTTACATGAGAACCCCGCTGATTGAAGTAGATGCCTAGATATTTAAGGCTTGCCACTTGTTCCAGAATCACATGGTTAACAGAGAATTTAAATTTGGCAGCGTGGTTGTTTCCTGCTTGGCATACCATGATTTTCTTTTGGGCGTGATTAACTGCAAGTTTATTTTCTTCACAATAGAGTATTAGTGTCTCCAAAGATCGCAGAAGCCCTACTGCTGTATGGTCAAAAAATAGCATATAGTCAGCGCACTGGAAGCAATGAATGGGTGTGCCAGCGAATTTGGGAGGAAATGCGTGAGCGGAGGCCAGCGCCTTATTTATGTCCACCAGATAAAGGTTAAACAGAATTGGGTCTAGGATGCATCCTTGTTCTACACCCGAGTTAGTCCAGATCTCATGGTATGTGACTCTGTTGGCCATGGTTTTCACCTTCACCCAAGGACTGGTGTATAGGCTCCTAATGACTCTTAGTCGATTTTTCAAAATGCCCTAGTTGGACAACTTCTGCTAAAGTCTCCGCCTGATCACTTTAGTGAATGCAGGGGTAAAGTCGAGCGGAGGAGCCATTTTGATGTTAGCTGCTTTGATAAGAGAAGCAAAAATAATCAAGTTGTCCTGTGTGACATGACCTCGCCTGAAACAAAATTGAGTGATGGGTGTTAGACCATTCCTCTAGCTCCTTGTTCAGGATTTTTGTGAAGCATTTGCCTCAACATCGAGGAGTTCAATAAGCCTAAAGTTGGCTGGGCTGTTACTTGTGCCTGTTTTGTGGACCGGAGCAAATATGGCACCGTTCCAGCTGTCCGGCACTTCATTCCCCCAAATGCAGTACTTTAAAAGATGGCTTAGCAGGGAGGCCCTGTCCCCTTGTACTGATTTGAATATTCCCTTTGGCAGACCGATTGGTCCTTGGGCCTCTGCTACTCAGAAAGAGGCCAGCATATATGTGATCATGTCTTTGCAGGCCAAAGATTCACCCCATTGCACCAGGTTTTTGTTGAGAAAAAATGATTTTTCGTATGACAGGGGATCCAGGCCTAGTCCTTCTTAAGCAGTATTGTACAGATTGAAGATATAGTCCATCCACTTGGTGGCCGAGATTGTAAGCCAAACTTTAGAGTTATTTTCGCTCAATCTTTTCTGGACTAGTCTCCAAAATTTTGTGGAGTATTTTGTTTTCAAGGCCTCATACAGTTTGATCCACCCTGTATCTTCATTGTGCTAGGCAATTTCCCATACTTTGGCTCTGCAGGCCTTCCTTGCGTTCCAGATTTCCTCAGCTATTGGGGGGGGGGGTCTGTTTTTACGAGCTGTTCTCAGGAGCTTGTTCAGTTTTCGCTTAAGAGTTCTCACCGCCGGGATGCAGATTCCCAACTGTAGGCATCCTGCCGCAGGATCCTTGTTGATAAATGTGTCAATTAACTTTGCCAGGAATTGCACCCAATTCACATACAACAAGATGCATCCCAAACCCCTTGTGTAGGGCTTCTCTCAGCTCATCCATGTTTGCGGCTGAGTAAGTTGTTGACCATTTTATTCTTCAAGGCCGCTAACACCCTCCTCAGTGACAGAGGTTTTGTGGAAATCTAGAAGTTGCCCTGGAGAGTACAAGTTAACCTTTCATGGTTGCTGGTCAGTGTGTGCTGGACTTGAAAGTTACTTGCCTGTGTAAAGTGCTGCATGGATAGCCAGATGTAATCTATTAGTGAAGCACAAGAGTTTGTCGTATACGTGCAGGAAGTAGGTTGATCCTGAGCCCCTCTACTATTTAGGGTTCTGAGGCCCGTAGCATTAATGATTGAAGCAAATTTCTCGCAGGCCTTGTCCTTCAATCGGTCTTCCTTGCAATCACAATCACACTTTAGAGGCAGATGAGACCAACAGTCTGCGTACACGTTCATGTGGCATGGTACACACTTGATTTGGAAAGAATACTCCTGCAACCTATATAACCATTTTGCAATACACGGAGTGGCCCTTCCGGCACCCTTTGTGGTAAACAAGTCAATAAGTGGCCGATGATCAGTTCATACTGAGTTCGCCATACACATGTTCAATAATACTGCACACCCCACCAACAAACACGCAAGGACCTCGTTTTGGAAAACCGAATATGAACTTTCTGCACCCCTTAAAGTGCATGATGTAGAGGCCACAGCTCTTTCATAGCTAGCATGCTCTTGCATAAGAACTGCACCCAACCATAACAACTGGAATCAGTAACATCAATGGACCTTTTCAGTGCATCAAAACGCACCAATACTTCAGCTCCCATAATAGCTGTCTTGATAGCGTCAAACGCCGATTGACAATCCGGTCCACACATACTTAGATCCCTTCTTTAGTAACTCATGCAAAACATGTGCCTTGTTCGAAAAATGCTCTACCAACTTGGAGTAATACTCCGCCAGACCCAAAACCCAAAAATGACTTCAGTTGTTCCTTATCTTTGGGTGGCAGCACATTCTCGATCGCTTTAATTAACTTCAACTTAGGTTTGATCCCCTCATCAGATAACGTGTGCCCTAAGTACTGAACTTCTCTCAAAAATTTACATTTGCTCAACTCTACCATCAAACCAGCCCCTTCCAACCTGTCCAGCACCTTCTTTAACCACCACATCATGTTGACCCTTGTATTCACCCCTCACCAAGATATCATCTTGGAACATTAAAACCATAGATAATCCACTTAGCACCTTCTGCATAGCTGTTTGAAACACAGCCGCAGCCGACGGTAAATTGAAAGGCATATGCTTAAATTGGTATGCTCCTTCTGGGGTGATAAATGACATCATGTGTCTAAAGTCTGGCTGTAACTGGACCTGATGGTAAGTGCTGGAAAGATCCAGTGTGGCGGAAAATGTAACATGCCTAACACTCATCAACATTTCCCGAATCTTGGGAAGCGGACCCAAATATTGTCATGAACATCATGAAGGTCCACACACATCTGAATCTTTCCATTGGTTTTCTTCGCCAAAACTATGGAACTCAGCCATTCAGATGCTTCTATTGGCTATATGATCCCTTCTTTACACAAATGAGTCAACTCCTCAGATTACTGCTCACGTAGGGCCACAGGCCCATTTCTTACTTTATGCACCCTAGGCACAGCCCCACCACCCTTCAGAACAATATGATGTTCACATTTCTTTAAACATCCTCTAGGATACTCCACCTTCCACCTTTCTACTTCTGGTTGGGTAGTCAAAAGTACCTGTTCAGGTTGATTGGGATCTAACACCGTCCCAAGCGCTCGCTGCTCTCTCCATCAAAGTAAAGTTTTGCCTTTTTTAACAACATATTCATTCCACGTGCACTCCTATCCTTATGCATCACCTCTGCTTCAAAATAACGCAGAACCAGTAACTTGACACCACAGTATCCCTGGGCTCAATATCACTAGGAATCAATTTTGGAACTTCCTTTACATTCTTCCAAATAGATTTACCCACCAGAGTATACAGGGAGCACAAATCTGCCCACATGGATGCTAGTAATGCATTCACACTTACCACACATTGGGAAGGATGGTAAACATCATCCCTGATGCACTGACATTCGCACTCCTTGACACCACATACCACTACACCATCTACAACATCACTGTCGTCATCACTTTCCTCATGTGCATCTCCACTTACACGTTCTCTTATCAAATTAACCTTATTTTTGCTTGTGCTCCTGTATTCTACCCTGCACACCACTGGAAAAAAATGCCTTTCTTCCTTCATTTATAGCAACGTGTATTGACAGCTGTACCTGCAGTAGACTCAGCCAAATGGCTTCCTAAAACCCACCCTTTGTGGTTCTTTGTTAATCTTGATGTCACCCTTTTGTTTGATACCTTTGGTCCCACTTTTCTGCACAGCATTCATGTTTTCCTCATCTGCTTTATACTCGTCTTTACTATCTTTCAACTCAGATATACCGACAGGTGTCCCCAATGCAACGTGCTATTGCTAAAGTTGTGTCTAATGACAGATCCTTCATTTGGAGTAATTTTTCTTGGATCTTCAAATTACTCATTCTATTTATTAACTGTTCCCTTATTATTTCTTCTTGCAACTCCCTAAATTTGTAAGAAACTGAAAACATCCTCAACACAGCCACATACTGTTCGATCGTTCTACTGTTCATATGTTCTATTGTTTCACCTGGATTTTGCTCTGGTGAAAAAAACATATGGTGTTCCACCACAATACTCAACCTTTTACCGTAGTTTTCCTCCAACGTCCTCATAGCCATTACATTCACATCTTCAGAACATTCCTCCCCATTAGACCTGTCACCAACGTCATTCCCTTCATCAATAGGTACACGTAAATGCTTCAAAACCTTCCTTCCCTCAACTTCGGGATTGTGTTTCAACATAGAAAGCTTCCTTTTTGCTACAAATGCATTGCCACCTATCGCCTCAAATATGTCTCAAATGATTCCTTCCAAAACACTGGAGGATAAGTGTTCTCAAAGTTTTGTTGCGGCATCCTTGAATTAACTGCGCACGGGCTTCCTTGATCGGGACATCCTCCGTACATGTGCTGGCTAGTTCTCGAAGGCGGGCATGAAATGCATCCATGGATTCGCCTTCACGCTGGCGCGCTTGACGCAGTTTGAATCGCTCATAATCTGGGTTGAGTTGTGGATCAAAGTGCGCATTTAATGCCCTGACTGCCGCGTCATAGTCTGTTGCCGGCCCTGTGTTCGGCAGGTGTGCGAACAATTTGTATATTTCGTCCCCCGCAAAATGCAGTAGGAGTGACCTTTTGACTTTGTCGTCGGTTTCTCTCGTTGCTATGAAATAGTTGTCGAGACGGCTCAGCCATATCTTCCATCTGGGTGACGCTGTTGCAGGGTCAATTAGTTCACTGAAAGGGGGTAGCGCGCTTACTTGCGAGTGTATGGGGGCTGCTGGTGATACTGGTGCCACTGATTGTTGGCTTGTTCCTGCCGTCGCTTGGTCAACCATGTTGAACGCTTATTTGACGTCGTTCCAGATCACCTGCGCCTCTACAGGTTTGTACTAGCGTGAGGTAGCGCGGGCTTTGCTTTTCTGTTTAGTCTCATGTGCGTGCCTTGCCACTAACTGTACCAGTCCTTATCTTGCCAGTTGCAGTCGCTGATGCTTGTTTTGCTCCTGCCAATGCTTGTTTTGTTTCTGTCAGTGCTTGTTTTTGTTTCTGCTGCCCCGGGCGTTACTTTGGGTATGCTTCTGCTCCCCACTGCTGTGTGTCCTGGGGTGGTGTGTGTGACGAGGTCCCCCTTGCTTTTGCCAATGCTTAATTGTGCCTACTGATTCTTTCCTTTCAGGCACATGACACATCGGGATTGTAGAGATAACGCTAGCTGCCGTGTATGTCCCACAGTTTACTGGGTAGGCCGTGTTATGTAGTTGGCTCGCAGAGCCCTTCCCCCGAAGCTCGCAGCAGCAGCGCTCCGTCGCGCACGTGGTTTCCACCCGGCTTACCGGCACTTCGTCGGGATGATGAGACACGCGCTGAACGCGCGCGCGCACTGTTCGTCAGATGGTCCTCTCGGCAGCACACGCATCGGCAGGCGCTGGGTCCGGGCGGCTTCAGTTGGCGTCGCGACGCGATCCGGACTCAGCAGTCGGCCCGCTCCACTACAATGGGCCTCTTCAGTCTCCGGTGCACCGTGAGAGCGTTGGGAGCGCGTCTCCGCTCCGTGGGGCATGAAGGCGAGGGCTCGGGACACACCCTCGTCGCCAGTGTAAGGGCCTAAGGTAAGGGCCACGTGGGGAACTAAGGCAGCAAATGAGGGACACATGAGACAGTGGTACAGGTATGGGCCGGAAGGTCACGAGCGACCTCCGCCCTTTTATTTATACTCTCTCTGGCCACGCCTGGCCAGAGAGTGCTACATTGTGTGCGTGCTCTTCCGGGGCCGCTAGCTGTCCAAAGAACAACTAGACCGTTACACCTGCCTGCCCTCTGATGCTGAGTCTGTGTCTGGTTAGTACCCTTCCGTTTCTGGTGCTTTACAGAAGTTTTAGGATCTTCTTAGGGTTTCTCGTTGTTCAAATGAGGGTAATTTCTGATATTTAAATGTTTTCCTTGGCTTCATTGCTTGATTCTGCTCGCGAGAAAGTGTCACTCATAGTCGTTGTAATGTCACTCATAATTACTCTGAAAATAGGACAGTGTCACACATAGCAATCCGAAACCTTGGCAGCTATGCACAAAGCTTCCTAAATGCTGCATATATCCAACACTACAAGTAAGTGCTGCAACTCCAGCTGGCTGATCCCGCGAGGAGCACCACGCCCTTCCTTTTAGTCCAACCAGAATTGTTCCTTATTTGCTGTCCGACAGCTACACTAACGGCGCATCCAACACCAGGGAGCATCCTAACACAACAGAAATGGTGCTTGAAATTGCTCCTTAAGCCCGCTACACATACAAGTTTGTTGCCATTGCGCTGCATAAATGACAAAAGTGACTCCACTTGTGTTGCTAGGCAGTAGGAATGCGATAATTCACGTGGACTTGGTCTATGCCTTGCACTGATGCTTGAGCCAATACAGGTGGCGCCACAAGCAGTGCTAGGCGGCAGGCTCAGTAGTTTACACAGCCTTGATCTATGCTTCGAAGCTGCTGATCGAACCGACACATACAAGCAGGTGATTTGAAGGTCTCGCGAATGAACGGCAGCCCGCCTGTTCTCAAAAGGTTTAAGTCAATTAAGGAAAGGCACTCCTAATTAAGATAAAAAGCTTTACCTTTACTCACATCGCATCAGGCTGGAACATTGATCATTTTCCAATTGAAAAACTGAATTTTCTCCTGGTATCTTGCATCTGCCCGTATCTCGTTACTTCTCCATGGGCAACTAGATGGGGTTGGTGCTTCCTGTACTCTAATTAAGAGAATCCCATCCTCGTTGGCAGTTTTAAGACTACACAGAGATGTGGTTGAAGTGATTTATTTATAAGATAAGCTCACACAACCGAACCCAGGTAGGCCTGACTCCAAATGACCTATCCTGGAATCTCCTGTCTCCAAGGTGACACAAAGAACCATTACACAGAATGGAACAACAGTGTCCCTCTACGGTTGCTGGTTCGACTGCTGACAAAAATTCATTATGGTCCTGCTAAGCTCTCGTGGCCGACTTCCAGGTTTCTTGTAGACAGATTATATACTTTTTACGGATTTCTTCCATCGCGTTGATGTTTCTCAAAAGGGTGTTTAAGCCACGGATGTTCCAGGAACAGATTTGCAAGTCACAATTGTGTATTTGAGAATTTGTGGTATTAGAATTAATGTTCCTTTGAATCCCTCTATGGTTTGTCGATTTTCAGTAGGAGCTACCAGATAACAAGTACACTCTTTTGTTGGTGACATGTTCCATTGTGATTAAGATTGGTTCTACTATATGTCGTGGATTTTGAGGGCCAGTAGAGCAGCAGAGAACAGAGTCTTGCTGGCACTGCTGATGGGTGTTTTTTGCCAGGAACCACAGATATTTTCGTTTTGACACTTTGCTTATGCTAATTCCCCATTCTGCCAAAGTCGTGGAGTGGCTCTCTACCCGTCTGACTATCTTCACATTTCCGAGCCGTACTTTGGTGGCCTCCTTGGGACTGTCTTTTTTACCAGAGATGAATGCAATGCAGCCCAGGTCTTTAAATTCCAGGACCCCAAACCCGGGAGAGCAGAGAGGAGTTTGAGTAGATTACACCTGTTAAGGATGTCTTCCTGGCCATGGGAGATGTATTCACGGTGGAATATTAGAATCTCCTCGGGGGTTCTTTATTTTAACCCCTTCAGTGCCACGCCCTTTCCCCCTCCTGTGCCGGGCGTTGCACTAGTGGGTGGGGTTCATGACGAGATAGTCTCGTCATGGGCACAGCGCAACTGTGCTCCATGACAAGACTATCTCGTCATGGGCACTGAAGAGGTTAAGCGATAGCCTCTGCTTCTGTGGCCAGAGCACTTGGTCCCACTGCGGCTTCCTCGGCCATGTGTCCCAGTAGTCTCTGTTCCTTTTGGGGCACTTGGCAGATGGCTGATGACAGCAATGCCCCTTTCAGTGTTTTCTATTGCTCTCGTTGGTCCAATACTTGGGGGAGTTTGAGTTACTTTGTGAGAAAGTTTAAGTCGCTTGGCAAGATGCTGGCCTGATCCAGGGCACCTTCGGTGGACTAGCGGTTCTTTCCTTGTGCCCTCGCAAGGTGTTTCCGAATATGGGAAAGATTTTGGATTTTGAATGATATTTTTTTTCTTGTTTAGCTTTTTCAAACGTTTTTGTTCTTCTTCGAAAGCCTAATAGAGGGTGGATCACTACTTGTAAAATTGGATAATTCTATGCTTGAAGCATCTAATACGCTCTCTTTCGACGGAAGAATCGAAGCATTTTGGTCAGAGGTCAAATCCGGGGTGGAGATATGGAATGGGGAGGGCAATGCCCTGTTGTTAGTGGCCAGGTTTTCTGAAAATGATCTTGGCCTACAATTGTTGTTGCTCGCTTTGTACTCTGTCAATAAATCTGACTTGACTCAAGGCAAAACTGAGATTGTTTCTATCTATGGGTAATGAGCAATAACAAGGGTTGGTGGACTTGTCCACCGACTGCTGTGCTTTCATTATGAGAGATGAGTAGGAGAGCTAGAGTATTGATGCCCAAATGCCTGTGTGGGCTTCCTGAGGAATCCAACCTGATTTGATTTCTAGGAAGAAAGTCAAATGGGTCTGTTGCCTTGAGAAGCTCCTCATCCTTTATATAGAGCTCCTCCAACTTCATGTGATGCACTCTGTATGTATTGTATGGTGACAAGGGCTTAAATGTTTCTGATTTTCTAACCATAGCTTAGTCCCCATTAGGAGTACTGGGTGCACTATTATAGGTGCCCCAATTGGCCTTTTCATGATCACAGTTGGTACTGCGGGTTGTCTTTGGTTCAGTAATTTCCTGAACGAATTCGCCTCCTGCTGGATTAATCCCCTGTGGAGGTCAGCATGTAAGCGTTGGCATTATTATGACATCTGGCGACAGGGGCCAAAGAGGTTTTATAGGCTGCCCCTCTGCTGCCCAATTTGTAGCTTGGTGGGTGAGCGTGTGGCCTGTACCGCAGAGTCTGCAGTTTGGGGCTTCCCCTTCTGGCGCCACCACTGGCGGTTGCCTCCTTGTAGGTGCATTGAGTCCCTTCCTCCCCTTTCTGGGATGTGAGTAAGCGGCACACTTCCTCCTTTGATTGAGGTGTTAAGTTCCCACCAACCACTTGGTGGGCATAATCCTCTTGAATGGAGAGTCCATCGATAGTCTTAAGGTTTTG
Source organism: Triturus cristatus (assembly GCF_964204655.1). Taxonomy (NCBI): domain Eukaryota; kingdom Metazoa; phylum Chordata; class Amphibia; order Caudata; family Salamandridae; genus Triturus; species Triturus cristatus. The sequence goes on from NC_140582.1 coordinate 945,320,078, forward strand.
TTTGGCAGGTGATAAGTGCAAGTTGGGATCTACGCCAGGAGACCCTGTGAAGTTTTTTTTGCTTAATAATATTTTATTTTCCCCACTGGGGGTATTGCCAGGATCTCCACTATTTTTCTTTTTTTTAAACGGTTGTCTGAGTGACTTGATTCACTTCAAAGAGGCCTCCCCTGTCACAAGCAGATGTCAGATGACACCTGGACCTCAATACACCCCAACTAACTAACCACTTTATCACACCTCTGTTAACTAGAATGCTCAAATATTTTAGGAGAGATTTAAGACATTTAAAAAGTGTGGCATGTAGTGAGGCCCCAGTGGTACATTTAATCTTTGAGAATGCTTGGTATGTTATACTACATCCCAAAAATATGGAGAAGGCGGAGATTTGAGATATAAGACATGTAACAGAAATCTCAGATTTTGTTAATGCCACTAATACGCCATCACCATACAACATCATCTGCAGCTTGCCCGCTGGGGTTTGAACCCCATGTATTTCTTTATTCTGACCAATCACAGCTGGGCAACAGGACAAGAGACCAATGATATTCAATTCTGCCATGTTCATAACTGTGGTAACTGATATACATTATTTCCTGGGTCTTTTGATGTTCATTACTATCTGGGTCAATGATATTCTTTACCGCATGAGTCCATTGATATACGTACTGCCTGGATCCACTGACAGGGTTGGATAGGGCCAACCTGCTCCTGCGTGGAGGTAAAATTGTGCGGTGTGGTCTTTTCTCCTTGCAGAGCATGTAACCAAGGAAAAGTAAGAAAAACATATTTCGGCTAATGGCATAGCTCTCTTCTAGCTTCCACATCGCTTCTCCTCCCACTAAACCCCCCACTGAATCTTCAACCATTTGTTATCCTGTGGTTCTGATTAGATAATATTCCCCGTTTCCATGATTAGCTCATTACCTACTCCATAAGTACTTTCAACCCCTCTCGGAAATAACAAATCTTCCAATCTAAAGTTTCACCTAAGCACCAGTAGAACAACAGTAACCCTCTTGTTGAGCGAGCAATGTACGTCTTACCATAGTCACCCCACTCTTTATTGTTTCCCACCACCTACTTGCTTGTGTTGTCTGACTCTTCATTTTTCCCCCTCACCACTAACACATGTGTGCTAACAGTGACTGCAAAATTGTAATGTAATAATCACTATACAGCACATATGGCTAATATGATACAATAAATTAATACAAGCACATTTTTAGGACACCTCATGCAGGTTGATTTTGTTTGTATAAAGACGGTCTTTAATAGCACAAGATGTTACAAGCCTTAAATGCACTGTGGCCCAAACATAAGCCTGGGTCAAAAAGCATATGACCTTAAACTGCATTTTATTTACAACTAATAGGATTTATCAAGTTCCAAATAACCTAAAGGACAATGCACATAAAGGAAATATGTAATTCTTCAAAGCAGGTGAGGACAGGGAAAGAGTGAGTGATAAACCAGTTTGCACAATTTAATTTTCAAAGGAAGACAGTATTTTTCCAACTCCAATAAATCTGAATTATTCCCCCTAAAATGTGACCTTTATTTTGTAGGCAATTCAATGACGATTTTAAATTATATTAGTTTGCTAACGTACCACATGTATGTATTATCATTTTATTTTGAAGACAATTCAATGACGATTTCAAATTATATGAGATTCCTAAAATGCACTAAATTCATTATCATTTTCTGTCCTGTAAGTCCTGCATATTTACAGAACGGTATCACAGATACACCCACAATAACAGGTTTAGATATGGATGTATCAAATGCATTAATTCAACAATTAGTTAAAATATGCACGGTCACAAATGCACTAACGTTACAGTAGCAAATTGTTTCTCTTGAACTATAGAAAATGACACTCTGTATGCATGAATATATAACCTTTCAAAACACACACACCTAAACAAATACATTTAAACGGTACCTTTTAAAACTTCCAACAACGTCTGCCTGAAATACTCCCAGCGCTGAGAATCATCAAGTTGGGCTGGATCACTTTGAGCAAACCCATTCTCAGTTATATATATTTCAGGGTCATTGAAGGTGTCCTGCAAAGAAACAACAGACGCTTTAATTCAATAAACACAGCCATTTGATCATCACTTCACTGTACTTGTTTAAGAACCGATTAGGAAAGACGCAGAAGTCGAAGAAAGGTAAGGGCATTTTTTGCCAAGTATATTTTTGTTCAGGAAAGTGCACTCTTACACAGATAAGCCTTTCTTGGTATTCATTCCATAAACAATGCATTTGCTTGTCTCATTCTGGAATCTCAATCCTTAACATTTACACACCAACCTTCTGCCTCCCAATATTTCTGTCACAATCAGAAGATTATTTTGCGAGGTTTGCTAAATTCGTTTTTTAAAGTCTGCTGACGTTTTAGATCTTTTGGGGATGTCCTGAAAGTGTTTAGCTAATCCCTATAGAGATCTGTCTATGTGCAAAATGCCTACTTGATTACGGTTTACCTACAGACAGCTTTAGCTGCCTGGTGAGAGATATTGTCATCACACCATAAACAACACAAAAGAAAACACACAACCTGCACATATATCTAGAGGAGGGGTTTTAGACGGCCCCTTTCTGTCATTGACTACTATGTTTTAGTTGGTTTTAGGTACTGGCTCACAGGGCTGCAAATGAGTGCTGGTATCAGACCACGGCATTAGTCAGGTGTGAACATCCCAAAAATTGTGCCTCTTGTAATTGTAATACACGAAGGCAGGGTACCAGGCCAAGAGTCCTTCAAAGCCCCATATCTGTCCCTCTCTTCATGTTGCTCTGCTCGGCCACTCCTCTCCAGGAGCAGCAGTGGATCCCTTTAAGCAGCTTCTACGCGCGCTCCTTCCACCCACGACCAACTGACAGCTCACTTCACAAAAACCGGTCCTGAGATGCTTGTTTCCAGTCCACGGAGGACCTGCTCCGGCAGTTTGGACTGGACTGTTCCCATTGGTCACACTGATTTGCATATGGCTGGGTTCAAACTGGAATGGCATGGTGAGCAAAAAAACGATGGATTTAGGCCCCGATCTCTGTACTGGGGTGAATGTATGACATTGTTCTGCATTCTGTCCATCAATTGTTGTATTTACTTTTAGAAAGTTGGCATTTTCTTGCCTTAGCCATTTGGTGTCCCTGACGTGTCTTTTAAGAGATTAATATAGTGCACACTATACCCGATACATCGGGTATCAGATCGCTTTACATGAGCGCCAGTTTTGTTACCGATGGACACATTCATGGGGAGATTAAGTGATTTGCCCAGAATCACAGGATGTTGAACTTCGTTGCCTAGGCTCGAACCCGGTTCCCCAGCTCCAAAGTCAACTGCTCTATCCGTAAGGCTACATCCTCTCCCTACCGCGGGTCTCCTTCCAACTGTCAAGCAACCCCTTTCATGAGAACCTAGAGGGGACCTTTAAAGAACCTTCTGTTCTCCTTCCTTCCTCCAGAATGCTCTTTTTGTGCACGTTTAGAGTGTACCTTTGCTCTCCTTCCTCTCACTAGGCCACTCCGTTGATGTACACCTAAATCTCACCATGCAATATCAAAGCATACATCTGTGATCACAAGTATTGTTCTACAATACTCCTCTGAATCACTGATAACTCCAGCCAATTGTCCATGAGATCCAATCGCTGGCAACAAGGGGTCTGGCTGCGGCACCTAAATATTTTGGTTGCCCAGAAAGGAACGCTGTAAAACAAGGAATTTATACTCCATGAATCCTATATGACCACCACCCTTGTAAGTCTTGTGAGTCCAGTGTAGTTTGTCTAGGCTCCACTTATATGTTTTGCATACTTTAAGCATTGCAGACATGAAGCCTCACACCAAGCATCACCCACGCTTTGCATGTACTGCTGACTTCTGCTGCAACTAAAAGTGCAAACAACCAAGAAGTTAGGACAAGCACGTCTCCCTGTCTGTTCAGTTTATACAGGTGAACATGGGCCACAGATCATGACACACCGCCTGTTACATCGTTTGCCAGTAACAAGAGAAGTAAATCAATCAAGTGTAATTTTAGACTTAATTCTGTACATGTTTACCAATCAGGCTGTATTACTATACAATGGTTATGTTTTTAATTGGTAAGTATACAGTCTACAATATGCCATTAGTTTATTAAACAAGTGGCAATGCCATTAAAAGGTGCTAAATATTTCCTCGAGTAAATGCAATTATTATTTCATTAATAAAACTTTATTTGCTTTAGTTTCATATGGTTGAAATATAGTTTTCCTAAAATATCTTGTTGGAAATGGCCCTTTTTGCTGGGTCACCCCCAAAATGCTTTGTCTTCCTCCTACTTTTTGCTGAATTTGTTTTTGTTGGCCTTAGGACTGTGAGCATTTTGCCACAGCTAACTAGTGCTAAGGTCCATTTGCTCTCTCCACTAATCATGGTAATATGGGCTCATACCCAATGGGCATATTTAATTTACTTACAAGTCCCTAGTAAAGTGGTACTGTAAGTGCACCAGGCCTGTCAATTAAATGCTATAAGTGGGCCTGCAGCACTGATTGTACCACCCACTTAAGTAGCCCTTCAAACATGTCTCAGGCCTGTCATTGCAGAGCCTATGTGTGCAGGTTTAACTACCATTTCGGCCTGGCAAAATAAACCTTTTGCCAGGCCCAAACCTTCCTTTTTAATACATATAAGTCACCCCTAGGGTAGGCCCTTGACAGCCCAGAGGACAAGGTGCATTGTATTTAAAAAGCAGGCTGTATACCTTTAAGTTTTAAATATCCCGGTACTGAAAAACACTTATATTCGTTTTTCACTACTGCAAGGCCTTACCTCTCATAGCATAACATTGGGATTACATTATTACATTTAATAAGCGTGATTTCCAAATGGGAAGATATATTTTGAACAAGTTTAGTGTCTCCGGAATCCTAATTTAAGATCCTAACTTGTGGTGATGTCAGATTTTAAATTACAATTCTGAAAATGCCACTTTAAGAAAGTTGCAAACACAAGGAGATGAAGGACGGAGCGCTGAAACTTTTAACTCACCCCCAGTCACAGATCTGGGTTGAATCCATCATCGTTCTTTAGCTCACTTCGCCACCCCAGTTCAGACACAGCAATATGCAAATCAGTCTTGGCCCTGTACCTCATGGAACAGTCCAGCCCGAACTGCCAAGCCATGTCTTGCCTGGACCAGAAACAAGCATCCTGGGACCGGTTTCGGGCTAACAGCCCTCATCAGCCATTCTAGCTTGAATCCAGTGGCAAAGTGAGCAAGGGACCCACGTCTGGGCATACCCTGCCAACTTAGGGCGAACAAAGCAAACACAAGGAGATGAAGGACGGAGCGCTGAAACTTTTCTTACACTCACCCCCAGTCACAGATCTGGGTTGAATCCATCAACGTTCTTTAGCTCACTTCACCACTCCAGTTCACACACAGCTATATGCAAATCAGTCTTGACCCTGACATCGGAACAGTCCAGCCCGAACTGCCAAGCCAGGTCATCCCTGGATCAGAAACAAGCATCCTGGGACCAGTTATGGGGTAACACACTACATCAGCTAGGCTAGCTTGAATCCAGTGGAATATATGACATTGTTCTGCATTCTGTCCATCAATTGTTGTTTTTGCATTTGTCGCCCCGAGTGGGACGGGTATGCCCAGGCTACGGTCCCGTGCTCTCCATGCCACTGGAGTCAAGCTATCCTGGCTGTAGAGGGCTGAAACCCCGAAACAGGTCCTTGGATGCTTGTTTCCAGTCCAGGGAGGACCGGCCCCGGCAGTTCGGACTGGACTGTTCCCATTGGGCTCAGGGTCAAGACTGATTTGCATATGGCTGGGTTCAAACTGGAATGGCATGGTGAGCAAAAAAACGATGGATTTAGGCCCAGATCTCTGTACTGGGGTGAATGTATGACATTGCTCTGCATTCTGTCCATCAATTGTTGTTTTTACTTTTAGAAAGTTGGCATTTTCTTGCCTGAGCCATTTGGTGTCCCTGACGTGTCTCTGGTCACATGACTGGGTGTAGTTGGCAGTTGGGCTCTGTGTATATCGCCTAGACAGCCACACACAATGGGAGCTTAGGTGCGACTGAGTGGGCCGTCATTGGTAGGATGGGAAAGGGGAGCTAGGCCCAGCCTCACTTATACCTGAAAAGGCTATGTCCTGTTCTCACACAAATGAATTCACAATCCCTGTAGTTCGTCTGGAGCCAAGGCATGAAAGGTAAGGCATCTGTGCACTTCAAAAGTATGTTTCTAGAAGCATCCACCCCACTTCAAACGCACAACTGTTTATAAAAGAAAGGATCTCAGACCCCACCACTTTAGTAAACTTCTGGATCTGTGGATACTCTGCCAGGAACAAGGAATGCTGTGCTGCTGAGGGACTGTCACTCTGGTATACGTTACTCTGCTGGATTGCTGCTTTGCTGTGCTGATCTGCTGCCCTCTTGCCTGGGTGAGAAGGACTGGACCTGCATCTCTTGACCCAAAAGTGACTCCAAGGGCTAGTTGGTTGGCCTCCTGATCTGAAGACTCAGGGACATAACAGGTGTTCAACAACCTTGCACCTGCACCTAGACCTGGACTCTGCCATCTGTGAGTCTACCCTGCCAACTCGTGCCCCTTGGAAGTGTGCCTAAAGTGCTTGCTAGTGAAACCAAGGCATCTTTTCTGCTGAGTGACGCATTCCTGAGCAGACACGATGCATCTCCTTGGCTGAAGAGCGCATCCCTGATCAGAACCACCGCACTACCGCTGCTGTGTGGATGGACCCATCGCAGAGACCTGCATCACCTACGCAGTCCTCAGAACCAATGCATTGCGCACCCAGATATCCACAGTTGGCACTTTGTGGTACTATTTTGACCTAATTTTTTTTTATTGAATATCTCATGGATTTTTGTAGTCTTGTTTTATTTATTACATTAAGCTCCGTTTTCCTAACCTAGTGTGGGATCTTTTTGTGCAGCATGTTCACTGTTTTACTATTTGAAGTTCCCAGTGGCATGATTCCCCAGAAGCAGGATAAACCTATTGTATGATGCAGTCTGGGGATCCATATGCCCTACAATGCCGATGCCCACCCTATCAAAGAGGGTGCTAATGACAGGCAAGGGATTTAGGGGGCCTTTAAGCCTCTGCGATGTCTTACCGCTGGCAAGTCCTGCAGAATGCATCTGAGGAATGCTTGATGCTAGGCCAATAAAAATTGGGGACAAGCCTTGCAAAGGACTTGTCTTGGCCTAGGTGTCATGCCAGGGGAATCTCGTGAGCCAGATCCCGTACGAATGCCCTCTATTATTGGGGGCCCTTGTTGTCCCATGCCCAGGAGTCTCAGGCTCACTGAACAGGAGGTTATCCTCCCAGTAAATGAGGTGACTGTTAGCGACATCACTTGCTGCTAGGGCTTCAGCCTGTTGCCTCATGTCCTCAAGGGATGGCCACTCCCTTTGTGCCCAACAGAACTCCTCCTTGGTGGGTCCTCCTCTCACATACAATCCAGCAAGCTCAGCCAGATCACCAAGGGAAGCAATTTCCTCTTCAATGGACTCTGGGGCAGCCACAGCAAGTGCTGCATCCATCTCACTGGAGGTACATTTAGGGGCTGATTTGCCATGCCCTCTGCCTTTCCCCGTCTTAGCTGGCCGGGCCACTGTTCCAGGCTCCAGCCCTTCTTGCCCCCTTCCCGTGCAGCCATGGACCTTGTCGTGGCACAGATCTGCACAGGTAACTCTAACATCTCCACATGAGCCTTTAGCTCCACTTCCTTCCAGGTAGTGAGATCCAGGTCATTACCTAACAAACAGTACACAGGCATGGCAGGGCTCACTACAACTTTAAGAAGACCAGAACCCCCCTCCCACTCAAATGGAACAAGGGCCACAGGAAAGTGACCCTCTCTGTTTTCAGCCACCATAATCTGGTGGAATGCATTAGGAATTACCTGCTCTGGTAAACCCAGCTGACTCCTTACCATACTGATACTGGTTCCAGTATCCCTCAAAGCCTCCACACCTTGCCCATTGATTGTGACCCATTGTCTATACTTAGTTTTATTTGAAGTCGCATGGATCTTATGAACCATCTCACTGTCACCCAGGGACACTAGGCTAACCCCTGTAAACCCCCCCTCCACCCATTAATTGGGACACACTCCTCCCCCAGCACTATGTTAGCTAACCCTGGAATCTTTCGTCCAGTGAGGTGGTGTTCTTTTTGGACACTTGGAATCCCCCTTGTAGTGTTCATACTCGTAGCACTTGATGGGCTTTGGCTGCTGACCTTTGCCAGGGTAAGTTTTCTTCTGGTGGGCAGATTGGGAATGTGAATTAGTCCCTTTTCCCTCTGAAGCTTTTCGATCTCCCGCCACCTTATTCTGGCTGGGAACCTAACCACCCTTTTGGGAGTCCCCCTCCCCCAGATACCTGTTTGGACACTCTGGTGCTGACCCAGAGGTCCGCCTCCTCAGCAAGCTTCCTGGCATCAATAAGCTTGCTATCAACCAGCTCTAGAAAACGAGTATCATGATTGTGCTCCTTCAATACAACCCTTCATAATCATTTTATGGGCCCCTCACCTGTTATGTTGTGTGGACCACCCCATGTTGGTGTTACACAGGAGGGGGGGTCCCAGACTACAGCCCTGTGTGTGCCTGACCAGTGGTAGGTGCCCGACCCGGAAGTAGATGTACAATAAAGGTGGTCTGGGCCGGAAGATCTGGGTCAGTTGGCCAATACCATATCCAGTGTGTGTGCGTGTTATATTCTGTCCATATTCTACCCTCACACACTGCTAACCATCAACGTGTTCCCCGCTCACCTAGCAACGGAACAACTGGCGACGAGGGTGTCCATCTGTCCAAGGACCCCCAGCGGCCATATCTGCTGGCGCCTCGCCTGCTCCGTCGTCGGAGCGTTGTCCTGCGCCCTCCGGTGGCGGCCACTACGCGACGAAGGCTGTGTCCCTGCCGGGTCCCCCAACTGCCCGCCGCTGGTGAGTGTGTGCATTTCCATGACCGGTGGTGCTTCCTGCGCTGGCCCGTGTTGCCGTCCTGGACTCTCCGCGCACGTTCTATTGTGTGCGCGTCCCGAAATTCCTCAATGGCGGCGCCGCGTGTGAGCGGATCCACGGCGCCTGCGGCCTGTCCTGCTCCTCGAATACCAGGAGCATATCTGTTGGCGCAGCAGTGGAGAGAGAAATTTGCAGCTGCTGCCAGGTACCGTTCCATGTCAGCTCCCCCTGGCAAGTGCAATCTGGTCACGAGTGCTGGAGCCTCTACAGCATATTCCTAGTCTGGGGTACCTGTAGGTTTGTATCCTGCTGCAGTGTTCATCTGTGGTGCATGTTATTTATGTCCAGCTGGTGATTTCCAGGAGTGGTGTAATCCCGAGTATTCAATCCCCTGTAAGTGTGACAATTTCTCTACCCAGAATACCCTTCACTTTATGTTGTTTTGTCCTTTTTATTCCACCATTCGGAATAAGTATTTAATCCCAATCCTGAAAGGCAAGGGTTTTCTGCAGGTTAGACCAGCACTACTTTATCTCCAGTCATTAAGTTCACCACGGGATATTTTTAATATTGCCTGCTTTTTGGTCGCATCTATGCGGTCCAAAAAGAAAAAAAACAGACTCCTGATATCTGATTGTCTAGATTTTTAAATGATATAATGTAAATACAGTTCTGCGTATTTGTAAGTTCGACTGAAGGATCGTTTTTAGAAATATAACAATGTATTGAGTATTTAGCTGATCACCCCAAACTTCTGAGCCTGACCTATTTGCACATAGTACCTTTTTTGACGCACTTTTGCTCGTAGGGCTACCTCCGGTATACCCTATGATTGTATTGATTGATATGTTTGCACTTTATTTCGTATGCGTCTTTTGCACTATGCACTATGCACTTTAAAAAAAATATATATATATAGTTCTTTTGCTGGATGTGTCATGGGAAAGGTAACGCGATATTTTGTTTCCTAATTTACTTGCATTTTGCACTTTTTATATATGCCCAGAAAAGCATTAACCTTATAAGATGAAATATAGGAAAAGTTACTGGTAGTTTTGCTCGCTAATATTGTTTGTATGTTTTTATCTTGAATTTTTATTTTAATCTGTTTAGTAATTCACCATGAGTTGGTAGATGATATCCTGTACTATCTAATTTTTAACTGTAATATATGATTGATCGAATTGTTCACTTTTATGACATTATGTTGTCGAATAAAGTATTTGATTGATTGATTGATGTCCAGCTGGTCTTTTGGCTTGGTTCTTCTCTAATCAACCACTGTGTTACGAGGCACAAGCCCATCACGGACTACGCCCTTTTTCCGAGCCTGCTGTGTTCTAGTGGACGTCTTGCTGTTCAGGGATCCATAGTGCAGTCAGACTCTGTTTTCATCTGCCAGCGTGAAGGATGACGACTGTGCCCCCGGTTGAGCTTTTGTGGTGGATGGACAAGCAACACAATACCTCGTATCGAAAAGATAATGGCCACCCATGGGCTTATTAGGGAGCTGCGTACAGACAATGGTCCACCATTCTCTAGCCACAAATTCACCGAATACCTCCAGTCAAGAGGTGTTCGACACCAGAAGATCACACCCCGGTGGCCCCAGGCCAGTGGGGAAGCAGAACATTTTATGCGCACTCTAAACAAAGTCCTGAGAATACGGTTGCCCGAGAACAAAACATGGAATGCGCCTTATACATGTTCCTGAAAGAGTACAGACTAACACCTCACTCTACGACCATGGTCAGCCCTGGGTCACTGTGCAACCAACGGGTGCTGGAAGATGTCTTCCCTCATGTGACACCATCGTCTGCCCCACGTGATCAAGTTTCTGAACGACTTCGGGAACGGCGTACCAAGAACGATCACGTGTCTAAACGGCGACATGCCAAGAGTCGATCATTGATAGCAGGCGACATGGTGTTGGTAAAAAATCGACATCCACGAGGAAAGTTCTCACTTCCATTCGAACTCGATCCCTGGGTTGTCCAGACAGTAAAAGGGACAATGGTCACAGCCCAGAAAGGCAGTGAGACAATTACCAGAAACATTTCACATTTCAAGAAGTATCAATGTCCTGTGCCGCCGAGTGTGGTGATGCCAGAGGCAGGTGATGGCGAGTCTACCAGCGAGTCCCACACCGAGGACGACTGGCTGCAAACTGGTCAAGACGTATCCCTACCCAGTGCACCCTGTGACATCTCTTCAGGGACAGTCCGAGCTGGAGACTGCGGAGATGAGGGTGAACGTCGAGGAGGACGAAGATACCACCTCCGGGCCAATCCTGCAGAGAGGTTTTGTTATGGACTAAGTGTTTTTGTTTAAAATGGGCCAAATTTTAATTTTCTCTCTCTCTCTCTTTTTCTTTTTCTCTGCCCAACCAGTCACTGTGATGCTGTTGTTTATTTTGCATTTTCATGATAAAGGAGGAATGTTATGTTGTGTGAACCACCCCATGTTGGTGTTACATAGGAGGGGGGTCCCACACTGCAGCCCTACGTGTGCCTGACCAGTGGTAGTTGCCCGACCCAGAAATAGATGTACAATAAAGGTGGTCTGGGCCGGAAGATCCGGGTCAGTTGGTCAATACCATATCCAGTGTGTGTGCGTGTTATATTCTGTCCCTATTCTGCCCTCATACACTGTGCACCGTGCTAACCATCAACGTGTTCCCCGCTCACCTAGCAACGGAACATCACCGAGCCCTTCAGTGCCTTCCCAGCATAGTCCAAGAAATCCACCCATGTTTGTATAGAGAGTTTGTGACTAGGCCTGAACTGCTGCTTATACTTCTCAGGTTTCAAGCCAAACTTTCAGACTAAATTGGTCTTCATGGCAGAGTAGTTGGTCTGGTCCCCCACTTCTTGTGTAAGAAGTATGTCCCTCCGCACTGTGGGCATGTACCGCCAAAGACTGCACCCCCTCCCCGAACTCTAATGGGACCCCATGTACTTTCAAAGCCCCATTACAGGCTGACAACCCTTTATCTATGTCATCCTCCACTTTGTAACTGGGCACCATATCTTTTGGGACTTGGCATCTGGACTCGTGCAGACATTGCAGGTATGGTGCCACCATTATTCTTGTTGCTGGCCCCCACTTGGAGGGTTCTGATATCCATCTCTCTGACTCTTAACTCATGGGCCGTATTTAGGCTGTCTGGTTTTAGCTTTAAACCTATAACAACTGATAAAACCCCACTGAAAGGGAAATAGCCCTCACCAGTTTAAACAGATAAACACTGAAAAAACACCTGCACAACCACAAACTAAATCTCATTCAAAGAAAGGAAAAGGAGCGTGAAAGAGTAATTTTTTTTCTCACTGAAAGCGCCAATATAATGTAACTTTGTTATACAAGCTAGCAGCAAGAAACACTGGGCTAACATTAATCTGCTTGAGTTTTGTTTTTTAGGGATGTCACTAAAATATTGTTCCTTTTTCTTTTTTCAGTTTTGTGGTCTTTGGTCTAAAGATACCGAGTTAAGAAGCATGTTTTAGATTTTGTTTAATTATTTTATAAACTGTAGAGAATCAGGAAATATGAGAATCATATTTGATATTTTGGCTGCGTTTGATTCTTTCACTGTTAGGTGGTGACCCTAGACCTCGGTCCAGGCCAGCAATCTCCGCAGCAGCTATGCTTCCTCCTCCGCATCACCCGAGCCCAGAGCGCCTCCCCAGAGCAGGGTTTGCACCCGCAGCCCGCTCCTCTGCAGAGGAGAACAGAAGTGCTATCTCCGCTACTTGCTGCCTTCTTCGGCCTGCCTTTTTCGTTCCCTCCCGCTGCCCACAGGTATCACCCCCTGGTGTATTTAATTTAATTACATTTTTCTTCCCTGCTTCCCTGTGGCCCCTCCTCCCGACACAGCCCCTGCTCCCGCCTCCCTACCTCCAGTCCCGCCTCCCTCCCCTACATAATGGCAGCTGCTGTGAGGGAGCGTGTGTGACCCTAGACCTCGGTCCAGGCCAGCACTCTCCCCAGCAGCTCCGCTTCCTCCTCCGCATCACCCGAGCCCAGAGCGCCTCCCCAGAGCAGGGTTTGCACCCACTCCTCTGCAGAGGTGAACAGAAGTGCTCCCTCTGCTACTTGCTGCCTTCTGCCTGCCTTTTTCGTTCCCTCCCACTGCCCACAGGTATCACCCCCACTGGTGTATTTAATTACATTTTTATTCCCTGCAACCCGCCGATTTTTCGCGCCGCTGCTCCCTTGCGGCCCCTCCCCCGAGACAGCCCCCACTCCTGCCTCCCTACCTCCAGTCCCGTCCCCCTCCCCTACATAATAGCGCCTGCTGCGCGCGCAGCGGGCGCACCTAAGGCAAGCCTGTCAGCGGCCAGCTCCAGGAACCCTGGATCTCCGGAACCCCGCCAATACATCTCCGCCGCCCTCCACGCACTCAAACCCGGAAGACACAACGACTGCCACAGAGCAACACCGAACACCACCCAAGGACAATTCTCCTGTAGACACTGCCGACGATCCTTCACCATCGGCCGTGCCCCCAAGACCGCCAAAAATTCGCCGGATGCCTGCACCAACAGAGCCCTGACATGCATCCTCCTCAACTTACGCTCCCTACACAGACACCTCTTAGAGATCTGGTACCTGCTCGACACCCTCTCGCCTGACGTCGCCTTCCTCACTGAAACAAGGTGAAATAGCTTTATATTCAGACTGTTTACAAGTGCTGCTATATTTATTAATCTTAATAATGTTTACTCTTCCTCTTTTTATATGGATAGAATGTTTGATGCTTTTATGATACTTGTGATCGAAATAAAGCTAGTTGAACTGAACTGAAACCTGGACAAACGCCACCTCCGCCCCCAACATCGCCACCACCATTCCCGACGGATATAAGATACAGAGAAGGGACCGCCCCCACCGCCCTGGAGGAGGACTCGCCATCGCCCACAAGATCCCCCTTTTACTCTCCACCTCCAACATGAGCGACCCCCACTCCAACACAGAATACCTCCACTTCCAGATCCAGACCAACCCCAGGACCACGCTACGGGGCACCCTCGCCTACAGACCCCCCAGACCAAGCACCCAGTCCGCAACCACCATCACCGACCTCGTCGCACCCCACGCCATCACATCCACAGACTACATTCTACTCGGAGACCTCAATTTCCACCACAACAGCGACCCCGACTCAATCACCCTCCTCGACAACCTCTCCAACGTCGGACTGAAGCAGCTCGTCACCACCCCCACGCACAGAGCAGGACACACCCTCGACCTCATCTTCGCAGGAGGGACGAACATCCAGTTCAGCCATACCTCACAGCCCCAGTGGATGGACTACCACTGCCTACCCTTCACCTTCAACACTTCCACCGGACCCAAAAACCCCCACGCCCGCCTCGTAGGAACTGGAGCAAGATCAAAGAGGAGCACCTTAACACCACCCTCCTCCTAGACCCACCCTGCGCCATGACCGACTCCAACTCCGCAGCCAAGGAATTTCACCGCTGGATTCCCCGATGACTGGAAGAGGGTGGAGGTCATACCCCTCCTCAAGAAGCCCACGGCTGTCCCGAGAGACCTGAAAAACTACCTGCCCATCTCTCTCCTCCCCTTCGAAGCCAAAGTCACCGAGAGACTCGTAAACACCCAGCTGACGCCTTCATCGAAGATAACTCCATCCTAGACGCCTCCCAGTCCGGATTCCGCACCAACCACAGCACTGAGACGGCCCTCCTCACTAACCACTGATGACATCCGCATGCTACTAGACCAGGGAAACACAGCGGCCCTCATCCTACTGGACCTCTCCGCGGCCTTCAACACTGTCTCACATCGCACTCTCGCAGCCAGACTCCACGATGCTGGGATACAAGGGACCGCCCTTTCCTGGATCCAGTCCTTACTCTACGGCAGAACCCAGAGGATTAGACTCCCTCCATTAGTCTCCGAACCCATACAGATCAACTGCGGAGTACCCCAAGGAGCATCGCTCAGCCCCACGCTCTTTAACATCTACATGCCCCCCCTCGCCGCCATCCTCAGACAACACGGGCTCAGCATAGTATCATATGCCAATGACACCCAGCACATCCTCTCCCTCACAAAGAACCTCGAAGACACCAGACACTGCTTCCAGGAAGGAATGAGGGACATAGCCGCCTGGATGAAAAGCAGCTTCCTGAAGCTCAACTCGGAGAAGACCGAGGTCCTCATCCTCTGACCCTCCACCTCCGCCTGGGACAACACCTGGTGGCCCTCCGCCCTCGGGAGTCCGCCCACCCTGACAGACCACGCACGGAACCTCGGCATAATCCTTGGCTGAATATGTGACGTTACAACGCGATCAAAATGATCGCGGTACGTTACATCGGAGTTTTTACAACGCAAGTCGTTACAACGCAAGTCGTTACAACGACTTGCACTGGAGGGCGCTGGACTTAGGAATAGTATTATTTACTATTCCAAAACCAGTCTACGTGCAGTAGGGAAAGTGTTGGAATAGTAAATCATACTATTCCTTAGGTAAGAGCGCCGTCCAGCGCAAGTCGTTGTAACGACTTGCGTTGTAATACCAGCGATGTAAGAGAATTGTGATGTAATGCCCGTGTGGTAACGGATGTTTCCCTCCTCGACTCTTCCCTCACCATGACCCGCCAGATCAACTCCATCGCCTCCACCAGCTTCAACTACCTTCGGATCCTTCGCAAGACCTTCAAATGGATACCCCCAGAATGCAGAAAAACCATCACCCAAAGTCTCATAACCAGTAGACAAGACTAAGGCAAAGCCCTCCACGCCGGGATCAACAAAACCTTTCTACACAGGCTCCAAACCATCCAGAACGCCGCAGCCAGACTTGTCCGCTGAACCCCACGGCACGAACACATGACTCAACACCTATGTGACCTCCACTGGCTTCCTGTCGAGAAGAGAGTACCCTTCAAACAGCTCACCCACACCTACAAATCAGTCCACAACATCAGACCCAAATAGCTCAACGAGAGAGTCGCCTTCCAAGTACCCAAGAGGAACTTTCGTTCCGCAGGCCTCGCCCTCTCAGAAACCCCCCGCATCCGCAGAAGCAGAGCAGACGGAAGAGCTTTCTCCTACGTCGCAGCTAAAGCCTGGAACGAGCTCCATGTCAACATCAGATGCTCCCCCACCCTCCACACCTTCAGGAAGAACCTTAAGGCCGGGCTCTTCGACTGAACCGGAGCTGTACCCCACCTCCCCAGCACCTTGAGACCCTCACGGGTGAGTAGCGCGCTTTATAAATCCCTGATTGACTGATTGATAGATAGAGGTAAAATGGCTGGTTTCATAAGAATCTTCCCCAATATGGGCCATCACATTTAGCCAAAGAAAATGGGTAAAAACCCTTGATACATCAGCCCCCAGTTTCTAGTGAGCCAGTATTGATAGTAGGTGAATTGCCAACATCAGGCTTTCAAATTCAATGAAAGGTATAGTGACAAGTATGTGTGAAAAGAGTGCTATCACCAAGCACCTGGGATAGTGGTGAAAACATGACACCAGACATTTGGAAAACATGGAATGCATTGTCACTTGGAATGCTGTTGCACAAAGGTTATTTTCAAGTTCAACAAATATTGGAGTGATATTCTTTTGTATTTGCAGTGATTCAGCTACATATATGAAAAAGTTGTGTGATGACATGTCAAAATCAATACCTGAGCTGAAGTGCTTCCTGTAAGAGATCCTTGCCACTTGTTAGATGGTATGCTGAAAACATCTTTACAATCTTCAGAGTTAATGAAGAATGCGATTGAATTTATAGTCCATTCTGGTGCACTGTTTTGTTATGCGCGGGAACTAAAACACAAATATTTCTTATTTTGTGATTTGTGTGGCATCAAACATAAGAGTCATCCCACCTGTGTCACTTAGCTGATGGTTCTCAGTCCAAGGGGCTGTGAATGCTATATTATCCATGCGGCAACCTTTTACAGAATTTTTGCTAAGTGATGATGCCAAAGGCAAGAAATGTTAGAATCTTTGGTCGCATATGGATAGTAATTTGAAAAAAAGTACACTCTACTGCTATCTTAGATTTTTACAGGGACACATAACTGCTGTAGTGGGCATAATAAAAAAACTAAAGTCTGAAAAAACCCTTGTTTGCCAAGTGTTCTGCATAATTGGTGTAGATGTGAAACATCTCCATAAGAGTAGGCTGGGCAACACCTTTTGTGATTTTGGAACTGCAACATGTTCCATGTTAAAGTGCTTGCCACTTGGTAAGCAAAGAAATGTTGAAGAACACAGGAACTTTTATTTTACAATGTATGAGTGATGCATAGAAATTTGTCCCTTCACCAACTATGGCATTTGAAGTCAATGAAACCTCACTGTGGTACTCTGTACAAGTTCTAGATCCCTTCTGTAAAGAGGAATTTTCTCCGTAGTTTCAAAAGTGCTGCTTCATTTTGGACCACTTCAATAACTCAGAGGGCATAAGTGCCCACTTCAACGCAAATATTGCAGAACCTGCCCAGAGAATCACAATCTTCAAGTGCACCAGTATTGGCATGGAAAGCTATGTCAGTGCCCAGTGTTAGCAAATTGTCAACTGGCTGTTTTGGCATTGCCAGTCTCAAGTGCTAATGCTGAGAGGGCCTTTTCACAGAAAAAAAGTTTACATGGGAAGGAAAGAGCGAGCATACATGAACAAATACTCACTGAAGAAGTATTGTATGGTGTGCTACAATAAGTTTGATTTGCACAAATGTATTTGGACCTCATATACACTGTACGTACACTGTCTCTATACCATCCAGTATCAGTGCAGAAAGCAAGCAATAATAAAAGCAAAACTTTCCATAAACACAGGAAAAACACAGTTTCTGCTCTTTTTAATGGGGCGAAAATGTGTGACCACTGATAACCACTGTTTTTTAAAGGTATTAAGATCACTTGAAAACACTGGGGAAAAAACACCAGAATTTACCATAAATAGAAACTGAAAACAGGAAAGCCATATTCCATTCTTCCATGGCTAGCCTCTTCTCCCCTTGAACGTATTCCCTCTCAAGCTGAGCAAGGGCTTGCTCCATGTCAATCTTAGCAAGCTCTAGTTTGAGTTTCCTCTCCTTCCTCCTGTCTGCCAGCTCCTCTGGAGATAGGCTCTTTAAAGATAGACTTCTGTCTGCTCTAAAGTGGACTACCAGTCCTAGGACAAATTACTCCCTCCTGTGTAGGCTGTGTTTCAAGACCCTCTGTCAGGTACCTTTCTGATCCTTTGTCAGACACAGATCCCTTCTCATCCACTTCTCCTTCTGGGTGGGCCTCTGCTATGCTCTCAAGGGAGAGCTCTTGGAGGGAGAACAGAGGGCCAGATGTGCAACCTTTTTTTTGCGGCCGCAAACGGGAGATCGGCCAGTTTGCGACCCCAAAAAAGGTTCCACGCATGTACAAATGCTATTTTACGAGTCACTGACTCGCAAAATAGCATTTATGCCTCTCGCTATTAGGAAAGGGAATCCCTTCCTAATAGCGAGTCGCCATGTACTGTTGTTTTGCAACCGCATTTGCGGCCGCAAAACATTCACAGTTTACCACCTACTTCAAGTAGGTGGTAAACCACTCGCAAACGGGAAGAGGTCCCTTTGTGAATGGGTGCATAAATATTTTTGAAGAACAGGCAGGGGTCCCAGGACCACTGCCTGCCCTTAAAAATTGAATCTGAATTTTTTTTAAATGCATTCCGTTTTTCTTTAAGGAAAACAGGCTGCATTTTTTTCAAAAAATGCTATATTTTAAAGCAGTCCCAGAAATGGTGGTCTGCTGATCCCAGCAGGCCACCATCCCTGGTAGTGCTAGCCATTCCCAATGGGTCGCAAATTGCGACAGCCTCATTAATATTCATGAGGCATGAAATTTGCGACCCCTTTGGGAATCGCAAACTGTGTTTGAGACACTGTTGTACATTTAGTTTAGCGAGTCTCAAATTGCAAGTCACAATTTTGCACAATTTGCTACTCGCTAAACTTAATGGTCGTACATCTGGCCCAGAGTCCTTCCAGTAGAGTCAGTGAGCAGCAGGCAGCAGGGCAGCTAGCAGAAAAGCAGTTCTTCCAGAAATGGAGTCCAGTTGAGTCCTTTAAGCAGCATAGCAGTCCTTCTGACAGAGGTTCAGTTCAAGATCCAGACGTGCCTGATTCTAGGGGGTCAGAGACCCAGTACTTATACCCCAAAGTGTCTTTTATGTAGAGGGCTGCCCATTTCTTTTCCCCAATTGTAGGTACTTAGCTCCATAGGCTAACATTGCAATATTTTATATATGTATAACTATTGCTAGGAATGGAGGAAATGTAATTCAAGGACTTAAAGATTGGTATAGATGAATTCAACAACTTGCCACTGTTGAATTCGTCATAACTAGTACAGATAAGAAGTTATAAGACTTTCTTTTATGTGAGCCAGCATACAGCCTTCTAACATTCTACCCTGATTGGTCACCTCTAGCAGGCTTAGCCAAGCTGCTTTGATTAGGTGATAAGTGGCCTGACTGGAGCAGAGATTATCTGATGGTGGGCGTTCTGTAGCTGCAAAGACCAGGTCAGGCATCGGGATGGGTAATAAAACCTGGGCTTCAAAGAGAGGAGGACAGTTATGGAATGCCAAACCTACATCCTGTACCCCTAGCAAGATGGCAGGCGTAGGACAGGAATTTGCAGCGGTCAAGACGAGAGCGATTGGGAATGAGCCACACTGTGGTTTGGTTTAGCCAGTTCTTACTCTTCTGGAGAGAATTCATCCATGTTCGATTTGGAAGTTCAGTGCTTTGTGGGACAAGAAGATGCCCCACCTTGGAGGAGGTTGTCATTCTTTTGCGTGGCACCCAGTATCTCATTGGGCAGAGGTGCTCTCATGCTTGTTGCCCCAGAACACTGATTAAGGGGTGGACTTCCTGCAAGCTACAGCTTAACAGACCCCATCTGCATCACTTCCACCAAGAGTCCCTATCCTGGAGTGCGTCCAGTGGACTTTTAAAGATGCATTGTGGGAATGAAAGTCCATATATCCCAGAAACCATCTAGGATATTCCAGACTTTTGGATTGGTGTTTTGGACACTTTGAACCTACAAGTAGACTTTCAGGAAGGCCCTCCTGAAAACTGGAAAACTTTGGAGAACTTTTGTGAAAAAGCTCCATAAGCTGACCGACCCAACGTTGAAAGTACAGCAAAAATAACTCAAACCGCAACCCTGCCAGGATTTCAGGTTAGTCCTACTGAAAGTTCTGGAGCTTCCGATTTCCAGGATTTCACTAGGGCCTCGCAGAAAGCCAAACTGGCGAACCCTCACCGAATCCGGCCTGCTGTGGAGGTCCGACTGACGTCGAGAGAAAATCCTCCAGAAAGGTTTCTCTAAGTGTTAAGGTAAAATTTTGACTGAGGCCTCCCTTTCACTGTATCTGATAAGGGCTCCATCGGGGTCAGCCTCAAACTTTGACTTTGTACCGGTCAAGCGTGACCAGGTGTCCCAAAGTGGCGTCATATACCTTTAAGCACTAGAAAGTGTTGATTCTTTAAAAATTCATATAGCTTGTTCTCTACACTGGATTTCTGCCATTTTGGTGTCTATTTGTTCATAGAAATATAACCTATATTTATACATTGGTGTGGGATTTTTATTGTGTTTGGTGTCTTATTTATTTAATATATTATTGTTTTTAAATCATATACAGTCCTGTTTCCTATGCGATGCCTGAGTTGAGTAAGGGGCTAATTTATTGAGACCTTTACGGGACCTTACACTGTGTTAGTGGCTTTATTGCTAGTGGTAGGTGCATACTTGCCCCTACCAATAACCCAATTTCCAACAATCATAAGACTGTGAATACTGGGGTCTTCAAATCCTGTGGTAGATCTTTGAGTCCCGCAGTAGCCTGCCACTCAGCAGGATCCCTATTGGATAGCATTGACTGTGCTTTCTGATAGGGGGAGGGGGCGGTAACATCTGGGCAGCACACATGTGACAGTCACAATCCTGTGAGGCATGGATCCTATCACACAGCATGGACAAAATCCTGGGTGTAAACACCCTGGGTAAGGACTAGAAGGTCCGGGCAATAATTCCCAAACGTGAATGGGAATTGGGGCGAGCATGAGAGACAAACCATGACTGTCCAGCCTGATGCCTCCATGGGAAACAAGTCCTGTCTATTACTTTTTGTTAATGACTGGATGCTGAAAATGTCTGTTGAGTCTCTTATTGATTTCCCTTAGGAAAAATACCTTCCAGTAGCCACAGTGCCAGCCTGCACCAAACAGAATAATGAAAAGGTGTCTCCTTAAGGTGGGGCTGTGGTTTGGCTTGACACCAACATGACCACCTAGTCTAAGAGCTCCGCCGGCCTGGGACATGTCACGGCCAAAAATATCCTGAATGCTGGTGCCACGATGGTCCTGACCTTATGGGGAGGTTCCGGAGGCACAGAGGATTGGACTGAAACGAGCATCAAGGGATTTCTGTGCGCTCCAGAGACTTGACTTGAGTGTGATGTTGGGAACAACAGTTCCGCAGTGTAATGATGATAATGATATTAAGCAGATTGAACCTGCCAGGGTATGTCTTGAATGGGTAGGTATATGTAAATGTGATAAACTTTTGTTAGCACAATAATGCCTGTCAAAAACAGATTGCACCTTACTAAGGCCTAGTTGGAAAATAAACTCAGACTGGTGCTGCAGTCTTTCCTTACTACAATAGAGGAAGTTGTGGTTAAGAATATTTTGTCTGTCAGAATTTTTTTTATAACTTGTGATTAAATCAAGCAATGTTTTAAGGTATTGCAGGATTTGTTTAGGGGTGATCAGGGAATCGTTACTTGAGTGGGCGAAGAAGCGCCACCCATGGATACTCCAGCTCATTACATGGTGACAAAGGTAGGACTCCATACTATAATTTGGCTTCATAATTAGCACAAAATCACAGATAAGGAGGGGGAATTGGCATTTCCACGCTATTGTTCATTTCGATTGGAAGTGTTGCACCAGTTGAGAAAAGTGATGTTTGCGCTGCGACCTTTGCCTAGACAAACACATTTGAGGTGTTAGCCGCATGTATGCGGTCAGCACATGCAAAGAAGAGGGAAAGATACCAAGGAAAGATGAAAAAGCTTTGAGGGCATGTCAGGAAGCATGACGGGACTCTCAGCTTAAGAGATGGAAAATAGACACTCTTGAAGGAGAAGGTTGTGTCCAATGCTAAAGAGGGAGGGTGATTCTCAGAATAGGATCAGAGGGGAAAATGGAAACGATGGGAGTGATAAGGGTGACAGCTTGTTGAATAGGTTGTTATTGGAGTGTCCTCCACCTTACAATCCACACTCAGAGGAGGGAAGGCGAGAGTTGGCAAATACAGGGAACATGGAGAGTGTGTCAGCATCCCAGACAGGTCCTAGTGCAGGAGTTGTGGGAAGAATTTCTGCAGGAGTAGAAGGGACAGGAGTGTCCGCCTTGGGAGGTGTGGATCCAAGTGGAGCCATTGCTGCTTCACTGTTACTGGAAGCTCTTACTGTACCGGTCACCATTGGTCCTGTCGTCTCTGTGTACGAACCGAGCTCATTGGGAAACCTAAGTCAGAGACAGCCGGTACTGGCGGAGGGAATTGGACTGGAAGGAACAGGGAATACGAACAGAAATGGTCCATCCCTAGTGCCTGTAGAGACTAGTACCCCTTTACCAGCTACTGCTGATCCTTCAGAAATATGCATTGGTTCCAGTACTATACAATCTATACCCCTGGTAAACACTAGCTTAGACTTAAGGATGTGGGAAACTCCAGTGAAAAGACCAGTAGATGTGGCATCAGAAGCAATTGCAAGTCAGGGAATCACTGGAAACCAACATGTTCTACCTGCTACAGATTTAGAGACTTGGCTGAGAGATCATAATAACAGTAAGGAAGGACAGAACAGTATATCGATCAAGGCTGCAGTAAAGGCGCAATTATTGGATGTGGTGAGGCTGAAGGCTGAGGTAGATGAAATAATCAATGGGAATTTGCCTTTGGAAAGATAGAGACCTAAGAGCCAGATGAATTGTTATTTGTAGCAAAGGATGTTACCCGCAAGGTGAGACGAGCACATGAGAAGCTGTCAGAATTGGCTCAGAGATATGATGTAGGCCTGTCTCGAATGAAAATGCTGCAGGGATATCATAGGTTTAATTACCAAGATCAGGAGCTAGAGGAAAAGAGAATGACAGGATTGAAAACACACCTCTGGGATCTGATTATAGGAATATGTGCTTGGAGTATACTTGATAAGTGGGAAGAAAGGTGGTCAAAGAAGAAAAGTGTTAGAAGAGTCAGAGGGGAAATATCACCTCCTGGAGGGGGAACATTGGGAGGTAAGGCGTGCCCATTACGAAGATTGCCTAGTGGAGGGTATGTGCATGGTCCTTTGGATTAGAGGTGATTTAGCTGCATTCACAAATGATTTTCCTAGGTTAAGGGAAAAGCCTGCTGAATGGTACAAACAAGTTGATTGCTTTGTTAAAATCTCAAAAGTGTTGTGGATTGACCTGAATACACGGTTTGAAATTGTGGTTCCTAGTGATCTATGGTCTACATGTAAAATTGCTATTGATTGGCCTGCTGCTTAGCCAGAGAAGGATCCTGTAACTCATGGTCCTTCGCCCTTGATCATGAAAAAGTACTATCAGGTGATCACATGCTTGTAGTCCAAAACAGCCCCACAAGACATTGATTAGGTTAAGATAGATCACAGGAGCCTAAAGAGTCAGTACATGCCTATTACCAGAGGCTTTTGCATGCCTTCAAACAACACAGTGGGTTTGATGCACTCAACCCCAAAGACATGTGCCAATTTGTCTCAAAATATGTAACAGGATTGAGACCAGAGAGTAGCCTCATCATCCAACTGTGGTAAATATTTCATTACCGGTACTATTTTTTATGCGGTAACGTCTAGTAAGAATAACTCAGTAAATATAAGAGGCAGAATCCGTGGTATTAGAGGTTCTAAAAGGCTTTATTCCTCTACAACGGAAATACAATTCGAACTGCAGGCTTCAAATTCCATCACCACGAAAGTTCAGGAAGGAAGGCAATACATTATTGACAGGTAATCATTTTTATAAGAAATGCATTACAGTGAAACAGATGCAGGAGGCGTAACAGTTGATAAGATAGATAAAATATGCATACGTAACTAAAAAAGGCGGACATATAGGCGTAACTTAGAAAACGTCATTATACATGATGTCACAAGTGGGTGGATCCATAAGAGAATCCTGCAATGTCAGCAGAAATATTTGGCAGAGATGCGCGCGCAGCCGCATGACGTGTGATTGACGTGCAACTAGAGGGTGAAGGGGACTTGACATTTAGCTCTACATGTGGAGACAGAAATCTGGGGGGGTCATGTCAACCTAATCCCAAATCATATCTAATATCTTATGTTTAAAGAACTGTATTATCCAAAAGGAAAGGTCTCTATGACGGAATCTATTCTATACTGACTGTTAGTGCGTGTACAAGCGTCTAAGTGTCTACATGAGATGCGAGGGGGCAGGAATCTTCCATGGTAACAGGGGCTATGAATTACTTGCATGAGGACAGTGAGGCCTGGCCCTTTGCACGGTAACTGGAGGAATGTTTACCTAAACTACTAGACAGGAATGCATCGGATGAGGAGCGGAGCAGATAATCTTGAAGGTGAAATACAGTTTTGGCAGGCAACAGGCTGGATCAGGCACCGTTAGCCGCGCAGGGAGTAGGACAAAGTTCATGGGTACAGATGCAGGCTCGGACTGGAGCTTTCAGAGGCAGAAAGCAGGAAAAGGCTTGATGGCAGAATTCAGGGCCTACTCGCCTGAATCTGTAAAATGTGGAAAGTGAACCACATAAAGTCGGTGGCCTTTCATACTTAGGAATGGAATATCTGACCCATTCATGGCGGATCTGAAAGAGGACATGTTGACGGTGGACGCACATGTATTTGCGTCTTCAAAACTGGAACTGGAGGGAACATACATGTACTTATAGCATGCACATGGAGCCGTTGGGGTCTACGATAGGGGACATAACTGATCACAAAATTCCTATTTCCTCATTCCCTCCTTGTCCCCTACGGACCCTCAGGAGATATCGATCTTCATCAATCCATCGATCTGTTCATATAGCATCATTTGTTCTTCTTTCTTCTTCCGGGATCTTGAACGAAAACTTGGATGTGGGATACACGATGTGGCACACAGACCACAAATCGCTGGCCCACATTGTAGACATAAGCAGCAACTGAATAGTATGAGAAAGCCAATACTTAGGAAGGATAGGATCCTCCATCCCCAGGCGGACAACACGCTCCAAAACCAACCGGACCAAGTCCAGGTGCCTGGACTCTGGTGTATCTGGCTCACAATCTTATGAAGGCGAGTTATGGCTTTATATACTGACGGCGAATTTTCTGGTATGAAAACACAGCAACTTGATCCGATGACCCTACAAGCTCCGCCCCTATCGGCCAGGATGACGTCAAGGACAAGACGATTTTGAAGCACAACAATCCGCATAGCAGACTGCTCTTCTGTTAAATTGCCTAAGGCGGAAGTAGTCTCGTTCACTACTGCTTCAAGGGTTCTAGTTAATCTACGTATCAGCTTACTATTAGTGACTGTACCTATATAGGGAAAGAAACCTTTATTGAAATCTGTGTATTGCTCCCATGCTGTTTCAGTGTAATCGACAATCGGGAGATCTCTCTGCTGTCTATTGTGTACTAAATGGGTATTTCTGTGATAATCAGGAGGAGCTAGGAAAACAGGTGGCAGAAGGAATGCTATGTAACAGGTACCATCCCAATCTAGAGGTAGACGTATATATGCGGTCTGGCCACATATGAAGTAGGAATGACGGGAAGCTCTAAATGTAGACTTGCCTTGATCACTGAATTTTATTACAGTGGTGCATTTACTATGGCCCATGTGTATGGAACCATTCTTTCTTACACATAATTCCCCTTTTACTGGGAATACTGACATAGCGGGCAAGATTGGTGTGGCTTCGGATTCAACATTCAGGATCATGAGGTTAAGTGTAAAATTACCCAATCCATATACTTCATTTTCTAGATCAGTTCCTGTTCTTTTGGGAAGTCCCTCCTTGTTAGGGTAGCAGACTTTAAGCAAAACTAGGTTCAGGTTTCCCCATACCCAGTTGTCTTGATAAACTGCGGAATTTGAATCTAGGGAATTAATTAAACTAAACCATGCTCCACAGGAGCCATTGTGTGTGAACGGATATGGAAAGAGGGGCAAAACTCCCTTATAGTTCTGATAGGGAGGGAGTCGGCCACATATCCAACAATTTGTAGCATTGCTGGTCTGATGGGAATGATGTAACATACTAATGAATGTGTTGTTGCGCAGCGCAAATCTATAGGACAACTCATGCGGAGGTAATTCACTAAAAGAATGTTCAGCAGTAACATTGTAAGCACGCTTAGAAATAGGGTAATACATATGAAGCAGTACACTAGTTATGATGATCAGAAAACTTAGAAAAAACAAAATTAATAATGTTACTGTGCAATGACTACGAAGTGATTTACAATACGCATGCTTTTTAAGCTGCATCTGTTGATTTCTTTCTCTATTCCGGTCTAGAGGATACATGTCAAAGACAAATTCAACCGATTCACCTTGGAGAGGACTTAAACAATCAAATTGTCTGACTTGCTAGACCTTAATTTCAGTTTATAAAGTTCAGCTTTCGTTGGTTCAACCAAGGGGAGCTTTGAGTCTGTCTGTGAGGGAATGCAGGGCTGAGTGTTCACACTGGACGGTAGTCCATAAAATTTCTTGATATGACTCGAGTGCAACCACCCTTTACGTCCCTCGATCTTCACGGCTGTCCTTGTTGTTAGTAGAACGAGTTTAGGCGATTTCCACCTAGGCTCCAGTTGGGTCTTCCGGTCGAAATTCCGTACCAGAACCAGATCACCTGGAACCACGTCATGGGGCTTCACCTCAGTGTTATCGGGAAAAGCTGCAGCTACCTGTGAACGACAAGATTGTAGTGCAGACATCAAGGAAGCCAGGTAATCTGTCAGCATATTACAGTCAACATCAGTGATTTTGCGAGGTATAGGCGTCCCCCACATATTTGGTGGTCTACCAAAGATCACCTCGTACGGGGATAGCCCTGTTCGAGAATGTGCTACCATTCTCATATAAAAGAGTGCAACTGGTAAGGCTACTATCCAATCGACACCTTTTTCTCTACATATTTTGGACAATCTAATTTTCAGAGTTTGATTATGACGTTCCACGAGACCTGCTGCCTCGGGATGTCGGACACAGTGGAATTTCCATTGGTAACCTAACAAAAGTGAAACGTGTTTCATCAGTTCGGATGAGAACGGCTGGCCGTTATCTGAGTAGACAACACGTGGTAAACCGTACCGTGGGAAGAATTCTCGAACTAACTGTTTGGCAGTAGTCGGGGCAGTGTAATCTGAAACCGGGTAGGCTTCTGTCCAACGGGAAAGAGCACAGACAACTACGAGAACATATTTGAATCCTCGACATCGTTCCATCTGGATATAATCCATCTGGAGGACTTCAAAAGCATGATCGGGAGGTTGAAATCCACCCTGCTCTACGGGGATGCTTTTACCTGGATTAAACTGACAACATATCATACAGGTACGAACTTTTTGTTTAGCTGCGGCTCGTAAATGTTTGTTGAACCAGATGTGTTGAATGCTGTCTAGCATAGCTTTTTCTCCTAGGTGCGCTGGACTATGTGTTGTGTTAATGATGACTTGAACCATGGAGTCGGGAAGAAACCATATAGATTTTTACTTCGTCATCCATCCTTGATCCGTTTGGATCCCTCCTAATTCAGTCCATTTCTTTATTTCTTCTGGTGTAGCATGTGTCTGTATGTCAATTACATCAAGTGCGGGATCCTTAACTGTCATGCAATGTGTTGGTGTCTGAACTATTGTCTTTGTCGTGTCAGTTGTGTGAGTCTGATTCTGAGCAGTCTGTTTAGCTGTTCTGTCAGCTAGGTCATTACCCTGAGAAATGAT
Organism: Triturus cristatus; assembly: GCF_964204655.1. NCBI lineage: Eukaryota > Metazoa > Chordata > Amphibia > Caudata > Salamandridae > Triturus > Triturus cristatus. The sequence goes on from NC_140582.1 coordinate 945,348,176, forward strand.
ATCGGTAACTTTTGTATGAGCTTTGCATTTCATAATCGATATTGCAGTAGGTAGATAAATCGCGTCTAATAGGGCTTGAATGAGGGGTCCGTGTTGGATGTGGGCACCGTGAGAAGTTAAATAACCTCTCTCTCGCCACAGCACGCCGAAGTCATGGACGACTCCGAATGCATAACGTGAATCTGTGTATATGTTGACTTTCTTATCTTTGGCTTGAGTACAGGCTTGTGTCAGAGCGATGAGCTCTGCTGCTTGAGCTGACAAAGTGTTAATACAATTTGTTTCAATGACTTCAGTGTCTGTTGTGACTGCGTAAGCGGCCACTAACTCTCCTGTACTTGTTCTCATACATGACCCATCTACATACAATGTCAAGTCTGGATCTGACAAAGGGATATCTGTCAAGTCTTGTCTGGGTTTCGTCGTGATAGTAATGACTTCGACACAATCTGTGTTGTCAACTGGATGAGTGGTTTTGCTAGAAATGCATATTGAGGGATCCACTGCCTACAGTATGAAGTGAGACCTATAAAAGCCCGCACCTCCTTTTGTGTCTTGGGTGGTGGCATGTTAGCGATTAACTGGATGCGATCAGGTGTAAGCTGTCTTCCCTCCTTGGACAGCGAGTGCCCAAGGTAAACAACTCGCTGGACACAGAATTGCAGCTTAGAAGGGGACACCTTGTGCCCCTTGTCGGCCAGAAATTTTAAAACCGTCAGTGACGCTGTTTCACATTCAGGTTCGCTTCGGGCGGTGATCAGCAGATCATCGACATATTGAAGCAAGGCAGTGTTAACTGGCATGTGGATACTGTCAAGTTCTCGTTTCAGTGCTTGGCTATAGATGCTGGGGCTTTCTGTAAATCCTTGAGGTGCGCGTGTGAATTAAAAACTTCGTCCATTTAAACTGAATCCGAACAGATATTGACTTTCCGGATCTATTGGGACGCTAAAGAAAGCATTCTTGAGATCAATTACAGTGAAGAACGTTGCTTCTGAGTCAATAGCTGTTAGTAATGAAGAGATATCTGGGACCACAGGGTATTGTGGTACAATACATTTATTTAGTTCGCGCAGATCAATAACTAATCGATATACTGGTGGTGCTTTTGGATCCGTTCTTTTAAGAATCGGAATTATTGGGGAATTGCATACATTGGAGTCGGTTTCTACAACCACTCCTTGTGCAATGAGCTCGTCAATGATTTGCAGCAAAGCCACAACAGCATCTGGTGGTAACTTGTATTGTCGCATTCGTGGTAGTACTACTCCTGTTTTTAGTGTGACTCGATATGGTGTAATGTTCATGCAACCAACATCAGTTGGGCCTTGTGCCCATAAATGTGTAGGTAAACTCTGCAGCCGGTGGTCCATGTCTCTGGACACATAGTGACCTTTAAAGTCACGTAGAAATAGTCGTACTCCTTCCGGAGAACAACATATTATAGCTCCTAGAGCTTTCAATGTTTTTATACCTAACAAGTTTTCTGGACATGATTTAGTAAGCAATAAATCTGTAGTTCGTGTCAATGGACCAACCGTGAGTGGAAGAGGTTGTGTTACGTCATTAATTATAGGTTTTCCTGAGAATCCAAGGGAAATATTTTGTGAGCCTGAGAGGGGTGCCCCTGGAACTTCACTGCGTCGTATAGTTGTTCTGCTTGCCCCTGTATCAAGTAAAAACTTTCTGTCTTCCCCTAATAGTTCACTATGTACATAAGGTCCCTCTTGGTCTACAGGAACCTCGATAAGGGGCAAGCCAACTTCCCTCTCTAGGCTATTTCATGTGTATCGCTGATAATCGGGATAATCTGCTTGTGCATACTGATACATCTGTTGTGTCGTTGCTTGTGTTGCAGCAATAGGCTGCGCTTGTGGTGGTGCTACGGTCTGTTGTGGAGCTGCCTGTTGCGGAGCTAGTTGTTGCGGAGCTGACCTAGGTTGTGCATGCCGAGGGATTTGTTGTTGATTCTGATCCTGTCTAGGTGGACGTGGTCTTTCCTGGGTTCTACCTGTGGCAATATTATGTTTCAGGACTGGACAATCGTGTATATAATGACCTTGTTGTTTACAATAGTTACATGTCCCTTTCACCGGACCTGTTGAATCACCCTTTTGATGACCATCAGCTGGAACTGACTGAGCAACAAGCATTTTCATTTTTGTATCTTTCATACGTCTTTGTTCGTGTTCTTGTTCTTCTCTAATTCTATTGTGGTGATATTGTAACATCTGTAACATCTGTGACGGGGTATTACCTTGCCAGGTACTTTCGAATTTCAATGCTCTATTCTTGACTTGTGGTAGGGAATTTTCAACTAATTTCGTCACAAACAGATGTGGATATGACTCGCTACTTGCTTTTATGCCACTATTTATACCAAAACATTTTTCAAATCGGGAATAGAAATCACTAGTGTCTTCATCTTGCTTTTGTTTACAGGCTGAGATTGCACCCCAGTCCTCCTTTTTCGTAGTTAATAAACGTGGCAGTACCTGCACTAGTAATCCTGGTAGTGCTGTAGTCTTTTCCCCAAGCCCTGCTCCTGCAGCTCGGGCCTTTTCTTCGTTTTCTAATGCTGTCCAATCTATCTTTTGGTCTCCCACCTCCCATTCCTTTTCTTTGAGTTTCTCGTAAACACCGGCAGGCATTAACACTTTCAGTATTTTCATAATGTCGGGGTAGGTATACTCTCCCATGAGTAACATGTCTTTTATCTCACGGTGGAAACCTGCTGGATCCTTGTCATGGCTGGGTACTACTTTCTTCATTTCTAATAATTCAATTTTAGTTATAGGCGTGTACACAAACACGCGTGTAAAGTTATTACCTTCACCTCTGATTGGGTGTACTTCGCGTAACGGATTCTGTCTATCTATGTGATACATTTTTCTTCCCATAATGGGAACTGGAACGTGTTCTGGGCATACGAAAGCTATATACTGGTTTCGAAATTCTAGAATTTCTTTAATCAAATCAGTACCTGACCCTCTCCATTTATTCGTGAGTAGTTCTGTCAATATGTCAGGTAAGGGTCCAGGTTCTAAGTGTTGGCTTTTATATAATATAAGGAGGTGTTGAATCATGTATATACTAGCTAAACGCTGTTCGCATGGTGCAAGATTCAGAAACGTGTGTGCTAGTGCATCATCATTGTATTCGCTGGGACTGTCAGCCCATTGTACTGCTGACCTGGCCAATTCTTGTTCGTCCATGGAATCAAGCATATGGTACCCCCTTCGATCTCGGAGTAATTTATCAGCGGCTTGGAATAGGTGTTCAGGGGACCTTGTATTTAACATAGGGGTTTGAAAATGTCTGTTACATTCTGGACGTATTGGACGTATCGGATCATTAAAGCCTCTAGTATTATTATGGGGTCTTCCTCTACCTACATAAGCTATCGTTTCTAATTGTTCTGATTCTTGCTCCTCCTCTTCCTCTGATTCAATTCTGTCTGCTTCTCGTCTTTCTTTATGTATTCGTTCTACTTCCTTGCGGATCTTTCGATACATGGCGATTATACACGCCTGTTTATCATGTTTCTCGTCTGATATGTTCTGACCCCATTTGGCAAGTTTTTGCATGGTATCATGATCTGCCCCAGGCCTGTCTTGGTTCCTAATCACGCAGTTTATGAAAAAACGTAGTAGTTGTCTTTGTACATCCACTTTCTGGTATTCCATAGCTTCGTTAATACTCTCTGGACCTCGCCCTGGTTGGACAAAGTGATATATATTGTCTAGGTGTTCCACCATTCCTGGTATCGTCATTAAATACAATGTAGCTCGTCGTATACGTAGTGATGATATGAGCAATCTGTCCTGTTTACCTGGCACTGGGTCGTATCTACAATCCACAAGCTGTTCTTTAAACATGTCGGATGTCGCTAGTTGGGGTGTACGTTGGAGTGCTAAATCTCTAAGGGTCTGTTTATTTCGCGGCGGTGTGGCAAACATGTCTGTCGTACCTCCTGTAGCACCATCTGAGGTGCTGGGCAAGAAAGGATTCGTTGGACGTAAGATAGAAATTGTAGATGCGGGAAAAACAGTAGAAACGGACGGACCTGTTGGAACTTGTGTAGGAGTTTGTTGTTGCGGGGATACAGACGGATGCTCTTGATGTTGAACACCATCAGCAAGCGGTGTGTGTGGTATGGTATTAGCATACTCGGGAGCTACGTCATCTAAATAGGAGGAAAGGAAAACGTCTTTTGCTGTTTTAGGATGTGTTTTGGGATGTGCTTTTATCGGGAGCAATGGAGGAGTCAAGTCTTTTGGTATTTCCGGGGTAGCCTTAGGTAACCCTTCGGCCAGAAGAGGATACATACCATTCATAAGAGTGTTTCTTTGTCTATCTACTTGTTCTGATTTTACTCGTGCACCTTCCTCAATTAATAGATTTTCTCGAGCTTTATTTGAATTCTCCCTACCTTTCTCCTCCTGTCTGAGCGCTTTTTCTGTACGTCTATATGATTCTTTACGCCATAATTCAATGGCATCTTTCTGTGACTGTCTGGCTTTCTTTTTCCACAATTCTTCTTCTACTCTCATGATGCAATCTGCATCCCAGGTCCCCGCTGCGGGCCATCTCTGATTTTCTGGCAAATCCTTGGTGTAGTCCACCCATAAATCAAGAAATAATACGGCATCTAAGCCATGTTTATGATACATAAAGTACCCTGGAGTGTCCCTAGGTGGGATGGGAACAGCTTCTTCGAGTACCCCTTTTCTAGTTTTGATCTGTCTTAATTTCGAAAAGAGCGGCATTTTTAGATCTGGTTACTTAATCTTGAACACACTTAATACAATAAACACAATAATGAACAGTCATTCACACCACAATGTATAGAACGTATTAAAACATTTAACATTTAACAGTTTTAACGAACGATGATAACTAATAGAAAACTAGTTACTGACATAATACTGACACTAGATAATACTTAATTATATGCAAGACATACTAGATATACTGCTAAACAGTACAGATACACTGCTGAAACAGTGTAGACCGGATTTGTGTACCCAAACCCGTCTTGACCGGCACAGACTATGTGCACGTTAAATGCCTCCCCGGCAATGGTACTCACCGGGTAGCTCGGAACGGAAGGCCTCGGAACGGAACTGAAACTGGACCGGACTGGACTCGACTCGACTGGACTCGGAACTTCGGAACCTGGTGGGCCTCTGTATACCTCGGATCTTGCTCTCTCAGCTAGGCTCTGGTCGGGATACTTCGCACTTCTCACCGCCTCGTCTGGGTGTTGATCGCAGCCTCAGTCGCCCCCGCTTGGCCGGAGGGAGATACAGGAAATCCTGCAGGTACGCGTTTTTGTCCGTTCAGCTGTGGCAGGAGACCGGGCCTGCAACGCACCTCCGGCGCGTGAGATGAGAAAGTGTCCCTGTTCGGGCGCCAATTTATGTGGTAAATATTTCATTACCGGTACTATTTTTTATGCGGTAACGTCTAGTAAGAATAACTCAGTAAATATAAGAGGCAGAATCCGTGGTATTAGAGGTTCTAAAAGGCTTTATTCCTCTACAACGGAAATACAATTCGAACTGCAGGCTTCAAATTCCATCACCACGAAAGTTCAGGAAGGAAGGCAATACATTATTGACAGGTAATCATTTTTATAAGAAATGCATTACAGTGAAACAGATGCAGGAGGCGTAACAGTTGATAAGATAGATAAAATATGCATACGTAACTAAAAAAGGCGGACATATAGGCGTAACTTAGAAAACGTCATTATACATGATGTCACAAGTGGGTGGATCCATAAGAGAATCCTGCAATGTCAGCAGAAATATTTGGCAGAGATGCGCGCGCAGCCGCATGACGTGTGATTGACGTGCAACTAGAGGGTGAAGGGGACTTGACATTTAGCTCTACATGTGGAGACAGAAGTCTGGGGGGGTCATGTCAACCTAATCCCAAATCATATCTAATATCTTATGTTTAAAGAACTGTATTATCCAAAAGGAAAGGTCTCTATGACGGAATCTATTCTATACTGACTGTTAGTGCGTGTACAAGCGTCTAAGTGTCTACATGAGATGCGAGGGGGCAGGAATCTTCCATGGTAACAGGGGGTATGAATTACTTGCATGAGGACAGTGAGGCCTGGCCCTTTGCACGGTAACTGGAGGAATGTTTACCTAAACTACTAGACAGGAATGCATCGGATGAGGAGCGGAGCAGATAATCTTGAAGGTGAAATACAGTTTTGGCAGGCAACAGGCTGGATCAGGCACCGTTAGCCGCGCAGGGATTAGGACAAAGTTCATGGGTACAGATGCAGGCTCGGACTGGAGCTTTCAGAGGCAGAAAGCAGGAAAAGGCTTGATGGCAGAATTCAGGGCCTACTCGCCTGAATCTGTAAAATGTGGAAAGTGAACCACATAAAGTCGGTGGCCTTTCATACTTAGGAATGGAATATCTGACCCATTCATGGCGGATCTGAAAGAGGACATGTTGACGGTGGACGCACATGTATTTGCGTCTTCAAAACTGGAACTGGAGGGAACATACATGTACTTATAGCATGCACATGGAGCCGTTGGGGTCTACGATAGGGGACATAACTGATCACAAAATTCATATTTCCTCACAACAACATTTGGTCGGCTGGCAAAATAAGCCAGTGAATGAAATTGTAAAGGTAATGCCAGGGTATTGCAGTGATGAAGTGGATTCCAAACATAGGAGGGTAAAACACAAGTTAATGCTGGTTCAAAGGTGAAACACACAAAGGGTAGATCAGGCGTAGGCAAACGGAGGATCAGTAGGTCGAAATCAGGGGAATGCCCAAGGAGGGGTTCAGAACACTTCATGTGCAGCTGGGCAGGGAAGAGGGAAAGGTGTCCCTATAGATCCCAAAACAGGAATAGATATCGCAATGTTGAAAAAGACAACTGCTTGTCACTTTTGTCACAAAATTGGACATTGGAAGCGCAAGTGTTGCTTTAATCCACTGAATATGGTGCAGGCGGGAGACTTCATGCAAGTGCCAGATGTGGTAAATACCGTGACAGGTCCAAGATCCTATAACAGGGGGAATAAAAATCAGCTAGTGCAAGGACCACAACTTCAGAGAATCTCATTGAATAATCGAACATACCATCAGATGCCCTTTAAGGAAGCGCTGGATGGATTTGATAAGGACCTCTCCCAATGATGGTGCCTCAGGGGGAAGGAAGACTGTACTCTTGGAGCAGTCTTAGTGGTAGACCAGAGTGGACCATATATGGAGGCAGATGTAGGTGTTTATCCCATTACATTCTTGATTGATACTGGTGCTACCTGTTCTACTGTGAGATCTGCAGTAGTCCCCCAGTGGAAGAGAAAAGGCTGATTCGAGGAGTCAAGCCAGTCCACATACAGATCAAGCCTAATGCAGAATTTCCGAGAACACCCCAGTACAACCTGACCCCAGAAACGGTGGCAGGAATCACGCCTGTGTTTGAGTCCATGATTGTGCAGGGCAAACTGAGGTAGATCATAGGAAGTTCGGCAAATTCGCCCATCGTGAGATTGCAGAAGCCAAGCGGAAAGTATTGCATAGTTCAGGATCTTTAAAAAATCAATGCCATTGTGATTCCATGTTGTCCTGTGGTGCTGAATCCATCTGTGATCCTATTTCAGATTCCTTGCGAAGCTGTTTGGTTTACTGTAATTGATCTGTGTCAAGCATTCTACTCTATCCCATTGCATGAGGAAAGTCAATTTTTATTTGCTTTCCATTTGGAGAACCATATCTTAACGTGGGGTCGTATCCCTCAAGGGTATACTGAAAGTCTATCTACCTTTACTCCGATTTTGAAGAAGAACCTTGAAAGCTTGATTTTGCCCCAAAATTTGATGTTGGTCCAGTATATCGATGACCTCCTAATTGCATCTGAGACACGAGAGGCTTGCAGGGACGATACTATTGCCTTGCTGAATCACCTGGCTGACATTGGACACAAGGTGTCACCAAACAACAGAAGTTTAGTACTTGGGTGATCGTATTGAGAAAGCCAAGAGGAAGGTGTCACGGGAGCGAGTAGATGCAATATAATTTGGCTTCAAAATTAGCACAAAATCACTGATAAGGAGGGGGAATTGGCATTTCCACGCTATTGTTCATTTCGATTGGAAGTGTTGGACCAGTTGAGAAAAGTGATGTTTGCGCTGCGACCTTTGCCTAGACAAACACATGAAAATGAATCCGCCTACTACACAGAAAGAGGTCAGGATGTTTTTGGGACTGGTTGGCTACTGCTGACAACAGATCCGAAACTTCTCCTTGATAGTGAAGCCTTTACAGATGTTGACCTATAAAGATGTGAGTGATCCGGTACCCTGGGATAATGACTGCTTGATTGCCTTCTTGGAGCTGAGAGAGTGCCTTTGTCGAGTTCCAGCTTTAGGAATGCCTGACTACAACACAGCGTTTTTGCTGTTCTGTTATGAGAGGGAAGGTTGTGCTCTCTCTAGACCAGTGGCCTATTTTTCATCTACATTAGATCATGTAGCTTCAGCGTTGCACGGATGTCTCAAATCCGTTGCTGCAACAGGTGTCAGCATTTAAAGATGTGAAAGTATTGTGATGTGTCATCCACTTACTGTATATGTTCCACACTGTTTCGAACTTCTGATGACGAGAAACAAAACACAGCATTTGATAAATAACAGGTTGACAAGGTATGAACAGATTCTGCTTGCAGAAGAGAATGTGACCTTCAAGCAATGTTGAATCCAGCTACCTTGTTGCCTGTTCCAAATGTTGATGGGGAAGATTGTGAAGACCATGAATGTCTGGATGTTACTGAGCTTGGTACCATACCGAGACCTGCCATTGTTGATGAACCATTGTCTGATCCTGACCAAGTCCTTTTTGTTGATAGTTCATGTTTGCAGGACAATGAAGGTAATCTGCAAGCACCATTTGCTGTCTGTACCATCTCTGGATTTGTGAAAGCTGCTTGTTTACAGGAAGTATACTCCGCACAAGTGGCTGAGATCATTGCCTTGACCAAAGCATGCCTTGTCTCTGAGCAGATCCGAGTCACTATCTATACCGATAGCCAGTACGGTTTCGGTGTAGTTCATGACTTTCGACAGCTATGCTAGCAGAGAGGGTTCTTGGTGTCATCAGGATCTCCCATAAGGAACAGGGAATATGTGAGACAATTGTTGGAAGCCTTGAAATTACCAAAGGAAGTGGCAGTTGTGAAAATGTGCAGCTCATGAAAGGGAGGCAACTTTGTCAATGTGGGAAACCGACACGCGGACAAAGTTGCTCGCTTTTCTGCCAGACCCGCATGCATCTTTAATATGCATGCGTGTTGGTGAGAGCACAGAGAAGACCGAACTCAACATAATGCTAGCTATTGCAGATACCTAGGATGAAGTTAGGCAGTTACAATTGGAGGCAACAGATCAGTAACAAGATAGTGGGTTGTGAAAAGGGGGAAGATGACATTTGGATTTCAACTGATGGTAGAGCAGTACTACCGACCTGTGTCCTGAGTCCAATGGCTAGACAAATAGAGCAGCTCATATAGGGAAAGATGCCATGGTGAGATTGTTCAGGCTGACTTGGTTCAACCTGAGATTCTGTGTGATAGCTGATGCAGTGTGTCATCACTGTGTCACATGTCAACAAATGAATGCTTGAAAGAAAACTGTGGTTGCTTTGAGTCACATTGGCGGTCAGGGGGTCCTTTCAATCGGATTCAGTTGGACTTTGTTAAAATGCCTGTGTATAATGGATTGCGATACATTCTGGTTGTTGTTTGCATCTATTCACAGTGGGTGGCAGCTTATCTGACTAGAAGGTGTGATAGCCTCAGAGTAGCAAAGTTATTGTTGAGGGAGCTTATCCTGTGCTTCGGATTTCCAGCTACATTGGAGTCGGGTAGAGGAACACATTTCCACAGCAAGATCATTAAGCTGTTGTGTATCGCTTTAAACATGGATCAGAGACTGCATTATAGCTACAGGCCAGCAGCATCAGGCATTGTAGAGCAGAATAATGGGACGCTAAAGGTGAGACTGGCAAAAGTGTGTGCTTCGACATCCTTGAAATGGCCTGCTACGTTGCCTTTGGTTCTAATGAGTTTGCACAGTATTCCTGATGGAAGAACGTGGTTATCCACACTTGAAATTCTCATGAGGAGAGTGATGCGATCACCGGCAATGCCGTCAACAGCACTAATAAATATCACAGATGATTTGGTCCTTGATTACTGCAAGTGATCGGCTGATGTGATTCATAATGGGTCTCACCAGGTTGAAGCTGTGCCTGCACCGACATCGAAAGACCTTTGTCATGACCTAAGCCCCAGAAACTGGGTGCTAGTCCAAAAGCACGCAAGAAGGAACTGTCTAGACTCACTGGATACACGCCTCACACATCCGAAGAGTCTCAGGGCACTTGGAAAAAACAGCTCCTCTCCCAGAAGCAATTCCAGCTGTGGTCATAAGATCACCAGAGAGACCAAGCTTAGCTGTGGGGTTCCTGAAGAGGCTGGATACCCACCAGGTCGAGCTGAGGTGGATCAAGCTACCCAAGCGCCAGATTTAGACTCTCAGCGAGACGGTAACATTGCGAGTGGTATAGAGCCTGACTCAGCAGAAAAGACTGGTGGGGAGATTGGTCGCCTACAGTCAAGGAAGAGAGAGGTCGCAAATGAATCATGACCTGTGAGACAGAAAAGACAAAACGTGAGATTTGCATCTGAGAAAGATCTTGCACCAATGACTGTATCATCTGAATCTGATCAGAGTGAGCCTGATAAGCTCAAGGGAGCATGAGGGGATCAAGGAGAGCAAGAGTGCCCTGCCGGAGATACTCCTCTTCCGAGAGGACTGTTCTAGCTACAAACGTAAGGGAGAGTTAGGTCCACGACTTTGATATTGATTGTCGAGATCCTGATGAGAGTTCCTGGAATAGAGGCTAATGTAATCTTGTCAGTGACTGTGCGTTATCCATCAAGGTTGAGTGGTTTACGGGCTCTGATTTTGGATGACATCGAATTCTTGAGCTTTGGAAATCAACAACCACCTCAGGAGATTACAGCATTCCGAGCTGAACTTCTACAGCGAGTCATCGATGAATTTGGCTCTGATCCCATAAGGGATGTAAATTGACTTTGAACTGTAAATAAAAAATTGGCTTAAAAGAAGATAACCTAGGCCCGAGTGGATGAAGAATAAACAGAGATTATTTCTTTAGAAGAAGAAATAGGGCTAAGGAAGTCTTCCAAGTTGCCTAAATCCTGTACCAAAGACTTTAAAAAGAATGTTCCAAGGTCCAATGAAAGCTGTTCAAAGACTTTGTTGTACAGAATTAGGAGACGCAGGAAAGAGACTTTGTGTTGATCCTCTAACAACTACAATCCGAACCACCTTGAAAATGGAGTCTGGAAATTTTTATAGTGGGCACAAATGTATAATAGGTACACTTATTGTAGGAGAAATCAAAGTAATAGCTGTAGTCATTATTGAGAGTCCATTATAAGTGCACAAAAAGCTGAGGTACAGGGATTGAGGGTACATGGAATATCCACACCTACCACTACTGCTGCTTCAAAAGAGCGTACATTAGGATCTGATATAAGCTTAATAAGGCAAACTAGTCGCTTGCTACATGTAGACTTGTCTAAAGTTGATTACAAGCTGAATGCTTATGCCAAACTGTTGTATGAGTATGTGGATTCTATGTATGTGAGAGACTGCTATGTGTGTATGCAATTGCCTGCTTCGATCTAGGAGGGTATATGGTGTCATCACCTGAACTTGGTGTATGGTATTAGTTGTAATCTGCTTCTTAGCATGTTTTATGGAAAGGGTTGTTACAAGTACTACTTCACAAATTATGATTTGGTGCATTCAGAAGTTCCAGTCTACAAACATCTGAACAAATATGATTACTACAAGAAAGAAAAGAGCATGGGAAAGTATTCTGTACCCACAGTCAAACTAGATACTGCTTATGCACATAGGCACAATTCAACTTGCACATTAATAGACACAGAGAAGAAATATGTAGATCAAGTAGAAGACAGACATAGAGGTTTAACAGTTAAACTTAATAGTAGGGAGGAAACCTTTGAGTGGACTAAGGAGTAATTAGCTCTCAAGGCTTAGAAAATGTATGGTCCCATAGCTCTAGGTTGGGACCAACGAGGCATGCTTTGCATTCGACAGGTACAGACCCCTTATGGCACTATTTGTGTGGGACAGAGTGTGGGTGAACATTCCTTTCTGATTGATGCTTCTTCGAAGAAATTCTTGCAAGAAGCTGTTCAAGTGCTGGCAAGCGTGTACTTTGTGTGTGGGACAAATGCCTATGTTCAGCTTCTGAGCAAATGGTATGATACTTGTTACGTGGCTGTTATGCTTCCAAAAATATATCATATGGAAGATTTGCAGAGTTTGGAATCCCATAGAGAGAAACGGGGAGTGAGTGCTGGTGAAATCGTGGGGGATATATTTGGAACAATGATACCTAGTTTAGGAGTGGTATTGAATGACATCAAGATTAGAAGATAGTCAACTATTGTGGATAAGTTGTCGGTTAACACAGCTCAGTCACTGTTGCTTGTAGATGGAGAGATGGTTGGGGGGGCGTGGTCAAGCCGACCAAGATGGCGGGCGCATCTCCCTAGAGCTCCGCTCGGCAGCCCATGCCTTAATCATTTTCTAATCCCCAAATGCCTTAAATCTTCACCAAAACCCCACTCCTGAAAGACCGCTACACAGAGGATAACCCGGCGCGCCTGGGCGAACGGCAGCAGCAGCGACTGCAGTCTCCTGAGCAACTTCAACAGAACCACTGGATCGTTCCCCAAAATGACAGGCCCGCCGTGATCCAGCAAACGTACTAGGACTGTGTGCGGAGCGGGGATCAGACGACTGCCTCCCGGTCCTGCAGTGTCGCGAAGCACAGGCTGAGTCGTGTGGGCAGCACTGGGCAAGAAAGGTGAGAGCAACGAACACGCAGGGGACAGCCACATAAGCGACTACAGCGGAGCCGCCGGATCTTTTCCCGAAATGGTGGGCCCGCTATAACAAGCACGCTGGGGCGGTGAGCGGAGCGGAGATCCGGTGACTAACCCCCGGTCTGGGAGCAACATGGAACGCAGGCTGAGCCGTGGGGGCAACACCAGGCGAGAAAGGTGAGAGCGCTGTTGGCACTCGACCCAATGCAGGTGGGAGGGCGCGCCATCTAGCAGGCCCTGCACAGGCCCAAACCCCCGCGTGTGACAGACCAAACCGCAGGGGTCCACCATCAACTAAGTGCCGAGACACCCCCAGCAGCAGCGACCCTCTCCTTGCATGGCGCCGGGACTCGAGGTGCGCAAGGGAGGGGGGCATCTCGAAGCGGATATGGCAGGCGAGCTCCCGTGGTGCACATGACAGGCAGGAAGACAAACCCTCCGCTCCTAGGGAGGACACCTAAGTAGCACACAGGCCCCATGCAACTCATTCCTGAACAGGCGCAACCATCTGAGTGAATCCTCACCTCACCTTACATGCAAAGAACCGGAGCTGCAACATGGCTGCCCCTCTGCGGACGGCACCGGGATTCAAGGTGCGGGGGGGAGATGGAACGGTGAGGAGGAAAGGGGGAAATATTGCCGCTCACGAGTAATCACAGTGACTTCAGGGAATAGAATAATTCACGAACCATTGGCCGGTTTGCAAGAGCTCCAAAGAGACAGACCAAAGCTCGAATCTAGGCACAATTGAGAGATGACCTCTCTCTATTAACATAACATACGGATCCTAACAAAGCCCAAAGACCTGGATGTCCCCGCTTGTCAAACACTCAGATCCCACTGATCAGAAACTGAATTACAATGCACCACTGATCCATCGCGCTGTGATACAGAGACCACTCGGACCCCCTGCAGCGACTGGAGCCAACCGGTGCAGGAACACCACGATAGGGGCGATCCTCGGGTCCCCACGGAGGGCTAAGTTCTAAGGAGCAGTGAATGACAGTGGACGGAAAAGGAGCGGCGGGGGAGTGACTGAAGAAGGGACAGTGGCCTCTAGGGTTGCGAACACTTGCCCGACCAATGATAACTCCTATCCGAACCGAGAGGAGACACGGGCGAACACAGACCTCCCTCGCAATCTCTAGAACACACAACTAATAAGACTCACGAGGAGCCTTGGGCGGACACGAAACAACGCTATCTGTTGATAGACTCAACACGGGAATTCTTCCATACGACAGAGAGGAGGCAGCACCCCAAGAAGCGCTGGACACAGTGGTTCGCCATCCCCAAAACAAGACACAAACAAACACGCCACAAGACCCCGCCCACTGCAGATGACGAGAGGAGATACGATAATGGGTTGCCAACGCGCAACAGGAACAGCGCAAACCTCGGGGCAGCAGAGAGTGACCTCCCCAGACCCCAAAGGCACCCGATCGGATGGAGAACCATCCCAGCCAGTATCCATGTCTGACAAACTAGATAAAGTCCTCGCAGCCATAGAACATTCCAGAGTAACCATGGAAAACAAATTTGGTGAATTGGCCACGGACCTCAACCTACTCCGAGACGACCACAGGAAATTGGTAGACAAAGTCAACCAAGGGGAAAAAACGCTACATAACATAGAACCACAGATACAGCAACAACAAAACGTCTTGAAAGACCCACAATCCCAGATAAAGATCCTAGAGAATAAAACAGACGACCTAGAAGGGCGCTCTCGGAGGAGCAATATACGCATCATGAATCTCCCGGAAGGCGTGGAGGGGTCAAACCCGATACGATACATCACAACGTGGATCGCAACATTTACACAAGCAGCAGACTTGACCCCTTACTTCTCTATCGAGAGAGCGCATTGAGTCCCGGCCCGCAAACCCCGACCATTTCTGCTGAAGCTGCTCCATTATCAAGACAGGGATACCATCCTCCGTGCAGCCAGACAACATGGGACGCTTCGTGTAAAAGACAAACAGGTCATGCTATTCCCAGATTATTTCCGAGCCGTCCAACAGCAGAGGGCTACCTTCCTAGAAGTTAAACGCGTCCTAAGCCAAAAGAACGTACAAAATGCCCTAATGTTCCCTGCCCGTCTCAAAATTATCCATGAAGATGTTACACACTTCTTCACAGAGCCTGCGGAAGAACAGGCCTGAATGGAACAACATGTGACAACCCCAGGACACCCTGGAAATATGCAGAACTACCGCTCATCTAACCGCCCATGCGGCGGACACACTAATATAATAGACATAATAGTCTGAGAGACAAAGAAAGTAAAGATTTGGGTAGCGATCAGGACGTTCAGGGAACAGACAATGCCATGTCCAGATGAATCCATCTGTGATCCTATTTCAGATTCCTTGCGAAGCTGTTTGGTTTACTGTAATTGATCTGTGTCAAGCATTCTTCTCTATCCCATTGCATGAGGAAAGTCAATTTTTATTTGCTTTCCATTTGGAGAACCATATCTTAACGTGGGGTCGTATCCCTCAAGGGTATACTGAAAGTCTATCTACCTTTACTCCGATTTTGAAGAAGAACCTTGAAAGCTTGATTTTGCCCCAAAATTTGATGTTGGTCCAGTATATCGATGACCTCCTAATTGCATCTGAGACACGAGAGGCTTGCAGGGACGATACTATTGCCTTGCTGAATCACCTGGCTGACATTGGACACAAGGTGTCACCAAACAACAGAAGTTTAGTACTTGGGTGATCGTATTGAGAAAGCCAAGAGGAAGGTGTCACGGGAGCGAGTAGATGCAATCATGAAAATGAATCCGCCTACTACACAGAAAGAGGTCAGGATGTTTTTGGGACTAGTTGGCTACTTCTGAAACTTCTCCTTGATAGTGAAGCCTTTACAGATGTCGACCTATAAAGATGTGAGTGATCCGGTACCCTGGGATAATGACTGCTTGATTGCCTTCTTGGAGCTGAGAGAGTGCCTTTGACGAGTTCCAGCTTTAGGAATGCCTGACTACAACACAGCGTTTTTGCTGTTCTGTTATGAGAGGGAAGGTTGGGCTCTCTCTAGACCAGTGGCCTATTTTTCATCTACATTAGATCATGTAACTTCAGCGTTGCCCTAATGTCTCAAATCCGTTGCTGCAACAGGTGTCAGCATTTAAAGATGTGAAAGTATTGTGATGTGTCATCCACTTACTGTATATGTTCCACACTGTTTCGAACTTCTGATGACGAGAAACAAAACACAGCATTTGATAAATAACAGGTTGACAAGGTATGAACAGATTCTGCTTGCAGAAGAGAATGTGACCTTCAAGCAATGTTGAATCCAGATACCTTGTTGCCTGTTCCAAATGTTGATGGGGAAGATTGTGAAGACCATGAATGTCTGGATGTTACTGAGCTTGGTACCATACCGAGACCTGCCATTGTTGATGAACCATTGTCTGATCCTGACCAAGTCCTTTTTGTTGATAGTTCATGTTTGCAGGACAGTGAAGGTAATCTGCAAGCACCATTTGCTGTCTGTACCATCTCTGGATTTGTGAAAGCTGCTTGTTTGCAGGAAGTATACTCCGCACAAGTGGCTGAGATCATTGCCTTGACCAATGCATGCCTTGTCTCTGAGCAGATCCGAGTCACTATCTATACCGATAGCCAGTACGGTTTCGGTGTAGTTCATGACTTTCGACAGCTATGGTAGCAGGGAGGGTTCTTGGCGTCATCAGGATCTCCCATAAGGAACAGGGAATAGGTGAGACAATTGTTGGAAGCCTTGAAATTACCAAAAGAAGTGGCAGTTGTGAAATGTGCAGCTCATGGAAGGGAGGCAACTTTGTCAATGTGGGAATCCGACACGCGGACAAAGTTGCTCGCTTTTCTGCCAGACCCGCATGCATCTTTAATGGGGAATATGTTGGTGAGAGCACAGAGAAGACCGAACTCAACATAATGCTAGCTATTGCAGATACCTAGGATGAAGTTAGGCAGTTACAATTGGAGGCAACAGATCAGTAACAAGATAGTGGGTTGTGAAAAGGGGGAAGATGACATTTGGATTTCAACTGATGGTAGAGCAGTACTACCGACCTGTGTCCTGAGTGCAATGGCTAGACAAATAGAGCAGCTCATATAGGGAAAGATGCCATGGTGAGATTGTTCAGGCAGACTTGGTTCAACCTGAGATTCTGTGTGATAGCTGATGCAGTGTGTCATCACTGTGTCACATGTCAACAAATGAATGCTTGAAAGAAAACTGTGGTTGCTTTGAGTCACATTGGCGGTCAGGAGGTCCTTTCAATCGGATTCAGTTGGACTTTGTTGAAATGCCTGTGTATAATGGGTAAACAACTAAGCACAATGCTAGCGGTGGCCCTCTAGAGCAGCACCGGATTTTAAAATTACTCAATATCAGTTTTGGTGATATAATCCAATCACCCCAAGTGTGCAAATTTGGTAGACACCCGCCAGCACAATGTCGTTCCAAGGACTGGAAAGTACATGTACAAAAACCAAACCAAATGCACCACTTAAACAATGTAAATTAAATCAAGTCCGAGTTCTTGGGTTGTTTTACGTTTTCTCAACGGATTCTTCTTTATTTTACAGTAACTTTTACAATTAAAACAACAATTTTCCAAAACAGCCAGAACAGCCGACGCGTTTCGTCCACCAAAGGACTTCTTCAGGGCTGTAACAGATATATACAAAAACGTATTGTAAATATTTGACAAAAGGACAAGACACAAATAGATACAACATAATAGTGCTGAGAATTCCATGTATATGCAGAATGTAAACAGACGCATATATTGGTATTTAAAAAGGTTATTCAAAACCCACACAAATACAAATTTGACATGTTGCAACTAAAACATCCAAAAAGCAATTTATGAATTTACAGGATGACACAATAATTCATATTAAAGAAAGCTACATCAAATAATTATAAATATAACCACCTATGTGAAGCTTATGGTCAGTAGATCTTTCAAATGTTAGAGCACTCCTCTCGAAATGTTTCGACCAGAGCCTGATTAGGTTAACTTCAGGCAAGAGGAAGGATGACCAAGGGAATGGGAAAAACGAAAAAACTATAATAGAAGAAAGGGGGGGGTTGGAAGTGGTAGCGGGGAAGAGCTATATGTCAAACCATGTCATAGTGACTCAAAGAAAAAGGGGAAAAGAATGTAAAACGTATAAACACCAAAAAGTAAATGTGGAGTGAGAGATATCTTCATATGCTATTCATCGTCTTACGGTTCCCTCACAATTGCAGGTATCCAGAGTAACAAGGTCAGAGGTACATGTTTCTAAAAAAACAAACATAGTATATAGACGTCCATGATTATGTCAAAGGCCTGATTAGAAAATGAAAGGCCAGGTCAAACAATGATAATGAATGGGACGATACTCACTTCGTGTCAGATAAACAAATACTGAATCGAAAGGGCCAAGTAATTGATTGAAGAACCCACATCCGGTTTTGAAAAAAGAAAAGACGATCTATATCAAAGGTTCGTTCAACATATGAGGCAAATGTAATGTAGTGAAGATACCTATAATGGAAAACAAGATATATGTATCCAAATGTAACCATAATCATATTTATACAAAAGTAAAAACAGAAACTCGACCACTATTATCAAATGGAAAAGATCTGTAGAGTCTAAACAATCTATTGTAATTTAGGAGGTTTTTAATGCAAAAGAAAAAAGGGAAGAAAAAACAGTGGCAATAGATGAAAGCTATTTACAAGAAACCGTTATGGCGGTCGCCATAATAATAGTGAAAATGACACACCAAAAAAGACAACAGTCTCATGTATGCAGTGATGGTAACTGAAACAGATCTGCTCAGTTGTCCAGGTGCGACACAAGAACCCACATGGATACTAGATGTAAATACTCATAGCATCCTGAATTCAAAATACCATCTCACTAGTCTCCCCAGGAAGAAGATTAACTGAATAAAAAATGGATTTAAAACGGATTAAAAACAACGCGCTGAAGCGCTTGGGCTATGCCACTGCCTACATAAGTACTGGACGTGAAAACTCGAGGCATATGACTTTCCAAGTACACGCTCACTCGTGTACACAAGAAACAATTCACTAAGTCAAATAAGGAAAAATAAGGAAAAGGTCCTCATGCCGTTACTCCCAAAGTCCCAATGACGTTACTCCAAACGAGCAGGACTCCTAGACTTAGAAAGCAGAGTGCTTGATGCCGTGCAAGCACTTACCAGAATCTGTATCTCCAAGGAGGGTCAGACATCCACCCGTCCAATCAGGCAGCCGCAGGACCTCCAATAAGAAAGTCCCGTATTTATAGTCTGTATGACTGGGCGAAAGTGATCACACCTGGTTATAAGACGCCCTACGCGGAAGTGCGGGACGATGAAGGACTCGAAAACCCCGGTACTATGGCCGCCATCTTTGAACAGTTAAGACGCCACATAGTTGAAATGCGTTAAATATATTTGATGGCCTCGCTCCGACACATGAGTCCCCATCAATGAAAATCATTTAAAGCCGACGGAAAGTCCACGAAGGTGTACCTCATATTGTACATTAAAAAAGCAATATTAACTCAATTAGGAAAGCGGCATAATCTAATACTAAAAACGCATTAAACAGGGTCAAAATGATAGAACTAGTTATTACGAGCGCTAAGTGATGATACGTGAGGACGAAGGAATCGGCAATCCCTGGTACTGGGACCGCCATCTTTGAACGGTCTACGGAACCAATAAAGAAAGTATATGGCCTACATTTGAGTGCCCCTCCTTGACACATCAGTCACAAAATACAAGTCATAAGGGGCCATGTAAGTATATCTCAGTTTATCACCGCAAAAAGACTATCTCAAAGGTGTACCCATGAATGTACATCAAAGAGTGTCATTATCATTGTATTAGAAAGCGTCATAATTTGGTAACAAAAAGACGCATGTATCAACGGCGGATAGGTCTAGGATGAAACAAGTAACGCGACCCATCCCCACATGACTAATGTAGTAAACCGAAATACGAGAAAAATTCTCGTGTGTCCATTGTCAAGGAACTACAAAATCAACTGGTACTGAGGCCGACATCTTGGAATGTTTAAAGGGGCTGGTCAATGAAGATTATGAAGAGGTAAAAAATGCCTTAATACGCTACAAGAACTACCCATAGAAATTAGTATCGACCCAGGATAGTAGGCCCTCATGATGGAAAGGCGAATCAGACTTAGTAAACGATGCCGCCAAGTCAAAAGGAGGTATGTGCCAAAGGGGAATCAACAGTATAAATGTCCAAATGAATTCAATAGCCACGAATTGAACCAGATCGTGTAACATGTAGAAAGGGGTGCTCATTGAGAACATGAATTAGATCCAGGTTTTCAAAAACAGAAATACCACTGCAAAAGTCCTATGAAATCATTCCCATCTTGCACTTGTGACAAAAGGAGGGATACCCAATGTAATACTAGCCTTACATGTGTCCCTGAGTCTCTTAACATGCTAGGGTAGATGTATTCGCGGAATGGGTAAAAAGAACCTGAGGGAATTAGAGAAAATAGTGCATCTCCGACTCACTATTGTGGCCCATCTCAACACAGCGGAGCCTACAAATCCAGCTGGCCTCATTCCTTCTCAAGGTAAGTTCCCTATTTCCTCCTCGGGGCGACACTGGTATATGGTCTATACCAAAGAACCATAGTTCATTGGACTTGTGTTGCTTTTCCTGGAAATGAGATGTAAGAGGGTATCTGGAGTCTCCGTTGTTTATTGCCCTTTGGTGTTCCTGTATCCTAATCCTGAGTTCCCTTTTGGTACTGCCCACATAAATTTTGTTACAAGGACATCCTAAGATATATGTGACAAACGTGGTTCTGCATGTTATGATGTGTCTGATCATGTGTATCCTTTCAGTGTTAAATTGGAAGGTGCGCGTTCTATTTTTCCCAATCTTGCAGACACAACATTTGGTACATGTATAGAAACCCCCTTGGCCCTCTCTCATCCAGTTGGATTTGTTTGGCGATTTGATCAGGCTAGGGCAGAGCATATTTCTCAGACTTTGGCCACGTCTATAGGTGACTTTAGGGTTTTGTGTGATCGAATCCTTAAGGCCTGGAACTTCCTCCAGGAGTCTCCAGTGTTTACGCAGGATATTGTAGATCCTGCTACTGTCCCTATTACACCCTGTCACCAGGGCCACGGGCAAATGATCCCCTTTCTTTTTACGTGGAGCTCTTTCTTCTAGTGTGCTTTCACGTTTGATGTTCAGTGCCCTTCTCTCTGTTTTGTTCATAAGGGTAACAGGGTAACCCCTAGCCAAGAATCTTTTCTTGGTTTCTGTTATGTGGTGAACAAATGAGTCATGGGTGCTGCAGATCCTTCTCATTCTCACCATCTCACCGAAAGGGATGTTGTTTACCACTTGTCGGGGATGGGCGCTTTCATAGTGTAACACACTATTGCAGGCGGTATTTTTTCGGTGGACCGTGCTATGGATCACATTGTTATGCACAAAAAATTGGATATCGAGGAAATCTATTTTCTCCTTGTTCCAATTTAGGGTGAACTTTACATTATACGGGTTGTCATTAAGGTAGTTGTAATATTCCAGGAGGTCGGGGACAGGTCCATTCCAAATGATAATAACATCGTCGATGTACCTGCCCCAGAACAAAACATGCTCAGTCCATGTGGTGGAATGTCTACCCCAGGCATGCACCCGCTCATACCAGCCCATGAAAAGGCCGGCATAAGCGGGCGCAAACCTGAACCCCATGGCTGTACCCTGTATCTGCTGAAACCACCTGTTGTCGTGGAGAAAGTAATTTTTGGACAGAATTATATCTGTCATCTCCATGAGCATGTCATTGTGAGCCAGGTGGTCAGCAGTTCTTTGACCCAGATAGAATTCTAAGGCTCTGACACCGAACTCCTTTTTGATGCAGGTGTAGAGACTGGTCACGTCCAAGGTTACAAAAACCATGGAGTCCATCCATTCTAATCCCACAAATTTGGAGACAATGTCTTTGCTGTCTTTAACATAAACCGGTAGCCTCTGTACCAAGGGTTGCAGAAAGCCATCCACGTATTGCGACAGTCTCTCTGTCGGTGAGTTGATACCAGAGATTATAGGTCGCCCTGGTGGGAAAGGACCACCTTTGTGAACCTTCGGTAGAACATAGATGCATGGGAATGTGGGCTCCATGACTGACAAATATCTGTGTTCTTTTTCGTCTAGCAAACCTATTTCCCGCCATTCAAAAAGTCTGCTATTGATGTAATCACATAGCTGTTTGATAGGATTGACAGTCAGTCTCATGTAACATGTAGTATCCGAGAGTTGTCTCTCTATCTCACCCATGTAGTCGGTTTTTTCCATGATGACCACATTGCCCCCTTTGTCGGCCTCTCGGATGACTAGTGTGGGGTTTGCTCTTAGTTCCTTAAGTGCCTGATTCTCGGCCAAAGATAGATTAAATGTTGTCATGTTGTTTTTAGTATGTGAGGCCTTCAGGTTGTATAAATTGTGGCATACCCTACCATAAAAGATGTCAATATTGGGATGTGTCCCTGTTGGTATAAATTTGGATTTCTCTTTAAGATTGCTGTTCACACTTAGATCTTCCGTCAAATCTAGTTCAATGCGTAAATCCTCTGTATCTATTTCTGTCTCAAATTGAATTGAGAGCATAGCTTTGAGGGCGTTAAATTCTGAAACCGTCTGTTCAACATGAATTTGTTCGGAATTAGTTTCCACACAGGGAGGCAAGGTATTTGCAAAATGATCTTTTAATTTCAGATGACGTACAAATTTATACATATCAACAAAAATGTCAACATCATTACCCATTTGTGTCGGGCAAAACCCAAGGCCCTTACTAAGAACAGAAATTTCACTGTCAGTAAGCTCTTTTTTGGAAAGATTAACTATTTTCAATTCGTCAGTCACGTTTGTCCCGGGTTCCCCTATTTCCTGATTCCTCCCCTCCTTGATCTGGTTGTCCTCTCTGGGATTTCGTTTGTTGTGGGTTTGTTTGAGGCGCTGTTCCTGCCATCTCCTACCCCCCGTCTTGTCTTATGTCCTTTCCCATAGTCCTTCCCCCTACCCTGACTTTCTCCATTTCTAATAAAAAAGACGAAGGCTGGATGTTCTCAGCCGGTTTGGGGGTTGGCGTCTCTGGGGTTATGGAGCTAACAGAAGATGAGACTGATGACACACTGCCCGTCAATGATGATCCCAGGGTATCTTCACGTTGTCTTTTTCCTTCCCCTGTTACCTTGATGTTGTCGTATTTTCGAGCAAATGTGTACACCCTTCCATCCCTATAGTCTCTGTCGTCCCTACGTATTTTCTTTACATCCCAATATTGACATCTTTTATGGTAGGGTATGCAACGATTTATACAACCTGAAGGCCTCACATACTAAAAACAACATGACAACATTTAATCTATCTTTGGCCGAGAATCAGGCACTTAAGGAACTAAGAGCAAACCCCACACTAGTCATCCGAGAGGCCGACAAAGGGGGCAATGTGGTCATCATGGAAAAAACCGACTACATGGGTGAGATAGAGAGACAACTCTCGGATACTACATGTTACATGAGACTTACTGTCAATCCTATCAAACAGCTATGTGATTACATCAATAGCAGACTTTTTGAATGGCGGGAAATAGGTTTGCTAGACGAAAAAGAACACAGATATTTGTCAGTCATGGAGCCCACATTCCCATGCATCTATGTTCTACCGAAGGTTCACAAAGGTGGTCCTTTCCCACCAGGGCGACCTATAATCTCTGGTATCAACTCACCGACAGAGAGACTGTCGCAATACGTGGATGGCTTTCTGCAACCCTTGGTACAGAGGCTACCGGCTTATGTTAAAGACAGCAAAGACATTCTCTCCAAATTTGTGGGATTAGAATGGCTGGACTCCATGGTTTTTGTAACCTTGGACGTGACCAGTCTCTACACCTGCATCAAAAAGGAGTTCGGTGTCAGAGCCTTAGAATTCTATCTGGGTCAAAGAACTGCTGACCACCTGGCTCACAATGACATGCTCATGGAGATGACAGATATAATTCTGTCCAAAAATTACTTTCTCCACGACAACAGGTGGTTTCAGCAGATACAGGGTACAGCCATGGGGTCCAGGTTTGCGCCCGCTTATGCCGGCCTTTTCATGGGCTGGTATGAGCGGGTGCATGCCTGGGGTAGACATTCCACCACATGGACTGAGCATGTTTTGTTCTGGGGCAGGTACATCGACGATGTTATTATCATTTGGAATGGACCTGTCCCCGACCTCCTGGAATATTACAACTACCTTAATGACAACCCGTATAATGTAAAGTTCACCCTAAATTGGAACAAGGAGAAAATAGATTTCCTCGATATCCAATTTTTTGTGCATAACAATGTGATCCATAGCACGGTCCACCGAAAAAATACCGCCTGCAATAGTGTGTTACACTATGAAAGCGCCCATCCCCGACAAGTGGTAAACAACATCCTTTTCGGTGAGATGGTGAGAATGAGAAGGATCTGCAGCACCCATGACTCATTTGTTCACCACATAACAGAAACCAAGAAAAGATTCTTGGCTAGGGGTTACCCTGTTACCCTTATGAACAAAACAGAGAGGAGGGCACTGAACATCAAACGTGAAAGCACACTAGAAGAAAGAGCTCCACGTAAAAAGAAAGGGGATCATTTGCCCGTGGCCCTGGTGACAGGGTATAATAGGGACAGTAGCAGGATCTACAATATCCTGCGTAAACACTGGAGACTCCTGGAGGAAGTTCCAGGCCTTAAGGATTCGATCACACAAAACCCTAAAGTCACCTATAGACGTGGCCAAAGTCTGAGAAATATGCTCTGCCCTAGCCTGATCAAATCGCCAAACAAATCCAACTGGATGAGAGAGGGCCAAGGGGGTTTCTATACATGTACCAAATGTTGTGTCTGCAAGATTGGGAAAAATAGAACGCGCACCTTCCAATTTAACACTGAAAGGATACACATGATCAGACACATCATAACATGCAGAACCACGTTTGTCACATATATCTTAGGATGTCCTTGTAACAAAATTTATGTGGGCAGTACCAAAAGGGAACTCAGGATTAGGATACAGGAACACCAAAGGGCAATAAACAACGGAGACTCCAGATACCCTCTTACATCTCATTTCCAGGAAAAGCAACACAAGTCCAATGAACTATGGTTCTTTGGTATAGACCATATACCAGTGTCGCCCCGAGGAGGAAATAGGGAACTTACCTTGAGAAGGAATGAGGCCAGCTGGATTTGTAGGCTCCGCTGTGTTGAGATGGGCCACAATAGTGAGTCGGAGATGCACTATTTTCTCTAATTCCCTCAGGTTCTTTTTACCCATTCCGCGAATACATCTACCCTAGCATGTTAAGAGACTCAGGGACACATGTAAGGCTAGTATTACATTGGGTATCCCTCCTTTTGTCACAAGTGCAAGATGGGAATGATTTCATAGGACTTTTGCAGTGGTATTTCTGTTTTTGAAAACCTGGATCTAATTCATGTTCTCAATGAGCACCCCTTTCTACATGTTACACGATCTGGTTCAATTCGTGGCTATTGAATTCATTTGGACATTTATACTGTTGATTCCCCTTTGGCACATACCTCCTTTTGACTTGGCGGCATCGTTTACTAAGTCTGATTCGCCTTTCCATCATGAGGGCCTACTATCCTGGGTCGATACTAATTTCTATGGGTAGTTCTTGTAGCGTATTAAGGCATTTTTTACCTCTTCATAATCTTCATTGACCAGCCCCTTTAAACATTCCAAGATGTCGCCCTCAGTACCAGTGGATTTTGTAGTTCCTTGACAATGGACACACGAGAATTTTTCTCGTATTTCGGTTTACTACATTAGTCATGTGGGGATGGGTCGCGTTACTTGTTTCATCCTAGACCTATCCGCCGTTGATACATGCGTCTTTTTGTTACCAAATTATGACGCTTTCTAATACAATGATAATGACACTCTTTGATGTACATTCATGGGTACACCTTTGAGATAGTCTTTTTGCGGTGATAAACTGAGATATACTTACATGGCCCCTTATGACTTGTATTTTGTGACTGATGTGTCAAGGAGGGGCACTCAAATGTAGGCCATATACTTTCTTTATTGGTTCCGTAGACCGTTCAAAGATGGCGGTCCCAGTACCAGGGATTGTCGATTCCTTCGTCCTCACGTATCATCACTTAGCGCTCGTAATAACTAGTTCTATCATTTTGACCCTGTTTAATGCGTTTTTAGTATTAGATTATGCCGCTTTCCTAATTGAGTTAATATCGCTTTTTTAATGTACAATATGAGGTACACCTTCGTGGACTTTCCGTCGGCTTTAAATGATTTTCATTGATGGGGACTCATGTGTCGGAGCGAGGCCATCAAATATATTTAACGCATTTCAACTATGTGGCGTCTTAACTGTTCAAAGATGGCGGCCATAGTACCGGGGTTTTCGAGTCCTTCATCGTCCCGCACTTCCGCGTAGGGCGTCTTATAACCAGGTGTGATCACTTTCGCCCAGTCATACAGACTATAAATACGGGACTTTCTTATTGGAGGTCCTGCGGCTGCCTGATTGGACGGGTGGATGTCTGACCCTCCCTTGGAGATACGGATTCTGGTAAGTGCTTGCACGGCATCAAGCACTCTGTTTTCTAAGTCTAGGAGTCCTGCTCGTTTGGAGTAACGTCATTGGGACTTTGGGAGTAACGGCATGAGGACCTTTTCCTTATTTTTCCTTATTTGACTTAGTGAATTGTTTCTTGTGTACACGAGTGAGCGTGTACTTGGAAAGTCATATGCCTCGAGTTTTCACGTCCAGTACTTATGTAGGCAGTGGCATAGCCCAAGCACTTCAGCGCGTTGTTTTTAATCCGTTTTAAATCCATTTTTTATTCAGTTAATCTTCTTCCTGGGGAGACTAGTGAGATGGTATTTTGAATTCAGGATGCTATGAGTATTTACATCTAGTATCCATGTGGGTTCTTGTGTCGCACCTGGACAACTGAGCAGATCTGTTTCAGTTACCATCACTGCATACATGAGACTGTTGTCTTTTTTGGTGTGTCTTTTTTGGTGTGTCATTTTCACTATTATTATGGCGACCGCCATAACGGTTTCTTGTAAATAGCTTTCATCTATTGCCACTGTTTTTTCTTCCCTTTTTTCTTTTGCATTAAAAACCTCCTAAATTACAATAGATTGTTTAGACTCTACAGATCTTTTCCATTTGATAATAGTGGTCGAGTTTCTGTTTTTACTTTTGTATAAATATGATTATGGTTACATTTGGATACATATATCTTGTTTTCCATTATAGGTATCTTCACTACATTACATTTGCCTCATATGTTGAACGAACCTTTGATATAGATCGTCTTTTCTTTTTTCAAAACCGGATGTGGGTTCTTCAATCAATTACTTGGCCCTTTCGATTCAGTATTTGTTTATCTGACACAAAGTGAGTATCGTCCCATTCATTATGATTGTTTGACCTGGCCTTTCATTTTCTAATCAGGCCTTTGACATAATCATGGACGTCTATATACTATGTTTGTTTTTTTAGAAACATGTACCTCTGACCTTGTTACTCTGGATACCTGCAATTGTGAGGGAACCGTAAGACGATGAATAGCATATGAAGATATCTCTCACTCCACATTTACTTTTTGGTGTGTATACGTTTTACATTCTTTTCCCCTTTTTCTTTGAGTCACTATGACATGGTTTGACATATAGCTCTTCCCCGCTACCACTTCCAACCCCCCCCTTTCTTCTATTATAGTTTTTTCGTTTTTCCCATTCCCTTGGTCATCCTTCCTCTTGCCTGAAGTTAACCTAATCAGGCTCTGGTCGAAACATTTCGAGAGGAGTGCTCTAACATTTGAAAGATCTACTGACCATAAGCTTCACATAGGTGGTTATATTTATAATTATTTGATGTAGCTTTCTTTAATATGAATTATTGTGTCATCCTGTAAATTCATAAATTGCTTTTTGGATGTTTTAGTTGCAACATGTCAAATTTGTATTTGTGTGGGTTTTGAATAACCTTTTTAAATACCAATATATGCGTCTGTTTACATTCTGCATATACATGGAATTCTCAGCACTATTATGTTGTATCTATTTGTGTCTTGTCCTTTTGTCAAATATTTACAATACGTTTTTGTATATATCTGTTACAGCCCTGAAGAAGTCCTTTGGTGGACGAAACGCGTCGGCTGTTCTGGCTGTTTTGGAAAATTGTTGTTTTAATTGTAAAAGTTACTGTAAAATAAAGAAGAATCCGTTGAGAAAACGTAAAACAACCCAAGAACTCGGACTTGATTTAATTTACATTGTTTAAGTGGTGCATTTGGTTTGGTTTTTGTGCCTGTGTATAATGGATTGCGATACATTCTGGTTGTTGTTGGCATCTTTTCACAGAGGGTGGCAGCTTATCTGACTAGAAGGTGTGATAGCCTCAGAGTAGCAAAGTTATTGTCGAGGGAGCTTATACTGTGCTTTGGATTTCCAGCTACATTGGAGTCGGGTGGAGGAACACATTTCCACAGCAAGATCATTAAGCTGTTGTGTATCGCTTTAAACGTGGATCAGAGACTGCATTATAGCCACAGGCCAGCAGCATCAGGCATTGTAGAGCAGAATAATGGGACGCTAAAGGTGAGACTGGCAAAAGTGTGTGCTTCGACATCCTTGAAATGGCCTGCTACGTTGCCTTTGGTTCTGAGTTTGCACAGTATTCCTGATGGAAGAACGTGGTTATCCACACTTGAAATTCTCATGAGGAGAGTGATGCGATCACCGGCAATGCCGTCAACAGCACTAATAAATATCACAGATGATTTGGTCCTTGATTACTGCAAGTGATCGGCTGATGTGATTCATAATGGGTCTCACCAGGTTGAAGCTGTGCCTGCACCGACATCGAAAGACCTTTGTCATGACCTAAGCCCCAGAGACTGGGTGCTAGTCCGAAAGCACGCAAGAAGGAACTGTCTAGACTCACTGGATACACGCCTCACACATCCGAAGAGTCTCAGGGCACTTGGAAAAAACAGCTCCTCTCCCAGAAGCAATTCCAGCTGTGGTCATAAGATCACCAGAGAGACCAAGCTTAGCTGTGGGGTTCCTGAAGAGGCTGGATACCCACCAGGTCGAGCTGAGGTGGATCACGCTACCCAAGCGCCAGCTTTAGACTCTCAGCGAGACGGTAACATTGCGAGTGGTATAGAGCCTGACTCAGCAGAAAAGACTGGTGGGGAGATTGGTCGCATACAGTCAAGGAAGAGAGAGGTCGCAAATGAATCATGACCTGTGAGACAGAAAAGACAAAACGTGAGATTTGCATCTGAGAAAGATCTTGCACCAATGACTGTATCATCTGAATCTGATCAGAGTGAGCCTGAAAAGCTCAAGGGAGCGTGACGAGATCAAGGAGAGCAAGAGTGCCCTGCCGGAGATACTCCTCTTCCGAGAGGACTGTTCTAGCTACAAACGTAAGGGAGAGTTAGGTCCACGACTTTGATATTTATTG
Source organism: Triturus cristatus (assembly GCF_964204655.1). Lineage (NCBI taxonomy): Eukaryota > Metazoa > Chordata > Amphibia > Caudata > Salamandridae > Triturus > Triturus cristatus. The sequence goes on from NC_140582.1 coordinate 945,377,761, forward strand.
TCGAGATCCTGATGAGAGTTCCTGGAATAGAGGCTAATGTAATCTTGTCAGTGACTGTACCTTATCCATCAAGGTTGAGTGGTTTACGGGCTCTAATTTTGGAAGACATCGAATTCTTGAGCTTTGGAAATCAACAACCACCTCAGGAGATTACAGCATTCCGAGCTGAACTTCTACAGCGAGTCATCGATGAATTTGGCTCTGATCCCATAAGGGATGTAAATTGACTTTGAACTGTAAATAAAAAATTGGCTTAAAAGAAGATAACCTAGGCCCGAGTGGATGAAGAATAAACAGAGATTATTTCTTTAGAAGAAGAAATAGGGCTAAGGAAGTCTTCCAAGTTGCTTAAATCCTGTACCAAAGACTTTAAAAAGAACGTTCCAAGGTCCAATGAAAGCTGTTCAAAGACTTTGTTGTACAGAATTAGGAGACGCAGGAAAGAGACTTTGTGTTGATCCTCTAACAACTACAATCCGAACAACCTTGAAAATGGAGTCTGGACATTTTTATAGTGGGCACAAATGTATAATAGGTACACTTATTGTAGGAGTAATCAAAGTAATAGCTGTAGTCATTATTGAGAGTCCATTATAAGTGCACAAAAAGCTGAGGTACAGGGATTGAGGTACATGGAATATCCACACCTACCACTACTGCTGCTTCAAAAGAGCGTACATTAGGATCTGATATAGGCTTAATAAGGCAAACTAGTCGCTTGCTACATGTAGACTTGTCTAAAGTTGATTACAAGCTGAATGCTTATGCCAAACTGTTGTATGAGTATGTGGATTCTATGTATGTGAGAGACTGCTATGTGTGTATGCAATTGCCTGCTTCGGTCTAGGGGGGTATAAGGTGTCATCACCTGAACTTGGTGTATGGTATTAGTTGTAATCTGCTTCTTAGCATGTTTTATGGAAAGGGTTGTTACAAGTACTACTTCACAAATTATTATTTTGTGCATTCAGAAGTTCCAGTCTACAAACATCTGAACAAATATGATTACTACAAGAAAGAAGAGAGCATGGGAAAGTATTCTGTACCCACAGTCAAACTAGATACTGCTTATGCACATAGGCACAATTAAACTTGCACATTAATAGATATAGAGAAGAAATATGTAGATCAAGTAGAAGACAGACATAGAGGTTTAACAGTTAAACTTAATAGTAGGGAGGAAACCTTTGAGTGGACTAAGGAGTAATTAGCTCTCAAGGCTTAGAAAATGTATGGTACCATAGCTCTAGGTTGGGACCAACGAGGCATTCTTTGCATTCGACAGGTACAGACCCGTTATGGCACTATTTGTGTGGGACAGAGTGTGGGTGGACATTCCTTTCTGATTGATGCTTCTTCGAAGAAATTCTTCCAAGAAGCTGTTCAAGTGCTGGCAAGCGTGTACTTTGTGTGTGGGAAAAATGCCTATGTTCAGCTTCTGAGCAAATGGTATGATACTTGTTACGTGGCTGTTGTGCTTCCAAAAATATATCATATGGAAGATTTGCAGAGTTTGAAAGGAAAGTCAGCCCATAGAGAGAAACGGGGAGTGAGTGCTGGTGAAATCGTGGGGGATATATTTGGAACAATGATACCTAGTTTAGGAGTGGTATTGAATGACATCAAGATTAGAAGATAGTCAACTATTGTGGATAAGTTGTCGGTTAACACAGCTCAGTCACTGTTGCTTGTAGATGGAGAGATGGTTGGGGGGCGTGGTCAAGCCGACCAAGATGGCGGGCGCATCTCCCTAGAGCTCCGCTCGGCAGCCCATGCCTTAATCATTTTCTAATCCCCAAATGCCTTAAATCTTCACCAAAACCCCACTCCTGAAAGACCGCTACACAGAGGATAACCCGGCGCGCCTGGGCGAACGGCAGCAGCAGCGACTGCAGTCTCTTGAGCAACTTCAACAGAACCACTGGATCGTTCCCCAAAATGACAGGCCCGCCGTGATCCAGCAAACGTACTAGGACTGTGTGCGGAGAGGGGATCAGACGACTGCCTCCCGGTCCTGCAGTGTCGCGAAGCACAGGCTGAGTCGTGTGGGCAGCACTGGGCAAGAAAGGTGAGAGCAACGAACACGCAGGGGACAGCCACATAAGCGACTACAGCGGAGCCGCCGGATCTTTTCCCGAAATGGTGGGCCCACCATAACAAGCACGCTGGGGCGGTGAGCGGAGCGGAGATCGGGTGACTAACCCCCGGTCTGGGAGCAACATGGAACGCAGGCTGAGCCGTGGGGGCAACACCAGGCGAGAAAGGTGAGAGCGCTGTTGGCACTCGACCCAATGCAGGTGGGAGGGCGCGCCATCTAGCAGGCCCTGCACAGGCCCAAACCCCCGCGTGTGACAGACAAAACCGCAGGGGTCCACCATCAACTAAGTGCCGAGACACCCCCAGCAGCAGCGACCCTCTCCTTGCATGGCGCCGGGACTCGAGGTGCGCAAGGGAGGGGGGCATCTCGAAGCAGATGTGGCAGGCGAGCTCCCGTGGTGCACATGACAGGCAGGAAGACAAACCCTCCGCCCCTAGGGAGGACACCTAAGTAGCACACAGGCCCCATGCAACAGGCGCAACCATCGGAGTGAATCCTCACCTCACCTTACATGCAAAGAACCGGAGCTGCAACATGGCTGCCCCTCTGCGGACGGCACCGGGATTCAAGGTGCGTGGGGGAGATGGAACGGTGAGGAGGAAAGGGGGAAATATTGCCGCCAACGAGTAATCACAGTGACTTCAGGGAATATAATAACTCACGAACCATTGGCCGGTTTGCAAGAGCTCCAAAGAGACAGACCAAATCTCGAATCTAGGCACAATTGAGAGATGACCTCTCTCTATTAACATAACATACGGATCCTAACAAAGCCCAAAGACCTGGATGTCCCCGCTTTCCAAACACTCGGATCCCACTGATCAGAAACTGAATTACAAAGCACCACTGATCCATCGCGCTGTGATACAGAGACCACTCGGACCCCCTGCAGCGACTGGAGCCAACCGGTGCAGGAACACCACGATAGGGGCGATCCTCGGGTCCCCACGGAGGGCTAAGTTCTAAGGGGCAGTGAATGACAGTGGACGGAAAAGGAGCGGCGGGGGAGCGGCGGGGGAGTGACTGAAGAAGGGACAGTGGCCTCTAGGGTTGCGAACACTTGCCCGACCAATGATAACTCCTATCCGAACCGAGAGGAGACACGGGCGAACACAGACCTCCCTCGCAATCTCTAGAACACACAAATAATAAGACTCACGAGGAGCCTTGGGCAGACACGAAACAACGCTATCTGTTGATAGACTCAACACGGGAATTCTTCCATACGACAGAGAGGAGGCAGCACCCCAAGAAGCGCTGGACACAGTGGTTCGCCATCCCCAAAACAAGACACAAAGAAACACGCCACAAGACCCCGCCCACTGCAGATGACGAGAGGAGATACGATAATGGGTTGCTAACGCGCAACAGGAACAGCGCAAACCTCGGGGCAGCAGAGAGGGACCTCCCCAGACCCCAAAGGCACCTGATCGGATGGAGAACCATCCCAGCCAGTATCCATGTCTGACAAACTAGATAAAGTCCTCGCAGCCATAGAACATTCCAGAGTAACCATGGAAAACAAATTTGGTGAATTGGCCACGGACCTCAACCTACTCCGAGACGACCACAGGAAATTGGTAGACAAAGTCAACCAAGGGGAAAAAACGCTACATAACATAGAACCACAGATACAGCAACAACAAAACATCTTGAAAGACCCACAATCCCAGATAAAGATTCTAGAGAATAAAACAGACGACCTAGAAGGGCGCTCTCGGAGGAGCAATATATGCATCATGAATCTCCCGGAAGGCGTGGAGGGGTCAAACCCGATACGATACATCACAACGTAGATTGCAACATTTACACAAGCAGCAGACTTGACCCCTTACTTCTCTATCGAGAGAGCGCACTGAGTCCCGGCCCGCAAACCCCGACCATTCCTGCTGAAGCTGCTCCATTATCAAGACAGGGATACCATCCTCCGTGCAGCCAGACAACATGGGACGCTTCGTGTAAAAGACAAACAGGTCATGCTATTCCCAGATTATTTCCGAGCCGTCCAACAGCAGAGGGCTACCTTCCTAGAAGTTAAACGCGTCCTAAGCCAAAAGAACGTACAAAATGCCCTAATGTTCCCTGCCCGTCACGCAAATAAGCTCACGGACCAGCTCAGCTACTAACAACTCTCCTGATCTAGAACAAATCATAAAGGAGTGCAGGAGAGCACTACAAGAAGCAACAAAGGTGAAGTTGACGGGAAAGATCTCAGACGGAGACAGAGACCCGCACTTGTTCAGCTCGGAAGCAGAAGAAGATGGCAGCAATGCACACGCGTCCCAAGAGGACTCAGTGACCCCCCCCCAATAGTGTCCCCTCAAACGGCGGACACACTAATATAATAGACATAATAGTCTGAGAGACAAAGAAAGTAAAGATTCGGGTAGCGATCAGGACGTTCAGGGAACAGACAATGCCATGTCCAGATGTAACAATGCCACAGACGACTATGACTATCGCGGGACCATAAAATGAACACTAAACTTAAGACTGAACTAAGTGACAGTAGCCAGGAAAGGCACCTTTGGGTAGAACTACTACACCATCTACGAGCGGGCTGCCGCGGTGGCAGCAACCGGTGGAGATGCACGGGTACCACCCTCTAGCAACAAACTAAAATTTGTATAAGGAATACTGTTTGGACGTATCGCCTCGCACGATAGGTCCCTCACGCTGGGAATGTTTCCTGTTGTTTAATGTTACCCCCTTTCTCTCCCCAAATCCACAGAAATCCACAATGGAGCGAGAACTCGGACATGGTAGAGACAGACGATACACAAGTGACTGGCGATATGCCGGGGGAGGAGGGCAGTGGGCGGGGAGGACCTCCTATAAAGGGAAACCCAGACTAACCATCAGACAGGCTAACAACTAAGATCCCTAACACAGATATCAAGTTCATCACATTAAACGTACGGGCATGCACACGGCAAGCAAACACTACACCATATATGCTTTCATAACGAGGCAACAAGCGCAGATAACCCTGCTGCAAAGAGACACACCTGACGTCCACAGAAGAAGACCGCCTACATAAAAAATGGCGTGGCATAATATGTGCCACAACATACTCCGCACAAACAGACAGAACACTTCTGACAATGGGTGGATCATTGGGCATTGGTGGACGTCTGGATCGCACAGAACCCAACCACGCAAATATACTCCTTTCATTCAATCCCTCACAACCTGCGAGTGAGACTGGATAGATTTCTGTGCTCCGTAACGCTCCTCCCTAAGGTACAACACACAGACTAACCTGGGTAGAGTGGTCTCAGATCACGATGCACATACAGTGACCCTTAGATGGAAACCGCCTCACCCCCCTGTACCAACATGGAAGCTGCCACAAGAGTGACTTACTGATCAGGCATTTTGTCATATACATGGAGATCATATTCAAGAACACTTCACACTTAACACCAGCATGGCATCCTCCAGATTAGTAGAATGGGATACATTCAAGGTCACAGTTAGGGGGCACTGCATCCAGCAAATAGTGGGAGTACGAAGAACACTAGAGAGAGCGCTCCTAAAAGCGGAAGCTAAACTGGCAGGTCTATCGAAAGCCATGGATAAAGGGGAAGCCACCCCAGCCCAAGTAGCAACCGCTAAAACATCGCACGCCGAAACCATGCATGACCTCCGTAAATAAAACTTCAGGGCCTATGCAACCAGAGTGCAAAGGGAGGGTAATAGAACCGGGACACTCTTAGCCTGGTTAGCTAAGCAGGACACAGAGGCAAACCCAAACAAGGAACTCAGAGACAAAGAAGGACACCCTAGATACTCTCAGATAGACATAATACATGTATTTCAAGGCTGTTACTCTGAAATTTATAGACCCCCGACACAAGCAGCGCATCAGGAGCTGACTCAGTTCCTAGGCCCATCACCTATGCCCAGCATCCCACCCGTAGATAAAAAGGAATTGGAAACGAGAATCAAGCCACCAGACATAACACGCGTGATCAGAAAGCTAGCGCGTAACAAAGCGCCAGGAATGGGCGGTTTCCCATTGAGTATTAAAGCACCTTCGCGGCCCAGCTAACGCCCCGGATGGCAGCGATGTTTGAGGATGCGCTGACCAGGGGCGAACTCCCACGCTCGCTCCGCAAATCGATCTTAGTGACATTCCCGAAACCGCATAGGGACCCGACATTACCCGCTTCCTATAGACCAATCACACTATTGAACGCGGACTGCAAAATACTAGGTAAGATACTAGCAGATCGCTACAGTCAAATTCTCCCAACACTGGTACACCCAGACCAATGCAGGTTTGTCCCAAGATGCAACACCTCCCAGAACCTACGCAGACTGTTCCACATCCAAGATAGGGCAAGAGACCAAATCCCACGGGCAGCATGCCTAATCTTAGACCTTGAAAAGACCTTCGATACACTATTATGGCCATATTTGTTCACAGTCCTTCGGAAGGTAAATGTAGGCCCTAATCTACTGGCGTACACACAACTCCTCTATAGGGGCCTCAACTCCAGAGTCAAGATAGGCAAACGTATCTCTGCTTCATTTCCGGTGGAACGGGGAACAAGACAGGGATGCCCCCTGTCCCCCTCCTGTTTGCTCTGGCGGTAGAGCATTTAGCAATACGGTTAAGACGGGAGGGGGAAGTATGGGGAATTCCAATAGCTGACACAGTGCACTGTGTATCGCTATATGCCGATGATCTCCTGATCTACGTCCGAGACGTTACCAGCGACCTCACCCCCATATGGTCAACACTGCAAGACTTCGAAGCGACCTATGGTCTCAGTCAACTGGGACAAATCTACGATCTTCCCGCTTAGCCCCCACCTGGCACCTGTAAACATAACAGTTGGAACCCTGACAATCACCTGGAGTACCATAGCCCCTCGATACCTGGGAGTGCGACTGTATCACTCTCCCGAAGACCTATACGAAGGAAATCACCGGAAGGCATTAGCGGGACTGCGAACAGCGGTAAGCTTCTGGAAGACACTACCCCTGGCTCCCATCGGGCACGTAGCCATCGCTAAAATGAATATGGTACCTAGACTACTGTATCATTTTGCGAACCTTCCGGTCATGCCACCGCGTTCCTTCTTCAGGGAATTAGATACACTACTCACAGCATCGATTTGGGGGGATGGACGACATAGGATATCCTTAAGCACACTACAATTGCCTACAACCCGGGGGGGTTGGGGGCTCCATCCCTCGAGGCGTACTTCCTCGCGACGCAACTCCAATGGCTATCTCACTGGACAGCAGAACGGCACATAGGAGAAACAATTGCCGACGAAGGCCGCATACCCCTTCCAGCTATCCGGAGGCTGTTGATGCCGGGTTCCAAGCCATCGCGCACATTCCCCCTACAGGTGCCCCTAGCCCGCAAATGTATGCTGCGAATACACCATATGTCGAAAGGAAAACCCCTGTACTCCCCGTTGCTCCCACTGGTGGGATTTCCCCGAAAGGATAAATATTATACTACAGGAGCCCTTTGAATATGGACGGACCACGATGTAACCGAGGTTGAGTCCTTATTGGAAGAAGGACAGTTGAGGACGTACGCCAAACTGGTGGAGCATTATGATCTCCCACGAGGACAGTTCATAACACATAGACAACTCTTAGATAACGGCCGACACTATTGGGATCTTCGAGAGGGGGATCCCCCTACACATCTAGTCTTACACACGATCCTTCGTATGGGTGCAGGCAGACACCTGGTTACCTGGCACTACAAAGCGATCCGAGAGTTGGCCATACTCCCCTAGATATGCTGCGCCAAACATGGGAGGACGAGGTAGGACGGGTGTTCCACGATAAAGAATGGAAAAAGGTGCTGGAATACCCAAAAAAGGTTTCTAGGAATGCACGCTTCAAAAACATGCAATTCAATGTCCTACACCGAGCCTATCTAACACCCCACCGGCTACACCGTTTTTACCCTGACACGCATTTCGCTTGCCCCCGCTGCCAAACACAGGAGGCGAACTTTAAACATATGTTCTGGGACTGCCCCACCATCCGACAGTATTGGGACAAGGTACAGCAGACACTCCAAGCGACAGTAAATCTCCCAAACATATCCATATGGGAGGCGTGCGCCTTGGGAGTTTATCGCACAAAGAAAACCGAAAAATTACAGTGGCGTTTTGCATCCCTGGCCGTTCTCCTAGCGAAGAGGGGAATAGCTATGCATTGGCGAGCCCCAACAGGACCCCCAGAAGAGGCATGGGTGGGCGCTATGAAAAAATAGGGTGCAGCAGAAGAAGAGGCACTAGGAGAAGAAGAAGTGAAAGGAACACGCAAACATCCCATTTCCATGGAACGGAGGCAGCACCTGAGGCCTCACGACCTCAATCCCAAACTCCATCTCTAAATCCCATAGGACAGATACCAGCCCCCCCGTATAGCAATGAGACACACACCATCCATGACATGTCCAAGACGTTTCAGATGCTTCCCTATGCGACCCTGCTTGCGGCCTTTAATCCCCCCCACACACACAACGACACAGTCACGCTGATTAACAGCCAGTCACATCACTGATCACCACGGCGCATAATTCGACCGCCCCCATTCCTCCCTTACACCCGGTTTCCCTCCCACACTTCACAGTTTTTGTTTTTTGCCCCTTTGGCATTTTCGAAACCAACTTCAACAGCCAGGGAATACAGTTACGAGCCCTATAAGAGATAACATACAAGGGTAGAGGTGAGGGTGAAACACCAACCCACACCCCCCGGGATACATGCCAAACAAGACATCACATCACATATTAAAGTATGTCGAGTCAAACCAGATGATAACTTACGGACTGTTGTAAGCTACCATGTTCAAGTTGTATTGAAGTATGATGAGATTGCTGACTACACCGGTAAAAACAATAATAACTAAATACCCGTAAATGTATGATATAACATGTCAATGATGCCATAGCAACTTGTAACGGGAAATGTAAAAATCTCAAGGATTTGAAAGGTTGGAAGTTGGTTTGCAAATGTAGAAAAGGGATTCCTTGGATATATCTTGAAGCCGATAGTAATTGTTGTGCTCTGTGTTATCATCTTATTGGGTATGATGGGGGCGTACAAATAGCACAAATCGAGGCAATTGGAGAATTCCATTAGAGGGAGAGAGAGACAGAAGAGTGGAAAGACTGCAGGACATTAAGCGATTGGAGGAATTCAGACAGAGGAGACTAGCTAAGACATCAGTTTAGATCGGTCAACTCTACAGGAAGTTAGAGTATTGTGATGACACAGGATTATTGGGGGGACTGATATAGCGCAAAATCCATCTCCATTTGTAGGGGTGCATTATAATCACACATGTAGAACGCATCCGCGTATAATCTTTTGTCGTGTTAACCTAAGTGTTAGGCTCTTGTCATGTAATAACGTAACCATGATGTGGTTAGGCCATTATGTAGAATATGTCAAGAATTAATGTGAAAAACCAAATGTAACCAGTAGAAAACATTAACAGAAACACTTGTGTTTTGCAACTGACAACCATTTATTATTGAACATGTTTATTAATCGTGTCATTTTATATATAGGTAGGAATATTAACTAAATGTGCCTTATATTCTATGTAATTTTGGAAAGCTCATGCACCATTTCTCTTATGTTGGCTGAATCTTGTAGGCCTGAATGACATTTTCCCTGGAAGCTCTCGCATTAGAATTAATAGTTTGAATTTCATGTGCACGTTGGATTTTGCTCTTTCTCATGTTTGTGTCGCAGGTGGAAGAAGTTCACTAGTTAGTTAGAATAATTTCCTTGTTTTAGGAGTTAGGCAAGGAGAGAAGAGGATACATTGAGAGTTAATGCCGATATGGAGAACTGTTGTATTTTCTCACCAGAGAAGGCCTGGGAAGCAAGGTCATCTTGTTACTGTTCGGGAGCATCGCCGTCCTGTGGATAACTACCTATGGGAATGTGGCCAGATTGGATGGCGGGACCCGAAAGGAATCCTGGGAAGACAACAGTGATATTGGAACATTGCAAGTAGGGAGAGAGTCCCACTTCTTCTCTGCCTTTGGAGAGAGAGCATCTTAAAATGAGCTCTGTCTCAGTATCTTCATCCTACCTGACCCATTGAGATGGAGAGACTTCTAAGGAAGACTACACGGCTGATACCTTAACCTATCCTGCCCTGAAGACTCCTTAAGTAGGGATGTCACGTTAGTGCAAGTGCAGAGACAAATTAATGCTTTAATTTCATCAGCCCTCAAGGCTGGGGAACTTGGACTCATGTTTTCTGATTTTTTGCATCCTAATTCATGAATTAATGGTCTTGTTCATGCTGCCACGCCTCAACCTTATTCACAGATTTAGCTTTATGTTGGCCCCAATGTATATCTACACCCTCGTCTTGAGGTGCCTGTATGTTCAGTTATTTTTATCTTTGTATTAAATAAACTAATCTTACTTAGTCTGTGGTTACTATGAGTCTAGAGAAACTGTTTTTGGACATTGTATTTTTTTGTATTCATTTTTTATTGAGCAGAGCATAAGGGCAATACATACATTGTGATAGCAGTGGTCATCAGGAATTAAAACCAACATTTTACAATCAAACATTCTTGTTCATCTTTCAAATGGAACCAACATAGATTAAATACCGAGACCAAGACACTGAATAATTAAAAAGGCAACAGAAGTCTGGCTGGGTCTTACAATATTTAAAAAATTGATCTTACTCCTTAAATTTCTAAAGTGCTAGAGTGCTTGCGTACTGAAGTGACACAAGTTAGATTTATTGACATTGTTCAAAGGCCTTGGCGTTTACCTATAATCATTATAGAAACCGAAATAATTAAACTCGCAATCTCCTATACCCTTGATTATAGAGCACTGTTAAGAAGAAATAACCATGTAAAACCCGATCCTAAAAATGTAAACATTGTACCTGCAAAAGAAAATGTAATATTAAAGTGCAATTGTGCCTTTCCTTTGGTATATGCCAGAAAAAATTGCAATGTGCTAAAGTGCTACCCAACACTTCAATGCAAATGTCTAAACAAATTATATTTCCACCATTGTTTCACAATTTTCCAAAAACTTCCAAACAGTTTTCAATTTTCTTGTAGCGCCAACCCTTGGCATAATCTTCTTCAAACCTAATGGTTCGTTGCATTTTATTTAGCCATTTAGAATAGGAAGGTACATCATCAAACCTCCAGTTTTGGAGAATTAGAGAGCGAGCAACTAAATAGCTAATCGCCGTATAGGTCTCTTCGGCTTTAGTCAAGTCAGGCCTTGCTCTGGAAATGCCACAGAGAGCTACCTCTGCCTCAGGGTCAAGCCTCTTCTGTATTGCCTGGCTTACAGCCGAGAAGATCTTGGCCCAGAATATCTCAAGTTTTGGACACGTAAAAAATGTGTGGAGCCAATCTCCTTCGCCTTCTGCCTGACATCTGAAACATCTGTTTTCAACTTCCGGATGTCGTTTATTAAGAGTTTTTGGGGTGTAGTATGCCAACCACCGAGATAAAAAAGCCATCCTTTTAAAACTGGCTGCTCTTAGTACCTTACTTCCTAACTGGGCTATGGACTGCCATTCCTGCCGAGAGAAGGAACAATTAGTTTACCGGGTTACTTTTTCCAGCAATTCTTCTACAAGGGGGGGCTCATTATACTTTCTCAACTGAGAATACCAATTTCCAACCCCCTTTAATTTTGCTCTATATAGAGCATTTCCCTGCTTTGTTGGCGCACCGCTTGACGATAGATTATACCTACTTATAAAACTTACACTCTGCAGATACTCCAAAAAACCAGGCTTATTTCGGTTGCCATATCTATTTTGAACCTTTTGCCAGGAGATTACTTTCTTATTAATTAAGAAGTGACCCAAATCCTGAAGACCACAGTCCTTCCATCTTCTAAACTGACTGGAGTGTACTTGATGACCGAGAATGTTACATTCCTCTAGCTTTAAATAGTGAAATCCAGTGGAACCGGCTTGTTTAAAAAAGGATTGTAATCTGTAGGAAAAGTCTCGTACCGTCTTGTAACGGGTCATTTTCGGTAATTTGGATGTTTTTAAAAATATCGGGATTTGCGAGCCTGACTCCTGAACCATTCTGTCAAAAAGGAAATTGTCTAATAAACCATTTGATTCCAGTAAGAGTGCTGTAAGATCCAAAATCGCTGCCTCATAATAAGTTTGTATTTTTGGTAGTGCTAGACCACCCTGATTAGTTTCCAACTGCAGTATAGCTAGCTTAACACTGGAAGCCTTCCTACTCCAGACAAATTCCCTGAACATTGACTCCATCTCTTTAAAATAGTTGGAATTGATCTTCAAGGGTACATTTATAAAGAGGAATACTAATAGGGGAAGAATAGAAATTTTTATGAGCACTACATGCCCTATTAGAGTTAGAGGTAAAAGAGACCACTTATCGAGCAGGGTCTTAATTGTATTCCGCATTGCTGAGTAGTTTAAACTGAATAACTGTTTATAGTGGTTGGAGACATAAATGCCCAGAAATCGTGCTGGTTCTGCTTTCAAAGCCTGGGATTTTAAATTAGAGGGTAGAAAATTACAGTCAACATTCAATGTTAAAATCTCAGTTTTATTTTGATTTATTTTGTACCCCCCTATTAATTCAAATTTGCTAAATTATTTTAAAGCCTGATCCAGATTCAGATTATCGGGGCTCAAATATAAAATAATATCATCTGCGAAAAGTTTGAGTTTCGCCATCCCTTTTATTGGAGCTTTAATCTCCGGATTTCCGCAAAATTATAATGGCTAGGGGCTCGATGAAGAAGGTGAACAAAATGGGGGACATCCTACAACATTGTCTGGTCCCACGATTTATATTGACTGTCCCTATTTGATTGGCATTTATCACCACCCGGGCCTGGGCACCCTGATAGATGTTCCTCAACATATTTGTGACTTGGGCAGGGATACCAAATCCATCCAGTCCAAAAAAAAGTGCGTCCCAATTAACCAGGTCGAACGCCTTTTCGGCGTCCACCACCGTGATAAGAGTTGGAATTTTGTTATTCGTAAAGTAATCGAGAGCCTGGATTAAGAACCCAGTATTGGGAGACATGGACCTCCCCACAACAAACCTGGACTGATCACTATGAATTAGTTCCTGGGCTATGGAGTTGAAGCGTTGGGCCCAGACTTTCATTAAAATTTTAAAATCAGCATTGAGGAGACTGATCGGTCTGTATGAATTGACATCCTTGTGATTTTTACCCTTCTTCACAAAGCTAATGTTTATGGATTCTTTGAAACTAGGGGGAGCACAGCCTCCCGACTTAATAGTGTTAAACAGCTTCACCAAGAAGGGAGTCAATTCCTTGGAAAAAGTTTTATAAAATTCGATCGGTAGCCTATCAGCTCCACAGGCCTTTGCCCCTGCAATTAATTACATCACATTTAAAATTTCTGTTTCTGATATGTCGAGATGGATTTGTTCCACTAGCGGCTCTGACAAAGTGGGAAGATTTACCCCCTCAAAATATTTTTGGATTTGGTCCAATCCTACCTCGTATCTAGTGGCGTATAACTTTGAATAGTGTTCCATAAAGACTTGGGCTATGCCGTCTTTATCCGTTATCGTGTCTCTGGTCTTAGGATCAATAATTTCAAAAATCAGGGCTGCTTCCTGTTTAGTTTTTGTTGCCCCAGCTAACATTTTACCAACCAATTGGCTATCCTCATACATTCTAGAACTATTTATTTCTTCAATTAAAAAAAACTCCTTCAATGCCTGCTTCGCCCTTTCAAGCTGACATCCGGCATCCCCTGCCCCCTGAGACAGGATATTTCTCAGGCACAAAGCACTGTCCACAGCCTGCTGGAGTTTAGCTATCTTATCACGCCGTTTTTTTAGACTGGGCGGCTGAAAAAGCAATCATCTGCCCATGTAAGGTAACTTTAAACCCCCCCAAACAGAGAAAAAAAATTCTGCCGTGTTTTCATTTATCTTAAAGTATTCTAATATCCAATCTTTTATATCGGCAACCCAATGAGGATCCTGAAGGAGGAGACGATCCATCTGCCACCTGGATCTTATCTTCCTTCCCTCCTCAATCTCCAACTCGAGCTTTACGAGGGAGTGGTCCGAAAATTAGTTTGCCCCTATTTCAATATCTGTATGTTTCTGAGATCGTGATATTAAAAAAAAAAATCGATACGGGAGGCCGTATGAAATTGGCGAGAATAACATGTAAAATTACTATCAGTTGGATTAGATTGGCGCCAGTGGTCTAGCAGGAGATGTTCCTGTCTTAAAACATCTAAGACTTTTTTGGTTTTGGGCTTCAACTCTTTATTGTTTTTTATTAGAGGTGTCTTTTTTTTAAATCTTGAATGAAATTAAAATCCCCACCCAAAATTATCTTTCCCGGTGCCTCCCTGAGTAGCTCACTGATCTTAAGTTGAGCTGTGATATCGTCTACTACTGGGTCATAATAATTTACAAAGTTTAATATCAAACCGCTTAGTTTGGCCTCAATCCAGATCCACCTTCCAGAGGGGTCTCTTCGGACTTGACCAAATTCCCACGGAAGATCTCTACAAAAATAGATAGCTACTTCTTTTTTCGCCAACCCAGCTGAAGCAAAAAAAGCATGGGAAAAAACTCTTGGGAGAAATAGCTTTGGGGAGTTGGTTTTTAAGTGAGTTTCTTTAAGAAATAATACCTAGGGCGAAAAGGAAGCTAGTCACCTAATAAGTCCTCCATACTTTTGTTTGTTTAGTATTCCATTAACGTTGACTGAAATAATACAACACTTATTGGTCATTTCTACAAAGTTTCAATTAGTAAATTAACAAACACACAATCCTGATGATCTTTCCTCCACTGCCCCTGCTACTGCTCTTTTTACTGCTGCACCCTTTTTTGAAGCCACCCCCTCCCTCCACAACACACCCATCTAGAAATGCGGACCACCACACTAACCACATCTCCCCCCCAACTTCTCTTTTGGGTGCCATGGACCTACACCCTCGATGACCCACCCACCCCCCGGCAATAGTGAACTTGGATGCAACAAAGTAAACATTATCCAGCCTATCATTTCACTTTGAAGCTGAGATCTCCTTGAGAAGACCCTGGGCATCTTCTAGATTAGAGAACATATTTAGAGAACATATGAAATTACCCCCTCACAAGAACACGTAGCTTGGATTGCTGGACTATAGACGCCTGAGCGCCTTCAACTTTAAAGAGAAAGAGCAGTTTGACAAACTCTTTGCGCCTACGAGCAGCAGCAGCAGACATGTCAGAAAATATTCAGCAATTCGAAGTTTCGTTAATCGAGAATTGTCTTTGCTGTATGGCCTTAGCCAAAATCCTGTCCTTAATATGATAGTCAGTGAAGTTAACTAAGATGGTGTGTGGACTGTTAGAGTTACACAGCGGATGAGATGAAATGGAATTCTGTGGGCCCTTGTGATTGTAAGATCCCCGTTATACTAAGGCAATACCCTTTGCTTAATAAAGGATTCCACCCATTGCAACACCTAGGCGACCTCACTCCTCTCAGGAACCCCCACTATTCGCAAATTGGAACGCCGCAAGTGATTTTCAAGCTCTTCAAGTTTTTTCTCTAAAATGTTCTTGTCCTTGGTGGCTTCATTTACTTTTGAGAGCATGGAACTCATTTGGTCCTCTAGCACAATAAACACAGCAATCCAGGCCCCTCCCACTTACTGCATTTATGGCTGGAAAGTGATGCTGTGGGACGCAGCCAAAAACGTACAACACTATCAACCCAATCAGATGTACAATACAAGCGTGGAGATGGATGATAAAACAGTCTCAAGGAAATGTTATACTCTCCAGCGATAAAATTCCAATGGCGCCCAGTATGTCTGGAGAGAGGTGTCTTGGAGCAGACAGGTACTCTAGGCAGTATGTTCATCAGCTCCAACTTGAATACTCTTGACCAGTTAAAAGAGCAGGGGATAATATCACAATACTAGGCATTTTTCTCTTTTCCAGGATACATCAAACCTATAGAGAAATGCATAGCAATGCACTGACATAGCCTTCATTGCTTAGTGTGCTTCCATACATAATTCAAAACGCTAGCCCAAAAGGCATTATATCTCATTGATGTGCTTTCAGCAGGGGGGCCACATCACCACAAACCCCAAAACGCATCCAGGAACGGGCAACTGACTTACAACTAGTCATCACAGATGAAAAGTGGTTATATTGCTGATTATTGATTAAAAGCATATTGCTAAATATTAGACACAGGTTGATCAATTTCAAATATGTGCATAGATTATTACACCCCTGTTAGGTTGCACAGGTACAGTTTTAGCGATAACTCTGACCTCACACAATGATGGGCTATAGAGTCAGACTTTACACGTAGCATGGGAATGCCCGGGCATAAGGGCCTACTGGGAAAGGTATTCGCTGACTTAAGCAAAATAATAGAGATCCCCATAGCACCCAACCCGATGATTGCTAAGATATGTTAAGGATATTCCAGTCCCTGCTAAGAGTTTCACAGCACTGGCCATTTCAGCTAAACGGCGAATGGCAATGAGGTGGGGCAGAGGGCCAACACCAAAGACAAGTGAATGGCATAATGAATTGATATACTGTAATGAAGCATCTGAGAATTACAGTCTGTTGATGCTTCCTATGTCCGTACCACAAAATATACGTGGATCATATGAGGCATATTTGGCACAATGTACTATAGAAAAGATTGACAGAGATGAACAGCAGATAATGTGTGACTTACACTCTTAAGTGAGACCACATTGTGTAGCTCATGGATGGAACAGATACTCAGACAAAAACTCTATATGATAATATAGATACATACACCTGGCAAATTGCACATACGCTGTGGCGTGTTTGATCCCTCTTTTAATCTAATACTGAAACTGTATTCTCACCAACTGCTGTAATATGGCAAGTTGACTGTGCTGTACTATGTTCCTCACCGCACAAAATCTGTAAATAATGACACTGGACCTGTATCTTAAACACAATGTTTGAGTATCTCTAGTTGTGATGTGTAGAATGGAAACTTGTAAACAAAAGACAGATTGCACGAATCACTCTGTGTCAAATGTCCTATAGACCTATGAATTGGAACTGATAACGAGGTATAATTTTGTTACCCCGGCGAGCGATATTTACCCAGGTTATTAATTCCGACCTATTCTGTTATTAGTAGGTCGGAATGAGGCATAATATGAAGCATCGGTATTGTGAGCATGTTACTGAATTTACTTTAGTTTACTTTTGAGAGCATGGAACTCATTTGTTCCTCTAGCTGGGCGATCCTTGATTCGGCTTTTGAATTTTTACTGGGAGGCAAGCCACTGCTTCTTCTATTTTCCCGAGGCACTGATGGAGACAGTCTATTTCATTGTCTTGAGACCTCTTCATTTCTCTATCTCCTCAAGAATAAGGTTTAGCAAGATCTTGATATCCATCTGCTTTGTAAGGGCTGCGTCAGACGAAGCATCCATTGAGGCTTCTATAGAGTCTGAAACCATAAGTTGTCGATTCTTTGTCCCTTTCTGACCCCCCGGGGGCTGACCCGGTGGTCCCACGTTATTGCCATCAGACAGCTGGAGCGGGATCTGTTGCTATTCCTGGACCCCTGATTGCAGTCCTGATGCATCTACTGCCGGAGTCTGTATCTGCATGAGCTGGGTATGGAGTAGTGGCATAGCCTCAGAGGAGGGAGATGTTACCTGGGTCGGACAACTTTGGTTTGGTTCTTGTGCTGTAAAGATGGATGAGGGAGCAGCCTGGGCTGTTGCAAGTGCAGATATAGATGTAAGTGGGGATGAGGCCTGACGCGAGCTGTTGAGGATGTCTTCTATCCCGACTGCCCCCTCAGGTAGTCATGGTGGTTGGGCATTGAATTGGGGTGGTGCCACCTGAAATGACTTTTTCGTTAAATGTGGGAATTCTTTCATGCTTTTTCCCTCCTCCTTACTATTCCCTGCTGTTAAATCACCATCCAGATTTTTCTCTGCAGTGTCAATATTCTCCATCGGAGGCTGGGCTACAGGGGCCCCAGCTTCCAAGAGTGGCTCGGCAGGCTCCTCGACCGGCTCCTCTTCCAAACTCTCAAAACTTGAATTAAGGCCTGAGCGGGCTGACCGAGTGTCCAGCTCTGGCCGTTGAAGAAAGCGCTTTTGCCTGCACCAAGTGAGTTTTGGCCTTTAGACCTGCCGCAGAATTGACTTTAGCGACAGGATTGCTGTGTTTATTGTGCTTTCCCATCTTTAACTCCCCTTTAAATCGACACAGCAGATTTTTCACACTCCGTTTAAAGATTTGTCTTTTTTTTCTTTCCTCTCCTTCTTTATGGAATTAGTTTTAAATTCAAACATTCGAGGATGAGTTGAAGGAGGGTAAATTAAGGGATATAGAAGACAAATCTGCCTCTCAGTTTGTTAATTCAGCTCCGATTTTTAAGCTGCAAACACCTAAACCAAAGTTATCTGGGCCAGTTCACCTCACCTCCTCACCTCCTCAAGGGCAGCATCGCTCTCAGCAGAGCAATCCCACTCCCGCCAGCTCAGTTCCAGTCCGGGAAACCCAGCCTTGTCCTGCTCAGATATCCACCTCCATATGGGTCCTCTCAGCTCCTGCGAAAAAACACATCGCGCTGCCTCCCCGCTCAGTTTGATTCAATTCAGCTCAAATTCAACTTGCTGAAAGTACAATGGGAACATTCAAATGCGCCCGCCGACCACCGCCAGAAATCTCAGCTCCTTTAGCCATGATGTGCTGCTCCAAAACGCTGTGCCGCCATTGCCGTGGGAGAGAAGTGCGGTCACCTGAAGCTATGCGGAGACGTGGTTCTCCGCAGCCGTCCTCCGTTTTCTGTTTTTGGACATTGTTAATGTTTTCTCTCCCCTTCCACACTTTTATGCTGAGAAAAAGTACCATCGACTTGAGTTTCTAGAGCAAATCTAGAACGTACCGGCCAGGCGCTTTCACCTGCATCTGATTTATTGGTGCAATAAGAGAACCTATACAAGTTGATTACGCACTAGGTACGGTGCCCCTTGCATGCATGTTAATGAAGGATCACATGGACAGAGGTTTAGGATTCCCTGGGTATAAACTCATATTGTCGACATATGCGTTTGTGCTACTATATTTTTGGGACCCAACAACTAACCTTACTCCAACAATAACTGAGATAGCACAATTTGGGAGACAAAATGGTATAGGGTATACTGGGACACATCCTGATGTTCACCCTCACTGCAACCACCACTTGCTGCCCAGAGGAGTTTCCCTTGGAATGAACGAAAGGGCTGGTGCGCTACATAGGGGTACAAATACATATAGACCTGCTAAAAACATACAGAATAATTACAGCACTGTAATAAACAAACTAACCAAAGACATAGAATGGTGGATTATATTACCACTGTCCGTGGCAGGAAGAATTGCAATGATGAAAACAGTCGTGGTGCCCCCGGCTGCTCTATTTTTAAGTCTCCTTATTGGAGTTCACCAGAGCATTCTTCCACACACTGCGAACATTGTTGACTAAACTGGCTTGGACTGGAAAACAGCCCTAAATTAGATGGTCAACACTTATAACGCCGTGTGAAACCGGCCAGCTAGCAGCCTCTGATTTTGAATTATGCGGCACACAGCCAGTTCACACTCCGGGCCCCTCCCACTTACTGCATTTATGGCTGGAAAGTGATGCTGTGGGACGCAGCCAAAAACGTACAACACTATCAACCCAATCAGATGTACAATACAAGCGTGGAGATGGATGATAAAACAGTCTCAAGGAAATGTTATACTCTCCAGCGATAATTGTATGTATGTATGTCCCGCACACCATTTTAGATCAAGTTTTTCGTAAAGTATTCCATTGAGGGGAGCTATCTCGGAGTACGCTTCATCCTGGTAGCGCCGAAGTAATGTCCATAAAGTTGCTGATATGGGTAATATCAGTCCCGAGATGCTCACACCATGTGAAGATGATAAAATCATCAAAATCGATTTCATTCAAAATTTCAACTCGTTTAATTATAAGATCATCATTTTATTGTTCGTTTATGCAAATTGTGAAACCGGTGATCTCCAATATTCAAATGCATGTATTATGCTCAACGCCTTTGATACAGCATGTTAGGATCCCAGTTTCTTGTGAAAAATACAAGATGTTTAACCCAATGCATTTCGGGCACCTTCTGCCCTTCGTCAGGGGTTTGTATCTGTGAAGTTAAGAATCACATAAATGCTGTTACAATAGTGTATAACTTTTCACCTGAACTGTCATTTAAACAACAATATATCCATGTAAGTGGCCGATCTTAACGCTCCCAACTATACCGCTTTCCCGCTAAAAAGATATTCAACACATAATCACGATTTTACCCATGATGTACTAATCCATCATATTACTCCAAAAAAGTTACCATCCGTCTAAACACGAAGCATTCATCTAGATGTTCAGTACTACTTCTAACCTTTATTTAGAACGAAAAAACTAGCGTGCCGCTAATCTTACTTGAAAAAGTTGCAAAGGCCGCTTCATCCGTCTCTCCTATGGAGATTACGTCCCTTTCACTTTACCACGTGATGCGATCGTTTTGTAACCCTCGTTGTAATCACCCTCACCTGAGTGGCGGCTTTAACTAAACTCCTCGATGTTACTTAGCATACAACTCCCATAATTCCCCCAAGCTGTCTATTGGTCCATCTACTCAAGTTCCTATAGGTAGTCGTGATTTAAATTTGAATACCCCGCCCTGCCCTGAGTGGTCAATTAAATGCGATTTAAGTTGAAGATACAATTTACCCAAAACATGAATAAGAATAAAAATACAGACAATATAAACAATGCGGTGAACCTCGGTAATGACATTTTAAATACACCAAGAGTAATGGCAATGTATGATAATCAACATTATTTGATCGCGAAATAGAGTCCATCTTTAATCAATTTAAGTTCATCGTTGTTTGGGTGCTGGTTCAAAGTAGGATGACAGAGAAATAATTGTATGTATGTATGTCCCGCACTCTCCAGCGATAAAATTCCAATGGCGCCCAGTATGTCTGGAGAGAGGTGTCTTGGAGCAGAGAGGTACTCTAGGCAGTATGTTCATCAGCTCCAACTTGAATACTCTTGACCAGTTAAAAGAGCAGGGGATAATATCACAATACTAGGCATTTTTCTCTTTTCCAGGATACAGCAAACCTATAGAGATATGCATGGCAATGCACTGACATAGCCTTCATTGCTTAGTGTGCTTCCATACATAATTCAAAACGCTAGCCCAAAAGGCATTATATCTCATTGATGTGTTTTCAGCAGGGGGGCCACATCACCACAAACCCCAAAACGCATCCAGGAACGGGCAACTGACTTACAACTAGTCATCACAGATGAAAAGTGGTTATAGTGCTGCTCATTGATTAAAAGCACATTGCTAAATATTAGACACAGGTTGATCAATTTCAAATATGTGCATAGATTATTACACCCCTGTTAGGTTGCACAGGTACAGTTTTAGAGATAACTCTGACCTCACACAATGATGGGCTATAGAGTCAGACTTTACACGTAGCATGGGAATGCCCGGGCATAAGGGCCTACTGGGAAAGGTATTCGCTGAGTTAAGCAAAATAACAGAGATCCCCATAGCACCCAACCCGATGATTGCTAAGATATGTAAAGGATATTCCAGTCCCTGCTAAGAGTTTCACAGCGCTGGCCATTTCAGCTAAACGGCGAATGGCGATGAGGTGGGGCAGAGGGCCAACACCAAAGACAAGTGAATGGCATAATGAATTGATATACTGTAATGAAGCATCTGAGAATTACAGTCTGTTGATGCTTCCTATGTCCGTACCACAAAATATACGTGGACCATATGAGGCATATTTGGCACAATGTACTATAGAAAAGATTGACAGAGATGAACAGCAGATAATGTGTGACTTACACTCTTAAGTGAGACCACATTGTGTAGCTCATGGATGGAACAGGTACTCAGACAAAAACTCTATATGATAATATAGATACATACACCTGGCAAATTGCACATACGCTGTGGCGTGTTTGATCCCTCTTTTAATCTAATACTGAAACTGTATTCTCACCAACTGCTGTAATATGGCAAGTTGACTGCACTGTACTATGTTCCTCACCGCACAAAATCTGTAAATAATGACACTGGACCTGTATCTTAAACAGAATGTTTGAGTATCTCTAGTTGTGATGTGTAGAATGGAAACGTGTAAACAAAAGACAGATTGCACGAATCACTCTGTGTCAAATGTCCTATGAATTGGAACTGATAACCAGGTATAATTCTGTTACCCCTGCGAGCGATATTTACCCAGGTTATTCATTCCCACCTATTCTGTGATTAGCAGGTCGGAATGAGGCATAATATGAAGCATCGGTATTGTGAGCATGTTACTGAATGTGTTGCATATTTTACAAATATTTTCACCAAGTTTTTCCGACAAAAGGTGTCGGAGTAAAATTGTAGGTGTTGGGTAATTACCTCATGCAATATTTACCCCTTGCAATGTTTAGCAACCAACTCAAAACTGTGATTTGTGCACAAACTTCTGTTTGCACATTAATCGGAATGTGGCCCATAGTGTTTATTAGCCAACTCGGTGTAAGAAACTAAGCGAAAGGTTTGTGAATATCCACAAAGTTATATCGGGGGAGGGGGCGGGGTTATCACTGCTGTCTGTAAATGCAAACTCTGAGGATATGTTTCAGCAGATAACAGATCACTAAATTTGGGCTTTACATCTGAAACGCATAACACATTTCACTCTTCTCAGTTTAGGTCTGCAATTAATGTTCGGAACCTGAACCAACGTTTTTGCCTTTTCATTATTTAGCTTAAATCAGACAGTATTTGGCCTACTTATGGAAATATAACAACAGGTTCTCTAAAAACAACTTGTCAGGCTTACAGAATTCCTAGAAATGTCTTTCAGCAAAACATATCCGTTTTAGGCAATGTTAGCAGTATTCCACAGTGATGGAGTAGTAATGAGAGCCCACCCCAGTTTTGTCTCCCTAAAGTGGGTTCAGACTTACATCTTAACCAAAGATCCTTGCCTACGTTTTTTTCCAAACGCGTCAACTCCAACTGAGAGATCTTTACATTCACTAGATGTAAAGTGGGTTTTACATTTTTAACTGGACAAAATAAAAAGAATAAGCACTCATAATCGTTTCATAAATTACAGTCCAGTAAGAACAGGTTTACATTCTACAAAACAGTCCATTTCTAGTATTACTTTCAGACCAGTTAGAAAAACAAGCCCCTACCTGGTAGACCTAAAGCTCATTCCAAACAAGGTAAATCTGCTTTGATAGCCCTTCTGAGAAATGTTCCTATTTTAGACATATGTAAGGCTGCCACCTGGAGGTCTGTTCACAGTTTCACTAGGCATTACTGTCTGGAATCAGATGTCCACTTTTATTATGGGATGGGATTGCTATTCAATTCAGTGCTAATGACCCCCTTGAGTCCCCCATCCTTGAGGATCCTTTGGAAGAGGACAAGCTCCTCACCTGTAATACTAGCTCTCTTTCAGGGGAATCCTCATCATAGTCATAGTAAACCCTCTCTCCTCCCCGGACAAGAAATATTATAGTCGACATCAATCTTCACCCAAGATCCAATATTTTTCATAAAAAAGACCTCACTTATCACTTGTGGGGGCATGATAGGATACATGGTGTACTGTGAAGCCCTTAAATGTGCGCTGCTAGTTTTTTATCTTCTATGGTTTACTTTCCAGCATGTTGGCTCACAGTGTCCTACATTTGGTTTTTGTTTCCTTTCAGAAAAAGGTTGTGATAGATTTCCTGGAGCCACTTTTTCAATTAGTGTCTAGTTTTTATGTTCTTGACTTCATTTAAAAAAAATGAAAATTACATGAAATGTGGTCGTTTTCAGACTGTTATAGGCTGCAAACAAAAATGTAATGTTTTATGGTAAAAAAAAAAAAAAAACATATATATATATATATATATATATATATATATACAGACACACACATATATGTACATTTTTAAAGTGCTCCAGGATATCCATGTATAGGCGTGACTATTCAGTGCTTATGGCTTATTGATAAGGATCTCCTGGAAGAGGACTAATTTCAACAATAAAACAGCAAGCACATCTTGTTGTAAATACATAAAGCTGGTTGTTACTGCATGCAAGTACCTGGTATAAACTGAAAATGTTAAGAGGACTTCTTCCAGAACAGAAAGAAATGCATTTTAGCTATGATAATAACTATTCTCATAACATTAGAAGTCAAAGGGTTTGCACTAGTGAATATACACATTTATCTTGAAACAACACCCTCTCTGTGATCACAAAAGCACAGTCATTTTTAGGTCTCGGCTAGCGATGGCTGCGCTTGCGCAGTCTCGCTCGCGAGAGATAATGACTTGGGAGAAGAGGGGCTTGAACCCGCCCCTCTTCTCCCCTGTTCTCCATTGGCTGGCCTCGTAAATGCTGGCCAGCCATTGGAGAAGAGGTCCCGTCACTCAAATCATGCCCCGTCTTTTTCGGATTGGGGGGCGTGTTTTTTCGTTGCTTTTCGCAGGGCGTGTTTTTCTCTCCTCCAGCCAATGGCAAGAGGAGAGAAAAAGAAACACGCCCCCGAATCCGAAAACGCCACTGCGTTTCTCCGAGGCATTTCTGCTTCGCCTCGGAGAAAGGCAGTGGTGTTCAGGGCGATTCCCTTTAGGACTGGAAGCTGGGCTCGCTCGCCGGGGCAGCACGTAAGACTTGTTCCTCCTCCGTGAGTGTATTTATGAGACTGGATAGTGTGTGCTTCGTCACACAGTAAAATGGTATTTTGAGAGTTATGGTACAGAGGAAAATGAGGGCAGACTTAGCCTTTGATTTTGCTAACGGAGAGACAACGTGTATTACTAAATTATATGGCACGTTATTTGCAACATGAAATTCTTCTAGTTCGTTGAAATGTTCTTTAAATACAGGTAAATGAAACGATGCTTTGTGGACTACGCTTCTACATCTGTAAGGAGGCAGGCTACACCCACAAAACGCCAGTGTTTCGACACCCGTTCCCTCGCTTCTCCAACACGTATCCTACATCACCACCCGTATCCCTTACTCAACTAGACGTATAATTACCTTTATGCTTCTCTTTCTTTTAGAAATACTTTCATTATTTACTGCGCAGAGTTACAACCTGCACGCTCTAGTCGAACCTTACCTGACTTACTTAACTGACACCACGTGACATTTATTTCCCCCAACCAATCATAGCCACGGGCTAATCGTGGCCGTAGCTTCACGCATGACGTCCATGTTTTGACGTACGGGTCAATTTTTACTCCGCCTGCTCTGGGAAGTTTGAGGACTTCCTTTCCCAGACTGCTCTGCTCCTGTGACGTAGAAAACGCGCCCAAGGTTTGAGCCGAGGTGGCGGGAGTCCGGGCACGGTAAGTGAGTGAGGACTAACCGTGCAGTATTCATTATGAGCCTGCTGCGAGACGGTCTCTAGTCTCTAGTGAAGTGAGCTGGCAGCCAGAATCTCTGGGACCCGTCTGTGGTCACGAACGGTTGAGCTGCGTGCGTCAGACGCTGATTTCTCCTTCTAGTTTGAAGAATGATTTATAAAGGGTGTTGCATATGCTCCTTTTTTTTTTTCCCTCACACATGTAATTCGATACAGCGGTAACCTGCCTTTCTTTTCTCCGGTTACATAAAGGAACGTTATGTTTTGAAAGTTCCATATCGCCTGTCTCTGGCAGTTAGACCTTTGCAGAACTACCTGTAACATCTGCTCGGGTTTGCTATACTTATTCATATTTATTTACAGCTATTTTATATAGCGTGAACTTTACCCTAAGGTGGCGGAGCACTTTACAATATAACGAAGTAAGTTACATAAGGAGTGAGGGTCTTATAGGATCCTCTTTGTCGAATTTACATGTTAACAAGTTACAATGGACTTTAATTTATTACAAGATACAATTGCGTTTATAAAAACGAAAGGTGGCACAATTAGGGTAATACAGGTACAAAATACATATTTACAAAATTGAGCTCCCTTGAATGTCATGTGGTCATGAGGGTCATGACCTGGAGTGAATTATTCATAGAAGTGTCTTTGGAAGAGAAGTGTTTACATCTGTTTTGAAAGTCCGGACGAAGGCGGTGTTACGAAGGATTGGAGGTAGCAAGTTCTAGATAGTAGTTGCATGACCTGAGAAGGATTGTGCCATAAATCTTTCCCTTTTAAAAGTAGGAGGTTTGAGCAGTACATTTTCAGCATTGCGTGAAGGTCTCTGCACTCTATTCAGCAGAGCGGGTGCTGTGGTACACCGCAGTTACAGTGCCGCTGCAGCCCTCACTCTGTGCTGTATTCTGCACGGATCTCAGCCGTTCCTGCACTCCTGCCAGACAGAGCCGGACACAGCAGTCCAGCCCAGTGAGGGATTCCAGCTGTTGCCTCACTCCCTCTGTCTGCAGCGCTCAGCCCTCTGCCCTCCGTTTAACTGTCTGCCTCTCTAATGGCCTGGAGTCTTGACAGGAGGTGCTCCCTGGCATCTGCTGCCAGAGTGCGCAGTGTTTAATGTCTTCACTTCCCCTCTTAGGTCCCGAGGCCCACCAGACAGCACGCCATGAGAAGCAAGCAGCTCAGCGGCTGCTCCAGCGGGGCCGGGTGCTCGTCAGAGAACTCATCCTCATGGTCATAGGCTCTAACAGGTCGGTTGCTTCTGACAGCATTTGTTTTGTAATTACGTGAATGCTCGCAGTGTGGGTGATTTGTCTTGGTTGTCGGCCCAGTCTCTTTTTCTTTCTTTCTGATGTTGGCATTTAACTCCTTTGTTGCTCGTGCCTTAAACACTGTTAAATGATGATTTACTGCTAATCTCGTCACAGGTGCTGGAAGGTTTGTGGAAGCCACTGTGTGTGTATGTGGCTCTGTGTATGTGTATGTGGCTCTGTGTATGTGTGGGTGGCTCTGTGTATGTGTGGGGGGATCTGTGTGTGTGTGTGTGGGTGGCTCTGTGTGTGTGGGTGGCTCTGTGTGTGTGTGTGTGGGTGGCTCTGTGTGTGTGTGTATGTGTGGGTGGCTCTGTGTGTGGCTCTGCATGTGTGGCTCTGCGTGTGTGGCTCTGCGTGTGTGGCTCTATGTGTGGTGGCTCTGTCTGTGTGTGGGTAACTCTGTGTGTGTAGGTGGCTCTGTGGGTGGCTCTATTTGTGTGTGGGTTGCTCTGTGTGGGTGGCTTTGTGTGTGTGGCTCTGTGTGTGGGTGCAAATGCAATAGGTCTCGCATTGGAGAGTGATTAAGCTATTGACATTGTAAATAACAATGCCGTTTCTATAAATGTTTTAAAAACAAAAACATAAACAAGAATGTCATGAGCAATGCCAACAGCTCTAACTTTAAAATGCCGAGACCATTGCATTGTAAATGCTTGTTTTCTATTGTCATAAAAGAAATTGAAGGGCATCTGCTCTGTTTATAATGCTCTGGTACCATCATTGTTGGACACCGGAGTGACCTCATGCAACTGCATAAGGTACTGTAATTATGTAAAAGCTGGTCCCCACGGGGGAAGTGCAGCCCTTGACTTCCACAGCAAGAGTCAGAACAAAGATAGAAAAAACATCTCACATGAGAGTTTTACAATTATGCATTTAGTGTTGAAAGAAGGAGCTTATTTTCTGATGGTTTAGGCATCCAGCACTGCATCCGTTTTTTAACTGTCTTTGTGAGTTTCATTTGGTAATTCCTTAAAATTGGAATGCAGCACATCATTTCGTTAATCACACAGCATTCTGGCCTTGTTTAAACTCCAGCCTAGGGTGCTTTATGAACCATTCGTTGCATTTTTTCGCTCTCTAAAGTTATCTTGCACTAACCGGTGTTGTTACAACTTTGGCTCTGTTACAATATGGGGGGTTCTAACCCTATGGGCACTCTGTTACAATATGAGGGTTTTAACCCTATTCAAAAAGTGATTGTACAAGTGACACTTGACCTTGTGGAAATTGTGTGATTTCGACCGTTATCGCTGGGTGTGCAATCTAGTGTAACTACACATGCCATGTTAACGCAAAATAGGTAACACCTACTTTTTAATTACAGTGTGATTAATACCCATCTGGAAGTTATTTCACCTATCTGAAATTGGATTTCCATTTGTTAGTGCTATCTCCAGCCATAATGTTTGGTATGTAACATAACCATGCAATCTATTTAATCTGATTACAAAACGCATTGAAATTGACACAATTATTGCTGTTATAACCAAAGGCGACACCCAGAGGGGAGGGCCGGTGACCTTCTCGATGACCCCAAGATCCTCTAGCGCCTGTAATTCTCATTCGACCTGAGGCCTCAGATGGAAGGGGAACCGTCTCAGGGCTGTTGGATTGAAGGGGGTGTCAATGTGGAGTTTGAACTGTTTGTGCTTTTAACTTGCCTAGCCTGCGATTCGTGCATCGAGCAAACAATACTACAAATAAGTCTTCCTCCTCATCGTCCACGTTGAACGCGGATTTGTGCACACTAGTGCGATCTGGAGTGTTATCCAACGATAGATGCTTGAGGGCTGCCGCTGCCTCCCGCGGTTTGCCAAATGGGGTTTGAAACCTTCAGCTGCTGCATATCATGGCAAAATGGGTTGTCTTCCCACATTTACAGCACATCTTGCCATTCGCAAAGCACACACCAGGCGTGGAATGTTCTAGCCCACAGTTACCGCAGGGCCCACCGGAGGGCTGTCACTGTGGTGGGTGCGTTGGCCTGTATGGTGTCTACCCTTTTAGCTATAAGGGCGATGGGCCTGGATGGACATGGCATGGATGGGTGTTTGTTGAGGGCTGCTTCCATTTCTTCAGCTCTCGAGTTTGACAGTTTGTGTGATCGAGCTAGTATGAGAATTTCATACAGGGATATTCCTGGTTGTCTTAAAATTAGCCAGCGGAGCATTGCAGACCAACACCCTTGGATGACCTGCACGTGGATCTCTTCCAGTTGATCATGGAAGGTCCATGTGCTTGCCAACTTCCCCAGCTGTGCATAGAACATGTCCAGAGACTCCATGTAAGACTGCATGGCTTGGGGCAGCTTGAAGCGCTCGAGGTCTGGGTCAACTTGTGAATCAAAATGTTTATTGAGGGCTATTTCCGCTGTGTCGAAGTCGTTGTCATCGGCCATGTCAGGCAGCATTTCGAAAAGTTCATATAGTTCAGCTCCCCCACAATGCTTGTGCAGGGACCTCTTGATGGCGCCATCTGTCTCTCTTGTGCCTCAAAAATGGTGATTGAGGCATCCTATCCATGACCACCACAGGGGGGCAGCAGTTACAGGGCCCACTAGCTCACTGAATGTAGGGAGTGCAGTTACTGCTGCATTTGTTTGATGCCGGGAGACCCTGGGGGAGCGCCCACTCATGCCTGCTGCTGAACACTCATGGTTGATTTGGCTAGTGACTGGGTGCACTGTACTTATGGTGTCTTATTTTGTCCGTATCCCTATATGTTGAGTCACTGTGCCTTTGTTATATTTATTAAAGTGTCATTCTTTTCCTCCTTTTTTTCCAGAATAGTCCTCTTCCTGTGTTTGTGGGGGCACAACTCAGCAGCCGCACTCCACCGAGGAGCAACTGTTGTTGGCCGGTCAATGTAGGGCCTGGAGCACCCACTTGGTTGGGCCTTGCGATAGGGAGTGTCCCTCCGTGGCCTTTCAGCGTTCAACTCACCTCTGTAGGCAAGTGGAGGAAGATTTGTGTGCCGAGCCCCGCTCAGACTACTGCTCAGCCATGTGGTAGGCTTTGATGCTGCGGCTGCAGTCAGCTGATGGGCGGTGAGCCCGGGAAGGGAGTGCAACGGTGAGCTGGAGCGCGGACGGGAATTTACCACCGCTGCTGATGGCTGTGAAGCTGCCGGACCGGGTGCATGGTGCAGCACGCGCATCAGGATGCCAGGTAAGCCTGCTGGTTGTGCTGATCGGGCTGGATTGCCCCAACCTGGGCGTGTGAGGCGAAGGCTGCAGTCGCAGGCGTACCGTGCTCTGAAAAAATCGCCAAGGCGGAATGGGACGGTACCGGCCTCTTCGTCAATGTGGCGGGGGAGGCGTCGCTCTGCCATTGCTTAAGCCTCACCAGCCTAGGAGCTGAACATACACACACGCACATTGTAGTTCACAGCCGGTGAAGACCCTGTGTGGTCTTGTGCCTGTTTATTTATCTCCTTGGGCCGCATCTAGTCCGGGGAGTGATACAGGTGGCAACATATTATTACAGAGTCCGGATGGCTCTCTACACTGATGATGTGGGCAATTGCAAACATGGTACAGTTCAGTGTAGCATCTTGCTCCCAACCGGGGCATAGCCGGTGCAGCTTGTTGCGTGGAACCGGGGCTCAGGTCAGACGGGTCCAAACCTGACCTGCACCGCCTCTATTTACTTTAAATACTACCTCTCAAATGCATTTTTTCTAGTGTATGCCTGGCGCCAGGGTCTCGCTCTGTTCACTAC
The DNA here is from genome assembly GCF_964204655.1 of Triturus cristatus. Lineage (NCBI taxonomy): Eukaryota > Metazoa > Chordata > Amphibia > Caudata > Salamandridae > Triturus > Triturus cristatus. The sequence continues at coordinate 945,408,376 of NC_140582.1, forward strand.
GGGCACGGAGGGAGGCGCACGGGCAGGTAGGAAAGAAAAAGAGACTCCAGGCAGGCTGCAGCGAATAAGTATGATTTACCTTTGGGCTCATTTTAGAGAGGCTGTATTTTGGAGGCAGGGGGCTTTTTCTGTTGGTCAAATGATGAGCTGCTTTTTAATTGGGTGTATACAGCACCAACACCAGTCATCCAATTACAAAAGAACTTGGCTCAGCTTTGAGCCACAAAACGAAGTTACCAAGAAAGTGAATACTCTTTTATACTCACCATTCCTGCACTCGGTGACTGTACACAATATGGAACCTTCAAGAAAATCTATAATCACACAAAACACTAAAAAGGCAATCCTGAGGAAGACAACCTGATTTGCCCAAGATAAACCCGGTGAGGCCCAGTGGCGGCTTCTTTACTAAGGCAGAAGAGTGTCACCCCACTGCTTTTTAGAAGTGTAAATAAAGGAAGAAAAAAAATGATAACTCAATGTTATTATCATTGTATTTTTTCCTGCTGCAACAGCTTTGAGGGCGGTGCAGAGCAGGGCTGCTCTGGTGACAGAGGAGCGCATGAATTTTTGGCCAGCCATCTTTTCTTCAGAAAAAGCTGGGGGATTCATGTAAGCCAAATCTCCCTGAACTCCCCCACATGTCTAGTTTTCAGACATTTCTGGATCTGGGACCAAAAACACGGATGCCCACCAATCTACCGCAAAACGACTTGGTTTTTCAAGGGGGCCACAAGTGCTTTTGGTCCCAGGCATGGCGGCCATCTAGGGAAACCTGCCAAACCCAGACATTTCTGAAAACTAGACACCCTGGGAGGTCTAGGGAGGTGTCGCTTGCATTGATCCCCCAACATTTTCCTACCCAGAATCCCCTGCAAACCTCAAATTCAGCTAAACAAAATCAAATTATTCTCACATTTCTGTGTGGGAAAGTTGTGGGATCACTGGGCTCACACAAATTTCCTACCACCCAGCGTTCCCCCAGGTATCTTGACAAAAATGTTACCTCACTTTTGTGGGTGGGCCAAGTACCCGCGGCAGTGAAGGGCCCCAAATGTATTGTGGAGACATCAAAATTATCCATCACAAAACGACCTGCCTTTGCAAGGAGTCACCTGCATTTTTAATTTTGGACACAGCGGCCTTGCCGCGAGGACAAGCACCATCTCAAATTGATGAGAGGCTGAGGCGAGAACTATGTCCGAGCCATTCAGCACAGGGAGCCAAATATGAAGAGAGTCTTGCCACGGACTTCCTACTACCTACACAAGGTTTTAAGAGAGCAATAATATTACAAGTCAGCGTAGGGAACCCACTTAGGGAAAATAATTGATTGCTCTCAGGACTACATGTCCCAACAGGCTTTGGAATATCAGCACGCACTTAGCGAGTCCCACGAGGGGCAAATAACCAATAAAAACATGCCTGACAATTGAATATGTAAAAGAGCATCCGCAGCGCCACTTCACAGCTTCAATGCCTCTGAAGAAACGGCGTGAGCCGTGGAAACGCGTCAGGCATCAGGAAACTACAGCGGGAAGATCACGGCAAGCTGATATATAAAAAGGCGAACTTTTGAGTGCTGCCCTAGAGCTCAAGGGCATTTGTTTAATAAAAAAAAAATATATATATATATATATATATTCACTGAAAAAACCAAAGGTTTCAGGGGTGTTATAGTTAGCTGGACTTTTCACTTGTACAAAACCATTGAAATTCCCCCGTTATAGTTAGTTCAGCTAACTATAACTCGCGCGCCCGCAATGCGCTGCTGATGACGTCACATATTACATCACTCATGACATGGTCAGTGACATCACTCATGACATCACTGATGACATCTCAATGACATCACTGATGACATCACTGATGACATCATCTAGTGAATGTCTGTTTTTCTGAAAATTAAATATGTTTTATATATGTATATCTCAAGGTCGATGGAAGAATAAATGGGTATATAAGTGTCTAAATGGATGATTTGTTTTTGAAAAATTGATTGTGTAACTGACTGATTAAGTGTATCATAGTGAATACATGGCTTAGTGAGTAATGTTTAAATATGTAAATATCTGTATCAGTCTCTCAATTTGTGTATAAGTGGCTGCATGGGTTGGTGAGTAGCTACATGGGTGTCTATATAGGTTATTAGTTGGTTTTTTGAGTATCAGTCTGAGTGTCTGCATGGTTCGGTGGGGGGTATTACGTAGTGCATAGGTGCATGAATGAGTGACTCACTGTTTGTATGTGTTGAAGACAGCATGTGTGCAGGACTGTATGGGTGGATGAGTGTGTGTATGGGTGTGTTAGTGAGTGAATGACTGTCTCAATAGTGTCTTTATGAGTAACTACATATGTTTTAAACTAGTATATGTGACTATTGGTGTATATAAGTGAGTATATGTGAGAGTGAGAGATTGAAAGAGTTCCTGTATGAATAAGTATGTGTTTCTATAAGTGATTGTTTAAAAGACTAAGTATGTGTAAGTTTCCGTAGAAGTAAGTGTGGTGGTGTGTGTATAACTGTATATGCAAGTAAATGTATGTTTAATTCTTTATTAGCATGAGTGACTATGTGTGTGAGTAACTCTATGGATGAGTGGCATTGTGTAACAGGATGTATAGGTGTATGAGTACATATGATGAGTGAGTACATGTATGAGTGACTGTATAGGACTGTTGGTGAATGAGTGGATGTGTATGTGGATCTTAGAATTACTGAAGAGGTTGTTGTAACTGGTATTGGTATGTCCATTGTTTTGAAAATTTTAGTCTCTATTTTTGAATGTGTGTATCAAAGGTTATATTAGGGTGAGAGGAGGTCTGCCACTCTATCACAAGGATGATGTCATCAGTGATGTCATCAGTGATGTCATTTGAGATGTCATCAGTGATGTCATGAGTGATGTCACTGACCATGTCATGAGTGATGTAATATGTGACGTCATCAGCAGTGCATTGCGGGCGCGCGAGTTATAGTTAGCTGAACTAACTATAACGGGGGAATTTCAATGGTTTTGTACAAGTGAAAAGTCCAGCTAACTATAACACCCCTGAAACCTATGTTTTTTTCAGTGAATTTCTGAGGTTTTTTAAATGCTAATTCCTAACTATAACATGCCTGAAACCTATGATTTTTTCTGTGAATTTCAAAGGTTTTTTAAATGCTAATTTCTAACTATGCCTACAGAGATAGGACATGTGAAGAAAGAAGAAAAAATGCACAGAAAGAAAAAAAAGAAGTGCAGAAAGAAGCAACAGAAGTCCTCAAAGACGAAGAAAAGTGCAGGAAGAAGGATAACGCGCAGAAAGAACAAAAAGAAGAGCAGAAAGAAGCCTTGTTGCAAAATCATCCTGTACCCTCAACTTTTTCAGACGGATACTGGTGGTAACTGAGTCTGACTAACCAGTCCTAGAGCCAGTGCTATGTTAAAAGACACTTAGAATACAGTGAAAACACCTACATACACTAGGGAACATTATGCGTTAGGGTCCCCCGGTGATTAGCATGACCTCCTCTGTAAGCCCCTAGTATATAATAGGGCAGGGGGATTAAAACTACCTCTTAAAACAGGTCGTTTTTGCACACGTTAACTCAGGCCCCGTTCCCTCGCTTCACCACTGTGTAAACACGCCCTGTGTCCGTTTTTAGTTTGGAGATTAAGTTCATTTGAATCCTGAGGGTCCCTAGGGTCCAACTAGCCCACTAGGTACCTCTAGTAAGTGCCACAGAGCTGTGTTGCAGAGAGGTGTAAAAAGTGGCACAGCCTGGACCACCTCTCTGCAATGCAGCTCAGTGGCGCTTACTGGAATCACTTGGTGGGCTAGTTAGCCCCCAGGGGCCCTCAGTATTGAAGGGAAATTATATCCACAATTTAAAACGTGCCATAGTGCGTGTTTGCACACGTCACCTCAGGCCCCGTCCCCTCCCTTCACCACTGTGTAAACGCGCCCTGTGGCTGTTCTAAGTTGAGAGATTAAGTCCCCTTGAATCCTAAGGGTCCCTAGGGTCAAACTAGACCACTAGGTACCTCCAGTAAGCGCCACAGAGCTGCGTTGCAGAGAGGTGTAAAAAGGGGATTGGCCTCAGAACACCTGTCTGCAGCGCAGCTCCCTGGCGCATACTGGAGATGCCTGTTGGGCTAGTTGGCCCTCAGGGACCCACAGTATTGAAGAGGAATTAATTCCCCAACTTACAACTCGCCAGGGGGCGCGTTTGCAGAGTGCTGCAAGGAGGGGGCGTGGCCTCCGGCAAGATGCTAGTCTTTTATTTATTTTAATTTTTTAAGAAGGGGGGCTGTGTGGTTCCCCTTCTTATTCTAATTTATTGGCCCTGATGACCCCATCCCTCAGGGCCTGTCTCCTAATTATATTTTTTTTACCCCAATCCCCAGGGCCGGCCACTGTTTTTTATTATTTTTAAAAAATATATATTTATAGACACACCTAGGACATGCTGGACAAACCGTACGTACCTATCACCATGACGATTTGAGTGATATTCATTAAAAGGCGACTATGCATACAATGAATCCACGTGGAATGTATTTACACCACTAGTGAAGCTCTGACATGTCTGATGCCCTACCGTGCCTAATCCCGGTAGACACCCTTGTCGTTTATTTATACAAACATGGGTAGCTATTGACGGGCACATTTAATACACATGCACACCAAGCCATTCAAAGGGGATTAGACAAAAATTCGACCAAAACTATGTAAGAAACCCCCCTCACGGTTAATAAAACACACATCCACTGCCGGATGTGTAATACTTTTTATTTTACTCTCTGGAAAGGGGAGGAACATCACTTGAGAGTCACAGCGCGCTCCTGGCAGAGCCCAATGCTGTGTTACACCCACCAGCTAGTGCATATGCTATAACACTCTCTAGCCCATGTGCACTGTAACACCACCCCGTGAATATGCCATGCCACACTTGTCTTCGCACGGGTTATATTGCCCCATCTGACGTGCCTTCCTCGATGCCTATGTTATAACGCACAGTGCTATGCCATACATATTACAATCTGGGATCCATATCTTTGTCACAGTGCATATGCAACGTTACACTCCCCAGCACATATTTTATATTACAACTTTAGAGACTAGTTAGGTTACACAACACTGCCCTGTGCATATTACACTCCAAGGCGCACATCGCATAGCACGCGCTAGTGCCTGTGCTAGCTCGCGCTCTCCAATGAATCTGTCATTGCGCACAATGTATTGCATATTATATTTCACGCCCGGTTCATCTTATATCACACTTTTTGGTGCATAGTTTATACCATACACTATATCTAGTTTTCATTTTCAATCGTGCTCTCAGGACTATGTTCTATATAACACTGTGTTCACCTACCCTTTTCACGGGCATTACATTTTGCGATAGGGGGTGGAGGGTCAGGTGGTGTTTCTGCCAAGTGAACCCAGAGTCACAGTCACAAACGTCCTCTTCTTCCTGAATAAAAGTGAGATTATGCTGCATATTTTAAGTAGTTCGCACAGACAAACGTTTTAAAAACAATAAAGTTCCTAATACCCGCCTTCTCTGAACAGTTAGCTTGCTGCCCCATCCCCCTCCTCCCTATCCTCTGTTGTGTGAATCCATGGACTAGCCTCCTCCCTCCTGCCATGCATGGTCTGATGTGCTGCCACTGCCCTCAATTTAGTATGATGTACCAGTCCCCTCCTCCTGCCCTCCATTGCCCAATTCTATGCCCCATCATTGACCTCCTGCTTAAACTCTGGGCTTAGTTTGCTGCCCCTATTCTCCTTCCCCCTGCCCTCTGATGTCTTTGTGCATGCCCCTGCTCCATCCTTTTTGCCCACCATGTTCCATGGACCTGCCACTCCTATCTACTCTGAGTGTTCTGTTGAGCTGCCACTCCCCTCCCACCTGCCTAGCATTGTCAGATGACTGTAACCTGCCCTGACACCTCCACCCTGCCTGTCCACATGCCATGCCCCTATCCTCTTCCTCCTGTCCTACATGGTCCATTGTACTGCCACACCCTTCTGCCCTCCCTGGTCTGTTGTGCTGCAACTGCTCCTCCTGCCTGCCCCGTGCGGTCTGTTGTGAGGCCCCTACCCTGAACTTTCTTGTCTGTGCACAGGTCCTGACCCTCCCTTCTATCCTCCATCGTCCTTTGTGCATGTCCCTGCACCCTCCTTCTTACCCATCATAGCCATTGTGCTGCCACTAACCCTCCCACTTGCCATGCATGGTCTTCTGTGCTGCCATGGCCCCTCCCACCTTCCCTGTGTGGTCAGTTAGCTGCCCCTGACCCCCTCCCACCTTCCCTCCATGGTCTGTGTGTATGCCATCACAGTCTCACTGTTGCTCTTCATGGTGTGTCTTGCTTCTAGTGCCCATCCTGCCTGACCTCCATGGCTATCTTTTTTTTTTTTTTTTTTTTTTTTTTGAAACCGTTTATTACAAATCTCAAGAATATACAATTATGGGCCCACAACCTTCCGGCCGGCCGCTAGGAATGGCAGAAACATATGGCATACGTTCATAGAACCCTTGGCATTACAAAGTAGCATAAGCAGGAGTCATCAACATCATGAGCCACCGCCATAATGCGTCACAGTTGTGAGAAGTTGGCCTGATGTATGATGTCACTAGTTATAGTGTACACCTTATATCAGTCCAAATACCCTTATGGTGATTGGTTGTAAAGTCAACCTTATAGACCAGCTATCCTAGTGGTAGCATGGACAAGAGCAGTCTTAGGCTAAACTCTGAATGGCATGTGAAGCCAGCTGTGATACCATATATAATCCCTTGAATACCAAATGAAAGGACACCACAACAGATATATATATAAAATAAAGTGTATTTATTCTAAGCAAACCCTCAGCACTCTTTATGAGATTAGAGGTAAGTACAACACAGTCTTATTAATGCATACAGTAAGTCACACAGGTAAGTAATACAGTTAGGCCCTAGGGGCCACGCAAACCATATACTAAGTAAGTGGTATAAGAACCACTGTCACGGAAATAGAATAGGCCTAGGCCTAGGGAATCGCTGGGGCTACACTACACTAGCGTTAGTTAGGAAGTGGGAGGCCCACGGGATTCGTGTGCAGAGTGGAAACACTCACGCGTAATGCGTAAAAGTCAATAGCAATATTACAGTTTAGAAATAGATAGATTTAGGACACTTCCGGAGTAGCTAGGAAGTTGAGACTTGAAAACTAGACACTAGGATAGTCACTATCCTGATGAGCACCGGAGTACCCAAGTTACCTAGCCCACAGGCTGCGGGTGCATAGGGGTGAAGATGCGTCGTTTTCGTCGTCGACTCCTATGGATGCCTGAAGAAAGATGCTGACAGGCAGTCAGGGGAGAGTGTCCGGTGGATCCCAAGGCTGGGATCAAGAAGAGAAGAAACCTGCAAGCAGAGGGGACAGAGTCAAGGTCACTAGCCAGTGACCACGTGGAACCAGGAAGGAACCAGGCGATGTCGTGAAGAGTTGCAGGTGAAGGTGAAGCTTGTCGCTGCAGCCAGGAGGACCAGGAAGCGTCGAGGACGACCAGGACCAGGAGGCGAGCTGTCCCACGAAGGCTCTTGCTGTCGGCGGCGTCGAAGTTGGACTAGGACTCACCAAGCCTTGGCAAGCGGAACCCACGAAGAACAAAGGACTTGCTTCTGGTGCAGACCAGGAAGGTCTGGGGTGCTTCTTCTTTGCAGAGAAGCGGGAGCCAGTCTGGAGGAGCCAAACCAGCGCAGAAGATTTCAGGGAGCGTCGTCACAAAGGCCACTAGCCAGCGGGCAAGCAACCGGACAGACGCGGCAAGCAGGAAAATGCTGAAGGGCCCCACGCAGGACTCGTGGAGTGTGGGGGGCTGATCTTCGGTGCAGATGGTGCTTGGGGTTGGGGCTTCTCAATCCCCGGTGCACAACTTCGAGGGTACCTCAGAAGCTGCGCTGTAAGTTACTAGCCACTTTTCCCAGGTAGCCGGTCCCACGTCGCTCGTCGCCTCCACGGATCTCAGCTCTGCTGCAGATGTGGATGAGGGTCGGAGAAGTCTGGAAGTCAAGGCTCTGGTCGGGCTCTGCAGTCGGTTCCTCGTAGAACGGTCGCAAAGCAAAGGGTAGTCTCTTGATGGTGCCTGTTTGCACAGGGTAGCCACTCCTTGGCTACAAGGGAGATTCTTCAGTCTTCTTCTTTCGTCGAATGTCGAAGGTCCAGAGTTTCTGTTCAGTTTTGCAGGTTCAGGATAATCTAAAGTCTTGAGGCCCAACTCCCACTCTTATACTAATCTGGGGGGCTGGGATACCTGCTAGGTCACGCCTTATGGGTGGGACCTGGGAGGGGGTGGTTACACCCACTTCCCTTTGTCCAGTTTCGCGCCAGAGCTGGGGCTGGAGTGCCCCAGCGCCGGTTTGAACTGGACTATGCAAGGAGCACCTTGTGTGCCCCAGGCATGTCTCATTCCTTTCAGCCCACCCTGCCCCAATACACTAAAGGCTGTCTGGGGAGGTGCTAGCACCTCCCCAAGCAGGAAACCTATTGTCCAGGCCTCCCTGGCTGGGATCACTCCCAGCTGCAGGAGGTCAGACTTGTGTCGTGGCAGCAGCATCCATTTTGTGATGCTGAGGCTTTGGTCAGAGGCTAACAGTTGAAGTATGATTTTAACATGTCTTTCCCTCTAGAAGGGGGGGGATAATATTCTCATGTCCAGAAATGGCATGGGGGTATTATTCCCTAGTGTTAGACACCTTACACGACATGTTTTGATAAAGCCAAACCATAGTTACCATAACCGTCTAAGATTATAAGGCACTTTAAGAGTATATGGTAGGCTATATCATAGAACAGCTATAAGGACAAGGTTCCGAAAGCTGCAGACAGGCTCAGCTCATGCTAGAGCACCATCTCACATGTTACCAAGCACTCTGCCTCCAGGATTGTCAAGGCCTGCCATAGGAGTGACTGATAGGTACACATGTGTCTATATGTAAGTTAGGTATAGGAATACTACACCTAAGCAAGGGGTGATTACACGACCTTGCCCCAGCTGAGTGATCAGCCAGTTGTGTCAAAATGGAAGGCCAGGCCAGGGGTGGCATAATACATGCTGCAGCCCCTGGTAGGCCTAGGGTACACCTATGCCCTGGGTACCTAGGGTACACTGTACAGGGGCCAATAAGGTGATCCTATCCAAATGGGTTATGCACCTAAAGTACATAGTATTAATTTAGAGAGAGAACAGCAGGGCTGTGGGTCTGATTAGCAGGCCCACAGCCACATCTAAGTCGAAAACCAGTAAAGCAAAAGCAAAAAGTGGGGGTGAACATAGAAAGCAGACCCTACTCTCCTACACAACCCCCCCCCCAAACTTAGGGACATTAAACTAACCTTGACCAGTTGAGTCTTCATGTTCTAAGTGGAAATATCTGGAGAGTCCATCTGCATTGGCATGGTCAGTCCCAGGTCTATGTTCCACTGTGAAGTCCATCCCCTGTAGGGAAATGGACCACCTAAGAAGTTTGGGATTTTCACCCTTCATCTGATTTAGCCACAAGAGGGGCTTATGGTCTGTCTGAATCTTGAAGTGAGTGCCAAACAAGTATGGCCTCAGCTTCTTCAGGGCCCAAACCACAGCAAAGGCCTCCCTCTCAATAGCTGACCAACGTTTCTCTCTAGGGGTCAGCCTTCTACTTATAAAAGCAATGGGCTGGTCTTGACCATCTACATTCAGTTGTGAAAGAACAGCTCCCACACCTAACTCAGAAGCATCTGTCTGGACAATGAACTCTTTGGAGTAGTCTGGACTTTTCAGAATAGGTGCACTGCACATGGCCTGCTTCAGGTCATCAAATGCTTTTTGACAGCTTACTGTCCACTGAACTTTCTTTGGCATCTTCTTGGAGGTCAAGTCATTAAGTGGTGTCACTATGGACCCATAGTTCTTAACAAACTTTCTGTAGTACCCAGTCAGGCCCAAGAAAGCTCTGACCTGAGTCTGGGTAGTTGGAGGAGCCCAGTCCTTTATGGTCTGGATCTTGCTCTCCAGTGGTTGAACCTGACCCCCACCAACTAGGTGGCCCAGGTATACAACCTTGCTCTGCCCTATCTGGCACTTAGTGGCCTTGATAGTGAGGCCTGCCTTTTGCAGGGCCTCTAAAACATTCCTCAGGTGGACCAGGTGATCCTCCCAGGTGGAGCTAAAGACAGCAATATCATCAGGATAAGCTGCACAATAATCATTCAACCCAGTAAGGACTTGATTCACCAGCCTTTGGAAAGTGGCAGGTGCATTCTTCAAACCAAAGGGCATTACCACAAATTGATAATGTCCTCCTGGGGTCGAGAAAGCAGTTTTGGCCTTTGCACTCTCAGCTAGTCTGATTTGCCAGTAGCCTGCTGTAAGGTCAAATGTGCTCAAAAACTTAGCAGCTGCCAGTCTGTCAATGAGCTCATCTGCCCTAGGTATTGGGTGGGCATCTGTCCTAGTGACAGCATTGAGACCTCTGTAATCCACGCAAAACCTCATCTCTCTCTTACCATCTTGGGTGTGAGGTTTTGGCACAAGGACTACAGGACTAGCCCAAGGGCTCTCTGAAGGTTCAATGACTCCCAGCTCCAACATCTTTTGTACCTCAACTTTTATGCAGTCCCTGACATGGTCAGGTTGCCTGTAGATTTTACTCTTCACAGGCAGACTGTCACCAGTGTCCACCTCATGGGTGCACCAGTTTGTCTGACTTGGGGTCAGAGAGAACATATGTCTGTAGGCCTGCAGAACCTGTCTGCAGTCCTGTTGCTGATGGACAGTGAGGCTGTCAGAAAAGACCACACCATCAACTGAGCCATCATCAGGGTTCTGAGTCAACAGGTCTGGGAGAGGGTCACTCTCTTCCTCCTGCCCCTCATCTGTAGCCATGAGTAGCCCCATGTCTGCCCTGTCAACATATGCCTTCAATCTGTTGACATGAAGCACCCTGTGGGGGCTTCTGGGAGTCCCAAGGTCCACCAAGTAGGTGACTTCTCCCTTTTTCTCAACAATAGTGTGGGGTCCAGACCATTTGTCTTGGAGTGCTGCTGGGGCCACTGGCTCCAACACCCACACTTTCTGTCCTGGCTGGTAAACAGTCAGTACAGCCTTTTGGTCATGCCAAGCTTTTTGGAGTTCTTGGCTTGCCTCAAGGTTTTTAGAAGCCTTCTTCATATACTCTGCCATCCTGGAGCGGAGACCAAGTACATAATCCACTATGTCTAGTTTGGGTTGTCTGAGAGGTCTCTCCCATCCTTCCTTCACCAAACACAGGGGTCCTCTTACAGGATGCCCAAACAAAAGCTCAAAAGGGCTGTAGCCAACCCCCTTTTGTGGGACCTCTCTGTAAGCAAACAGAAGGCAGGGTAAAAGGATGTCTCATCTTCGCCTAAGCTTGTCTGGTAATCCTTTTATCATTCCCTTTAGGGTCTTGTTGAATCTCTCAACAAGCCCATTGCACTGTGGGTGATAGGGTGTGGTGAACTTATAGTTAACACCACATTCCTTCCACATTGCAGTCAAGTATCCTGACATAAAGTTGGCACCTCTGTCAGAAATGACCTCCTTTGGAAAGCCCACTCTGGAGAATACTCCAAGCAGGGCCCTTGCCACAACAGGAGCTGTTGTGGTCCTCAGGGGAATTGCTTCTGGGTACCTGGTGGCATGGTCCACTATCACCAGTATGAATCTGTGCCCAGATGCTGTTTGTGGGTCCATTGGTCCTACAATATCTATGCCCACTCTTTCAAAGGGGACCCCCACCACAGGTAGTGGTATGAGGGGGGCCTTTGGGGTGCCACCTGATTTGCCACTGGCTTGGCAGGTGACACAGGAGCGACAAAACTCCTTAGTATCTTCTGACATATGGGGCCAGTGAAAGTGAGGGACAAGCCTGTCCCAAGTCTTGTTCTGGCCTAAATGTCCTGCAAGGGGAATATCATGGGCCAAGGTTAGAAGGAAGCCCCTGAACTTCAGTGGTATGACCAACCTCCTGGATGCACCAGGCTTGGGGTCTCTAGCCTCTGAGTACAGTAGCCCTTCATCCCAATACACTCTATGGGTACCTTGAGCATTCCCTGCAGCCTCAGCAGCAGCCAGCTGTCTGAGTGGTTCAAGAGAGGGGCAGTCTAATTGAGCCTGCCTCAGATCTGCCCTGGAAGGTCCCCCTGTCCCAAGAAACTCAACCTGATCAGGTTCAAGTTCTTCTAGGACAGTTCCTTCAGGGCTCTCAGAATCATCCTCCTGGGAGGGCTGATCCACCACCTGAGGCAGGGGGGAAGGCACAGCCTTAACCCTACTGCTCTTTCTCTTGGATTGTGACTGGTCCATAGTTTCAGGATCCAGCACTTGTTCAGTGTTGCACTTTTTGGCCTGTGACCTGGTCACAGCAAGGACACGTGCATCTATCCCCAGCATTTCTGCATGGGTCCTATACTCCACTTCAGACCAAACTGAAGTTTCAAGATCATTGCCCAGTAAACACTCTACAGGAAGGTCTGAACTAACAACAACTTTCTTGAGGCCAGTTACCCCTCCCCAGGAGAAGTTAACAATAGCCACACTATGGGAGGTAGTGGCATTGCTAGCGTTGGTCACTAGGTAATTCTCACCTAGTATGATCTGTCCAGGGTCCACAAAAGCAGGTGTCACCATTGTGACACTAGCCCCAGTGTCCCTGTAGGCCTGAGCCATTCTTTGGTTGATAAAAGGTGTCTGTCTGTACTTGCCCAGGTTACTGGGGCCTACAGTAGAGGACAAAGCTAAGTCCCCATCACAGATCAGGACAGCCTGAGTAGGTACTCTGACTAGGCCAGAATCCTCCTCAGTTCCCAGGGTTAACCCTACTACACCCTTTTGCTGGGAACCACCACTTACAGCTGAACTAGGGGGTACAGTTGCCTTAGGGGCAATGGTGGCTGGGGGCTTATCCTTTTTGGTGCACTCACTAAACCAATGTGAGTTGGACTTACAATAGTTGCACCATGGTTTCTTTTGGCCTTCTTTCTTCTTATCCTTTTTGGAACCACCCTCCCCCTGAGCCTTTTGGGGGCCTGGTGAAGACTTCTGGTCTTTTTGTTTCTGCTCATTACCCTTCTGGTCTGCCTTTTTCTGATCACCGCCCTGGTTCTGGTTTTTCTGCTTAACTCTAGTCCTGACCCATCTATCTGCCTTCTTTCCCAATTCTTGGGGAGAAGTCAGATCACAATCAATCAGGTGTTGATGCAATAGCTGGTTTTGACAGTTGTTAAGTATTTGTTCTCTCATGATCAAATTATACAATCCTGTATAGTCCTTAACCTTACTTCCCATTAGCCAGCCTTCCAGAGCCTTAGTGGCACAATCTACAAAGTCAGTCCAGTCCTGAGTCTGTGTCTTCTGGGTATCCCTGAACAACAACCTGTATTGTTCAGTGGTTAGGCCAAACCCATCAATCAGAGCACTCTTCAGGACAGTGTAATTATCTGCATCCTCATCACTAACTGTGAGGAGCTTGTCTCTTCCTTTCTCAGAGAAGGAGAGCCACAAGATAGCTGCCCACTGACTTTGGGGTACCTGCTGTACTTTGCAAGCTCTCTCCAAAGCAGTTATCCATTTGTGGATGTCATCCCCACACTTGTAGGGAGGGACAATCTTGCTCAGGTTTCTATTATCATAGTGCCTGTCTCTATCTCTAGGAATGTTGCTGCCACCAGTGGGTTCTAACCCACTTAACTTTTGTTCTCTAGCCAGAGCAAGCTTCTCTTTGGCAAGGGCAAGTTCTTCCCTCTGAATCCTCAGATTAGCCTCCCTCATTCTGGCTGCATGCTCCTTTCTCTCAGGTGAAGTCATTCCCCTGTGAGAGGAAGCATTAGAGATGTTAGAGACATGGGAGTGGATGGATTCCCTTGAAGGGGATCTGTCCCTCCTGCTTCTCTGTGAATGTCTACTTGTGGGTCTGTATGGGGGGATCCCATGCAAACTCCCATGTAAACTTAAGTTAGCCTGGCTAAGTCTCCTTACTTGGCTCTGGCTGTCTACCTCTCCATCTGAAGCCCCATCTGACTCCTCTGTGGTGGGAAGACCCTCCTCTGTGCCTAGGGCACCTTCCTGAGATGCCCTCTGAGCATCATACTCCTCTAGGAGTTGTCTTAACTGAAGGAGGGTAGGGTTTGCACCCTGTTTTATTCCTCTGGAGGTACACAACTGTCTCATCTCCTGGAATGTTAAGGTATCATATCTAGAGGGGATCTTTTGCAGACCTGATCCTCCTGAGAGCGCATCTACTTGATCTACTCTCAGAGACATGATCTAGTGAGGGTGTGGTGTGTGCACCTACCTACACTAGTTGTATCTACTAACCCTTTCTAGTAGTTGTAGTCAGGGTGTGTTACTCCCTTCAACCTACAACTACAAAGTCCAGTAGGACTTAAGTATAATAATCTATGTTATATGTACCTAGACAATATCTGTGTGATCTTTCAATTTAGTATCTCAAGATTACAATGGTATTACAACAGCAAGCTCAGATCCCACCGCTGCCACCAATGTGAGAAGTTGGCCTGATGTATGATGTCACTAGTTATAGTGTACACCTTATATCAGTCCAAATACCCTTATGGTGATTGGTTGTAAAGTCAACCTTATAGACCAGCTATCCTAGTGGTAGCATGGACAAGAGCAGTCTTAGGCTAAACTCTGAATGGCATGTGAAGCCAGCTGTGATACCATATATAATCCCTTGAATACCAAATGAAAGGACACCACAACAGATATATATATAAAATAAAGTGTATTTATTCTAAGCAAACCCTCAGCACTCTTTATGAGATTAGAGGTAAGTACAACACAGTCTTATTAATGCATACAGTAAGTCACACAGGTAAGTAATACAGTTAGGCCCTAGGGGCCACGCAAACCATATACTAAGTAAGTGGTATAAGAACCACTGTCACGGAAATAGAATAGGCCTAGGCCTAGGGAATCGCTGGGGCTACACTACACTAGCGTTAGTTAGGAAGTGGGAGGCCCACGGGATTCGTGTGCAGAGTGGAAACACTCACGCGTAATGCGTAAAAGTCAATAGCAATATTACAGTTTAGAAATAGATAGATTTAGGACACTTCCGGAGTAGCTAGGAAGTTGAGACTTGAAAACTAGACACTAGGATAGTCACTATCCTGATGAGCACCGGAGTACCCAAGTTACCTAGCCCACAGGCTGCGGGTGCATAGGGGTGAAGATGCGTCGTTTTCGTCGTCGACTCCTATGGATGCCTGAAGAAAGATGCTGACAGGCAGTCAGGGGAGAGTGTCCGGTGGATCCCAAGGCTGGGATCAAGAAGAGAAGAAACCTGCAAGCAGAGGGGACAGAGTCAAGGTCACTAGCCAGTGACCACGTGGAACCAGGAAGGAACCAGGCGATGTCGTGAAGAGTTGCAGGTGAAGGTGAAGCTTGTCGCTGCAGCCAGGAGGACCAGGAAGCGTCGAGGACGACCAGGACCAGGAGGCGAGCTGTCCCACGAAGGCTCTTGCTGTCGGCGGCGTCGAAGTTGGACTAGGACTCACCAAGCCTTGGCAAGCGGAACCCACGAAGAACAAAGGACTTGCTTCTGGTGCAGACCAGGAAGGTCTGGGGTGCTTCTTCTTTGCAGAGAAGCGGGAGCCAGTCTGGAGGAGCCAAACCAGCGCAGAAGATTTCAGGGAGCGTCGTCACAAAGGCCACTAGCCAGCGGGCAAGCAACCGGACAGACGCGGCAAGCAGGAAAATGCTGAAGGGCCCCACGCAGGACTCGTGGAGTGTGGGGGCTGATCTTCGGTGCAGATGGTGCTTGGGGTTGGGGCTTCTCAATCCCCGGTGCACAACTTCGAGGGTACCTCAGAAGCTGCGCTGTAAGTTACTAGCCACTTTTCCCAGGTAGCCGGTCCCACGTCGCTCGTCGCCTCCACGGATCTCAGCTCTGCTGCAGATGTGGATGAGGGTTGGAGAAGTCTGGAAGTCAAGGCTCTGGTCGGGCTCTGCAGTCGGTTCCTCGTAGAACGGTCGCAAAGCAAAGGGTAGTCTCTTGATGGTGCCTGTTTGCACAGGGTAGCCACTCCTTGGCTACAAGGGAGATTCTTCAGTCTTCTTCTTTCGTCGAATGTCGAAGGTCCAGAGTTTCTGTTCAGTTTTGCAGGTTCAGGATAATCTAAAGTCTTGAGGCCCAACTCCCACTCTTATACTAATCTGGGGGGCTGGGATACCTGCTAGGTCACTCCTTATGGGTGGGACCTGGGAGGGGGTGGTTACACCCACTTCCCTTTGTCCAGTTTCGCGCCAGAGCTGGGGCTGGAGTGCCCCAGCGCCGGTTTGAACTGGACTATGCAAGGAACACCTTGTGTGCCCCAGGCATGTCTCATTCCTTTCAGCCCACCCTGCCCCAATACACTAAAGGCTGTCTGGGGAGGTGCTAGCACCTCCCCAAGCAGGAAACCTATTGTCCAGGCCTCCCTGGCTGGGATCACTCCCAGCTGCAGGAGGTCAGACTTGTCTCGTGGCAGCAGCATCCATTTTGTGATGCTGAGGCTTTGGTCAGAGGCTAACAGTTGAAGCAAGGGGTGATTACACGACCTTGCCCCAGCTGAGTGATCAGCCAGTTGTGTCAAAATGGAAGGCCAGGCCAGGGGTGGCATAATACATGCTGCAGCCCCTGGTAGGCCTAGGGTACACCTATGCCCTGGGTACCTAGGGTACACTGTACAGGGGCCAATAAGGTGATCCTATCCAAATGGGTTATGCACCTAAAGTACATAGTATTAATTTAGAGAGAGAACAGCAGGGCTGTGGGTCTGATTAGCAGGCCCACAGCCACATCAAAGTCGAAAACCAGTAAAGCAAAAGCAAAAAGTGGGGGTGAACATAGAAAGCAGACCCTACTCTCCTACAACAGTGCGGTTTCATTTTATACAAACAACAAGAAAACAACACCCACAAGGCTACCCTACAGTCGAAAGTAGCAGCACGTGCTCCCTAATGGGGAACCCCAACTATTAGAGGAGTCCAAAGAGGGGAAGGGAAACAGAGCGAGGACTGGGGGAACCCTGTGCCCGGGGCTAGGGGAAGGGGTCAGCTAAGGGGAGGGGGCTGGTGAGGCAGCAGGCAGCAATGGTGGCGCGCAAATACTCCCACGGTAGGCGTTCCAGGGGCCCCACACTTTCACCCATGTCGCAGGCTTACCCCTCGCCACATACACCACCTTTTCTCGAAACATGCACCAGTCCATGTGCTCTTTCCAGGCCGACACCGTCGGGGGGTTCTGGGATCCCCACAGTTGCGCAATGTCACGCTTAGCAATCATATCTCCCAGAGTCACCCACCACGTTTGCGGAGCCGAGTAGTCAGTTGGTTCCCACACATTCAACAGGCATCTCCTCGCTTCCGGCAGCAGCGCAACACGCGTAACCACTCGCAGGACCTCGTGCACACCGCGCCAGAATCGCTCCACCCTCGGGCATTCCCATAAAATATGCAGGAAGGTCGCCACGGCACCACAACCACGCTTACACAATCCATCCACAGTGTAGCCCATGCGCTGAAGCCTTGGCCCCGTCATGTAGACCCGGTGGAGTATCTTGAGCTGGACGAAGCGAAGGCGAGCCGGTATAGCCACCTCCTTCGGAGAGGCCACCGCGGAGATCCAGTCCTCATCGTCCAATTCCAGACCGTCGGCAACCCAAGCCTCGCGAAGGCCAATCAGCAAGCCCGATCGATCATTAATCAGTTTTTTATAAATAAGGGAGATCGTACTGTCTGGGACGTGGCCATCTAGCACTCTATCCTCCAGGGGGGAAGACTCCGGGATGGAGGCGACGTCTGGAAAGACGGAGCCCAGTGCATGACGGATCTGCAGGTATCGAAAGTATTCACTGCCCTGCAACTGAAACTCCGTCTGCAGCATCTCGAATGTTTTAAATCCTCCCCTCGACCAGAGATCCCCCACTTTACTGATACCTATCATGTCCCATTTCGCGAAGCCCTTCGAGGTCCAGAGAGAGCCCAACTTCTCAGACGCATACAGCGGTGACGCCCGGGTCAAACGGTCCTTCCACCCCATAGCTGCATTAGCCGCATGCCATACTCTGACCATGACACGCGTAGGTCCCGTCAAGCGAGCGTCTGGCGCGCCAGAGTAGAGCGCTCGATTGTAGTCGCCACCGGGCAGTAGCATCTTGTCCATCTCAAACGCCGGGTTCAAGGCGGGCCCATAGAGGCCATGGTTAATTGCAGCTAGCTGGGAGGCCCAGTAATACCGTTTAATGTCCGGGAGGGCAATCCCCCCGTCATACCATGGGAGCGTCAACTTCGACAGGGCAATGCGCGGCCTCTCGTCCCAGAACAGGCGGCGCTGTAAACTCTCCACCTCACGGAAGTAGCGCGCCGGGACTGGGTCCATGGTGTTCTGGAGAGCGTATAAGAAACGTGGCAACGACATCATCTTAAACAACGCCGCCCGGCCGAGCGGCGAAAGCGGCAGGCACCGCCAGCGCACGACGTCCTCCTTCAAGCGCTGGAGAGGGGGAAGCAAGTTCCGCTCGTAGCGAGCCTCTGGGTCCAGAGTAATGTAGACACCCAGGTATCGAAACCCCTCAGAGGCAATCTGAATCGGACAACCCCGCGGAAGGACAGGAGCCTCCCCAGAGAGCACATACACGCATGATTTAGCCCAGTTGATGACAAGGCCTGAGTTCCGGCCGAATGAACGTAAAACATCAACCTGGACTATGAGTGACTTACGTGGGGAGGCTAGGTACAAAAGGATGTCGTCAGCGTATAGGGACACACGGTCCTCATATTCGGGGGTCCAACGGAGTCCACGGATGGAGGGGTGCCACCGCAGCCACTCCGCCAGGGGCTCCAAGGCCAGCGCAAACAGGAGCGGCGACAAGGGGCAGCCCTGTCGCGTGCCCCGGCCCAGCTCGAATGGGGCCGAAACTCTTCCATTCACCACCACCTGCGCCAATGGGCCCGAATACAACAATTTGACCCAACTGATGAAGCCCGGGCCGAATCCAAACTTCGCCAGCATCGCCCAGATGTATGGCCACTCAAGCGTGTCAAACGCCATAGTGGCGTCTAAGGACGCCAAAATGGCCGGCTCCCGCACGAATGGGACACGTGCGAGCACCCCGTGCAAGCGCCGCAGATTAAGGGGTGTATTGCGATGGGGGATAAAGCCGGACTGGTCTTGGTGAACCAGGTCGCCCACCACGCCGACCAGCCGATTGGCCAGCACCTTGGCGAGAATTTTGGGCTCCGCATTCAAAAGCGAGATAGGCCGATAGGATGTGACCCGGTCCCGAGGCCTCCCCTCCTTGTGGATCACCACGATAGTAGCCAGACGCTGGTCCGGTGGGAGGGAGCCCAGCGAGTGGGCCGCCAGGAACATCGCGCGGAGGTGGGGCGCCAATACATCTGGTCGCAACTTATATAACTCGATAGGGATGCCATTTGGGCCCATGGCCTTGCCAGAGGCAACCGAACGTATGGCGAGGGCAATTTCGTCGGATGTAGGAGCGGCATCCAGCGACGCCCTGTCCTCCTCCGAGAGGGAAGGCAGCGCGATATCCCTAAGCAGGGAATGGGAGTCCTCCGAGGAGCAAGGAGAGATCGGAGAATACACCTCGCGGAAATAATCCGCGAAACAGGAGACAATTTCTTCTGGCTCGGTGACACTCACACCATCCGTCCTCTCAATCAGCGGGACCACACGATTCACTCTCTCCTTTTTATCCAACCACGCTATCAGTTTGCCCGCCTTATCACCCACATCATACAGTCGCCCCTGCTGCTCCCTACTGAGGCCCCTGGCCGCCTCCGTAACGAGGGCTCTGTAGGCCGCCTGCTTAAGTTGTAGGACATGCAGTGCAGCATCCGTCACTCCGCCCTCTAAATCACCCTCCAATTCAGCAATTTCGGCCTCCACCCGGGTAACCTCCTCCCGCTCGCGCCTCCGGGCATGAGAAATGAGGGACAGGGCCTCTCCTCTGAGAACTGTCTTGAAGGCTTCCCACAAGGAGGTAGCTGAAGGGACGGACCCCACATTCTCATCAAAGTATCGCTGCAGGGATTTAATCACAGCAGCTCGAATGGTGGGGTCGCGCAGGTACCAGGCATTGATGGGAACTACCCTGCCCTCACCCCTCGGAAGGACATCAAAATGGAACAGGAGCGGGGAGTGATCTGAAATACCCCGCGCCAGATGGCGCACCTCCCCCACACTCCCAGCATAGGCCGCCGGGACAAGGACATGATCAAGCCGTGAGAGGCTACCATGTGCCCCCGAGTGGAAAGTGTACTGCTGCTGCGTGGGATGTTTTAAGCGCCAGCAGTCCACCAATCCCAGTGTATCCAAGAGGCCAGGTAGCCACGCCTGGGCCCGGGGGAGGTCCCTAGGGGGGTGACGATCCAGAGTCCCAGAAACCACCGCATTGAAGTCCCCCCCAACCACTAGGAGTCCCCCCGGAAGGCCCAGGAGGAGGCGCCCCAGGTCTGCAAAAGTGGTCGCCTGCAACCCCGGTGGGACGTATACCGATACAAAAACCACCACTTTGCCTTCCATTCTCCCCACTAAAACAGCATAGCGCCCCCTATCATCATGGCGCACCTCATCAATTTCCAACGGGAGCGAGTTCTTCACCATAATGCCCACACCCCGTGAGCCCGACGTGAAGCCCGAGTGGGCCACCAAACGATAGCCACGCCGATTCATGGCACAAAAAGAGTTTCCAATAAGGTGTGTCTCCTGCAGGAAGACTACATCGGGTGAGATTCGTTTCAAATACTGCAGGACCACACCTCGTTTGATCCTATCCCCCAGTCCATTAACGTTCCAAGACAACAAAGTCAACTCCCTACCCCCCATAACACACAGGAGCCATCAATCGTCCCCCGGAGAGCACCTTAAAAACAATACAGAAAAGGGTTAGCCTTGTGGTAAAAACGAACAACAACACCCCACCCCAACTCCCCCCCCCCAACAGAACTCCCCCCTCCCTGCACCCCTGCATGAGCCCAAACAGCCCCCCCAAAGTGCAGTGTGCCTGTCGCCCCATAGATGGTGAAACTAACTAAACCCCCAGAGGAGGAGGGAGAACCCCCAAGAGACCCCACACGACCTCCACAGGAGGAGACTTACTCGAACAGGCGAACAGTCAAAAGTGACATCGATTTTGTCCAGAGCGAGGCATAATATTAGTCCCTCAGTCCTGATCCGGCGGGCCCTCTCCCCCCACCGCTCCCCCCCACCCCCCCGATCCCGATCCCCAGGCAAAGTATCTAACCAGTCCCCGGCTGCTTCGGGACGATCAAAGAAGTGCGTACGGCCATCCAACTCCACCCGCAGCTTAGCCGGGAAAAGCATAGCGTACTTGAGATTGAGGTCCCGTAGACGACGTTTGACTCCGAGAAAGCTTAGTCTCTGCTTTTGGACCGCTGGGGTGAAGTCAGGATAAAAATTTATATCCATATTGTCGAGTCTGACCGGCCCCTGTAGTCTGGAGGATTGCAGGATAGCGTCTCTGTCTCGGAAGTTGAAAATCCGGGCGATGAGAGGCCTCGGGGGGGCTCCGGCCTTGGGCCTTCCCCCGGGAACCCTGTGGGCCCGCTCCACCGCGAAGAATTTACTCAATCCCCGGGGCTGGAGGTGGGTGAGAATCAAGTCCTCCACGAATAGATCCGCCGCCGCCTCCTCCCGTCCCTCAGGCACCCCGAGAATACGGACATTGTTCCTCCGGGCCCGACCCTCAGAATCCTCCAGGCGACGATCCATCAGCGCGCTCGCCTGGCCAAGCCGGCGCACCTCCTTTTGGAGGGCTGCCACATCCGTCGTGAGGCCCGATGTGGTGTGGGCCAACGAATCAACCCGGTAATTAGTCTTGGATAAATCGGCCCTTACCAGGCCAACATCCACAAGGACCGAGTCTATTTTCTGCGCCAGTGTATCAAAACGCTGGTCCACCGAGGCCTTCATCTCAGCGATGGCGCCCATCATGTCTCGCAGGGTCAGGTCCGCGGGCAGAGCAGGAGCATCAGTCGGGCCCTCAGGGGACCTACGCGGCACCTCTGGAGATCCCTTCTGGAGGGTGTAGCGGTCCATGCTGTTAGACTGGGGGACTGCGCCACGTCGGGTCGATTTCATCTTTGCCCGATCTCCATCTTGCTTTGTGGACATGGTTCCAGTCCCACGGCCGTGCCAGGCATGTCGTAAAGGGCGGGCAAGCCGGTTCACGGGATCCGGGGGGGGGTCACCACAGGGCCACGGGGCAAGTCACAGCCGGCGGGTCGGCAGGGCACCCCAACGGGGCCACACTACCTCACAGTGCCCCGCGACCCAACCTCGCCGAAACAGCAAGGAGGGTGCAAAAGCGAAAGTGAAAGTGCGGGGTACGCGAGCCGCCGCGCCCAGCCCGCCGCTGTTGTTGACTTTGCCTCCGGATCACCCCACAACTCCAATCCGGGGTCCGGCGTGGAGAAGGCCGGAAATCTCAATCGGTGCTACCGCCGGAGTCCGAGGTCCAATTTGGAAGCGGAAAGCAGGTGCCACCTCAGCTCGGGCTCACCAACACAGTCCCCTCATCTAGGACAGGATATTGTAAGGATATATGTAGGAGGTCGCGGAGGTCCTCGGGAGCCTCGCACCTACGCGGCCATCTTGGTTGCGCGCTAGGCTCCTCCTCCATGGCTATCTTGCTGCTCCTGCCCTGCCCCCTTGCCCCCAGCCCTCTGTTTACATGTGCAGACCCCTACTCCCTCCCTCCTGGCTTGTCTGTTCCATTGTAATGCCCCTGATCCGTCCCTCCTGCCCTTTATGGTCTGTTATGCTGCAGCTTTCTCTCCTGTCTGTCCATTATGGTCAGCTAGCTACCATTGCCTCTTGCCCCTCTGTTCTCTGTTGTCCATGTGCATGGTCCTGTCCCCTCCCTCTTGCTTTCTATGGATTGTTGTGCTGTACTCCCGTCCCGCATGCCCTGTGTGGTGTATTGTGCTGCTGCAAACCCTGATGCCTGCCCTGCAGGGTCAGTTTGGTGCACCTCTCCATGTCCCTCCTGTCCACTGTTATCCAAGTCCATGTCCCTACCCCATTTCCTTCCATGATCCAATGTACCATACTTGCGAACATTTTGAACTTGGTAAGAGGGAGATTTTGAAAAAAAACTGGGGTATTGATTTTCCCCTTTGAGTTACATTGTAAAAGAGGAGATTGTAGACAGGAGACAGATCAAATAAAGCCCATTTGACCTTAAAAACATTGGACGTTTCCTGGCTGAATCGGGCCTGTTGGCATGTATGGTTGTACTACCATTGCCTCTTCCTTCTGCCCACAATGGTCTATTACATTGCCACAGCCTCTCTTGCAAGTCCTGTATTGTTGGTTTGTTGCCCCTGCCCCCCTTTCCACTGCCCTCCATAGTCTGTTGTGCTGCCACGGCCCTTCCTGCCTGCTCAGTGTGGTTAAATTGTTGCCTTTGCACCCTCCTACCTGCCTTCAATTTTCAGAGTCCGTGCCCCTGGCCTCTGCCTCTCAACAGTATCCTAATGAACAACTAGATTGCTAACATTCTATATTTATTACAAAAGTGTGGAACGCCTGACGTCATCTTGATGTAATCAAAACTGTAATACCTAGAGCATTTCCTGTAGAAATTACATATATGAGAGGGTCTTATTGGCATCAAAATTATGGTCAGTGCTCTAAAAGCCTAAAATAAGGACATGTTTTCTGAGTTTTCAAATAGCGACAAAGCACTTTTAAATTATTTGTTATCTTTATGTTTTTTTATCCAGTTGACCACTTGATTAAATGTTGCACTTAGGGGAGAGGATGTGGTGTTACTTCCAGAACTGAAGACTTTGCAACTGGGGAACCAGGTTGGAGTTTCTGCTTCAGCTCGACATTCTGTGATTCTGGTCAAATCACTTAGTCTCCCCATGTCTACAACCAAAATGAATTTGTTCTTGTGTGATGTAACCAATGCTCATGTAAAGCACTCCAATGCCTGACAAGTCTGCACTATATAACACTGCAAAAACACAAAATAATAAGTGTTTTGCACACTTCTGTCATTGGGCTATATTTGGGCTACATCTGGGTGATTTTGGGCTACATTTGGGCTCTTTTGTCTCCGGTGGCCATCTTGGGAGATTTATTTGTTATGAAGTTTCCTAATTTCCTCATGTACTGCAGTCTCCTCAGTAGGAAATGCTTTCAGTTTTTTACTTTGATTCCATCATGAAGGTATTTAGATATGTCACACATTTGCCATAAATTCTGAAAGTCAGCACTCTAGTTGCTCATTAGATCACTGTAGTAAAGCTACTGCTCACCAGGGAAAACTGCTGCTGGTATTAAAAGTGCATGTTTCAGTCTGCATGTCAGAATTTTTTAATGAAATAGAAGGGGATTTGAGAAGTCACTCAAAATGTGCCCTCATTTTCTTTCTTCAGCATTTATCATAATTCCTATGACAAAATGAACCCCCTCATTGTGTTCCTTTTTAAATTAAATGTTTTAAGTGTTACCAGTTTATTCCAATCAGGATGGCTTCAGGTGTGCCATACTTTTGTCATAATGAAGACAGTAAGCGCTCTAGTTGTTTTTAAGAACACTCTGGGACATTCTGTCATTGGGCTATACTTGGGCTACATCTGGGTGATTTTGGGCTACATTTGGGCTCTTTTGTCTCTGGTGGCCATCTTGGGAGACTTATTTGTTATGAAGTTTCCTAATTTCCTCATTTACTGCAGTCTCCTCAGTAGGAAATACTTTCAGTTTTTTACTTTGATTCCATCAAGAAGGCATTCAGATGTGTCACACATTTGCCATAAATTCAGAATGTTAGCACTCTTTTTGCTCATTAGATCACTGTAGTAAAGCTACTGCTCACCAGGGAAAACTGCTGCTGGTATTGAAAGTGCATGTTTCAGTCTGCATGTCAGAACTTTTTAATGAAATAAAAGAGGATTTCAGAAGTCAGAATGTGCCCTAGTTTTTCTTTCTGCAGCACTAATCATACTTGTTGTGGAAAAAATGAACCCCCTCATTTTGTTCCTTTTTAAATTAAATGTTTTAAGATTTACCACTTTAATCCAAGCAAGATGGCTTCAGGTGTGCCATACGTTTATCATAAGTAGGACTGTTAGCGCTCTAGTTGTTCTTTGGAACACTCTGGGAAGCTGCAGTAGAACACAAAGGAATCAACTGACAGTCTCTGCCCTTGTTGGATGTACATGTTTTACTGAGAATGTCAGACTTCATTCTCACATGACTGAGAAAGATAATGTGAATTTACAGAAAATAAGCTCTCAGTTTAGCTTATAGATCACCTTCCAAACCTCTGTGGGAAAAGCATGAGAACATATTTTTCTCTCAATCATGATATCCCAGCAGAAGGCTTTTTCACATGGTGAAATCACCTTAGAACATGCCACAATTCCTAAAATGAGTATGGTACCATCAACAAATGATTTATAATGTAACTAAAGTCTTAAAACCTTCTATTAACTGCAATGCTTTTTAATGAGGTGCTATCATGTATATTGGTCCCAAAATGGCTGCCAACACTTCTTGGATGAAGTGCTGACAGCCAATCAGATCTCAGGATGAGATGTGTGGTTAGGCTCCGCCCACATATATATATGATTTTACTTTTGATTTTCTCAGGAACTACAGAACAGATTGACACCAGACCTGCAAAAGGCACTTCCCTGAGCTGAGGACTACCTCTCTGCCAAATTTCAAGTAATTCTGTTCAGCCGTTCGGGCTGTACCTTGGACTAAAGGTCCCTATGGAAAATTGCATGGGGAAAACGCGTTTTGGGACCCCCCTTTTTTCTCAGCCCCCGCTTGACGAATCCCCCCGAGACTTTCAGGGTAGGAGTGGAGCGGAGCGCCCCACCTATTTTGAAAATTTCGCGAGGATTCGTCAACCGGCGCCAAAGCTATTCCAAATAGAATGTTGCGGATTTCCTATGGAAACACGGTCCTAACTATAACTATCTACTGGCGACCGCCAGTAGATAATATATATATATATACATATATACATATATACATATATATATATATATATATATATATATATATATATATATATATATATATGAAAAACGAAGAGTTGCCCCAAATGAGGAAGTCACACGCAGACAAGCTTAATCCTTATATTTGCAGAATGCAAGAGCATATCACCTGGCGCTCCAAACACAAGTCACACAGCCAGACGCGTTTCGGGCATTCTCCAGCCCTTGTTCACTGGCAGTAGGGAGCAGCAACGAAGCGGAACCACATGCACACATTTAAATATCCCGCCCATGTGGGCGTGTGCGCTGAGAATGCTGGTCACTGTAGTTTCGCCATAATCATCCCAAGTGGGTGTTGCCGCGCTACCAAAATGTCAATGTCTTACCCCAGTGGGCATGTCTAGGGCACCCAGGATTCATGCTCCAACAATGTTACATCCACAAAGCGGGCTTGTAGCTCACGCAACGCCTCTTTGTTCCTGGCGCTGCAGACCCGCTCGATAAGCGGTGGGACCTCCTCGCGGCTTGGCTGGCCGCAAACATGAAAAACGAAGAGTTGCCCCAAATGAGGAAGTCACACGCAGACAAGCTTAATCCTTATATTTGCAGAATGCAAGAGCATATCACCTGGCGCTCCAAACACAAGTCACACAGCCAGACGCGTTTCGGGCATTCTCCAGCCCTTGTTCACTGGCAGTAGGGAGCAGCAACGAAGCGGAACCACATGCACACATTTAAATATCCCGCCCATGTGGGCGTGTGCGCTGAGAATGCTGGTCACTGTAGTTTCGCCATAATCATCCCAAGTGGGTGTTGCCGCGCTACCAAAATGTCAATGTCTTACCCCAGTGGGCATGTCTAGGGCACCCAGGATTCATGCTCCAACAATGTTACATCCACAAAGCGGGCTTGTAGCTCACGCAACGCCTCTTTGTTCCTGGCGCTGCAGACCCGCTCGATAAGCGGTGGGACCTCCTCGCGGCTTGGCTGGCCGCAAACATGAAAAACGAAGAGTTGCCCCAAATGAGGAAGTCACACGCAGACAAGCTTAATCCTTATATTTGCAGAATGCAAGAGCATATCACCTGGCGCTCCAAACACAAGTCACACAGCCAGACGCGTTTCGGGCATTCTCCAGCCCTTGTTCACTGGCAGTAGGGAGCAGCAACGAAGCGGAACCACATGCACACATTTAAATATCCCGCCCATGTGGGCGTGTGCGCTGAGAATGCTGGTCACTGTAGTTTCGCCATAATCATCCCAAGTGGGTGTTGCCGCGCTACCAAAATGTCAATGTCTTACCCCAGTGGATGTAACATTGTTGGAGCATGAATCCTGGGTGCCCTAGACATGCCCACTGGGGTAAGACATTGACATTTTGGTAGCGCGGCAACACCCACTTGGGATGATTATGGCGAAACTACAGTGACCAGCATTCTCAGCGCACACGCCCACATGGGCGGGATATTTAAATGTGTGCATGTGGTTCCGCTTCGTTGCTGCTCCCTACTGCCAGTGAACAAGGGCTGGAGAATGCCCGAAACGCGTCTGGCTGTGTGACTTGTGTTTGGAGCGCCAGGTGATATGCTCTTGCATTCTGCAAATATAAGGATTAAGCTTGTCTGCGTGTGACTTCCTCATTTGGGGCAACTCTTCGTTTTTCATGTTTGCGGCCAGCCAAGCCGCGAGGAGGTCCCACCGCTTATCGAGCGGGTCTGCAGCGCCAGGAACAAAGAGGCGTTGCGTGAGCTACAAGCCCGCTTTGTGGATGTAACATTGTTGGAGCATGAATCCTGGGTGCCCTAGACATGCCCACTGGGGTAAGACATTGACATTTTGGTAGCGCGGCAACACCCACTTGGGATGATTATGGCGAAACTACAGTGACCAGCATTCTCAGCGCACACGCCCACATGGGCGGGATATTTAAATGTGTGCATGTGGTTCCGCTTCGTTGCTGCTCCCTACTGCCAGTGAACAAGGGCTGGAGAATGCCCGAAACGCGTCTGGCTGTGTGACTTGTGTTTGGAGCGCCAGGTGATATGCTCTTGCATTCTGCAAATATAAGGATTAAGCTTGTCTGCGTGTGACTTCCTCATTTGGGGCAACTCTTCGTTTTTCATGTTTGCGGCCAGCCAAGCCGCGAGGAGGTCCCACCGCTTATCGAGCGGGTCTGCAGCGCCAGGAACAAAGAGGCGTTGCGTGAGCTACAAGCCCGCTTTGTGGATGTAACATTGTTGGAGCATGAATCCTGGGTGCCCTAGACATGCCCACTGGGGTAAGACATTGACATTTTGGTAGCGCGGCAACACCCACTTGGGATGATTATGGCGAAACTACAGTGACCAGCATTCTCAGCGCACACGCCCACATGGGCGGGATATTTAAATGTGTGCATGTGGTTCCGCTTCGTTGCTGCTCCCTACTGTCAGTGAACAAGGGCTGGAGAATGCCCGAAACGCGTCTGGCTGTGTGACTTGTGTTTGGAGCGCCAGGTGATATGCTCTTGCATTCTGCAAATATAAGGATTAAGCTTGTCTGCGTGTGACTTCCTCATTTGGGGCAACTCTTCGTTTTTCATGTTTGCGGCCAGCCAAGCCGCGAGGAGGTCCCACCGCTTATCGAGCGGGTCTGCAGCGCCAGGAACAAAGAGGCGTTGCGTGAGCTACAAGCCCGCTTTGTGGATGTAACATTGTTGGAGCATGAATCCTGGGTGCCCTAGACATGCCCACTGGGGTAAGACATTGACATTTTGGTAGCGCGGCAACACCCACTTGGGATGATTATGGCGAAACTACAGTGACCAGCATTCTCAGCGCACACGCCCACATGGGCGGGATATTTAAATGTGTGCATGGGGTTCCGCTTCGTTGCTGCTCCCTACTGCCAGTGAACAAGGGCTGGAGAATGCCCGAAACGCGTCTGGCTGTGTGACTTGTGTTTGGAGCGCCAGGTGATATGCTCTTGCATTCTGCAAATATAAGGATTAAGCTTGTCTGCGTGTGACTTCCTCATTTGGGGCAACTCTTCGTTTTTCATGTTTGCGGCCAGCCAAGCCGCGAGGAGGTCCCACCGCTTATCGAGCGGGTCTGCAGCGCCAGGAACAAAGAGGCGTTGCGTGAGCTACAAGCCCGCTTTGTGGATGTAACATTGTTGGAGCATGAATCCTGGGTGCCCTAGACATGCCCACTGGGGTAAGACATTGACATTTTGGTAGCGCGGCAACACCCACTTGGGATGATTATGGCGAAACTACAATGACCAGCATTCTCAGCGCACACGCCCACATGGGCGGGATATTTAAATGTGTGCATGTGGTTCCGCTTCGTTGCTGCTCCCTACTGCCAGTGAACAAGGGCTGGAGAATGCCCGAAACGCGTCTGGCTGTGTGACTTGTGTTTGGAGCGCCAGGTGATATGCTCTTGCATTCTGCAAATATAAGGATTAAGCTTGTCTGCGTGTGACTTCCTCATTTGGGGCAACTCTTCGTTTTTCATATATATATATATATATATATATATATATATATATGTATAATTTTGTGTACGTGACTTGCAGTGGAAACAAGTTTTTAATTTTGCCAAGAACTATATTGAAGTACCGAGAAGGTAAAAGAATGACAGTAATGGTGCATTGTGGGTATTGTGGTCTGAGAGTAGTGGGACAATGCAGTGCTGGTATACAGTTATGATGAAAAACCTAATTTTCAAGGAATTATCCTAATGAAACCAAAGTGTACATTCCGTCACTGCGAAAAAGAAAATGACATTTATTTTTGAATACTTAATGACATTTATTTTCAAACACCTACTGACACTTTAAATCTAACTGGTGGACATTGGTCCTACTTCAATGTTTGGAGTTACATTTAAATGAGCTAACAAACCCATCCATAGAATCTTTGCATATGATTAAGCCTCGTGGGAGGCGAAACGCGTCATGCTTGTCCTGTCCCCAATAAAGAAATGCAACAGCACGGTTGGAGTGGCCTGTCTCAAGTTACGAAGAGTAACTTGTGTTCTGTGGAAAATTAGAATAAACAATAGTTTTTCGATATTTTTGTACATATGATTATTTTTGTAATTGATAGTTTTAGACCCACTATTTCTTTATCATGACATTGTTGTGAGCAATATTATGTCTGTGATCTGTATATATGTCTTGTACTGCTCAATAAGGTTAATTATTCACACTGGCTAGACCAGCAGTGCTACCTTCTCACTCAATGATGGGCTTTCTTCACTCCAGCTCTAGTTTCATTCACTAACTTGTATGGACCTCATCTACAGAGAGAATATTCCATTTGTAACTATATTCCTACATTGTGTTAGGGAGTATAGCTTCTTTGACCCACCCTGATAACTCTTTCATTTCATAATGTATTAAACTATTTTTTAGTAAAACCTCCGTTCATCAGTACGCTAAACAACTACATTTGTGTTGATCCTGTTATAGTTAGAATGTCTTTGTTTATAAACGATATGACAATCATGGTCTTTGATTATTATTGACATAGACCACTTTAAATTATACTTGTGCTAATGAACTATTATTTTAATTTGAAAATAAATATTTGGCAGTGCCCATAGTAATTTCAGCCAACTTCTGTATTGTTATTGCTGGTCTACAGAACTCACACAGGCCAGCAACGGTTGTGGGTGTCTGTCTGTGAGGCACCCAGGTGCATTCTAGAGGAGAAAGGAGCACAGTGTGGAATGGGTATTTTATTTGAAACACTTCTATCTCTTCATGAGTAGCGACTGGTTGGCTGTTTCTTTTTCGATTTAGAGGAGCTGGGGGAGAGACCTTGGATTGTTTTCTGAAGGTGACTAAACCTTGAGTAGCTGTCTCGAGGTGTGTGCATGTGATGCTTGAGTTGTTTTCCTAACAGCAGCAGCACGTGGAATTGGTTGTGGTGTTGTTCAATAAGCCTTTTCTAGGTAGCTAGGGCCAAGCATTAGAATCTATGGAGGATTTGTGGAGGTGAAGTACTTGCAAAATGGCTTAGGTGTTTTAAGACAATTTACATTTTAAGCTACTTTGTTAGTGTTGATATATTGTGTGGTATCTCAGTTGATGGATTAATGTGTGATGACAAGAAGCTTGAACACAAAGCAAGAGCAGAAAGCATCATAATGAAATATCTCCATCTGTCTGCCCTACCAAACTCTGAGGCCTTAGACGGTAATATACAGCTCTACGTGTTGAAAATGTTAGCAGTGCTTGATCTCTACCCTTCATTTTCTTTTACAGAAGTGAGGCTAATGGCTTATTCGAATGAAATGGCAGCAATAACAGACCCTGAGAGCAAGTCTTCTAATGACACCGCTGACAGAAAATTCTGCAAAATGTACATCGGTCATAAAAAAGTGTGGATTCCCTTTAAGCCCATCTTTGTGGGTCAAAAGATACTGTTGCAGGAACAGACAGCACAAAGGGAAAGTAGCAATCTTCATTATTTTAAAGGCCATAACTTGTGCATAATTCAACCTTTTTTTAAATTACACCAGGTGAGTTTTAGAAGTGGCAGCAGCATTACAAACAAAGACAATGGAAAAAATACCTTGACAAATGTCAGTAGTTTGCGCAACCCCCATGGTACTACAGCCAGCCATTCGATGCCAGGTACAGGCCAGGATGGGTCCTTGATTGTTACAACATCTTGGTCTGTTTCCCATCCAGGCTCCCCTTGAGAGTTATCTTGATGTTTTATTTTACGTGTGGTATAATAATTTAAACAAAAGAAATCTGCTGTACCCTGAACCATCTTCTTTTCTTCTTCTGTAAACTCTGGAAGTCTTGATATGGGGAATCCTTGCTTTTTACTTTTTGCACTCATATGGGACTTTAACACCTCTGGGTAGTCTCCACTGATGAAAATTGGCTGAGCAAACCTGCCGAGGTTGAAGGCAAGATAACGTTTGACTGCTTCCTGGTCTTCCACAGAGGTTGGATCAAAGGGTTCTGCCCAATCGGAATCTAGAGCTATTGATACACGACCATGCTGCGTCTCCTTGAATAGCAAGTGGTAGACATGCCAAGCTTTAGCATGAGCCTTGATCATGTTATGTGCTGCCTGGTAAGCTCCTGTTTCAGGATCCCGAATTCCTGGAGCAATGCAGCCTTCTCCGTAGCCACCCCAAGCAACAATATGAGGCTCATTGATAGTAATCCACCATTTAACTTTGCTCCCAAATGTGTCGAAGCAAAAATGTGCATATTCACTAAATAAGTCCACAGTTTTTTCTGATTTCCAACCACCCTGATCTTCTATACCTTGAGGCATATCAAAGTGGTATAATGTCACCAACGGAGTAATACCAGTCGCTAACAGGTCATCAATCACCTTGTTGTAGTAGGCAATTCCTACGGAAATAAACAAATTACAAATACTGCATTACTATTTCGAGGTTTTGAAAACATAGAATATCAATTCTGTAATGACAACCCTGTTATGCTTTCCAATATATCTACACTCATTTACCAGACAATATAGGCACGTGTATGAAAGTACCTATTTTCAGCCTTTCAATCAGCTTTTCTTTCTGCCTAAAGAAGAGGTGGAGGGAACAGAGGACCTGACTCAAAAAGGATAAATTTAATTTGGAAATGAACACATTGGACCTTATTGGGAGTTGCTCTTCAAATCTAAAGGAGCCGGTAACTCTTGTGATCAGCGCCACAGATTTACAGGGAATTTCATGTTTCTGTTGCTGTATATTTTGCCTGCTTGAAGCAGGTGACACTTCCAGGATTAGAACAGGAGCCAAATTAAAATTTACCCCAGAAATGTAATGTGGAATTACCAATTCCCTGGTAAATCTTAAGTTCTAAGAGTGCATTTAAAGTTCCACTTGCAATCAGCTGGTAACTTTTCCCCTTGGAGTTGCTGGTGCAGGGGACAGGGGTTTTATGGACGATTTTACTAAATACACACAAAGCAGCACATAATAGGTTTCCTCCTACGTAGTACATGCAGTTGTGTACATTGCCGAATTAACTACAATCTATGGAAAATGGTGTAAATTGTAGGAATACATGCATTATGTCTACTACCCGAAGCTTAGTGTAGGGAGGACAACCTGTTCTAATGTATTACTTTTTTCCTGAATCTTGTGCACATATATAATAATTAAACATAATGCAGAGAAAATGGCGATGTCTGTAGCATGAGGCTGAGTAAGATGCAGGTGGGTGAAAGTGGGCTTAGATTGAACAAAGTCAGCAGCAATAGGCTTAGAAATGTCATGCAGAAAGTTAAGCCAGAAAAAAGTTAAACGAACCCACAATAGATGGAAACTTTTTTGCAACTAGATGATACTGTTTTACAGGGTCCGATGTTCAAAGACCTATTCACAAACCCAGATGTGTAATTTGCACCCAAACTGGTTCAGTGAACCTGTAAGCAAACTTATGAATTAACGTATGCACTCATAAGTTGCTTCAGAATTCCTACAGTCTTAGGAGCTAGCAAAACGACCTTCCAAATGAATAATAATCAGGTAGGCCGTAATGTGCAACCCTCTAAGAATGGCTTCAGACGCATAGGGTGTAGCCTGCAAGGGGAGTAGACCACTATCCTTGCATTTGAAATCCCAAACAGGAACCTTTTTTTTTTATTTTTTAAATATACCTTGCCGAATAAACAGACCGGTGCTACTTATAAAAAAATGTTTCTCATTTGAGAACCCTTCGGGGAATAAGCATGTGTTCCTAGGAGCACTGCTTGCTCTCTCGCTGCTTACTTGACAGAATTACCAAATGGGAAGTGTAAACGTGGATTGCTTAAAAGTCAATGCTTGGAGGGTAAGAATTCATATTTTAGCTTTCTTAGGATAAATTATCCCATGTCGTCCATCTTTACTGTGTGGTTGTATTCTAACACGTGGCTTGAACTGCTGGTTATTCTTTGTCATAATAAAGAACTCGTAGGCTTCACTAGACGAGAAAGTGATTTCAGGAGCTAACTAAGAAGAGTGTACCTTCCCAAGACAGTGCGACTGTCCCAGACTAAGGGACTTATTACGAGTTTGGCTGTCCCATGGACCACCGTATCAGCTGTGGCGGTCCGAGCGTGGTAAGCTCAGCGGTCCAACCACTGTATTACGAGTTGGGCGGATCAGCATTGTGAAGACCACCACATGACTGCCGAGATTGCCAACAGACCGCCAACCACCGGGTTCACGATCGAAGAAAGGATGCCACCATAGGGCAGTACAGGGGAGCTGCACCGCTGTGCGTATTACAAGTTGCCTGTTCCACAAGCGGACCATGACGGTCTGACTGCCTGCTTCAAGGTGGCGGTGACGAAGGATTTGGTGTGCATGCTCACCCCTTTCTTCTTATTCCAGGCAGATTCCAACGTGGATCAGTTTCTCCAGGTCCCCCCTCACATCAGGATCTTCACTCCGAGGATTACAGTCCTGTGTGTGGCGATCTACATGTCAGTCTGTTTCGTACCATATACCCATTGCCAGGACTGCCGACATATGGCCCGAACCTCAGTAATGGGTAAATGGTATTGTCCCACATATATCATGCATATGTGTGCATCATACACATGCAGGTGAAATACGCACACAGGCGTCGATATATTTGTTAATAGTACTCACCACTGCTGCAAAAGTTCCACCTCCACACCCCCGTGGTTGACTCGTAATACAACGGTCTTTGTACTGAAAGCGCCATGGGCTGCTGGGGGAGGAAATGGTCCTACAATGGTCGGACCGCCAAACTCGTACTGAGGCCCTAAATAACGTACTATGAGCTGAGAACAGAAGTAGTAAACACCAGTATTCGGCACAGTACAACAGTAAGAAAAACTTCTAATGTATTCCATTGCAACTGTTGCTTCTTTGCGTGATTTCGATTGGTTAGATGCATGTGAACCATGTACTAATGTAGTAAATGTATGAAGCTTTGTTTAAAGTCCTAGAAAAGAGTGTGGTTTCTCCATGCCAGAGGAGACCCTTTCCCCACCCTGCGCAAGCCAATTTATGCTGTATTTTTACTAATCTTTACTGAGTTCTTTGCTGTATTCTCTATAGAATTGTATACTTATTGACTATATCATCTGATGGCCCAGCTTAAGCATTTCTGTACTTTATCTAATTGAGTAAATCTTGAAAATTAAGATCCTTGTCTGTCATGCTTTAACAGAAATGCTTTAGTCTTGCATTCTGCACCTTCTGAAATTAGTTGACTAAGAGAGACGGGTCCAGTAATGAGCACCAAAGTCCGTTAGGGACTACACCGCTCCTGATCCTGTGCCAGCGCGCTCAGGAAAGCAAACTAGGATGTGGGTAGGTACGACTGATAGAAGATGTCCCGTACGGATCTCTTTACCTTTGCGACTCAGTTACTACACCCCTTGAAGTGCCTGGGATTTTTCAATGAATTGCAATCAAAACTACAGACATCAAGCATTGAAACATATCATTGCAAATAGCAAAATCTTTTTTGTGATTTTGCAAAATCACAGGGTTGTATGACAACTGCACGGTTTAATACATCAGGCTCCTAGCTCTTTAATTGACAATATGATTTTACTTCTATGTTTCGATCCCTCCTGTACTATTTTCTATTTTTCATAACATATACATTCTACATAGACCGTACATAGCCCAAATGTTTTAGGTTGTATCATTGCTGAGTGCGGACAGCATTGTAGTAGCCACTCTCCTAAAAGCATAACTGGAGTTGCATACAGTGGGAATCTAATTAGATTTTAATTATTCTTTTACTTCAAGAGATATGAGGAAACAGAAATTAGCTTAGTTTTCAGTATGAGGAAAAGACATGTTATAATTATATTGCAAATGGTGATGCACAGCATTTTAAGGACACAAAGGATGGGTTTTCTGATATATTGAAGAATCAGGGAGGGAAATCCAAAAGTGCTTCACTTATCATGCCCACTGGTGTTATCTTCGGCAGATTAGCCTGTTTGTGTTAGAGGCTGAGGAAAATGTTCTGCCTACAACTACCCAGCAGTGGCTGCTCCGCTAAGCCGCTACCCCACTGCATACTGAGCAGTAGAAAAAAATAAAGTGATAATCACACTATGTAATTATCATTTTATTTTCCATTGTCAGGCAGGTTTGAGGGGCGGGGCTTCGCTGTCATCACAACCAGCAGGGAAGGAGTGGTTGCGGCACTTAAGTGTGCATAACGGTTTGTAATGCACACTTTGCATGTTCCCCACAAGGCTGTAATAGACAGCCTGGTGGGGAGCATGCACAGGCTCACAGTGCCCGTCCAAATGCCACGGCGTTCAGACCAATCACAAAGCTGAATTGCATCGTTGTGATTGGCTTAGGGGAACCTGTGTGTGTTTCCTGCTTCAAGCAGGAACAGAAGAGGATGATGCAAGGTGAGGCGGCGGTCCGGCAGCAAGGTAAGTAACTTAAAAAAAAAAAAAAAAGAATCTACCCCCCTTCTGCCACCGCCTCACCAGTTCTCCTCAGTAGCAGCCGCCAATGCAACTGCCATGAGTAAATGAGTTGCTGACTAGGAAACAGCAAGATTCCTCATTAGACATTGTTGCGTTAAGGGCTACAAGAGAGAGTAAGGGGCATTTGAGCCTACATTTGAATCTATATTTGAGCTGTAACTCAGCATGGTATGATGGTCAGGGAAAGCACCCTCTAAGGTCATGAAGTAGCAAGCTTTCGAGCTAATACTGGTGTACGAATAGTGAGGAGCAGGCAAAGACATACCACGAATGAACAGGCACAAACGGTGAGGGACAAGAACAGGAACAAGACAGAGTAGGCAAGACAACCCTAATGTCTACAAACAGACAATGGGACCAATAATGGACAAACACACTAGATTCCCACTAGAGTGTAAACAGGTAAATCTCACAAGTTCCCAGAGGAACAGGGGCAATCAACATCCCTGCAGATTACTCTTACAGTCCAGGCCTCGAGAAAGTAACTCGCTCACTCGCTATGGCGAGTCAGATTTTATCAGGGCGAGCTATTTTTATAGCCTACTGGCTCGTTCTGGTGAGCTGACAAAAACAGGCGTTTTGTTCGCTTAGAGAGTGAATGAGCAATAGAATGCCTTTAAATATTGTTTTTATCTTGTCACATTTGCACAGAGCCAGGGGTTAAATGTCAGTTTCTATCTTAAAATTTGCAGCTTATTTTAATCTGGAGGTTGGGGTTTGCTTTTCTTTCTCTGATTGCAGTGTTAGAGGATTTGGTAAAGTGAACTGTCTGACAATCATGCTGTACAAAGAGTGTGAAATGAAAGGCTGTAGGATGTCATTTTTTTTTCTAACACAGAACATCTAAATAATACGTTAATGAACTGTAGAAATATTTCAACAGTTATGAAAGCACATATTTTGTCACTCTGTGTGATAGAATATTTTTTTTAATAGGATGAAAACAAATCCAAAAACGTTACTTGGTGATGTGCAAATGATATTTTTTCTGAAACCCAGTTTTCAAAGGTTACTTTTATTATTGTCTCTACGCTATTTAGTGTTATTTGTCAAACTGCATGTTAGTGTGAAGATTTGTGGGCATTTCAATTGACAATGTGCTGTTAGTGAATGATAGAGTGCTCTCACATCATGCTTTAGCAATATATTTACTACAAGTGAGTGTTTAAACATGAACTAAGAAACATTCCCCCTCCTCTAATGATAATGTTATAAATGACCTCCGAGGCAAGTCAAGGGTCATGTATACTCTATATATAAGCTACATTTTTTCTATTTTTACTATACATACACAGCGCAAAAAATCTGTCTATTAAATCAAACAAAAGAGTTTTTTGTTTCACAGAAAAGCTGAACTCACATATGAGAGGGTGCTCTCATTTGTGATAATGAAAAAAGGCGGTTGTGTAAAATACATTTTTTGCCTATGATCACACAATTTTAAACCAGTTTACCAGTCAAGTGCATTACAGTTATGTCGAGTAGATTATTCTAGTCAGTAGACTTGCAGATCGGGTAACATTGGTATGATTTTTCAAGGCCTGCAGTCTCTTTGCAAATCCCTTTGAAAGGAGGCATCAGACTTGATTTCCTTTCTGGACCCTCGGAAACAAACAAGGATTGTACTAACATACATAAGACAAGCCCCTATAGTCTAACTGAAGACACAGTGGAGATTACCATGAAAATAGCAATATCACACTATCACAATTAAGACACTTAAGACAACGGGGCCTATTGCCATAGAGGTCGGAAAGCCTCTGACCTTCAGTCACTTGCGAGTGTCAGCCGACCCTTGCGGGTGATAGTGTGCTTTACAAATACACATAACATAACAAATGAAGATGCCATCAGGACAGTCAAAGCAAGGTTAAAATCCCAGTGTTGGACAATAAACGGAGTGGGAGGGAACAAATAAAGCATAAATGTCCTGAAACATGCCATTAGAGGCAATCTAAACATGTACGTTTGTCAGGAAGACACATTAACGTCGATAGAGCTGCCAAGTAGAATTTAACTGTAGACACAGTCACAACTTGGTGAGGAAGGGACGATTCAAACCTCAAGATGTAGGACAGGTGAGATGCAAAAGGACTAATGCCTTTCCAGCAGCCTGCCTACATAAATTTGGTGGCAGGCTTCCTATATGCCAAGATGACATCTGTGACCCCATCAGGAAACTTGATTATAGTCAAATGATTATAGTTGCACCACTTATTCTCCTTGCATGCAGTTGCTGTGTCTCAAGATTTGCGTGGGGGACCGATCATCTTGCTGACAGAGCAGAAACACTTTTTGTGGGAGTGGAAAAGGGACTTGAATGCTGATTGCCACTAGATTGGCCTATCCGATTCTTCCCAAACAGTTTGCAGTGATTAGAGTCATCTGTGCCTGATTCTCCTGCACTTTTCACAATACTTTGGACAGAAGCGCTATTGTTCAGAACAGGTATAGCAGGCCTTGAGAAGAGATGAACCTAAAGGCACCCACCAAGAGACCATCTAGCAAAAGGTGTATGGGACAAATGTGAGGTCCCTTCCTGCTTCAGACTGTGGCTACGACAGCAATGAAGAGAAAGACTGTGCAGCCAGACTTTGAACATATAGGGCACAATTTCATGCAGATGCTGCTCTGACACAAATAAAAAGGCCCAGAGCTCCCATGTTGACCAGAGCACTAGCCAAGCCCAGCAAGGACATATCCATGACCACAGTAGCCTGAGCCTGAACAGGTCTCAATATGCAACCCCTCAAACTATTTTAGGAGCCCATCCATCACTGCAGATCCTGATGCATCGACTGGAAGACCTTGACTCTACTGGAGGCTCTTATCTGCCACCTGGTGACTGTGGGTAAGGAGAACGTGAAGAGGAAAATAGGTGCCTTGGCAGTCCAGAAACCTCAACCAATCTCCCAAGCTAATGGCCAACACACCTTTCTGACAGAACTGGTTCTGAAGGCGCACGTCCAGGATAGTCCTCCGTTCCCCGAGGTAAAAATCCGGTGACCTTCTCATGAAAACACCACTTCCTTGGACTCTTTTCCAGCAAGGCAAAGATTTTCGTATACAGGTTACAGCATAAGTCGGTTAGCATGCTCTGAAGTTAACAGGATGGTCAGCTTAAATCCTCGAAGGACCATCATGATTGCCTCCCAGTGAAATCACTGGGCGGCATGATTTTTATGATTTTGTGAAGGGAAGTGTTAAAGGGGTTTGGAGTTAGCAGAGCCTGTAAAGACCTGTGGGGACTGGATCTGCTGCTGCTGATGACAAAATCTCGGTCCAATTCTGCCTAAAAAGAAGTGATATTGCTGCTGTATCATTTGGGTTGACTGCCATGGTTGCGATTGTAAGGACTGCACAGGCCTATAATAACAGGCAACCTTCTCTAGGAAACAGTTGCTCATTGGCTTCTTCATATGATCTGTCTGACTGTCAACCATAACATTTGCTGGTTCCCATAAAACATGCCAAAGACTGTAGCTTTGAGGAGAGCCAAGGCTTTAAACCTCTTGAATTCTGTGACATGTGTGGTATCGGACAAAGATCTGGGAAACTCTGGTTTCATTCTTGTGGACACCAGCTGTGTCTCCCAAAGAAGGGTCTGTCACTGGGGAATTTCATTGAACTGTCTAGTAAACAGGGCTGCTTCCTTGACAAAGAGCAAGACTTCTTCTTCCTATATCGCTCCTTATGTTCTTCTGAGGGATGATCTCCCAGGAAAACATTTCTGGAAAGTGACTTATCTTTGTGGGAGGTAGTCTCACTGCAGACCATAGCCAATAATTACTGAGGGCCTTTATGTACATGGAAATGCAAGAGTTACATGCTGTGGCATCATGTCCTGACCCCAGACAACACACATAGTTGTCATGAGAGTCTAAAAAGGACATTTTTCTGCACTGACAGCAAGGTTTAAAGCTTGAGGTACTTCCTGGAGGTATTTGACCTAGTCACCTTCGAGGCTGAGGATTTCTAGATTTTATTTTTAAGATGCAGCAATCAATTTAAAAGTAATTTACATTTCATTCATCGTACAAAATTCCATT
Source organism: Triturus cristatus (assembly GCF_964204655.1). Lineage (NCBI taxonomy): Eukaryota > Metazoa > Chordata > Amphibia > Caudata > Salamandridae > Triturus > Triturus cristatus. The sequence continues at coordinate 945,448,924 of NC_140582.1, forward strand.
TGTCATAAAGACATAATTAATGCATAGTTAATTTTCTTAAGCACAGAGAAACATGCTGAAAACATCCAGGATCGATCAGTACTCTCCCAGAAGAGATGAAGGCAGCTGCCATTCAGAGAGAGCATGAGGTCTAGAAATTTGACCGTTGGACCCTGGGGGCAAAGAAGGGCAGACAGGAGGCAATTGATTCTCTTTGGTTATTCAATGAAAGCCTGGTGGCCGTGGCGGATGTCAGAAAGCAATAAGCATACACTCCAGATCCAACAGTAATAATGAATGTATTCACACCTCCTCGTATCCACAGCCAACCATGCCCAAATAATGTGTTGGTTAGTAGTAGATATGGGGAAAAGGTAATAGTATAAGAGATAAAACAGAGACACTGGATATCGAGACTTAACATTCAGGAGTGCACTCTCTTCAAGTGAATACGTATTGATATCTAGAGAACAGAGCTTTAATATTTCATCACTCTTGCTACAGACTTTAAAACTCTCCATGACATATGATATAACCTCAAAAAACATCCCTGTGTTAGTGAAACTCACCGGACCTGATACACAAAGATACGTTAACGAGTTTACTACTATTGGTATTCACAAACCCAAAGTGTAAACCTACTGCAAATGTATAAGTTACATGTCTCTACTCCCAGAGTAAAGCAATTGTCTTACTCTTGGATGGGTGGATGACACCCCAAACCCGTCGCTGACCTTCCCTAAACCTCTCTTTATCGTCCCTAATCCCATCACATCAGGAGTACGTTTTCTCCTTTTCTCATCTACTCCCGTGTATCCCTATCACATTTACAGCTAAAATCTACATTTGTGGAGAGTCTGCAGTTGTGGCAAGGAACTCTGCACATATAAATATAGGCAAAAGTTACCATTTGTACTAAGTATTTTAGTTCATTTTGTAGCACTACAAAATGTACTACAAAGTGCAGTTTGTAAATAAGGCTCTACGTTTTAGTCAAACTCTAAGTTTCCTAAAACTGAAATACATAAAGTGAAACATCGCAAGCATGAATTATAATTGTAAAGTTCATCAAGCAATTACTTTCCTAATCTATTTTGCTACCTCGATACAATATGTGCATGAAAACAAACTACATCAAAGGCATTGAAGGGAAGGCATCCTTTCTGTTTCTCAAGTTAATAAACAATATATGCCAAAAAATGAGTTCATTGTCCTTAAAGGATAGCTCTGAAACAATACTAGATTTTGTCTCCACAAACATGAATGGATTCCTAAGAATACCTCCCTGTATTCATTCAGCTCCAAAGATGATCATTGTTTCAAAGGTTTTCCCATAACTGTTAGGAAAGTCCTGGACACAGCAGCAATGGATCTTGACTACCTAGCAAGGACACTGTGGACCACAAGGAACATATACTCAGTAAATTCAAAATGGCTGCAGTCAGTTGCAAAGCTCTTGAGAGCCGTGTGACTTCGTGGGACACTTAGTTTATTTGATTTTTCTAAGGCATCTCTTGTATTGCATTTAAAGTTGACATGAAGCCTCTCTTTAAGTGGCACCAACAATTGTGCGCATAGTCAGCATTTCCATTGTCTCAATGCATAAACTGTTTGCCTGTATCAAGCTTCAGCACTTCTCGTGTTCAAAGCGGTGGCTTCACACTATGAATCATAGCAATGCCTTCCTCTAATTTCTGCTGTTTTGGTAGTGAAGTTCCTGATTTATCCACATTACTGGTATAGAACTCATGCAGTAAAAGTGAGGCAAGAAGACTAGATGTCAGTTCCCATGATCACTCCTCATGGCTGAACCCCTTTCAATCTTCTAAACGCTAGAATTACTTTATACATTTTTGTGCATCCAGAATCTTATGTACTTCATATTTTATCAGCATGCATCTGAACTGGTATAGGATTTGGAGCAAGAAATGTTTTTGCAGATGAGTGTTGTATCACAAGACACATCGAACATGCCATATATTTTCATGGACCGAGGCAATTTTAGTTATAAGGGGATTCACAGTTTGTTCAATACAAAATGGAACAATGAACTTTGATTGTAGCTTAGATGATTTCTACAAATGTAAATTCTTTTTGAGCAGCCATACTATCTCACACACCAAATACTGAGTTGCAGGAGTTCTTTTTCAATCAGCACACATCTAAAGTCCAACTATGGCCTTTACTAATGTTTCAGATGCTTACTTCTGAATTTCCTTGTGCTCAAACATTTTTCATTTTACTGAAGGAACTTAGGTGGAAAAGCCAATCTAATGTTAACATGCTGATATGATGTCAATATATACAAAAGAAGGGTGACATCCCCACGACTGAATGATATGTATTGTTAATTGTTAATTCTCCTTACACAATGTCTTAGTTCAATCCTCTCCATGTTGTAAAGCTTGACATCTAACATACTGCTCAATACACTGGAATAATCTTTCAGTCCCATCATCTGCTTGAGGGTTGTATCAAGTAGACGGAAAATGTCCCTATACAATTCTTTGTGCACAGTAGACCAAAAACAAACAAGAACTGAAGTGAGACCCCCCCCCCCCTTGAAAATGTGTCATATTACATGTAAATGAACAATATGGTGTACAAAGATTTGGGACAACTGTTTTCAAATGGGCAAGTCTGGTAATGAGCTGAAATGCTGCACTTTTGTCAAATAGTCCACAACTACCAACATGACAGTACAATTACAAGACAAGGGTGCCCTCTCTCTCCTACTCTTTTTGACCTCTATATTGAGCTATTTGCTCAAAGTTTAAGGCTGAATGAAGAAATTAAGGTTTTTGAGGTAGAGACATACTCTAGAAAGATTGTGTTATACGCTGATGATCAGGAAGTAGTTTGTGCCACAGAAATGAGATATCTGGGGCTACAAATAACCAAAGATATAGACAAGATTGCTGCAGTTAATTTGCGAAAAGTGAGTTATGAGATAGGAAACCTGTTAAAGAGATGGCAGAATTTCCTGCTGTCTATTTATGGGTGGATTAATTTGATAAAAATGTTCCTTCTACCTAAAGACACCTTTCTAAATAACATCCTCTGGGGCAATAAGGGAATACGTCTTTCTTCATTTTGAGGAGGAAAGCTAGAGGAGGGGGTAGGGGCTTCCAGATCTCCAACTTTATTAATGGGCTTTTCAGCTCAAGAATAATAGAATGGTATTCTCTTGTCCACACAAGACCTTAATTGGCACCATGTAAAGAGCAATGCTCCGGGGTTTGTCTGAGGAGGGCTTTACCAACACATTCGAGGCACCTTAATATTTTAAGAGCGTCAGATTAAAATGTCTACAAGCAGCAGCAAAAACTTGGTTCGAGGTCAGATCACTTTTGGGTAGTACATACTACAGTAAGCGGTCTCCCATCTGTAACTCTCCAGGTACCACGGAATGCTTGCTGGATACTCTTAAGGACCCCTTAAACAGTGTGGGATAAACATATGAGGCAACTGTTAGATGAGGGGCAGTACTTACCCTGGGAATTCTGGAGTATTGGACCCAAGGGAGAATCTCTAGGTTTAAAATCTATCAAGTGAACTTGTGGCTGAAGAGGCTAGATTGGACACCAGTGGAACATAGCCAGATGGAAATGGACCTACAAGATTGCCAGTTTAAGAAAAAGAAAGTGGCACTGTGGTACCAGTATCTACTGACAGCTGCTAATGACAAGATGAGAGCTCCATTTTCCGTATGGGACGGATACTTGCCGGATGTCGAGTTGGAAGAATTATGGCAAGTATCTTTATCCATACTTTATTTGATAGTTAAACCTGCTGCATTAAGGAAGAACAATTTCTTTACTCTCTACAGAGTCTACTAGACTCCGGAAAGGCTGGCGAAAATAAGGGGAAATGACAACACGATCTGCAAATGGTGCGGAAGGAACGAGTCAAACAACATGTTCGCTACCTGTTCAAAGTTAGAAGACTATATCCCTCTCACTGGGTATCTCCATGGAGGTAAGCCCTATCCTATCACGTGCTCCTGTGTGTCAGGTTATCAATATGTCCCTGTCCAGGGCAGTTGTCCCTAGGACATGGAAGCAAGCGAGGTCAACTCCCCTGTTAAAAAAGCCTTCCTCGGACACAACTGGAGAATTTCCTTCCCATATCTCTCCTGCCATGGTAATCTAAGATTGCTGAGTCCCATGTCAATGCTACCTGGAAGACAATAACATCTTGGAAATTTCTCAGAACGGCTTTCACCCTGGCCACAGTACGGTATCAGCCCTCCTAGCAGTGACTGAACATCTGAGGGCCGCACTGGATGAGGGAAGTACGTCGGCACTGATTTTACTATACCACAGTGCCGCGTTTGATACGGTCTCCCACCAGATTCTGCTGCAACGGCTGAAGGAGGCGGGGATTTCGGGTCCAGCCTTCGACTGGTTCGCCACCTTCCTCTCTGAGAGGACCTTTCAAGTGTCGCCCCCCCCCCTTTTTGCTCTCGGATCCATACTATTCCACAAGGGGTGCCACAGTGCTCAGCATTGAGCACTACACTGTTCAATCCGTACGTTCAACCTTTAGCAGCGGTGGCTAGGAAAGAGGCCTGACATTGGTATCGTATGCCGATGATACACAGTTGGTAGTGGCACTCCCTGGCAACTTAGCGCAAAATGCCTCCATGTTCCGGAGCAATCTCATGGCCATTTCTGAGTGGATGTCTGCCAACGCAAGCTGTGGCGTGAGCATTGGTGGCCTACAACCTTGAGCTGTGCCCCCACCCCCAAACAGATGTTAAAGAATCTTGGTGATTGGGTGGACTCTGCTCTCAGCTGTCAGGCCCAGACTAATAAAGTGGTGGGGACCTGTATGGGTATTTTGCGGGGCTTAAACCATTGTTAGGTTACTTTGATCCGTCCACTCGGCAGGTTATCATCCAGGCTGCCATTTTGTTGAGACTGGATTACGCCAGCTCACTCTACTTGGGGACCAACAAGTCAGAGATCTTAGTATTACAGAGGGTTCAGAATGCGGCAGCCAGAACTCTTCTTGGCCTCCCAAGGACTTGCTCTACCTCTTCTGCCATTCGCCGACTACATTGGTTGCCGGTGGCAAGACGTGTGGAAGTTAAGTCCCTTTGCATCGCGTTCAAGATTCTGAAATCCTCTTCCCCTGCCATTCTGGCCACCCTGCTCTCGCCCTATATTCCCTCCCGCCAACTTTGTTTTATGGGCCAACACTTGGCGGTTGTTCCTAGGGTAAGGAGAGCACGGGCTGGGGGTGTGCCTTCCGCACACTGGCAGCCAAACTTTGGAACTCTCTCCCACTGTCCATTTGCAGCCTAAATAATTACTTGGCATTCCGTAAGGCAACTAAGACTCATCTTTTCCCTTCACTGTAGGTCCCTGTGCCTTTTCTGGTGGTCTTCTCCATTTGACTTTTATTAGCGCCGGGATGCCCCTTTGCTGAGGCAGCCATGCACTCTATAAGCTATATAACATAACATAAGCTATATAACAACATAACACTAACCTAATTATGTTTGGGATAAGGCAACAAGATGTAGGGGGCCCTTGTCTAAACGGGAAGCAAAGAAATGTAATGTTCTATTTAATCTTGATTTCGAAAAGAGAAATTTGAAAGCTTCAGACTCAAGCCTCTCCGCCTTCTTGGCATGGTTGGAAAAACTCAGTGGCCTTCTTTGAGAAGATGGATAGGTGGCAAAATAAGAGAAAGGATGGTGGGGACTTTTGGGACATGTTGAGGTTTGATCAAATTCTATCCATCCAATGATTACATCTTCTTAGAGTAGTTGGGCTATGGAGTAAGATAAAACCGAGGGAGTCCAGTAAATTTGCTTGAAGAAAAGAATCCAATTTTAGGAGCACTTGGGCCCTAGAATTGGGAATGGTGCTTATTTCCTTAATTGGAGATGTTATGAGGACTTAAAAAAAAAAGACATGAAAGTACAATTGATTTTTTTGCATTTCTTCTATCAAGTTTCAGGTTTATTTATTTGATTTAGTTCTCTAGTGAGAACAACAAATTTTAAAAATACATTTGTTATAAAACATTAGTGAGATAATCATATCAATGCAATTTTTAAAAAGTTTGTAAAAATTTACAAAAATTATAACACAAATTCATCAGATGGTGATTTAAGAAGAAAATAAGGTCTTGCACTGAAGTAATATTACATCTAGTTTGAATTGGTTTTAAGTACCGGTGTCTGGCCTCAACTAATATCTGATTAGGGCATACAACAGAACATGCTGTAAATCTTGCACTCCTCCGTTACAGAGATCACAAATACTAGTGGCATTTTCGAAGTGGTTCCATCTGGAGGTAAATGTTTTCAAAGGGAGAATCCCAAGCCGTAATAAAATAATACATTGCCGAACTCCGTGCCCTAAGGTAAAACAAATGTACTGTTGCAATTATTTGTATTCTATTGACTCTGCGTAAAGTTCATAATGTTTCAATTGAGAACAATGTTTGATGTCGAGGTCGTAGCTTAGCCTGGGCGTTAAATATTTTAAAAAGAGCCTCAAGTGCGCAGGAGTCCAAGATATTAGTAGTGTAATTGTACAGTTCGATAATTTGAAAGCTGTAATTAGATTATGACTAAAAGTATAGTGCGATGATTTGATCACGAAAGTCTCAGTTTTAAATAAACATCTTAAGGTTCCTTGTTCTGCGTGTATAAGATTATAAGACCATCTTATGATGTTAGTGATAGCTCTCGCATATGAGCTAACTAAGGAAAGCTCAAGGCGCAGAGCTTGTGCAGGAATTGCCTGATGGACTTTGATAAATTTACGAAGTATTTTCCCTTCTTTAGTTTGTGTTTGTTGCCACTGTTTTACTGGAATATATTCCAATGCATACGATAAAATGGGTGGAATTTTTGAACTAAAAACCTGTAAAGGGGGTTGAAAGTGCCTGTGCCCGGAAGAGGAATATAAGCGTTGGAAAGCCCCGACGTGTACATCTGCTTTGCGTCCCAAATGCTGCAGATGAGGGGAATTTTGAAATGTTGGTGTATATACTCGCACTAAATAAGTGTATTCTTGAACTACCTCTAGAGGTTTTCCCCCTAATGTCCAATTTAATTTTATATGTTGTTTTCTTCCTCTGAACTGAACAATTTTCGTTTTAGTTATGTTTGGAACTAAAAAGTTTTCTTCTGTGTATCTGGTTAAAGCTTGTAAATTCCTTTGTAGGCCGAATGGGGTAAGGTCTAAGATAACCACATCATCGGTGTAAATCATAATGTGGATTTTACAAGATGCTATTTTGTGGGGAAAAGTGATAATTTGTGTAAAACAATGCGGGAGATCACTTATAAAGAAAAAAGGAGGGGAGCTAAAAGGCAGCCTTGCCTAAGACCTTTCGGTGTAGCTATTGGCCAGGTGAGTCCCTTCTCTCTCCCCATTTGTACTTGACACCATGTTGCTGAGTGTTACGATATAATAATATAGAGACGATTATTCGGTATTCCTAATTTCCTAAGTTTTATCCATATTGTAGATCTGTCTACTCTGTCAAACGCTGTTGTAAAGTCTACAAAGACAAAATAGATGACCTGCGATTTTGACACAACATATTTATCTATTACTGTTTGTAGCACCGCTATGTTGTCGGTAACGGAGTGTTTTTGTCGGAACCCAGCTTGATTTATAGGAATCACTCCGCTTGAGAAAGCCCAGTCCTTCAGATGTTTCAGGACGCTTGCCGCAAAGATTCCCTTTATTCTATAAAATCCATGGATACTGCATGCCAGGGTTTGAGTGGAACAAGCCATGGTCTCAAAAGATACACAGGTTAGCATGGGAAATTTTCCTCTGGGAGCAAATGGAACAGTTTAGACATATTGTTAAATAGCTACATATAAAGTTCACCACCAAAACCATCTCCTGCCTTCTGCTAATGTTTTAGGTGTTCTTGGATTCTGAAGAGTTTTAGAATCATGAACCAAACTCATAGTCTGTCTTACCTGAATTTTAGGACCATATGGAGTCTTCCCATGTTAGAGTAACCCACCCTTCTAACTTCGACCTTAAGGTTCTCTGACCCAAGCTTCTTTATCAATAGTGTCCTTTTCTATGTACTTCTGTTAAACAAGCATGTATACTAGTTTTGACTTTAGAGTAGTGCATTTCGAGTCTCAGATGGTGAAATCAACGGGAGGTCATTAATCACTATATTTTCAGGTTAATTAAAGTGTCCACCTTAAAATTGTTTGAACCTGGTTCACAATTAATCGCAAAATCATACACAGAAAAGAACAATGTCCATCTATACGGTCAATGCTCTGGCTTATTTAAAAAACTGTAAATTCCTGAAATCAGTGTATATTTCCTCAGAGTGTTTGGTTCCTTATAAATAATGTCCCAATTTCTCAACATACTCTTTGTTATGAATGGAATAATTTTGTTCTGCTGGAAAAAAATGTTGGACATATGCCGCTGGAAGCACCTATATGGAAATGTCATGATATGAAGCAGCGCTTAGAACACTGAATGGATGCTCAGGATTTGTGTTTGTTGTGAAATAGGGGCACGAGAAAAATGTTTCTTCAAATAACAAAATGGCTCATTTGCTGCTTTGGGCCATACAAACATCTACCTTACTAAGTGATTCAGTAATAGCTCTTACTATTCAGTCAATTAACAAATAATAAAACTTTGTATAGCTTTTTCTAAGATTGGTGTATGCCCTTGGAAAATTGCTGATACTTTCTTCTCCTTTCCATATTAATACCTTGAGGGAAAATTATGTGACCCAAAAAATCTACTGTTGAGCTATGAAAGATACGCTTAGCAAATTTAGCAAAATGAAGGTGACTTCTTATCCTTAAACACATCAAGCATGCTTTGATATGTTGTGTGTCTCTCTAAGGCATGCGAGTAAATCAAAATTTCATCCAGATAAAGTATACCTATTATAGCCAAATATCCTCTTAAAAACAAATCGATGAAGTATTAAAGGGCAGGTGGAGTATTACAAAGTCCAAATAGTGTCTTTTACTTTTCACCCCTTCGGACTCCTACTAAGAGCCTGATTTAGAGATTGGCAGATGTAGCCAGGCAGTCAACAACCATCCGCTTAGCTGCCATCGAGGTTGGTCTGTCATATTTGCAGTATGGAGATTTGAAGGAAGAAAGTGCATCAACCATCACCCCCTTTGTCGCATTTTCCTTACTCTGCTGATGGAAGTATACCTTAAACATGATGGAAGGAGTGACAGGAAGTCAGTGTTCCATATGCCGAAGAGTATAATTTTCATTAATGGAAACATGGTGGTTCATGCGCCACATGCGTTTGAGGAAAAAGAGCATAAATAGGCAAACCCCGCTAACAACAACCACAAAACCTATTCAATCAGCATGGCCCTGCTACTCCAAGCCCTGAGTCTCTATATGGCAGTGGTAGGTGGACAACAACACATCGGACTACAAAATAGCTGCTAGTACAGCTTTTCAAAATGATTTTAAATGCACTGAGTTAACTACCAAAGGCAATAAACTTAAATTGTTGTACACCAAACCCTCCAAACCATATCTAACAATAATATACTCTGTCTACCTCTCTGACTACATGGCTCACACTACATACCCATATTAAATACTTATCTAACACTATTTCACTAGCCACTCCACACCTCAAGTCAGCAAATGAATGCACATTTTGTTTTATAAATCTGCATGGTCAAGCATAATGCTAACTCTCTATACCTAAGCTGTTTATGACGTTTTACAAAATACACGTATGCTAATAACATACCCAAATAAAAGTGTTTTAAATAATTCACACAACTATCCCGAGCCTACTCTTGATCCCACTTTACTCACATACTCCAAACTTATATGTTATGTTATGTCATGTGTATTTGTAAAGCCCATCATCACCGGTGAGAGTATCCCCGATGCTGAGCAGCTGTGTGTGCCTAACCCTGCCTAGCTTACATTGGTTAATTGGAAATCCAGGTCTTTAGCTGCTTGCAGAATTCAAGAGAGGAGGAAGCTCTGATGTGGAGTGGGAGTTCATTCCATGATTTAGGAGTGATGTAAAAGAATGCCTGTCCTCCTAATCTGGTTCTGTGTATGCATGGAATGTGTGTGAATAGGAGTCCTGTGAAGAGGAGGTGTCTGAGTGGTTGGTGAAAAGAGATGCAACTGTTATGATAAGAGTGGTCTAAGTTGTGTAGTTCCTTAAATGTGTTTAGGAGGAGTTTTAAATAAGCTTGTATGTGTACCAAGAGCCAGTGGAGCGCCCTGAGGTGAAGTGTGATATGAGTTCTGTGTGGAGGTAGAAGATGAGTCTGAGTGCTGATTCCATCTTGCTGGTTACTACAGAGTGAGTGGCGTTTTTTTCTGATGTATCTTGGAAGTCATTTGAAGATCTTCCTCAGAATTGGCAGGGGTGTGGTAGCACAATGCATTGATGATGGTAACTTGTGCTGTCATGTCCAGTTTGCAGTCACTGATGATTTTGAGGTTCCTGGCATGGATGCAGGGTGTCGCTTCGAGTTCAGACGGACACCAGTTGCAGTCCCATGACAAGCTGATCTTGCCAAAGATCACTACTTCTGTCTTTTTGGTGCTGAGCTTGAGATAGTTGGCTTTCATCCACTTAGCGATTTCGGTCATGCACAGGGTGAACTTGTTTCTTGTGTTAGGGGTCTTGTCCTAGAGGGATAGTATGAGTTGCTTGTTGACAACAAATGAGAGGATGTTGATGTTGTCTGCACGGATTACAATGGCCAGAGGGATCATGCATGCGTTGAAGAGAGTGCGGCTGAGCGGTGAACTTTGAGGCACTCTGCAGATGGATTTCTAGGCTTTGGACGAGTAAGATGTTAGGCTGACAGGTTGCGTTCTATCTGTTAAAAAGGAGCAGATCCAGCTGTGTGTTGGTCCTTCTAACAAGGTTTGTAAAGCTGGCTGATGAGAATGGGGTGTGAAACGATGTCATATACTACAGTGAGGCCCAGCAGAATGAGGGCTTATGTGTCTCCTCTGTCAAGTATCATGCATTGTCGCCTGTGGCAGCGATGAGTATTGTTTCTATACATTGGTGGGCAAGAATCTGCACTGCTTGGCATCGAGGAGCTGGTAGCTGCTGAGGTGATGATTGAGGCATAGGCTTAGTTTCTCTAAAAGCTTGGCTGGGTATGGTAGGAAGGAGATTGGTCCGTAGTTGGAGAGCGTGGCATGTCAGTGGATGGTTTCTTGAGCAGGGACGTGAAGGTAGCATGTTTCTAGGTGTTTGGGAATGAGGCTGAGTTGATGGAGGTTTTGAAGATGGGTATTAGTGCTTCGCTGATGGTTAGGAGTCTTTTGTAGAAGGTGTGGTAGGGACAAGCATCAGAATGGGCACTCAAGAGGATGGTTTGCATGGAAGTGGCAGTTTCAACTGTGGAGACAGCAGGCTATGAGTTTATGCTTCATTCTTCTGCCATGAAAAGTAGTTGAATTGTGACGGTGACGAGGTCTGTTTGAGAGTCAAAAGTGCAGTATATGGAGGTGATTTTGTTACAGAAGAATTCCAAGGGTTTGTTGCAAAGGTCTTGCATGGAGGTAATGTTGCTGGAGGCGGCAGAAGGCACAATGAAATATTTGATGATGGCAAAAATGTCATTGCTGCTGTTTGTGCCAGCATGGGTGCTGTCTGCAAGGGCTGTATGCTTGGAGTTCCGTATTTGCTGGGGTAAGCATCTAAGGGTGATTTTGAAGTTGTCTTTATCCGTGATGTCTTGACTTGTTTTCCATTTATGCTCCAAGTGTTTGCAGTGGCTTCTCATGAGTCCCTCTGTGTACCAGCTAACCTGAGGTCGGGCTCTTGTCGTTGGGTGCTGCTTGAGGGGAAACAAGGGTGTTGGAGAAGGCAGTGATTTAGCTGTTGAGGTTCCAGATGGTTTCGGTAACTTGCTAGTGTGCTCTGCCAGGTGTGCGGAGAGAGCAGAATCCCTGCCCTCTCTGTGATGCTTTTCCAGCTGCTGCAGGTCGGTCTGGTGGTAGTCGGTCTGTGGTGTTGCAGGATGGTTATGCTGAAACTGACGTGGGGTGTCATCTGTCCAGATTATAGTTGCTGGCTTTTCAACTGTGATGTTGCTGAGTGAGGTAGAAACTTGGGTTCAATAGGTCTCTGGCAGTGTGGGGGGGTTCTGTAATGTTCTGGGTGAGGCCAAGGTTTCCAAGGTTTTCCAAAAGGCCCATAGAGTTTGGGTTGGTGCAGTCTTTTAAGTGAAAGCTAAAGGGCTTTGAAGACAATGAAGGTGCTGGAGTTGCGTTGATGTTGAGGGGTGTGACAAAGTCTGTAATATCACTGGCGAAAGTGGTGCAGGGTCTGTGTGGTCTGTGTATGAGGGTTCTACTCGGAGAGAAGTGGACTTAGGTACTTATCTTGAATGTGAGGTGTTCCATGTAGCTCGTGGGTTGTCTGTGTACGTGGTGCAGCTACCAGTGTCTTTCAATATGATGGCCACTCTATGTCATGGCCTGCGGTGATGGTCTTGACTAGTGAACTTATTAGGTATCGAAGGGGACTAAGTATTATCACTTATCCTGTCTTTAAGCACTAAGGTGATATCACCTGATTGCCAAACTTTGGGGTGTTTTCTTAGGTCTCTGACTTCCTATTCAGAGCCATGTTCCTGGCCTTTGTCCATTGAAGAACTTAGCACAGCCACATTTTTATCTGGGAGGAGTGGCAGATTTCTAGATGGAGGTTATGGACCTCTTAGCTAGGAGGAAAACTATGTTCAGGAATTTGGTTTTCACTTTATTATGCTCAGTGTGCTTAACAAGGTCAAGGAGGCAATATTTGAAACAATGCATGAGATTGCATCCCAACATAGTTGAGAGCGATTTTGCTCTAAAAGGGCACTATATAACAAGAGCTCCAAAAATGCATTTACTGTCTGCATCACACGTTACATCCAGGGCATTCTGAGATAAAGTCAGGGAGCTTGTGTAGTGCTTTATGAGTCAGATATGCCCTAAGGAGGATGTTACACTGGATATATTTGAATCTCGCATTGCGGGATATTTTATGAGGGTAAGTCAGGATTCTTTCCAATTCTTTGTTATTAAAGGCATTACCAAGTTCAGTCTCCCAACCTACTCTGAGTTTCAACGGAGATGGGATGATGTATTATATGGCCTTTCTCAGCCATGCTATTAACCATCTACTAGTGCCAATGGTGCATTGTCACCGTCCAATAGTCCTCGGGGTCGCACGATGCTGTAAGGGGTCCACCTCCAGATAGCCTCTTGGTCTGATATAAATATGACAGACACAGAAGGGCGATCAGGCGAGGGAAGGAAAGGATGGGAACTGCGGGGAGGGAGACCTGAAAGAGAAATAAACAGTATGCTATGGTTACAACAGCCCTAGAACCCTGGGCACATTGCTATCCCCAGCTACCCTGCAGTACCTGTAAAGGAAATAACGGCTTGGGAGACGTGGATCCCCTTGAAGCTGCTGTTCGGGAGTCCTACAGAAAAGGCAGGGATTAGCATAGGGGTCACCCTCTCAATCTACTCCCCCACTCACGTATCTCCCTAGGTTTTCAGTACCTACCACCATTCCTAGGTGTACGGACTGTACAGGGGGGGGAGGACGTATGCCAGAAGTCACCTCACCGCCCCTGTATGGAGTACAAATAAACAAATGACGTGCAGATGGGACTAGCGCCCCGGGTAAGTCCTGCACCCCTGAGTGGGATTCAACACACCCCTATAGCACTGCTCCAATACGTCTTGTGCAGTACTAGCAAGCAACAAAGTATGACCCCCAACAGTATCGCAGCGGGTTTTACTACCACAATGTTCTGATAGTAGTACTGCTAGCTCTGGGAGCCTTCGCTGAGTCCCTCCTAAGACGAAACCGCTGTATGCCTGGTTTCTCTCGGACTCGAACCTCTGATTGTCTCAAGGATTCTAGACCATGAATTCGCGACCCCGCAATGCCTCGTAAGGCGCCCAACGGGATCGACAACGGTCTATTCGGAAGTAGAAGCAAAAGCCTCGGCGATCCCGCAATGCCGAGATCGGCGTCCAACGGGATCGACTACGTTCGAAATCACTACAGATTAAGTTCAAACCTGTAATGCTCAAGAAGTGCAAGTCCTTGAGCCTGCGAGGAAAAGTAAGTCGGTGCGGAGCACCCCTACCAGTACGCAGCACTCTGTCTTGCTCGAACCAGGAAACCAAAATAACCGGCACCTGAGTTCCGCCGGAGGTTCCTTTTATGCTTGATTGCGCCGAGCGCGCTGACGTATGTACGTCTGCCCGCCTTGCGCCCTGGGAACTGTAGTTCCCCTTACTCCCGTTTACCACGGGTGTTCTTCCTGGAACCTGGCAGTGCTCGTCGGCGCCCACTGTGGGTCGTGACAGTACATCCCTCCCCCGAAGAGCACTGACAGAAGCAAGCTTTCTTTGGATGGGCCTTATGATATTGAGCCTTCAGCTTGGGAGCATGGACGTTGGAAGCAGGTTCCCACGAGTTCTCCTCCACCCTGTATCCCTCCCACGCCAGCAGGTACCACAACCGGTTGCGATAGATCTTGGAGTCCAGTATTCCCTTCACCTCGTATTCGACCTCACTGTCTATAATGATAGGCGCAGGGGTTTTACTGGGCCCCCCTACGGCAGGTTTCACGAGGGACACGTGGAATGCCGGGTGGATTCTCAGCGATGACGGCAAGGAAAGCTTCACCACTACAGGATTCACTAACTGCACCACCCTATATGGCCCGATGTATTTGGGATTAAAAATGCTATAGCGCTTGAACCTTATGTGTTTGGTGGACAACCACACGTAATCTCCTACTTTATAAATAGGACCCTGCCGTCTACTCCTGTCCGCATAAGCCTTGTAACTGCCCTTCGCTGCTCTTAAATTGTTTTTAGCTGCCTGGAAGTTTTTCCGGATGCGTTCTATTCTATACTGCGCCTCAGGCACCTTAGTAGCAAGAACGGGTTTAAGGAAGGGAGAAAACCAGGGGTGGAAACCATACGAGCAGAAAAAAGGAGTAAGCTTGGTGGACGAGTGGGAAGCGCTGTTATATGCCACCTCCGCCAACCAGAGTAAGTCCACCCACTCATTCTTGGATGCGCTGGAATAACACCTAAGATATTGTTTCATGGTTTGGTTCACACGTTCAGTTTGCCCATCCGTCTGGGGGTGGAAGCTGGTGGAGATGTTGGATTCGATCCCCAAGGCCGAACACCATGCCTTCCAGAAATGGGCAGTGAACTGACCGCCTCGATCCGAAACAATCTTCCTTGGCAATCCGTGCAGTCGCACCACGTTCTCTAAAAGCAGGTGCGCTAGTTGTCCTGAAGAGGGTAGTGTCTTACAAGCCACGAAGTGTGCCATCTTTGTCAAATAGTCCACAATGACCGTAATCACGGTACATCCTTTATCACTAGGCATTCCAACGATGAAATCCACTGAAATGTTTTCCCAAGGGAGTTCGGGTGTGGGGAGAGGATGCAACAGTCCCGCTTGTTTCGTATGTGAGGATTTCATCTGACTGCACACTCGACATTCCTCAACCCAGGCTGTGATATCTTTGTGTACCGAAGGCCACCAGAATTGACGCAAAATCCTGTCTAGAGTTTTCTCTTTGCCATTGTGACCTGCACAAGGTAGTTGATGACACCATTTAAACGCCTGCAGGCGTAGAGATCGGATTGGAAGGAGCAACTGCTTTTCTCTCATCGGCAGGCCTTGTACTAGCTTCCATTCAGCATTACTTCTCAGCCAGTCCCTCCACCTGGGAGTTCTGACGTTCTGAGCTATACTCCGTAGGAACGGATCCGTGCAAGTAGCCCCGATGACGTGCTCCGAACTGATGATGGCTCCTTTGGGAACTGTCGAGGGGGTACCCTGAGAGGCTTGTCGGGATAAAGCGTCTGCTTTTTTATTCTCTCTTCCGGGCCTGTAGGTAACAAGAAAGTTGTACCCTGCAAAAAAGAGAGTCCATCTCAGTTGACGGGGTGTGAGATGTCTCGCGGCCGTCATAAACTGCAAGTTTCTGTGGTCGGTGTAAACCGTGACCACATGTCTGGCGCCCATCAAGTGGTGCCTCCATTCGCTGAAAGCATCCTTGATGGCAAGCAGCTCTTTTTCTGCGATGTTATAGTTACACTCCGCGGGGTTTAACTTCCTAGACATGTACGCCACTGGATGCAGTCCGCCTGTCTCGAAGTGTCGCTGTGACAACACCGCTCCCACGGCTGTGTCCGAGGCGTCTGCTTCCACGATGAATGGGTATTCCGGGTGAGCATGAGCCAAGACCGGGGCCTTTGAGAAGGCGTCCTTCAGTTCTTCGAATCCTTGTTGGGCTCGTGCGGTCCACTGAAACACTGTTTTCTTGCGCAATAGTTGAGTGAGGGGATTTGCCATGTCGGAGAATCGATCGATAAACCGACGATAAAAGTTGGCAAACCCCAGGAAACATTGCACGTCTCGAAGGTTGTGAGGGGTTGGCCAGTTCTTCACTGCCAGTATCTTCCGTTCCGACATTTCTTGGCCCCAGGGGGTGAAGTTCACCCCTAGAAATTCCACCATGGTTACCCCAAACTCACACTTACTGATCTTACAAAATAAGTGGTGTTTGCGCAAGGTGTGTAGTATGATCTTTACATGGTGAGTATGATCCTTGGTGTCTTTAGAATAGATCAAGATATCGTCTATGTACACTATGACGAAATGATCAAGGTATTCACGAAGGACGTCATTTAGAAAAAACTGAAAGGCAGCCGGGGCGTTGCACAGCCCAAACGGCATAACCAAATACTCGTAGAGGCCGAAGCGCGTTTTAAACGCTGTCTTCCACTCGTCACCTCTCCTCATACGGACCAAATGATAAGCTCCTTTTAGGTCCAGACGCGTGTATATCACAGCCTCCTTTACCTGCTCCAGCAGCACGTTAATTAACGGTAGAGGGTACCGATTTTTGACTGTAATGGCGTTTAACGCCCTGAAGTCCACACACGCACGGAGCTCGCCATTTGCTTTGGGAATAAAAAAAAGAGGTGACGCTGCGGGAGACTTAGATACTCTGATAAACCCCAGGCCCAAGTATTTATCAAGATATTCCCTAAGGTATTTATGTTCGGGCTCCGTTAAGGCATACACCCGTCCGGCTGGAATGACTGCTCCGGGTATCAGATCTATTTGGCAATCGTAAGCCCTGTGCGGAGGTAAAACTTCAGCCTTGTCTTCATTAAAGACGTCTTCGAATTCGGCATAGGCTTCCGGCAACGCAACCGCGTGTTCCACCGCAGTTGCCACTTGATACCCAGTTGCCAACGAGGAGGCTGGGTTCCGAGGGGAAACGGAGCAATTAGCCATGCAGTAATCCGAGGCGAACTGTAGGGTCTTCTCGTGCCAGTTGATGAGCGGATTGTGGAGACGTAACCACGGCAACCCCAAGATGACGCCGTAATGGGGTGCCGGAATAACATTAAAGGAAAGAACCTCCTGGTGTTCCTTTCCCTGCCGCACCGACAAGGGTCCTGTATGGAATCTCACGGGACCGGAATCCAACATCTTTCCATCTACCGCAAACACCATCTCTGGCGTACTCTTCTCCTGTAAGGTTATTCCGAGACGTACCACCTGGTCCTGATCGATAAAGCACCCTGTGGCCCCAGAATCCACTAACGCCTGGACTGGAAGCCACTCCCTCGCTACCAGAATATGCAAGTCCACGTAAAAGTGATTTCTGTTCGGGGTTTTCAGCTCTTCCAATGAAGGGATATACAAGGTGCTCAAAGAATTCCCTTCCTTCTTCTTTAAGCCGAGTCGTTTCCCGCCGACGATAAACTAGTTCGAGTTACTGCTGCCTTTTGATCGGGACGCGAACCTTTTGGCCTCATACTGCATTCCCGTATGAAATGACCCTTCCGCCCGCAATATAAACACAGGCCTCTCTTCCTCCGATACTCTCGTTCCTCGGCGGTGAGCGGGGACCGTACCGCTCCGATCTCCATGGGCTCTGGCTTACTGGGCGCCGCATTGTGGGTCGACCTGGTATTCTCCAGATTTGGTACAGGTCTCTCTCGCCTTCGGTGCTCCCCTTTTCTCTCGCTCATCCTATGGTCCAACCGAAGGACCAGACTTATGAGAGCCTCACAGGAAGTGGGTTGTGGGTCGATCTGTGCCAAGACGTCTTTCATCTCGTCGCATAAGCCCTGATGGAAGATAGCCGCGTGTTTCCCTTCAGGCCACTCGGATTCTGCTATTAGTCGCCGGAAATCATTGAGATATGAGATGACATCCCTATGGCCTTGTCGCAACTCCAGCAGATCCCTGTCTGCCGAAAGCGTAGCGGCTCTGCGATTGAAAGTTTTCTCAAATTCTACCAGAAAGGCGGTCCAATCGTACAGGAGCGGGTCGTCCCTCCTCACTAAGGGAACTGCCCATTGGGCTGCATCCCCTGATAAATAGGAGAGCAGGAAAGCGACCTTCGAATGGTTGGTATTGAAGGCCCTGGCTTTACATGTAAAATGTAACATAACTTGCGCCAGGAAGACTTGTAATTTACCGCCGTCCCCGCTGTATCTTTCCGGGGTGGCTAACGGACTTGGCGTGGGGATTTCCACCACTACAGGGGCCGCGGGGTGAAGGCGTTGTGAGCCAGCATCAAAGGGATTCCGCTCCAAGCGGTCTACCTGCGCCTGTAGTGTGGCAGTTTCTGTTCTAGAGGCAACCACCTCGGCCTGTAACAGGGCCAAAGCGGCTAAGACGTCCTCTAAGGTGGCCATCCCACCGTGCGACTGGGAGGACAGTAATTCGTGGGCCGGTTATTTTGTCACCGTCCAATAGTCCTCGGGGTCGCACGATGCTGTAAGGGGTCCACCTCCAGATAGCCCCTTGGTCTGATATAAATATGACAGACACAGAAGGGCGATCAGGCGAGGGAAGGAAAGGATGGGAACTGCGGGGAGGGAGACCTGAAAGAGAAATAAACAGTATGCTATGGTTAGAACAGCCCTAGAACCCTGGGCACATTGCTATCCCCAGCTACCCTGCAGTACCTGTAAAGGAAATAACGGCTTGGGAGACGTGGATCCCCTTGAAGCTGCTGTTCGGGAGTCCTACAGAAAAGGCAGGGATTAGCATAGGGGTCACCCTCTCAATCTACTCCCCCACTCACGTATCTCCCTAGGTTTTCAGTACCTACCACCATTCCTAGGTGTACGGACTGTACAGGGGGGGGGAGGACGTATGCCAGAAGTCACCTCACCGCCCCTGTATGGAGTACAAATAAACAAATGACGTGCAGATGGGACTAGCGCCCCGGGTAAGTCCTGCACCCCTGAGTGGGGTTCAACACACCCCTATAGCACTGCTCCAATACGTCTTGTACAGTACTAGCAAGCAACAAAGTATGACCCCCAACAGTATCGCAGCGGGTTTTACTATCACAATGTTCTGATAGTAGTACTACTAGCTCTGGGAGCCTTCGCTGAGTCCCTCCTAAGACGAAACCGCTGTATGCCTGGTTTCTCTCGGACTCGAACCTCGGATTGTCTCAAGGATTCTAGACCATGAATTCGCGACCCCGCAATGCCTCGTAAGGCGCCCAACGGGATCGACAACGGTCTATTCGGAAGTAGAAGCAAAAGCCTCGGCGATCCCGCAATGCCGAGATCGGCGTCCAACGGGATCGACTACGTTCGAAATCACTACAGATTAAGTTCAAACCTGTAATGCTCAAGAAGTGCAAGTCCTTGAGCCTGCGAGGAAAAGTAAGTCGGTGCGGAGCACCCCTACCAGTACGCAGCACTCTGTCTTGCTCGAACCAGGAAACCAAAATAACCGGCACCTGAGTTCCGCCGGAGGTTCCTTTTGTGCTTGATTGCGCCGAGCGCGCTGACGTATGTACGGCTGCCCGCCTTGCGCCCTGGGAACTGTAGTTCCCCTTACTCCCGTTTACCACGGGTGTTCTTCCTGGAACCTGGCAGTGCTCGTCGGCGCCCACTGTGGGTCGTGACATGCATAGGGTCTGCACTAAATTATGGACAGGAGTTTCCACATTGGAAACAACCCAGTAGTGCAGAATGCTATGATAAATGGCCAATGCACCAGGAGTTGCCCAGGGTGCAATCCATAATGTTCCCTAAGAATCAAAGGAGATTAGAACAGAGTCTTGAAATAAATCACTTATTGATGTTAGGTCTGCATTTTCCCACTCCCAGTCCAGGGAGATCACAAAGGCATTCCGGAATACACTGCAAGAAAACAGTAGGGGTATAAGGCTAATAATTTTCAAGCATCATTTGCAACTGTGTTCATTATACTAGGCTTAATTTTAGGAGCCGTAGTGGCAGGGAGAAAGAGCACCAGGATGTGAGTATCTTTTAACAGAGTGGACCTTAATATGGGTTCAGCTAGAGAGCAACCCACTAGTCAGTGTGCAGCCCATTACAATTGTGCTGCCAAATAATAATGTTTAAAGTAAGGAGTCACTGGATCCCTTTCTCAAGTAGTAGTCTTAATTTCACCAGGGATACCTAATGTACACCCATTTTCTTTATTAAGTCCATAATGTGTAGGGAACAAAATAATGTTTGTGGGAAGCGGAGAGATAAGTTTTAGAAAATGGTAAGGCAGACGGTGAACCATTATCATCTAGGCCAGCATAATTCTGCCAGGTAAACAAATTGGTAGAGACCTGCTGAAACGTATCTGAAACCAGAGTAAGGCTACAGCCTTGGATAGGTTCTTTTTGAGGAAATCTTGATGTGTGTGGTATATCTGGATGCCAAGATAATGGAATGTTAAGAGTTCTCACTTGATTTGCCCACTGCCCATATCTATATTGGGAAAGGGATTTGCAGAACGCAGAGGGGAGAGGCAAAATTTTGACCAGTTCATGCCAAAACCAGACACCATTTTAAATTCCTGCAAAATTACTATTGAGGAGATGTCTACATAAACACCTATAATGTGCAACAACAATAAGTGTACAATGGGATTGCATGTGTAGCATCCAGCAATGGAATGCCCCAGTTACAATCCAAACAGCCAAATTTTACAGCTAATCACTCCATCTTTAAGGCGAACAATATAGGCAATAGGAGACATCCATGACAGATCTTGGGGAGGATTTTATAGTCATTAGTTAAGATGGCTAATGACTTGTACGATACATAGACAAGGGGGCCCCTCTCAGGTTTAAGAAGGCAGACGATGAAGGCGTCTTTCAATGCAGGAAGAAACAGCCCGGACTCCGTCACAGCATGATAAACTTTTGCTAGTCAGGGAACCAATTGAGCCATGTAATATTAAAATAGCTCTATGGGTAATCCATCAAATTCAGGGGTTTTACCAGAGGCCAACTTCCTAATCGCCATACAAAAATTATGTTCTGGGATCAGCTCCTCTAAGGACTCCCAGTACTCCACCATGTAGCCTGCATAATATGAATGGAAAACTGTGAGAAAATCATGCTAGGTACAGGACATGGCAACCAGAGAGGAAGGAATAAATGTAACCGGGGATATTGTGTTCTCCTGCCTAGCCAGATGTGTAATAGTCTACCCAACATTCCTGATTTAGAGTGAGACCATTTGCATAGGCAGTACATCTGAAGAGGACTATTAAATATGCATATTGTTCCCTTGCTGTAGCCAGGGAGGCCCTGTCAACATCACTAACCAAGGCTGTGTCCTCAAGATGTTTCAGGGAGACCTCAAGTGTATCCAATTTCCTTATTAGGCACTGGTGTGCACCCATCTTGGAATATATACAGTGTTCCCTTTGGAAGGCCATATAAGCCTCCCATCTGTAAAGAGGGAGCCGGAGGTGCCCTAATTCATTGCGAAATATTAGTCGATATATTCACCAATGGTGCCTTTAAATGTTGAATATTCCAACATGGCAGGTTCTAACTTCCACGTAAGTAGAGGAGTTAGAGGTTTATCGCAATGCACATTAACTAACAAGGAATTGAGGTCTGAGATTGTCTTACACATGCATTCAGAATGAGAAACTAATAGTAGCATGGTAATACAGAGAAGACAGCTATCTAATGGAACATGGAGATCATTTGAGGATGACTAGAAATCGTACTTCCTATCGTACAGGTGATGAGACCTCTATACATTGGCTAGGGTCTAGTGCGCTACATTGAGACAAGGGTCTGGCTTTTTGAATCATCACTATACAGGCAAGTGGCAGGTGGGATCAGTCCAAATTGCTTTTTAGAACTCCTTTGCAGTCATCACCCAGGATCCAGGGTAGATGCTACAATTTGGTGAGTACTGAGGATAACTTAGAGACAAAATGTGGCAGTTCAATGTTGAAGGCATATATGTTGCTGAGTAGTACTGCTACATCATCCGGTATCACTTCTTACATCCCACAGCGGTTCTCTTTGTCCAATTCTGTTGAGAGCAGCCTGAGTGGAACCCTGGATCTCACTCAGGTGATGACACATATGCAGGAAAATAAGTATGAAAGCACTGGCCCCTCCATCTCTTCTGCAGTATGATAGTTTCTGAATCTGTGAGGAGGGATTCCTGAAAAAATGCAACAACACCAACCTTGTGTTTAAGCAAGAAATATATGCTGTGACGTTTTTTCATAGTTGACATACGCCTGACATTCCTGGTCAAGAAAGATATTCTAATTGGTGTGACGATAATGGTACAGTTATAATTGCAGCATGGCAGACACTTCAATGACACCCACCAAATGCACCAATGAATGTGCTTTAGGTGGTAGACCAGCAGTTAGTTGAAATCCCAAGTGTGAACTTGTACATGATTTGGAAAATAAAGAGTAATTGCTCTGCTTCCCACTCTAGGGCAAATGACAAAATGCAACTGCCCAAACATGACAATAACAGTGTCGCATAATCTATCTGTTGTCATAGTAAATGATCAAGGATGAGTGAGGGGTGGGTGGTATGTCCACAACCCGCAATGCCGAGATCGGCGTCCAACGGGATCGACTACGTTCGAAATCACTACAGATTAAGTTCAAACCTGTAATGCTCAAGAAGTGCAAGTCCTTGAGCCTGCGAGGAAAAGTAAGTCGGTGCGGAGCACCCCTACCAGTACGCAGCACTCTGTCTTGCTCGAACCAGGAAACCAAAATAACCGGCACCTGAGTTCCGCCGGAGGTTCCTTTTGTGCTTGATTGCGCCGAGCGCGCTGACGTATGTACGGCTGCCCGCCTTGCGCCCTGGGAACTGTAGTTCCCCTTACTCCCGTTTACCACGGGTGTTCTTCCTGGAACCTGGCAGTGCTCGTCGGCGCCCACTGTGGGTCGTGACATGCATAGGGTCTGCACTAAATTATGGACAGGAGTTTCCACATTGGAAACAACCCAGTAGTGCAGAATGCTATGATAAATGGCCAATGCACCAGGAGTTGCCCAGGGTGCAATCCATAATGTTCCCTAAGAATCAAAGGAGATTAGAACAGAGTCTTGAAATAAATCACTTATTGATGTTAGGTCTGCATTTTCCCACTCCCAGTCCAGGGAGATCACAAAGGCATTCCGGAATACACTGCAAGAAAACAGTAGGGGTATAAGGCTAATAATTTTCAAGCATCATTTGCAACTGTGTTCATTATACTAGGCTTAATTTTAGGAGCCGTAGTGGCAGGGAGAAAGAGCACCAGGATGTGAGTATCTTTTAACAGAGTGGACCTTAATATGGGTTCAGCTAGAGAGCAACCCACTAGTCAGTGTGCAGCCCATTACAATTGTGCTGCCAAATAATAATGTTTAAAGTAAGGAGTCACTGGATCCCTTTCTCAAGTAGTAGTCTTAATTTCACCAGGGATACCTAATGTACACCCATTTTCTTTATTAAGTCCATAATGTGTAGGGAACAAAATAATGTTTGTGGGAAGCGGAGAGATAAGTTTTAGAAAATGGTAAGGCAGACGGTGAACCATTATCATCTAGGCCAGCATAATTCTGCCAGGTAAACAAATTGGTAGAGACCTGCTGAAACGTATCTGAAACCAGAGTAAGGCTACAGCCTTGGATAGGTTCTTTTTGAGGAAATCTTGATGTGTGTGGTATATCTGGATGCCAAGATAATGGAATGTTAAGAGTTCTCACTTGATTTGCCCACTGCCCATATCTATATTGGGAAAGGGATTTGCAGAACGCAGAGGGGAGAGGCAAAATTTTGACCAGTTCATGCCAAAACCAGACACCATTTTAAATTCCTGCAAAATTACTATTGAGGAGATGTCTACATAAACACCTATAATGTGCAACAACAATAAGTGTACAATGGGATTGCATGTGTAGCATCCAGCAATGGAATGTCCCAGTTACAATCCAAACAGCCAAATTTTACAGCTAATCACTCCATCTTTAAGGCGAACAATATAGGCAATAGGAGACATCCATGACAGATCTTGGGGAGGATTTTATAGTCATTAGTTAAGATGGCTAATGACTTGTACGATACATAGACAAGGGGGCCCCTCTCAGGTTTAAGAAGGCAGACGATGAAGGCGTCTTTCAATGCAGGAAGAAACAGCCCGGACTCCGTCACAGCATGATAAACTTTTGCTAGTCAGGGAACCAATTGAGCCATGTAATATTAAAATAGCTCTATGGGTAATCCATCAAATTCAGGGGTTTTACCAGAGGCCAACTTCCTAATCGCCATACAAAAATTATGTTCTGGGATCAGCTCCTCTAAGGACTCCCAGTACTCCACCATGTAGCCTGCATAATATGAATGGAAAACTGTGAGAAAATCATGCTAGGTACAGGACATGGCAACCAGAGAGGAAGGAATAAATGTAACCGGGGATATTGTGTTCTCCTGCCTAGCCAGATGTGTAATAGTCTACCCAACATTCCTGATTTAGAGTGAGACCATTTGCATAGGCAGTACATCTGAAGAGGACTATTAAATATGCATATTGTTCCCTTGCTGTAGCCAGGGAGGCCCTGTCAACATCACTAACCAAGGCTGTGTCCTCAAGATGTTTCAGGGAGACCTCAAGTGTATCCAATTTCCTTATTAGGCACTGGTGTGCACCCATCTTGGAATATATACAGTGTTCCCTTTGGAAGGCCATATAAGCCTCCCATCTGTAAAGAGGGAGCCGGAGGTGCCCTAATTCATTGCGAAATATTAGTCGATATATTCACCAATGGTGCCTTTAAATGTTGAATATTCCAACATGGCAGGTTCTAACTTCCACGTAAGTAGAGGAGTTAGAGGTTTATCGCAATGCACATTAACTAACAAGGAATTGAGGTCTGAGATTGTCTTACACATGCATTCAGAATGAGAAACTAATAGTAGCATGGTAATACAGAGAAGACAGCTATCTAATGGAACATGGAGATCATTTGAGGATGACTAGAAATCGTACTTCCTATCGTACAGGTGATGAGACCTCTATACATTGGCTAGGGTCTAGTGCGCTACATTGAGACAAGGGTCTGGCTTTTTGAATCATCACTATACAGGCAAGTGGCAGGTGGGATCAGTCCAAATTGCTTTTTAGAACTCCTTTGCAGTCATCACCCAGGATCCAGGGTAGATGCTACAATTTGGTGAGTACTGAGGATAACTTAGAGACAAAATGTGGCAGTTCAATGTTGAAGGCATATATGTTGCTGAGTAGTACTGCTACATCATCCGGTATCACTTCTTACATCCCACAGCGGTTCTCTTTGTCCAATTCTGTTGAGAGCAGCCTGAGTGGAACCCTGGATCTCACTCAGGTGATGACACATATGCAGGAAAATAAGTATGAAAGCACTGGCCCCTCCATCTCTTCTGCAGTATGATAGTTTCTGAATCTGTGAGGAGGGATTCCTGAAAAAATGCAACAACACCAACCTTGTGTTTAAGCAAGAAATATATGCTGTGACGTTTTTTCATAGTTGACATACGCCTGACATTCCTGGTCAAGAAAGATATTCTAATTGGTGTGACGATAATGGTACAGTTATAATTGCAGCATGGCAGACACTTCAATGACACCCACCAAATGCACCAATGAATGTGCTTTAGGTGGTAGACCAGCAGTTAGTTGAAATCCCAAGTGTGAACTTGTACATGATTTGGAAAATAAAGAGTAATTGCTCTGCTTCCCACTCTAGGGCAAATGACAAAATGCAACTGCCCAAACATGACAATAACAGTGTCGCATAATCTATCTGTTGTCATAGTAAATGATCAAGGATGAGTGAGGGGTGGGTGGTATGTCCACAACCAGGCAGGTGTCAATAATACAGTGGCCCGCATTATAAAGAACAGGCTAAAGTGTGAGCATCAGCAGAGTAAGGGATGATGACTCAAACACAGAACAGCAAATGGGCTGGGCAAAGTATGCATGGGAGCCAGTGAGGCAGGCCTACAATGAGTGAGGAGTCTGTTAGCACAAGAAAATTAAACTAGGCAAAAAGGCATCCATCAATGACATCCAGGGCATTCATCCAGGGCACTGGCATATATCACTAATGAACCTTGGGCTATACTGCCCAACATTACTAAACTACAGAAGGCACAACCATGTACTAGGCATTTCAGGAGCAGACGCAGAACAACCATGAGGTAAAATATCACACGGTGTATTCACACCACTCAGCAAGCACCATATTGTGTGGGATGACAGTGGTGTACATATGGGGACTAGAATTTAATACAGTAAAATGAGTGGGAACCCAATGACTGACTGATATCTAAATGAAAAACGATAAAGGTGGCATTGTGGATAAGTAGAACAGTATGATCACACAAGGTCTGAAGAAAACCATACATTTGCTGAGTGGTTATAATAAATAATCATCTGTCTGGAGAGGGATGTTGGGCAGCCAAACAGAATCTGCACTACTTGAAGATTCAACAGCTTCCTCGTCAGTTAGCCTCGAAGCAAGCTGAGGGTCTATCAGGTGATAGATTATGAAACTGTGAAGCAGGGACCACTGCCGCTTTCCTTTCTTCACGATTGCAGGATGTACAGACCAAGCGTGGTAGCCAAGAGGTTGCACTCAGCAGAGGAGGGCTTGTACTGCTCCGCCAAGTCTCATGCCTCCTCTGGTTCTGTAAAAAAGAGATTGCACTGGTCTGTCAGGATCTTCGTCTTTGCAGGAAAGAGAAAGGCAAATCTCAGACCAAGCTCTCTGAGTTTCTGCTTCACTCCCAAGCAAGACACCCAATGGTGCTGTACTGCTAGAATGTAATCTAGAAAGATCATGATCTTGTGGCCCTCAGTAGAGAATTGTCTAAACTTAGTCTTCAGGTTTAAACGTAGACTTCAGGCATAAACTTAGACATTAGGTCTAAACTTACAATTCAGGTCTAAAGTTAGACTTCTTGTCTAAATTTGCCTTTATAAATTGGGCCCTTTGTATATATATATTTTTTTAACTTTTGTGTAGGCAACTGCACATAACTCCAACTTGAAAAACCTATGTTTCAATGCCAGGGGTCGTATCCGAACTAAGGGTCTTTTTAGGGCTTGATCATAGTCGGAGGAACACCGTAAATTGGTGGTTTCCCTGAACCATAAAACCCACTGGCTATCCAGATGAGGATTTATAAATTCGACAAGCCACTCCTCCACTGGCATTGGAGGACATCACCTCCTCCTCCCTGGCAAAACACCTGCCAAGATATAAAAAGGCCATAAGTCTAGTTTCAAAGGCCATAACTCCAGGAAGATTTCCTCAAATTTACATGAGGTGTGCACCGACAAGTTATGCAAGTGGCGGGCTTTCAATATTTTTGTCCACAAAATACACGTGGAATTACCAAAATATTCTACTTAATGATAAAAATATTCAGGGCCTCAAGTTAACCTTTATTTATCTTATGCTAGCCAAACCAAAGTTGTATTTAATTCTGAATATATACTGCCCTCTAGGAAATAGGAACAACAGGAATTTTAGGCAGCTCACAAAATCTATCCTGTTTCTACACCAGGACCCACCAGATTGGTTACTAATAGTAGGTGATTACGACACTAAAATAAATTTCAAATCATCTTATTGATATATGCAGAAAATTGAGGAATATTGGCCAATTCCAATGATTATTTCACCAAGATTCTGTCTAACTAAGGGAGGATGGTTAATTTTTAATGGTTATTTTGATGAAATTTTCACTACAAAACCCACTAGATATAGTCCAACCAGCTCCTCAATTATAGATTACATGGCCTACAAGTATGCTCTGTTTACCTATTATTGGATGGAAAGGTAATATAAAACACATGAAGTTATCGTGCTATATTCACAGTGAGATTACATTGGCTTCTACTGAAAAATAAAACTTGGAATCCTTATGGCAAATTGGTTGAAGTGGCCAAGAAAGGAAGGGTATTTTGGAATGATAAAGTCATCTCCTTACAAGAGGACTTGTTGCTTAGCTTCTTGAGCAAGATCATTCAATCCACAGGTAATAACATGATTTAACTGTTTGAGCACTGGATTAACTGCTCATTGCCTAAGAAAAATGAATTATGATAGTGGGGAAAAAGTAAGACAAAGTAAAGTAAGATCAAAACAATTACAATCAGAGGCAGTTCTTTTAAGACTGCAAAGAAAACGAATTCGAGTAAATGTCAGCAAATTATAGCAACTCAGTGTCAAACGAGATCAAAACCTTCAGCTGTTGCCAATCCCAAGGAAGAATGGTGCTATGCCTTGCCCAATTTTATAAGGGCAATTCCACTCATTCTAAACTCCTGAGTCTCAGTCAACACAGGAAAAGGCCAAGTAACATCCTTTGGCTCCATTTGCATTAAAGAATGAAAAATTTATTTCTACAGTTAGGCACTCAGGAGCAACTGAACCTAGTAAAATTCTGATATCTGTATTACGTTCAATGAAAAAGTATGGGTAACCTACTAGAGCAGTTATTTGCATGCTGTTACTGCTATGATAACATACCTGCATCCTGAACATGGAGTACAATACTTCCTTTATTTAAAAAAGGTCCTAAAAATATTCGCAAAAACTATAGGCAGATTGCTTCATTGGATGCTGTGGGTAAGATCTTTGCTAAGAGTATACGTAAACATCTCGTTGACTTGGCAGAAAGGAAACATTTCTATTGTGTGAAGAATCTGAAAGAATCACTCTACAATGGATAATATAGTGGTTCTTCAACCCATTCTTGACATATAGGTGAAGAAGAAAACTCAACATATTTATGTTGCTTTTATTGACTTTTCCAAGGTTTTCGACGGTTTGATCTTCCCCTTATGTGGGAAAAAGTAGAATCGCTAGGATTGCCAAGGACTTTGCCTTTCATACATCAGCCAGGAGTAAAGTCCTAATGTGGGGAGCGTGAGGGCTTTCTGAGCCAAAATATAATCAATAATAGTATAAATCAGGGATATATTTTAGCTCCTTTACTTTTTTCACATAATTGAGGTGATTTACCCAACTTCTTCCACTGCAATAATAACTTCCCCCCTAAATTGGGAACTTTTAGGTGTCATTCCCTTCTTTATGCTGATCAATTAATTTGACTTCCACTGACTTACAAAGAATCTTTTAAAATAATCTTGTAAGTACTGCATAAATATTCTGAGAAACACTATCTTAACATTAATGTGCAGGAAAGCAAAGTTATAGTTTTCACTGGAAGTAAGGAAACCATAACATTATGCAAAAAATTGAGGGAAAATTGGCTGATCCGCAAGAAATTTTGGGTCAGATGTAATACAATGACAATTTGCGAGTCGCAAATTGCGTTTGATTGCGAGTCGCAATTTGCGAGTCACAAAATGCCATGTACAACAGTGTCTAAGACACTATTTGCGATTCACAATGGGGTCGAAAATTGCATGTCTCACCAATATTCAATATGAATATGAGGCGCTCGCAATTTGCAACTCCATTGGTAATGGCTGGCCCTTTCAGGGATGGTGGCCTGCTGGGCTCAGCAGACCTCCATGTCTGGGACTGCTTTTAAATAAAACAGTTTTTTTTTTAAAATACATGGGATGCATTTAAAAAAAAACACAATTAAATTAAAGTTTCATTTGTTTCATTTTTTAAAGGCAGGTAGTGGTCCCTGGGACCACTGCCTGCCCCTAAAAAATATTTTTCCCTGCATTCGCAAAGTGGAAGGGGTCCCCTGGAGACCCCTTCCCATTTGCGAGTACATAACCACCCTACTGAAGAGGGTGGTAAACTGCAAGTGTTTTGCGACCACAATTGCAGTCGCAAAACATTCTTACATGGCTTGTGGGGTGGCTATTATGAAGGGATCACCCCTTCCTAATAGCCAGTTGCAAAACACTACTTTGCAACTCGAAAATTATTTGCGACTCGCAAAATAGTGTTAGTACATGGCCCACCAAATTTTTGCATGCGCCAACGGGCCGCAAACCTGTTGGCGCATGCAATTTCCTGTCATACATCTGGCCCTTAATCCATATCTTGGAAAAAAAAAAGAAATCAGAAGTTAGATACAAAATTTAAAATTGCATGCATTTACTCAAAAGCTATAATCCGCAATGCAGTACGAAATGCATTGTACAAATCTGTTCGCATTTTATAAATCTGTCTAGAAAAGCCATTTCAAATTGTATTTGAATTGTAAATATCTCAAAGATTTTTATAGCTAAAATTCCACCAACTCTGTCCTACAGGATAGAATACACTTCACAAAGATATTGGCCGTTAGTGCAAAAAACGGAGGAAGAAATGTTATGTTCATTTCTTAATTGTCCTGAATGTATTTTAGGGCACATTTGTCCCCCTCATTGTAGTGCTATTGTTCAAATCTGATTCAAAGAACTGATGTAAAGTATGAGCTCTGCCACTTGGCAAAGGGAAGGTATTGAGTCCAAAGCACTGGCTATAGGTTGTGTTGCCACAGTTAACATCGAGACCTTGCAGGCCCAGGAGTCGGAGATCATTGCAGGAAATGGCTCCATTCCTAGCACCAGCGGGCCAATGTGAAAGGAACCAGAGAAGGGTGTGGTGATGGAACCAAAGTTGGCACCAAAGCCAGTGCAGAACCCGAAGCGGGTTCAAGTGGCGCAGATGGAGCCGTTGGTGAAACTGCCAGCGGAACCCCAATTGGGTGCCTGTGAATATCCTTGGGTGCAAAGGTGTACCAGAGGGACCTGAAGCATTCCAAATATGTGCAGTAATGCCTCCCTAGTTGCTGTGAAGTCGCAGTACTTGACAATTTGGGTTGCATTTGGACCAAATTTGGAAATGAATTAGGAGTTCAGATGTGTGTGACCGAGAGGCATGTTGCCACCCTTTCCCCCTCTCTGGAGTTCAAGAGGGGTGTGAAAGAGCTTATTCTTACTTTGATTTCTTGTTCTTCTTTTTTATACTTACGTAAAGACTGACCACTACAAAGACCTGCTGCAGGAACAAGTTTGGGAGTGGGAGCGAGACCCCCTTTCGACTTCAACCAATCATGGGCTGAGTTGTCTGATACTTGCCGATGTAGAGTTTCATCTTGCAGTCAGGTATAGTCTTTGGATTTATCTAGGCACAGTTGTCGCAGGCCCTGGAGTTGTGCTCCAGCCACAGGCACCACAGGCATACCTTATGGGGGTCTGTCACAGACACTTATTTGTGACAGTCCCTACAAGGTTTACCCTTTATTTCTGGGTGGTGGCATATTTCCCCTGAAACCTGGCGTAAGGTAGAATTCAAGTGAATAATACTCTAAAAGTCAAGATAAGCAGAGCTCCAGATCTGCGTCTGAAGGCGTGGAAATAAATGGCCCGACGTCAGTGTGCCTGGTGGGGGGGGGGGTGCTTATATGAGGCCTGCATGTCACTTATAGTACAGAATGACATTAGTGTGGAGCCGCATGACACCACCTACTGGCACACATTGTGTTTTGGATTTATGGATCCAGTCAGACATCTGGGAGATGTTCACAAGGTGAGAAATCTGCAGTTAGAAGTATCCATCAGAGAACCCCTGCCCTGAGTGCATGTGTATCTGGTATCCTGATGTCACAATATTCTAAGCTTTATTCTAAAGGCCCAGCTATATCACTGAGTGTGTCCTACAGGTCCCTCTTCTGTGAATACCCAAAACCTTGCACTGAAAAAGCAACAAGGAATGCCTGAATTAATCTCAGCCACTAGCAATCACTCTGGAACGCATTCCAGACTACCTGTTTTTTTGCCCACTGTGCCATTCTAGGTAGAGACCCGCCTTATGAAAATCAGTCTTGGTCCTGCTCCAATACAACAGTCTAGCCCGAACTGCCAGAGCAGGTCCACTTCAGGCTGCAGATAGTATGTGGAAGGCCAGGATATTTTTTAATGCTTGGTGAGTTTGTAGACTGCAGGCTGTAAATGATGCCGTTAAGGCAATCACTTTAATGAGTCACTTGCCCACAAAAGATACAGTAGTCCGTTGATCAAATTAACTATGAGCAAATGAAGAAAGCTGCGATCGGATGGTTTAGAATTTTCTTACCCTTAACCAGTTGATAGGGACAGGGCAACTCAAGGAGGGGTGCTCTACTCCACTTAGACAATACTTACCACCTCTGTCAGTGTTGATAGAGAGGGATTGGCAAACATTTTGCAGTGTTGGCTAAGACATGGTGAACTAATCAGGTTAACAAAGGGCTAAAGCACCATGACTCTAAGCCAAATGGTGAGAAGAACTCTACACAAACTGGTTCCAAACCGGAGGCTCAAGGCCGGGGAAATACACATCAGTCCAAAGGCGGAAACAAGCAAAAACTGGAATTGCGTTCCCAGTCAGAAAGACAAGGAGAAGACCCTTCTAAGTCTAAGGTTATAACTTGTTACAAAGATCACACGTTAGTAGAGCTATTAAGCTGCGTGGTAAGTGTAATGCTTGTTTTTTTGTGTTATTTACTGACAGTTAGAAGATCGTGTATATTTTTTTCATCATTTGCTCTTGGGCATTTGGGCCAGCTGGGCTGCATTGTTTAGGCTTCTTTGCCATGCATAGGAGATCTTGATGCAGAGCACAATCCATCGGGAGAAGATTTGCTTCTGCACTCAAATATCTTTTGGTCTTAAAGAGTGGCAACCAATTTAGGTAAACAGGTTTCTAAGTGTTTCTTAACCAACTCTTTCTTCTGCTTGCATATATGTGTCTAAACAGTAGTGCCTTGTAAACGTATGTATTCAGTTCCAGGTCCCTGCTTTACAAATTTCCAAAATTAGAACATGTCTAAGCCAGGCTGTGGTTGCTGCTTTACCTCTTGTTAAGTGAGACCTGAGTTTACCTGGGAGAGGTTTGCTTGCAATTTGATAGCATAAAAAAACACAAATCCATCTCAAGATTATTATTTTGAAGTTGCTAAACCTTGCTTCAAAGAACCATAGTTAACAAAGAGTTGATGTGTTTTCCTGACATCTTTTGACTTGGCTAAATAAAAATGGAGAACCCTTTTTATAACTTGGAAATGTAAATATCTTTCTGCTGCCATTGAAGTGTTATTTAAAAAGGTAGGCAGTGTAATCGATTGGCTAATGTGAAAATTAGATACTACTTTTGGCAAAAATGAGGGGTACTCTTTTATGATAAGAAACAATAAAGGGTTCTATTGCTGAAAGTGCAATCCACTAACTTTGCATGCTGAGGTAATTAGTATTAAAAAGGCAGTTTTCCATGACAGATGTTGTAAAGATGCTTTGTGAATTAGTTCAACGGTAGGACCCATTCATATTGAAAGCACAAATTTTAGTTCCCAAGGAGTTGAAGATCTGTTAAGTGGTAGAAAAACCTTTGTGAGTCTCTTGAGAAAATCTTTTATTACAGGAATTCTGAAAAAAGATAGTTGGTGTGGTGATTTCCTGTATGCCGTAATGGCTACTAAGTGAAACCTTATTGATGAGAATTGTTGTTTGGATTTGGCTATGTGAAGAAAATATTAAATTACATTTTCCTGACCAGTAATAGGATTAAGTCCATTGCTTTGATACCAGATAAAAAATGTCTTCCATAAGTGCATAGCATGATCTTGTGGAAGGGATACTTTGACTTTGCTTTGACTCCTTGAGAATATTTATATATTGAGTTGGCAAATTTAAGTGACCATATTGCATAATTTCCAGGAGCCATGCAGCCAAATTCAAAGGCTGAAGGGACGGATTTAATATTAGACCCAGTAGTCTGGATAGAAGGTCTGGTCTAAGTGGAAGACGTTTGTGTCAACTTGAGGATAGTTGAAGAAGGTCCATGTACCACCACTGTCTCAGGCAGTCCAGTCCTATCAGAACAATTTTCAGTTTCGAGTTATGCAATTTATGTATTGTTAGCAGTATTAATGTTAACTGTAGAAAAGCATAGACAAATTAAGTCGACCAGTTCATCAAAAGGGCATTGCCCACTGAATGTGGTTCTGGCATTCTGGATTTGAAGGCTTTGTATGTTTTGTTTGTGCCAGTGACGAATAAATCTAATGTTGGAGTACACCATTCTGCGAAAATGTTTTGTAAGATTTGGTCATTGAGAACCCATTAGTGATTTTCTTTGTGGTAACAGCTGAGAAAATTTTCATTCAATATTTTGTATTCCTGCTATATGAAAAATGGGGACAGACACGCCTCTTGCTAGTGCTCAGTGCCAATGTGGTAAAAAGATGGTTTATGCATTCTTCGGCAAGTCTAACTAGGATGAGTTGGGGACAGCACTGACTAGGGTGAGGTGTGTCGAAAAGGTGGTACCACCTTTTCAAGACTCATTTGCCATCCAAAACCCTTCACCAAGGCACATTCTCTATCAGAATGCTTGCATCCTGACTTCAACAACAGTGCCTGACAATAGAGACATTTTTTTAAATGTATATTTCAAATTAAATAAATTAAATGTTTGCCAAGACTTCATTAATCTGGCATAGATCTTATGAAATATATAGAGTCTAGTGCTTTTCTTTCCTATTCAATTAGAACAAAGAGCACTTTCCTGTACTTCAAAGCAAGTGTATTTTAAGTCTTGTATTGATATTATTTCTAGTAGGAACCCATCAATATAAGATGTAGCCCTCAACTCATTTACTTTTAGAAACCCTGGGTATTTTGCCTCTATTAAATTGGCCTAAGCCCTGTATGCTCTTCAAAGTGTTTCTCCATTTTCTCTCAGTGCAGCCCTTTTAACATGAAACTGGTCCTACACTCTAAAAGGTCACTAGACGCAAGAGTGTAAGTACCTGTGTGGGTGTATATGAAACTTCGCCTCTAATTGCAAAGCAATAGAGATTCAGGTAGCTGCCTTTCTCTCAAACAAAAGCACCATCATGAAGAGGGTTATGAACGAGCACCACAGCATTCTCATTCATACATGTAAAACTGACAATAACAGCAATACAACTACATTCTGCAGAAAACAATTGGACAAAGAGCAAGAAAGGAAATTGATTGGAAGGGGGACCGATTTGCAAAAATGAAAGGGAGAGAAAACGTATGACAGAATTAGGCCGTTTCTTGATTACTTTTATACCTTTCTGCTGTAATTCAGTTCAGTGCCAAGATGCCTTAGGGTGCTCATTGGACTTCTTAAGTAACAACTCAACTCATATCTTGCAGGTATAGGTTTTCAGTACACAAGTCGGTGCCCTGAAGCACTAATTGCAGGGTCGGTGGCAATATTAGATGAAATTCTGCAGAAATTATGGTTTGTGCTCTTGTCCTTTGGTGATGGAGCACTATGACCTGACCAATGGGTAGATTGAGGCTTTTTCAGCAATGTGAAGCCTGAACAAATAATTTTTGTCTGACCAAAGGCCTACCACTGCCACCTAAAAAAATTACTCTATGATCAGTTCTTCAGAATACACTGTAAGGAATTTGCTTTATTTTTATGACTAGTGAAGTTTTTCTCAAGGATGGTGTTTGTGGAGAGGAAGTACACCAGCACTCCCCTTGAATAGGCAATGCATTGCTGAGTCCCACCTCTTCATGAATGTGTAGTTTAGCAGCAAAATGTTTGTGATACCTTATTCTGCTGGTAAACCAAACCCGAGTCTGTCAAAAGCAGCTTATCTCTGATGTTGGGTATGATAGGTTGCAATGCAAAAGCATTGCTCAGTGAAAACACTACACTGTACACTGCTTCTTCCTGTGTTACAATGACAAATTGGTAACCACATTGCCTGTTTGTAGTGTCTCTTGTGGCTGTCCCTTTCTCTTCCCAGGCCAGGCTAACTGCTGTAAGTAGTATACACATTTAGGAACAATAATTATAGAGAATATGATCACTCTTCTTAAAGGTAACAACAATGCCCCTGCAGAAAGTAACATTGATGTTTTAGTGGATTTGAAACTTTGTGTACGAAAGGCTTCAAAACAGAATTGAAAGTGTGGTTGCTATTTTAACATATGCTATAAAGAGACACTATTTCTGTTTCTCTTGAGAGGACCTCTTTGCAGGACATTACCCATCTGCCACACATTCAATGTGTGCTGGAGCTTGATGAAATATTAGTATCTTTGGATGCAGGAACACTATTTGTTGCAACATTATGGAAGACAACTACCTTTTTGCTAGTCCTTTAGGCATGGTGACTTCCAGCATGTATGTAACTCAGTCATCTCAGATGAGAACCGCTCAATGTATAGAGCTATTAATAAATATTGAAATTTTATATTAGAACAGCACAGATTCCTGATAATTAACATGTGGTAATATTACCTAATGAATGGCACTCACTTTTTCAGTCTCAGGAGGAATAAAAGATGCTTTGGGAATCAGTCACCCAAGCCCATATCAGGTGTGTTGACCCACCAAGTACAATATTCTGAGACCTGTAAATGTGTGCAGCCTCGTCCTGATGAGCAGTCGGAAAATATACCTTTGGTCACCAGTCAGGCAGGAGCATCTTTTTGAAGATGGAATTAAAAATATTTCGTGGGCCATTTAACCCTTTTGGTGCTCATGACAGAATGGTTCCGTCATGAGCACCATTGCTCCTGTGCTCATGACTAACCATTCAGTCATGAGTACAGGGGCACTAAATCCCTCTGCTGCAGAGGGATCTCTTTTTTTTTGTTGGCCTCTGAAGGTTGGGGAAGAGCTTCCCCAACCTTCTGAGGCCGTTTTTCATTTACAATGCATGGCGCGCTGACATCATTGCATTGAAAATGAAACTGAAACTTAGTTTCAGTTTCATTGTTTCGATGCTTGTGGGGCTATCTCAGCCCCCGAGCACCAAATCACTTGGGAGAGGTGTTGTTGGAAAGTGAGGTACCATTTTTATCGGACGACTTTGGAAAAAGCGGGTGGGTGGAATTTTGTGGATCCACGCAGATTCCAGAGCTTTCCATCACAGAAATGTGAGGAAAATGTGTTCTTTTTTACAAACTTTAAGGTTCACAAGGGATTCTAGGTAACAGGACCTGGTGAGAGCCACACAAGTCATCCCATCCTGGATTTCCCCGGGTGACTAGTTTTCAAAAATATATAGGTTTTCCAGGTTTCCCCAGGTGCCGGCAGAGCTAGGGTTCAAAATCTACAGCTAGGCACTTTGCAAAAAAAGGGTCAGTTTTCACTGTAAAAATGTGGTGTGTCCACGTTGCGTTTTGAGCCATTTCCTGTGCGGGACTAGGCCCACCCAAACAAGTGAAGTATCATTTTTATCCGAACACTTTGGGAAATGCGGGCTGGGTGGAAGTTTGTGGACCCACGCAGATTCCAGAACTTTCCATCACAGAAATGTGAGGAAAATGTGTTTTCTTTTACAAAGTTTGAGGTTTACAAGGGATTCTGGGTAACAGAATCTGGTGAGAGCCACACAAGTCACCCCATCCTGGATTCCCCTGAGTGTCTAGTTTTCAAAAATATATAGGTTTTCCAGGTTTCCCCAGGTGCCGGCAGAGCTAGGGTTCAAAATCTACAGCTAGGCACTTTGCAAAAAAAGGGTCAGTTTTCACTGTAAAAATGTGGAGTGTCCACGTTGCGTTTTGGGCCGTTTCCTGACGCAGTCTCTAGGCCTACCCTACAAGTGAGGTACCATTTTTATCGGAAGACTTAGGGGAACATAGAGTTGTAGGGCAACTGTTATTACCTATTGACTTTTGATGCATTTCTGCCTTCCAAATGTAAGACAATGTGTAACAAAGAAGTCACTCTGACAAATGTCCTATTTTTCTCATGCTAGTATGGGTGCCCACAATGTCGGAGATGTGCAAATAGCTACAGTTTATAAACTCTATATTTTGTTCCCATTTCGGAAATACATAGGTGTCTTTCATACCGATTTTCACTGTTTTTATTTTCCCGAACGAATTGCTATATACCCGGTACACAATAAAAAACCATTGCAAGACACTGTTCAGTTATTGGCTCTGGGTTCCTCGGCTTCTTGGTGAACCTACAAGTCCTAAATATCCCCACAACCAGAAGGGTCCAGCGGATGTAACGGTATATTGCTTGCAAATATCCGTCATACTTGGAAGAAGTTACAGCTGA
The DNA here is from genome assembly GCF_964204655.1 of Triturus cristatus. Classification (NCBI taxonomy): domain Eukaryota; kingdom Metazoa; phylum Chordata; class Amphibia; order Caudata; family Salamandridae; genus Triturus; species Triturus cristatus. Next base: position 945,487,270 of record NC_140582.1, read on the forward strand.
AAACGTTGGCACAAATGGCTCTTTTTTTCAACTCATTTTCAATTTTTCCTATTTTCAGCTGTTAGTTTCTATTAAAAAAAACATTGAAGGATCTACATAAATGACCCCTTGCTGAATTCAAAATTTTGTCTAAGTTTCGGAAATGTATAGCTTTCCAGGATCCATTATTGCTTTCATACCCATTTCTGCCATTAACTGGAAGGAGGTTGAAAGCACAAAAAATAGCAATAATAGGCTATGTCCTAGTAAAATGCCCAAACTGTATAAAACATTTTGGTTTTCTGGCATAAGTATGTCAGTCCCTGAAAGCTGGGAAGGTGGTGATTTCAGCACCACAAACCTTTTATTGATGCCATTTGCAGGGGAAAAAACAGACACTTTCTTCTGCAGCACCTTTTTCACATCCCCCCCCCTCCCCCCCAAAAAACAAATCGTTCTATTTTGGCTAATTTCTGGGTCTCTGCCAGGGGAATCAACAAACCCTGGGTACCTTTAAAATCTTCATGATTTTGGAAGAAAAGGACGCAAATTTGGCGTGGATACCTTATGTGGTCAAAAAGTAACAGGGGCCTAAGCGTGAACTACCCCAAATAGCCAAAAAAAGGCTTAGCACAGGGGAGGGCCTAGTAAGAAGGGGTTAACATTGGAAAAAGGGCTGTCATCTTGCAATAGCTCTGCAAAAAATCATTCTAAAGTGCTCTGAATAGAAATCTGTAGAAACTATTTTTAGTTATCAAATCATTCTATCGCAATATTAGGTCGAGCCTACAGCAGCGCATGCTCTGTTGCTCGACTTTTGGTAAGTGGGGTTTTTAAAGTGCTCCCACCAGCTTTTGCTGGCCTAATGCTTGCGTGAACGTGCACAGCTGCCAGCTTTCTGATTACTTTCACTTTGGGCGCTGCTGCGTGCGCACCACTCGTGTGTTTGCCGGCGCACGTGCACACAACTCCCTCTGCCTCTCTCTCCCGCTGCAGCCCCCATCTTTGCATTCCCCGCGACCAATGCTTGTTACACATAGTAATACTGCCTGGGCAAAGATTTTACCTAATTAGTACCCGTTTAACAGCCAAATACATAAGCAACTGAAAGATGTGACAAATTCTTAACTATGCACAAAAAGTAGCTGCCACAGATTCGCATAATTCTAGAGGGTCTGTGATTGTGTGCAGTATACTGTCCTGACAAGGGTGATTTATTAATGCACTTCTTTCTTATCATCATCTGTATAACTAAAAGGAGTCACTACCCTACATAAACAGGTTTAATTTTACCACAAAATTCCCAAAACATTGTTATGGCTTTGTTTCTTTGTATTTATCAATTCGGGATCATTAATGATAAGACAGTAGAACTACTATCTCCTCTTATAGTTAACATCGTGCTTGAGAGTTGTTTGAATTTACTCGAGCTGAAGTGTTACATGATGCTTAATTTTAATCAGAAATACATGTCCTTGGGTGAAAGCCTGATTTATGGCAATGCTAGTTTATCGGAATTACATGTTTAAACCATTGGATTTGAAATGTGTTTTCCTCGTGTGAAAGACTCGCGTCCTTGTGAACGTTCCACTAAAAGCCACTCGTCTCCTTGCTAGTCTTATTGTTTTATCAGCAGTGCCATCTGGTGGCTATAACTAAAAAAATGTTTTATTGTGCTATGAAGAAGAGGTCAATTTATCCCAGCAGAGGCTCACTTATCACTTCTGCCTGATCAAATGTTAATGACTGAAACAGAACACTGTGTGAGGCATCTACAGATTAACTCTACATGTCCTGTTAATTTGAAGTGTATCACTACCATGTGCATGATGCCACTAACCAGTGCAATTGTATTTTATTTTATGATTCTTTTATTTATTTAGTTGAGTTTAGGTGATAGGTGCTGGGGCCATCAAGGAGCTAGGGACCAAGTAAACAGGCCCTTTTTCTGGTACGGCTCCTTAAAGGCAGCTGGCCCCTGAAGAGTCCTCCTGCAAGAGCACAGCAAGCATTGGCATAGCCAATAGGTCTCGCCTTTGGGACCTTATAAGTGTTTAACCATGCAACAGTTGATGTTGTTGCACCAAGGATATTGTGCTGGATAACCAAACACTTATAAGGTCCCAAATGCGAGATCTATTGGCTATGCCAATGCTTGTTGAAGATTTCTGTCAGTAGACTATAAAAAGAGTCAAATCCACTAAATCATGTTGTAAATATATCGGGCTTGACCAGTATATTCAAAATGCAAAATGGATCACTCTATTTACTAACATTGCCTCTAAGAATAGCAATACCCCATTGTTTGCACTGCTAATCCCACCTCCATAGGTTGATCTGTAATCTCCTCTCAGAACTCGAGTCTAGGTGCGTCCCAGTCTATTGCAATGAATCCGATCGAAAATATTTTTGACAAATCCTCACTAGATTGCAAACATATCTTTGGGACAGTCAAAGAAAACAGAGCTGTATCCTCGGTACTTACCTCTGTACCAAGAAGCAGCTAAAACAGACACTTCAGTAGCAGAGAAACACATAAGCGTCATGCAGGTTACTGCAAACAATTTCATATATTCACTCATTCATGCTTGCGTTAATGAAAAAGCAACACGTCAACTGGAGCAATACACCTTCATTGCTTGCATCAGTCTTTAACAAAGAAAAGTAAATGCTCAAGACAATCTAAAGCACTAAAAAGGTATATCGGGAACTCTGTCGAAAGACTAAAATCGTGAAAGAAAAGTTATAATTTTAAAGCCATGCTGCAGAGCAGCCTGAATTAAGTGTGCCAGACTGTAGCAATAACCTTGAATTAAAGCTGCTGCCTTCTATTTTTAAGAAACAATTACCTTTCTGGTTGATGAAACCTGTCGTCCCATCAGGTAACAGACGTGACCAGGAAAGGGAGAAGCGATAATGAGTCAATCCAAGCTGTTTGATACATCTCAGGTCTTCTTCCCACAGAGTGTAGCTGCCACAAGCCACGTCGCCAGTCTGGTCCTTGTAAACACGGCCGCCTCCCTGATGGGAGAAGGTGTCCCAGACACTGGGACCTTTTCCATCTGCATTCCAGCCTCCTGATTAAAAGGAAAACAGAGTTGTCGTTAAACTCTGCATTAAAATCTACATAAAAAATTACACAAAAGTCTCAGGATATTTCGTGCATCTTTTATAGATAGACAACAATAAATTGACGTTATATTAGCAAGATATATTCTATGTTCTTTTAGATTATGTACTCGAGTTTGCCTGGTTTATTATTTAGAGATTTCACATCAGAGATCAGGGCAGCCCTTGAGTTCATCAATGTCACAAAGATAGGTTAAATGGGCAAGTTTTGATAGGGCTCAAATCGGGGCGGGTGGTGTCCTTCCAATACTGTCAGATAGGGGGCGCCGTTTCCTATTAGTGCAATGCTGAGATAGCTTGGAGGTGTCCACAGTCTCTCTCTAGACAACCAATGTGGCAGAAACAAGACACTATATCATTGATGACTTGGCGAATAATTGTATACATGAATAATACATTTGGAATAGAGAGACACAACTTTAAACTTTTTATGTGCAAATTGTCTTAATAAATGTAAACATTAAAAACCTGCAAAAGTAAAAAGGCACAAATATATGATGTTGGCAACTACCAATACCGTTTTTTTCTCATATGTTAGCGCATTGAAATGTTAACTCACAAACGTATGACACTTATTTACGCTTTAAACCTGCATCTAGGGCCTGCTCAATCTAATCTAGCGATTCTTAACCTTTTCGCTTCTGGGGTCTCACACTACTACAGGAGTCCGGGGATCCCAGCCTAAGCAATTTCCAAGATTTGAACCTCAAAACGATAAAAATGCAGAAACAATAATAGATCGAACAATTACATATATTATACATTTTTTTTATTTAATTCCCAAACAAAAAAATATAATAAATAAGAATTTTAGTTTTAATGGGAAGATTGAAGCTTTTGAACATTTGGGTTTACTTCTAAAAGATGAAGCAAAATGCTGACCTCTTCCATACCGCTTAGTGGTTTTTTGCTCCTTGTCAGAACCCCTTTCAGAGGGCACACAGGGGCTACTGTGCCCAACTGAGGAGATTGAAGTCTTTAACTCCTGCTGTCCAGTGGCCCGATCTACAATGGACCATGAGCCACTGAGCCAAGCACCCCTTCTGCACTTGACTCGCATTGGTAGCTGTGGACGGGCAGTCAAAAAAAACTCCCTCACGGGGGAAGTGTATTTACAGGTTAGTCAACACAACTCTTAACTCAAAGTGCACGCAGTGCGGCCATTAAATCAATATCCAGTGAAATACTTGCTTTTATAAGAAAAAGTATTGTATCTCTCACTCTACAGATGTAAAGGAATACCGACATTCGTAAGAAACAAAGCAATCCCCTTGAGGTGGGGGCTTTAGTGGTTGTCAGGCAAATCCCTGTCCCACCCTCTTCCTTGTAACATGGTCGGGATTATTCCCTATTCACTGGTGGCCGCATTAAGGAAATGCTCACTAGCAGGTTCCTTTAGGACTCTTTAGGAATTAGTCTAAAGTGTCTATGGTACCACAGCACCATCAGCAGAGAGTACCCCGGGGGCCCAGAGGCCCTATTCAAGGCATACTCGCTTCTGCAGCACGAAACGTTCAGCGTTGCAGTTAGGGCCCTGACCTTGGGCACTCACAAGTCTTGATCCTGTTCAGAGAAATTGCACTGGACAAGGTACATGCAGCAGCAGCCCAGGCGTAAGCTGACTTCTAACTGAGATCAAAGAAGCTCCCAGCTCGCAAAAAGGCAGTAAGGCAATTTGCAGAACATAGGGGGGAGGGAGTGGGGTGGACGAGTGGGAGATGTGATCCTCCAGCTCCTGATCGGAGGCTAGTGAAGGTGTGACGTCTTCTGTGGCATCCTTGACAGTCCTCCAGGGTCAGTCAGGGGCAGTTCTCGATGACCAGGATGGACCCGCTGATCGCAGCCTCAGTGTTTTCCCATGCAACGGTCCAAACTTCCTGGCAACATTGGTATCGGCAGTCCTTCCTGGCATACGCGGTTGTAGAGATCCCTTAATGTTCAAGTGTAGACTCCTCCCATACAATCACACTATGGCAGCTCCTCCTGGCACACAGGGTCACCACTAAGGCGGTCACAAGCTTCAGCATGCTTGTAGCAATCACTTTAACATTGGCTCCCTCTGCCATACAGAGTCACCGCAACAAAGCGGTAAGGACTTTTCAATTCTCACACAGCACTCAATGAATGGCTCAATCCATGGTGGCTCTCTCCTGGCATACAGTGGTTGCCAAATCAGTTCTGCAGCGGTCAATGGCCCGATCGATGCAAAGCGCTTCCTTATATCTTGCTCATGGAATCCTATTGGTAGGCCTTCCCACTGCACCTCGCTTCCTCCAATGCTCTCCTCTTCCTCAGAGGGCACACTGGTCTTGGCAAGCAGGCAGGTGCTGTTGCTCCAGGACAGGTGGTCTTGGTTTCCCTAGGTAATGTTCCCTCACCCAGCAGGGAGACTAGCAGCCCTTGGACCCCAGTCCTGGTCACAAGCGGAAGTCTTGCAGAGCTTCCCCTTCTCACACAGTTCATCTGGCTGCTTGGCAGATGACCAAATTTGGGGTCTCAAACTCCCCTTCTTACATTCCATTTACAGACACCAAAAGTGATTTAGAGTCTGAGACCTTGAAATGTTATGTTGGTTTCTGCTAGTTTTCTTTCTCTTCTTTCCTCTTGAAAGGTTGTCTGTCACAGCAGAAAAGACTCCAAAGCTGATTATGGGACAAAACAGGTCGTGGAAGTACCCAGAATTAAAATCTGGATGTCAGCCATAGTGATATGTGCATCAAAAGGTTAATCTGGGCTCCAAGCCCTACTCTTTATGATTCCTTTATTAGGACCATCTCCTTACCGAGATAGATCACAAGGAAGTGGCCTGGACACTTCACTAAATCAAAAATCAACCTTTTGAAGTGTAAAAAGGGAGCTTTTTCTCCCTTCCTCCAGTGTGGCAGCAATGCACAAATATTTCTGGGGGAATTCAGGGAACCCAGGGTCCTTCATGTAATGTACCATTGCAGGCACACATGCGCTCAGTGTGCATACACAGCACACACACTTTCCAGTACTGTCAGCTCCATGCATTGTGCCATGACAGACACACATACACTCAGCACACACATTCAATCTGTGTTAACTGTTCAGTGGTGTAGCGTTTCTGTACTGCACCAGGTTGTGCTATTTGCAAATGCACACGCTGCCAGCACACATTCACCATGTGCACACTGCACAAAACTTCACCCTGAATGCATTTTACTTCTTGTAAGCACACATGCAGGCATACTTACACTCATTATATGCACTAACCATTTTTGCACTAAACAGTAGTACTTTACCCCTGTATTGTACACTTCCCAAGCACACATACATTCAGCGCAGAGTCACTACTATGCTGCGCAGTACTCTACATTTACCTGATATATGCCACGGGTGAGTTAAGCAGATAGCCTAGGAGCTTTAAAAAGATGAGTGACTTTTGTAGACCTCACTTCATTGACAGAGGGTAAAAAGGAACTGTTTACTCCTACTGATAACTACACAGTATGCTGCCACAATCGCGCTTATGAACTATGAGATTTGGGTGCCCCGTCCGGTCCAACAGGACCGCAATCCATCAGACAGACCTATGTCATTGTTTATGCTTGAACAATGTTTGCCTATGACAACAAAAATCAGCATTAGCGATCAGGAGCGGACTATAACCCAAAGCAGCACCTGCCCCCATACGGTGCACAGCGAGCGAGCGCAGCGAGCGAGCCTAACTGCTACAAGGGGTTTGGAAATGTTCTACCCCCAAAGAAAATTTGGTGAAAATGATGCATTCTACAACACATTTTTAATTTCATGTTAAATTGTATACGTTTTTAAAGCATAGTTAATGATGACCTGACAGTGCACCAGGACACAGCAATCTTTATTGGGGCTCTTCAGTGATTCTCGCATCTTCACCCTTTAACAGTGCCTCTCATCTCTCCATAGCCCCTCTCTCACATGTATTTCATTTGTTTTATAGCACCTCTCATGCCAGTGTAGGGTGTTGGAGCATTTTACATCACACACACACATACAGAGAAAATTAATCACACGTGTGTAAATCAGTGTATAGAAAATGTTACATAAGACAAAGGGGACTATAAGGTGTAGGATTCACGTCATTCATATTGATAGGCTTTTTTTAAGAGTCCTTGCCCTCGGAAAGCACAAATTCAGGATTCAGAAAGTAACACAGTGGTTAGGGTTGACTTTACTAATAAGAATGTATTTCTACCCAAACAAACCCTTTTTAACCAAATTAGGATAATGAAAGACTCGAAGAAAAAAAACTAACTTTCTAAACTAGATTAAAAATTGTAACAATCTGCACAGTAACAAAATATCCACTGAGCTACGCACATAAAATACTGTTCTGTGATCTGCATAGTACACTCTTTGCTGCAGGCATATTAACCCTCTGCGCTACCATAGATGGGTCAAACTGACACCAGACAAAACTATAAATTCTCTCCAGCAGGTACTTTAATCACCAGAGTTATCTTGGCCCTTTTGTTGTTGCCTGAAAACTGTTGGATACAGAAGGAACACGGCAGTGCTTTTAAAACAGCTGCACTGCTAAAAAACAGGCCCCCAGTAACTGAAGCAGCTCCCACCCTTTTAGCCTCCCGGGATAACGCTAGATGCCAGGTACGGCTAGTACCTTGTTAAGGATCAAGACAACAGTACAGTTGGGCACTCAGGAAAGGGGTAGACATATTTTCCCTTACAGAGAACTTTTTCTTCTGACACTCCTAATGCATGCTTTGCTTCAAGTGAGACCGCCAATTGTCAATAATAGATTCTATTCACTGATCCACCAGAAAGTTATTACCATAGGTAAGCAGAATTTGTTCCTGATGGATAATGCTACCCACAGATTCCTCACATTATAAATAAGTTGTGCAGCAATCTCCACTTTGGAGGTGGGATTGAATAGTGTCAATTAATCAAGGAAGTGATGCATCACAGTCCCAGCAAAATATGAATCACTGTATGGCTAAGCTGAGAGACAATGATGTTCTTCACTTGGTGAGAACGGTTGAAGCTGCCATGGGCCTCATGGAATGTTCACAAATGTCATCCAGAGGATCTCTCTTGGGTAAGTCATAACAGATCTTTACACACAAGGTGACACAATATGAAATTGTACGTTTGGGGGCAGCCTTGCCTTTCTTGGCTCCAGCAAAGCCTACAAATAGTAGATTGCCCGTTCTATCACGTATTGTCAGGGGTCCAGTGATCTTTTCTTTTCCTTGGTTGGGAGCTCAGGTGGAAAGAAAGGTTGAGAGGGATGAACTGACCAGTGTGGAAGGCAGACATGACCTTCAGTAGATGAGATGGACAGATGAAAAACACCAGCTTCTCTACAGAGAAAGTAGGGAAAGGTGGTCATTCCAAAGGGCCTTTAATTTGATAACCCAGTGTGAGAAGTTGGCCTGGCATATGCTGGTCACTAGTTAAAGTGGCCACCTTGCACCAGGTCAATTCGACTCTTATGGTAGATAGGTTTAAGACAACCTTTTAAAGAAAGCTATCCTAGTGGTAGCTGTGGAGAGCAGCCTTCAGGCTAAGTCTCAGAGGAATGTAAAGCAGCTTGTTTTACCTTATAATCTCTTGAATTACCAAATGAAAGGACACCACACAGGTATATATATAAACTATATATGTATTTATTTCTAGACACACTCTCTTTATGAGATTAGAAGTCAGGAACATATGCACAAATCAATGTTTCACAACAAATTAAGCACTTATATAGCTGGGGCCCTAGGGGCGTACTTGCAAGGGGACAAGGCCTAGGGCCTTTAGAATCGCTGGGACCTCACTAATCCACCCAAGGCAGGTAAGTAAAGGACCCACGGGAGACACGTGCAGTGTGAGAACACAGCCTCGGGTTCCCTATTGATTTCAATGGAGCAAGTCGCGGTTGGATTTTTAAAGCTTTAGGGTACTTCGGGAGAGTCTACAAGCAAGCCACTTACAAGGTAACTACTTCGAGCATCTTCACCCTTTAACAGTGCCTCTCATCTCTCCATAGCCCCTCTCTCACATGTATTTCATTTGTTTTATAGCACCTCTCATGCCAGTGTAGGGTGTTGGAGCATTTTACATCACACACACACCTACAGAGAAAATTAATCACACATGTGTAAATCAGTGTATAGAAAATGTTACATAAGACAAAGGGGACTATAAGGTGTAGGATTCACGTCATTCATATTGATAGGCTTTTTTTAAGAGTCCTTGCCCTCGGAAAGCACAAATTCAGGATTCAGAAAGTAACACAGTGGTTAGGGTTGACTTTACTAATAAGAATGTATTTCTACCCAAACAAACCCTTTTTAACCAAATTAGGATAATGAAAGACTCGAAGAAAAAAAACTAACTTTCTAAACTAGATTAAAAATTGTAACAATCTGCACAGTAACAAAATATCCACTGAGCTACGCACATAAAATACTGTTCTGTGATCTGCATAGTACACTCTTTGCAGCAGGCATATTAACCCTCTGCGCTACCATAGATGGGTCAAACTGACACCAGACAAAACTATAACTTCTCTCCAGCAGGTACTTTAATCACCAGAGTTATCTTGGCCCTTTTGTTGTTGCCTGAAAACTGTTGGATACAGAAGGAACACGGCAGTGCTTTTAAAACAGCTGCACTGCTAAAAAACAGGCCCCCAGTAACAGAAGCAGCTCCCACCCTTTTAGCCTCCCGGGATAACGCTAGATGCCAGGTACGGCTAGTACCTTGTTAAGGATCAAGACAACAGTACAGTTGGGCACTCAGGAAAGGGGTAGACATATTTTCCCTTCCAGAGAACTTTTTCTTCTGACACTCCTAATGCATGCTTTGCTTCAAGTGAGACCGCCAATTGTCAATAATAGATTCTATTCACTGATCCACCAGAAAGTTATTACCGTAGGTAAGCAGAATTTGTTCCTGATGGATAATGCTACCCACAGATTCCTCACATTATAAATAAGTTGTGCAGCAATCTCCACTTTGGAGGTGGGATTGAATAGTGTCAATTAATCAAGGAAGTGATGCATCACAGTCCCAGCAAAATATGAATCACTGTATGGCTAAGCTGAGAGACAATGATGTTCTTCACTTGGTGAGAACGGTTGAAGCTGCCATGGGCCTCATGGAATGTTCACAAATGTCATCCAGAGGATCTCTCTTGGGTAAGTCATAACAGATCTTTACACACAAGGTGACACAATATGAAATTGTACGTTTGGGGGCAGCCTTGCCTTTCTTGGCCCCAGCAAAGCCTACAAATAGTAGATTGCCCGTTCTATCACGTATTGTCAGGGGTCCAGTGATCTTTTCTTTTCCTTGGTTGGGAGCTCAGGTGGAAAGAAAGGTTGAGAGGGATGAACTGACCAGTGTGGAAGGCAGACATGACCGTCAGTAGATGAGATTACAAGATGAAAAACACCAGCTTCTCTACAGAGAAAGTAGGGAAAGGTGGTCATTCCAAAGGGCCTTTAATTTGATAACCCAGTGTGAGAAGTTGGCCTGGCATATGCTGGTCACTAGTTAAAGTGGCCACCTTGCACCAGGTCAATTCGACTCTTATGGTAGATAGGTTTAAGACAACCTTTTAAAGAAAGCTATCCTAGTGGTAGCTGTGGAGAGCAGCCTTCAGGCTAAGTCTCAGAGGAATGTAAAGCAGCTTGTTTTACCTTATAATCTCTTGAATTACCAAATGAAAGGACACCACACAGGTATATATATAAACTATATATGTATTTATTTCTAGACACACTCTCTTTATGAGATTAGAAGTCAGGACCATATGCACAAATCAATGTTTCACAACAAATTAAGCACTTATATGGCTGGGGCCCTAGGGCGTACTTGCAAGGGGACAAGGCCTAGGGCCTTTAGAATCGCTGGGACCTCACTAATCCACCCAAGGCAGGTAAGTAAAGGACCCACGGGAGACACGTGCAGTGTGAGAACACAGCCTCGGGTTCCCTATTGATTTCAATGGAGCAAGTCGCGGTTGGATTTTTAAAGCTTTAGGGTACTTCGGGAGAGTCTACAAGCAAGCCACTTACAAGGTAACTACTTCGAGGGCCAACACCCACAGGAGCACCGGAGTGCACAAGTTACCTCACCCAGGGAAGCCGGGTGCATAGGTGTCTTTTGGTGTCGGGTCGCGGCGTCGTTTTCAATGAAAGCCGAAGAAGATTTGCTACTTATGAAGACTGGAGAAGTGTCCGGTGGAATCCAAGGCTGGAGTCAGAAGAAGGGACAGTGTTCACAGTCATTTGCCAGTGACCCGGGGCCAGGAAGATGGATGCCACGGTAGTCGGGTGATTTCAGGTGATTCACGGGTGTCTTGACTCTTCAGCCACGAGCTCCAGGAGGCGTCGACGACGACCAGCAGCTGGAATCAGAGTGTCCCACAAAGTCTGCAGCTTACTGAGGTGTCGGCAACCGGATTGGAGCCAACAAGCCAAGTCTCGTGGAATGTGAAGAAAGTCAGCGGTGCAGACCAGCAAGGTCTGTGGGACTCACCCAACGAGGGTAAGTCAGGGCAGGCCTGAGCAACCAGGGGAGCCCATTGGTTTGGTGAGAAAGTCTTCAGGGGACCCACAAGCCAGCCGGCAAGGGATCGCAAAGACACCTCGTGAGGATTCGCTTCACAGGAGCCCACGGTCACTCGGGACGAGGTAGGCGTCTGATTTTCGAAGGAAATCCTGCTGGAGGCTTGGACCACACGTGGTCCAATGCACAAGTTCGTAGAACGTCGGGAAGGGGTTGCACTCAACAATAGTGCACGGTACCCGGGTATTGCTGTTCCTCGTCCATCGTGGGGTCCACTCGCCTCAGGTTTGCTGGGGACTCACAATGGCCGTCGAGAAGTCAAGAAATCCACTTCCGGGGCTGCAGGAACTTCGGACTCTGGCAGGAGCGGGAAAGTTTGCGACAGTTGATTCAACGTTTTGGTGCCTGCCTTGCAGGGGAGTCACCCCTTGACTCCAAGGGAGATTCTTCAGTCTTCCAAAGGTAGTGGAACGTCGAAGGTCCAGGATTCTTCTTGTAGAGCGTCGTCCAGGGATATCTAGTTTGCAATGGCAAGGGTTCCCTATCTTATACTAAAAAAAAGGGAGCGACTAGCTCTACTCTATGACCACTCCTCTGGGAGGGCCAGGGGAGTGGGTAGTTACACCCACTTCCCTTTGTCCAGTTTCACGCCAGAGCAGGGGCAGGTAGCCCCTGAACTGATTTGAGCTGCGATATGCACAGAGGAGCCTACTGCTCCCCCAGTGCAGGACTTCAAATCACTCTAGGAGTGCACCCACCCAGCCCCAATACACTAAATCCTGTCTGGAAGGTGGCGACACCTCCCTGTGACAGGATACCTATTGTTGGGCCTCCTCCACTGCGAGTTGCAGTCAGGAGCAGAAGGGCAGCCCAGTGTCTGTGCTGGTGGCATCCATTTCGTGATGCCAGGCTCTTTCAGATTTCTACCGTGTTTCCACAGTAGGTACATGTCTATCCCTCTAGAAGGGTGGGATCATACTCCCACACCAGCTACTAGTGTGGGGGGTATGATTCCAAAGCGTTTGACACCAAACACGACATGTTTTGATGCAGCCGTCCCAAAGTTAGCATTTACCGCTAGGTTATAATGCACTTAAGAGTATATGGTTTAACCGCATCCACAAACAGCCACAGAGAATAGACTCTGAGGGCTGCAGAGGGGCCCTGCTCAGGCAGAGGCACCCCCTCACATGGAAACCAAGCCCCCTGCCCTCAGCATTGATAGGGCCTGCCTTAGGGGTGAATGATAGGTTTATATGTGTGTGTATGGTGAGATATAGGGAACCTATACCTCTGTGAGGAGTGCTAACACTACCTCACCCAAGCTGCAGTAGCAGGCCAGTGGTGTCAGATTTCGTCTGCTTCCCAGGGGTGGCATAATACAGACTTCAGCCCCTGGTAGGCCTGTGAAGTACCTATGCCCTTGGTACCTAAGGTACCATATACTAGGGGTACCACAGTATCCAATCACTAGTGCATCTAATATGCACTCCAAGTTGTTTAGAGAGAACAGAGATGCTGTGGCCCTGATTAGCAGGGTCCCAGCCACACTATAGCCAGAAACCAGTGTTAACATCAGAAAAAAGTAGGGGCAACATAAGTGCAGATCCTACTCTCCTACACCCAGTAAGAACAAAGTTTTCGAATTAATCAAACAAACTGAGTAACTGGTATATTATTACACATACAAAATACAAAACTGTCTAGGAAGAAGCTGAGGTGGATAGACTTTAAAAAAACAAAATGTTTAGTGAAGATTTGTCAAACCTCTACAAATTTATAAGCAAAACAATAAACACCATTCCTATGGAAACTCAGACTTAAGTATAACTAGACAGTGGAGGCTGCTATTGTGCAATATAGGAAGGGTAACACCAAATTCAACTCCCACTGTGGTACAATGGAAGGAGTGGGAGGAAACAAGTATTACAAGACAGGACTTTTAAGAAAAAGTGATAAAAACAAAGAGGGTTGATTGGGGGGACACAAGCAGTGCTTAATTTGTATTTTTTTTTATGTGCCGGGCTCTTGAATGAGGCCACCGTAGCTTGCACCACACATTGCCACTGTACTCACACAACTGCTAACCATCACACTACTTCAAGTGTGACAAATCAGAATGTTCGAGACCGCCAGAGCTTTTAGAATTGCTTGGGTGGCAGTATTAGTTGTTTTAATATATATTGAATTAACAAACAACTGTTTTTCTGCTCATCTTTAAATTACAAAAAACAGCGGCACCATGTAGCAGCTGTAATAAGTGCTGGTGCTGAGCACTGGAAACCACAGGCTCAAATTAAGCACTGCACACAAGACAATTGACAAACCAGCCAAATATCCCTTCAGAATGGTGACTGCCAAACCCAGTCAGGTAAGGTAAAGCACAAAGCGTAGAAGGTCAGGGTGGCAGGAATTGAAGGATTCCAAACCTCTGAGTTACAACAATTAACAATCTTGGACCAGAAGCTATATATAAAGTTTTCCGGATCCAAGATCTCTAGTTGGCATCAGTCAATCACTGCATGGGCAGGCAAAGCGTCTGAGGAATGGGGTGGGAAAACCAACCATCTTGCTGCAAAAGAAGGTCTACCCTCAGTGGGAGAAGAAGAATTTGAGTTTCAAAAGATTTGCTAAAATATCATCCTCGCACTTGTACTTGATCCTCCGGCCCCTTCTGCAGGATTTATGAAACAATTGAGATCGGTGGCAAGGAGCAGACCCTGTGACAGGTTGAGCTTGCAAGCATTCACACAGGGAACCAGTCGGAGTAAAGTGTATGGCAAAAAAACAATGGCACATTCTATTCACAGTTATCCCAAAGAGATCTACGCATGGACACCACAATCAGTAGAAGATCATGTCTTTCACTTCAGAATGAAGTTCCCTCTCATGGTCCTCTAGTGAGAGGTGACTTGGTGTTCCGATTTAACAGATCTGTCTAAGATTTGTTTTAAAAGTTAAAATAATTACTAACAACATATGAACTGTTTGAGAAAGTTTTAAATTCTAGGAGCTGGGGACCAACAACTGAAGTTTAAATACTTTCTGTTTCTGGAGGGCCCCTTTAGGCACAGAAATTGTATGTATAAGATTTACTTAACAAATTGTTGGCTATATGTACTTGTATGCACTCTTTTTTTCTCTTGTGTTTTCAATATTCCTTTTTTGTGTACAAACATTTGCAAAGTTTGTTTTTTCATCTAAGTAACAACAAAACTTGAACTTGAACGTTGTTCTCTCCTGAGAGGTGTACCCTGCCTGCACTGAAGATACTCACCAGGCGGGGTGGCAGTTGGAAAATCCATGGGAAAACGACCTACTGTTGGGCAACTGCTACCATCAAAAGGCCTCAGAGTACAGGGTACAAGTAACCACACCATCCTGTTTCGTGATATAATAGATTATGGTTTTTTACATGACAGGATTTAAATGGTGCTACCCGAGATGGAGGGCGAAATGTCTTGAGGGCAAGATGGACCACTCGCAGCTCCAGCATATTGACATGCAGCTGTTCTGACACTGACCAAGGGCCCTGTGCTGTCATTTCCCCCAAATAAGAGCCACTGCACAATGAGGAGGTATCAATACCAACACTGGCCTGCGTTTGTGGACTACTGGAAGGATGACCCACCGTCTGGCTGAAAAGGCACATCCACCAATAGAGGTCCAGGAGTTCAAAGTGGAATATTTACACCCAGGTCAAAAGACTCCCCGGATGCTGGAACCACTGATGTCTCAGACACCACTGAAGGGCCTTAGTACGTCATTTAGTGTGCATGAAGTCATGATGGGCAATAGATAAAAGACTTGCAAAACTTGGATCTCAAATATCTGCAGTCCTTAAAAAATAAGAGCCTTTAAAGCAGGTTGTGTACAACACTGTCCCTACGAATTCCAATCTCTGCATGGGGAAAAAGTAGGACTTTTGGGCTTTTTTGAAAAAGCCCAAGTAGTGCAGAAGCCTCATAGTATGGTGAAGATGATCTATGACAAGAACAGGGTGCCCCACTTTCCCAAGCTAGTCATACGCCTATGAAAATATTTGGACTCCTGACCCGAGGAAAGCTGCCACAACAGCCAACACTTTGGTAAATAATCTGTGGTCATCAGACCAAATCAGTGCTTAACTTGAACCTGTGTTTGCTGGTAGGGTACACCGGTATGTATTTTTTGGGGACCAGCACTTATTTTTCTGCATCAGCTATTTCCAGAGAGTAAAAGAGGTAAAAATCACACAAATTGAAAAGACGCATGACAAGAATACTCTCACAGAGAGAGAGAAAGCAGGTGCTTGCAAGCGTCCGATAATTTTGCAAGGAGTGCCTGGTACTGGATAAAGAGGCCTATGTTTAAATGTTATGAGCAGGAGCTTCAGGCACCGATACTCTCTTTTAAAAATCAAGCACTGGACCAAATGGTAGGAGAACAAACTAGTAGTGTTTGGACTTTGTGGTAAATTGGAAGACCTGCATATCCAAGGCACGAGTCAATCCGCCACATTGAGGGCTAGAAAGGCTTGGCTTAAGGTCATCATTTTGCAATCATCCTCTCAAATTAAGAGGTTTAAGAGCCAAAGTTCTAGAATGGAACTGAGATGGCAGTCCTTTTTGGGAACCAAGAAGTACAGGGAGTAACATTTTGTGTTCCCTGCTCCAAGAGCACCACTTCCATGGCCCTTTTGTTCAACAGGCAAGAACCCCTGCCTCCACAAAGATCAAACTAGGGTCGCCTTCGGGTCTGCGACCCCCGAGGCAACCTGTTCCAAATTCTGATGCTCTGCTTGCAACCCCTGGTTCCAAATGACCTCAGGACACTGGTAAGTTTACTAGGCTCATTAAAATGCCACCCATTGGTATCCCTCCGGAGCAATGGGAACAGCTGTGGCGCAATATTCGCAAGACATGCAAAAGCATCACCCAACAGGAGTCGGCTTTTAAAGTTATGACCCGCTGGTATTACACACCAGTACGCCTCCAAGAAATGTTCCCCAACTTCACATAACAGTGTAGGCGTTGCAACTCTGACACGGGCTCATACATACATATTTGGTGGTCTTGCCCACTATTAACTCTCTTCTGGAAGGAGGCGCTGAGCCACATCAAAGACGTGGTGGGGTTCCCCATCCCAAGCACGCTGCAGGTAACGATGCTTGGGATCCGACCCCAAACTCTTAAAGCCATGATCCATTCTGACTGGCATGTGATCCTACACATGCTAGGGGCAGCCAAGCAGGTTATCGCCCAGCACAGGAAGAAACCCTTGACCCCGCCGGCTTCGGTGTGGCTCACCCGCCTCTGGCACACCATGGCGATGGAGCTCTTAACCAGCTGCATCACACACTTTGATACTTAATTTACACACGTATGGCAACCACTAATACTACACTTGTCTAAGCTGGAACACTGCCACTCTCTCCTTCCTCCCTTGCACGCTCTGCAGCTCTTTGCTACCACGAGGGGCTGAACTCCCAGAATGAAGCAGTCCACATCTACGTAGAAGATACCCCGCCCTTTTATTACATTACTCTTATCTCTCGGTGTGCCACTATAAATGCCCATGATAATTAATCACCATAGCATGGCCTCAAGCAGCGACCTCCTCAGATCCTTCCCCTTCCCTTTTCCCTCCCTTCTTCCCCATGTTCTCCCTAGTTCGCCTTTGTTCTTGAATCTGCCTTTGTGTCAAAACCCTTTCTTTTACCTGGGCTAAATATCTATGCCATGTACACTCCTCTACGAACTGTCCCAACTGTATACAAATGCCGTGTTGGGCCGTGGCCCTATAGACTTTCTTGTACAGCTAAAAGCGTACTTGCTGATCCGCCAAGATGTTACTTGTTTGTATGATTATTAATAACATTGTATATGTCATAAACATGTGCACAGTTATGTGGAAAATAATGAAACAGATTTAAAACAAAAACAATGCCACGCATTAAGCTGCTTCTTTGCATAAACAAAATAGTTGTATGGAATGGGCTCAGACTCGGAGGGAAGCAACCTCGCCAACATGGATACAGTGGCGCTATGGAGTGCTTAATGTACACATGTACCTGCCTTGGCATGGTGGCAGTGGCGGCTAGTAACATTTGGAAATGGTAGGGCGTAAACGTTCTGGGTAGTGACTTGCAAAAAAAAGAATCCTGCCCAATAGAGACCACATTGGCTCGGGCTGTTTCCATGTGTGGAGTGCGTCATTCTCGCGCGCGCTCGCTGTTCCTAATGAAGATTTATTATCGCTAAGCTCCTGTAGATACGCCGGACATTTCAGAGCTCATTTATTAAGGGTGCAAATCCTTTCAAAGCTGTCTCTGAGACTGATAGGAATGTTCTCGAAGCTTGACTTTTTGGGTCCTTCCAGCCAGAGCCCATATTTGTCAAGTCGCCTGCGGAGAGTGCGAAGCAAGCAGTGCTGTGATTCATTTCATACCGTAAGAGTCACAGCAACTCCAGCCCCGCCCCCCCCACCCACCGACCCCATCCCCCGGCAGATAATGCACAGCAATCTGAAGGCCACCACGCTTTCGTGCACGCGCACATTTACATAAAAGAGATTGCTTGCTTGTAACAGGGCAGACATGGCCCTCTACTTTGCGATGGTGTTTAAAATAAAACATTAAAAATACAAGACTCACATAGCCTTAAGGTACAATTTGAGTGAATAGCTTTCATATTAAAGCTTCCAGCATTTGGCATGAATTAGAAACACACTTCAAAGTCGGAGCCTCTCTCCATCAAGCGCTCACCATGCAACCTAACAATGCCATACATCTCAACTACTTTGCATTGCTGAAGCGTGTTAGTCAATAGTCATACAATCCTTATTGTAATGATCATGTCTTTCGTAGGTATTTATGTAATGGTTTAACCGGGTTTTACCGGTGGCCGGCATGCTCGGGGGTGAGGTTCCGTGAGAATCATAATGACACTTTTTGGGTTTGTTCGAATATAGACGAGTTTGGTATCTACGATCCGCAAATGACGAGTTTAGCGGGTGTACGCGTTTTCGCTACGCTACTATGTACGGTTCGTCTCATTCCTTGGTATGTCCATCTGGACCCTCGGGTTCCATTTTAGATACGGCATACATTTTGTCTCTTGCCCTCAAGTAGTCAGCGAACAGACACTGTCCGCTTTGTGACCCTGGGATTCCCAGGCTTTCGCGGAGGACACATGTTCCTTTGAAGGTGTCTTTATGATGAGGGGGATGACACTGCAAGGGCAGATGGCTCCGCTCGAGGCTCATCTTGCCGTGCTAGTCTATTGTTTCAGTCGTGCATGCATTAGGCACGGGTCCTTTGATCCTGCAATCAGGTCTCCGATATTGCCCTCTACACTCTTTTCCAATCTGTTGTGCATCCTTGTTTTTCCTTTGCACCTGTTTCTGTCCCTTCTCATGGTTCGTTTACAGTCAGAATGGAATGTGCTTAATGGGGGGATAATGTGCTTTTACAGTTGGGAACCGGCAATGCTGCTGTAATTATGTTCCGGGTTTCTGAGAACATGAATGCGACCCTTTTGAAGTTTACTGTGGGAACTGAGTTGTAACCTTTTGTTCGCCATGTTGTTCAATGACGAAAATGTGTATAAAAGGAGCGATCCACTTTAGCAATTTGAAGCAGTCTCTCAGAACCTACATGTTGTGTACTTCTTGCGATTTCTGTTTTCCTGCAGTAAATAAACGCTGATCTTTGACGCCGCAGGAAGTGTCCCGTGTCTCTGTGTTTTGTACGCCGGAAAAGGTAACCCACGAAGGTTTCAGGTGTTGTTCCCTGGCACCGCTGGTCCTTAGAATAGCCCAGTCCTTCAGTTGGCGCCCAACGTGGGGCGACATCAGTGGTACCGGTCCGAAGCCCGACGATCGTGAGGAACTTCGTGTGAAATCTCCGAGGGAAGGTGCACCCCACTTCATCGATCCAGTTGTCGAAATAAGTGGTCCGAAGACTTTTCCAGCGAAGATTCCCGCCTCCTGACGGCTGCGACGGACTGATGCCCTGACTGTCGACCTGTTTTGGCGCCTGGCGTAGTCCTTTGTACGGCGAGACGATAGACGGGCCTTCCTGGTGACGCCATTGCTCTTTCAGTTAAGTATTTGTGGGTCGCTAACCCTGGTTGTTTGCATGGTTCCATTGCATTTGTGGTTCTTAGTTGTTGGTTCTTAGTTGTTGGGTTTTATTTGACAATTGCAATTGCCAAAAACCGAGGGTCTTGCATTTTTTTTGCGAGGACATCGTAATTCGATAGCCCTTGAAGTTTGTAAACTCGGTTAGTGTGCACGATGCCTGGCCGTAGTACTTTGTTTGGTTTCCTTAAATGTTGCAGCACGGATTCCCGACTGGAGGATTCATGTCCGATACCTCCAGTTGGAACTCCAATTGATGAGCTCTATAGTCGCCACGGAGTAGGTCCTATTATATATAATGAATATTGGATTCGTTACACTAGAAAAGATGGTGTTCTTAGTTGGCCATCACATGGTAGTTTCGAAACTGCAATATTAGATAATCTTGAAGCTAAATTGTTTAAAAAGAAGGCTAGGCCGGCCATGTTTGATTCCTTTCGGTTATGGCGTAAAGAGGCCAAGCAGAAAGAAATCAAACAGATTAAGAAAAATAAGAGAGAAGGTGTTATTACGGTGATGCGAAATGCAGAACAGTATCAGCGAGACAAAGACGAGAAGGAGCAGGAAGTTTTTGCTAGACTTCATCATATGGCGGTGGATAAATGTTATCCGGTTTTACCGTCTAGTCCTGATAAGACGGGAGAAGAAGCGGTAGAGGATCCATTATTGTCTTATCTATTGAAATCACCACCTCCCTATGCACCAGATACTGTGGGTCCTGTGATTCCTCCTGTTCCTCAACCTGTTGTCCTGGCGGCTGCTGGTCAGCCTGTCGTTCCTCCTGTTCTTCCGAATCCCCTTCTGCCGCAAATTGTTCATCCTCCTTTACCCGCTCTTTTTCCTACTGCTCCTTTGCCAGTATCTCCCAATCTTACTACTACTCCTGTTATCCCGACTACTGCTACTGTTTCTACGTTTACTCCTAATGTCGTTGCTCCTGTGCTTCCTTCTTCTTCTCCTTCCGTTCGTAGTCGTATATTTAATGCTGTCGCTAATCTCTATTCTCCACTTTTTGGACCGATACTCAGGTCCGATCTTTCTGATGTCGCTCAGAGGCGCAGTCAAATTCCTGATGGTAGAGAACGTGAGTCGTTAGTGAAAATGGCGCGTAAATGGATTAGGCATCCTGCGAAGTACACTTCGCGTATAGTTTTTGAGACGTTTTCTCAGTTTAATGAGCCCACACAAAGATTTGTGTATGAGGAAATGTGTAAATCTTTGAGAGAAGAGTGGGATATTGATGCGGTAGATAATGTACCGCCCGAGATCACTGAGCTTCAGAATCAATTTTCGACTGGTATGATTGTGGGTACTAATGTCCGACGTGCTTTAGAGCGTCTGTTATCTTTTCGATCTACAGTACAACCTCGAGCATTGTTTAAGGACGAAACTGAGGAGCGGACGGCACAACCTGGTCAGTATCCTATGCGGGAAGTTCCCCCAGTATGGATGCCAGGTGATCCTGCTGCTAATCCTGTTGTTCTACCACACTTTCAGAGAGTTTGGATACACCTCCCGTGGAAGCGATCGGAAGTTTTGCAGGTAAAGCAAACTTTGCCTGACCCCCGCAAAAATCCTGCAGGTTATTATAAGGAGTTATCCCAATTAGTGGATGCTACTGTTATGAACCTTGCTGATATCGACATGTTGTTTGGTAACGTAGTACCTCAACCGATTTGGGCGAAAATCCGTCAAGAGAATCACGCAGCTGAGTTAGGCGGTGATTGGGCTGCTCTTGCGGCGGCTGACGGACGGCAAGTTGGAGGGGCTAAACCTGAACAGATCATTGAAAATCTGCCCCAGAGGATAATTACACTTATGAAGACACTTATGCCAGCAATAAGAGTTAACTGGGACAAATTGTCTGCGTGCAAACAAAAGAAGGGCGAGAGTGTCTCCGATTTCTTTACGAGATTTGAGGAGGCATTTATCGATCATAGTGGTCAGGATATGAGCTCTGAGGGAGGTCAGCGATTGTTTGTTGATAAATTTGTATCTAATTTGTTGCCTGAACTAAGCAACAAATTGAAGAATTCTGAAAGTTCGTGGGCCGTTTCTACCACTGCTCAGATATTAGCCACGGCCCAATACTACGAAAATAGAGAGAAAGAAGAAAGAGAACGCGCAGATAAGAAAACGAAGGATCTTAAAACTAAGGTCTTATTGCAGCAAGCGTACCCTCCGCGCTCGAATCAAAATGACTCGCAACAGCCAAATCGATTACAATCACAGTTTTCTAGATCACAGTCGCGTACTGACTCCTCTACACCTCGATCTATGCTGGGGTATAATCAATGCGCATATTGTAGGGGTGAGGGCCATCTGAAGTTTAATTGTCCAGTTTTGCGTGACCGAAACAATGGTGTTTCGGCTCGAGGAGGTCGTAGTGGTCCTCAACAGGCGTCACGTGGTAGAGGTCGGGGTGTTACTCAGAATCAGAATGAGCGTTTTGTCACTTCCTCAGACTCGCAAAATTGCTTTGATCGGCACGATTCATCGTCTGGTAGATCTGTGCAGTATCATGTGGACGACTGTTATGTCGAGCATGATGTTGATGCTGACGGTAATTACTAGGACAGCCATAGACAAAGAGAGGGAGTAGTATCGGTTCCGGTTGATCAGAGAGGGCCTTATGTCGCAGTTGCCACATTGGGCGTAGTTGAGCCTTTTCTGTTGGACACTGGTGCAGCGAAAAGTTCCATCATGCATTCGAAACTCCCTGGCGCGCCTTTGTCTGGCTTCACGAATGTTTCCGTTGGATTCTCTGGCGCCCCAGTTAGCAATCCAGTTTCTAGCCCTTTGCCCCTTACAATTGGGTCTCGTGAGTTAGAAGCTCCTTTGATTTTGACTACTGGTTGTGGTGAGAATCTTTTGGGCCTAGATTTGTTGAAGCGGTTATATGCGACTTTGTACTGTTCTCCCGCGGGAGTGGAGCTTACGTTCGGTCAGAGAGTGATCTCTCCTATGTATTTGTCGACTGATAAACTCCCACCGGAATTGAATTCTCTTTCTGAGTCTTTGTGGGCGACAGGTCCCAATGATGTGGGCCTGCTGGATATACCACCTTATGTTGTTCAATTGAAATCCAACGTGCGACTGCCACGCATTCCCCAGTATCGTATCTCTCTTGATGGAGAACGAGCACTATTAGCGATCATTTACGATTTGATCGATAAAGATGTCATTGAGGAAACTCGGGGTAACGTGTGTAATAGTCCTGTGTTACCTATTTTGAAACGAACTGATCCATCCAAGCCTCCTGTGTATCGTTTTGTTATTGATTTAAGGGAGGTAAATAAGATTGTTATTCCACAGTTTCCCGTGGTGCCTGACATTACAGCTTTGCTGACTCTGATTCCAGCTTCTGCATCATGGTTCTCGGTAATTGATCTGAAGAATGCTTTCTTTAGCATTCCGATTGCTGAGGAAAGCAGAGATCTATTCGGTTTCTCATTAGGTGGTCGCAGCTTCCGGTTCAAACGCGCACCTCAGGGCTACTGTGAGAGTCCATCGATCTACAGCCAAGCTCTTAAGAGTCAACTTGATGCGTTTGTGTTACCGGCTGGTGCGGCCTTGATTCAGTACGTTGATGATCTGTTGGTAGCTGCTGACACTGAACAGATGTGCAGAACTGCTACAGTATCACTGTTACAGCATCTATGTGACTTACATCACAAAGTGTCACCTTCGAAACTACAATATTGTTGTCAAGAAGTAACCTATCTAGGTCACTTATTGTCAAAGGCGGGAAGAAGGTTGACCCCTGAAAGAATTGCAGCAATTGCTCGAATGACTGTGCCAACAACTCAGAGATATGTGCGTGCCTTTCTAGGTATCACGTCATACTGCAGGCAGTGGATTCCGAACTTTTCACTGTTAGCGAAGCCATTGATAGCTCTCACGTGCAAGGATGTTTCGACTCCTTTGCCATGGACGGAAGAATGTCAGAAAAGTTTTTCTGAACTGCGTGATGCGCTGGGTTCGGCTCCTGTGTTAGGTACTCCTGATTACAGTAAACCATTTAGACTATACGTTCACGAGAGAGAAGGTTGTGCGTTGAGTGTTTTGACGCAACAATTTGGTGGTAAGCAGCGTCCGTGTGCATATTTTTCCTCGACCTTAGACCCGGTAGCTAGAGCGTTGCCAAGTTGCTTGAGAGCGACAGCGGCAGCTGCGGTGTCTATTCGACAATCCGCAGGTCTGGTCATGGATAATATGCTCATAGTGATGGTTCCGCATGCAGTTGACACTCTCCTGAATCGGACAAAAACTCAACATCTGACGAGTGCAAGGTTGTCCGGTTATGAGTTGACACTTTTGGCAAGTCATATACAGATCAAGCGTTGTAATGTGCTGAATCCGGCGACATTGTTGCCGACTAATATGGAATCAAATGGTGTCCCACCACATGATTGTTATTTACGAACTGAGGAAGAAACGAAGGGTCGTGTGGACCTGAAAAACACTCCATTGACAGACCCCGATGGCACTTTGTATGTTGATGGTTCATGTTTTAAGTTGCCGAATGGTGATGTGACGACTGCGTATGCTGTAATGAGTCAGAATTCAGCGCAAGCGGCAGAGTTGATTGCGTTGACAAGAGCGTGTGTTTTATCTAAGGGAAAGCGAGTGAATGTGTTTACTGATAGTCAATATGCGTTTGGTGTTGCACATAGTTTTGGTCGATTGTGGAGAGAAAGGGGATTTATGACATCGCATGGTACGAAGATCCAACACGGACAGCTCGTGAATGATCTTTTGGATGCACTTACATTGCCTAAACAGGTGGCGATCATTAAATGTAGTGCGCATCGAAGGGTTACGGATGATGTTGGTCGTGGTAATGCATTTGCGGACGAGATTGCTAAGGAAACGGCTAAGAATCTTGTAACCCGAATGTATGTTACGAGTTCAGTGAGGTGGCTGACGGAGACTGGTATGTGTGAAGACACTGTTGAGAGCGTGAAAGCAATTCAGAATGAGGCCACTGAAACTGAAAAGACCAAGTGGAAAGAAAGCACGGGAAAGTTGGACATGCATGGATGTTGGGTTGACTTGTCGGAACATCAGAGGTGGATGTTACCGGATGCATATGTGCTAGCCGTTGTGAATATGGCTCACGGTTTGTCACATATTAGCGCGAAAGGTATATGTAAGATGTTGTCCCCTGTATGGAAGAATGATGGTATTGCTAAATGTGCTGAGAGGGTGGTTAAGAATTGTATGGTGTGTTTGATGCATAATCCTGGCAAGGGCACCCCCACTCCACCCGGCCATTTTGCTCCTCCTGCCTGTCCCTTTGAGGTTATCCAACTGGACTTCATCCATATGGAGAGATGCAATAATCTAAAGTACGTTTTAGTTGTGGTTTGTGCGTTCTCCAGATGGATCGAGGCCTATCCTCTTAAGGATAATACTGCCCTGTCCACAGCGAAAGTCCTACTGAAGGAATATTTTCCTCGGTATGGAATGCCACGGATTGTGTGGTCAGATAACGGAAGCGAGTTTGTGGGAAGCGTGATGCAGAGTGTGTGTAAGGGCCTTGGAATTCGACAGAAATTCCATAGCGCCAATCATTCCCAGGCAGCGGGTTTGGTTGAAGGGTACAATGGTACTCTGAAGCTGAAACTTGCGAAGATACAAGCTACGACTGGTTTGTCATGGCCTGATGCCTTGCCTCTGGCTCTCTTATTGACCAGGGCGACTGTGCACTCTCGAGTAGGGCTCAGCCCATATGAGATTGTGTTCGGCCGCCCTGCAAACGTTTGGGGAGTCCCGAGGCCTAAGGCCTTTGATAGTCTTGAGTATCCAATGTTAATTGATTATCTTCATGATCTGACTGCTAAATTGAGGTTAATTCATCAACAGGTCTTTGAAGCTTTACCGGCACAGACAGAGGGTCCTGGACATCGGCTCCAACCGGGTGACTGGGTTGTCACCCGCAATTTTGGCAGAAAACGCAACTTGGAGCCGAGATTTGTGGGTACCTTCCAAGTATTGCTGGCTACAAGGACTGCAGCTCGGTTGGAAGGCAGAAAGAACTGGGTGCATGCCACCCATACCAAAAAGGTTCCGATCCCTTCACCAGCAGATAATTGGGTGAGAACTGGTATTGCGGCAACTGAAACCGAGACCCCTCTATGCTTTGTGCCGTTTAGAGATGCTCAACCTGTAGGAGACAATTCATTGCAGCCAGACACATCTGTTGAGTCGTCAGTTTTGGAGAACTCAAGGTCTGAATTATTATCTAATCGACTGAACACTGTTTCACCAGCTGAACAATTATTTGAAGAGCAGACTCGACCTGGAAGAAATCGATATTTTCTTCGTTCACATGACAAAGACTAATAAAATTTTTCTTATATTTTCCTTTACTGTTGCCACGAACATTAAGAACAATTACATCCTTTTCCGATTTTCGAGTTCCTTTCTATGTGTGCTTTTTACAGCTAAGAGATTTGTATTAAGTTGGGTGTTTGTTTAAGAAAACCTATCATCCGGGTTAACCGTAGGGCCGTGCGGGTACTTCCTTCTGTTTAGCAGGTTCCTGACACTAGGTCGGTTACTTTTTGTCGATTCCTGGGAACTCCTGGGAATTGATAATCGCTACTCAGAACGAAGTGCGTCAAGGACGTCACGGACGGTTTTTAGAGGATGGCATTCTCTGAGCTGTTGGAAGTAGAAAGGATGTCGGCGCAAAGATCAAAATTGCATAAGATTGTACGAACAAAATGTTTTTTGTTTCAGGTATTCCTGCTGTTTCTGACTGTTTCTATGCTATTGGTGGGTGGAGTGTATTTCGGAATACAGTCGTTATTGCCTTCCATTTCACCTACTTTTTCTCCTAAACCAAGTTCTATTACCACTGTTTCCCCACATTTCTTTTATCCTCTGCCCCAACATGAACAGGTTAGACGTGCGGAATTCATGAATAACTCCTTCGTTCAACTCCTACATCAGCATCAGTTGGTGATGAATACTACCAACTGTTGGGTGTGTGGGTTAATGCCACATACCATGGATAGGGGTATTCCGTATTTGGTTCTTCCTTATAGCTCCCAAGGGTCAGCTCGAGCATTCCAAACTATGTTTCGTAGTGCATTAGACTCCTACCCCAGTCGAGAGCCACGTTCCGCAAACTTCGGTCCTGGTCCGTACCACAAGCCTTTGGCGATAGCGATTGCTGATTTAGATAGAGATATTTTTGATGCATCGCTTATTCCAGCTGAAGAGGTGCAAGCATATAAGGATCTGAGTGAGGCTGAGTATAGTATGTCAGTGGGTGATAGACAGCTTAAGATCTCGTCTCCAATATGGATCGTACCTCACCTCGGTAATTTCTGCGTGAAAGGTCTTGGTCGAAATCCGAGAGCCCAACTTGGGAAGAGTGCTTGTACTGATACGTATGTTCTACCGATGCTCTCCTCCCCTGTTTTTTTGACTGCCAAGGGTACCTATTTCGTATGTTATGAACGTGCATATACATGGTTGCCCCGTGACTTCTCGGGTACCTGTTTATTGCGAATCTTTTGCCACCGACTTTTACGGTCGCCTCAGACTATCACAAAACTAGAATTGTGAGAGGCGTTATTAGTGAAGAAGACACTGCCGGTCAAGAAGCAGGAGATTTCTTCAAGGGTTTCTTGCCGTTTTGGGGACCTATGGTTAATAGTAGGAACTTGAGACAGTTGACCCGTGTGGTAGAATTGACTGCTAACATAACTGCGAGTGCTCTTGGTAATTTAACAGCAGAGCTTCAGGCGGATAGACTCATGACGTTGCAGAACCGTATGGTTCTAGATGTTGTTCTTGCAGATAGAGGTGGTGTGTGCAAAGTGATCCATTCGAGCTGTTGCATTTTCATCCCTGACAACGCTCCAACTGTTTACCAAGCCATCTCGAAGTTACATAAGATCTCCGAGTCCATACACGTGGACGAAGGTAATTGGACACTTCTGGAATGGTTTTGGGGCCTAATATCAACTTGGGGTTGGAAGATTCTGATGATCGTAGGGGTTGTTGTAACGTTTCTGTTCACGTGTTGTCTTTGTGTGCAGTGTGGTCCTGCCTTATGTGGCCTCTGTGCCACAACGTGTATAAGACGGCCATCTGTTACCAAGGAGACATTGATGGATAGAATGATGTTCCAGCAACAGCTGAACGATTTGATGAATATCGAAATCGATTCTGATCTCGACTAGTGCTTGCCTACATGAGGGCAAAAGGAGCGTCTGAGGTTCCGTGAGAATCGTAATGACACTTTTTGGGTTTGTTCGAATATGGACGAGTTTGGTATCTACGAACCGCAAATGACGAGTTTAGCGGGTGTACGCGTTTTCGCTACGCTACTATGTACGGTTCGTCTCATTCCTGGGTATGTCCATCTGGACCCTCGGGTTCCATTTTAGATACGGCATCCATTTTGTCTCTTGCCCTCAAGTAGTCAGCGAACAGACACTGTCCGCTTTGTGACCCTGGGATTCCCAGGCTTTCGCGGAGGACACATGTTCCTTTGAAGGTGTCTTTATGATGAGGGGGATGACACTGCAAGGGCAGATGGCTCCGCTCGAGGCTCATCTTGCCGTGCTAGTCTATTGTTTCAGTCGTGCATGCATTAGGCACGGGTCCTTTGATCCTGCAATCAAGTCTCCGATATTGCCCTCTACACTCTTTTCCAATCTGTTGTGCATCCTTGTTTTTCCTTTGCACCTGTTTCTGTCCCTTCTCCTGGTTCATTTACAGTCAGAATGGAATGTGCTTAATGGGGGGATAATGTGCTTTTACAGTTGGGAACCGGCAATGCTGCTGTAATTATGTTCCGGGTTTCTGAGAACATGAATGCGACCCTTTTGAAGTTTACTGTGGGAACTGAGTTGTAACCTTTTGTTCGCCATGTTGTTCAATGACGAAAATGTGTATTAAAGGAGCGATCCACTTTAGCAATTTGAAGCAGTCTCTCAGAACCTACACGTTGTGTACTTCTTGCGATTTCTGTATCCCTGCAATAAATAAACGCTGATCTTTGACGCCGCAGGAAGTGTCCCGTGTCTCTGGGTTTTGTACGCCGGAACAGGTAACCCACGAAGGTTTCAGATGTTGTTCCCTGGCACCGCTGGGCCTTAGAATAGCCCAGTCCTTCAGGGGGGGGGGGGGGGGGAGGAAATAAACTAAAACTAACAATTAAAATCAAAGATTAAACCTACCTGAGTGAGTGCCGGGGTACCGCACCGCCTCCGCTCCAGGCCGGTGACTGGTAAGTCCTCGTGTTCCTGCTGCAGGAAGCAGGCAGCTTCCTGCTTCCCTCCCCTACGTTGCGTACGCACACCAATCTAGGCGCAGCAGGCGAGCGCCCCGGCCGGGACCTTTTCTCTGCATAGAGAAACACGGTGAGTGGGCGTTCCTGCTCGAGGGCAGGTGGGGAGTGGCTTACCCACTATTGTGGGTATTGACTGTTTGGTCGGCTCAGGGCCGACGGCCAAACAGACAGTACCCACAACAGTGCAAAAGCCACTCCCCCCCTGCCCTCGAGCAGGACCACCCACCCTCCCGCCCCCAACCAAGCACAGAGGCACTTCTGCTTTCTCACAATGCGAGAAGGCAGAAACATAAATGGTCGTTTTTACCATTTAGGTTTCTGCCTTCTCGCACCGCGAGAAAGCAGTGAGCAATGCCCAACGCCCTAATGGGGGAGCCGCCACTGCGTGGTGGGTGGGTGTCAGAGCATCTTCAACACAATTATCCACTACAATATTGAATGGAAAGTTCAGTCGAGGAGGCACTCTCTATAACTCTGCGTTTGAGGCGTGACATTTGTGGAAGTGTACGGGGGCAAAGAGATGTAGAATGTGCAATTGGGCCTGATAGTGGCAGGTCGCTAATGCCCAGGCCAGCTCCGCAGTCCAAGAGCATGGCATGAGTGTTAGGAAGGAAAATATAAAATGATTTAATTTGTGTTGAAATGCCCAATTCCTTAATTTTTTAGTGCACCTTAGCATGCTGATTTTAAAAGGATTGTTTAAGCACAGACACAAAAAGCTACCCCTTTCACCTTAACATTAGCCTGCCTCTGTTGAGAATCCGAGATCATGCTGTACACAGTGAGTGTGGCCTAGGAGTGAAAGTAAGAAAGCCGTTGTACTTCATGGCATCCATTTATACATTGACTGGTTCCTGCCAGCAGGCTTTAAGCAAGACGCTTTCAAATTTGCCCCTAGGAGGCCCTATTTTCATATACTTAACTTTACAAGCAAAAGCACTTTGATTGATTTCACAACATTGACTATAACAACCTTTAACCCCTTGTGTGCCCCGCCCTTTCCCCGCCCTGTGCCGGGCGTTGAATTAGCGGGCGGGGTTCATGACGAGATAGTCTCGTCATGGGCACAGCGCAACCGCGGCCCATGACGAGACCATCTCGTCATGGGCACTCAAGGGGTTAAGGTAATTAATGGCAGAGATGCAGTCGCTGTTCGCTTTTCACGTTTTACTTTACCTTGCATTCCTTAAATGTATTTTTCTTTTTCTGTCTGCTGCTAAGTTTCCATAGTATTTTTTGTATGCAACATATGCTTTTTAGGTCGAGCATTCGAGACCTCTTGTATATACTTTAGTATATACTTATATACTTTAGTAAATACTTATATGTGTATGTACTTTGTGGGCTCTGGAGATCAGCCCTAGGGACTTTTTATCTGTTCAACTGCCTCTATTTAACTGTCTTGATAGAAAACAACCAGTAGAGGTCAGTAAAATACCAGAATTGCTTTCTGCTGACGCACTTTCTTTTTTTTCTTTTAACTGCCTCTTTTTAACCTTCTTGATAGAAAACGACCAGCAGAGGTCAGTAAAATACCAGATTCACTTTAGTATTCTCTAGTTTCCAGACCATATAAATTGTCTTCCACGAGCACCCGTAGACAATAATATTTTTTTCATATCTTGTATTTTCAGTGATATGACCACCGAAGGCCCTGATTTTATATTAAAAACAGAGCTTTGGACTATACCATTTCATGCTGAAAGGCAATATTTCTATCCATGTGTTCCCATACCTGGCGTGTCAAGCAGTTTGGTGCTTACTTTCCCTCCATGTTAAAGAACAGTAGATGTTTCAGCACCTAGGCTTATGTGATACATGGCTAAATACATAAAAGGTTCCAAAGGTGACACCGATTGCATGCAAATGCTTGCTTCTAAAGTGCACATTTGAACTGAGTCATCTCAAGGTATCTGATTAGAGCTATAGAGCAGAGGATGAAGAAAGTCAGAGTATGTCACAGTGCCTGTCATTGGATCTAAAGATGTTTAGATGACATGTACATCCAATCCTTGCCTCTGTGCAGAGTGCAGACAGTAATGAGCACATATATGCCAACTGTAAATGTGATAAAATGTGTAAAGAAGGTACAATGCTGTATAAATATGGACAGTGCCAAAGGAAAAGAACATGCAGTGTCAACAGGTGAATGAATGTTTCTTTGCAAAGAGGACAGTGAAGTGGGAGGGATGAAAGTAAGTACCTACAGAAGGAGAGAGTGAAAAGATGGTGTTAAAGAGAAAAGAGGTGATAATCGACGTATGCAGACAAAGGATTTCTAAAAGACTTCCGTAGAAATGAGTTGCAAGTGTCTTAACAGAATGAGAGACTGCAGAGCGAAGTGGTGTACAGATTAGAAAAGGTATGGGTGAAACACTCCAAAGATAACTACCCCTTCCATAGACCTTAAAAATGTTTAATTCAGTATCATATTCTCAAAATTGAAACATTTCCAGCTTACTTATTCACAACAAAATAATTGCTGTTGCTATTACTCCTCACAAGGATTGACAAAGCCTATAGGTCGGGCTTGTTTTAGGCGTAGGTCCATTTTTGTCTTATATTTCTGGATGCAATGACAGAAAACTCACAGACAGTCCCTCCCTTACTACCTAGGTCACCTGTTAGGTAACACATAGGATTTTACTTCACATATTTTAAGCCATGCGCTTAATTGCATGTTGTTTGGAAGGGATCACTAGTCCGGCTTCTTCAGCCATGCTCCATTTTGAGCCAAACCATCTTATAAATCCCACTTAGAGCACTTCCTGCTAGTGCACTCATCTTACGTTCACCAATTGTATGGTGCAGGCGCACTGAAGAAGTGCTTTCTATAGGAGAATTACACTGTGAAAGAAAGTTACCTTAGGGAGAACTCATTTTATTTTAGGTTTAAATGTGTCTTTATTGTTACAGCTTTATCTGCTCACTCAAACTGTGAACTTGCCGTATTGAGATATCTACTTCCATTAGATTACAATCAAAAAGTGTCACTTTTCAAAGTATCCCATAACCCTGAAGATGCAGGAACTGTTCATCTTCAGAAACAGAATAATCCACAGGTAGCGCCAGAATGTAGACTAAGAGTGGGGTCCATGGTTGGCCAGTCTCCACTGTGAGCGTCCCCTCCCACCCAGACTCTGCAAGCGTCTGGGATGCATATGAGAAATGGTGGAGGAGCCGCCTTGGCGCCTCAGGTGGTATCCTGTGACGCCAGGTCCTCTGCAAGACTAGCCAGAAACGCCTTTCTTTCTTGGGCAATTGTGGTGGGGACTCGTGAACCCCGAACCATAAAGTTTCTTCTTCCAATATGAGCGTCCTCTGGTCCCAGGTCCCGCTGCCGCAGCACCGAGGGAGGGGACGTCAAGAGCATTGATCTGCAGCATGTCACAGGACGCCCTGAGGGAGTGGATTTGTTGGAGTTTCTTCTCCCACATGAAGACCAAGAGTAAGGGATGGCCCCAGGAGTATGTGATGTTTTTGGGGCGGAGAAAGGATGTCACATGGCGGAAATATCATCTTTTCTGCAGCGTGATTGTCAAGAGGTCTTGGAATAGCTGAAGTGGATGGCCACGGAACTGTACTGGGTTGATGTCCCTGTAGAGAATCCACTCCTTTAGGGGAAAGCTATGGACACATGCCAGGATGTCCAGGGGTGTCAAGTTTGCAGATCTAGAGGGACCCACTCTATGTACTTTGTCCAGCCAGTTGTCTTCCGCCTCTGTGTCCCCTAGAATCCGCTGCACTGGGGGCCCCTCTTATTCTAATATTGTTTCACCGCAACCTGTTTTCAAGGTCCTAATTGTGGGCTTGGAGATATATTTGCTGTTCCATGAGTCAGATGTGTTCTTGCTGGAGCTGTTCGATGTTCTTGTCTCTGGTTATCTTGTGGTTTTCCAGGGTGTCCCCTCTGTCTCCAATCTCCGACACCTCTTTCTGGACCCCTTGTAGCTCCGGCACCAGATCCCTCTTAATCATCTGCAAATCTTCCCTGAGGGGGGAGAATAGCGTCTCCAGATAGGAAAGGGTGACCGGAGCCTCACCTTCGCCATCCCAGGGGACGGCAGCCTGCTCAAAGAGTCGGAGATCTCTGGCAGCAGCGAGGTGGAGGACTTTGTAAGCATGTCCTTGAGGGAGCGGTCCGTTTTAGTGCATGGCACCACCATTCTGGAGTTGCAGGCTCCCTGCCCCTACCCCCAGGGGTCGCAGCCAGTCACCGGAGTCAAGGGTGAAAGCAGCAGCAGCCTTCGAGCGTCCAATGCCCCAGGCCAGGACAGGGCACCACTGGCCCCCAGGTGCGAGCAACAATGGACAGGCAGAAAGGGACACAGCCCTCGGTCAACCCCAGTGGAATGCAGGAGGAACCACACATATCTCTTTGTTCTGAGTGCGCTCGCCGAGTCCGCTAGGGAACCCCCCATTTGCTCCAGGCCTCTCGCCAGCATGTCTTCAAGGCCCACAGGAGCGCCGCTGATTCGGACAAGCCTCCTACCCAGGCAGCGAGGGCAGAGAGTCAGTTGAGGCGCTCCTGGGCAAGACGTCAACAGTGGGCCCAAGTGCCCCCGGGCAACATCAGCAACAGGCATTCTGGGCAGCCAAGACCTCTCCTCAGTTGGTGTGGCGCCTTTAGGACCTATGAGACTGACTTTGTGGTGGGGGTCTGCGCCAACTCTAAGTCCAGGCCGGCCCACAGGGCAGAGGAGAAGACCCCGGGGTTGCCCTACCAATCTCGTGACCTCCTCCTTCCTGCAGATCACTCACCGCGATCCTCAAGGCCGCTCCAGGGCCGGGCCGCTACCGTGTATTCCAATGCACTCCTGTGCTGGCTCCGCTGAACTCGCCCCTCACCTCCGTCTCAGCCCCGCAGGCTGGCATGGTCAACCCCCATTGCTGAAAGTTATTACTGGTTTGTTCCTCTGGACAGCAGTGCCCCAGTTTATGTTCTCTGAGCCCTAAAAGATGTAGAAACTGGCAAATCCATGACTGGGTTATTGAACTTTTTTATAAGGCCAAAGTGTATAGTGCAGGAATACATTCACATGCTTGGCACCTGTGGACTGCAGCACTTATTTTGCCATCTACTAGAGCAGGGGTCTCAAACCTTTTCTGTAATGAGAGCTACTTCTGATGACCTAAAATCATCATGAGCTACTTAAGGCCAAGCAACTGGTGCACTGTTCATAGAGACCCCAAACATCCAGCTTCACTGACGTTACACCTAATTTCTACAGAGCCAATACTGTTGTTTGCACAAAATACATAGCGTGCCACAGAAACACTGATAGAAATTACTTTCGCTTTGTGTTGACACCATACTTCATAGTATGGAAGGGGAGAGGAGTGCGTTTACAATAAAAGCATTGCTGTTTTGAACTCAATGGAAGCTGATGAGATGGAAACGTTTTTATTAATTGAAATGCCCACCACATGAAAAAAGAAACTCAGTTCTTCTCTTGTGTACATGTTCCGGGTGAACTCCCTATTCAAATGCAGAGCTTATTTATTATTATATAATTCATAGTTGCATCAACGTTCTCTTGAACTGTCTGACTTTCTTTCTTGATTCAGCTTATACTTCCAGCATGGAAAAAAGATGAATCAGGAAGGAAAAGTCAGCCCTTTCAAGGCAAAGTCAATACAACTGTGAATTATATAATAATGAATAAGCTCTGACGTTCAACAGGGAGTTCACTCTTAAACATGCACAGCGCAGAGGAACGAGGTTTAATGAGGACATTTCAATAAATGAAAACATTTTCATCTCATCAGCTTCCAGTGAATTACGAACAGCAATACTTTTATTGCAATCTCACTCCTCTCTCTCAGTTTATAGGGCAACAATTAACATACATCAGAAATAAGCACATATCCATTAACACTTCCAGAGTGGAAAAAGAAATCTGAATTTAAAACAAATAAGTCAGGTTGTTCAATACAACGTAATTGTGCTTTTCAACTGTGCCTGGTAACAATAATCACATTAATTCATAGTTTTGCTTTTTTTAATGCTAAAGTACCTTTAATTGTTCTGACGGCGTACCTCTCAAATCGGAAACTATAGCGGTTTCGGGCCCTTCACTGATTGCACTCTTCCGCTGTCTGCCGCACCACCTGTACAGTATGCAAACCAGAAAACCCGGGCCTTATATTAAAGCTCTGGTGTCAAGGCCGCTGCTTCGGCTCACTGGCCACACAGGTTGAGTAAGGTGGAACCGCAGTTCCAGGCTGCAGAAGGCAGGCGGCGCGATTCTCGTTTAACACTTCTATACTGCTCATGCCAGACTATGACCTTCAACAACAAAGTCACGTGCTTCTGCCAGCCCCGCCCCAGCTAAACTCAATTGAGCCAATCAGAGCAGCTGGTTTGTTTGATGAAGGAGAGAAGCAGCAAAGATACCTGAAATTAAACAAAATAAGAAAGACTGGCTATACAATGGTAAAAGGAGATACCGGGTCGCAAGCTACTCAGAGGGTGTCTGCGAACTACCAGTAACTCACGATCGACTGGTTGGGGACCCCTGCACTACAGGAACCATTGTCACCTGATTGCTGAAGTGTAAGACCTCCAGTGCAACCTGTTAAAAAAGCCCTTTTCAACAAGTAAAAACCTCCCTTTTAATTATTAGTAAGTCTCACCCATGTAAGCCTTGTATCTCACAAGTGAGGGTCCATGGCATTAAAAAGTTGGACATGACCAACATTAATTTTACCATGTCCCTATAGTGAAAGGGCCCTAAAAGCTATTTTCACTGTGGTAGGCCTAGCTGTCATATGTAGAAATAATAATGAAAACACTATTTTTCACAGTTATTAGAAAAACTAATTCAATGGTGAAGACAGATTTTTAATAAACATTAGGGAATAGTGACTTTAAAAAGCTATCCATTACATGCCTGAACTGGAAGAAAGCTATTTAGCATAAAGAGTTGTGAAATACCTCCCAGGACCAAACAATAGGCTGACCTGAAGGCGGAGAGAAGACTCCCCTGAACACCATAGAATATTGGATCTGGGGGCTGTGGAAATCTTGTTGACACTACACTGTCAAATTCTACTTAGCAGATCCATTGACCCACAAATAAAACTGAGGGCACACCTGAAAGGGAGAACACAGGATGCCAGGACACATTTTGTGTATCCTTTACCAGGTGCTGCAGGACCCAGCTTTTCTCCAGCCAGCATCTGTCTCTGGGTTTGTGGTGGGTTCAGTGTCTGCATCAAGCTTTATTTTAGTGTTAGATGTGGGAGGAAATTAGCATTAACATAGTATACTCCCCACTCACATTCACAGCCTCAGATCCCAAGTTTAGTGTGGCGAAAGACCTTCACCATCTTGGATTCTCACTTGCATGTTGGGCCTATTTGCAGTATAGTAAAGAGGAACAACTATAAAAGTAGGTAGGTCAGGACACAGGAATATTTGTTTCATTGGTCAGAGAGGAACTAGGGAGTGTGTTAGGGTGTCCACGAGCCACAGGCTGGTGAACCCAACAAAGCTGGATCCTCATCCAGCCTTTCTCAGAAAACCTTTGGGCAAGCAGAAGGATTCCAGGTGGACTGAACATGTTGCATTTGGCATCTGTGACCTGTGAAAATGGAATAAGGAGATTAAACCACATAAAAGGTGGTGCACTGTAATTCCCCCCACTGATGGCAGCCCTCTGGAAGTGGGAAAGGGGGAGACATACCCTTGCAGATGGGTGCAGTCACTCTCTGCACCCACCTGCAAAGGGATCTCTAATCCCCGTTCAGAGTGCAGGCGGGTTGCCGCTTGCACTGTGAAACACAGAGTGGCTATAAAGCAGCAGCTCTATTTTTTATACAAAAAGGCTGCCCTCAGGGCAGCGTGAGTACACGGCCGCCCTGGGGGAAGCGCATTCATCCTAATACAGCACATTTTCGTTGTTTGCGTCTGGTGTACATTTTAAAAGGTGAACCTGGTGCAAACAAGAAAAATGCACCACATGTATGATACAGCCCCTGATGTTTATTATTACCCAAGTTAATCTTACCCATTGCATCCATCTCAGAACAAGCATTTGCAATGCAATAGGTCTCGCATTTTTTTAGAGTTAGAGTTATTGGCGTTGTAATGGAAATGTATTTTACTTATGTGAGAGCAAGTGCGAAAATGATAGAAAGGGAGAGCGAGTTGCTACATAGAGATAGTTCGAGTTATCTGCGTATACAAGTGTGAGGTAGAGTGAAGAGAGAGAGAAAGAGAATGAGATAGAGATTGAAAAGAGAGTTAGAGAAAGGTAGAGTTACATGCTGGAGGCCGGGGATACTTGTAAAAAGCATAGTCAGGGTGAAGCTGCTCCCAAAGCTACTGATATATATTTTGGTGTCACGTTGTGTTGTCATACTTTATATATTTATTATTGCAATGCAAAAACAATCTATGGACGCATCATGGTGGTCCATGTAGGTTATGTATTTGTTGTTCAGGTTTAGAAGACTCATGTAGGCTTCATGTTATTAAATGCGTTAATGCACTTAACTTTCACAGATCAGTAAGCATAATGGTGTTGCTCATTAAAAATTCTGACGGGGACCAGGTATTGCTTGGATATGCAGGTTCCCAAGTCCATTTGAGTTGCTGCGGTATATGTGTGCGTCCCTGCGGCATCAGACTTTTGTGATGTGGATATAAGAGCGGCAGAAACAGCGGGACAATGTAAGAGGCGCGGGGGTCAAAGAGGACAGATGGATGTAAAAGGGACAGACCAGCAAAAATAAGTGGCGGCCCAGTGTGATGACGTATGCACGTGTATGCCTTGCCTTTTTTTTTATTATTTACGATTTCAAGATGTCGAATCTCAACTTTAGCAGTCAATTTATTTTTGAAAAAGACAGGTAATTTCTGATGTATATGTTTCCCTCGTCTTCATTTTGCTTGCAACAAAGTGTCACCCATAATCGCTGAATGCCACTCAGAATTAAAGTGAAGTTATGAAAATGTCATACACAAGCAATATGAAACCTTGGCATCTATGCGTCTCCGCTGATGCGGTCTGAAGGTGGCGTGGGGGGGGGGGGGGCTGTTGCGGCCTCTCTGCTGATGCTGTCTAAAGGCGGGGTGGGGGGCAGAACACAGCTGGGCTGCGAGGCCTCTCTGCTGATGCTGTCCGAAGGTGGTGGTTGAGGGGGCAGAAGAGGGCTGTGCTGCGTGGCCTCTCTGCTGATACTGTCCGAAGGCAGCATGGGAGGGGGGCAGGGGGAAGCAGAAGGCTGAGCTACAGAGTCCTCTCAGCCGATGCCATCTGGGAGGGGGAGGCTGACTCGGGACTGTTGTGGCCTTTCTGCTCACGCTGTTCAAGGGGAGGTTGGAAACAACAGCGGGCTGTGTGACAGGCGAAAGTGAAAGACGAGTGCTTTCAGGCTGCCAAATGGTGCGCGCGCCCGGCACACATGCACAGTAGTTGGCGGCCTGAAAGCACTCGTTTGCACTTCCAAAAGTGCTTACTATAAGTCTCGCCAGAACAGCGCTAAAGCGCTGTCTCAGGCGAGACCTAAAAATGAACGTCTGAGTGGAGTCATCAGTATTCAAACCTTTCAATTTCAACACAGAATTCAACAATGAATTAATTGGTCCACAGTCTATCTTATTCAGTCCTCATTGTGTATATGGGGGCACTTTAAAAAACAATCTAATTGGGTTTTTTTTCCTAACCAACCTCCCCATATTCATGTGATAACACTTTTATCATACAGCGGTCGTCACTGTGTTGGATATCAATTTGTTAATGGCTAATAGTTGTAGTAAAAGTATGTAAAACAGTAACCCACACACAGGATACAATGTGTTATTGCCACTCTACACTGTAATTGCCCTTATCAGGATATTGTAATCAATGAGGAGTTCCATGATTACATCGGGGGGAGTGTGTACCTATGAGAGGGTTAGCAATATCTTCACTCTGCATGTCATCTTTTTACATATCATGCTTTATGTAGCACTAGTGCACTTTAAGGTGACTCCTTACGGCTGAGGAAACCCTTGTGTTGTTGTTGCCCAATTCAATGTTTCTAATCTCATTGACCTACTAAGGATGTGAGGATGAGGAGATTCACTGGAATTCGAACCTGTATTTGCAGATGGAACACAGATTTCTGCAACAGGTGCTAAACTCAATTCGCTATCTTGCCAACAATGAATTCAAGATAAGCGACAAATGCTCTCAAGACAGTCTCTTTTCACCTTGAAGAACACACACGCTGTATGACCACTTCAGCTAGTGATCACAGAAGCCAATCCCCCATGCATGAGTATGAAGACAGCAGCTAATGCTGCGAAGCACTAGCATCAAATCAAAGCACCAGCTTGCTGTCCAGTTACTTTCTTCCTGTCAATATGGATGTGTATCATCGCCATATCAGCTAGTCAGACGTATGGATACAAAAAAGCAATTCCTAGCACTGTTTTCCTCCTTTTGATTTCTGCCCTGTCAACATGCAGTCCAGTGCTGTAAACATGAAAATAGCATTTATTCAACAGCTGCTCATTGAAGAAGCCTACAAGCCTGCTTGTAAATACTACAGAGTACACCTTGCAGCGCTGTTCACTTTCTCTTAATTTTATGCTAGCGAAGCAACTTCTCACTCCTCAGTCTCTTATTATAATAACCAATCAGCAGCATTACTGAAGTTAGTCATAGCAGAATACAGTATCTAGTCCATGAACATATATTAAGGATTTACCACTCGGCCACATACTGTCATTTTCCTTTGTTTTCATTTAATAATGTGCCATCCAATCAGCTCTTGTCACATCAACCAAGTAGCATAAGCAATACCACTGGTCCCTGTCATCAGAATTATATCCAGGGACATGAAAACACCATCTATCATGCTGCTAAGCATTAGAGACCTCAACTTGATTTCCTGCCAATCAAGCATAACCTGCTGTCTGCCACAGCTTTTTCTGTTCTTCTAGACTACTAAGCATAAGTACAGCAACTATTCTTTGTAACTGCTAGTATGCTATATAGAGGGATATGTAAAACATCTATGCTGCACTAACAGCCACCTTCTTGATTTCATAATCTTCATTCATCAACTTACTCTGGTGTCAGTCTCCTAATATAATAAATCAATAGGCTCCTGAAGGAGTAACTTGTGTATACTTTGAGTTGAGTTGGTATTGAAATACAAACTATGTTGAATTAATCCAATAAAAATATAATGTGCAGCCAAAG
The DNA here is from genome assembly GCF_964204655.1 of Triturus cristatus. Lineage (NCBI taxonomy): Eukaryota > Metazoa > Chordata > Amphibia > Caudata > Salamandridae > Triturus > Triturus cristatus. Next base: position 945,527,542 of record NC_140582.1, read on the forward strand.
CTGGCTCCAAGAGCAGGATTTCAGTCCAAACGTTGGACTTAGTGTTTCAGCAGTAGGGAAGGGTGCCTGAAGCGCCTCAGCTGCTTTCCATAAAAAATCCTGACCCTTGAAAAGATTGGCGGACAAGGTTGGAAAAACACTGGAGAACAGAGCTGACAAATCTCCAAAATGGTCCTCAGAGGAGGAAGAAGAGGAAGAAAATAGTTTGAAAGACTGCTTTGGAGTACCCTTGCTTGCTGTTGCCGAAAATAACTTGGCTTTCCATTTACTGATTGTGTTCAGGTTCATGGATGAGCAACAGCCAGAGACCGAAGGTTTGTGGAGGGATGCCCGACATGATACAGATGTTATGTGGATTAAATGAGAGCATCTTCTTGTGGCATCTTCAACAGGGTTTAACTCCCAAGACCTTAAAAAGCAACATTTTACTTAGTTACTGTTAAATTCCTTGAGGAGTTATGTAAGTAAAAACCAAGACTAGTTTTCCATCCACGCCAATGAGGCAAAAAAAAACATGTCAGGGCACGATGTTAACACTTAAGTCCAGAAATGTGTTGGTGGGTGGCAGGGGACTTGCAATAGACGTTATCCTTCTCACCTAGACTTAGTGGTGTACTTTCTGTCAGTGCTCAACTGGAGTGCATGTAGAGTTATAGTTCTTGTAACATCATAGTGAGGAAAGCAGGTCTGAGTAGGTGAAGTGGGTTTTATTTCATTTTTATTTAATCGTACCCTGCTTGTTGCTACCACATAAGCAATAAAATATACCTCCCACCCTATCAGCCAGTAAACTATATAGTCCTTCTCATTTTCATTGCATTAAGTCAGTTGCATCAGTCAATTAAGCAGTTGCCCCTATTCAGCATGTTTTTTACTTTGAGAGATGAACTTAGGAAACCTTGCATCCTGTGCGTTAGAAGATCCCTCCTTTGACTGCGAGATCAGCATGAACTTACAGAGAAGCATAATTGTTAACAATACTTTTAGGTTTTAGATTGTAGTAACTACCTTTGGCTTATGCCCACAACATGATTTACATGTTTTCAGAGGTTAACAGCAGTGAGCGATCTTTCATTTGCCTTTGACTTTTGTCCACTGCTAGAAAAATATAAAATTGTTTATTATTTGCATATGTTTGACAGTGTACACCTGTGCCAGAATTAATCTGCTTCTCAGGACCCACATAGACAATGCGTACTTTCACTTAAAAGGAGGAACTGGATGAAACTCCACAAATATACTAGAGTCTTTATTCAGAGTATTGCAGTGGCGGGATGCACTCTGCGAGCTGGCGGAAAACAGACTGACCGCCATTCTTCGAGATCTCAGCTAGGCAGGTGGAGAGCTTGTGCCTCAGAAGAAACATCATCACAGTGCCTCCGCTGAAGACACTGAGCCAAGATTTCTGTTTTTCAAAAATGACCTCCCAAAATGGAAAAAACAAAAAAGAAATGTCCCAAATATGCTGGGAGTTTTCTCCCAGCATGTGGAAATCATATAATTAGGTTCCTATTTGGTACCGCCAGGACTACCCTGCAAATCCAAAGGAGAAAAAGGGTATGCTGGAATCTCCACGCTAAATAGGTGGACATTCTGAAGCACATTGACCATCAGCCTAGTAAACAACAGGCCCTCAGGGAAGCAATGCTAAGGCTCCATCATCAGGGTTCTTCCCCAACTCTAAATAGAGTGGGAGAACCACACGTTTGAGGACATTGGCCACTTTAATAATGAAGTACCCTGTCCACCAAACTCTAAATGAGGCCCTACGTACCAAAAAGCAAAGAATTAAACTAGCCAAGAACGCTAAGTAAAATTGCAACAATGTAGAAAAGGTGATTCAGTAAGATGGATTGAGACAAGAATTGCTTCTCAATGTTATATACATGGAAACCTTCTGCCTGGTTCAGAGAGATGTTTAAGGTCAAGCATGCTGAAAGAGGTGACCTGCTGATACTACTTCTGGATGTCCGTGGGGGAGTAGCTGACCCTGATTGTGTGCCTCTCTGTTGGGGCTCCTTTTTTGATGACTGGAAGGTGCGAGTGGGAGCTAAGCTGATTACAATTTGCAACTGTTTCCCTGAGATCACAAGTCTGTGTGAGTGGCCATAGACATGCAGTGTCTGAAAACTACTTTTAAAGATTCTTTAGGATCCAGCCAATATTCTGAAATGTGACTCTGCCTTGTCAGGACACTCAAATAGAGTTAAATTGATGATTCCAACTCTTAAACCTAGTTCTAATCATTCCAACCACACCCCTCTCAAACTGACTTGCACCACCTTAATATCTGAAAGACCGAAAATTCTATAGAAACTTGCACCACCTACATCTGATACAGCTTGGCTTACCAGGCAAAGCTGCACTTCCAATTAGCTAGACCTGGATTATGGGCTTCCGTAACTGGTTCAGACTAGATACCTCTTATGGCCTTGCTGCATCTGGCAATCACCAGAGCTGGAGATTCGACTTCACAGCACCTAGCTTGATTTTGATTTATTGATTTTGAAATGTATATAGCGCACGAATGCCCGAGGGCGTCTAGGCGCTGTACGGTACATTGCCGGAAATAACAGAAACGGGAGACTTAGTTGGAGAACAGCCAGGTTTTTTGTGATTTTCTAAAGGAAAGCAACATAGGGCTGTTTTTGATGTCTATCGAGAGTGAGTTCCACAGTTTCACTGTGCCTAGAACAAAGCCTCTTGCTCACCAGCGTGTTCTTGACAGGAAAGGTCTCTGAAAACAATTATTCTGTCATCAACAAGCTTGAATATTGGGTTAGAAAAAACATACATGCACTTAGACTATATTAGATGTATGTATGGAAGGCCGTGCAGTTCCCAGGGTTGGCATTTCAGGCTACTCTGCTGTCCTTGCAGGGCACCTGCCCCTCTAACTGCACGCATGGTAAATGGATGCTTCTTATACCTTTTTTTTCACTATCCATCATCTATTTAGGGCCATCAAAAAATTAGAGAGAATTCGGGTAAATAAGTAGCCAGTTTAAGCCTCTAAATAGCCTCAGTTAAAGGTTTCTTAGAAAAAGTAGTTGGGCCCTCAGTACTAAAACGGATAATGCTGACCAGCTATTGAGGGCCTTGATCCTATCCCACAGCATAAATAAGTCTTGAGATATTGCTCCCACTTCTGCCCCTTTGCTTGCTTCTTTACCTGTCATGTATAGTTTGAAGGATGACACTATTTACTCTTTGGGTACATGAAATGGGGAAGGCAGGGCCAAAAATAAAATTCCAACATTGCTGTGAGTTCTTAGAACGTAATTTTCCATCGCCTGAACATCATCTGGAGCAGCTTTAAAGTGCTGGAGGAAAGTCTGGTTTGTTTTTAAAGTACTGTTATAAGTGTTGCAAATTGCCATTTTCATTTTATTTGAAAAATCACCTAACAGTACAGAAGTGTGCCAAAAAGATTGAACCTTTGCCTGTATAGTCTTCTCACGTTGGCATACCTGACTCTAGTCCACCATACTCTCAACAGGTGGTGGTGGCAGATGGGATGGGATCTGCACCATCTAAAATGTCACTTACCACAATGCTGCTCAAATGTTGGGCTTGCATTGTTCTGGCCTAGAATGACCTCTAACTATTAGACCTAATACTGCCCATGCACCAGGTTTTAATGACACTAACGTGAATGCCACAATTACAAGAGCTCTACAAATGCTACCGTTACGTCAGCAGGCCACTCCCATGTAACAGTATTAGTATGGATGGCTGTTCTTGACAGGGGAGGTCTCTGAAAACAATAATTCTGTCATCAACAAGCTTGAATATTGGGTTAGAAAAAACATACATGCAGTTAGACTATATTATATGTATGTATGGACGGCCGTGCAGATCCCAGGGTTGGCATTTCAGGCTACTCTACTGTCCTTGCAGGGCACCTGTCCCTCTAACTGCACGCATGGTAAATGGATGCTTCTTATACTTTTTTTTTCACTATCCATCATCTATTTAGGGCCATCAAAAAATGAGAGAGAATTCGGGTAAATAAGTAGCCAGTTTAAGCCTCTAAAGCTCATAAACGTGTAAAAAAAACTATCATTTGTATCTAAGACTGTCCAACACTCCTGACACAAGCCCCTCATTCTCATTAGAACAACAATACTATAGCTGCTGTTAGACCCGTCAGCCTTAGGGTGGTCATCCTCCCAAAAGTTTGCCTTCCTCCTCCTCTTTTTTCTAACCTGGTCTTTGCTGGCATTAGTTCTCTGATCACTTTACCATTGCATGTGCTCTCTCCTCTAAACATGGCAATATTGGCTCATACTTAAATTAAATATGCCAATTGGGTATAAGTCCTTAGTACAGAGCACTACCTGTGCCCAGGGCATGTAAATTAAATGCCACTAGTGGGCCTGCAGCACTGCTTGCGCCACCCAATTAAGTAGCCCTTTAACCATTCCTCAAACCTGCCACTGCAGAGCCTGTGTGTCCAGTTTAAAATGCAGGTATGATCTGGAAATATAAACCTTTAGCCAGGTCCAAACCTTCCTTTTCTATTCATATAAAGTCATCTCTAGGGTAGGCCCTGGACAACCCAGATGGCTGAATGCAAAGAATGTAATAAGCAGGGCATATACTCTTAAGTTTTACATGTCCTGGTAGTGAAAAACTCTTAAGTTCGTTTTTCACTACTGCAAGCCTTATATCTCCCATAGGGTAACATTGGGATCACTTTATTATATTTTATACGTGTTACTTTCCAAATGGGAAAAGTTTCATAGCTCAGGTTTATTGTCTGTGGAATCCGAATTTAAAATTCGAACTTATGGTGAAGTCTCATTATAAATTACAGTTCTGAAAATGCTACATTTAGAAAGTTCAAAAAGAACTATTGATGGACAGAATGCAGAACAATTTCATACATTCACCCCAGTACAGAGATCTGAGCCTAAATCCATCGTTTTTTTGCTCACCATGCCATTCCAGTTTGGACCCAGCCATATGCAAATCAGTCTTGACCCTGTGCCCAATGGGAACAGTCCAGCCCGAACTGCCAGGCCAGGTCCTACCTGGACTGGAAACAAGCATCCTAGGACCGGTTTCGGGGTTTCACCCCTCTTCAGCCAGGATAGCTTGATTCCAGTGGCATGGAGAGCACGGGACTCACGTCTGAGCATACCCGTCCCACTCGGGGTGACAAATGCAAAAAGAACTATTGATGGACAGAATGCAGAACAATGTCATACATTCACCCTAGTACAGAGATCTGGGCCTAAATCCATCGTTTTTTTGCTCACCATGCCATTCCAGTTTGGACCCAGCCATATGCAAATCAGTCTTGACCCTGTGCCCAATGGGAACAGTCCAGCCCGAACTCCCAGGCCAGGTCCTCCCTGGACTGGAAACAAGCATCCTAGGAACGGTTTCGGGGTTTCACCCCTCTTCAGCCAAGATAGCTTGATTCCAGTGGCATGGACAGCACGGACTTACGTCTGAGCATACCCAATGCTTGATTCCTGTCCAGGGAAGACATGGCCTGGCAGTTCGGTCTGGACTGTTCCCATGAGGCACAGGGTCAAGACTGATTTGCATATGCCCATGTCTGAACTGGGGTCGCGGAGTGAGCTAAAGAATGATGATGGATTAAACGCAGATCAGTTGACTGGGGGTGAATGTTTGACAATGTTCAACATTCCGTCCATCAGTTTTTTGTGTTGCACATTTAGAAAGTTGGCATTTTGTTGCCAGCAGGCTGTCTCTGGTCACATGACTGGGTGTAGTGGGCAGTTGGGCTTTGTGTATTCCTCCTAGACAACTACACAATGAGAGCGTGGGTGTGATTGAGAGGACCATCACTAGCAGGATGGGAGGGAGGAGCTGGGCCCAGCCTCACACCTGAATAGGTGGTGTCCTTTCTCCACACAAAGGGCTGCATACCCCCTGTAGTTAGTCTGGAGCCAGGGCAGGGAAGGCAGGGCATCTGTGCACTTCAAATGCATGCCTCAAGAAGCTTCTCCCCACTTTAAAAGGGATAACTGTGTATAACAGAAGGTCCTCAGACACCACTACTTCAGTACACCTCTGGTACTGTGGATGCTCTACCAGGAAGAAGGACTGCTCTGCAGGACTACATTTTGCTGGGTCCTGCTTTGCTGTGCTGTCTTGCTAGTCTCTTGCATGGATGAGAAGGGACTGGACCCGCAACTCTTGAACCCAGTACCCAGAGGGACTCCAAGGGTTATCCTGATCTGAAGCCTCAGGGACATAACAGGCTTCAAACTTCCTTGCACCTGCACCTGGACTCTACCATATGTGAGTCTGCCCTGCCAAATGGTGCCACCCCAATCCTAGACCCTTGGAAGTGGGCCTAAGGTGCATTCCATCCGAACCGACGCATTTTCTCTGCCGAGCGACGCAGACCCGTAGCATCTCCCCAGCTGAGAAGTGCATTCCCAAGCAGAACTGACACATCGCTGCTGCTGCTGCCTGTATGAGACTGGTCGTGAAGACCCACATCAACCACCGCAGTCCTTGGATCTGAGGCATTCACGTCCAGGCCCTCGCATCTCTCACTGACGGTGGTCACGACGACTGTCTCTGCGTCACAGCCTTGCAGCCCATCGGAACCAACGATCACCAGGAGTGCGTTGCATTCCCAACACTAGACTTCACATCGCAAGCCTCATCGGCAGGATCCTCAACGACGCCACATCTCGGACCGAACGCACTGCTTTAGCTGCGTGGCACATCTTCGACACGGATCCAAGAAAACCAGCCAGGATCAAAGATACTCTGCTCAGCGGGCCTAACTGGGTTCCTGTAGCCAGCCTGAGCTCCATCGTAGTGGGCCTGACCATGTGACTTTGTCCTGGTTTAGCGAGACCAGATATCACCAGTTGGCACTTTTAACTTTTTGACGCTATTTTCACTAAAACCTTTCAAATTTATATCTGCGGGTCTACTAATTGGATTCTTGTTGTTTGGTCTTGTTTTGTGTATTAAAAATAACTTTATTTTTCTAAATCTGTTGTGGGTTCTTTTTGTGGTGTGTTTCCACTATTTTACTGTTTGAAGTGTTACACAAATATTTTACACATTGCCTCTAAGTTTAGACTGAATGCTCTGTGCTAAGCTACTAGGGTGTTGAGCACAGGTTACGTTGGGGTTTCCTTGTGCCTTACTCTTCCCCCTGTATAGCAGAAAAGAACTGGAACGCCCTCCCCGAAGACATCAGAACAACCATCACGCTCACAACATTCCACAAGCAACTGCAGAGGTGGCTCTTCGATTCATGTCCCTGACCGTCCACACCTACTCATCGCCTAGAGACCCTAATGGGTGATAAGTTTGCGCTCTACAAATCCTTACATTACCCTGACAAGGATTGTGATCGCTGCTTTACCAGGGCTCACACCCCAGTCAACCAACAATCCAATTTTTTTACAGTTATAATATGTCAAGCTTCAATAGAATGGGTTTTAGCCTTTATCACCTATGAATGTGAATAACTGACTGTAAATAGATGAAGAGCAGGTATTGCTGTTAAGTGGGCAAGTTGCATGAGCCTAGGTAAGGGTATTCTAACTCAGGAAGAGCATGGTCCAGAACATTTAAATATGTCTATCACCTGATCATAATGGTAGAATAATTTTCTTTTTTTTTAAACTGATCAAGATTTGTCATCCATGTCTAGTCTCTCTGAATATCGTTCTTGATGTAGGACACCTGAAATGCCTGCATTCCCTACTTTTTGGGGAAAAAGTACACTTTCAATAATGTATCATAGGGAGCAGCACAAAGAAAGAAGCCTCATTTATGACAATAAGGTGAAGAAATCTGAGCAAGGAATTGTCCTTGTAATGACAGACTAGAAATAGGCAAGAGAGTCCGAGTACCCTCCTATTAATATTTCACCCAGCCATTCTTGTGAGGGTGGCTCCTGACTCTGAAGTGGAAGGCTGCAACAATGATTTCTATCAACCCCTCTCCACCTGCTGCATCCAATCCCTTGCATACAAAGTCACAACCAAAGAGTTGGCATTAACAAAGGGTATGTTGAAGTTAAAAAAAGAACTGAAAACCTGAGAGTTCACACAGTTTGACAAATTCCAGACCGTAATAAAAATAATTCCAGTTGAAAATTGCCCCTGAAACAAAGATTAGCACGTGCTCATATAGAGCAGATGAAGCACCTGGAAATAGAACCTTAATAAAACATCCTTTGCTCAGTTCTCCTAGCAACAGAGTTAGCCTGATCAGTGGCTTCTCGGACCAGGGTGAACCAAAGGTGCATTTTCCCAAAGGTTTTTCTACTGACTAAGCCTTTAGCAAGAGAATATATTTGCACTTACTTACTGAATTTCCTTCTGCCTTGCATCAGGTTGAGATGAAGTAGCTGGTTACTGATTTGAACAGAGAAGTGACACTTCTAGGGAACTACCCCTGTGGTGGGACATGAGGCTGAGAATCATTCATATTAGCAAACTCAATAAGATGATGGACGGAGTGCTGAAACTTTTCAACCACTCACCCCCCAGTCAAGATATCTGGGAAGAATGCATTGTTCTTTTGCTCACCATGCCACGGAATGACAGTATGAACAGAGTCTGAAGAAGAGTGGGTGGGGTCGAAATTAGGGGACCACCAGACAGGGGACCTTATTTGTAGTGCGAGTTTTAGGACGGAACCCTTTTGGCTCCCAATGGACTCTGTAGAGCTGTGATGTAGCGGTCAAAGCAGAATGCAATGAAAGCTTGTGCTAGAGAGTTAGGTTCACAAGCACAAGCACACAAACAAAGCTATGTATTATTAAGCTCTTTGTGTGGCATAGTTATTGGCGGGTACCCAGGCTGGGGAGGACACTACAACTCGCAACGAGCTAGGGGATAGGTAACCCAAAGTACAACTGTGCTCTCCCAGAGTGTTTGTCATTGGTCCAAGAAAACTGCTTGTGCGTGCTAAGTGTGTTGCTGTTGAAGTACAGAATCGAAGCTTCATGCATGTGCAGTGAAAGCCCAGCTCCAGCCGCAGTAAAGCCAGTGAATACAACGGAAACCGTGGAAAAAATCTACACGTCGAGGTTGGGGAACCTGGTCAGGCCATACATAAAGGTACCCCACAATGACGCATGATACCATTGTACATTATATGGAGTGATACTGCAAAAGGCGATTACATATAGATACAGGAAAAAATGCTAAAAGAACTGCAGTGGTCAAATACTAATAAAATACATAGAAGCACTGGCTGACAGAATAAAAAACAAAGAGGTATATTATCATTGCGCTTACCGGAGCCTCGATAAGCGGAGATTTACGACCTCAGCACTGGGAGAGGAGTCCCAAGAAGAAGCACATGGGTTGTGCTTACTGAGCTGTCTGATTCCTGAAGTGGCCCACCACCAGAGCTGCCAGCTGTTGGCTCAAAATAACTCCAAAGGTCTCCAACAAGTGAAGGACTCCAATGGAGACCAAGGAGGAGGTCACATTTACCTCGATTGTCCATGACAACGCCGAGGTTGGTCCATCGCAAGGCCTCAGAAATAGAGCAAATGACACAAGTGCAAATGTCCGGTTACTTACTGGTAATATTCATTGCTCCGAGTCATAACCCTCCCTGTCCCAGTCCAAACCAGATGAGCATAGCTCCTCCCACCAGAAACTCCCAAGCAAAACTCCACCCCCATCCCTTCCCTCCAGGCCACTCCCATACCCTTAGGCATATTACACATGACCCCAGAACCACAACCTGCACCACCAAGCACAAGAAGCTGAACAGGGAGGGAGGGATGGGAAGCCGACTGGGACGGGGAGGGCTACGACTCGCAGTAATGAATATTACCGGTAAGTAACCGGACAGTACCTTCTTGTCAGCCCTCCCCGTCCCAGCCCAAACCAGATGAGCAGACACCAAAGCAAGAATTGGCTTCATTAATAGCACAAACAGACTTTATTCAGCACAGCAATAAATCACACCACCGGAGCAGAACGCAACACTGCGTCCCAAAACCCAGCAGACTCAGTCCCACCCACCAACAAACGATAATGGTACATAAAAGTGTGAGGAGAACTCCAGGTAGCAGTCCTGCAAATCTCGGCCATGGAAGCCCCATAAAAACAAGCCCAGGAAGCAGCCACCCCCCGAGTCGACCTCCCCTGAACCGACCCAGGAGCCAACACACCACAAGCCTCATACGCAGCACCCACAGCCCAGCGCAGCCAACGACAGAGTAGACCCAGAAGGCTTCAGAACCTGACCAGCCAGCCCAAAGGTCACAAAAAGGGAATACACCTTACAAAAAGGCTTAGTACGCAGCAAGTACACCTCCAGAGCACGGTGAACGTCCAAACAGTGCAGTTGCACGTCAACCTCCCACAGAGGATCCGGACAGAAGACAGGCAAAACCAGATCCTCTAAACAGTGAAACGAAGAAGGGACTTTGGGAACAAAAGTAGGATCAGGCCTCAGAACCACCCGATCAAGAAAAAAATGCAAAAGGGCACCGAACAAAGGAAGGAGCCCAACTCGCCAATCCTCCGGGCCGTGGTAATAGAGACAAGGAAAAGCACCTTGATTGTCAAAACCCGCAAAGAAACCTCAAGCAGAGGTTCAAAGGGAGCCCCCTGCAAGGCCCCCAAAACCAGAGGCAGATCCCAACTAGGCGCACAGGACTTAATGTTAGGCTTCTGGAGGAAACAACTCCGCAACAATCGGGACACCAGGGGGACCACCGGCTCTCAGTCTGAACCCCGAAAGGCCCGAATAGCCGCTCACTGAACCCGTAGGGAGGACAAAGCCAGACCCAGGTCGAACTCATCCTTCAAAAAATCCAAGACATGCCCCAGGTCTACCTCCAATGCAGACCACCCCGAGCCGTACACTAAGTCAGAAAAGATACCCAATGTCTGGCATAGGACCTGAGAGTGGAAGGGCGCCTGGACCTCTGAATAAACTCAGACACAGAAGGAGAACACCCCAAAGCCACGAGGTTCATCCTCTCAACAGCAAACCCGCCAGTCGCAGGCGGACCAGACACGCCCGAGACAGAGGGGGAAACGACAGGGGACAAGGGACCACCGGCAACCTCCAGAAAGGCCCCACCACCAACCTCAACAACAGAGGGAACCAAGGCCTCCTGGACCACTCTGGAGCCACCAGGACCACCGAGGCCCGATCCAGCTTGATCTTCAGCAGGACCCGCGAGAGGAGCAATCGGGGGAAAAGCATACATCAAGCCCCCCTCCCACCGGAAGGACAGGGCATCCACCTTCCAAACCGCGTCTGAATGAACCAGAGAACAAACCCTCCCCCTCAAGGCGATCCCCGGAGCGGCAAACAGGTCCACCACCGGGACCCCGAACCATGTCAGCAGGCAACCAAACACTTCTTGCATCAGGCACATGTCAGACAGAGAGAAACACCCTGCTCAGGCGATCTGCCTCCAAGTTCAAAACCCCGGCAGATGCAAAGCCCTCAGAGACAACTAGTGCGACTCCACCCACATGCAGATCTGGTGAGCCAACAAGTTGGGGGAAGCCACTTTCGCACTCCCCAGGTGGTTGACATAACACACCACTACCGTGTTGTCCGACCGCACCATCATATCCCTCTGGAGGACCCAAGGCAGAAAATGAGCCAAGGCCAACTGAACTGCCTTCAACTCCCTTCAATTTGATGACATGTCTGCTTCCAGCATAGACCATAGCCCCTGCACCGACTGCTGGGCCTACACCGCCCCCCAACCGAGGTCGCTGGCATCCATTGTCAGGACCAACCTCTCCTGGGACACAAAGGGCGAGCCCTGCAAGAAGTTACGTTCCACCAGCCACCAGGACAACTTCCGGGCAATGTCCACACCCCCTAGAATCAACAGCTCGTAATACAGAGAGGCCAGATCCCAGTGCCCCAGAACATGATTCACCAGGGGGTACAAGTGCAAACGGGCCCAAGGAACAATCATCACCGAAGCCGACATCAGCCCTTGAACATGCAACCACTGACGAGCCATGGAAGACTGAGCCCCCAACACCTTCCTCTGTTCGTGCACCAGAGTCAGTCTGTGGGGTTCTGACAGGAATACTTTTCCCAACTTGGTAATGAAAACCCCCCCAATGAACAGCAGTTGCTGAGTGGGGCAAAGATGGCATTTCTCCAAGATAAGAATCCACCCAAATTGTTGGAGGAGCCTGCAAACCTCCTGGGTATGTGCCTGAGCCTGAAGGAAAGAAGAGGAAGAAATTAAGCAATCGTCCAAGTAAAGGAACACCTAGACCCCCCCGAGTATGCAACAAACCCACCAAGGGAGCCAACACATTAGTAAATACCCTAGGTAAGGCAGACAGGCCAAATGGCAATACCTGGAACTGGTAATGATCCAAAAACCATTGCGAAGCTGTGTGTACCGGCACATGAAAGTAGGCATCACGGAGATCCAGAGAAGCCAGGAAATCCCCCACCGACAGGAAGGGAAGAATCATCTGCAGAGTCACCATTTTGAAGGACCGGTGAGGGACACACATATTCACAGCCTTCAGATACAGGACAGGACGGTAGTCTCCTTTCGGCATCTGGATCAGAAACAAACCTCGACCCTGCTGACTCACAGGCACCACAGCCCCTTTGGCAACCAAGTCCAGAACACCGTCCAACAGAGCACAACACTTCCTCTGAGATCTGGGAACAGGGGTAGTCCTGAACACATCCACCGGAGGAACCCCAAATTCGATCCTGCAGGCCAGCCGGACCACCTGCAGGACCCACTGATCTCGCACAAACTCCTCCCAAACAAGAAAAAAAGACGTGAGGCGACCCCCAACTGGCACCCATAACGAACTCCTCCCATAGTCATGACTTGGAGAGACCTGAAGAAGAGGAAGCACCCTGTTGACCCCGGGATTTGTGGAAAGAAGGGACACCCCGGCCACGTCCCCTACCACGAAATGGCTGGGCCGCCATCTTAGATTAAAATGCCTGCCCAAAATCCCTCTTATAACCCGCAAACTTCCCCTTCTGAGAAGAGCGGACCGGAGCCAAGAGCTTCTTGCCTTCAGCAGTCTTCTTAATCAACCCCTCCAACGGGTCCCCAAACAGGTTAGTGCCCGTGAAGGGAAGGTTCATCACGGCAGCCTTCTGAGCAGCTTCCACCTTCCAAGGCTTAAGCCACAACTGCCTCCGAGTAGCCACCGAGGCCCCAGACGCTGCCTCCGCCGCACTAAGGGAATCGAAGGACAAGTCTGTCAGGAAATGCAACTGTTGCTCCAACATGGGCAAAGATTCAGAGGGATCCTCATCATGCAAGAGTTGTTCAGAAACACCCTGGCAATCCTTAAGAAACGACTGAACCAGATAGCTGGTGTAAGCTGCAGACCGAACAGCAAGATTAGAGGCAGCAAAGGACCTCTTCAACGCCCCTTCAACCCGTTTGTCCCCAGGATCAGAAGGCACCGTATCCTCGGACACCACCAGGCTCTGGGACGCCATGCCAGCCACCAGAGAATCCACCTTCACCACAGCCGGGAACTCCTCAGCGAATCCCTGCAAAGGATAACTCTTAGCCAGAAACCGGGGAAAGGCATGTTTGTCCACATCCTTCCACTCCCCCTCCGGCGCATTCCTCATCGATTTATGAATAGGGAGGCTTTCAGGCTCCTTCTTTTAGTAATTGGCAAAAAAGTCTTCCGACTCTCCACCCTCCATGGGACTAGGGAACCCCAAATTGTCCCGTACATGCTGCAGAACATTACGAAGGTCCACCCACTGGACAAAACGACCCTTCACCTCCTCATCAAATCTCTGTCCGGATCAACGTCTTCAGAGGCATCCAAATTCAGACTCTTAGGCCCCTTGGGCTCACAAGCCATAAAGGCTGCAGCCACAGCAGCCTCAATCATCTTCTGCACATCCGCCAGGGAATGAGCAGCCGAAGACCCAGCGACCACCACCTCCTCCTCATCACGGAGCCCACTCACGTCCGAACATCTACTCTCCATGATGGTACAGGAGAACAGAGAAACAGCTTTCAATAATTACCCTAGACCAATCAAAGCCAGATCCCACAGGCCAACCAGGGGATGCCAGCGGGATTCCAGCCAATCCCCAACAGGGAAGAAGGACGGCTCGCAAACCTGCCAATCAGAGACAACCCAAATCCACCAAAAGGAAGGACTGAAGCAGGCCCCAATGTAATGCATCCGACATAGCCCCGAAGCCCCTGTCACCGGAACCAACGCACCACCAGATAAGGGCCCCCGTACAGAGCAGCTTCAGATCCAGGCCTCTGCAAACACCGATAATTAAGTAGGCTGGCCCCCACAGGCAGAGAACCCATGGCCAGAAAACACCCGCAGTGAACCAAGAGCCACATGGGAAAGCGGATCCGCTGACCCAAGCACAGGAGCCCCACAAATCCTCCCCCCCCCCCTTAGTACAGAGAGACAGAGTCCCTCCGCCCAACGGGGAAAACGGAAACCCCCAGTGGCACCAAAAGGCAGCTGATGATCTCGGCAAACCGCCACAGGCATTCCACCAGACAGCGTCTGTACAGCCAATAATGAGTCACAATAGAGGAGAAACACGTACTCAAACGAGAATCGAGCCCCCGCAAAAGACCACCAAGGAGGAGCCGATCAGTCACGCCCCGGCACTCTCAGAAAGCCAAGCCGCGCCCAACACACCTCCCCTCCCACCCGGGCAATCCCGCTAGAGCAGGGAACAAACCCTGAGGAGGGGAAGCCGCAGCAGGGGCCAGCACTACCCACCCCAGGTAGTCCGGAACCCCCAACTCCTCAGTCCCGCTAAAGCAGAGACTTAAGCGTACCCAGTCAGGCACGTAGGGGAACCAATGGCCGCAACAGCAGACCATCACACACCTACCTGATGAAGGCACAGCCGGCCCATCATGACAAAGTCTTGCCTGGAACAGCAACCGCAGAAAAAAACAACAGGTTGTGGTTCTGGGGCCACATGTTATAGGTATGGGAGTGGCCTGGAGGGAAGAGATGGGCGTGGAGTTTTTCTTTGTGAGTTTCTGGTGGGAGGAGCTATGCTCATCTGGTTTGGACTGGGACAGGGAGGGCTGACGAGGAGGTAATGGACAGTCAACCGTAGCAGAAAAAGCTCCACCCTTAATGT
Source organism: Triturus cristatus (assembly GCF_964204655.1). Classification (NCBI taxonomy): domain Eukaryota; kingdom Metazoa; phylum Chordata; class Amphibia; order Caudata; family Salamandridae; genus Triturus; species Triturus cristatus. The sequence goes on from NC_140582.1 coordinate 945,542,638, forward strand.
AAGCCTTTGCCACAACTACCTCCCATGCCGCTGCCGTCCTGAAACCACTACCACCTTTCGATACCGCAAAAAAGCTAAATATTGATGATAGATGGACTGCTTTCATAGAGACAATTGATTATTTCATTGATGCACTCGAAGAAACTGATAAAAATGATTAGGAAGTATCTCAAAAATCTTGCAGGTGATGCTGTGAAAGAAGTCATAAAGAAAATTCTGTGAACTGATGAAGAAATTGCATACTGTCAGATTAAAGAGACACTGAATCTCAAGTTCAATCCAGTACTAAACGTTGATTAGGAAAAATTACTTTTCATTCACGAACGCCAGAAAGTTGGTGAAACCATTGATGAATTTGTGGAAAGACTTGATACACTCATAAAACCCTATAAGTTCAATTTATTTAATGATGAAGAAGATTTACGTCTCAGAGTTACTGATGGATGCTTGTCAGATCAATTCAGACGACAAATACTGCAAAAAAACTCTAAGTCTGAAGCAAGTGTTAATGCCGGCTAGAGCTGAGGAGCGTGCTGGAAGACGAGCTGCTGACATGGAGGCCAAAAGGTGCAAGAGTGAATCAGTCAGGAGTATAAAAAGTATGACAAAGCAAAAGACTGATGGTGCCAAAAGTGATGTCTTCATGTGAAACAAAGTTGTTCTTTAGATGTGGATTTTCGTGTCCACATGAAGGTAATTGTCCCACCATTGAACAGATATGTAGGGGCTGTGGGACAGAGAACCATTTTGTGACAGTTTGTAAAGTGAAGGAAAACGTATGTGCATCATGACGTGAAGACAAAATGCCCGCCAGAACATTCCAGAAGCAACATTTGATGCACACCCACAAGGCCAATTGGGGGCATCTGTTGAGGCAAATAGACACTGAACAAAGTTGATCATCATCTAAATCATCGTCAAACATTTCTTCTGCCTCTATTCAAAGTGAAAGTGATAAAGATGGTTACACCATGTCGATGTTTACCTCAGAGAAATGTGAGCATGTCATACTGGCTGCATCTGAGGAAAAATGTCAGTAAAAGATAAGTCGACATGCCAAAGCTCCAAAGTCATACAAACATTGCCCGAACATTAAATTGCAAATAAAGGATTCCTCGATACCATCAATCAATAGCGGGGCATCGATAAACATAATGCCGGGGGAGAAACACAATGAATTATCTCTAGTGCCACAACTTAAGCCGTTGAAAACCAAAGTGTACTCATAGACTGCATCAATGCCCTCAAAAAGTCAAGGTTCATTTGTAGCTACAATGAAAGACAAGAAAACAAAGGTGCAATCACCCATCCATGTGCTTCAAGGTATAGCGTCCGGTGCCTCTACGCTCAGTTTCAATACAGCTGCGGATATGAGATTGCTTTCTGTGAATTACAACATGAATGCTCACAATGAAATAGTAGGTCAATTCTCTTCGTTATTTCATGGTTTAGGAAAGCTTAAGACTATGTAAGTGAAGTTGCGTATTAATGAGGATATCCGCCTTGTCGCTCAGAGCCATAGACGAATTGCTTTTCATTTACAAGAAGCTGTTGAAAGAGAACTTGAATCGTTGCATGACATTATTGAGCATTCAACTGGTCTGACGCCATAGGTTTCGCCCATAGTGGTAGTGCCCAAAAAGGACAGTGAAGGAGTTGTAAGCATGTGTGTTGACATGCGTCAAGTGAACAAGGGAAATGAACGAGAGAGACATCCAGGCCCACACGTTGCTAACATGATAACGCTAATAAATGGTGCCAGTCTGTTCAGTTTTAATACAGCTGCTGATATGAGATTGATTTCTGTGAATTACAACATGAAAGCTCACCATGAAAAGTAAGTCAATTTCCTTTGTTATTTCATGGTTTAAGAGAGCTTAAGAGTATGAAAGTAAAGTTGCATTTAATGAAGATGGCCACCCTGTCGCTCAGAGTCATAGACAAATTGCTTTTCATGTACTAGGATCTCTTGAAAAAGAACTTGAACTGTTAGATGACATTATTGAGTATTCACCTGGTCCGACGCCATAGGTTTCTCGCATAGTGGTAGTGCCCACAAAGGACAGTGAAGGAACTATACGCATATGTGTTGACACGTGTCATGCGAAAAAGGCAAATGAATGAGAGCGACATCCAGGCCCACACATTGCTGACATGATAATGCAAATAAATGGTGCAAATATCTTATCTCGTCATGATTTAAATAAAGGCTATTATCAGTTGGAACTCGAAAAAGATTTAGGGTACATTACAACCTTTTCTACACATTTTGGTCTGTTTCGATACAAGAGACTCAGTTTTGTTGTCTTATTGGCTGCAGAAATGTTTCAAGACGTCATTCGACGTGTGATACAGCCTGTTGTGAATGCATTCAATTATAGCGATGACGTTGATTTTTGGAGCTACACAGAAGGAGCATGATTAATCTCTCACACAACAAGTATGTTGTTTACTTACTGATGCAGATTTAACTTTGAATGTAGACAAACATGAGTTCCACAAGACAAAGTTAAAGTTCTTTGGTCATATCATTTCATACAGAGGTATGACACCTGATCCTGCAAAAGTACAAGGCCTGTGTCTGATCCTCCACAATATGTTTCTATTACACGTTAATTTCTTGTCACAGTCAGTGTCTGTTCAAGATACATACGAGACTTTGATATTATAAGTGCTCCATTACGAGAGCTAACGAAGACATTTTTTTATTTAAGTGGTCACAAGAATGTAAGAGAAGTTTCAAGAAAGTCAAACAAGCCATTGAAACTGCTAAAATGGCCTTCTTCATTCCAAAACTTCATACAAGGGTTGTTGTTGACACTAGCCCAGTGGGGTTAGGCATCATCTTTGCACAGCACAATGGACACCCAAATGCTTGAAGGCATATTGTGGCATGGGAGACATTCTTTACATCGCTTTCGAGACATCACATGCCATTACAACAGCCGCGTTGTTACATGGCAAGCCATTACAACGCAAGTCGTTACAATGACTTGCTGTATGGGGCAGAAGGTGTTGGATTAAAAATCCAACACCTTCCCTACTGTTGCACAAACTTGAGTTGGAATAGTAAGTTAAACTATTCAAACATGGTATGCGATGTAACAACGCGGTCGTTGTAACAACCGCGTTGTAATGGCATGCGATGTATCGCATGCGATGTAACATCGCATATTCCGTGGCATATGCCAGTAGTCGTTTGGCCCAGACATAAAGTGCTTACTCACAATCTGAGAAAGAAAGTTTAGCCGTGGTAAGGGCTTGTGAACATTTCCAAGGATTCCTGTATGCTGGTTACTGATCATCAAGTTTTAATGACTATCTTTGGCAATCCAAGCATCCAAGATGCTTTCTCGCATTGAATAGTGGGGACTAAGATTACAAGAGTACAATTGTACCATTGTGCATCATCCAGGGAAGGATCAAAACCCTGCTGACTACTTTTTAAGAATGCTTATACAAAGTCAGGGTACTCTATCCAAGACGGCTGAAGCCTACATTAATTTCATTGTAAAATTAAATACGCCAGGGGCTATATAGTTAGCCAAGATCATCACTGTTGGGAGCCATGATAGTGACATGCTGAAGTTAAGAGACATAATTACAGATCAGCCATTGTACCGAAACCCCTAACCGCTCACCAGTGGCATTGAATACCAAAAATACAAAAACGTGGAAGATGAACTGTCCATTACTCAGGAAGGAGTTATACTGTGAGGGTCAAAAATCATTATTACCGAGAGTCTGCAACAGAAAATAATTGAAGTAGCTCACAAAGGACATTGTGGTATAGTTGCTACCAAAAGAGCTCTCTGAGATGGAGTTTGGTTTCCATATTTAGCTGAAAGGGTTGAAAAGGAACTCAAGGTCAGTCATCTATGTAACTGCCTTTCTACAAATATTACTTAACATACTCTTAACCTGTCAGAACTCCCTGAGCATGCATGGGAGAGGATAGACATTGATTTCTTTGATCCACTCGATAATGGGCATCATCTGATGGTAACTGTGGATGAGTACCCTTGTTTTCCATTGGTTGAAGATCTCTGATACATGCCTCGCAAGCGAGTAATTGAGAGACTTGATGGCATCTTTGTGACATGGGGTGTTTCAGCCATTTTGAAGTCTGATAATGGGCCGCCCTTTAACAGTCACAAATTCAATGATTTTTTGGAGGATATGAACATAAAGCATAAGAAGAGTACACCTTTATGGCCGCAGGCCAACAGACTCGCTGAGCATTTCATCAGTATGTTAAAGAAAGCAGTACACCGTGCAACTCTTGAGAGGCTCAATTTAAAAACTATACTGATATCCATCCTCCGGGCATATCATTCAATACTTCACATGACCACAGGTGAAAATCCTGTGACTTTGATGTTCAGGAGAGCAATGACAACCAAGTTACCTCAATGGACCAACTGAAGAGAAGGAGATGAAAACACAACTCATACTTAACAAGTAGAAAATTAAAGCCTATGCGGACAAAAAGCGACATGCAAACAACAATCAGTTTAAGAGAGGAGATTTGGTAATCGCCCGACAATTGTAAAGGAGGAAATCTGATACTCCCTACGATGCTGAACCTTTCCACGTAGTAGCCACCAAGAAAAAAATGGTGGCTGCCCATCATCCTGCAAAGCCTTTTCCCTAAGACTCTTCTCACTCTGAGCATTTGATTCATCGGTCTTCTGATTGAAATTGTGGAAGGAAAACCTGAATCTGAAAACTCAGAGACTTCTGTTCCCTCTTCACCATCTTTGAAAATCTCAGAAGATGACAGCTCCCAGCAATCAGATCAAATAATTTAAGCGCCAAGAAGGTTGATTGACGAGATGTAATTGTACATATATATACACATATGCTGATTTGAAAAAAAGAGAGGGGATATGTAGTGTATTGTGCGTTTTAGACTAGATGATCTTAACTAGGGAACCACATAAATGTTAAACAGAGTATGGCTCAGGAAAGAACCCAGGAGAACATCATAAAGAAGAGACATACATTTAAGAGAAAGGGAGGAGGATGTACTGCCTGCTTATATAAGCGGTAAGAGAGGAGGCCGAGACAAAACTTGGTTTATGGTGTCAGATTCGGAAAGCTAAGTTAGCAGACTGGAGTAGTGAGACACAGTGTTGAAGTGACGGTCAAATCTAAAAGGATCAGGGCAGCAGTGCAGCTTTTATCCTAGATCCTCTGGAGATTATCACACACTATCAGAAGAGCTAATTCCGATATTGTGCTGAACCTTTACCTGTGACTAAGGCCGTCCCACTGAAATGTGAATGGTGTTTTCTGTTTTGCTCACCAATAATAAGTTACTTACCTCCTTTAATGCCTTATCAGGTAGACATTCTATCCAGTCGCAGATTTGTTCCCTTAGAATTCACTGTTAGGTGGCTTCACTTGGCTCCGCGTGACTTTGTAGGCATTGTCTGCACTGGAAGTGACATGTGCCTACACAAGTGCCATTTCAGAGCTCTGACGTAAGTTTCTTTTCATGACTTTCCACCACACAGGTGTGGAGCCATGAAGAGTACTAACCACTGGTGTGTGAAACTAGGGCTCTGAAAGAGGACCAGACTTGAATCTATAAATCTGTTCACAGAGCAGGGGGATGGGTAAGTCAGTAGGGACTCTGCAGCTAGAGGGAGTCTTTACCAAATAAGGCATTGCTTAAGGTAAGTAACTTGATAGAGAATTCAAGTCGCAGATTCCTTACCTTAGAATACATACCCAAGCAATACTCCCCGGAGTAGGGTCTGCAAAATGATGACCTAAAGGGCAAAATGCCTGTCGCTGTGAACCCATTCTGTCCAGGCACTAGTGCTTGGTAAACGTGTGCAGTGATATTGGCAGATGTCCAGCGCTGGAACTACGCCTGTTAACACAGTGGTCACAACTTTGGCTTTGGTGGAATGAGCATGCAAGACCTCAGAAGGTTGCTTCTTGGCCAATGCGTAGCAGATTTAGAAACAGAGCATGATCCATTGGGAGATTCTCCATTTCTGTACCGCTTTCCTTTACTGGGCTCCGAAAAACCCCAAAAACAGTTGGTCGTCCATCCGTAACTCTTTTGTGTGGTCAAGGTACAATGACAACGCTCTTTTTGGGTCCAACTGGTGGAGTTGCTGGTCTTCTTTAGAGGGATGAGGCAGAGCATAAAAGGTAGGAAGGGTGTTAGACTGTTCTAAATGAAAGGGAGTGACCACCTTCAGTAGGAAGGATGCTCTAGTTGAACAACCACCTTGTCTGGGTAAATGTTCAGATGTGCTGAAATGCCAAAGCCTTGAGCTCACTGACCATGTGGGGAGATGTTATTGCCACTAGAAAGACAGCTTTTATAGTAAGGAGCCTGATACGGCATTTGTGCAACAGCTCGAAGGGAGAGCACATAAAAAAGGTTAAGACTAGATTTAGGTCCCACTGAGGCATGATAAAGGGTGAAGGTGGGAGCATGTGTTATAGGCATTTCAAAAATCTATGTACTCTAGGGGACTTAAATAGGGATGGCTGATTCGGCAACCATAGAAATGCAGAGATGGCCGAAAGATAGACTGTTAAGGTGCCCAAAGCAGAGCCCTGATAGGCAAGAGAAAGAAAAAACAAAAGAATCTGAGAAAGGGGAGCAGATAGGGAGGGTCAACATATTTTTCTGCACACCATGCTACAAACTTCCCACAATTGCAGACATATACCATCTTGGTGGAGGGACGCCTAGCTGCCAGAATGACATTACAAACATCCGGTAGAAGGTTGAAAGCTGTCAACTGCCTCCGTTCAATCTCCATGCTTGAAGGTGGAGCGTGGACAGCTTTGGGTGAAGTACCCTCCTCTGCTGCTTCCTCCTGAAGGGGCAGCATGACCAGAGCATCGATGGCCATGCTCAACAGCTTGGGATACCAGACTATCCGAGCCCAGCCCAGAGCAACAAGGATGACTTGAGCCCAGTCGTGTCTGATTTTCTTGAGAACTCTGGGCAGGAGTGGTATTGGCGAAAACACATACAGGAGGCAGAAACTCCACTTGAGACAAAAAGCATCTCTGAGTGAGAGCCGCCTTGCAAACACCACAGTGCACAACTGCTAACATTGTGCATTTTCGTCGGTGGTGAACTGATCTAAACAAGGCTCTCCCCGCTGCTGAAAGAGACCTTGCACCACCTCTGGTTGTAGATGGCAATTGTAATCTGCTGTGTATCTTTGGCTGAGTTTGTCCGCTTTGGCATTTAGAGAGCTCGCCAGGTGCTGAACCACCAGGGAAATGCCCTGGAGTTCCAGCCATGCCCAGAGGCACAGGGTCTCCTGGCAGAGGGTCGACAACCGCACCCCACCCTGTTAGTTGCTGTATCACATGGCGGTGGTCTTGTCCGTGAACTACTGCACTAGCCTTACCTTGGTGGAGGGTAGAAAGACTTTCAATGCGGTTTGGATCACACGGAGCTCCAACAGGTTGATGGGGAGCCCGGATTCCACTGGAGACTAGAGTCCTCTGATCTCCACCTCTCCCAGATGGCCGCCCTATCCCAGGAGAGACGCATCAGTCACTACTGTCATATCTGGTTGGGGAAGGGAGAGAAGTCTGCCACTGACCCAATCACGGTCCATTATCTACCACTGCAGATCTTTTGCAGTGCCCACAGAGATCTGGACCATAGTGGAATGATTCCCCTGATGCTACACCCACTGGAACTTCAGGACCCATGACAGAGCCCTCAAATGCCAGGGGGCATGTGTCACAAGAATGATGAAGGAGGTCCAGTAGCCTCAGTCAGTCTCACGAAACCCAGGATAGAGGCTGAAAAAACGGTATCACAGTCGAAATATCCTCGCCTTGCTGTTCAGGAGGAGAAGCCCAAAACTGCACTGTGTCTAGAACAGCTCAGATGAAAGGGAGTGTCTTAGAAGGGATCAGGTGTGACTTTGCCAAGTTGAAAGTGAACCCCAGAGAGTGAGGAATATCTGGGCCGAACACGCCTTAAACAGCCAGTCATCGAGATAGGGGAAGACGGGTAACCCTAATCTCTGCAGGTGAGATGAAACCACCACCATCACTGTGGTGAACACCTGAGGGGCGTTGATAAGGCCAAAGAGGAGCACAGCAAACTGAAAGTGCTCGAAGTCCTACCATGAACTGTAGGGAACTTCTGTGGGTAGGCGGGATGGTAATGTGGAAGTATGCATCCGGCAAGTCTAACCTTACCATCCGGTCTTCTGGGTCTAAGGCAGACAGGTCTTGAGTGAGCATGAGCATTTTGAATTTCTTGTTTCTCAGGGAGAAACTGAGAGGGTGCAGGTCTAGAATAGGACGCAACCCTCCATCCTTCTTAGGCACCAGAAAGTAGTGGAAATAATAACAACAACCTACTTCTGATGCTGGCAAGAAAACAGCCACCTCCTGCAGGAGTAAAAAGATGTGATCCTCCGTCAGCCTGCCGCAAGTGGGTGGCAGCCAGGAAGATGAGTGAGTAGCCCCTTCGGACAATCTGGAGAACTCAGAGGTTGGATGTAATTGACCTCCAGTGGTGCAGATGATAGTATATTCTGCCCCCCAGTGGATGCCCATAATGGTAAGAGGGCAAACTAAAGAGTCTGGAAGCCTGCTGCTGTGAGGGGCTAGATTGACCCAACCTCTGGCTACCTGACATATTTTAGCATACAAGCTCGGCCACGCAGGGGCTAGGATGCTTGTATGCCTGGTGGCCGGGCACGTAGGAACACGGCTGGAGCAACAGGCTGACTAGGGTTGGACACTGTAGGAGGAGAGACCAAGCCAGTATCTGGGAAGGAGACGAGTCCACTAGCATTCGCCAACTCCTCACACATGGTGTCCTCAGTAACATCTACATGTTGGTATTAATCAGGGTTCAGTGGCAACTCCCAGTCATTCCCAAGTCCTAGCCCACAGGAATATGGCACAGGTTCTGGCCTGAAAGAAGTGCCTCCAGTCAGCGCAGGAGTTAGTGTTGGACAAAACCCATCTGGCTCCATGTCACAGCTGGGGATGAGTATGGGGTAGCACCACTGGCACCGGGGAAGGTCGAGGAGGCTCGACCAGCGCCGGTCCAGATCCATCCATGAATCCAAAAGGCCTGATTGGTGCCGGGGGTGAACCCGCCTGCAGAAGACCAATAGGGAACCCTCCCAAGACTGCGAGGCTCGAAGGTGCTCCAGCAGGGAAAGACTGCCCAAATAGGAGATGCATGGACTCATAAAATTGAAAAGTTTGGGCAAGGGTCGCTCCGGCTCCTGGAAACTCAGGGAGGTGTGGAGACAGGCCAGGTGCAGGCTCAACCTCGGAGCAAGGCCTTGAATGCCAACGCTCCCTCGTCTCATTGGATGTCTTCGATGGACGGGGCAAAGCCAAAGACCTCTTTGACTTCTTGTTCTTTTTGCGCTTATGGGACTTACCCGAATGCCTTTGAGAGCAACAACAAACACATGAGTGGCTCCACGACCGGTCCCGGGACCTTCCTCTCACCGGGATCGAGACCATCGCGGCATCATACATCGATCGTCAAGGAGTTTGAGGGTTCTGCTCCTTCAAGGCCTTGGGGTGTATGGTGTGACAATAGACTCGGGTCTTGGCGTTGTGGTCAGACTCAAGGGCACCAGAGGCAGATGAGGTGTTGGTCCGTCACTGACATTTGCCGATGACAGGAGCAACAGGGCTTGAAACCAGCCTTCCCTATGGACATCCCCGCCACACTAGGAGACAATGTCTCAAACATCTTCAACAAAAGGGTTGGAATAATATCAGTCAAACATTGACAAGGGGTAACACTGCTGTGAAGCTGAACCGACTGGAAAGAATGAAAAGAAAAGAACCAACGTCATTGCGCTGGAGTGGCGCCTATTTAGGCACTGAACATGTCACTTCCAGTGCAGACGACGCAGACAATGCCACATGGAGTTGAACTTAGCCACCTACTGGGGGTGTAGAAGTACTGCTCACGAAAAACTTCCAGACCCAGTCTGACATCTGGGGATAATTCTAAGGTACGGAAAGTGCAGCTAGAAGTCTCTATCAGATAAATCACTTTAATAGCACAGCATTCTTACAGTGCGCGTTTTCCTGTTTACCACACTGGCTTTTTTTCAGATTTCTTTGACAGCAGTAGCCACTGTAGTTATAGTTAGGATTCCAACTGATAGGAATTCCTCTGATTTTTGATTGGTAATAACTTTGAAACGGTTTACTAAATCGGCAAGAAACTTTGCAGACCTATTCGTTTTCCTACATGGGCTGATGACATAAGGTTTAGTGGTGATTAGTTAAGAGGGTAGAAAGAAAAAAGTGGTGTCCCAAAACACGTTTTTTCCACCAATGCATCTTCCATAGACTTTTTAAACAGACATAGCGGCAAAATGGCTGAACGGAATTTTATGAAATTTGGCAGGAATAACGATCATAACCTGGAAAGGTTCCTTCTGTTATTTGATCTAAATTGGTTTAGTAGTTTTTAAGTAACAAGGGTCCAAATCTTAGTGATATATTGGGCCGAGGTATAAATCGGTACCTGGGAAGGACGAAACACAATAAGATAGATTAATAAAAGCCAATGCAAAATGAAAAGGCTGCCTTATTGTGTAGACCACACTTGTGTTTTACTGTGAAATAGTGGTTATTACTCTGGCTGTAATGCACTGGAAGAAATGAGGCAGTTTAGCAAAGTCTGTAGAGGTAGCGAAAAGTAATTTTACTGACTGACATTTTTTTTTAAAGTTTGCAGAGTACCGCAGTAATCTCCCATATGTTTCTAGAAAGTACCACAGTAAAATAATCCTTATATAAGAGAAAATAAATCATATGGAGTGACTATCAAAAGAACCTTTGTTTTTTAAATTAGCATATTTGATAAGAATTAAAATTAAGAAGTAAAGCATTATGTGATTGCTAATGACACAAAGTGGGCTATATACACAGCCAAATACTACTAAATACCACCACCAACAACCATAGAGAGTCGGCTTACTGCTGGAAAGCAATAGAGCTCTATTTCAAATGAACACAATGCCAAAAAATATACCTTGAGAAGCAAAAAAGGAAATTATACTACAGAGAGAGGAGAAAGAAAATAATTGAACAGAGGGAAGGAGGACTCCCAAAGACAAACAGTATTTGTAAAACTACAAAAAAATTGCTCTAATGTTTTAACACACTCTAATGTTAGTAATATTAAGGTTAACAACAACAATTGAGAAAAATAGAACCTTTTACAGAAAACTATTCCAACAAAGTAAATGCTGCCTATTCAAGAAACATATACACTTTCGCAAGAAGAGACAACATTTGGAGTATAACTGCAAAGCACTCTTAAGCACGAATCCTGATAAAACTTACCATGGAAGGCAGAATTGTTAAAAGTAACTCAGCCTGTGGTTGGTTTAACCATAGTTGCACTTCAGCCTTAAACCAACTTAGAAAAGCCCTTAATGTTAAACCGAGAGATAAAGGACAAGTGACACAATTGAGGAAAGAGTATTCTCAAGTAATACTAGCACGGAAGAGGGAAATTAAACAAGAAGCGTGGGTAGCTCTAACGGATAATGCCATCCTGAAAGATAGTTCTAAATTCTGGGAAATTATTAATTCCCCGTTGCTATCCGGTTCCCAGAACTCAGTGCTAGAAGTGAATATCTCTGAGGATGATTGGTTAGGTCATTTTGAAAAAATATATGGGAGTAATCTTGAGATGGAAGCGTTTGTGACCCCAACCACCAGCTCTCCCCTTTCCCCCATCATTTTCACTATTGAAGAGGTTGAGAAAGCTATCGAAGGGACGGCTGGGCGTAAGGCGCCAGGCCCTGATGGGGTGCCCTCGGACATGTATAAGGTTAACTCTAAATATTGGGCTAAAGTTTTGTTAAATGTTTTCAACTCAGCGGCGACAGCAGTCCCCCCGAAGTCTTGGTCCCAATCAATTATAATCCCTGTGTTTAAGAAGGGCCAAAGGGGTGACCCTGGTTGTTATAGGCCCATATCCCTGCTAGACTCCTCGTTTAAAATCTTAGGAAAGGTCATTCTGGATAGGATAAGTAATTGGGCATCCCAGAAAGGCGTAATCTCTAATGCACAGTATGGATTTAGACCTGGGAGGGGCGCAGAGGATCAATGCCTTAATTTACATTTAATTATTGCAAAGTACACCAAAGCTTCAAGGGGTTCGATTTTTTTAGGTTTTATGGACCTATCTACGGCTTTTGACTTGGTAAACAGGTCTAAGCTCTGGTCAAAACTCCTGGAACTTGGCTTGGATAGGCCCCTTGTGTACTTTTTGGCTGAATTACATAAAGACTTGAAAGCCTCGATAAGGATGTCGCAGGAGGGGAAATGCACTGCCAGTTTTAAATCTGGTAGAGGGGTACGTCAGGGCTGCATTCTTGCCCCTATGTTATTTACGTTGTACATAAATTCCCTCGAAGATAGCTTGCTAGTTGCTTCTCCAGATATCCCTCGGATTGATGGTATTCCCATACCCGTACTTCTTTATGCGGACGATACTGTGTTGCTGGCCCGGACTCCGCTTGGTCTCCAAAGATTATTGAATTCCTTTGGGAATTTTATGAATTCCTTGGACCTTGTGGTCAACAACGGTAAATCTCACGTTATGGCAATGGGGAAGGGAAAAAATCATTTTAAAATATGTTACTGCAACGGAGCTGTTATTTCCAGAGTGAAAGTTTTCACCTACTTGGGAGTCGTCTTCGACGATAAGGGCACCTGGGCATCCCATGTATCCACTAAGGTGAAAGCGGTACGTAGCTCCTCGGCTGCTATATTGGGCATTGCAAAAAGGTTGGGAGGGAAACCTTGTGAGGCTATTTTAAAAATATATCAAGCAAAAACTGTCTCAATAGCTAGGTACGGGGCTGCTTGTTGGGGGTATACCAACCCGGAACCCATCCAAATAGAAGAGAATACATTTTGTCGTGCTCTCCTGGGCCTTCCTCAATCCACTGCGACACATTCGGTCCATCTTGAATTGGGGACTGGATATATTTCAGACATTATAAAAATAGCCCCACTTCTGCTATGGATCAGAATCTGGCTGAACCCGGATCTTACATTGAACCATAATATTTTGAAAGATTGCTGTAAACTAGATAACTGGAAGGGAATTGAGTGGCTGTCATATATTAAATCAATTACCAAGGAATTAGGACGCCCTGAGCTTTCTACAAACCCCGAAGGTCTATGTAAAGCAGATATAATGTGGGTCAAGACATATTTTATTAAGCACTGCGAGGTTGAGCGTGAATCCCATGAGTATGGTAAACCCTCAGTTAGGGCTCACCTCTTGTTTAATTTATCCATGGCTATGCATCCGTATTTGTCAATTGTTTCAAACTTTTATCATAAATGGCTTCTGACAAAATTCCGATTCAATCAGATCCACCTAGTATTAAGTGTCCCACAGGGTTGGTGTAGGCCGGAAGATGGGGTCCCCTGCAGATGTGACGATTTCTCAGCCCAAGATACGATGCACTTTATGTTTTTTTGTCCACTGTACCTCGACGCTAGGAAAAGGTTTATCCTGCCTATTATGAGAAAGAATGCTTTCGTCCAAGTCAAACCTGCTTTAATGTTTTTACAACTAATGGAATCACCTTCAATTATGTTTTATGTAGCTAGCTTTTTAGTAGCCTCTATTAGGCTAAGGAGGGATAGATTGGCTGTACTAGAGGAAATTAATTAGTTTTATAAACCGTACCACCGGAATAATGTATCTATTTTATACCTTTTTAATCATGTATAAGATGAAATGTTTTTAATTTGTTGTTGAATGTATTGTACACTTTTATGATTGTAATTAATCGAATAAAGTGGTTTTGATTGATTGATTGATTGATTGACTGATAAATCTGATTCAATACTTCCGTTCATAAGGAAAAAGACAGAGAAACTCCTACAGAAACAATATGTTCAACTTGTTGTTGAAAAAGAATTTCATGTCAAAAGAAAACTTTATTTTCCTAATGAATCAAGTCAAAAGCCTTGACTGTTTCAGTTCCACTTATAAAATACATAAACGGAGGAAACAAGAACAAGACTAAACAACTGTATCATTTTTCTGGGAACATGAACATATACGTCTAGCATGGAACCATACTTTTATGAAGAGGGTTGCTATAAACAGAATAATTGTGTGCTTTCAGTCACATGAATGCCCATGTTATGAAGTCTTACCTTGAAATGTAGTAGGGCAAAACAAAACCCCAAAAAACATCATCTAGTTAAGACATACATAACTAAAAAAAACACAACCCATATATGAATGGAAATGCACCTTGATTGGTAATATCGGAGACATGGGAATTCTGATGCTACGGACACTTCCAATGACACATAAAATGTCATCACTACTTCTCCATAATGTAGACGTCTGGCCATTTCATACTATTACTAAATTGAAAGGGCATTCTTTAGATTGTTTGAGAAATCACGTGTGACACCACTTTCCATCGTATCAACATGCTCTACACAGATCATTAAACAGTAAGAAAACTTGTGCGGGCCTTATGCTTCGTCAAAACACCATTGTTTCAATTGGAAGCACTAAACTATGCTCTACTTCACACTACTCCAGCACAAGTCTACAATATTACAGACTATATCCAATCTAAAATACTTTGATACACTCTTTGAGAATAATTGTTCAGACATGCCTTTTCTGACAATGATTCACAAAATCCATTCATGGACTTAGCCAATCACAAAATGGATATTCTTAAATTTTAAGAAGCAATTTCTGAAATCCCTTATTAGATTTGCATTTGTTGCCAAAGAACACATATTAAGAAGAAAGTAAAAATGGTTGAAAAACAGAAATGATGATAAAATTCAATGGAGAAATTCAACACTCTTTCTATTTACAGAAGAAAGGTACGATATTTGTGAATACATGTAATCTGCAATACCTGCTTTGAAAAACTTGACCATAACTTCATTTCTTTACGTGCAATTCATAACAATTTAGAAATATAGCCAATCCCTTCAGAGCTACAGCAAAGGAATTTATATAACAACAGTTAATTCAAACAGTTCATCCTTTTCAAACCATAGTCAGAATGCAAAACAATTGGTAACATTTCAGGCACATGAGTTAGTATGAACACTGAAAGGAAAAGTTATTTTTCTCCCATTAGATTTCAACAAAAACATAACCACTCTTGAAATGGAGCACTAATTAGAGGAACCTTTAGTGGTTTTAGTTAATAGAGTAGCTATAAAAGGAGCAAATATTTGTCAAGAATTAATTAGCATAGAAAAAGTTCGGAAAGCACTACATTATCTTAAGAAAAACAACATATACTGTAAAGATTTTGATGCTGCTAACTACATATTCTCTAACAAACATATGAACATTATAGTACAGACCCACTGTGAGAAGTTGGCCAACTATATGCTGTCCACTAGTTATAGTGGGAACCCTCTACCAGTCCAAACAGCCCCTTATTGGTTATACGTTAAAGACAACCTTTATTGAAAGCTATCCTAGTGGTAGCTATGGAGAGCAGCCTTCAGTCTAAGTCTTGAAGGAATGTAAAGCAGTTTGTTTTACCAGTCTATAATCTCTTGAGTGCCTACATGAAAGACAACCACACCAGGTATATATATAAAATATATGTATTTATTTCTAGACACACCCTCCTAGATTCTTTATGAGACTAGAGGTCAAAACTTAAGTTACACTTCAAATATGACAGTAATAAGCACAAATACACGTCAGGCCCTAGGGGCGAGCCAAACCATATACTAAAATAGTGGTATAAGAACCACGACTTAACAAGACACAAGGCCTAGAGCCTGTAGAATCGCTGGGACCCCAAGGAACCACCCAAGGTAGTGACACAAGGGACCCACGGGGCCGTGTGCAGTGTGAGCTCCCGTTAGCTTCTATGGGGAAAGTCGCGGTTAGATTTTTAAAGATTAGGGACACTTACAAACGAGTCAGGACCAAACCATTTGGGGCTTAGGAAGTTCTCGGGCCAACACCCATGGGAGCACCAGAGTACTCGAGTTACCTCACCCATGGAAGCCTGGTGCATAGGTGTCAAAGGGTGTTGGGTTGCATCGTCGATTTCAATGGGAGCTGGCAAAGAAGTGCTGCTGCCAGGAAGATGCGAAGTGTCCGAAGAGATCCAAGCCTGGATCAAAGTCGAGAAGAACCTGAAAGCAGAGGGGACAGAGTCTGGGTCACTAGCCAGTGACCAGAAAGGCGATAGGCGGATGCCCACCGATGTCGGGTAATTTCAGGTGAAGGAGGTGAAGGAGGTGAAGCTTGACTCTTCAGCCACGAGGACCAGGAGGCTTCGAGGATGACCAGGAGCTGGATTTGAGCTGTCCCACGAAGGATGTCGATTGCTGCAGCATCGGTGCCTGGATTCGACACAACAAGCGTTGGCAACAGCAACCCACGCAGAAAGGAGAAAGATGCTTCGGTGCAGACCAGCAAGGTCTGAGGGACTCACCACTTGGTAGGGAGTCGGGGCACGTCTGGAGCAACCAGGGAAGCCCAAGGAAAATCAAAGTTACCCCCTCAGGGACCCACCAGTCGATGGACCAGGGATCGCAAACGGACCGCGAGACGACACACAAAATGGCGGCCCACGGGTCACTCGGGGTTACTAGGCCGACAATCTTCGGTGGATTCTGTGCTTGAGGTGGGGGCTACAAGTGAGCCCAAGCACGACTTCAGGAGATGTCAAGAAGTCAATGCACTTGCAAAAATGCACGTTGACCAGGAGTTCAGGTTCCACAATACTCACAAGGGCTGCAGGTGTCAGCTTTCCTGGGGACTCGGTTTGGCCTCTGAGATGTCTGGAAATCCTCTTCCTGGGTGGCAAATACTCCGGAGTCCGGCAGGAGCTTCAGAGATGCAGACCGGCAAAATGCTTTGTTGGTGCCTGCCAAGCAAGGGTCACTCCTTGACCCCAAGGGAGATTTATTCAGTCCTCTAGTCTTTAGTAGAGCGTCGAAGTTCCAGAATTCAGCTTCAGAGTTTCGTCCAGGGATATTTAAAATTCTGGTTACAGAGGTTCCTTACTTATACCTAAGGAAGGTGTTGGACTAGCTCTGGGGACCCACCTATGGGAGGGTTTGGAAAGAGGGGTGGCTACACCAATTTCCTTTATCCAGTTTCGCGCCAGAGCAGGGGCTGGAAGCCCCTGCACCGGTTTGAGCTGGACTATGCACAGGGACACCAAGTGTGCCCCCAGTGCAAGACTTCAAAGCACTGAGAGTGCTCCCACCCAGCCCCAATACACATAAACCTGTCTGGGAGGTGGTTAAGCCTGTCTGGGAGGTGTAACCACCTCCCTGTGACAGGAACCCTATTGTCCAGGCCTCCCCTGCCGGAGATTCGGTCAGCAGCAGGAGGCCAGACCTGTGTCTGTGGCTGCAGCATCCATTTTGTGATGCCAGGGCTCTATTAGATTTCTACCAGGTATACCAGTACTGCCAAGTCTCTCCCTCGAGAAGGGTGGGATCATATCCTCACATCAAGAACTGATGTGGGGGTATGATTCCAAGGTGTTTGACACCAAACACGACATGTTTCCGTGCAGCCAGTCCAAAGTTAGCATTAACCATTTAAGATATAATGCTCTCAATAGTATATGGTCAGGCTGAACCACTGACGACCCCGGAGAAGACATTCCGAAGGCTGCAGAGGGGCTCAGCTCATGCCTGGGCACCCTCTCACATATAACCAAGCACTCTGCCTTCAGGATTGATAAGGCCTGCCATAGGGGTGACTGATAGGTTACTATGTGCAGTGTTAGGTGAGGTATAGGGAACCTATACCTCAGTAAGGGGTGCATGCACCACCTTACCCAGGCTGCAGTAGCAGACCTGTGGTGTCATTTTGCATGGCTTTACAGGGGTGGCACAATACATGCTTCAGCCCCTGGTAGGCCTCTGGGGTACCTATGCCCTGGGACATAGTATACCATATACTAGGGACTCACAAGGGTACCCCAGAATCCAATCTGGAGTGTACCTAAAGTACATACAATCAATTTAGAGAGGAAGCAGCTAGGCTGGGGCCCTGAATAGCAGGGTCCCAGCCAAACTAAAGTTGAAAAACAGTGAAACACCAGCAAAAAGTGGGGGTAAACATGTGAAGCGGCTCCTACTCTCCTACACCCACTACACTCAAGAAACATGGTGGGTGATGCGTTAGAACTATATCATGAAGAAGGCTAAAGGAGAACCTCTTAGTGTCTGGGAAAAAACACTATAAGCAAGATGTTATCCACATTTATTCTGCACTAGAACAAGTGGACAGTATGATGATCATTCAGTCCATATTTCAGCATACGAGTACCAAGCTACAAGATTATATTCAGAGTATCCATGCTTTCGACAAAATATTCCTTATATTTTCACACTACCATTTGAAAGTGAACTTTCCATCACTTCTTATGCTGTTGCACATGTTATGTGAACTTGAACTGGCTTCAATATTATAATATTATAGCGGCACAGGAGTTTGTTTAAAAGGTCTATGAAAATACTGAAAATCTAGAATAAAACGTAATCAACATTTTAGCATGTCAACGAGGGTCAATTGAAAATTGGTTTTGAAGACACAGAGTATTGAAATGTATACTCAGAAATTTAGGACCACCTACTTGGTTTATTGCTTTAAACTGTGCTGAGTATACACGGGATGATTTCTATTAATTTCTTCTTGAAGCTAATGCTAATACTCTGGATATTAACTGCAAAACACCCACTGAAATAAGTTCTTTGAATCCTGCCAATATTTGCAATTTGTTTAATCACAAATTTCAAACTATTCTTCATTACTTAACCACCAAAAAGGAAAAATCCTGCTGGATAAGTACTCGATTACTTTTGGCTATAAGAGTATCAAGCAAGAGGTACAACACACAATCATGCTTCTCTGATCACAGATGCACCAAAGTTTGGATACGACTCTGATGACTCAGCACAAAATTCTTGAACGTAATGTGACTTGTGACATCCCAAAAAAGAGACCAACAAGAAACTATCTGAGCAAGTTTTACACTTTCAATCATATACATGCAGTAATATTGCTGTAGGAAGCAGGCTCTGTATATACTATACCAAAATGAGGTATAGTGTGCACAGAGTCCAGTGGAACCCCAAAGGTAAGCAGAGGTAAAAGTAGATAGCACCTTACTCTCTATTTGTGGTAGTGTGGGCGAGCAGTAAGGCTTTATTAGAGGGTAGTGTTAAGCATTTGTTGTACACACTCAGGCATCAAATGATGTCACACACTCTAAGACTGAACTCAGACCAATTTGTTTGTACAAAAATATTATTTAGTTATTTTAGTTCTAGAACCAAGCCAAACCTGGCAAAGGTAAGCGAAATAAATGCTTTGCAAAATCTTATGAAATGAGTTGCAGTTGAATGCAGGTTCAAATGCAGTTGATTACATTACAGGTAAGTCAATGTTTCAAAATTACTTTCAGTTACTTTACACATTACTTTGTACGTTACTTTTTAGATTACTTTTGAGAGAGGGTCGATTTTATATCATAGCGTGCCCCAGGCCCTTTGTGTCCACACCTGAGGTATGAGACCCTTGTCCTTGCCCTGCTAGCCTAATTTGCAGGCTGTATTAAATTGACCAGAGGGTCCTGTGTTACTATATAACAAATACATTGGGAAATCCTTACCACTCAGCCAGCATAAAACCCCTGTGTAGGCCCTTCTGTTCAATATGTAGGCCTCTTCGTTAAATTGACCATAATTCTGCCATTTTCCTGTACAGCAGGCTGAAGGCAGGTCTGATCCAAATCGTATCCAGCTCCTCTTTCTGTGAGGCCTCCTGCTCCAAACTAAGGAGCCCCCACCCTACTCGTGTGCGAAGTTCACTATCTCAAAATTCAACATCCCCCTGTTCTTTCGACATACAGCAGACTGCATCCTGGGCTGGTACATACTTTTAGGGAAGTTGCCACCGCAGATGTGTCAAGCTGAGGCAGAATCCCTTTACAATCTGCTTGCCCATCCAATTTACGGCAAGCGCCTTGCCTGAGATATGAACTTTCACCTAGCTCACGTACCACAGTTACTGGAAAGGGCATCACCATGTATAGTAAAATATTAGAACCATACCGTAAATCACGAGGTAGACGTGGCGTGAGATGACGGTGCCGTAGGCACTTCTAACCGCCTTAAAGAGTATAAGAAGGGAGACCACAGAGACATCATTGGACTACCCCACCCGTCTGTTGGTAGATGGCAGGCAGGTGTGGGTACTACCCAAGAGCTCTTGTTTTTTGTTTTTAAGATACAATTTAACTTGCCAATATATTTGCTGTATATGCTATGTATCCTATTTTGCTATGCTATTTTGTCCCTAAATTGGTGTTTTCTTATTGAGCATTTCATACTTTTATTACATTTACAAAGCTGCTTTCTTTTAGGTTTTAGGTAGGTACGTGAGTATTTTCAGTACTTTAGATCAAGTGTGTTTTACATTCTGAGAACATTTTCTTTGATGTAACTTATTTTTTTTTTTTTTTTTCAAAACCTTTATTCAGCATGAATACGAAATACACAGCCCCACGCCTACAACCATCCTGTGGCCGGCGGCTTGGTGCAAGGATGAAAAAGAGTGTTAAACACAGCTGCCTGCCTACAACCCTCCAGGGGCCGGCTGCGGCATAAGAAGCAGGATAATTGGCGTGCCAGTATGAAAAACCATCACCCATCACCCCCGAAACACTTTGCATTGAAACATTCGACCCCCAGTAACATGCAGCAGTGGTATAAAGGCGCCTGGCAATCGTGCACAATGACCGTCTCAACTCTCATCCCCATGTGCTGTCTGGCCAAGGGGCAGAAGGTGGATCACTACCGCAGGAGCGATGTCTAGGAAGGTTTAAGGGGAAAGCGGGACGAAGGCCCGCTGTGTCTGTGGGTGTGACAACAGATATGCCTGTAGGGGACCCCAGATGTCAGTCGGCCTTGAAGCGGAAGGCAGGAGTTCAGCATATCGAAGTAAAGTATCCTGACAGTGTACCATATCACCGATCCAATCCTTAAACTTGGGAGCTCTGCCCCGTCCCCATCTACAGGCTATCAGACGTTTCGCCATGAGAAAGGCGATAGTGGCAAATCTGCGGACCGGTTTTCGAATAGTTCTTGTATAGCCCAGGAGTGCCTGTGTCGGAGAGGGTGCCAGTGAGACATCTATCATTTCGGAAAGGCCGGAAAACACTTGTTGCCAATAGTCGGCAATTTCCCGGCATCCCCACGTCATGTGAAGAAAATCCGCCCCCGGAGCGTGACAGCGCCAGCATAGATCATCCTCTCGAAGGCCCACCCTATGCATATGTGCTGGAGTACAATAGAGCCTATGTAAGAACCTATAATGAATCACCCTGAACCTGCTACTGGAGGAGATCTGTTCGGTTTGTAAGCAGCAATAGCTCCAGAGTTCGTCATCTATGGGCAGTCCTAGGTCTTCCTCCCATTTTGTACGTGCCGTGCAAGGCAAGAATTCTAGGGTGGTGCGTAACGAGTGGTATAGGGTAGAGACTGCATGAGCCGGAGTGGTAGCCTTAAGTAAACGATGCAAGGGTTCCAGCGTGGGTGGCTCACTAGGAAAGTCCCCCGTCAATGCACGAATACCACTACGAAGCCTGGTATATAGGAAGGTGTCCATAAAAGTGGGTGCAGAGTGAGCGAACATATGAGATTGGGAACGGAATTGTCCATTATGATAGAGGTCCCCCCATGTTGTAATGTGGAATTTGGCCCTAAAGTTTTTGAATAGTTGCTCCTGTAAAAGGGGCAGCCGGGGATGGTATGCCAGAGGAAGCAGTGGGGAATAAAGCAGCGGTGCGCATGTTATCTTCACAATGTATCGCCACGCTAGAATGGAGCTCGAGATCGTGGTGCGGTACGCCGTATGTGTCTCTGGTGTACTGAGTATCGCTCCCTCAAGTGGAATAGGCTCTGCCAGCCAATGTTCCACAGCCGTCTGCGGCAGGAAGGGCGTGGGGCGAATCCAGTGATGAATGTAGTGGGCCTGCGCGCTGTGATAATACATCTCAAAGTCTGGGAGGTCGAGCCCTCCCTGCGTGAATGGACGAGTCAACACCTCCCAACGAAGACGCGGCCTCCTCCCTCCCCAGACCAGGCGAGTGAGCTCAGACCTCAAAAGACGAAAGAAGGACTTGCCAGGGTAATATGGGATGTTCATGAAAAGGTACAGGAGTTTCGGAAGAACCACCATCTTGATTAAGGATGCGCGGCCCGCAAATGAGAGGGGCAGCGTGATCCATCTAGACACGCATGCCTGGATATAGTCAAACGTGCGGCCATAGTTCATCCGCATTAGCTCCTCTCGGTCATGGGAGAGGAGTATGCCCAGGTAGCGGACCTCATCCATCTCCCAACGTAGAGGGTAGTCCAGAGGGAAAGGCTGGGCCGCCGCAGTCAGGGGAAAGATAGTGGACTTTCCCCAATTGATATGGATACCAGACATACCCGCAAAGCGAATAAACTCACGGAGGATAGGGTTGAGGTTGGCAGCGGGGTCACGTATATAAAGCGTGATGTCATCCGCGTATAGGGAGATGAGGACCTCTCGCTGAAGACAGCGCAGAGCCTTGTCTCGGTGATGTTGGCGGAGCCGGGCCGCCAGAGGTTCCATCGCCACCGCAAACAGCAGCGGAGATAGTGGGCAACCCTGCCGGGTACCTCGCGACACCACAAAGGGGTCCGTTATGCGCCCGTTCAACCCCACCCTAGCGACTGGTCGGTCATACAGGAGATCAATCCAGCGCGTAAAGCCCAACGGCATGCCCATATTGCGCAAAATACAGTGGAGATAGTCCCATTCCAGAGAGTCGAAGGCCTTGGTGGCGTCCAAAAAAACGGCCACCAATGGTAAATCCGGATCTACATTATGCATGATGGAAAATAGCGTCCGGAGATTATTGGAGGTGGCCCTACCAGGGACAAAACCCGCTTGATCAGATAACACCAGGCCTCCCAGTAACAACTGCAGCCGGTTTGCTAGTATTTTAGTCAGGATTTTGGCATCGCAATTAATTAGCGAGAGTGGGCGGTACGAGTCGCAACACTGAGGCGGCTTCCCAGGCTTCAACAAGGAGGTAATCAGTGCCTCCTGCATCGACGGAGGAAGCGTGCCCGATTCATGAGCCTCCATGAAGACCTCACGGAGCACCGGAGCAAGGATATCCATATACGCCTTGTAGAAGTCCATAGGTAACCCGTCCAGGCCGGGGGCCTTACCCGGAGCCATCTGTTTGATCGCATCTCTAACCTCCTCCAGGCCAACCGGCTCTGCCAGGAACTCCCGGTGACGGTCAGAGAGCCATCCCAGTGTTAGCTCCCTAAGGTAGTCGTCCATGTCCAGTGTACCGACCCTGGTAGTAGAGTATAGCGTGGAATAGTGTGTAGTGAAGGCCGCCAGAAGCGAGTGCGTGTCCCGTAAAGGAGTCCCATCCTCCCCCTCCAGCTCCAGCACAAAATTAGAGCCTCGCGGTGGGCGGACCGCCCCCGCCAAAGATTTACCGGGTCGTTCCCCTTCCCCGTACGTACGAGCTCTGAAGTATTTGCCCCGGAAATTTACCTCTCTTTCAGCAGTGGACATGTAGTTCGATAGCGTTTCGCGGTACTTTGCCTGTGCATCTGTATTGGTGGTGTAGTCTGGGCTATGTTCTAGGGTGTGGAGTGTGGCTTCCAGTTTGCGCAACGTATCTCGCAAGGTCCGTAGTACCCCAGAGCTCTTGGAAATGCAGAAGCCCCGTATTGTGACCTTTAGCGCCTCCCAGAGAGTGGCCACCCGGTCCACTGTTCCCTTGTTACGGGATATGAAATCTTCTAGCTCTTGACCCAATTCGGTGCAAAATAGTTCATCAAGTAGGATGGTGGGTTGGAGCCTCCAAGTCTGAGGTCTGCCCATGATGTCGGGTAGACGGAACTCGGCCAGTACCGGGGAGTGATCGGAGTATGTACGGCCCAGATGTCGCACCCCCACCAAGGAAGGGGCTAGGGCCCTATCCACCATGATGTAATCTAGTCTGGCCCAAGTTGCATGTGCATGATTCCAATGTGTGCCTTCCATAGAAGTCGGGTGTAAGTGTCGCCAGGTATCCACGATCTCATGAGTGTCGCATATGTCCCTTAGGTATCTGTGTGTATTAGTGTAGTGGTGCGTGGAAGGGTTCGACCTGTCCAAAGCGGGGTCTAAAACAGCGTTGAAATCTCCCCCCCAGATGAGGTGTGTGGATCCCACTTCTCTGACCTTGTTCCAGAGAGCAATGAAACTGCTCGGATTATCGCAGTTGGGGCCATAAGAGCAGGCGAGGGTGATGGTCTCGACCCCTATCCTACCCCACGCTATGCAATAACGACCCTCCCGATCCTTGGCGGTGCCAATGGGAACGTAGGGAACTCCCCTTTTAACTAAGATAGTAACGCCTCTTGCATAAGACGAGTAAGGCGCATGGAGTGAATGGGCAGCCTACCTGGCAGCAAAGGTGGCATTGCGAAGAGGGTCCATGTGAGTCTCCTGAAGAAATACAACCTGAGCATGCAACCTGTCTAGGGCACCCAAGATTCGCCTACGTTTCCTGGGATCCCCCAGGCCACGAACATTCCAGGTGATAGCAGTGAGCAATCCTCCCCCCCCTAGCTCAGCGCGTGTGGCGCGGGTCATGTGTGCCGAGAAGTGAATTATGGGTTAAGTGGTGCAACTGGCCGCAGGGCCATAAATGTATTGGTAGAAGAAGGGTGGCACATTGTGCTATTTCAACAAGTATATTCGCAGTATTCATGCTGAAGATCAACAACAACCCCAAAACAGTCCCTGGAACTCCCACCCCCTCGCCCATTTCAACATCCCAATCATGTCGAGCATCCCCAAATCCCATCCCACCCCCTCCCACCACTGCAGCCCAATCCTGCCGGAATTCAGACCCCCTCCCAACCTTTACTACAAACATATATGCAAAAGTGGGGTACACCCTATAGGGGACTCGCCGGTGTGCCGGGCCTGCCCTTCCCAATCCCTTTGTTTCACCCACCACACCATCACCCCATTGGGGGAGGATATCAGGTGGGACAGGGGGGGAGTGCCAGGGCGAATCTAGTCGTCAATGTCCAGACCAGTACCCTGTTAACAGTAGGCGATAGCATATACAGGGCCCCAGACCGTAATGACTGTTCATCCCTTACATCTTAGTGAGAGGGCGAAAGGTAAATGTAGTCCCGCATTGGGCTATCGGAAACGGTCCCTCCCAAAAGAAAAACAGGATCCTCCCAAGTTCCACGGTCAGAGAAAACGTCTCTCAAAGAGAAGAATCAAGTGCGAGGGGGGAGCCAACAGTGCCAAGGAAGAAGGAAAGGCACATGAAGGGGCAAAGAGACAAAACATAAACCAAAACAGCGGTACTCATCAGTCTGGTGCAGACGTCGGGGAGCTGGAGCCCGATCCCGTTACAGGACTGCGTCGCCGAGGGGCCGCAGAAGATTGTTCCTTCAGAAAGTCCTCCACCTGTTGCGGATTGCCAAAGAAAAAGGGCTTGCCATGATGTGTAACCTTGAGCTTGGCTGGATATTGCATGGAGTAAGGAATGTCTCGTTGCTGTAGTTTCTTCTTTACTCCTGTAAACTTTCGCCGGGCCTCTTGCACTGCCTGGGTAAAATCCGGGTAGAATGAAATGGTGACGTTTTCATGTAGGATCGGTTGTTTCTCCCTGGCCAGGCGCAATACGGTGTCACGATCCCTGTAATTCAAAAATTTGATGATAACAGGGCGTGGTGGGGCCCCAGGAACTGGACGAGGCCCCAAGGAGCGGTGGGCTCGCTCCACTACCAGTTGCGGCGAGAAAGAGTCCCTTCCAAATTTATCGATCAGCAGCCGCTCAATGAAATCCTCCATACGGCCCCCACCGCTGGACTCCGCAAGGCCAATCAGGCGAACGTTGTTCCGCCGGGAGCGTGCCTCTAAATCTTCATTTTTGTCGGCAATGACCTTGAGCAGCCGGTCCATCTGCGTCAACTTAGTCGCACCGGCCACTGCGCCATCCTCCAGCTCCGATATTCGCCCCTCTGCCTCTTTCAGGCGCTCTCCGTGTTGGTCCAGCCGATGCACCACCGCCTCCAGGCGTGTGTTCATGTTGTCGATTTTGGTGTCAATGGACGTTAAGCTCTTCTGCATGCCGAGGAGGATAGACTTCCAGTCCACTTCCTCCTCCTCGCTGGGACCTAACTCGCCACTCTCCGCAGGCAGCGCTCGTGTTTTCTTTTTGGGGGGGTTGAATTGTAGAGTCGCTTGTTTTGCGTCCGCTTTGCCCATGGCTGCTTCAGACAAGAGCCCAGGCCTTAGATAGGTAGTCTGCCAGGTAAGTGTAATATCGTGGGTGATTGCGTGAGCACCAAGTCGAGGGGTCCGCCACACTCCGCAGTTCCAACACCAGCTCGCCAGATGAGCAGATCCCTCTAGACGCCGGGAGCCTGCAGGTCAGCTTGGCCTTAAGGTGCTCCGTGCAGCCACAGCACCTCCTCAACCTCCGCAAGTACAGGGCCACGCACCTCCGCCCCGTAGGCCACGAGGTCCAGACCAGAAGAGACGTCCGTCGGGCAAGGGCCGCTGCTACTCCGCAACGCCAGCGGAGGGGCTCCACCGACAGCCCCCCCCTCGAGGCAGCTCCCGGTGTCTCCGGCTACGGCACCCCCGCGGCCCCCGGGCGCAGAGGCGCGCACCCCGGCCTCAGTGCGAGTTGGCTGGGCGGGCAGGGCACCGACCCGTACCACGTCTGCAACCTCGATGTAGCGAAGTCCTCTCCGCGTTCCCAGCACGCACAGCCCCGTAGTTGGGTATCGGCAGTCGCGATGCAGTGAAGGGGACGACCAGGCTCACCGTGGCCGTCCAGCAGAGCGTCCTTCGCGCCAGCCACAGTCCACGACTCCCTCGCGGCCCGCAGGGTCCGATGAATCCCCGGTCTCGCGTTGTTGGGAGCCTCCGCTTCCAAGGTCCGCTTCTCTCGCTGCCCCGTCCGCGGCAGGTAATATCTGCAACCGTCAAGGCGCCCACAGACTCGAAACTTGCACCGAGTGGACCCGCGACCTTCAGCTGTCCATCGGTATCGATTAAATATCGGTAACTGGCCTGTAGGATGTAGTTGCAGGGTTTATTGTCGCCCGGCTGGCGAGAGCCTCACTAAAGCGCGGCCATGACGGTCCAGCGCCACCTAGCGCCCCTTCTTTGATGTAACTTATGTTTCTCATAATGCATTTATAAATGTGTTGTTGAGGTTTTCTGAAGTGTCTCTCTCCAAACGAGTTCAATGCCTCCTGATTCAGGCGAGGTCACTATATTAGTATTTTTATGCCTTTGTCTTGCAGTTTTTATGAAGTTGCACCTTCTCAATAAACTGTCAATATTCTTTTCCTCAGTTTCCATGGCTCACATATCTGTTTCCTTCATTTTTAGAGCGAGCTTTCCCAGACACCCCGGCTCAAATTAAGGTGGATCTTCTGTCCCTAACTCACTCCCCCGATCACTCCGTGAAGGCTCCAAGAGCTCTATGCTCAGCCCCCTGCCCTCTTGACCCTTAAATAAAGCTCCCTCCAACACTTTTCAAGTTACTTTTTCTAATCAATGTGATAGCCCTAGATATCACACTGAGACATTTCCTAGAGAAAAGGTAAGTAAATCAGTTTTTGTACATTTGCAGTTTTTCAGTGTTTCATACAAACCAACTCCACACTAAACAATTTTTTCAAGAAAAAGCAGTCAATGCAATCCTATAGAAGGAAATGAAGTTAACGGTTTGCAGGTTAGTACTTATTTGTGGGAGTTGGTATTCTGGGGTTAGAACCAGGGTCCCCCCAGGGTTGAGGATGCACTCTCAGAACATCCTCAGAGGCTTTAGGGCGGCCGGATGCAGTGGCCCAATGTTATCCAATGGGGGATAGGGTGCCTCCGGTTGGTGGCTGCTCATGAGCAGGCCACAAGGTTGCGGGAGCAAAGCTCCTCATGTTAGGTTCAGGGCAAAAGGGGATCCGAGTTAGCACCCAAAGTAGACCTGCAGCGGCGCTGGGGCGGTTTGGTGAAGGGTGCTGTTTTGACTGTTGTTTTCAATGGGAGTTGCCGGTTCTGGTTTTTGGCTGCAGGCTCGGTCCAGGAAGATTTCCGGGAGGAACCAACGGCTTGTCAGTTAAGTTGGAGGGCTTGGGACGTAGGTGCACCTCGGGTTCCCTTCTCCAGGGCGCAGGGCAGCTGGATGTAGATTTCACCTTACCGAGCCACACGCGGCTGGGAGGGTCTCCGTGCAGAGGCTGCAGGTGACGTCAGGGAGTCCTGGAAGGGTCAAATCACGTTGGACTCGGACTCTGGAGTGCTGGGGTACCTTGCTGGGACCGGTGGGCCACCGGATTCGGGCCGTAGGCATCGGGCGCAGTGGTACTTCCAGGCTTCAGGTATCTTTGTCCTCAGTAGGCTCGGAGTCTTTCTTGCTGTTTCTTTAGAGCTGCTGTTCACAGGTGATCAGGTCTTTGTTGAAGGCAGTCAGTCCTCCCAGGGATTCTGGAGATCGCTGGCTGCAGAATAAGGTGTCTTTTGGTGCAGGATCTCTGAAAACTGCAGACGGACCGGTAGGGCTGGAACCAAGTCAGTTCTTCTCTGCAGTCTTCTCTGCTGGGCGTCTTCTTTCGTCCTTCTTCTTCGTAGGTTACGGGAATCTGTCTTCTTGGTTCAGGGCTGCCCCTTAAATACTGTATTTAGGAGGCGTTTTAGGGGTCTCGAGGTCAGTAGCCAATGGGCTATTGACCTTAGGGTGACTACACCCTTGGTATACTCACCCCACGTGGGGGTTTGGGCACACTCCCTAATCCTGAATGGAGAGGGACACTGGAGAGTGGGCTTCTCCTCGCCTCCCCCACCTGAGGAGTGGGGTTGGCAGAGGCGGGCACACCTTCTGGGCTTTGCTAATTTTTCCCGCCTATCTTCCCGCTGAAAACGAGGGGAGACAGGAAGGGGGCCTGCTCCTGAAAGAATGAGAGCCTGGGGGTCGCATTACAAAGGCGGCAAGGCCTTCGAAGCTCCCCTGCCACAGATGGCTCTTCCTGACCTGGGGGAGATGTGACTACCTCTGCCCAAGAAAGACTTTGTTTCTAGGCTCAGGGAGTGAAGGCTCCAACCCCAGGGGTCCAGAAACATGTCTCATGGTGGCAGGCTGGTGTGTACCTGTCAGGGAACCCAGGAGAGACTGGTCGTTTTTCAGGGGGTGTCTCTAAGATGCCCTCTGAGTGCATTTTTCAATAAATCCCACAGAGCCATCAGTGTGTGTTTCATGTGTTAAAAAGTTTGAAACCAAACTTCCCAGTTTTCAGTAAAGCCATCATGGTGCTGTGGAGTCCATAATGACAAACTCCCAGCACCATATACTTCTAATGACATTACTGCACTTACAATGTCTAAGAATTGGTCTAGACACTGTAGAGGTACAGAGCTAATGCACCTGTACCTTCACCACTAGTACAGTGCAACCAGCTAGAGGGGTGGCTGACCTATGCCAGGGCAGTGGGTTGTAGGCATGGCACACAGGGATGTGTGCCATGTCGACTCTTCACTTTGTTCTGCACCAAAACACGCAGCCTGCATGGCAGTGTGTGTGTGTGTAAAGGTACAGGGCCTCTAAGGGTGGAACAGTAAGTGCTGCAGCCCTTAGAGTCCTTCCCTGGCCCCAGTGCCCTTGGTACCCATGGTACCTTTTACAAGGGACTGACATGTGGCCAGAGAGGTGCCAATTGGGGGTACAAGGTACAGTTTTGGGAAAGAACACAGGCCCTGGGAACCTGACTGGCAGGGAACCAGGGCACATAAAGTCAAAGTGCATCAGTACTGGGGGGTTACTGCAACAGAACCCCAGCTTCCAACAACTGCTGAGGAAACTATCAGAGAAAAGGTAAATATTACTCAAAATGTCTTTGGATTCCCATGACCAATTCTACGGAAAGGAAGAGTCAACAATGTAATGTCATTTTTATGACATGAGGTTAATGGCAAATCACGGAAAAACACTTATAATCTTAGAAGACCACAAACATCACAACCGATCAATGATTACAACCGTTTAATTCTACATATGCTGGATGCTAACACAGATAAACAATTTGTTGCAGATAACTTAACAGTGGTTGCACATTATGTTACTTCCTATATTGCAAATACAGAAAAAATTATATGAAGGAAGATTATATAGATTTAGGGGCACACGCATCAAGATAAGGAATTGCGATTCATTAATAGCGTTTTTTTAGGAATTGCTATTTATGAGTCGCAATTCCTTACGCATGTAGGTTTGGCAAAAATAATAGCGATTCCTACACATTCCCTAATAGCGAATCGCTATCAGGGAATGCTTTCCCATTCATTCCTAGGGGCATGTGTATGCGACACATGGCACTTAGAAAATGCAATATAGTGCATTTTTCTAAGGATTTGCAAATTAACATCAACTTGAAGTTGATGTTATTTGCGATTCCTTAATGCAAAGTCGCATCTTGAAAATGCTTCTTGCATTGCATTTATGGAATCAAACTCCCGTGACATTTGGGTCAAAAATATTATAGGACCATAACCTCTTCTTCATAGTGGAAATTATAGGTTTATCAGTAGACAAAGCTAAATGTTTACTCTCTTTGAGGCAGGGCTTAAAAAGCTCGACCTGCCCATTACAATGGGGAGCATATAAGCAGTGGTCATGTGAGAGATGTTACATTCACCAAGAAATCTAGTCATTTGGTGTGATTTCAATTGCACAACATTGTCCACAACCCGTTTTATTGAAAATCTCAATCAAAATTTCGATTACAATCGAGGTAAAGATACTGTCCATAAATGTAACCTCAGGCCACTTGGAAAGTCAATTAATGAGACCGATGGTGCATCACAGTGATGGATTAAGTTTCTTAAATAGACCCATAATATTGAGTCTTTATCATACATGCTGGGCCACATGACAGGCTGCAATGGTCCAGTAGAGCATCTGAAACCTCTATTGCAACTAGCACATTCATCACAATTCCTGACAAAACATTTTGCATCCATATTCATGCAATGCCTCGAAATATGTGTTCTAACAAGGTGCCTTGGGGACAGGCCATAAGAATGTGAGTATGCATATCCTCTGGGGGAACACATTTGTCATTCTGAAAAACTATGTCTTCAGAAAATTGAGCAAAGGAATGTAGGGAACCCTACAGGGTCTTGAGTATTGTCCAATGTTCCTGAGTATATTGTTTGACTTTTTCAAGGACAGCATGCTTAGAGTCTTCAGACTCACATTTTCCTTCTGTTGTGGGGGAGCCAGGCAAGGCACACACTTCCTTCCCATTTGGTTACAACATCCTTCTCCTGATTGTAACACGTTTCACCTTCCCCATCCCGACACGGTAAACATGATAAACAGTCAGCTCTTTGTTTCTTTTCCCCGGTACATAAAAAGTTTCAAAAGGTTATTCCTGCATTTTGAAACATAAGCTGCAATACGTGTAGTTGCTCACAACCCTCCCCCTGGTGACAGTATACAGCAGTATGCAAACCAGAGGCTTCAACCCAGTTGTCACCTTAGCCATTTTTGGCGACAACACAGCTCCCCCATCCCTGTCATCTTCAGGCCCAGTTCCAAGGGTCCAGGACTGAGGTGGCATCAATTGGAGCAAGACTTACAGCAGCTAGAGTCCAGGTGCCGGGTTCAAGGTGGTTGGAGCCTTTTCGTTCCCTGAGGCTCTGTTCAGAAGGCCAACCAACCAGCCATTGGAGTCACTCTGGTGGTCCTGGAATCAAAATGCAGGTTCTGTTCTTTTCACTCAGAAAGCAGGGCAACAGAGTTTCAGTCCTTCTTGCAGAGCAGCACAGCAGAGTTCTTCTGAGTCTTCCTTGGTTGGCCTTCTGAACAGAGCCTCAGGGAACGAAAAGGCTCCAACCACATTGAACCCGGCACCTGGACTCTAGCTGCTGTAAATCTTGCTCCAATTGATGCCACCTCAGTCCTGGACCCTTGGAACTGGGCCTGAAGATGATCTGCCAGGCCAGATGTGGTTCTGTAAGCAGAACCGATACAGCACAAAGCATCCCCTCGCAGCCCCATGGGAGCACCCTGGAGCGTGTCGCAGCCTGCAGTCTTCTCGGAAACACTGCTGCATATTGCATCCCGACACAGGTCTTCGCATTGCAGCCCCGCAGCTTTTCAAAACCGCCTCTACTTGACACATCCTCAACGTGGGATCTTGCAATGCTCCGCAAACTAGGATTGAAGGCACTTTGTTCAGCAGGCTTAACTTGACCCATGTATCCGGCCCGCGCTCCTTCGAGGTAAATAAAT
This sequence comes from Triturus cristatus, assembly GCF_964204655.1. Taxonomy (NCBI): domain Eukaryota; kingdom Metazoa; phylum Chordata; class Amphibia; order Caudata; family Salamandridae; genus Triturus; species Triturus cristatus. Next base: position 945,575,013 of record NC_140582.1, read on the forward strand.
CAATCAATCAGGGCATTGTAAGCGCGTTACTCACCCGGGAGAGTTTCAAGGTGCTGAGGGGGAGGGGCGTGCAGATCCGCTCAGCCGAAGAGCCAAGTCAGCCTGAACTTGCGACCAGATAACCCTAGTTGGCACTTTGTGCTTCTACACACTATTTGCACAGAAGATTTTTAAACTGCATTTCTCTGGTTCTACTGATTGGATTTTTGCCATTTTAGTCTCAATTATTTTATTGCATTTTACACAATATTTTTACATTAGTGTGGGATTTTTCTTGTGCTGCGTTTTCACTTTATTACTGTTTGAAGTGCTGCATAAATACTTTACTCATTGCCTCTACTTGTGCAAAGCTAGCAGAGGGTGAAGCACAAGCTAATTTGGGGTTTGCTTGTGACTTCACCCTGCCAGTTATTATGGTTGTAGCTTGAGTAGAGTTTTACCCCCCCTCCTCCCCCAACCAATAACCCAATTTCAAACAATAAGCAAATACCATGTTCTAAACTTTATATTTAGAAACTCTTATAACTTTCAGAGAAATGTTATTACGCTGGCGTGCCAGTATTTATTTGGTAATAGTGTAATTGTAGCTCATAGTGTAGGCAGAAGGGCCACATATTTTCCAACTCACTCCAAAATATGGGTTTTGAGGGTGCATGAAACTCATTGGGTCAACACAATAACCCCAGATGAGCTACATAGCACATATCCCCTTGGGCTAACAGCAAACCCACCTAATGCAGACACACAAACAACAGATAATATCATGTAAAAAGGGATTTTTACCTTCAATCTGATAGGCTGCCGTGGATGCTCCCCAAGCAAACCCCACTGGGAAAGTGGAATTGTGATGCTTGCTGCATGAATCCATTTGGAGAATCGCTGCACTTATAACCAGGTAGTGGGTCAGTTCAACTCCTTCAACTTTTCAATCTTTAGTCCTTGACTGAATTTGGAACTGTATCCAGTGGAAAACAGTAAATACAAATAAGCTATCAGTGATATATTATTGATATTTAAATATCCATTCCATGCTATTTAAATTAATTCCATTGGCTACATACCTGTCATGCCACATGCAGATTTCAAGTACTTAAGAGATTTTATATCAATTCTTCCACAGTTAAAGACTTTACTCAATACAATTAAGTTAAACATTTGTGCGCACAGATCAGGGCATTTCTGATTCTCTGGTTAGGCAACATACCGCGCTTAGATTTAGCTAACTTTGGAGAACGAAGTAGGAAGCTAATATCTTCAAAAAATACACTACCTGGTCCTATCCCCTGGTTGCAGAGGTTAACCCCTGGTAATGCCCTCGAAAGCGCTGCTGTCTCTCCCTCAGGTTACTAGTAAGAGCTCGTTTGTTGGCGGTGCCAGTGGAGTTTGCCCTCCCTCCTGTGCAGGGTCTTACATTTCACACTGGTCAGGAGTTCTGATTGCTTTATAGATCATACGGATCTGACAACAGCAGACCTTTGCACACAATGCGCTCTAATAATAATAGACCTTTGTACGCAGTTAGCATGTTTCAGAAGGCCATAAAATGATGACAAAAGCATTATTTTGAAAGTAGCAGGATGTGCAGCCGACAGCACAGCTGCAGAATGAAAATGCCAAGCAATAATTGTTTTCACTCAGATGAAGGTGTACAAGCACCCCCGCGAAGCCTTTTACACAGGTATGTTTATCATGGTGGTGGTCGGCTCACTGGGGAGCTAGGGCGCATCCCAACAAGAGTGCCACCAAACTAAGAGATCCAGAGACAGGCAGTGGCAGCAATGATGACAAAGGTTCCCTTCTGACACGTCTAAAGCTGAACAATAATTTGCCAACACATATTGTGCATACCATTGCCTTGCTTCAGTATACTTGAATGATGCATGTGTACATGAGTGTTGGGAGCTGGATTCTCTTCACATCCGATTAAGGCTGCATTCATTCCTTGCAGCAGCAAGAAGAGACTGCTTTTACTTTCCTGGCCCTTGCTTCAGCAAGGCTGGGGTAAGGTCAGGAACTCCTACTTAGGGAAAAGGTATTGTTAGAAGGCATGACAAGGAGGCAGGATGGAGGTGGGAGTCTTATGTACATCCTAGGGATCAAGAACTCCTGGCAGCACATTACTAATAACGTAAGTGGCTCCCAATAGCAACTTGACGAGGCCTTCCTTCATCTGCAAACCATAACAAACAAAGGAGCCCTGGAAGAGGTACCTTAAAGCCTGGTCCTAAGCAGGTTTGGCCTTCTTGATGATCCAATGTGTTGTTGCGTAACGTTCCTGGTGTATATCTGTATGCACAAATGTACACTGCTTTCTCAGCTAGTTCATTCGAGCAGGTGTTGTCCCTCCTCTGCTCACCTGCTCTGTCATATTAGAGTCTGCCAGCCTAAGTAGCCTCATGATGCATCACAGAGGAGTCGAAGACTGCTGTGTATAGTATCTCTTGGGTTAGGGCAATGTGCCCCTTTCCTTTTCATCTACATTTGCTGAGGCGTCTCCATTGTTATCTTGGGATACCTCCTATTTTTTGAAATCCTACAAAGCGGCAGTCTGGCAATTGTTCTTATCTTGCAATGTCAGGTCTATGAGTTGTATCAAATGGTCCAGGAGTGTTCCTCTGAAGATTACTGGATGTGATCACTGCCTCCTCCTCCTTTTCAGCAGAACAGATGCTTCTTTAGTAAACACATACATACTACAATAATATGTTATTTGCAAGCCTAAAAATAAATGCACTGGTAAACCTGAGCTGCTGCAGCACAAATTCCCCTCAGTTACACGTAACAAGCAATAACTGGCCACATAGCTGCAGTTCTTCGCTGCTCATATTCACATGGCGGATTACCTTAGTTCTCGTCTACATGCGCAAAGAGCAACATACGTGACTGGCTGTGGACAGGGCTTGCAGTGCCTTGAGAAATTAATGTGCAGTGCTGCACAATGTATATTATCATGCCCAGTAGATGAGAATGTCCTCTCTTGTTAATATTACAGAGATGTGGGGTTGGCGTTGCGCTCCACCCTTTGGACCAGGCGACAGAAGCAAGAGGAGCATGTAAACACTGAAAAAAGAAAAGGCTGAAGATAGAGCTTTGAGAAACCCGAAAGAGATGCGGGAGAGTCCAGAATTTTAGTCCACACAAAATGCATGGCTGGTCTTTAATGTCACTGGGTCTTTTTGTAAACCATACACCAATCCCTTTCCTTTATCTTTACTGACTAGATAACAAAACATTTAAAGCAAAAGGCTCAGGCTATCAAAAACAAGGTCACACGATTCCAGTTATATTATCTCACCAAAAGATGGAAGCCCCTCATGAAAAAGGGGACACCTACAATTTAAGGGTTGCTGCGATAGAAGCTGCAGAAGAAGACAACAATTTCAGTATCACTTTGATGCCACACGGCCACTGTTAGGAGTTCTGCCCCAGTTACCTTTTACTCTAATGCGTCTGAATTAACCAGTGGATCTGATGCGATAAGAGTTTGTTGTGATGAACGATGCACAAAGCAGGTAAGTTGTGGTGAATAAGACTTTAATCACGATAAGTAAAAACACACCATCAACTACCCAGCAGTGAAATGTGGATGATTCCAGTGCAGGAGTAGAACCTTGTGTTAACGCTCTATTAAAGCACTCGGAATTCTACTCAGACGCTTACAAAGCATAACATATTATCTCCTATTTTTTAACAAATAAAATAAAACACAATAGAACTAAACATAGAGAAAGAACTAAACTAAAAACAATAAAACAAGTTGTAATGTACAAGACAGCAACAATACCAAAATGGAATTATAACAAGATCAGTTGAATATTTATCACCATGTCGATAGTATGAATGAACTATGATCCCAACTTCCACGACACGTATCTTGTCTGAGTGGAACTCCTTAATCCAACCTCAGTGGAGACTTCACTTGACTTAATTAAGCTGTAGTTTGTTGACATTCCTGCTTTACTACATGACGTCAGTGGAGTATCATCTTGTATTTTTACAATCTTACCAACATTCCACCAATGACCACCCTCTACCCATTACAGCATTTCCTAATACTTGTTTTACCTTCACTGGATCACCTTAGTTGGAATCTCCTTTTTATTTTTACAAACTTTGATTTCTTTATCCATATACATCCCCTGGATGAACTTTTGTCTGTTTGGTAACCTTTAAGACAATGTATCTGTCTTTCATCTTATTCTGTCCACATGTCACCCTACTCAGCATGGCTCTACCATCCACACTATTGATACATTTGTTCTGTAAAGATTTACATAACCATGCAGGATAATGGATTGAAGTAGATTTACATCCCTTAAGTAGCTCAAACGGGGACACCTTGGTGAGGAAGTATGGCGTTGTGCGAGTAAACCATGCCGTAAATTTCATGGCCTATTCTGTGTCACAATTGTTGTTTTTGGCCCTTTTTACACAATTTACTATCACCGCGTTCACCCTCTCTACCAAACCACTTGTTTGTGGATGATGAAGTGAGCTCCTGAGATATTTCACACTGGACTCATTAAAAAAAACACTTAAATTTCATGACTAACGAATTGCACTCGGTTTTCTGAAATTAAAGATTCAGGGAAACCTTCCCTCATGAATATATGTTTCAGAAACCTAACCACATTGGCTGCACCGCGTGTACAAAAAAAACGAACTTCAGGCCACTAGCTATGATAGTTCATTAGCACCAAGGCATAACATAATGATAAGGTAGAACGTTGAACGATCCTACAATGTGAATTCCTACTGTCATCCACGGCCTTTCAGGCACAGCTACTGATTGTAATGGAGGCCTCACAACTTTGAGTCCCTTTTCGGATTTACTGCATACAACTTATTCCTTCACAACCATGTCTACTTCTTTGTCCATGGAGGGCCACAAATAATGAGACCTGATTCTTCTCTTTGTCCTGGTGGAAACTAAGTGTCCCTAATGAGCATTACTTATTAACAACTTATTCATGGAACCACTCACCGAAATTCTCAATGCCTATAACGTGCAGTATCGTATGTACGCAGACGATACACAACTATACTTAAAGAACCATTCTCTAGAAGACATCAAATCTCTCAACACAACTCTAGGAAAAACTCAGACCTGGCTGGCCGACAACCATCTAAAACTGAATACCCTCGTGAACAGTGTTCACCTGTTATCAAGACTTGTAAAGAGGGGTGGGGAAACATGGCGGCTGGAAGCTAAACAGCCGCGGACGAGCTCCCCTTCGATGCGTATCACTGGACCACTGATGGAACCCTGCGAGTGATTTTAGAAGCAAAAAATTAAAGTTTACCTCCCTGACCTTCGTGTATTTTTTGTGCTATAAGTCCCCGTAACTCTTGTCCGTAACTTTTTCTTTTTTTTTTTTCCCCCGGCTTCCTCGTAAATGGGACTGCAAGAGGCGATCACTTACGCTTTTTGCTTTCTTTCCTTCTCCCGAGTGGTTTCCACGCGGTCGTCACTGAGGACACAAATGGTGCTCGGCGTTCCATTACCGAAGCTCTCCCCGCCACAGGCCGTTGGTGCAGCGCAGGAGTGGAGGAGGTGGATCCCCTGCCTTCAGTTCCGGGCGCTGCACGGCAGAGTCAGCACCTGGGAGTACGGTGCGGAGGGCAGCAAACGGCTGGGGCTGAGAGAGCTCGGGAGCTGCTATAAGGTAGGAGAAGACCGCCGATTCCCTACTATAGAGCATGCTCTGAGGTACAATCAAAGTGAGTCTCTCGAGGTTCACGGGCCCTGTTGGATTGATCCAGGACTATCAAGACTGCCAGGAGTGTTAGACTCTCGGGTGGTTGCTTCTAGCAGTGTTTTTTTACCCCCCTGCTGCTCAGCTAAATGAGAGTGACTTAAGAAAGACAGTGTTGTCTGATCAGCGGGGGGGGGGGGGGGTACCCGAAGCTGTATGGAAAAGAACGTTAGCAGCCCCCAGCGTAGTGCCCCCTCCAACATACAACACGGCCTTAAAACAACTGTGTGTAGGTACACTCTCCGTAACAGGGTGGCTAAATTCGATGCAAATGTTGATATCACTTCTCGTATTTCTCCTCCAGTTGCGGAGGTAAGAGCTACAACCAGGCAGTGTAAGGAGAGAAACGCAACAGAGTTTACACCTACAGGGGGTAAAGGGAAGGGAAGGGCTAAGAAACTTTTATCTTCAAAGGTCAGAGTAACTCCCTCCCTGAAGACCTTTTATAAGGTAATATCTACCTCCCCTGACAAGGGATTAAACATAAAATCCGGCATGGATTCTCGGAATATAGAGACTGCTCAGTTGCAGAACTTAGTGCGTCAAGAAGGCAACTCTTTTCCTCTTTTGCCATCTGAGCCTTTGCCACCTGAGCATGAGACAGCGGGGGGATAAATACACGGGTAGAGCAACCAGTCGTTATTCATCCTGCTAGCGACATATCTAACAGGTATAAGGTCTTGGAGAATCAAGGCAATCAAGGTAATAGGTTGGATTCCTCGCAAGATATGGCCTCGGCTGGGGTGGTTGCCCCCTCTGTAGCCCCCATCTGCCCCTCTCCTTCAGCCTTACCGGGCCTTTCATATACTTCGGGCATATCAGATTTCCCCAAAAGGGATGCATCCTCTACGACGGGGGCTGGATCCTTGGCAGATATCCTGATGGCTCAGAGGGATGATATAGGGAAAAGATTCACTATCCCTGAAACTAATCAAGCTGCTATCCATTCCTGATGTGAAGCACTCGCTCAAAAAGTCGAAGAAGTAACTCGGAGAACTGATGTTTTGGAACTTGAAATCCCCAAAATTAAGGAAGACCTGTGCAGCTCTTCGGTGGTAGTGGACAAGTTAGCCACTCAGAACAGGGAATTGAAGGATGATATTGAGCGGCTCGAAAATCATGCCCGAAAAAATAATCTAAGAATACTAAATGTCCCTGAAGATTTGAAGGGGGGGATATCAAAAACTTTGTGAGCTCTCTCTTAAAGGATACAATTCTAAAGGAATCTCAGGAAATTGATTTAGCACATAACATTCAGCAAGTCCATCGGGACCCATATAAAAGGAACCCTGCTAAATCTAAGCCAAGAAAGATCTTGGTAAATTTTTTAACATACTCACTAAAAGAAAAAATTCTATCCTCAGCTTTGAAAGCGGGCTCGATGAAATGTAGCTCCTTTTCTAGTTCATTTTCATTCTCCATCAGGTCCGACATATCTCATATCACCGCCACAAAACAGTGGGAGCTGGGTAAAAGGATGACAGTTTTGACTTCCCCTGTGGCTAAGGCCCAATTAAGGTTTCCGGCATCCCTCCGAATTATGTGGAACAACCACATGTACAACATGAGACAGATTGAGGAGGTGGATGCTCTTATAGATAAAATCAGAGGGGGGAGTGAGGTGTAGATCACGTACGGGTGGCTATAATGGTATCTCGCAGGTACTCCGGAGAGGCCAGGATTATGGTTATTGCATTTATTTTTCTGTTTTGATAGCATCAAGGGCACCTCGCCCATAGGGCTTATGCCCGGAGGATCAGAGGGGGTTTCCCAGGGGTGTAATGGGGTCACACAGGGGGTGGGACGGGTAGGGGGAGGGTGGGGGAGCACGGGTGGTCGCGTATTGGGAGAAAAAAAAAATCCTCAATATATCTTGAACAATTTTCTGCACAGATCTGCCTTCTTCAGGAGACACATCTGAGTAATTCTGAATGCAAAACTGTCTTTGCTAAATATCGTTGGATTGAGCTTTTTTGCTCTTCAGAACAGGTTGCTCACAATAGAGGGGTGGCAATTTTAAGTAGGTTAGGGGCAAAAGGTATCATTAAATCAGTCTCCTCTGATCATTCGGGGAGATGGATTATAGCACAGATTGAACTGGGGGGGGGCTGAATTAACAATAGTGTCATTTTATGGTCCAAATACCGATGATCCATCATACATTTGTAATATGCAGGCCAAGTTAATAGGAAGGACAACTCCAATAATCATTGGAGGGGATTTTAATGTTCTTCTTAACCCCCTAAGGGACAGGTCTAATCATTGCCATCATGTTGGTGCCCCACGCATCCGTCGTGCAATGATCAATATGATCCATGATCTTGGGCTGGCTGATGTCTGGAGGGCCAAGAAGGGAAAAATACAGGTTTCACCTTCTTTAGTAAAAAATACGGTCACTCTTCGAGGATTGACTACATCTTAACGGATAGGCTGGGGTTAGAAAGGGTTGGTGATATTTTGATCCTACCAAGCATTCTCTCTGACCACGCTCCCATCTCCTTCACCTATTTTAGTGCTAGACGACACTCCAGATCTAGACGGACTCTGAAGAGGGCAATGCTCTCTGATTTAGATCTAATAAGCACACTTAAAACATCCACTACAGACTTTTTTGCTATTAACATTGGCTCGACTTCCCTAGACTTCGTCTGGTATGCTTTCAAGGCTAATCTTCGGGGGCAGCTACACAGTCTGATCTGCTCCAAAAATAGGGAAGAGTCGCTGGAGTTTCAGAAGCTAGAAAAAGAGATAGAGACACTGGAGAAAGCAAGGCTTAGCACCCCTCAGCCACCCATTAAAAAACTGACGCGTATTAATAAAGACCTTGATCGCCTCCGGCAGGAATACAGGGGGAAACTCGAAACAAAAATCAAAGCCCAGTGGTCTACCCATAACATGCAGCATTTCGAATATGGGGAAAAGCGAGGGGCCCTTCTGGCCTGGAAGGCGCGGGTAGATCACGCCAAAAACAATATAAATGAATTAATTATAGATGAGAATGGACAAACCTCATGTAAGCATAAAGACATGCAAAACCGTCTCCTCTCTCTGTTCTCGGATTTATATAGGGAAGAGATCTCCCCTAGTTCAGAGAGCATTCAAGATTGGCTGAGACTCAAAAAATTACCAGTTTTAACTGAGAGTAGCCAAGCAGCTTTGGATGCCCGTATTATAGAGAGTGAGGTAATAACCCATATCAAAAAGATCAAGAATAACAAGGCTGCTGGGACTGATGCCCTCCCAGGGGAAGTTTATAAAGCCCTACAGGACGAACTGGTTCCAAGACCATGTGAGCTATTCAACTATGTTTATAAAGTAGATGGTAGAATACCTAAATCGTGGAAGGAGGCTACGATTGTCCTTATTCTAAAGCCAGAAAAAGACCCCCTCAAGGCCGATTCATATAGACCAATCTCCCTGCTCAACGTTGATTATGAAATCTTTATGTCCATCTTGGCAGGGAGAATGGTCAAGTTAGTTCCACAGCTGGTAAATACGGACCAAAAGGGATTCATTCCAGGGAGGGTTATACAGGAACAGACCCTCCAGCTGATTGGTAGTATTGACTTGGCTGTGACGCGGGCGTTGCCTTTGGCTGTGGCAGCATTTGACGCAGCGAAGGCATTCGACCGTGTTTGTTGGGTCTTCCTGTGGGAGGTTTTAAGGGTAATGGGTTTGGGCCCAGTCTTCATACAGACACTGATTAACTGCTATCAGGGGGCCTCATCAGTGATTTTACTGAACGGCATTTTGACATCATGTTTCAAAATTGCAAGGGGAACGAGGCAGGGTTGTCCCATCTCGCCCCTACTCTTTGATTTATACATAGAACCCCTTGCTCAAGCAATTAGATTAGACAAATTAATTGTTCCATTCAGAGTTCATCTCTATAGCAGCAAGTTAGCCCTTTACGCGGATGACTTGCTGCTGTATACTGATAATCCTGCTGAGGTCCTCCAAAGAGTGGAAGCCCTTCTCGAAGAATTTGGCTCGTATTCAGGGTACCTTGCAAATCCCTCCAAGACAGACATAATGATTTGGAATGTTGACAATTGGGCGGGTAAAATAAGTTGAGAATTCAGATACTTAGGAATAACAATAGTAAACAATTTAGATGATATCCCTAAGATTAATCTAAAGAAGGTATCTAGGGAGATTGATCGTTTGTTTTTAAGATGGGCAAACTTGCCTCTTACAATGTATGGAAGGGTAAATTTGGTAAAAATGGTCATCTTGCCAAAATTGACCTACCTTTTTAGCACCATCCCCCTTGAGTTTCCACATAGAGACATAAGCAAAATACAAAGTAAAATAGGAGGTTTTATTTTGTCCAATAAAACGTCTCGGCTCTCATGGAAGAAATTAAGGCGCAAACTTCATTAAGGGGGCCTTGCACTTCCTGATATACTCTGATATACTTTGGTACTCCTTTGCTTTTCAGTTAAAAAACATTTGGGTATTACTCTGTATGGCGGGGGGATCTAACTGGGGGAAGATTTTAAGTGAAATGGTTGCTTTTGAGGGAGGTGGAGAGGGTTTCCTATATAAGTTTGGCGCGCCCAGATTCTTTAAAAAGGTTCGCCTGAAAGTTTTAAAAGCATCCCTGAATTTGTGGTACAGGGTCAGGAAAATATGGGGGATAGGCTATTACTCTGATTTTGCTCCCATTTGGGATTCACCGGGGTTGCCTGTGTGTTTAGAGGATAGCCTGGCATTGCCCATCAAGAAAGCCGGCATTCGGATTTGGTCCGATCTTGTATCTGCGGATGGGATTCACCCCTGGGAGGTGTTAAGGCTAAAAATAGGAGATTTCTTTTCCAGATTTAAATATTTGCAATTGGCCTCCTGGTGTACTGCAGGGAAATCCTCCATAGGTGGAAATTGGGAAATTGAGCTTCAATGTCAAAACACATATCTCATAAAAAAGGAGGTTGGGTTTTGGTATAGGAAGATGCTGGAAGCTGAAGTTACAGTTCTTCCCCCACAACATGTAGTTTGGAACATGTCAGCTCTGGAGACTACCGCCGTAGAACTGTTTGAACCCTCCCTCCAGATGTTATATAACGTGGTTAAACCCGCCTCGCTAAAGAAAAAACATTTCTATGTAATCAACAGGTTATACTATACCCCCAAGAAAATAGCTAAATTTGCTCCCCTCTCTTCTAAAAAATGCCCAGATGCGATTTTGCCCAGGGTGATGATTTACATATATTTTTTGAATGCGGTGTCCTAAAAGGCGCGCCAAAGGCAAGCCCGTCTGCGCCCGTCTGCGGCAGACCGGGGCCTGGGGCCAGTACCCCTGCCCCTTTGTCCTTGTCTGTATGCCCTAGATTAGTCTATTCCTCATCTCAGCTTTTTGCCTTACGCCCAATCCATTCTGCTGACTGTGATTTGTTTCCTGTTGACATTACTCCCTCCCTTTCATGCTCAGGGGCCCACTGCTCCTTCACCTTGTCCCACTCCTTGGAGTCTAATGATCCTACATTTAGGTTGTCCGATAACACAGCTCCTAAGTTTCGTTTCTTGAGTCTGAATTGTCGTTCTCTTCCTAAGCATAATAGCTTCATTTTCGATCTTCTGTTGGAAGATTCTCCAGATGCGTTTTTCTTAACCGAGACCTAGCTTCACAACAGTTCTGGCCCCGATATAGCCATTGCCTTACCATCCAATTATGCCATTGCTAGATTGGACCGTACTACGGGACCAGGCGGGGGTATTGCTGTCATTTATAAACATATTTTCCAATGCAACTTTGAATCCATCATTCTTCCTAATTGTGAAGCCGCACGTTTTATACTTACACTTACTCCTAATTTTTCTTTTTCTGGACTACTGCTCTATCGAGCTCCAGGCTCTTCCTCACTGTGGTCGGCGTCGCTGCCCAGTGTGGTCTCTTCTCTTCTTCTAACCTCTTCTAATTTCTCGCTACTTGGCGACTTCAATCTTCATTTGGAAGATATTGCTAATGCCACCAGTTCCCATTTAATTTCTGATCTTTTAGCTATGAATATGCCTCTTTGTAATACTGGTCCCACTCATAACGCAGGCCATCTTTTAGATCCTATTTTTTCCAACATCACATCTATGGCGTGTGAACCTGCGCTACCTGTTTTCTGGACGGATCACTTCTTACAGAAATTTCAAATTCAGGCCCCTGACATTTTCCTCCCAGTTTTCCCACAGTCTAAGTTTTTCACTAGAGACTGGAAAAAAGCTGATATCAACGCTCTGAATAACCTGCTAAGGGAAACATCACCCTCCGCTACTAAGCAGGCACCTGTCGCTGCCGAAAACATACAAAATTGGCTGTCCCATGCTGCTGATTTATGCCTTCCCCCTGTTAAAAAAAAAGCAACTTACCATCACCCACCTGCGCCTTGGTTTACTGATAGGCTTAGGACTGAAAAATCTAAATGCAAAGCACTAGAAAGAAAATGGCGGCGAAACTATGCCCCTGATCTGAAAGTAGTTTACAAAAACTCTCTAAAACGTTATCACGATCTGTGCAAATCCTCTCGCGCTGCTTACACTTGTAATGTCATCGACACTGCCACTAATCGCCCTAAGACTCTGTTTAGCCTAGTGAGAAATCTGGCTGGCGCTCAGACCATAGCTAAACCTCCGCCTCTTTCCAAGCAATCTTGTGATGATTTGGCTATATTTTTCTCTGACAAAATCAAACTCATTCACTCCGAAATTGCTAACTCGCCCCTTAGCTGTATTATTTCTTCTCCCATTTCGATTGATACTTGTCAAGAACATTTCAGTGATTCTCCCACACTATCCTGTTGGCCCCTCCTGAATTTGGAAACTTTTATCTCCACTCTTGGCACTATTAAATCGGGTTCTCCTAATGACCCTCTACCGGCCTCCATAATGAAACAACTTGACCCCGCCCATCTCCAGGTGATCATGGAAGCCCTAAATTCTTCCCTTATATCTTCTATTGTTCCCCCTATTTGGAAGCACTCCATGGTTATCCCCCTGTTAAAAAAGTCTGATGCCGACCCTAAAGTTTTGTCTAATTTTCGCCCCATATCTCTCATCCCCATCTTTTCTAAGCTGTTGGAAAAACACATCCACACTCATTTTGCCAAATTCGTGGACACCAACAATCTTCTTCATTCTTCCCAGTCTGGCTTCCGTGCTGGTTTCTCAACTGAAACCACACTTTTAGGAGTCACTGAACGATTGCGCCACCTACTGGATTCTGGTGAGACAGTAGCGCTCATTTTACTTGATCTGAGCGCTGCTTTCGATACCATCTCTCACCCTATCCTAATTAACACTCTAGAATCCTTTGGTGTATGTGGTCCGGCTCTGGATTGGCTATCTTCCTTTCTTGCTGATCGCACCTTCCAAGTGTTTTCTGCATCTGAAAGCTCTAACACCCATTCATCACCATTTGGAGTCCCTCAGGGCTCCATTCTAAGTCCTTTGCTTTTTAATCTATATGTTAGGCCTCTGGCTGACGTTGCTGTCAACACTGGCCTATCTCTATTCACCTACGCTGATGACTCCCAAATCATCTTCTCACTCTCCAAATCTGATCCTTCTTCCTCTGTTTCCGTTCTTCAGTCGGGTCTACGTCAAATTGCTGTTTGGATGAACAACAACTATCTTAAACTTAACGCAAATAAAACTGAGGTACTTATCTTGGGCAGACAGAAGGATCTTTGGGGTGCCTGTCACTGGCCGATTGAGTTGGGTTCTCTCCCCCGCCCCGTTGACCATGTCCGTAATTTAGGATTTTTCATTGACGATTCCTTGAAAATGCATCATCATGCCACCAAGGTGTCGGCCACTTGTTTTACCATTCTGAAGTAGCTGCGCAAAATCACCTGGATGTTGCCTAAAGATACCCAGAAAACCGTAGTCCATGCCCTTATTACTTCCCGCTTGGACTATGGCAACGTTTTGTTTCTAGGTGCAAACAGAGCAGTTTCACGTAGGCTGCAACTTGTGCAAAACTCCGCTGCTCGACTTTTATGCGGAATTTCTAGACGCACCTCTATCTCTCCCCATCTTCGTGCTTTGCACTGGCTTTGTATTGACAAACGTGTTGAATTTAAGGCCCTTTCCTTTATGCACAAAATCAAATGGGGCCGTGCACCTGACTACCTCCAGACTCTTGTACGCCAGTATGCACCTACCCGCTCTCTCCGTTCCTCCTCACTTGAAAAATTTGATGTTCCTCGCTTCAAACTCTCTAGAATGGGAGGTAAATCCTTCTCTGTTTTGGGCACCTCTCTTTGGAACTCGATTCCTCTTGCCCTGCGCAGAGAGCCATCCTGCTCCTACTTTTGCTGTGCCCTTAAAAACTGGCTTTTCAACCAATAAAGTTTCCTTACAGTATTTTCGTCCAGGCGCCGGGAAACCCTTTTTGGTTAGCTGTTGCGCCATACAAGTTAAATAAATAAATAAAAAATAAATAAAAATAAAAGGGTTTTGGCAGAATGTGGAACGCTTGGTGCTATTTTTAAGGTCAATTTTAACCTGAATTTATTTGTGGTAATATTTGGTGTTGACAATAATTCTGCGACTACACTGTCAGTAATGCAAAACGGCCTGCTAATGTATCTAGCAGAAACCCGGGGCGCTCAAGATCGAAGGTTGGTTTCTTGCTTATATTTGCAAACACAATATGGTGAGATGAGGACAAAAAGTAAAAAACTAAAACTGAATACCCTCAAAACTGAATTCCTCCTAATCGCTCCTCTCTCCAGTAACCATAATTCAGGACTGGATCAAACACATAACAGCACTCAACTGCCAATCACTGGGAATAACTCTGGACAGAAATCTAAATATGCAGAAACACATCAGCACCGCAACAAAAGGAGCAAACTTTCAGATGAACACATTGAGAAAACTAAAATCTTTCCTGCCCGAAAAGGAATACAAACTGCCAGTACAAGCTCTAGTTATCCCAAGAGTGGAATATGGGAGTGTCTCTCTCTGCGGCCTTCCCAGATCCTCAACAGCCCCTCTAAGAGCTTCAATCAAAGCAGCAGCTAGACTTATTACTGGCTCCAAAAGAAACTCCCACATATCCCTGGACCTAAGATCCCTTAACTGGGTACCTTTCGAAGCCAGAATTCAACAAAAAATCGCATGCATGACCCATAAAGCCATTCGTCACAGCACTCCCAGCTATCTGGCACAGAAAATGGTGCCTTCATGTGGTAACAGAGCGTCCAGAAGTGCCAGTAACCTCTTACTGAAACCACAAAGATTAATCAAGAAGAAAACATACAACTGAGCCTTCTCGGGGATGGCAACAAGGATCTGGAATGCTCTGCCCCCAGAAACTAGACGGAATCCCTCTACTGCATCTTTCAAAAAAGAAGTGAAATCTCTTCTCATGGCTAAATTCACTTGAGCCAGGGTTATTGCGATTATATGACTCTTGACGTGCATGGAACTTTATGTTATTTACTATATGCCTATGTGTCTTCGACATTTACCTTGTAAAGCACTCTGCTACCCGCAAGGGTCTTGTTCGCGCTATATATAAAACCCTCAAAATAAAATAAATAAACAATGTACGAATGGTGTAAGGTGGTATACATTGATCACACCTTATAATGACATCATCTTCTATAGACAGTTCATCAGCAACCTTACTGTAAGGTTGAAGTTCAGTGTCTACATTTCTTTCTTTTAGCCAACCATTGACAATAAATTCTTTCACTTTCCCCAACACAACATCATCATTTGCTTTCTTCCACCCAACCTCAGCACATTCCTTGACTTCAAACACATCCATTAATGCTATCAAGGAATCCTCTTTATCATCTTCCGGGTCTGCTACCTCCACATTACTAAACAGTACATTTGATAACATATCTGCTGTGACATTCTTTTTACCAGGAATGTATTTGACATCAAAATCATACTGAAGCAATTTAGTGGTGAGAAGGGACATGAGGGGAATGGTGTAATTGACTTTGTCACCATTCAAAAGGTACACAAGTGGCTTGTGATCGGTCTGTAATACAAACCTCCTACCCCACATATAAATTCTCACTTCCAGAGTAACATGCCAACAACTACTTTTTCAATCACAGAGTAGTTCAACTCAGGTTCACTGAGTACCCTTGAAGCATAGCTAATATTAACATCTTCATCTGATGTATTTTGAATCAGTACTGAACCCAATCCGCACTTACTCGCATCCATTGTAATGGTACAAGGTATGCAGGGATCATAAACTCTCAAAGCCTTGGCATTTGTCATTTAAATGTATCCTGGCAATCTTTGTCCCACACAAACTGAACTTTGTTCCTCAACATGTTAGTCAAACTTTTCATTTTTGTTGCATATCCTGGAATAAATCTGGTATAAAACTCACACAGTCCAATAAACAAGCATAATTTGCCTTTATTCCCGGGACTGGGGCACTCAACCACTGCCCTGACTAGCCTTAGCCTCGGACTAATGCCTTCACATGAGATATGACCTAAAAATTCAATGTCCCTCTTCCAGAACTCACAAATTTCCCTTTTTACCACCGCCCCATTATTCTAAAAAAAATTAAATTACTACTCTGGACACCTTATCATGATATTCCAAATGTTTTGCGAAAATCAGGACATAGTCCTAGAACAATAGGGCCCCTTGAATGCTCCCCAACTGTTGCTGAATGATTCTCTGAAAGACAGAGGGAGATGCCAGCCCAAACGGCATTCTACGAAATTGAAAAGATCCAAAAGGCGAGTTGAAAACAGTGTAATGATGGGAAGATTCTTCCAGTATCACCTGATGGTATGATGACGCCAAATCAATTTTGGAGAACCATTCCACCTGTCTTAGCTCTTCTGCAAGATCACTAATCCTGGGTAGTGGATGGGAATCTACCCAGATTTCTTTATTGAGCCTCCTCAAGTCAATACACAAACGCATTTCTCCATTTTGCTTACAGGCACAACCAGAGGTGACATTTATCTAGTTCAAGTTTTCAGTCCTCCCTGAGACTGAATGGCACATATGTAAGCTTGTGCTTAACAGGTTTTGCTCCCTGTTTTACCTTTTTTTCATATTTTTCCTAAGTTATTTGAAAAAAACTTTGGGAAACTCATTGTAAATCATATCTGATGAAGATAAGTCTTTGATGACCATAACCTGTACAGTAGCACCTGCTTTGAGCACCATTCAAAAGAGACACTGATGAAACCACCCTAAAATATTGAGTCCTCTAACTGCTGCATAAATCTTCCCTTGGATTTTGCATCCTTTTAATTCTAAGATGTTCCAAATTCAACCCTCTAATTCTATCTTCCTACATTCATAAGAAACTGGTGCTATATCAGGCATGAACAACACCCTGTCACACCATGTCTGGTGAAATAGCTGGGACGTCACCATTGTAATACGCACTCCTGAATCCACCAACAAATGCACAAATGTATCTAGCCCTACTATGTCAACATAGGGTTCTGCACACTTGCTCAGATCTCGGCTGACCACTTCTTCATCAGTCACCACTATCATCATGTCCTGAAATTCCGTTACTATGTTATGTTCAGTTGGGCAATCCTCATCCACCACACTATTAACTTTAGTTTAGTGCTTTTGTTTTGAAAACTCTGACATAATTTTGCAAAGTGTCCTACTTTAACACATCTACGCAATGCAAATTTTTTGGCAGGACACCCTTTGCTTTCCTTACCATGTGGGAGATTTCCGCTTCTAAAACATATGTTGGTACGTTTGAAAAACGTCTATTCTGTATTTTTGGTATGTTTACGTAAAGGAAGGCTGTTGGTTACAACACTAACATTCTCTTTTGAAGATTGTGCACTTAATTGTTTAAGTGATAGTTGAGCCAACTCCACACTTTTAGCCACCTTAATCACATCTTCCAAAGTTGGATCCTCCATTGCTAATAGCTTTTGTTGCATTTATCTGTATGAACAGTGACCAATGAACTGGTTCCTTACCAGTTGATCGTAAAAAGCTCTAGATTGACTTTGTGAACACAATTTTCTTAGCGTGCTAATATATGCATCAACATTTTCATTCAGCATCTGCGTTCTTTTGAAAAATGTATGATGTAATACTACTATACTGGGTTGCACGTCAAACCTCTTGACTAATTATTTTATTACTTCTTGGTAGTCATCTTACTCTTCCCCCTCAATCAAAACTACACCTGGAAGAGAGTTAAAAACTTCTCTACCTTCAAACCCTAATGAAGACAGTAGTAAGATTTTTTCCATTTCTGGTCTGAAGCAAGATGGCCCGATCTCTCCAAGATACATTTCAAAGGTATCAAACCATTATTTCCAGAGAATGGTTGGATTGCCTGGTGACTTTAAAAATGGAGGAGGAGGATTTACCGATTACATGTCTGTATGCACCAACTAATCCCTCAAAGCTGTATGCAACACTTACATATACATAAACTCGTTACAACAACTAATCTCTCAAAGATGAAAGCAATACTTACATATACATAGACCTGTGTTAAAATACTTCAGATATCAAGAACGTAATTAAATTGAGCTTTAGTACAACTAGTTGTGAAAATGTGTTGCTGAATCATGTAGGGAAAAACCACACTGCAGCTAATCCAGGTACCGTATTGTCTATGAGCTCTAACAAATGCTGTTGGCATCAAATTACGCATATTCTGATCAAAATGTACTGTTATAAATGCCCTTAAGAGGATTGTCATGGATATACAAACCATGCCGGTAGTGATATTTCTCAAATTGCAGAGCAAACACCAGCCTTGAATACGCTGAATGAAAATATGCTTTCAACTACTGGTGCGCATGTCACCTTAGCAGTTTGCGACACGCTTGAATGGTTTTAATGTAGAATACTGTGCGCACGTCACCGTTGACAAATGCCACACCTGTTTAATTAGAGTAAAATAAGGTGTGTGCATCACAGACAAAACATGCCACGCCAGTTTAATTGGAGGGAAGTGGCATGTGTGCCACTGTATGAAATGACAGGCCTGGAAAGTCAATGTGGGCCAAAAGGGGAACATGACACTGAGATAAAATCTGTATGGAGACTGGTGTGCGGGTCACCATTGATGTCTTATCTCTAAGACATTCTGAAATGGGGATTTTTTTTCACCTGGTTTCCAGTTACCTAAAATGGCATATAGAAACTGCGTAATGTTTCCAAAGCAACGTAGCCGAAGTAGCGTGGAGTTGCTTAGTTGCTAATGAGTACTGGTTGCTAGTTAACCGACACTTGTGACGCTGGTCACAAAGCTGCACGCAGAGAAAATGACCTAATTGATCGAACACCCTCGGAGGCACCCAATAGGTTAATTACTAGAAATGGCAGTTAGAATGTACTTGTCCCACCCTGGAAGAGATCCAGACAGTGACGTCTACAAAGTTGAGCCACTTGAGATACACCATAAGTCAGACTTTCAATTTCCGCATAATACTCTAATACAATATTCTGAATTATACCCAGACTTACAAAGCATAACAGAGTTCTTCATTACTCAATGCAAACTGCCATTCACGAATGCTACCACTAAGGCTAAGATAGCTGATGAACCTAAAAAGCTCTGGCCTGGACTATCCCACATTATTGACGCAAATGACTCTGTAGAAGAACATGATGAGTGGTTTGAAAAACATTATGTAAAACAGTCTCCCACATGGAAAATATATAAATCAAACGGTTCAAGAATCTCCTCAGTCATATTCCTCATTTCAAATTTTTTACCAACAAACATGCAAATTTACTAAAATTCTTGCTTCAGTGCATTGCGACAACACCAGAATTTTGCATTGTGCCAGACCTACTCAGTATTGCATGTTAATGATAACAGTGCATGCGCGTATGTAAAACACAACATGCAGCATGCAACACAAGCGTGATGTACACGCAAACAGCCTTGAATCGTGGGGCAAAAAAAACCTACAGGACTAATTCACCAATTTTAGTGGTGGTAAGTCAATTAAGAGGGACCACCCAGGATATCTGCATGTGAAAACAAAGAGTACAGACTGAGAGCCAGGAGAGTCAGGACTAGCCTGGAAGCGAGGAACCAGATCGTAATGATGGAAGAAAAAGATGCAGTTTGCAAATGAGAATGTCAAAATCATGAGCTCAGAGTTCAAAACCACCACGAATAATCTCTGTGAATTCTACAATTGCCCCTGGAAAAAAGCGGAATTGTGGAATGACAGCCTGGAAAAACCGTAAATGGTAAATTGCAAAATGACTATGAAAGAAATGTTTAAAAAAAGTGATGGGACATGATGCACTGAACAAATGAGTAATTGGCAGAAAACAGAAATTCAAAGCAGACAACAGGTGGGGGGAACCGATACCCTTTGTGGTCACATTCCAAGGTGCCTTCACTTTTTCATGTCCAATTCTATATCCTCCAATATGTATCCCTCAGCCCCAGTAAACATCCAATGCTGCTCAAGAAAAGTAAACAATTCAATTGATACATGCAAAGGAGTTGTAAGAAAGGTGCAGAGATGGCATTTATCTGGACTGAAGAAGTGACAACCATGCAAACATTTAACATGACAGTTCACACTGGGACAGTAATTAATCAAACATATGAACGATTGTGTTTATCATTAGGGAGGCACGGTCCAGCAATGTGCCAGTGTTCCCACTAGCTCAGAGGATAGGATTTAAGTAAAGTGATAACATGAAGAATCAGAATTCAACTTCAACGAAAAAAGACATACACTGCAACCTATTGGTCACAAAATCAGTGCATGTGTGAGGTCCATTATAAGGCACCATCAAACAGTGTTCCTTTCCAACATGTTTAACGCCCTTTCTAATACATTTAATTGCAACATGTGACACATTAGAATGATGGTTTTCTACTGGTCATGGACAGTTACTTTTACAACTCCATACACATTCTAGCACATCTTTAAATGTAAGCTATCACTGATGATGTCCCTTATGTCATGTTGGATGAAACAACGATATGCATCTTCTATTGTTTATCTTCTGCCTAGGTGGAAACAGTACAGCAGACAATGGTACCTACGTTTCTGAAAAGATTTCTATGACATCACCAATCATCAAACCATGTAATTGCTGGAGAATACCAAAAGCAGCCTCATTACGAGTGGCCCAGAGCGGCATCCTCAAAGGAGGTATGCCTCAGGGTCATTCTAACCTGACTGGTGTCTCTGTCTTTGGAATTACCAAGTACACAAATGCCAGAAACACCGCACCCGTGTACTGTGGTTCAGAGGCTGTGGATAGTTGCTGCACCTGTCCCCTACTGCCCTGGTCCAACACAATGGGGGTAGATGCAAGTGCTACACCCTTTTCTCCCCACACCTGGTCTACACTACACCTAACCATCCTGACACCCACATCACAGGCCTCCACAAAGCAGAGTACTCATTCACCTTCTCATACAAGCAGGTGGTAAATGGATAAGGATTTGAGGCTATTACTTCTCACAGAAGAGGGGAAATTAATGAGGATATGGATGTGGTATTCCCTGGTTTAGGTGTTAGTTCATATTCAAGGGGTCATAATGTATAATTCCTAGATTGAGGTCTTGGGGTGCAATCCAGAATATGTACATTTACCCACTCCCCCTTTTGCCCTGATTTAATTGCACCTAAATCCGGGGATTTCAAAATGCAGGCCTAAGTCTCCAAAGAAGAAAATACAATCACCTATGGCATCAGGCCCCACGTCAAACTAAACATCGATGACAGTGACAGCCACTAATGGCTAGGCCCCAAAAACTTCAATCCATTGGGATGTCCACAGAAACACAAAACCATCTCACTGACTTTGACAACAGGATAACTGATTGTCAGACACAAACTGCTACAGCTGTCAGCTGTTGAAGATCTCTTACCATTGATTCATGCAGATTTTGAAGCATCCAAAATAACAAAAAGCCCTTGAATGCAGTGTCCAAGGGGGCAGAGTACTACAAAACCTTCATGACAGGAATGGAGTATGCCTTGCAGGACACTAAGGTAGATTTGCTGGGCAGTGCAGCTGTGGTACTCCAGCTGTTGCCCTTGGTTACTTTGCCTGAGCCTGGAACTCCGGCAGCTGCTGGCTACCTCTGGACTGGGATGTTGGATGGGAGTCTTTCCTCCAAATAAAAGCTACTTGCTTTTACCTTATAGTAGATCTTCTTCCCATCAATTCACTAAGGACCTGCCTTGTCACACGGGTTCTTTGTCACAGCAGCACTAAAGGCCAATGCAAATTCCATGCTACGCCATAAAACTGTTGGCTAAATGGCAGAAGATGTAAAGAATGCAATTGGTCAAATGAATATTGACATTAAGAAGTCACTTAGGACAATGAGTGGGAAGATCAGCTAATCTGGCATGTGTGATACATGCCTTGGCAGGTGTAAGCTAAACATCAATGCCCAGATAGCCTTATCACAAGGGAACACAGCAACGGCTCTGCAATGAGCATCCCTCGGGAGTTCTCCTGAGTTTCAGACCAAGAGTGAGACAACTGTCCATGTCTGAGCCACCATCAACAAGAGGCAGAGCAATGATGACACCAACAGCATGGAACCCTCTCTATTGTGTAGTGTACTTATAAATTAAGATTACTGACTCTGTGGCAAATGGAATACAGTTCACATGTTGAAACTGACTTTCTTCTTGAAAAAGCTGTTTTGAAAAGTATTGTTTTGTTGCTCTTCAGTTGACTAAGGATCATTGTGATATTTGATGTGTGAGCTGTGTTTGATAGATCTATGCCAGTTTACACAAGAGACACACAGGTGATTTAGGGACTCTTTACATTTCTATGTAATATACTCATGACTATGTCCATGTTTGCTAGAATGATGCTTTAGATGTTGCTCTGCCTCAAATCTATGCAAGGTTTTTTAATTTTCCAAGGAATCAAGCAAGTAAAGACGTGTGTGACTTTGTTTCTCCTCTTTGGTCAACCCTGTGTCTATCACTGCTCTGGACTGTGTAGATGTCATCACCATCATTCTGCTCTGTACACAGTCTACTCTCAGCAAGTTCTAGACATGTGTGCTTCCTTCCTTACATGTGTTGGATTGGCTATAGCACAGACGATACCCTTCACTTTTGAAGACTGGCGCCTGGAGATTGTGAGGTCCTTTGTTGTAAAGGGCAAGTCTACCTTTAAGACACTTAGCAGGGATGTGAATAAACTATTGAAGCACATATGCTTTTTTAGGAGCCTGATACAATCAGATGTAATACTGGAATTAATTTGACATGTGCAGGGATTGTGAACTAACTACCAAACAGTGTCACCTTCCTTTTTTGTTTTTTCCCTATGCAACTGTCCTACTAGGGAAATGTGTGACTAATTGCGCACCACTTCCAATGACGCTGTTAAGTCTTCAGGGATTGCCACAGTTTCCAGATCCCACTATTCCCTTTAACACTACACTATGGGTTCTATCTCTCCACCACAGTTCTGTTATGATGCCTACACATTTCTATGTCGCTCTGCCCAGCTCACTGACTTCTTCGCCACCATCCAACTGCGTCTTTCTTTACGAGTTGCCAATTCAGCTGCGCCACCGTCCACCCACTCAAACGTCCCTTACCAGGGCCTTTCATGACCATCTTGGTTTGTGCAGAACAGGAGGGAGGTCACACTATTTTGCTCACTGCTTCAACACCAGGTTCAGTTTAAAGCAAAACTTGCACTGTGCAATGGAGAATCGTTTACCTGCACTAATTGTATACACAGAGGGCGTTGGATGACCTTTTAAACAACAGGATTATTGAAGGATATCGACTGGGGGCTAGGAGTCCATCAATTTCCCTACTACTGCAGCCACACTCTAGAATCCCCAATGTTTAGGTTGAGCTGGACAGTGCATGCACTGTCTCTTCGAGACCTGCTGTAATAAGTATGTGTGCATCAAGTTCATCCCCTTTTTTGCCATTTGTCTATGTCAGTGTCCTTTAAAAATTCCTACTTGCTAGTGGTCAGTCCTGCCTCTTTGTCCCTCCTTTCTCTCTTCTGTTCCTCCCACAAAGCAGGGGCTTAGTACTGTCTCATTCCGCTATGGCTCTTCAGCTGTTCTCTAGGGGACTCTTACTTTGTTGGTTTCCTGCTCTGTTACTGTTGGTCTTTATTCAGCTAATGCCACCATTGTGTAACTGCTGCCTCCCCTGCCGTGCCTCCCACTCTGTTGCTTGTTCAAGTAGCACTCAAGATGTACGTCTACATGCCATTTCTGCTTGGTGTATAGAGTAGAGGTTGAAACCAGTGCGGGTTGCCATTCCCTAATTAAAATCGACCTCCACTGCTCTGTTAAAGAACTTAAGACCAACAGCCCAGATATACTAGCGGTCCAAATAAAGGCACAAGATTGGGTGGGGGTAGATCTCTTCAATGTGTATGCCAGAGAAACAAAAGAGGGAACCACATCATCCACTCTCCAGGAGTTGGAGAACCTTCTAGACGCTAGAGATATCCCACTACCATTAATAGTCGCAGGTGACTTTAATGTCACCTTTGAATCATTAGGGCAGAAGAATTTATGTGGAAGTAGGGAGGAGCAGGAATTATGGATTATTCCCCCTTTGGACCTAACTCCCATCAAAGAATTGTCCCAAACAGCATTGCAACTTAATGCAATAACCCTTGAATTTGGCTTAAGGGCTACAAATGGGTGAACCATCTCTGATAAGTTGGGAGCAAATACTTTTAATCAGACCACCAACATGAGCCGAATTGACTATTTTTTGTTGGTCTTGAGATTATGGATCAAAGTTATTTATATGGTTGTAGCCTGTACTACGGATAGCGATTACAATCCCCTTGAGCTTACTCTAATCTCTCCTTGGGCCAAACGCTTAAATTCCTCAGATACTACTCTCGCCACCAGGGTGGTCTATTCTACTAATGATAATAAGTGTTTTAAATGGGCTTGTGTAGCAATGGACCCGGAGAAATTGGCCTTAATTAACACCAACCTGGAGGCTAACATTAGACAGATGCTTAGTTTGCTACAACCCCTGGGTGACTACACCAAGATTGCTGATTGTCACACCAAGTTTTTTAACTTGCTAGCATCTTATTTTAAAGTCCAACGACGCCCACAGGGTAGGACAAAAAGCTCAAATCCACAGTTTGCTTGGTTTACACGAGAGTGTAGGGACATTAAAACCAAACTGACCATTGCAATTCAACTAAATAATGTAATTTTAATGAGGGAAATTAGACGACCCTACAAGAAAGCTATTCTCAAGGCCAAAATAATTGGGAAATAGAGTGCTGGTCACTGATCAGTGACGCTTGCGCCAAAAACGATACACAAAGTTTTTGGCTTCTAGTAACTAGGAGAAATGGAAATAGGTCCCAGTCGCTTGACAATAATATTGCTGTCGAGGCATGGCATCACCACGTCTCGTCACTTTGTACTGGAGATCCTGACCAAGCTAACGAAAACCCAACAATCGTCTATGATTACACTCAGATTGATGTGTTCTTCTACCTAGCAGAAATAAGAACCAGTATCAACGCAATTATTAGATCTAAAGCCCCTGGGCCTGATGCTATTCCGGGCGACGTATTTCTTAGCAACATCGACAACTGGTCATTGTATATTCTGGCCCTGGCCAATGGAATAGCCAGTGTTCAAGAAGGGTGATCGCTCACTGCCCTCAACCTACAGATCCATTAGCCTGATCGACAGTGTTTAACAGGTCTTTGCCCAGGCACTTCTTATGAAAATCAAAATTTGGATAGGTGACAATAGCATTCTGTCCATCTTTCAAGCCGGGTTCAGACAGTAAGCACTGTCGATCAGGTCTTCCGCTTTCAATTATTAGTTTGGAGAACTGTGACAATCTCTCAGGGTAGCTTATACGTAGCTTTTATTGATCTACGGTCTGATTTTGACCTTATCCCCCGATATAAACTTTGGTGTGTCTTGAAGGAAATGGGCATCCCTTCTGAAATTCTAGCATGGACCGGTCACCTGCATGAGAACAACTATGCAAAGGTCCGATGGGGTAAACAAGGTCAATTGTCTGACCCGATCAGGGTAGGCAGAGGGGTCCGACAAGGGTGCATTATGGCCCCCACCCTTTTCTCACTCTTCTTCAATGGAGTTGTCCAGTATCTTGCGGAGAGCCCAGCTGATGCACCAACCCAGAGCAGTAGGAAGTCTGAACTTTTAAAGAAATAATACCTATGACGCTATAGATTGCTATTGTAAATCCGAATGTTTTATTATGTCTGTATTGCATTATATGTGTGTGGTACTTTTATGGCCGTAATGGCCGAAATAAAGTTACTGACTAACTGGCGATTCCCTTCCCTACTTACATATTCAATTTGCACAAATGCACTGTGAAATGTAAGTTTTAAAAATACAATCATTTACACTTACTCTTTACATTCAACATTGTGTTTTTGCCTTTGCTAAAAGTATCTGCTTATTTATATAAACTTTTACAATAAACATGCATCATGTTTAAACCTTTTCTACCGCACTAATTCACTGAATGTTCCCAAGCAAGACCCATATGCAGTCCAGGAGAGCAATAGCAAATTTTACAGCTATGCCTCTCCTTTCACAAGACAGCTATAAACTATGCAGCCCCCTTCCGGCACCCCTCCCTCCTGCTGGTAGTGTGTCTCTCTTCCCCCACAAGAAACAAATTTAGCCAAACAATGTGCCTACACATTTCTCCCAACTGAAACCTAACACCCTGAAGCATGGTGTGGAACAATGCAAGCCACAAATATAGCGCTATTCCCCTCCTTGGCCATACCTATGCAGACAGCACTTCAAGGAAATCTTTGTAGCCAGCCTGACAAAAATCTCCTTTGAAACACACGGGCCCGGTTCCCGCTGATTCTGCCAAACCCGTTTCCTTGGCTGTGGTTTCGCTAGATAGTAGGTAGAAACAGTGGGAATTGCGATTCTCATATTAACATGACTAGAGAATCTGGATTTCATTAAAGACACTAAGGCTGACATTATGCATTATCTTTTATCTCTTCTACAGTCTCCAAGCAGCCGCATACATCACAATAGTAAAGTTCTAAATAAGAATAAAGGCGACACATGAAAGGCATGAGACAGTAACAATCAGCCTCTTTTAAATGAGGAAAGGATAAGTCCATAAAACTTGAGATGTCGTAGGAGAAAACTTCAGGAAATACTCCGGGTGATCCAGAAGAACGAAGGAAGGAGGAACGTAGAATTACTCCAATCAAACTTCAGGGCAATCTTCAGATGACCAGTAGAAGGAAGGAAGGAGGAACGAAGAAGAATGTAGAAGGTGGTAAGACCAGCAATTAAGGATTACCTGAAAGGAGAAGTGAGTCCGTGCAAGCGAAACTGAATACGGCATAAGAACAGGAGAATAACAAAAGAGAAAAAAAGAGTACATAAATATAATAAGCTTTACAATAACAAGTGATGGTAAAGAACATTGCCAAAATGAAATGCCACCAAAGGGTGGGAAGGGAGGGATAATGTCAGCCTCCGTGTCTTTAATGAAATACAGATTCTCTAGTCATGTTAATATGAGAATCGCAATTTCATTACAAGCCTGGAGGCTACATTATGCATGTTGGTAGCTCTCTAAATCAACATCAGACATGTGCTCAATAGGTTTACAATAGTGATGAGCAAAGGTACTGGCATTAGACCAGTCAGCAGCTTTAAGGATGTCATCCAACTAACCTCCAGACCAGAGAGATTTACTCGCCATAGCACCCCTAAGGGAATGAGCTTGAAATTTGTTTAAATCAATACCAGCTAGACTCATAGCGGATTTGACCCATCTAGCAATAGAAGAACTTATACCTTTGTGGGGTTTCACAAAGGAAATAAGTAATTGATTAACACCTTGTGGACGAAAAGGAAGCATTCTGCGGTCGTATTCTTTCATGCACTCCACCACGCAGAGATTGGGACATAGATCAAAACGAGGATAAAAAATAGAGTCAGACATTGTCTTTTATGAATGTCAAATTTGACACCAAACATGTTAGAAGAACGGTAAGAAATTTCCAGGGCCTTATTATATGAAACTCTCCTACAGGCGATAAGGCATAACAGCGTAGCTAATTTAATAGAAAGGTTTTTTTCTGTTAAGAAGAGAATTGCAAGGCCAATTATTATAGAGATCGAGAATTAGTTTAACATCCCACAAAGTTTCGTATCTCCCTTTAAGCGAATACTTTTCATGACTCTACAGATAATGACGTTCTTAACAATAGTGTTTCCGTTTATGAGGGCATGACCGGCGGAAATAGCAGATCTATAACAAATAATAGATGTGTAACTGAGCCCCCTGTCAAATTGTTCAACAAGGAAGTTGACTATGTCAACAATAGGGGCCTCCAAGGGATCCAGGTTCCTTTCCAAGCACCAACGTACCCATAGTTTCCAGATGTAATGTGTGCCTGGTGCCCAAGATTCTCCAAGGAGAGTTGCAGCCGACTCCGAAAGGCCTGAGATTTCGTTGGATCTCCTGACACTTTCCAGGCAAGAAGGGATAAACTCCCGTTGTGAGTTAGGGGGTGAGTCCGATCGTCTGCGTCTGTAAGAAGATCCTCTAAGGGAGGAATTAAAAAAAGGAAGACTGCAAGTCAGTTCTAGAATGGTCGGGAACCAAGCTTGAGAATCCCAGAAGGGGGTTATCAAGAGAAGGTAACACTGTTCTTGTCTCACTTTCTGAAGGACCCTCTGGATCATGGCGAAAGGGGGGAATGCATACCCTCGGGTCTCCTTCCAGGATTGAAGGAAGGCCTTGACTGCCAGAGCACCCGGGTCGGGCATCCAGCTGAAGTAATTCTTGAGTTGAAAGGACAGTCTGCTTGCGAACAAGTTTATCTCTAGGGGGCCCCAGATTTTGTTCCGGATATTGGATATGGAAACATTCAGTTTCCAATCGCTGTAATCTATAAGGAACCTCGAGTTCCAATCTGCAGAGAAGTTTGCCTTTCACGGAAGGTATTCCGCTTTGAGGGAGATCTTGTGCTCCAAACAAAACATCCAAAGTTTCTTGGCTAGATTGGACAGGTCCGCAGATTTTGTGCTGCCCAAGCGGTTGATATAAGCCACTGCTGACATGTTGTCCATCTTTAGAATGACGGACCTGCCCTGGAGAGAATTTTTGAAACTCATAAGGGCGTAGAGACCAGCAGTCAATTCCAGGTAGTTTATGTGGTGAAGAGATTCTTCTTGAGACCACAGGCCACCCGTGTTTTGATGGAGCAGGCAGGCTCCCCAGCCATGAAGGCTCGCATCTGATTCCAAAATAAATTCCGGTTCTGAACCGAAAATTGCCTTCCTATTCCACGCGTCTAGGTTGTTCAGCCACCAAGTTAATTCTGAACGAGCTTCTTGGTCTAAGCAAATCTGATCTCCGTATCAAAGACCGGATCTTAAGGATCTTGCTTTGATCCTCTGAAGGGCCCGATAATTGAGGGGTCCGGGAAAGATGGCTTGGATGGGAGATGAGAGGAGGCCTAGAAGTCTGGCTAGTTCTCTCAGAGATAGATCTTGACGTTTCAAAACGGACCTTATTTCTTTTCTGATTTTTGAGATTTTCTTTGAGGGAAGTAGAAGGCAAGGTACCGTGTCTACCGTGGAGCTCAGAAATTCCAAGGACCTGGAGGGAGTCAGAGATGATTTCTCCTTGTTTATGATGAATCCTAGACTCTCTAGGATATTCATCGCGAAGTTCAGATCTTTGACCAAAAGAGAGGCATCTTGGGACATAATAAGGATGTCGTCTAAATAAATGATTAGGTGAACGCCCCTTGACCTTAGATAAGAGACAATGGCTCTCATAACCTTGGTGAAGCACCAAGGGGCGGAAGAGAGTCCGAAGGGGAGTGCTTGAAATTGGTATAAGCGGGTCTTCCATATAAATTGGAGAAAGGGTTGATGAATCTCTGCCATAGGGATAGTGAAGTAGGCATCTTTCAGATCTAGTTTGACTAGCCAGTCTCCCTCTAGAAGTAAGTCTCTGAGAAGATGGATGCCCTCCATCTTGAAATGTCTGTACGTGAGAAACTTGTTTAGATCTGAATCATGGAGGAAATCTCCTCTTCTATGATAACTTGTTGATCCGCAGTCAAGGGAATTTCCTTTGGGAAGGATGTCTGGACAGGTGTAAGTGAGAAATCTATCATAAAACCTTTTACAGTATTTAAGACCCAAGAATCTTGAGTAATCAACTTCCATTTGTCCAACAAATGTCTTAGTCTGCCGCCCACCTTTAAGGGGAAAAAAGGAGAAGGGAGGACACTCAGCTGAGGATGTATTGGAATTAGTTGTTCCACGTGACCTAAATCCTCTGCCTCGTTGGCCTCTACCTCTTTGAGGGTAGAACTGTGGAACGTTGAATTGTTGGTATCCTCTACCAAATACACGGCCTCGGGAATAGGGCCTTTGATTAAAGCGGCCGGAAGAGGGGCCCCGTCTTCCGGCCCTTCCAAAAAGGTTTTAATTAGTATTGAACACCTTTCGCATATTTTGTTTCGCTTTGTCAAGGGCGGTAAATGTAGAAACATATTTGCCCAGAGATTTGATGAGTGCTTCCCCGAAGAGCAGCCCTTTAGGGCTCCAAGAGGGTTCTTTATCGGCCAGGTCGCTTAGCTTGGGGTTTATTTTAGTAAGGACGATTCTACGTCTCTCCGCGTTAATGCTTGCATTGACATTGCCGAGAAGGATGATAGCCCTCAGGGCCATCCTCTAATCATTTCAGTGTTAAGATGAGTGTCCTGAATATGGCTTTCTTCTGCAGAGTCCAAAATTCTGGCCAGTGGACCAAGGACGTCTAGGAGATGGTCTTGACAGCCTTTAAGGGATTTTTCCATCCCCTTTCTAGGGTTACGTCCTAGTTTGAAAAGAAACATGATCAGATCAGGATCGAGATTAGGGGTATAGCAAGTTTTGTCTTCCAAGGAAGGTCTTGAACATTCTGCCCTCATGACATTGCGTGTTTCTCTTTCTAAAGGATTCCTGATCCATTTCTTGATAAATTTCGCAACATGGTCTTGTGGAGACCATTCAGAGCTCCGAGGGTGCTTCACATTTAGTGGGAAGAACATCTCTTCTCCCAATGGATTAAGGATGGTATCCTTGGAGCAAGATGGGATGTCATCCATCAGTTCATCAAAATCTTGATCCTCGTCATTGAGATCGAGGATATATTCGTCCAAAAATTCAGAGTCATCTGAACCAATATCATCCATGCTATAAAGAGCATTTCTGTTTTTTGTGTCGCTTAGGACACCTGAATTAGTTGTGCCGCTAAGGACACCCTGGTGATTTGAGGTGCGAGGACCTCCATTATCCGATGAGGTGCCAAGATCTCCCTGACTTAACGAGGTGCCAAGACCTCCCATGCTCTAATCGACATTCTTGATCTTTTTAACTCTCTTGCCCATTGGATCTGGATCTGGAAGGGGGCGCTTAGATGACATATTTTGAGAGAGATTCTCTAGCATACATGATATAATTTCCTTTTTCACCCTCATTTTAAAAGCCTAATTTTCCAAATTGGCGGTAGGGGCGGAAGCCTCATCAGAGTCAGAGCTAGACATTGTAAGGAACAAGGTCCTAGAAATGTATGAGGCCGATAAAGGGCAGGAGTAATGAGAGATTATAAAGAAGGAAGGAGGCCTTGAAGAAGGGTAGAGAGACACCTTCAAGTAGGGAACAGGCTCTCCGATTAAACAGAAATCCCCTTTCTTTTTTTTAAAAGGTAGCAAATAAAACAATGTCACTTGCGGTTTACTGCGAGTAGGAAGAAACGCCTCTCAAACTCGAGCGTTTACAGCGTGAATAAACGGCTCTCAACTCGAGCATTTACACCACGGGGTAGCGTGCGGTTGCCATGGATACCCTCGGGCCTCGAGCTCGATCGACTTAGCGATCAGCTGGAGGCTGGAGGAGAAGGGGAAAGGCACTAGGCAACGGGGAGACGTCACGCTCCCGTTGCCGAGGTACCTTCCTCTGCGTGTCCGCTTTGAGTGGAAAGGCGGAGAAAAGGTCGCAATGTCGATAAAGCACGACTCGGGAGTCTTTACACCGTCTCTACGAGTCGCGGTAGGCTGATGGCTAAACTCACCTTGGGGGCATCTTAAGAGTGCTGTTTAGACGAAAACACGCGCTGAAAATAGATTGCGATTAAATGCGGGAAAGAGGGGTATTAAAGCATGAAACCTCAAGTAGAGGGGGCATAGAGAGGGCCACAGACATGCGCACGTTCGGAGAGGAAAGAGGGTATCTCCGTAAATTGGAGATTGGTAGTGAGGAGGGGTGTGGAAGGGTGGGGGGGGGATCCACACCAGAACACACCCTAAAGTGGAATAAAAAGCGGTTAAGCAAGTAAAATACAATAAAAAGCGTGAAAGAGTAAGATCAACTTATCTGCTTGAAGCCGAATTTAAAAGGGGCTGATTGTTACTGTCACATGCCTTTTATGTGTTGCCTTTATTCTTATTTAGAACTTTACTACTGTGATGTATGCGGCTGCTTGGAGACTGCATTAAAAGATAATGCATAATGTAGCCTCCGGTCTTGTAATGAAATCTCATTCATGCACTCATGTGTGTTACTAATTAGATGACGAGGCATTTGGCTGTTTCTGTACCACCTCGCGGTGGCTCGTTCTGGGTTATTATGCTGTCCATCAGCGTCAAATCGGATTTGCTTCCAACAATACAATATTAGTTTGCTCCGGAGTACAGCCACACTGTAAGCTGTCCTCAGTGGAACTGGGATCACGTATAGGCCAGAGATAGTACACCCTGCAGTACTATTTTAACAATATGAAATTGTCTACGAACAGTCCTGTGACATTAAGTATGATTAGCAGGACATCAATAATCAATGCAATATGTAGTGATTATGTGTATGTATTTATTTGAGACCTATTCTTCATTCAAGGCATTTCAATAATTATGATGTACACATTTGTATCTAAATTATTATAAGCACACATCTATAAAAAATACACATCTATAAGTTGCATATCTTGCTAGAAAATCCACATCTACAAAAATTCACATCTATAAAATCCACATCTATGCTAATTATTGTGTCAACTATAAATGATCATGTAACTGTTTAACCACATTTAAATATTAATGAATCAACATTTTAAAACAATATGTTTTATAAGAGTGACGTGTGCTGTACGATAGTGTACATCTCAGCATTAATCTTGAAATTAAAGTAGTCAGGCAAACATTCTTCTTGAATGGGAACGACATTTGCAGACCAAGATCAGCCAGAGCAACATCATTACATTGAGGCCAAATACCCCAACAACCGACAATAAGGTCATTAAACTTTACAGTGTTACATTTTGTAAGATCTTTGATTTGCTTCGATAAATCCTGATAGCAGTACCATTTTTGGTGAACACTACATCTGGTTTTCTTAGTTCACCTTGACTATTTTTAACATCAGGTTCTCTGTATGTAATCCACCCACACCTTTTTGCTCTATCAATGAGCAATTCTAACACTTTGTTATGACTTTTTATCCTCATGTCCTTGGTTTTAGGACATTCACCTGAAATATGTGAAATTGTTTTGCACACATCTTTGCAGTATCTACAAGTAGCAAATGTACGATGTCTTCCCCTAGTGATGGTTTCTCTAGTATACAAAACATTTGCTCTCAACATCAGCGCAGCTATGTATTGATTTTCTTTAGTTTTATTGTGCTTGCTGATCCAGAAATTTGAGGTTGGATTACTTGCTATGTATTTTATACCATCACCTTGGACAGGGAGATTTGCCCATTTCTCAAATTCCTCTTTCCTCCAATCATATGTATCTACCAAATTCAATTCATAACTCAAAAATCTACTGTCTAAAATATTGAGTTGGTGTGTTGTGATGATGCTATCAATTTTTTCATTGATTACTTCTCTTGCATACATGAATGAATGAGCGATGTACAGATCTAGAGCTTCCCTGAGATACAATAAACTATTAATTTTGTTTAGACCAATTGTCGTGCATAACTTTGGTATAGTGAGGCCCAAAGGATCTTTTCGAATACAGGAGACCATCACATGTGTATGTAGGTAGGTGTAGGAAATGTTTGACATACTTTTTTATTGTTTGATCCAGAATTTTTAAAGTTTTAGCTTCTGTTCCTCTTATTTCCAGTTTAAATTACAGTTTAGGGATCAAATATTGATACAAAATTTTAAATTTTTGCCTGGGCTTAAGTGGTAAATTGTCGAGTTTTTGAGCCCAGTCAACCAGAACCTCATTAATTTTCTTGTTGTTTGAATGGCCGGTTTGTGGATCAAAGTTCAATCCGAGGTATCTCTCACATTCTCCTGGATGAATGTTTACAATATTTTGTTTTTCAAATTGACATGGTTTACAGTTGTTAACCAGGATCTTATCTTTATGGTGACTTATATAAAATCCATGTGTTTTTTTCACATTAAGTTTTAAGCCTTTAGTTTTACTGAATTTTTCAATGATTTTCAGATTTGTACTCATTC
Source organism: Triturus cristatus (assembly GCF_964204655.1). NCBI lineage: Eukaryota > Metazoa > Chordata > Amphibia > Caudata > Salamandridae > Triturus > Triturus cristatus. The sequence continues at coordinate 945,609,226 of NC_140582.1, forward strand.
CTTCCCAGGTGTTGCTGAGTACTGCGTTGTCATCGGCAAAGGCAAGAGCGGTGATTTGCTCAATGAGACCATCGGAGCCGAATGTGAAGCCCTTGCCGTCTTTCTGAAGATCACAGATCAAAGGATCCATGGCAATGTTAAACAACTGTGGGGATGAAGAGTCACCTTGCTTAACTCCCAACTTCATTGTTATTTCTGGAGTTGCTTCATTGTTTTTTCCCTTGAAAAATGTTGTTGAGTCAGTGTATAAGTCTTTTATTATGTCTCTGATATATGATGGAACACTGTGCCTTTCAAGACTCTGTAAAATGTGACCATGGCTGACAGAGTCAAAGGCTTTTGAGATATCTATGAATACCACTGCTAACAAGCTACTGTTCTTTCGAACCCCTTTTATGATGTTTTGCAGAAGAGTCAGATTTTCGAGACAAACTCTCACTTTCATGAAGCCTATATGTCTCGTAGTCATTTCAACGGAAGATGTGAGTTCTTCAGTTAGTATTTTCGTGAACAACTTCAAGAATGCCGTACCGATGGTAATTGGCCGCCAATTACTGATTTCTTTTAAGTTCGCTAATCAGTACATTCTTAGGTATTAATATCGACTGGTTCTTTTTAATACTTTCCGGTACTCTTCTCATTGATAACCAAGACGATAAGATTCTGAGCAGCAGTCTTGGTTGCTTGTTATGCACGTTATTCAAGTCATTCATGCCAATCTTGTCAGGCCCCACTGCTTTCTTTAAATCTGATTCATCGAAGGCTTTAGTTATTACGAGCTGTGTAATCTCTTTCCATAGTCTTCCATATTCCCATTTATCCGGTATCTGATCAATTGGGATGAATTTGGGATTTTTCTTGTTTTCTTTTTCAAAAATGTCTTTATAATATTGGAAGATTTCATCAGGGCTGATTTGGCAGGTGGCATCTTCTGCCCCATCAGTGATTATCCAGGCAATTTTCTTTTTGTCTTTTTTAAACATTGCCTGGTATTCTTTGTAGCTGCCCTTTGCTTTTGCATAATTTTTCTTGTGTGCCCAATAGAGCCTTCCATTTTTCTTATCTTGCTTTGCTATCTGTTGCTCATCTTGAGCAGAGTTCATAGGCTCATTATTGGGTTTGCATGTTGGTTCGGTACGATTTGCTGGTACAGGACATATATCATTGGTGTTTTCTGAGATATAAGTCACTATCTGATCCATCAGATCCATAGCAGCATCATGATGCTGGATGTTTTTGGTGTACTTCTCGACTTCTGTGATTCTATCATTTAGTTCATCAAAGTTTTTTATGTTTGATGCTCGTTTCCGATTGATAAAGTCTCTGCGCCTTTCCATTGTTACTTTCACTGAAATCTCAGGTTCATCGCAGGAGTCATTCTCAGAGATATTGGATGCCTGCAGTACATCCTTTGCCGATTTTTTGCTCTTATCTCTTCTATCTTTTCTTTTTTCTGCAATTTGTTTTGTTTTTATTGTCAAAATGCGGAACCATCAGCGCATTAATGTTTCTCTTATTCCCATACACTTTTTCAAATTCTGCTAATAGCAGTATTTCTTCCTCTGACCATCATTCTGATGGTTTGCTACTTGCTAGAGCTGCTAGTCTAGCCTCATTTTGCACTCTTAGATGCGCATGCCGAGCATGTTGCGAAACTCCAATCTTTGATCCGAATCTGAGGTCACAGAAGCTGCATAGGAATTGCAGCACTTCTTTTTGAGGTCTTCCTTTACATTTGGCATAATGGCATGCAATATACGGATTTTCGGCTTCTTTGTCCCATTTTGAGCAATAGGTTTTGAGATAGAAGCCTTTATGTTTGTTAGAGACATGTTTTCTTAGTTCTTTAAATGTTCCCAAAATGTCTCCACACAAGTCACAATTATACTTTTCGTTTGGGTATTTCCAATATGTGACTTTCTTTGTGTAATCACTTTTCTTTGTATTCAATTCTTTGCTGACCTCGTACACATCGGGTAGATTTTCTAAGTTTGTTGTAACAATGTCATACTTGGCTGAGGAGGCCACAAATTACATGGTTTTGCTGAGGTTAGATGTAGTGTCTTCATCTTGTAATCATAGCGAAGGAAGGTCTTAGAATTAAAACCTCACATAAAGGTAGCACCCCAGACTGCGAAACATTAACCTTCCAAATAAAAATTACAAACAATTACACGTTTAATGGAATACTAATATATAGACCACCCAGTGCAAAAACTCCCTTAATAGACTTGTTAAGTCCATTTCTTGAATCTAGTGTGTCATGTCCAGACTATACCATCTTAGGTGATTTCAATCTGCATCTAGAGAAAAATTCAGACCCTAAGATAACAGCATTCATTGATGCAATGGCAAACTTCGACCTGAAACAGAAAGTACTATTAGGTACCCACAATGCCGGACATACAATGCCGGATGGTATCTTCACATCATGTCAGAGCTTAAACAAAATTGACACTCTCCCAATCCCATGGTCAGACCACAAACTAGTAAGATTCACACTGGAAATTAAAGAGGACACTGGAAGACCGGTGGAGCATATTAAACAAGCAACCTACCGTGACTGGTCTAAAATTGACAACCAAGCATTTATAGAAAAACTCCAAATATCCCAGCCTACATTAGACGATAACAGTAATATAGCCTGCAAACAATTTAATGAATGGATAGAGAAGGCAGTCGATCTGACAGTCCCACAAAAAAAGGCTACTCTTAAAAGAAAAACCCCCTCACAACCCTGGTTCTCAGAAGCTCTAAAAACACAAAAACAAACATGTAGAAGAGCCGAGAAAAAATGGAGAACTAATTACGATACCCAACTCAGACAAGAATACAAAGATACCCTAAACAGCTACAAAAAACTAATAATAGTAGAAAAAAGTAAATACTTTGTTAAAAAGATCAACGAATCAAAAAACTCCAGCAAAACCCTCTTTGATACTGTCAAAAAATTATCAAAGTTCGAAAACAACAACCCAGAAGCACTGTAATCAGACTTCTGCAACATACTAGGAGAATACTTCGTGAATAAAGTCTCATCAGTGTACGAATCCTTCAAAAATCAGAACACTGAGACAATAGAAGGGGACACATCACAGCCACCAATTCAACAAGATCAATCAGTTTTTAGATTTACACCACCTACAGCCGAACAGATTGAGAAAGAGATCCACACTACCAACTCAGGCAGCCCAACGGACCCTTGTCCACCCAAAATAATGCAGGTTTGTTCCATACAACTAAGCCGAGTAGTGGAAAAATTATTCTCCAAAATTATCAACACCAATATCTTCCCAGATGACTGGAAGATGATATCTATCAGGCCACTACTGAAAAAACCCAACCTAGATTGCGAAAATCCTAGCAATTATAGACCCATAGCCAGGATCCCTTTTGCCGCAAAAATCTTGGAGAAACTGCTAAATAAACAGCTATCCCAACATCTGACGGACGGAGATTGGCTGGATCACTCCCAGTTCGGTTTCCGGGTAGAACATGGGACGGAGACGGCCCTGATCACAGCAGTGGAGGAGCTTAGGCAAATAATGGACAATGGATCGAAGGCCGCCTTGATATTACTCGACTTATCGGCGGCCTTCGACGCGGTCAGCCACGAAATCCTTATTACACGGTTAAAAACAGCATACATACATGACACAGCATGCGCTCTCACAGCCTCCTACCTAGAGAATAGAACTTTCTCAGTAGAATTAGGAGAAGCAAAATCCAAGCTGTTCAATCTACCATGCGGAGTCCCGCAGGGCTCATCGATGAGCCCTACTCTTTTTAATTTATATGTAGCTCCACTTGCACAAATAATAAGGAACAACGGCTTCACTCCTATATCCTACGCCGACGACACCCAAATTGTGGTGTCAATAAGCAAGGAGGTACAGGACACAGCAGAAAAATTTCAAATCTGCATGACAAAAATCAGTCAATGGATGAAAATGAATTGCTTAAAGTTAAACGGAGACAAGAGTGAGGTCATGATACTAGGAAGAGACACAAACATATGGTCCCCCATATGGTGGCCTAAAGATATGGGAAGATGCCCAGAGTCGTCAGAAAAGGTAAAAAACCTAGGGATCATGTTAGACACTAACCTTTCTTTCGACGCTCAAGCCAGCAAACTAGCTTCGTATCTCTGGTACATTCTAAAAATGATCAAAAAGATCCTACCGTACTTACCGTATGATTCACGCAAGACAGTGGTGACAGCACTAGCCTTGTCCAGACTGGATTACGGGAACGGCTTATACGCCGGAGCAAGGAAGAAAATCCTACTTAAACTACAACGCCTGCAGAATGCAGCAGCCAGGTTGATACTAGGAATACCAAAGTTCGAACAAGTAAGCCATAAACTAAAAAATCTGCACTGGCTACCAATTGTAAGTAGGATACATTTTAAATCATTATGCTTGGCATACAAGGCACTAAACGGAATTGGATCACAATTTCTAAAATAACATCTGCAACTATATGAGCCAAACAGATTACTCAGATCCAGCCAAACGAAATGCATCAGGGTCCCTAGATTTCGGAAAACTAACTGGGGAGGAAGAAGCTTCCTGGTACACGCAGCAAGAATATGGAACCAACTACCACTAGACATAAAAACTAGTCCATCCCTGAAATCCTTCAGAAAGGAAGTCAAAACATGGCTTTTCTTCACACATCTGTAGTCAACATCATCAGACCCAGTGGTATATCTCAGCGCCAAGACGCCCTCGGGCAATCGCGTGCTATACAAATAGATAAATCAATCAATCAATCATGTAAGGAGGGTGAACTAGGTGCTATATCGTGACCTGAATCGTTGTTACTTGTTGCATTATTTGAAGTGGGTGCTGTGTTGTCAAAGTCGGTAAGGAGGTTAATGATTTCGGAAAAGACAGCACCTCCTTTTGCCATCTTAACGGGGTTTTTAATCGCCAGGAACTACCCCATCTGGAACTGTGTTTGTTTGCTTCACCATTTCTCACTATCACGCTCTCCGCCATGATAGAGCCTTGTTTGGCCTGCCTCTATAGACTTTCCTACGAATAGTCAAACACTATAGAGGCAGTTACCAGCGGGACCCGCCTCGGGCCTTCGCGATACTTTGTTTTAATTAAACAGTCGGATTCCCCTGGTTCGCACCAGTTCTAAGTCTGCTTATAGGCACCGGCCGATGCAAAACGCCGGCCCCGTGCCCCCGGGCGGAAGCACGGGGAGAGGTGACCACCACAGCTGGGGTGATCCACAGGAAAGGCCTTGCTCGCGTCCAGAGTCGCCGCCGCCCAGGCGGGTGGCGCCTTGTCCAGCCGCAACACACGCCCAGCCCCTCTTCGCAGCCCAGCCTTACCGACCCAGCGCTTGGAGCCAATCCTTATCCCGAAGATATGGATCTGACTTGCAGATTTCCCTTACCTATATTGTTCCAACATGCCCGAGGTTGTTCACCTTGGAGACCTGCTGCAGATATAGGTACGGCCCAGTGCGAGATTTACACCATCTCCCCCGGATTTTCAGGGACCAGCGAGAGCTCACCGGACGCTGCCGGAACCACGATGCTTTCCAAGGCTTGGGACCCTCTCTCGGGGCGAACGTATTCCGGGGCCCTGCCCTTCACAAAGAAAAGAAAACTCTCCCCTGGGCTCTCGCCAGGTTCTACGGGATCGTTTGCATTACCGCACTGGACGCCGCGAGGGCGCCCGTCTCCGCCACTCCAGGTTTGGGGATCTCAACCCGACTCCCTTTCGATCGGCCGAGGGCAACGGAGGCCATAGCCCGTCTCTTCCGAACGGCGCTTGCCCATCTCTTAGGACCGACTGACCCATGTTCAACTGCTGTTCACATGTAACCATTCTCCACTTCGGCCTTCAAAGTTCTCATTTGAATATTTTCTACTACCACCAAGATCTGCACCTGCAGCGGCTCCACCCGGGCCCTCACCCTGGGCTTCCGTGCACACCGCAGCGTCCTTCCTACTCATCCTGGCTTACCCCACGCGGCTCTCAGTGCTGGCAACGGCTGGGTATGGACCCAATGATCCAGCTCCATCCATTTTCAGGGCTAGTTGGTTCGGCAGGTGAGTTGTTACACACCTTAGCAGATTACGACTTCCATGGTCACCGTCCTGCTGTCTATATCAACCAACACCTTTTCAGGGGTCTGATGAGCGTTAGCATCGTGCGCCTTAACCCGGTGTTCGGTTCATCACGCCGCAACAGTTCTGCTTACCAAAAGTGGCCCACTAGGCACTCGCATTCCATGCCCGGCTCCACACCAGCAAGCCGGGGTTCTTACCCATTTAAAGTTTGAAAATAGGTTGAGATCGTTTCAGCCCGAATACCTCTAATCATTTGCTTTACCAGATAAAACTGGGGGCTTCGAGCGCCAGCTATCCTGAGAGAAACGTCAGAGTGAACCAGCTACTAGCTGGTTTGATTAGCCTTTCACCCCTATACCCAGGTCGGATGACCGATTTGCACGTCAGGACCGCTACGGATCTCCACCAGAGTTTTCTCAGGCTTTGCCCTGCCCAGGCGTAGTTAAACATCTTTTGGGTCCTATCACGCACACTCATGCTCCACCTTCCCGACGGAATGGGCGAGACGGGCCGGTGGTGGCGCCCTGTGGCGGGATCCTACCACAGCCGGCGCGCGCCAGCCCTCACCTTCATTGCACCACAGGGTGTCGCTCGGCCCTCCGACTCACGCACGTGTTAGACTCCTTGGTCCGTGTTTCAAGATGGGTCGGGTGGGTAACCAACATTGCCGCAGACACCAGGGGCCCGGCGTGGGCCTCCCCGCCCAGCGGCACGATTCGGTCAGGGTGAACTGAGCACAGTCCGCCCCAGTCGACAGTCGTGCCGGGAGCAGGAAGCCCCATTTTCTCTTCCCCGCCCCAGCACGCATCGAGGGGCGGCCGGAAGCGGGTGTCCTGGGGAGGGCGCGGAGGCGGTCAAATCTCTCTTCGCCCCGCGGACACAGCAAAGATGCTGCCAGGTGGGCTGTAACACCTTCTGCCGAGCGGAGGGCCACCTCCCACCCCAAAGCCTTTCCAGCTGAGCCGGAGCCGGTCGCGGCACACCATCGCGGAGGAAAGGCAGCCTGTGGGGTCCGGGTAGAGCCAGTCCCACGGAGGGGCTCTTGAAATTCCCGGGCAAACGACCTGCCTGCCGTGTTCAATCCTATGGGCGGACTGCACGGACCCCACCCATTTACCTGTCGACGCTTTCACGCCCTCTGGAACTCTCTCTTCAAAGTTCTTTTCAACTTTCCCTTATGGTACTTGTTGGCTATCAGTCTCGTGCCCGTATTTAGCCTAGATGGAGTTTACCACCCGCTTTGGGCTGCATTCCCAGGTAACCCAACTCTGAGAAGACCAGATCCTGGTGCGAAGGGGGCCGCTACTGGCCTAACACAGTCCACTGGGTGAGCCTCGATCAGAAGGACTTGGGTCCCCTGAGTGACGCTGGGGAGTTGGTCTTCTGTACGCCACATTTCCCGCGCCCGCTGCCAGGTGGGGATTCGGCGCTGGACACTTCCCTCTTCACTCGCCGTTACTGGGGGTATCCTGGTTAGTTTCTTTTCCTCCGCTTAGTAATATGCTTAAATTCAGCGGGTCGCCACGTCTGATCTGAGGTCGTAGTCGGAAAAAACGCCGAAGCGTCGAGGGGAGCTGACAGAGAAGGCCAGGCATCCCAGCATCACACGCCCTTTTTCCCCCGGATCGCATCTGGAGGAGGTTTGCCCTCCATGAGAAGCCGGCCACGGAGGTGGGCGCCCGAGGTTTGTGTGCACGGGTAGCTGCTGGGACACCACAGACAGCCACGCGCGGCATGCAGCCAGGTGGCCTGGGGCAGACCGGTCGCGCCCCCCCCCACCCCCCCTGCTAGGCGGGTCAGTGGCATACCTACATGGCAGGACCAGGTGATCGGGGCGTCTGACCTTGTGGGAGGACTAATGTAAATGTAAATTGATGCTTGTATAGCGCACTACTCACCCACAAGGGTCTCAAGGCGCTTGTACGAATACCGCTGAGGAACCCATCCTGGCTTTCCCTGCGAGGCGTCCACTCCTGGGCACCCCCAAGGTGGAGGCCAGGCATCCTTAGCGTTGTGGGGGCCGTTGTGGAGATTAAGCAAGCTATTGCCCAGAGTTGCAGAGTGGGACTCCATGATTGGAATGGCACCGAGGCGAGAATTATCAGGTCCGTGGAATTTTTTGAGCCCAAGACCTGCCGAGGCGGGGAATTGAACCCTGGTCCCAGGCTAGACCTATGCATCAGGGTCTGCCGCTCTAATCATTGAGCCACACTTCTCCACTAAGGGAAGCTAACCCTGCGACGGCCCCAGCCGCATCCCGGGGAAGCCCCGGGGCGATTGACGATCAAGCGTCCCTCAGACAGGCATATCCCCAGGAGGAACTCTTGGCCACAAGGTGCGTTCAAAGTGTCGATGATCAATGTGTCCTGCAATTCACACTAATTCTCGCAGCTAGCTCCGTTCTTCATCAACGCGCGAGCCGAGTGATCCACCGCCAAGAGTCACAGGCACCTTTTCCAAAATGTTCACCCACCTGCAGGTGTAGGAGGGGCGGGAGGAAGGTGACACCTTCCGTCCAACGCCCACATGGCTAGATGGCCTGGGCGCCCCATTCAAGGCTTCCCCTCTGGGAATCAAACTGCACCATTGGGTGAAAAAAAGCATTACCAGCCGCTTGGCCCAAGAGTCCCCCCTGCCCACCTGTGGGCAAGGGGGGCTGTCGGAGAGACGGGAGCAGGCAGCAGCCCCACCGCCACCAGTCCCTCCCGGGGTAACCAGGAGGGATCGTGCGAGTCTTCAAACCCCTCAGCCCGGCTGCACGGGACAGGGTCAAACCAGGTACCTGGCAACGAGGGAGGGTTGCCCCACCTGCACGTCAGCCGTCCGTCACCAGGTGGCCCGAGCTGTCCCGGCGGGTTGGTGGGAAACTCACCCCACCCTTGCCCGGGTCAGTGGTGCCAGGAGGGGAGAGCCAGGCGGCTCCCTATCCCACACGCCTCCCACCGAGTGCAGCCAGGGGTCCCCTCGCAGGCCCTCGGCTCCTTCTCTTCCAGTCCGCCCTACTGCACAAGAAGGGCTGCTCGTCGGTTGCCCGAAGCCTAGATGGGCCGGGACTCGGGCGCGGGAGGGCCCAGGGCGGCAGGGCCATTATGGGGGGAAGGTGGTCCCATCCCGGGGAGGCACTGCCATCGGTTTCCCCCCCACCTTGGGGGTCGTGCCGGGTAAGCATGGGTTCTGTCTAGGGAGTGCCCACCACTGTGCCCCTCCCAGAGAGAGGGACAGGGGCCGCCGTCCCCTGTCCATCAGTCGGTCGGGTCCTCCCTCAGCGGAAGAAGACCCGCCGAGGCCCAGTCCTCACCCAAGCGCCCCATCCGGCCACGGACTGCTCTGCCAGCCGGGGCGTGCAAGGGCAGGGCCAGGCCCTGTGCCTAGGGTGTTTTCGCAGCAGGTGGCCAAGGCTTTCGGGCTGGCACCGTCCGTCACTCGTACTGCTCTGCAGGTAATGATCCTTCTGCAAGTTCACCTGTGGAAACCTTGCTACGACTTTTACTTCCATAGACAAGTTTGATCATCTTCTCTGCGCTCTGCCAGGGCCGTTGCCGACCCTGGCGGGGCTGATCCGAGGACCTCACTAAACCATCCAATTGGTAGTAGCGACGGGCGGTGTGTACAAAGGGCAGGAACTTAATCAACACGAGCTCATGACCCGCACTTACTGGGAATTCCTCGTTTAAGGAAAATAATTGCAATCACAAAATAATTTAAACAGGGGGTTCTAGGGAGAAATATTTAGAGACCAAACGGAATTTTGTCCCCAATCTGAACCCTTAATAACACAAGAAAAACCGTTGGTCTGTTAGAGCTGAGCATCAACAACAAGCTAGTCTGAATTGATTAAAGGAGTCCTCTTAAAGAGGACGGAATCCCATCACCCACCGAGGTGGCATGCTTCATCATCTGGGATCTCCTCTTAGTTGCAATCCCTAGTGCAACTAAGGGCTGCGACATTCTTAACGGAGGAAGGGAGCTCACGGATGTTTTAAAAGTAGTGTAAGGTGGAATCTACTAAGATCCCAAGGTGTGGAGCCTGAAATGTTTCCAAGGATGATGGTTGCAGTGCATGTGAAGAGTATGTGTAAAACGTGATATTTAAAAAGTGATGTTTAAAATTGGCTACCAGGACACAAAACAATTTTAATAAGCGCTGTCCAGGTGTCAAGAATAAAACAGTGCATATGCAGTTTCAAACAAATAACTGCAAAAGTCAGAAGAGATGACAGGTCTACATGTTTCAGCCTATAGATCAACTCTGATCAAGGCTTTCATCAGGACCTAGAATTTCACCTCTAGGGGAGCAATACGAATGTCCCGGGCCGTCCCTCTTAATCATTGCTGCAGTACCGAATACCAAGAAACTAGAACAGGGTACTATTCCATTATTCCTAGCTGAAGTATTCAGGCGACCGGCCAGCTTTGAACACTCTAATTTTTTCAAAGTAAACACTTTGGGCCCCTTTGCCAGTCAAGAGCATCAAGGGGGGTGCTGAGAGGAGGGGCTGGGACAGGTGGTAGCTCGCCTCGCGGCACACTGCCAGCTTGATCCCAAGATCCAACTACGAGCTTTTTAACTGCAGCAACTTTAATATACACTATTGGAGATGGAATTACCGCGGATGCTGGCACCAGACTTGCCCTCCAATGGATCCTTGTTAAAGGATTTAAAGTGTACTCATTTCAATTACAGGGGCTCAAGAGTCCTGTATTGTTATTTTTCGTCACTACCTCCTCGATTCGGGAGTGGGTAATTTGCGCGCCTACTGCCTTTCTTGGAAGTGGTAGCCGTTTCTCAGGCTCCTTGTCCGGCATCGAACCCCGATTTCCCATAACCCGTGGTCACCATGGTAGGCACAGAAAGTACCATCGAAACTTGATAGGGCAGACATCCGAATGTATCGTCGCCGTCACAGGAACGTGCGATTGTCCCGAGGTTATATAGAGTCAGCAAAGAGGCCGGGTGAGCCTGGCTTGGTCTTGGTCTGATAAATGCACGCATCACGGGAGTTCAGCGCTCATCGGCATGTATTAGCTCTAGAATTACAACAGGTATCCAAGTAACAGATGGAGCGATCAAAGGAACCATAACTGATTTAATGAGCCATTCGCAGTTTCACTGTACACGCCGTGTGTACTTATACATGCATGGGTTAATCTTTGAGACAAGCATATGCTACTGGCAGGATCAAGCAGGTAGCCGCACCTGTTGACGGGGTGGGTTCTGGAGCCCCATGCCCGTTTTCCCGAACAGCAACCTTCGCACACCCCTCCCTCTTGGGAGCCTGCTAGGGGAAGGATCCTGCACACCTGGGCGGGCGGGCTCGCTGGAGGGGTGGAGAGGTGCGGTCGCACGGGCACCGGCAGGCCCAGCCGTCTCCCCCGGATGAGAGGCAGGCCGAGGCAGAGCCTGAGCAAGACGCAGGGTTGCAGAAGCCTGGCAGTGGCAGCACCCCTCGGAACGGTCGTTCCAAGCTGCTGCGGCAATGCGGCATGGTCCAAGCCATCTGGTCGCCCCATTGGAAAGCATTGCGTGCGATCAGATGGCCGAAGGGGAAGGCGCGACCAGATGGCCAAGCCTGAAGGATGCCAATCTGCCCGACCCGAGTCTGCCCTTTGGAGGGCTCAGTGGCTCTGCGTTCAGGGGGCTCCGAGACCACAGCTGGGCCTCTGACTCCATCAGAGATCATCAGTTCAACAAGTACTTACTTGCACCCACTGGGGTGAACCACTCAAGAACTTCATGTACCAGCTTCCCTTGGGGCGACCCGGAGGAGGGGCTAGCGGAGTGCAGTGCATTGCGATTGTTTCTGAGAATGGGGGACCCTGGCAGACCTCCCACCCGGGCCCATGGCGAAGCTTAACCTATCCCTGAGCCTGCCCGGAGGTACCGGGCCAGGCTGCGCGGGAGAGGCCTCCACGGGCCTGCATCGGGCTACCAAGGGCCCCGGTCTATGCTCCTGAACCCAGCCAGGCTGGGGAAGGCCTGCCCCGGCACAGGGCGTGGGACGGAGCCCAGGGTGGGAGCACCCGTCCAGAGCTCTTAGCCCCAGACGCCCAGGGAAGGACTGCCCAGGACCGATTGAGCCCATCCCGAGCAATTTGCCGCATGGTGGGCTGGAACAGGGAGCCCCGAGCAGTGGGGAAGTATTGTCCGGGCTTAACCCATCTGTTCTCCGGCTGAGAACTGCCAGCCTGAGAGTGGTTCCGGCATACCCTGTCCCTAGTAATCCGGAGGAAAGTTACCCTTCTTTCTGGCAACCCGTGCGCACCGAGTGACGGAGGGGAATCAGGGCACGGAGGCGCCCGACCTCCTGGAGCCCTGGCTGGGATCAGGGAGGTGGGTGAGCCCTCATCGGGACTTCCATGCCGACACGGCCATCTGGTTGCTCCATTGGAAAGCATTGCGTGTGACCAGATGGCTGAGGGGAGAGGCGCAACCAGATGCCCAGGCCTGAAGGACGCCATTCTGCCCGCCCTGAGCTTTCACAGGAGGGCTCCCGCCTGCCCTTTGGAGGACTCGGTGGCTCTGCTTCCCGGGGGCTCATCAAAGCCCTTAGCTGGGTGTCGGGCACGGGGCTGCAAGGGGGGGCCCCGATGGAACTCTGACACCTTGACACGCAGGCGAAGTGGGGGAGGCCTGCCCTGGCCCGATGGACCCCCGTGACGGGCACCCAAACCCTTGGCTGGCCACAGGACGTGGGCTCCCGCACCCCAGGGCCGTCGGAGCCAAGACCCCGGAACCGGTCCCCGCTTCTGAACTCCGCCAGGCAGGGGAGGGAGGGAGCCTCCCCGGGCACCTGAAACCCCGGTCCTGGGCAGACAGACTCTTGGGCGGCCTCTGGACGGGGGCTCCCACACCCCAGGCCCTGCCCGAAACCCAGGCCCGGTCCCTGTTTCTCAACCCAGCCAGGCCAGGGGATCTGGGAGCCTGCCCGGGCAAGAGGGACCCCTGTGCTGGGCACACGGAACCTCGGCTGGTCGCAGGACGTGGGCTCCTGTTCCACTGATTTTTTTCCATGACTCAGTGGAACTCAGTGTAGTGGTACTACGCCAACTCCGCCCAGGGTTACATAAAACATAATTTTTCCATTGTGTTTCATAATTATATATTTCTGTAATCACCTTGTGTTAGGGGTACATTTGATCAAAAACATTATTTAAATAACATGTCCACAATTCCACTACTGCTGGGTACCCTTCCCTTTTGGGAATAAGTTACCACCCCAACTCGGGAGTCGGTAACTTCAATGGTTTGCAACCAGAATTCTGTTCACAAACCACTGATACACTGGGATCCAAATTATAATTTGGAAGTGACACCCACAATACATCCTAATAGACCTGACATCCTTGAAGTGGAATTCCCCCAAACTCTTTTGACTTCACTTCCTTACTTTGCTGAACTCTTTTTTTGTTTGATTTAGGAGTCTGTGCACTTTACCCCTGCTAACCTGTGCTAAAATGCTTGTGCTCCATCAATAAAACATGGTAAACCTTGCCTGCACTTAATTGGCACACTGACATTTCTTATAAGTCCCTAAAAAATGGGCCTACCTAACCCAGTGCCTGTGAATGAAATGATACTAGTGGGCAGCAGCCCTCATTGTGCCACCCTCTAAAGAAGCACTGTACCATCTGTCTCAGGCCTGCCACTGCAACCTGTAATGCAGATATAAAATGCAACATTGCAAAATATACTTGTCAGGCCTAAACCGCCCTTTTTCATAATTATTAATCAAGGTAGGCCCTAACCACCCCTAGGACTGGGAGCATGGAATTTGAAAAGTAAGATATGTTGATTTGCGTTTTACATGGCCTAACAGTGAAAAACACCAAAAGCTATTTTTCACTGTTGTAAGGCCTATCCCTCCCATATACTACCACTGGGTTGCTTTATTACACCTAGTACGTACTAACTTCAGACTGGGAGCAGATAGAGATACGCTGTTTACACTCAAATGAATTCCAATTTGAAATCCTTTTTAATGATGAAGTCGGATTTTAAGTTACAAATTGAACATGCCACTTTTAGAAAGTTGGTATTTTCTTGCCCAAATCTACTGTGCCTTTCTCCCAATGTCACATGCTTGTAAATAGCTCTGCTGTTGGGGTTTGGGTACTGCTTTCAGACATGGGAACAAAGATGGCTTAGGTGTGAGGGGAGTGGGTTTTACTGGCAAGATAGCTAGGGAGATGTCTATTGCCAAGATTACACTTCAAATGGCTCTACCTGCAGCACAGACAGAGGAAGCTGACACCAGGCCAGTATGTGCCTTTGTCAGCTAGACAGTTTGGAACCAGGACCAGAGGAAGGGGAAGAACTGACAAAAACCAGTTTTAGGGGTAGGTCAGGGAATTCCCCATACAAAGACTGAAAACAGGTTTAAAAAAGCAATCTTCAGAATCTCTCATCAGAACACTTCAGGAACTCTGGAAGATTCTGAGAAGGACTGCCCGCTGCTGGAAGGATGGCATGTTGTCAGAAGAAAGCAGATTGGAACTGCTTGCCTTGAACCCAGGCTATGCAGAGTAATTTCAAGGGTCAGTTAGTTGACATCATTTGTGAATTATAGGTACACATCAAGCTTCTAATGGTCTTACTGCAACTGCCCAGCTAGCAAGAATAAACTGCCTGAACCCTGCTGCTGGAATGAGTTCTGATCCCAAAAATGTGCCCCCCACGTCCTGGACCCTTAGCTGGCATGAGTGAGAACTCCTCCTAAAGAAAGGGTGAAATTCCTGAAGCCTCGATGACCTCAAACACAAAGCTTCAGGAGGACCTGCACTTTGCACCAACAGCGACCATCTGTGAAAATAAATCAACATGAAGCTCCAGCGATTACACACTCTGCGCTTCGGCAATGGCCATCCGCAACACTCAATCTGCCCTCCAAGATAAAAGCTCCCTCCTCACAGCCTCCTCCAACGCAAATGGAACTCTTCATGCTATACTTGAGAAGCTAACCTGGCCCCTGTATTCGACCCACACTCCATCGGCCTGAACTTGTGATTTTCCCTTAGTCTAGTGCAACCTGATAAATGCGGTGGTGCTTTCTGCTTCTTGGTGCAATTTTCACTTACAACTTTCAAATTAGGCATCTACTGATTGGATTTTTTGTTGATCGGGGGTCATTTTATTTATGAAATTTTTCTAAATTGGTTTGGGATTTTTCTTGTGTGGTGCTTTTATTTTATCACTCTTTGTGAGCTGCATGAATACTTTAAACATTGCCTCTAAGTTAAGCCTAACTGCTTGTGTCAAGCTACCAGAGGGCTAATTTAGTGACCACTGGGAATCACCCTAACAAGGATTGTGGTTCTTGTCTAAGTGAGGCTTCCACTTCTCTCAACTAACAACCCAATTTATTACACACCCCTTACAAATTGTGATAAGGTATTCATTTTGAAAGCCATTTCAGGAATGGGTCAAAAATGAACCACTCCTAAAATTGGTTTAGTTACATATTGTGAATTGGAGTGTTTGCGGCCACTAAAATGTTTCATGCATCTGGCCCCTGGTCTTTTTTCTAGAGGTGAAAGTCTTCCAGTGGGGCAAGGTCCAAGACTGAAGCTGATGAGAGTCCCTCCAAATCAGATAAGTTGTCATTGAGCTCCTACTGAATCTGTTGATTCTACCGCAAGAGCTTAGACTGGGACAAAACTTGACTTGGTTTCTGCAAAGGTTGCTTCACCGCTCAGAAGAATTTGCCATCTTGCCTTGGTACACATTTTACCTTTGCTTTAGTCACTTTTTTAGTTTTCAAAAAATCCTCCAGTGGGGCAATGCCAGAAGAAGCAGCCAGACAGGGCTCCACTGAACCTGGCTTTACTGCCCACCTTGGATGCAACCTGCCTGATCAAGCAGCCTGATCAAGCACCTTATTCCAGCTTCCAGAGATGGGAAAAATTACTAAATCCCACTTTTCTCCAACAGCTGGGATAGTTCCTCCTGTCACTCAAGCAGCCTTCATTACTTTAGGCACCAGGTTAATCTCCAGCCAGGGTTTCTGCAGGGTGCAGTCCCCTGTGGTCAGGTGGGCCCTCTTAGAATCAGGAGTCCTTCTTTTTATATATCTGAAGTAAGCACACAGGAGGTTAGCGTCCTGATCATACCATAGCAGTTACACTGGCTGGGTGCCAGCAGGAATAAGGAGTCTTTCTTCAGATGTAGCCTTCCCAAGTCAAGTAATGTTCTTAAGAGGAGGTAATGAGGTGCCAGTCTTATCCTATGCAAACACTATTGATTAAAGAATGTTCCCTTCCCCAATCCGGTCTACTTTATCACTCTATTCAGCACCTCCTGTTTGCTTTACTTTGAAAATACCCTGAAGCCCTTAATTCAAAATGGCTACCCCTTCTTCCAACAGGAGGGTCACTGGCTCTGCCTAAATCACTCCCCTTTGAGGTAACATCCCCTCTGTCAAGGTCAAGCTGTTAGTCTCTCCTGCGGAAGTTGGAGCCTAAAGGTTTTGGAGGGCCCTGAGAAAGAATGGGATCAGATCCTGTGAGCCTGATTTGGCACCTCTAACTCAAAAGAGGTAGTGTTAAGACTGTTACCACAAACAAGGTTGGACACTGTTCCAAAGATCGGGTCCAGAGATTGATGATGAAGCATGACACCCCTCGGGCCTCTTGTTGCCCTCACACACCCCGAGGGGTGTCATGCTTCATCATCGGGCTATGCTCCTCGTTGGGCCGGCGCTGCAATTCCCAACGGGCCCCCCGAAGGGTCACTTTCTCGGAGATCTTTTTAAGGCATGCCGGATGGTGTATGAGGGTGTGTGGGGTGTGGGTTCTTAATGAGGGTAGCCAGAATGTGTGCAAGGTGAACTAAAAATGACTGGGGGTTATATTGATTTAGTAACCCTCCTGCCCACAATAAAAACTCTAAGTTAGAGTATGGTCCCCAAGGACACATTGTGCCTCGGTGTCATTAAAACGGTCAACATGTTTCACGCCTCTGTCGCCGCTAGGGTCGTTGCCGCTTCATCAGGACCAAAGATGTGCAAAAAGTAGTCAAATGCATGTGAGTGTGTACGTGAATATAAAATTTAAAAAAATATATATAAATACCCACAATGTATGTCAGGGCGGGCCAATTGTACTGCTCCTGACCATGACCTAGGACAAAGAAACAAAAGAAGATACAGTTACAAAGGACGTGCATTAGACTGGCTTAATGCAACGTAGTGTGCCACAATCGTGTGCACAACATACCAATGTCATACAAAGAGAAAAAAAGAAAAAGGATGAGACCAAGTGGGGATACATAACTCCCTCGTCTGTTTTTACTCAAGACATGGAGGATACCAAGGCAGGTGTATCGTGGCATCTCAATTATGCAAGGGAATCCTCTTGCATGACGAGCGGAGTATCTCCCTATTCATAGCAATATACGCTCCATTGTAAACGGGGCTTCTCCACTAATTGAGACCCCAAACAAGTTTAACTAGACATCCAAAACATCCTCCCTTGAGGTATTCTTACCTCTCAATAAGCAAAAATCACTCAATGGCTGTTGGCGATTAGCCGCCCGCACCGTATCAGGTTGCTAAAACAAAGGCATGATAAAAGATAGGCACAAATGAACCAGGGGTGCAATCATCACATCCAAAGGCATAGGTTACGTGACCTAATCCTTAATCGTCATCGGGTACTCACTGTAAATAGCAGGTGCCTGCACTCTTACACCTACACATCCAACCGCCAAACCAGTAATGCATTAGAGGCAGCGGGACGGAGGTTTTAAACTCGTAGGTTCCTCGGTGAATCCTCCTTCCGGGGCGTTCCATGCTATAAGTTGCAAACGCGCATGCGTGCAAATGCGCCCTTACTGTGCATGCGCAGACCGTGACTAGTAATCCCCTAAACATGGGCGTCCAGAGTGGAGGCTTATTATGACTGGCACTCTATAATTACGATCAAACCACAGCCCATAAAACGTGTACCGGTCAACGCCGGGGTGAAGCGATTTTTTCATGATCGTGGTAGGTAAAATCCTACTAATGACAGCGTCTTCTAAACTCTAAATGTTGATCACAAAAGGCATATCCATAATAGCTAGTGGTGAAAAAACAAGGAGTATAGCCTATACCACACATTTATCTGGGATAATAAAGTTACTTTATCTTGTGTATTATTGCATAAGAAAAGGGTGGGTAGTACATAGAGACAAAAGGAAGGAAAACGGGGGGCTTCCACCACTGAAACCACATTACAAGGAGAAAGTATCTCTCATCTGCAAGCCTTGGATCCTCCCATCTTGAGAATATATAGGTCTCATGTATGAAAAGAAATGGAAAACAGAAGGGAAAGGAAAGATAAACGGTCCCTCGGCAGAACTGCCGTGCAAATATTCCATCAAAAAAGGGGGGGGGGGACCAAGGAGCCAGTTAATGGTCCAGTGTCCATGCTCCCAAAGGTTATATTACCACAAACAAGGTTGGACACTGTTCCAAAGATCGGGTCCAGAGATTGACCCATATGTCTTATAAAAAAGACATTAAGAAAAAGGGGTGTGTGAGGGCAACAAGAGGCAAGACATGTGCTTTCCCCCTTGTGGTGGGTCCGTCAACCTAGGACTCTCCCTTTTTCTTTTTGTCTTTTTTATAAGACATATGGGTCAATCTCTGGACCCGATCTTTGGAACAGTGTCCAACCTTGTTTGTGGTAATATAACCTTTGGGAGCGTGGACACTGGACCATTAACTGGCTCCTTGGTCCCCCCCCCCTTTTTTGATGGAGTGTTAAGACTGTCCCTTCTTCTACCAGCTCTTTCTGTTCCACTCCCAGATGTCTTATGCCTGCTTTGTGGCAATTGTTGATAACATCCCTGCTTTTCAGGACCCAGAAGCATAGCCATTGTCGTCAGAAGACTACAGTTGTTAACTCCAGCCAGGAATGAGAATTTAGCCTCTGAAGGTGAGATGAAAGGCAAAACTTTCTTAACCCAGTGACAACATTCAGTATTCTTTATTTGGCCAACTGACTGTAAAATGTTTTTGATAGTACTTTCTCTTTTCCCCTTGTTCCCGCCATTCGTTTCTTTCAGTGTCAAAATGGGCCAGGCAGGAATTCATAACGTATTTGCTGAGGGTTTTCTTTCCTGGGATGCGCTTCAATTTTATCACAGGTGGTCTCACCTTTTCCACCTGGAGGCCCTTTCTAGATAGGAGTTTCTTTCTGTCACAAAATTGGTGTAGTGATTTTCTGCTCTAGGAGAGGTGTGTCACCATCTGCTTGTGACATGTGTTTCCTTTGTGTTAGGAGAGCCTCATATGAGTTATTCATGTAACTCCAGTCTCCCCATCCGCAAAACCCATGGGGACCACCAGGTCTCTACCCACCAGTGTGGAGATGACTTTCTATGTAGGCCTTTTTAAAGTTGGTGCATCTGAAGTCCAACCCTTTAGTCGATGAGGGAGGACCCCAAAGACCCCCACCCATGTGTCTTGGGGTTCTAGTTGGATTTCAGCTATTCAGCCTGGCAAGGTTTCCCTTTCCTTACTCACTCATCAGAGAACCGTCCGTTGTCTGTGGGGCCAAAAGGATGCTATCTTTAGGGCCTGGTCCACCCTCACTATAATAATGTGTTCACCTGTGATCACTCCCCAAGCTCACCGTGCTCTCCTGGTCTTCTGGTGGCTAGGCTTGGCACCTCAACTCATAGGGTCCCCCTTTTCCACCTTGAGTCTCAGTGGCCAAGATTTAGTTCATCCTAATTCACAGATGTGTCATGGCTGACCCCTTTTTTGTGACATTTGGGCCTTTGAAATGGCAGTGGTAGGAAAACGCTTGCATGGTCCCTGGATCCAGTCTTCCGGCATGGCTCTGCCCCTTCTGTGATGACCTCCTCTGCTTTGCCCCACTACTTTGCAGGGACCCATATCACTATCGTGTTACCTTGACGTTCCAGTGCTTCATGCGTCCCCGGGGGACTATGATGCTCATAGGAATTGGTCTGTCTCTTCCAAGGGTTTCTTCTTTGTTGTCTCTGGTGCGCCAAGATTACCTTTGACCTGGATTCAATCTTTTTTTATTCCTACAGGAGCACGTCCTCTCCCAAGTTGTGCAGCCCTCCCTCGTTGCTTTCTCCCAACCTGGGATGCTGACTCAGCCCCTTGTAAAAATATTATCTCCCATGTCCTCCAGGGGGCCCCCAGACCACAGAACGCAGACACTGTTCCCATTGGGCCACTCTGAATGATTTAATAAGCGTAGTTGGGTCTGAGACCATCGTCAGTCCCAGTCTTCTGACACCATTTTCTCCTCACCCTTGATGCTCTGAGTTAGAACTGTGTTATTCTCTCCAGCACTTCCTCATGTACATTTGTGAGATTATGTTGTGTCTTTCCCTTTGTGGATTCCTGTGATGCCCCTGTCTCCAGCGGCTGCTGTCTGGGACCTCACTGTGCGATGAGCTTTGTAGTTGCCTGGAGTGCCTTTGAAGTCTGGCCACAGCCCTCTCTAACCCAGTTTTGGCTCAGGAAGCAAATTACATTTTTTATAAAGATAATTTTGATTCATTTTGCTGGTACCTTCCCAAACGGAGTCACAAATTAAAAATCTTTATTATACCTAGGCTTGTTCATGTATGTAGCGTTAATGAACAAAGTGAAAACAGGTTTTGAAATGTGACAGCACACTATTTCAAATTTTAGTGTGCCCCTATCTTATATATTAAATGCATTGCCCTGTGGGTTTATAAAATTTATGAAGGCAGTGGACAAAAAGATGCCAAAAATTAACTTGTAACGGTCCTGTATCACTGACTCAACACTGCTTGTCGACTGACATTATTGACCATACGAACTCATGAGGAAAACAAAGAAAGAAGAAATAACCCTACTAACATGAAGCGTGCAAATTTTATTCTGTTTTTACCTAGAATTGTCATTTTTGTATTTTTACCATACCTGTTCTTAACCTCTTCAGCGCTGCGCGGATTCCCGCGCGGTGCTGAAAGTTCGGAGCGCGGGCGGGGCCATGACGGAACGGTTCCGTCATAAGCACAGCCCAACCGACGTTCATGACGGAACCATTCCGTCATCGGCGTCGAAGAGGTTAATCAACTTTGTACAGCAATGGTTTTAAGTAACTATGCTAATAAAATTACTTACTTACTTACTTACTGTGGGTTTACAGGGCACACTTTTGGGCTGACTTATTAATAGTTAAAAATAGGTTTTCCTCCATGGTAAAGGATGGTGGGTGGTGTAAGTAAACACGGCAGCCCACGTATAACTTTTAACTCCCATGCATTTGGTGCATTTTCTGTGCCATGTACCATGGCCTTGCAGGGAAGGTAAATAGACCGAATGGGTGGAACCAATTTTAACAGTACAATTTTAGGTCCAGAGCACAAACATTGTGGCTAGAATAGCAGCCCTGCAAAGGACCATCACATTTTAATGTGGTGTTCTACACCACCACACTAAAACGCAGAGTAAAGTGCACACTATGCTGCCAGTAGCACCTTATTGCTGTACAAGAACTCACAAAAAAGTTGGCACAGACCTCGCCATGACCTGGGGGCTCAGCCGCTCTTGCTGCATTCATCAATCAGGCAAGACACTCACTCAGCTGATGAGACATCACATGCCTGGAAGTCAGACACTCAAAACACAACAACAAGAATAACATCCTAGAGTGATCAGATCACCCTGAAGTGAGACTTCCCTGAATGATGCAGGGGCGGAGTCTTGTTTTGCTGTTTTTCCGGCAACTGCCGCCACCCCCACACTGCAGCCGTCAGTCAGTGAATGACCCAATACTGGCAGGCAAAACTTTTTTTCTTGTTGAAGCTGAAGCACCTGCTGCAGGCAGTGAGTAAGTGAAACTGGAGCCCTCTGTTTAATTTTGATAAACTCCTGCTGGCCTGGGCCCCCAGAAAGACATTGCTGCCACCCAGACCACTTAATAATGTCATCATGTCGACAAGTGACACCAGCAGAGAACCATTGACTGAGGCCCCAAATGGGAGCTCCGAGGACTGCACAGAGTGACAACTCACTGACTCTGGGCAACACGTGCAGCACGACACCTGCCAGCACTCAGTAGCACAACAAGCACTGGCAGAGACCAGTGGCAGCTCCACAGCATTTCTTACTGGCAAGTCCTGGAGCCCATCCTGTGCAGTTTAGGCAAGTATCAAAAGGGGCCAGTCCAGCCCTTTTGAGAAGAGTCTCTACCTAACTGTTTCACTTTTTATCCCTAAGCACTTTGCATGCTGGGACTTGTAGTTTTTGTTTTCCTATCATACTGAATGGGTATGATACAAATCCCAGCAGCCGAAGTACACCTGGATTTAAAATAAATAAAAAAAAGCAGGACTTTGTGGTCATGTGGGCTGCTTCCTCACTGGCACTATTGGAAATTAAGGAGCTCCATGGCATGTGCGACCTTCCATTTCAAGTGATCTGCAGCAGCTTCAAGATATTTTTAAGAGCTTCTTATTGCTCAAATGGTGCAATTTATTATATTTATCTCTTTCTATGGACTTCATTGCTTGGTTTTGCTTTGAAGAAAATGTCACTCTAAGTGTGCGCATTTGGTCACTGAGTGTCACTTATAAGAAGTGCATCGGCACCATAGAAATGTCACACATTAGCAATATGAAACCTCGGCTACCATGGTGTAGTGTCCTGCGAGATACGTTCTAGTGTCCCGCAGGAAGCTGTCATCCCAGCAGCTCCCTCGAGGGCTGGACACACTGCACCCCCACACTCCATCACGGGTGCCACAAGTGACGTGGCCCCGTCAATAAAAAGGCCCGGGTGCACGAGCTCGAGGCCAGTTACTATACTATACAAGCTGGTGTCTGTGTCCATCATTTCCTCCCATGTGGGCCTAAGGCCCAACACCACACTGGGGACGAGGCGGGTAGCCCGCCCCGCGTGCTTGCTGCTCGGCACTTTGTTGTCCCTCGTGGGTGAGGATACATGCCCAAGAGGCGGCACCCCACAGCGCTGCCCATGGCCACCAGTGACTGCCGTGGTGACCGGGCGAGACACCGCACTCTATAGTCCACGGAGTGTCAACCAGAATCTGGCCATGCCTTCATCCCCAATGAGGCGAGAGTGAAGTAGGGAAGGACGGATTGACAACCACGGTGAGTGTGGGAACCCCACTCACCAGCATGCCTGCAGGACCCAGTGACCCGCGAGTGAATCCCCACTTCACCTTTTCTCATCGGTGCAGCTGCCACCAACTCAGCGCCGCCACATTGCATGTGCGATGAGGGGACATGCTGATGCCGCCACGATGAAGAGGACACGGCAAGCGAGGGCACAGCTCCCTGCGCAATATGGTTAGCCCGCCCCCAGCGGTGAAAGGTGCCCACACCGGCAGCCCGAGTCCCGTCCTGCCTGCCGGTTCACCCATTGAAGAAAAAAAACACAAGCCACTTACTACAAACCTCGCGGCATAGCAACTGCCGGAATCCAGCGAGAGCGCCGACCTCTGCAGGGACAGAGAGGAGTGCTGCGCGGCCTTGGGCGGCTGCCCGGCGCCATGCTGCCTCCCACGGAGCAGAGAGCGCAGCCCCTGTTTGGCGCCATCCAAGGAAAGGAGAATCCTGCCTTGCGCTGCCGCATCGCTGAAACTGCATGGCCAAGAGAACCGTGAGTAAGGCGACTCACACGCAGTTGCCTCAGCGCCACCTGCTGGTCACTCTCCGCGCCAGTGTCCTGACCAATACTCGCAGTTTGTAGTCGGAGGACAAGCTGCTACAGCCTGCGAGGTCACCCAGCATCACAGCGCACAGTAGGCAACGCCCCTGCAGGCCGCCCCAATCCCAACACACAATAAAGGCAAGGAGGGACCCTGAAGCCCCGAGGCCATGTCCCTGCCACAACAAACGCGCACTGTAGGAGAGTAGGCTCTGCACTTATGTAGCCCCCACTTTTATTCTGATGTATACACTGGTTTCTGGCTATAGTCTGGCTGGGTCCCTGCTAATCAGGGCCCCAGTCTCTCTGTTCTCTCTAAACGACTTGGTGTGCATATTAGATGCACTAGTGATTGGATACTGTGGTACCTTATGAGCCCCTAGTATATGGTACCTTAGGTACCTAGGGCATAGGCACTTCACAGGCCTACCAGGGGCTGAAGCATGTATTCTGCCACCCCTGGGAAGCAGACTCAATCTGACACCACAGGCCTGCTACTGCAGCCTGAGTGAGGTAGTGTTAGCACTCTTCACTGAGGTATAGGTTTCTATATCTCACCATACACACACATATAAACCTATCAGCCATCCGTATGGCAGGGCCCCAGTCTCTCTGTTCTCTCTAAACGACTTGGTGTGCATATTAGATGCACTAGTGATTGGATACTGTGGTACCTTATGAGCCCCTAGTATATGGTACCTTAGGTACCTAGGGCATAGGCACTTCACAGGCCTACCAGGGGCTGAAGCATGTATTATGCCACCCCTGGGAAGCAGACTCAATCTGACACCACAGGCCTGCTACTGCAGCCTGAGTGAGGTAGTGTTAGCACTCCTCACTGAGGTATAGGTTTCTATATCTCACCATACACACACATATAAACCTATCAGCCATCCCTATGGCAGGCCCTATCAATCCTGAGGGCAGGGTGCAATGTGAGGGGGTGCCTCTGCATGAGCAGGGCCCCTCTACAGCTAGCAGAGTCTATTCTCTATGGCTGTTTGTGGATGCGGTTAAACCATATACTCTTAAGTGCATTATAATGCTAACTTTGGAATAACTGCATCAAAACATGTCGTGTTTGGTGTCAAACAACTTGGAATCATACCCCCACATCAGTCCATGATGTGGGAGCATGATCCCACCCTTCTAGAGGGGACGACATGTACCCACTGTAGTAAAACAACAGAAATCTGAAAGAGCCCTGGCATCACAAAATGGATGCCACCAGCACAGACACTGGGCTGCCCTCCTGTTGCTGACTGAAACTCGCAGTGGAGGAAGCCCAACAATAGGCATCCTGTCACAGGGAGGTGTCACTACCCTCCAGACAGGATTTAGTGTATTGGAGCTGGGTGGGTGCATTTCTAGTGTGCTTTGAAGTCCTGCACTGGGGGAGCAGTAGGCTCCTCTGTGCATATGCCAGCTCAAACCGGTTCAGGGGCTAACTGTCCCTGCTCTGGCGTGAAACTGGACAAAGGGAAGTGGGTGTAACCACCCCCTACCCTGACCCTCCCAGAGGAGTGGTCATAGAGCTAGTCCCTCCCCTATCTTCAGTATAAGATAGCAAACTTTGCCATTCCAAAACAGATAACCCTGGACGATGCTCTACAAAGAAGAATCCTGGCCTTTCGACGTTCCACTACCTTTGGAAGACAGAAGAATCTCCCTTGGAGTCAAGGAGTGAATCCCCTGCTTGGCAGGCACCAAAAACCTTAATCAACGGTCGCAAACTTTCCCGCTCCCGCCGGAGTTCGAAGTCCCTGCAGCCCCGGAAGCGGATTTCCTGACTTCTCGACGGCCACTGTGAGTCCACAGCAGAGCTGAGGCGAGTGAACCCAACGAGTGACGAGGAACAGCAATACCCGGTTAACCGTGCACTATTGTCGAGTGCAACCCCTTCACGACGTTCTACGAACTTGCCATTGGACCATTTGTGGCCCAAGCCTCCAGCAGGTTTTGCAGCGAAAATCAGAGGCCTACCCCGTCCCGAGTGACCGTGGGCTCCTGTGAAGCATTTCCTCAAGAGGCGTCTTCGCAATCCCTTGCCCGTTGGCTTTTGGGTCCCCCGAAGACTTTCTTATCGACTAAAAGGTCTCCCCTGGATGCTCCAGGCCTGCCCTCGCTGGGTGAGTCCCTCAGACCTTGCTGGTCTGCAACGCTGACCTTCTTCGATTTCCACGAGACTTGCAGTTGCCAAGGCTTGTTGGCTCCAATCCTGTTGCCGACACCGCAGTCAGCTGCAGACGTCGTGGGACACTCCGAATCCAGCTGCTGGTCATCGTCGATCTCTCCTGGACATCGTGAGCGAAGAGTCAAAACACCATTGACGACCTGAAATCACCTGACATCTGTGGTCAGCCATCTTCCTGGCCACCGGTCACTGGCAAGTGACTTTGAACACCGTCCTTTCAATTTTCAGGTCATCTGCATCTCGAATCCACCCTTGGAATCCACCGGACACTTCTTCAGTCGACGCAAGCAGCAAGTCTTCTTTGGTCTCCATAGAAAACAGCGATGCGACCCGACACCAAAAGACACCTATGCACCCGGCTTCCCTGGGTGAGGTAACTCGTGCACTCCGGTGCCCTAGTGTGTGTTGGCCCTCGAATTACTTACCTTGTAAGTGGCTTGCTTGTAGACTTCCTCGAAGTACCGTAAAACTTTAAAAATAAAACCGCGACTTGCTCCATTATAATCAATAGGGAACCCATGGCTGTGTTAACACACTGCATGCCTTTCCCGTGGGTCTGTTACTTACCTGCTTTCACTGCAGTAGTGAGGCCCCAGCGATTCTACGGGCCCTAGGCCTTGTCATTTTGCAAGTCGACATTCTTAACCCATTTCTTTAGTATATGGTCTGGTACGCCCCTAGGGCCCCAGCCATATTTGTGCTTAACTTATTGTGATACGTTGATATTTTAATGTGTTCCTGGCTTCTAATCTCATAAAGAGATTAGTAGAGTGTGTCTAGAAATAAATACATATATATTTGATATATATACCTGTGTGATGTCCTTTCATTTGGTAATTTAAGAGATTATAAGGTAAAACAAGCTGCTTTACATTCCTCTGAGACTTAGCTTGAAGGCTGCTCTCCACAGCTACCACTAGGATAGCTTTCTTTAAAAGGTTGTCTTAAACCTATCTACCATAAGAGTCGAATTGGACTGATGCAAGGTGGCCACTATAACTAGTGACCAGTATATGCCAGGGCAACTTCTCACACGCACAAACAGCAGAAAGCTGCTCACCCGCCAAAGCACAAGAGCCGCCGCCTCACCATTCGACCCCTTGCCCATGAGTGTCCGGACTCCAGCACGAGGCCGACAGCATCGCCAGGACACTGCACCACCTGGTGCCTGCATCTTCCTTGGCAGAGGCCCGTACTTCCAGGACAGACTGCCGGGTCCTGCGAGTTTCTAAGCGCGACACTGCCATCTTGTGGCCACCGCGTTCACTGCACCCACACCAAAGTAACACACCACAAGGGAATGCACACAATGGTACACAGTCTGCAGTGGTCCTTCAGCCTACAGCGCTACGCCACCTACTAGAGTGACAGGTGGGAGGACACAGAACCCAGAAGAACAGCAAGAAAAGACTGGGTACGTGCTAGCACCACTAACCCCCCCTTGCGGTTGCATCTCCACTCGAGTGAGGCATCCACTTTCAGCAACACTGCCATACACCAGCAAATATCCTCATCTGGCCCACAGCCTGCAATAAGGAAGCCGAGAGTCGCCCTCACCTAGCTGTACAGGCACTAACTCTGACAGACAGTCACTGGAAAAAGGGGAACTCTAGAGAGACACTGTCCAGTCAGGCTGCAACCAAGTAGTCCCAGCAATCTCCCCAGAAACTGCTGCATGCACCACATGCCCCGATGGGCTGCCTCTCCAGGGTGCCCCGAGTCGCTCCAGGCACGACAAGCCATGCCCTCAGATGGTAAGGCAGAAAAAGTGGCCCTCTGCACCCCGCAAGTGAGAGCAGTACACACCCATTGACAGGCAAGGCATGCGGAAGATCCTGAGCACTGCTCCCAGTGCCACTGCAGAGATCAGCAGAAGGACGCCCCAACAGTTCAAGGAAGAGGAGCGCTAAACTCACACCTAGCAAAGAGAAACCAGGAGGCCAAGACCACTCCAGCACAGGAAGGTGCCAAGAAGTAGAGGACAGCAAAGCCAAGCAAGACGGCAAGCCCCATGAGAAACACACGAAAGCGGGGTGCGTTGCACGCCACCCCAATAGGCCACTCTGACTTTCTAAGGGAAAAGGCTGTTGCATAGCACTGAACACTCCCAGAAAGCCTGAAAATTCTCCAGCCCAAGCAACACCGACCAAGCTCAAGCACTAACTCCAAGGATGCTGCAACACAAGCCCCCACCATTACAAGTGGAAGGCCAGCCCTAGCAGCAACGCCTACAGAGAACTATCCCAATCGACAGCGCAAGAAAAGACTGGTGCAATGTACGCACCACACATGGCTGCACACATGGCTGCCCAACGCCACTGCCGGTGAAGAGGTCGCATCACCCGCTCCCACAGGTGAACAGGCACAACCGCAAGCCACACCACCAGCACACCATGTGCCCGAAGAAAACACCCAAGAAGAAGACGGTGCGCACTAAGTCAGAAGCACGCAGAATGCCGCGCCAGTGAACCTGACTGAACAGACAGCACCCAGGAGAAGCACCGCTGAACGCAGCACAGAGAATGACCATGTCTTCACCGCCCCAGCGAAGCCCCACAGTGGGCCGAAGACCACACACAGTGTCCTCCCTCACACTGCCTCAAGACAGAGTAGGCCGCGACCCAAGACAGGCAAGAGAGGAGTCGCACACCCCACGTGGCAAGCCGCCACAGCTACATGAGCTCCAACAACCATCGACACGCGACCGGACGTCACGTTGCCCAGCAAGCAAGGAGCGCGCCGGAGCGAAAGCAGAAGCCGGCGCCATGACAGCGTCGCCTCGAGGTCCAAGCGCAACACCCTCAAAGAAAGAAGAGAGCGACAGCCCTGTCACCCTGAAAACCGGATAAACTCAGGTGGGCTGAACAGACCAGCAAAGGGAGAAGACCGAGGAATCACAGCAAGCCAAGGCACGCCCTGACACACAAGACAGCCACCAAGGCGGACCAACGTCCCAGGATACAGCCTCACGGATGAACCGAACATAAGCCGTAGCAAGCGCAGACCGCGTCTCATCCCAACGCTTCCCCAGGCGACCGTCCATCCCCGAACGTCGGCAGTCTAAAGTCAAGCGGCATCTCTGCTCCTGTCTGCAGATGCCACGGGTGAAGATCAGCACTGAGTGCCCGCCCTCACATCGCCTCAAGATGGTGTCGGCAGTGGCCCCAAAACAGGCAAGAGAGGATCCGTACACTCTACGTGTCAAGCCGCCACCGAAGATCAACCTCGACAAAGCGGAGACACCTGGCTACTGAGTCCATCCTGACATTCAAACTCTCCCAGAAAGTCACCACCACCTGTCATTCCGACTCACCACATGGCTGGCAACCGTCATTACGCCAGCCATCAGCACATGCGTCAAACACCACTCCCCGAGTACCGATGGACTGGAGTCTGACACCGTTGCCACACCAGCCGACTAGAAGAAATCAGAAGCCACCTGTGAACCTGGCCTACACCGGAACTGCGGCAGCGAGTGAAAGTCTTGGCCAAGACTCATCTACCCGTGAGGGTTGTGCGTGCGACTAAGTAACGGCTCCTCAGCGGTCCTGCTGCTGCCCCCAGACGGCACACAAGCGGCCCCCAGCGCAGTCCTCCTACAGTCCCGCAGCAACCCCGACGACGGGACTCCCCTGGCGGGAAAGCGAGAAGAGATGGTGCCCCATCGACAGATTACCAGTCACAGCCAAGCAGTTCAACAGGGACAGTCGGTCCAGCAACACCTCTGTGAATTCTCACTTGGGACTCCATCCATGTTCACGACGCAACCCACTAAAAGGAACTGTTAGAACTCACCGCAGACCATCACCGACGTCAGCAAAGTGGAAGCCATGCAAGACAGCAAGACATGTCATCGTCCGCGAACTGACGGTATGCAGCGGACGTCTCCAAGCCAGCGGTCGTGTCCTGAACCCCTCAGGTTAAACTACGGGTGCCCGCCGAGAAGGTTCTGCTGCAAGCAAAGTCACCAGCCCATGTCTGATGTCATCATGCCACCTGACTCGAGAGACTGATGGACCCTGTGGTATTTAGTTAACTGTTCGTTTTATCCGCACAGGTTGGACTAACACTTTGTTTGTTCCTCAATAAAGTTGGGGAGGAATGTAGTTGTCCTGCGAGACACGTTCTAGTGTCCCGCAGGAAGCTGTCATCCCAGCCACTCCCTCGAGGACTGGACACACTGCACCCCCACACTCATTCATCACGGGTGCCACGATTGACGTGGCCCCGTCAATAAAAAGGCCTGGGTGCACGCGCTCGAGGCCAGTTACTATACTATACAAGCCAGTGTCTGTGTCCATCATTTCCTCCGATGTGGGCCTGAGGACCAATACCACACATGGGCTGGCCTTAATTTACTGGCACGGCCAGCATTTTAATGGCCCAGCCGGTACAAAAATCAGGACAATCACCTAACACCGGAATTTTTTTCCTTTATCAGTATAAACTTGGAACTGTATATACAATAAGAACACTATAAAATGTGTTCCTTGGCTGCCGTATTGATCCTCCTTGCTGGACCCTGTTTTTGCTAGTATTAAGAAAAAGAAAAATTGGGTCAACTAAAAAGCAAAAATTCTAAGGTGATCATGCATGAATGTAAGATTTATTGCAGTGTCGCATCCAATCTTTTTTGGAGGACCTGGAATAAATATAATGTTTAAATGTGCACGGCGACCTATAACCAGCCACCACAGACTGATAACTTTTGAACTGCCATACACTGCATTATTATGTTACAAACACTATTTATAAACGGGTATCTTACAATAAAACCCTGACTATATGTGTCCTCCCAAATAAAACATCACGTCTAGCAGTGGAGTGGACGACATCTCGCTCAGACAAGTGAAAGTGAACGCGCCATAAATTACGAAAGACTGTTACAACCTTAACCCACTTGGGGGCACTGTTGTACATTTCAAAAGCCTCAAAGTATTTCCAAATGGGAAACCCGTCTTAAGAGTTACACCCCCGTGTACTTTTTAGCGATTTATATAGCGCGAACTCGAGCCGAAGGTATAGGAGCGCTGTACATGAGCACCTGTTACATTACCCGTTCATTTTGTTTTGTACTCCATAGGCACCTGAATACTCTACACGAGGTTATTGTCTAACTACGATATCAGATGGGTAATATGTTATTAAATTACTCGCCTGAATACTTTACCATGCGTAATGGCAACTCGCCTCCCTGTAGTTTGATCCGTGTCACGTGTGAAATTCCCTTAATGCTGAATCAGATGTTTGCTTCATGGGAAGAGACGCCCAACGCATAGTATGGTGGGGTTCCACAATGAATACGCGCACTTCTAGAGCACGTCCATCGGCATGGGGAATTTTACGAATAAAAGGAAAATCAAGGCGCTTCATGAATTTGAGAAATGTTTTATACCAACATTTACAATGCACAAAATAAAAACATATACATCGCTGTTGTGTCAAGAGTGCTTCAGATGTTTTATACAGAGGGTCCACATAATAAACGTCTGAAGCAGAATCAAGCTGGAGTTTAGCTGAGTATTCTAAATATGCGTGCCTTACAATATTACTACTGACCCATTGTGGTTATAAACACATTGTAATATGGCCGCTGCGTTTGTATGCTCGGAAGCAAACGTGAAAGTTTTAAATAATGTGGCCATATTACGAGTATTAGGTAAACACTCAAAGGTTCTTGACCTTGCCTCGAAATTGTTTTTCCCGCATTTATGTCGCATATAAAATGAATTCCCACAATACAGCTTTAAAGATACTGTCATTTCCAGTGGGCTTAAAACGGGGCTCCTTACCAAGACTTATTTTGTAATTTTACCTTCTTAAAAGTTGAACAACGAAAGCAACCCGAAAAATACGTGAAATGCACGAGTTAGGCTTCCCATCTTCCCAAAAGAAACAAGCATTTGCAATGCATTAGGTATTGCATTTACGCGATTTCATGTATTGGAATTGTAAATGACAATGTCTTTTGTTTATGTTTTGTTTTTTAAAACATAAATAAAAGGCATTGCCATTTACAATGCCAATAGCTTACACTCTCGTAAATGTGAGACCTATTGCATTGCAAATGCTTGTTTTAAAGCTTTACCGGAAAGGCGGGCTTTACTTAGCCGTACTCGTTCCCTACTGGCCATTTGTTCTAAGACTGCAAAGGTCAGGCGGTGATACTTAAAAATAATTTCACTTAAAAGAATCTGTATTTATTTATAACATGGCTTTTGTGATTTTGTTTTCTTTACTTATCAGTCAGGGATCGTTAGGCAGCTCTAGAACATGTTTATAAAGCACTTCCATTTTAGGTCTCAGCTAGCGTGGCTGCGCACATGCGCAGCTCGCTCGGCGAGATTTAATGTTTTTGAGTAGCTTCAGTAAAAGGCTTTAAGCCCCGCCCCTCTTTTCCATTGGCTGGCGTCACCGTTTATCCTTAACGGTGGCCAGCCATTGGAAAAGAGCTTTCCATGTTGCCTCCCTTTGGCTTTTTCAGACGGCCCACTTGGACGGGCTCGCCTGCTTTCCTCCCGTCGCAAACTTTTTCTTATCTTTATGGGACCATGTGTTTCAAGCACATGGCCCCATAAAGACAAGGTTCGGCGCGATCCTGCGACAGGGAAGGAATGTGGGGTTGGTTTAGGGGGCTTAATGTAAACTGTACACATCTCCGAGGGAATCACCCGACGTGATATTTTAGTGGTCACATCGCACAGCTCTCTTCAACTGCAACACTTTGTGAGTGGTGAAGGCAATGTCTGTCCCCCTCACATGTCTCTCTGCCCCACACACAGCTCTCAGCAGCCGTAGAGTCCTGATGCCAGGGTACTAGCCCTCTCACAACTCAATTTGCATGTTTGTGTATCAAGCAGTGCGTGCTTGCTGCTGCCCGATGTAGGAGAAAAACACAGCAGTTCTGAATCCCAAGAACTCCTGCCTGCGCACCAGCTCTTCTGAACCCCCATCAGAGTGACCTGTCTCCTCTATTGTGCGCATTACGCCCCACTCAGCTTGCTTACCTCAATCCAGGCTGGTCTAGGGCCCACGGCCGGGCAGGCTCCACCACCTAAGGCCTGGCCTCCTATTCCTCGCCACTTCCCATTAGTACCAATATATACTGCCTTTCTACCCTCTGGCAGCCCAGCCCCCTCTTACTCCCTCCACCCTGCAGTCCAGCACAGCTCTGTCTTTCCTCTACCCCTCCGCAGCCCCCCTCCCCTCTGCCCCTGGAGTCCTGTCACGCCATGCCCTCTGCTGCTGCGGGTCGAGGTGTGGGCTCTCGCTCCTTCTTCCCGGATCAGCAGTTTCTCTCCGCAGTCTTGTCGCTATGTGATACTCTCACACAGATCTGCGCGGCACTGGTGCGTCTGCAGCTTTCATCTGCTGCAAAGGATTCGCCGCCTGACCAGGGAACCCGGCAGTGACGTCACTCTCTCCTCTTGTCATCAGAACCAGGGCCGGCAATTGGTGGGGTTGGGAGCAAAAAGTAAAATAGCTCACCTTTGTAAATCGCAGTTTGAGAAGTAACTGCTCACGTTTATACTTGTGAACTGTTTATCGAGATTAACTACATTTCTGAGTGAACGTTGTTAGTGGGGCCCCGACCTCCACATTTTGAACAGGTGCAGCACTGAGGCTGGGACTGCACAGCACCTAAGGCACATGTCCAAAACCTCTTCTAAGAGGTTGGCACCTGTGTGCCCAACTACAGCATGGTCACAGGCTGTGGTTGGGTGGGTTTAAAAAAGCAATGACCTACAAATGAATGGCTGCTTCTCAAAATGTGGAAAATCAAATAGCACAAACAGATGGTCTCCGAGTGACAGCGGCAGGACTTTCAGGATGCTAAGACAGAGAATGACCTAGGTGAGGGTGGTCTCAGGATTTTCCCTCTTCACATACATACTCACCGCCTGTGCATTCATCTCAGTAAGTCAAGCTACCCCTCCAGGCATCTTTCACTAACCTACGTGTCACTTACTCCTTAACTATGCATGTTCTATGAGTGATGAAAGCTTGCATTTGTCTTCCCTGCTGGATCTGTAGACGCCTATAGATGTCCACAACTGCTGCTAACAGTAATTTGCATTTGGTGCAAGAGGTTAGAGCATTGATGGCAGGCAGAAGCCACATGCCATTACCCGTGGAATGTGCTCCTCACACACAAAGAATTCCACACACTGTAGGACAGTGCTGGGGGTTGAGCTCATACCACACAGATCTGTCTCCTGCAGATCCCAGGTTAATAATCCTAGCGGAACAGACTTTACCTTGCCTTCTTGTGAGTTCAACCAATGGGACAGATAATCACACCTACTACATAAATGTCAAGAGACAATTCTGTTTGTAGTGCAATGATTATAAAAGGTAAATGTAATATTGTATTTCAAAATTCATCAGCCTCTGCTGGGTTCACAGCTCTGCGATTTGTCCACGTTTGAGCAGCTTTTGGCTTCCCCGCCCACCCTGCAGCTGATTTTGCTATATCGGCCTTTTCATCCCGCCATGATGTCCTCCTTCACTATTTGCTCAGCCCTTTCATCTCGCTATGATGTCCTCGTTCACTATTTGACCGCTGTGTTGTTCTAGAGCTGGGGAGAGCACAGAGCTGTACCAACCGGATAGTCACATACACCTCGCTTTTTTCAAACAATCCTCTTCTCCCCTCAAGCCCTAACCCCCCCCCCCCCAAAAAAAATCCCGGAAGTGTTAGCATTCTAGTCTCCATTTTGGTTAAAGAAGATGACTGCCCAATATTTCCAACCAAGCCCGTTCTTTGATGTGGGCCTTCGCAGCTTGTTTGCACTCGGAAGTGTGCAGTTCAGCAAGTAACGGAGCGCGGGGACCTCTATTACTCACTCTCTACTACTCTCTCCCTACTACTCTCTGCTACTCACTCTCTACTACTCACTCTCTACTACTCTCTCTCTACTACTTACTTTCTACTACTCACTCTCTAGTACTCTCTACTACTTACTCTCTACTACTCTATACTACTCTCTACTACTCACTCTCTACTACTCACTCTCTACTAGTCTCTACTCTACTCACTACTACTCTCTCTACTACTCACTCTCTACTACTCTCTTCTACTCTCTACTACTCTCTACTCTGTACTACTCACTCTCTACCACTCTCTCTCTACTACTCTCTACTACTCACTCTCTACTACTCACTCACTACTCTACTACTCACTCTCTACTACTCACTCTCTACTACTCTCTACTACTCTCTATTACTCACTCTCTACTACTCTCTACTACTCACTCTCTACTACTCTCTACTACTCTCTACTACTCCCTACTACTCTCTACTCACTAATACTCTCTACTACTAACTCTCTACTACTCTCTCCTACTCTCTAGTACTCTCTCTACTACTCTCTACTCTGTACTACTTACTCTCTACTACTCTCTCCTACTACTCTCTAATACTCACGCTACTACTCACTCACTACTCTACTACTCACTCTCTACTACTCACTCTCTACTACTCTCTACTACTCACTCTCTACTACTCTCTACTACTCTCTACTACTCCCTACTACTCTCTACTCACTACTACTCTCTACTACTAACTCTCTACTACTCTCTACTACTCTCTCCTACTCTCTACTGCTCTCTCTACTACTCTCTACTCTGTACTACTCACTCTCTACTACTCTCTACTACTATCTACTACTCACTCTCTACTACTCGCTCTACTACTCGTTCTACTACTCCCTACTACTCACTCTCTACTACTCACTCTCTACTACTCACTCTCTACTACTCCCTCTAAACTACTCTCTACTACCCACTCTCTAATACACGCTACTACTCACTCTCTACTCTCTACTACTCACTCTCTACTACTCTCTTCTACTCTCTACTACTCCCTACGACTCTCTACTCACTAATACTCTCTACTACTAACTCTCTACTACTCTCTCCTACTCTCTAGTACTCTCTCTACTACTCTCTACTCTGTACTACTTACTCTCTACTACTCTCTCCTACTACTCTCTAATACTCACGCTACTACTCACTCACTACTCTACTACTCACTCTCTACTACTCACTCTCTACTACTCTCTACTACTCACTCTCTACTACTCTCTACTACTCTCTACTACTCCCTACTACTCTCTACTCACTACTACTCTCTACTACTAACTCTCTACTACTCTCTACTACTCTCTCCTACTCTCTACTGCTCTCTCTACTACTCTCTACTCTGTACTACTCACTCTCTACTACTCTCTACTACTATCTACTACTCACTCTCTACTACTCGCTCTACTACTCGTTCTACTACCCCCTACTACTCACTCTCTACTACTCACTCTCTACTACTCACTCTCTACTACTCCCTCTAAACTACTCTCTACTACCCACTCTCTAATACACGCTACTACTCACTCTCTACTCTCTACTACTCACTCTCTACTACTCTCTTCTACTCTCTACTCACTACTACTCTCTACTACTCACTCTCTACTACTCACTCACTACTACTCTCTGCTACTCACTCTCTACTACTCACTCTCTACTACTCTCTACTACTCACTCTCTACTACTCACTCTCTACTACTCTCTACTACTTACTCTCTACTACTCTATACAACTCTCTACTACTCACTCTCTACTACTCACTCTCTACTACTCTCTACTCACTACTCCTCCCTACTACTGTCTCTCTACTACTATCTACTACTCACTCTCTAGTCTCTACTACTCACTCTCTACTACTCACTCTCCTATTCTTTACTACTCTCTCTCTACTACTCTCTACTACTCTGTACTCTCTACTCACTACTACTCTCTCTCTACTACTCACTCTCTACTACTCACTCTACTACTCTCTACTACTCTCTCCTACTCTCTCTCTACTTCTCTCTACTACTCACTCTCTACTACTCTCTCTCTACTACTTTCTCCTACTCACGCTCTACTACTCACTCTCTACTACTCTCTACTACTCACTCTCTACTACTCACTCTTTACTACTCTACTACTTAATCTCTACTACTCTATAGTACTCTCTACTACTCACTCTACTACTCTACTACTCTCTACTCACTACTACTCTCTACTACTCACTCTCTACTATTCACTCTCTACTACTCTCTACTACTCTCTCCTACTCTCTACTACTCTCTACTCTGTACTACTCACTCTCTTCTACTCTCTACTACTCACTTTACTACTCTCTACTACTCACTCTCTACTACTCTCTACTTTCTACTCACTACTACTCTCTACTACTCACTCTCTACTACTCTCTACTACTCTCTACTACTCACTCTGTACTACTAACTCTCTACTACTCTCTACTACTCTCTCTCTACTACTCTCTACTCTGTACACTCACTCTCTACTATTCTCTACTACTCATTCTCTACTACTCACTCTCTACTACTCACTCTTTATTACTCACTCTCTACTACACTCTCTACTACTCTCTCTCTACTACTCTCTACTACTCACACTCTACTACTCTCTACTACTCACTCTCTACTCTCTACTACTCACTCTCTACTCTCTACTCTCTACTACTCACTCTCTACTCTCTGCCTCTCTACACCTCTCTCTCTACCTCTCTCTCTGCCTCTCTCTCTACTACTCTCTACTCTCTACCTCTCTACACCTCTCTCTCTACCTCTCTCTCTGCCTCTCTCTCTACTACTCTCTACTCTCTACCTCTCTACCTCTACCTCTCTACCTCTACACCTCTCTATCCCTCTACATCTCTCTACCCGCACACACACACACACACACACATATATATATGTATATATATATATGCATATGCATTTATATATATGTACGTGTATATATACATACATACATACATATATAAACATATATATACATCTGCATATCTATATAAATACAAATATAAATGCATGCATACATATACATATACATATATGCATACATATGCATGTTATGTACATGAAAATTTGAAAAAATAATAAAACCAAAGCTAAAAAGCCACCTAATTACTAACAGAATTGCTTTAACTTAAACGAGGGCGAGACCTATTGCACTTTCAAAACTTGTTATATTTGCAGTAGAAAGTATGTTGTGAAAAGCAGTAAAATATCGGGTTTTGCTGCTTTTCCTAATTTTTGTACCATCTGGGGCACTAAAATAACCGCCCAGGTGGCAACTCTATTTGATACGTTGTATACAACATGACAGGCATGATTATGTTTCATTGTTATATTTTGAAAGTTTCTCAATATTTACTATACCTTAGAAATAGGATGCTCAACTTCCCATTATCACGTTGCAGGACACTTTGCATGTGTGGGGACACTGTGCATGCAGGTGCACCAGAAACTGCCTGTGTTCTAGAGAGAGTATGAGTCGAGGGGTGCATTTTCAGGATCACATTCCATAATTACTTTCTCTAAAATAGTTCTTTTAAAATATATACCATGACACAAATTAAACTTAGACTTGTTAAACAACCTTCTTGTGGCGAATTCCCCAGATCTGAACCTTCCGTTTCGATCCCTAAATATGGCGGTTTCCAACTGGCTATCTACATCCATTAATCTCTGTTTGCCTCTGACACCGAAAGCCAGCTCTTTCCATCGTTCCCCGGCCCCTTGGTTTAACAATGACCTGAAGATATTGAAGTCCAAATGTAAGTTTTTGGAAAGAAAATGGCGCAAATTTTACGTTCCCAGCTGCAAAGCCGACTATAAGGCCGCCCTTCACATCTATCACTCTGCTTGTAAGGCTGCGAGGGTCACCTTTGTCTCCAACACTATTAACAATTCATTGAATCGTCCCCAAGCCCTATGTTCAATGGTCAAAAAACTGGCAGGTGCCAATACTCTTCCTTTACCCCCTGTCCTTGACACCACTAAGTGCAATGATATTGCTAACTTTTTTATTACCAAGGTGGAGACCATATATAGTAATTTAATTACCTCCGCCCCCGCTAATTCTGATAAACTTCATTCAGACAGTGTCTGTATGAACCTACCCCTGCCATATCAAAAATTTCACATTGGCCCCCTCTTGACGATGGTCCCTTTCTTGATTGCTTAGCTAGGGTGCAATCAGGTTCTCCTCTTGATCCTTTACCGACTAATATTTTAAAACAGTTATCCCCAGTTGTCTTGGGAATCTTTAAGGTTCTCCTTAACTCTTCCTTACGGGAGTCCTTCGTTCCTCTAGATTGGAAACATGCGATGGTGGTTCCCCTTCTAAAAAAGCCCAACGCTGACCCATCTATTTTATCCAATTACCGTCCAATTTCACTTTTACCTGTGTTTTCTAAAATCTTAGAAAAACATGTTAATTTTCAGCTTGCAATGCATATTGAAAACTCAGGTTTTTTACACCCCTCTCAATCAGGTTTTAGGACCCACTTTTCAACAGAGACCACCTTACTGGGGGTAACTGAAAAGCTGTGCTCCTGTCTCGACCATGGTGAGACTATGGCACTCATCCTACTATATATGAGTGCAGCATTCGACACTGTGTCTCACTCTATTTTGTTAAAATCTCTTCAGTCAGCTGGAGTGGAAGGTTCAGCCCTTTTATGGCTGACCTCGTTTCTCAGTGATCGCACTTTCCAGGTTTTCTCCTCCGGTTCTTCATCCACTTCGCGTTCTTCTGCGTATGGAGTTCCTCAGGGGTCCACTCTGAGCCCCACTGCTCTTCAACATCTATTTGAGACCCCTTGCGACCATCGTAGAGGATGCTGGCCTTTCCCTGTACTCCTACGCCGATGACACACAAATTATTTTCTCTTTATCTTCTTCTAAAGACGCTCCTGTATCTTCTCTGCAGAGCGGGCTACGTCAAGTATCGGAATGGATGAATGCCAACTTTTTGAAATTGAA
The DNA here is from genome assembly GCF_964204655.1 of Triturus cristatus. Lineage (NCBI taxonomy): Eukaryota > Metazoa > Chordata > Amphibia > Caudata > Salamandridae > Triturus > Triturus cristatus. The sequence continues at coordinate 945,649,011 of NC_140582.1, forward strand.
CGGGGACAAAACTGAGGTCATCATTCTGGGCAAACACAAACATCTTTGGAGTCCTCTCCATTGGCCCCAGGAAATGGGTCCGTTCGCCCAGCCGGTTGCTCAGGTCCGTAACCTGGGGTTTATCATTGACAATCAATTATCCATGCGGCAACAGGCGGTTAGTACCGCTGGCATCTGTTTCACTATACTCAGATGGCTACGGAAGATCATCTGGATGCTTCCTGCCTCCACTCAAAAAACTGTGGTCCAGGCTCTTGTTATTTCTCGCCTGGACTACGGCAATGTACTTTATCTGGGAAGCAGTAAGGAACTTTTGAATAAGCTCCAGGTGGTTCAAAATTCTGCGGCGTGCCTTCTCTGCCACGCCCGAGAAAAATTTCCATCTCTCCTTTCCTCCGTAACTTGCATTGGCTTCGTATTGAAAGCCGTATCAAATTTAAAACCTTATGTCACATTTTCAAAATCAAACATGGTTCATCCCCGGCATACTTGCAGGAACTTATTCGCCCTTATGCTCCTCTTCGAGCTTTACGCTCTTCCACTCTGGGTAACCTAGTACTTCCTAGATTCAAATTGTCCAGAATAGGTAGGCGTTCCTTTGGGTGTCTTGGACCTAGACTCTGGAACTCTCTCCCCTACTTCATGAAACAGGAATCTTCTTACCTCAAATTTCGACGAGACCTTAAAACCTGGCTATTCACTCAGTAATCAGCTCAGTTACTTAGTCTGCAGGGGAAACCCTGTCTAGGGTAGCTGTGCGCCATATAAATTTAATTAATAATAATAATAATAATAATAATATATATCACTGCCTATTGAACTTATTGAGTGTGATTACTGTGCAGTACTGCATTTGAGTTTGAATTCATTTACCTCCATCTGACTGAAGACAGCCTTGCTCCATATGCCACCTTTAGTGAGACAAATTTACAAAATGATGTACCAAGGATATTGTGCTGCATAACTAAATACTTATAAGGTCCCAAAAGCAAGACCTATTTTTGCAAGGTCTAGCAAATGAACTCGTCATGGGAGGCAGTGGCTTACTACTACTACTACTACTACTTCTACTAGTACTACTACTACTAATTTCTCCTACTATATTACTACTACTACTACTAGTAATACTACTGTTAGTAGTCCTACTAACAATTATAATAATAAAAATAAATATTATTATTATTTTATATGGCGCCTTTTGCCGCACTGCTGTCGCTCCTAAGCGCTTTAAACTGAAAGGTGCTCCTAGTAACCAAATTGATGGCATTCGCAAATTTACACTTGGCAGGTGCACTTATGTGGATGTTGTAGTCATTCATATCTTCCAACCTCCCCTCCCAAACACATGTCCCTTGAAAACACACCCTCGCTCAGACCTGTGTGTAACCTGATGGTCACGCTCTGAAAACTCAGACTTTCACAGGTTTGTTGATAAAAGGCAGACCACTGCAATAGGTGATAACAGGAATTCCATTTAGTGCCTCGACACGGCCCCCCATTCCGTCAGCTTTCAGTGGCAAGTGGGGTAACGTGCCTGAATGGGGTTCATGTCAATGTGAGTTATAAGAAAAATGCACATACTCTATATGTACGCTTCCATACTGCACAGTGTACGTACTAATAGTGCTGCAATTGTAAAAAATGAACAGGAACGCTAGATACAAAAAGGATACACAAGCACCAGTGCAAAGTTCAACCGCGTGTGGACTGACAGGACATTCCAAGGTCTCGCGAGGAAGTGCAGCATGGTCGAGAGACAGGCAGCGCATGCCTTCCTCCGCTCCCTGGGCGTCGCCAGAACCAGCAGCATTTTTTATGCCCTTCAGGAGCCTGAGCTAATCCTCTTCAAAGAACGCAACCACGTAACATGTCCCCGAGATGTTTTTAAACAGTCGCGCCCCTCCACCCTTTATAATGGCGGAATGTGAATTACAAGAATGTGTTTGTTATTTATTATTCCCATTATTAGTAATCACCTTTGACTGGGTTCTTGCAGAGCTCTGAGACACCTTTGGAGATTTATTTATACTTTGTTCCAATGTAAAACATACATGTAAATACTTTAATACGTTTTAAACTGTTAATATCATGGACAGATATATTTCCCGGTGCGATGCGTGTCATGGACACATATTTTGACAGTGGCTTTAACATTTACATTTTGTTTCATTATAAGTATACAAAATGAGTATGAACTCAAGCCTTGCTGCAACTGTAAATAAAATATAAACCCAGAGGCTCACTATAGCTTTAAAAAGTATACTCCACTTTAAATACACTTGGATTTGAGACCTTTATATGATCTTTAATGAGTTGTTAAACCTAGCATACTTATTTGAATGCCTGCATGCCACGGTATTTTGGTTATGATTTTTAACATGTAAAAGCATATGAAAACACACAGGTGGAAAGAATCTAATGTGCACAGACTGTGCATAGACTATGATAGCCAACAGAGGCTGGGTGACGGCCAAGATGTTTTGAAGTGTGCAGCAATGCCTCACAACATGACATTTAACAGTTTGTGTTAGTTTATTGTGTGTGACATGCAGGGAAAGGGGATGTTTATTTCAGCCCCAAATCACAGGCCCTGTAGGCCTGGGCCGGCCTCGGCTCCTGTGTATTTGGACAACCTGGGGACAATGGCCGGAGGAAGGGGGCGGGTCTAGCTCACCTGCAAAGCAAAACAGGCCCAGCCTGATGAAAGGTGACCTCGGGGCTGGCGGCAGGGGGCTTCAAAGGAGGTCAAAAGCACACGGGTAAAGGGGTAACAGGTAGGAAATGGGCCTGGGCTGCCTATAAAAGCAGACAGCCACCCAGGCCAGGCACACAAGTTCAGCAGTCTGAGCAGGACAGGTGACCCGGAAGCTCCTGTCAGAGGAGTCATTGGCAGGTCACCCGGAGCACTGAAGGATGCAGCAGCCGGCCGGCTGGGATGATGGACGCTTCTACACTAGAGGTAATGAGTTTAATTTCAATGGATGTATCATTTCCTTGTAATTTTTACTTGTTAATATTGCATTTTGTCATGTATGATTTTTAAGATATTGTTCATCAGCATTTTTGGGATAAAAACAGTCAATTGTTTATTAAGGTCACAGCCTGTAGATGGTCAGCTTGGTTTAAGGTAACAGTGATGCCTGACTAGTTCATTTATACTAAACAACCTCTCACTCTTTGTACAACGTCGTGAGTCGGTATACATGTTTTTGCCAAACTCCCACCAGCTTTATTAGAGTTATTCACGATACCACATATGTTTGAATCATGTGTTACTAAAGCCCCCAAACTTTAGAAATAATCTCCTTTGGGTGGACAGGAGCAAGTGCCGCAGAGCTAGCGTCCTGGTTAGAGTCAAATCCAGTTGCTAGTCACCTGCGCCGGTTAAAAAAAAATGTTTTACCCCATGCCACCTCTCTACTGAATGTTATAGCGGTCTAGTTTTGATTGTCGGTTCTTTGGTCGGGAATAACGCGTGGGTTACATGTTTAGCAACACTTCTTATTAGCGAGTACTGTTAAATAGAGTTAAAGCAACACAAGTTATTTACAACGTGTAGAAAGGGCATCAGTGCAGCATGAAGCACTATATAAAACAAGTTGCTGTTTTACCAGTGTTTGAGGACCATGCCAGCAAGCAAATACCTGAAGAAGAGCCCAAAAAAAAATGCGCCCGCAAAAGTTAAAGCGACCGTGCTAATTAGACAAGGAATGTCAGGAATGCAGCTGCCACCCGGCCGCGCTGCTGCTCGCTCCCGAGCTCCCTAGGCCATGGGAGTTAACGTTTAGAGAAAAGGCGGGGCATGCACCCGCCTTTTGCCAATTGTGGGCTTTCAATTTTTGAAAGCCACATGCAAAGGCCAATAGAATTTGACAAGCAGACGCACAAGCTTTCAGAAAGCTTTGTGAATGTCTGCAGTGATTACAAGAGGCCCTCACCAAGTGCAGCACATAAGCGCTGCGCTAGGCGAGACCTAAAAAATACTGGACTTATTTAGATTTTTTTTATATTCTGGAACAGCCAAAATTTGGTAGCGTAAAATTATAGGGATTCTTTAATAATGTGGCAATCATCAACCCCATTGCCTCTAACTATCATTCTGAAACAGTTTAGATAGCTCTCAAACACCTTTCTTAACTGATTTTCTTTATGTGTTTGCTGTTTTAGGTTTTTGTTTCAGAAAGGAAAAAGATACCAAGTTTCACTTCTATTCTCAATATTTTTTCAGGCCTGTACCTAAAAATTACAGGCCACACTGTTAACAAGCATTTGCACTGCAATAGGACTCACATTTGTCAGAGTTAGAGCTAGTGCCATTATAAACTACAATTTCTTTTTATCTATGTCTTTTATCTATGTGTTTAGTTTGGTTTGGAGTGTTGTGGATGTATGAACAGAGACACAGCTGCATCACTGCCTAGAGGATTTAGAATGAGGAATTACCACTGGGACAAGAGAAGCAGCTGCAGCACTGTCTAGAGGACTTAGAATGAGGAATTACCGAGGAAACCAGAGAAACAGGTAGCAGCACTGTGTCAAGGTCTTAGAATGAGGAATTACCGGCGGGACCAGAAAAGCAGCTAGCAGCACTGCCTAGAGGCCTTAGAATGAGGAATTACCAACAGAATGAGAGAAGCAGATAGTATCGCTGTCTAGAGGACTTAGACTGAGGAATTACTGACAGGAAGAAACTATGGCAAACAGGGAATGGTCATTCATCTGTGCCGTAGGGGCAGAGAGGTAAACGAGGTGGGTATATGTCCTCCCGTATAGATACAATTCCACAAAAAGTAACCCACAAACCAGTAACGGGTATTTACTAGTTCTCACACTTAACCCTGTAGAAATAGCATAGGGGGAGTTTAAAGATTAAAAATCTGCAAGCAGATCCCGTTATCCCTTTATTCTTAGAACTGCCAGGGGTTTTAAAATATTCAAATTGGGGGGGTCAATGGGATTTATATGGTCTTCCCATGTGTGATGTGCTCGTGATGACACCCATGCTTTCAAAGACAATAGGGTGTGCTACTGCCATCACTCAACATACTAAATAAGTATCTGTTTCCAGTAGTTTTATCACAATACAGCACGCTACTAAGTGATATATATAGTGATGTGGCGAATAAGATTGCAAACTGTCGGTACATCAACTTCTATGTGTACGTGTCACCTGAAAAACACTCTAGTGTTGCTCCCAGTAAACCACACCATGCTCAAGTCACTGCGGCTTGAGACGGGCCCACCTTTCCTGATGGTGTTCAGATCCCAAAAGCCCTGGGTGCACTTAGAACCCATATACAGTGTACACCCATGCACGGCGCACCGCCCAGTTACAGATCACACATCAGATAGCTCATACGTTTATACAAACATGAACATGATTCAATTAACTCAATGATCCATCTTGGTCGGACCATTGGATCATGTATCGTCGATATATTGACGACATATTCATCATATGGCAGGGTACAAAAATCCAGTTGGAAACCAAACTTAAAGGGCTGAATGACATAAATTCCAGGATTCAATTTAAATATACCCTAGACACCCAGAGGATTTCCTATTTGGATGTTAATGTTGAAATACCTGGCACCAACATAGTCACTACGGTCTTTAAAAAAGCTATGGACCGTAATAATACTTTACTGTTCAGCAGTTTTCATCCAGACACCTTAAAGAAACATCTTCCCTATTCTCAATTTTTGAGGATTAAGCGTATTTCATCTAACCATGAACAGTACACAGTTGCATTGATGCAATCCAAGAAGAGCTTCTTAGATCGCGGTTATCCCAGTACCATAGTGGAGGCATCCGCTGAACGGTCAGACGAGATCCCCAGAGTCATTACTTGAGAAACAAGAGAAATCTCAACACCAAAGAGAGGTGTTTGTATCCACATTCTCTACTAAATCACCCATCATAAAGAAAATCATTTTACGCAGATGGGATCTGTTACAATCTGAACCTGATTTTAAACATCTTTTCCAGGATCCTCCAATTTTTGCGTATAAGAGGTCTAATAATCTACGAGAACTCTTAATAAGAAAACCTGTAGCTCACTCTGAACCACACAAAGGCATGCAAAAATGCTACAATTGCTCACATTGCAACAACGTTCTCATTGGGAACTCCATACCACACCCGTGGTCTGGTAGATCGATACAGTTAAGATTCACTGCTAATTGTAATACCCAGAATGTTATTTATGTGATTCGCTGTCCATGCGCTTTATATTATGTAGGAAAAACAGAAAGGGCACTGAGGACACGCATTACGGAACACAAAAGCAGAATTAGAACAAGATCTCTTAATTCACCACTAGCCAGTCATTGGATAACAGCACACCACTCTATGCACAACTCAGATTCTCTGTATTAGAGGTCATCATCACTCACAACGATAGAGACATGTCCAGATACATTACACAAAGGGAAACCTTTTGGATCAGGTATTTGGACACCATGGTCCCAAAAGGTCTAAATGATAAACTGGAATTATCGTGTTTCCTTTAGGGCCAGCCTTGTGTATTGACCCGTGAGTCTGTCATTGATTATATCTTATATTCAGTACATCAATGTGGAACCACCCGACATCTTTGATGCACCCACAAGACAGCTGGTGGTCCAAGCATCAGTGCTGTCCAGGCTGGACTATGCCAGCTCCCTACTGGCGGGGATAAACCAGTCAGAATTTCTGCGGCTCCAGCAGGTTCAAAACGCTGCGGCCCGACTGGTGACAGGTCTGCCTAGGCGATGCTCGGTGTCCAATACTCTGCGCTCTCTCCACTGGCTCCCTGTGCAGCAGAGGATTAGATTTAAGGTTCTCTGCTTTGCATTTAAAATCCTAAAGGGTACTCCCCCACAAATTTTGGAGAAATTGCTGATCCCCTATGTCCCCTCTCGCACTCTTAGATCGCTAGGCCAGAACTTAGCAGTGGTCCCGCGTTTTAAGTTGAGCAGAATTGGTGGCAGCTCCTTTCGAGTCCTGGCAGCGAGTTGGTGGAATTCTCTTCCTCCACAAATCCAGGCCATCGATGAGCTCCTTCAGTTTAGACGGGCTATCAAGACCTTTTTATTTGTTTAGCTTATCTGTTGTGTCTCGTCTCCTTTTGTCCACTTTTAGTGCTGTGTTGTGTTCACCTTCTCAAAGCGCCAGGATGCCCCTGTGCTGGGGCAGCTGTGCGCGGTACAAATAAAAATAACATAACATAACATAACACCACCTATAAACAGGCCATATGGTACTTTGTCCACTTGTTAGTTTACATCATTATATTCAACCGGATTGTATGCATGTACTTTTATATTTTTATGATCACAGTAGAACGTTGTTCCATAAGCATAACATGTTCCACATGTATATGTTGTTTATCATCCGTTATATGCAAATATGCATTGTACGATAGCTTTTGGTTATTGTTTACAGACAATTATGATAAACAGAATGTAACCTGAAACACGTTCACAATTTTACAACACAAGAGTTTTGTATATGCCTGTTTGGCTCTTATCATTAGAGGATACCCAGTATCGTAATTACTGCATTTAAACCCTATTAATCTACTTAGTGGATATGCTAAGCTTGTTGATTTTCACTATGAGCAATGTACTACCATTATTTGCAGTAGATTTAAGTTTGCATTTCTGTATCATATAATTTGATGATGACTGAATTCAAAATCACTCGGACTAGTGGTTTCAGCAGCTTCTACATCATTTAAGTTTTTTATGATTACTTGTTGAATTGCTTATGTCAAAGTACTCTTCGTGAATTATGATGTAAACCTTCTGACCATTTCACATGTTGGTTTATATTTCTTCCTTTTTTCTTTCTTCAATCTTTTGGTCTTCGCTGTTTCACTTAACTAACAGCAACACATCATTTATTCATACTAACTCACGGACCTAGATCAAGATGGCCGCTTTGTCATTTATCCACTTTTGGGAAACACACAAGTCTCATTTCTATGTTCACTGCCGCTGACGTTTACCGAAAGGCTCTCGGTGTTTACGTGATACATACGCCATTAAAACACGAGATCTCAAGCATTGCCGACCTCTGTTGCGTGTTATTCAAAGAGAATAGGATCGGACCTCATTATTCCACTACCAGTAAGTTGAGGACAGTTTGAGAACTACCTTTATTTATTCTATTTACTTGGTTACAGCGCTTTATAGTCGGCTTTTTCCACCTTTCTCTGTTCAGATCGACTTTTTCACCATTTGGAGTTAGTTTTTCCACAGAGGACCTCAAGCCTTTTTCACGCACAGGTGAGAGAGACATATTTAGTTTATTGGCGTCGATCTGAGAGTAATACATTTTTAACTATCAGAGAAACTAAGGCTTCCTTAATTAATTTTTTCGGTCAGGTTGTGCACTGCGATTCTGTATGATGCGCAAGATTTTGGATTATATCAATGATTACCGCCAGTTTTACCATGTGAGAGATAGCCAATTGACTACACTACTTGTGCGCATTATCGCTCAGAACTATCACATCCACGTATGAACTTCGCGCCATGTCAAACATCCCAAGTTAATGGAGGTATACAAACTAATAGAAGTGATACCTGCACCTATTAACCACACCACAGTTCGATTTATTATCACTCTTTAAACTGGTGGCGTAGGACTTTTTTCTTCGCGTTTTTATTGTTTCACAGAAGCAGACAGACAGCACTAACCCACTTGGATATTTAGGTGGCTCTGGTTACACCACTGAGGTCTTTTTTTTGGTTCCTCTTTGGTTTCGCTCTTCATTCCTCAAACTTATTTGTTTCTCTCCCGGCAACTGAAAGGCCGCATTAAAACATACTTAACAATGATTATGAATACAAGTGTACATTTATCATGTATATGTTTATTTTAGATTTCCCCTGAAGAAGGGTGCATAGAACAGCCGAAATGCATTGGGAATACTTCTTGTCATGAATGTCAAGCACTTGAATTACCAACTTGAAGTTTTTTTCAACATTTATGAACTCTTCTTTTGAATAAAGAAGTACCAGACCACTTTGAACTTCGGCTTTCTTTCACCGTTGAACTTTTTGAGTACAACATTTTATGAATGGACACATTAATTTACTTGTTGAAACTGTTTTCACTGTATTTAATACTGCCAATATAATTTGTGAATACTCTAGATTGAGTAGCTCAGGTAGTGCTCACTTTGTCCAGAACTACCAGGTCCTGGTATTTTTTTTTTTACTTTCTAAAGCACAATTTAAAAACCATCTTTACAAAATATGTGTTAGTAAATTCGGAGTTCAGATAGCCTAAACATTATTCCTTAATCTTGTCTCAATTAAAGTTATACTTGTAAGATGTTACAAAGTATCTCCCATTCTATCCTATCAGGACGTCATACACACCGGAACATGTGCTATCTTTTACATACACCGCACCCAGCCAGTGGGGGTACAGGGTGTTTCTCTGAGGCGTGTCTTACATGTAAGAAAAGGGAAGGTTAGGGCCTGCCAAGTGGGTGCACTTGCCAGGTTGACAGTGTAGCTCACAACTGAGTGCAGACACTGCAGTGACAGGTCTGAGATACCTTTTCAGGGCTACTCTTGTTGGTGGCACAATCAGTGCTGCAGGCCCACAAGTTACTTTTGATTTACATGCCCTGGTACACTCAGTGCACTTTACTAGGGACTTACCACTAAATCAAATATGCTGATCAGGGAGAACCAATTGCAATAGCAATTTACACAGGGAGCACTTGCACTTTGACAGTGATCAGCAGTGGCAAAGTGCCGAAAGCCAGCAAAAATGAAATCCAGCACTGCATCAAAAACACAGGAGGTAGGCGAAGAGTCAGGGGATACCACGCCAACGATGGCAAATCTAACACACCCAGAACAACCAATGACAAGGGATGGGTCGGCTTGAAGCCCACGTACTGAATACACCATGCCTCGATCTAAAAACGGATCAATCCTAGTTTCACGCTTGACCTAGCTTCATGATTCCACACTATATTTCACTGATCTTCCTTTTCCTTCCCAAACAAATATGAATGCACCTCCAAATATGTTGAGAATACATGTTGTACAAGAACTGAGTTAACTAGAGTGTTATTCCATGAATAGGAATCTAGGCCACACATAGGGAACAGATGACAACTTGCCTTTTCGTTGTTGGGTATCAAGGAGAGAGAGAGGAACAAGAAGGCTAGTTCTCTTCCCCTAAAAAGTATATGCATAATTACAAGGAACTAGCCTGAACAAGCATAGGAATTGTGTGTTGTTTTCAGGAGGAAGAAATACTATTTCTTATGAAAGCCGTCACCACCCAACCTAGTTGGTGGCATGCTTCATCATTGGGCTCCACCCGGTGACACCGAGCGTGCCCCGGGTGTGCTTCAACGCCTGTTTGTAACAGCGCTGGTATTGTGGTGAGTGACTGTGCAGTGATAGCCTGTGAGTGAGAATTAAAAACTGTCCTTGGGTCCCATTTCCCACTGTGGATATTTTATTACTGGGCCCTTGGCAGTATTAAAAGCCACATCCTATGTGGTCAACATGTTTCAGCCAGGCCTTGGATATGAACTGGCTTTCTTCAGGACCTTTATGTGTTAAAAGTGATCGAAAAGTGTTCAAAAAGGGGGTCGAATTAGAGTGTAAGTGACCCGGTATGTGTTGCACGCACTAAGGTGCAGTATGGATACTAGGTTGTACTGTTTCAAATAGGGCACAATAATATTCAAGTTTAGGCCTATTGCTAGAACGGTGGAATTAAATGGCACTGTATAATTTTGTGGTGTGATTCGCAAATTAATGGCTACATTTGCTTACCCTATGCTGACTTTGTGACCTCCAGGGACACAATATCCCATATATGTTTGAGGTTAAACAATTCCCCAACCCTGTATAGGCACTTTATCTGGCAGGATAGCATCAAAGCTATTAAAGGGTACATATTTTCTATAATTTCCGGTTTTACAGCAATTGGTATTCTATGGGTCCTTCAGGTAATAAACTGAAGTTTAAGAAAGTTTATTAGTTGGCTGGGTAATATTATTGTGATGCCACCTGGATGAACAGGTAGGACATTGAAACGCAAGGAAAACAGAAAAATCTACAAGTCATGTTTAGTGACTTGCATCTAAATTGTAAGAAATCTGACCCAAAAAGGCCTTTCATAGCCCGGTAGAATCATTAAGGGTAACTTGAGTGTAGGGTTGTGTGCTAAAAAGCACCATTATCCTTTACTGGATTTGAATCCACATTGCCCCATGTCCTACATACACTAATTTCTCTGTCGCCCAATTCACCCGTTTTACTGGATTGTTCCACTACATTGTGCCACACTACTGCAGCACATGCAAGGCTTCCAATCGTTACTGCAAAAACAACAATTGATGGACAGAATGCAGAACAATGTCATACATTCACCCCAGTACAGAGATCTGGGCCTAAATCCATCGTTTTTTTGCTCACCATGCCATTCCAGTTTGAACCCAGCCATATGCAAATCAGTCTTGACCCTGTGCCCCATGGGAACAGTCCAGCCCTAACTGCCAAGCCAGGTCCTCCCTGGACTGGAAACAAGCATCCTAGGACCGGTTTCAGGTTTTTAGCCCTCGTCAGCCAGGATAGCTTGATTCCAGTGGCATGGAGAGCTCACGTCTGAGCATACCCGTCCCACTCGGGGTGACAAATGCAAAAACAACAATTGATGGACAGAATGCAGAACAATGTCATACATTCACCCCAGTACAGAGATCTGGGCCTAATTCCATCGTTTTTTTGCTCACCATGCCATTCCAGTTTGAACCCAGCCATAATCAAATCAGTCTTGACCCTGTGCCCCATGGGAACAGTCCAGCCCGAACTGCCAAGCCAGGTCCTCCCTGGACTGGAAACAAGCATCCTAGGACCGGTTTCGGGCTTTCAGCCGTCGTCAGCCAGGATAGCTTGATTCCAGAGCATGGAGAGTATGGGACTCACGTCTGAGCATACCCGTCCCACTCGGGGTGACGAATGCAAAAACAACAATTGATGGACAGAATGCAGAACAATGTCATACATTCACCCCAGTACAGAGATCTGGGCCTAAATCCATCGTTTTTTTGCTCACCATGCCATTCCAGTTTGAACCCAGCCATATGCAAATCAGTCTTGACCCTGTGCCCCATGGGAACAGTCCAGCCCGAACTGCCAAGCCAGGTCCTCCCTGGACTGGAAACAAGCATCCTAGGACCGGCTTCGGGCTTTCAGCCCTCGTCAGCCAGGATACCTTGATTCCAGTGGCATGGAGAGCACGGGACTCACGTCTGAGCATACCCGTCCCACTCGGGGTGACAAATGCAAAAACAACAATTGATGGACAGAATACAGAACAATGTCATACATTCACCCCAGTACTGCTTTGTTCGCCATAAGTTGGCAGGGTATGCTCAGATGTGAGTCCCTTGCTCACTTTGCCACTGGATTCAAGCAAGCCTGGCTGAAGACGGCTGAAATGCTAGAAACCGGTCCTAGGAAGCTTGTTTCCGGTCCAGGGAAGGCATGGCTTGGCAGTTCGGGCTGGACTGTTCCCATGAGGCACAGGGTCAGACTGATTTGCATATGGCCATGTCTGAACTGGGGTGGCAGAGTGGGCTAAAGAACGGTGATGGATCAAACCCAGATCTGTTGACTGGGTGAGAGTGTTTGATTGGTTCTGATGCTCCGTCCATCACCACCCCCTTTTGTACCGCTTTGTTCGCCATAAGTTGGCAGGGTATGCTCAGACGTGAGTCCCTTGCTCACTTTGCCACTGGATTCAAGCAAGCCTGGCTGAAGACGGCTGAAATGCCAGAAACCGGTCCTAGGAAGCTTGTTTCTGGTCCAAGGAAGGCATGGCTTGGCAGTTCGGGCTGGACTGTTCCCATGAGGCACAGGGTCAGACTGATTTGCATATGGCCATGTCTGAACTGGGGTGGCAGAGTGGGCTAAAGAACGGTGATGGATCAAACCCAGATCTGTTGACTGGGTGTGAGTGTTTGATTGGTTCTGATGCTCTGTCCATCACCACCCCCTTTTGTACCGCTTTGTTCGCCATAAGTTGGCAGGGTATGCTCAGACGTGAGTCCCTTGCTCACTTTGCCACTGGATTCAAGCAAGCCTGGCTGAAGACGGCTGAAATGCCAGAAACCGGTCTTAGGAAGCTTGTTTCTGGTCCAAGGAAGGCATGGCTTGGCAGTTTGGGCTGGACTGTTCCCATGAGGCACAGGGTCAGACTGATTTGCATATGGCCATGTCTGAACTGGGGTGGCAGAGTGGGCTAAAGAACGGTGATGGATCAAACCCAGATCTGTTGACTGGGTGTGAGTGTTTGATTGGTTCTGATGCTCTGTCCATCACCACCCCCTTTTGTACCGCTTTGTTCGCCATAAGTTGGCAGGGTATGCTCAGACGTGAGTCCCTTGCTCACTTTGCCACTGGATTCAAGCAAGTCTGGCTGAAGACGGCTGAAATGCCAGAAACCGGTCCTAGGAAGCTTGTTTCCGGTCCAGGGAAGGCATGGCTTGGCAGTTCGGGCTGGACTGTTCCCATGAGGCACAGGTTCAGACTGATTTGCATATGGCCATGTCTGAACAGGGGTGGCAGAGTGGGCTAAAGAACGGTGATGGATCAAACCCAGATCTGTTGACTGTGTGTGAGTGTTTGATTGGTTCTGATGCTCCGTCCATCACCACCCCCTTTTGTACCGCTTTGTTCGCCATAAGTTGGCAGGGTATGCTCAGACGTGAGTCCCTTGCTCATTTTGCCACTGGATTCAAGCAAGGCTGGCTGAAGACGGCTGAAATGCCAGAAACCGGTCCTAGGAAGCTTGTTTCAGGTCCAGGGAAGGCATGGCTTGGCAGTTCGGGCAGGACTGTTCCCATGAGGCACAGGGTCAGACTGATTTGCATATGGCCATGTCTGAACTGGGGTGGCCAAGTGGGCTAAAGAACGGTGATGGATCAAACCCAGATCTGTTGACTGGATGTGAGTGTTTGATTGGTTCTGATGCTCCGTCCATCACCACCCCCTTTTGTACCGCTTTGTTCGCCATAAGTTGGCAGGGTATGCTCAGACGTGAGTCCCTTGCTCACTTTGCCACTGGATTCAAGCAAGCCTGGCTGAAGACGGCTGAAATGCCAGAAACCAGTCCTAGGAAGCTTGTTTCCGGTCCAGGGAAGGCATGGCTTGGCAGTTCGGGCTGGACTGTTAACATGAGGCACAGGGTCAGACTGATTTGCATATGGCCATGTCTGAACTGGGGTGGCAGAGTGGGCTAAAGAACGGTGATGGATCAAACCCAGATCTGTTAACTGGGTGTGAGTGTTTGATTGGTTCTGATGCTCCGTCCATCACCACCCCCTTTTGTACCGCTTTGTTCACCATAAGTTGGCAGGGTATGCTCAGACGTGAGTCCCTTGCTCACTTTGCCACTGGATTCAAGCAAGCCTGGCTGAAGACGGCTGAAATGCCAGAAACCGGTCCTAGGAAGCTTGTTTCCGGTCCAGGGAAGGCATGGCTTGGCAGTTCCGGCTGGACTGTTCCCATGAGGCACAGGTTCAGACTGATTTGCATATGGCCATGTCTGAACTGGGGTGGCAGAGTGGGCTAAAGAACGGTGATGGATCAAACCCAGATCTGTTGACTGGGTGTGAGTGTTTGATTGGTTCTGATGCTCCGTCCATCACCACCCCCTTTTGTACTTCTTTGTTCGCCATAAGTTGGCAGGGTATGCTCAGACGTGAGTCCCTTGCTCACTTTGCCACTGGATTCAAGCAAGCCTGGCTGAAGACGGCTGAAATGCCAGAAACCGGTCCTAGGAAGCTTGTTTCCGGTCCAGGGAAGGCATGGCTTGGCAGTTCGGGCTGGACTGTTCCCATGAGGCACAGGTTCAGACTGATTTGCATATGGCCATGTCTGAACTGGGGTGGCAGAGTGAGCTAAAGAACGGTGATGGATCAAACCCAGATCTGTTGACTGGGTGTGAGTGTTTGATTGGTTCTGATGCTCCGTCCATAACCACCCCCTTTTGTACCGCTTTGTTCGCCATAAGTTGGCAGGGTATGCTCAGACGTGAGTCCCTTGCTCACTTTGCCACTGGATTCAAGCAAGCCTGGCTGAAGACGGCTGAAATGCCAAAAACCAGTCCTAGGAAGCTTGTTTCCGGTCCAGGGAAGGCATGGCTTGGCAGTTCGGGCTGGACTGTTCCCATGAGGCACAGGGTCAGACTGATTTGCATATGGCCATGTCTGAACTGGGGTGGCAGAGTGGGCTAAAGAACGGTGATGGATCAAACCCAGATCTGTTGACTGGGTGTGAGTGTTTGATTGGTTCTGATGCTCCGTCCATCACCACCCCCTTTTGTACCGCTTTGTTCGCCATAAGTTGGCAGGGTATGCTCAGACGTGAGTCCCTTGCTCACTTTGCCACTGGATTCAAGCAAGCCTGGCTGAAGACGGCTGAAATGCCAGAAACCGGTCCTAGGAAGCTTGTTTCCGGTCCAGAAAGGCATGGCTTGGCAGTTCGGGCAGGACTGTTCCCATGAGGCACAGGGTCAGACTGATTTGCATATGGCCATGTCTGAACTGGGGTGGCAGAGTGGGCTAAAGAACGGTGATGGATCAAACCCAGACCTGTTGACTGGGTGTGAGTGTTTGATTGGTTCTGATGCTCCGTCCATCACCACCCCCTTTTGTACCGCTTTGTTCGCCATAGGTTGGCAGGGTATGCTCAGACGTGAGTCCCTTGCTCACTTTGCCACTGGATTCAAGCAAGCCTGGCTGAAGACAGTTGAAATGCCAGAAACCAGTCCTAGGAAGCTTGTTTCCGGTCCAGGGAAGGCATGGCTTGGCAGTTCGGGCTGGACTGTTCCCATGAGGCACAGGGTCAGACTGATTTGCATATGGCCATGTCTGAACTGGGGTGGCAGAGTGGGCTAAAGAACGGTGATGGACCAAACCCAGATCTGTTGACTGGGTGTGAGTGTTTGATTGGTTCTGATGCTCCGTCCATCACCACCCCCTTTTGTACTGCTTTGTTCGCCATAAGTTGGCAGGGTATGCTCAGACGTGAGTCCCTTGCTCACTTTGCCCCTGGATTCAAGCTGGCCTGGCTGAAGACGGCTCAAATGCCAGAAACCGGTCCTAGGAAGCTTATTTCCGGTCCAGGGAAGGCATGGCTTGGCAGTTCGGGCAGGACTGTTCCCATGAGGCACAGGGTCAGACTGATTTGCATATGGCCATGTCTGAACTGGGGTGGCAGAGTGGGCTAAAGAACGGTGATGGATCAAACCCAGATCTGTTGACTGGGTGTGAGTGTTTGATTGGTTCTGATGCTCCGTCCATCACCACCGCCTTTTGTACCGCTTTGTTCGCCATAAGTTGGCAGGGGATGCTCAGACGTGAGTCCCTTGCTCACTTTGGCACTGGATTCAAGCAAGCCTGGCTGAAGGGGGCTGAAATGCCAGAAACAAGTTCTAGGAAGCTTGTTTCCGGTCCAGGGAAGGCATGGCTTGGCAATTCGGGCTGGACTGTTGCCATGCGGCACAGGGTCAGACTGATTTGCATATGGCCATGTCTGAACTGGGGTGGCAGAGTGGGCTAAAGAACGGTGATGGATCAAACCCAGATCTGTTGACTGGGTATGAGTGTTTGATTGGTTCTGATGCTCCGTCCATCACCACCCCCTTTTGTACCGCTTTGTTCGCCATAAGTTGGCAGGGTATGCTCAGACGTGAGTCCCTTGCTCACTTTGCCACTGGATTCAAGCAAGCCTGGCTGAAGGCGGCTGAAATGCCAGAAACCGGTCCTAGGAAGCTTGTTTCCGGTCCAGGGAAGGCATGGCTTGGCAGTTCGGGCTGATTTGCATATGGCCATGTCTGAACTGGGGTGGCAGAGTGGGCTAAAGAACGGTGATGGATCAAACCCAGATCTGTTGACTGGGTGTGAGTGTTTGATTGGTTCTGATGCTCCGTCCATCACCACCCCCTTTTGTACCGCTTTGTTCGCCATAAGTTGGCAGGGTATGCTCAGACGTGAGTCCCTTGCTCACTTTGCCACTGGATTCAAGCAAGCCTGGCTGAAGACAGCTGAAATGCCAGAAACCAGTCATAGGAAGCTTGTTTCCGGTCCAGGGAAGGCATGGCTTGGCAGTTCGGGCTGGACTGTTCCCATGAGGCACAGGGTCAGACTGATTTGCATATGGCCATGTCTGAACTGGGGTGGCAGAGTGGGCTAAAGAACGGTGATGGACCAAACCCAGATCTGTTGACTGGGTGTGAGTGTTTGATTGGTTCTGATGCTCCGTCCATCACCACCCCCTTTTGAACCGCTTTGTTCGCCATAAGTTGGCAGGGTATGCTCAGACGTGAGTCCCTTGCTCACTTTGCCACTGGATTCAAGCAAGCCTGGCTGAAGACGGCTGAAATGCCAGAAACCGGTCCTAGGAAGCTTGTTTCCGGTCCAGGGAAGGCATGGCTTGGCAGTTCGGGCAGGACTGTTCCCATGAGGCACAGGGTCAGACTGATTTGCATATGGCCATGTCTGAACTGGGGTGGCAGAGTGGGCTAAAGAACGGTGATGGATCAAACCCAGATCTGTTGACTGGGTGTGAGTGTTTGATTGGTTCTGATGCTCCGTCCATCACCACCGCCTTTTGTACCGCTTTGTTCGCCATAAGTTGGCAGGGGATGCTCAGACGTGAGTCCCTTGCTCACTTTGCCACTGGATTCAAGCAAGCCTGGCTGAAGGCGGCTGAAATGCCAGAAACAAGTTCTAGGAAGCTTGTTTCCGGTCCAGGGAAGGCATGGCTTGGCAATTCGGGCTGGACTGTTGCCTTGAGGCACAGGGTCAGACTGATTTGCATATGGCCATGTCTGAACTGGGGTGGCAGAGTGGGCTAAAGAACGGTGATGGATCAAACCCAGATCTGTTGACTGGGTGTGAGTGTTTGATTGGTTCTGATGCTCCGTCCATCACCACCCCCTTTTGTACCGCTTTGTTCGCCATAAGTTGGCAGGGTATGCTCAGACGTGAGTCCCTTTGTGGTAAATAAAAATACCGGACTGAATTTCATACGGAATCTTAAAATAAAGTAAATAGCTCAAAATAACAAGAGGCAGAATCCGTGGTATAAGAGGTTTTCTAATGGGCTTTATTCCATTCAAAATGGCCGACTCGAGTCGCGGCCTTCAGGTTCCGTCACCACGAGGGTTCAGGAAGTGAAGTACAATAATTCATTAACAGACATGTATTTTTATAATAAGTGCATTACAATGAAACGAATGTAGAAGGCGTAACATTTGATAAGAAAAGTGACAAAACAGTGACATAATCGAAACTAGGCGTAATAAGGAATAAAAGAAACATGATTGGTTAGAATTATCAGACATAGGTGGATCTATAAGATAATACTTGGCATAGATGCGCGCGCGGCAGCATGACGTGTAATTGACGTGCAACTAGGGGGTGAAGGGGACTTGACATTTAGCTCTACATGTGGAGACGAGAAGTCTGGGGTCAAGTCAACCTAATCCCAAATCATATCTAACATCCTATGTTTAAAGAACTATGTTATCCACAAGGAAGAACTCTCGGACAGAATCTATTCTATACTGACTGTGTGCGTGTACAAGCGTCTAAGTGTCTATATGAGATGCGAGGGATAGAAAACTTTCCATGGCAACAGGGCTATGAATCACTTGCAGGAGGACGGAAAGGCTGAGTCCTTTGCTTGTGAGCTAAAGGAAATGTTTACCTAAATCACTGGACAGGAATGCATCGGCTGAAGAGTAAAATAGATAATTCGAAGGTGAAATACAACTTCTTGGCAGACAGGCGAAAACTGGCCGAGGCAGTCACCGTTAGCTGCACAGGGAGTAGGACAAAGTTCATGGATACAGATGCGAGCTCAAGCTGAAGCTGTCAAAGACAGAGAGCAGGGAAAGGCTTTGAGGACAGAATCGGGCCTACTTGCCTGAACTGTAAAAATGGAGTAACTTAGCCATATAAAGTCGGTGGCTTTTCATACTTAGGAATCGAATATCCAACCCTGTGATGGCGGATCTGACAGAGAACATGTCAACGGTAGACACACATATGTTTGCGTCTTAGAAACTGGAACTGGAGGGAACATACATGTACTTGTAACATGCATATAGAACCGTTGGGGTCCAAGATAGGGGACATAACTGATCAGGAAAATCCACATTTCCACATTCCCTCCTTGTCCCCTTCTTGCCCTTCACGAGACATCAATCTTCATCATTCCATTGATTTGCTCATGGAGCATCATTTCTTCTTCCTTCTTCTTCCGGTATTTTGAACGAAAACCTTGATGTGGAATACACGATGTGGCACACAGACCACAAATCGCTGGTCCACATTGTAGGCATAAACAACAACTGAAGAGCATAAGAAGGCCAATACCTAGGAAGGATAGAACTCTCCATCCCCAGGCTGATATCACACTCCAAAACCACCCGGACCACGTCCAAGTGCCTGGATTCTCGTGTATCTGGCTTACAATCTTATGAAGGCGTGTTATAGCTTTATATACAGATGGCGAATTTTCTGGTATGAATATGCAGCAGCTGGATCCGATGACCCTGCAAGCTCCGCCCCTATCGGCCAGGATGACGTCAAGGACAAGACGATTCTGGAGAACAACAATTCTCATCACTGATTGTTCCTCTGTCAGATTGCCTAGGGCGGCTATAGTCTCGTTTACTACAGCTTCAAGAGTCTTGGTGAGTCTGCGTATCAGCTTACTATTTGATATTGTACCTATATAGGGAAAGATACCTTTATTGAAATCTACATACTTGTCCCATGCTGTTTCAGTATAATCGACAACTGGGAGATCTCTTTGCTCTCTATTGTGTACTAAATGAACATTTCGATAATAATCAGGGGGAGCTAGGAAAACAGGTGGCAAAAGGAATGCTATGTAACAGGTACCATCCCAATCTAGAGGCAGACGCATATATGCCGTCTGACCACATATAAAGTAAGAATGGCGAGAAGCTCTAAATGAAGATTTACCTTGATCACTATATTCTACTGTAGTAACGCATTGGCTATGGCCCATGTGTATGGAACCAACTTTTCTTACACATAATTCACCCTTAACTGGAAATACTGACATAGTGGGCAGAATTAGTTCAACTTCGGATTTGACATTCAAAATCATAAGATTAGGCGTAAAATTACCTAATTTATACACTTCATTTTCTAAATCAGTTCCTGTTCTACTGGGGTGACCCTCCTTATTAGGGTGACAGACTTTGAATAAAACTAGATTCAGATTTCCCCATATCCAATGTTGTTGATAAACTGCTGTGTCTGGGTCTATGGAATTTAATAAACTAAACCATGCTCCACAGGAGCCATTGTGTGTGAACGGATGTGGAAAGAAAGGCAGAACTCCTTTGTTATTCTGATAGGGAGGGAGTCGGCCACACACCCAACAATTGGTGGCATTACTAGTCTGATGGGAATGATGTAACATACTAATGAATGTGTTATTACGCAGCGCAAGTCTATAGGACAACTCATGTGGCGGTAGGTCACTAAAAGAGTGTTCATCAGTTATATTGAAAACACGTTTAGAATCAGGATAATACATATGCAACAATATACTTGCAGTAACTATTAAAAAACTCAAGAAAAACAAAATTAATAAAGTCACAATACAGTGGCTACGCAGTGATTTACAATACGCCTGTCGTTTCAACATTTCTCGGGTATTTTCTCTACTCAGGTCCAAGGGATACATGTCGGAGACAATTCAACCGCTTCACCTTGGAGAGGACTTAAACAATCAAATTGCTCGACTGTTTGGGCCTAAGCTTTAATTTATAGCACTGAGAGTCATTCTTTTCAACAAAAGGAAGTTTTGAATCAGTCTGTGAGGGAGTGCAGGGCACAGTGTCTATATCTGAAGGTAGTCCATGAAATTTTTTGACGTGACTTGAATGAATCCACCCTTTACGTCCCTCGATCTTCACGGCTGTTCTTGTGGTCAACAGGACCAACTTCGGTGCTTTCCACCTGGGCTCCAATTGACTTTTCCTGTCGAAATTTCTCACAAAGACAAGATTACCCGGAACAATGTCATGGGGTTTCGCCTCAGTGTTGTCGGGAAAGGCTGCAGCTACCTGTGAACGAGAAGATTGTAGTGCAGACATCAAGGAAGCCAAGTAATCTGTCAGCATGTTACAGTCAATGTCAGTTATTTTGCGTGGTATAGGCGTCCCCCACATATTCGGTGGTCTACCAAAGATCACCTCATACGGGGATAGCCCTGTTCTAGAGTGTGCTACCATTCTCATATAAAAGAGTGCAACTGGTAATGCTACTATCCAGTCGACACCTTTCTCTCTACATATTTTGGACAGTCTGATTTTCAGTGTCTGGTTATGTCTTTCTACGAGACCTGCTGCCTCGGGGTGTCGGACACAGTGGAATTTCCACTGATATCCCAACAAGAGTGAGACATGTTTCATTAATTCGGATGAGAAAGGCTGACCGTTATCTGAATATACAACACGTGGTAAACCGTACCGTGGGAAGAATTCTCGAACTAGCTGCTTGGCAGTAGTCGGGGCAGTGTAATCTGATACGGGATACGCCTCTGTCCAACGGGAGAGAGCGCAGACAACTACGAGGACATATTTGAATCCTCGACAACGTTCCATCTGAATATAATCCATCTGGAGGACTTCAAAAGGATGGTCAGGAGGCTGAAATCCACCCTGCTCTACGGGAACACTCTTTCCTGGATTAAACTGACAACATATCATACAGGTACAAACTTTTTGTTTAGCTGCTGCTCGTAAATGTTTGTTGAACCAAATGTGCTGAATGCTGTCTAGCATAGCCTTCTCTCCTAAATGTGCTGGACTGTGAACTGTAGCTATAATGGCTTGAACCATGGAATCAGGGAGAAACCATACAGATTTCTCCTTTGTCATCCACCCTTGATCTGTCTGGATCCCTCCTAGTTCAGTCCACTTCTTTATTTCTTCTGCTGTGGCATGTGTCTGTATGTCAATTACATCAAGTGCGGGATCCTTAATTGTCATACACTGTGTTGGTGTCTGAACTATTGGCTTTGTCATGTCTAATGTGCGATTCTGAGCAGTCTGTTTAGCTGTTCTGTCAGCTAAATCATTGCCTTGAGAAATGGTATCAGTAACCTTCGTGTGTGCTTTACATTTCATAATCGATATAGCAGTGGGTAGATGTATTGCGTCTAACAAAGCATGAATGAGGGGTCCGTGCTGAATGTGGGCACCATGGGACGTTAAATAACCTCTCTCTCGCCACAGCACGCCGAAGTCGTGTACAACTCCGAATGCATAACGTGAGTCAGTGTATACATTAACTTTCTTATTTGTGGCTTGAATACAGGCTTGCGTTAGAGCAATGAGTTCTGCTGCTTGGGCTGACAAAGTATCTATACAATTTGTTTCAATAACTTCAGTGTCTGTTGTGACTGCATACGCGGCCACTAAATCTCCTGTACTTGCTCTCATGCATGATCCGTCTACATACAACGTCAGGTCTGGATCTAACAATGGAACGTCTGTCAAGTCTTGTCTAGGTTTCGTCTTTATTTCAATGATTTCAACACAATCATGAGCTAGTGGGTCTGTTCCAATTACAGGTAATAGTGTAGCAGGATTCAATGTATTACACCGTCGGATCTCTATGTGTGGTTGAAACAATGTCAGTTCATAACCGGTAAGTCTTGCTATGGTCAAGTGTTGTGTTTGTGTTCGGTTCACAAGAACCTCTACTGCATGTGGTACTTGAACTGTCAATGGGTTGCTGTGAGGCTGGCATAGACTGTTGCTGAACTGGCATGGACTGTCCATGCTGCATAGCTCCTTGTTCATTCTGATCTTGTCTAACTAATCGTGGTCTCTCTTTTGCAATACCTGTAGCTATATTACGTTTCAGGACTTGACAATCATGTACATAATGGCCTAGTTGTTTACAGTAATTGCAGGTTCCTTTTACAGGAACTGCAGAATCACCAGAATGTGTCACACCCTTTTTGTGACCATCTGCTGGTACTGTCTGAGAAACTAGCATTTTCATTTTTGTATCCTTCATGCGTCTATGCTCGTGTTCTTGTTCATCCCTAATTCTATTGTGATGATACTGTAACATTTGTAGCATTTGCGACGGAGTGTTACTTTGCCAGGTACTCTCGAATTTCAATATTCTATTCTTCACTGGAGGCAATGCATTTTCCACCAATTTTGTCACAAATAAATGTGGATATGAGTCACTACTTGCTTTTATACCACTATTTATACCAAAACATTTTTCAAATCGAGCATAATAATCGCTTGTGTCTTCATCTTGCTTTTGTTTGCAGGCTGTGATTGCACCCCAATCTTCCTTTTTTGTAGTTAATAAACGTGGCAGTACCTGTACTAGTAAACCTGGTAACAGTTTAACTTTATCCCCGAGCCCTGAACCTGCAGCTCGGCTCCTTTCTTCCTCTGCTAATGCTGTCCAGTCTATCTTTTGGTCTCCCACTTCCCACTCTTTTTCTTTCAGTTTTTCATATATGCCAGCAGGCAAAAGCACCTTTAATATCGTCATAATATCAGGAAAGGTGTACTCTCCCATCAGTAACATGTCTTTAATTTCTCGGTGGAAACCCGCTGGGTCTTTGTCATGACTAGGTACTACTTTCTTCATTTCTAATAATTCCATTTTTGATATGGGTGTGTAAACAAATACACGGTGAAACTCATTGTCTTCGCCTTTTATTGGGTGCACTTCTCGTAAAGGATTTTGTCTATCCATATAGTACGGCGTTCTTTCTCTGTGGGGCAGCGAGAGAGAATCCGGACTTACAAAAAGGACGTACTGCTTACGTGACACTAATATCTCTTTAATTAGCTTATTACTAGAACCTCTCCATCTGTTTGTGAGTAGTTCCGTTAATATATCAGGTAAAGGACCAGGGTCAGCATGTTGGCTCTTATATAATATGAGAAGTTGCTGAATCATATAGATTCCAGCTAAGCGTTGTTCATCTGTACTGAGGTTGAGAAACGTGTGTGCTACGGTCTCATCACCGTATTTTTCAGGACTGTCAATCCAGTGAACGGCTGATCTGGCTAATTCTTGCTCATCCATAGAATCGAGGAGGTGGTAACCTCTTCGTTCTCGTAGTATCTTATCTGCGGCTTGAAACGAATGTTCAGGAGACTTCAGATTTATTACAGGCGTCGGATACGTTCTGCTATTATTTGGACATACGGAGTGTATGGGATCAGAAAAACATCTAGTATTTTCACAAGATCTTCCTCTGCCTACATAAGCTATGGTCTCTGACTGTCTTGCGGAATTCCCTGATTCGGACACTTCATCTTGCTCAAACTCGTCTGTTCCCAATCTCTCTTCATGAATACGCTCTATTTCTTTACGTATTTTTCGGCACATGGCTATTATACAATTTTGCTTATCGTGTCTCCCTTCTGATATATTCTGACTCCATCTTGTAAGAATAAGCATTGCATTCGGGTCTACCCCCGGACGATCTTGATTTCTGATTACACAGTTTATGAGGAAACGTAACAGTTCCCCCTGTATCTCTACTTTCTGGAATTCCATAGCTCTGTTAATACATCCTGGATCTCGTCCTGTTTGAACAAAATGATATATGTTATCTAGATGCGTAGTCATCCCTGGTAACCTTGCTAAATATTCTGCGGCTCGCCTGATACGTAATGATGCCAGGACCATTTCGTCCTCTTTACCAACCACTGGGTCATATCTACAATTTACAAGGAGTTCTTTAAGCGTACGTTCACTTACGAATTTAGGTGTACGTGAATGCGCTGACTCTTGAAAGACAAGTTTATTTATTCTAGGTGGTGTAAAAGTACTGCTAGCACCTCCCGTGGCCCTATCTGGGGCGTCGGGTGTGAATGGGTTCGTTGAACGTGACACAGCAACTATGGGTGTCGATACCTCTGTAGAGTCGACTGCGGAGACAGATGCGGAAACAGATGTGCTTGCCGAAGCTTGTATCGGGACTTGCTGTTGCACGGGGACAGATACCTGATCCTGACGTTGGACCCCTCCGCCAGACGGTCTATGTGGTGTGGCGTTAGCATACTCGGGAGCTGCATCGTCTAGATATGAGGAAAGAAAAACATCTTCTGCGGTTCTGGGATGCCCCTTTGGATGTACCTTAATTGGAAATAATGGGGGTGGCAAGTCTTTTGGTATCTCTGGAGCAGCCTTAGGTAGTCCTTCGGCTAGAAGGGGATACATACCATTCATAAGAGCATTTCTTTGTCTATTCACTTGTTCTGATTTCACTCGGATACCTTCCTCAATTAATAGATTTTCTTGAACTTTATTTGAACTTTCTTTACTCCTCTCTTCTTGTCTACGTGCTTTTTCTGTTCGTCTATGAGATTCTTTACGCCATAACTCAACAGCGTCTTTCTGTGACTGTCTGACCTTTCTTTTCCATAACTCTTCCTCCACTTTCATGATGCACTCTGCATCCCAGGTTCCCGCTATGGGCCACCTTTGACTTTCCGGTAATCCTTTGGTATAATCTACCCATAGATCAAGAAACAATATGGCATCTAAGCCATGTTTATGGTACATGAAATGCCCTGGAGTATCCCTAGGAGGAATAGGAACTGCTTCTTCAAGCACCCCTTTTCTGGTAGTAATCTGTCTTAACTTCGAGAAGAGCGGCATATTTACAACTGATCTGATACTTACTCTTGAACTTGCTTAATACGAGAAACACAATAATGAACAGTGAACAATGAACAGTCATTCATACCACAATATGCAAGACATTTCTGAATACTTTAAACTTTAAACATTAAACATTATAACAATGGTCGACAATGATGACAGTCTGCCTAACTAATCACCACGCTGAATTCTTGACAATAACTGAATACTTCGGAATACTTGATATACTGCTAAACAGTACATATACACTGCTAAACAGTGCAGACCGGATTTGTGTACCCAAATCCGTCTTGACCGGCACAACCTATGTGCGCGTCAACACGCCTCCCCGGCGATGGTACTCACCGAGTAGCTCCTTGAAACGGAAGGCCTCAGAGAATGGACAGGACTCGATAACTGCGGACATCGGACCCTCTGGACGTCGGGATTTCGGAAAACCTGGTGGGCCTCTGTATACCTCGGATCTTGCTCTCTCAGCTAGGCTCTGGTCGGGATACTTCGCACTTCTCACCGCCTCGTCTGGGTTGATCGCAGCCTCAGTCGCCCCCGCTTGACCGGAGGGAGCTTACAGGAAATCCTGCTGGTACGCGTTTTATGGTCCGTCCAGCTGTGGCAGGAGACCGGGCCTGCAACGCACCGCCGGCGCGTGAGATGAGAAAGTGTCCCTATTCGGGCGCCATTATGTGGTAAATAAAAATACCGGACTGAATTTCATACGGAATCTTAAAATAAAGTAAATAGCTCAAAATAACAAGAGGCAGAATCCGTGGTATAAGAGGTTTTCTAATGGGCTTTATTCCATTCAAAATGGCCGACTCGAGTCGCGGCCTTCAGGTTCCGTCACCACGAGGGTTCAGGAAGTGAAGTACAATAATTCATTAACAGACATGTATTTTTATAATAAGTGCATTACAATGAAACGAATGTAGAAGGCGTAACATTTGATAAGAAAAGTGACAAAACAGTGACATAATCGAAACTAGGCGTAATAAGGAATAAAAGAAACATGATTGGTTAGAATTATCAGACATAGGTGGATCTATAAGATAATACTTGGCATAGATGCGCGCGCGGCAGCATGACGTGTAATTGACGTGCAACTAGGGGGTGAAGGGGACTTGACATTTAGCTCTACATGTGGAGACGAGAAGTCTGGGGTCAAGTCAACCTAATCCCAAATCATATCTAACATCCTATGTTTAAAGAACTATGTTATCCACAAGGAAGAACTCTCGGACAGAATCTATTCTATACTGACTGTGTGCGTGTACAAGCGTCTAAGTGTCTATATGAGATGCGAGGGATAGAAAACTTTCCATGGCAACAGGGCTATGAATCACTTGCAGGAGGACGGAAAGGCTGAGTCCTTTGCTTGTGAGCTAAAGGAAATGTTTACCTAAATCACTGGACAGGAATGCATCGGCTGAAGAGTAAAATAGATAATTCGAAGGTGAAATACAACTTCTTGGCAGACAGGCGAAAACTGGCCGAGGCAGTCACCGTTAGCTGCACAGGGAGTAGGACAAAGTTCATGGATACAGATGCGAGCTCAAGCTGAAGCTGTCAAAGACAGAGAGCAGGGAAAGGCTTTGAGGACAGAATCGGGCCTACTTGCCTGAACTGTAAAAATGGAGTAACTTAGCCATATAAAGTCGGTGGCTTTTCATACTTAGGAATCGAATATCCAACCCTGTGATGGCGGATCTGACAGAGAACATGTCAACGGTAGACACACATATGTTTGCGTCTTAGAAACTGGAACTGGAGGGAACATACATGTACTTGTAACATGCATATAGAACCGTTGGGGTCCAAGATAGGGGACATAACTGATCAGGAAAATCCACATTTCCACACCTTGCTCACTTTGCCACTGGATTCAAGCAAGCCTGGCTGAAGGCGGCTGAAATGCCAGAAACCGGTCCTAGGAAGCTTGTTTCCGGTCCAGGGAAGGCATGGCTTGGCAGTTCGGGCTGATTTGCATATGGCCATGTCTGAACTGGGGTGGCAGAGTGGGCTAAAGAACGGTGATGGATCAAACCCAGATCTGTTGACTGGGTGTGAGTGTTTGATTGGTTCTGATGCTCCGTCCATCACCACCCCCTTTTGTACCGCTTTGTTCGCCATAAGTTGGCAGGGTATGCTCAGACGTGAGTCCCTTGCTCACTTTGCCACTGGATTCAAGCAAGCCTGGCTGAAGACAGCTGAAATGCCAGAAACCAGTCATAGGAAGCTTGTTTCCGGTCCAGGGAAGGCATGGCTTGGCAGTTCGGGCTGGACTGTTCCCATGAGGCACAGGGTCAGACTGATTTGCATATGGCCATGTCTGAACTGGGGTGGCAGAGTGGGCTAAAGAACGGTGATGGACCAAACCCAGATCTGTTGACTGGGTGTGAGTGTTTGATTGGTTCTGATGCTCCGTCCATCACCACCCCCTTTTGAACCGCTTTGTTCGCCATAAGTTGGCAGGGTATGCTCAGACGTGAGTCCCTTGCTCACTTTGCCACTGGATTCAAGCAAGCCTGGCTGAAGACGGCTGAAATGCCAGAAACCGGTCCTAGGAAGCTTGTTTCCGGTCCAGGGAAGGCATGGCTTGGTAGTTCGTGCTGGACTGTTCCCATGAGGCACAGGGTCAGACTGATTTGCATATGGCCATGTCTGAACTGGGGTGGCAGAGTGGGCTAAAGAACGGTGATGGATCAAACCCAGATCTGTTGACTGGGTGTGAGTGTTTGATTGGTTCTGATGCTCCGTCCATCACCACCCCCTTTTGTACCGCTTTGTTCGCCATAAATTGGCAGGGTATGCTCAGACGTGAGTCCCTTGCTCACTTTGCCACTGGATTCAAGCAAGCCTGGCTGAAGACGGCTGAATTGCCAGAAACCGGTCCTAGGAAGCTTGTTTCCGGTTCAGGGAAGGCATGGCTTGGCAGTTCGGGCAGGACTGTTCCCATGAGGCACAGGGTCAGACTGATTTGCATATGGCCATGTCTGAACTGGGGAGGCAGAGTGGGCTAAAGAACGGTGATGGATCAAACTCAGATCTGTTGACTGGGTGTGAGTGCTTGATTGGTTCTGATGCTCCGTCCATCACCACCCCCTTTTGTACCGCTTTGTTCGCCATAAGTTGGCAGGGTATGCTCAGACGTGAGTCCCTTGTTCACTTTGCCACTGGATTCAAGCAAGCCTGGCTGAAGACGGCTGAAATGTCAGAAACCAGTCCTAGGAAGCTTGTTTCCGGTCCAGGGAAGGCATGGCTTGGCAGTTCGGGCTGGACTGTTCCCATGAGGCACAGGGTCAGACTGATTTGCATATGGCCATGTCTGAACTGGGGTGGCAGAGTGGGCTAAAGAACGGTGATGGATCAAACCCAGATCTGTTGACTGGGTGTGAGTGTTTGATTGGTTCTGATGCTCCGTCCATCACCACCCCCTTTTGTACCGCTTTGTCCGCCATAAGTTGGCAGGGTATGGTCAGACGTGAGTCCCTTGCTCACTTTGCCACTGGATTCAAGCAAGCCTGGCTGAAGACGGCTGAAATGCCAGAAACCGGTCCTAGGAAGCTTGTTTCCGGTCCAGGGAAGGCATGTCTTGGCAGTTCGGGCTGGACTGTTCCCATGAGGCACAGTGTCAGACTGATTTGCATATGGCCATGTCTGAACTGGGGTGGCAGAGTGAGCTAAAGAACGGTGATGGCTCAAAACCAGATCTGTTGACTGGGTGTGAGTGTTTGATTGGTTCTGATGCTCCGTCCATCACCTCCCCCTTTTGTACCGCTTTGTTCGCCATAAGTTGGCAGGGTATGCTCAGACGTGAGTCCCTTGCTCACTTTGCCACTGGATTCAAGCAAGCCTGGCTGAAGACGGCTGAAATGCCAGAAACCGGTCCTAGGAAGCTTATTTCCGGTCCAGGGAAGGCATGGCTTGGCAGTTCGGGCTGGACTGTTCCCATGAGGCACAGGGTCAGACTGATTTGCATATGGCCATGTCTGAACTGGGGTGGCAGAGTGGGCTAAAGAACGGTGATGGATAAAACCCAGATCTGTTGACTGGGTGTGAGTGTTTGATTGGTTCTGATGCTCCGTCCATCACCACCCCCTTTTGTAACGCTTTGTTCGCCATAAGTTGGCAGGGTATGCTCAGACGTGAGTCCCTTGCTCACTTTGCCACTGGATTCAAGCAAGCCTGGCTGAAGACGGCTGAAATGCCAGAAACAAGTTCTAGGAAGCTTGTTTCCGGTCCAGGGAAGGCATGGCTTGGCAGTTCGGGCTGGACTGTTGCCATGAGGCACAGGGTCAGACTGATTTGCATATGGCCATGTCTGAACTGGGGTGGCAGAGTGGGCTAAAGAACGGTGATGGATCAAACCCAGATCTGTTGACTGGGTGTGAGTGTTTGATTGTTTCTGATGCTCCGTCCATCACCACCCCCTTTTGTACCGCTTTGTTCGCCATAAGTTGGCAGGGTAAGCTCAGACGTGAGTCCCTTGCTCACTTTGCCACTGGATTCAAGCAAGCCTGGCTGAAGGCGGCTGAAATGCCAGAAACCGGTCCTAGGAAGCTTGTTTCCGGTCCAGGGAAGGCATGGCTTGGCAGTTCGGGCTGATTTGCATATGGCCATGTCTGAACTGGGGTGGCAGAGTGGGCTAAAGAACGGTGATGGATCAAGTCCAGATCTGTTGACTGGGTGTGAGTGTTTGATTGGTTCTGATGCTCCGTCCATCACCACCCCCTTTTGTACCACTTTGTTCGCCATTAGTTGGCAGGGTATGCTCAGACGTGAGTCCCTTGCTCACTTTGCCACTGGATTCAAGCAAGCCTGGCTGAAGACGGCTGAAATGCCAGAAACCAGTCCTAGGAAGCTTGTTTCCGGTCCAGAAAGGCATAGCTTGGCAGTTCGGGCAGGACTGTTCCCATGAGGCACAGGGTCAGACTGATTTGCATATGGCCATGTCTGAACTGGGGTGGCAGAGTGGGCTAAAGAACGGTGATGGATCAAACCCAGATCTGTTGACTGGGTGTGAGTGTTTGATTGGTTCTGTTGCTCCGTCCATCACCACCCCCTTTTGTACCGCTTTGTTCGCCATAAGTTGGCAGGGTATGCTCAGACGTGAGTCCCTTGCTCACTTTGCCACTGGATTCAAGCAAGCCTGGCTGAAGACGGCTGAAATGCCAGAAACCGGTCCTAGGAAGCTTGTTTCCGGTCCAGGGAAGGCATGGCTTGGCAGTTCGGGCTGGACTGTTCCCATGAGGCACAGGGTCAGACTGATTTGCATATGGCCATGTCTGAACTGGGGTGGCAGAGTGGGCTAAAGAACGGTGATGGATCAAACCCAGATCTGTTGACTGGGTGTGAGTGTTTGATTGGTTCTGATGCTCCGTCCATCACCACCCCCTTTTGAACCGCTTTGTTCGCCATAAGATGGCAGGGTATGCTCAGACGTGAGTCCCTTGCTCACTTTGCCACTGGATTCAAGCAAGCCTGGCTGAAGACGGCTGAAATGCCAGAAACCGGTCCTAGGAAGCTTGTTTCCGGTCCAGGGAAGGCATGGCTTGGCAGTTTGGGCTGGACTGTTCCCATGAGGCACAGGTTCAGACTGATTTGCATATGGCCATGTCTGAACTGGGGTGGCAGAGTGGGCTAAAGAACGGTGATGGATCAAACCCAGATCTGTTAACTGGGTGTGAGTGTTTGATTGGTTCTGATGCTCCGTCCATCACCACCCCCTTTTGTACCGCTTTGTTCGCCATAAGTTGGCAGGGTATGCTCAGACGTGAGTCCCTTGCTCACTTTGCCACTGGATTCAAGCAAGCCTGGCTGAAGACGGCTGAAATGCCAGAAACCGGTCCTAGGAAGCTTGTTTCCGGTCCAGGGAAGGCATGGCTTGGCAGTTCGGGCTGGACTGTTCCCATGAGGCACAGGGTCAGACTGATTTGCATATGGCCATGTCTGAACTGGGGTGGCAGAGTGGGCTAAAGAACGGTGATGGATCAAACCCAGATCTGTTGACTGGGTGTGAGTGTTTGATTGGTTCTGATGCTCCGTCCATCACCACCCCCTTTTGTACCGCTTTGTCCGCCATAAGTTGGCAGGGTATGGTCAGACGTGAGTCCCTTGCTCACTTTGCCATTGGATTCAAGCAAGCCTGGCTGAAGACGGCTGAAATGCCAGAAACCGGTCCTAGGAAGCTTGTTTCCGGCCCAGGGAAGGCATGTCTTGGCAGTTCGGGCTGGACTGTTCCCATGAGGCACAGGGTCAGACTGATTTGCATATGGCCATGTCTGAACTGGGGTGGCAGAGTGAGCTAAAGAACGGTGATGGATCAAAACCAGATCTGTTGACTGGGTGTGAGTGTTTGATTGGTTCTGATGCTCCGTCCATCACCTCCCCCTTTTGTACCGCTTTGTTCGCCATAAGTTGGCAGGGTATGCTCAGACGTGAGTCCCTTGCTCACTTTGCCACTGGATTCAAGCAAGCCTGGCTGAAGACGGCTGAAATGCCAGAAACCGGTCCTAGGAAGCTTGTTTCCGGTCCAGAAAGGCATGGCTTGGCAGTTCGGGCAGGACTGTTCCCATGAGGCACAGGGTCAGACTGATTTGCATATGGCCATGTCTGAACTGGGGTGGCAGAGTGGGCTAAAGAACGGTGATGGATCAAACCCAGATCTGTTGACTGGGTGTGAGTGTTTGATTGGTTCTGATGCTCCGTCCATCACCACCCCCTTTTGTTCCAATCGTTACTGGACACATGAATCTGTTAATGTTCCAATAAGTTTGAACTTACATCTGTTAAAGATTAATGTGATAACCAGCTTGTTGTGTTTTCATGAGATTGTGGGAGCTGCCTAGAACCAATCAATTCTATTGCTGCGATTCGTAAACGCTTAATAATGCATCCAGTTTAAATCGGATTATAAATCTTCTTGAAATATGCATATCTAGCACCCTGTGTTTAGAGATCGCCTACTGACTGGACTCCTGCTTCAAACCATGCGTTCAGTTATGCTGTGGTGGTGTAGCGCTGTCCACGTGGCATGCCCATGAGTGCTAGAGCTGGCACACAAGATGTACTCTGCCTCGTGAGAATGAGGCTGTGTCTGAAGCAGCGTTTGCCACTAACAGAAGTGTAGGCTTGGGTGGTAGCGGCCGGGCAAAGAGGTGGAACCTCTGAAAGAATCTGGCCAAAGTCCAGGCTGGCAATATTGTGGCAGCGAGCCACCGTGCCACCCACTGAAGCTGGGACGCCAACTAATATTGTTCAAAGTTGGGGACTACCAAAGAACGCAGTCTGTAGGCTGGTAAAGCTTATATAGCGCTTCACAACACATGGAAGTGTCCCAGATGAATTTGCTGACCACTCCTTTAAAGAAGCGGAAAAAGGAGGCACGTATATATAAGGGCAGGTTGATAAAATAGTACAGAAGTTGAGAGAGTACGACCATCTTGAGCAGAGCAATTCTCTGCCTGGGACGGACAGGTGCAAGATATTCCAGAAGGTCATCTGGGAACGCAGTGAGGGGGCAGCATGGGTGAAATTACTCTCATGGAAATTTGCCTGTGAATGATAGACCTGGATTCTCAAATATCTGAATGTATTGGGCTGCTAGGCAAGGGGGGTTACAAGCATGTCAAATCCCGGGCTAGGACTGGCCCGGGAGAGTGAGAAAAAAGGCAAGATTTGGCACAATTGACTTTTAGGCCCAAAATAGCAGGGAATTGGCAGAGAGTAATGGTGATAGAAGAAATGTTCCTCAAGTAGATGTAGAGACTCTGCACCATGCACATGCAGGTGAGCTCCCAACGGTTCCACAGCTAGGGAGAAGAGCAGTGGAGAGAGCAGACACCCCTGGCTCGTGCCTCTGCCTATGTGAATGGAACCGGAAATGAAGGAACCGGTCTTCACCCGGATCAATGGTAGTGTGCATGGTGAGCGGAAGAGTCTCAGAAAGTCTCAGAAATCTGTCTCCAAAATCATATTGGAGCAGCACCGCAAATGTAAAAGGCCATTCTAAATAATTAAAAAGGAACTTTCCAAATCAAGGACCAAACAGCCTGCATGAGGCTATTTGAGAGGGGCATGTTCCATAATGTGGAAAAACCACTGCAGATTCAGTGAGGTTGTGCAGGCTGGAACAAACCTGTTTAGATCAGTGTGTTGTAACTTATTAACCAATGGTGCCAATCGGTCTGCCAGAATTTTCACCAGGATCTTGTAGTCAGAAATCGGCAGTGTTAGTGGCCGGTACAAACCCAAGGCCTCAAGATGCTTGCCCAGTTTAGGCAGAGCAATGAGGAGCACCTCGCCGAGAGTGGCTGGGAGGCAGGAGGTTTCCAATGCTTCCGCATACAGAGACAGCAAGTGGGGATTCAGCAGTGAAGTGCAGGACTTATACAATTCCGCTGGCAACCAATGCTCTGGTGTGATGCTGGGGAGGGGCACAGTGGCGAGGAAAGAGGAAACATCATCTGTGGTAGCCGTGGTGACTGACTGATAAAGGGAGGTGTAGTGATGCACTGGCTCACCATGAATTCCTAACTGGGTATAGAGCCTTTGGCCAATAGCAGTGCGCAGCACCATGATAGGGCCGCTAGGCCAATTTTGATGTAGTAGCCATGCTGGAATGATCCAGCCCTGTCGGCCGTAGCATGGGATTTGTCTGAGCATAGTTGTGACACCATAAGCATTTTAGGAGAGCGTCCAGTTCCCGCTGTGCTTCTGCTAGTCTGCTGGGGACTGTGAACTGGGTCAGCCACTGTTGTGCCCTCAAGGCAGAGGAGCTGGCACTCTATGCGCAGTATGTCAGTGAAACCCCGAAACTGGTCCTAGGATGCTTGTTTCCAGTCCAGGGAGGACCTGGCTTGGCAGTTCGGGCTGGAATGTTCCCATGAGGCACAGGGTCAAGACTGATTTGCATATGGCTGGGTTCAAACTGGAACGGCATGGTGAGCAAAAAAACGATGGATTTAGGCCCAGATCTCTGTACTGGGGTGAATGTATGACATTGTTCTGCATTCAGTCCATCAACTGTTGTTCTTGCATTTGTCACCCTGAGTGGGAAGGGTATGCCCAGACGTGGGTCCCGTGCTCTCCATGCCACTGGAATCAAGCTATCCTGGCAGCAGAGGGGTGAAACCTCGAAACCGGTCCTAGGATGCTTGTTTCCATTCCAGGGAGAATCTGACTTGGCAGTTCGGGCTGGACTGTTCCCATGAGGCACAGGGTCAAGACTGATTTGCATATGGCTGGGTTCAAACTGGAACGGCATGGTGAGCAAAAAAACGATGGATTTAGGCCCAGATCTCTGAACTGGGGTGAGTGTATGACATTGTTCTGCATTCTGTCCATCAACTGTTGTTTTTGCATTTGTCACCCAGAGTGGGAAGGGTATGCCCAGACGTGGGTCCCATGCTCTCCATGCCACTGGAATCAAGCTATCCTGGCTGAAGAGGGGTGAAACCCCAAAACCGGTCCTAGGATGCTTGTTTCCAGTCCAGGGAGGACCTGGTTTGTCAGTTCGGGCTGGAATATTCACATGAGGCACAGGGTCGAGACTGATTTGCATATAGCCAGGTCTAAACTGGGGTGGCATGGTGAGCAAAAGAATGATGGATTTAACCCAGATCTCTTGACTGGGGGTGAATGTTTTGATTTGTTCTGCATTTTGATTTGTTCTGCATTCCGTCCATCAATAGTGTGTCTTTTGCTTTCTCGCCCTAAGTGTGCCAGGTATGCTCAGACGTGAGTCCTGGGCTCACTGTGCCACTGGAATCAAACTATCCTGACTGAAGAGGGGTGAAACCCCAAAACCGGTCCTATGATGCTTGTTTCCAGTCCAGGGAGGACCTGGCTTGGCAGTTCGGGCTGGACTGTTCCCATGAGGCACAGGGTCGAGACTGATTTGCATATAGCCAGGTCTAAACAGGGGTGGCATGGTGAGCAAAAGAATGATGGATTTAACCCAGATCTCTTGACTGGGGGTGAATGTTTTGATTTGTTCTGCATTCCGTCCATCAATAATGTGTCTTTTGTAATGGCAGCTAGACCAGAAGCAAGACAAGCACAGCAGGCCAACGTGGCACCTAGGCCCGGAGCAGCCGTGAGCAGCAGTTAAAAGTTGGTGGCGGGGACTAGGTCCGAATCAAACCCCAGTCACCCTACCCACCAGCATCAGGAAGAGATGTAAAGGTCCCAAGAGCAGTGCAGGGAGATCCACGGGTGGTGATCCCAGTAGCGATGTCGCATGGGAAGCAGCACTACCACCTGTGGTGGATACCTGGGTCTGAACCGACCCCTGTGCCATGACCATTAAGCACAAAACTAGCAGCACCACCACTGATGGTAAGAGGTGGCGCCCAGGTGCCCGCAGTTGTTGGGGCTCCAACTTGGAAAAAAGGGGAGACAGTGTGTGGGGGAGCCAGGCTAAGGGCCCAGGTGCCGCGTACTGTTGTCTACTCCACCCCACGGTGCCGACACGACCTTCGGGCTCTTAGCTGTCACCGTATCCAGGGGGTGAGTGCAAGTAGTATCACTGCCAACAGTGGAGGCGTGGGACTGAACTGACCCCTGTGACCCCATCCATAGGTGCAACTCATACAGTAGCTACGCTGCTAGTCGGAGGAAACCCACTGGTACCTGCAGGCGTGGGGCCACAAATGGAAGAGCTGGGGACGCAGCGAGCAGGGGAGCCAGGCCTACAACAGACGTGCTGCGTGATGTTGACCGTTCCATCCCCCACAGCTGAGCCTAGGCCTGACACGACCTGCAGGCTATCAGCAGACGCAGCAACTGGGGGGGTGGGGTATGGCATCAGGCAGAGATCAGTAGCCCGTAACTCTTTGGCTCACCTTCTGCAAATGGTCACCTCAGGCGGCAGCACATCCACTCGTGATCGCTGCGACCACATCGCTTTCGCACTCCAGCCGGGGCCACTACAATCGTGGAATCGGGCTGGTCAGCAGACTGCACCAAGACTGCCGGCCTCAGCAAATGTTTAGTCAGTTGCCCCCACAGACTTGCGACCAGGCAGGTGGGAAGTGGCAAGAGCACCAGCAAGCACACATCAGCGACACGTGGAGCTCCTGCTATCCCAGCCATAGTCGGCCCTCCTCCATACTGGTGTAAGCCACAGCTGGGCTCTTGTCGAAAAGACATCTCCCAAGGGGCAAACTGCAGAGCAGTAGGATGTGCCTGTAGGGGACGACAGTGGGGAGCAGATAGGGGGATCAAGGCATCAGATGGTTGTATTGGGCCAGGATACTGAGCGGATAGCGAGGATAGTTTGCGGAGCCTCTATAGAGTGCACCCACCATCTTGGCCCTCCTAGCCACGCCCCTTAAACTCACACCCCATAGCCTCATATTGGTGTTAAACTCTGGCAATCTATATCTTATGGCGTGGTTCCGTACCTAATTATATAGAGTCCCAAGTGGACCCAGCTCCTCACTGTGTGAAGGGTACAGTGCCTTCTTTGCCACATCTGCAATGTCTCTCCTCTGCTGTGCTGGATAGAGGAGAGCACGGTCAGGACTGGCTCTAGTGTGGTGCGATCGGTGAGATGGCACTGGGTGTTTACTTGTGGTAGGAGAATCATTTTTTAAAATGTATATTATTATTTTAAAAGCACCTGCTGCCGCATTCCTGGCCTCCAGCAATTTTTAGACATCAAATAAAATGTCAAGATAACTCCAGTGTTTAATCGTCTTCCTGGAAAGAGACCAGAGATTTGTCTAATGGAAGTTTTTACTCATCCAAAGGTAGGCCAGTGGGTTAAAATGCCTGCTGCTAAGAACTTGTACCATGCAGATAACAAAGTGCATGTAATGTAAACAGGTCCGTGGGTTACTGCTTCTGTAACAGAGCTCCTTTTCGTAACTTGTCATTTATAAGTCAAAATCTTAATATAGCACATTGAGCTCTTAACTGTCATCACAGAGCTGCATGCAAACTGCAAGGTATATGTTAGAGCTATATGTTTTTTTGCCCAGTCTTTCATCATCCTAATCTTGTGAAAAGGGTTCATTTGGGTAGAAAACAATGCGTTTTATGAAAGAGAACCCCTAACAATGATGTTATGTTTTAAATTCTGAATTTGTGCTTTTCCAGAATGAGGACTCTTAAACTATATTGCCTACCAGTATCGATGACATGTCACTCCTATACTACACTTTGTAGTCCTGTCTGATGTAACATTTCCTATACACTGATTTACCCACATATGATTGTCTCTGTGCAATGTGTGTGTGGTTGTAAAGTGCTCTGACACCTTACACTGGTATGAGTGGTGCTATAAAACTAAATGATTCAAAGAAACAGTGGTTATGGAGATTTGAGAGGCACAGTTAAAGGGTGCTAGTGAGGAAATCTGTGGCAGAGGTGGTCATTGGGAGCACCAACAAACATTGTTGCATCAGGCCTCAAGAATCATGAGAAATGTAGTATGTGTTTCCTGTCAATACCATGATGGTAAAACTCAGGGCTTCACAGGTTCTAGACCATACCCATGTAGGCTATGACATGTATTGCATGGGTGATAGACGTGATGATGATTAAACAATGACATGCCATTTTTGTTCACAGTGTCTCTTCAACTATTCTCTGTAAAATTCCTTATTCAGATTATCCTCAGGAATCATGAGACTTGTAGTCCAAATAATTTCCTATGCATTGGCTGTCAGTTCTGTTTATTGATAGTAGCGAGTCACTTAACTGTTGACAATATGTATTATGTTATATCTATTTCTGTAAGTCCTCTAAGTGGAATCTTGTTTTTAGTGTGTGTATCCGCCTTCACCATTCTAATATTCCCAGACTTATAGGGTGGTGGGGTACATTTTTGGTGTAGGATTATGTAAATCCTGCAGTTTCTTATAGTGTGCATTTGTTACAAAACATATGGTCTATCTTTTTTCATTGTTTGAGGAAAAGGCGCTACATACAGTGTCATAAGTAATGTCCATGCATTTAAATAGCATATAGTTTTTATTTTGCCTTTTTTTGATGTCATAAATAAAATATAAGATATAAAAATATCTGTGTGTCTCATTACTCATTCCGAGGGACGTAACAATACTTATAAGTATCTTGAATTCAGAAATATGTCCACTCATTGTTCTGGGTTATAGTTGTCTCCAGTTTACGTCATAATTAAGGCCATACATGTCTGTTTTCTTTTGTAAGTTTTTATGTTAAATGTTATTCTTTTTTCACCTATTAGTGTTCCTCTGCTCATTGATTGTCACTCTCACATTTCATGTGGTCCTGCTCCCAGCTGATCGCCCTCCCACTGACCCCTACTTAATGAAGAGGAAGACCTCTGACCTTCTTGGTCAGTGTGCCAGGCTCCCCGTGCAGCTCCAATGTTGAGGCCCTCCTCCACCTGAAGGCTCCTGCCTGCGCCTCATCCCTGGTGGTCTAGTGGAAGAGCACCCTATTTCGCTCTGTTCTGTGTCCTCTGTTCTCTTTTCTCTTTTGGTTCTTTCTCTTTTGCCTCTTTTTTCTCTTTTGCCTCTTTCTCTTTTGCCTCCTTTTCTCTTTTTTGCCTCTTTTTTCTCTTTTGCCTCTTTCCCTTCTGCCCGTTTTTGCTCTCTCTTCCCATGCTGCCCGCCGCTGCTGCCCCCACGACCCCTCCCACCAGAGTGTCACTCCCATCTCCCAGCTGATTACCCTCCCCAATCCCTAGTTAATGGTGGCCGCTGCGCAGCCGCATGCAATGGGCTCTCCATTGGAGTGCCAAAGGCAAGCCTGTCTGTGCCTGTCTGCGCCCGTCTGCACCCCTCCACAACTAGACAGCGACCAGCGCCAGAGACCCTGGTTCCCTGACCCCAGCATCATCCACGCTCTCAACCCCAGACGCAACAACAACTGCCAGCTTTCAATGCTGAGCAACACCCAAGGCCTGATCTCCTGCCATCACTGCTGACGCACCTTCACCCACCTCTGGGCACCAGCAGCAGTCCCCAGCCCACCGGACACCAGCGCACACAAACCACTGAACTGCATACTCATCACTGAACTGCATACTCATCAACGAACGCTCTCTGCACAGACAAGCCAAAGAAATCTGTGACCTCTTCAACACTCAGAGGCCCGATGTCGCCATCCTCACAGAGACGTGGACCAACGCCAGCTACAGACCCGACATCGCAAAAACGCCATCCCCCACCGATACAAGTATATGAGGAAATATTGCCCTACCCGCCCAGGAGGAGGCCTTGCAATCATCATCAATAGCTCCCTCCGCACAACAACCACTGACTCGGATGACGCCTTTCCCCCAATGGAACACATCCACTTCCAGATCCAGAATAACCCCAGAACGACGCTCTGCGGAACCCTCATTGACAGACCGCCTGGCCCCGTGCCCCATTCACCAACGTCAACGCTGTCCTCACACCCCACGACCTCGCCTCCAAAGACTACAACTTCCACCTGGACTACGACGACGACCCCAACAAAACCGCCCTCCTAGAGAACCTCACCAACATAGGACTGAAGTAACTTATCTCCGCCCAAACTCAAACAGCAGGACACACACTCGATCCCGTCTTCGCAGGAGGAAACAGCATCAACTTCAGCCACACCACGGAGCTGCTCTGGACTGACCACCACTGCATCCATTTTACTTTCAGAAAACCCACCACTCACAAGACCCCCCGAATATAGGACAAAGTCTCCAAAGAACACCTCACCTCCACTCGCACCTGTACTCCACCCCCAACTACGACAGACGCCAACTGTGCCAACACACTCACCCCCCTCCATAAGACTACAAGACGACACAACAAGAAAGCAAACTGGTTCACCACAGCACTCCAAGAATCCAGGCGCTCCTGCCGACGACTGGAAAAGTCATGGAGAAACAGCAAAACTCCAGAAACACGCACCGCTTATACAAAACAGCCACCAAGGCACACCACCAACTCATCAAATCCACAAAGAAGAATTTCTTCCCAAGACAGAATCCTCTCCAACGCCCACAGCTCCAAAGAACTCTTCTTCATCATACAGGAATTTGCCAATCCCTATAGTGAAAAAACAGACGTCCCTCCCTCCCAAGACCTCTGCAACATACTTAGCTTCTTCTTTTACCTTAAGGTCATGACACTATACAACAACTTCGATGACCAAGACCTCTGCACTGCCTCAACCCTCACCCACAGTGACACCACCCAACAGACCCTACTTACTTGGACACTACTTAGGACAGAAGACACCCTTAAAACCATGAAGAGCACCCACTCCGGCGCACCTTCAGACCCCCTGCCCGCTACACATCTTCCACAGGGCCTCCACAGCCATCGCACCTGAGCTACATCAAACCATTAACTGCTCCCTTGAGACTGCCACATACCCCAATAACTGGAAGTGTGCCAAAGTCAACCCCCTCCTAAAGAAACCCTCCGCGGACCTGATGGACCTCAAGGACTTGAGGCCCAGCTCACTGCTTCCTTTTGCAGCCAAGGTCATCAAAAAGATCGTTAACAGTAACCCCCAACTAGCATGCTTCATCGAAGCCAACAACATCCTAGACACCTCCCAGTCCGGATTCCACAGCAACCTCAGCACCAAGACAGCCCTCCTCACCGCCACAAACGACATCCCTTCACTCCTTGACCAAGGCCAAATGGCAGCCATCATTCTCTTGGACCTATCAGCAGCCTTCAACACCGTCTCGTACCACACAATAGCCACCAGACTCCATGACGCTGGCATCCAAGGAAAGGCACTAGACTGGATACACTCATTCCTCACTGGCAGAACACAGAGAATAAGACTCCTGCCCTTCCTCTCTGAACTGAAAGAGACCACATGCGGAGTACCCCAAGGATCCTCCCTCAACCCCACCGTCTTCAACATCGACACGGCCCCCTCACAACCATTGCCAAACACCATGGGCACATCATCGTCTCTTACGCTGATGAGACCCTACTCATCCTCTTCCTCACCAAGGAACCCAACATCACCAGGCACAACTTCCAAGATGGGATGAAAGCCGTTGCAACCTGGATTAAGAACAGCTGCCTGAAACTCAACTCAGAGAAAACAGAATTCCTCATCCTCGGCTCCACCCCCTGCCCATGGGACAACACCTGGTGGCCCCCCAGCCTCAGAAACCCACCATGCATGTAACCTCGGCATCCAACTGGATTCCTCGCACAACCATGAATCATCAGATCAAGCCATCTCCTCCGCATGCTTCAACACCCTCTGCATACTATGTAAAACATTCAAATGGATACCCTCTGACTCCAGGAAAACGGTCACTGACGCTCTCATCACCAGCAGACTGTACTACGGCAACGCCATTCATGCCGGAATCAACAAAAAACTTCTCAGCAAACTCCAGACCATCCAGAATGCCTCAGCCAGACTAATCCTCAATATCCCATGGCACAACCACATCACACAACAACTCAGCGACCTCCTCTGGCTCCCCATCGAAAGAAGAATAACTTTCAAGCTGCTCAAGCATGCCTACAAGGCCCTCCACAATATCGGACCACAATACCTCAACAACCGCCTCTCCTTCCATGCCCGAAGAGAAACCTTTACTCAGCTGACCTATTCCTAGCCACCATCCCACGCTTCTATAGGAACAGAGTGGTTAGAAGGTCCTTCTCCTACCTTGCAGCCAAGACCTGGAACGAGCTCCCCCTTCACCTCTGGCAAAGCCGGACACTGCACCAATTCAGGAAAGACCTCAACACCTGGCTCTTTGAATGAACCTCAACGTAGCTGCACACTCCCCACGCCCCAGTACCTAAGGACCCTAACATGTGAGTAGTGC
Source organism: Triturus cristatus (assembly GCF_964204655.1). Taxonomy (NCBI): domain Eukaryota; kingdom Metazoa; phylum Chordata; class Amphibia; order Caudata; family Salamandridae; genus Triturus; species Triturus cristatus. The sequence goes on from NC_140582.1 coordinate 945,691,529, forward strand.
ACTCTACAAACCCCTGATTGATTGCTTGATTGATTGCTACCTACATAGTGTAGGCTACATGGACATATACAACTGTATCTAACATTTTCTGAGTTATGGGTTGAATGGGATTTCAGGGTCCAAGGTGGTTTCAAATCCAACTCTAGTTCCTTTTCTTTGAATTTTAATGGATACACATTAAAGTTTCCACATGGGTAATATCCTGGGATTGTGGGTAAATTCTACATAGATCGTATGTCAATGGTTAGTTTATGTTTTGTCTTCTTAAGTCTTGTGTGTACAACAATGTCTCTAAAAAATGTACCTCATTTTTTGCTAAGCTTGAGAGCCTTTGGAATTAATCTAAAAACACCTAAAAGCACCTATTACTTGTGTGATTGCAAAAATAATCTAATGGGCTGGATAATACCCATGGGTGGGGGTGCTGAGGAGCAGTTAGTGGGCTGGTCAGCATTGAGTTGCATGTTCTAGTCACCAAAATTCCTGAAAACGTAAATGGTGGTATAGTTTCACTTACCAGCAAATGATTATCTCAGGTCCACCACCCTAAAGCACAAAATCCTTATGGTGCTTGCTTTTCAATATTTTTTTTTTCAACAACGCGCATTACAGTGATTGGTCCATGCCATTAGGTGCCAACTGGGTTCATTGGAATGGTGCTCACGGAGTATAACTCTGCTTCCCCGGGCACTGCTTTAAGTGGAAGAGGTACCTCTGGAAAGGGGTCAGTGGCCCTTTTCTAGAGGTGCCTCTACCTAATGGATCCCTGCCTGGAGTGTGTTCCAGGGCTGCAATGCCCAAGCAAGGATCCATCCCCTAGATACCAGTGAGGGAGGGAGCACCCCCATGCACAGGCAAGTACATCCTCCCTTAAAAAATAAAATCATTGTGCCCCCTTATAGGCTAAGTTGACACATTTTCCTCACATTTCTATGAGGAAAAGTTCTGGATTTAGCAGGAATCCACAAAATTCTTACCACTTAGGGTTTCCACACTCCTCCCAATAAAAAAAGATACCTCGATTGTGTGGATGGGCTTGTGGGGGATCAGCATTTGAAAGCGCTTGTATTTTAGCAGGAGCAGGTGTCATACTCCCCCATCAGAAAAGATATGTTTAAAAATGATTAACTTTGTCTTATAGAACGCACATTTAATTGCATTCAAAGTCAAACATGCATCAGCTAGTAAACAAGATACTTGTGTGAGAGCCTTATTGTTCTGTTTTTGGGTAGCTCCGAAAACCAATATGTCATCATTATAATTGAACGCATTCATAACAGGCTGTATGATACGTCGAATGACATCATGAAAACGTTCTGCAGCTGATGACACACCAAAGTATCGCCTTTTATATGGAAACAGACCAACATGTGTTGAAAAGGTTGTAATGTACTTGCAGTTTTCTTCGAGTTCCAAATGATGATAACCTTTATTCAAATCAACGCAAGAGAAAACCTTTGCACCATTTAAATGTGCTATCATTTCAGCAATGTGTGAATCGGGATGTTGTTCTCATTCAATTGCCTTCTTTGCCTGACACATGTCAACGTATGCCACTCCTTCACTGTCCGTTTTGGGTACTACCACTATGGGAGAAACCCATGACATTGGAACAGTAGAATGCTCAGTGATATCATGCTTAAGTAACAATTCATGTTCTTTTTCAATATCATCTTGTAAATGAAAAGCAATTTGCCTATGTCGCTGAGCAATAGGACAGATGTCCTCAATAATATGCAACTTTATTTTCATAGTCTTCAGCTTTTCCAAACTATGAAACAATGAAGGAAACTTACATACTATTTCATGTTGAGCATTCATTTTTTTTTTAATAATTTTTTTTATTTTATTGAGAGGCAAGAGCATATCATAATGAATACCATATCAAAGGAACCATTTGACATACAGAAATATAAGCCAATGTAAGGACATAAGGGAGTACAATTGGGGAATAGCGGCATCAAACATAATTGACTAGGGTTTTATAGACATTCTGTAAGAAAAAAAAAAGAAGAGAAAAAAATCAGACAAGAAAAACTGAAAAGATAGATTCGGCATTATATCAATTATTAATAATAAGGAAATCAGTGCTTTAACCATTCCTCTAAGGGAAGCCAAATCTTACAAGCGACCTCACGCCTCCTTCTTCTAAAAAAACTGCTCACTCCAGATTAAACAAAGCCAGAATCCTGGCTCGCCAGTTGAAAAACGTGGGGGCTGCGGGGGTTAGCCATTGAGAAGTAATACACAGACGAATCATAGACATGGCAATAAACAAAAATGCAGAAACATGAGTCGTTCTTCCAGATAGCTCACTATCTATGCACCCCATTATTACCAACTCTGGAGAGATGATGACTGGAATGTTAAGGACCCGGTTTAGGAAGCACTCAACATCATAGAGGAATTCCCTCAGATTCGGACAAGAATGGAACATGTGTATAGCATCTGCGGCCAAAAGGCCACACCTTGAGCAGGAATCACCCTTCCGTGCCCCCCACTTTGAGATTTTTGCCGGTGTATAATAGAGATCGAAGATTGACATAAAACTTTGAGTCCGTAAGCTGCCAGAAACTAAGACAGAGCCTGCAAGATCTAACGCTGGCCTTAAGTCCACGTTGGTCTTGCCAAATTTAGTCTCCAACTTAGAATTTTGAAGATCAATGTCATCAGGTAAGCCGGATATCATATGTTGATATATTGTGCCAATTCTAGCCCTTCTTTGAATTAACTCAAATAGAATAACCCTTTCGAACAATGCAGGTGTTTCATGTATATGTTTATCAATAAAGCTTCTGATTTGGAGATATTTGAAGAAGTCGTGAGAACTCAAATGAAACTTGTCCTTTAAAAGAGAAAAAGAAACCATTTGCCCACCTACACTTAGATCACCTATACAATTCATGCCTAATAGCTGCCACTTAAAAATAATGTGATCCTGAAAAATAGAGGGTAGAAGCCGGGCAGCTTTAAAGGGCATATAAAAATTAATATTAGAAATTGACCATTTATGGCGAATTTTCCGCCAGACTGAGAACATGGTAGCTATGACTTTGAACCTAGTTCTCTTAAAGTAGCTTGGCTCCAGAATGCACGTTAATATACCCTTAGCGGCCGAACCCAGGTCAATCTCATAGATTGTCGGTCTATTCGAAAGCGGAACCTCTGCCCTATCTCCCAGCAACGGTAAGCCTAGATGTTGAATCATGGCAGACCAATAATATAACAAAAGATTAGGGACAGCCCATCCTCCCCGATCCCTAGGGAGACACATCCACTTGGCCGCCCTTCGTGAGCGGCGATACCCCCAGAGAAAATTGTAACAAATCCTTTCAGCCTTAGCAATACTCTTTCGTGAAAACTCTAGGGGAATAGTTCTGAAAAAATAGAGAAATTTAGGGAGGACCAACATCTTGAGTACATTGCAACAACCATACAAGGAAAAGTGCAGATGGTCTAACCTTTCAAGCTTGATATTGACCGACTTTATTACTGGGAGAATATTAAGGTCGTGGATATTGTCAACCAACGCGGTAATTTTAATCCCTAAATAAATTGCTTCAGATACCACAGGGACAGCAGAGGGACACATAGCAGTTGATTGACCTACCTGCGTTTTTGAAGCATTCAGCTTATAGCCAGATAACAAACCAAATTGATCAGCAAGAGTTGTTAAAGCTGGAAACGCGGATCTGACATCACTAGTTAAAACAACTATATCGTCCGCATAAGCTAATGTCTTGTATTCGGTGGTTTCGATCTTAATCGGCCAGATGTTTCGATCTCTTACAATTTTACCAAGAAACGAGTCAATATACAAGGCAAACAGCAGGGGTGAACAACAACACCCCTGCCTTGTACCTCTACTAATATCGAAAGATCCTGATTGCTGACCAGAGATACGGAGTACCGCAGCTGGGGAGATATACAATGACTTGACAGCCTGAATAAATTCAGCACTGAAGCCTTTCCAGCGGAGCACAGCCCATAGGAACCCCCAGGAGACCCTGTGAAACGCCTTCTCTGCGTCTAACAGGATCACCCCGAGGGGAGCACTAGTGACCGTAGCCCAATCCAATAGGGCAATAACTCAGTGAACATGGTCGGCCGTGTCCCTTCCCGGTATGAATCCATGCTGCCGAATGGACACTAGTGGAGTAATAACCGCCGCTAGTCTAGAAGATAACATTTTGGAATAGATTTTGCTATCAGTGTTTATCAGGGAGATTGGTCGATAAGATGAAGGGTTTAATTGAGGCTTATCTTTTTTCTGCAAAAGGATGATAGTGGTTTGAGTCCAGGAGTGCGGGATAATTCCCCTCTGTGCTCCCCTAAAGATTGACAAAATGTCCTGAGAGATCTCGGCGCTAAATGCCCTATAGAATTCTAGAGGGATGGCATCAGTGCCAGAGGCCTTCCCCTTAGCCAAGGATTTTATCGCCAGCTCAACCTCCTCCCAGGTAATTGGGGCGGAGAGAGCCTCATTTTGACCCACTGTGACCATTAGAGTATCAATATTCTGAAAAAAAGCATCCAACATGGGTGGAGTTAGAGAGTTGCGCTTGTCTTCCGTATAAAGTGATATATAAAACTTCAAGAACACATCCATGACAGCCTCTTGAGTGTCCTGAATATTGCCCTGTAAATCCTGAATTCTACTCATGCGATTTAAAACGCTTCTCTGTTGAAGTCTTTTGGCAAAAACTCTGCCCGAATTTTCACCAAACTCGTACATCGTTGCCCGATAATGGGCAAACTTAGCAGCCAGGTCCTGCCCGAAGAACTCCAGAATTTTAGCCTTAATTATAGCAACCTTCTGCTGGCTCTGCTCGGCATTAGACCCTTCATTAATATTACTTATTAATTCCATCTCTGCAGAGTGGAGCTCCTCAACACGTCACTTGATCTGCTCCTGAGTAGTATTATATTGAAAAGTTGCAAAACTCTTAGTCTCACCGCGTGCTGCAGCCTTGACCGTATCCCACACAATACAGTCAGAGGCAGTACCCCTGTTAATGTTTAAAAATTCGGGAAACCACTTTCTCATATGTTCCAAATAAGCTGAGTTCAATAATAATTTTCTTTCGAATGTCCACGCCCTGGGTGGTCTGGCCGTGAGAGGAAGCGGATATATAGCAATGAGAGTGTTGTGGTCCGATAGGATTCTTGGATAAACCGAGATAGAGGATACCTCTGCCACCTGGTCGGACATAAAAAAATAATCCAAACGGACCAATTTGTTATGGGGAGCAGAAAAATATGTATGCCCGTCTTCATCTTTATTATGCCTAGACCAAACATCGATAAGTCCATGTTCTTGAACTAAAGTATGAAGGGCCTTAAATACCTGAGGTTTCCTACCAGAGTATTTTGAGAACCCAGTAAAATCAAAATTCCCGGGCAGACTAATATTCATATCCCCACACAAAATCATAGATTGAGACCATCCTGCTAATTCTAAATTTAAATATCTAAAGATTTCGGGATCGTCCAAATTAGAACCATATATTGTACAGATGGTTAGAGGTCTATTCTCAAAAACTAACTCTACTATCGCCCATCTACCCAAGCTATCCTCCAGGACCCTTTTACAACCCCCAACTCCTCGTTTCAATAAAATAGTCACCCCTCTAACCATGGACATCTGACGGGAACAAGCAATTAGGTCATAACCAGGAACTTTCAAGCTATCAAGTCAAGTCAAGTCAAATGAACTTTATTTCGGAGAAAATCTCCATAAAAGATGCATAAGATTAGTAATATAAAAAATGTTTAAAACATACATTTAGTGATTAAAAAGTGGTTAAAATACTTACAACATTAAAAACACCAGGACATCTATATGTCCGCTAGTTACAGCAGTCATATACAATTTAACCCAGTACAAGTGGGGTCAGGTAAGCATTTTCAGGTACCGTCTCCTCGTATTCCAGAAGGCCCCCAGAAATTTGGCCACAGCAAACACAATATGAGCAGCCATTTCACTCTTAAGGATTCTGAAGGCTTCATGGCACCTAATAAAACCCAAATTCCTACAAGTGGGGATGATCCATTTTCTGCGCACCTCACTATAGCCCGGGCAGAAAAATATAATGTGCAGTTCGGTTTCATCACTTGCGCTGCATGCCGGGCAAGTTCTGGGTGCAGACTCAGACCAATGACTAGTGAGTGCACGGATTGGCAAGGACCCGTGCCTCCATTGTAAATAGAGCTTCCTAATTATTACTGGGTAAATATTGTCCAGGGTTGGTTCCAGACTATAGGCATTTTTGGTACAAAGAAATTGCTCCGTAAGGGTCCCTAGAATTGTGGAGGAATACAATGTGGGAGCCTTGGAGTTATAGTACAATTTAGTGAGTGCCTTTTTTGGGAACCTGGGGCAAGCATCTAGGGGATCATTCCAAAGGGTGTCAAGGCCTAAACCCGCCAGACTGCTCCTTACAAATTTGAACCAGGCAATATTCCCCGAGTTCGGAAGGCTAAGGACTTCCTGCAAGCCCTGCCTATAGTGAATCAGTTCGGGCACCGCCCACAATCTACGCCAGTAGATCAAAGGGCGAAGCGCCAGTTCTTCTTCCAGGGGTCTAATGCCTAGGTCGAGTCTTAGTGGCACTAGGGGTGTACTTGGAGGGAGGGCGACTAAGCACCTGAGAAACCTATTCTCCTCTTTTGTCAAACTTTGTGAGACTTTGTGACCCCATAGTTCACTGCCATAGGTAACGGCTCCTCTAGCTTGCACCCTATAAATGTGGAGTGGAGGACCTATGGGTTTGAGAGTTGATCTATTCTTCCCCGCCAGCCTTAGTATCCCACCCACGTGTTGCACTAATTTTAGCCTTGCTTTCTCCTGATGCGGACCCCACCCCATTTTCTCGTTGAGGGTTACACCAAGATATTCAAAGGTGTTAACTCGTTCTAGCATATTATTCCCTATACGGGGAATGCGGTGGAACCTAGGTGGCAGATTGAAGGCCATAAATTTGGTCTTTAAAGTGTTAATCTCCAATCCGTGCTCTCTACAGAAGTCCCCAAAGCCATCCAACACACGCTGAATTCCCATTGGCGACTTGGAGAGGAGGAGGGTATCGTCCGCAAACATAATTGCCGGAACCCTCCTTCCTGCCAACTTTGGGACGTCAGAATTGGGGACCTCGTTGAGGTGATCGATGACCCCGTTGACAAAGAGGCAGAACAGGGTTGGTGCGAGTACGCACCCCTGCCTTACCCCTCTGTCAACGGGAAACTTATTAGATAGAGCGCCTTGCTTGCCACACCTCACTTGAGCATAGGTGTTGGTTTGAAGGCGAATGATCATCATCAAAAGATCACCTGGCACCCCGACTCTAGCCAGCACTTTCCACAGCTTACCGCGTGGGACCAGGTCAAAGGCCGCCCTTAGGTCCACAAATACAGTATAGAGGCTGCCACCCTCCAATTGTATTGTTTTCCAGTATATAAGGGACAGCCTAAAGACCTGGTCTATGGTAGAGATCTTTTGTCGAAACCCGGCCTGGAGGGGGCTCAAGATATCCCTGTCTTCGATCCAGTCCAAGAGACGATCCAACAGAAGCCTCGCGAAAAGCTTCTGGGGGACGTCTAACAGACTGATCGGTCTGTAGTTGGCCGGGAGTAGAGGTGAACCCCTTTTGAATATAGGGACGATCTCCGCCCCCAGCCAAGTGGGGGGAACCGCCATACCGTGGACGATAGCATTAAACAGTACCAGGAGGTAGGGGGCCCAAATTCTAACCTCATGTTTTAGGAGGTCACCTGGGAGCTTGTCAAGTCCTGGTGCTTTTCCCGAGGAAAGGCGAGTAATTGCCATTTCCAATTGCTCCAAGTTAAAATCTTCCATCGCGGAAGAATTACCAGTAGTTGGGGACGCTATCTCTCCGACCTCGGTTCCTAGGTGATCCAGCCCAACTGCACTATAGAGGGATGAAAAATGTTCCTCCCACACTTCAGGCGCAATATTTGCCTCTATAGCCATAACAGGCTCAGCAGAGCCATGTTTGACTATTTGCCAGAATTTCCTAGGGTCTCTGACTTTGAGTGCAGATGTCATTTCTGACCAGTTCTTCCAGTCCCAATCTATCTTGGCATTTTCAAGAAGGAGCTTATAAGCAGCCAGTTTTTCCCTAATGACCAGAGGGGCCGCCTTCTTTTTAAATGTCTGGAGAAGGTCTGCCTTGGCTCTCCTGCAGCTAGCATTGAACCAGGAGGCTCTTTCTCTCCTCACTTTCCTCTCCCGAACCACCGGGTTCAATACCTCTGCAAGATTGTTGCACAGGGTCAGATGAATGTCCCCCAGAGAAAGGCACCCATCAGGCGAGGGCAATAGTGGGAGAAGTCTTCCCACATTTTCAAGGGCTGATGCCACTAGCTCATAAATTGTCCTGATGCGGTTTGGTTTTTCCAAGAGTTTTTCCCACCTTATTCTTCGCCTATTGCTGGATATAGTTAGACTTGGGACGAGTACTCTGTTTTCTGCCGCAGCAGCGTTGAGGAATCCGTCAGCAGCCAGGGAGAGGGACAGGCCATTGTGATCACTGTCCAGCCTGGGGACTATTTTAAATTCTTTAACTAGTTTCCAGTCCTGTAGTTTGATTAATATATAATCTATCCGGGACTCCTGGCCTAATCTATTGAAGGTTGGTTGCGGTGGTATGTCCCCTTTGAACCTGCCATTGCAAGAGCTAAGTGAGTTTGCAAGGGCCATAGTTATTATTTGGGATAGAAGTGGTGAGCATGACCTGACCGGGGGACCCGCAATAATTGGAATATCCCAGAGATCATCCTCCTCACTACTGACCCCGTCTAGGTAAGCCGGGAATGGTTCATACTGGATGTTAAAGTCACCTCCAACAAGGAGTGTTGCTGAACTGGAGACAGAATCGAGGAATGTCACCAGGTCCTCCATTGTCCCTGAAGTGCCCGCTACTCCAACCGGTCTGGAATATACGTTTACCAGTGTTAGACCCATCCCAGTGGGCCAGCGTAAGGCCACACACAAAATGTCCAGTGAATTGGTTTCTACAATCTCGGCCTTACAGCCAAGATGGGAACCAATCCATATTGACAAACCACCGGACTGACGTCCCTTCCCTCCCCATGTGGCTAAAACATTAAAGGTTGCAAACCCAGCATGGCAATAGTTCTCTCTGGCCCACGTCTCCTGGTACATGCATATATCGTATTTCTTTATGAAGTCCACCCATTCGCTGCAATCTAACTTATTGGGTAACCCCGCAATGTTCCAAGATAGGATTTCTAATGACCTCAAATCCTTAGCTGTACTTGTGACAATCTCGTCAGGTATACTTTGGACTGGCCCGGGGGGTGCCCAGTCCCCAGTGTCAGAGCATTCACTATCTAGGATAGCCCGTGGCAAGGAGATCTGTCTTAGTGAGCACCCACCTGCCCCAGTATTCTTCTCCCCCCCAAATGCTGGACAGACGGTGCACTCCCCTTTGGGATTACACCGTCAATCCACAGCGTCGAGGCAGTCGAATCTATTGAAGTGAGTAAATGGGCTATCCCGTTTATCCCAAGGTATATGTGTCTCTTGCAGACATACAATATTCAATTGCATAGTGTGAATAAGTTTGGCAAACAAGGCTCGTTTTTTAACATCATTTAGGCCGCATATGTTCCATGAGCTTAATCGCAGTTTATCCAGCCCCATTTAATCTCACAAATGAAGCTAAACTCAAATGCCACCCATTGTTCCTTTTAGTAACAGCCATAGTTGCAGATTTTAACATAGCCCGGACTAAATACAAAAGCATAACTAAGACATTGCACAAAAACCTTTGATTCCCCCAAACAGCACCCCCCCTTAATCCCACCACTAGCTCTAGCCCCTCCCTTACCCCAGGAAAACCCCAACCCACCCCACCTCCCCCCACCCCCCCACCCCGCCACACCCAGAACCCCCCTTATAGGGCAGCAGGACATAGGTCCTTGTGATGAGAAGAGCTGGTTATATCGGCTCCCCCCCTGGATCCTTCACCCCACCTTTACCAATACACGATGTGCCTACGCCAGTTATGAATCAAGTAATCAAAAAATTGAGGAAAACCCTCCAAGCTAATGGCTAGGCACCCCATTTTATAAATCTAGACCCCCCCCCCCCGGGATGGTGAAGAATAACGTACTTAACATAATTTAGCTATATCGAGTTCAAAAACTCCTTTGCCTGGATTTCAGAGAGAAAAAATTTAATCTGGCCCTGATAAATTACCTTCAATTTTGAGGGAAAAAGCAAAAAAGCCTGAGCCCCCTTCGTTTGGAACAGAGCTATTAGTTGGCGGAGCTGCCACCTCCGCTCAACAGTTGCTGGACACAAATCTGTCCTAGCAAAAAGCTCACAGCCTTTCCCTGCTCTTTTTCTATCGGGCCTAACTAGGTTGAAGATTTTCTCCCTAGCCAAAAAATTACACAAAGAAATTAGGATTGCACGAGGCTTATCCCCAGCAGAATTTTGTCTTTGTTTGAAAGGAAAGTGATGCGCCCGCTGTATTTCTCACTGCCAGTCCCAATGCTTTACATCTGAAAAAGTTTCCGCAAAGAATTCAACAATGAACTGCCTGGTGTCTGACCCTTCCATGCCTTTAGGAATCCCTAGGATCCTCAAATTATTCCGTCTAGCTCTATTTTCCAAGTCGGTTAGCTTCCAAAGCATATCGTCTTTCTGTGCTTTGATGAGGTCAGTAAAGCCCTTCTGGGTTGCCACCTCATCCTCCAAAGTGGAGATTCTTTCCTCAACTTCAACAGTTCTGGCTGCAATGTCAGAGCAAGTTTTGGCTATTCTGCGTATAGAATTTTGCATCCGACGACACGCCCCTTGAGTGCGGGCGCTCTCCCGGCGAGTCTCTTAGCGATGGGCCATGATAGACTGATAGATAATTGACAGTGTTATCTCGCCAGGAGGAGTCGGAAGAGGATCAGCCAATACATGGCTCGAGGCAGAAGCACCGACAACTGCGCCAGGCTGAGTAGAGAAAGAATAGTCCCAAGCCATTGATCCAAGTGATCCCGAGTCCTTACTTGACAGCAACACCCCTTGATCTTTCAATTTAGAGGCCTTATGGACTGTACGAGGACCTCGCGATAGAATTTCATCCTTAGGTACATCATCGGACTGCCAATCAGCAGGATCGCTATCATCATCTGTCAACTCCTTGTCAAGATCATCATCCTCTGATGAACCTGTGTGTTCTGAAAGGGAATAACATTTATCAGCTTATGGATTCATTAGGATTGGACTCTGTTGACCTGGTAGTGAGCGCTTGATCTGATGCAATGACGGCAGTGGCAGTTGAGGCAGTTTCAGGCAAAGGTTGAGAGGGAATAGGGGTTGTTATACCCTGTGGGACTACAATTCCCATAATTCCATTGCCTGGAAGAATAATGTTCTCCGGGGTCTCATTAGCAGCACCAGGATCTATATTAAAAAGACCCAATGGAATATGCTCGTGGGATTGAACACCCGTGGAATGAGGGGTTGAGATGGCATCACTACCCACCGCATGGGTCACCTCCACCGACTGAAGAGCTGTATCACTCACCTCGTCCAAATTGTCCGGTGCCTTCATACTCCCGTGCTCACCGAGCTGGCAGATATCTTTGCTCTAACCGACTGCTGCTTGAATAATGCCGCTAGAGTCTGTTTCGGTTTTCTGCTGCCGGTTGTAGCTAGATGGATGTATGACGTAACAACGCGTGTGTTTACAATGCGTGCAGTTACATCGCGGTTTTTACAACGAACGCGATGTAACCACGCGATGCCATTAAAACGCAAGTCTTTACATCAACTTGCGCTAGATGGCGTGCTAACATTAGAAAAGCGTAATTTACTATTCCAACTCCAGTCCACTTAACAGTAGGGAAGGTGTTGGGATAGTAAACTACACTATTTGTAATGTTAGCACGCCATCTAGCGCAAGTCGATGTAAAGACTTGCGTTGTAATGGCATCGCGTGGTTACATCGCGTTCGTTGTAAAATCCGCGATGTAACTGCACGTGTTGTCAAAGTTTCGTTGTAAAGGTTGTTTCCCACTGGGGGACCGTGTTGACGCTGCCGCTGAGGCCGCCGAAGCTCGAGTCTTGGCGGGAGGATTCTTCGCCGGCAACCTTGGAGGCATTGTCACCACCGAATACCTCCACAAGGGAAAAAGACAAGACGAGCCAAGAAGAACCCCGCAACAAAGGATGGAAGAGCCGCACCACAGCCACAACAACCCGCCGGTAAGAATCCTTTGCGTATAAAGCAGCCCCCTGAACATGGCAATCTTTATCGTTATTTGGCAATTCCGCAGCGCTTTTTTAAGGAAAGGTTATTTTTGTTTTGCCGCCGTAATTCCTCGGCATTTGTCGTCACTCCCCATACAGCCCGGGGAAAATCTCAGAAGAGGGGAATTACTCCAGGAGGGAGAGGATACACCACAGGCTCAACCAGCCGAACGAGCGGCCGCCATCTTGCCCCCAGTGTTTCAAATACCATGGTGAGCATTCATGATGTTATTCACAGAAATCAATCCCATAGCAACAGCTGTGCTGAAGCTGAGTAGACAGGCACTTGATGCTGTCCGTTGAAGCAAATGGATGGGTGCTTGCACCTTCATTTTCTTGTGTTTCATCATCGCTACAAAACAACCTTGACTTTTTGAGGGTGTTGATGAAGACCATGTATACGCTTTGGTTTTTGACAGCATAAGATGTGGTAAGGGATGCAATTCAATCATTATAATTCTACTCAGGCATAATGTTTATGAATGCACGACTGTCGATAATGAAAGGTATCAAACAACCATTTACTCTCAGTGTAATTTTCAGACAATGTTTGAATGACTTTGGTGCTTTGGCAAGTCAGCTTTTCTTTGACTGACATTTTTCTTCACATGCGGCCAGTCCAACAAGTGCACACTTTTCTGAAGTAAACATCAACATGGCACAACCATCTTCTTCACTTTCACTTGATACTGATACTGATATGACGATGATTCAGATGGCAATCAACTTCGTTCAGTGTCAATTTGTCGTATTTAGCATCTCCGCTGTGACGTGTGGGTATGTGTTGAACGTTGCTTCTGGAACGTTCGGTCGGTCATTATGTCTTCGCTCCGTCATGCACTTGTTTTTCCCTTTGCTATGCACACCGTCACAAAATGGTTCTCTTTCCCGCAGTCCTTACATATCTGTGCAATGGCGGGACATTTGTTGATGTGTGGAAACGAAAATCTACATTTAAAATATGACTCATTCTTTCCTTCTTATTGGTGGAAATCCTGTGAGCAATGTACTCTTGAACTAATGTATGAGATTCTTTGTCTAAAATCATATAAAAGAGTGTAACTTCTCCACCTAAAGAGTTGACCCTTTCCCCACCTTTTGAAGGCATATCTATGCCGGTTTGCATACTTACAAGCTATCAGCACTTATATTTAGACTTGCTATTGATTTATATGCATCATTCAACTGGCAAATTAATGGCCCAGTAAATGCATTTCTGTATCTGATATTCTTTCATTAAGTCTTTACACTTCAGTTATAGTCTATTGCTCTTTAGCAGAAATGATTTTGTTCAATGTTCTATGAATATGGTTTCACAATATGAGAACAGGACCAGCACAGAGCACCAAGGTCTGATAGGAACTACACCGTTCCTGCTCCAGCAGCTGGCACACACTAGTAGGATACATTTGGTATAGAATTGCATGTCAACACTGCCATAAAGGGGACAAATTCAACAGATCATCCAGGACTAGCGCTTTGAAGCCATTTAGAACAGTCCAGCAGCATATGGTAATCATTTCTGCTCACTCCTACCACTTAAAAATCAGGAGCGTCGATTTTGTCATAAGGTATGACAGGATAAGTAAATGGCCGCAACTGCCAGCTCCTCATTAGATGTTGCCTTCCTGTAGCCTGTTTAAATAAGCAAACCAACAGGAGTAAAGTAAACTGTAACCCATTAAAGCCAAATCCCTCTCCTGAGGTCTGTTTGTCAGCCCTTTGTTTCTCCCTGGCCCTTCTGAGTGTCTCTCTCTCTTTGGGGCAGATTTACGAGCCCCTTGCGCCTCTTTTACGACGCCATTGCATCACCCTTGTGACGCAGCGGCGGCGCAAAACCAGCGCCATGCTATGGGGTATTTACAACGTGATGCATCTGGGAGATGCGTCACGTTGTAAAGCCCTGCGCCAGAAGTAGGCGTTCCTGCGCAGGGGCTGTGTTCCGTCACAGGAACGCCTCCTAAAAGTGGCTGAGTGAAATCTACAACACATTCAACATCACCAAGGCTCATTTCCTTAGCTCCAGTCTAATCACTCACCCAGGTTCCACATGCTCATGGTCTCAAGTAGCTGTTAGGACATGTGCTTTTTTCTGCCTCGTAGGAAAGGGGCAGCTTGTTTTCTTGAACTGTGATGGTTAGCATTCAGCAGAAATCACTATCTCACACATACGAGGCAAGTGCTAACACATTTGAAAACAACAGGGTAGATTTTCCTTCCACTCCTGCAATGGGTGAGGTAGTTCCTACATGTTCAAAACTCCAATTAACCCTTAGCACAGGTGATCTTACATACATCTATGCAGTCTTCATGCAGTTGTGCAAGCGTCCATGCAGATCTCTCTTGCACCTGACAATACACAGTCTCCAGAAACACACTCTTAGCACACAGCCAGCTGCTTCTCCTGCACTCCCATGCTTACTATTCAGCACTGTGTGGTATTTCAGATAGCAGTGTGTAACGCTAACACATTCAACATCACCAAGGCTCATTTCCTTTGCTGTAGTCTAATCACTCACCCAGGTTCCACATGCTCATGGTCTCAAGTAGCTGTTAGGACATGTGCTCTTTTCTGCCTCTCTAAACTATAAGGAAAATGTGTCAGGCTGTTACAGTAATTATCACTTGCTCTACCACAGTAGTAAATGTGGTTTGAAATTGCCAATCAAATATCGTTTTCTGCCTAGAATCACACCATGAGTCTGTGTGCACACAGGAATTGTTGTCAGAGATTTATTTCGTGTTGCTCTGGTTCTGTAAGACTTGCAGTCGTAGGAAAGGGGCAGCTCATATGATAGGATTTGAAAAGCTCAAAAAAAATATAGTAATATATTTAAATTACATAAAGGTATTTCTTTTTTTTGTTTTCTTTAGGTATTGCTGAACAACACTGAAATAAATTAAACATGCCTATAAAATCAAGACAGAGAAAAGAACAGCAAAAACATCTATATTTGAAGACAACTGGACAAGAAAAATTAATTGAAGATCCTCATGTTGGAAAAAAGAAAAAGTCTTCTGGTAAGCAGACTAAGGATTTTTTTTTAAATATCCTCAAGCATAGAAGAAAACAATAAGACAATAGAAAGGAAATACTAAATGCTGATGGAAAATCAGAAGCAAGAAAGAATGACTTAAAAAGAAAAACAGAATTTCAAAACATTCATAAAAAAATGTTTCAGAGAAGAGTGGTGTTCAATTTGCTAAAGGATGTGAAAAAAATAGGAAGAAAGCAATATTTTATAAGAAAAAGAAACATATTGAATCAATTGTTGCAAAGGCTTTGGATTTAATAAGAAAACTATTCATTTTAATTTTGATCAGGATCCGTACATTAGATAAAATAGTCAATGTAATGAAGTCAAAAAGCAAAAGGAAAAGAGTAGTGAAAAAAAATAACTTTTGTAATGTGTTCTTAGGAGAATGGAAGCATAGTTCAAGTACTGAACCATTTTTTAATGAAGAGAGTTATCTTCAAAGTAATAGTTTGCTGTATGCAGTGGACACCAGTGGTCGAACTTATGAAGTTAAAGATGGTTGTGTAATGGAAAAGGAGAAAATGGTTCCAAGAAATGAGGAAGAAGTGTTAGCTCATGAGGTTATGGGGAAACGTCCTAAAGCCCCAGTGTACACTTGGAATTGTAGTAGTATTTGTACTGTACGACAAGAATCTATTGATAAATTACGTGACTTTCTAAGAGAATATAGTAAAAAAAAGTGTTAAACAGAAGATTAAGGTGCTTCAAAGACTAGATCCATGCAGAGTGAGAAAGAATACTGGTTTGCAAGGACATTCTCTGGATTGTCTTTCTAGGAAAGTTTGTCAAAGTGTTTTTCACCATTTTAGGATGCTGCCAGTACATCATACTGAAATGAGAAAGTTTGTGAGAAGATTGTATTTTGTTAAAAGTCCAGCACTAAAGTTAAATGAGTTGAATAGTGCTCTGTTGCGTGGATCTGTATCAGATGTAGAGAAGGTTACTGATGATATTCAGTTTTGTTACTTTGGTCCAGAACAAGAAAGTGCAGGAAATGACACAGTTATTGAAGAAAATGTGGAAGAGAATGTAGAACCCACTGTTAGTAAAAATTTTGAAGATCAAATGACAAAATTTACTATCATCTCTAATGAAAGACCAGATATTACTTGTATTTGTTGCCGGAGCATTATAAAAGTCAAACAAGGAATGTTGATCTCTATAAAAAAAGTGAAAAAGAAAATGGAAGGATTTTGGTACATATTTGTTTCTGGAAAATTGTTTTGATTTGGGTGAAGATCAGCGTATTTGTAAATACTGTTAATACTGTTATAACAAGTTAGAAGAAAATAAAATGCCAGCTAGAGCTGTACATAATAATTTAGAATTGGTTGATATTCCTGCAGAACTGCAGAAGTGATTTAAATACGTATGAGTCTATACTCATTCAAAGTGTCCATCCGTTTCAGACTATAGTTCGTATGGAGCCCAAAACAGGTAAATTACCTCCTTCAGATTTACAAAGAGGTTTAAAAGGAAGAGTTGTCTATTTGCCATTAGATTTGAAAAACAATATTGAAACAATTGATGCAGATAGTTTGGAAACTGAACCATTAGTTATTCTGGTTAATGGTGTACCTACAAAGAATAAGAAAATTTGGCAGGAGCTAGTAGATGTACAAAAAGTACAAAGAGCAAATTTCTATTCGAAAATAAATAATAAGTACTATGAATCAATTTATATGGATGAAGATGAAGAAGTTTTACTAGCAGACACAGGAATACCAACTGGGCAAATTGAAAAAGTAGATAAGTCAAAAGAAGAAGAAATTTATGAACATTTCAGCATACATCCTCTTCATTCTAAAGAAGTTATGGGAAACACTATTGATCTGTTTCAGATGAAAAAAGCTAAAGGAACTCCCGTGAGTGTATGGGAGGAGAGCTTGGAAGCTCGTTGTTTTCCCCAGCTGTTTCCTACAGGAAAAGGTGGATGATATGATGAACGTCCAGTACAGATTCCTGCTTCTGAGTATCGGACTACAAGATTAAATGCAGAAGATCCAAGATTTCGTCAAAGTATTACTTATTTGTTCCATCTTTTATTTGAAAGTGACTTGTCTGCCCTATCTTATGCAGTAAATCACATTTTAAAAACTGGAGTACATCTACATAATGTGTCTGCAAAGGATTTTATGAACAAAGTGCAACAGCGAGATGATCATTTGGAATCTCAATTGATTAATCTGATGGCTTGTCAGCGTGGAACTAATGAATATGGGTACCGACGCCATGGAGAATTGAAATGTATGTTACGGAATTTAGGAACTCCTACATGGTTCCTTACCCTAAGCTGTGCTGAGTACGCTTGGGATGATTTACTGGATTTTCTTCGAGAGGCAAATTCAAATATTGAAAACATCCAATACAAGAGAGCAGGAGAATTGTGCTCATTGGATCCGGTTAATGTTTGCAGATATTTCAATCATAGATTTGAGGCTATGATGTCCTTCATCTGCAATAAAAAAAATCTACCTCTTGGAGAAGTTGTGGATTTCTTTTGGAGAAAAGAGTACCAAGCAAGAGGTGCTCCTCATATTCATATGCTGTTGTGGATCAAGGATGCCCCAAAATTTGGAACAGATTCTGATGATGCAGTTTTATCTTTCATTGAAGAATATGCAACATGTGCTATACCTAAAAGCACAGAAGAAAAAAACTTAAAAGAGCATGTTTTACGTTTCCAAAGTCATCGGTGTGGAAAATACTGTCGACGAAAGTACAAGAGTAAAGAGAATTCTACACAAAATGTCGATTTGGATTTCCACGACCTGTTCTTTCAAAAGGAAGAGTAAACCGTTTTATGTCAGCTGTGCGACATACCGTTACAAGGAAATCTCCGAAAAATACCTACAACCTAAGAAGAAAAGAAGAGTCAAAATATATAAATGACTGCAACCCAGTCATTTTATCCATGTGGAATGCTAACATGGATATTCAGTATGTAGCTGACAATTCTATTGCTGTTGCTCGGTATGTCACATCTTACATCACCAAATCTGAGAAAACGGAATTGAAAGAAATGTGGGAAGAGATTTCTCACGAGAAGACTCAGTAAAAAGCTATACAGTTTCAGTTTAAAGATGTTATCGCATCGAGAAATTGGATCATACGAATGCTCAGATAGGTTATCATCTGCAAGTCTGTACTCCAAATCCAGAAGAATAATTTGGGTAAGTTTAGGCCTTGCAGGAATGCGAAATCGGGTACTGAAATCTATTCGAGAAATTGAATATTTAGCAGAGAACGTACCAGAAAGTACAGACATTTTGAAAACAAATATGTTGGACACATATTACCCAAACAGAAGTCATCATCTTGAGAACATGTGTCTCTATGAAGTGCTGTAGAACTACATTTTTACACGGAATGCCACAGAAGACATCAACAATGGAAAATATAAAGTCATTGGTGAGGAAGGATGTTTGGTGAAACAAACAAAAGGAAGTTTGATTAATCACAGGAAGCTGAGTTGCAACACTACTGACAAAAAGGAATTTTACTAATAGCACTTTTACAGCTGTTTAAACCATGGCGTTCAGAGGATGAATTACTTGGAGATTTTCAGAGCTATGAAGATTCCTTTAATGCATGTAAAGATAGCATAGAATGCAGTACTTTCACAAATTATGTACAAATGTTAAATGAAGAAATTGAACAAGAAGCTACAATTGCAGCTGGAATAGCTAGAGACAGTTCTCAAGACAGTCAAAGTTCTGGTACGCACAGTCAAGATCCCCTAGGACAACCAATCGTAGAAAATGAAGCTGCAAGAGCCATGACTGAAGTGGAAACAGCTATAAATCAAGCTCAGGAAGATTTAATAGACTTACCAAATTTGGAACAACAACTGAATGATGAACAACAACAAATTTATGAAGAAGTCACAAAACAAATTGATCATGGATTACTACATGAAAATAAAGAGTGATCATGCACATCATTTGAACCAATCAGAATGTATGTGAGTGGACAAGCTGGAACTGGAAAAAGTTTCTTAATTAAAGTAATTAGAAGCTACCTACAGAAAAAAACGGATTCAACTTTGTCTTGTGTTGTTACTGCTCCAACTGGGTTAGCAGCATATAACATAAAAGGAATTACCTTACATCGTTTGCTAATGTTACCAGTAGAGCATGTGAACAAAATAGAATACCACAAGCTAACAGGAGAAACATTGACTGACCTGTGAGCGCGAGCTCTGTCCTGCGAGGTCCTTCCTGTTGGGCTGTTTGTTCTGCGGCTGCACCTCGGCTGCGGCTGCACCTCGCGGAACCCGCTCCGCGGGTCCCGCTTCGCCCGTGTGCCTGGGCGCATCGGTGCTGATTCCTGACAGGGGAGCTGCCTGAATCTCGGGGAGCAGGGCTGCGAGCGCCAGGTGAGGATCAGGGACTCCATTGCCCAGGAGTCCCTGTGCTGCCATCATTTCCTGCACCTGGACGCTTTCCCTGCTGGCCACGCCCCCTAAGCACAGCTGAAAAGAGCCTGCTTGTCCCTAGCTCTTTGGGAGACATTGACTGACCTGTGAGCGCGAGCTCTGTCCTGCGAGGTCCTTCCTGTTGGGCTGTTTGTTCTGCGGCTGCACCTCGCGGAACCCGCTCCGCGGGTCCCGCTTCGCCCGTGTGCCTGGGCGCATCGGTGCTGATTCCTGACAGGGGAGCTGCCTGAATCTCGGGGAGCAGGGCTGCGAGCGCCAGGTGAGGATCAGGGACTCCATTGCCCAGGAGTCCCTGTGCTGCCATCATTTCTTGCACCTGGACGCTCTCCCTGCTGGCCACGCCCCCTAAGCACCCTCCCCCTATATCAGGTGCAGCTTCTTCCGCGGCGCGGGAGGGCGCCGGGAGAAGCCCGGGACAAGGGCGGGACCGTCTGTGGCCATCCGGGGCCGAAGGTGGCCGGGCTGGGCCTACCCTCTTGGAGTGTGCTTCCGACCCCTGGTCTCTTACACTCGGTGGAGCCGCCCGCCGAGTTTAATTTATTGTGAACATTATGCCGTCCCCTGCAAGGGAGAGCACCCCACTAAAACCGGGTGGAGCAAAGAATAGGACTCTAGAGAATTATTTCTCCCGGGCAGTGGGGGAGGGGGACAAAGAGTGTAATCTGTCCAGGTTAAGGGCAGAACGGAGACGCTCAATAGATAATATGAAAAACACGCCCCTCGGAGACCAACTTATTTT
This sequence comes from Triturus cristatus, assembly GCF_964204655.1. Classification (NCBI taxonomy): domain Eukaryota; kingdom Metazoa; phylum Chordata; class Amphibia; order Caudata; family Salamandridae; genus Triturus; species Triturus cristatus. The sequence goes on from NC_140582.1 coordinate 945,712,039, forward strand.
ACCAAGGGAGGAGTTGTCCCGAATTGATGATGTCCCACTATTGCTGAGGGATTGCACTAACATGTCACCAGTTGAAGCCTTGAGTATAGCCCCAGAAATTAGTTCTAGCCCCCCAAGGGTGACCATTGATTTAGTGTCCCAACCCCCTCCGGCCCCTCCAGCCTCGAAGATTAGGAAAACTAAATCTAAGCCAACTAACACACAAGTAGCCTTTGGACCTCCTCCAAATAAACGCAGGAGGAAATCGAGGGGAGTTCAAGGAAAGAGCAAACCCAAGGTTCCACACTCGGATTTTGGGAAGTTTTTAAAAACCCCCACATTAGTAGAGAAACCATTGGTCGATTTACACCCTAAACCCATTGCTCATGAGGATCCAGCTCCTACTATGATAAAAGACACAGGAGTTGGTATTGCCAATATTCCCTTGTCTGTTGTCCCGCTGGGAAACCTAGAATTTTTGCTAAGGTCCCTGTTATTACCGATCAGCGAGAGTATTAAAAAGATTGAGATCAGACTAACCATTTTAGAGGCCACATTGGGCAGTCTGAAAACTCCAGCTGGCAGACAGGGAAGGCAATCAGAGTCCACTCCCTCCACTGTAGCCCCTAAGCAGTCGGCAAATAGTGTCGCCAATCCAGTCCCTCCACAAGCTGTGAATGTGGCACCCTCGCAACAACCCACAAGGCCAAAGCCTGCAACAGCTAAGCCCCCTAACACCAATATGCCCAACCCTCCTTTAGGATCTGTACCCCCGGCACAGCCGGTAGACAAGAGCACCCCGACCCCTTTAATGAAGCTCACCCTGAGACCACGCAGACCCAATTTACCTCCAGAGACCAATGCTTTTACTGTCGTTATGGCAGGTGTGTCCCCACTTGAGGAAGGTGAAACGGAGGACTTTTGTGCCCTAAAAAGTAGGGTAATCAAGTGGTTAAACATAAATAGACCCCTCCCGACACACTTTAATAACGAAATTATAATGGTAAGAAGGGTACCATGGGTGGGAAGAACACAAAAATCCATTAAAGGGGACTGCATACTGGTGAGTTTTAGGGACACAGGAACGGTGTCCCATATATGTCAAGGGAAAAACAGATCTAGGGAATCCACCATCCAAACCCTCCATGTGTCGTTCTTTTTTCCCATCATCCCAGTCCTATCTCAGCAACCCCAAACTTATGACAACTGGGAGAGGGTTGGCAGGAGGGGGAGTCACCAGGCCTTTAACCCTAGGCCGTTTTTTGGCCGACCTGAACAACCCTTTTTTTCCTATAACCGGTTCCATTGCCTAAATGGCCTTGAAGGGGTCGATTGACAGACAGACAATGCCCCCCAGGGTTGTATAGAAATTGGAGGTACGGTAGAAAGACTGGAGGAGCAAAGATCCAAGGCTCAGCAAATCCAGGTGGTTGGTGAGGGGGAATCAAACTGCGTTGTGCCAAAGGAAATAGTTGTAGACAAGACAGGAGGGGGACATGGGCAGGGAATGCAAAGATCAATGTGGGAAAGAAGACCAAGGGCCCAGGGGGGTGCTGAATGGAGTGGAGAGGGTGTGAGACTTATCTCATGGAATATAGCGGGTATAGCGGGCAAATTCAACAATAAGGAATGGGTGGACTTCATTAGAACATTTCATATTATATGTGTACAGGAGACATGGGCTGTGGAGAATAACTACCATCTGCAGGGGTACAAGTGTTTTTTTGTTCCCGCCCGAAAATCTAGCTCAGGGAGAGCAATGGGCGGTTTGTCCATCTATGTAGATTTAGACCTGCCAGGCACCTGGTCCTTTCCAGACTGGTTCTCATATGGGATACAGGCGGTTCGGTTCCAGGGAAAGGGGTTACGTTTCTCTGTTTTTAACATATATAGCACCGAGATAGAAAATAGCCACACCCCGGTATTAACTGAACTCGACCAAAGGTTAGGAAAAGAAATCATATCCCAGAATAAGGGACCGTCTGGTGGACTGCTTGTGGTGGGGGATTTTAATTGTCACCTTTGTCCGGCACTGGTCAAAAAGAACACAGATTGGGCGCAATGCCCAATTGAGAAGGGACCGCATTTTTCTCACTCGCCTACTGGGTCGGCTCTTAGGTTGCTTCGGCTTAAGTACGACCTAGAGCACACCATTAATATGGTAGACCCACAGTCGGATGGTACACTCCCACCAACTTTTAAGGGCAGGGGCTGCTCGTCTATTATAGATTATATTCTGGTCTCGAGATCCCTGGTTAATAAAGTAGTCAGTGTAGGGATAGACTGGAACACTTTCAGCGACCATAACCCGCTTGTTTTAATGCTCGCATATAGGGCGGGTATTGGCTCCAATGCCCATCGTTCAATCGTGGAGAGGGTCACCGATCAAGGCAGGAGACTGAAATGGTCCAAAATAGATGGGGCAAAGTTCTATAAAAACCTGAGCGATAAGGGTCTGCTGGCCATAAATGAATGTTTGGATCTGGAAGTCCAGGGACCAAGGTTATTAGAAGCATTTAACCATATTGCCAACCTGATAGACGGATTACTAAGGTCCAGTGCGCCCACGCGTAATCTGGTCAATCCCCGGTGGTTTGATAAAGATTGTTCCAAGGCACTGAGGGAACTGAAATGCTCCCTTAAGTCAAAACCACGAGATCCACAAGTAATCAGGGCATGCAGAGAAAAATATAAAAAAGAGACCAAAAGGAGGAAACTCACCCTGCAGGCAGAAGCTTGGGCAGATCTGAGAGAGGCAGGGGAAAGAAGGGACCTAGCGGGGTTCTGGAGAATCATCAATAAACCGACTTTTCAAGAAAATGATTCTCCGGAGATAGGGGCTAACATCCTCCCGGAGCAGTGGGTTACACACTTTAGGAGCCTGTATAACCATGAATCGGGTCCCCACGTAGAGTCATCAGTAACCCCAAGTCAGGCTCCTCCGGTAGTATTTACCCTTAAGGAGATCACGGCAGGGATGGAGAGTCTAACTAAGAATAAAGCCCCGGGCCCAGATGGAATTCCCCCTGACCTTTTTCTTAGTAATATAGATCTTTGGGCCCCACTGATGACCAGGGTCCTAAACACTGCTATCACCTGCGGTCTCCCTCCATCATGGTCTAAAGCGATCATTGTGCCAATCTTTAAAAAGGGCAACAAGGACGACCCCAAGTGTTATCGGCCTATTTCCCTGATTGACGTCTCGGCTAAACTTCTGGGAAGGGCACTCCTGAACAGATTGTCCGAGTGGACCGAAGAGAACAACATCTTCTCGGACACTCAATATGGGTTCAGGTCAGGGAGGTCCACTAGTGACCAATGCCTGAACCTATATATGCTGACTGCCAAATATACTCTGGCCAGTAAGGAACCCATTTATATGGGATTCATGGACCTGGCAGCAGCATTCGATCACGTCAACAGAGGGAAGTTGTGGGACATGATGGCAGGGATGGGGATCGAGAGCGGCCTAATTACCATACTAAGAGAGCTGCATAGCGACACCACGGCTAGAGTTAGATTTAACAGGGAGGGAGGTTTGACGGACTCCTTTCCATGCAAAAGTGGAGTCAGACAAGGTTGTATTCTTGCCCCTTTTTTGTTCTCCCTTTACATTAATAATTTGGAACAGTTTCTTTTGGGCTTAAAGGCAGATTCCCCAAGGGTTGGGACGCGGCAAATCCCTGTCCTGCTTTACGCAGACGACGCGGTCTTGCTGGCGCGTACACCACGAAGCCTACAGATTCTGATAGATGGGTTCGTCAAGTTTATGAGCGATCTGGACTTATCTGTCAACCTAAGCAAATCTTACGTGCTCCTGGCAGGCAAAAAACCTTCCTCAAAATTTTCTTACACAATAGGCTCCCATTGTTTAGAGGAGGTTAAAACGTTTTCCTATCTCGGAGTAACCTTTGATGGTGCTCTTCAATTTAACTCCTTGGTGGAAGAGCGCTGTAACAAAATGATTGCCTCTAACGGGGCAATAGCCGGATATGGCAGAAGGTTGGGCAGATGGAGTCCGGAACAGGTGATGAACCTGTACGGCTCCATAACATGCGCTAAAGTAAGCTATGGGGCAGAAGTTTGGGGCTTCGTGAATACCTCTAGAATTGACCAGGAAGAGAACAAACATCTGAAATCTATCCTGAGGGTACCACCCAGCACTGCTGGACTCATAGCTCACAGGGAGCTAGGGAGGCCATATCTGGTCGATTTGTTAAAACTTAGGCCAATTGTGGCGTGGCTAAAAATCTGGGTAAATCCAGACGCGCATCTAAGTAGAAAAATCTTACTGGACTGCCTAGGTAGGACCCACTGCATGCGCATCCCATGGCTCAAATATGTGAGAAACACTCTTGAGGAACTAGGGTTTGGAAACCTCTTCAAGAACCCCACCACCATTTCAGCACAGCACAAGAAACAAGTAGGGGAAATTTTCCTAGAGCGGAAAACCCAATGCCGTGCTCTGGCTGAAGGGGAAAAAAAGTTAATAAGGGCTCATACTTTGGTGAAGAGTGTGGAGGGTATGGAGCCCTACCTGTATCTTGTACACAATACACAGGACAGATTTCTTATGTGCCGTTTCAGACTGAGCCTACTTCCTTTTATGTTGGCCTCGCCAGCAGGTTTTACCATGTCAATCGAGCAGAAGGGACCCTGCGGCTGCGACAATCGGTCTCCGCAGGACTCCCTTCATTTTACTTTGCTCTGTCCCTATTATTCAATGCCCAGGCGTAGATTCCTAGTAGACATCCTAAAAAAGGCCCACCTGGAACATGCCAGAGATGCACTAATCTACTTGCAAAAAGCTTCTGACCCGCTAACCTTGTGTTGTGTTATGAATTTTATCAAGGTTGCGGTCCGACTAAGGAAGACGAGGGGAGAGGATTAAAAGACTTGTGACTCCCTGTTTTAAATTTACAGCCTTGTATGTTAGTATTTTATTGTTATTTATGCACAAGGATCTTGACTAATATTTAATGCCGTTTTATCTATGTATATGTATGTGTGCTTTTATGGTGTTTTTTAATCACCGAATAAAGATTCTTGAATTGAATTGAACAGGAGAAACATGTTTTGAAGTTTCAAGAGTGTTGAAGAAAATGAAAGTTCTCATTATTGATGAGGTAAGCATGGTATCAAACTTAATGCGTGCCTTTGTGCATTTAAGAATGCAGCAAATTCTAAAGACAGACTATGACGTGTTATTTGGAGGAAAACATGTTATAGTTTTTGGGGATCTACTGCAGCTCACTCCAGTTAAAGGACAACCAGTATTTAATACTCTTGCACATGAAGACACGAAAAAGTCATTAGGAAGTATAGGTAATGTGAATATTTGGTCATACTTTGAGTACAAAGAACTCATTACCAATATGCTGCAAGCAAATGATGATGATTATGCAAGTATTCTCAAAGATATCAGAATTGGACTACTCACAGAACATGGCCGAAAAGCTTTACAGAGTCGATTGCTATGTAATTTGTTTCCAACAGAACAAATAGTTCCAGAGAAAATATACAAGAAAATTGCAGAAAAAGATACTGTAATCTGCTTAATGCCAACACTACATGAATGCTCTATATTCAATGAAGAACTTTTGAAATTGGAAAATGAAGAGATTATGAAAATGGAAGCCGTGGATAAAATACAGCATGAAGGAATAACTATTACATTGACAGGCAAATTGAAAACTAAATTGGATTCTCTAGAGAAAAACATATCGAAAACAGCTGGTTTAGAAAAGAATCTTTATGTATGTATGAACTGTCGAGTAATTTTAAGACGTAATTTGAATGTAGAAAAAGGTTTAGTGAATGGAGCTATGGGTAAAGTTGTGGGTTTTGTTAACTACCAGAAAAAAGATGGAATTGAATTTTTAAAAATAAAATTTGATCAGATTGAAGAGGTTAAAGACATTAGTCGTTGTTCAGTTCGCTTTTTGCTTATGAAAGACTTATATGTACGTAGAAAGCAGTTTCCGTTTTCTCTAGCATATGCTGTAACTATTCACAAATCTCAAGGATTAACTGTAGATAGTGCTTTTGTAAACATTGGATCTAGTGTGTTTAAAGAAGGTATGGCATATGTTGCTTTGTCACGAGTGAAAAAATTATCTGGTTTATTCATGATAGACTTTGATGACTCAAAAGTTAGTGCTGATGCAAATTGTGTAAAGGAGTATAATAGATTAAGAAGAAGCTATGCTCCTCATTTAGGTCAGTATCCTGTGTTTGAAAAACGTGTTGTTTGTCAGAAAAGGAGAATTGAGAATATCTGTAATGAGGATGTACAGAAGAGAAAACAAAAGGAGAGTGATGTGATTGCAAGCAAAAAGAAAAAGGACAATGTTGAAGAGGTTGTTGGTTGTCATTTTGAAAATAGGCAACTGCTACGCTAATGTAGTGCTGAATGTTGTATTTTATCTTGAAAGTTTGCAAGAGCAGATAATACTAAATCATGAAAAAAGATTTTGTTCTCTGCTGAGTTTCCTTTATGAGAAGTTCAGTAATGATAAAACTAAAATAGAAAGTGCTTCTGATGTTAGAAATCTTTTAGATGTATGTTCTGGATGTACACAGTTTACTGAAAATGCACAGGAATTCTTCATGTATATGCTTATGGTACTGGAAGATGAAGGGGTAGAAATAGAAAATATGTTTGGACTCTCTTATAAATGGGAACATTGTTGTGAAAACTGTATGAACACATGCAGCACTAATGTTGATTCTGAAAGGTTCATACATTTAACATTACCAGAGAGTAAATCAGTGACTTTTAGTAAATTAGTTAAAGATGCAAATCACAACATGGAATGTTCTCAATGTAAATCAGAAATGTTAACAACGTTATTTTTAAAGAAATACGGACAGCATATAATTTTAATGATGCAATGTTGTAGAGCTGATGAACAAAATTGGACACTTTTATAAAGAAGTTTGTAGGAAATCAATTATCAATATCAGGAAAGACTTTTGTTGCAGTTGCAATAATTTTCCATGATGGACCTTCTATAACTTCTGGTCATTACAGTTTATCTAAAATGTGAAAAAGGCTGGACACTGTGTAATGATTCTCAATTGATTTTCATGCAACGTTTGCCTGCAGAATTACCAAATTCCTACTTAAGTTTTTCTAAAACCAAAATTTTAGATACAAATTGCAGCATCTGAAGAAACCATTATTTCGATTTTATAGGATTATCATTGGATATTTCACCAAAAAAGGGTTTAAAAATTACCATTTGGCCTCATGGAAAGGTAAATGTTTCTATTATGGACTTCTTTGACAGATATTATTTTGGTGTATGTGCTTAAGCAACAAATAGTTATTGTTCTTAGAAGATATTTTTAATATATATGTTACATTTCTATCAAGGTATGTTTTACTGAGGATAGATTCAGGGCTTTTTAAACAATCTTTCAGATTGTTTATTTTTTTGCCCGCTGTTAAGTGATGAATGCAATTGATATCACTATTTTCAGTGAAATTCAATATATTCTGAAAAAAGCAAAAAAAGGGCAAAAAATTACTTTGTTAAATATGAAAATGTGTGTACTGTATTCTAAAATGTATTGTTAAATATTACTACTTTTTTTCTTTTTTTTCAGATCGAGAAAGAAAATTTAGGAAATTGAATCCATTTTTCTTGTAATTAAAAAAACCCATTTATTTCTAATTAAGTTATTTTGTTGGTCAGGTAAGTTTAAAATATCTGTATTTCTCACCCCTTCACTTTCATGCTCCCTTTTCTTCACTTCTCCTCACACTGCTTTTCTCATTCCCCTTCCCTCTCTCTTCTTCCTTTACTGCTCTTTCGTAACTCCCTCACTCCTTCTTTATTACTCCCCAAGGTTTACTGCCTCCATCACTATTTTTTCAACCATGTTTCTCTCCCTGTTTCAATATGTCTCAGTCATTCAAACTGCCTTACTCCTTCTCAGTTCCTTGCTCTCTGTCTCTGTTTCTGTCTCTCTCCCTTTGTCTGTCTTACCCTTAATTTCCTTAACATCTCTGGGGCAGATTTATGTTTCCTGGCGCATCCCTGCAAATCAGCAGGGATGCGCCAGGAAAGATGCGTCACGCAAGTTTATCCTTGCGCCACCACAGATGCGCCGCATTTACAATGCAGCGCATCGTGGCGCAAGGATAAACAGATGCGTGACGCATCTGATGGCGTAAGGGTGGCGCATTGCTGGAGTCGTGTCGCAAGCACGACGCAACTCCAGCAATGTTTTAGGGGCTACCCATACCTAACATGCTGCGTCATGCCTTATGACTGCTTCAAGCAGGCGCAAGGTTTTGACGCAGCAGCATTTGAGATGTCATCAGTGATGTCATGAGTGATGTCACTGACCATGTCATGAGTGGTGTAATATGTGACGTCATCAGCAGTGGATTGCGGGCGCGCGAGTTATAGTTAGCTGAACTAACTATAACGGGGGAATTTCAATGGTTTTTTACGAGTGAAATGTCCAGCTAACTATAACATGTGTGAAACCTATGGTTTTTTAAGTGAATTTGCAAGGTTTTTTAAATGCTAATTCCTAACTATAACGTGTGTGAAACCTATGGTTTTTTAAGTGAATATATATATATATGTATGTGTATATATATGTGTTTGTATATTATCTACTGGCGGTCGCCAGTAGATAGTTATAGTTAGGACCGAGTTCCCATAGGAAATCTGAAAACTCTATTTTGAATAACTTTGGCTCCGGTTGACTTATCTTCATGAAATTCTCAAAACTAATGGGGCGCTCCGCTCAGCTCCTACCCTGAAAGTCTCGGGGTGATTCGTCAAGCGGGGCTGAGAAAAAAGGGGGGTCCCAAAACGCGGTTTCCCCATGCATTTTTCCATAGGACCTTTAGTCGAAGGTACAGCCCGAACGGCTGAACAGAATTACTTGAAATTTGGCAAAGAGGTAGTCCCCAGGTCAGGCATGTGCCTTTTGCTTCAATGGTGTAAATCCGTTCAGTAGTTCCTGAGAAAATCAAAAGTAAAATCACATATATATCTGGGCGGAGCCTAACCACACATCTCATCGTGAGATCTGATTGGCTGTCAGCACTTCATCCAAGAAGTGTTGACAGCTATCTTGGGACCAATATACATGATAGCACCTCATTAAAAAGCATTGCAGTTAATAGAAGGTTTTAAGACTTTAGTTACATTATAAATCATTTGTTGATGGTACCATACTCATTTTAGGAATTGTGGTGTGTTCTAAGGTGATTTTACCATGTGAAAAAGCCTTCTGCTGTGATATCATGAATCATGTTTGAGAGAAAACTATTTTCTCATGATTTTCCCACAGAGGTTTGGAAGGTGATCTATAAGCTAACTGAGAGCATATTTTCTGTAAATTCACATTATCTTTCTCAGTCATGTTAGAATGAAGTCTGACATTCTCAGTAAAACATGTACATCCAACAAGGGCAGAGACTGTCAGTTGATTCCTTTGTGTTCTACTGCAGCTTCCCAGAGTGTTCTAAAGAACAACTAGAGCACTAATAGTCCTACTTATGACAAACGTATGGCACACCTGAAGCCATCTTGGTTGGAATAAAGTGGTAATTCTTAAAACATTTAATTTAAAAAGGAACAAAATGAGGGGGTTCATTTTGCCATAGAAAGTATTATTAGTGCTGCAGAAAGAAAAATTAGGGCACATTTTGAGTGACTTCTCAAATCTTCTTCTATTTCATTAAAAAATTCTGACATGCAGACTGAAACATGCACTTTCAATACCAGCAGCAGACTTCCCTGGTGAGCAGTAGCTTTACTACAGTGATCTAATAAGCAACTAGAGTGCTAACATTCTGAATTTATGGCAAATTTGTGACACATCTGAATGCCTTCTTGATGGAATCAAAGTAAAAAACTGAAAGTATTTCCTACTGAGGAGACTGCAGTAAATGAGGAAATTAGGAAACTTCATAACAAATAAATCTCCCAAGATGGCCACCAGAGACAAAAGAGCCCAAATATCACCCAGATGTAGCCCAAGTATAGCCCAATGACAGAGTGTCCCAGAGTGTTCTAACGAACAACTAGAGCGCAAACAGTCTTACTTATGACAAAAGTATGGCACACCTGATGCCATCTTGAATGGAATAAAGTGGTAACACTTAAAACATTTAATTTACAAAGGAACACAATGAGGGGATTCATTTTGCCATAGAAATTATGATTAGTGCTGCAGAAAGAAAAATTAGGGCACATTTTTACTTCTCAAATCCTCTTCTATGTCATAAAAAATTCTGACATGCAGACTGAAACATGCACTTTGAATACCAGCAGCAGACTTCCCTGGTGAGCAGTAGCTTTACTACAGTGATCTAATGAGCAACTAGAGTGCTAACATTCAGAATTTATGGCAAATGTGTGACAGGTTACAGTCATCTGACAATGCTAGGCAGGTGGGAGGGGAGTGGCAGCTCAACAGAACACTCAGAGTAGATAGGAGTGGCAGGTCCATGGAACATAGTGGGCAAAAAGGATGGAGCAGGGGCATGCACAAAGACATCGGAGGTCAGGGGGAAGGAGAATAGGGCCAGCAAGCTAAGCACAGAGGCTAAGCAGGAGGTCAATGATGGGCCATAGAATTGGGCAATGGAGGGCAGGAGGAGTAGACTGGTACATCATGCTAAATGGAGGGCAGTGGCAGCACATCAGACCATGCATGGCAGGAGGGAGGAGGCTAGTCCATGGATTCAGACAACAGAGGATGGGGAGGAGGTGGATGGGGCAGCAAGCTAACTGTTCAGAGAAGGTGGGTATTAGGAACTTTATTGTTTTTAAAATGTGTGTCTGTGCGAACTACTTAAAATATGAACAAGTATGCAGCATAATCTCACTTTTATTCAGGAAGAAGAGGACGTTTGTGACTGTGACTCCGGGCTCACTTGGCAGAAACACCCCCTGACCCTCCACCCCCATCGCAAAATGTAATGCCCGTGAAAAGGGTAGGTGGACGCAGTGTTATATAGAACATAGTCCTGAGAGCACGATTGAAAATGAAAACTAGATGTAGTATATTGAGTAAACTATGCACCAAAAAGTGTGATATAAGATGAACCGGGGCGTGAAATATAATATGCAATACATTGTGCGCAATGACAGATTCATTGGGGAGTGCGAGATAGCACAGGCACTAGCGCATGCTATGCGATATGCGCCTTGGAGTGTAATATGCACAGGGCAGTGTTGTGTAACATAACTAGTCTCTAAAGTTGTAATATAAAATATGTGCTGGGCAGTGTAACGTTGCATATGCACTGTGACAAAGATATGGATCCCAGATTGTAATATGTATGGCATAGCGCTGTGCGTTATAACATACACATCGAGGAAGGCACGTTAGATGGGGCAATATAACCCGTGCGAAGGCAAGTGTGGCATGACATATTCACGGGGTGGTGATACAGTGCACATGGGCTAGAGAGTGTCATAGCATTCGCACTAGCTGGTGGAATACAACACAGAGGTGTGAGGCAATCGGCGGGCACTGGTGGGTGTAACACAGCATTGGGCTCAGCCAGGTGCACGCTGTTACTCTCAAGTGAGGTTCGTCTCCTTTCCAGAGAGTAAAATAAAAAGTATTACACATCCGGCGGTGGATGTGTTTTTTATTAACTGTGAGGGGGGTTTCTTGCATAGTTTGGTCGAATTTTTGTTGAATCCCCTTTGAATGGCATGGTGTGCGTGTATATTAAATGTGCCCGTCAATAGCTACCCATGTTTGTATAAATAAACGACAAGGGTGTCTACTTGGAGAGTACCCACCGGCGGAGGCGCCGGGATTAGGCACGGTAGGGCGTCAGACACGTCAGAGCTTCACTAGCGGTGTAAATACATTCCATGTGGATTCATTCTATGCATAGTCGCCTTTTAATGAATATCACGCAAATCGTCATGGTGATAGGTACATACGGTTTGTCCAGCATGTCCTAGGTGTTTCTATAAATATATATATTTTTAAAATAATAAAAAACAAAGGCCGGCCCCGGGGGATGGGGTCCCCGGAGCCATAAGTGACCTGAGGAGGGGGGCAACGCAGCCCCCTCCTAAAGAATTTAAATTAAAAAAAGGCCATGACCCGGGGGTTGGGGTCCCCGGGGCCGATTAAGGCCTTGGGAGGGCCAAATTAATTTTTTTTCAACAAAAAAAATTAGGGTGCTGGCCCTGGGGGATGGGGTCCCCAGGGCCAGTAAATTAGAAAAAGAAGGGGGGCCACACAGCCCTCCTTCTTAAAAAAATAAAATAAATAAAAGACCGGCTAAATAATATTGATGCACACGCTACAAGAAATATAGCACATAAAGCATATCCAGCACAAACTCCAATTCTTCTTTCTTTATTTTCAAGATTCTTCCACTCCCCCAACGCGTTTCGTCGTTTGGAAGGGATTAACCCATACGACTTCCTCAGGGCTGGAAGTAACATAAATAACACAATGTATAGAATAATGGCGGTAAAAGGTATTGTGCACAATGTAAATCCAACATTTTGTTTAGAATTAAACAAAGGGAGAAATAACCGATACAATTACAGACAGGTTCGAACTGAACAAATATGTAAAATTAAGAACATCAATAAAGGTAATTAATACACAAAAGCTTACAAAGTTCAAAGAACACAAAATATTGACAACACAAGATTTATAGCACTAATAATCTACTCACCAACCCATTAGAGTTTCATGCTAAGTGTTACTAATGCAAAATTATCTGTACCTCAATTTTTTGGAGATCTGCAAAACCTAAAATAGTACAAATAACCCTGTGTTAATAGTTACGTCACACATGAGGCACAATAAATCAAGGTACCCATAAGGCAAAGTAAATACCTGATGATACTTGATTATAACCAAACGTCCTAATTTCCAAACTGAAATACATAAAGCCATCCAAATGTAAATATTGTAATTTAGTATTGTAAGCACCTGAAACAACAATGTACAAAAGTTATAATACTAAACCAAAGTAAATGTGCCAAAACGAATGCTAGAACAGTAAAAAGGCGGACTTACCCTATTTAACGTCCAAAGTTATTTATGTGAAATATCAAACAACCAACAAGTTCTTTAAGGATGAATCATCACTACAATAGGTGACCTACGAGTGAAAGAATTTCCAAATTAGCGATATTCCATTAGTTGCTACAAGAACCCCACTTGTATCCAGTTCCTAAATGTGACCTTGTGCAGCTTTCCTGAAAAAACGGCTTCTAAGTCCCCGAGTGCAGGAAACAAGCGCCGCTGCCGGCAAGCACTTCCGTATTTAATCCAAAAAGAGTGAAAATAAAAAAGGTGACTAACCCAACGATCAGGAGATCAGACGCCATAGCTAAATGGTAAAACCTCCACGTAGAGACTTAGGTGCCATTATTAGGCAGTGTAATGTTCAATAGAACAGCTATATAACCATTGCGCTAATCATAAGAATATCAAACAGCGCTATTGATTTCTTTGGATACAAATATACCAGTATGTAAGATCATCTGAGAACTGTTATAAATAAAACTCAAACATTTATAATGCTACCAATTTGAATCCGATTGAATTACCAAAAGCTTTATTCGTCACGTAACACAGGCCCATAAACAACGAGCCTTATATTGTATTTAATTGCGAAATTAGCCATCATGAATAGCCCATATCCACATTTGTCGTTAGATTTCTGGTGTAACAAGAATATATCTATATCAATGATTAGTATATAGTATATTACAAACTAGATAGTGTGGGTTCAAGAAAAATAATAATTATTTGTCGATGTTAAACAACATTATTCATAGATATGAAAAATTAGTAGTAATAATCAAGACTCAAAACAAAAAATATTAATCCTAGTTCAGTAATGAGATGTCCAAAAAAATCACTCATGCGTGACTAATTAGTAATTATTATAGTACAGAAATGTCAAGGCCGACTTCCAAACGCATTAATATTTAGTTGCAAATTCACTGTCGAAAAGAAATATATTTATTTCTATCGTGAAACTTCAGCATGCAGATCCAATGATAGCCCCGCAATAGACGACAATCTATTGTTATCAAAATTAAACAGTAACTATCTATGATATGTACAAAGAATCAAAGTACCAGAATCAACAAGGATTGACAAAAGTTGTCATAATTATCGATCCCCTGAAAAATACTGTAATTCCTCATCGAAATTTAAACCAGACTATACAGCCTTCATACGCATGATCCATCGTGCCTCATGTCTGCGCAACATCAACTCTCTATTGCCACCTCTTGGATGAAGTCTCACGTATTCAATACCATAGAATCGGAAAGATTTGACCTTGTGCCTTACACTCTTGAACATGTACAGCTAAAGGATATCTCATATCACAATTTTTTATAGCTCTCATATGTTCACTAATACGTTCCTTAAGAGCTCTGATAATGCTACCTATGTAAATCTTCTCACATTTACAGGTAATAACATATACCACATATTTAGTGCTACATGTGATGTTGGACAAAATTTTATATACATGACCAGACTTATCATAAAACTGTAAAGCTTTATCATGAGCATATTTACACATGCCTCAATGCCCGCATTTGAAAAAAACCTTAGTTCAATTTATCCAACCATGTTTCTTGTTTTTTATCTATGGGGTAACTAGGGCTTAAAATAGATCCTAGAGTCCTACCCCTACGAAAAGTAATTTGTGGTCTGTCAGTTAAGAACCCTTGTAAAGTTCTGTCGGCTTGCAAAATATGCCAATGTTTATTTAGGCTTTTTCGTAGACTGAGGCTCAATGGAGTATAGTCAGTTACCATTCTAATAGGTGTAACATGTGACATGTTAACCGCACTATGCTTGAGTGTTGATTGGCGTTCGATGTTAAACACCCTACGCTTGGCAGATCCAATATCTTTATTTGAATAACCCCTTAGGGAAAATCTCTTACTCATGTCCTCTACACATTTGCAAAACTCCACATCTTCGCTACAATTCCAACGAGCTCTGATCATTTCCCCAAAGGGAATAGCTCGAATCTGATGTCGGGGGTGTGCACTGTCCGCATGCAGAATAGAATTGCAAGAAGTGGGTTTACGATACATTTTGCTATGTATTTGAGTACCCATAACATACAACTCTACATCTAAGAATACAATATGCGACATGCTCGAACATGATGTGAACTTAATATTCAATGCATTGCTATTCAGGTATTCAATAAAATCATATAACAATGACTCAGTACCGGTCCAAATCATAAGGCAATCGTCTATGTATCGCCCCCAAAATAGAATATAATCTTGCCATTTGCCACCTGATGTTCCCCAAATAACTTTTTCTTCGAACCAGCCCATATATAGATTAGCATATGCTGGCGAAAATTTTGAACCCATGGCAACTCCTTGGGTTTGCTTGAACCATTCTTGTTTAAAGAGAAAAAAAATGCATTATCAAGAATCATTTCGGTCATGATAAGTAGCATGTTGGTATGTTCCCAAAGGCTCGCTGGTCTTTGGATAAAAAGTGTTGAACAGCTTGTAAACCCAAATCATTGGGTATGCTTGTGTAAAGTGACACCACATCTAGTGTTACTAATAGCATGCCAGCTTCCCAATTCATGTCTCCAAGCGTACTCAGACTATGCCTGGTATCTTTAATATAGGAGGGCAGATTAATCACTAGTGGCTGCAAAAATAAATCAACAAACTGAGAAAAACGTTCAGTGGGTCCCCCTATGCCTGACACAATAGGCCTCCCTGGTGGAAAAGGGAGGTCCTTGTGAATTTTGGGCAGCGTGTATAGACAGGGATGACGAGGACGATTAATCTTCAAATATAAAAATTCATCCTCATCTAGGAGATGATTGTCATACCAATGTTTTAGTAACCCATTGATCTTAGTTATAAGGGAAAACATTGGATTATGTGAAATCTTCTGGTAGCATCGTTCATTATTTAACTGTGAATAAATCTCTTGTTCATAATCTATTCTATTCATAACCACCAGATTACCCCCTTTATCTGCTTTCCTTATGATTATATCAGGATCATCAGCTAAAGATCTAAGTGCTTGTCTTTCTTGCACCGTCAGGTTGTCATGCTGAAACTTAAAGGATACTGTGGTATTCTTAGCAATCCTGTCTAAATCGTTCATGACCAAAGTATGGAAAATCTCAATATTATTTCCACTAACAAGATTCGGAGACCACCTAGATTTTTCTTTTAGACCACTTGATATTGAAAAGTCAGGTCTGATGTCTAAATCTGAAAGAACCTTACTTATCGTGATCGGATCATCCTCCATTTCGGTAATGGAGAGTAGCATCATGGTATCCTGTATGTCCTTTATTGTAGTTACATCAGACAATGGGTTACTCATTTGTAATGTAACGTCTTTATTAGGAGAGGGATTCATAGTAAAATATTCCTTCAATTTTAGATGCCTCACAAATTTGAATAAATCGATTTTAATATCACATAAATCACCTTTGTGAGATGGACAAAATCCCAAACCTTTTTTCAGTAACATGGTCATATCCTTAGTGAGTGTACGGTCAGATAGATTAATTACTTCCACTTCTCCCCCTGTTATTGTTTCTGGTCTTTCCTGTCCCAAGATCGTGTTTTCATCCCTGTTCTGTCTACTTCTCCTACCACCCCTGGTGCCCCTCCTTGTCTTCTGAGGTTTTCTGTTCTTTTGTTCTGTTCTCGATTGCCCCTTTTGATTCTGTATACTTCTTGTAAGAAGCATGAGTTCTCCAAAGGGGGGGGCCTGTCTAACAGTCCCATCAACGTTCCCCTCTACCTCACTATCACTAGTGGGTATTGTATTCAGGGAGGTATTACTCGAACTGGTGGATTGCAGTGGAGGAATTAATTTATTAGCACCAGCAGGAATGAGATAAGCATATTTTTTGGAAACAGGTGAAAACTCTACCAGTGTTATAATCTACCTCATCCCTTTTCAACTTTCGGGCTTTACGTTGTTTAATATCATTCTGATGTTCTGAAAGCACCCCTTTGAGGATCTCAAAGTTTTTGGTTGCAACTTCAGGCATATTCAGAGAAGCAATCTCACTTTCTAATTGAGTGATTTCGGCCTGCAATTTCTGTACTTTTCTCTCAGCATTTTCAATTAAGATTTCCATAAGTTTCATGGAACTAGACACAAGCTCTTTTTCCCATATACCCAGAAGGTCGTCGTCAAGATCATCGTATGTTGGGATGATCTGTGAACGAAGACCTCTGGGTATTCTGTTAAGCTTCATATATTGCTTCAGTGTGGCACCGTCCCACCACTTTGACATTTCTGAACGTTTAAGTCTTTCAAGCTTAATAAATTTGTCACGTAGTCCCTCATTCTGAGGTTTGTTAGTAGTATTGACTGCCTGTATAACCGAACTCCCTTTGGATAAATTGTCAAAAAGTTCAGCCGCCAATCTATCTCTGTCTAGATTATCACTCATCGTGTAGTAAAATTTGTGCTTGTTGTGTCGCCTTGCCCAGTAAATGTAAAATACTGTTTGGGTGTATAGAGGCTATCTGGCGCTACCAATAATGTCACACAATATCAGAATTGAGAAACCTATATCAACAGCGGTGCCCTCAAGATCCCAAATAGGCTCAATCAAAGATTGATGGAAACAATTAAATAATATTGATGCACACGCTACAAGAAATATAGCACATAAAGCATATCCAGCACAAACTCCAATTCTTCTTTCTTTATTTTCAAGATTCTTCCACTCCCCCAACGCGTTTCGTCGTTTGGAAGGGATTAACCCATACGACTTCCTCAGGGCTGGAAGTAACATAAATAACACAATGTATAGAATAATGAAGGTAAAAGGTATTGTGCACAATGTAAATCCCACATTTTGTTTAGAATTAAACAAAGGGAGAAATAACCGATACAATTACAGACAGGTTCAAACTGAACAAATATGTAAAATTAAATAAAAGACCGGCATCGCGCTGGAGGCCACGCCCCCTCCTTGCAGCACTCTGCAAACACGCCCCCTGGCCAGTTGTAAGTTGGGGAATTAATTCCCCTTCAATACGGAGGGTCCCTGAGGGCCAACTAGCCCAACAGGTATCTCCAGTGTGCGCCAGGGAGCTGCGTTGCAGACAGGTGTTCTGAGGCCACGCCCCTTTTTACACCTCTATGCAACGCAGCTCTGTGGCACTTTCTGGAGGTACCTAGTGGGCTAGTTTTTACCCTAGGGACCCTTAGGATTCAAGGGGACTTAATCTCTCAACTTAGAACGGCCACAGGGTGCGTTTACACAGTGGTGAATGGAGGGGACGGGGCCTGAGGTGACGTGTGCAAACACGCCCTGTGGCGCGTTTTAAGTTGGGGAAATAATTCCCTTTCAATCCTGCGGGACCCTGGGGGCCAACTAGACCACCAGGTGCTTCCAGTAAGGGCCACTGCTCTGCGTTGCAGAGAGGTGGTGCAGGCCGTGCCCCTTTTTACACCTCTCTGCAATGGCGCTTACTGGACGTACCTAGTGGGCTATTTTGCCCCTAGGGATCCTCAGGATTCAAGGGGACTTAATCTCCCAACTTAAAAAAGGGCCACAGGGCATATTTACACAGTGGGGAAGGAAGGGGACGGGGCCTGAGTTGACGTGTGCAAACACGCCCTAGGTCGCGTTTTAAGTTGGGGAAATAATTCCCCTTCAATCCTGAGGGCCCCTGGGGGCTAACTAGCCCACCAGGTGCTTCCAGTAAGCGCCACTGAGCTGCGTTGCAGAGAGGTGGTCCAGACCGTGCCACTTTTTACACCTCTCTGCAACGCAGCTCTGTGGCGCATACTGGAGGTACCTAGTGGGCTAGTTGGACCCTAAGGACCCTCAGGATTCAAATTAACTTAATCTCCCAACTAAAAACGGCCACAGGGCGTGTTTACACAGTGGTGAAGGGAGGGGATGGGGCCTGAGTTAACGTGTGCAAACAAGCTCGTCAAGATCATCGTATGTTGGGATGATCTGTGAACAAAGACCTCTGGGTATCCTGTGAAGCTTCATATATTGCTTCAGTGTGGCACCGTCCCACCACTTTGACATTTCTGAACGTTTAAGTCTTTCAAGCTTAATAAATTTGTCACGTAGTCCCTCATTCTTAGGTTTGTTAGTAGTATTGACTGCCTGTATAACCGAACTCCCTTTGGATAAATTGTCAAAAAGTTCAGCCGCCAATCTATCTCTGTCTAGATTATCACTCATCGTGTAGTAACATTTGTGCTTGTTATGTCGCCTTGCCCAGTAAATGTAAAATATTGTTTGGGTGTATAGAGGCTATCTGGCGCTACCAACAATGTCACGCAATATCAGAATTGAGAAACCTATATCAACAGCGGTGCCCTCAATAATAGGAACAACACCTAAGATCCCAAATAGGCTCAATCAAAGATTGATGGAAACAATTAAATAATATTGATGCACACGCTACAAGAAATATAACACATAAAGCATATCCAGCACAAACTCCAATTCTTCTTTCTTTATTTTCAAGATTCTTCCACTCCCCCAACGCGTTTCGTCGTTTGGAAGGGATTAACCCATACGACTTCCTCAGGGCTGGAAGTAACATAAATAACACAATGTATAGAATAATGGAGGTAAAAGGTATTGTGCACAATGTAAATCCCACATTTTGTTTAGCATTAAACAAAGGGAGAAATAACCGATAAAATTACAGACAGGTTCGAACTGAACAAATATGTAAAATTAAATAAAAGACCGGCATCGCGCTGGAGGCCACGCCCCCCTCCTTGCAGCACTCTGCAAACGCGCCCCCTGGCCAGTTGTAAGTTGGGGAATTAATTCCCCTTCAATACTGAGGGTCCCTGAGGACCAAGTAGCCCAACAGGTATCTCCAGTGTGCGCCAGGGAGCTGCGTTGCAGACAGGTGTTCTGAGGCCACGCCCCTTTTTACACCTCTATGCAACGCAGCTCTGTGGCACTTACTGGAGGTACCTAGTGGGCTAGTTTTTACCCTAGGGACCCTTAGGATTCAAGGGGACTTAATCTCTCAACTTAGAACGGCCACAGGGCGCGTTTACACAGTGGTGAATGGAGGGGACGGGGCCTGAGGTGACGTGTGCAAACACGCTCTGTGGAGCGTTTTAAGTTGGGGAAATAATTCCCTTTCAATCCTGAGGGACCCTGGGGGCCAACTAGACCACCAGGTGCTTCCAGTAAGTGCCACTGCTCTGCGTTGCAGAGAGGTGGTGCAGGCCGTGCCCCTTTTTACACCTCTCTGCAATGGCGCTTACTGGACGTACCTAGTGGGCTATTTTGCCCCTAGGGATCCTCAGGATTCAAGGGGACTTAATCTCCCAACTTAAAAAACGGCCACAGGGCATGTTTACACAGTGGGGAAGGAAGGGGACGGGGCCTGAGGTGACGTGTGCAAACACGCCCTATGTCGCGTTTTAAGTTGGGGAAATAATTCCCCTTCAATCCTGAGGGCCCCTGGGGGCTAACTAGCCCACCAGGTGCTTCCAGTAAGCGCCGCTGAGCTGCGTTGCCGAGACGTGTTCCAGACCGTGCCACTTTTTACACCTCTCTGCAACGCAGCTCTGTGGCGCATACTGGAGGTACCTAGTGGGCTAGTTGGACCCTAAGGACCCTCAGGATTAAAATTAACTTAATCTCCCAACTAAAAATGGCCACAGGGCGTGTTTACACAGTGGTGAAGGGAGGGGACGGGGCCTGAGTTAACGTGCGCAAACAAGCCCTGTGGCACGTTTTAAATTGGGGAAATAATTCCCCTTCAATCCTGAGGGACCCTGGGGGCCAACTAGCCCACCAGGTGCTTCCAGTAAGCACCACTCCGCTGCGTTGCGAGAGGTGGTCTAGGCCATGCCCCTTTTTACATCTCTCTGCAACGCAGCTCTGTGGCGCGCCTACTGGAGGTACCTAGTGGTCTAGTTGGACCCTGGGGACCCTCAGGATTCAAGGGGACTTAATCTCCCAACTTAAAACGGCCACAGGGCGTGTTTACACAGTGGGGAAGTGAGGGGACGGGGCCTGAGGTGACGTGTGCAAACACGCCCTGTGGCGCGTTTTAAGAGGTAGTTTTAATCCCCTGCCCTATTATATACTAGGGGCTTACAGAGGAGATCATGCTGATCACAGGGGGACCCCAACGCATAGTGTTCCCTAGTGTATGTAGGTGTTTTCACTGTATTCTGAGTGTCTTTTAACATAGCACTGGCTCTAGGACTGGTTAGTCAGACTCAGTTACCACCAGTATCCGTCTGAAAAAGTTGAGGGTACAGGATGATTTTGCAACAAGGCTTCTTTCTGCTCTTCTGTTTGCTCTTTCTGCACGTTATCCTTCTTCCTGCACTTTTCTTCGTCTTTGAAGACTTCTGTTGCTTCTTTCTGCATTTCTTTTTTTTATCTCTGTGCGTTTTTTCTTCTTTCTTCACATGTCCTATCTCTGTAGTCATAGTTAGAAATTAGCATTTAAAAAACCTTTTCACTCGTACAAAACCATTGAAATTCCCCCGTTATAGTTAGTTCAGCTAACTATAACTCGCGCGCCCGCAATGCACTGCTGATTACGTCACATATTACATCAATCATGACATGGTCAGTGACATCACTCATGACATCACTAATGACATCTCAAATGACATCACTAATGACATCACTGATGACATCATCCTTGTGATAGAGTAGCAGACCTCCTCTTCCCCTAATATAACCTTTGATACACACATTCAAAAATAGAAACTACAATGTTCAAAACAATGAACATACCAATAACAGTTACAACAACCTATTCAGTAATTCAAAGATCCACATACACATCCACTCATTCACCAACAGTCATATACAGTCACTCATACATGTACTCACTCATCATATGTACTCACACACCTATACATCCTGTTACACAACGCCACTCATCCATAGAGTTACTCACACACATAGTCACTCATGCTAATAAAGAATCAAACATCCATTTACTTGCATATACAGTTATACACACACCACCCCACTTACTTCTACAGAAACTTACACATACTTAGTCTTTTAAACAATCACTTATAGAAACACATACTTATTCATACAGGAACTCTTTCAATCTCTCACTCTCACATATACTCACTTATATACACCAATAGTCACATATACTAGTTTAAAACATATGTAGTTACTCATAAAGACACTATTGAGACAGTCTATCACTCACTAACACACCCATGCACACACTCATCCACCCATACAGTCCTGCACACATGCTGTCTTCAACACATACAAACAGTGAGTCACTCATTCATGCACCTATGCACTACGTAATACCCCCCACCGAACCATACAGACACTCAGACACTCATACTGATACTCAAAAAAACAACTAAAAACCTATATGGACACTCATGTAGCTACTCACCAACCCATGCAACCACTTATACACAAAGTGAGAGACTGATACAGATATTTACACATTTAAACATTACTCACTAAGCCATGTATTCACTAAGATACACTTAATCCGTCAGTTATACAATAAATTTTTCAAAAACAAATCATCCATTTAGACACTTATATACCCATTTATTCTTCCATCGACCTTGAGATATACATATATAAAACATATGTAATTTTCAGAAAAACACACATTCACTGGATGATGTCATCAGTGATGTCATTTGAGATGTCATCAGTGATGTCATGAGTGATGTCACTGACCATGTCATGAGTGATGTAATATGTGACGTCATCAGCAGTGCATTGCGGGCGCGCGAGTTATAGATAGCTGAACTAACTATAACGGGGGAATTTCAATGGTTTTGTACGAGTGAAAAGTCCAGCTAACTATAACGCCCCTGAAACCTATGATTTTTTCAGTGAATATACATATATGTATGTGTGTATATATATATGTGAATTTGTTTATATGTGTGTGTGTGTTTGCGTGTGTGTGTGTGTGTGTGTGTGTGTGTGTGTGGTTCAGCTGGCTATTTAAAAGCTTCGGTGATTCATTAAGAGGGGACTGAGAAAAAAGGAGGTCTACAAACACGTTTTCCCTATGCATTTTCCCATAGGGATTTATTTATTTGTTTTATATTTATTTATAAAGCGCAACATTCATCCCATAGGGATATCATGATTCTGAACATGACTACAGCCTGAACTGCTGAATGGAATTACACCAAATTTGGCAGGAAGCTAGATGTTGGTGTAAATCGATTCAGTAGTTTTCGAGATAATAAAAGTTAAAAAATAAAGCTATCTGGGATGCGGATCCTTGCAGTGGACTTGCAGATCCACAGTCCCTGAGCTGAAATTTGATTGGCTGCCAACATTTCAACCAGGAAGGGTTGGCAGCCATCTTGGGACTTGGCTTCAAGCCGAGTCCCACAAAGAAATGTAAATAATAAAGAAAAGGGGGCAGTGTAGGAATACCCTAGCCCCCAGATATGGTGGGGGGGGGGTCCCACAGAGACCCTGCCTTGGTTTAAAACCATTTTTTAAGAATCAATTTTGTCGCATATCTGTGGGTGGATCCACAGCAAAATTAGAAAAAAAGATACATGGTCTCCCGCACGTCTTTTTGCAGGAAGCCCCTGGGTGGGCCAAATCCTGGGGGCATGTACAAAATAAAGGAGGGTCGCATGGGGCCCCCGTCCCAAGGTTTATCAAAACCTCGGGGACCACCACCTGCCCGAGGTAATACTTATAAGTTATGCACCCCTCGCATCCCCGGGGAATGCCAGCTCCCCGGGGCTAGTTATAAAATGAGTGCGGGGGAGGCACTTACGGCCTGCCCATCAGCCACCACCTCCTCTGGGTAAATGTAAAACAAATCTCCCTACCATATCGAAGCTCTGAAATACATTTGGTCTTATACATTTTTAAAAGGTCCCTGGGCACCCTAGAGCCTACCCTGTGTGCGAAACTAAAAACCGTCCCCATGTTTTTGACAAACTCTGATTTTTTTGCCTCTTACAACAGTTTTTAACATCAAATAAAACACCAAGGTAAGGGTACACCATGACTTTATCCAGGGTAGAATTAGCAACCTTAAAGGTCTTACTACTTGTTAATTTAGGGCCCACTACCATCATGTATGACTTCGACAAATCTAGGTTCCTCATAAAAGACACATACCTGACCAAGAGTAAATCCAACCCTTCTGTGATCTGGGCCATAAGGACCGTATCATCAACATGTAATAAAACAGGGAGAGATCTATCACCAACCTTAGGGCAATCTGCTAAAAACTGATAATAGCGCCGACTCAAGCCCATTGACATACAGAGTAAACAAAAAAAGGAGCAAGTATGCATCCTTGACAAACGTCAAAGCTCATCGGTAATGAGTGAGTACAGGCAGCGCCCTTAGAGAAATACACCGAGGCAGAGGTCTTTGAGTGAAGAGTGGCTGAAAGAGCCACTATGCAAGAATCAACTCCCATCTCATTGAGTAACGCCCAGAGTTTCTCTCGGTTCACCCTGTCGAATGCGGATATCAGGTCCATAAATACTAGATGTAAGGATTCAGACCGGGCCACCATATATTTATTAATGATTAAATGAAGATTTAGGCTTTGGTCTGAAGTGGCCCTCACTGCACTAAAACCAAATTGAACATCGCTCAGAATGTTGTTTTCTTCTGCCCAATCACCCAGCCTATTTAAAAATATACCTCGCCAGATCTTTGACCGTTGCGTCCAATAACGATATTGATTGAGAGCATTGTGAGTTGTCTTTGTCCCCCTTTTTAAAAATAGGAACAATCACAGCAACATGCCCTTCCGGGCAACCTCATTCAGCACCTGGGATAATAGTGGAGCCCAGACCTCTGTATTAGCTTTAAACAGATCTGGTGGAATACTGTCAGGACCTGGGCCTTATTAGTTGACAGGGCAAGAATGCCATGTGTAACTTCATCTAAGGTAAAGACCACAGGGTTCCAGGCTGCAATTAATCCAGCAGGAATTTTAGCTCCCCCACAATCCCCCTGGTTGTAAACACCTTTAAAATGACCAACCCACTGCTGTTCAGTGATGGCATAAGAGTGGGTCAGAGCCATCAGCAAAGCAAAGCAAGGCCTGTTGACCACTTTCCAGAAGAGAGAACTATCCCCAGTCTCAAAAGCTTGGCAAAGCTCCACCCATGCCAGGTCCTGCAGATTGTTTGCAGGTAATTTGAGTCTACTTATAGGCCTGCCTGTAGTCTTTAATCAATTGCCCGTCCCTCGGTGACTGCTTCAGTGCCACCTTCAGGCGACGCAGGGTTCTCGAACAGTCCCTATCAGACCATTTTGTCAGGGTTGCGTGGCCCTGTCCTGCTTCTTCGCAAATACAAGCGGAAACGGCCTGGTTTTGCCCCGCTAGCTGCGCGAGACCGCTCAAGGACTACATGTCCCATGAGCGTTAGCGGCATCCCGGCATGCGCGTGCAGTCGTGGAAGGCTTCATAGAGCACTTCCGCCCTGGCGGCATTGCCGATTATTTTGTTTACGGATACGACTTGGGTTGCAGTTGTTACGGTTCCAGTCCCCGCTCCTTGTTTCTGTACGGTGGCTGGAGGAGGCCTAGGGAGCAGCAACGCTGTTAAGTGTGCAGTGCACCACCTCAGTTCCTGAAGTGCCCATCTTGGTCTGAGACGTTTATGGGGGAAGCTGGCATTTTTGGATCCAAGTAGAACAAAGATATTTTCATCAAACCTTGTGGGCACGCATGAGCAGTATTGTTTATTGGCATAACATTCTAGTCATCCACTTGGTGTTCCTCCTCGTTGGCGAGCCACACATTTGTCGGCTCTTGCGAGTAGCAGGAATACCGGTGCCTAGGCATAATAAGTGCCTACTCGAAAACATCAGAATCGTGTGAGTTAAACACAAATTGTTCACCTGAAGTGAACCAAGACTGCCTTTGTTTTGTTTGTGAAACACTCTGTTTACCAGTTTGCGTGGAACTATACAGTCTCACAGGATGTGAGATCGTTAAACTGTGTTTTTATGGTTGTGTTTCCCTAGCAGGGGATTGTGGATGAGACAAGACGATCTCATACAACCTCTGCGACATTCTAACATATACATATCTGGGTACATTAAACAGAGAGGAGGGGTTACGCATAGAGAGGATGCCCAGATCACAGCGCATGTCTGAAACTAATGCTGTCTTCTCCCTTGTAGTGATGCGTGTGTGTGTTCTTGATTAAGACGAGGCCTTGTCTTTCCGGCCTCTGGTTCTTGAGTGACGAGCATGACCTGACACCTGTGGAACCACACATATTCTTATTTTTCTTTACAGGTGGTTACTCTTTGTACTTTGCACTAACACAAGGGGTAGGGGCAGAGAGTGGTGGGGACAATCGAACAATAACGGTGTTTTCTTTTGTGTCTTTACAGGTCTCCTTCCCTGCTGTCCCCTCCCTTGGTTTCCTATTCTTGCCTACCCAGCTTACTCTGCAGGCCATGATAATGGAGTCCCCTAACTCCCTGCTACAAGACAAATGCGAGCTAACCCAATGCACTAACTTGTTCTTAAGTTACTGATATGATTCACCAATAGAATTGGAGCGGGGTGGCACATTCCCCAAAACAATAACATAGGGAGGCGCTTCAGGAGCATTTTCCCTGAGTTGATGGGAGACTCTGGATGCAGGCTACGCCCTTTATCGCCCAGGGGATGAGGCAGAGCAACTGCACTCTGAGTTACCCTCCCATACCCTAGCTCTGGTACAACCGGGACAAGGGCTGCATCAACAGTAGCATGATTTCACACAGGCACCTCACAATCCTCACACCCCTTCCTCCCCTTGTTCATTGAGGATAATACATCTAAGACCCTGTCTTCAATATGGGAAAGCCTCGCAAGAATTAGATAAAATGTATTATTTAGCAGTGACTCAAAATCCCTGAGAGAAACATACCCGAGGGAATAGCCCCCCTCCACACCAGATTAGTAATGGATTGCCATTCCAGCTTAGCATCAATAGGAGGCTGGGCAGTGGCAGAGGTTTTCTGTTTCCGCTTGCACCTCGGGCTGATAACTGGTGTTGTGGAGATTATAGAATTACCCTTAGCTCCTCCTTACTACCCCGATGAGAGAAACCTTGAGGGGGCCCTTCCAAACCATTACAGGCTAGTGACCTGGGCAATTCGAGGGACCTATCCCTATCCAAAGAAAGCTTCCTTTCAATCAACTCTATTTCCTTGGATACAACCCCCATTGCCCGATGGAGAAAACCTTCTATGGTGGAAGCTCGAGAGGCGGTGGATGGGAGAAGAGTTTTAATAGAAGATTATTTCTTTTTTCTCATGCTTGCAGAACCCTTAAGTACCATTTGTTCCCTTGGCAGGTTAAAACCAACACACTGTTACAAAGGAAAGATCACGCAGTAGGTAACCAAGTGATGCAGTCATACATAACAGTCTGATGGGTGCTGCAGGGTGACTCTGGTGGATTTAAGGGTCTCTGGTGCCTGGATGCAGCGTTGCGGCCTCCTCCTCATAAGAGGAATGCTGGGGAGTGAAGTCTCCTTCCCCCGACAGAGTCCTGTGCAGCACAACATCAACGAGGGTATGAGTGAAGTAATATGTGAGGTCATAAGAAGTGCATTGCGGGGTGTAAGTTATAATTAGCTCAGGTAACTATAACTGCTCAATTTCCCTGGTTTTGTATGAGTGAAATCTGAGCCTAACTATAACATCCCTGTAACCTTTAATGTTTTCAGTTAATATATATATGTGTATGTGAGTGTGTGTGT
Organism: Triturus cristatus; assembly: GCF_964204655.1. Taxonomy (NCBI): domain Eukaryota; kingdom Metazoa; phylum Chordata; class Amphibia; order Caudata; family Salamandridae; genus Triturus; species Triturus cristatus. The sequence goes on from NC_140582.1 coordinate 945,739,740, forward strand.
GTATATATATATATATATATATTCACTGAAAAAACCAAAGGTTTCACACACGTTATAGTTAGGAATTAGCATTTAAAAAACCTTGCAAATTCACTGAAAAAACCATAGGTTTCACACATGTTATAGTTAGCTGGACATTTCACTTGTGAAAAACCAATGAAATTCCCCCGTTATAGTTAGTTAGCTAACTATAACTCGCGCCCCCGCAATGCACTGCTGATGACGTCACATATTACATCACTCATGACATGGTCAGTGACATCACTCATGACATCACTGATGACATCTCAAATGATATCACTGATGACATCATCCAGTGAATGTGTATTTTTCTGAAAATTAAATATGTTTTATATATGTATATCTCAAGGACGATGGAAGAATAAATGGGTATATAAGTGTCTAAATGGATGATTTGTTTTTGAAAAATTGATTGTATAACTGACTGATTAAGTGTATCTTAGTGAATACATGGCTTAGTGAGTAATGTTTAAATATGTAAATATCTTTATCAGTCTCTCACTTTGTGTATAAGTGGCTGCATGGGTTGTTGAGTAGCTACATGGGTGTTTATATAGGTTATTAGTTGTTTTTTTTATTATCAGTGTGAGTGTGTGTATGGTTCGGTGGGGGGTATTACGTACTGCATAGGTACATGAATGAGTGACTCACTGTTTGTATGTGTTGAAGACAGCATGTCTGCAGGACTGTATGGGTGAATGAGTGTGTGCATGGGTGTGTTAGTGAGTGAATGACTGTCTCAATAGTGTCTCTATGAGTAACTACATATGTTTTAAACTAGTATATGTGACTATTGGTGTATATAACTGAGTATATGTGAGAGTGAGAGATTGAAAGAGTTCCTGTATGAATGAATATGTGTATCTATAAGTGATTGTTTAAAAGACTAAGTATGTGTAAGTTCCCGTAGAAGTAAGTGTGGTGGTGTGTGTATAAATGTATATGCAAGTAAATGTATGTTTCTTTCTTTATTTTCATGAGTGACTATGTGTGTCAGTAACTCTGTGGATGTGAGGCATTGTGTAACAGGATGTATAGGTGTGTGAGTACATATGATGAGTGAGTACATGTATGAGTGACTGTACAGGACTGTTGGTGAATGAGTGGATGTGTATGTGGATCTTAGAATTACTCAAGAGGTTGTTGTAACTGGTATTGGTATGTCCATTTTTTTGAAAATTTTAGTCTCTATTTTTGAATGTGTGTATCAAAGGTTATATTAGGGTGAGAGGAGGTCTGCCACTCTGTCACAAGGATGATGTCATCAGTGATGTCATTTGAGATGTCATCAGTGATGTCATGAGTGATGTCACTGACCATGTCCTGAGTGATGTAATATGTGACGTCATCAGCAGTGCATTGCGGGGGCGCGAGTTATAGTTAGCTGAACTAACTATAACGGGGGAATTTCATTGGTTTTTCACGAGTGAAATGTCCAGCTAACTATAACATGTGTGAAACCTATGGTTTTTTCAGTGAATTTGCAAGGCTTTTTAAATGCTAATTCCTAACTATAACGTGTGTGAAACCTTTGGTTTTTTCAGTGAATTTGTACGGTTTTTTAAATGCTAATTTTTGAATTATTTAATTAAAAAAAAAAAAATTATATTAAAAATAAAATTCCTATGTATTATTCATTTATATATTATCTGTATCTTTTTATTTGTTTTTGCTTTTTTTTAAAAATTTCAATTAGGATAAAGTTGAACAGTTTTTTTAATTTTTGCAATTAATTTTTCTCCACTTTTTTTTTTTATATAATTCTTGGGGTGCGCGCTCTGAGCACGCTCCTAGTACAATTTCGTACGTTTTTTATGAATACCGTCGTACGTTATTTACGTACGCATATATACGTCATAGTGCGCGCTGGGAGCGCGCACCCAGTACGTATGCGTACGTACGTACGCATGCGTGCGTGCGTCCTACGCGCTCCACGCGGTTTACTTCCGCATACGCTAAAATTACGCGCAATAACGGTCGCGTAAACGCGTGTTCAACGTATGCGCGCTACGTACGCGCATATGACGTATGCACATGCGCTCCTACGCGTTCGCGCATACGTAATCACGAGGTGCGCGCTCGGAGCTTGCGCAGTGCGCGCACCTCGGGTATATGCATAATAAAACAGCACTTCTTATTGGTTATCATTACTTTCAGTTTCTGATTGTTTCAACACCACACCCAATCCCCTCATGGCAAGTCATGTGATCAAGAATCATCACTTTTGATTGGTTTGAAGTACTTTCAGTTCCAGATTCTTCCCAAACCACACCTACTCCCCTCATTATTAGTTCTGATTCCTTTGGAGAAGGAGCTATTCTGTTGTTGAGATACAATGGCTGAACAGCAACCATCTTCAGACAGTGACCAGGACACTCTTGAGAGGCAGAGGAGCAGGAAGCAGAAAGACAGCTTTATATGGCAGTTTTTCACTTTTCCAGAGGGACAAAAAAAGGTAAATGCACCTAAAGTTACATGTGTACTTTGTCAAAAAGTCTTGTCACGGGGGAATCCTAACAAGAAATATTCTTTTAGCATTCACACTATGTTGAGGCATGTTGACATAATGCATCCAGTGACTTTTCGTCAAGCTTCTGGAGCAAACCCTCCACCTGCTCAACCGACGACATCTGCAGCAGCTCAGCCGAGCACATCTTCGGCAGCTCAGCCGAGCACTTCTTCTGCAGTGGTGCCTTTGCCTTCTTCCACACCTCGTTTTGGACCACCTTGTTTTGCTAGGTTGTCCACACGCTGCACTGATTGCGGTAAACTTATTTCTGTGTGTGAGACCAGTCTTGATCTCATTCAGAGAAAATTTGATGCCCATGAGTGCAGTAGGCCATAGATGTTTTTTCTTTTTTTTCGTTTTTCTCTTCCTGTTTCCCTCCATTAACTCAAGGGTTCTTTTAAGAGCCACTTATAAACTAAACCCCAAAAATTTTTTGGGGGGGATTTTTTTTTAATTTTTTTTTTGGGGTGCGCGCACCCTGCGCGCACCCAAGGTTTTTTTTTTAAATGTTTTTTTTTTTTTTAAATTTAATGTACAAAAAGAGGTGAAGAAATGGAAGCATGAAAAGGGTGGATTGAGTAATACTAATATTTTTGACTTATTTTTTTTTAAAAATAAATTTTTTAGAATTTTTTTTTTTAAAGTATTTTGCAAGGGAACAGAATTTTTTTTTATTTTTTCTTTCCAGTTCTGCAAAAAAAGAAAAAAAGTATTAATATTCAATCATACATTACAAAAAGCATTACATGTTTTTACATATTTTACAAAGCAATTTTTTGCCCTTTTTTTGCTGTTTTCAGAATTTTTTATTTTTCACTTAAAATAGTGAAAACAATTGTATTCATCATTTAACAGCGGGCAAAAAAAAAACAATCTGAAAGATTGCTAAAAAAAAGCCCTAAAACTTTCCTCACTAAAATATACCTTGTTAGAAATATTACATATATATTACAAGTACTTTTCTGGAGACTGTGTATTGTCTGGTGCAAGACAGCTGAGCAAAGAGACTTCCAGAACTGCATGAAGACTGCAGGGATGTATGTAACAGTGCATGTGTGCTAAGGGATAATTTGTGTAAACACAACAGGCTGCCCCTTTCCTGGGACTGCATTTCTTACTGAACAACATCTTCACAAATTAAATCTCTGCCCACAATTCCTGTGCGCACACAGACTCATGCCATCATTTTAGGCACATAACACAGGCTGCCCCTTTCCTGGGACTGCATTTCTTACTGAACAACAACTTCATAAATTAAATCTCTGCCCACAATTCCTGTGTGCACACAGAGTCATGCCATCATTTTAGGCACATAACACAGGCTGCCCCTTTCCTGGGACTGCATTTCTTACTGAACAACATCTTCACAAATTAAATCTCTGCCCACAATTCCTGTGTGCACACAGAGTCATACCATCATTTTAAGCACATAACACAGGCTGCCCCTTTCCTGGGACTGCATTTCTTACTGAACAACAACTTCACAAATTAAATCTCAGACAACAATTCCTATATGCACACAGACTCATGCTGTGTTGGTAGGCACAAAACCCAGGCTGCCCCTTTCCTGGGTCATCAATTCTTACAGAACTAATGCTTTTTTCAAATGTGCTGCCATTTTCCTCTCTTTTCTTTCAAAGTGATTTCTGCTAAATCCTAACCATCACAATTAAAAAGAAGCTGTCCGTTTCTTTCAACTGCAAGTCTTACTTTTCAACAGCAACACAAATTAAATCTCTGTCAACGATTCTTCTCTGCACACAGACTCATGGTTTGATGGTAGGCACAAAACAGTATTCCTCATTGTTACCAGTACACATTAACTTATGGTGAAAACATACTCCATAATATTTTACATATTCAAGACAGTTAAATATCTCCCAAAACAGAAAATGTAAATCACAACTTTAAACAAATAATCACAATTCTTTTTTTTATATCTAAATTAACCACAAACACCCCCTCTCAAACTCATAACTCACCTTTAAAATTAGTTATTTGGGAAAGAAATGTGGCAGTCACACAGCAGTTTAGCAGACCAGAATCTCTGAGCTGAACACCTCTCTCCTCTCAGCAGAACCATTTAATGGCACAGTTTCCCTCTCTTTTTTCACACATATACATGTTAATTACAAATCTCAGTGCTTCCCACTTTTTTTCAAAGGAAATCACACATTTCTATTGGTTGAAAACTTCAACCACTTTCCAAATGTACCCTTCCCCCAACTTGACTTCTGCCTGCTACCATAGCAACAGGTCATGGAACACAGGTGTGAGCAGAGAGGTCAGAAGTTCAGCAGACAATGTTTAATTTCCAAAGAGCAAGAGTGCTTGACTTTTCAATCCTAACAGCAAATCCAAACTAATGTTCTTTGTTCACACATTTTTCTGAACCAATACAAAACATGCTTTTTAAAATTTAAACATACAGCCTAGTTTTTAGTGTAGAATGGTTTGAAACAGCCAATGAGTTCTTTTTATAACAAAAGTATGTGTGTCCCCATTTTTCAACTGTCTTTCATTTCATTTTGCCTTTCTACTGAAAGACACCTCCTGAGTGCATCCAGATCTCCTTTGAAGATGTTCACAGTGTGGATTGTAGGTCACAGCTATGTCTTCTGGAGTGAAATATTTGCAGAAAAAAGAGGTATGGTGAGAGACCTTGCTTTGCCAAATGTAGACATTAAATGGATTGGTCAGAGAGGGTTAAAGTGGCACCAATTAATGCCTTTGGTGAAAACCTTTCTACATCTCCCACAGCCTAACCTTATTATTGTGCACTGTGGTGGAAATGACCTAGGCACTTTAACTGGGGTAGGTCTGGAAATGCTTATTAAGGACACCTTTGTGCAATTGATGTCGCTTTTTCCACAAACTGCCTTCGTATATTCTAACATATGCCAAAGGCAAAAGTGGAACTGGTCCAACCAATTTTGTCCGCAGATTGACAAAGCAAGGAAGCACGTCAACAAATCTATTTCTGCTTTCCTCAGAGACTATGGTATGGGTTCTATATACCACAACAACTTGCGTAACAACATGTAAGACATTTATAGAGGAGATGGTGTACACTTCACTGATGAAGGCAACAGAGTCTTCCTCTTGAACTTTAGACTCTGCATCGGTACTTACTTGTAGGTACCAAAAAACAAACAATAAACACAAGGGCTCTTTTTAGAGCCACCTTATATCTAAACACTTAAATGCGATTTTGTATTATTTTTTTTTTTTAAGTTTTTTTTCGGGTGCGCGCTGGGTGCGCGCACTCGGCGATATTTTTTTTTCAAAATATAAATCTTTTTTTTTTCCCTACAAGGTCCTACTGTGACCCCCTTACAATGCCTAGTGGGTCAATATCTCCCCACTCTGCCCCCTTTTCAAATTCTCCCCCTTTGTTTATCACCCCCTCTTTATGCGAGAGACAAAATGGCGGCCGCCGCTTCCTGATTTCCACCGATTCGAATGTTTACTGACATCTAACAACCAATCAGAAGTGCGCTCGCGCACGGCAAGGTGCGCGCACAGGACATGCTCAGTGCACGCACGGTACGCGCATACAGATATATATATTGATTTAAATGCTAATTTCTCAGGAAATACTGAACAGATTTACACCAAACCTGCAAAAGGCACTTCATGGACCTTATGGCTACCTCTCTGCCAAATTTGACATAATTCTGTTTAGCCGTTCGGGCTGTAGCTGCGACTAAAGTCCCTATGGAAAAATGCATGGGGAAAACGCGTTTTGGGACCCCCCTTTTTTCTCGGCCCCCGCTTGCCGAATCACCCCGAGAATTTCAGGGTAGGAGCTGAGCGGAGCGCCCCAATAGTTTTGAAAATTTCGCGAGGATTCGTCAACCGGCGCCAAAGTTATTCAAAATAGAATTTTCAGATTTCCTATGGAAACACGGTCCTAACTATAACTACCTACTGGTGACTGCCAGTAGGTAATATATATATCCGTATTGCTCGTCTCATATATACATATATATATATATATATATATATATATATATATATATATATATATATATATATATATATATATATATATATTCACTGAAAAAACCATGGGTTTCACACACGTTATAGTTAGGAATTAGCATTTAAAAAACCTTGAAAATTCACTGAAAAAACCATGGGTTTCACACACGTTATAGTTAGGAATTAGCATTTAAAAAACCTTAGAAATTCACTGAAAAAACCATAGGTTTCACACACGTTATAGTTAGGAATTAGCATTTAAAAAACCTTAGAAATTCAGTGAAAAAACCATAGGTTTCACACATGTTATAGTTAGCTGGACATTTTACTCGTAAAAAACCAATGAAATTGCCCCGTTATAGTTAGTTCAGCTAACTATAACTCGCGCGCCCGCAATGCACTGCTGATGACGTCACATATTACATCACTCATGACATGGTCAGTGACATCACTCATGACATCACTGATGACATCTCAAATGACATCACTGATGACATCACTGATGACATCATCCAGTGAATGTGTGTTTTTCTGAAAATTAAATATGTTTTATATATGTGTATCTCAAGGTCGATGGAAGAATAAATGTGTATATAAGTGTCTAAATGGATGATTTGTTTTTGAAAAATTGATTGTGTTACTGACTGATTAAGTGTATCTCTCACTTTGTGTATAAGTGGCTGCATGGGTTGGTGAGTAGCTACATGGGTGTCTATATAGGTTATTAGTTGTTTTTTTGAGTATCAGTCTGAGTGTCTGTATGGTTCGGTGGGGGGTATTACGTAGTGCATAGGTGCATGAATGAGTGACTCACTGTTTGTATGTGTTGAAGACAGCATGTGTGCAGGACTGTATGTGTGGATGAGTGTGTGTATGGGTGTGTTATTGAGTGAATGACTGTCTCAATAGTGTCTTCAGGAGTAACTACATATGTTTTTAACTAGTATATGTGACTATTGGTGTATATATGTGAGTATATGTGAGAGGGAGAGATTGAAAGAGTTCCTGTATGAATAAGTATGTGTTTCTATAAGTGATTGTTTAAAAGACTAAGTATGTGTAAGTTTCCGTAGAAGTAAGTATGGTGGTGTGTGTATTACTGTATATGCAAGTAAATGTATGTTTTATTCTTTATTAGCATGAGTGACTATGTGTGTGAGTAACTCTATGGATGAGTGGCATTGTGTAACAGGATGTATAGATGTATGAGTACATATGATGAGTGAGTACTTGTATGAGTGACTGTATAGGACTGTTGGTGAATGAGTGGATGTGTATGTGGATCTTAGAATTACTGAAGAGGTTGTTGTAACTGGTATTGGTATGTCCATTGTTTTGAAATTTTTAGTCTCTATTTTTGAATGTGTGTATCAAAGCTTATATTAAGGTGAGAGGAGGTCTGCCACTCTATCACAAGGATGATGTCATCAGTGATGTCATCAGTGATGTCATTTGAGATGTCATCAGTGATGTCATGAGTGATGTCACTGACCATGTCATGAGTGATGTAATATGTGACGTCATCAGCAGTGCATTGCGGGCGCGCGAGTTATAGTTAGCTGAACTAACTATAACGGGGCAATTTCATTGGTTTTTTACGAGTAAAATGTCCAGCTAACTATAACATGTGTGAAACCTATGGTTTTTTCACTGAATTTCTAAGGTTTTTTAAATGCTAATTCCTAACTATAACGTGTGTGAAACCTATGGTTTTTTCAGTGAATTTCTAAGGTTTTTTAAATGCTAATTCCTAACTATAACGTGTGTGAAACCCATGGTTTTTTCAGTGAATTTTCAAGGTTTTTTAAATGCTAATTCCTAACTATAACGTGTGTGAAACCCATGGTTTTTTCAGTGAATTTGCAAGGTTTTTTAAATGCTATTTTTTTCTTTTATTCTTCATTTTTTTCAAACATATTTTTAATTTAATTTTCTTATCTTTTATAAAGACTATGCTTAAATTTTTAAAATCCTTAAATATTTTTTTTATATATATTTTTTAAAATAAACATGTAAAATGTATTTCCAGATTTTTTTTTTTTTTTTTATTTTTTTTTTATAGTACGCGTACCGTAAGCTCACGGTAAGCGTACGGTTTACGCAACGTCCGTAATCTATCTACGCTGCTTGCGCATAGTTACGTACTTTGCGTAGCCGCGCGTACTGCGCGTGGGACGCGTGCGCGCTTACGCAACACGTGCACGTTACGCGGAAGTGCCGGGAAATGACTGTTATGCGCATGCGCGCAAGCGCGTGTCTTTTTTACGCGCACGCGTACTTTTTGCCGTAAGCGTACCGTAAGCGTACGGTAGGTCATGTGATCTTGAAACACAACTTTTGATTGGTTGAAACTACTTTCAGTTCTAGAACTCTCCTACACCACACCCATTCCCCTCATTTCTGCTTGTGATCCCTTGGGAGAAGGAGCTGGTTTGTCTTTGGGATACGATGGCAGAACAGCAGAGCTCTTCTGAGAGTGAGGCTAGCACCAGCAGCACTGTCTTGAGGCAGAGAGCGAGGAAAGTAAAGCCTTCTTACGTTTGGGAGTATTTTACTTTTCCAGAAGGCCAGCAAAAGGTGAATGCACCCTTAGTTACTTGCAAGCTGTGTAAGCGTGTACTTTCTAGAGGTAATCCTAACAGGAAGTATTCCTTTGGGAATCACACCATGAAGAGACACCTCCAGGAAGTACACAGAAGGACACATGGTCATCTTTTTGGCGGTAACTCTTCAGAAAGACGAGCCAGTACATCCACAGCAGCTCAGCCTGGACCATCATCTGCAGGGCAGACTCCTTCTTCTGCAGGTCAGGTGAGCCCTTCATCTGTGGGGGGAGAATCTCCTTTTGCTGGCCCTCTGGAAATGAACCTTCGATTTCGGAAGGTTGATATTCATTGCACATTTTGTAAAGGTCTAATTTGTCATAGGGAGACCAGTGTTTCCCTAGTGAACAACAAAATAGATCAGCACATTTGTAGCTTTGAATGATTTTCCCATGCTTCCTTTCCTCTGTCCCTGCATGAACACAACGGTTCTTTTAAGAGCCAACCTTATCTTCCATCTTTTTTTTACTTGTTTTTAAAAACTTTTTTTTTTTTTTTTTTACCGTACGCGTACGGTAAGCGTACCTTTTTTTTATTTTTTAAAAAAACCCACTAAAAATCATTTATCTCATTACAAAGTCCTTGAGAGACTACAATTTTTATTATTGACTTACCATACTCACTCAAAAAAATATTTATTCATTTGTTTTTTTTAAAAATAGTTTTTAAAATGGTTGTAGTTTCCGAAAATTTTCTATATCGATCTGAAAATAAAGAAAAAAGTATTAATATTTTTTATCCATTTTATAATACAATACACATATTTACATTTTTTACAAAAAAATATTTTTGCCTTATTTTTGCTGTTTTCAGAATATATTGCATTTCACTATTAATTGTGAAAGCAATTGCATTCATCATTTTACAGCGGGCAAAAAAAATTAACAATCACAAAGATTGTATTAAAAAAGCCCAGAATGTCTTCTCACTTAAACTTATCATTACAGAAATGCATATTATTCTTTCCATCTAATGCAACTGTGAAATCACCAGAGCAAGACGCAATAAATCTCTGTCTATAATTCTTCTATGCACACAGAGTCATGTTTTCACATTAGTGCCAAAACGAAATTTCTTTGCCAATTTCAAAGCACACTTACTGCTCTTTTATTTTTTCAGGGGCAAGTGAAAATCTCTTTTTACAATTTGAAATCACTTTTACAGACTGACACATTATGAAACCACTATTTTTGCTTTATTTAATTGCACGTGTCCAAGCTCTTTTTTTTTCAGACCACCACCATGTGCATTCTCTGTGACTGCCTACACTCCACCAAGGGCAACCAGCCTTAGTGATGCTGAAGGTATTTGCATTACAGACTTAAACCTGAAAACCCCACTGGCTTGTACATACTGTGCATGACTATACACGGCAAGGACATGGGTGTGTGCTAAGCCTCTGCTTCTTCCCCCAAAAATTCGCTCCCCCTTTCCATCTAATGCAACTGTGAAATCACCAGAGCAAGACGCAATAAATCTCTGTCTATAATTCTTCTATGCACACAGAGTCATGTTTTCACATTAGTGCCAAAACGAAATTTCTTTGCCAATTTCAAAGCACACTTACTGCTCTTTTATTTTTTCAGGGGCAAATGTAAATCACTTTTACACACTGACACATTATAAAACCACCATGTGTAACTACAACAAAAACAATTCCCATTTCTATTATTCATTTCTTAAGTTACCACATACATACCCTCTCAAACTGAAAACTCACCTTTAAAATTAGTTAGTTCTGAAAGAAATGTGACACTCAAACAGCAGATTATCAGAGCCAGGATCTCTGTTCTGTTCACCTGTCTCCTCTCAGCAGAACCAGATAATGGCAAACTTTCCCTCTATTTTTCCACACATATACATGTAAGTTTCAAATCTCAGTGCTTCCCCCTTTTTTTTAAATGTAATCACACATTTCTATTGGTTGAAAACCAACCCTTTTCCAAAAGTACCCTGCCCCCAATTTGACTTCTGCCTAGTACCCTTCCCCCAACTTGACTTCTGCCTGCTACCATAGCAACAGCTCATGGAACACTGCTGTGTTCAGTTAGGTCAGAAGTTCGACACACAATGTTTCAATTCCACAGAGCAAGAGTGCTTGACTTTTCAAACCTAACAGCAAATCCATAGTACTGTTCTTTGGTTACACATTTTTTTGTACCAATACAAAACATGCTTGTATTAATTTTCACATACAGCCTAGTTTTTTTTCTAGAATGGTATGAAACAGCCAATCAGTTCTTTTTGTTTTCTAAAAAATATGTATGCCTCCATTTCCAAACTGTCTTTCTTTTCATATTGCCATTCTACTGAAAGACACCTCCTGAGTGCATCCAGTTCTCCTTTGAAGATGTTCACAGTGTGGATTGTAGGGCACAGCTATGTCTTCTGGAGTGAAAAGTTTGCAGAGAAAACAGATATGGTGAGAGACCTTGCTTTGCCAAATGTAGACATTAAATGGATTGGTCAGAGAGGGTTAAAGTGGCACCAATTGATGCCATTGGTGAAATCCTTCATTCAAATCCAACACCCTGACCTCATAATAGTGCACTGTGGTGGCAATGACCTAGGCACTTTGACTGGGGTAGGTCTGGAAATGCTTATGAAGGACACCTTTGCACAACTGTTTACACTTTTCCCTAAAACTGCCTTTGTGTTTTCCAACATATGCCAAAGGCAAAAATGGAACTGGTCCAATCATTTCTGTCCACAGATTGACAAAGCAAGAAAGCACGTCAACAAATCTGTTTCTGCTTTCCTCCGTGACTATGGTATGGGTGCCATTTACCACAACAACTTGCGTTATGACATGCAAGACATTTATAGAGGAGATGGTGTGCACTTCAATGATGAAGGGAACAGAGTCTTCCTCTTGAACCTTAGACTCTGCATCGGTACTTACTTGTAGGTACCACTAAAAAAATGACTTCATAAACACAACAGCTCTTTTTAGAGCTCCCTAATATCTAAACTCTTAAATCTGCTTTTCATTTATTTATTTTTATTTTTTTTACCGTACGCTTACCGTAAGCTTACCGTACGCGTACCCCGTGATTTTTTTTAAAATCAATAAATGTTTTTTTTGTACTTTTCTGTCCTTCTTTGACCCCCTTACAAATGTTAGGGGGTCTGTAACTCTCCTCATTGCCCCCTTTCCTTGTTTTCACTCTTTTTTTTCAGAGTGAAATACACAAAATGGCGGCCGCCGCTTCCTGGTTTCAGCCGATTCGAATGTTTACTAAGATCTAACAGCCAATCAGAATCGCGCTCGCGCACGCCGCCGTACGCTTACCGTAAGCGTACGGTAAGCGTACCGTAAGCGGGCTCAGATATATATATTGATTTAAAGGCTATTTTCTCAGAATCTACTGAACAGATTTACACCAAACCTACAAAAGGCACTTCCTTGACCTAGGGACTACCTCTCTGCCAAATTTTGAGTAATTCTGTTCAGCCGTTCGGGCTGTAGCTCGTTCTAAAGGTCCTATGGAAAAATGCATGGGAAAAACGCGTTTTGGGACCCCCCTTTTATCTCAGCCCCCGCTTGACGGATCCCCCCGAGACTTTCAGGGTAGGAGCGGAGCGTAGCGCCCCACCTATTTTGAGAAATTCGCCAGGATTCGTCGACCGGCGCGAAAGTTATTCAAAATAGAATGTTGAGGTTTTCCTATGGAAACGTGGTCCTAACTATAACTACCTACTGGCGACCGCCAGTAGGTAATATATCATATATATATATATATATATATATATATATATAAATATATATCCGTATTGCTCGTCTCATACACACTCCCATAGGCCAGGATAAAGACGAAGTGGACCCAAAATTGCTGGTGCTGTTATTTTATTCTGTTATGTGCCCTGCACCAACCGCCATTACGTGTTTCGGCCTTCCAGAGGCCTTGATCACATATATATATATATATGTGTGTGTGTATATATGTATGTGTATATGTATGTACGTATGTGTGTATGACCTATATATATATATTTTATACCAAATGCCCTGAAGCCTTCACAGAACGCACTCAGCAGCAGGCCCACCTTCCGGTCATTTATTGGCAACTCTCCTTTACATCCAAGTCCATTAATTAGCTTTAGCCTGACGCGTTTCAAGACTCTTCGTCCCTTCTTCATAGGCAGCTTGCAAGTAAGTACAAATTGCTTTCCTTTTATTTAAATGTCTCTTAATTCGTTTTTCGCCCTCAGTGGGCTGCACTCAATTCCTGGCATTCTGGAACACGTAGTTCTGAAAAGCAGCATTGTATATCCCACAGTGGGTTCGGACTCACTTGTTAAATAAAAACACATTTTTTCTGTAGTAGAAGGTTGAATGTGCAGGAAAGTTCATTATGCCTGGCTTGCTGCGCTGTATTGGTTGAAAGCAGTTTACACCACAGCCTTTTAATTTTTCAAAGATGGTGCAGTCCTGTCATGACGGGGGCCGCCGTGTGAATTTATTTTATACCAAATGCCCTGAAGCCTCAGCAGCAGGCCCACCTTCCGGTCATTTATTGGCAACTCTCCTTTACATCCAAGTCCATTAATTAGCTTTAGCCTGACACGTTTCAAGACTCTTCGTCCCTTCTTCATAGGCAGCTTGCAAGTAAGCACAAATTGCTTGGACACTATGTCAAACCACGCCCACTGAGGGTTACGAACTAATCAAACATGCAAATTGATGGAAAAAAAAGAGTGCCTTTTCTGTCATTTGGTTTAGCAAGCCTATGATTAAGATGTTCACACATCGAAACGCGTCAGGCCACTGATTAATCCGTGATGCCAAGGAGTCTGTGAAATGTGAAGCCCCCCGTCGAGTGCACCGCCAAGCTTTCGGGCATTTGTTGTATCGTACTATATATATATATACACACATATATCTATGTATTTATATATATCACTGAAAAAAACACAGGTTTCAGGGATGTTATAGTTAGTTGGACATTTCACTCGTACAAAACCAGAGAAATTCGACCGTTATAGTTAGTTCAGCTAACTATAACTCGCGCCCCCGCAATGCACTGCTGATGATGTCGTTGTTATGTCCTGCGAGACACGTTCTAGTGTCTCGACAGGCATAGAGTTTATAGCCACTCCCCTATGGGAGTGGACACACTTGCACCCCCACACGCATCCCTCACAGGCATCACGAGTGACGTGAGCCTGCTAATAAAAGGGCCCGAGTGCACGGGCTCGAGGCTAGTTTTCCAGTACCACATTTCAGTGTCTGTGTTGTCCTTCCTACATCATGTGGGCCTAGGGCCTGGAACATTAAACTGGCGACAAGCGGGCTAATCCCGCGTGTGCAGCTGCCGTTATTGTTAGTGGTGAAGGGGAGTGAGCCTTGCCCATGCTGTGGGCGCCCCTGCCACCAATGAGGCGGAAGGCGCTGGTGTCTGCGTGCCGAGAGTGCCCCTAGAAGCATAGAGGGGAGTCCTTTGTTATACGAGACATGTTCTAGTGTCTCGACAGGCATGGAGTTTATAGCCACTCCCCTATGGAAGTGGACACACTTGCACCCCCATATGCATCCCTCACAGGCGTCACGAGTGACGTGAGCCTGCTAATAAAAGGCCCCGGGTGCAAGTGCTCGAGGCTAGTTTTCCAGTACCACATTCCAGTGTCTGTGTCGTCCTTCCTACATCATGTGGGCCTAGGGCCCGGAACATAACAGACGTCACATATTGCATTAATCATGACATGCCCAGTGACTTCACTGATGACATCTCCTGGACCAGGAGGTACCAGGATGGATTCTTGGCCCCCAAAGTCCCTCAGGAGTAAATTGGACTTCATCCCCCACCTCGTAGTCAGCCAGGAGGCGTGTTTGCAGAGTGGCAGAGAAAGGGGGGCATGGCCTCCAAACACATCTTAGCAATCCCACTGTGTGGGACTTACTGGAGGTAACAAAAGGGGTAGCTGGCCCCCAAGGACATACTTGGGGGCCAAATACCCCTCCTATTACTCCAGTAAGTCCCACACAGCAGGATTGCTAAGTTCTCATAGCTGGCCACACCCCCTTTGCCCACCACTCTGCAAACGCGCTCACTGGCACGCTCTTGGATGGGGATTGAAGTCCCCTTCGCTGCTGGGGGTCCTTTAGGGGCCAACTAGCCTACCTGTTACGTCCAGTAAGCCCCACACAGTGGGATTGATGAGAGGTGGACATAGACCATGCCCCCTTCCTCAACCACTCTGCAAACATGCCTCCTGACATGCTCTTTGTTGGGGGATGAAGTCCCCTTGTCTCCTGAGGGTCCCTAGGGCCAACTAGCCCACCAGGTACCTCCAGTAAGCCCCACACAGCTGGATTACTGAGAGTGGTCCGAGGCCACACCCTCTTTTTACACCACTCTGCAAAAACGCCACCTGGCGCACTGCTGCTCGGGGGATGAAGTCCACTTGTGTCCTGAGGTCCTCAGGACAAAAGAGGACCTCATCGCCCCACCAGCAGTGAACCAAGAGACATGTTTGCAGAATGGTGTAAAAAGGGGCATGGCCTCGGACCACCTCTCTGCAATCCAGCTGTGTGTTGCTTACTGGAGGTACCTGGTGTGCAAGTTGGTCCCCAGGGACCCTCAGTATTCAAGGGGACTTAATTCTCCAACTTAGAACGCGCCAGGGAGCGCGTTTGCAGATTCATGTAGGAAGGGGGCAAGGCCTCCAGCGAGGTGCCGGTTTCTTTTTTAATGTTTTTCTTATTTTATGGGAGGGGGGTTGCGTGGCCCCCCTTCCCTGGGCCACTTTTGGACCCGGGGACCCCATCCCCCGGAGCCTGGTAGCCTTGTTTTTTTTATTTGGAGAGGGCAATTATGGCCCCGGGGAACCCCATCACCCGGGGCCTGGCCAGCCTTCTATTTTTTTTGGCCCCCCTCCTCAGGTCAATTATGGCCCGGGGACCCCATCCCCGGGGCCGGCCTTTTTTTTTAGATTTTATTTTATATTAATTGAAAAAGGGGAGGGGGGCCGAGTGGCCCCCCTCCCGGGCCACTTCTGGCCCTAGGGACCCCAGCCCCTGGGGCCTGGCCTCATCGTTGGGGACCGTGGGGGGAGCCCCAATGCCCCCATGGTCCCAACCGGCTCCCCGCCACCTGCGGGAGCTGGCATTGCTTTTGCAAAAGGGGAGCTGCTGACATGCAGCTCCCCTTGTGCAAAAGCAATCTGCTTTGGTTTTTGGAAGCGGGAGCAGGTTTCCTGCTCTCGCTTCCAAAAACCAAAGCAGAGTTTGCTACCCCTGTCATAACAAACGGCAATGTCCCGGGGGTGGGCACCCCGAGACATTGCAGGAACCAGCACTGGGGGGTGGCAGTCCCCAGGGCCATCAAGGGCTCCAGCAGGGGGGGCCGCGTGGCCCCCTCCCTACATTTTCAAAGCCCCAGTGAGGTGGTGGTCCCTGGGGCCGGGGGGCCGCCATGGACCCCGACATTTGAATAATTAGTGCCCGGGAGGTGGTGGTCTCCGGGCAGTGTGGGGGAAGCAAGTGCTCCCCCACACCTATTTTATATCAATTTAAGCCCTGGGGAGGTGGCGGTCCCCAGAGCTGCGGAAGGGCCCATTGCCCCCATGCATAATTAAATAAAGCCCCGGGGAGGTGGCGGTCCCTGGGGCTTGGGGGGGCCTGGAAGCCCCCCACATCCAAATGAAGAAGCCCCGGGGAGGTGGCAGACCCCATGGCTGCGGGGGTGCCACGTGCCCCCCTCATATAATTAGCATAGCCCCGGTGAGGTGGCTGTCCCCGAGGTTGCGGGGGACTCGCTGGCCCCTGCTATATAATTTTGGCATTGCCCTGGGACCTGGCCCACCCGGGGCTCATTAAAATGAAGCGCAGGCTTCATTATTTTTAATTTTCTCTGCACGATTTGCGCATCCAGCGCGAATTCTGCCTTTTGAAAAACAAATATATATTTTTTTGTCCCTGTGGGACCCCCTGAGCAGGCCTAGGGGGTCAGGGTGTTTCTACCCTGCCCCTTTTTCTTGTTTTCTTCTTTCTTTCACCCTTTTTCCTGTGACGAAGTTACCGAGTCACAAGATGGCTGCCAACACTTCCTGGTTTGGAGTGCTGGCAGCCAATCAGAGTGAAGCTCGTGCCCGGGAGGGTTCGCAAACCCTCCTCAGTGCTCAGATATTGATATTTTTATTTTTTTAATTCCTCAGAAACTATTGAACGGATTTGCTCCATTTAACAAAAAGAGTGCTTTGTGAACCAAGAGCTAACTTTTTGCCAAATTTGGTGTAATTCCGTTCAGCAGTTCTGTCTGTGGACATGTCTAAAGTTCCTATGGAAATTAACATGGGGAAAACATGTTTTGGGACCCCACTTTTTTCCCAGCCCTCGCTTGATGAATCACCCCGAATCTTTCAGGGCAGGAGCTGACCTGAGTGAACCATTAGTTTTGAAACTTTCACGAAGATTCGTCAAACGGCGCCACAGATATTGCCAAATATATATGTATATATATATATATATGTATTACCTACTGGCAGTCGCCAGTAGGTAGTTATAGTTAGGACCACGTTTCCATAGGAAATCCGCAACATTCTATTTTGAATAACTTTGGCGCCGGTCGACGAATCCTCACGAATTTTTCAAAATAGGTGGGGCGCTACGCTCCGCTCCTTCCCTGAAAGTCTCGGGGGGATTCGTCAAGCGGGGGCTGAGATAAAAGGGGGGTCCCAAAACGCGTTTTTCCCATGCATTTTTCCATAGGACCTTTAGACAGGGCTACAGCCCGAACGGCTGAACAGAATTACTAGAAATTTGGCAGAGAGGTAGTCCTCAGGTCAAGGAAGTGCCTTTTGTAGGTTTGGTGTAAATCTGTTCAGTAGATTCTGAGAAAATAGCCTTTAAATCAATATATATATCTGAGCCAGCTTACGGTGCGCTTACGGTGCGCTTACCGTACGCGTACGGTGGCGTGCGCGAGCGCGATTCTGATTGGCTCTTAGATCTTAGTAAACATTCGAATCGGTCGAAACCAGGAAGCGGCGGCCGCCATTTCGTGTGTTTCACTCAGAAAAAAAAGAGTGATAACAAGAAAAGGGGGCAAGGAGGAGAGTTACAGACCCCCTAACATTTGTAAGGGGGTCAAAGAAGGACAGAAAAGTACAAAGAAAACATTTATTGATTTTAAAAAAAATCGCGGGGTACGCGTACGGTAAGCGTACGGTAAAAAAAAAAAAAAAAAAAAAGAAATGAAATGCAGATTTAAGTGTTTAGATATTAGGGGGCTCTAAAAAGAGCCGTTGTGTTTATGAAGTGATTTTTTAGTGGTACCTACAAGTAAGTACCGATGCAGAGTCTAAGGTTCAAGAGGAAGACTCTGTTCCCTTCATCATTGAAGTGCACACCATCTCCTCTATAAATGTCTTGCATGTCGTAACGCAAGTTGTTGTGGTAAATGGAACCCATACCATAGTCACGGAGGAAAGCAGAAACAGATTTGTTGACGTGCTTTCTTGCTTTGTCAATCTGCGGACAGAAATTATTGGACCAGTTCCATTTTTGCCTTTGGCATATGTTAGAAAACACAAAGGCAGTTTTAGGGAAAAGTGAAAACAGTTGTGCAAAGGTGTCCTTCATAAGCATTTCCAGACCTACCCCAGTCAAAGTGCCTAGGTCATTGCCACCACAGTGCACTATTATGAGGTCAGGGTGTTGGATGTGCATGAAGGATTTCACCAATGGCATCAATTGGTGCCACTTTAACCCTCTCTGACCAATCCATTTAATGTCTACATTTGGCAAAGCAAGGTCTCTCACCATATCTGTTTTCTCTGCATACTTTTCACTCCAGAAGACATAGCTGTGCCCTACAATCCACACTATGAACATCTTCAAAGGAGAACTGGATGCACTCAGGAGGTGTCTTTCAGTAGAATGGCAATATGAAAAGAAAGACAGTTTGGAAATGGAGGCATACATATTTTTTTCAAAAAAAAAAGAACTGATTGGCTGTTTCATACCATTCTAGAATAAAAACTAGGCTGTATTTGTAAATTAATAGAAGCATGTTTTGTATTGGTACAGAAAAATGTGTTACCAAAGAACAGTACTATGGATTTGCTGTTAGGTTTGAAAAGTCAAGCACTCTTGCTCTGTGGAATTGAAACATTGTTTGGTGAACTTCTGACCTAACTCCACACAGCAGTGTTCCATGAGCTGTTGCTATGGTAGCAGGCAGAAGTCAAGTTGGGGGAAGGGTACTAGGCAGAAGTCAAGTTGGGGGAAGGGTACTTTTGGAAAAGGGTTGGTTTTCAACCAATAGAAATGTGTGATTACATTTGAAAAAAAGGGGCAAGCACTGAGATTTGAAACTAACATGTATATGTGTGGAAAAAGAGAGGGAAAGTTTGCCATTATCTGGTTCTGCTGAGAGGAGAGAGGTGTAAAGAACAGAGATCCTGGCTCTGATAATCTGCTGTTTGAGTGCCACATTTCTTTCACAACTAACTAATTTTAAAGGTGAGTTTAGAGTTTGAGAGGGGATGTATATGGTAAATTAAGAAATGAATAATAGAAATGGGATTCCTTTTGTTGAAGTTGTGTTTATTATTTTCTGTTTTGGGAGAAATTTAAATGTGAGGAACATGTAAAATAATATGGACTATGTTTTCACGATAAATTAAGGTGTACTGGTATAAAAAAAGAATAGTTTAAGGGTTTGAGGTTGGACTCAGTAATGCAAATACATACAGCATCACTAAGGCTGGTTGCCCTTGCTGGAGTGTAGGCAGTCACCCAGGTTACAAATGGTGCTGGTCTGAAAAAGCAGTTTGGACATGTGCTTTTTTAAGAATCTGAAAAGTGGATTCAAAATGTGTCAGTCTGTAAAAGTGTTTATCACTTGCCAAAAAAAAGAGTAGTAAGTGTGCTTTCAAATTGGCAAAGAAATTTCGTTTTGTGACTAATGTGAAAACATGACTCTGTGTGCAAATAGGAATTACAGGCAGAGATTTATTGCATATTGCTCTGGTGATTTCACAGTTGCATTAGATGGAAAGGGGGAGCCATTTTTTGGTGCAGAAGCAGACTCTTAGCACACACCCAGCTGCTTACCATGTGGAATCATGCACAGTATTCAGAAGCGAGTGGGGTTTGAGGTTTCAGTCAGTAGTGCAAATACATTCAGCATCACTAAGGCTGGTTGCCCTTGCTGGAGTGTAGGCAGTCACCCAGGTTACAAATGGTGCTGGTCTGAAAAAGCAGTTTGGACATGTGCTTTTTTAAGAATCTGAAAAGTGGATTCATAATGTGTCAGTCTGTAAAAGTGATTATCACTTGCCAAAAAAAAGAGTAGTAAGTGTGCTTTCAAATTGGCAAAGAAATTTCGTTTTGTGACTAATGTGAAAACATGACTCTGTGTGCAAATAGGAATTACAGGCAGAGATTTATTGCGTATTGCTCTGGTGATTTCACAGTTGCATTAGATGGAAAGGGGGAGCCATTTTTTGGTGCAGAAGCAGACTCTTAGCACACACCCAGCTGCTTACCCTGTGGAATCATGCACAGTATTCACAAGCGAGTGGGGTTTGAGGTTTCAGTCAGTAATGCAAATACATACAGCATCACTAAGGCTGGTTGCCCTTGCTGGAGTGTAGGCAGTCACCCAGGTTACACATGGTGCTGGTCTGAAAAAGCAGTTTTCTGCCTAATTTCAAAGCATGACTTTGTGTGCACACAGGAATTATTTTTAGAAATTTAATTTGTGAAGGTGTTATTGTGATTTTCATTTATAGGAAAGGGGTTTATAGTATTTTAAGATTTCTAAAGAACATAAAAAATTTAGTAATATATTTAAATAAAATAAAGGAATTTTTTTTTGTTGTTTTTCAGGTATTGCTGAAGAGCGGTGAACAAAATTTAAGATGCCTACAAAATCCAGAGTAAAGAAAGACCACAAAAAAAACCTATATTTGAAGACAACTGGAGGACCTAAGTTAGTTGGAGATGCTCATGTTGGGAAAAAGAAAAAATCTTCTGGTAAGCAAACAAAAGATTTTTTAAAGAACATATTCAAAAAAAGGAAAAATGTACAAAATGTCTGTACTGGAAAAAATGTTTTCAATAGAAAAGGAGAGGAAAAAATTGAGCATTTAGTTAATGCAAATATACCTTCTGCAACTAAAAAGATAAACTTAAACAGAAAAACAGCGTTTAAAGAGATACGTAGAAAAATGTTTCAGAGAAGAGTTATGTCCAATTTGATAAAGGATGTGAAGAAATATAAGCAAAAGGCTAAGTTTTATAAGAGAAAAAAAGAAATTGAAGCCATTGCAGCAAAGGCATTAGAATTAAAAAGGAAACTATTCATTTTAATTTTGAATAGGATGCGTACATTAGATAAAATGGTTAATGTACTGAAATCACAAAGCAAAAGGAAGAGAGTAGTGAACAGAACAAACTTTTGTAAAGTGTTTTTAGGAAAATGGATGCATAGTTCAAGTAGTGAACCTTTTTTTAATGAAGAGAGCTATTTTCAAAGTAATAGTTTGCTGCATGCAATTGACACCAGAGGTCGTGCTTACGAAGTGAAAAATGGTTGCATAATGGAGAAGGAGATAATGGTTCCAAGAGATGAGGTACAAGTGATGGCGGATGAGGCTATGGGGAGACGTCCTAAAGCCCCAGTGTACACTTGGAATTGTAGTAGTATTTGCACTGTGCGTCAGGAATCTATTGATAAATTTCGTGAGTTTATAAGAGAATATAGTAAAAAAAGTTTAAAACAGAAGATTAAGGTGCTTCAAAGTCTGGATCCATGCAGAGTGAGAGAGAATACTGGTTTGCAGGGTCATTCTCTGGCTTGTCTATCTAGAAAAGTGTGTAATAGTGTTTTCCATCATTTTAGGATGCTTGGCTGTTCATCATACTGAAATGAGAAAGTTTGTGAGACGGTTGTATTTTGCTAAAAGTCCAGCAATAAAGTTAGATGAATTGAATAGGGCTCTGTTCCGTGGAACGGTATCAGATGTAGAGAAGGTTGTTGATGAAATTCAGGTTTGTTACTTTGGTCCTGAACAAAACAGTGCAGAAAAGGACACAGTAAATGAGGAAGAAGTGGAAGAGAATGTAGAACCCTCTGTAAGTAAGACATTTAATGATCACATAACAAAATTTGCAATAATCTCTAATGAAAGACCAAATATTACTTGTATTTGTTGCCGCAGAACTCATTATAGAAAACAAACTAGGAATGTTGATCTCTACAGAAAAAGTGAAAATGAAGATAATTATAAGTGGAAGGATTTTGCCACATATATATTTCTTGAAAATTGTTTTGAATTGGGTGAAGATCAGCGTATTTGTAAATACTGTTACAACAAGTTAGAGGAAAATAGAATGCCGACCAGAGCTGTACATAATAATTTAGACTTGGATGCTATTCCTGCTGAACTTTCTGAATTAAATACATATGAGTCTATACTCATTCAATGTGTTCATCCGTTCCAGACCATAGTACGTATGGAGCCCAAAACTGGTAAATTACCTCCTTCAGATTTACTGAGAGGTTTAAAAGGTAGAGTGGTGTATTTGCCCTTGGATTTGAAAAAAAATATGGAAACTATTGATGCGGATACTTTGGAAACTGAACCATTAATTATTCTGGTTAATGGTGTACCTACAAAGAATAAGAAGATTTGGCAGGAGCTGGTAGATGTACGGAAAGTACAAAGAGCAAATTTGTATTTGGAAAGGAATAACAAATGGTATGAATCAATTTATATAGAAGAAGAAGAAGAAGAAGATTTACAAGAAGACACAGAAACACCAACTGGACAAATTGAAAAAGTGGACAAGTCAAAGGAAGAAGAAATTTATGAACATTTTAGCATACATCCTCTTCATTCAAAAGAAGCTATGGGAGACAATATTGATCTATTTCAGATGAAGAAAGCAAAAGGAACTCCCGTGAGTGTATGGGAGGAAAGCTTGGAAGCTCGATGTTTTCCCCAGCTGTTTCCTAAAGGAAAAGGAGGACGATACGATGAACGTCCGGAACAGATTCCAGCTTCTGAGTATCGGACTACAAGACTATATGCTGAAGATCCCAGATTTCGACAAAGTATTCCTTATTTGTTCCATCTTTTATTTGAAAGCGACTTGTCTGCATTGTCTTATGCAGTAAATCACATTTTAAAAAGTGGAGTACATTTACAAAATGTGTCTGCTAAGGATTTTATGGAGAAAGTGCAGCACCGAGATGATCATTTGGAAACACAACTGATCAATCTGATGGCTTGTCAGCGTGGGACAAATGAATATTGGTACCGACGCCATGGTGAATTAAAATGCATGTTACGGAATTTAGGAACACCAACATGGTTCGTTACCCTAAGCTGTGCTGAGTACGCTTGGGATGATTTACTGGATTTTCTACGAGAGGCAAATTCAAACATTAAAAACATCGAATACAAGACAGCAGGAGAACTGTGCTCATTGGATCCGGTTAATGTTTGCAGATATTTCAATCATAGATTTGAGGCTATGATGTCGTTCATCTGCAATAAAAAAAATCCACCTCTAGGAGAAGTAGTGGATTTCTTTTGGAGAAAAGAGTACCAGGCAAGAGGTGCTCCTCATATTCATATGCTGTTGTGGATCAAGGATGCCCCAAAGTTTGGAACAGATACTGATGAAGCAGTGTTATCTTACATTGAAGAATATGCAACATGTGCTATACCAAAAAGCACAGAAGAGAAAAAGTTAAAGGAGCAAGTTTTACGTTTCCAAAGTCATCGGTGTGGAAAATACTGTCGACGGAAATACAAGAGCAAAGATAAATACTACACTAAATGTCGATTTGGATTTCCTAGACCTGTTCTTTCAAATGGAAGAGTTAACAGTTTTATGTCATCTGTGAGACATACTATCACAAGAAAATCACCTAAGAATACCTACAACCTTAAAAGAAAAGAAGAATCAAAAAATATAAATGTCTACAACCCAGTGATTTTATCCATGTGGAACGCTAACATGGATATACAGTATGTAGCTGACAATTCCATTGCTGTTGCTCGATATGTAACGTCTTACATTACGAAATCAGAAAAAACAGAATTGAAGGAAATGTGGGAAGAGATTTCTCACGAGAAAACTGTCAGTAAGAAGCTGTACAGTTTCAGTTTGAAGATGTTATCGCATCGAGAAATTGGATCCTACGAATGTTCAGATAGGTTATCTTCTGCAAGTCTCTACTCGAAATCAAGAAGAATAATTTGGGCAAGTTTAGGCCTTGCAGCAATGAGAAATCGGGTACTGAAATCTGTTGGAGAAATTGAATATTTGGCCGAGAATGACCCAGAAAGTACAGATATTTTGAAATCAAACATGTTGGACACATATTATCCCAAGAGAAGTCATCATCTGGAGAACATGTGTCTCTATGAAGTGCTGCAGAACTACATTTATTCACGGAAAGCCACAGAAGACATCAACAATGGAAAATATAAAGTCATTGGTGAAGAAGGATGTTTGGTGAAGCAAACAAAAGGAAGTTTGATAAATCACAGGAAGCTGAGTTGCGACACTACTGACAAAAAGGAATTTTACTACTTGGCTCTTTTACAGCTGTTTAAACCATGGCGTACAGAGGATGAACTACTGGGAGAATTTCAAAGCTATGAAGATTCTTTTAATGCTTGCAAAGACAGCATACAATGCAGTACATTCTCAAGT
Source organism: Triturus cristatus (assembly GCF_964204655.1). Taxonomy (NCBI): domain Eukaryota; kingdom Metazoa; phylum Chordata; class Amphibia; order Caudata; family Salamandridae; genus Triturus; species Triturus cristatus. The sequence goes on from NC_140582.1 coordinate 945,764,536, forward strand.
TATCTGCAAATGTTAAATGAAGAAATTGAACAGGAAACTACAATTGCAGCAGAAATAGCTAGAGACAGTTCTCAGGACAGCCAAAGTTCAGGAACACTCAGTCAAGATCCCCTAGGACAACCAATCGTTGAAAATGAAGCATCAATAGCCATGAATGAAGTGGAAACGGCTATGAATCAAGCTCAAGAAGAATTTATAGACTTACAAAATTTGGAAAGACAACTGAACGAAGAGCAGCAACAAATTTATGAAGAGATCAGAAACAAAATTGATCACGGATTTCTACATGAAAAAAAAGAGTGCTCATGCACATCATTTCATCCAATCAGGATGTATGTAAGCGGACAAGCTGGAACTGGAAAAAGTTTCCTAATAAAAGTCATCAGAAGCTACCTACAGCAAAAAACGGATTCTACTTTGTCTTGTGTGGTTACTGCTCCAACTGGGTTAGCAGCATATAACATAAAAGGAATCACTTTACATCGTTTGCTAATGTTACCAGTGGAGCATGAGAACAAAATACAATACAACAAGCTAACTGGAGAAGCATGCTTGGAAGTTTCAAGAGTATTGAAGAAGATGCAAGTTCTCATTATTGATGAGGTGAGCATGGTATCAAACTTAATGCTTGCCTTTGTGCATTTAAGAATGCAGCAAATTCTGAAGACAGACTATGACGTGTTATTTGGAGGAAAACACGTCATAGTTTTTGGAGATCTTTTGCAACTTACTCCAGTTAAAGGACAACCAGTGTTTAATACTGTGACACATGAAGACACGAAGAAGTCATTGGGAAGCATCGGTAATACAAATATTTGGTCCTTCTTTGAGTACAAGGAACTTACTACTAATATGAGGCAAGCAAACGATGAAGAATATGGAAGTATTCTGAAAGATATCAGAATTGGACTACTCACTGAAGCTGGCAAAAAAGCATTACAGAGTCGGCTGCTACATAATTTATTTCCAAAGGAAAAAATAGTTGCAGAGAAGATATACAAGAACATTGCAGAAAAGAAAAGTGTCATCTGCTTAATGCCAACTCTACGTGAATGCTCAATATTCAATGAGGAGCTTTTGAAATTGGAAATGGAAGATATCAGGAAATTGGAAGCAGTGGACAAAATTGAGGATGGAAGAATTACTGTCACATTAACAGGCACACTGAAAAATAAATTGGATTCACTAGAGAAGAACATTTCCAAAACAGCTGGATTAGAAAAAAATCTATATGTTTGCATGAACTGTAGAGTATTTTTAAGGAGAAATTTGGATGTTGAAAAAGGTTTAGTTAATGGAGCTATGGGAAGAGTTGTGGGTTTTATTAATTATCAGGAAAAAGATGGAATTGAATGTTTAAAAATAAAATTTGATCAGATAGAAGAAGTTAAAGACATTTGTCGTTGTTCAGTTCGTTTCATGCTTGTGAAAGACTTATATGTACGTAGGAAGCAGTTTCCGTTTTCGCTAGCATATGCTGTAACTATTCACAAGTCTCAAGGATTGACTGTAGATTGTGCATTTGTGAACATTGGTTCAACTGTGTTCAAAGAAGGTATGGCATATGTTGCTTTGTCACGAGTGAAAACATTATCAGGTTTATTCATGATAGACTTTGATGATTCAAAAGTTAGTGCTGATACAAATTGTGTAAAGGAGTATAATAGATTAAGAAGAAGCTATGCTCCTCATTTAGGTCAGTATCCTGTGTTGGAGAAACGTGTAGTTTCTCGTAAAAGGAGAAATGAGAATATCTGTAATGAAGATGTAGAGAGGAGGAAAAAAAAGAGGAGTGATGTAATTGCAAGCAAAAAGAATAAGGAAAATGAAGAACAGGTTGTAGGATGTCATTTTGAAAATAGCTCTGGTGTCAACTGCTACGCTAATGTAGTGCTGAATGTTGCATTTTATCTGGAAAATTTGCAAGAGCAGATAATAGTAAATCAGGGAAAAAGATTCTGTTCTGTGCTGAGTCTCCTTTTTGAAAAGCTGAGTAATGATAAAACTCAAATAGAAAGTGCTACTGAAATTAGAAAAGTTTTAGATGTATGTTCAGGACGAACACAGTTTTCTCAAAATGTACAGCAAGACGCACAGGAATTCTTGATGTATTTTCTTCAGGTACTGGAAGAAGAAGGGGTTCCCATTGAAAATTTATTTGGTCTCTCTTATAAATGGGAACATAGTTGTGAAAACTGTTATAATATATGTGGCTCTAATGTTGATAATGAAAGGTTTATTTATTTAACATTGCCAGAGAGTAAAACAGTCACTTTTGCTAAATTAGTTAAAGATGCTAATCATAGCATGCAATGCGGTGAGTGTAAATCTGACATGTTTTCAACGTTAATTTTAAAGGAATACGGACAGTATGTAATTTTAATGATGCAACGATGTAGAGCTGATGGTTAAAAATTGGATACTTTAATAAAGAAGTTTACAGGACAGCAATGATCAATTTCAGGAAAAACTTTTGTAACAGTTGCAATAATTTTCCATGATGGACCTACTGTAACTTCTGGTCACTACACAGTTTATCTTAAATGTGAAAAAGGCTGGACACTGTGTAATGATTCCCAATTGATTTTTAAGCAACGTTTGCCTTTTGATTTAGCAAATTCCTATCTAATCTTCCTGACACCTAAATTTTAGAGAGATTTGGCAACATCTGGACAAAACAATTTTACCATTTTATTGGATTACCATTTGGAATTTACAAATAAAAAGATTTAACAAATTATCATTTGGCCTAATGGAAAGGTAACCAATTGTAATGTGGAATTTTTCCATTTTTTAAGGAAACTTTGGAAAACCAAAAATTTAGAAAAAATCGGTAACATCTGCACAATTTAAATTTTGGAATGTTATTGGATTGCCATTGGAAATTTTTTCAAAAAAGATTTTTAAAATTACTATTTGGCCATGCGGAAAGGTAAACAATTCTATTGTGGACTTATTTAATTATTAATAAATCTTTCGGTAACCAAAATGTTACAGAGAATCGGTGAGATCTGTACAATTTAAACTTTAGATTTTTATTGGATTACCATTGGAAATTTAACCAAAAAAGAATTTTAAAATTACTATTTGGCCTAAAGGAAATGGAACCAGATGTATTGTGGAGTTATTTGAGATATATTATTGTGATTATACTTATGAAACAAAAATATCAGACGGTATTTTAAAGAAATAAGTATTGATATTAGATGATATTTTTTAAGAATATTATGCATTTCTATAAAGTTATGTTTATGCAAAAAGAGATTGTGGGCTTTTTTAAAACAATCTTTGAGATTGTTAATTTTTTTTTTGCCCGCTGTTAAATGATGAATGCAATTGCTTTCACAATTTATAGTGAAATGCAATATATTCTGAAAACAGCAAAATAAAGGCAAAAATATTTTTTGAAAAATATGTAAATATGTGTACTGTATAATAAAATGTTTTATTAAATATTAATACTTTTTTCTTTTTTTTCAGATTGAGATAGAAAATTTTCGAAAACTAGAACCATTTTTAAAGCAATTAAAATTTTTTTTAAATGAATAAATATTTTTTTGAGTGGGTATGGTAAGTCAATAATATCATGGTCCCTTTTTTCCACTTCTCTACAATCACATTTTCAATTTTTAATTGTAGTCTCTCAAGGACCTTGTAATGTGATAATTGATTTTTAGTGTTTTTTTAAAAAAAAAACAAAAAAAAAACTTACGCGTACCGTACGCGTACGGTAAAAAAAAAAAAAAAAAAAGTTTTTAAAAACATATATAAAAAAAAGATGAAAGGTAAGGTTGGCTCTTAAAAGAGCCGTTGTGTTCATGCAGGGACAGAGGAAAGAAAGATTGGGAATATTAGATGGTACGACAAGTGTGCTGATCTATTTTATTGTTCACTAGGGAAATACTGGTCTCCCTATAACTAATTAGATCATGACAAGTGGCGCACCGTACTTCAACCCTCGCAAACCGAGGGTTAATTTCCAGAGGACCAGAAAAAGGAGATGCTCCCACCACAGATGAAGGGCTCAACTGACCTGCAGAAGAAGGACTCAGCACTGCAGATGATGGTCCAGGCTGAGCTGCTGTGGATGTGCTTGGTTGATTTACTGAAGGGTTACCTTCAGTAAGTGGAGCATGTGTCCTTCTGTGTACATCCTTAAGGTGTCTCATCATGGTGTGATTCCCAAAGGAATACTTCCTGTCGGGATTCCCTCTTGAAAGTACACGCTTACACAGCTTACAAGTCACTAAGGGTGCATTTACCTTTTGCTGGCCTTCTGGAAAAGAAAAATACTCCCATATGTAAGAGGTCTTTTGTTTCCTCGCTCTCTGCCTCAAGGTAGTGCTGCTAGCCTCACTCTCAGAAGAGCTCTGCTGTTCTGCCATCGTATCACAAAGACAACCCAGCTCCTTCTCCCAAGCAGAAATGAGGGGAATGGGTGTGGTGTAGGAGAGTTCTGGAACTGAAAGTAGTTTCAACCAATCAAAAGTTGTGTTTCATGATCACATGACCTACCGTACGCTTATGGTACGCTTACGGTGCGCTTACGGCAAAAGTACGCATGCGCGTAAAAAAGACACGCGCACGCGCGCATGCGCAAAACAGGCACGCCCCTTCACTTCCGCGTAACGTGCGCGTTCAGCGTACGCGTTACGCGCTATGCGCGCGTGACGTGCATCTACGCAAATTGTGTAAATGAACGCAAACAGCGTAGAAATCTAACGTAATTACAGCGAGGCGTGCGCTTACCGTACGCGCACGGTAAAAAAAAAATAAAATAAAATGTATTGCTAATAAATTTTACCTGTTTATTTTAAAAAAATTGTAAAATAAAAACATATTGTAGAATTTTTAAAATTTAACCATAGTCTTTAAAAAAGGATAGACAATTAAAATAAAAATATGTAAAAAAAAAAAAGAAGAAAAAAAAAAAATTGCATTTAAAAAACCTTGCAAATTCACTGAAAAAAACATGGGTTTCACTCACGTTATAGTTAGGAATTAGCATTTAAAAAACCTTGCAAATTCACTGAAAAAAACATGGGTTTCACACATGTTATAGTTAGCTGGACATTTCACTCGTAAAAAACCATTGAAATTCCCCCGTTATAGTTAGTTCAGCTAACTATAACTCGCGCGCCCGCAATGCACTACTGATGACGTCACATATTACATCACTCATGACATGGTCAGTGACATCACTCATGAGATCACTGATGACATCTCAAATGACATCACTGATGACATTATCCTTGTGACAGAGTGGTAGACCTCCTCTCACCCTAATATAACCTTTGATACACACATTTAAAAATAGAGACTGAAATTTTCAAAAAAATGGACATACCAATAACAGTTACAACAACCTATTCAGTAATTCCAAGATCCACATACACATCCACTCATCCACCAACAATCCTATACAGTCACTCATACATGTACTCACACATCATATGTACTCATACACCTAAACATCCTGTAACACAATGCCACTCATTCATAGAGTTACTCACACATAGTCACTCATGCTAATAAAGAATCAAACATCCATTTACTTGCATATACAGTTATACACACACCACCACACTTACTTTTACAGAAACTTACACATACTTAGTCTTTTAAACAATCACTTATAGAAACACATACTTATTCATACAGGAAGTCTACCAATCTCTCACTCTCACATATACTCACTTATAAACACCAATACTCACATATACTAGTTTAAAACATATGTAGTTACTCATAAAGACACTATTGAGACAGTCATTCACTCACTAACACACCCATACACACACTCATCCACCCATACGGTCCTGCACACATGCTGTCTTCAACACATACAAACAGTGAGTCACTCATTCATGCACCTATGCACTACGTAATAACCCCCACCGAACCATGAAGACACTCAGACACTCATACTGATACTCAAAAAACCAACTAATAACCTATATAGACACTCATGTAGCTACTCACCAACCCATGCAGCCACTTATATACAAAGTGAGAGACTGAGACAGGTATTTACACATTTAAACATTACTCACTTAGCCATGTATTCATAAAGATACACTTAATCAGTCAGTAATACAATCAATTTTTCAAAAACAAATCATCAATTTAGACACTTATATACTCATTTATTCTTCCATCGACCTTGAGATATACATATATTAAACATATTTAATTTTCAGAAAAACACACATTCACTGGATGATGTCATCAGTGATGTCATTTGAGATGTCATCAGTGATGTCATGAGTGATGTCACTGACCATGTCATGAGTGATGTAATATGTGACGTCATCAGTAGTGCATTGCGGGCGCGCGAGTTATAGTTAGCTGAACTAACTATAACGGGGGAATTTCAATGGTTTTTTATGAGTGAAATGTCCAGCTAACTATAACATGTGTGAAACCTTTGGTTTTTTCATTGAATATATATATATATATATATATATATTATCTACTGGCGGTCGCCAGTAGATAGTTATAGTTAGGATCGTGTTTCCATAGGAAATCTGAAAATTCTATTTTGAATAACTTTGGCGCCGGTCGACGAATCCTCGCGAAATTTTCAAAACTAATGGGGCGCTACGCTCCGCTCCTACCCTGAAAGTCTCGGGGTGATTCGTCAAGCGGGGGCTGAGAAAAAAGGGGGTCCCAAAACGCGTTTTCCCCATGCATTTTTCCATAGGACCTTTAGACACAGCTAGAGCCCGAACGGCTGAACAGAATTACTTGAAATTTGGCAGAGAGGTAGTCCTCAGGTCAAGAATGTGCCTTTTGTAGGTCTGGTGTAAATCTGTTAAGTAGGTCCTGAGAAAATAGCATTTAAATCAATATATATATCTGTAAGCGCGCTCTGTGCGCTTACCGTAAGCTTACCGTACGCGTACGGTGCCGTGCGCGAGATCAATTCTGATTGGTGGTTACATGACTGTAAACATTCGAATCGGTCGAAATCAGGAAGTGTCGGCCGCCATTTTCTGTCTCTCGCACTGAGAAACAAAGGTGGGGAACGTGAAACGGGGGCAACGAAGAGAGTTGCAGACCCCCTAGTGTTTGTCAGGGGGTCCACAAAGGACCCAAAAGTACGAAAAATAAATTTAATAATTTTTAAAAAAAATCGCGGGGTACGCGTACGGTAAGCTTACCGTACGCGCCCGGCAAAAATTTTTTTAAAAAAATAAATAAAGAAGTAACAATCACATTTATTAAATAAATTAAAGGACCCACAAGCTAGAAAAAAACAAATGTTACTGCGTAAAAAAAGGCGAGGCGCGCACGGCATGGACTGCGCAACGTGGGCGCGCGGTGCGCGAAGGGTGTGCGCATAGTGAAAAACCAGAAAAAAAAAAAAAAATACATAACTTAGCATTTAAAAAACCGTACAAATTCACTGAAAAAACCATAGGTTTCACACACGTTATAGTTAGGAATTATCATTTACAAAACCTTGCAAATTCACTTAAAAAACCATAGGTTTCACACATGTTATAGTTAGCTGTACATTTCACTCGTAAAAAACCAATGAAATTCCACGTTATAGTTAGATCAGGTAACTATAACTTGCGCGACCGCAATCCACAATGTGTAATTTCAGATGTCATCATTGATGTCATGAGTGATGTCACTGACCATGTCATGAGTGATGTACTATGTGACGTCATCAGCAGTTTATTGTGGGCGCGCAAGTTATAGTTACCTGATCTAACTATAACGTGAAATTTCATTGGTTTTTTACGAGTGAAATGTACAGCTAACTATAACATGTGTGAAACCTATGGTTTTTTAAGTGAATATATATATATATGCCAACTCGATCTCTTCACTTTGCTCGCTGTTCGCCTGAACGAAGGGCGTGTCGTCACGGGATTTCTGCAGCAAAATCCTATTAATTCATAACAATCCTTGCAAAAGGAAGACGACGCCGTGTGCGATATAACCAATGTTTATTTCGTCAGACCGCCTTCATCGGATGCGTTTCGGCTGATCCCAGCCTTGCTCATCAATGACGAGGGAGCATTCACACAGTGTTTTTAAACATCACCATTTCAAAGTGTAAAACTACATGTGTTTAACAGAAACAACAGACTTTATCTAAAATCTAGAATTCAACATGCACAAACATTACATTGTTTTTCATCAGGGATCAAGATTGCAACTAGAAAAACATTAAAATTATCGCCCTAGTGGGCAAACCGATATGACAATGATTATAGGTCATGCAGAATCACATGGTCCGAAAAATTAGGCAAGCAAACTATCCTGCACCATCAGAAATTTAAGAATTGGGTTTTTTACGCGAAGAGAGACGCTTCAATTTGAGACCACGGCAACCACGGCAAAATCAAACCCCTCAAAGAGGAAGAGGCAGAGGCGCAAGAGGAGGCAGGGGTCAAAGCACAGAAATACCGATAGAGAAGAAGAAGAAACAATGGAACAAGAAATAGAGAATGAAGATAACACCGTTATCAATCTTACCGACATTGTTATTTCAAAACAAGAAGAAAAAATCCTATCTCTGGAACTGTCTTACTGTGCTGCATCAGAAATGAATTATGTTCAAACAATGATCAATTTATTTAGATTTATGAGAATGCTTAAACTCAAAAAACCCTTTGCAATGCAACAACCCACATCACAGGGGTCAAGTCACGGTATAATCGAAGCCGAGGAGGGTTTACAAATACGAGATTTGAGATTGCTCCAAGACTTGAAAGATTTAGAATGTGAACAAACAACATTGAGACCAAGAGAAGAAACATCTGTGGTGGAGACACAAGATGTATATGGCACAGAACCCACGAATTTTAGGCCTACTTCCAGATTTACTCCCATGACAATTCGGGACTCGATTGATGTATACAATGATTTGGTAACAAATGACCTTAACCCCTTCAGTGCCCATGACGAGCTGGACTCGTCATGGGCCGCGGTGGCGCTGTGCCCATGACGAGTCCAGCTCGTCATAGACCCCGCCCGCTAATGCAACGGCCGGCACTGGGCGGGGAAAGGGGCGGGCACTGAAGGGGTTAAGAGTCTATCTGAGAATACTAATAAACAATGCAGAAAAAATTCACAGCAACAAAAAGACTACTTTGCCTTATTTAACAAATTGTCAAATGACGGTAATTGTATAGTAAGAAACTCAGATAAGGGGGGCAACGTAGTCCTGTGGTCAAGAGTAAAATATCTCAAAGAAACATATGTACAGTTAAATAACACTGACTGTTACATACTCACGACCAAAGAAAACATGTTGGACTCTCATCGTAAATTCAACATAGAACTATGTGATTGGCAAATGAATGGTTTTATAAGCCAGGAGGAGTTTCAGTACCTTTAAATAGACACACCAGTGATTCATGTGCTGTACCTAATACCAAAGGTACATAAGGATCCTGAGAACCCTCCTGGCCGACCAATAATTTCTGCCATAGGTAGTGCTTTTGAGCACACATCTAAATATGTTGATTCTTTCTTGTAGACTTTCGTGAAATCTTTGCCATCCTATGTTCAGGATACAGGGGATTTTTTAAAGAGAATATTTGACATCCCCTGGGAAGAGGATCTATTGTTAATGACTATTGATGTCTCCACATTGTACACAAGTATTGTCCACATGGACGGTCCTAATGCAGTGAAGCACTTTTTAGGTGCAAGGTCGTTGAAATTGTGGCACCACACATCAATGTTGATGAGGATGATAGAAGTTTGTTTGAAAAACAATTTTTTTATCTTTAACAATGAATTGTTCCAACAGAGATGCGGTACTGCGATGGGCACCTGCTTAGCCCCCAGCTATGCGAATTTGCATATGGGCTGGTGGGAGGAGCAGGTGATCCAAATGCAGTATCATGAAATATGGGAGAATAATGTGGTCCATTGGTACAGGTATATTGATGACCTTTTTATTGTTTAGAGAGGTACAAAAAAAGAGACAGAAGGTTTTTTAAAACAGATTGAGATCAATAATTTGAATTTGCATTTTACAAGCACACTCGGTCCATGCAGTGTCAATTTTTTAGATCTCACAATATATGTGGCAAATAACCGATTGGAAACCAAGCTATATGGGAAGCCCACAGCGGGCAATACCCTGTTGCATACGAGTAGTTTCCACCCTACTAGTCTAGTGAGAAGTATTCCCTATGGTGAGGGTTTAAGGGTAAAAAGAAACTGCAGTGAAAAAGCAGAAGCAGAAAAAGAGATCAAAATCCTTAAATCCAGATTCCGCAAAAGAGGCTATCCCAATGAATGATTAATAGTGCCCTGACTAAAGTAAATCATCAAGACAGAGAACAAGTTTTGTTCAGAAATAGGGAGAAAGAAAATCAGATAAATGAACAGGAGTCTCTTTTCAGACTAATAACTGCGTATAGTCTTCATCATGCCAGCATAAGAAAGATAATGAATAAGTACTGGTTTCTAATACGGAATGATCCAATCTTGGGAAAGAAGGCCCCACGAAATCCAGCAATACATTTCAGAAGAGCCCCCCACATGAAACAAAGTCTTGTGAGCAACACACTTAAAGATGTAAAAACGACTAGTGGTCCAACATGGTTGAAAAGGAAACAGGGATTTTTAAAGTGTGCTAAATGCAAAGCCTGCCAAATTGGTAAAAATATGGAGGCTTACAATACAAATCTGAACCCTAAACTGAAGAAAATCAAAGGCAAATACACGTGCAAAACAGATCATGCAGTATACATTTTGCAATGCCCATGTAAATTAATTTACGTGGGAAGCACAGTTTTAGAAGTACACAAACGCGTGTTGCAACACATTTGTGCTATTAAACATGGGGATAAAAATTACCCCCTAGCACGTCATATCGGAGAAAAACATAATCAGGACACTAAGGGCCATACATATTACGTAGTTGACTCGGTGCCTGCAAGCCAGAGGGGAGGCAACCGAGAGGAAATTTTGAGAAGATTAGAGTCTAAATACATAATTGAATTTAACTCAAAAGGTCCCCCTGGTCTCAATACAGGGGAGGACTTACATACACATTTATGAAATTAAGAGAGCAGATGAAATTCCGCTTCCCAAGAGCATTCAGTAAACATAAAACAAATAAAACAAGAACAAAAAAGTTTTTTTTAAATAAATGTTTTTAATTCACATTCACTGTCTCGTAACATAAATGAGCACTTTTTGAGAAACCAGCAGTCATCTGAATACTAACAGCCCACTTGGGCTGCATACCACGTTGATGCAGATTCTTTAATTAATTTTTCGGGCCATGTGATTCTGCATGACCTATAATCATTGTCATATCAGTTTGCCCACTAGGTCGATAATTTTAATGTTTTTCCAGTTGCAATCTTAATCCCTATTGAAAAACAATGTAATGTTTGTGCATGTTGAATTCTAGATACTGTACAGATTTTAGATCAAATCAAAAAACGGACATGTAAGGTGTGCATGAAAAACTACAGGTTTGTTTTCTATGTCCATTGAGATGTAGTTTTCTGCATATTGTAGTAAAAACTACAAGTCTGTTGTTTCTGTTCATACACATGTAGTTTTACAATTTGAAATGGTGATGTTTAAAAACATGGCGTGAATGCTCCCTCGTCATTGGTGAGCAAGGCTGGGATCAGCCGAAACGCATCCGATGAAGGCGGTCTGACGGAATAAACATTGGTTATATCGCACACGGCGTTGTCTTACTTTTGCAAGGATTGTTATGAATATATTTATATATATATATATATATAAATATAATTATTTTTTCACTGAAAAAACCATAGGTTTCAGGCACGTTATAGTTAGAAACTAGCATTTAAAAAACCATTGAAATTCACTGAAAAAAACATAGGTTTCAGGCACGTTATAGTTAGAAATTAGCATTTAAAAAACCTTAGAAATTCACTGAAAAAAACAGAGGTTTCAGAGACGTTATAGTTAGTTGAACATTTCACTCGTACAAAACCATAGAAATCCCCCCGTTATAGTTAGTTCAGCTAACTATAACTCGCGCCCCAGCAATGCACTGCTGATGACATCACATATTACATCATCCATGACATAGTCAGTGACATCACTGATGACATCACTGATTATATCATCCAGTGACTGTGTGTTTCTATAAAGTTTAAATATGTATTATATATATGCCAAGGTGTATTGAAGAATGAGTGGGTGTGTAAGTGTCTGGAAGGATGATTTAGTAGGTGCGTCACTGACTGTTTCAGTGAGTTATTACATGTGTCTTATTGAATGCATGGGTTAGTGACTAAACTGTGTGAATGTCTGTATCAGTCTGTCTGCAGTTGTATAAGCTGCTCCATGGGTTGGTTAGTAGCTACATGAGTGTCTATATGGGTTATTGATTGGTTGCCAGAGTATTTGTATGGGTGCCTGAGTGTGTGTGTGTGTGGGTGCGTGGGAGGTGTGTGACTCTGTGCATATATGTTTGAGTGATTGATTCACTGGCTGTATGGGTTCAATAGTGCATGTGGAAACATCTGTATGGGTGAGTCAGCGTGTGTATGGGTGTGTTACTGAGTGAATGGATGTCTCAGTGGTACATGTCCAAGTAACTAAATATGTAAAAGGCAGTGTATGTGAGAGTTGGAGTATACAAATGACTATATGTGAGAGTGAGTGATTGTGAGAGTGGCTGTATAGATGAGTGTTTACTTGTATCAGTGATTGTATAAGAGAGTAATTATGGGCCCGATTCACAGAACTAACTTAAGACAAAATCCTAAACTTACTACCATTTTGGTATTCACAGAAGGCACTTACTCATTTTGGTATTCACAGAAGGCACTTACTCATTTCGGTATTCACAGAAGTTAGGAGTCCCAACTTTAGGACTCCTAAATGCCTTCTGTGAATACCGAAAGTCTTAAAATTAGGATTTTTCTCAGTTTAGTAGTAGTATAGTTAGGACTCCTAACTTTAGGACTCCTAAATGCCTTCTGTGAATACCGAAAGTCTTAAAATTAGGATTTTTCTCAATTTAGTAGTCCTAAATTTAGGACTCCTAACTTTAGGACTCCTAAATGCCTTCTGTGAATACCGAAAGACTTAAAATTAGGATTGTTCTCAGTTTAGTAGTAGTATAGTTAGGACTCCTAACTTTAGGACTCCTAAATGCCTTCTGTGTATACCGAAAGTCTTAAAATTAGGATTTTTCTCAATTTAGTAGTCCTAAATTTAGACTTAGGACTACTAAATTGAGAAAAATCCTAATTTTAAGACTTTCGGTATTCACAGAAGGCATTTAGGAGTCCTAAAGTTAGGAGTCCTAACTATACTACTACTAAACTGAGAAAAATCCTAAGTTTAAGACTTTCGGTATTCACAGAAGGCATTTAGGAGTCCTAAAGTTAGGACTCCTAACTTCTGTGAATACCGAAATGAGTAAGTGCCTTCTGTGAATACCAAAATGAGTAAGTGCCTTCTGTGAATACCAAAATGGTAGTAAGTTTAGGATTTTGTCTTAAGTTAGTTCTGTGAATCGGGCCCAGAGTGTTTGTTTCTGTTTGAATAAGTGATCTGTTGTGTGTATAAGTCTATAGGTCAGTAAATGGAAGTGTGATTGATTCTTTGCATGACTGACTAGGTGTGTGAGTAACTCCATGAATGATTGGTGCTGTGTGAGTGTCTGTATAGGTGTGTGAGTGCATATGATAGTGTTGTATTGATGAGTGACTGTATGTATCAGTGATTGTATGGGTGAATGAGTGGATGTGTGTGTAGACCTAGGAATCAGTGAGTGCGTATGTAGTAACTGGTATTGGTGTGTTGATGGTTTCGAAATGGTAGTCTGTATTTTACAGTGGGTGTATCAAAGGTTATATTAGAGTGTGAGGAGGTACATCAGATTTTCACGTGGATGATGTCATTAGTGATGTCATCAGTCATGTCACTGCCCATTTCATGAATGATGTAATATGTGACATCATCAGCAGTGCATTGCGGGGGCGCGAGTTATAGTTAGCTGAACTAACTATAACGGGGGAATTTCTATGGTTTTGTACGAGTGAAATGTCCAACTAACTATAACGTCTCTGAAACCTATGGTTTTTTCAGTGAATTTCTAAGGTTTTTTAAATGCTAATTTCTAACTCTGCCTACAAAGTTAGGGCATGTGAAGAAAGAGGAAGAAAAGAGCAGAACGAAGCAAGACAAATGCAGAAAGAGGCAAAAGAAGTCCAGAAAAACGAAGAAAACTGCAGGAAGAAGCAAGAGATGTGCAGAAAGAACCAACAGATGAGCAGAAAGTCCTCCTGTGCTCCCAACTTTTTAGTGACGTGTACTGGTGGTGACTGACTCTGACTAACCAGGACCGGAGCCAGTGCTATGCTAAAAGACACTTAGAATACAGTAAAAACACCTACATACACTAGGGAACACTATGTGTTGGGGTACCCCTGTGATTAGCATGACCTCCTCTGTATTTGTCATGAGTTAGTGCCTGGGTCATTGCATGAGTACATGGGTAGTGACTGGATGATTAGAGTGCTGCAAGGACAGTGCATGGTGATTTTATGACTGCTTGGGTTTTGGCGGAGTGATTGGATAAGTACATGATGCTCGATGTCTGATTTGAGGAGTGCATGGGTAGTGACGGAGGGATTTCTGGAGAGCATGGGTACAACCTGGATAATTGGAGTAGTGAATCACTACTGTGTAGGTGGTCAGAGGTCTGCATGGGTAGTGCACAGGGGATTGTAGCAGTGCATGTGTTAGTGCCTGGGTCATTCCATGAGTATATGGGTACTGACTGGAAGATTAGAGTACTGCAAGGAGAGTGCATGGTGAATTTATAAGTACTTGGGTTTTGGTGGAGCGATTGGATAAGTACATGGTGCTGGCTGGGTGATTGAAAGAGTGCATGGGTACTGACAGGGAGATGGCTGGACTGCATGGGTAGTGCTCAGAGGATTGTAGCAGTGCATGTGTGAGTGCCTGGGTCATTGCATAAGTACATGGGTAGTAATTGGATGATTAGAGTACTGCAAGGACAGAGCATGGTTAATTTATAAGTGCCTCTGTTTTGGAGGAGTGATTGGATAAGTACATGGTGCTCGCTGGGTGAGTGGAGGAGTGCATGGGTAGTGACAGGGTGATGGCTGGACTGAATGGGTACTGCTCAGGGTATTGTAGCAGTGCATGAGTTAAAGCATGAGTCATTGCATGAGTGCATGGGTAGTGACTGGATGATTAGAGTGCTGCAAGGAGAGTGCATGGTGAATTTATAAGTGTTTGTGTTTTGGCGGAGTGATTGCATAAGTACACACATGTCATATCAGGCCCGCCCCCTCCCTTCAACACTGTGCAAACGCGCCCCTTGGCGGGTCTTAATTTGGGGGATTAATTCCCCTTGACTCCTGAGGGTCCCTGGGGGCCAACTAGCCCACCAGGTACCTCCAGTAAGCGCCACAGAGCTGCGTTGCAGAGAGGTAGTCCGAGGCCACGCCCCTTTTTACACCTCTCTGCAACGCAACTCCGTGGCGCTTACTGGACGTACCTGGTGGGCTAGTTGGCCCCAGGGACCCTCAGGGTTCAAGGGGACTTAATCCTCCAACTTAAAACACGCCACAGGGTGCGTTTGCACACTTGTCACATCAGGCTACGCTCCCTCCGTGCACCACTGTGCAAACGCGTCCCCTGGAGCGTTGTAAATTGGGGGATTAAATCCCCTTGAGTCCTGAGAGTCCCTGGGGGCCAACTAGCCCACCAGCCACCTCCAGTAAGCACCACAGAGCTGCATTGCAGAGTGGTGTCAAAAGGGGGCGTGGCCTTGGACCACCTCTCTGCAACGCAGCTCCCTGGTGCTTACTGGAGGTACCTGGTAGGCTAGTTGACCCCCAGGAACCCTCAGGATTCAAGGGGACTTACTCCCCCAACTTAAAACGCGCCACAGGGTGCATTTGCACACTTGTCACATCAGGCCACGCCCCCTCCCTGCAAACGCGCCCCCTGGAGCGTTTTAAATTGGGGGATTAAATCTCCTGGAGTCCTGAGGGTCCCTGGGGGCCAACTAGCCCACCAGCTACCTCCAGTAAGCGCCACAGAGCTGCATTGCAGAGAGGTATAAAGAGGGGCGTGGCCTCTCAACACCTCTCTGCAACGCAGCTCCCTGGCGCATACTGGAGGTACCTGGTGGGCTAGTTGGCCCCCAGGGACCCTCAGGATTCAAGGGGACTTAATCCTCAATTTACAATGTGCCAGTACCTATGTCAGGCCCCTCCCCCTCCCTTCACCACTGTGCAAATGCACCCCCTGGCACGTTTTAAGTTGGGGGATTATATATATATTATATATATGTCTTGCACGTCCATCCTGGATGTTAGTTATTGTGAATGCCAAATTCCCTCTTGAGTACTTGACCTTTCTGAGTCTTAACCATCTTGTTCCCTTGTGCAGGCTTCCCTCTTTATATCCCCTTTCTCCTCTGACTCCCTGTGTGATCCTGGGCAGCGCTGTACTCCTCTTTCACCTTACTTTTTCCACCCATCCATTAGTCCTATTCCAAGTCCCTGGCACTGCCCCGAACATTCCTGACAGATTGTGCTGTTGTGGAGGGAGTTGCTCTAGTGGAGCTGAGGGTCTGGCAGTCTCAAGAATCTGTGTACAACTTGCTGCCTAGAGACACAAGGTGAGTACTACAAGCTGTATAAATGAGTTACTTTGCTGTTAATTATTCCACACTATTTGTGAAACAGTGAAGTAGCAAAGAGCAGCAAACATTTTTTAGCAGTAATCAGAAGAACTAGAAAAAAAGATCACGGCAATAACCTCAAACCATCTTTCACTCCCTTTCATTGCGGTACACCCTTTACTCATGAAAAATACTTCAGGGCCTCATTTATGGGGTTTTTGCCACAGGACAGCACAGCAGGCCGTGCTGCTGAGCTGCTCTATGGTAAAAGAAAAGGGCAGGAATGCGCTATATCTATTAGATATGGCACATCCTGCCCTTTTCCCTTGTACCGGCACACAATGGGCTGCCGTGTGCCAACGTACGCACCTTTGCACCATGCTGCAAGGGTGTTTGCGTTGCGGGAATGATTATTTTTGTGCTGTACGGGAAACCTTCCTGCGCATAAAAAATCACAAGAGGCTTTTTCCTCGTTCTATGTGTGCTGCAGACTGCAGACTTCTTACCCCTATTGATGAGTGCATGAGTGAGAGATTCAGAAAACTCCTTGGTCTCACTGTTACTTCAGCTTTCATAGCTCCTTAAACACCATTCAGTGTCTCCTAAAACAGCTGTTCTTTAGTGTAGCCTCAATTTTCGACGAATGCTGTCATGGCATGGCAGTGCAGGGCAAGCAAACATGGCAGTCTGCCATGTTTAGTTTGTCCCTGTTTGAAAAAAACACTGGTCATAAAATCAGAAACTGAGCTCTCCAGATCCACAGTGCAAAGGTGCAAAACAGAAACTTACATGGGATATCTTGAGAGGCCTGAAAGCAGTAAACAGCAACCTAAGTATAGATCCCTCAGTTTAGTATCCCTCTTATGTCACTCATACTGGAGTGCCACACCCACAGACCATCTCATATGCAAAATGAGCTCATTCTGACACACTGATTTAGAGCTGCAGTAACTGCAGCACTCACACAAAGGCGCATCTCATTAACTTACACTCGCGGATTCGGCTGCTCATCAGACAGAGGCTGGACGACTTCCAGGGCTCAGAGCGCAGGCGGCTGATGACTCTCCCGGCACGTCCACCGCTCGGTGCCCTCAAGCCACGGAGGCCCAATGGACAGGGCATTGTCTTCACATGCATGTGCACTGCCCTGACAAACTGCCACAGAAAGCTCCATTCGCGCGTCTCACCACACTCTGCAAAGTAAGCTCTGAGTGCGTTAAATAAAATGTCGCCAAACTTTCTGTCAGAGTGAAGCGGCTTTAGGGCATGAACCAGCTTCATTGTTTAAAACACAAAGTCCGGCACAAGCTTTTGAAGTGTTTAAAAAACAACCCAGTGTGTACAGTGAAACGAACAGTGTGCGTGCAGTGAATAGAGCTGCAATCCCAAAAAACTGCAATGAGGTGAGAGTTGTTTGTAAATGGCACTATTTCTAGTGCAGAGCAGGGGTGTTTGGCTTCCTTTACTCTGTGTTTGTGTACAGGGTGCCTCTCTGATAACAACAAGCAAGAGCAGGGGAAGCGTAATGCCCCACGGCATCCACCATCCGCAGGAACTGGCAACTTACAATGGCTATGTGTGGAGACAAGCCGAAAGTTAACATAGACAACGTAAAACCGTGGCACAGCATATCTCAAGCACTTACTGTATATTCCCCCTACTGGGAAATCAACGACCGGATCAGCCTTCTCCAAATTCCAGGATAAATGTAGTGCAGCATATAGATCCTGTGCATTAAGTTGTTTCAATTGCAGTGTCTCCACAGCCCTCTCTGATTGGAATTTGGAGAAGTGATCTGCTGACCAACCCTTCTGTTAGCACACATAATGTGCCAAAGTCCGCCCCAGCACTGTCACGAGCTTGAAGCTGTTGTCTATGTGTGTGCATCAGAGGCGCAACTAGAGCCAAATTTCGGGGAGGGGGCTACTACAAATTTCGGGGGGGGGGGGCTGATTCTACCAGCAATAGGCAGAATGGAGATGCAGGGGCTCTAAGAAGAGGTGAAAAGCAACAAAGCCTTATTAACAAGTAAATGGTCTTTTAAAGTCCAAGGGGCATATTAACAAGGGCCGGTGATAAATATTGCAAAGCGCGCTTAGCGCTTGCATATTTATCGCCGGCTATCTCTGGAATTTATCGCCCGGTTTGCGCGTTATTAACAACGCGCATCGCCGAGGCGATAATAATTCCAGAGATAGTTGGGATATCGCGGTTTTCCATGGTGGAAAAAGGCGATATCCTAGATGATAGGGCCTGTGGTCTTAGCCACAAAATCCACCCCCCATGTTAAGTATGCCTTAGTCAGGAATTTAACAGACGTTAAATTCCTGCGTTAAGGCATACTTAACGCGATTTTAAAAATCGCTACCCTCCCTTGTTAATATCGCGAAGCTGCCTTCGCGATATTTTCCCAAGGGAGTCTTGTCAGGCACGCCTCCTTTGCATCTCATTAGCGATGCGATCGGAGGTATGCTGCAAACGGGCGCTAAGTCAGCAAGGCGATGAAATTATCGCCGCTTTTCGCCCGAAAACGGACGCAAAAGCGGCGATAATTTCATATCGTCGCCTTGTTAATATGCCCCCAAGTGCGGCTGCAGTAAGACGGACGCCAGACAAACCAGCCCACAACAGTTCAAAAAACTGTCTGTGTGTGCCAGGGAAGCTGTCTCACCAAAATGAAATAAATAATGTTTAAATGCAGGAGAGCCGCAGTACGTTTTATTCAGCCCTAGGCTAGCACTACCTAACTGGAGATGAGCCCTAGGCTAGCACTACCTAACTGGAGATGAAACAATGTGTTGGTGTTGTTACAGGGACCGATATTGCAGCTATCCTGCAAAAACGGCCCTGTAACAAAAACGGCCCCCAGGGGCAAAAAATCGGCCCCCACCCGCTACGGCCAGTCCGGTCCTGATTACTACAAAATTATTGACAAGTTGAAATTCAGCGACAACATATCGGAAGAACGAGTGCCCACTGTTCGGTAACGAGGAAGACGGGAGGTGTCGGAGGATGCCTGTTCCTGACACTGCTGAACTAAACGGGTCAGTTATTCGCCAAAAATATTTCAGTGAAAACACCAGCTTTCTGTATTTGGCGGGGCAGCTATCTTAGTCCGGAGTTAAATTCTTCCAAGCTGGGAAACGGATATAAGCGTAACTAGTGCAGATCTCTCTGCAGGATTCTCTGGGACGAAGGGAGTCAGTATTTTTCATAGTATCACCATTGGCAGCCTTCCCCACCCCTCCAACGTAACATGCATGCTAATAAATGAACACACAACACATTTCTTGTTTGGGTAAAGTTGCTGCAGGTTTATTACATACACCGTTTTCTAATATGGTGGGTTATCTTACGGGCGATCCAAGGGCAGGCAACCAACTGGGCCCCCTGCCCGCCTGACGAGCCAAGCAGCACTGGGGCGAACCCCCTCTTCCCGGATCACGTGACACATGGTCCCTTATTACTCCCGCCACTTTCATGGTGGAGCGTAGCATAGCAAACCCTACGGTTGTTCAGGCCCACAACTGCCCAAACGACTAACGGGGCGCCAACACGGTTTTCCAGGAACCTCCCATGAGGCTCCTAGTATTTGGCTCTGGCATCCCCTATGGTGCCGCGCAGAGGTACCCTTCTGTACCCCTCTGCTTCCAGATCGCCCTGTAACTCCGCCACAACTCTGGAGGCGGTCACCGTTGCCGCCAGAGCCCCCCACCAAAACAGCTATAGTCTTACCTGCAACCTCTCCTGTCTAGAGCCTCCTGCAACTCAAGATAAATGGAATACATCCCTACTGGTGATTAATGAACCACATCTATCTCACAGCAGCCCTTGAAGTTAGCCTGAATCAGCTAGTGTCTGATGAAACCAAAGCCCCTTTGGCCTGTGACTTGTGCAATTAACTATTCACCCTTCTGCGTGACAGTTCCACTGCCTCACATGACTGCACCCCGTGCCAACTCTGGGAGGAACAAATTCAGACACTATGGCACACGTTGCCCCATCTATTTGCTGATCTCTCCTAGCTGCCGCCCTACTAGTTTTAGTTTAGTTTAGTTTTAGCGATTTCTACAGCGCCTGGTGACCCAAGGGTATCCCCGCGCTATGTAACTTGAACCTATTGAGACGGGAGGTAGTCGGCACCGTTTGTGCCTGGAAACCTGTGTCTCCCATCTCTGGGACAGCAGCCCATTTGTTAGGAGACCGTTCCTTCACCCGCCTGCCTACCTTGGCTATTAGGGCGAGAAGGATTATACTTAACATTTGCACAGTCCCTTTGCTTGCTAAATCATGACGCACAGGAATGGTCATAGCTTGCAAATGTGACAATGAGCAAAGCTGCCCTCCAGCACTTCCCCTGCATCCCTATTCCTTATGGGAATTTTGCCCGCTCAGCTCCCTCTGTGGTGAAACCCCCCAGGAATACCTGCTTGGAGGATCTGTCTGATTTGGACAGTGCATACTGTCTGCAATATGGTGCCTGACATTCATGATTGCCTAAGTCCTACTTTACCCCCATCCTAGGATGGGGGGGTACCCACTGCCAACCCGGAGCATCCCCAGCAGTGGAAAATGACCTGCTCTGTTGAATATTAGTCTTTGTTGAACACTGGACATGCCAAATGTTCTATTGACATAGTAGCCCATTGTGCTTGACACCTTGATACCCCATTTATTGGGACAGCAGCACACTATGTACATCTACCCAGGCGTTGACTATCAAGGTATTTGGGACACAGGTTGCAGAAGATGCCTGTTGGACTTGGCCCTTCTGGCAGGTTCACCCCTGAACTTTTTGCTTTTTATTGGTGACTTGGTGATAGTGGTTTTTGGTTTCTGCGCACTTTCCCTGTGTCCCAGGGTAAAGTGCGTGCGCACTCTGAGTGCATGTGGTGAGATAGGCCTGCCCTCCCATAGGAATGCATGGGGAATGTATGTGTCCCTAGTAGTTCCTGATGCGTGGGGTGTGCAGGCCCGAGTTTGGTATGTGCGGACTCGTGTGATTGAATGCTGCGCGATGATGTGTGCGGCGTGCATGTACCTAGTGTGGAAGTGCCACTTCTAGAAGTGGGCACTTCTGTGTGCAGTGTGTCTGGCGTGTGATTGGCTGGAGCTGGCTGGTGAGCCTGGCTCCAGGAGTCTGGGTGGGTCTGCCCCAGTGGTGAGTGTGAGATTAGCATGCGGATGGCTGGGGAGGAGTGCACCTTGGACCTGAATAGGGCAGGGCTTTCCCCACACAATGCTGGCTCCGCCCCCTGTGGTGCGACTGATGACCCTAGCCCTGCCAGTGAATAGAGTGAGGGGCTGAGCACATCAAGGGTGCTCCCCAACCAGCTGCGACTGGTTTTCCCCCTCACCCTGAACCCAGAACAAAGGGTTTGTACTGTATAAAAATGGGGCTGTGTCCCCACAGAAACTGTTCTCTTCCAGGATCCTGAGGGCGGCTGCTGCTGCTGGAGGCCAGGAGGAACCGCCACTTTGGACTGCCTTCCTGCCTGGAGGGCCCAGTGAGCTGGCCCCTGGCCCAGCCTTGCCCCCTGCCCACCTTCCTAAGGACTTTGCTGGACTTTGTGGTAATTCTCCCCTAAAGCGCTGGGAGCGCTTTATGTGTGTCCCCAAGTGCCTGGAGGCGCCTTTATTTTACATATAGCGCTAGGAGCGCTTTATTGGATGCCCCAGCGCGTTTAGAGCGCTCCTGTGTCGCCTCTTTCCAAACGAGGGAATCCCCGGCGTAGGGATTCCCCCCCCTCGTGTTATTTAAATCGGCGGGTGCCCACCCCGCATTGTGGTGTGCCCGTGGGTGCCCACCCCGCTAATTTGTTTATTTTACGGCGGGTGCCCACCCCGCCGTATATCGCATCTACAGAGGGAGCCTACCCCTCGTTGCCGCTGAGAAAGTCACCGCCGCGGCCCTTGTGCAAACAGGAAGCCAGGCAAGTCTTGTGGTGACGTGGGCGGGGCCTCGTCTCAACCCGGAAGCCGACGGGAGCCTACCCCGCGCTCCGGTCCACGAAGTAGGAAGAACGACCGAGAGCGAGAGAGCCCCGAGGAGCGGGAGCTCTCTTGTGACACCCCGCACTGGTGATCGGCCTGAAGCGCTAAGGCCCGCCGCATCTGACGACCTGAGAGCCTGCCATGCCGGAATGCTACCGACAGCCAGCAGAGAGCGGAGATGACGCGGGAGTCCCCCGAGCAGCAGCCGGTGAGTTGAGCAGGGCTGGGGGACTCCGTGCGCGTCCTGTGGTTGCCGGTCCGCTCCGACGCGGGGCACACTGTTGTGCAGAGCCTACTTGGCTCCAGCTCCTGGGGGCCCTATTCCGTCGTGTTCTCGAGTGCGAGTAGCACTCCAACGCAGGGCCATTGTTGCTTAAAGAACCTGTGAGGCTCACGAGTCCCCCGCGTGGGACTCCAACGGTTGGGGGCAGTATTTCCGAGTCCAGAGGGACTCCAACGAAGGGGCACATTGTTTCACGAGCCTGTGAGGCTCGCGAGTCCCTGAGAGGAACTCCAACGAAGGGGGCAGAAAGGTTAAAGAGCCCAGAGGGCGCCAACGTCCCCCAGATTGTTTGTTTAGAGCCTAGAAGGCTCCACAGGGGCTTATTGTTTCAGAGCCCAAAAGGCTCCAGCGACTTGAGGACATTATTTCTCAGAGCGCCAGTGCGCTCCCACGTGGGTCATAGGTGTTTAAAGGCACAGTTTATAGTTCCGCTCTGCGGAACTATAAACAGAGAGTCATAGTGGAAAAGCAAGAGTATTTTTCCAATCTTACAGGTTCCCTAACGTCATCTAGGGAGCTCTTTAAAATTGCTGATTCCCTATGCTCTCTTCAACTTCCTGATCCTGTAGTGAGCTCCCAGGATCTTTGTGATAACATCTCGGACTTCTTCCACAATAAAATCCTGGACATTCATCTAGCTCTTGAAGCCCAATGCAAGTCCTTGGATAAGGATACTCCTGCTGCTATAGCCAAGTTAGATGCGCTGGGTAAAGAGCCTCTCAAATTATTGAGGGAATTTCCCTTATTATCTCTTGAAGGATTGAGCCTCCTACTTGATAAGATTAAATCCTCCTCTCCTATGGATCCTATACCCCTAAAAACCTTGAAGGAGTGTAGAAACAGTATTCTGCCACCTATGCTGGAAGTCATGAATAAGTCCATTGTTCAGGGCTCTTTTCCAGTAGTATGGAAGAAGGCTATTGTAAAGCCCCTCCTTAAGAAACCTTCTTTGGACCCTGGGCAAAATGCGGTGCAGCGCACACTACGAAATTAGTTTTATTTATTTAATTGTTTACTTACCTCCAATTATCCACATTCCGATTTTTAGTACCCCCCACCCTGCCCCTTCCCCGCACCGCCTTTCTGCCCCACGGAACTCCCTCCACTGGCCGCGGCTGTTCCTGCCTACTTCGAAACCAACAAAACTAAAGAGAAGGTGGACCTCTCTGGAGTGCCCCACCTTGGCTTCCTGACCTGCACGTGTGCTAGGGGGGTTGGGGCAGAGAAACAATGACCACTGAGTGATCACTTGTGACACCAATTGGGTAGAATGCCCAGACAGAACTGATATTGAAACCTACATGTTCCACGATTTAACTCGGGCGCCATGAGACAGAGTCTTGAACAAGAACCGGTGGACAGTTACCCACTGGAGGCAGTGGTCTGCCTCCATGGTACATCTACCCCAGCATTGACTATCAACGTATTTGGGACACCGGTCGCAGACGATGCCCCTTCCAGTCTCAGGATCTAGACCATAGAAGTATAACCCAGGGGGCAGACAAGTCTGTGGGAAAGCTCTGTGTGGTACAAACCCTAACGCACCGTGTGCCAGTTTGTACATATCATTCTGGGGTGACTAAGCCCTCATGTGCCCCTTTTCCTGGATGATCCCAACTCTGAGGGTACGGACTGATGTCCAAGTGCTGTGACAGCCAATAAACATATCGACATGTGTGTAAAACCCAGCTGTAGCCTAATGAAACCACTAGAAGCAGTTTATCATGGAACTGTAGAGACCGCCGGAGGCCCTCGGCGCCCTCCGTCCTTCCGCTACAGCCAGACAGGTCACCTGCACGCATGCCAGGTGCCGAAACAAGAAAGCAGCAGTCCTATTGCCAACGGAATGGCGGCGGACACTCCCCTCATTGGAGACAGGATTGACCTTGTTATACTGCGAAAGAGGCACGTGTGGAACTCGAAATGAGCAAAGTAACTATTCTTTGCAAAACAGAGCCTGTCTGTAACTATCGTCTATATTGGGACAAAAGATGAACTTCTCACTGATCAAGTCTGTGATGTCATATTCGCTACCTCTGGCATCTTCTCATAAATCGCCATATATGACTGACTCCGCACTCTCATCCATCCTATGCCTTGTGTGCTCTTGGCCCGCTTCAGTGCGAGCAGAGCTCCGCAAAGTAAACCTGGCTTCATGATCGATAATGCACAAGTGAACTACCTGTCTCCCATCCAGTTGGGTTACACAGTACATAGTAATGGTGCAGTGGGCTAGTTACTCTCCTGAGGCCAACATGCCCCTGCATTTGCGGCGCAAAACTTTGTTGTTTTGGCTCTGTCAATGTTGTTCCCAGCGCCACCCTATGGCGCCATGGAAAAATGCTGAGCTCTCGCTTACTACCCTGCGGAGTGAGCCCACTGTATTCACCAAATAACTTCACAATTCCAACTTCTGACCGTAACTGGGAACACGCTCGCCCATGGCATCTTGCCGCTGCATACATTTTTTATTGTTACTCCACATCATGCTACTCATTTTATTTTGCTTTACTCAAAGGGCCAAGGCGAACGATTTAAACGTTGTCAAATATCCCCTGTAAAACAATGCACAACTAGCCGGGTGACCCCTTTCTTTAACTTTGACAAAACGACTTACACCAGATATGAGTTGCAATATTCTTTTCCGGCCACGCTTGGAACCGCACCTTCTTGTCTTCTTCCTTACCCCACATCTTTCTTGTGTCAACCCCCTCCGCCCGTGCATTAGCAGGGTAAATATGTCAAAATCCCCTCTTTGGCCGCCAAAGGAACCTCCCACCCCAAGGAGCACCATCCAGAAACCATTGGCACCATTGTGATGGGTGGCTTGGACACCACGGCTGGATAGGGCAATTCTGCAGAACGTGTGAGAGTACTGACTACCTGAGGTGCGGTGGGCGGGATCACCACTGGGGGCAGTACCGTGGGGGTGGGGGCACTTGCTGAAGACGGGGTGGCCACCACCGCCCGATGCTGCCCACCCAGATCTGGGGGCTGCCAATTAACACCCCGCCGCCCTGGGGAAGAGCTGCGCTTGCAGTGCTGACGCCCCCTCCCCAAACCTACGTAATAGACGGGACCCCGAGCGCACCCCCAGAAGGAGCTGACACAGCCCCTCCACCCCCACTAAGCAAGCTGGCCCCAGCAAGGCCTGCTCTGACTTCTGCCATGAAGCTCCTCAAAGTGTCTGTGAGCTTACCCAAGTCCTCAGTTGTTGCGTAGCCCACTGGGAGTGTGGTGCTGGCTGGGGGTGTTACAGGTCCAGGTGCCGGGGTGGGGGAATGGACAAAGGTGTGGTGGTAATACGAGGGGTGGTCATGGCCCGAATCTTGGTTGGCAGCGGGTCTGCCGGGAAGTCCTTGACTGTGGGCCTGCATGTCCTCTTGGACCTAGTGTGGTCTGCCTCTTCACTGTGCTCCTGCTCTGTGGTCGGGCCGCACTGGCGAATCCAGAGTCCTCTGGATTATTGGCCTTCAAAAGTTCTGTGGCCCAAGCCAATCCGTTAGTCTTGGCCATGGAGGGAAGGATGCGATGTGCGCATCTTGCAAGGTGCCTGGCTGAGTTTCATCGACTTGGGACCTCTGCGAGTATAGAGGGGGGGATCCCTGACTATCCATCCTGCCTCCTGCGATTGGCGGCTCAATCTAGAAGAAAAGTAACATTTTAAGCCACTTCGACCTGACCAGGTTGCCAGGCATGCCCTGCTTCTGTCCAGGTGCGCCGCCGCTGCATCCCCCCCTTAGCTCCGTACTTACTTCCGCCCTGTGGGCTATCAAACTTTTAGACGGCGACGCTCGGATGGGTGCTTCAATGGACTCTGTGTGTGGAGATGAAGGTAGAGGTTAAGTAACTCTCCCCATACCTCCCCTTACACCCTGCCCTCAGGGCCCACGCACCCCCTCAAGCTCCGTGGAGCGAAGAAAAGCACCCCCATTCTCGCGGGCACTACCCCTGACCAATGTTCTCCAGTCCATCAAAAAGGGACAGGACTCCCTGCTAGTTAGGCCTAACTTATGCTGCGGCTTGTTCCTCCAGGGTCCCCCCCTGCACCCATACCTGCTGCGGGATCCTGTCCCCAGCAATCCGTTGCTAGCTGCGCTGAACGTCCAATCCTGACCTGATTGTGGAGACAAAACATGAATAAGGAACGTTCCGGCACGCTACTGTCCTTCCACACTGTCTGCTGAACAGTGCCAACTCCCTGACATAGGGATCTGGGAGTTCTCATCCCCTCCGCTCCTACCCGTTGAGGCTTCCCTCCCAGAGGGCCACATAGTACCCCTGTGTGCCTAATCCTTGTTACCTTTAAACCACGTCTCCAACTGTGCGGGCCTGCACTTATCCCCTAATGTCTAGCGAGGTGCCTCAGGGAGGTGAGGGGTACAGCTGAAAAACAATGACAGCGCGGGGTGAGGCATAGCAAACAAACACTCCACAATACCATGCAGGGGACCAGCGGTGTTCAGCCACAGGCCCCTGCCCAATTCGGGGCCCAAGAGATGCCCCAACCTTGGGCCACTTCTGCAGTGTTAGCTCACATTCCCTCACCTGTTACCCCTCTTACCACCCTCGCCCGAAAGAGACGGTTTTATATTTACACCACCTTCAACTATACAACATTATTCTTGGTTAAGCTTATCCACAATCTTAGTGCCTAATTATGCGCTTCAACTTGGTCATCTTTTACAAGCAGAACTCCAACTTCGTAAGTACCCAGCTTAATGTATCAGCAAAGTACGGATCAGAGCGCTTTACATGAGCACCAGTTGTATTACAGACGGCACATACATTCTCGGCTGGCAGGGGGCCTTATTTTGGCAAATTAGCTAACTCCCCCCGTGACGACCGGTATGTAATGGGCCCCGCAGCGGGTCCCTGAATGCTGCCAAGCGGATGAACCAGTTGAGGCGCGGCTGGGTCCCGAGCAATGCGATGCACGCGGGTGTAGGTGGCGGCCTTGCAATGCCATGCGGTGGCAGCACAGCGAGTTATAGGGTCCCGATCTTCCCACGATATATGCCACCAGCCGCCTTGGATAATGCGGCGATGCGGTACTCCTTTTGAATCTCACCCACCAGAGCATGCACCGACATAGCGGGGGGGGCCGCTGCCCTTTAATGGCATCAGGGATCAACGCTGGCACATAGGGATCTCAGGGCAAACGGGTAAGCGCTTAGGCCCTCTATCCCACAGCCACGTCGGGATACAGCGCGAATCGCTGGGGCAGTGAGCATGGGTCAGATGGGTCGCTGCTCGCGTTGGGCCATACTGCTCAGCGTGACCCTCTTCGGTCCCCAAGCGATCGCGTGCTCTGTACGCAAGTTGCTGCAATCCCCCGGGAGCATGAATAGGTAGGCGGCGGAAGCTGGGCACCGGGACGCCTACAGCGTGTGCAGACACAGCGGGAGTTACGGCGTGCATCACACCGGCAAAGCGGAGGATCATCCATGGCAAAGGGAATGCTGGTATCTGGCGGAGCCACACGGGCTGCACCGCCAGGGCCCAATAGCATTTGTGGGTGCTGCGGGTGGTACGGCGCGCGTCATACAGGGGGAAGCAGGGGCTAGAGCTGTCAACCTCAAAGTCTGAGAACCCAGCTCGGGTTCCAGCTGGGACGCTCAACACCTGGTGATACTGACAAATCACTCAATCTCCCTGTGCCCACTAAAAAGGCCCTGTCGCGCTTCCCACCCTAGCAACTCAGCCACCACAACTAACCTTGCAACCAATCCGCCGAGGGGCAAGCTACCCTGGGCCTATCCACCCCCAACGACAATCCTGAACTCTAATAACTTGTGCCCACCCCAATGTGCCTCAAGGTGTTGGGGGGGTGCCGTGGTCGTGGAGGCCTGCGCGTGTCTGCAGTGACCGTGCGACTGCTGAGAGGAACCCGAGATTATGCCCCACAAGCTGCCCCAGACCACATGGGCTCACCCAGCACCAGCCTCACTACCCACGTGACAAAGGCCTGGGCCCTACCTAACCACACCGGCTTGGACGGTAGCAGGGGGAAGGGGTTCGGTCGTAATATTGGAAAGGCTACCCCGGATTTTGAACACGGGTCAGGACACTGCTGATCGCCCCCATTTCCATTTCCCCCAATCCCCAACTCGGCCCACCGCAGCAATCCCAACTCAGTGGGCCTTCGCCGGGCCTGGTCCTAGAATCCACGGATCCCTTAGCCACGTAAGCCGCAAGGAACCCTTGCCAATGGATTACGGGGGGGGGGGCGGCTCACCTCAAAACAGCGCGATGGCTACCAAGCAACCAATCCGATGCGCGACCCCCAACAAAAACGACCACCAATGAGGGGACGATCCTAGACGGTGTGTCCGACGGTGTGTCGGGCACGCGAAAGAGGGCGCCAAGATGGTGGGGGAGGCCTATATAGTCCTCCCCCAGTCCTAGCTCCCAGGAAGTGACGCTCCCTAGCGTGCCGCGACAAGGCTGGGGGGACTCCTCCCTGAGTCCCTTCCCCTAAGGAGGGGTGTGGGGTGCCCCGATGATACTGGAGGGCTGCCCTCTTTAGTGGCTCCCTAAGGGTGCCTCGGTCAGCCGCAGAAATGGCAGCAACGAGGGATTTGAAACAAAGGGAGGCTTTCAACAAATTGTTTTCCATATCAGCAGGCACAGATATTGAGAACTAGGGAACTAATAAGGAACACAATGACATGTACAGTAAAAAACTGCTTTGGTACAAGCTTTGAAAAGTGCTGAAAAAGGGAACAATCTAAATGGTGGGAGATGACCACATTACAGAAGTATGTAGAGTGTGGCAGAGTCCCTAGAGGAGTGAGAGTCTTTATTACTCCCAACTTTAATAACCCAGACACTGAAATGGCTGAAGAATGAGCAACTAATAACCATCAATGCTCGACGCCGATGTTAAAAATATTGATAAAATATGCTAAAATGGAATGTGACAGATTATCACTAGAAATTGATGAATGTACCAATAAACTTAAAGAAAAATACAGCAAAGAGGAATTTGAAAATGAAATGACTAAACTTGAGACAAAATTGGAGAAAGTTCGAGGAGGAAATAAAAGCTAAAAAACAACGGAAAATCTACAGAGATCAAGTGGATTATGAAAGAGGCCAGATTCTAACCTTTGGTACGAAGTTCCATTATTTGCGTAATACGACTCTGGAAATAACAGGTCAAGAACAACCGGCAACCTCCAAGGACAGTGCAACTAAAATCTCCAAACAACAAGTTGGTAAAGATGTTGTTCAACTGGAAACAATGGAGAGTGACAATAGCGAAAGTGATGTCTCAGTTCAATATGATACTACTCAAGTGAAAGGCAGAATTTTAAAGAAGTTTAAACTGATGGCCCGAGGAAGATTAACAAACAGAAGTACATAGGAGTACAAAGGTCATGGTCGCGGAGACAAAGGAGGCAACAATGTCAAAGCTAAGCAAAAGGACAATCATGAAAGCCCCTTGGGAATACAAACAAGAGAGCAAAAATCAGGAAAATTAAGGACACAAAAGCAGTGGTAAATCTTTCTAATTTTACACTTACTAATGCACAAATTGAAGTTTTGTCTTTAGGTCTATCCTTTTGCCCCACTTCACAATTTGACTCTTCTCAAAGTCATATAGACCTTTTTCATTTTACAAGAAAAATTGAAATTAAAAAAATGGTGTGCTACAAAATGTCCAGCAACGAATTCAAATGTTTGAGAGAGGCCTACTAAATTAAATATAAATTATATGCAGGTATTACATAGTATGAATGAACTAGAATGTGATGAGAATTTCATAAATGATCCTTTTTTGAGTTTAGTAAATGATGACATTGATGTAAATATGTGTTGCACCAGTGGGTTCAAACCTAAATCTATTTTCATGCCACAATTAGTCAATGGTGCCATTGATACTTTTGAGAGAGGCGTAATTAAGGAATTCAAGAAAATGGACAAAAAGAAAGCATTTGTTAAAAGTAATTTGAAGAAATCACACATAGAAGCCATCAAAGAGTTGAAAAATAATAAGAACGTTGTCATTAGGAAATCAGAGAAAGGTGGCAATGTAGTTGTGATGCCTCTAGAAATGTACATGAATGAAGGGTATAAACAACTAAGTGACACTGATAGATATGAACTATCCACTAGTCAAAAATATGATGATGCAAACAAAAAAGTATCTTGACAGATTAATTGAGTGGAGGGATAGAAGTGCATTAGAATGGGAAGAATACTAATTCCTAGTGTGCAAATCATCAACAATTCCAGCATTATACCTGCTACCCAAATTACTCAAAGACCTAATTAATCCACCTTGTAGACCTATTGTCTCATTTGTTGGCCGTATGTTAGAAAATACCTCGAAGTATGTTGATTACTTTCTATGACCTTTTGTACAATCACTCCCTTCGTACATTAAGGATACAGGAGATTTCTTAAGGCTGATAAATGATATCATATAGGAAGACAACTATACACTGATGTGTCTAGGTGTTAACAGCTTATACACATGCATTCCACATGATTTGGGAATTGAGGCAAACAGACACCTTCTGAGAGCTAGGTATCTCTCCTATTTATTCCACACAGACAAGCTTTGGGAGATGATGCACACGTCTCACTAACAATTTCTTCATTTTCAATAAACAAATATACAGACAAACCAAAGGAACGGCGATGGGGACCTGCTTTCCCCCAAGTTATGCTGGGCTGTGCCTAGGCTGGTGGGAGGAGCAGGTCGTAAGTAACATCAATCACTTTGACAACCACGTCGTCCTATGGGTACGGTATATAGATGATATTTTTGGCATATGGAAGGGTGACCAAGAACAAGCATATGATTATATTAACATACTGAGTGATAATGCTATGAATGTGGCATTCACAAGTCAGATGCAGAAGACCTCCATTGATTTTTTAGATCTGAAGTTGGAAGTGA
The DNA here is from genome assembly GCF_964204655.1 of Triturus cristatus. Classification (NCBI taxonomy): domain Eukaryota; kingdom Metazoa; phylum Chordata; class Amphibia; order Caudata; family Salamandridae; genus Triturus; species Triturus cristatus. The sequence goes on from NC_140582.1 coordinate 945,796,366, forward strand.
AAGGCAAAAAATTGGAAAGCTATTTCTTCCATAAAGCTACGTCAGGGAATAGTTTATTACATGGGAAAAGCTGCCACCCTAAAATGTGGTTCACAGTGTTCTCTTTGGAGAGTTATTAAGAGTGAAGCGTAATTCCAGCTCAATAGAAGGATTTGAACTACAAAAACAAACCATGATTAACAGATTTTTGGAAAGAGGCTATGCCAAAAAAACTATTAAACCGGCAGTGCAAAAGGTGGATAAATGTGAAAGAACTGAGTTAGTGGCTTTTAAATCCAACACCACTAGTAACGAACAATCATTGAGATTCATTACTTCCTACCATAATCAAGCGTAGGAAGTTAAATGATGTATGAAGAAGTTCTGGGAGGTCTTGAAAACTGATTCGGACCTAGAGAGAATGATTGGTGATAACCCTCTAGTTACATTTAAAAGAGCAAGATCTCTAAATGATACTTTATGCCAGAGTACAGTGAGTTGTAATACGCAAACTAATGTGATTCAAGTTTTTTTCACCTGTGGTAGCTGTTAAGCGTGTACATATAGTTCTAACTGTTAAATGATCAAGTTATCTGCAGACCACCAGCCTTTCAGAATAGCCAAACATTTTACGTGCAATTCGGATTCTGTAGTCTATGCATTGAGCTGTCCATGTAATAAATATTACATTGGAAGTACAGTTCACAAGGCTGGAAAAAGAGTATTAGAACATCAGAGGGCGATAAAGAAGGAAGATAAACAATACCCTATTGCCAGACATTTTAAAGCACAATCAAAACACCAATTTATTCAAATTCTGTGTGCTGGGTAGACTTCCGATCAGAGAATGGGGTGGTAACAGAGTGCAAGAGTTAAGAAGATTGGAATCAAAGCTAATAATTAAGTACAATACTCTTCACACTGTTGGACGGAACTCGGATGAAGAATTATCAGTACACTTCGGTTAAGACTAACATCATTTAAGATGTTATTTTTTCCTGTAACACCCCTTATAAATAAAATCGATTTCTGATGGCATTTTAATGATGAAAAAAGTTTTTATGTGATTTGGTTTTAATATATGTTCACTGTTTAATTTGTTACAGAAGACGAAAATTAGGTAAACATCCGAACGCAGTAGAGATAACTATATCTGTTTGTATTTGGAAATTACACACAGCAGTGATTTATTTGCATGGTGTATAATCAATCTATTCCCACTGGGGCTGAATTGTTGTAATAAAATGGAACAACGAGCTGTACATCCGTAGGACAATATGTGATCTGCACTATGTCTTCTTGGGATCGTAACATTACGAGCGATTGCGTGATTCTGTATATATATATATATATATATATATATATATATTCAGTGAAAAAACCATAGGTTTCACACACGTTATAGTTAGCTGGACATTTCACTCGTAAAAAACCAATGAAATTTCCCCGTTATAGTTAGTTAAGCTAACTATAACTCGCGCGCCCGCAATGCACTGCTGATGACGTCACATATTACATCACTCATGACATGGTCAGTGACATCACTCATGACATCACTGATGACATCTCAAATGACATCACTGATGACATCACTGATGACATCATCCAGTGAATGTGTGTTTTTCTGAAAATTACATATGTTTTATATATCTCAAGGTCGATGGAAGAATAAATGAGTATATAAGTGTCTAAATGGATGATTTGTTTTTGAAAAATTGATTGTATTACTGATTGATTAAGTGTATCTTATTGAATACATGGCTAAATGAGTAATGTTTAAATGTGTAAATACCTGTATCAGTCTCTCACTTTGTGTATAAGTGGCTGCATGGGTTGGTGAGCAGCAACATGAGTGTCTATATAGGTTATTAGTTGGTTTTTTGAGTATCAGTATGAGTGTCTGAGTGTCTGTATGGTTCAGTGGGGGGTATTACGTAGTGCATAAGTGCATGAATGAGTGACTCACTGTTTGTATGTGTTGAAGACAGCATTTGTGCAGGACTGTATGGGTGGATGAGTGTGTGCATGGGTGTGTTAGTGAGTGAATGGCTGTCTCAATAGTGTCTCTATGAGTAACTACATATGTTTTAAACTAGTATATGTGACTATTGGTGTATATAAGTGAGTGTATGTGAGAGTGAGAGATTGAAAGAGTTCCTGTATGAATAAGTATGTGTTTCTATAAGTGATTGTTTAAAAGACTAAGTATGTGTAAGTTTCCGTAGAAGTAAGTGTGGTGGTGTGTGTATAACTGTATATGCAAGTAAATGGATGTTTGATTCTTTATTAGCATGAGTGACTATGTGTGTGAGTAACTCTATGGATGAGTGGCATTGTGTTACAGGATGTATAGGTGTATGAGTACATATGATGTGTGAGTACACGAATGAGTGACTGTACAGGACTGTTGGTGAATAAGTGGATGTTTATGTGGATCTTAGAATTATTGAAGAGGTTGTTGTAATTGGTATTGGTATGTCCATTTTTTTGAAAATTTCAGTCTCTATTTTTGAATGTGTGTATCAAAGGTTATATTAGGGTGAGAGGAGGTCTGCCACTCTATCACATGGATGATGTCATCAGTGATGTCATTTGAGATGTCATCAGTGATGTCATGAGTGATGTCACTGACCATGTCATGAGTGATGTAATATGTGACGTCATCAGCAGTGCATTGCGGGCGCGCGAGTTATAGTTAGCTTAACTAACTATAACGGGGAAATTTCATTGTTTTTTTACGAGTGAAATGTCCAGCTAACTATAACGTGTGTGAAACCTATGGTTTTTTCACTGAATTTGCAAGGTTTTTTAAATGCTAATTCCTAACTATAACATGTGTGAAACCTATGGTTTTTTCAGTGAATTTGCAAGGTTTTTTAAATGCTAATTTCTAACTATAACGTGTGTGAAACCCATGGTTTTTTCAGTGAATTTGTATGGTTTTTTAAATGCTTATTCTTAGCTATAACATATGTGATTCCCATATTTTTTTTTATTGATTTTTTATGTTTTTTTTTTATAAATTCTTATATTAAATGTGTTTTTTTTTTAAAAAAACAAGTTTTTTTAAAAACTTTTTATTCTCTTAAAACACTATGTTTTTTTTCTTTAAAATCTGCAATATTTCAATATTTTTTTTTTTTTTTTACCAAACAGGTAAGATATATTAGTATAACTTTGAAAATATTTTTTTTTTTTTTTTTTTTAGTGCGCGTACGGTAAGCTTACGGTAAGCGTACGGTTTACGCAATGTCCGTAATTTATCTACGCTGTTTGCGTATAGTTACGCAATTTGCGTAGCCGCGCGTACTGCGCGTGGGGCGCGTACGTGTGTACGCTACACGCGCACTTTACGCGGAAGTGTTGGGGAGTGACTGTTATGCGCATGCGCGCGAGCGCGTGTCTTTTTTACGCGCATGCGTACTTTTGCCGTAAGCGCACCGTAAGCGCACCGTAAGCGTACGGTTGGTCATGTGATCATGAAACACAACTTTTGATTGGTTCAAACTACTTTCAGTTCTAGAACTCTCCTACACCACACCCATTCCCCTCATTTCTGCTTGTGATCCCTTAGGAGAAGGAGCTGGGTTGTCTTTGTGATACGATGGCAGAACAGCAGAGCCCTTCTGAGAGTGAGGCTAGCAGCACTACCTTGAGGCAGAGAGCGAGGAAACAAAAGACCTCTTTCATATGGGAGTATTTTTCTTTTCCAGAGGGCCAGCAAAAGGTAAATGCACCCTTAGTGACTTGTAAGCTGTGTGGCCGTGTACTTTCAAGAGGGAATCCCGACAGGAAGTATTCCTTCGGGAATCACACCATGTTGAGACACCTTAAGGATGTACACAGAAGGACACATGCTCGACTTACTGAAGGTAACCCTTCAGTAAATCAACCAAGCACATCCACAGCAGCTCAGCCTGGACCATCATCTGCAGTGCCGAGTCCTTCTTCTGCAGGTCAGGTGAGCCCTTCATCTGTGGGGGGAGCATCTCCTTTTTCTTCTCCTCAGGAAATTAACCCTCGGTTTCTGAGGGTTGAAATACGGTGCGCCACTTGTCATGATCTAATTTGTTATAGGGAGACCAGTATTTCCCTAGTGAACAATAAAATAGATCAGCACACTTGTCGTACCGTCTAATATTCCCATTCTTTCTTTCCTCTGTCCCTGCATGAACACAACGGCTCTTTTAAGAGCCAACCTTACCTTTCATCTATTTTTTATATATGTTTTTAAAACTTTTTTTTTTACGCGTAATTTTTTTTTTTTTTTTTTTTTAAAAACACTAAAAATTAATTATCACATTACAAGGTCCTTGAGAGACTACAATGAAAAACTGAAAATGTGATTGTGGAGAAGTGGAAAAAAGGGACCATGATATTTTTGACTTACCATACCCACTCAAAAAAATATTTATTCATTTAAATTTTTTTTTAATTGCTTTAAAAATGGTTCTAGTTTTCGAAAATTTTCTATCTCAATCTGAAAAAAATGAAAAAAGTATTAATATTTAATAAAACATTTTATAATACAGTACACATATTTACATATTTTTCAAAAATTTTTTTTGCCTTTTGACACATTATGAATCCACTTTTCAGATTCTTAAAAAAGCACATGTCCAAACTGCTTTTTCAGACCAGCACCATGTGTAACCTGGTTGACTGCCTACACTCCAGCAAGGGCAACCAGCCTTAGTGATGCTGAATGTATTTGCATTACTGACTGAAACCTCAAACCCCACTCGCTTGTGAATACTGTGCATGATTCCACAGGGTAAGCAGCTGGGTGTGTGCTAAGAGTCTGCTTCTGCACCAAAAAATGGCTCCCCCTTTCCATCTAATGCAACTGTGAAATCACCAGAGCAATACACAATAAATCTCTGCCTGTAATTCCTATATGCACACAGAGTCTTGTTTTCACATTAGTCACAAAACGAAATTTCTTTGCCAATTTGAAAGCACACTTACTACTCTTTTTTTTGGCAAGTGATAAACACTTTTACAGACTGACACATTATGAATCCACTTTTCAGATTCTTAAAAAAGCACATGTCCAAACTGCTTTTTCAGACCAGCACCATGTGTAACCTGGTTGACTGCCTACACTCCAGCAAGGGCAACCAGCCTTAGTGATGCTGAATGTATTTGCATTACTGACTGAAACCTCAAACCCTTAAAGTATTCTTTATTTTTACCAGTACACCTTAATTTATCGTGAAAACATAGTCCATATTATTTTACATGTTCCTCACATTTAAATTTCTCCCAAAACAGAAAATAATAAACACAACTTCAACAAAAGGAATTCCATTTCTATTATTCATTTCTTAATTTACCATATACATCCCCTCTCAAACTCTAAACTCACCTTTAAAATTAGTTAGCTGTGAAAGAAATGTGGCACTCAAACAGCAGATTATCAGAGCCAGGATCTCTGTTCTTTACACCTCTCTCCTCTCAGCAGAACCAGATAATGGCAAACTTTCCCTCTCTTTTTCCACACATATACATGTTAATTTCAAATCTCAGTGCTTCCCCCTTTTTTTCAAATGTAATCACACATTTCTATTGGTTGAAAACCAACCCTTTTCCAAAAGTACCCTTCCCCCAACTTGACTTCTGCCTAGTACCCTTCCCCCAACTTGACTTCTGCCTGCTACCATAGCAACAGCTCATGGAACACTGCTGTGTGGAGTTAGGTCAGAAGTTCACCAAACAATGTTTCAATTCCACAGAGCAAGAGTGCTTGACTTTTCAAACCTAACAGCAAATCCATAGTACTGTTCTTTGGTAATACATTTTTCTGTACCAATACAAAACATGCTTCTATTAATTTACACATACAGCCTAGTTTTTATTCTAGAATGGTATGAAACAGCCAATCAGTTCTTTTTTTTATGAAAAAAATATGTATGCCTCCATTTCCAAACTGTCTTTCTTTTCATATTGCCATTCTACTGAAAGACACCTCCTGAGTGCATCCAGTTCTCCTTTGAAGATGTTCACAGTGTGGATTGTAGGGCACAGCTATGTCTTCTGGAGTGAAAAGTATGCAGAGAAAACAGATATGGTGAGAGACCTTGCTTTGCCAAATGTAGACATTAAATGGATTGGTCAGAGAGGGTTAAAGTGGCACCAATTGATGCCATTGGTGAAATCCTTCATGCACATCCAACACCCTGACCTCATAATAGTGCACTGTGGTGGCAATGACCTAGGCACTTTGACTGGGGTAGGTCTGGAAATGCTTATGAAGGACACCTTTGCACAACTGTTTTCACTTTTCCCTAAAACTGCCTTTGTGTTTTCTAACATATGCCAAAGGCAAAAATGGAACTGGTCCAATCATTTCTGTCCGCAGATTGACAAAGCAAGAAAGCACGTCAACAAATCTGTTTCTGCTTTCCTCCGTGACTATGGTATGGGTTCCATTTACCACAACAACTTGCGTTACGACATGCAAGACATTTATAGAGGAGATGGTGTGCACTTCAATGATGAAGGGAACAGAGTCTTCCTCTTGAACCTTAGACTCTGCATCGGTACTTACTTGTAGGTACCACTAAAAAATCACTTCATAAACACAACGGCTCTTTTTAGAGCCCCCTAATATCTAAACACTTAAATCTGAATTTCATTTCTTTTTTTCTTTTTTTTTTCTACCGTACGCTTACGGTAAGCTTACCGTACGCGTACCCCGCGATTTTTTTAAAAATCAATAAATGTTGTCTTTGTACTTTTCTGTCCTTCTTTGACCCCCTTACAAATGTTAGGGGGTCTGTAACTCTCCTCCTTCCCCCTTTTCAAGATATCACTCTTTTTTTTTCTGAGTGAAACACACGAAATGGCGGCCGCCGCTTCCTGGTTTCGACCGATTCGAATGTTTACTAAGATCTAAGAGCCAATCAGAATCGCGCTCGCGCACGCCACCGTACGCGTACGGTAAGCGTACCGTAAGCGCACCGTAAGCTGGCTCAGATATATATATTGATTTAAAGGCTATTTTCTCAGAATCTACTGAACAGATTTACACCAAACCTACAAAAGGCACTTCCTTGACCTGAGGACTACCTCTCTGCCTACCTCTCTGCCAAATTTCAAGTAATTCTGTTCAGCCGTTCGGGCTGTAGCTGTGTCTAAAGGTCCTATGGAAAAATGCATGGGAAAAACGCGTTTTGGGACCCCCCTTTTATCTCAGCCCCCGCTTGACGAATCCCCCCGAGACTTTCAGGGTAGGAGCGGAGCGGAGCGCCCCACCTATTTTGAAAAATTTGCGAGGATTCGTCAGCCGGCGCAAAAGTTATTCCAAATAGAATGTTGCGGATTTCCTATGGAAACGTGGTCCTAACTATAACTACCTACTGGCGACCGCCAGTAGGTAATATATATATATATATATATATATACAGAATCACGCAATCGCTCGTAAGCTCTGAAGCTGCAGTAAAGCTCATTAAACATATTTTTAAACTGACGGTCTCAGCGAATAGGTCCGAGAATTGAGGTAAAAACAGAGTAAAGTGATGGCAACGTTCTGCTGTTTTTAACTACGAAGAGCGAAGTCACCCGGGCTCCGACATTCCGGGAACGGAAGAAATGTAATTTCTTGGGGGTAAAATGATTGTTTGTGACGCAGACAATACTAGGCCAGCTAGCCATATTTGGATGGTCACGATTTACTGAAGGTGTACATTTTATTGCTCCTGAAAGTATTACATTCCCACAGTGTTACCACCAAACGATACTGAAACTTAACACTAGTTTCGTTATAATCTTGTTTATTTCTGGGGTGTTATTTGTGTATTCGTTATCAGATATTGTTATTATTACTATTGGTGATTTCATTCGTAAAGCGCAGTACTGTCGAGGCGCTAAAGATACACTATATTTCATTGCGCCATTTAATCTGTTCATTCTCTTCCATTTATCTCCTGTTCTAAAATCACCAGATTATTTTAAGAGGAAGAAGTAATTCCAACTGGCTATTAATAAAAAAAAAAATACCGGTTCAGGATTTGATGATTTTAGTAAAACCAGGAAACACCGGCGTCTTTTATTATTAATTTGAGAGTTCGTTTCTTTTCTAAGCGCTGCCAATTTCTGCTGAATGGGGGTTAAGCGGTTTCCCACGTTTACAGTTTGGCCAAGATCACACAGTTTTATTCAAGTGGGTGAAGCATTAGATTCAAAGCAAGCGCATCCGTCCTTAGATCCCACCTGCCCCTGGGCGCAGGGGCCACGTGATCATGGGTTATTATTAATGTTTGCAAGCTTTCCCAAACATGGCCCTCTTTAGTGACGACGCCCCTCCATTCCCCACTCACCCGCATTGTAACTTCAGCAGGTATTGGTCCAGGATCTCGAGGCCGCAGCTGGAACAGATGTTCTTGCTGGTGGAGGGCATGGACGACGAGGAGGAAGGAGGCGAGCAGACAGAGGGGCTGGAGGGTGGGCTGGGGGACGGTGGTTCTTCCTTGTCAGCGCTGTTGGCCAGGGTGACCCCCTCAGCCTGGGACTGTGGAGACACACCCGAGCCGTTAGCAATCTGGCAATCCTGCATTTTTACACAACTGGCACTCAAAATGCAATAAAAATCATATTGTGTCTGTCGTCTTTTGTGTTAGTTCATGATTTAAGCTATGGTTCATCTTCCACGTGTTGATGTATGCGTTACTGTATTTAGAGTACCTCCATTCACCAGTGCCGTTCTGTGTGAGAATAGCGCTTGTTGTAATAAGAGGCACGGTGAAAGAAGGAAACGAGTTTGCTGGTGCACAGGGCACTTTGTGCTCGTTCTTGTGCACAGTGCACCGCTGACACGGGCACCAGTAAGTGGCGCCCCCTAGCGGCTCAAGTCAAATGCTGGCTCTGAGGAGGGCCCGAGCCCAGTAAGGTGCCAGCCCCGGGCAGACACTTCCTGATATTAGCAAGGCCTGAAATGATGGATTAGCCGCCTCTGCCTTTGAACGCAGCCCTGCTTGGACTGGGCTTTGATGGGAACTCATTTCTGTCTGTGATTGAAGGCAGCGCACTGGAGCTGTACTCTGGAGGCATTTCCCTGGGTGTGGGGGCGTGCTCCCCGGGAGGGCTTACTGCCTCCAAGTGGTAAATTGAGGGGTGGGGGGAGGGGTTGGAGTGTGAGGAGATGTGCAGGGTGAATAGGAGGGGGCTCGGGTTGGCTCAGCCCGTAAAGTGTTGCGCCAAATGATCACAAAGAGGAGGGGTCAGGGCCACGCGAACAAATGGTTGGGGTGCAAGGGGGTCTGTTTGCTGTTACTGCAACACAGCCCACCCCACAGAACTGCTGCAGAGGGACACTGGCAGGCAGCGCGCGGGACGGGCCAGACCTTAATCTCATTACATTGTTTATCATTTGGAGCGGCGTGCGCTGGCTGTGTACTGTCCGACGGCGCGTGGCACACGATGCAGCAGAGAAGGCTTTCCAGTACCGGATCAAAGATCACCGTAGACATCAAACCCTCTACGCACACCCATCCATGTCCCCACCCTTCAAGTAAGTTTGGTACCTGCTTCATGAGCTAGGACACCCTGTTTCTTATCCTTGGCTATTCTGGCACTAATAGTGCCACCGCCGGCCACACTCTTGACCCCGTCTTCTCCACCAGCACCCACGTCGCCTTCAACAACACCACCGAACTCCACTGGACTGACCACCGATGCATCCACTTCACCTTCAAGAAACCAACCACCCACCACTGCACCCAACCGCTACCCCACCGCTGCTGGAGCAAAGTCAAAGGAGACCAGCTGACCACCACCCTCGCCCAGAACCAACCCACCGACCCCACCGACCCAGATGCCGCCGCACGCAGCCTCAGACAGTGGATCGACAACTGCGCCAACCTCCTCGCCCTGCTCAAGAAACTCCACAACAGCCGCACCAGCAAGAAAACCACCTGGTTCACCGCAGACCTCCAGACCTCCAAACGTGCATGTCGAAAACTGGAGAAGAAATGGCTCCTCGAACATACCCCGGACAGCCACGCAGCCCACAAGGACGCCACCCGCAGACATCACCACCTCATCAGACCAGCCAAGAGATCCTCCTTCAAAGACCGCCTGGACAACAACGCACATGCCAGCAAAGAGCTCTTCAGCATCGTGAAAGAACTCTCCAACCCCAGCGCCAACACCAACGACATCCCGCCATCACAAGAACTGTGCGACTCACTGGCCACCTTCTTCCACAGCAAGATCGCTGACATCCACGACAGCTTCAACACCATGGCCGTCCCGACTACGCCAGACCCCACCGCTACAAACACCACCCGCACCAACCGCCTGACCTCCTGGTCCAACGTCAACGATGACGAGACACGCAAGATCATGAACTCCATCAACTCAGGATCACCATCGGACCCCTGCCCACACCACGTGTTCAACAAAGCAAACGTAGCTATCGCACCCCAGCTACGGAAGGTCATCAACATCTCCTTCGAGACAGCAACATTCCTGAAAAGCTGGAAGCACGCCAAAATCAACGCCCTCCTCAAGAAGCCCAAGGCAGACCCCAATAACCTCAAGAACTTCCGGCCCATCTCCCTGCTCCCGTTCCCGGCGAAGGTCATCGAGAAAATCGTCAACATACAACTGACCCATCACCTCGAGGACAACGACATCTTAGACCCGTCCCAGTCCGGATTCAGACGAAACCACAGCACCATGACAGCCCTCATCACCGCCACAGACGACATCAGACGCCAACTGGATAACGGCGAAACGTCAGCCCTCATCCTCCTAGACCTGCCAGCCGCCTTCGACACAGTTTGCCGCCGCACACTAAAGACACGCCTCCAAGAAGCCGGAATCCAAGAGAAGGCCCTCGACTGGACCACGTCCTTCCTCTCCGGCAGAACCCAAAGCGTCCGCCTCCCACCCTTCTGCTCCAAAGCCACCGACATCATCTGCAGTGTCCCCCAGGGCTCAACCCGACGCTGTTCAACGTCTACATGGCCCCCCTCGGACAAGTGGCCCGCCATCACGGCCTCAACATCATCTCCTACGCCGACGACACCCAGCTCATCTTCTCCATCACCAAGCACCCGCACACTGCCAAAACCAACTTCCACGAGGGAATGAAGTCCGTTGCCGACTGGATGAGGAGCAGCCGCCTGAAACTGAACTCGGACAAAACGGAGGTCCTCATCCTCGGATCCACCCCCTCAGCCTGGGCACGACTCTTGGTCGCCGACCACGCTGGGAACAGCACCAACACCCACCGACCACGCACGCAACCTAGGATTCATCCTCGACTCCTCCCTCACCATGTCAAAACAGGTCAGCGCCGTCTCCTCCTCCTGCTACAACACCCTCCGCATGCTCCGCAGGATCTACAAGTGGATCCCGACCGACACAAGAAGAACAGTGACACAGGCCCTCGTCAGCAGCAGACTGGACTACGGCAGCGCACTCTACACAGGAATCCCAGCCAAACACCTACGTCAACTACAACGCATCCAAAACGCTTCCGTCCGACTGATCCTCAACATCCCCCGCCGTAGCCACATCACCCCCCACCTGAGAGACCTACACTGGCTCCCCGTCAACAAGAGGATCACCTTCAAGCTCCTCACCCACGCACACAAGGCACTGCACAACGCCGGGCCAGCCTACCTGAACAGCAGACTCAGCTTCTACACCCCCACCCGCCAGCTCAGCTCAGCCAGCCTCGCGCTCGCCGCTGTTCCCCGCATCCAACAAAAGACTTCCAGCTGCAGATCCTTCGCCTACCTCGCCGCCAAGACCTGGAACACCCTCCCGACCCACCTACGGCAGACCCAAGACCTTCTCACCTTCAGAAGACTCCTCAAGACCTGGCTCTTCCAGCAGTAGCAGCACCCCCCAACCCCCCCAGCGCCTTGAGACCCTCACGGGTAAGTAGTGCGCTATACAAATACTCTGACTGAATCATACCAGGCATGTCAGTCAAAACGGTTCAATGGCAGCAAGACAAGACTACAACTCCCAGAAGACATCACTCTTTCAGAAGAAGCCTAGAACCGGAGACGTGCTGTCCTGATAACATCGAGTTATGTGATACCCAGGCTGATACAAAAGGCAAGTGTAATATCTCAGTGGGCAGAGCTGCTCGCAAGGGGCATATCGCATACAGCTGACAGCTGAGAGGCTGAGCAGAGCTCTGCTTTTTATCCGTCTCAACTGATAAAAAAAGTACCGCTGAACAATGGTAAAACTCATCAGTTGCCTAGAGTAGATGCACTTCATGGTGTTTGCGTAGTATGTGGTCACTAATATAGCTGGAGTTCACGATTGCACAAACATCCCCTGCTCATTACCATCCCAATCTCATCACAAGTGAGGGGAGTGCGGCCGAGAGCAGTGAGGCGCAGCGTTTCTCTTATGGGAGCGAGGCGATAATTGCTACCAGATGGCACTGCTCGCTCCCGCAAGGGAATCGCCAGATGTGCACGCGTTGCTATTCAAAGCTGAACTATGGGGGCACTCCAACCTTAGGCCAATTACACATACCGAAAATAATTTTCTGAGGCAATTAACAGGGCTTCCGCGGACCTCCCCTTTGTTGCCCTTGTATATGGATCTGGGGGTGAGACCTATCGCACAAGAAATTGCAAGGCGTCCGCTACTGTATTGGCGACGTCTGTGGGCAACAAACGAGCTGGCGGAGTACAGAGTAGAATTACAAGAGGTACTCAGCCTATCTGGGCAGGGAAGCTTCCTTGGCTTATGCATATCAAGAAAAGCTTAAATGAGATAGGCTGTCCCGAGCTATGGGCAAGTCCTCTAATTGCCCACACCAGGGTGACGTATTTATCCATCATGTACTGGAAGGCGAAAATTGATAAGATCTCAGAGGACCCCAAGATTGGCTCTGTAACTCGCCAGTTCCTGGATATAAAAGACATTTACCAACTAGAGCTGTGCTTGGACTTTATACGTCCAACCATTGCTAGGAAACTCTATTTGCAGTTTCGTCATGATTGTCTCCCCCTGCATTCATTTGTTAATAAATGGTCTAAGGATGTTCCCATGGCCTGCCCTGCCTGTGGTCTAGCTGAGGAAACACAACTGCATGTTTTTTTTTTTTTGTCAAGGCTACTCTAAGATCAGAAGAAGAGAATTACAGCAATTATGTAAGAATCTTGGTGCTATCCATTGCATAGATATGTCTAGGCTTTTAAAACATGACACCAGCATGCATATAGTATTTGCTACCTCACGATTTCTTGCTGCAATGTGGTGGGTTTGTCTGCAATTTTTAAAACCTTAATGAAATTTATTTTTTTATCTGTGGTCATTGACAAATTGTGAAAGATCTTTTTCTTTTATCAATGTATTTTACTCCTTTAAATATTCCTGCCAAAATCTTTTTTTAATCGTTGACATGAAATGCTGTCTTTTATGGTTTCATAACCGAAATAAGGATTTTCTACTACTAAAAAAAAAAGAGACATGAACTAGATCATAAAAGATTAAAGAGTGTTGGAAAGCTTTTGAGGGCGGTGGAGAGACCTGGAATCTGGGGAAGAGAACCAAGGGGAAAAGAAATTGAAAAATTACAGAAAAAGACGACATTCCCAGCAAAAGTGTTTTTTTTTTTATTTGGATCCATTTCACAAGGGAACAAATGAAATAAAGGAGAGAAAAGAGAGGGTAAGAACCGTGTCTTCAAGTCACGGTTTTCAGCAAGTGAGGAGGAGCGAGATAGATGGAAGAAGAAAAATAAAGAAAAAGGGAGGGGGGAGGCAGAGCAGGAGAAATAAACACTGTCCTTGTCTTGTCTGGCCAGGCAAGAAGGAAGAGACCCAGTCCTTTTCCTTCTCTGCCCTCTCCCCCACCGAGCCTTATCTATAGGCCGCGACTATTTTTGACACTCTGGGATGCATGTTTAAAAATAAAACAGTTGGAGAATGGTTTCCATTAAATGTAAGTAGGTGCACGCCGTGCCCCGACGACCCCGCCCAGTTCGAACACATTGACCGCGTCAATGCTTATGTTCAGGACCGGACTGGCCGTAGCGGGCACCGAGCAATCCCCCGGTGCGGCGCACGGTTGGGGGCCGGTTTTGGGCCCCTGGTGGCCGTTTTTGGTACAGGGCCTACTTTGGCCCTGTAACAAAATTGGCCAAAAAACGGCCCTGGCAAAGAGCGGGCGGCACCTCCAACGCCACCACCCACCCACCCCCGGGGGTTGGTCGAGCACTTTGCCAGGGCCGGTTGTGGTTCCCAGTCCGGCCCTGCTTATGTTCATTCTATTTAAATAATAATGTTAGAACAGATAGGTGGTATGGAGTCGGTTTCTTGAAAATAAAATAAATATGCCATAAGGAATCTGCAGACACAAATGCCAATTCTACTGGCATGTAGTATGTAACATACGGCAATAATACATTTCGTTCAGTGGAGTAGATCCATTTCTCTCTTCCACGCCCTTCTCAGACACACACTCGTACTCTGAAACCGCAGGGGAATAAATGCAATGTGGAGAGTAAATAAAACTCACCAGATTACATCTCCTGCTCTGCTCGCCTGGCTGCCGGGTGTGTTTTATTGCAAACAGCTTGGGCTGCCTAGCTGTAAACGCGTCTATTTGAATGTAGAGGGTGGGTGGGAAGTGTTGTGGGAAGCCAGAGTGATTAATTAAAGTGCAACCTGTGAGGAGAGGCCGGAAAGGAACCTTAGCAATCCCACCCCTAATCCCCTGTTGTCACACTAACTCTGTGTGGATCCTGGCTTGGAGAAAGAAACACAGTTATACAGTTGCATTATGAACAAAACACACAAACAACCGTCTTGTGGGAAAACTGTTGCAAGTTTTATTTGCATTTTTTGTTATGCAATTGTATACAAACACAGGTAGGGTTATCTTACGGGTGATCATCAGAGTGCAGCGCTGATGAGGACTAACCGCTGGCACCCCTCCTGAAACAATCTACAGCCACCGAGCATTGCGTTGCCATCTTATTGTTTAACTGTTGCTGTATCTTAGGCATTGGGGCTGCGGCCCAATACCTTTTCAAACGTTTGCTGCACCTGTGCCACCACGGAGCAAGGTAAGGCCAACCCCCAGCTGTCAGGATACCAACTATCCCTTACGGGATGAAGGGGTCACCGTTGCATTCTTCTCATGGCCCCCTATGGCCTGAGGATCTCATTTTCTCTTGGCAGCCC
Organism: Triturus cristatus; assembly: GCF_964204655.1. NCBI lineage: Eukaryota > Metazoa > Chordata > Amphibia > Caudata > Salamandridae > Triturus > Triturus cristatus. The sequence continues at coordinate 945,811,515 of NC_140582.1, forward strand.
CCATTGCCCCTCTGATGGGGGTATTGCTCGCCTTTTTGCATAAAGATCGCCCTGTAACTCCGCTTGCGACGCTGTTGGCAGTTTTTGAATGCTTGTTTTGTTCTATTTCCATGCTGGGTGGGCGGGTGGAAATCCGTCTGCTGCCCACACGGTCGAAGAGAAAGAGGGGTTGCCCAGGTGAGTGTCCCCCCTATATACACCCCGCTGCCCAGGAAGTGCGTTGTCCCTGGGGGAAGGCGAGGTCCGCCAGTGAGTGCCCCTCTTCCGGCCAGTAGGCATGGAAGAAATACTAACACCCCCTTTTTGGGGCGGGGGGGGATGCTAAGGGGGCTGTCCCCTCTATTGTCCCCCTGCGGGGGACGTGGCCATCCCCCTAGCAATCCCACCCCTAGTCCCCTGTTGTCACACTAAGTCTGTGTGGATCCTGGCTTGGAGAAAGAAACACAGTTATACAGTTGCATTATGAACAAAACACACACACAACTGTCTTGTGGGAAAACTGTCGCAAGTTTTATTTGCATTTTTTGTTATGCATGTGTATACAAACACAGGTAGGGTTATCTTACGGGTGATCATCTGAGTGCAGCGCTGTTGAGGACTAACCACTGGCACCCCTTCTGAAACAATCTACAGCCACCAGGCTATAGGTATAGTTGATACTCTGTACCTCTACCATGTCAGTTGGAATTCCTTTGCCCACCTTGTTACCCCTAGTTGAGCCGTGGTCTTGCCGCCTACACGCTTTACCTTTTATTGCGCTCATGCCATTCAATTGATGCCATCTTACAGCATAGTATCGTATTAGATCTATTTGTCTGCTTGGGTGGCAGGGTGGCATAGTTATATGACTTGCTCCTTGTTTTTTTTTTGTTTTGTTTTGCTATATTAACCCACTTGAAACCATTGATCCTGTCCCTTCTTCAAGTTTATATCTCTGAATGCACTGTAGGACACCTTCGGGTTGGGTAAAGCGGGTTATTTACGTATATATTGGTTCTATTGTGGAGCAATCTCTTTTGCCGCTGTTGGACGTTTGGACATTTAAGGAGAGAGAACCACCCCATTGCCTCTGACTTGAGTGCACTGCCTCCATGGCTGTCGTAATAACCCACTTCCGCCCGGCAAATCTTGTGGTCATATACTAGCTTGTTTCCACTTTTCTATACTTGCCCTCTGAAGGCACAGCGACCTTCGCGTATGGACGTGCTATGATGGGTCCCTGTAAAATTCGATGTTAGTCCCTGTGCCTTGATTGGACATCTCATGCATGACTGAACTATCTCTGTGCCACTCTGTGCAGACCATTTGCAACTATGGTCTTCCTCCTCTGTGACTAGGCCCCCATACCCTGGCCTGCGCTGGTCATTCCAATGGTGTTTGAGTTTTCTGTCTTTTGTGATCTTGGTGTGGCTATAATGCAGTCATTATATCTAGTTCATTTGTGTGGCTATCAAGCAGTCATTTTATCTAGTTCGTTTTCTGAATATGCTCTATGTTGCATGCTCTGATTGCAGCTAAAGCTGGTCCTTTGTTGATGCTTGTGCTCTTTTAGGGGGTGGATGCAGACCTACTCCACTGCTTCAAAATATGCACCTTGTCCTTGGCTGTACTGACAACTAATTCCCCTAGGAAAGATCTTATACTTACTCTGCTGGTTGTGTGACGCTAAGATGACCTTCAGCATGTACATACTATGATAGTTGACTGTAGGCTACACCGTCCGTCCCTTATGTTTAGCTACGGCACTGTTTTACTGTGTCATCTGGGCGACCTATCCAGTTGCTCATCTGTTGCTCTAGACAGAACACGTAGTTCTTTCTCATCTTTTGACTGGGCTCTCTTCCCCCACCTTCGTGCTCAGTGCCTATCCTTGAAGTCCCCTCTGCTGGTGAGAGCGTGATGTAATAGGCATGGGGAAGTGAACATTTGTAAGGATGGAGTAGGGAAAATGAAAGCTTACGTTACTCGGGGGGCAGTTCATTCCAGAACTGTACCAGGTATTCGTTGCTCATGGTTGCACTACCACATTGATAGTACTCCTTCCCTCATCATCAACTGCCGCCTTCCTTAATTTATTCGTTTTTGCTCAAGATTATATTACACAATATTCTTTCCTTTCTAAATACATCCTGTTCCCGCCGTACTCATGTGACAAGTGTGCCAGCTATGTGTATGCATGCGTGCAGATGCCCCAACCTAAGCTGAGTCCAAGTGGGAGACCCTGATCAATAGCAGAAAGTTTTGTTTATGTGACCCACCGTCCCGGCTTCAGCTGCTTCTACGGAGCACGGGGCCCGCCCGAGGACATTATGTGTTTCAGGGACAAGAGACTGGGGCAGTATCTTGTGGGAAAACGTTATCTGCCAAGACGTATTTTCACTTATTGGTATTACATCGGGCTTTCATTCAGAGACCCTTTCCCTATCATTGTTGTGGTCTGCAGTGCTGGCTTGGGTAACTGCGCTTCGGTGGGCACCATCTACGCGCCCGACCTTCGCTATGATATATATATTTTTTTTAATATATTTGAATCTATCGCTCGTGTTCAAATTCCGCCAGGTCAGGTTTACAAATCCTTCTGGTGCCCATGGATGAACTCTTAGGAAAGCAAGCTTGAACATGGTCATATACGACTAATTGCGCACCCCCCTAGGACAACTGTGGCTGACTGATATGTTGCTTTAGAGTCATGAATGTGAAGCACGAAGTCTCTATGGAGGGTGGGGGGGTGGTGTTCCGACTTTCTGTCCTAATGGATTCAGCATACGCAACTGACCCTAGGCATGGCTCTGTTTGAGCTGACTAGATACACTGTAGAGAGTAATATGTTTGTCAGCTGTGTGGATGGAACTGAGAGCGTGCTGACTTAACACATCTTTGGCAATTTAGCTATTTGCAAGTCGTGAAATTAAAATCTTACAATGCTTATCCTTGCTTCAAAAAGCAGTTGTCGCTCCAAAATGGAATACTGTCAGAGCCTACGAGTCTCCAAGACTACACAAATTAACAATGTCTGGAAAACATTACAGACCTCCCTTACTGGGTTTCTGGAAAACAACAAACGCCTACTTCCTTAGATTTTGAGATGGTGCCCTGAGGGCCTTTAGTACACCAATCTCTTTCTGTTGATCTATTCATTCATTTCTATCTCCTCTACGCAGGGCCTATTGACCATTGCTTCTGAATTGTGCCCCTCCCGCATCAATGGTGCTCCTCGCTGAAGCCATGTAGGGTTTATGTAGAGGGGATGCTATAACAGATATTGCTGTACTGTCTCCCTTAAGGTGACTCATCTTGTTAGTGCGTGTGCATCTGAAGGTCAGTGCCTTATCCCTGAAGCTTGTCAACCCAGAATTCTATGGGAAATCTAACTAACAGTATTGCTTTGTAAAGCTGCTCCTGGTTCCACTATTAGTTTCGGTTGATATGCTCTACCAGATTTGCTCAAACATCTTAGCTAATCGTATGCCTGCCTAAGTCACGGAGCTGACTGGTGTAGTGATTTAGAATTGAAATTGCCCAACCATATGAAGCCTTGCTTTAAACCTCTACTGGATTGTGTCACCTTTCTTTCAACACCAGGATTGCCAACAAGGTGAACACAGTACCTGTTTCTAGATGGTGCCAGCAGATGTTCCTCTTAAGGGCCCTTGTAGCCAATTGCACAACGCAGTTTCAAAGACATTTCACAGCACAACTCTTTGCGTTGTTATTGCCTGCCTGGCTGCCCTCTGCCGTACTAGATGGACTGCCACACTTTCCTGCTCATGATAGTAGCAACCATTGCTAGTTCACCATTGGAGCAAATTTGATTAGATGCATCGTGTAAATTGATCTCACCTTGTTCCAATATCAAAAGAGTAAAAACATTACGTGTGGAATCAAAACGAATGGTGGACTTCCCTCAGTTCGTGATGGGGGTGTGGTGTAATACCCCAGGCCTGGGGACCACTCCCACAATCTACTGTCATCTAAGCGGAATCGGGAAACCTTTGCACTGATGGGCCACCTGTGAAAATTATGGAATCTGATAATTGTCATGCATGGCCATGGATTTATCCTTCTGTGCTGATGATATGGGGGGCAGCCCCGAACTGGGGAACCCAAGGATACAGGCAGTGTGCAGGAGAATTACAATGCCTTACTGTGGTAATGTGCAGGGCAAATCCTTAATCTGCAATGAAACCAGCAGTTGTGAATGTACCAAATGCAAGCTACAAAACTAAAAGGCACAACATTTTCATATAGGAACACAAATGTAATCATCCGTGTGAATAACAATTGCAGGCTGCCTGGTGTGCCCTAACCACCGTACTCAAATTCATATAAATTGTTGATTTATGTGAATTGCGACCATTCCCAAATAAATCCTCTCATTCTGATAATTGATGCTCCACCAACAACGCCTCTAAGCACAGCAATAAGTGTAAAAATTTACTTTCCCGACATTGGGCTTGTGGCCGACGGCAAAGGAAGACTGAACCCGGGAATTAGATCTCAGTTTCCTAAAGTAAGGAATCACTGTTCTGTTTTCAATAATCAGACAGTTCAGTCAAGACCCTTTTCACTTCTTATGCACACCTAAATGATTTGAAAGAGCCGTAAACCTTGTATAACAGCATGAAGGGACACTGAAATGCTACCTCTGCCACTTTCTCTAACTTCTGTCAATTTGTGCCAGGTCCCCCCTGTCCACCTTGTTGTCGCCCTTGGTCTTACCTCCAACTGGCTTTTTGCTTAAGTCTTCCACCGTTTGTACGATTTCTGTGCTGTGCTTTTTGCTTCTTACGCAATATCTTAGAAATAAAACAGCCTAGCTAGCCATTGCACTGTGCTACTCTAGCACCGGATAGCACCTAGAGCAGACAGAATTGCTCATTACATTGCCATGCGGCCGGAAAACCCACACCGTTCGTGGTCCTCAACCCTGGAAAACAACGTGCAATATATTAATTCTAAGAACCATTTCTTCGAAGGAACAGAGGAGGAGCGCCATCTGTAAATACCCATGCAGGAATGGTACATCAGACCGAATGAACATTCGAACCGCCCAACCGTTTGTCCTGACTTGCTAAATAAAAATACCCTTCCATCGTCAAATACACTGCATTGCCCTGATGATCCAGAATATGTAGTCCGCAAACATGAAAACAACCCTTTGCGTTCCACATCCTTAGGCCAAAATTGCCTGTGATGCCAACTGTACACATTCAAATCGTGTAGCAGTGACCCTGTATGCCTGCCTCCGCAATGAATGGCGCAGCCAGAACAGCATCCCACAATTGAACCACCTACTGGCTTGCTCGGCACCACTGGAAATGGATTGGGACAACCTCCTTAGACGCACCACATTACTTGTGTTCGCTCGTGACCAAATGCCCCTGCAAAACATTTCAGCCAATGTACTGCAACATATCCTAGCATCGTGTTTAAACCTGTCACTACCTCTCTCGCGCAGCCAAATACCCTGGCAAACAGCCTGCTCTTTTCTCTTAAACTGTGGTCCCTTGTCCCCCCGCGCCGGAACCTTCGCTGTTGTCCGCACACGCCTTACCATGCCAGGTGCCTGTAACTGTCCTCGTTTGCGGCTCACACCTATACGCTTGTGTTCCTCGAGCCAGCTGTAACAGCGTGCGCTACCAACACATGCGGAACCAAGACTACCAACTCCATGCAACATCTATACGCTCGTGTTCCTCGCGCCAGCTGTAACAGCGTGCGCTACCAACACATGCGGAACCAAGACTACCAACTCCATGCAACATCTATACGCTCGTGTTCCTCGCGCCAGCTGTAACAGCGTGAGCTACCAACACATGCGGAACCAAGACTACCAACTCCGTGCAACATCATTGTCAGCAAACGATAGACATACAGTAGATATCGAACCCCCCCTTCGTCAAACGAAATACACGCCCACAATATTAATTCGCCTGCAATTGCTTATCTGATATTGTTAGACCTGGCACCTTGGCGTGAGTCTCCCTTCCTCGTTTTGTCGCTGTGCCTCATGTGTTTTTATGGTGTTGGCCGCTCAGCGCGCTGTGCCACTGCCAACCAGTGTCGCGGTGCGAGTGCTCCCTATGTAAATTGTATATGTTGGTTGGGTTCCATGATTGGATTGTTCGGTTTACTATCAGACCCCAGTAAAGTGCGCCAGGGGCGCCAGGGCATGTAAATGCGAACACCGCTGGTGGGCTTGCAGCACGGGTTGTGCCACCCACAGAAGCGGCCGGTAAAATACGTCTAAGGTCTGCCATCGCAGAACCTGCGTGCAGTCTGGTACTGACACGCCGACCGACAAGTGCCCACACTTGCCAGTCCCTAAAACCTTCCCTTAGCTGCATGTTAGTCACCCCTCTGGTAGGCCCACGGGCAGGGTGCATTGTACGCCTAAGGTAGGACAAGCCTGGATGCATGGCATGTCCTGGTAGTGAATTACCGCCATCTTGTTGTTCACTACTGCAAGGCTACCCTGTTCTCATAGGCCAGTATGGGCGGCCTGGATTATTACACCCTATGATCCTAACCGACCCAGGGAACATGGTAGGAGATCGAGTTTAGTATGCCTGAACTCGGAATAATAAGGTACACCTTTTCGCAAGGGTTATTTTAATATTCCGGGTTTGCAAATGCCGCTTTTAGAAAGTCGGCCTTTGCTTGCCTAAACATTTCAGCCGCCTCTGCGTGATGTGTATCTGATGTCTGGCTGGTGTGAGTGACAGGGCTGGGGGAACCCAGATGGGCAGGGCTAGGTAGCCTGGTATGAATAGGACGATCAACAGATAGATGGGTGGGAGGAGTGCTCCTAGGTTCTGAATAGGACAGTGCTCCGCTACCTCGACGCCGGCTCCACCCCCTGTGGAGCGTCTGATGACTCTGCCCTGCACTCTGAAAGGAGAAACCTGCATCACGTAAACAAAGTGCTCAGAAACCGGACTGAACTAGGCAGGGGCCCCCCTGGCCTGGGAGAACAAAAGATTTGTGGTATAAATGGAGGAGCCCTGCTCCTAAGATCTAGATCCGCTTTTGACCAAGAAGAATCTCTGCCTGAGGAGGAGGCACCGGGAAAGCTGTAGGAGGAAGACTGTCCCTATCCTGGGGGATTGGCCTGCAGTGGTGACCTTGCTGCCAAAGGAGAGAAGAGAAACTGTTGCTGAAAACTTTTACTTTACTTTTACTTTCAAAACTTGTGCTTTTCCAAAACGATCTCCAAGGGCTTGGAACTGAGCTTGCCCCCTGAACTGAGCCCCAGGACCATTGGGCTCTACCTGATCTTCACTCGCCTGCTGCTGGACTGGGGTGTCCTTTCCCCCGCCGGAGCTGTGATCCTCGTGCCCCAGTCCCTCCTTGAGCCGTGACCAGGGCTGCTTAGCCGCCCCCGCCTTGGGAAGAGCCTCGCTCGAACGGAGCCGCTCCCCCTACGCTGTGCTGGGCTGCCCCGTCACCTCGCTCGTTGGAGGCTCGCTGTGCACCTTCACCCTCCCGCCGGAATCGGCGTTTGTGAGCATCTCCAAGCCTCGGACGGCCCGGACGCATCTGCGTGCCCGGCTGCCCCGCTTTGTTCACACGCCACCTGCAACACCCCGCTCTTGTCGTGAGCCTGAGGATCAGACACCCTCGTGAAGTGTGGGAGCCCCGGACGCCGCCTCGCTCTTCTGTCGAAGAGCCGCTGAAATCCCGCACCCGCCTTTGCGTCAAGAAACAAGGTACTGTACTTACGAACTCGACCGCGAGCTCGCATCGGATCCAGGGTCCGCAACGTTCTTATTTCCCTGTCATCTGCTGTGTGCTCCCCGGGCGCTGCCTCAGCACGAAGTGCGCTGAGGCCTACAGTTACCTTGTGCCCGCCTAAAGAACTTTCCGTAAAACCAAGAGAACTTGACCGTATTTCCAAGAATTGTGGCCCCATCAGTTCAACGTTACTGGGCCTTGTATTTGAATCTGCTGAAACTACATAAAAGCTTATTTTTATATATTTCCTGATTGGTGTCCGTTTGTGGTGCATGCAAGGGGTTTACTGTATGTGTAATTGCATTTGCTTAACCGTGTACGCCTGAGACTTAGCCTAGACTGCTCGCGCCACGCACCTAGAGGGTGAGCAGGGGTTATTCTGGGGAGTCATCCTTCGCCCTGACAAGAAGTAAAGGGTCCCTGCTTGTTGTGGGTTCACACCTGCGTCAACCAGAGCCCCCTCATTTCTAACAGATATCGTCTGCGTGGTAGAAAAGAAGTTATCACTGCGTATGTGAGCAAACAGATGAAACGGTTGACAAATGATCAACGAGTGAAAAACATAGAGTGCCTCACTGTAACCGCTTGCTCTCTCTCCCACGTATTTGGGGTGAAACCAATACTTCGTCAGCTAGACGGCAGGATTTGAGCGCGAGTATTATGCGCCGTACATAAGCCACCCATTTCAAAGCTGTTCAAACCATCCATTACAAATCATTTCACGACTGCGTTAGCATATGGAAATAAACAAGCACTCTCTTCATGAAAGGTAGCATTGGCGCGACGTATACCCCTTATGCGCGGCGGCCACCATCACTGCAGAACTTTAGCGTGGCTATACCTCGCGATCCCAACCTGCTCTCTGAGTTGGCAGGTTACGCAATACCCCGAACCAAAACATTGCCGCTCCAAGCTATGGCCCCAGCTGCGCCGCCGAAGGCCTTTTTCCGCCACCCGGTGCGGGCCACAACTTTACCTTGCCTTACACGACCCACGGGTCCTCATCTTCGCAGTAACATGATCCCGACACACGACCCCCATTTCCCCCGCACATTGCTGGACCGTTTCCCAAACCTTTAGCATATCTAACACCCGACACGGGCGGGCAGCGCTTCTACAATTACACCGGCATGACATTATGATGGGGGGACTCGCTGCGGCTCACTTGAGCGACTTTGGCGCAATTCCGCACGAAGAAACCAAAAACGTCTTAAACCGATCGTGCCAAGAGCCGCAAACAAATCCGTCTGCTGCCTGCACGCTCGAAGAGAAAGAGGGGTTGCCCAGGTGAGTGTCCCCCAGACTGGTTGGGAGGGGCAGCTTTCGGGTCCCAGAGGACTCCGATCAAGCAATGCCTCCAGAGCGGGAAAAAGTTGCAGCTGCACAGTGGGAGTCTCATGGCCGGTACCAGAAACGACAGGCAGAGGGTGAAACCTAAGCAGATAACTGCACTAGGAAGGTAAACCACCAACACACAAAGTAATTACAAAGTACTGAATTCAAATGTAGAATACAGCGAGCCGAGCTCTGCAGAAAAATGGGGCGTGGCCACCACTGTCAAAGTGAAAGTGCTCATGAGGCCTGGAAATAAAAACAAGCCCAATCTCCCTTTAAAGGAAGCCTAAAATGAACCAAATATCCTGCCAAAAAAGCTCAACTGCCGTATACCTCGAGTAGGGCAAAAAGGCTAATTAAATACAATCATCAGAGTGGGAGGAACAGAGAAGGAGGTAGTACTGACACAATTATGGCATTATTAGGAGATGGGAGGGAGGAATGATAAATTTACGTGTAAGCAGCTTTGCCTCCAAAGCTGAACACAGGCAAATAGTAACAGATCAGAAAATCAAGAAAAACAATAGTCCCCCGCAGAACACATAAAGAGCCTTAGCGGAATGAGACAGTACTTAGTCCCTGCTGCATGGGAGGAACAGAAGGGAAAAAGGAGGAACAAAGAGGCAGGGCTGACCAGTAGCAAGCAAGGATTTTTAAAGGACACTGAAACAAACAAATCAAAAGCAGGGGGATGGCTTTAAGCCAACATAAGAAATTACAACAGGTCCCGAATGCTCGGCCTAAAAAGGAAAGTTTAGGCCTGACAAAAGGTTTATTTTGCCAGGTCGAAATTGCGGTTGAAAACTGAACACACAGACCACAAGGGCATGGCTGGAGACATGATTCACAGGTCTACTTTAGTGGCTGGCACAATGAGTGCTGCAGCCAACTTGTAGCATTCAATTTACAGGACTGAGGTACATAATAATAATAATAATAATCTTTATTCGGCATACATAAAAAAATATGACCATAAAAGATACACATTCATCAGCACAACAATACAGTACAATGATCATCATGGGCAGCCAGGGCACCGCATCAGCATAAGAAGCAATGCTCAAAAACATCTTAAAACATCATGAAAAGATTAAAAAACACTAAAAGGTGTACCACACACTATCCCCATTACTGCACTAGGTGCTTGAAGGACTTCTCCTTTTATATTCCCTTCCTTTTTCTTAGCTTTACTGCAGATCTTTAAAAATTTGTGACACAAAATAATGTAAAAGCATCAGGGGACAGTTTAAAAAAAAGTAGTGCCACCCGGGCCTGCTTAAAATGATGTTTCCTTAAAAGCCCCTTGAGATGCACTCTTCTCGGGAATGAGTAATACGATCACAAGAGCACAAAATGAAGGGTATCCTGTGGAGACCTATTGTCGCAGCCACAGGGCCCTTTTTGTTCTGAAGGTGCCGTATACCCTGCCGGTACAGCCAGTAAGTGATGTAACAAGTTCAGTCTGAACCGTGTGATTAAAAATCTGTCATGAGCACTGGTAAGAATAGTTAAATAAGGTTCTATGCTTTGAGTCGACCTAACTAGAATATAATTTCTGACCGAGGGCTTTTTCAGTTCGTTTTCCTCCCTGTGGGCCCCAATTAATTTAAAATACTGATCTTTAATAAGAGCTTTATCCCGTAGGCTCACCTTATCCGGGTGAGAGAACAACTCTGCAGTACCCAGTGTAGTAAGGGAATCCTTTACGTATTTTATCCATGGGATTTTTAACGCGTGATCCAGGGAGAGACAGTCTTGAATTACTTTCCTGTTAAAACCTGTCTCCTCATTGGACCACATGTTCACCCAGCAGAGGAGGGGTTTCACCGCCACCAGGTCAGAAATATACTTAGACCCCAGCTCCTCATGAACAATTAACGAGGGGGTGCTTTGGGAGACACTCAGCAACCGCCTGAAGTACCTGTTTTCTTCACTCTGTATTTCACTTGTCCCGGTAAAACCCCACACCTCACTTCCGTATAGTGTTTTTGAGCTACAGAATGAGTTATACAGTTTTAGGATTGTCCCCGGTGACCACTTGCCTAACCTGTGAGCAAAGGATGTAATTGCTCCCGTGGTCTTTACCATACCTAGCAAAACCAAAGGGGATGATGGACGCAGCGTTTGAAGCAATGCATACACTCACCCCCAGTCAACTGATCTGGGTTTAATCCATCATCATTCTTAAGCTCACTCCGCCACCCCAGTTCAGACATGGCCATATGCAAATCAGTCTGACCCTGTGCCTCATGGGAACAGTCCAGTCCGAACTGCCAAGCCATGTCTTCCCTGGACCGAAAACAAGCATCCTGGGACCGGTTTCGGGTTCATAACCCTCATCAGCCAGGCTATCTTGAATCCAGTGGCAAAGTGAGCAAGGGACCCACGTCTGGGCATACCCTGCCAACTTAGGGCGAACAAAGCAAAACCAAAGGGAATGATGGACGGAGCTTTTGAAGCAATACAAACACTCACCCCCAGTCAGCTGATCTGGGTTTAATCCATCATCATTCTTTAGCTCACTCTGCCACCCCAGTTCAGACATGGCCATATGCAAATCAGTCTGACCCTGTGCCTCATGGAAACAGTCCAGCCCGAACTGCCAAGCCATGTCTTCCCTGGACCGGAAACAAGCATCCTGGGACCGGTTTCAGGTTCATAACCCTCATCAGCTAGGCTATCTTGAATCCAGAGGCAAAGTGAGCAAGGGACCCACATCTGGGCATACCCTGCCAACTTAGGGCAAACAAAGCAAAACCAAAGGGGATGATGGACGGAGCATTTGAAGCAATGCAAACACTCACCCCCAGTCAGCTGGTCTGGGTTTAATCCATCATCATTCTTAAGCTCACTGCTTGTTTTCGGTCCAGGGAAGACATGGCTTGGCAGTTCAGGCTGTTCCCAGGGGCAGATTATACAGGCTCTCATAATGAGCAGACCATTGCTCAGGTAAAATATTATGGGTCATACATGGATTGTTTGAATCTTTAAAACAGGGGTTGTTTATAACCTTCCAAAATCTGGTGGAATCCTTAAGCTCAGCGGCCTCTTCTAGATCTTCCCAAGCCTTCAGTTGTAGTTGACGTTTACGTGTCCTAACGGCCTGTTTACACATTTTGCGGCAGGCCGTAATCCACCCCTTATCTCTCGGAGATTGTTTAAGTGCCATCTTTAAAACTCTGAGGGCTTTTGAGCACTGCCCATCAAACCATCTTCGCACGTCCCTGAGGTGTGTAGGTGCAGGTGCTTTTAAACGGCTGTCTACTAACTGCGCGATAGCTATACATGACTGAATTAAATCCTGTCCCCGTGTATCTAGGTCTAAACAGTTCTATATATCCTGCTGACCTCTCCTAAAAAGGGATTTATTAAGAGCAGCTGTGTCAACCTGCGTCCAGCGCAGCCGTCTTCCTTGATCTGTCGCGGAAATCAACCCCCTCTTTAGACTGTGTGGGACCGGATGCTGTCGTGGAGCTACAAGTGACAAAGTTACCGGATTGTGGTCACCGAATATACTATACCTAATATTAAAACTAGTAATAAATCTCCTCACTGTATGAGAGACAAAAATAAAGTCAATAAATGATGCACAGCCTCTTCCCTTATATGTGGGGGTCACAGGTGTATCTGGGTGGCCGACAATCAAATCCATTGTATGGGTCAGCCCACAGGTATTTAGAAGCATGCTCAGCTCCCTTCCTGACTTGGTGTGCTCCCTGTGAGGACCTTTGTTTAGTGTACATGTCTGCCAATCACATTCAGTCACCCTCAAGTTAGGACATAGGTGGCAATTAAAGTCTCCCACTACTATTAGGTGTGCTTGGGCACGTCCTTCTGCTTGTAGTTTCCCTAAGCAACGGCTTAGTTCCTCAAAGGGTTTTGAACCTTGCAAGTTTGGCTGAGCGTTATTATAATTAATAAATGCCAAACTGTAGTTCTTGCTCACAAATGTTAGACCCTGTACTACTTCCGACTCCCATGGGATCGAATTCCACCTCCTCTGTATCTTTATATCTACAAACATTATCAGACCCCCCGCTGGCTCTCCCTGCACTGTTGCTGGGCAAAGAAAAGTTTTGTACCCTTCTAAAAAGAAGGTATTTACTGGTTCCCATGTTTCCTGGATGGCTATTACGTCAAACTTTCTAATATAATGGAACCACTGTTCGTCCTGAAACTTACTCGCCAAACCTGACACGTTCCACAAGATAAGTTTTAAGTCATCCTGATTCCGGCTCACCTGGTGGCCTGAGGCATCGCTCTTATCCCCATCTATGCTGGGAGACCTGCATTACCTAAGGTCCCTATATCCTTCAACATGGGTGTCGGTAAGACCCCCAATGTCATCAGCCACCTCCCTCCCCCCTTGGGCCTTGGTGTGTGTTGCCTGTTTGCCCTTCAATCTTGTAGCACTCACTCCCTCTACAAGTCAATCTGTGTCGTTCAGTTCCCTCAATGGAGCGAAGGCATTCCTTAGCTGCAATAACTCGGATCCGCATCCTGTGTAGCCACACCGTGGGGGAATAAAGATTTGGGTGGGGGTTTATAAAAGAAGCCCAGTGGTACTGGTTTAATCCCGGAGTCTGCCATAAATGATTTTGAGGATGAGAACAAAATCTTCTGGGCCATTGAAGGGTACCTCAGCGTGACAATCACGCAATCCCCTTCGAATATCTTCTTGAACCTGCCAATCCACGCAACCATTCTTGCTATTAGGACATGTCTGTGGTCTGAGCTATTAAAGCCAAAATATTTTCTTATCCAGTAGGTAGCCTTATTTATCAACTGGTGACTAGACTCTTCCTGTGAGCTGTCATATCCTGGTACCCCCACTAATACCACCGTGTAACTGGCAAATTCTGTGTGTTGTGTGCTAATTGAGCAGCACCACTAGCTCGCTGCCCCCGGTGGTGAGAACCCCCTGATCACCTCTTTCATTCGGATCCCTGCTGTGTTGGATCAGCTGACCCGCCCTCAACAAACCCCCCTTTCCCACCGTCCCTCTTGCCCTGTTTTATCCGTGGCGACTGACGGGATCTGGGACTCAGAGCCTATCTCTGAGCGTGGCATAACATTCAAGCCTATTTGTTGGTGGCAGGTGTGAGTAGACACATCATCCTGCCTGGGCTCAACAGCTGGGGGCAACACTTTCTCAATGTTCGACAGAGATACCTTAATATCAGTGACCGTGTTTGATAGTTCACGTAAGAAATCCTTTAAGAGGCCAGTCACCAATGACACTATTTTTTCCCTGAGAGACCCCCAAAGTTCTTCTACGTCCTTGCCCGATTCCTTAGTTCCCCTAGAGTCTGAGTCTTTAAGATTATCCTTCGCCGCCTTGGGCGCTAATTTTCTCTGCACCTTGCGCTGTCTATTTGGGGCTGGCGGACCACTCCGCTCCATACATCGACTAGTGGAGAGTGCGGCCCTGCTCCGTGTGATCTGCCCCACTGCTTGGGTATTCGAACTGCTACTGGTACTAGGCCTCTCGTTTACATTGCAGGTCTCTTCACCTTCCTCCCCCTGCCTCTGGCTTAGAGTAGTTCCTGCTCCATTTCCATCCATGTTTCCAAGCTACCATTGCCGGGTCCCCTTCTAATGTCAGCGCTGGTTAACCAGTGCTGCCCAGCGAGAGCCGTCTCTCTGCTTTATCAATTTCTTTAGTGATTGCTCCCACTGCCTTTATTAGGAAGGAATCAATAGTGCCCTGGGGTGTGTTCGGGGATAAACCCGTAGGAGGGTCCTTCCTCTTCCCCATAACCTGCTCAAAAAGGGCTCCCAGGCGAACCTTTCCCAACAACTGCTGGCACAGCACACGACACAGGGCACAAAGCAGTTGCAAGGTCTTGATGCCGCTACACAACACTTCAAGCACTACTGAACACAAGTACTGGCTCAATCTCACCCGGGCTATACAGTGATTGTCACTTACTGTAAGGCGGCATGCAGTCTACTGATGAGTACTTAGTTAGCTGGTAACAGATGCAAAGGGTATAGCCCGGCCCGGCCACCTCCGGTCAGTGACGGGCCTGGGCGCGGCCCGGGAGCGTCCCGCGCCGCGGGAGAAGACCGGCACTTTTCAGTGCACCACAGCAGCAGCACGCTCCTCCCTCCAGGGAGAGCATGAAGTCCTGGGACCTGGAGTCCCCTTGAAGGCAAATGACAAGTGGATGGACAAGCGCTTCCCGTGCCGCAGGAGAAGACCAGCGCTTTTCAGCGCACCACAGCAGCAGCACGCTCCTCCCTCCAGGGAGAGCACGAAGTCCTGGGACCTGGAGTCCCCTTGAAGGCAAATGACAAGTGGCTGGACAAGCGCTTCCCCGACTGAGGTACATATAGTACCATATACTAAGAACGTATAAGTAAATAAAATGTGCAATTAAGTGTATTCCAATTTTACCATGTTTAGAAAGGAGAGCACAAGCACTTTACTACTGGTTAGCAGGGGTAAAATGCAAAGAGTCCTATGGTCAACAAAAAATGGGTTCAGCAACTAAAGGGAAAAATGTGGGATGACCCAGCAGGAAGGGCAAATGAACAACAAATACCATAAACAATCGGTTTTGCTAAAGGGCGTCCTAAACATCCCCCTACCGATTTGGTATGGTTTCCTAAACCTATCTAGTGATTTGGTTAATTGTTGTTGAATCACTAAATGGGTTCCATACATTTGGAAAAACACATTTACTGCCTGCAAACCCTGAGATTTACCAAATCACAGGGTTTGCTACCAGAAAGTGTGTTCAAACATTTGACTTTTAATTCCTCCACAAATCAGACTCATAGTCAGCTAGGCCTTGGTGCATTTGCAGATGAGAGCTGAATTTTACGGGAGTGCAAATGTTTAACTCCAAATGCTGGTGACACACACAAATTGCATGTGACATGACAGGTCTGTATTAGGATGTTAAGTGTGTTGGGTATGTGAGATTATTTAAATGAGTCACCTAGCATTTGTGACATGGGTGGTCCATATCATGGGTAACACCTTCAGCTAGTCCCAGCTGTTTCGCCAATTATCAGTTGTTCCCTGAAATGAATGCCATATTTATAATGATAAAAGAGAAAAGAAATCTACAAGTCCCAGAACAAAAGTTCTTTTGGCCAAATAGTAAGGATAGGCTAATAAGGTTGCCAAATGCCCAATAGTGCTCTGACATTGAATTTTATGTGACAGACCATAAAAAAATAGAAAATATCGGTGAAGTCTGTGGCATCATAGGTGGATGCATCAGAAAGACCTGATGAAAGCTGAAGTGTTAACCCATGCAGTCTGGCCAGTGAGGCAGGCTCGTAAATAACATCCATCGCAAAAGAGGTGATGGCCAAACTGGACTTACTAGGAGACAATTCTGAATTTACCAGCTCAACACTGTTCCTGAAATAAATTGTATATGCAACAGAGTCTCTAAGATGGGTAGATGGCATGAGGTGAAGTTTCAGCCCAGACTGAGAGCCATTTCCTTAAGCACAGAGCGGTCCCAGGGTGAATGCCCGAAGTCCTATTCCAGGCGATGTGTTTTTGCCAGAGCTGGTTTTGCCAGAGGGGAATATTTTGTTGTAGAGCTGACAATTGGCCCGGCTTTACCTTGGTCATATGCATCATGTCTGTTTTATTCATGGTTGATGAGATCCTGAAAACCTGTCAAAAACAGGGATCTTTGGATGCTAGAACAAGGGACCTTTTGAACAACAAGGTATTACTTGAGATAACTTTGTCCCCTGAGAGGCAGGTATGAGTGTCACTTTTCCCTCAGTCTCCCTGAGCGACATGGAGTAGTATGGTATTCTGTGATTATATTAGATGATTTAGGCCCATTCTTGGATGGTGGATGTCCAATACCGCTCTTTGTGCTAAGTCTGTGGCTGATCTTTTGCTAGTTGACCTGCTGCCATCATTTATTATAGCTCCCACTCTGAGGCCAGAGGGGGCCATAACCAAATGCAGGGGACGGTGCCATTTATCACTCCTCACATCAATACTGCAGCTGGGGCTACTTTGGAAGCAGCATGTAGCAACACGTGATATTTGTGGAGAAATTGCAACAGGGTAGCTCTACATTTGGTTCCTTTGAAACGCGAATGGACATTTCGGTTATCTCCACATAGCACTCAGATATTTCCAGGCAGTATAATTAGTTCTTCTGTGATCATGGGTGTGGACTCTTATGGCGTTTGGTACCTTAGCACATTAAACGGGAGCCAGTTTTGTCTTTCACAGTGTGATTTACTTCTGTAAAAAATATACACATTTGTGGCATTTTTTTCCCTATGATTTATTTCTTGACTAATTTGTGCAAACTATTTTGTGCACTGGCATGGCTGAGCATTTCTTTCAGGAGATACCATCTTCCGACCAGGCCAGTTCTTATCTAATGGTCATCAGAGCTACAAGTTCTTTTTTACTGTGGTAGTGCTATGCCTATCTTCTATGAGAGTCTTCCTCATAATCTCTGGGTGAGCTCAACAGATGATTTGCTGGCTCGTGTCTACTGCTGCTCCCTCTGACAAGCTGAAAGCCTTGGAATGATCCATTTCCCCACAATCCATATGACATCCATTATTAGGTGTGCCTCTTTCTGCTCCTATTTATTAGCTTATTGTGGATGCTTGGACAGATAGTCTGCTAGGTGTGTCACTTATGGATGACGGTCATGAACGAACTTCTACTCCTCTCTTTATAGTATCCTCTTTTCTGTTCAGTGTGAACAGCTGCAGTGTAAACCCTTTTGCAGGAAATGATCATCTTCTGTGTGTTTTTTCCCAATTTCTGCTCTGTCTGTTTTGCTGGATTTAGAACACTGTACATGTTATCCCTGCTAAACAGGAGTACAGTGCCTCTGCTTCCCCTTTAAATCTGACATGGTTAAATTGCATTACTCCTAATTGACGTATTTCACTTGCCGATAAGTCACTAGCATATGCTATTAAACATGCCTAGGGCCTGAAAGTTTAACTCCGCCTCTTGACTGCAGCACCGACTGTACCATACACAGAGTGGACCTGGAAAACATGGCTATGTATAGGAGCCTAAAACCCTGCTGTCACACCTGTCAAACTAACCAGTTTTGACAGAAATCCAGCTTTTAAATATTAATAAGTCCTCCAAGTACACCTTGTTCCCACATGGTAGGGTGCCTGATATTTAAAAGTGGGCCATGTGGTGCCTGATATTTAAAAGTAGAACATGTGAGAATCTAAATTATGTATGTTTCTTCACTGATTAGGTCACAAAAGCTATTTTCACTGGCAAAGCTGTAGTTGAAATAAAACAAAAGTACAGATTTTAAACAATAGTCTGTAATGTTTTACAGAAAATGGAGTCAAATGTTATTCAAAGACTATTTTTATTATTTATTAAAAATCCAATTTGATGGTAAAGCAGGATGTTCAATAAATACAAACTACACACAACTCATCTGCCAGTGCTTGGCCATAATGAGGTGTCATAAGAAATTGGGTTAGTGGTTGATGGAAGTGAACCCTTACTCAAGCAGCAACCACAATCCTTGTCAGGGTGAACTCACAAGCAAACCCCAAATTAACCTGTGCTCAGCCATCTGGTAGCCTGGCACATATGAGTCAGGCTTAACTTAGAGGCAATGTGTAAGGTATTTATGCAGCACCTCAACCAGTAATAAGAATAAATAAAACAAGACCAAAATGACAAACATCCAATCAGTAGAACCGGAGATATGCAATTTTAAAGATTTCAGTGAATATAGCGGCAAAAAGAAGAAAGCGCCAACTGTGGATATCGGGTCGAGTTAGACAGGGACAACATTATAAGTTCAGGCTCACAACGATGGAGCACGGGCCAGCTACAGGGACCCAGTAAGGCCAGCTGAACAAGAGTACATTAAATCCTGGCTGCGAAGAATTGCAGAGTCCCGCGTCGAGGATGCTTTGCGCAGCCGAGGCGGTGTAAGGTCCTGGTCAAGCCCCTCCAAGGAGCTGTCCTGGGATGCGAGGTGTTGCATTGTTGTCAAGGTTGTCATTGGGAAGGGGCATGCAAAATGAAGTCCTGCATTTAGGATGTGTCGCACAGCGGCTGGTTCCAAAGAAGTTATGGGGCTTACTATGCAAAGTCCTAAATGATAGTTGAAGCTGTCGTCGACAAGAGACTTGCGATGTAAGGGCCTGCTTCATGGATGCATTGTGCAGTGGTGGTTCTGGTGGCGCTGCAAGCTGCAAAGGCGATGCGAAGTCCTTGAGCCATGAAAGTCCATGCAGCAGAGGCAATGTGTCAGTTTTGCTTGGGGTTGCACTGCACAGCAGAGTAAATGTGTTGGTTCCACAAGATCCACAGACGGGCTTGCAGAGCACCTTCAGGTCCACTTCCAAGGGTCAAGGACTGGGGTGGCCCCACTTGGCCGGTTAAGACTCAAAAATGGCAGACTTGAGGTGCTAGATTCAAGGTTGTTGGAGCCTTAGGTTCCTTAAGCTCTTGTAAGGAGGCCCTTGGAGTCACTCTGGTGGTCTTGGGTTTAACAGATTCAGGTCCAATATTTCTCACCCAGGCTAGAGGGCAGCAGGTTAGCAGTCCTTCAGAGTAGCAGTTCAGCAGAGTGGCAGTCCTTTCAGGAGCACAGCAATCCTTCTTCCTGGCAGAGACACAGGTTCAGAAGCCTACAAAAGAGTTGGGTCAAAGGCTCCACCCGGTGCCCAATTTTTTTTTTTTTTTTTTTTTTTGAAACCGTTTATTGCAATCTCAAATATATACAAGTATGGGCCTACAACCTTCCGGCCGGCCGCTAAAGTGATGATAGCAAACGACATACATACAATGAGGCACTTGGCTTTGCATAACCACTAAGGCAGGAGGTATCAACAACGCGGGCCATATGGCTCTGAGCCCACAATACGGTTTCATTTTATACCACACAACAACATAAAAAAAAAAACACACACCCGCAAGGCAACCCACGATCGAAAGTGGCAGCACGTGCTCCTCAAATGGGGGACCCCAAACCATCCACAAAAAACCCCCGAGAGGGGAAGGGAAACAGGTCCGGGACTGGGAGAACACTGTGCTCGGGACTGAGGGAGGGAACAAACTAGGGGGATGGAGCTGGTGAAGCGGGAGGCAACAACGGCGGCTCGCAGATACCCCCGCGGTAGGCGTTCCAGGGGCCCCATATCTTCACCCATGCCCCAGGCTTACCCCGCGCCACATACACCACCTTTTCTCGGAACATGCACCAATCCATGTGTTCTTTCCAGGCCGACACCGCCGGGGGTCTCTGGGATCCCCACAGCTGTGCAACGTCACGTTTAGCCACCATATAGCCCAGAGTCACCCATCGCGTCTGCGGAACCGAGTAATCGGTCGGTTCCCACACATTCAGCAAACATCTCCTCGCTTCAGGCAACAGCGCGACATGCGTAACCGCTCGCAGGACCTCATGCACACCACGCCAGAATCGCTCCACCCTCGGACATTCCCACAGAATGTGCAAAAAAGTCGCTGAGGCACCACACCCACGCTTACACAATCCGTCCTCGGCATAGCCCATACGCAGAAGCCGTGGCCCCGTCATGTACACCCGGTGGAGTATCTTGAGCTGGACGAAACGAAGGCGAGCCGGGATGGCCACCTCCTTCGGAGAGGCCACCGCGGAAATCCAGTCCTCGTCATCCAACTCCAGCCCATCGGCAACCCAGGCCTCGCGGAGGCCAGTCAGTAAACCCGAGCGATCATTTATCAATTTCTTGTAAATGAGGGAGATCGTGCTGTCCGGAACATGGCCATCTAGCACTCGATCCTCCAGGGGGGAGGACTCCGGGATGGAGGCCGCGTCTGGGAAGACGGAGCCCAGTGCGTGGCGGACCTGCAGGTACCGAAAGTATTCACTGCCCCGCAGCTGAAACTCCGCCTGCAGCGTCTCGAATGTTTTGAATCCTCCCCTCGTCCAGAGATCCCCCACTGTACTGATGCCTATCGTGTCCCACTGCTCAAAGCCCTTCGAGGTCCACAGAGAGCCCAACCTCTCAGACGCATACAGCGGTGACGCCCGGGTCAAACGGTCCTTCCAGCCCATAGCTGCATTAGCCGCGTGCCATACTCGCACCATGACACGCGTGGGTCCCGTCAAGCGGGAATCGGGCACGCTAGCGTAGAGCGCTCGATTGTAGTCGCCACCGGGCAGGAGCATCTTGTCCATTTCAAATGCCGGGTTTAGGGCGGGCCCATAGAGGCCATGATTAATTGCAGCTAACTGGGAGGCCCAGTAATACCGTTTAATATCCGGGAGGGCAATCCCTCCGTCGTACCACGGGAGCGTCAACTTTGCCAAGGCTATACGCGGCCTCCCGTCCCAGAACAGGCGGCGCTGTAAACCTTCCACTTCACGGAAGTAGCGCGCTGGGACCAAGTCCATAGTGTTCTGGAGGGCGTACAGGAAGCGCGGCAGTGACATCATCTTGAACAACGCCGCCCGGCAGAGCGGCGAAAGCGGCAAGCGCCGCCAGCGCGCGACATCCTCCTTCAAGCGCTGGAGGGGGGGAAGCAAATTTCGCTCGTAGCGGGCCACCGGGTCCAGCGTAATGTAGACACCCAAGTATCGAAATCCCTGCGAGGCAATCTGGATCGGACAGCCCCGCGGGAGGACAGGAGCCTCCCCGGAGAGCACATAGACACAGGATTTGGCCCAGTTGATGACAAGGCCTGAATTGCGGCCAAAAGAGCGCAGAACATCGACCAGGACAATCAGTGATTTGCGCGGGGAGGCTAAGTACAAAAGGATGTCGTCTGCATAGAGGGACACGCGGTCCTCATACTCGGGGGTCCAACGGAGACCTCGGATAGAAGGGTGCCACCGCAGCCACTCCGCCAGGGGCTCCAAGGCCAGTGCGAACAGGAGCGGCGACAGGGGGCAACCCTGTCGCGTGCCCCGTCCCAGCACGAATGGGGCCGAGACTCGACCATTCACCACCACCTGCGCAAGTGGGTCCGAGTACAACAGTTTGACCCAGCTGATGAATCCCGGCCCAAAGCCAAATTTCGCCAGCATCGCCCAGATGTACGGCCACTCGAGTGTGTCGAACGCCATAGTGGCGTCCAAAGACGCCAAGATGGCCGGCTCCCGCACGAACGGAACACGCGCTAGCACGCCGTGCAGGCGTCGCAGATTAAGAGCCGTATTGCGATGGGGAATAAAGCCGGACTGGTCTTGGTGGACCAGGTCGCCCACCACGCCGACCGGCCGGTTGGCGAGCACCTTGGCGAGGATTTTAGGCTCCGCATTCAAGAGCGAGATAGGCCGATAGGATGTGACCCGGTCTCGTGGTCTCCCCTCCTTGTGGATGACCACGATGGTAGCCAGACGCTGGTCCGGCGGGAGGGAGCCCCGCGAGTGGGCCGCAAGGAACATTGCGCGGAGGTGGGGTGCCAGTACATCCGGTCGCAGCTTGTATAACTCGATAGGAATGCCGTTCGGGCCCGTGGCCTTGCCAGAAGCGACCGAGCGGATGGCGAGGGCGATTTCGTCCGAGGTGGGGGTGGCATCCAGCAACTCCCTGTCCTCCACAGAAAGGGAGGGGAGCGCGATGTCACGCAGCAGGGCATGGGAATCCTCCTCCAAGCAGGGAGAAACCGGGGAATATACCCCGCGGAAATAATCCGCGAAGCAAGAAACAATGCCTTCCGGCTCAGTAACACGCAAGCCATCCGTCCTCTCAATCAACGGGACCACACGACTAGCTCTCTCCTTCTTATCCAACCACGCAATCAACTTGCCCGCCTTATCACCCACATCATACAATCGCCCCTGTTGCTCTCTGCTGAGGCCCCTGGCCGCCTCCGTGACGAGGGCCCTATAGGCCGCCTGCTTAAGGTGCAGAACGTGAAGCGCAGCGTCAGTCACCTCACTCCCCAAATCACCCTCCAATTCAGTAATTTCGGCCTCCACCCGGGTCACCTCCTCTTGTGCGCGCCTCCGGGCATGGGAAATAAAGGAGAGGGCCTCCCCTCTAAGCACTGTATTGAAAGCCTCCCACAGGGAGATAGCCGACAGGACTGACCCCACATTCTCCTCAAAATACCGTTGCAAGGATTTAATCAAGGCAGCGCGAATAGTGGGGTCACGCAGGTACCAAGCATTGATTGGAGCTACCCTGCCCTCCCCCCTCGGGAAGACATCAAAGTGCAACAGGAGTGGGGAGTGATCTGAAATGCCCCTCGCCAGATGGCGCACCTCCCCCACTCTCCCGGCATAGGCCGCAGGGACAAGGATATGGTCAAGCCGCGAAAGGCTACCATGGGCACCCGAATGGAAGGTGTACTGCAGCTGAGTGGGATGCTTTAAACGCCAGCAGTCCACCAATCCCAGTGTGTCCAAAAGGCCCGACAGCCACGCCTGTGCCCGGGGGAGGTCCCTAGGGGGATAACGATCCATAGTCCCAGAAACCACCGCGTTAAAGTCCCCCCCAACCACCAGAAGCCCCCCCGGAAGGTCAAGAAGGAGGCGTCCCAGGTCCGCAAAGGTGGTGAACTGTAACCCCGGTGGGACGTACACTGAGACAAAGACGACTACTTTGCCCTCCATTCTCCCCACCAAAACAGTGTAGCGTCCCCTCTCATCATGGCGCACCTCGTCTATTTCTAGCGGGAGCGAGGTCTTGACCATAATGCCCACCCCTCGTGAGCCTGATGAAAGGCCGGATGGGCCACCAAACGATAACCACGTCGATTCATGGCACAATAGGAGTTACCAATAAGGTGTGTCTCCTGCAGAAAGACCACATCAGGCGAAATCCGTTTCAGATACTGCAGGACCACACCCCGCTTAATCCTATCCCCCAGTCCGTTAACGTTCCAGGACAACAAAGTCAGGTCCCTACCCCCCATCACATACAGAAGCAATCATTTGTCCCCCCAAGAGCATCTCAAAAACACCAATACAATAA
The DNA here is from genome assembly GCF_964204655.1 of Triturus cristatus. Classification (NCBI taxonomy): domain Eukaryota; kingdom Metazoa; phylum Chordata; class Amphibia; order Caudata; family Salamandridae; genus Triturus; species Triturus cristatus. Next base: position 945,835,491 of record NC_140582.1, read on the forward strand.
AGGGTTTGCCTTGCGGTAGAAACGAACCACACCCCACCCCAACCCACCCATCCCAACAGAACTCCCCCCACCCTGCACCCCTGCATGAGCCCGAACAGCCCCCCCAAAGTGCAGTGTGCCTGTCGCCCCATAGAAGAAAACTAACTAGTCCCCCAGAGGAGGAGGGAGATCCCCCAAGAGACCCCACACGACCTCCACAGGAGGGGAACTTACCCTAACAATCAATGGTGACAATAACACAGTCCGGAGCAAGGCCTACCATTAGTCCCTTAGTCCTGATCCGGCGGGCCCTCCCCACCAACCGCTCCCCCCCCGCCCCCCCGGCCCCGATCTCCGGGCAAAGTGTCCAGCCAGTCCCCGGCCGCCTCGGGACGATCAAAAAAGTGCGTGCGGCCATCTACCTCCACCCTCAGCTTAGCTGGAAAAAGCATCGAATATTTGAGATTCAGGTCCCGTAGGCGACGTTTGACACCCAGAAAGCTCAGTCTCTGCTTTTGGACCGCCGGAGTAAAGTCAGGATAGAAATTAATATCCATGTTGTCAAGTCTGACTGGCCCTTGGAGCCTGGAAGTCTGCAGGATAGCGTCTCTGTCCCTAAAATTGAAGATCCGGGCGATGAGAGGCCTCGGAGGGGCGCCGATCTTAGGCCTACCCCCGGGGACCCTATGGGCCCGTTCCACTGCAAAGAATTTGCTCAGCCCCCGAGGCTGTAGATGGGTGAGGACCAGGTCCTCCACAAACAGATCCGCTGCCTCTGCCTCTCGTCCCTCCGGCACCCCGATGATGCGGACGTTGTTTCTCCGGGCCCGACCCTCGGAATCCTCCAGTCGACGATTCATCAGGGCGCTCGCCTGGCCAAGCCTGCGCACCTCCTGTTGAAGGGCCGCCACGTCAGTTGTGAGGCCCGAGGTAGAGTGGGCCAAAGAATCGACCCGGTCATTTGTTTTAGACAGATCGGCTCTCACGAGGCCCACGTCCACGAGGACCGAGTCGATCTTCTGCGCCAGAGTGTCAAAGCGCTGGTCCACCGAGGCCTTCATCTCGGCGATGGCGCCCATGACGTCCCGGAGGGTCAGGTCCGGGGGCAGAGCAGGAGCATCGGTCGGGCCCGTGGGGGACCTACGCAACGCCTCCGGAGATCCCTTCTGGAGGGTGTAGCGGTCCATGTTATTGGATTGATGGGCCGTGCCACGACGGGTCGACTTCACCTTGGCCCGGTCGCCATCTTGTTTTGTGGCCATGGTCGCAGTCCCCAAATCGAGCCAATCTCCTCAGAAAGGGGGTAGACAATCCCGTTCAAGGGCTCCGGGGGGGGGGCGACCACCGCTCCTCAGGACGGATCGCGGCCGGCGGGCCGGCAGGGCACCCCAACGAGGCCACAGCACCGCACACCGCTCCGCAACCCTACCTCGCCTTGCAGCAAGGAGGGCGCAAAAGCGAAAGCGAAAGTGCGGGGCACGCGAGTCGCCCAGCCTCGCCCGCCGCTGTTGTTCGCTTTGTCGCCGGATCGCCCCACTACTCCAGTACGGGGGGCCGGTGTGGGGAAGGCCGCAAACCTCAATCGGTGCTCCCGCCGGTGTCCGAAGTCCGATCGAAAAACGGAAAACGGGCGTCACCTCAGCTCGGGTTCACAAACTCAGTCCCCTCATTCAGGACAGGATTCGGTCAGGATTTATGCAGGAGGTCGCGGAGGTCCTCGGGAGCCTCGCACCTACGCGGCCATCTTGGTTGCGCGCTAGGCTCCTCTCCGGTGCCCAATTTTGAAGTGGAGGAAGCTTCTAGAGGTTTCCACCCGCATGACGTGTTATGCATCCCCTTCCTACCTGTTCAGGCTCCAGCTTGTCTGGGGTCACAATTGACCAGAGCCAAGCCCGTTGGTAGAGTGCTCAGGCAGAGGCTTTGTGATGTACAAGTGTGGTAGGTGACAGCTCCTCCGCCTCATTAACTCTGAATGGGTCATTCTGCCAACAGCTATCTTCCCTTTATCTCGCTGTCTGGGATCAATACACAAAGACCATCTGCCAGCTACATCAAGTCATGTGACCCAGGAACAGGCACCAAATGGTTAAGACAAGAACATGCCAACTTTTAAAAAGTTGCAAATTAAGAATTGTGATAAAAAATCCGACTACCTTTAAAGATGGTTTTTAATTACAATTCTTTAGACACCAAACTCGACCTGTCTACTTGCTCCCGGTTGGAAGTTAAAGCTTTTTAAATGTAATATGGTAAGTCCAATGTTATCCTATGGGAGAGGTAGACCTTGCAAAAGTGAAAATTGACTTTAGGAGTATTTCACTACCAGGACATGTCAAACTTAAAAGTAAATGTCCTACTTTTTGAATACGCTGCACCCCACACTCTGGGCTGTTCCTAGGGGTGACTTATGTGTATTAAAACCGAAGGTTTTAGCCCTGGCAAAAGGTTTATTTTGCCAGGTCAAAATGGCAGTTTAATACTGTACACACAGGCTGCAATGGCAGGCCTAAGATATGTTTACAGGGCTACTTTAGTCGCTGCACAATTAGTGATGCAGACCCACTAGTAGCCTTTAATTTACAGGCCCTGTGTACAGGCGGTACCACTTTACTAGGGACTTACAAGTAAATTAAATGTGGCAATCGGGTGTAAGCCAGTTCTACCATGTTGTAAGGGGAGAGCACAAGCACGTTAGCACTGGTTAGCAGTGATAAAGTGCACAGAGTAATAAAGCCAGCAAAAACGAAGTCAGTAAAACAGGAGAATTAAAGGCAAAGAAATACAGGAGCACCACGCCAAGGATGCTAAGTCTAATGCATGTCCCCCCAACTGAAAATGGGAAGAACTACCCAACCATCTGGGAGTTCTCTTCACAAAGGCAGAAAAACCTGGAGAGACCATCAGCATTGGTGTGGTCAGTTCATTCCAGGACAGTTTTCCTCTGTAAAGGTCATTCCCTGTAGGAGGATTTACCACTTCATTAGTTTGAAATTCTCATCCTTCATCTGTATCAGCCATCCGAGGTGTCTGTGGTCTGTCTGTACCCGGAAGTGAGCACCAAATAGATATGGTTTCAATTTCTTCAGTGACCAGACTACTACAAAGGCTTCCCTTTTCATTGCACTTCTCCTCTAATCCTTGGGAAGAAAGGCTACCAGTTGATCCAGGCCCTGCTTTTCGCTGTGAGAGCACGACCCCTATGCCATGCTCTGAGGCATCTGTTTGCATGATTAATTCCCTAGAGAAGTCAAAGCTCTTGAGCACGGGTGCTGTACACATGGCCCTCTTCAGGGTGCGAAAGTCAAAAGCGTTCTGGCACACCTCCATCCATTTCTTGGAGATCAGTTCTGTCAAGGGGCAACAATGGTGCCATACCCCTTGATCAATCCCCTGTTGTACCTGGTGAGGCCCAGGAAGGCCCCTTCTTCTGTCTGGGTCATGGGGGATTCCCTAAGCCAGAATGGCTTGGATTTTGACCTGGAGGGGCTGCAACTTGCCTCCTGCCAATTGGTGTAGCAAATAGACCACTGAGCCCTTCCCTATCTGGCACTTACTGGCATTGATAGTCAGGCCTGCTCTCTGCAGCACCTTAAGCACTTCCCTAAGGTGGCACAGTTGGTTTCCCAACCTAGAACCGAAGACCACAATATTGTCTAGGTAGGTGGCACTGAAGTTCTCCAATCCAGCCGGGATCTGGTTGACCAGCCCCTGGAAGGTGGCAGGGGCATTTTTCAACCCAAAGGGCATCACCTGGAACTGGAAGTGGCCTGTTGGGGTACAGAATGCAGACCTCTCTTTGGCCCTCTCAGTCAAGGCAATCTGCCAGTACCCAGACGTTAAGTCAAACATGCTGAGAAACTTAGCAGCTACCAACTGATCTATGAGCTCATACGCTCAGGGGATGGGGGATGTCAGTCTTGGTGATGGTATTGAGCCCCCAGTAATCCATGCAGAACCTAAGTTCAGGGGTGGTACTTGGATGAGCACCCTTACGGATCAACACCACTGGGCTGGACCGAGGGCTGTTTGAGGTCTCAATGACTCCTAGCTCCAGCATTTTTGAGACTTCCTCCTTTATGCTCTCTCTCACCTTATCATATCCTGTAGATTTTCCTCTTAACAGGGATAGGGTCCCCAGTTTCAATATCATGGATACACCATGTAGTGAATCTTGGGGTAAGGGAGAAGAGAGACAATTGGCAGCAGTCCCTCTGCTGCTCTAGGGTCAGGGTAGAGGAGAGAATGACACCCTCCACTGACCCATCATGCTCCTTCCAACAAAAGAGGTCAGGGAGAGGCTCACTCTCCTCCACCACTCCATCATCTAAGACCAGGAGCAGGGTTACCTCGCACCTCTTAAAGTAGGGTTTTAGATTATTGACATGTAAAACACTTAAATGGTTCCTAGGAGTCTTGTGGTCCATCAGGTAGGTCTCCTCACTTTGACGCTCTTTCAACTCATAGGGCCCATAACAGCCATCTTGCAGGGCCCTGGGCTCCACAGGCTCCATCACCCACACTTTTTGGCCAGGCGTAAACTTGAGCAGAGTGACATTCTGGTCAAACCACTGTTTCATCACCCCCTGGCTGGCTTCTAGTTTCTCCTTGGCCTTCTTCCAGAAGCGCTTTGTCTGGGTATGGAGTGCCAGCATGAAGTTAACCACATCCTGGGGGGCTTTCCTGGGAGCTTGCTCCCAACCCTCCTTTACCAGACTGAGAGGTCCGGATGCCCGTACAGAAGTTCATTGGGGCTGAACCCAACACCCTTCTGTGGTATCTCCTTGTATGTAAACAATAGGCATGGCAGGAGATCGTCCTACCTTTGTCTCTAGGGCTCATATAGTCCCATGATCTTGCCGTCCAGGGTCTTGTTGAAGCTCTCAACAAGCCTGTTAGTTTAGGGATGGTAGGATGTGGAAAATATATAGGTTACCCCACACTCCTTCCACATTGACTTCATGTCTGTAGACATGAAGTTGTTAACCCGGTCAGATACCACCTCATTGGGGAACCCCACTTGGGTAAATATCCCCATTGGTGACCTGGCCACTGTGGGTGCAGTCATTGTCCTCAGAGGAATAGCCTCCGGGTACCGGATGGCATTGTCCACCAAGACCAGGATGAACCTGTTTCCCAGGGCTGTCATGGGGCCCAGTGGCCCAACAATGTCGCTGCCCATCCTTTCAAAGGGAGTGACAATGATAGGACATGTTCAGGGGAGTCTTGCACGTCCATCCTGACTTATCACTGGCCTGGCAGGTAGGGCATGACCTGCAGAACACATCTGAGGCCATCCTCATCCGGCACCAATAGAAGTGGGTAACAGGCCTTTCAAAGGTCTTGTCCTGCCCAAGATGAGTGAGGTACTACATCTGCACTCTGCAAAACTCCTCTCTAGTGGAACTCACTACCTTCTGCCAGTTGGTCAGTTCAGGTAGGTTTCCCAGGGTAGCAATGTCCTCCCTGTAGATAATGGGGTATCACCCTCAGGCTCAGCCTCCTTCCAGACTGTGGGAGTTTCAGGAATGGGTTTTTTGTGCCCCTTGCCCTTCCTTTATTTGGCATGCACCTGGGCTATTGTTCCAGACCCCAGGTCGGCCATGGACCGTGTGGTCAGGCACATGACTCAGGAAACCCTAACATCTCCAGGTGAGGCCTGAGCTCCACTTCTTTCCAGATGATGTGCTCTAGGTCATTGCCCAACAGACAATCTACAGGCATAGATGGAACTCACAGCTACCCTTATAGAACCCGAGACTCTCCACTCGAATGAACCAGAGCCACTGGATAGTGACTCTCTGGTTGTCAGCTACAATACCTTGGTGGAATGCACTAGGGACCTGTTTTGAGGTCACCAGATGACATCTGACGGAATATTTTATAGATTAGTTACTTTGTCCAAAGCAAATGGCTGGTCCCAAGTTTTACAGTTGTGTCCCTGTGATAAAATCTCTAAGCCGACCTTGATTCATGTCATTCTTTTTTGTAAAGGGAATATTTTATAGATTAATTACTCTGCCCAAAGCGAATGACTGCTCCCAAGTTTTATAGTTGTGTCCTTGTGATAAAATCTCTAAGCCGACCTCAATTCATGTCATTCTTTTTTGTAAATTTTAATCTAATGCCAGGAGAATGGGTATAGTCACTGTGTTAAAACGGTTCGGGCTTCGCCAATTTCGACCTGCTCTTCTGGCACTACAACAATTAGAAAATGTACACACTGTTTTTAGGATGGATGTTTTTAGGATGGTAACTTTTTTGAAAAAAGTCCTGTGTCTAAGAAAACAATTGTCTTTATTTTAAATGTTTTTCTCTTTTTTAAATCTCAGGAAAGCTTGTGAAGTTTAATAATGTTTTTATCAATTTGTTTAAATGTATTCTATATGAATTTTAAATGTATTAATGCTGCTATTGCGCTTTAATGATTGTTTGCTTAAGATCGAATAAAGCTTTCTTGATTGATTGATTGACTGTTGTCATGCTGACTTCAGTGCCTATCAGAGCCTCCACCCTCTGCCAACTCATGGTGACCGACAGCCGATACTTTATATTATTACTAGGCATATGAGCCTATGGCACCATCTCTCCATCACCCAGAGATACTAGGGTAACCTCCACTCTGCCGCTCATACTATCTGAAGAAAATTTCCTCCCCACGCGCTACACTAGCCAGCCCTGGTCTCTCTCCTCCAGTGGAGGGGGGGGGCTGTGCCTGCTTGGGATGACTTATTATAAGGGAATTAAAAAAAAATCTGCTCAGGTGGGGGTTGGGAGTCCTGACCCGTGGGACTATTTCTGAGACCTTTAAAGAAGCCTTTGCTTTTATGCTTGTATTCCCCCTCATACTTCTAGTGGAGACCCTGCCCACCCTTGTGGTGATCCTTCCCCAGATACCTTCTTGTGGCCCCTTATGGTGAGCCAGTGGTCTGCCTCCTTAGCAACCTCCCTGGGGTCACTGAGCTTACTATCAGTTAGGTGTCGGTGCAGATCTGTAAAACAAAAACTGAACATGTGCTCTCTAGCAATCAAACTATACAGCCCCTGGTAATCCTGTACTTTAATCAGTCAACTTTGTGTATTTAGACCTTAGTCTTTAAACAATTCCACAATAATCCAAGTTACTATACACATATAATAAAAATAATGACAATAAGATAAAAACAAAGAAATAATAATTTAGGGTCAGATGTACGACCTGGGAATTTAGCGACTCGCAAATTCCGCCCAATTGCGAGTTGCAATTTGCGAGTGCCATGTACAACAGTGTCAGAGACACTGTTTGTGATTCACAATGGGGTCGCAAATTGCATGCCTCATCAATATTCATGAGGCACTTGCAGTTTGCGACCCCATTGGTAATGGCTGGCCCTCCCAGGTATGGTGGCCTGCTGGGTTCAGCAGACCTCCATGTCTGGGACTGCTTTTCAATAAAGCAGGTTTTTTTGCTAAATGAAGCCCATTTTCCTTAAAGGAAACCGTGAGGCATTAAAAAAAATGAAACTTTTTCGTTTTATTTTTGGAGGGCAGGTAGTGGTCCCTAGGACCACTGCCTGCCCCATAAAAATATTTTCACCTGCATTTGCAAAGGGGAAGGGGTCCCCTTACCATTTGCGAGTGCATTACCATCCTCTTGAAGAGGGTGGTCATTTGTGAGTGTTTTGTGACCGCAATTGCAGTCGCAAAACATTCTTACATAGGGTAGCGAGTCACATTAGGAAGGGACGCCCTTGGAACTCCCCTTTCTAATGGCGAGGCGCAAATCCTATTTCGCGTGTCACAAATAAATTGTGACTCGCTAAATAGGGTTTGTACATGGCCCTATTAGTTTTTGCATGCACAAACGGGTGGCTAACCCGTTTGCACATGCAAAAATGGGTCATACATCTGGCCCTTAGTTAATTTAACCTTCTACATCAAAACACTTTTTAAGATCACGTGCTTGATAACATTTAATTCACAGATAATACATATCTCCCCAGTGCACATGTTACATCAAGGTGCCTCATGTCTATTACGATGGTGGCTGCCTCCTATCGCTAACATCATATTTCCTTAAGATTGATCACCGGACAAGGATTCAGGAAGTGAGTGACGTGTCTCTTCCTGGGAGCGCAGACCAATCAGGCTCTGTGGTATTGCAGAGTGCTGCAAGGGACATGGTAGGAGAACATGGAGTGGAGCAAGGAGTCAGAGTCAGCTGCAGAGCGCACCAGGCCACTACAAGGGCCACTTCAAGTGCAACAAGGAGTCTGCAGGACTTGCAGAAGCTCACCCGCTCACCACCGCAGCAACCAGTGACCTTGTCAACGCCTGCGGGCACCACACTAGCTCAGCTAAAGCCACAGTACTACCGTAATCTTTGGTGTGGCAGGGTAGGAAAACTCCTGCAGGAGGTGAGCAACCGGGGGCCATGGGGTGGTCATAGGGTGTAGCCTGCCCGCTTGCACCATGCCCGTGCGGGCCTGCACACACACCAGGGGTGGAAGGAGAAACAAGGAGACTACCCCATGCTTCTGTGAGCCTGCATGAGTACATTTCCACACTGCACTGGCATCTGTGCCAGCAGCTGTGCAGCACCTTGCTTGGTCCTGTGCCTTAAGGCCTCTCAGCCCACAGCTCACAGACACAAAGGCTTTGCCACTTCCCCTCCCTCTATGACACTGGCTGTCATCTACAGCTGCAACATAAGCAGCAGAGGCAGGCGGGAAGAGGCTAGAGCCTGGGGGAGCACCCCTGTTGGGGCTGAGGTGGCCAGTGTTAGGCCGGTGTGGCTTGTCCCACAGGAGCCCCCTTCACCCCCCTCTTGCAGACTCAACAAGGCACTGAAGCAAACCTCCAGTACACTGGGCACTAAACCAGCGATTGCCACTGCCTGGATACCTGCTGACATACCAGAGCCTGAAACCAAAACTGGAACCAGGACCTCACACCACCCCCAATCGGTACACTTCAGTCTCCAGACTTCCCCAACGGGAAACCCAACAGCGTGCTTATGCCTCCTCAAAGGAGGAGGAGGGAGAGGCAGCGCTCTAAGGGGTGGAAGGTGTAAAGATGGTCAATACTCTTATAAATTGAATTCAAATCCAAATTTAATGTTCCAGGTTGAATTCAAACAGCATCCCCAGCTGACACAGTCCACCTTCTGTCTTCTCAACATTCCAGATCCCACATATGTCACTGATGACCAATATACATTCAAAAACATCATTAAATCCTTACATATCTTCCCCCCTTAACATTACAAACCAAAATAATTAGAAAACATCTAATATTTTACTAAGTCTAAACTTTACACACAACACACATATTTCTTGTGCTACCAAAAGCATCTAATTTTACTAAGTCTAAAGTTTACACACATCACACATACTTCTTGTGGTACCATTTTCTAAAACTACCACATTGCGCTTGACTTCCTTCACTTTGCAGGGATCAGAATACTTGCTCTGACCCTTTTGAACAAATCTTCTTAACCTGACAACTACCAAATCTCCAGGTTTAACGGAACAACGTTTCACACTGTTACTTCTGTTATAGTATTCCATGTTTTTCACTTGTGATCTTAACACATTCCTTAGAATCCCCTCCCTGTCAACCCTCACACTAGTTGCCGCCTTGTTTAACCACATTGGGCACTCTTTCACTCCAGGATTCCTTCCTTTCAAAGAAACGAAAGGAGAAACCCCCGTTGTTGAATGAGGACTAGTCCTATGTGTCCATATCATTCTTCTCAATTCCTTCTTCCACGGAAGATGATTAGCAAGAGACAACTGAATGTTACTCATCACCAATCGGTTAACTCTTTCTACAACCCCATTAGCTTGAGTCCTGAAAAGTGCCACCTTATCATGTTGTACTCCCATACCTGATAGGTACTCTTTCATTTCCCTAGATACAAATTGTGCTCCATTATCTGATACAATTCTCCTTGGCACGCCTTCCTCTACAAAAACTTCCTCCAAGAATTCAATTATATGTGAACTCTTTACTTCTCCCACATCTTTGAACACAAACCATTTGCTGTGAATATCCACCAGGATGATGATAAATCTGCTCCTTGAACCCAATTTTACTATGGGTCCCAAAATATCTATGGCCAATTCCTCCCAAGGTTTCTCTGGAAAACTTACAATCTCCAACGGAGGTTCTTTAACTTGTTTAGATTTATCGCTATTAGCACAAATCGAACAATTTTTTACTTTTTCCTCCACATCCCGATCCATACCTGGCCACCAATACGATTGTCTAACTTTCCTCTTGACAACACCACGTCCCAAATGACCCTCATGGACGATGTTAAGAATCCTACTTCTGATGCCCACTGGAGGTATTAATTGATTCCTTCTCATTAATTTCCCATCAACTATACTCAACTCCTCTTTGACTCTGAAATATTCCCTTAATCCAGAATTCATTTCATCCTCATTGTTCCACCCATGCACAACCTTTTCCTCAATGACATCCATTTCCTGATCTGTACTTCTAGCTGCCATCCATTCCTCCGGCATTACAGCCATCTCACCACTAGATATCTCTTCAATTTCATTATCTCCACCATCTTCAGGAGCCCTTGATAAGAAATCCGCGACCACGTTTTTTGATCCTTTCACAAACTCTATTTCAAAATTGTAGTCCATTACTGACAGTAACCATCTTGATATACGCGGTGTCACATTCCCTTCCAGTCCTCTCCCTCCTTTAAAAATATATGTCAATGGCTTGTGATCTGTCCTCAACCTGAAAGGAATACCCCACACATAAAATCTAAATCTGTTGATACCCCAACAACAAGCTAAAGCCTCTCTCTCAATAACTGAATAATTACACTCTGCTCCTTGTAGTCTCCTAGAGGCAAATCCAATTATGTCCTCAACCCCTTCCTTAACTTGTGATAGTACTGCTCCAATCCCAACCTTGCTAGCATCAGTTGTCACATACGTCCTTGCACTAACATCAAAATGTCCGAGTGTTGGAGCATGACTAATGCATTCTTTTATACTTATGAACGCTTCTTCACATTCATTAGACCAAACAAACTCAACTCCTTTCTTTAACAACTTCCTCAATGGTTCCACAACTTCTGTAAATCCTTTTACAAATTTAGCACAATATTCTGCCAACCCCAGAAACGACTTCAATTCGTCTTTGGTAGATGGTCTCCCTGCTTTTTCAATAGCACTGACAATGCTCTTCGGGGGAGTTATTCCTTCGGCATTTATAGTATGCCCAAGATAATGTACTTCATTTTTTCTAATCTGACATTTCTCTTTCTTTATTGTCATCCCATGTTTACGTAACCTTAACATTACTTCTTCAAACAATACATCGTGTTCAGAATTATTCTTACCAATGATTAATATATCATCTTGGAAACATAACACATGATTAAGGTTTCCAAATATATTATCCATTATTCTCTGCAACACTGCAGAGGCCGAGGCCAGGCCAAAAGGCATTCTCTTGTAACGAAAAGCCCCCAATGGCGTTACAAAAGAAGTCAAATGCCTGGACTCCTCATGCAAGTCCACTTGATGATAGGCGGACGACATGTCCAGAACACTGAAAACCGTACCACCACCATTCATCGTCATCATTTCCGATATATTAGGAAGCGGGTGTCTATCTACCCAAATTGCCTTGTTTAGATCGCGAAGATCAATGCATAAGCAAATTTTGCCTTCCGGTTTGGGTGCCACAACAATCGGTGCCAACCACTCAGAAGCTTCGATGGGTTCAATAATTCCCTGTTTCAACAATTTATCTAACTCCACTTTCAAGAGACCCTTCATGGCATTAGGTAGATTTCTCACCCTATGCACCACAGGTTTCGCTCCGCTCTTTAGTATTATTTTGTGTGAAAAACCCTTTAACAGACCCAGATCTTCAGAGAATACATCAGAATATTTATCAATAAGATCCTTACTTAGAGCCAGATCAATCTCCTTTACCTCCCCATGAATTGACAACATTACAGGCTCCGGGGCATTAGGGTTGATGATTATGCCCAAGTCACGCTGGTGGCGCCAACCTAATAAGTTAGAACCATAATCACTAATGTACACTCTGCCATATATATCTTTTATCCCATCCTCGTCGCCAATGTAAAGATGGTCAATACTCATTGAATTCAAATCCGAATTTAATGTTCCAGGTTGAATTCAAACAGCATCCCCAGCTGACACAGTCCACCTTCTGTCTTCTCAACATTCCAGATCCCACATATGTCACTGATGACCAATATACATTCCAAAACATCATTAAATCCTTACAGAAGGCATCCTAACGAACTGGACAGCTAGACCATCAGACAAGCAGTGAATCTGGCTAAGGAAAGCTGGGCGAAGCTGAAGGGAAACTCTAAATAAGACTAAAACTGACCAAAAAGATAACTAGGAAACAATAAATCATAATGAGAGGTGGACTCAGACCGCTCACAAACCTGACTGTGTGCTGCCAAAGAGAACGCCATGTGCACACACACACCCCGCTAGTATCCAAACCAGGCAAAACTAACTAACTGGTGAGTGGAAGCATTACCCAACATGAGGAAGCTCCCTAGGCAGGGACAAACTCACCACCTGAAAACTAGTGTCTGCAAAACTCAAGCAAGCTATGAGCCTAAGGCCAAATGCCAAAAGAAGGTGAAAGCTCAACAAGAACCCACTAAATAAAGACTACTCTCTATACAGACAAAAACATGAGGTCTGCCTGGGTAAGAGGAGATCCCCGGTTCAAAACACATACAAAAATAAACACAAAAGGAAGTTTCAGCCAGCTCAGGCCACCATGGAAACTCACCCAAAATCTCAGCCAGATCCACAGTCAGACCGCTTGTTAATAGAAATTGATGCCAACACAGGCGACTGGCAATGCAAAACTTCAGAAGGGAACAAAATCAAAGCCACAAAGCACCTCTCTATTCTCTGCCAGCCAAAAATTGACACAAAATTTCCTTTCCTGAAAGATGTGAGTGCCGCTTTCTTTTCAAGTATTACTGGCGTCTAGGGCCTGCAGTCACAACTCCATCTGCTGGATAGCGGCAGTAGTAAGGAAGAAATAGGTCCTCAAACAAGCAGCATCAAACCTGATCCATGAACTGTGCCAGAGACTGAGTCTCATTGGAGCATCAACACAAGCCTAGGACCAGAGGGTTAAGTTGCACCTCTCTTCCAGCAACCAATGCACATGTCACAGACGGTCACAGCAGAGGTCATCGCAACTCATGAGAACCTAAGCCAGCCAGTATCAGTGGGTCAAAAATACGAACATAGAGCCTCCCACACCAGGGGGAGGAATTGATATCAGGAACTGGGGGAGAAAATGTATAATAACTGAGCCTATAACAATAACACGGCTAGAAAGCCCAACGTCACTCAATGAGAAACAGCCCCTATCAAAGAACTAAAGCTTCAATGCATCCCACTTGCCAATTGCAATGAACCAGGTCAAAGAACAACAATGATACTGTTAGAAATGGGGGTCTCTAGTTGGCAATGGCTGGCTACTGTCCAAGTAGGGACCCTTCTTCCTAAGTCAGAGCAAGCAGCCTACACCCTTTGATAACCCCTGCTCAACCCTGTGGTAACATAGCACGAGCAGCTAGGCTTATCTCAGAGGCAGTGTGTGAAGCATTTATGACCATACACAGTAATACAATGAGGTACACTACAAATGGACACCACTCAAGTAGTTATAAAAAATAGGTATATTTTTATAGACTTAGTCACAAGACCAATAACAGTAAAAATCCACAATACTAGAAAAATATTGTTGGAGGGAGGACCACCGGGGAGTCAGGGGGCCCACTCCGGGGTACCTTCCTACCGCAAAGTTATAGCCGAGCGCCGCTGAGAAGCCTCCTAGGAGAGGTCTTTCTCCTATGGTCGTACTAGGCCCAGTAACACCACCACACAGGAGTCCGTATCAGTTGTTTATCTAGGTACTTTATCAATAGTAGCACATTCGAAATATTTACAGGGGGATTGAGAGATCCAGAAAGAGTCTCAATGTCTTTGTAGGGACAGGGTAGCGGGACAGTCTTAGTACCAGCCTGGTACGGGGAAGCTCTGCGCCAGACCTTGCGTTAGGCCGAAGGTGGCTCCGGGGATCGGAGCGGCAGGTGCTGGTCTTAAAGCAGCTCGGACGTGGAGAGCCGCGACGTAGTCAGCAGGGCTCGGGTGGTAGTTCCGCTTGGGTCGAGCCGCGACACAGTCAGCAGGGCTCCGGTGGTAGGTCCGCTTCGGTCGAGCCGCACCGAGGTCAGCTGGGCTCTGATGGCAAATTCAACAAGGTCGGGCCGCGACAGCGTCAGCAGGGCCCCAAAGGTTCGTGAAGGTCTTTAAGCCCGGTGGAGCCGCGACGTAGTCAGCAGGGCTCAGAGCGTGGTTCCAGGATGAGTCTTTCTCCGTAGGGTCAGCCGCGATCTGATCAGCAGGGCTCTTGACTCCGGGATACAACTGCTGTCCTGTTGCAGGGTCGCCCCAGATATAGGTCTGGAGCCCTTTGATGTCCGGACCCTTGCGCCCGGGGGGGCGGAGAGGCTGGTTCGGGAGCGGCCAGACGCTCAGCAGGAGAGGCGCCAGGCCCAGGAGAGCTGTGGGGCGATCGCACCTAGGTGTGGGAGGACGGTTGGGGGTCCCATCGATACTGCCCTCCGCCGGGAGTGGGAAAGTGTTCACGTGGTACCCCCTGGCCAGTTGTTGGTGCCTTGATGTCGGGGCTTGCTGGGGCCGAGGCCGGGTTGAGCGGGGTCACGTAGGCTGGTGCGCAGAGTCACGTACAATCCAAAATGGAGGAGCCCCGAGGTGCAGGGGACCTCGTGCGGCTTGGCGAGGGGGAACAGGACCACGCCACGAGGCCGGCTCCAACAAGCGTCCCCCCCAGCTGAAGGCAGGGAGAGTCACCCATCTCCTTGGCGGTTCTCCTCGCCGAGGCGGAAGAATCTGGATAGGCCGTCGGCATTGGCGTGGTCGTTGCCGGGCCGGTGCTCTACGGTGAAGTCCATCCCTTGCAGCGAGATGGACCATCGCAACAATTTGGGGTTCTCGCCCCGCATCTGCATTAGCCACCGCAGGGGCCGGTGGTCAGTCTGGACTCGGAAGTGGGTGCCGAAAAGGTAGGGCCGGAGTTTTTTGAGAGCCCATACCACGGCGAAGGCCTCCCGCTCGATGGTGCTCCACCTCTGTTCTCGGGGCAGCAGTCGGCGGCTGATGAAGGCCACAGGTCTGTCGAGGCCCTCGGTGTCCATCTGGGAGAGGACCGCCCCAACCCCGTACTCCGAGGCATCTGTCTGAACCACGAATTCCTTGCCGTAGTCAGGGGCCTGTAGTACAGGGGCAGCGCACATTCCCGCCTTGAGGGTTTCAAAAGCGGTCTGACAGCGGGGTGTCCAGTGCACCGTCTTGGGCTGCTTTTTGTAAGTGAGCTCCGTGAGGGGGCCCACAATACTGCCATAGTCTTTGATAAATCGCCGGTAGTAGCCTGTGAGGCCAAAGAAGGCCCGGACAGCTGTTTGGGTGGCGGGGGGCTCCCACGCCTGGATGGCATCGACCTTCAACTGGAGGGGCGCCACCTGGCCACTCCCCACCTGATGGCCCACATAGGTCACTGATCCTTGACCGATCTGGCACTTGCTCGCCTTAATCGTGAGCCCGGCCCTTTGGAGAGCGGCCAGGACTTCTCTGAGGTGTCCTAGGTGCGCGGCCCAGTGGTTGCTGAAGACTGCAATGTCGTCTAAGTAGGCCGCGCTGAAGGCTTCTAGTCCGGCCAGGACCTTGTTCACCAGTCTCTGGAAGGTCGCTGGCGCGTTCTTCATACCGAAGGGCATCACCCGAAAGTGGTAGTGCCCATCGGGGGTGGAGAAGGCGGATCGTTCCTGGGCGCCGGGGGTGAGCCTGATCTGCCAGTACCCAGCGGTGAGATCAAAAGTGCTTAGGTAGCGGGCGGCCCCTAAGCGGTCGATCAGCTCGTCTGCCCGTGGCAGGGGGTGGGCATCGGTCTTGGTGACTGCGTTTAGGCCCCTGTAGTCCATACAAAATCTGAGTTCTGGGGGGGTGCCGGGGGCGGTGGCCTTCGGCACCAAGACCACAGGGCTGGCCCACGGGCTGTCGGATGGCTCGATGACTCCGAGGGCGAGCATCTTGGAGACCTCCGTTTGTATGCAGGCTCGGACCCGGTCGGGCACTCTGTAGGCGCAGTGTCGCACAGGGGAGCTGTCCCCGGTATCCACGTCGTGGACGCACCAGGGGGTCACCCCGGGCGTGAGAGAGAAGAGGGCAGCGAAGGGTTGCAGCAGCTGCCGGCAGTCATGGCGCTGTTCTGGGGTCAGGGTGGTGGAGAGTTTGACGCCCTCCATGGAGCCGTCTTGGTCCGAGGACCCCAGGGGGTCGGGTAGGGGCTCCGAGTCGCTTTCGCCCCCATCGTCGGTAGCCAGCAGCAGGCTTAGTTCGGTTCGGGCAAAGTGGGGCTTGAGCCGGTTGGCGTGTAGTACCCGGAGGGGGTTCCTTGGGGACTCCATGTCGACCAAGTAGGTGACGGGGCTCTTCTTCTCAACCACCTTGAAGGGCCCGGTCCATTTGTCCTGAAGGGCGCAGGGGTCCACGGGCGACATGACCCAGACTTGCTGGCCCGGCTCGAACTCGATGGTCGAGGCATTTTCGTCATACCAGCGTTTCATGTCTTCTTGGTTGGCTTCGAGGTTGGCTTTTGCCAGTGCCCGGAACTTCCGAGTCTGGTTCCGCAGGGTCAAGAGGTACCTGTAGACGTCGGGGGGGGCATCTTGGACGCTCGCCTCCCAGCCCTCTTTGACCAGGCTGAGGGGCCCTCGGACGTGGTGCCCATACAACAGTTCGAAGGGGCTGAAGCCCAGGGATTTCTGTGGAACCTCTCGATAGGCGAACAGGAGGCATGGCAGCAGGACGTCCCATCTCCTCCTCAGGGGCTCTTCCAGGCTCTTGATCATTCCTTTCAAGGTTCTGTTGAACCGCTCGACCAGTCCGTTCCCCTGGGGGTGGTAAGGGGTGGTGAACTTGTAGGTGACCCCACATTGTTGCCAGAGGGATCTCATGTATTTCGAGATGAAGTTCTACCCCTGTCGCTCACCACTTCTCGGGGAAACCCCACCCTGGAGAAGATGCCCATCAGGGCCCGGCCCACCACTGGAGCTGTCACAGTTCGGAGGGGGATGGCCTCTGGGTATCGGGTGGCGTGGTCGACCAGTACCAGGATGAAGCGGTGGCCCAGGGCGGTTCGGGGGTCGAGGGGCCCCACGATGTCGATCCCTACCCGTTCGAACGGGGTGTGGACGGCTGGAAATGGTTGGAGGGGGGCCTTGACTCGACCCCCAGTCTTCCCGCTGGCTTGGCAGGTCTGGCAGGACCGGCAGTGGTGGTCCACGTCCCTCCGCATTCGGGGCCAATAAAAATGGGTCACCAAGTGACTGTAGGTCTTGTCTCGCCCGAGGTGTCTGGCGAGGGGCACGTCATGCGCCAGGTTCAGGAGGAACTCTCGGAATCGGAGGGGAACCACCAACACACGGCCGGCTCCTAGTTCGGCGACTTTCTGTTCGCTATATAACAAGTCATTGTCCCAATAGATCCAGTGGGTTCCCGTGGGGTCCCTCGTGGCCTGGGCGGCCGCTTGCTGTCGGGCCCCCTCGAGTGACGGGCAGGCCTTCTGTTCTTGTTGGAACTGTTCGCGGGTGGGGCCCCCGTCGTGGCACCACTGGGCCAGCTCGGGGATCTCGCTGAGGGAGGCGGCCTCGTTGGGGGAAAGTTGGGATGGCCCGGCCTCATCGTCAGACTCCTCCGTGCCGGAGGAGGGTGGCAGTTCTGGACCCGCAGGCTCGACGGGGGCCGCTGCAGCGGCTGGTTGGGCGGTCATGGACCGGGTGGTGGCACAGGCCCATTCGGGCAGCCCTAGCATCCCCAGATGCTCTCGGCGCTCCACCTGGGCCCAGGGGAAGCTCTCCAGGTCGTTCCCCAGGAGGCAGTCCACTGGAGCGTCATCGCGGACAGTTACTTTCAGGGTGCCTGACACTCCTCCCCACTCGAAGGGGATCCGGGCCATCCGGCACATGCTTTCGGTGTTGTCCGCGGTCCGGACAGGGCATAGGACATGCGGCAGGATCTGTTCGGGGGTCACCAGGTGGCAGCGGACAGCGGTCACACTGGCCCCAGTGTCACGGAGGGCTTCGGCCCGTTGCCCATTGATGGTGACCCACTGCTGGTACTTCTGGGTGTTGCTCGGGATGGGGGCTCGGGGCACCATTTCTCGGGTGCCCAGGCATACGAGTGACATGGCAGCCGGTTCCCACTCGGGGGACCCGACGTCGCGGTTTTCCTCCTCTTCTTCTCCTTCCCCCAGGGCTGCCGCGGCTATTTGTCGGGGAGGGGGCCCAGCGGTCCCGTTTCGTCGGTTCACTGGGCAGGCCGGGTCGCTCGCATAGTGGCCTGTCTGTTGGCAGCCGAAGCAGGTCACTGTTGGCCGGGGTCCAGGCCCGGCGATGGGGGTCCCCCTACGGACCAGGGTCGGGGACGTGTGGTTGGCAGCTTGGCCTCGTGGCGGGCTTCGGGGCGGCCCGGCCGGGAATTCTCGACTGCGGTGGGACCCTCCTCCTCCGCCCCGCTGGCGAGGAGGTCCCGTGGTACTCCGTTGGTAGTCCCCCACGGGGTTTCGGGGGACCCGGGTGTTGACCCATCGGTCGGCTTCGGCGGCGAGCTTCCGGGGCTCGGTCAGTTTGCTGTCAAGGAGGTGTTGCCTTAGTTCGATAAAGCAGTTGTTGGCGAGGTGCTCCCAGACAATGAGGTCGAACAGTTCGTTGTACGAGATGACCTTGCTCCCTCTTATCCACCCTTCAAAGGCTCTGCTGAAGAATTCCACGTATTCGACCCATGTGGTACCGGGGAGCTTCTTGCAGTCCCGGAAGCGCTGCCGGTACATCTCGGCTGATAGTCCGTAGCGGGTGAGTAGGGCCTCTTTCATGTGGTCGTACGAGGTCATCACCGCGTCGGGGAGTTGCAGCAGGGTATCCCGGCCCTCGCTGAGGAACCTCCCCCATAGGCCGGCACCCCAATCCTTCCGGGGTACCCGATGGGAGGTCATGGCTACCTCGTATGCTCGGAACCATTGCTGGATGTCGTCGTTTTTATAGTACTCCTTGACGACATCCTTGGGGATATGAACCTTTGGCTCGGTCAGTGGCAGAGCGTCTCGGGATCCGGGGGTGCTGGTCTCCCCCGTTTTGAATTTCAGTTTGAGTTCCTTGAGGCCCCTCTCGTGCTCGAGGGTTAGCCGTTTCTCTTCTAGTTCTCGATGCCGTTTCTTTTCTTCGATTTCTTCCTGCAGCCGTAGTTGCTCCAAGGCCAACTTTTTCTCCGCCAGCAGGAGTTCACCGTCCAGCCGGAGTCGTGCGAGTTCCAATTCGTGTGTCCGGACCCTCTCCCATTCTCGCATTTCTTCGTGGGATAAGCCGGCTTCCGGGATGCTTCGTCCCCCATCTGCCGGGATCATGGTCGGCGGCAGGTTTTCGTCCCGGGCCGAGGTCCCTTCGCCTTGGGGTGGAGTGGCCTCGGATTCTGCCCAGGCTTTCAGGGCTTTCTGCATTTCTTCCTCGGTGCCCAATCCTGTGGTTGGGATCCCTTTGTCCTTGCAGAATTGTTTCAATTCTTTGTGGGTGTATTCTTCCAACCTTTCTTGCTGGAAGGTTGCGGCCACGGTTGTTTCTTGGCTGCTCATGGTTCTCTTTCTGTTTCCGTCTGGTTAGGCAGCGGGTGCATTACTCGCCTGTACGATTGCGTCTGGCTCAGATCCCGTCGCTGGCCACCAAATGTTGGAGGGAGGACCACCGGGGAGTCAGGGGGCCCACTCCGGGGTACCTTCCTACCGCAAAGTTATAGCCGAGCGCCGCTGAGAAGCCTCCTAGGAGAGGTCTTTCTCCTATGGTCGTACTAGGCCCAGTAACACCACCACACAGGACTCTGTATCAGTTGTTTATCTAGGTACTTTATCAATAGTAGCACATTCGAAATATTTACAGGGGGGATCGAGAGATCCAGAAAGAGTCTCAATGTCTTTGTAGGGACAGGGTAGCGGGACAGTCTTAGTACCAGCCTGGTACGGGGAAGCTCTACGCCAGACCTTGCGTTAGGCCGAAGGTGGCTCCGGGGATCGGAGCGGCAGGTGCTGGTATTAAAGCAGCTCGGACGTGGAGAGCCGCGACATAGTCAGCAGGGCTCGGGTGGTAGTTCCGCTTGGGTCAAGCCGCGATACAGTCAGCAGGGCTCCGGTGGTAGGTCCGCTTCGGTCGAGCCGCAACGAGGTCAGCTGGGCTCTGATGGCAAATTCAACAAGGTCGGGCCGCGACAGCGTCAGCAGGGCCCCAAAGGTTCGTGAAGGTCTTTAAGCCCGGTGGAGCCGCGACGTAGTCAGCAGGGCTCAGAGCGTGGTTCCAGGATGAGTCTTTCTCCGTAGGGTCAGCCGCGATCTGATCAGCAGGGCTCTTGACTCCGGGATACAACTGCTGTCCTGTTGCAGGGTCGCCCCAGATATAGGTCTGGAGCCCTTTGATGTCCGGACCCTTGCGCCCGGGGGGGGGCGGAGAGGCCGGGTCGGGAGCGGCCAGACGCTCAGCAGGAGAGGCGCCAGGGCCAGGAGAGCTGTGGGGCGATCGCACCTAGGTGTGGGAGGACGGTTGGGGGTCCCATCGATACTGCCCTCCGCCAGGAGTGGGGAAGTGTTCACGTGGTACCCCCTGGCCAGTTGTTGGTGCCTTGATGTCGGGGCTTGCTGGGGCCGAGGCCGGGTTGAGCGGGGTCACGTAGGCTGGTGCGCAGAGTCACGTACAATCCAAAATGGAGGAGCCCCGAGGTGCAGGGGACCACATGCGGCTTGGCGAGGGGGAACAGGACCACGCCACGAGGCCGGCTCCAACAAATATAGTTACTTTAAAAATTCTGCAAAAATAGTTCAAGATGCACACAATGATGTTCAGTTCAATGCAGTGGTCTCTGCGACCCTTTTACTCACAAAGTATCTGGATTCTGTAGCAAAGCAACAAAAATGTCGCTAAGGAGTTGTAGCGATAAATTTCCTCACGCTAACCAGCGATGCGTTGAATCCTTACCGCAGGGGAGGATGATGCGCTGGGTTGCGGGCAGGACAAAGCTACAAACTTCTTCATGCTAAGCCGGTGATGCGATAAAATCCTTGGCGCTAAGGGAGGATGATGCACTGAGCCTGTTGCGTGTGCGATCTTGCTTGCGATGAAAGAAAATGGCGCTCCGCGAGGGAGCGACGATCCGGATGCGATGCGGGAAAATGGCGAACGCTCAGCGTCCGCGCTGCGATGAGCTTGATGCGATGATTTGGGGTTAGCGAGCGCTTTGGGGCCCGCAAACAAGCAATGCAACAATCTTCGGGATAGCGGGCGTTTTCAGGCCCGCAGACAGGTGCTGCAACGAACTTCGGGATAGCGGGCGTTTTCAGGCCTGCTGACGGGTGATGCGACGATCTTTGGGATAGTGGGCGTTTTCAGGCCCGCTGACGGATGATGCGATAATCTTCGGGGTTAGCGAGCGCTCGGCGACAGCAGAGCAACCATTTTTCTCATGCTCACCAGCTGCAGCGGCTCGCTAACGGGGGTTAGCGACGATTTTCAGCACTCTCTTCTCAGCAGTAGAACTAGAGGCCCTGGAACTCACAGAAGCCTCACCTGCAGATAGAAATCCTCGCTGGGCGGAAACAGGAAGCTGGTGGTGGAGTCTGATGTGCCTGAGACTCCTGCAGGAGGCTAGCTCTCTTCTAGCCCTTGGGTGATTGCTGTAGCCACAAAATAAAAGTTCCTTCAAAGTCCTTTTCCTCTTCTTCCAAGTCCAGTAGTCACCACTGCAGGCCAGTCCCAGAAACAGCACACAAGCACAAGGACAGTCCTTCTCCTGCAGATTCCTGTAGTCACACGGACAGAGGTTCTTCTTGTTGTCCAGGAGCAATACAAATTGTAGGGGTTTGGGCACAAATATTTATACCCCCAAAGTCTTTGTTCTTAGGGATCACAAGCCTCTGAACCCAGCCAGAACCAGTTCTGCCCAGCCCTGGAGCACTTTGTTTACCAGGCTGCATCCTTCCTTTCAGAAAGAGGGGGTCTGCCTTCAGACGCACAGTGGGAGGTGGAGCCAGCATTCACCTTGCCAGGCACAGCCCTATTCAAGTGCAGGAGCTACCCCTCCCCTCACTCCAAGGCAGATCTCTCTATTCAACCCAGGTCTGACTCAGCCTGCCCTGTCCCTCCAACACCAGACAGCCAATACACATAATAGCAGAGCAAACTGGAAGGCTTAGGCAACAAAGTACCTATACTCTAAAATTGGTAGTTTCAAACACAGAATATAAAAATAACCTTCACTAAAAGATGTATTTTAATATTCTGAGCTCAGGCATACTAAATTCGTTTTTCTACCATGTTCTGTGGGTCAGTTAGGACTATAGAATGTAATAGCCCAGACCTCCCATTCTGGCCTATGGAGAACAGGTAGCCTTACAGTAGTGGAAAACGAAATTGGGTGTAATTCACTACTAGGACATGCTACACACATCAGGGCATGTCCTACCTTACACATATAATGCACCCTATCATAAGGGGGGCTTACAGGATGCCAAAGGAAGGTTTAGGGGCTGGGAAGTGGGTGCACTTCCCAGCCAAGATGGCAGTTCTGGACTGCACGCAGACACTGCAGTGGCAGGTCTGAGACACACTTTACAAGCTGCTTCTGTGGGTGGCACAAACCAGTGCTGCAGGCCGCCCAGCAGCATTCAGTTTACCAGCCCTGGGCACACATGGGCCACGCTACTAGAGACTAACAGGTAAACCAAATAAGCCAATCATGGATGTACCAATTCACATGTCATCTTTACAAAGGGAGCATTCGCGCTGTGGCACTGAATGGCAGTGGCACAGCGCCCAGAGCATCTATAACCAGCAAAAACAGAGGAGACACAGCGAAAAATGGAAGGGAGACTCACGCCAATGGTGCCAGGTCTAACACGCGTCCCCTCCAGCTGAAATGTGGGGAGAACTACCCATCCCCTTGGAAGTTCTCATCACTAAGGTGGAAAAATCTGGACAGACCATCAGCATTGGCGTGTTCTGTACCAGGGCGATGTTCCACCGTAAAGTCCATACCCTGTAGGGAAATGGACCACCTTAACAACTTAGGATTCTCACCCCTCATCTGCATCAACCATCTGAGGAGCCTGTGGTCTGTCTGAACCCGGAAGTGAGTCCCAAACAGGTATGGTCTCAGCTTCTTCAGTGCCCAGACCGCCGCAAATGCCTCCCGCTCAATTGCACTCCACCTCTGTTCCCGTGGAAGTAACCTCCTACTGATGAAGGCTACAGGTTGGTCTAGTCCCTCCTCATTCATCTGTGACAGAACAGCCCCCACCCCATGCTCTGAAGCGTCTGTCTGGACAATAAATTCCTTAGCAAAGTTTGGCGCCTGGAGTTCGGGTGCTGTACACATGGCAGTCTTGAGGGCATCAAAAGCTTTCTGACAGGTGTCAGTCCAGTTCACAATCTTTGGCTGCTTCTTGAAAGTCAGCTCAGTCAAGGGTGCAACAATGCTGCCATACCCCTTGACAAACCTCCTGTAATAACCTGTGAGTCCTAAGAAGGCCCTCACCTGGGTCTGGGTCCTTGGGGGCTCCCAAGCCAGGATGGTTTCAATCTTGGGCTGTAGAGGTGCCACCTGGCCACTCTCTACCTGGTGTCCTAAGTACATCACAGAACCCTGCCCAATCTGGCACTTACTGGCCTTGATTTTGAGGCCTGCTCTGCGCAGCGCCATCAACACTTCCCAGAGGTGGTGTAAGTGGTCCTCCCACGAGGATCTAAATACTGCAATGTCATCCAGGTAGGCGGCACTGAAATCCTCCAGCCCAGCCAACACCTGGTTGACCAACCTCTGAAAGGTGGCAGGGGCATTCTTCATTCCAAAGGGCATCACACAGAACTGGTAGTGCCCATCTGGGGTGGAGAATGCTGACCTCTCCTTTGCCCCATCAGTTAAGGTGATCTGCCGGTACCCAGACGTCAGATCAAACGTGCTGAGGTACCGGCCAGCCCCCAACCGATCGATGAGCTCATCAGCTCTGGGTATGGGGTGCGCGTCGTTCCTCGTGACCGACTTGAGACCTCGGTAGTCCACACAGAACCTGAGTTCTGGAGTGTCACCAGGGCGCTGCAGCCTTTGGTACCAAGATCACGGGGCTGGACCAAGGGCTGCTAGAGGACTCAATCACCCCCAAGGCAAACATTTTGGAGACCTCCTCCTTAATGCAGGCCCTTACCCAGTCAGTGTAGCGATACTCCACGGTTACAGGCATGCCCGAGTTCGCCACCACCCTTATAAGGCAAATTCGAACCAAAGGAAAAAGAAGCGAGCAGTGCACAACTCAAAAGCACTACAACTCCCATAACACCATGGGGCCTGGCCAGGAAACGCGTGGGAACATGAAACAACCCGCCCCTATATAAGCTCCACCTCAATCAATGGTGAGTACTTGACAATCCTACCGGAACCAGGAACTGCCCCGAGGCTTCGCTGCAGTTGTCCTGGACATCGTACGTCGATCCCAGTTGCGCGGACGCTTGCCTTCCCGCTAGGACCGGCTTCAGAGCCATCTCACCCACGACGCCTCTGCTGTGCGCGGACGCTTGCCTTCCCGCTAGGACCGGCTTCAGAGCCATCTCAACCCCGGCGCCTCCGCGGTGCGCGGACGCTTTCTTTCCCACTGGAGCTGCAGGAGACATGACCACGGTATTTCGAAGGCGGACGCTTTCCTTCCCGCCTCGGAAAACAGGAACCATACCCGTTCTCTGTCTACGAAGCGGACCGGACCATTCTCAGGGAGACAGGTAAGGGGTGCTGAGTGCGGGATATGTAACGCACTTTTAGACGCTCACATAATTGTTACCTTACAAGCCCCCTACGAGGCCGGGCGCACGCTGTGCATTGTACATTGGTATCATCAGGGATACAACTCATTGACATAGAGGTGGTGGTTGGGTAAAGCGGATCTGACAATTGCTTTCCAGACGTCGGCTGTGATGTGAACAGCCCGCTGGTTTACCCTCTACCACGCATGAACTACAGTGCAGTACCTTGGCGCTCACGTCACCCCTGACATTTGGCGCATGCAATCCAGGGAGGGAGTGGAACCCCCTATGCCCTAGCAATCCCATACAAAGGCCTTGTGAGTAGTTGTGGAACAAACCTACCAGAGCAAGTCATGTCTTGGTATAGTGCATTCCCTGTACGGTATTAATGCTTATGTTCTACACCCTCTGCAGCCTACTTCAAGCCGTGTGGTACCGAAACCTTCGCCCACCACACACCTCAGCAATTCCCGACCGGCTACTCTCTTCCCTGTTCCCCTAGGTGCTGCCATCCCTACCAGAGTCCATTACTGGGTGTGAGGCAGTGTCTGGGCTAATAGGGAGGTCTCTCTACATGCTGTCGTCCCTGCTGGCTGTTTCATAAGGTTAGTGGCTAGCCTGTTTACCTTTTGCTGCTGACACCCTGACAGATTGTCAAGCCCAAGTTAAAAGACCGGCCTGGATGATGGACACCAATGTGGTCTTGTCCTCTCTGCTGGAGAGTCTTACGGCGCTTCAGCAAGAAGTACATACCTCCCGGTTAGAAAACCAGGACCTGAGAAAAGAAATGAATACGTTGCGGAGAGAGGTGGCAGGACTGTCACGTAGGGGCCCTGGGATAGGTTCCTATATTCGTGATGCCACCCTTCCTCCACCAGGGGCGGTGGTTCCCCCCCCTGTGACAACCACCGCGAGTGAGGGTGGCTTTTTTGTGGTACCTCCTGTCTCATCTACCTCCTCCGGCCCAAACCCTACGGTGCACGTGATACAAAATACAGGGATTCCACTGGCACCTCCCGAACGCTTCCATGGAGACCCGAAGAAATTTGAAACCTTCCTCAATCAATGCTGGCTCCATTTTTTATGCAAACCCACAGTCTTTCAAAATGATGTAGCGAAAACAGCATTCATGATGTCGTACATGGGAGGCAATGCGGCCAGTTGGACCATACCGTTAATGGAAAGAAATGATCCAGTGCTGCATTCCTTCCCTGACTTTTGTGTGGCAATGAGGAAATTGTTTGATCGCAAATCGCACATGTTATCCCTTGACCGAGAATTGCTGACCCTGCGACAAGGATCGCAGGATTTACTGTCCTATATAACCTCCTTTAATAGATTGGTAGTGGAAACAGATTGGCCGCCGGAGAAAAGGACCACTCTGTTCTATCAGGGTTTAAGGGGTGAACTAAAGGACGTACTTGCACAGGTAGTGCAGCTCCCTGCCACCTGTGAGGAAATGATTGACCTCACCGTCCAGTTGGATCACCGGTTGCAGGAAAGAAAAGGAGATAAGGGTAGAAGCGATCCCCGAGGTTGGTACCCTAAACCTAAACAAAGCACGGAAGAACAGCATAAGGCGGTGGATGGGGCAGAACCTATGCAGATAGGAGGCATTCGCGTGCCCTCACCACCGAAGAGAAGGAAAAGAGACGCAAGATGAAATTATGTCTTTATTGTGGTAAAGGAGGACACTTCATCCGGGAATGTAGAGCCAGAGCCCGGCTGCCCGAACGGGCGTCTGCTCCCAGACAACAATCCGTGATGGGGACACAAGACCCTGCGGAAAACTGAAGAGCCCGAACCAGAGGGAGATCGCTGGTTCGGGTGGACGACGGAATCCGATCTCTTCAGTTATAGCTAATACCTTGCAGCCAGCGGTTGCTCATCTCTGTGTCAATGTTACCTTGTGGGTCGCCACTGACGAACCCCGTGAGGTGGATGCACTATTGGATTTGTGTGCAACAGGAAATTACATGGATCAAGGGTATGCCTTGAGCATCGGAGTACCATGGGAGATGAAGAAAAGACCCGAATTCGTGAAGGCGGTCGACGGATCCGCGCTGACTTCAGGACCAGTGACATCGCATACTGTTCCCCTGTTAATACAATTCAACGCCTGGCACCAAGAATATATCCGGTTTGATCTGATAGACGCACCTCAATTCCGCCTAATCCTCGGCATGCCATGGTTGACACTCCATGATCCCACAGTGAGATGGGGGGAGAGAACAGTGTCCCTTGACTCAGCGTACTGCGCCAAGAACTGCCATAAAAAACCAACCTCGTGGACCAGGTCCACCGATACCCAAGCCTGCCTGCTTGCAATAGCCAACACACAAGATCGTATCTCTGTCACCCGAACATTGCCACAGGAGTATGAAGAATATCGATCTCTCTTCGATAAACAGACAGCTACACGGCTTCCTCCCCACAGGGAATACGATTGCCGCATTGACTTAATACCAGGAGCACACATTCCGTTTAGTAGAGTGTATGCGCTTACAGAACCCGAGACACTGTATCTGAAAAACTACCTGGAGGAGAACCTGGCTTCCGGATTCATCGTCCCTTCCTCTTCACCAGCTTCTTCCCCACTTTTTTTTATACCGAAGAAAGACTGTGACGAGCTGAGACCCTGCATAGACTACCGAGCGATAAATAGCATTACAGTAAAGAACATATACCCGATACCTTTGATTCCTGTCTTGCTGGATCAGCTCAAAGGAGCTCGTTACTTCGCAAAGTTAGATCTCCGAGGCGCATATCATTCAGTCAGAGTCAAAAGTGGGGATGAGTGGAAGACAGCCTTCCGAACTAACTTTGGACTCTTCGAGTATAAGGTAATGCCCTTTGGGCTCTGCAACGCCCCGGCAGCCTTCCAATATTTTATGGACGAAGTGCTGAGGGGATTGCTGGATACTATTTGTGTGGTATACATAGATGACATTCTCATTTATTCTTCTTGTCTCCAAGATCATGTGAACCATGTGAATAAAGTCCTCAACAGACTACGTCATCACAAGCTCTTCGCAAAATTGGAGAAATGCTTTTTCCATGTGCAAGAGGTAGCCTTTTTAGGGTATATTATCAACGCCCAGGGCTTCCAAATGGAAACGGGAAAGATCGAGGCCATCACCCAGTGGCAAACCCCCCAAGATGTAAAATCAGTGCAAAGCTTTTTGGGGTTTGCTAATTACTACCGTCGTTTCATTAAAGATTTCTCCAAAATGATACATCCTATTTCCAGTCTTTTGAGAAAAAACACGCCGTTCAACTGGAGCGAGGAGGCAGAAAAGTCCTTCCAACTGCTTAAGACTCGATTCACACAAGCCCCCATCCTTAGACACCCAGACCCGCAACTCCCCTTCATAGTTGAAACCGACGCATCCCATCATGCACTAGGAGGGGTGTTGTCCCAAAGACATCCACAAACCAGACAAATACATCCTGTGGCGTATTTCTCGAAAAAACTCACCCCCAGTGAGGTTCATTACTCTATAACAGACAAGGAGTTACTGGCGATCAAAAGGGCGTGCGAGGAATGGAGGCACTATCTGTTAGGGGCCCATCATACGGTCGAAATTTACACAGATCACAGAAATCTGCTGTTCTTGAAAACCGCCAAGGCCCTCACCCCACGCCAGTTGCGTTGGACTCTCTTCTTCGCGGATTACGACTTTGTAATAAAGTACCGCCCGGGGCCACAAAACGGCAAGGCCGATGCCCTTTCACGAAGTATGAATACAGAGAGCGAAACACCTTTGAACGTCCCCGAGACTCCTTTGATTTTGGCGGAGGGAGTGTTCAGGCAACAGTCCATCGCCCTGTTAACAACGACAGACTTTGTAGACAACGTTAGATCCGCAGTAAAAGGCATAGACGAACACGAGTGGCTTAAAGAAAATCCCAACCATAGGACCATGAACTTTGGTTTACTATACCACTTCCATGCCTTATATGTACCCATCCCGGACCTACAGCTCTAGGTATTGAAGTGGGCACACGATTCCAGCCTCGGAGGACATCTAGGAATCCGCAAGATGATTGCCTGTGTGGAACGAGCTTTCTGGTGGAACTCGCTGAAGGAAGATACCAAGGAATATGTCCAGAACTGTTCGGTGTGCACCCAAGGGAAGGCGAGACATGAAAAGCCCATTGGAATGCTTCAACCAATTCCTATACCTCCTGGTCCATGGCATACTGTGTCCATGGATTTCATTGTGGAAATGCCCCCCTGCCAAGGATACACAACGATACTGGTAATAGTGGACCATTTGACTAAAATGGGCCATTTCGTACCATTGACAGGACTACCTACATCCTCTGCACTAGCTCTTTTGATCCCACAGCACGTAGTTAGACCTTATGGAATTCCCAGCGTCCTCATCACAGACAGAGGGACTCAATTCACCTCCCGCTTCTGGAAGGCCTTATGTACAACTATGGGAATAGATGCACGCCTTTCTTCCAGTTACCATCCCCAAACAGATGGGAAAACGGAGCGCCTCAACCAGACTCTAGAACAGTATCTCTGGTGTTTTTCTCTACAAAACACAGCAAACTGGGTAACATTAGTGTGGATGGCGGAGTTCACGTACAATAATGCTGACCATGCCACGTTGGGATGCTCCCCTTTCTTTTGTCTCATCGGATACCATCCGAACATGCTTCCGTTCGAGTGGCCTGTTACCACCAACGTTCCCAGTATAAAGGAACATCATGAACACCTTAGAGCGGTTCTACTCGACGCCAAACAGCATCTCATCGCAGCACAAGCAGCATAGAAACGCTTCGCTGACAAGAAGAGAACAAAAGAACCTGAGTATCAAGTAGGGGACAGGGTATGGTTGGCCACAAAAAACTTGCACTTAAAGGGAGTGGGAAAATTAAAACCCAAATATATCGGTCCCTACAGTATTGAGAAAGTGATAAATCCAGTTGCTATGCGATTAGCTTTACCCGCAGCATGGCACATACATCCTGTGTTTCACGTGTCTTTGCTCTAACCCTTCCCCCACTACCGTGAGGTTGCCAGATAAGCCTCCACCCCTAGATATTGATGGCCAAGAGGAGTATGAGGTCCAACAACTCTTGGATTCCCGATTGGTGCGAGGGAGAGTACAGTATCTGGTAGAATGGAAAGGGTATGGGGTGGAAGACAGGACATGGGAGCCCATACAGAATCTCCACTGCCCTGACTTACTAGACCAGTTTCATAGGAATAATCCTGGCAAGCCTGGTCGCCCACCGGGGCGGCGGTCCTTGAGAGGGGGTTCTGTAGCGATTCTCCACGGTTACAGGCATGCCCGAGTTCGCCACCACCCTTATAAGGCAAATTCGAACCAAAGGAAAAAGACGGGAGCAGTGCACAACCCAAAAGCACTACAACTCCCATAACACCATGGGGCCCGGCCAGGAAACGCGCGGGAACATGAAACAACCCGCCCCTATATAAGCTCCACCTCAATCAATGGTGAGTGCTTGACAATCCTACCGGAACCAGGAACTGCCCCGAGGCTTCGCTGCAGTTGTCCTGGACATCGTACGTTGATTCCAGTTGCGCAGACGCTTGCCTTCCCGCTAGGACCGGCTTCAGAGCCATCTCACCCCCGACGCCTCCGCTGTTCGCGGACGCTTGCCTTCCCGCTAGGACCGGCTTCAGAGCCATCTCACCCCCGACGCCTCCGCTGTGCGCGGACGCTTGCCTTCCCGCTAGGACCGGCTTCAGAGCCATCTCAACCCCGTCGCCTCCGCGGTGCGCGGACGCTTTCTTTCCCGCTGGAGCTGCAGGAGGCGTGACCACGGTATTTCGAGGGCGGACGCTTTCCTTCCCGCCTCGGAATACGGAACCATACCCGTTCTCTGTCTACGAAGCGGACCGGACCATTCTCAGGGAGACAGGTAAGGGGCGCTGAGTGCGGGATATGTAACGCACTTTTAGACGCTCACACAATTGTTACCTTACAAGCCCCCTACGAGGCCGGGGGCACGCTGTGCATTGTACATTGGTATCATCAGGGATACAACTCATTGACATAGAGGTGGTGGTTGGGTAAAGCGGATCTGACGATTGCTTTCCAGACGTTGGCTGTGATGTGAACAGCCGGCTGGTTTACCCTCTACCACGCATGAACTACAGTGCAGTACCTTGGCGCTCACGTCACCCCTGACATTTGGCGCATGCAATCCAGGGAGGGAGTGGAACCCCTACGCCCTAGCAATCCCATACAAAGGCCTTGTGAGTAGTTGTGGAACAAACCTACCAGAGCAAGTCATGTCTTGGTATAGTGCATTCCCTGTACGGTATTAATGCTTATGTTCTACCCCCTCTGCAGCCTACTTCAAGCCGTGTGGTACCGAAACCTTCGCCCACCACACACCTCAGCAATTCCCGAGCAGCTACTCTCTTCCCTGTTCCCCTAGGTGCTGCCATCCCTACCAGAGTCCATTACTGGGTGGGAGGCAGTGTCTGGGCGAATAGGGAGGTCTCTCTACATGCTGTCGTCCCTGCTGGCTGTTTCATAAGGTTAGTGGCTAGCCGGTTTACCTTGTGCTGCTGACACCCTGACAGTCAGTCACTCTGTAAGCCTTGTGCTTGACAGGAGGACTGTCCCCGGTGTCAACCTCATGGGCGCACCAATCTGTGACACCAGGTACCAGGGAAAATAAATCCGGATATTGCCCCAACAGCTGGTGGCAATCTCTCTGCTGCTCTGGGGTCAGTGTGGTGGAGAGGACCACACCCTCCACTGACCCATCTTTCTCTCCTGCACACAGGAGGTCAGGAAGAGGCTCACTCTCCTCCTCCATTCCTGCATCTGTGGCAAGAAGCATGCCCACTTCAGACCTCTCAAAGTGGGGTTTTAGGCGATTCACATGCAGGACCCGCAGGGGGTTCCTGGGAGATTTAAAGTCCACCAAATAGGTAACTTGACTTTTTCGCTCCACCACCTCAAATGGACCGGTCCACTTATCCTGGAGCGCACAAGGCTCCACCGGGGCCAGTACCCAAACCTTCTGACCAGGTTGAAACTCGACCAGAGTGGCATTCTGGTCGTGCCAACGTTTCATCTCCTCCTGGCTGGCTTCCAGATTTGCCTCAGCAATTTTTCTGAAACGCCGAGTCTGGTTCCTGAAGGCCAGGATGTAGCTAAATACATCCTGGGGAGGTTTCCTGGGAGATTGCTCCCAGCCTTCCTTGACCAGACTCAGAGGCCCTCTTACCGAATGGCCATAGAGCAGTTCAAAGGGACTGAACCCTAAGGACTTCTGTGGCACTTCACGGTATGCAAACAACAGGCATGGCAAGAGGACATCCCACTTACGCCTCAGGGGCTCTTCTAGGCCCATGATCATGCCCTTCAAGGCCCGGTTGAACCTCTCAACCAGACCGTTACCTTGGGGGTGGTAAGGAGTGGTGAACTTGTAAGTTACCCCACACTCCTTCCACAGAGACTTCATATACTGGGAGATGAAGTTGGTCCCCCTGTCGCTCACCACCTCTCTGGGGAACCCCACACGGGAGAAGATCCCCATCAGTGCACGTCCCACCACGGGGGCCGTCACTGTCCTGAGCGGGATGGCTTCAGGGTACCCGGTGGCATGGTCCACCAAGACCAGGATGTACCTGTTGCCCATGGCTGTCTTGGGATCCAGAGGCCCCACAATGTCAATGCCCACTCGCTCGAATGGGGTACTAACAACTGGAAAGGGCTGGAGTTGGGCGTTGATCTTCCCCCCACTCTTCCCACTTCCTTGGCAAGTCTCACAGGTCCTACAATACGTATCTGAACTCTTGCACATCTGGGGCCAATAAAATTGGGTGACCAGCCTCTCAACGTTCTTGGACTGCCCCAGATGTCCTGCCAATGGAATGTCATGAGCCAACCCCAGTAGGAAGGCTCTGAAGCACTCGGGTACCACCAGCACACGGGCTGACCCCGGCTCAGCAGCCTTAGGCTCGCTATACAGGAGACTGTTCTCCCAATAAATCAGATGTGAACCGGACATATCACCTGCTGCCTGGGCTGCAGCCTGTTGCTGCATACCCTCAAGAGAAGTGCACGTTCTCTGCTGCTCACAAAACTCCTCCCTGGTGGGCCCCCCTTCCTGCTGCCACTGGGTCAGCTCAGGCAGGTCCCCCAGGTCGGTACTCTGCTCCCCGGTAAGCTCCATGGCATCCCCCTCAGGGTCTGCTCCCTCCTGGGCCGTGGGAACCAAGAGGGCCGGCTTCCCGCGCCCCCTGCCCCTTCTCTCTAAGGCAGGGACCTGGGCCATACTCTCAGGCTCCAGGTCTTTCTCAACACCCTCTTTGGCCGCCATGGACCGAGTGGTAGCACATGCCCACTCAGGCAGACCCAACATTTGTAAGTGAACTCTCCTCTCCACCGTAGCCCATGGTGAATTCTCTAAATCATTGCCCAACAGACAGTCCAGAGGCATGGCGGGCCTCACAGCCACCTGAACAGTTCCTGAGACCCCCCCCCACTCAAAGGGAACCTGAGCCACCTCACATTGGCTCTCTGTGTTGTCTGCAGACACTACTGGGTAGAATGCATGGGGCACAACCTGCTCTTTGGACACCAGCCAGGAGCTGACAGCAGTTACACTGGCTCCTGTGTCCCTCAGAGCCTCCACTCTATGGCCATTGATGGTTACCGACTGCCTGTATTTTTTAGTGTTATCAGGCAGTGCAGGCTTAGGAACCATTTCAAAGTCTCCTAGTGAGACAAATGTCAATTCTACGGGGTCCCACCCACCTTGGGCACCCATCTCCTTCTCCCCCAGGCTACACTAGCAAGATGGTGGGGCGGTGCATGGGGTGGTGCAGGAGTATCCCTTTGGGGACACTGGGGATCAAAGTACCTGTGGCCCACCTGGCCACACTTAAAACAAGTAGGGGGCCCCCTTGGTACAGGCCTACCTGTTGGGGGCATTGGCTTCTGATCCTGGCGGAGGCTGGGACACCACTGCCTGGTTCCCTTGAGAATTATTTTGGGGCCCTCGGTGGAACTCCCTTGGTTTACCCCTGTCCCCCCCACCTCTCTGCTGGGACCCTGCCCACCTTTGGCGAAGTCTCCCACTGGACCCTTGCGAACCCGGGTGCTCACCCAGCGGTCAGCCTCCTCAGCAAGCTTCCTAGGGTTAGTTAGCTTGCAATCTATCAGATGCTGGCGTAGCTCAGGAAAACAATTACTAGAGAAATGCTCCCATGCAATCAAGTCATACAGTTGCTCAAAAGTTTCTACTTTGCTGCCTTTTACCCAGCGCTCCATTGCTCTGCCAAAAAAAGACACATATTCAAACCACGTGGTACCATCTAACTTCTTGCAGGTTCTAAATCTCTGCCTGTACATTTCAGGGGTCAAACCATAGCAGGTAATCAAAGCTTCCTTCATGTGGGCATAAACCATCCTACTTTCTGGGGGCAGGTCCAACAAGGTATCCCTCCCCTAGCTCACAAAGCGTCCCCACAACCCCGCTCCCCAATCCTTCTCAGGGACCCGATGGCTAATTCGTAAGCGGCATACCATTGCTCAATATCTTCACTTTTATGAAAATCCTTAATAACTTCTTTAGGTATATACACTCTACTCTCAGTATGCACTACTGGTATGCTGCCACCAGAGGGGGAGAGCTCTATACTCTTTGCTTTAATCTCCAACTCCCTCAAAATCCTCTCATGTTCAAATTTCACCTTCATCATCTCAAATTCTAACTTCTTATTCTCTAGGTCTCTCTGACCATCCAATTTAAGGTTAGCCATCTCCATATTATGCCGCCTATCTCTCTCCCTGTCCTCCATCTCTTCTGGAGGCCCCTTGAGGACACACTAGTGCCCGGGCTGGAAACTACTTTATCCCCTACCAAATCTACAATTTCTTCCTGCTGCTCTCCTGCATTCTCTCCCCCCTCCACAGGCCCTTCCATATTCCTAGGGGCATCCCTGGCTTCTAACCAGGCCTTCAGCGCCTTGCAATACTCTTCCCTTTTAGTGAGACCTGTGATAGGGACTGTGAAGCATTTGCAAAAATATTTGGGCTGCTTGGCATTGTAGGTTTCTAATTTCTCTTCTTCCCAGGAGAGATCCTCAGAGGCATTGGATCTGGGCTTGCCCATTGTAGCAATAACTGGCAATAACGATCAAAAATAGAATCAAAAATCTCAAAAACGTATGTGGTTATGTTATGGTCTGCACTCACTAGTAGTGTACACTATAATTACTGTATACAATCACAAATGCAAGTCCAGATCCTCACCGCTGACCACCAATGTTAGAAATGGGGGTCTCTTGTTGGCAATGGCTGGCCACTGTCCAAGTAGGGACCCTTCATCCTAAGTCAGAGGAAGCAGCCTACACCCTTTGATAACCCCTGCTCAACCCTGTGGTAACGTAGCACGAGCAGCTAGGCTTATCGCAGTGTGTGAAGCATTTATGACCATACACTGTAATACAATGAGGGACACTACAAATGGACACCACTCAAGTAGTTATAAAAAATAGGTATATTTATATAGACTTAATCACAAGACCAATAACAGTAAAAATCCACAATACTAGAAAAATATAGTTACTTTAAAAATGCTGCAAAAATAGTTCAAGGTGCACAAAATGATGTTCAGTTCAATGCAGTGGTCT
Organism: Triturus cristatus; assembly: GCF_964204655.1. NCBI lineage: Eukaryota > Metazoa > Chordata > Amphibia > Caudata > Salamandridae > Triturus > Triturus cristatus. The sequence goes on from NC_140582.1 coordinate 945,871,043, forward strand.
CTGCGACCCTTTTACTCACAAAGTATCTGGATTCTGTAGCAAAGCAACAAAAATGACGCTAAGGAGTTGTAGCGATAAATTTCCTCACGCTAACCAGCGATGCGTTGAATCCTTACCGGAGGGGAGGATGATGCGCTGGGTTGCGGGCAGGACAAAGCGACAAACTTCTTCACGCTAAGCCGGTGATGCGATAAAATCCTTGCCGCTAAGGGAAGATGATGCACCGAGCCTGTTGCGTGTGCGATCTTGCTGCGATGAAAGAAAATGGCGCTCCGCAAGGGAGCGACGATCCGGATGCGATGCGGGGAAAATGGCGAACACTCGGCGTCCGCGCTGCGATGAGCTTGATGCGATGATTTGGGGTTAGCAAGCGCTTTGGGGCCCGCTAATAAGCAATGCGACAATCTTCGGGATAGCGGGCGTTTTCAGGCCCGCAGACAGGTGCTGCGACGAACTTCGGGATAGCGGGCGTTTTCAGGCCCGCTGACGGGTGATGCGACGATCTTCGGGATAGCGGGCGTTTTCAAGCCCGCTGACGGATGATGCGATAATCTTCGGGGTTAGCGAGCGCTCGGCGACAGCAAAGTGACGATTTTTCTCACGCTCACCAGCTGCAGCGACTCGCTAACGGGGGTTAGCGACGATTTTCAGCACTCTCTTCTCAGCAGTAGAACTAGAGGCCCTGGAACTCCCAGGAGCCTCACCTGCAGATAGAAATCCTCGCTGGGAGGAAACAGGAGGCTGGTGGTGGAGTCTGATGTGCCTGAGACTCCTGCAGGATGCTAGCTCTCTTCTAGCCCTTGGGTGATTCGTGTAGCCACAAAATAAAAGTTCCTTCACAGTCCTTTTCCTCTTCTTCCAAGTCCAGTAGTAACCACTGAAGGCCAGTCCCAGAAACAGCACACAAGCACAAGGACAGTCCTTCTCCTGCAGATTCCTGTAGTCACACGGACAGAGGTTCTTCTTGTTGGCCAGGAGCAATACAAATTGTAGGGGTTTGGGCACAAATATTTATACCCCCAAAGTCTTTGTTCTTAGGGGTCACAAGCGTCTGAACCCAGCCAGAACCAGTTCTGCCCAACCCTGGAGCACTTTGTTTACCAGGCTGCATCCTTCCTTTCAGAAAGAGGGGGTCTGCCTTCAGACGCACAGTGGGAGGTGGAGCCAGCATTCACCTTGCCAGGCACAGCCCTGTTCAAGTGCAGGAGCTACCCCTCCCCTCACTCCAAGGCAGGTCTCTCTATTCAACCCAGGTCTGACTCAGCCTGCCCTGTCCCTCCAAAACCAGACAGCCAATACACATAATAGCAGAGCAAACTGGAAGGCTTAGGCAAGAAAGTATCTATACTCTAAAAGTGGTAGTTTCAAACACAGAATATAAAAATAACCTTCACTAAAAGATGTATTTTAATATTCTGAGCTCAGGCATACTAAATTCGTTTTCTACCATGTTCTGTGGGTCAGTTAGGACTATAGAATGTAATATCCCAGACCTCCCATTCTGGCCTATGGAGAACAGGTTGCCTTACAGTAGTGAAAAACGAAATTGGGTGTAATTCACTACTAGGACATGCTACACACATCAGGGCATGTCCTACCTTACACATACAATGCACCCTATCATAAGGGGGGCTTACAGGATGCCAAGGGAAGGTTTAGGGGCTGGGAAGTGGGTGCACTTCACAGCCAAGATGGCAGTTCTGGACTGCACGCAGACACTGCAGTGGCAGGTTTGAGACACACTTTACAAGCTGCTTCTGTGGGTGGCACAAACCAGTGCTGCAGGCCCACCAGCAGCATTCGGTTTACCAGCCCTGGGCACACATGGGCCACGCTACTAGGGACTAACAGGTAAACCAAATAAGCCAATTATGGATGTACCAATTCACATGTCATCTTTACAAAGGGAGCATTCGCGCTGTGGCACTAAATGGCAGTGGCACAGCGCCCAGAGCATCTAAAACCAGCAAAAACAGAGGAGACACAGCGAAAAATGGAAGGGAGACTCACGCCAATGGTGCCAGGTCTAACAGATACCAACCGTACAGGAAAAAACTCAAGGGCACCATCCTGAATACCTGGAACAGATTTCGTATCTTGGCACACAAGAATAGTAGGAAATTCTGGCTGCCTACACTCAGGACATTCAAGATAAATCTACATGCGTCAACCCTGCTGCTTTCAAAGAACAGGAGTGCCAAAAGAAGCAAGGAAAACAGGAGTCGGACAAGCCCGGGGCAAGGCACAGTGTCCTCGGGGTCAATAGGGGAAGTGAATAAATCAAACAATGTAAGCACTTGGGCAAGCCCGCTGAAATCAGTACATGAAATACCAGTATTTGTAAAGCGCACAGTTACCTCCCAAGTGGTGTCCCAGCGCTGGGGGCCCTCCGGAAGAGTAAGCGAGCTATTGCCCAGAGTCACATGGTGCTGGGTTAACCTGCCGCCGGCCCCGGGGATCGAACAGTGAACCCCGTAGTCCGAAGTCAGGCACCCTGGCCGCTGCGCCACACCTCTTCCTCTTATATCTCTTGGTGGAGTCCCTCCAATACCAATCAGAGAAGAATGGCATGCAGCTAACCCTACTGATCACTCTGGCAGTCGTTGTGGTAGCCATCGATGGGAAGCTAGGAGATTTTTAAATTCATTTCTCCAAAATGCACAGAATGACCCCCAAGACAACCCTCCCCTCAACACTTAGTAACTTATGCACGCATCTCAAAAAGGTACCCAAAAGCACCAACACTCCACCTACAGAGGAGCAGCCCCCACTTGCATTACAAAGAAGCATGGCCAGCCACCCCTCAAGCAACTCACACCAAAAGCCCCATCCCACCAAACCTTTAGCGGAACTTAAGCCCACCTATGAAGGGCGTCAAACAACAGCAACACCTCAAAAAGACACCGGGTCTGCACCAAACTCCAGGATAAAACCTGACTCTTTTCAACCAAGAACAAACGCACAGCAAAGAGGAGCCCAAAAGAGGAAACACTGAAACCGGAAACCCGGTCTAAACCGGTAAGATGTCCACCGCTTTTTAAAACTTGCACCTGGTCAAACACTGGCCCAAACACCACACCAAACCACAAATACATTGAAAAGAAAGAACGAACAGTCTTCAGAATATGTAATGATCACAATTCAACATTCTGCCACAGGAACCCATGCAAACCCCCCTCAAGGTTGGCCGAGTAGGAGCAAAGCAAAAAGACACTAATAAACTTATAGAAACTGCAGAGGCTACAGAATCAAGTCCCTACAGGTTTGGAATTGGAATAAACACACTCCAGCACTTATCAAGCCTCTCATCACCATCACAAGTCCAACAGACGGACATGGCTCCTCAGGCTGCCCCAGTAAATGCAGACAGCCAGACCATCAGGAGGAACAATCAAATAAGGAAAACCACAACTCCACCACCGGGCAGCCAGGGAAGGCCAGAGAAGGTGGCCTAAATTAGGTCAGAAGGGCACACAACTGACAGATTTCTCTCTGCAAACACTTTCAAACAAACCTAAATCGAAACTAACACCAGCTACCAACCCAAGAAGGGAGGCAGGGCAGGAGGCGGGACCCAAACACCACCGGAAGCACATGGCCAAGCTTACTGTCGGTACAACCCAACAATGCCTCAGGTTTCCGTGGCAAAAAACTCACATAGGGACATAAACACCCTCGTCTTCAGCCCTGACTACACATACAGAGGACTGCACGACATCCTGAATCGAGGAAACAAAGTCCGGTTGCTGTCCAACATACCAACTCAAAAAGAAACATTGATGGACAGAATGATCTGGGCCTAAATCCATTATTTTTTTGCACCCCATTCCATTCCAGTTTAACCCCAGCCATATGCAAATCAGTCTTGACCCTGTTCCCCATGGGAACAGTCCAGCCCAAACTGCCAGGCCAGGTCCTCCCTGGACCAGAAACAAGCATCCTTGGACCGGTTTCAGGGATTCACCCCTCATCAGCCAAACTAGCTTGATTCCAGTGGCATGAGGAGCACGAGACCCACGTCTGGGTATACCTGTCCTACTCTGGGCGACAAATGTAACAAGCATTGGCGTAGCCAATAGGTCTCGCCTTTGGGACCTTATAAGTGTTTAGCAATGCAACAGTTGCATAACTAAATACTTATAAGGTCCCAAAAGCGAGACCTATTGGCTATGCCAAGCGGTAGCTGAAGTGATCGTGATCGCAATCAAACATCAAAGCGGCCGTGCAGCTGTGAAAGTGAAAGTAATCATGGTCAAGCGCGGCGCACGCGCCCGGGCGCATGCACTGTAGCTCTAGGCTGGCCTGGTAGCACTTTTTGGAGCCCTCTCAAAAAGTCTCACCAGACCAGCGCATGCGCTGGGTCAGGCGAGACCTAAAAAGGAAACATTGATGGACAGAATTTTAAACAATGCCACACATTCACCCCAATACAGATATCTGGGCCTAAATCCATTGTTGTTTTGCTCCCCATGCCATTCCAGTTTAAACCCAGGCATATGCAAACCAGTCTTGACCCTGTTCCCCATGGGAACGTTGACAGACCTATCTACCACAGATCTGGACTCAGTAGAATTCATTCGACACAAAGATATACCGAAAGAAGACACAAGGACCACATGGAGAACTCCAACCATCGCACAGAAAATTCTCACAGAAATCTACACTTTCAGGAACTGGGGGATATATAGAGAGCGCCTTGATTGCATTCCACAGGAGCCGAAGATAAACCCAAAGCCACTCCACTAGTGGCCACACCTACTGAATTTACATCTGTTTGCGCAGGACAATAGAAGGGGGAAAGGGGAAGTGGATAAACAAGAGAAACTACCTTGCAGAGAAAAGATTCTCACTTCTTAATATTCCGGCCTCCTTCTATACTTCCTTTTATGGGTTCTGCAATGTTGAACCTACATGGAATAAAAGGTAACAATACACACTTGTTATACAACCTTACATTTGCCTAGTCTTTTAAATGTTACATACTTTCTCTTTTAAATTACCCAATGACATGCAAGGCGATAGCCTCTCTATATATGTTTCAGCACTGATGAATGGAAATGCTGATGGGTGTTACGTGTAGTAACTTCTAATGATACCTTTCTGCAATAGTTCCTTGTATTGAATTGTAAGCACCAAGATTTCTTCCAAAACCTTTGAGGCTAGTACTGTTCACAATTAAACATTGTTTTATCACATCCAAGAAGCAAATGTCAGCTGAGTTTCTGCTCCTTTGTATTTGCTTACCCAGGACAGTTCGCAAACGATAAGTACCGACTACCTGGAATGCAAAGGCACAACCTGAGTTGTTAGTCTGACGAGTATGCTCTTGTAACTCTTGGCTGCATCTGAGAATTTAGGCAGAATTGTTGACATGCGCGGAAAAAGAACACTACTCGAGCTCGTGTTCTTTGGCTTTCACCTAAAATGACGAAAAACAATGTGCTATACAAGCGCTGTGAAGAGACCCATTTCGTGTCGAAAATAGAACCAAATTCTCTTCAAAAACTATGCGCGGTCAAAAGACGCCACCGGCGCCTCACAGGAATCAGTTGAAGTACAGCGTTAGTTCCAGGAGCATGCACGTTTGATTCTGCTGCTTCCTCGTGCACAAAAGAGCTAGACTGCTGACCTCTTTTCTCAGACTCGTGTTCACAATTTCTCAAATCCATAGCAGGTGAAATACTGAGCATATTCAGAAAATGTTTTAAAGCGACCGTGATGGCTGAAGGAGATCTTCTCCAATGGGGATACTTCTTTGCCTTTCTAAATTTGACATGTTTTTGTGTCTGCCTGATCTTAATGTGTGCACTGACAACAATATCCTTACAGCAAGGGTGCTGCACCATCGAGTACAAAAAAACATCACAAGATATGTGCCAAGAGGAACAACGAAGCTCTCACTTACCAAGGAAGAGACCTTCCAAGACCCACACGGAAGCTGCCTGGAGTCTGCCAACCCACCTCATCTGCACAAAGACCTGCGATTGATCTCAAGGACAATTAATAACCAAGCAAGCAACAACTGACAAGACTGGATCAAACAACCACCAACCAAAGGTAACAACCTACTGTAGCGCGGCGAGCCTGGGAAATCACTAGGCCGCAGCAGCGCAAACAAGAGACGCGAGGCTACCACTTTCACTCTCGTGGCCGGAAGACCCCGAGCGGTCTCCGGCCATTTATTTATCCCCTCGGGTCGAGCCTGGCCCGAGGTGTGCGTGGATGCGTGTAAGTTGCAACATTGTAGTAGAGAGCCCGAGTGGCTCTCTACATCCCTCCTTTCTTTCGGTTTCAGACCATCAAGTCCTCCAACTTCATGGAGACGTATATACAAAGTCTCTCAGTCGCTGACTTGGCACAGGATTCGGCCATAGACCATACTTCTGGCTCCGGGAACTGGGACCGGCCATGGCACTGGCTGGTACACTCTCGGTTGACTCAGTTGCTGCGTTTTGACGAGTTGACGTGGCAGCGTCGACACCAATTTGGCTAACTTGCCGGGGTGTCTCCGGTGAGGTGTTCCCCATGCTGGGTGAGGCAGGAGGGGAGAAGCTCGGAAGGGCGTCCTGGTATTCGGATGCTTCTTGGTCCAGCTCTCTCTCAGCCGTCTTCTTGAAACTGTACACATTCCTCGTTACAGAGTGCTACCCCTCTGAGCAGTGACCATGGTTCCTTGAATACCTACAACGGTCCATACTTCTGGCTCGTAGGGTGTTCGGAACTTCCACCGGGTGTCGGTCTTTGATCACTACCTGGTCTCCTACTCTTAACTGAGGTTCCTGTGCCCTTCTGGCTTCCCTGGCCTTCCGATTGGTTGTCTCCCTCCTTGCCTGGACCGCTTCATCGTCCCACTCCACGGGCACCCACGTCGGGTCTGACGGGATACTGTCTCGTGGGGCCCGCTTGAACAGTAGATGAGCCGGAGCACACTTGGTTGTGCTGTGAGGTGTCTGTCGATAAACTCCCAGGAATTGATCAAGAGCTTTCTCAGCGTCTCCTCCTTCATCCACAGCAATGCGTTGCGCTCGGTTTAGTGTCCTCATCAGACATTCCACTTCCCCGTTAGACTGAGGCCATAGTGGGGTGATCTTCTGATGGCGAATCACCTTGTTTTCGAGATAGTCCTGGAACTCTCGACCCTGGAATGGAGGTCCATTGTCGGACTTCAATTCTTCAGGCAGCCCCATCACTGCAAAAGTCTTGTCTAGCACCCTCTTCACCTGGGGAAATGCCGTGGACGTCACTACTTCGACGATGGGGAAGTTTGAAAATGAGTCAACCATGACCAGCATGTGACGTCCGTCTGGGAAGCTCCCAAAGTCGAGGCTGATGTGTGTCCAGGGGGTCTTGCTTGGTTCTTCAGTGATCACAGGTGCAGGTGCAGGATCTCCTCCAGTGATCGTGCAGGCGTGGCACTGCCTCACCATCTATTCCACCATGGAGTGCATGGCGGGGAACCAGACCTTGCTGCGCAGCCTGGCCTTTGTCTTCGCCATCCCTTGGTTGCCAACGTGTGCCAGTGTGAGGACCCGTTTCTGCAACTTTTCTGGTACTACGAGCAGGTCTTCTCTTAACACAACTCCTTGTTCTCCCATACTGAGTTCATGGCGGATTTGCCAGAGCTGTTGTCGGGCATGGCTAACTTTGGGTCGGAGAATGTGTGCTCCATCCATGAAGTATCTCCATCCGTTGCTCTCTAGTGCCTCTCTGACTCGGGACAGAGTGAGGTCTTCCTGGGTGGCCCGAGCAATTTCTTCGAGCGTCATGGCTGTGGGACACACCACTTGCGACACCATGTTTTCGAATGCCTCCATGTTGCACCCATCCGTCAATTGATCTGAGGGCGACGTCGATTTAGGGTGCCGGGAAAGATAATTAGTCGGGTTGTGGGCTCCAGGACGGTAGATTATCTTGAAGTTGTAGGACTGTAGCTGCACTGCCCATCGTTCGATTCTCAGGGGCGGCAGCCCGGACGAGCCTGCAAAAAGTGGGAGCAGGAGCTTGTGGTCAGTCACAACGTAAAAATCCTGGCCGCACAGGTACAGATGGAAATGTTGACACGCCCACTTGATGGCCAATGCCTCCCTCTCGATTTGAGCGTATCTTGTCTCTGTGTCGGTGAGGGCTTTACTCGAGTAGGCCTCCAGTCTCCAGGTCTCGGGTCCATGTTCCTGAAGAAGGACTGCTCCCAGGCCCACAGGGCTGGCGTCAACGACTATTCCATGTGCCACCTTGGATGGAAGCAGGCCATCACTGTCTTGTCCAGCAGCCCCGCTTTGATGTCGTTGAACGCCTTGTTAGCAGCCGCAGTCCACTCCCATTTGTGGTCATGACGTGTGAGGCTCCGGAGCGGTTCCGACATGGCAGCCAGGTTTGGAATGAGCCACCCGCAGTAGGTGGCCATACCAAGAAAGCTCCTCACTTTGGTAGGGTTCTTCGGTGTGCTGGCTGAGCGGATGGCTGCGGCCTTCTTGGGGTCCACAAGGAGTCCCTCTCGGGTGAAGGTGTACCCGAAGAAGTCAACCGCTTCTTGGTAGAATGAACACTTGGACTTGTGCAGGGTTAACCCACAATCTCTTCAGAGTGGCTCGGAGATGACGGTGGTGATCTTCGAGCGTGTTCGAGAACACTAATATATCATCATTGAGATTGATTACGCCTTGCAGCCCCAACAGTGCTTCCCTGGTGGGATTCTGGAAGACTTCAGCTGCCGATGATACTCTGAAGGTGAGCCTCTTATACCTTTGGAGTCCAACATGTGTCGAGAAGGTGGTGATATACCTGCTCTCGGGCTCCAGTTCCAGCTGATGGTAGCCGGCGTTCAGGTCTAACTTGGAGAACCACCTGGCTCCGTTGAGGTCTGCGACTATGTCATCCATTGTGGGAGTGATGTGGCGTTCCCTCTTCACAGCCGTGTTTGGCAGCCTCATGTCAACACAGAGCCGGATGGCTCCCGGCTGCTTGAGCTTCCCTAGTCCTTTCAAGAGAGACGGGTACTCCCTCAACATCGCTTCCGCGTGAGAGTCGTGAACTTGGTTGGCAAAGAAGACAAGTCCCAGGTCCTCAGCCGTGTGGCAACTGAGCAGTGTCCCCTTTCTTCTCTCGGTGATGTGGAACCTGGTCTCAGTTAGGGGTGGGCGGAATTTGCGAAATTCACTTTCGCAAATTATCGCGAAAATGTTAAAAATCTCGGCAAACACGCGGAAATATCGCGAAGATGCGGAAGTTTTTTTCCCGCCCGTTCGCGGTATTTTCTGCGTGGTCGCGGCTCGCCAACTTACCCATGCGGTTGGTCACGGGCGCGGCCATCTTGTTTTCACTTGTCTCGCGGTGCATGATCGCGAGAAGAAAGACGTGATCGCGCGACGAATGACGTTACTGCGGGCGCGAACTGTCGCGAGACTGCGCAAATGGCTACCAACAATCCAACATCTCATGGAGAACGCGACCGGATCGGGAAAACTTGTCGGCGAACGCGGGGATTCAGGTAAGGCGATCGCGCGCACGCGAGAATGTATTATTTTACAGCGCGAACAAGCAAAATATTTCCGGTAAAATGCGGATTGCGGAAGTTTTGACATTTTCGCGCTCTCCGCGGAACGTGAAAATGTAAAATTATCGCTATTTCTGCGAGCGGAACAGAGTTTTAGCCCAGGCCTAGTCTCAGTAGAGTAGCATCCGCTCGTGACTTTGGCCTGAATGACTCCTCGGAGAGGAAGCAGATCCGTCCCTCCATAGATATAGATTTGGGCCTTGGAGGGCGCAAGCGGGTGTCGAAGTTATAGTCGATCAAATTGCTCGGAGTCCATCACATTGACGGACGTGCCAATGTCGATGAGGGCTTCTACATAAGTGCCGTTCTACTGACGTACGACACCACAAACACTTCCTCATCATCATCTTCATACACCGGGCATCGTTCCTGCGGCTGGTCCTCCGTGGTTGCTGGCGAATCATTGAGAGAGATCTGTTGAACCTGTTGTGGCATGCCTCTGAACCTGGACGAGGGTTGTCTGAACCATCCACCGCGGCACACCTTGGCATAGTGGTTCAGCCTGCCACAGCGGGAGCAGATTTTCCCTTTTGCCCCACAGACGGCCGTCACTGGGTGGTCTTCTCCACAGTATCTGCATGGTCCTCCTGGTGACGGCCTGGGTGCTTGTCGAGTCATGGTGGGGCGTCTTTGGATTGCTTACACCCTCTCCTCTTTTATCGGCGGATGCCTCGTGTCATGATTCGAATCGCGCCCCGCACCCAAGCGGCGCTAGGACACCAACATCCAGAGTCCCTGGAGACCGCCGACACACGTGGTCTCCAGAATGCACATAACGCGGCTCCTCCCAGGAGGCGGGGCCAATGATTCCATTCATCGAGGCTGAACGTTTTGAACACGGACGCTTTCTTGGCTACCCGCTTTCCTCCGTTCCCAGAGGGACTTCCCGCTTCCTAGTGAATCAGGTAACGTTAGCAGTTTTCGGAAAGTGCAGCGCCTCGTGGCCCTCCCTCGCCGCAGACGCTGTAGGCACTACCGAAGACCTGTCTCTGCGAGGCTTCCAGTGCTGTGACCGAGACCTCCTCCAGCTTTCAGGTGAGAAGCCCTCACAGCGCTCCTCCGCCCCTGGATTCCGGGCGTGACGTAGTAGCGCCGGGTTTCCTCACCGTATTCCCTGCTTATTCCATCGCTCCCTGCTCGGGAGAATCCCGATCCGGCTCCTAGCGCTCCTCCGCCCAAGGATTGAGGGTGTGACGTCGTAGCGCTAGGAATAGACATAGTGCACTCTGGGCTTCTCCGTGACGGAACGGTAGAAAGCCAGAGCACTCCCAGCGCTCCTCCGCCCTTGGAACTCAGAGAGGCGTAGAGTGGCAGCGCCTACCTAGAATTCTTCGAACACCTTTTTGAGACCCTTGACCCACCACCAGGCTACCCATGAAGTAACGAGGTAGACACCGGACCCAGTTCCGCGTTCCACGGAAGGCCTGGAGACATTCCCCTATCCACGCACGGGACTGAGCAGTCCTGGGGTGAAACTTAAATACCACGCAGGGGGAAAATAGAGCTCAGGTGAGCCGTGGCCTCAGGCACAGGGTGGGGGGAACTGTACCCGAAAAGACCGCCTTGGAGTAACCGGTCTTCTTCTTCTCTCTTTTCAGATCTCCTTCCCCGCGGTCCCTACCCTTCCTTCCCTCGCCCACCTGTCTCCCAAGTCCGAGAGTGCTATACATACACCGGACTGGGGACGGATGGGAGGTGGACCCATAACTAGCATCATCGTCATCCCGAGGAGAGGATCCCAGGGCAGCATAACAGAATCATTGGCCCACGAAATATCCTCCTCCTGATTTCGGTGGTGTTGGTCATGGCGGCTACCTTGGATGACGTGTTAGCCGCGTTGGCCCAAGTGCAGCTGGAGCTAGCAGCTTCCAGAGCTGATTCCGTAGCCTTACATTCACGATTGGATCGCTTTCAGCGCAACCCTTTCGACGCCGGTCCAATCCAAACGGCCCCTGTCCCTCCGGTAGTGGTAGAGATGCCCACACAAATACCCCTGGCCCCACCGTAAAGGTTTCAAGGGGATATACAGAAGGTGCAGGTCTTCCTAACCCAAATACAACTGCACTTTCATTGTAAACCGAAACTATTCGTCACCAACCAGGCTCGAGTGGCCTTCTTGATATCTTACCTAACCGGAGAGGCAGCCCAGTGGGCAGTACCTCTAGTAAGAAGAGATGATGCACTCCTCTACGACTGGGAGTCTTTCCGGCAGGAGTTTGAAAAAACCTTCGACCGCCGGGCAGACACCTTCTCGGCTGATCGGGACCTCCTTAACCTACGACAAACCAGCTCGGACTATTTGGGGTACGTGAACAGCTTTCGTCGGTTGGTGGCAGAAACCGACTGGCCGGAGTCCAAACAGACCGCGATTTTCTACCGCGGGTTGACGGAGGACCTCAAGGACGTCATCGCCCAGATCGACCCACAACCAGTCCATTGTGCTGCCATGATAGAGCTGGCCTCCTGCCTGGAATACCGGCTTCGGGAGAGAAAAGGGGAGAATACGCGAAGGGACAAGCACCCCTTGCAACGTGAGACTCCTCGGATGTCGGAGTCACCAGTGTCCCGAGGTGATCCCATGGAGATCGGAACGGTGAGAGCGTCCCTGACCCTGACCGAGCGTGATCACCGCCGAAAGCAAGGCCTGTGCCTCTACTGCGGCAAGAAGGGTCATTTCTTGCGTGAATGTCCGGTTCGTCCCAAGAACAACAGGCCTAAAGCCAGCCTAGCTACAGTCGGAGTGGGAGAAACGACGTCGGGAAACCTACGTGCTTGAAGGATCTGGGAAGGAAGCCTTCAAGCTGTCACTTCATTCCTTCCCTGGAAGCAGACAGTACCAAAGAACCCGATCACCTGTTTCTCACCATACAGGTAACCCTAGACAAGGATCCTATGGCGGTAAGGGCCATGATCGATTCGGGAGCTACGGGCTGCTTCATGGACATAACCGAGGCAGAACGGTTGGGAATACCTTTGCGCAAGAAACCCGTGCCCGAAATGGTATATGCGGTAGACGGCAAGGAGCTGGACTCCGGTCCCATTCGACAAATAACCCCGTTATTATGGATTACCATAGGAGAAGACCATGGCGAATGGATGGCCCTCAACATCATCCATGCACCTAGATGCAAGCTCATCCTAGGGTTACCTTGGCTGCGGCGACATGAACCAACCATCCACTGGTCCTCCAACTCCATCGCTTTCGACTCCTCTTATTGTCAGACCCAGTGCCGCTTCCGAGGAACCCCGGAAGAAGAAACAACCAGGGTCTCCCAAGTCGTGGCCACAGCGGCAGAGAAGGAGGTGGCTCTCCCAGAGTGCTATGCCATGTACGCGGCGGTCTTTGATAAAGTAAAGGCCGAGGAGCTACCACCCCACCGGGAGTATGACTGCCGCATCGACCTGGTTCCCGGAGCCGAACTGCCCTGCAGCCGAGTATATGCCTTAACGGGCCCGGAAACCGACCACCTAAGAGCATACCTGGACGAGTATCTCCGACTGGGGTTCATTCGCCCCTCAAGCTCACCAGCAGCTTCACCCCTGTTTTTTATTCCCAAGGCGAACGGCGAACGGCGATGCTGTATCGATTACCGCTCGCTCAACGCCCAGACCGTCAAGAACCAATACCCCTTGCCCCTCATACCGGTACTACTGGAACAAGTACGGGGGGCGAAGATCTACACGCGGTTGGACCTCCGGGGGGCGTACCACCTGGTTAGGATTCGTGCGGGCGACGAATGGAAGACTGCCTTTAAAACACGGTTCGGCCTGTACGAATACCTAGTGATGCCTTTTGGGCTGTGTAACGCCCCGGCCGCGTTCCAATACTTCCTCAACGAAGTATTGAGGGAATTCTTGGACCGATATGTCGTAGTTTACATCGACGACATCCTGATTTTTTCATCTAATCAGGAAGAACACGTCGGTCACGTCCAAAAGGTGTTGGCGGCTCTGGAAAGACACCGCCTGTTTTGCAAGCTCACCAAGTGTGAGTTCCATGTCACCACGGTGGAATTCCTTGGGGTCCTCCTTACGCCAGAGGGGCAGGTCATGACGGAGCGTAAAGTACAGGCGGTAGCCGAATAGCCCCGGCCCACAACAGTGAAAGACGTTCAAAGCTTCCTGGGTTTCTCAAACTTCTATCGAAGATTTATACATCAGTTTTCGCACGTGGTAACGCCACTCACCAAGCTAACGCGGAAGGGAGTTCCCTTTATATGGTCGGTAGAAGCCCAAAGAGCGTTTGATCATCTGAAGAGAGCCTTCACCAGCGCTCCCCTATTGCGACATGCAGACCCTGATCTGCCTTTCCTGGTCGAGGCGGACGCTTCGGACGAGGCAGTCGGAGCCATCCTGTCTCAACGACAACCCGACACAGGAGCGCTCCACCCGGTCGCCTACATGTCCAAGAAGCTGAGTCCAGCCGAACTCAACTACAACATCGCGGAGAAGGAGCTCCTCGCCATCAGGGAGGCGTTTCTGGAATGGCGACACTGGCTGATGGGGGCCCGACATCAAGTGACGGTGTATACGGACCATCGGAATCTGCAATTCCTACGATCGGCCCGACACCTCTCCCCCAGGCAACAGAGGTGGATGCTCTTCTTTGCTGAGTACCACTTCTTGGTCACCTATCGTCCTGGAGCGCTCAATCGAAAGGCCGATGCCCTATCCCGCCTAAACACCCGGGACCTTCCCAGGAGCACCCCCGAACAGTCCCTTGTCTCTCCTGACCTGGTCATAGGTCGGATAGAGACCGACTCCTTCCTCCAGAAGGTGAAACAAGGACTCCGCACCTTCGCCTGGACCACATGGCTGAAGAGCCATAAGGAATGGCGCCTCCATCAGGGTCTTCCCCTGTGCGGATCCAAACTCTTGGTACCCACGCCCCAGCTTCGCAAGACCGTTTTCTCCTGGTGCCACGAACAGCCCTGTGCGGGGCACATGGGAGGGACCAAGACCCTGGAAAGAGTGCTAAGACAATTCTGGTGGCCCTCTGTTAGACCTGACGTGCTGCGATGGGTCCAGCAATGCACAATATGTGCGCAAATGAAATCCGACCACCTGAGGAAGCAAGGACTCCTGATGCCTCTCCCCACGCCGATGAACCCCTGGGAAAGGATCTCGATAGACTTCGTGGTGGGGCTACCCAAAGACCAGGGATGCACCGCCATCATAGTGGTGGTGGATTACCTCACCAAAATGGGCCACTTCATCGCTTGTAAACGAGTACCGTCAGCCGGGGGGTTGGCGTCTCTTCTCTTGAGACACGTGGTGAGACTGCATGGACTCCTGTTAGGAATAGTGTCTGACCGAGGCTCCCAGTTCACGGCTAGATTCTGGAAGGTGTGGTGTGAACAGCTCGGCATCCGCTCTTCCCTCTCCACAAGCTTCCACCCGCAGACGGATGGCCAAACCGAGCGGCTTAACCAAACGCTGAAACAATACTTGCGCTGTTATGTGGACCGGGCGGCGAACTCATGGGTGGATTTGCTTTGGGTGGCGGAAGTGGCATACAACAACGCACAACACTCCGCTACACGTCACACCCCCTTCTTCCTAGCCTCAGGGTTCCACCCTCGCTTCATTCCTTTCCTACTCCCTCGGGAGAGCACGTCCCTTCCTGATCTCCAGGAACGACTTGGTACCATCCGCACTGCTCTCCGACAAGCTCGGTCTCACCTCCTTGTGGCAAAAGGGAGGTATAAGGCCCAAGCCGACAAACATCGCCGACCTGCTCCGGTTTACCACAGAGGGGACAGAGTGTGGTTGTCCACCAGGAACATCCTATTCCGGAGGCCCAGCGTCTTCAATCCTAAATTCATCGGTCCCTACCCTGTGGTGCGACACGTGAACCCGGTGGCGGTGCAGCTCCGATTGCCTCCTCATCTGCGCATACACCCGGTGTTTCACGTGTCCTTGCTCAAACCATCGCTGTGCCCCGTTCGGAAGGCGCCGGCTCCTGTGTGGGTCCACCAGGACCAGGAGTACGTGGTGCGACGTGTCTTGGACTCCAAGGTGGTGCGGGGCAAGCTGTGGTATCTCTTGGCCTGGAAGGGGTATGGCCCGGAGGAGGACTCCTGGGAACCAGCTTCGGACGTGCATGCTCCTCGTCTGGTCGCGGCTTTCCACCGCCGCGCGCCCTCTAGGCCGGGGGGCCCTGGCGGTCGCTGGGGCGCCGGTGTGAGGAGGGGTGTGCTGTCATGATTCGAATCGCGCCCCGCACCCAAGCGGCGCTAGGACACCAACATCCAGAGTCCCCGGAGACCGCCGACACACGTGGTCTCCAGAATGCACATAACGCGGCTCCTCCCAGGAGGCGGGGCCAATGATTCCATTCATCGAGGCTGAACGTTTTGAACACGGACGCTTTCTTGGCTACCCGCTTTCTTCCGTTCCCAGAGGGACTTCCCGCTTCCTAGTGAATCAGGTAACGTTAGCAGTTTTCGGAAAGTGCAGCGCCTCGTGGCCCTCCCTCGCCGCAGACGCTGTAGGCACTACCGAAGACCTGTCTCTGCGAGGCTTCCAGTGCTGTGACCGAGACCTCCTCCAGCTTTCAGGTGAGAAGCCCTCACAGCGCTCCTCCGCCCCTGGATTCCGGGCGTGACGTAGTAGCGCCGGGTTTCCTCACCGTATTCCCTGCTTATTCCATCGCTCCCTGCTCGGGAGAATCCCGATCCGGCTCCTAGCGCTCCTCCGCCCAAGGATTGAGGGTGTGACGTCGTAGCGCTAGGAATAGACATAGTGCGCTCTGGGCTTCTCCGTGACGGAACGGTAGAAAGCCAGAGCACTCCCAGCGCTCCTCCGCCCTTGGAACTCAGAGAGGCGTAGAGTGGCAGCGCCTACCTAGAATTCTTCGAACACCTTTTCGAGACCCTTGACTCACCACCAGGCTACCCGTGAAGTAACGAGGTAGACACCGGACCCAGTTCCGCGTTCCACGGAAGGCCTGGAGACATTCCCCTATCCACGCACGGGACTGAGCAGTCCTGGGGTGAAACTTAAATACCACGCAGGGGGAAAATAGAGCTCAGGTGAGCCGTGGCCTCAGGCACAGGGTGGGGGGAACTGTACCCGAAAAGACCGCCTTGGAGTAACCGGTCTTCTTCTTCTCTCTTTTCAGATCTCCTTCCCCGCGGTCCCTACCCTTCCTTCCCTCGCCCACCTGTCTCCCAAGTCCGAGAGTGCTATACATACACCGGACTGGGGACGGATGGGAGGTGGACCCATAACTAGCATCATCGTCATCCCGAGGAGAGGATCCCAGGGCAGCATAACACCTGGGTGCGTGTGGGGTAGCAACAGGCATGTGCTGGGCGGCTTCCATCTCCTCAGCTCAGATGTCCGACAGGTCATGGAAGCGGGCCAGGACCAGGATATCGTCCAGGGAGATCCCTGGCTGACGAAGGATCAGCTTCCGCAGGAGTTTGGAGCGGCATAACAGGATAATTTGGTCCTGTATCTTCTCCCGGTGGTCTGTGAACGTGCACGTGCTGGCCAGCCGGCGTAGCCATGAATAGAACATGTCGACCGACTCCGAGTCCAACTGCCACGCCCTTCTGAACTTGAATTTTTCTAAATCGGGGTTGAGTTGGGGGTTGAAGTGCCTGTTGAGCGCGGTGACCGCCGCATCGTAGTCGTCATCATTTCCTGTGTTGGGAAGCATCTCGAAGAGGTCGTAGATCTCCACGCCGCCATAATGGATGAGAAGCGACTTTTTCACAGTGCCATCCGTTTCCCTTGTCTCTTTGAAGTAGTGGTTGAGCCGTCCAACCCACGCCTTCCATTGTGGTGCAGCTGTAGCCGGGGCCGAGGCTTCACTGAAGGGGTATAGAGGTGCAACTGCGGTGTGGCTGTGCCCTAGGAGAGGCGCATTGGCGCCCCTTCCCGGATTGTTCCCACCATCTTGCTGGGCTGCAGCAGCAGATGTCCCTGGGCCGCTCATCGTGGCCGTGCGTTGGAACCCCGGTGCGAGAGTGCGTCGAGGACCAGTGGTTGAGGGTCGGCGTGTGGCCATGTGCTACTAACCACTTTGTGTCTCCACTTGCAAGTATGAGGTGACTTGCCCTCAGGTGCCGTCCAGTAGGAGAAAAGTAGCGTGGACGTGTCAGGCTGCTGTGTTCCCTGTCCTGTGCACCTTGCCTTGTGACTTGTCCCCTGTTCGTTGTGCAGTCAGCCTTTCTTCATGCTGTCCTCCCCACAACCAGTAGACTCTCAGGGTGTAGTCCTGCAAATGGTTCCCCTGCGCCACACACAGTCCAGAGATTCCTTGCCACCACCTGGCTCTGGAAACCCTTTTCTCCTTTCTTTTCCATTTTTATTTTTTCTCTTTAGTGCAGAAAAGTCAATCACACGGAGCGTGCAGGGGCTGGAGCAGACAGCAGAAGGGGCAGACCAGTCTTGGGGGCCTTGCCGACAACAAACCAGGTGAGGGAGCTGACAGACAGTCTCCTGGGTCCATACTGCACCAGCACCGCTGGGGGCGGGTGCGGACGCGCTCACGGGACGGGCTCCGTTGGCAGTGAGCACTTACCCCTACCAGATGCAGCAGAAGACAGCGCCGCCAGCTGAACACGCTCCCATTGAGCAGGGAGACACGTGGGCGGGTGCTAGCTGATCGGCGCAGGCAGCGGGGCAGGCAGAGCAGCTGCAGAGACTGCGGACGATAGGCTTCAGGCAGACGCCGGGCGGTGCGGAGCGGCGCGGGTGGGCACCGCGAGTTCCCTGCAGGGCATCGAGGCACAGCAGCGGGAGTCCAGCAATGTGGGTGGGCTCTGCACACTCCCAGCAGGAAACAGGTAGGCAGACACGCATGGGGTGTGACCGGCCTCGTCACCAGTGTAGCTCGCGGGGCCTGGGAAATCACTAGGCCGCAGCAGCGCAAACAAGAGACACAAGGCTACCACTTTCACTCTCGTGGCCAGAAGACCCCGAGTGGTCTCCGGCCGTTTATTTATCCCCTCGGGTCAAACCCGCTCCGATGGGTGCATGGATGCGTGTAAGTTGCAACATTGTATTAGAGAGCCCGAGTGGCTCTCTACACCTACTACGCATCTGCTCCTGGAACATCAGCCTACTTGCCAGCAAGATATCAAAACCGGATTTCAGCACCAACCTAAAATCATTTGATGTCATCGCATTTCAGGAAAACTGGCTGGCAGATCCACCTCACCTCCAAGGCTTCTTGCGCTTCTTCACGCCAGCCATTAGAGGGGAAAATATTGCCACCTCGTCATCTACATCGCTATCACAAGCACAATCTCGGTACACACAGTGGCCCCGCCTCTCTGGCAACCATCGTAATAAAAATATCTGCGCCGCCTGCAACACCAAGAAACACGAGCTCAGACATCATATTGATCAATCACTACATTCACCCAAAAAGGAAAACCAAGACAGCCCATTAACTGGTAGATCACCTTGAGTCATGCATAAGCGAAGGGGGAACAGCAGACATCATCCTACAAGCATCCTGGGACCGGTTTCGGGCTAACAGCCTTCATCAGCCAGTGAGTGTCTGAAAATTTTCAGCGCTTTCCAATATCTCCTTGTGTTTGCTTTGTTCGCCCTAGGTTGGCAGGTGTAATATGCTGTCATTACCCCCCCTAGTCTTGTCCCTTCCCCGATTCCGTCCTATCTTGTGTGCCTGTTCGCGTGTCTCCTGGCGCGCGGGTAGAACGTTGGAGTGAAGTGAGCCAAAGCCGTTTATTAACGGCATTCCGTGATGTGGAACGAATAAAGCCGGTCACTTCTCTACCTCTGCTTGTTGCCTCATCATTACAACCTTATATTTGGCAATGATTACGGGATATTTACCCAATCACTTCTGTGCAGCAGATCGCCTGAGGCTTCAGACCTTCCTCACATTCTCCGACCTGTGCAGAGTGAGGCGGACCGGACTTCCCAATTCTCGTACCGCCTCCGCGCCACGGCTACCCTTCCTCTGGTTTACACCATTTGTCTTTCCTGATACCTGTCAGCCCCTGGGAGGAACTGCGTCTAAACATGAGTGAAATATAAAATTTGTGTACCCACCAGTTATTACCTTGAACTGCCACCGGAGGGAGCCAGACGCCTTCCTATCGTTGTCTCATTTAGAAATTTGCAAGCAAAAAGTAAACCGGTACTATGTCAGCATGACTGGAGTAATGAATGCGGTGGCAATGCCCAGCACCTTCTTAGAGGTCCCTGGGCCACCTGTGGAAAATTGGACACAGTGGGTTAAATGTTTTGAGAAACATTTGAGGCAATTGATGAAACTGAATGCAATCCCACAAGGAAACAAGCCATGATGTACAACTGTTTAGGGGCAGAAGGAAGGAAGGAGGTTATTTGACCACATAACTCCCATTGAGAAGGAAGAGGGGAATGAAGAATGGGATGTGTTTAAGGAAGCAAAATTGAGGATGAAGTACTATTTTGATATCACCATGAGTGTAATAATGGAGAGATATAACTTTTACTATAGATATCAAGCACCAGGTGAGGCGATCAAGTCTTACGTCGCAACGTTAAGAATGTTGGCTACGACGTGTGCATTCAAAGATACAGATGAGATGATAAGGGATCAGGTGGTGATGCGTACCACGTGCGTGAAGGCACAAGAAAAACTAGTATGCCATAAAAATCCGAACCTCGAAAAAGTGGTGTCTTCCATCAAAAGCATAGAAAGATCGGTTAAAGGTGTCAAATTGCTACGCAAACCTGACAACCAACAAATGAGTGTCAATCTCGTACGCAAAGAGGAAGAATCTGCATCTCTCAAACTACACAAGAATTTCACTAGGAAAAACTCTAGCACGTATATGGGAAAGCCAAACTGTTATCGTTGTGGTTCCAACACGCACGTGGTAACTAGTAAAGAGTGTCCTGCACGACGAAAAATCTGCCAAGGATGCGGAAAAATGGGACATTTCCTTAATGTTTGAAGAAATTCGCGTTCGAACAGTGGGCTCACATTACAAAAAGACAAGTGTAAATTCATGAAGGCATCTGTTGAGTACTTAGGTCACCTCATCGATGGAAATGGTGTATGACCCAATCCAAGAAATAAGGAAGAACTTGCGTCCTTCTTGGGCATGTGTGAATTCCACTCCAAATTCATACAACATTATGCAGCCAAGGTTGAACCACTACGAAAAATGGTGAAGAAGGATGCAGAATTTCATTGGGATGAAGAATGTGAACAAAGCATAAAAACCATTAAAAAGGAACTTGAGCAAGCACCGTCACTCCAGTCATTCGACGAGAAGTTGCAAAGTACTGTAACAACAAATGCAAGCCAAATCAGATTGGGAGCTGTGCTCAGCCAAATGACTGAGGAAGGGGAGAAAATCATTGCATTCGCATCCAGGAAGTTAAAGGACCCTGAGACAAAGTACTCAGTAATTGAGCGCGAATTGTTAGCTTGTGTTTGGGCCGAGTGAATGTTTCAGCAGACTACCTGTCATGTGCCCGTGTGAGGATGATTCTGAGTGTGAAGAGGATGAGGAAGATGATCTACTCGTTGCATGCTTGTTTGAGGGTCATGAATCTAGTGGTTCCAGTACCAAATCAGAATGGTTGCGAGCAATAAGTGGTGATACTGTGTTGGAAAGTGTCAAAAATTATATGATCAAAGAGTGGCCACGCGAAAAGGCACTTGATGAGGCAATCAGACCCTACTGAAAAATTAAGGAAGATATTGGTGTTGTTGAAGGTGTCATTCTCCGGGGTGAGACTTTAATAGCACCAATATCCAGGAGGAACAGGTTGGTGACGTTAGCCCATGAAGGGCATGTAGGAATGACAGGCATCAAAAAGAGATTGAGGGAAAGGTACTGGTGGCCCTCCATGGATCGTGATGTTGATGTATTTGTCACTCACTGTTCAGTTTGCGAAGATGTAGACAAAAGTTTGTCGACACGCCATTGTCCCATGACCTCTTTTGAATTACCAGAAGGTCCATGGACCAAGGTCGGCATTGACCTCATAGGTCCTATTAATGCTTTGAATCTAGAGTTACGCTATGCCATAGTGTTGATTGATTATTTCAGCAAGTGGGTGGAAGTCAAATTCGTGCCTCAACTTACTACACATGAAGTAATTGACTTCTTGAAGGAGTTGTTTTGCAGAGAAGGTTTTCCCTATCAGCTTGTCTCTGATAACAGAGTGGAGTTTGTGTCCTCCGAATTAGTCATATTCTTAAACAAAAATGGCATAGAGCATGTGAAGTCCTCTTTGTATCACCCACATGGAAATGGACAAGTAGAACGGGCCAATCGCTTGATAATAGAAACCATCCAAATGGCCTTGAAATCTCACATTCCTGTTGAGGCAGCCCTACGTACCAGGTTGTGGTCGTACCATACCACCCATCACAATACTACCAGTAGAACCCCATTTGAACCAATCAGGGGTAGGGCAGCTATTATACGTTTACAACCACATTGCTCTTTGGCTTGGAAAAAGTGGGAAAACAAGAACCCCAAAGAGAGTGAGAGCAGGATGAGACGTCTGGTGGATGAGCGCCAGAAGCGCAAGCGCTGTAACTATGATACCAGAAATGCTGTACAAAAGATGTCTGTGAAGGAAAGTGATGTGGTGAGAGTGAGGTATCCCAGTAAAGGTGTCAACATGAGCAAATACAGTGAACCGAGGCGTGTGGTCAAAACTAAGGGGACTGCTGTACTCCTTGACAATGGCCAGTGGTGGAATGGTTCGAAAGTTGCCAGAAGCAGGATCCCTGAGCCTGTGAACAGGCCTTGTGGTTTGCAGAACGATTGTCTTGCGTCCTCTGCTCAGTCACGCACAGGTGAAGCATGTAGGGATAGCACTAATCCTATGTCTATAGACGACCTCCCCAAGGTGTCTCTTCCTGGGTTGGCTACCAGTCCTGTCGATACCATGCGGGATAGGAAAACAATTGTTCCGCCCATAAGATTTAAGGATTATGCAATGTATTTGTTACTGTCAAGAGAAGTAAAGTATTTCCACTGTGTATTTGAAAACTGTGCATTCTAAAAGTTGTCTTAAAAAACGGAAGAAGATGTAATATGCTGTCATTACCTCCCCAGTCTTGTCCCTTCCCCGATTCCGTCCAACGTTGTGTGCCTGTGTCTCCCTGCGCGCAGGTAGAACGTTGTAGTGAAGTGATCCAAAGCCGTTTATTAACGCTTGTTGCCTCATCATTACACAGGGTATGCCCAGACGAGGGACCCTTGCTCACTTTGCCACTGGATTCAAGCTAGCCTGGCTGATGAGGGCTGTTAGCCTGAAACCGGTCCCAGGATGCTTGTTTCCGGTCCAGGGAAGGCATGGCTTGGCAGTTCGGGCTGGACTGTTCCCATGAGGCGCAGGGTCAAGACTGATTTGCATATAGCTGTGCCTGAACTGGGATGGTGAAGTGAGCTAAAGAACAATGATGGAGTCAACCCAGATCTGTGACTGGGGGTGCGTGTCTGAAAAGTTTCAGCACTCCGTCCATCCTCTCCTTGTGTTTCCAATCCTATTTAACCTCTTCCTAGCAGATCTGGTGCTGGCTCTGACTGCCTGCAACTCACATGTCCCAAAAATAGGAGGAATAGCATTGCCTTGTCTTCTTTATGCGGAAAACATAGTCCTGATGAGTCACACTCAGGTGGGCCTGTAGCACCTCCTCACCACCACACAGGAATTCTCTGAAGTCAATGGCCTAAACATCAACCTAGAGAAAACTAGGACAATAACGATCAAGAAACACCTAAAGAAGACACCGGTCTGTTACTGGGGAAAAACATGCATCGAACCAGCGACGGAATACAAGTATCTAGGCTGACCATAGATAAGGGAGGCCATCTTGTTGCCCAGAAGGACTAGATCAAAAGTAAGAGCATTACCCGGGCCGGCACACTAAGGCAACTCAGCTCAAAACTGAGCGGCCCCTCAATACTTTCCTTAGTCCAAGTCACACAAGCCAAGCTCCTGCCACCGATAGCCTATGGCAGTTAACTACAGAGGGGCAGGGATTCCAAAATCCTGGACAGCACAGGCATAAGAGCACACAGAATTATCTTCTGCTTGCCCAACCATACCTCACCAGCACAGATTCACAGATTAGGTAGGTGTTTGAGCTACGAAAACAGACCCTGGCAAGACAAGGAACTTACATTATCACTTGGAACAAAATCCGGAAAGCCCCACCAGAAACCTGAACAACTACTTATGGCTAGAACTACAACAAAGCCACTCGTCAGCTGCCACAAGCTACCTCAAAGAGTGTTTGTGCAGCACAGGGCTACGCAACTCTGGGAAACACCTGTCACGAACACCGCATTCAAACAATTGGTATTGAAAACAGTAAAACTTCTATCACTGATTGAAGACAAAACTGCACTATCAAAGAGAGCTCATGGCTCAATGACCTTGAGTACCTAAACTGCCCTGGCCCCCACTAAAATACTTCAATTTAGGAAACAAAAATGCCGTAAAAAATCCAATTGCTGAAATATCATCTGGGGCTGCTACCTTGCACACTGCACCCCCCACATTGGCTCAGGTATCATGGAGGTTCCTCTTGTCTCTTATGTGGCACAGCACCAGAGGACCTGTTGCACTTCTTATGCACCTGCAAAGAACTCCTGAAGGAACTAAAACAGCTAAGGAAACCTCACTTTAACCAAAGAGGGATCCAGGCACTGAGGCAAGTCATAATGGCCTACTTCACACCAGAGGACCCACAGTTGAACTGCCAATTGGGAAAGTTCTTGACATCAGCGGCCAAAAAGAGGCCAGCTCACTGAGAGAGGGACGCACGAATAAAACCTCACTCAGCAAAACGAAAGCACTTTTGAGGAAATCACTGAACCCATGCTACTTTTTGCCCCTCTAAGGCCCATCAGCATAACAATATTACACAAATTCTAGGGGGTCGCCTTGATGGCCACTCCTCCAAAGACATACAACTCAAAAACTGAATTCACAACTACAACGGTTTACAATTATCTAAACAATATTTTATCAATTCTTCTTTTTTTAGAAGATTTTAATGCTATACATTTTATGCAATGGTTTTAATTAACTATGCTAATAAAATAAACTTGAAACTTAAGATGGGTCACAGCAAAGATTTCTATTGTTCTAAAAACCACAGACAATCTATTCAAATATATAAGAAATTACATTTCTTATTTATACCACACTGACTGATGTTATTCCCTTCTAAGAAAAGTCTCTTGGTGGGTGAGATTCAAACTGGTTTCATGCCACATCTAAATTTGAATATATTACAATGCAAACAATTACAACGCATGCTTTTACAACCCGGTTTTTACATCGCAACTACCATTACATCGCATGATTTTACAACGCATGCCATTACAACGCATTTGTAAAACCTACCATTAAAAAGCATTCCATTACAATGCATACCATTATGACACATACCAATACAACGCATTTTACTTTTAGGGCAACAGTAGGGTAACGTGTTGGATAGTGTAGGGGTAAAAATTACTATTCCCACTCCAGTGAGTGCAACAGTAGGGTAAGTGTTGGATAGTGTAGGGAGAAAAATAACTATTCCCACTCCAGTGAGTGCAACAGTAGGGAAAGTGTTGGATAGTGTAGGGGTAAAAATTACTATTCCAACTCCAGTGAGTGCAACAGTAGGGAAACTGTTGGATAGCGTATGGATAAAAATTACTATTCCCATCTACCCCAAAACCCATACCCACCCTAAAACTAAATAATCTCCATTACTTACCCCATAATGCGTTGTAATGACATGTGTTGTAATGGTATGCGTTGTAATGGCATGCGTTGTAGTGGCATGCGTTGTAATGGCATGCGT
Organism: Triturus cristatus; assembly: GCF_964204655.1. NCBI lineage: Eukaryota > Metazoa > Chordata > Amphibia > Caudata > Salamandridae > Triturus > Triturus cristatus. The sequence goes on from NC_140582.1 coordinate 945,896,404, forward strand.
TGTAATGGCATGTGATGTAAAGGCAGTTGCGTTATAACAGTTGTGTTATAAAAGCAGTGCGATGTAATGACTGCGTTGTAATTGATGTTTCCCTAAATTTCAAAATATCAAATCTTAAGGATTTATTAGATAGGTTTTCTGAGTATAACAAAAGGACAAAATGACAGTGGACTATGATAGCCGCACCTCACTGTTACATTCTTTGTGTGGAAATGTCTTGTAATAATCATTGGGAGTGTGCACAACAAATCCTGCACCTGCCGTTGTTGGGTGCAAACTGCAGCGCAGATCAGGAAATGGATTATACTGGAATGCTGAACCACTGAGCTTCTTTTACATAAAGCATAATATATGGACAATAGTTCCTTATTTTATTTCTCCTTTATCAAATAGTGTCAATGCAGAAACTCCAGCCAACGCGTTTCGTTCAATTGACATTGAACTTCATCAGGGCTTAAATGTAAAATAGATCAAGAATCCAATTTAAGGTAGCAAGAATGGATGTAAATCAAAGCACAGGTAATTTGCTTGATTTCCCCATGGCTCCATATGTAAGAACCAGTGCTGCTACAATCAAATATGGAACAGTTCCATGATAGGGCTCAGGTGTATCAGCCCGTCATCAATGCCTTAGCCACATACGTAATACGTCTAGTCTCTGGCCCTTTCAGAATCAGATTTTCTAAGTATGGGAACATTTATTCCTGCATCCAAGGGGACCTCAAATGACATACAGAGCTTTTGTCTGCCAAGTGTCTCATATCATTATCCCTTGCCAAATGTTTGGTTTGCATCTGAAGATCACCTTTACTAATATCATTGCTGCACATTATATGTTATTTCTAGCCTGTTACATATTTCATCCACCATTAGGCGCAAATATTTGTCCATTTTAGTTCACTATTTTGGATTTCCTTTTGACATAATGTTGAAACATTTGGGAGATCACTCTACTCCATTCATTGACAAAATCTAATCAGGGCAGCAAAGGCAAGATAGTACCAAGAAGTTAAGCCTGTTTCCACCCTGACAGCACGGTCAATGAGGAGGGGGCTAAGGAAAAAAAGTATTTTTAGACATCTACCCTCCTCTAGATCTTAAGTTATTTTTCCAGTTAAACAAAGCAACTCAACTCCATACTAAAATCTAAAGAAGAGGGTGTAGGGCAGGCCCTACATCCTCCTTACCAAATTTCTTAAGGTTCTATAATACTTCAATGTCAATTTTCCTTCAACCACATCCCCAAATAATTATGTCTGTTGACAGCCTCTATTTCTGCATTATCAAGGAACCATTTAAACTTCTCATTCCTTTTTTCAAAGGGCAACACTTTGGTTTTGTCCAAATTTATTATAATTCTTTTTCTTTTTACAATAGTTCAAAAACACTTCTAGTTTTCTCTGCAAGCCGACATCTGTCAAACCCATAATGACCAAATCATCTGCATAGGAGAGACAACTGATACGTAACTGCGTTCTCTCCATATGTTATGGTCTGTCATTGACAGCAGGTTCACTGCTTCGTGTATATATATGAATGTGACCTTGTGCAACGTATCTGGTGCTCATGTACAACGCTCCAATACCTTAGGGTCGAGTTTGCACTATAAAGATCTGCAAAAACTGAACTGAAGTCCACAAAGCTACACTACAGGCTTCCTTTTTGCTGTATTGATTTTTTTAGCTATGGCCCACAGACTAAAACAGTTGTCCATTGTTGAATGCCCCTCCTTTAAACCCCCTTGCTCCATGGGTATTATAAATGTAGAATCTTTTAATATCCCCATGTGCCTTTCTTGAGGATAGTTCCCCACCCACATCTAATAGGTTAGTCGGTCTGTAGTTTTGTGGGGCTCAAGTATATATCCTTTTTTTATAAATGGGTTTAATCACTGTGCCCTTCCAGCTGGCCGGGAAATTCCCTGCATTTACAATTCTTTGAAAGAACAATAATATCAGGTTGAACTACCAATCAATATTTGTTTTTATTGATTCTGCAGGTAAATTATCACGGCCAGCTGTTTTTGTCGATTTTAATGTTTTTATTGTTCTTTTTATTATTGCTACGAAGAACTTCTCCCTTATTTCATTTCCAATAATAAATATGGCTGGGCGCGGGTTATTCATATACCCATATTTACATATTTCCTCAAGATATAGAACGCCATAATCTTCTCCCATCAGGCACTTCAACTTCCACTGTTCCTTCCCTAACCCATTTTGCACTAAGTCACAATATCTTTTAATATTTTTTGCCTCAATTACTCTTAACATAATTTTCCAGCACTTTTCTTGATGGATCCTTTTCTTTTTTACCTAATAACCCTTTATACTCTCTTCTTAATGCAGTGAGCTGGACTTCCACCTTGTTATTCTAGGTAACCCTTGTATGTTTTTCCAATTTTCTTATTCCTTTTTAGGTCTTGCCTACACAGCGCGCAGGGAGGAGGGTCTTTAGCCGTCACTCTGCTCATTTTCAAGCACACACTCGTGCTTGTGGCGGCATCCACCTTGTGGGAGTGAGCAGCGGCGCGCATGCTAATTGGCCGCTGCTCGCTCCCGCAAGGCGGATGCCGCCACAAGCACAAGTGTGCTTGAAAACAGCTGCTGCCTGTTCCCTTCTCAACTGCTTGTCTTTCACGCGCATGCTTGTTTACATTCAGCGACGCGCATCATCGCTCCTGGTTTCGTTTCTTTAGATGTGATCTGGGCCGGCATCTTTTCGTAGGCAGACCCGCTTCATTGCTCTTCTGCTCCAGCGCTGGCCCGTCCCTGCAGCAAGCAGTCAGCCTCTACGGTTGCTGTGTCGCTAGATGGTGCCCATGGGCTCTCACTGCGTAGGCTTCTGCTTGTTTTTAATTGTATATAGCGTTAACTCGACACAAAGGTATTGGAGCGCTTTAAATGAGCTCCAGTGACGTTACACGAGGACATATTCATTTTCTCGTAGGCACTTGGAGATTAAGAGAAGTGCGCAGAATCACAGGATGTTAAGCCTAGGACAACATTGGAACCTGTGGCTCCCGGCCACGGGACGTTGCACAAATGTTCCTTCTCTCCACCCTTTTAACCCTTTCCATCCCCTCGCTGCTTCCCAGGGAACAGCATGTTAAATGTGAAATGTCCAATGCAAAAAGTTCCATTGATGCAGCGGGCCTACAGTTTGAGGATTTTTCTTTTAATTGTATATAGCGTTAACTCGACACTAAGGTATTGAAGCGCTTTAAATGAGCTCCAGTGACGTTACACGAGGATATATTCATTTTCTCGTAGGCACTTGGAGATTAAGGGAAGTGCGCAGAATCACAGGATGTTAAGCCTAGGACAACATTGGAACCTGTGGCTCCCGGCCACGTGACGTTGCACAAATGTTCCTTCTCTCCACCCTTTTAACCCTTTCCATCCCCTCGCTGCTTCCCAGGGAACAGCATGTTAAATGTGAAATGTCCAATGCAAAAAGTTCCATTGATGCAGCGGGCCTACAGTTTGAGGATTTTTCTTTTAATTGTATATAGCGTTAACTCGACACTAAGGTATTGGAGCGCTTTAAATAAGTTTTGTTTAATATTATTGCTTGTTTTATGATGGTAATTTCGCATCGCCGATTTTTTACGACTTTTACAATTTGAATATGTGTCGTAATATTTAGATATTGTATGGTTTACATTATTATCTTTATATCTTCCTTTCCCTCTCCCCCTCTTTTCCTCCCTTATCCTATCCCTCCCATTGCCTCCCTCAATGTTAAAAATTCTCTTAAAATGCTTTGTGGTTTCTAATAGTGATATTAGCAGTGTTAAGTTTCTCAATGGTTTCTGTATTATTGCAATGTATGCTGATATCTCTCTTTTGTCATCAACTCTTTAAATAAAGCTTTCAAATGAGCTCCAGTGACGTTACACGAGGATATATTCATTTTCTCGTAGGCACTTGGAGATTAAGGGAAGTGCGCAGAATCACAGGGTGTTAAGCCGAGGACAACATTGAAACCTGGGGCTCCCTGCCACGGTAAGGTGCACAAATGTTCCTTCTCTCCACCCTTTTAACCCTTTCCATCCCCTCGCTGCTTCCCAGGGAACAGCATGTTAAATGTGAAATGTACAATGCAAAAAATTCCATTGATGCAGCGGGCCTACAGTTTGAGGATTTTTTTTTATTGTATATAACGTTAACTCGACACTAAGGTATTGGAGCGCTTTAAATGAGCTCCAGTGACGTTACACGAGGATATATTCATTTTCTCGTAGGCACTTGGATATTGAGGGAAGTGCGTAGAATCACAGGGTGTTAAGCCGAGGACAACATTGAAACCTGGGGCTCCCGGCCACGGGACTGTGCACAGATGTCCCTTCTCTCCACCCTTTTAACCCTTTCCATCCCCTCGCTGCTTCCCAGGGAACAGCATGTTAAATGTGAAATGTACAATGCAAAAACTTCCATTGATGCAGCGGGCCTGCAGTTTGAGGATTTTTTTTTATTGTATATAGCGTTAACTCGACACAAAGGTATTAGAGCGCCTTAAATGAGCTCCAGTGACGTTACACGAGGATATATTAATTTTCTCGTAGGCACTTGGAGATTAAGGGAAGTGCGCAAAATCACAGAATGTTAAACCGAGGACAACATTGGAACCTGGGGCTCTCGGCTCTCTCAAACATTCACATAGCCAATAGGTCTCGCCTTTACGACCTTACAAATGTTTCGCCATACAATAGTTCATAATATTGCACCAAGGATATTATACTGCATAACTAAATACTTATAAGGTCCCAAAAGCAAAACCTATTGCCATATACAATAAGACCTGATAAGTGTTTAGTTATCCAGCACAATATCGTTAGTGCAACAACATCAATTGTTGCATCGCTAAAAACTTATAAGGTCCCAAAGACGAGACCTATTGGCTATGAAAATGCTTGTTTAGGCACCTACATTCATCATCAAACCACAAATGTTCCTTCCTTTTTTCAAGCATTATTCTATTTTCCTTAATATTGTTCGCATTTAAATTAACCTTTTGGCATGCTATCAGCTGTGTGAATATTTCGTCATACCAACGGATGGAATTTACAGGTACCTTTTCATCACAAATTACATTATACTGTTGTTGAAAGTATTTTAACAGTGTTAGATGCTTCTCTGTCATTCTTGTTGTTAATCACCTGAGTTAATCCATTTCTAAAGGGAGCACATGGTCTTTTTCTTGTTGAGTTCCTATGGTTATCACTACATGTGAAGGGCGATGGTCATTTCCTTCAATTAGAAGTACTTCAAAGTGCTCCACATGTCTATAGGTCCAGGCAAGAAGACAGGGCCGGACTGAGAACCAAAACCGGCCGTGGCAAAGTACTCGGCCACCCCCCTCCCCCTCCCCCACAGGAGTTGGGGGTGCCGCCGAGCTCTTTGCCTGGGCCGGTTGTCGGCCGATTTTGTTACAGGGCCTAATTTGCAGCTATGCTACAAAAACGGCCCTGCAACAAAATCGGCCCCCAGGGGCCCAAAACCGACCCCCACCCGTGTGGCGCACCGGGGGATTGCCCGGTGCCCGTTACGGCCAGTCCGGCCCTGCAAGAAGACATAATCAATAGAAGAATTCTGGGTACCGTACACAAAGGTTTATACCTACGTAAGACCCTTTTGGATTTTTGACATTTTGGTGTTATTTTGGTCATTAAAAATTACCGTATTTTTTAATTGATTTGTGATTTTTATTGTTTAGGTGTTTTGGCTTTATTACTGTTTTGTACTGCATAAATTCTTTACACATTGCCTCGAGATAAGCGTGACTGGTCCATAGCTACCAGGGGCGAAGGCTTAGGTTAATTTAGCGACTTTATGGTTTATGCTGACATGTTAGTGTTATTATTCTTTGAGGTGGGCGACCACCAACCCCAAATAATAATCCACTATCTTATACCTTCAAAGAGAGATAATAATAGCACATGACCAAACATTACCATGCATAGGTGACCATAAAGTTATATTTGGAAATGCAAACACACTTATAGTTTCACAGTCACCTTCTTCTCAATCTACACGCTGTTTTATTGAGGTGAGGGCCCTGCTAGCATAGAAAATGTGGTAAGCTCAGTACTTAAATTTAGCTGGTGTTTTCTAGAGCTCGGCACATGCACCGGCACCTAATTGTCAATACCTGTGCTTGAGACAGTCTGCCACAAGGTGGCGCTGTCTGGCTAACTGAGAGATGACCACAACAACAGTTAATTATTAATTCGATATATACATTAAAAATGAGTATTACCTGCCACCCAAGCCATTCTTATACCTTGGGGGCCTGAAATAGTCTGAATTGTCACACTTGCAGGAGTGTTGTTACTTTATTGACAACATGGCAGGGCCAATGTGTGGTGCAAACGCAGTGGCCTCCTGACGAGAGCCCTGGCAGTTAATATTTTTACAAATTAAGCACTGGTAAGCTCTGCCTGCCCAAATTCATACAGCAGGATGACTCATAATAATTAATATCCACTACCAGCACTGTGGAACTGTTGAGGTCAAATAGACCATCAAGGTGTTAGCCTTGATTGCATTCATGATGGCATAGAAAGCCTTTGTGTGTGCTGCCCAATTTCCAGCCAATGTTCCTTTTGATCAGCTCGTTTAGAGGTGAAATCCCTGTAGGTTGGTTTGGAAAGAAGTGTGGACACTAAGGGCAATATATACAAAGCATTTTTGTAATTACAAACGGCCGATCAGCTGTTAACGACTGCAAATATGCTTTTACATATGCACAAAACACAAACTACAATTCGGTAACACGTTAACAAAGTGAAATTTGTATTTGCGATTCTGTATTTGGACGGGGGATGTTTAGGGCTTCCTTTTCAAATACAAAATCTGAATCATATGTATGAAACTTTTGCAACCGAATTACAGTCTCAAAACAATCAGATTTTACCGACTCCTTGAAGGAGGTAGCAACCCATTTGCAAATGGCAAGGGGCAGTGCTTTAAATGGGCCGGTACTCACCGGTACTGAGTACCGGCACTTCTTTGATTTATCACTCTGAGTACTGGCACTTCTCTGCTGCCGAGGAGAGTACCAGTACTCAAGAAAAGGTAGGTTCAGTGGCTGTGAGTGCTGGTTTAGCAGGAGTGGAACGTGTCTGGAAGCCAAAGCGCAGCTTCTGTATCCCTTATCTGAACCCCAGCTGAGCTATTCAGCAGGGCTCATTTGAATAATGTCCGGGTGCTCACCATCACTCTGTGCTTGACAGAGCAGGATCTGTTCAAGCCATGTGCTGTCTATCACATTCACACTATCCTGTGCGTTCGTGTAAGCACAGGAATCATGTCAGTCCCCTGGCAGTGGCAATCAGGCTACGGCCGGTCCGGCCCTGATGGCAATTAAAAAAACTATGGTAGGTACAGAGAAAAGATGGCTCTTAATATACCTTAGTCTTTTGTGTGTCTGCTATGTTTGTGTTTATGTATGCCTGTTTTTGTAAGAAAAAAAGTGAGAGAAAGAAAGAGAGAATCCAGACACTCAGGAGGTATTTTAAAGAAAATGTGTGGCACTTTGTTTGTACATGTCTGCTCGGCGACAAAGATTAACAACATAAAAGGGAGGGTTGGTGGGTGAGTGGATGAGTGAGTGGATGGATGAGTGAGCAAGGGTGGATGTATAGATGGATGGATGAATAGATGGATGGATGAGTAAAAGCATGCATGGGTGAAAGAGGGTGGATGATTGGATAAAAGGGCGGATGATGGGTGGATAAGTGAAAGATTGGATGGATGAATGAAAGGTAGGGAGGATGAATGATAGGGTGGATGATGGATGAGTGAAAGGAGGGATTGAGTGAAAGGGTGGATGGAATAAAGGAGTGAAAGGGTTGATGGATGGGTGAGCTAAAGGATTGATGAATGAGGGAAAGGGTGGATAAAGAGATGGACGAGTGAAAGGATGAATGGATAGATTTAGTGATGGATTGATGGATGGATGGTTAGGTTTGGATATTATGGGTGGATAGACAAAATGGTGAAAAACTAAATGATTGATGAAAATACATGTCTGGTCAGTGGCACAGCGTGCACTAGGATGGGAGGGAGTGATGACAAAACATACACCGCTCTGGGACACCTCCAGGTTGGGTACACTACGCACCAGTAAAGGATTTTCCCGGTGGGATCAAATAGGCATCTCTATGGTCGGGGACCTGTGGAAAAAGGGGAAGTGGTGACGTTTGCTCAGCTACAATCAACATATCAAATGGCGGGTACTGAGTACTTCAGATATATCCAAATAAAGCATGCACTCACAAAAGACATACCCCTGGGAACTGACCTCCCCGACGCCTCGCCACTAGAGGACTGATTATTGACAGACCACCTCACCAAAAAGGCGACCTCCCAAACATATCGTAAATTGATTAATAACCAAACAGACCCTACCCAAAATCTCAGGGAGAAATGGCAAGGCGAGATAGGCGACATGGACGAACAAGACTGGCAGGAAGCCCTCGCTTCCCCACGAGAGGTAGCAATCCCATTAAGGATGAAACTAGTGCAACTTAAAATATTGCACAGAACATACTATACCAGGACCACACTTTATAAGATAGGAAGGGCGGAGTCTCCGCTTTGCCTTAGAGGCTGTGGGGTCGAGGGTACCTTTTACCACACGCTATGGGACAGTCCCCACATTGCTACCTATTGGAGGGCGATAATGGACACACTCACCAGGGTTGCTGGACACGAGATCTCCCTTGAGCCGAGGAAATGCCTACTCAATGTGTGGGAACCAACAGACCTGAACCACACAGAGCAAAACTGGGCGGCCATGGGTATGGCATTAGCCAAACAAAACATTGCTCGGCTGTGGGGTGCTCAGGCGGCCCCCTTCCACCAACAATGGTGCTGTGATCTGGATGGCGCCATGGTGGCAGAAAGAGCAGTCTTCGTTAATAGAGGCTGTCCTCAAAAATGGAAGAGGGTGTGGGGCAGATGGAACGAATTTCATGGGAATATATGTGCTCCTCCACCAGATGACTCAGAGCGACTGAAAAGGCATTGGAAGAGCTTTGGGGGACAATGTACTGCATCTTTACTGTTTAAGGGGCTGATAAATATGGCAAAACTTATGTGTATATGTGTAACGCTCTCTGTGGCAAGGGAACTGAAAGAAATTGAACTCTCTGGCACCATGACTTACTTAATTATAACAGGCGGTGAACTACTGTTAACCTTAATAAAAAATGTTTTAAAAAAAAAAATGATTGATGAAAGACTGAATAGACAATAGAATGTAAGGGTTAAATGGTGGACACCAGCAGGTGAATGGTAGGATGAAAGGATGAATGGATAGATTGAGGGAAGAGACAAGAGATATCTTCTGGGAGGGTCATGATGAGTTGCTTCATTTGCTTGGTGCCATAAGAGCTTTGGTGCGACGTGGGGGTATTTTCAGTTTCTTCCTACTCACGTGCTCAAAAATATATAGTATTGTGCCAAACAGCAATTAACAGTATGACATTAATAAGGTGCAACTATTGTAAAAAAAGGAAATGTTAACATATCACATTTCTCTTTCATTTTGTGTAATGAGTTGACCTGCTTTGTTTATATAAATACATTTCTCACCTGTTTTGGTATGTGCTGCAACTAATATAGAAGTTGTTAAGTATCATCATGTCTTGCCCTTAGCCCCGCCCCTAGCCCCGTCCCCTCACTACACCTCTAGCTCATTTTAATGAGTACCTGCACTTATTTTTTTTTCCCATTTAAAGCACTGGCAAGGGGTTCCCAGAGGACCCCTTCCCCATTGAGAATGGAAACAAATATTTTTTAAGAGCAGGCTGTGGTCTTACTCTTAAAAAATGAAACTACAAAGTGAAATTTTTTCTTTTTAAACCCATCTCGTTTTCCTTTAAGAACAAGCATTTGCAATGCAATAGGTTTGGCATTTACGCGAGTTTGAGCTATTGGCATTGTAAATGGCAATGCCTTTTATTTATGTGTTGGTTTTCAAAACATAAATAAAAGGCATTGTCATTTACAATGCCAATAGTTTAAACTCGCTAAAATGCAAGACCTATTGCATTGCAAATGCTTGATGAATTTAGTATTCGGCCTAAAACAGGAACTAACAGGCACTTAGCTAGTCAGCCTTTAGAGTAACAGAGGTGGAAAAATGCGGCCAACCAAGGGGGACAGGGGAGACAGCATTGAAGTAAGGGGTTTTGCATTAAATTGAAAGCGTCTCAATATCAGAACATTCGCACCCGTTCAAAGGCCCTTTTTATTAGCTTGTGGAAATAAAACAAAGGTTAGCGAGAGATGCTATTTGTAGTAGCAAGTTCTGACACCAGGGTATGCACTTTTCTATTGTCACGCTTTTCAAACAGCGTGAGGACTTGAAATTAAAAATATGGAGCGTTATACATTTTGAAGGCAGAAAATAGAAAAATGCTAACACAATAGCACCCCTTTGTTTTGAATCCAGTGCTGCTTTAGTAGTGCTGCACATTCTACAGTAAATACAACTGCCCTTAATTTCTACCATAAACAATGACGTTCTGTATAAATTTGGAAAGGCATTAAATGGGTTGTGTAACCGAACGGAAAGGAAAGAGAACACGGCGATTTACTGACCCCGCCTCCTTTTATACTCACGACACCACACTGCCTGATTTATTCTAGCACCAGCAGGAGGCAACACTACCTACCCCCCACAATAGCATGCATGTTCTACGCATAAATAAAACACACCACACAAATTTTGTTTGGGTAAGAAACTGCTGCAGGTTTATTCCATACACTGTTATGTAATATGGTGGGTTATCTTACGGGCAATCCAAGGGCAGGCGACCATCTGGGCCGCCTGCCCGCCTGATGAGCCAAGCAGCACTGGGGCGAACCCCATCTGTACTGCCCCTTCGGTGATCCTCTTACCGGATCACTGTCCCTTATTACTCACGCCCCTTTCAGAGCGGAGCGTAGCAAGGCAAGCCCCCGGTTGTTCAGGCCCACAACCGCCCGAAGGACTAACGGGGCGCCGACACGGTTTTCCAGGAACCTCCCATGAGGCTCCTAGGCTCTGGCACCCCCTATGGGGCCACGCAGACGTACCCTTCAGTACCTATTTGCTTCCAGATCGCCCTGTAACTCCGCCTGCAACGAAAAACTTACAGCATTACAACATTCTATGTCTCGTCTCCCCCGCTGCTTCCACGCCGAGTAAGCAATAGGGTGGGAGACGGCATGTCCAGGGCGCAAAAGAGGAAGGACAGAGAGTGGGGGAGGCCTATATAACCCCCCCGGTCCTCGCACCCCGGAAATGACGTGCCCTGTGCGTCGCAGCCCCTGGCTGCCAGAGTAGGGGGACTCCTCCCCGAGGGGTCCCCATAATTAGAGGAAGGGGGTGGGCTGGTGCCTTGCTCGCACTAGAGGCCTGCCCTTCTAGGGCATCCTGCAGGCGCCAGGGCAGCCGCATTCAGTCCCTGGGACCACAGAAACGTCCTTGAGTGCACTTTGTAAGCACGGTTTGCGTGGCACATGGCATATTAAGTGCTCTGTGGCCTCGGTCCGTGCATAAAAATATACCCACGTCTGTTAACGCTCCTTGGAATTAAGACTGCTGAACACGCAGGTGCATTTGTACTTTATTTATCGCATAAAACAGGGATTGAAAGTTTATCTTCACTGAGCATTTTCTTCTTAGAGCCAAAGAATTGACGATGGTTTCAATCAGGTTTTCTAAGACTGTGAACAGTATGAAATAAAGTGGGTGAAATGACTTGCACCATACTGTGCAGAAAGCATGGACATATTGCCGGCTCCCCCGCAGCTGCTGTGGCCTTTGGAGAGCCCACGTGCAGCCCAATGTCTATAGGTAACTTTAGCATATGGGAAGCTCAGACCCCTCATTACATTTTGTGGGTGGGGGCACATACTTGTGCAATGCATGCATCACTGCAGAATGGTGGTGGTGCATTGTTCATGTGCACTACATTGCAACCTTTTGCCAAATTCTATCTGCGCAGAATCAAGCAGCGAGCAGCTCTTGTGGTTGTCAGTCCTGATGGAAATGTCCTCGTTAGTATATATTTCAAACATGATGACTGTCTACAAAGACCAGAAATAAGTCCCATGTGCTCAGCAATGACTGACACGTTTTTTTGTCCTGTTTGAGTCCCACCTTTAACATACTTTAATTTCCCTCACGTCGTCATGAGCAACTTTCTGCCAGCACGCTAAGCATGCCGGGAGTTGCAGGTAATTTCATACGTTTGGGGGCCTCCAAGATCCAGCATGCTTAGTGCTGTTGGCTGAAAACCCAGCACTGGCTGGAAGTAGTAACCCTCCTGACATGGGCCTGCGTCCAGCTATGCTGTCATTGAAGGCTTAACGCGCCCTTCCACGGCAGACGTGCAGGCTCTGTGATGCTGGAGCAGGGTGCTGCGCAGAAAAGGTTTTTGAGACTGGTATTGAAAATTCTGCACATACTGTATGCATTATCGCAAAGCTTATAGGGAGCCCCCGAGGGTGGGCAAGATGAGGATGCAGCACATGTGATGTCTTGAAGGATCACTGACGAAATATCGAGAAGAAGAATATTGAATTACCAAAATATCGAAGGAAAAATATAGAATGCCAAAATATCGAAGCCCTATCTCCAAATAGGTAAGTACAAAAATATAGAATCCTAAATATCGTTGTAAAAAATATAGTTAGTCACAATATCGAATTTTTTTAAATGTCTTAAAATTAATGTAAAATTAATGAAATAAAACATATAATTAACTGAAACATACTTAAAAATACTTAAATTACTTTAAAATTAATAAATAATTAACGTAAGAAAAAACAAATAAAATATATATATATATTAACGTAATATTTATTAATAAAATGCAATATTTTTTGCGTAGGATAGCGGGCAGGTAAAATTTACTATTACCACTCCAGTAAGTGCAATAGTAGGGAAAACGTTGGATAGCGGGAGGGTAAAAACTACTATTCCCACCCAAGAGAGTGCAACAGTAGGGAAAGCGTTGGATAGCGGGAGGGTAAAAATTTGTATTCCCACTCCAGACAGTGTAATAATAGGGAAAGCATTGGATAGCGTAGGGGTAAAAATTAATATTCACACTCCAGAGAGTGCAACAGTAGGGAAAGCATTGGATAGCGTAGGGGTAAAAATTACTATTCCCACTCCAGTGAGTGCAACAGTAGGGAAAGCGTTGGATAGCGTAGGGGTAAAAATTACTATTCCCACTCCAGAGAGTGCAACAGTAGGGAAAGCATTGGATAGCGGGAGGGTAAAATTTACTATTCCCACTCCAGTGAGTTCAACAGTAGGGAAAGCATTGGATAGCGTAGGGGTAAAAATTACTATTCCCACTCCAAAGAGTGCAACAGTAGGGAAAGCGTTGGCTAGAGTAGGGCTAAAAATTACTATTCCCACTCCAGAGAGTGCAACAGTAGGGAAAGCGTTGGATAGCGTAGGGGTAAAAATTACTATTCCCACTTCAGAGAGTGCAACAGTAGGGAAAGCGTTGGATAGCGGGAGGGCAAAATTTACTATTCCCACTCCAGTGAGTGCAACAGTAGGGAAAACGTCAGATGGCGTAGGGGTAAAAATTACTATTCCCACTCCAAAGAGTGCAACAGTAGGGAAAGCGTTGGATAGCGTAGGGGTAAAAATGACTATTCTCACTCCAGAAAGTGCAACAGTAGTGAAAGCGTTGGATAGCGTAGGGGTAAAAATTACTATTCCCACTCCAAAGAGTGCAACAGTAGGGAAAGCGTTGGATAGCGTAGGGGTAAAAATTACTATTCCCACTCCAGTGAGTGCAACTGTAGGGTAAGCGCTGGATAGCGTAGGGGTAAAAATTTCTATTCCCACTCCAGAGAGTGCAACAGTAGGGAAAGCGTTGGATAGCGGGAGGGCAAAATTTACTATTCCCACTCCAGTGAGTGCAACTCTAGGGTAAGCGTTGGATACTGTAGGGGTAAAAATTATTATTCCCACTCCAGTGAGTGCAATAGTAGGGAAAGCATTGGATAGCGTAGGGGGAAAAATTACTATTCCCACTCCAGTGAGTGCAATAGTAGGGAAAATAATAATTTAATATTTTATTAAAAATACATAAATTATTAATACAAAATAAAAATATTAAAATTAATTACCAATCACACAATATTTAATAATTAATTTATTATAAATACCATTTTTTATTAATAACCTATTAATAATTAATTAACAACCAATTAATTTTCAATACCAAAAATTAATAAATAAAATGAATACCAATTAGTAATTAATTAAGAATAAATTAATTAGCAATATACAAAAATTATTTCAATAATTAATTATTTACAATTAAATTAATTCCCACCATATTCCCCTATAAACCCACAACCCGCTACAAATAATAAATTAATACAATTAACATAATTATCAATTAAACAATTAATACTAATTAATTACCAATTAATACTAGTTATTTACCAATTAATAATTAATCAACAACCAATTAATTTTCAATACCAATTAATAATTACCTAATAACAATTAAATTACTTCCCACCCTATTCCCCTATAAACCCACAACCCGCTACAGAAGTAAAACGCAAAATGTAATCAAAAATAATTAATAATTCCTAAAAATTATTATTTAATGTACTATAATTAAATTACTTCCCACCCTAATCCCCTATAAACCCACAACCCGCTACGGAATTAAATTACACAAAAATTAAATAACATACAATTCATTACTTTAAAAATATTCAAACATACATTCCAAAATTTATACATACTTTTAACACATATACTAACACTTAAAACACTATAAAAAAATTCGATATTTTTAACAACTATATTATGACTGTCGATATTACTTACTTCTATATTATTTAAATCGATATTTTATTTCTTACCTGATTTTCGATATTCTTCACCACTATATTTTGGCAATTCGATATTCTGTCCATTCTATATTAAAAACTCGATATTCTGTCCTATCGATATTTTGAATTCGATATTATGTCTGTTTACCGTCTTGAACTCGGGAACGCCGAGCTGAGTCCACCCACCCATGCCCGAGGGGGACACAGACAGCAGCTGCGTGTGCACGCGCACTCACCGCGCCATCCAGTAGATTCTCGCGCAGCGTAGACGCGTTCATGCAGCGACCCAATGTAAGTGCCCCTGCTGTGCCAGGCTGTGTTTAGCGCTGAAAACCGGACTGGTCTAGAGGCAGTCCGCAGGCTTTGGAACAGGCATGTGACTGTCTGCGAGGGCAGTTGAGCTGGGGCACGCCTGGCGGTGTTATGAGAAACCGGTGTCTTTGGGAAGCCACTAGGGTTGGGGCGGGGTCTGAATATTTTGCTTATGGCCATAACTTCTCTCTAAAATGTCAATAGGCCAGAGGAAAAGTCCCTATTTTGCGACACAACAGGGTCTCCGGAAGTGCAGAGGAGCTGGGGCCAAGTCACATGGATGTGAGGGCAGGGACTAGCGTGGAGGTGCTATTACAGACCAGGTGGACTCGAGAAGTCAAGGGCGTCACTCTACAGCTGTAAGGTCAATGGAACGGGTGGAGTCAGTCGCTTTTCAGGCTCTAACTGGCGTGGTACTTACACTTCCCCAGCCCCGCTGCCTTCCAGAGGGGGCCAGCCTGCCATGAAATCTCTAGGTGTCCTTGGATGGAGCAAGGAGCTTAGCTACACTAGTTTGAACATCTGTATTTTGGGTGACGGTAGTGCCAGGGCATGCAGCGCGCTGAAACGTGACTCTGGCACGAGCAGCCTCCTGGCATGTTCTGTTCGAAGCCATTGTTGCTGGCGCACAAGGCACCTTGCACAAGGCACCGTCTATGCTCCATGCTGGCAAGCGGGTCTCCAAGTAAGCAGATGCACCCGCAGGGAGATTTTTAAAAGTACTTGCTTGCCTGCCTGAAAGCCTCAGACGTGACTTGCCCTGTCATCGCACACTTGTATGTGTCAGATCATTTAAAGAAGTGTGGCTAGAAAGGAAAACAAGCGGTCACCATTGCGGGAAGGCAGTCGCTGTTTATTTTTGCATCGCGCTTTCACTTTAAGTGAGAGCGCAATGCAAAAATAAACACGGGGAGCCCTGTCTCCTTTTGGGACGGCCCATCCGGACTGGATCTCATGGCTGGTTTAGATAAGAGCCTCATAAAGAAAAGAAATTGCTTCACGACAGCCGTGAAGCAGGCGATCCAGTCCGGATGGGCTGGACCAAAAGGTGATAGGGAGGCAACGCAAACAGCTCATTTCCAATTGCAGCCCACCGTTTAGCATAAATGGTGACGCCAGCAAATGGAAATGAGGGGCGGGCCTTCAAGCCCTTTTCTGAAATCCCTCTCTCACAAAATCTCTCGCCAGCAAGCAGAGCAGCGCATGCGCTGCAACGCAGGCGAGACCTAAAAACATTGATGCCAAGGCTCTGCCATGTGAGCCGAGCAGCACACGAGTGAAGGCGTACCTTTTGAGCCCAATGGGCATTCCGCGCCTGACACAGGGCCTCCCACACCGGCCTTTGATGTCTGCCGGATTATCGACTCAACTACGTTTTGCACATTATACACAGACAGAGAAATGGCGGTACCTTTCCTCTTATCTTTGTCCTCCTTCATTCGTAGTAAAATGTGCCCTTTTCATTTCAAATAGCAGACACCAAAGAAGTGTTCCTATTGCAAAGCGTGCTCTGCAAACTTACTTGTGTTTTGCCATTTTAATGTAGGCCTTACTGTAAGCAAGAGGCATGCATGTTATACATAGACTCCAACTAGTGGGATGGCTCAGCGAGCTGAATACAGCCCACTGAAATATGCAGTGGTCTTCACATCCCAAGTTTAATTACAGCAGGGCCAGAGATCAGTAAATTCAGTAATAGTAAAATTGTTTTTTTTAAGTGCTTAAACGCGTCAGAAGTGAAGACTGAAGTGCAATTTAATTTCTGCAGCTTGGCCCCAAGCCATAGAGCGATCTTAACGGTCTGGCCCATCGGGGGCACTTACATTGGCGAGTAATGTGCAAGCAAACTAAAAATGTAACATGCAAACACTCAAGTAAATTGCACCCCAGGAACAGTAACTGGTCCAAATTACACTCTCCTGTAGGTGGCGAGGTCTCCCTTGGCGCATAGTGGCTCGTCTGAGTATAAAATATGCGCTCCTCTTCCACGAATGGCCAGGCTGTAACAAGTATAATGTCCTTCCTTTAGCCATGGATTCACTTGTGTGCACCCAGAGGAGCATGGAGCAAACTGGGTATGCAAGAGAGTGCGCCATCTCCAAGGCCAGAGAGAGTGAAAAATAAAGGAAGGACTTTGGAAAATATAGATAGCTTGAGTGGCTTTAAGTTCGGCAAAACCGGCTCAATCTTGAGCTCTGAGAACTTCTAATTTCTGTCTCTTGGCATAAATGAAGTGAGCTAGCTTCTGGCGCAAGGATATAGGTGCATATCTACAAGGAAGCAGCGAGGAGCTGCAGCACATTTTGCAGCATCGCGCTGCGTCATTTAAAAAATGCAGTGATGCGCTGTATTTACAATAATACAGCGCACCCCTGAGTTTTCACTTGTACAGGCGCTAAAAATAGCTGCCTAGCACCAACACAGACACCTTTGCGCCTTACTGCAAATGTGCCTGCAATGCAGGGAATTATTGTTTATATGCAGGTAGGTGTCCCTGTCTGCACATAAACAATCAATAATGGTGATGTGTTACTTCTATGTGTGCTGCACTCTGCAGCACACATAGAAGTAGCAAATCGCCATTATTTAATGATTGTTTATGTACAAGAAGGGACGCCTTCCTGCACATAAACAGTCATTAGGCTAAAAGTATTTCTCCTCGTTGCACCAATCTAATGCCTGCTATTGCATGCCGTTAGTTTTTGGCGCTGCCACAGATTTACAGATCCTTGTAAATCTGAGGCAGTGTCAAAAAGCAATGGGTGCTGCATGGTGTCCCACAATGCATTTAGCTGCATGTGTTGTGACACCATGCAAGAGGCACCATGAGAGCTATCTGTGATCATGTCTCTATATGTCCATCTGACCTGTTTATATTACTGCTGCTCTATGTAATATGCCGCCCTGCCTCATCTACCTCGCATCAAGAAAGAATTACATCTAAAATCAGTTTTATATCCGCGTTTACATTCCGATTTTCCACATTGCCTTCATTTTGCAACTAAAAACTGGAGAAAAAAATCTCGAAGTTGGGCTAAAAAAAAAACCAGAAACTTGTGTGGTCTCGGAAACCAGTATTGGATCTTTTTGGCGCTTCACGCATTCAAATGAGCCCGTGCACACAATCTGCTGGTGCATACTATTTATTTTGTTTATCTACATGGTTTGCAGTAAGGCTTCTACGGACAGACATACAAACTCAGCAGGTGCTTTGAGAGGCCTTAATGAGTGGCCGCCTGCCGGGCGTGTCTCGTGTGCTGATTGTCTTAGACTGTCTGTCAGCATTCAAAAAAGTGTTCTGCGCGAGGCGCTTCCCAGCTCCGCGGCACTCTTTCCGTGTTTTTATACTACGGATTGATGAGCGGCTGGCTGAGTCTGTCGCAGCTCTCAGCAGTAGGTGCACTCGCACACTGAGCTTCAATTTACCCTACTGGTGAGAAGCAGCAAAACATGGATGGTAATCTGAAACAAACAGAAACAGTGGAGTGCGCTTCCGGCTTTGCTTTTGATGACCGCGTAATCATGAGCCGCTGCATCACCCCAGGATTCCGCGTCACGGTATCTCCTTTCCCCGTGTGTTCACAGCTGTGCTTAAGTTTGGGGGCCCAGACAGGACTCTTGGGGAATCGTTCTGAGCCATTGAGTGCAAAGGCAATGAAGGGTGGTACTGCTGCTGAGTTAGAAACAAATCACCCTGAGGGTGAGGGTAAAATTGGATAGCCCAATAGAGACTCGTCTCAGCACCTGCTTTTTAGAGCTACCTGTGCTCAGCACCGGTAGGACCAGGCCCACTCAAAGCCCTGGCTAACTGACACTTTGGCTGCATGCTCACTCACTGGCCTGTTAGGGAAGAGTAATACAAGCCTGCCGGGGAGGGAGAGAGCAAGTGAATAAGCGGTTGAGTTAATTCATCAGCGTGTTATTGAACGAATTACTGAGCAGGTGAAAAAGGAAGTGAGTAAACTAGTGAGTAGGCTAGTGCAAGTGAGATGAGCAAGAAGACACGTATGTGTGAGTTGCGTTAATTCAATGTGCTACGAAACTGTGTGGAGTCATGTGGCTTTCGTCAAGACCTTTAAAGAGCGGATCAGTGATGTAATATCGAGCACATGTTCATCCCCACACTCAACAATGGTAATAGTGTTGGGCCTGGCCCTCTCTGTAGGGTCACCCCCAAACTTGTTCCCTTCACCCCCGTGCTTTGTTGGATTCATTTCTCTTGGCTTCAGCACTGTGTGCACTTTACTGCTGCTAACCAGTGCTAAAGTGCTTGTGCTTTCTCCCAAAAGCATTATAACGTTGGCCTACCCCTGAATGGCACATTTAATGTATTGTAAGTCCCTAGTATATGGTGCTACATGCACCCAGGGCCCGTAAACTAAAACCTACTAGTGGGTCTGCAGCACCCCTTGTGCCACCAACTAAAGAAGCCATTCAAAACTTGTCACAGGCCTATCACTGCAGCCTGGAGTGCAGTTTTAAACTGTCATTTGACCTGGTGGCAAAATTAATCTTTTGCCAGGCCTAAACCTTCTTTCTTAACATGTATAAGTCATACCTATGGTAGACCCTGAAAGCCCACTGGACAGGGTGCATGGCATCAGTGGAGACTGGTGACTTTACAAAGGGGTGGGGCATAAAAGTTGGAGGGTGAGTGTTGTGCCATGAGCGAGCAAAGTAAGCAAGCCCGACCATCATAAAGTTAAATGTAAACAGTATCCTGACACCTATGCATTTTTTACACTGCTACAAACACAGAAAGAACACTTGGACTGAAGCAGCGAAATGCTGTGCAAAGACAACACGAAAGCAAGGTGAAGCTGCGGAAGAAATCAGGGCAGACATATGCTCTATCCGTGGCTTTTGAATTTTTTACAATGGAATTTTTTGAGGATGACGATTGTCTGAGGCCGGCTCTGAGCTGAAAAGTAAAGTTAACCTCTGATTCTCACTGGCGACAGATTTTAATGAAAGCCCTCTATCTAGAGAGAAAACCTAGGTCTTCAGTGCGCTAAATTTAGCACCGCTTACTTGCTCACCAGAAAAGCGGTTAAAAACTATAAACAGGAAACCCATAGATAATCAGGGGAGCGGAACCTAGGCTATGAATGAAAGGAGACACTGAAAACAACAGTTATGGATCATGATATAATTTTTAAAAAAACTGTGCAAATAATGTTCTTGCGTGAAATGCAGTTGGAGTCGGCAAATGTTTTCTGCACCCAGAAATGCCGCACTAACAGGCACACGCAAACTCTTCAAGGAGCAGGAGACGCCTCCAGCACAACACACGGAGCTGTACAATCACCTCTCTCAGCAGATATCACCAACCTCAGCATGTATGGCAAGCAGATGCAAGTATAAAGGTGCCTTCTAGCCCCAGGAGTGCAGATGGCAGAGCAACAGGGCTATGCATTGCTTCTCCTGTCGCAAATTACTACACGTACATCTCACTCCTGCATAAATGTGTCAAATTAATTACCTCATTTTTTCACACTGTTGTGGTGGCTGTCTCACGCCGTCTCAGAGGGCTGCTTTGGTCAGGAAACGAAGGAACTTGGATAGAACCTCCATCCACTGATTCTTTGTGCTGAGTGCAATGCCGTTAGTGCCGCAAGCAGCCCTGGCCAATCAAGGCGCTGCTCCCTTGCTGAGAGCAGCACCATGATTGGATTGGGCAGGTGAACTTAGTGCCCATTGTGAGTGCTGGGGACTGTGGTTACCCGCCCCACCCCACTCACTCTGCACGGACCATGAGAGACCTCTAATGCGTATGTCAGGATGGTCGTAGAAAGGCCAACCTGACATGCACACTTTGAAGTGTGCGTGTTGACGACCAGGAGGTGAGACTGTATCCTATTTTTCAGCCTCACCCACTTATCACTAAGCAGCCCGGCTTGTGTCAAGGCCATAAAAAATGTTTTAAAAATGCACAACTCCCACGGCTAGAAAACAAACTATGTAAACTGTAGATGTATTTTATTTATATTATAATCAGGGGCTGGGAGAGGGAAATATAGGGGGGCAACGCCCCAACACTCTACCAAAGGAGCCACCGCTGCATGGCATGCTAAAAGTAGGACCTAATGCTATAAGGTTACCTTACAGCATTTCATAAGTCCTGACTTTGGATTGGGAGCTGATAGAAATATGCCGTTTAGACTCAAATGAATTGTAATTTTAAATCCTCTTCAATGGTACAGTTGGCTTTTAAGTCACAATTCTAAAAATGCCACTTTTAGAAAGTTGCAAACACAAGATGATGGATGGAGTGCTGAAACATTTCAACCACTCAGCTCCAGTCAAGAGATCTGGGTTTAATCCTTTGTTCTTTTGCTCACTATGCCACCACAGTTTGGACCCAGCCATATACAAATCAGTATTGACTCTGCTCCTTATGGGAACAGTCTAGCCCAAACTGCCAGGCCAGACCCTTCCTGGACTAGAAACAAGCATCCTAGGACCGGTTTCGGCGTATCACCCATCTTCATCTAGGCTAGCTTGAATCCAGTGGCACAGCAAGCAAGGGACTCACGTCTGTGCGTACCCTTGGTCACTTAGGGCAAACATAGCAAACACAACAAGACGATGGATGGAGTGCTGGATCTTTGCAAACACTCACCCCCAGTCAAGAGATCTGGGTTTATTCCATCATTCTTTTGCCCACTATGCAAACCCAGTTTGGACCCTGCTCCTCATGGGAACAGTCAAGCCCAAACTGCCAGGCCATGCCCTTCCTGGACCATAAACAAGCATCCTAGGATGGGTTTCGGACATTTGTTTGTCCAAATCATTTGTGCCCTCTGCCACTGTCCTGGGTCACATGACTGGGAACACCTCTGCTGTTGGGGGTTTGTGTATTCCTCCTAGACAGTGACAAAGGGGACTAGGTGTGGGCAGGATGGGTCATCCTGCCAGGATGGCTGGGGCGGGGCGGGGCTGTGCACTGCCCCACTTGTACTGCAAAGGGCTTGCCTCCAGTACATACAACAGAACATGACACCATCCTTTTATCACCTCAGACTTCTTGGAGCCCTGACAGGGGAAGAGAACACTTTTTCAGAACCAGATGTCAGGGTAGGACAAGCTGTCCTCCCACACACAAAGGCTGGCACCAGGTATAAATATTGGTCCCACAGAAAAAACTTTCATTACCATCCTGGACCTGTGGACATTGCAGAAGAAGGTCTGCATTGTTCCCCAAAGGATTGCCCTGCTGCTTGAGCCCTCCCTTGCTCCGTTGAGGACAAAATTGCTGCTACCAGAGGACTGGCCAGATGTTTGAGAACTGCCTTAACCCCCTGAGGTCTGCCTTGCTTCTTGAGGACTGCCCTGCTCCCTGAAAAGAAAACTGGACCTGATCACTTCACACTGGGTTACCTGACCTCCTGTCTGAGCTAAAGGGACACAACAAAATCTAGAGGCCTCCCTGCACCCGCCCAGCTGACCTGCTGCACTGGACCTTCCTGTACCTGCAACTGGACCTGCCTGAGCCGTGCAGGTCTCTGCTGGAGTGAGGTCCTGATCCCCAAGAGGTATTTTCCAAGGTCCTGGATCTGCAGCTGGTATCAGTTCAGCTCCTCCTGTGAAGAAGGCTGAAATCCTGAAGTTTTGGGATCCTTGCAACCACAAATGGGCCCGTTTGCCGCAAACCTCTCCTGCCTGTGACCACCACCAACGTGAAGCTCTGATGAACCTGATTCTTTGCTCTACAGTGACCTCCAACAATGACCAGCAAAGCAAAACTCCAGCAATGACCATCTGCGACACCAGAACAGATCTTCATGCTACAGCGACGCCCGTCCACAACACCAGTCCTGTTCTTTATGCTACAGCAATGACTATCCGCACAACTCTCCCTCGCAGCCCCCTCCACCGTAAACAGAACTCTTCATGCCGGACTTTGACAAGGTAACTTTTTTTGCGGGACTAACCTGGTCCATGTATCAGGCCCATGCTCCACCGCGGTATGCATGATCTTGTGACTAACATAAGCAGATGACCACGAGTGGCTCTATGTGCTTTTAAGTGCTATATCTACTTAAAACTTTAAAATTGAATAGCTTTGGATCTACTGACTGGATTTTTTTCATTTTGGTAACAGTTTATATTTTTTAAATGTACTATATTTTTCTAAAATGGTTTGGGATTTTTCTTGTGCTGTGTTTTCACTTTATTACTGTTTGTGAGATGCATAAACACATTAAAAGTTGCCTATAAGTTAGGCATTACTGTTTTGTGACAAACTACCAGAGGGTTAATCACAGGTTATTTTGTAACTATATTCGGTTCACCCTGACAAGGTTTGTGGTTGCTGCCTGAGGGGGCTTTCACCCCCTCAACCAATAACCCAATGTCTTACAGATAGTATGGTACAGTCTTTGCATTTGCATATATATATACTATATCTCTTGCGCTGGTACCCAGGCATGCCGGCGTAGGGTAAGTAACTTAACCCAAGGTGGGAATTCTCCAGTACCCAAATCTTTGGGATCAGTATCAATGGCGACAAAGACCAGGGATTTTCTGAGACGGTTCAGTTGGTAAAAAGAAGTTTTTTTTTTACCAAGGTCTCACATGACGTTTAGGCTGTATGTATCTTTATTGTTTTATAGATGTTTTCATTTTTTTATGCAGACACATATATCATAGACATCAGTGTAATCCAAAGAAAAAAAGATTAGGTGTAAAGTTTAATATTATGCTAAAACAGAAACACAAAAACATTAATCATACAATAACTGTCAGTATCTATAAGGATAAACATGTATTTCTGGAATAAGGGAGGCACCCACACCAGTGTTATTGGCGGACAAGAACAAGACAACCAAAGGATAATGAAATCACTGCCACTGGGTGTCAGAAAAAGGTAGCTTTTGCAGTCTGTTGTTGTTACATATTTTGTAGCGAATCAGCCCATTTGAAACCAATGTCTTTCTGAATTCTTCCTTTTCCAGTCTTAAGACATTGTCAATTACACTATAACCAGATGGTCTGTCTGACTTCATTCAGCTGTTTCTGAATCTTTTCACCTTCTGTGGAGACCTTGAATTCTAGTGTATGAGGGATTATTTTGTGTCCTCCATCTGTCTCTGCAGCCATCGCACCCAGTCCCTTTCTTCCAACTTCCCACAGTACTCAGACATTCTCCTGCGCCTCCCACTGGAACCCTCACTTTAGTTTTGTGTTTTTTTCAAGGGCCCGGCTGTGAGGGTTTGAGGGATTAGGACGGCAAAGCCTGATGTCAATCCATCCACACTGCCTATGGGTAATCAAGCAGCGATAGCATACATAGACTCAAGAGTGTAGTGTATGCCTTTAAAGTGGTGTTGTTTCCTTTTAATGTTTGTGTGTGTGGAGCGTGAGTGCTGGCCAAAATTAAGTAAGGAGCGCTACTTACTATTTGTGCAAGCAGTTTGGGGCCATCGTGTGCATTTTTCGACCGCCACTAACGTTCTACGCCAGCGCACACTCTGCTCGCGCGGACTCGGCTCGCCGTCATTGTCAGACGAGTGCGGGCGGGGCATGCGCAGAAGCTTCAATGAACTAGCGCGTAGGGTCACGCAACGCGAACTCGGCGAACGTAGCGGCCATCTTGGGGCAGCTGCGAAGGAGAGGAGGAAGTGGAGGAAGTCCTGATCGTTATAGCACCTTGGGACATATATTTATTTTAATTAGAAAATAACGACTATAAAGCAACAAGCTAATAAATATATAGGCAGTAAATAGTGTAAATTAAATCTAAAATATGGAGGATGTAAAGAGACAACGTATGGAAAGGAAGAACAGGTGAGAGAGTCGGGGGAGTTATTTTATTCTAAAAAGGAAAGGAATATAAATAAACAATTAGGGGAGCGACCTTTGGATTTTGGAGAATCAGTATTGGAGGATAAAAGAGTCAATCACTACAAGCTTACAAAATCTTTATTTGGGGTATACTGGTATACTGCGTATGGATCAGGGAGACCAAGCCTCCCAAACAGAAGTACACGCAATGGCTCAACAAAATTTCTCTATAAGCTCCCCACATGCATTTTGGGTAAGCGGACCACAACCCATTATTAAATGGATGGAATGGAAAGAGTACTTTGTGAATTATATTGAGGCCATTGATGAGGAGGGTAAGATGAAACCAGAACAAAAAAAAGACTACTACTTCACTCCTTAGGTCCTGTGGGTTTAAAAACATATTTGCGAATGCAGAAAACCGCAGATAGCTATGGGAATGTGTTTGCAGCGGCGCTTAAAGACCTTGATAGGTATTTCGCTCCAAAGGTGTGCATCGGTGTAGTAAGGCATAGATTCTTTCAAAGGAAGCAGAATAAAGAGCAACCTGTGGATGAATGGTTAGATGACCTAAAAAGACTAGCAATAGATTGCAATTTTGGTAATTTGCACAACGACCTTATTAGGGACCAACTAGTCATGCATAACAACAATTCTTCATTACAAGACAGATTATGGGTCAATGGGGATGCACCCTTAGATGATGTGTTGGCCATAGTAAGGAAATCAGAGATGTCAGGAAGATGTGCCACTGTAGTTAAAGAATCAGGAAAAGATCCGGGCGGTGTTTTTAAAGTACAGAATGCAAACAAGAATCCAGGACTGCGCTTGCCTATCCAGGTTCAGAAGCCTGCGCAGACAGAATGGAGACAAGAAGAGAGGAGATGTTACCGGTGTGACAGCAAGGAACATTTAGCTTTCAGCAAATATTGCCCAGCGTTAAAGAAGAAATGTGGCATTTGTGGGTTGATGGGTCATTTTAGCAAAATGTGCCGTAGGAGAGGGAATGTGAAATATGTGTGTGATGGTGATGAGGACGATGGAACCACAAGGGACACTGATGACAGTTGTGTCAAAAGCTTACAAGGGAACTATGTCATAAATGTCTCAGATGAATCAGTCAAGGGAAAACCTATATGTGAAGTGTCCGTGGGGGGTATCAAGATTAATGTGTATGCAGATTCTGGTTCACCTTATACTATTGTAAATCAGTCAATCTGGAAAGAAAAGTTCATAGATAAAATGGGGCAAGAATTATACCCTACTGATGTGAACCCAGTAAATTTTACGGGGAAAAGAATTAACATGCTAGGGTTCAGATGGCTCACGTTCTGGTTCAAAGGAAGATCGGCAAGAGGCAAATTATATGTGGCAGAACATGGACCATCTGTTTTGGGTTGGTTCGACCAAAAGAACTTACACATCATTTTGGACCCCAATAGTGAGGAGAAGGTTTTGATAATGGACGAAACCTACAAAATGGGGGAGTCATTGGCTAAAAAATTCTCGGGTGTTTTTGGAAAGAGATTAAGAGCTCTCAAAGGGTTTGAACATAAAATAGTGCTTAAGGAAGCAGCAGAACACAGAGTTCATAAGGTGAGACCAGTCCCTATTCTGATAAGGGATGAAGTAAATAAAGAGCTACAAGAATTGTTAGCTAAAGATGTAATTGAGGAGGTAGAAAGCTCAGAATGGATTTCTCCGGTTGTCGTCGCGAGGAAAGGCAACGGAAAAATCCGTCTGTGCATTGACTTACGCCACTTAAATAACAACATTGTAATAGATAAATTCCCACTGCCAAAAATAAATGAAATGGTTTCCTCACTCAGAGGCGCTAGTTGGTTCTCAAATATTGACTTATCAGCTGCCTACCATCAAATTGTATTTGCACCAGAATCTCGGAGGCTCACTGCTTTTATTACACCCTTCGGATGTTATCAGTTTAAACGTATGCCTTTTGGGCTCGCCTCAGCCGCGGCGGTTTTCCAGCGACTGATGCACTAACTCTTGGGGGCAGTAAAAGTTGTAAGTTTTTTTCAAGATGACATTCTGGTAGCTGCTGGAAGCAAAGGAGAACATGATGATTTGCTTAATAAGATTTTGGGGATTTTACAGAATGCTGGGTTAAGTGTAGAGCTCAGCAAATGTAAATTTGGCGAGAGGGAAGTATCTTATTTAGGACATATCATTAGTGGCGAGGGGGTGAAACCAAAACCCTCACTTATCAATGCAATCATGAGATCGCCAGCTCCTTGCACTAAGGAGGAGGTCAGATCATTTTTGGGAATGAGTGAATATTGTTCAAAATTCATACCTAATTTTGCTAGCGTGTTGTACAACATACGTTCACTTTTAAAGAAAAATGGGAAATTTGAATGGACAAAGGACTGTGAGAAAGAGTTCTCAATGATCAAAACATATTTGGATAATGTGAATGCTTTGAGTAGTTTCGATCCAAACTTAAAATGTTTTTTGACAACGGATGCAAGCGACAAGGGACTGGGTGCAGTTTTGTCACAGAAGGGTAATAATGGTCATGAAAGTATTATTTTGTTTGCTTCAAGAGCTTTATCTCCTGCTGAAACCAGGTATCCTATTATCGAAAGGGAAGCATTAGCCTGTGCTTGGGCATTAGAACATTTTAGAGCTTTTGTGTGGAGCAAACCTATTATCATCCGTACTGACCACCGACCTTTGGTTAAGATTTTGACTAGTGAGGGTAGTGTAGGAGCTTCTGCTAGGCTGGCAAGGATTTCCATGCGGATGACGGAGTACATTTATAGAATCACTTATGTACCTGGGAAGGACAACGTAGTCGCAGATTGCCTCTCTAGACTGCCTTCACCTTTAGAGAAATGTGAGGATGACCCGTGGGGCAATTTTAGCATTGCCCTTATCCAAGACTCAGGCACCCCAGTCATCACTAAAACGGAATGGCTGGAGGAACAGTCCAAAGATGATGTTTTAGTAACGGTTTCTATTTACATTTGCAAAGGGTGGCCAAAGAAACTAAATATTACTTCGGAGGAAAAAAATTATTGGGATGTGAGAACAGAACTGTCTTTGGATAAAGATTTATTACTTAGAGGTGATAGAATTATTCCTCCAAGAAGTCTGCGGAAAAGAATTTTAGAGTTGTGTCATGAAGGACATTTTGGAGTAGTCCGGACCAAGATTGTGGTTAAAGGTGTGTTCTGGTGGCCGGGAGTTGACATGGAGGTGGAGAAGTTTGTTAGAGTATGCCCGATTTGTTCCTCTGCAGATAGATCTCTAAAGACTTTGAGACCTCCTATGAGTGAAGGGTTAATTCCCAGTCTCCCTTGGGAAGTGATTGCAATTGACATTTTCAGACCTGTAGGTGACTTGAGGGAGTATGGCATCGTGGTGGTTGATTTATTCACTAAATGGCCTGTGGTCAGAATTGTAAACAAGGTAGACACACAAACGGTTTTGAAATTTTTGGATAAAGTATTTGTTTTGGAAGGTCTGCTGTGTGTGTTTTAAGTGACAATGGGGTACAATTTACTTCAAATACCGCAAAAGAATATTTCCAGAAATGTGGCATCCAACATAAAACAACTTCGCTTTATAATCCTAGTGGCAATGGTACAGTGGAACGATTTAATCGTGTTCTCAAAGGTGTAATCCAATTTGCAATGAGTAAACATTTGGACTGGAAGTTAGAATTGCAAAAAGCTGTTTGGGCGTATAGGGTGACTGAGCATTCCACAACAGGATTATCACCTTTTATCATGATGAGAGGTAGAAGGCCCAGATCTAAGTTTTGTCCCAATTGGTTAATGAGAGGCGGGATTGAACAGTGGTCGCCAGAGGAAGTAAAGAATAATCTAGAACTAGCACATAGTAAGAGTAAGGAATACTATGATGCAAAACATGGTTCAAAGGACGTAACTGTAAGAGTAGGTGACTGGGTAAAAATTAAAAGACCCGTTAAAGTTCCTAAAGGTGAGAGTAGGTTTGAAGCAGCACAGCAAGTGGTGGAGGTTCTCCGCAATGCTGTTAAACTTGAAGACGGAAGGGTGTGGAACATGAAAAATGTTGCAATTGATTTTGATCAGGTGCATTCTGAGAATACACCTAATTTGGAGCATACCCCTAGTTTTGATTGTGTGGAGGATTATTTTGATTGCAGTAAAGTTCAAGCTGATTTGGGTGGTAAAGAGTGTATTGATAAAGGGGTAGCAGAACAAGATGGGACTTCGATGGAGCCCCAAGTCAGCGCAGATTCCTGTGGGGAGAGTTCCATTCTTCCGGAAATTTTTCCCATTGTGAAGAAGGGGGAAGTGGGTCCAGTATTAATATGGGAAGTGTGAAAGAGGGTGGGGACTCAGGTGGGGACAGTGGGAAAAGGAATAGAGTTTTACCTGCATGGCTTGAGGAATATGTCAAGTAATGTGTTATGTAATATACTCAATTTGATGATTGTTTTGCTTATAGAGGTATTCCCCTAGAAAGTACCTTTTCCGTGTTTAGTATTATTTTGTTTTTAATTGTCATGTATGTTCCTTATGGTGGTGTGATTTTACATTTTTGTTGTTGTTTTCCAAGAGAGGGGGATGTGTAGTGTATGCCTTTAAAGTGGTGTTGTTTCCTTTTAATGTTTGTGTGTGTGGAGCGTGACATGGAATCCCTGTGGGTTCTGGACAGTTTCCAATCCAGAACGTCAGATGCTGGCTGATGTCCTGGAGAGGAGACTGTGTAGCCTGGCGCTCGCCTGTTCTTCTATTGAATAAACACTTGGATTTATTACTGCTCTTTTGCCTTCATTTCAAAGAGGGAAGAGGAAATGGGAATGAGAGAAAAGAGACAGTCGTGGCTCCCGAGGCTTGTCTCGTGCACATCTTGCATAGTTCAGGTGACTTACAGCAGTTTTCTCACAGGCTAACGTCAAGCGTTCACTATGAATTCAAGTACCACGTTCACTATGAATGTGAGAAACAAACCAACAATTAATACGTTTCACAGTAAGAAACAATGAAATAATAGAAGTGATTTTCAGTGTTATGCTTGCTGTATCAGAATGGCAGGCCACAGTAAACTAAGCCAAAGTGGAGGAAGCCAGTATTGGAAAAGGCGAATTCAGGTTGAAAGCAATCTTGGAAAACAGGTAAGAAGAGGCAGGCCACAAAATACAACAAACCAAGCCAAATCACAATACAAAGGCAAGCCAAAGCTTTGATAAAAGTAAGGAAATAGAAAAAATTAAACAAGGATCAAAACAACAAACGTGAAGGATGAGTAATAGGTGAATTAAATATAGCAACAGACATGGAGCGAATACAACACAAGAAATTGCAGGCACCTTCCCAAGGGAAGTGGTCTGCTTGCTTATAAATGACTGCTGCCACCCATGATGTGGAATTTTTGCTCCCTTGACCTTTGCGGCTTGCCGTCCTGGTACCTGAGCCACCACAGGGTGGCCCATCACAGGATTTTCTTACAGCATCTGTTGCATCTTCTTCCAACAGCAAGTCCATGTCTCTGCACGCCCTGTTTATTTCTGACACCAGTAGCTGTAAACTGCTAGTAGACAACTCATTTTAATATATTTGAGCAGCATCCTGCAAATACTTTATTTCTTAATTTACCATTTGAAAATGGTTATCAGCCATTTTGAAAGTGTAAATTACTGATAAACTATGAGAACAAAACATTTCAAGATGGCCACTGCTGGATCAGTAGCATGTGAATGCGCGGGTAACCATCTTGGAATGCTTTTTCTTCAGTAGAAAAAAAAACCCAAAGATGGTTGTCCTTGCATTCACATGCATTCATTTCTGACACATCAGATGCCATACTGGAATGGTGTTTTCCCCCCTAAGGTAAAACATAAATCATTTCAAGATGGCTACATATGTGTGCTGATGCAACAGTGGCTATCTTGGAATCTCTTCCACCTACTTCATCATTAATTTACAGCTCCAAATGAGCAATGGCCACTTCTAAACAGTAAATCGATAAACAATTGCTAGCTAACAATTGAAAGCTAATATCGCTGCATCTGGCTAGGAAATGTGAGATCGATTGGCTTAAACTGGCCGTCTTTTATTTTGAAGGCCATCTTAAATGTGTAAAGATGGATAAATGGTACTTGGATTTCACTGCACAGGTATCACAGATCTTAGAAGACTGATCAACCTCATACACCTGAAGTTCTTTCCTCAACTGTAAAATTGTCAAGCCAACGAATTAATGGGGAAAGGGGGAATGGTAAGAGAAATGAGAGCTGGTTCCCGAGAGGTAACTATTTTCCATATGTTCCTAGTTAACACAAAATAAAAGGAAGTGATTAGCTTCTGACTGTTTTTATTCTGTAGAAAGTTGTTGAAGCATGAAGTACCATAAGATAATAGTGCAGTAGCGAATTATTTATTAGTAATAAATTACAAGGGCCCACGGGAGGCTACAAGCAGTGAAGCTCCCCAACGACATCAGAGATGGCAACTGACACGGGCTCGGCGTGACGTCACATAAGTAGTCTCCGAATATTCAGAGATGACAGCTATGTGACGCGAATGGATAAACATAAACAAAACACTAACGTGGCTTTACATGCAACTTACCCTGTATTCTTAACAATACATGCTCAACATTTCCCTTTTTTCAATACAAAACAATTAAGAATTTCAGTAAAACATATAGTCATCATAACGTTTAGGACATTTGATCTCCCTTCCAGACCTTGTGGTATGACATATTTCTTTACATTTCACATTCTCCATGAGCAATCTATTTTGATTTCCATTTTGATTTGGCTCATCATTTTCGTCTAAGCTGTGACTTATCATTCCACTGGCATTGAATATCTCTCCACCAATATTGTTCTCCCTTGTGCCACAGACAGATCTTGTTCCTTCGTTACTAGATCCACTCAACCTCCTCTCAATGTTATTTGAATTTTGACTGTCAAACGCACCTTCCTCCCAGTCCAAAATGCTATCTTCATGTACTCCCTCTAGCCCCTGTTTACCTCTCATTATAATTTTTTACTGTCCTTCCTTTAGTTTAACTACATCATCCTTGCTCCGTCATCCTTTTCCTTCTATACAAACAGCACCTTTCGTAGTTTGTTGGACTCGAACAGGATTACTAAATACTGACTCTCCCTTTGTCACCTTGTGTTTTTGTTTTACAATAACCCAATCTCCTTTTTCAAACACCTTCTCCCTTGCCTTATTTGTTTTGTCTGAATATATCTTTGTTCTTTCCTGCTTAGAAACGATATTCTCACGCACTCTTACCACGTCATCTTTTACTTCCTCTGACACCTCACTTTCTTTGTACGCTGGTTAAATTTGGGTGTGAGTTCACTGTTACACTTCCTCCCTCTCATTAAATAGTATGGAGTGTGCATGGTGGTCTCATTTGGAGTATTGTTATACGTGCTTACTTTTTCACAAATATACTTTTTAACATTTAATTTAGATGCAACTGCAAGCTGGATACCTTCTTTTATAAACTTATTCATCCTTTCCAGCTGTCCATTACTTTTAGGGCTATATAATGGTGTTTTCTCTTGTTTTATCCCTAGATAGTCCAAAAAATCTGTTATTTCTTTGGACACCAGCTGCGTACCATTGTCCGAAACTAATATCTTGGGTTGCCCTTCTATTGCAAAAGTTTTTGTTAGGAATTTTATCACTACTTCTGTGTTTATAGGTTGTACAAACTTGTAATGTACCCATTTTGAATAGTAGTCGGATAGTACTATTATATATCTGCAATCCTCTTGCAATATGTTGAATGGTCCTGCAAAATCAATTGCAATTTTTGTCCATGGCCCGTTTGGTATTTCAACCATCTGTAGCTCACCCTTGCTTAATCTCCAGTGTTTGTCAGCTTTTAGACATTGTTCGCACTTGTCAATATGGTTATTTACGTCGCTGTTCATTCCTGGCCACCAATAGTACTTTTTTAGAATGTTTTTCGTTGCAGTGCTTCCTGGATGGCCTTTGTGAGCAATTTTAATTAATGTAAGTCTTAGTTTGGCAGGTGGTATAAATAAGTCACACCTTTTTAAGAACCCATTTTCAATAGTTAGTTCCTCACATATTTGTTGGAAACACTTTAATTCATTTTGAAGGTTTTTGATGGGAGGCCATTTTGACTTTAGATGACTTATGACTCTTTCTAATACTGTGTCCTCCTTCTGACTGTCCAACCATTCCTTCTCTGTTATTGACCCCTCGCATATCACTGTGGCATCTACCAAGGCTACCACACATTCTGTGTCATCAAGAGAATTTTCTTCTTGTACATCCATAGGCAACCATGATAAACAGTCTGCCCTGCTGTTTTGCCCCCTTTGATGTGCCTTATAGTAAAATTGTACTCTTGTAATTTGGATAACAATCTTATTAGTCTTGAGCTAGCTTTACCATTGCCACGTCCTCTTCCATCCATCATGTACACCAATGGCTTGTGGTCTGTGACTATTTCAAATTCTTTACCCCACAAATAATTTTTTAATTTTTGCACAGCACAAACACATGCAAGAGTTTTGCGTTCAATGGTGCTATACTTTGTTTCGGCCTCGCTTAACCTTCTAGATATGAAAGCAATGGTATTTTCATTTTTTCCGTGAACTTGACAAAACACAGCTCCTATGCCTTTTGCACTTGCAGCTACAGTAACAATATTCTTCAAATTTGGGTCATGTAGGTGCTAATGTGATACCATTTTTAATGACATCAAAAGCATGGTTGTGATCATCAGACCATTGATATTTTGCATTTTTCCGCAACAATTTCCTTAATGGTTCCACCTTGTTTGCATACCCTTGTATACATTTTGAGTAATATTCACTGAGGCCTAAGAATGATTTTAATGTCTCTTTATCATCCGGTCTTGGGGCATCTTTAATTGCTTGCACTAAGTCGTCCTTTGGTGTTATTCCTTCTGAAGACAAAACATGCCCCAAAAACTCAATTTTGTTTTCCATGAATTTGCACTTTTCTTTTGAAACTGTCATTCCCTTACTTCTTAATACTCCCAAAACTTTACTCAGTAATTTTAGATTTTCTTGTTTTTCCTTTGAATGTATTAAAATGTCGTCTTGGAATGCCTCAACACCATTCATGTCACCAAAAAGTAAATCCATTAGTTTCTGGAAAACTCCTGAGGATGAGGCAAGCCCAAATGGTAGTCTGACATACCTGTATGCCCCAAAAGGCGTTATGAAAGTTGTTAGTTTTTTGGATTCTTCTGTTAAGCATACCTGGTGGTACGCTGATTTCAAGTCTATCTGCGTGAAGTACTTTGATCCTGCAGTGGATGTTAGTATTTCCTGAATCTTAGGAAGTGGATGGCAGTTCACTAAGATGTTTTTATTCAATGCCCTCAGGTCTACATATAGTTTTATGTTACCTGTTTTCTTCTTTTTAGAAACAACAATAGCTGATACCCATTCTGAAGCTGAAGCTTCTTTAATTACTCCTTCCTTGCTTAATTTGTCAATTACATTTTTCAACTCTTTTTTTACAGATAATGGTACAGTTCTTACCTTATGCTTTACAGGTATCGCCCCTTCCTTTAATTTTATCTCATGCACAAATCCTTTTACACATCCTATTTCATTTTTAAGAACTTTACCAAATTGTTCTAATACCTCTTTTAGTCCTTCTTTATTTTCTTCTACCTGTATCAAATTCACAAATTCTTCTTTCAATATTATTGGGTCTTTATCTCCTGGAACTAGAATTACCCCTAGCTTAGCTAGATCTTTCCAGCCCACCAATTTCCTGCCTCTCACTGCCACATATATCTTGGTTTCAATTACTCTTCCTTTGAATGTGAGACTGTCATAAAAATAACCTACCATATCGATTTCTTCTTCTCCAAATGCTTTAGGGTTTACATCTGTTTCATTTAACTTTACATTTTGCCACTTCTCCTCAAACATTTTGTCAGATATCAACGTTATTGGGGACCCTGAATCTGCTGTGAATGGTAATTCTACATTCCCAATCAACACTGTCCCTATAGGTCCTTTTAAATTGCCATCTACAATGTCTACAGATAATACAATATTGGCACACATTTCTTGTTCAGAATTGCTTAATGCACTTATTTTCATACCCACCATTGTTCTTTTTGTTTTCAAAGTGCTGAATAGTGACCCAATTTTTTGCATTTCATACATATCTTACCAAGAGCTGGACATGTTTTACAATCAGCCAGGTGTTCTTGTGACCCACACCTGAAACAACTTAAAGTTTTGCCTCCTACCTTTTTCTCGCTTCCCTTCTTTTCGTAATTTGTATATTCATATTTCCTTTTATCCTGTAAATAAAACACGTTAGAATTATTACTAGTACCAGACAACTCTTTAGTAGATATCAGTGATCTTTCTATGCCCTTCGCAATATCTACCACTTCCTGTAGCGTTGGGTTCCTACACGGTAACAGTCTCTCCTGTACTTTTTTAGAGTGACAATAGAACACAACTTGGTCTCTAATATAGATATCCGTCATGACCTTAAACTCACAGTCCTTTGCCAAAACACGCAAGCATGCTATAAATTCCTCTACAGTCTCTCCTTCTTCTTGCTTCCTCAATGCAAACTTGTGTCTTCCTACCATAATATTACTTTCTTCTGAAAACTGTTTTTCAAGTCTTTTAATAGCTTCTTGGTATTCATTTATTGGTATAAATACCCCTGGCGGGCTTTCATACTCAGGTAGGCTGTCAAATATTTCTTGTCCTGCCTTTCCTAGAAGGCCAAATAATAATGCTTTTTTCCGTTCTGCATCATATTTTTTTCCATCATTGGACACTATGTAATTTTCAAATGCTCTCAGCCAGCTTTTCCACTTCATTACAGGTTTTCCTGGTTCTTCAAGAAAAAGTGGTGGTACACATATATTATTACTTTGAGACATGTTATCACTCTTTAGCTGACTTGTATTCAGTTGGATTTACTATTTATTGTCCTTTATATGCACTTCCTTGGGCTATTAATTGCCTTTGTATATTTTTACCAACTGTTTCAAAATTTTAGAATATCAATACCTCACCAATATTTGTGATAATACAATCCTTTATCTTTATTTTATTTTTTATTTATATTTCTTTTCCCAATATTCTCCTCAAATTGCTACACTAGTAGATCGGTTTGTCAGTTTTTAAATTTTTTTAAATTTATTTCTGATGTCTAATTCCTGTTTGGGGTCTGCGCGTACTTTATCCTTTGATATAGCCTTAGTTCCTCGCTTACTCATCAGTTGCACCTTGCCAATTTCCTCAAGCAGAGTTCCGTGTGCCGATCTCCTCAGATAATCCCTACGCGCGCATTCTTTACTTGTGAAGCAATGCGTCAGCACTTCAAGATGGTGGCACGCACGCTACGACAGACCGACGTGTCCGGCTTCACTCCAATGGGAACTCAGAGCTACACAATATGTCATTCCTGACCAGCAGTTAGCGCATCCTGACAAGATTTCCTTCCAACGGTTACAAAGGTAATCTCCACACTAATTAAATGCAACTTTTCACTTACATTATTTTCCCCGATTGTTGCTTTGATTTTCCGTGTGATAGTTTACCGTGTTGTACTCAATTCGTCCACGACCTTGTCTTCATACGATTTCCTCATATTGATATTATTCCACTTGTGGAATAATATTCCGCGACACACACCTCCCATGCCTGACCTACGACACCGCCGCCCTGACCAAACTCAACCCCGGCAGAGCGCCGGGCTGCTGCC
Organism: Triturus cristatus; assembly: GCF_964204655.1. NCBI lineage: Eukaryota > Metazoa > Chordata > Amphibia > Caudata > Salamandridae > Triturus > Triturus cristatus. The sequence continues at coordinate 945,933,107 of NC_140582.1, forward strand.
GCACCACCCCGAGACGCACCCACGGTCTTTTTACCTGCCGCAATTGCCGATTCACCTGCCTACGGACCTCCAACGCACCCCACAAGAACAACACCCCCGGACACAACCTCGAGTGCATCATGATCAACACGCGATCCGTCCACAGACACGCCATCGAACTGTGGAACCTCATCGACTCAACAGCCCCCGGACATCGCCTTCCTCACTGAGACCTGGATGAACCCCTCCTCAGCACCCGACATCGCCATAGCCATCCCTGACGGATACAAAATCATCAGGAAAGACCGCACCAACCGCACCGGAGGCGGCATCGCCATCGTCCACAAGAGCTCCATCCGCATCACAACCAACACCGACCACACACTCTCCGACGCTGAACACCTCCACTTCCAAATCCACAGCAACCCCAAAACCACCCTCAGAGGAACCCTCATCTACAGACCCCCCGGACCCCGCACCAATTTCAGCGAAGACATCGCAGACTTCGTCAGCCCACACGCCCTCCCCTCCGCCGACTACATCCTCCTGGGAGACCTCAACTTCCACCTGGAGAACTACAATGACAACAACACCACCTCCCTACTGGACAACCTCTCCAACCTCGGACTCAAGCAACTGGTCAACACCCCCACCCACTACGCCGGACACACGCTCGACCCCATCTTCTCCTCCAGCAAACACATCTCCTTCAACCACACCACCAAGCTCTCCTGGACGGACCACAGCTGTGTCCACTTCAGCTACAGGAAAACCAGAACCCACCACCACGCTCAACAACCACCGAGAAGACAATGGAACCGAATCACCGCCGACCAACTCACATCAGCTCTCTCCCAGAACCCGCCCACCAGCACCTCAGACCCCAACGAAGCAGCCAACAACCTCACGAGCTGGATCTCCGACTGCGCTAACATCCTGGCTCCCCTGAAGACCCGAGCGAACGGAGCCAACCACAAAAGAAGCTCCTGGCTTAACTCCACCCTCAAGGACTCCAAAAAACGATGCCGCACCTTCGAGAAAACCTGGCGCCTCGACCAGACCGACAAGAACATGTCAGCCCTCAAAAACGCCACCCGGAAACACCACCAACTCCTCCGCGCCGCAAGAAAATCTTCCTTCAAAGACAGACTTGACAACAACTCCCACAACAGCAAAGAACTTTTCGGCATCGTCAGAGAACTCTCCAACCCCGACGCCGAAAACAACGCCATCACCCCCTCACAAGACTTCTGCGACTCCCTCGCAGCCTTCTTCCACCACAAAATCACCGACATCTACAACAGCTTCACCACAACAAACGCGAACCCACCACCAGAACCCACCCCCCACAGCACCAACATCCACGCCTGGAACCCGATCACCACCGAGGAAACCACCCGCACGATGAACTCCATCCACTCAGGATCACCAGCCGACCCATGCCCCCACCACATCTTCAACAAAGCCGACAACATCATCGCCCCCCATCTCCGAGACGTCATCAACACATCCTTCACCACCGCCACCTTCCCCGAGAGCTGGAAACACGCCGAACTCAACGCCCTCCTCAAGAAGCCGACAGCAGACCCCACAGACATCAAGAACTTCCGACCCATCTCTCTCCTCCCGTTCCCAGCAAAGGTTATTGAGAAAACCGTCAACACTCAACTGACTACCTTCCTCGAAACCAACGAATCACTCGACCCCTCGCAGTTCGGTTTCAGGGCCAACCGCAGCACCGAGACCGCCCTCATCGCAGCCACGGACGACATCAGATCCCTGACCGACAAGGGAGAAACCGTGGCCCCCATACTCCTTGACCTCTCCGCAGCCTTCGACACGGTATGCCACCGCACCCTGATACAGCACCTCAACAACGCCGGCATCCGAGGCAAGGCCTTGGACTGGATCATCTCATTCCTCGCCGGAAGAACTCAGAGAGTCCGCCTCCCCCCCTTCAGATCAACAGCGACCAAGGTCATCTGCGGCGTCCTACAAGGATCCTCCCTCAGCCCTACCCTCTTCAACATCTACATGACGCCCCTGGCAAACATCGCACGCAAACACGGACTCAACCTCATCTCCTACGCAGACGACACCCAACTCATCCTCTCCCTCACCAACGACCCTTCCTCTGCTAGAACCAGACTACACGAAGGAATGAAGGAAGTAGCGGACTGGATGACGGACAGCTGGCTTAAACTCAACACCGACAAGACGGAAGTCCTCATCCTAGGCCCTACTCCCACCGCATGGGACAACTCCTGGTGGCCCCCTGCCCTAGGCAGCACTCCCCAACCCACCGACCATGCCCGCAACCTGGGCTTCATCCTGGACTCCTCCCTCTCCATGACCAGACAAGTCAACGCAGTCACATCGGCATGCTTCAACACCCTTTGCATGCTCCGCAAGATCTTCCACTGGATCCCCACCGACACAAGGAAGACCCACGCCCTCGTCACCAGCCGCCTGGACTACGGCAACACCCTTTACGCCGGCACCATGATCAAACTACAGAAGAAACTCCAACGAATCCAGAACGCTGTCGCACGCCTCATCCTGGACGTCCCGAGCCACCACCACATCTCCGGACACCTGGAAAAGCTTCACTGGCTCCCAGTCAGCAAGAGGATCACGTTCCGACTCCTCACCCACGCACACAAAGCCCTTCACAACCAAGGACCCAAACTCATCAACCACCGCGTCTCCTTCTACATACCCACCCGCACCCTGCGATCGATTGGACAAGCCCTGGCAGCCGTCCCCCGCATCCGCAAAGCCACCGCCAGAGGCAAATCTTTTTCCTACCTCGCAGCGAAGACCTGGAACTCTCTCCCCAGCCATCTCCGCTTAACACAGGACCACCTCTCCTTCAGAAGGCAGCTCAAGACCCGGCTGTACGAGCAATAACCCCCTCCCCCCCAGCGCCTTGAGACCCTTACGGGTGAGAAGCGCGCTTTATAAATGCCAATGATTGATTGATTGATTGTGAGCCCGTCTTCAATCCCATAACACGTCGCCATTTGTTGAAGTATGAAGTACCATAAGATAATAGTGCAGTAGCTAATTATTTATTAGAAATAAATTACAAGGGCCCACGAGAGGCTATAAGCAGTGAAGCTCCCCAACGACATCAGAGATGGCAACTGACAAGGGCTCGGCGTGACGTCACATAAGTAGTCTCCGAACATTCGGAGATGACAGCTATGTGACGCGAATGGATAAACATAAACAAAACACTAACGTGGCTTTACATGGCAAGCACTACTCAATTTAAGGAAAACATGCAAGAGAATGGAATCCCATGCTACATTCATGCTAGAGTATCTTAGGGCTGGAGTTATCCCATCAGGCTTACGAGTCCGCAATGTTCCAACACTGTTTGTGGAACTACGTAAATTTCTAGAGAGATGGTCTCACATAAGCAACAGATGCTCAAGAGACTGGATGATTTTAATCATCGAAACAGCAAAAGAACTAGTCGCAGCTCTCAATATAGCAATCCAAGAGCTAGAAGATAAACTCAAAACTAATACAGCTGTGGATGAGGCAAAGTCAAAACTAGATAGCTTAAATGCTGAACTACATGACTTCGAGGAATACATTATTAAGAAAAAAACGGAAAAACTCAAGAAGGATATAAAATGGTTTACCCAGGAGAAGGCATATCCATACCTTAGAGGCAATTACTACCAAGAGTGGCAAAATGAAAATGAGTCACACACATATGTTTACAATAGTAAGAGAAAAGTGGTTACCTTTTCAGATACCAATTCATCGGAATCTGAAGGTGATGCCCCCAACAACTATGAGGATACCTTCCAGGGCCAATGACCCTATAGAGGGAGAGGTGGAGATTACCAATCCTATTATCAAGCTCCACCTCCTTTTTTAGGGAGAGGCCAAGGCCGGAACAGAATTCGCTACACGAAATCAGACAGGAGAGGGTACCAGCAAATGGACCCTCAACCTCCACAGATGTATATGAGGACCAGAAACCACCAATACTGGAGGAACTGAAAAACGAATCTAGAACAGATGTCATACCTATTTTCAACATCCCCACACATATATTGAAACCAGATGAAGCAGCCATCCTGAGTAGAGGACTGTCCTTCGTACCCAACACATACTGCAATAAGTTTAAACTTATGCAGGACATTTTTTCCTTTTTCAGGAAAATTCGCCTTAAGAAATTCTTTTTAGGCAAAGAAGAGGGAGAGCTAGATCAAAATCTATCAGGATGTAAATTGAAATCTACATTTACACCCACTTTGGAGATGGTAGGTCCAGAGGTATCCATCTTTGAAAACTCTGTCCTCAATGACATCAATAAACTTATGAGATATAACCATCACAGTAAACCCAATTTAACAGCTGGAGAGAGAACTGCCCTCTTGAAGTTCCAAAATGCATCGGAACTTACCATAAAACCCTGTGACAAAGGTGGGGGCATGGTCCTCATGGACACCAGAAAGTATGAGGAAAAAGTTCACCAAATGTAGGACGTGGCTGAACATTACAGGCCCATTAAACCAGGGGCCATCACTAAGTTAAAAGAACTTATTGATCGAACAACCAGCAAAGCCTATGAAGAAGAATCCATTTGCGAGAAAGAATATCTATTTCTGAACAAAACCAATGCAACAATCCCAGCATTGTATGGTGTGCCAAAAACACACAAAAATGTCTCAGATCCACCACTACGCCCAATAGTCTCTTCTATCAATTCCTTGACTGAACGACTATCCAAATACGTGGACACGTTTCTATGCCCACTAACAACTCAGTACAAATCCTACATTAAGGATACAGGGGATATCATCAAAAAACTGGAAAATGTACCCTATGACCCTAATAACGAGATCTTGGTTACGCTTGATATTGAAGCGTTGTATACCAACATACCGCAACAAGAAGCAGTAGAAGCAGTAAAAACTCTCCTAGAAAGAACACCAGGAGATAGACCCAACACCTTTATAGTGGAATGCTTGGAAATAGTGCTGAAAAACAACTATTTTGATTTTAGAGGGGATCTCTATCATCAAATTAAAGGGACCAGCATGGGGGCATCTTGTGCCCCAAGTATGGCCAACATATATATGGACGAATACGAACTAAAACACATTTTCAATGAAATAGCTCCGTTCTACGAGAATGTTCATAGATGGCATAGATTCATTGATGACATCTTTTTCATTTGGCGTGGGGATGAAGAAACTCTGGCTATCTTCATAGACTGGTTGAATGCGAGCGACAAGAATTTGAAATTTACTTGCCATAGAAGTACCATATCAGTAGAGTTTTTGGATATAATTATCCAAGCAGAGGATGTAAAGATCTCTGTCAGTTTCTTTAGGAAACCAACATCCAAGAATACTATTCTGGCACATACTAGCTACCACCCAAATTGTCAAAAAGATTCTATCCCCTTTGGCGAGTTCCTGCGAATCAGACGTAATTGTTCTAACATCCAGGACTTTGATAAACACGGGGAAGACCTAAAACAGAGATTGCTTACACGAGGTTACCCCAAACGCCTGATTAGATCTGCCTACAAAAGGGCACGCTACTGCCCTTTTAGCAGGAAACACTCGCCCCAAGAATGACAAAATGGTTTGTGTTGTGAATCATTCGACCCTAAACTTTAAAATAAAGAAGGTCCTGAACAAAAATTGGCATATTTTAAATGCCGACGAAGGGCAGGAGATCATCCAAAAACCTATCCTTGCATACCGTAGAAATCGGAACCTCAAGGACAGCCTTGTACATACAAGGCCCAAACAGAAACAATTGAATTCACAAACAACGTTGGTAGGACCCCCGATCCTAGGTAACCACAAATGCGGCACATGTATTGCTTCTGACAGTGCCCTTGTCACTGAAAATTTGAACTACCAAGGAAAGACAGGCAAATTACGTGACTTTACAAACTGTAGGAGCCAAAACCTTGTGTACCTTATAATGTGCCCGTGTGCATTAGGCTACGTAGGCGAGACAGGTCGTGAGTTTAGAACTCGCTACAGCGAACACAGATCTGCCATCAAAACAAAAAAACTATTAAGCCCTATGGTCCAACACTGTATCGACTTTCAACACAATGAACATGAACTGAGATGGTTGATCCTAGAAAAGATAAAAAACATCCCAGGGAAAAACACACAAGAAGTGAGAAAAGTACGCGAGACTTATTGGATCTATACCCTGGATACAGTCAAAACCGGTCTGAACGAAGAAATAATATGGCACACAAGATAAGGGGTTATTTGCACTGTATACAAAGCTGATTATGCTCCGTATTCCCTGCCTTCATCGATTACCAAAGATCTTACATAACCACTATGACTGTCACATTTTTGAGTAGGCCGACGCAAAGTATGTCAATTTTTATTTTGGGGTGTGTCACCCCACGACGTAGAAATTAATTTCTTACTCTTCATGTCCTGACATCTGCCTTACTCCTACATACGCACACAAACATTGGATCTACCTAAGATGGCGGCTGTGTTTCGCATAGTATTTCGTTAGAATAACCAAGAGCAGGCAGACTATTTGTAATACGCAAACCAGCACTGACCCGTCTCAAGATGGCGACCATGCTCCGCGATGCAAGTGAAGCAGTCAGACTACTTGGGGTATAGCAATACATTACGAAATTGCTCCACATAAGTATATGAGTAGGTCAGATACCTCTTTCCTGCATCTTCACAAAATTGGGCAAATATTTGCACTAATGTTCTGGAATACCTCGGAGAGTAGATAGAAGTTACATAGACTGTATCCGTTAAGTCGCCACTCCATGATGGAGCCGCTGGTAGCATAGACATCCACGCACAGGCAACGTCAGCAATCGCACTACGCAGCTCGTCACAATGCGCTGCAGGTGCTCTGCATTAACAACTTTGTATCATGACTGCCAAGAATATAAAAAGGCAACAGTATCGTCTGCCACTCTATCGGAACCGGTCCACGTCATGAACTTTGGCTGGCGGACATACGCTATTATCGGTAGGTAAGACACCCTGTAGAGAGACTGTATAGATAGTAATTCCGTAATGTAGCAGGAGCCTCATTCTATTTTTTCGAAGACGGCATAAATTTGGGAATAGACAGAATTCGAATGAAGCGCGGTTAGCGATGCTTGCGAGACACCCCCCTACTACAGGTGGAGAGTCAAGATGGCGATCAATATAAGTAAACTTTTTTGAGTGGCCCCAGCGGGAGCGAGTGGGGCAGAGATCATATAATACTTTTACTGAGCGTAAACACCGTAAGGGTAGAGGTTGCCGCTGCAGTAGACAGTTTCGAATAACCGTGGAATCTGCCCCTATGGTTATTCCAACCAGGACCCTGCATAATGTGAATATTTCCTTTTTTCATATTACTGACTAGGGCACCCAATAAGAAGGGCATCATCGACCTCTACGCAGATACCTACAATTGCTGTGGCCTGTGAGGAAGGCAAAGAAACAAGAAAAGATTATAAGGAAGAGCCATTAGGATACGTATAGAACAAGTAGGTCACCAAAAACAGACTGACCCTATGAGAAAGGAACAGACAACTTATTCCGTATTTCTTGTAACTCCTAATGCAATAACTTTCAGCTTTTTTCGTTATATGTAGGCACGAAATGATTATATGAAGGTCGAACTTAACTGTGCTCCCTCGGGATAAGACCCAGAATATGCACTACGTGATGACCCAACAGTTCTGAACTTGAAGATTTAGACGCAGTTCGACTAAGGTACACACAGTATATGCAATACTGGCATATATAGGATAATAACACAGCCATTAAGGATGTATAAATATAAAAAGCCCAGTTACTGACAATATGAAAAATTCTCTTTACAGCACCAGTTAGACAAAGCAAGCTTATGATAAACAACCATAACAAGCGGGTACTGCTACCAGAACATTGATATAGAACAGGTAGACCATGTTACCTTTACTCTTTCAGATTTAGAATGAATAAGGAGAAGCTAGTCTGAATTATTATAAAGAATATTAATAACTTGTATAAAGCGACAATGTTTCTAGATACACATGAGAACTGTTGCAGAACCAGGGTTGTCAGGAATCTATTTTTATATATTTTTTCTGTTTCTTGCTTGTTCCACTCTCTTACTATTCCCTTAAAAACTTTTTCTAACACAACCTAGAGAGAACCAAATTCAGTGGCACTATTGCTAGCTTGACAGTAAAGAAAACCTTTTTGAGTTTCATACTTTGGAGATAAATTGTATATTCTCCTGTGGGATATAGACATGGAAATACTAGGCTAAAATATTTTTTTAACATTATCCAATTGATTTTCAGAAAACCAGTCCCCCACCCTTGCCCGTGACAAAAACACGTAGCAACAGGTCCTGAGGAAGGTGGCACTCAAAGAAGACTAGGCCACCGAAACGTGCGTCGACCAGCTTGTGTGAAACGCCCCAACGTTCAACATAGCATCAGAGGGTTGAATGGTTCACCCCTGTTTGGCTAGTTCTGTGCATGTTGGTATCTTGTTGGGGTGTAGTGTGAATGTTGTTGTATGAAAGTGATATATATGCAGTATGTTCTGAGGTGTAATTGGTGCGGGGTTATCTCTTGAATTTTTGCCGAGATGTGTATGTTTTTGAGAAAAACCTTGAATTTATGCCGAGATTTGTATGTTTTTGAGAAAACTCAGTCAAAAAAGAATCTCCTTGTCAACACACCATACAAACCTATACTTCTTTCATACCAAGGGGATGAGGTTGGACAACAACAGCATAAAAAATCAATAAGAAGAAATAAGTCAGACAAATTTATTGGATATAATAAAAGCAATGTACACAATCAATAAAGTTATTGGCGCAACAAAGAGACAAATTCTTTGTTTCAGTATATGAATATTAAAAAACATGTGATGTACTCAAAATTAAAAACACGACCTATACATAGATGAAAAACACAACATTAAAATTGGGAGCAGCATGAAAGGAACATATTTTACTTATAATCCTGTTCACATAAGGAAAACACCAAATCAAAAAATTGCATGAATTGTGACCAGAATCAATGTCCTTTTCAATGATATGTCACACAGATCAGTGTTACTAGATTTTGAGTGGTTTCCTTTATAAAAGCATCGACGCGTTTCGGTGGGCCAAGATTCACAGCCAGCACCTTCTTCAGGAAAAATATAGTACAGTCCCAACAGTTAAAATCCTATAGAGATACAAAAAAGACATTATGTAGTCCAAATTGTAGCAGCTCTATAGGAAACAAAAAATAAAGCAATAATTGTTAACAAATTGAGTCACCACCAATAATTATCAGTGTTATTTCTTCTTAACAAAATGCTAGCTGTCCAAAAGCATCCTCCATGCTAAATCCATTCTCACCCTGACCACACCACGATCAAACTATATTTATATCACACCACACGGTGGAGTATTGGTGAAATATCACTCACACATAAAATGATGAATATTGAATAAACTCATATAGTAAAGGGACCAATACAAAGGTTGCATCATAAGTAGTGGTAATCAAATTCCCTAGTTGGGGGTCGTATTACTAAAATATCTACGTACCCATGATCATACATCTATGTTCTAGTATAAAGCATGTACCAAACATAATGTGAAAAGGGGGACTTACATGAATACTTTCATGAATCCTTTAATAAGCAATGTCCGTACGGATCCTGCCAACGCTTCTGAACTTTTTAGATTATTTTTGTATTCTTAGACAATTCTTTAGTAACAAACACCCTATTTGAAGAAATAGAAAAGCCATGACAGTCTGCTACAATTCAGTCTAGACAGTAAAATGATCTCAAGACTAGATATTACTAGTATATACCTGGTATTTGGTTACATCCGGGTCTAAATGGACTCACGGACATGCCATCGTATCTATAAATTCTGAATACAGGTTTTCATGAGGCCTACAGAGAGAATGGATATGTATTTGATTTATATTTTCTTGTCAGTAGCCCCAAATTGCCAAAGTAATTTACACTTTTATCAGCATCCAAATCTTTTGAAAAAGTATAGGAATATTCATTAAATGAGGGGCAAAAATTATGATTAACACAGCTCAGGGAGCTTAATTAGAGCAAGCCTATCGCTCTGAAACATGAACGCTGAAAATCCCACCTGACCAAACGGGTGGAAAGAAGGAGCCAAAATATCATGAATATCAAGCCCCAAAGAAAACTAGGTTATGCCAAATATACCTAGTATACATCCTGTGGCTATCTCAATCAAGCTATATATCTGACCATAATGGCATCTATCCATAATGACATCTATACGACCATCAGAACTCACACGTAAACATCAGGCAATGTGAGGACATAACCATAGTTTTCGAGGCAGAATGACCTGGTGCACCTATGATACATAATGACCGTAAACAGGCACGACTGGATAACGTGGCAACCTGGAGCTAAGCTGAAAATGGCTAAGACCGAGAGAGACGGTCCAAAAACCAAAATAACGATAATACGGTATATATTATGAGATCTAAAGTAAATCTAGGGCTTAGCCAGGACCAAACGAAACAGTTCAAAATTCGTTGGATAAAGAGTCAACCCGTTACTCATAAATGAGAAGGCAGATTACAAAGCAGTGCAAGTTGGATAATGTACCTTAAGTACTGTGTCTGTAGTCCGTAACCGTGCCAACGTCTGATGTATAAAAAAGGGATAGGTTGTGTCCAGGGACGGTGCCAAAGGGTCACTAAGGAGAGAATAATTTAATCAAGCCCCGTGTACTAGAATAGAGTAGAATAGAAATGTCAAAAGCCCATCGCTAACTCTGCCACAGTCTTACCTCAGTCTCCACTTGCTCAGATGTGCGTGGCACGGTCTTCCTCGTCGGGTACAATTAAAACTCGGACAACGCCGGAATGCAATGCCGGGCGTTAAATAGCCGCAAAGGGCGGAAATGAATACAGTTCTTCCGGGATATCCATATCTAATTACAGATCCTAAGCACAATATAGGAAAACGAAGGCGCCATCTTGGAATGGAATCATTAGAACAGAAACCGGTTGCCATCCATATCAATGTAGCTAACGTCCAGTCAAATTTCTCACATCCAACCCGAAAAGGTATTATGATGTTTGACAACTAATACGTACCTACAAATATATCTTGATCTAGGGGACATAATCTTGTGAAAGCTTTCTCTTTCATCCACGGAAAAATCCGTTCTGTTTAGAAAAACCGAGTAAACACTACGATCACGTGGTCGTTGGTAAAAACGAGACGGCCCTAAATATCTTAGAACGCCATCTTGGAAAGGTGTAACCGATATACACACTCAACATCAAGGTAAAAAAACACAGGGTGTATAAACAATTATAAGTCCAGAAGACTACTTAGGAGAGCGCTTATTATACTAAACCTCCAAAGGTATAGAAGTAGATAAAATACAACTGCTCGCCAGTAGACAACAGCTAGGTGGACCTATATAAGAAATTAAGATAGCCACAGTTCAATACAGGGGTATAAGTAAATGCCTGATCGGACAGATAGACTCGCAAAGATTATGTCAATATAGATGACATAACAACAGGTTGACTTCCCCAGTATGGAGAATAATGGATGGCAATTCATCACTGTCACTATCAAACTAGAACAATGAGAATATAGATAACACTACACTAAAGTATAAATAGCAAGGCATAAAAAAGACTATCCCAGTATATAGGAAAGTATAGAGGCTAGCCCTAATTCCTGTCTTGGTCACATTTTAACAGTACTATTGGCATGTCTGCAAAATAGAGATACACACTACAAAGCAGCAAGGTTAATATGCCAATCTGAGTCATCTAGCAGCCAATAAATTGTCCCATTCCTCTCTAGAATTCAGGCCCTTGTAGACAGTGTTGAGATGGGAGATGTACCATTGCTCACGTGCTTTGCGTTTATCGGCCATATTACCACCTCTTCTGTCTATTCGGACCTTTTCCAGAATGAACCACACGAAGTCATTCTCGCCATGTCCTGAATCAAGGAAATGGGAAACAAGAGGGGCAGTAAGCTTTTTTGTTTTAATTGCCGATCTATGCTCCTGTAATCTAACTCGTAGCTCCCTCCCTGTTTCCCCCACGTAGCCTAGACCACATGGGCATAGGAGAAAATATATCACATTTTTACTCCTACAGTTGTTCAGAGTGCTAGTTCTCATAGTACGACCATTGTGGGTAATCTCTTTCGTTGGTAAGCATAGAGGGCAGATGTTACAAGTGCCACATCTATAGTTGCCAAAAGCGGGGTGGTTGTCAATTGTTCTTTGATCATCAACCCTAACATCCCGATAGGTGTGCACAAGCATATCTCGTAGGTTGTTGTTCTTTTTGAATGCATATAATGGTCTTTCTAACTTTACCTCTTCATCGTGATTCAGAATATGCCAGTTTCTGTTCACAACATTCTTAATTTGATTGCTCAAATTACAGAATTTACTGACGAACACGACTTTATTCAATGGCTCCTTGATTGTAGCCGGTTTGTTGATCAAAGCAGTTCGATCATAGAACCGTGCACGTTTCAAGGAATGAGTGAGAAGTTTTTTGGGGTAGCCCCTATCTCTGAACTTGCCTTTAAGAACATCTGCGTGTTTATAGAAATCCTGCAAATCCGAACAATTTGAGAAAAACCTTTCTTCTCATTTTGTATTAAATGTGATTTTCTTATGAGAATAATGTAAAAAGAAACTAAAAAGTAAAGAGAAATTAAAAAATGAATAAAATAGATAAAATATACGTACATAGTTGTTGTATTTTCTCCATGCGAACCGACACAAAGTAAAAGCAATTTAGGTCTAGAGGGATACTGTACATTATAGTTTGTTGTTCCTTGTTCCCCCTGTTCCCTGACCTCAAATCAATTTATTAGGAGGTCACCTTGTCTCAAATGTTTACATGCAACTTACCCTGTATTCTTAACAATACATGCTCAACAAAAGTATTTCTCAGTTTTTACTAAATAAGTAAGATATTATAATTCTGTTCTGCATGTATACATCCTTGGCTGTTTCTCTTCCCCTTTCTTTTGACTTTCAATGCCCCCCGAAAAGATGTTAGTTGTACAAAGTGACTGTTCTGTTTCTTCCGTTGTAAAAATGAAATTAAATTCTGGTGCCCTTTCACCACATTGTTGGCCTAAATTAATCTTTAAGAAGATAGCTGACCAATCCGTTAGTCTAAATTAAGCGCATAAAAGGAGTACTTAGGACATTGCACTACCTTAGAATGTGATCAAGAATAAATAGGCTGATCGGAATTATCAAAGTGGATAAAAAAATAGCAACATTTTAATATCATTGAGTCATGTGAATGTGCTCACTTGTTTTAGGTTAGGTATTTTACTATGTGAGAAAAGTGAATATTACCAATACAATAATGGTTTATATATTAGATCTACTGATGAATCAGATATTTTAGCTTTTGTTTAGTTATAGGCTATGTACCAGTCTTTTAATTCAATTGGTGGAAGCAGGCTATGATGACTGAATTGTATCCAAATTGTAATGCTTGTTTCAATGATGCAGTACTGGTTTGTGGTACCAAATTTGCAATAAAGATTTAATTGAATACATTCTTTCAGCAATTTAATTCAACATTTTCAAACTACTAGTTTAACTTTTAACTTATGGGGACAAAGAATACGGATAACAATCTGTGCCAACGTAATGATAATAATAGTAGGCCAATTTCGAGTGGGATGTTCTACTAGTCTGTGGTTGTGTATGTAGCTGGTTTGGACATTTCGAATGGCCATTGTATCTTTCTGTGTCTGGTCTGTCCCTTCTTGCCCTACTGTCGGTCTTCTCTGCGAGTGTCTCCACCATTTGGATATTATTTCTCCTCTGTCATATTATTTTTTAATTGGATGTTAATCCTTTACGTAAATTGAATGTAGGCATTAGCTTTATTTTTTACCATACCACTTTGATGTTGGTTTGTTCAACACTACATCCACAGGGCTTGCATAGACACTCTGGTCAATCTAAAGAAGGAGGTAGGGTTGTTTACAGAAAGTCAGCAAGGAGAGCAAGTCTACAGATGGTGAGCAAATGTTCCTCTTGTTAAATCTGATTGTGGACAAGACTGGGGTACCAACAGGTCATATTTCGCCACACTGGTCTTGCCCAGTGACTCAAGCGTATTGGAATGAATTTTTAGGTTGTATAAAAAGTGCTACAGATGTCACTCTCTTGTCTTGGAGTCCTCTCTTGTTGTTGAGTGCCCTATCCCGTGTTTCAGCTTTCTTTTCATGATGAGTATCTTCTTAATAGCGAAATGAGAAATCTCTCATTTATCTACTGATACCGAGTGGCTCAATGGGTCTGGGAGGAACCAGTGGCCCGTGGCCGAGCAAGTCTGTCCGCCCAAACGAGTGAGCGCCCAGGCCAGAGGACTGTCCCACGACACACCGAAAATCTGTGATCTGAGGTAAAACTCCCACAAGGTGGAGGTAAATTCATATTACCGCCTAGACACTGGACCGGACTGCAGCTGGTACCCCTGTCTTAATTACCATAACAATTAAGTATGGTTTTTTACTTTAATATTTGCACCTTTTCTAAGCAGAGTGACATTGTTTAAGGTCCTGATGAATGCCGTAAACTTCTAGTCATCTGGCAGAAACATGTTGACCATTTACGAATAGGACATCCTTTCAGTCTTTCACATCACTAGCTTTTTTAATACTGGTCTATGGGGACACATATTAAATTCAGCTTAGTCACCCATGAGCTAGTTTTAAACACACACGATTCTCTTTTTTGCACTCTGCCCCTCACCCCAATTGTTGAAATTGGGTACATCAAAACACCTCACGCTCCTCTCTATAGTGAGAGTTGTAGCCCACACTGGATACCTTGCGGTAACTGTGTGCAAGAGGGGACCCAATGATGAAGCATGTCACCTTTGGGTGAGGGAGGGTTCTCGTCTTTAAGACGTAGATTCCCCCCACCCCTTTTTTCTCCCTTTTCTCTTATTTGAAGATAAGATTGGTTTCCAGAAAACCAGCATCGCAATATTTTGTGTGAATACCAATCAATGGGTCAAATCCCAGCACATAATAGAGCACCTGGCACCTTAAAGAAAGAACATGGGTCCAGCGTTTGCCAGAGAATGGTATGTCTATAACCTGCTTTGACCCCTCTTATGATGCACCTTATCACACAGGGAAGTTAATGGTCAAAGACCGCAGAAATGCTGCTTGTGCGCTTATTGCCTTGATATGCTATCTCCTGTTCATGGGTAGGCCACTGTCCGTTTATGCCTCCTTCCCAGGCATTGATCCTCCAGGAATGATTGTGATCTTCCTGCAAGTTGTGATTATGACTGCTAGTTAAGAATACATATGAACATAGTTGTACAGATAATTATTCATTATTTTATTATTTGTTTTTATAGTATTTTTTCTATTACTGTATGATTTCTGCAACACCTATAATAGTTACCCTGGTCTGTAGAACTCAACACCCTGATACGTGATCTACATACTTTGGGACAGATTGCTCACCGACAGAGGACTCAGATTATTTATAGAAGGTGTTCATCCAAAGTGGACCTCCTATTAGTATGGTTGATTACCATCCCCATATCTTGGCTATGACACGACCAATGATTTATAGTTAAGGAGTGTTGCCTTTTAATCACACTCCAAGTTGCACTCCAAGATGCTGAATACCATCCCTGGTGAATATGTCTATTCTATCATGACTGAGACCCATCACCTCTACCAATGTGAAATATGTTTGTGAGAGTGCATATGTGTTGCATGTTCCAGAGTACACAAGTCATTGCTTACCCAAGTTGGATCACTCCAATGCATGTCAAGCCCGAAGAAAGAAGGTTGCAAAGGTAGCCACTTTAGGCCTTGAGATAACGACCCCATTTTTCCTTTGCATATTGCTGTCAAAAAGTCAGAATGGCTGGAGGACTGTAAGAGAAATACACATTTCCTGCAATTACATGAAATCAAAGTCACTAGTATGTTTGTTACCTTCAGACTTAACTGTACCAGAAGAAATATATACGTGAACTTAGTTAATCTACCCTGCCCCCAAAGTTTTAATTGCTGCCCGCTAGACTTGGCTTTTTCAGCAGGTTCACCCCCAGACTTTGAGCTTTTTGGCCTCCTGTTTTCGACTGATTTTTCATTGTTTTATGGACTCTGGGCACTTTACTACTGCTAATCAGCGCTAAAGTACATATGCTCTCCGTGTAAATTGTGCTTATGCTTTGGTGTTTCCATGATTGGCTTGTTTGATTTACTAAGTTCCTAGTAATGTGCACATGTGTACCCAGGGCCTGTAAATCAAATGCTGCTAGTGGGCCTGCAGTACTGATTGTGCCACCCACATAAGTAGCCTTTCAAAGGGTTCTCAGACCTGGCACTGCAGTGTCTGCGTGCAGTTTTTACTGCCATGTTGACCTGGCAAGTGCACCCACTTGCCAAGCCCTAACCTTTCCTTTTCTTACATGTAAAACACCCCTCAGGTATGTCCAAGATACCCCAATGGGCAGGGTGCAGTGTATGTGAAAGGTAGGACATGTACTGATGTGTGTTGCATGTCCTAATAGTGAAATACTGAGTATTTAGTTTTCACTGTTTAAAGGCTATCTCTCTCATAGGTTAACATGGGAGTTGCTTGGTAGCTTGCCAGTGGGAGCTGATAGAGAAATGGAGTTCAGTATGCCTGAACTCAGAATTTTAAAATACATCTTTTTAGTAAAGATTATTTTGAAATTGTGTGTTTGAAAATTGCTCTTTTAGAAAGTTGGTATTTTATTATCTAACCATCCTGTGTGCCTCTGCCTTTTGTGTATTCCCTGTCTGGGTCTAGAGCGACAGAAGCAGTGGATGTGCATTCACACTAGACAGACACATGCCGGGGGTGGGGGTGTTGAGGTGTGTCCTGCCTTTCCTGGGTGACTCATAGCCAGGCTGAACAGACCTGGCTGCATTTATAGTAGTGGGAGGAGTTGTTGCTTGCACCTGCATGGACTGTGGCTGCCTCTCACAAGCTGTCCCCACCTCCTGTGGTAAACCTGGCCTGAGCCAGGCTGAACTGGTTTATGTGTGCCAGAGGAACTTTGTACCAACTTTAAAGGAAAATGTAGTATAAATATTGGGGGCCTGACCCCAGAACTTTTGATTACTGCTGGACTAAGGAACCTAGACAGTATCAGACCACAGGAGGTAGCCCATAAACCACAGTGAGACTGGGGCGGTACATGATATCTAACAACAATGTCTCAATGTGGGATTAATTGGAAGGACAAGTTATTCCAAGGCGAACCGTATCATAGAGTATCGGAGGAATGAATCCATACAGGGAAGACGCAGGGAGACCAAGAATGTAGGGAAGAATTATATTTTCAACACATGATGGACATATTACGTCATATGTACATATCATACAGGTGAGAAGCACTGCGTGACACTTAGTGGAAATGTAACCAACAATCGTATCATTTAACAATAAGTAGACATACTTCATGTAACTGAAAAAAGGGGACATAAATTATTTAAAAACAAATTGCAACCAAAGTCGACAAAAGTACATATGTAAATTGGGGTAGGAAAAGAACAATAGTAGGTGGACCACCAAAAATTGGCATGCAACCAAAGATTGGTAAAGCTGGAGAACGTATCAGCTAGACAGATTAGGCAGTAGGCAGGAGAAGGTCATAATTATGCAAGGGTGGAATTCCATTCGTCAAGAGAATTCAAGCCCTGTTCAATGGTGTTGAAGCGAGCAATCCAAACGGCATTCACACCTATTCAGAAGTCTTTGAATGTCTCCGCCTCTTAATGGAGTGGACGGTTTGTCAATTACTAGCCAGGTGAAATCGGCTTCATTGTGATTTTTTTCTTTGAAGTGGGAGACCAAAGGGGCTGTTAGGACCCACATCTAATGCGGCTACGATGCTGCAGGATGCGGTCCTTGACCATCTGGGTGGTTTGTCCGATGTAGAGTTTATTATCTACTTATTGTTAAATGATACGATTGTTGGTTACATTTCCACTAAGTGTCACGCAGTGCTTCTCACCTGTATGATATGTACATATGACGTAATATGTCCATCATGTGTTGAAAATATAATTCTTCCCTACATTCTTGGTCTCCCTGTGTCTTCCCTGTATGGATTCATTCCTCCGATACTCTATGATACGGTTCGCCTTGGAATAACTTGTCCTTCCAATGAATCCCACATTGGGACTAAGGAACCTGCCAGGAAGAAGGGCTGGAAAAGCTGGCAGAAGGAACTGCCACTTTGCAGTGTGCTTTGCTGTGTTGGCCTGCTGCTTGCTGCTTCTGCCTTGGCCAGTGAAAGGACTGGAATGTACTTTTATCATCCTGCTATTAGAGTTTTCTCCATGGGCTTGAAGTAGAGCTTGCCTCCTGTTGGAAGCATCAGGGAAATCAAAGACTTCAACATCTTCTAGGTACCCACTTCTGGGACTGTATGTTTCAGCTACCACAGAGGGGAAAAGGTAACCAGATGCCATCAACAACAACGTTGCTGGCTCAGTGACCTGAAGGCAACACAGAGGGCACCGCCACACTTCGTACCGCAACCCTAGTCTCACCGACAACGACGTCTGCCCCCACCACCGAGCCACTGCTTGCACTGTGACCTGTGGGCACCGCACTCCACACAACCTCACTTCACACTGCCACCCTGGTATCCCCAACGACAACACAATGCCATCACCGATGACGTTGCCTGCACCATGACCTGTGGACACCGCTCTTAGAGAATACGGAGCACCGTCCCACTGTCCACCGCAGCCCCAGTCTCACCAATACCACTGCTCCAAGCTGACCTCGGTGCTGCTGCCTGCATTGTGGTTTGGGGGCACTGCTTGTAACTTACACGACTCACTGCCCCGTCCCACATCGCAGCCATGGACCACCGATGCCAGTGCCATAGATTACATTGCCTCAACTGACGCCACTCCCTGCACCACGACCTGTGGGTTCCGCACACTGCATTTCCCCATCTCGCACTGCATCCTCGGGTCTACCGACAACATTGCTTCAGCAACGACGCAGCTGCTGCTTGCACCATGACCTGTTAGCACCGCAACGAGCACCGCCCCACTTCAGCCCGGTCTCACCGACGCTGCTGGACGACCGTCACCGAGTCGCTGCCTGCACCGCAACCTAAGAGCACCGCATGTCACACCACTCCACTTTACACCACAGCCCGATGCCTGCTGACACCCGTGCTCATGACTTCAAACTCATGGAGTTTGACCTGCAATGACCCGACGACCACTGCACCAACTCCCGGAACCAACGCCTGCCAACGCTGCTCCTTTTGAGCTCACCGCAAATGTCCGACGTCCTGCATCTCCCCGACACTGTAGCTGGCCCGCGATGCCGCGGTCGGCCATAACTGTTGGATTTGTCTGCTCACGATGCCGTGATAGCCCAGGACAAAACTCTCAACTTCAAGGAACTGTATATAATGCCTATTTCTGCTTTATTGGTATTGTGGATTACTGTATGTTTGATTTTTATTGTTTTGGTCTTGTTTTCCACAGATAAATATTGGATTTTTACTAAAACCGATATGTGTCCTTTTGTAGTGTTTTCACTGTATTAATGCGGGTTATGCACAAATGCTTTATACACTGCCTCTGAGATAAGCCTGACTGCTCGTGCCAAACTAACAAGGGGGTTAGCAGGGGTTATTTTAGATGTGTTATCCCCTTATCCTGACTAGAGTAGTGGATTCTGCCTGGCTTAGGTGCATACCCTAGCCAGCCAGAAAACCCATTTCTAACACTGCCAAACTCTGGCTGGTCTCACCCCCTGTATTTTTTAGTAACAAGCATTGGCAAAGCCAGTAGGTCTCGCCTATGTGAGAGCTATTGGCTTTGCCAATGTCTTTTAGCCATGTTGTGCAGCAGCATTTAGTATGGCTAAAGTAAATGGCGTAGAGTAGAGTGGCATAGAGAGGCGTGAAGTAGAGTAGAGTAGCGTAGAGTGGAGTGGAGTTGCATAGAGTACAATGGAGTAGTGTAAAGTTGAGTGGGGTGGGGAGAGTGGCACAGAGAAGATTACAGTGACGTAGAGTGGCAGAGAGTTGGGTGGAGTGGAGTAGAGTGGTGTGGAGTAGAGTGGCGTGGCGTGGCACGGAGTACAGTGGTATAAAGTAGAGTGGCATTGAGTAGAATGCCATAGAGTGCTGTAGAGGGGCATTGTGTGGAGTGGAGTGAAGTGGCGTAGAGCAGAGTGGAATAGTGGCATAGAGTAGAATGGCATAGAGTGAAATGAAGTGGTGCAGAGTAAGAATGGCATAGAGTGAAGTGGCATAAAATGGAGTGCCGCAGAGTGGAATGGCACAGAGTGGAGTGGTGTGGAGTAGTGTCATGGATTAGTGGCATGGAGTGAAATGGCGTAGAGTGGGGTGTAGTAGATGAGTGTAGAGTGGAGTAGTGTAGAGTGGAGTGGTGTAAAGTTGAGTGGCGTAGAGTGGGTGGCATAGAGTAGAGTGAGGTGACATAGAGTAGAGTGGAGTAGCATAGAATAGAGTGGCATAGAGTAGAGTGGCATAGAGTGGTGGAGAAGTGGCAAAAGGTGGAGTGGACAGAGTGGCTTAGAGTAAAGTGGAGTGGTGTAGGGTAGAGTAGAGAGGCATATTATAGAGTAGCATAGAGTTGACTGGCACAGAATAGTGCAATTATGTATGTGAGTAACTAAAGCATCAGTAGAGCTGACAGTTAGGGTGAAAGCAACACACATAAAAAGACTATATGCCATGCAGAAAGATGAGGAAGAACACATGAACTTGGTCCGTGCACCAGGGAGGAACTAATACAAGAGAGGAAGGCACATCTATGGGAGCTAAGCAATTGAAAGATTGCAAATGAGAGTCACTGTTGCAATTGGGTTCTGCCCATTCAGTACGGACCAGATTTTGTTTGCTTTTTGGATCACCCAGTTTGGGACTTTTTGGTATGGGTGAGTCTCACTACCTGTGTCGCACCCATGGTAATCACGCGGCAAATGGACTGCCCGTGTTTACTGCCAGTGTCGGCTTTTTAAGCCATTAAAAGGCAGCTGCAACACAGGAAGGGTAAGGGGCACTTAGCTGGTTACACATGAATTTGTGCACACATGTGTTGGACGTAAACTGGTATCTGCACACAGTTAGTCTGGAGCAGTGGGGACTCTGCAGGATTAGATATTGACCTGGGGTAGTCCTTATGTTAGTGTACACTAATAATGAAACTCAGTGTGATTTACTGTTTTGGCTGTAGTGACACTTAATTACAAACATAGGCAGAGAACTGCCTTATAGTGCAGTTTCACTTCCCTTTGGTTGATAGAGACCAGTGACGTATCGAATTAGGGTGTAACAAAATCAATCCTACAAGGTCCAAAAAGATATCTGTACAAAACATGGGTCAGCCAGAATTGTCATATTTCTGTGGCTCAGCTCAGGAGCAGAGTCCAGGCCTTTTGTCACCCTGCTGTGCCCAGTTAAATACATTCATCTCCAGCAGCAGAAACAAAGGCCTCCCCAAGCAAATGGAGCAATTAGCAGTGCTTCATTCAGCTCCTGATGGGAAAAGGGGTTGGGAGGAATGATCTGCATCAATCAATCAGCTGTCACACTATACCTGGAATGGACCCAAGCCCACTGAAGAAAGAAGGGAGCCCAGACCTCTGGAGTCAACACATGGAGGGTCTCCCCTTTGAAAATCTAGTGAGAAAGGTGTAGCATGGCCGTTAGGGTAATTGTCGACATTGCTAAGTTAGCATGAGCTCTGCCACCATGATGCTGCTTTTGCGCACGCTACTACATGACTTTATTTCGCAAGACTCTGTTTGGGCCTTTCACATGAGAACTGTCTGGTTTCTGCGTTCTCTGCCTGTTCCTGGAGTTTAGTCTGAACACGATGTGCAAGGTCGATAAACAATGCCCCTTGTTATTCTGTTCTGGTCAGTCCCTAGCACTTAGACAAAACATGCTACACAGCTGCAGATGCTGGAAACCTGTGCTTTGATATTATGTGATGACATGTTGGTTTAACACACACTTGGAGAGGGACCTTTCCAGGGAGAAGAGCTCTGCATTTCCTAGGATGTAAAAACTACAGTCTAGGCACTAAGGTATGGGGTCTGCTGACAAAGCCCAGAGATCTTCCTTTATATAATAAAACTTCCTCTAGCCAAGGGTGGTTAGGCCTTATAGTCCTTTATCCACTGTCTGCATACGATGATTTCCCCTTTCATAGTCTATGGACTTGCTACAATGCTAACTGTTTTAGGTTTATGCGTTTTTCTGCTGGTAGTGTCCCGTATACTGCATTATAGAGCACGATAGTTAAAATAAACAATTTAAATTATTTCAGTGACTCTGACTATTCTTATTGTGGACAAGTACGAGTGAGTGAGCGAAAGGATACGTCTTGCTACCGCAATTCTTGAGAGAGTTGAGAGGGTTGTGTTTTGGGTTGTCTAATCCTTTGTAGCTTCGTGATTATGTAAGAGAACGAATGAGGCACTAAGGTTCTGGGATTTTGGGTACTGAGGTGGTAGGAAGTCTTAGCCCCTACACACCGAGGTCCTGTTTGCCTGCACATAGTTCTCTGTGTGCAGAATCCCCCAACATGTCGTCGCCAACATTTGGTCTGGTACTTATCTGCGAGACGCCTGAGGAGTGCTTGTGCTTGTCCACAAACCCCTCACTTCTGTTTCTGGAGACGGTTGTGACGGTGTAGCCTCCTATATTGTGATGTTTTATAGGTTTTTCAAGCTTGAATTTTAAAATGTCTTTCTCTTTCTTTTTACCCATTATTGTGCTGACAATCATAAGTTGTTGTTCTTCTACTGATTATGGCGGTTGCCACAGCAGCACCTAACCGCCCACCGCTCACTGCGTATTTGACTCAATATGGAGTCCCTGATGCTGGTGTTGCGCTTATTTTTGTTGTTGAAGTGGATGCAGCTCACAGATTCAAGGTCTTTTATTCTTGGGTCACCTTTTCGGCAGTTGATGGAACAGATAAGTTGTTTCACGAGTATACTGCCACTGCCCTTCCACAGAATTATCGACCTTATAAATCTCTTGAAGTTTTGCTAATGTCTTGGCAATATACTATATGGTTTAATGGTGCCCTACCTCACCCTGTAACTGGAGTCCATTTAGGCCCTCTGTCAATTGATGGGGCCACATGGCTTGGTTTGGCTGGGTATACCCCACATCCAAATTATCCTAATGTTCCAGTCGCAGAGCTATGCATATTACATACGTATTATATACTTCATTAATACGTATACATAGAGCTGCTATTCAGTTCGTGTTGCGCAACTTCCAGGTGGGACCACGTGGTGTTGCTGCACAACCTCCGGGACCTGGTGGCATAATCATCAGTCCCGTCATGATTAATTCGTTAATGGGCAAGCGACCGCAAAATAAAGACAAACTTCCTTAATGGCTTGCTGAAAGGTTTGGACAACTCGAAGCTGTTTTTCCAAATACCACACCTGTGGAGAAACACAGAATCCTGACAATGAGTTTACCTAAAGGCCTGGTTCCCGAGTTAGCTGATTTTAACACTTGAGGTACAGTGTTTGCAGCGGTTTATTTGATGAGTTTCGGCACCCCCTCAATGACCGTTCTCCCTTCGGTGATTAAACGTATTCAAGATGAACATTGGTCCGAGCAAGGCCCTGGAGTTGGGAATGAGACCGGTGGGAGTGTTCGATATTGTTTGAGATATGATCCTTGCTAATGTTAAGGGTGATGCATTAAGCTTGCAGGTGGCGCAACGCTTGGAGGCTGTTGCAGACACAGACAAACAGCGCGAATTGCCTAAGATTATTGCTAAAGTTTATAAAACCTTAGGGCGCAATAGTTTGGGAATTAAGCCTTTTACTCAAACTCAACCTCAAAATCAATCTCGACAGAAAGCCCAACCAGATATGAAAGGGCGCCCGTTCTTTCCTAAAAAGAACTAGAAAAACAAAAAAACAGAGGCAGCAACAACAGAAGCAGGGTTCGCGT
This sequence comes from Triturus cristatus, assembly GCF_964204655.1. NCBI lineage: Eukaryota > Metazoa > Chordata > Amphibia > Caudata > Salamandridae > Triturus > Triturus cristatus. The sequence goes on from NC_140582.1 coordinate 945,957,120, forward strand.
ACTGGTTCACCCACACCTGAATTTTCTAAGCTTACTTATGATTTGTGCGATAGCGCAAAAATTAAGTATCCTGATAGATTTCAAGTCCCTGATCAGCGCTCTCCTTGTTCTTTACAGGACTCATGGGACTCTCGAGTCAGTGGAGGGGAGAGACAGGATCGCAGCAAAGGTGCGACCACTCAACAGGGAGGGGATCAACCTCGTCAGTTTGACGTGAAGACCATACAAGAGGGACTGCCTTGTTTTTGAACACGTATCAAAAAAAGAAAGTTGCTGCTTTAACAGCTAAATATGCCTCAGACGGTGAGGACGCTCCTCCTAGACTGGCGATGGGCAGTGACTCTGCTCGACAGCGCAGCGGAGGTTACCATAGTGTGGGAGGCACTGCATCTCTTTCTGGAGACGAGAGAAACTGTTATATTTATTACATGGGAAACAGCTGATACTCAAGTTGCTCCCTCGGATAGACTCTATGAAATTGTCCTCCAAATTGAGGGTGATATACAGAGTACGATTACAGAGGTTTTTTGGGAAAATCTCACTTCTTCTTATGACATTTTGTTGGCAGAGGCGGATTGGCCTCCACCTTTTGTTTTGGCTGCTTCTAGAGGGGAGGACGTGATTCTTCCGAGTTTTTCACCATACGTCCCTGAGGAACATGCAAAGGCTTACGCAGCGGAGTTGGCTTTGGCCCTTGCCCTGGCAGTGTACTGTAATGAAGTGGGCTGGGATAGGGATTCACCGGCACACGAGATTCCATTACAGTCTATGCCACAGCCACAACAGCAATATCCAATCAGACGGGAGGCTACAGCTCCTGTTTGTGACATTCTGATTCAATTGGAATATCAAGGGGTAATTGAATCCTGTATATCACCGATAAATAATCCTCTTTTTCCAGTATCAAAACCAGACGGTTCACATCGCATTGTATTAGATTATCGAAATTTGAATAGTCATTGTCGTACAGAACACCCAAAGCTCTGTGCTAGTGAACAGCATAGTTTGTAAAAAATATAAGACGACACTGGATATATCCAATGGTTTCTATAGTCACAACTTGGCTCCTGAGATCTGTGACTTGAAAGCATTTACCGCACGTCGGAAATCAGAAGAAATTTACACGCTTGCCTGTGGGGTATAAGAACAGCCCCGGAGCTTTTGCTGCACGTGTTGTGCCTTCATTACACAACATAGACCCTGATACGTTCTCGTACATTGATGATATTTATCTGACAGATGATGAGCTGATGCCACATCTAGTCCGAGTCAACCAAAATATATTATTGTTTGCCGACTATGGATACAAATTTAATTTTGCAAGATTAGACATCGCTTGCTTGGCGGTGCTATTTTTGGGCTACGAGCTCAACAATGAGGGTAGGGGGTTAGGCCCCTAATTTCTGGAGAAATGTGCACAATTGTAATCTCTGTCTACACTGAAGAAGCTTCAGTCTTTGCTGGGATTTCTAAATTTTCGGAGGACATACATTCCTGATTATGCCCCGCGTATCAAACCACTCTATGCGTTGATACAACCTACATTTACTTCTGCCTGCTGGCTACCTGAACATACCTCTATTCTACGATCTTTGCACTCTGATCTGCTAGAGACTAACTTCTTGTTGACGCGTGATAATTCTACGAACCTGGTCATACGTAATGTACTGTACTGGGGACGGTGGGTTTCTTGTACCTAACGTTCAATGAAGGGGACACAGTACCAATTGCATAAAAATCGCATTTGTACACAGCAGCGGAAATGCGGTTTTGGAACATTGAAAAGATTTTGTCTGCTGTCCAAATGGTGATTCTGAAAGAATGCTCGCTGGCGCAGGGAAAACGCATTCTGCTGGTTTCGCCTATCCCTGCTTTAGAAGCAGTGACTAAGGCAAGTGTACCAAACTCTAAGGCTTTACATCCCCGTTGGATCCAATGGGCTACTTCTTTGACATCGGCTGATGTCATGTTTATCTTTGATCCTGCTCTTGAGACACAGGAGTTTTTACAATATGAACATGTTTATCCTCCTCCGGTGTCTTTGCTTCCTTTGGATGAGTGTAAATGTATCATTTACACCGATGGCTCGCTCAACCAGCCATCGGGTCCAAACATGTTTTTTTCCGCGGCTTGCACCATTGTTGCTGGTTCAATCGTAAATGGTGAATTTAAGTCTTCGATTGTGCATACGCAAGCTCTTGTAGACTGTGCGGCGCAATTGGCTGAGCTGTAGGTACTTATTCTAGCTCTTGAGTTTGCCGATCCTAATGTGTATACTCTTATTGTGTGCGATTCTTAATACTATGTCCAGTCTTTTAATGACAACCTGTTCTTTTGGTCTCAAAATGATTATTGAGACTCTAAGGGCTGCACAATAAAGCATAACATGCTATGGGTTTGAGTGGCAGAGCTTAAAAAACTTCTGCCGCTCACACAGGTTATTCACACTCTTGGCCATCAGCGTGTGGGAGCACATGCTGTTGGTAATTCTTTGGCTGATGAGTCAGCCAAATCTGCAGTAGCCACATGTTCCGTTGCAGCAGTTACTTGGTCCATGACTGAAATAGATAATGAGATTCTGGCAGCGATAGCTGCTACGAAAGACAGAACTGCTTACTCGCAGGGCTTCCCGTCTAAATATTCTTATCATTTATCTACCGAACAAGTTCCTTATGTTTCACTTCTGTCAGTTGGTGATCGGCTCATTCCCAACATGGACCGCAGACTTCCATTGATCATAGCAGCACAGGCAGGCATGGCTTCTGCACATGATGGTGTGTCTGCGACAGTGTCTATTCTGCAACAATGTTATTGGTGGCATGGTTTATATAAACATACTCATAGTTAAATGCTTTCTTGTGACATTAGTTAACAAATCAAACCATTTACAGTTTCACGTCCACCGCAGACGCAGGTATATATTTCAAACCAGCCATTCAGCTATATATATATATATATATATAGAGCTTGATCACTGTGGTCCATTGACTTCAGATACTGCATATAGATATATTTTTGTTGCAGTTGATTCGTGCACTCGATTCCTCTAGGTTTGGCCACAAGGCAGTGCTAACGCTCAAAATGTCATTAGAGATTTGCGTGTCTTGTCAGGACATTTGCCTGCGGCACCTTCCATTCAGACCAAGGTCCAGCGTTTGCCTCCAAGGCATACAAGGACGCGATTAAGTCTTTGGGAGTGCTGGTGCAGTTTTCTTCTCTATACCGGCCTGAGGGCAATTCTATAGTGGAGCAAATGAACTGTGACTTAAAACAATCTTTGACAGCTAGAGTCTTAGGTACTGTCTAGAGAAGGCTGGCCCATTTGTATGGGGTACAACGTGCATTTAATAATCTCCCAAGAAGATCTCTTTGGCATCAAAATGTTTTGTGCCTGACCTTGATGGTCTGCCACATTTGACATAGATAACCATTCAACTATGTTACAGGACCTTCAAAAGACCCATGACAGCTATGCTACCGAACATATGCCCTCTTCCACTAACGCGGCAATGCTGATTCCTGTCACCAGTTGGCTTCCTAAGATTGGCATCTGGTACGAGAAAAGCTGGAGAGCGAAAAAGAAAATGGACTCTCTTATCGTGCACTGGTCCCGGTTCTTGGATTGAAGGGTACTCGTACAGTGATACTGCCACCTTTGCCTGGTCGCAAATACAATAAATACGATACATTTAAATTGATATTTTAAAGCTACGCCGTCTGTCCGATTCTGAATAGTGTGACTTCGAGTGTTTCATGCAACGCTCTTACTTTGCATCTGGTGACGTCTGCATCTCTCACTGATTTCTGTGTCGTTGATAGTTAGATGGAAAGTCTGGCTAGTCTTTTGCCTACTGTGCCTTTGTCCACGAGGCCTTCCAACGCGGACTTTGAGTATACTTATCCTGCTGATGAGTTCCATATTGAGGTACCGCACAGTCCTTTACAACATGATGCTGATGCTGCAATGCCACTGTTGCTGAACGTGGATGCAAGCGGTTATTATGAGGACCGTATGAGTTTCTCATATGACTCTTCTTCATCTTCTTCTGTGGCATCTCCACCATCAAAATAAAGTATTTTCTTCTCTTGGTTCAAAAAAACGTATCTGATCCTACCCTGGACCTACATCTGGTTGGTGCTTATCGTAATTTTCCTTCTTATATCAATTGGATTTGTGAAAGTTTTCTTCTTGCTCATCAATGGTCATTATCTGCCAGAATGCTCTGCTGTAAAGTTGATTGATGGTATTCTGGCTCCCGACACATTGTCCCGAGGCCCGGACTGGCCGTAGCGGGCACCGGGCAATCCCCCGGTGCGCCGCACGGGTGGGGGCCGGTTTTGGGCCCCTGGGGGCCGTTTTTGTTACAGGGCCGTTTTTGCAGCATAGCTGCAAAATCGGCCCTGTAACAAAATCGGCCGAAAACCGGCCCTGGCAAAGAGCTCGGAGGCACCCCCAAGCCCCGGGGGGCCGGCCGAGCACTTTGCAAGGGCCGGTTTTGGTTCCCAGACCTGCCCTGATTGTCCCATATCATGAAACATGATCAAGCCCTTGTGAACATTTCGGCTTTACCAGTTGCAGACGGCATCGTTTGGAATAAAGTGGCATTCAAAATTCATGGCCGGACGGAGTTCCTCAAGATACCATACGTGTTTCGCATCTCCTTAGGATATGTGGGAACACAGGGCATACATTCTGATGATTGGGATGTACAAGCTGTTCATTCATTGTTTTCTGCTTTGAAATATTATGCTGCTTTTAATGCTGAACATTTGTATTTAAATACTGCCAATTATGCAGATTTATTCTGCTATTAACATAATGGTCACCATTTCTTGAACAAAACAAACACGTTAAGACCCATTTTTAACTACACACTGTGGGAACATTGCCCAACTCCATTCAAAAACACTTAAAAATAAATTCACTTATTTCACTGATTATAACTCGTCTAATACAGACTCCTATTACTTTAAACTAAAATTGCCTTTTCAATCAAAATTAATTTTGACACATACGAAGTTAATATATTCAAACAGTTTTAGGACTGATTTGGCCTTACATGGTTATGATCACTTGAAGAATACCATTGATTTAAAATCGATTTGTGGTTCTAAGATTTGGCAGATGCAAGGAACAGAAGCTTTGCGTCGTGCATGTCTGATACCAACTCAAATATTTTTTTTGAATGGCACGGTGCACCAGACTACTTTTTTGGCCTGGCTACTCCCAAACATTTTAATACTCCTTCATTTCTGTCATTGGCTGAATTCGATGATTGGTGTAATCACACCACTTATACAATAGATGTCCTAAAAGCTCTGTTTCAAAATGACAGTTTCAATATCTCTGATGTTTACCCGTTGGTGTGACAAACCAATTCTAATGCTTGTCAACTGCATTTTTATAATGCGACAACAGGTTTTACACAAACTAGACCTGATCCCCGATACCCACATTCACACATGGTCACCACATAGTCAGTGGGAAAATTGTGTCAACAGTGGTTAGAACATTCCACTCTGTCATCTGTGAAACAACATCTGTCACTCTTGTCAAGCGATATCAACTTGTCTGATTTTCTCTTGGGTCCTAAATCTCCCAGATAAAACAGATTTATCTATGCAACATACAATAAATTATGGAAACTTTCTCAAATTGAGGCAGCAACCCATCTGCACCAAATTGACTAAGCTAATATTGTAAAAGTTCTTCCAGTAGTAGATAATAGCATAAATACACTGTCTTCCCGCATTTATGCTTTAGATAATATTGTTTCCTCCGTTATTGATATTGTTCAAAATTATGTTTCCGTGCTATATCATGGTCAAAGTCAATTACGATCTGTAATTGAATTTGCTTGGACATTACAGACACTCAAAATGGGTAAAGTACCATGGGATTATATAAAAGTTTCTGCTTTCTTTTTGCCATTTAATCTAACTGAGAAACAGAAATTCCTGTCCTTGAAAGATGCGACATACACACTGTTACACATTGAACAATTGGAGTACTTGCCATTTTCTGTAGCGGAAACTGATTCCGCTGTATGGTTGATTCATGGCGTTATCTCTCTGCCTTTTTCACTGTTTCAATATAAATCTTGCATGAAACATTTCCCAATTGGCTGCTTTGAACTCTTGGTAGTGCCTTCCTACATGAGTTATGGTCCCTTCCATTTACCTACAGATGTCAATGGGAGGATACAGAAGTTTTCCTAACAGGGGGGGACTGCAATTCCACAGTAGGACACTCCCTAGTTTGCAAACAAGTTAAATTGCACGGCGCTTGTAATGTGTCCGCACCTAATCTGGCTTGTTTTTTAAAAGGATTGCCAGTTCCGGCAATAATTCCCGCTATCACATTGCTTTCTAATGGCAGTTATCTTATTTTGAACAACAACGACTGCTGTGGTTTGCAGGCAGGCATCCCGTATATAGTAACGGTTTCCCACCGTGTTACTTGTTGTAGCAATGTGCTTTTTACACCCCCACATGAAGCTGTAGATGGTTCCCTTTGGCCTTCCCTTCCAACTTTGAAAACAGATTTCAATAAATTAAGCAGGCTCAAAGCGCTATTGTTTCAACAAGAAGTGGCTCTCACTTCGGCTAGAGAGACCTTTGAATTACAGGTGGCTAGAACATCTTGTGAGATTCAGTCACTGCTGACCACAAATCTCCCACTTCATTTTGGAGAACTGATACATGGAATATTTAATGCGTCTGATACAGAAGGCCTTGCTAATTTTTTTTAACTTGTGGGATCCGGCCTTGTGACTTCTTTTCAGACACTTTTTGGAGTAATACCAGCCTTTATACATTCTATATTTTCCAGCGCCTTCGGAGGCTTCCCCTTAATACTCGCTATGTGGCTGGCTTGCTGGTGCTTCTGCTCCTGTTAAGCAATGGCTGCCCATCTTGTGGTACTGCATGGACCCAGCCAATTACTAACGCTCAGCTTGAACTATGGACTAACTTTTCGTTTTGCCTACTTCACTTGCGTACAACTTTTGTTTTTCTATTGGCCTCTGGATTGATGCCTTTTCAATACATCATGCACTGACCCAGATTATGATCTGTTAATGGGTCCCTTAGAGGCCCATGACCAGGCCTGTTCACGGGATGGTCACATGGTACGTGTGGATGCGCTTGGAGTGCTGGCTGAATGGAATATATGAGCAGCTGCACAGCACCTCTTGCAATGGAGTTTCATCTAATATCACGCAAGTTGCCCGGATAAGCTCTTGGAGGCATCGGATTATGAGGAACACGTGTGTTCCTTCGAACTACTTGGTTGGATGGCATCCCTTTTTGCTACAAATGATAAGGATAACCTTTTGGAACAAATTGCATTCTTGGGAACATGCACTTTGATGGATTTTCCAACTCAAAATTAATCTCGTTCTCAATGAATGACAGAATTTTGTTTTTGATTTTTTCCTAATTTTTTCTCTTTTTGAGCGTTTCTTGACTCTGCTTACCTTTGGACTCTGTTTTCTGTCCTTTTATCTATATGCTAAGGCCTGGCCAGGGGGAGGGTGTAGTATGGCCGTCAGGGTCATTGTCGACATTGCTAAGTTAGCATGAGCTCTGCCGCCATAATGCGGCTTTTGCGCACATTACTACATGACTTTATTTTGCAAGACTCTGTTTGTGCCTTTCACATGAGACATGTCTGCTTTCTGCGTTCTCTGCCTGTTCCTGGAATTTTGTTTGAACACGATGTGCAAGGTCGATAAACAATGCCCCATGTTATTCTGTTCTGGTCAGTCCCTAGCACTTAGACAAAACATGCTACACAGCTGCAGATGCTGGAAACCTGTGCTTTGATATTATGTGATGACATGTTGGTTTAACACACACTTGGAGAGGGACCTGTCCAGGGAGAAGAGCTCTGCTGTTCCTATGATGTAAAAACTGCAGTCTAGGCATTAAGGAATGGGGTCTGCTGGCAAAGCCGAGAGATCTTCCTTTATATAATAAAACATCTTCCACCCAAGGGGAGGGTGGTTAGGCCTTATAGTCCTTTATCCACTGTCTGTATACAATGATTTCCCCTTTCATAGTCTATGGACTTGCTACAATGCTAACTGTTTTAGGTTTATGCATTTTGCTGCTGGTAGTGGCTCATATACTGCATTATAGAGCACGATAGCTAAAATAAAAATGTTAAACTATATCAGTGACCCTGACTATTCTTATTGTAGACAAGTTCGAGTGAGTGAGTGAAAGGGTACGTCTTGCTACCGCGATTCCTGACAGAGTCGGCAGTGTTGTGTTCTGGGTTGTCTAATCATTTGTAGCTTCGTGATTATGTAGGAGAAAAAATGAGACACTATAGCTAGTCGGTTGTGGGATTTTGGGTACTGCAGTGGTAGGAAGGCTTAGCACCTACACACCGAGGTCCTGTTTTCCAGCACATAGTTCTGTGTGTGCAGAATCCCCGCAACAAAGGCGCTGGCAAAGTTGCAGCAAGGTGCACAGTTGAGGCCTCCAGAGGAGATGTGACTAGTGACTTGTGGATGATACCATTTTAAACTGCCCAGCATGCAGTGCATGAGGGTTGGGACAGGGGTGGAGAGGAGACGGGGCACCCTAGGATTAGGCAGGGGTGCCTGGCTTCTGAAATCTTCAACTCCACTTTAAAAACTTTTGCACAAGGGGGAGATTCTCTCTTGCCTGGTGAGTTCTCTACGTGTTGCTGCTGGACCCTGGGACCACCATGGACAACTGGAACTTTAAATCGCTTGATGCCACCCAGGACTAAGGACTCTGCCCAGTTGACTCAGTGGGTCCCCCCAAGAGTCGATGAGGCTGACCTCCTAATACCTCCTGAAGACCATTTGGGGGAAGCCCTGGACTTCTGCATCCAGGAACCAAGACCAGGAGGAAGGCTGGTGCAGGAAGCCAAGATAACTAGCTCTCTGAGGGCTATACTGCTTTGGAGTTTAGGGGATCTGCTACAACTGCCCCTGGTGGCTAGAGCTTGCCTCCAGGAGTAACTCAGGAGCAAAATCAGCTCAAAGGGGTCCGAGTTATGGCATTTTAAAGTTTGGCGACTGTTAGAAATTGGGGTCTCTAGTTGACAGTGGTATGCACCTTGTCTAAGTAGGGACCATTTGTTCTAGTCAGGCTAAGGGAATTGCAAGCCTAAAATAACCCCTGCTCACCCCCTTGATAGCTTGGCACAAGCAGTCTGTCATTTCAGAGGCAATGTGTAAAGCATTTGCACGTAACACACAGTAATACAGTGAAAACACTACAAAAGGCCATCACACCAATTTTGGAAACATAGGCAATATTTATCTGTGTAAAATAAGACCAAATTGATAAAAATCCAACATACTGTAATCAAAATACAAATGTTGAAAAATAACCTTAAAATAATTCCTTGAAGTCGATAGCTCCGTCCGGAGCTATCACAGCGTCGTGAACAAACATATCCAACAGTTTAGGATGGCTGCGGGGTCGTGGGCCAGCTGCGATGTTGGGAAGACCCGTAAACATTACCTTGGAAATGTAGAGCGTCATGGATCTTGCGATGAGATCCGAAGATGTGCCATCGGCGGGTGTCAGCTTCGGAGGTCGGTGCAGGAGTCATCGTGCCCTTGAAGACACACAAGTTGCAGATTGAACTCTGTGAGGTTGAAGTCAGGAGCGCTGGTGTCGGCAGACGTCGTAGCTGGGGTGCGAAGTGCAGCGGTGTGGTGTGCGGTGCCCTCAGGTCGCAGTGCAGGCAGTGGCTCGGTGACAGTGCGCAGCGGCGTCAGTCAGACCAGGACTGCGGTGCGAAGTGGGATGGTGCTCTTCGCAGTGCTGGCAGGTCACAGTGCAAGCAGCACCGGCATCATTGATGAAGTGCTGTCATTGACAGATGATCTGGAGACGATGGCACCGGCATCGGTGGCCAAGGCTGCGGTGTTGGATGTCAGCGTGGAGCGTCTGGGAAACCAGGGCGGCAATGTGAAGGAAGGTGGTTCGAAGTGCGCCGCCCTCAGGTCATGGTGCAAACAGCGGCTCGGTGGCAGTGGTGGTCGACATCGTGGGTGAGACCAGCGTTGCAGTGTGAAGCAACGCGGTGCTTTCTGCGGTGCCAACAGGCCAAAGACACACAATTGATGGACGGAATGCAGAACAAATCAAAACATTCATCCCCAGTCAAGAGTTAGATCCATCATGTTTTTGCTCACCATGCCACCCCAGTTTAGACCTGGCCATATGCAAATCATTCTTGACCCTGTGCCACATGGAAACAGTCCAGCCCGAACTGCCAAGCCAGGTCCTCCCTGGACCAGAAACAAGCATCCTAGGACTGGTTTCAGGGTCACGGAGCCAGCAGCAGCGCCGTTGACAGCGGCTGGTTGCTTTTTCTTCTGTTACTGTATTGAGAGACAAAGGTCCCTATCATAAATTAATAGTCAGTATAGTACAGAAAAAAATAATAATCTGTGCAATTTTACAATCAAAGGAAAAAATATTTATTTGAAACAAATAGTTGAAAGGACAATCAAATCAACAAAGTGCAGTGAGTATAAAAATGTGGTTGGAAATCAACAGATTTCCAGACCTCAGGCATTAGTTACTAATGCAGTGACTTGGCAACATTTTTTAAATATTTACATTGGTCACATAGAGAATCACATCTTGTACTCCACATAAATTAAGGCAAGGGCAATTGGAGTCAGGATGGAGTGTGCAGCTTAACTCAAACACATTTAGCGGAAATTGTGACTATGTAGAGTGAAATGTATCCAAATAGCACTGTGAAGAATGGCTCAAACAGTGGTGTGCTCAGTGGGTCATATGCAAGGTGTGAGTACAATGCATTCCATAAGGAGTGGTGTGACATGACATGGGTTACCTCATATTGAGAGGGCACTTATGCTAAAATAGCGGGTCACCCAGAGGCAAATGCCAAGTGGAAGTGTAGATCCTATTCTGTTTAATTCCAGGCTGGCGATGAAGAGCCTAAGAGATAACATGTGCAAGGTGGTAAGCTAAAATGCATCATATCAGTGTCCAGGAGCACGTGAGAGTTAAAAATCACTTACCTGCATTACACAGCCATTGGTTAGAATGGTAGAGTCATAAGGAGTTACGCCAAGGGGCTTGCTGAGCCGGAGCTATGATGGGTGAGTCCTAAAACGAAGGTATCAAGGGTAGTTGCGGAATTCGGAGTGCCCGTGAATATTATCAGGCGAGTGAGGGTGCTTACCTAGTTTGGAAATCAACAACCAACTCCTGAGGTTAGGATGGTAGAGTCGTAGGGAGTTGTACCAAGGCGCTTGCCAAACCAGCGATATGATGGGTGAGTCCTAAAAACAAGGTATCAAGGGTTGTTGCAGAATTCGGAGTACCCTTGAATACTATCAGGTGAGTGAGGGTGCTTACCTAGTTGGAAATCAACATCCAACTCCCAAGAAGATAGGTGTCCGACACCTGAAGTGCGGCGTATATCTTGGTCTGAGATCCGGAGTACGACCGGTATTCAAGTGAGCGCGCATTAATGAAGGGATGCAGAAGCGGCAGAAAGCGCATGCATGTGATGTATTTATTTATTTAAAGAGTTTTATATAGCGCTGGCTAGACCCGGAGGTATCAGAGCGCTTTACATGAGGATATGGTTACAACAGAACAGTGTTACATAGTTACATTAGTTTCCAGAGCATAACATGGCATAGAGAAAGACAATGTTAATTAAATACATCCATTGCTAGAGCATAAGATAACATAGAAAACAAGCCCTAAGGAGCATAGATGGTAGAGGGGGAAAAGTAAAGGGTTAGAAATACATGTCAAGTCAGGTAGACCGGTCATGGAGAAAAGTACTTTAGTGGTTACCAAAAGTCAGAGTAAGCAAGTCGAACAAAACCGGAGAGGGTCCCGGGATCAACAACAACTAGTGCCGTACTTCTTCACTGGATCGGGTAGAAAATTTGAAATGGAAGGGGTGTGAAGGAGGGAGCGAAAGGGTGCCTCACAGTGGCCAAACAAGAAGAGAGGGGTGTAGTTGACTCAGAGGGGGTCGGCAAAGGGCACTGATCACTCCGGGGGCAGAGGGCACCTACCAGTGCCAAGGATCAATCAGGGGGACAGTCGAAACCGCAAGATGGAGGAACCAGAACACAGACCCCAAGAGCTACGTAAACAAGATGGCAGGATAGACAAAAATCCGATTTAAAAAAAACCGGCATTTAAAGCCTACCCCAAAAGCAGAGCTGAATGGGGAAGGCAGCAGTTGGTTCTGGTGGGAGGAAAGGTTGAAGGTCGCCGATCTCTCCTGGGTCATCCAAGTCAGGGGAAGTCAGTGTGGGCGCCCAGAGAGTGAAAGTGTGTGATTAGACACCATGATGGAATGGCTGAATATTTGTGGTCGCCATATTGGAGTGGAAACAGTACAGTGGAAATGGTAGACAAGATGGATGAAATGGGGGAAGAAAAATAGTCATCATAGTGTCGACCAGGAAAGCATTAGACAATAGCATTTGTCCAAGGTGTATCGATCACTGAAGCACAAATAAGTCTTGGAGGAGTTTACAGTTGCAATGTGCAGAGTTGAGTACAGAGATATGCATGAAATCTATATACATTGTGCTAAATTATGGGCAACCATCAGTAACATAGCAAGGGCATAGAGCATTCTTTTGCTCACCATGCCACCCCAGCTTAGACCTTACCATATTCAAATCAGTCTTGACCCTGTGATTCATGGGAACAGTCCATCCCGAAAAGTGGCATTTTCAAACACACAATTTAAAAACTATCTTTACTAAAAGTTGTGTTATTAAATTCTGAGTTCAGAGAGCCTAAACTGCATTTCTCTATCTTGTCCCAATTGAAAGTTACACATGTATCAATTTACAGTGCAGCTCAAATTATAGCCTATGGGACAGACAGCCTTTCAACAGTGAAAACGAAATACACAATATTTCACTATCAGGAAATGTAAATCACACCACTACATGTTCTACCTTTCACATACACTGCCCCCTGCACATGGGGTACCTTGGACCTACGTGAGGGGTGCCTTACATGTAAGAAAAGGGAAGGTTAGGGCCCGGCAAGTAGGTGCACTTGCCATGTGCACATAGCAGTAAAGACTGCGTGCAGATACTGCAGTGGCAGGTCTGAGACACCTTTGAAAGGCTGCTTGAGTGGGTGGCACAAACAGTGCTGCAGGCCCACTAGTAGCATATGTATTACAGACCCTGGACACACAAAGTGCACTGTACTAGGGACTTACTAGTAAACCAAATATGCCAATCATGGAAAACCAATCATAACAAAATTTACATGGGGAGCATATTCACTTTAGCACTGATAAGCAGTGGTAAAGTGCCCAGAGTCATAAAACCAACGGAAAATCAGTCAAAATCAGGAGGCCAAAAAGCAAAAAGCGTCTCGGAATAAATCTGCCAAAAATGCCAGTTCTAACAGCGACCTTTGACCTTTTTGCAACAAAGCACATGTGGCTTTGCGGATTTAAAAAAAAAATTCTGGGGGTCAGGCAGGATTTACCATTTATTTTTCATTTAATTTCCATAAGGGAGGAGGTGTGTGGGGGAACCCCTTCCCAGACTCTGTATTGGCCTGGGGACCCCATCCCCCAGGCCATTTCTACTGTAAGGGAGGCTGGGACCCTACACCAGGACCCCACAAAGCAAAGAGAGGATGGGGGAGCACCATCGCACCCTCCTAGTGGCAGTGGACTTGCTCCCACTTCCTGTGCCTGTATCTAGGGGGGCGTTACAACAAACAAATGATGGACGGAATGCTGACAATGCATACATTCTCCCCAGTCAAGAGATCTGGGTTAAATCCATCGTTCTTTTGCCCACTACACCACCCCAGTTTAGACATGGCCATATGCAAATCAGTCTTGACCCTGTGCCTCATGGGAACAGTCCAGCCCGGACTGCCAAGCCATGTCTTCCCTGGACCGGAATCAAGCATCCTAGGACCGGTTTCTGACTATCAGCCGTCATCAGCCAGGATATCTTGACTCCAGTGGTGTAGTGAGCACGGGTCCCACGTCTGGGAATACCCATCCCACTTAGGGCGAAAAGCGTTACAACAAACAAATGATGGACGGAATGCTGACAATGCATACATTCTCCCCCAGTCAAGAGATCTGGGTTAAATCCATCGTTCTTTTGCCCACTACACCACCCCAGTTTAGACATGGCCATATGCAAATCAGTCTTGACCCTGTGCCTCATGGGAACAGTCCAGCCCGAACTGCCAAGCCATGTCTTCCCTGGACCGGAATCAAGCATCCTAGGACCGGTTTCTGACCAGATCTCTTGACTGGGGGAGAATGTCTGCATTGTCAGCATTCCGTCCATCATTTGTTTGTTGTAACGCTTTTCGCCCTAAGTGGGATGGGTATTCCCAGACGTGGGACCCGTGCTCACTGCGCCACTGGAGTCAAGCTATCCTGGCTGATGACGGCTGATAGCCAGAAACCGGTCCTAGGATGCTTGATTCCGGTCCAGGGAAGACATGGCTTGGCAGTTCGGGCTGGACTGTTCCCATGAGGCACAGGGTCGAGACTGATTTGCATATGGCCATGTCTAAACTGGGGTGGCGTAGTGGGCAAAAGAACGATGGATTTAACCCAGATCTCTTGACTGGGGGAGAATGTCTGCATTGTGAGCATTCCGTCCATCATTTGTTTGTTGTAACGCTGTATCTAGGGGGAGCAGGAGAAGGACACAGCAGAAGGCTGCATGGAGAGAAATGCTGCTGACTCTCATTGCACACACAGGGGCGTGGGTCACGCAGAAGCCGCTGGGGCTTCCAGGGGTGGGCTCTCTCAGCTGCCCACAATGAATGGAGGCATGGGAATGCCCGGGTGGGAATAGGCACCCCTGAAAAGGAGGCAATACAATAAAAAATTTAAAAAAAGGGTTCCTAGCACAGTGGGCGACCCACTGTTATAATATTCATCTCTCCGACTGTAGCGCCCCATAATGCCCTGTGTGGCTTTTTCATTTGTACATTTCCCCCCTCATAGTGGGCCCAGGATGGCAGGTGCACCACCAAGACGACATAGGAAGTGTGGGGTGGCGAAATAATTTAATGACCCTTAATTAGCAGGGTCAAAGAAAGACCAAGCCAGGATTCTGCTTACTGTTTTAAAACATTCCCAAAGTTTGAGCTTTTGCTCTACAGCTGGGTATGCTGCGCTCTCTAGAGGCTTGTTTCATTGTTGCAATTATTGTGGCCCAAACGTGTATAAAAAGAGATAGGGACCAAATCTATAGTTCCATGTAAAGTAATTAAAATGTGATGCCCTCTATAGGATGCTTATATAATTGCATTTTCATGGTTGGAAGATTCATAAAAAAAATATAGACCCGTTTTGTTCATTTTAAAAGCTTTATTGAGATAATAATGTTGACAAAGATTATTAATCACAGTGAATATGCTTCATTAACGGTAATATATGCAGTTACACATGATTATCATTATAGATGATTGCATTCACTTACAAAATGATATCTTTAACATGTGGTTGGCTGCTCTTGAACCTTTGACCAAGCCAATTGACTCACCTTATATGTTTGTATTACCCCTTTGAGTTAGATTATGTAATGTCAGGTATGGTATTTTCCATCTACCAATGTACATATTTGTAAATTACTGCGTAGTATTTAGTAGTGTGTATAATAAATGTACCTTTCTTTTTTCTAAAGAAGAAGCACAGACTGGACAATCATTTATTAAATGTTATTGTTGCGTGCCAGCGAACGATAATTACCAGTCCACACGCCTCCCCTGAATAGGCCATGGACTGCTCTGCTATGCTATTCTGAGAGAGTCAAGTGCTACAATGGGGTGCTTGGCTCCCAGTAAGGAGAATTGTGGACATATTACTTGTGCAAGTCTCACAACTAATAACCCAATTTCCTACAGAGACAACAAAAACAACTATTGGTATGCAGTTGGCTGGTTGAACGTCCACTGAATTGTAAACAATTATGTCTCGTAGCACAGTGCATGTGCTGCATACGCACGACCTAAAAACTGGTCTTGTGAGTCATTTCTTAGGATTCACCTTTTACATTATACAATGTCACCAGCCAGAGCAAGGATCTGGATTAGAGCAGAAAACCTGGCTACTCCCTATCTGATAGGACCAGGACTAGGGACAAAGGCTTGATGTTGTGGTGTTGACCTGAAGGAGATATAATGTTATGTGTGCTGAGAACCTGCCTTTAATCAGCTTATCTGTGCGACTTAACGGATAGTAATATTGCCATGAGGACAACTGCTTTTGAGAGGAGAGGAGTCTGCCCAACTCTATCCCACCATTGCCCATCTCAAACCACCAACTGCAGAGTGTAGAGCTTAAGATAGATAGAACTATTTTGAAGTGTGTGTTGCGCAAGGTGCTCTTTGTTGCCAACATCAGATTCTCCTCCTTTTGTTTTGAGCGCATTGGAAGTTGAATGCCCAGCACTCTAGGCTCTTCTAATAAATGTACTGCTGCTGTGGTACATCTCGAACTAGAACACTGCACCAGTTTTAAACTACACACCCCCTCCCAGCAGAGGAACATAATTTCCCTTGTGCCTGAAGGCAGCAACTGCCAGTGCACCTGATAATCAGAAGTATTGGAAAACCTGGCATGTCCCTGAAATGCTCTGTTTATATATGTCTTTCAGCCACCCCAACAGCACCAGGACCAAGGAACAACTTTGCAGGTTAAAGAGTCAATTGCTTTGAAGCACACACAGAAAGGTAAGTAAGATTGAAGCAGCAGACCTCACACCTCACCTGGGCCGCTTTGCTAGAACATCTGGTTTAGTCCCATATCAAAGCTGCTAGCGTCAGTATTGACGCTTACTTACAAAGAGGAGCCAAGATGTCCGACATATGTAGAAACAAAACATACTGTAGGGCTATATATATTTCCGTTTAGTAATCTATTAAACATTTTAAGTGAATAAAAAGTCTGACAATTTTTTAAAAACTCTAACACTGTCTGGACATTCCAGTAAAAGTTAACTTTATTGCAGTCTCTATGTCTTCGCCAGCTCCTGAGATGCAAAGCCTACAGTGGAGGTTTTTAACTTGTAGTATTATCTGACTGCAGAAGTTACAGAGCCGACAGGCAATACATGTGTCCATCAATACTCCAGTTCGACTATGCCGTGGAGAATGATCTTGGAAGCAAGCTAAATAGCAGACACAACTGTGCCGAAACACCTCAAAACTACCAAACAGTGTGGTGTGCTTCTCCTTGGAGCCATGTGCTCTGTGCTGCTCTTTCCATGTGGCCATATGTTGCTCTTTTCTTTGTGTGCTACTTTTCCCCTCCTCCCTCTACCCCGCTTTATGTGTTTTTGTTACCCCCACTCATTCCCCACTGCTTACCCAGGGTTCTCCTCCATACACCCACTGGTTTCTATTTTTATTTTAATTTTTGGGAAGGTGTGAAAGTAAATTGCTGCCGGCCCTTCCACCTCACAAAAATGCATTTTTGAGCTACTCCAATTTATATCTTCTTTGTTAATCTAACCATTTTGCATCTGTAAGTTCTAAAAGAATGTGCACGTAGGTGCACAAATGCGCTGTGACACATGTTCGCCCATCACTTCAAAGTTATTGTATCTTTGTTTTGTTTTGGCCGTTGCTGCATAGCAACGGGAAAAACTGCTTTTTCTCCAGTCCTGTACAGCATTACCAATAGGTATTGGTAAAACTCAAGGGTGAGATCTTTTGGCTTTCCCTATGCTTGTTCTATGCTGCATCCGGCTGTTATTTCAGAGACAAAGCCCTATACATATGTATTTAATTGATATTTATGCTGTTTTCCCAATGAGAACCAAAGTATTGCTAATCCTCTAATGTGCACACAATCATAGTGGGGTAAATTATTCCGGACATTCAGGGTGGTATTTGTGTGGAACTGGATGGGCAGCAACAGCTTAAAGTTAAATGCAGATGCACATCAAATTTATAGTCCAACACTACAGGTCAACAGAAATAGGCCCTTCATCCATTCCTTCTTCTTGAGTGAAAAGCTTAGGAGTGAAACTCGATTATTTGACATGAGCAAATCAAACCACTTCAGCAGTTTCTCTCAACCTCTTTTTTAGGTCTCGCCTAAGCAGCACTTGCGCTGTCTCTTCGAGACATACCGTGTTCAGGATATGGGCTTTAATCCTGCCAATGTTTTCAATAGGCTCCTTTGACTACTCTTTTGTAAACGCTTTTCTTTCATTTGCTATTTTGTTCAGTAGTCCCTCCTTAGTCCTTCCCTTTCTACTGGTGTAATGTCCCATAAGGACTGGCCCTGTTACATGTACTCTTACTTGGGATGCTTTATTTACAGTTTGTTTGCACTATCTTGTTAATTAATTTTGGTCTGCTGGTGTTGCAGGCAGAACAGCTACACACTTCCCCAAACACAGTTCCTGAATACTATTTTTTTTTTTGTTTGTAGCTCTGGTTTTAACTGTATTTGAATTTATCGATTTACTATGTGTTGACAGTTTTTTATTGATTTTATTGACTTTGCTGATTACCAGATTCTTCCATATCGATACCCCCTTGAGTATCTACCATGGATAAATTAGTATTAGTGCTCCTTAAGGAGTACCTAGATCTTCCATAGTCTGAATTGGGTGTCATGCAACTGCTTTCAACTCCCCTATGCCTCTCAGTCCTACCTTCTTCGGCCAACCGGTGGACTATGAAAGCTCAATGCCGGCTCTCTGCCTCGTACTCCCCCTCCTCCTTCGTATCTCTCGACCATTGCCTCAGTTCCTTACCAGGGAGCCGAAGCAGCCCTGGTTCTTCCACACCTGTGCTGCCCCTGCCTCTTCCGCCCTGGAAGGGGAGCACTGCAACTGCTCTCCTTCCCCGTTCCAGTTCCCAGGCAGCGCGAGCCCACAACGGCCTCCAACCTCCCGGAGTAACCGGGGCACCCCCCGCCGTCGCCGTCTCCAGCCCACCCGAGCTGCTCCGAGAGCCACGTCAGCTACCATCGGACGACGCCGGGGGGCAGAGTCGAAACCGTACAACCGTCTGTCAAGCCGTTCCACACACACACGCACAGATACGGCTCAATTCAATTCAATTTTTTTCCTTCCAGCCATTAAATCTATCGATCCGCTGTCCTAACACATGAACTGCTTCTTTACGGGTTTTACGGGTTTCCTGGGGTAGGCATATGTTCCTAATGCATTTTTTTGCTCTCGACCTAGCGCAGCTCCCGCGACCCGCTACGCACCGGCCGCCATGTTCTTCCAACTGTCAGTTCTTGAATACTATGCTCAAAATGTTAACAGTGGCAGCCGCAGTCTTATTTCTGTTGCATTATTGTGCCACTTGGCTGCCCATGGTTTGTTTCATTATGCCCAGCTTGTACAACTGTATTTCTACAAAAGTAAATATATCTTTTTTTAAATATGGCGGCTGCACAACTTTTTTTCCTTCTATTTAGTGACTATTGTGGCAATGGCAGCACGCCATGCTTTTGCTTAAAACATCTAAAGCGAAAGCGCGGTATGCCACCATTGCTACAAAAGTCAATAAATAGAAAAACAAAGGCGGGCAGATGCTGCATTTCTTTTCCACTTATTTACTTTTATAGAAATGACAGCATGCTGCGCTTTACTTTTAAACATACTTAGCTAAAGTGTGGCGTGCTGCAATTGCTGCAAAAGTGAATAAATAGAAAACAAATACGGAGGCTGCATAACTTTTTTTTTCGAATTATTGAGTTTTGTGGCAATGGCGGCACACCACGCTTTAGCTTTAAACATCTAAAGCTAAAGCGTGGCATGGCGTGCCGCCATTTTTACAAAAGTCAATAAATAGAAAAAAAGGTGGGCAGAAACCACATTTCTTTTCCATTTATTTACTTTTATAGCAATCGCGGCACGCCACGCTTTACTTTTAAACATACTGAGCTAAAGTGCAGCATGCCGTGATTTCTACAATCGGAAATAAATAGAAAAAAATACGGTGGCCGAACAACATTTTGTCTATTTATTGACTTTTGTAGCAATGGCGGCAAACCACGCTTTAGCTTTAAACATATAAAGCACGGCGTGCTGCCATTGCTAGAAAAGTCAATAAATAGAAAAACAAAAGCGGGTGGATGATGCATTTCTTTTCCATTTATTTAACTTGGTAGCAATTGTGGCACGCTGCGTTTAACTTTTAAACATTGTAAGCTAATTGTGTGGTGTGCCGCAATTGGTACAAAAGTAATAAATAGAAAAAAAGTAGCAGACACATAACATTTTCTTTATATTTATTGACTTTTGCAGCTATGATACTGCAAGGATATTTTTAGATAAAAAAATAAATAAATAACATTTTCATTTGCAAAGCCAACAGCTCTACATTTAACTAATGTGAGCCCTATTGCATTGCAAATGCTTGTTTCAACTGCAAGTGAAAACAATTACCATTTCTGACAGCATTAGGAAAAAAAGCAGTGATCGGGTCAGGTTGGACTATGCTAATTTATTTGAACTGAGACTTTCTAACATCTTACTAAACAGACTTCGGGTAGGACAAAATGTGCCAGCCTGCTTCATTTTGAATGCCTCTAGGGGCCAGATGTACATGCTTTTTTTAGGTCGCAAACTAATCGGGCCGTTTGCAACTACAAAAAAGCATTTTTTAATGCACAAGGCCCTATTTTGCAATTCAGTAACCTATTGCCGAATCGTCAAATGGATTTGCGATACGGTAATAGGAAGGGACGTGTTAAGGGCATCACTTCCTAATACTGAATCGAAATGGTATGTGTGAATGTTGTGCAACCTAAATGAGACCCCTTCCCTTTGTGTATGTTTGAAAAAGCATTTTTAAAGAGCAGGCAGTGGTCCCATGGACCTCTGCCGACTCAAAAAATGGAAAGAAAACTTTTCATTTTTCTTTTTGAACACATCCTGGTTTCCTTTAGGGACAATCTGCTGCATTAAAAAAGAAAAACATTGCTTTTAAAAGCAATGACAGACATGGTGGTCACTATCCCTGTGATTTTTTCGATTCCCAATGAGTTGCAAACCGAGACCTACCTCATGAATATTAATGAGGTAGGTCTATTTGTGACCCACTGGGAATTGCTAAATTTGTGAAACACACATTTGTGCATAGTTGTTTGCGGTTACCAAATAGCGAATCGTAAAAATTCACTATTAGGTAATTGCAAACCCAAAACAATGTACATCTGGCCCCTGATTCGCTCATTCTCAGCCATTTGTAAGACATTTAAATGGCTCCTAATCAAATATTGCATTAAATGTAAGTCCCTCTGTGTGACGTTTAAGCACTACACGGGCACCAAGCCGTACTACTAATTGCTTATCAGCTACTTTTTTGACACTACCTAAACCTGCAAAATCCAACGGCAGGATCGTATGTTTTCAAAGTGCTCCCACAGCCTTTAGAATTCTGCTCCGGCTTCCATTCGCAAAGAGACACCAATCTGCTTTCTTTTACACGCCTTGTCAAACATGTTTGTAACAAATTGTGTTTCTGGCTGAGGGGAGTCAAATCCTACTCAAGCAGAAACTACAGTCTCTGTCAGGGTGAAACACAAGCAAACCCCGCATTAACCTTTGCTTAACCCTCTTGTAGCTTGGCACAAAAGCAGTCAAGCTTAACTTAGACTGCTGCAGCAACAAATGATTGACGGAATGCTAAACGACTCAAACATTCATGCCTGGTCAAGAAATCTGGGTTAAATCCATTGTTCTTTTGCTCACTATGCCAACCCAGTTTGGACCCCGCCATATGCAAATCAGTCTTGACCCATTATGGGTACAGTCCAGCCAAAACTGCCAAGCCGGGTCCTCCCTGAACCAGAAACAAGCAGCCTGGGAGCGGTTTCAGGGTAACACCCCTCATCAGCCAGGCTAGCTAGAATCCAGTGGCACAGCAAGCAAGGTACCCACATCTGGGCATACACATCCCACTTAGGGTGAAAAGTGCTGCTGCAACAAATGATGGATGGAATGCTGAATGAATCAAACATTCACCCCCCTCAAGAGATCTGGGTTAAATCCATCGTTCTTTAGCTGACTACACCACCCCAGTTTGGACCTACCCATGCAAATCAGTCTTGACCCTGCTACTCATGGGAACAGTCCAGCCCGAACTGCCAAGCCGGGTCCTCTGTGGACCGGAAACAAGCATCCTGGGAATGGTCTTGGGGTAACATCTCTCATCAGCCAGGCTAGCTTGAATCCAGTGGCATACCCATCCCACTTAGGGCACTTTAAGCTCAGTTCATGTGCCTCAGTACTGAAAACATGCTCTTGTGCTCCCTTTATTGAAAAAGACCGGTCTGGATCCTCTCTGCTGGTCAAATCTTTGCCCTATATCCCTCCTTTCTGTCTTCTCTAAAGTCTTGGAAAGATATATCAACTCCCAACTCTCCTCTCACCTAGCGTTTCACAACTTATTTCATCCATCACAGTCGGGCTTTCGATCTGGCTACAGCACCGAATCGGCTTTGCTTGAGGTTACTGAATATCTTAAGCAGCAGTTTGATTGCGGTGGCATGGCAGCTCTCATTTTACTGGATTTGAGTGCGGCATTTGACATGGTCTCACACTCCATCTTGGCAAATCGTCTTGAAGCCTCAGGCATTGTGGGTGTGGCCTTGATGTGACTGATCTCGATTTTAAGCCCTCTGCTTTTTAATTTTTACGTTTGCCCTCATTGCGGAAAATTTAGGACTAACCATTTTTTCCTATTCAGATGATTCCCAGATCATCTGTCTCTTTCAGCTGCTCAGCATCAGGACACTTCCCTGCTCCAGCTCGGACTGAGCAATATCTCTTTGTGGATGTCCAGCAACGCCTTGAAGCTGAATGGTTCAACAACAGAGGTCCTGATTCTGGGAAACAATCCCAAACTCTGGGGAATTACCCATTGGCCTGACACTTTGGGACCTTTACCTGTTACAGTCCCCAAAGTTAAGAACCTGAGTTTTACTATTGACCACAACCTCCCCCTCAGAGCCCAGGTGTCTGGGATCACCGCAACCTTCTTTGCGATTCTCCAGTGGCTGAAATAAATCCTCTGGTTAATTCCACCTGCTGCCCAGAGAACAGTAGTGCAGGCGTTGGTGATTTCCAGACTTGACTACGGCAATGTATTGTACCTGGGTGCCGATAAGCCTCCGTTCATCACTTACAGCTCATACACAATGCGGCTGTTCGTCTTCTTTTTCGGTTGCCTCGACACGCCTCAGTCTCACCATTGCTCCATCAACACAACTGGCTCAAGGTGAACAAACGCTTTGAGTTTAATGTCTTATGCTAAATGTTCCGCGCCAAACAGGGTTTGGCGCCCCCTACCTACATAGCCTGGTCAAACCCTACATGCCACTCGACAGCTGAGATCAGCTAGCCTTTCTCTTTTTTATGTCCCCAGAGTTCGTCTCACTCATATGAGAGTCCTCTGATTCTCCGACCTTGGCCCCAAACTGTGGAACTCTCTTCCTCTGGAACTTAGGATGTGTCATTCACTTTTGGCTTTCTGTAAGAAATTAAAGACCTTCCTTAACAACCAAGTATAATCTTTCTGTATAACTTTCTGCAACCTTGGCTTGCGTATTGTCCTGCTCAGCGCCGGGAAACCCTGTTGGGTAGCTGTGCGCTTTACAAATCTTTAAATAAATACATAAAATAAATATGCAAATCAGTCTTGACCCTGCTCCTCATGGGAACAGTCCAGCCCAAACTGCCAAACCGGGTCCTCACTGGACTGGAAACAGACATGCTGGGACCAGTTTCAGTGTTTCACCCCTCATCAGTCAGGCTAGCTTGAATCCAGTGGCACAGTGACCCAGGGACCCACGTCTGGGCATACCCGGCGCACTTAGGGCAACAAAGCAAAAGATACACAAATGATAGACAGAATGCAGAAAAAAATCAAAAATTCATCCCCCAGTCAAGAGATCTGGGTTCAATTTATCGTTCTTTTGCTCACCATGCCACCCCAGTTTAGACCCAGCCATATGCAAATCAGTCTTGACCCAGCGCCTCATGGGAACCCTGCAGCCTGAAATGCCAAGCTAGGTCCTCCCTGGACCAGAAACAAGCATCCTGGGACCGGTTTTGTGGTGTCACCCCTCAACAGCCAGGCTAGCTTGAATCCAGTAGCACAGTGAGCCCGGAACCCACAAATGATGGACGGAATGTAGAACAAATCACCTGAAACCGGTCCTAGGATGCTTTTTTCTGGCCCAGGGAGGACCTGGCCTGGCAGTTTGGGCTGGACTGTTCCCATGGGAAGCAGGGCCAAGACTGATTTGCATATGGATGGGTCTAAACTGGAATGGTGTGGCATGCAAAAACATGATGGATTTAACCCAGATCTGTGAGTGGGGGTGAATGTTTAATTAGTTCAGCATTCCGGCCATCCCTAAGTGGTAAGGGTATGCCCAGACATGGGTCCTGTGCTTGCTACACCACCAGGCTCAAGCTAGCCTGGCTGATGAGGGGTTAAATGCCGAAACCAGTACCAGAATGTTTGTTTCTGGTACAGGGAGGACCTGGCCTAGCAATTCGGGCTGGAATCTCATGGGGAGCAGGGTCAAGACTGATTTGAAAAACCAGTCTAAACTTGAATGGTGTGGCGTGCAAATAAATTATGGATCTAACCCAGATCTGTGAATGGGGGTGAATAGTTGATCAGTTCAGCATTCTGGCCATCCCTAAGTGGGAAGGGTCTGCAGAGACGTGGGTCCCATGCTCAGCACACACCAGATTCTGGCTGCAGGGGTGAAACTCCGAAACTGGTCCCGGGATGCTTGTTTCTGGTCCAGGGAGGACCTGGCCTGGCAGCTCCGGCAGGACTGCTCCCATGGAAAGCAGGGTCAAGACTGATTTGCATATGGCTGAGTCTAAACTGGAATGGTGTGGCATGCACACAATGATGGATTTAAAACAGATCTATGAATGGGGGTGAATGTTTGATTGGTTCAGCATTCCGTCCATCATCTTTTCTTTTTGCACTGGGTGGGTTCCAGGGCACCCAGCATCAAGTGGCCAGGCCCCAGAAGAAGGGGTCCCTGGGCCAAAATCAGGCTGGGGAGGGGAGCCGGACTGTCCCCTTCCCTTTACTTCATGAGCTGAAGAGGAAGTACCCCTGCTTGGTGGAGATTCACCTCTCTGTAGTCTCAAAGTCTTCTTTTGACAAGGATTCATGTTATCACAGATTTGTGGATGAAAACGCTCGGAGAACAATCATATTGCCGAAATTACATGCACACAAGGTCACTGGAGACATTACCTCGTGGTCTTTTATGCAGCTGTAGTGTAGAGTATGTACTAGACATTTACCCAACGAGGTAGCACTTACTAACTAACCAGTGTAAAGTACTCCAGTTGGGTAGACATTTTTGGCAAAACTGTGGACCCTTTGTGGAAAAAATTAGGTTCTGATATGGCCCTGATGTTCATTTCACAGAAATTAAACCTCAACAGGAAGCAATTCCAAATATAAACAGAGCAGGTGTCCCAGTTGAAGCTCTACTTCTGTAAAGCACAAATGATCCTAACTTCTTGGGCTTGGCGAAGGTAGAGCAAGTGTGTTTCCTCTTGTATTCCACTTTGAAAAATAATCTGAAATTCTTTATAGAGGCGAATGCATTATTGATCTATTGGAGCACAATCTAATCTGTAGTAGCCGTGACAAGTGGTTTCTTACTTGTCTTGAAAGATTCTCCCTTTAAATTACCCTGAGTATGCAAATGTCTAAAATCATCTGCAAGGTTCGCCCATTTGACCCTGCCCCATTTTCCTTAGTAGTATGCAAAAGTCTTCCCACCTTTTCCCACATTGATGGTGATGCGTTCTTGATGCAGAAGAATTTTGAGGACATCTCCAACAAGCAAAGAAGCGCTTACTTCATATAGTTAGGTGGAAGTACCATTGTTTGGTAGAGATTCCCCTCTTTGTAGTCTCATCCTCTTCTCTAGATGAGGATTTATGTTATCACAGATTTGCGGGTCAAGAAAATCGAGGAACAATCACATTGCCAAAATTACATGCACACAAGATCAATGTAGACATTTCCTTGTGGTCCATTACGCAGCTGTAGTGTAGAATATGCACTAGTTATTACCCAACGAGGCAAAACTTACTAATTAACCAGTAGAAGGTACTCCAGTTGGTTAAACATTTTCTGCAAAACTGTGGACTCGTGTTGGATAAAGGAGCAGGTGAGGTTTTGTTCTGGCCTGGTCACTCACACAGCTACTGACACACCCACACAGACACTCAGACACCCACTCACATACCCATTCAGCCACTCTCACATACACTCACAGTCCCACAGGGCCATTCAAAAACCCACTCACAGACCCATACAGCCACTCATACACCCAATTACATACCCAGAAAACTAGTCACACACCCACTCAAACACCCATATAGCCACTCACACACCCACGTATAGATCCATATAGCCACTCACACACTCACTTACAGATCCATACAGCCACTCACACACCTACTCACACACCTATAAAACCACTCACAAACCCACTATCAAAGGTTTCCAGTTACAGTAAGGAATTGCTTTTCAAAAAACCTTAGAAATTCACTAAAAACACCAAAGGTTACAGGGACATTATAGTTAGGAAATAACATTAAAGAATGTAGAAATTCAAGGGAAAAGACAGAGGTTACAAGGATGTTATAATTAGGTAATAGAATTTAAAAAACCTTAGAAATTTACTGAAAAAACCGAAGGTTACAGGGATGTTATATTTAGGCTTAGATTTCACTCATATAAAACCATTAAAATTCACCTTTAAACCATTAAAATTCACCTGAGCGAGCTATAACTTATGCCCCTCCCACAAGGCACTGCTTATTGCCTATCATATTACATCTCTGATGACATGGTCAAAAAAATCACTGATGACTTCATCCAGAGGACCACTCCCACTCACACACACACACAACCAGTCACACACCCACTCACATACCCATACAACCACTCACACACCCACACAACCACTCACACACCCACTTACAGACCCATACAAGCATTTACACACTCACAAAACCACTTACGCACCCACATAACCACTGATAGAGCCATATACACACTTACTCACCCACTTACATACCCAAACAACCACTCACACACCTACTCACACACCCACACAGCTACTTAGGTACCTATGCACACACCCATATAACCACTCACAAATCCTACTCACAAACTCACACAACCACTCACACACCCATGCAACCACTCCTACATCCATACAACCATTCACACACACAATATTAATTCTACATATTTTGTACAGCTTGTGTGCAGCTAATGGTTGTAAGTGTCTACTAAACGTTTGTGCTCCTAATCCACCATAGCTGCACAGAGGTATTGCACATGTTATAAATGTTTGTATTCAAGAGTAACTCTGTGTGCAAGTGACAGTTGACTTGTATTCATTATGATCCACATTACATTTTGGTTCTGCAGAAAACGTTTTAAAACAGGAGAAAGATTACACATAGTAGATATCAACTTTTGTAAGCAGGCTTGAGTTATTAGACAGAATTGTGTCAGCATGATAATGTATACTTTACATGAAGATTGTGTGCACCGGGTAGCAACCTATGTAAGTGTGCTTATTTTGCTTTAGAAGAAGGGCTATCTGTAAAGTTTTCACCACAGTATGAAGGGTGCAGGTAGTATGGTTTTAAGCACTTTCAGATCTTGGTTGTTTTTCAGCAAATCGTGTTTTTTATAACTGTTGCATAGAATGTACCCTGTTCTTAGTAGATTATTTTGAATACTCTGTGGTGTATTTTTCATTAGAGTCTCACTGTTCGCACAGTGTGGTATAGAATGAACTCTCTCTATAAAGTAAACATTGCTCACAGTAATCAGTTTTCTAATGATATGAACTTCATTTCATAATGTAGGTTTGGTGTGGGTTAGGAGATTGATACAGGTAAAAGCTGTCCATAGTAGGTTGTTTGTTTTGGAATTTGCATTCACTATTTTGGCTTTCTCTGAACAGTTGTATACAGTTTGTACACTATACTCAATGAGCGTTTGGCATATATCTGTGGTTGATTGTTAATGTAAACTATGCTACATGTAAATCCATAGCAATTGATACAGCAGTATGCGTGAAAACAAAGCTTGCATGATGTCATCTGTGATGTCATCAGTGATGTCATCAATGATGTAATTTGAGATGTCATGAGTGATGTCATAAATGATGTCTTAGAACATGTCATGAGTGATGTAATACGTGAGGTCTTAAGCAGTTCATGGCAGGGGCGCAAATTATAGTTAGTACTACTAACAATAACTGCTGAATTTATGTGTTTTTGTAGTTCAAAACGTTAACATTGCCACTGATAATTCACCTAACTGTAACATTACTTTAACCTTTTTTTTTATTGAGTTTCTCAGGTTTGGTTTTAATTGAAAACATATTTTTATTACACCTAACTATAATGTTACTTTAACCTTTGTCTTTTTCAGCATTGTTTTCATAGTCTTTGTATGTATCCTTACATAAACTTCATATTTATATTTCAAAAAGACCCTGATCAGTTTTTCCTATACTGTAAACTATGTGTTTTTACTATGTACATCCATTTTTAAGGTATGTCATCGCTCTCGCAATTGGCTCACGAGATTGTAGAGTTATAAATTGCATTCTAATCTATTGTACAGAGATCTTTTTTTGTGGTCAGTTATTATTGACTGCTAATCTTTAATAATAAAGTCAGTACAGTATGTATTAATGATTTTGTATACAAACTTACGGCTCTCATGATCGTGGGAGTCGAACACACAATCCCCTGCGTAGACTACAAGGGGGCTGTACTTCCTGTCCGGTTATTGCAGTCCTCTCACGAGATCGTACATTTCAAATTTCGTTCATAACAGTGTTTTTTTGTCATTTTGAAGAAAGTAAGACATGAGAAATACAGATTAAAGCAGAAAAACCATTGATGTATTATTGCATTTGAGATATTAAGAAAGTTTTCTGTTTTTACGATCTCGCCGACCTCTTGCTAGACATCAGCGAGATGCCAGGGACAGGAAAGACATTCCAAGGAAGGATTGTGATTGGTTCAAATGAATGTCTTTATTTAGCAAAGAAAGATTCCTTCTTTGTTGCTGCATTTACCCATTGGGTTTTGCTGTGGTGTGACCTTTTTGTGAACCTCTCTGACTTTGCTGATTTTCTGTGATCAAAATGTAATCTTCTGATTCAGATGAGAACACAACTCCTGTTTCTGCAAGTCAGCCACCTCAGCTACACAGAGGGTCCTTGGTCTAGCAATTGTTTTAGATGAGGCCTTGTGGGAAGAAAGTGTCCTGCAAATATGTATTTTGTAACGTATGCATAAAAGAGTTCAGCAGGGGCAGCCGGAACAAGCAATATTCCTATGAGTACCACTTGGATATGGCGGCATTTGAGGGCTATGCATCCTCAATGTCTTGCTCGGGCCAAGTTAGCTCATGCTGCATAGCTTGATAACTCATCAGGGGCATCCACATCTTTTCAACCTGGTGACACTGTGCCTGTCTAGGTACCCACTGCTCAAGCAGATAACAACTCTGCTTATATGAACCAAGCCCTTTTTTGCTGTTTATGAAAGGAGATCATTTTTTCTTCCGAAACAAGCAGGGGTATATGGGACAGGCTCGTCAAGGATTTTAAATACCCACCTAGACAGTATTATTTTTTTTAACATTGTTTTCTATTTTATTCTCCTATTTGTTTTGGAAGTAATGCTTTTGCTTTTTGTATTCCCATTTTCTATTTTTTGTTCCATTCCTTTAAAAAAAATACAAAAAAGTGACAAATTTTCAAAAACACTAAAAATATAGTTGTTGAAAATGTTACCGGAAAAAGCTCTTTTCAGAGCTACCCTATACTTTTATCATATGTGTTGTTTGTACTATGTACCTCTTTTTTCCTTCTTGATGGCACTTGCAAGACACTTATGCGACCCATGATGCTCCCATGCATACCATGGATGATTATCGCGAACCTCTCATGAGAGTTAGGTGCACAGTCTTCTACGTCCACTGCGAGGGGCCAGTATTTGCTGCTTTATGCTCACAAACCTATCGCGAGAGCCTACTTTTATAATGGAATTTGCATTTTTACTGAACATATTCTGTTGTAATAGGTATAATTTATATGCACCAGATTTTTGCTACCGCTTTTTTATATGATCCTGCAAGACTCTCGCAAGATTGTAAAAAAACTTTTGAGGAAGAATTTACATTTTTCTTCACCACAATACTTACCTATACAATCCCGACTACTAGTCTATGGAGAGACACTGCCAACTCCACTGGTGTGAGGATTAGGGTGTAGGGAGATACTGCCTCTCCATTCAGAACTTTCCAAGGCTCAGTAGTATGCCTAGTAGGGTGGGGATGGTCCTCACCTCACAATTAAGACCTCACTATTCCATACTTAGTATAACAAGTACTAGCCTCCCCACTGACACCTCCCCCCCAGGAAATAACCATATTTATTAGTGTGTGAGAATGGATTTTCCTGTCCACTCACATCTCTCCCCAGCCTGACAATATATACAGTAGTATTTAGGGAAACTGTGTCTTCTGCACCAACACCTATCTCCATGAACCAGTGGGATCTGTACTCATAACTCTCCTTAGAACAACAGCGATATGTAGTGTTGTCTGGGAAGGAACTCACATCTCTGCTAACATATCTTATGTAAGAGGTGTGTGTCTAGTAATGTTTGAGAAAAATGCATCTCTTTACTCATACCTCTTCTCATGTTGACTGGCATGCATAGTAGACTGTGTGAAGAAAGTGCCCTGCTTCCTAACACAAGTCACTTGCATGATACCTCTGCGTAGTATAGTATATAGAGAGAATGGCCTCTCTCCTGTGATGTGTCTCTTGAATAATGCTTGTGCAAATTAGTTGTCTGAAAAGTGGCTTACCTTTGTGGTCACTCTTCTCCCCATTATGAAAGAAGTACAAGTAAAGTATGCAGTTGAAATTACGTTTATACTCATAAGTATATCTTGCTTGACAACTATAGAAATTATGATATGAAAACATATGGCCCTCTTAGCTAAGACATCTCCCCAGAGTAACACATGCAAAATACATTGTGGGCAGAGACTGCTGTCTCTGCTCACACCATTCTTCATGATAATGAATGCCATTATTATTAGTAAAGTATAAAATGGAGAATACTCTCTGTTGACAACAGTGTCTTGCACAACC
The DNA here is from genome assembly GCF_964204655.1 of Triturus cristatus. Taxonomy (NCBI): domain Eukaryota; kingdom Metazoa; phylum Chordata; class Amphibia; order Caudata; family Salamandridae; genus Triturus; species Triturus cristatus. The sequence continues at coordinate 945,988,363 of NC_140582.1, forward strand.
AGTGTGCACATTTGAATGTAAGGACACATTAACCACTCTCTCAGACACCTCCTTATGGGGACAGGCATGTACAGTACACAAAGACAAAGCTCTGCGCTGAAACTTCTCTCCGGAGTGACAAGCACATATACTAAGATGTGCAAAAGAACTGCCCTCTCCAAAAGCAGACAGCTTACATGAGAATGTATTTGCCTCTGTACCAAAACCTGCCTCTTGCAAACAAAAATCTTTATTCTACAGTGGAAAGAAGCACTAATCCCTTTATCGTTCCTTAAACATACATATACATGCATGAGAACAGTTACAGTTCTTGAAGAATGAACTGCCACTTTAAGTCAACATAAGAAGACTGTATTGATTTTTCAAATCTTTAAAAGCTCCAAGGAAAGAAATCAGTAGAAACTTCAAACATTTAATTTATTAAAGCAATATAATGACATAAAAACAATAACAAGATTAATAAACTTCAAACTAAAACTACAACAACAGTAAAAGCATCAACCTTTACAAATTAATATTTGTCTTTGCTGTTCAGCAGGGGCAGCAAGAACTAGGAACACATCATGACTACCACTGGCCTGTGACAAAATTTGAGGGCTATGCACCCTCAACACCTTGTTTGGGCTGAGTCAACCCATGCTGCAGAGCAAAATAACTCTTCTGGGGTATTTTTATCTTTTGAACCTTGTGACACTGTGCCTCCCAGGTACTCAATGCGCAAGCAGATATCAACCCTCCTTATATAAATAAAGCACAATTTGCTGCTTAAGTGAGCAGATCATTTTGTGATGAAAAACATGTAGAGTAGAGCCACACAGAACAAGCTTCCCCAAGGGTATAAACATCGCAATAGGCAGTAACAACAACATCAGTTGTGCAATCACATTGTTTTCCTTACTTTCTGCACAGTAACTGTTTCATCTTTCTTCCAAAGTAAACAATTTATGTGTTACTCCTCCATCTATTGTGTGACACTGTACTTCTGTTTTCCATTTTATCCCTAAAAAAGATAAAATAATAAAAACAAAAAAGTTACATACTGGTTAGTAATTGATAACAATGATACATCACTACATTCTGAGAAGATTTCTACATTTTTCACACACAATCACATATTTATATATACTGCCCCACTAACTTCATGTTCCTTTCCATTTAAAAAATCCATAGCCTCAAACACTGTATTTTTTATCCACAATTAAGTTATAACATGCCCTCAAACATGGTTCCATAACATTTTGTAAAGTCTAACATTCCTCTTTACACACCTTTCCTAACAGTGAGCACAGTGTTTAACTGCAGAAATGGCAATGCCTCCACTCAAACATCTCATAGGGATAATATGTGTGCAGAGTAAGGTTCATAAAACCCATAAGCCTTGTATTAACATATTGCAGAGGCTTTCTTTTATCGTTTCAGGAACACTGCCTTTTTTTACTTACAATCACATACAGATTGAACATTTAGTTTTTTAACACAACATCTTATAGTTGGTGATATCTCTCCACATTCTAAAGTCTACCTCTCAAAACCTATATTAATAAACATGCACCTCTCCAAACAGCTTTTGGCTCACTCAATCTTGTATAGAATCAATTACAACAAAAACAGTAGTGCACTTGCTGACAATTCTCAACAAACTTCATAAAGTATATTTCAAATCACCTAAAGTTGGAGCAATATCTTATATACAGCTGAAGACACCAGTCTCTCTCAGTTCCAAATCCAGTCACTTCTGCTGAGCACAACTCCAACAGCCTTTCTTCTCCTCCAAATCACCAAGAACTATCTGAACTATCCCAGGTGGGTCTACACCCATTAACATCACAGCAGTTCTTTACACATGCAATACGAATAGTAACTATTGATTGAGCCTTTGCCTTTTTTTAAAAACTTTACCCCATATGATTTCACAAGACTCTTGCGGAATTGTTAAACACCTCGTTGTAGGCCCAGTAATTTTCCATGCGGCTCTCGCAAGCCTCTTGCGAGATTGCACATGTCCATGCAGCAAGCTTCAGTCCTTGAAGGTTGCGAGCTACTCTCGCGAGTCTTCTGGGATTGCAACAAGATTGTAGGGAAATAGTAGTATTTGGGACAGAGTATCCTCTCCACTGAGACCCATCTCCTATATAGCAGGTGTGCGTAGTAGGGTGTGGAGAGAGACTGGCCTCTCTGCTGAGACCTCTTTCTGTAATGATGTGTGTGCATACTAGGGTGTGGGGAGGGACTGGGCTCTCCTTTCAGACCTCTCTCTCAGATGATGGGTGTGCGTTGTACAGTGTGGGAAAGGAGTGCCCGCTCCTTTCAGACCTCTCTCTCAGATGATGGCTGTGTGTAGTAGGGTAGGTGGAGGCACTAACCTCTTCTGCTGAGACCTCTCTCTTTGATAACAAGTGTGTGTAGTAGGGTATGGAGACAGACTGGGCTCTCATTTCAGACCTCTCTCTCAGATGACAGGCGTACATAGTACTGTGTATGGAGGTACTGGCCTCTCCTCTGAGACCTCTCCCTTGGATGACAGGTGTGCATAGTATAGTCTGCCCAGGGACTCTCCTCCCTGCTAACACCCCTCTCTCAGATAATGGGTGTGCATAGTAGGGTGTGGGAAGAGACTATACTCTACTCACAACTCTTGCAAAGCCGATAACCATAAATAGTAGACTCTATAAACACCATCTCCAGAAAGACGCCGCCCTACTGTAATAAGTGTGCATACCATAGTGTATTCAAAGATCATCTACTCCTTTCAACTTTTGACGATTCTGTGTGAGCATCGCAAGATCATAACTTTTTTGGGCAAATAGGAATTAACCATATACTCATCATAGTACTTATCTCTTACACACTTCCTCACACAAACAATGACCACAATATGCATTCCTCCTAATGGAGTGTATTCAGAACTCATCTACCCCTTTTCACTATTTGCCGTCCCATTAGAGTCCCACAAGATTAAAAAATTAGTTAAGAAAATATACATTAATTTTCTTCACAGTAGTTATCCCTTAGACACCTCATCTGTAAACTTAGGGGGGCAGCATGCCTTTGTGCGGCCCCCTTATATAGCTTTTTTATTTCATTTTCACAACACCTTGAATTTTTCACAATAAACAGTAATGGCCGTCATTGCATTTCTAACATTCCAAAAGCCAGCCAATCAGAACGCTCACTCTTGCGGGACTCACAGGAGCCTCTCGCTCCTGCGAGAGCTTGATGGTTCATGAGAAAAACGGGCCTCTCGACCATTCGCAGGGCAAAATTTTTGATTTCCCGCTCTTGCTGGAGGTTCGTGGGCCTCTTACGAGCCTGACTGCCAAAATATACAATTAATTTTTCACCTTAATATCTCAAAAACTACTGAACAGATTTATACCAAATTATAATAAGTACAATCTTTGGACCAAGATCTAGCTTCCTTTCGCCAGTTTTTTCTGTAGCCTTGTCTAAAGAAGTCAATGGAAAATGCATGGAGATTCTATGCCTTGGCTTCCCCCTCCCCCCCCCCCTGGTTTTGTGGAGATTCGTCAAACTGGGCCTAGGTTATTAGCAAACGAAAAAACACCTCATCTATGGAAAAGCAGACCTAACTATAACTACCTACTAGTGACCGCTAGTAGGTAATTTAAATATATATAGTATACATAAATAGTAAAATAATTTTGTAAAGCGTGCATATATCCCACAGGAGTCTTGGTGCTGGCATCTGTTATGGAACCAAATGAGAAGCCTGATGAGATAGAGAACATGAAAATAGCCAGGTTTTGAGTTGTTTTCTAAACTGTTTTAAATTGGGCTGATCTTTAAGCTGTTAAGGCAGAGAATTCTAAAGTTTACATGTAGAAAATGTGAAACTTCCTGTACCCATTTGGCCTTGTTGATTTTAAGAATTACCACATTTGTGGCAGAGGTGGACCGAAGCATACGTTTAGGAGTATACCAGTCAATTTTTCTCTTTAAGGTTTCAGGGCCAGCACTATGAAGGGCTTATTGGGCTAAGCAGAGGGCTTTAAAACTGACACACTTACAGACTGGAAACCAATGCACATCAAAGATGGCTTGAGAGACCGACTTGAATTTGGGAATCTTCTGAAGGTCCTGGAGTTTATTCAACAAACGTGGTTGAATACCAACATACAGAGCATTGCAGTAATCGTTCCTAAAGATAACTAGAGCAATAATAATTGTTTTTGTAAGCTTAAGTGCGGTAAAGGGAAAAATCTTTCTTAGAAATCTTAAATGGAAAAAACAGAAAGAGGCAACCTGATTGATTTGATTGGAAAAAAGTTCACTTTCCACCAAAAATGAGGCTCCGGGTTGCCATTTTCTGTTCCGATCCAGCAGGAAAAATGTCATTTTTTTTTATTTTGGTACCAGGGTGTGGGGAGGGTGATCCTTCTGGGTGCGCGAGATCAGGACAAAAAATGGCAGCCCGGGGCCTCATTTTTGATGGAAAGTTCACTTTTTTCCAATTAAATAAAGTTATAGTATCGGCAGCGTAGGCCATAAGTGGCTGCACCGGTATAGTAATTCTCAAGTAATTCCTTGATCTGTTATGCTCAAACTTTTCGTGACCCCACTGCTTAGAAGTCACAGCAATAATACAATTGTTCAAAACACAAGATGAGGAAGTCCTATTGGACGAAACGCATTGGCTGGGCGGATGTACGCATGTTATTTAAAACTACAAATAAAGTGAAATTGGAGACAGATACACCAAGACTCCCTGTTCAATATTTCTGGATCCTATGGACTTGTGGTGCTGATTGTATTTTACAATTGGATGTGATATAATTGTATGCTCCTTTTCATCTTGTGTTTTTTCCAATCAAATCAATCAGGTTGTATCTTACTGTTTTTTCCATTTAAGAATTCTAAGAAAGATTTTTTCCCTTTATCCCACTTGAGCTTCAAAAAACGGTTATCATTGCTCTAGTTATCTCTAGGGTTGACTACTTCAATGCTCTGTACGTTGGTATTCAACCACGTTTGTTTAATAAACTCCAGGGCCTTCAGAATGCGGCTTCTCATGAAGATTCCCAAATTCAAGTCGGTCTCTCAAGCCATCTCTGATGTACATTGGTTTCCAGACTGGAAGTATGTTAGTTTTAAAGCCCTCTGCTTAGCACAATAGTGCTGGCCCTAAAATTTAAAGAGAAAAATTCACTGGTGTACTCCTAAGCATATGCTTCGGTCCACCTCTGCCAAAAATGTGGTAATTCCTAAAATCAACAAGGCCCAATGGGGTGCAAGAAGTTTCACATTTTTCACATGTAAACTTTGGAATTCATGCCTTATCAGCTTAAAGACCAGCCCAATTTAAAAAAAGTTTGGAAAACAGCTCAAACCCTGGCTATTTTTATGCTCTCTATCTCATTAGGCTTCTCATTTGGTTCCATAACAGATGCCAGCACCAAGACTCCTTTGGGTATATGTTCGCTTTACAACATTATTTTACTTACATGCTTACTCAATTGTTTAGGGTAGAGGTGTGCGGTCCCCCCTCCCGAGCCATATTCAGCCCAGGGGACCCTATACCCCGGTGACCAATTCATTAATATGGGGAGGGTGGACATGTGGCTCCGTCCCCTAGCTGTATCTGAAACCCCATCTCCAGGGCCCCATTCTTTCAAATGGGGAGAAGGTGGTGAAAGCCCTCCTTCTCAAACCATATTTGCTGGGGCCCGATTCATTAAAGATTTGGAGGAGGAAAGGCACGTGGCCCCCCTCTCTGACCCATATCACCCATATTGCCACTGCAGTTTCCCTGTCCACACCGGTATGCTTTTAGGGTCCCTCCTAAGAGATTTGGAAAAAAGATGTAAATGGTTGTTAGCTGGGGGAAACACAGAAGAATATGGTACAGAATGTAAAAGGTTACTAGACGATAGATAAGAATGGCAAGCAACAGACAATAGATTATCTGAGGATGATGATATGAACGGCCCACATATTTCTGATGTAATGACCTTGTTGTTGACATAAAATAATAAAAATGTGTTTTTAAAAAAACAATGTATTTGATTAGTAAAGTAATTCAAGTATATGAGTTTTTTCTCAAAGAAAATGTGTATAGGCTGGGTAAATATGCTCACCTCGCTCCAAGGCTTAAAAAAAATGCAAGCAGGCCTGGCTATTTAATAATTAACTGCTATTTTATCTATATATGTGGGTTTAAGGCAGAGTAGTGCTGTCTCTTTCTTGAAATATAAAAAGCAATTTTCCCTACCCGTGAATGCATCATTTACACCTGTCTTGCTTCTGGTTGTTATAGTTTAAAATTTTAAAAAATTTACCTGCCCGTGGTTGCATCATTTGTCACCTGTTTTGTTTAGAAATGTGTGGTTTTTACTTGCCCGTGACTGTTTCATTTTACCTGTTGAATTGTGGGATTCGCAGTCCAAAATCTGTAGTTTTTTTCACATTGCCCATAACTACCTGTTTTTCCCTCCTAATTTCTCCCTTGTTCTGTGCTCAAACCTGTGTGTTGAGCAATCCACCCCAGCTCCCATTTTGTGTTAGCAACTGAGTGAAACCAGATTCCTCCCCTTTCCCCCTTAGCAACAGAGATATTATACATCAGAGAGTGAACAGAGGGTTCTCTGAGACAGCAGTAATCTGCTGTTCGCTGTTTAAGCTGTGCTTTTTAGGGATCGTACACTTGTTTTTTGGCTAGGACAAAGTTTTGTACAAACAGTATTGTTATATTGTTAAAGGGCAAAGTTTGTTAGGCCATTACCTGCAGGAATCCAAAGTGTGGCTTGAGCGTGTCTGTCTCCTAGGAGATTCTGAATTGAGAACCAGCTTTCCAGCCCTCTTGGGCAGCAGGCTGGGCTTGCTGATTGGCTCCCTAACTCCCAAGCAACCCTGATCCCTCTTCTCACACCTGCCCAGGCCCAGGACAAGGGCAAGTGCCTGTTTGAGCCTGTTCAAGACTGGTTGGGACTAGGGCCAGCCATGTTGCCCAAATTCACATACACCAGCACCCAACCTACCCCATCCACATCCACAACCAGATTAACACACTCACACCAAATGTACTCCATTCATTTACTACAAACTAACCCTATGCACAATTCAATGTCTCAGCACCCACTACTAAACCACACAAATCACACCTATATAACCTTCTATCCCAGCTACCACACATTTCCACCATCACCTACAAACAGTACACAACTCTATCCTATACCACTAACCAATCCACTCCAAACCATACTTAACTATATCCCATCCAAACACACACTCCCCTCTCTAATTATTCCTAACAGACTCCTTTTTGTCACTATCAAACCTATACTCAGCCTTCCATCATTTGTCCAAACAACACCCTCCTCTTCTTTCTACCACAATAGCACAACCACACAACATTTACACTCCACTACACCACACATATTACCTCTTGCAGCAAAGAATTCTACGTCAAACACTCTTAACTGTACGTCATCCCTTCTTACACAAAACATATCATGCACACCAGCAGAACAAATTCTCTCAAGCCCCACACCTCATAATACTTACCATCACAAAATACAAACATAGACTCACCTTTCACACTACACAAATGAACCAACTCCAATGCCAAGCTTTCTCTCTTCCACCACACCTAATACCCATAGATCAACACAGCAACTCTCTTCTAACCCCCTCTCATCCATTGGACAATTTAGAACCTTACTATATGACCCACATGCTGCACCACCACCCCTAACTCATACACCTTCTGTCCTAAACACACGCAAACAATATAAGCAACATGCCACACCTCACAACTTTAGTTTCTCAATATCTACTGCACAACAAGTTTACACCACAAAAAAACTGTGCACCAACTCACTCTCAAACACCCTATCCACCACCTACACACACAGACCCATTAAAATGCCTTCTTAGCCTGCTGGATGAGGAACATGGTACAGAACAGCTACACTATTGCTACCCTCATACAGCTAATACCAGCACTAAGGACACACCTGCTACAAGTCCATAAAATACTGATCACTCTCCTACTAAACAAAGTCACACTATCGCCAAACACATTCTCTAAAGTCTCTACCAATAAATGCTCGATCGATCTCTAAAAACAAACATCACATCTACAACCTTCTTACTGACATAAAACCAGACATACTATTCATAACTGAATCATGGTTGGGAGATCATATGGCTACAGTCCTGCATTAAGTCGTTCCTCTAGGCTATCAAACGATCACCCAAAATCGTGTAGGCAAAAAAGGAGGTGGCCTAGCTGTTGTGCTCAGGTAAACATTAATTGTCATTAAAGTTGACAATGTCTCCATAAAGAATTGTGAGGCACTTTTCACCAGATACAATCCTACACCGTCTTCCTACTGTAACTTCCTACTCCTTTACAGACCTCCACCTAGCAATGCAACATTTCCAGACATGCTCTAGGCACAGTTTCAAACCTGATAACACTACACTCTGACCTATGCATTCTGGATGACCTCAACATTTGATTTGACAAACCCAATATGCCCCACCCGAAAACAATGATCGCTGGCCTAGATGCACTGGACCTGCATCAGATAATCCACAAACCCACACACAATGCTGGACACATCCTATATGTCATCTTTGCTAATACCGAAGTAGTTACCTTTCAAACTATAACTCCGGCCACATGGTCAGACCACCATTTGCTTGCTTTCCAACATAAAAAAACACTAAGCGACGTACCTAAAACCACATTACCTGCATCCATCCACCTATCGACCGTGGACACTTAGAAACACAACTAACATCCAGTAGAGATCTAGAAACAATAAATTCTGTTAAAAAACTATATGAGTGGCTACAGGAAGTTTTGATATCCTTAAACCACACAACAGGGTTTACCCTATTGATGACAGACTCCAGGTTCCAGGTTTTGCCATTGTCCGACAATTTTCAGAATCAATCAGAACGCTGTGCAAGTGTGAATGTGAGTGGAGGATGCCGCGCCGCTCCTCGCACCAGCCTCACTCTGCTTGGACTCTGCCTTGTAGCTCCGTCGAGCTTGGACCCTGCTTTGCCTCCATTGACCCTGCTTTGTCTCCGTTGAGTCCCATTGCTGGAGCTTTGTTGCGACTTCCGCGGCCTTCACTCTGCCTGGATCCTGACTTTGCACCTTCGGCAGCTGCTGAGCTCTGTTAAGCATTGCTAAGGCTTTTCGCGACTTCCCGCATCTTCCGCGTCTCCCGCGGCCCCCGGCTCCTGTAGCTGGCAGCTGTGGGCCACTGCCGGCTCCTGGGCTCCTGGGCTCTTGGGCTCTTAGGCGCTCAGTCTCTTGGGCTCCTGGGCGGTGTGGAGCTGTGCAGAGCGGATCGGAGCAGAGCGGAGTAGGTAATAGTGGTGAACAGCTGGGAAAAGGCAGCTAAGCTAGCAAGCTAGCAAGCTGCTGGTGGCGGCAGCGGAGTGGAGTGGTGATAAGCCGTTCAACCTGGCAAAAATAAAAGACATTGGCAAGGGGATATCCAAGCCAAATGGAGCCGGCTCCTCTGGTCAGAGGACAGCGAGCGCTGCACTTTCCAGCAGCAGTCTGGTGGAGGTTCTCCGACTCCGTCTGAAATCCGCTCTGTAACAGTGGTAAGTGCGGTCGCCAGTTGGAGTCCGCAAGAAGCTGAAGTGAGCCAAGCACCGGTTGTTGTATTGTTAGGTTTGCTGAAAACAAGCTGCTAAACTGTTAAAACTGGTAAAACTGCAGAACTGCTAGACTGAAATACTGAATTACAAGGATCCGCTTGGTGGTATGGAGGGTTTGTTCTGTGGAACGGATGGTGATCAGGCGGGACTGGCAATTCACTTGGCAATTCACTTGAAAGGAAGTCACATATATGTGTTGTGTGTAGGCTCCACAGTCGGTGGAGAATTGCGCTTTGCGAGGGAGGCACCAGTATTGCACCGGCTGGTCAGTGGTGTCCCTGGAGTTATGCAGGGGGAACATAAGTAGCAGTCTGGCTGGCGTGAGCTCTAGGAGAACACAGGGGAATACAAGCAATCACAGGAGGAGCCAACCGCCTTGCAGCGAGCATTAAGAGGCGAGAGGCGAGTGGGGCAAATTAGCCCACCAACCTGCAAAAATGTGTTACATTTGAAGCGGTGATAGTGGATTAAGAGCTTACAGAACTGACCTAAAAAGCGGCTTGCAGGTTTGTAGACTGCCCAGCTCACCTTACACTATCTAATTTCAGCAATGCAATCAGGCAGGGTGAGGAAGGCTTTGGGAGAGAAAGTAGTTACGCAAAAGGGACACGCCAAAGGGAAAAAAGGCGACAAACAAGCAATGGTAAAAGGAGGAACTTCAACAACGAAGAGCCCGTTATTCTCTCCAATTGCGTCTATGTTTGAAAAATCAATATTAAATTAAAAAAGGATGCAAAACTCAAGACTTCAATTTTTAAAGGATCCTGGTTCATCTCTCTGTGCTACACATGGAGAAACGTCAGGTCTGAATACCCCTTTGGCACCCCAAAAAATAGCACAATGGATATATCAAAGGGGGTAGGATGCAAATCAAGAATCCACCTTAAAGAGAGATCAACAGAAATCTCAAATCAAAACTCCAATGAGATGCAGGACCCGAGCAAACAGATAGAGGAATTAGAAAATTAAGAAAACAAAAATCAAGTTGGGATACTTCCTTCATGTAACACCATTTTAGCAACAGTAACAGTACATGCAAAAGGAAGCGACACCGGCATCAGTTTGGAACATCAACATCGCGATCTACTACCAGCCTCAAGTATAATCTACGGTGAAAGCACACCCTATAGCTCAGCTATAACGCATAAACCCGACATCCCGATTAGAACAAGCAACTATTTCACACACATAGCTGAGCAAGGACAAGAAGTTAGCCAATATGACTTGCATTCAAACATAGATGACCTAGCACATCTCTGGTCATATCATGGTCTAGCGCTAACTAACTTGGATGACTCAAGTGCGAGTATACGTGTAGAAACTATACAGGAGACAAAAGTAGAAGTAGACGAAGACGGAAACGAGGGCGAGGAGTTGATCGCCTCATGGGATAGTAAACCTGCGGAAGACATACATGTGGAAACGATGAAGGCCCAGGGAGGGGATGAAGGAAATAAACAGACGCCAAATCCAAATCACGCGGGAGAAAAAGATAAAACCTCTGACCACGGAACCAAAGCTCAACTAATCCCAACGGATAAACCTGGAAAAATACCCGAAAAAGGGACAAGCAACATCGAAAACAATAAAAATGGGCAAATAGAATTGATTCCGTCAATACTGCTGGCGCTGCAAATGTCGACAGCAACACTGATAATGCAGTCGGACAAACTGGATATACAGCTAGACCTAATGAATATCATTGCATCATACATAGCTGGTATAAATACACAACTTGAAGATTTAACAAAGTTAATAAAAAGAGTACAATCAATTTACTCACCACAGGAATCAACTTGTACATGTGGACCTATATTAGACAAATAAGGTTTCTTATCAACAATAATGGAACAGATTCTTTGTTTAAATAAGTGCTTGGTTTTACCGGCCGTGAACTTAGAGCCCGTGAATTTATATTAATAAGACAATCACAAGGGAAACCGAGGATTGCTCGCAAGAATCACCCAAATGCCCCAATAAAAGAAACAACACGTAGTTGCAACAGTAAAACAAGAATATAGTAATAGATCACATAAAGAACTAAACATTGCAGCTAATAGTAATAAGCCTGGAAAATATGATCTGTCTTTATTGACATAGCTACATAAAAATGAAAATAAAACTAAGGCGGAATCAGGTAAGGAGATGGACGATCAAGAGGATAATTTAAACACGTTAAAATGGCGAGTTACAATAAAGCAAGCTACTCTGTCAAGCACTCAAGAACAAAATCAAGAAAAATGGAACTGGCTACCCAGTATATTGAACAACCAATGTGGTGTCTGATATAAGAGAGCTATGGTTTCCACCTCTGAAACAAATGCAATACACATGCTATCTTGGAATATAGCTGGAGCCAGGCGATTGCTTGACGAAGGCCTCCCACTTAAGGAGTGGGAAGATTGTGATATTATAGCCCTGCAGGAAACTTGGTCGCAGGAAGAAATTCCGATAGCGGGTTATACCCATTATACAGTAGCTGCGGAAATTTTTTAGTATTATGGTAGGGCAGTAGGAGGATTGATTGTATATGTATTAAAAATAACAACGGAACAGTTGAAATCTCCGGATCCCAGTACACAAACTGTAAAATTCCCAGATCAACATTACAGGCAAAACAATACTACTAATTACTACACACAACCAAAGGCTCAAATAAAAAAGGAGAAAAATTACCTTTTAATTAAAACAATATCAAGACTACGTTGTAGTGAGCCGACCTGGAATTTAATAGTAACAGGAGATTTTAACTAGAATTTGATATTTACACCGGATGAAGATGAAATCATAACAGCAGATAACTCATTTTGGTGTGTACCAGAGCAACAACACACAGGGCTTTATCGTGTGGACCGCATTGGTCAGCTACTAGTTACAGATATTGAATTCCAAGGTACGCGGGTCCTTAACGGAAGAAACGACGAAGATCGCCCCCTGGAAAAAACATATTACGGTCCAAGTGCACACTCAACGTTAGATTTCACTCTTATAACCCTTCCTTTGTTACAAAGATTAGCTCGCTTCTACATAGAGTTTACCACCTTGAGTGATCACTCAATACAGCACGTCATCTTTAACTTAAACACACCAAGATATCAACTTACTAATGCCCCAGAGAGTGAAATTACCTCAATTCATTTGAAACGTCTGAAATGGACAAATACATACAAAACAGATTTGTTTTTAATAATAAAGAGTCTCTTGGCAGAACAAACAACAGAACCCATTAATAGAATACAAACTTAGTCGCAATTTTTAAATAAATTAGCAGAAACAATGAAAGTCTCAGAAATTAGGGTTAAAAGATATGAACAGAAAAAAAAATACCAAAAGATCTGCAAATGCTAAGGAAAGAACTAAGAAAAGTTCCAAGGAAACTGCGACTGGATAAATCCAACGGGTTATGCTGAAAAACATTTCAACAACTGAGAAAACAATTCAAAAAAAGAATATGGGAATTTTAAAAAGTGAAAGCCGAGAGTTTCTGGTCTAAACTAATCTACAATGTAAGACACTCAAATCTCAACAAATTTTGGCAGACAATAAACAACCTGTCGAGACCTCGAAACGCCTTAACATCGTACATACAAGAGCAGGAATGGGTTAATTTCCTCAGGGATAAATTTAAAGAAGAACAACTCCAAGACATAGACAATTGCCAATTGCCGACTGCGAAGCGGACTATCGAGAATTAATTGAAGTCACAGACCAACCAATCAATGTACACAACAGAAGAAATAACAAACATAATAAAGAAAGGCAAAAGTGGCGGTGCTCCTGGCCAGAACGGCATTCCCCAGGCTACTTTTAAATATGACTCGGAGTACTGGAGCTCGATCCTAGCGAAACTTTATATTGATGTAGAACTTAACAATCAAATCCCAGAAAGTTGGCAGGGATCAATCATTAACCCTATTTACAAAGGAGGTGACAGATCCAGTCCAAAAAATCATAGGCTAATCGCCTTACAGGACGTTGAAGCCAAATATTTTGCCGCATTAATCATTAAGGCCCTAGCTGACTGGTCTAGAGAATGTAATCTAATACCAAAAAATCAAACCGGATTTAGGAAGGGCATCGGAACTATCACAAATATTCTGTCCAGTTCATTGATTGCTGAAAGATGCAAAAGCAGAAAACAGGACCTTCACCTGTGTTACATCGACCTAAAAGCTGCTTTTGACAGCGTAGACCAGAAACTCATGTGGTCTAAATTAAAATCCTGGGGTATACCGGACAGAATATTGAAGGGTCTACTGCTGTTTTATACAGATACTTGGGTACGCGTCAAGCTTGGAAATGGAGCTATAATATCCAGAAAAGTGTATACCAACATGGGATTGAAACAGGGGTGCGTACTGGCTCCGCACCTATTTAATTTATTCATCTTAGTCCTTTCGAAAAAGCTTGACGGAATTCATTCACAGTCAACGAAGTTGGGAAAACTACAATTGTCGCATCTCGCCTATGCAGGTGATATCGTCCTTTTAAGCTTGACTAAGGTAGGCCTGACTAGACTACTAAATGAACTCCCTGATTTTCTGTCGGTAAATAATCTGGAACTAAATCTTTCAGAAACCAAATCTAAGCTTATTACAAATTGAACAGCCTCGATTCACAATATTAGATTAAAAGGTAATCTACTGGAGAAAGTATCATGCCACAAATATTTGGGATTTTATATCGATGATAAATTATAATTTCGAGACCAGAAAAAATATATGACGCGGCGAGCAGGGGCCCTAACATTTGCCCTTAAAACACTTGCAAAGAAACTGGAGGGACCATCTTTGAAACCAATATTAACAACAATTTTTGCTAAAGCACTGCCAACACTATCATATGCCAGTGCTGCAATGCACGGGAAGGATTCAGAAACCCTAAACAAACTAATGACGAGCATTTACAAAAAGGTTCTTCAGCTCCCAAAGACTACCTCCCCAGCACAGATGCGCCTGGAGTTCGGGCTAATGAACGAAACATTGGGCAGACTCTACATATACATAAAAGAATGGTACCAAATAAAACAAAATGTAAAGGAAAATAGTCTTAACGAATCCTTATGGCAGAAAATGGAACAGGATAAACACTCGCCAGCCTACAAATTTTTGGAACATGCGTTAAATGTTACCTGCACAAATGAGTATTGGAATAAACAAATGCCCTACCAAACATTCAAATTAACACTAAATAAGGCTGCAAAGTTCCACTCGCTGCTGGTTGATAAAGACATTTTTTCTACAAGAACTCATTCTTGGACAGTAATCAACACTTATAAAACACTGAAACAAGCGGCCTATTTGGACTCCACCTTCTCTATTTACGTAAAAAGAAAATGAATAACATTAAGGTTTGGACAGTTCCCTACTCTTGCGGATGCCCCTCATTGGATACATAGGGAAAACAAAAATTGCCGGCACTGTGGCTATAAAAAGGAAGATTTGATTCATCCTGTATGCCACTGTAAGATACTGCAACTGCCACGAACTACAATATTATGGCGAGCATTCCTGGACAGAGGCATAAAGTCGTGCAGAACAGCTATCATAAGAGGACTGGATTCCACCGACCCCCAAATGAACGTAAATTGATTCAATTTTTACGTATTCATGAACAAGAACTGAAAGCTAAATCTAAGCAATGATAAAACATGAAGTATGTTTTTACAATTATATCAATTTTAAGATGTTTTTAGAGAAATTTAATTTTTACGCAATTTTCTCTTATTTAAATAGTGTTTGTAATATTGTTATGCTTTTAATTAACTGAACAATAAATAAATTATACCTTATATACCACACAACAGAACAAAAGAAAACAAGCAGCTTGGAGAAATACAGAGATGAAAGACATAAAACAACAAATCAGAAAGCTGCAACGTACCTGGCTCAAAACAAACGCCAATCAAGACAAGCCTCGCCTACAGAAAATTAACAGATTATACAAGTCAGCTATTAAAAAAGCTAAGAAAAGATACTATTCAGACAGAATTCAAAATGCTAAATGTGCAAATAAAGAATTCTATGAAATACTCAATTCATTTTGTAAACCAAATTGCCTAGAAGGACCTCATCCCGTTACTCAAGATTTCACTGACAAACTGGCAAATCATTACACGGCCAAAGCAGACACGTTGGACTCATACTTAAAACAAAGTCAAAGCTTCAACCCATCCTCTCCGTTCCTTCCAACACATTTCACATGATAAATGTATGGACCTGGTTAAAGCAAGCAGGTGTGGCGGCAGCCCCTTTGACTTTTGTCCACCGCAAACCTTCAAGACAATTCTTCTAACAACCTCTGCTGCCACTCCAGTAGGAGGAATCATCAACAACTCCTTAACTACCAGAATATTTCCAGAAGAACGCAAAAAGTCATACATACGCCCATTACTGAAGAAAATA
This sequence comes from Triturus cristatus, assembly GCF_964204655.1. NCBI lineage: Eukaryota > Metazoa > Chordata > Amphibia > Caudata > Salamandridae > Triturus > Triturus cristatus. Next base: position 946,004,412 of record NC_140582.1, read on the forward strand.
AACTTGGACTCACTGACCCTGATAACTACAGACCGATTACAAATGAACCTTTCCTGGGCAATCTGATAGAAAGAGCAGCGTTCGACCAGATATCACAATTCATTGAAGAGAATGCCCTACTTTCAGACTTCCAAGCTGGATTCCGTCCAGGAAGAGGCCCAGAATTTGCCCTTTTTGCCATCTGGGGTGACCTGAAGAATACAGTTGACCACAACGGGGATGCTGCGCTACTTCTCTTGGAACTCACAGCTGCCTTTGATACAGTTCACCATGACACTCTGATACAAAGACTATAAAACCATCATAGAGGGGCCTGCTCTAGACTGGATCGCATCCTACCTTTGCAACAGAACTAATGCCATCCATAGCCAAACTTTCTTGTCTAAACCGTACTCCACAAAAGCAGAGGCCCCTCACGGCTCTATCATTTCGCTCAAGCTTTTCGACATCTACATGAAGGCATTACCGGTGCTGATCAATCAATATCACCTCATGTGCTATAACTATGCAGATGACACACAATACTACTCCAACTGGAATGCCCCAAAGAAACTGGAAACTCACCAATTTTCAGTTGTCTCAGAGCCGTGGATCATTGGATGACGTGGAGCCATCTCAAATTGAATGCTTCCAAAACAGACATACTCACGAGTGGCGATTGGAAACATTATGACCCACTCGCCACCTGGCCTGATGATCTGGGAACACTGCCTAAAGTATCGAAGGAAGTAAGAAATTTCAGAATGACCTTGGACTCCACGGAATCGATGGGCAAACTAGCAATATCAAGCTTTGTTACTGTAAAAACTCTGCAATGAATCTTCCCCATTTGGGATTTCCACACAAAGTCCAAGCTACCATACCCTTGTTCTGGCCAAACTCAATTACGCCAATAGCCCCTACCAAGGATCACCTTTAACAACCATGAAAAGACTGCAACGGATTCAGAACTCGGATGCCAGAGTACTCTTACATATAAAAATGCAAGACCACATCCCCCCTGCCTTGAAAGCCCTGCATTGGTTACTGGTTGCCAGTAGTTCCAAGTTCAAGTCGCTTTGTATCACCATAAAGCGATACATTGAATGGGACCGCTCTTCATCAGCAATAAAATCACCAAACACATTCAAAAAAGGAATCTCTGCTCTAGAGTGACACCTCGCCTTAAAGATACACAAAGAAAACCATGGGTGGCACATCCTTCTCTGTTCAAGCAGCCAAACTATGGAACTCTTCCCTCCCCAACATAAGATCCACAGACAACCACCTTTTCATCAGAAAACGACTCGAGAATTGGCTCTTTCCCATATAAGCACCATACGCAAACAGAAATATACAGCATATCCCTCTGTATATAAGCATTTATTTGCACTATACATATGTACCTATATTTGTGTATTGCTTTGTATAAACGTGAAGAATAATTATGTTTTTAAAATAAAAGTTCTGTGAAACAAATGTACATATTACTGATAGTTCCATTATTCTATGTTTTTAACATGTATATAAGTGACTGCATAAATAAGTAAATCTTTTATCGTAACTATTTATCTACAAGTACTTCATGCTCAACAATCAATGTGGGCCAATGCTATCTACGCCCGTTACCAGCATACATAATAATACTTTGTCACAGTAAGTCATAAAGAGGTCATGCCCAAGTTAGCCAAAAGATCAATTTTTGCCAATCAACATGTGTAAGAGAATTCAAATTCTTACTTACTGTGACAAAGTATTATTATGTATGCTGGTAGCGGGCGTAGATAACATTGGCCCATATTGATTGTTAAGTATGTTTTTCTGATGTTTTTTGATCAATTGATTAAATGCTGGTCGAAGCCCACTAGGGCTGTATAATGATTGTGGAAAAAGTGAATAGGCTTCATAAGTTTGAAACTGAACAGGATTAATTCTAGCCCAATGGGGAAGGACCAATTATCGTATCACGAAGCAGAGTTAAAGACTTTATTATTGATACAAGCATAAATAGGTTGTAATTGTCTAGATTGTATGAGTGGATTTACACTCTAATGAGCGATACATTGTTTTTTGCATTTCACACTATGAAATACTCAAACGTCACGAGGTCAGATGCACATAAAGCCGAACTCGTAAGCAACACAGTAGCGCGTATATTGAGGCATGCTGCCTCAAACTCTATCATAATTGATTGTGAGGCTTTATGCTGCAGTACTTTATTTTATCAACATGTTTTTGGTTGATTTATTACGTTTGTTTTCATTGACGCCACTACAACTTTATTAGATAAGATGGTGAACAGTAGTATTTCTTTTATGTTGATTGCACGTAACTAGCACTGGTGCTTTAAATGAAACTGATGATGCACTTTTTCTTGCCCGTGATAAAGGAGTGAAGGGAACTCCGAAACGCGTTGGACTTAGTCGTTGTCAAAATAAACACGCTTTTGAAATTGTAGCCACAGCTCCTTTGTTTGTTTCCTGCTGTAACCGGCGAGCAACGCATTGGATTTGAGGTGGATATATGGGGGGTGGCTACCCCTGCCATGTGCCCGCCGTAGAAGTGGCTTGGGTTCAGCCAAACACAAGGTGGGTATTATATATATATATATTCACTGAAAAAACCATGGGTTTCACACACGTTATAGTTAGGAATTAGCATTTAAAAAACCTTAGAAATTCAATGAAAAAACCAAAGGTTTCACACATGTTATAGTTAGCTGGACATTTCACTCGTAAAAAACCAATGAAATTCCCCCGTTATAGTTAGTTCAGCTAACTATAACTCGCGCGCCCGCAATGCACTACTGATGACGTCACATATTACATCACTCATGACATGGTCAGTGACATCACTCATGACATCACTGATGACATCTCAAATGACATCACTGATGACATCATCCAGTGAATGTGTGTTTTTCTGAAAATTAAATATGTTTTATATATGTATATCTCAAGGTCGATGGAAGAATAAATGAGTATATAAGTGTCTAAATTGATGATTTGTTTCTGAAAAATTGATTGTATAACTGACTGATTAAGTGTATCTTTTTGAATACATGGCTTAGTGAGTAATGTTTAAATGTGTAAATACCTGTATCAGTCTCTCACTTTGTATATAAGTGGCTGCATGGGTTGGTGAGTAGCTACATGAGTGTCTATATAGGTTAATAGTTGGTTTTTTGAGTATCAGTATGAGTGTCTGAGTGTCTTCATGGTGCGGTGGGGGGTATTACGTAGTGCATAGATGCATGAATGAGTGACTCACTGTTTGTATGTGTTGAAGACAGCATGTGTGCAGGACTGTATGGGTGGATGAGTGTGTGCATGGGTGTGTTAGTGAGTGAATGACTGTCTCAATAGTGTCTTCATAAGTAACTACATATGTTTTAAACTAGTATATGTGACTATTGGTGTATATAAGTGAGTATATGTGAGAGTGAGAGATTGAAAGAGTTCCTGTATGAATAAGTATGTGTTTCTATAAGTGATTGTTTAAAAGACTAAGTATGTGTAAGTTTCTGTAGAAGTAAGTGTGGTGGTGTGTGTATAACTGTATATGCAAGTAAATGGATGTTTGATTCTTTATTAGCATGAGTGACTATGTGTGAGTAACTCTATGGATGAGTGGGATTGTCTTACAGGATGTTTAGGTGTATGAGTACATATGATGTGTGAGTACATGTATGAGTGACTGTATAGGATAGTTGGTGGATGAGTGGATGTGTATGTGGATCTTAGAATTACTGAATAGGTTGTTGTAACTGTTATTGGTATGTCCATTTTTTTGAAAATTTTAGTCTCTATTTTTGAATGTTTGTATCAAAGGTTATATTAGGGTGAGAGGAGGTCTACCACTCTGTCACAAGGATAATGTCATCAGTGATGTCATTTGAGATGTCATCAGTGATGTCATGAGTGATGTCACTGACCATGTCATGAGTGATGTAATATGTGACGTCATCAGTAGTGCCATGCGGGCGCGCGAGTTATAGTTAGCTGAACTAACTATAACGGGGGAATTTCATTGGTTTTTTACGAGTGAAATGTCCAGCTAACTATAACATGTGTGAAACCTTTGGTTTTTTCATTGAATTTCTAAGGTTTTTTAAATGCTAATTCCTAACTATAAAGTGTGTGAAACCCATGGTTTTTTCAGTGAATTTCAAAGGTTTTTTAAATGCTAATTCCTAACTATAACGTGTGTGAAACCCATGGTTTTTTCAGTGAATTTCAAAGGTTTTTTAAATGCTAATTCCTAACTATAACGTGTGTGAAACCCATGGTTTTTTCAGTGAATTTGCAAGGTTTTTTAAATGCTAATTCCTAACTATAACGTGTGTGAAACCCATGGTTTTTTCAGTGAATTTGCAAGGTTTTTTAAATGCAAATTTTTTTTTTTTCTTCTTTTTTTTTTTACATATTTTTATTTTAATTTTCTATCCTTTTTTAAAGACTATTGTTTAATTTTTTTAAATTCTACAATATGTTTTTATTTTACATTTTTTATAAAATAAACAGGTAAAATTTATTAGCAATACATTTTTTCCTTATTTTTTTATTTTTTTTTAGTGCGCGTACGGTAAGCTTACGGTAAGCGTACGGTTTACGCAATGTCCGTAATTTATCTACGCTGTTTGCGTATAGTTACGCAATTTGCGTAGCCGCGCGTACTCCGCGTGGGTCGCGTACGCGTGTACGCTACACGCGCACGTTACACGCAGGAAGTGTCGGGAAGTGACTGTTATGCGCATGCGCGCGAGCGCGTGTCTTTTTTACGCGCATGCGTACTTTTGCCGTAAGCGCACCGTAAGCGTACGGTAGGTCATGTGATCATGAAACACAACTTTTGATTGGTTGAAACTACTTTCAGTTCTAGAACTCTCCTACACCACACCCATTCCCCTCATTTCTGCTTGTGATCCCTTAGGAGAAGGAGCTGGGTTGTCTTTGTGATACGATGGCAGAACAGCAGAGCTCTTCTGAGAGTGAGGCTAGCAGCACTACCTTGAGGCAGAGAGCTAGGAAACAAAAGACCTCTTACGTATGGGAGTATTTTACTTTTCCAGAAGGCCAGCAAAAGGTAAATGCACCCTTAGTGACTTGCAAGCTGTGTAAGCGTGTACTTTCAAGAGGTAATCCTGACAGGAAGTATTCCTTTGGGAATCACACCATGATGAGACACCTTAAGGATGTACACAGAAGGACACATGCTCGACTTACTGAAGGTAACCCTTCAGTAAATCAACCAAGCACATCCACAGCAGCTCAGCCTGGACCATCATCTGCAGGGCCGAGTCCTTCTTCTGCAGGTCAGGTGAGCCCTTCATCTGTGGGGGGAGCATCTCCTTTTTCTGGTCCTCTGGAAATTAACCCTCGGTTTGCGAGGGTTGAAGTACGGTGCGCCACTTGTCACGATCTAATTACTTATAGGGAGACCAGTGTTTCCCTAGTGAACAGTAAAATAGATCAGCACACTTGTCGTACCGTCTAATATTCCCAATCTTTCTTTCCTCTGTCCCTGCATGAACACAACGGCTCTTTTAAGAGCCAACCTTACCTTTCATCTATTTTTTATATATTTGTTTAAAAACTTTTTTTTTTTTTTTTTTTACTGTACGCGTACGGTACGCGTAATTTTTTTTTTTTTTTTTTTTTAAAAACACTAAAAATCAATTATCACATTACAAGGTCCTTGAGAGACTACAATTAAAAACTGAAAATGTGATTGTAGAGAAGTGGAAAAAAGGGACAATGACATTATTGACTTACCATACCCACTCAAAAAAAGATTTATTCATTTAATTTTTTTTTAATTGCTTTAAAAATGGTTCTAGTTTTCGAAAATTTTCTATCTCAATCTGAAAAAAAAGAAAAAAGTATTAATATTTAATAAAACATTTAATAATACAGTACACATATTTACATATTTTTCAAAAAATATTTTTGCCTTTTTTTTGCTGTTTTCAGAAAATATTGCATTTCACTATAAATTGTGAAAGCAATTGCATTCATCATTTAACAGCAGGCAAAAAAAAAATTAACAATCTCAAAGATTGTTTTTAAAAAAGCCCACAATCTCTTTTTGCATAAACATAACTTTATAGGAATGCATAATATTCTTAAAAAATATCATCTAATATCAATACTTATTTCTTTAAAATACCGTCTGATATTTTTGTTTCAGAAGTATAATCACAATAATATATGTCAAATAACTCCACAATACATCTGGTTCCATTTCCTTTAGGCCAAATAGTAATTTTAAAATTCTTTTTTTGTTTAATTTCCAATGGTAATCCAATAAAAAACAAAAGTTTAAATTGTACAGATGTCACCGATTCTCTGTAACATTTTGGTTTCCGAAAGATTAATTAATAATTAAATAAGTCCACAATAGAATTGTTTACTTTTCCGCATGGCCAAATAGTAATTTTAAAAATCTTTTTTGAAAAAATTTCCATTGGCAATCCAATAACATTCCAAAATTTCAATTGTGCAGATGTTACCGATTTTTTCTAAATTTTTGGTTTTCCAAAGTTTCCTTAAAAAATGGAAAAATTCCACATTACAATTGGTTACCTTTCCATTAGGCCAAATGATAATTTGTTAAATCTTTTTATTTGTAAATTTCAAATGGTAATCCAATAAAATGGTAAAATTGTTTTGTCCAGATGTTGCCAAATCTCTCTAAAATTTAGGTTTCAGGAAGATTAGATAGGAATTTGCTAAATCAAAAGGCAAACGTTGCTTAAAAATCAATTGGGAATCATTACACAGTGTCCAGCCTTTTTCACATTTAAGATAAACTGTGTAATGACCAGAAGTTACAGTAGGTCCATCATGGAAAATTATTGCAACTGTTACAAAAGTTTTTCCTGAAATTGATAATTGCTGTCCTGTAAACTTCTTTATTAAAGTATCCAATTTTGAACCATCAGCTCTACATCGTTGCATCATTAAAATTACATACTGTCTGTATTCCTTTAAAATTAATGTTGAAAACATGTCAGATTTACACTCACCGCATTGCATGCTATGATTAGCATCTTTAACTAATTTAGCAAAAGTGACTGTTTTACTCTCTGGCAATGTTAAATAAATAAACCTTTCAGAATCAACATTATAACAGTTTTCACAACTATGTTCCCATTTATAAGAGAGACCAAATACATTTTCAATGTTAACCCCTTCTTCTTCCAGTACCTGAAGAAAATAAATCAAGAATTCCTGTGCGTCTTGCTGTACATTTTGAGAAAACTGTGTTCGTCCTAAACATACATCTAAAACTTTTCTAATTTCAGTAGCACTTTCTATTTGAGTTTTATCATTACTCAGCTTTTCAAAAAGGAGACTCAGCACAGAACAGAATCTTTTTCCCTGATTTACTATTATCTGCTCTTGCAAACTTTCCAGATAAAATGCAACATTCAGCACTACATTAGCGTAGCAGTTGACACCAGAGCTATTTTCAAAATAACATCCTACAACCTGTTCTTCATTTTCCTTATTCTTTTTGCTTGCAATTACATCACTCCTCTTTTTTTTCTTCCTCTCTACATCTTCATTACAGATATTCTCATTTCTCCTTTTACGAGAAACTACACGTTTCTCCAACACAGGATACTGACCTAAATGAGGAGCATAGCTTCTTCTTAATCTATTATACTCCTTTACACAATTTGTATCAGCACTAACTTTTGAATCATCAAAGTCTATCATGAATAAACCTGATAATGTTTTCACTCGTGACAAAGCAACATATGCCATACCTTCTTTGAACACAGTTGAACCAATGTTCACAAATGCACAATCTACAGTCAATCCTTGAGACTTGTGAATAGTTACAGCATATGCTAGCGAAAACGGAAACTGCTTCCTACGTACATATAAGTCTTTCACAAGCATGAAACGAACTGAACAACGACAAATGTCTTTAACTTCTTCTATCTGATCAAATTTTATTTTTAAACATTCAATTCCATCTTTTTTCTGATAATTAATAAAACCCACAACTCTTCCCATAGCGCCATTAACTAAACCTTTTTCAACATCCAAATTTCTCCTTAAAAATACTCTACAGTTCATGCAAACATATAGATTTTTTTCTAATCCAGCTGTTTTGGAAATCTTCTTCTCTAGTGAATCCAATTTATTTTTCAGTGTGCCTGTTAATGTGACAGTAATTCTTCCATCCTCAATTTTGTCCACTGCTTCCAATTTCCTGATATCTTCCTTTTCCAATTTCAAAAGCTCCTCATTGAATATTGAGCATTCACGTAGAGTTGGCATTAAGCAGATGACACTTTTGTTTTCTGCAATGTTCTTGTATATCTTCTCTGCAACTATTTCTTCCTTTGGAAATAAATTATGTAGCAGCCGACTCTGTAATGCTTTTTTGCCAGCTTCTGTGAGTAGTCCAATCCTGATATCTTTCAGAATACTTCCATATTCTTCATCGTTTGCTTGCCTCATATTAGTTGTAAGTTCCTTGTACTCAAAGAAGGACCAAATATTTGTATTACCGATGCTTCCCAATGACTTCTTCGTGTCTTCATGTGTCACAGTATTAAACACTGGTTGTCCTTTAACTGGAGTAAGTTGCAAAAGATCTCCAAAAACTATGACGTGTTTTCCTCCAAATAACACGTCATAGTCTGTCTTCAGAATTTGCTGCATTCTTAAATGCACAAAGGCAAGCATTAAGTTCGATACCAGGCTCACCTCATCAATAATGAGAACTTGCATCTTCTTCAATACTCTTGAAACTTCCAAGCATGCTTCTCCAGTTAGCTTGTTGTATTGTATTTTGTTCTCATGCTCCACTGGTAACATTAGCAAACGATGTAAAGTGATTCCTTTTATGTTATATGCTGCTAACCCAGTTGGAGCAGTAACCACACAAGACAAAGTAGAATCCGTTTTTTGCTGTAGGTAGCTTCTGATGACTTTTATTAGGAAACTTTTTCCAGTTCCAGCTTGTCCGCTTACATACATCCTGATTGGATGAAATGATGTGCATGAGCACTCTTTTTTTTCATGTAGAAATCCGTGATCAATTTTTTTTCTGATCTCTTCATAAATTTGTTGCTGCTCTTCGTTCAGTTGTCTTTCCAAATTTTGTAAGTCTATAAATTCTCCATGAGCTAGATTCATAGCCGTTTCCACTTCATTCATGGCTATTGATGCTTCATTTTCAACGATTGGTTGTCCTAGGGGATCTTGACTGAGTGTTCCTGAACTTTGGCTGTCCTGAGAACTGTCTCTAGCTATTTCTGCTGCAATTGTAGTTTCCTGTTCAATTTCTTCATTTAACATTTGCAGATAAGTTGTGAATGTATTGCATTGTATGCTGTCTTTGCAAGCATTAAAAGAATCTTCATAGCTTTGAAATTCTCCCAGTAGTTCATCCTCTGTACGCCATGGTTTAAACAGCTGTAAAAGAGCCAAGTAGTAAAATTCCTTTTTGTCAGTAGTGTCGCAACTCAGCTTCCGGTGATTTATCAAACTTCCTTTTGTTTGCGTCACCAAACATCCTTCCTCACCAATGACTTTATATTTTCCATTGTTGATGTCTTCTGCGGCTTTCCGTGAATAAATGTAGTTCTGCAGCACTTCATAGAGACACATGTTCTCCAGATGATGACTTCTCTTTGGGTAATATGTGTCCAACATGTTTGATTTCAAAATATCTGTACTTTCTGGGTCATTCTCGGCCAAATATTCAATTTCTCCAACAGATTTCAGTACCCGATTTCTCATTGCTGCAAGGCCTAAACTTGCCCAAATTATTCTTCTTGATTTCGAGTAGAGACTTGCAGAAGATAACCTATCTGAACATTCGTAGGATCCAATTTCTCGATGCGATAACATCTTCAAACTGAAACTGTACAGCTTCTTACTGACAGTTTTCTCGTGAGAAATCTCTTCCCACATTTCCTTCAATTCTGTTTTTTCTGATTTCGTAATGTAAGACGTTACATATCGAGCAACAGCAATGGAATTGTCAGCTACATACTGTATATCCATGTTAGCGTTCCACATGGATAAAATCACTGGGTTGTAGTCATTTATATTTTTTGATTCTTCTTTTCTTTTAAGGTTGTAGGTATTCTTAGGTGATTTTCTTGTGATAGTATGTCTCACAGATGACATACAACTGTTAACTCTTCCATTTGAAAGAACAGGTCTAGGAAATCCAAATCGACATTTAGTGTAGTATTTATCTTTGCTCTTGTATTTCCGTCGACAGTATTTTCCACACCGATGACTATGGAAACGTAAAACTTGCTCCTTTAACTTTTTCTCTTCTGTGCTTTTTGGTATAGCACATGTTGCATATTCTTCAATGTAAGATAACACTGCTTCATCAGTATCTGTTCCAAACTTTGGGGCATCCTTGATCCACAACAGCATATGAATATGAGGAGCACCTCTTGCCTGGTACTCTTTTCTCCAAAAGAAATCCACTACTTCTCCTAGAGGTGGATTTTTTTTATTGCAGATGAAGGACATCATAGCCTCAAATCTATGATTGAAATATCTGCAAACATTAACTGGATCCAATGAGCACAGTTCTCCTGCTGTCTTGTATTCGATGTTTTTAATGTTTGAATTTGCCTCTCGTACAAAATCCAGTAAATCATCCCAAGCGTACTCGGCACAGCTTAGGGTAAGGAACCATGTTGGAGTTCCTAAATTCCGTAACATGCATTTTAATTCACCATGGCGTCGGTACCAATATTCATTTGTCCCACGCTGACAAGCCATCAGATTGATCAGTTGTGTTTCCAAATGATCATCTCGGTGCTGCACTTTCTCCATAAAATCCTTAGCAGACACATTTTGTAAATGTACTCCACTTTTTAAAATGTGATTTACTGCATAAGACAATACAGACAAGTCGCTTTCAAATAAAAGATGGAACAAATAAGGAATACTTTGTCGAAATCTGGGATCTTCAGCATATAGTCTTGTAGTCCGATACTCAGAAGCTGGAATCTGTTCCGGACGTTCATCGTATCGTCCTCCTTTTCCTTTAGGAAACAGCTGGGGAAAACATCGAGCTTCCAAGCTCTCCTCCCATACACTCACGGGAGTTCCTTTTGCTTTCTTCATCTGAAATAGATCAATATTGTCTCCCATAACTTCTTTTGAATGAAGAGGATGTATGCTAAAATGTTCATAAATTTCTTCTTCCTTTGACTTGTCCACTTTTTCAATTTGTCCAGTTGGTGTTTCTGTGTCTTCTTGTAAATCTTCTTCTTCTTCTTCTTCTATATAAATTGATTCATACCATTTGTTATTCCTTTTCAAATACAAATTTGCTCTTTGTACTTTCCGTACATCTACCAGCTCCTGCCAAATCTTCTTATTCTTTGTAGGTACACCATTAACCAGAATAATTAATGGTTCAGTTTCCAAAGTATCCGCATCAATAGTTTCCATATTTTTTTTCAAATCCAAGGGCAAATACACCACTCTACCTTTTAAACCTCTCAGTAAATCTGAAGGAGGTAATTTACCAGTTTTGGGCTCCATACGTACTATGGTCTGGAACGGATGAACACATTGAATGAGTATAGACTCATATGTATTTAATTCAGAAAGTTCAGCAGGAATAGCATCCAATTCTAAATTATTATGTACAGCTCTGGTCGGCATTCTATTTTCCTCTAACTTGTTGTAACAGTCTTTACAAATACGCTGAACTTCACCCAATTCAAAACAATTTTCAAGAAATATATATGTGGCAAAATCCTTCCACTTATAATTATCTTCATTTTCACTCTTTCTGTAGAGATCAACATACCTGGTTTGTTTTCTATAATGAGTTCTGCGGCAACAAATACAAGTAATATTTGGTCTTTCATTAGAGATTATTGCAAATTTTGTTATGTGATCATTAAATGTCTTACTTACAAAGGGTTCTACATTCTCTTCCACTTCTTCCTCATTTACTGTGTCCTTCTCTGCACTGTTTTGTTTAGGACCAAAGTAACAAAACTGAATTTCATCAACAACCTTCTCTACATCTGATACCGTTCCACGGAACAGAGCCCTATTCAATTCATCTAACTTTATTGCTGGACTTTTAGCAAAATACAACCGTCTCACAAACTTTCTCATTTCAGTGTGATGAACAGCCAGCATCCTAAAATGATGGAAAACACTATTACACACTTTTCTAGATAGACAAGCCAGAGAATGACCCTGCAAACCAGTATTCTCTCTCACTCTGCATGGATCCAAACTTTGAAGCACCTTAATCTTCTGTTTTACACTTTTTTTGCTATATTCTCTTAGAAACTAACGAAATTTATCAATAGATTCCTGACGCACAGTGCAAATACTACTACAATTACAAGTGTACACTGGGGCTTTAGGACGTCTCCCCATAGCCTCATCCGCCATCACTTGTACCTCATCTCTTGGAACCATTATCTCCTTCTCCATTATGCAACCATTTTTCACTTCATAAGCACGACCTCTGGTGTCAACTGCATGCAGCAAACTATTACTTTGAAAATAACTCTCTTCATTAAAAAAAGGTTCACTACTTGAACTATGCATCCATTTTCCTAAAAACACTTTAGAAAAGTTTGTTCTGTTCACTACTCTTTTCCTTTTGCTATGTGATTTCAGTACATTAACCATTTTGTCTAATGTACGCATCCTAGTCAAAATTAAAATGAATAGTTTCCTTTTTAATTCTAATGCCTTTGCTGCAATGGCTTCAATTTCTTTTTTTCTCTTATAAAACTTAGTCTTTTGCTTCTATTTCTTCACATCCTTTATCAAATTGGACATAACTCTTCTCTGAAACATTTTTCTACGTATCTCTTTAAACGCTGTTTTTCTGTTTAAGTTAATCTTTTTAGTTGCAGAAGGTATATTTGCATTAACTAAATTCTCAATTTTTTCCTGTGCTTTTCGATTGAAATCATTCTTTCCAGTACAGACATTTTGTACATTCTTCCTTTTTTTGAATATGTTTTTTAGAAAAAAATTTGTCTGCTTACCAGAAGATTTTTTCTTTTTCCCAACATGAGCATCTTCAACTAACTTAGGTCCTCCAGTTGTCTTCAAATATAGGTTTTTTTTGTGGTCTTTTTTTACTCTGGATTTTGTAGGCATCTTAAATTTTGTTCACTGCTCTTCAGCAATACCTGAAAAAAACTAAAAAAAAATTCCTTTATTTTATTTAAATATATTACTACATTTGTTTTCACATTAGTCACAAAACGAAATTTCTTTGCCAATTTGAAAGCACACTTACTGCTCTTTTTTTTGGCAAGTGATAATCACTTTTACAGACTGACACATTATGAATCCACTTTTCAGATTTTTTAAAAAGCACATGTCCAAACTGCTTTTTCAGACCATCACCATTTGTAACCTGGGTGACTGCCTACACTCCAGCAAGGGCAACCAGCCTTAGTGATGCTGAATGTATTTGCATTACTGACTGAAACCTCAAACCCCACTCGCTTGTGAATACTGTGCATGATTCCACATGGTAAGCAGCTGGGTGTGTGCTAAGAGTCTGCTTCTGCACCAAAAAATGGCTCCCCCTTTCCTTCTAATGCAACTGTGAAATCACCAGAGCAATACGCAATAAATCTCTGCCTGTAATTCCTATTTGCACACAGAGTCATGTTTTCACATTAGTCACAAAACGAAATTTCTTTGCCAATTTGAAAGCACACTTACTGCTCTTTTTTTTGGCAAGTGATAATCACTTTTACAGACTGACACATTATGAATCCACTTTTCAGATTTTTTAAAAAGCACATGTCCAAACTGCTTTTTCAGACCAGCACCATTTGTAACCTGGGTGACTGCCTACACTCCAGCAAGGGCAACCAGCCTTAGTGATGCTGAATGTATTTGCATTACTGACTGAAACCTCAAACCCCACTCGCTTGTGAATATTGTGCATGATTCCACATGGTAAGCAGCTGGCTGTGTGCTGAGAGTCTGCTTCTACACCAAAAAATGGCTCCCCCTTTCCATCTAATGCAACTTTGAAATCACCAGAGCAATACGCAATAAATCTCTGCCTATAATTCCTCTTTGCACACAGAGTCATGTTTTCACATTAGGCCCTTAAACGAAATTTTTTTGCCAATTTAAAAGCACACTTACTGCTCTTTTTTTTGGCAAGTGATAAACACTTTTACAGACTGACACATTATGAATCCACTTTTCAGATTTTTTAAAAAGCACATGTCCAAACTGCTTTTTCAGACCAGCACCATTTGTAACCTGGGTGACTGCCTACACTCCAGCAAGGGCAAACAGCCTTAGTGATGCTGAATGTATTTGCATTACTGACTGAAACCTCAAACCCCACTCGCTTGTGAATACTGTCCATGATTCCACATGGTAAGCAGCTGGGTGTGTGCTAAGAGTCTGCTTCTGCACCAAAAAATGGCTCCCCCTTTCCATCTAATGCAACTGTGAAATCACCAGAGCAATACGCAATAAATCTCTGTCTGTAATTCCTATTTGCACACAGAGTCATGTTTTCACATTAGGCCCTTAAACGAAATTTCTTTGCCAATTTGAAAGCACACTTACTGCTCTTTTTTTTGGCAAGTGATAAACACTTTTACAGACTGACACATTATGAATCCACTTTTCAGATTTTTTAAAAAGCACATGTCCAAACTGCTTTTTCAGACCAGCACCATTTGTAACCTGGGTGACTGCCTACACTCCAGCAAGGGCAAACAGCCTTAGTGATGCTGAATGTGTTTGCATTACTGACTGAAACCTCAAACCCCACTTGCTTGTGAATACTGTGCATGATTCCACATGGTAAGCAGCTGGCAGTGTGTTAAGAGTCTGCTTCTGCACCAAAAAATGGCTCCCCGTTTCCATCTAATGCAACTGTGAAATCACCAGAGCAATACGCAATAAATCTCTGCCTGTAATTCCTATTTGCACACAGAGTCATGTTTTCACATTAGTCACAAAACGAAATTTCTTTGCCAATTTGAAAGCACACTTACTGCTCTTTTTTTTGGCAAGTGATAAACACTTTTACAGACTGACACATTATGAATCCACTTTTCAGATTTTTTAAAAAGCACATGTCCAAACTGCTTTTTCAGACCAGCACCATTTGTAACCTGGGTGACTGCCTACACTCCAGCAAGGGCAACCAGCCTTAGTGATGCTGAATGTATTTGCATTACTGACTGAAACCTCAAACCCCACTTGCTTGTGAATACTGTGCATGATTCCACATGGTAAGCAGCTGGCAGTGTGTTAAGAGTCTGCTTCTGCACCAAAAAATGGCTCCCCGTTTCCATCTAATGCAACTGTGAAATCACCAGAGCAATACGCAATAAATCTCTGCCTGTAATTCCTATTTGCACACAGAGTCATGTTTTCACATTAGTCACAAAACGAAATTTCTTTGCCAATTTGAAAGCACACTTACTGCTCTTTTTTTTGGCAAGTGATAAACACTTTTACAGACTGACACATTATGAATCCACTTTTCAGATTTTTTAAAAAGCACATGTCCAAACTGCTTTTTCAGACCAGCACCATTTGTAACCTGGGTGACTGCCTACACTCCAGCAAGGGCAACCAGCCTTAGTGATGCTGAATGTATTTGCATTACTGACTGAAACCTCAAACCCCACTCGCTTGTGAATACTGTGCATGATTCCACATAGTAAGCAGCTGGGTGTGTGCTAAGAGTCTGCTTCTGCACCAAAAAATGGCTCCCCCTTTCCATCTAATGCAACTGTGAAATCACCAGAGCAATACGCAATAAATCTCTGCCTATAATTCCTCTTTGCACACAGAGTCATGTTTTCACATTAGTCACAAAACAAAATTTCTTTGCCAATTTGAAAGCACACTTACTGCTCTTTTTTTTGGCAAGTGATAAACACTTTTACAGACTGACACATTATGAATCCACTTTTCAGATTTTTTAAAAAGCACATGTCCAAACTGCTTTTTCAGACCAGCACCATTTGTAACCTGGGTGACTGCCTACACTCCAGCAAGGGCAAACAGCCTTAGTGATGCTGAATGTATTTGCATTACTGAGTCCAACCTCAAACCCCACTCGCTTGTGAATACTGTCCATGATTCCACATGGTAAGCAGCTGGGTGTGTGCTAAGAGTCTGCTTCTGCACCAAAAAATGGCTCCCCCTTTCCATCTAATGCAACTGTGAAATCACCAGAGCAATACGCAATAAATCTCTGCCTGTAATTCCTCTTTGCACACAGAGTCATGTTTTCACATTAGTCACAAAACGAAATTTCTTTGCCAATTTGAAAGCACACTTACTGCTCTTTTTTTTGGCAAGTGATAAACACTTTTACAGACTGACACATTATGAATCCACTTTTCAGATTTTTTAAAAAGCACATGTCCAAACTGCTTTTTCAGACCAGCACCATTTGTAACCTGGGTGACTGCCTACACTCCCGCAAGGGCAACCAGCCTTAGTGATGCTGAATGTGTTTGCATTACTGACTGAAACCTCAAACCCCACTCGCTTGTGAATACTGTGCATGATTCCACATGGCAAGTAGCTGGCTGTGTGCTAAGAGTCTGCTTCTGCACCAAAAAATGGCTCCCCCTTTCCATCTAATGCAACTGTGAAATCACCGGAGCAATACGCAATAAATCTCTGCATGTAATTCCTATTTGCACACAGAGTCATGTTTTCACATTAGTCACAAAACGAAATTTCTTTGCCAATTTGAAAGCACACTTACTGCTCTTTTTTTTGGCAAGTGATAAACACTTTTACAGACTGACACATTATGAATCCACTTTTCAGATTTTTTAAAAAGCACATGTCCAAACTGCTTTTTCAGACCAGCACCATTTGTAACCTGGGTGACTGCCTACACTCCAGCAAGGGCAACCAGCCTTAGTGATGCTGAATGTATTTGCATTACTGACTGAAACCTCAAACCCCACTCGCTTGTGAATACTGTGCATGATTCCACATAGTAAGTAGCTGGGTGTGTGCTAAGAGTCTGCTTCTGCACCAAAAAATGGCTCCCCCTTTCCATCTAATGCAACTGTGAAATCACCAGAGCAATACACAATAAATCTCTGCCTATAATTCCTCTTTGCACACAGAGTCATGTTTTCACATTAGTCACAAAACGAAATTTCTTTGCCAATTTGAAAGCACACTTACTGCTCTTTTTTTTGGCAAGTGATAAACACTTTTACAGACTGACACATTATGAATCCACTTTTCAGATTTTTTAAAAAGCACATGTCCAAACTGCTTTTTCAGACCAGCACCATTTGTAACCTGGGTGACTGCCTACACTCCAGCAAGGGCAAACAGCCTTAGTGATGCTGAATGTATTTGCATTACTGAGTCCAACCTCAAACCCTTAAACTATTCTTTTATTATACCAGTACACCTTAATTTATTGTGAAAACATAGTCCATATTATTTTACTTGTTCCTCACATTTAAATTTCTCCCAAAACAGAAAATAATAAACACAACTTCAACAAAAAGAATTGCATTTCTATTATTCATTTCTTAATTTACCATATACATCCCCTCTCAAACTCTAAACTCACCTTTAAAATTAGTTAGTTGTGAAAGAAATGTGGCACTCAAACAGCAGATTATCAGAGCCAGGATCTCTGTTCTTTACACCTCTCTCCTCTCAGCAGAACCAGATAATGGCAAACTTTCCCTCTCTTTTTCCACACATATACATGTTAGTTTCAAATCTCAGTGCTTGCCCCTTTTTTTCAAATGTAATCACACATTTCTATTGGTTGAAAACCAACCCTTTTCCAAAAGTACCCTTCCCCCAACTTGACTTCTGCCTAGTACCCTTCCCCCAACTTGACTTCTGCCTGCTACCATAGCAACAGCTCATGGAACACTGCTGTGTGGAGTCAGGTCAGAAGTTCGCCAAACAATGTTTCAATTCCACAGAGCAAGAGTGCTTGACTTTTCAAACCTAACAGCAAATCCATAGTACTGTTCTTTGGTAACACATTTTTCTGTACCAATACAAAACATGCTTCTATTAATTTACACATACAGCCTAGTTTTTATTCTAGAATGGTATGAAACAGCCAATCAGTTCTTTTTTTTATGAAAAAAATATGTATGCCTCCATTTCCAAACTGTCTTTCTTTTCATATTGCCATTCTACTGAATTACACCTCCTGAGTGCATCCAGTTCTCCTTTGAAGATGTTCACAGTGTGGATTGTAGGGCACAGCTATGTCTTCTGGAGTGAAAAGTATGCAGAGAAAACAGGTATGGTGAGAGACCTTGCTTTGCCAAATGTAGACATTAAATGGATTGGTCAGAGAGGGTTAAAGTGGCACCAATTGATGCCATTGGTGAAATCCTTCATGCAAAACCAACACCCTGACCTCATAATAGTGCACTGTGGTGGCAATGACCTAGGCACTATGACTGGGGTAGGTCTGGAAATGCTTATGAAGGACACCTTTGCACAACTGTTTTCACTTTTCCCTAAAACTGCCTTTGTGTTTTCTAACATATGCCAAAGGCAAAAATGGAACTGGTCCAATCATTTCTGTCCGCAGATTGACAAAGCAAGAAAGCACGTCAACAAATCTGTTTCTGCTTTCCTCCGTGACTATGGTATGGGTTCCATTTACCACAACAACTTGCGTTATGACATGCAAGACATTTATAGAGGAGATGGTGTGCACTTCAATGATGAAGGGAACAGAGTCTTCCTCTTGAACCTTAGACTCTGCATCGGTACTTACTTGTAGGTACCACTCAAAAATCACTTCATAAACACAACGGCTCTTTTTAGAGCCCCCTAATATCTAAACACTTAAATCTGATTTTCATTTCTTTTTTTTTTTTTTTTACCGTACGCTTACCGTACGCGTACCCCGCGATTTTTTTTTAAATCAATAAATGTTTTCTTTGTACTTTTCTGTCCTTCTTTGACCCCCTTACAAATGTTTGGGGGTCTGTAACTCTCCTCCTTGCCCCCTTTTCTTGTTATCACTCTTTTTTTTCTGAGTGAAACACACGAAATGGCGGCCGCCGCTTCCTGGTTTCGACCGATTCGAATGTTTACTAAGATCTAAGAGCCAATCAGAATCGCGCTCGCGCACGCCACCGTACGCGTACGGTAAGCGTACCGTAAGCGCACCGTAAGCTGGCTCAGATATATATATTGATTTAAAGGCTATTTTCTCAGAATCTACTGAACAGATTTACACCAAACCTACAAAAGGCACTTCCTTCACCTGAGGACTACCTCTCTGCCAAATTTCTAGTAATTCTGTTCAGCCGTTCGGGCTGTAGCCCTGTCTAAAGGTCCTATGGAAAAATGCATGGGAAAAACGCGTTTTGGGACCCCCCTTTTATCTCAGCCCCCGCTTGACAAATCCCCCCGAGACTTTCAGGGAAGGAGCGGAGCGTAGCGCCCCACCTATTTTGAAAAATTCGCTAGGATTCGTCGACCGGCGCCAAAGTTATTCAAAATAGAATGTTGCGGATTTCCTATGGAAACGTGGTCCTAACTATAACTACCTACTGGCGACCGCCAGTAGGTAATATATATATATATATATCTCTCTCTATATATATATATATATATATATATATATATATATATATATATTTTCACTGAAAAAAACATAGGTTTCAGGGGCGTTATAGTTTGGAATTAGCATTTAAAAAACCTTAGTAATTCACTGAAAAAACCATAGGTTTTAGGGAAAGTTATAGTTAGTTTAACATTGCACTCATACAAAACCTGTGAAATTCCCCCGTTATAGTTAGTTCACCTAACTATAACTCGCGCCCCCGCAATAATGCACTGCTGATGATGTCACATATTACATCACTCATGACATGGTCAGTGACATCACTGATGACATCATCCAGTGACTGTGTGTTTCTGTAAAGTTTAAACATGTTTAATATATATAGGGAAAGGTGCATTGAAGAATGGGTGGGTGTATAAGTGTCTGAATGGATGATTTAGTAGGTGCGTGACTGACTCTATAAGTGAGTGATTAAACGTATCTTACTGAATGCATGGGTTGCAGAGAAGTGTTCAGAGGCAACGCCCCTTTTTACAACACTCTGCAACGCAGCTTCGTGGCGCTTAGTGGAAGTACCTGGTGGGATAGTTGGCCCCCAGGGGACCTCAGCATTGAAGAGGAATTAATTCCCCAACTTAAATGCACCACAGGGCGTGTTGCACACATGTCACCTCAGGCCCGCCCCCTCCCTTCACCACTGTGCAAACGCGCCCCGTGGCGCATTTTAAGTTGGCGATTAACTCCCCTTGAATCCTGAGGGCCCCTGGGGTTCAACTAGCCCACCAGGTACCTCCATTAAGCGCCACAGAGCTGTGTTGCAGAAAGAAAAATCCTCCGTGCCCCTAGATATCACTATCTTTATTTCTTAATTTCTCAAAAACTACTGAACGGATTTACCACATTTTTTGAGCCAAGCAGTACCTTTTTGCCAAATTTGGTGTAATTCCATTCAGCAGATTTAGCTATAACTGTGTCTAAAGTTTCCTATGGGAAAATGATTTCTTCACCACTATTTTTTGAACTTCTCAGGAACTACTGAACGGATTTACACCATTTAAAAATAAAGGGCGCTTTCTGAACCAAGGGCTACCTTTCTACAAAATGTGGGATAATTCTGTTCAGCAATTCGGGCTGTAGCCGTGTTTATAATTTCCTATGGGAAATAACATGGGGAAAACGTGTTTTGGGACCCCCCTTTTTTCTCGCCCCCCGCTTGATGAATCACCCCCAAACTTTCAGGATAGGAACTGACCGGAACGGGCCATCAGTTTTGAAAAATTCGCGAAGATCCGTCAACCGGCGCCAAAGTTATTGGGAATAGAATGTTACGATTTTCCTATGGATAATAGGTCCTAACTATAATTACCTACTGGGGAATATATATATATTATGATCCTGTTGAAGACTACGGCTGAAAAGCATTGGTCTCATGTCCGCACCTATGGTGACAAGAAAATGAAAAAATAAAAAATGTAAAACTTACAAAGCATTGGTCTTGGTGCCTGACTGTACTGCGTTTTCCCGGCCTTGTGTGAGCTGAGTTGAGTGAATTGAGGCAACTTTGGACAACAACTTTGGATATATATATATATATATAACATTATTTTTATGTAAACAACACTTGAATGCCAGAGTTTATTTAATGCATCTTTAAACTACATATACCTACTTCCTTTATGCATTTATATACCTTCCATGTGCTTATGGCTCTTTACATTTATTACTTTTCTTCTAATGCAGCATATCCAATGCACTACCCTATTTCTCACTCTATACCTCTCTCAAGATATCCTCTACCTCAACTCTCTGACTCATCTCAAACCTCTTTCTACTACTCTTTCCAATGCACTTCCCTACTTCCCGCCCTATACTTCTATCAATATATCCTCTACCTCCACTCTCTCATTAATTCCAAACCACATACCACCACTATGATCCCCAAAAAAACCTTTTTAAACTTTTCCGCACTCCTCCTTGCATCATCTCTTACCTCTTTTACTATTCTGATACCCAAAACAAGCCTTTCTAAGCCCTTCCCTCTGACTCTTCCCCCTCCACATCCCTTTCACACATCCCAAGCCTCCGCCTACCTCTGACCCTCTGGGCCGGTCACCCCACACACCGCGCACACTCCCCGTGAGTGAGCCCCGTTCCCGCCAAGTGCCGCCGCTGCTCGCAGCTGTGCTCCCGGCCCACGACCGCTGGTACTGCATCTGCCCTGTTTGTGTTAATTGTACATCTGCTAACTCTGCTGCCTTTTGCCTCCGTGTAATCTTTGCTTTTGCTCTTTGTTATTCTCTCCTCCTCTGTTTTTCCCCTCGTTGTTGTGCCCAGCCCCCGCCGCGTCATCTCCCTGTGTAAATTGTACTTCTGCTAACTTTGCTGCATTTTTCTCCGTGTTAACTTTGCCTTTGCTTCTGTTAATTCCTTCGTCCTCTGTTTGCCCCTTGTTGTTGTGCCAGCCCCTGCCGTGTTTCCCGCCACCTCCCCGCTCCCCGCCGCTGCCCCCCTGCGGCCTTGCCCCCTTCCCTCGGTCGCCCTTCCCATTCGCCGCCCCGCTCCCGCCTCCCAGCTGCTCCTCCCTCGCTCCGCCCCCCCTACTCTCCACATATGGCAGAGTGGCAAACGCGCAGCATTGACGCGCAGCGGGCGCGCCAAAGGTAAGCCCGTCTGCGCCCGTCCGCGCCTGGACCGCGCCCAGCGCCCGAACCCCTGGCCCCCGCAGACACCAGCCCACCCACCGGACCTACGACGCCACCGAACTCAACGCACTCAATGCCGGCCGAATCCCGGGATGCTACTGAGCCACCCCGAGACGCACCCACGGACCCTTCAGCTGCCACTCCTGCAAGTTCACCTGCATCCGGACCTGCACTACACCATCACCCACCAAGCCGAGCTCCAGCAGCAACCACCTGAAGTGCATCCTGCTCAACACCCGCTCCGTCCACAGACACGCCATCGAACTCTGGAACCTCCTCGACACCACATCTCCAGACATCGCCTTCCTCACGGAAACCTGGATGAACGCCTCCTCAGCGCCTGACATCGCCATCGCCATCCCGGACGGATACAAGATCACCCGGAGGGACCGCGGCAACCAGACGGGAGGAGGCATCGCCATCATCCACAGGAACACCATCCGCATCACAACCAACACCGACGACACCCTCACAACCGCCGAACACCTGCACTTCCAGATCCACACCGACCCCAAGACCACCCTCAGAGGCATCCTCATCTACAGACCCCCGGGACCACTCACACAATTCAGCGAAGACATCCCCGACTTCATCAGCCCGCACGTCCTCCCCTCCGCTGACTACATCCTCCTCGGGGACCTCAACTTCCACCTGGAGAACAACAACGACCGCAACACCACCACCCTGCTGGACAACCTCGCCAACGTCAGTCTCAAGCAGCTAGTGACCACCCCACCCACTACGCCGGACACACACTCGACCCCGTCTTCTCATCCAGCAAGGACATCGCCTTCAGCCACGCCACCGTACTCCACTGGACGGACCACAGCTGCGTCCACTTCAGCTTCAGAAGGACCACGATCCACCACCACCAGCAACAGGTTGCACGCAGAAGCTGGAACAAGATCACAGCCGACCAGCTCGCCGCATCCCTGAGCCAGAACCCTCCCACCAGCTCAGCGAACCTCAGCCAGGCCGCCAACAATCTCACGAAGTGGATCAGCAACTGCGCAGACGACCTCGCCCCTCTGAGGACCCCGCCTAGCAGACCCAGCAGCAAGAAAGCCCCATGGTTCACCGACGAACTCAAGAGCTCCAAGAAGAACTGCCGAGCCCTCGAGAAAACCTGGCGCAGAGACCCAACACCAGACAACATGACCACCCTCAAGCTCGCCACCCGAAAACACCACCAACTGATCCACGCCACCAAGAAAGCTGCATTCAAGGAACGACTGGACAACAACGCACACAACAGCAAGGAACTCTTCAACATCGTTAAAGAGCTCTCCAACCCCAACGCCGGAAACAACGACATCACCCCATCACAAGACCTCTGCAACTCCCTCGCCTCCTACTTCCACAACAAGATCGCAGACATACACAACAGCTTCAGCCCACAACCGACGCACCCAATGACCGCACCAACGCCCCCCACCACCACCCTCCGCGCCTGGACCCCGATCAGCACCAAAGACACCAGCCGCACGATGAACTCCATCCACTCCGGATCTTCAACCGACCCCTGCCCTCACCACGTCTTCAACAAGGCCGACGCTGTCATCGCACCCCATCTGCGGGACATCATCAATACCTCCTTCGACACCGCTACCTTCCCGGAGAGCTGGAAGCACGCCGAACTCAGCGCTCTACTGAAGAAACCATCAGCGGACCCCACCGAACTCAAAAACTACCGCCCCATCTCGCTCCTCCCGTTTCTGGCCAAAGTCATCGAGAAGACCGTCAACAAGCAGCTGGCCGCCTTTCTCGAGATGAACGGATCCCTCGACCTCTCGCAGTCTGGCTTCCGGGCCAACCACAGCACCGAGACCGCCCTCATCGCAGCCACCGATGACATCCGAGCCCTGCTCGACAACGGAGAAACAGCGGCCCTCATCCTCCTGGACCTCTCCGCGGCATTCGACACTCTCTGCCACCGCACCCTAGTGCAGCGCCTCAGCAACGTCGGAACCCAGGAGAAGGCACTAGAATGGATCATCTCCTTCCTCACCGGAAGGACACAGAGAGTCTGCCTCCCCCCGTTCAGATCAGAAGCCACCGAAGTCATCTGCGGCGTACCTCAAGGCTCCTCGCTCAGCCCCACCCTCTTCAATGTCTACATGAGCCCCTCGCGGCCATCGCACGCCAACACAACCTCAACATCATCTCCTACGCAGACGACACCCAGCTGATCCTCTCCCTCACCAACGACCCCGCCACCGCCAGAGCCAACCTACACGAAGGGATGACAGACGTAGCCAAGTGGATGATGAACAGTCGCCTGAAACTGAACTCAGACAAGACGGAAGTTCTCATCCTGGGCTCCTCGCCCTCCGCCTGGGACGACTCCTGGTGGCCCCCCGCCCTGGGCAGCGCACCCAAACCAACAGACCACGCACGCAACCTGGGCTTCATCCTGGACTCCTCCCTCTCCATGACCAGACAAATCAACGCCGTCTCCTCGTCGTGCTTCAACATCCTGCGCATGCTACGTAAGATCTTCTGTTGGATCCCCACCGAGACCAGGAAGACGGTCACCCAGGCCCTCGTCACCAGCCGACTGGACTACGGCAACTCCCTCTACGCCGGAACCACTGCCAAACTCCAGAAGAGACTCCAGCGGATCCAGAACGCCTCAGCAAGACTCATCCTCGACATCCCCCGACACAGCCACATCTCCGGACACCTGAGAGACCTGCACTGGCTCCCGGTCAACAAGAGAATCACCTTCCGTCTCCTCACCCACGCACACAAAGCCTTACACAACCAAGGCCCAAGATACCTCAACAGCCGCCTCAACTTCTACACTCCCACACGCCAGCTTCGATTGACCGCCCACGCCCTCGCCGCCGTCCCCCGCATTCGAAGAGCCACCACAGGAGGAAGGTCCTTCTCCCACCTGGCCGCCAAGACTTGGAACTCCCTCCCGACCCACCTCCGCCTGACCCAAGACCACCTCGCCTTCAGGAAGCAGCTCAAGACCTGGCTGTTCGAGCAGTAGCGGACCGCCCCTCCCCAAGCGCCTTGAGACCCTCCGGGTGAGTAGTGCGCTATATAAATGCCTTGATTGATTGATTGATTCCTACTGCTATGACCTCCAAAACAAACAGAAAAAGGTCTAAATTCTTCCCTCTTCTATCCCTCCACTATCCTTTTCAATTCAAATAACAGATTAACATGTCCACCTCTCAAATCACTATCCTAATTCACCACTAATCCTTTATAGGTTCCGGAGTAGCGTGCTACTCACCGAAAAAGCGCTTTGACGCCTCATCAGGGGTAGTAAGCACTATATAAATGCAATTACAATACAATACTAACCTCATATGCCTATACAATTTCACTATTATGGTCTTCTTAAGTGATGGATTGCATACCTAATTTTTACTTCAATTTACACAAGCTTGGACGGTGTTGACAGGACGCACCATTAGTGGAAACCTGAAAAATAAACCTGGAGTCATTTCTACAAGTTGAAGCTTAGATGTACGTCGCATCTGTGTTATTCCCGTTCTTTCCATTTGATTGTAACTGGAGCTGATGTAAAGTGCGCCAATACCTTCGGCTTGAGTTCGTGCTATATAAAATTGAAAATAAAAATAAATAAATAAACCACTTCTTGCACTTATCATTGCTGATAGAAAGGAAAGTATAACAAGCATTTGCAATGCAATAGGTCTCGCATTCACGCAAGTTTGAGCTATTGGCATTGTAAATGACACAAGCTTATATTTATGTTTTGGGTTTTAAAACATAAATATAAGGCATTGTCATTTACACTACTAATAGCTTAAATTCTCGCAAATGTGAGACCTATTGCATTCCAATAAAGGGCCTTCTCGACCGCTTGTTAAATTGTAAATATCAGAGGAATAGACTGGCCTGTGACATCTTCAAAGTAGTGATAAATAGTGCAGTGAAGAAGATGTGTAAGTGTTGTGAATAAAACAGACACAAAGGGGCCGATTCCGATCCTGTATTTTTCCCGTATGAATCGTACAAGTCACGTCCGACCCGTGAAGTACGATTAGTATGGGAAAAAGTACATACGGATCGGCCCGATCCGTACGAATCGTAACGGGAAAACTTGTACGAGACGGACCCGGACACTTTTCCGTACGAACCGTAAAATGACAGTCCGAGCGTACAAGTACGATCTGGACCAGCTTTCCGATTTACGATTCTTACGGAAAACGTCCCGTACACGGGGAATGACTTGTACAAATGCAATGTCGGTGTACGCACCGTACATAGCAATGGCGGTGTACGCACTGTACATAGCAATGGCGGTGTACGCACCGTACATACGCGATGTCGGTGTACGCACCGTACATAGCAATGGCGGTGTACGCACCGTACATAGCAATGGCAGTGTACGCACCGTACATAGCAATTGCAGTGTACGCACCGTACATACGCAATGTCAGTGTACGCACCGTACATAGCAATGGCGGTGTACGCACCGTACATAAGCAATGGCCATGTACGCACCGTATATAGCAATGGCGGTGAACGCACCGTACATAGCAATGGCGGTGTACGCACCATACTTACTCAATGGCGGTGTACGCACCATACATATGCAATGGCGGTGTACGCACCATACATAGCAATGGCTGTGTACGCACCGTACATACACAATGCATGGGGGTGTGTGCCTGTACGACTCGTACGCCTGTACCGTACTGAACCACGGACACTGTAAAACAGCACAAGGAGGGTCTAATCGACTCGCACAACACCACAAAACACGTCTACAGTGCACTAAAAATGGAAATGACTGACCTGGACACAGGCAAACAGAGGGGCAAACTCTCAGCCACCCCTTATAACACACCCACCAAAAATTCAAACTGAGGCCCACCCACAAATGGACCAATAAAAAGGGCCCACACACACAAATCATGAGCCTTTGCAACAGACTCACTGCAGCTAGAGAGCACACCAACAACTGCACCCATCCACCTTAACATATACACCGTCACACAACCCCCTTCACACATACCCCCTCTACACATTCACACCCACACCGTCACATTCAGACCCACACACCCACAACCATCCACACCCTCACCCCACACCATGCCCACAGACAAGAATCCAAAGTTCACAAGGGAGGAGCTGGAGATCCTTGTCAATGAAGTCATCAGAGTCGAGCCACAGCTGTTTGGAACATTGGTCAGACAGACCAGCTTAGCTGAAAAATCACGCCTGTGGCAGAGAATCGTCGATAGGGTGAATGCTGTTGCACTCATCAGAAGGACCAGGAATGAATGCCAAGCCAGGTGGTACGATCTGCAGAGGGCGGTCAAGCGCAAAATGAATGAGGACTACGCCCAGAGCAACATCACTGGAGGTGGTGCGCCCCGCAGACCAGTACATTACCATCCCTGGGAGGAGAAGGTGTTGGCCCTGCTTCTGCCGGTGGGAGTACATGGACTGCAAGGACTTCCAGAGCCTGGTGAGTACACAAACAACTTACGTAACATGGGGTAATGGCATCCACACCCCAACTACACAAAATGCACGCAACTACCCCCAAGCCCTCACCGGCCAGAACCACACTAAAAGATAACGCTAATGCCACTAACAAGTGTATGCTCCATTGAGAAAGCAAGGCCATGCTATGTCCCATGCTATACGAAGCAGCAACCCAAGAATGGATGTCTGGTATGCTGGGAGGGTGGGTGGCACAAAACACATTGTTGAACTCCAAATCAGACACAATTGCCCTCATCTCATATGGCCCAGGTACATACCCATGCACCATGCGCAATGCACAGGGATTGGGAAAGTACTGACAAGATAGCTCACACTCGGCCTGGGTGTAGGCACCACAAGGCTCTCCTGTGACCAGTGCAAACACAAACACCAAGACAACAAGGTCAGATATCTAGGAGAGGAATTCACATTCACTGTCATGGCAGCATGCTCCATGGGGGGACAGCTACATCACCTGGGAGCCCCACTGCCAAATCACACTACACCCACCAGCAGGCCCTGTCACACACACCCCTTACACAAGCATACACCCCCGGGACAGGCAATGGATTTACCCACTGTCACAATGGACATGTAACACAACAACACCAATACATAGCCAAAGAAGCATCCAAGCCAAAAATCTACATGTCAAAGACTCAGGAGAACATATCAAACTGTCCCCCGCAACATACCCATCCACAAGTGAACATTGAGGAGAATGCTAGCCACATACAACTACCTGGAGGAACAGTGCCAACTAGAATGTGTATGATACATGCATGTTGCATGAAACAGCATTAACATTGTCTGTCTCTCACACACAGGGCAGCGTGATGAATCTACCCCCAACAATGGGGGTGAAGATTCACAGTCCCTGGCCCGGGAGGAACCTGATCCCACCGGCAGCGACGCCTCTCAACATTCCGCGGATGACCCCGACCGACCTGGACCCTCTGGTGTCCAAGCCCCTGCAGAACTTGATTCAGGACCATCTGTGCCAACCACCACCCCCATTCCTGCCACATCCCAGGAGACACCGAGGAGCCCTGCCCGCAGTGAACTATTGAGCCAGTCTGACCAGGAGGGACAAGGAGTGGCGGGCACCCAGGAGGAGGCAGACAACACTGCCACTGCCATCCCTCAGGGGTCCCGTAGACCCGATGTGCCCACAACGGCAGGCCAGGCTCGTGTGGGCAGGGGTGGTGGGAGTGGAGGCAGGCGGAGGCGAGAACCTGACCAGCCAGCTGAAGGGACCGGTATGTCACACATACACAACATCATGGAGGCATACCGGCGTGACACCAGGGAGTTCAGCCAGGTAGTGGTGACCCTCACAGAGATCAAGAACCAGCAGGCCAAGCAACTCGCCAGTCAACAAGAACACCAAGGACGGATGGAGGCAAGACTGGCTGAGCTCCTGGCAGTGCAAAGGGACATAAGCCATTCACTCCGTCGGATCGCCGACAACATGGGCAACCCTCCCTGTGCCACTAGGCGAAGACCACCACCAGCCACACGGAGGGAGGAGGAGGAGGCGGAGGAGGAGGATTCGTCCGACGGAGCGTCCCAAGCATCGTCAAGGCCTGCATCTGAGTGTCCCCGGAGGAAGGTGGGTCGTCCACGGAAAAGACCGTGGGAGGCAGTGGACCATCCACATCTCCCAGGTCACCTGGCCTGGCACCTGGCCTTCATGTGCGAAAGCATCACCTCATTGACTGACATCATCTGCCACATGGACCTTCTGGTCACAGTCTGACTAATGATGCCAAACACTGTGGTCTGGACTCTGATGACTTCAAATGGCAAGGATCCCATCTCCCCCTGTGAACTTTGGATTCTATTGTCCCTGCATTGCACCTTTTTCAGTGCACAAATCACGCCCCAGGGCTATAATTAAATAATTAATACGTGAAATTTCATGTTGCAGTCATTTAGCATGAGTCCACAACATACGTGTGGGGATATGTCAAAGTAGGCCTGAGTGTGGAACTAACTCCAGCCATCCATACACTTGGATCTGAGTCCGGTCGAGGACACACATGTGTCTCAATGTCTCACCAAATACAGACATGGAGCCCAATACCCACCCGTGATGGCCTCAAGCTGCTGAGGGGGGGCTTGCAATACTGCTCAGACAGACCAATTTGGAAGAGTATCATGAAGGTGTACAGGTCATGGGTCATGTTGATGTTCCCGGGGAGGGAGTCCCTGGTCTGTTTGGCGAGGTGGGAGAACTATCTCCTGCATGCAGTGTTTATGTGGATGAGATGAATGGTGGCCAGGGCAAGGTGGCCTGCACGGAGTTGGGCCAACGGGGTGTTGGATGACAGACATCCAAGGTTTGTTTTGGGTCTGGGGTTGTGGACTGCCTCCTGAGTGTGGTTGAGGAGTCTGAAGGTGATCCTGCAGCAGACAATGAGCCATTCTAGCTATCTCAGGTGGACGGTGATGTGGCTGGGGCTGGGGATGTTGAAGATGAGGTGTGCGGATGCACCCTGGATGTGGACAACTTCTCCTGCAGTCCTGCTGTTGTTCTACGTAGAGGCTGGTGCTGTAGTTGAGCCGGCTGGTGTCGTTGACCTGGGGGACGGTCTGTCTTGCCTTGTAGTGGATCTATCTGTGGATCATTTGCAGCATGCAGAGTGTGTTGCAGCATGAGGTACAGATGGTGGTGAGTTGCATGGTAATTGTCAGCAATGGGTCCATGATGAACACCAGCTTGCGTGCGTGGCCACTGGGTGCTGGTACGGTGCCCAGACCAGTGGGACACAAGGAGTTGACCCAGCCGTAAGGGGACAATCCTCAGATGATGACCTCAGTCCTGTCCAAGTCCAGCCTCAGGTGGCTGATGTTCAGCCATTCGTCAATGGATCTCATGCCTTCTTGAAGTTTGGATCTGGCAATGGCTGGCTCTTTGGTGAGTTTGAGTAGCAGCTGGGTGTCAATGGCATACGAGATGATGATGAGGTCGTGTGCGCATGTGATGGTGGAGAGGGGGGTCATGGAGACATTGAAGATCGTCACGCTGAGAGAAGAGCCCTGGGGCATGTGCCACATGACCCCGGTGTACTACATGCTGCAGGGGGGAGGCAGACTCCCTGGGCCTTGCTGGTGAGCTACTTTCTGATTGAATCCTGGACCCTCCTCTGGATACCAGTCTTGGAGATGTGTGAGCTGACAGTGTGGTAGCGCATGGTGTACAATGCCGTTGAGAGGTCAAGGGGGGTGGGCTCACCATTGTTGAGCAGGGCAAAGTTGTCGTTGGTGGTGGCAATGATGACGGTTGTAGTGGTGTGATTACTGTGGAAGATGGTCTGGTGCCGGTTGCCTGGAGCTGGTTGCGTGGAGGAAATATGTCAGTTGCTTGTTGAGTGTCTTCCAGATGACATTTGCTGGGTAGGGAAGCAGGGTGATGTACCAGGAGATCCTGCGGTACTGCCGTCCGTTGTTTAAGAAGGGCCTGGGTCTCTGCATGCCTCCAGCACCCATGGAATGTGGCCAACTCAAAGGAGACATTCAGGACGCGCTGGACGTGGGCTTCGAGGTTGGGGAATAATGTGGTTGGGATGTTGTGTGGGAATGGGCCTGATGGAGAGCCAGAGTGGATGGTGCACATGAGCCAGGTGGTGTACTTGCTGCTGACGGGAGTCCAGAACCTGAGGGGGGTTTGTCCTGCAGATAATAGTGCTGTCTGCCTCTGTGTGCCAAGGCTGTTGTGTATGGCCATGAGCTAGCAGTGGTACAAAGTTGCAAGGGATGTGATCTGCCTTGTAAGGGTGGGATGTCTTGGAAGGAGATCTGCTGTCAGTTCACTCACAATGCTGATGAGCTCCTGGATGTCATGTGTTTTGGTGTCTCAGCACTATCTGAAGGATCTCCACTTGTCCTTGCTGATGGTATGGTGATAGCTGTGTGTGGTCTTTTCCAGGCCTGTAAGGTAAATGATGGCTCTTTGTGTTGCAAGGTGTGCACAAGAATCCGGCTAGGTCTGTAGGAGTCCAGTAGGTCTGCCTTGTCCCAGGTGCCTTAACTATTGTTGTGCTTCACAGGAAAGTCCGTCAATGTGGCAAGATTGTTGGATCAGTTGCTGATCCAGTGCGTGAGGTTTCAGGGTGTTGCGTTGGTGTTGTTTTGAGTGTCCCACACAGCTTGTCTGTGGTGACTTACATCAAGCATCTTTGGGGGATCGTTAGCAGGGTGTGGGGCAGTGTGTTGCTTGTCGGAGACGTCGATTAAAATGTTGATGAACCAATGATGGATGGTGGTGTGGTTCTCCTCCAGCAAGAAGTTACTGGCCCCCGACCACATGTAGCCTGTGGAGGGGAGGGCGTGCGTGCAGATGTACGTGTTGATGGCTTAGCGCAATTGTGGATGTAGGCCTGGATATCTGTAGATGAGTGTTACTCTGAGGGTTGCCAGGGAGTTGCTGTAAACCCGGATTTGTGACTCTGAGGGTGTACTTGTGAATCAATTGCAATTCATCTTCCGGGATTGTTGGTGCCGTCCCTGCGGGTGATCTTGTATCCGTCTGAGATGGCAATGAAGAAGTCATGTGCTGAGGATGCTTATGTCCAGGTTACTGTCATGAAGGTGATGTGTGGCCCTGTTGTGTTGAGGAGGTAACAGAGTCCAATGGCGTGCTGGTGGACGGAGCGGGTGTGGAGTAGGAGGCACATGACCTGGTTGTTCTGACAGGGTCTGGTAGGTGGGGCAGCGCTGTGTAGGCAGTTGGAGTTGCACACTCAGCATGCGAAGGTGTCGTGTGTGTGCCAGATAGCAGGCGCCAGATAGGTCGCCAGATAGCAGGCGGATGATTGTCTGGAGGACATTGCTTGGAGGTTGGCTGCAGCATGAGCCTGTTGTGTGACGTGGGTCATGCAAAGATCAGAGGCTCGGGCACTGTGCACGTTGCAAGTGCACACGGTCCTGCCTTTGGCACGGCGTTGGCGCAACAGTGGCACAGACAAGCTGCTGGCTGCATTAAGAATGGGTGGAGCGGGGAAGGGAGGAGCATTTTGGAGGCGTGTGTGTTGCAGAATCATGGCACTCGGAGGGGCGGTGCCACAGGTGAGGCAGCAGCAGGCGGAAGGGGTGAGAAATTAGGCAAAAAGTAGCACACAAAGACAAGGAGGTCAGAAAGGCACAATGCAACAGGTGTGTGTAAAGGAAGGAGTGTCAGGTAACTCATGGGTCACTACGAGAAAATGTATGACCAATCACCAAAAATGACGGGCACAGGGTCAGGCAACAAAATGCGGAGCTGCGCACAGGAGACACACCATCAGCATGTGTTCACGTCCTGTTGTGTGGAGCAACCTGCACAAATACATACACAACCAGGGACTTCATGCACAATAGATATTTTTAGCCATGAAGAACTGCATGCATGTTACAGAAGTAGACATACACATATGCTCAATATTTGAAAAGTATGCCATGGATGAGGCATGCAAACTGGCTAGAGAGCTGCAGTGACAGAGATGAGGCACTTTGGATTGTGCTGAACACCTTTATTCCACATACACACACAAAGGGA
Organism: Triturus cristatus; assembly: GCF_964204655.1. Lineage (NCBI taxonomy): Eukaryota > Metazoa > Chordata > Amphibia > Caudata > Salamandridae > Triturus > Triturus cristatus. The sequence goes on from NC_140582.1 coordinate 946,037,679, forward strand.
AATGCATCCATGTGAACAGACTCACAGGTCAGTTGACAGAACATGTGGGACATACGCTGGACCCCCCCTTCACGACACGGATGATGTCAATCCCAAAGAACTGCCACACAATTCAAGGGGATGAGCTAAACAAATCCTGCTGCACACGGAGAGGGTGCAATTCCCCATAGAGCCTGTTGTTGTGATGTCGCACACTATGTCCACCCGTACCATCCGCAATGTTTCAGAGGCAAGGTTTATACACATTGATGCCTTCATCAGACACCACACTCCACTACAGTCAAGAAGGGTGACTATCATGTCATGGGAGTGATGCTACATGTTATATGCTCCATGGTGAGAAGACATGTATGCATGGTACCACAACATGCACAGAAGCAGGCCCACACATTCTCAACCCGTACCACCACCAAAAAGCCTTGCTGCTATCCTTACCCAAACTGACATTTCCACATGTCCGTGCATGGAACGCTGATTCAGCACACGTTGCAATCCTCATGAGGAATAGCAGGAGGACAAAGATGACACGAGCAGACAACAGGCGCAGAAACCTGGGAATGACAGACACACAAGTCACCTAAAACAATTCTCGCCGCACACATGGACATTTACAAAACATGAACAATGTTGGACACATGTAAATTTCAAAGACAGTCTCTCTGCAAAACTGTGTGGCATGACATCATCACTCGAGTGACACATCAGAACTCACATCAAAGTCACTTTGCATTCAGTCATCTGGACACACACATTGCAACACATGCCACTGAATGCTACAAGCTTGCACACTCATACCCAGTGATTCACCATTATGAGAAGAAGTTGCGTATGAGCTGACTCCGGATATCATCCTCCTCCTCCTCCTCATCACTAGACTCAAGAGCAAGCCCTTGATCCTCCACGGGTGGATGTTCCTGCTCATCCAGATCCAGGATGAGTGGCACTGCCTTCTCAACTGCCATGTTGTACCCGTACGTGTGAACTAGTGCGTACCCGTAGGTGTCTAACGCACTGTACTACTAGTGCGTACCCGTACGTGTGAACTAGTGCATACCCGTAGGTGTCTAACGCACTGTACTACTAGTGCGTACCCGTACGTGTCTAACGCACTTTACTACTAGTGCGTACCCATAGGTGTCTAACGCACTGTACTACTAGTGCGTACCCATATGTGTGAACTAGTGCGTACCCGTAGGTGTCTAACGCACTGTACTACTAGTGCATACCCGTACGTGTCTAACGCACTATAGTACTAGTGCGTACCCGTACGTGTGAACTAGTGTGTACCCGTAGGTGTCTAAAGCACTGTACTACTAGTGTGTACCCGTACGCGTGAAACGCACCATACACCCGCTATCATCGCGTGTGTATGCTCCGTTTCACCATTGCACTTGTGCTGTAGGGGTACGTGTGAAACGCACCGTACACCCGCTATCATCGCGTGTGTACGCTTCGTTTCACCATTGCACTTGTGCCGTAGGGGTACGTGTGAAACGCACCGTACACCCGCTATCATCGTGTGTGTACGCTTCGTTTCACCATTGCACTTGTGCCGTAGGGGTGCGTGTGAAATGCACCATACCTGTGTGTGGATTTCTAAATTACATAGGGGACACATAAGGGACAAGTATTAGGCCCTAAATGCATGTTGGTTGTCATGGAGACAGAGTTTTCAGTTGAAAAGTGTCGATCATGTGTCCTGGAACAGTCAGTTGGCCAAAAAATACAATGTTGCAAAGTGGTTGTTGACTGGACATGATGCTCAAAATTTGAACGATACGAATGCTGTCATTGGTGTATGTTTAAAGTCATTGGTGTATGTTTAAAGGGATTGGAGTAAACATAGGATGAAAATGAGTCTGACCAATCACTATGTACTCCTCTAAATGAATGCCCCTCAGCAAGACAGATATAAGGCAGCCAGAACCCATGAGAGGGCACGTGCCTGTTGACCACACTGCTGCTGTCTCTGCTTCCTCTGGACCATGTCACGTACTGTGGAGAGGGCCCAGCCATTCACCCTGGAGGAGAATCAGGCCTTGCTGGACGTCCTCCTCCCACAGTACACCAAGCTTTATGGGAGACCAGGGGAGCAGGTGAGTGCTGAGTCCACTAACTTTGCCTATGCACCTGTTGTGTGAGTGTCAATATTGTGTCCAGGTGGGACAGACATGCAATGTTGTTTAGAGTGGGTCCTGGGGGGGGGGGGGACATGCTGATGTCTCTCATGCAGAGCATGATGTAGTTCCTGTGTGCACTCATCACTTGCATTGTGCTTACTGTGACTTTCACTGCATAGTGCATGACACTTTCAGCCTGGCAAATCCTTGGTGTTTTTTTTTCCTATTGTCCTGAGGTGATTCAGTGGTCCCCCCGGTGTGACAGGTGACTGTACCCACAGATGTGTATGAGTTGAGTGGCCCTGTGGTGAGAGTGTCCAAATGATGTGTTCGACCTCATGGACATTTATGTGTGTGAATGTTCCTTGTCATGTGGGTGAGTGTCTATGTGAAGTGTTGCACCACAGCTGCATGGAGGAGGCAACAGATCAACCCATATGATGTGACAAGTAAGCCGTGCTGTGTGTCTGACTTGCAGAGCTAGCATGACACCTGTGACACCCCACTGGCAAGTGGCACATGTGCAGAGTGAGGGTTGTATCCGCTGTTGTCAATGACAGGCGAATGATCTGTGCTTGGGCGTGTCTGTCTAGTATGCTGATGGTGTGTCAGTGGAATGGGACATGTGACTGCTTGGCACGTGCTGCCCTTCAGCCTGCTGTTGCATGTGCTGCACAGTGTGTGGCATGATCAGTGAGTGTGTCGCACCCCTCATGGCAACATGTTGACTTTCAATGCCATGCAGTGCATTGGGGCTTGCACACAGGCCAATTTCTTATTGTGTATGATGTAATTCCTGTCTGCATCCTATGCCCTGTGCAACATTTCAATGATGTTCAAATGTGTGTCTCTGGGACATGGAGCAGGTGTATTGATGATGTGTCACTTTGTCATCCTGACAGGTAACTGCCTACGAGAAGGGCGTGATCTGGAAAGACATCGTCAGGGCCGTGAGATCTGAGGGGGATCGTCGTCGCCAGCTGCCCCAGATGCGCAAGAGGTGGCAGGACATCCGGTGCTGGCCATGGCGGATCGCCTGGGTCCAGCTGGGGCTCGACAGTCCGCGCCCCCATGGCAGCTGCCGACGCCTGACCCCCCACATGAAATGTGTCCTGGCGGTGGTATTCCCTGAGCTCGATAGGCAGTTACAGGAGAGACTGCAGCAAGGAGGGGGTAGGTACATGGCTGTTTGTCATGTTATGTGTCGCCAGATTTTGGAAGTGCTCTGTAGCCTGGATTCTATTCCCCAATGTCACCTGGTGCTCTTTTTCATCCCTTCCCCACCTTGACATGTGTCCCCTGGTGTGTGTCTAATCAGATTTGCACATGGTCACCTAGGGTGCCAGTAAATCTAAGTGCACATTGCTTTCGGCATCATGTGGGAGGGTGGTCTGTGACTTGTGTTGGTACCTTGCCTGTGCCATGACCTGTTCACTATGTTGGGGGTCCATATTTGTTGTCACTGATGATGATTCTCAACATAGGAGTGTGAGCTTTAAAATGAACACCCTTGCAGCATGCATGACCAATGTTGTGGCCTTAGACATGATGTGCATGAGTGGGAGATATGCATATTGCCATGACGGTTGAACATGGTACAGTCAGCTCATTCCAGGACCACGGAGCAGTGTGCCCACTACAGTCCCCTGAGATACCCTGGCCTCATAATCATGTGTGTCATCCAACACTGTGCACATTCTCTGTGTGTTCAGCATAGGTCTGCCTCTGTGGCATTGTTCCCTGGCCTAGTTAGTATTTAGCAAATATGTGCTACATGTGTCCACTGGAAAGGGATACACCATTTTGCTTGTGCATACTCACTCTGGGTAGTGCCTGTGTGGCTATTCACAACAATCTGTTGATGGTTGTTTGTCACAAATATGTGTTGTCAGCCCCACGAGGTGATGTTGTGTAAATGAAGCTATTTTTCCAGCACAGTTATTGTAACCATGAATAAGAGGTGTCACTTCTTGATCTGTATCAATCACATTGACTCAGGCATGGGGTGGGGTGTGCAGGAGAGGCATACATGTGCAACCCTGATTTTTCATTGCCAGGTCTGACTTGTGTGTGATACTTGGCTGTACAAAGAATCACCATGCAGTGCTCCTGGGATGCTGGCCAGTGCTTAATTTACCTGCTTTGCAGCCTGTGTCAGTTTTTTATAAACATGATTCCTGCTCATACATTTTTAGCACCTGTGTGTGGTTCAGATGCAACGCTGTTTGGACTTTGTGTGATGACATCTGTGTGTACATTCTGGCTTGTCATGAGGGTGTCCCAACTGTACAGCTAGGCTTTTTTTCTACCCAATTGCAGGCCCATTAGCTAATGCAGTGTCCTGGATGTGGACATGTGTGCCACTCCAGATGACAGGCAGTAGGTCATATGTGTAGCCAACTGTGTAATCAGGTGACGGATGACCATGTGACAACTGACATAATTCTAGTTGTTACTCTTACAAAATTGTACCTTGGCACGCACAGCACTTGTCAACAGTTCTTCATGTTTTTATTGTGGGAATTTGATGATTTGTGTTGAGAATACTGATGTGCCTGCATGGAAAAAGTCGCCCAAGGAAGTGCACACCAAAATACATTTCCACTTTCATGGAACACACTGGAACATTTTCTAAGAAGCCACTGTTAGAATTAAATGGTGTTGCTGATTCTCCATATACATGTTCCCACAGTGCTCTTGATTTTGTGAGACTCCTTTGTTGTTGGCGATACAAACTGACGAGTCTCAAGACATCCAGACCTCCGTGGGCCCATGTATATGTACTGTCTGCAACACCAATAATTTCTAACAGTGCCTTCTTTGTAAAGGTGCCAGCTTCTTCAATGACAGTGTAAATGTACTTTTGTGTGCACTGCCTTGTGCGACATATTTCATGCAGGCACATGAGTGTTCTTTTCACGAAATGGCGAATTGGCACATTCAAAACATGTAGATTGTGTAAAGTATTGTGAGTCCCAAGGTAGCGAATTTTTTGGGTTTTGTGTTCCAAGGTACTTACAGGTCTCTGAGTGTGGTGACACCTTGAGTATTGAGATGGGTCAGTTTACAATGGGTGCACCACTACTGTTTCTTTCAGGTTAAACAAGAGGTGCCATGACTTCATTGTATTGTTGTGCTCACCGGTTCACAGACACTAGCTTCTCAGTGTATTTCTCAGTCACGTTGTGGCCTTTTGTGTTCTTTTTTTCCTGGTGTCCAAGTGGCATAGTGGGTCTACCAACTGGGCAGTACAGGGCTTACATATGTGCGGAGTTATCTAGCTGCTACTCATGATGCATTGCCTGATATGCACTCTGACCAATTGTTCTTGTGCTCATGTGTCAGATGTATACAGGTGATTGATGCATTTCGGTTTCTTCTCCTTGCCCACAGCATCATCATCCGCAACCGAGGGAGACACCTGCATGGACCTGGAGGAGGGACCCAGCGGCAGTGCCACCAGTGCTGTGGAATCAGACGCACCCAGTGGCACGGAGGGCGAGGGGAGTCAGTCGGAGAACCTGTCTGGACACGATACCAGCTACAACGCCGATGGGTCTGAGGCTGACCTCCCTGAGGAGGCGGAGGCTGCAACGCCAACTGGCAGCATCCCCACATCTGTCCCCGCCTCCTCCATTACCATCTCCGCCCTCCCAGTTGCTCCTGTCCCTTCTGTCCACGCAGAGTCCCACCATGTCTCCTTCATCCCAGGCACCGCACGCCCTGCCCCTGTCACCCCTGCTGCCCTCAGTGAAGAGTCTGTGGACATACTGCGGCAGTTGCAGGTTGGGCAGGCATCGGTGCTGACTGTCCTCCATGGACACACTAAACTGCTCACACAGATGGTGTTGTTCATGGAGGGCATGTCAGCAACGATGTCTGACCAACGCAGGTTTCTGCGGTCCATGGACTCTTCCCTGACGGCAGCAGTTTCTCTCCTGCAGCGCTCCGTCCCCCCCCCTACCCCGGACCCATCCACACTGCCCATGTCTCCCCAATGCACACCCAGACAGTCACGGGCACGCACCCCACCAGACACATCCAGCACACCCCCAAGTAAGTCACAGCGCACACCTCCTGGCACGCACACTCAGGGGGATGTAGGCACACCCACAGGGGCTGGGGGCAGATGACATACACGCAGCCACAGTCGCAGTCCGCAGTCCTCACAACCCTGTTCCTCCAAAACTACTCCCCTTAGCTCCCCTGCCAAACTGTCACCTAAGAAGACCTGAATGTTTGAGCTATGCCTCGCCCCCACTGAGCCACCACCCCACAAGCGGGCGAAGAAGTCCCCGGGCACGGGAGTTGAGTCCCCCACCATGTCCACCCCCTCCCCCAAGAGCGCTGCACCCCATCCCTCGGCCACCACACCCTCCGTTGGCTCTGGGGTATCTTCATGTGCAGGGGTTAGGATGGAGGCCCTAGCAGCAGTGTGCAGCGCCGTTTTCACCTTCACCTTTGTCGCTGCCCCACCCCCTGTGGTGGAGACGTCCACCCACCACACCTATCCCTCCCCCTCATGTCCCTGCGGTGCCTGGTCCTGCCACAGATAAATGATCCCCCCGGGTTGACAAACCTTGAGGTTCCTTAGTGCAGGCAAGGTTGGGGTGGACGTAGTCCCCTACGTCCACCCTTGGACTTGAGAAATGGACTGGCCATTGGCCTTTGTACATAGTATCTTTTACATTAATTTAATTTTGGTGCTGAATAAAGCCCTTTATTTTACTTTCAACACTTTTGCATTTCAGGTACTTGATGTTGGTGATGAGGCTCCGGGAGTTGGTGTTCTGGTAATGTGTTAGGTTCTGAGAAATGTTTTTGTATGGTGGTCATGAGGTGGACCATGGTATCTGTGTGCCATCACAATGTCCCTGCAAAGATTCATTGGTAGTGTGTGTTCATTTAGTTTGGAGACATTGTCCCAAGGAGTGTTCCTTCCTCTGTGGCACGTGTCATCTTCCCAGCAAACAGTTGCAAAATTGTTGTGCTGACCTTTGTCCACATTTCCTTTGTTGATGATGGATCCCTTCAACAATGGCCATGCCTGCTCACCGATGTCTCCTGCTGAATCGTCTGTGCCATCCTTGCTAGTCACTGTACTTGTGTTTTGGGTATGTAGTAATGCCATCAGGGACAAATTGTCCCTTTTCAGCACTATGCATGTGTGCAATCATGGCCTACCACACAAATGGTACTTGTTATGCAGGGTATTTGGGCACATGACTCACAATTGTGGGCATTGTATGTGGTGGAATTGAACCATATTCCTTCCATGAGAGACAACATCTTGGTGGCTGGACCAGCACCTGTACATTCCTTACACTCCTGGGATGTGCGTGACAGTGTGTGTTCCCTTTGGCTATCTTAGTTTTGTATGCAGTTACATGACTATACAGTCTGTTGGCATGAAATCAGGGTGTGTATTGTGCTGCATCCGCCATGGGTGGGTATGCATGTGTTATATGTCCTCACACCCACATGTGGTATGTCATGCAGTATGTGACATACATCCATCATCCTGGGAGTGGGACCCTGCTGTCAGTGATGTGTTGTAATGGCACTAAAATCATAGTCCAAAGTTAGGGATGCATCCATACCACCATGTAGGTGTGGTCATCTGATGATGGTGTACACCCCCCATATCTCTGTCCACTGCTGGTAGTCATATGCACCCACCCCTCATATCGCAGGCCACTGCTAGGAGTCATATGCACCCACCCCTCATATCTGTGTCCACTGCTGGTAGTCATATGCACCCACCCCTCATATTGCAGGCCACTGCTAGGAGTCATATGCACCCACCCCTCATATTTCTGTCCACTGCTGGTAGTCATATGCACCCACCCCTCATATTGCAGGCCACTGCTAGGAGTCATATGCACCCACCCCTCATATCTCTGTCCACTGCTGGTAGTCATGTGCACCCAACCCTCATATTGCAGGCCACTGCTAGGAGTCATATGCACCCACCCCTCATATGTCTGGACACTGCTAGGAGTCATATTCACCCACCCCTCATATCTCTGTCCACTGCTGGTAGTCATATGCACCCACCCCTCATATCTCTGTCCACTGCTGGTAGTCATATGCACCCACCCCTCATATTGCAGGCCACTGCTAGGAGTCATATGCACCCACCCCTCATATCTCTGTCCACTGCTGGTAGTCATATGCACCCACCCCTCATATTGCAGGCCACTGCTGGGAGTCATATGCACCCACCCCTCATATCTCTGTCCACTGCTGGTAGTCATATGCACCCACCCCTCATATTGCAGGCCACTGCTGGGAGTCATATGCACCCACCCCTCATATCTCTGTCCACTGCTGGTAGTCATATGCACCCACCCCTCATATTGCAGGCCACTGCTGGGAGTCACATGCACCCAACCCTCATATGTCTGGACACTGCTAGGAGTCATATGCACCCACCCCTAATATGTCTGGACACTGCTAGGAGTCATATGCACCCACCCCTCATATGTCTGACCCCTGCTAGGAGTCATATGCACCTACCCCTCATATGTGTGGACACTGCTGGGAGTCCTCTGCACCCACCCACACACACCCTTGGAGCAGTACACTGCTGGCCTGGACCTACACACACCAATATGAAGGTAAGATGCTGGGCCAGTCCTCTACGTCCACATTCCTGGCGTGTGCACGCCTCGTATTAATGGGGTACGTGTGACGCACACCGAACCCACGCATTCATTGCGTGTGTACGGTCCGTATCTCTGTTCTAATGGTGCCGTAGGGGTACGTGTGGTACGCACCGTACCCACGCATTCATTGCGTGTGTACGGTCTGTATCGCCGTTCTAATGGTGCCGTAGGGGTACGTGTGACACGTACCGTACCCACGCATTCATTGAGTGTGTACGGTCCGTATCTCTGTTCTACTGTGTTGTAAGGGTACGTGTGACATGCACCGTACCCACGCATTAATTGCGTGTGTAAGGTCCGTATCACAGTTCTACTGTGCCATAGGGGTACGTGTGGTACGCACCATACCCATGCATTCATTGCGTGTGTATGGTCCATATCGTTGTTCTAATGGTGCCGTAGGGGTACGTGTGGTACGCACCGTACCCACGCATTCATTGCGTGTGTACGGTCCATATCACAGTTCTTCTGTGCCGTAGGGGTACGTGTGGTATGCACCATACCGACGCATTCATTGCGTGTGTACGGTCCGTATCACTGTTCTAACGGTGCTGTAGGGGTACGTGTGGTATGCACCGTACCCATGCATTCATTGCGTGTGTACGGTCCGTATCTCAGTTCTACTGTGTCGTAGGGGTACGTGTGACACGCACCGTACCCACACATTCATTGCGTGCGTACGGTCCGTATCTCAGTTCTACTGTGCCGTAGGGGTACGTGTGGTACGCACCGTACCCATGCATTCATTGCGTGTGTACGGTCCGTATCTCTGTTCTACTGTGTCGTAGGGGTATGTGTGACATGCACCATACCCACGCATTCACTGCGTGTGTACGGTCCGTATCACAGTTCTACTGTGCCGTAGGGGTACGTGTGGTATGCACCGTACCCACGCATTCATTGCATGTGTACGGTCCGTATCACTGTTCTAATGGTGCCGTAGGTGTACGTGTGGTACTCACCGTACCCACGCATTCATTGCGTGTGTACGGTCCGTATCTCTGTTCTACTGTGTCATAGGGGTATGTGTGACACACACCGTACCCACGCATTAATTGCGTGTGTAAGGTCCGGATCACAGTTCTACTGTGCCGTAGGGGTGCGTGTGGTACGCACCGTCCCCACGTATTCATTGCATGTGTACGGTCCGTATCTCTATTCTAATGGTGCCGTAGGGGTACGTGTGATACGCACCGTACACGTCCACTTTCGTTGTTGCTGTACGCAGGGGTTGCTGGACACGCCCCCCCAAGTGACCAGACCCTGGTGGTAATGTATGGGCTCCATATTATAGGTTTGGATTTGGATATGGGGTATGTTTCCTGCACCTAACCCCCACCCTGGCCCCTGGGTGTTGTTCTCACCTTCTGCGGCATGTACGTTGGGTCCGGTGCACCAGGTCGAAGGCTAGGAGGACCGGGATGACACTTACGATGGGGTTCTTGGCGTGTATGTCACGTACCGGGGCTCCGTTGCGTGGCAGTTCGTGTCGAACTCTGCTTTTCCGGCTGTGTTTGACTCCCGTAAAAAAAGAGTCGTACGGAGTGATGTAGGGACGTATCGTACTTGCTGGGCCGGAAACCGCTGACTGAATACGTCCGGACGTCACGTACAAGCTGTTCCAGATCAGAATCATAGGTATTTTTTCCACATACGGTCTTTTGTACGATTCGTACGGAAATAGGCTTTCTGTACAAATCGTACTTCCTAGGTTGTAGGGACAGTTTACCGGGTACGAGTTGTACGGAGAAAACGCTCCGTACAACGATTCGTACTGCCTTTTTCCAGGATTGGAATCGGCCCCAAAGTGTGAAGTGAGAGTTGCATATGATCTGATCTATTAACACTAACAAAGGGCTCCAACACCTTTCGCTCTGTAATTATACTGTCGCGACTCAGGAGGAAGAGCGGGAGGGGGTACTATTTCCTTCCCTCTCTGTGATTTGAGTGTGCAGTGAGGCATTGCATAATGTCATTGCTATCTTTGACCTCATAAAAGCACTCCAGCCATAGTAGGGCCCTGGCTTCACCTGCTGGTGCGGGGAGGCTGTGCTTTATGGCAGGCATGGAGGGAGGGAGGGATGGTCTTGGCTGCAGGTCTGGCCTCTTACAGTGCCCCTGCTATTACTAGTGAGTGAGAGGCACTGAGGTGGTGGTATTGGTATTGGTGGTGGTGATATTGGTATTGGAAGTGGTGGTATTGGTCATATTGGTGGTGGTATTGGTGGTATTGGTGGTGGTATTGGTGGTGGTGTTGGTTGTGCTAGTATTGGTGGCATTGGTGGGGGTTGCATGGGTGGTATTGTTGGTGGTATTGGAGGTGGCAGTATTTGTATTGGTGGTGGTGGTATTGATGGTGGTGATATTTTTATTGGTGGTGGTATTGGTGGTGGATGTATTGGTATTGGTGGTGGTGGTATTGGTATTGGTGGTGGGGGTATTGGTGGTGGTATTGGCATCAGTGGTAGTGGTACTGGTATTGCTGGTATTGGTTGTGGTATTGGTGGTGGTGGTACTGGTGGTTGTATTGGTGGGGGTGGTGATATTGGTATTGCTGGTGGTGGTATTAGTGGTGGTATAGGTATTGGTGGTGATATTGGTATTAGCACTGGTGGTATTGGTGGTGGTGGTATTGGTGGTGGTATTGATGTTAGTATTGGTGTTGGTATTGGTAGTTGTGGTATTGGTGGTGGTGGTGGTATTGGTGACGGCGGTGGTGGTGGTGGTGATGGTATTGGTGGTGGTGATATTGGTGTTGGTGGTGGTATTGGTAGTGGTACTGGTGATGGTGGTGCTATTGTTGGTGGTGGTGGTATTAGTGGTGGTATTGGTGGTGATGGTGGTATTGGTGGTGGTATTTGTGGTGGTGTTGGTGATGGTATTGGAGGTGGTGGTGTTAGTGGTGGTCGTGGTATTGGGGGTATGGCTGGTGGTGGTATTGGTGGTGGTGGTATTGGTGGTGGTGGTTGTGGTGGTGATATTGGTGGTGGTGGTATTGATAGTGGTGGTATTGGTGGTGGTGATATTGGTAGTGGTGGTATTTGTGGTATTTGTGGTGGTATTGGTGTTCTTGGTGATGGTGATATTGGTGGTGGTGGTATTGGTGGTGGTATTTATGGTGGTATTAGTATTGGTGTTGGTATTGGTATTGGTGGTGGTGGTATTGGTGGTGTTGGTGGTACTGGTGGTGTGGTGGTATTGGTGGTGGGGGTATTGGTGTTGATTATATTGCTGTTGATGGTGGTGGTAATGGTAGTGGTGGTATTGGTGGTGGTATTTGTGGTGGTATTGGTATTGGTGGTGGTATTGGTGGTGGTGGTGGTATTGGTGCTCTTGGTGGTGGTGATATTGGTGGTGGTGGTATTGGTGGTGGTGGTATTTGTGGTGGTATTGGTATTGGCGGTGGTATTGGTATTGGAGGTGTTGGTGGTATTGGTGGTAGTGATATTGGTGTTGTTAATATTGGTGTTGGTGGTATTGGTGGTGGTGGTGGTATTGGTAGTGGTGGTATTGGAGGTATTGGTGGTGGTGGTGGTATTGGTGGTGGTATGTGTGGTGCTATTCATGGTGCTATTGATGGTGGTGGTATTGGTGGTGGTTTTGGTGGTGGTATTGGTGATGGTGGTAGTATTGCTGGTGGTGGTTTTTGTGGTGGTATTGGTGGTGATGGTATTGGTGGTAATGGGATTGTTGGTGCTGGTGGTATTGGTGGTGGTGGTGGTATTGGAGGTGGTGGTAGTGGTGGTGGTGGTATTGGTAGTGGTGGTGGTATTGGTGGTGTTTGTGGTGGTGGTGGTATTGGTGGTGGTATTGTTGGTGGTGGTATTGGTGGTAGTTGTATTGGTGGTGATGATATTGGTGGTGATAGTGGTGGTATTGGTGGTGGTGGTGGTGATATTGGTGTTTGTGGTGGTATTGGTAGTGGTACTGGTGATGGTGGTGCTATTGTTGGTGGTGGTGGTGTTTGTGGTGGTATTGGTGATGTATTGGAGTTGGTGGTGTTAGTGGTGGTCGTGGTATTGGTGGTATTGGTGGTGGTGGTATTGGTGGTGGTGGTGGTATTGATGGTGGTGGTATTGGTGGTAGTATTGATGGTGGTGGTGGTATTGGTGGTGGTGGTATTGGTGGTGGTGGTGGTATTGGTGGTGATGGTATTGGTGGTGCTATTGTTGTTGGTGATTTTGGTATTGGTGGTGGTATTAGTGGTAGTATTGATGGTGGTGGTGGTATTGGTGATAGTATTGGTGATGGTGGTATTGGTGATAGTGGTGGTAATGGTGGTGGTGGTACTGGTGGTGTTGGTGGTGCTGGCATTGGTGATATTGGTGGTGGTGGTGGTGATATTGGTGGTGGTGGTATTGTTAGTGGTGGTATTGGTGGTGGTGATATTGGTAGTGGTGGTATTTGTGGTATTCATGGTGGTATTGGTGTTATTGGTGGTGGTGATATTGGTGGTGGTGGTATTGGTGGTGGCATTTGTGGTGGTATTGGTATTGGTGGTGGTATTGGTATTGGTGGTATTGGTGGTGTTGGTGGTGTTGGTGGTATTGGTGGTGTGGTGGTATTGGTGGTGGTGGTATTGGTGTTGATGATATTGGTGTTGGTGGTGGTGGTAATGGTAGTGGTGGTATTGGTGATGGTGGTATTGGTGGTATTTGTGGTGGTATTGGCGGTGGTATTGGTGACGGTGGTATTGGTGGTATTGGCGGTGGTGGAGGTGGTGGTATTGATGATGTTGGTGGTGGTGATATTGGTGGTGGTGGTATTGGTGGTGGTGGTGGTATTTGTGGTGGTATTGGTATTGGCGGTGGTATTTGTATTGGTGGTGTTGGTGGTGTTGGTGCTAGTGGTATTGGTGTTGTTATTTTTGGTGTTGGTGTTGGTGGTGGTGGTATTGGTGGTGGTGGTATTGGTGGTGGTGGTATTGGTGGTGCTATTCATGGTGCTATTGATGGTGGTGGTATTGGTGGTGGTTTTGGTGGTGGTATTGGTGATGGTGGTAGTATTGGCGGTGGTGGTATTGGTGGTAATGGTATTGTTGGTGCTGGTGGTATTGGTGGTGGTATTGGAGGTGGTGGTAGTTGTATTGGTAGTGGTGGTGGTATTGGTGGTGTTTGTGGTGGCGGTGGTATTGGTGGTGGTATTGTTGGTGGTGGTATTGGTGGTGGTGGTATTGGTGGTAGTGGTATTGGTGGTGATGATATTGATGGTGATAGTGGTGGTATTGGCTGTGGTGGTAGTATTGGTGGTGGTGGTATTGGTGTTGGTGGTGGTATTGGTACTGGTGATGGTGGTGCTATTGTTGGTGGTGGTGGTATTAGTGGTGGTATTGGTGATGATGGTGGTATTGGTGGTGGTGGTATTTGTGGTGGTATCAGTGATGGTATTGGAGGTGGTGGTGTTAGTGGTGGTCGTGGTATTGGTGGTGGTATTGGTGGTGGTGGTATTGGTGGTGGTGATTTTGGTGGTGCTGTTGTTGTTGTTGGTTTTGGTATTGGTGGTGGTAGTAGTGGTGGTAATGGTGGTGGTGGTATTGGTGGTGTTGGTGGTGGTGGTATTGGTGGTGGTGATATTGGTGGGGGTGGTGGTATTGGTGGTGGTGGTATTGGTAGTGGTGGTATTGGTGGTGGTGATATTGGTAGTGGTGGTATTTGTGGTATTCATGGTGGTATTGGTGTTATTGGTGGTGGTGATATTGGTGGTGGTGGGATTGGTGGTGGTATTTGTGGTGGTATTGGGATTGGTGGTGGTATTGGTATTGGTATTGGTGGTGGTGGTATTGGTGGTGTTGGTGGTATTGGTGGTGTGGTGTTATTGGTGGTGGTGGTGGTATTGTGTTGATGATATTGGTGTTGGTGGTGGTGGTAATGGTAGTGGTGGCATTGTTGGTGGTGGTATTGGTGGTGGTATTTGTGGTGGAATTGGTATTTGGTGGTGGTATTGGTGGTGGTGGTATTGGTGGTGTTGGTGGTATTGGTGGTGGTGGTATTGGTGCTGTGGTGGTGGTGATATTGGGGATGGTGGTATTGGTGGTGGTATTTGTGGTGGTATTGGTATTGGCGGTGGTATTGGTAGTGTTGGTGGTATTGGTGGTAGTGATATTGGTGTTGTTAATATTGGTGTTGGTGTTGGTGGTGTTGGTATTGGTGGTGGTGGTGGTATTGATAGTGGTGGTATAAGTGGTGGTGGTATTGGTGGTGGTGGTATTGGTGCTATTTGTGGTGCTATTGATGGTGGTGGTATTGGTGGTGGTTTTGTTGGTGGTATTGGTGATGGTGGTAGTAATGTTGATGGCGGTATTTGTGGTGGTATTGGTGGTGATGGTATTGGTGGTGGTATTGGTGGTAATGGTATTTGTGGTGCTGGTGGTATTGGTGATGGTGGTAGTGGTATTGGTGGTGGTGGTATTGGTGGTGTTTGTGGTGGTGGTGGTATTGGTGGTGGTATTGTTGGTGGTGGTATTGGTGGTGGTGGTATTGGTGGTAGTGGTGTTGGTGGTGATGATATTGGTGGTGATAGTGGTGGTATTGGTGGTGGTGGTTGTATTGGAGGTGGTGGTATTGGTGTTGTTGATATTGACGTTGGTGGTATTGGTGGTGGTGGTGGTATTGGAAGTTGTGGTATTAGAGGTATTGGTGGTGGTGGTATTGGTGGTGCTATTTGATGGTGGTATTGGTGGTATTGGTGGTGGTGGTATTGATGGTGTTTGTGGTGGTGGTATTTGTGGTGGTATTGGTGGCAGTGGTGGTATTGGTGGTGATGATATTGGTGGAGGTATTGGTGGTCATGGTGGTATTGGTGGTGGTGGTGGTATTAGCGGTTTTATTGGTAGTGGTATTGGTGGTGGTGGTATTGGTGGTGGTATTGGTGGTGGTATTGGAGGTAGTATTGGTGGTGGTGGTGGTATCGGTGGTATTGGAATTGGTGGTGGTGGTATTGGTGGTATTAGTGGTTGTGGTGGTATTGGTGTTATTGGTGGTGGTATTGGTGGGGGTGGGATTGGTATTGGTGGTGGTATTGGTGGAGGTGATATTGGAGGTGGTGGTATTAGTGGTGGTGGTATTGGTGGTGGTGGTATTGGTGGTGGTGGTGTTGGTGGTGGTATTGGTGGTGGTGGTATTGGTAGTGGTGGTATTCGTGGTGGTGGTGGTATTGGTGGTATTGGTGGTGGTGGTATTGGTGGTGGTGGTATTGATGGTTGAGTTTGTGGTGGTGGTATTGGTGGTGGTGGCATTGGTGGTGGTTGTGTTGGTGGTGGTGGTATTGGTGGTGATGGTGGTGGTGATATTGGTGGTGGTGGTATTGGTGGTGGTAGGGATATAGGTGATGGTATTGGTATTGGTATTGGTAGTGATGGTATTGGTGGTGTTGGTATTGATGGTTGAATTGTTGGTGGTGGTATTGGTGGTGGTGGCATTGGTGGTGGTTGTGTTGGTGGTGTGGTGGTATTGGTGGTCATGGTGGTGGTAGTGGTGGTGGTGGTATTGGGGGTGAAGGAGGTGGTGTTTCGATGGTGGTGGTGGTGGTATTGGTGGTGGTGGTGGTATTGGTGGTGGTATGGGTGGTGGTGGCATTGGTGTTGGTGATATTGGTGGTATTGGTGATATTGGTGGTGGTATCGGTGGTGTTGATAGTGGTATTGGTGGTGGTATTGATGGTGTTATTGGTGATGGTGGTATTGGTGGTGTTGGTGGTGTATTGGTGGTGGTATTGGTGGTGATGGTATTAGTGGTGGTGGTGGTATTGGTGGTGGTGGTATTAGTGGTGGTATTGGTGGTGGCGGTATCGGTGGTGGTGGTATTGGTGGTGGTGGTATTGGTAGTGGTGGTATTGGTAGTATTCGTGGTGGTGGTGGTATTGGTGGTATTGGTGGTGGTGGTATTGGTGGTGGTGGTATTGATGGTTGAGTTTGTGGTGGTGGTATTGGTGGTGGTGGCATTGGTGGTGGTTGTGTTGGTGGTGGTGGTATTGGTGGTGATGGTGGTGGTGATATTGGTGGTGGTGGTATTGGTGGTGGTAGGGATATAGGTGATGGTATTGGTATTGGTATTGGTAGTGATGGTACTGGTGGTGTTGGTATTGATGGTTGAATTGTTGGTGGTGGTATTGGTGGTGGTGGCATTGGTGGTGGTTGTGTTGGTGGTGTGGTGGTATTGGTGGTCATGGTGGTGGTATGGGTGGTGGTGGCATTGGTGTTGGTGATATTGGTGGTATTGGTGATATTGGTGGTGGTATCGGTGGTGTTGATAGTGGTATTGGTGGTGGTATTGATGGTGTTATTGGTGATGGTGGTATTGGTGGTGTTGGTGGTGTATTGGTGGTGGTATTGGTGGTGATGGTATTAGTGGTGGTGGTGGTATTGGTGGTGGTGGTATTAGTGGTGGTATTGGTGGTGGCGGTATCGGTGGTGGTGGTATTGGTGGTGGTGGTATTGGTAGTGGTGGTATTGGTAGTATTCGTGGTGGTGGTGGTATTGGTGTTATTGGTGGTGGTGGGGGGTATTGGTGGTGGTATGGGTATTGGCAGTGGCATAGGTATTGGTGGGGGTGGTATTGGTGGTGGTATTGGTGGTGTTGGTGGTATTGGTGGTGGTGGTATTGGTGGTGGTGGTATTGGTGTTGATATTGGTGGAGGTGGTATTGGTGGTGGTGGTGGTATTGGTAGTGGTGGTATTGGTGGTGGTGGTATTGGTGGTGGTATTGATGGTGCTATTGGTGGTGCTATTGATGGTGGTGGTGTTGGTGGTAGTTTTTGTTGTGGTATTGGTGGCTGTGGTGGTGTTATTCGTGGTGGTGGTATTGGTGTTGGTGGTATTGGTGGTGATAGTGGTGGTATTGGCGGTGGTGGTGGTAGTGGTATTGGTGGTGGTGGTGGTGGTATTAGTGGTGTTTGTGGTGATGGTAGTATTGGTGGTGGTGGTGATATTGGTGGTGGTGTTGGTGGTGGTGGTATTGGTAGTGATGGTATTCATGGTATTCGTGGTGGTGGTAGTATTGGTGTTATTGGTGGTGGTGTTATTGGTGGTGGTAGGGGTATTGGCAGTGGTATTGATGGTGGTATTGGTATTAGTATTGGTGGTAATGGTATTTGTGGTGTTGGCATTGATGGTTGAATTGGTGGTGGTGGTATTGGTGGTGGTGGCATTGGTGGTGGTTGTGTTGGTGGTGGTGGTATTGGTGGTGATGGTGGTGGTATTGGTGGTGGCATTGGTGGTGGTTGTGTTGGTGGTGGTGGTATTGGTGGTGATGGTGGTGGTATTGGTGGTGGTGGTATTGGTGGTGATGGAGGTGGTGGTATCGATGGTGGTGGTATTCGTGGTGGTGGTGGTATGGGTGGTATTGGTGGTGGTATTGGTGGTGGTGGCATTGGTGTTGGTGACACTGGTGATATTGGTGGTGGTATTGGTGGTGTTGATGGTGGTATTGGTGGTGTTATTGGTGATGGTGGTATTGGTGGCATTGGTGGTGGTTGTATTGGTGGTGGTATTGGTGGTGATGGTATTAGTGGTGGTGGTGGTGTTTGTGGTGGTGGTGGCAGTATTGGTGGTGGTGGTGGTGGTATTGGTGGTGGTGGTATTGGTAGTGGTGGTATTGGTGGTATTCGTGGTGGTGGTGTTTTTGGTGTTATTGGTGGTGGGGGGGGTATTGGTGGCGGTATGGGTATTGGTGGTGCTATTGGTATTGGTGGCGGTGGTATTGGCGGTGGTATTGGTGGTGTTGGTGGTATTGGTGGTATTGGTGGTGATGGTATTGGTGTTGATATTGGTGGGGGTGGGGGTGGTATTGGTGGTGGTGGTATTGGTAGTGGTGGTATTGGTGGTGGTGGTATTTATGGTGCTATTGATGGTGGTGGTATTGGTGGTTGTTTTTGTTGTGGTATTGATGGCCGTGGTGGTGTTATTGGTGGTGGTGGTATTAGTGTTGGTGGTATTGATAGTGGTGCTATTGGTGGTGGTGTTATTGGTGGTGGTGGTATTGGTGGTGGTATTGGCAGTGGTGGTGGTGGTAGTGGCATTGGTGGTGGTGGTATTAGTGGTGTGTGTGGTGATGGTGGTATTGGTGGTGGTGATATTGGTGGTGGTGTTGGTGGTGGTATTGGTGGTGGTGGTATTGGTAGTTGTGGTGTTGGTATTGGTGGTATTGGTGGTGGTATTGGTGGTGGTGATATTGGTGGTGGTATTTGTGGTGGGGGTGGTATTGGTGCTGGTGTTATTAGTGGTGGTATTGGTGATGGTATTAGCGGTAGAATTGGTGATGGTATTGGAGGTAGTATTGGTGGTGGTATTGGTGGTATTGGTATTGGTTGTGGTGGTATTGGTGGTGGTATTGGTGGTGCTGGCATTGGTGGTATTAGTGGTTGTGGTGGTATTGGTGTTATTGGTGGTGGTATTGGTGAGGGTATTGGTATTCGCTGTGGTATTGGTATTGGTGGTGGTGGTGTTGGTGGGGGTGGTGTTGGTGGTGGTGGTATTAGTAGTGGTGGTACTGGTGGTATTTGTGGTAGTGGTGGTATTGGTGTTATTGGTGGTGGTGGTATTGGTGGTGGTGGTGGTATTTGTGGTGGTATCGGTGGTGGTATTGGTGGTGGTGGTATTGGTGGTGGTGATGGTGGTATTGGTGTTGTTCATATTGGTGGTGGCATTGGTGGTGGTGTTATTGGTAGTGGTGGTATTGGTGGTGGTGGTATTGGTGGTGGTATTGGTGGTTCTATCGGTAGTGCTATTGATGGTGGTGGTATTGGTGGTTGTTTTGGTGGTGGTATTGGTGGTGGTATTGGTGGTGTTTGTGGTGGTGGTGGTATTGGTGGTGGTGATATTGGTGGTGATAGTGGTGGTATTGAGGTTCATATTTCTTTATTTCGACTTAATATCATAAAAGACGGTACACACAGGAACAATAATATATACATACATTACATTGCATTAAAACATTAAAAACCGCCTATATTCAGCATTTAAAAAAAACATTAAACAAGATATTATAGACTTGATATATGAAGAACCCTTCTATTACGACAAAACAAAACAATCAGGCTACCTGGAAATGTCTGGCTCTAATGACCCAAGCCCACCCAAGGAACTTTGCAACACCTACTACCACAGTCTCCGAGGTATTGGTTTACAGAGTCCACAAGGCCTCTGAGCTCCTTCTCAATTTCAGCATTTGACAGATGGGCCTAATCCATCTATGCCTAGGGGCATGATAGGCAGGGCATGCAAAAAAGAAGTGCCCCACACTCTCCTTGTGGTCACTACACCAAGGACAAAATTCATTTGAACCAGACCAATTCCTAGAAAAAGACCTTACAGGTAGGGACCCAACTCTAAACTGATGGTATAATTTTTTATCCAGACTCTTAGTAATAGTGTCCCAATAGTTTTCCAAAGAATCGGTTTTAAATACCAAACATCTACCTGTTAGGGTAGCAGCACCTGACCGTGCAACAGAAAAGGATCTGGCAGAAGCCCAATAAAGTGCTTTAAAATCTTGTTTAGGGGGGAATACATTAGAACTCGGGGAAACCCAGAGTTGACTAAGACCCATATCTTCCAAAATTAGTTTCACCTCACGTAGCCATGGTATATTAGCAGAGCCCAGAGATTATCTAACTTCTGCCAATTCGCTGGCAAAAAGACTGAGATCCGGCGACGTCCAGAGCCGTCTCCACAGTGCGACTAACCGATATCGAGCCATCTCATTAATGCGCTTACAGCCCATATCTAATAAGAGGGGTTTAATCGGTGTGGATTGGGGGAGTCCTACCAGTTTGCGCATAAATTTGTTCTGGACTTTTACCAAGGGGGTTAAATCCATATACCCCCACAAGTCAGCCCCATACAAAATGGCAGAGCTAATGTTGGCCTCATAGATCTTAAGTACAGGTGTAACCCGTTTAGTTAAGGACATTTTTTGCTCCTGGATTAGACAGCCCGAGAGGCGGGCAAATCTTAATTGAAGGGCTTCAACCTGGGGTTTCCAACGTAGGCGATAGTCTAAGGTTACTCCAAGGTAGGTCATAAGTTCCACTTGTTCAAGACTTACGCCATTCATACTAATGTGGCTTTTAATGGGGCGATTTTTCATTAAGACCATAAATTTGGTCTTGCTCACATTAATTTGCAGATTATTAACTTGACAAAACTCCTCAAACCTATTTATTGCTATTTGCAGCCCCCTTCGTGTCTTTGAGAGGAGTAAAGTATCATCTGCAAAGATGAGCATAGGGAATCTTGTCCCACCCAATATAGGAGCATCAGTCGGGGTGTTATCAAAAAACTTCAACATCTGATCAATAAACAATAAAAAAAAAAGGGTGGGTGCCAGAACACACCCCTGGCGAACACCTCGCGTTACGGGGAAACTATTTGTCACCTGTCCTTGGGCTCCCCACCTCACCCTGGCAAAGTTGCCCTCATGCAATCTAATAATAAGTTCAAGGAGATCCAACGGCATCCCTAAGTTACCCAAGAGTGCCCACAGTTTTGCCCTAGGCACAAGATCAAAAGCGGACTTAAGGTCCACAAAGGTGGCATAAATTGATCCTCCGCCCAACAGCACCACCTTCCAGTAAATCAGAGTAAATCTGAAGACCTGGTCGATGGTGCTGGTACCTGATCTAAAGCCAGCCTGTAGTGGGGAGAGAATGTTCTCCATCGCCATCCACCCTTGAACTCTAGCAAGGACCATTCTAGCAAAAATGTTCTGCACAGAGTCGATGAGGCTAATAGGGCGATAATTCCCCGGGACCGAACGGTCCCCCTTTTTAAAAATGGGAATAATTTCCGCCCCTTTCCAAGACTCTGGGATCCTAGCCCCCCTTGCTATGGCATTTGCAATCTGAGTTATGTAGGGAATCCAGAGTTGGAGATCTGATTTAAAAAGGTCTGCCGGGATGCAATCCATCCCGGGAGCTTTCCCTGCTTGAACCAGACATAGGGCTGACTCTGTATCAGTATTCGTAAACACTAATGGTTTGCCAGGAGAAGTGGGCAGAGATATCCTGTTCCCTGGGTCATTATGAAATTCTAGGTCAGGGTCCTTAAACAGGGATGAAAAAAAATCCACCCATGCTTCCACAGGGACATAATTTATTGGGGTTTGTGAATCAGGATTCCTACCCCATTTCACTACTTCCCAGAACTTAACCTGATTTGAGGATAGACAAGCCTCGTAGAGGTTGGTCCAATGGTTCTCATCCCACTCCCTCTTTGCCTCCCACTGGGCTTTCTTGTACATTTGGCGAGCTAATTTAATATCAGAAGTCACCCTGGATTTAATAGCTTTTATTAGCCCATTATGTGCTTCCCTACATTTTTTATTGTACCAATTTTTGTGGCGACCTGTAGCATTCGCTTTTCCTAGCTTTATAGGAAGAGTTAAAAGGGCCTTAAGCTTAATAAAGCACTGTTCATGAAGGTTACAGATTTGATTTGGTGCCTCCAAATTTGGGGAAAAATTCAATATGGCACATAGGGTAGATGCAACTTCCAACGATATGCCATCTAACAGGGCTGGGTCCGCCACTACCCTACACCATTTAAGCCTCCTATCATTAATCAGAATAGCATCTGCTGTAATACACTGGGCTGGAGGGGACCTTCCAGGCCCACCTGGGAGCTTTAACCTTAAAAACAATGGATTATGGTCACTCTCCGGACGAACCACAACTTCCATGTCCTCCAGGAGGGACCAATACTCCATTTTAACCAGAATATAATCGATGCGACTTTTGCAGACCCCTTTATCAAAAGTCGGAAAACCGTCCTTATCCGAGAGGGTGCGACCATTTGCTGCTCTCAAGCCCCACTCCAGGCAAAATCCTGACCAGTGTAATGCTGCCTCTGTACCCTTTTTAATATTATTCAGAGACAACGACGGGATATTCCACACTACATCCTCATCAAATCCCAGACTCACATCCTCACATAATAAGGGTTCAAAGGTGCAGTTTAAATCCCCAGCTATAAGAATTATTTTATCTCTCCCAAGCAATTCAAGGAACGAGTCTAACTCCTCTATGATTTTCGGTGAGCGCCCACCTGATCATACTCGGGCGTAAACATTAATAACAATAATGGCCTGATGGTTCTCCTTACATAACCTAATCCCCAAAATATCCGGGTTATTCACTAAACTTTTTGTCGGGCTATAACCAATAGATTGCCTGACCCAGATTACCAGGCCCCCTGACGCTCTACCTCGTGTACCCTGTATGGCTGGTTTATAGAAATTTAGGAAACCTGCCCTAAATATTGGATCAGGGGCCCAGCTCTCTTGGAAAACCAAAATATCAAAGGTATCGATGAAATCTGCCCAGTCCTCTGAACCGATCCGCCCTTTCAGCCCAGCTATATTCCATGAGGCAATCTTAAGTACCGTATTCTGACTGGCAGGAACTACTAAATTCAGGACACTCGGCTCTATTCCTATCTCCCCACCATCGGAAAAATAGGAGCCACCCCTCATATTGCCATCCATATCACTTGCAATAGCCATCCCCGACCCCTTCTCAGGAGGACCACCCTCCTGACAAGTTGGACAAGCCGTGCTGTGGGCACCAACTACCACCTTAGCATGGTTACTGGGGTGGCCCCCTCCACCAGATACGGGGGGAAGTCAATCGATGCCCTCCAAACCAGATAACGGTTCGAAGCGATTACACAATTGGGGGAAAAAAGGAGAATGTAGAACCCCTTCTGATGATAGTCTCCCGACAGCTCTTCGAGATATTAGAGGGTTATAGTAGGGCACACACTGGGCCCGATTCACAGAACAAACTTAAGACTAAATCCGAAACTTACTACCATTTTGGTATTCACAGAATGCACCTAGTACTTCTGGTATTCACAGAATGAACTTACTACTTTTGCTATTCACAGAATGAACTTAGTACTTTTGCTATTCACAGAATGGATTTACGACTACTAAACTTACGTCCGCACTCGGGCCGGAAATTCCGGCCCGGAGGCGGAGCTTCCGGCCCGGAGGCGGGGCTTCCAGCCCGGAGGTGGAGATTTCAGCCATAGCTAAATCGGCCGAAATCCCCACCTCCGGGCCGGAAGCTCCGCCTCCGGCCCAGAAGCCCCACCTCCGGGCCGGAAGCTCCGCCTCCGGGCCGGAATTTCCGGCCCGAGTGCGGACGTAAGTTTAGTAGTCGTAAATCCATTCTGTGAATAGCAAAAGTAGTAAGTTCATTCTGTGAATAGCAAAAGTAGTAAGTTCATTCTGTGAATACCAGAAGTACTAGGTGCATTCTGTGAATACCAGAATGGTACTAAGTTTAGGATTTAGTCTTAAGTTTGTTCTGTGAATCGGGCCCCATGTCTTTTGGGATAAAAATAACTAAGTCCCCCAATCTCCCATACCTAGCTTCCCTGCGTATAAAATCCACCACCCATGGGTCTTTAAAATTTATGATAACGCAATCCCCCTCCAGATCCTTCGGACAATGACCTACCCATTTTACTCTTCTCACACTCAAGATCTTCGTAGCAGAGAAGGGTGGAAGGGGTCTATGTTTGTTTAACCATTAAACAACTTTATTTTTGAGATCCCCATGAGACTCCGGTAAACTCCCCAAAACTGGAGCTACACCTGTTAAAATGATCGTGTGGGGGGTAGCTTCTAAGGGTAAGTCAGTACTGAGGAGGCCCGGTTTGGTGACGTTCTGCGGGTGGGTGGAAGAATTTTTTATGACACTCCCCGATGCATCAATACTTGGTTTAGTCTGTGTAGTTGAATTATGGCTGCCCCTCACAGAATCCTGAGGCAAAGTAACATCGGTTGGCTTAGAGGTACTTGGCTGGGGCAGAGGTGTAGGTTTAAAACATTCCTTCATTTGAATCGTATCCTGGGCAGTAGAAACAAATTTGGGCAAAATATCATTATTTGGGCTCCCACCCCTGGAGACCGTGGAACCTATATTATTAGAGGCAGACCGGATATTAGTTGGTATAGCAGAGGCTAAATGGGGCCGCTTAACAATAGCAACAGGACCCTGTGATTCAAAGATACTAGATGGAATAGAAATTGGCAATGCAACTTGAGCATTTACTAACTTATTTAACAATCCAGAGTTAGTATTAACAACATTCTCAAGTGCATCTAATTTAGAATTCATAAGTCTAGTTCTTTCTAGTATGGGAAGCATAAGAGTTTTTAATAATACCTCCATTTTACCTAGAAGGTCATCAACATTATTATTGCTTCCAAGGCGGGAATCTAAGATCCTAGGTAAATCATGGGAGGGCGGCAGTGTAGCATTAATAGCCGATACGAACTGAGAGCCAGGTTGCTGTGGTGTACTATTTGTTTTAAGAATTTTTGAGACTCCACCCCTCTTGCGGCCCTTACTTCTCTTCCTCTTGCGGGGCAAATTCCTCGAAGATTCCCCGTTGATGGATGAGTCCAATAACGGTGGGCTCACTAATAACACACTTCCCCCACCACTACCAACAACAGAATCTCTAGCATTTGAATCACTATCGAAGGAATTAGAAGGCAAATCCTCAGCCTCAGAGTGGACATCCACCAAGACTGTAACCAAAGGAGCATTGGATCTCGTAAGAGGTATTTGGGGGCTAGCCACTGAGGCAATAGGGCCTAGGGAAGAACGTTTCCCTGTAATAGGATCGATAGAAAGTCGTTTCTCAGCAAAGGCAATCTCCTTCTCTAGGATTTCTGTTGCTTTTATTAAAAATGCATCCAAAGGACCAGTAGCTACCCCACTCGAAGTCTGCAGTTGGACATTTCGCTCCTTCCCTGAACGTAAAGACATAATTTTAACCGACTAGTATAGCATAAACAACAAAGAAAGATAAATAAGCAAGCGAACCAAGGGGGGTGTCCCAACCCAACCTCGGCTGACCACGGACGGCCACAGACGGTCCCGCCCTTGTCCCGGGCTTCTCCCGGGACGCTACCGCACGCTTCCGCTCAGCGGGGAAGATGGCCTGATGAAATAGGGGTAGGTAATGGCTGGGAGGCGGGGCTATCAGGGAGAGCGGCCCAGGTGTTTCGTATCAGGGTAGGAGGGACTCCTGGGAGATGGAGTCCCTGGTTACAAGGCTCGCAGCCCTGCAGCAGCAACCGCACACCCCACAGCAGACTCCAATGGCCCAACCCCTCCTCCGTCCAAAGTCCACAAAATCAATCAGGGAACAAGATGTGGGGCTTTCAGGAACAGCGCTCAGGCAGCAGAGGAAAACTGGACCACAGAGACCCAGCAAGTAAGCAGCAGCAGAGTAGTGGTGGTATTGGTGGTGGTGGTATTGGCGGTGGTAGTATTGGTGGTGCTATTGATGGTGGTGGTATTGGTGGTCTTTTGGGTGGCGGTATTGGTGGTGGTGGTATTGGTGGTGGTGGTGGTGTTGGTGGTAGGGGTATTGGTGGTGGTGGTATTGGTGGGGGTGGTGGTATTAGTGGTGTTATTGGTGGTGGTGGTATTTGTGGTGGTGGTGGTGGTGATATTGGTGGTGTTGGTAGTTTTGGTGGTGGTATTGGTGTCGTTGATATTGGTGGTGGTATTGGTGGTGGTGGTGATAGTATTGGTTGTGGTATTGGTGGTAGTGGTATTGTTAGTGGTGGTATTGGTGGTGCTGGTATTGGGTGTGCTATTGGTGGTGCTATTGGTGGTGCTATTGATGGTGGTGATATTGGTGGTGATAGTGGTGGTACTGGTGGTGATGGTGGTATCGGTGGTGGTGATATTGGTGGTGGTAGTGGTGGTGGTGGTGGTGGTGGTATTGGTGGTGGTTGTATTAGTGGTGGTATTGGTGGTGGTATTGGTGGTGGAATTGGTGGTGGTTTTGGAGGTAGTATTGGTGGTGGTGCTGGTATTGGTGGTGTTGGTATTGGTGGTGGTATTGGTATTGGTTGTGGTGGTATTGGTGGTGGGGGTATTTGTGGTGCTGGCATTGGTGATATTAGTGGTTGTGGTGGTATTGGTGGTGGTGCTATTAGTGATGGTATTGGTATTGGTGGTGGTATTGGTATTGGTGGTGGTGGTGGTATTGGTGGTGGTATTAGTGGTGGTATTAGTGGTGGTATTGGTGGTGGTATTGGTGTTGTTGGTGGTGGTAGTGGTGTTGGTGGTGGTGGTATTGGTAGTGGTGGTACTGGTGTTATTCGTGGTGGTGTTGGTATTGGTGTTATTCGTGGTGGTGGTACTGGTGGTGGTGGTATTGGTGGTGGTGGTGGTACTGGGATTGGTGGTGTTAATGGTATTGGTGGTGGTATTGGTGGTGTTGGTGGTATTGGTGGTGGTGGTGGTGGTATTGGTGTTATTGATATTGGTGGTGGTATTGATGGTGGTATTGGTAGTGGTGGTATTGGTGGTGGTGCTATTGGTGGTGCTATTGATGGTGCTATTGATGGTGGTGGTATTGGTGGTGGTGGTGGTATTGGTGGTGGTGGTGGTATTGAATGAATGAATATACACTTATAAAGCGCATGGCTACCAAAGGCCTCCCAGCGCTAGAGACAATGGCAGACCGAAATCAACAGGTGAATCAAGGGAACAGCAAAGTCTTCAGGTGCTTACAGAAGGAGAAATAGTTGGCCTCAAGCCGAATGTGACCTGGTAACTGATTCCAACCTTTTGCCGCAATAAGAGAAAATAATCGTCCACCACTCCGCGCACGATTTACTCTGGGTACGGTTGCCAGGTGTTTCTTCTCAGAGCAAAGTGATCTTTTTGGGAGGTATGGTGTAATAATGGACCGCAGAATCGACAGGTGCCCTAAATGAAAGTGACTTATGAGCAATGCACAGGGCCTTAAACCGGATTCTTTCGGCCACCTGCAGCCAGTGCAAGGAGGTGATAGGAGGTTTAGCAGATTCCCGGTCCATGAGGAGTCGCGCGGCGCAATTTTGGTGGAGCAAGGAGAACCTAGGTAAAGTACATTGGCGTAATCGAGACTCGAGAGAATCAAGGCCTGCACCAATAGTTTCCTGGCAACAAAGGGCAGAAAGGTTAAAATGTTCCTAATCATTTTCAGGATACCAAAACCAGTACCTGCCACCCTACGTGCCTGCTCCTTGAAATTCAGGTCACGGTCAAGCCAGACCCCTAGACTTTTCATTTGCTCTTTAGGGGGGCATGACACTTAAGCATTGTGGCCACTGTACACTCGTTGGCGGTCTTACCTAAAAATATCAGCTCAGTTTTGGCTGCATTCAGCTTTAGAAAAGAGTTTCCATCCACGCGGAGACCCTTTCCAAGCACTTGGACAGGTTAGTCTTAGTATTGTCCTGATGGTTAAGTGATACAATCAACTGAGTATCATCTGCATACGAGATGATCCTAACCCCGAAGGGCTTAACCACCTCCGCCAAAGGGCGCAGATATATATTAAAAAGCGTAGGGCTCAGGGAGGAGACCTGAGGCACCCCACACCGCAAAGGCATCCTTTCAGAGATGAAATTGTCCTCAAAGACCTGAAAGGACCTATCTGTCAGGAAAGACTCAAGCCATTTGAGTAAAATTCCCGTGACCCCTATCTCCCTGAGTCTTGTGACCTGCAATTGATGATTGACTGTGTCGAAGGCCGCGTTGAGGTCAAGCAATACAATAGCCGCGGACACACCGACATCCAGAATTTTCCTGGACTCTTCAACAACCGCTAATAATGCCATTTCCGTGCTTTGTTGGGGTCTAAAACCCGTTTGAGAGGGGTCCAGGTGTTCATTCTCCTCTAAAAATGCAAAGAGGGCAGAATTTACATACTTTTCACATATTTTAGCGATCCCTGGTAAGCGTGAGATCGGCCGATAGTTGAAAAAGACTTCAGAGTCAAGAGTAGGTTTTTTCAACAGAGTTCTGACCATAGCCTGCTTCCAAGGTACAGGAACGATCCCGGAGGAGAGTGAGATGTTGATGAGGTCCAGGATAACTGTACTGACAGCATCGAGGACCTGATTGAGAATGGAAGGGGGAACGACATCCCAAGGGGAGCCTGATTTCAGGTGAACAATGTACGTCTTAAGAGAATCTATATCCATGGGGGGGATTGTCTCAATGATAGGGTCTAGCAGTGGAAATTGACCATCTACAAGGGAGATATTTACAGGGGCTGATAGGGTGGAAAAAGTTGAATAAATGTCTTCAATTTTCTTGTGTCCCCCAGAGGCAGAAGTGGTGCAGGTGGCTTAAGGAGGGACTTTGCAATTTTAAAAATTTCACGGGGTAGTTAGAAGCTGCAATAATCTCCTTTTCGTAATACCCAGATTGGGCCGATCTGATTTCGGCATTATAGGCTTTAATGGCATCTCTATATTAATTTTTCATAGTGATGGAGAAGTCCTCTCTCTAGCTTCTCTCCCGGCATTGACACAATTGTTTTAGCTCTCTAAGTTTGGGGGAGTACCAGGCAGAACCACGCCCATCTTTTTTACTTGTCATCCAGTTTTTGGGGATTAACGTATCTAACGACAATTCCAGCCATTCATTAACTTTGTTGTTGGCCATTTCAAGGTCGTTGTCCAATACAGGTCTGGTGTTCTCAAGAGCAAGTGCCCAAGACTCAATAGATCGTTTAGACCAATTCCGACTCCACACTTTTACCCTTTCCCGTGGCTGACCACCAGCCTGTACAGTCCAGAAAAAAGGAACCATGTAGTAGTCTGACCAAGGCAGGGGAATTTGTTTTTCCACAACCAGACTATCAATGTTGGAAAAAAGCGGGTCGAGAAAATTACCTTTATAATGAGTGGGGCCGGACACTTTCAATTTCAGTGCCAAAGCATCCAAGTTGTCAATTACAACCTCAGCCTCAGAAGAGGATGCCAAGTCAAAATGAATGTTAAGGTCACCAAGCATGGAAAAGTTAGAAAGAGAACTAGCCGATGTGACTATCAATTCCGGAAGCTCTTTACCAAAGTTGCCCATTGGTCCTGGCGGTCGATAAATAAGAACGCCAGAAAAGGTGCACGTAGAGGAGAAGCCAAGTGTGAAAAAACAGCTTTCACAATCAGGAATCAAACTATCTGTGATGCGGCAATTGAATTTTTCTCTATAGATGATGGCCACCCCCCCCTCCTCTACCGAGTTCCCGTTCTTGTCTTTGAATCAGGTATCCGGGGGCAGGGCCTGTACCACTGCTGGCTCTGAAGTACTTGAAAGCCATGTTTCAGTAAGGAACAAAGCATCAAGATCATACTCTTCTAGTAATAAGCGCAGTTCAGTGGTGTGCTTAATCAGTAAACGACAGTTCAAAAGAGACATTTTGAAATAATTTTTTGAGGCTGCTATCATAGTGGAGGTGCCCGTACCAAATGGACCCAATTCAAAGCGGCATTGGGAACATTTGTTCCCCCTGCCAATTGGCCCCATTATATGAGTGCAGCTAAGTGGTAGGGTCTCTCTGATATTGTACAGCTGATCAGAAGTGTCTGAGATCTTACCCCTTGTGGGCGAGCCAGGGGTCCTGGCCCCTGGCCCCTGGTCCCGGTCGGGCGTGGACGATGGTGGTGGCATTGGTGTTGGTGGTATTTGTGGTGGTGGTATTGGTGGTGGTATTTGTGGTGGTGGTATTGTTGGTGGTGGTGGTAGTGGTGGTGTTTGTGGTGGTGGTGGTATTGGTGGTGGTGATATTGGTGGTGATAGTGGTGGTATTGGTGGTGGTGGTATTGGTGGTATTGGTGATGGTATTGGAGGTAGTAGTGGTGGTGGTATTGGTGGCATTGATATTGGTGGTGGGCTATTGGTGGTGGTATTGGTGGCATTGGTGGCATTGGTGGTATTAGTGGTTGTGGCGGTATTGGTGTTACTGGTGGTGGTGGTATTGGTGGTGGTGGAATTGGTGGTTGAGGAGGTGGTGGTATTGATCGTGTGATGGTATTGGTGGTGGTGGCGGTATTGGTGGTGGAGCTGGTGGTGGTATTGGTGGTGTTGATGGTGGTATTGGTGGTGTTGATGGTTTTGGTGGTGGTGTTGGTGGTGGTGGTATTGGTGGTGGTATTGGTGTTGTTGGTGGTGGTGGTATTGATGGTGTTGGATGTGGTGGTATTGATGGTGGTGGTATTGGTGGTGGTGGTGGTGGTATTGATGGTGGTGGTGTTGGTGGTAGTGTTTGTGGTGGTATTGGTGGTGGTGGTGGTATTGGTGATGGTGTTGGTATTGGTAGTGGTGGTGGTGGTATTGGCAGTACTGGTGGTGGTGGTATTAGTGGTATTGGTGGTGGTATTGGTGGAGGTGGTGGTATTGATGGTGGTGGTATTGGTGGTATTGTTAATAAAAAAGGCTTTTGAAAACAACCCGTGAGGTGGCTTTAGTAGAGATGACATGTAACATAGATGTGCTGTTGTCAGCTCAGTCCATTAATACACCATTATGTGCTACCTAGAATTCCCATGACTTAATTTGCTAATCATTTCTAAATCCATTTTACTTGGGAGGGTTTGAAACAGACACGAGATAATGCCGATTTAAAGTTATTGAGAGCAGGTGGCTGTGTTACGGGGCAGCCGTGCTGCTTAAAAAAATACAAGGTGTTTCAGCTGAAGCAGCGCATGTCTGGCCTGCAGTAAGAGAAACTCAATAAAGTAACTATTGCTTAAATAACAGAACCCGTGTAACAACTGAAATAAAAGGGCCAGTCGCCATGGGAGGGTACAAATGAAGGCAAGAACGTTCTAAGGAGGGACTAACAAGCCTATTAATGAGTCCGAAGGCAGCATTTACGAAAGACAATGACACAAGCCAATGAAAAATATGGGAGGAGAGTGGACGCAGCTTCTCTCCCATACTCTAGTACAGCAGTCTCACAGAGCAAGCAGCGCATGCACACTGCGCTAGGCTCCACCTAAAAACTAAAGTTACACCCACTTTAATTGAGAGATACACACCTTGTGAGAAACACACACTATTGTCATTTAGGAACGCACTAGCCTCAACGTGCACTAAGTAAACACCATGTTTTGGCACCAACTGGCACGCTATTGGACCGCCACATTTATTATCAAATACTAAATAAGATGCATTAATAAGAGTTTAGACCCGATTCAGGTGGGAGAGTATCGATTTTTTTAGCCAAAAAAGAGCTGTTACTTTGGTTGTCTCCCACCTGACATTGCCTCGGTTTCAATTGAGGTCAATGGGGGACATATATTCACCGATTTAAAAAAAAATGATAATCTCCAACTTTCATCTTCTATCTGTATTGTTGGCATGTACGCAGGAATTCGGGGCACATTGGTACAAACACAACACGTCCGTTGCACGCTCTGAAGTTCAGTGCAACAGAAGCAGCGCTGTTCGCGCCGCTTGTGAGAAGAGTAGGAAAGAGACGGTGTTGGTAATTGCTTTGCTGCCATCAGGTTTCGCTGGAGGTGTGGGGGTTTCCGTTGCGGACAGGCGCTTGCATATGAAAGGAGGCGGGGCGGGGCCGGGGATGGAATCTATTGCCTTTTGAAAATCTACGTTCTTTTAGAATTGAAGCTTCCTGGGCGAGGAAATGAACACCCTTGAAAGAACTCCGCCCACCAGGTAACGAGATGTATTGATAGGAAGCAAACACGCCTCTAGCGCAATGCCAGCTTTTTCGCGCTATGTGCATGCCCGCCAAGCAGCTGCCTAGCTTTTCATTGAAGTGCGTCATTAGTACACACATAAGCTGTAAAGCGACGACGCAATACTGTGAAGCCTCGTTTAATATGAAAGACCCTTTGAAATAGGCTGCTTGAATTGCTATTGCAGAAACTCTGATATCCATGGGCCTGTCTTGGTTGTGAAGGGCATTCTATAGAAAAAGGCTTTGAATCTCTCGAGTACCCCCACCCCTCCTTCCCCCCTCGGGCTGAATGTTGAATGGAGCTCCTGTCCCAGAAACGAGGCACATAATAGGTTGAAAGGTTTTGGTTACGGCCCTCCGGTGGTATATGAATTTAGCCATTCAAACAGCTCCGTAAAACTGGATTTTTAAATCAATCTGGCTTTGTACCAGAAGTCATACTGCAAGGCATTCTACCAGAGCTGGCCATTGGACGAAACCAACCAAGTCCGTCCCCGTCCCAACCCCCCCCCCCCCCCCCCATTCGTCATCCCTAACTGTCTGTGTGTTAAGAAAAATAGGAGGAGTATTGGAAAGTGAGGGGGCAAGATAAAAGAGCGATACTAGAAGTAACGTAATACACGTGTAGATAGGGGCACTATCAGCCTCTAACAAGCATTGGAAATGCAATAGGTCTCGCATTTCTTTTTGGAGTTAGAGCTATTGACATTGTAAATGGCAATGTATTTTACCTTCAAGGGAGGAGGGATGAAGCAGTATAGAGACGCTGAGGTAAGGAGCATATGCCTGGAGTGCAAGAGGGAGGAGTTGAGAAGAAAGAGGGGAGTAGGTAGAAAGGCAGGGGTAGAGAGAAAGACAGGGGTAGAGAGAAAAATATGGGTAGGGAGAAAGAGACCGAAATGTGTTTCTCAAAAGAACTGTTGGCTGTGGAACATGAGACTTCAGTGGGCGAGAGCTTGAGGATGTGGATCAAGGGACAGAGACAGGTATGAGGAGCACGAGACTGGGAGGAAGACAGAGAGCATGAGAGTGAGAGAATGGGCTAGAGAGAGAGAGACATACAGTGTAATGAGTGCCCAAGACATGATGATGGGTCTGGGCCAAACTGGCTGAGGCTTCCTCACCCAATCCGGACGGTTCTGGGGATGGGGGTGGGTGTGAGAGGGGAAAGAAGAGAACAGTGCAGCACTGAGAGCCAGAGATAGGTGCAGATCTCTGTAGGAACTCGTGCCCCCACAGGCCGCCATGGCAGTGAGTGACTCGCAGAAGGGATTTAAAGGGCAGTGAAGGGTTAGGGGCTATATAAGATCTCCTCCATTGCAAGCCCCTAACGCAGTGACAATAGTATTTCACTAGGCTCCTGCTGAAACACCAGAGGCAGAGCCCTCACATTTCCCAGGTCCGAGCCTCAGTAGCTCATCGTGTGCAGGGTATTTATTTGAATTCTGGGCCATGTTGTCCAGATGTAATATTAGGGCAAAAAATAAGTACAAATCCAGCAACGTAAAGAAAAAAATACTGGATTAGATACTAAGAGGCCTATTAGGATGGTGGTCGGACTTTCGTCCGCCCGCCACCCTAGCGGTGCTGGGACCGGCCGCCAGTGGTGCGGCAGTCCAGCACTGGCAATTAGGATGCCACCGCGGCGGTGGCATCCTCTATTCCCAGCATTGTGGCGGGCAGTGCTCACAGCACCGCCCGCCACAATGCTGGGAATGCACATCGTGTATTGGCATGCACAAGGTGACAGGCACCACGCGGTGCCTGCCACTTTGTGCTTGCCAATGCTGGGGGGTCCCATAGGTACCCCCATGTGCTCCCCACACCCCCCAACATCCTGGGGGCCCGCAACGGGCCCACTTTTGTGAAATCCGCATGCCTGTCCGTGGCGGCGGCATTTCCCCGCATGCATTGTAACATGGATGGCGGTGTCTAACAGACACCACCACCATATTCAAACCTTTTCCGCCCGGTCACCTGTGTGACTGGCGGAAAACCGGCGGACGGTCTTTCCGTTCACCGGGGTCCCCCCCACCATACTAATGTGGCAGGGGAAATGGCATGCGGGCGGTGGCGATCCGCCTGACATTCTAATAGACCCCTAAGTACGCATGGGCCTGGGAATATTGAGAGCTTTGCTGAGTCCCTGCAAAGAAGCCCCACATGACATATTTGATTCCTTGAAAGCCTGCGTGTTGGTAGGAGCCAAGGGATTACCATTCAAAGGTTCATCATGCAAGGGCCAAGTTACAGATCCATAATGTGTGCTCACAAGAACCTGCATAATGTACTGCAGATGCATACAGAACAATGTAATAAAGTGAAAAGTCATTAACATTAGTTAGGATTAAATCCACTTTGCTAAGCATGTGAGGGGTTTAAGCCCCTACTTAAAGATTTAAACAGCATTGGCAAAGCCAATAGGTCTGGTTTGGATTTTTAGTTATAACCCATAAATAAGTCTGAATTGGAAGATTGCAGACTCATTGATTTAGCCAACGCTTTTAAGCAGAGGCATGGCAGCAGGATAAGAAGGAACCAGCAGACACAGTGAATAGCAGAAGCGGTCTAAAAGCAGCTGAAAGAGAGCACAAGAAACAATGAGAAAGTGCCCCTGTGAATGCTGCTGCAGAATGAGTTGCAACCCAAGAAAAGGTAAATATTAAATGGCCTGACACCGAGAAGCATCCAGGAAGTCGGGTATGACTGAGCCTTTGCTGCTGAATTTGGGCAGCGAATCCAAGGTCAGTCTTTCTGTAACTGCAAAAAAACATGCCAGTGAGTGGCCTTCGTAAGCTCATTCTCCTATTCAAGGTGCTGAGAATATCGTGTAAAATGCCCTCTAGAGAGAAAAAAGAAAACAAGGATTTCTTTATGTATAAAAACATGCCTGGGAGAAAGGATTCAGTGTGACCAAAGAGCGATAAATCAGGGTACTTTGAAATATAAAGTATTCCTTTTTATATTGCAATAAAAGCTCTCTAGAGGAGGCGGATTGCTACATCAAACAATCAGCTACACTGGGAAAGAGAAATACTCCTCTTGGCGGAGCCGTACCACGCTCTGTGTACATTTAAGAACTCGGGGTGGTCTCACATGAGGGTAGTGGTAAGAGGGGATAGGGACATAAAGAGGGTAGGATGCCAGAGTGTGCAACGGAGAGAAAGTGGTAGCACTATTTGAAGTGAATGTGTTGAGAAGGAGGAGTGTATTGTAACAAGGCTTTGTTTCATGACTGTGGGAGAACTGCTAAAACTGCGGTACTCTTCTTATGGATAAGCACCTGTCAAGAAGTGGTAATACATGTGTGCAGTGTTGCAAGCCAGCAGCTATCTATCCCCTGTTCCATTTCCTCTCCCAGCTCAACAGGGTCGCTCTCCAGCTCCAGGGTTGTAGTTCATTCACCAGGCACAGTGTTTCGGTAAAATTAAACGAGCACTGGACAACGGTCTTGCATCCTGAAATGGGGACACAAACAGAGCAACGTGCACTGGCGTATGGGAGAGGAGACGTGGCTACCATTTTGAAAGGTTCAAGCTTCCTAATTGCACAGCCTATTTTAAGGCAAAACAAAAGAGACAGATCATTATTTCTCACATTTGTTTTTGCCTATGTGATACAAAATTAGTTTATAAATTAAATTCTATACCTAACGGTATGTTTTATCAAGTTTATATTTCTAATGCATACTGTATATTACAATTAGTAATTATTATGAAAAGCAGCAAAACATGTCTATTAATTAAACAGTTTTAACACACTTTGTTAAAGTTAACCTGAAAGGCCCTTTTCCGATGATGAGCAAGCATGGTAAGAATGATGCAGTCATTTTGAATCATAGTTTATATCCGTCCTCTTTCCGGATTTAAAAACGTCACTTGACTATACAGGGTATCAAGCCCAATCCTCCTTTAAACAAAGCCCAAAACCAACTAAAACCCTACTAAATAAAGCCCCAATGACGGTCCACATCTAAAATTGCTCTAAGCCTAAAAAATATAACCAGCGAAGAAGGAGGTATGGCGAAAGACTACCCCCACTAAAACTGTGTAATTAAGAGGAGGTGGGAGGGAGGAAAACTATATTTAAATGTAATCAGCTATGGTGCCGGAACTACACACAGGCAAACAGAAACAGAGCAGGAAACCAAGAAAAAAAGTAGCTACCCGGGAGAACAGACAAAGAACTGTAGTGTGATGAGACAGTACTTAGTCCCTGCTGCATGGGAGGAACAGAAGAGAGAAATGAGGGAGACAGAGGCAGGACTGACCACTGGTAAGCAAGGATTTTTGAAGGACACTCAAACAAACAAATCAAAAGCTGGGGGATGGCTTTAACTCAACATAAGAAATTACAATAGGACTCGAATACTCGACCTAAAAACTCTATATGTATGCAATTTTCTCTCGAGTCCCCCCTTCCCCCATCGGGGCAGAATGTTGAAAAGAGTGATTGATAACCATGAGAGCCAGGTCGGAAGAAGACTGTTGTTGTGGGCAGCCCCTGTGCATCTCTAAACGTCTGTGCCCTGGGCGTGGGACCAGCCTGGACTAGGTAAAACCCAGCCCTGCATTCTAAACTGGTGCAAAAAGGCACCTGGTTCAGGGCAATTGTTAGAAATGAGGGGGCTCTGGTTGGCGCAGGCAAGTACCAGCGACAAGCAGGGACCCTTTACTTCTAGTCAGGGCGAAGGATGGCTCCTTAGAATAACCCCTGCTCACCCTCTAGCTGCGTGGCGCGAGCAGTCAAGGCTAAACCTCAGGGCATACACGGTTAAGCACTTGCAATTATACGCACAGTAAATACCTTGCATGCACCACAAACGGACACCAGGCAGGTTGTGTACAAAAATAAGGCTTTTATATATTTTAAGCAGACTTAGTACAAGACCCAGTAACGGTGAAACGGTGGGGCCACGATCTCTATGATTACGGAAAGTTCTCTTTATACGGAAAGTTCTTCTTATGCGGGGCAACAAGGTGAACTGTGGGCCTTAGTGCACTTCGCGCTGAGACGGCGACCGGGTGGCACGCGTCAGACGGCAGGGAAAACAGAACGTTGAGGACCCTGGATCCGATGCGAACTCGCGGTCGAGTTCGTAAATGACAGTACCTTGTTTCTTTTAGCAAAGGTGGGTGCGGGACGTCCAGCGGCCCTTCAGAAGGGCGAGGCGGCGTCCGGGGCTCCCACGCTTTACGAGGGAGGTCTGGTCCTTCAGGCTCACAGCAATAGCGGGGTGTTTCACGTTGGCAAGTGAGCAGAGCGGGGCGGCCGGGTACGTTCTCTACGTCCGGGCCGTCCGAGGTTTTGGAATTGCTCACAGCGCCGATTCCGGCGGGAGGGGTGAAGGTGCGCAGCGGGCCTCCGGCGAGCGAGGTGACGGGGGCAGCCCAGCACGGCGTAGGGAGAGCGGCTCGGATCGAGCGAGGCCCTTACAAAGGCAGGGGCGGCTAAGCAGTCCGGTAACAGCTCAAAGAGGGGCTGATGGGCACGGGAGTCACGGCTCCGGCGAGGGAAGGAACACCACAGTCCAGCGGTAGGCGGGTGAAGGTCAGGATGAGCCCAATGGTCCTGGGGCTCAGTTCAGGGGGCAAGCTCGCTTCCAGGCCTTGGAGATCGTTTTTGAAAGCACAAGGTTCTTGAAAATAAAAATGAAGCAAAGTCTTTAGTAAAGGGTTCCTCTTCTCTCCTTTGGCAGCAAGGTCACCACTGCAGGCCAGTCCCCCTGGATAGGGACAGTCTTCCTCCGTACAGCTTTCCTGGTGCCTCCTCCTCAGGCAGAGATTCTTCTTGGTTCAAAGCGGATCTGATTTCTTAGGAGCAGGGCTCCTACATTTATACTAGATTTCTTTTGTTCTCCCAGGCCAGGGGGGCCCTTGCCTAGTTCAGTCCAGGTCTGGAGCACTTTGTTGACGCGATGCAGGCTTCTTCTTTCAGAGTGCAGGGCAGAGTCATCAGACGCTCCACAGGTGGCGGAGCCGGCATTGTGGTGGCAGAGCACAGTCCTATTCAGAGTCCAGGTGTACTCCTCCCACCCATCTACCTGTCAATCTTTCTATTCACCACCAGGCTACCTAGGCCTGCCCATATGGGTTTCCCCAGCCCTGTCACTCGCACAAGCCCGACAGCAGATACACATCACGCAGAGGCGGGCTGAAATGGTTAGGCAAGCAAAGGCCAACTTTCTAAAAATGGCATTTGCAAACGCAGAATATTAAAATAAACCTTACGAAAAGATGTACCTTATTATTCCGAGTTCAGGCATACTAAACTCGATCTTCTACCATGTTCCCTGGGTCGGTTAGGATCATAGGATGTAACAATCTTAACTGCCCATTCTGGCCTATGAGAACAGGGTAGCCTTACAATAGTGAAAAACGAAAATGGCTGTAATTCACTATTAGAACATGCCACGCACATCAGGGCTTGTCCTACCTTATGCTTACAACGCACCCTGCCCTTGGGCCTACCATAGGGGTGACTAACATGAAGTTAAGGGAAGGTTTCGGGACTGGCAAGTGGGTGCACTTGCCAGTCAGCATGTCAGTACCAGACTGCACGCAGGTTCTGCAATGGCAGACCTAGACACATTTTACCAGGCCGCTTCTGTGGGTGGCACAACCAGTGCTGCGAGCCCACCAGCGGCATTTGTATTTACAAGCCCTGGCACTCCTGGTGCACTTTACTGGGGTCTGACAGTAAACCAAATTAGTCAATTATGGAATCCAACCAACATAGCAATTTACAATGGGGAGAGCATATGCACTTTAGCACTGATCAGCAGTGGTAAAGTGCCCAGAGTCATAAAAAAGCCAACAACAGGTCAGAAAAAATGCAGGAGGAAGGCAAAAAGTTTAGGGATGACCCTGCATAAAGGGCCAAGTCCAACAGCAATAATCTGTCCAGCTTCTCTTTTCAGAATGATGTAGCCTTAGGAATTACATATTACTTCGAGGGGAAGAAGGCTAATGGAATAGATGGAAACTACAGTTACTGGATGAAGGGCAGGACGGCTTCACCAATATAAGGCCATCCCAGACAAATCTGAGAGGTATCTCTGAGTTTGTGATTGGGATTAACTCGAGCAAGAGAGAAACATGGCATTTGATGCTTTGTTACAGGGAAAACTCACAGGTAAAGTGATTAATTTGAATGCGCATCCCAAGGCAGCAAGATGGCCGACTGCTAAGGAGCTCCACGGGTTAGGGATCACCATATGGTGTAGATCGCCAGAAAAAGCAGCGTTGCAAAGCTGATTGCAGATTGCTGATCGCAGTGGCGGAGACCCTGTAGAGACGAGAAGCATAGTGGTGGGAACCCGTGAAGTCCCACTGGGTGTTTGCAGATGTGCCTACAGACGGTCACCTGCCATGCCACCGTGGTACACCCGTCCCCTCTTGGAAAAGCAGGAATTTCTGAGCCGCGTCACATTCTTGGACATGTTTCCTTCCCCGATCTCCCGCACTCCTATGACCTTCCGAAGAGAGAGAGAGTTGGGCGGCCATTTTGATGCAGAGTGAGCCCACCACTGCCCTCCTTCACTGACCATTGGATGTCTGAAGACGGCTTCCAGGCCTACTGTCTTGCACACCTCATGACCTATCAGAGAGGACGGGAATTCGAGCCGGGACCAGGCTGCTGGTGCTAGCGGAGGAGGTGGGCCCCGAGAACCTGGAGGAGCTGGGGCCTGACGAGGAGCTGATGCTGCTAGAGTCAGAAAGCCCCAAGAGCGAGCCGCCGACACCTGTGGACCTCTTCCCTGATGGCTCCTTCCCACACCTGGGCCACTCTCTGTTGGCTGAGCAGATGAGTATCATCAGTTGTCGCAAGAAGAGGTCAACAGGACCGAGTGATTGCCGGTGTTCTGCTCCGAGCACGCCACTAAGTTTGTGGGCCAGCAAGGCGAGTACCGGGGGCTGGGTGAGAGGCTGGGGCCTGGGATGATGCAGACTGATTGTGGGGTCAGGGCTGGTCTACGTTCTTTGCGCTCACTTGGCTCCAATGTTGGTGAATTGTATCTGCACTTCTAGTTTTACTTGCACATCTTTCGTAACATTTTCTTTTTGTGTTTGGATACATGTATTTGTTTTGTGACTTGTGTGTAATTCATATACTCTGAAATCTTTATGTAATGTAACTGGCTCTATTGTAAAGCGCTCTAACACCTTCGGGTAAAGTATGCGCTATATAAAAACACATAAATAAATAAGGCAGTAAGTGGGATCAGAAAGTGAGTAACGCTGCTTACTTGGTTGCAATTTTACACATCTTTGACTTAAAAACTTTAAAAAGACTTTTAAAAATCGTTTGGAACTTAACTTACATTTGGTGTATCTGTATGTGATTGTTTTCTGCTAACAATCGAGTGGACTACATTGACGCTAGTGGCTCCTCTTTGATTCGGCTAGGGGGAGCCAATCACTGATGGGCCTGGGAGGAGCCTGTTAGAGCTTTTGTGGTATTTCATGGAGGCAGCAGCGTGGACATGGCCTGCCAGAGGCAAGCCTGTCTGTGTCTGGATGGTACCAGAAACCAGGCACCCTGTTTCTCTTAATTCTCACAGGCACCCTGTTTTTCTCTTAACTCTCACAGGCTACTTTATTCCCCTGGCGAACTCCGCGCTTTTAGGATCCTCTCAGGGCTCTGTTGTGAGCACAAGTGGGCTCCAGATGGATTGCCTCGATGGTGCATGACCTGCAGTTTCACAATTAGCTCTCCTTCACTTATTACTAGGCAGCCTTCACAGAAGCCTCTCCAGTTTATGGAGTGTAAGCTTTACAGCAGTAACTGTCACTCCCAGGCTAAACACCACGCCAATGTCTTCATTTTATTCATCAGTGATGTCACTGACCATGTCATTAGTGATGTAATATGTGACGTCATCGGCAGTGCATTGCGGGGGCGCGAGTTAT
This sequence comes from Triturus cristatus, assembly GCF_964204655.1. NCBI lineage: Eukaryota > Metazoa > Chordata > Amphibia > Caudata > Salamandridae > Triturus > Triturus cristatus. The sequence continues at coordinate 946,078,888 of NC_140582.1, forward strand.
AGTTAGCCCAACTAACTATAACGGCCAAATTTCTCTGGTTTTGTAAGAGTGAAATTGTCCATCTAACTATAACGTCCCTTAAACCTGTGGTTTTTTCGGTGAATTTCTGAGGTTTTTAAATGCTAATTTCTAACTATGAAGGGCACATGGGTATTCAGTAGTTTATTTGAGGGGCTCTGTAACACATATATACATATACATGTCTGCCTGTGCAACCAAATGACAGAGTAGAAGTGAGAAGATTTGACCATCTGTTGGAGAAGTTACCCGCTGTTTAAGCTACAATCTTCAGATACATAACACATGTAAGAATACATATACAAGTAGACATATACCTCAGTCAAGAGAGCACGCAGACCTTTAAACTTGACAGCTTGCACTTCCCATTTGAGTACTGAAGGAGGCAAGAGAAGTACAGAAACAGGCAAAATAGGTGAAGAAAGAAGCAAGAGCAGTGCAGAAAGAACCAACAGAGGTGCAGAAGGAGGTAAGAGGGGTACAGAAAGAGGCAAGAGGGGTGCCAAAATTTGCAAGAGAGGTGCAGAAAGAAGCAACAGAGGTGCGTAAGGGTACACGAGAACTGCAAAAGAGGGAAGAGAGTTGCAGAAACAGGCAAAAGGGGTACAGAAACAGGGAACAGGTGGGCAGACTGAGGCAAGAGAGGTACAGAAAGAAGCAAGAGGGATCCAGAAATTTAGAATAGAGGCGCAGAAAGAAGCAAGAGCAGTGCAGAAAGAACCAAAAGAGGTGCAAAAAGAGGCAAGTGGGGTGTAGAAAGGGGTAGGAGAGGTGCATAAAGAGGCAAGAGGGGTACAGAAAGAAGCAGGAGGGGCGCAGAAAGAAGCACGAGAAGTGCAGAAAGAAGCAATAGAGGTGCTGAAAGAGGCACAAAGGGTGTAGAAAGATGCAAGAGAAGTGCAGAAAGAAGAAACAGAGGTACAGAAAGAGACAAGAGTGGTGCAGAAAGAGGGAAGGGAGGTGAAGAAAGAGGCAAGAGAATTACACAAAGAGGGAAGAGGAGTGCAGAAAAAGGCAAGAGCGGTGCAGGAAGAAGCAAGTGAGGTGCAGAAAGAGGTTGGGGAGGTACAGAAAGAGGCAAGAGAGGTACAAAAACAGGCAAGAGAAGTGCAGAATGAGGCAAGGGAATTGCTGAAAGAAGCAACAGAGGTATAGAAAAAAGCAAGAGGAGTGTAGAAAGAGGCAAGTGAGGTGCAGAAAGAGGCAAGAGAGGTACAGAAAGAGGGAAGACGAGTGCAGAAAGAGACAACAGGGGTGCAGAAAGAAGCAAGACAGTGGCAGAAAGAAGCATGAGTAGTGCAGAATGAAGCAACGGGGGTGCAGAAAGAGGCAAGAGAAGTGCAGAAAGAAGCAACAGAGGTGCAGAAGGAGGCAAGAGAACTGCAGAAAGAGGCAAGAGACTTGCAGAAACATGCAAAAGAGGTACGGAAAGAGGGAACAGGGGTGCAGATAGGGGCAAGATAGGTGCAGAAAGAGGTAAGAGGGGTGCAGAAAGAGGTAAGACAGCTGCAGAAATGTGCAAGAGATGTGCAGAAAGAAGAAAGGGCAGTGCAAATGAACCAACAGAGGTGCAGAAAGAGGCAAGTGAGGTGCAGAAGGAGGCAAGAGAATAGCAGGAAGAGGCAAACGAGTTGCAGAAATAGGCAAAAGGGGTGCAGAAAGAGAGAACAGGTGGGCAGACAGGCAAGAGAGGTACAGAAAGAGGGAAGAGGGGTGCAGAAAGAGGCAAGAGGGATGCAGAAATTTGGGACAGAGGTGAAGAAAAAGGCAAGAGCAGTGCAGAAAGAACCAACAGAGGTGCAGAAAGAGACTAGAGGGGTACAGGAAGAGGCAAGTGAAGTGCAGAACGAAGTAAAAGAGGTCCAGAAAGAGGCAAGAGAACTGCAGAAAAAGGCAAGAGAGGTGCAGAATGAGGCAGGAGAGGTACACAAAGAGGCAAAAGGGGTACAGAAAGAGGCAAGAGGGATGTAGAAAGAAGTAACAGAAGTACAGAAAGAGTCAAGACAATTGCAGAAGCAGGCAAGAAAGGGGGACAGGGGTGCAGGCATACAGAAATTAGCAAGAGCGGTGAAGAAAGAAGCAAGAGCAGTGCAGAAAGGAGCACGAGAAGTGCAGAAAGAAGCAAGAGAAGTGGACAAAAAAGGAAGAGGGGTGCAGAAATAGGCAAGAGTGATGCAGAAATTTGCAAAAGAGGTGCAGTGCAGAAAGAACCAACAGAGGTGCAAAAAGAGGTTTATGACATATTGATCCATGCAGAACCATTTGCTTCTCTAGAATCTTAGGGTTCACCACTGGCATGCTTGCTGCAGGTAGTGGAGAGGTACGCTGTGTGGGCACATATGCGCTGTGAAATGCCAGTCTGTCTTCAGGTCCCTCTGACCCATGACGTGAGCCTTGTAAACCATTGCAGAAGCCTGTCCTGCAATACTCTCACTTGCTAACCATTTACGTGATTTGTACCAAATAGCTCGGGGACAAGATGGCATGACTTCACAAATGTTTAGAGTTAGGTACAAAACAAGCGGGAGAATAAAAAAAAATATATATATATAATGAGAATAAAACAGGAACATATAGAAAAGGCAAGGGGGCGTGAGAAGGCTGATGGTTGGAGTGTTTGAAAAAAGGCAAGTAAAGTAGAAAACAGAGAAGATGCAAACATAGAAAATGGGAAAAGATGGGCAGGGGTAGGAGGGGAAAAGAGACTGAGTGGTCAACTGTCACAAAAGGCAGGCAGAAAAGATTAAGATAGATAGAAAATGAGAAAAGACAGACAGAAACAAAGATAACAAGGGAAACACGCAGATATAAAAATTTAAATCACAACAAAGAGACAGTTACAGTGACCTATGGCTAAAGCAGAGGCAGGCAGATAGAAAAAAAGGCAAAAGGATGAACGAATATTCAGACGGACAGGTGCAACGCAGCAAAGAGACACAGGAAGGCAGATAAAAGGTGGTGAAAAGCTAGCTATGGAAAAATTAAAAGCAAACAGAGAATGACAACAAGGGAGGCAGACAGTTAAAGAAGGGATACACACAAGTAAACCAAGAGGGGAAAATGAAGAAAGGCAGGATAAGGGACAGATACAATAATATAAAAAAACAGGTGGTTAAAAAAAGCCCCAAAATAGGTTTAACCAGGCAGACAAATGATTAAAAAATGCCGAAAGACAGACTAAAAATTAAAACAACCATTAAGCAGCAGGGCAGAGAATAGGCAAACGGCACACAGATGCAAAAGGGTAAAAAAGAAATTCGGCAAAAGACAAATGGAATGACAAGCGGATTGGAACTCAGACAGAAAATGGCAAAAACACATTCAGGCAGCCATGCACAGCATGAACATAGGTGAGTCGGGCGGACAGAGAAAAGAAAAGCAGATAGAAAATGTTGAAAAGACAAGCACTACTGATGTGCAGCGGATGATAAAAGGGGGAAAGATAGATCAATTAAAAGACTTAAAAAGCAGAAGACAGGCTTCTAGATAGAGTGGAGGGCAAATAGAAAAATACATAGATTGAAAATCGTTTGCAGCTAGTAGATGGCAGAAGCACAGATACTAGCATAAAAGGGAAATGGAGTGAAACCAGACTGAGATGATAACAGAAAGACCGGTGGGAGGTGAATAACAAAAAACACTCTTAGAAATAAAGAAAAAGACAGGCAGAAAGAAAAACAACTGAAAGCTAAAAGAAACTCAAGTACATTTTGCAAAGAATGAACGAGTTGTGTGTAATACACCAAATGCACACCCTGCTCCCAATTCACTATGGTGGCAGACATTTAGAATACAAAACTTTATTGAATATAATTAAAAGCCCCTGTTGAGAAATATGTTCTACACAAAAAGTGTGGGTGTTTCTTTCGCCTTCTGCTTCTTTGATGCAGGCATGGTGTGCCTTCTGTTCCCCTACACATGCTGAGCGCGGGATTTCTTTTGCTTCAGCCATGAAAAGAATGCAGCAGTGCTTAATGTGCGTAATATCTATATAGTTACACATATATGTAGGCCATGGTTTCTTCGAAATGATTAACAATCTTAGCATACGAACGGTTCCATGGAACTGTATGGTATACTAGTAGATGTAATGTCCCTCCGAGCAGCTGCTAGTGTGTGGTGTGAGACAATGTGCCGATAATGCAGGTGTATTGCCATGTGACATGTACCACATGGTGCGTGCCAACGAAGGAGGCAGCTCAGGGAAAATCAATGAGTTTAGGTGCGGTCGAAACTACCGTGAGTTTGGGGGAAAATAAAGTTTAAATAAGTAAACATTTTAAATGAAGAACAACATCCACAGAATAGTGAAAGCAGTATCCACAGAGTAGTACAAGGGGTTGGAAATACAGGGGGAAATAAAAATTCGATAGCTGCTCCGTAAGTTAAAGAGGGAGCTTGTGCATAACATGTCAATAAATTATTGAACAAAACATTGGGTAGAGTTGACTTCATCGTCGCATATGACATTTAGCTAAACCACGGGCTGTCTTCATTTAATGTTTAAATTTGTAATGTATTGAGCCATAAAAGGGGCATTCTATATATAATAAATGCCCATTAAGGCTTAGTGTGAGACATAAATTATGTTTATTTAAAAGAAGAAAAGAGGAGGCAACCCGGGCTAGTTCCCAACTTTCAGATGAAGAGCAGTATATATATATGGACTGTTTTGCCCACTGGGCATTGGACTTAGAAGCTTGACTTAAAGGCAACTTTTTGCTTTAATTATTATGAGAGACAAATGGCAATACATAAGCCATCGCTGTTAGCATTCATGCGAATTATGAATTGTGAACATTATGCATATGTTTGATATATTTCAATAGTATTACTATGGTATGCACTGGTATATCAACATTTTAAGCATCAGCGATATATGTATGTCACAATGTGAATTGGCTGATTAATTTCTTGTTAAGCCCTATACCGAAGCAATGTTATCTCGCTCGTTGCTCCAGAGAAAATAACACAATACTATTCAGTCTGCTTTCTAGCTCCGCAATTGTATGCAATAGCACTGAGTCTGTTTTTTAATTTCATCACAAAAGGTGTCACATGATATGTATAAAAATTGTGAGAGCACATACACTCGTACTCGTGAGCAAGGAGGTTCCCCTCCGAAACGCGTCGAGTGACTGGGCGTTTGACAATAAAGACGCGCTGACAAAAATTTAGTGGCCTCACGGTGCCTGTCACCTTGTGCATGACAATGCACACAGTGCATTCCCAGCATTGTGGCGGGTGGTGCTGTGAGCACTGCCCGCCACAATGCTGGGAATGGAGGATGCTACGGTGGCAGTGGCATCACAGGTGTGGGACCACCGCACCACTGGCTGCCGGTCCCAGCACCGCTAGGGTGGCGGGCGTACTAAAGTCTGCCCGCCATCCTAATCAGCCCCATAGTATTGTCTTTTAGAGGGTTCTGATGAGAGTTAATTGTCCTTCCTAAAGGTGGCTGCATGTGCATGTTATTTTACTTAACAGGTACATAAAAAGAAGGTTCTCATATAGATCTCTGCTCTGTTGTCAGAAGTTGTATTATGTGCCAGTTGTTCTGAATACTTATTTTCACTTTCACAGGTCTCCCTCCCCGCTGTTCCCATCCTTTCCTTCCCCTGATTGACCACCTTAAGCTTCTGTGCTACTATGGCAAACCGGAATTGAGGGTGTCAATAGGTGGACCCATTTGAGCAACGAACCGATCCTGAGAGTCCTCCGATGGATTCACGACAGCTATCGACCGAATTGCTCTGGGCACGTTGCGTATTATACTGGTTCTTACATGAAAGAAAAGAAAAAAAAGGGAGGTTAATATACACACACTATCCCTAAATAAAGTTCTAGCGATTATAGTTGTATTCCATTCACAGCTCATTTGAGATGTCATGAGTGATGTAACTGACCATGTCATGAATGATGTAATGTCTGAGGTCATTAGCAGTACATTGCGGGGGCGTAAGTTATAGTTAGCTCAGGTAACTATAACTGCTGAATTTCACTGGTTGTGTATGAGTGAAATCTGAGTCTAACTATAACGTCCCTGTAATCTTTGTTTTTTTCACCAAATTTCTAGATTTGTTTTAACGTTAAGTAAGATACCTATCACAATGGATGGTGGGGGGTTGGAAGCAGGGCCTGGCCTGGCATTGTGCTGCACCCACCCAAGCTTGCTGCTCCTGCCTCCCCTCCTCCTAGAAATCCATTGTCCAAGTTCATGTCCCTGCTTCCTTATTACAGCCCTGTCTGGCCGTTGTTCTGCCACTGGCCTTCCCGCCTTCTCTGAACAGTTAGCTTGCTGCCCCATCCACCTCCTCCCTATCTTCTCTTGTCTGAATCCATGCACTAATCTCCTCCCTCCTGCCATGCATGTTCTGACGTGCTGCCACTGTCCTCCATTTAGCATGATGTCCCAGTCCACTCCTCCTGCCCTCCATTGCCCAATTCTATGCCCTATCACTGACCTCCTGCTTAGCCTCTGTGCTTAGCCTGCTGCCCCTACTCTGCTTCCCCCTGCCCTCCGATGTCTGTGTGCATGCCCCTGCTCCATCCTTTTTGCCCAACATGTTCCATGGGCCTGCCCCCTCCTATCTACTCTGAGTGTTCTGTTGAGCTGCCACTCCCCTCTCACCTGCCTAGCATTGTCAGATGACTATAACCTGTCTCTGCCACCTCCACCCTGCCTGTCCACGTTCCATGCCCCTATCCCCTTCCTCCTGTCCTCCATGGTCCATTTTACTGCCACACCCTTCTGCCCTCCCTGGTCTGTTGTGCTGCAACTGCTCCTCCTGCCTGCCCTGCATGGTCTGCTGTGAGGTCCCTTCCCCTGAACTCTCTTGTCTGTGTCCAGCTCCTACCCTTCTTTTCTATCCTCCATGGTCCTTTGTGCATGCCCCTGCCCCCTCCTTCTTGCCCATCATGGCCATTGTGCTGCCACTAACCCTCCCGCTTGCCATGCTTGGTCTTCTGTGCTGCCACGGTCCCTCCCACCTTCCCTGTGTGGTCAGCTAGCTGCCCTTGACCCTCTCCCACCTTCCCTCCATGGTCTGTGTGTATACCATTATAGTCTCACTGTTGCTCTCCATGGTGTGTCTTGCTTCTAGTGCCCATCCTGCCTGACCTCCATGGTCAGCTTGCTACTCCTGCCCTGCCCCCTTGCCCTCTGTTTTCCATGTGCAGACCCCTATTCCCTCCCTCCTGGCTTGTCTATTCTATTGTAATGCCCCTGATACCTCCCTCCTGCCCTTTATGGTCCGTTATGCTGCAGCTTTCTCTCCTGTCTGTCCATTATGATCAGCTAGCTGCCATTGCCTCTTTCCCCTCTGTTCTCTGTTGTCCATGCGCATGGTCCTGTCCCCTCCCTATTGCTTTTTATGGATTGTTGTGCTGCACTCCCGTCCTGCATGCTCTGTGTGGTGTATTGTGCTGCTGCAAACCCTGATGCCTGCCTTGTAAGGTCAGTTTGGTGCACCTCTCCATGTCCCTCCTGTCCTCTGTTACCAAGTCCATGTCCCTACCCCATTTTCTCCTGCCTTTCATGATCCAATGTACCATACTTGCTAACATTTTGAACTTGGTCAGAGGGAGATTTTGAAAAAAAAAAGCGGGGTGTTGATTTTCCCCATTGACTTACAATGAAAAAGAGGAGATTGTAGACAGGAGACAGATCAAGTAAAGCCCATTTGGGCACTCCTGGCTGAATCGGGTCTGTTGGCATTTATGGTTGTACTACCACTGCCTCTTCCTTCTGCCCACAATGGTCTATTATATTGCCACAGCCTCTCGTGCCTGTTCTGTATTGTTGGTTTGTTGCCCCTTCCCCCCTTTCCACTGCCCTCCATAGTCTGTTGTGCTGCCACTGCCCTTTCTGCCTGCCCAGTGTGGTAAAGTTGTTGCCTCTGCACCCTCCTACCTGCCTTCAATTTTCTGAGTCCGTGCCCCTTGCCTCTACCTCTCAACAGTATCCTAATGAACAACTAGATTGCTAACATTCTATATTCATTACAAAAGTGTGGCACGCCTGATGTCATCTTGATGTTATCAAAACTGTAATACCTAGAGCATTTCTTTTAGAAATTACATAGGTGAGAGGGTCTTATTTGCATCAAAATTATGGTTAGTGCTCTAAAAAATTAAAATGAGGACATGTTTTCTGAGTTTTCAAATAGCGACAAAGCACTTTTAAATTATTTGTTATCTTTATGTTTTTTTATCCAGTTGACCACTTGATTAAATGTTGCACTTAGGGGAGAGGATGTGGTGTTACTTCCAGAGCTGCAGACTTTGCAACTGGGGAACCAGGTTGGAGTATCTGCTTCAGCTCGACATTCTGTGATTCTGGTGAAATCACTTAATCTCCCCATGTCTACAACCAAAATGAATTTGTCCTTATGTGATGTAACCAATGCTCATGTAAAGCACTCCAATACCTGACCAGTCTGCACTTTTTTAAAACTGCAAAAACACAAAAATGAAAAAGTGTTTTACACACTTCTGTCATTGAGCTACACGTGGGCTACATCTGGGTGATATTTGTGCTACATTTGGGCTATTTTGTCTCTGGTGGCAATCTTGGGAGATTTATTTGTTGTGAAGTTTCCTAATTTCCTCATTTACTGCAGTCTCCTCAGTAGGAAATGCTTTCAGTTTTTGACTTTGATTCCATCAAGCAGGCATTCATATGTGTCACACATTTGCCATAAATTTAGAATGTTAGCACTCTAGTGGCTCATTAGATCACTGTAGTAAAGCTACCGCTCACCAGTCTGCTGCTGGTATTGAAAGTGCATGTTGAAGTCTGCATGTCAGAATTTTTTTATGAAGTAGAAGAAGATTTGAGAAGTCACTCAAAATGTGCCCTAATTGTCTTTCTGCAGCACTAATCATAATTTCTATGGCAAAGTAAAACCCCTCATTTTGTTCCTTTTTAAATTAAATGTTTTAAGAGTTACCAATTTATTCCAATCAAGATGGCTTCAGTTGTGCAATGCGTTTGTCATAAGTAGGACTGTTAGCGCTCTAGTTGTTCTTTAGAACACTCTGGGAAGCTGCAGTAGAACACAAAGGAATCAACTGACAGTCTCTTCCCTTGTTGGATATACATGTTTTACTGAGAATGTCAGACTTCATTCTCACATGACTGAGAAAGATAATGGGAATTTACAGAAAATATGCTCTCATTTTAGCTTCTAGATCACCTTCCAAACCTCTGTGGGAAAAGTATGAGAAAATAGTTTTCTCTCAAACATGATTCATGATATCCCAGCAGAAGGCTTTTTCACAGGGTAACATCACCTTAGAACACACCACAATTCCTAAAGTTAGCATGGTACCATCAACAAATGATTTATAATGTAACTAAAGTCTTATCACCCTTTATACATTCTCCTTTTGGTGACCCTCAAAACCTTCCATTCACTGCAATGCTTTTTAATAAGGTGCTATCATGTATATTGGTCCCAAGATGGCTGCCAACACTTCTTGGATCAAGTGCTGACAGCCAATCAGATCTCACGATGAGATGTGTGGTTAGGCTCCGACCAGATATATACATTTCTTTTTCCTTTAATATTTAAAATACTACTGAACGGATTTACACCATTTAACAAACAGGGCTCTTTCTGAACCAAGTGCTACCTTTCTGCCACATTTGGTGTAATTCCGTTCCACAGTTCGGGCTGTAGCTTTATCTAAAGTTTCCTATGGAAATTTACATGGGGAAAACACGTTTTAGGACCCCCCTTTTTTCTTGGCCCCCGCTTCACGAATCACGCTGAAACTTTTAAGAAAGGAGCTGACTAAAGCAGGCCACTAGTTCTGAAAATTTCGCGAAGATTCATCAAACGGCACGAAAGATATTGGCAAAACAAAATCGCTTTTTGAATAGAAACCAGGTCCTAACTATAACTACCTACTGGCGACTGCCAGTAGGTAATATATATATATATATCTGCATGGGAAAAACGCGTTTTGGGACCCCCCTTTTATCTCAGCCCCCGCTTGACGAATCCCCCCGAGACTTTCAGGGTAGGAGCGGAGCATAGCGCCCCACCTATTTTGAAAAATTCACGGTCGCCAGTAGGTAATATATATATATATATATATATATATATATATATCGCCAAAACAAAGGGACCCAAAATTCCGGGGCACACTGGCAGCGGGTGCTCTGCATACGGGCCGGATCCAGGCCCCAAAATTCAAACGTAAATCCAAAGATGCGGCACTCAGGGAAGAGATTTTTCAAAAGTGAATTTATTTGCCAAACAGCTCCACCAACGCGTTTCAGCCAACAAGGCCTTGGTCACGGTCAGTGAGTCCTTTCTCTATTGCACCTTATATACATCCACTAGATCGTAATGTTGCATTGTGGGTGATGTAGTGCATTTAAAAACCAAAAGTGTGTATAGATCCAGAAGGGTACTCAAATTCGACTGTTAAATAACAGGAAAAGAGAATTTCAACTGAGTTACGGTCTAGTACCAGACATTTCATATAAGTTTGAATTATAGTGCTAGTAGAAAAACGATAAGTGACATTACTATCATGATATCTGACAGTGTAGATTACATGCTCAAGTAATTGTATAGTACAATTATTATATAAGTGGCATAATTAATGTAAAATGCAAAGGTTTCAAAGTCCTATGTTTTCTAGGGCGGAAGTAGAAAAAGGAGGAACACAAACAAGAAGAGAAAGCAAGTTAGTTGAGAGAGTAGAGGTCCCAATCAGGTTCATCGGAGATCAACAACTTCATCATGTAACGGGACTTTATTCCAGGTGTACATAAAGTTCTTCGTCATTATTCATGCCTCGCGGGTTCTTCGTTTTGAGTTTAATTATGTAGCGTGATTCAAGTTGGCGAAGTTTCCTGATTCTATTGCCACCTCGCTCATTCACTGGGATGGTGTCAATCCCATAGTAACACATTGATCTCCAGTCCCCCTTCTGGCAGAGTATCATGTGTTTAGCAGTTGCGTAGGCGATGTCTTTATTTTTCACTGCTCGAATGTGTTCAAGAATACGCTTTTTTAGTGGGCAGATGGTGCTCCCCACATATTGCTGTCCACAGGTGCATTCAATGACGTAGATCACGAATTTGGTGTTGCAAGTTATTCTTGTCCTTATTGTTACAATGTTTCCGTTAGGCTCTGTAATAGTTCTTGTGTTTTTGCCAATCTTGCATGCCTTGCACGAATTGCATTTAGTAAACCCATTTTGTTTTTCCGTTAGCCAAGTTGTTTCTTCTTTTTGTACAAAATGGCTTTTGACAAGCATATCCCTGAGAGATTTGGTTTTCCTGTATGTAACAGTTGGTTTGGTGCCAACTAGTTTTCCTATGTCTGGATCTTTCATGATTAGGTGCCAATGTTTTCTGATTTTGCCCATGATGGTGCTGCTTTCTTTACTGTAGGTAGTTACAAATCTCGGTATTTGTTTTTCATCTTCAGGTATTGGTGTCATTTTGGGTATTAGGGTCTCTGCTCGGCTCTTTTTGTCAATTCTTTTTTTGTTTTTCTTGAGAGTGGGTTCTGAGTAACCTCTTTCTCTGAACCTTTCCATGGATTCGTGAATTTTATCTTCGGCATCTTCTGGTTTAGAGCAGTTCCGTTTTAATCGCATAAATTCCCCATAGGGAATACTGTCCAGAAGGGGCTTGGGGTGGAAGCTGGTTCCGTGCAGGATACTGTTTGTTGCTGTTTCCTTTCTGTATAATGTAGAGTGAATCTGATCGTTCTCAATGTAGATCAGAGTGTCCAGGAAAGGGATTTCGGACCTGCTCATACTGTATGTAAAGGATAGGCCGATTTCATTGTTGTTCAGTTTCTCAAAATACTTTTTGAAATCTTCATCTGTGCCATTCCAAATTAAAAACAGATCGTCGATGTAACGAACCCATAAAACAGTCTTTTCTAGTTCTTCCTGGTTGTCAAGATTCCACGCAATAGTTTTCTCCCACCATCCCATGGTGATATTGGCGTAGTTTACAGAGAAGGAAATGCCCATGGCTGTTCCGCACATTTGTTTGAACAGTTCCTTATTGAAACAAAAAATGTTGTTCGTAAGACACATTTCGATCATGCTGAGAAGCATTTGAGTGTGTTTTTTTTCCGTGATTTTCCTTTGTCTCAAAAAGTAATTGCATGCTTCCAGACCCACCTCATGTCGTATAGATGTGTATAATGAAACCGCATCTATAGTGATTAGCAGAAACTGATTGTTCCAGGATATCCCATTCAAGACACGCAGGAAGTCTCCGGTGTCCCTAATGTAGGAGCTCATGCTGCGGGCTATTGGAGCAAGGAAGTGGTCCACATATTCTGATACGTTCTCAAACATAGAGTCACATGAGGACACGATCGGTCTGCCCGGTGGATGGTGTAGGGTTTTGTGGATTTTAGGCAGAAAGTATATAGTAGGAATAGTAGGGAATTCGTTCGTCATGAATTTCAATTCCTCTGCGCTAATTAGGTTTTCGTTGTGCCATTTGGTTAGTTTTTCATTAAGGTTCTTAATCATTGTGTTCATTGGATTAGTAGTAATCCTGTTGTAATTTGAGGTATTGTTCAATTGTCTGTATGCTTCGTTCAGGTAATCTTCAGTGTTTAGAAGTACTGTATTGCCGCCTTTATCCGCCGGTTTTATTATCAGATTTTTATTTTGCATCAGGTTTTTGATTGCTTCTCGTTCTTTTTTGCTCATGTTCTCTCTGTTTGTAACATTTCTGGTAGTTGTAATTTTATCCAGTTCTTCAATTACTGCCTCGCTAAATTGGTCGAAGCGATTTCCAGGTGGTAAGACAGGGCAATACTTTGATTTCTTCTTAAGTCCGCTGTCTGGTCTTTTGTCTGTTTCTATTGCCAGGTGTTCAAGAAGTTGTTCCTCAGTCATCTCATCATCATTTAGGTCAAATAAGAGATCAAAGATATTTTTTAAATCAGTTGCTTGGTCAATACTTAGCATGGGTTCCTGGTTTGGAGGAGATTCATCATTAGATATCTGTACGTTCATCATCTCTTTGGAGGCTTTGTTTGCGTGGATTTTAGCAAGTTTCAGTTTACGAATATATTTATACAGATCTATCCTCACTTGAGTATGGTCAAAATGACTTTCTGGGCAGAAAGATAATCCTTTGTTTAGTGCGGATTCTTCTTCAGGTGTGAGTACATGTTTAGAAAGGTTAATGATCAGGTTGACATTGTGTGTTTTTATTTTCGGTTCCGAAGCGAATATTGTCTTTTTCCGCTTAGCGCGTCTGGTTTTTCTAGTACTTGTGAGGGGTGTTCTCCCCTTCCTCGTCCGCGGTTTTGGTTTCTTCCGCGGCCTCTTCCTCGTGTCAAGGTCTGATCTACATGCATCAGCCGCATTTCCTCTAAAAAATTCGTTTTTGGGCCAGGTGTTACTCCAGTGTTAGATTCTCCTTCACTAAGGTCTGATTCCCCTTCAGTTGTGCTGTCTGTTGATCTTGGAATCTGTGCGGGGTAATTTTTCTTTAAAGTTTCGAACCTTTTAGCAAAAGTGAGGATTCTTCCATAACGATAGTCTTGTTCGTCTCGTATAAATTTTCGTTTTTTTCGTTCCTGAATTTCATTCTCGTATTTTTCCAGTCTTGACTCCATGTCTTTGCGTAATTTTGTAACTTCCTCCAAGTTTGAATGTGCTTGTATCAATGTCTCTAATTCTTCAAGATGTTTTGTTATTTCCAGCAAGTCGATGTTTGCGTGTTTAATTAAGATGCGCATCATGTTCATGGAACATTGGGCGTTATTTTCTGCCCACTCTTCCAGTAGTTCAATTTTAGTATCAGGATGTGTTGGCATTGTGAAGATACGAAGTCCTCTAGGGACTCGTTTGACTTCTATATAATTCTCAAGTGCAAGTATCTCCCAACTTTTGTTGATTTCCCTCTTGTATAGTCTCTCCATTTTATTGAATTGTTGTTTGATAGTAAGATCAGCCGGTGATGTCGTTACTCTGGAGGTAACGTCCTCTGTCTGTTCCGTGGGTTCCGTCACTTTAAATAAAGTTGCCGCTGTCATCGCTCGTTTTCCTTTGCGAGCTTCCATTTTTACAATTCCTGTTTTATTTAAGTCGAAAAAAACACACTGGAGCTGTGTGTGAATTGTGGCATATATTGCTATGGTCTCTTTCCCAATGTGTCTGTGAGGAGGCTCCCGCTGTATAGGTATACAGATCGGGTCGTGTGCGTCCTACAACAAACAAACAGTCGCTTCGAGAAGTGCGCTATGTATCAGGCAGATGTCACTCACCCTGACGAAGACTCCCGTGCGGGCGGCGTCCTCCGACTCCGTCCTACGGCGCTTGCTCACAGGGCGAGTTGCTTTCATCCAACGTGGAGACGTGCACTCTCGGGTGCTCCCAGGTCAGTTAATCGCCAAAACAAAGGGACCCAAAATTCCGGGGCACACTGGCAGCGGGTGCTCTGCATACGGGCCGGATCCAGGCCCCAAAATTCAAACGTAAATCCAAAGATGCGGCACTCAGGGAAGAGATTTTTCAAAAGTGAATTTATTTGCCAAACAGCTCCACCAACGCGTTTCAGCCAACAAGGCCTTGGTCACGGTCAGTGAGTCCTTTCTCTATTGCACCTTATATACATCCACAGGAAAAGAGACCGTAACTCAGTTGAAATTCTCTTTTCCTGTTATTTAACAGTCGAATTTGAGTACCCTTCTGGATCTATACACACTTTTGGTTTTTAAATGCACTACATCACCCACAATGCAACATTACGATCTAGTGGATGTATATAAGGTGCAATAGAGAAAGGACTCACTGACCGTGACCAAGGCCTTGTTGGCTGAAACGCGTTGGTGGAGCTGTTTGGCAAATAAATTCACTTTTGAAAAATCTCTTCCCTGAGTGCCGCATCTTTGGATTTACGTTTGAATTTTGGGGCCTGGATCCGGCCCGTATGCAGAGCACCCGCTGCCAGTGTGCCCCGGAATTTTGGGTCCCTTTGTTTTGGCGATTAACTGACCTGGGAGCACCCGAGAGTGCACGTCTCCACGTTGGATGAAAGCAACTCGCCCTGTGAGCAAGCGCCGTAGGACGGAGTCGGAGGACGCCGCCCGCACGGGAGTCTTCGTCAGGGTGAGTGACATCTGCCTGATACATAGCGCACTTCTCGAAGCGACTGTTTGTTTGTTGTAGGACGCACACGACCCGATCTGTATACCTATACAGCGGGAGCCTCCTCACAGACACATTGGGAAAGAGACCATAGCAATATATGCCACAATTCACACACAGCTCCAGTGTGTTTTTTTCGACTTAAATAAAACAGGAATTGTAAAAATGGAAGCTCGCAAAGGAAAACGAGCGATGACAGCGGCAACTTTATTTAAAGTGACGGAACCCACGGAACAGACAGAGGACGTTACCTCCAGAGTAACGACATCACCGGCTGATCTTACTATCAAACAACAATTCAATAAAATGGAGAGACTATACAAGAGGGAAATCAACAAAAGTTGGGAGATACTTGCACTTGAGAATTATATAGAAGTCAAACGAGTCCCTAGAGGACTTCGTATCTTCACAATGCCAACACATCCTGATACTAAAATTGAACTACTGGAAGAGTGGGCAGAAAATAACGCCCAATGTTCCATGAACATGATGCGCATCTTAATTAAACACGCAAACATCGACTTGCTGGAAATAACAAAACATCTTGAAGAATTAGAGACATTGATACAAGCACATTCAAACTTGGAGGAAGTTACAAAATTACGCAAAGACATGGAGTCAAGACTGGAAAAATACGAGAATGAAATTCAGGAACGAAAAAAACGAAAATTTATACGAGACGAACAAGACTATCGTTATGGAAGAATCCTCACTTTTGCTAAAAGGTTCGAAACTAAAAATTACCCCGCACAGATTCCAAGATCAACAGACAGCACAACTGAAGGGGAATCAGACCTTAGTGAAGGAGAATCTAACACTGGAGTAACACCTGGCCCAAAAACGAATTTTTTAGAGGAAATGCGGCTGATGCATGTAGATCAGACCTTGACACGAGGAAGAGGCCGCGGAAGAAACCAAAACCGCGGACGAGGAAGGGGAGAACACCCCTCACAAGTACTAGAAAAACCAGACGCGCTAAGCGGAAAAAGACAATATTCGCTTCGGAACCGAAAATAAAAACACACAATGTCAACCTGATCATTAACCTTTCTAAACATGTACTCACACCTGAAGAAGAATCCGCACTAAACAAAGGATTATCTTTCTGCCCAGAAAGTCATTTTGACCATACTCAAGTGAGGATAGATCTGTATAAATATATTCGTAAACTGAAACTTGCTAAAATCCACGCAAACAAAGCCTCCAAAGAGATGATGAACGTACAGATATCTAATGATGAATCTCCTCCAAACCAGGAACCCATGCTAAGTATTGACCAAGCAACTGATTTAAAAAATATCTTTGATCTCTTATTTGACCTAAATGATGATGAGATGACTGAGGAACAACTTCTTGAACACCTGGCAATAGAAACAGACAAAAGACCAGACAGCGGACTTAAGAAGAAATCAAAGTATTGCCCTGTCTTACCACCTGGAAATCGCTTCGACCAATTTAGCGAGGCAGTAATTGAAGAACTGGATAAAATTACAACTACCAGAAATGTTACAAACAGAGAGAACATGAGCAAAAAAGAACGAGAAGCAATCAAAAACCTGATGCAAAATAAAAATCTGATAATAAAACCGGCGGATAAAGGCGGCAATACAGTACTTCTAAACACTGAAGATTACCTGAACGAAGCATACAGACAATTGAACAATACCTCAAATTACAACAGGATTACTACTAATCCAATGAACACAATGATTAAGAACCTTAATGAAAAACTAACCAAATGGCACAACGAAAACCTAATTAGCGCAGAGGAATTGAAATTCATGACGAACGAATTCCCTACTATTCCTACTATATACTTTCTGCCTAAAATCCACAAAACCCTACACCATCCACCGGGCAGACCGATCGTGTCCTCATGTGACTCTATGTTTGAGAACGTATCAGAATATGTGGACCACTTCCTTGCTCCAATAGCCCGCAGCATGAGCTCCTACATTAGGGACACCGGAGACTTCCTGCGTGTCTTGAATGGGATATCCTGGAACAATCAGTTTCTGCTAATCACTATAGATGCGGTTTCATTATACACATCTATACGACATGAGGTGGGTCTGGAAGCATGCAATTACTTTTTGAGACAAAGGAAAATCACGGAAAAAAAACACACTCAAATGCTTCTCAGCATGATCGAAATGTGTCTTACGAACAACATTTTTTGTTTCAATAAGGAACTGTTCAAACAAATGTGCGGAACAGCCATGGGCATTTCCTTCTCTGTAAACTACGCCAATATCACCATGGGATGGTGGGAGAAAACTATTGCGTGGAATCTTGACAACCAGGAAGAACTAGAAAAGACTGTTTTATGGGTTCGTTACATCGACGATCTGTTTTTAATTTGGAATGGCACAGATGAAGATTTCAAAAAGTATTTTGAGAAACTGAACAACAATGAAATCGGCCTATCCTTTACATACAGTATGAGCAGGTCCGAAATCCCTTTCCTGGACACTCTGATCTACATTGAGAACGATCAGATTCACTCTACATTATACAGAAAGGAAACAGCAACAAACAGTATCCTGCACGGAACCAGCTTCCACCCCAAGCCCCTTCTGGACAGTATTCCCTATGGGGAATTTATGCGATTAAAACGGAACTGCTCTAAACCAGAAGATGCCGAAGATAAAATTCACGAATCCATGGAAAGGTTCAGAGAAAGAGGTTACTCAGAACCCACTCTCAAGAAAAACAAAAAAAGAATTGACAAAAAGAGCCGAGCAGAGACCCTAATACCCAAAATGACACCAATACCTGAAGATGAAAAACAAATACCGAGATTTGTAACTACCTACAGTAAAGAAAGCAGCACCATCATGGGCAAAATCAGAAAACATTGGCACCTAATCATGAAAGATCCAGACATAGGAAAACTAGTTGGCACCAAACCAACTGTTACATACAGGAAAACCAAATCTCTCAGGGATATGCTTGTCAAAAGCCATTTTGTACAAAAAGAAGAAACAACTTGGCTAACGGAAAAACAAAATGGGTTTACTAAATGCAATTCGTGCAAGGCATGCAAGATTGGCAAAAACACAAGAACTATTACAGAGCCTAACGGAAACATTGTAACAATAAGGACAAGAATAACTTGCAACACCAAATTCGTGATCTACGTCATTGAATGCACCTGTGGACAGCAATATGTGGGGAGCACCATCTGCCCACTAAAAAAGCGTATTCTTGAACACATTCGAGCAGTGAAAAATAAAGACATCGCCTACGCAACTGCTAAACACATGATACTCTGCCAGAAGGGGGACTGGAGATCAATGTGTTACTATGGGATTGACACCATCCCAGTGAATGAGCGAGGTGGCAATAGAATCAGGAAACTTCGCCAACTTGAATCACGCTACATAATTAAACTCAAAACGAAGAACCCGCGAGGCATGAATAATGACGAAGAACTTTATGTACACCTGGAATAAAGTCCCGTTACATGATGAAGTTGTTGATCTCCGATGAACCTGATTGGGACCTCTACTCTCTCAACTAACTTGCTTTCTCTTCTTGTTTGTGTTCCTCCTTTTTCTACTTCCGCCCTAGAAAACATAGGACTTTGAAACCTTTGCATTTTACATTAATTATGCCACTTATATAATAATTGTACTATACAATTACTTGAGCATGTAATCTACACTGTCAGATATCATGATAGTAATGTCACTTATCGTTTTTCTACTAGCACTATAATTCAAACTTATATGAAATGTCTGGTACTAGACCGTAACTCAGTTGAAATTCTCTTTTCCTGTTATTTAACAGTCGAATTTGAGTACCCTTCTGGATCTATACACACTTTTGGTTTTTAAATGCACTACATCACCCACAATGCAACATTACGATCTAGTGGATGTATATAAGGTGCAATAGAGAAAGGACTCACTGACCGTGACCAAGGCCTTGTTGGCTGAAACGCGTTGGTGGAGCTGTTTGGCAAATAAATTCACTTTTGAAAAATCTCTTCCCTGAGTGCCGCATCTTTGGATTTACATATATATATATATATATATGTGGAAGAAAAGGTTACCCTCGATTGAGGCGCACTCGCAGGAGGTTTTTAAAGTCAGGGGAGATCAAAGGTTGCTGCGTCACCTGACGCGTTTCGGGCTCCGCCCTTTTTCAAAGGTATGCTCATCACCATTGGCCAGCATAAGAAATTCCAGTATATCCCCTCCTTTTAATTTATTCGACAGGAATACACTCAGGTGAGTTTAATTCCTTCAACATTCTGGGACTGGAAGTCCTGCTTCACACCCGGGTGGGCTGCTGGTCAAATGTTAAAGCACAGTTCGTAAAAGCACAGCATCCAAACATGTAATCTCCTCCGTTTGTCCTCCTGCTCCATGTGCCACAGTTCGCACTGCAGCGGATCCGTTGCATCACGGCGGTGCACCTCCCGACCTGGGTTTGGCCGTATAATGTGGAAGAAAAGGTTACCCTCGATTGAGGCGCACTCGCAGGAGGTTTTTAAAGTCAGAGGAGATCAAAGGTTGCTGCGTCACCTGACGCGTTTCGGACTCCGCCCTTTTTCAAAGGTATGCTCATCACCATTGGCCAGCATAAGAAATTCCAGTATATCCCCTCCTTTTAATTTATTCGACAGGAATACACTCAGGTGAGTTTAATTCCTTCAACATTCTGGGACTGGAAGTCCTGCTTCACACCCGGGTGGGCTGCTGGTCAAATGTTAAAGCACAGTTCGTAAAAGCACAGCATCCAAACATGTAATCTCCTCCGTTTGTCCTCCTGCTCCATGTGCCACAGTTCGCACTGCAGCGGATCCGTTGCATCACGGCGGTGCACCTCCCGACCTGGGTTTGGCCGTATAATGTGGAAGAAAAGGTTACCCTCGATTGAGGCGCACTCGCAGGAGGTTTTTAAAGTCAGGGGAGATCAAAGGTTGCTGCGTCACCTGACGCGTTTCGGGCTCCGCCCTTTTTCAAAGGTATGCTCATCACCATTGGCCAGCATAAGAAATTCCAGTATATCCCCTCCTTTTAATTTATTCGACAGGAATACACTCAGGTGAGTTTAATTCCTTCCTTGTGCTTTTACGAACTGTGCTTGAACATTTGACCAGCAGCCCACCCGGGTGTGAAGCAGGACTTCCAGTCCCAGAATGCTGAAGGAATTAAACTCACCTGAGTGTATTCCTGCCGAATAAATTAAAAGGAGGGGATATACTGGAATTTCTTATGCTGGCCAATGGTGATGAGCATACCTTTGAAAAAGGGCGGAGCCCGAAACGCGTCAGGTGACGCAGCAACCTCTGATCTCCCCTGACTTTAAAAACCTCCTGCGAGTGCGCCTCAATCGAGGGTAACCTTTTCTTCCACATTATACGGCCAACCCAGGTCGGGAGGTGCACCGCCGTGATGCAACGGATCCGCTGCAGTGCGAACTGTGGCACATGGAGCAGGAGGACAAACGGAGGAGATTACATGTTTGGATGCTGTGCTTTTACGAACTGTGCTTGAACATTTGACCAGCAGCCCACCCGGGTGTGAAGCAGGACTTCCAGTCCCAGAATGCTGAAGGAATTAAACTCACCTGAGTGTATTCCTGCCGAATAAATTAAAAGGAGGGGATATACTGGAATTTCTTATGCTGGCCAATGGTGATGAGCATACCTTTGAAAAAGGGCGGAGCCCGAAACGCGTCAGGTGACGCAGCAACCTCTGATCTCCCCTGACTTTAAAAACCTCCTGCGAGTGCGCCTCAATCGAGGGTAACCTTTTCTTCCACATTATACGGCCAAACCCAGGTCGGGAGGTGCACCGCCGTGATGCAACGGATCCGCTGCAGTGCGAACTGTGGCACATGGAGCAGGAGGACAAACGGAGGAGATTACATGTTTGGATGCTGTGCTTTTACGAACTGTGCTTGAACATTTGACCAGCAGCCCACCCGGGTGTGAAGCAGGACTTCCAGTCCCAGAATGCTGAAGGAATTAAACTCACCTGAGTGTATTCCTGCCGAATAAATTAAAAGGAGGGGATATACTGGAATTTCTTATGCTGGCCAATGGTGATGAGCATACCTTTGAAAAAGGGCGGAGCCCGAAACGCGTCAGGTGACGCAGCAACCTCTGATCTCCCCTGACTTTAAAAACCTCCTGCGAGTGCGCCTCAATCGAGGGTAACCTTTTCTTCCACATTATACGGCCAAACCCAGGTCGGGAGGTGCACCGCCGTGATGCAACGGATCCTCTGCAGTGCGAACTGTGGCACATGGAGCAGGAGGACAAACGGAGGAGATTACATGTTTGGATGCTGTGCTTTTACGAACTGTGCTTGAACATTTGACCAGCAGCCCACCCGGGTGTGAAGCAGGACTTCCAGTCCCAGAATGCTGAAGGAATTAAACTCACCTGAGTGTATTCCTGCCGAATAAATTAAAAGGAGGGGATATACTGGAATTTCTTATGCTGGCCAATGGTGATGAGCATACCTTTGAAAAAGGGCGGAGCCCGAAACGCGTCAGGTGACGCAGCAACCTCTGATCTCCCCTGACTTTAAAAACCTCCTGCGAGTGCGCCTCAATCGAGGGTAACCTTTTCTTCCACATTATACGGCCAAACCCAGGTCGGGAGGTGCACCGCCGTGATGCAACGGATCCGCTGCAGTGCGAACTGTGGCACATGGAGCAGGAGGACAAACGGAGGAGATTACATGTTTGGATGCTGTGCTTTTATGAACTGTGCTTGAACATTTGACCAGCAGCCCACCCGGGTGTGAAGCAGGACTTCCAGTCCCAGAATGCTGAAGGAATTAAACTCACCTGAGTGTATTCCTGCCGAATAAATTAAAAGGAGGGGATATACTGGAATTTCTTATGCTGGCCAATGGTGATGAGCATACCTTTGAAAAAGGGCGGAGCCCGAAACGCGTCAGGTGACGCAGCAACCTCTGATCTCCCCTGACTTTAAAAACCTCCTGCGAGTGCGCCTCAATCGAGGGTAACCTTTTCTTCCACATTATACGGCCAAACCCAGGTCGGGAGGTGCACCGCCGTGATGCAACGGATCCGCTGCAGTGCGAACTGTGGCACATGGAGCAGGAGGACAAACGGAGGAGATTACATGTTTGGATGCTGTGCTTTTACGAACTGTGCTTGATCATTTGACCAGCAGCCCACCCGGGTGTGAAGCAGGACTTCCAGTCCCAGAATGCTGAAGGAATTAAACTCACCTGAGTGTATTCCTGCCGAATAAATTAAAAGGAGGGGATATACTGGAATTTCTTATGCTGGCCAATGGTGATGAGCATACCTTTGAAAAAGGGCGGAGCCCGAAACGCGTCAGGTGACGCAGCAACCTCTGATCTCCCCTGACTTTAAAAACCTCCTGCGAGTGCGCCTCAATCGAGGGTAACCTTTTCTTCCACATTATACGGCCAAACCCAGGTCGGGAGGTGCACCGCCGTGATGCAACGGATCCGCTGCAGTGCGAACTGTGGCACATGGAGCAGGAGGACAAACGGAGGAGATTACATGTTTGGATGCTGTGCTTTTACGAACTGTGCTTGAACATTTGACCAGCAGCCCACCCGGGTGTAAAGCAGGACTTCCAGTCCCAGAATGCTGAAGGAATTAAACTCACCTGAGTGTATTCCTGCCAAATAAATTAAAAGGAGGGGATATACTGGAATTTCTTATGCTGGCCAATGGTGATGAGCATACCTTTGAAAAAGGGCGGAGCCCGAAACGCGTCAGGTGACGCAGCAACCTCTGATCTCCCCTGACTTTAAAAACCTCCTGCGAGTGCGCCTCAATCGAGGGTAACCTTTTCTTCCACATTATACGGCCAAACCCAGGTCGGGAGGTGCACCGCCGTGATGCAACGGATCCGCTGCAGTGCGAACTGTGGCACATGGAGCAGGAGGACAAACGGAGGAGATTACATGTTTGGATGCTGTGCGTTTACGAACTGTGCTTGAACATTTGACCAGCAGCCCACCCGGGTGTGAAGCAGGACTTCCAGTCCCAGAATGCTGAAGGAATTAAACTCACCTGAGTGTATTCCTGCCGAATAAATTAAAAGGAGGGGATATACTGGAATTTCTTATGCTGGCCAATGGTGATGAGCATACCTTTGAAAAAGGGCGGAGCCCGAAACGCGTCAGGTGACGCAGCAACCTCTGATCTCCCCTGACTTTAAAAACCTCCTGCGAGTGCGCCTCAATCGAGGGTAACCTTTTCTTCCACATTATACGGCCAAACCCAGGTCGGGAGGTGCACCGCCGTGATGCAACGGATCCGCTGCAGTGCGAACTGTGGCACATGGAGCAGGAGGACAAACGGAGGAGATTACATGTTTGGATGCTGTGCTTTTACGAACTGTGCTTGAACATTTGACCAGCAGCCCACCCGGGTGTGAAGCAGGACTTCCAGTCCCAGAATGCTGAAGGAATTAAACTCACCTGAGTGTATTCCTGCCGAATAAATTAAAAGGAGGGGATATACTGGAATTTCTTATGCTGGCCAATGGTGATGAGCATACCTTTGAAAAAGGGCGGAGCCCGAAACGCGTCAGGTGACGCAGCAACCTCTGATCTCCCCTGACTTTAAAAACCTCCTGCGAGTGCGCCTCAATCGAGGGTAACCTTTTCTTCCACATTATACGGCCAAACCCAGGTCGGGAGGTGCACCGCCGTGATGCAACGGATCCGCTGCAGTGCGAACTGTGGCACATGGAGCAGGAGGACAAACGGAGGAGATTACATGTTTGGATGCTGTGCTTTTACGAACTGTGCTTGAACATTTGACCAGCAGCCCACCCGGGTGTGAAGCAGGACTTCCAGTCCCAGAATGCTGAAGGAATTAAACTCACCTGAGTGTATTCCTGCCAAATAAATTAAAAGGAGGGGATATACTGGAATTTCTTATGCTGGCCAATGGTGATGAGCATACCTTTGAAAAAGGGCGGAGCCCGAAACGCGTCAGGTGACGCAGCAACCTCTGATCTCCCCTGACTTTAAAAACCTCCTGCGAGTGCGCCTCAATCGAGGGTAACCTTTTCTTCCACATTATACGGCCAAACCCAGGTCGGGAGGTGCACCGCCGTGATGCAACGGATCCGCTGCAGTGCGAACTGTGGCACATGGAGCAGGAGGACAAACGGAGGAGATTACATGTTTGGATGCTGTGCGTTTACGAACTGTGCTTGAACATTTGACCAGCAGCCCACCCGGGTGTGAAGCAGGACTTCCAGTCCCAGAATGCTGAAGGAATTAAACTCACCTGAGTGTATTCCTGCCGAATAAATTAGAAGGAGGGGATATACTGGAATTTCTTATGCTGGCCAATGGTGATGAGCATACCTTTGAAAAAGGGCGGAGCCCGAAACGCGTCAGGTGACGCAGCAACCTCTGATCTCCCCTGACTTTAAAAACCTCCTGCGAGTGCGCCTCAATCGAGGGTAACCTTTTCTTCCACATTATACGGCCAAACCCAGGTCGGGAGGTGCACCGCCGTGATGCAACGGATCCGCTGCAGTGCGAACTGTGGCACATGGAGCAGGAGGACAAACGGAGGAGATTACATGTTTGGATGCTGTGCTTTTACGAACTGTGCTTGAACATTTGACCAGCAGCCCACCCGGGTGTGAAGCAGGACTTCCAGTCCCAGAATGCTGAAGGAATTAAACTCACCTGAGTGTATTCCTGCCGAATAAATTAAAAGGAGGGGATATACTGGAATTTCTTATGCTGGCCAATGGTGATGAGCATACCTTTGAAAAAGGGCGGAGCCCGAAACGCGTCAGGTGACGCAGCAACCTCTGATCTCCCCTGACTTTAAAAACCTCCTGCGAGTGCGCCTCAATCGAGGGTAACCTTTTCTTCCACATATATATATATATATATATATATATATATATATATATATATATATATATATATATATATATATATATATATATATATATATATATATATATATATTACCTACTGGCGGTCGCCAGTAGGTAGTTATAGTTAGGACCACGTTTCCATAGGAAAACCGCAACATTCTATTTTGAATAACTTTGGCGCCGGTCGACGAATCCTCGCGAATTTTTCAAAATAGGTGGGGCGCTACGCTCCGCTCCTACCCTGAAAGTCTCGGGAGGATTCGTCAAGCGGGGGCTGAGATAAAAGGGGGTCCCAAAACGCGTTTTTCCCATGCATTTTTCCATAGGACCTTTAGACACAGCTACAGCCCGAACGGCTGAACAGAATTACTTGAAATTTGGCAGAGAGGTAGTCCTCAGGTCAAGGAAGTGCCTTTTGTAGGTTTGGTGTAAATCTGTTCAGTAGATTCTGAGAAAATAGCCTTTAAATCAATATATATATCTGAGCCAGCTTACGGTGCGCTTACGGTGCGCTTACCGTACGCGTACGGTGACGTGCGCGAGCGCGATTCTGATTGGCTCTTAGATCTTAGTAAACATTAGAATCGGTCGAAACCAGGAAGCGGCGGCCGCCATTTTCTCTCTTGCTCTCAGAGTTGGGCAGCAAAAACTGAAGCCCAAAAATGTCTAAAGGGGCAGTTTCTTCAGATCCTAACCACCCATCCTTCTTATAGGGGTCCCCACAAACCCCCCCAGCCCCAAAAAAAAAATTCTTTTTTTTTCGGAAAATCGGCGATTACGCTTACCGTACGCGTACGGTAAAAAAAAATTTTTTAAAAAATTATCAACACTCTCCCCACCCCGTATGAAAATGGTGCCCGAAGGGCACCATTTGTGCATGGCTTATCAGCGATATGAAATTAATAAGAATACATTTCTCAAAGATGCGCATAATATGTCCCCCATGTGCGCACGGTGCGCGAAGCGCATCGTGCGTACATGGCCCATCCCGCATAACGTGGGCACGCGGTACGCGCAGCGCACCGCGTGACCTCCGTGCGTGCACGGCACTAACTGCGTAAAGTGGGCGCGCGGTGCGCGAAGCGCACCGCGTGCTCACTGTGCGCGCACGGTGCGCGAAGCGCACCGTGCGCGCACGCAACGAACTGCGTTAACTGGGCGCGCACGCCACGAATGGCGTAAAGTAACTTAGCATTTAAAAAACCGTACAAATTCACTGAAAAAACCATAGGTTTCACACACGTTATAGTTAGGAATTAGCATTTAAAAAACCTTGCAAATTCACTGAAAAAACCATAGGTTTCACACATGTTATAGTTAGCTGTACATTTCACTCGTAAAAAACCAATGAAATTCCCCCGTTATAGTTAGTGCAGGCAACTATAACTCACGCGACCGCAATCTTCTGCTGATGACATATGTGTCTTTATGAAAAAAAAATATTTGTAATATATGTATAGCTAAAATTTAATGGAAGAAGACATGGGCAAATAAGTGTCTAAATACAGTATTAGCATCAGCAGAGGATTGCGGTCGCGTGAGTTATAGTTGCCTGCACTAACTATAACGGGGGAATTTCATTGGTTTTTTACGAGTGAAATGTACAGCTAACTATAACATGTGTGAAACCTATGGTTTTTTCAGTGAATATATATATATATATATATATATATATATATATATATATATATATATATATATATATATATATATATATATAGATATATATAGATATATAGATATATGCATATGCAGGAACTTGCATTTCTTAACATTGAGTTCCCAATACTGCCTATACTGTACTTCCTACCGAAGGTGCATAAGAACACCAGCCCAGTACCAGGCCGTCCAATAATATCAGCTATAAAAAAACGTATGCAAAAATGTTTCTAAATATGTTGATTTTTAACTTCAGGATCATGTGGTTTCCCTGCCATCCTACCTTAGAGACATGAGTGACTTTTACCTGAAAATCAGAGAAATCAAGTGGCAGAACGATTGTGTACTTATGTCTCTAGATATAACTTCATTATACACCAGTATACGCCACGCAGACGGAATCAAAGCTTGTAAACACTTTCTAGACAAAAGACCGATCCACTGCTTCAAACACAATGCCATGCTATTGTTCCTCATTGAGTGGTGCTTAACACATAACTATTTTATGTTCAATAATGCTGTCTACCAACAACTCAGGGGAGTGGCCATGGGTGCTTGCTTCTCCCCCAGCTACGCATGTCTACATGTGGGCTGGTGGGAGGAGTGGGTCCTCAGAGACACCCTCTCCGTGACTTGGAACAACAACATCGTATCCTGGCTAAGATACATAGATGAAATTTTTGTTATCTGGAGGGGTGATGTGGAAAGTGCTAAGGAATTCATCAATGTACTTAACCATAATCAGTTTAACCTTGAATTCAATGCTAGCATCAGTACCACCTCCATTGATTTTCTTGATGTGACTGTATACATTGCTAATAAGGAAATACATTCTAAACTGCACAAGAAAACCACGGCAGGGAATTCCACACTCCATACCTCAAGCTTTCATCCACATCACTTGATTGCCAGTATCCCCTACGGTGAGATGCTACGCTTGCGCAGGATATGCAGCTCAGAGAGTGACCTCAAAATGCCGCAGCAGGAGGCCTTTCAAAGGTTTAGAGCTAGGGGGTACACAAAAGCTTACATCAAAAAAGCAATCAACAAAGCCAACAACATTCCCAGGGAAGAACTTCTCACAGGGGTACCTACGTCAGATCCCTGCACCGCCACCGGTGAACTTGCTGCACAGGAACACCCATTAACCACAAGGTTAATCATTACCTATAACACGCAGGAAAGAGCTATAAGATCTGCCATTAACAAGCACTGGGGAATAATTAGATCAGATCCCACACTGGGCCCCATGGTAGCCCAACGCCTCAACATCACGTACAGGTGTGCGGCCTCCATGCATGATGCCCTGGTAAAAAATAGCCCTGAAGTCATTGCTAAAACTAACTGGCTCTCGAACATCAAAGGCTTTACCAAATGTAATAGTTGCAGGGCTTGCAAATTTGGCATGAATAGAACACAGGTGGACTCAGAGTTCAGAAAACACCCCCTTGTAATAAAACATAAACTCACCTGCAGAACAGAGTTTGCTATTTACCTGCTCGAATGTAAATGTGGCCTGCGATACATCGGAAGCACTAAGCTTCAAGCACACGCACGCATCCTGCAGCACATACGGGCCATTGTAAATAATGACCCAGACTATCCTGTAGCCAGGCACTTCAGGGAAAAACATCGGAACAATCTTGATCATTTGCAATACTCTGTTATTGACTGCATACCGATCTCCAAAAGAGGCGGCAACAGAGAAAAACTGCTAAGACAGTTTGAGAGTAGATACATCATTGAATTCAATACCAAGGCACCGGCAGGGCTTAATGCCAGTGAGGACTTACACCACTTCCTATGAGACATCTTTGGTACCCTAGGCTAATCTAGTTGTTGACACACTGATTACTGGCCTCCTCCTCCCTTCTACTGATTTCTGTGTAAATGCATATGCTGTACCTTACCGCTCTCTGTATTCTTCATTGTATATATATGGATTTGTTCACTATTATGTATTCATCTTAGATACCTGTATATACACCCCCTGTGTACTACCAGCTATGCCTCATTTTTGTACCATCTTACAATTTTATTTTGTTGTGTCTTGAATAGCCATTGCGCACTAGCGCTGTGATCTCTACTTTAACGCTATTCTGCTTGTTAGCATGGTAGACCTATTTCCATGCTTAACTAAGGGAGACCTACGTCGATTGCAATCACTTGTTAATGCTTCTAATTCCTTTAAGTTCATTGAGATATGTGACACAACCTTGGTCTCATGTGGGGTGAGCCTTATACCCATTCCTTGGATACATAACGTTTTCTTTTTTTCTTTATTTCTAACATCCCCCGCTTTCTCTTTATATTTATTTTTTATTCATTATTTCTTACTGGGTAGGGTTGTTTAACCGAAACTGTAATAGTAAAGACTGGGTTCATTTATCTATAACCCTGACTTTGGTCTTGTTAGGGTTCATTATCCTGACTTCTTACATTTACATTCACTCATATATTGAACCATACATAGAGCACCGGTGAACCTGCGCCCACAGTAACCAAGTGCCGGTTTTCTTTAAATGAGCACGTCAGGTTCCCGACTGTAGGCACCACGTTTTTTAGCTTCTGGCAAAGTACTACATGCTTTCCCTTCACCTTCCCTCTCCCCTCTCTCCCTTTACTACACATATTTAACACATACTGACTTATTTACTAATCACATCTATGTGTTACATCACATTTGCCAGCATTAAGTAGACGCTCTTATTTAATTAACATTATTTTATTTTATAAATCCTTTTTGACCAGCGCTTGCTCACTATTTTTTGACAAGCGATTCCCCATACCTTGACACACATGCGCTATACTAAGATCTCCATCTATACTTAGCTATGGCCATGTCAAATAGTACCTGTGTTTGCCTGCTACATATTACACTAATCACCTTAATAGACTGGCTCTCTTTTCATAGTGTAAAAGATCTGAGCTTACCGCAACTGAGCATTATATTGGCAACTTTGCCTCTGGAGCTCCATAGTCCTTAGTCGCAAGCACATAGCACACCTTGTTGCACTGCCATCAGTCGTCCAACTCACACTAGTACTTCCTTTATTAGCCTCTACTGCCACATTGCACAGTTAGTCTTTTTTCCTTATCGCTTGATAAGTCACAATCCTGGACTTACTGTAACTCTGACAGTAAAGCAATTCTTCTGCTGTAAAAACGCACGGTCATGTTGCAAAACGTCTACTCACTGCATGAACATAGTAAAGGTACTATTCTTCTTATGTGTCACCATGTATGTGTATAAATATTACTCACTGCTATGCAGCCCAATGTGTGAACAAGGCCACATGTCTGGCGGCCGAAACGCGTCACTTTTGGACATCTTTATGTTGGAATAAAGACACTTGATTCATAATCGCTGGTGGAGTCTGTGCCTTGGTGTTGCACCGGTGTTACTGGACCAGCCCTAGGATTTTCTTTGGATATATATATATATATATATATATTTATATATATATATATGTATGTATATATATATATATATATTATCTACTGGCGGTCCCCTGTAGATAGTTATAGTTACAACCTAGTTTCCATAGGAAGTCTCAAAATTCTATTTTGAATAACTTTGGCGCCGGTTGACAAATCCTCGCGAAATTTTCAAAACTAATGGGGAGCTCCGTTCAGCTCCTACCCTGAAAGTCTCGGGGTGATTCGTCAAGCAGGGGCCGAGAAAAAAGGGGGGTCCCAAAACGCGCTTTCCCCATGCATTTTTCCATAGGACCTTTAGACACAGCTACAGCCCGAACAGCTGAACAGAATTACTTGAAATTTGGCAGAGAGGTAGCCATAAGGTCAAGGAAGTGCCTTTTGCAGGTCTGCTGTAAATCTGTTCAGTATTTCCTGACAAAATAGCATTTAAAAGCATATATATATCTGGGCGGAGCCTAACCACACATCTCATCCTGAGATCTGATTGGCTGTCAGCACTTCCTCCAAGAAGTGTTGGCAGCTATCTTGGGACCAATATACATGATAGCACCTCATTAAAAAGCATTGCAGTTAATAGAAGGTTTTAAGACTTTAGTTACATTATAAATCATTTGTTGATGGTACCATACTCATTTTAGGAATTGTGGTATGTTCTAAGGTGATTTCACCATGTGAAAAAGCCTTCTGCTGGGATATCATGATTGAGAGAAAAATATTTTCTCATGCTTTTCCCACAGAGGTTTGGAAGGTGATCTATAAGCTAAACTGAGAGCTTATTTTCTGTAAATTCACATTATCTTTCTCAGTCATGTGAGAATGAAGTCTGACATTCTCAGTAAAACATGTACATCCAACAAGGGCAGAGACTGTCAGTTGATTCCTTTGTGTTCTACTGCAGCTTCCCAGAGTGTTCCAAAGAACAACTAGAGCGCTAACAGTCCTACTTATGATAAACATATGGCACACCTGAAGCCATCTTGCTTGGATTAAAGTGGTAACTCTTAAAACATTTAATTTAAAAAGGAACAAAATGAGGGGGTTCATTTTTCCATAAAAAGTATGATTAGTGCTGCAGAAAGAAAAATTAGGGCACATTTTGAGGGACTTCTCAAATCCTCTTCTATTTCATTAAAAAAATTCTGACATGCAGACTGAAACATGCACTTTCAATACCAGCAGCAGTTTTCCCTGGTGAGCAGTAGCTTTACTACAGTGATCTAATGAGCAAAAAGAGTGCTAACATTCTGACTTTATGGCAAATGTGTGACACATCTGAATGCCTTCTTGATGGAAACAAAGTAAAAAACTGAAAGTATTTCCTACTGAGGAGACTGCAGTAAATGAGGAAATTAGGAAACTTCATAACAAATAAGTCTCCCAAGATGGCCACCAGAGACAAAAGAGCCCAAATGTAGCCCAAATATCACCCAGATGTAGCCCAAGTATAGCCCAATGACAGAATGTCCCAGAATGTTCTTAAAAACAACTAGAGCGCTTACTGTCTTCATTATGACAAAAGTATGGCACACCTGAAGCCATCTTGATTGAAATAAACTGGTAACACTTAAAACATTTAATTTAAAAAGGAACACAATGAGGGGGTTCATTTTGCCATAGAAATTATGATTTATTCTGAAGAAAGAAAATGAGGGCACATTTTGAGTGACTTCTCAAATCCTCTTCTATTTCATTAAAAAATTCTGACATGCAGACTGAAACATGCACTTTTAATACCAGGAGCAGACTTCCATGGTGAACAGTAGTTTTACTACAGTGATCTAATGAGCAACTAGAGTGCTAACATTCAGAATTTATGGCAAATGTGTGACATATCTGAATACCTTCATGATGGAATCAAAGTAAAAAACTGAAAGCATTTCCTACTGAGGAGACTGCAGTACATGAGGAAATTAGGAAACTTCATAACAAATAAATCTCCCAAGATGGCCACAGGAGACAAAAGAGCCCAATTGTAGCCCAAAATCACCCAGATGTAGCCCAAATATAGCCCAATTTCAGAAGTGGGCAAAACACTTATTATTTTGTGTTTTTGCAGTGTTATATAGTGCAGACTTGTCAGGTATTGGAGTGCTTTACATGAGCATTGGTTACATCACACAAGAACATATTCATTTTGGTTGTAGACATGGGGAGACTAAGTGATTTGACCAGAATCACAGAATGTCGAGCTGAAGCAGAAACTTCAACCTGGTTCCCCAGTTGCAAAGTCTGCAGTTCTGGAAGTAATACCACATCCTCTCCCCTAAGTGCAACATTTAATCAAGTGGTCAACTGGATAAAAAAACATAAAGATAACAAATAATTTAAAAGTGCTTTGTCGCTATTTAAAAACTCAGAAAATATGTCCTTATTTTAGTCTTTTAGAGCACTAACCATAATTGTGATGCCAATAAGACCCTCTCATATATGTAATTTCTAAAGGAAATGCTCTAGGTATTACAGTTTTGATTACATCAAGATGATGTCAGGCGTTCCACACTTTTACAATAAATATAGAATGTTAGCAATCTAGTTGTTCATTAGGATACTGTTGAGAGGCAGAGGCCAGGGGCACGGACTCTGAAAATTGAAGGCAGGTAGGAGGGTGCAAAGGCAACAATTTAACCACACTGAGCAGGCAGGAAGGGCCGTGGAAGTACAACAGACTATGGAGGGCAGTGGAAAGAGGGGCAGGGGCAACAAACCAACAATACAGGACTTGCAAGAGAGGCTGTGTCAATGTAATAGACCATTGTGGGCAGAAGGAAGAGGCAATGGTAGTACAACCATACATGCCAACAGACCCGATTCAGCCAGGAAACGTCCAATGTTTTTAAGCTCAAATGGGCTTTATTTGATCTGTCTCCTGTCTACAATCTCCTCTTTTTCAATGTAACTCAAAGGGGAAAATCAATACCCCAGTTTGTTTTCAAAATCTCCCTCTTACCAAGTTCAAAATGTTCGCAAGTATGGTACATTGGATCATGGAAGGAAATGGGATAGGGACATGGACTTGGATAACAGAGGACAGAAGGGACATGGAGAGGTGCACCAAACTGACCCTGCAGGGCAGGCATCAGGGTTTGCAGCAGCACAATACACCACACAGGGCATGCAGGACGGGAGTGCAGCACAACAATCCATAGAAAGCAAGAGGGAGGGGACACGACCATGCACATGGACAACAGAGAACAGAGGGGTAAGAGGCAATGGTAGCTAGCTGACCATAATGGACAGACAGGAGAGAAAGCTGCAGCATAACAGACCATAAAGGGCAGGAGGGACGGATCAGGGGCATTACAATGGAACAGACAAGCCAGGAGGGAGGGAGTAGGGGTCTGCACATGTAAACAGAGGGCTGGGGGCAAGGGGGCAGGGCAGGAGCAGCAAGATAGCCATGGAGGTCAGGCAGGATGGGCACTAGAAGCAAGACACACCATGAAGAGCAACAGTGAGACTGTGACAGCATACACACAGACCATGGAGGGAAGGTGGGAGGGGGTCAGGGGCAGCTAACTGACCACACAGGGAAGGTGGGAGGGGCCATGGCAGCACAGAAGACCATGCATGGCAAGTGGGAGGGTTAGTGGCAGCACAATGGCTATGATGGGCAAGAAGGAGGGTGCAGGGGCATGCACAAAGGACGATGGAGGATAGAAGGGAGGGTCAGGACCTGTGCACAGACAAGAAAGTTCAGGGGAAGGGGCCTCACAACAGACCACACGGGGCAGGCAGCAGGAGCAGTTGCAGCACAACAGACCAGGGAGGGCAGAAGGGTGTGGCAGTAAAATGGACCATGTAGGACAGGAGGAAGAGGATAGGGGCATGGCATGTGGACAGGCAGGGTGGAGGTGGCAGGGACAGGTTACAGTCATCTGACAATGCTAGGCAGGTGGGAGGGGAGTGGCAGCTCAACAGAACACTCAGAGTAGATAGGAGTGGCAGGTCCATGGGACATGGTGGGCAAAAGGGATGGAGCAGGGGCATGCACAAAGGCATCGGAGGGCAGGGGGAAGGAGAATAGGGGCAGCAAGCTAAGCACAGAGTTTAAGCAGGAGGTCAATGATGGGGCATAGAATTGGGCAATGGAGGCAGGAGGAGTGGACTGGTACATCATACTAAATTGAGGGCAGTGGCAGCACATCAGACCATGCATGGCAGGAGGGAGGAGGCTAGTCCATGGATTCACACAACAGAGGATAGGGAGGAGGGGGATGGGGCAGCAAGCTAACTGTTCAGAGAAGGTGGGTATTAGGAACTTTATTGTTTTTAAAACATTGTGTCTGTGCGAACTACTTAAAATATGAACAAATATGCAGCATAATCTCACTTTTATTCAGGAAGAAGAGGACGTTTGTGACTGTGACTCCGGGCTCACTTGGCAGAAACACCCCCTGACCCTCCACCCCCTATCGCAAAATGTAATGCCTGTGAAAAGGGTAGGTGAACACAGTGTTATATAGAACATAGTCCTGAGAGCACGATTGGAAATGAAAACTAGATATAGTGTATGGTATGAACTATGCACCAAAAAGTGTGATATAAGATGAACCGGGCGTGAAATATAATATGCAATACATTGTGCCCAATGACAGATTCATTGGAGAGCGCGAGATAGTGCAGGCACTAGCGCGTGCTATGCGATATGCGCCTTAAAGTGTAATATGCACAGGGCAGTGTTATGTAACCTAACTAGTCTCTAAAGTTGTAATATAAAATATGTGCTGGGGAGTGTAACGTTGCATATGCACTGTGACAAAGATATGGATCCCAGATTGTAATATGTATGGCATAGCACTGTGCGTTATAACATAGGCATCGAGGAAGGCACGTTAGATGGGGCAATATAACCCGTGCGAAGACAAGTGTGGCATGACATATTCACGGGGTGGTGTTACAGTGCACATGGGCTAGAAAGTGTCATAGCATATGCACTAGCTAGTGGAATACAACACAGAGGTGTGTGGCACTCGGCAGGCAATGGTGGGTGTAACACAGCATTGGGCTCTGTCAGGAGCGCGCTGTGACTCTCAAGTGATGTTCGTCCCCTTTCCAGAGAGTAAAATAAAAAGTATTACACATCCGGCAGTGGATGTGTGTTTTATTAACCGTAAGGGGGGTTTCTTGCATAGTTTTGGTGAATTTTTTGTCGAATCCCCTTTGAATGGCTTGGTGTGCATGTGTATTAAATGTGCCCGTCAATAGCTACCCATGTTTGTATAATTAAACGACAAGGGTGTCTAACGGATTAGGCACGGTAGGGCATCAGACATGTCAGAGCTTCACTAGTGGTGTAAATACATTCCACATGGATTCATTGCATGCATAGTCGCCTTTTAATGAATATCACGCAAATCGTCATGGTGATAGGTACGTACGGTTTGTCCAGCATGTCCTAGGTGTGTCTATAAATATATATTTTTTAAAAATAATAAAAAACAGTGGCCGGCCCTGGGGATTGGGGTCAAAAAAATATAATTAGGAGACAGGCCCTGGGGGATGGGGTCATCAGGGCCAATAAATTAGAATAAGAAGGGGAACCACTCAGCCCCCCTTCTTAAAAAATTAAAATAAATAAAAGACTGGCATCGTGCCGGAGGCCATGCCCCCTCCGTGCAGCACTCTGCAAACGCGCCCCCAGCAGGCATCTCCAGTATGCGCCAGGGAGCTGCGCTGCAGACAGGTGTTCTGAGGCCAAGCCCCTTTTTACACCTCTCTGCAACGCAGCTCTGTGGTGCTTACTGGAGGTACCTAGTGGTCTAGTTTGACCCTAGGGACCCTTAGGATTCAAGGGGACTTAATCTCCCAACTAAAAACGGACACAGGGCGTGTTTACACAGTGGTGAAGGGAGGGGACGGGCCTGAGTTAACGTGTGCAAAAACGCCCTGTGGCCTGTTTTAAGAGGTAGTTTTAATCCCCATGCCCTATTATATACTAGGGGCTTACAGAGGAGGTCATGCTAATCACAGGGGGACCCCAACGCATAATGTTCCCTAGTGTATGTAGGTGTTTTCACTGTATTCTAAGTGTCTTTTAACATAGCACTGGCTCTAGGACTGGTTAGTCAGACTCAGTTACCACCAGTATCCGTCTGAAAAAGTTGAGGGTACAGGATGATTTTGCAACAAGGCTTCTTTCTGCTCTTCTTTTTGTTCTTTCTGCGCGTTATCCTTCTTCCTGCACTTATCTTCGTATTTGAGGACTTGTGTTGCTTCTTTCTCCACTTATTTTGTTTCTTTCTGTGCATTTTTTATTCTTTCTTCACATGTCCTATCTCTGTAGGCATAGTTAGAAATTAGCATTTAAAAAACCTTTGAAATTCACAGAAAAAACCATAGGTTTCAGGCACGTTATAGTTAGGAATTAGCATTTAAAAAACCTCAGAAATTCACTGAAAAAACCATAGGTTTCAGGGGTGTTATAGTTAGCTGGACTTTTCACTTGTACAAAACCATTGAAATTCCCCCGTTATAGTTAGTTCAGCTAACTATAACTCGCACGCCCGCAATGCACTGCTGATGACGTCACATATTACCTCACTCATGACATGGTCAGTGACATCACTCATGACATCACTGATGACATCTCAAATGACATCACTGATGACATCACTGATGACATCATCCTTGTGATAGAGTGGCAGACCTCCTCTCACCCTAATATAACCTTTGATACACACATTCAAAAATAGAGACTAACATTTTCAAAACAATGGACATACCAATACCAGTTACAACAACCTCTTCAGTAATTCTAAGATCCACATACACATCCACTCATTCACCAACAGTCCTATACAGTCACTCATACATGTACTCACTCATCATATGTACTCACACACCTATACATCCTATTACACAATGCCACTCATCCATAGAGTTACTCACACACATAGTCACTCATGCTAATAAAGAATCAAACATACATTTACTTGCATATACAGTTATACACACACCACC
Source organism: Triturus cristatus (assembly GCF_964204655.1). Lineage (NCBI taxonomy): Eukaryota > Metazoa > Chordata > Amphibia > Caudata > Salamandridae > Triturus > Triturus cristatus. The sequence continues at coordinate 946,115,999 of NC_140582.1, forward strand.
ACACTTACTTCTACGGAAACTTACACATACTTAGTCTTTTAAACAATCACTTATAGAAACACATACTTATTCATACAGGAACTCTTTCAATCTCTCACTCTTACATATACTCACATATATACACCAATAGTCACATATACTAGTTTAAAACATATGTAGTTACTAATACAGACACTATTGAGACAGTCATTCACTCACTAACACACCCATACACACACTCATCCACCCATACAGTCCTGCACACATGCTGTGTTCAACACATACAAACAGTGAGTCACTCATTCATGCACCTATGCACTACGTAATACCCCCCACCGAACCATGCAGACACTCAGACTGATACTCAAAAAACCAACTAATAACCTATATAGACACCCATGTAGCTACTCACCAACCCATGCAGCTACTTATACACAAAGTGAGAGACTGATACAGATATTTACATATTTAAACATTACTCACTAAGCCATGTATTCACTATGATACACTTAATCAGTCAGTTACACAATCAATTTTTCAAAAACAAATCATAGGTAACAGGGGTGTTATAGTTAGCTGGACTTTTCACTTGTACAAAACCATTGAAATTCCCCAGTTATAGTTAGTTCAGCTAACTATAATTCGCGCGCCCGCAATGCACTGCTGATGACATCACATATTACATCACTCCTGACATGGTCAGTGACATCACTCATGACATCACTGATGACATCTCAAATGACATCACTGATGACATCACTGATGACATCATCCAGTGAATGTGTGTTTTTCTGAAAATTAAATATGTTTTATATATGTATATCTCAAGGTCGATGGAAGAATAAATGGGTATATAAGTGTTTAAATGGATGATTTGTTTTTGAAAAATTGATTGTGTAACTGACTGATTAAGTGTATCATAGTGAATACATGGCTTAGTGAGTAATGTTTAAATATGTAAATATCTGTATCAGTCTCTCACTTTGTGTATAAGTGGCTGCATGGGTTGGTGAGTAGCTACATGGGTGTCTATATAGGTTATTAGTTGGTTTTTTGAGTTTCAGTCTGAGTGTCTGCATGGTTCGGTGGGGGGTATTACGTAGTGCATAGGTGCATGAATGAGTGACTCACTGTTTGTATATGTTGAAGACAGCATGTGTGCAGGACTGTATGGGTGGATGAGTGTGTGTATGGGTGTGTTAGTGAGTGAATGACTGTCTCAATAGTGTCTTTATGAGTAACTACATATGTTTTAAACTAGTATATGTGACTATTGGTTTATATAAGTGAGTATATGTGAGAGTGAGAGATTGAAAGAGTTCCTGTATGAATAAGTATGTGTTTCTATAAGTGATTGTTTAAAAGACTAAGTATGTGTAAGTTTCCGTAGAAGTAAGTGTGGTGGTGTGTGTATAACTGTATATGCAAGTAAATGTATGTTTGATTCTTTATTAGCATGAGTGACTATGTGTGTGAGTAACTCTATGGATGAGTGGCATTGTGTAACAGGATGTATAGGTGTATGAATACATATGATGAGTGAGTACATGTATGAGTGACTGTATAGGACTGTTGGTGAATGAGTGGATGTGTATGTGGATCTTAGAATTACTGAAGAGGTTGTTGTAACTGGTATTGGAATGTCCATTGTTTTGAAAATTTTAGTCTCTATTTTTGAATGTGTGTATCAAAGGTTATATTAGGGTGAGAGGAGGTCTGCCACTCTATCACAAGGATGATGTCATCAGTGATGTCATCAGTGATGTCATTTGAGATGTCATCAGTGATGTCATGAGTGATGTCACTGACCATGTCATGAGTGATGTAATATGTGACGTCATCAGCAGTGCATTGCGGGCGCGCGAGTTATAGTTAGCTGAACTAACTATAACGGGGGAATTTCAATGGTTTTGTACAAGTGAAAAGTTCAGCTAACTATAACACCCCTGAAACCTATGGTTTTTTCAGTGAATTTCTGAGGTTTTTTAAATGCTAATTCCTAACTATAACGTGCCTGAAACCTATGGTTTTTTCTGTGAATTTCAAAGGTTTTTTAAATGCTAATTTCTAACTATGCCTACAGAGATAGGACATGTGAAGAAAGAAGAAAAAATGCACAGAAAGAAAAACAAGAAGTGCAGAAAGAAGCAACAGAAGTCCTCAAAGACGAAGAAAAGTGCAGGAAGAAGGATAACGTGCAGAAAGAACAAAAAGAAGAGCAGAAAGAAGCCTTGTTGCAAAATCATCCTGCACCCTCAACTTTTTCAGACGGATACTGGTGGTAACTGAGTCTGACTAACCAGTCCTAGAGCCAGTGCTATGTTAAAAGACACTTAGAATACAGTGAAAACACCTACATACACTAGGGAACATTATGCGTTGGGGTCCCCCTGTGATTAGCATGACCTCCTCTGTAAGACCCTAGTATATAATAGGGCAGGGGGATTAAAACTACCTCTTAAAACAGGCCACAGGGCTTTTTTGCACACGGTAACTCAGCCCCCGACCCCTCCCTTCACCACTGTGTACACACGCCCTGTGTCCGTTTTTAGTTGGGAGATTAAGTTCATTTGAATCCTGAGGGTCCCTAGGGTCCAACTAGCCCACTAGGTACCTCCAGTAAGTGCCACAGAGCTGCGTTGCAGAGAGGTGTAAAAAGTGGCACGGCCTGGACCACCTCTCTGCAATGCAGCTCAGTGGCGCTTACTGGAAGCACTTGCTGGGCTAGTTCGCCCCCAGGGGCCCTCAGTATTGAAGGGAAATTATATCCCCAATTTCAAACGTGCCATAGTGCATGTTTGCACACGTCACCTCAGGCCCCGTCCCCTCCCTTCAACACTGTGTAAACGCGCCCTGTGGCTGTTCTAAGTTGAGAGATTAAGTCCCCTTGAATCCTAAGGTTCCCTAGGGGCAAACTAGACCACTAGGTACCTCCAGTAAGCGCCACAGAGCTGCGTTGCAGAGAGGTGTAAAAAGGGGCTTGGCCTCAGAACACCTGTCTGCAGCGCAGCTCCCTGGCGCATACTGGAGATGCCTGTTGGGCTAGTTGGCCCTCAGGGACCCTCAGTATTGAAGAGGAATTAATTCCCCAACTTACAATTCGCCAGGGGGCGCGTTTGCAGAGTGCTGCAAGGAGGGGGCGTGGCTACCGGCACGATGCCAGTCTTTTATTTATTTTAATTTTTAAGAATGGGGCTGTGTGGTTCCCCTTCTTATTCTAATTTATTGGCCCTGAGGACCCCATCCCCCAGGGCCTGTCTCCTAATTATATTTTTTCGACCCCAATCCCCAGGGCTGGCCACTGTTTTTTATTATTTTTAAAAAATATAAATTTATAGACACACCTAGGACATGCTGGACAAACCGTACGTACCTATCACCATGACGATTTGCGTGATATTCATTAAAAGGCGACTATGCATACAATGAATCCACGTGGAATGTATTTACACCACTAGTGAAGCTCTGACATGTCTGATGTCCTATCGTGCCTAATCCCGGTAGACACCCTTGTCGTTTATTTATACAAACATGGGTAGCTATTGACGAGCACATTTAATACACATGCACACCAAGCCATTCAAAGGGGATTCGACAAAAATTCGACCAAAACTATGCAAGAAACCCCCCTCATGGTTAATAAAACACACATCCACTGCCGGATGTGTAATACTTTTTATTTTACTCTCTGGAAAGGGGACGAACATCACTTGAGAGTCACAGCGCGCTCCTGGCAGAGCCCAATGCTGTGTTACACCCACCATTGCCTGCTGAGTGCCACACACCTCTGTGTTGTATTCCACTAGCTAGTGCATATGCTATGACACTCTCTAGCCCATGTGCACTGTAACACCACCCCGTGAATATGTCATGCCACACTTGTCTTCGCACGGGTTATATTGCCCCATCTAACGTGCCTTCCTCGATGCCTATGTTATAACGCACAGTGCTATGCCATACATATTACAATCTGGGATCCATATCTTTGTCACAGTGCATATGCAACGTTACACTCCCCAGCACATATTTTATATTACAACTTTAGAGACTAGTTAGGTTACACAACACTGCCCTGTGCATATTACACTCCAAGGCGCATATCGCATAGCACGCGCTAGTGCCTGTGCTATCTCGCGCTCTCCAATGAATCTGTAATTGCGCACAATGTATTGCATATTATATTTCACGCCCGGTTCATCTTATATCACACTTTTTGGTGCATAGTTTATACCATACACTATATCTAGTTTTCATTTTCAATCGTGCTCTCAGGACTATGTTCTATATAACACTGTGTTCACCTACCCTTTTCACGGGCATTACATTTTGCGATAGGGGGTGGAGGGTCAGGGGGTGTTTCTGCCAAGTGAGCCCGGAGTCACAGTCACAAACGTCCTCTTCTTCCTGAATAAAAGTGAGATTATGCTGCATACTTGTTCATATTTTAAGTAGTTCGCACAGACACACGTTTTAAAAACAATAAAGTTCCTAATACCCACCTTCTCTGAACAGTTAGCTTGCTGCCCCCTCCTCCCTACCCTCTGTTGTGTGAATCCATGGAATAGCCTCCTCCCTCCTGCCATGCATGGTCTGATGTGCTGCCACTGCCCTCAATTTAGTATGATGTACCAGTCCACTCCTCCTGCCCTCCATTGCCCAATTATATGCCCCATCATTGACCTCCTGCTTAAACTCTGTGCTTAGCTTGCTGCCCCTATTCTCCTTCCCCCTGCCCTCCTATGTCTTTGTGCATGCCCCTGCTCCATCCTTTTTGTCCACCATGTTCCATGGACCTGCCACTCCTGTCTACTCTGAGTGTTCTGTTGAGCTGCCACTCCCCTCCCACCTGCCTAGCATTGTCAGATGACTGTAACCTGTCCCTGCCACCTCCACCCTGCCTGTCCACATGCCATGCCCCTATCCTCTTCCTCCTGTCCTACATGGTCCATTGTACTGCCACACCCTTCTGCCCTCCCTGGTCTGTTGTGCTGCAACTGCTCCTCCTGCCTGCCCAGTGCGGTCTGTTGTGAGGCTCCTTCCCCTGAACTTTCTTGTCTGTGCACAGGTCCTGACCCTCCCTTCTATCCTCCATCGTCCTTTGTGCATGCCCCTGCACCCTCCTTCTTGCCCATCATAGCCATTGTGCTGCCACTAACCCTCCCACTTGCCATGCATGGTCTTCTGTGCTGCCATGGCCCCTCCCACCTTCCCTGTGTGGTCAGTTAGCTGCCCCTGACCCCCTCCCACCTTCCCTCCATGGTCTGTGTGTATGCCATCACAGTCTCAGTGTTGCTCTTCATGGTGTGTCTTGTTTCTAGTGCCCATCCTGCCTGACCTCCATGGCTATCTTGCTGCTCCTGCCCTGCCCCCTTGTCCCCAGCCCTCTGTTTACATGTGCAGACCCCTACTCCCTCCCTCCTGGCTTGTCTGTTCCATTGTAATGCCCCTGATCCGTCCCTCCTGCCCTTTATGGTCTGTTATGCTGCAGCTTTCTCTCCTGTCTGTCCATTATGGTCAGCTAGCTACCATTGCCTCTTGCCCCTCTGTTCTCTGTTGTCCATGTGCATGGTCCTGTCTCCTCCCTCTTGCTTTCTATGGATTGTTGTGCTGCACTCCCGTCCCGCATGCCCTGTGTGGTGTATTGTGCTGCTGCAAACCCTGATGCCTGCCCTACAGGGTCAGTTTGGTGCACCTCTCCATGTCCCTCCTGTCCTCTGTTATCCAAGTCCATGTTCCTACCCCATTTCCTTCCATGATCCAATGTACCATACTTGCGAACATTTTGAACTTGGTAAGAGGGAGATTTTGAAAAAAAACTGGGGTATTGATTTTCCCCTTTGAGTTACATTGAAAAAGAGGAGTTTGTAGACAGGAGACAGATCAAATAAAGCCCATTTGAGCTTAAAAACATTGGACGTTTCCTGGCTGAATCGGGTCTGTTGGCATGTATGGTTGTACTACCATTGCCTCTTCCTTCTGCCCACAATGGTCTATTACATTGCCACAGCCTTTCTTGCAAGTCCTGTATTGTTGGTTTGTTGCCCCTGCCCCCCTTTCCACTGCCCTCCATAGTCTGTTGTGCTGCCACGGCCCTTCCTGCCTGCTCAGTGTGGTTAAATTGTTGCCTTTGCACCCTCCTACCTGCCTTCAATTTTCAGAGTCCGTGCCCCTGGCCTCTGCCTCTCAACAGTATCCTAATGAACAACTAGATTGCTAACATTCTATATTTATTACAAAAGTGTGGAACACCTGACGTCATCTTGATGTAATCAAAACTGTAATACCTAGAGCATTTCCTTTAGAAATTACATATATGAGAGGGTCTTATTGGCATCAAAATTATGGTTAGTGCTCTAAAAGTCTAAAATAAGGACATATTTTCTGAGTTTTCAAATAGCGACAAAGCACTTTTAAATTATTTGTTATCTTTATGTTTTTTTATCCAGTTGACCACTTGATTAAATGTTGCACTTAGGGGAGAGGATGTGGTGTTACTTCCAGAACTGCAGACTTTGCAACTGGGGAACCAGGTTGGAGTTTCTGCTTCAGCTCGACATTCTGTGATTCTGGTTAAATCACTTAGTCTCCCCATGTCTACAACCAAAATTAATTTGTTCTTGTGTGATGTAACCAATGCTCATGTAAAGCACTCCAATACCTGACAAGTCTGCACTATATAACACTGCAAAAACACAAAATAATAAGTGTTTTTCACACTTCTGTCATTGGGCTATATTTGGGCTACATCTGGGTGATTTTGGGCTACATTTGGGCTCTTTTGTCTCCGGTGGCCATCTTGGGAGATTTATTTGTTATGAAGTTTCCTAATTTCCTCATGTACTGCAGTCTCCTCAGTAGGAAAGGCTTTCAGTTTTTTACTTTGATTCCATCATGAAGGTATTCAGATATGTCACACATTTGCCATAAATTAGGAATGTTAGCACTCTAGTTGCTCATTAGATCACTGTAGTAAAACTACTGTTCACCATGGAAGTCTGCTCCTGGTATTAAAAGTGCATCTTTCAGTCTGCATGTCAGAATATTTTAATGAAATAGAAGAGGATTTGAGAAGTCACTAAAAAAATATGCCCTCATTTTCTTTGTTCAGCATTAATCATAATTTCTATGGCAAAATGAACCCCCTCATTGTGTTCCTTTTTAAATTAAATGTTTTAAGTGTTACAAGTTTATTCCAATCAAGATGGCTTCAGGTGTGCCATACTTTTGTCATAATGAAGACAGTAAGCGCTCTAGTTGTTTTTAAGAACACTCTGGGACATTCTGTCATTGGGCTATACTTGGGCTACATCTGGGTGATATTTGGGCTACATTTGGGCTCTTTTGTCTCTGGTGGCCATCTTGGGAGACTTATTTGTTATGAAGTTTCCTAATTTCCTCATTTACTGCAGTCTCCTCAGTAGGAAATACTTTCAGTTTTTTACTTTGTTTCCATCAAGAAGGCATTCGGATGTGTCACACATTTGCCATAAAGTCAGAATGTTAGCACTCTTTTTGCTCATTAGATCACTGTAGTAAAGCTACTGCTCACCAGGGAAAACTGCTGCTGGTATTGAAAGTGCATGTTTCAGTCTGCATGTCAGAATTTTTTTAATGAAATAGAAGAGGATTTGAGAAGTCCCTCAAAATGTGCCCTAATTTTTCTTTCTGCAGCACTAATCATACTTTTTATGGAAAAATGAACCCCCTCATTTTGTTCCTTTTTAAATTAAATGTTTTAAGAGTTACCACTTTAATCCAAGCAAGATGGCTTCAGGTGTGCCATATGTTTATGCGCCCCCAGTGGGCTTTGCTGAGTGCAAATAAAGTTACGTGCTTGCTGGGATTTGTAGTCCAGTTTAAATTGGAGCTTGCATATTTTCCCTAAGTGGGTTCTGTTCTTCCCCGTATTTATTTCAGCAGTGCTTCATACCTTTAGTAGGTCTTTGGATGAGGCGCCGGTTTGTTTTAATCTGCATACACTGTGCTGGAAACAGGCGTGGATTCAGTTCCTGCCACACAGCCCCTCTTAGCAATCTCGAAGTGGTGCAGTCCTTCACGACAGGGCTGCCGTGTAGAAAAGTGTTCAAACAAAGTGCCCAAAGCATTCAAGGACGCACTCACGATGTATGCAACCATCCGGTTTATTTGAAGGAGAAAACCAGCGTCTTCAATCCATCTTCCACAATCATGAGCCTGACGTGTTTCGAGGCCAAAAGCCTCTTATTCATAGGCGTCGTGAGTGCGTCCTTGAATGCTTTGGGCACTTTGTTTGATGACTTTTCTACTTTATGGCTTGATCACGCTCGTAAAAATACGAATCCACCATGTTTAAATACATCTTTTCATCATATTCAAAGACGGACTCACCCACACAAGTGCACAAAATGTTCTCGCAACTATCGCGGCCATCTTGGAATATCCGGAAAACTCTTAAATATCCCATACGTTATCACACATTGAATAACATTTAATATTGTAGCTTATCAATAACGATATTTGCAGTGTGTTATTCTTCGATGCTGAAAAATATCAATTCCATATTACGCCTGTTTAGAAAGAAAATAAATAAACATGAAGCCGATGTTGAAAAACGCAAAGCCAGCAAGTTCAACAGAGACAGACTGGTCTATACAAATGGCCGTATATACACTTTTGCCAGAAAATACGATTCATATAGGAACCGCGTGGTCATGGACAAACACAGTGGGTATGAGACACCTGGAACAGCGGAGAGCTCTGAATTGAGCTCAGCAGATGAGGAACAAAATGCTTCAAGCCTGGATTTTTCCGGGGAAATGCGCCTAATGCAAATGATCACGCGACAAAGAGGGAGAGGTCGAGGATCAACACGGGGAAGAGGACGATCACAACCCCCAGACGAAAACAAAGAAGAGGGGGCAAGACCCAAAAAAGGAAGAGGAAGGACAAAGCAAAACTGAAAAGAAATCTATCAAAAACCAATCTGATTGTCAACATCTCTAATAAAATCTTGAGTGAAGCACAAATCTCACTGCTCAATAAAGGATTAACATTCTGCCCTAACAAACTAACAAAAACATGGATCTAGCAAATATACGCATTGACCTCTACAAATTTTGCCGAAAAGTTAAACTTAAGAAGTATTTTGAAGAAAAAAAGTCTAAACAGTTGCCAATACCTACAAGTCAAGAAATTCCATCTCTGAGTATAAAAGATATTCCAGCCCTTAGAATAGCAACTTCATTGCAAACTGGATTGAGCATACATGCAGAAATTAACCAACCCTCTCAAGAATCTGATCTACAATTTTGCCAAACAATGGCATATGAAACCAACAGAGGTGGAAACAGTGGTCTCAAAACTAGATCAACTTTTTGTCCACAACTTCCCCCGGGAAATAAAATCGATCTATTCCACAAGATTATGGTAGAGGAATTCAACAAAATGTCAATATCCATCCCACGTCAATTTCAAAGAAAAACATAAAAAAGAAAAAGACATGGAATCTCACACCAGAAGAACATAAGGCATTGCAAGAATTAAGAGAAGATCAGAATATAATAATAAAGGCCTCAGACAAAGGCGGGAATATTGTTGTCCAAACCTGTGATATAAAAGAAGCCTATAGACAATCTAATATTGAGGAACATCACGAGAAGCTCAAAATAAATCCCATCACAAACTGGACGGAGGAATATCATCATAAACTTCTAGCATGGAAAGAAAGAAACCTAATTGACTTGGAAGAATACCTGTACTTAAAAACGGACCACCCTATTACGGCCACTATTTACTTTCTTCCAAAGATACACAAATCCACCACAAATCCACCAGGTAGACCTATTGTTAGTTCCATTGGTTCTCTGTTGGAATCAACATCTCGATTCATAGATATTTTTCTGATGAATTACGTCACAGCATTACCATCATACTTAAGGGACACAATGGATTTCCTGAAAAAAATTTAAAAAATTGTTTGGAAAGAAAACTACATTATGGCCTCAATTGATGTATCATCCTTATACACCTCCATTTTTCATTCTGATGGAATAGCAGCAGTTAAACTATTCTTGGATACCAGACCAATCTGCCATTTGGAACATACAGATATGTTACTACAAATGCTCACGTACTGTCTGACACACAATGTCTTCCTATTTAGAGGGGATCTCTTCTTACAAAAGCAAGGGACCGCTATGGGGACATCTTTTGCCCCAGCGTATGCCAATCTATTCATGGCCGTATGGGAGACAGAGGTCTTGAAAGAAGAAAAATCAAGTAACATAAGATCTTGGTCCAGGTATATTGACGACCTTCTCATTATTTGGGAAGGGAATAATGATAGACTTATGAACTTCCTTGACTCACTTAACATCAACAAGTACAACTTAACTTTTACCTCCACTACAAGTGCCACAAACATCATATTTCTGGATGTCGAAGTCTTCATTACAAATGGAAAAATCTGCACCAGAATGCACAGAAAACCAACTGCCAGTAATGGTATCCTACAGGCAAATAGTGGGCATCCACAAAATCTAAAATGGATCATCCCCTATGGGGAAATGCTGCGAGCAAGAAGAAATTGTTCTGAACTCCCTGATTTCAATTTACAACTACAAGAAATGAGTGAACGCTTCCTACAACGAGGATATCCCTTGGAGGTAATTACCACTGCTGTACATAGAGTCAGTTCCAAGAAAAGACCTGACCTTCTACAAACCAACCTAGAGAGCCACAGATCAAACAACAGAGAAGCTGAAACAACAACAAGGCTGATCGTCGACTTTAACAACCAAAGTAATGACCTCCAAAGAATCATACGGAAATATTGGGAAATATTGTTGTTAGATGAAACCGTACATAAAGTTCTATCCTCAAGACCTAGGATTACTTACAGAAAACCTGCATCTTTGGCCGATCTGTTGACACATAGTCACTTCGAACTTAAACCAGAAATAACCCCATCCTGGTTGAATACTCCGGGATTCTGGAAGTGCTCGAAGTGTAAAGCGTGTGAGCACGGCAAAAACACAACAACATATCAATTGCAAAATGGCCATGATGAAAAAATTAAGGATCACATAACCTGCGAATCTAAATTCGTCATCTATATTTTGGAATGCCCATGTAAAAAATTGTACGTATGGAGTACCATCAATAAACTCAAACTTTGCATTTTACAACATTTACGTGCCATTAGAAACAAAGACTTCACTTATCCAAAGGCAAAACACTTCTTCGAACTCCACTCCTGTGATTGTAAACAACTAAAATACTTTGGCATTAAAATCGTCAAACAAAAAGAGAGGGGTGGCAATAGAGTTCTTGAATTAAGAAGAGCGGAGTCTAAAATGATTTTATCGATAGGTACAGAAAATCCATGGGATCATAACTTGGACGCTGAATTACATGTTCATCTATAAGAACAAAACCCCAAAAGAAAGAGATAAAGGACGAAAGAGGATGACGATATTCGCAAGGTTTAAACATCACAACTTACCTCGAATCAACCTTGGCACCGTTTGATCCTGAAATCTTTATGGACTTATTGTATATCACTGCTACTCCTACAATCACTCTCTGTGACTGATCTCATTAATCACATCTATTTGCAATTTTTGTTCACATAAAGGAGGAAGGTTGTTAGAAAAGAAATCCCTTTTATTAAAAAATTATATGTGTCACCCTTACCCTATATCAGCGAAACACATCATGTACTTTACTATGACACAATAGAATCGGACATATTGTGAAAACCGGAACTCTTATCTAATTCACTTATCAATTAATGTATCACTTTCATTTCTGTTGATTACAGTCATGCTTATCAAATTGATTGGTTTAATATATAGATAAATGAGAGCTCCGCTCCTCGATCAATATGTGGAGATGGAACGATATGTGTGCAAATTCATTAATTGTTGAGTAATAGAAGAAACTGCACATACTATAGCACGGATTAATTGAATGAATATTACGCACTCATAGATTTTGTTTGCATCTTCAATCTGAGATTTTTTGTTTGCATCTTTAATCTGTGTATTTTGACTCATGCTGAGCTTAATATAGGGGAAGTGACAATAATTATTTGGGAGACACACAAAAACCATCATGCCCTCCACTCCTCCCAAGAAAACATTGGTACTTTACCATGACTTCAATTTTGCACTAATCTTGCACTATAATTGCAATTTGAAATTTTATGTTTCCTTTCTAAAAATATGGATTAATTTGAAGCACATTCTGAGGTAAATCAACCTTTACTTTAAAATAATTATCGTTGCATTTAAATGTCCAGTATGTCCTCACTGTTTATTTAAAAAGTACTCGCACTGGCACTTTAAATAGACACTCTGGGCTTTGTGATTCTATGGTCCAGTCGAAGGCCAAGTGCCGAAACGCGTAGACCGTCTTTTATTCGTGTGTGACGCCTTGTTTCAACTTGAAAAGAATAAATATTACCTTGAGTGGTGCTGTGATCCTTACCTGCGAATACCTCTGGGAGACCGAGGGAGAAGTGAAAGGAATTTTGCGATATATATATATATATATATTTTGTCCATGTCTATTGTGCTATTTATGCGCTAGCCAATCGTTTCACATTTCTCATTTGCACTAGCACTTTAAAATCAAACCTGCTTAGCCTCGGCGTCATGTGATCAAGGCCTCCCGTAGGCTGAAACGCGTCATGCAGGCATTGCTGTGAGATAAATAAAAACTACTCACTCGCTTTTTGGGTCAGTGTTCGTCTGTTCCTGCTCTCCTCGTGATTGCTGGTTTGCAGGAGTGTTTCTGGCGAAGTCTTTCGTTATATATATATATATATATATATATATATATATATATATATATATAGATAGATATATATATATATATATATATATATTCACTGAAAAAACCATAGGTTTCACACATGTTATAGTTAGCGGAAATTTTACTGATAAAAAACCAGTGAAATTCCCCCGTTATAGTTAGCGCAGGCAACTATAACTCACGCGACCGCAATCCTCTGCTGATGCTAATACTGTATTTAGACACTTATTTGCCCATGTCTTCTTCCATACATTTTTAGCTATACATATATTACAAATATTTTTTTTTCATAAAGACACATATGTCATCAGCAGAAGATTGCAGTCGCGTGAGTTATAGTTGCCTGCGCTAACTATAACGGGGGAATTTCACTGGTTTTTTATCAGTAAAATTTCCGCTAACTATAACATGTGTGAAACCTATGGTTTTTTCAGTGAATTTGCAAGGTTTTTTAAATGCTAATTCCTAACTATAACGTGTGTGAAACCTATGGTTTTTTCAGTGAATTAGTACGGTTTTTTAAATGCTAAGTTTTTTTCCCTTATAATAAGCCCTGTACATTTGGTGGCCTTCGGCCACCAAAAGCACAGGGGGTGGGGTAAGTGTGGATAGTGTTTTTTGCCCTTAACATAAGCCCTGTGCTTTTGGTGGCCTTCGGCCACCAAAAGCACAGGGGGTGGGGTAAGTGTGGATAGTGTTTTTTTTATTTTTATTTTTTTACCGTACGCTTACGGTAAGCGTACGGTAAGCGTACCCCGCGAAATTGCCGAAAAAAAAATAAAACCGTTTTTGCACTTGGGGGATGTTTGGGGACTCCCTCAACATGACTATGTGGGAGGGAGTTGTCAAAACAGCCCCTTTACATGTTTTTGGGCTTGATATTTTAAAAATCACTCTCAGTGCGAGAGACAAAATGGCGGCCGCCGCTTCCTGGTTTCGGCCGATTCGAATGTTTACTAAGATCTAAGAGCCAATCAGAATCGCGCTCGCGCACGCTACCGTACGCTTACCGTAAGCGTACGGTAAGCGTACCGTAAGCTGGCTCAGATATATATATTGATTTAAAGGCTATTTTCTCAGAATCTACTGAACAGATTTACACCAAACCTACAAAAGGCACTTCCTTGACCTAGGGACTACCTCTCTGCCAAATTTTGAGTAATTCTGTTCAGCCGTTCGGGCTGTAGCTCGTTCTAAAGGTCCTATGGAAAAATGCATGGGAAAAACGCGTTTTGGGACCCCCCTTTTATCTCAGCCCCCGCTTGACGGATCCCCCCGAGACTTTCAGGGTAGGAGCGGAGCGTAGCGCCCCACCTATTTTGAAAAATTTGCGAGGATTCGTCGACCGCCGCCAAAGTTATTCAAAATAGAATGTTGAGGTTTTCCTATGGAAACGTGGTCCTAACTATAACTACCTACTGGCTATCGCCAGTAGGTAATATATATATATTACCTACTGGCGGTCGCCAGTAGGTAGTTATAGTTAGGACCACGTTTCCATAGGAAATCCGCAACATTCTATTTTGAATAACTTTGGCGCCGGTCGACGAATCCTCGCGAATTTTTCAAAATAGGTGGGGCGCTACGCTCCGCTCCTACCCTGAAAGTCTCGGGGGGATTCGTCAAGCGGGGGCTGAGATAAAAGGGGGTCCCAAAACGCGTTTTTCCCATGCATTTTTCCATAGGACCTTTAGACACAGCTACAGCCCGAAAGGCTGAACAGAATTAATAGAAATTTGGCAGAGAGGTAGTCCTCAGGTCAAGGAAGTGCCTTTTGTAGGTTTGGTGTAAATCTGTTCAGTAGATTCTGAGAAAATAGCCTTTAAATCAATATATATATCTGAGCCAGCTTACGGTGCGCTTACGGTACGCTTACCGTACGCGTACGGTGGCGTGAGCGAACGCGATTCTGATTGGCTCTTAGATCTTAGTAAACATTCGAATCGGCCGAAACCAGGAAGCGGCGGCTGCCATTTTCTCTCTCGCACTGAGAGTGTGGATTAAAATACAAAGCACAAAAACATGTAAAGGGGCTGTTGAGGGAGTCCCCAAAGATCCCCCAAGGCCAAAAACGGAATTTTTATTTTTTCGCTAATTTCGCCGATTACGCTTACCGTACGTGTACGGTAAAAAAATATTTTTAAAAAAAAATTATCCACACTCTCCCCACCCCGTGTGCAAATGGTGCCCGAAGGGCACCATTTGTGCATAGCCTATAAAATATGTGAAAAAATAAAATATTACCTTTCAAAACGAGGTGCATCATATGTCCTCCATGTGCGCACGGTGCGCGAAGCACATCGTGCGTACATGGCCCATCTAGCGTAACGTGGGCACGCGGTGCGCGTAGCGCACCGCGTGCCCACCGTGCGTGCACGGCACTAACTGCGTAAAGTGGGCGCGCAGTGCGCGAAGCGTACCGCGTGCGCGCACGGAACGAACTGCGTTAAGTGGGCGCGCACGCCACGAATGGCGTAAAGTAACTTAGCATTTAAAAAACCGTACAAATTCACTGAAAAAACCATAGGTTTCACACACGTTATAGTTAGGAATTAGCATTTAAAAAACCTTGCAAATTCACTGAAAAAACCATAGGTTTCACACATGTTCTAGTTAGCGGAAATTTTACTGATAAAAAACCAATGAAATTCCCCCGTTATAGTTAGTGCAGGCAACTATAACTCACGCGACCGCAATCTTCTGCTGATGACATATGTGTCTTTATGAAAAAAAAATATTTGTAATATATGTATAGCTAAAAATTTATGGAAGAAGACATGGGCAAATAAGTGTCTAAATACAGTATTAGCATCAGCAGAGGATTGCGGTCGCATGAGTTATAGTTGCCTGCACTAACTATAACGGGGGAATTTCATTGGTTTTTTATCAGTAAAATTTCCGCTAACTATAACATGTGTGAAACCTATGGTTTTTTCAGTGAATATATATATGTATACATATATATATATAACCTACTGACGGTCGCCAGTAGGTAGTTATAGTTAATGGGACCAAGTTTCCATAGGAAGAGCATTTTTTGTTTTGCTTATAACTTTGGCACCGTTTGATAAATCTTCATGAAATTTTACAAACTAATTATTTGTTCATATCAGCTCCCATGTTGAAAGTTTGGGGGTGATTCATCAAGGGGGGGCTGAGAAAAAATGGGGTCCCAAAACGTGTTTTTTCCATGTCAATTTCCATAGGAAACTTTAGACAAGGCTACAGGTTGAACGCGTGAACGGAATTACCCCAAATTTGGCAGGGAGAAGGGTCTTGATCTAGAAAGCACGCTTTTGTTTATTTGGTATAAATCCGTTCAATAGTTTTCGAGAAGTATAGAAACTTACAGATATTGATATTTGGGAATTCTGTCATCTGATTGACTGAGGCGTTACGAGCACGAGCTTGCTGCTTACTGGTTGGGAGCGCTGCGAGCGGTTGCAACTAGGAAGTGTTGGCCGCCATTCTGTGATTCTGTCGAAGCCAGTAAGAGGAAAAAAGAGTGAAAAAAGTAGGAAAGAGGAGGGTAGGAGCACTGTAACCTCTGTAGGGTATTTAGGGTGTGCTATAGAGGGGGTGCGATGCGAACTACTCATACCTACTGGTCTGAAAGAGCTGGGTACGGAAATTAAGTGAGGTATTGCGTAGAGTCTGATGCTGCTAAAGTGAGCTGCTGCGGGAGTCGGGGATGAAAGCGTGAGCCTAAACCGTGTGTCTTATGGTGTGAAGTCATGTGCCCTGGCCGCTGCAGCACACCTGTGAAAGTAGTGTCAGCATGTGTTTATACCTACTAGGGCGAACTACTGACTGCTACTGGTTTGAAAGTCCTGGGGTACGGAAAATATGTGAGGTATTGTCTAGAGTCTCATGGTGCTAAGCTGAGGTGCTGCTGAAGTCGGGGATGAAAGGGTGAGTCCAAACTGTGTGTCATATGCTGTGAAGTCATGTGCTCTGGCCGCTGTGCCACATCTGTCAAGTAGTGTCAGCATGTAGTTATATCTACTCGGAGGAACTTTTGTTTCGAACATTGTAACTTGTGTATGGTGCTTAGGGGGTGTTATACAGGGAGTGCGAAGGTAAACTTGCACGTATCAAATCAATACGGTATTTGTAAAGCACAAACTACTCACCCCTATGGGTCTGAAGGCCCTCGAGGCCGGCGTGGAAATTATGTGAGCTATTAAGTGTGCTATTGCCCAGAGTCACATGGTGCTGAGCTGAGGTGTCCAAAGGTGTCCTTCATAAGGATTTCCAAACCTACCCCAGTCAATGTGCCTAGGTCATTTCCACCACAATGCACAATCATGAGGTCAGGGTGTGGAAGATGCAAAGAGGTTTCAACCAAAGGTACCAATTGGTGCCACTTCAATCTTCTCTGTGCAAACCATTTAATGTCCACATTTTGTAAACCTAGGTCTAAGTCAATACGTCTGTGTTCTGCATACCTCTTGCACCAGAAAATATAGCTATGTCCTACGATCCATACTAGCATTTTGAAGGTATGGCAGGAAGGTATGGAAAGATGACTGTAGCTCATGCAGTTACTTGGTAGAATAAGAGATATTTTTAAAGATGGGGAACTACTTTGTTTTGCCATACAAAACGATACGTGATTGGGAGATGAAAATCATTCTTTTTTAAAAGTAGGGTCCACATTAGTTTTGTGGAAAAGCATCTTTGTGATTGGTTAAGAAAAAGCAGTTTCAACGTGGAGTACATATCATAGGATAAACTTTGCTCAACTCAACCACACCTGCTACTTGCATTTGGAAGCACTGTTCGAACTTAAAACAATTGTGAACTTTTAACCTGCACGTGCTGTTAAATGTTCGAGAAAATGTTGCAAAAAAATATCGTTAAGTTTAAAGAAAATTGATGAACTTTTAACCTGCACGTGTTGTAGAATGTTCTAGAAAGTGTGTTGATAGAATACGTTGCACTTCGGACTTCTATGTGTTGTTAAATATTTAAAAAACGGTTTATATGGAAAATTAAAAAGAAACCAATAGAGAGAAGTTTTAAAACCTAAAAGAAACAAGGAACTATTCTAATTTGTTCTTTACATGTATTTATGTGTGGAGCAACAAAATTATAGACACAACAGCACCAGGAAGAGGAAGAAGCAGGGAGTGGGGGAAGATGGGCAAAATGGCACACATGCACAATTAAGTACAGCACAAGTATAGACAAACAATGGCCAAAATGAAACACACCAACAAGGAGCACAAGTCACTCAACCTGCCAACATCACACCACTGAATGAGCATAGAAGTGAAAACCACGCTGCATTCATACAGGATGTGTACAAAGGCCAGTCGTTGGTGTTGAGGGATGTCTGCGACCATGGTCATCATGGATGAGATGCCCAGCACGTGACACATGGGCGAGTTCACTGTGTGTTACGTTGCCAAACAGCTGCTCCTCCCTCCCACGAGCCCCCACACTTTTGTACGGTGCACTGTTGTATCTCATGCACTCGTACGGCACACCATTGTAATGCCTATTTGTGCATGTCCTGCTACATACCAACTACACCATCACAGTGCCGTTTGGAGGTGGTGCATGCCACTTTACAACATCGACTACTGCAGCCCTTGTGGCAGGCCACACCAGAACACAGAGACACACTTACCACACTTCCTGTACACGGATATGTCCGAGACACTCCGTTCCCCTTGCCGGATAGGCACACCCCTGCGCTGACCTGTGTACCCCGGACCACTACACGCCGGTTGTGCATGCAGGAGGATGTGTGCGTAGCTATATGTCCAGGCTCACTGCAAACGCTGAGGTGACAGCACACTGTGATGTTGCAGGGTTTGTGCCTATCATGCTAAGACAATGACCACAGGGACACACTTTCTCAGATGCGGGTTTGGGGGGCGTTGGCGGTCCTGGAGTTGTTGCGATCAGTCTTGTGGCCCTTATGGGTATCCCTGTATCATGCTCATTGACTCTATGGCACCTGTGGCTGTGCTGGTGTGACTCTTGGCTGTGTTCCCTTTCATGGTGCAGGTAGTCGTCCTGCTTAACACCAGCAGAAAGCAGGTGTAAAATCCCTGGTGCTAACGTGGCTTATCGCCGGAATTTGTTTCGCATTGCAGTTGGTGTGAAAGTTGTGATGTGATTTTTTTCGTGTGCAGAACAATATACGAACTGAGCAGTGTATCTCGTAAAGATGCAGCACCTGACGCACTATTCCCAATCAATATAAATACAATGAGATTTCTTAATTGATTTTGTGTGTACACTGTAAGTGCAGCCACTACCTCAGTGCAATTCAATGCAGGATTTTAGTATTTAGAATAAATCGGAAAGGTGCACCTCGTGTCTTTTTGCACGGGAAAGGCTAGTCTGCATTTCATTATCAGCACTTTAATGGAAGTAAAGATGGGATAAATCTAACACACTATTCAGAAGTTGGTGCAAACTGCAGACATCACCAGTATTCCCGCGATAAGTGCCCCAAAATTTAACACCATGGTGGACTCCATCAAATAACAGTAATAAGAACAAGAAAGAGTCACACAGCAGTTAAGAGAACAACCAAAAACGTTATTATTTTTTTTAACTTCATTTTTTTATAAACATAAATCTGTAAACGATAAACTATTTTCAAACCTTATTTTTTTATTAACATATATATGAACGATAAACTAATAAACAAAAACTTTCAAAATTAATACAAAACAACAAGGCGGAACACGCCTGTGGGGACCAGAGACACAGAGAAACAGAGAAGGAAGAAAAAGCCAGAGAGAAAAAGAGAGGGAAGGAAAGAAAGGGAGTGAGAAAGGGAGAAGGAAGATAGAGAGTTAAAGAGATAGAAGGAAAAGAAGGAAGAGAGAGAGACAGAGACAGAGACAGAGAGACAGACACTGCCGCCCCTGCGCATCGATGAGCAAATAATTATCTGGTGCCACCGGAGTGTGCAGCAGTGGGCACTCCACGTGCCCGTCAAAACTCCGTGCATCCCAGATATGTCACTGAGTCCTGAGTCATGAATGGCGGAGACCACATCAGCTTCTGCGCGGATCTCACAGATGTCGCTGAGTCCTGAGTCATGAATGGTGGAGACCACATCATCTTCTCCACGGCCCGCCAAATTTCACACATGTCGCTGAGTCCTGAGTCATCAATGGCGGAGACCACATCAGCTTCTCCGCGGCCCGGCAGATCTCACACATGTCGCTGAGTCCTGAGTCATCAATGGCGGAGACCACATCAGCTTTTGGGGCCGCTAAGACTGTGGAACTCAAGTCCGTGCCACGTGGTGGTAGGTGTAGGAGATTAGGATCTGCTTCACATGGGTACCCCCACTCTTTGCTGGTGTTTCACTGTTTTTCGACCTTAGTCTGGCTGTGGCCCTGCTAATCAGGACCACAGCCGAGCTGCTTCCTCTCTAAAATGGTTTCCATGTACATTAGGTACATATCTAATTGGATTCTGGAGTGCCTTATAAGCCCCTAGTATATGGTATACTATGTACCTAGGGCATAGGTACCTCAGAGGCCTACCAGGGGCTGCAGCATATATTATGCCACCCCTGGGAAGCACTCCAAAATGGCACCACAGGACTGCTACTGCAACCTGGGTAAGGGTGTGCTTGCACCCCTTACTGTGGTATAGGCTACCTATATCCACACATATATGCAGACACAAATAAACCTATAAGCCACTCCTATGGCAGGCCTTGACAATCCTGAAGGCAGAGTGCTTGGTTTTATGTGAGAGAGTGCCCGAGCATGAGCTGAGCCCCTCTGCAGCTTTCGGAAATACTTCCTTATGGCTGTTCTGTGATACAGCCATACCATATACTCTTAAGTGCATTATAACCTCGGTAAATGCTAATTTTGGGATGGCTGCATCAAAACATGTTATGATTGGTGTCAACCGCTTTGGAATACTACCCCCCTCCCGCCAGTTCTGATGGCGGGGGTAGCATTCCACCTTTCTAGAGGGAGAGACATGTTCACACTGGCTAAACCCGGTAGGACTTTCCTGAGCAGTGGCATCACAAAACGGATGCCTCTGCCACAGACTCGGGTCTGGCCTCCTGCTGCTGACCGAAACTCCGGCAGGGAAGGCCTGGACATTTGGTTTCCTGTCGAGGGAATGTGTATTGAGGCTGGGCGGGAGCACTCTCTGGTGCTTTGAAATCCTGCACTGGGGGCACACTTGGTGTCACTGTGCATACTCCAGTTCAAACCGGTTGCAGGGGCTACCTGCCCCTGCTCTGGCGTGAAACTGGACAAAGGAAATGGGTGTAACCACCCCTCTTTCCCGGCCCACCCATAGGTGGGGCCTTAGAGTTAGTCCATCCCCTAAACTTACTATAAGTATAGGAATCCAGTCCCTAGGACTTTAGATTACCCTGGACTCTGCAACATATATCCTGGACCTTCGATGTTCTACTTTAACTAGAAGACTGAAGAAATCTCCCTTGGGGTCAAAGAGTGACTCCCCTGCTTGGCAGGCACCAAAGAAACAACTGACCGGTCTGCAATTCTGAAGCTCCTGCCAGACGCCGAAGTCTTTGCATCACAAGAGGTGGATTTCCAGACTTCCCCGAGGCTACACTGAGTCCACAGCAAAGCTGAGGCCCGTGGATATCGTGGGTGACGTGGAACCGTGACCCATGGACACCATGAACTTTTGCAGCAACACTATCTTCCTGGTCCTCCTTGAAGTTGTGCTTTGGGCTCCGAGTAGCCCCAGCCTTGAGCACCTCCTGCACTAAAGATTGTTGGCCTCCACTCCACGAGTGACCCGTGGGCCAGCTTCCAGTGCAACTGCTTGAGGCTCCTTCGCGATCACTAGCCCATTGGCTACCAGGTCCCCACGAAGGTGACTCCTTTTCTGATTGGGCTTACCTGGTTGCTCCAGACGTGCCCCGACTTACCCTCGCTGGGTGAGTCCCACAGACCTTGCTGGTCTGCACGGCAGTCCTTTCTCTGAATTCCAGTGACTTGCCGTTGCCAAGGCTTGTTGGGTCCATTCTGGACGCCAACACTGCAGCACTCAACAGACTTTGTGGGACAGCTCGAATCTGGCTCGTGGACTTCATCAACGCCTCCTGGACCTCGTGGCGTAAAAATCAAGACACCCATCAACTCACCTGAAGCACCCAACATCTGTGGGCATTGGTCCATCTGGCCCTAGGTCACTGGCAAGTGACCCAGACTCTGTCCCCTCTGCTTTCAGGTTCCTAACATCCTAGATCCAGGCTTGGATATCTCCGGACACTTCTCCTCTTTACGGCAGCAGCAGTTCTTTGCAGGCTTTCATTGAAATCGACGACGCAACCCGACACCAAAAGACACCTATGCACCCGGCTTCCCTGGGTGAGGTAACTCGAGTACTCCGGTGCTCACGTGGATGCTAGCCCTAGAACTTCTTAAGTCGAAAAGGGTTTGGTCCTGACTCGATTAGAAGTGTCCCTAATCTTTAAATTTCCAACCGCGTCATTGCTCATAGAAGATAACGGGAACCCGCGGTTGTGTTTACACACTGCATACAGTCCCCATGGGTCCCCTGTGTCACTACCCTGGGTGGTTCCTTGGGGTCCCAGCGATTCTAGAGGCTATAGGCCTAGTGCCTATCCCAGTCGTGGTTCTTATACCACTTTTTTGGTATATGGTTTGGTACGCCCCTAGGGCCCAAACATGTATTTGTGCTATTACTGATGATTGCTATCTTGTAACTTAAGTACTTCGAACTCCAGTCTCATAAAGAGACTACAGGGGTGTGTGTTAACCTAAATACATATATTTTAAATATATACCTGGTGTGGTTGTCTTTTCATTTGATCATTCAAGAGATTATAGACTGGTAAAACAAGCTGCTTTACATTCCTTCAAGACTTAGCCTGAAGGCTGCTCTCCATAGCTACCACTAGGATAGCTTTCATATAAGGTTGTCTTTAACCATGCACCATAAGGGGTTGTTTGGACTGATACAAGGTGCCCAGTAGAACTAGTGGACAGCATATATCAGGCCACCTTCTCACATTGGTATGCAGCGTGTGGGATTCCAGCTTGCTATTGTTTTACCAGATAATCTCAATTGAATTGATCAACTGAAAACCACTAAAGGTACCTAAGGTACATATAATATCAAGTTTAGCTACAGTAAGTTCACCAGCCAGGAACCAGTGGGTCCCTACCAGGAACCAGTGAGCTCCTTCCCTATAAATATGAGGATCTCACCTTTGCTCAGCTTAGGGCCTTATGTTCCATTAGAAAGCTGAAGACAGGCAATAGTCCATCCACCCAGCATCTCATAAAGATACTGAAACTGGATGATATCACAGGGCCTAGTGGGCCTGATGATGGAGACAGTGTGGGTGGGGCAGCAGCTGAGGGTGGGTCTAGGGTTGGAAACTCCCCTGACCCTAACTCTAATGCTGACCAGACTGGTGACAATGACCAGACTCTGGTGAACACAGACCACCAGGATGAGGATGAGGAGGATGACAATAATGCCGCTTCCTTTATTCCTCCTGGTAGGCCTGCCAACAGGGCTAGAAGGGATAGATCTCTGTCAAGGGGAGCTATCCAGTCTAACTCCTCTATAGGAACCTCTGTTCTCACAGAGGGAGGGAAACCTCCCAGGAGAGGAGAGAGAGATGGCTGAAGTATGAGCAAGAAAAGTTCAACCTCAGAAAGCAGCAGATGGCCTTAGATAGGGAAGCCCTGGAGCTCTACAGAGCTAGTAAAAAGGAGGGACTAGAGTCCCTTGGTGGCAGCAATTTTCCTAGAGATAGGGAGAGGTCTTATGACCATAGAAACCTAAGTAAGATTGTCCCTCCCTACCAGAGTGGGGATGACATCCACAAACGGATAACTGCCTTGGAGAGGGCCTGTAAAGTACAGAAGGTCCCTCAAGGTCAGTGGGCAGCAATCTTATGGCTCTCCTTTGCAGACAAAGGTATAGATAAGCTCCTCACTGTAAGAGAAGAGGATGCTGATGACTACAAAGTCTTGAAAAGTGCTCTCATAGATGGGTTTGGCCTAACCACTGAACAATACAGGTTAAAGTTCAGAGACACCCAAAAAGCACAAAATCAGGACTGGG
This sequence comes from Triturus cristatus, assembly GCF_964204655.1. Classification (NCBI taxonomy): domain Eukaryota; kingdom Metazoa; phylum Chordata; class Amphibia; order Caudata; family Salamandridae; genus Triturus; species Triturus cristatus. The sequence goes on from NC_140582.1 coordinate 946,139,852, forward strand.
TTGACTTTGTTGACTGTGCTGCTAAGGCTCTGGAAGGTTGGTTATTGGGCAGTAAAGTGTGTGACTTCAAAGGATTGTACAATCTGATAATGTGGGAGCAGATTCTTAATAGCTGTTGTGCCAGTACATGGTAGACTCTGATCTGACCTCTCTCCAAGAATTGGGAAAGAAGGCAGACAAATGGGTCAGAACCATGGTGAGGCAGAAAGTACAGAACCAAGGTGGTGACCCTAAGAAGCAAGTTTCCAAAAATTCTGATAAGGGTGGGGACAAGAGTAAAGACCAGAAGTCTTCACAAGGGCCCCAAAAATCTTCAGGTGGGGATTCACAGGCTAACAAAGGGAAAGGCCAAAAGAAATCTTGGTGCAAAATCTGTAAACAGAAAACTCACTGGACTAGTGACTGCACCAAGGCCAATGAAAATACTCCAACCACCACCAATGCCCCTAAGGCACCTGCTCCCCCTAGTGCAGTTACACTTGGTTGTGGGAATACAGAGAATAAGGGTGTAGTAGGGTTGACCCTGGGTTCTGAGATAGACTCTGGCCTAGTCAGAGTACCAACTCAGGCTGTGCTTATCAGTGATGGGGTGTGAGAAAGTGGCTCTGTATATACTGTTTGTTAATAGGTACAGGGTGTACAGAGTGCACAGTCCCCCAGGGTTGACAGAGGTTAAAGTTAGATATAACCTTACTCTCTAAAGTGGTAGCTTGGTCGAGCAGTAAGGCAGTATCAGAGGACAGTGTAAAGCATATGTTGTACACACTCAGTCAGCAAATGGTCTCACACACTCAATAACTGAACTCTAGGCCAATGGTTTATATATAAAAAATATATGATTGTTTTATTTTAGAACCAACAATTGGATTTAAAATATACTTTCTCAGAATGAGATGCTTTATATAATTACTTTTGCAATATGCAATTGACTTTTGTAAACAGTTACAAGTGGTTGCAATAGGCAACTCTATTTTAAACATAACAATGCATTGAGCTCAATGGAAATTTCAAGGTATTTGCAACAGATTACTTTTAGGATTACTTTTGTAATTCCAGGACTGGATCCTAGATTCAGTCCTGGGTCAGTACTTAGAATCAAGTGATGAAAGTCGACTTAATTACTGTGATGATTTTTAAACAATATTTAGCTATTTTAAAAGTTGACAAAATATTTCAAAGAAAACAGTCAATGATTCCCTATGTTCTTGTTACTTTTGTAATCCAGTACTGGGTGCCTAGACTCAGTACTGTGACCTTTATCCAAAACAGGTAATTAATTACATTTTCAGATATTATACGATTTTTAAAGAATATTTAAAGATTGCAGAAACTGACACTTGAAAGAAATTTCACAGAAAAACAGTCAATGATTTCCTATGGGAGAAAATTGGGTTACTGGTGAGTACAGTTGTAAGTTTTTTTCAGAGTCAGGGCTGGGCACCAAGATCCATCACTGGGAGCTCACCTAAGAGCAGGTGAGTATTTTCGTTTTTGTTACTCGGCTGATTTTTGGTGAATATTTTAAGATTTGAAAAGTCCACACTTAAAAGAAATTTCAGGAAAAAGCCAGTCAGTGTTACCCTATGAAGAAAATAGAGTTATCGGTTTAAAGGTAAGTACTCGACTGGCAGAGTTGAGGTTCTGGGCATAGACTCAGGGCTCCCCCAGGGTCAGGTAGGTACAGTTGGTTCACCCTCAGCGACTCTAGGGCGGCCGGGTGCAGAGAGAGTTAGGCCCAATGTTATCCTATGAGGGATAGGGGGTCCTTGGTTGGTGGCTACTGACTAGCAAGCCACGCGGCTGTGGGAGCTGGGCTCCTGGTCACTTACTCAGGGCAAGTGGGGAAGTAGGTAGGTGTAGAGGTTGCACTGCCAGGGCCACTCGGGCGGCTGGGTGCAGGGTGCTTTTGAGCCTTGGGGCGTTCAATTGATTTCAATGAGAAATCTCGGGTTTAGAAAAAGACTGCAAGCTCGGGGACGAGGATTCTTCAGGTGCCACCACCACTTCGAGAGGTAAGTTGGGAAGTTGGAGGATAGGTAGGTACCCCGGGATTGGGCACAGGGGGCCGCTGGGTGCCACGTGCAGGGGTGCCTTTTGGTGTCGGGAAATCTTACCCTCTGTTGATCGCGGTAGGGGGTGCACCTTGTTCTGAGGCTGCAGGCTTCTTCAGGAGTGTCGAGGGAGGTCCTTGGGTGCCGGACTCGGGGTCACAGTCGCCGTGGGGTCATCCTCGTGGTCTTTGTTCACTCAGGCACTTGCCAGGCTTGGCTGGTGCAGAGTGTGCTGGGTTCGCGGTTCCGGGCTGCTGCCAGGGATTAGAGGTAGGTTTTGAGTAGAGCCTCTACTCATGGGAGTCCCAGGGGTTTAGAGCCAAAAGGTAGGCAGGTCCTCCGGGGTTTGTGAGGTTGCTGGCTACAAGAGGTGCCGGGCCGGTAGGGCTGGGGCCAAAGCAGTTGGTGTCCTCCTCTTCTTAGCAGCTGCAGGGCAGGTCTTCTTTCTTCTTGCTCTTCTTTGTATTTTGGAATCTGGAATCTGGGGAAGGAAGGTTCAGGGTGCCCCTAAATACTAGATTTAGGGGCGTTAAAGGTAGGTGAAGGGCAGGGACCAATGGGTCCCTGTCCTGGGGTGGGTACACCCCCTATCCTGCCTCTCTCCTGTGGGAGGGGGGCAGTAGCCTAGTCCTGATAGGGTAGGGCTTCCCATCTTCACGATGGTGAGATCCCAGAGATGTGCTTCACCTCGCCTCCCCCACCTGAGGGGTGGGGTTGGCAGGCTGGCACATCCCCTGTCCTTATTTGGGGTTTCCGGCCAAGCTTCCCGCCAGAGTGGGGGGTTGCAGTGGCCTGGGGAAGCTCACAGAGGCGGCATGCCTTTGAAGCTTCCCCTTCCCATCCTGGGGGAGGAGATTTAGCATCTCGCCCAGGATGTGCATTGTTGCAGGCCCAGGAGAGCAGGGGCTCTCCCACCCAGGGGTCCAGCAACATGTCTGCTGTGTGGCAGCCTAGGCAGCCTCAGAGCAGACGTGGATTGTAGGTTAGGTTTAAGGGGGCATCTCTAAGATGCCCTCTGGGGTGCTTGGTACATTAAATCCCACACTGGCATCAGTGTGGGTTTAATGTGCTGAGAAGTTTGATACCAAACTTCTCAGTCTTCAGAGTTGCCATTATGGTGCTGTGGAGTTCGTGTTTGACGAGCTCTCAGCACCATGTATTCTTAAATGGCAGCACTGCACTTACAGTGCTCAGAAATGGACCTGGGTACTGTAGGGGCACAGGGCTCCTGTTCCTGTGCCCACACCATTGGCATAAGGCACCCAGCTAGAGGGGTGGCTGATGTATGCCATGGCAGGGTAGGTGATGGGCATGGCACACAGGGATGTGTGCCATGTCGACTTTGTTTTGTCTTGCACCCAGACACCCAGCCTGCAAAGGCAGTGTGTGTGTGTAAGGGTACAGGGCCCCTAAGGGTGGCATAATGAGTGCTGCAGCCCTTAGAGGCCTTCCATGGTCACAAGGCCCTGGGTACCTAGGGTACCATTTACCAGGGGCTGACATGTGGCCAGGGTTTGCCAATTTGGGTTTTGTGTGTTTTAGGGAAGGAACATAGGCCCTGGGCACCTGATTGGCAGGAGTCCAGGGCACACTCAGTCAAAGTATATTCAGTAATTCAGCAAAAAGTGGGGGCATACCATGCAAGAAAGATGGCACTTTCTCACATGGGGGCATGGATATGTATCCCTTTGTGAGCCCCAGTAACCTGGTCAAATACAGACAGCAGCCTTTAATTAATGGAGAAGCTTGGGCATTCAGGGACACAGGAGCAAGTGTCACAATGGTGACAAAAGATCTTGTGGATCCTGGGCAGATTAAACTTGGTGAAATGTACCAAGTGACCAATGCTAGCAATGTCAGAACAGACCATTCTCTGGCAGTTGTTAACTTTTCCTGGGGAGGGGTAACTGGCCTTAAGAAGGTTGTGGTAAGTGCAGATCTACCAGTACAGTGCTTGCTTGGCAATGATCTGGAAACTTCAGCTTGGGCTGAAGTGGAACTCAGGACACAAGCAGAAATGTTAGGGATCCCTGCACATGTCTTTGCTGTGACTAGGTCACAGGCTAAAATGTCTAACACTGGACAGGCCCTGGATTCTGGAATAATGGACCAGGTGCCTCACAAGAGGAGGAGCAGAAGGGTTAAGGCAGAGCCTTCCCACCTGTCTCAGGATACTGATCAGTCTCCTCAGGGAGATGATCTTGAGCCTGCAGAAGGAACTATCCCAGAGGAGCTTGAACCTGACCAGGTTGAGTTCTTGGGGACAGGGGGCCCTTCCAGGTCTGATCTGAGCCAGGAGCAGAAAACCTGCCCCTCTCTTGAAACCCTCAGACAGCAAGCTGCTGATAAGGCTGCTGGGAATGCTTGTGGCACCCATAAAGTTTATTGGGATGATGGACTCCTTTACTCAGAGAGTAGAGACCCCAAGCCTGGTGCATCCAGGAGGTTGGTTATATCTCTGTAGTTTAGGGGTTTCCTATTAACACTAGCCCATGATATTCCCCTAGCAGGACACCTAGGCCAGAACAAGACTTGGGACAGAATTGTTCCTCACTTTCACTGGCCTCACATGTCTGAAGACACAAAGGAGTTTTGTTGCTCCTGTGTAACCTGCCAAGCCAGTGGCAAAGCAGGTGGCACTACAAAGGCCCCCCTGATACCACTACCTGTGGTGGGGGTCCCCTCAGGACCACTACAGCACCTGTAGTGGCAAGAGATCTATTGAGTGTGTTCTCAAGTGTAGGCTTTCCTAAGGAGGTAGTATCTGACAGAGGTGCAAACTTTATGTCAAGTTACTTAACTGCTATGTGGAAGGAGTGTGGAGTGAATTACAAATTCACTACTCCCTATCACCCACAATGCAATGGTTTATTTGAGAGATTCAACAAAACCTTAAAGGGCATGATCAAAGGACTCCCAGAGAAGCTTAGGCGAAAATGGGACCTGCTCTTGCCCTGCCTTTTATTTGCATACAGGGAGGTGCCTCAGAAGGGGGTTGGCTACAGCCCATTTGAACTTCTGTTTGGTCACTCTGTCAGGGGTTCATTGTGTTTGGTGAAGGAAGGATGGGAGTTACCTCTCAAGCCCCCAAAGCAAGACATAGTGGACTATGTACTTGGTCTCCGCTCCAGGATGGCTGAGTATATGAAAAAGGCAAACAAAAACCTTGAGGCTAGCCAGGAACTGCAAAAAGCCTGGCATGACCAAAAGGCTGTACTGACTGTTTACCAGCCAGGACAGAAATTGTGGGTGTTGGAGCCTGTGGCCCCAGCAGCTCTCCAGGACAAGTGGAGTGGACCCCACACTATTGTTGAACAGAAAGGAGAGGTTACTTATTTAGTAGACCTAGGAACTCCCAGGAGTCCCCACAGGGTTCTCCATGTCAACAGACTAAAGCCATATGTGGACAGGGCTGACATGGGCTTGCTCATGGCTACTGATGAGGGACAGGAGGAAGAGAGTGACCCACTCCCTGACCTCCTCTTACAGAACCCTGATGATGGGTCAGTTGATGGTGTAGCCTTGGCAGGCAGCCTCACTGCCCAGCAGCAGACTGATTGCAGACAGGTTCTCAATCAGTTCAGAGACATGTTCTCACTGACTCCAAGTCAGACTACCTGGTGCACTCATGAAGTGGACACTGGGGACAGTCTGCCTATTAAAAATAAGATTTATAGGCAACCTGACCATGTCAGGGACTGTATCAAGACAGAAGTCCAGAAAATGTTGGATTTGGGTGTTATTGAACCCTCAGATAGCCCTTGGGCTAGTCCAGTGGTCCTTGTGCCAAAACCTCACACCAGTGGTGGAAAAAGAGAGATTAGGTTTTGTGTGTACTACAGGGGTCTCAATGCAGTCACTAGGACTGATGCCCATCCATTACCAAGGGCAGATAAGCTTATAGATACTTTGGCCTCAGCCAAGTACCTTAGCACATTTGACTTGACAGCTGGCTTTTGGCAGATCAGACTAGCTGATGATGCAAAGCCAAAGACAGCATTTTCTACCCCTAGTGGGCACTATCAATTTGTGGTAATGCCCTTTGGTTTGAAGAATGCACCTGCCACTTTCCAAAGGTTGGTGAATGCAGTTCTCACAGGTCTGAAAGGCTTTAGTGCAGCATATCTAGATGATATTGCTGTCTTTATCTCCACCTCGGAGGATCACCTGGTCCACCTAAGGAATGTTTTGGAGGCCCTGTGTTAGAAATGAGGGGGATCTGGTTGGCGCAGGCAAGCACCAGCGACAAGCAGGGACCCTTTACTTCTACTCAGGGCGAAGGATGACTCTTTAGAATAACCCCTGCTCACCCTCTAGGTGCGTGGCGCGAGCAATCAAGGCTAAACTTCAGGGCGTACACAGGTAAGCATTTGTAATTATACACACAGCAAATACATCGCATGCACCACAAACGGACACCAGGCAGGTTTTATATAAAAATAAGGCTTTTATATCTCTGTCTTTTATGCAGGCTTAATACAAGACCCAGTAACGGTTGAAAGGTTTGGCCACGATATCTAATATTGCGAAAAGTTCTTTTAGTGCGGGCAACAAGGTGAACTGTGGGTCGCGGCGCGCTTCGCGCTGATGTGGCGACCTGGTGGAACGTGTAAGTCGACAGCGAAAACAAACGTTGCGGACCCTGGATCCGATGCGAGCTCGCGGTCGAGCTCGTATGTCACAGTACCTTGTTTCTTTGTAAAGGCGGGTGCGGGCGTCCAGCGGCTCTTCAGAAGGGCGAGGCGGCGTCCGGGGCTCCCGAGCTTCACGGGGGGATCTGGTCCTTCAGGCTTACAGGGGGAGTGGTGCGTCCAGGTGGGCAGGTGAGCAGAGCGGGGCAGCCGGGTACGTTTTCCACGTCCGGGCCGTCCGAGGCTTTTGGGATGCTCACAGCGCCGATTCAGGCGGGTGGGGTGAAGGTGCGCAGCGGGCCTCCAGCCGGCGAGGTGACGGGGGCAGCCCAGCACGGAGTAGAGTGAGCGGCTCGGATCGAGCGAGGTTCTTCTCAATGCAGGGGCGGCCAAGCAGCCCGGTCACGGCCCAAGGAGGGGCTGAGGAGCACTAGAGTCACGGCTCCGGCGAGGGAAGGAACACCACAGTCCAGCAGTAGGCGGGTGAAGGTCAGGATGAGCCCAATGGTCTTGGGGCTCAGTTCAGGGGGCAAGCTCTCTTCCAGGCCCTTGGAGATTGTTTTGAAAGCACAAGGTTCTTGAAATAAAAAGGGAGCAAGTCTTAGTAAAGGGTTCTTCTTCTCTCCTTTGGCAGCAAAGTCACCACTGCAGGCCAGTCCCCCTGGATAGGGACAGTCTTCCTCCGTACAGCTTTCCTGGCGCCTCCTCCTCAGGCAGAGATTCTTCTTGGTTCAAAGCAGATCTGATTTCTTAGGAGCAGGGTTCCTTCTTTTATACACCATTTCTTTTGTTCTCCCAGCCCAGGGGGCCCTTGCCTAGTTCAGTCCAGTTCTGGAGCACTTTGTTGATGTGATGCAGGCTTCTTCTTTCAGGGTGCAGGGCAGAGCCATCAGACGCTCCACAGGGGGCGGAGCCAGCATTGTGGTGGCAGAGCACAGCCCTATTCAGAGTCCAGGTGTACTCCTCCCACCCATCTACAGGTCAATCTTTCTATTCACCACCAGGCTACCTAGTCCTGCCCATCTGGGTTTCCCCAGCCCTGTCACTCACACAAGCCAGACAGCAGATACACATCAAGCAGAGGCGGGCTGAAATGGTTAGGCAAGCAAATGCCAACTTTCTAAAAGTGGCATTTGCAAACGCAGAATATTAAAATAAACCTTACGGAAAGATGTACCTTATTATTCTGAGTTCAGGCATACTAAACTCGATTTTCTACCATGTTCCCTGGGTCGGTTAGGATCATAGGATGTAACAATCTTAACCGCCCATTCTGGCCTATGAGAACAGGGTAGCCTTACAATAGTGAAAAACGAAAATGGCTGTAATTCACTATAAGGACATGCCACACACATCAGGGCTTGCCCTACCTTATGCTACAATGCACCCTGACCTTGGGCCTACCATAGGGGTGACTAACATGAAGTTAAGGTAAGGTTTAGGGACTGGCAAGTGGGTGCACTTGCCCAGTCAGCATGACAGTACCAGACTGCACGCAGGTTCTGCAATGGCAGACCTTGACACATTTTACCAGGCCGCTTCTGTGGGTGGCACAACCAGTGCTGCAAGCCCACCAGCGGCATTTGTATTTACACGCCCTGGCACTCCTGGTGCACTTTACTGGGGTCTGACAGTAAACCAAATAAGCCTATCATGGAATCCAACCAACATATACATTTTACATAGGGGAGAGCATATGCACTTTAGCACTGATCAGCAGTGGTAAAGTGCCTAGAGTCATAAAGCAGCCAACAACAGGTCAGAAAAAATGCAGGAGGAAGGAAAAACGTTTAGGGATGACCCTGCAAAAAGGGCCAAGTCCAACGCCCTGCACAAAGCAGGCCTAACTATCAAGGCTACTAAGTGCCAGATAGTGCAGAGTCAGGTTGTGTACCTGGGCCACCTTGTAGGTGGAGGCCAGGTTCAACCATTGCAGAGCAAATTCCAAACCATAATGGAATGGACTGCTCCAACTACCCAGACTCAAGTGAGAGCCTTTTTAGGCCTGACTGGGTACTATAGGAGATTTGTCAAAGGGTATGGATCAACAGTGACACCCTTTATTGACGTAACTTCTAAGAAAATTCCCAAAAAGGTTCAGTGGACAGCTAGCTGTCAAAAGGCATTTGATGACCTGAACTGGCCATGTGTACTGCTCCCATTCTGCAAAGTCCTGACTACTCCAAAAAGTTAATTGTTCAAACTGATGCATCAGAATTGGGGGTTGGGGCTGTACTGTCACAATTGAATAAAGACGGTTTGGATCAGACAGTAGCTTGCATAAGCAGAAGGCTGACCCCTAGAGAGAAACGTTGGTCAGCCATTGAGAGGGAGGCCTTTGCTGTGGTTTGGGCTCTGAAGAAGTTGAGGCCATACTTGTTTGGTACTCACTTCTTTGTTCAGACAGACCATAAGCCCCTCTTATGGCTAAAACAAATGAAGGGTGAAAATCCCAAACTGCTTAGGTGGTCCATTTCCCTACAAGGGATGGACTTTACAGTGAAACATAGACCTGGGAGTGACCATGCCAATGCAGATGGACTTTCTAGGTATTTCCACTTAGAACATGAAGACTCAACTGGTCAAGGTTAGTTTAATGTCCCTGCGTTTGGGGGGGGGTTGTGTAGGAGAGTAGGATCTGCTTCACATGGGTACTCCCACTTTTTGCTGGTGTTTCACTGTTTTTCGACCTTAGTCTGGCTGTGGCCCTGCTAATCAGGACCACAGCCTAGCTGCTTTCTCTCTAAAATGGTTTCCATGTACATTAGGTACATATCTAATTGGATTCTGGAGTGCCTTATAAGCCCCTAGTATATGGTATACTATGTACCTAGGGCATAGGTACCTCAGAGGCCTACCAGGGGCTGCAGCATATATTATGCCACCCCTGGGAAGCACTCCAAAATGGCACCACAGGTCTGCTACTGCAGCCTGGGTAAGGGTGTGCTTGCACCCCTTACTGTGGTATAGGCTACCTATATCCACACATATATACAGACATATATAAACTTATAAGCCACTCCTATGGCAGGCCTTGACAATCCTGAAGGCAGAGTGCTTGGTTTTGTGTGAGAGGGTGCCCAAGCATGAGCTGAGCCCCTCTGCAGCTTTCAGAAATACTTCCTTATGGCTGTTCTGTGATACAGCCCTACCATATACTCTTAAGTGCATTATAACCTCGCTGTAAATGCTAACTTTGGGATGGCTGCATCAAAACATGTTGTGTTTGGTATCAACCGCTTTGGAATACTACACCCCCCCCCCCCCGACAGTTCTGGCAGCGGGGGTAGGATTCCACCCTTCTAGAGGGAGAGACATGTTCACACTGGCTAAACCCGGTAGGACTTTCCTGAGCCCTGACATCACAAAATGGATGCCTCTGCCACAGACACGGGTCTGGCCTCCTGCTGCTGACTGAAACTCCAGCAGGGGAGGCCTGGATAATAGGTTTCCTGTCGAGGGGAGGTGTCCCCACCTCCCCAGACAGGCTGATGTGTATTGGGGCTGGGCGGGAGCACTCTCTGGTGCTTTGAAGTCCTGCACTGGGGGCACACTTGGTGTCCCTGTGCATACTCCAGTTCAAACCAGTTGCAGGGGCTACCTGCATCTGCTCTGGCGCTAAACTGGACAAAGGAAATGGGTGTAACCACCCCTCTTTCCTGGCCCACCCATAGGTGGGGCCTTAGAGTTAGTCCATCCCCTAAACTTACTATAAATATAGGAATCCAGTCCCTAGGACATTAGATTACCCTGCAACGGGAAATATCCACTAGTACGCGGACATATCTTCGAGTACCGTTACTACGCAAGCGTTAGTACGCATGCGATGTAGCAACGCGTCCCTTTAGTACGGATGCTATTACATCGCATGCGTTGTACAACGCATGCGTAGGGGGCGGGTACTAGTCACGGCGGACATTTGCAAAGAGAGTCTGACGGAGGAAGCCGGTGGAAGCATGAAGGGGGAGAAGATTTGAACCACGTGTGTTAAGAGGTAAGTGGGGCTGTGTAGGGTCTGTGTAGGGTAGTGCAGGGTTGTGTACTCGCGTAGTGTATTATGGTTTAGTGAAGTGTCGTTGGGTTAGTGTTTTAGGGTTTAGGGTAGTGTTGTGGGTTATTGAAGTCTAGGTTAGTGTTTTAGGGTTTAGTGTAGTGTCGGGGGTTATTGTTTTAGGGTTTAGGGTAGTGTTGTGGGTTAGTGTAGTCTAGGGTAGTGTTTTAGGGTTTAGTGTAGTGTCGTGGGGTAAGTGTTTTAGGGTTTAGTGTAGTGTCGTGGGGTTAGTGATTTAGGGTTTAGGGTAGTGTTGTGGGTTAGTGAAGTCTAGGGTAGTGTTTTAGGGTTTAGTGTAGTGTCAGGGGGTTAGTGTTTTAGGGTTAAGGGTAGTGTTGTGTGTTAGTGAAGTGTAGTGTAGAGTTTTAGGGTTAAGTGTAGTATGACACGTTATTCCGCATACCATTATTATTACTAGGTAAGTTTTTACTTCGCATACCATAACACTTTCATTGTAATGGTATGCAAAGTAAAAGCTTGCGTAGTAACGGTTATTGCTAAGTAATAACCGCGCAGTAAAAGCATGCGAAGTAATGGCATGCGAAATAACGTCTCATATTCCCCTGCAACATATATCCTGGACCTTTGACATTCTACTTTAACTGGAAGACTGAAGGAATCTCCCTTGGGGTCAAGGAGTGACTCCCCTGCTTGGCAGGCACCAAAGAAGCAACTTACCGTTCTGCAATTCTGAAGCTCCCACCGGACGCCGAAGTCTTTGCATCACCAGAGGTGGATTTCTAGACTTCCCCGAGGCTACCCTAAGTCCACAGCAAAGCTGAGGCCCGTGGCTATCGTGGGTGACGTGGAACCGTGACCCCTGGACACCGTGAACTTTTGCAGTAACGATATCTTACTGGTCCTCCTTGAAGTTGTGCTTTGGGCTTCGAGTAGCCCCAGCCTTGAGCACCTCCTGCACCAAAGATTGTTGGCCTCCACTCCACGAGTGACCCGTGGGCCAGCTTCCAGTGCGACCGCTTGAGGCTCCTTCGCGATCACTAGCCCATTGGCTAGCAGGGCCCCACGAAGGCGACTCCTTTTCTGATTGGACTTATCTGGTTGCTCCAGACGTGCCCCGACTTACCCTTGCTGGGTGAGTCCCACAGACCTTGCTGGTCTGCACCGCAGTCCTTTCTTTGAATTCCAGTGACTTGCCGTTGCCAAGGCTTGTTGGGTCCATTCTGGTTGCCGACACTGCAGCACTCGACAGACTTTGTGAGACAGCTCGATTCCGGCTTGTGGACTTCGTTGACGCCTCCTGGACCTTGTGGCTGAAGAGTCAAGACACCCATCAACTCACCTGAAGCACCCGACATCTGTGGGCATTGGTCCATCCTGCCTTAGGTCACTGGCAAGTGACCCAGACTCTGTCCCCTCTGCTTTCAGGTTCCTTACATTCTAGACCCAGGCTTGGATCTCTCCGGACACTTCTCCTCTTCACGGCAGCAGCAGTTCTTTGCAGGCTTCCATTGAAATCGATGACGCGACCCGACACCAAAAGACACCTATGCACCCGGCTTCCCTGGGTGAGGTAACTCGAGTACTCCGGTGCTCACGTGGGTGGTAGCCCTAGAACTTCTTAAGTCCAAAAGGGTTTGGTCCTGACTCGATTTGAAGTGTCCCTAATGTTTAAATTTCCAACCGCGACATTGCCCATAGAAGATAACGGGAACCCGCGGTTGTGTTTACACACTGCATACAGTCCCGTGTGTCCCCTGTGTCACTACCCTGGATGGTTCCTTGGGGTCCCAGCGATTCTAGAGGCTATAGGCCTAGTGCCTATCCCTGTCGTGGTCCTTATACCACTTTTTTGGTATATGGTTTGGTACGCCCTTAGGGCCCAAACGTGTATTTGTGCTATTACTGATGATTGCTATCTTGTAACTTAAGTACTTCGAACTCCAGTCTCATAAAGAGACTAGAAGGTTGTGTGTTAACCTAAATACATATATTTTAAATATATACCTGGTGTGGTTGTCTTTTCATTTGATCATTCAAGAGATTCTAGACTGGTGAAACAAGCTGCTTTACATTCCTTCAAGACTTAGCCTGAAGGCTGCTCTCCATAGCTACCACTAGGATAGCTTTCATATAAGGATGTCTTTAACCATTCACCATAAGGGGTTGTTTGGACTGATACAAGGTGCCCACTAGAACTAGTGGACAGCATATATCAGGCCACGTTCTCAAAGTAGGCCCCTGATGGCCATATGAGCTTCGGATGGCACTAACCCTGTGCATCTGAAGTCCGTGCAAGGACAATGTTTGAGACACGTGGAGCGTCCGCCATCTAGTCAGCACCAGCAATAAAGGATGTGACGTTGTCGATCTATTAAATTTGCGTGGTCACATGGCCTGTGACGCATGTGCCGGATGGGTGTAATGTGTGTGCAAACCTGCCATCAGGGAGTGGCCATGAGATGTTAAAAACTAGACCACTGACCTGCACACCAACAGCGAGTACGCCTGCATCGGGTAGCTATGTGGGGCCAACATCGGAACGTAATCAGAGTGGCGTGGCGTACGACGGAACAGGGCAGGGATAGCTACAATGACACGGACGGCTCGTAGTACTGTGTCTGTGAGTCGAGCGGACGGGGCGCAGCTGTCCGCCTGCGAGCCTGGGTGCGAACTGTTCATAACTCACACTACATAAGCATTGAAAAACCATTTTGTGATTCAGTCCGTCAGCTGGCATTTGTCCAAGGCATTTGTGAAAACATATCGGAGTTCTTTCTGTGATAGAGACCCCTTTGATGCTGCCCCTCCCCACATCAGCTGGTAACGCACCCTCTTCCCACATTGCCATCATACCCCCAACAACCTTCTTGGGCCTGGAAGCGTCCCTGTGCGGTTGGACAAAGAAGAATGTTAGTCATGTATAGATTTACAAAAAAAGAAACTTATTTAAAGAAAAGAACAACAAATAAGACTGAAGGGAGTCTGGTGCTGTGGTCGCTGCCACGGACTTAGGGTCACTGCCATTCAGGACTCAGGACACCGTTACACATGTGGGATCGGCTTGTGTTAAAGAGGGTTAGTGGCACCAGACGCATTGAGACTGTATGAGCCTGTGATGATGCTTGGTGTGAACGGGCCGCACTGGGAGCAATGTGTCTTGGCTATTGGACTGCGTCATGTGGAATCAGGACTCTATCTGAATTGTGAGGCATTCTGACCATAGTGTAGGCCAGAGGTAGCGGTGAGCAAGGGCCCACAGCCACGTGCATACGATGGTGGCCCCACCGGCCTGCGTAGTACAGGTTCAGTGGCACCACGTGTCACTGGCCTTCCATATGCAAATACCCCACACTAATCGAAGGGAGTGTGGTGCCGTGTCACTGACGTTCAGGACTCAGTACACAGTTACACATGTGGGTTCGGCTTGTGTTGAAGAGGGTTAGTGGTACCACGTGCTGTTGGCCTTGCATATGGAAATATGCCTCATTGATCAGAGGGAGTCTGCTGCTGTGGTCACTGCCACGGACTTAGGGTCACTGCCATTCAGGACTCAGGACACAGTTACACATGTGGGATCGGCTTGTGTTAAAGAGGGTTAGTGGCACCACCTGTCGCCGGCCTTGCATAGGGAAATATGCCTCACTGTTTAGAGGGAGTCTGGTGCTGTGGTCGGTGCCACGGACTTGGGGTGACTGCTATTCAGGACTCAGAACACAGGTACACATGTGGGATCGGCTTCTGTTAAAGAGGGTTAGTGGGACTACGTGTCACCGGCCTTGCATATGGAAATATGTCTAAGTGATCAAAGAGAGTATGCTGCTGTGGTCGCTGCCATGGACTTGGGGTCACTGCCATTCAGGACTCAGGATACAGTTACACATGTGGGATCGGCTTGTGTTGGACAGTGTTAGTTGGCACCACTTGTCCGAAATTCAAACTGCAAGGCCTGCTGCCCGCATGTAGACTGCTGAGTGTTCGTTTGTACTTGAAAATGAATTTGGTGATTGTACTAAAGCTATAACTGATATACAAAATGTTCAAGAAGAAAGGATACTAAAAGGATATTATGTAGATTTGAGGCCTGTAATAGTTACTTGCCTAGTGGACTCTGTAGTTAATGAATGAAGAAATAATTTTAATTGTGAGCCCTACTGAGTGCAGTGTAGGCGTATGATGAAAAGATGAAATAAGTATAGAATACACTGACGAAGTGTTGGATTTTCTGAGTACAATCGTGTTGTTAGAAATTAGTATTTAAAATTGGAATTGCGAGCTGTACTGCCTGCAGTTTAGACTGCTATTCCATTTTAGTTTTCATTTGAAGATTAATTTGGTGATTGTAGTAAAGCTATAACTGATATAAAAAAGTTCTTGAAGCAAGGATACTAAAAGGATAATATGTAGGGTGTAGTTACTTGCCTACTGGAGTCTGTATTTGCATATGGAAATACCCCTCACTGATCAAAGGGAGTGTGGTGCTGTGGTCGCTGCCACGGCCTTGGGGTGACAGCTATTCAGGACTTAGGACACAGTTACACATGTGGGATCGGCTTGTGTTAAAGAGGAGAAGTGGGACTACGTGTCGCCGGCCTTGCATATCGAAATATGCCTTACTGATCGAATGGGAGTGTGGTGCTGTGGTCGGTGTCACGGACTTGGGGTCACTGCCATTCAGGACTCAGGACACAGTTACACATGTGGGATCAGCTTGTGTTGAACAGGATTAGTGGCACCACGTGTCGCCGGCCTTGCATATGGAAATATGCCTAACTTATCAGAGGGAGTATGCTGCTGTGCTCGCTGCCAGTCCCACTAACCCTCTTGACACAAGTCGATCCCACATGTGTAACTGTGTCCTGAGTCCTGAATGGCAGTCACCCCAAGTCCGTGGCAGCGACCACAGCACCAGACTCCCTCTGATCAGTGAGGTATATTTCCATATGCAAGGCCAACAGCATGTTGTGCCACTAACCCTCTTTAACACAAACCGATCCCACATGTGTAACTGTGTCCTGAATCCTGAATGGCAGTCACCCCAACTTCGTGCCAGCGACCACAGCACCAGACTCCCTTCAGTCTTATTTGTTGTTCTTTTACTTAAATAAAAAAAAATTATATGTAAATCTATACATGTCTAAGACTCTTCTTTGTCTAACCGCACAGGGACACTTCCGGGCCCAAGAAGGTTATTGGGGGTATGATGGTAATGTGGGAAGTGGGTGCGTTACCTGCTGATGTGGGGAGAGGCAGCGTCAAAGGGGTATCTATCACAGAAGGAACTCCGATATGTTTTCACAAATACCTTGGACAAATGCCATCTGACGGACTGAATCACAAAATGATTTTTCAATACTTATGTAGTGTGAGTTATGAACAGTTCGCACCCAGGCTCGCAGAGGGACAACTGCGGCCTATCCACTCCACTCACAGACGCAGTACTACGAGCCATCTGTGCCATTGTAGGTATCCCTGCCCTGTTCCGTCGTACGCCTTGTCACGCCATGCCACTCAGATTACATTCCCACGATGGCCCCACATAGCTACCTATCGCAGGCGTACTCGCTGTTGTTGTGCAGGTTAGTGATCTAGTTCTTCACATCTCCCGCCCACTCCCTGAGGGCAGGTTTGCACACACACCACACCTGTCCGGCACATGCGTCACAGGCCATGTGACCACACAAATATAACAGATCAACAACGTCACATCCTTTATTGCCGGTGCTGACTAGATGCCGGACGCTCCACGTGTCTCAACCATAAAGAGTCTTTCAAAACTTGCGCAGAAGGTTACTCGCACCCTAATCTGTATAGCCCTCAGGGGCCTACCACCCCCTTGGCGCGGACTTCAGATGCACAGGTTTAGTGCCACCCGAAGCTCATATGGCCATCAGGGGCCTACCACCACGTGGCACGAACTTAACTTCCACAGGCTTAGCGGCCCCAAAAGCTGATGTGGTCTCCGCCATTGATGACTCAGGACTCAGCGACATGTGTGAGATCTGCCGCGCCGTGGAGAAGATGATGTGTTCTCCGCCATTCAGGACTCAGCGACATCTGTGCGATCCGCCAAGCACCTGATGTGGTCTCCGCCATTCATTACTCAGGACTCAGAGACATATCTGGGATGAGTTTTGACGGGCACCTGGAGTGCCCACTGCTGCACACTCTGGTGGCACCAGGTAATTATTTGCTCATGGATGCGAAGGGGCGGCAGTGTCTCTCTCTCTCTCTCTCTCTCTCCCTCTCACACTCTCCCCCTCTCTTTCTCTCTCCCCCTCTGTCTCTCTCTCCCTCTCTCTCTCTCTCTCTCTCTTCCTTCTATCTCTCTAACTCTATCTCTTCCTTCTCCCTTTCTCACTCCCTTTCTTTCCTTCCCTCTGTTTTTCTCTCTAGCTTTTTTTTCCTTCTCTTTTTCTCTATGTTTCTCTCCTTTGATATGCACAGTACACACGTCCTTATTTTGTGCTTGATTTTCCAGGCTCTGTCGTCCACATCTATGGTCCCCACAGCAGTGTTCCACCTTGTTATTTTATATTTTTTTGATAAATTTTGTTTATTTCTTTATCATTGATATATGTTAATAAAAAATTAAAGTTTAAAAAAATAATAATAACGTTTCTGGTTGTTTTCTTAACTGCTGTGCAACTCTTTCTTGTTCTTATTACTGTTATTTGATGAAGTCCACCATGGTCTTACATTTTGGAGGACTTATCGCGGGAATACTGGTGATGTCTGCAGTTTCCACCAACTTCTGAATAGTGTGTTAGATTTATCTCAACTTTACTTCCATTAAAGTGCTGATAATGAAATGCAGACTAGCCGTTCCCGTGCAATAAGACACGAGGTGCACCTTTCCGATTTATTCTAAATACTAAAATCCTGCATTGAATTGCACTGACGTAGTGGCTGCACTCACAGTGTACACACAAAATCATTTATGAAACCTCATTGTATTTATATTGATTGGGAATCGGGCCTTAGGTGCTGGATCTTGACGAGATACACTGCCCAGTTTGTATATTGTCCTGCACACGCAAAAAATCACATCATAACTTTCACACGCAAAACAAATTCCGGCGATAAGCCACGTTAGCACCATGGATTTTATACCTGCTTTCTAATGGTGTTAAGCAGGACGACTACCTGCACCATGAAAGAGAACACAGCCAAGAGCCACACCAGAACACCCACAGGTGCCATAGAAAAAATGAGCATGATACAGGGATACCCATGAGGGCCACAAGACTCTTCGGGACAGCCAACGCCCCCCAAACCCGCATCTGAGCAAGTGTGTCCCTCTGGTCATTGTGTTAGCATGATAGGCACCAGCCCTGCAACATCACAGTTTGCGGTCACCTCAGCGAAGCAGTGAGCCTGGACATGTATCTACGCACGCATCCTCCTGCATGCACAACCGGCGTGTGCTGGTCGGAGTACACAGGTCAGCGCAGGGGTGTGACTATCCGACAACGGGAACGGGGTGTCTCGGACATCTCTGTGTACAGGAAGTGCGGTAAGTGTGTCTCTGTGTTCTGGTGTAGCCTGCCACAAGGGCCGCAGCAGTCGATGTTGTAAAGTGGCATGCACCACCTCCAAACGGCACTGTGTTGGTGTAGTTGAAATGCAGCAGCACATGCGCAAATAGGCATTACAATGGTGTGCCGAACGGTGCACAAAATACAACAGCGCACCGTACAAAAGTGTGGGAGCTCGTGGGAGGGTGAAGCAGCTGTTTGCAATGTAACAGACAGTGAACTCGCCCATGTGCCACGTGCTGGGCATCTCATCCATGATGACCACGGTCGCAAACATCCCACAACACCAACGACCTGCCTTTGTACACATCCTCTATGAATGCAGCGTGGTTTTCACTTCTATGCTCGTTCACTGGCATGATGTTGGCGAGTTGTGTGACTTGTGCTCCTTGTTGATGTATTTCATTTTGGCCATTGTTTGTCTATACTTGTGCTATACTTAATTGTGCATGTCTGCCATTCTGCCCATCTCCCCCCGTCCCCCCACTCCCTGCTTCTTCCTCTTCCTGGTGCTGTTCTGTCTATAATTTTGTTGCTCCACACATAAATACATGTAAAGAACAAATTTGAATAGTTCCTTGATTCTTTTAGGTATCAAAACTTCTCTCTCTTGGTTTCTTTTTAATTTTCCATATAAACAGTTTTTTTAAATATTCAACAATACATAGAAGTCAGAAGTGCAACGTATTCTATCAACACACTTTCTAGAACATTCTACAACACGTGCAGGTTAAAAGTTCATCAATCTTTTTAAACGTAACCATATTTTTTTGCCTCCTTTTCTCAAACATTTAATGACACGTGCAGGTTAAAAGTTCATGATTGTTTTAAGTTCGAACAGTGCCCTCAAAATGCAAGTGGCAGGTGTGGGTGAGTTGACAACTTTTATCCTATGATATGTACTCCACGTTGAAACTGCTTTCTCTTAACCAATCACAAAGATGCTTTTCCACTAAACGAATGTGTACCCTACTTTTAAAAAAGAATGCTTTTCGTCTCCCAATCATGTATCGTTTTGTATGGCAATAAAAAGTAGTTCCCCATCTTTAAACATATCTCTTATTCTACCAAGGAACTGCATGAGCTACAGACATCTTTCCATACCTTCCAGCCATACCATCAAAATGCTAGTATGGATCGTAGGACATAGCTATATTTTCTGGTGCAAGAGGTATGCAGAACAGAGAGGTATTGACTTAGACCTAGGTTTACAAAATGTGGACATTAAATGGTTTGCACAGAGAGGATTGAAGTGGCTTTTGGTTAAAACCGGTTTACATCTCCAATACCCTGACCTCATGATTGTGCACAGTGGCGGAAACGACCTAGGCACCTTTGGACACCTTTGGACAATTGATGTTACTTTTCCCTCAAACTGTCTTTGTACATTCCAATATATGCCAAAGACAAAAGTGGAAATGGTCAAAACAATTTTGTCCTCAGATTGAAAAACATACGTTTTGATATGGCTGATATCTACAGAAGTGATGGAGTACACTTCACAGATCACGGAAATCGAGTTTTCTTCAATAACTTGAAGCTGTGCATCCGCACTTATATGTAGCTCCAACTAATCAACACAAGGGCTCTTTTTAGAGCCACTCTATAACTGACAACTTAAGCTCACTATTTTAGGGCCAGGTAACAGCAACTCCCGCACCCTCACCAGAATTTATTCTCCACACAGCTGTGATGCAGCGGCCAGACCATCTGACTTTGCAGCACAGAGCTCTCGCTTTGATCACCACCTCTACTCCCCCATAGGGGTGAGTATTTTGCGCTTTACAAATACCGTATTGATTTACCTTCGCACTCCCAGTACAACACCACCTAAGCACCATATACATGTTGGACAAGTGTGGCACAGCGCCCAGAGCACATGACTTCACAGCATAGCAAACACAGGCTTACGGTTTCATACTCGAGTCCAGCAGCAGCTCAATTTAGCAGCATGACACTCTAGGCAATACCTCACTTAATTTCCGTACCCAGCACTTTCAGACCGGTAGGGGTCAATAGTTCACCGGCTTTACCCTGAGTCCATCAGCAGCTCAGCTTACGCCCCCAGCGCCATCGGACCCGTAGGAGTGAGTAGTTTGCACTTTACAAATACCAAATTGATTTGATAAACACGAATTTACCTTAGCACTCCCTGTATAACACCCCCTAAGCACCCTACACAAGTTACAATATTCGAAACAAAAGTTCCTCCGAGTAGGTATAACTACATACTGACACTACTTGGACAGATGTGGCACAGCGGCCAGAGCACATGACTTCACAGCATATGGCGCACTGTTTGGACTCACGCTTTCATCCCCGAGTCCGGTAGCAGCTCAGCCTAGCACCATGAGACTGTACACAATACCTCACATATTTTCCGTACACCAGGACTTTCAGACCAGTACGGGTCAGTAGTAATTCATCCAAGTAGGTATAAACACATGCTGACACTACTTCCACAGGTGTAGGGCAGCGGCCATGGCACATGACTTCACCGCATAAGACACACAATTTGGGCTTACACTTTAATCCCCGACTCCTGCACCAGCTCACCTTAGCAGCATCAGACTCTAGGCAATACCTCACTTAATTTCCTTAGCCCAGCACTTTCACACCGCTAGGGGTGAATACTTCCCTTCACACCCCGTCTATAGTACACCCTAAACACCCCACAGAGGTTACAGTGCTCCTACCCTCCTCTTTCCCACTTTTTCCCCCCTTTTTTCCCCTTACTCGCTTCAACGGAATCACAAAATGGCAGCCAATGCTTCCAAGTTGCAACCGCTCGCAGCGCTCGCAGCCAATAAGCAGCAAGCTCGTGCCTCAGCCAATCAGATGGCAGAATTCCCAAATATCGAGATCTGTAAATTTCGACATTTCTCAAAAACTACTGAACAGATTTACAACAAATAAACAAAAGTGTGCTTTCTGGACCAAGACCCTTCTCCCTGCCAAATTTGGGGTAATTCCGTTCACCCGTTCGACCTGAGCCTTGTCTAATGTTTCCTATGGAATGGAAATTAACATGGAGAAAACATGTTTTGGGACCCACTTTTTTCTCAGGCCCCCCCTTGACGAATCACCCCCAAACCTCCTACATAGGAGCTGATATGAACAAAGAATTCATTTGGAACATTTCATGAAGATTCATCTAACGATGCCAAAGTTATAAGCAAAAAAAAAATGCTCTTCCTATGGAAACTTGGTCCTAACTATAACTACCTACTGGTGACCGCCAGTAGGTAATATATAAATGTACATATATATATATATATATATATATATATATATATATATATATATATATATATATATATATATATATATATATACATATATATATATATATATATAGATATATATATAGATATATATAGATATATATATATATTCACTGAAAAAAACATAGGTTTCAGGGGGGTTATAGTTAGCTGGACTTTTCACTCGTACAAAACCATAGAAATTCCCCCGTTATAGTTAGTTCAGCTAACTATAACTCGCGCGCCCGCAATGCACTGCTGATGACGTCACATATTACATCACTCATGACATGGTCAGTGACATCACTGATGACATCACTGATGACATCTCAAATGACATCACTGATGACATCACTGATGACATCATCCATGTGATAATCTGATGCATCTTCTCACAACCTAATATAACCTTTGATACACCCACTCTAAATTACATACTGCCATTCTCAAAACCATAGACACTCCAACACCAATAAGTACATACCCCATCACAGAGTCTTAGGTCTACACACCCATCCACTCACACACCCGTACAGTCACTCATACTTATGGTCACTCAGTACAGGACTATCATATGCACTCATACACCTATATAGACACTCACACACCACTACTCATCCATAGAGGTACTCACACACGTACTCAGTCATGCAAATAATTAATCACACTGCCATTTACTCACCTATACAGTTATACACACACTAGCTCAATTACTCCTACAAATACTAGCACATTCTTATGCTCTTATAGAATCAATGATACAAGCACACACTCATCCATACAGCCACTCACACGATCACGCACTCTCACTTATAGTCATTTGTGTACTCCAACACACATATATACTGTCGTTCACATATGTACTAAATCACACATGTACTAATGAAATATAGATTCACTCACTAACACAACCATACACACACTCACCCACCCATACAGTCCATCACAGACCTAGTCTTGAAACCATGCACCCAGTGAATCACCCACTCACATATCTATGCACAGTCACACACATCCCACCCACACAAACACTGAGGCACCCATACAGATACTCAGACAATCAATCTATAACCCATATAGACAATCATGTAGCTATTTGAAACCCATACAGCCACTTACACACCAGCAGACAGACAGATACAGACATTCACACAGTTTACACACTAACCCATGCATTCAGTAAGATACGTTTAATCACTCACTTATAGAGTCAGTCACGCACCAACAAAATCATCTGTTCACACACTTATACACCCACTCATTCTTCAATATGCCTTTCCCTATATATAATAAACATATTTAAACTTTACAGAAACACACAGACACTGGATGATGTCATCAGTGATATCATCAGTGATGTCATTTGAGATGTCATCAGTGATGTCATCAGTGATGTCACTGACCATGTCATGAGTGATGTAATATGTGATGACATCATCCAGTGAATGTGTGTTTTTCTGAAAATTACATATGTTTTATATATGTATATCTCAAGGTCGATGGAAGAATAAATGGGTATATAAGTGTCTAAATGGATGATTTGTTTTTGAAAAATTGATTGTATAACTGACTGATTAAGTGCATCTTAGTGAATACATGGCTTAGTGAGTAATGTTTAAATATGTAAATATCTGTATCAGTCTCTCACTTTGTGGATAAGTGGCTGCATGGGTTGGTGAGTAGCTACATGAGTGTCTATATAGGTTATTAGTTGGTTTTTTGAGTATCAGTATAAGTGTCTGATGTCTGTATAGTTCGGTGGGGGGTATTACGTAGTGCATAGGTGCATGAATGAGTGACTCACTGTTTGTATGTGTTGAAGACAGCATGTGTGCAGGACTGTATGGGTGGATGAGGGTGTGCATGGGTGTGTTAGTGAGTGAATGACTGTCTCAATAGTGTCTCTATGAGTAACTACAAATGTTTTAAACTAGTATATGTGACTATTGGTGTATATAAGTGAGTATATGTGAGAGTGAGAGATTGAAAGAGTTACTGTATGAATACGTATGTGTTTCTATAAGTGATTGTTAAAAAGACTAAGTATGTGTAAGTTTCTGTAGAAGTAAGTGTGGTGGTGTGTGTATAACTGTATATGCAGGTAAACGGATGTTTGATTCTTTATTAGCATGAGTGACTATGTGTGTGAGTAACTTTATGGATGAGTGGCGTTGTGTAACAGGATGTATAGGTGTATGAGTACATATGATGAGTGAGTACATATATGAGTGACTGTATAGGACTGTTGGTGAATGAGTGGATGTGGATCTTACAATTACTGAATAGGTTGTTGTAACTGGTATTGGTATGTCCATTGTTTTGAAATTTTTAATTTCTATTTTTGAATGTGTGTATCAAAGGTTATATTAGGGGAAGAGGAGGTCTGCCACTCTATCACAAGGATGATGTCATCAGTGATGTCATCAGTGATGTCATGAGTGATGTCACTGACCATGTCATGAGTGATGTAATATGTGACGTCATCAGCAGTGCATTGCGGGCGCGCAAGTTATAGTTAGCTGAACTAACTATAACGGGGGAATTTCTATGGTTTTGTACGAGTGAAAAGTCCAGCTAACTATAACGCCCCTGAAACCTATGTTTTTTTCAGTGAATTTCTAAGGTTTTTTAAATGCTAATTCCTAGCTATAACGTGCCTGAAACCTATGTTTTTTTCAGTGAATTTCAAAGGTTTTTTAAATGCTAATTTCTAGCTATGCCTACAGAGATAGGACATGTGAAGAAAGAAGGAAAAACGCACAGAAAGAAAAAAAAGAAATGCAGAAAGAAGCAACAGAAGTCCTCAAAGACGAAGAGAAGTGCAGGAAGAAGTATAACGTGCAGAAAGAACAAACAGAAGAGCAGAAACAAGCCTTGTTGCAAAATCATCCTGTACCCTCAACTTTTTCAGACGGATACTGGTGGTAACTGAGTCTGACTAACCAGTCCTAGAGCCAGTGCTATGTTAAAAGACACTCAGAATACAGTGAAAACACCTACATACACTAGGGCACACTATGTGTTGGGGTCCCCCTGTGATTAGCATGGCCTCCTCTGTAAGCCCCTAGTATATAATAGGGCAGGGGATTAAAACTACCTCTTAAAATGCACCACAGGGCGTGTTTGAACACGTCACCTCATGCCCCGTCCCCTCACTTCCCCACTGTGTAAACACGCCCTGTAGCCGTTTTAAGTTGGGAGATTAAGTCCCCTTGAATCCTGAGGGTCCCTAGGGTCCAACTAGACCACTAGGTACCTCCAGTAAGCGCCACAGAGCTGCGTTGAAGAGAGGTGTAAAAAGTGGCACGGCCTGCACCACCTCTCTGCAACGCAGAGCAGTGGTGCTTACTGAAAGCACCTGGTGGGCTAGTTGGACCCCAGGGTCCCTCAGGATTGAAAGGGAATTATTTCCCCAACTTAAAAACGCGCCACAGGGCCTGTGGGCGTTCTGAGTTGAGAGATTAAGTCCCCTTGAATACTAAGGGTCTCTAGGGTCAAACTAGCCCACTAGGTACCTCCAGTAAGCGCCACAGAGCAGCGTTGCATGGAGGTGTAAAAAGGGGCGTGACCTCAGAACACCTGTCTGCAACGCAGCTCCCTGGCGCATACTGGAGATACCTGTTGGGCTAGTTGGCCCTCAGGGACCCTCAGTATTGAAGGGGAATTAATTCCTCAACTTACAACTGGCCAGGGGGCGCGTTTGCAGAGTGCTGCAAGGAGGTGGCGTGGCCTCCGGCGCGATGCCGGTCTTTTATTCATTTATTTTTAAGAAGGAGGGCTGTGTGGCCCCCTTTCTTTTTCTAATTTATTAGCCCTGGGGACCCCATCGCCCAGGGCCTGCACCCTAATTTTTTTTGTTGAAAAAAATTAATTTGGCCCTCCCAAGGCCTTAATCGGCCCCGGGGACCCCAACCCCCAGGTCATGGCCTTTTATTTATTTTTTTATTCTTTAGGAGGGGGGCTGTGTTGCCCCCCTCCTCAGGCCACTTATGGCCCCGGGGAGCCCATCCCCCGGGGCCGGCCTTTGTTTTTTATTTTTTATTTTTTAAATATATTTATAGAAACACCTAGGACATGCTGGACAAACCGTATGTACCTATCACCATGACGATTTGCGTGATATTCATTAAAAGGCGACTATGCATACAATGAATCCACGTAGAATGTATTCACACCGCTAGGGAAGGTCTGACATGTCTGACACCCTACCGTGCCTAATCCCGGCGCCCCCGCTGGTGGGTACTCTCCAAGTAGACACCCTTGTCGTTTATTTATACAAACATGGGTAGCTATTGACGGGCACGTTTAATACACATGCACACCAAGCCATTCAAAGGGGATTCGACAAAAATTCGACAAAACTATGCAAGAAACCCCCTCACGGTTAATAAAACACACATCCACCGCTGGATGTGTAATACTTTTTATTTTACTCTCTGGAAAGGAGACAAACCTCACTTGAGAGTCACAGCGTGCTCCTGGCTGAGCCCAATGCTGTGTTACACCCACCAGTGCCCGCCGAGTGCCACACACCTCTATGTTGTATTCCACCAGCTAGTGCGTATGCTATGACACTCTCTAGCCCATGTGCACTGTAACACCACCCCGTGAATATGTCATGCCACACTTGCCTTCGAACGGGTTATATTGCCCCATCTAACGTGCCTTCCTCGATGCCTATGTTATAAAGCACAGCGCTATGCCATACATATTACAATCTGGGATCCATATCTTTGTCACAGTGCATATGCAATGTTACACTACCCAACACATATTTTATATTACAACTTTAGAGACTACTTAGGTTACACAACACTGCCCTGTGCATATTACACTCCAAGCCGCATATCACATAGCAAGCGCTAGTGCCTGTGCTATCTCGCGCTCTCCAATGAATCTGTCATTGCGCACAATGTATTGCATATTATATTTCACGCCCCGGTTCATCTTATATCACACTTTTTGGTGCATAGTTTATACCATATACTATATCTAGTTTTCATTTTCAATCGTGCTCTCAGGACTATGTTCTATATAACACCGCGTCCACCTACCCTTTTCACGGGCATTACATTTTGCGATGGGGGGTGGAGGGTCAGGGGATGTTTCTGCCAAGTGAGCCCGGAGTCACAGTCCCAAACGTCCTCTTCTTCCTGAATAAAAGTGAGATTATGCTGCATACTTGTTCATATTGTAAGTAGTTCGCACAGACACACATTTTAAAAACAATAACGTTCCTAATACCCACCTTCTATGAACAGTTAGCTTGCTACCCCATCCACCTCCTCCCTATCCTCTGTTGTGTGAATCCATGGACTAGCCTCCTCCCTCCTGCCATGCATGGTCTGATGTGCTGCCACTGCCCTGCATTTAGCATGATGTACCAGTCCACTCATCCTGCCCTCCATTGCCCAATTCTATGGCCCATCAATGACCTCCTGCTTAGCCTCTGTGCTTTGCTTGCTGCCCCTATTCTCCTTCCCCCTGCCCTCCGATGTCTTTGTGCATGCCCCTGCTCCATTCTTTTTGACCACCATGTTCCATGGACCTGCCACTCCTATCTACTCTGAGTGTTCTGTTGAGCTGCCACTCCCCTACCACCTGCCTAGCATTGTCAGATGACTGTAACCTGTCCCTGCCACCTACACCCTGCCTGTCCACATGCCATGCCCCTATCCCCTTCCTCCTGTCCTCCATGGTCCATTTTACTGCCACACCCTTCTGCCCTCCCTGGTCTGTTGTGCTGCAACTGCTCCTCCTGCCTGCCCCGCGCGGTCTGTTGCGAGGCCCCTTCTCCTGAACTCTCTGGTCTGTGCCCAGGTCCTGACCCTCCCTTCTATCCTCCATGGTCCTTTGTGCATGCCCCTGCACCCTCCTTCTTGCCCATCATAGCCATTGTGCTGCCACTAACCCTCCCGCTTGCCATGCATGGTCTTCTGTTCTGCCATGGCCCCTCCCACCTTCCCTGTGTGGTCAGCTAGCTGCTCCTGACCCCCTCCCACCTTCCCTCCATGGTCTGTGTGTATGCCATCATACTCTCACTGTTGCTCTCCATGGTGTGTCTTGTTTCTAGTGCCCATCCTGCCTGACCTCCATGGTCATCTTGCTACTCCTGCCCTGCCCCCTTTTCCCCAGCCCTCTGTTTCCATGTGCAGACCCCTATTCCCTCCCTCCTGGCTTGTCGGTTCCATTGTAATGCCCCTGATCCGTCCCTCCTGCCCTTTATGGTCTGTTATGCTGCAGCTTTCTCTCCTGTCTGTCCATTATGGTCAGCTAGCTACCATTGCCTCTTTCCCCTCTGTTGTCTGTTGTCCATGTGCATAGTCCTGTCCCCTCCCTATTGCTTTCTATGGATTGTTGTGCTGCACTCCCGTCCCGCATGCCCTGTGTGGTGTATTGTGCTGCTGCAAACCCTGATGCCTGCCCTGTAGGGTCAGTTTGGTGCACCTCTCAATGTCCCTCCTGTCCTCTGTTATCTGAGTCCATGTCCCTACCCCAATTCCTCCTGCCTACCATGATCCAATGTACCATACTTGCAAACATTTTGAACGTGGTAAGAGGGAGATTTTGAAATAAAACTGGGGTAATGATTTTCCCCTTTGAGTTACATTGAAAAAGAGAAGATTGTAGACAGGAAACAGATCAAGTAAAGCCCATTTGAGCTTAAAAACATTGGACGTTTCCTGGCTGAAACGGGTCTGTTGGCATGTATGGTTGTATGACCACTGCCTCTTCCTTCTGCCCACAATGGTCTATTATATTGCCACAGCCTCTCTTGCCAGTCCTGTATTGTTGGTTTGTTGCCCCTTCCCCCCTTTCCACTGCCCTCCATAGTCTGTTGTGCTGCCACTGCCCTTCCTGCCTTCCTAGTGTGGTCAAATTGTTGCCTCTGCACTCTCCTACCTGCCTTCAATTTTCAGAGTCCGTGCCCCTGGCCTCTGCCTCTCAACAGTATCCCAATGAACAACTAGATTGCTAACGTTCTATATTTATTACAAAAGTGAGGAATGCCTGACGTCATCTTGATGTAATCAAAACTGTAATGCCTAGAGCATTTCCTTTAGAAATTACATATATGAGAGGGTCTTATTTGCATCAAAATTATGGTTAGTGCTCTAAAAAACTAAAATGAGGACATATTTTCTGAGTTTTCAAATAGCGACAAAGAACTTTTAAATTATTTGTAATCTTAGTTTTTTTATCCAGTTGACCACTTGATTAAATGTTGCATCCAAGGGGAGAGGGTGTGGTGTTACTTCCAGAGCTGCAGACTTTGCAACTGGGGAACCAGGTTGGAGTTTCTGCTTCAGCTCAACATTCTGTGATTCTGGTCAAATCACTTAATCTCCCCATGTCTACAACCAAAATGAATTTGATCTTGTGTGATGTAACCAATGTTCATGTAAAGCACTCCAATACCTGACAAGTCTGCACTATATAAAGCTGCAAATACACAAAAAATAAGTGTTTTGCACACTTCTGTCATTGGGCTACATTTGGGCTACATCTGGGTGATATTTGGGCTACATTTGGGCTCTTTTGTCTCTGGTGGCCATTTTAGGAGATTTATTTGTTATGAAGTTTCCTAATTTCCTCATTTACTGCAGTCTCCTCAGTAGGAAAGGCTTTCAGTTTTTTACTTTGATTCCATCAAGAAGGTATTCAGATATGTCACACATTTGCCATAAATTCTGAATGTTAGCACTCTAGTTGCTCATTAGATCACTGTAGTAAAGCTACTGCTCACCACGGAAGTCTGCTGCTGGTATTAGAAGTGCATGTTTCAGTCTGCATATCAGAATTTTTTAATGAAATAGAAGAGGATTTGAGAAGTCACTCAAAATGTGCCCTAATTTTTCTTTCTTCAGCACTAATCATAATTTCTATGGCAAAATGAACCCCCTCATTGTGTTCCTTTTTAAATTAAATGTTTTAAGTGTTACCAGTTTATTCCAATCAAGATGGCTTCAGGTGTGCCATACTTTTGTCATAAGTAAGACAGTAAGCGCTCTAGTTGTTCTTAAGAACACTCTGGGACATTCTGTCATTGGGCTATACTTGGGCTACATCTGGGTGATATTTGGGCTACATTTGGGCTCTTTTGTCTCTGGTGGCCATCTTGGGAGATTTATTTGTTATGAAGTTTCCTAATTTCCTCATTTACTGCAGTCTCCTCAGTAGGAAATACTTTCAGTTTTTTACTTTGATTCCATCAAGAAGGCATTCAGATGTGTCACACATTTTCCATAAATTCTGAATGTTAGCACTCTAGTTGCTCATTAGATCACTGTAGTAAAGCTACTGCTCACCAGGCAAGTCTGCTGCTGGTATTCAAAGTGCATGTTTCAGTCTGCATGTCAGAATGTTTTTATGAAATAAAAGAGGATTTCAGAAGTCAAAATGTGCCCTAGTTTTTCTTTCTGCAGCACTAATCATAATTTATATGGCAAAATGAACCCCCTCATTTTGTTCCTTTGTAAATAAAATGTTTTAAGTGTTACCACTTTATTCCAATCAAGATGGCTTCAGGTGTGCCATACTTTTGTCATAAGTAAGACTGTTAGCGCTCTAGTTGTTCTTTAGAGCACTCTGGGTAGCTGCAGTAGAACACAAAGGAATCAACTGACAGTCTCTGCCATTGTTGGATGTACATGTTTTACTGAGAATGTCAGACTTCATTCTTACATGACTGAGAAAGATAATGTGAATTTAGAGAAAATATGCTCTCAGTTTAGCTTATAGATCACCTTCCAAACCTCTGTGGGAAAAGTATGAGAAAATAGTTTTCTCTCAAACATGGTTCGTGATATCACAGCAGAAGGCTTTTTCACATGGTAAAATCACCTTAGAACACACCACAATTCCTAAAATGAGTATGGTACCATCAACAAATGATTTATAATGTAACTAAAGTCTTAAAACCTTCTACTAACTGCAATGCTTTTTAATGAGGTGTTATCATGTATATTGGTCCCAAGATGGCTGCCAACACTTCTTGGATGAAGTACTGACAGCCAATCAGATCTCACGATGAGATGTGTGGTTAGGCTCTGCCCAGATATGTATGTGATTTTACTTTTGATTTTCTCAGGAACTACTGAACAGATTGACACCATATATGCAAAAGGCACATGCCTGACCTGAGGACTACCTCTTTGCCAAATTTCAAGTAATTCTGTTCAGCCGTTCGGGCTGTACCTTGGACTAAAGGTCCCTATGGAAAATTGCATGGGGAAAACACGTTTTGGGACCCCCCTTTTTTCTCAGCCCCGCTTGACGAATCCCCCCGAGACTTTCAGGGTAGGAGCGGAGCGGAGCGCCCCACCTATTTTGAAAATTTTGCGAGGATTCGTCAACCGGCGCCAAAGTTATTCCAAATAGAATGTTGCGGATTTCCTATGGAAACACGGTCCTAACTATAACTATCTACTGGCGACCGCCAGTAGATTATATATATATATATATATATATATACATATATATATATATATATATATATATATATATATATATACATATATATATATATATATATTATATATATATATATATATATATTACCTACTGGCGGTCGCCAGTAGGTAGTTATAGTTAGGACCCCTTTTCCATAGGAAAACCTCAACATTCTATTTTGAATAACTTTGGCGCCGGTCGATGAATCCTCGCGAATTTCTCAAAATAGGTGGGGCGCTACGCTCCGCTCCTACCCTGAAAGTCTCGGGGGGATCCGTCAAGCGGGGGCTGAGATAAAAGGGGGGTCCCAAAACGCGTTTTCCCCATGCATTTTTCCATAGGACCTTTAGAACGAGCTACAGCCCGAACGGCTGAACAGAATTACTCGAAATTTGGCAGAGAGGTAGTCCCTAGGTCAAGGAAGTGCCTTTTGTAGGTTTGGTGTAAATCTGTTCAGTAGATTCTGAGAAAATAGCCTTTAAATCAATATATATATCTGAGCCCGCTTACGGTACGCTTACCGTACGCTTACCGTAAGCGTACGGTGGCGTGCGCGAGCGCGATTCTGATTGGCTCTTAGATCTTAGTAAACATTCGAATCGGCCGAAACCAGGAAGCGGCGGCCGCCATTTTGTGTATTTCACTCAGAAAAAAAAGAGTGAAAACAAGAAAAGGGGGCAATGAGGAGAGTTACAGACCCCCTTACATTTGTGAGGGGGTCAAAGAAGGACTGTAAAGTACAAAGAAAACATTTATTGATTTTAAAAAAAATCACGGGGTACGCGTACGGTAAGCTTACGGTAACCGTATGGTAGAAAAAAAAAAAAAAAAAATGAAAATCAGATTTAAGTGTTTAGATATTAGGGGGCTCTAAAAAGAGCCGTTGTGTTTATGAAATGATTTTTTAGTGGTACCTACAAGTAAGTACCGATGCAGAGTCTAAGGTTCAAGAGGAAGACTCTGTTCCCTTCATCATTGAAGTGCACACCATCTCCTCTATAAATGTCTTGCATGTCATAACGCAAGTTGTTGTGGTAAATGGCACCCATACCATAGTCACGGAGGAAAGCAGAAACAGATTTGTTGACGTGCTTTCTTGCTTTGTCATCGCACTGCGTGCCCACCGTGCGTGCACGGCACTAACTGCGTAAAGTGGGCGCGCGGTGCTCACTGTGCGCTCACGGTGCGCGAAGCGCACCGTGCGCGCACGGAACGAACTGCGTTAAGTGGGCGCGCACGCCACGAATGGCGTAAAGTAACTTAGCATTTAAAAAACCGTACAAATTCACTGAAAAAACCATAGGTTTCACACACGTTATAGTTAGGAATTAGCATTTAAAAAACCTTGCAAATTCACTGAAAAAACCATAGGTTTCACACATGTTATAGTTAGCGGAAATTTTACTGATAAAAAACCAATGAAATTCCCCCGTTATAGTTAGTGCAGGCAACTATAACTCACGCGACCGCAATCTTCTGCTGATGACATATGTGTCTTTATGAAAAAAAAATATTTGTAATATATGTATAGCTAAAAATGTATGGAAGAAGACATGGGCAAATAAGTGTCTAAATACAGTATTAGCATCAGCAGAGGATTGCGGTCGCGTGAGTTATAGTTGCCTGCACTAACTATAACGGGGGAATTTCATTGGTTTTTTTATCAGTAAAATTTCCGCTAACTATAACATGTGTGAAACCTATGGTTTTTTCAGTGAATATATATATATACATATATATATATATATATATATATATATATATATATATATATATATATATATATATATATTCCACAATTGTAGCTCCACAGAGATCCGTATCCACGAAGAATGGAAGCCACGCAAATCCAAAGTAAGGCACAGTTATTTTATTTTATTTAGAGCCGAGTTTCACCAATCTGACGCGTTTCGGGCATCCGCCCTTGCTCACAGACAGTCAGTTAGTAAAAATGAAGCCCATTAAGTACCCAAAGGTTTACAATTGGTTGCATTTTTTTCCTTTTTCTCAGCACCATGTGACATTCAAAAAGTGATGACATACTACTCAGTTTGAAATCCGCATAGTCTGTTTTCCAAACATTTTTACAAAACCCCAAGTGTTTATGTTTTGTATATTGGTTAAAATCCAAGAACCATAAAACATGAGCTAAATGCATGACTTTAAGTATATATAAACCAAAATATTGAAGCATGTATATATTTACATAATTTTTCGCATATAATGCTAAAATCCTACTCAATGTGTTTGAGACCGTTGTTATATTAGTATCCATATCGGATTAACTGTGCAAATAACGTAATAAAGTGCAAAAATTGTTATTTGTACAAAAATAGCAAACACTTAAAACATATATATAAATATCGCAGATTAAAATTCATTAATCCAGTTCAATTATAAATATATATGCTAAAATAAAGTGCAAAAGTTCAATGTGCAAATTATGCAATAATGTAAACACACCGAGAAAAAATGTGCAAATTCTGCAATTTTTTAGATATGGAAACCTGTCTTGGACATCACATTGAAGCCTCATTATTCTACTGCATAAAATGCAATTGTAATGTCACGCAAAATTTGTATTTGATGCTTTAACATTAATAATAATATTTATAAAGCTCTCTAAACAAAACACTTGAGATAAATTGACTATTAGTTCAGAATCAGAGTCTAAACAGGCAAATCAATGAGTCTATGTCAATAAATGAAGTGAAAAAAATGTGTATCCCTGAATTATATATCCAACAAAAACAGGAAAAAATTAGAATAAAAAAAGGGGAAAATGGGATATTAAAACATAGAAACTCTTATAGACATTCGTGAAAGCGAAAGTGACATAACACTCTACCAAGATCTAATCATTAATAATGAAATACATGCAGGTCATCCGTCGTGTTTAACCCATTGGGGAATCTGCTATCTAATTCTAGAATGATTTCAGATTCTAGTCTTCTTAGCATCTTATCCCAGTCTCCACCTCTTCTGGCTTTTGGAACCGAGGCGATAACAAAATAATTGAGGCATTGCAAATTGTTGTTGTGGCAGGTCTTAAAATGCCTGGCCACCGGATATGATGCATCATTGTTTACAATAGCACGCAAGTGCTGAAGAATTCTGACATGCACTGGTTGTCGGGTACTCCCAACATATCTGAGATCACAAGTGCATGTTAGCACATAGATAGCAAATTCAGTTTTGCAGGTAAAAGACCCACGTATATCCAACAGATCTGGGCTAAACGGTGTACGGTATTGGGTGGTGTTCTTCCCAAATTTACACGCTCTGCATGTGGAGCAGCGTTTAAATCCCGGCCGGGATTTTAACCACTCCTCCTGCTTTCTTAACTCAGGAAAGTCATGGCAGACATGAGTTCTCAAGGAGGGTCCCTTACGATAAGTTATCGTTGGACCATCCGGTAGTCTAGGTTTTAAGACTAAATCCGTTTTAAGTACAGGCCAACGCTTCTGGACAATTGATCTAATTTGTCTTGCCTGTTTACTGTAGGCTATGATTAATCTAGGGGATTGGTCCGTATTGGTAGAATCACTGTCTAAAGATGTATTAGATGTAGACAAAAATAGTAATTCCCGAGTTCTAGCTTCTGTTTTAAGAACTGCCTGTTTCAAGACCGATTTGCTCTCCAGAGCTTCCATAGTACAGATTTTCAGATCCCTGTCTGTACTACATATCCGTTTAAGCCTCAGTAGTTCTCCAAACGGAATGTTGTCAACTACATGTCTAGGATGTGCACTGCTGGCATGAAGGATATTATTTCCAGCAGTGCTTTTCCGGTAAAGTTTGGTGGCCAAGTGATTATCATGTATAAACACTTTAACATCTAGAAACTCTGCTTCACAATTACTGATAGAAGAAGTGAATTTTAGATTCTCCTGATTGTTGTTGAGGGAATTGATGAAATTAGTTGCACTTTTATGATCCCCCCGCCACAAAACAAAAACATCGTCTATAAAACGAATCCAAAGTACCACATGTTCATTGTAGATGTCACTGTGCGTTCGCCTGAGGACCTGCTCCTCCCACCAGCCTACGTGTAAACACGCATAGCTAGGGGAGAAGCATGCCCCCATTGCAACGCCACGTTTCTGAATGTAAACATCACTACCAAATAAGAAGAAGTTGTTATTGAGACACCAACTAGTAAGTTCTAACAATAATTTGTTATGATTATAACAATTTATGGGTCTTTTACCAAGGAAAAATTCTAAAGCTCTGAGCCCAGATGCATGTTCAATACTAGTATAGAGCGATTCGATATCTAAGGTGATAAATAGCATATCGTCGCTCCATGAGGTATTCTTAATTCTCCTGATAAAGTCCCCAGTGTCTCTAATGTAGGTAGGTAGGCCTTTCACTAAATCTTGCAGGAAGTAGTCGATATATTCTGTCACATGTTCCGCTACTCCTGCAATCGCTGAAATAATTGGGCGGCCTGGAACTGGAACAACTTGTTTGTGGATTTTGGGTAAAAGATAAAGTTTGGGTAATACAGGATGTTCAACGTGTAAAAATTCATATTCCTGTTTTGAAATCATGCCTTCCCTTTTCCATTTGTTTAGTAGCTTTTTTAGTACCTCCTTGGCTTCATTAAAGTTCCTAATGGTAGTCTTAGAGTAGCATGATGGATTATTCAACTATTTCATTGCTTCCTCAATATATGCTCCTTGAGGCCAAACCACCACGTTTCCTCCTTTGTCCGCGGTGGTAACAATGATCCTATGATCTTTACCCAATTTTTTAGTCAGCAGTAAATAATCTTTCTCATGTTGACTTTTATATCTTTTCCTATGTTTTATTTTGTGGTACAATTTTTTGAGATCGTCCACCACTACATCTTGGAAAACGTCAATTGAGTCCCTTGGCATAGTAGGGATGAATTTTGATTTCGGTTTGAATGGGCTGATGTTTGCTCCCACCTGCTCAATTGAAGCCATTCTGAGTTCCTCCTGTGTGGACGCCATGTCCCCATCATTCATGTCATTGGTCGCCAATTGGTGCAGCGCCAAAAAAGTTTTGGTGTCTCTAGCTGGTAAGGTTAAAGGGTTCACTATAACAGCAGTATTGATGGAGGGATCCTTTTCGTTCAGGCCCTCCTTGATACTGAAGAACTTTTTTATTTTTAACTTTCTGATGTACAAATAGATATCAACTTTCGTTTTTGTGTAGTTGAAATCCGAAACCGGACAGTATGTCAATCCAAGACTCAAAAGTTGTTTCTCGGCTTCGCTCAGGGTGATTGTAGATAAATTTATAATTGCATTGTTATCTAGTGTTTTTTTCGCCAATATTGCTTTTTTTGTTTTTTGGGCGATTTTCTGTTTTTTCCGGCAATCACCCCTCCTTTTCTTGCTCTTTTTGCTGTTGTTGACCCTTTTGTGGTGGTTTGGTCCGAGGTCGTAGTGTCTGGAGCCTGTCCGACACTAAAAAATCCACCTCTTCACCTAAATCAAGAATAATTGTATTGGGGTCCCATGTGCTGCAGCCTTCTTCATCCGATGAAGGCCCACTCGTTAGTGATTCATTGTCACTTGGCTTCTGATTCGCATTGCCCTCTTTATTTGCTATTGCATAAGTAGACGCTGCTGTCAAATTAATTTGTTTTGTTGATTTTGCCTGCTGTGCTTGTTGCGCAAATTTCGTTCTTTTAGCGCTATCGAATTTTTGGGCAAAAGTGTAAATTCGACCCTGGGCATAGTCCTCCTTATCCCGGGCGAATTTATATACTTTGCGCGCCTTAATTTTTTCTTCCTGCTTAGCAAGTCTCTCATTTATTTCTTTTCGCGTTTTAGTAATCATATCATTGGGCTCAAATTTTGCCAGTAAATCATTGATTTCCTCGATTTCTTTCATGAGTGCCTCCCTATCAATGCTTGCATATTTGACTAAGATTTGCAATAGTTTCGCCGAGGATTCTAGATTTGTATGCCCCCATTCTTTCAGCATGTTCGGATTAGGCTTCTCATAACTTGGAGCCAATAATATACGGAGCCCACGAGGTACACGTTTCTCCTCCAAATACATTGTCAAAGATTTATGTTCCCACCACTTCGACATTTCCTGATACATGCTTTTTTCCAATCTTTTTAGCGCCGCTTGCATTTGGCTTTCATCAGTGTTCTCACCCACACTTTGTTGAATTGTATTGCTTGTTCCTGAGATCAACGTTACTTTAGGCAGATTTGAATAGAGTGCAGCCGCCGCCGCTTCTCTGCGACGAAGAATTTCATCCGACATTGTGGCAAAACACTCGAATTGCTCTATATTATATACAGCTGTCTTAGACCTGAGCAAAACTCGCTTCAAGGCTCCTAACGCTGTGTGCCAAAACAATCCTCCCCACCGTGTCAATGACTCCGGTTCACTCACCGCAAAGGTTACTTTTGTAGCAGGACGCCATTTGATGCTGGAAAGGACACCGCTCATTAATCACCTTCGCCTGAGCTTCACAAACCAAGCGATCACGGGGGCTGCCGTTGGAGAAATCCCTTTGAGGAAAACAAACGAGTTGATTGTACATAGCAGCCAGCTTCCAGGGAGTGGAAATGCCTCGGACGCAATCACTTTCCGAAATTTGAATTCCACAATTGTAGCTCCACAGAGATCCGTATCCACGAAGAATGGAAGCCACGCCAATCCAAAGTAAGGCACAGTTATTTTATTTTATTTAGAGCCGAGTTTCACCAATCTGACGCGTTTCGGGCATCCGCCCTTGCTCACAGACAGTCAGTTAGTAAAATATATATATATGTATATATATATGTATATATATATATATATATATATATGTATATATATATATATATATATATGTATGTATATATAACATATATATACTTGAAAACAGTTATTAAACTAAGAATCTTAATGTATTTTTTAATTTTAAAATTATATGAAAATGTAACATACATATATATATACCAATAACATAAAATCTATTTAAAAAATTCTACTACGAATTAACATATTAAACTATTAAAATATCTTTAAACGTAAAGTGAGTGCAACAGTAGGGAAAGTGTTGGATAGTGGAGGGAAAAAAAATTACTATTCCGACTCCAGTGAGTTCAACAGTAGGGAAAGTCTTGGATAGCAGAGGGATAAAATGTACTACTCCCACTCCAGTGAGTGTAACAGTAGGGAAAGTGTTGGATAGCGGAGGGATAACATTTACTATTCCTACTCCAGTCAGTGCATCAATAGGGAAAGGGTTGGATAGCGGAGGGACAAAATGTATTATTCCCACTCCAGTCACTACATCAATAGTGAAAGTGTTGGATTGGGGAGGGGTAAAATTTACTATTAATTAATAATATAAATATGTAAAAAATAAAAATATATTTACTATTAAAAGAACAATGTACATATATGTAATGTTCAATACATATCACAAATACCTACAAACATTATATTAAATTTAAAAAAAACATATTTTCAAACAAATAAATATTTTTATTTAGAAAATATTCAACAAAAACATTATTTATTACATAAATTTATTCTATTTATTTCCTACCCTAAAACACCACACAACTCACAACCCACATCGAAAAAAAATGTCTTTCCATAATTAACATAATTATCTATTAAACAAATATTATTAATCAAAAAACAAATTAAAACACATAACATTTAATTAACTTCCCACCTATACTCCCCACAACCCACACTTAAAATGAAAGTGTAAAAAACGTAGTTACACAATTAAAAACGTTTTCAATTAAATAAATAATGGTATTTAACAACTAATTATAAAGTAAGTAAAATTAATTTACTCCCCACCCTTCACCCCTATAAACCCTGAACCCACACACAAAAAGTAATTAAACAATTACACCAATTAATTATCAATTAATTAATTAATATTATAAACTAATCATCAATTAATTAAAAATAAATCACTGCCCACCCTTTACCCCTATAAACCCCCAACCCTCACCTGAAATAAACCCCAAAAAATTTCAAAAATACAATTAACATTATAAAATCTCAAGAAAAAAAATATGAATAAATAAATATATTCATTTATTATAATTAAATTACTTCCCACCCGATTCCCCTATAAACCCACAACCCGCTACGGAACTGAAAAACACAAAATTTAATTAAATAAAATTAATCACTACTAAAAATGTAACACATATATTAAAAAACATAAACAATACTTATACAAAAAAAACTTTACATACATTTAAAATATATACTAAAATACGAAAATACATAACTAATTAAAAAATTGATATTTTAAACAACTATATTTTTGCTAACTATATTAATGACTTTTATATTGATATTTCTTACCTTAAAGTCGATATTCTTGACCACGATATTCTTGCTGTAGATATTTCTGTGTCGCGACATTTAA
Source organism: Triturus cristatus (assembly GCF_964204655.1). Taxonomy (NCBI): domain Eukaryota; kingdom Metazoa; phylum Chordata; class Amphibia; order Caudata; family Salamandridae; genus Triturus; species Triturus cristatus. The sequence goes on from NC_140582.1 coordinate 946,179,177, forward strand.
AACTCAATATTTTGACTGAATACAGCCTCATATGCCCTTATTCTCACTGAAACCTGGCTAAGCCAGACCACGATCGCAGAACCTGCCTCAGCGCTCCCCATTGGCTAATACTTGATGAATATCAATAGAACCAGTGTCAGGGAGGTGGCATTGTCATGATTTACAGAGACAGTTATGTCTGTAGCCTGTCCCACTGCACCATCTCAGGCTGCAAACATGCTCTTTCTTTAGGTTTAAATCTTTTTTATTTGCAATTTGTAAACAAAGGCCAACAGTGCGATACAGGCATATTCTCCAACGCAAATCTGATAAGCCAGCAATGGAATGCGAATAATAGAGAGAATCACCATTGATATACATTCAAATGACCGAAAAAGGAAATGTATTCTACCCTCCCAACCCACCCCCACTCCGACCCCCATCCACCATCTAAAAGGCTAATATAAGACAGGCCTACCCTTCCTCTGCCAACTAGGCATCCTAGGGCTCTCCCCCAGTTGGGCTGAAAGGAGCAGCAAGCGAAGGTATCTCGGGCAGGCACGCTCCCTAAACTCAGAACCTAACAGAGTGAGGAACGGCTGCCAGAGATCTGTAAAAGTGGAACCCTTCCCAGTGAGCGTGAGAGTCATCTTTTCCATCCCCAGCACCTGCCACAAACGCTGCAGCCAGCCAGTGAATGTGGTGGTGTGAGTGGTCCGCGAGTGGAGCAGGATGTTTTGCATGGCCGAACCCAGAGCAATTGCTATCTGGCGACTCTTTCGTGATCGGAGCGGATAGGTGAGGGGGTTCGGGAGGCCCAGGAGGACTTTGCTTGGAAAGCATGGGAGCTGAGTGTCGAAGTGTTTGTCTATTTCATCGAGGACTTGGGTACAATATATATGTAACTGTTCACAGTCTCATAAAAGGTGTACCAGCGTGCCTTGCCTCCCACAACCCCGCCAAAAGTCCGCACTTTGTTGATGGTCCATTGTGTGAAGGCAGTCGGGTGTGTAATACCAATGCATGGTCACCTTAGTCAAAATCTCAGTCAGTCCCATGTTGCGCTCTGAGTGACAGGCTCTGTAGTATATCCCTTCCCATTTTTTGTGACTGAGGGCCCGACCTAGGTCCCGCACCAAGCGCGTGTGCCCAGCGTTATATGTAAAAAGCAAACCAAAGGGGATGATGGACGGGGTGTTGAGCATTGCAAGCACTCACCCCCAGTCAACTGATCTGGGTTTAATTCATCATCATTCTTTAGCTCACTCCGCCACCCCAGTTCAGACCTGGCCATATGCAAATCAGTCTGACCCTGTGCCTCATGGGGACAGTCCAGCCCGAACTGCCAAGCCATGTCTTCCCTGGACCGGAAACCAGCATCCTGGGACCGGTTTCTGGCTAATCAGCCATCATCAGCCAGGCTAGCTTGAATCCAGTTGCAAAGTGAGCAAGGGACCCACTTCTGGGCATACCCCGCCAACTTAGGGGGAACAAAGCAAAACCAAAGGGGATGATGGACGGAGTGTTGAACATTGCAAGCACTCAGTCAACTGATCTGGATTTATTCCATCATCATTCTTTAGCTCACTCTGCCACCCCAGTTCAGACATGGCCATATGCAAATCAGTCTGACCCTGTGCCTCATGGGAACAGTCCAGTCCGAACTGCCAAGCCATGTCTTCCCTGGACTGGAAACAAGCATCCTGGGACCGGTTTCTGGCTAATCAGCCGTCATCAGCCAGGCTAGCTTGAATCCAGTGGCAAAGTGAGCAAGGGACCCATGTCTGGGCATACCCTGCCAACTTAGGGCGAACAAAGCAAAACGAAAGGGTTATATGTATGCGTATGGGTAGTCAGCAACATCTTGTACAAATCTGAAATCAGCTTTTTATCGGACGTGCGTGTAAGTAGCCATTTTTCGTATGTTATAAGGAAACGCTGTGCTTGTGGCTTTAAGTGGGTGAACGGCCCAGTGCCGAATTTGGAGGTAGTGGAATAGTTCCGATTTCAGAATCCCATATATTGAACAACCCTGTGGGAAGGGAAGAATCCCATCTAGGTCGAACAGATGCCCCAGGGATCGACAATCCGTTGCACGCCAGCTCCTAAAAGCAGTCTCGCTCCTTCCCGGTTGAAAGTCAGGGTTGTCAAAGAGCGATGTGAGGGAAGATGGGAAGGTGGTCAAACTGCACTTCGGACAAGTCTGGTCCCAGGCCTCCAGGATCGTCCTGGTAACATGAGAGGCATAGAGATTAGCCTGTCTGTGAGCCTTACGTAGGAAGGGGATCCTTTGTAGAGGTGTGGGCGCCACTGCTTGGTCCTCGAACAGCCCATGTTTCTCAGATTCGCGTCTGCTCCATTCAACCAGATGACGAAGCTGAGTCGCCTGGAAGTAGCGCCAAAGGTCCGGGACCCCTAGGCCGCCCTCCTCAGGGGGTAGCATCGTTATGGCTCCCTTCATACGGGGTCGATGGCCCCGCCAGATAAACTGCGACAACTCCGAGTGGATCTGCTTGATCTACCCCATAGGTGGTCGAAGGGGTAAGGTCTGGAAGACTTAAAGTATTTGGGGAAGGACCGTCTTCTTTATGGCAGCCACTCTCATGCCAGGAGATTGGGAAGTGTTTAAACTGTGTTAGTTCCACCTGAATCTGCGTCTGCAGCTTGGCGTAGTTGGCGGTGACCACCTCCGGCAAAGTAGGTGCGAGCTGGATGCCTAGGTAGGGAACAGTTCCCTCTGCCCATTGAAGGGGGTGCGCGGAACGTAAGTGCTCCAGAGTCAGGGGTGACATTGAGAGGTTGGGGGCTACCGACTTCTCTACGTTGACTTTAAAGCCCGACACCCGGGCGAAGCGGTCCATCTCCCCCATAAAAGCACCCAGAGCTGGGGAGGGATCAGGGAGGGATATCAGTATATCATCAGCATAGAGGCTAATGGTGTGGGTATTCACAGCAAAAAATATGGGACCCCCTTAGCGACTACTTAAGGTCAGGGAAAAAATGGTGTGGGTATTGCCCCCAAATTTAATCTCGGTGCGCCGGACATTTTGGGCAAAAGGATCCATATAAACTGCAAAGAGCAGGGGAGAAAGAGGGCACCCCTGTCTAGTGCCCCTGGTGATGGGGAGGTGAGCTGATGTGTGCCCGTTAACTCGGACAGAGGCTGTGGGGTGCCTGTAACAATTAAAGATTAGGGTTCGAAACCTCTCCCCCATCCCTGTTTGGATCAGTACCTGCTCCAGGAATGGCCAGTGGACCCTATCAAAGGCCTTTTTCGCATCTATGGTGAGGAGCCTGTATTCCCCAGGAACCCAGGAGGCCTTCTCGATCAGGTGGAGCGCACGTTTGGTGTTGTCACTGGTCTGCCTTTGGAGGATAAACCCCGCCTGGTCCAGGTCGATGAGTCCTGGCATGTAGGGCGCCAAACAGGAAGCTAGGATCCCCGTGAAAAGCTTGAGGTCTATGTTGAGGAGGGATATAGGGCGATATGCCCCACAGCTAGTCTTGTCCTTTCCGGCCTTTGGAATGACCACGATGGCTGCCTCCAATATGTCCTCCAGAATTGCCCCAGTAAGCGCGAAGGAGTTAAAGAGGCGAGTTAGGAGGGGTGCCAGTGTTGGACAGAAGGTTTTATAAAAGGCGGCCGTGTAGCCTTCAGGACCGTGGTATTTAGCCAGTTTAAGGCGAGAGATCGCCGCTATGACCTCCTCTACTCGAATCTCCCTCTCCAGGTTGTCAGCCTGTGTCCGCGTGAGGGCGGGGAGGTGTGCCGTTGCGATGTAAGCATCGCTAAGCGAGCTGTTCAGAGTTTGTGCCATGCATAGTTGGGCATAAAAGTCACAAAGGTGGCTGCGATGTCCGCGTCGTCACTCGCCCCCTATCGTCGCGTAGTTCCTGAACCTCCTGTCGCTGTCTAAGTTTGCGCAATTTGTGAGCTAGTTACCGGCCACAACGGTCCCCCCATGTAGAAGGTCTGGCGCAGGTGGAGGGCTGCATACTCCATCCTATCATTATCAATAGCTGCCAACTGGGCCCTCACTGCACGCTGTTGTCTCCAGATCCTAGGTGCCCCAGTACGCTGGTGCATCTGTTCTAACTCCTTAGTTCGCTGCGTGAGATCTTCCCTTTTACGCCTGCGGTCGGTGTTATCGGCCGTCACAATAGCGATGAATACTCCCCTCAACACCGCCTTAAGCGCTGCCCATTGTGTGGAAAGTGAAGTGTCAAGGTTGTCATTGTGTACCAAAAAATCGTCTAGCGGGCTCTGCGCCTGTTTGACCACATCTGCACGGTGGAGGAGAGTGTCGCGCAAGCGCAGTTGGCGGGACAGTTGGCGGGACGGCCGCTGCAGTGGGTGAAGTGTAAGAGTAACTACAACCGGGGCGGGATCGGAGAGAGAGGCGGTCAAGATCTCTGACCCCACCATCAGGGTCCGATGAGCCTCCAAACCAAGTTTATAGTCAAGGCGAGCATATGTCTTGTGCACACTCGAGTAAAATGAGTATTCACGGCTATGTGGGTGGGAGGAATGCCACAAGTCCACTATTCCCATCTCCCTCAGTCTGTCCAGACCCCTCAAAGAAAGCGCACCGGACTGGCCCGAGCACTGTGCCGATCTGTCCTTTGAGTTGTCGAATACCAAATTTAAGTCCCCCCCTAACAGGATTCTACGCTCTACAGTTGCAGTGGTCTCAGTCAGTGCTTCATGCAAGAACTTTTCCTGTCCCTCATTAGGGGCACAAACAGATGAACGTCAGCCCCCCGATAACAAATTGATATGTGAGAAGTCTCCCCCTAATCTCGACCTCTTTCTGAAGGACCCTACCCCGGAAAGAGCAGGAAACCAAAATTGCCAACCCTGCTGGAAATAGGCGAGATTTTAGGCAGTAGCAGCCCTGAACCAGTAGGGCAAATATCCGCTTTCAAGTGCCCTAGATAGGAAAGGAACGCCCTCCGCTTGATGGGATTGTTAAGCCCCCGCACGTTCAGGGTAAGAATACGGAGCGTGGTGGGTGTCATCTAGGGGGCAAGAGACCGAAAAGACATCTAAGTGCCAGGACATGACAAGTAGGGAGGTTTAAATAGCAAGGGCAGCCTAGCAGAGACAAAATTGAATAACAGTGGACGAAGGCCCCCAAAAAAGTAAAAAGGAAAGACAAAAAAAACCCAGAAAAAACAAGAACCACAATGACATGAAGAAATAGAGAGTCCGACCTGTCCCCAATGGTGACAGAAGGCCAGCTCCCCTAATGAAGAACGGGAGAGCAATGAGCAGCCAACATCTGGTACATGGTAGTCCGTCATCCCAGGATGAACAGAGAAGGTACTTCAAGGGTTCCATAGAGTGACCAAGTGTACGCCCTCTCCGCCTCCCGCCTCAGCATAATAAAGAACAGACAGCCCCGTCTAGAGTCATGAAGAGTGCGTCTTTGCCAGTTCCCCAGGGAGGGACTCCAGGGTAGCCTTCTGACTCAGCGACACACCCACCGCCGAGCTTGGGCCAAAGTTCCCCCTCCTCTTCCAGAGGGTCAACTCCAAGAAGCTTGCAGGCCTCCGACAAGGAGTGGAGCTGATACTGTTTCCCGTCCAGGGGGAAAATCAGTCGAAACGGGTGCCCTCAGGAATAAGCAATGCCCCGTTGACGAAGATGAGATGTGATGCGGTGAAAAAGCCTCAGTTTCTGCAGGGTAATCACTGTGAGGTCCCGATAAAGAGTAGGGCTCTGGTCCTGGTAGGTGAGTGGGTGCATGGTTCTGGCCTTGTGAAGGATCTCCTCTTTCATGCGGAAGTCTTGGATGCAGGCCAGGATGCCAGCTGGGGCCACCCTGTCCGCCCTAGGTGTCCCCACCCAATGGGCCCTGTCGATCTTGATATCGAAATCAGGAGGGTTCCCCAGAACGTGGTTAAATAGTCCCCTCACAGAGGCAAAAATGCCCCCCGCTTCCGCATTTGTGGCAGCCCCCTGGATCCTAATGTTGTGCCTCCGGGAGCGATTTTCGAGATCTTCAAGATGCGCCTGGAGGTATGCCTGCTGCTCATTAATGCGAATAATCTCTTGCTAGAGCGTGGAGAGTTCTGTGTCCCTATCGTCTCCCTTATCTTCAAGAGCTGCAACTCGTTCCCCAATGCTATCGACGTCCCTGCGGATATCCTTTATCTCAGAGGTGAGATCGCGTTTCACCGTCTGCAGGTCCTCCCGGAAAGTCATAAAGAGAGACCAAGGAAGGCGTGTGTCACCGGCTCCTCCTGGTCGGCCCCCGCCGTCAAGGCAGACGCGGCTTCCTGGGGTGAGTGAGCCATCTTTCGGGGGCCCCGCTGGGCGCGAGAGAAGAGGTCTCTCACGGTGAGGTCTGGCTTGGGGTCTTTCTGATTCCTGTCCTCCCGGGCATGGGTGGAGGTCATATCCCAGGCCTGCACACCAGGGGTCAAGCAGAGCGAACTCACCCCCGTCGCGTGTCGGAGCAAGGTTGCTTGGACCGGGTAAGGAAGCAGTGGGCTGGCCAAGCAGTGCTCTAAGTTCCAGCGCAGGGTCTATAGCGGGTTGGAATCAGGGTGCAGCAGCTGGGGTATCTTGGTGTCAGTCACTCACCGCCACTCAGGAGTGATATGCTTCAGATCATGGGGCCCTCACGTCGTCCACTCCTGGGCCCGTACTTCCCCCAGGCCAACCACAGTTCACACCAGAGAATCCGAGCAGCGGTGGCGGGCGGCAGCGGCTGCCCCTTTCAGCTCTCCCAGGCAGGGTCCGCAGGCCCGCAGACCCCACACAAGTACAGGCCACAGATCGGGCCCACGTCGCTTCCCCTGCACTCAGGGCCGATGGGCACCGCAGGCCTTAGTGCAGGGTGGATCACGGTTGGCCAGCCAGAGGCACCGCGCCTTCAGTAGCAAGACATCAGATACACACAGGGGGTCTCAGGCTTCAGGGGCTCAGCCGGGTCCACTCCGGGTGCGTGGGCTCACCTCGTGCTGTCATCTCAGGCGTGAGCTGGGCACCGGGCTCTCAGCTGCATCACCCTTGTTGCCAGGGACGTTCATGGCACTGTGGCAATCTCGTCACCTGTCGCCGGGCCTCAGCCGCCACACAGCGCACTCCACCGGGCCAGAGGACAGGGCGGCTGGGCTGGATGAGGGGCCATCAATCCAATGTGGCGTGACCGCTGCTGGGGAGTAGGCTGCGCCACCACTGACAGTGCACACCTCCCAGCCACCGGGCTCACCGTCCGCGGTGCTGGAGATGAGGGCCAGGTGGTGGACAGCTCACAATCCAAGTCGAGCAAACCTTTGCTAGGCGGCCCCGAGATAGTCACGTGAGTCAAGGGAGTCGGGCGCCGAGGCAGTGCGGCCGCCGCTGGACTGTGGGCCACGCCGCTGCTACACCAGCACTAACTCCGGACGTCAAACTCCACTAATGGCAGTTTTCAGGATGGCCAAGTTACGCTCCGCAATGGATCCCGATGTCGTGTCGCGGGAAAAGGTCATCGCCCCCACTAACGAGGCTCTGGTGGGCTACGGGCCGGTGCTGTAGTACGGCAGTCGGCAGCGAAGCACGTCTTACTTTGCCGCCATTTTGGGCACGCCCCCCCAATGCTCTTTCTTTAAACAACAACTTCACTTTTTTGGGGCTTTTTATTTATCGTCCCACTGCCCTTGTAAATGTGGCACTTTTCCAACAAAGTACCTTAGATGGGTCACGCAAACAAACAAAAGGGTCGCAGGGAAGGCGAAGCGTCAGTTCCTTGCTTCAGGAAAGGTGGCGCACCTGTTCCTTACTGCAGTGTAGGGGAGGCAATGCATCAGTTCCTTACCGGTGAGGAGGGGATGCATCAGTTTCTTACTGCGTTCCGGTTCCAATGCGACAAGATGGCGCCTCGATTCGATGCGACGATCCGGTGCGATGCGACAAAAGGGCTGCTTGGTGCGATGCGACGATCCGATAATTGAACTTTTCCAGCTGCACGGCAGGCGCTGCGACGATGTTCTCGGTGATACGTCGGGACTCGTGTAGATACGGCACGCTTCTTCGTCGTTGCGTCGCGCTTCCAGCTCCCAGTGACAAACTGTCTCTAGAGGTCCTGAACAGCAGCGGGCACCTCTCTGTAGGTTAGAATTCCCAGCAAGGAAATTCAGGAAGTCTTTGTGTCCCTGAGATTTCAGACAGAAGGCAAGCTCAGTTTTAAGCCCTTGGAGATCTTCCTCAAGATAACAAAGCAACCAGTAAAGTCCTTTTTCTCCTTTCCTTGGCAACAAGTAACCACTGCAGGCCAACCCCAAACAGCAAACAGCACAGGGGCAGTAATCCTCCTTCAGCTTCTCCGGTTTCTTCTCCTTGGTAAAGGTTTCTCTTGATTTCCCAGAAGTGATCTAAAGTTCTGGGGTCTGGGTCCCCCTTTTTATAGACACAAATCCTTTGTCTCTGAAGGCAGAGAGTGTCTCTACTCAGCCAAACCCAGTTCTGTCCTCACTGGTGCAGCTTCCTGGCAGGAGGTGGAGACAGCATTGTTGAAAGCCGACCTGGCCCAGGCAGGTAAAAGGAAATCTCCTCCCCCTACTCTAAATTCAACCCAGGTCCCATTCAACCCAGCCCTGACTCATCAGACTGCTGGAGTCGCAGCCCTCTCCCACCTCCTGTCACTCACAAGCCAGACAAGCAATACACAAACCAAGAAGAGGCATACTGGATGGTTAGGCAAGAAGATACCTACTTTCTAAAAGTGGTATTTTCAAACACAGAATGTTAAAATCACCCACACTAAAAGATGCACTGTAACATTCTGAGTTCAGGCATACTAAACTTAATTTTCCTATCTTGTTCCCTGGGTCAGTTATGTTTATAAGATGTTATAATCAAACTTCTCATTCGGGCTGCTTGGTGCGATGCGACGATCCGATAATTGAACTTTTCCAGCTGCACGGCAGGCGCTGCGACGATGTTCTCGGTGATACGTCGGGACTCGTGTAGATACGGCACGCTTCTTCGTCGTTGCGTCGCGCTTCCAGCTCCCAGTGACAAACTGTCTCTAGAGGTCCTGAACAGCAGCGGGCACCTCTCTGTAGGTTAGAATTCCCAGCAAGGAAATTCAGGAAGTCTTTGTGTCCCTGAGATTTCAGACAGAAGGCAAGCTCAGTTTTAAGCCCTTGGAGATCTTCCTCAAGATAACAAAGCAACCAGTAAAGTCCTTTTTCTCCTTTCCTTGGCAACAAGTAACCACTGCAGGCCAACCCCAAACAGCAAACAGCACAGGGGCAGTAATCCTCCTTCAGCTTCTCCGGTTTCTTCTCCTTGGTAAAGGTTTCTCTTGATTTCCCAGAAGTGATCTAAAGTTCTGGGGTCTGGGTCCCCCTTTTTATAGACACAAATCCTTTGTCTCTGAAGGCAGAGAGTGTCTCTACTCAGCCAAACCCAGTTCTGTCCTCACTGGTGCAGCTTCCTGGCAGGAGGTGGAGACAGCATTGTTGAAAGCCGACCTGGCCCAGGCAGGTAAAAGGAAATCTCCTCCCCCTACTCTAAATTCAACCCAGGTCCCATTCAACCCAGCCCTGACTCATCAGACTGCTGGAGTCGCAGCCCTCTCCCACCTCCTGTCACTCACAAGCCAGACAAGCAATACACAAACCAAGAAGAGGCATACTGGATGGTTAGGCAAGAAGATACCTACTTTCTAAAAGTGGTATTTTCAAACACAGAATGTTAAAATCACCCACACTAAAAGATGCACTGTAACATTCTGAGTTCAGGCATACTAAACTTAATTTTCCTATCTTGTTCCCTGGGTCAGTTATGTTTATAAGATGTTATAATCAAACTTCTCATTCTGGCCTGTGGGAACAGATAGCCTTGCAATTGTGAAAAACGAAATTGCCACACACATCAGGGCATGTCCTACCTTTCACATACAATGCACCCTGCCCACAGGGGTACCTTGGGCCTACCTTAGGAGTGGCTAACATGCAGAAAAGGGAAGGTTTATGGGACTGGCAAGTGTGTGCACTTACCAAGTCGACATGGCAGTCCCAGACTTCACACAGGCTTTGCAATGGCAGGCCTTAGCCACATTTTACAAGCTGCTGCTGTGGGTGGCAAAATCAGTGCTGCAAGCCCACCAGCGTGATTTGATTTACAGGCCCTAGGCACACATGGTGTACTGTACTAGGGACTGACAAGTAAATCAAATGCCCAATCATGGAATCACTAATCCATAAAACAATTTACAATAGGAAGCACTTGCACTTTGGCACTGAACAGCAGTGGCAAAGTGCCCAAAGCATCTAGACTAGCAAAACCAGATAAGGCAACTGCAAAAAGTGGGAGACTCATGCCAATGGTGCCAAGTCTAACATTAACATCCACCATGTAAATAGAAATAATAACAGAATCAACTAAATAAAACAAGGACTAACACGTAATAAGAGAGCGAGTTTTTCAGAAGTAATAGGTGACATTTTTGGTGCACTGGTACCATCAGTTGGAGTTGTTATATATTCACATAAAATTCAAAAATTGTCCACAGTGATTGATCGTTTCTCAACAGATACTGCTGGTGGGTTCTTGATGATTGACACCGAAATGGGTGCTATCAGATCAATGGTTTTACAAAATCGACTTGCCCTTGATATCTTATTGGCAAAAGAAGGTGGAGCTTGAGGCATGTTGAAAATTCAACACTGCTGCAATTATATCCCTGACAAAAGTAAAGGTATTGAGGGATATATTAAGAATATTACGAAATTACAAGAAGATTTGACCCAACTGGAGGTTGACGGTGTCTGGAAGAGACTTGGTAAGTGTTGGAAAACGAGGCAGCATCTGTGAGGCCTGCACAAATAACATGACTACATTTATCCTTCACTGGGAACCAAACACCCAATTGTAGCGCCTGACTCTCAGAGGGTAGCGTTGCAGAGCAGTCTGAGGCTTACTCAAGGGAGGTGGTGTGGGCTAGTAATCGCCATTTGCAGGTGCACAAAAATAACACTCAATAATTGATTGTCCAGTCTGTACTTTGCTTTATAAAAGTAAGAGTAAATGTATTTAACACACACACTACTCAATACCATGCACCAATTTATAAATATACATAAGCTGTTGGAATTACTTAATGACATTGCATAACATCTCCACCCCTCCCGCAGGGGGGGTGGGGTCTAGTACCACCACTCCCATGTATGCACATCAACTTGCTCCCAATGCAGTTAGTTGAACATAACCTGGAGCGAGGGCCCTGCGCACTGGCACCATCCCAGTGGCGACCCACCCATTACCTCAACAAGCATTAAAAAGGGGTAAACCTGCCTTGGTGACACATGACCCTGACTGAGCATCTCCTACTGACCATAAAGTATGCACCTCTATATCTTAAGGGCTAGCAGTCTGGGGTCTTCACCTAAGCGCAGCAGCAAGAATCCTTTTTTACGCACACTTTAGAATGACAGTACTCATTACCTTAGTGGATCATTTGAATGCATTGCAATTAGAGCCCCTAAAGGGATCACAGATGAAATCACAGGATTACGCATATACAGCCAGACACCCTAGCAGGACTGTCTGACAACATAACCCCACTTGACTTATGACATCGCCTTACACCAGCACATCACATTAAACAAATGAACTTCAGTCCCTCTGAAAGAAATAACTATTAGTAAATGCATTTCGGTGCAATTACACCACTTCACCTCCAGGGGATGCCCTTCTCCAGACATTGTGGTACACCCTCAGCTGTAGAACATAAGTTCCAGCCCAGAAGGTGATAAATGCTGGCTGAGCCCTTGAGGGGTTATTATTTCAGATGCCCCAGGAAACTTATGGGGGGACTGTTCTCATTTCTGCTGGGGGAGGCTGCGGTGCAGCCCCCATGCACTCCCTTTCACCCATGAGGGTGACCCCCTCCTCTGGGGGCCACCAGGCGCCAAAAACAAGGTTCTCCCCATGCCTTGCAAGGCATTATGGGGCGCTTTGAGCTCCTTCCTTCGCATAACAGATGAGCGGCTCTCCCGCTGTACCGGGGAGACCCGCGCTGGTGATGCCGGCGGCTTCGCCGCGTATTCTCCCTCCGGTGGGGGGCCCGGTCCCACCCGGACCCCCAGGTGCTGCTAGGCGACTCGGGGAGCCCACCCCCAGTCTCTCCTTCTGGTTTCTGGGGCCCGGTCCCACCCGGGCCCCTCGCGCCCCCTCACTTCGTGTTCGGGGTCCCGGTCCCACCCGGGACCCCCGCATGCCTCCGTGATGGAGGGCAGCCTGGGGAGCCCACCCCCGGCTGCCCCCACCGGCTCCCCGCCCGGCCAGCACCCTCGCGTGCTGCCGCGGGAGCCGGCACGACTCTTCTCGTCTGCCCGCTCCAGCGGGCAGACACGCCGCATCCTCCATGGAGCGGTTCTTCGGGGGGAGTGCGACGGCACTTCCCCCCACCTTCTCCACCCTCGGGGCCCGGGGATGGGGTCCCGGGCCCCCGAACATCTTCGGGGGGGGCACGACGGTGCTCCCCCTCACTCTGCATCGGTGGGGGCCAGGGTGGGCTCCTGGCATCCCGCGGGGGAATCTTCACGGGGTGCGCGACGGCGCACCCCGACTTTCCTTCCTTGGGGGGCAGCCCCCGGGACTTGACCCACCCCTGAGGCAGTTTCAAGACCGGCGGCGGAGCCTCTAGTGCTTCGTCGTCGGTCCTAGCAAAGGTCAAAGGTCGTGTACCTTCTTGGGGGCATATCTCAGCCCCCAGGGGTCCGATCTCCTCCATTTTCACGTCCTCTTGCTCCTGGTGGTGCCCCCCAGCCACTGAGAGCACTCTCCTTCGCCCTCCGGGTCTCCAAGAGGGTGCCTTCTGCAAGGAACGGTCTTCACTGGCTCCCTGCGCCAGCCTTTCTCCTGGCTCTCCTTCGGGGCCTCACTACTCCCTGCGCAGAGGCCACTGTTCCTGCGCACCGGTCCTGGACTCTTCTTCTGGTGCTGTTTGGGTCCTGAGGGCCGTCAGGGGGTCTCTCCTTCCAACTGCCCATTGCACCAGGCTCCAGCGCCTTCAGCCTCCACCGACTACACCCCAGAGAGAGCTTCTCTTCCTGTGCAAGCACTTTTTAAAAGTTGAGTAGGGGGCTGGCAGGAAGTCCCTGTTGGTCCTATCAAACAGTGACACATCACTTTCCTGCCCCTGCTCCCTCCTTCTTGTCCAGCCTCTGGGTATGTTCAAAATGGCGGCGTCCACTGTCTCTGGCCACATGGCCTCTGAAACCCAACTCCTTCCACGCTGCCTTCCCTCCTTGGTGCAGCCTGGTGCCTGGCACCCAGTGACAGCTGCTAATTGATGAGCCTGTAGCCCCTCCCATCTTCTCTTCGTGGAGAGGAGGCCCTAGCTTGTGGAAGAAAGGTTATCAATCCCTCCAGCTGAGGTCAGCCCTCAGCCTGGGTCTGGTCATGGCTGGCTCAGAGAAATATGAAAGTTCTGGATGACCCAAAAGCAGTACAAATATGACTTTGGACTCTGCAGAATACTTCTTTTCACATTTGCTACCGTGGACTTAAGTGCGTGTCTGGAATCTGTAGGCCTAATTGAAGTTAATCTAGCCCCTGGCTCCACATTCCCATAGGGGAATAAGGAAGTGAAAACACAGTAAAACACACTGACTTTCCCTGGCATGTCTCTTCCATCCTGAGTTCACTGTGGGTGAGTCCCTGTAGGAAGGTGGATATCTGACTATGGTTACCCCCAACTTTTTGCCTACTGTCTAGCTGGTTTTTCGACTTAGTTGGCCTGAGATCCTGCCATTCAGGGTCTCAGGCTGTCTGCTCTCTCTTTAAAAGGGACTCCATATACCCTAGGTACATAACCAATTGGTAAGGATCACCTTATTGGACCCTGTACAGTGTACCCTAGGTACCCAGGGCATAGGTGTACCCTAGGCCTCCCAGGGGCTGCAGCATGTATTATGCCACCCCTGGTCTGGCCTTCCAATCAGACACAACTGGCTGATCACTCAGCTGGGGCAAGGTCGTGTAATCACCCCTTGCTTAGATATAGTATGCCTATATCTACCCTTATATATAGACACATGTGTACCTATCAGTCACTCCTATGGCAGGCCTTAACAATCCTGGAGGCAGAGTGCTTGGTAACATGTGAGATGGTGCTCTAGCATGAGCTGAGCCTGTCTGCAGCTTTCGGAACCATGTCCTTATAGCTGTTCTATGATATAGCCTACCATATACTCTTAAAGTGCCTTATAATCTTAAACGGTTATGGTAACTATGGTTTGGCCTTATCAAAACATGTCGTGTAAGGTGTCTAACACTTTGGAATAATACCCCCATACCATTTCTGGTGATGAGGATATTATTCCTCCCTTCTAGAGGGAGAGACATGTTAAAATCCTACTTTGCTGTGTAACCTCTGACCAAAGCCTCAGCATCACAAAATGGATGCTGCTGCCACAGACACAAGTCTGACCTCCTGCTGCTGGGAGTGATCCCAGCCAGGGAGGCCTGGACAATAGGTTTCCTGCTTGGGGAGGTGCTAGCACCTCCCCAGACAGCCTTTAGTGTATTGGGGCAGGGTGGGCTGAAAGGAATGAGACATGCCTGGGGCACACAAGGTGTTCCTTGCATAGTCCAGTTCAAACCGGCGCTGGGGCACTCCAGCCCCAGCTCTGGCGCGAAACTGGACAAAGGGAAGTGGGCGTAACCACCCCCTCCCAGGTCCCACCCATAAGGCGTGACCTAGCAGGTATCCCAGCCCCCCAGATTAGTATAAGAGTGGGAGTTGGGCCTCAAGACTTTAGATTATCCTGAACCTGCAAAACTGAACAGAAACTCTGGACCTTCGACATTCGACGAAAGAAGAAGACTGAAGAATCTCCCTTGTAGCCAAGGAGTGGCTACCCTGTGCAAACAGGCACCATCAAGAGACTACCCTTTGCTTTGCCCACGTTCTACGAGGAACCGACTGCAGAGCCTGACCAGAGCCTTGACTTCCAGACTTCTCCGACCCTGATCCACATCGACAGCAAAGCTGAGATCCGTGGAGGCGACGAGCGACGTGGGACCGGCTACCTGGAAAAAGTGGCTAGTAACTTAAAGCGCAGCTTCTGAGGTACCCTCGAAGTTGTGCACCGGGGATTGAGAAGCCCCAACCCCAAGCACCATCTGCACCGAAGATCAGCCCCCCACACTCCACGAGTCCTGCGTGGGGCCCTTCAGCATTTTCCTGCTTGCCGCGTCTGTCCGGTTGCTTGCCCGCTGGCTAGTGGCCTTTGTGACGACGCACCCTGAAATCTTCTGCGCTGGTTTGGCTCCTCCATATTGGCTCCCGCTTCTCTGCAAAGAAGAAGCACCCCAGACCTTCCTGGTCTGCACCAGAAGCAAGTCCTTCGTTCTTCGTGGGTTCCGCTTGCCAAGGCTTGGTGAGTCCTAGTCCAACTTCGACGCCGCCGACAGCAAGAGCCTTCGTGGGACAGCTCGCCTCCTGGTCCTGGTCGTCCTCGACGCTTCCAGGTCTTCCTGGCTGCAGCGACAAGCTTCACCTTCACCTGCAATCTTCACGACATCGCCTGGTTCCTTCCTGGTTCCACGTGGTCACTGGCTAGTGACCTTGACTCTGTCCCTTCTGCTTGCAGGTTTCTTCTCTTCTTGATCCCAGCCTTGGGATCCACCGGACACTCTTCACTGACTGCCTGTCAGCATCTTTCTTCAGGCATCCATAGGAGTCGACGACGAAAACGACGCATCTTCACCCCTATGCACCCGCAGCCTGTGGGCTAAGTAACTTGGGTACTCCGGTGCTCATCAGGATAGTGACTATCCTAGTGTCTAGTTTTCAAGTCTCAACTTCCTAGCTACTCCGGAAGTGTCCTAAATCTACCGTTTTCTAAACTGTACTATTGCTATTGACTTTTACGCATTACGCGTGAGTGTTTCCACTCTGCACACGAATCCCGTGGGCCTCCCACTTCCTAACCTTTGGTAGTATAGTGTAGCCCCAGCGATTCCCTAGGCCTAGGCCTATCCTATTTCCGTGACAGTGGTCCTTATACCACTTACTTAGTATATGGTTTGCGTGGCCCCTAGGGACTAACTGTATTACTTACCTGTGTGACTTACTGTATGCATAAATAAGACTGTGTTGTACTTACCTCTAATCTCATAAAGAGTGCTGAGGGTTTGCTTTGAATAAATACACTTTATTTTATATATATATCTGTTGTGGTGTCCTTTCATTTGGTATTCAAGGGATTATATATGGTATCACAGCTGGCTTCACATGCCATTCAGAGTTTAGCCTAAGACTGCTCTTGTCCGTGCTACCACTAGGATAGCTGGTCTATAAGGTTGACTTTACAACCAATCACCATAAGGGTATTTGGACTGATATAAGGTGTACACTATAACTAGTGACATCATACATCAGGCCAACTTCTCACAGTCCCAACTTATGAGGCTCTCCCACCGTAAAAGCTCAACAATGAGGTGCTCAAAAAGCGAAAAATTCGGGCGGCCCATAGTGTCAGAACCACCTTCTAACAGTAAGGGTTTCTCCTCTGTAAGTAAATGGTTTTCTACTTTTGGAAGTAGCCTATTAGGAAAATAATAATGCCAATAATTTCAATAGCTGCAGTAGCCTTAGTATTAATAACAATATATAAATGTTGTAAGTGTACATGTGGAAGAAAAGTAATAACAGAATCAAATAACAAACGAAGAGCAAGAAAGAAAAAAGAGATGAGATAGAACTAGAGGATATGAAAGGAGATTACTATGAAAGGAAGAAAGATTTAGATGACAAGATGATGAAAGGAGAACTTTAGATAAAAATAAAGATGGCACTTGGTCTGATGGGTATTTTATGATGGCTCAAAAATGGCATCAAAGGGGGGATTGATGGAGCACGGTTTTGCGAAAAAGAAAACCTGCTTGAATAGACACCCCCATAATACTTACTAACAGCGTTCAATGAAAAACTAACGTCCAAATCACACGAATTACACGAGAAACCGCTTTGCGCATGTGTGCGCTAATGTGAACTAATGCATGAAAGAACTAGGCCGCATTTTACATTGCGCTTCAAAAGAAACAAAATAATGCATGACTAGGCCGTGTTTCGTATCTTGCATCTTGCTTTTAAAAAAAATAATAAATAATGCTTAAAGCTTTGCTAAGAGAACTATTAACATGGGATAGTGCAAATGTGGGTGGTAAACAGTGAAAAGTGCATTTCATGTAATTAATAAATGCCTATGTTTATTTTGTCATAGTGAGCTGAAATGGGCCTGAATTTTCCTAAACTTTACATGATAGATGAGGGGTTGGAGCATGAATGACCCGTTAAAAGACAGAAACGCTGAGCGCTGCAGAAGACCAAGGTTGATCAGCTGTGAAAAACATTGTTTGTCTACCAAAAGAAGAGACTGGCCGTGGAATCAAGACTTCTGCCGCGGACATTGCAGGAAAACGCTTGTGAATTAATGAAAATGTTAATTGTAAATGTACTTGCATTCAGTAGTTAAGAATTACGTTCCATACCGGCCCGCCTTCGCTTCGTCCAGCTCAAGATACTCCATAGGGTCTATGTTACGGGGCCGAGGCTGATGCGTATGGGCTATGCTGTGGACGGGTTGTGTAAGCGTGGGTGTGGTTCTTTGGGGACCTTTCTCCATATTTTGTGGGAATGCCCGGAGGTGGTGCGATTCTGGCGTGGTGTGCATGAGGTTTTGCAGGTAGTTACGCATGTGCCGCTGCTGCCCGAGGCGAGGAGATGTCTTCTGAATGTGTGGGAGCCAACCGACTACTCAGTGCCGCAGACGTGGTGGGCGACTCTGGGATATATGGTGGCCAAACGTGACATTGCGCAACTGTGGGGTTCCCAGAGGTCGCCGACTGTCTCGGCGTGGAAGGACAACATGGATTGGTGTATGTTTCGGGAAAAGGTGGTGTATGTTGCGAGAGGTAAGCCTGGGACATGGGTGAAAGTATGGGGCCCCTGGAACGCCTACCGTGGGGGAATCTGTACCCCGCCGCTACTGCCTGATCCGTCACCGGCCCCGCCTCCTTAGCCTGTTTGTCTTCCCGGTTCTGGGCAATGAGTCTACTTAGTCCCCGTCCTGACCTATTCCCCCCCTCGATATTCCTATGGATCGGTGGGGTCCCCCCCCCTAGGGGAGCACGGGCCGTTGTTTCCGATTGTGGATTGCCTTGTGGACTTGTTTTTTGTTGTTATTTATATAAAAATGAAACCGTTGTGTGGGGTCCGGATGGTGTGGCTGCCAACGCCTCTTTCAACTCCTGTGATTTCCCTTCTGCCGCAGCGTGCGTTCTACTGTCTGTATTATATGCTCCTTCTGTTTGCTAGCGGCCGGCCTGAAGGTTGTAGGCCCATCTTTGTATATCTTTTGGATTCTGTAATAAACGGTTTCAAAAAAAAAAAAAAAAAAAAGAATTACGTTATGGGAACGTCGAATAAACAAAAGACTATAGAATTTCGAATGTGATCATGATGGTGTGATGGACCACCTCTCAAACCGTCCAATAAAGAAATGAGCTCTGTAAATTGTTTCAACTGTTGTGGGTTGAACATGTAGGTTTTAGGGTATAACTGGGGTGCCTTTAGGGGTGTGGTTAAGAAGAGAGAGGAGCTGAACTGGAAAGAGAGAAAGAGAGAGAGAGATAGATGGGAGATGGCCGCTGTACGTCGTTTTTGCAGAGAGGCCTAGCTGATCCTGTCCCGCTCCTGTATTCCTGAAATCTTTGTTCCCTGACTCTATTTCGGGGGAACCACACCACCTCCTTGGGGGGTTGTATTTCTCTGATAGATTGGGTTAGTATATCTTCATGATCGTATTTTGCATAATCATTTGCAATGTATTTTTGTCTCTGAAACGTATGTCTCTTCGCCTATCCACTCCTTCATATGCATTTCATTCATTGATGAGTATGACACTGTTTGCATTTTGCATGTTTTTCTCTCCCTCTTTGTGAGAATTCCTTTGTTTACTTTGCAACCTCTATGCGATGAGCATTGATTTAACATATTATTTTGCGATTAACTTTATAAATCTTACAGAGAGTCCGTGAATATTTTGCTAGATAGGTAATTAGATAGTACTATTATTACCATCAACTTCTCAACTAATTGGTCCATCGACCAGAGGAAAGAGAGTTGATATACAGGTTCAGTTATGTATTTAGAAAAGTTAGATATGAACCTGTAAAGGAAACAAATGATCATCGTCATTAAAACTTGGCCCCGGCGCATCAGGGAGATGGGTGAATGTGTATGGGCCATTTATGTGTGACGTTATTGAGTATTGATCCCTAATTAGGTATCACGCTGGATCAGTGGTTTGAAGTTTTTGGGCATTGGGTACTTTAGATATATTATAATGTTGTTAAACAGATAATATTGTTTTTAAATAGAATGAGATCATGGTATTTATTTTTCATGGTCTCACTCTTAAAGTAACCACACTATCCAAATTTGAAAGATAATATTTAATGTACCCTTTCGTACGTGTAAGGACAACGGGAATACTCAAAAGATATCAGAAATGCTTTTGTATCATTACATCTGCACACCAAGAAAATCTCAATCAACTTAATTGTGTGCCCGTAGCCGCGGGGCACCGCTCATAGTCCCGGCCCCATAACCCACCTCGGGTCCACGATTAAATTTGGTGACTACCTGCACTTTTTAGGTCTCGCCTGACCCAGCGCATGCGCTGGTCTGGCGAGACATTTTTTGAGGGCTCCAAAAAGTGCTACCAGGACAGCCTAGAGCTACAGTGCATGGCGAGACATTTTGTGAGGGCTCCAAAAAGTGCTACCAGGCCAGCCTAGAGCTACAGTGCATGTGCGCGAGTCACGCTTTACCGCAATTACTTTCACTTTCGCGGCCCCGCGGCCTCTTTGATGTTCTCCGTGAGGCTTCAATAGATTGCAGCAGTTAAAACAAGCATTGGCATAGCCAATAGGTCTCGCTTTTGGGACCTTATAAGTGTTTAGTTATGCAACTGTTGCATGGCTAAACACTTATAAGGTCCCAAAGGCGAGACCTATTGGCTATGCCAATGCTTGTTTCATTTAAAGCACTGCTCCTAACTGAAAACTCAATGGTTGCTATAGACGCTACATGATTGTAACTAAGCCAAGAGCCGCCGTAGACTGTTCTGTGGAAAGAAAAAATGTACAGATTTCATTCTTATTTGAGAATCAAAGCGATCCGCATTTCCAGAACGTGCTCGTGGCGAAGGCACAATTGCAGCTGACTCATTGGCGACAGGTTGTTGTGTAGAAGCTGCTGCGTGTCTGAGTCACAGTAAGTCTGCTTTGGTGTGCGCAGTCTGTATCCCAGCAATAATCACAAGAACTCGTCACTGGTGGTTTTTTCCCACTGGCTAGACGGCTCGCGCTTCCCTAACATATCAACACCACCTCTGGACTGCCCTCGGCGGAGAAAACCACTGTCAAGGGCACTTACACTCTCAGGCATACCCCCACAACAATAAACAGCTTGTAAGAGTTCCCTCGACCAATCATAGATCTCCATGCTGGCAACTGAGTCTAGAGCCAATAAAAAACTTAGAAAAGTCCCAGTAGCCAATAGAAATCGTTAGTACGTATTTGTAGTCTTACACAGCCAATCAACTTATAAACAAGAACTTTCCTAGCAAATGGTATTACAAACGTTTCCCCAACCAATCCCCGCCCACCGCCCCCCCCCCCCACCCCACACTCTTCCCACCACTAATAGAATGTGTTTCTCCGTACAGGGTCGGGAGGGAGCGCTTTGGTGCCACAACTTGGGGTTTAATTGCTGTAATTAGGAGAGAAGGATCGTCGTTAAAGGAGTACCGGAGGATCGCAGTCTCGCATAACGGACTCTCCGGTGAAATTCTGGATAGGTGGGCGCCCGAACTGTCCAGGGTGCCATGGGACGGCCCCTGTCCCCACGCAGCCTGGGCTGTCTGTTGTTCTTTCTCCTGCATGGGGCGGGCTCCCTCCTGCCCTCCGGCTGCAAGCAGGATCGCGGGAAGGGCACTGGCAAGACCCCCGCAGGTCCCGATGTGCTTGGAGGAAAGGTGATCTGCAGCAGTTTGGAACTCAGCCACGTCCCGGAGTCGCTGCCCAACAGGACCGTCACTCTGTGAGTAGCGTCCAGGGTTCTGGGGCCATAGGAAAGGGGTTCTCCAGTTACACACTGTGAGAAAAGTAGTGGGTTTAAGATAGAGTGAGGGAATGAAGAGCTTGTGGGATGCGGGTGAAAGAAAATGTGGGTCTTTGGACACGGTGGTGGTGGTCTGCGTAGGATCTTGGTGGCCGAGGATGGATCGCGTTTTTTTTATTCAAATTGACTTTTTCCGTTTGTTACAAGCCCTCGTCTTTCATGTGCGTTTTGTAACTTGTAGTTTAGTTCAGTTGAACCCACCGGAGGCTCTTCCCATAATTGGAAAATATATGTCTTCGTGACTTAGAAGGGTCTGTCAGCCCCAATGTCAGGTGTGGTATTGGGGCATACAACCTAACGATTAGAGTTATCGAGTGGGAAAATGCGGCATGTAGGTGGAAGCAGAGGCTAAGTGCTACACGGTTAAAAAAGTTCAGGTGGCACGCTGGTGGAAGCAGAGTTTAGGTGGTACACTGGTAGGAGGGTTTAGGTGGCACCTCCATGGCATGCTGTGAGATGGAGATGTTAGTTTGCAGGCTGGTAGAACGAGAGCTTAGATGGCACGCTGATGGCATACTAGTAGGAGGAGGTGTTAAATGAAAGGAGAGTTTCGGTGGCATGCTGGTGAAGGAATTTCTTGGGTGGCACACAGGTAAAAGCAGAGCTTTGGTGGTAAGAGAGCTTCGGTGGTACACTGGTAATGGGAGAGCTCTGGTGGTACGCTAGTAGGTGACCTTAGTTGGCACACTGGTAGAAGGAGAGATTAGGTTGTCACGCTGGTGAAAGTAGAGATTAGGTGGGGCGCTGGTGGAAGGACTGCTTAGGTGGCATGCTGGTATAATCAACTGAGGTGGCATGCTAGCAGGAGAGCTTAGGTAGGATGTTAGCTGAAAACGAGCCTAGGTGGGATGCCAACGGAAAGCATGCTTAGGTGTGACTTTGGTGGAAGGAGAGCACTGGTAGGACGCTGGTGAAAGGAAAGTGTAGGTGAGATGCTGGCAGATGAAAAGCGTATGTGGCACGCTGAGGGAACGACGGCATAGGTGACACACTGGGATAAGGAGTTTTTAGGTGGCACGCTGTGGAAGTAAAGTATTGGTGGCACGTTGGTGGAAGAAGTGCTTAAGTGGCACACTAGTAGGAGAGCTTAAGTGCCAACTGTTAGTAGGGTAACTTTGGCCAGATTCTTGTGGGTTGGCAGCTTAGGTGCAACCAGTGGGGTGCTGACTGGGGGAGCTTTTGTATAAGGATGGAGGAAGGTAGATTAGGTGGGAGACTGGTTAAGTTGTCCTATTTGGAACGTTAGTAAAGAGTGGCTTGTTTGTTCAGGTGAGAGGGCTCACATTTAAGGTTCTCGTGTTGATTGCTATTTGATGGTGTTTAGAATAGGCTGCAGGTAGTAGAGTGACATGCATGTGGCACTGAGGCAGGGCTAAGTGGGACATTGGTAGAGTGGGACATGATGGGATACTGGTCAAAGGTCACTCCTCAGGGTGTCTGTTTGGATGTAGGTAGAAGAAGCTTCAAGATGCCTTTCATGGATACCGGATGATATATCGGATGTGTATTCAGCTCTCCCATAATGGACTGACCAGTGGAATTCTGGATATGTGCGCACCAGAACCATGGGATGATAGTGGCGTAACAAAACTTGAGAAGGCCCCCTGCAAAGGGATACAGTCAGGATCCACGGGGGCCTCCTGGAGCTCGGGGGCCCCTCTTCACTGTCACTCCACTGTGGGATGGCCCTGCCCCCACGCAGCGTGGAATGTCTGTTTATTCTTCTGCAGATATTGTTGCCAAATGTGAGCTCTGGTGCCTCATTGGCAAACTGTTCTGACACATTACAGGGCTCATTTGTGACACTCTAGCAGAAGGCATCCAAGTTGGCACACTACGCAAAAGTGGTCCATAGTGGGACTATGGTGGAGTTGCTAGAGTAGGTAGCAAGACAAAGGAGGTGGGGTATGTTGGTATACGTAAGCAGGATCAGTGGGATCTTGGTAGTGTTGTCAATGTTGAGATTCTGGTGGGATACCAGCAAAATGAGACTCCGCATTTTGCTTGAAACTTCTTATGTGATCTGGTAGTGGTAGACGTAACTTGGGATGCAGGCTGGTGGTGCTTGTCAGAGAAGGCTTAGGTGTGATTGTGCTATCTTACAATTAACAAGGAGGTGCCTTTGTGGTTATTGATAAGTCAGACTTTACATGGGAATTGACATTTTTGTTTTCACTAATAACTTTCGACCTGTACTGTGAATCCATAAAAAAAAGGATTCCAACTTGGTAAAATAACAGACAAATACATTTTGTAAATTCGTAATATTCAATGAATAAATGAAAAAGAGGTGGACATTTACTTTTACATATATGAAGCAGACGCTTGACAATTGCCCATTCAACAGATGCTACAACACTGACTTTGGTTGGGAGGACTGTCTCTTGACCCCACCATATTAACTGTTTATGGATCTATTCAGGTACTTGCAAGCCTGGTTTCTTATTTTAAATTATTCAGAAGTGTCATTTTCATAAACCTAATAATTGAATCATTAGGATTCTCCGATATATCACACATTCTTGCATGGCCATCAGACTTAGCTCTATGGAAGTATGTACCCACTCAGGGACTGGTGATGGACTCGCCCATTTCACCTCATCACTAATTTATCTAAGATTGACTTAGCACTCTTTGAGTCCCCTTACAGATCCAAGCAATTCGACAACTGTGGGTATCCCATTGGTATACTTACTTACATATACTTTGCCCTTTCTGTGTCCTTATTTTTAATTGCATGTTACTTTGATTTCTTACTAGAACATGGCTCACTGCTTTCCCACTTGTCACATTGCCATGATGATAATCCGTTAATTAAGCAGAGTCGAAACACTGTAGATGCTTATGGCCAGTGGAATTTGTTTTTGTTATCCATCATCACAATGACCTACAACAATTCAAATTTTCCTGTTATGAAAACAACTGTATTGTTCCTTACCTATATTGTTTTTATACGCACCGTATCCTCTTCTGCATTATCTATGCGTGAGCACATACATATGACTACTGAGCCTTTACTTATACACAGTAAAAATATCACATACCTGCAAAGTATATGTCCTTTTCCTTTAGTAATTGAATATTACCAATTTACAAGATTTATTTATCTGTTATTTTACCACATGGAGTCTCTGTTTTAGATGTGTTTACTGCCCCTGATTCCGGGTAGTTCTATTCTAGGGTTAGCCCCTGCCTCCCTCATACAGTACATCCGCACCAACATTTGGCAAACGCTGAACAAAGGGTTAAAGATTTGCTAGAGAACAGTAAATAGGGTCAAAAGGTATCCTGGAAACACATTTTAGAAGTGGTGCATAGGACATTTCCATTTGAATTTTCCTCCAACTGTATCAAAAACTGCTGTTCAGCTTTACATCAACCTTCATACTAAAATATGAAGATACAGACTTGATGTGTGTGTACGTTTACTTGTGAGCGACATCTGTGTATTCAAGACTTTTCGGAAGCACAAGTTATTTGTCTCTGCTCTTAAACTCATTACACAGCCTGGGAATCTCAGACCCCGTTATTCTACGTGTGTTTGTCCTTAAAGTCTGATACATTTGAAAACTGGGTGGTTAAATGTGCCATTACCAAACACATGATCCTGTTGGATGCATAGAAGTCTTTCACTTTTTGTACTTCCAGCAAGGAGCCAGTGAGATTTCAAGACTGACTTTATGTAGTCACTCACGCCTTCTTCAATTGAGGCATTGTCTGCCATCCTGCTTTTGAAGCCTTTCTAGATTTCACAGTTCTTGATGTTGTTATAGTCTAGTCTCAACATTACAAAGGCTGTCATCAGCTCCACTTAGTGGTCACTGCAGAGGAGATGGGTAACCAAGAGCAGGGAGAGTTGCAGGTTAAGGCTCTTAACCATTGCATTAATTTGAGGAACACAAGAAAGCTCTTTCTTGAAATGTCCAGATTCCTTACTTTCAGCGAGGTAGTTAGCAGTGCTCCAGGGCTGGGGGACCAAGTATTAGTTTGTGTTCTACCCAGCATTAGAATGCCATTCTTGGACCCATTCAGATAAAGGAAGCTTTCCTTCGTCCTATGTGACACGTGTTCTGGTGAGTAGTGATGATCAGATGCCTTCCAGGATGGATTCATAGATACAAGTCTATTCTCACAGTATTTTTAGACAGATGTTGTGGTGCACGGTGTAGGCTGCTGAGGTCCATGTTCTTGTTTTCATATGAAGACAGCAGAGTTCGTATTGCATATTGGTCAGGGTAGTTTTCATTATGCACGATGCGATTGAGTTCTCGGAGGTGTATTGTGTCTCTTTCTTAATGGATTTATCACTTGAAGGCACTGTTTGATTCACTGTGTAGAAGTTGAAAGCCTGGGAAAGAGGCTTGAATAGGAGATTGGACAGTGAGAATGATAAAGATAATGACAGCTCACCTATGTGTCTCCTAGGATGTCATGGTTGGTCAGATACTGAAGTTCACCCTTGACTCAATGATTCATGTGTATGACCGATAGCCCTTGATTACACATTTAACAGCTTTAAAATTGTTCTTTCTCTGTCACTCATGTCGACGATTGTATTCTTTTGTTATTGATGGGCGCCATTAGTGCTTAAGATGCTTTTACTTAAACCAGCTGTTGTGTATCATTTGTTTGCAGCTTTCCAGACTCTTAAGTTTTCTCGTTTTGCATGCTTGCACAGCTCGAATGAAACATTCTTTACAGAGATGTATCAGCAGTGCATGTGTGTTTTAACCCCTTCGCTGCTAGGCCTTTTCCCCCCATGTGCTAAGCCTTTTTTTGGCTATTTGGGGTAGTTCGCGCTTAGGACCCTGTAACGTTTTGACCACAAAAGGTATCTACGCCAAATTTACGTCCTTTTCTTCCAACATCATGGGGATTCTAAAGTTACCTAGGGTTTGTGGACTCCCCTGGAGGGGACCCAGAAATTAGCCAAAAAACAGCGACATTTTGGTTTTTGGGGGAAAAATTGGAAAAAAGTGCTGCAAATGAAAGTGTCTGGGGTTTTCCCTGCAATTGGTATCAAAAAAGGGTTTGTGGGGCTGAAACCACAATTTCCCCAGCTTTTAGGGAATCATAGACTTTTGTCAGAAAACCAACATTTTTTACACAGTTTTGTCATTTTTCTAGGACATAGCCTATTTTTGCTATTTTTTGTGCTTTCAACTTCCTTACAGTTAATGGTAGAAATGGGTATGAAAGCAATAATGGATCCTGGAAAGATATATACATTTTTGAAAAGTAGACAAAGTTCTGAATTCAACAAGGGGTCATTTGTTTAGATCCTTCAAGGTTTCTTTATAGAAACTAACCGTTAAATTATATGAAAAATTGAAAATTAGTTGGAAAAAAAACAGCCTTTTGTATCAACGTTTTCACCTGTAACTTCTTCTAATTATGACAGCTCTTTGAAAGCAATATACCGTTACATCCGCGGGACCTTACTGGTTGTGGGGATTAATAGGACTTGTAGGTTCACCAAGAACCCGACGAACCCAGAGCCAAAAACTAAGCAGCGTCTTGCAATGGTTTTTTATTATGTAGCGTGTATATAACATTTATTCTGGAAAAATGTATACATGGAAAATATTGGTATGAAAGACACCTATGTATTTCTGAAATGGGAACAAAATATAGAGTTTAGAAACAGTAGATATTTGCACATTTACGAAATTGGGAACACTCATACTAGCATGAGAATTATCGTCATTTTTCAAAATGACTTTTTTTTACACATTGGCTTTCATTTGGAAGGCAGAAATGCATTGAAAGTCAATATGTAATAACAGTTGCTTTACAAATCTGAATTACCCCAAGTCTCCCGATTTAAAATGGTACCTCACTTGTGTGGGTAGGCATAGTGCCCACAACAGGAAACGGCTCAAAACACAACGTGAACACACCATGTTTTTTAACCCTAGCTCTGCTGGCACCTAGGTAAACCTAGCAAACCTATACATTTTTGAAAACTAGACACCCAGGGGAATACAGGATGGTGTGACTTGACTGGCTCTCACCAGGTTCTGTTACCCAGAATTCCTTGCAAACCTGAAAAAATGTCCCAAAAAAACACATTTTCCTCACGTTTCTGTGGTGGAAAGTTTTGGAGTCTGCGTGGATCCACAAATTTCCACCCACACTGCGTTTCCCAATGTCATCCGAGAAAAATGATAGCTCACTTGCGTGGGTAAGCCTAGTTCCCGCGACATGAAACGGCGCAAAACGCAACGTGAACACCACAATTTTGCAGTGAAAAAAGACCTTTTTTTGGCAAAGTGCCTAGCTGTAGTTTTTTTAACCCTAGCTCTGCCGGCACCTAGGGAAACCTAGCATACCTATACATTTTTGAAAACTAGACACCCGGGGGATTCCAGGGAGGTACGTTTCCTTACCCAGAATCCCCTGCAAACCTCAAATTTAGCTGAAAAAATGACCTTTTTCACACATTTTTATGTGGGATAGTTGTGGCATCACCAGGCTGACACAAATTTCCTGGGGGCAGAAAGATCAAATACACGGGCCGATCTGCCCCCAGGGAGGTCAGAATACACTTTTTTTTTTTAAATGAGGCCCCTGGAAGCGACCCTTCCCCCAACGGGTCGCATCCATTTTTTATTTTTATTTTTTAAATCCCTGGATCTACTGTGCTTTTCTCCCCCCCACCCCCTTCCCCCCCCCCCCCCCCGGTCACACATGCCAAAAAACCAAGGCAAACAGTCAAAAGTCTTTAAAAAATGTGCCCCCTAAGGAAGCGACCCTTGCCCAAGGGGTCACTTCCTTTACATGATTAAGGAACTCCCTGGTGTCTAGTGGGATATTCTGCCCCCCTGGGGGCAGAAAGGCCAAATACATGGGCTGATCTGCACACAAAAAATGAGGCTCCCTGGAAGCGACCCTTCCCCAAGAGGTCGCTTCCATTTTTATTTAAAAAAGATCCCTGGCTCTAGTGGGCTTCTCTCCCCCCCCCCCCCCCCCCGGGGTCAGAAACGCCAAAAAACCAAGGCAAACAGTCCCCAGGGGGGGCAGAAAAGTCTTAAAAAATATATGCCCCCTAAGGAAGCGACCCTTGCCCAAGGGGGTCGCTTTCTTTACCCAATTAAAGTACTCCCTGGTGTCTAGTGAAAGGCCAAATACACGGGCCGATCTGCCCCCAGGGCGGTAGAATACACTTTAAAAAAAAATGAGGGGCCTGGAAGCGACCCTTTCCCAAGGGGTCGCTTCAGTTTATCTTTAACAAAGATCCCTGGCTCTAGTGGGATTTTCTGCCCCCCCCTGGGGCCAGAAACGCCATAAAATCAAGGCGATCTAACACCCGGGGGTGCAGAAAAGTCGTTAATTTATTTGCCCCCTCTAGGAAGCGACCCTTGCCCATGGGCTCGCTTCCTTTTCCTGGAAAAATTATCCCTGGTGCCTAGTGGGGGCATTCCTGCAGCACAATCGCTTTCCTCTCCCCCGATGCCACAATACATTAAAAAATCCCCACCGGAGCACACCAACTTACCTGCTCCTGCTGGACGTGCTGGAAACGGCGTGCGCTGACGTCATGGGATTGCGTGGGGGGGTTGGTGGTGGCAGCGGAAACTCTTCTGCCGCCATCCTCCTTTGTGGGGGCTAGATGGGCTGCCCATGGGGGAGCGCCAGCGCTTCCCCCATGGGTGGGTGCCATGACGGAGCGGTTCCGTCATGAGCACGGTTCCGTCATGAGCACAGCCCAACCGATGCTCATGACGGAACCGCTCCGTCATGAGCATCGAAGGGGTTAAAGGAACTTATCGAAGTAGGGTGAGATATCTTGCTGTTATATGTGGGTGGGACAGTACTGGCGGTTTGATAGGTAGAGTTATTTAGGTGAATTGTTGCC
Source organism: Triturus cristatus (assembly GCF_964204655.1). Classification (NCBI taxonomy): domain Eukaryota; kingdom Metazoa; phylum Chordata; class Amphibia; order Caudata; family Salamandridae; genus Triturus; species Triturus cristatus. Next base: position 946,208,214 of record NC_140582.1, read on the forward strand.
CCAAAACATGCCCATAGAAATGCATTAAATGCTACAAGTATAATGCGAGCATCGGAATGCAGGAAAAGAGTGTACAGGGCCAGACAGGTGAACCAAAAGCAGCACTGGCAAACATGCTTATCAGCCCGACCCCTTCGTCTCCTCGCACAGTCGCTCTCCTTCCATTCATTCTCTCTTCTACTTTTTGATCTCTTTATCTCTACTCCCTGTCTTGCTCTCTCTCTTGAAGCCTCCACGTGCCTACTGCAAATACCATCGGAGGGCTGGGAAAAGTGACAGAGCACCAGGAGCGCCCCTTGGGTTTTAAAACCGGCCTCTACGGACTTCAACCCACGGGCGAAATACACTGTGGAATAGAATGCCTGTCCAGGCCTTAAGGTGTATTGAGTTTTGGCGGAAGCAGTGTTTGGGTAATCATACACACCTGAAAGCTGTGAAAAGGGTAGTGTTTCTGCAGGTCACGTCAGAATGAGCTTGACCGACAGGGCTTCTTTTCGACTCTCTGTTCATGTGAATGATTTGGTGACCTACTAACACTAAATTGATTAGATTTTTTTTTTAAACCTGTTTTTATTGCAGCATTATAAACAAAACATCCATTAGGGCAACCGGCACCCGCGTATAATCTCAAATCGCACCCCTCGTTATAGCAATGCATACAGCCATTGAGCCCACATCCCGGGGGCCGGGCGGCGTGTTAAGACAGTGATTCATATTATCATAACGATCTCCTCATAGCGAAGCCCGGACCATGTCCTATAATAGCCTCTGCATTTATTCCTATCAGATTCTCTCCCCAAAGCCAAATACCGCATGCCTGAAGCACCCCCTCGACGCGGCTGATACTAGTATTGTCCTTGTCCGCAGCCTCCGTCCCCATCTGCGCCCACCCCTGTGAGCAGTGCCTAAGGCCTGCCACTCATCACCTTCTAGGTGCCCAAGGAGAGCTGCCCATGCGCCCCGTTCCCCGGTGGTCAGCAATCAGGGGTCCTTCCTGCCGGCCCTCGTCGTAACACTACAACCATACCCCAGTAACTCCCCCCCCCACCCACCCCACCCCCCAACTGCTGCTGGTTTGGGCCCTACCAGTGTTTCCTAACACTAATGCGTGCCAGTTAAATTGATTAGATGACCACATTTTCTCTGAACCAAGTGTCCTTCACCTAACTAGTGGTATTCCCACGAAGTTCGTGTGTATCCAACACGTACTTTTGAGCTGAGTGAGCGTGTGAATGATGCTTTCTTTTGATAGCAGCGTGTTTCCAGTGAAAAGGAGGCGTTTCTAGAGTGTTGTTGTGTACTGGATTGCGCTCTATCTCTTGTACATTGAAGCTGTTTCTTGGGTGGGAAGGATGACTAAGACTGGTTCCTGGTACTGTCTGTTGAGTCTGAAGCGGAGAATGTTCTGAGAGTTTCCTGATTCTTTCGGTTTAGTTTCGAATGTGCTTCTGATGAATGAACTATAAATGGTCCCTATTGGTGTAGATGACGGAGAAACGGCAGAACGGTTATTGGTTATCATACAAAGTCTGCTTGGCATACAGCTCTCTCGAGATCATGGTAAGAACCATCAAAAGGTGGCTTATATGTATATGTTATTTGAGCCTTTCTGGTTACACCCATCATGAATTCACAGCTTCCGATAAAATTGTTGACCTAAATAAGCCCTTCGTTGGCTGCTTTGCCTCAGTCTAGAGAATAAATGAGTGTACTTTACTTTCTTGGGGAGGGGTTCTTTATCACAAAACTGGGACGTGGGAAAAGCTCTGAAACTTAACCTAAGCTTAAAGACCCCGGCAGGTTTTAGAAAACAGTCTGTCTCTCAAAATACAAGCATGGGATCTCCTGCAACCAGATCTCTATTACACACATTCTTTTTTAGCTGTGGATATTGCCAGACGGATTTGTGCTGAGGCAATTTTTTTTTTTTTTTAAGTAATCCAAAGTAGTAGGAAAGTAGACTCTGCAGTTAACAAATCCAAGATTAGTAACTCATTCTAAGAAATAAATCTAGAATTGTTTAACCCTGTCACAATGTGAAAACATGAATCAGAGAGCCCCATGTCTCTTGCCCAGTATGTCTGAACGATAACCTGTTGCTGGATTATATTAAGAGACGTTTCAGTGGGAGATCTGACTTTAGTCCTCAACAAAACATTTTATTTCAACATCTGTATCTAATTGCAAATATTAGGGCTAAAAACTTTTTTTAACTTTAAGCCAGATAAATATGAACTTGACTGCTAATGGAAATTATTAGATGGAGACCTGGTTTTCATTGTCTAACACATCTGAGATGATCTGGCTGTGACTGCTAAGGCACTTTGGACTCCTCACGAACTTGCATAATAGTTGAGTTAAGAACTGCATGCCTAGATTGTTGTGGACAGACATTTTGTATTAAATATACTAATTAACCAAACGTCCGTTCACTATAATTTCACTCTGAGATTACTCCAGTTTTAACCAATTTTTTCCAACACCATTTTTGGGCCGGTCTGAAAGATGATTGAACGCCATAATGAAGGTTCAGTAAAAACTGCATCCTTGGATAAAGCCAGAACCGGAGGTTCTTTAGCATTCGCCTTGCACGCTGTTAAATGTGTTCTTAATTAATTGAGTTATCCTAGTTTTAAATAGTATTTCCTACATGTTGTTGCATTATCATTATTTCACCTTTTTGGAATTAAATAGGGTGGAGAAAAGAGTAATAACCTATTCTCCTTACATGGTACCTCCCTTTAATTGTCATTCATCTGTTAACCAACGAAGACCACAACCCCACAGCCTGTTGAAGCTAGGTATTTATGGAACTCCGGCAAAGTATGTATTCTGAAATGAATGCTTCAACCAGTGCACGTGATAATTATCAATATTTACAGCATTTGACATTTTATACCCATCACTTCTACTAACAATGCACAATTATAAGTTGTATCTGAATGGGATAGCTTGGCAAATCCGTCTGTTTCTATAGTGGCATATTATCACATAATTGGCAGAAGATAGCTATGTAACTAAATATTACTTGCCGAGACATGCACAGAATTTGTTTTAAATCGCTGTCAAAGAAAGTGCCTCGTGTGTGTTTTCATATAGGATGAATGCAAAATCATACCTTGCTTGGTGGAATTTAGTGAAATTGTTTTGTTCAGTTATGCCTCTGTTGCCTTCCATTTTCTGTAAAAAAAAATCTTCTATTTATGTGTAGAAGTGATGTGATTGCTTTTTGCAAAATAAATTAAACCAACTCTGGTGCTGTAAAAAAAAAAGTGCAAACAGTAAACTTACTGCTCTTTTGCTCCACATACATTGTTTTTGCAGGGGTTTTACCATCACCTTTTAGTTTTAACAAATTCGCACATTTCATGACATTTGTGGTGTTTGTTTCCAGAAGTAAATTTCAGATGTCAGATAGATCCAGATATGCTGACATTTTCTTTCCATTAAACTTTTTTCTCGAATTTATACATTATTCATTTGCCACACTCTTGGAGGTAGAATGCCTTGTAGAGTTCAAAAAAGATTATTTTAGAAACTATGCAAAAGATTTTCGAAGCATGCATTTTAGACCTCGTCTACAGCACATGCACAGTCTGTTGTGAGAATTGTTGCGTTGTGGGTTTACCAAAAATGTACAGGGTCTTTGAGCCCGCCCATTGCTTACTGTTGACTTGTCAGTATTGTGTTTGTCCCTCCTGTGGAGCATTGCCTCTTTACCATCACTTTTCATTAGCTAGCCTGTGTGCTGCCACAGTTTGCTTTTCAAGTACTATTTCTTTCTTTTTGGTTAAGTGCTTTATAAGAGTGCATGTTTTTTCTAGCGGTCTTCCTTGTGTACGTCTTTCCTCCTGGACTCCCTTTTGCTTTCTGTTGTCTATGTTCTTCTTCCCAGAACCTTCCATGTTGCGCTCGCCCTCATATACTCACCCCTTTTCCCAATGCTTTCTCACCCACGTCCATCTCCCTTAACCCCGCACACTCCAGATTTTCTATCTGTTCTCCTACCCACCCCTAACTCGTATTTTTTTGCCACATCCTGGACTAACGCCACCTCCGCCCCCGACATCGCCTCCGCCATGCCCGGCGGATACAAGATCCAGAGAAAGGACCGCCTCCACCGTGCAGGAGGAGGACTCGCCATCGCACACATGAGCTCTCTCCACTTCCAGCACGAGCCCCCCTGTCCAACACAAAGCACCTCCACTTCCATATCCAGACAAGCCCCAGAACCACGCTGCGTGGGACCTTCACCTACAGACCCCCCCTGGGCCTCACACTTTTTCCGCCATCGCCGACCTCGTACCCCACGCCAATGCCTCCACGGACTACATTCTCATTGGGGACCTGAACTTCCACCTCGACAACCACAGCGACCCCGACTCCACCACCCTCCTGGACAACCTTGCCAACCTCGGATTAAAGCAACTCGTCACCACCCTCACCCACAAAGCTGGACACATCCTGGACCCTATTTTCGCAGGAGGGACAAACATCCACTTCAGCCACACCTTGCAGCCCCTCTGGACAGACCACCACTGTGTACACTTCACCTTTAACACTAGCACCACGCCCAAGCGCACCCAGTGCCCGACACGAAGGAACTGGAACCAGGTCATAGAGAAACACCTCCCTCTTCCACGACCCCCCTCCGCCAATACTGATGCCAACTCTGCAGCCAATGAACTACACTGCTGGATCACCAGCTGCGCAGACAAGCTCACACCCCTCTTCCACTCCATCAGACAACGCTCCCTGAAGGCCGCCTGGTTCACCACAGACCTCCAAGAAGCCAGGCGCCCCTGCAGACGCCTCGAGAAACTCTGGAGAAACAGGAAAACCACCGAAGACCAGAACACCTACAGGAACGCCATGACTGAATACCACCAGCGCATAAGAGCCACCAAGAGGACCTTTATCCGGAAAAAAATCCATACCAACGCCAGTACTGCAAAGGAACTCTTCAAAGTTATACAGCAGCTCACCAAATCCCCAGCAAAGCCACGGACGTCACACCATCCCAGGACCTCTGCAACAAGCTCAGCACCTACTTCCACCTGAATATCAAGACACTCTACGACAACTTCAGCAAACCGACTCCAGACACCACCCTCCTCTCCGCCATCGACAACCAGCCCATCATCACCACCTGGAAACTGGCTACCGCCGAAGATACCGCCACGGCAATGAAGAACACCCACTCAGGAGCCCCCACAGACCCCTGCCCGCCACACATCTACCACAGAGCCGCCGCTGCCGCCATAGCACCTGAACTATTCTGCACCATTAAAACCTCCTTCAAATCTGGCATCTTCCCCGATGACTGGAAGCAGGCAGAGGTCAAGCCCCTCCTCAAGTAACACTCCGCTGACCCAAAGTGCCTGAAAACTACCGGCCCATCTCTCTTCTTCCCTACGCAGCCAAAGTCACTGAGAGATTCGTCAACGCCCAGCTGACCACCTTCATCGAAGAGAACGCCATCCTCGACTCCTCCCAGTCTGGATTCCACAGCAACCACAGCACTGAGACCACCCTCCATGCCGCCACCGATGACATCCGCGTGCTACTCGACCATGGCCACATCGCGGCCCTCCTCCTACTAGACCTCTCCACAGCCTTCAACACCGTCTCCCACCGCACTCTTGCTGCCAGACTCCACGACGCCGGCATACGGGGAATCGCCCTCGACTGGATCCGCTCCTTTCTCGCCGGCAGAACCCAAAGGATCAGACTCCCACCCTTCCTCTCTAAACCCACAGAGATTAACTGCGGCGTACCCCAAGGATCCTCACTCAGCCCCACGCTCTTCAACATCTACATGGCCCCCCTCACTGCCATCGTTAGACAGGATGGGCTCAGCATAGTATCCTACGCCGACGAAACTCGGCTCATCTTCTCCCTCACGAACCCCGAAAACACCAGACTCAGTTTCCAGAAAGGAATGAAAGACGTCGCGGCCTGGTTGAGCAACAGCTGCCTAAAGCTCAACTCCGAGAAGACAGTGGACCTCGTCCTTGGACCCTCCTCCACCGCCTGTGACAACACCTGGTGGCCCTCCTCCCTCAGAAACCCGACCACGTCCCAAACCTCGTCATCCTTCTAGACTCCTCCCTCACCATGACCCGCCAGTTCAATGCTGTCGCCTCCCACCTGCTTCAACTCCCTCCGCAAGACTTTCAAGTGGATCCCTTCCGAATGCAGAAAGACCGTCACCCTCGCACTCATAACCAACAGACTGGACTATGGTAACGTCCTCTATGCCGGAGTCAACAAATCCCTGCTACAGAAGCTCCAAACCATCCAAAACACTGCAGTCAGACTCGTCCTCGGAACTCCATGACATGAGTACATGACCCAGCACCTACGAGACCTCTACTGGTTCCGCTCCCCATCGAGAAGAGAGTAATCTTCAAGCTACTTACCCATGCCTACAAATCCCTCCACAACATCGGACCTAAATACCTAAACGAAAGAGCCTCCTTCCACGTACCTAAAAGGAACCTCTGCTCTGCCGACCTCGCCCTGGCAGAGACCCCACATATCCGCAGTTCCAGAGCAGGTGGAAGAGCCTAGTCCTACGTTGCAGCAAAGGCCTGGAACCAGCTCCCAGTCAACATCAGACACTCCCTCACTCTGCACACCTTCAGGAAGAACCTCAAGACGTGGCTCTTCGACTCATCCGGCCCCCCCACCCCCCCTCCCTGCGCCTTGAGACCCCCTTACGGGTGAGTAGCACGCTTTTAAACCCCCTGATTGATTGATTGAAAACAAGCAGTGTTGTGAGGGTGACACTTTTGGGTGTGTGAGGACTATTGCTTCTGATCAGTCGGATCCCACCGGTCCTGTTAATCCGCTTTTTCCAGCTGACCGCTTTTACCCTCCTCTCTACTTCCCTGTCGAGGAACAGCACACCTCTGTGGTTTCTAATACATTTAAATAGCATGTGTGCTGGACCTGATAAAAAGTTCCTGTTCCTCCCTTCTTTTCCTAGTTTTAGATATGAAATTGATAGAAATGGGCTATCCTATAGAAAAGTGAGTTGGACACTTAAACAGGCATTGTATTGTCCTAGGCGAACATTTCTGACACCAAAACTAAAAGAGGACCAGAATGATAACATAGTAATGCTGAGCACTTTCAACCCTATGAGTAATGATATATTTTTAAAAAATCCTAAAAATATATTTATACTTATTGGGTGATAATGGAAAATTTGAGCCCGATTCACAAAGAGCGAAGTCTCTGCCACAACTGCGGAGACTGCAGCTGTAAGATGCTACTCCTAAAATTCCCTTGTGAATTGGAAAAAAATCGTAAACATTCACTTAAGTGTACGTTTACAATTGGGAATCAGACCCAACGTTTGAAGGGATTATTATAGTTCATCACCCTTAGTACTGATATGATTCATTCACAATAAAAACTTCAAAGAGACCTTTAGCAGGATTCAGGTTATTTAGAATGCTTACAACAATCTTGGGTGTTAACATTATTTTAAAGTCGCTTTGCAAATAATTATAGCCTTCTTTGAGCAACGCGCCGCCTGCACTATAATCGCTTATTGTACAGCACTTTATTGCTTGATGATACAAATATATTTATCCTAAGAAGGAAGGTGTGGCTCGGGCAATACATTTTGTACTGAGCAAATTATTGTTGTGCTCGTGTCATAATTTAGTGTTGATTGATTCCTTTACCAGAGACGGCTCCGAATGGTAATACTGAAAAGGAGTCCTGTGTGACCTGTACCATATATGTTGGAGAAGAAACTAGGCATTGCAAGAGATTAGAAGGTGCTGAAAAGTCATTGCATGTTTGTGAGTGGCATTTTGGGTAATCCAAATTTTCCTCTCATCTATCTTTCCTTCAGAGTCCTCCTACCAAACCACCACACTCTCCTAATTGTGCCCGCAAGTGTAAATTAAATCTGCTAGACATTCGTATTCAGTCACTTGCTTTTCAGCACCATTTCCACAGCTGATTTTTTTTTTTCTTCGTTTCATGGAGGAGTGAAGAAAAGTCAAGCTTGAAATCTTTACAAATTGGTCTTTTGTATATATTAAAAAAAAAATGCCGCATGTTCCTAACTCCATAGTTCAGGACACTTTTTCAATTCTGAGTCCGATTACGTAAATCGTGGGCGTCCCAAATGTAGCTTACAGCGAGTACTTGTAAAATAGAAAATGTAAGAATTAATGAAGTTGAATGCTGTTTGTCATACAAACTGACGATGTAAAGTTTTTACTGGTGCCCCAACCGTGATCCTCTTTAATCTTTGTACCTTTTGCACAGAAGATTGTAGTGAGAGAAGTTGAATGAAGGTGATGAACGGCCAACTCATTCAGAAATTCCTGGAGTAGCCCCATGTGACATTTCTGGTCCTTTTTATGGCTTTGTATTTAAGCACTTTACAAATCTATCAAAGTTCCATGCTTTGGTGGCAGGGTGTGAGGTTAGGATATATTTTTGTCTTGACTGGATTCTACATTTGATTGTGACAAGTAAGAACTTAAACACTAATACCGTGATCCATGGTCATAATTCCTTTTAAGATCTGCCTGCGGTGGTGGTGGCAGTTCTTATTTGTTTTACCACACATTATTGGCAACAGGGGGGTATCTTTAAGTGTGGCGGGGAGACATCGGGGCATTGCTAATTTTGCTGCACAAAAAGGACGGCATGCTGTTGACTTTGTTATACATTGTTAGCTGTGTTGAGTGGCGTGGACAAAATGTTAGCTTGAATCCTGTTGGAAATATATATATGTAGAGTGGGCTTTGGTGGCTAATGTTTTACCCTGGGTGAAAAATGTGATTCTGAAAGGATTTATCGACCAGGCACAGTAAAAGGCACATGTAGTGATTTTACCTGGCGAAGCATAGAAAGTGACAAAGTCGATATACTACTGCCTTCAGCACTGTTGATAGATTTTTTTGTATCCCTGTAGCAGAAAGAATTTCAGATGAGTGTAGCCTAGAAGTTGACTGTCATCATCAGCATTCGAAGGCATAGTAACACGTGTGTGAGGTGGCTAATTGGTCTCCCAATGGATTGGTAGAAGTTGTTGATGTGGGTGTGTGGAGGGGGTATGTGACAGATTTTTGTAATGGTACTGCTCTCACCTCTTCTTTGCCTTTTCTATTTACATGATGATTTGAGAAAGACAAGATTTGAAGTGAGCTCTGAAGATTTTGCCTGATAGTACGGGTGTAATGCAGCTTTGCCTTTTTGAACAATACTTACGTATAGGATTTTGGAAAAGCATAAAAGCAAGGGAATTTGTTCTTGAATGGTCACAAACTACAGGTAGTTAAAGCCATTGATACCTAGCCATCCAAATTGATAGCGCCGGGACACTCCTCGGAGTAGCCGTGCGCTTAATAAATACCCTATAACATAACGCAAATAAAAGGTGTGATTTTAGCTAATGAATTGGTGGCAGACTTAATGTCAAGTATGACACCTACTATTAGAATCCACTAGTGAAGATGTAATCGTCAAATTTGGTACCTGTGATAACCTATGAATCATCTGCTTGATTAGCTTAGCTTACTAAATCCAATGATGCTCTGGAATTTTCAGCACTAAAAAGTAGTTTTCATTTGTGTATTTCTGAGCTGGTGAAGGGTCTTCACAAAGATTTGGATTTGATCTCAAACTGAGTCAGAGTTGATGTTAACCTGGGATTTTCTCTTGAATCTGATATTATATTGGGTATTCAGTACCATTGGGGTATTAAAACTACACATCCTTAATATATGATTAACTAGTTTACCAACATTATCAGGAAAAGGAGATGTATATGAGATATACTGCCTGCTGTTGGTTAAGTTTCTTGATTGGGAGGCTTAATGTTATAATAGAACATTTCTAATCCTTAAGTTAGTATATTTTATATAGTGGAGCACATGCAAATGAAAGATGGCATGGCTTCCAGACTGTATGTGACCTCCATGGGATAGTGTGTAATGTGGGCTCCGCCCTATTTTAATCTCTCTAGATTTATAGTTTTTTTTTTTAGAGTACCTGGTTTATGGACTTCAGCAGTGTGGGAGTCTCACTACCTGATTCTCCCTCTCTATAGGGTCCCTTATAATAGATTGAGACTGCTATCAGCCAGTGTGTGCTTTTTTAGCACACACTTGGCATGAATGGGCTAAGTGTGTGAGGCTAACATCTGGTATCCTGTCAGACAGAACTCTTCCTGGATTGATACTAACCTGGGCCGTGCCTTACAGTATGATTAGGCATTCATAGTGCAAGTATGTATATCTGTGGTGCTTCACTGAAGTATGTAGTTGCTTTACCTAATCATTATTATGGGCAAAATCTATACCAAACTACTGTTTTGCCGTAGTTTGGCCTAGGGACTAGTGTGATTCATCGATCTGATTTGTAAATTAGGATTCCAAATGAGGATCTAAGATTAATCTCCACATATCTGCACTCCTCCTGGCACTTCAACATTTATCATATTTTTCTGACTTTGGTCCTAATTACAGCAGGTAGGGTTGTAGCAGTGATGTGTTGTCCTAGGTTTTTGTCCATGTTCCTATTTTCTAGAACTTTCCACCCCCACTTAAAAACCGCTACACATGGAAGAGACTTATGAAAACAGTCTAGTCCTTGGGGAAGCAACGCCACATGAATGCCTAGCTGGAAGAGAAAAGAACCCTGATTTCTAAAGAGAGGCCTTTTGGACTTCAGCTGGCACCCAATGATTAGGATTTTGTTCTCCAGAGCCGCTGACACTAGGTCCCCAAACACCATTTGTGCGACAGTAGAGGCGTTCACATGCTGTGGGGATACCTGAATCTCCTATGGACTGGTCTTGTTGGTGTGCGTCCTCCAGAAGGATGAGGTCCCTGATTTCTGCTGACACACAAAAATGATAGTAGGATCAAAGGACAACATACCAAGCACTTCAAGTAATATTGTAATGAAAAGAAATAATATGTCCTAGTAGCTATATAGATTATAATCCATACATTTGGTCTGATAAACCCCCACAGTTTGCAATTAGTCATGCTGATCAGTTCACTGACACACTTTACTACTTTTTTACACTACAGGTAGCATGGTGAACTACTTTCTTAATTAAGCTTACATGGAAAATACATGACGCAGAGCATTGTTCATAAAGACAGTTTTTCGACAACTTGGGATGGGAGGGTGGTAATATTTTGCTACGGCTACTGCACTTATTGTCATAATTAATTACAGGTTTCATTGATTCATGCTGTAAATTGATAACCAATAAATAGTTTCAGAAACGCATTGGCAAAGCCAGCGGGTCTGGCCAAATAGACCTTTTGGTTTTGTCAATGGTATTCAGCCATGCTGCATAGCTGTCCTGCTTGACTGTTTTTTTTGTTGCTTTGCTGCAGCCGCTGCATAATTATGTAAACACACGCCAACATGCCTACGTGTTAAAAAATTAGTAGTTTTTCTACAACTTGGGGAGAGAGGGGTTTCTAATATTTTACTAAGGCTAGTGCACAAATTGGCATAATTAACAGTTTCATTGCTCATGTTGTAAATTGATAACCAAGAAATAGCTTTAGCAACAAGCATTGGCAAATTTTTGCCGTGATGCAGCCACTGCATCATTTAGTAGACACTCGCAAACATGCATACGTGTTACAACATGAGATTGTTAGATTTAAAAAAAAAAAATTTGACGCACACACCACGTCATTTTGAAGACGCATGCCAAGAAGCCTGTGTGCATCTACAAAATGAGGACTTAACATTTTTTTTTAAAAAAAACAAAAAAAATAGCAATCCCAGATGGCTTGGTACATAAAAATGAAAAGTAGCCCCAAAAGGTGTTTTTTTGTTTCAGAATTTGAGCTAAAGTGCTTTTCAGAACAAAAACAGGCGAGCAAGTTAGGGCAGGGAAAGAGCAAGGGATGAAGCAACATGGGTGGTGGGTGGGGGGAGAAGGGCATTGGCAAGATTAAAACGTGGAGTGCTGGGTGCGTGCAAAGGAGGATACTATGAGATAACAGCACAGGGCACTGGATGGGGGAGAGAAGGGCTTGAGAGAGCGCTTAATGCAGAGCATTGGTTGGTGGAGGGAGGCCAACATTGAGTGCTGGGGGGGAGAGGTGCACATGAAGGTGGCAGCTAGAAAACATATTCGTTTTCTTATAATGCTTTATGAAAAGTAAGAAATTGTAGCAAGGAAGTGAATACCAATAGAAGCATAGAAAGCTGCCACTCTGAGAGGTTGTTAAGAAGTTATGCTGTATAGGAGGGACCTGAAGAAGGTGGAAGGGCTAAAATAAATAAAGCCATTAAATGGAATTCAAGCAAATAAGAGTGATAAAATAAAAAAACAATGGAAAGCAATGGCCCGAATTGCTTAACAGGCAGTTATCAACTTGTCTCCAATTAGTCTTTAATAATAATAATAATAATACAGAATTTTGTATAGCGCGAACAGCTACCTCACGAGGAGGTGTCCCGGCGCTGAGAGAACAAGTGTATCAGACCATGGAGGCTGGAGAGGGTAGCATTTAGCGAGACTGGGTAAACAGCCAGGTTTTCAGCAGGTGTTTAAAACAGGCTTCAGATGGGGCCTGTTGGAGGGTGATGGGTAGTGAGTTCCATAGATTGGCCACATTGGCCGAGAAGGTTCGTCCTCCCAGCCGGGCTCTTTTTACTCTAGGGGCTGTCAGACGCACATGGTTGTTGGATCTGAGCGAACGAGATTGGGAATACCTTGGAAGTCGAACTTTCAGGTAATTTGGGCAGTTTCCATATAAGGATCTGAAGGCCAGAGTGAGTGCTTTGAATTTTATTCTACTAGCAACTGGTAACCAGTGAAGGGAGAGGAGGTACGGAGAGACTGAGTGCTTGAACGGAATCCTCATTAAAAGTCTCGCAGCCGCATTTTGAACCAGTTGTAGTTGCTGTATAAGGTACTTTGGTAGGCCCAAATACAGACCGTTGGCGTAATCCAGCCTGGATGTGACTGTGGCGTGGACTACGATTTTTCGGCAGCTGACTGGTAGAAGTCGAAGAATCTTACGTAGATTCCTCAACTTGCTCATACAGCAGCCAGCAACTTGCTGTATGTGTGAAACAAAGGACAACTTATCATCCCACCGCACACCTAGATTTCTTGCAGAATGGCTAGGCGAGGGAGCTATACCCATCTCTGCCGGCCACCATAAATCAGATGGTGGGGGGGGGGTCTCTGCCAAAGAAGATCACCTCAGTTTTACTAGTGTTGAGTTTTAATTTGTTGGTGTTCATCCAGCAGGCTACGTCTTGTAGGCACCCCTTAAAATTTGAGAAGGATGCCTCTGACACTTCTGAGTATGGGAACACCAATTGGGTATCGTCGGCGTATGAGATTGCCTTGATCCCCCAATTGGCGATCAGCGTAAAGAGTGGAGCCAGGTAGACATTAAATAAAAGTGGGCTCAAAGCCGAGCCCTGTGGGACGCCACAGTTCAGTGCTTTAGGTGTAGAAAAGACGTCCCTTAATGCCACCTTCTGAGTTCTTTGAGTCAGATAGGACTGTAACCACTTCAGTGCCTGACCCTGGATGCCTATCTCCGCTAGTCGAGACAGTAGTATAGCGTGGTCGACCGTGTCAAAGGCGGCCGACAGATCCAGGAGCACCAGCATCGCTGAGTCTCCCGAGTCCATCGACCACCTTACTGACTCTGCCACCTCAATTAAAGCTGTTTCGGTGCTAAAACCAGGTCGGAAGCCTGATTGCGTCTCATGTAGAGTTTTGTTGTATTCAATGAATTGATTTAATTGCCGCTGGATAACTTTTTCAAGCATTTTGCCTGGTGCTGCAAGGAGGGAGATTGGACGGAGATTATTGAGATCCTTAGGGTCCCCATTAGATTTTTTCTTTAGGGGGAGAAGAGTGGCATGTTTCCAAATATCCGGGAACACCCCCGATGAGATGGACAAATTCCAAATGCGTTGAATAGCGGGGGCCACAAAATCAGCTATGCGGCTCCAGAGTTTAGGAGGGCAAGGGTCGTCTGGCGAGCCCGATTTGCAACGACTTAGTTCCTGCTTGACTGTATTTAGGTCTATTGAATCAAATTGTGTCAGGGTAGCATAGTTCGGTGTTAAGCCCGCTAAATCGGATTTAACCGTGGTCTTCACTGGCCCAAAAGACTCATATACTTTCTTGATTTTAGAGTCAAAAAAGTCCGAAATGCTGTTGCAGAACGAGATTGATGGGGAAACTTCCCTCTCAATTAGTCTTTCACAACCAGACAGCTGTGCTGTCTGGCAGACTTCGACCTAAATAGGAAGAGGTAGGGCAGAGTCCCAAAAGGATGTTACATTGTCCGAATTGTCATGTCACACAAGCTGATGGTAGTAGCAGGGCCCTTAGAATTATGCAATTCTGCTGCCTTGGTATTCGCATAGTCATGGGTTTGCCGCATTTGCCACATAATTTATCACCTGTGGCCTAATTTGCAGATTAAAAAATATATATATATTTTGTTTCTAGCGCGGATGGATCAAGTTACTAAAAATGTGGCAATGGTTGTTGCTGTGCAGCGGAAGGCACTTAACAAAAGTTGACTGTTCACCTTTAAATTGCATATTGCTGTATTTGGGTGTTAAACTAGTACTAAGAATGTGAACCATTTGTCCAGACTGTTAATGTGTAAAAATTACAAAATAATGTACTGATACAATCACAATATGTGCAGCAGCATAATTAGCATTTTTTGCCGCATAATTTATTTGATTGCCTTCTTGTCACCAAATTTCAGTGGCCCTGGGTAGTAGTAATACATCTTTTAATTTTTAACTGCGAAACTAGCCATTGAAATACAATCTAAAAAAAAGTCTGAAATCCTGCTGCTTCAATAAAGAAATTGCAAAGAGCAGTAATCATTACTATGGAACCTCGAACCATATCGTTGGGTGGGGGAGAAAAGCAGGAAGAGAAAATAATGGGGGGATATTGTAGCGTGAGCAGAGGTACAGTTAGAAATGAAGAAAAAATTGGGAAATGGGAAAGGATGGCATGGCTGAGGCAATAGAGTGGCAAAATGAGTTACAGGAGGTTGCGAAATGGGATCAAGAAATAAGACTAACTAGCATTGGCATAGCCAATAGGTCTCACCTTTGGGACCTTCTAAGTGTTTAGCCATGCAACAGTTGCATAACTAAACAGTTATAAGGTCCCAAAAGCGAGACCTATTGGCTATGCCAATGCTTGTTTTAACTGCTGCAATCTATTGAAGCCTCACGGAGAACATCAAAGCGGCCGTGCGGCCGTGAAAGTGATCGCGATCAAACATCAAAGCAAAAGTGAAAGTAATAGTGGTAAAGCGCGATGCGCGCGCCCTCGCACATGCACTGTAGGTCTAGGCTGGCCTGGTTGCACTTTTTGGAGCCCTCACAAAATGTCTCGCCAGACCAGCGCATGCGCTGGGTCAGGCGAGACCTAAAAAGTAGGAAGTGTGAGGGGAAATTTAAATGGGGGACAAAGAGAAAAGGGATACAATAGGAAGGTAGGCACGTTGAGGGAGAGAGATGAGAAAATATGAAAAAAGGGTTTCCCAAGGAAATGATGGAAAAGAAGGGGGAGAAGGAGTAGAGGTAGACTATTGAGAGAGATAGTCAATAATAACGAGTGCAAGAGGAAGGAATAACAATAGTTGAAAATAGTGAGAAGAGATAAAAAAGAAAAATGGTGAAAGACACAAGCAGTGAAGGGAGGGCATATGGTGGAGAGAATAATAGGAAAGGAATGAAAAGGGACAGAAAAAGGCCGGAGGAGGAGGAATGAATAGAAGGAAGTGTGGGAGCAGGAAAGAGGGAGTGTAAAAGGAAGGACAGGGGCTTCCTTTTTTAAGTCCCTGGAGGTGGTGCTATAACCTGGGATTGTGACAGAACTTTTCCAGCTGAGCAAGTGAGCGACATATTACCGGGAGTGGGAGCCAGGGTTTCTGTGCACGCTGTTCCGGGGTACTGCAGTGCCGCATAGGAGAGTTTATAGGGAAGGCAGAGACGCTGACAAGGGCGCAGTGCTGCTGAGGAAAGGAATGTAGGCTGCTGTAGAGACAAGCTGAGGAGAGGGTTGTGGTTCTGCTGACTGCAGTAACAATGCTGTTGATGAGGGGGGCACCATGCTTTTGAGAGGAGGGGTGCAGTGCTCAGGGGTGTGGAATTTAATCAAATATCTACTTGTCCATGGGGCAGGTTGCTTCATAAATCTACTTGTCCTGTAACAAAATCCACTTGTACCTTTGGTGCCAAGTAGTGCGGCGACAAATTATGGCAGCAATCTCATTATACAAGAGCTCTGATATAGCCTCTCTGATTATGCCAGTGCTCATACCATAGTAGTGTTTTAATACTTGCAATCCCCTTATGTTGCCACTTTTCCGCAGATCTACATATTGGGACTGAAGGTAGTGGTAAGCAATAGTTCTGGGGTTGGAGTGCCCCTATGAGTCTGAGCAAACCTTCTAACATGCATGTTTTAAGAGTTTTAACAACTCCTCTCAAATCTTTTCCCATACTGGCAAATGTTGTAAATTTACTTCTGACAATGGCAGACGTTAACCTTCTTCCAGAGTTGGGGAAAAAAGTGGTTGGAGGGAAAGTGAACTTGCAAACACTCAGATTTTCGAATGAGCAAATCTACACATGCAAATTTGCTCATACTAAAATGCAGTACACAAATATTTTCTAGGAGTACTATTTCTTGTCCTACTGTAAATTAATGGGAATTCACGAAAGCTGTATAGCTGCACCTAATGCAAGGACATATACCATGGGTGCAGTTTTGAGACTTTCTTTAATAATTGGGCCCCAAATTTCGTCTGGCCTTGACCATGACTTTTTGTGTTTATTAAAATTAAGTTTCTCTCTTTGTATCAGCTGGCTTCACTGTGAGGGACCGCATTCTGCTCTTTTACAAGGAGCATATCGGCACACAAAGTAGTTCTGTTCAGTGCCAGTAGCTACTGTGGCAGTGTGTGCTTTTTGAGACCAAAACTATTTTTGCTTTTGCCAATGTTTGTTATAATGGTGAGGGCCCGGCAGCTCCCACACTAATAAGGTTTTGCAGAAACCATGCCAAAACAATTCACACGTTGACAAAACTGAAAAGATGACCACCAATTTCAGACCTACTGGCTTTACCAAGACTTATTTATTTTTGTTTCCATATTCTTATTGAAACTGGTTACACGGATTTTCCATTGTGCATATTTTTGGGAAAAACTAGTGTGCATCAACACATGTTAATAAATGATGCTGCAAAGAAATGGTACCTGAAATTTTACATAAGTTTAGCGAAATGCTTTTTCCTGCTTTCATTTTTTTATGAACATTTTAATTTGAAAGCAAATAATCATCAATCTTGCGTTCAATCTTTTACGCAAATATGTGCATCAGTTCAGAGAGCATTCTGGGAGCATTATACTTAGCCTAATATTGTTAAACTTTGAAAACGTGTACACATTTTTTGTCAGTAGTGCAGTCAAAGCTTACAACATTTACTTAAAGCGCTCACCCTGAATGACCTGTGCAGCAAGGGTCACTCAGCAATGAGGGTGTTGCGTTAGGGCTGCCGTGGAGCTCTGCAATAGATACAGGTGTTGCCTTTGGGCTGTAGATGCAGCTGTGCAACAATAGGGAGTCTCAGTGATTTTGAAAAGTTCAGTAAGGCTGTGGCTAAAACTAGTTTATAGAAATATTAGTAATAATACTGGAGCTTGTAAAGCGCTCTGCTATTTCGGAATGAAGTGTAGCAGCGCTGTTATCCACGATCCCCTGTACTACATGTGAGAAGTTGGCCTGATATATGCTGTCCACTAGTTATAGTCCAAACAACCCCTTATTGGTTTTAGGTTAAAGACAACCTTTATTGAAAGCTATCCTAGTGGTAGCTATGGAGAGCAGCCTTCAGGCTAAGTCTTGAAGGAATGTAAAGCAGCTTCCTTTACCAATCTATAATCTCTTGAGTTACTAAATGAAAGATATCCACACCAGGTGTATATATATATATATATATATATATATATATATATGTGTATTTATTGCTAAACACACCCTCCTAGTCTCTTTATGAGACTAGAGGTCAAAACACATAAGTTACACTTCAATAATCACAGTAAAATAGCACAAATACACGTCAGGCCTTAGGGGCGAGCCAAACCATATACTAAAATAGTGGTATAAGAACCACGACTTAACTAGACAAAAGGCCTAGAGCCTGTAGAATCGCTGGGACCCCAAGGAACCACCCACGGTAGTGACACAGGGGACCCACTGGGGCCGTGTGCAGTGTGTGAACACAGCCGCGAGCTCCCGTTAGCTTCTATGGGGAAAGTCGCGGTTAGATTTTTAAAGATTAGGGACACTTAGAAATGAGTCGGGACCAAACCCTTTTGGACTTGGGAAGTTCTAGGGCTAGCACCCACGGAAGCACCGGAGTACTCGTGTTACCTCACCCAGGGAAGCTGGGTGCATAGGTGTCTTTTGGTGTCGGGTTGCGTTGTCTATTTCAATGGGAGCTGGCGAAGAAGTGCTGCTGCCGTGAAGATGCGAAGTGTCCGAAGAGATCCAAGCCTGGATCAAAGCTGAGGGGACAGAGTCTGGGTCTCTTGCCAGTGAACAGGTTTGTCGGGTGATTTCAGGTGAAAGAGATGAAGCTTGACTCTTCAGCCACGAGGACCAGGAGGCGTTGAGGACAACCAGGAGCTGGATTCGAGCTGTCCCACGAAGGATGTCGAGTGCTGCAGCGTCGGTGCCCAGATTGGACACAACAAGCCTTGACAACAGCAACCAACGCAGAAACGAGAATGATGCTTCGGTGCAGACCAGCAAGGTCTGTGGTGCTCACCACTTGGTTGGGAGTCAGGGCACGTCGGGAGAAACCAGGAAAGCCCTAGGAAATGCAAAGTTACCCCCTCAGGGACCCACCAGTCAACGGACCAGGGATCGCGAAAGGACCTCGAGACGAAACACAAAATGGCGGCCCACGGGTCACTCTGAATGACCAGGCCGACAATCTTCGATGGATTCAGTGTCGAGGTGGGGGCTACAAGTCAGCCCAAGCATGACTTCAAGAGACGTCGAGAAGTCCGTGCACTTGCAGAAATGCACGGTGACCAGGAGATCCGGTTCCACGCTACTCACGAGGGCTGCGGGTCTCAGCTTTGCTGGGGACTCGGATCGGCCTCTGAGATCTCTGGAAATCCTCTTGCTGGGCTGCATATACTTCAGAGTCCGGCAGGGGGGCTTCGATGATACAGACCGGCAAATTGCTTTGTTGGTGCCTGCCAAGCAGGGGAGTCTCTCCCTGACCCCAAGGGAGATTTCTTCAGTCCTCTGGTCTTGAGCAGAGCGTCGAAGGTCCAGGATTCAGCGTCAGAGTTTCGTCCAGGGTAGTCTAAAGTCCTAAGGAGAGGGGTCCCATACTTATACTAAGGTAGGGGGTTGGACATACTCTGGGGACCCACCTAGGGGAGGGTTTGGAAAGAGGGGTGGCTACACCCATTTTCTTTGTCCAGTTTCGCGCCGTAGCAGGGACTGGAAGCCCCTGAACCGGTTTGAGCTGGACTATGCACAGGGACACCAAAAGTGCCCCCATTGCAGGAATTCAAAGCACTCAGAGATTGCTCCCACCCTGCCCCAATACACATAAGCCTGTCTGGGAGGTTACACCTCCCTGTGACAGGAACCCTATTGTCCAGGCCTCCCCTTCCGGAGTTTCGGTCAGCAGCAGGAGGCCAGACCCGTGTCTGTGGCTGCAGCATCCATTTTGTGATGCCAGGGCTCTATTAAGTTTCTACCGGGTATAGCAGTGCTGTCATGTCTCTCCCTCTAGAAGGGTGGGCTCATACTCCCACACCAGTTACTGGTGTGGGGGTATGATTCCAAGGTGTTTGACACCAAACACAACATGTTTCCGTTCAGCCAGAAGTTAGCATTTACTGTTTGGTTATAATGCACTTAAGAGTATATGGTCAGGCTGCACTACAAACCGCATCAGAGAAGGGTCTCCGAACGCTGCAGAGGGGATGTGCTCATGCAGGGGCATCCTCTCACATAAGAACCAAGCACTCTGCCTTCAGGATTGATAAGGCCTGCCATAGGAGTGACTTATAGGTTTATATGTGTGTGTGTGTGTATATATATATATATATATATATATATATATATATAGTGATATAGGTAACCTACATCACAGTAAGGGGTGCATGCACCACCTTACCCAGGCTGCAGTAGCTGTCCTGTGGTGTCATTTTGGGTGGCTTTCCAGGGGAGGCATAATACATGCTTCAGCCCCTGGTAGGCCTCTAGGGTACCTATGCCCTGGGTACATAGTATACCATATACTACGGACTTAAAAGGGCACCTCAGATCCAATCTGAACTGTACCTAAAGTACATGGAATCATGTTAGAGAGAAAGCAGCTAGGCTGGGGCCCTGATTAGCAGGGTCCCAGCCAGACTAAAGTCGAAAAACAGTGAAACACCAGCAAAAAGTGGGGGTAAACATGTGAAGCAGATCCTACTCTCCTACACTACACACTCGCAGAAAGTAACATAGCAATTCTGTCTGAACAACTATGTTTAAAAAAAAATTCTATTAAGGGTTCAGAAGGGGCCTGTCGGACAGGAAAAGGCAGTGAATTCCACAATTACGAAGCCAGAAATTTTAAAGAGCTGCCACCAAGGGATACTCTTCTCACTTTCGGGATACAGCCACCGGGGTTCTGAGATTCCTCAGAGGAGTATAGGGTTGAATGAAAGTCTGTATGTACCAAGGGCCTCTATTTGGCATAACTTTATAGCCGTAATACAACGCCTTAAACGGATTCTCTTCTTTACAGGAAGCCAGTGAAACTTATCAAGTGAAGATCAATTGGAGATGCATTTCGGGAGACGAGCCACTGCGTTATGCACTCATTGGAGTTGCATCATGCGAGACTGTAACACCCCAAGCTACAACACGTTATAGTAGTCCAGTCTTGAGGTAATTAAGACCTGGACCACAGCTTTCCTTGCAGTTTCTGGGAGTAAATCCAGGATCTTTTTCAGGGTCTTTAGGATTCTGAAGCATTTCCCAGCCAACGCTGTGATTTGGCTGTCAAAGGATTGCTTCTGATCAAACCAAATGCCCAGGTTTTTAACCTTAGGCTTCAGGGCTTGGGAAAGGGCCATGAGTTTCAGGCCACCAAGAGGTCGATCAGATAGTTGGTTGTTTGCCCAAGACCTCAGTCTTCTCTGCATTCAAATTTAAACAGTTTTGCTCCCTCCACCTGGCAACATCCTCCAGACACGGCCGTAGTGAAGTAGCCGTGGTTGCAGCATCCTGGGAGAGGGTGATGGTCAGCTGAGCATCATCAGCATGGGTGATTACTGTGAACCCATGACTTTCAATGATCATAGCCGGGGGAAGCATGTATATATTAAATGAGGTTGGACTCAGGAAGGAGCCCTGAGGTACTCACTGCTGCAGGTTAAATACATTAGAGTGGTTTGGTTTTGACACACCTGTGCGCCCCTGTAGAAGGCCATATGACCACAGATGCCCAATGAGCAGATTGCGTGATACGGTGTTGAACGCCTCACTGAGATCTTGAACCAAGAGAGCGGTCATATCTGCTGCATTGTAGATCTGGAGAATGGACTCCAAGGCTAACAGCAGGGCCGACTCTGGGCTAAAGGACTGGCGAAATTCCGAATGTGTCCTATGAAGTCTTGATAAATTAAGAAATATGTTGGTTACTATGCTTCTCAGTGACTTTAGGCAACAGTGGCAACAATGATACAGGTCGGTAGTTTTCCGAATTAATAGGATCCAACAGTTGCTTTTTAGGCCGAGGAAGTACCATTGCATGCTTCCACTTCTTCGGGACCTGGCCCACTGCCAGAGAACTATTAAGTAGCTCATGGATCAAAAGCAACACAACTTCCACTCCTCATTCCAAGATAGAGGGCAAAACTGGATCAAACTGGGAACCTGACTTGACAGACATAAGCAAAGCAGACATCTCCTCACATTCAATAGTTTAAAATGTTGCAGCACTGAGCTATCTTTCGTAGGTTCAAACCATGAATTCAGACATGCAAATTTTCTAGACTCCACTGGAAAAGAATCCTAGTTCTTTGCCACCTTGTCTGAAAGAAACTGAGTGAGAGTTTTACAACCCTCCTAGGAAGATACAGTGGATTCTGAGACTCGGGAGAAAGAAGCAGGAGACTTTGCAATAGCAAATACTGCTTGTGAGCAATTCTGCGCAGAGAGAATTTTATAACTAGTAATCCCAATGAACATACTTGATGTGCCCATGATACTGTTTGAGCGCAGCCAAATTGTTTATTTTGCTGTCTGGATCCCATGCCCTTCACCAAAGGCGTTCAAGGCGCTTACAATTATTTTTCAGCCCTAAGAGTTCATCATTGAACCATTCAGCAGATGGTTTCTGTCTTTGAAAAGACTGGTGGGGCAAAGGATATTTTTAATCTAGGAGGTTCCATTTTCTAGTTGGAGATTATTTCCTTCAAATCATCCAGCCAAGTTAGGCCAGCTATCATTAAGTGGAATGTGAATCATGCTGCAATATGACTGTGGATAGTTCTGTTCAAAGTTGTTGGTAATGCACAAAGGCTGTGGAAGGAATTGTGAAGCAGGATGGCATTTGGGTCACACATTATATAGCTGTGACAGCTGCTGTGTGACAGTTGTGTTAGCCTGATATGTGGATAGTACTAAAGCTACTGATGCTACTGTGTAACAGGAGCGTTATCAGCCTTGTATGTGGGTAGCACTGGCTGCAGATGCTGCTGTGCAATGGGTGTGACCAGCCTAGTATGTGGGTAGGCTGTTAGGGCAGAGGGTGCTGCTATGTAACAGATGTCTGATCAGCCTGGTATGTAGATAGCATCAGGAGCTGTGGATGCTGCTGCTGTGTAACCGCGATTACCACATACTAGGCTGATTACGCACCTAACAGAAAACCCCCATCTGGCGGCTTCTGATGCAGCCCCAATGCGGAATGAGTGTGTACCAAAATTGGCTGGATTCTTACCAATTTTCTTTACCGATTTCCGCATTATTGATAGCACTTGTGAGGCCTTAAGTGGAGAACCATCCAGGTGCCGAAAAACAAACATTGAAGTTGCACCTCCAACCTGTAAAAAATCTAACCATGCTTGTGAAGGGCATAAAGGACCACCTATAGCTTGTAAAATTACTTTTGAACCTTTGCCTGTTTGGTCAGTTTTGGAATGTTCAAGAAAAATTTCAACATTTAAATGCAGCCAGGATATGTTTTGTGTCTTTATGTCATCATTAATAGCAGTTCCTAGCAATTCAGAAATCCTAAAGGCACCGTAAACCGCCAAATCATGCACGATTTGAACAAATGCAATTCTAAAACGGAAAAACAAATCTCATGAAGATTCATTATTATCTTATACAAAAGTTTTAGAGATATTGGCTCCCTTTTGTATAGCCCTCTCTTTTTTGTCTTAGCCCATCCCTGCAGTATTCTCCTATCCATTTCCCCTGCGGATGGCTCATATCCCCAGAAGAATTTTCCGTAGAATGAAATTCCCGCTGGCTTACCAGCTATTGTAGTAGCAGAGACGTTCTTGTCGACATTCAACATAATGAACTTGACTATATCCTCTCTACGCTGCTGTAACCCCACGCTATCATAAAATCTGTACATTGCACCTTAAGAATTCCAGCCAAGCTCTTCTGTACGCCATTTTGGTACTTTTTGCTAAAGAGTTTTCGACGAGCTGATGAATATTCATATCGCCAAACCCCATATCTCGCTGGGTATCTGAGTCTTCCGTATCTCTGCTCCGGGTGCCAAACCACGGAATCTCTCCCACTGAAAACGAGATAGGGCATCTGCGATGTTATTTTCCAATCCTACAATATGTCTAACTTTAAAAATAATGTTAAACTTTAAACAGTCTAGCATGAAAATTTGCAGTAATTTCAACATTTGTGTGTCTCTGGCTTTCTGACCGTTGATTAAATCAACTACCGTCTTATTATCTACGTTAAATAGTACTGTTCTGTTAGCCAATTTGGGCCCCCATACTGCCAGAGTCACGATCAATGGAAAAAATTCCAAAAAGGCTATACTTTTCTTTTCTGCAATCCAACTGGCTGGCCATCTCTCAGCACACCACTTCCCTTCCCAAAAAAGGTCAAAACCATTTGCTACAGAAGCGTCTGAGAAAATTTGTATCTGCCAAATGAAGCCTTTGTCCATTGACCAGAGTGTCACACCGTTAAAACTTGTAACAGAGGGACAAGGGCACCCAAAGCAATTGGTCAGGGACCTTGGGAAGTTACGTATTTTTGAAGACAGTGGTCCCTGAAAACAAGGAATTGTAACAAGCAATAATCAATATAGCCACAATAGGTACTATATTAAGGCCTATGTCCAGCCGGACAAGGCAGCTTTAATAAGCAAAAATGTTTTCAGTGATGTCACAAGATGTAAGCAAAGCAATGGTGGGACACAAGCCTGTATCCTATGGCTTACATATCAAGAGGACATGAATTTGTGAAAAAACACACAGGCAATTGAAGCGATGTTTCTTATGAGAAGAATAGCAGATAGTGAAACATCCTAGTCACCTTCACGACATTTCATACACATAAGTGAACATAGTGTAGCAGTCGGCAAGGCAACGTCTCGGACGGTTGCCGGAAGAGCACAACTCTTCCGGCACCGTCCGAGACGTTGCCTTGCCGACTCCCCCGAAACGCGACTACATCATCAAACCGAGATTTTGGTTACCGCGTTTATTATTACCATTGCGAACCTAGAACTATTCCGTGTTCTAATGACTGCTTAGCTTTCCCAACTAAGCTGATACATCTTCCTTGCTGTTATCGTACACAGCACGAGGCATTTTTAAAGGCAATCATATTAATCAGTCCTGATGATGATCCTAACACCCCCCCAGTAAGGATCGAAACGTCGTCGACTATGTTGTTCACCTTACACTATGTTCACTTATGTGTATGAAATGTCGTGAAGGTGACTAGGATGTTTCACTATCTGCTATTCTTCTCATAAGAAACATCGCTTCAATTGCCTGTGTGTTTTTTCACAAATTCATGTCCTCTTGATATGTAAGCCATAGGATACAGGCTTCTGTCCCACCATTGCTTTGCTTACATCTTGTGACATCACTGAAAACATTTTTGCTTACTAAAGCTGCCTTGTCCGGCTGGACATAGGCCTTAATATAGTACCTATTGTGGCTATATTGATTATTGCTTGTTACAATTCCTTGTTTTCAGGGACCACTGTCTTCAAAAATACACCGTTAAAACTTGTCAAAAATGTGGACCATACCTCAAAGTCTGCTCGTATGTGTACTGATACTCTGATTCTATGATGCGGTAACTTGATACCGGACATAGAAAAACCCAATCGCCTGCAAAACGTTCTGACTGCTCGACTGACCTTGCAGGCGAAATTAAGATGACCTAACAAACATTGGGCTTCCAATATTGTCAGTTTTAAAACTCTACGTGCATGTTCCAAAAGCCTGGTTATTTCAAGTATGTTCTTCTAGGGGAGCCTGGCCTGCATCTTATTGGAATCCATCTCGATGCCAAGATACGTGAGACAACAACTAGGGCCCTCTGTTTTGTCCTCTGCTAAAGGCACGCCCATATCCTGTGCAAACATTTCGAAATCCTGTAAGGCCTTTTTACATTGGTGGGAACCAGCCTTACCCATGGACAGAAAATCATCAAGGTAATGCGTCACTCCTGTATAGAAAAACACAACTGTAAGAAAGAACTGAAAGCTTCAAACAGTGTACAAGATATAGCGCAGCCCATGGGAAGGGTCTTATCTACAAAAAAAATTCCTGCAAAGAAAAATCAGAGGGGTGCACTGGCAATAACCTGAAAGCAGACTTAATATCACATTTTGCCAATTCAGATTTCTCCCCTGAATTCCTTATCATTATTAAAGCTGAATCTATCGAGGCAAATTGCACCATGGAATATTCCCTTGCAATAAAATCATTGACTGAAAAACCTTGGGGCCACGAAAGGTGCTGAATCATTCTAAATTCCCCTTCAGTTTTCTTAGGGACTACCCTTAAAGGTGAGACAATGAGATTATCTAAAGGCCAAAAATCAAAAGGACCCGCCATCCTCCCTTCTTTCACTTCTGTCAGTAGTTTAGCTCTAACGACCTGTGGGAATGCATTCGCAGATTTTAAATTCTGCGCCAATCTGCGACATCTAGGCCCTTGGTATCCCAACTTAAATCCTTCTTTGAAACCCCATTCTAATAATGCTGCATCTTGTGTATTAGGGTAGAATTGCAACCATTTACATAAATTGTCCACTTTGATTGGAGTAGAAGCCCTTG
This sequence comes from Triturus cristatus, assembly GCF_964204655.1. Taxonomy (NCBI): domain Eukaryota; kingdom Metazoa; phylum Chordata; class Amphibia; order Caudata; family Salamandridae; genus Triturus; species Triturus cristatus. The sequence continues at coordinate 946,234,600 of NC_140582.1, forward strand.
TTACCTTGCTGGAACGCAAAACCTCTTCCTCTGTTCGGAAAACTACTGCCCCAATTTGAGTGCTCGCCAAAACACTGCATAACTGCATGTTTTCCACCGCACCTTGAGCATTCGTGTTTATATTTGCACAGGTTTTTTGCACAGTGCCCCTTATTGAAATTCCAACAGACACTGGAGACAATTGTCTGTGGTCTGTTCCACGTACCCCCCCCCCCCCCCAAGGGTGGGCTTGTTCTGAAAAGGCCGAAAAGGAACTGCTAGACCACTAGCCGTGTGCATGGATGGTGGAGGCCGTTGAGGGTACATCCATTGGACCCAAAGCTCATTATCAACCTCCCTCCACGGTTTTTCTGGCATTAACACTAACCGGGCCCTGAACTCCTCATCGTAGTGTAACCAGGCATAGCCCCCAAATTCTGTTGCTGCCTTTCGAATCGTGTCTAAATACTTAAATAATGAAACTGACCTAACCGGGAATTTTTCGCAGTATACACTAGCGAAAATGAGAAAGGCAGAAGTCCATGTGTCTATATTTGTTGGTACCCTTGATCTCCTTGCCAATTCCCATGCCTCTTCTTTCGAACACTGTTTCGCTTGTATTTCTCTATGTAGTAATTTGAATACATCCATAAATTCCCCTTTCCAGATTTTATCTTTCGTATTTTTTTTTAAATGTGCACCTAAAGGCATAGAAAAACCCATACATGGTAAGCGGTTAAAATGTAATGTACTCTTTTCTTCAGACTTTGTTTTGTTCATGGTGTCTGAACTTACCAAGGGTGTTATCTTGTCAACTGCTGTCCCAACCTCTTTGTTTGATTGACTGACCTTGTTTGGAATTATTAACTCATTAGAATTCCCTTCCGTGCCCACACTTTTATCTACCCGTAAACGTTTGTGCACAATATGTGTATGTACCTCACCTGATTTATTATGTATATTGTCTTCGTTCCGAAGTCTGTTCTTCGACCCCGGCTCTGATGTCTCGAAATGAGTCCGTACTGGTTGTCCTCGGTCACTTGGTTCTGTGAAAAATAAACTCTCGAAGTCTTTAGTATAACCCCCTCTTGCTGCAAAACAGTGTTGACCACCTTCTGAAATATCCCCACATTCAAAAATGTCCCCTTCTTCCAATGACACATTACCATCAAATAAGCGCTGAGAACCTACCACCCCCTCATTCCTTACGCTACCACCCCTTTTGCTAATACTAGGTTCTTCCCCCATCCCCAATACCCCCATCATATTGTTTCCAATTAATAGCTTTTTTGAAAACTGAAGCTCTTTTTTCGTCCAATGGTATGGGGAATATCGCCGAAAAATCCCCCTCATCGCCATGTCTTATGGTGCAGGACGCTTGAAGCCTGAAAGGAATACCTGCATTGCCCTTTCTCATGCTTGGCAGTGTCTCGCCCACCTTGTGCTGCAAGCCGCTTGAACGTGTAGCTGTTAGAGACCTACTATCTTTTAAATTAAAAAGTCTCTTGCTATCATTTATTTCTTTGGGTATCCAGACCTATTGTCCATCTGTCTCAGGACCCGTAGGACTAAAATCCTGAGCAGCTTCGCTCTTCCTGTTAGCTTCACTTAAAATGAGGTCATCTTTAACCGCATCAGTAGTCTTGTTAAAGTTGTACAATATTTTATCTGAATTGTGATGTAAACTAGGTAAAAATTCTACTTTCTTTGAAGCATTAGCCAACATTACCATAGTGTTAGCACTCTCAATGGCTATGACAGGTGATACATCTCTGTCAGGTAAACATTTCTCTGACAAAACGACATTTTTTAACAACTCTTTCCCAAAAATACAAGCATTTTTATTCTCTTTCAATATTTCTGTATTAGGATTAACATTAGGCATTGTTACTGTCTGTCCACTAGATGGCGAAATTACGTTGTTTTTTTTTAAGTACCCGAGCCCGTTCTCTTCAGAACGACTCGTTTTTTGTATTTCCTTTTCTTGGCAAGGGGAAGGAACAACACTGCACGTGTGCGCGATCTCCCCCTCCCACTTACTGAAGTATCGGCAAACGCGGGAGCAGATGAAGAGCGAGGGGGCTGCTGCGCAATGGAAGGTGATGTTTCTCTCAGCGAGTGGCTGCCGTCTATGGACGGCGTTGGTGAGCCCTCGCTGGATATGCAAGCGGAAACAGCAGCTGACACTCCGCCTGCTGCCTGGTGCCCCCTCCGCTCCATACCGACCCAAGCCTGTGAGAGCACACCAGGTACAATTAAATCCTGCCTAGCCGCCTCGCATAACACGCGCAGCGCCTCCCTGACAGAAGCGGCGGTATCCATGCATAGAAGGGGGTAAATATAATGTTTTACACAAAAGCAAACGACGCGCAGCCAAAATTCGTTCCCTACCTCACCGTTGACTGACAAAAGTGCGCAACATGGAACGTTCGGATCTAAGGCTCGCGCTGATAAGCGCCAGCCAATCAAAATTGCCTACCTGTCTTAGGGCCATACTATGTGCCCGAAGCTGCCCGGGGGTGCACACTCTGCGAGTGCCACCCCCAGGAGCCCCCATTCTCCCCATGCCTAAAAATGGGTATGCCCTTATGTAATAGAACCAGCGGTAAACAGTCCCTATGTAAAACGTTCCAATGTCCCTATGGCCGAGTTCACGCTATTTTTAAAAATATAGCGGAAGGACAGGATAAAGCAATATTGGCATGGGTTGTGGGCACAGCAGCATATGGGATCGACTTTAACTTTGAGCATGGGGTCACAAAGACGTGCACTGTGTTTAAAAGAGCAACAGTGGAGCACAGTGGGTGAAACCAGAAACATACAAGGGAGATGGCTGCATAAAGCAAGCACTGGAAAAATCGAAGGAACGAATCAGGAAGGTGGTAAAGAGGCTATGCTCTCCGGATGGACAAAGACCTGCTGTACAACTTAAAAAAAACAGAGCCAGGGAGTTGAAAGAGAGCAACTGTGATGGACAAAACAAAAAGCCAATGGTATGTAATGACCGGAATGCATTCCTAGATAAGCTTTCAGCGTGTCCCCAATATGTCTTTGCAACCAAAAATCTGGGCTTCCTGGTAGTCATTGACCGAATAAGATTGTGCATCTAGCCTGTGTAAATATTATATGAGATCGATTTTAAAATAAGAAAAGAGGCCAGTGGGCGAGCCATTGAAGATAATAAATTAATTAAGTGAGATGAGAATTCTACCTAAACATGACCCAAAACATCTTGCTGGGTAGAAATGATTCAGAATAGGGCAGTACCCTGCAGTACACCCATGTTTTTTTTTATTTGTATTTGACTTTTAAACCTTTACTTGGTTCTACAATTAAGTCTGTATTCAAAAGACTAGACACTACTTTTGGTTCCTCAGTTTTCTAAACCATACCCCATTTGTGCTGTGATAGAGTCCTAGTGAGAGGGATGAAATGTGTCTGCTTCCGCAGTTTATTTGACCGTTTCATTACTACATCAATTTGAATTGCACAATAAATTTCCTGTATACTTTGTTAAATGAGCAGTGATTAAAATCAAGGCTATTTACTTGTGATATCTATATACTTATGGAATCAGTAGTTGTTCCATTTGAAGTAAGTGCATAAATGTGAATTGGATGGAAGATCAGAGAAACAGTTAAGACCGCTGTCTCCTAACCTGACTGCTGCAGCCATGGATGACATTCTCACCGAGGAGGCTCTGAAGTCTCCTGGCACAGGATAGGAGCACGCTACTATAATCCTACCTGACCACATGTGATTATGTGTTCTCTTTCTTTAGGTTTCACCTGCCTGCACAGGTTTTGGACCGTGCTTTCAAAATGTCTTGTATTTATTAAAACAAAAATCTTAAAAAGGGCTTAGAGCGCGCCTTTTACTTACCTTACTCACCATTGGCTTACTATCACGTCGCCTTTACTCACCATTGGCTGGCTCTCACGTCACCTTTACTCACCATTGGCTGGCTTTCACGTCACCTTTACTTACCATTGGCTGGCTCCCACTTTACTCTTGTTTCCTTGTTTCCTATTGGTCACTGCCTCCTCCTCGCCTCTGCCTTGCTCCTGGGCTGGCCTGCCGTGGAACCTGGGCCAAGTACTGTTTCTGGGGGCCAATGTCCTTCCACTACAGGCTCCAGCAGGTACCCTTTTTTTTTTTTTTTTTACTTTTCAACAAGCACTTTTATTGAGGGCTTGTAGAGAGCAGTGGAACTGCTGTGCAACATGGCTTAAAGTAAAAAAACAAAACGTTCTGATGCAGTTAAAAAAAAGCGCTATGACGGAGTCAGCATTGACTGCGTCATAGCAGTTTCTTTTTTACTTTTAGCAATGCTGCGCAGCAGCTCAACTGCTGTGCAACTTATAAAAAAAACTTTGACAAAGCCAATACATTTTGTATAGGCAAAACCTATGCTGCTTGATTTTTTTCCTTTCTGGAGCATAAATGTAGCCAGAGGCCTGTCTTCCACTGTGAATAAGAATATGATAGTTTCTACAGCTGTCCCAACCACATGGGTACTTTGGGCTCTTTCCCTCAATTGTACCTGTTGGTTAAGTTCCAGAATTACCTAAGCAAAGTGAAACAAGCATTGGAAAAGCAAATAGGTCTGGCATTGACTGCTAGTCTTTGGCTTTTCCTATGTTTGTTTTGTTACGGCTTTTGCAAAACTTTGTTGGTGAGAAAGTTGCAATTAAAAAAAATAAAAATACATTGGCTAAAAGTAAAATACATTTTTGGTCTCCAAAAGCAAACTTTTCCATAATAGTACACTTTGTGTGTGGATGTACTGCTTGTGAAAGGATCCGATGCCATTGCACACAGTGAATTTAGCCAACGGCTGAAAATGGCTGATCCATTGTCTCATGCTGTCGTGGGTGGAAGAAAAATGTAAAACCAGTAATAACAGACCAGTGGATGATTAAAGGCTATCTGAAAACCCCTATAAGTTAGATTATTATACATAACAGTTTAGTAACATCATAAGTTCTTAGTTGGTTAGCCTCCGGCCTAAAAATATCGTCTGTGCATATCATTAAACGCATTAATATGTCCCAGTATTTTCTCTGCTGGTCTCTGCAGCTGGCACTATTCACCCTAGTCTTGAAATTGGAGTCCCAGAGTATCCTTATGTTTACTTTACAGCCCCTCTGAAATCCCCTGGTGACATCTGTTAGTCAGCTGTTTGCCTTCATTGCTAGACCAGACCCGTCCGTATGTTTATCTTCTTCACATTTTACTTACTACGTATTTGTAATTTTTGTACTGCTTTCGATGTTGCTCATAACATTGCATGTTATCCTGTCCACAACGCTCGAATTTAAAACTGCTAATTAAAAAAAACAAGCATTTGCAATGCAATAGGTCTCGCATTACTGACAGTTTGAGGTATTGGTGTTGCAAATAATAAAGCAATGCCAAAAGTTCATACTTTCAGTAATGCCAGACCTAGTGCATTGCAAATGCTTGCGTAGTGAGCCAGGAACCAGCATTGTAGTTCTCTGTGCAGTAACGCAAGCTGCTCCTAGAGGTCCCTAGTGAGCAAGGCTCCAGCACTACATGTCTAGGTGCAGTACTGCAAGCTGCTCCTAGAGGTCCCTAGTGAGCAGTATTGAGAAGCTGCTGCTTCATTAAAAAGTAGCATTAGTAGAATTATGTAATTCGTAATTTCACTTCAAGGTTTTGATAAGCGGGCTAGGAGTTTCGGGTTGTAGCTAGACTAGTTTTGTTTAAACCATTTCACCACCCTCCGAGCGGGGAGGCTCAGATTTCCTAAGGTGCACTTACCATATTACAGAGGCGCATTTGTACCTCGGTAGTTACTTTTTTTTTTTTTTTAATTTTTTATTGAGCAGAGCAGAGCAACGACATAGCATCCAAATACAAAGTACAATTTATGATAACAAGATGTTATAAATACAAAGAATTCAATATTAGAAACCTCTAAAGAGTACTAAATAGCCTTCCCATCTTAGCTCCTTCCTTTATGTTGCTAAAAGTAGTAATCAGAAAAACTAATCCATAATGAGGAAGGGATGTAATGTACTAAACAGCAGACCATAAAATGCTAAAGGAACAGATATAATATCCGTTGTTAATAAGCAGCAATGTATAGAAAAAAAAAAAGTGCTAGTGCTTCTCAAGTATAGTCATTAGGAGACAGAAAAGTACAAGTGCGTCGATTTATGAGACGACGGTGGTAAAGTGCTTTGGGAAAAGATTTGATAACCATCATTATAGATTTGTAGCAGCAATTACATAGAAAAAAGAGGCTAGTGTTTTTTTGATTGTATAAAACTGCTACAATTATTAACAGCCTGACCCAGACATTGTTCAGTTTCCTTTGTCTTTTTCCAGATCACTAAAATACTTCCAGTTTTTCTCAAATTTCTTAATGGCACCCACCCGGCCTGCATAAGCTCTTTCAAAATTACAAGTTCTTCTCATTTTCATCCACCATTTCAAGTGAGAGGGAGCATCGGTGGACTTCCAATTTTGTAGAATTAAGGATCGGGCAACCATACATGAAATAAATAGAAAAGTCTCTTCATCCCTATTAATTATCGTTCTGTTTTTCGCGATACCAAACAAAGCCGATTCGGCCTCTGGATGAATATTTTTCCCGATTGCCCTTCCCAAATCCGCAAAAATTGTATTCCAGAATAGATTTAGTTTCGGGCAAGAGAAGAAAATATGGTGCCAGCCACCTTGACCATTAGCAAGACATCTAAAACACTTATTTTCAACTTCCGGGTAAATTTTCCCCAGGGCCTCCGGTGTCAAATAGGCTAACCAGCGTGATAAAAAGGCCATCCTTTTAAAGTTAGCTGCTCTTAGTGCTTTATTGCCTAAACGGCATATCGTCTCCCAGTCTTTATATTGAAGGCTGCATTGTGTCACGTGGTCTATTTTTCTTAGGTGGCTTTCAACCAGTGGCGTATGATTTTGTTGAAATAGCAGCCTATACCAATTCCCTATACCCATTATTTTGGCTCCGTATAGGGCTACAGCTAGTTCAGATGGAGAGTTAATAATACCATGTATTTTCCTTATAAAGTATACGATTTGTATATATTCGAAAAACGTAGGTCTATTCGGGCCGTTTGCTCTGGACATCACCTCTTGCCACGAAATTATTCGATTAAGAATGGAAAAGTGTCTTATTTCTTTTAGCCCGCACTTTTCCCATCTAATTAAATGACTTTTGTTTAGTTGGAGCCCGAGATCTAAACATTCCCTCAAACTCAAGAATTGCCAGCCGGAGGAGTCCATTTTTTTTGAAAGACACTGAAGTCTAGAATGATATTCCCTTAAGGTCTTATATCGGGTTTTTTTGGGATATTTGGAAGTCTTTAGGAACACTTGTAAATTGGAGCTATTTTCCTGAAGCATTTTTTCCAAAAAGAAACTGTCTCGCTTAGATGTCGAGCCCATCAGTCCCGCCACTATATCTAAAAAGGCGGCCTCATAATATATTTTCACAGCTGGTAGGGCAAGACCACCCTGTGAGGTAGATAGTTGTACTATTGGTAATTTGACCCTAGAAAATTTTTTCCCCCAGACAAAACTTCTGAACATCGTCTCAATTTCTTTAAAAAAGGAGAGCTTGACTTTTATAGGGATATTACTAAATAAAAATATAAGTAACGGAAGTATTGACATTTTGATAAGAGATACCCTGCCCACAATTGAGAGTGGTAATAAAAGCCACTGATCCAAAAGCTTCTTAATTTTATCTTTCATCCTGGTGTAATTTAATTCAAACAGCTGGTGGTAATGAGAGTTAATGTAAATTCCTAAATACCTAATCGGATCTTTATTGGCTGCTTGTGTTCTTAAGTCCAATGGGAGATAATTAATATCAGTATTTAAAGCTAGTATTTCTGTTTTATTGGAGTTTATTTTATAACCACCAATTTGTTCAAATTCTCTAAATTCTTTTAAAACACTCTCAATATTTTCTTTATCGGGCCTCAGATATAAAATAATGTCGTCAGCAAATAATTTTATTTTGGACATTCGGAAGACCGGTGATCGAATAGCAGCATTATTTCTAATCTTGATTGCTAAAGGTTCAATAAAAAAGGTGAATAGCAACGGAGAAAGAGGGCAACCCTGCCTGGTCCCTCTATTAATTTTTATCGAGCCGACAGTTTTCATATTAATAAAAATCTGGGCCGAGGCGTCTTGATAAATTATACGTAGCATGTTGACAATCTGGGCTGGAAATCCAAATTGTCTTAGGATAAAAAACAGGGTGCTCCAGTTGACTAAGTCAAAAGCTTTTTCCGCGTCTACCATAACAATGCATGCTGGGGTTAAGTTGGTATTAAAATAGTCCAAAGCTTGAATTAGAAATTCGGTGTTGGCTGCCATGGATCTACCGGCTATGAAACCTGTCTGGTCTCTACTAATCACCTCTCGAGCCGCAAATGTAAAACGTTTGGCCCATATTTTCATTAAAATTTTATAGTCCGAATTTAAGAGACTTATGGGCCGATAGGAGTTGATATTGTCGGGGTTTTTGTCTTTCTTCACGAATGACACGATTGTAGCCTCCTTAAATATTGCCGGTATGCGACCTCCCTCTTTAATGTTGTTAAATAATTGTTTCAGAGGGGTCAGCAATTCTTTTAAAAATAGTTTATAAAATTCGATGGGAAATCCATCTGGCCCACATGCTTTTCCTCCAGCTGTTTCCTTTACAGAAGTTGATATTTCTATTGTTTCAATCTCTAGTTCTAGTTGGGAAACCCGACTCTCAGAAAGTTTAGGAAATGCGACGTTGGAAAAATAATTAAAAATCATATCGTCGCCTGTTGAATATTCCGTTGCGTAGATACTGTGGTAATGTGTAACAAAAATCTGCGAGATCCTTTCCCTGTCAACTTCATCACGACCTGTCTGAGGATCTTGTATCTTTAAAATGAATGCTGACTCCTGTTTTTTCCTAGTTGCATTTGCTAACAATTTACCTATTAACTGATTTTCTTCATAGACTTTTTGCTGGTACATTTTGGAACTACAGATCTCTTCTAGGATGAAGAAATCCCGCAAGATAGCTTTTGCCTGTTCGAATTCGTTGGGACATTTCCGATCCCGGAGAATATGTTCTTTTTCGACTGCAGCCTGGAGTTGAGCTATTTTAAGCGATCTTGTTTTGGCCTGGGCTGCCGTAAAGGCAATAATCTGACCACGGGCAGCAGCTTTAAACCCACCCCAAACAGAGAACACATTAGCGGTGTTGGAATTTAGTTTAAAAAATTCCAAGATCCATTCCCTAAAATCTTTAACCCAGTCCTGGTTCTGGAGGAGGGTACAGTCGAGCTGCCACCTCGGCTGCTCCCTTTTCCCGCCATCTATTGCGATCTTAAGTTCGATTTTAGCGTGGTCAGAAAAAGGATTGCACCCACTGTCAATTTTTAAAATTTGAAGAGATCTGGATATAAGATAAAAATCAATTCGAGATGCAGTGGCGAAGCGATGTGAATAACAAGTAAATTTTGTGTCTTCCGGATTCCTAATTCGCCAAGGATCTACCAGTTGATATTCTTTTTTTAGGGCATCCACCGCTCTTAGAGTATATGGTTTACATTGTTTTTTATTTTTATTTGATGTGTCTTTCTTCAAGTTTTGTATGAAATTAAAATCACCTCCTAGTATGATCTGTCCCGGAATTCCCCTCAAAGACTCATGAATTTTAATCAAGCTTTCGGTCTCGTCAGTAACAGGGCCGTAGTAGTTGACAAGATTGAAAGATTTTCCCTGCAATTTAACCATTACCCATATCCATCTTCCCTGTATATCTCTCTGAACTTGTAGGATTTCCCAGGGTATTTTTCTCGAAAGATAAATTGCAACTCCCCTCTGGGCCAATCCAGCTGATGCGAAGAAAGCGTGGGAGAAAAATCTGGGTAGAAAAAGTTTTGGAGAGTTTGATTTTAGGTGCGTCTCTTGAAAATATACTATTTGGGGGTCAGATGAAATTAACCATTTTATGAGAGCGCCATATTTTTGCTTATTTAACATTCCATTGGCATTGACTGACAAGATTTTACAATTGCTAAAGTTCATTTAGATTTTTCGTTACAGATAAGCTTAAGTTTCTAATCATATAATTCCTATGTCGTTTACTCCTGCCCCTGCTCCTTTTCTTTTTTGCTCCGATTCCCCCCCCTCCCTTACTCCCCTTAGAATGTGGATACCCCAACCACGCCAACCACATTTCACCCTTCCCTCCTTCAATCATGGGTGTCATGGTATTACACCCGGGTGACCCTTCTACCCCAGTGACCCCCCCCCACCAGAACCACGAAATGTGTTTCCTCAGATTATTGACCTTGCGAAATCTCCTTTAATAAAGCCTGGGCCTCCTCCAAATCTGAAAAAATAAAAAATTTGCCCTTAACTAGTACTCTAAGTTTAGATTGCTGAGCTATAGAGGCTTGGGCTCCATGAGATTTAAATAACTGGAGGAGTTTTACAAATTCTTTCCTTCTTCGAGCTGCTGAAGCAGTCATGTCGGCAAATATACGACATTTTGAGGTTGCGTTTATGGAGAACTGTCTCTGCTGAAAAGCTTTCGTCAAGATTTTCTCCTTGATTCGATAGTCAGCAAAATTTAGCAGGATTGTTCGCGGCATAGTAGAGTTCGGAAAAGGATGTGGAGGAACCCGGTGAGCCCTGGTGATAGTGAGGTCCCCCTCAAATTCAGGAAGCACGGTCTGCTTAATGAATGTATTTACCCATTTTAGCGTTTGTGAATTTTCGATGCCTTCCGGAACCCCCACTATTCTTAGATTTGATCTTCGTGAATGGCCCTCAATGTCCTCCAGTCTATTTTCCAAGAGTTTCCTCTTTTTTGTTGCTTCCTTTGCCTCAGACAAGACCACATTGACTTGGTCCTCCAGCACTGAGATCCGAGCCTCTGCCTCCTGGAGTTTGGCAGGAAATCCAGACATTGCCTCCTCGATCTTCCCCAGGCGTGCATGAAGGGCCGCAATTTCCAGTTTCTGGGTCCTTTTGATTTCGCGAACTTCATCTAAAATTAAATTCAGCATGTCCCTGACATCCAATTGATGGGTACTGGTAGTATAAGCGGACTGGTCTGTCTGATCGGGATAACTCTGCCTTTCAGCTATATTAGTAGTTGTCCCCCCGGTAATGGCTTCTCGCGGGGGGTTAGGCAGGGTTGCGTTGAGTAATACTGACCCCTGTTCAAAAAGGTCAGCTTCTGCCGGCGATATATTAGATTCAAGATTTTACTTTGAACCTCGGTAGTTACGACCAACAACTCACTAGATACAAATTCCCATTTGGACCCCAATTAAATGACATTTACTTTCTTCTGCGCTTGGTTATTGATGCTCATTGATCAAAGTGGTCATAAATTAGAAGAGCGGTCCTAAAACCGGTGTTTTTTCCAAATAGCATGGAAATCTCCCTAGGCTAAATCCTTCCAAAAAGAAGTAAAAATCTTCTGCAGGGCAACACACTGTATTTGGCAAGCACGTATGTGCAGATCTATTCTGTGCATTTTGTTAGGAATTTTCTTTCAGCCATTTTTTTGTTAAAAAAATCAATACAAAATGCAAAAACAAATGCAAACGCGCCTGAACAAAAAAAAGTTTGCAAGCATAAGATGTTTAGATTGCACAGGAGCAAAGCAAGTGCGCTCTAGAGATAGCATCATGTTATGAACATTTAGGGGTTCAGAGAACATCTTAAACGGACCATAATTCAAACTGTGAAAGGGCAAAGCCCTCCTAATGCTACAACTTCACACATCATCGAATTAGATGTTCTCAAACAGTATGTACCGGTCACTGCAATGCACACAAGGCACAATGAACCTATGACACCTGGAGCCAAACCAGGTGTTCTACACCTGCATGGAGTTGATGCTAGAAATGTGCTCAACATATAATATATGCTGTTCCTGAACATGTTATAATAAAGTACACCACATTACACACAAAGCTCAACACACTCATATGGAAGCACATACAGTGTGCCATTTCCCTAGATAGAGCCAGTCACGGGCGAAGCCCAATCCTTGTTGATGCTACTATCGCATGCTACATGGAATATGCTGTTTGCTCATGTAATAAAACATTAGACGAAAGGCATAATGCCCCTACATGGAGCCGCAAGCGAGCTACTTAAGACCTACAAAGACACGCTAAGTTGGCATACACAATAATCAGACTCAATACATTTATCTGCTAGACACACACAAACCAAGCACTTCAGAAATACATGGCGATACAAGTGAATAATTTCAAACTAACGCTTACCCCATACACCCACCTAAGTGAATAATTTCCTAATAACTCTGCCCCATACACCCACAAGGAAAAGTTATGTTGTTACTAAATGAACATCACAATAAAACACTCAAATGCACTTTGTGTAAGCTGATCAAACATCTCTGATGTAGAGAGTCCAGCAAATCCTTCTAGGCAACGCCATACTTTTCAACAATGTTCACAAACATCAAGAAGCACCAAAACTAATTTTAAAATGCGATGTATCAACAATGTGTTGAAATTCAGAGTCTGGTTTGTCAGACACAAATCAATTAAATGTGTGAGAACATTATATACAGCAAAAAAAATGTACCTCACTATTTGACTTTCTAACAGCTGAAAATTTATAAACACATCATTTACATTAAAAAAAACGGCATCGAAAGTTAGATGATGATGGACTACATATATGTAGCATATTACAAAGCAGACAAAGATGGCAAATTAATCCAGTGACGGTTCCACTGTCACCTAATTTCCAACCCTGCTACATGCACCTCACATGCAACATTTTCACATGTACAGTGTCACATTATGCATTGCATAGGATCATTAATCACATCAACTATGATCACACTTGGATGGAATCACGTTTTGAAAATGACAAAAAGTGCACTACCACCATATGATAACCAAGGTCGTTGCATGCCATGACCGATAATGAAAAGATAATAATGATTCTACCATAACAAGAAACTCACTAATTATGTCCTTAAATGCTTTCACAAAACAACAATATGTTACAATACGACTCTAAACAATTGTGTAGGTAATATGGAAATCCATTCATCATCCAGCTACTTTGTCACGCAACCAAACAAAGCGTTACACACTCATTCCATCAGTCACTGACATCTCATTTCCATCTTCCACACATGATGGGCTTGGCTGGGTGTCAAGCTACTGCAATACCATGAATATGCAGCCTGTTTAGTTTTTGTTCTGTCTTCTGTATTTATACTCTCTCAATTTAAACTTCCCCCTTATCCATTGTTTTCACGCTGCATGTCTTCGGGTACATTCACACCACATTTGAAGACACTGGGAGCCACGACAACGCAGACGCAGACACTACATCGGGAGCCCGTAGATCGTATGTAAGTTTTAATGACATTACATTAGAGTCCTATCGCAGGACTCATTACGTCACATGTAATTATTTGTAATTATTAATACAAAATATATCAGTTCTTCTAAAATGAGAATAATTACACACATAGAGACACATATACATATAAAAAATCAAAATTGGTAGTCCTTTCAATTGGTCACATCCTATGCGGTACAATGGTGTAATTGCAGGCGTGAACTGCATGGAGCACCTCCATTTGTCACAATGCTATGGGTTAAAAAAAACAAGCACGCGGGAAAGCTAAATCAAGCGCGCGGTGGGAGCAGAGAGGAGATGCCATGCGCGCGCACATCGCCTGTCCGTGCGCGCACATGGTTTATCTTCCTTCGCGCACCAAACCGACAACAATAGTCTTGCCAAGGCGGACAGCGCATGTGCTGTGTTCGCTAGGCGAGACCTAAAAAAGAACATAGTAGAAATGTGTCTGCACCCTTGATCTGAACCAAGTGGGTTTCTGCTTTTACGTTTTCAAATAACCTTTCACTTTTCTCTCAAATGCCAAATTGAAAGAAAAGCACTGATATTTAAGATATTTTAATTAACTGTGTCTGATTTCTTCACATTCCCGCCCTGTGTTGTTTTTGTAACTACAAGTTACCGTTTATAGGCCTAGGCCAAGGTAGTTGAAACAAAAGGTCGAATGTTAATTTGCTTGATATGAACAGACGACGTGCTGTAACATAAATCAGTAGGTCTGGTTTATTTTATTTGTATGTGTTCTTTGTTGTAATAATCGTCAGATGTGTGTGATATGTATGGCTGCCCAAACATATAGCATACATATAATCACCCATGTACACACACACACACACTTCTCTCCGAAGAACATGCATAAGCGCAATGAACAACACGTATCTGGGAGGCGATAGGTGAAAAAATAAACTCTTGCAGCACTCTTGGATGGAGCTGTTTACTAGGCGAATTCGTCTAGCTCACCAAGACTAATGCAAGGTTTTGCTGGGAGCTGTTCATTTGCCGTATTTTGAGCATTAAACCTGCTATAAAGTGACTGCTCATACGATTTAAATTCAGAATGTCATTGCGGCTACCAGCAGAATTTTGGGACAAATTCTGTGCATGGTTCAAATGATATTTGTACCCTTTTATGCAAAGGCGGCTGGCTTGACCTGGAGCACAATCCTCCAGGGGAGGTCAGCCACCTCTCAGTATGGAATGTTGTTGCGCATAACTGGGACTGGCCTCAAGCAGCCTGGCTCTGCAGCCAGCATTTTCTTGTTTGTCCATTCCTTGGAGCATAACCTTTTACCATCCTTTTGATTGGATGACTGGTATCCTTCTACTGCTCACATTCGGGGATCTACCTTCTTTCCTTTCTTATTCTTTTAGCACGCCATGAGAGTGCTTGTACTTTCTTGTTCTCTACCTCCGGTGCTACTTCAGCTCTCAAATACCAAACCCCAGTGCCCTTCGTGCTGCTTCCTCATCTGCCCACCTCAGCTTGTTCATATGGGCTTTTAATCTTTTTTTTATATATAACGCTTTATTAGTTGTCAGGTTACATACAAGAACAACAACAATAGAAATAACTTTGTTGCAACGAACCCGACCCCACAGTGCCCTGTAGGAGAGTTAACTAAAGAGTGTCGCATGAGAGCTAGACCTCCCATGCCAGGGATTCTGAGTATGCCACTCAATCTCCCCATAACTTTGGTTGCTTTTCTGGGCATCCTCTACATTTTACACATATGTTTCCGCTGTGGCAGCATAGCCCATCCCAGCGTTGGTTTGTTTTTAATGTATATCCCCCCGCCTCTGGCTTCTCCTTTGCGCTTCCATCTACTTCCAGTTGCTTCCTACCTGCTTCTCTGTTGCTCCCCTCCCCAATCAATTTTTTTCCCCAATTCTTTTTGGGAGGGGTGGGGGGGGGGGTCAGGTGGTATTTGGTGCTGGACTACACTGTTTTTAAAGAAGCATTTTCACACAAGTAATCTGCTGTCTTGGAACAGTAAATAAAATAAATAATTAAAATGAGTCATTCCGTATGCACATGCATGCTTGCGCTACTTCATGACACGTGCACATAGAATGTTGTGGTCGGCAGTAGTGCCTTTGCATATATGCGCATAGGTAGGTGTTCACATAGTCACACGAGCTAGACCCCGCAGCTACCTCATCGAGACCTGTTGTAATCAGTCCGTGGGTTTCAAGTACATCCCCCTTCTTGCCATTGCTTTTCATTTGTCGCTGTCAGTTTCCTTTAAAAATCCCTTCCAGCTAGGTGTCCGTTCTACCTCTTTGTCCCTCCTTTCTCTCTTCTGTCTCTCCCACAGAGCAGGGACATAGTACTGTCTCATTCCACTCTGGTTCTTTATCTGTTCTTTGGGGGACTATTTTTTTTGCTTCGATTCCTACTCTATTACTGTTTGTCTATGTTCAGCATCAGCTCCCTACGTGTGTACATTTAAATATAGCATTCTTCCTCCCATCCCCTCTTAATGCCACAGTTACCTTACTGCTGCCTCCCCTGCCCTGCTTAAGCTCTGTTGCTTGTATTTTATTTGGCTTTATTTAGGCTTTTTGCACTTTTTGATGTTTGCCATCAGTTGGGCTCTTTTTGGTTGGACAGTTTGGTTTGGGCTTCCTTTTAAGGTAGGATTGGGCTTGTTTTTTTCCCTGCCTGCCTTTGCTCAAGCGTTCTGTTGACTTCTCATTTGCCTGTCCACTTAATTATTTCTGTGCTCTCCACCCCCATCCCTCCCACAATAGTGCTTGTGTGGGCCCCCACCACCCCTCCGATACCGATCAATGCTTTTTATTTAATTTTTTTGTGCATTTTAGGGCGAATGTTTGCCCACAATCATTTACAGGATGTCAAACCGGCGCCGAGGCTCAAACACGGAACCCCAGCTCCGAAGTCTGAAGCTGTGGCTGCTGAGCCACGTCCTCTCGCTCTGCAGGCTGCTCGCATTAGCAACAACTCACTCTGTGGGCTTTTTGTTTCATTGTCGTAGTGCTTTCCACAAGCACCAGTTACATTACACAATTACAGTTTCATATTTTTTGTAGACATGGGGAGATTACTTGGCAGCTCAGGACATTACTTAAAAGTCTTTAACAGATGCTGCTTGTTTGAAATTGTGATCAGCAGCGCTTTCTACGAGCACCGAGCTGTAGCTTCACATATGGTGGTTGCTCCTTTCTTTTGATCTGCACGGCTGTGTTTCTTCTTCTCCATCTCTGCAGTCTTGCTGCTGCCCCGCCCATGGACTGGCTTCAGTCCCCACAAAGAATGGCTCTTCCCTCGCCCCTCCATACTACTTTCCTTGCTCACTGACTACAGATGGCTCACATGCAGTAGAAGAGAGCAGAAGGCTTGCATGCAGTACCAGAGCCCATTCATCAGGGGTTTGATTTTTTTTTAAAATCATGTAAGTGTGAATTCAGCACCAGCCAGAGCACGCCACTTTGCTTCAATTGCTGCTCTCCAACTCTGCAGTCTCGCTGCTGCCCCACCCATGGACTGGCTCCAGTTCCCGCAAAGAACGGCTCTTTCCCCGTCCCCCCCCCCCACCCATACCACTATGCTGACTGAATACAGATGGCTTGCATTCAGTACTAAAGGCCATTGATAAGCGTTTTCATTTTTAGGTCTCGCCTGTCGTGGTCTGCGCACATGTGCAGTCTCGCTGGCGAGATTTAATGTTTTGTGGTATTTTCTGTAAAGGGCTTTAAGCCCCACCCCTCTTTTCCATTGGCCGGCGTCACCATTTATGCTAAACGGTGGCCAGCCATTGGAAAAGAGCTGTTCATGACGTTTTCGTTAGGCTTTTTGAGCCGTCCCATTTGGACGGGCTTGTCTGCCTTCAGTGCGTCGCGAAAGCTTTCCTATACATGGTCCCATAAAGACAAGAAAGCTTTCACAACGCACGTAAGTGAAAGCGGACCTTGCTTGTTATCCGATTGTTAAAAGGACCCTGTTTACCGGACTAGTGAGAGCAGCCTCAGTTAGCCGAACCTACAGACATAGAGAAAGGGCAAATAATAAATTGCCACTCCCACCTGTCGAACCAATGCTTGGGGTGTGCATGATTTAGGTGGCAGGATTTACAGCATCATAGAGATGCGCCGTGTGTTGAACATATGCCTCACATTCTACTGATGCTGCCCGGATGGCTTGGTGTTACGGGGTGTTTCTTAAATACTTTGGTAATTGCTGCTTATGTTATCACACATATACCAGCAATGGGATATTTAGATGTTTTGCGGCAGTATCTATTCGGCAGGGTAGTGACGTCACAGTCGATCGGTTCTTAGGAGGACATCAGTGAGCTTCCGTTTAAGAAACGGATGTGCAGAGAACTGCCAAGCCAGGTATAAGTAAAATGACCACTCAGATTAGAGCCGGTGCCTGCCTGAGCTTTTGTTTCAAGATCCAGAAGGGGGCTAAAGAGATCCTGTGCTGCACGCGTGAATGGTCAAAGGAAATCATTCCGAGAAGAAGCATTCTGTGCGCGAGCAGCTGAGGCCGCCCGTGCCTGACATAAGCAGGCAGTGCTTCACAGCACCTGCCATCAACGGAGACAGACCGGCCAAAATCCGCCGATACCCATGGTTAATATTAAAAAAATACACTCGGCGTGAATCTAAATGAGGATTGTTGCCTATTCTTAAATTGGATCAAACACACGGTCTGATTGGCACGTCTCAAGGACGCGTCTAGGCCTACTGTGAGATATGCAAATTATATGATCATGAGCTGCTCTTTCTGCTGTTCAGATCTTACCGAGCTCAGTGGTAATCAACGTGTAGGCTGTGTACTCTCCATTTGCTGGTGTCTGTAAAGGTGAAGTGCACAGTACCTTTGAAACTGTACATAATGTTGCTTCACTCGTGTGCAAAAGTGTCGCAACACACGTTTCTTAATTAGTTCCCTGGAGTAGTGCTTTAAATGGAAAAAAATAAGTGCCAGTACTCTGGGCTTTAAGTGGGATAAAAAAACTGCGGGGTCTCTCAAAGGGGCGTGGCCAATGTATTTAAGGGCATGGCTTAAAACAAGCTAAAAATCTGTGTTTAGCATGGCGTGCCGCCCAACTTGTATTTTGCTGTTTCTGTCATTGCATCCGGATTCTGGATATATTATACAAAAAGGTACATCATACCTACAAGTCCGGACTATTGCCTTTGTCAATGGTTGTTATAGTTGCATAAGATAAATGAGCAGCAAATTTGGCTTGTTGTATTAAATATTGAAAAGGCTTCCACTTAAAGCCCTGGTGACACCACGACAATGTTGCTGCTCCCGAGTTTCAAAAAGAGAAGGGAAATCCAGAGAGAAAATGACTCTTTAAAGGATTTCCCTTCCTCTACAAAGACTCACCTGACATGACGTCATGCCGTGCTGTAACTTCTCTACTACTGAGAAGTGAGCAGTGTGAGCAGCGCACAACGATGTGCCTGCTGTCAATGCAGTCGGGGAAACAAACAGGCTGCCTGTGCCAGGGCTCAAAACAGAGTCCGATAGAGACCCGTTTCAAGTCCCCCTTTAAAAAACTGCAGGTGCTCAGACCCGGGTGAGGCCCGGCCCACTTTAAACCCTGCCAGTACTCACCAAAAGGAGCAGCGAGCGCGTTTGGGGTGGGCATAAGATCGGGACAAGGAACAGGACTAGATTTTTGACCTGTCTAAGCTTTGTATGCAAGAAATCTGCATGCATGTAAGAACGTCTGATCTATCTGTCCATGAGTTAGTACACTAATACCCATTTATATTACACTTACTAATAAGTCTTTATTATTAACCAAAGTAATCCTTTTTTAGCAGCCTTGGAATTACAAGCTATTGAAAACAGCAAGGTTCTAAACGTATGTGTTGTTGTTAACATAAGCCACTAAACTATGTGACATGGATTTGAACTTGTAACCAGCAGGTAAAACAAGAATCTCTGCAACAAAATCAACAACCAACTGAGCTATCTACATAAACAATTCTGTGATCTGCATGTTTCATGCTGTGCTATACAGAGCACACTTTGACCCTCCATGAAATGTAATACGGAGTCGAAACTGATTAGAATGCACACAGAAGTTTCCAGCAAGTACATTAACCACCGAGTTATTAAAGTGGCACTGTACCCTGTATTAGGTGATACATGAAAAGCAACCTGTTGTGATCCGTTAAGCAAGCCAGTATAGAGTCATCATATTCGTTTTATTGTTATCAATGTTTTTCTAGTAAAACATTTTAAAAACAAACGTATTTCGTTGAGGAAATTGGTGGAGGGAGCTGGTATTTTCTTTCAAGCTAACACATTTAATTTGAATTGCTGCTGGATGATGATTTTCAGGCATTTAAAACAATGGGCCGTCACCGAGGGACGACAGGGGAGCAGTCTTTGCAAACAGCAGACACTGCTGTGTTTGTGCCAGCCGACCTTTGGAGTTGACAATGGTTATCTAATTGGCAAAGCTCTCGGATATTGTGTGTTTTCGTTGGATTTCGTCTGTAAAGCATAGTAAATTATTCTGTGGCGCTTTCCCCAGTCAATAATGGGGTATTACGGTCATCCGAGACAGATTTCTTTGACCGAGAGGATGAAAGGCGTGCTGTGCAGCTGGGCTTCCCAGGGCTGGTCCAGAAACTGGTCCACGTCTGCATCTGCACGTGCGGCTGGGATGACGGATGCAGGCAGCATCCTCGCTGCATCAGCGTCGTCACCCGGGGTTCCCACCAGACAACGTCCCCTCGTCGGCTCCGAAGGAGTCCAGGGGTAGGTGGTTTTAGGCACTTCTACTACCCCCTCAGCCACACAGCCGCAGTACCCCCCCTCCCACCAACTCCACCCCCACCCTCTGCCATCAGCTGTAAGAGCGCGCCCAGAGACAGCTCATGAAATATTCAAAACACATGACAAGCTTAGGGGGAAGACGGATTGCCCTCGGGAAGGCAGGTTTCAGGATTATAACAGGGCAAGCAGCCATTAATACTACCAGCATGCCCCTGCTCTTGGATTCGAGGGAGTGGCCTCTGTAAGCTGAACTTCCCAACCCTGTGGATTTCCGTTTCTCCACTCTACCTTACTTTCTCCCCCGTCTTGTCACGAAAGCTTGTAGGGCATCTCCAAGCCTGTGATTCCTCTCGAGAACCAGCATAGGAGGGTCTACAAGGGTGAGCCACCGCCTCTTGTGCATCGGTTTCATCTGTATGTGTCAAAGACCATGATGAGCCCAAGCCTGTGCATGTTTGATCCCAGAGCTACACAGTGGGGCCATATTCCAAAGACACCTCTGTGTCCATGCACTGTGGAGGCCCACACACTGGTTACCAATTGTTTGGGGCAAAAGCGGCGACTTCTGGGCGCCTGGTATTGCTGCCTGCTCCACGATTGAATACTGTAGATAATAGGTGAGTGAGTGGAGCATTGGTCCAACTGAGCAATGGGGGTGACAGTGGAGATGGATTCCAGGGACCTCCATGAGCGAGCTCATTCCCTTCGACCCGTTTCTTGAATTCAGTGAACGCAGATGGCGGGTCTTGTCTGCCGCTACATTTTATATGTAACGGTCTGTGTGTCTCTGTCGCTTTCTATCTCTCTCTATGTCAATGTCTGTTTAACAGCCTCTATCTGTCTGTATTATTAGATCCCTCTATCTACATTGAAAAAAACAGGGTTAAACATTTGCTGTGGTTCTGACAACATAAACCTGAAAACCCCCTGAAATTTGTGAGGTATGGCATATTATGCACAATGCACTCCATAACTCACACCCTGCCATGTTTTGCTTTTGTTCAAGTTGGTACACAGTATTTATTTTCCTGTGTCATCAGCAGAGTGGTGTACTGAGCATGACAGAAGGTAATGGTTACTTAGGGTACTACTTCCTCTGCTTTGTGCCTAGATAGTAACAAGCATTTGCAATGCAATTGGTCTTGCATTTGCGAGAGTTTAAGCGATTGGCATTGTAAATGGCAATGCCTTTTATTTATGTTTCAAAAACCAACATGTAAATAAAAGGCATTGCCATTTACAAAGCCGTCAGCTCAAACTCTTGCAAATGCGAGACCTATTGCATTGCAAATGCTTGTTTAAATTATGGTAAGAGTGAATTTAGCAGCAGCCATAGCGCGCCACTCTGTTTTAAAAGGAATCGCCCCTTTCGTGGGTCCATCTAATTGTTCAGCACTGTCTTCCCCCAAAGCCCAGAGTTTAAAGCCAGCTAGAGTGTCCCCACCTTCCAGTTGCACAGGGTCCAAATTTTGTAATGACTGCGGGGCTGTGACTCGCCGACAGTATCTGTGCCCTGAGGATAATGGTCTACACCACAGTAGGTTCAGACGTGTGTGTTACACCCCTGTTGAGATGGCTTCAACTTCTGACAAAGGCCAGCGGCGAGATCATAAACGCGCTTGCTGGAGGTCTGAAGTGGAGAAAGCTGCCTCTCAGGATGTCTACTGTGCACTGGTGCAAAAATATTCTTTCACTTTTTGATTGGATATGTTAGACTGTGGTGTGTGCGGATTTTGGCCCTGTCCTCCAGGTTACATATCTTAATACAGGAACCGCAAGACCAAAACTTTAATCAGTCAGAGCAGAGATACAGCAGTTTGTTCAGTATAACGTTGTAGGTAACCCTCAGCAGCGTTTAACATGTTTTATAGGGCATATATGAATGGCAATAGCACTATGCTAATATCACTACTCCACTGCAAAAATAAAAAAACACGAAAAAAATTGTAATTCACAACGCCAGTACTTCTAAACTCTGTAATGAGGCCCATTGAGCCTTGTTGCTTCAGAGACGTCAGACTGCGGTAATCACACACAGAACTGATACGGAGCTACTGAAGTGTGTTGGTCACAGGGTGCCTTAAACTGACATTACAATAATAAGCCAGCATGCTTACTAACTTCACAAGCATTTGCAATGCACTAGGTTTCGTATTACTGAAAGTTTTAGCTATTAGCGTTGCAAATAATAATGCAACGCTAATAGCTCAAACTTTCAGTAATGCGAGACCTATTGCATTGCAAATGTATATTTATTTTGGCTGATTCTCCATAGCATTGGCAAGAAACATTGACAAAGCCAGTAGATCGAAAAGGCAAGACCTGTTGATGAAGTTCAGTGCTTGTTGATGTACCATGTTGCGTAATGGCAGTTGCAACACATTTTTCTGTGATGGTGAGCTAGAACGCAGCGGGTTCAGGAATCTGCTGCTGGATTCGCAAATCCACAATGAACCACATGAGAACAAGTTCACTTGTCCAGTGTAGTGCCTTTATTTTTTTTAATTTGGGTTTGCGAATCCTCTGTGGATGTTTGAATCCACAGAAGATCTGCAAGTAAATGAATCGGATAACTCTTAAAACTAACCTAACCGGTTCATGCCCAAATCGGAACACATTCTAAATGCCAGTTTCTAAAAACTACTGATCCAATTTACACCAACCCACCAAAGGTAGTTCCTTGGGAAATATTATTTTTGCTTGCCACTTTTAGTGTAGATCTGTTATGCCGTTTTATTTTTTATTCCCATAACGAGGAGCAAAGAATATTATGGGTGAATAAAATGGAAAATGCCTCTTTGGGACCCTTCCATTATTTTTAGGCCCCCATTTGATGGATCTGCATGAAAATTCCATGAAGAAATCAAAGTGGATGTACTCTGTTTTTCCTTGTGTTTTAACTTTTTAGAATGTTTTGTACAGCTTCATCGACTGGCACCAAAATTATTAAGAAAGTCAAAAATGGCATTTCAATGTAAACTCTGACCTAACTATATTCTTTAAATACACAGAAAAAACAGCGGCTAAAGTGTTGACATGAGCGAATGTTCTAAAAATATAAATTTAAAAAAAGCGAATTGCACATGTTCTAGTTTACTGAACTAACTATAACTTGCGATCCCATCATGTACGGCTTATGACCGCCCATATTACATCACTCATGATATGTTAAATTACATCACACTGAAAAGCTATTAAAAAGGGAATTATTTTATTCAGTTTTGTTTCTACTGTGGGATACTTGCAGCGGAAACTTTGACACACATTACTGGTCAAGATGGTTATCGGTACCAAGCAATTTTATGGGTCTGCCACTAGAGAATAATACATTTCAATGGTGGATCAATGGGCAGTACATCATGGTAGAAGACCAAGATTGTTGTTATCTGCATGTTTTTATTTTTTGTTTGCGTCTGGTCACGGGGCATGCATATGGCTGCTCTAGTTTCTTCCAGTGAAGCTTTGTTAGGTCTTGCCTACCAGATAGATTTTAGCTGTTTGGTAAGCAAAATTCTCTTGTGGACCATACCAAAAACGTAGTCGGCTTAGACCATGCGCAATGCTTACCATTGGTTAACTTTACTATCACTCTCATCTGATTGCTTTTCATGCACTCGCTTTACTTCCTCTTGTGTTTGTTCCTCCACTGAGATTGTTGCCTTTTTATCCTTCCACTGCTCTAATTTTGGGAAGCATTTTTATCTTTTTCATTAAGCACTCCATAAGAGTTGCTCTCTCTTGTGCTTTCTCTTGCCCCTCAAATACCTGCCCCATTGCTTCCCCTTCACCTGCATCTCCATTGCTCCCTACTGCTAGGTGGTCCTCGAATAAATGTTTTTTGTTGTTTTTACTTTTGGTTGTCAGCATGGCAGATGCCATTTGCTGCCGGTTCTGATACACAGATTAATAAGAACGTTAAGGTACTTTCTGTTGCTCCCTCGCTTCCCTCAACCCACTCCCTGTTTCTCCCCTCCCAAATACCCTTCACCTGCTCCTCCATTTCTCCCTACCCCTAGTGTTCATTTACATATTTTGGTGGGCTCGACTCCTGCATTTTACTGTCAGACCACTCAGTTGGCTGAAAAGTGTACAAATAAAATAAAATTTCTTCATTTACCCATCTCTGGATTCCATCACCTTAGAACGGTGCGGGGGGGAGGGGAGGAATTCCATAGGTGCTGTGGCGCATGCATGTGCTTACCATTTGATGTGACTAGCTGCAGCAGCCGCATCATTGTGCCTTTTTTCACTTTTACTTTCCACGTCGGCTAACAAGTTTTGCACAGCCTATAGGTTAATAGGATGAGTCATATTGGCTTTGGCACTCCTTGCACTTCATTGTGTCAATTTCAATAGTAACTCAAGTGGCGCTGGTTTATAAGTGCATCTGTATAATAAAAGTGAGAATGTGCCAGGAAATGCAACATAGACAATATGCATATTCAGAAGAAGTGCAAAATAAAAATAGTGGGTTTGTGCTGACCATAATTAGAAAAGTTGCTTTACTAAAGTGTTCTGTTTTTTTGGCAGGATTCTCAGCAATAACAAAATACCAGAATTGAAGAATGGTTCTTTTGCTGGACTTGGGATTCTGGAAAGACTGTAAGTAACTTTTATACCTTCGCTAGTGCTTTTAGATTGACAAGGGCATAAAGCAAGGAATTAAATGAAACCCACTGTTGAAAAGGAATAGTGCCCTGCGGTCACAAATGTACTATATAACCACTCGAGTTTCTTTATATTGCTGTGTAAAATGCCTTAATGAATGCCAGGGATTTAACAATGTCGATTTACATTATCATGACTGATTCAGGTTTTCAGTTTTTGCTATTTCTGTCAGATCCAGACAACTTTAACCCACTAAACTAATAGTTTTGTACTTGTTTAGTCTCTCCTCCCAAACAGCTTTGAACTGTTGGTGAAAGCCTCTTGTAGACCATCCCAACAAGCATTTACAATGCAATGGTCTCGGCATTGTTAAAGTTAGAGCTATTGGCATTGCTCATGACATTATTTTTGTTTATGTTTTTAAAACATTTAAAGAAACTGCATTGTTATTTACAATGATGTCAATAGCTTAATCACTCTCAAATGCGAGACCTATTGCATTTGCACTCACACACAGAGCCACACCCACAGAGCCACCCACCCACACAGAGCCACCCACACACACAGAGCCACTCACCCACACAGAGCCACCCACACAGAGCAACCCACACACAAATAGAGGCACCCACAGAGCCACCTATACACACAGTTACCCACACACAGCCAGAGCCACCACGCATAGAACCACCTACAAAAAAAGCCACCCCCACAGAGCCACCCACACACAGAGCCACCCCCACACACACACACACACACACACACAGCCACCCACACACACAGAGCCACCCACCCACACACAAACACACACACACACACACACACACAGACCTAAAAAGGAGGGGTGACTTCAAGGGCCAAGACAGATGTGAGGAGCGGAGCAAAGTCAGGGTGGAGCGGGGCATGTAGGGCCAAAGAATAGCGAAGGGCTGGAAGCCAAGGCGAGAACTTGGGACAAGAGACGAGGGTGGGGGGTTGAAGGACAGAAAGGTAGGGAGATATTAGGGGAAAGGGAGAAGAGCGGAACTCAGCCTATGATTGGCGCATGGCCAAAAGGCAGCAGTCCAGGGCTCAAAGAGAGGACAGCGTGCGGCTGTAATACGAAGAGAAGAGGCGCGGGCGAAAAAGGGGAGAGGGCAGAAGCAATAATGTGTATTGTATTGTAATTGCAATTAAATAGCGCTGACGACTTGACGAGGTGTTGAAGCGCTTTTACGGTGAGTAGCACGCTACTCCAGCACCCATTTGGATTAGTGTAGGACATTACAAGAAAAAAAGAGCGAGGGTAAGAAATCCAGATATTTAGGGCAAGAGTGGCCGATAAGAGTAAAAGATGGTGTCTTTCAGGGAAAATTAGTGGAACATATCGAGTGAAAGAAGAGAAACTAGAGAAGGTACAAAGGAGGACCCACAAGGACTGGGGGGGTGGGGGGTAAAGGAGTTGGATGGGTCATGGAGCTGTAATTCGGAAGGTGTGGGGCAGTTAGAAATGGTGTTTAAAAGCTAGGCGCTTTGAATGCTGTTTGCGTTCATTGTTTCCACTGCCTCTGTACAGCACACACACACTCATTCGCTTTCTGCCTTCAGAAGAAGGGCCTCCGAGCTCAGAACATCCTATTCTAACCAGTTGTTTATCTGTCTGAGAACAGAGCGACTCCCTGCAGCATGTGCCAGGCGCAGACAAAAGAGCCGACTCAACACAGACAACACACGTGCACTACCCCCACGGGGCCCTGCGCTTTACACGTGTGTGGGGGGGACTGAGCTACCAGTGCCACTTTCCACACAGCGACTGACTTAACCAAGGAAGAAATCGCCCTTTCACCGCAGAGACTATTGGCACTGAACTACCCTATGAAGAACGTATTTAGGTTTCACGAATACATTAAACCTAGTGCATTGCCTGCCAGGCTGACTTACCATACCCATGACAGATGAACGCACCAACAGTCATTTTAGATATCCAATTACCCCAGCATCATACTTCCCGTGACACTCTCCTCGGGGAAATGCATCCGTGTGCTCTTGGACTGGTTGCTTCTGCTCGGTACGGCTCGGCCTGACACCCACGCAGAGTAGCTTTCTTTTTTAACCCTAACTGCAGCAAGAATGACATATGGACCCCGAGTGCCAGGGGGAGGAGAGCGAACAGCGCCAGCCGGAGGCAGGAGCACCGAGGGAGCCGAGAGCAGGGGATGGGTCACTGCTTTAAAGACCGCGATCCCTTTGTTACTTGCAGTTCATAAATTGTGCTCCTTCTAATATGGCCTAGTGAGGCATGAAAGCCAGCCACCCTTCAGTACAAGCTGGAGAGTGATGCCGGAATACTGCACAGGGGTGCACAGCCCACACCCCACCGCACTCTACCAAGCCTTTCTCTGCTGCCCATCCCGCCAGCGCTCTGTAGCGACTGCAAGGTGGCGCTTTATAGAAATCACCGAAATAAATATGTAGACTTGACAGGAGTCCGGTGAGCACACTACGACTCCGGTGGGTGCGCAACGCCCGTTGGGTATGAGAGGGGTGCCCTTAATGTCAACCACACCATTATGTAAATGATAACAATTAATGGGTACAAGCAGTGTTTTAGAGCTATCACACATACGCGGGGCGTGCGTGCGTGGGTGGGGGTGGGGGTGGGGGGGGGGGGAGTATTCGGTCTGGGTAAGGGATCTGAATCGGCAACGGAGCACATAACTACGGGAGGGCTACGGGTGTACGGGGGCACGGGTTGCAAGGGAGATCCGCCGAGTCTGGAAGGGGGGTTTCAATAGACCACAGGGGCTGCAAAAGGGTGAGGAGGAGGACGGAGCCTGGGTGGGTCTGTGGAGCGCTGGGACAGTACAAGAGCAACGAGGCCGCATGGGGTGCAATTGGAGGAGCCCAGAGTCTGTAGGGTGCGGGGCAGCGAGGTCAGCATGCCCGGCTCCAGGAATTGTTTTTTGGGAGGGCAAAGGATCAGGGCACAAGTCCTAAACAAGGGGGAAAGGCGTCCAAGGCACGGTGCGGATCCCTGCTCATCGAAGGGCAGCGCCGCCAACTATACTCACAACAGCACGAAGATCCTCACGGCCAGAGGACAGCAAAACAATGGCGGATGGAAGCTCCGAAACTTTTTCGGATTCGGGGGCGTGTTCCTGCTGTTCTAAAAGGGCGTGGCTAAAAAGTGGAAAGAACAGCAAGGAACACGCCCCCGAATCTGAAAAAGACGGAGCCTATTTGGAGGGACAGCTCTCTCCTCCAATGGCGGGCCTCCGTTTAGGAAGCCAGCCAATGGAGGAGAGGCAAAAAGAGAGGCGGGCTAAGGAGCCACTCTAGGAAACATTAAATCTCGACTTCCGGTTCTGCCTTCGGCAGACCGGTAGTCCTCGACCTAAA
This sequence comes from Triturus cristatus, assembly GCF_964204655.1. Classification (NCBI taxonomy): domain Eukaryota; kingdom Metazoa; phylum Chordata; class Amphibia; order Caudata; family Salamandridae; genus Triturus; species Triturus cristatus. The sequence goes on from NC_140582.1 coordinate 946,262,744, forward strand.
AACGGCTTTGGGTCAGACCATTGCTTCCAGTTGGTTGGGTTTCTTATGCTTGCTTGCATCATGTTGCATGACTGTCCTTCCTCTTTTTGTGATTTTCCCTCCCCAGGGCTTCTTTATTAGCCTTTTGATTAAATTACTTTCATCTTTCCAATGCTCACATTCAGGAAACAATTTTTTTTCTGGGTTTTCAAAACTACATGGGAGTGTACGTGTTTTCTTGTGCTTCCCCTTGTGCTTCTTTCCCCCACCAAAATCAGTCATGGATGCTCAGTGCTGCTTTCTCCTCCCCCTCTCCAGCTTTCCCGCCCCAATACATTTTTGCTGTTTTTTTTTCTTTTTAATTATTTCTATTTTCCTACTTGCCCCAGCCTCATTCTCCTCCATTGCTGTCCCACCTCAACCACTATTGCCCCCATGCATTACGTCTTCCCCCACCTGCTCCTCCATTGGTCTACCGGCCCCCCCCACTCCCATTGCATCTGACCCTTTTTGTTGTTAATGCTTTTTAGGTCTTGCCTAGCGTTGCAGCGCGCAGGCGCTGCTTGCTCTGCGAGACATATTGTGGATGAGGAGATTTGAGAAGGGGACTTGAAGCTCTGCCCCTCTTTTTCATTGGCTGGTGTCACCCTTTATGTAAAACGGTAGCCGCCGATTGAAACTGAGGCTTTTTGGTTGCCGCCCTTTCCCCTTTTCGTCCGGCCCATCCGGAATGGTTTGTCTGCTTCACGGCTGTCGTGAAGCAATTTCTTTATGGGGCCATGTGTTTCTAATTAGTTCATCGCTTGCTTCATTCCGCAGAGCGAGCTTTAGGGGGCTATCTGTTTCTAATTAAACCTCGGGATGCGACCTTCCAAACGCGGCGCATTTACATAAACGCGGCTCATGGTATCGCCTCGGCTGCCTCTTTGCCCGGGTCTGTTGTAAACACCGTGAATTAGTGTGTGTTTGTTTTTTTGCCTCCTGTTTTATCCTGCCTCTGGAAGGTGAAGCGTGTCGAGCAGGGCGCCCTGTACAGGGGCCTCAAAGAGGAAGGGGACGGAGGCGTTTGAAGTTACGTCTAGCTAGGCAGCTGCCGCGCTCTCCACAGAACTGGCCCCACGCCGCCTGCGTCACTGCCATTAAACCTCTTCCCACAGGCCGAGAGGAAGCCCCGCTCTGCACAGGAGGAGTGCGTCTCTGGTGGCACCCACGGCCTCTCTTCATGGAGCTGTTGTGCTGCGAGGTGCCGGCGGTGAGGTGAGCCCTGGTGGACCCGGCGCTGCTGCGCGACAAGCGCGCGCTGCTCAACCTCCTGTAGGTCGAGGAGAACTACCTGTCGCGGTCCTCCTACTTCAAGTGCGTACAGAAGGACATGCAGCCCTACATGCGCAGGATGCTCGCCATATGGAGGCTGGAGGCTTGTTTCCTAAAGACCACCCGCAGTCCACGCTGAGGGACCCCCCCCATACCTCACCGTGTGCCCCCAACCACACAAGGAACTTCTCCCCACCGGTTGTATTTTTTTTGCACATTTTGTCCTTCTCTACCCTTTCTTCCAGGCTGGCGGCTGCTGCTCTTCTAATACTTAAGAAACGTTTCGGAAAGACCCCTCAGGGAGGGCTGGCTTGCAGCCCAGAGGGGGGGGCATCCTGCATTAACTTTTACCTCTAAGGGGGATAATAGCATAAAATGTTAACATTATTGACACACAAGCTGCTGTTTCTTCCTATTAAAGTGGGTGTCTTTGTATACAAGAGGTGCCATGTTTCGCCATGTTGATTTGAGCTGGGGTGTCTATTCCAGAAGGTGTTTGTAGGGTGCCACGATTGTCCCACGAGTGGGAAGGGTTGCAGCCCCTGGCTCACACCCGGTAAGATACCTCGTGGTGCTCATCCTCGTGGAGCTTGGCTGTACTCAGGGAGACCCGCCCACTTCAGCCCCTGAGATGCCAAGTACACCCCACCCCTCCTCTAGGGGCTCTGTATGCCCCCCTCTTCATCCCTCACCCGCCCGGAAAAGACATCCCTTGGTAGCCCATAGCTCTAGCTTTGTTTTCATGTATCTGGCTTCTCTGTCCAACCTTCCTTTGATTTTTTAATGATTTTTTAAAACTAATTGTCGGCTTGAGCACGCAATGATTTTGCTTCTCTGTTGGTCTTTCTCTCCTCCCCCACACATGCCCGGTCTCTCTCCCCATCTCTCCGTTCCATCTCACTCTTTACCTTTCTGTCTTTCTGCCCTGTCCCTCTCTTTCGTTTCCGTTCTCCTTCATCTTTAGCTCCTTTCATGTGGTTCTCTTATGTCACACTCTTCCTCTCCTTCATTTTTAATTTTCTTCTCTCCCATCTCCCGCTCTTATCTCTCGCAAGTTTGCTGTCTCCCGCTCTTTCCCACCGATTCGTTAGGTAGTCTCTCTCCTTTCCCATTCATTCTCTCCCTCCAGCTCACCTGCTATTGATTTTTTTTCTCCTCCACTCTAACTCTACATTCCTCTATCTATTTTTGTCTTCTCTTTCATTCTCTCTCACTCTTCGCTACTTAATAAGTGTTATATAGCCCGTTCCCTGGCTTTCTTCGCCCTTGTTTCGCCTTCCATTCTACCATTTGCCGGCACTCTACTGACCCCTAGAACTCTTGCAGACACGCTCTTTCCTTCTCACCACCCCTCTACCATCTCTTTGTCTTTCAGTTCCTCGTCCCCTTCTCGCTTTCATTTATGTTTTTCACTATTTCTCCCGACCCCTTTCTCCTTCACTTTTTTCTTCCAGCTGCCCTTTTCGGGCGCTGTGGCGCTGTGGCACTGCGGCCTTTAGTAGCCCTCCATGGCGGCGCCCAATGCTGGTGGGCTCTGCTCAGGTCTCCCGGGGCCCCCTGCATAGCACCCGGCCGTGAGCAGTATACAGGATAAGCCGGTCAGTGAGCTTTATTCCTTTCCATGTCTGTGAACGTGCTGGGGCACAGCTCATCTCGATGTTTGTATATAGACATGGCTGGGGTTATTCTTACATAGTATAAACTAACCTCTGTGTATGCCGATCTGTGGCACTCTTTTTAGGTCTTCTCTCTCTGCCCCCCAACACACTTTTTTTTTTACTTTAATAAGCGCGGCGCCGTTTTCACGGACACTGCGCTATGAAATGCAATAGGTGTTACTTTTGGTATTGTAAATAACAATACCTTTTATAATGTGATTGCGAGACCTATTGCATTGTAAATGCTTGTTATTTAAATTATTTGGATTACAACACAGCTGCTAAATGCTACCTGGGCAACTCCGACAGCTTTCATGTGCGTTGCACTTTGTTTTTATTTTCACTCTATGAATGCTGACCATCATCTTGGAATGGTACATTTAAAGTAAAAAGGAAAAGAAAAGTGAATAAAATGGCCACTGCATGATGACTAATACAGTCTCATGCATGGTGATGCATGTGCATAAATAAGTAATTGTGATGTGGCCTGTTTTTAGGTCTCGCCTTAGCCAGCGCACAATCGCTGCTCTGCGAGGCTTTTAGTAAGGGCTTTAAGCTCTAACCACACGCTTGTGCGTGTGCTTTTTTTAAATGTCCTGCTATTGGCCTTTGCATGCGTCTTTCTAAGAAAGGCAGCACGCAATTTGCCCAAGGCGGGTGCATGTCCTGCCGTCTCTGACCCCTTGCCTCCTGTGCTCGGGAGCGAGCAGCGGCCGCGCTGCATTCCTTAAATTGTTTGCAGTGCGCATCTGTTGCCAATTAGTGCGTTCGCGGTTGCCGCGCTGCCCCGCTTGTTTTTTTTGTCTCTTCCCGAGCTTCATAGACCATTCTTGATTGTTTTTTCTCAACTAACAAGTTTGTTCCATTCACTGAGGCGAATGGAGTGAGCAGTGCTTCATTTCTGCCGGTGGTGAGCATCCTCAGTAGTTTCTGGGGACAGGGACACTAGGCTCTATAATTTGCATGTCTATCACCTACTGATTGCACACTGCTATTCCATGCTACCGCTTCTGACAAGGACGAAAGCAATACTGTTTAAAGCCCACTTGCTGCCAATGTAAATATTACATCGAGGCCAGGGCAGACTATGCTGTCCGAAACAGAGTGCAGCCCCAGCAGCCAATCAGCTGTTACCTGTGTGCATGTGCTCCATGACGCTAATTAGGCCTTGAAGGTGAGGGCCTCCTCGATCGCCATGTTACTGGTGGGACAGGGATAGGGCACCCCCATCTGAATGCACTGCTGCTGTGCGATCTTCCTAACCTGCAGCCCTCCCCTTGGCCGGTAATGCAGGGGGCAGAGGGTGGGATCATGGCGGGGACGTGACTGGGGTTTTGGCAGCAACCTGCTTGGGTTCACCGCTGCAGCACAGTCAGCCTGCCGCTTTGGCAGCCTGCTAGGCGCAATGGTGTGAGGGCAGCCCCACCCAAACTTACTGTGCATCACATCCTGCAAAGGATATCTGGTTCCTCATTTACCGATAAATGTTGTAAACCTCTTCCACCTTTGTGGGAGTGGTACTGAGAGGAGGGGTGGGGTTCTGTCAGTGTGGGAAAAGCATTCCCAGGCATTCTGCCTGGGAATGCTTTTCCCAGGCAGAATGCATCTCGTAGCCCGTATGCGGCATGACATATGCTGATCGGCTCTGGGTGCAGCTGGTGCACCTCGTGGTTCTCCCTGATATAATTGTGCCAGGTCTAGACTCCGTATGCATTCCTGGCAACAATATTAGTGCTTCCTAGCATTATAGTGGCCCTAACTTGTTGGAGTCGGCATTACAGGGAACCTTCTGTCAGAATAATGCCTCCTCTGTGACGCACATTGTGGGTGTTCCTAACATAACCGCAGCTGTCCATTGCATAGTGGTGGCTCTCTCAACAGTTCTCACTCTGCGTGAAATGTTTTTGTTTGCTGACATTTTTTGCCTTGGCACACTTGGTGTTGAAATCATCCTGTAAAATGTTTGATATTCAGATCTGATTTGTGCCACGGTGCATTTGTAGGGACTGTTGTACCAGGCGTAGCCTAGGCTTGTCGGTTTGCAAGCAGGTTGGTGCCCTTGTCTCTTGGCTTCTTTTGTCTCCTCGGAAGTTGTACCACCTGGCTTTCCTTGCTCATTAATGCTGTCCAACTCAATTCATGACCCGTGTCTGACATGCTCAGGCCGATGTCGCGTGACTAGGCCTTTTTTTTAACCCTCCTACTTAATGAAATCTGGCCCTCTGTCTTAATTGTTCTCCTCTTTACTCTGGAGAACAACTGAAGGGCTTGGAGGTTAAGGGTGACTTCCTATGGCTACATTCCTGGTTTGTATTGTTAGGGCCCCTAAGGGCTATAGATGCAACTCTTGACCCTTCGCCTCTACCTTATTAAAGCATGACTCCACCTGCTTTACATCTAACTTCCACTTGCTTCGATAGTACTGTCATGTTTGTGTCTTCTAATGGGTGCCCTAGCAGCACCCACTTCTATGGCCTGTGCCTCATTGTTTAATTCTTAAACCCCTTTTACTGTGGTGCCTCTTGATGTCTTTGGGTTGCACCATCTATGCTTTTGGATTTGGCCCCATGAAACCATTACTGTGATATTTATGGTTATTGGATTGCTCCAGCTGTACTCCTGAGTGACCTCCTACACCTACTACTGTGATGTCTCTGGTTATCCCTGAGGTGGCGTACCACTGATCCTGGATGGAACCATCCCGAATCCTCATATCGACATAACCTATTCCAGAAGCTGTAACTTTATAAGATAACTATGGTATGTATAAGCGTAGGAGGCACTCACACGTTTTTCTGCTAAGCAGCTGTTGTGTCTTTTGCTTAATCTTGAGGCTCTCTCTCCCTTCCTTTCCCGCGCGCTCCCCCTCCCTGTGTGTGGCTGATACACCAGCTGGAATGTTGACAGCTGGACTTTCTATTGTGACAGTTGATGACAGTTTGGTGAATTGACATATGCTCATTTTGCACTGAGCCTCCCGGTTGAGTGTGTCGTCCTTGAGCTTAATAAATTACTTAATTAGAAGATGACTCCTGACTACTCATCTTTACATTTTGGCGACGAGGATGGTTGGACGACGCACGGATGAACCCACATGATGGAAGATCGATACTAATTGAAATTTTGGAAGAATTAGAAGTTGCATATACGGGACTTTGGAAAAAAAAAAGTTTTGATCGGTAGTGAATTGCAGCTTTCAATACAACATATGAAGTTCATTTAGTGAAGGAGGCGGAGACAAAGATAAGTGCGGCGGATTAATGGATGTGACATTGGTTGCACTTTATCGGAAGTCCGTGATGATTGAAGTTGGAAGTAAAAGTTGAATTTAATTAAGAAGAATTCCTTGGTGTAGCGGTCAGGAGGATTTGAGAAGTATCGTTTACGTGAAGAAGCACTTCTGGCGAAGCTGTACGCACTGTCTAGTGGTGCTAGTATTGAAGTCGACGATACATAGCAAGTTTTACAACGAGCCGGACAGTCTGCTGAATTTCTCACAGGTGACTTTTAGTTATCATTGGAACTTAACTCACCTCATAACAGCTGAATATGACATTGAAGTGAATTCTCCTCAGGTGTTGTGGCGCAGTCGTTTTCGAGCGTCGTGACGTCAAAGTATAACGACGCCATTTTGGACGTGAAGCTGGCAGTCTAGTTATTAAACGCATTCACGTACAGGAAGTGTGCGTGCGGCCATCTTTGAAGAAATAAAGAAGTAAACAAAACGAGGAATCTCCGTTTATATCATTACGGAGCATTTTGGGACCTCTTCGGTTCATGAGTGAATACTTGTTTTAGAAGGGTTTTGTTGTCTTTAATGCTGTTCATGCGGAAGCGCTATTTAACAAGCAGGTGAGAGTTTCTTTGGTTATTCGATAACTATATTGGAAAAATAAAAGGAATTTTTTTTTCACGAGGAACTGTTAATCCAGTTAAAAAAAAAAAAAGAACTGTGGCACTGAGACTCGGCAGTAACATTTGGGAAATAATATAGACATTTTTTTACACACTGTTTTATTATGGCGTCTGGGAACTTATACAATTTGCAGCCCCCAGAAGCATTTTTGAAGGGTACTGGAGTACCACCAGTGAAATGGGAAGAGTGGAAGGAATATTTTTGTAACTACATTTCAACGTTTGATAAGGAGGATGAAGCACTCAAACAGGAGGATAAGAAGAAGATATTGTTACACTGTTTGGGTGCAGAAGGTCTTAAAGTGTACAACAAGATTACTAAAAAGGTGAGAGTTGGGGAAGAGAGAAATGTTTATGATGAAGCAATGGAAGACTTAGATGGTTATTATAAACCAACAGTTTGTGTAGCAGTACACAGATATAAATTTTACAGAAGAAAACAAGGTAAGGAAGAAAGCATAGATGACTACATATCTGCGTTAAAGAACTTGGCACTCTCATGCAAATTTGAAAACATGCACGATAACTTAATTAGGGATCAGATAGTGATGTGTGCTGCTAATTCTTACATACAGGACGCATTATGGGCTAAAGGAGAGAAACCTCCAACAGTTTATTGATATCGTAAAGAAAGCTGAACTGACTGGTCGTTGTGCTAAAGAGGTTATTAATGAGGGTAAATGTAAAGCTGAAGAAGCCAGTGTGGTGGCAAAAATAAGTGGGAGCAAGAAAAATTACAAAAACAAAGTGAAGGAAGCACCTAGATTCAAAGGAAATGCTGGTACGTATGAACAATTAAAATGTTACCGCTGTGGTAGCAGTAAGCATTTAGCTAATGACTGGAAGTGCCCGGCAAGGAACAACAAATGAACTCAGTGCGGGATCATTGGTCATTTTCAAAAAGCTTGCAAAAGGAAAATAAAAGAAAAGGTAACATTTGTGGAGGATGAGGAAGAGGAGGAGTTTGAGCAAGACTCCTCCGATGACTCGGAGTACCTCTTGTGTGTACTAAATGTAACGGAGGCAACAGTAAATGAGGAAGAAGAGAAGTGCAAAAAAAGGAAACCCATGTGCCTAATTGAAATAGGAGGGGTGAATATAGATATAGTCGCTGATTCTGGTTCACCCTGCACTATAATCAACCGTGATGTTTGGAGAGAAAAGTTTAGAGGAAAAGTTGGGAAGCATTTGGAAAAACCCGACAATCTCACTTAAAGCATTCACAGGAGAACCAATTGAACTTATGGGTTTCAAGGAACTTACATTTTCATTTAAGGAAAGGAAAACTAGCAGCAAGTTGTACGTTGCTGTCACTGGCCCTTCTGTGCTTGGTTGGAATGACCAAGGAAAACTAGGGATTACTCTCAACCCGAACAGTGTAGAACCTGTACTAGTTACACAACAGAAGGTGTTACCGGGTTGTGATTTGGTTAACAAGTTCCCCAAAGTTTTTAATGGTAAAATTGGTAAACTAAAGGGGTTCCAACACATAATAAAACTTAAAGATGATGCTGTGCCCTGCTTGCATAAGGTAAGACAAATTCCGTTAACACTAAGGGAGGAGGTGAGATTAGAAATTAATAAGTTACTTGAAGCAGAAATAATTGAAAACACAGAATCTTCTGAATGGGTCGCACCTCTGGTGGTCGCTAGGAGGGCCAATGGAAAATTGAGATTGTGCATAGATTTGCACGACCTCAATAAAAATATTCTTATTGACCAATACCCCTTACCAAGAATTAATGAGATGTTGTCTCTCACAAAAGATATGACAGTATTTTCGACCATAGACTTAGCCGCTGCTTACCACCAGGTACCTTTGCACCCCGAAAGCAGACACCTCACCACCTTTGTTTCACCTTTTGGTTGTTTCAGGTTTAAAAGGGTACCTTTTGGGTTAGCATCGGCAGCGGCATTATTCCAGAGACTAATGCATGAAATATTCAAAGGGGTGAAAAAGTTACTCCTCTTTCAGGATGACATTCTTATTATGGGAAAAGATTAAACTGATCATGACAACAGGTTAGTACAGGTACTTAAGATCTTGGAAAAAAGGGGTTTGACAGCGGAGTACAAGAAGTGCAGGTTCAGCAATAATTCTGTCACCTACCTGGGTCATGAAATCACTAAAGAAGGTATACAACCTAAGAAAGAGCTACTTTAAAGTTATCAAGGATGCCCCAGTCCCACAAAATAAGGAGGAACTCAGAGCGTTTTTGGGACTGGTAGAGTACTATTCAAAGTTTGTAAGGAACTTTTCTATGAAAACTTACTGCATTAGAACCCTTTTAAAAAATAAGAACAAATTTGAATGGTCCCAAGACTGTGAAGACAGTTTCAAAAGCCTGAAAAAAGAGATTTGTGATGCTCCACCTCTTAAAGGGTTTGACAACAATCTTACATGTGTGGTCACTACGGATGCCAGTGGTAAGGGAGTTGGTGCAGTCCTCACACCAGTTGAGTGCGATGGAAAGGAAGTCACCATTGCATTTGCCTCCCGCTCTTTAACCTCCACTGAGGAGAAATACTCAGTTATTGAGCGTGAGGCCTTAGCGTGTGTGTGGGGGCTGGAACATTTCAGGCAGTGCATTTGGGGAAAAAGGATCGTTTTGCGTTGTGACCACAAACCATTAACAAAAGTACTTACTGTGAAAGGTTTATACAATGCGTCGCCAAGGTTGGCAAGATTATCCATAAAACTGTTGGATTACAACTATGAAGTTCAATACTTGCCTGGTACCAAGAATGTGGTTGTGGATTTTCTTAGCAGGCTGCCTTTGCAGAATGTGGAAACAGGAGTGAAGGAAGAAAAACTAGGTGTTGCTAGCATTAACGAAGAATTTCCTAGCATAACAACGGAGGTCTGGGAAAAAGAGTATCTTAAGGATGAAACTATAAATGAGGTTAGAAGACTTGTTGTGGGATGGCCTAAGAAGATATTCCTGAAAGGTGAGCTGCGGCCTTTCTGGGAATTGAGAAATGAGATATCTGTGGAAAACGATCTGGTTTTAAGACAGGGGAAGGTTATACCTCCTACCACATTAAGAGAAAGACTGATCGACATTTGCCATGAGGGTCATTTAGGCATTAACAAAACCAAACAAAGAATTAAGAATTGGTATTGGTGGCCTGGGTGCGACATCCAAATTGAGAGGGCTGTGAGGAACTGTATACAATGCGAAAATTCAGGTAAGTCTCAAACGACTCTTAGACTCCCCCTTCTACCGTTGAAGTGCCCTAACATGCCTTGGGAGAGAGTAGGAATAGACATAATGGGTCCTGTAAGATGGCAAGAAGAACATGTGCACTTAATGGTCTTAGTTGATCACTTTTCAAAATGGCCGGAAATAAAGATTTGTAGAAAGGTGGATGCCTCAGACATTATCACATTTATGGACGGTATATTCACAAGAGAGGGCATACCGAAAACCATTGTCAGTGATAATGGAAGTCAATTCACTTCAGACATTTTCAGAAAATTCGTAGTCAGGAATAGTATTACACACAAGACTACTTCCGTTTACCACCCTGAGCTGTGGAGAGGTTTAATAGGGTGATAAAAGGCACCATCCAGTTGGCCAACAACAATGGGAAGTGTTGGAGGAAGGAATTGAACAAAATGATTTGGGGGTACAGGATTACTCCTGCAGAAAAAACTTTGATAAGTCCATTTGAGATTATGAGAGGCAGAACACCCGTCTCTAAAGATAATATCGGATGGCTCAAGAGTGCAAAGAAATCTGAGTGGTCAGTGGAAACAGTTAGGAAGAGAATCCAAGAGGCACAAGACCCGAGTAAAGAAAAATGTGACAGCAAGTAGAACTGCAAAACAATCAACCTAAAAGAAGGTGGTAAAGTGAGAGTAAGAAGGAGTGGACACGTAGTAAAAGGACATAGTAGGTTTTCAGAACCGCTAATTGTGGAAAATGTGTTTTGCAACTCGGCACTCCTCAGTGATGGAAGGGTTTGGCATGCCTCCGCGTTGTCGGTTTGTAAAAAAATGGAGGTTGTACAAAAAGACATTAACGAACAGAAACAAAAGGAAAGGGTTGTGCTAGACAAGTATGATTGGCTACACCAAGAATCATCCGATTCTGAAGGGGAAGGTTATAGCATATTTTCACCATCTATTATGCACGACAGAGGTGGCAGTCAAAAGCGTGAGATTATTGAATCCATTGGTGAGATCAGAGAATTGAGCACAAGTGCCTCTGAGGCATCCCCTGGCATTTGTAGTGTTACCACAGCTGTGGATGACCAAGGCGCTGTGGAGCCCAGTGATGGAAAGAGTTATCCTGTTACTAGTGCCACTAGTAGTCCCTTACAGTCAAGTGACAGCCAGGCATCTGGTCATGAACTGGTGCCGGAAAGAAACACTTTGGAAGAGGTGGCCAGCACCAGTAAATGTGGTCGCAGCGTGGTGAAACCCAGCAAATATAAGGACTTTATTTGCGAATAGTTGTATCGTGTGTTGCCTGTTAGCCCATTTTCTCTTCTTTCCTTTCTATACTTTAATTCATAAGAGAAGGAGATGTGTTGTGTCTTTTGCTTAATCTTGAGACTCTCTCTTCCTTCCTTTCCTTTACCGCGCGCTCCCCCTCCCTGCACGTGGCTGATACACCAGCTGGAATGTTGACAGCTGGACATTCTATTGTGACAGTTGATAACAGTTTGGTGAATTGACATATGTTCATTTTGCATTGAGCCCTCCCGGTTGAGTGTGTCGTCCTTGAGCTTAATAAATTACTTAATTAGAAGATGACTCCTGACTACTCATCTTTACAGCAGCATGCTTTATAGCAGCTACAGATTTGTTACACCAGGTTGAAAGCAAACCTCCGAGACCCCTGACCAACATCAAAAATTATTCCCAAGTAAGACCACTCTATAAAACCCAATGCTTAACTATTGAACTACCTACTTGACTATCCAGAAGCACTGTAGGCCTTTTAACTGCTACGCATATGCCAGTACAATACAATATAATATAATATACAATACAATACAATTAATCGCTTTCACCTGTGCGCTGTTATAAAAAAACAAGCCTCCTGCCACACTTAAACAGACTGCCTCTTTCACTTTTCAGCATGTAGCGCTTGGTCTTTGTGCTTTCAGCTACACTCCACATCCATATTCTGAGACGCTAGGTTTGACTCCACAAAAATCCACAGGCTGTCTCACACAATCCTCACGGAGGTGTCAAGTGGGATTTCTTTCTTGTAAGATCCCAAAGGCGAGACCTATTGGCTATGCCAATGCTTGTTTTATTTTGATGAGACCTTTTGCCATTGCCGATGCTTTCTTTTTTCGGATGCACCACAATGGAGAAATGTAGCTATCTGTAGCAAATCGTACATGAGCCTTTTTTCTTTTTAAAATGGTCTACATTGGTTCTTTGTTTTGAATGAATAGCATCAATGAGCACATAATTCAGTTACCTGATAATCTGATTACTTGATAATCTGGCTACTGATGTATGTTTGAAAACCTGGAACTGTAAAAATTTAGCTTAGGCATACATAAACTGATCTGCTTTAAACACCACATTGTTGCTTGCCAATTGACTAGTTGGTATCCCTGGTATTGGGCTGTGCTGCAAACCGAGCCTGGTCTAATTCTATGCTGTTTATTCTAATCCAGGCTTAGCTTTATGTAGTGTTAGAGCAAAATTATCCCAGCAAATTCAAGTGCTTTTAAATACTAATTTGTAGTTCTAACGAATCAGTTTTAACACTCTGATTTCTAGTTGATGGCCACCTAAAATGGAAATTCTTGAAGTCTACATCTGTAGAGACTAGACAACGGTCATACTCCAAAGAAAGAATTACATTGTATACCTTCTGCTACTGAATCACACCTACAAGGCCCTCCACAATGCTGGCCCCTCTTACATCAACCACTGCCTGACCTTCCACCAGCCGACCAGACAACTCTGATCCGCCTCCGTTGCACATATTCCTGCATCCTGTGAAGCCGCAGTGGAGGTCGTTCTTTCTCCTACCTCGCCGTGAAGTCCTTGAAAAACCTCACACGTCATCTCCGAACCTCCCCCTCACTTGCTGACTTCAGGAAGGGACTCGAGACCTCGCTCTTCGACTAGGGCTCTCCATTCCTCACTCTTGAACCTCCCCCATCCCCCCCAGGTGATGAGCAGTGCTATATAAATAGTGATTGATTGATAACATTTTTTCAGACGGATCTGAGTAAAATGGATATTGTGTTGCCGTGAAGAATATCTGGTGCACGTAACAAAGGAAATTAGCAGAACATCCACTGGCATAACTACCCTTAATGATGGAAAATAGCTGCAGCAATTGTGATCTATTTAAATGTAGTTTATAAGTACGAATTTCCAGGAGATTAACTGACCCTGGACTGAGCCCAACTCTGCTTGCTCAGTGCTGTGTGCTACAACCCCACAACACAATACCCTGAGTACTTTGGACCGTTCATTTTGAGGAGTCCTTTCATACTTGATTTTACCTTGGGAATCTATTTTATTCCCACGCCAGCCGGGACGGAAGTACAACCGGCGGAGTGATCGATTCATCACAAGCATTACGCCATAAAGTCCTGAAGAAGTCGCAGGTTCACACCCTGACGAAACACGCGTTGGCTGGGCATATCGATCTTCAATAAAAACAGAGGACACGTGAAACCCGGAGTGTTCTGCTTTCATTTGACTGATTTGTTTGTTGATAGTAGCATCTATATTGAATTGTTGTGATTCTAAGTTTAGCAGTACTGGTTCTGCAATCTACGATTTACGTGTGCACAAGCATTTTTCTATAAATCTAAGGACCTTGTGTCTGCTTGAGGGGTTCGGGGTTATCCCTTCGCTTGTAGCACCGTCTGATACACATATCATCCATACATATATGCGTACACGAGTAGGCGCCTTCGCATACCGCACAAATTCAAACCATTCCTCTGCATCTACCCATAGTTTTATAAGTCCGCTGTGGAAAAATTTTGAAGGTACAAAAATTCTACCAGCTTTTTATTTTTTGTTGGAAAAGTATAGCTTTTGATAGTGTCCGCAGTACTGTAATAATTACTGGCAAGAAGTTTAATTTATATTGTTCTACACCACGGGTACTCATAGTACGGGCCGCGGGCCGGACCTTGCAGACATCGTACCTGTGCTTTTTTTTTTTTTTTTTTTAAAGTGTCAGCAAACACCGCCGGTTGCAGCAGCGCGGAGCTATGGGGGCCAGGCGATTCTTTTAAAGACCATTCACTTGTTAATGAGGCTTTGTTGTATTTCACCTCTTCTTAGCGCCCCTGCATCTCCCCTCTGATTGAGTGGAGATGCAGGGGCGCTAAGAAGAGGTCAAATACAACAAAGCCTCATTAACAAGTGAATGGTCTTTTAAAGACCTGTGAAGTACTCTGGTGCGGCTGTGTGTGTGCCCGGTAAGCAGTCTCAGCCCGGGGTGACACACGCAGGGTGACGAGGACCGCAGGGTGTGAGAGCAGCGGGTGAGGCGACGGAGGGCAGCAGGGATTGAGAGCAGCGGGTGAGGTGACAGAGGGAGGGAGACAGAGGGAGGGAGACAGAGGGAGGGAGACAGAGGGAGGGAGACAGAGGGAGGGAGACAGAGGGAGGGAGGGGGGGACAGAGAGAGAGAGAGGGGGACAGAGAGAGAGAGAGGGGGGGGCAGAGAGAGAGGGGGGGACAGAGAGAGGGAGAGGGGGACAGAGGGAGGGAGGGGGACAGAGAGGGAGGGAGACGGGGAGGTAGGGAGACGGAGAGGGGGAGGTAGGGAGACGGAGAGGGGGAGGGAGGGAGAGAGAGGGAGGGAGAGAGAGGGAGGGAGAGAGAGAGGGGGTCAGAGAGAGAGAGGGGGTCAGAGAGAGAGAGGGGGTCAGAGAGAGAGAGGGGGGTCAGAGAGAGAGAGGGGGGTCAGAGAGAGAGAGGGGGGTCAGAGAGAGAGAGGGGGTCAGAGAGAGAGAGGGGGTCAGAGAGAGAGAGGGGGTCAGAGAGAGAGAGGGGGTCAGAGAGAGAGAGGGGGTCAGAGAGAGAGGGGGTCAGAGAGAGAGGGGGTCAGAGAGAGAGGGGGTCAGAGAGAGAGGGGGTCAGAGAGAGAGGGGGACAGAGAGAGAGAGAGGGGGACGGAGAGAGAGAGGAAGGGAGACGGAGAGAGAGAGGGAGGGAGACGGAGAGAGAGAGGGAGGGAGACGGAGAGAGAGAGGGAGGGAGACGGAGGGAGGGAGACGGAGGGAGGGAGACGGAGGGAGGGAGACGGAGGGAGAGGGAGGGAGAGGGAGGGAGGCGGAGGGAGACGGACGGAGGGAGGGAGACGGAGAGGGAGAGGGAGGGAGAGGGAGGGAGAGGGAGAGGGAGAGGGAGGGAGAGGGAGGGAGGGAGAGAGAGGGAGAGGGAGAGAGGGAGAGAGAGAGAGGGAGAGAGAGAGAGGGGGTCAGAGAGAGAGAGGGGGTCAGAGAGAGAGAGGGGGTCAGAGAGAGAGAGGGGGTCAGAGAGAGAGAGGGGGTCAGAGAGAGAGAGGGGGTCAGAGAGAGAGAGGGGGAGGGAGACGGAGAGGGGGAGGGAGACGGAGAGAGGGAGGGAGACGGAGAGAGGGAGGGAGACGGAGAGAGGGAGGGAGACGGAGAGAGGGAGGGAGACGGAGAGAGGGAGGGAGACGGAGAGAGGGAGGGAGACGGAGAGAGAGAGAGGGAGGGAGACGGAGAGAGAGGGAGGGAGACGGAGAGGGAGGGAGGGAGACGGAGGGAGGGAGACGGAGGGAGGGAGGCGGAGGGAGACGGACGAAGGGAGGGAGACGGACGAAGGGAGGGAGACGGACGAAGGGAGGGAGACGGACGAAGGGAGGGAGACGGACGAAGGGAGGGAGACGGACGGAGGGAGGGAGACGGGCGGAGGGAGACGGGCGGAGGGAGACGGGCGGAGGGAGACGGGCGGAGGGAGACGGGCGGAGGGAGACGGGCGGAGGGAGACGGAGGGAGGGAGACGGGCGGAGGGAGACGGGCAGAGGGAGACGGAGGGAGGGAGACGGAGGGAGGGAGACGGAGGGAGGGAGACTGAGGGAGGGAGACGGACGGAGGGAGGGTGGGAGACTGAGGGAGGGAGGGAGACTGAGGGAGGGAGGGAGACTGAGGGAGGGAGGGAGACGGAGGGAGGGAGGGAGTCTGAGGAAGGGAGGGAGACTGGGGGAGGGAGGGAGACTGGGGGAGGGAGGGAGACTGGGGGAGGGAGAGAGGGAGAGAGGGAGACTGAGGGAGGGAGACAGGGAGGGAGGGAGAGAGGGAGACCGTTATAGAGAGAGGGGGACGGACATAGGGAGACAGACAGAGGGAGGGAGACAGGTAGAGGCAGACAAAGACAGAGAGACGGAGACAGGGAGACGGAGACAGGGAGACGGAGACAGGGAGACGGAGGGAGGGTGACGGAGGGAGGGTGACGGAGGGAGGGTGACGGAGGGAGGGTGACGGAGGGAGGGTGACGGAGGGAGGGTGACGGAGGGAGGGTGACAGAGGGAGGGTGACAGAGGGAGGGTGACAGAGGGAGGGTGACAGAGGGAGGGTGACGGAGGGAGGGGGAGGGAGGGAGACTGAGGGAGGGGGAGGGAGACTGAGGGAGGGGGAGGGAGGGAGACTGAGGGAGGGGGAGGGAGGGAGACTGAGGGAGGGGGAGGGAGGGAGGGAGACTGAGGGAGGGTGACGGAGGGAGGGTGACGGAGGGAGGGTGACAGAGGGAGGGTGACAGAGGGAGGGTGACGGAGGGAGGGTGACGGAGGGAGGGTGACAGAGGGAGGGTGACAGAGGGAGGGTGACAGAGGGAGGGTGACAGAGGGAGGGTGACAGAGGGAGGGTGACAGAGGGAGGGAGACTGAGGGAGGGGGAGGGAGACTGAGGGAGGGGGAGGGAGGGAGACTGAGAGAGGGGGAGGGAGGGAGACTGAGGGAGGGGGAGGGAGGGAGACTGAGGGAGGGAGACTGAGGGAGGGGAGGGAGGGAGACTGAGGGAGGGGGAGGGAGACTGAGGGAGGGGGAGGGAGGGAGACTGAGAGAGGGGGAGGGAGGGAGACTGAGAGAGGGGGAGGGAGGGAGACTGAGAGGGAGCCAGAGGGAGAGAGAGAGAGAGGGAGGGAGCCAGAGGGAGAGAGAGGGATGGATGGATGGATGGATGGAGGGAGGGAGAGAGAGAGAGGGATGGATGGATGGATGGAGGGAGAGAGAGAGAGAGAGAGAGAGAGAGAGAGAGAGAGAGAGAGGGATGGATGGATGGAGGGAGGGAGAGAGAGAGAGCGGGATGGATGGATGGATGGAGGGAGGGAGAGAGAGAGCGGGATGGATGGATGGAGGGAGAGAGAGAGCGGGATGGATGGATGGAGGGAGAGAGAGAGCGGGATGGATGGATGGAGGGAGAGAGAGAGAGGGATGGATGGAGGGAGAGAGAGGGATGGAGGGAGAGAGAGGGGGAGGGAGGGAGACTGAGAGGGAGCCAGAGGGAGAGAGAGAGGGGGAGGGAGGGAGAGAGAGAGGGGGAGGGAGCCAGAGGGAGAGAGAGAGAGAGAGGGATGGATGGAGAGAGAGAGAGGGATGGATGGAGGGAGAGAGAGAGAGGGATGGATGGAGGGAGAGAGAGAGAGAGAGGGATGGAGGGAGAGAGAGAGAGGGATGGATGGAGGGAGAGCGAGAGGGAGGGAGACAGAGGGAGGAGGGAGACAGAGGGAGGAGGGTGACAGACAGGGAGGGTGACAGACAGGGAGGGTGACAGACAGAGAGGGTGACAGAGGGAGGGTGACAGAGGGAGGGAGACGGAGGGAGGGGAAGGGAGACGGAGGGAGGGAGGGAAACGGAGAGAAACAGAGGGAGGGAGAGGGAGAGGGATAGAGGGAGGGAGGGAGACGGAGAGAGAGAAGGAGGGAGGGATAGAGAGAGGGAGGGAGACGGAGAGAGAGAAGGAGGGAGGGATAGAGAGAGGGAGGGAGACAGAGCGAGAAAGAGAGAGAGAGAGAGATAGATAAATAGAGAGATGTGTGTATGCCGGGTCTGGTGGCTCAGTGGACGAAGGCGTCTGCTGCAGGGGCGTGTGTTCAACCTCATGGGCATAGTTTCTAGGTCTCGCCTGACCCAGCACATGCGCTGATCTGGCGAGATTTATAGAGAGGGCTCCAAAAAGTGCTACCAGGCCAGCCTAGAGCTACAGTGCATGTGCGTGGGCGCGCGCGCCGCGCTTTACCGCGATTACTTTCACTTTTGCGGCCGCTTTGATGTTTGATCGCTATCACTTTCAGGGCCGCTTGGCATAGCCAATAGGTCTCGCTTTTGGGACCTTATAAGTATTTAGTTATGCAACTGTTGCATGGCTAAACACTTATAAGGTCCCAAAGGCGAGACCTATTGGCTATGCCAATGCTTGTTTTTTTTTCTCTAACCCCGCCCCTTCACCCTACTGCCCCCGCCCCCACCGGTGCGTCCCTTGGCCATAAATGGTCCCGAGAGAAAGTTTGTGAGTACCCATGTTCTACACCGAGGCTCCCAGTTGGAAGTCAGCATAAATCTTCCCTAGCTGGTGCCTTTGACCGTCTCTTTGGTATCTTATCTATGTAGAACAGCTAAGCCGGATGTGCTTCATTAGGGCTGTTCGAGATGCTTAGAACAGCTGCGCGGACATAACTTGCTTTCTAATATTGTACATTGCATTGCAAGGGTTATTTTACACAAAAAACATTCCAGCTGACAATATACAACCTGGTTGTCGCCTAGGTGTTTAAACTCGAAGCAGCTGCTCTTTAGCTTCCGGGCATTGACCAACCAGTATTACTTGAATGGTCTGCCTGGTAATTGTTTTGTCCGTTCAGGTCATTTAGAAAAAAAGTCCATTTGTGCGCATTTTAAAATGGATTTTGCACAAAAAAGAGTCATCATGCGGTAACTATATGGGGTTAGCTGTCTGGAAGACCGGATTACGGCCGAGTGACTTTCGGTCGGAAGTCTTCGCGCATAAATTGTGTTAAGGCGCAGAACTAAAGCTCGCTCCCGCTGCCTCGTCCCATCTCTTTTCTCGCCAAAACAGAGTTCGTCCCAGAAGCCATACGAAGGTTTTCCTAGAACGAAAGATTGCGCTACATTTTTTTCTCACTCTACATCTAGCAGTTACATGACAGACCAATTGGAAAAAAAATACCTTGTCAAGGAGTCCTCCGGAAATTTGGAATTCAAGGAGTACATTTACAGACATAAGTGTCTCAAGTGCTTCCGGGCTCGCTATAAAAAGACGACTGAATACTTAATGACTTGCATCCTGTGGTTAATGAGGGTTAAATGCAAAAGCCATTTGATTGCATTGGGAGTTAGCACTTTTCCCACCCTACCGCAGAAAATAAATTACATTTTATTGTGTGCTTCGTTATGGTGCTTACGGTGTTTTTAGCAAAAGACCGGGACTACGAGTTTAGGTGTGTTTTTTTTAATGCCCGCTTGCTTTACGAGTTTCTTTGCAAATCTGTCATTCAACATACCAACAAGATTTTGCAAACGTTTCTTTTATGATCAATTCAGACAGCAGTCTATTTTGAAACCTCCATGTTTTACCTATAAACGATTTTAGACAATGAATTAAAAAAATGTTTAATAGGCGTTTTGCCAGTGTTTGCGTTTTCCCGGACTTGGAATAATTGCAAAGACATTTCAAAGAAATGCTTCTCTTGCGCTACATTTGTAGGCTCACTAATGTTTAATCTGAACAATTTGAATGTTAAGTGATGTGATGCAAGTTTGGCCACGAACACATACCGATTCATCATTTTATACTTTCACACTGCTTAGTCCCTTGTTTTGACTGTAATTTAGTTGTAGTTGATTTATTATTAACAAGGATTTTCGAGAAGTTCTGAGGGTGTTCGCGGTTATGGTTTGTAGTCCATTTATTACGATCGATTTCGTACGTGGGGCTACACTTTTCATAAGGTCCCTCCATTCCAGTCGCAAAATGTAGTATTACGTTTATTTGACCTTTTCGTTTATTCTGTCTCTTTGTGTAGCAGCTGCAGCATTTTGGTTGTATTATTTGCAAATGAGGCAGAGCTGTTGATTTCTTATACTTATCCGATGGCTCAGCTGAAGATCAGCTTTCTTTGTGTGAATTCCATGAAAACTTGTATGAACTGCCTTTGTATAGCTTTGCCGTTTTCTGTAACATAAAGTTTCTCCTTGTCCGTCTTGTTTTAAGAAGAAAGTTTTACTGTATATGGGACTACCCTTGTTAGGCATGGATACGAGTCTGGGGAAAAAATCTAACTGAAGTAACCAAAAGAGTGATGGTTGGAGGCTTGTATTAATCTCAGCCACTGGTAACTACAGGGACCACGTCCAAGCCCATCATTTTTTTTTTTTGTGTGCCCACCGTGCCACCTCAAATCAGACATAGCCATATGGAAATCAACCTTAGTCCTTCTCCAATAGGACTAGTCCAGCCCAAACTGCCAAACCAGGTCCTCTCTGAATCGGAACATAAGCAACCCAAGACCCGTTTCGCCCTAGTTGGAACTTTGAAAATCGAATACTTTTAATTTCATTGGATTTTTTATTAAGATCTACATTATAGAGGAACATTATTATTTAAGTTTTTGAAACCTCTAATAAAGTTACTTGACCCCCCCCCCCCCACTCTAGCAAACCTCCCCTGTAGCGTTGTAGGCACCCCCCCCCCCTCTTCTCATTCACCACAACACCATTAATCACCACAGCCGTCGGCACGGCTCATCTCTATGCCCTTCTGTGGTAGATTGAATTAGGCACCCTTCTATCTATAATACGAGCACCCCATAGTTCAGATTGTTCCAAAATATTCAGTATCATTAATCTCTTGGAACAATGGAGGTTATTGAATTCTGTATCTATGTAAGCTGGTAATGTACCCCACTGTGAAGTCCTGGGAGCTCCTTGTGTAGCTTTTCCATCCCTAAAATCCACCAATACTCTACCAGCAGGTTCCCTCCAGTGGCAGAACACTCGACCCCTATTGTGTCAATAGCATCTGTAATTACTCATTGGTGGTCCCCAGATTCCAATAATAATTCGGTGAGGGTCCTCGAGTTGCAGTAATGACTAAGTGGTGGTCAACAAAAGTCAAAGGTTAAGCACCACTGCTCTAGGAGCTTCAACCATCTCCATAACTTTTGGGATTGTGTGTTTGTTGTC
Organism: Triturus cristatus; assembly: GCF_964204655.1. NCBI lineage: Eukaryota > Metazoa > Chordata > Amphibia > Caudata > Salamandridae > Triturus > Triturus cristatus. Next base: position 946,283,781 of record NC_140582.1, read on the forward strand.
CCTCTGCTTCTCTTCATTCTCCCCCAAGCTTTTGAAGCAGTGATTGTCTAAGTTGCTTTAGGTACACTGCTTTCACTATCAACTCCTCCGCACTACTGCTTTCAATGCATACCAAGCCATTGTGGTGTTTGAATCTTGCATATCCTTAGATATGAGGAAATAATGGTGACTGTATTGTCAAATGTCGGTTAGTATTATAGGGTCTCTAAGGAGGCCATCACTTAGCTGGCTATGGTTTTTAAATAGACCCTACATAGTTAGTTGTTAGTTATAGTTAGTTTCCACTTTTTGCGAACATTCAATATTGAAATCTGCATCTATTGTGTGGTCATTGGATCACCGTCTCTTTGCCACCTTGGATTACAAAGAGCTGCTTTGTCTTTTGTAGCTTTCTCATTAAATAGTGCCTAGGATTTAGCAACCTAAATAAGGCCAGGTGGACAATTAAAGCGGATTTGTGCATTTGATCTATTGACCTGGTCAAAAAAAAATGTTCTTCTTCTGCATTTTAACAGATATCTTGCCTCATTAGGCTATACAAGGTGTATTTGAACACTCGTCCATAGGTTTTGTAATACAGAAGTACTTGAGGCTAGATGAGAAGTAAGAGGAGGACCTTCATAGGTGTAGAAAATGAATCTTTCACAAATGTAGTTAACCTTTCCAATAGAGCAATTGTAAGATGGCAGAGGGGAGTCTACTGCCTGTCTTTGCTTTCTAAAGCATGGCGAGTCGAAGCCGGAGGCAGCCCTTCTGAAGTGCAAAAAGCTAAAATTTATTTCACAAACTTATCTTAAAGCATGCTTGATAGTTTTGTGGTGGCCCAGATTGATGGCTTTTTCTTTTACCAATTGTCATGTTGGGCGTTTCACATACTAGTGGATTGCTGACTGTTTTTAAATTGTTAATGCTTTACAAAGTTCTGTTTCTAACCTGGACTCTGTAGTTTATGATTTGACCCCCAGCTGTGGCCAATAGAATCTCCCAATGTTTGTGGTGGTGACCTGCTTACCCAATATCTATTTTAATTGCGTTTAACTGTTAAAACGCCCTATCCCTCTTCTCACAACTGTGCAGACGCATGCCAGACCCTGTCAAAGTTTGGGGAATGTTTAAATCCCCAAACTGCCAACCTGGTTCAGGCAGGGCCTGGGGGGTTCTGTTGCAGGTCCTTTGTTAATGTGCTATGCATTTGCACCTTTGACCTATTGATTTAGCTGCCTAAAATTTCTAGATGGGTGTCAATTTGTAGCCTCCATGTAACTTTACTGGCGGTGTGGACCAGGTACTAATTATTTCAGGTCTCAATCCAGTAAGTCAACAGGAAATCAGTACCATTCATGAAATGCACCGACCTCTTTTGTTTGAATTAGCATTTCTATGCTAGCCGTGACGGAGCTCGATGATAGAGACTGGCTGAGTATGGCCACACATTTTGCACATCTTGCCAGGGCACAAGGGCAGAATTTAAAAAACAGATGCTGGAAGTTTTCTAGCATGTTCAAGCCCCGTAGGCCAGGCATACCGGTTTAATTAATCGAATTCTCTGATGCTCCAGGGAGGGCAAACAACATAGCAGGTCTAACCATGATTGGTTTTGAAAGGGACAAAGCCTGCAAGCTCTCTTGCCTCTGAAGCTGTCCCAGGATGCATTGACATGTTTGACTGGCAGAGCTAGCATTCTCATGAAAAAGATCTGTCTTCAAGTTTTTGCACTTACAGCTTCCCGTAAGTATGGCTATGGAGTCCCGACTAAGTAGGAGTCGTTTAATGCCTATGCCACTTCTGAGGGTCAGCAGATCTTGGTCCATCAAGGTTGCCTTTAATTGCCGATTGATTGCATTTTTCCAGTTGGTAAATGGGACGTTTCCCACCTGGTGAATTGAATCTTTCATCTTTCATCTGGAGTGAGCAAACTGCGTTATTTTCTTGGTCATAAAAAAGCATTGCCTTGGGTTTCAAAAATGTATATTAGATGGCTTTTTAGTGATTGTGTTTCTGCCATCCTGACCCTAATGTAGTACTTCAACATGGCAGCTTGACAATCTAAATGCTGAGATACCAAATCATGTTCCACCCTTAGCCTGGAGTGACAAAGAAAGGCCGTTTTTTGAAGATTTTTTTGTACGCAGTACATTGGGCTTGATCCAGGACTTCGCCTAAGGTTCCAAAATACGCAAAAGGGTCATATTGTACTTAAGGAAGAAATTTCGCCTTCATTACCCTTAATATTGGGACTGCTGATGCACTCCTTAATTGTCGATTTAGTTAGCTAGTGCCATATGCGATTGCAGTGCCCATTTTTTTATTGCATTTACTTGTGCCACTGCTGTACTACATTCAGACAACCATGCGCTGAGGTAGTTATTCTTTTAACTGTGGTGATGCACTGGCTGCCAAGATGCCAGGAGATGTTATTGTTATTCCTGCAGCAGCCGAATATCAGGACCTTTGTTTTTTCCGGTTAACTTTGAGCTGGTTAGCCTTGTTAAAAGTGTTCGGGGCATTCAGCACCCACTTTAAACCGGTCTTTGTGTGCTTTTGTCATTGAAGTATTGTATTAGTTGGAGCTTGGTTGGACTCTGATTTGGCGGGGCCAGGCCACTGGGCTCCACACTCTTCCCTAAATCAGCTGTGTAAAGAGTAAGGGAGCCAGGACGCCTCCCTGCTTTAGGTCCCCGTTTGTCTTATTTTCTCAATCAATCAGGGGTTTGTATAGCTCGCTACTCGCCCATGAGGGTCTCAAGGTGCTGGGGGGAGGGGAGGGAGGCAGTTCCGGATCATTTGAAGAGCCAGGTCTCAAGGTCCTTTCTGAACGTATGCAGGGTCGGGGAGCGTCTGATGTTGATAGGGAGCTTGTTCCATGTCTTGGCTGCGATGTAGGAGAAGGCTCTCCCTCCGGTTCTGTTTCTGCGGATGCAGGGGACCTCTGCCAGGACGAGGTCGGCGGAGCGGAGGTTCCTCTGGGTACGTGGAAGGATACTCTGTCGTTGAGGTATTTGGGTCCGATGTTGTTGAGGGATTTGTAGGCGTGGATGAGGAGTTTGAAGGTGATCCTCTTCTCGACGGGGAGCCAGTGGAGGCCTCGTAGGTGTTAGGTCATGTGCTTGTGACGCGGTGTCCCAAGGATGAGTCTGGTTGTGGCGTTCTGGATTGTTTGGAGTTTGTGTAAAAGAGTTCTGTTGAGTCCGGCGTAGAGGGAGTTGCCGTAGTCAAGTCTGCTGGTTATGAGTGTGTGGGTGATAGTCTTTCTGCAGTCCGGGGGGATCCATTTAAATGTGTTACGGAGGATGCAAAGGCAGTTGAAGCTGGTGGAGGCGACTGTGTTTATCTGGCGGGTCAGGGAGAGGGAGGAGTCCAGGATGATGCAGAGCTTTCGGGCATGGTTTGTCGGAGTTGGTGGGGTCCAGAGGGCGGAGGGCCACCAGGTGTCCCAGGCGGAGGTGCAGGGTCCGAGGATGAGGAACTCAGTCTTCTCCGAGTTGATCTTGAGACAGCTGTTGTTCATCCAGTTTGCCAAGTTATGCATTCCTTCCTGGAAGCAGAGTCTGGTGTCTTCGGGACTCTTTGTGAGTGAGAGGATGAGCTGGGTGTCGGCGTAGGAAACTATGCTGAGCCCATGCCGTCTGACGATGGCGGTGAGGGGGGCCATGTAGATGTTGAAGAGCATCGGGCCGAGTGATGATCCCTGGGGTACTCCGCAGATGATGTCAGTGGGTTAGGAGAGGAAGGGGGGGGAGGGAGTGAGTCTGATCCTCTGGGTTCTGCCGGAGAGAAAGGATTGGATCCAGTCGAGTGCGACTACTTGTATCCCTGCGTCGTGGAGTCTGGTGGCTAGCATGTGGTGCGAGACGGTGTCGAAGGCTGCGGAGAGGTTTAGGATGAGGGCCGCGGAGTGTCCCTGGTCTAGTAGCGTGCGGATGTCGTCCGTGGCGGCGAGGAGGGCGGTCTCTGTGCTGTGGTTGCTGCGGAAACCAGACTGGGAGGCATCTAGGATCAAGTTTTCTTAGATGAAAGCAGGCAGCTGGGTGTTTACGAGTCTTGGTGACTTTGGCTGCGACGTGGAGGAGAGAGATGAGCCGGTAGTTTTTCAGGTCTGTTGGGTCGGCAGTTGGTTTCTTGAGAAGGGGTTTCACCTCTGCACGTTTCCAGCCGTCTGGGCAGGTGCCGGATCTGAGGGAGGTGTTGATCGGCCGTCCTAGTTCGGGAGCGATGACAGTGGCGGCCCTGTGGAAGATGTGTGGAGGGCAGGGGTCCGTTGGGGTTCCTGAGTGAGTTTTCTTCATGGTTGCGGTGATGTGCTCCACGGTCGCAGGGGTCCAGGACGTGATGGTCTGCTTCTCTGTGGTGGAGGGAGGGGGGTGATGTTGGGTGCTGGCTCGCTGAAATTGTCGTAGAGGGTCTTTATCTTCAGGTGGAAGTAGGAGCTGAGCTTGTTGCAGAGTTCCTCAGTGACCTTGCCCCAGTTCTGTGCGGCGGGGCGGGCTTGGGTGTGGTGGTGGTGTTGAAGGTGAAATGTACGCAGTGGTGGTCTGTCCAGATGGGCTGGGTGGTGTGGCTGAAGCGGATTTTGGATCCTCCTGCGAAGATGGGGTTGAGGGTGTGACCTGCTCTGTGAGTTGGTGTGCTGACGAGCTGCTTCATTCCGAGGTTGGCGAGGTTCTCGAGGAGAGTGGTGGAGTCGGGGTCGTTGCTGTTGTCGAGGTGGAAGTTCAGGTTTCCAAGTAGAATGTAGTCCGTGGAGGTGATGGTGTGGGGTGCGGCCAGCCTGGCGATGGTGGTTGCTGCCTGGGTGCAGGTTCCTGGTGGTCTGTAAATGAGGGGGCCTCGTAGCGTGGTCCTGGGGCTGGTCTGGATCTGAAAGTGGAGGTGTTCTGTGTTGGAGTGGGGGTCACTCGTGCTGGATGTGGAGAGTCGCAGGGGGGTCTTGTGTGCGATGGCGATCCCTCCTCCCGGGGTACTGAGGGCCTGCGTTCCTTTCTCTGGATCTTGTAGCCGTCTGGGATGGCAGTGGCGATGTCGGGGCCGGAGGTGGTGTTGGTCCAAGTTTCCGTGAAGAAGGCGACATCGGGTGAGAGGGTGTCAATTAGGTCCCAGATTTCAATGGCGTGTCGGTGCAGGGAGCGCACGTTGAGGAGGATGCATGTCAGGGCTTCGGTGGTGCGTGCAGCTGGAGTCCCTCTGGTAGCAGCGGGAGTCTTGTCGACGGAGAAGGATCTATGGCAGGTTCTGCACGAAAACTGCCTGTGGGTCGTGTTCGGCGAGGATCTTACGCAGTCGGCGTTGCCTCCGGGGTTGAGAGCGTGGATGGTGGCTGAGTCGTAGCTGTGGGGTCTGGAAGAACCAGGGTTCCTGGCACTGGTCGCAGTCTGGTCGTGCGCAAGCGGGATTGCCTTAGGTGCGCCTTTTAGTAGGGGAGGGAGGCGAGTGCAGTGCTGAATCGGAGGGGGGGGCGGGGCCGCAGGGGCAGCAGCGACAGGAAAAGTATGCACAAGGGACGCGGGTGAAAAGAGGAAACAGCAAAATACAGTGACATAACAGTGAGAAAAACAATAAAAACAAATAAGCAACAGTCAGGCACAATTAAGGATCCGCAGGGGAAAAATACCAAAGAATGTAACGGTGCATGCACGAACCCTGGTGAGAGGTGGCTCAGACTCTGGCGATCCGACTGAAGTGTGGGGCTGCTGGGGAAGGTGCTACATTGGACCCAGAGGTTAAGGAATCACGCACGCTTCCCTGCAGTGGTCGCCATTTAGTAGAGGAGGGGGTGGGAGCAGAGGAGTGGGAGGCGGGAGCGGGCCTCAATCGTGGGGCTAGGCAGCAGCAGTGGGAAAAGTATGCACAAGGGCCGCGGGTGAACAGAGGAAACGGCGAAATACAGTAACAGTGACAGAACAGTGAGAAAAACAATAAAAACAAATAAGCAACAGTCAGACACAATTAAGGATCCGCAGGGGAAAAATACCACAGAACGTAACAGTGCCAGCGCGAACCCTGGTGAGAGAGGCTCAGACTCGGGCGATCCGACTGAAGTGCGGAGCTTCTGTGGAGAGTGCTACCTTGGACCCAGAGGTCGCAGGTGGCTGAGCATGGACCTGTTGTCACACGGACCCATGTTTCGGAGTACAATGAGATTATGGCACATGGCAGCTTTCTGGTTACACCCCAAACGTCCAGCTTTCTCTAAAGGATTCCTCTGTACACCCTGTTGAATGCCATGCGATAATCAACAAAGCCACAGAATAGGGATACATTGCTGTGCTTGGCGGCTTGGTGCCTTAGGAACTGGACGCGATGGCGCCGGTGTCTGTAGGCCAAGGCTGCGGTGTGGGATGAGGGTGATGCGTGGTGTAACTGTACGAGCGGTGCCCTCGAACCACGGTGCAAGCAGTGGCATCTATTTTGGCGTGGAGCGTCGTCGTCTGGGATACCAAGGTGTCGTCGTGAAGCGCGTCGGTGCGGAGTGCGGTGCCCACAGGTAGCGGAGTGAGTCATGGTTTGTTGGTGGCGTCAGCAGGCGTCGTCGGTGAGACCAGGGTTGAGGTGCGGCATTGCCGCTGCGCTCTCCGCGGTGCCTTCAGGACACGGAGTCGGCAGCGGCGTCGTAGACGTCGTCGAGTTGCTTTTCTTCTGTTGCAGCACAAAACACACAGTCCCCAGTGCTGAGGGCAGAAGAGCTTGAAATCTTTGCTGTTCCTGAGACTTCTTGAACAGGGGGCAAGCTCTACCTCAAGCCCTTGGAGAGACTCCCAAAAGTAGATTGCAGAAAGTTCAGTCCAGTCCTTTCACTGCCCAAGACAGAAGCAGCCACTGCAGGCCAACACAGCAAAGCACACAGCAAAGTGGTAGTCCCTCCTCACAGCGTCTCCAGCTCTTCTTCCTGGCAGTCTTCTTCATCCAAAAGAGTTTTAAAGTTCAGGGGTCAGGGCCCCAATATTTATATCCCAAAATCCTTTGATCTCTTAGGCAGAGAGTGTCTGTGCCCAGCCAGAACCAGTTCTGCTTTCTCTGGTGTGACTTCCTGGCAGGAGGTGGAGACAGCATTGTCGGAGGCAGACCAGGCCCTTTGAGTTGTCAGGAAATCTCCTCCCCTTTCCCCAATTGCTCGTCCACCACCATGTCCACCAGTTCAGGCATACTAAACTTTCCTACCTAGTTCCCAGGGCCAGTTATGTTTATAAGATGTTATAAACAAATTTCATATTCTGTCCTATGGGGAAGAGGTAGCTTTGCAATAGTGAAAAACGAAATTGGCAGTAATTCACTATCAGGACATGCCACACACACCCGGACATGTCCTACCTTTCGCATACACTGCACCCTGCCCACAGGGGTACATTGGGCCTACCTTAGGGGTGGCTGACATGTAAGAAAAGGGAAGGTTAGGGCCTGACAAGCGGGTGCACTTGCCAAGTCGACATGGCAGTACTAGACTGCGCACAAATTCAGCAATGGCAGGCCAGAGTCACATTTACGGGCTGTTTGGGTGGGTGGCACAATCCAGTGCTGCAGCCAACCAACAGCATTTGATCTACAGGCCCTGGCACACGCAGTGCACTTTACTAGGGACTGACACATAAATCAAATAGGCCAATCATGAAAACACCAATTCATAACACATTGTAACACAGGAGCACTTGCACTTTACCACTGATCAGCAGTGAGAATGTGCGCAGAAACACTAATCCAGCACTAACCGAGTCAAATCCGGGAGGTCAGAAAGCAAAAACTCAGGGGAAATACGCTAAAAGATGCCAAGCCTAACAATGCCCCAGCTCTAAAGCCAGATTGAAAGATCGGTAGGATATGCTGGTCACTAACCCATGCTTCCAGATGTTCCAGCAGTGTTGTATGTTCAGGTCCTGCGTGTTCAGGTTCGTCAGATGGGGCGGAGATCACGGGCCCAGCTGTTACATTGGCCTTCTCCCCTGATAGTTGTTCCCCTATGGCTTCCTCCATGGAGACAGTTTGCTTGCCCATCTTCTCTATCCACTGGGAAAGCCACGATCAGGGGTTTCAGGTTGTTGGTATATAGGTTTGTAACATGGATGACCCATGCTGCTTCTAAACTTCAATCTCTCTTGAGTCTGAAACTCCGTTCTCTCTTGAGTCATCAAGGGTCTTTACTTTGTTCACATGTTCCCAAAAGCTTGCGTCGTTAGGATCCTTCAGTAGTTGAAATAGGTTGTCCATTCCTTTTGATCTGTTGCCTCCTTGAGTTGCCAGGTTGTTTTCTTGAGGATTTATCTCTTTTGTTTAACATCTGCCGCAGTTTTGGCTGTAGGTTCTTCATGGTTTACCGCTGTGCTCTGTGTAGGTCCCTTCCTGCAGAAATGATGGCTTTGTTGTATTAGGGTGCCGATCTCCTGCCCCCACCAGGTTTTGTCTTAAGCACTTCAGGACTTGGTAGGAACTGACTAGGACTTCATAACATGCTGAGACAGCTTCCATCTGTTCTTTGACATGCACAGCTCCCTGTGGTCCTCTTCTAATCAGCCAAGACAATGTGCTCTGCCTATGTAGAAACTCTAATGCGTTGTGCTAGTCTCAATAGGGCTTATCCCTCCTCCCCTATGAATGGGAGAGTATGCACCATTTTCCATGCCATCATATTGGCATTCACCTCTAGTTTTGTGGATTTTACCTACACTCAGGGCACAAGTCCTAAAAAAAGAAGTGGGGGGATGCTGACGTCACAACAGGACATCACCAAAGGTGGCTTGCACCATCAGACTCATTGCCTCCCCTCGCTCACCCCTTGGATGCGATTGCATCAGAGAAGACACCCTATTAGTATTGCTGTGCTTCACATAGCAAGAATGCAAATGATTACAGCTACTTTCTTATTTGGATCATAAAGTATTCTAGGGTCTAGCTATTTTGCCTGGTCTCCTTCCAGGTCTGGCATGGGTGCTCTACAGTGGACCCCACTAAAGTGAGTGCTAATTAATGCCATCGTCTTTTCATTGCCTTTTAGTAAAGCTGTGATAATGGTCATTTTGTTTTTACATTTCTTGATGGTTTATATAGTGTCTCTTTTGGCAGCCCTAGTCATTTCTTCTCTTGTAAGAGTATCAAGGCCAATGTCATTGCTGTTGTTCTGGTTCACCCTTATTCACCTACCCACCCACATTTTCAGTCTACGTAGTCTCCCCCCCTCACATTCACTGAGACGCACTCCCATCCTTGTAGTCCTCCAAAAAAAACGTGATTGTGCATATCGGTTAATAAGCAAATAAAACCATAAACACCCATGATAGTTGGTTTTTGCCAGTGTTTGTTTTCTTGAGATTTCTAGAGAGACACACACTTCTTTAAATTACACTGTTGTTAAACCCCTGATTTAGCAGTTTTACTGCCTTAACAGTAGCATTCACAGGAGGCGCATACTTGATTTCTGGCCCAGCGAGGTCTCGCTTTGCACCTAATCACTTGAATGGTTGGCCCCAGCCCTCTGTAAGTTGAGAATGTTTTTAAGTCCAAAATTTTCTGAGATTTCAGAATAAGACCTTCTGGACACCACTAAGGATTCCAGGACCTCTTGAACAGCACTTGTGTGTTTGACTCCAACAGAGGCCACCAACAGGGTTCAGTCCTCTTCCAGTTGCAACTGGTTACTATCACTTCAGGATAAGGCCCTCTCGCAGCTTATGTCCCTGTAGCTGCACATGAGGACTGCCAACTGACCCCTCGTGGGTATTGTTGGTACAAGTGGGAGCAGGTCCAGCCCTTCAGCTCTTCTCACAGGTCTTAAACAGCAGGTGCAGTACTTCGGTTCTTCTACAGGACCACAAAGTGTTCTGAGGAGCTGTGGGTGAGGTACCAACTCTGTAAGTTACACTAGCCAGTGAGTGGGGACACTCCCTAATTAATGAGGAAAATGCTACAATGTTACCAGGGTGCGAACCTACGCACATTTCCAGCACACCATATTTGTTTTACTATAGCCTTATAGCCCGCTGGAGCGGCTATAAGGCTATAGGCCCACTCAAACGTTAAAGGTCTGAGGCGAGGGCATTTACCTAGGGAGCAGTACTTAAATGCCGGTATAGCCCAGTTACGGCAGGCTATAAGGCTTTTAGAACATTCCGCCACTAGAGAGCAAAATATTCTAACAGAATCAATCCCATCGGGCTCCTTGAGGCCTTTGTTCACAGCAGCAGCAGCTGTGAACTACAACATTGGAATGTTGGAGCTCTGTGCTTCTACCGGCCATTAGAAGCCCAGAGCACTCCATTGTTTTCAATGGAGCTCCCAACCTTCCAATGTTCTAATGCAGATTGGCCCTGGTGGGTATCTAGGATGGCACATGTCTTCTCCCCTTGGAAAGAACATGTATGCCTGGCAGGGATGTGTTTAGGGAACTGAGCAAGCCCTCTCCTCTGAATCTACCTCAAATTGGTTCTGGGACCAGCTCCCCCTCCATCTGGACTGGTGCCCCATTGGCTACCCTGGAACTGAAGAAAAAATACTTCTCTTTCCTTGTGTAACTCCTTAAAGTAAACTATGAATTGGCAGGGTTCATTTACGTCCCTTTTCAGTTTATGAAGCTCCTGGAACTTCTCCAGCTGCCTTCCTGGGTTGATGTGGATCACCTGGCCAACACCCGGCCATCCCTGTCATCAAACCTAAGCTATTGTCGTGCTCTGGAAGCAGCATTCACACCTCATTTAGGTCAAGCACTGACAGCAAAGCTTCTGACAGGCTAATGTAAATTGCGATTCTCCTATTACCATGACTAGAGAATCTAGATTTCATTAAAGACACGGAGGCTAACATTATGCATATAACTTTTAATGCGTCACCAAGCAGCCGCATACATCATAAAGAAGTGAAGTTCCAGAATAGAACAATAAGGAAACATCAGCCGTGAGGACATAACAATCAGCCTCTTTTAAATTGTGGAATATAGCACGATAAGTCCCAAAAAACTTAGACTCCAGGAAAGATTCCATAGGTAGTAGAGGATATCACAGAAACGAGGGAGAACTCAGGAAACGAAGAAAGGATTCTTCCAAAAACAATGAAGATCGTAAAGTTAAGATGGATTATCTGCAAGAAAAAGAAAATTAAATGAAGAAAGAATAGTATAAAACTATAAAAGTAAAAACAAGTAAACATTTCAAATGAACATCATAAATAATTAAGGCAGAGAGACATAGAATAAAATATAGTATAAACAATGCAAATAGGATATAAATACAGTACTAAATTAACCACCCTGGGAAGGGTGGGAGGGATAATGTTAGCCTCCGTGTCTTTAATGAAATCTAGATTCTCTAGTCATGGTAATAGGAGAATCGCAATTTCATCACAAGACCGGAGGCTACCATTATGCATGTTGGTAGCTATGTAATACAACATCAGACATATGAGAAATTGGTTTGCAGTAATGCTTAGCAAAAGTATTAGAATTAGACCAATCAGCAGCTCTAAGAATATCATTCAAGTTACCACCTGAGTAGAAGGATTTGCTGGCCATAGCGCCTCTGATGGAGTGAGGTTTAAAAATGTTTAAATCAATACCTGCTAGTTCCATAACGATTTTAACCCATCTTGCGATAGAAGCAGAACTAATACCTAGGTGAGGTTTAACGAAGGAGATGAGTAACTGATTCACACCAGAAGGGCGGAGAGAACTCATTCTACAGTCATATTCTTTCATACAGTTAACCACACAAAGTTTTGGGTAAAGATCAAATTTGGGATAAAAGATAGAGTCAGACATAGTTTTGGTTCTTCTGAACAAGTCGAATTTGACTCCAAACATGTCATAAGATCTATATGAAATGTCAAGAGCCTTAACATCAGAAACTCTACGGCAAGAAACTAAACAAAGAAGAGTGGCTAACTTGATAGAAAGGTTCTTCCTATTCAGAAGATTATTGTCAGGCCAACTAGAGAAAAGATCAAGAATTAAATTAACATCCCAAAGGAATTGGTATCTAGGTTTAGGAGGTCTTCTAAGTCTGATACTTTTAAGGACTCGACAGACAATGTTGTTTTTGCCTATTGTCTTTCCATTAATGAGAGCATGACCTGCAGAGATTGCTGATCTATAGCAATTAATTGATCTATAACTAAGCCCTCTCTCGAAATGAAAGACTAAGAAATTAACTATGTGAACGATAGGAGCCTCCACGGGATCCAGGTCCCTTTCCAGGCACCAACGTAACCTAACTTTCCAGATGTTGTTATACCGGTAGTGTGTTCCGGGAGCCCAAGACTCGCTGAGGAGAGTAGAAGCTGTTGATGAAAGCCCTGAGAGATGATTGGATCTCCTGACACTCTCCAGGCAAGAAGGTTCAAATTCCCTGATTGGACTAGAGGGTGAATGTGTCCGTCCACGTCTGAGAGGAGATCTGCGAGGGGAGGAATTAGGAAGGGAAGATCGCAAGAAAGTTCTAGGGTAGTGGGAAACCAAGCTTGGGATGGCCAAAAGGGAGTCACTAGAACGATTGAAGCTTGTTGAAGCCTGACTTTCTGAAGGACTCTCTGAATCATTGAGAAAGGGGGAAAGGCATAGGCGTTGATCCCTTTCCAGCATTGAAGAAATGCGTTCACTGCTAGAGCTCCCGGGTCGGGCATCCAACTGTAGTAATTCGCAAGTTGGAAAGATAATCTGCTCGCAAAGAGGTCTATCTGGAAAGGACCCCAGAAATTGTTGAGAGAATTGAAAACGGAGGTTTTGAGCTTCCAGTCGCTGTGATCTAGGAGGAACCTTGAGTTCCAATCGGCACAAAGATTCGCCTTCCCCGGAAGATATTCCGCTCTTAGGGAGATTTTGTGTTCTAGACAGAACATCCAAAGTTTCTTCGCTAGGTTCGAGAGATCTGCGGATTTTGTACCTCCAAGACGGTTTATGTAAGCAACCGCAGACATGTTGTCCATCTTTAGAACGACAGATCTCCCCTGAAGAAATTTTCTGAAACTCATCAGAGCATAGAGACCGGCAGTAAGCTCTAGGAAATTTATATGGAGGGAAGATTCTACCTGAGACCACACTCCGCCTGTGTTCTGATCTAGGAAACATGCACCCCATCCGTGAAGACTGGCATCTGATTCTAAAACAAAATCTGGGGTTGACCCAAAGATCGCTCGTCCATTCCAAGCGTCTAGGTTGTCCAACCACCAATTGAGTTCCAGAATAGCATCTTGGTTGAGCGAGATTCGATCTCCGTACCAAAGACCTGCTCTTAGAGCCTTCCCTTTTATCCTTTGGAGAGCTCGATAGTTCAACGGGCCTGGGAAGATAGCTTGAATGGAAGAGGAAAGCAGACCGAGAAGTCTGGCTAGTTCCCTTAAGGATAAGTCCTTTTGTTTGAGAACGTGTCTTATAACCTTTCTTATTTTTGAAATCTTCTTGGAGGGAAGGAGGAGAAGACAATTCGTAGTGTTGACGTTGAAACCCAGAAATTCTAATTCCTTTGAGGGGAAAAGAATAGACTTTTCTCTGTTTATTATAAAACCCAGAGTTTCTAGGAGGTTTATTACAAAATTCATATCCTGAACAATTTGAGAGTGATCTTGAGATAGGATGAGTATATCGTCCAGGTATATGATAAGACGGATGCCCTTTTCCCGTATGCATGAGGCCACGGCTCTCATCACCTTGGTGAAACACCAAGGGGCTGATGAAAGGCCGAAGGGAAGGGCTTTGAACTGGAAAAGATGATTCTTCCATATAAACTGGAGAAAGGATTGATGGCACTCGGCCATTGGAATTGTGAAATAAGCATCTTTCAGATCTAATTTCACAAGCCAATCTCCTTCCAGAAGAAGATCTCTTAAAAGATGGATACCCTCCATCTTGAAGTGTCTGTAAAGAAGGAACTTGTTGAGTTCCCTTAAATTTATTACAGGTCTCCAACCCTTGTCTTTTTTCTCTACTAAGAAAAGAGTGCTCACAAATCTCATCAGATGGAAGGGTACTTCTACTATCGCTCCTTTCAAAAGCATAGAGGATATCTCTTCTTCTATAATTTTTTCTTGATCTAAGGACAAGGGGATGCTTTTTGGTATAGAAAATTGAACCGGAGTATCTATGAAGTCTATCATAAAACCACTCACTGTACTCAGAACCCAAGGGTCTTGGGTAATTAGTTTCCAATTGTGAACGAAATGTTTTAATCTGCCTCCTACTTTTGGAGAGGGGAAAGGGGGGTTGGATGGAAGAGTACTCACTTTGAGGGTTGAAGTCGGTGGATGATCCTCTTCCTCTGAAATTTCTCGAGCGAAATCCTCTCCCCCTTGGGGGGTAGAATTGAGGAGTGTTTGAGGGTTGGTAGCCTCTACCTCCGTAACCCCTGGACCTGGAGTATGGCCTTCGGTTGAAACGGCCGGAAGATTGGCCTCTTCTTCCGGCCCTGCCAAAAAGGTTGTAGTTGTTGAAAACTCGTTTCATGTTCTGGTTAGCCTTGTCAAGAGCGGTAAAGGTAGAGACGTATTTGCTCAAGGTCTTGATCATGTCTTCGCCAAATAATAGCCCTTTAGGGTTGTTCGTGGACTCCTTATCCGCCAAGTCGCTCAATTTTGGACTGATTTTGGTGAGAACAATTCTCCTTCTATCGGAAATGATGCTGGCATTAGCATTGCCCAAGAAGACCAGGGCCCTCTGGCTCCAGCCTCGGATAGCCTCGGTATTCAGTACTGAACCATTAAGGTAACTATCCTCTGCGGCGTCGATGATCTTAGCGAGGGGTCCGAGGACGTCTAATAAACGATCTTGGCAAATTTTGAAAGATCTTTCCATACCCTTTCTTGGATCTCGCCCAAGTTTAAAAAGATATTTAATTAATTCAGGGCCAAGATTTGGAGTCTGGCAAACCTTATTCTCTATAAAGGGTCTAGAGCATTCTGATCTTAGTAAGCTACGTGTGTCCCTCTCCAGAGTGTTCCTTAGCCACTTAGTTATGAATTTACTAACGTGCTCTTGAGGAAGCCACTCGTTGCTTCTAGGGTGCTTAATGTTAAGGGGAGAGAACATCTCACCGCCTAAAGGGTCAAGGATGGTGTCCTTTGAAGAGGAAGGCAAATCATCGTCTAAGGGTTGAGAGTTAAAATCCTCATCGTCCTCATCTAGATCGAGGATATATTCATCAGGAAAAACGGAGGCATCGTCATCGATAAAATCATCATCAACATCTTGCTCAAGATGTGTATCAGATATGTGAGCACTTCGATAGTTCGTGCCGCTAGGGACACCCATAAAATTTGTGTCGCAAGGGACACCTTTAAAAGTTGTGCCGCAAGGGACGCCTTTAAAAGTTGTGCCGCAAGGGACACCTGAAGTATTTGAGGTGCAAAGACCTCCCAATATTTTTGAGGTGCTGAGACCTCCCGTCGTGCTCTTGGGGATAGAGTCAATATTTTTAGTCTTTTTAGACCTTTTTCCCCGAATTTCAATGAGATCGTCATCACCAAAAGTATGTTGAGTTTCATTCTCCTCAGTGGGGAGTGATCTTTTTGAAGTAATCACTTTTGATAAGGTAGACAACATACAAGATCTCATTTCGTCGTGAATCAAATTTTTGATTGCCTCATTTTCCAAATTAGGGATGGGGCAGTGGCCTCATCCGAGTCTAGATCAGACATATTAATCAGGAACACAGGGAAATAACTGATCTCTTGTAAATAAGATCACTGATAAATAATTATTAATATTCTATATGTAATATATATTTTCTCTCTTAATATTTTTTTTTTTTTTGTTTTTTAAATAAAATCTAATTAATCTAAAGTACCTTTTTTTTTTTTTATATATTGGTAAATGAAGATAGTAAGGTTTAAATTAGCCCATTATGGCAGTAAAAATATTGTAGCAAGAAAGAATCAGCTAGCGATCGATTAATACTAACACAAACATTAATAATGTAAATAAATTGCAGTTAAATACATCAAAAGCAAGAGAAGTAGTAAAGCTTGACTTATCTGCTTGGAGCCGCATTTAAAAGAGGCTGATTGTTATGTCCTCACGGCTGATGTTTCCTTATTGTTCTATTCTGGAACTTCACTTCTTTATGATGTATGCGGCTGCTTGGTGACGCATTAAAAGTTATATGCATAATGGTAGCCTCCGGTCTTGTGATGAAATTACCCCACAGGAGCGATAGACCGGGAAAATGTAAATTTATGTAAGACACGTTTTCTAAATATTTAGTAGAAATTCATCCTCACCATTTAAGTAATGTACTCTAATTTTCTTCATTGGACAGCCAGATCCTTCCACAGTGGAAATTTATTGGTGGCCTGGTGCTGCAGGAACGCTGTTACCTGAAAGTTCTACATATTCTTTTTAGGTCTCGCTGGCGTTGCAGCGCGAAGCGCTGCCGCCAACGAGAACTATTGTTGCCGTGATGCCTCTCAAGGGAGACCGACCGGGGCACGCGCAGCGATCGGGGTCTGTGGACGCGCTTGCGCAGACGCACACGCAGGCACACAGACACACGCGCGCGCACACACACCCCGCCGACGCGCTTCTGAGACGCGCTTGTTTTAAGTTAGAAGGTCTGGTTTTAAGAAGGGTGTAGGATGTCTTTAGAGTCTTGCGTTCGGCAGCCCTCTTGCCCGATGTTTCCTGGTCAGCGTTTGTAGTTAAGAGTATAACGCCGTCTTTCTTCGCCCCGTTTCTTCCTGTGTTCTATTCCTAGCCCAGCAGCCTCTGAGTCCAGTGACGTTCTGCCGCGCATGGCTGGAGCGCGCCCGAGGCGGCCTCGGTCACATCAGGCGCGTTGCTTCTCTTTCATAACCCAGTACTCTGCGGCGCAGCGTGACGCAGCTCTGCGCGAGGGCCTTCTGGCTGCGTGAACTCTGAGGAGAATACACGCATGGTCAATCCCGGGCTTTTACAGACTGTCTCGTTCCTCTGGATAAACTGCTTTTTTTTTTCTGCGCGCCTCTGTCAAATTATCAAGATATTTAAAAGTGGAGTTCCTATGACGTGAAGTCCCGAATAATGCCTGTTGTTTCTGTGCAGCACGTACCATCTCCTTAGATTTACTTGCCTTCTAAACGGCTGGTGCTTTTGCTGTCCAGTTTATTGAACAGGGATTGGTGAAATGTCAATTCACAGTGGCGTAACACAACCTCAGGGGGCCGGGCCCCCTTCAAGGTAAGGGAAGGGGCCCCATTCCCTAACTGCCTTCCTGCTTCTGAGAGTTTTATTTGTTTGAAACGGGCTAGTCCAAGGGGTCCCCCTTTCAGGTAACCGTGACATCCCCCCTGCACTGACTGCGGGGGGCCTCCGTTATGTCCCTGCAATTCAGCTCTGCCAGAAATGAAACCTGTGACTTGCAGGTTTCTGACGTATCTTAGCCGCAAGCGTTTAACACACTAAGCTATCCCACTGGCTAGTATCCCAATGTCAGCTGTAAATAATCCTGTATCTAGGCCCTCTATTTCTGTTTCAGTGGCCTTTGCAATGTATTTTTCAATACATTCTGACCGTTACCAGTGCTTCTAAATCTGAAATGGAAAAAAGTAAAGGAGAATGTTTATAATATCATTTGAAACCTCAGGTTCTTTCTAAAAATGCAGTATGATAAAGTCTCCTTATATTATTCGTTTTTATGCTCGTTTATAGCCCTCTAAGATTAACATGCTGCTTAATTCAACAAGCATTTACAATGCAATAGGTCTCGCATTTACGCGAGTTTGAGCTATTCACATTGCAAATAACAATGCCTTTTATTTGTGTTTTCGTTTTTCAAACATAAATAAAAGGCATCGTCATTTACAATGCCAATAGCTTAAACTCGCGTAACTGCGAGACCTATTGCATTGCAAATGCTTGTTTAAATACCATGCACCCTTCCTTGTGGGCTACTAGGCCTACAGTGGGGTAACTTAATATTTAAAAGGAAAGTTGTTCCCTTGCCAAAAGGGTTATTTTCAGTGGTCAGGCTCCAGGTTTAAACAGCACCTATAAGTCTACAGTGGTAGGCCTTTAGCTATGTTGTCCTTTGTCATGCTTTTGGATGGCATAATAAATGCTGCAATCGACAGGTTGTATTTAATTGTGCATGCCATTAGTTTGTATATGCACCATATACTAAGGCCTAATAGGAAAGTCAAATATTCCAATTAGGAGTTGTCCAGTATCAGATTTTAGTGACCAGAGCTCACGCACTGGGATCTGATTTAGCAGTGTCAGAAACCTGTAACACCAGTTGAGGAACAAGCATTGGAAAATGCAATAGGTCTCGCCTTTGATTAAGTTAAAGCCATTTGCTTTGCTAATGTTATTGTATAGCAAAGCAAATGGCTTTACCTTATTACAAGGCGAGACCTATTGCATTTTCAATGCTTGTTTGTATACTAACCGGATGCCCGAGGAAACAAGTGAATGCACCCCATTTTAGCAGCCAAAGTACATAAGTATTTCATCTAGTGTGAGGCACAGGAGAGAACTGTATCTGCCCTATCATTGCATGATCTTCTACCCCAGCAGCAAATTAGGAGTCGTGTGTGGTGAGAGGTAGCTCATCCTTCTGCTTAGAAGTGAAACAGGATAGCGGGATGAAACCCCCAAGGCCCCCTCCCCTCTCCCTACCCCTCGATCGTCATCGGCCAGTTGTTGCCACAACAGTATCATATATATATATCTTTTTCGTTGGAATGAATATATATATATATATATATATATATATATATATATATATATATATATATATATATATATATATATATATATATATATATATATATATATATATATATATATATATATATATATATATATATATATTCATATTCATTCCAACGAAAAAAAACCCGGGCCTCTATGTGCAATAAACTTTAGTTTGCCAGGCGACATGGTGAGCAACCTCGTGCATAAGACACAATCAACCTTTCATCCCTACGCGTTTCGGGCGTCCATCCGCCCTTGTTCACAGGAAGGCATATTGAGGAGCAGCGGCGTCACAGGTGAGTGCATTTGTAGTAAAGTCCCGCCCAGTGGGCGTAACAGCACAAGGCATGATGGTACTTGCAGTTTGAAACTCTAAATTCTGTAGTAGGTGACACCGCCCGACCTCCTTCACAATGTTCAAATTCCCCAGTGGGTTGTCTGTGTGCACCCCGAGTTGCTGCCACGCCGTTTTCACCCAGGCAATATATATATATATATATATATATATATATATATATATAACTAGCTTCGACAGGGATATTAAGCGCTATATAAATGCAATTACAATACAATATCATGTGGCAATCGCTGATTTGCTGGTAGTCGAAAGCTGGCGCCGAAATGCGCAGGAGCAAATGGCGCGCAAGCGCTGGTTACACTGCTTGAAATGCAGAGTGACATGCACTGTTGAAACGTTATGCCTCATTTCAATCCGCCAAACTCCTAATAGGGCACAGAATAAGCACCCGTTAATTTTAGAACCCCTGCAAATCTGTAAATGATGGGGTGCTCATATCCTGATTGTTTAAAAAAAAAAAAAAAAAAGTCAGTTTTGTATTCCTTGAAATGCTTAGACTGCGATTCTTTTTTGGTGCATTACTCACTGTAAATTTCACACCCAGTAAACAGTGTCTGCACTATGAGACAGTAGTTTGCCTCAATCCCCAATTAAAATTGTTGTGCTATTAAGATTCTGTACTTGCCGTCTTTAACCTGCTTGGAGCACGAGAAGCGCCCGATGGTGTGAGACCTTGCTTCACACACACAGTGTAGCGCCTCTGCCTCGAGCACGCTGGTCACTAAAAAACAACTTAAGAAACCTGATCCCTGAATCCACGCCTCCTGGGGGCATGAAGTGCATGCGAAGCGCCCGATGGTGTGAGACCTCACTTCACATACAGTGTAGCGCCTCTGCCTTGAGACACACTGGTTGTCAGTCAAAGAGCGCTGTGCGACATCACTAATACAGTGTGAGTGCAGCTCACACTGGTAGTCAGCTAAGATGGAGTCTGAGCCTGCAGCGCGGGGCATGAAGTGAGCCGTCTTTAACCTGCTTGGAGCACGAGAAGCGCCCGATGGTGTGGGACCTTGTTTCACACACAGTTTTGCACCTCTGCCTCGAGGCACGCTGGTCACTAAAAAACAACTTCAGAAACATCATCCCTGAATCCACGCCTCCTGGGTGCATGAAGTGCATGCGTAGTGCCCGATGGTGTGAGACCTCGCTTCACATACAGTGTAGCGTCTGTCTCGAGGCACGCTGGCTGTGCGAAGTCACTAATACAGTGTGGGATGCAGCTCACACTGGTAGTCCGCTAAGATGGAGTCTGAGCCGGCATGAAGTGAGCCGTCTTTATGCTGCGTGGAGCACGGGAAGTACCCTTGAAAGGCTGTGCAAACACTCTGGCGAGAGCATGCTAGTTTTCTCACAGACATTAATCTTAAAAAGTCTATATTGGGGTTCTCCTTTTTTCTCTTTTTTGATGGCGTTGCGGTGCTTTACATGAGCACCAGTTACTTACCGAAGGGTCACATTCATTATTTAGACATGGGGAGATTATGTGATTTGTCTAGAATCACAGGATGTTGTGACGCCGCCGAGACTCGAACGTCGTTCCCCTGTTCCAAAGTCGAGAGTTCTGGCCCTGAAGTCGCATCCTCTCTTTAATCACCCCCTTCCCGTCCATTTAAAAATAATAATAATAATAATAAAGCCCCCTGGGGTGCATGTCCCAGGGGGGCATCGTAATTTTTTGTTGTTATGTTCAAGGTTCGTTCCAGGCTCAGGGGCAGCGGCTTGTACCCTCTGCATCCTTTATTGCCCCCTCCCCTACTTGTCAACACCCCCCATTAGTCTAATAATCAATATTGTGCGTGTAATTTGGTCTGAAAGGGACAGGCTGCGCAACAGCTGGGATCCCAAGCAGCGGGCGAGGCAATGAATCCCCTGACTGCGGGTGAAGGGTGGACACGGGGGTGAGGGAGGGGGTGGTGGTCAGTGGGATAGAAGGGTGAGCTGACATCAAGGGGCCCAGAACCATGTGGCATCTTGTAATTGTGTTCCTACCATTATATTTGTTTATAGTGTTATTATTCTTTTTTACTAAGCGCCAACTCGGTCCGAAGGCATCATAGCGCTCTACATAAGCAGTAGGTACATTACACAAGTATTATTATTATTAATACTGCTGCGCTTCTTGATGGTGTTGTTTTTAATAGCGGAATAAATATCGTTAATATAACTGTTGCGATGATGACAATGTTCCTATCGAAAACAGAAAGAGGCATATTACAGACCCAAACAAGACGGAAAAGGAAAGAAAACAAATGGGAAGAAAGAGGTAAGGCCTGAAGGAATGAGTGAGGGGAATTTAACAAAAGAGCGCAGGGGTGAGAGGGATGGAAAGAAAGGGCCTGCGAATAAAGAAAACAAGACGTATGATGAAAGCTCCAAAGTTAATTTTCAGCAAGGAATTGGAGCATTAATGATCAGCATCTTTGGTTACAAGACAGACGCGAAGACGTCATGAGAGGAAAAGACAAGGAAAGAACGCACGCAAAAAAAAGCGCTTGCCAGTCAGCCACTGTTTATTTTTGCATCGCGCTCTCACTTTAAAGTGCGATGCAAAAATAAACATGCCGCCTGCTTTCCTTCTGTCGTAAGCGATTTCTTGTCTTTATGGGGCCATGTGTTTAAACACATGGCCCCTCAAAGATAAGAAACCTTTTACTTCAGCCGGAAAGCGAATGAGCCCGTCCAAGTGGGCCGGCCGAAAAATGGAAAAGTCTACGTCTCAAAGTGCTCTTTCCCAATGGCTGGCCACCGTTTAGCATAAACGG
Source organism: Triturus cristatus (assembly GCF_964204655.1). Classification (NCBI taxonomy): domain Eukaryota; kingdom Metazoa; phylum Chordata; class Amphibia; order Caudata; family Salamandridae; genus Triturus; species Triturus cristatus. The sequence continues at coordinate 946,305,532 of NC_140582.1, forward strand.
TGACGCCGGCCAGTGGGAAAGAGGGGCGGGGCTTGAAGCCCTTTACTGAATTCCCTCTAAATCATTAATTCTCGCCAGCGACACTGCACATGTGCGCAGCCCACGCCAGCCGAGACCTAAAAATGAATCGTGCCAAAAAGGCAGCTTCTCACACATTTGAAAAGTACACTCCATCATCGCCCTCTTTTGTTACGTTCAGTTCTTTATCTGCTACATCCATTCCATACTGAAAGATTTTTTAGGTCTCGCCTACGCAGGTGTTGTACAGGAGTGCCTTTAGCCTTCGCTCTGCTCATTTTCAAGCACACATTCGTGCTTGTGGCGGCATCCACCTTGCGGGAGCGATCAGGGGCGCGCCACAAGCACAAGTGCAGTGCTTGAAAATGAGCCGGCTCGCACGTGCACGCACCACTCCCGGGCTCACCTCCTGCTCCCCCTCACGCGCATTCCTTGTTTTGTCATCTTGCAGACGACTCATCTCCCCGATTTCCCGATTTAACTTTATTGCTGGACAGCACTTTTTATTAATCAATTCCCTTTGGGGAAATTAAAAGTGAAAGCCCTTAATTTGAATTAATAACAGTCAAAATATTTGAAATACGTTTAATTTGTATGTGTCTTTAGGTCTCGGCTAGGCAGCGCAAGCGCTGTCTCGTCGAGAGATGCTGTATACAGTATAGTGAGGGAGGCTCCGCCTCAGTTTTCCGATTGGTTCTTCAGTTGTTTTTATAAAATCGGCTTCTTGCTATTTGTTATGCGTGTGTTACGTCCCTCCTTTTACCTTCTTGGGCACACCTCTGGCTATTGGCCCCTTTACATGGGATTCTTGTATTCTTTACGTGTCCGTCTTTTGTGCGTGGATCTCTGTTTTTTATGGGGACTTGAAGGGAAGCTTGGTTTACTTTGGCATTTCGTCGAGGAAATGTTTTGGTTTCAGCTACAGCTCTTCTGCCGTAGCAACAGCTTTGCTTTCGGCTTGTTTTTATTTTTGTTTTCGCTACGGCATTTGTCAGACGGCATTATTAGTGCTCCGTGCCTCTGCATCAACCCCTCTCGTAGATGGTTGGTGTCAGCCCCACTGGTGCAGACCCCTGGCTCGGGCATTGGATTCTGTGGAGGGGGCGGGGGTCTTGGGAGTCTGGGGAGTGGGTGAGATCTTTGGGGGTCAACGCTCGGCCGCTGACTCTATCTTTCTTGCCTGAAGCCGCCTGCTTACAGAGTCAAGATGCCAGGCAAGTGAGGTTAAACAACAAACACATCTTGACTGGACGGGCCGTGACGTAGGTTCAGGTCCTTGCAGGTCCAGAGCCACGGCCCTCTCTCGCCAAACTAATGAATATACTTTTTGAGCAGCTTTGGAAGTGCTTTATTGATCAAAGTTATTGATCGAGTTGAACCGCTGCCGATCTTGTGCCTGCTGCTTGGTTTGGAGTTTATCATTGCTATCCTCCTAGCTCTGCAGTCACTGCTGTGATTACTCTGTTGCTTCTCATACTACTGACACCAATGTTATGTTACTGCTCTTACTACTTTTTGACGAATTATACTGTTACTACTAATTTACTAATGCTGCTGTCACAGAGCTACTCACGCCCCTATTACTGCTCTCCTGCTGATATTCTGTTCTTCTCCTTTACTACTGTTACTGCTATCCTGTTAACTGCTAATACTGCTGTGATTGCCTACTGCTGTCTTTGCTATTTCTGGCACTTCTGTTTCTGCTGTCCTACTCACACTTCTGTTACTGTTGTACTCCTCACACTACTATCACTGCTGTTTTACTAACACTACTATTAATGCTCTCTTGCTAACTTTTATCACTGCTCTCCTGGTAACTTAACTGCTATCACTACTCTATTTCTCATGCTTACTGCTTTACTAGTAAAACTGCTGCATTACTATGCTGCTAATTCTGAAGTCATTGCTAACCTGCTAACTTATTCATCTGATACTAAACACAGTATATTAATATATTTATAATAGCAACTACACCACTAAGCTCATTAATATGCCGAGACTAATTGGCATTGCCAATGCTTGTTTTAAATAGCATCCAATATTTCAGTCAAATGGTGGAAGTTATGTTGAAGCAAATGTCCTGTATCACCATGCTGTATGGCTCCCAACAGCAAATGTGCCAGCTATTTGAACACCACATCCACCACATCCACCACCACCACATCCACCACCACCACGTCCACCACCACGTCCACCACCACCACCATGACCACCACCACCATGTCCACCACATCCACCGCCACCACATGCACCACATCACCACCACGTCCACCACAATGTTCACCTCCACCACGTCCACCACCACCACATCCACCATGTCCACCACCACATCCACCATGTCCACCACCACATCCACCACCTCCACGTCCACCACCTCCACGTCCACCACCTCCACGTCCACCACCTCCACGTCCACCACCACGTCATCCACCACCACGTCGTCCACCACCACCACGTCGTCCACCACCACCACCATGTCCACCACATTCATCACCACCACAACCACCACATCCACTACGTCCACCACTACCACGTTGTCCTCCACCACCACGTCCACCACCACGTCCACCACCACCACGTTGTCCACCACGTTGTCCACCACCACCACGTTGTCCACCACCACCACGTTGTCCACCACCAAGTCATCCACCACCACGTTGTCCACCACCACCACGTCACCACCACCACCACCACGTCGTCCACCACCACGTCGTCCACCACCACCACCACATCATCCACCACGTCGTCCACCACCACATCGTCCACCACCACATCGTCCACCACCACATCGTCCACCATCACCACCACATCGTCCACCACCACCACGTCCACAACCACCACCATCACCACATCGTCGTCCACCACCACCATGTCGTCCACCACCACCATGTCGTCCACCACCACCATGTCGTCCACCACCACCATGTCGTCCACCACCACCATGTCGTCCACCACCACCATGTCGTCCACCACCACCATGTCGTCCACCACCACCATGTCGTCCAACACCACCACGTCGTCCAACACCACTACGTCGTCCACCACCACTACGTCGTCCACCACCACGTCCACCACCACCTCGTCCACCACCACCACGTTGTCCTCCACCACGTTGTCCTCCACCACGTCGTCCACCACCACCTTGTCCACCACCACCTCGTCCACACACGTCCACCACCACATCCACCACCACCACCACCACAACCATGTCCACCACCACCACGTCCACCACCACCACGTCCACCACCACCACCACGTCCACCACCACCACCATGTCCACCACCACCACCACGTCCACCACCACCACCACGTCCACCACCACCATGTCCACGTCCACCACCACCACCACGTCCACCACCACCACCACGTCGTCCACCACCACGTCGTCCACCGCAAAGTCGCCCACCACCGCCACGTCGTCCACCACCGCCACGTCGTCCACCGCCGCCACGTCGTCCACCACCGCCACGTCGTCCACCACCGCCACGTCGTCCACCACCGCCACGTCGTCCACCACCGCCACGTCCACCACCGCCACGTCCACCACCGCCACGTCATCCACCACCACGTCGTCCACGTCGTCCTCCACGTCGTCCACCACCACCACCTCATCCACCACCACCTCCACCTCGTCCACCACCACCACCTCCACCTCGTCCACCACCACCACCTCCAACTCGTCCACCACGTCCACCACCACCAACTCCACCTCCATGTCCTCCACCACCACGTCCATGTCCACCACTACCGCGTCCATGTCCACCACCACCACGTCCTCCAACACGTCGTCCATCACCACCACATCCATGTCCACCACCACCACGTCGTCCACCACCACGTCGTCCACCACCACGTCGTCCACCACCACCATGTCGTCCACCACCACGTCGTCCACCACCACCACCACATGCACCACATCACCACCACGTCCACCACAATGTTCACCTCCACCACGTCCACCACCACCACATCCACCATGTCCACCACCACATCCACCATGTCCACCTCCACGTCCACCACCTCCACGTCCACCACCTCCACGTCCACCACCTCCACGTCCACCACCTCCACGTCCACCACCACGTCATCCACCACCACGTCGTCCACCACCACCACGTCGTCCACCACCACCACCACCATGTCCACCACATTCATCACCACCACAACCACCACATCCACTACGTCCACCACTACCACGTTGTCCTCCACCACCACGTCCACCACCACGTCCACCACCACCACGTTGTCCACCACGTTGTCCACCACCACCACGTTGTCCACCACCAAGTCATCCACCACCACGTTGTCCACCACCACCACGTCATCACCACCACCACCACGTCGTCCACCACCACCACCACCACATCATCCACCACTTCCACCACGTCGTCCACCACCACATCGTCCACCACCACATCGTCCACCACCACATCGTCCACCATCACCACCACATCGTCCACCACCACCACGTCCACAACCACCACCATCACCACTTCGTCGTCCACCACCACCATGTCGTCCACCACCACCATGTCGTCCACCACCACCATGTCGTCCACCACCACCACCATGTCGTCCACCACCACTACGTCGTCCACCACCACGTCCACCACCACGTCGTCCTCCTCCACCACGTTGTCCTCCACCACGTTGTCCTCCACCACGTTGTCCTCCAACACGTTGTCCTCCACCACGTTGTCCTCCACCACGTCGTCCACTACCACCTTGTCCACCACCACCTCGTCCACACACGTCCACCACCACATCCACCACCACCACCACCAGGTCCACATCCACCACCACGTCCACCACCACCACCACCATGTCCACCACCACCACGTCCACCACCACCACCACGTCCACCACCACCACCACCACGTCCACCACCACAACCACGTCCACCACCACCACGTCCACCACCACCACCACGTCGTCCACCACCACCACCACGTCGTCCACCGCGTCGTCCACCGCAAAGTCGCCCACCACCGCCACGTCGTCCACCACCGCCACGTCGTCCACCACCGCCACGCCGTCCACCACCGCCACGTGGTCCACCACCGCCACGTGGTCCACCACCGCCACGTGGTCCACCACCGCCACGTGGTCCACCACCGCCACGTGGTCCACCACCGCCACGTGGTCCACCACCGCCACGTGGTCCACCACCGCCACGTGGTCCACCACCGCCACGTCGTCCACCACCGCCACGTCGTCCACCACCGCCACGTCGTCCACCACCGCCACGTCGTCCACCACCGCCACGTCGTCCACCACCACCACGTCGTCCACCACCACCACGTCGTCCACCACCACCACGTCGTCCACCACCACCACGTCGTCCACCACCACCACGTCGTCCACCACCACCACGTCATCCACCACCACCACGTCGTCCACCACCACCACGTCGTCCACCACCACCACGTCGTCCACCACCACCACGTCGTCCACCACCACCACGTCCACCACCACCACGTCCTCCACCACCACCACGTCCTCCACCACCACCACGTCCTCCACCACCACCACGTCCTCCACCACCACCACATCCTCCACCACCACCACGTCCTCCACCACCACCTCGTCGTCCACCACCACCCCGTCCACCACCACCCCGTCCACCACCACGTCGTCCACCACCACCACGTCCTCCACCACCACCACGTCCTCCACCACCACCACGTCCTCCACCACCACCACGTCCTCCACCACCACCACGTCCTCCACCACCTCCACGTCCTCCACCACCTCCACGTCCTCCACCACCTCCACGTCCACCACCACGTCGTCGTCCACCACCACGTCGTCGTCCACCACCACGTCGTCGTCCACCACCACGTCGTCCACCACCACCACGTCCTCCACCACCACCACGTCCTCCACCACCACCACGTCCTCCACCACCACCACGTCCTCCACCACCACCACGTCCTCCACCACCACCACGTCCTCCACCACCACCACGTCCTCCACCACCACCACGTCCTCCACCACCTCCACGTCCTCCACCACCTCCACGTCCTCCACCACCTCCACGTCCTCCACCACCACCCCGTCCACCACCACGTCGTCGTCCACCACCACGTCGTCCACCACCACCACTACATCATCCACCACCACCACATCATCCACCACATCATCCACCACGTCGTCCGCCACCCCCGCGTCGTCCGCCACCCCCGTGTCGTCCGCCACCCCCGCGTCGTCCGCCACCCCCACCCCATCCACCACGTCGTCCACCACCACGTCGTCCACCACCACGTCGTCCACCACCACGTCGTCCACCACCACGTCGTCCACCACCACGTCGTCCACCACCACGTCGTCCACCACCACGTCGTCCACCACCACGTCGTCCACCACCACCACGTCGTCCACCACCACCACGTCGTCCACCACCACCACGTCGTCCACCACCACCACGTCGTCCACCACCACCACGTCGTCCACCACCACCACGTCGTCCACCACCACCACGTCGTCCACCACCACCACGTCGTCCACCACCACGTCGTCGTCCACCACCACGTCGTCATCCACCACCACCACGTCGTCATCCACCACCACCACGTCGTCATCCACCACCACCACGTCGTCATCCACCACCACCACGTCGTCCACCACCACCACGTCCACATCCACCCCCACGTCCACCATCTCCACGTCCACATCCACCCCCACGTCCACATCCACCCCCGCGTGGTCCGCCACCCCCACGCCGTCCGCCACCCCCACGCCGTCCGCCACCCCCACGCCGTCCGCCACCCCCACGCCGTCCGCCACCCCCACGTCGTCCGCCACCCCCATGTCCACTACGTCCAACACATCCACCCCCACCATGTCGTCCACCCCCACCACGTCATCCACCACCACCACGTCGTCCACCACCACCACGTCGTCCACCACCACCACGTCGTCCACCACGTCGTCCACCACCACCACGTTGTCCACCACCACCACGTTGTCCACCACCACCACGTCGTCCACCACGTCGTCCACCACCACGTCGTCCGCCACCACCACCACGTCGTCCGCCACCACCACCACGTCGTCCGCCACCACCACCACGTCGTCGTCCACCACCACCACCACGTCGTCGTCCACCACCACCACCACGTCGTCCACGTCCACCACCACGTCGTCCACGTCCACCACCACGTCGTCCACGTCCACCACCACGTCGTCCACGTCCACCACCACGTCGTCCACGTCCACCACCACGTCGTCCACGTCCACCACCACGTCGTCCACGTCCACCACCACGTCGTCCACGTCCACCACCACGTCGTCCACGTCCACCACCACGTCGTCCACGTCCACCACGTCGTCCACCACCACCACCACGTCGTCCACCACCACCACGTCATCCACCACGTCATCCACCACCACCACGTCGTCCACCACCACCACGTCGTCCACCACCACCACGTCATCCACCACATCGTCCACCACCACGTTGTCCACCACCACCACCACGTTGTCCACCACCACCACATTGTCCACCACCACCACGTTGTCCACCACCACCACCACCACGTCGTCCACCACCACCACCACGTCGTCCACCACCACCACGTCGTCCACCACCACCACGTCGTCCACCACCACCACCACGTCGTCCACCACCACGTCGTCCACCACCACCACCACGTCGTCCACCACCACCACCACCACGTCGTCCACCACCACCACCACGTCGTCCACCACCACCACCACGTCGTCCACCACCACCACGTCATCCACCACCACTCCGTCCACCACCACTCCGTCCACCACCACCCCGTCCACCACCCCGTCCACCACCACATCCACCACCACATCCACCACCACCCCGTCCACCACCACATCCACCACCACATCCACCACCACCACCACATCCACCACCACCACGTCATCCACAACGTCGTCCGCCACCCCCACGTCGTCCGCCACCCCCACGTCGTCCGCCACCCCCACGTCGTCCGCCACCCCCACGTCGTCCGCCACCCCCACGTCGTCCGCCACCCCCACGTCGTCCGCCACCCCCACGTCGTCCGCCACCCCCACGTCGTCCGCCACCCCCACGTCGTCCGCCACCCCCACGTCGTCCGCCACCCCCACGTCGTCCGCCACCCCCACGTCGTCCGCCACCCCCACGTCGTCCGCCACCCCCACGTCGTCCGCCACCCCCACGTCGTCCGCCACCCCCACGTCGTCCGCCACCCCCACGTCGTCCGCCACCCCCACGTCGTCCGCCACCCCCACGTCGTCCGCCACCCCCACGTCGTCCGCCACCCCCACGCCGTCCGCCACCCCCACGCCGTCCGCCACCCCCACGCCGTCCGCCACCCCCACGCCGTCCGCCACCCCCACGCCGTCCGCCACCCCCACGCCGTCTGCCACCCCCACGCCGTCCGCCACCCCCACGCCGTCCGCCACCCCCCACGCCGTCCGCCACCCCCCACGCCGTCCGCCACCCCCCACGCCGTCCGCCACCCCCCACGCCGTCCGCCACCCCCCACGCCGTCCGCCACCCCCCACGCCGTCCGCCACCCCCCACGCCGTCCGCCACCCCCCACGCCGTCCGCCACCCCCCACGTCGTCCGCCACCCCCCACGTCGTCCGCCACCCCCCACGTCGTCCGCCACCCCCCACGTCGTCCGCCACCCCCCACGTCGTCCGCCACCCCCCACGTCGTCCGCCACCCCCCACGTCGTCCGCCACCCCCCACGTCGTCCGCCACCCCCCACGTCGTCCGCCACCCCCCACGTCGTCCGCCACCCCCCACGTCGTCCGCCACCCCCCACGTCGTCCGCCACCCCCCACGTCGTCCGCCACCCCCCACGTCGTCCGCCACCACCAAGCACACCACCACCACGTCATTCACCACCACCAAGCACACCACCAAGCACACCACCAAGCACACCACCAAGCACACCACCAAGCACACCACCAAGCACACCACCAAGCACACCACCAAGCACACCACCAAGCACACCACCAAGCACACCGCCACCACGTCATTCACCACCACCAAGCACACCGCCACCACGTCATTCACCACCACCAAGCACACCGCCACCACGTCATTCACCACCACCAAGCACACCGCCACCACGTCATTCACCACCACCAAGCACACCGCCACCACGTCATTCACCACCACCAAGCACACCGCCACCACGTCATTCACCACCACCAAGCACACCGCCACCACGTCATTCACCACCACCAAGCACACCGCCACCACGTCATTCACCACCACCAAGCACACCGCCACCACGTCATTCACCACCACCAAGCACACCGCCACCACGTCATTCACCACCACGTCATTCACCACCACGTCATTCACCACCACCAAGCACACCACCACCACGTCATTCACCACCACCAAGCACACCACCACCACGTCATTCACCACCACCACGTCATTCACCACCACCACGTCATTCACCACCACCACGTCATTCACCACCACCACGTCATTCACCACCACCACGTCATTCACCACCACCACGTCATTCACCACCACCACGTCATTCACCACCACCACCAAGCCCACCACCACCACGTCATTCACCACCACCACCAAGCCCACCACCACCACGTCATTCACCACCACCACCAAGCCCACCACCACCACGTCATTCACCACCACCACCAAGCCCACCACCACCACGTCATTCACCACCACCAAGCCCACCACCACCACGTCCACCACCACCACTACGTCCACCCCCACGCCGTCCGCCACCACCACGCCGTCCGCCACCACCACGCCATCCGCCACCACATCGTCCACCACCACGTCCACAACGACCACCACGTCCACCACCACCACGTCCACCACCTGTGACAGGTAAAGTGTCACTGGAGGGCAGGGGTAATAGGAGTGTCAACCCTGGCTGTACATGGCACATTTAAGGATGCATTGGGTGCGAGAAGACTGGAATATGGGCTAGAAGTCTTACACCAGACCCAAGATACATTTTGAAGAAGCGCAATGACACAGGGGCTCCTGTAAAAGCACTCGCAGCATCTCTACGGCACAAGCCACTCACTCAAAACAAGCATTGGCATAGCCAATAGGTCTCGCCTTTGGGACCTTATAAGTGTTTAGCCATGCAACACTTTATGTTGTTGCACCAAGGATATTGTGCTGGATAACTAAACACTTATAAGGTCCCAAAGGCGAGACCTATGGCTATGCCAATGCTTGTTTTTGTTACTTTCACCTTAGTACTGGAAGAGCCATTAGGGCGGACTTCAGTGCGATCCTCAGCATTTGTGCATGCAGAGCATGTGAACTGCATTTGTGAATGTCTGTGTTTACGTGTGTTGGCACATTACAGCCCAACGTATTGACATTACCAATGTCTGTTTTTTCAGGGAAGTTATCTAGAAACGACGTCACAGTAGGAACTGGGTGGGGCAAGTTTACATTATAAAATGAAAATAAGGTCAGGCTTGCCCTTTTGAGAGATATTTTGTGAATCTGCAGAATAAACCTCCTTAGTGGTGTGCAGCTAGTGATACACAACCTCATTTGTTACTTAAAATAGTTTGCTAGCAAAAATGAGGCAGTAAATGCATACACACTATGGTAAACATCACTCCAGACACACTGCAGTTGGCATCTTCCAGCCTGTGGCTTGTTCATTTTGGCCTTCTAACCTTCACAAGCTTGGAACTTCCTCTCCCGCATCTGCATCTATCCACATCAAATATATGTTGCAATTTCGGGATGACTGGTTGTGGTGTAAATGTAGTTTGTACAAAGTGATGGACTAAGGAAGGTAGTTGGGTGCTTTGTCTAAAGTTTCCTGAGAAAACTAAGAATGGGGATTAATATATAGGTTTGAGAGAATATGGTGTTTGATGTCTCGTATGGCACTTCATCGCCTAGTGTTTCGTTTTTGCTTTTTTCCAGAAACATGGCTGAAGAAAGGCCATTGTGGAAATGCAAGTTTTCAATATCATTTTGATACGAGCACACCAGAATGTCCCATGGTGACGTTATTCAGATTTGCTTGGAATACCAAAGTGTGTGCCTTCAAACGGAGACCACAAGGCCTTTGCATGAATTTGATTCCAGAAGTGGACTTTTGTTCATTTCCACTGGGCTGACATCAACAGTCTGGATGCACTGGATAATGCAATTATATTTTCGGGTAATCTTGTGCTTTAGTATGAGACCTTCTCATTGCAATTGTTTAAGTGGGCCCTCCTGCATCTGTAAATATTTCAGCCCGCACATGAAAATGGATATCCTTGTAGAATACATTTGATCATTCTTTCCTGCTCTTCCATTTAGTTGGACAGTATGTAAATTCCTTCACGAATCTGACTATTGAATTTGTCTGCCTTCTCAATAAGGTCCATAAACGTTTGTGAATATATGATCTTTCTACAGTAGTCAGGCGATGTCAAGCCTGGTTTGCACTATTTCGAAACTCAAACTAAAGTAAGGAACAATAAAGTTCTTAAATTGTCAGTTTTCTCCAGCATAGTATCTAAATAGCTGCTGCAATATGTGTTTTATATACCAAATTTTACAAGGATTCTTGTTTGAACTTTAGTTTATTTTTTCATGTCCATCAAGAGTACATATAGTTAAAGTTGCAGCCGCACCAAATTAATCAGCTTCTGTAGAGCAAGACATCTGACCTCCTGGTCTGGGAAACTGCTCTTCCCTCGCGCAGCTCCGTCGTTGCGTCCCTGCCCCCTGCACCTCTCTGCTTCCAGGTAGGTGTCTGAGGCCCTCCTTCACCCGCAGGCTCCTGCCTGCGCCTCATTCCTGGTAGTCCAGTGTGAGAGCTTTGCTTTTCTGCTGGTCCGCTCTGTCAGCCTCCTGTCTGTTTTTCTGTTGTTTTTCTGTCTTTCCTTTCTTTGTGTATCTGTGCCTGCTGTTTTTTATCTCTTTCTTCCTTTTTGTCTGTTTGTTGCTTTTTGTCTCTTTGTGTATATTTTGTGCAGTTTCTCCTATTTTCCTGTTATGCCTTTGCCCCCTTTTCCTGCTGCTCCTTCCCCTGTGGCCCCTCCCTCCCATGTGTTCATGTTCCCCATCTCCCAGCTGCTCTCCCTTCCCCCGACTCCTACTCAATGGTGGTCGCTGCACAGTGGGCACACCGCTGGCGCACTAAAGGTGTGCCAAAGGCAAGCCCTTCGGTGCCCGTCCCGACCGCGACCAGCGCAAGGGACCCTGGTATTCCGACCACCCACCGTTACGACTCTGCTACCCTCCACGCACTCAACCCCGGAAGAAACAACAACTTCCAACTGTTGACGCCAAACACCACCCATGGCCGAAACTGCTGCCGCACCTTCACCCACCCCCGGATGCCCACTGCTACCTCCAACCCACCGGACGCCAGCGAGCCCAAACTCCTGAGCTGTATCCTCCTCAACGTTCGCTTCCTACACAGACACGCAGTAGAGATCTGGGACCGCCTCGACATCCTGTCGCTCGATGTCGCCTTCCTCACAGAGACCTGGACTAACGCCAGCTCCACATCTGGCATCGCAACCAACCTCCTCGATGGATACAAAATCCAGAGGAAGGACCGCCCCAAGCACCCTGGAGGTGGACTGGCCATCGTACACAAAAACTACCTCCGACTCACTACAGCCAACACAAATGACTCCTCGTCTCCCATGGAACACCTGCATTTCCAGATCCAGAACAACCACAGGACGACTCTTCGTGACACCCTCGCCAACAGACCTCCCGGACCACGCACCACGTTCACCACAACCATCACAGACCCCATCTCGCCCCACGCCCTTGCCTCCATGGATTGTGTACTGCTCGGAGACCTGAATTTCCACCTCGACAACCTCAGCGACCCCCAACTCCACCACCCTCCTGGACAACCTCACCGACATTGATCTGAAACAGCTAGTCACCAACCCCACCCACAAGGCAGGACACACCCTCGACCCCATCGTCGCAGGAGGAAACAACATTCGCTTCAGCCACACCACGAACCCCCTTTGGATGGATCACCACTGTGTCCATTTCTCCTTTGCAAAACCCACCGCACACAAGCCTACACTACACCACTCGCGCAAAAACTGGAGCAAGGTCACCGAAGAGCACCTCAACTCTGCTCTCAACTGCACTCCTCCACCCACTACGACTGACGCCAACTCTGCAGCCAACAAATTCCACAGATGGATCACTGAATGCGCAAACACGCTCTCCTCCTCCAGAACTCTGACAGACAACGCCCTACGAAAGCCACCTGGTTCACCACTGACCTCCGAGAATCCAGAGGCACGTGCCGACGGCTCAAAAAAGTATGGAGGAACAGCAAAACCTCGGAAGCAGGCACCACCCGCATAACTGCCATGACAGAACACCACCAACTCATCAGATCCACAAAGAGGAACTTCATCCAGGACCGAATCCTCTCCATCTCCTGCAACTCGTAAGGAGCTCTCCAGCATCATACAGGAACTTACCTAACCCCCAAGCGAAACCTCAGACGCCCCTGACTCCCAGGACCTCTGCAACAAACTCGTACCGATCCGAAGCCACCAACATCATCTGCGGCGTCCCCCAGGGCTCCTCCCTCAGCTCGACGCTATTCAACATCTACATGGCCCCCCTCGCACAAGTGGCCTGCCACCACAACCTCAACATCATCTCCTACGGCGACGAGACTCAACTCATCATCTCCCTCACCAAGCACCCACGCACCGCCAAATCCAACATCCACGACGGAATGAAGGCCATCGCCGACTGGATGAGGAGCAGCCGCCTGAAACTGAAGTCGGACAAGACGGAGGTCCTCATCCTCGGACCCTCCCCCTCAGCCAGGGATGCCTCCTGGTGGCCGACCACTCTGGGGACAGCACCGACACCGACCGACCACGTACGCAACCTAGGATTCATCCTCGACTCGTGAACGCAGTCTCCTCCTCCTGCTACAACACCCTCCGCACACTTCGCAGAATCTACAAATGGATCCCAGCCGAAACCAGAAGAACGGTAACACAAGCCCTCGTCAGCAGCAGATTAGACTACGGCAACGCACTCTACGCCGGAATCCCAGCCAAACACCTACGACGACTCCAGCGCATCCAAAATGCCTCCGCCCGACTGATCGTCAACGTACCCCGCCACTGCCACATCACCCCCCTACACTGGCTCCCTGTCGAAAAGAGGATCACCTTCAAACTCCTCACCCACGCACACAAAGCACTCCACAACGCCGGACCAGCCTACCTGAACAACAGTCTCAGCTTCCATACCCCCACCCGCCAGCTCCGCTCTGCCAGCCTCGCACTCGCCACCGTCCCCCGCATCCAACGAACCACCTCCGGCGGCAGATCCTTCTCCTACCTCGCCGCCAAGACCTGGAACACCCTACCTACCCACCTACGTCAGACTGAAGACCTACTCGCCTTCAGAAAACTCCTCAAGACCTGGCTCTTCAAGCAGTAGCGGCGCCCCTCCCCCCTCAGCGCCTTGAGACCCTCACGGGTATGTAGCGCACTTTACAAATCCCCTGATTGATTGATTGCTACTACTTCCACCACAAGATCAAGGCTCTTTCGAACAACTTCAACGAACGGAAGCAAGGCACCGACACTACACCTACCACCTGCAACGCTACCCAGCCCACCATCACCGTCTGGACCCCTGTCACCACAGAAGACACCGCTAAGACCATGAGGAGCATACACTCAGGAGCCACCCACTGACCCCTGCCTGCCGCACATCTTCCACAGAGCCGCTGCCTCCATAGCCCCCGAACTACGACTTTCTACCAACTTCACCTTCGAAACCGGCATGTTCCCCAACAACTGGAAACGCACAGTAGTCAAACCCCTCCTCAAGCAGCCCTCCGCAGATCCAACGGACTTCAAGAACTATAAACCCATCTCTCTCCTTCCCTTCGCAGACAAAGTTACTGAGAAGATCATCAACAACCAGCTTACGAACTTCATAACATCCAACTCGATCCTCAACACCTCCCAATCGGGATTCCGTAGCAACCACAGCACCTACACGTCCCACCTAGCCACCACAGATGACATCCGCACTCTCCTCGGCCAGGGCCTCACAGCAGCCCTCATCCTACTAGACCTCTCAGCAGCCCTCACCCTACTAGACCTCTCAGCAGCCTTTGACACAGTCTTCCACCGCATACTAACCGCCAAACTCGACGACACTGGCATTCAGGAAACTGCCCTAGACTGGATCCACTCGTTCCTCACTGGCCGAACCCAAACACTCAGACTCCTGCCCTTCCTCTCCGAGCCCACAGAGATCAGCTGCGGAGTACCCCCAAGGAACCTGACTCAGCCCCACGCTTTCAACATAGCACCCCTTGCTACCATCAGAAAGCAAAGACTCAGCCTAGTATCCACCGCCGACGACCCCCAGCTCATCCTTCTCCTCACCAAGGAACCCAACATCACCAGACACAGCTTCCAGGGTGGAATTAGAGAAGTTGCATCCTGGATGAGCAGCAGCTGCCTGAAGATCAACTTGGAGAAAACGGAAGTCCTCGTCCTCGGATCCACACCCTCTGCATGGGACAACACCTGCCATACCCACGGACCGTGCCCGCAACCTCGGCACCATACTCTACTCCTCCCTCACTATGAACCGACAGATCAGCGCTGTCTCTTCCACTTGCTTCAATACCCTGCGCATTCTCCGCAAGACCTTCACATGGATCCCCTCGAATCCAGAATGTCCGTCACCTACGCACTCAAAACCAGCAGGCTGGACTACGGGAACTTCCTCTACGCCGGGATCAACAAATCTCTACTCTGCAAACTCCAGACCATCCAGAACACCGCAGCCAGATTCATCAAGGCCAACAAGACCAAATCACCCAGCACCTGCGAGACCTCCACTGGCTCCCCGTCGAAAAGAGAGTGACCTTCAAGCTGCTCACTCATGCCAACAAATCCCTCCACAACACTGGACCGCAACACCTCAACCAAAGAATCTCCTTTTATGCACCCAAGAGAAACCTCTGCTCCACCGACCTTGCCTTGTCCGAAATCCGACGCATCCGCTGAGCCAGAACAGGGGGAAGAGCCTTCTCCTACATCGCAGCCAAGACCTGGAACAAACTCCCCCTCAGCATCAGACAAAACCCCACACTGCGAGCATTTGGAAGAGCCTCAAGACCTGGCTCTTCGGATCGGACATAGCTGCTCGTACCCCCCTGCCCCCTGAGACTCTCACCGGTGAGTAGTGCGCTTCACAAATCTGGTCTAACCTAGGCAGCTTCAAAACATGCTGTATTCAATAAGTGACTTTGATCCCACCTGCTACTTAGCACAGGTTGACTCCAGTGTTGCTCTTCTTTGCTGCCTCCTATTTGGTTTGCACAGCCGATATGTCAGTAACGTTCCTAGTTGAGGAGCACCGACTGAGCACAGATTAATTCCACTTGATTAGTGCCCATCTACTGCAGTGCAGGTACTATTTCTTCTACCCCACCTACCATTCCCTTGCCCACTTTGCCAATGCGTGGTTTTTTTTGCTTTCACGCTATAGCAATTTATTTTCCGATACATTTTTGATTATTTTAAGGTGCCGCTCGCTAGCTTTAACAGTGCTTGTTTTTTTTAAGGTGTCTGTACACTGCACATGAACTCCATTGAGCAGAAATGTGCAGTATTGCTTTTCAGTATTGGCTGTGTTTGAGAACTTTTGCTTTGTAGCTTCTTTATCTAGAGAGTACACTCCTTAAAGCGATTGACAGTAGAACGTTGTCATAGGCTCGCCTGCACTGCTATCAGCTAGTCAATGGCTAGGTAGTATTTGTAAACTTGAAAGAAGTGTGCTAAAAAATGCAACTTCCTTGTTTAGAGTTTTGCAGCAACGAAAGAAAACAGCATACCTTTCATAAAGAACCAATTCAGAAAAGAGAAAAAGCTAAACACTGAAGCAGCTGAACTTTTATTGGGCTACATCGCTTACTATTAAGAAAGGAAAACTGTCATCTGCAACGAGGAAGCCACGAAAGATATAGCTAAATACATTTTACTGACTGCTTTTTGCCCCTGTGAGGAATTCGGCGGGGCTACCCTCTACAGTATTATTGTGACCTATTTACAGAAGCATATCGAACAAGAAGGTGACAGTTTGAAAATTGTGATATGGACATTTGAATTTCTGGAGCTTGTATCTGTCAATTTTTGTTTTGTTTTTAGTCAGCACTCCATAGGAGTGCACGTTTTTCTGCACCCTCCCTCATGTGCAGCTTCCCTGCGTTCGGTCCTCTATCCTCTTTGACATAGTCGACATATAGAAAGGTTGAAAAATTGCTCCGCTATGTTGACAAGGCTATTCTGCAGATGCATTTTTTTCTGATCTGTATCCGTATGTGGTCAGTTTTAGTGTGGTATGCAGTAAGGTATGTACTGCACAGTATTGGATTTGTATAATGGGTTATTTCTGACGTATGTCCTTATCTTTTGTGTTTCAGTGTGTAACGCATACTTTTTTCTGTGCGTTATATGATTACGTAGGATGTGTGTGCCTCGTAGAGGTTATAATGGGCAGTGGGTGTAATCTAAGTTGTGCATCTTTGTATGCTGCTTTTACACATGTTGTGTGACGTCTATGTGGGCTGAGGTTTTTTTTGCTTAGGTTTTTTGACTGTGCCATCTAAATTTATCATGCGTTATGTAACTTTTCCGAGCGGTCTGGGTTTTGTTGTGCGTCAAGTGTTCCTATACTTTCATTGGACCAAGGAGATCTTGCTGCAGAATTCCTGGAAGTCCCTCTCCATGAACTGCTTGCTCTCCAGGATGTTGTGTTCAGATGGGAAGTCCTGCATGCTGCTTTTCTCCTGCAGAAGCAACTCTGGTACTAGGAATCGTCCAATGAAGAGGTATTCAAAGTAAATGATTGTATAGGAGGGCGTTGAGACGTGCGAAATCTTAGCACTTTTAAGTCTGAGAAAGTAAATGAAAGTGGCATCTCGAAAACAGCAGTTTGAAATTCTATGTGGGGAGATAAGAACAAGAATTACAGCTCTGTTTGTAGAACTCGAAGCCACTGAAAACATCGAGCAAATGTGTGAATTGCTCATAGCGAAAGGGAAAAAGTAGTCCCTAAACAGATCCTAAAATGGGCAAAAGTTAAAGACTGCAAGTAATGGAGCGCCGGTCCCTGGGAGTGAACAACCGACGAAAAGGAGGGACATACGGGAAAGATTAACCACTTGGAAGCAATTACTTTTTAAAGGACACTGAAAGAAACAAATGAAAAGTAATGGGCGGCCTGTAAGCCCACAAAGTATATACATGTCTCGGAGAGACAGCGCAAGGACTGTCTAGGCTTGACCTAATAATATAACTACATTTTTATTGGTGCCCTAACCCCTGTGAACTCTGTCCAGCGATAGTTTCCGTGCTTCTACGTCCCGTAGAAACTATCTTTGTATACCTGTATCTAGTCCCTTTACACCAGGTTATTTGGTCCGCTATGTTACTTGTGTCCCTAAGTACCATATCCAATTATGTCAGGTTCTCTTACTCCTTTTATAAAATCCTTCTCTTGTGCCCAACCATTCGGTCTGCATCCATTGATGGTTTGACCAGACGTCCTACCACTTCCCTCTCTGTTCTTCAGCTCAGACGATAATTGTGTCTTGCACCTATGAGACTGGGCCCAAACGGACTTCTATAAAGCGCGATGTATTTTGGCACTCCTAGTTTAACCGAACATTAATATGTTCTGGGCCTTGGATCAACCTCACTCATACGCTAACATTCATGATTCCAGATAGCATGCACCTCCCCTTTTAAACCCAGCCCTTATCCCTGTAAATCAAGTGTCCTGTCTCCTTTCCTTCTCTGCAGGTTTAAGCTGTCCATCCCTAGGATGATTTTAAATCATGCATCCAACACGCCTTCCTTGCCACAATGGCCTCATATACTCCAGTGGTATGCCTTTAGTGCTCATGCTGGGGGAGGGGAGGGAGAGGAGAGAGGAGAGAGAGGAGAGAGAGAGAGAATGAATGAATATATGGAAGATATGCTGAAAAAAACAAAGAAACACTGGGTAGCTTGAATAGTATGCAAAAACGCCATAGAAAAAAATATATGTCTGATATATATATATTTTTTTTTGTGTGTATATACTCTCACACTCTCTCTTACTTTTTTTCTATGGCGTTTTTGCATTCTGTTCAAGCTACCCAGTGTTTTTGTTTTTTTCAGCATATCTTCCACACTCTCTCCTGCCATAGCTAACTAAGTTCAGTGTTTCACATTACCTGCCCAAATTACGACTGTTTCAGTGCAAACAGAAATAAACTGAAAGACTTTTTTGAGTGATTTATTTAATTTGAAGCGTTGGGTGCATCGGAAGATGCAGTTAAACAAACTCTGGGCAAACTCGATGTTCCTCCCCAAGATGGTTTCTCCTTTCCATCTCAGTCAGACTATAAAGCTGCCTGTCTTTTTCCCACTGCCCAATTCTGTAGCGGAGAGAGACATTGATAGGTAGTTGTCAAAATCGGGCTCATGAATTTCATCAACAGAATCAAGCCCTTCCGCAGGTGAGATCAGCAATTTGTGGCCCTTGCAAAACCTCACAAAGGCTACCTTATTTTTAAGGCAGGTATTGCCAGATGGATAGTCTTAGAAAGTGGATTATTAGTTTGAGTGGATAGTAGCCCACCACAAGTAACAATGTTTCTGATCTTGTTGGCTCCAGGAAAGGTTTCACTAATTTAATCCTCAGCTCAACCTCTAGTAGCTACGGTACAGAGCAGAAATGCTTAACTTAAGTAAATGTGCAACAGATTTAGAAGTACCAAAACAGTTAAAAATTCAAAATA
Organism: Triturus cristatus; assembly: GCF_964204655.1. Taxonomy (NCBI): domain Eukaryota; kingdom Metazoa; phylum Chordata; class Amphibia; order Caudata; family Salamandridae; genus Triturus; species Triturus cristatus. The sequence goes on from NC_140582.1 coordinate 946,325,358, forward strand.
TTTGAAAATACCACTAAAATGTATAAAAGTAGAGAATACGATTGACTGGAGATCTGATTTTTTTTTTTTTTTAATTGTAAATAAAAATAGTGCCAAAAAGCAGTAAGAACAAACCAAACATGGTCATCTGTTTGCTCTTCAGCGGAATCTAGGTGTGATGTAAGGTCAAATGCGAAGAAGCACGTATTGGATACAGAAACCTGTTTGGTAGTTTAATCTTCTACCTTGATCTCCTACCTTGATCTCCGAAACGGAAGTGAAAAATACCCAGCGGCGCAAAGTTGCAGGCTTTGGTCCAGAATTGCTCCAAGAGGCCGAATAGTTGTCAGACGAGGTCCAGGTGATGCTGTTGACATTTGGTGGAAAAGCTCAGAGCAGGACCAACTCAAAATTTGCACCCAAAGAAAGTCCCTCACCAGCTGGATACTTTTGGCGCCATGGCGCCATGAGATTTCTACGTTCGGACGTAGTCACTTATTTGGAGCTTGAATTCCTACAACGGGACAGACTGCAAGCTGACCTCCACAAGGCTGGATACCTTTTCCGTGATGTTGAGCTGAAACTGATTTGCTGCTGCGGAAAAGCTCTGAGCGGGAGCAACCTGAATCTTTGGCCCAGTGGCAACAATCCTTGGCAGGTTTGTAACAGTCCTCAGGAAGTCTTCAGAACCAAAATGTTTCTAAGTTACAGGTTGTTCAGGATGTTACACCTTGACATGCCAATGGTACCAGGACCTCAGGAACAGCACTTTGGGGTCAAGACTCCTGTCACCAGCAGGTTCCAGGGCAAGCCAGTTGGAGATGGCCAGGTGGGCTTGTCAGGAGAAGGAATACTAGCAACCTGTTGTGTCTCTGTAGCTTAACAGCAGGTTCGACAACTGACCCCTGAAGTCCATTTCTTTGCCCAGTGTACAAGTGGGGATCTGTCCAGCCTTTTAGATCTCCTCATAGTTCTCTACAGCAGATGCAGTCAAATCATTTTTCTATCTTCCACAGGTACAGTAGAGTTCTGAAGAGGATGCTCATGAGTGCCATATTTATGCCTGGCACTGGCCTGTGGGAGGGTCTCACTTTTTGCCTCTCCCAACCAATGGAGAAAAAGTTCTCTCGGTTAAACCTACACACTTTGCAGCAGTTCCTGTGTTCTCTTGCAGACAATCCCACAGTGCCCCTCTTTATCCAAATAAAACATGGCAGAACCGTTCTTCCCCTGTGCAGAGCTCCGGTGCCTACCCTAAAGTTGAGGCCAGGGAAATGAGCAACCCCTCCTCTATGGTCATTTAAAACCAGTTCTGGGGGCAGTTCCTTTCCCACTGAGATTGGTGCATGTGTGACTAGGGGGACACATGAGGGCACTGCTCAGATGTTTGCTAACTTTCGCCTATGGCATGGTAGGCCTATCTGAAGATAATTAGGCTCCTGGGCACAACCCGTATGGTCTTCAAAAATCTACTCTCTACACCCAGGACCCGCGTCTAAACTTTAGGAGCAAGGTCGCACTTCATCAAGGGGGCTATTCAGTTCCTGAGGTAAAGTTGGAAACTCATGTAAATGGCCTTCTACAGGTATTGTGCATGGAGAAGTACCGTTTGCAGGATATTTATTACAAATCAGATTTTACTAGTATATTGGTCTTGTAGTTAATATTTTAGCTCAAGAGTGAAATTTGTAGCTGTCTACTATACAGAGATAACAGTATTAATTGTAATATGGTATCGTAGTGCTTTCCTATGGAAGAGCTAACTCTGCTACATCAGAAATAGTTTCTGGGGCCTTGTCACTGCAAGGACCTGTTTAACATTAAATGTTTACATGTCCTGCTTTTAAGTACAATGCACCTGACCTGAGAGACAATAAGGCCTACTTAAGGGTGATTTATTAATATGTAAAAGGAGGCATTATGCTTGTTAAAAGGGGTTATTTAAGCAGGTCAAGTTTGTAGTTTTTAGACAAGCTGCAGTGGTGGGCCTGCAGGCAAGCTTGCAATGCCACTGTAGTGGGTGTCACAATGAGTGCCGCCATCCACTGGTGACATTTAAGTTTCAGGACCTGGGTACACCTTGTAACCTGTACTCTCTCTCTCTCCCCTCCCTCCCTCTCCACCGCCAGCAAACACCACTTTTACAGGTCCTTCTTTGTCCCGTTTTACAGGTCCTGCTTTGTCCTGTTAGGTCATCAGCACTGACGTCCTTTTACACTACCAGGCGCTGATTGCATTAGGAGGATCTCAGGCATGTGGCCCTGGGATGCGCAAAGTTCCAAAAAGAGTTCACAAGCAATTTTGTGCACTTTGAGTGCAGTGATTCCCCAGATAAAGTCAGTGGGGGTTACTGGTGAATGTGAGGTGTGTAGCACATTTTTGAGGTTTCATCCAGGCCTTTACGGAGTTTAGCGGAACTCCGCACAATGACCCCCCCCCCCCCCAAAAAAGCATTAAAAATGCAATAGGTCTTGCCTTTTATTAAGTTAAAGCCATTTGCTTTGCTATATAATACCATTAGCAAAGCAAATGGCTTTAACTTAACCAAAGGCGAGACCTATTGCCTTTTCAATGTTTGTTATAGTTCTGCTGTAAAGAATTTAGTAGCAACCGTGTTTAAAATGTTTGAAATGGCCGTCGTTTGTGCTAACGAGTGCTGTAAACATACAAGTTAGTTTCAGTTTTAGTTAATCGGGTAGCACCGTTAGCCTGTCCTCACCCATTTCCCTAGTCTTTGATAGTGCGGAGAACAAAATCTCTCAAAACTGATATTCGCCATTTTCTTCAGAAGAGTTGCCTCTCCATTGTTTGATCGTTTTACTGCTGCTCTTGAAACATGCTTTCACGAGTAGCTAATTTTTACTTGTCTAATGTGCTGACTATATCAGTTATTTTTCTGGTCTACCATGAAAAAGACTGCAACAAATAGAAAGGTGGACTAATTAATTTGGCCGAGTAGCAGCCGTATAGCGTAGTCCAGTATTTCGTTTCAGTTCTCTTATCGGGCAGGGATTTCATATTTTACGTTTGTATGTATGTTCAAGCCTTTGCGGGCCCGCTTCATCTTACACATGCATGTCGGTGTTTACGTAACTGCGCGCGCTCCGGATCAGTGGAAGGAAATACAATCCCTTCATTCAGGAAAGCTTGGACGAGAGCGGAAATCCTGTCCATATTCCAGGACTGGCCTGTCTGGCATCTGGTACATTTCACCTTGTATGATTAAAGGCAAGGTCACATTCATGACCCCCGGCGGGTCCCCAGACTCTCTAGAAATGATTAAATGATGGGCACGTAAATGCTACTTGTGATTAGGCCTGGGCGGTAAATTCCGTTCCGCTCGCGGAATTTGCGGAATTTGCGTAATTTCGCGTTCCGCGGAGAACGCGAAATTGCTAAAAAGTCTGCTTTCCGCGATTTCGCGAAATTTTTGCTTGTTCGCGATCTCAAAATGCGTGTTCGCGAGATATTTCTCCCCGAGCACGCAAACAGCAATTGTGAACAGGAAAAAAGCATCGCGAACAAGCAATTCCGCGTGTTCGCGGAATTTCTGCGTGTTCGCGGAGATTTTTTACCGTTTCGCGGAGATTTGCGTAACGCAATTCCGCAAATTCCGCCCACCCCTACTTGTGATCCGTTCACTGGAGTGAGTTTTTGTGCGCGCGTGAAGGGTGTGGGCGCCTTATCACGGGAATATGGTGGTCATGTGCAACTCGGGGTCTAGCGGGTTGTGAACTGGACACGGCCTCTGGCTACAGAAGCAAAGGGTCGGTCACGACAGCCTGTGGCCTCCCTCCCCACGTATGTAACGGTGAGATTTGATTTCTTATGCGTTGGTATGTTACATAAAATGAACTCGAAGAAGGTTCTCGGTGTAACGGCAGGTAATGGTAATGGTCGTGGTGTAGCCATTTGGGGTACGAAGCTGATGTTTCCAATTTATAAAGGATTGTTGAAACAGTTTTCCAATCAGTATTCCATGTTGATTACCCTGATTAAAATACTATATTGCGAAATGTTTGACCTGCTGCACACAAGTAAAACCTAGAGCTGTCCGAGTGTATTTCATGGTGAAGAACTAATGGCATTGATGAGAGCTCGGCATGATGGACACATATAGACCGTTGTATCTATCAGCAGCATGGTCCTCATGGAAATGTGTATTAAACAAGTAAGGCTGAAAACTTGCGAAATAGTTTATATTTTTAGTAAATAGTCAGAAAACCTTCTGACAGTTCAGTGTAAAGCATTAAGACGCGGGAATGGCCTGCACGGTGGGTGCCCTTAAGGGCAGTAACGGCCTCGATTTCAGGTGCACATTCGAGCAATGGTCTGCCCGGCACCGTAGGAGACGGATTGTGTGGATACACAGTGTATTATCCCCGCTTCACTTGTCCTCATTTAAACCATATCGTGGTGTGAGAATGAGGCCACAAAGAGGTCTTGGCGCTGTTAAACACTAGTAAGATAAATTCCAATCCGGAAGGAGCGATGTCAAATCTACAAAAGTACTCGTGGTCTGCGGCAGCAGTATAGGGTATTTAAGGACATATTGCCGTACGTGAATTTAGTCATTTAGTGGCGCTCGTAGTGTATAAAGCTAAGGTGCCCATTGGAGGAATTCCTTGTTTAACAGAGGTGGGAACTCGGATGGGGAAGGTAATGGGGGCTGCATAAAAACGCAAGATTGAACAGTCCTTCTCCTCTTGGTCTGTTTGCCATGCGACCTCTCATATTTACCAGTTCCAGAGGAGGGTGTTACCATGAATCTATTTAACCCTTAGTTGCAGAGCTTTCCTCACTTTAATTGCAGCGTCAGGATTAGATGCATCTTCAAATAACAGGTGCAATAACGTTACATTGTTAAATTGATTGCCAATTAAAAAAACGTGTTTAAACAAAAATGTACACCACACAGTGTCCTGGCGCCGTGATAACTCTCCGTATATAATACAAAGAGAGATAATTCTGAATCCTTGCGACATGTAGATATAGTGTTAGAGCGGAAAGAGTTTGATAATTCCAAGCTTTGTTGAAAGAGGGAAATCTCTGCCACCCGCAGTAGCACAGTTTATCATAGAGAATAAGATGTGCTGAATGAAGAGAGAAGTGTTCTGTCTGGCTGGTAAATTGGGAAAAGACTTTGTATTTAAGAGGGGCCGGTATGATAAAAAGCATTAAACGAGATGCAGAATTTTGAGGAACCCATGTTTCTCCACCGGAAGCCAATGGAGTGCTTTCAGATGTGAGTGAGCGGTGACACTGTCTGTTAAGGACTCAGATGAGTTGTATAGCGGAATACTGAACATTTTGAAGTCTTTGAGATATTTTGGCAGTCCCAGAACAAGGAAATTTGAGTAGCCCTGCGCCTTTAAAGTAGGATGCCTGGTCTTTAAATCTTTACATGGCCAGTGCCCTAAATTCAATCAATCAATCAATCAATTCATCGATAGTCTTATCTAAAGGTACTCTCCTTCACGTAACCTATGCTCGGCTCACCTCCATCTCCTGGCAACTCCCGCCTTCAAGCTGAAGCGACAAGTGGCCTGTAGGTTCGCAACTCTGGCACCAAGACTCTTTCATTCCTTTCCCCTGGAAACTAGATCATGTACTGATCTGCTGAGCTTCAGAAAATCCCTCAAGACATGGTTGTTCACCCAGGCATATGAATAAACTCCAACTGGGTTCGGCTAGTCCTAGACACAGCGCCATGAAACCAACCGGTGTATGTGCGCTCTATAAGAATTTTATAACATAACATAACAGCTTCACCTTTCCAGAGCCTGTCCAATCGTGCCATGGACATGCCCCGCATGAGCGCAGCCATCTTGCTACTACAGTCCACTGTACTGGCGAGGCGTCGGGCCTAGGCGACGTCCAGAGGAAAACGTGGCGCGTAGCTATGACGCCATCTTAGACGGGAACATTCTGGTTCTCTTTGGACTTTCTGTAGCCATCTTACCATGGTATAGCTTCTGGGTCTGTTAGGCAACTGCAGCTGTTTTAGACTGTATCCTTCACAGTAGCCGATAGTGACATCTTTACTATAGGCATATTGCTTATTCCCCGAACAATAGACTTCAAGTGTGTATAACTTGGATGGTGCACAGAAATGATTAAAGCGTTAACTCCCCGAGTTTTTTATGCGTTATTTGGGTACTTCTATTCCTATACTTTGGTGCGCATTCCAGTGTTAATAGGTTTTTGGTATTGAGTAGGTGCCTGGTGCATTCAAGGGTTTTAGGTACTTTGAAGAAGCGACTTGTGGCACGTCGACATTTTAGCAGTGTTGCATTGTAGCACTGTGCAGACTGAGCACTAGCAGCTGAGCCAGAGCCCCCAAGCCTGCTGGGAGCAGCACGCACCGAGCTGCCACTGCAGCTGTAGGTGCATTATTATAGCAGCTTCCGGCACTTGACAGCTGAGTTCCTATAATGCTTGACATTGCGTTTCAATTCTGTGATGCGGACTACCACGCTGCAATGCTTTAGTCTAACGTCTGATGCGTGGTACTTGTCAGGGCTGCCCTAGGTTGCACACAGAGGTAGTGGCTCAGGGGTCCTGATGATCTCAGTGGGACACCTGTTTGCGTCCTACACCAAAGGTTGTCAAAATCAAAGATCGCTCCTTTGAAGGAGTTTGAAACAACGCGTTGCAGTTTATCCGAAGCATGATAGCAAAGAGACCCACCTTGATCTTGCATTGAAGAAGGGAGCTCTTCGTGTAAAGGCATAGGCCGAGTAGCGGGTCGTTGGTATAGGAGACCAATCTGAAACCGGAGTAATTGGTCAGACTCAAAAAAGAGCATGCCTACATTAAGATGAAACTGTGTGGGATTGAGGGCAGAGTCTTGAGCAACCCATATGGCCTTAAATAGAGAAACAGTGACAGGCTGAGAGTGGTTAGAGAGCAATTAGGTGAAACAGTTGAAGCCATTGTCACGCCCCCAAATCTCTCAGAGATGTGCCTGTAGTATGGGGTCAGAACAAAGTGCCTGTGAGGAGTGTAGTCATAATTGTCAGCCAGTGAAGAGTAGAGATGACCACCTTGATGTTTGGGAGCTTGTAAAATGTGATTACTATAGTAGACAGTACGAGCGGAACAAATGTTTTTTGTAACTGCGGAAAGGTTCCTTCTATGATTCCACCACTTTGGCAGGGGCAGAAATGGTGAATTGTCAGAGCTGAAGTTGTTTACAGTGTAAAAGTGCTTCAGAACACCAGGGGGAGGCGAGAGTTGCCCTGTACTGAAACACTCGTTTAAGAGAGATGGAAACTTGATAGACTAAACACATGCAGACTTCAACGTTTTCGTTACTAAACTCAATAATAAAAGAAAGAGCAGGAGAAGAAGTACTAAGTGAGTCAGCCACTTTATCCACATATAGCTTAGATGTGAGAAGCAAAGGTGGGCATATTTGACTCGTAGATGTGGACAGCAAAATGAAAGAAAATGGCGTGATGCTCAGTCCATGACAGGAACAAGTGAGAAGAATGAGGAATAACACTAGGTCTGTAAATAGTTAGGTCAAATGTGTGACTCTTGTTTAACCTCAGACCGTTAATGACTTACTAAAGATTGAAAGTTGACCAAGTATCAATTAAGTTAATAGTTGAGTATTATGGTGGATCATCAATGTGTAGGTAAGTCCTTACGTACTAAAATAATTTGATTTGCATGCAGGTGTTAGAAGTGAGATTGAAGGTTTTTAGCAAACTGGACAGCTTAAAAAGGTGAACTGTAAACAAGAAATGTTTTTATAGTGAATTTCTGTCATACTCACTCAAACTTAGAAGTCGTACTGGTTGTCCAGAACGCACTAAATATATTCTTAGATGTTAAGGTACAAGCGGACATATTGATTAAGTGACCAAACGTGGTCCAAATCCTGGCTGCCCGGTTGGGGGAGGACAGTGAAAGCTTTGATTTACAGCTGCCCTCGTTTGCTTCTCATGCTGTGTACTGTTGCTGTAACTCACCACTGCACTGTTTGTTTATATAGAACTGATAAAGGTTTAAAACAAAGCCCTAACATGGTGTGCGGCGATGGACTGATGTTCAAAACTGGAGGTACCTATGTTTGCAGCAATTGCCCACAGAAGCATAGTAGAATTTGAGGGAAATGCAGGCCTATTATGACCTCCCCGGATTGTGGTTTGTCTTATGGTTTCTTTGGTAACACGCCAAGTAGATATCATCTTATATTGTGGCAGTGTGTATCCTGTTTTCACTTTGTTGTATTGTACATCTCATTAAATCAATAAAATCTTGGTTACTAAAAATAAAAGTGACCAAACTTGCAATTTGATTACTAATTGATTGCATAGAATTATGCACCTTAATCTGTATGTATTACAGGAGTTGTAGATGCCTATTTTTAGAACACGGGTTGTTTTATTAATTGAAAGTTTAGTTTGTTGCAACTTTCTTTTTTCCAGTGATCTCAAAAGCAACATTATAACTACAATTGAACCAGGAACCTTTGTGGGTCTTTCATCACTGAAAAGACTGTAAGTATTTTCAGAATTTCTCTATGCGTTGTGAAAATGATAGGGCTTTACACTTATGGCCAATTTAATTGCTTCAGTTGTGGCTTATGTACTACCATGTGAGAGAGCTACTGAAAAATCCGCCCTGTGGTTGAATGACAGGGGAAGAGTGGTGCCCCGTCAGCTGCTGCATTGCAGTTGGGATCATTTTTCAAAAATGCCTATAAGTGTACAAAGCAGGTGCAAGCAGGACCAAGAATCTTTGGTCTAAACTCTGGCATATCGACAACTCCCAAGATTACCCACCTATCCCTCACCAATACTCTACATGTGTAAATCTGTAGAAGTGAGTATTTTTCTCAACAGTCTCCCCAGCACATGCACATACACCTGTACCTGCCTCCTTAGCGTAAAGAAAAATCTGCCTAAGACTTAGCATACAGCGGCTTAACATCATACTTGCCTCCTTTAAGAAGAGCCTTGTACCAGACTTCCTACAGAATATTCAAGCCCATAATCTCTTTAAAAAAATCTGTGTATCCAAACAATTTCACACCGATACCAATATCCTTTTTCTATCCAGAATGCTTTAAAACTGAAATGGTTATTTTATGGACCATGGATAGTCCTGTTTACTTATTTGGCTAGAGCAGTATGCATCGTTCAACTGTATTAACCTCAATATTCAAATTGGGAGGCTACAAATAAAACTTTTTATTAAGGATTCCGTACTGTAATGGATCTTGTTGTGTCTTAGAAACAAGAAAATAGACATTCATATGGGCATCAGCTACTCTCCACTTTACACCACCCTGGATGGTGGACCACAAGCGCGGGGTTCATCCTCATTGGCATTTAACTTATATAAGGGATAGTGATTCTCCTAATTACCATGCAACGAAAATCTAGATTTCATTAGAGACACGGAGGCTAACATTATGCATTAATCTTTTAATGCGAACTCCACACAGCCACTTTAAAGTATGTCACTGTGTTAATTGTTCTAGAACATAATGCAGTTAGGCTATAATAGGCATGCATTCAGTACCATCTGCCTCTTTTACATGTGGATAAAGTTATTGGCATGTATTAGGAAAGATTTGCAAAACATATGGTAAGACAGGCATTCTTGTTGAAGAAATGCCGAAACAGGAAACCGAATGAATGGACAGCGAACTAGGATGATGTAATCCGAATAAACTGGATAATAGACTCTGTAATCCATTGCTTGGTATTTTCCAGGCGGTTATGTGGTAGACTTCTGGATTATTCAAAATTGTCTGAAATAAAGGATTGCTATTAGATCAGACTTTTAGAATTAAGGGTTAATTTTGAGCAAAGCAATCTACAAGACTTGAGCTTTTTTTAAATTTCCTTAAAATGCATACATTAAGCATTGAAACACAGAATTAATAAAGTATTGCATTTTTAAGACTTAATTCTGCTGTACATTACATATGTATGTGTATAATTATATGTTTAGTTTCTTTGATTGATGATTAGCCTTTGTGTCTTTAATGAAATCTAGTTTCTCTTGGCATGGTAATTAGGAGAATCGCTATTTCATTACAAGACCAGAGGCTACCATTATGCATGTTGGTAGCCTTGCAGAACTAACGAGGATGTGTCCTAATGGCTAGGGCGTTTGCCCTCAAATATGGGGAACCGGGTTCGAATCTGTTCAAATGTAAAATCTGATTCTCTCGTTTCTTGATTAAGCAATGCGTCATCCATTTTTCACCCCTGCCCTACTTCTAGCCTGGCTCTATCCTGGACACCGCATCTGTATAAACATGAGTAAAGAATCTAGATTGGGGCATTGAAGGCTGTGTATATTCGTCTTGTGCTGGTCCAAGAATTTCACCTCTAGCTGCACAATACCCACGGCCGTCCATCTTAATCGTGGTCCCAGTTCTGAAAACCAACAAAATAGAACTGGAGTCCTATTCCATTATTCCTAGCTGAAGTATTCAGGCGACTGGCCTGCTTTGAACACTCTAATTATTTCAAAATAAACACTTCGGACCTCCAGGACAATCAGCCAAGAGCATCAAGGGGGCGCCGAGAGGTAGGGCCTGGGACAGGCGGCAGCTTGCCTCACGGCAGACCGCCAGCTCGATCCCAAGATCCAACTATCCATCCGGGCACCACGCCACACTTTGTACCACGGGACAGAGCCCCGGGGGTGGGGGGGCGTCCTGGCCCGTCCGCCTGGCAGCTGAGGAACGCCATCTGAGAGGGGTTCCGGTGTACCCGACTCCCGGAGCCCTGGCTTGGATTGAGGAGGCAAACGAGCCCTCATCTGGACTTCCGGGGCAGCCTGGCCATCCGGTCGTCCTATTGGAAAGCATTGTACGTGACCATATGGCCGAGGAGGAAAAGGCACAACCAGATGGCCGGGCCTGAAGGACGACAAGCTGCCAGCATGAGCCTTTGCAGGAGGGCTCCCGCCTGCCCTTTGGAGGGTTCGGGGGCTCTGCGTCCCAGGGGCTCGGAGACCCCGGCTGGGCCTCAGGCCCGGGGCTGCGGACGGGGGTCCCCGGCAGACCTCTGACCTGGGGTCCCCCAGGCACCTTGACAGGCGGGCGAAGCAGGAGGGAGGCCTGCCCAGGCTTGACGGAGCCCTGTTCTGGAACCATGGCAGGGCAGGGGGACGGAGCCCGGTCCCCAGGGCCCGGCTGGAGGTCCCAGGCCAGCATGCGCAGGGGAGGCCTCCCCAAGGTCCGCATCCTGGACACACTGCCACGCAGCAGGCCCGAAGATGGAGCCTGGGTTGGGGAGGGCAACCTCCACCCCTGGGCCACCAAGGGCCCCCGCCGGAGCTCCTGAACCCAAGCCGAGCTGTGGAACGCCAGACGGGCTCTGGGCCCATGGCGGAGTGGAGGATGGAGCCCAGTGTAGGGTGCGCCCGGCCAGAGCTTTTGGGCCCGGACACCCAACGGAGGACCGCCCGGGCCCGATGGAGCCTATCCCGGGCACTTTGCCATGCGGCGGGCCGGAGGACGGAGCCCCAGACAGGGGGTGGGGGTTTACCCGGCCCTAGCCCATCCGTTTGCCGGCTGAGAGCCCCCATCCCGTGAGGGGTTCCGGGGTACCATGTCCCTAGTAATCCTGGAGGAAGGATATCCCCTTTTCTGGTAACCCATGCGCACCGAGTGAAGGAGAGGTCCCAAGGCACGGACGCGCCCGACCTCCCGGAGCCCTGGCTGGGATCGGAGAGGCAATCGAGCCTTCATCGGGACTTCCAGGGCAGCCCGGCCATCTGGTCGCCACATTGGAAAGCATTGCTCGCTACCAGATGGCCGAGAGGGAAAAGGTGCGACCAGCTGGCAGGACCCGAAGGACGACCATCAGGCCTCCCTGCGCCTTAAAGGAAGGGCTCCCGCCTGCCCTTGGAGGGCTCGGGGGCTCTGCTTCCCGGGGGCTCATCAGAGCCCTTAGCTGGGTCTCTGCACGGGGCTGCGAGGGGGGCCCTGACGGAACTCTGGCCAGGGGCCCGCAGGCACCTTGTCACGCTGGCGAAACGGAGGAGGCCTGCCCTGGCCTGATGGACGCTCGTGATGCGCACCCAGACCCTCGGCTGGCCGCAGGACGTGGGCTCCCGCACCCCAGGGCCCGCCGGAGCCCAGGCCCCGGAACCGGTCCCCGCTTCTGAACCCAGCCAGTCCGAGGAGGTGGGGAGCCTCCCTGGGCACAAGGGACCCCTGTCCCGGGCAGACTGACCCTGGGCAGGCTGGAGGCTCTCACACCCCAGGCCCTGCCCGAAGCGCAGGCCCCTGGCCCGGTCCCTGCTCCTTAACCCAGCCAGGCCGGGGGGGGGGGGGGGGGGGATCTGGGAGCCTGTCCGGGCACACGGGACCCCCGTCCCGGGCACACGGACCCTCGGCTGGCCGCAGGACATGGGCTTCTGCACCCCGGGGCCCGCAGGAGCCCAGGCCCCGGGCCCTGCTCCTGTGGAGGTGGGTGGTGGAGCGGAGTTCCAAGGAGTTTTTTCATAACTCTGTGGAACTCTGTGTAGTGGCACTACGCAAGCTCTGCCCAGGGTTAGTTATGAGTTCAGGGTCAAGGTTTGGGGTTAGGGAAACCTTATTTAGAATGACCGGTCTGGAGCATTCAGGTCGGAGGAGATTTTGTCTCTCCCTCCCTAGAGGATTTCTTAGCCACTTTGTAATATTTGTCCACGTGGTCTTGGTGCCACCACTCTGCACTTCTAGGGTGTTTTATGTTGTTAGGAGAGAACATTTGTTGTTCGAGAGAGTCTAGTATTATGTCTTTCGATGTGGAGAGGCGTCCTTATTGAGGAGTGCGTCGGCATCTAGTTCTCTCTGTTACAGATCAAATATATATTCATCTAGTAACTCCTCCGTTCAGAGAGCTAACTTCTTCCAGTGCATTTTCTTGATTCTTTTGGTGATCAATGAGGGTACCAGTTCCGTTGTGTGCACTAGTAGGGTTTGTGTCGCGTAGGACACCCATCATTCTTGAGGTGCTTAGACCTCCACTGATTCTTTGGGTGCTTAGACCTCCTCTGAAAGTTTCGGTGCTTAGACCTCCTGTACATTTTGAGGAACACGGAGCTATTGGAATGTCATTGGGAGAAGCACCCTTTAAGTGTTTGGTCTTTTAAAATCTTTTTCCCCTTTGAATGGGAAATTTCTGACTCTCCCCCAGACATTGAGTGTGGGTCGAGTTCCTCCTCAGAGAGGATGGTTCTTTTATTGCTCATGACCTGTTGTAAGGTCTCTCGCACGCATTCTTGTTGTATTAGTTTTTTTAGGAGCTCCTCATTTAGATTGTGAGGGATTTCTGAGCTTTGACTGTCCTCTGACATGATGAAAGTTTATTTATTTATAGGTGTTAAATTGAATAATTAAAGGGGGGTCTTGTACTAAATAGCGTGTGCTGGGCTAAAGCTCTCTCTCTATTGGTCTTATTGGTTTAAACTCAGTGTCCTCCTTTTTAACCTTACCTCGGGGTTTTATAGGAGTAATCTCTTTTTGGGATGCTTTTTTCTACTTGGAATACTCACTGGAGTTTGAGAAAGGGGGATTTTACAACTGGTCTTTATCAGCTGTTTGTTCGAAAAGCAACTGTCAAAGTTGCGCAAGCGAGCAGCTGCGTGTATTGCAGCTTGGGGCGTTGTTGTCCACGTATTGTTCTCTAATGAACCCTCTCCCGGTGTGCTCTAGTGACAAAATGCGTTGGGAGAAGCCAGATCCTTAATTTGGCGCTGATTGCTTTCGGTAGAAGGCAGGCAGCGACTTGAATAATTGGAGTCTCAGTGGGGATCTGCTTGCCTGCGATCTGAGGAAGGAAGTGACTGTAGCAACGGTGTGATAAGATATACCAGCGCGCCGGTTGATTCGTGTTTGGGTAGGAACGGAGAGCAACCATAGATTGGAAGCTCAGCCCTTGTCAAAAGGAGTGTTATAAAAAGTGCATGATATGGTAAATGCGTAGTATGGCAAGATTATACACCAGAAATGAGATTTATCAAAAAGGGGTTATACAGAAGCGATATTGTACATCACAAATGGCAATTTATCAAATCTGTGTTACAAAAGAGCTATATAAAGTCAAAACTGTTTAATTTGTTTAAAATACAGTAAAGTAATAATAGAGAGGTACTTATCTGTGTGGAACTGCATTTAAAAGAGGCAGATGGTACTGAGTGCATGCCTATGATAGCCTGATTCTATTATGTTCTAGAACAATCTACACTATGATGTGTTACTTTAAAGTGGCTGAGTGGTCTGCACAAACTGAGATGTCTTACATGGACACATTTGTAGTGACCAGACTGCTCAGTGCACTCCGCTCAGCCATCCCTTATTTCCCCTTTCCTCCAGTTGAGTTCACACCACTTACTCTGCTTATAACCGACAAAGAAGGGGCCCACTTGGTCACCAAATTTTACCGAGCATGCATGGCGCTCAAACAAGTGCAGGACAGGGGGATGAGACTCTGAGGGGAGGACGATATGGGTCAGCCACTGACGGACAAGGAATAGGCCTGTTGTCACAAACAAATAAAGAGGTGTTCGAGGCATATGAGCTGCAGATCACACACTTAGGATAGTAGATCGCCATCTGGTGTTGGGCTTGGATGCTTGCAGGTTGTTGTTGTCTTCGGAAGAAGTCTTTGGTCACGAGATAGGTGACTCCTCCCTTGGACTACAGTGCGCATGGGCATCCACTCCATCCTCAGATTGTTTTTTTCCGCCATTGGGTTCGGATGTAACTTTTCCACTCCGGTTGAAAATCTCAAATACAAGATTTTCGAAGCGAAAAACTTCTAACAACTACATCGAAGCACCTTCACTCGACATCGAATTCATCAGCTCGATTCCGGACGTCGACGCGGGCGATTGGGCCTATCCACGCCGTGAGGCCTACGGCTCATGGAAAGGACGCAGTTTAAAAAATGCCCCCAGTGTGGAGCAAAATTTCCGCACAGTGACCATCACAAAGTCTGCAACCTGTGCCTATCACCGGAACACGACGAAGCCAGCTGTCCAGCCTGCGCAGCATTTCGATCCAAAAAGACCATTCGGGGTCGAAGAGCTCGACGCCATATCATGGCACACAAACCAGCCCCGGAACCAGGAAAAACATCTTTGATGAGGGTCCCGATGTCCCGGAAGAAGATTCCGAGGAACTTCAAATCATCTCCGAAGCAGACGACTCAGACAACCCCATTACTCCTGGGCAACGCGTGAATACCACTGCCCCTGCCCCTCCAAAACCAAAGGCATTGGTCAAGACTTCGCCAGCTGACCTCAGTCGAGACCGAAAACACCCTTCAGAAGCCCCACCTCCGGGCTCTGCTCCGAAGAAACATAAGCCTTCCGGTGGCTCGGGCACGAGCAAACCGCATGTAATTGTACCCCCGGCACCTTCGGCTAGAAGACAAAAAACCCCTCAGCACCAAAATCTGATCCGACACCCTCGGCACCGAAAACATCGAGGACCATTGATAAACCGGCACCGAAGCCTTCATCGGCACCGAAGCCTTCATCGCCACCGAAACCTTCATCGGCACCGAAACCACCGGCTAAGGACTATAATACACCTCCTAAAGCCAAAGACTCGACCGATCAACCAAAACCTCCAGCAGAACCGAAAAGATCGGCGCCAAAATCTGTTCCTGAAGAACAACAACTTTTCTATCCAGATCAAACACAAAAAAGGATCTATATTAATCCAAAGACTGGACATGTCACTGCAGTGCCATGTAAGAAACGGAAACTGAACACAACACCTGCCCCAGTTCCTATAAGAAAGAAGGACTCTGCAACATCACCTATTCCTCCTTCCTCTCCCATACGACCTTCTACCCCACCCCCTCTGCCTACACCACCCTTCCCTCTACCATCTCCATCACATACACCACCTCCACAGAATGATGATGATGACCTAGGGGGAGGGGGGGATCTTGGTGATCCTAATGATCCGTTTACGGATCCAGATACCGCACCATTGGATGATTGGGCATAACCTCTACCAGATATGCCTGACCCTACACCATATCCCTCCAAACCATCACCTCCAGATGACCACCTAGGGTTTGGAAAACTAGTAAACAGGGCAGCACTTTACCATGGCGTCACAATGCACTCCGATGCACCCGAGGAAGATTTCCTCTTAGACACGTTTGAACAGTCTCTGAAAACAGTACAAATTCTACCTATGATTAAAGGTGTCACAAAACACGCCACAGAAGTATTTAAAGACCCCGTCCGTGCTAGGGTGATTTACCCAAGAATTGAGAAAAAATATAGACCTGCCCCAGGTGATCCTTGTTACATCAAAGGACAGCTCCCTCTGGATTCTTTGGTCGTTTCCAACGCAAGGAAACGCGCCAACTCCCAAACCACGGGAGATACACCACCCCTGACAAAGAATCTAAACTATTAGAAGCCTCGGGCAAACGAGTAGCAGCACAAGCTGCTAATCATTGGCGTATTGCCAACACCCAAGCCCTACTAGCACGCTATGATAGGGCTCACTACGATCAGTTGGAGAATCTGCTACAACACCTGCCAGACCAATACAAGACCCAGGCAAATTACCTTATACAAGAGGGAAAACTCATCTCAAATGCGTCAATTAAATGCGCACTTGACGCCGCCGACACTGCCTCTAGAGCAATAAACACAAGTGTACTCCTCAGACGCCATGCCTGGCTACGCATTTCAGGCTTTAAGCCAGAAGTACAAAGTACCGTACTCAGCCAACCATTTAACCAAGAACAGCTATTTGGGCCAGCAGTAGACACTGCACTCGAAAAAATGAAAAAAGACACCGAGACTGCTAAGTCCATGAGAGCATTGCAGTCTCCACAACCACGTGGCTCCTTTCGGCGCTCCTTCTACAGAGGAGCCTCCAAGAATATGGGAGCAAACACCTCCTCTACCTTCAAAACCTCTCAACAAACATCCCCCAGTAGAGGATAATTTAGAGGAGGATATAGAGGAAACAACACCAAGGGACGAGGTCGAGGCAATACCAACACCCGTACCTCCCCTCGCCACAAAACACTGACTTTCCTCCACTCCCCACAGACCATTCCACTCCATTCGGGGGAAGACTCAAACAGTTCCTACCTGTCTGGAACTCCATCACAACAGACAAGTGGGTAAGACAAATTATCCAGTATGGTTAGTGCCTGGAACTCCCCACTACCCCCCCACGCATACCACCCAAGTAGCATTCCATGTCACCTGACCATCTTACGCTCCTCAAACAAGAGGTTCTCTCATTGCTTCAAAAACACACAATAGAACCAGTTCCCTTACAACATCAGGGTACAGGGGTATACTCACTGTACTTCCTAATCCCCAAAAAGGACAGGACTCTAAGACCAATACTCGACCACAGACCCCTAAATCTCTATATAAACTCAGATCATTTCCATATGATCACTCTTCAACAAGTGCTCCCACTACTTCCACAAGGCGATTTCCTTGCAACGCTAGATCTCAAGGACGCTTATTTTCACATTCCCATACATCCTGCTCACAGGAAGTACCTAAGGTTTGTGGTGGACGGACAACACTATCAGTTTACAGTCCTTCCATTCGGGGTAAGAACTGCACCCAGAGTATTCACCAAATGTCTAGCAGTTGTAGCAGCGCATCTCAGAAGACAACAAATTCATGTCTTCCCGTATCTAGACGACTGGCTAATAAAAGACAACTCATTCAACAAATGCTTTCTACACACTCACCAAACTATTCAACTCTTACACATCTTGGGATTCACAATAAACTATCCAAAATCTCATCTCCAACCCTCCCACATACATCAATATCTGGGAGCCACCATAAATACCTCCAAAGCCCTAGCATATCCCAGCCAGGATAGCCAATATACAAGCTCTAATCGCAAAATTTCAAACCCAACACTCCCTTCCAGCAAGAGTGTTCATGCAGCTCATAGGCATGATGGCGTCATGCATCTTCATTGTGCCTTATGCAAGACTACAAATGCGTCCCTTGCAAAAATGTCTAGCACGTCAGTGGAATCAGGCTCACGGACAACTAACAGATCTGGTGTTGGTGGACAGCCGCTCACATCGCTCTCTAAAATGGTGGAAAACAAAAAACCTGTCCAAAGGGCGGCCGTTCCTCGAGCCTCTTCCACAAATAGTGCTAACAGCGGACGCATCACTCACGGGATGGGGAGCCCATCTCCTAGGACACACCACTCAGGGCAAATGGACCACTCAACAGAAAGTGCTCCATACCAATTACCTGGAACTACTGGCAATATTCCTAGCACTAAAATCATTCCAAATACATCTCCAGAACAAAACTGTCCTCATCCGTACGGACAACATGACAGCCATGTATTATATACAAAAACAAGGAGGCACACATTCTCTCCAGCTGTCCCAGCTCCCTCAGAACATTTGGAGATGGGCCGTTCCCCAGAACATATACCTACTTGCAGAACACCTTCCAGGCGCTCACAATCAGATTGCCGACCTGTTAAGTCGACAGACTCAACAGATCCACGAATGGGAATTACATCCACAAGTCCTACTCCCCTTTTTCCAACAATGGGGCCAACCAGACATAGATCTGTTCCCCACACACGAAAACGCAAAATGCCCAACCTTCGCCGCCAGGTTTCCCCACCCACAGTCGAAGGGCAATGCAACATGGATGAACTGGTCAGGCAGATTTGCGTATGCTTTTCCGCCTCTCCCACTCATTCCATTCGTGGTACGCAAGCTCCGGCAACAGTCTCTCAAACTGATCCTAGTAGCTCCCACATGGGCATGCCAGCCCTGGTTCACAACACTGCTGGAACTCTCTCTAGTTCCACACCAAAAACTGCGCCTCTCCCCGTCCTTATTAACCCAGAACCATGGAGAAATCAGACACCCAGATCCAGGTCAACTGAATCTAGCGATCTGGCTCCTGAAGTCCTAGAGTTCGGTTACCTCAACCTACCACCAGACTGCATGAATATTATAAAAGAGGCCAGAGGACCTACCACTAGAGCCTGCTACACTGCAAAATGGAAAAGATTTGCCATTTACTGCACTAACAATGATATACGCCCACTGGATGCATCCATCCAGAACATCATTTGCTACTTACTACACTTGCAAAGATGTAATTTACCGTACTCATCCATATGGCTCCACCTAGCAGCATTAGCAGCCTACTTACAAAATCGACAACACTTGTCACTATTTAGAGTACCTGCGATTAAAGCCTTCATGGAAGGCCTTAAGAGGATTATTCCGCCCAGATTACCACCCTCTCCAGTGTGGAATCTAAACATTGTTCTTACAAGACTCATGGGACCCCCATTTGAACCTATGCATAAATGCGAACTGCAGTTCCTCACATGGAAAGTGGCTTTCCTTATTGCTATCACATCCCTTAGAAGGGTAAGTGAAATCCAGGCTTTAACCATACAAGAACCATTCCTACAATTACACCGCAGCAAAGTGGTTCTTAAAACAAATCCGAAATTCTGCCAAAAGTCATATCTCTGTTCCATCTTAACCAATCAGTTGAGCTACCAGTGTTCTTCCCAAATCCAGACTCGGTAGCTGAAAGAGCTCTTCATACCTTAGACGTTAAAAGAGCCCTGCTTTACTACATTGACAGAACCAAATCATTCCGCAAAACCAAACAATTGTTTGTTGCTTTCTCTCCACCACATAAAGGCAACCCCATTTCCAAATCCGGGATAGCCAAGTGGATAGTTAAATGTATCCAAATATGCTACCACAAGGCTAAACGCACACTATCAGTTCCCCCTAGAGCGCATTCCACACTCAAAATAGGGGCTTCCATGGCATTCTTAGGAAACATTCCCTTAGAAGATATTTGTAAGGCAGCCACATGGTCTACAACACACACCTTCACTAAACACTACTGTGTTGACGTGCAAGCAAAACAACAAGCTTCTGTAGGTCAGGCTGTCCTTAAAACCTTATTCCAAACTGCTGCAACCGATACAGGTGACCACCGCTAGGGGAGACACTGCTATATAGTCTATCCTAAGTGTGTGATCTGCAGCTCATATGCCTCGAACGGAATATGCTACATCTGTTCTTGGCATGTAGAGCTGCAGAGCCAAACCTGCCCACCCACCTCCCCTGGACCTGTATCTGTTCCAGCATCGTCTTACTTAGACATTACACATGGACATCTCTCTTTTTACAAACTACATCATTTCCCATCATGACAAAAAACAATTTGAGGATGGAGTGGATGCCCATGCGCACTGTAGTCCAAGGGAGGAGTCCCCTATCTCGTGACCAAAGACTTCTTCCGAAGACAACAACAACCTGCAAGCATCCGAGCCCAACACCAGATGGCGATCTACTATCCTAAGTGTGTGGCTCTGCAGCTCTACATGTCAAGAACAGATGCATACTGGTAAGTAGCATATTCCTATCCCTCAACCTAAGACATAAATTGCTCCATTTCAAGTTTATATTCCAGGTTTACATAACTCCATGACAACTGACCAAGTATGACCCCACCAAATTGTCCAGCTGTCCAAAGTGCCAGGCTCCGGACGCAGACTTTGCACACATGACATGGACATACCCCCTCGTGGCTGCATATTAGACGGACGTGTTCCGATCCTCTCTGACATGGTCTCCATGCCGCCCCCCCCCCCCCTCCCCCAAAACTGGCCTTGCTGAGAATAGTCCGCGATATAAAACTCTGCTACCACAGGTTCATCGCCATAGCACTGCTGTTAGCGAAAAGGGAAATTGTGCTACAAACGGTCACCAAACAAACAACATCCCATGAAGGAAGCATGGCCCCGAAGCATGTTGTATTGAAACATTCAGCCCGAAATATATGCTACACTCCAACCTCACGACCTAAAGACGTTTGGCATACTTACCGCAGTTACCTACAATAAACACAGCACACCTCTCCAACTCTCTCTCCTACACACCAATTGGCACCAGACAGATCCACACCTACAGCACCTCTACAACCCTCCTCTGCTTCGACACGCTTGACCTGTAAATGTTCCCTATTGCATCGGATGTGGCACTAAATTGCTTACATATTGAGAACTCCTTTGGAAATTGACACGGGAAGAACCTGATGTAACCCTCCAACATAATCGCTATAATGGAACATACAGAGCATGCATGTGGAAGCCCCCCGCCCCTTTCCACCCCTTCCCCTCGTTCATTTTTTGTTGCAATGTTTATTATGTTAGATATTAACACATGGAAGGTGTAATCCCCTTCAAGAAAATAATGCTGACGATCATTTTGTTGTTGTGTTATGTATATGTGACTTTTCTTTCAAAAAAACAAAAAAAGTGGTTGTGTGTTGTTGCCATTAAAGATTAATACATAATGGTAGCCTCCAGTCCTGTAATGAAATCTCTGAATAAGTTCAAGCTACCTTGGGATTGATTCCCATTGGTATGCTGATAACTTTTTGACTTTACCTTTGATTACATTTCTTTCATAATGTGTCATTTGTTGCAAATTGTTTAGAACACAAAAAAAATACCTGTATGAGCTCCAGTCTAAACCACGTGGATACTGAATTTAGACTGAAATAATAATCAGAAGACCACTCTAAACTAGCTTGTGTTCCCCATTTCATTAGGAGTATCACCGACTTTGCGGATGAAGGTGAACTCTTTGGGTTTCATGCTGGAAAACCAGCTCTATGTAGATGTTTCTATTAAAACATATTGAAAAGGATCCATTAGTTCCCAACCAAGAACTAAATCTAGTAGTCCAAGCCTAAGTGTTTAACAGAATTGACTATGGGAATGTCCACCTAATTCTGAGGGGGCCTACCTGCAGAGTCGGATCAGTTTTCTGTTCCAAAACCCACAAGAGGGTCCCCCGTGTCTCCTCACTAGAAGTAATCTATCGGAGAGCAGATCCATAACATGTGGAAGAAATCTGCGTCACTCTGTGTGCATCGAAAGCATGTGGAGTGAGGCAGTTTACTTGCATGCCACAGGTGTTGTTGGTAGGTATTTCTGCCCACAGCCTTCCCTCATCAACCAGCTAGGGCCCAGGGCTCACAGAGTCATTGAGCCCACCTGTGGGGGAACAAAGTCGCTCTTCAGGCCCCCATCTGAGACCACTGCAGTTACTCCCAGCTCCTGGTAGCAATGGGAAAGCTTCAGGAGGCTGCCCTCCAGCTTTGAGGGAAAAGCCGTGTTCTTGCTGCCCGGGATGAGGATGGATGACGGAGGAGGTCCAGGAGTGTTTTTTAAAATGCTTTCACTATGTTAGACCGCTAGGGCAATCCCCCCCCACCCCCCAAAAAGATTGCTTTATTAAAAGCAATCACAGACATGGTGGTTTGCTGACCCAAGGCAGCCCCCATCCTTGTGATGGCGATTCCTAGTTGGTCGCAAATTGCTATCCATATCGTTAACATTCACGAAGTTGGTTGATGTGCGACCCAGTAGGAATTGCTATTTTAAAATTAAAAGTTTCATACATTAGGACTAGGGATTGTTTTTAAATTGTTAGAGATAGTCGCAATTAGGAAATCGCTGTTCATAATGTTAGTACTTCTGACCCTTTGTCCCCTCTGAAGACCACAGAAACCTTGGAAGGGCTATCAGAAGCAGATGTCTGTGATAGAACACCACCAGATATGTTTTTGGTGCCTAAGGTATTCACAAAACTTTGCGGCTTGTGAGGAGTTGGCCCAGATGAATCCCAAGTCAAGTTCTACAATGCTGAACACTGTTGGAAGACATCTAAAGGCAGTCTTAGTTCAAGTCCAGCACCATGACCTATTCCCATTCTCGAGGCCAATCCTATGGAAGGTCCTTTTCCTATTCCCAGTCGTCATGCAAGTCAAAATCAAAGAGGATACATAAGAAGTCGAAGTGTTCTACTCGTTTAGAGACGTGGTGTGGGAATCAATTTACCTCTGTCTCGTTTCTCCTAATGTGGATCTGTTGCCATAGATTATACCAATCCAATTCAAATTCCATGGTCCATCAGTAATGGTTGAGCAAGTTTTCAAGAAGGCCATGTTGTGCATCTTTGGCACCCTTCTAGCTCCCTCTGGCACTTATTTGGTCCCCAAGTGTCAATGAGATTTCAGTCAGATTATCATTGGGGGACCTGTTATTGGCACCAACTGTGCCTCATAACCCCCCTGCAGGGTCTGCCCTGACTCCTGGGCCAACAAGCAATCAGACTTCAAACCTGGCACCACCACCTTTGCCGGTCCCCCATAGTTCAAGTCCGGCATTGCCACCGGCCGAAAAACCCATTCTGTGGAGCAAATCCAACATGACATCAACCAAAGTCGCCTCACTCCGACTCAGATGGAACTCTGCCTTGCTCAGAACACTCCACATTCCTTTTGCTTCTGACTTCGAGTTCCGTCTGCATGGTGATGGAGATGACTGTTGCAGCGTTCTTTGCTCTGCTTCATCCTGAAAAAGCGGAAGAGAGACTCCACCACTTGAATGCCAAAAGAGCTTTGAGCTTTCACAGTGATCGTTCCAAAGACCATCAGATAGTCAGCTCTTTATGGGGTTTACTGGAGCAAAAATGAGTAAGGCAGTGCAGAAAAGGACCATATCAAGTTAGATACTCCTCTCTATAAAGATCTGCTAAGCATTGGCCAAGAAACAGCTCCCAAAATGGTTGAGAAAGCACGCGACCAGTGCCAAGGCTGCTGCCACTATGTTGGCACTTGGAGTGTTTGTGCTGGACCTCTGTCAGACTGCAGCATGGGTTTCACTTTATACATTGACGAGGCACTACTGCCTTGATGGCCCGGTCTGGCGTAAAGGACATTTTGCCTGCTTGGTCCTGCAGGATTTTCTGGTATGAGCATTCCACAGAGCCACCACCTGGGGAGCTACTGCTTTGGTATTTATTCACAAATGAGGAATCTGAGGTTAGATGTATCCATCAGAAGAACAAGTTGCTTACCTTCGGTAGCACTCTTTCTGGGAACTCCATCTAACCCCAGGTTTCTCTCTGCCCTCCCCCTTGCCTGTTCTCTGGAACAGACTCTTTTCACCATCCATGAAAAGATTTCAGATTAATGACCTGCAGATTGTCATATCTGAGCAGTTAAAAAAACAAAAACAGATTTTCTGCGAACAGCAGCTGCTTGCGTTCTAGTTGTTTCCGTTGTTCTTGTGCCCCTTTGCTATAGTTTTGCAACAAATGGGAATTGTGCGTAAAAAGAGTAGCTCAAAATTCATGACTACACCCATGTACGATCATTTTCACGCCAGGCCTATTTAACCCCTTGGCTGCGGCAGGAATTCCGCCGCAGCGCTGGGGGGGGGTTTGGGGGCAGCGCGGTGGCTCTGTGCTCATGACGGAGCCACTCCGTCATGAGTCACGGTTGAGCTGTGCTCATGACGGAGTGGTTCCGTCACGACTCCGCCCACTGCGCTAATCGCCCGCGCAGGCGGGGAATTAGCGCAGCGTGGGCGGAACGGCGGCCAACGGCCGCAGCATGACGGAACCACTCCGTCATGAGCACACGGCACCCGTGGCTCATGACGGAGGGGTTGCGTCATGAGCGGGGAAGGGGTTAAAAGACAGCAATAGAATATGAATGATTGGAGGTAATCAAGGTTAACACCAATTGTGTTACTTAACAAATCTGAGGGGGAAGGGGTATTGAAAATATAGGAGCAAGAACTCTTGTGCACCCCTAGGGGTGGCATGCTTCATCATTGGGCTACCTCCTCGTTGGGCCAGTGTTGCAATGCCCAGTGAGCTTCTAAAAAGGGGCTCTTTGCCAGATAACTTTTCTTGATTACGCTGTCTGAATCTGAGAATTGTGTCAGAAGCCCAATGTTGACTAGATGTGTAGATTGGTAAACTCAAAAGTATTAAATCCCTTAAAAAGACTTTATTGAAAAAAAATCCCTGTTCAAGGTTAGAAATAAATGAAGTGGGAATATGATGGGAAATGATCCATTTACCGGCGGCCATCTTTGAAATTGCCCAGTCTAGTGTTTTTCACCCCAGCTGTTTCCTTTTTTTGAGCGCGCCTCCATGCATGGCACATACGTTAAAACGCCGGGCTCTGACAATCCTCAGACCAGGTTCCGGCGAGACACGAGAAGGTAATTCCTTGGTGACCGCTCCTTCCAGCATGTAAGTAAGACAATGGTATGTCTTTAAAAAGCCAGAGAGACGGCGTTTTGTTTTGGATACCACAACGACTCCGGTGTTAAAACCTTGTTTTTCCTCTGTGTTTCTAAATACCCACAGTGTCTAATTGAAGGCGCCCTTACACCTCTCGTGACAGCTCATGGAGCAGTAACGATAACACACAGATGTATGTATTTATAGCAACCTTCAATGGCACGTTCCTTTGAGAGCATGCATACAAACTTTATTTAGAACGACACGCCATGGGAGCACATTTTATAAAGAGCGAGTGCACAGGCGTTTGTTGAACAACTTCAAAGGCACGTCATGAGAGCGTACTTCGAAAAGAGCGAGTGCATAGTTGTATTGAAAATCTATCTAAGACCATTTGGAGTACATAACGATTGTATATAACTTCCTTTTTAAATGTATGAATGTTTTAGAACGAAAGATATAATTTGCTAAAACTGACATATGTTTGAAAGGGTTCAGAATAAATGTGAAACTGGACTACAACCACGAGGAGTATATCTTTAGCTGGCATATGGGTAGAGGATATTTACCAAGTGGTACAAATGGCCACAAGAGGGTTGCATAAGAGAAATATATCACAGTGACAAAGAGCATTCTACTTTCCACGTGATGGTGATGTGAATATATGATGTGATGAATGTCATTGTTTATCCATAATGTTTTTCATTTCAGGTGTGTTTGCAGGATATACTCCTGGTATATTTGTCAACTGCCCAAATAGGGTACAGCGGACAGTACTTGTGACCAGCAGGCATATGTACATTCATTATTATATCACCCAGTGAGGTGTAAAGCCAAGGGGATGGCTTCTGAAACATGTCGACCTTGTAGAAGGTGACTCATCATAGTATACCATCTACACCTTCCCATTTTTACTATTCTCAGCTAGGGAAGGCAATAAAATATATTTTTTCCACAAGCCAGAGAATTTTTTATCATTGCACACTTTTTTCACGATCCCACGCACTACACATATACACTAATCCCTAAATAAAGTGCTCCCGAATCTACGTAGGTTGTAGCACGCCCCGTCCTGTAGAGGGGCGGGAAGACCCCAATGATGAAGCATGACACTGAATCAGGTTTGTGTGTGAGCCGTATTTTACAATTTTTGAAATATTGCCCTTCCTGAAATTAAAAGAAGGTGCTTAGATCTTTTCATGACACCATCATTTACGTATGATTAACACCTTAAATAAGAATAGCACACACATATGGATGTATAGATCCATGTAATAAATGGTAGAATCCCTGTATTGAATAACAACTTTAACATCCACAACTCCATGGCCAGTCACATACTCGGGTAGCTCAGCTATCCCTCACACCTTTTTCCATTTACAGGGGCATCCTCTGGTGAGAAAGACTGTGTGCTGTGCTCTCTGACACCAATCAAGTTCCGCTTCCTAGTCCACTTCCTGGTGTGGGAGAGAGATGGCTCTCCATCTCTATGCAATATTGCGCTTAGCCACCCCCGAAGCCAGATGTACCATTTCTTGGAATAACGAGGCTACGTCTCCTCCCCTGTGATATTAAGGAGGCACTTTTTGGCCTCCACCGATAATTCATCCTTATGAAGTTGTTAAAGACATTGTCAAAGATTAGGCACTGGGTACACCTGACTTACAGGTGCGCAAGTCTTTGGGACGTGCGGCATTTGATTATATGTATTTATCTAGATTATGTATTTCTTTGTGCAAATGTGTATAATGGCTATGGTTTTTGAAATATGTAGATGTTCTTTGGGTCTGCTTGACAATTCATAACTCTATGCTTGAGGTGGTTCTGGGCCACTGCATAGTTTTCATTTGGGTTGTTTTATTGGATGCTGGTGGGTCTCTGTTCTGTTTTTCTGTCACAGTATGTAACAGACAGTATTGTCATGGCTATTTTTGTCTACAGGTGCTTCACTGTTAAGTAAAAGATAACATTAAAATAAATTATGAAAATAGATATAAAATGCACAGCTGAATTGGGTTCTAGTGCAACACTTGGATGGCTGAGTTTATGTAATAAAACTTTGAATCTCTGTGTTGTCTTCCTTATACATGCTAACCCTTTCGATTTGGTTATGTAACTGTGTTTGGTGCTTTACTCCTACTGTAGAACAAATAATTATAATTTTTTTAAAAATTGAATCTTTCAAATGCGCTACTCTGTCTCATCCTATCCCTCTCTCAATATATCCTCTACCTCCACTCTCTGATTCATCCCAAACCTCATTGTACTACTATGATCTCCATTATAACCCCTTCTGGACTCTTCCCTTGTCAATCCCTCCTTGTCTCACCCAAGCCTCATTTTACTATTGTAATCCCCCCAAAATAGCTCTCTTTAAATTCCTCCTTAACTAATCCCTCCTTTGACTCGTCCCAAACCTCATTTTCCTACTATCATCTCCCAAATAAACACTTTCTAGACTCTTCCCTTTTCTATCCCTCCATTATCCTACTCAATCCAACTAACAGACTCGCATGTCCACCACTCAAATTAACTCATATTTCCCTATACTAATCCACCACTAATCCTTTTTGGTCCAGAGTAACGTGCTACTCGCCGAAAACCGATTTGACGCGTTGGAAGCGCTATATAAATACAATTACAATTATACATCAATGAGTAGACCTAACCCAAATTATGCAGAAAAGACTATAAATATTCAAGTGATATTGGACTGCATAAGCAGAATGAATATTATAGCATCAAAATCTATGGACCGGAAAGCCTTCCAGGAAGAAAATGAATGGGAACGAGTTGCTGCAGTACTAATGAGTAAAATCATCAGTACAGTATAGGAACTGCAAACAAAGCCCAATCACAGCAGCATGGCTACATCCATGTAGAATTCCAAAGGTTTTGTTTAGGAAGTGGTCCCTTTCACCAAACCATCTCATCTTGCTTCTCTGCGTTCTGACCATAATACATTGGCCCAGTAATTGTGCCTATGTGAAACCGGTCCGTTTTCTTAGACTTAAACACCTGCATATAATTGGGTTAATATTAAAAAGCTGGTATCAATGCCTGTCCCCACCAAGTACACTAATACTCCTGTTCTGTCTATTGAACAGCAAATGTGGAACTCACCAAAGTGGCCGACTGAATCATACGAAAACCTTTGAATAATACTGTGCAGACAAAGACTCTACAATAAAAACGAATATAGAAATTGCTTTGTATACATTGAGAAAATTATTTGTTTGAAACAACAAATAGAATTTAAAAAAATATTTATGAAATTAATGTTGTTTTGATTAAAGTATTCATTTAATTTATTGTTTTTTTCAGGGACCTGGGTAATAACAAAATCGGTTGCCTGAATGCAGACATTTTCAAAGGACTGTCAAATCTCGTTAGACTGTACGTATTTTATATTGGTTTAAAAGTTTTGTTTTTTAAACGTGTGATTTGAAAAACTTTTCATTCAGTTCTATACATTATGTTGATAGGATTACAGGTCATATCAGCGACATCTGTTAAAATGTGCATTCACTGCATATATATAATTTTTTAAAATAAATATTAACATTTACACAGTGTGTGTGATAATTTCTAAACCACACTTTCTTCTCTATGTGCTTATTTGTGAATGCAGGAGTCTTTGTTATAAATACGAATACTCTCATGCGTAACTATTATTCTGTATAGTATGTCATAGTAAGCTAATGTAAATACCTGATATGCAATCAAATGTGATTTCAGGAATGCAGTGATTGCTTTAGGAAGCTATACACGGTTAAGTTTCATATTTCACAACCATGAAGTTTAAATAAAGGATGAACCTTAGAATCACAATAGTATTGGTAAAAATCTTTATCTAATCTCTCTTCAGCAGCCATTTGACTGCATGGGCCATGTGTGGTAAATATTCTTTTTACCTTGACTGAATTTCATGCGGAATCTAAAATAAAGTAAAATAGCTCAGAATAACAAGAGGCAGAATCCGTGGTATAAGAGATTTTCTGAATGGGCTTTATTCCAAAATGGCCGACTCGAGTGGCGGCCTTCAGGTTCCGTCACCACGAGGGTTCAGGAAGTGAAGTACAATACTTTATTGACAAGAAGTAACTTTTATAGGTCATACATTACAATGAAACGAATGCAAAAGGCGTAACAATTGATAAGAGGAATGACATAGTGGTACGTAATCGAAACTAGGCGTAATAAGGAGCAGAAAGAAACATGATTGGCTCTGATTATCATGCATAGGTGGATCTATAAGATAATACTTAACATAGATGCGCGCGCAGCAGCATGACGTGTGATTGACGTGCAACTAGGGGGTGAAGGGAACTTGACATTTAGCTCTACATGTGGAGACGAGAAGTCTGGGGGGTCAAGTCAACCTAATCCCAAATCATATCTAACATCCTATGTTTAGGATACAAAAGCTATAAATAACAGACATATATATTTTTTTATCCTAAAAGCTGTACATCTGAGGTAGAAAAATATTGTTTCTGGTATCCAGTAAAGCATAAAAAAGATATACAAAAGTACAATACATGTAAAATATAAAAATGAAAATTGTCCGTTAACTCCATTCACTGCTGGGTTTTTGGTAGCTAGTACACGGTCTAAAGCCTGCCATTTTTCCATAGATAATATGTAGGACTTGAAATGTTGACGGCATCTCTTACTTAATCCAAGTTTTAAATCTTGTGTGGTGTCACTTGTTAAATCTGTTTTTTAAACCAATTGAATTGCCAAAAGACCCCCTGAAGCACTCAGCGGTGCATACGCTGTAGCGCTACTACAATAACAAAGCGGCCGCCATCAGAGCAGGCGCGCTCGCCGGACACGCCCACTAGAGGCCACGCCCCCTCGCCCTACAAATGTGCATCTACAGGAAGCGCAGCGGACGAGCGCAGCGGGAGCGCCGTCTGCGCGCCGAAGGCGCGCCAAAGGCAAGCCCGTCTGCGCCCGTCCGCGACCAGCCGGGACCCAGGGCCACAACCCCTGGCCCCTTCCCCGCCCAGAGCAGGATTTATAGCTCGGCGGCCCTACACCAAATAGGTAGGTTCTGTACTTCCCAATGCCCTCTTATATATGTCCCCACCGAACTACCCAGCTCATGTCAGGGATGCAAGCACCTCTTCCGCAAAACTCCGTCGGCAAAGGTACAGGTGTTCCATATGTTTGCATTAAACTGCCGCTCTCTGCCGAAACACCATACGGAGATTGCCATGTTGCTCGAGGAGAAAAAGCCTGACGCAATCTTCCTGACAGAAACATGGCTCACTGCCCACTCCGATCCAGACGTGGTGCGAGCACTACCCGTAGGTTATCACATTCTCAGAGTGGATAGACCGGTCGGCAGAGGCGGAGGTCTGGCGATCATCTTGAAAAGCCAGTACCAATGCCGTTTCTCGGCAGACACTATCCCTGACTGTGAAAGCGCAACTTTCTGCTTAGAGTTCGATGCAAACAACTCCTTCTCAGGCACC
The DNA here is from genome assembly GCF_964204655.1 of Triturus cristatus. NCBI lineage: Eukaryota > Metazoa > Chordata > Amphibia > Caudata > Salamandridae > Triturus > Triturus cristatus. The sequence continues at coordinate 946,355,917 of NC_140582.1, forward strand.
CTGATTTATCGCCCCCCGGAACCTGCAAACATGTTCCACAGGTCCCTGCCAGAAATCATTGCGGAAAGAACCCTCACATCAGCCAACCACACGATTCTGGGGGACCTCAATCTTCATTTTAATTCCCCTACTGATCACATCGCACGGAACTTACTAGAAGATCTGGAGGCCCTCCAACTCACCCAGCTGGTGGCGGCTCCGACCCATGGAAAAGGCAATTTGCTAGACCCCATTTTCAGCAACTGCCTGGACCTAACGGTTGATCCACCCATCCCCCTTCCGTGGTCAGACCATTTTCTGGTCCCCTTCTCGTGGGCCACTTATAAAAATCCCCAAGTACCCCCTCAAGTGACCATCAGGAGGAACTGGTCAAAACTCCCGTTGGAATCCTGGCTGCACCAACTGGATTCCACTTGCCCCTCCCCCTGCTCGGATCCTAATGTGGGAAATGACATCTATAGAGACTGGATCACCCGTTCATTAGACTCCACTCTCCCGATGCGTAAATCCTCCTCTAAGAGACTTCAGAAATCTGCCCCATGGTTTTCTGACTCTCTAAAACAGCTAAAACGCACTTGCAGACAAAAAGAGAGAGCTTGGCGCCTAGATTTCCTCCCAGAAAAGAAGACCTCTTATAAAGAGGCCATCAAGGTATATAAAGAAGGGATTAGAGCAGCCCAGGCTACCTACTTTTCAGAGAAAATAATGGAAGCGAAGTCCAAACCTAAGGAAATCTTCCAAATTATAAAACAATGCTCTAGCGCCACCACGGCTCCCCCCCCTATCAAATCCCAGAAGCAATGTAACGAGCTTGCAGATTTTTTCCATAACAAAGTTTCAAAAATTTATTCCACCTTTCCACCTGCAGCTACCCCCCCGGAAGCATTCAAACCATCTCGCCTCAGACCACCCCCCCGTCCAGGCCAGCCGTCGCTCGAGCACTTTCTCCCCCTTGACCTCGACACTTTAGGCAAAGTGGCCCGTGCGGTCAAGTCGGGATCTCCCCGTGACCCTGCCCCTCCAGATATCCTGATGCAGGCAAGTAAAACCATCCTGCCTGTAATCTTGGATCTCTTGAACTCGTCCATCTCTGCATGCTCTGTCCCCACTGCCTGGAAGCAGGCCATGGTACGGGCACTGCTAAAGAAACCGAGCCTAGACCCAAACGATCTGTCAAGTTACCGTCCCATCTCACTCCTTCCTTGGACGAGCAAGGTGCTAGAGAAGCACATAAATGCCCAGCTGGTGCAGTACCTGGAGGATCACTCGCTGTTACACACATCTCAGACAGGTTTTAGACCTCAACACGGGACAGAAACCGCCTTGTTAGCAGTCACCGAAGATACTAGAAGGATTCTGGACCAAGGAGGATCAGTGGCAGTGATCCTCCTTGATCTAAGCGCCGCATTCGATACGGTCAGCTACTCCACCTTGCTGGACCGTCTCCATAACATCGGAGTTTCAGGTGACGCTTTAAGGTGGCTGGAATCCTTTCTGTCTGGGAGGTCGTTTCAGATCTTCGACGGTGTAACAGTATCCTCAAGCAAACCCCTGAGCTGCGGAGTACCACAGGGCTCTTCCCTGAGCCCTGTGCTGTTCAACGTCTACATGAGGCCGCTGGCAAGTGTCGTCGAACCACATGGCATCAAAATCGTGTCATACGCCGACGACACCCAGCTGGTGGTCTCGCTGGCCACCGAGAACAGTAAGTGCTCCCCTGCCGATCTGCTACACTGCCTAGAGGACATAAAGGGTTGGATGACCAACTCCTCCCTTAAATTAAATGGAGATAAGACGGAACTCATGCTCCTAGGCCCACCTTCTCCAGTTCCATTCACCTCCCTGTGGCCTAATGCACTGGGTCCCCCCCCCACCCCAAAGGAAAGCGTGAAGAGCCTGGGAGTATGGTTGGACAGCAAACTCTCCTTCTCCACCCAGGCCACTAAACTATCTGCCACATGCTTTGGCCTTCTAAGAACCTTGAGGAAGGTTCTTCCACTGCTGCCACTAGAAGCCAAAAAGGTTGCGGTCCAAGGGCTAATCCAGTCTCGCCTTGACTCGAACAATGCCCTATACATGGGGGCACCTGAGTTTACACTTCGAAAACTGCAGGTTGTCCAGAACTGTGCAGCTCGTTCCTTGCTAGAAATCCCGCGCACTCAGTCTGCTAAACCTGCCCTAAAAATTCTCCACTGGCTGCCAGTGAGGCAGAGGATAGCCTTCAAAGCACTGTGCCTGGCGCACCGCACTTTCTGGAACACAAGCCCAGCGATCAACAGAAATCTTGTTAACCCCTACCATCCCAACCGGAACCTACGATCAAAGGAGGCCTTCCTTGCCGTCATTCCCAGAGTAAAGCGAGCCAGAGCAGGGGGAAGAATGTTCTCGCTGAATACCGCCAGGCTCTGGAACGACCTTCCCCTCCCACTCCGGTCCAACTCAAATCTTCTATCATTCCGCAAAAACTTAAAAACATGGCTGTTTGACAAACCCACTGTACCATAGCACCTCCTCCGTCACTTCTGGTCAGCTTAGCGCTTGGACGCCCATGGGCAGCAATCGCGCTCTACAAATACCATTACAATTACAATTTAGAGAACTATGTTATCCACAAGAAAAGACTCTCGGACAGAATCTATTCTATACTGACTGTGTGTGCGTGTACAAGCGTCTAAGTGTCTATATGAGATGCGAGGGGCAGAAAACTTTCCATGGCAACAGGGCTATGAATTACTTGCAGGAGGACGGAAAGGCCGAGTCCTTTGCTTGTGAGCTAAAGGAAATGTTTACCTAAATCACTAGACAGGAATGCATCGGCTGAAGAGCAAAGTAGATAATTCGAAGGTGAAATACAGCTTCTTGGCAGGCAGGCAAAACTGGCCGAGGCAGGCACCGTTAGCTGCACAGGGAGTAGGACAAAGTTCATGGATACAGATGCGAGCTCAAGCTGAAGCTGTCAGAGACAGAGAGCAGGGAAGGCTTTGAGGACAGAATCGGGCCTACTTGCCTGAACTGTAAAAATGGAGTAACTTAGCCATATAAAGTCGGTGGCCTTTCATACTTAGGAATCGAATATCCAGCCCATTGATGGCGGATCTGACAGAGAACATGTTGACGGTGGACGCACATATGTTTGCGTTTTGGAAACTGGAACTGGAGGGAACATACATGTACTTGTGACATGCACATAGAACCGTTGGGGTCCAAGATAGGGGACATAACGAATCAGGAAAATCCACATTTCCACATTCCCTCCTTGTCCCCTACTTGCCCTTCAAGAGATATCAATCTTCATTATTCCATCGATTTGCTCATGGAGCATCATTTCTTCTTCCTTCTTCTTCCGGCATTTTGAACGAGAACCTTGATATGGAATGCATGATGTGGCACACAGACCACAAATCGCTGGTCCACATTGCAGGCATAAACAACAACTGAAGAGCATAAGAAGGCCAATACCTAGGAAGGATAGAACTCTCCATCCCCAGGCTGATATCACACTCCAAAACCACCCGGACCACGTCCAAGTGCCTGGATTTTCGTGTATCTGGCTCACAATCTTATGAAGGCGTGTTATAGCTTTATATACAGATGGCGAATTTTCTGGTATGAATATGCAGCAGCTGGATCCGATGACCCTGCAAGCTCCGCCCCTATCGGCCAGGATGACGTCAAGGACAAGACGATTCTGGAGAACAACAATTCTCATTACTGATTGTTCCTCTGTCAGATTGCCTAGGGCGGCTATAGTCTCGTTTACTACAGCTTCGAGAGTCTTGGTTAGTTTACGTATCAGCTTACTATTTGATATTGTACCTATATAGGGAAAGATACCTTTATTGAAATCTACATACTTGTCCCATGCCGTCTCAGTATAATCGACAACTGGGAGATCTCTTCGCTCTCTATTGTGTACTAAATGAACATTCCGATAATAATCAGGTGGAGCTAGGAAAACAGGTGGCAGAAGGAATGCTATGTAACAGGTACCATCCCAATCTAGAGGCAGACGCATATATGCCGTCTGACCACATATAAAGTAAGAATGGCGAGAAGCTCTAAATGAAGATTTACCTTGATCACTATATTCTACTGTAGTAACGCATTGGCTATGGCCCATATGTATGGAACCAACTTTTCTTACACATAATTCACCCTTAACTGGAAATACTGACATAGTGGGCAGAATTAGTTCAACTTCGGATTTGACATTCAGAATCATAAGATTAGGTGTAAAATTACCTAATTTATACACTTCATTTTCTAGATCAGTTCCTGTTCTACTGGGGTGACCCTCCTTATTAGGATGACAGACTTTGAATAAAACTAGATTCAGATTTCCCCATATCCAATGTTGTTGATAAACTGCTGTGTCTGGGTCTATGGAATTTAGTAAACTAAACCATGCTCCACAGGAGCCATTGTGTGTGAACGGATGTGGAAAGAAAGGCAGAACTCCTTTGTTATTCTGATAGGGAGGGAGTCGGCCACACACCCAACAATTGGTGGCATTACTAGTCTGATGGGAATGATGTAACATACTAATGAAGGTGTTATTGCGCAGCGCAAGTCTATAAGATAATTCATGTGGCGGTAGGTCACTAAAAGAATGTTCAGCAGCAACATTATAAACATGTCTAGAAATAGGATGATATATGTGCAAAATCACACTCGTAATAATTATTAAAACACTCAATAAAAACAAAATTAATAATGTCCTCATACAGTAGCTACGCAGTGATTTACAATACGCCTGTCGTTTCAACATTTCTCGGGTATTTTCTCTACTCAGGTCCAAGGGATACATGTCGGAGACAATTCAACCGCTTCACCTTGGAGAGGACTTAAACAATCAAATTGCTCGACTGTTTGGGCCTAAGCTTTAATTTATAGCACTGAGAGTCATTCTGTTCAACAAAAGGAAGTTTTGAATCAGTCTGTGAGGGAGTGCAGGGCACAGTGTCTATATCCGAGGATAGTCCATGAAATTTCTTAATGTGGCTGGAATGTATCCAGCCCTTGCGGCCCTCAACTTTCACGGCTGTTCTTGTGGTCAGCAGGACTAGCTTCGGTGCTTTCCACCTGGGCTCCAACTGGGTCTTCCGATCAAAATTTCTTACAAACACCAGATCCCCCGGAGCAACGTCATGGGGTTTCACCTCAGTGTTGTCAGGAAAAGCTGCAGCTACCTGTGAACGACAAGATTGTAGTGCAGACATCAAGGAAGCCAAGTAATCTGTCAGCATATTACAATTAACATCAGTTATTTTACGTGGTATAGGCGTCCCCCACATATTTGGTGGCCTTCCGAAGATCACCTCATACGGGGATAGCCCTGTTCGAGAGTGTGCTACCATTCTTATGTAAAATAGTGCAACTGGTAATGCTACTATCCAGTCAACACCTTTCTCCTTACATATTTTAGACAATCTGATTTTCAAAATTTGATTATGTCGTTCCACGAGACCTGCTGCCTCGGGGTGTCGGACACAGTGGAATTTCCACTGATATCCCAACAAAAGTGAGACATGTTTCATTAATTCGGATGAGAAAGGCTGGCCGTTATCTGAATATACAACACGTGGTAAACCGTACCGCGGGAAGAATTCTCGAACTAACTGTTTGGCAGTAGTCGGGGCCGTGTAATCTGATACTGGGTACGCCTCAGTCCATCGGGAGAGAGCGCAGACAACTACCAGAACATATTTGAATCCTCGACATCGTTCCATCTGGATATAATCCATTTGGAGCACTTCAAAAGGATGATCAGGAGTCTGGAATCCACCCTGTTCTACGGGAACACTTTTTCCTGGGTTGAACTGACAACATATCATACAGGTACGGACTTTTTGTTTAGCTGCTGCTCGTAAATGTTTGTTGAACCAAATGTGTTGAATGCTATCTAGCATAGCTTTCTCTCCTAAATGCGCTGGGCTGTGAATTGTAGCTATAATGGCCTGGACCATAGAGTCAGGAAGAAACCATACAGATTTCTCCTTCGTCATCCATCCCTGATCTGTCTGGATCCCTCCTAGTTCAGTCCATTTCTTTAATTCCTCTGCAGTAGCATGTGTCTGTATGTCAATTACGTCAAGTGCGGGATCCTTAATTGTCATACACTGTGTTGGTGTCTGAACTATTGGCTTTGTCATGTCTAATGTGCGATTCTGAGCAGTCTGTTTAGCTGTTCTGTCAGCTAAATCATTGCCTTGAGAAATGATATCAGTAACCTTCGTGTGTGCTTTACATTTCATAATCGATATGGCAGTTGGTAGATGTATTGCGTCTAACAAGGCATGAATGAGGGTTCCGTGCTGAATGTGGGCACCATGGGAGGTTAAATAACCTCTCTCTCGCCACAGCACGCCGAAGTCATGTACAACTCCGAATGCATAACGTGAGTCAGTGTATACATTAACTTTCTTATTTGTGGCTTGAATACAGGCTTGTGTTAGAGCAATAAGTTCTGCTGCTTGGGCTGACAAAGTATCTATACAATTTGTCTCAATAACTTCAGTGTCTGTTGTGACTGCATACGCGGCCACTAAGTCTCCTGTACTTGCTCTCATGCACGATCCATCTACATACAACGTCAGGTCTGGATCTAACAATGGAACGTCTGTTAAGTCTTGTCTAGGTTTCGTCTTTATTTCAATAATTTCAACACAATCATGAGCTAGTGGGTCTGTTCCAATTACAGGTAATAGTGTAGCAGGATTCAATGTATTACACCGTCGGATCTCTATGTGTGGCTGAAACAATGTCAGTTCATAACCGGTAAGTCTTGCTATGGTCAAGTGTTGTGTTTGTGTTCGGTTCACAAGAACTTCTACTGCATGTGGTACTTGTACTGTCAATGGATGTCCTAACACTATGGCATCGCTTTGTCTGATTGCTAAAGCTGTTGCTGCCACTGATTTCAGGCACGCGGGCAAAGCCTGAGCTACGGGATCTAATGTACTGGAAAAATAAGCACATGGCTTGCGTGATCCTGCTTGATCCTGAGTGAGTACTGACAAAGCAGTACCTTCGCGTTCTGTAACAAAGAGTGTAAAATGTTTGCTATAACATGGTGTTGCTAAAACAGGTGCTTGGCATAAAGCTTCCTTTAGGCTTTCAAAAGCTTGTGTATGTTCCTGAGTCCAAGGGAGAACAGTCGATGTGGCTGCCTCCTGTGTGGTTAACTGAATGAGTGGTTTTGCTAGAAATGCGTACTGAGGGATCCACTGCCTACAATATGAAGTGAGGCCTATGAAAGCCCGCACCTCCTTTTGTGTCTGGGGTATTGACATGTTAGCAATTAACTGGATGCGATCTGGTGTAAGCTGCCTTCCCTCCTTGGACAGCGAGTGACCAAGATAAATAACTCGCTGGACACAGAATTGCAGCTTAGAAGGAGACACCTTGTGCCCCTTGTCGGCTAGAAAATGTAAAACTGTTAGAGAAGCCTTTTCACATTCAGGTTCGCTTCTCGCGGTGATCAGCAGATCATCGACATATTGAAGCAGTGCAGTGTTGACTGGCATGTGGATACTGTCAAGTTCTCGTTTCAGTGCTTGGCTGTAGATGCTGGGGCTTTCTGTGAATCCTTGGGGAGCGCGTGAGAATTTAAAGCTGCGCCCATTTAAACTGAATCCGAACAAATATTGGCTTTCCGGATCTATTGGGACGCTAAAAAAGGCATTCTTGAGATCAATTACAGTAAAGAATGTTGCTTCGGAATCAATTGCTGTCAATAATGATGATATATCGGGGACCACAGGAAATTGTGGCACAATGCACTTGTTTAGTTCACGCAAATCAATAACCAATCGGTATACTGGCGGAGCAGTAGGGTCAGTTCGTTTAAGAATCGGAATTATCGGCGAATTACATACATTGGAGTCTGTTTCTACAACTACTCCTTGGGCAATTAACTCATCAATGATTTTCAGCAAAGCCACTACAGCATCTTGCGGTAACTTGTATTGTCGCAATCGTGGTAATACCACTCCTGCCTTGAGTGTAACTCGGTATGGTGTAATGTTCATGCAACCAACATCAGTAGGGCCTTGTGCCCATAGATGTGCTGGTAAAGTCTGTAGTCGGGGATCCATGTCTCTAGACACATAGTGACCTTTAAAATCACGTAAAAACAACCTTATTCCTCCCGGAGAACAACATATTATGGCTCCTAGGGCTTTCAGAGTTTTAATTCCTAACAGATTTTCTGGGCATGATTTAGTAAGCAATAAATCTGTAGTTCGTGTCAAAGGTCCTATCGTAAGTGGAAGAGGCTGTGATACTTCATTAACAATAGGTTTTCCTGAAAAACCAAGGGAAACATTTTGAGAGCCTGAGAGGGGTGCCCCTGGAACTTCACTACGTTTTATAGTTGTTCGACTTGCCCCTGTATCGAGTAAGAATTTTCTATCTTGACCTAATAATTCACTATGTACATAAGGTCCTTCTTGATCTACAGGTATCTCGATAAGCGGTAAGTCAACTTCCCTCTCTAGGCTGGTTCATGCGTAACGCTGATACTCAGGATATTCATACTGTGCAGTCTGATACATTTGTCGTGTTGTGGTTTGTGTGGCAGTAACAGGCAACGGTGGTGCAGCTGGCACAAACTGTATTGGCTGTTGTGCGGCTGGCATGGCCTGGGAATGCGGCATAGTTCCTTGTTCATTCTGATCTTGTCTGAGTGGCCGTGATCTTTCTTGTGTTTTACCTATGGCGATATTATGTTTTAAAACTGGACAATCGTGTACGTAATGACCTGGCTTTTTGCAATAATTGCATGTCCCTTTTACCGGTCCTGCTGAATCGGAATGTGTCATACCCTTTTTATGTCCTTCAGCCGGTACTGTCTGAGACACTAGCATTTTCATTTTTGTATCTTTCATACGTCTTTGTTCGTGTTCTTGTTCATCTCTAATTCTATTGTGATGATACTGTAACATTTGTAGCATTTGTGACGGAGTGTTACTTTGCCAGGTACTCTCGAATTTCAATATTCTATTCTTTACTGGAGGTAAAGCATTTTCTACTAATTTTGTCACAAATAAATGTGGATACGACTCACTACTTGTTTTTATACCACTATTTATTCCAAAACATTTTTCAAATCGGGCATAATAGTCACTTGTGTCTTCATCATGCTTTTGTTTACAGGCCGTGATTGCACCCCAATCTTCCTTTTTCGTAGTTAATAAACGTGGCAGTACTTGTACTAGTAAACCTGGTAATGCTTTGACTTTATCCCCGAGCCCTGAACCTGCAGCTCGGGCCTTTTCTTCCGTCTCTAATGCTGTCCAATCTATCTTTTGGTCTCCCACTTCCCACTCTTTTTCTTTCAGTTTTTCATAAATGCCAGCAGGTAAGAGCACCTTTAATATCGTCATAATATCAGGATAGGTATACTCTCCCATCAGCAACATGTCCTTAATTTCTCGATGGAAACCCGCTGGGTCTTTGTCATGACTTGGTACTACTTTCTTCATCTCTAACAATTCAATTTTTGATATGGGTGTGTATACAAATACACGGTGAAACTCATTATCTTCGCCTTTTATTGGGTGCACTTCTCGTAAGGGATTTTGTCTATCCATATAATACGGCGTTCTTTCTCTGCGGGGCAGCGAGAAAGAATCCGGACTTACAAAAAGGACATACTGTTTACGTGACACTAATATTTCTTTAATTAACTTGTTACTAGAACCTTTCCATCTGTTCGTGAGTAGTTCCGTTAATATATCAGGTAAAGGACCAGGGTCAGCATGTTGGCTCTTATATAGTATAAGGAGTTGCTGAATCATATAGATTCCAGCTAAACGTTGTTCATCTGCACTAAGGTTAAAAAACGTGTGTGCTACGGTCTTATCACCGTATTTTCCAGGACTGTCAATCCAGTGAACGGCTGATCTGGCCAATTCTTGCTCATCCATGGAATCGAGGAGGTGGTAACCCCTTCGTTCTCGTAGTAGTTTATCTGCGGCTTGGAACAAATGTTCAGGAGACTTTAAATTTATTACAGGCGTCGGATACGTTCTGCTATTATTTGGACATTCTGAGTGTATGGGATCAGAAAAGCATCTAGTATTATCACAGGATCTTCCTCTGCCTACGTATGCTATGGTTTCTGACTGTCTTGTGGAATTCCCTGATTCGGATACTTCATCTTGCTCGAACTCGTCTGTTTCCAATCTTTCTTCGTGAATACGTTCTATTTCTCTACGGATTTTTCGGCACATGGCTATTATACAGTTTTTCTTATCGTGTCTCCCTTCTGATATATTCTGGCTCCATCTTGTAAGAATAAGCATTGTATTCGGGTCTACCCCCGGACGGTCTTGATTTCTGATCACACAGTTTATGAGGAAACGTAACAGTTCCCCCTGTATCTCTACTTTCTGGAATTCCATAGCTCTGTTAATACATTCTGGGTCTCGCCCTGTTTGGACAAAATGATATATGTTATCTAGATGCGTAGTCATTCCTGGTAACCTCGCTAAATACTCTGCGGCTCGTCTGATACGTAATGATGCCAGGACCCTTTCGTCCTCTTTACCGACCACCGGGTCATATCTACAATCTATAAGGAGTTCCTTAAGCGTACGTTCACTTACGAATTTGGGTGTACGTGAATGCGCTGATTCTTGAAAAACAAGTTTATTTATTCTAGGTGGCGTAAAAGTATTGCTTGCACCTCCCGTGGCCCCTTCAGGGGCGTCGGGTGTGAATGGATTCGTCGAACGTGACACAGCAACTATAGGTGTCGATACCACTGTAGAATCGATTGCGGGGACAGATGCGGAAACAGATGTGCTTGCCGGAGCTCGTGTCGGGACTTGCTGTTGCACGGGGACAGATACCTGATCCTGACGTTGAACCCCTCCGCCAGACGGTCTATGTGGTGTGGGGTTAGCATACTCGGGAGCTGCGTCATCTAGATATGAGGAAAGAAAAACATCTTCTGCGGTTCTGGTATGCCCTTTTGGATGTACCTTAATTGGAAATAATGGGGGTGGCAAGTCTTTTGGCATCTCTGGAACAGCCTTAGGTAGTCCTTCGGCTAGGAGAGGATACATACCACTCATAAGAGCGTTTCTTTGTCTATCTACTTGTTCTGATTTCACTCGGATACCTTCCTCAATTAATATATTTTCTTGAACTTCCTTTGAACTCTCTTTACTCCTCTCTTCTTGTCTACGTGCTTTTTCTGTACGTCTATGAGATTCTTTACGCCATAACTCAACAGCGTCTTTCTGTGACTGTCTGACTTTTCTTTTCCATAACTCTTCCTCCACTTTCATGATGCACTCTGCATCCCAGGTTCCCGCTGCGGGCCACCTTTGACTTTCCGGCAATCCCTTGGTATAATCTACCCATAGATCAAGAAACAATATGGCATCTAAGCCATGCTTGTGATACATAAAATGCCCTGGAGTGTCCCTAGGAGGAATAGGAACTGCTTCTTCAAGCACCCCTTTTCTAGTAGTAATCTGTCTTAACTTCGAAAAGAGCGGCATATTGACAACTGAGCTGATACTTAATCTTGAACACACTTAATACAAAAAAAAGCACAACAATGAACAATCATTCATACCACAATATGTAGGACATTTTTAACACATTAAACATTAAACATTAAACATTTTAACCTTTAAAAATGACCAACAATGATGACAGTCTGCATAACTAATCACCAAGCAGAATTCTTGACAATAACTAGATACTTCGGAATACTTGATATACTGCTAAACAGTACATATACACTGCTAAACAGTGCAGACCGGATTCGTGTACCCAAATCCGTCTTGACCGGCACAACCTATGTGCGCGTCAACACGCCTCCCCGGCGATGGTACTCACCGGGTAGCTCCTTGAAACGGAAGGCCTCAGAGAATGGACGGGACTCGATGACTGCGGATAGCGGACCCTCTGGACATCGGGATTTCGAAAACCTTGGTGGGCCTCTGTATACCTCGGATCTTGCTCTCTCAGCTAGGCTCTGGTCGGGATACTTCGCACTTCTCACCGCCTCGTCTGGGTTGATCGCAGCCTCAGTCGCCCCCGCTTGACCGGAGGGAGCTTACAGGAAATCCTGCTGGTACGCGTTTATGGTCCGTCCAGCTGTGGCAGGAGACCGGGCCTGCAACGCACCGCCGGCGCGTGAGATGAGAAAGTGTCCCTATTCGGGCGCCATTATGTGGTAAATATTCTTTTTACCTTGACTGAATTTCATGCGGAATCTAAAATAAAGTAAAATAGCTCAGAATAACAAGAGGCAGAATCCGTGGTATAAGAGATTTTCTGAATGGGCTTTATTCCAAAATGGCCGACTCGAGTGGCGGCCTTCAGGTTCCGTCACCACGAGGGTTCAGGAAGTGAAGTACAATACTTTATTGACAAGAAGTAACTTTTATAGGTCATACATTACAATGAAACGAATGCAAAAGGCGTAACAATTGATAAGAGGAATGACATAGTGGTACGTAATCGAAACTAGGCGTAATAAGGAGCAGAAAGAAACATGATTGGCTCTGATTATCATGCATAGGTGGATCTATAAGATAATACTTAACATAGATGCGCGCGCAGCAGCATGACGTGTGATTGACGTGCAACTAGGGGGTGAAGGGGACTTGACATTTAGCTCTACATGTGGAGACGAGAAGTCTGGGGGGTCAAGTCAACCTAATCCCAAATCATATCTAACATCCTATGTTTAGAGAACTATGTTATCCACAAGAAAAGACTCTCGGACAGAATCTATTCTATACTGACTGTGTGTGCGTGTACAAGCGTCTAAGTGTCTATATGAGATGCGAGGGGCAGAAAACTTTCCATGGCAACAGGGCTATGAATTACTTGCAGGAGGACGGAAAGGCCGAGTCCTTTGCTTGTGAGCTAAAGGAAATGTTTACCTAAATCACTAGACAGGAATGCATCGGCTGAAGAGCAAAGTAGATAATTCGAAGGTGAAATACAGCTTCTTGGCAGGCAGGCAAAACTGGCCGAGGCAGGCACCGTTAGCTGCACAGGGAGTAGGACAAAGTTCATGGATACAGATGCGAGCTCAAGCTGAAGCTGTCAGAGACAGAGAGCAGGGAAGGCTTTGAGGACAGAATCGGGCCTACTTGCCTGAACTGTAAAAATGGAGTAACTTAGCCATATAAAGTCGGTGGCCTTTCATACTTAGGAATCGAATATCCAGCCCATTGATGGCGGATCTGACAGAGAACATGTTGACGGTGGACGCACATATGTTTGCGTTTTGGAAACTGGAACTGGAGGGAACATACATGTACTTGTGACATGCACATAGAACCGTTGGGGTCCAAGATAGGGGACATAACGAATCAGGAAAATCCACATTTCCACACATGTACAAAAAAACTTAAAAATAAATCAAATCACACCTGGAACTGGAAATATCAGTGGCAAAGCCAATAAGTCTTGCCTGTGGGAGCTACTGGCCTAGCAAATCGGTTTTAGTGTGCTGTCCTGCAGCCCTGTTGATATGCAGCATAGCTAAAGAAGAATAAAAATAACCTTTGAAAAGGCCGGTAGGTCTTGCCTATGCAAGAGCTATTGGCTTTGTCAATGTCTTTTAGCCAGGTTGCACAGTAGCCAGTGCTGGCTGCGCCTTAACATTTGTTTAGGTCTGGGTTTAGCCTAGATCTTTTGATTTCAGTTACATAGTGTATATCATTTACTTACATATTTTGGCTTTCAGGCACCTCTTTTCATCAATTGGTCTGTTTTTGTGTCATCCATGTTTTGCTTCCGCCCAATACAGCATATAGCATGAGGCAGTTGGTCAATTTCAGCCAATGGCTAACTTCACTTTGATTACCTGCATTTAGCTTTTCACAAGGGGCACATTCACACATAGAGTAGTTCCCTTCAGTGCCAGTGTTTTTATTTTTACTTTATGGTTGCCTTTGTTTGTAGAGCCTGATATGATAGCAGGGCACTTTCGACCAGATGAGAACACTGGGCATATTCCAGCTTTATCATTTCCTGTTTCCTGCCAATGCTGATGTAATTTTCCTTTGAAGTGGCCTTCGTTTATCCGACTGCTGGTTTTTTACACGTTACCAACAGACCATTGCATGATTCTAGAAGAAGGGATGGGTGTAAGCAGAGAAGCAGACTTGGTGTTTTCGATTTGCTGTCAGATTTTCTGTAATTTGTTTGCTAAAGATGTGATTGATGACATTGCACTTGTCTGTGGAGCGTGGATTGGGAGAGAGAGGCAGGGGGTTGAATCAGTGCTTAATTGTCTATCTTGAAAAGTGTTCTTCTGTGATGGCTTCATTGATGAATTTGGTATAATTGGCTGATATGATGAGCTGTCTGTGTATACACTCGTTTATCCCAGCTTACCTCCCTTTCCAACCTGGGATTGCTCTGAAAATCCATTCGGTGCTCACTAAAATGTGTGCAATTCGTCCAAAAATGTGCAAAGCCTTGATCACTGAGAATACGAAACACTACAACCTAGTGTTAAACTGCTTCACTGTAGCATTGACTTTATCTAATTCAGACTACTTCAAGGGCTCCATCACTCGCTCACTTCATTGATGCCCTTCTGTTTCCACCTTGTGGGTCCTCAACACAGTTTTTGCTCTCGGACTCCGATTTGCCTCCTACTACTCCTCTAAACTTAACATTACCACTACACCAGTTACACTCCTATCAACCCCAACCCCTTTTTACTCTTGCTGTTAATATCTGTGATATACATTAATAACTGTATGTTTTGTATTGTATCATATTTCAGTTGTCATACAACATTCTGACAAGCCTCTTATTACGCAGATTGGTAATGACCTTTTGTATCATGCGCTTGTTGCTATGTACAGAACTTCTTGTCCAAATTCTATTACTGATGTTTTCTAAATGGGAAAAAAAAAAATAATCACTTCCTTATTATACCGTGAATCCAGTGATGAAATAATTAATGGTGGGCAGGTCCCTCTGCAGTTACAGAGCACCACTTCCTGAGCCCTGTGCATACTTAATGCTGCCATAGGGTGAGAAACGCTCTGAGTGGCCACATTGTAAGTGTATTTGACTTCATGAGTAGGACCCTTCTTCCCCACACTAGTAGGAGCAGAGGGGTTTGAATTCATGTCTTTCTAAATGATAATGGGCACCAGCCACTATCATCTATCCACCCTAGACTTGTACTCTGTCACAGCGTCTCAGGTTTTAAAAATATAATGTAAATGTGTGAAGAAACAAATGCAGACTTGTTTTTATACGCAGGATCTTATGTTGAAAATGTCTCTACTATAATAAAGCAAAACCAAAGGAAATGATGGACGGAGTGTTGAACATTGCAAGCACTCACCCCCAGTCAACTGATCTGGGTTTAATCCATCACCATTCTTTAGCCCACTCTGCCACCCCAGTTCAGACATGGCCATATGCAAATCAGTCTGACCCTGTGCCTCATGGGAACAGTCCAGCCCGAACTGCCAAGCCATGTCTTCCCTGGACCGGAAACAAGCTTCCTAGGACCAGTTTCTGGCATTTCAGCCGTCTTCAGCCAGGCTTGCTTGAATCCAGTGGCAAAGTGAGCAAGGGACTCACGTCTGAGCATACCCTGCCAACTTATGGCGAACAAAGCAAAACCAAAGGAAATGATGGACGGAGTGTTGAACATTGCAAGCACTCACCCCCAGTCAACTGATCTGGGTTTAATCCATCACCGTTCTTTAGCCCACTCTGCCACCCCAGTTCAGACATGGCCATATGCAAATCAGTCTGACCCTGTGCCTCATGGGAACAGTCCAGCCCGAACTGCCAAGCCAGGTCTTCCCTGGACCGGAAACAAGCTTCCTAGGACCGGTTTCTGGCATTTCAGCCGTCTTCAGCCAGGCTTGCTTGAATCCAGTGGCAAAGTGAGCAAGGGACTCACGTCTGAGCATACCCTGCCAACTTTTCCGGTCCAGGGAAGACATGACTTGGCAGTTCGGGCTGGACTGTTCCCATGAGGCACAGGGTCAGACTGATTTGCATATGGCCATGTCTGAACTGGGGTGGCAGAGTGGGCTAAAGAACGGTGATGGATTAAACCCAGATCAGTTGACTGGGGGTGAGTGCTTGCAATGTTCAACACTCCGTCCATTATTCCCTTTGGTTTTGCTTTGTTCGCCATAAGTTGGCAGGGTATGCTCAGACGTGAGTCCCTTGCTCACTTTGCCACTGGATTCAAGCAAGCCTGGCTGAAGACGGCTGAAATGCCAGAAACCGGTCCTAGGAAGCTTGTTTCCGGTCCAGGGAAGACGTGGCTTGGCAGTTCGGGCTGGACTGTTCCCATGAGGCACAGGGTCAGACTGATTTGCATATGGCCATGTCTGAACTGGGGTGGCAGAGTGGGCTAAAGAACGGTGATGGATTAAACCCAGATCAGTTGACTGGGGGTGAGTGCTTGCAATGTTCAACACTCCGTCCATCATTCCCTTTGGTTTTGCTCTACTATAATAAGCCAGCTACGTGAAAGCCAATGGGTCTGACATTGGCTGTACACCAATTGACTTTGACTGAACTTGTTTCCTTTGGTGAACTATATCAAATATGGGCACCCATGCATGTGTTTTCACAAAGATGCACGGGCAGCCCTCCTGAAATGCTTTTTAATATAACGTGTTACGGGTACATGAATGAGCAGCCATATTGGCATGGGTTTTCGTAAAGTACAACAAAAAACATTCCAAGATGGCCACCAATGAGTGCGGATGCATGTGCACACACTTTTTATTTTTAAATGCTTTTCATGTAATTTTAAATGTTTTTTCTTCATAACTAAGGAGATTGATATGCCCAAGATGACACACACATGAAGGCACTCAAGCAGCCTGCTAGCAGCGTCCAGAGAGCTGCCTAGGGCCCTTGCTGAACAAATACATTTTCTTTTTAAAACTAAGATTGTCATGCTCACCCTGCCATTGACGTCCGCCATTTTCTGTGTAATAGGTGACTTTGTGCTTTGGTAATATGCCGTCACTTGCAGAGAAGGGAATCAATCACAGAATTGGGCTGACCCATTGCTCTATACGGTCTCCTTTGGTCGGTATGAGCAAAGTGTGAATGACCATATAATTGGCCAATGGATGATGACTAGATGGAAGCTTCTTTATGTATTTTCTATATGTTTGCGTTTTTGTCGATTTTGGGGGGAAAACATAAAAAATATTATGGCTAGGGAAAAAACTCAAAATGCTTGTCAATCCATATCCTCGTTCTTGCTATATTTTTAGTTCCTCAATCACCATTGTTATGTTTTTTCAACTATTTTGGTTTCGGTACCATTCTGTACTTGTTTCCAGATTGGCCTTTTTATTTTGAAAAATATCACCTCTTCCGTCACATTGTTTTAAACTTGTAGGGTTATTATGACTCTACCCTTACTACATCACACTCTACTAATGCAGACTACCTAGTAACATCGCTTCTGTTTTTCCAGGAATCTTTCGGGAAATCTTTTTTCATCTCTAGCACCTGGAACATTTGATCATCTGGAATCATTGAAGTCATTGTGAGTAAAATGTGTTTGTTGTCTCCATATTTGAGATGTTCCTTGTATGCTGTTAGCGTCGTTTGGCATTTTTATTTGTGTGGTGTTATCTGATTATTCCCATGTGTAGTAGTGTGACATCTGATTATGTGATTATAGGGAATTCCAAACGGACTTTATTCTGTGTGACTGCAACGCATTGTGGCTATCCAGATGGGTGAAAGATCGCAATATAACTGTGCGAGAAACCAAGTGCGCCTTCCCAAAGTTATTGCTGGGGCAGCCGGTGACAGCAGTGAAGCCAGAACTCCTAACATGTGGTAAGGAGCGAAAATGAATTGTGTGTGTCCACACACTAAAAAAATGTGTCTTTGAGAACACTACATCTTTGCTAGGAGTTTAAATGTGCTAGTAGTTTTGGGCGATAGGTGTGATAAGGATGGCTCTTTTGTCTTTGCATAAAGGGAAGCTGTGTTGTATCCTTGCATACACTGTTGCAATAGTGAAATATCTGTTTGTCATTAGATTCTAGAACACATTTTTGTCTTGGATCTCTTGTTTAATGGCTCCAGAGTCGGTTGGTGGCTTAGGTGATTATATACACTACTCCTATGGGGTGGCGAAAATTACTTGAGAAATGGGCAAGCTATGAAGAGGAAGTGTTACTTAACGATGCTAGAAGGGGTATTTACTCACTGGAAATGGCGCGGGCTTGGGAAACCTTAGTGGACTCACTAAGAGACTCAGATCTCGATATATGTGACCTAACTCCAGTAGGTTCACCAACTCGGACTCCCCCTCGAACACCCTGCTTGCCACCAGCAACAAGGGGATCCTCATAAGAGTGCATCCCTCTTTGACTACGAAGAGCGGCGCTGAGAGGAACTGGAGTGAATTACCAGATGAGAGCCAGCCCTGAGCACAATATCATGCCAAAATGCATTTGACCCGTGGGGGGAGGGAGGAGATTAAGTTTTGGTTGTTGCGTATTGCATTGTGGGATTCCGGCATTGCAACACAACCTATGCGTCAGCGTTGACTTTAATGGCCTAATGCTGTATTGTTGACTTACCCTGCAATACAATCTGTTTAAAAAAAAAAAAAAAACGCTACTCCTGTCAACCAGTGATTTATGTACCTCTTTTAAGTAGGTCATTGATTCAGCTGGAATATTCGTTATTTAGAGAACAACATATTTGAAATCAAAAATGTATTGATGGATAACTATTTAAAGTTCAAGATTTAAAATGCTTTTTTTTTTTTTGTCCTCATCTCACCAAAGACGTTGGCAGATTTTTTAAGCCATCAAAAATACTGCTCGAAAAATAGGGTCTAAGGGAAGAATATTTATAGACCTGCCCAAATTCTAATCCCCATAACTGAACTACATGCTCCATCCTATGAGTGAGGTTGATGGTAATCCACGCTCTGCTCTAGGAATGTTCGGGTTTGATTGATTTCATGCACCAATTTCCTTCTTTCTTTTCTTCTGTGCTGCCTGTTATTAGACCCCCAGTTCTTGTGTGTGTGTATAGATTTTTTAAGCCGACAATTTTAAACCTGGGCGCCCTTCGGCTAACTGCCTTTGTCTAGTTCGACATAGCCTTCCCCACGTGTTTGGGGTCTGGTGTAATCATTGGACTCACTTAAGGCACCAAAATTTAACGAGTAATCAGTCGGAGGCGCTGTCCCCAGGTTAATAGTGGAAGCCAGATGTTGTTGTGCATCTCCCCTCTGCTATCTTGCTCTAGCTGTGCCATCCTCAGTGCCGCTTTTAACCAACTTTCTCTGTCCGGAGGGGTTGGATCTTTCCACCTCATGCAGATCTCCCTCCTGGCCAGGATAATAAGATATAACAATAAGCCCTCATGGGTCTGCATGAGCGGCCCATTTACTTGATCATTTTTACCAAACATCACAAGGTGGAGATCAACCTATGTCAATTTCAAAGATAGCTGTTAATGATTCCCCCACGTTTTTCCAGAGCTTAACTCTGAACATTCGAAAAAGATATGAATGTTGTCTGCTTTATGCTTTGAATTCTTAGGTGGGTACGTGCTAATTCATTGGTTAACTGCTAACTTAGTGATTGTGAAGCACTCCACTGACCTGTGGTAGGTCACCATTATGCAGGTTTTACAAATATGTAAATAAATTCGTGTGCAGCAAACGTGAAAATAGGGTATTTTAAATAGGTTTAAATTAACACCCCCTTAATAGTTTTAAGTAATTTTGACCATCTTTTTTTTTTACTTATATCCCCACTGGACACGTTTTTAGAACGATTTCTTTGTATATTGTGACAAACCAAATTGACAAACATAATTGCTTAATTTTCAGATCCGCCTCTTGAGTTGCCCTCTTTCTACATGACCCCATCACATCGTCAAGTTGTTTTTGAAGGAGACAGCTTACCTTTCCAGTGCATGGCTTCATACATTGATCAGGACATGCAGGTGCTGTGGTATCAGGATGGCAAGATAGTGGAGACGGATGAATCGCTGGGCATTGTTGTGGAGAAGAACATGATACACAATTGCTCATTGATTGCCAGGTAATATTTATTCGACAAGCAGAGGACGTTTTTTAGATTTAAATATTTATTCTCTGTTTTTGATGTTCTCTTGCATACTCGGCTGTTAAATGCCAAACACTGAGAATCCTTGACTCCTACGCAAGAATCAAAATCTGTTTCCTTCTAAAATAAAAAAAAATAATAAGTGTAGGCAACTCTTTGCCGCCTCTGGAAATCCCTTGCAGTTTGCCATACCTATTCACAAGCAAGCACCCTTCTGCAGCCTACAGACAAAAAATCTGTTCAGCAGCAGACAATATTTCTGTTCCTTCCGGTCTCCGTGGTCTCCATCCATTCTTCTCAGGCAAGTTCTGCTAAGGAGTTGTTTTTCATTTTTTCTTTTAACAAATAGCTTTTCTTGTAAAATATTTCTATTTGTGATATATGGTACGCGAGTGACACTTAAGTATGTTCAAAATCGCTATCTCAGTTCCACCAAATGTTAGTCATTGTCCTTTCATTCTTATTAAAAATGTGCTCCATGTATTCACATCTGGCAACAGTGCTGGAATTTATCTTGAGGATCATCTGACCTGTTATGCTCAGAATAATGATCGCTTTTTTAGCCTTTTTGTATATAATTATACAGTTGTAAATCGGTCATTAAGAGCTGCTTTCAGCAGTTCAATAGATTAATCCCCCCACACACATTTACAATGGAAAAGTGCTCTCCTGTCACAGGAAATGCCTAGTTGGACCATTGTAGTGCCCTTAACTACAGCATCCTCTGTAAGAGCTTTCTTAGTTTTAGCCAGAAGAGGCAATGTTTTAGTAGCATGCTATTCACTACACTGGCCCCCTGTTACTGACTGAATACATTTTAAAGGTCTCATTCCAAAATCTTCACAGTAAAGAGCTGTCCATTTCTTTTTGATCCAGGCCCCAGTGACTAGTTTGTTTGGCTGAGCAGTTTTTTAGACCGGCTACTAGAAACCTAGTCTGATGTGGTGGGCTGTCTCTCAGTCATGTATGGAGAAGAGATGTTTCATATTTTGTGTTGCAGACGTTGGTGGATTGCAGGCTAGTTAAACTGCTTTCATTTGGATGTGTAACCTAGTTGTGCAGGAGATATTTTCCCAGCACTGTATCCTCCACCTAATACTTGATGGCACCATAATCAATTTGCAATGGAAAATATTTGCTTTTCTGGTGCGTACTATTTTAACAGATGCCTCCCCTGTTGAATATCTCCAGAAGTCAAACTGGATGAAGAAACTTTCATAGTTCTCCTATACCGCTACGAGGTGCTGGCTCCATCTCAGTGGTAAAAATAACACTACTGTGAGGTCACTGGACCCATTAATCACCCTCCCCAGTGCAACCTGTGTCAGTTACCTTTTTTTCCATGCCCTTCGACATAGATCTGGCACTCTCTCCTCCACTAATCTTTTTTTTTGGCAAGTACAGTCACCTAATTTTTTTACTAATTTATAACTCTGTCATTGGGAAGCATATTCTCTGCATTCAGAATGGAAAGGAAAACCGGAATGTGGCTAGTTCATGAGGATACTGGAGTGAGTTAATTATTTAATTCTCCTGCCTGAAATTGCATGAAACATGAACACTGTATTGTATCGTTGTTGCTTTTTTTTTATAGCGTTTCATATTCCTGAAGAGGCGTTGAAGCCCATTTGTGCACATATAGCAGCACGGTTCTCCATGAACATGCTTGGAAGGTAAGCTATTGTGTTCTGGAGTGACCTAAGAGGGCAGTGTTGAAACGTCCTGCATCATTATCAGAGATTGCAGCCTCTGTTAAGTGTTTTAGTGCCAAACATGCATGGAAGCAGATGCTCACATTATGCCACTGCAGATGTGTGGAAGTTATTATTTGTGGAGTGGAGCAATGGAAACTATGGTTTAGCTGTGCATCTAGTTGCGACTACCATCCTGGATTTGTGAGGGGTCCTGGTTCATGTATGTATGATCCTTACATCCGTGTCATTATTTGACCTTGATCACCAATCTAGGAAGTGCCAAGACTTTACTACCTTCCTGCATGCTAGACAGTTGCCTAAATTTTGCCGGGAGAGTTTCCAAAGTTATGTTGCCTGTATGAACCAGGAGGTTCCATGGATGTTTCTTTTGTATGGGGGGGGGGGGCGATCAAGTGAAGTGCTGAAGTGTTAGTCTAGAGAGAAGGTTTCTCCTCTGTTAGTATCTTCTCAGTTTTACTTGCAAGAAAGGTTGGTTCCTTGATTAGATATGGACCTGGAGAAAAAGGTGTCCTCATTGTCTTATTTGGGTTCTTTGCAGTTTTTCGAGCAGAGAGAGTGAAACTCAAGGAACTGCACTTTTGCATTGATAAGATGAGACATGACAAGGGAGATGATCACCTAGAGCTTCTGATGGAATTATAGATGAAGGTAAAATAAGTGGAAGACTTTTCATGGTGTAGAAGGCACTTCTTATGACATGACTTGATATCCAAGACCTAGATAGGCTGTATTGATGTTCACTATCAGGTTCCTGGCATCAGATGTTTGTAGACTGGTGGTTACCACATTTTGTGTATGCTAGGTTCTCGGTTTTGGATGAATTAGGTTTGTGATTCCTCAGCATTTACTGGTTAGCAGCTCTGAGTGAATGGTCTAGTCCTGATGAATAGGTGCTTTGAGTTATCCAGTTTTAGCATGATCTGAGTGTCATCTGTGTAATTGTAGCAGGTTAGGCCGATAGACTTGATGCTGTTAGATTGGGTCTGAGTTAAGCACTTCAGTGGAGGGGTGCGATGCTCATGCTTTATGGAATGCTGGAGCCAGTGATGAAAACCACTGATATATACAGGGGCGTCAAGAAAATGCTGGGTCTGTTGGAGGAGGAGACCACGTTAAGAATAGTGGCTGTTACTGGAGCAAGAGGAATTTACAAGGGAGATGGAGATCTTATCCTGCAAAGTATTGCAGTTGGCAGTAAGTTTAATATTTGGAGCGGTGATTCACACTGCAGTGCCTGTAAGCATGTTGCGTCATTTTCCGTCAGTTGAGGATCGGTTACAGGAGATGCAGAAACACTTGATGGTGACAGCTTACGCTCATTTTAAGTCTCAGTTGTACAGCAATAGCACTGAGTATTCCAATCATTTATGACATGGGAGCTGGAAATCCGTTATTCTTTTGAACAGTTCAAAGAGAACCACTTTGGATTGCAAAGCCTGATCAGGTGTGTGTCTCACATGGGCACCATTAGTGACCTGATGGCAGAGCAAGAGGTGACAGATTTTGTATTACTTAAGGCAAGCAAAGGAAACGCATAGCATTGGCAGCTCCATGGTGGTTAAGAAGTTGTAGGACCTTTTTAGAGGCTTCCACTTGTCATCAAAGACTCAGCAGAGTCACTGTACTGCAACCTTTGTCACACAAGGCAGCAGTACAAAAGGTACACAGGAAATCTTGGTTATCTTCCCCTCTGCCAGGCCACGCCTGATATATCAACATTTGATCAATTACAGCACACCCTACCTCTTGTTATGAAACCTCATAACTTAAGTAACTTATAATTAAAAAAGATTCTTCTTAAGCAACTATTGTATCAAGACATCTGCAGGACATCAACACAATAGATCTATTAAACAAAGGGAAGTGTTGGGTGTACCAAACATACAAGTGAACTGCTGATAATACATTGTTCTGTAGTGTTGGATTGGTCAAAAGATGCAAAAAGCAGAATAAATATGATTACAAATATAACTATCACTGGAAGAGATTATTTTTATTGATACAACTAAATAGTCTCTAATCGGAAAGTCCAACCACTGTTATTGAAAGGAGGTTTAATGGTTGCACAGAGGTTGTAATATGGAACGGGATATCATCCCGTAGGCTGCAAATAGGGTAAAATAGGTCTGTTCAACTAAATATGGCACACGTTGCTAGACATTTATGATTATAAGACTGTTCCCAATATTAGCAATCATGATTTTTTATAAAACCTTGTCTGATTCATCCCTTCCTTTATGCTCAACGATCTAAATGGTTGGCTTTTCCAATGTTCTAAATATTATACTGTGTTCATGCATCATAATTGAAGTTATCTTTCATAATTCTTTACCTAACAATTCAGTGCACCATTTTACGAGGTTCTTTAAAGTTTTCAGCTTTATACTATTTCACAAAACTGATCAACTACAGGAAACAATCTCGTTGTTGACTGATTTAAGAAAATAGCAAATAGTCATTTTAAGAGTACCTTAGGCCAGATTCAAAGAAATAATTGGCAGGTACCTTTTCAGCTTGACAAGTCTTTTTTCTTGTTTTTCTTGCAGCTGCATCTCTGGTCATTTTCTGGCCCTGAATAAGTTTATAGAAAGCTTTTCGATCCTAATTTGATTTAGAACCCCATTTTACTAATGAAAAGATCATGCTGCAGTGGTGTGATCATGTAGTGCTTTGGCTCAACAGCAGAGAAATAAAATATTAGGTGTTGGGACCTCAAATATTGAGCGATACCCTGTGAAGCACCAGCGAACATACCATTTTGGTGAGTCCCCAAAAAACAAAGACAAATGTTTATCATCAGTATTGGATAGCATCGTCTCACCTGGACTACTGATTTTCACTATTGACAGATTGGCAGGCTAAATTCACAGTACAACAGTATTACACTTTGAAAGTGTTAGAACCGGCGTCTCTAGTTGGCCGGGGTATGTACCCTAAACCAAGTACAGGGTAGCCTGGCGCAGAGCAGCAAGGCGTAACTTAAGAGGCAATGTGTGAAGTATTTGTGCAACACACACCAACAATGACACAGTAATAACACTCACAAAAGGACACTACACCAATGAGTTATAAAATAAAAATATCTTTATCTTTATTTCAGGTAAGCTCAACAATAAAAAAAATTAAAAAATTCACAGGAATCATGAGCTCTCAATTGCCAGGTTCGTTATGAGGTAAACAGACATCAATCCTGGTAGTCTTTTAAGGAACAGTATTCCTGAGATTGCCAGCACAAACTAAGGTGGTGGGGAGAGTCCCGTGGGAAATCGAATTATAGGCTTTGAGTACTGAGGTCTCTTAATGTGGGTGACGTATCCAGCGTGTAGAGCCTCTCATGCTGCTGGTTTGGGTCAAGATTGCACTCATTGGGCCCCGACTGTGCTGCCAGCTGAAGCGTTCACTGTAGAGTACTAACGTGGTGCTAGCGAGAATTCTGCCC
This sequence comes from Triturus cristatus, assembly GCF_964204655.1. NCBI lineage: Eukaryota > Metazoa > Chordata > Amphibia > Caudata > Salamandridae > Triturus > Triturus cristatus. The sequence goes on from NC_140582.1 coordinate 946,381,164, forward strand.
GTTTCAGAAACATGATAGACTTATTAGGTCCCTGTCAGAAATTATCCCATAAGGGGGGTTCCCAATGTTAGCCTTTGGAGGGTTAAACCTCACTGCAGTAGCAGGGGCTTGTGGCAGATATGCCAGCGTCGTAATGTTTTAGAGGAGAGCACCTGCACCTCAGCACTGTTTAGCAGTGCTAGGGCACCCGGAGGCCTAAGTCCAACAAAAAGGTATGGTGAAAATGGGAGGCACAGGGGCAAAAATGTAGGGGGAGACCACCCTAAGGCTGACAGGTCCAACAGAAAGGTTATGCAAGGTTCATTAAAAATTAAAGTCCCAGAAGCCAGTTGTTGTGTGCCGGTGTGGGGGCGTATTATGTGTCCCAGCCTCTCCTGTGGCAGGATTCTGCCAACATTTCTGTCTGTGCCAAGAGGTGTTCTATTTTAACCCAGATGGGCTCCTGCAGCATGGGGGCCTGAAGCCAGTAGTTGTGTGCTGGTGTCGGGGCGGACTACGTGTCCCAGCCTCTACTGCGACAGGAAGCCGCCAACGTTGCTATCTGCACCGGAAGGTGTTTTATTTTAACCCAGATTAGCTCCCGCAGGGCCCGTCTTCGCTTGTCATAGACTGGAAGAGACTGGGCTCGGCCTACTCTCTTTCACGCTAAGACCATAAAATCAACCAATGTAAGTCTGGTTTTAAAAAAAAAATCTTTTTTTTTTTCTTGGGGACTTATTGGCTATTTTGTTGATATTTTAATTCCTCACCTGTTAAAAGTATGGGCGAACGCAAGGCAGGTGATCATGCAAAAGTGAAATACACGCCAAAAAACCAGAGAGACCTAAGAAAGCTATACCTGAGCCCTCTTTATCAGACTCCAAAACATTGGCTGACATTGATACGCTATTAGAGGAAGTGGGGTTGCTCATGATCACAAGTGTGAAAAATGGAAAGGGTAAATTACCAAAAGTTCCAGCTATGTTTAAAAGATCCAAAATACCCTACTCCCCTGATGTAACAAGCATCACAGGACACACAATTGCAGTATATTCTGACCACTTGGATCCAATAGAGCAAGTTCCATCCAGTTCTAGAGACACTTGTAGTCCTGAACTGGTCAGTTTGCCCGTGCCCTCTATACCCATAAATAAACATTGTTCCCAATGTGCCTTGTCACAATCGTTTTGACCCTTTCCAGTCTATCAGTTCGAATGAAGAAACTCTCACACACAGTGTCCCTGCACCCGAAAGAAAACCAGTCTAGTCTGCTAAAACGGTACATGATGCCCATGGGGGAAAAATTAGTATTGAAACACTGGACTCCAAATCGGACCATCTTAAAATTTCAATCTTTTCCCTGGCCGCCCAGGTTACTAGCATTTAGCTAAAACGTGCTGTTGCTGCCAGGACCATATGTGTAATAAAGGTACTTCTGAGCTTTCTGTGAAAGTTCACCAAGGCAGTGCCTCAAATCCAACAACTAGTGGGGAAATCAAATTTGAACATGAGTCCAGTGAACACTAGAAATCGCACATAGATATCCCGGGACAAAGCGGATGATCCTGAAAGACCACAAAATAGAATCTCCAATTAAAATCCTCGTGTGGGCCTACTCGGGGATCTCATATGCAGCATATGCTAAACTATTCAAAACACCCTATCACCAAAGCACCGCCTGCTGTTATCCCGAAGGTCCAGGGGATTCATCATAGTGAAAGTAGCTCACATCCAGGAGATAATATAGGACCAGCTATTTTTTTCATTAAGAAGCCATCCTACAAAAGGCCGTTTCAGTCTGCTACAAGAGCCCCCAGTCACTTCCACCAGATGATCAATTTACCTGGTCTAAGTTCCGAAATTGAAACCGGAATCTTTCGAAGACACAGAAGTCTTAATTAATAAAGTGACCCATTGGCTTAGGCTGGAGCAGAACTGTCTTTCAGTGGTCAGACATTGTGCATGCAAAAAGATGTACTCTTAATCTATCCTCACATGATTACATACATGTTTTTTTATGTGAAAATCAAATGGTTGAGAATCGGATTAACTTTGAATTGCGCACTTGTCATTTTATAGGGGTCAAACCGTTGGGAATAAGGCTGAAAGCATCTCCCATTCATGGTTACAACAAGAGATCTTACTTGGAATGTGCCCAGCCCTCTCCTTCGCAGTACTATAACCCCTTTGCGCGTTGCCACATCTAACCTGGAGCAAATTGACTGACTGACAAACAAATCTGGACTGAATCCTTGTTTGTCCTACAAGAATATATTTTGTGGAGTAACCAGTGCAGACTCTAAGTTGCCTAATAATGGTAACTGTATTCCATCCATAAACAAAGATGATTTAAGTCTGGTTATTGACAACAAGAGTAACCCTTTGATAAATTGCTGCACTATAGAAAATGTATATGTTCAGTCATCTATGGCTAACATAGACAACATCTAAGATGGCAATAGGTCCGGCAGGAATAATTGTTCGCTAACAAGTATTAGGTTATTATCATGGAATGTAGCGGGTGTAGCATCAAAGTTGTCTTATCCAAATTTGGTGTTGCTCTTTGAAGAACTCGACATTTGCATGCTCCAAGAAACCTGGGCCACAGAAAAAAATGTTTATAGATGGGTTTGCCACCTTCAGTGTAGAAGCAAAGCCTTCAGAGCGATTTGGGAGAGCAATCTGGAGCCTTGTGATTTGAGTTTGTAGTGGATGTACCTGCTCACTTACATTAATGGACGTAGATTGCCCTGACTTAATGGGGATTATTGCAATTTTTGCTGCAGGTTTCAGTTTGGCCTTTATAAAACATCTATGTTAGAACAATAAGGGCAACTGATAAATCATCCACTTTATCGCTTTTGGATGAGGTCTTAGACACCCTACAGATAAACACAAATATCGTAGTGGCAGGGGATTTTAATACTGCTTAAGAACCCTCGATATATCTTAATGAGATTACTGGAGGGGAAGATGAGATCTGGGTTATCCTGTCATCGATAGGACAATAATGGTAAAACGTCTCCACTCTGGTACTCAAATTGGCTTCTTTATCAGTTAGCATGGGACTCTGGGCATGTATTGGGAATACCATCTCCAATCCAGATAGAGCTCCAACCTTTGAGAGAGGAACGAGTACCAGTGTCATAGATTATGTCCTCATTGATGTGAGGTTATGGTCACTCTTCGCAGACATAAAAGTGGAAACACGATCTGATAGTGACTACAAACCTTTTGGAAGTAACATAATGGGTGAACCCCTGAAGCGAGAACCCCAGCCTACCCTTGTAACTAACAACCACCGCTATGGTACATGGCCCAATGTCATGTCAAATCAAAAACTATACTCCCAGATTTATAGTTTATATGTTGTACATCTAGCGAAATATGTGGAGCTTTAATGAAGTAGAAATCCCCATCTTAAATGTACACAATCAGTTGTTTGGGGAGTTGCAAGAGGTTTTTTATAAGGATGTTTTGCATGTAAAACTAAGTTCTGCTAAGGAATCAAAGTGGTTTGACCCAGCGTGCAAATCAGCCAAGAGCTCATTAAGGTTGGTCATCTTCGATGGCAATAGGAATAAAAGTAGTAAAGCCTGATGCACTTACAAAGTCCTATTGCTCCAGGTGAAAAGGAATTGAGATAAACAACACTTTGACAAGACTTGTTAGCTGCTACCAAAATAAATTAGGTCTTTTTGGCGTGTAGTAGCTCAAACTAAAACTGATAGTGTGAAAATTACCTTTATAATATTGCATCCGATAAATAGGTGGTGCACTTTTCTACTCTTTACTCTCTTTAGAAAGTCCCAGAAGATTTCCTTTCTCTAAAGTGTGTTTTGGAGGACTGACAATTTCCCTTCCAATCGCGATCCATTAAAATGTTTTTGCGGTTTTTACTTTTTTTTGCTATTTTTTTTTCCCACCTTAGCAGCTAGTTGGACATTGCTTGGTTAGCACTAGTTCCATTAGATAGGTGTAGCATTTTGTTTATCGACTCTCAAGAGGCCCAGTGGGAGGCGGGGCCACCAGACCATCCCACAGGGGGAAGAGCAAGACGTTTCTCCGTATAGGGGATACATTCCTCCTACTTAATAGTCAAACTCCAAATGCTTTTAGTAGCATTTTCTTTGCCAAAAGTTACTGTGAGCAGGCTGAAAGACATCTGTAGATGTAAAATGCTTCTGACAATCTTTCTTTGGCGGGCTAAGCAGTTTTGATAGGACTGACATTAGACCGCCAGGTTCTGATCTTTTTCATTGGATATTTTTAAGCGTGTTTTTGTCTTGGGCGATAACCATACACACTGGGTTGAAGCAGTAGTAGGCATTTTGAACTTTTGTGGGGACTGTCACCATTCATTTTCCCACTTGTGAAGCTGCAGATTGATACAGAAAGGAATGTCTTCATTTTTGGTTCTTATTTAAACACAGCTGTGGCCTTTGTTGCAGAACTATAATATAAAGATTCTTATGATATATTGGCTAAGATAAAAAGGAGTATATCTGTCTCTTTGCTCTTTTTGAGGTGTTGTTGTCGCTTGGGATGAGCTGTTTCTAATAAAAAACTCCAAATAGAGACTTTTAGCCTGCCCATTACTTACCAATGGTTGGCTTCATTGCCACTCTTATTTTCTGTGTCTGCGCATATCAGCTTCACCTAATCTCCCTGTTTTTGTTTTCTTCCCTAGAGCATGGACCAAGCACTGTTTGATTTATTGATTAGTGTTCTTCCTCGCTGCTTGTGCTCGGATTTTGGTACTTATAGTTTGTATGTTCTTTTTACATGCTGGCAATGCTGGTCATTTTTTTGCTGCATTTTATGCCCCTGCAGCCTTGTTTTTGTGTCTTGGGCCAACCGCTTCCCTTTCATATTTTTTGCTTTCCAGAGTTTTCAAAACTTTGCTTTCCAATGCGCCGTTTTTCTCCGGCCACTCTTGTCTGAGCCACATAATAGAACAACACAATTTATCAAATTTTAATAAAGTTACATGTTGCAGCATCCACTAAGAGTGGGTTTATGACTCGTTCTGGTTTCTTTCGCATTTTGCGAAACACTGCCTTCCTTTCCAATTTGGGAAAGCCAGCGTAAGTTATATGTTTTAAAATTGTACCGACTGGTGACATCAGCACTTGCCTAAATGCGTATGTATGCTTCTTGTTAGAAATTCATACGTTAGCAACACACCATACCATACTCAACTCAATATATACTATACAAAATCAGGCCATGACATACCAAATAATACTATGCAATAGTACACCATAACATACCGTATTCTACAATAACAGGAGATATACCATACTGTACAATGACAGTCAATACCGTATTATACCACTCTATACAATAATAGGCCATACCATAACATGCCATACAATGACAGACCGTACCGTTGCATACTATCTAATTGGGTCACTCTCACCTCCTTTTACCTCTACCCACCCATTAACCCTCATGTCACCCTCACTTAACCTCTACACACCCTCAAACCTCAAGTTATCCTCGCCTCCCTTTATCTCAACTTACCCGAACCCTAAAGACACGGTTACCTCCCTTTACCTAAAATCTATTTTTTTCAGCATAAAAAGTATGCGATTTAAAGCAAATACTTACCTGTGTGGTAAAAGTACAAAGGTTTATCTGCATAGTAAAATTTCTGTGTGGCAAAGACTGTTTTCCCTCAGGCTGGACACAAATGTTTTGGGGGCACTGTCAGTTGTTTTATGCCCTTAGGTATGGTTGACAGGCACCCTCACCTCTTTGACAGTTTTCCTCCTCCCCTCACACCATACTTTAGGTCTTGCCTGAGACAGTGCTTAGAGCCTGCCCATCACTTCTCATAGTTAGCCTCATTTCCTTGATACTTTTTGGTCAGCAAGTGCTGGCTTAGCTTACTCTTCTCGTGTTTGTCCTTACTTTGACCCAAGTACTGCTTCTCCCAGTGTCTTTACTCTGCTCTTCACTTTCAGCTGTACTTTTGTTTTGCTTTTGTTTGCACCGCCATCCTCCCCTCCATCTCCTGCATTGTTTGCCCTGCTTCCCAAATTCCTTCTGCGTTGTTGCTTACCTGACCAGCCCCTACCCTCTTGTTGCTAGCCCGTCCACCTTCCTCTTTGTTACTTGTTCCCTGTAGTCACGCCGGAAAAAATGGCCCAAAGCTATGGCAACGGGTGTCAATATGCTGCAAAGATGCAAACGACACAGCACTCTCTGCTCTGTACTGCCTTTCTGGTGCTGTCTTCATGCGGTGCCAAAATGACGAACTTCAGCTTGTACGTAAGATTATTATCCTTTTTTTAGGAAGGCAGAGAATAATCCCATACTAAGAACATGGATCACTTACCCCCTGTGGACCGCTCTGGCCACTACATAGCCCTTTTTTCTTACTTTCAGCCGTTCTGCACGGCAGTCGCTCTCCCATATGTGAAACCTTTGCCAATGCTTGTTTTGCACCATCAATTTTTTTGGGATTCACACGCTGTGCACATTACATTATACTGCCAACTAGTAGTTGGGTCCGGAATTCTCCACTATTTTGTAGTCCTACATTTTTTTTAGGTTGAGACTGGGCAGTGCATGCGCTGCTTTGCAAGGCATGCTGTATTCAGGTAGGGACTTGAAGCTCCACCCACTCTTTGCCCATATATTTCATTGACTTGTGTCATTGTCCACTTTAAACTGTGGCTGTTCATTGGCCAATAGGCTTGGTATTCCCTCCTTAGTACCTCCTTGTCTCATTCTGTAACCTCCCAAGGCGACACCCCCTGTTACATGTGTTGCTACTGGGTAGGCTATAATTACAGCCTCCGAGCACTATTTCCTCAAACAGCTTTGTCCTGCCTGATGTTGCAGGCAGGACACGCTCTCTCCTAACGCTTTTGAAAAAAATGTTTATAGCGCGGACACATTTGCAATGCAATAGGTCTCGCATTTGCGAGAGTGTAAGAAAGTGGGTTTCTGTTGCAGTAACCCCCCCCTTTTTTTTGCCTAATAGCTGATGCACTTTTCCTTGTTGTGCCCTGGGCTCCTGCCAATCAGGTGCCCAGGGCCTGTGTTCCTTCCCTAAAAACTACCTAACAGCCAAAACCCAAATTGGCAAACCCTGGCCACATGTCAGCCCCTGGTAAATGGTACCCTAGGTACCCAGGGCCTTGTGACCAGGGAAGGCCTCTAAGGGCTGCAGCACTCATTGTGCCACCCTTAGAGGCCCTGTACCCTAACACACACACACTGCTCTTGCAGGCTGAGTGTCTGGATACAAGACAAAACAGAGAGTCGACATGGCACACATCCCTGTGTGCCATGCCCACAACCTACACTGCCCTGGCATACATCAGCCACCCCTCTAGCTGGGTGCCCTATGCCAGTGGTGTGGGCACAGAGGCAGGAGCCCTGTGCCCCTACAGTATCCAGGTCCATTCCTGGGTCCTGTAAGTGCAGTGCTACTATCTAAGATTATATGGTGCTGGGAGCTTGTCAAACACGAACTCCACAGCACCATAATGGCAGCACTGAAGACTGAGAAGTTTGGTATCAAGCTTCTCAGCACATTAAACCCACACTGATGCCAGTGTGGGATTTAATGTACCAAGCACCCCAGAGGGCATCTTAGAGATGCCCTCTTAAGCCTAACCTACAATCCACGTCTGTCTGAGGCTGCCTAGGCTGCCACACAGCAGACATGTTGCTGGACCCCTGGGTGGGAGAGCCCCTGCTCTCCTGGGCCTGCAACAATGCACATCCTGGGCGAGGTGCTAAATCTCCTCCCCCAGGATGGGAGGGGGAAGCTTCAAAGGCATGCCGCCTCTGTGAGCTTCCCCAGGCCACTGCAACCCCCCACTCTGGCGGGAAGCTTGGCCGGAAACCAAAAATAAGGACAGGGGCTGTGCCAGCCTGCCAACCCCACCCCTCAGGTGGGGGAGGCGAGGTGAAGCACATCTCCGGGCTCTCGCCATCTTGAAGATGGGAAGCCCTGCCCAATCAGGACTATGCTCCTGCTCCCCTCCCACAGGAGAGAGGCAGGATAGGGGGTGTACCCACCCCAGGACAGGGACCCATTGGTCCCTGCCCTTCACCTACCTGTTACGCCCCTAAATCTAGTATTTAGGGGCACCCTGAACCTTCCTTCCCCAGATTCCAGATTCCAAAATACAAAGAAGAGCAAGAAGAAAGAAGACCTGCCCTGCAGCTGCTAAGAAGAGGAAGACACCAACTGCTTTGGCCCCAGCCCTACCGGCCTGTCGACCCTCGAACCTGCTCCAAACCGGCACCTCTTGTGTCCAGCAACCTCACAAACCCCGGAGGACCTGGCTACCTTTTGGCTCTAAGCCCCTGGGACCCCCATGAGTAGAGGCTCTACTCAAAACCTACCTCTAATCCCTTGCAGCAGCCCGGAACTGCGAACCCAGCACACTCTGCACCAGCCAAGCCTGGCAAGTGCCGGAGTAAGCAAAGACCACGAGGACGACCCCACGTAGACTGTGACCCCGAGTCCGGCACCCAAGGACATCCCTCGACACGCCTGAAGAAGCCTGCAGCCGCAGAACAAGGTGCCCCCCCTACCGCGATCAACAGAGGGTAAGATTTCCCAACACCAAAAGGCCTGTGCCTGATCCCGGGGTACCTACCTATCCTCCAACTACCCAACTTACCTCTCGAAGTGGTGGTGGCACCTGACGAATCCTCGTCCCCGAGCTTGCACTCTTTTTCTAAACCGGAAATTTCCCATTGAAATCAATTGAGCGCCCGAAGGCTGAAAAGCACCCTGCACCCAGCCGCCCGAGTGACCCTGGCAGTGCAACCTCTACACTTACCTACTTCCCCACTTGCCCTGAGTAAGTGACCAGGATCCCAGCTCCCACAGCCGAGTGGCTTGCTAGTCAGCAGCCACCAACCAAGGCCCCCCTATCCCTCATAGGATAACATTGGGCCTAACTCTCTCTGCACCCGGCCGCCCTAGAGTCGCTGAGGGTGAACCAACTGTACCTACCTGACCCTGGGGGACCCCTAAGTCTATGCCCAGAACCTCAACTCTGCCAGTCGAGTACTTACCTTTAAACCGATAACTCTATTTTCTTCATAGGGTAACATTGACTGTTTTTTTCCAGAAATTTCTTCTAAGTGTGGACTTTTCAAATCTTAAAATATTCACCAAAAATCAGCCGAGTAACGAAAACGAAAATACTCACCTGCTCTTAGGTGAGCTCCCAGTGCTGGATCTTGGTGCCCAGCACTGACTCTGAAAAATACTTACAACTGTACTTACCAGTAACCCAATTTTCTCCCATAGGAAATCATTGACTGTTTTTCTGTGAAATTTCTTCTAAGTGTCAATTTCTGCAATCTTTAAATATTCTTTAAAAATCGTATAATATCTGAAAACGTAATTACTTACCTGTTTTGGATAAAGGTCCCAGTACTGAGTCTAGGTACCCAGTACTGGATTACAAAAGTAACGAGAACATACTATACCTGTAACTTGAATTTTCTGCCATAGGGAATCATTGACTGTTTTCTATGAAATATTTTCTAAGTGTCAACTTTTAAAATAGCAAAATATTGTCTAAAAATCATCACTGTAATTAAGTCGACTTTTATCACTGGATTCCAAGAACTGACCAAGGACTGAATCTAGGATTCAGTCCTGGAATTCCAAAAGTAATCCTAAAAGTAATCTGTGGCAAATAACATGAAACTTCCATTGAACTCAATGCATTATTGTGTTTAAAATAGTGTTGCCTATTGCAAGCACTTGTAACTGTTTACAAAAGTCAATTGCATATTGCAAACTTATTTATATAAAGCATCTCATTCTGAGAAAGTATATTTTAATTCCCATTGTTGGTTCTAAAATAAAACAAGCATATATTTTTTATATATAAACCATTGGCCTAGAGTTCAGTTATTGAGTTTGTGAGACCATCTGCTGACTGAGTGTGTACAACAAATGCTTTACACTGTCCTCTGATACTGCCTTACTGCTCGACCAAGCTACCACTTTGGAGAGTAAGGTTATATCTAACTTTAGCCTCTGCCAAGCCTCTGGGGACTGTGGACTCTGTACACCCTGTACCTATTTGGGAACAGTATATACAGAGCCACTTTCTCACAGAGAGTTTAAGCTATTGGCATTGTAAATGACAATGCCTTTAATTTATCTTTTAAAAACAATACATAAATGAAAGGCATTGTCATTTACAATGTCAATAGCTCAAACTCTCGTAAATGTGAGACCTATTGCATGGCAAATGCATGTTTGCTTTTTGTTGTTATGCGTCGACAGACCCCTAATTTGGTGCTTCCAGTGACACACCGTCCTCTGGAAGCTCCCACCTTTGGTTGCCATCTTCAGATTCTTTTTTTTTTATGCCATTGAGCCTGGATACTTAACAAAAAGCTCTCCAACACGAGGAAGAAAAGTTACGAAGATGTTTGTCAGAAGTTCGCCAAAAGTTTCAACTAAATTCAGAGAGAATGCCGACAAAGAAATACTGAAGGAGAAAACGAGAGAGAAGGAGTCGCTTTTGCTCAATGATTTTTTTTAGGTGAGAATGGCCTAATGGAGCAGACTCTGTTCCAGTTCTGCTTGAATTGGCTCTGCAAATTCTCACAGAAGGACCAACACCCGGTTTGCAACCTTTGCCTCCCTGTGGAACATAAGAGTGAAGACCACAACACATGTGCTGTGTTCATATTGAAGACGTTGAGGATGAGAGTAAGGCAGAGGCACACACATCATACCGTGCAGGAATAGGGTACAACTCAATCCCTGAGAGACTGGAGTCTGTTGAGTGACAATGAGGAAAACATTGCTAAAGGTGCTGAGGGAGAAACATCGGACGTCAAATTAAGGATCGTTGAAGCCCAGGCAACCTAGGACAGGAGACATGAAGTAAAAGAAACATCGATTTCCCCCCCCCCCCCCTCGCCCCCCCCCCCCCCCCCAAAAAAAATGGGCAGAATCCTTAAAATCGGGCTCAAGGCATTTAAGGGAGCCTCTTTGTCGAAACACTTATGACCGAAGGCAGGCCCCGAGACAGGGAACCCCTTGGATCCCTCGAAAGGGACACAGTAGGAGTAAAATCTCTCGAAAAGACTCAGTCTTCGAATGTCGAAAAAAGAGAAGTATCAAGACAAGCACCAAAGCTCAACAACCGATACATTGCCTAAGCATTCTTCGACACAGATGAGAAAATCTACGTTGAGACTCGATGCCGAAGAACGATTGGCAGGAATGGAAAGGCTGAAATCGCTGCCTTAAACGAAAGGACTGCAGCGGATCCTTGAAGGAATTTTGAATACCACCAAGCACGCTGATGCCGAAAGATCAGGGCGAGAAGGTCGTTGAAGGAATCCAAACCTGCTTTGACGCCAGAGCCTCAGGAGGAAGAAGAGGAACTCTTCTACAAAGAGGAAGAGGAACTTCTAGAGGGCATTTATCAGGGCTCAGGGGAATTGAAGTACACCGGGTCACAGTGGCAGGACCTGGTGACAGACTCCCTGGAGGGAGGGGTAGACTGCTATCTGTCGAGCCCTTTGGTAGACTGCTATCTGTTGAGGCCTTGGGTAGACCGCTATCCGTCGAGGCCTTCGCCTCCGGATGACATTGGCATATATCAAGGGCACAGTGTTGGCCGATTCAATCATCACCTTTGCCAGCACGGAAAAGGACCAACATCCTGTAAACATCGGAGCCGCCTCCTGACAAGGAGAGCAAAAGGATGGACCTCATTGGCAGAAAATTTGAGCACAATGCAGCAAACCAATGGCGCATCACAAATTTGAATGCCCACCTGAACAGACATGCCTACCATCAGTGGCATGAAATGGCTGAATTTATGAATCGCCTGCCAGATCAGTACAAGAAGAGAGCTGCACACATGGCAGAAGGGGGCAAAAACATTGCCAACACATGCCTGAAATCGGCATTGGACCCAGCAGACCTCTAAAACTGTCAGATGATGATGCGTATCACACTACATCAGCACTTACTGCTGCAAATATTGGGATTCAAACCGGATGTTCGAGCTAACATTCTAATTCAATGTGGAACAGTTGTTTGGGAGCATGTTCGATGAACCAGCTCAAGAAAGACTATGAAACAGCAAGGTCCATGGGGATATTGCAGTTTAGAGGAGGTATATGAAGTGGCACAGTGCCAACTCGCAGCCCTACAGGGAGAGGCAGCTTCCAATTAGGAGCATTACACCAGGCATTTCAGGGAAGCCGTCAAACACTGACACCCCAACAGCACTGACAGTACCAGCAACAAGGACAACAGTCTTTTCAAGGAAGAACATGGGGAAGGAGACCGCCTCACAGGGGAGGCACACCCTCCACCAACAAGTGACTTATTGAAAAATCACAACCTCTCACACACAACTGCGTAGAATTTTAAAAGATGCCACCAAAAAGAAGGTTGTAAGACCTGGGGTCTCCAGGCCCTATGGGGCGTTAACGTGACACGAGCGGTCGGGCCACCAAAGGTCTGTGTGTAAAGCAACCATACAACACGCACCTCACATGCGACGAGGAACACACACAATAAGTGACGCCACACTGTAGGAGATATGTAAATACCCAAGTTTATCCAAGTAGGTCACGTTAGATGCAGTTCGTGAGGTAGCAGTACATTTCATATGCTGATAATACAACAGCTAGCGATGTACCTATCAGTCAGGAGCTATAAAGGCTGTTCATACCATATATGCATTTCATGAGATAACAGTACTGCCTGGGGCACAACTACCCAACACGTAGCTGTACACGTGCTCTTCACCTTCCTGTCGCGTTGTGCGCGCTAACTGGTGACGACCTCAGAACGGGGCATCTAGCATGGAGAGCTACTCGCAACTAAGGACATTTAGCACTTCAAGGTAGAACAGGAGCAGCAGAGCGCTACTCGTAACTTCTGGCACTTAGCACTGCAGTAGGAAACATGTATAACAGAGCGCTACTCGTAATCAATAGCGCGTAACATTTCAATAGGGCATATAAATAATAGAGCGCTACTCTGAATCAATAGCACGTAACACTTCAGTATGGCATATGGATAACAGAGCGCTACTCAGAATCAATAGCACGTAACACTTCAATATGGCATATGAATCCCAGAGCGCTACTCGGAATCAATAGCACGTAACACTTCCATATGGCATAGGCATCACAGGGCGCTACTCTGAATCAATAGCATCTATCACTTCAATATGGCATATGAATCACAGAGCGCTACTCGTGCTCTGGTGCAGTCAGTGTTTAACACGGGGCTGTCCGCAGAGAGCACACGGGACTTGCGGAGCGAGTCTCTTGCTCCGGTGCAGTTCGTAGGCACCGCGCTTCAGGGCAGACACAGGGGGTACCAGGAAGGGATCCCTTGGCGGGGTCTCTCCGTCGCGATGACAGGGGGAACTCCCACGGAGAGGGAACCCGGGCCCAGGGTGCGGTGTGGCTCCCAACCAGCAGGGGGCGCACCGGGGGCGATCCCAGCCTTCGGGCTTACCTCGATCTCCGCGCTGGAAGGCGTCCGCTCCCGCGATGATGGGGCACTCGTTCTCGGCCTCGCCCACTTCTCCTCACAGCTGCGACGGCAGCGACGGGGCCCTGGGCTTCTCCACGGGCCTCTCGACACGGCAGAGTACTTCTCCCGGCCTCAGGGTCGCGGCGGTGAGTGCGCTGGCTTGCACAACACGGGGGGTGCTAAAGTTAAGGATGGGGGTTCTGTGTTCAGCGGAGCCCGCTGCCGGGGGTCCCAGACAAGGGCAGGGAGCGCACGGGTCACAGCGCTGATACCTGGTCGATCCCCGGTGGTTCTCCAATCAGCTTCACATCAGAGTTCAGGGGTCAGTCTGGACACGCAGTCTCAGTGCTTTGGCTTGTAAGTTTAAAGTTCAGTCTGGACACGCAGTCTCGGTGCTTGGCTTGTAAGTTTCGGTTCTTAGATGTCAGATAAGGTCTTGTTGGCACAGATGTATCTGGCGCCCTTAAGGGGTTCTGTTGCAGGGGGGTAGGGATGGAGAAGGCGACTAGGTCCTTCCTAGTCAGGCTGGGCAGAGGTTCTCTGGGTCCTCCTACTACTGGGCAAGATCAGTGGGTTTCACAGGGTCCCTCACTCACTTAAGAGGCAGCACCTAGATCCTGTCACTCTCAGAGGCATAAGTCCCTGGCTAGGCCCTACCGCCTACACTCCTGGTGGATTCTTCCAGCTCTGCTACACCCCAATGGCCAACTCAACTCAAAAAGTTCCCTCCCTCACTTAAGTAGCCCTAGGTCAGGTGACCTCTGGCCAAGGCGGCAAAAGAAAAACCACACCTCCCTTCTAGAAGGTTCCAGCACATTCCAGGAGCTTCCCTACTCTACCTATGGGACAAAAAGGCGGGCTGGAGTCGCAACATTGTTGTGGGGTTCCAGCCAGCTCCTGGCAGCTAGGGTGCTACTATGAAAGACCACTCTGCAGTAGCAGGGGTCTGTGGCAGCCATCTTGGGAGAAGGGAGCACCTGCACCTTAACACTGATGGGTAGTGAAAAGGCGCCCGGAGACCTAGTCCAACATAAAAATGAGGGTGGAAAAAATGAGGCACGATACAAAAATGGACGGGGAGACCACCCTATGGCTGACAGGTCCAACAAAGGTCCATTCAAAAGAAGAAACCTCTCGTCTACTCAAGGAATTGCTGGAAAAGAGAGCAATAGAAAGAGTGCTAAGTGGCTGATCACTTAAGAAGACAAGGCATCCTTACCTGGACAGCTGGTTAGTAAGAGCAAACTCTCACAAGTTCAAATCATATACAGCAGGCAATGAGATCTCTACAAGTTAGGATTGTCATTAAACATAAGTCATCACCAACACCAGAGCAAGAAAAAATATTTCTAGGAGCAAGGATCAATTCAATACAGGGGAAGGTATCCAAGCGAAAAGAGAATACAGTCATTGTTGCTGGAAACCTAACTTTACCAGAGGGGGCAAACTCTGACAGTGAGCACAGTGGTCAAATTGTTCGGGAAAATTGCATCATGCATCCCTTTGATTCCATATTTGAGACTGCATATGAGACCAATTCAAGAATGGCTACAAAACCCGATGGTCACAAGCAACAGGGAGCTGTGAAGGTCTAGTGGTTGTCACGCACAAATTTCAGAAGTGGATGGCAAGGTAAATCAAATTACATAAAACGCAAAGGATGAACTTTGCACAACCAACTCCAACAGTGACTGTTATAATATATGCCTCACATATGGGGTGGGGAGCTCACATGGGCTTGCTCAAGGTGAGAGGAGTCTGGAAGGAACAAGATGCATTACAACATGTCAATATATTGGGACTAAAGACGGTGAACCTAGCCTTAAAGCTTTTCAGAAAAAGCTATTGGGAAAGACAGTATTGATCCAAACAGACAACACAACCATGTTTTACATCAACAAGCAAGAAGAACAGTCCCTTGCATTATTAAGACTAGTCCAAGAAATCTGAAAATGGCCAATACAAAGTAGGATGAAAATAACATCTGTTCATCTTCCAGATAAGGACAATATAGAAGCAGACAGAGTGGGGGAACTAAACAAACAAGCATTGGCATAGCCAATAGGTCTTGCTTTTGGGACCTTATAAGTGTTTAGTTGTGCAGAACAATATCCTTGGTGCAACAACATCAAGTGTTGCATGGCTAAACACTTGTAAGGTCCCAAAGGCGAGACCTATTGGTTATGCCAATGCTTGTTTTGTTTATTGTCGGGTGTAAGGTAACACAGTCTGAGCAGGTGGATGGCAACACAGAGGGACGGAAGCAGGTGGGAGGAAAACATAACCACAAAAAAGCCCACTCACAGTTGCTGGCAAAACAAGCTGTTGTGTTCCCAACAACTCATCCACCTCGATGTACCATGACATCACATAGATACCTAAAGAACATTCTAACATATTACACCATAGTGCTAGCAAGTTTAAATAGCTTAACAAATGGTGCATGCAAACTTGTCACAGGGTGCATGGCATTACAAGCATTTTCAATGCAATAGGTCTCGCATAACTGGAAGTTTAATCTATTGGTGTTGCAAATAATATTAATATGCCCATAGCTCAAACTTCCATCATGCATTGTGGTACGACAAATGCAGATTGATAATTGGCTTGGTTGCAGTTTGAAAATTCTTGATCTGCGCAATTCAATGTACACAATGTACAGAGGCTTTTAAAATGGAGCATAGAAATAAACTTTGCAGATAAAAGCAATCACTGCACGTTTATTTTGCAGGCAGAACAATGTTGGGCAAGAGAGCTGCTGACTTAGGAACCGGAGAACCAGGTTCGAGTCCTAGCTTATGCTCATCACCTAGTGATTTTGAGCAAATCACATAATCTCCAAGTATGTTTAAAAAATATATATATCTGACCTTGTGTAATGTAATTTGAAGCTCATGTAAATCGCTCCATTAGTACACTTTACATAAAACTGCATAATAACATTGTGGGTGTAAGAATCCAGAGAGATAGACAGCAGATCAGTGATCATATGCACCCTTCAGCTTTAAGAAGAATGCGATGACATCACTCAACAAGAACTCCCAGCAGTCCATGAGCTCCCTACGCCACCAAGCTCAGCAGTACGAAGTGCGGCTTCTAATAGGCGCCCGGTGGAAAAGTGTGGCAGAGCTTCGAGTTACAGGACCAATGGGATGAGCGGGGTTTGTCTCCATTTAGAAGCCCTGTGTTTTACTTTGCAAGCAGACGAGGCGGTGAAAACCAGTGGGGGCTATAAACGATTGAGTGTTCAAAGCTTTACTAAACATGTGCATCATTGTATGAGTGTTGGCAACTAGCGATTGTACTGATAGTACTCGTTCAAATGCAAAAACTGAATTGAAAGTGCCCCCTCCCACCGTGTGACGCTTTGTTCTTGCAGCGACTGTTGTGAAGTAAATGCAAACTCTGGTTAACGCACGCTCTCTGTTCCCTGGCTGTGCATGTGTTCGGCTTCAGGAGGAGCGCATCAGACCTGCAGCTGCAGTCTTACTGCTAACACACAGTGGAGGTAGGAGATCAGCGTGGATGTTGCCACATCTCCCAACATTTGGCATTGTTTAAAATTAAGGGTGCGCGCTACTTACAGTTCGGCAAACTGCCAAGAAGAAAAACAAGGCGCAGCCGCCTATGTTGGACAAACAGAAAACAAGCATGCAAATGGTGCGTGCATGCGTGTTCCTCATGCTAAAAGTAAAAAAAAAAAAGAGGCACGTCTGGCGAGTGGCAAGCGATGCGCTTAATGAGCCATCACGAACGACGAGAGAGGAAAGCCAGATGGCGCCTCTACGCGTAACTGTGCGCGTAACCGCAAGCTTTAGGCCACACCCAAAAGCGTGTGGGGAGCTTTTTAAAGCCCGCTTTCTAAAAGTCTCGCCAGAGCAGCGCATGCGCTGGCTCAGGCGAGACCTAAAAAGTACTCAATGAGATCTTTTAAAATTGGTGAACACCAACAATAGATCTATTCGCAACACCACTGAACGCAAAATGTCAAAGGTTTGCCTCCAGACAGCCATACCACCAATCCCTACGGAATGTTCTTGTTGATACACTTGTCAGAGATATTTGCTTACACTCCACCCCCCCCCCCCCCCCCCCCCCCCCAAATACCGCTAAGCAGAGTGATCAGCAAATGCAGGAGAAGCAAAATGACACTAATACGAATTGCCCACAGTGGGAGAGGCAAACCTGGTTTCCAAAGCTAATGGAAATAGCTCAAGGGAACATTCTGGAATTACCAACTCATCAAGACTTACTGTTAATGGAAGAAGGATGGGTACTTCACCTAGAGCAAGAGTTAGAGCCTGTGTATCTGGCTCCTGGAGACTTAGAATTTGGTTATCTACAGCTACCAGAAAACACAATGGCTGTTCTAAGAGAAGCAAGAGAGCCAACAACAAGGAAGTGCTACATGGATAAATGGAAGAGATACTCTCCATGGTGTCTTAAAAAAGACTATTAAGGAAAAACAAGAAAGACACTACTGTGTTAACATACCTCAAACACCTGATGGACTGCAAGTTAAAATATGCCTCTTTAAAAGTGCACTTGGCAGCAATAGTATCATACACGAGAGGTCACATACGAAGACACTTCTTCACAGCTCCAGTAATTGTGAGATTTTTGAAAGGAGCAAAAAGAATTGCACCACCAAGAAAAGTACCTGCACCCACATGGATTCTAAATGTGGGACTCACACAGTTAGTGAAGGAAACTTCTGAACAATTGCACAAGGCCACATTAAAAATGCTGACCCTAATGACAGCATTTATGGTGGCCATCACATCTCTGCCAGGATAAGTGAGCTACAAGCACTCACGCTTCAAGGTGCACAGGGACAGGACCATCATGTGGACACATCCACAATTCTTACCCATGTGAGTGTCACACTCACAAATTCCAACTTTTTTCCAAACCTGCTGCTGCAGGTCAGGCTTTCCCTCTCGCCGCCAACAGCGAGGCTCCCCCAGGCCACGCCCACCTTTTGCTAGGCCACGCCCACCTGCCTATGTAAACGGAGCTGACTACGAGCTCTGCGATAGATCCAGACACTCCTGAGGCACAGTTTAGCGCTAGATACACGCTAATCAATCAAGCCTTTTAAATATTTGTGATTGTGTTTTTTTATTCTTACTTTGCCTGCCCTTACCTGCAACTTGGGGTTCATTTTGTTTTCTGACCCCCGCGCAGCCGAGCTGAACGCTGCTGCAGGTCAGGCTTTCCCTCTCGCCGCCATCAGCGAGGCTCCCCCAGGCCACGCCCACCTTTTGCTAGGCCACGCCCACCTGCCTATGTAAACGGAGCTGACTACGAGCTCTGCGATAGATCCAGACACTCCTGAGGCACAGCCAGGAGTTTAGCGCTAGATACACGCTAATCAATCAAGCCTTTTAAATATTTGTGATTATGTTTTTTTATTCTTACTTTGCCTGCCCTTACCTGCAACTTGGGGTTCATTTTGTTTTCTGACCCCCGCGCAGCCGAGCTGAACGCTGCTGCAGGTCAGGCTTTCCCTCTCGCCGCCATCAGCAAGGCTCCCCCAGGCCACGCCCACCTTTTGCTAGGCCACGCCCACCTGCCTATGTAAACGGAGCTGACTACGAGCTCTGCGATAGATCCAGACACTCCTGAGGCACAGCCGGGAGTTTAGCGCTAGATACACGCTAATCAATCAAGCCTTTTAAATATTTGTGATTGTGTTTTTTTATTCTTACTTTGCCTGCCTTTACCTGCAACTTGGGGTTCATTTTGTTTTCTGACCCCCGCGCAGCCGAGCTGAACGCTGCTGCAGGTCAGGCTTTCCCTCTTGCCGCCATCAGCGAGGCTCCCCCAGGCCACGCCCACCTTTTGCTAGGCCACGCCCTGAACTCCTCTACAAAACATGTGCTTCCCACGTACGCGCAGCGGACGGGCACAGCGGGCGCGCCGTTTGCACGCCGAAGGCGAGCCCGTCTGCGCCCGTCCGCGGCCGACCGGGGCTAGGGGCACGTTACTCTGCTCAAATCACTACCTACACCTCCTCTCAACTCCGTAGCCTCTATGGCACGTGGCCCTTGCCTGCCCCCACTTGCTCTCGCATATCTTCACTTGACTTGTCCCCTGTTTCTTTATCTTCCCGCCCTCTCCCTCCCCCCACTTTCCTTCATTTCCCCAGAGAAGATGCCAGCCTAGCATCATCTAGGACTCTCTCGGCCTATTATCTTAACACTCGGTCAGCAGTGGCCCACTCACACGAACTGTCGGTGCTGCTGGACCTTCACGCACCGGATCTTCTCTTTCTAACAGAGACCTGGTTTAGTGATGATTCTCTCCCTATCTTATTGGCCACTCTCCCTGCTCCATACTATGCTCTACGAGCAGACCGCCCTGCTGGTCGGGCTGGGGGTGGCGTAGCGGTCATTACCCGGGCTGACCTCCCCTTCCAACTCCTATCCTTGCCAGATATCGCCACAACGGAGTACCTTGCTATTCGTACTACATATACCACCCCCCCTCTCACTTGTGTTCTCACTTATCGTCCCCCACAGTCAGCCTTACGGTTTCTCTCCGATTTTCAGGAGGTACTGGCCACACTCACGGTCAATAACTCTTCCATCTTACTATTGGGAGACTTTAATTTTTGGCCTTCAGATCCCTCGGAATGTCCGTCCTCAAGAGAGTTCTCAGTTACCCTTCAATCCCTCAACTTTGTGTCACATGTTCATTCCCCCACTCATGTCAAAGGTCATATCTTAGATCAGATTTGGTCCCTGAATTGTCCGGTGGACCATCTTACCTTGCACCTGGTCTGACCATCATTTGATTTCGTTCACCCTCCCTATTAAACCTACTGTTAGGCCCTCGCTCCCAAAGAATGTTTGGGTCCGCTCATGGAGCCGAGTGGATCCGGAGAATCTATCTGCATTACTAACCTCCTCCTACCCTACCCTACAAGGCCTATCGACCCTCTCTCAGGACATTGCCATTGAACATTGGCTCTCCTCAGGCTGTGATTCCATTGCCCCGCTGAAGCGGGTGACTTCAAAGCGGGAGAAGGATGCCAACTTGTGGTTTAATGAGGATCTTAAGACCATCAAACTAGCGGTACGCCGAGCCGAGCGTGCCTGGAGGAGGAATTATTGTCCCTTACTCAGATCTGAGTTTACTACTATCTTGGCTCAATACAAGAAGGCCATCTTGGCTGCAAAAACGGCCTACCTTTCCTCAAAGATTCTTGCAGCTGAGAATCAACCGAGGGAAATTTTTTCGATTGTCCACAATTTGGCATTTTCCGATAGGACATCTCTTAAACCTTCCCCTTCCCAGGACCTTTGTCACTCTTTAAATAATTTCTTTATTGAGAAGATTGCTATTATTAAAGCCAACATTCCCTCTCCCTCCCCCACTTTTGTTGATCCTCAGTGTCCTCCTCCTAAGGGACAACTCGATGCTCTTCCCCTCTTGACTAAGGAATCCTTGATCTCGATAATTCCCCGTGTTAAATCCGGCTCTCCACTGACAACCTCAGGGAGGGAATGGACACCAACCAGGCCCAGGCTTTGGTCCTCCTCGATCTCTCAGCCGCCTTTGACACGGGTGATCATACCATCTTGCTTTCCCGTGTCAGGGCGGCGGGGATCGGGGGTACCACCCTGGTGTGGTTATCCTCCTTCCTGAGGGACCGCACCCAGGCTGTTCGCCTGGGTGACTTTTCTGCGGACTTCCGGAAAGTTCAGTGCGGGGTTCACCAAGGTTCCTCCCTCTCGCCCCTTTTGTTTAACCTCTATATTGCCCCTCTTATTTTTTCGTTGCAGCAAATGGAGGTCAGCATATACAATTACGCGGATGACCTCCAACTTGTTTTTAATCTTTCTTCTTCTTCTGCCTCCATCTTAAATTTCCAGTCTGTTATGATTTTCATCCGGGACTGGATGAACCACAACCACTTGAAACTTAACCCAGATAAGACCGAGTTGGTGTTGACGGGTGGTTCCTGGTCTTCACTTTTTTGGCCCCCTTCCCTTGGTTCTTCCCCGGTCCCTTCTACCTCAGTTAAAACTTTAGGTATCAAACTTAATTCTCAGCTCACTCTTCACTCCCAGGTTAGTTCTGTGGTGTCTTCTTCTTTTCTGTCACTACACACCATTCGCAAGGTATCCCTCTTTTGTTCCTTCGATGCCTTAAAATTGATCATCTTGGCGATGGTTATCTCCCAGCCTGGATTATGGCAACGCCCTATATGCAGGTATACCTGCATATAGTTTAAGGCGTTTGTAGCTGATCCAGAACCAGGCGGCACGGTTGGTTTTCAATCTTCCAAAATCCCATCACGTAACATCCCTTCTCAAATCCTTACACTGGCTCCCTGTCCGTGAACGCGTCCAGTTTAAGCTTGCTTCTATCATCTTTCAAGCAAGACTGGGCACGGCCCCGGCCTTTATTTCATCTGAGATCGTCCCCTACGTTCCTACTAGGGAACTACGTTCATCCACGCAATCCCAGCTGTCAGTCCCCCGCTTCCGGAGGAAGAAGTGGGGAGGATCGAAGTTTGCGACCCTTGCCCCTGTCCTGTGGAATTCCCTGCCTTTAGAGCTTAGATCTCTAACCCCTTACCCCCAATTCCGGAAAAAGCTTAAAGCTCATCTATTTGCTAAAATTTTTAACTAGATCACTTGTTGTTTTTGTCTCTCTCTCTTTTTTATTATTTTCCGTTATTTCTACTTTGGGGATGTCTGATCTGTTGCAGCGCCATGAAACCGCTGGTGAAAGTGCGCTATATAAATATTTTAAAACTCAAACTCAAAAACCAAAGACTCGCGCGAAGAGAGCATTACACAATCTGGATGCAAGACGTGCCCTAGTGTACTACATTGAAAAGACAAAGACAACCAGTAAGACAAAGCAACTATTTGTCTTTTATACAGTAATATTGGGAAACCAGTAACCAAGGGCACAATTGCCAGATGGATCTTAAAAACTATGGAGCTGTGCCATTTAAGTGCAGGGGAAAAATTGACTTCAACACCAAGAGCACATTCAACAAGGAAGCCAGGATCAACCATTGCTTTTCTAATAAATACACCTTTAGCGGAGATATGTAGTACAGTAATGTGAACATCGGTTCATCCGTTCACAAAACAAAACTTGGTCATCAGTAGACACGTTCACAAAACACTACTGCATAGACGTTCAAATGAACGAGGAAGCTCAAGTAGGACAAAAGGTTTTAAAACCTCTTTTTATGAATCAAAGCTCATATTCAACCCAACAATCGCAAAAGTAAAATAAATTGCTACAAAATCTATGTACAGCCCGTGAATCTGGAAAAGATTCACACTGCAAAACATATAGTTTCTTGCCTGTAGATATAGTTTTGCAACTTGAAGAATTTTCTGGATTCACAAGCGACTCACCCACCTCCACCAAGAAGATGGAAGGAGAAGACAGGAAAACAAATCTGAAGATGGCAACCAAAGGTGGGAGCTTACGGAGGAGGGCGTACAACGTCATAGGAAGCACCAAATGTGTCCTCCGCCGATTCCCTACATCAACAAAAAATAGAAGGGCAACAAAATAGTGGGAAATTCCAGACCCAACCACTAGATAGCAGAATAATTCATGTGCACAGCATGTGAATCCAGAACATTATTCAAGCTGCAAAACCACATCTACAGGTAAGAAACGATATGTTCTTCCTTTTAGCTGCAATACTTCTCCCCCTTCATCCCAATGTATGTCCTCATGATAAGAAATTTGTTAAAGTAATGCAGGAAGTTAAAATAGCAAAATTAAATTGCATACTATTAGTAATTTTAAAAGTTTTATTTCAAGTCCATACAATGATTTCATTACTTATCTGACTTTCACATGTATTATAGAATTTTTATGTTCTAATGTTTTGATTGTTCTGGTTCATTTTGCATTTGCTGTTCATTGCTTTTGTTGATTAGATTTATATGTTTTTCATAGTGCTCTCACAATCTCTAATATTCAAGCGGGATCAACTGGAAACTGGGGTTGCCATGTTCAGACCCGGAGGGGTAACAATTCAAGGACTGTTGACATTGTGGTTTTGGAGAGCTCTGCCCAGTACTGCCCTCCAGAAAGAGTGGTGAATAATAAAGGTGACTTCAGGTTAGTATCTGCAAATTAACTAAATGACCTGAAGGAATTATTTCTTATTTTGTGTTTCTGATAAGAAGTTTAACTCACCTTGGCCATACAATAGCATGCACTCAGTGGTTGGTCAATCAATGGTAATATCTTAATGTGCACTAGAAAGAATACACTGTATATGTGAGAAGACAATATTCAGATTAAAGGACCTATTCACAATTCTATTTGCATTGACAACAGTTAAAAAATGTTTGTGATATAAAGAAAAAATTATCTAAATACATATTCTTATTTACTGATGAATTGATTACATGTCTTGCTTACATATAGTAGAAGTTGAGATGTAATTTTACTTTTAGGCGACACTGTTTTTCAGTTCATGTACTCTTGAGTACACTGGGACAAAATTCTAAGGGCAAAATACTAACCTCTCACCTTTTGATAAGTTCTAACTGTATTTAGACTATACAATTGTGTCAATATAACTGACACATTTTTCAGTATAACTGTATAAATTGCGAAACTTACATTAAAAATTCTGAAGTCTTTTTGAGGTAGAAATGTAGCCGTCTTGAAATGTCCAAAGCACCTTGGAAGGTTTAAACAAGATGAAGCTCCTATTTATTCTCAATCCTTTTAACAAACATCTTCATGTTGTGGAAGTTTTCCAGCAAATTACTCCAATGTTTTTTAAAATGTAGTTAGTACACAGGCTTTTTTGGGCAAATTAGGCAACCGCTGCTGGATTGATGCGTTTCTTTTGGAATGATCTGCCTAAAAAAGGCCCCCCTCATTTAGGTTTTGTGTTTTGCATATTTATTGGAGTGTTCTACAATATGCTTCTGAATGCTTTGATTTTGACCTACTCGACCCAATTTTAATCTAGAGATTTAAATGTTTAAAACCAACTAAATGTGTAAATATGACTCTTACAATAACAATAACGCTTATAAGAGCTTTAGATTTGTTTGAATACATCCAGTATACTATTCAGCTACTTATACACTCATTGGAACAATACACAGATTGGTGGGATGCATTTGAGACTGTGTCATGCATGTGCAAGACGAGCACAAGGATGGACTAAATGCAATTTAAAAGGTCTGCATTTTATAGCAATAAGACCACATTTATGACCCAAAATGTGTTTGAATGACTTTTTACATGCCATATCATGTAACTATCTCTTACATTGTACACACTTTCAGACCACAGCATACATAATTATTAATGCTATTGGCATATGGTCAATCCAAATCTTCACATGTAGCAAACATTAAAACTGTTGGGGGAACATTCAAGTGAAGAACGTGCTGGAGCTTATTACTCACTGTCTATGTTGAACATCAGTCTTAGGAGTTCTGTTCCAATATGAAAGAGTTGTTTTAATGTATATTGTGTATATATGTTTGCAGTTTACAGTAGCAGTTGAGACTGGCTAGTGATGTTGTGCAGTCCTCCCCTGAATCAAAATTTGTCTTCCAATCAATCAATCAATCAATCAGATGTTTATATAGCGTGCTACTCACCTCTGAGGGTCTTTGGGGGGGGAAGGTGGGGGGGCAGCTCCGGATCAGTCGAAGACCCAGGTCTTGAGGTCCTTCCTGAATTTGTGCAGGGTCGGGGAGCGTCTGATGTTCACAGGGAGCTCGTTCCTGGTTTTGGCTACTATGTAGGAGAAAGCTCTCCTGCTGGTTCTGTTTCAGCGGATGCGGGGGGACCTCTGCCAGGGCGAGGTCGGCGAAGCGGAGGTTCCTCTTGGGTACGTGGAAGGATACTCTCTTGTTGAGGTATTTGGGTCTGATGTTGTTGAGAGATTTGTAGGCGTGAGTGAGGAGTTTGAAGCTGACCCTCTTCTCGACGGGGAGCCAGTGAAGGCCTCGTAGGTGTTTGGTCATGTGCTCGTGGCGCGGTGTCTCGAGGACGAGTCTGGCTGCGGCGTTCTGGATGGTTTGGAGTTTGTGTTGAAAAGTTTTGTTGATTCTGGCATAGAGGGCGTTGCCGTAGTACAGACTTCTGGTTATGAGTGCGTGGGGATCCATTTGAAGGTCTTACGGAGGATGCGCAGGCAGTTGAAACTAGTGGAGGCAATGGCGTTGATCTGGAGGTTCATGGAGAGGGAGGAGTCTAGGATGATGCCGAGGTTCCGAGCGTGGTCTGTAGGGGTGGGTGGGCTCCCGAGGGCAGAGGGCCACCAGGTGTTGTCCCAGGCGGAGGTGCAGGGACCGAGGATGAGGACCTCCGTCTTCTCTGAGTTTAGTTTCAGGCAGCTATCCTTCATACAGGCTGCCACGTTCTTCATTCCTTCCTGGAAGCAGAGTCTGGTGTCTTTGGGATTCTTCGTGAGCAAGAGGATGAGCCTGGTGCCGTCGGCGTAGGATACGATGCTGAGGCAATGCTGTCTGACGATGGCGGCGAGGGAGGCCATGTAGATGTTGAAAAGTGTGGGGCTGTGTGATGATCCCTGGGGTACTCCGCAGTTGATTTCCATGAGTTTGGAGAGGAAGGGAGGGAGTTGGATCCTCTGGGTTCTGCCGGAGAGGAAGGATTGGATCCAGTCAAGAGCAGCTCCTTGTATTTCCGCATCGTGAAGTCTGGCTGCGAGCGTGCGATGTGAGACGGTGTCGAAGGCTGCGGAGAGGTCTAGAAGGATGAGGCCCGCAATGTGTCCCTGATCTAGTAGCATGCGGATGTTGTCGGTGGCGGCGAAGAGGGCTGTCTTGGTGCTGTGGTTGCTGCGGAATCCAGACTAGGAGGCATCCAGGATGGAGTTCTCTTCTATCAATGCGGTCAGCTGGGCTTTTACGAGTCTCTCTGTGACTTTGGCTGCAAAGGGGAGGATAGAGATGGGCCGGTAGTTTATCAGGTCCGTTGGGTTGGCTGTTGGTTTCTTGAGGAGGGGTTTAACCTCTGTCCGTTTCCAGTCATCTGGGCAGATGCCTGATCTGAGGGAGGCGTTGATGGTGAGTCCTAGTTTGGGTGCGATGACGGTGGTGGCCCTGTGGAAAATGTGTGGAGGGCAGGGGTCCGTTGGGGCTCCTGAGTGGGTTTTCTTCATGGTCGCAGTGATGAGTTTGATGGTAGCGGGATCCCAGGACGTGATGGTCGGCTTATCGGTGGCGGTGGGTAGGGGTGTGGTGATCGTCGTTGTTTTGCTGAAGTTGTCATAGAGGGCTTTGATCTTCAGATGGAAGTAGGAGCTGAGCTTGTCGCAGAGTTCCTGGGAAGGTGCGCCTTCTGTGGCTTCGCAGGTGGGTTTTGCGAACTGATTTATGACTTCTTTCATGTAGGAAATTATGCCTTGATAGATGCCTTTATACATATGCAGCCAGTATTGTCTGTCCTGTAGGAGAAGCTAGTGGCTCTCTCTGACAATGGGATTAAGGTGATGTGATTTTATTACACGTTGGCTCAAGTAGATAATTGTGTGAAGCAGTGTCTTTTGCTGTGCAGATGCTATGTTGTATAAGAGAAGCAGGATGGCATTATCACCAATATCTCAGGATAAAATACAAAGATGAAGAGCTCAGACTAGCAACCAGTCATTAGAATAGGACAATTAATGGATGAAAGGCTCTTCTTCATCGGTCATCTTCAAAGTGCTACTGTGTCTTTCAAGAGGCTAGTCTGAGCTCTTCATCTTTGTATTTATGAGTCGGATGTATATCATAAAGCAGGACATCTTCTCTTAACCTGTATCCTCCTTCATTTTGGGTTAGGCTTTTGAGTACAAAAGCCTCTGTCTTCATTCTTCTTCGTATACTATTTCATTTCGGGCTCCAGATTTGACCATATCTGGTTAGTCTTGTGAGCTATCTCCAGTAGTGCGAAGTTTGTTGACATCACTTCAGCTTCCCTTTTGATGCATCATTTGGTTATCCATGGTTGCTTTGGTATATTATCAATGTGGCTTTCCTGATGAAGGTGCATAGATTGCCGAAATGCCCGTAGATTTCATGAAGATCCATCATTAAATCATAACCACCACATTGTATCTCTCAACTCTAATACATTCCTGTTTTTTCTCAATCTTACAGTTGAGTATTGTTTTGAAACGTTATTCTTCAGCCAATCAATTGAAATATTGAATAGGATTATATTTATGGACCATATTCATAGGGTATGCACTTTTGCCTGTTGCTATACGCATTGAAAGAACAATTAGTTTGTCAAATGTGTCGTTTTTAATGTTATGCTATTGCATTAGTAATGTCTATTTAAAAAGAAAAACCGAATGTCTTGATTCTTAAGTCAGTTTGTATGATTTTTTTAATGTTGTGTACACGGAGTTCTCTCCTAGTTTATAGTACTTATGGTTTCTCATACTATATAGATTACTAGTTGCCTATGGAATCTTTTTTGAACACGTGTATTTTCCCTTCCTTGGGAACAGCTATTAGTAGCAGGGGGTCCTTATATTCACACTTAAATCTTTCCTTACAGACATGCTTTTTGATGTCTCCAGCCTATTAAGTGATACGCCCAACATGGTGCTTGAACCCTTTAAGGAGTGTCAGGTCACCTTCAGATCCCTAGGCCTCTTCTTAGATTCCAGACATCATCCCTCCTCTTCTCCTCTTCTGGGGCCGTAGCCAGGGCTTCCATGCGCGCCAGCAATTCCAGACTTACCCTCCAGGCCAGCAGGCGTCCCCGTTTTGTGGCTGGGCATGTGGATCTCACTGGGAATGTGAAAACCACACCCAGCATACTGTCCAGTCGCCAGCCCCTATGGCTACTGCAACCTCTAATCCTCTTTAATAGGCCCTCAATGCAGCACAACCACCCAGGTAGTGGCATCAGGCACGACATGCTATAATGGCAAGCAATAACCTCTGACAAGAGGGTGTTTCAAATTGTATTCTGGGTTATGCCCTTCCATTTCTGGTAACCCTGCCTCCCATGCCACCATCATCAGAATGGCTCAAGGAGGACCATCTCTCTTTGCTACATCAGGAAGTGCAGGCCCTGTTGGCCAAAGGAGCTGTAGAGTAAGTGCCTGAATCAGAAGTGGGGCATGGTTGTAATTCCCACTAATTTCTGGTGCTGAAAAAAGACAGAGGCCTCTGTCCGATCCCGGAGCTTCACTCTCTCACCATATTCCTACAGACAGAGAAATGCAGGAGGTTCACTTTGGCTCAGGCTCCATCTGCCTTGGACCCTGGAGACTGAATGGTAGTGCTTGACCTCCAGGACATGTTTCCAAATTCTTGTCCTCCAGGCCCATTGGCATTACCTACAGTTCACAGTAGGTCAGAAGCATTTCCACTTTGCTGTGCTCCCTTTTGGACTCATCCGTGCCCCTCTGGTGTTCATGAAAGTGATTGGAGTGGTTGCAGCACATCTGTGGAGGTCAGCGGTTTCAGTCTTAGTTGGTGAAGAAGCACTTTACTGAAGATTTGTAGGCTCATTCCACCAGAGCCAAGGTTGCCACTACTGTGTTAGCATGTAGAATCCCTGTCCTTGACATCAGTCAGGCTGCTGCGTGGGTGTCTCTCATGTTCACAAAACACTACTGCCTGGACAGTCAGGTCCGTTGAGACTTGCGTTTTGCTTATTCGGTCCTTCAGGAGTTTTTGATTTAATCTGATTCACAAACCCTCCTCCGGTGGTGCATTGCTTGGGTATCCATTCTAAGGTAAGGAATCTTGTGGTACGAACTCTCTATCAGAAGAACAAGTTCCTTACCTTTGTTAATGCTTTTTCGGGTAGAGACTCTAACTTCGGATTCCTCACTGATTCTCCCTTTTCAGCGAAATGGGCTCTTCAACCTAAAGATCTTCTTAGTTTCTGCCCACTGTTCACACATCGTTTAGTCGTGGCGCCGCATTTTTGGCGTGGAAATAGTTGTGAAAGAAACGGATCTCAGTGCGCTGGGGTAGCTCACTGGGGTGGCTCCTAATGGGCACCTCACTTCTGACGTGGCCAGCATCAATGCGGAACTGCTCAATGCCACCTTCCGGTATGCAAAGATACTGCTCAAGATTTTCCGGATCTGATGCCTTTTGGAATATTCTAAGGAGAGGAATCTGCGGTTATATAGTCTCTAGCAGAAAATTGTTAACTAAGGTGAGTAACTTATTCAACAAAGCTAATGTATCTTGCTTTGGTGAAACTTATTGGCTCGGCTAATTCTTGTTAGGAAACCAGTATCAAAGGTATTGGACACTCAGGTGTAAGTGGGTGTCATCTTTGAGACCGTCAATTGCATAGAAAGGCTGAATAGTGGAGACATGATTAAATATTATGGCGCCCATAAGGTAGTGGAAAAGCAAGTGGGCTTGAAATATTCCAGCTTCTTGATCTGGAAGCCTGAAACAGGAAGGAGGAAAAGAATTTCAGGTTGGTATCAGTTTCCTTATTTATGGGGATAAATAGTGAATAGTGTCTCGTGATAAATCTTATTGACTACAGCTGAGCGTAAAACGAAGACCTAAAGCCAAGCATCACGATTAATTGAAAGACATACAGCATCTTCCCGGTCCAGAAGAGTTACTATCTCTGTGCTACATCTCGTGCAATGCGGATTTCAGTGTGCTTCAGTTATGGTTCAAGATGTGGGCCAGAAGACAAAATAATGCCATTTCTCTATGAATTTGCCAGTAAAGTCAAGCTTATGCTTTAGCATTTATTCAATATTTGAAAGTTGGAGCAAATAATGCATCACAGGATGAAGATTAGAAATAGATAACCACAATTAACGGGTTTGGGTTTGTTGTTCCAAGTGTTTTCATTACCCGTAATCGCCACTTACAGTTCTTTCTTATGAGTGAGAAGTTATAGCTATAATACACGACGACAAAGGCGAGAATAGTTTCATTTGTGACAAAGGAAAGCAATATAAGGCTGTGCTATATTACTCTACACTTCATTGCATTCTGGCGCATATATTCCAGAAAAGAATAACCACATAGAATTTTAAAGATATGCTTCCTTTTCATTCTGGCACATGCATTCCAGAAAAGAATAACCACAAAACACCTTTAAAATATGCTTCCTTTGGTGTACTTAGACAGTCCCAACTAAACTGGTGTGGTGGTCTCCTGACTCAGTGCAATCCTTTGAACTGGTGAATGAAGGATTCAAGCCTGCAATTGTTTCTGTTAGAGTGACCTTTTCTGTTTCTGAGTATGTTTGAATTCGTTCCAAAATAAATCTGACAAGCCAGAACTTGTACAGTGTGCATTTCTAGAGAGCAGCTCGCGTTTTTGCCTATGAATTTTATTCTCTGTTGAAATAATAGCCAAAACTGTCAATCGCAGTCATGTGATCAGGTTGTTCTATTTAACGTTACCATATACAAAGTGAACTTGAGTGGATATATAAAAACATCATATACATTTTTACATGCCTATATTTCATTTATCTTTCTGTGGTAGGACAGGCAGCCTGGTTATGATTCGCAGTAGTCTATTAATGTAGGTATCTGCTGTGTGCATAATTGCCGTCCTCTTGGTTTCTACATTCCAGATGGCCTAGGACACTTGCTGGCATAACTGCATTCTTGCTTTGTACTCGCTACTCTGCGGGCACTGGGATATACCCTGGCAACCCTCAGGATGAAATCAGAGCTTGGCGCCGATGTGACCGAGGAGGCTTCTGGGCAGAGGAAGACTATTCTCGGTGCCAGTATGCTAATGATGTCACCCGGGTCTTGTATATGTTCAATCAGGTAAATATTATGTGTTTCTCTTTACGGAAACTTCATTTTGTTAAAGAGCACTGTGGACAAATAGCATCTTTCTCGCTGTTTTACAGCGCACAAAGCAGCAGCTTCTGGTCAGCCATTTTTGTTTTCTCGCCTTAAGCCCGAGAGTTAAATAGTTTGGAACATACATCGAAATGCAAACAGAACTGTACGGCCTAACACGGAGTCGAAAAAAAATCAAACGCCTTGGAGTGTAAAGCGTTTGCTTCAGGGAGCGTTGTCATGTGGGCAGTGAATGCAAATACTTTACTCGCTAGACAATCATGCGTCTTCCAGTCTCCCTGAACATTTTAGGAGAGCCGGTTGGGTTGGGATGGCATGGAAGCTGCTACACTGTCAATGTAGATGGACCTCGACGTGACGAATGCAATTCATGCTCCATTGGTAGTGGGGTAGTGTTGTGCAGACATTGGTAGAAAGAGCATGTGTTTTCTTGGTCAATGTGCAGACACTAATCATTGACATGAATTTGGAAGGGAGAGACCTTTCGAGGAGAAAGCTGGTAATGCGCTTAAATGTTTAAAATGAAAATAATGACTTCGCTCACAGTATTGAGGTTCGCTTCTCCCTCAAAGTTGACCAACAATATAGGCATTTTTGCAGCTCAGTTATCCGCCTCATAGGCCAGTACAACCTCCCTAGCCACAGAGTGTCAGCAGGAATAGTTTTGTGAACAGCATGGAGATGAAAACAAAACAAGTATTCCTCCTCCTTCCCCTCTGCACCACTTTCACCACTACGATTAAAGAGCTTTTTCTTCGGTCCAGGGATGATAGTGTCATACGAAAAATGCATCCACGTTTTATACCTAAAGTACCAAGTGACCCTGTTTGCACGAACCGTGTTAAAAACATACTTTGGGAATCCAAGCAACACAGCAGAAAGTACCATTCATACCTAGGATGCAAAGAGATGTTTAAAGTTTTATATTGACAGTTCTAAACCTTTCTGACAAAACTGATTTGTTCTTCGTGTCCATGGTCACCCACGGAAAGGACAATCTCAGTCAAAATAAGGACTCGATCACTGGGTGTCTGCCATAGTCTTTTGCCATAATAAAGCAAGGCAATAATACAGCACATTCCACAGACACTGTGGCCGATATTTGCAGGGCGGCAACCTGGAAGAACAGACACTTTTACGCAGCATTACTGCCTGGATTCAGCAATTAACAGATTTTCGGCGATGGGACAAGCAGTACTGTGCATCTCTTTCAATAAAGTGAGTCTGTTTTCCTCAGAATCTTGCCCCCCCCCCCAATATGGTTAAAAGGCTTTCATAGGGAATGCCTCTTTTTTTTGCTATTGATAACTTTGGTGCCTTTGAAGAATTTCCACAAAACGTTTTAAAAAAACATTACTTTTTGACTAGTTTGCGCATGGAACGGCGTTCGGGGTGATCCGTCTAAAGGAGCTGAGAAGGTTGGCAGGGGTCCCCAAACACGTTTTCCCCATTCATTTTTCGGCAGGAGCTTTAGACACTGCTGCAGCCCAAACTGCTGAACATCTGGATTTACATCATATTTGGCAGAAAGTTAGATCTTAATCCAGAAAGAGTGCTTTTTAGGTCTCGCCTGACACAGCGCATGCGCTGGTCTGGCGAGACTCATTGAGAGGGCTCCAAAAAGTGCTACCAGGCCAGCCTAGAGCTACAGTGCATGTGCGCGGCCACGCGCGCAGCGCTTTACCGTGATTACTTTCACTTTCACGGCCGCTTTGATGTTTGATCGTGATCACGATCACTTTCGCGGCCGCAGGGCCGCTTTGCATAGCCAATAGGTCTCGCTTTTGGGACCTTATAAGTATTTAGTTATGCAACTGTTGCATAGCTAAACACTTATAAGGTCCCAAAGGCGAGACCTATTGGCTATGCCAATGCTTTTTGTGATTTGGTGTAAATCCATTGAGTAGTTTTTGAAGAATTAATGTTAAAACTATTTTTATAACTAGGGACACAGAATTTCTGGGGATTGGACAGACCTCAAGCTGAGATCTGGTTGGCTGCCGCCACATCAACCAGGAAATGGTGGCAGCTATCTTAGGACTTTGGACTCCGTCCCAAGTTATAATGTAACGTATGTAACCATAAACCGTGCCCTCATCATGCACTGCCCTGCATATTACGTCATTCATGACCTCTTCTGTGACATCATTGATAATATCACTACAACATTTGCAATTAATTTATTGATGAGAAAATTGTGCATGGCAGGGGCGTGAGTTATGGTTATCTTAAGGCATATATTATAGTTACTTGAGATAACTATAAATGGTGAATTTCTGTAGTTTTTGGAGCTCCAGTATTGGCATGTTTCATAGATTCACACGTGATCCACCCTCCTCTCCAACTGCGGCTCGCACTTGTTCTATTATTCTTAAACACTTGTGCTGCAATATTTGAGAATGGTGATCTGGGTAGGGTAGGAAAGGGAAGAGTGAATGGTGTTCTGTGTAATGATTGGCTGAACGATGTGTTTCTTTAAAATGATCTAAATAGGCTACTTCTCTGGCTGTGTTTAAAATTGCACTGCTCTCTATGTTTACTGTTTGACTCCCAGTTTGACTATGGGAAAGACTCAATCTATGAAAGATACCAATACTTCAATAACATTGGTTAAAGGTAAGTAACGCTTCCTTTATCTGCTTTGAGCTCAAGTTTTGATATGTGGGGTCAGAAGCAGCACGGTCACTCAACTCAAGTGGCTTGACGCCCTACTCTCTCCTGATG
This sequence comes from Triturus cristatus, assembly GCF_964204655.1. Classification (NCBI taxonomy): domain Eukaryota; kingdom Metazoa; phylum Chordata; class Amphibia; order Caudata; family Salamandridae; genus Triturus; species Triturus cristatus. Next base: position 946,415,183 of record NC_140582.1, read on the forward strand.
GGCACAGCACATTTTTTCTGGAAAATGTATGCCTTGGTGTCTGTATGAGAAGTGGATCTGCCAGCATGGCTGGTGCTGTGCACGGATGTGTACAGGTGGGCTTGCCTTTCACATGCTCGCTGTATGTGCGTCCTAAATAGCCACAAGTAGCCCTTTTTCCTATTAGAGGCGAAGCGAGGATAAGACTCTCCAGCAGTCGAAGTCTGTATTGTTCCTATTCGAATTTAAAATATTAAATATCTGACCTCTTTCAGGCTCGACAAGTTATACAAATATAGTACTTACTGGGTCTATATTCATTTCCCCCCCCCCATTTTTACTGTTATTTCTCTAGGGACCACTGTTCTTAAAAATAGCTTAATTCCCACGGTCCCTGGCAGACCTTACTTGGGTTCCCTTGTTTCTTTATAATATGTGGCTGCACTACAGTATTTCCTAGCTGGTTGTAAACTCCTGTCCTTCCATTTTGTTTATCCCATGTTTTAGTCCTGCAATCCCTAATAAAATATCCATATGTGTGACAGTAATGGCATAATGGCATGTTTGATCTATTCTTTGGTGACCTAGCCTGCCTCTTCCGCCTTGTTCTTCTCTGCCTTGTCCTCCTCTGCTACTTCCTTGTGCGCTTACACTGTCCTGCTGTTTTGAGCACTGCTATTGGGTGGTCCCTGGGACCGATCCCACAGACTGTGCAGTCATCTGAGTAGTGGCTGCTACTACAGCTTCTTCCAGTGCCCCTTTCTTTGCCAACTTGTGCTGCACCACCGTGGCTGCTGCTTTCTATGTGACCTCCTGTTTGTTTCTCTCTTTCTCCTGTTTCTTTTTACAGGGTTTGGCTTCCCATTCCACTATATTATCAAGATTGTGTTGCACATCAGAGGGTAACTGTGAGAAGTTGGCCAGCTAAAGACAGCAATATCATCAAGATAAGCTGCACAGTAATCATCCAACCCAGTAAGGACTTGATTCACCAACCTCTGGAAAGTGGCAGGTGCATTCTTCAAACCAAAGGGCATTACCACAAATTGATAATGTCCTCCTGCGGTCGAGAAAGCAGTTTTGGCCTTTGCATTCTCAGCTAGTCTGATTTGCCAGTAGCCTGCTGTCAGGTCAAATGTGCTCAAAAACTTAGCAGCTGCCAGTCTGTCAATGAGCTCATCTGCCCTAGGTATTGGGTGGGCATCTGTCCTAGTGACAGCATTGAGACCTCTGTAATCCACGCAAAACCTCATCTCTCTCTTACCATCTTGGGTGTGAGGTTTTGGCACAAGAACTACAGGACTAGCCCAAGGGCTCTCTGAAGGTTCAATGACTCCCAGCTCCAACATCTTTTGTACCTCCGCTTTTATGCAGTCTCTGACATGGTCAGGTTGCCTGTAGATTTTACTCTTCACAGGCAGACTGTCACCAGTGTCCACCTCATGGGTGCACCAGTTTGTCTGACTTGGGGTCAGAGAGAACATATGTCTGTAGTATTGCAGAACTTGCCTGCAGTCCTGTTGCTGATGGACAGTGAGGCTGTCAGAAAAGACCACACCATCAACTGAGCCATCATCAGGGTTCTGAGTCAACAGGTCTGGGAGAGGGTCACTCTCTTCCTCCTGCCCCTCATCTGTAGCCATGAGTAAGCCCATGTCTGCCCTGTCAACATATGCCTTCAGTCTGTTGACATGAAGCACCCTGTGGGGGCTTCTGGGAGTCCCAAGGTCAACCAAGTAGGTGACTTCTCCCTTTTTCTCAACAATAGTGTGGGGTCCAGACCATTTGTCTTGGAGTGCTGCTGGGGCCACTGGCTCCAACATCCACACTTTCTGCCCTGGCTGGTAAACAGTCAGCACAGCCTTTTAGTCATGGCAAGCTTTTTGGAGTTCTTGGCATGACTCAAGGTTTTTAGAAGCCTTCTTCATATACTCTGCCATCCTGGAGCGGAGACCAAGTACATAATCCACTATATCAAGTTTGGGTTGTCTGAGAGGTCTCTCCCATCCTTCCCTTACTAAACATAGGGGTCCTCTTACAGGATGCCCAAATAAAAGCTCAAAAGAGCTGTAGTCAACCCCCTTTTGTGGGACCTCTCTGTAAGCAAACAGAAGGCAGGGTAAAAGGATGTCCCACCTTCGCCTAAGCTTGTCTGGTAAACCTTTTATCATTCCCTTTAGGGTCTTGTTGAATCTCTCAACAAGCCCATTGCACTGTGGGTGATGGGGTGTGGTGAACTTGTAGTTCACACCACACTCCTTCCACATTGCAGTCAAATATCCTGACATGAAGTTGGCACCTCTGTCAGAAATGACCTCCTTTGGAAAGCCCACTCTGGAGAATACTCCAAGTAGGGCCCTTGCCACAACAGGAGCTGTTGTGGTCCTCAGGGGAATAGCTTCTGGATATCTGGTGGCATGGTCCACTATCACCAGTATGAATCTGTGCCCAGATGCTGTTTGTGGGTCCATTGGTCCTACAATATCTATGCCCACTCTTTCAAAGGGAACCCCCACCACAGGTAGTGGTATGAGGGGGGTCTTTGTAGTGCCACCTGATTTGCCACTGGCTTGGCAGGTGACACAGGAGCAACAAAACTCCTTGGTATCTTCTGACATATGAGGCCAGTGAAAGTGAGGGACAAGCCTGTCCCAAGTCTTGTTCTGGCCTAAGTGTCCTGCAAGGGGAATATCATGGGCCAAGGTAAGAAGGAAGCCTCTGAACTTCAGTGGTATGACCAACCTCCTGGATGCACCAGGCTTGGGGTCTCTAGCCTCTGAATACAGCAGCCCTTCATCCCAATACAATCTATGGGTACCTTGAGCATTCCCTGCAGCCTCAGCAGCAGCCTGCTGTCTGAGGGGTTCAAGAGAGGGGCAGTCTAATTGTGCCTGCCTCAGATCTGCCCTTGAAGGTCCCCCTGTCCCAAGAAACTCAACCTGATCAGGTTCAAGTTCTTCTAGGACAGTTCCTTCAGGGCTCTCAGAATCATCCTCCTGTGAGGGCTGATCCACTACCTGAGGCAGGGGGGAAGGCACAGCCTTTACCCTACTGCTCTTTCTCTTGGGTTGTGACTGGTCCATAGTTCCAGGTTCCAGCACTTGTTCAGTGGTGCACTTTTTGGCCTGTGACCTGGTCACAGCAAGGACATGTGCATCTATCCCCAGCATTTCTGCATGGGTCCTATACTCCACTTCAGACCAAACTGAAGTTTCAAGATCATTGCCCAGTAAACACTCTACAGGAAGGTCTGAACTAACAACAACTTTCTTGAGGTCAGTTACCCCTCCCCAGGAGAAGTTAACAATTGCCACACTATGGGAGGTAGTGGCATTGCTAGCGTTGGTCACTAGGTAGTTCTCACCTAGTATGATCTGTCCAGGGTCCACAAAGGCAGGTGTCACCATTGTGACACTAGCCCCAGTGTCCCTGTAGGCCTGAGCCATTCTTTGGTTGATAAAAGGAGTCTGTCTGTACTTGCCCAGGTTACTGGGGCCTACAGTAGAGGACAAAGCTAGGTCCCCATCACAGATCAGAACAGCCTGAGTAGGTATTTTGACTAGGCCAGAATCCTCCTCAGTTCCCAGGGTTAACCCTACTACACCCTTTTGCTGGGAACCACCACTTACAGCTGAACTAGGGGGTACAGTTGCCTTAGGGGCAATGGTGGCTGGGGGCTTATCCTTTTTGGTGCACTCACTAAACCAATGTGAGTTGGACTTACAATAGTTGCACCATGGTTTCTTTTGGCCATCTTTCTTTTTATCCTTTTTGGGACCACCCTCCCCCTGAGCCTTTTGGGGGCCTGGTGAAGACTTCTGGTCTTTTTGTTTCTGATCATTACCCTTGTGGTCTGCCTTTTTCTGATCACTGCCCTTGTTCTGGTTTTTCTGCTTAACTGTAGTCCTGACCCATCTATCTGCCTTCTTTCCCAATTCTTGGGGAGAAGTCAGATCAGAATCAATCAGGTGTTGATGCAGTAGCTGGTTTTGACAGTTGTTAAGGATTTGTTCTCTCTTGGTCAAATTATACAATCCTGTATAGTCCTTAACCTTACTTCCCAATAGCCAGCCTTCCAAAGCCTTAGTGGCACAATCTACAAAGTCAGTCCAGTCCTGGGTCTGTGTCTTCTGGGTATCCCTGAACAACAACCTGTATTGTTCAGTGGTTAGGCCAAACCCATCAATTAGAGCACTCTTCAGGACAGTGTAATTGTCAGCATCCTCATCACTAACTGTGAGGAGCTTGTCTCTACCTTTCTCAGAGAAGGAGAGCCACAAGATAGCTGCCCACTGACTTTGGGGTACCTGCTGTACTTTGCAAGCTCTCTCCAAAGCAGTTATCCATTTGTGGATGTCATCCCCACACTTGTAGGTAGGGACAATCTTGCTCAGGTTTCTATTATCATAAGTCCTGTCTCTATCCTTAGGGATATTGCTGCCACCAGTGGGTTCTAACCCACTTAACTTTTGCTCTCTAGCCAGAGCAAGCTTCTTCTTGGCAAGGGCAAGTTCTTCCCTCTCAATCCTTAGATTAGCTTCCCTCGTTCTGGCTTCATGCTCTTTTCTCTGGGGGGGAAGTCATTCCCCTGTGAGAAGAGGCATTAGAGATGCTAGAGACATGGGAGTGGATGGATTCCCTTGAATGGGATCTGTCTCTCCTGCTTCTCTGGTTAAGCCCACTTGGGGGTCTGTATGGGGGGACCCCATGCAAACTCCCATGTAAGCTTAGGTTAGCCTGGCTAAGTCTTCCTACTTGGCCCTGGCTGTCTACCTCCTCATCTGAAGTCCCATCTGACTCATCTGTAGTGGGTAGACCCTCCCCTGTACCTAGGGTACCAGCCTGTGAGGCCCTAAGAGCATCATATTCCTCTAGGATCTGTACTAGCTGAAGGAGGGTAGGGTTTGCACCCTGTTTTAACTTTCTGGAGGTACACAATTGTCTCATCTCCTGAAAAGTTAGGGTATCGTATCTAGAGGGGATCTTTCTCAGACCTGCCCCTCCTGAGAGAGAATCTCCTTGATCTCCTCCCAGAGACATGATCTAGTGAGGGTGTGGTGTGTGCACCTACCTACACTAGTTGTTTCTACTAAACCTCTCTAGTAGTTGTAGTCAGGGTGTGCTAGGCCCTTCAACCTACAACAACTATGTCCAGTAGGACTTAACTATTATAATGTTATATGTACCTAAACAATATCTGTGTGATCTTTCAATTTAGTATCTCAAGATTACAATGGTATTACAACAGCAAGCTCAGATCCCACCGCTGCCACCAATGTGAGAAGTTGGCCTGATGTATGATGTCACTAGTTTTAGTGTACACCTTATATCAGTCCAAACAACCCTTATGGTGATTGGTTGTAAAGTCAACCTTATAGACCAGCTATCCTAGTGGTAGCATGGACAAGAGCAGTCTTAGGCTAAACTCTGAATGGCATGTGAAGCCAGCTGTGATACCATATATAATCCCTTGAATACCAAATGAAAGGACACCACAACAGGTATATATATAAAATAAAGTGTATTTATTCTAGTCAAACCCTCAGCACTCTTTATGAGATTCGAGGTAAGTACAACACAGTCTTATCCAAGCATACATTGTCACACAGGTAAGTAATACAGTTAGGCCCTAGGGGCCACGCAAACCATATACTAAGTAAGTGGTATAAGGACCACTGTCACGGAAATAGAATAGGCCTAGGCCTAGGGAATCGCTGGGGCTACACTACACTACCAACAGTTAGGAAGTGGGAGGCCCACGGGATTCAGGTGCAGAGTGGAAACACTCACGCGTAATGCGTAAAAGTCGGTAGAATCACTAGCAGTTAGAAATAAGCAGTTTTAGGACACTTCTGGTATAGCTAGAAAGTCGAGACTCGGAAACTAGACCCTAGGATAGTCGCTACCCTTTTGAGCACCGAAGTACCCAAGTTACCTAGCCAACGGGCTGCGGGTGCATAGGTGTGAACTTGCGTCGGGTTTCATCGTGGACTTCTATGGATGCCTGAAGGAAAGTTGCTGACAGGCAGTCAGTGAAGAGTGTCCGGCGGATCCCAAGGCTGGGGTCAAGAAGAGAGGATACCTACAAGCAGAAGGGACAGAGTCTGGGTCACTAGCCAGTGACCACGTGGAACCAGGAAGGAACCAGGCAATGTCGTGAAGATTGCAGGTGAAGAGGTGAAGCTTGTCGCAGCAGCCACGGGTGCCAGGAGACGTCGAGGACGACAAGGACCAGGAGGCGAGCTGTCCCACGAAGGCTCTTGCTGTCGGCGGCGTCGAAGTCGAACTAGGACTCACCAAGCCTTGGCAAGCGGAACCCACGAAGAATGGAGGACTTGCTTCTGGTGCAGACCAGGAAGGTCTGGGGCGCTTCTCTTTTGCAGAGGAGCAGGAGCCAGTTTGGAGGAGCCAAACCAGCAGTGAAGATTCAAAGGTGTGTCGTCGCAAAGGCCGCTAGCCAACGGGCAAGCAACTGGACAGACGCGGCAAGCAGGAAAATGCAGAAGGGCCCCACGCAGGACTCGTGGAGTGTGGGGGGCTGATCTTCGGTGCAGATGGTGCTTGGGGTTGGGGTTTCTCAATCCCCGGTGCACAACTTCGAGGGTGCCTCAGAAGCTGCGCTGGAAGATACTCGCCACTTTTCCCAGGTAGCCGGTCCCACGTCTCTCGTCGCCTCCACGGATCTCAGCTCGGCTGTGGATGTCGATCAGGGTCGGAGAAGTCTGGAAGTCAAGGCTCTGGTCGGGCTCTGCAGTCGGTCCCTCATAGAACTTCAGCAAAGCAAAGGGTAAGTCTCTTGATGGTGCCTGTTTGCACAGGGTAGCCACTCCTTGGCCACAAGGGAGATTCTTCAGTCTTCTTCTTTCGTCGAATGTCGAAGGTCCAGAGTTTCTGTTCAAGTTGCAGGTTCAGGATAATCTAATTTCCTGGGGCCCAGCTACCACACTTATACTAATCTGGGGGGCTGGGTTACCTGCTAGGTCACGCCTTATGGGTGGGACCTGGGAGGGGGGTGGTTACACCCCCTTCCCTTTGTCCAGTTTCGTGCCAGGACTGGGGCTGGAGTGCCCCAGCACCGGTTTGAACTGGTCTATGCATGGGACACCTTGTGTGCCCCAGGCAGTGTCTCGTTTCTTTCATCCCTCCCTACCCCAATACACTAAGGCCTGTCTGGGGTGGTGCTCGCACCTCCCAAGGCAGGAAACCATTTGTCCAAGCCTCCCGTGCCTGGATCACTCCCAGCAGCAGGAGGTCAGACTTGTGTCGTGGCAGCAGCATCCATTTTGTGATGCTGGGGCTCTGGTTAACTTTAACCGGGTAAGTAGGTTTTAACATGTCTTCTCCCTCTAGAAGGGAGGGATAATATCCTCATCCCCAGAAATGGGATGGGGGTGTTATTCCAAAGTGTTAGACACCTTACACAACATGTTTTGATAAAGCCAAACCATAGTTACCATAACCGTTTAAGATTATAAGGTACTTTAAGAGTATATGGTAGGCTATATCATCGAATAGCTATAAGGACATGGTTCCAAAATCTGCAGACAGGCTCAGCTCATGCTAGAGCACCATCTCACATGTTACCAAGCACTCTGCCTCCAGGATTGTTAAGGCCTGCCATAGGAGGGGCTGATAGGTACACATGTGTCTATATATAAGATAGGTATAGGAATAGTACTCCTAAGCAAGGGGTGATTACACAACCTTGCCCCAGCTGAGTGATCAGCCAGTTGTGTCATAATGGAAGGCCAGGCCAGGGGTGGCATAATACATGCTGCAGCCCCTGGTAGGCCTAGGGTACACCTATGCCCTGGGTACCTAAGGTACACTGTACAGGGGCCAATAAGGTGATCCTATCCAAATGGGTTATGCACCTAAAGTACATAGTATTAATTTAGAGAGAGAACAGCAGGCCTGTGGGTCTGATTAGCAGGCCCACAGCCACATCGAAGTCGAAAACCAGTAAAGCAAAAGCAAAAAGTGGGGGTGAACATAGGAAGCAGACCCTACTCTCCTATAGTAACCCCTCCCTTTTTCTATACATTGTAAAATAGCACAGCATTTCCTCCTGTTGCTTCCAATTCTTGACCTACTTCTTGGGTCTCCTTTGCTTTCAATTGGCTGAGAAACTGAGTGGCTGCATTGATTGAACCGTGAGAGACCCAATGTCTGGTTTGTCTGGATACATTTTCCTTAGTTGATCCGAGAATACTGTCCTAAATTGAATGGAGAACCATGATACCTATTCTCAGTGAGGGTAAATCTCCTTACTCCAGCCTCCTGGAAAACAGTGTCTCATCTCCTGTAAGAGAGCTAAGTAAACTCTTTTTGCCCCCTACTGCCAAGGTGGTACCTGAAGTTTGCTTTTCAAATCCATTTCCCTGCTCCTTCTGTAAGTGGCGATAACTTTTTAAGATTCTCATCAACCATTTGCAGCCAAGGAACATAATGAGGTGCCCCAGGCCCCTTGCTGATCAGGGGCATCTGATATATGGTAGTGGCACAATGATGGGGTTGTGCTATGTGGCATATTTTTGCCACATGCGCAAAGATTTCCGCATATAGGGATAATCCCAGTCTGGTTCTCCATCACCACAAAGAATGCAATTCTCCGCATTTGCCATGTCAGTGGATCAAAAGACCCTTCTTGTAGCCATGGACTTATCTGTGGTGCAACACCTGAAGTCCGTCCTACTAAATTATCCACATAAGGTTCAACACTGTACCAGTTATTTCTCATCCAGGGGATACTCATCAATAGTCATAATCTATGAATAATCCCCGCCCACGTGCGGGATCCAGGAGCATATAGAAAATACATTTATATATATATACATTTATATATGCATATGTGAAAACATATACATGCAGCCTAAAATGTTTCAAACATGGCAAAATGCTGAAAATTATACAGGTTTGCATTATAGTAACCCTAACCCATAAGAGAAAAAGGAAGCACTAAGCCAATTGTCACTCAACAATGCTTTATTGCCATAGAGCCAACTCGTAATTGTAGGCATTTGCCTGTAGGCTGCAGTAGAGTATCAAGAAAACAAAGAAAACTGACACCTTGCCTTTAAGGCATTAGAGTAGGGGGACCATGCCTTTAAGGCCTGCAGGAGACCCCTTGCTCCCATGATGAACCACAGGTGACAGTTAGGTCAGTTTTTTTTTTCCGGCTCCTTCTATGAGGATCCTGGAGCTTGAGCGCTTCAGTTTTTTGACTGAAAGTTTTTTCTCTTCCGATTTTCTCCGAACATTCGACATTTTCTGGCTCCTAAAAGCTTATTCTGCTGGTTTTCTTAGTATAATTCTAATTTTTTCCAGTCAGAATGCCTGCTTTATTCAGGAAATGCCCTTCCTGTGGCATTAAGATGGCACTGGCAGATCCACACTCGATGTGTATTGTGTGTCTCCCAACTTCACACAATCCTGACCAGTGCCCCCACTGCCAGAAATTTTCCAGGCGCACTCTGCGCGATAGAGAGCCCATAAAATGCCCAGCTGGAGGAGGAAAGAAACCTTCATGAAGGCGACCATACATCCTTCAAACCACCCTCTTCAGCTAGACGACTTCAGAAACGGCGACATACCACCTCTCCTGATCCCAGGAAGACCCAGGTTCCAGGAGATTCGCCATCGACGTCGAAGTCACCGTCTAAAAGACCCAGGGTTTCTTCTGCGTCAAGAGATCCATCTCGACGTCGAGATTCTCCGCCGCATACAAGTAAGTCGGCGTCGAGGCACGGCACTTCGGGCTCGAAGGCTGTTAGTCCGATGAAATCCGGACAGTCTCCGTCGACGTCGAGGCTTCCGTCGACGTCGAGACACTCTCCGCCGCCCTCGAGGGGGTCAGCGGCGAGTGCTGCGACGGCGTATATCTCGCCGCAAGTGGGCCTGCCGACGTCAAGATCTTCGTCAAAGGTTCATCATTCGACGTCGAGGAGATCAACCTCAACTCGACGTCATGGAAGATCGACTTCGAAAACACCGGACCGCCGGCGAAGACCGACGTCTAAGTCACCAGCTCGACGGCGAAGACCGACGGCGAAGTCACCGGGTCGACGACGGAGGTCGACGTCGAGGTCTCCGCATCGCCGTAGGCGATCGGCGTTGAGACCACCGTCGAGAGCGGAGCGGCGTTCCCAGCAATCGACACCAATGGTGACGCAGACATCATCGACGTCGAGACATTAGACGTCGAGGGACAGAACTGCAGCGGCCATGGAGGAGATCCAACGTGCGGTTGGATCCAGATCTAGATCATCATCTTGGGATCGATCATCATCATCCCCAGGTCTACATATCGTTCAGATTTCTCCCGAGAAATCACCTCAGGCGACAGAAAAGGTTGGACTTCCACCTCGCTGGTTGGAGAATGTGGGTACAAGTGGCTGCAGAAGTCCGGGCTTGGAATATTCATGCACGTATTCGCCCTCCAGAATTTCTCCGCGTAGAAGCAAGTCTCCTCCTGGTAGACCAAGGTCACCTTCTACATGCCGGTCACGATCCAGGGATCGTTCTTGTCCTCACAGAAGACCAAGATCTCCTTCTAGACAAAGATCACAGCCCAGGGCTCATCACAGCGACCGTCCCCACAAGAGGCGACGCACAAGATCACCCACATGGTCTTCCTCTACGAGGTCCTCGGTCCGGGACTATTCTCCGACCTTTTCCTCCACTGTCTCCCATAGATGACATCGCTACTTTTTCTGAGGTCCTGGGTAGGGGTGCGCAGAAACTGAACATCACGTTGCACACCCCTGTGGTTCCCACATCGATTATATTTGATACATTACATCATCGATCAGCGCCCAGACCGTTACTTCTGTTGGTGCCAGGACTGTTGGAGCCAGCTATTGCCACATTTCTCACTCCTGCTACGGTGGGCTCTGTGCCTTCAAGGATCGCCTAGAAGTATAAGGCTCCAGCCGAGGATCCCATATTCCTAAGAGCGGACCCGCCAGCGGACTCAGTTATTGTGGCGGCTGCCATAAAGTCACACTCTGCGTCTGTTTCCTCTTCTGTCCCCCCAGAGAAGGACAGTAAGCAGATGGATTCCTATGGCAGGAAGATGGCAACACATCTGCTTCATACATGAAAGTGGCGAGTGCTTCAGCACTTCTGGGGCGTTATGATCGTTCACTTTGGGATTCACTCTCCAAATTCGCTGAAAAGCTTCCCAGGGAAGACAGACAGGATTTCAACGAAATTCTCCTTGAAGGTGGGCTTGTAGCCAATCCGATCATAAGTGCGGCTGCGGATGCTTCGGATCTCGCCGCTCATGGATACTCCCATGGTGTAAGCTCTCGATGCTCAGCCTGGCTGCGACTAACAGGCCTCAAGCCTGATGCGCAAAAGAAAATTCTAAGCATACCTTTTAACGGATCGTCCTTGTTTGGTGCTCACGCTGATGACCAAATGAACAAAATGAAAGCAGAGATGGACACCGTCAAGGCTGTTGGGCTGGAGAAGCGCAAGGAATATCGGAAGCGCTTCTGTCAGGGCGACAAACTTTCCTTTCATCAGCGGGTTCAAACCCCTCAATGGTCCTCTCAGAACCAGCAGAGACCCCAATTCCAACAAAGGGGTCGTGGCAGAGGAGGGGGAACGCCAAACAGCAACAGTCTACCACCAAGCAGCCAAATAGTTCGCTCCGGTAGGAGGGAGTATCAGTTTTCACCTGGAAGAGTGGGAAGCCATCACAAGAGACAAATGGGTACTGAATATTGTACAGCATGGCTACTTGCTGAGGTTCAAGTCTCCCCCTCCGCAAGTACCCCCACAGTGGCAGCACCTTCCTCAAATTCGAAATCGGCTTTTACTGGACGAAGTAGCTATTCTCCGCTCCAAGAACGCCATAGAGGAAGTACCACTCCTCCAAAGAAATAAAGGAGTATACTCCCGCTATTTTCTAGTTCAAAAGCGAGGAGTAGCCAAAGAGTACAGACCCATCCTCGACCTGCGTCTGCTAAACAGATTTGTCAAGAAGGAAAAGTTCAGAATGCTAGCCCTGCATCAAATCTTCCCGCACCTTCACCAGGGAGACTGGATGTCTGCCATCGATCTGCAGTACGCCTATTTTCATATTCCTGTCTCAGTGAAACATCGAAAATTCCTCAGGTTTCAGATCTCTCGTCAGCACTACCAGTACCGAGTTCTGCCGTTCGGCCTCAAATCCGCCCCACGGACATTCTCCAAGTGTATGGCGGTGGTAGCTGCCTTCCTCCGCAAGCGGAAGATCTTCGTCTATCCCTATCTAGACGACTGGCTCCTGAAGAGTTCCACACCTGTACTACTCCAGAGCCATCTCTCGTTCTGCCTCAATCTACTACAGTTATTGGGATTACAAGTCAACTACAAAAAGTCAGTCCTCAATCCCACTCAGCGGATACACTATCTGGGCGCCTCTCTGGACTCCGCAAAGGCAAGCGTGTGTCCTTCGGAGGAGAGGTTATCATCTATGCTTCAGAAATGCCACACGCTTCTAGACACTGAATTTCCCACGGCCAGGCAAGTGTCTTCACTACTGGGGTCGATGGCTTTGTGCATTTACATTGTTCCCAATGCACGCCTTCACATGCGACCTCTACAACAAGCGCTAGAAAATCAGTGGTCGCAGAGGTCAAGTCGCTGGGAAGATCTTGTCTCTCTCCACCAAGCCGCCAGAAACTCCATCAGATGGTGGATGAAACGCTCCCATCTGCTTCAAGGTGTTCTGTTCCATCAGACGCCTCCGACACAGACAGTGGTCACAGATGCCTCAATGCAGGGCTGGGGTGCTCATATGGACCAGCTTCAGGTACAAGGTATCTGGTCCAATACCGAAAGAAGTTATCACATAAACTTCTTGGAGCTACAAGCAGTCCATCTGGCTCTCAAATCCCTGTATCCGTCTATCCAAACCAGCCACGTACAGATTCAGACAGACAACACAAAAACTATGTTCTATCTGAACAAGCAAGGAGGCACCAAGTCACGAGTCCTGTCTCTGGAAGCTCAGTCCATTTGGAGGTGGCTACTGGCGAAAGGTCTCTCAGTCATCGATGTACACCTGCCAGGAACCCTGAACGTGCAGGCAGACGGCCTCAGCAGAGACTTCGTAGAAGCGCACGACTGGGTGCTCAACGAAGACGTCGCCCAAGAGATTTTCCAGCATGGGGAGTACCCGACATTGACCTGTTAGCAGACGCGGCAAACAAAAAATGCCCCGTCTTCGCCTCCAGGTTTCCCCAACAGGGATCACGGGGGAACGCACTTTTGATCAGCTGGTCGCAGGCATTGCTGTACGCTTTTCCTCCTCTCCCTCTCATCCCAGCGGTCATACAGAAATTCTACAGGACCAGAACAAGGATGATCCTAATAGCTCCGGAGTGGCCCCGCCAATGGTGGTGTCCGGATCTCCTACAGCTGTCAGAGGTCCCACACTGGAGGTTGCCTTGCCTGCCGAATTTACTGACCAAGAACCAGGGGAGAGTGTTCCATCCCAACCTCCCCTCCCTTCGCTTGACGGCATGGCTCCTGAAGTCATCCAGTACGGACATTTAGATCTTCCGGCGGACTGTATGAACATTCTTCGAGAAGCAAAAAGGCCCTCCACTAGAAAGTCTTATGCCTTCAAGTGGAAGAGGTTCTACATTTGGTGTAGAGATAACGCCCTTGATCCGATGCAGGTTCAAGAACAAGTTATTCTACCTTACTTATTGCACTTGGCAAAGTCTGGTTTAAAGTACACTTCTATCAGAGTCCACTTAGCTGCTATCACAGCTTATAGAAAATCTCCTACCCAGGCCTCATTCTTCCAGCTGCCAGTAGTCAAAGATTTCCTAGAAGGGCGTAAAAAAGTATTTCCACCAGTGAGGTCCCCATCTCCTCCCTAGGAGCTCAACATCGTTCTCTCCAAGTTGATGGGGGCTCCTTTCGAACCTATCCATAAGGTGTCCTTGCAGTGTTTGACCTGGAAGGCTGCCTTCTTCGTAGCCATCACTTCTGCCCGCAGGGTGAGTGAGATTCAGGCCCTGTGCTTCAAGGAACCTTATTCTGTTTTCCACGCCAATAGAGTGGTACTACATACTCATCCGAGCTTCCTGCCCAAGGTGGTCTCGGATTTCCACATTAATCTGGTTATCACGCTGCCCACTTTCTTTCCTCAGCCAACCACTCCCCCGGAGAGAGCCTTACATTCTCTAGACCTCCGGAGGGTATTGAAATTTTACCTTGCTAAAACCCTTTCGCTTAGAAAGTCTGATAGGCTCTTTGTCAATTACGGTTCAATAAACATCGGGCTGGCTGCTTCCAAAAGGTCTATTTCCATATGGATTGTTTCCTGCATAGCCTTGTCTTATCAACTGGCCCACAAGGTTCTACAGGTTAGACCAAGAGCACACTCTACTAGAGGGAAAGCTTCTACTGTAGCTCTCCTTCGCAACATTCCCATTTCTGAAATTTGCAAAGCAGCTACATGGCGCTCTATACATACCTTTACACGCCATTATTGCCTAGATTCAGACGCACAGGCCGACGCCCAGGTGGGGCAGGCCTCTTAAGGAATTTATTTGCATAACTGCTATGCGAATGTGATGTTACTGCATGTTCTAGATGCTTTATTGCTCGTCCGTGAGATTTTGCGTATGGGCTTGCTACTCTATTCATAGATTATGACTATTGATGAGTATCCCCTGGATGAGAAGGATTAGTTACTTCCCTGTAATCCTAGTTCTCATCCAGGGGTATACTCATCAAAGTCATAAGCGACCCACCCACCTCCCCGGACGAGCATTTTCCTCAATTTATTGTGTATTGATTGTAGATCTACTCAGGTGCGTGTGCACCGTCAAAAAGAACTGACCTAACTGTCACCTGTGGTGCATCATGGGAGCAAGGGATCTCCTGCAGGCCTTAAAGGCACGGTCCCCCTACTCTGATGCCTTAAAGGCAAGGTGTCCGTTTTCTTTGTTTTCTTGATACTCTACTGCAGCCTACAGGCAAATGCCTACAGTTGGCTCTATGGCAATAAAGCATTGTTGAGTGACAATTGGCTTAGTGCTTCCTTTTTCCTTTATGGGTTAGGGTTACTATAATGCAAACCTGTGTAATTTTCAGCATTTTGCCATGTTTGAAACATTTTAGGCTGCATGTATATGTTTTCACATATGCATATATATATATGTATATATATATTCACTGAAAAAACCATAGGTTTCAGGGGCGTTATAGTTAGCTGGACTTTTCACTCGTACAAAACCATAGAAATTCCCTTGTTATAGTTAGTTCAGCTAACTATAACTCGCGCGCCCGGAATGCACTGCTGATGACGTCACATATTACATCAGTCATGACATGGTCAGTGACATCACTCATGACATCACTGATGACATCACTGAGGACATCATCCTTGTGATAGAGTGGCAGACCTCCTCTCCCCCTAATATAACCTTTGATACACACATTCAAAAATAGAAATTAAAATGTTCAAAACAATGGACATACCAATACCAGTTACAACAACCTATTCAGTAATTGTAAGATCCACATCCACTCATTCACCAACAGTCCTATACAGTCACTCATACATGTACTCACTCATCATATGTACTCATACACCTATACATCCTGTTACACAACGCCACTCATCCATAAAGTTACTCACACACATAGTCACTCATGCTAATAAAGAATCAAACATCCGTTTACCTGCATATACAGTTATACATACACCACCACACTTAATTCTACAGAAACGTACACTGTGAGAAAGTGGCTCTGTATATACTGTTCCCTAATAGGTACAGGGTGTACAGAGTCCACAGTCCCCCAGAGGCTGATAGAGGTCAAAGTTAGGTATGACCTTACTCTCAAAAGTGGTAGCTTGGTCGAGCAGTAAGGCAGTACCAGAGGACAGTGTAAAGCATTTATTGTACACACTCAGTCAGCAAATGGTTTCACACACTCAATAACTGAACTCTAGGCCAATGATTTGTATATATAAAATATATGCTTGTTTTATTTTTAGAACCACAAGGGGGTAAAAATATACTTTCTCAGAATGAGAGGTTGAATATAAATACTTTTGTTTCAAGCGATAAATTTGTGTAAACAGTCACAGTTGGTTGCAATAAACAATCCTATTTCCTAAACATAACAATGCATTGAGCTCAATGGTAAATTCAGGTTATTTGTAATAAATTACTTTTCAGATTACTTTTGGAATTCCAGGTCTGGATCCTAGAACCAGCCTGGGGTCAGTATTCAGAATCAAGTGATGAAAGTCGACTTAATAACTGTAATGATTTTTAAATAATATTTAGCTATTTCAAAAGTTAGCACTTAGAAAATATTTCACAGAAAACATTCAATGGATCTCTATGGCAAGAAATTCAAATTGCAGGTAGAGTACTTTATCGTTACTTTAGTAATCCAGGACTGGGTGCCTAGACCCAGGACTGGGGTCCTTATCAAATGCAGGTAAGTAATTTCGTTTGCAGAAATGGTACGATTTTAAAAGAATATTTCAAATTTGCAAAAGTAGACACTTAGAAGAAATTTCACAGAAAAGCAGACAATGGTTTCCTATGGGAGAAAAATGAGTTAGAAGTAAGTATAGTTGTGAACACTTTTCAGAGTCAGGGCTGGGCACCAAGATCCAGCACTGGGAGCTCACCTAGGAGCAGGTGAGTAAATTCGTTTTTGTCACTTGGCTGATTTTTGGTGAATTTTTGCAGTTTTGAAAAGTTCACACTTAGAAGATTTTTGAAGAAAAAGCCAGTCAATGTTACCCTATGAGGAAAATGAAGTTAGCGGTTTAAGGGTAAGTACTCGACTGGTAGTGTTGAAATTCCGGGCATGGACTCAGGGGTCCCCCAGTGTCAGGTAGGTACAGTTGGTTCACCCTCAGCGGTTTCAGGACGGCCGGGTGCAGAGAGAGTTGGGCCCAATGTTATCCTATGAGGGATAGGGGGGCCTTGGTTGGTGGCTGCTGTCTGGCAAGCCACGCGGCTGTGGGAGCTGGGCTCCTGGTCACTTACTCAGGGCAAGTGGGGAAGTAGGTTAGTGTAGAGAGGGCACTGCCAGGGCCACTCGGGCGGCTGGGTGCCGGGTGCTTTTGAGCCTTAGGGCGCTCAATGGAAATCAATGGGAATGTTCCGGTTTGGAAAGAGGCTGCAGGCTCGGGGACGAGGATGTTTCAGGTGCCACCACCACTTCGAGAGGTAAGTTGGGTAGTTGTAGGTTAGGTGGGTACCCCGGGATTGGGCACAGGGGGTCGCAGGGCGCCGGGTGCAGGGGTGCCTTTTGACGTCGGGAATCTTACCCTCTGGTTGGTCGCGGCTGGGGTGGCACTTGGTTCTGAGGCTGCAGGCTTCTTCCGGGATGTCGAGGGGGGTCCTTGGGTGCCGGACTCTGGGTCACAGTCGCCGTGGGGTCGTCCTCTGGGTCTTTGTCCACTCCGGCACTGGCCAGGCTTGGCTGGTGCAGAGTGTGTTGGGTCCGCGGTCCCGGGCTGGTGCCAGGGATAGCAAGTAGGTTTCTTGAGTAGAGCCTCTACTCGTGGGAGTCCCAGGGGCTTAGAGCTAAAAGGTAGCCAGGTCCTCCGGGGTTGGTGAGGTTGCTGGCCACGTGGGATGCCGCGCTGGTGCAGGTTCGAGAGTCGACAGGCCGGTAGGGCTGGGGCCAAAGCAGTTGGTGTCTTCTTCTCTTTTTAGCAGCTGCAGGGCAGGTCTTTGTTCTTCTTGCTCTTCTTGTCGTTTTTCTATCTGGAATCTGAGGAAGGAAGGTTCAGGGGGCCCCTAAATACTAGATTTAGGGGCGTTACAGGTAGGTGAAGGCCAGGGACCAATGGGTCCTTGTCCTGGGGTGGGTACACCCCCTATCCTGCCTCTCTCCTGTGGGAGGGGGCAGTAGCCTAATCCTGATAGGGTAGGGCCTCCTATCTTCAAGATGGCGAGAGCCCGGAGATGTGCTTCACCTCGCCTCCCCCACCTGAGGGGTGGGGTGGGCAGGCTGGCACATCCCCTGTCCTTGTATGGGGTTTCCGGCCAAGCTTCCCGCCAGAGTGGGGGGTTGCAGTGGCCTGGGGAAACTCCAACTGGCGGCATGCCTTTGAAGCTTCCCTTTGCTCATCCTGGGGGAGGAGATTTCTCACCTCACCCAGGATGTGCATTGTTGCAGGCCCGGGAGAGCAGGGGCTCTCCCACCCAGGGGTCCAGCAACGTGTCTGCTGTGTGGCAGCCTGGGCAGCCTCAGAGCAGACGTGGATTGCAAGTTAGCTGTAAGGGGGCATCTTCTAAGATGCCCTCTGGGGCGCTTAGTACATTAAATCCTACACTGGCATCAGTGTGGGTTCAATGTGCTGAGAAGTTTGATACCAAACTTCCCAGGCTTCAGTGTTGCCAATATGGTGCTGTGGAGCTCGTGTTTGACAAGCTCTCAGCACCATGTATTCTTAAATGACAGCACTGCACTTACAGTGCCCAGGAATGGACCTGGGTACTGTAGGGGCACAGGGCTCCTGCTCCTGTGCCCACACCATAGGCGTAATGCACCCAGCTAGAGGGGTGGCTGACATATGCCTTGGCAGTGTAGGTGATGGGCATGGTACACAGTGATGTGTGCCATGTCGACTCTTTGTTTTGTCCTGCACCCAGACACTCAGCCTGCAAGGGCAGTGTGTGTGTGTAAGGGTACAGGGCCTCTGAGGGTGGCACAATGAGTGCTGCAGCCCTTAGAGGCCTTCCCTGGTCACAAGGCCCTGGGTACCTAGGGTACCATTTACTAGGGGCTGACATGTGGCTAGGGTTTGCCAATTTGGGGTTTGTGTGGTTTAAGGAAGGAACATAGGCCCTGGGCACCTGATTGGCAGGAGCCCAGGGTACACTCAATCGAAGTACATTCAGCAATTTAGCAAAAAGTGGGGGCATACCATGCAAGAAAGATGGCACTTTCTCACATACACATACTTAGTCTTTTTAACAATCACGTATAGAAACACATACTTATTCATACAGGAACTCTTTCAATCTCTCACTCTTACATATACTCACTTATATACACCAATAGTCACATACACTAGTTTAAAACATATGTAGTTACTCATAGAGACATTGAGACAGTCATTCACTCACTAACACACCCATGCACACACTCATCCACCCATACAGTCCTGCACACATGCGGTCTTCAACACATACAAACAGTGAGTCACTCATTCATGCACCTATGCACTACGTAATACCCCCACCGAACCATACAGACATCAGACACTTATACTGATACTCAAAAAACCAACTAATAACCTATATAGACACTCATGTAGCTACTCACCAACCCATGCAGCCACTTATACACAAAGTGAGAGACTGATACAGATATTTACATATTTAAACATTACTCACTAAGCCATGTATTCACTAAGATACACTTAATCAGTCAGTTATACAATCAATTTTTCAAAAACAAATCATCCATTTAGACACTTATATACCCATTTATCCTTCCATCGACCTTGATATATACATATATAAAACATATGTAATTTTCAGAAAAACACACATTCACTGGATGATGTCATCAGTGATGTCATCAGTGATGTCATTTGAGATGTCATCAGTGATGTCATGAGTGATGTCACTGACCATGTCATGAGTGATGTAATATGTGACGTCATCAGCAGTGCATTGCGGGCGCGCGAGTTATAGTTAGCTGAACTAACTATAACGGGGGAATTTCTATGGTTTTGTATGAGTGAAAAGTCCAGCTAACTATAACGCCCCTGAAACCTATGGTTTTTTCACTGAATATATTATCTACTGGCGGTCGCCAGTAGATAGTTATAGTTAGGACCGTGTTTCCATAGGAAATCTGAAAATTCAATTTTGAATAACTTTGGCGCCAGTTGACGAATCCTCGCGAATTTTTCAAAATAGGTGCGGCGCTCCGCTCCGCTCCGATCCTGAAAGTCTCGGGGTGATTAGTCAAGCGGGGGCCGAGAAAAAAGGGGTGTCCCAAAACGCGTTTTCCCCATGCATTTTTCCATAGGGACCTTAAGTCCAAGGTACTGCCCGAACTGCTGAACAGAATTACTTGAAATTTGGCAGAGAGGTAGTCCTCAGGTCAGGGATGTGCCTTTGGAATATCTGGAGTCAATCTGTTCAGTAGATCCTGAGAAAATTTCAGTTAAAAGTACATATATATCTATAAGCGCGCACCGTGCGCGCACGGTGACGTGCGCGAGCGCAATTGTGATTGGTTGTTAGATGTCAGTAAACATTCTAATCGGTCAAAATCAGGAAGTGTCGGCCGCCATTTTGTCTCTCGCAGTCTGAGGCAGTGAAAAACAAAGGTGGAGAACGTGAAAAGGGGGCAGGGTGGACAGTTCCTGACCCCCTAGCCTTTGTCAGGGTGTCACTGAAGGACCCCCAAGGGTTTTTTTGACGAAAAAGCGCGGGGTGCCGTACGCGCACGGCACGCACAACGCATCGTGGGCGCTCGGTGTGCGAAGCGCACCGAGCGCCCAGATATTACATCACTGATTACATATGTGTCTTTCTGAAAAATAAATATTTGTAATATATGTATAGCTAAAGATTAATGGAAGAAGACATGGGTAAATAGGTGTCTAAATACAGTGATGTAATATCTGACGTCATCAGCAGAGGATTGCGGTCGCGTGAGTTATAGTTGCCTGCACTAACTATAACGGGGGAATTTCATTGGTTTTTTACGAGGGAAATGTCCAGCTAACTATAACATGTGTGAAACCTATGGTTTTTTAAGTGAATATATATATATGTATATATATATATATATATTCACTGAAAAAACCATAGGTTTCAGGGGTGTTATAGTTAGCTGGACTTTTCACTTGTACAAAACCATTGAAATTCCCCCGTTATAGTTAGTTCAGCTAACTATAAGTCGCGCGCCCGCAATGCACTGCTGATGACGTCACATATTACATCACTCATGACATGGTCAGTGACATCACTCATGACATCACTGATGACATCTCAGATGACATCTCAAATGACATCACTGATGACATCATCCAGTGAATGTGTGTTTTTCTGAAAATTAAATATGTTTTATATATGTATATCTCAAGGTCGATGGAAGAATAAATGGGTATATAAGTGTCTAAATGGATGATTTGTTTTTGAAAAATTGATTGTGTAACTGACTGATTAAGTGTATCATAGTGAATACATGGCTTAGTGAGTAATGTTTAAATATGTAAATATCTGTATCAGTCTCTCACTTTGTGTATAAGTGGCTGCATGGGTTGGTGAGTAGCTACATGGGTGTCTATATAGGTTATTAGTTGGTTTTTTGAGTATCAGTCTGAGTGTCTGCATGGTTCGGTGGGGGGTATTACGTAGTGCATAGGTGCATGAATGAGTGACTCACTGTTTGTATGTGTTGAACACAGCATGTGTGCAGGACTGTATGGGTGGATGAGTGTGTGTATGGGTGTGTTAGTGAGTGAATGACTGTCTCAATAGTGTCTTTATGAGTAACTACATATGTTTTAAACTAGTATATGTGACTATTGGTGTATATATGTGAGTATATGTGAGAGTGAGAGATTGAAAGAGTTCCTGTATGAATAAGTATGTGTTTCTATAAGTGATTGTTTAAAAGACTAAGTATGTGTAAGTTTCCGTAGAAGTAAGTGTGGTGGTGTGTGTATAACTGTATATGCAAGTAAATGTATGTTTGATTCTTTATTAGCATGAGTGACTATGTGTGTGAGTAACTCTATGGATGAGTGGCATTGTGTAACAGGATGTATAGGTGTATGAGTACATATGATGAGTGAGTACATGTATGAGTGACTGTATAGGACTGTTGGTGAATGAGTGGATGTGTATGTGGATCTTAGAATTACTGAAGAGGTTGTTGTAACTGGTATTGGTATGTCCATTGTTTTGAAAATTTTAGTCTCTATTTTTGAATGTGTGTATCAAAGGTTATATTAGGGTGAGAGGAGGTCTGCCACTCTATCACAAGGATGATGTCATCAGTGATGTCATCAGTGATGTCATTTGAGATGTCATCAGTGATGTCATCAGTGATGTCACTGACCATGTCATGAGTGATGTAATATGTGACGTCATCAGCAGTGCATTGCGGGCGCGCGAGTTATAGTTAGCTGAACTAACTATAACGGGGGAATTTCAATGGTTTTGTACAAGTGAAAAGTCCAGCTAACTATAACACCCCTGAAACCTATGGTTTTTTCAGTGAATTTCTGAGGTTTTTTAAATGCTAATTCCTAACTATAACGTGCCTGAAACCTATGGTTTTTTCTGTGAATTTCAAAGGTTTTTTAAATGCTAATTTCTAACTATGCCTACAGAGATAGGACATGTGAAGAAAGAAGAAAAAATGCACAGAAAGAAACAAAAGAAGTGCAGAAAGAAGCAACAGAAGTCCTCAAATACGAAGATAAGTGCAGGAAGAAGGATAACGTGCAGAAAGAACAAAAAGAAGAGCAGAAAGAAGCCTTGTTGCAAAATCATCCTGTACCCTCAACTTTTTCAGACGGATACTGGTGGTAACTGAGTCTGACTAACCAGTCCTAGAGCCAGTGCTATGTTAAAAGACACTTAGAATACAGTGAAAACACCTACATACACTAGGGAACATTATGCGTTGGGGTCCCCCTGTGATTAGCATGACCTCCTCTGTAAGCCCCTAGTATATAATAGGGCATGGAGATTAAAACTACCTCTTAAAACAGGCCACAGGGCGTTTTTGCACACGTTAATTCAGGCCCCGTCCCCTCCATTCACCACTGTGTAAACACACCCTGTGTCCATTTTTAGTTGGGAGATTAAGTTCATTTGAATCCTGAGGGTCCCTAGGGTCCAACTAGCCCACTAGGTACCTCCAGTAAGTGCCACAGAGCTGCGTTGCAGAGAGGTGTAAAAAGTGGCACGGCCTGGACCACCTCTCTGCAATGCAGCTCAGTGGCGCTTACTGGAATCACTTGGTGGGCTAGTTAGCCCCCAGGGGCCCTCAGTATTGAAGGGAAATTATATCCCCAATTTAAAACGTGCCATAGTGCGTGTTTGCACACGTCACCTCAGGCCCCGTCCTCTCCCTTCACCACTGTGTAAACGCGCCCTGTGGCTGTTCTAAGTTGAGAGATTAAGTCCCCTTGAATCCTAAGGGTCCCTAGGGTCAAACTAGACCACTAGGTACCTCCAGTAAGCGCCACAGAGCTGCGTTGCAGAGAGGTGTAAAAAGGGGCTTGGCCTCAGAACACCTGGCTGCAGCGCAGCTCCCTGGCGCATACTGGAGATGCCTGTTGGGGGCGAGTTTGCAGAGTGCTGCACGGAGGGGGCATGGCCTCCGGCACGATGCCAGTCTTTTATTTATTTTAGTTTTTTAACAAGGGGGGCTGTTTGGTTCCCCTTCTTATTCTAATTTATTGGCCCTGATGACCCCATCCCCCAGGGCCAGTCTCCTAATTATATTTTTTTGACCCCAATCCCCAGGGCCGGCCACTGTTTTTTATTATTTTTAAAAATATATATATTTATAGACACACCTAGGACATGCTGGACAAACCGTACGTACCTATCACCATGACGATTTGCGTGATATTCATTAAAAGGCGACTATGCATGCAATGAATCCACGTGGAATGTATTTACACCACTAGTGAAGCTCTGACATGTCTGATGCCCTACCATGCCTAATCCTGGTAGACACCCTTGTCGTTTATTTATACAAACATGGGTAGCTATTGACGGGCACATTTAATACACATGCACTCCAAGCCATTCAAAGGGAATTCGACAAAAATTCGACCAAAACTATGCAAGAAACCCCCCTCACGGTTAATAAAACACACATCCACTGCCGGATGTGTAATACTTTTTATTTTACTCTCTGGAAAGGGGACGAACATCACTTGAGAGTCACAGCGTGCTCCTGACAGAGCCCAATGCTGTGTTACACCCACCATTGCCTACTGAGTGCCACACACCTCTGTGTTGTATTCCACTAGCTAGTGCATATGCTATGACACTCTCTAGCCCATGTGCACTGTAACACCACCCCGTGAATATGTCATGCCACACTTGTCTTCGCTCGGGTTATATTGCCCCATCTAACGTGCCTTTCTCGATGCCTATGTTATAACGCACAGTGCTATGCCATACATATTACAATCTGGGATCCATATCTTTGTCACAGTGCATATGCAACGTTACACTCCCCAGCACATATTTTATATTACAACTTTAGAGACTAGTTAGGTTACACAACACTGCCCTGTGCATATTACACTCCAAGGCGCATATCGCACAGCACGCGCTAGTGCCTGTGCTATCTCGCGCTCTCCAATGAATCTGTCATTGCGCACAATGTATTGCATATTATATTTCACGCCCGGTTCATCTTATATCACACTTTTTGGTGCATAGTTTATACCATACACTATATCTAGTTTTCATTTTCAATCGTGCTCTCAGGACTATGTTCTATATAACACTGTGTTCACCTACCCTTTTCACGGGCATTACATTTTGCGATAGGGGGTGGAGGGTCAGGGGGTGTTTCTGCCAAGTGAGCCCGGAGTCACAGTCACAAACGTCCTCTTCTTCCTGAATAAAAGTGAGATTATGCTGCATATTTGTTCATATTTTAAGTAGTTCGCACAGACATAATGTTTTAAAAACAATAAAGTTCCTAATACCCGCCTTCTCTGAACAGTTAGCTTGCTGCCCCATCCCCTTCCTCCCTATCCTCTGTTGTGTGAATCCATGGACTAGCCTCCTCCCTCCTGCCATGCATGGTCTGATGTGCTGCCACTGCCCTCAATTTAGTATGATGTACCAGTCCACTCCTCCTGCCCTCCATTGCCCAATTCTATACCCCATCATTGACCTCCTGCTTAAACTCTGTGCTTAGCTTGCTGCCCCTATTCTCCTTCCCCCTGCCCTCCGATGTCTTTGTGCATGCCCCTGCTCCATCCTTTTTGCCCACCATGTCCCATGGACCTGCCACTCCTATCTACTCTGAGTGTTCTGTTGAGCTGCCACTCCCCTCCCACCTGCCTAGCATTGTCAGATGACTGTAACCTGTCCTGCCACCTCCACCCTGCCTGTCCACATGCCATGCCCCTATCCTCTTCCTCCTGTCCTACATGGTCCATTGTACTGCCACACCCTTCTGCCCTCCCTGGTCTGTTGTGCTGCAACTGCTCCTGCCTGCCTGCCCCGTGTGGTCTGTTGTGAGGTCCCTTCCCCTGAACTTTCTTGTCTGTGCACAGGTCCTGACCCTCCCTTCTATCCTCCATCGTCCTTTGTGCATGCCCCTCCACCCTCCTTCTTGCCCATCATAGCCATTGTGCTGCCACTAACCCTCCCACTTGCCATGCATGGTCTTCTGTGCTGCCATGGCCCCTCCCACCTTCCCTGTGTGGTCAGTTAGCTGCCCCTGACCCCCTCCCACCTTCCCTCCATGGTCTGTGTGTATGCCATCTCAGGCTCACTGTTGCTCTTCATGGTGTGTCTTGCTTCTAGTGCCCGTCCTGCCTGACCTCCATGGCTATCTTGCTGCTCCTGCCCTGCCCCCTTGCCCCCAGCCCTACTCCCTCCCTCCTGGCTTGTCTGTTCCATTGTAATGCCCCTGATCCGTCCCTCCTGCCCTTTATGGTCTGTTATGCTGCAGCTTTCTCTCCTGTCTGTCCATTATGGTCAGCTAGCTACCATTGCCTCTTGCCCCTCTGTTCTCTGTTGTCCATGTGCATGGTCCTGTCCCCTCCCTCTTGCTTTCTATGGATTGTTGTGCTGCACTCCCGTCCTGCATGCCCTGTGTGGTGTATTGTGCTGCTGCAAACCCTGATGCCTGCCCTGCAGGGTCAGTTTGGTGCACCTCTCCATGTCCCTCCTGTCCTCTGTTATCCAAGTCCATGTCCCTATCCCATTTCCTTCCATGATCCAATATACCATACTTGCGAACATTTTGAACTTGGTAAGAGGGAGATTTTGAAAAAAAACTGGGGTATTGATTTTCCCCTTTGAGTTACATTGAAAAAGAGGATATTGTAGACAGGAGACAGATCAAATAAAGCCCATTTGAGCTTAAAAACATTGGACGTTTCCTGGCTGAATCGGGTCTGTTGGCATGTATGGTTGTACTACCATTGCCTCTTCCTTCTGCCCACAATGGTCTATTACATTGCCACAGCCTTGAAGGAGGGTAGATTTTGTATCACAGGGGGCCCCTGGCCCGTTCTGTCCACACCTGAAGTATGAGACCCTTGTCCTTGCCCTGCCAGCTGCATTTGTAGGCCGTATTAAATTGACCAGCGGGTCCTGTGTTGCTATATAATTATCCTGAGACATCCTTACCACTCAGCCAGCATAAAACCCCTGTGTAGGCCCTTCTGTTCAATATGTAGGCCTCTTTGTTAAATTGACCATAGCTCTGCAATTTTAGTGTATAGCAGTCTGAAGGCAGGTCTGCGAGGCCTTCTGATCCAAACTAGTAGCCCCCACCCTACCCGAGTGCTCCGTGCTCGGTATCAAAGTTCAACATCCCCCTGAAGCTGTCGACATACAGTAGGCTGCATCCTGGACTGGTACTTGCTTCCTGGGCAGGTTTCCCGCTTTTAAGGAAGTGGCAACCGCAGAGCGTCAAGTTAGGAGAACTGAGGAGATTTTATACATGAATATATTGAATTCCCGTACAATACCCATTATTTTCTGCTTGCTCTATGGAACTTACGATAAGCGATTGGCCTGAGAGACTGACCTTTTCACCCAGTCCATTGTCAGCATTAAGTGGGTAAATGACGAAATGTCTGGTAAAATCTGCAGACGAAGCTTTTGGGTAGCATACGTAGGTAGATGTAGCGTGCAAAGGAGCCCACAAAATGATATAAAAAGGGAGCACCCACAGATATCGACGGACTACCTCGCCGTCTGTATGTAGGTTAACAGGCAGTGCAGGTTTTCCCCAAGAGCTGGGAGCTCTTGTCTTCCTTTGCTTAAAATGTCTTGCTCTGCTTTGCTTGAAGTATCTTATTCTATTTTACCTATATGAAATGTCATGTTATGTTTAACCATTGTTCTCTTTACTTTTGCATTTAAAAGATTTTGTATTGTAATTGCAGGAATGCTTGCTCTAAGAGTAAACGTGAGTGTTCCTAGGTAACATTTTCCTTGGTGTAACTTGTTTCCCATAATGCATTTATAGATGTGTTTTCTCTCTCTCTCTGTCAGTACATTAATTGAGATACAGAGAATATTATGACAGCTGTATGATTATCTGGATTCTGTATTTTGTACTTTATGTCTCTATTCTGCGGTTTCTTTGAAGTTGCATCTTCTCATTAAACTGCCATTGTATTCTGCCTCCAATTCCATGTCTCATATGTCTGTTTTCTTCATTTTTGGAGCAAGCGTTCCTAGGCACCCCGGCTCAAATTAAGGTGCCCCTTTTGTCCCTGACTCACTCTCCTGCTCAGTTCTGTGGTGGCTCCCGGGGATCTGGGGACCGCCCCTAGCTTCCTTGACCCGTAATAGATCTTCCCTCCATCAGCCTCTCTTGCAAGTCCTGTATTGTTGGTTTGTTGCCCCTGCCCCCCTTTCCACTGCCCTCCATAGTCTGTTGTGCTTCCACGGCCCTTCCTGCCTGCTCAGTGTGGTTAAATTGTTGCCTTTGCACCCTCCTACCTGCCTTCAATTTTCAGAGTCCGTGCCCCTGGCCTCTGCCTCTCAACAGTATCCTAATGAACAACTAGATTGCTAACATTCTATATTTATTACAAAAGTGTGGAACGCCTGACATCATCTTGATGTAATCAAAACTGTAATACCTAGAGCATTTCCTTTAGAAATTACATATATGAGAGGGTCTTATTGGCATCAAAATTATGGTTAGTGCTCTAAAAGACTAAAATAAGGACATATTTTCTGAGTTTTCAAATAGCGACTAAGCACTTTTAAATTATTTGTTATCTTTTTGTTTTTTTATCCAGTTGACCACTTGATTAAATGTTGCACTTAGGGGAGAGGATGTGGTGTTACTTCCAGAACTGCAGACTTTGCAACTGGGGAACCAGGTTGAAGTTTCTGCTTCAGCTCGACATTCTGTGATTCTGGTCAAATCACTTAGTCTCCCCATGTCTACAACCAAAATGAATTTGTTCTTGTGTGATGTAACCAATGCTCATGTAAAGCACTCCAATACCTGACAAGTCTGCACTATATAACACTGCAAAAACACAAAATAATAAGTGTTTTGCACACTTCTGTCATTGGGCTATATTTGGGCTACATCTGGGTGATTTTGGGCTCTTTTGTCTCCGGTGGCCATCTTGGGAGATTTATTTGTTATGAAGTTTCCTAATTTCCTCATGTACTGCAGTCTCCTCAGTAGGAAATGCTTTCAGTTTTTTACTTTGATTCCATCATGAAGGTATTCAGATATGTCACACATTTGCCATAAATTCTGAATGTTAGCACTCTAGTTGCTCATTAGATCACTGTAGTAAAACTACTGCACCATGGAAGTCTGCTCCTGGTATTAAAAGTGCATGTTTCAGTCTGCATGTCAGAATTTTTTAATGAAATAGAAGAGGATTTGAGAAGTCACTCAAAATGTGCCCTCATTTTCTTTCTTCAGCATTAATCATAATTTCTATGGCAAAATGAACCTCCTCATTGTGTTCCTTTTTAAATTAAATGTTTTAAGTGTTACCAGTTTATTCCAATCAAGATGGCTTCAGGTGTGCCATACTTTTGTCATAATGAAGACAGTAAGCGCTCTAGTTGTTTTTAAGAACATTCTGGGACATTCTGTCATTGGGCTATACTTGGGCTACATCTGGGTGATATTTGGGCTACATTTGGGCTCTTTTGTCTCTGGTGGCCATCTTGGGAGACTTATTTGTTATGAAGTTTCCTAATTTCCTCATTTACTGCAGTCTCCTCAGTAGGAAATACTTTCAGTTTTTTACTTTGATTCCTTCAAGAAGGCATTCAGATGTGTCACACATTTGACATAAATTCAGAATGTTAGCACTCTTTTTGCTCATTAGATCACTGTAGTAAAGCTACTGCTCACCAGGGAAAACTGCTGCTGGTATTGAAAGTGCATGTTTCAGTCTGCATGTCAGAATTTTTTAATGAAATAGAAGAGGATTTGAGAAGTCACTCAAAATGTGCCCTAATTTTTCTTTCTGCAGCACTAATCATACTTTTTATGGAAAAATGAACCCCCTCATTTTGTTCCTTTTTAAATTAAATGTTTTAAGAGTTACCACTTTAATCCAAGCAAGATGGCTTCAGGTGTGCCATACGTTTATCATAAGTAGGACTGTTAGCGCTCTAGTAGTTCTTTGGAACACTCTGGGAAGCTGCAGTAGAACACAAAGGAATCAACTGACAGTCTCTGCCCTTGTTGGATGTACATGTTTTACTGAGAATGTCAGACTTCATTCTCACATGACTGAGAAAGATAATGTGAATTTACAGAAAATAAGCTCTCAGTTTAGCCTATAGATCACCTTCTAAACCTCTGTGGTAAAAGCATGAGAAAATATTTTTCTCTCAATCATGATATCCCAGCAGAAGGCTTTTTCACATGGTGAAATCACCTTAGAACATACCACAATTCCTAAAATGAGTATGGTACCATCAACAAATGATTTATAATGTAACTAAAGTCTTAAAACCTTCTATTAACTGCAATGCTTTTTAATGAGGTGCTATCATGTATATTGGTCCCAAGATGGCTGCCAACACTTCTTGGATGAAGTGCTGACAGCCAATCAGATCTCAGGATGAGATGTGTGGTTAGGCTCCGCCCACATATATATATGCTTTTAAATGCTATTTTCTCAGGAAATACTGAACAGATTTACACCAGACCTGCAAAAGGCACTTCCTTGACCTTATGGCTACCTCTCTGCCAAATTTCAAGTAATTCTGTTCAGCCGTTCGGGCTGTAGCTGTGTCTAAAGGTCCTATGGAAAAATGCATGGGGAAAACGCGTTTTGGGACCCCCCTTTTTTCTCGGCCCCTGCTTGATGAATCCCCCCGAGACTTTCAGGGTAGGAGCGGAGCGTAGCGCCCCACCTATTTTGAAAATTTCGCGAGGATTCGTCGACCGGCGCCAAAGTTATTCCAAATAGAATGTTGCGGATTTCCTATGGAAACAGGGTCCTAACTATAACTACCTACTGGCGACCGCCAGTAGGTAATATATATATATATATTTTATATATGCTCCGGGATCCCGCACGTGGGCGGGGATTATTAATAGATTATGACTTTGATGAGTATACCCCTGGGTGAGAACTAGGATTACAGGTAAGTAACTAATCCTTTCTCCCTAAGTAAGTATCTCACTAGGGGTGGGATCAGCGCTGCGCAATACTTATTCAACACACAACTGCTGCAGTGGTCTATCAAGTAGTGTCAATCCTCTAATAGCTTCTCAAGATTTCATCCTGGGGTCTGGCTGTTCATTTGTTCCCTGAAACCACAACCGCTCAAGCTGTTTTTCGGGGCTTCCTTGCCTTAGAGAACATGTCTTGCTCTTTCTTTAGTGTAAGTGCGACTAGACAATCCCATTCCATGCTTTGTATGATCAGATTCGATAATGGGCCTTTCTTGAGTACTGATATCATAAATAGAGTGCCTGGCCTTTGGGGATTGAAGAATTTCACCCATGTCATCTACACACCTATGTATGGACTCTACTGTATTTGCCATCCTCCCAAAACTTCCCTGAATCTGTCACGAAAGGTTATCATAATATCCTCCTCTCCTTACTTTTCTCTCAACCCTTCTATCTGCACTACGTGATAAGTATTCCTGAACCCTTTCTGGTGGAACTATTACATTCCCCTTCTGTCAAGGTGGTAGATTACCTTCAGTCCTTCTAAAATCCTCATCCCATCCTTTGGATACTGCCCATCGTGCCATACTCACAGCCCTATTTGTATGATCATTCCATCTAGCATCACCTGCTTCTCTTCGCTGTGGGGTAGACATTCGCTCCCTAACTACCCATCCTGCTGTGTCGCTTATCTGTAACACATGCGATGTTGCTGATGAAACGTGTGTCTGAGCATCACTGTCTCCTGGACCCTGCTCTTCACCTCCTATCTTCCTGAGGAGAAGCTGGATCTAAATGCAGTGTACACTGTGATTCCAATTGTTCTGAAAACAGAGAGGCCCATCCTCATTTGCTGTCTGGGAGTACTTGTATGTCTTGGCTTTGACATCTGTGGGACAGTATTAGAGGATCCCATTGGATATTGCACATGGGTATTAACTTCAGGATTCTCAAATTCCACTGCGGCTTCCTGTAGCTCTGTCAATGGATATATACCAGGTACCTTATGGGAGGTACTCATATGGTCGTATGGAGATGGGGGAGTGGAAGGGATACTAGGGGTATCACCATTTGAGAGGTCTTTAGACTTGTCTTAAAAATAAAGTGGTTTCTTGCTTCTGCAGTTTAAGTCCTGCATATTAACTCTTAAGGTGTGTAACAATGTGATCCAATATTCTGTCATCAAATTTTCCTTCCTTTGGCCAGGGATATGTGTGCTTCTGAGTAGCCTTAAACCACTTTCTACAATACTATATACAACCTCTTTTTGTCACCTGGAAAGGTCTTTTGCATGTGCTGTAAGCAAGTCTCCATAATCCCTTTGTATTTCTAACAACGTTTGCAATGTAACTTTTATTTATCCACTTAATGGTACTACTTACAAAAAAATAGATATTTGTTTATGGCTAGTGTAAAAAAACTATCAGTTTGTCTTGTCAGTCATATACTAAACATTATAAATTACAATAACATTATGCAACATCATTATACAATAACATCACTGTGGCCACATTTCTACTTGCATGCATACATGCACTCACCATCAACAGGTAAAATATAAACACTTCAACTACTTCTAAATGTCAATCACCATTGTTGTGACTCTAAACGATAAATGCAGTCAGCAGCAACTGGCCACTTCCCTCCGCGCTCAAGAGAGGATAACCCTCAAACCATGAATCTCATAGACCATGGAATGACTTCTGTGCATTAGGTCTAGGACGGTAATCTGGGGAGAGGAGTTGACATAACGAATAGGCTGTCGACCTTGAATCTGGAGAACTGGGTTTGAGTCCTGGCATCCTGTGATTCTGGGCAAATCACGTAATCTCCCTGTGCTTAACAAAAATGAATGTCCTCATGTAATGCAACTGGTGCTATGTAAAGCGCTCTGATACCCGATTCAGGTCAGGTTCGCGCTATATAAAAGTCTGTAACAAAAAAAATGTGACTGTTCAGATCATATTTGGAGGTAAAGTTTTGCGACATCAGCCTTTTGACAGTCCCTCTTTGTCAAATATTGGAACACATATTGGAAATCCAACTTCAAATCGCCCACAATGACCACTTCCACCTTTATATTCCGAAAAACACTCTACCGACTATTCAGGGTCTTAACTTAATATTGTGCAACAAATGTGCACAATCTTGCATGCAGTAATCTTATATCCTTATATTTACATTAAATCTGTGTTTACCACTGCCAGAGGGAGTCACATAATATATACAAACATTGTCCCCACCTTAAAGATGACAATCACTAGGTCCTACCCTCTCCCGTGGATAAGCTGAGCTTTAGAGAACACGGTGTCTGCGTCCCTCATCAAAGATGCGCAGTTATCATTGCAGCGGGGGTGGGTGGTATTACGGTGGCAGCAATCAGTTAAGAGCAAAAGGAACTCCTATCTGGCTCGCCAAATGTTGAGGTAAAACTTAAAGAAAAACCAGAACACTCCTCTTTGGCAACGCAAACACAGCTTTATATTGTTGCAAAAGGTGGTCTTAATTTGCTGCTTAACAGGCAGCAATGCTTATTACAAAAGGTCAAATAATGAGTTACGTGGAGTTACATATTGGTAAAAAAATACATTTTGTCACCTGTGTCCTTAAACCAATTACTTGCACAGCCTTTATTGCATTTTTGAAAATGTTTATCAAACTAGCTATTCTATACTCTTGAATGCATGTGTATTTGTGTGTGTTCTTTATCGTTCTGCTTCCAAGACTTCTTATCAGATTCTGTGTGCTCTTGCCTAATTCAATCTCCTGCCTCCATTGTTTAATCATGTTTTCAATTTCCTGAGAACACTTCATATTTTGTGGGCATGCCCGGAACTGCAGAATCACTGGACAACAATAACTGCCACCATAGAGGGAATAGAGCGCCCAATCCCCAGCACCCTTGCACATTGCTTCCTCTGACTATTTCCAAACAATGCCAAGCTGTGGGTCACCACTAGGTTTCAAGACTTAGCTTTGGTCTTAGCTAAGAGCGAGATCACGAGACAATGGATATCCCCTGTAGGTCCTAAAGCCATCGTGTGGAAGGCTGAATTAGAGAAATGGGTGGCCTGTGAACGGAGGGTACTCCTCAAAAATGCTAAAAGAGGTATTGGTGCAATAGAACGAGCTAGGGCTTTGGAAGCACTATTCAATAGACTAAAGGAGCCAGAGTTAATTTCAGGGGAAGCTTCCCCAGTAGGGGGTACCCACAGGGAAATCCAGAAATCCGACTTAGAGGAGGATGCAGGACACAACTGAACTCTTCATATCTTCTGCCAGACATGAGAAGAATAGAATGCTGGGAATGCAGGCCGTGGAGGGTGCGGGGGTGGAGTTGGAAGTCACCTTATACTATGTATATAAAGTCTGGTTGGTGGAGATCTGCTAAGGGGGGTGGGTAAATGGGAGTTGGGAAGTAGGATAGGCAAGGGGGGGAAAGGTATCAATGCCAGAAATACACTGATCTTCCAATTGCAGAGTAGAACCGAGAAATGACTGACTTGACTAAGAAATAAGAGGGCTATTGAAAATGTAATGGAAATGTGATTGTTACATGTTTCATCAAAAACCCCAATAAAATATGTTTTAAAAAACAAACAAATTCCTGCACTTACAATGACTAAGAATTGGCTTAGACACTGTAGGGGTACAGGGCTCATGCACCTGCTCCCTCACCACTGGTATAGTGCACCCAGCTAGAGGGGTGGCTGACCTATGCCAGGGCAGTGAGTTGTAGGCATGGCACACAGGGATGTGTGCCATGTCGACTCTTCACTTTGTTCTGCACCAAAACACACAGAGGAGAGAGAGAGAGAAAGAGAGAGAGAGAGAAAGAGAGAGAATATATATATATATATATATATATATATATATATATATATATATATATATATATATATATATATATATATATATATATACATACACACATACAGGGCCTATAAGGGTGACACAATAAATGCTGCAACCCTAGGAGCCCTTCCCTTGCTACAGTACCCTTAGTACCTCTGGTACAATTTACAAGGGACTGACCTGAGGCCAAAGTATCTCAGGCATTTCGCATAATCTCTTGATCCGCCCTGAGTGAGGTATGCCCTATGCAATATGAAGAAATGGATGAGGTGGAAACGGGCATTTCTCGAGGACCTGGAGATCCATTCCAGTATATTCTCCCATGATTAGTCTTCCAGGGGAATATTCAGATCCTCCGCCCACTTATCTCGTAGCTTGGTCAGTGGTTGTATTGTGTCTTTGGTCAGGGCTCCTTATATGCATGTGACTGCCTTAGCTCTGCCTCCCCCTGTGCCCATGTAGTGGCAGGTTGCATGCGGAAGGAGTTCTGCTGGGCCCAATCCCCAATGCTTCCTAATTGTCTCTACAATCCCCGCATGGAGTAAGAAGTGCCCTTGGGGCAGGTCATACCCTTCTCTAAAATCTTCAAATGTCATGAGTTCCCCACCATTGTATAAGTCTCCTAGTCTTGTCACCCCTGCCTCCTCGCAGTCCTCAAGACCCTCCCAATCTGCTCCACGAGAGAGGACCCTGAGAATTTTTATAGGTAAGTCAGGCGAATATGGGAATCTGGTATGTGTCTTTCGGAGAGCTCGTCTCCATCAGTCCCTAGCCAAAAGCACCACGTCAGAGTCCTCCGTTATTGTCTTGTCTATACCCAATATCAGTGTCCACAAAATTTCCAAATTTGGTGAAAGCGGGTCTACCTCCTGCATCTAGTACTGGTGATCTCCCACCCATCTCGCCACCTACTGCAATTGAGTGGCTAGATAGTATCACTCAGTCTGGGACCGCCAGTCAGCCCTCCTGAGTTGAGCGTTGCATTGTCCTCAGAGCCACTCCTCTACGACCCGCCCCCCACAGAAAGGACATCAGTATAGAGTATACGTCCGTGTGCCATTTCGGTAGAATCCATATTGGGAGCACTGTAAAGAAATATACTAGTCGCTGTAACGGGAGCATCTATAGGAGGGCCACTCTCCCTGCCTGAGATAGCGGGAGGCCCTTAAAAAAGTCCATGGTGGTCTTTAAAGACTTTAGGGCCGTGCTCAAATTACCCTCGATTATGTCCGCTTGGGAATTATATATTTTTACGCCTAAGTATTCTAGGCAGCGGGTTTCCCATTTCAAAGCACCCAGCTCCGGCGGGGGTACCCCATTGGGTGCCAATGGGAACGACTTGGATTTCTGCCAATTCATTTTCCATCCTGACATTTCTCCAAACTCCTCCTTCAGTGCTCTCACCCTCAGTAAACCCTCACCTATGTTTCCAAGGAAGAGCAGGATATCATCTGCCTAAAGGGCAATAAGGTGTGTATTATTCCCTAAGCGAATCTCTTGATAATGCACCCCTGTGTGGTCTAGGGAGGCCAGTGGTTCCATGGCAATAGCAAACAGGAGAGGTAAGAGGGGGCATCCCTCCAACATCGCAATTGTCCTAATCATCACCACCGGTCTCGTGTAGAGTAGTCTAACCCGACTGGAGAAGCCCTGTCCCAGACCCATTTTATCTAAGACTCCATATAGGAACTCCAGTTCAAGACTGTTGAAAGCCTTTTCCATATCCACCGCGAAGACCACTTCCTCCCCTGTCCTTTCGTCCCTTCTTGTCATGAGTGCCATAAGTTGTCTGATGTTAAGAGCCATATTGCGCCCCAGGATGAATCCAGCTTGATCCTGGTTGATGAGGCCAGTCATTAACGGTTGGAGCCTCGTGGCCAGTATCTTACTTAATATTTTAAAATTGAGATTTAACATTGATAGTGGTCTATAAGCTTCACATTCAGTGGAGGTCTTGCCAGGTTTGAGGAGCAGGAAAATCTGTGCCTCCCTGGTGGAACTTGGAAGTTGGCCCTCCTCTAATTGTAAGTGCAGTAATGCTATTAAGGGTATATGGTGCTGGGAGTTTATCATTACGCACTCCACAGCATCATAATGATTTTAGTCAAAACGGGGAAGTTTGGTATCAAACTTCTCTGCACATTAAACCCACTCTGAAACCAATGTGGGATTTAATGAAAAATGCATACAGAGGGCATCTTAGAGATACCCCCTGAAAAACGACCTAACACTTGTGTCCAGGCTGAGTGGCTGCTCGCCAGCTGCCACCACCAGACATGTTTCTGGACCCCTAGTTCGAGAGCCTGCTGCTCTCGGGGGTCTGAAACTATGCACATCCTGGGATGAGGTGCCAAGCCTCCCCAGAATGGGTAAGGGTCTACGAAGGAGAAGCTTCAAAGGCTTGCCACCTTTGTGAGCTTCCCCAGGCCTTTTGCTGCTTACAGCAACAGGCCCTTACCAGTTCTGACCCCCACTTTGAGCGGTAGAATCGGCGAGAAAATCAAGTGAGTAAGGGAGGTGTGCCCACCTTGGCGAGGTGTAACACAACTATCCATTTGTCATCTTGCAGAAGGGGGGACTCAGCCAACCAGAGTGAGCATTTGCCCCCTCCCACTGAAGGGTGACATAATAGGGGGTGTACCCACTCTAGGGAAGGAACCCATTGGTCCCAACCTTTACTTACCTGAAATGCCACTAAATGTAGTATTTAGCGGGCACCCCGAACCTTGTCTCCTCAGACAAGAAACAACTACAAGAGGAAGAAGGACCGAAGAGCCGTGTCAAAGCTAAGAAGAGGAGGACGCCCACTGACTTGGTCCCAGCCCTACCGGCATGTCCCCTCCTTGAACCTGCTCCTGCGAAATCCTGGTGTGTCCTGCAGCCAGCAGCCTCAAGAACCCGAAGGACCTGCCCTTCCTTCCACAAAAAAACTTTGTCTACTGTGAGCACCGGATTTGCTCACCCACAGACTCCGGCTGTGGCCAAATCCGCGAGTCTGCACCACTCTGCACTCGGCACCTACGGCCCGAGTTCAGTGCCCCAACACCACGAGGAGGTATTCCTGGCGATCCTGACCTGAGATCTGGTGATCTCTGGTCTGTCTCAAATCTCCAGTCAAAGCCTGCAGCCTCTTTCCAGAAGATCCCCCCCGACCGCGACCGGAGCTGGTAAGGAGAACCCGACGCCTAAAGACACCCCTACACCCGACGTCCCACATCCCCAGGCATCCCAACTTACCTCTCCAACCGGTGGTCACCTCCAGAAGATCTTCGTACCCAAGCCTGCGGTCTTTGTTGCAACCGGAGAATCCCCATTGAAAACAGGGCACTCAATGCCAAAACAGCACCCTGCACCCAGCCGCCGCTGCGGTGTACTTGGATCCCCCTTTGCCCTGAGTTTAACACCAGAAGCTTTGCTCCCACAACCTTGTGGCATTCTCTTGAACAGCCACAAACCGGAGGCCCCCGTACCCCCATTGCATAACATTGGGCCTCAGCACTCTGCACCCGGCTGCCCTAGTGCAGCTGAGGGTGTTTCAAGAGTGCATCTTTGACCCTGGGGAAAACCTGGTGCTATCCCCAGAATACCAACTCCAACAAACAAGTACTTACCTGCAAACCGTTAACTTCATTTTTCTCCATAGGAATATGTTGACTGTTTTTCCTTGAAAATTGTGTGGAGTTGGTTCGTATGAAAACTTGAAAAACTGCAACTGTACAAAAACTGATGTACTTACCTTTTGTCTAGGAGATGTCTCCGTGTGATATCTAGGCATATCACACTAATTCGCAAAAGTAACTTTAAAAGTAATCTAAAAAGTAACGTACAAAAGTAATATGAAAAGTAACTGAAAAGTAAATTCGACATATTGACTTACCTGTATTTCAACCAACTGCATTTGAACCTGCATTCAATTGTAAAACACTGGATAAGATTTTGCAAAGCATTAATTTCACTTACCTGTGCCAGGCTTGCTTGGTTCTAGAAAATAAATACTACTAAATAATATGTTCGAGGCATATGAGCTGCAGATTACACACTTTTGCATAGATCGCCATCTGGTGTTGGGCCCGGATGTTTGCAGTTTGTTTTTCCTCTTGGAAAGTCTTTGGAAGTCACGAGGTCGGTGACTCCTCCTTTGGATCGTATTGCGCATGGGCTTCGGCTCCATCCTCAGATTGTTTTTTTCCGCCATCGGGCTCGGATGTGATCTTCGCGCTCCGGTTCCGAACAGCTTCCAGTTCGACGATCGACGCTCAATCCTCACCCCAATCGCTGTATTGTTTCGATCACGATCTCTTCAATCAACGCGCTTCTCATCGACACAAACCCTCGGTTCCAGTCGTCGACGGCGGCCTTCGGGCCTACCCAGGCACCGGTCCCGGCTCATGGAAAGAACTCCATTCAAAAAGTGCCCTCAATGTGGGTTCAAATTTACCCACACCGATCTTCATGAGGTATGCAACCTTTGCGTCTCCCCGGAACACGAGGCTCGAGACTGTCCGGCCTGTAAGTCTTTCCGATCCAAAAAGACTATTCGGGACCGAAGAGCCAGAAGGAACATGGCACACTCCTCGACGTCCATTCTAGTCGACATCTTTTGAGACGACATCGACGATCCGGAACATCATCGTACCAAAGAGGACCTCGTCAGTGCTTCCGAGGCCGACGAGTCAGATGTGGAGGACATCACCCCGGTGCAGAGGGTCGTGAGTACCAATCTACCCCCTCCCACAACCGCGCCGACACCCAAAAAGGCTTCGGTCACGCCTTCGCCTGCTGGCCTAGGCAAGACCAGAGACACTGCTTCACACACCCCACCTTCGGGCCCGGTGTAGAAGCCAAGTAAGCCTTCCGGCGGCTCGGGCTCTAGCCAGCCTGTCAGCGGTGCAGAGAAACACACTTCGGTACCGAAAAAGAAGACGGCCTCCACCTCGACACCGAGCTCCGCACCGAAGCCCTCTGGGTCGAAACCCAGCTCTTCAGCACCGACGCCACTTTCGGTGCCGACCAAACCACACAAGGCCACCGGCACCGACACTCTCAAGCCGAAGCACATCTCAGCGCCGACCAAGAGACCGGAGGGTCCCAAGCCAGGTTCTAAACAAACCGGCACGGAGAAACCTAGAAAATCATCGGCCCCGACGCCTTTGACGCCGACGGACCAAATTACCTCACCAGAGTTACTTATACCGGATCCCTTGCAAAAAACTCTTACCAAGGATGCGAAAACTGGACATTTGATGCTCTCTACTAAGAAGAGATGTTTGGAGAAGCCTGTTCCGCCTCCACCTCCAAAGAGGAAGGACTCTGCTACCTCTCCTCCACCTCCACCTCCTTCCCCACCCTCTCCACCCCCACCTCATCATTCTCCTACTCCATCTCCAGACGATGATGATCATGGGGACCCATATTATGATACAGGGGATGTGCCACAAGACCCCACCCCTACAGGATCTCCAGATCCATGGGACGATTACCATATACCAGATATCCCCAACGTCCCACAAGACGATATTTACCCCTCTAGACCATCTCCACCTGAAGATTCACTAGGGTTTAACCATCTTCTGCAAAGAGCAGCACATTATCATGGGGTGGACATGCATAATGACCCTGTGGAGGAAGATTTCCTCCTAGACACATTCGATACTACACAGAGGTCCACCTCCATACTGCCCATGCTCAAAGGGGTGGTAAAGCATGCGGCAGAAGTTTTTAAAGACCCAGTTAGAGCCAGGTTCCTTAACCCACGTATCAAAAAGAAGTACAAACCTGCTCCCTCAGATCCCTCTTACATCAGAGGACCAGCGCCACCAGATTCCTTAGTGGTCTCTACGGCACGTAAAAGGGCAAACTCACAAGCGTTGGGTGATGCACCACCACCTGACAAGGAATCAAAATTGCTAGATGCTTCAGGCAAATGCACAGCATCCCAGGCTGCCAACATATGGCGTATAGCAAACACTCAGGCACTGCTGGCCAGATATGACAGGGCTCATTATGACGAATTAGAGAGCATAATGCAACATCTCCCTGAAAAATATAAAAGTAAAGCCAACGAGTTGATTCAAGAGGGTAAAACAATCACAAACACCTCTATACGTTGTGCCCTAGATGCAGCAGACACAGCCTCCAGGGCTATTAACACCAGCGTCCTTCTCCGTCGTCATGCTTGGTTAAGAGTATATGGGTTTAAACCAGAAGTACAAGCCTCTATCCTTAACCATCCCTTTGACCAGGAACATCTATTCAGGCCAAAGGTGGATGAGGCCTTAGAAAATATGAAAAAGGACACGGATACAGCAAAATCCATGGGGGCCTTACAGTCTCACCCGCCCAGACGCTCCTTTCGCCGCTCATCGTTTCGGAGTGCATCCAGAGGCTACTCCTCAGACACAGCGTCCACATCGTACAAGTCCCCTACTCAGACCACCTTTACAAAAAAGAGGCGGTTAAAGGGGTAACAACAACAAGAGCAGAGGCAAAACAAACAACGCCCGTTCTGCCACACCTACTACCCAATGATTTCCCCCCGCCCCCCCCAGACCATTCCACTCCAGTCGGGGGCTGACTCACAAATTTCCTTCATGTCTGGGAGACCATCACCTCAGACAAATGGGTGACCCAAATAATTCAGTCAGGATACTGCCTGGAATTAACATCTACCCCCCCCAAACATTCCACCCAGGCAACGCCCAATGTCACAAGAACATTCCACATTGCTAAAGCAGGAGGTAATCTCCCTCCTACAAAAACAGGCAATAGAACACGTTCCTGTCAATCAACAAAATTTTGGGGTTTACTCCCTATATTTCCTAATACCAAAAAGGGACGAGACTCTACGACCTATTCTAGATCTCCGGCCCCTAAACACATACATACACTCAGACCATTTTCACATGGTAACGCTTCAGCAGGTACTTCCGCTCCTCTCCCAGAATGACTTTCTCACCACACTGGACTTGAAAGACGCATACTTCCACATTCCAGTACATCATGCTCACAGAAAGTACCCCAGATTTGTAGTGGACGGACAACACTACCAATTCAAAGTGCTCCCGTTCGGAGTCACAACAGCACCACGGGTATTCACCTAGTGCCTAGCAGTGGTGGCAGCACACCTCAGAAGACAGCACATGCACGTCTTCCCATACTTGGACGATTGGCTGATAAAAGCCACTTCATACAACCAATGTGTACACCACACCGCCACCACAATCCAACTACTTCACCAACTAGGCTTCACGGTGAACCAACAAAAGTCCCAGCTAACACCATCCCACATAAAACAATACCTCGGTGCCACCATAGACACCTCAAAAGCAACAGCCTACCCCAATCCGGCCAGGATTGCAAGCATTCAGGCTTTACGACAAAAATTTGTACTTCAACACTCCCTTCCAGTACGAGTTTTTATGCAACTGATAGTGATGATGGCCTCTTGCATTTTCATAGTGCCTCACGCAAGACTCCAGATGCGTCCACTCCAAGAGTGATTAGCGCACCAATGGAACCAGGCCCAGGGGCAACTGA
The DNA here is from genome assembly GCF_964204655.1 of Triturus cristatus. Classification (NCBI taxonomy): domain Eukaryota; kingdom Metazoa; phylum Chordata; class Amphibia; order Caudata; family Salamandridae; genus Triturus; species Triturus cristatus. Next base: position 946,456,910 of record NC_140582.1, read on the forward strand.
CAGATCTGGTGTTGGTAGACGGTCGCAGCCATCGCTCTCTGCAGTGGTGGAACCTTTCCAAAGGTCGACCGTTCCTGGACCCGGTTCCCCAAATAAAACTAACAAAGGACGCATCACTCTCCGGCTGGGGAGCTCATCTATTACACCTCACAGTGCAGGGCACATGGACGCCGCAACAAAGTTACTCCATATCAACCATCTGGAGTTGCTAGCTATCTTTCTAGCCCTGGAATCCTTTCAACCACGGATTTCAGGCAAGGCAGTCCTCATTCGCACAGACAACATGACGGCCATGTATTATATTCAAAAACAAGGCGGCACACACTCTCCACAGCTCTCTCAATTAGCACAGAGCATATGGAGATGGGCAATTCCCCACAAAATCTTTCTCCTAGCTCAACATGTCCCAAACACCGTGGCAGATCTGCTCAGCAGATAGACACAACAGATCCACGAGTGAGAACTTCACCCACAGGTTCTTCATCCGTTCTTTCAAATGTGGGGGCATCCACAGATAGACCTCTTCGCCACCCACGAAAACACAAAATGCCCAAGCTTCGCCGCCAGATACCCACACCCATTGTCCAAAGGAAATGCAATGTGGATGAACTGGTCAGGCAAATTTGCGTACGCTTTTCCGCCTCTCCCACTCATTCCATTAGTGGTCCGAAAGCTACAACAGCACTCCCTCGCACTGATCCTAGTAGCTCCAACGTGGGCCAGACAACCGTGGTACACCACGCTGCTGGAACTCTCGGTAGTACCACACCAAAAGCTACACCTCTCACCATGCCTCCTAACCCAGAACCATGGAGAGATCAGGCACCCGGACCCAGTGCAGCTCAACCTTGCGATCTGGCTCCTGAAATCCTAGAATTCGGGTACCTAAACCTTCCCCCCTGACTGTATGAACGTCATCAAAGAAGCTAGACGCCCTACCACTAGAGCCTGCTACGCTGCCAAGTGGAAAAGATTTGTTGTGTATTGCCATAACAACACAATCAATCCTCTAGGCGTGTCTATACAACATATCATACGCTACTTACTCCACCTACAAAGGTGTAATCTAGCCTATACCTCCATTCGGCTACACCTCGCAGCAATTGCAGCTTAATTACAAAACAGGCAGCACCTATCACTTTTCAGAGTACCTGCCATTAAAGCCTTCATGGATGGCCTCAAAAGAATAATTCCCCTCAGAGTACCACCCTCACCTGTGTGGAACTTAAATATCGTGCTCACAAGGCTGATGGGGCCTCCCTTCGAACCTTTGCATAAATGCGAACTGCAATTCCTCACATGGAAGACAGCTTTCCTTGTAGCCATCACTTCCCTTAGAAGGGTCAGTGAGATACAAGCACTTACCATACAAGAACCTTTTCTTCAAATGCACCAGAACAAGGTTGTTCTCCGTACCAACCCAAAATTCCTACCTAAAGTCATTTCCCCTTTTCACCTAAACCAATCTGTAGAATTACCAGTATTTTTCTCGCAACCTCAGACCGTTGCAGAAAGGGCTCTGCACACGCTAGATGTCAAACTAGCCTTACTTTACTATATCCAAAGGACACAGCCTTTCAGAAAGACCAAACAACTGTTTGTCTCTTTCTCTCCACCACACAAGGGCAACCCCATCTCAAAATCAGGGATAGCTAGGTGGATTGTAAAATGCATCCAGATTTGCTACCACAAAGCAAAACGAATGCTTTCCGTTCCGCCTAAAGCCCATTCTACACGGAAGAAAGGGGCTTCCATGGCTTTTCTAGGGAACATCCCACTAGATGATATCTGCAAAGCAGCTACATGGTCAACACCGCACACTTTCACTAAACACTATTGTGTAGATGTGCAAACCAAGCAACAAGCTAGTGTGGGCCAGGCTGTACTAAAAACACTATTTCAAACTACTGCAACAGATACCGGTGGTCGCCGCTAAGGTTGGGAACTGCTATATAGTCTATGCAAAAGTGTGTAATCTGCAGCTCATATGCCTCGAACGGAATATGCTACTTACCAGGATGCATCTGTTCTTGGCATGTAGAGCTGCAGATCTACACACGCCCACCCGGCTACCTGTATCTGTTCCAGTCTATCTTATTTAGATACAACACACATGGGTTTCTTCACTGTTGTTACTACGCTCCATCTTTCCCTGCTGGCGAAAAACAATCTGAGGATGGAGCCGAAGCCCATGCGCAATACGATCCAAAGGATCAGTCACCGACCTTGTGACTTCCAAAGACTTTCCAAGAGGAAAAACAAACTGCAAACATCCGGGCCCAACACCAGATGGCGATCTATGCAAAAGTGTGTAGATCTGCAGCTCTACATGCCAGGAACAGATGCATACTGGTAAGTAGCATATTCCTTTTATACAAATCAAATTGGTCAGAGTTCAATGTTAAAGTGTGTGACATCATTTGCTGATTGAGTGTGTACAACAAATGCTTAGCATAACCCTCTGATGAAGCCTTACTGCTCGCCCACAAGATGCTATCTACTTTTACCTCTGCCTACCTTTGGGGCTCACCTGGACTCTGTGCATACTATATCCCTTTTTGGTATAGTATATACAGAGCCAGATTCCTACAGCAGGCTCATAATGTTTCTTATCATTGAATTCACAGTGACAGTTTTGTCATGATACGCCTAGAAATGCAACTACTAGAAAGTGCGCATTTCTCTGCTCTAAAACTTTGTTCATCTTTGTGCTTAACTCTAGTCCATACTGGAGGTTGGGGAGCACATCTGGGCATTTCAGAGGGATCGCTATGAAACACTGGGCATGCAACTGGAACAACAGACCTCTGCCATTTGCGAGCCTGGCTGGATAGATTGGAGGAAGAGGTTTTGACACTAGGCCTATTGAGCCAGATCATGGCCCCACTAAAGATTAAGGTCTGCATTCCACGGCCTCATGGCAGACAAGACTGAAATTTAGAGAGACATCTGTGGTTCAAAGGGCAACTCTTTGAACCGCTCCCAACTTCAAAGGTACACTACAGTATAACTACTGGTGCCATACTCCAGTGTAGAGCTATGCTTGTGGAGCTGTGTGACCGGAGAACCTGGAACTGCGTGGTGCACACTGCCAGAGGAATCTGCTGTGCACAAGGAAGATTGCTGCCATATAAATGAACCAGCTACCCTTCTGAATAGTTACCGGCCTGGGCCGACTACCTGATGCTATGGGCACCCTGAAGTGTACTCTCCAAGGACTTGCTCCCTGTTCTTTCGGAGGTCTAAGGGACATAAAAGATCTCCTAAGAGGGACCCACACCATCTACTTGTGACACCTGGAGAGTGGTGCCCTCTCCAGTTTCCACATAGTTTGCTGGATCCCAACTGGTGGCGCAGCTTGAGCGTGAAACTAAAAATTGTGCCTGGAGACCGGATTGCCTGGTGCGGAGCTTCGAAGTCTTGCCTGCATCGAAGACATGAGGCCCCGCCTCGTGGGGACCTTGGCATACATAAGTGTCTTGCTGGTGAGTGGAATCACCAGTTGCGGGATCCAGCATGGCCCACTTTGTCGATTGTGCCACATCTCTCTAGTGCAACACACCGACTGCATGCTCATTGGGTGTGGTGTCTGATTTACAGGTTGTGACCCTCGGAGGTGGGGGTGTAATCATAATAGTGCCTCATTCTACCTTGTTGGGTATTGCCCAACTTACACCTATTTGTGTGACCAGAACAGTCTTATGTGACCATTATCAATGCACACCGGATGTTGTGCCTCATTTCCAGGGAGGTATGGAAATTGCAACTCTTCGTTGTGTGTGACCGGATTTGTTTGGTGCGGCTCGTATCATCACGCATCAGACTTTGTGCCCGGATTGCCTTGGTGCGACTGATCAATGTGTACCTGGTGCTGTCTTCTTCAGAGAGGCCCCCCTGCTTCATTCTAATTAATTGATTGTTCCCTTTTTGGCCCTCAGCACGGCGGACCAACTCTGCATCCTGTGGGTGAACTTCTCGAGTGGTTGCCAAACGCCCTTTGACCACTGCCTGCTAATTAGTCCTGCTACCTACCCACCACCTCCTTCCCTGGGACCCTGATAAAGAGGGACTTTGGCCGTGTGCGACCTAGTGCCCGGGGTGAGGATGGGTAATCTCCAATGGGGGTGTAGGATAGTGAGATGGAAGTTTGGGGCCATGGGGTCTGCAGTGTGTTATCAATTGACCTGCTGGGTATCCGTGCACAGCATTAGGGTGTTGAGTGCATATGTGTACAAGTGTGTTCCGTACTGACCTGCCTGATATTACCGTTGCACGGCTTGTCAGTGCAAGGTGAGTGTGTGAGTGTGGGTGGGATTGACAGTCTGTGGAGCACCTGTGATTCACAACACTGACCGGCGGTGTTGCCTTACTCGTTGATGTCTCGCCAGAAGAGCATTAGGTTTGACATTGGTTTTCCCCGCGTAGTCTCGTTCCGCGGTGCTGCTAAAAAGTGGTATAATTCTGTGTTTGTACATATTTCTGATATTGTTCTGACCTGGGGTGCACCGTCTATGTGGTCATGAACTATAAGAGTTACAGGGTGGGTCTGGCGTAGACAACATGTTGCACCTCTTAAGAGTTCTGGGGGCGGGGGTCATATGTGGGGCTGGGCGGGGATATGTCAGGGTGTAGAATAGAATCTTTCCCAAGTGTGCATATTGTTGATGTTATTTGAACACGGTTGGGCCTAGTACTGCTGGTAATAATTCCAAATGTGCTTAATGCCAAGAGGTACATGATGTTCATGTTGTGTTGACTATCATTTGTGTTGAATACAAACGGTATCTACATACATCACATGTGAAGTGTCTTTTGTGATGCTCAAGGTGTTTATCGTGATTCAGCACATTGCCTCTGTGATAAGCCTGACTGTTCAGTGCCAAGCAACCCAAGGGTGAGCGCAGGTTATACAGTATGGGCAAATGTATATGCGTCTTAATTCCTTAGAACACTATCTGTTCTTGTGGACATAATGACCTCAACCACTGCATTTTTGATAAAGAAAATCCTAATAAGGATATCCTGGTTGCAAAGACATGGCACAATTGAGATGGTCTCCTGTGCTCTGAAGTTTTACCTGGAAAATATCTCCTTTTCAGATGCTTTGTTCATCTGTTCATAGCACAATGTGGTCTGTCATTCAGTCAGTGAGACAACAAAGTTAGGTTTTTGTAAGGCAGGTAGTGTCTTTTATCTCAAAAACATGCTTTGAGAAGCTTTGGCTTCTAGGTTATTCATGCTTATGCTGCTAGAACAAATGTAATAGTATTGGTCTTCTGAAGACACAACCTGAATGCTTAAAGCATAGTTGGACATATGCTGTTCTTCTTCTCTTAGCCTTAAAAGATGTTTATTCAGATTACCAAACAATTGAAAGGGAGAGAAAGCTGTACAACTGAATATGCCAAATTACTTTTAAGATGTTGGCCCTCTTAGCCCTTTATCTTTTTAACAATCCTTTCAACGCCTTGGAGGGACATTAGGTGTGGCAGTTAGTGATGAACCAGCGGGTTGTGGAGCTCAAACAAAGGGTTTGGTGATCGTTTAAAGACATAGAATTATTTTTAAAGAAGCTTTTCTGATCCTGCTTGCTGGTTCATGCAATTTCAACCACTTGTGAATCCACAAGAACAAGAGTAGTAACCATGAGTTTGACTTTTAATTTTCCACTGCCTATCTTCAACTGCTCAAGATGGTTTGGTATATGATACAGTGTACTTTTTGGGTGAGTAACTCTCCATTACTGTGATTCTGCCTTGCATCATTTTGTACATTCCTTAATTTGGCAATATGTGTCTTTTTCCCAGAGTTCATATAGCTTGATTTTTTTTTATTTTTTTTATTTATTTATTTTTGTGGTCTATAGTTACGCATCCAGTGGCTAGATTTTGTGAATTTGAAGTTGCCTTCCGGTATTTCTGGTGGCATTTTTTCTTAGCGCTTCTTTCTGCAGATTATTTTACCAACCAACTAAAGTTTTTAATGCATCTGTATGTTTTATCCCTAGATGCCACTCAACTTAACCAGTGCAGGGACAACAGCAAGACAGTTGTTGGCATACACTGTGGAGGCTACAAATTTTTCGGACAAAATGGATGTGGTTTTTGTGGCTGAAATGATTGAAAAATTTGGAAGATTTGTTGAAAAATATAAAGAGGTATGTATCTAAAACCATGCCTAATTATAAGGCACATGTTGTTTGTGTATTAATTTCATCTTTGACTATTGCAAGTCTTATACCATGGCTAAAACCCATTTTTCATGACCTGAACTTTGTTTAATGTTCTTAAACCTAGCGTTTACACTTTCAGTGCAGAACAGATTATACATTCAGATGCTGTTTATCCCCTTCATCTAGTGAATGGTCAGAAAGGTACCCAAGTAATACCAGTTTTTCATTATGGGTGTTTTCAGTGGGAATGCGTATAATGACTTCAGCTTGCTGATAGCCCTAACCTGCATATCAGTCCCAGGGTGCACGGAAATTTCCATTCTCCCGTAGGCTCATTCACACTTTCACAATTTCATCCCTTTTTTCTTATAAAAGATTCTTTTCTCATGTTTTTTTTCCCCTAAAATGTTTTAATGAAAGGTTTATCTTTTTATTAATGTGCTTGTGTGTATAGCATCATTTAATTCCATTATCCTGCGCAATTTGTAATATTGCAATTATCTGAATCTTCACATGGAAACCCAATGCATTTCAGGTCACAGACCCTTCATTAGGGGCAAACTGCAACAACAATAATTTTGAAAATAAACATCCGGTGAATATTTCATGTTCACCATAGGAAAACAAAATTAAGCGTATTGGGTTTCCACATTAATCGACAGATGATAATGCACTTTTCCTTAAAAAGAATGTTTTGAAAGAAAAATGAGAAAAGGTTATTTTGTAAGAAAATGGTGGTGAAATTGTGGAGGAGTGATTAAGCCTGTGGGTGAATGGAAATTTCAGTACGCTTTGGGACTGATATGCAGCTTGGTGCTATCAGTAAGATGAAGTAGTTGTTACTGTGTTCATGGGATAAAGGACAGGTTTACTTTTGGATTTAAAGCTTAAATAGAAAATGTGGGTGTACCGACAATAGATTTGTTGTAATGTCTATAATGAGGCATTCTGATGGTGCTCAACTGCCCCCCACAACCCCACAAATCTTTTTGATTTTGATATTTCCAGCTTTTGAGCAAAATTAGTTTCTTTTAAAACATGTGAGCAAAGTAACTCTTTCGACATAGTTTTTATTACTTTTTCATATTTTGCTGCAGGTCATGGTTTTATATGAGAATGTAAATATTTTACAAATAACTCATTCTTCATAAAACAAACTAAGTTTAGATTTTGCCTTAATTTGTCCATTGATTCCATGGAATGACAAGCACTGTATTTGTAACTAGCTCTGCCAAGCCTGACACAACATGGAAAAACTAATCAATCAATCAAATAATTTGTAAAGCTCACTACATGCCCGCAAGGGTTTAAGGTGCTGGGGGGGGGGGGGGGGGGGGGGGGGAGATTCTTTTGTCGACTGGGAGCCAGTGCAGGTTCCTCAGGTAGGGGATGATGTGGTCGCGGCACGGAACGTCGAGGATCAGGCGTGCAGAGGTAGTCTGTTCATGAGCTTGGTCGGGGCTCCGGCGTAGAGGGTGTTTCCGTAGTCGAGTCTGCTGCTGACTAGGGCCTAGGTGACTGTTTTCCTTGTGTCTGTCGGGATCCATCTGTAGATCTTGCGGAGCATATGGAGGGTGTTTAAGCAGGTGGAGGAGGCAGCATTGACTTGTTTGGTCATGGTGAGTTTCAAGTCAAGGATGCCTCTCAGGTTGCGTGTGTGCTTGGTGGGTGCCGGGGGAGTCCCCAGCGACACGGGCCACCAGGAGTCGTCCCATTCTGAGGGGTTGGGCCCGAGGATGAGTATCTCAGTCTTGTTTGTGTTCAGCTTAAGGCGGCTATCCTCCATCCAGACGGCGACTAACACATTTTTATGTAGGTGTTTGCATCACCACACTAAATTGCCGTAGACACGCAAAATTGCAGCTCCTCCGAACCTATGGGGTGCTGAAATAATGTAAAAAAAAAAAAAAAACAGCTTTGTTCTCTGTTTGCTGTGCTGCCTGCCAGAAGCAGTCAGGCTTGTACTTGTCGCTATGACCACAATATAAGCCAAAATCAAGTTTAAAAGTGATTCATACTTTATTTATTTTCCACACCTCAGGCCTAGCACAACTTAATTTGTTTAATAAACACACTGAGAGCTGAGATCGGACCTGTCAGGTCACTTAGATGGTGCAACAGCATCACTCACTGATCAACAACTGCAGGTGCGACAGACCCAATCTCCTGTTATTTTGTCTAGGCACAGATTCGTAGCTCAAAGTTTTCCTGCTCTGCTCGACCTGCAGACAAGGTGGAACAATGCTGTCTATGTAGGAATGACAAGGTGGAACAATGCTGTCTAGGTAGGAATTACAGAATGCAGGGGCATTCTGTATGCCTAAGTGCATTATCCTGGACTGGAATTGGCCCTCTTGAATCTAGAATGCTGACCTCTCTTTTGCCCCCTCAGTCAGAGAAATCTGCCTGTACCCTGATGTGAGATCAAAGCTGCTGGGGAACTTGACAGCTCCCAGTCTGTCTGTGAGTTCATCAGCTATGGGGAGGGGGTGAGCAACCGTTTTAGTGACAGAGTCCTCGGTAGTCCACTCAGAACCTAAGCTCTGGGTTGGCTTGCGTTGGGGCAGCCTTTGGTACCAGCACAACTGTGCTGGGCCAAGGCCTGTTGGAGAGTTCAACCAGCCCTAACACCAGCATCTTGGAGACTTCCTCCTTGATACTGACCCTCACCTTATCTGATATTTTGTTAATTTTGTTTTTGACAGGCATACATCCCCAGTATCAATGTGGTGAGCCCAGGAGTGAGGGAGAACAGAGACGAAAACACTCCAATAACTGGTGATAGTCATTCTGCCGTTCAGGGTCAGAGTATGGGAGAGGTCAACACCCTCTACTGAACCATCGTACTTGTGGGTAGATAGGAGGTCAGTGAGAGGTTCACTCTCATCTTCCACTCTATTATCTGACATCAAGAACATGGTGACTCTGGACCTCCCAGAGTGATGTTTGAGGCGGTTTATGTGGAGCACATGTAAGGGCTTCTAGGAGTCCTGAAATCTGTAGGGTAGGTGGTCTCCCCCTTTTGCTCTTTCACCTCATATGGACCCATCCAATGGTTTTGGAGAGATCTGAGCGTCATGGGTTCCATAACTCACACCTTCTGGCTAGATTGAAAGTCCACCAGAGTAGCGTTCTGGTTGAACTAAAGTTTAATTACCTCAAGATTATCTTTCGCCTTTTCCCAGAAGCTTTGCATCTGGTTCCGAAGAGCCAGCATGTAACTGACTGCATTCTGAGGGGGGTTCCTGGGAGCTTGCTCCCACCTCTCTCACAAGGCTGAGAGGTCCTCTAACATGTTCTGCTAACTTTGCATCTGAGCACCACTGCTTTCTTGAAGCTGCTGCTCCACGTCCTCCACGCCCGACTGTGCATTGCAAACCCCTAGTCGATGGCATCCGCAATGCGGGATCTTGCGACAGTCCGCAACCAGAACTTAAGGTACTTGTTCAGCGGGCCTAACTTGCTCTCTGTATCTGGTCCGTGCTCCATCACAGTCAGCCTCAACTTATGGCTTTGCACTGGTCCGGTGCGACCAGATAATCATAGTTGGCGCTTTGTGCTTCTAGGCACTATTTTTACTTAAAGTTCTAAAATTGTATATCTCTGTGTCTACTGGTTGGGTTTTTCTTGTGTTATGTTTACATTTTATTAATTTTTGAAGGGCTGCATAAATTGTTCAAGCATTGCCTCTAAATAAAGCCTGACTGCTTTGTGCCATGCTACCAGTGGGTTAACAACTGGGTAATTTGGGATTTGCTTGTGTTCTACCGTGACAGAAATTGTGGTTGCTCCTTGAGTATGTTTTCACCCCCTCATCCAGTAACCCAGTTTTGCAGCATAAATCTTTCTGGATTCACTATGCTGTGCATTATTCATTCCGCGGTATAGTGGTTGGGTCCAGAATCGTAGTATTTTTTCTCTTCTTATTTTTTTTTTTTTTTTTTCGTGGCCCATGTGGGCGTCGACGTCCCACCATTTGGTGTCCTCCCGTGACGTCAGCGCGCTTCATCCGGAAGCTCCCACCTTTGGGCGCCATCTTCAGATTCTTTTTTCCGCTGTTGGGTCTGGATCGTCACCGAGGAGTTCCAGAGTTTTTTGGAAAAGAGAAGAGGAAAATCAAGCAGAAAACACCAAAAGTTGGAGCTTTTCAACACCCGACCAGGAGCACAGAGCCGGGACGACGAAGAGGGTGAGCAAGATAAAGAACTTCGACGTCCAACGGAGAATGCGCACACAGGGGCCCCCCTGAGCACAGGAATGGACAAAACCCCGTACAAATTTTGCCGTAATTGCCACCACAAGTAGGCGCAGAAGGACCAGCACCCAGTCTGCAGCCTCTGCCTGCCAATCGACCACGAAAGCAAGGATTGCAATGCCTGTTCGCCACTCACCCCCAAGACCCTCAGAGTGAGGGAGAGACAGAGGATAGCAAACTACACCATGCAGGGGCAAGAGCAACCCCCCTCACTCCGCGACTTGGGCCTCTCCAGCAGTGAAGAGGACAACATCGCCGAGGGACCACAGGACTACGCGGTCGCAGAGACCGATAAGAAGTCGACAAAGGAGGTAAGAGAGACGTCGACCCTTAAAGCCCCGACAGACTCTCGAAAAACTGAGCCAAAGTCCTCGAAAGGAGCACTGGTGTCGAAGCACTCGACGACCACAGCTGCGTCCATGGACAAACAGCCCAGCAGATCCTTCAAAAAGGACTCCCAGCTGGCGAAAGCTCTAGAAAAGCCTAGGTCGTCGAAGCACGGTCCCGAAAAGCCGCGCTCGACGCCGAAGGAAAAAGAGCTGAAGGCGACTTCGACGTCAACATCGACGACCTCGAAGAAAAGCACCGAAACTCTCTACGCTGAACAAGCGGCCAAAATGGAGAGGAAGAAGAGAAGGCTCGAGGCCGAAATAGACAGTATCCACCAGAGTAAAAAGGACTTTGACGAACGGACGAGCAGATACCACCATCCCTACGAAGCTCTCGACGGTAGTCGAAACAGAAGTCGAGGAGGAGTTCGGCGCCGCCGACACGCCAAAATCTCCTGAACCAGCAGAGCAACAGGACGAAGAGGGCCTGTATTATTACGAAGGAGAAGGCGAGGACGATCCGCGAACATACTTGGGCTCGACCTCCTCGGAGGCGCAGGACCTGGAATGGCAGGACCTCAACGCCGAAAGCCCGGAGGCGGGCATAGTCATATACGTCGAGGCCTTCACCGACAGACTATATTGGCATCTACAGCATGGTCATCAAGAACGCTGCAGCAACATATGGGGTTAAATTAGAGGAAGAGAAACCAAAAGTTTGTTTCCTCTTGGAGAATCTGCTCCCCACTCAAGCTAGGAGCCAATTCCTACCCATGCTCCCAAGTGTGCTGGACCAGGGCAGGGAAGCTTTCAAGGAGCCAGCAGCCTGCAGATCTGTCACCCCTAGAACAGAGAAAAAAATACAAGTATTCCTCGAAGGACCCAGCATATATCCAGGGATCCGTGCCAGCTGACTCCATTTTAACGTCAACAACCAGGAAGAGGGCAACATTCCAACGAACTCAGGGACACCTCCAGACAAGGATAGTAAGAGAATAGACCTCATGGGGAGGAAAGTATAGAGGAATGCGGCGATTCACATGCACATTGCGAACTTCAATGCCCTAATAAAAAGGCACGCGTACCAACATTGGGAGGAGGTCGGGCAGCTGCTCAAACATCTCCGAGAACAATACCAGCAGAGGGCAACACACCTGGTGGAGGAAGGCAAAAACATGGCCAACACCTTCCTAAAGTCGGCCCTGGATGCCTCAGACACATCCAGCAGGCTTATGATGATTGGAGTAAAGGAGAGGAGTCATGCCTGGCTGCGGATCTCAGGTTTAAAACCGGAAGTCCAGAACAATATTCTGAAAACACCCTTCAACGGGGAACATCTGTTTGGGACACCAGTGGACAAGAAGCTGACACAACTCAAAAAGGATAATGAAACTGCAAGGTCCATGGGAGCATTGCAGTTCAGAGGGATGAGAAGGGGCACACCTTCAAGGAGACTGGAGCGGCAGAGGAGGAAGCCAACCGGGAGCATCGCACCAGGCCTTCCAGCAGACTTATCAAGGAAACAACAAGGCGCAGCAGCAAGGTCAGCAACAGCAAAGCTGGCAGTACCAACCGAGGGGCCAGTCCTTTTGGGGGTAATCGAACGGACGGGTACAAACGAGAAGAGGGGGACAACAACCCGCCTCCAAGTGACTCCGCTGTACCAAACGTGCCCACCCAGACAACATCTCTAGAGGGGCGGGACAACAAAAGACTAAAAAAGCAATTAGACACACAAACAGGAGAAATCATCGAACATGTAACACCAGTAGGAGGCAGGCTAAAACACTTCTTCCAGGAGTGGAAGGAGATAACAACGGACAAATGGATACTCAACATCATACGGTTCGGCAACTGTATAGAACTGGAAAAACACCACCAAACAGGAGGCCAACCAACAAAACGCTTTCAACAAGAGATCTCTCGCTCCTCCTGCAGGAAGCACAAGAACTCCACCACAAGGAGGCGATAGAAACAGTGCCGTACAAGGAAAGAAACAAGGGAGTGTACTCCAACTACTTCCTCGTACCAAAAGTGGATGAAACGTTAAGACCCATCCTAGACCTACGGTTCCTAAACAAATATATAAAATTGCAAAAATTCAAAATGACATCCCTACAGGACGTTATACCACAAATAAGGGACCGGGATTTTATGTCCACTATAGACATCAAGGTTGCCTACCTACACATTCCCATGAACCAAAAGCACAAACATCTACTGAGGTTTTCTATCAACAAAGCCCACTACCAGTTCACGGCCCTAGCCTTTGGACTGAAATCCGCACCAAGGGTCTTCACAAAATGCCTAGCAGCGGTAGCGGCGCATCTACGGAGGCAGGGAATACATGTATATCCCTACCTCGACGACTGGCTGGTAAAGGCGAACTCCTACAACCAATGCAAACTACATGCTCAGCGGGTCACGCACACACTGAAAGAACTAGGGTTTTCGATACATTGGGGAAAGTCCTTGATAAAACCAGAACAGGTGAAGATCTTTCTGTCCGCACAGATCAACACCATTCAAGGCAGGGTGTTCCCCTGCGAGAAGAGCACCTTCTCCCTGCTAAAGGAGCACACGTCAATACCGGAAGGGGCAAGCTCTGACAGTGAAGACAGTGAGCAAGCTCATGGGGATGATGGCGTCCTGCATACACCTAGTCCCCAATATTCGACTCCACATGAGACCATTCCAGGAATGGCTCCAACAACAATGTTCACAGGCAACAGGGAGCTGGGAAGATCTAGTGGTTGTAACACATGCAGTGCAAGAGGAGATAGCGTGGTGGAACAAAGAGAATATAACAAGGGGGAAGCCATTTACACCACCAACTCCAACAGTGACCATCACAACAGACTCATCCCAAATGGGGTGGGGAGCGCACATGAACCAGCTCAAAGTGAGGAGTTTGTGGACACAAACAGATGCGATCAAATACATCAACTACCTAGAACTAAAGACCGTGTTCCTTGCCCTAAAAGCCTTCCAGAAACAGCTGTACGGGCAAAGGGTGTTAATACAAACAGACAACTCCACAACGATGTTCTACATCAACAAGCAGGGAGGAACACAATTATTGGCACTATCAAAGCTAGCGCAGGAGATATGGAGATGGACTATCCCACTACAAATAGACCTCCTGGCGATACATCTACCAGGGAAGGACAATGTGGAAGCAGTCGGACTCAGCAGACAGACATCCGCATCCCACGAGTGGGAGCGAAATCCACAGGAAACGCAAAAGCTATTCAAAAAGTGGCGGACTCCACAAACAGACCTGTTTGCAACACACCAGAATGCAGAATGCCAATACTTCGCATCCATTCAGAAACTCTGTCCATCACCACCCCCTTTTTCCCAAATCGATTTTATCCACACTCAGTGTGGGAGGGTATACTCAGACGTGAGTCCCTTGCTCATTGCACCATCAGGATTCAGGCAAGCCGGGCCGACGAAGGCTGTGATGCCAGAAACCGGTCCCCGGAAGCTTGTTTCCTTCCCAGTATAAGAATTGGCTTGGTAGTTTGGTTTGCCCTGTTCCCATCATGCACTGGGACAGGTACAGACTAATTTGCATGTAGCCTGGTTATGAGCTGGGATGGTGCAGTGAGCTAAAAAACGGTGATGGATTATAACCATGATCTCTTGACTTGGTAAGAGTATTCTGCATCATTCAGAAACTCTGTCCATCACCACCCCCTTTTTCCCAAATCGATTTTATCCACACTCAGTGTGGGAGGGTATGCTCAGACGTGAGTCCCTTGCTCATTGCACCATCAGGATTCAGGCAAGCCGGGCCAACGAAGGCTGTGATGCCAGAAACCGGTCCCCGGAAGCTTGTTTCCTTCCCAGTATAAGAATTGGCTTGGTAGTTTGGTTTGCCCTGTTCCCATCATGCACTGGGACAGGTACAGACTAATTTGCATGTAGCCTGGTTCTGAGCTGGGATGGTGCAGTGAGCTAAAAAACGGTGATGGATTATAACCATGATCTCTTGACTTGGTAAGAGTATTCTGCATCATTCAGAAACTCTGTCCATCACCACCCCCTTTTTCCCAAATCAATTTTATCCACACTCAGTGTGGGAGGGTATGATCAGACGTGAGTCCCTTGCTCATTGCACCATCAGGATTCAGGCAAGCTGGGCCGACGAAGGCTGTGATGCCAGAAACCGGTCCCCGGAAGCTTGTTTCCTTCCCAGTATAAGAATTGGCTTGGTAGTTTGGTTTGCCCTGTTCCCATCATGCACTGGGACAGGTACAGACTAATTTGCATGTAGCCTGGTTCTGAGCTGGGATGGTGCAGTGAGCTAAAAAACGGTGATGGATTATAACCATGATCTCTTGACTTGGTAAGAGTATTCTGCATCATTCAGAAACTCTGTCCATCACCACCCCCTTTTTCTCAAATACTTCGCATCCAGACAGCCAGGTCAGCAATCCCAAGGAAATGCCCTATGGATAAGCTGGTCGAGGACATTTGCCTACGCTTTTCCCCTGATACCGCTGATGCACAAGGTGCTCAGCAAGTGCAGAACCAGCAACATGACGCTGATTCTGGTAGCACCACAGTGGGCCAGGCAGTCCTGGTTCTCACAATTAGTGGAAATGGCACAGGGGCCACCACACAAGTTCCCAAAAAGAAGAGTCCTGCTCTTGATGCAAAACGGAAGGGTGCTCCACCCAGAACCAGAGAGCCTCAGCCTAACAGCTTGGCTCCTGAAGACTTAGAGTTTGCGTACCTAAAGCTCCCAGAGAGCAAGCTGGCGGTGCTGCGGGAGGCAAGGAGACCCACCACACGGAAGTGTTATGTTGCAAAATGGAAAAGGTTCACCCAATGGTGCATCAGGGAAAAGCTCCAGAAGGGAATCACCAGGGAATCAACAGTGCGAAGATACCTAACACACTTGCTAAAGAGTAACCTAAGCTACACCTCGCTAAGAGTACACCTAGCAGCAATAGTAGCGTATACAAGAGGAGAAACAGGGAAAGGTTTCTTTACATCTCAGGTGGTAAAAAGATTCCTGGAGGGGGCCAAACTAATCGCCCTCCCAAAAAGAAATGCCACCGCCGGCATGGAACTTCAATGTAGTTCTAACGCAATTTATGAAGGCACCTTTCGAACCCATTCACAAGGCCTCTCTACACATGCTCACCATAATGACAGCCTTTCTGGTGGCAATCACCTTGCTACGCAGTGTGAGCGAATTGCAAGCGCTAACACTACAAGAACCCTACATTCAAATTCACAATGACAGGGTGGTAATGAGAACAGACCCACGTTTCATGCCAAAGGTGGTGTCAAAGTTCCACATAAGCCAGACAATACAGATACCAAGTTTCTTCCAAACACCATCCACAAGCGCAGAGAGGGTACTGCACACTCTGGACGCTAGAAGAGCAGTGATTCATTACATTGAAAGGACTAAAGATTGTAGGAAAACAAAGCAATTCTTTGTGTCTTTCGCAAGCAGTTTCTTGAGAAGACCGGTAACTAAAAACACCATCGCACGATGGATCGCACAGACAATCCAATTCTGCCACAAGCAGGCAGGCCAAGAGCTACAAGGAGCAGCACAAGCTCACTCTACCAGAAAAAAGGGAGCAACAATAGCTTTCCTGGCAAACACACCCATCCAAGACATTTGCCTGGCGGCAACATGGGCTTCAGTGCGCATGTTCCCTTAGCACTACTTTGTGGATATACACATGAACAAGGAAGCACAAGTAGGACAAAAAGTGCTTCAACATATATTCAACAACCAACGCTCATCTTCCACCCAGCCGCCACAAACATAGCAAACTGCTACAAAGTCTATGCACAGCATAGTGAATCCAGAAAGATTTATGCTGCAAAAGAAATAGTTTCTTACCTGTCGGTGTAGTTTTGCAGCTTGAAGACTTTCTGGATTCACTAGCAAACCCACCCACCTCCGCCAGAAAGATGAGACAGGAGGAAAGGGAGTAAAAATGGAAAAAGACTTAGAAGAAAAAAAAAAAGAATAGCACGAGACAAGAAAAAAAAGAATCCGAAGATGGCGCTCAAAGGTAGGAGCTTCTGGAGAAAGAGCATCACAGGAGGACACCAAATGGTGGGACGTCGACGCCAACCTGGGCCACGAATAAAAAAAAGAGAGAAAAAATACTACGATTCCGGACCCAACCACTAGACCGTGGAATGAGTAATGCACAGCATAGTGAATCCAGAAAGTCTTCAAGCTGCAAAACTACACCGACAGGTAAGAAACTATTTGTTTCCTACACAAGGCTGCCAGCTTGTCTCTCTCTTCATTATTTACTGGCCTGGAAGTAGTTTTGCATGACTTCTAACCTCTAACACTGATTATGCTATGTTTTCATTGCATTTTTATGATTCTCGTTGGCTTTGCTTCGACTGATATGTTAATGTCTAGGTACTATAGTAAAAAACTCAGAGGCACTAAAATACTAGTTTCTGCTTTGTTTTACCTGCCAGAAAATGTCACTTAAAGCATCACACATTTGGCAGTAGAATGTCCCTGATAGGCAAACTGAACCACAGGAATGTCACACACAAGAAATCTGAAAACTTGGCAGCTATGAGTTACGAACATTTGCCCTTGGCCTAGGATAAGTTTGAGACTACATTCACTTGTGTAGATGAGCAAAATTCTGCACTAAGTCATTGAATTAGAGATTGAGCATAGAAAACATAGAAGAATTGGCTAGATCTGAAAACTATACTTAAAATGTTGTTGGGGTTTTCAGTGATAAAGGTCTTACTAAAGTGAAGCATGAAATGCCATTTTATTTGATTCAGGCACCAAAACTGTAAGTACTGCTTGTGAGCAAATGCCTCTTTTGCATGGTTAGGCCCCACTTTTTGCCTGGTCTGATATGGTTTCAAATGTTGTGCACAGGTTCCCTGCCAACGAGGTCCCCTGTGCCAGTGCTCCTTCCCCTCTTGCCCCTTGTATGTGCCTAGTTAATGGTACCCTGGGTTCCTAGGGCATGAGAGCTGAAAAGGATCCCTTGGGACCCTCTCACTGGGATCACTGGGACCCTTTCAGCCTGCATGCACCTGTGAGAGGGGGGAATGACAAAGTAGACCAGGCACAATGCCTAGATGCCATGTCAGCTAGCTCTGCTGACAGCATAGGTAAGCCACCCATCTAGTAGGCTTCACAGTCCTGAGGCAGGGTGCAATATACTACAGGCGAGGGCATATCTGCCTGAGTGGATATGCCCCTACAATATTGGACACCATTTTCATATGTAAGTGCCAGTGACGCCATGAAGTGCACATGGGCTGGGAACTCGACAACTCGAGTTCCACAGCATCATGATGGCTTCACTGATTACCGGAGTGTTTGGTACCAAACAACTCCTTTCAATACATCCATACTGATGCCAGTGTGGGATTTATTGTACCATGTACCTTAAGGGAACCTCTGAGATGCCCTCTGAATCCTTACCAACCCCAGTGGGGTCTCTGACCAGCTGAAGGCAGCCAACCACCTCCAGACATATTTCCGGACCTCTGTGTAGAGAGTCCCTGCTTCTGGGACCAGAAACAATGCACATCCTGGGTAGAGGTGTCATGCTCCCAGGATGGGCCAGTGCTCGAAGAGGGAAAGCTTCAAAGGCCTGTCACCTTTGTAAGGCGACCCACAGCCTCTGCTGCTAGCAGCAGAGGGCAGCCACTGGTTTACACCACCATCTTTGGGCACAAACACTGGCTGCAAATTTAAAAAAGATGGGAGGTGTGCCCTCCTCTGCCAACCCCACCCCTAAAGTGGGGGAAGTGAGGTGTATCGCCTCTTTCAGTCCCCACCATCCTGAAGATGAGGGGACCACTCCAATCAGGGCTAGGTCTATGTCCCCTCCCACTGGAAGCTGCTATACTAGGGGGTGTAGTCAGCCCAGATACGGTGCCCATTGGACCTACCTGCTACTCCCCTAAAAGCCTCCTAAATTTAGTATTTAGGTCGCTCCCCCAGACCTGACCTTCAGATCTGCAACCACTTAACAAGAAAGAAGACACCCTGCATCAGAAGCTAGAAGATGACAACTGCATTGGGCCCCAGCCTTACTGGCCGGGCTCCTGCTTCGACGACCCTGCTACATGTTGTGCAACAGAGACCTCTAAAACCCCTGGGAGGACTGCTGCCTTCCATAAAGACTCCAATCTCCTGAGGACAACACACTTGTCCAGAAGAAACAGACTTCAAATACTCCGGATCCAGGTGGATCTGCGTCCCCAGCCCACTCTACACCCACGGCCTGGGTCTGAGTGGCTCACCTGGGCAGTGAAGTTTCCCTGGCGATTCTGACCTCATGTCTAGCGTTGGCTGACTTCTCCTGCCCTCAAAGAGGGTGCCTGCAGTGTGAATCCAGAGGCTCATGCAACCAGTAATGGTAAGAAGACTCCGACGTCGAAAGGTACCCCTGTACCCACAACCCCTGGGCCTTGGTGAGCTGAACCGACGGTGCTCCTACACCCCCTACATCCCAACTTACCTCTGCTGTCGGTCGTTGGTCTTCCCCCTGCAACCTCCAGTGCCACGCCTGCAGTTTCCTTGCCGTTAGGGTAAATCATCTTTGAAAATCATTGGGCGCCCGTCGTCGAATTTGTACCATGCACTCAGCCACCACTGTGCTGCCTGTGGTGTATGTTTGGTGCTCCTTTATGCCCCCCCGCCCCCCATGCTTGTGTTAACCCCCCAAAGCTTGGCCCATGCAACCTATTTAGTTGCCTGCATGCAGCGTGGCTCCAGGCACCCCCTGTCTCTATTGTAAAGCATTGGGTCGAAATCTGATTTTGACCTCTGCACCTGGCCACCCCTGAGCCACTAGTGGTGCAGTTTTGGTACCTACCTGACCCCTGGCCCTTGCTGACTTTTCGCTCCCAAGACTGTGATTGTAAGTTGAACACTTCCCTGTATAATTGCACTATTGTGTTCCCCATAGGATAACATTGGACTGTGTGAAAAGTTTCTAAATGTTGATTTTTTAAAAACATACATACTTGATTCTGAAGACATGAGTGTTAAAATAAAGCGCAAAGAATCATTTTCTAAAGTTAGTCTGGATCCGCTACTTGAGTCGTGTGTACATTATTGATCACTCTAGTGCAATAAATGTCTTGCACTCCTCTGTGTTAGGCCTAATGCTGCTCGCCCACACTACCATTAAAAGAGCATTTGGTGTTTTGAATTGACCCCTGTACACTTTTGGGGACCTTTGTGCAGGGTATTACCACCTAGTGGCAATATCGTATACAGAGCCAGATTCCTACAAATAATGAACACGTCCCAACCTAGGTTCATCCATAAATGATGTGGTCAGCATCATCGCTCATTTATTAAGTCCGGATCATCATCAGGCGTTTCTTCAAACCTTGAATCTTGCTAGTTTCCTTGTAAATGTACGTAGTCAAATTGCCGTTTTGCGAAGGACTTTTACAAGGAAACTGATGAGATGACCAGGTGAATAAGTACATTTAGAAGACCACTTGCAAGTCTCCCCAAGTTACTATTGCATTTAAATGAATCTGAAGGAACACACTTCAGTTTGATACTTGTTTTACTAGAGACGTTTATAGTGAGATAAGTTTGCGGTGTCTTGGATCAGGCAGTAAAAAAACAAATTTGAGAGAGACTATTTCACCTGGCTTGCGTATCTGGAGCATATTTCACTTTGCTAAGATTTCCCGACCAGGACCATAGATGAGTGGCATAGAAGAGGCAGTTAGACGCTAGCTGATCTTTATCCAGATGATATATTTTTGAGAATATGCCTCATTAGAACACATGCCTTTTCCCCGCATGTAATTACAACGCGGTCGTTACGACAGCGTTGTAACAACGCATACCAATACCCCGCAAGTCATAACGATGACTTTCAGAGGGGGGCGCGGGATGTTGGAATAGTTTTATGTAATCTTCCCCTCTCTTGGTGGGCATCCCCGGAGATTTGTGGTTGGGAGAGCAGTTTAACCACTTTGAGGAGACCCCTGTATAGTCTGACACATACTATTACGCTTGCATGCTCATCTGGCATGTTTTAGCAATGGACCCAATAATATTATGCTTAACTCTCCACAGAGGAGCACAACTTGCAGACCCCCAACCAAGCCCTTTTACAATCCGAGTTTCCAAAGGATGGGTCACTTCCCCCAAGTGTCATGTTTTATTAAGGCATGTACGCCGGATAAAGCTGAAATGGCCTCATTTTAACATAAGAAATGCCTATGTGGAAGGAAGAACTTCCCCTATGAGGTGGCTGTAAGGCCAACAAAAAGAGAGATTGCGTTTTCTTGAAGTGCAATGTGCATTTCTCCGGTTTTGTCTTTTTTAAACACCTTATTCTGCATACAGAGATAACATTACTGCCCATCTAGCTGAGTCCATTTTATGTACATTCTGGTAATGATAATTTATAAAAGTGTCCAGTAGACAAACATTTTGTATTTGAAATGAGCGGCCGTTTAATTAAAGTACAACTTTCAGTATGTAAAATATGCGCAGGTATTGTTGAACAGTCCGTACTTGTTCTGTTGTAATATTTTTCATAATATTTAATGCACATTTTCTTTCTCGTTATTCTCCCCGTCTAACCTCCATATTCTAGCTTGGTGACATAATGGTGGACATTGCAAGCAACATTATGCTGGCCGACGAGCGTGTCCTGTGGATGGCACAGAGGGAGGCCAAGGCGTGCACGAGGATTGTTCAGTGCCTGCAGCAGATTGCGGCATACAGGCTCGCCAGCAGTGGGCAGGTCTACTCCACAGTAAGTGCAACGTTTCCATCCTTTTTAATGCCAGCAGTGGGCAGGTCTACTTGACAGTGAGTGAGACCTTCCCATCTTTTGTAAAGTGATGAGCCTGATTACTAATGCAGTCTCTTATCATTGGAATATAAGCGGCTTCATCGAGAGTTTGCAAACTCATTGTTTTGAACAGACTCTCCGTGGTCTTCGATTGTTTAAACTGCTTTAAAAGTAATGATAACTCTTGGTCTGGAGCGACATTCTGCTAGAAGTGAAATGAATGCGAAACAAAAGAGTGCCAATGCTGATAACCAATTTGCAAAGTGAATAGACCGTGGAAGAAAATTTCAAACAACCGCGTCTGTACTAATTAATAGTATTTATTCCAATGACATCTATTTTTATATATTATTCAAATAAATCTTGTATGAATTTTTTTTTAGAGTACAAAAATAAAACACCACAACAATTTTTTGACAAAGAAACATAAAAACCATACAATTGACACAAATTACTATAATGCCGATTTGGCAGATGTACTACCTTACGAACACATTCATACACCACTCCTCATTCATCAAAAAACACTCATTCAGACAAACTGCCTTTGGTTGCCTACTGACCACAATTTGAATGAACCAAAGGACTATCCTAACCTAGTAAAATATTGATCGATACAATTTAAATGTGCATGTCACCTATTAAGGCAATCGTTTTACAATTAAGCAAAATTCTTGGGATGCACCAAAAAGATCTAATTACATCAGTGTTTGGTATCGCAACAGAAAAGGGTCGACGCGTTTCAAACCCCTATTTGTTTAAACGAAGGGGTTCTCCTCAGGACCAAGACACAAAGTGGCAGCGCATTTATAGATGCCCTTCCTTTATTGACAAGTGGACGATATACAGTGATGAAAATTAAGTAACTGCCTCCGTTTGTTCGTTTTATGCCACGTAATTAAGTGGGAGCGTGTCGCTACGCGCTTACTGATGCTTCAACCGACGGTATCTCAGCTGGCTGAAAATTTCTGAGCCGGAACCAGTGAATCTAATTCGTGGTGGAGAGCGCGTTTCATCCAACAAAAGAAGAATCAATCGCTTCTCAGTGAAGTGAAATGAAAGCAGGGCCACAAACCGCCCACCCCGCCTTTAAACATTTGTTTTGATCCAGGCCCTTGTTAAAGAGGGCGACTTATGATAATATTCAAGGTACAATTTATTATAAAGAAAGATTGCTTTTCAACTCTCTCTATCCTCCTCTGAGCTCTCTTGTGATTAGTTTCAGTTTCATTCTATACAGATGTCAGAAATAGATGTAGCACATACTTCATTTTTTTGTAAATGCTTTCTTTTAAATTAACCACACCCTTCTCCTTGAAGTTTGTTTCAAATGTTTTTGGTTTTAATGTTTGTGATCACAAGCTCATATATAAACCGAAATTACGAAGGCAATAGAGAGACACTTTTGTGTTAAGCAGGTAGTGAAAAATGTCCCGTCTGGAAAATGAGAAGTGGGTGTCTTTCAGTACTTTCCTCCCAGGGCCCCAGTTCTGCCATAGCGTGCAGTGCATGTCTGATGGATACATCTGCTTGTGGATTCCTCACCTTATGAATATCCCCTACGTTCCGCGGAAACTTTTTCCTAGCTCTCCATGCCGACAAGGTCATCACAATGCCTTGGCTCCGCACGCGGCTCCACATGACGTCACTGGAGCCATAAGAATACCACTTCAGCGTGATGACGTCAGTTCCCTTTTGTCCGCGTTGTCGGCGCTAACGTTTTTTCTGGGACTCTCCATACTTTTGACTGGTTACTTTGTAATCTTGATTGTATCTTTCTGTGTTTTGACATGTCTGCCCCGAGGAAATCGGGCTTTAAGCCCTGTAAGGAGTGCGGGGGTCATATGTCGATCATTGACCCTCTTGAGGACTGTCTGTGGTGTTTGTCATCTGATCACGACGTCGAGGGCTGTTCATCCTGCAGAAAGATGAAACCGAAGGCTCTGAAGGAACGGGAAGCCAAGTTGTATATGGCTAAGGCAAGAAAAGAAAAAAGGGGTCGTAAACGATCTAAGTCAAGGTCGTCGACGTCGCATGACTCCAAGAGGAAACATAAGAAGAAGAAGAGGCATGCATCTCGGCACCGTTCGTCGAAGGCTGTGGTTTTAAGGTCGCCTTCTCCAGCACCTCGACGTCGAGAAAAGGACTTTGTCTCTCCTTCTCCTTCAGTGTCTCCTAAGGTGACTCCCGTTCATTCTCCATCTTACAAGGGGATTCGGCGCAGTCACCGACACCGAGATTTCACCGACTCCAGAAGGTGTGCCGAATCCGGCTGATGCTGAGGTTCCTTCAGCTCCTGCGGCTCCGCCTGTGGTTCCGACTCCAGAGGTGCCTCGTTTGGATCTCAAACCGGCTCAGTACCCACAATTTCCGGCGCCGGGTTCGGATCCATCGCATTTTTTAAAATGCGATGTATGGCGTTTTTGCCAGGGCCCCGTACCCCTCTGGTGCACCTTCGAGTCCCATGGGTCCTATGGCGTTTAATTTGGGTGTGCCTCACCAGTATCCTCCGGCCCCCTTTGTGCCATTTATGCCGACGACGCCGTCCTGGCAGTTTCCGGCTCCGAGGAGGTTGATGCCGTATGTGCAGTCCCCAGCTTCATCGATCGCGCCGGTTACTGCTGCCAATCCTCCTCCTTGACACCGCTCCCGGAGCCATCGACGCCGCGTGTGGCGCCACCGCCGCAACCAAAGATGCGCTCGAGGAGAGACGCGCAAAGGTTGTTAGAGGAGGAGCAGTACCAGGCTGAAGAGATGGAGGAAGGTGAAGTCTATAATAAAGAGGATATGTTTGAGGGTTTGTGTGAGGCAAGTGGATTTGATAATTCCCCAGATTGGGACTTTGCTTCACAGAAGGCTTACCCCTCAAAAGAAGTTGCATCTTACCATAATGTGATAAGGAAGGCTGCAGAGCTCTTGGATCTGCAGCTCCTTATGGCTGAGTATAAGCCTAATTTGCTCACAGCGGTGCTTCATTCTCCGTCCTCTGTGATTGAGCCTCTCTTGCCATTCAATGATGCCTTGACTGACCCAATCCTTGATGTTTGGCGCAACCCTCTTGCTGCTCCTGCAGTTTCAAGCGCTGTGTCCAGAAGGTATAGGTCGGCTCTTGGGGATCCGGTGTTCCTTTCATCTCATCCCTCTCCTGAAAGTTTGGTTGTGCAGGCTTCTTGTTCCAAGCAGTCCACTGGTGCTTTTCCGCAGGCTCCTGCTGACAGGAATTCCAAGACGTTGGAACAATCTGCAAAAAAGGTCTTCTCATTGTCTAGTATGGCTCTGAAGTCTACCAATGCTACCTGTTTGTTGGGTAGATATATTCACGCCCTTATGGACTCTGCCAAACAACTTCTTCCGAAATTGTCTGAGGAAGATAGGGGAAATTTAAGTGAGGTGCTGGTAGAC
Source organism: Triturus cristatus (assembly GCF_964204655.1). Lineage (NCBI taxonomy): Eukaryota > Metazoa > Chordata > Amphibia > Caudata > Salamandridae > Triturus > Triturus cristatus. Next base: position 946,481,882 of record NC_140582.1, read on the forward strand.
TCACAGGCTGCGGCTCGCCAAGTCATCCAGTCTGGCCTAGACACGGCGGATTCGGTTGCCAGGGTGATGAGTTCATCCATTGCAACAAGAAGACATACGTGGTTGAGGTCTTCTGGGTTCTCTCCCGATGTACAGGCTGCCCTTCTCGATCTACCTTTTGATGGGTCTAGACTTTTTGGAGAGAAAGCTGATTCTGCTCTGCAAAGATTTAAGGACAGTAAGACCACAGCAAAGTCTTTGGGTCTGCAGACTCAGGCAGAGGGTTATGGCTATAGAAGATACCGTGGCTTCGGGAAGTCTTCCTTTCAAGGTTTCAGACAGCCACAGCAACAAAACCCTTGGACAAGTCTTATATGGGTAAAGGCAGAGGTCGCCTTCGTGGAGCCGGGCGTCAGCCTTCTTCCTTCTCCTCCTCTACCTCCCCAACCCCTCCTGGTAATACAAGAAAGCAGCTCTAGATCCGCCATCCTGGATCATGCAGGTCCCGTGGGAGGCCGGCTTACCCATTTTCTACAGGATTGGAAATTGATCACTTCGGACCTTTGGGTTTTAGATCTGGTAGAAAATGGGTACGCCCTTCCCTTCAGGGAATTCCCTCCTCCTTATCCTCCTTGCCAAGGATTTTGCACGGAGGATCATTTACTTCTCCTTCAGAAGGAGGTTTTTGTCCTGTTACAAAAAGGTGCGATAAAGGTGGTTCCGGAGCAGGAAAGGGGTCAGGGATGCTACTCCCGGTATTTCCTGATTCCCAAGAAGGATGGCAGGTTTCATCCTATCCTGGACCTCAGAATCTTGAATCTGTTTCTCAAGCAGGAGAGATTCAAGATGCTCACCCTAGCGCAGGTTCTTCAGGCGCTGCAACAAGAGGACTGGATGGTGTCCATCGACTTGCAGGATGCGTATTTTCACATCCCAATCCTGAAGTTGCACAGGAAGGATCTCCAGTTTACGGTTGGTTCAGTTTGGTCTTACTGCTGCACCTCGAGTCTTCACCACGGTGATGGCAGTTGTGGCTGCCCATCTCAGGAGGTCGGGATCCTGGTTTTCCCCTACCTGGACGACTGGCTACTGAAGTCAGAGTCGCCAGAGATGGTTCGTCGTCATCTGCAGGTAACAACCCAGTTGTTGTACAATTTGGGTTTTTCGATAAATGTGCCCAAGTCTCATCTGGTGCCCTCACAGCGCAACCTGTTCATAGGGGCGATACTGGATACCACTGTGTGTCGAGCTTTCCCACCTCCGCAAAGGATTCTCGACATTCCGGAAATGATTCCCTTGTTTCACAATGGAGCGGTTGTTCCGGTTCTGAAGGTCCTTCGCCTGCTCGGTCTGTTTGCTTTTTGCATTCCGTTGGTCAACCATGCACGCTGGCACATAAGGGCGCTCCAGTGGTGTCTCCGCAGGCAGTGGTAACAGCACAACGGAGATCTCAGGGAGTCAGTCAGGATCTCCAGAGAAGCTGCAACGGATCTGTCTTGGTGGAGCGTGGAGGGCAATCTGTCTCAAGGAAAGTGGCCACAGTGATTACGGATGCCTCTACCTTAGGGTGGGGTGCTAATCTGGGGGATCTGGAGATCAAGGGTCTTTGGTCTCCAGAGGAGAGATTGCTTCAGATCAATCTTCTGGAATTGCAGGCCATACGTTTGGCTTCTCAAGGCCTTTCTCCCTTCCCTTCACGGTCAGTCGGTTCAAGTCCTGACGGACAACACTGCCGCGATGTGGTACGTCAACAAGCAGGGAGGAGTAAGGTCGTACCGTCTTTGCAGCGAGGCGTTGCGGCTCTGGCCTTGGGCTAAGGACCATTGAATTTGCTTCATGGCAAATCATCTGGCCGGGGTGCTGAACGTGCGTGTGGACAGTCTCAGTCGGCAGTTCTCCGCCGGTCATGAGTGGAGGCTTCATCCAGAGGTAGTTCAACATATCTTCCAGATGTGGGGAACTCCTCGGGTGGACACTCTCGAACGTGCACTGCCAGTCATTCTGCAGTCCGAGGCAGGGAGCATTTGGGGACGCGTTTCAGTTGATTTGGAGCTCACAATTCCTTTACGCGTTTCCTCCCGTACACTTGATTCCTCGGGTTCTGAGGAAGATTCGCCAAGACAAGGCCCAAGTTATATTGATCGCCCCGGATTGGCCAAGAAGGGTGTGCACAGACCTTCTTCACCTTTTGTCACGCCCTCCACTCCGTCTCCCTCTCAGGGTAGACCTCCTCTCGTAGTCGGAGGGGCAGGTTCTTCACCCCTGCACCTTTATGCCTGGAGATTGAACGGGGCAACCTGAATTCTTTCTCTCTCCCGCCTGACGTGGTGCATGTTATATTATCGGCCAGGTGACACTCCACCAAGTCTATCTACTCCTACGGGTGGTCAAAATTGGTTAAATGGTGTAGAGAGAAGTCTATTGATCCCTTAAAAGCTCATCTTTCTGATGTTATTTGTTTTTCGTTGCATTTGGCCCAGCAGGGTTGTGCTGTGGCTACTGTTGAAGGATATTTATCGGCATTCCTTTGTTTGCCTGATCAGCCGTCTCTTTTTAAATCTCCGATTGTTTTAAGGTTTATTAAGGGCTTACTAATATGTTTCCGCCCACTCCCTTCATTATGCCTCAGTGGGATTTAAATTTAGTTTTAACTTTCTTAATGGGTTCCCCTTTTGAACCTATGCATAGTTGTCCTTTGAGACTGCTGTCATTCAAAACGGTCTTCCTTGTGACTAGCACCTCGGCCAGGAGGGTGAGTGAGCTTCAGGCTTTGAGTTCAAAGCCTCCGTTTCTGACCATACATGCTGAAAGGATGGTCCTCAGGAACAGGGCTGCTTTTCTGCCTAAGGTGGTAACTCCCTTCCATCTAGGGCAATTCATTACCATCCCTACTTTCTATCCTCCCCCTCACCTTTCCAAGGAGGAGGAGAGGCTTCACCGCTTGGATCCTAAGAGGGCGATTAGTTTCTATCTGGATAGAACGAAGGACTTGCGACAGGACCATCAGCTCTTTGTGGGCTACGTTGGACTCATGAAGGGCAAGGCGGTGCACAAGCGCACTTTATCCAGATGAATCATCTTTTGCATCAAGATCTGCTATGCTCTGGCTGGTAAGGAGCCCCCTGAAGGCATTGGAGCTCACTCCACCAGGGCTAAATCGTCTACTTCTGCCTTGTCCAGGGGTGTTCCTGTGTTGGACATCTGTAAGGCCGCAACTTGGGCCTCCTTCCACACTTTTGCGAAACATTACTTCTTAAATTCCGAAGTGAGGAAGGACGGCCATTTTACGTGTTCTGTTTTGCAAGACTTTTTGGTATAGAAGAGTGGACACCCTCCTCCGGGAGTGAGACTGCTGTGGGATTCTATTCATACGGTGAGGAATCCACAGGCAGATGTATCCATCAGAAGAACAAGTTACTTACCTTCGGTAATGCTGTTTCTGGTGGATACAGTATCTGCCTGTGGATTCCTCAACTGACCCACCCTCCTCCCCGTTGTCCACCCTTTTATACCTTCAAATAGGTATTGGTTAATGTGGTTGTTTCATATTGTCATTTTGTATTGCCTCTGTTTTCCTTTGTGTAGGCTTATAGGAAATGTTTGCTTTCTTTTGCTTTCCTATTTCACATTACACTGTGTGTATTTGTGTGAATACTGTGTACTATGTATGCATTGTCTCTATGGTCGGTCCACCCGTTCGCCTCGGAGGCACGGAAAAAATGGGTGGAACTGACGTCATCACGCCGACGTGGTATTCTTATGGCTCCAGTGATGTCATGCGGAGCCGCGTGCGGAGCCAAGGCATTGCGATGACCTAGTCGGCGTGGAGAGCTAGGAAAATGTTTCCGCGGAATTCTGGCGCAGGGGATATTCATAAGGTGAGGAATCCACAGGCAGATTCTGTATCCACCAGAAAAAGCGTTACCGAAGGTAAGTAACTTGTTCTTCATGCATCTCTGTGTCCTTTAACACAAACCAATTAAAACAAAGGCACAAGTAGTTTATAAAATAAACAGTCTAGTTCATTTGCCGTCCAAATTATAAATGTTCATTAATGACATTCTCTGTTCTCCATATTTTCCCACGGAAAATAAAAGCCCCCGGTGAAGTGTTTCAAATCAGCCCTGTGAGGAATTGCTGTACACTAAACTATGAAGTTAGTTTCAGTATAATATTCTACTGTTTTGCAGCGTGAATCTTTCTGGATTCACTATGCTGTGCATTATTCTGCCATCTAGTGATTGGGTCCGGAATTGTAGTATTTATTCTTTTTTTTTGGGGGGGGGGGGGGGGGGGTTTGGGGGGCGTCGGCGACGTAGTACCATTTGGTGTCCTTCTGTGACGTCAACGGGCTTCCTCCGGAAGCTCCTACCCTTGGTAGCCATCTTCAGAGAATTTTTTTCCACCGTTGGGTCTGGATCGTTACGGAGAAGCGCCCAAGATTGGAAAAAAGAATCGGAGAAAATAAAGAACAACAACTGTGAGGAAGTTCTTTCGACCGCCCGGAGCAACAGGAGGTTAACAAGGAGTCGAAAATCGAGATCTTCGACGATCGGAGAATGCGCATGCAGGGGGCTCCCTGCACTTGGTAATGGACAAAACACCATTCATATTTTGTCTGAACTGTCACCACAAGTACACACAGAAGGACCAGCACCCAGTCTGTAACCTGTGCCTGCCGCTAGATCATCAGAGCGCCGACTGCAACGCCTGCTCGGTCTTCACCCCGAAGACTTTGAGAGTGAGAGAAAGACAGCGACGTGCCAATCACCACATGCAAGGCCAAGGACCACCGCCTTCATTGCGAGACCTGGGCCTCTCCCGTGAAGAGGTAGATATTGTCACCGAAGGACCAGATGGTGACGAGGAAAGAGATATTTTGGTTGTGGAGGTCAAAAAGAAGAATTCCAAAGTGGTTAAGGAGTCGTCGACCCTGAAAAAACCCAAAGAGTCTCGAAAAACAGGCTAAAAACTAGCAAGGGGAGCCCCGGCGCCGAAAATTTCGACGACCGCGACGGCATCCAAACCAAAACACACCATAGGATCCGTGGATAAGGACTCCGAAACGGCAAAGGTCCTCAACAGGGCGAAGACGTAAAAAGACGCTTGACGAAAAAAAGAGAGACCCAAGCAACCCTCGACGACCGCTTCGGCATTGACGGCCGAAAAACTAAAGCCAATATTAGACCTAAGATTTCTAAACAAATTCATAAAGACACAAAAATTCAAAATGACTACCCTACAGGAAGTGCTACCTCTGGTGCAAACAGGAGATTACATGGCAACATTAGACTTAAAGAAGGCGTACCTGCACATCCCAATGAACAAAAGACACACAAGACTATTAAGATTTGTTGTGGACAACGAACACTACCAATTCAAAGTTTTAGCTTTCGGCCTAAAATCAGCACCAAGAGTGTTCACAAAGTGCCTGGCAGCAGTAACACACGGGGATTCAGATTTGTGAATTAAACACGATTCTTTTTATATATCCATCAAAAGATAAAAAGGAGTACAGGTGAAACAATAGTTTGGGCAATATTTCATGAAAAAAGGGTTACATCAGATCCACATTTCATCAAGAAAAGATCTATTCCATCATAGTTTGGACAGAGACCAATCTCATCCCCGGACTTGGACGGACCCCCGTACGTCTTTCGATCAGTACAGAAGACAATTGTGATATTACAAGAGGAAAGATTCCCTCACGCTTAGATATTGTGGCAGTCAGAAATCTTGAAGACTACCTGCACCAACTTAAAACGTCTAGATTCACGATTTTAAACAAGTATCGTGAAAATTCTAAAGATTCAAAAAGAGTCTTTGTTATGCAATAATTGTCCTGAAGATGGTCTGATGGATTGACACCACCCAAGACCGAAACGTCGACTATACCATCTATTTTCAAATTATTTGTTATGCACAGTTGATTATTTTTCTCAATGATGAGATTGGTCTCTGTCCAAACTATGATGGAATAGATGTTTTCTTGATGAAATGTGGATCTGATGTAACCCTTTTTTCATGAAATATTGCCCAAACTATTGTTTCACCTGTACTCCTTTTTATCTTTTGATGGATATATAAAAAGAATTGTGTTTAATTCACAAATCTGAATCCCTGTGTGTTTGTTTTGTTTATAGCTGATGATTAGATCAATTGATTGACCTCACTTTGGTGTTAACTCATTTAAATACACCTACCAAAGTTTTTTGAAAGGTACAAGTAATTAGTGTGTTTCAAATAAAATCCCTTGTTGGCATTCCTACCTTTTCAATTTATCTGCCCAAGCCCTCAAGGGTATATTGGGTTCAGCCCTCACTCTTCTCTCTGGCAGAAGTAACAGCACATCTTAGAAGGCAAGGTATTCATGTCTAGCCCTACTTAGACGACTGGTTTGTAAGGGCAAACTCATACAGCCTATGCAAACAGCATATACAACAAGTAGTAGAGACACTAGTTCAGCTGGGTTTCTCCATACACGGGGAAAAATCATTAATGGAACCGGAACGCAAGAAGGTGTTCTTGGGCGCAGAGATAAACACTGTGTTAAGGGAATGCATTCCCCAGCGAGAAAAGATTAGCAGCCCTATTGAAGGGGACTCATCTGTACCAGAAGGGGCATCATCTGACAGTGGGGAAACTACTAGAAATGATGGCATCATGCATTCATTTAGTTCCCAATATTTTTCTGCACATGAGACCATTTCAAGAATGGCTCCAAACACAATGGTCACAAGCTAAGGGGAGTTGGGAGGATCTAGTGGTTGTCACAAACAGATTTCATCAGGAGATGGCATGGTGGAACATAGCAAACATAGCACGGGAGAGAGTTTTTACACCTCCAACTACAACAATGACCATAACAACAGATGCGCCTCTAGTGGGATGGGGAGCACACATGGACAATCTCAAAGTAAGGGGATTGTGGACACCACAGGATGCGGTGAAACACATCAACATCTAGGAACAAAAAACTGTGTTCTTAGCTTTAAAAGCCTTTCAGAAGCAGCAATACGGGAAAAGGGTGTTGGTACAAACGGACAACACTACAACTATGTTTTACATAAACAAACAAGGAGGGACTCACTCTGTCACACTTTCAACGCTAGCACAACAGATTTGGAGATGGGCAATTCTAAGGGAAATAGACATCTTAGCGATACACTTGCCAGGGAAGGACAATCTAGAAGCGGACAGACTGAGCAGACAAACAACAGCATCCCACGAGTGGGAACTGAACCAAACAGAAGTGCAAATAATTTTCGAAAAATGAGGAACGCCACAAATAGACCTATTTGCAACACCACAGAACGCAAAATGCCAAAACATCGCATCCAGGCAACCCTCCTAGGGAATGCGCTATGGATGGACTGGTTAGGGAAATTTGCATGCGCTTTTCCTCTAATACCATTGCTGAACAGGGTAATCCGCATTTGCAGAACCAGCAAGATGACAATGATTCTCATAGCTCCACAATGGATCAGACTAACATGGTTCTCGGCACTAATGGAAATCTCAGAAGGAACAATGCACAAACTTCCAAGAACAAAGGATTTGCTAATAATGCAGAACGGGAAAGTGCTTCATCCGGGACCAGAGAGCCTAGGCCTAGTGGCATGGCTCCTGAGAACATTTTCACACCTCAACTACCAGAAAGCACAATGAGGAGCTAGGAAACCAACAACAATTAAATGTTATACAGAAAAATGGAAGAGGTACACTCAATGGTGTCTTCAAAGGCGTCTTTCAAGAAAGATTACAAAGGAAAGAACAGTACTAAAATCACACACATTTACTACAAAGTAAATTTAGCTTTTCATCACTGAAAGTACATTTAGCTGCAATAGTAGCATATTTAAGCGGGGAAACCGGGGAAAGCTTCTTCACCTCACATGTGGTCAAAAGGTTCCTAGAGGGTGCAAAGAGAAATGCACCACCAAAAATGGTACCAGCACCGGCTTGGAATCCAAACATAGTTCTAGCGCAAATGATGAGAGCACCTTTTGAACCATTACACAAAGCAACGCTACAAATGCTTACAATAAAGACGGCATTTTTAGTGGCAATAGCATCCTTACGTAGAGTTAGTGAACTGCAGGCACTAACATTACAGGAACCCTACTTCCAGATCAATAGTAGCAAAATTGTCATGAGGACAGATCCACAATTCATGCCAAAGGTGGTGTCAAAAGTTCACATAAACCAAAGTATACAAATACCAAGTTTCTATCAAAACCCTAAAGACAAAACAGAAAGAGCTTTGCACACACTTGATGCAAGAAGAGCGGTCATGTATTACGTGGAAAAGACTAAAGAATACAGAAAGACAAAACAGCTATTTGTATCCTTTGCAAAAAGTTTTGTGGGAAGACCAGTAACAAAGAGCACAATCACAAGATGGATAGCTCAATCCATGCAATTGTGCCACACAAAAGCAGGACAGACTTTATAAGGGGCGCCACAAGCGCATTCAACAAGGAAGAAAGAAGCAACTCGTTCCTTTCTCGCTAACACTCCAATCCAGGACATTTGCTTGGCTGCAACATGGTCTTCGGTACACACATTCACCAAACATTACTGTGTGGACATTCAAATGAACAAGGAGGCACAAGTAGGACAAAAGGTCTTACAGCATCTATTTACAAAACAAAGTTCATCTTCCACCCAGCCACCACAAGACTAGCAAACCGCTACAAAGTCTATGCACAGCATAGTGAATCCAGAAAGATTCACGCTGCAAAAGGAATTGTTTCTTACATGTCGGTGTAGTTTTGCAGCTTGAAGAACTTTCTGGATTCACTAGCGAACCCACCCTCCTCTGCCAAGGAAGAGAACTATAAGAAGGAAGGATGAAGAGAGGGATAGAAAATGGAGAAAGAAAAATAAAAAAGGATCCCAAGATGGCTACCAAGTGTGGGAGCTTCCGAAGGAAGCCCGTCGATGTCAATGAAGGATACCAAACGGTAGTACGTCGCCCACCAACCAAGAAAAAGAAGAAATACTACAATTCCGGACCCAACCACTAGATGGCGGAATAATGCACAGCATAGTGATTCCAGAAAGTTCTTCTAGCTGCAAAACTACACCGACCGGTAAGTAACTGTTCGTTCTGACAGGATGGACGTTGTTTCATATTAAAAGTATGGGATGATATAGACCGTGCCTTATGCTTTAATGTTGATAAACTTTTATTTTTCTGCTAATGAGGCCAGTAATCTACGTGCAATTCACAGGGTCCTCTGCCCCATACTCTGTTCCCTTCTTCCCTCAGTTTCACTTCCTTGTAGGACTCGTATTAACTAAAATGCAAATGCCTCCCATGTGAGCATTCAGGGTCGAGTATAAGAGTGTCTTTCTTTAGTGCTTCATTTCTGTTTTGGTAAACTGCTGCATAGTGCTTATGGTGCGGCCTGAGAGTTTGGGGAAGAGGGAAGGCAAAAGAAATCAGCACACAGAGATCTCTCAAGATCAAATGTGGAAGACAAATCCCTTGATTAGTAGAAGTGCATGTTGAGCCTTAATACAATGCTGGGTGTCCTTCTGCACTTGCTCGGCAGCAACAATCATTGATGTTTTAATGGGTGAGTGTTTCAGAGACTGGATGGCGATGGGCGGACTGTTCTAAACATAAGCAAAGTGGAAGAAGCAGGCTTTCAGTTTGAAAACTGTAAAACACACTTGAGTCTTGGGAAAGCATACAGATTAACCAGAGAGTAAAGCGCGAGCAGTCTGGTATCTTCTATTAATTCTCCTGCATCGAGTTTGCCAGTGGTCAACCTCCAGTGCCTGGCTAGTTTATATGCATGGTAAACATGGAAGATTATCTGGGAGTAAGGCCATGCAGTGCCTCTCGAACTATATCATAGGGCTTGAGTTCAGTTTGTCTTTTGATTGGCAGACCCTATACATTTTACAGGGCAGATGTGATCTTATTGTCTAAGCTCAAAATAAGATGGGCTGAATGATTGTAGACAAATCGGAGCTTAGAGATATCCTTTTATCTCCGTAACACGATACAAGTATGTGGTTTAGAATTTTTTTTAGGTAATCTAAGGCCTCATTCTTTTGAACGGATAGACGAGTACAAGAAAAGTAAAGTAAAAGGGGAAAACGGGGGTGAGGTGCACAATGGCAAATGGCCAATACTGGCTTACTTTCTGCATCACAAAGCCCCCTGAATGTGTGGCCCACTTCCTATTACCATAGTATCCTGAAATTGCTTTATACAGTGATACATTCTTTTTACTGTGTCAAAGCACTTTAGAGATTATCATTTTAAACTATGGCCAGTGAGAGTGGCCAGCAGTTGCTTCACAAGGTGTGAATGCAAATATTCTGTCCTAAAGCACACTATAAAATTGAGTTATTCCCGGTCATAGGACAAGGAATCTTGTAAATTTGATCCTCAACTTGATACCACGCATTGTCTTTTCTTTCATGAATTGCAGGACACCAATTTTATCCTCTTGAGCCATTCTTAATTTCCTCTATGGCAAGTACATCTAAAGTTGGTAATTGATATGATTGGGTGCTTCCTATCTGAGTGATATGGTAACCTCTAGATCTCGCCTCAGCTGTAGAGGCATTATTTGGCTTCTGGTAAAGGCCAGACTCCTCTTCCTTGCTAAAAGAATCACAAGGAAAAAATAGAATAAAAGGTCCATGTCTGTAACCTAAATATGAAGCATAACTAAAAGAGTATCCGAAAGCAATAAACAGGTACTCCAACATAAAGTATACCTAAAAGGCTTGACTGTTAGTAGCAGTGGTTGAAAAAGTAAAAACAAGACAAAAGTCAAAGTGGTGAGGTACCACTCTGGTGTGAATTTTACAAATTGCCAGTACTAGTTCCATGGCTCAGGCTGGCCTAAATAGTAGTAGATGTGTTTTGGTGGTTTTGCATGGTGGACACTGCCTTTTCCTCTTCACCCACCACTCCATTTCAGAGCCTCTGAGCTCACGTGTTAGTTTTAGACAGAAACCAGGCAAACGTGCATACAATCAAAGAATGTTTTCCCAGAGAAAATCAAAAACATCAGATCAACTGCTTTGGACACACAGACGTACACCTCTTAAGGACAATAGACTCTTCCTAGGAAAAATCCCTTGAAGATTGTTTTTATCATCATATACTTATATTTATAACTTATGTGTAGTAGCTCCTTTGTTGTTGTGCTTGGATCGGTTAGTTCTTAGGAAAATCTAATTGTTTCTTCTAACTATATTATGCAGCTGTTTCACAGATCTGGCCGGAGTTTGCCAAAAATATTCTTGACATTGATTCTTTTTTTGAACTTTTTGTGTAATACTGCCAGAGGAGTGTAATAGCCTTTGTCAGCCAGTTCTGAAGTAGATAATTGCTTGTATATCTATCAGTTGAGTTCGCTGATTATTTGCAAGCCTCCAGTTTAGAAAATCTCCATTCGAATTTACAATTAAAGTAATTGCCTATGGCAGTTCTTTTTTTTTCATCTGCTGTTACGGTGTTCACTAACATCAAAAATGTTTGTGAACACAAACAATTTGGCTGATGCTGTTTGAAATTTGTGTATGGTTGTTATTACACGTAGCGCAATCTTTTAAATTAAGCTAAAGAATGTAAAGTCACGGAGTGTTTGTTTCTTCCCAGAAATTAGTTTATATGTTCCTGCAGTCTCCACCTCCCAGATAACAGCAACAAGATGCTTATACCAAAAAATAAAATTTAAATAAAAAACCGTAGGTTCTGGAATCTCATCAGGGATAGTACATGCTATATAAATGCAATTGCAATAAAATATATAAGCCACACTAAAACTGATTACACTCAGCAGTCCAACAAGTGTGTTTTATTCAAGCTGCATAATGATCCCCTTTTACTTTATGGCCCTCTTACACTCGCATAAGACAAAACTGCTAAAGGTCACATTCCCCGCCCAGTACAGCAATAAACCACCCATTACCATCTGATCAGAATGGAACAACTGAACAGATATGCCAAATGACTGTGAACATAAGAATTGCAAATAAAGGAACCTGCAGAGCTGCTCAACGCTGCCACCTTACTGAAAACCATAAACTGTGCGCCTGTCTCTCACACTTCTTTTTCCATCCCATTGCGCACTGTCACTATCTTTACATACGGCGCAGAAATACTTCCCTCACTGGATCAACACAAAGACAACACACTTCCAACCACATACCCTACAGGGTGTACCATACAACCCACGTAGGCAAGTGCCTCAGTGCCCCACATGCAGGAAGTAGGCACTATTTAAATGCTACAGTACAATATACATCTCTTTGTGAAAGCTTCCGATGCTTCAGACATCCAAGGCCTCCAATGCTTGAACATCATCCAGACCTGGATAACCAGCCCTACCTGAAGATCAACCAAACCAGAATTCCTATTATTTTCCAAGACCAATCCAGAATAAACATTGTAAACCTAAATCAATGATGAGGCGGCAGACAAGCTGCTTCCTCCTCACTATACTGTTTACGGACTATAAATGGAATTACAACGCACCAGGGGCTAGATATGTCTCCAGAAACAGCTGGACTGTCCACTTGGGCCACCAAGTGAATAAAGTGCCTCTTTCACAGCAGTGTTAGATATACAGTCGCCTATTGTAGAAACTAAGACATTTATTAGCTGATATCTCTCAACCAGGTCCGACCGCTTCTGTACTACTGTCATTCCAATTGGCTATTGTGGACACTCTTCATGTCTACTTTGTCTAAATGGTGCTCAGGCTCTCCCGCCAGCCGCCCTGTGGCCAGGCGACAAAAGATGCCCCTGGAAACCCTGATTTTCTCACAAGGCATTGTATGCCTGAAAGTCTAGTTGTACGGGCATCAGCACGTAAAGTCCCTTGAACTTCCTTTCTGACCAATCCTCTGGATAGCGAATCAAAACATATTGATGCTTTCGGAAAGCATATTTAGCTAGTTTAGCTTTACAATCCTTGAATGTAGTATACGGTGAAGGGAGTTATGGGACACGCCTAGCATGCTATTTCTGGCCTTCCTTGAAGACCTCAGACTATCGCTGGTTCAAACTAAACGTGATGGCCATGATGCGATTAAGTATGCCTTGCACGCTGGCTTGAAAATCACAGCCTGTATTGGCATAGTTATTGGCACCAGTGTTGTGCTTTGAATTTCTTTCCTGGGTGAGGTCAGCTGGCTTTTCTGGAGATGTTCAAGTGCCCTTTGATTGCTCCAGACTGGTGCCGAACTGGGAATGGCTGATAAGCACTTGACCGATTTAAGGACATTTGAGCCACAGTATAATAACAAGGACTCTAGTCTTCTGTTGAGCATTTCCACTAACAGTACAGAAAGGTAGAGATTATTCCTGTGCCTGAACTTCTAGACAACACCGGGCCACACCACAACCTGTGCAGCAGACCCAGTCTTTTGGGGCGGAGATTGTTGTAGCAGACCAGGCTTTTAGGACACACATGAAAACTCTCTTTTAACTCTTCCTTCCTTGCTGCAATAGTTGCAAGGATCCTTATCTTTCCCTCACAGACCCACATTCAGCCAGTATGATTCCACATACAGCATTTCCTCCCCAGCTAGAGAGCCATCTCATTGGACAGATGTGTCTTGCAAATCATTTAAAGGGGCTACGCCCTGCCTTTCATTTCCTCCCCACCACATTTTCCTGCTACATCAGAGCGACTCTCAACATACCACTCTGCAATCTTGCTGTTAGAGGGCAACTTTTTACTTGCCAAGAGTGCCATCTAGAGGGTGCCAGATTCATAGAGAGGAGAGGGGTGCTATTCATGGTCCCTCATACTGAAGGACGAAACCTCACCCAATGAATACCTTTCTGAGGAAAGACTAATTCAGAATGCTTACCCTGTCTTCGATCCTTTCTGCTCTGGTCCCAGAAGAGTGACTGGTATTCCCTGGATTTGCAGGATGCTTATTTCCCTATATCTGTCCGGCAATCCCACAGGCGTTGCGTATGGTTCATGGTGGTGTTGGAACACTTCCAGTTTCCGACTTTTCAGCCTTAGCTCAGCTTAGGTGTTCACATATGTGATGCCGGTGGTTGGGCTTCAGAACCCCAGAGGTTGGACACACACACGGTATAGTAGATAGGAGACATGCTTCTCAAGGTGGGCTCTCCGCGGTCAGTTGTAGCCCCCCCCCCGATGATGTGCATACTCATAATGTATTTGTGTTTTTTTTCAGCTACGAGCCGTGGTCCCACTTAAGCTCCACTAAGAGGATTCCTTTCTTGTCGGCTATAGACAGTCGCATTTAAGGCTTTTCCACTTCTGCAACAAGTCCTGGACATTCAGGATGTGATCACTATGTTTTGGGCTCAATTCTGGGTCTCCTTGAGCATGGTTCTGAGGCTTACTTGGACTCCGAGCCTCGTGCATGCTCATCATCCGGAATGGCATGTAGATGCCCTACATTGGCCTACAGTGGAACCTCAGGTTTCAGTATGCCTGGCATTAGTGCTACCTCTCTGACTCCATCAAGATCTCACAGGATAAGTCTAAGGATCTTTTGTGGTTGCAGGCACATTAGTCTGACGTGTGGCAGGCCATTTTCCCTTCCCCATTTAGACTTCATGGTTGTGACAGATATGTTGCTGCTGGGCTCGGAGAAGCCTCACCCGAACTAGGCGAATATTAGATGTGTCCAGTCTCTGGCGGATTGCCAGCTCCTCATCACTCTTCTACTGTTTCCAGCGATTGATCTGGCCAGGAAAGCTTTCCTGCTATCTATCCAGGAGTGCATGTTCTCACGGACAACACAGCCTCCACGTGGTCCTGCAACTAGTAAGGCAGAGTAGGGTCCTGGCCGAGGAGAAACTATGTGCCTGGGAATGGCGGTACAAGCAGAACATCTTTCGGGTAGCCAACCTTCCTGCAGGTTCTAGGTGCCAGAGCCGATGAGCTTAGCAGGCTTTGGGAGCCTCTTCTAGAAGTGATGCATGCACCTTTGTGCCAGGAAGTTATAAATACCTTCATAGCTTAAATCCGGTTCACGCAAATGTTGCCTTTTTATCATTTCAGCAATAAAATAGTATGTAATCATATTTGCATTTTGTTTGGAAGAGGATAGGGCAGGGCACCAGAGTAAGAAAACATACCATGGTGATTCCAGAGTACTTTGTTCTTGTTCTCTGTCCTTCACAGCAGCCACCGGCCACCCCACTAAACTCGCACCAACCCCAGTTAGCATATATTCTGCTGCAACCGTAAGGTTGGAAAATATCATACAGGAGCTGGGAGTAGCGATTGGGAATGCACGCACAAGATGGAAATGTTCTGCAGAGGGAGTGATGATTGTGCATGAGGGCAGCAAAATTCTTTAAAGTGACAAAATTATTTTTGAGATGTTTTTATTCTCGTTATGTCTGCTGACACAAAGAACTCCAGAAACAGCTGTAAAGAAAAGGGAGCAAAGGGCTCACCATGAAGGTACTTTTTAATTTAACAGAAATCCTAACTGATTCATTGTGATTCCCTTTGTTTTCACAGTATTCTCCCAACATTGCCCTTGAAGCATATGCATTAAAAGCTACTGGCTTCCCTGGAATGATATGCACCGTTTTCCAGAAAGTGATGAACTCGGACCGCACTGGCCTCGACTTTGCAAGACGAGATCCAGATGGAAATTTAGATAAACAATTGAGTTTTAAGTGTAATATTTCAAACACTCTTTCCAGCTTGGCATTAAAGGTATTGTTTTTTGAGTTTAAAAAGTGCGTGAAAATTGTTTCTTAATGTTTTTATTTTTTTGGAGTTCATGTGTCATGTTTTTGTGTTAACATGCATGGTAAACATGGCTAGCATAGAGTTAACAGTGGCCTTTAAATTTCAGATTTGCTTGGGCAAATTATTTGTTGAATCTTTTGTATCCCAATTTTGAAAGAAAGTCAATAGCTTCACACCGACTCGAAGTCTTAAACATCTAAAATTAGCGCTCAGGAGAGACAGTGCTTCACCTCCTGAGTTAGTATACGCTTCTCTGATGATGAGTTAGTTATTTGTAAATCCACGCTTACAAGTGCACGTACAAAAAGATGCTGAATGCATCAGAAGTGTGAGTACAGTGTCGGCCTAAATAACATGGGCGTACAAAATGGCTATGATTAAACGCCTTGGCTTTTTCATTAAATGCAATATAACATGGCATTAATGATTGAAAAAGACAAATGAGTTCACACCGCAAAGCGTTTATAACTTTTTATAGAGCTGTTCCAGCATACCGGAAAAGAGCATGTATTGAATCCCTTACTTTGACGAATTAAATGTATTCTAATGACAAATTGGCTTTACAGATTGTTAAGGAGCATGGATTTCTCACCAAGCATAGTATAATCGATATCACCACAATGTATATTTGGTAATTGTTGGAAGCTGGCTTTATGTGATATATCAAAAATCTGATATACTGTGTAAAGAGTATAGGGATTCCCTTATGAGCGGAAGGGGGCTTGCTATGCAATCCCAAAGTGCTCTATTAGAACGTAGTGTGGTAGAGCAGTCTTAGGCTTAACACAGAGGAGTTCAAGACATTTGCAAATACACACCAGGATTAATAAATGACACACACGACTCAAGAAGGGGGTCCACACCAATTTATAAAAATGCCAAGTATCTTTATATATGTGTATGCATAAGAGGATAATCGTTCAGGTAGATACGTTTTTAGATACGTTTTTATGTATGAATTCTTCTCACTTTTAAAAAGTGGACATGTGCAATTTCTGAGTTCTGCAATGTTATCCTGTGGAGGGAAGAACAAGTTCTGCAAACTGGTATAGTACAGCGACTTACAAGACCAATCTCCAGGAGTTAGGTGAGTTCAAGGCAGAACCAGCAGCATACCACCAGCACGAGGGCGGCTGGATGCAAGGTGAAAACAAGCATTGGCATAGCCATTAGGTCTCACCTTTGGCACCTTGTAAGTGTTTAGTTATGAAGCACAATATCCTTGGTGCAACAACATTAACTGTTGCATGGCTAAACACTTTTAAGGACCCAAAGGCGAGACCTATTGGCTATGCCAATGCTTGTTGCTATGGAGTCACAGAACAGTACTGCTCTGATGTCAATATGATTGTGATGTTGTAATTGTACAGTAAACCGTTATCCGGTGGATACATTTAACTCAATATCACTAGCTTGTCCTTTTAAATTACAGTTTGCTAACTTGGAGTTTGCCGTTTCATACAGCGTTTACTTTTACCCAGCCCAATTGCGCTCCTTTATTACCTCAAACATGCGGCTTTAAGTTAAACAGATCTCATAGGAGACACCATAACCCACTAAACCACCTTAAAACAAGGTGCAAAATCAATAGTTCATACAAAATTCATATCACGACACACACAATTGGTATTTGATAGCTTTACAAGCAAACACGCTTTTTCAGGTCGGTGCCACAGATGAATATATTTCCACCTGGGCTCCCTGGCTCTCAAACACCCAAGCACAGTGCATAGTGGAATGGGCAAAGAGAAAAAGATTATTTTCTTTTTTAATAAGGGCTTGTTTCAATGTTTGCTATCAATATCAACATGTACAGTCATGCTTCCTTGACAGCAGTGACCTATGTATGGGCTTTAAGACCAGACATATTAAATGTCAGGCAACATCAAGCAGCTACAGAAACCCCACCACCTGAAAAAAGGAACGGGATATTAAAAAAACATGGCAAAGCACATTTACCAGTGCTGGTCAATGCGTTTATTTTGCTTGCTAACTTGGGTACTCGCAGACGGAAATGTACACATTGTAGTGGACTATTTTCTCATTTTGGTTAATATGGATGAGCAAATGCATCATGCGCATTTAAGCAGTTCTATAAAAGTGCGCCTCTCCTGCTTGGGACGGATTTGCAGAATGTATTATTCAAAGTATATGCTTTTGGAATGTGGTAATTTGAAAACATGAGCAGCGCCATCTGGGTGACACTTGCCACTGCAAAATATAGATTGCAGCGCATTTCTGCTAAAGGAATTAGCGAGAGGTTGATAGCCACGGGGAAAAAATATATATAAATATATATCTCGCCGCTGCTGGTCAGCAATAATCTAACCACTCACTGGGGATTAGGCGCATGGCTTAGCCTTCTGGACGAGACACTACCAAAGGGCAGGGTGTCTTCTTATCAGAGAAATGCTTCTGGAGCCAGTCTCACTACAGGACAGATTAATTTCATATTCCTATCTGCAAGGCAACAAAGGCTGGCAGTAATGCGATAATGCCAAAGAGCAAAGGGTGTTAAACCCCCCCTCGCATTAATGCATTGTATATAGTAAATAATCAGACCCATCCAAATTGTGATTTTCCCACTCATCTAGAACCATTAAAATCCAGGTTAATGCGGAAGAATCCTTTGCTGGGTTTTAAGCGATCAAAAGGATCTCTTTTATTTGCATGATTATGATATTGTTGGCCGCTCCCTATGGTATAATGTGTGTCCAGATACTAAGGCATTGAAACGCAGGTCACTGGCTGCTCGCCCATGGTAAACACTGAACTCACTGCTTGCCCACCGCCTCGTCGTTCGGAGAATTAAAAGAGCTGCTTCTACTATTCTCTCTGCTTTTCCGGCTCTTGCGTGTACTCTCCTTAAGTTGTCATGATCTGTTTCTCTGGTACCAGGGGCTCACCTAAATACCGAATTTAGGGGTGTTAGGGAAGTGTAGGGTAGTATCCAATAGGCTACTGACCCTTGGAGTAACTACGCCCCCTATATGACCTCTTCCTGTGGGAAGTGGGCATAACCATGGTCCAGAATTCCTAAGTATGCCATCACAAAGATGGCTCCTTCTGAAAAATCGTGTCCACCACACAATAGCCCACCCTATAGATGGTACTAGCCTGGAGGTGGCACACCTACCTGACTAGCTAATTTTCCCAGCTGTCCAGGTGCCAATGGGGCTCTAGACAGGGGCGTGGCTTTTTCACCTGTGAGGGGAGACAGATTTGCATTCCAAAGGCAGCAGCTTCTTAGAAGCTTGCTGGCCCAAGGTGGCTAATCAGTAGGTCATCCAGTGGGAAAGGGGTGGTACACCCTCTTCCCAGACAGGCTTTTGTTCTGGGTCTCCTCAGAGCAAAGGCTCTCACCCTAGAAGGTCAGAACAGTGTCTCGGGTGGCAGGCTGTTAGAAACCAGTCAGCAAGTACACCAGAGGCTGGTAAGTTTTCACGGAGCTCCTTTAAGGTGCCCTCTGGGTGCATGTATTGATAAATCGGACACTGGCATCAATGTGGGTTTACCAATACGAGATGTTTGATACCAAACATCCCTATTTTCAGTGAAGCCATCATGTAGTTGGGGAACTCGTTTTCACCAGTGTCCAGCACGTCTTAAGATGGCTTCCCTGAACACTTGACTTGTACCTGCAGTAGTAGGACTGACCAGCAGAGGGGGCATATCTGCTTATGCAGGTATGCCCTCACATGTAATATTTAGCACCCTACCTTAGGGCTGTTAGGTCTGCTATGGGGGCGACTTACAAATATGCTTTGTTAAAGACCTGGCACACAGGGATGTGTGACATGTTATGTTTTCACTTTTGCCTGCATCAATACACGCATCCTGTAATGGCAATCTTGCATGTGCTTGGTGAGGGACCCTTGGGGTGACACAAATCATGCTGCAGCCCTTAGGGGTCCTCTTTAGTACCTCCGGCACTAGGTATTAGGATACTATTTACTCTGGCCCTACAGAGGGTGCTGAAGGTTTTGCCAATTGGGGAAACAATTTTACAGTTTTGGGAAAGGGCTCTGGTCCTGCGAACCTGGTTAGAAGGAACCCAGTGCACTTCCAGTAGATATCGCATCATTTACAAGGCACCAGTTTGATTGCTCAATAGGTTTGATCTGTGGCGTTCCCTAGGGTTCTATTCTAAGCCCAACTCTTTTCAACTTTTACATATCCCCATTAGCCTCTCTGATAATAAGGATTTGGGTTGTCACTGATGTCATATGTAGATGACAGCCCAATTTTCGTGTTAGTGGCTGAAGTAACAAAGACAGCAGGAAATTTCCATAATTGTACGCAAAAGGTGAAGAATTGGATTTGCAATAATGCCCTTAAGTTAAATGAAGACAATACTGAAGTAATCTTCTTCAGTCCCCGATCTATACCAAAGTTGCCAAACTGGTGGCCTAAATAGCAAGGAGGTGCAGCGACCCCAATGCCAACGGGAAAGAGCCTGGGAGTAATCATTGACTCAGAATTAAAGATGAACAGAAAGGTCATCCAATTCTGAACATCATGTTTTATGTACCTAAAGCTTCTACAGAAGGTGCTACCTTTATTTCTTAAGCAGACTCATAGACCTGTGGTCCCGACGTTGATTCTTTCGCACCTGGACTACTGCAGTACTCTGTATGTGGGACTCCAGATAAAACGTATGTTACGCCTCCAAATAATTCAGAATTGGGCAGCCAAACTTTTAGCAGCGAGTCAATAGTATGAGTTTGCATCAGATACTAAGAAAGAGCTACATTGGCTGTCTTTCAATCAGACTGCACTTCAAAATAGAGTCAAATTCTGTGCACATTTTTCAAAACTGGTCTAGTGAGTGTCTAATGTAAATTAGCCCAATATCAACTGAGAAGAATGCTGAGCCCAAAAGACCTTCATCTATAAGTGTTCCTAAATTTAAGCTGGAAAGAAAGGGAGGTAGATTTTTTTTCAGTCTTGGCTCCTTAACTATTAAATAACATGCCTTTAAGTCTCAGGTCAGAAGCAAACCATTGAAGATTCTGTAAACTCAAAACTAAAAATGTAGTTATTACAAATGTCGGACAAATGAGTTCAGCACAAGGACACCCTTTTCGGGTACTCCATTTTGCACTTTATAAATACAAGTCATCATCTCGCATGATTAGGAGAGTGAGTTTGACAGGCTTTTGGCATATATGTCTAGTTTTACTCTATAAGCATAGGACAACATGATCTATACATCATTGACCTTTTGTGTCAAGACATATCGGATAAAAAGGCCCTATTAGGTATAATTATGTAGACATCAACATTTTTAACTAATATGGGTTGGCCAGTTTCAGGTGTGCACATGGCTTTGTATGAAATCTATTGCTGAATTTACTACTATGTATTAGTATGCTTGATAAAATTAAACAATGTTTTCATCTGCAGACTGGGAAAACATAAGAACGCATCTTAGGAATTGGGTTTCATTTTCCTGGCAATATTGCTTTTTGGTTTTTTCCGCATAAAACATTTTATTTGTATATTTTGTTTCGTCACAACGATACAATGGTTTGCATCTCCACCTTAGTACATATATCTACGTCTGTCCCACACATCTTTCTTAGACCATTGCCAAATCCTTCCTGTAGATTGTGCCTCAGGTCAGACCTTGTGCACTACCCCTAGGGAGTGCACAAGTTCCCTCGGGGACCCTAGGGTTATGGTTATGGAATGATCATTCCATAACCCTTTAACCTAATTCCTCACAGACCGGAATCTGCCTGAATTCCTTGGTACTGGCCGCATTCTCTCCAGATTCTACCATGTTTGAATGGACAGTGGCAGTGACAGAACCATATACACTGGCAGTGTTTATGGGTCGTTTGTAACTCATGCAACTAGCCATACCCATCTTCCACTTCTCCAAAGGTGGGCTTCCGTATCCAGTGTTTCTTTTCTTTATTAGGTTTCTCAGTGAGTAGTGCTAAAAACTGCTGGCTTTTAAATGGCATTCCGCAGTGTTGAATGGCATCTTTCAAAAAAAAATCTTAATATCTTTGTTTTGTCTCTGAATTACCTCAGTGTTATATCTACTAGAAATGTCACGTCAGCCACATATATCACAGCATGTATTTACTTCGCTTTGCATAGAAAATGTAGAAATGTGTGCGATTTAGTTTTGCTTTCGTAACAACGTGAATTCCTTTATTTTCCAGAATACTGTTGTGGAAGCTTCTATCCAGCTGCCTTTTGCTCTTTTTTCACAAAAGGAGAAAAGAGAAATTCAGCCTCTGGATGAATCGGTATGTAAGCTTCAGCTGATTGCCTTCCGGAATGGGAAGCTTT
This sequence comes from Triturus cristatus, assembly GCF_964204655.1. Lineage (NCBI taxonomy): Eukaryota > Metazoa > Chordata > Amphibia > Caudata > Salamandridae > Triturus > Triturus cristatus. The sequence goes on from NC_140582.1 coordinate 946,503,901, forward strand.
TTCCTGCTACTGGAAATTCAACAAATTTGGCTGATGATGGGAAGCGAAGGACAGTAGTTACTCCTGTCATACTCGCTAAAATAGGTTAGTTTCTAATTGTAATAGTGTAACAGAACATTTTTACAGTCTGCACCCATTTTTTAAGTTGCGTATGAACTTAATATACATCATGGTTCTTTCTTTATACAGATTTATTCATGAATGTATGTGTTGTGCTTCTTATTAACCTTTTACATTTAGAGACAAGGGCATGCACAGTTATAGCTTCAAGGTTCTTTCAGTTGTATTTGACATCCTTCAAAGGGAAATAGCCATCTTTTAGTAACATAGGACAACATACACAATGTAGATAGACTAGTGTCCCTTGCTTCTGCAAATGACCCACATTATGAATGTAGAAGACCTGGAAATTCTGGATTGACAGTTTTGAAGCTCTCTTGTCAATTATCCTGTGGAGCAAACCACTTTGTATTACCTTGGTAAAAGTTAGGTGCCTGTTTGCTTTTAAAGAAAAGTCTGATTTCAGGTAAGGATGCAAATTGGTTTCTTTGGATCCCTTAAGAAACATCATAAAATCCTTTTTGAGATGTTGATGAGGGAAAAACACGATCTGGTTTCTATTTCTATCTATCTTCTGTATCTTAGAGCCTTTAAGAAAAATGTAAAACGCTTTCTACAGTGTAAAGACAACATTCCTAGTGCAGAATTATTTATGTTCGTTAAAGTCCCTGTGGAATGTCAAACTAAGGTCTCATTTTCTCAATGTGATTCTTTACTTTGATATTCTATATCAAAAGTTAAAAAACATATATGATATTGCTGAACAAATGTTGAACTTTAAAAAAAATTCACATAATGGGGTTCTCCATTATAGAATCTTTTTATAGAATGACATGCTGGACTTACCCCCTCTTGTCTGGGAATCTTTTCAGCACTTCAAACAATACCGGCATGTTAATGTTATGGAGTACCCTAAATTAGACTATCAGCTTTCTTGTTCAGGCCTGAAACTCTTTCTGTGCGTTGGGTTTCTTCTCTTCTCAGCTCTGCTCCCTCTAGAGGTCATTATTCTTAAAGATGATCTCCCACATGGGTTCCCACACACATGTGTTTGTTGCAGGGATTCTGCTCATGCACAGAACTATCGCAGGAAACCAGGACCTCAGTGAATTGTGGTGTACCAAAATCTCACCTCAGAACCCAGAACCCCTATCCGACCAGCATCAGTGTCCCATTCGTTATCCGTATTATCTCGGAGGTCCCAATATATAGACCACCCAGAAAAAGCGACTTAGAGTAGTCTCAGGAATGGTGGGAATCAGAAATACCTGTTCGTAATTATTCTCATATCAGTCCACAACAAGAGTAATCAGAGACACGGTAAAGTTTAAAAGGTTTATTTTATAAACTACGTGTCCTTAGATGCAGTACTTTGGCTAACATAAGCAGACAAATGATTAAAATCAAAACCATCAGCATTGTTACAATACCATAGAAAATGAAAGGAGAAATCATAATATGGTGACAGTGGAATACAGCCACCTTCCTTTCGCTAGTAAACTAATATTATTAGACTAGTAGAAGGTCTCTAGGCTTGAATGGGGAACCCCATACCGTAAAGATCAGCCTAGTGGAATCACATCACAGGATCAGGTGTACTCTGCTCCTGGGAAAGCTCTTCTTCTGAATGTGTGTAAAGCATGCAGTCTGCAATATTAAAAGCACTCGACTTTCAGGTATTTGCAGCTGCGTGCGTGTTATGGCTAAATAGTGGGCCGATCAACCTGAACTCAAAAACATGCATTGTCTGGCGACCCAGACTGTTTCTTTACACAATGTTCAGACCAAGGTCGCAGCGCACGTCTAGGGATGTGAACAACCGACAGTTCTCATGTGAAGAAAAAGGCGAGCAAGCAGTTTTCAAATAATAACATGTATCTGCAGTGTCGTGTGCAAAGGCAGCAAAAAGTGGCAAGATGGCTTTCTAACATCTAACGCGCTTATGCCAACATAGCAATGTATGTATCTAAATCGCAGCCCTCACTACATGCTGTGTGAGCGAATGTAGGAAGCTGGCTATATATATGGTTGTGCACGGTAACAACCTAGCAGCAATGAGTCCAGTGGTTCCCCAAAAGTGTACAGGGCTCAATGCAAATCCCAAAGTGCTCAATTAGTGATAGCGTGGGGGCAGAAGCAATAGCCCTAACACAGAGGAGTGTAAGACATTTATTGTAGAACAGTGATCAATAATAGACACACAACTCAAGGAGATCCAGACCAATTTTAGAAAGTTATACTTTTTTTGTACTTTATTTTAAGACCAGGATCTTCACAATAATCTAAGTATGTTTTTAATTAAAAACAGGTAAGTACTGCACTTACAATCCTAGTCTTCGGAGTCAAAGGTCAGCAAGTGCCAAGGGTCAGGTGAGTACCAAAACTGCACCACATGCGGCACAGGGGCTGCCAGGTGCACAGGTCAAAACTAGAGTTCAGTCCATTGCTTTTCAATGGAGACTGGGGAGTTCCTGGAGCCACACTGCTTGCGGTAGGTAAATCAGTTGCAGGAGCCAAGCTTTTGGGGTTAGCACGGGCTGGAGGGGGGCAAAAAGAAGCACAAAACATACACACAGGCGTGACTGGGTGCTGGGTGCTGGGTGCAATTTCGACATTGGGCGCCTAATGCTTTTCAGTTGTGATTCTTCTTTTGGCAAAGAGGCTTCAGGCGTGGCTTTGGAGGTTGCAGAAGGATGACCAACAACAGAAGAAGTAAGTAGATATGTAGGGGGTCATAGGGGCACTGTCTGTTCAGCTCACCAAGGCCCAGGGGCTTCGGTGCAGGGGTACCTTTCGACATCAGATTCTTCTTATCGGAGCCGGTCCCGGTGAGATTCTGGATTTACATGCATGCACCGTCATGGGGATCAGGAGAGGTCAGCCAACACTGGACACGAGGTCAGGATCGCTGGTGAGATTTCACTGCACAGGTGTGCCACTCCGACCAGGCCGTGGGCATCGTTTATATAGTAGACAGGAAATACGGATCTACCTGGATCCGGGGCCCTTGAAGCTTGTTTTGTCTTGGAAAGATCCGCTGTCCACAGAAGATTAAAGTCTTTCTCGAATGCGACAATCTTCCCAAGGTTTTCAGAGGTCTCTGGCTGCAAGACTGGTCCCAGGTTCGCAGAAGCTGGAGACAGGCCAGTAGGGCTGGTGCCAAAGCAGTCATAGTCTTAATTGTGACTACACCCTCTATTGGGGGGGTCATAGACCTAGCCCTGATTCAAAGGGTCTCTCTATCTTCAAGATGGCGAGGACTGAAAGATGTGCTTCGCCTCACCTCCCCCACCTTAGGGGTGGTGTTAGCAGAGGTGGGCACACCTATTCTTCTAACTTTTCAGTTGGTTTTGCCCACCCAAAGTGGGGGTGTGAACCTGGGGCTGACATCTGCTGCTAGCAGCAGAGGCTGAGGGGTGTATTACTAAGGTTGCATGCCTTTGAAGCTTCCCCCGTCGAGCACTGGCCCATCCTGGGGGAGGAGGTGTGACTCCTCTGCCCAGGATATGCATTGTTTCTGGATCAGGGGCTCTCCACCCAGGGGTTCAGAATTATCTCTGGTGGCGACTGGCTGCCTGCGGCCGGTCAGAGACTACACCAAGGTTGGTAGGTTTTTAGGGGGCACCTCTGCGGTGCCCTCTGGCTATATGGTACAAAAAAAAAACACAATGGCATCAGTGTGGATTTATTGAGAGTAGTTTGGCACCAAACACTCCTGTGTTCAGTGGCGCCATCATGGTGCTGGGGAACTCAAGATGTCAAGTTTCCAGCCCATGTACTATGACTTCACTGGCACTTACAGTATTAAGGAATGGACCTCAGTACAGTAGGGGCATTACTGCTTATGCAGATATGCCTTCACCTGTTGCATAGTGCACCCTGCCTTAGGGCTGGGAGGCCTGCTGGAGGGGTGGCTTACCTATACCATCAGACAGCACTTGCTGGCATGACATCCAGACAGGGTGCCATGTCAACTATGTCGTTTTTCCTCTTACAAGGGCTTACAAACTCCAAGGGCAGTGGCAAGTTCCCAAGGAGTGGATACCAGGGGCCCCTCTTCAGCTCCTAGGCCCTAGGTACTTAGAGTACCATTTACTAGGGTGTTATGGGGGCAGAAGTGCCATTTAGGGAATTTGTAGAGAAGGAGCACTGGCACAGGGGACCTGGTTGGCAGGGACCCGGTAGACTACATTTGAAACCACATCAAAACCAGGTAAAAAGTGGGAGCTAAGCATGCAAAAAGAGGCACTTTTTCACAAACACTTTTTGTAGCCTTTTTTCCATCTCTTAAAGGCAACCCCATATCCAAATCTGGCATAGCCAGATGTATATTTAAATGTATTCAAACTTGCTTCATTAAAGCCAAAATACCTTTACCTGTTACTCCCAGAGCACGTTCCACTCATAAAAAGGGAGCTTATGGATTTTTTTAGGAAATAATCCCATAGCTGACATTTGTAAGGCAGCTACATGGCCTACCCCACACACATTTATCAAACATTACCGTGTGGATGTTTTGATTGCCAACAAGCCAATGTAGGGAAGGGAGTGCTATGTACTCTTTTTCAAACTACTGCAACTCCTACAGGCTAGCCACTGCTTTTTAGGAAGGACTGCTTCACAGATCATGTGCATCTGTTATCGAATGGATTATATTACTTACCCTGTAAGCATCTGTTCGTGGCATGTAGTGCTATTGATTCACATGCACCCTCCCTCCTCTCTGGACGCCTGCGGCTGTTGCTGTTACATTTTCATACTTATGTGAAACATTTGTATATCTTTGTTCTTGCACCCTTCTTATACTCCTTTCTCACCCACCTACCGTAAAACAAACTAATAAAGGAGCCGATGCCCATGCAAAGTATCACCGAGAAGTAGGAATCTCTCGATCATGTAACTCGAAATTCTTTTTCAAAGAAAAACTACTTGCACAACTCAAAATCCTACAGATGGCAGGAGTAGGCAGAGCATGTGCATCTAAAGCACTGCATGCCTTGAACAAATGCTTACTAGGTAAGTAACATAATTCTTTTAATTCAATGTACATTTACTGTTGCCTGCATATTTTAAAACCAGTCTATCCGAGGTAGTGTTTCAGTGGATATTAGAGTTCTAGTTTGTGGGTTTGTGGTAGATGGTGGACAGCATGGTGTATATTCTGGCTTGCATTACACCTTGCAAAGGGTCCATAGAGTTCAATGAATTGTTGTTTTTGATTTTTGAATGTGTGTGATGAAATAAAGCAATGTTTCTTCTACTTTTGTAACCTATCAGCCAAGTTCCCACAGTCCAGGAAAAATTATATTATAATTTGCCATGTATATGAATATAATGTTATTCTTTTCTTTTTTTAGATGGTCTAAGCAGAGAAACACAACAAATTCCTATCAACGTGACTCTCCGTCGCATTGCCCATGGATCAGACGCTGTTGCTGCACAGTGGGATTTCGATTTGCTTAATGGACAAGGAGGATGGAAATCTGATGGGTGCCACATTTTGTTTTCAGATGAAAATATCACCACTATTCAGTGCAACTCCCTCAGTAACTATGCAGTGTTAATGGTATGAAAGAACACATTGTACTAAATGTATATTGCTTTATAATAAGTATGTCTAACATGTATGCACTTCAGAAACGTCATAAGCAATACATGCAGTTTCACATCGGGCACTGTACATTATAGGACAAGATTGAAGACAATGCATGATTCGTATTTGAACTACATAGTTTCATTAAGTCCACATGTGTACAATTTGATTTCTGATATTTACAATTACATTTCATATATTTACATTTTAAGTGCAGAGTTTAAGCAATTTGCCAAGACTCACACAATTTCCAGGCAAGGGCCGAGGCTGGGATTCAAATCCAGTTTCCAAAATTGGCAGGTTACCACAAGACCACATCTCCTTCCATCTCTCCCAGGAAAATCCTTGCTCGTTGACCTTTTAAATAGAATCTAGAACCTACATGTGCCCTGTCATTTATCTTAAATATTACATAATTCTTTCTGTGGTCCGTGTATGTGGGCTGTGTGAGGGGGTAGACAATGTTACGGCTGAATAGTGCATCAAATTTCCCATTTTCTGAGCCTTATGTACCCCATGTATTTTGTTTTTTAATATTTTGAAATCTGATTAAATGTTTTTGTAAATGGTAGTGATTTAAAGATATTAAGCACCTTTCCTTCATAGCTCTGGTAATTCAGTCCAGATGCAGCAGCATAGGAAAAAATACAGGACAAACAGGAATTGAAATCATACAATAATGAAAAATCTAGCATCAAACCTCTAACAGACTAAACTAACATTCCGAAGGGGGCAGGGCTAAAGCATCATAATTAAAAAAAATCTTTTTGATTAAATGTGAACTTTTTTCTTGGGAAGGAGAGCAAATAGTAGGCCATAAATTATTGCCTGACATTGTAATTCATGTATAAAGGCAAAGGGAGTTCCGTTATTGTATTTTATATAAATTCTAACAAAGCATAAAAACAATTAAAGCAGAAAAATATGTCCAAAATGCAAAAACAAGTGAAGCCATTGCTCTTCTCTCCTAACCAGGCTAGTTCACTTGTGGGGGTTTATTTGAATAATATTAAATCCGCGTACATGAAATGAAGCTGCTCATTGAACAGTTTGGTTTGAAAAGACTGTCAGAAATTTTAGCCAAAACTTTACAGTGATTCATGCTTTTGAAAAGGCATAGATATAAAATACTACAAATAATCAGCCTGTTTGTGATTTGTATGTAGTTACCAAAAAACAAACAGCAAATCAAACCAATAGCATTATCTAAAAACTAACCTAAGAGCAATAAGTGGAAATGCCTATGGAAAGAAAAATGAACACTCCCACAAAAGCAAGTCCGTAACAGTCTTGTGAAACTCCAAAGATTGAGTTCCATAAAAGAGCAAGTTCATCCCGCATCAGCTCTATCTGAGACCTGATCCAACAGCCTAAGGTTCAGGGAATGCAGTTTTCCACAGACCATGTTTTTGGCGTTTCTCCAAAACCACTTTCCCTTTCTCCATTCTCAGTCTAACTTGTATATAATCCCTTCAGTTCACTCGACAAGCCCTGCAGCTGAACGACATGAGGCTGCCTTAGTCTGCAGGAGGTCAAGTACAAACATAACCCCCAATCTCATAGACCTTGTAATTTATAAAATTCCTATTTTTTTAAAGCATTCCTTACTTTTTACTGTTCTGTTTTGGTGATAGGTATTTGAGGTTTGGTCTTGTTATGATCAATGCTATACCAGGTGAACAACCGAAAGCTTCTTCAGATAATATTTAAATCCTAGATTGAAAAGGTATTTTAGGGCCAAACTCTTGTTCCAACTCCCATCTTTCTTTTTGCTTTAACAGAAACACCAATGCATTTGAAGGAGGGGTGGGAATGTAAAATTGTGTGATAAAATATATTAAAGGTTCACTGCTTGCAAACAGAATTGACTCATGCAGCTCCGCCTCATAGTAAGGTTTGAGATGATACCAGCAATGACTGGCCTGCAGACCGCTTTTCGGGGATGTTACATATTTCGAGCAAAAAGTGCCACATATCACTCACCATTGTAATTTGTTGAAAACATATGGTCCAATACTAACTTTTTACCAATGTAAGTGTTTTCTAATAAATAGCCACATTCAACGATAAATCTTGCATACATTCTGAAAAATTAGGCATACTCTGTAGCAGCCGACATAAAGGAAATTTTGTGTTGGTACCCTATTTTTACACTGTAACTGTGTAGATGATCCTGTTCCAAACAAGAAAATGGTGCTTCTTTTGTTTGATTCTTTTTATTGAATGAAAACAGACTTGCAAGATCCTGATCCCAGGCCTGGATGCATGAAGGTTTTCTAGACTAGTCCTCCATCATCAACGGCTTGCACAACCTTGAAAAAGGTTTAGCTCTTGAGGGTTGTGCAATGATAGCTTTTGTCGTGGCCAAATACAGTGAGCTTAGTTTGCACTTCTTTGTGTTGCTGATCCATTTAATTTGTCTATAAATATGAGTGAATAAGTAACAAATAGAGCACAAAAGCTACCCTCACTAGAGTTTGTTACTGGATAAAATGCAAGGCCTAGTCATCTAAAAAAGCGTCCCTATTTAAAAAGCACGTTTTTTAGTCTCAAACAAAAATTAGAGATTGAGGGAGCTAAAATCAAGTCAATAGGAAGTAGGTTCCAATGTTTAGCAGCTTGAAAAATGAAAGCACCTCTACCAATTCTGCTGCGATTAATCTTTGGGAATAGTCAAAAAAGTCAATGGCAGAAACATATCTCTTACTAGAGGATTACTTGCATGCCTCAAATGGCAAAGGTGGCCCTTTGGTATAAAACTATCTCAATCTCCGCACGTTTCTTGTTTCCCATTTAAGACACACTCTGCTTTTGGATGTCAGTAGAAGTCTGGGTAACCGAGGACTTTGGTCCAAGTAGTTGGGAGAAATGAAGCCTCCTTCTTTTTTACTGCTGTCCTCCAACAATTTGCTGCTGTAACCATATATTGTAGTATTGACTCATGGGTTGATCCTAAATTCCAAATGAGCCTCACAATAGGTGCGGTAGTGAGTTAGTATCAAAGCATTGTTTCTTTGTGACTCCAATCATCTGTGTGCCTGTTCCATCTTGTTATTTTTGTCCGTTGTATAGGCGGATCCCTTGTGGTTTTTTTTGGGGGGGGGAGGACCTATTTAAGAGGCCGCTAATCCCAAGTGACCCACCCACTGCAGATCTGTCCCATAAGACAGAGGAGGTCATCGGGTGGCCTCCTTAGTTTTGAGGTGGAGGCCCCTCAACCCATTGGCTGGCAGTGGATGCACCCAGGAGTAATAGTTGCTGCCTTTTTCATTGAAATTAAGCTCACCACATCTGGGTTTTTGTTTGTTTGTTTGTTTTTTAACCAATATGGTTCATGAACCTGATGAGCATGGTTTTTGCAACAATGATTCCAAATATAGGAACGTCTCTGGGGGATGTCGACCATCAGGGCAGCAGTCATTAGGGTAACCCTCGACTGACCGTGCACAACATTTTAGTATGAAACAGCGCGTTTAAGATTGAGGATGGCTGCTGCTTACAGAAAAACAGCACCACCAGCTCCTTCCCCCCTTTTTAGGTCCTTTGGAAGACCTGTATCCTCTTCTGTGGGCGTTTGACACTCCCTCGATTGTCATTGGTTGCTATGTGTGGCATTCTGAAATGCTGGCTTTAGATTGGTGTTTATAAGTCTTTGTCCCTCCTTTCTGTGTGCGATCTGCTCCATGGCAATTTCACTAATGGTTTATTTTGATATTTCCATCCCGCAGGAGGAGGCAATGTCTGGCGCATGATTAGTGAAAGCGCTCGGCAGGGGAAGCTGCTAAAAGAAAAAAACATAAATGCAGAGGCTTGTGAATGCCAGTGCTTTAGGACAGCCAGTGCAATACCCTGGCTTACCGTCCGGCTGCCCTTTCAGCCCAATGGCCATTGCACGCCTGCCCCTCTGCACCGATCTGTCCTCTGCATAGCCCTGGGAGTCCCTTAACCCCTCCCAAGCTCATCCACTGTCCTCCAGGCGTCGCTGCTACCGATACAACATCGGACGCCGGCCTGCTCCTGCCCAGAGCCCTTCTACCTGAAGCTGCCGGCCGTGAGCACGGGTCCCAAAGCGAGCCCCATTGTGCATGTTTTGTGGAGCAAGCTAGTCTCTCGCTGCAACCCTGAACCCAGATCATCCTCCAGGGAAATTCGAGGTATCTAAGCTGTCCGGGATGTGGTGGTTCTGGGTCCAGGCTGGAAGAGACCTCCCAAGGGTGTGGCCGTCAAACATGTTCGTTCATTGCACTTGAAAATTCAAAACTTACCTGTGGCTTTTCTCGCATTCAGGCGGAGCAGCTATGAGTGTGAATCACACTCCAGCAGACTGCTCTACAGGGGAATCAAGAACGTAGTTTGCTGCTCGTACATTTTGCACACAGTAAGTGCTGGGGAAGGCCGTGCACTGCCTTTATGGTTTTTTTTGTATTAATTTGTGTGCATGCCTTGATCAATCAGACTTGAGTATTTCTTTACGATCCATTTGGTGAGCTGAATCGCCCCTCTCCTTCGTTCTGGATTTCTTTGCTTAGGTCTTCATCGCTTCCACCCGCCTGCCTGCTTTGTCTGCTCTCTATTGGTGCGCGAACCCCTCAGACGTCTTACATAATCACATCAAATTTGAGCTGTTTGTTGCTTTTCACTAATGCTATCACAGAAATATTAACACTCGCCTCCCATGCAGGTGTTTGTTGCAACACATTGGGTTAAAAAGTGAGGCTGGCTGGGCTGGGGGTGGGGTGTTGGGTGGGTGGGTGAGGAAACTACAGATTCACCTTCCCCAGGCGCCCTAGGAGCACAAGTAGAGAGCCATGCTCAATGCCATCAAGGATGCTGCTTCCAGTTCTAGCCTTTTCTTATTAATCAACTCTACGGCTGTGATCATCAAATTAGTGCAATGGAAGCAAACTAAGACTGCAACTGTCAGAATGCAGCCTGTATTCAAGGCCCAAACTGGTTGTCAGCCAGGTCATGGTGTGAGGTGGTAATACGTACCACTGCCCTCATATGTGACGTCATCGATGAGGCCCCATTGGCTGGCTGTACATCTGTTGTTGGTGGTTCTGACCCACGCCCTCCCAGCTTTTTAGAAGGAGCAGTCCTTGAACCTTTCCCAATTTTTCACTGGTGCTGCCAGAAAAATAAGGATAGAAGATAGTAGAGGAAAGGGTTTTGGTTCTTCTTTTAATATAGAAACAAACTCCCTCAGGTTGGTATGCTTTGCTGGTGACATCTAAAGCTCTAACGTCAGATGTACGTCTAAATGAAACCAGACATAGGAGGGTTGTGAGCATGTAAGAGAGGTTTTTTTAAACGACAAATATTGATTATCACCCCAGTTCTCTAGAATTTGAAGAATCAACTTAACATCCCAAAGAGAGGTGTACTTGGGTAAAGGTGGTTTGAGGACCCTTATGCTTCTCATAATCTTCCTTGTCAAAGCATTTTGACCGACAGGCAATCCATCTATCATGCAATGACCGGCACAAATGGCCGCTCTATAAATGTTTATTGTCCTATAAGATAAACCTGACTCAAATAATTCTGTTAGGTAATTTATTACATGGACTACATTAGTTCAAATGGGATTGATACCCCATTGAACACAACAACAAATCCATTTATTCCATGCCAGTCTAAATGCCTTTCTCTTGCCAGGTGCCCATGACTCAGATATGAGTCTGAAAGCATTTGACGAAAGGCCAGGGATTTCCCATTGTCTGCAGAATTCTTCCATGCCATCAGTGAGGGATCCTTCTTCTATCAGATGATGGATTTCTCCTCGAGGGCCTAGGAGTAGGGTCTCAAAGTGGGGTATTAGTAAGGGGAAGTCTATTGACATTTCCAGAATTACGGGGAACCATGCCTGGGATCTCCAAACTGGAGTTACCACTACTACTGTTTCCTTGAATCTGCGTGTTTGTAGGAGAAACCTGGGAAGCATAACAAATGGAGGGGAGGCATACGGCCTTAGACCTCTCCAGTTTTGAAGGAAGGCGTCCACCCCAGCTGCTTGAGGGTCCAGCAGAAAAACTGTGTCAGTTGAGTATTCAATTTGTCCGCAAAGAGGTCTATGCTGAAAGGACCCCATATGTGTTGGATGTTTAGGAATATCTCCCTGTTCAGTCTCCAGTTGCTGGAGTCTCTGAAGTTCCTGGAGAACCAGTCTGCCACTCCTCTGCTCAAACCAGGAATGTGTTGAGCTACAACTGAAATTCCTTTGCTCAAACAATAACCCCAAAAGTCCTTTGCTTGGTCCGCTAAGTCTTTGGAATGTGGTCCTCCCTTCTTACTCATACATTGGACTGCTGAAATGTTGCCCATGCGAAGCACTGCACAACATTTCATCTTTTCTTGAGTGAAACTGCGGACTGCAAATAAGCCCGCTAAGAGTTCCAAGCAGTTGATGTGCATGTTCCTCTCTTGGTCTGACCAACGTCCCCCTTGGAATAATTTCCTCATCTCGCTCACCAACCCTCTAGGCTTGCATCTGAATCTATCACCATTTCGGGTTCCTCCCCGAAGATTGCCCTCCCGTTCCACGCTTGAACGTTCTTGAACCACCATTCTAATTCCTCCCTTGAGTCCTGATCTAGGGATAGGGTTTGAGAGTAAGATTGGTTTATGTGAAGGTATCTTTTTTTTGTCTTTGGAGGGCTCGATAATAGAGTGGGCCCGGGAATATGGCTTGGATAGTTGAGGATAGGAGGCCCAGGATTCTCTCGAAGATCTTTAGTGTAATAGTCTTCTCTAGTAAGACCTTCTTTATTTCTTTCCGTAATTTTTTTAGTTTGTCTTTCGGTAAGCGTAGCTCTGTGTGGAGGGAGTCTACAATGAACCCCAGGAACGGAGTGTCTTCTGCTGGAGTTAGGCATGACATTATTAGGTTTACTACAAATCCTATTGTCTCTAATATCTCTATTACCCATTGAGCATGAAGGGATACAATGATTTTGGACTGACCCATTATTAGGATGTCGTCTAGGTATATTATTGATCTTGCGCCTTTTGCCCCGAGCCAGGCTGCTACCGGCCGGAGTACCTTTGTGAGGCACCAGGGTGCTGAGGATAGTCTGAACGGGAGACTGGAGAACTCCCAGATTTTGTTTAGCCGTGTAATCTGGAGGTATTGTTGGTGTGGAGGCCAAGTGGGGATGGTAAGGTAGGCGTCCTTGAGATCTAATCTTGTTAGCCAATCCCCTTTCCTTAGGATGTCTCTTAAGATGTATATACCTTCCATTTTGAAGTGACCGTAGACCACCCATTCGTTCAAATCTTTGAGGTTTATTACTGGCCTCATCTTTGTTCTTTTTCTCCACCAAAAGATGTTGCTGTTAAAGCCAATCCCTGGATCGGTTGCTTCTCTGATGGCACCTTTGGCCAATAGGTCTTAAACCTCCTTTGTTACCAATTTTGAGTGGTCTTGGGGGAAGTTGATTTACCTTGGAATTTTATTGTGAGAGGGTGTCTATGAATTGTATTTGGTAACCCCTGACCGTTTGTAGCACCCAAGGGTCTTGTGTCACTAAGTTCCAGTTTCCACAAAACTGGGCTAGCCTCCCTCCCATCTTTATAGGGGAATCTGAAGAGTCTTTGATGTGACGTACCTGATAAGAAGTTTTTCTGTCGTCTGTCACCTCTGGTATTCCAAAAACGGCCTCTCTGCCTTTGGGGGTAGATGTTGGAATAGGAGCCATAGGTTTGTTGAAAGGTTCTATTGCCTCGTGCCATGTAGGGTCTAGAGGAAGGTGTACCGAGGCCGGGGAACCGACCCCCTTGTTCGCCCGGCCCTTGCAAAAACTCTATCATGGAACACCTTTCTTATTTCCTTTTGGGACTTTTGTATGGAGCTGAAGATCCCCACATAGTTTGCCATCTCTTTAATGAAATAATCCCCAAAAAGTTGGCCCTGGGAAGAAGGTCCCCCTTCTTTGTTGGCGAGCTCAATGAGTTTAGGGTCAAGCTCCAAGGGGATACTCTTCCTTCTTTCGTTCAAAAGAGTCGTGTTTGCATTGCCAAGGAGGCAAACAGCTCTCTGCACCCACTCTCGTAGTTCTTTGGGGTCAACCTGAGAGTCGCTCAGGTAAGCCATCTTGGCCAACTGGATGATTTTTATAAGAGGGTCAGTAATATCCTGGAGTCTATCCTGGCAAGACTTCAAGCCTCTGTCTAGGCCTCTTCTGGGGTCTTTTCCTCCCTTGTTGATGAATCAGACAACCTTTGGGTCGAGTTCGGGGGTCATGGTAATCTCATCAGGGAGGGATGGCCGTGGGCATTCTGATCATAAACGATATCTAACATCCTTGGGGATGTCCTTTCTCAACCAGAAGGTAATATAATCTGCCACATGCTGAGAGGGGGTCCACTCAGGTGACGGGGGATGTTTTATCAGGAGGGGATCAAACATGTTGTCCCTGAGTGGGTCAAGAATCCCCATCTTTGAACCAGAGGTCTTTGATGCCTCGTCAGATGTCCCTTTTTTGGTCGTGGGCGAGTTTTCATACTCAGATTCGAACTCTGAAGAGCAGGACAATTCTAGTTCCGGCTCGTAGGTCTGGTCGTCGTCCGACTTGCTGGGTATAGGGACAACCGGCCCTCTTTCATGCCCATCCACACTGTTGAGCACACTGAGTCCATCACCGGCGTCATCTGGTAAGCCCTCAATAACCCCTTTAGATTTTTTATGAGGGTAGTCACCTAATGGCCTTTTTTTGTGAGATTTATCAGGCCAGGAAGAGCATCCAAGTTGGACAGTTGGTTGATTATTGGAAAGAACTTCTAATTTTTTTATTGATGGTGTCATCTAGCGACCCCATCAATTTCCCTAACGCCCTATTTACCAATTCCTCTAACTTACCCTCAACTAAGGAGTCTAACAGTTCAGACATTCTTTTCTCTTTTTTGTCTTTTTTATTAAAAAAATAACTGTATTAGTTAAAACTAACTATATGTAAGTAGAAATAATAATTATATAATGCAGCTATTTGATAAGATATAGTCTAATTTGTGGAATTAGATTAAATATTGGGCCAGCAGGGGGCAGCTGGAGTAAAGTGATGCTCTCCTTCGAGTTGCAACTGTCGTTTGTATGTAAAATGGGCAACAAGGTGACGTGCCTAATGTTTAAGCAGGGGCCTTTCCTCTAAATTGTGAAGTCGAGGCTTCACTTCCTTATTTCGTCTTTCAGCAATGAAAATGGTCCCGGTGTGGTCACGTTGGGAGTTGCGACCGCACCGGGGAAGGAATCCGCATTAAATTGGCCCGAGGAGTGGCTTGAGGTAAGCGTTGTATTTTGGCTCTAATGTGTGGCTTGAGGTAAGCCTTTTATTTTGGCTCTAACGTGAGGCGTGTTGTTTAAAAGGACAGGGCGCATGGGGCGCCCCGGCGCGTCTTTTGAATCCAGGTCGGCATGATGTTAAAGACAAAGCCAAGGTGCGCGGGTCTCGCTGGTTTGAGCGAGGCCCCAACGCGTCTTTTGAAAACTGGGCTAATTAGCGCAAAACAATTACGGGCAGACTCAAGTTACGAGACAGACTGGAGTAATTAGTACATTAAATTACCGGCAGATTCGCTTGATAAGCAGGGAGGAGGGGCAGTTAAAGCTTAGGGAGTAGGGAGAGGAAAAAGATGTTAATTGCTTAAATGGCTTGAACTCGAGAGATTAGCATCTCGGAGGCATACAGTCATCATAGTATAGCGCAAATGATCTAAAAGGTCTAAAGTAGACATGTAATCACTTATATCATGCATTAAAAGCAGTTATAAAGGTAGAATGAGAGGAGAGTGAAAAGATTACTTATCTTGTGAGCAGCAGCAATAAATGAAGGAAGATGGCTGCCTGTAGCTGGACTTTATACATGATTAGAATGTTCTCAAAGTTCTAAATTCTTGTTAATTGTTGCTGCTGTGAGCAATAAAAGGAGATTGCATAATCTTAGCCTCCGTGTCCTTAATAAAATCCAGATCTTCTGTTCAGCAGGCTGTGGAAAATCTATATTTTCCACTGGTGCTGCCCTAGCCTTTTAGTGCTAAAACCACCTCTCACACTCACAATTTTACTTATTAAGTTAGGTTTATTGATCAAGCACTGATTGTGTTCTCTTAATAAAGTCAGAGTGCTAAAGAACTATTTAACGGCCCACTTTTCTTTAACCATAAAAGCGTTACACAACAGTGGACTTCAGGAAGGGCTCTAGGGTGCCAACCAGTGGTTCAGTGGGCCCTTCAGGCCTCTGGGCCCCGGTGCCGCTGCGCCGGCTTCACCGATGGATGCCATACCCCTGGTGTCAACTAGCCATCCACTGTACACGCCACCAACTATGTGACAAATACTATGTACTGGGAGAGGGGCAAATAAGTTCCTGTACCAGCCATCCCTCCGACCCGGACTTCCCCCGCCAGAGATTCCAGCTCCACATACTGCACCCAGGTCAGGCCACAGTAGACGTTGAGCCAATCTGCTTCCTTCCAGGATGCACAAATGATGAAATGGAAGTTGGCAGTCCCTCACCCCCACCCTCTTGGCACATATGTTGGCTTCCTGCCCGCTTCCAGCTCCATTCCCATAAGTGCAGCGCGATTGTGTACCAAGGAGCTTTGGAAACCTATGCAGTCATGCCACTTTGTTTTTCCTCCACAAACCATTGCAATTTAGTTCCATAGTACTGTTGGTTTTCATTGATGGGCATCCTTAGCCTAGTCACCAGAATTCTTTGGACTGTAAAACAGAAGTCTTGGACTGCAGCACTACATCCTTAATAATGTGGAGACACAGCATGATTCCCATAGCAGCCAAGGGCCTCATCGCACGTGTGACATAAAGCTAGATCAAACTCATATTGTGCCTACTCTACAGAGGTTGTAAACCAGCACGTGAACCAGAAAGCAGGGCTCCTTGTTATACTGTCTTCTTTGGCAGACTCCTTTTCTCCTCTCCCACCTTGAAGAATCAGAAGTTAAAAGCAAACTGATAGAATATCTCTCAACCGATGGAATTGCTGTTATTGCCCGAGCAGCCATAAACAAACTCTGGAGAAATCCTGTCACTGTGGCTCATAAGTCCCATACCGCCAGTCTTGGTAAGCTTTGGTCATTTCAACCCATCTAAAGCCTCAGCTCTCCTTCAGACAGGAGCTCAGTTAAGGCTCACACTCAGAGCTGCAGAGAGCTCAGCAGGACCACGAGCTTGCACAAAGGCTCACTTTCTCAGAATGTAGCCCGGTCGCCTCAGTCTTTCATCATACTGTGGTTGATAAAAATAAATACTGTTGAATGCAGTATTGGTAGTGCCAGATAAATTCATTTTGTCAGGGAACTAATACTCCGGCTCAGTAGTTTTCATTTTACACACATTTGTAATCCAAAATGTTAGCCCGAACTGATCAATTATGGTTTGCCAGAATTCCAACTGCCTTAATACATTCAGCTGTTAAGTGAAAACACGCTCCATGGATTCAAAGAAAGCAAAATATGATTATAATTTTCTGCTGCTCCCTCTCATCTCTCTCCCCCTTCTCCTGACCATTTTTATTTGATCATTTCACTTATCCCCTACTCCTTCTCCCCTTTACTTCTTGTCTCCACTCCCTCAATGCCCTCTTTGAATGCAAGGAACCGGAACACCTATTCTTTGTTGTCTGCATGCACAGAGACCCCATGTGGTCCAAGGTCAGATGCTGGTAACTAATAGAGTCGAGTTGTTTTTTCCATTCTGTATTCTGGAACTCGCATTGTTGCCATCATTAATGCAAGACTGCTAGAATAATAATACACCGAAACATGGTCTGGAAGCTTCCATCAAGAAAAACCTGGAAGACTAACAACCTTTTAGAATCCTCAACAGATAATATCTGGCACCAACTCTAGGTTGCATCTCCAGAAACCCTTTTGAAGGAGATGGTGCTATACTTGCCTAGGCGGACTACCTAGGTGGGCCCTCATGGAGGCAACAGAGGCAAAAGGTAGCCTAAAGAAATGAATCCTGTTAGAAATCACTGCTAGTAACTGAAATTATCCAGATTCAATGGGGAGAATGTTCGCTTCAGTCATTACTAAATATGAATTACCCCCACACTTGACTCATTCCAACCTAATGAGACGCGTTAAAATTAACAAATCCACAACAAAATAAAGGAAACTTCCTATTTGAATGCTTGGCTGCTGCCCTCTCCATATAAAGGTGCCTCTAATTCAGGACTGACAACCTAAAGAGACCATATCTGAACTTCAAACACCAAGAGTTCTTAATTGAGATTTAGACTTCTGAATGTTCCAGTTGTACAAATTGAGGTTAGCCGGATACATTTTAAAAAAAGGAACAAACAATGTGCTGTCTATTTTGTAACCAGGCGAAAGAAACCTGGCAAAACATTATTTAAACTGCTACTATTTTTAAAAAATACTTAAATTGTTCATAGCTGCAAAGATAAGAACAGTTACGACGTCATTTCATACCAATTTCAGACAGGCCAATTATTTTATTGCCTGTTTATTTAAATTCCTTAGTATTTACATATAATTACTTATTAGTACAATGAGACTAAAGAATCACATTCTTTTACTTGTTCATCAATAGCCCAACAGCTTAAATTAATTTTTCTTAATGTAATTTTCCCTACAAAGATAAAGACACAACCATTAGTGATGCTTAAATCATACCATTACATCTTCATATCCCTTATGAACTATCAAATCAAATGCGAATTTTAATTTGCAATCTATGCAGATACATTTATTGTGATTGATTTCATTTAAATCTCTACCATAAAACATTTAAGCTAAAACACATAAATTGATGTCTCCGCTTGTGACACTATACAACTTTTGGAAACCACAACAGTACAGCTCTCATGCAACACATGACTGTTTACGGTCTCTGTTGGTTCATTCCTTACGTGTCTTTTTTTTTTTTTAGAACATGCTCAGTGTGTTTCATGTTCCTCTCTGGTTCCTTTTTAAGTCCTGCCTGCGGTAGGGCATGTGCTAGTGCAAGTGCTTTCGCTTGCAAGACATTGGAACCAGCCACCTGCTTATCATTCGTTGATTTCATTTTCACTTTTACTTGCTGTCTCGTAATTGGCCAGCGCATACACCCCACTCAATCCAATCCACCTCACTCCGATCCAGTCCACCCCTCCTCAATTCATTGCACCCTACTCCAATCTAATCCAGTCCACCCCACTACAATCCACCCCTCTGCACTCCTGTCCATCCCACCACACTACTCCAATTCTGCCCACTCTACCCCATCCAGTTCACCCCACCCCATTCAGTCCATCCCACTCAATCCATTCCATTCATCCCTCCACACTCCAATCGAATCCAGTCCATCCCATCCCAATCCACCCCACCACACTCTAATCCACACACACATATCAAAGTGTATTAATGTTTAGACACTTGTCTTTAAAACGCAATACAATAATACACATTACATGATTAATAATAACCCCAACCCCACCCTCCATCAAACCATTCTACCGAATCTGTTATTGATTCCCACAGATCCACAATAAAAAATGTATCTTAAAAGAACTTGCATCACTATATTTCCATTCTTGCACTCAATCCTAAAATGTGCCATCGAGAGTCCTAACAAATCTCGGAACTGCAATCATTGCACTGTTAGCCCAAACTTATTTTAATAAAAAAAATTGACAAGGCGCAAGCTACATCTAAAAATTCCATAGGCTGTGGAACTCTCTTCCATTGCATCATAGGACCATACCTACCCTTCTTGCTTTCAGAAAGTAACTCAAGACCTGGCTTTTTAGCAATCTGTGATACTCCAGCTCAGGTCTCTGCAAGTGCCAAGACCCCTATGGGTAGAAGCGCTCTATAAAAGTCTCTATAACATAACATATTTACCAAACCGGCTTCCGTTTACCCACTACAATTCATCACCTTCCAGTCCAGTCCAATTCACCCCACTCCAAACTACCCTACTCTAATCCCATCCACCACACCCTTCCCCAATCCACCCCACCCCAAACCAATATGATACATCCAAATCCAATCCACTCCATCCAGTCCACACACTCCAATTCACCCCACTCCACTCTGTGTAACCCACTGTACCCCAATCCAATCCGCCTCACTTCCTCAATCCACTCCAACCCACTCCATCCTACTCCACTCTATGCCACTTCAGTCTGCACCACTCTACTCTACCCAACTCCATATGACACTGCACTCTACGACACTCTGTCACTAAACTCTACTGCCCTCTACTCAACTCTGCGACAATCTACTCCCCCCTACTCCACTCTAGGACACTAAATTTTAGCCATGCTGAACAGCAGCCACGCTGGTGTGTAACATTGAAAAACCACATTGCCAGTAGCTCTGTTATAGGCGAGACCTATTGGCTTTGCCAATGTTTGTTTCCCTTTCCTGATACCTCTTATATCGGTGTCCTATCTGACAGTAATAAAACGTTTTCCTGCCAGAGCAAGCTCCCGGAAAAGTGCACATGCTTGGTTTCATATAGGCATAAACCCTACGGTGACGTTCTAAGAGGAGGGCAGAGCTTGAATATTCTGCACAGCCCTTCGAGCAAGAAAACTCCGACCCAGCCTGGTTAGTTGGAAATGAGAACTTGATTGCCAATTGGCAGTTATTGTGTACCAAGCAGAATTTCACCAGGGCCTTCAAAGAAATGGATCGTGGAAGTAAAAAAAAAAAAAAAAAAGTGCTTTAATAGAAACAAAGGCTCTACATTGCTTGTAGGCACTTATAACCCTTCAAATCGATTCCATGTTTTGTTTATTGTTGTTTCCTTTGCCTAGACATCAGGTGGGCTGATGGAGGCAGCAAGCAGTGCCCCACCTTCAGCCACGAGCAGAGGAAACACTTCCTATTTTAAATTTGGCCCAGGAAACGCACCATCCTTTGGAGAGCTGTTGGGAGCTCAGACCAGAGGGCAGGCGCTGTTCTACAGTATTTAGGGTGTCTTCCATAGATTCACATGCCTGAATCATTCCCCGTCGTCAGTGTGGGAGTCCCACGGTACATAAAAAAGCAATGATTATGCATATAATAACCAAAAAACCTTGGTAACATAAAACCAGGAAGTAAAGTAGCCCTAAGCTACAAGAAAAAACTTCCTCACTTATGACTATCATAGTCATTATGTACAGTCCAAACTGCAGCCAATCAGGTGACAGCACCCACCAGAATGTTCTCCTCCGAGGCGCAGGCTCTCAGATTTTCTACCGCACGTCGTGTGAAGGGAGTCTCCCTGAGCTCTGCTCAGTACTTCACAATTTTATCTGTTTTTTTGCTTCTCTTCAGAATGCCATCTTCTAAGAGATCTCTCTTTAGGCCTTGTGAATCTTGTGGGAAGCTCCGGCTAATTTCAGAAGACCCCCCACAAGAAGTGCATTTACTGCCTTTATCCGGATCATGAGGTGAGAGATTGTAAAATCTGCAGGACCTTCCCTCAGAAGACCCTCAATAGAGAAGGGCGCCTACATCTGTGGCTACAGAAGATTAAAGACTAGGATAACCCCTTATCTGAGGTGGGAAGTGTGGCCTCTGGTTCATCTATGTCCTCTAGAAAGAGGATAGTTGAGGAAGATTTATCATCTCCTGGGGCTAAGGTGTCAAGAAAAGTTCAGCCCGCTAAGGGTTCTAGCTTGCCTTCAACTTCATCTTCAAAAAAGGCTTCTCCACCTTCAAAGTCTAAGCCTGTTACGCCCCCGAGAAAGACTGGAAAGTCTCTGGCGTCAAAAAGACTTCTTGAGAAAGATTTCCCTCAGCAAAAAGTTACGGCGGCGTCGACTGAGTAAACGCTACTTCTACGTCGACGATTACCTTCTCGTCGCCGAGACCCAAGATGATCATGTAATCAGCTTCATCTCCGTCGACGCTGGTCTCTGTTGCTGTTCGACCCATCTCATCGACGAAGGAGATTTCATCTATTGTCAGCGCTCCTTCGACGGCAAAAGTTAAGAAGACCTCGTCAACGATCGCTTCGTTGATGAAAACTTCCTCGTTGACGGCCACCTCGTCGTCAAAGACTGCCTCGTCGTCGTCGACAACTTCCTCGTCGACGAAGACTGACTCGTCGTCAAAGGCCACATCGTCAACGAAGATTGCCTCGCTGTCGGCGACCTCCTCGTCGACGAAGATTGCCTCGCCGTCGGCGACCTCCTCGTCGACGAAGATTGCCTCGCCGTCGGCGACCTCCTCGTCGACGAAGATTGCCTCGTCGTCGGCAACCTCCTCGTCGACGAAGATTGCCTCGTCGACGAAAACAGCTGCCTCGTCGACATTTACTATCCTGACGCCAGCCCCATCGATGACGATCTCGTCGACGCCTCTTTTGTCTTCTTGTACAGACTTGCAAGTTTGGTCTGCAACATCGGCTACTGCCTCCTCTGCCCTGCCTACAACAGCGGCTTCTTTGCTACAAAGACGTGGCTCCTCATTGGAAGCTCTTTCCCCATTGGAGTTGCCTGAGCAATTACTGGAATCTGAGGAGGAAGAAGAAGAGGAATCCGGAGAGGATGACAGATTCCGCACTGCTAGAAGTCCATCGGAATTGTTTATAAAGTATCAAGACGACGACCAGGAGGAAGAACCTTTCCCTGAGCCTAAAGCTCCAACTCCTGTCACGGTTCCTACAGCGCAAATGCCTTTGGCCTTGCTTAATAATTTACAAAATATGTTGGAAGACTATTATCGTCGTTTTCCTCCTTCTGAGTCAGCCAAGTCTATTCCATCAATGCCCATGCCAAGGGTTCCTGTATCTTCTTTAGGATCTCCTAGACCACATTCTCCAGTACCAAGTCATCATTCCCATGATGCTAATACCACGGACGATGACAGGGAAGAGGGGGAAGTGGATGATAGGTCTGTTATTTCAGAGTGGGACGAATTCCAAATTCAAACTCCATCACCGTCAGCTCCAGCTCCCGTTGACTCTCCTCCTGTGGACATCGGAGGTTTTCATCTCCTTATGGAGAGGGCGACAAAAAGGTTTCTCATACCTATGGATGGAGAGGGCGACAAAAAGGTTTCTCATACCTATGGAGACAAAGAAAGATGATTGCTTTCTTTATGATTTTGAAGATCAACCACGAAGGCAAATAAGGACAATTCCCATCATAAACTTCATCTAGAAGGAAAGGTTGAAGATCATGGCAGCACTGAATTCTCTTCCTGCAGTCTTGCCTCGGTTAGACAAAAAATATAAGGCACCAAGCAACTCACCTGAATGCCTAATAGGTCAGCCAAAAGCTGACTCTGTCATCGCCCAAGTGGCGCAGAGACGGGCCAGGAACCCCTCTTCGCCTATATCAGCTCCGCCAGACAGGGATGGAAGACGGCTGGATTCGATTGGGAAGAAGGTTTCCACTATGGCTGCGACGACTGTCCGTGCTGCAAATTCCATAGCCATATTAGGGAGATATGATAGGCAGATGTGGTCAGACATCTCCCCCTACATTAACATGCTGCCAGAACCTTCCGAGGCCTTGAAGATTTTACAGGAAGGAGAGTGTACCTCTGCGGAAGTCATTGACGCAGCCGTGGATGTTGCATCCACAGGATTCAGACAGTTAGCGGGTGCAGCAGTACGAAGGAGACTAGGTTGGCTAAAATCTACATCTTTTCACCAAGAGGTCCAAACCAAAATTATTGACATGCCGTTTGATGGGGAGTCACTATTCGGCCAACATGTCGATGAGCCCCTTCGGGCTATTAAAAAGACACGGAGAGGGCGAGATGTCTTGTTAGCCTTCAATTTCGAAAGTCGTCCTTTTGAGGTGCTGACGGACGTGGATCCTTCTCCAATAGGGGAGGTTACAATCAGCAAAGGTCATACCAAACCTCTCAGGGTAATCAAAGATATCAGCCCTACAGGCAGCAGTCATATGGACAGCGAGGTAACTCCTACTCGCAATCAAGAAGGAAGCCCTCCTATCGTGGACGGGATTCAAATAAAAAACAATGAGATCCGCCACCTGCCACCATTTCTGCAAATTTCCCAATCAAAAGTTGGAGGAAGAATATCCCAATTCTATTCGGACTGGTCTGTAATTACAACAGACAAGTGGCCAGAGGCCATGCTCTTGAGTTCACAAAGATTCCCCCAAACTCTCCTCCCAAAGGACCACCTCCTGCTCATCTCAAGGAGCTTTTTTCCCAAATAAATCTGATGATTCGGAAAGGAGCAATCGAAAAGGTCCCTCCTTTACAAAGAGGAGCAGGATTTTATTCGAGATTTTTCCTAAAACTAAAATAGTCGGGAGAATGGCGCCCCATCCTCGACCTTCGCGCCCTCAACAAATACCTGAAAAAATTATCTTTCCGAATGTTAACACTTCAAGAAATACTTAAACTACTTTCGGCGGGGGATCACATGGCCACCCTCGACCTCCAAGACGCTTATTGTCATTTGCCAATCCTACCCAGACAGAGAAAATTTTTACGGTTCAGAGTGGCTGGCAGAGACTTTCAATTCAGAGTCCTTCCGTTTGGTCTACGATCAGCACCCCGTGTGTTTACGAAGGTCCTAGCACCGGTGACCGCACACCTTCATCTGCAAGGAATTCAAGTCTTCCCATACTTGGACGACTGCTTTATCAAGGCACATTCTTTTCAAACCACAAACGCACATGTTCAGAAATGTCTGTCGCTATTCCAATCTCTGGGTCTCCATAAATTTAGAAAAATCTCATCTGACTCCATCACAGAGAAAGACCTTTCTGGGAGCCACATTGGACACCCAGCTGACTCAGGCCTTCGTCTCAAAAGAAAGACAACTCAAGATCTGCAAGCTAGCTCGCTTATTGCTATCAAAAGAGTGCGTTTCAGTCCGTTTGTACAAGTCTTTCCTATTGATGATTTCTTCCTGCATCCCTTTGATACCCAACTGCCATTTCAGAATGAGCCCTTTACAAGAAGAATTCAACCTTCAACGGTTGTAGATTTCGGGGTCTTTCGACGATGTTGTTCGCATCACTCCTCGGATGCGAGAAGCCTTCCATTGGTGGAATCAAATAAAGAACGTAAGGGAAGGATGTGCATTCCTGGTCGAACTGCCGGATTTCACTATAACCACAGATGCTTCCCTCGAGGGATGGGGGGCGCACCTTCAAGGGATGGCGGTCAATGGCAAGTGGAGTTTAAAACAAAAGAAGTGGCATATCAACCTTCTTGAGTTGCGAGCCATTTTCTTGGCCCTGAAGTCATTTCGAACCATCATTCAGGGATCCTCAGTACTAATTCAAACAGACAATACTACAAGTATGCATTACCTGAACAAGCAGGGAGGGACGAAGTGAGCCGTACTATCTCAACAAGCTAAAGACATCTGGGACTGGGCGATTCGTCACAAGATCAGCCTTTCAGCTATTCATGTTCCAGGAGTCGCCAATGATCTAGCGGATTCCCTCAGCAGGTCAACAATATCCAGTCACGAGTGGGAGCTACATCAACCAACTTTAAACGGAGTCTTTCAAAAGTAGGGCCACCCCGATCTAGACCTGTTTGCGACCAGCCAGAACCGCAAATGCCCATCCTTTGCAAGTTGGGTTCCCCACAACGACTCATGCGGGAATGCGTTTTCGATTAATTGGTCGCAGATATATGCCTACGCCTTTCCTTCGATTCCGTTGGTTCCACGAGTTCTCAGCAAGATCAAGAAACAACCTTGCCGCATGATACTCATTGCTCCCAGATGGCCTCGCCAATACTGGTTCACCGAACTTCTCCTCCTCTCGGAGTGCGATCCCATTCAGTTTCAACAACTACCGAACCTTCTGTCCATACAGAACAGACAGATCTGTCACTCGGACCCAGCATCTTTGAGATTAGCGGCATGGCTCCTCAACACCTTGAAGTCGCACACCTAAATATTCCTGTGGACTGTCAGGAAGTTTTAGCTAATGCTCGAGCGCCTGCTACTTTTAAAACATACAAGCTAAAATGGAAAAGGTTTTGCATGTGGTGTCAATCTGTCAATATTCACCCAATTCATGCAAAACCGGAACAAATTTTACCGTTCTTTCTTCATTTGGCAAGATCGGGCCTCTCCCATTCTACTTTGAAGGTGTTCTTGGCGGCGATTTCAAGGTTTCGGCAGGATGCATCTAATTCTCTTTTTCAAACAGTCATTCAGCAATTCTTCAAGGGATTGTTTCGGATGTTTCCCCCTATTTGGCGTCCACCTCCATCCTGGCATCTTAATGTACTTATGCGGCACCCCTTCGAACCTATTCATAAAGTGGACTTAAAGTTCCTTTCTTGGAAATTTTCTTTACTATTGGCTCTGACATCAGCAAGGAGAGTCAGTGACATTCAAGCTTTCACTATTAATCCACCTTTTCTTCAATTTACCTCAAAATCAGTAGTGCTACGCACCAATCCCAGCTTCATGCCAAAAGTACCTGCGGACTTCCACCTTAATGAATCTATAATTCAGCTGCGGAAAGGGCCTTGCATTCCCTTGACATCAGGAGATGCCTCAAGTTCTATTTACAACGGACTGCAACAATCCGTAAATCAGACCAACTGTTTGTGGCCTATGGTAGATTACGTCAAGGACATTCTGTTTCCAAACCAACCATAGCTCGTTGGATTTCTGCTGCAATTTGTCTATGCCATGAACAGGCGGGAAGACCTTTGCAGGCAACCCCAAGAGCGCTTTCTACGAGGGCAATTGCTTCATCTACCGCTCTCTTTGCCAGTGTGCCTCTTCATCAAATCTGCAGAGCGGCAACTTGGTCCAACAGACACACTTTTACCAAGCACTACTGTTTGGAGGCCTCAAGCGATGCAGATGCATCAGTGGGACAAGCTGTTCTCCGCAAGCTTTTCAAATAAGGTGAGCCTCTGTTCTCCCTCCTCCACTATGCTCTTTTTTATAAGACGCTGTTACTATGTCTTGAAATTGTTTTGCATATGTTGAACACAAATGTAGTTATGTAGGATTATGACAATTTGGTACTTCATTGCATGATATATGTGTGTGTGTGTGTATATATATATATATATATATATATATATATTCAGTTTTTATATATAGAGATGTATATTTACTATGGTACAAAGAGCGTCTTATGAGCATTACGTTCTGTACTGCTATCTACTCTGATTCAGGCATGTGAATCTGTGAAAGACACCCTAAATACTGGAGAAGAACAATAATTACTTACCTGTAATCTGTGGTTCTCCAGTATTGGTGTCTTTCATAGATGTTATGTTAAAAAGACTTTTAGAGTGCACGTTCACCAACGGTTTCTTGGCACTTGAGCAAAGACAAGTTAGAGCAATCACAGTGAGGAACAGTCAATTAATAGTAGGCCAGGGTAAAGAGCCATGTTTTGAGAGATTTCCTAAATTTTGAGTAAGGGGAGGTAAGGCGCAGTTCGGGTGGGAGGGAGTTCCAGAACTGTGGGGCTAGAGATGAAAATCTTAGCCCGCCATGTTTTTTCCTTTTAAAAGGACAGGGGGTCAAGAGGTTCATGTTGGAGGAGCGAAGCTCTCGAGAGGGGACATATTGCTGATTTTTTGTGGCGATAAAAACTGGTCCATGGGATGAAAGTGCTTGATAGATCATATAGCCAAGTTGGAAGAGACAGCGTTGAGTGACGGGGAGCCAATGGAGGCTTTTAAGCAGCGGTTTAACGTGGTGGGATTTAGGCTGGCCATAGACAAGCCTTGCTGCTTGGTTCTGTACTAGTTGTCGGCGGCGGGATTGGTAGGCCGGAGTACAAGGAGTTAGCGTAATCTATGTGAGATATGACAAGAGCAAGGATCACTTGGGTAAGCGCCTCTGTGGAGAGAAATCTGCTAATTTTACGAATTCTTCTTAAGTGGAAGAAACAAGCGGAGACCACAGAATTTATCTGAGCCTTCATGGTAAGATCACTACTAATAATGATCCCCAGACTCTTAACCGAGCTAACTGGAGAGGGGGGACATCCTAGTGAATTGGGCCAGAAGTTGGAGTTCCAAGGGTTGGCAGGGGCCCCGGTGAGGACTAGCTCGGTTTTATCAGGATTGAGCTTGAGCTGATTTAAGTTCATCAAGTTACTGATAAAGTTCATAGTGGATTGAAAGTTTTCCATTGAGGAGGGAGAAGAGTTGATGGTGAAGACTAACTGGAAGTCGTCGGCATTGTTAAAAGTGACGACTTCTCTCTTGCGGAGGGCAAGGTTCAGGGGAAAAATGTACAGATTGAAAAGAAGAGGGGAAAGAGAGGAGCCCTGTGGGACTCCACAGGATAGTCTTCTCTTCTCCAAGGTGAAGTTAGCAAGGCGAACTGCTTGATAGCGGTCGCTGAGGAAAGAGGAGATCCACTTCAGAGGGAGCCCCCGGATCCCGGCACTATCGACCCGATCGACCAGTAAATCGTGGTTGGTGGTGTCGAAAGCCGCCGACAGATCCAGAAGCACAAGGGCCTGCGAGATGTTGTGATCTGCCCCCCTTCCTAAGTTTGTCGAGGACTGCCAGGACAATAGACTCAGTTGAGTGTTCGGGTCTGAAGCCCGCTTGATGTGAGTCAAGGTGGTGGGTGTGCTCAACAAAAGTGCTCAAGCACTTGGTGACATGGGCCACTAGGATTTTACCAAGGAAAGGTAGTAGAGATATAGGACGGAAGTTGCTGAGCGTTAGGGGGTCAGAGCCTGTTTTTTTTAAGATAGGCACAACTTCTGCGCTCTTGAAGAGGTTGGGGACAATACCCTCCGTGAGGGAATTGTTAAGGAGCGATAGGGGGGGTTCGGGGAAGTGAAGGAAGGCTTCCCGAATGATGTGAGGGGGGCAGCTGTCCGTAGGGGAGCCGGAACAGACCTGAGTGAGAAGGGAGAAAAAGTTCTCCTGAGTGATAGGTGATATGTGGTCTAGGCGATGGGGGTTCTGGTAGGGGCAGTCAGAATCTGGAAGAGGGTAGCCTTGGGAATGCTAGCTTTAATGATATTGATTTTATCAGTAAAGTAAGAGTTAAGGGAGTCACATAGAAGCTGAGAGGGGATGGGTTTAGCGGTGACACGGTCAGGTTTGACAAGTTCATCCACGATGGAGGAAATGTCTTTAGCTTTGTTTGTGAAAGTGAGAATTTTTGAGGAGAAATATTCAGCTTTGGCTAGGAGGATGGCGTTTTTATAGTCTTTCAGAGCCATGGTGAAAGTGGCCTTTTTAGGTCTCGGCTCGAAGGCTGTGCTTGCGCAGTCTCGATCCGAGATTGAATGACTTGGAGAAGAGGGGCTTGAACCCGCCCCTCTTCTCCCCTGTTCTCCATTGGCTGACCTCTTGAATGCTGGCCAGCCATTGGAGAAGAGGTCCCGTCACTCCGATCAGGCCCCGTCCTTTTCGGATCGGGGGGCGTGATTTTTTCAGAAAGTCTAATTATCTCCTCCAGCCAATGGCAAGAGGAGATAAAAGCAAAACACGCCCCCGAATCCGAAAACGACACTGCGTTTCTCCGAGAAAGGCGGTGGTGTGCTTGTTAAGTCCCTGGGTCAGGCTGCGCAATCAGAGCAAGCGTGCAGCAAGGTTCCCACCCCCACTCGGCTCCACTGGAACAATCACTGCTGTAGAGTTATAATCGTGACTTGCCCCGTAAACCCGTGTTCAAACGAGCAAATCCCTGTTTTGAGGTAATTCGCCATGGATGCGTTCTTTGTATCCCGCTTGTCAAATACATTGTCGGAACATTAACTGACAAAACGAAGAAGGTGAAGTGCCATGTATGTAAACAGGAAGCCACACGGGTCCTGCTCCCAAGCACTAAAGATTATTATGTCTTGAACAACCGACCCCAAGGAGACGACTGGGAAAAAAAAGCTTTGAAAAACCGACATTATAAGGAAGTGTTTTTAAGACTAGAGTTACACATCCGACGGGTTGATAAAAACCAGACATACGTCCGAAATCTAGAATGGCCATTCACGTACCAGCTCCCTTAAACCATGCCGGGAGGAGGAAAGGCGGAAGAACAAACGAGGCATTTGCTATTAAAAAGTTTAAGCTTAAATGTGCTGTCACGGGAGAAGCATGCCTGTTCCAGTCTCCCTCCGTTGCTACCAAATGCGAGCACGGGGATATAAAACACCTCTCTTCGGAAAAAATACTCCCCAGTTCAGCCATCTTCCCCTGATTCCCTGGTCCGAAACACCGGGGGATTAATAACAAGCAGAATGATGCTCGACTATCCGAACGTCCAATTCCCATTGTGGGGTTCTCCCTCCCTCTTCCCTATTACGTTTCGTTCACATCAACATCACTACCAGCTACCACCGGAAAAAACTTCCGCTGCTTCTGACGCAATTTCCTGCCTCCATCTTTTTCGCTGGAGCGCAGTGCTTTAAGATTTTAGACGCCCATCAGACGGCATCATCGGAAAATCTGCCTGCTTTACTCTAAGCGTCAGCACAAGAACTGCCGTTACATGCCTGGCAGACCTTCCGAGTCAGGACGTACACTACAAGCTTTTACCGGTCAGTGTCGGAGCTCTATGCCTCTTTGGCATGTACAAAATAATTCGACTTCCCTCGGAACCCGCCATCCACCCTCGCAATTTACTGTTTATCGCCGTGTTTTCGGGGCTCGGGCGCCGCCAAGGCCGTTGCTGTGTATGTGGGTTGTATGGTCGTGTGTGCGGGTTGCAGATGAAGCGTAGCGTGATCCGCCGATGGTTGGCAAAAAAAGCGGCATAGCGTGGCGCTGGCTCAAGGCGCCTTATGTCTCGGCAATCGAGGATATATTGGGGCGCTAGTTTGGGCCGAAGTATATAAGAGTGCCTTTTCTATAAGTCTGTGGGGTCACTTTGCTACAGATGGAAAAGTGACGATTGATAGCAACAATCAAGCTCCATTGGGGTGGGAGTGACAGAGATAATGTAGAACTCCGAGATCATACATGCTGACCAGACCCGATTCAGGTGGGGTGAAAAGATCAAATTGTTTTCAATTAGCTTCGTTCCGGCTAAAGTTGAACTCACTACAGTCCGAGCCAGTGTAAAAAAACACCTCCCACTCCGTTATGTTTTTCAAAATTACACTACCATTTTTAGGTCTCCCCTCCCCCCTTGTCCCGCCCACATACGGAGGTTCTCGGCTGCAGTATTACCGTGATCAGGCGTCCTGCGAGTGCGTTGGCACGGGGATAGTTTGGTGACTAAAGGCAGCGTCCAGGACGCAATGGGCACTGCTTCCCTGTCGGGCATGCATTTACACAGCAGAGGACGATTATGAGAGAACGGAAGAACTCCTACAGGGTTAAATAAAGAACGAATCATTATAGTAGCAAAAGAGGCATTTTGTTATAAACAGTGATTAATATGCCTGACCAATTCTCTCTGTTTAAATGTATGTGTAGTACATTTATTTTGCTTCATGATGCAATAATTTTTGGAAGGTACCGGTCACCTGTCGTTAACAAAATAAAAAACACACACACAGACGTTTAACTGTACAGTGGCATGCTGGACCGTGTGTGTCCTTTCTAACGAGGCGTACACGTCACACGGGAGGTTTGTATTTTTAATGGGCTGGTTTAAAAAAAAAAAAAATCTCGAATTTAATTCTTTCCAAGTTAAATTATTTTCCAGAATAGCTCCCATGGTATTTTGGGACACGTCACTGAGGTTACGCTAAGAAAACTTCTAAGCAGGAGTAGAAATTGTGTGTAAAAGTCACCCCTCCTGCTGTGGCCACATCACTCACGCATGTTCGGCTGCAACATAGACCGGCCGATTCATGTGTTATTGTTTACATTGAACTGCCAATGCTCGAGACCCGCGTCGTGCCTGTCAAGCACCGCGCTTTCCCCTTCCAGGAGCGCTTTTAGACACTGTTTGGGGGCACTTCAGGGCGAACACTGCTTAGTATGATTCCTTCTTAGGTCACGTCCTCTAGCTCTTCTTGGATGTTGTGGAACTCGGCCCTAATGAATCTTCGAAGCGCTTTAATACAATTATAAACTCAAACTGTTTTATCATTGCTTTTCTGCTCATTCAACACCCTGTACAGCGCTCTGAAACCTAGACAGAGTCCGCGCTATGATAAACAGTAAATGATGCATTCTAGCGCATCGAAGCTGGCCATTGTGGCACAGCACCTGTTATAGAAATTCTCTCTACCATAACAAAACATAGGCATTCATTGGGAGTGTTTGGCAGTTTGTTTGAGCCGGGGCTGTGATGGATGCTGTAGTTTCTGAGTGTGATGCTGCGCAGGAGCCAAGGACAGGAGTCATGTGCGTCTGCTCTCGACCTTGTCTCCAGCTTTATCTTATTTTATGTTTGATGCAGAGTGGCTCTGTGTATGTGGGTGGCTCTGTGTGTGTGTGTGGCTTTGTGTGTGTGGGTGCAAATGCAATAGGTCTTGCATTTGAGAGTGTCATGAGCAATGCCAATAGCTCTAACTTTAACAATGCCGAGACCATTGCATTGTAAATGCTTGTTTAAAGGGCAGTAATCTAGTCTCCACTTCCGTTCAAGTTGGCGTAGGGCTAATTTTTTCCCCTTCAGGTCAATGGTAAACCAACGTTGAGCGTCGTGGGACCTCATGTTTCTGATCTTTTTCAGTGGGGCTAGTCTTTCCCTAGCCGAGGCTAGCCAGGCATTTATGTTTTCCGCTTGGGTGTGAGGGGAGACAATGCGGCCAGTAGGCATGAGGTTATGGAGCATAGGGGAGGCTAGAGTGGCACACAGTGCCGTGGAGTCGATCCGGCTCCAGTTTCTGACCATGGCGGTGTCAGAGGAAGGGGCTGTGGTAGGGGGGGGGTGGGGTAAAAGGAATAGAGAAGGAAATAGAGTGGTGGTCGGACCAAGTGCAGGGGAGAATTTGGAGGTCGGCTACCCCAAGATTGGATGTCCAAACCTGATCAAGGGTGTGTCCTTTTATATATGTAGCCACCTTGATGTGCTGGGAGTAGTTCATACCGGATGTATGACGTTACAACGCATACTTTTACAACGCATGCACTTACAACGCAATTTTTACAACGCAACATCCACTACAACGCATTGCATTACATCGCATGACACTACAACGCATTTTTAAAAACTACCTTTACAACGCATTCCATTACATCGCATACCACCTTTACAACGCATACCATTACAACGCATAATATTACATTGCATTTAAGGTAAGTATTGGATAGTATAGGGGTAAAAATTACTATTCTAACTTCAGGGGGTGCAACAGTAGGGTAAATGTTGGATAGTATAGGGGTAAAAATTACTATTCTAACTCCAGGGGGTGCAACAGTAGGGTAAGTGTTGGATAGTATAGGGGTAAAAATTACTATTCTAACTCCAGGGGGTGCAACAGTAGGGTAAGTGTTGGATAGTATAGGGGTAAAAATTACTATTCTTACTCCAGGGGGTGCAACAGTAGGGTAAGTGTTGGATAGTATAGGGGTAAAAATTACTATTCTAACTCCAGGGGGTGCAACAATAGGGTAAGTGTTGGATAGTATAGGGGTAAAAATTACTATTCTAACTCCAGGGGGTGCAACAGTAGGGTAAGTGTTGGATAGTATAGGGGTAAAAATTACTATTCTTACTCCAGGGGGTGCAACAGTAGGGTAAGTGTTGGATAGTATAGGGGTAAAAATTACTATTCTAACTCCAGGGGGTGCAACAGTAGGGTAAGTGTTGGATAGTGTAGTGTAATATTATGCGTTGTAATGGTATGCGTTGTAAAGGTAGTATGCGATGTAATGGAATGCGTTGTAAAGGTAGTTTTTAAAAATGCGTTGTAGTGTCATGCGATGTAATGGAATGCGTTGTAGTGGATGTTGCGTTGTAAAAATTGCGTTGTAAGTGTAGTGCGTTGTAAAAGTTGTGTTGTAAAGGTTGTTCCCCAGTTCATACCAGTTAATAGTTCAGTGAATTCAGCCGAACATGGGCTTTCCCGCTCATCATGGGGCCAATAGTTAAAGTCGCCGATGATCAGCACTCTAGCGTGATTTATGACCAACCCCGCTATCAAATTACCGAATAACTGCGAGAATGTAGGCATATGGAAAGGGGGCCTATAGAAAAGTGCACAGATAAAAGAGTAGCAGTTGGAATCGAGCTTAAGAAGAAGACTGTCAACGAAGGGTATGGTCAATGTAGTAAGGGAGGTGAATTTGTATGACTGCGATATTATAGCTGCAACTCCGCCCCCTGCTTTCTTCTCCAGCCTATTGGACTGGAGGATGTAGTAGTTGTCAGGGATAGCTGCCAAGATGTCAGGGCTGGAATCGTCTGTGAGCCAGGTTTCTGACAGACGAAGCAGGTCAGGTTTGATGGTATCTAAGAGATAGAAAATCTCTAATTGATGTTTGACCATCGAGCGTGGAAGGTAGTAGATGGACAGTTTGTCCAGTCCTGAGCTGATAGGGGGTGTCGAAGTTTTAAATTTACTGTTAAAGCCATTAGGAGGAGTTGTTGGCTTTTGTGCGGGCGGGTTGATGGGTAATTTAGCGGCAGGGTCCTTGTAAGTCAGAATCCCCAGTTTGTCAAATGTGTTAATGGTGCCAGAGTCAATGGCCCATGAACCCTGGAGGGAAAATAGCTCTGATGCAGAGTAACAGGTGGTGCGGGCATAGTGTGTAGCCCCTGGCCCCTGCCGGGCGCAGACGGGCTTGCCTTGGGCGCGCCCCCTGCGCTCATCCGCTGCGCGACAGGGGGGACATGTGGCAGATATAGGCTGAGAGCGCGGCGCTGATTGCGGCGCTCCGCCCCCAACAGCCACAGGAAACAAGACTATCTGCCTGCACCCTCCACATCAATCGGGGAGCCCCGTGGTGGACCGAGGTGCAGGCGGCAAAGTAAAATCAAAGTAAGCACAGTATTTTCAGTAATAAAAACTCTAAAGTGCAAATGAGCAGTTTTAAAAAGGAAGTACAAGCGGTGTGCAGATAATTAATGCTGGGCCTCTCACCAAGACTTAATTAATTATTTAGACGCTGTGATTCTCAGCTCGCGTCCGCTGCGCGACAAGAGAGGCTTGTGGCAGATATAGGCTGTGAGCACGGCGCTGAGAGCGGCGCTCCGCCCCCAACAGCCACAGGAAACAGACTATTTGCCTGCACCCTCCACATCAATCGGGGAGCCCTGTGGTGGACCGAGGTGCAGGCGGCAAAGTAAATTCAAAGTAAGCACAGTATTTTCAACAGTAAAGTGCAAATGAGCAGTTTTAAAAAGGAAGTACAAGCGGTGTGCAGATAATTAATGCTGGGCCTCTCACCAAGACTTAATTAATTATTTAGCCGCTATGATTCTCAGCTCGCGTTCACATGCAACCCGCCCACGTCCCCTCAGAGGCTGGTTTAGGTTATTAGACTTTGGTTCACTCCTGTGCGAGAAAATCTGAGAGCCTGAGCCTCTGAGGAGAACATTCTGGTGGGTGCTGTCGCCTGAGTGGCTGCAGTTTGGACTGTACATAATAACTATGATAGTCATAAGTGTGGAAGTTTTTTCTTGTAGCTTAGGGCTACTTTACTTCCTGGTTTTATGTTACCATGGTTTTTTGGTTATTATATGCATAATTATTGCTTTTTTATGTACCATGGGACTCCCACTCCGATGACTTGGAATGATTCAGGCATGTGAATCTAAGAAATTCACCAATACTGGAGAACCACATATTACAGGTAAGTAACTATTGTTCTTCATTTTTCACTAGCAGAACACAGGGCTGTTTTCATCAGAAATCTGGGTGGGTGTAACTATCTTATCAAGTATTTGTGGCAGATCGAGGGATGCATTTATGGATGAGGGGAAAATCTTGCAATTTTGTTAAGAGAAGATGATAGACCAGCATTGGCAAATCCAATAGGTCCAGCTTATAACTGGAAATGCAAATGAGGCCAGTGCTTGTTTTTGTATGCAGCTGAAACATCAGGATACAAAAAATGTGTCCTTGTTTACCTTCTTCGACATTGCTTCCTGATTTGCCATGTTCTGTCAGCGGAACCAGTACCTAACATCTCATTTGTTCACACTCCTATTACACCACTAGATCTCTATAAGTGCATATGAGTGCAGACAACACAGTTGTAGGACAGCATTAAGACGCCGTGAGGTGAAAAATGTATGTTTGGCTCATTAAAAAAACCTTGTTAGCATTAGCATATTTGTCTGAGCCTCGCAGCTTCGGTAAGACCTCTAACAGCACTTCACCTTTTGAGACTGAGGAAAATAACTAAATTTGTGTACTCACTTCTTTCCATAGGACCTATCTGGATCAGAACTGTACACCCAGACAGCCAGTCTTTTACACCCGGTTGTGTACGCAACTGCAGTGGTCCTACTTTTGTGTCTTTTAACAATCATTGTCAGCTATGTTTATCATCACAGGTAAGATGAGGCAGTGAATAAGCAATAATTACTTGCACTGATATCTTGCGTAACATTTTCTTCCTAACACATAGAGATATGGCTGCATGAGCATCACAGACCTCAAATGAGGAACACACTGGCAATTTGTTAGTGACCTAGTTATGTATTTTGTCAATAGTTTGTCCCATGCTCAAAGAACCCTTTTCTATGTAGAGTACACGTTAAGTAAATTTGCTTAGTAAATGACTCCTCGTTGGCATGGGAGCAGAGCATTCTTTCTATCCATTTTTGTTTTGTTTTCATCTCACCATCGCCCTATGCCTTTGAACGAGTATGACTAAATTTGTCCCGTCTTTGAACCCATGCTCATCCCTCGTTGGAACAAAAGTCGTGTGGGCAGCAGTGCTGCAACTTCAACAGTTATAAATTTGACACCTTGTCAATACGCAGTGAGAGTGGCGTCCCAAAACAGGTCACAGTGGAAACCAGTCACATGCCTTTTTCTTTTAATACATTTGCAAGTCCAGTAGATTGTCAATGGCTTCCAGGATGAAATGTGGACTTTTGTATTTGAATCATGGCAAATTGCTACTACAGAACAAATGAGGCATGCACGCTTCCATGCAAACTGATACCGAGGCATTCAGCTAAGGCTCTTTATAGTGCCAAATAACGACGCGAGCCCAGCACCCGGGAGGCGTGCACTGGCCATAGTGCGTTTGCGGGATGAAAATAACACATTGGTGTGTTTGCTCACTAATAAGAGCCTAGTAGCTGCAAGAAACCATGAGTGCACTTTGGCCTTCAATTTTTGTATTAGGGTAAATGGTAAATGTCGTAGGACTATGAAGCCGAAGAGCAGCTCTCAGTGGGGCAGGAATGCACACATACATAGCCACTTGATTATGCTAGATACTGGATCTTCGGTAGAAATTCAGAACTATTAAAATAGGGGGAAAAAAGATAGATGTCTCTCCTGTGCTTTTGAATCATGCTTTTGTGGCATTTACTAAATGTCAAATTACAAGCATACAACAGATCCCTTAGGCGCTCTGCAGTTAGTATTCCATGCTTTAGGGGGAGACTAAGCTTGAATTGTATTGTGGGCTCTTGGTAGAAAAAGGTTACTACACCCAATAGTTAATTGAGAAATAGGTCTGTACTTGGTATAATTCGAAGTAAGACTTATGCTTACTAGGATGCAGGCGAAGAGACTAAACCATGGCCAAAATTAATTGCTGATTGTAAAATAAAGTAGGAAATGAAAGCTCCTAGAAACCAATATCACAATACAGCATGTTTCCTCTTTGATCAGGGTCTGGTTTTGGAAGTACTAACTGTTAGGTGGTCTTAGTATGAACACAAGTATGTATGTTTTGGTATTCCTGAAGCGCGAACCTTGCTGGCTCTCAACGTAGCGCTGTTCAAGTAGGCAAGTCTCAGCGGGATATATATGGGGAGTTGACAGACAGAGGAAATAGTGCTGGTGGAAACAGTAAGAAGGCAGCCTATCTGACCTAGAGTTCCATTAAGGACATTTTCAGTTTATTCCTGAAATGTAGGATGATTTGAGCTGTTGTAATGTCGAATAGAATGTTGTTCCACATCCTGTGGGCATAGGTTAGACAGAATTTTCTTTGTTTTTCCTTCCTGTGGTGTTTAATCTGCGGTCTGCTGATGTGATAGCTCCTCCTCTAGCGCTGACCTCCAGATATTGTTAGTTTATGAATCTTTTCTGGAGTCACACGCTGTGCATTATTTTGCTATCTAGTGGTTGGTTCTGGAATTGTTGTTTAAGTCTTTTCTTCTTTTTTTATTTTGTGGGAGTTGTTGAGTCATCATTTATTTGGTCCCTTGTTTCTCCTTGAATGACATCGTACGTACACACTGGAAACCCCTCAACACTGTTTAGGGGCCGCACTAGAGGCAGAAAGGAATTTCTTTTTTGTCAAAAGGGCTTCTAGCCAGATTACCAACAGATGTCGGAGGAACACAGAACACTGAATAAAAACAAAGACCTAGTGAGGATTTTGGGCCTTCAAAAACAAGGTCGGCCATGTGAGTCTTTCAATGACCAAGTGCTATGTAACATACTCCACTTATTTTTTGGCCCAACTGACACCACAAATGCACGCAATAGGACAGTCATGACGTCTGCAACCTTTGCCTCTTGAAAGAGGAGAGGTCAGAAGGGTGCACGGCATGTACTGAGTTTCTTCTCAAAACAGTTGAGATGAGAGCTAAGCAGAGATGGGCACTATACAATATACCTTTGTCCCATAGGAGGAAAACCCTCAGAGTTGGCCTCGCTGCCGAAATGTGGAGCAAGCATGTTGGAGAAAAGAGGTTTCAACATGGACGCCAAAGAAAAGATCAGAAATTGGAAACATCAAACATAAAGCTGTAAACGTCGAGAGAAAAAGAAGGCTTTTCTTAGCTGAAATAGAGGCCTTGATGAGAAGAAATTCAACATTCTTTTAAAAATTACGGAAGTGAAAGACACTGAACAAGAAGTGACGTACTTAGAACCACTGGTTAAACCCAAACCACAGGTATAGGTCGAGGAAGACTTTTCCAGTTTGAGGCTGAGAAAAGACTGGTTGAGCAAAACTCCTCCTATTTAGAGTAGACTGTTCAGGAATCGCCCCACCTGTATGCGAGTTTGCCAGGAGAAAAGGTAGATTCATAGTTATCCAGGCTCTCACCACCTGACAAAATCACAGTCTGTACTGCTCATATAAAGAAGGCAGCAGACACCTCTGGTGTTCTGCTAAAAAAAGAGCTGTCTGAATCATGTTTCCTGCTAGAACTCTGGTACCTGATCTAAAAGGAAATCAGTTCCTGTCCATGTTACTCAGTGTCTTGGACCAGCGTCGAGAGGCATTTAAAGAACCTGCGGCATCCAAAGCAGTCACACGGACAGTGCAGTAAAAATACAGACACTACTAGGGGCCTTCAACTCCATACCCTCCTACATCAAGGGCAGCAGCACATAATAGGGTAAACGCTCCCTCCTCAAGTTGATCGTCTGCAGACAAGGAGAGTAAGTGGTTGGACATGGTTGAATGGAAGATGGAGAAGTCCGCAGCAGCAAATAATTGTTGCATTGCAAATTCAAATGCACTGTTAATCAGATATTCACAGCAACATTGGGACAAGGTCAAAGACCTCATGCAGCATCTACCAGAAGAGTACAAAAAGAGTGGTCCAAATGGCAAGATTATGGCCAACACTTGCCTCATATTGGTGATTGATGCAACAGATACTTCCATCAGGTGACTGTGAGTGATCACATTGCTCAGAAGACACGCCTGGCTGAGGGCATCGCATTTTAAACCAGAGGTGCAAGCATCAGTGACCAAACATGCCTTTCGTCAGCCGGGCTGGCTGCGTGTAATAGACGGACTCCCCCTGAGTAAGAGAAACAACGGAAAAGCATCAGTTGAACTCGTGTCCTGATGACTGTGCCTCCTGCAGTGTTATACGTAAAGTCCCTACCTTGAAGTCAGCAATCCACAACAGGTCCCGTTAATCAGAGCGTAAAGAGACGAAAAAAGACTTACTAATTAGACCAAGACGAATCTGTTTAACAGTCAAGATCTTCTACGATTCTGGTAGTCTCTTCCGATTGAAATCGAGTGGCAACTGCGGCATATTGGTGGACATCTGTCCTATCACCTACAATTTAGGGTGTTATACACCTTCTGTGTCCTGAAGAAGACCCGATATGACTATGTACAACGACTGGTTGATATAGGGTCGAAACGTTGACGGTTCTACAGTCCCTTACTATTTGGAATTCCTTGTATATACCATAAAAAGTTAGGACATGTGCCTTTCAAGGTTTATTCTTTATCCATAATTAAGCTGAGGATTTTTTTGCAAATTTCTGCAAAAACTTTTGTGTATATTTGGATTTTATTGATAATCACGTGCATATATTGTAAATATTTACACTTTCACTATTACACTTAGTCACTTTATTCACTTTGTCACTGCGTCGTTTTTCTATAAATATTATTGTATATACAGCCTTTTCAGTTTTGTCCATATTCAAATGAGTTGATATCCAAATGAAAATCTAAAAAATAAATTGTTGTTTTTTCCAATTGTAATTCATTGTGTTAAATTGATTATTTGGTTGATCTACTAATGCTGTGTTTTGTGATTCTTCTTAAAACATTTTTTTGCTGTTTGATTTATTTCAATTGTAAGTAACTGCTTCCCTTTGGAACCATTGTTTATATTACATATAAAGAAGGCAGCAGACACCTCTGGTGTTCTGCTAAAAAAAAGAGCTGTCTGAATCATGTTTCCTGCTAGAACTCTGGTACCTGATCTAAAAGGAAATCAGTTCCTGTCCATGTTACTCAGTGTCTTGGACCAGCGTCGAGAGGCATTTAAAGAACCTGCGGCATCCAAAGCAGTCACACGGACAGTGCAGTAAAAATACAGACACTACTAGGGGCCTTCAACTCCATACCCTCCTACATCAAGGGCAGCAGCACATAATAGGGTAAACACTCCCTCCTCAAGTTGATCGTCTGCAGACAAGGAGAGTAAGTGGTTGGACATGGTTGAATGGAAGATGGAGAAGTCCGCAGCAGCAAATAATTGTTGCATTGCACATTCAAATGCACTGTTAATCAGATATTCACAGCAACATTGGGACAAGGTCAAAGACCTCATGCAGCATCTACCAGAAGAGTACAAAAAGAGTGGTCCAAATGGCAAGATTATGGCCAACACTTGCCTCATATTGGTGATTGATGCAACAGATACTTCCATCAGGTGACTGTGAGTGATCACATTGCTCAGAAGACACGCCTGGCTGAGGGCATCGCATTTTAAACCAGAGGTGCAAGCATCAGTGACCAAACATGCCTTTCGTCAGGGATGCTTTCTTTGGAAACACAGTGAATGATGCGCTCAGTGCTTTTTATTATTATTATTATTATTTATAGAACTTATAATGCGCAACAGCTACCCGCAGTGGGTTTCCCGGCGCCAGGGATAGACTAGAGAAGAAAGAGAGAACACAGTTACCATGTCAACACCAATTAAAACAGCAGGAAGACAATTAAAAAAGCAAGGTCTTTAATTTTTTCCGGAAATCCAATAAGTTGGCTTCCAACTTAAGGGCAATAGGCAATGTGTTCCAGAATTTGGGTCCTAGATAAGAAAAGGACCGCCCACCCATTCTGACAAGTTTAAATCTTGGAACAACAAAGTCGCCATTTGCCGAAGATCTTAACAAACGGGTAGGTTTGTAGGCTTGAACAAGGCATTTTAGGTATTTAGGGGCCACGCCATTTTTAATCTTGAAAAGATAACACAGGGCTTTGAATTTTATGCGACTAGGGATTCTCAACCAATGCAGGTCACGGAGGGCCTGTGTCGCCGAGGATCTCCGTGGCAGATTACATAAAAGTCGGGCGGCTGAGTTTTGTACCACCTGGAGTTTGTTTAAGGTAGAAACATCGGCGCCAAGATAGAGAACATTGCCGTAATCAAGGCGAGATATAACTAACGCTTGTACGACAGTTCTCCGAGTGGAGTGGGGAAGCATCCACAGAATTTTCTGCAGCCATCTCAAGATGGCAAAGCAGGTGGAGGCAACTTTGGTAACTTGCTGTCTCATAGATAACTTGTCATCTATAAGAAAACCAAGATTGCGGACCACAGAGACCGGTTGTGGAAGGGGTCCCATATTACTTGGCCAGTGCTGAGGGCCCCATAACTCTTTGTTCTTACCCAAAATAACGACCTCCGTCTTGTCGCCATTCAACTTTAGGAGATGCATTTGCATCCATTCGGCGACGCGGGAAAGTCCATTTTTTAGAACAGAGTCACAGTTGCCTTCACTACTGGAAAGGGAAAAGACAATCTGTGTATCATCGGCATATGAAAAGATTGTCAGCCCAGCGTCCTCAGCGATGGTAGCCAGGGGTCTAACATAGATGTTGAATAGTAGGGGACTGAGTATAGTCCCCTGGGGGACGCCATATGCCGATGAACGAATAGCTGAGGAGGCTTTCGCCGAAAAGACCTGAAAGGTGCGCTCACTCAAGAAAGAGGCAATCCAGGCGAGTGCAGGGCCATCCACTCCAAGGGACCGGAGGGAATTTAAGAGAATAGTGTGGGACACGGTATCAAAGGCCGCACTCAAATCCAATAGGATGAGTGCAGATGTTTCCCCTCGATCAATACCGTGTCGCAACCTCTCCGTAACCCCTAGGAGAGCAGTCTCAGTAGAATAGTGTGCTCGGAAGCCAGATTGGGAAGGGTGTAAAAATTCCGAGCTTTCCACTATTTGATTTAACTGAGAGTTAATATGTCTTTCCAGTACCTTTGAGAGAAAAGGCAACAAAGATATGGGTCTAAAGTTGGACAAGTTCGAAGTGTCCGCACCGGCTTTCTTTAGGAGGGGAACAACCATTGCGTGCTTCCATTCTGGTAGCACATAAGACTCAGACAGGGACGCATTAAGAAGACTCATTAGGACCCGACGGGGTTCAAGATCCAGTGACTTGAAAACTCTTACTGGAATCAGGTCACGAGGGGATCCAGATCTGACACTGTTCAGACAGGAAGAAAAGGAGATATCATCAAACAGCTGCCAGTTAGTGACCTTCAGCAAAGGGGAAGATAATTCAGGCGCGTTCGGTTGCATCTGGTGAGAGTCCGTTGCGGTCAAGGGAGAACTCATAGAGTCATATATACGCTCAACCTTGGCCACGAAAAACTCAGCGATGGCTATACATTGATCTTCCTCGAGGGCTGGAGGGATCGGGGCAGCATCAGCTCCTGTTAGCTTTTTTACTACAGAGAAAAGAGTGCGTGGGCAATTCTGGGCTTGCGTCACTGTACTCACAGTGTAAGAAGCCCTTGCTTTTTTACATTGGGAATGATACCCTTTAAGGGCTTCTTTATATTCCGCCTTAGAAGACGCAGAATAGGAATGCCTCCATTTCCTTTCAAGCACCTTGCACTTGGCTCTTAGGATTTTCAGGTCTTCCGAGAACCAAGGTGCAGGAGGATGATGTAATCTGGTGCGCTTAGATGTTAAAGGCAATAAAGTATTTATAGCACTCGTGAGCCAGTGAGATATTGCCGTATTAAGCTCTGAAGCAGAAACATCCGTGTCAGGACAAGTTTTGGAGAGATACTGATTGAACTCTACAATGTCCAGCCTTCCCCACTGATGAATCAGTTCATTCCCACCACAGCTACCCATGACTGGACTCTTGAGAAGAGACAGGGAAAAATGAACCGCGGAGTGGTCAGACCACTCTAACGGACGGGCACTCCGTGAACAATCAAGATGCAAATTTGAAAGGATAGGGTCCAACAAATGACCGGCAGAATGAGTGGGTCCAGAGTTCCGAAGTAATAAATTCAGGGCTTCAAGATCATTTAAAAAGTGTGTACTAAGAGTACAATGGGGATCTTCAAGGTGTAAATTGAGATCACCTAAAATAGTAAAATTTGCTGCTTTAAGAAGCAAAGGAGCTATGGATTCGGCAAAAGACGACGTCCAAGTACTCACGTTGCCGGGGGGGGGCGGTAAACCAAAAGACCTGAAAAGGTAAATTGGAAATTAATTGCCAGTTGAAATAAAGCGGCTTCACAACCAGGTAGGGGAAAGGTTTCGAGCTTACACACATAACGAGATTTACAGATTATCGCGATGCCTCCTCCCATTCCGGAGAGTCGATCTTGTCTCACTATAGTATAATTACTCGGAACAGCAATGGCAACATCCGGACCAGAACTGTCCTGAAGCCATGTTTCCGTACAAAATATTGCATCCGGCCTCTCATCCATAATGAAATCATACATATGGTATTTATGTATAGACAGGGACCTACAATTAATACTCCAAAAATGGAGCGGAGGACCAGCGGGTAGAATTTTAGCAGCACGTCGGTTTCCACGGGTACGTATACGAGTCAGCGCTTTGCAGCGAGTCATTTTACCTGTGTTAAAATTGCAACCAGAACATTTAAAGTTATGGGTCGGTAATATGTAAGGGGTGCAGTTAGCATAGGAAGGGGGGCGCAAATTATAAAGTGCCTCACCTGTGTATGAACCGCATCCTGCCAGAGAGTGGCTAACTGTCATGTTTGAAGCGGAATAAGTGAGTGACCCCTGGACCCGTACTGACGCGGTTCTCTAATGGCAATGCTTTAAAACGTATAATGTGATGGGAAAGACAATAGGGACTCTGCAATACAAAGGGCATTTTCAGGGAGGTATGGCCCAAAGAAGAGAGCTCTACAAGAGGAGGGATGCAACCATCAACAGTGTACTCCTCTTTACATCGCAAAGTAGTGAGTCAACTACACCACCACAGTGTCAGTATGGCTCACCCTCACAGCACACCTGTTGTGGGCGAGTCAGAGGAGGATTAACGGCCACAAAGTGGGGTGGATCCTCCAGCACGTGTCTTTGCAGCAGATTCCCTCTCATACTACTCGCAGTATGAGGAAAGATCAGGAATATAATAAAATCACCTTTGTCAGATGGATACTAAATGTGATCCAACACAGTCACTGCATAGAATTATTAAAAATGTCACCAACAATAAGACCATGAGCAAAATGGATCAGCAATGAAGTAAAGTTGCACCTGAGACTGGGGGCATATGTATCAAAGGATTTTGTATTCGCAAACACTGCGAA
Organism: Triturus cristatus; assembly: GCF_964204655.1. Classification (NCBI taxonomy): domain Eukaryota; kingdom Metazoa; phylum Chordata; class Amphibia; order Caudata; family Salamandridae; genus Triturus; species Triturus cristatus. The sequence continues at coordinate 946,548,524 of NC_140582.1, forward strand.
TCGCAAAAAAACAGCGTTTGCGAATGCAAAATCGCAAAATGAGATGTATGAGGCATTTCAGCATCGCATTCTTAAGGAATCGCAATTTTTTGCGATTTCTTAAGTTTGCGTAAGCATTTAAGAAATCGCAAATTGCGATTCCTTAAATGCTATGTAACACGCGCCCAAGTTGTGCGAATTCTCCTTAAGAAATCGCAAATTACCACCAACTTAAAGTTGGTGGTAATTTGCGATTTCTTTGAAAAATGCACTTTTTGGCATTTTTCAAAGTGGCATGTGGCGCACATACATCCCCTTAGGGCATGTATGTGCGCCATATGCGCACACATGCTGATTTCAGGGGTGCATCAGGGTGTCATCATGACACCCTTGCACCTTTGAAAATATTCTCAATTTGCGATTAGCAAATTGCGGTTCGCAATTTGAGAAATACTTCCCATTCATTGCTATGGGCCTCCTGGCCCATAGGAATGAATGGGAAGGTATTCCTTAATTGTGATTTCGCAATTAAGGAATTTTAAGTATTCGCAAAATTTGTGCGAATTTTTAGATACATCCCGATTTGCAATTCTCAAATAGCGATTCTCAAAAAATCGCTATTTGAGAATCGCAAATGGAGATTTTGATACATATGCCCCAAAGAGGTAAAAAACACTTAAGCAAGAAGTCAACAGAACATGTATACCACCAAAGAAAGACTCAAGGAGTCTATTCTATATATTTCCTTCTACCAAAGCTGGACAATACACTAAGGCCCATAGCCTCAACAGACCTATAAAGGCACAAACAATTGAAATGACCACACTGCAAGAAATCGTTTCTCTGGTGCAGAAAGGAGATTATGGCAACTAAAGACCTCAAAAATTCCTTTTTACACATCACCATGAATGTGGGACACAGAAAATGTCTATTGTGATCTAAAAGAAACACGTTAGTGATAGATTCCTTACCTTCGAATATCCCCAGGCGTCAGACTGGATATGGAAAGTTTTCGTCCGCAGTAACCCTGCGCGTCGGAAGGTGGCATAGTGCGGCTCTGCATCCGTCGCTGGCGTCGGAAGCGCCAAGATGACATCACGGAGACTACTTAGGCGCCACCCATGCGCATTGACGTCAGTTCTTTCTTTCTTCCGCGCCAGCAAGCGCAGATCCGGTTAGAGCAAGTACCCTAGTCACTTTTTGACTAAACGTTTGAGTATTGTGTCCTCCATTTTTGAGTCTTTGACTCCTGGTGCCAGGTAGGGATGCCTGGATTTAAATCCTGCGGGGCCTGTCGCCGTACGATGTCGGTGGCCGACCCCCATGGCGTCTGTCTCTACTGTCTGGAGCGCGACCATGACTCCCGGTCATGTTCCGACTGTCTGGTCATTGCTCCGAAGGCCTTACGGGAGCGGCCCTGTAAGCTACTGGAGGCCCGGCAGTCGTCTCCGCGCCGTTCGAGGTCCAGGGGTCGCTCTAGGAATGGCTCGCGGAGCCATCGTCATCGCTCCTCGGGGTCGAAGTCTTCCCACTCTGATTCGGGTAAGAGACGTCATAAGAAATCGAAGAAGCGTTTCCGCTCTCTTGACGTCCCCTCGTCTGTCTCCGGACGAGGGGGCCGGTGGTACCACCCCCCCGGCTCCTTTGGAGCCTGTGAGTCCCGCGACCTACCCACCTTATCCAGGTCCGTCGGCGACTCCTGCCCAGGTGCAAGATTTTCTTGCAGTCACGGGTGCCTCTTCAGGCCTTGGCTTCCCGCCGGCACGCCTTCGGCCCCCGCGGTCCCAGTTCAGGGTCCTCCCTTGTCGCCGGCAGCTCCGGCACGGCCCGCGGCGCCGATCCCGGTGCCGCAGTGGGTTCAGTTTGTTCCACCACCACCCTTGCTCGGGTTCCCGGACAATTTTGCTCCTGTTTGGGACACGGAGCCGGACCGGCATTGTTCGACAAATTGTATTCCCCTGTACCCCACCACCACCACCGCAGCCTCTCCTCTGACTCTGGTTTTCTTTCTCCTCCTGCTGTGGCTATGGAGGAGTGCGCCACATACACTGTGGTGCTCTGTAGAGCAGCTGAGGCCCTTGACCTGCCTTCAGTGACCCTCAAGACTAATCTCCTCACTGAAGTGCTTCAGCCGGCGACGAGCTCTTCGGAGCCCCTGCTTCCGTTCAATGAGGCATTAACTGACGTCTTGATGGGCACCTGGTCTAGACCGGCCACGGGGGTTCCCGTGGATAAGAATGTGGCCCGGCACCATCACCCGGCCCCTGGTGCCCCTGCTTTTCTGTCCACCCACCCAACCCCGGAGAGCCTGGTCATCCAGGCCTCCACTTCCCAGAGTGCATTCCCTACCGCTCTGCTGGATAAGGAATCCAAAAAGCTAGAACAGTTCGGCAAGAAACTATTTCTATCTGCCAGCTTAGGGCTGCGGTCGGTGAACACGGCATGCCTCTAGGGCCGCTATTCCCACGCTGTGTGGGACACGGTTGCGCAGGTGTTGCCTCAGTGTCCGGAGGAGGTTTGGACAGTGCTTTCTCAAGCTGTTGATGAGGGTAAAGATGCAGCAAAGTTCGCCATCAGGTGTGGACTGGACACCGCAGACTCACTGGGTAGGGCGAGTTCCACGACAGTGGCCCTCCGTCATCACTCCTGGTTGCGGTCCACTGGTTTTTCGGGGGATGTAAAAAATTCTCTTATGGACATGCCCTTTGATGGTACTCGCGATAAGGCAGATAGAGCGCTGGAGCGTTTAAAGGACTCCCGGGCTACGGCCAAGTCCTTGGGTCTCTCCACCACGCGCCCAGCCATGTCTTGTTTTTCGTTCCTTTTGTGGCCACGGAAGGGGCGCCCTGACACGTTCATTCAGCCAGAAGCCTGGGCAGAAACAACCTCAGCGCGGCCGCAGACGTGGTGCCCGCCGCGGCGGAACAGGGGGCCAGCGTGCGGGTCAGTCCACTTCCGCTTCCGCCTCAAAGCCTTCCTAGTCCGAGCTTTGCGGCACAACCCATGCCGGTGGGCGGCAGGATTCGCCATCACCTTACTCACTGGCGTTCTGTTACCTCAGACAGGTGGGTGCTGCAAATCGTCTGACGGGGCTACTCCCTCCCCTTCGAGACCACATCTCCAGCCATGCCACCTCAGTTCCACCGCATGTCGGGGGACCACTTTGCGCTTCTCTAGCAGGAAGTCACGGCCCTCTTGGCCAAGGGGGCCATCAAGCGCGTTCCTCGGCCAGCAGTAGGACTTGGTGGTTGTTCCCACTACTTTCTGGTCCCCAAGAAAGAGAAAAGGGGACTGCATCCCATCTTGGACCTCAGGAACATCAACCGCTTCCTCCGGAAGGAGAAGTTCAAGATGTTGACTGTACCTCAGGTCTTGGCTGCCATCGACCCTGGAGACTGGATGGTAGCGTTGGACTTGCAGGATGCTTATTTTCACATCCCCGTCCTGCCGATCCACCGGCGTTACCTGTGGTTCACGGTGGGCCAAGGGCACTTTGTTTGCCGTGCTCCCCTTCGGCCTTACCAGTGACCCTCGGGTTTTCACGAAGGTGATGGTGGTGGTCGCAGCTCATCTGCGCAAATCAGGGGTTTCAGTCTTCCCCCTGTCTCGACGACTGGATGTTGAAGGCGGGCTCGCCCCAGGCAGTCGCCTCCCACCTCCAGACTACGGCCGACCTCCTGCATTTGCTGGGGTTCTCCATCAACGTGCCGAAGTCGCACCTGAATACCTCTCAGAAGCTCCCCTTCATCTGAGTGGTTCTGGATTCGATGCAGTTTCCGGTTTATCCTCCCGAGCAGCGAGTCCGGGATATTCAGGCTATGATTCTGATCTTTCAGCCTCTATCCCGGGTTTGTCAGGATGATCCTCCGGCTCCTGGGCCTCATGGCCTCCTGCATCCAGCTAGTGCAACATACCAGATGGTAATTGCAGACTCTGCAGTGGGACCTGAAGTTCCAGTGGTCGCAGCATCAGGGCAACCTGTCCGATCACGTCCAGACCTCGGAGGGCACTGCACACGACTTGGCAGTGGTGGCTTACGAATCTAGATTGATTCAAGGGCAGATCCCTCTCCCTTCCCCAATCGGAGCTCACAGTGGTGACGGATGCGTCCCTCCTGGGATGGGGCGGCCACATGGGCGAGGCGGAGATCAGGGGCCTCTGGTGTCTTGCGAAGTCTTGGCTCCATATCAACCTTTTGGTGCTTCGGGCGATCCGACTTGCACTGAAAGCATTCCTTCCCTCTGTCCGGGGAAGTGTAGTGCAGGTGTTCACGGACAACACCATCGCCATATGGTATTGCAACAAACAGGGCGGGGAGGGGTCGTGGACCCTATGTCAGGAAGGAGGCTCTTCGCCTCTGGACATGGCTGGAACATCAAGATATTACCTTGGTGGTTCAACACCTGGCAGGTTCTCTGAACGCCAGAGCGGACAAACTCAGCCGCCGGTGCATGATGGATCACGAATGGCGTCTTCCATCGGAGGTGGCGCAAGGTCTCTTTTTGCAGTGGGAAGAGCCTTGGTTAGATCTATTCGCCACCAAAGAGAATGCGCAATGTAATCAATTCTGCGCGTTGGAATTTCCAAGGCAGCACTCACTCGGCGACGCTTTTCATCACAAGTGGAGCTGCGGTCTGTTGTACGCCTTTCCGCCTATACCACTTCTGCCCAGAGTGCTGAAGAAGATTTGGCGCGACCGGGCCAAAGTCATCCGTGTGGCTCTGGATTGGGCATGAAGATACTGGTATCCCGAGCTACTCAGCATGGCCATCGCTCCCCGATTCGACTGCCTCTTCGGGAGGATCTTCTGTCGCAGCAACAGGGGACGGTCCTCCACCCAAACCTGCCCAGCCTCCACCTCCATGCTTGGAGATTGGGCGGCGACAGTTGACAGCTTTTGTCCTTCCTTTCGAAGTCTGTGACATTATTCTGGCAGCCAGGCGTCCCTCCACTAAGACGGTATACGCCTGCAGGTGGAAAAAATTAGTGGCATGGTGCACAGCCAAGGCTGTGGATCCCCTTGCTGCCCCTCTTTCCGAGGTCCTTCTGTTCTTTCTCTCTTTGGCCCAGCAAGGCACTATCAAAGGTTATCTCTCAGCCATTTCTGCCTTTCTACGGCTTTCAGATCAGCCTTCTCTTTATAAGTCCCCAATTGTTAATCGCTGCCTGAAAGGCATTACACACGTTTCCTCCCGTGCCCTTCATAATTCCTCAATGGGACTTAAATCTTGTCTTGACTTATCTGATGTGTACTCCCTTTGAGCCTCTTCATAACTGTCCTTTACGTCTTCTCACTCTAAAGTCAGCTTTCCTGGTAACTATCGCCTCTGCCAGAAGAGTGAGTGAGCTCCAGGCTCTTTCTTCTAAACCTCCTTTTCTCTCTGTTCATCCGGACAAGGTGGTTTTAAGGACTCGTCCTTCTTTCTTGCCAAAGGTTGTCACACCCTTCCACATCGGGCAGACCATCACTTTGCCCACCTTCTTTCCACCTCCGCATCCTTCAAAAGAAGAAGAGAGGCTCCATCGTCTGGACCCAGAACGTGCACTCTCGTTCTATCTGAAGCACACACAACAGTTCCGTGTGGATGGCCAACTTTTTGTTGGCTATGTGGGTGCCAAAAAAGGTCGGGCCGTGCACAAACTGACCCTCTCTCAGTGGGTCGTTCTCTGCATCAAAGCCTGTTACTCGTTGGCTAAGAAGGAGGCTCCTGTGGGGCTGCATGCCCACTCTACCAGGGGAAAGGCAGCCACTACTGCTTTGGGACGCGGCGTTCCCTTGCAGGACATCTGTCAGGCAGCAACGTGGGCCTCGCTGCACACTTTTACCAAGCACTACTGCCTAGACAGCCAAGTCCGGAGAGACGGCTTCTTTGGCTGTTCAGTTCTCTGGGACTTTCTGGTGTGATTTTGGTTCGCAGACCCACCTCCCAGGTAGGTATTTCTGGGGTATCTATTCTATGGTAAGGAATCTATCACTAACGTGTCTCTTTCAGATGCGCAAGTTACTACTTGTGTAACGATATATCTGTAAGAGACATTAGTTAGTGATAGATTTCTTACCATCCCACCCATCCTCCCTGTTCTGCGAACTGTTTTCTAGGTTTAAGGTCATCCTTTTCAGGGCCCTAGTTTCATGGCACCAGTGGTCAGTTTCTTGCATGGCTCTGCGTTCCTGGCGCGGAAAGTCCTGTACAGAACTGACGTCAGCGCACATGGGTGGCGCCTAAGTAGTCTCCGTGACGTCATCTTGGCGCTTATGACGTGGAGTCGCACAACGCCACCTTCCGACGCGCAGGGGTACTGCTGACAAACTTTCCGGATCCAGTCTCATGCCTGGGGATATTCTAAGGTAAGGAATTTATCACTAACTAATGTCTCTTACAGATATAGTAGTAACTTGTGCGACAGGTTACATTATCAGTTTAGGGTACTATCTTTTGGGATAAGGTCTGGACCAAGGGTTTTCACAGAGTCTGGCAGCAGTAGCAATACATCCGTGAAGAAAAGGAATGCATGTTTTTCCCTATTGAGATGACTGTCTGGTAAAGGTGAGATTGTTGAAACCGTACGTGGGAAACATAAAGCTGTGATGGGAACTCTTCAAAAGCTAGGATTCTCACTTAACTTTGGAAAAATCATCTCCAAACCTAGAAATGGAAAGAGATTCTTAGGGGCTATACTAAACAAAACCCAGTAAAAGGCAAGGCTTTCTCTGTACCTAAAATAGTCCAGGCCCTTACAGAGCAAGCTCACCTCTTCCAGAAGGGGCAATGTCTGACAGTGAGAACAATGGGGAAAATGATTGGCCTGATGGCATCATGCATTTCCTTAATCGCCCAGATGAGGCCTGCATGAGTTTACTCCTGGAGTGGCTTTAGCAGCAATGGTCACAAGCAGCCGGCAGCTGGGAGGATCTAGTGGTTAGCGAACAGAGCACAGAAGGTGATAGCTTCTCCTCTAGCCGTGGAATACAAACAACGTTACAGTGCGCAGACAGTTCAAACTACCTATTTCTCCCAGTAATCATTACAACAGACTCCTTCCTCTCCGGGTTGGGAGTTCACATGGAAAGGTTGAGTAATTGGGGGATCTATGAAGTCCGAAAGTAGTAGTACAGCACATAAATGTTTTGGGACTCAACAGTTTTCTTTGTCCTAAAAGCCTTCCAGATATGTGGAAGGAATGGCGGTCCAAATACACCCACCATATTCTTTCTCAACAAAAAGGGGTTCAAGATGATGCGTCCTATCCAACCAAGCACTGGATAAATGGAAGTGGACTCCAGAAAAGAGGATAATGCAAGTAGTGATACACCTACCAAGGAATACAGACCGCAGAAGCAGACAGACCAATCCGACAAAGAAACACCATACACAAGTTGGTGTTAAACCTTTTTTAAAAGGTGGGGCACACTACACAGATTATTTGTTTGCAATCCAGAAAAAATTGAAAATGTTATTGCTTCACCTCCACATACCCCTATCAAAGGACGTTTGCAAATGCCCTGTCAATAGAATGGTGTGGGGTTTTTATGTACTCTTTCCTCCAATCCCAATTATGCCATGAATTGTTAAGCAAAGCAAACACAAGACTAACCTCAGTTGCCCCTCAGTGGGCTAGACGGACATTGTTCATTGATCTAGTGTAAATGGCACACAATTGAGTGATGAAGCTCTCAGTACATCACAACTTACTAACAACACAGGAACGTCCAGTATTCCATCCGGAACTAGCTAACTTGATCCTGGCAGCTTAATTCCCGAGATCCTTTAGACCTGCTTCCTTCCAAGGACCATGAAGGTTCTTAAGGAAGCCCGGCGGCCAACCATAAGAAAGGTTTACACTGACAAGTAATTAGACTATTTGCAAGCATTCCTCCTATCTCCTTTTGTGTGAATGACACTGCCAAGTGGAACAGATTCATACGCTGCCAAGGAAAGGCCTTAGGACAAGCTGCGCACAAGAGACTACAGTAATCGTGTACCCAGGTCAGATGTTCGATGCAAAGCGGTCATGCGTTTCACCTAAGGTGCACTTGGCGGGCATAGTTGCATATACAAGAGGAGTAACAGGAAGAAGTTTTCTGCACCACGCCAGTCATAAAACAGTTCCTGGAAGGCATCACCTATGTAGAATCTCAACCTAGAGCTGATGCAACTTATAAAAGCACCTTTTGAATCTATGCATACTGCGCAACTCCAGTATCCAGCCCTGAAAACAGTTGTCCCAGTTGCTTTCACATCATTAAGGAGAGTTAGCGGAAACCAGGCCCTTACAACACAGGAGCCATGTCTACAAATACACAAGTGAAAGTAGTGATGTGAACAAATCCACAGTTTATGTGAAAAGTGTTATTGCATTTTCCTATTAACCAAACTATTCACCTACCTGCATTATTCCAACAACTCAAAACACAGGCTGAGAGAGCTGCACATACACTGGATGTGAATAAGGCAATTATGAATTACTTACAAAAGACACAAACAATTTTAAATTTTCTTTGCATACGCAGGCAAAGGCTCCCTAGTTACAAAGGGTAATAATTCAGGACTTTCACACAACAGCATGAGAGACAGAGGGACCATTTAAAAAGGAAGAAGGGAGCCACACTTGCCATCCTATCAAATATTTCCTTAAATGACATCTTCATGGCAGCCACATAGTCTTCCGTACACACCTTCAAAACGCATTACTGTGTGTATATTCAAGCCAATAAGGAGGTTTAGGAGAAGCAGTGTCAAAACAGTTTGCCATTTAGACCTGGCAATCCCAGTATCCCAAGTGAAGGGGATACAGCAACAAAATAAATGCACAGCATGTAAATCCTGAAAAGATTAATGCTGAAAAATTAAAAGGTTACTTACTGGTAGGAGTTGTTTTGCAGTTTGAAGAATTTTCTGGATTAACATGCAACTCTCCCTCCTCCCCAGACAAATTTCCAGAAGAGGAAACAATAATGTACAAGAAGGAGAAACCATACAAGGGGGGACATAAGAACCTACTGATGGCGACTGTGTCAAGGGGGTTTCCCGGGATTACGTCTGATGTCATTTAAGGATGGGGCAGGAGTCTAAATAGTTGATGACTCGACGCAGCCGAGAACAAGGAAAAAACAAGAGTAAAGACTTAAAGGCTAACAAAGAGCATTTCCTGACCTACAGATAGCAGAATAATGTGCTGAATGAGAATGTATTAAATTCTTAAAGCTGCAAAACTGCTACCAGTAACTAACTTCTGTGTGTTAGCTAGATAGACAGGTCGTATATGAGTATAGAGGGCCTTGTTAGGGCTGCAGCTGATCTTAAAGATGACCCCTTCAGGGGAGCCTGTGTAGATCCCTTAGTGGGACGGTAATGTGGAGAGAGTACTCTCAGCCCCTTGATGAGCCGTACTGCAGTGTGAAGGGATGCCTTTCATAGGAGCAAGGTAGAGCAGGGCTGTGCCTATATTTAGATGAGAGAGGACTAGGGCTTGAACTGTCATTCTGAAGTGTTCTCCTGGGAGAAAAGGTTTATTCATTCAGGAGAGAACTGCAACCAGGCTGTTTTGTTATTTTTGACAATGTTCTTTGAGAGGTTTGAGTCAAAGATGAATCTGAGAGATTTGGCCTTTTCTGTCAAGTGGGGTGTAATGAAACCCAAGTTGGAAAGTCATGTCAGAATCCAAGAATATTTGGTTTTGTTGGCAAACAGGAGTTCCGTCTTCATGGGGTGTAGCACTTGCATGTTTAGATTTATTTGATGCAGGCTTTGAGTTTATGTATATCATTGATTGATGAGATTTTGAGATAGAGATTAAAGTGTAAATGCTATTTAAATGGAGTACAAGGGGTAATGTTGGTAAGGCACACAACCGTTTGCAGTTTTTTAAAACACACATAAACAGCATAGGATAAGCTATTCATGGAGACAACCACTTAAGTCCGTATTTGATTCATTTTTGTGCATTGCTTGCATTTCTATTAACATTTGTACCATTCCATCTTTAAATACTAGTTTTGTGATTGGCATAAGGATCCACTTTCAATAATCTGAAGCAAAGTCCAGGAACCACATGGTTGTTTTCGCTTTTTTTGTTGGAAGGAAATTTAGCAGTATTCCATAAATTATACATTTCTGTGTTTCTTTTTTTCCAGATTGATCAGGATTAGTCTTAAAAGTTGGCACATGTTGGTCAACCTTTCCTTTCATATTTTCCTGACCTGTGTCGTGTTTGTCAGCGGTGTGACTCAAGTCAAGCACAGCAGCATCTGCCAAGCTGTAAGTGAGAATTTGAAGTAATGCATACAATTATGGAAGGTCAATTTGGCAAAACGTGTGTAACCGGGGTATTCATTTTTGTGAATGTGCTGCAATTAACAAAAAATCAATTAAGGTGTTTTTCAGTGTGAAATATATATATTCTACTGTGATCATTCAGCAATAGGTCTGTTGTGTAGATTGTTTGTTATGCCAGCTGAGTGCTTAAAGTGTTACATTTTTCAAGAATGTTTTAAAACTCAGAGTTCTGATTTTGGAAGCATGTTGTGCGCCATATACTAAGTCCTGGCACTGATTAGTTATACCACCATATAGTCCTGTGTTTTTTAACCAAATATGAAAGCTTTTCAAAATTATGGTGCAATATATACTTAATTGCTTTCCATACATGCATATTGTGCCCTTTGCCTTGAATATAGTGCTTTGTGGCATTATGATAAATAAACTTATAAAATAAATATATCGTACATGTGTGGAAAGGGAGAACAAAGACTGAAGGCAGCATTATGTGCAGCGGTTGCCTGTTGGTTATTATTTTGACAAGCATGTGAGTTCTGCTAATGACTTATGAATGTTCTGCTGTAGTTCTAAACCAAAAATAGGTAATTGCTCTGGCCCTTCTCAAAAGCACTGGTGGTGGCCTGGAATGGTATTATCAAGGCAAAGGAACGTCCCATTTGTTGATTGTGTTGATTTATTAAGTGTGGCCCAATAAGTCTTTCTCATTACAAAAATGATGCATGTACTACTTTTTTTCAAGCATGAAGGCTAGCCAGGTGTTTCTCGCTAGCTCACAGTGCACCATCTGGACCCCTACACCTCACCTCACAGGGTACCTGATGGTGTCTGCAACCTCAGAACATGGCAACCCTAATTCCCCCCCAAGGAAATCGTGGACACACATCTACCCTTTAGTTGTTAAGTAGGGAATGTCCAAAGAGAAACATAAGAAATGCACAAATTGGCATTCCAAACATTCATTGAAGCTAGAGTAAAATACGTGTGCTGCCATGAGTAGTAGAAGGAAACAGAGCATTGTAACCAGCCATACAAAAATTGTGAAAAAGATGGATTCAACCATTGATTATTGCATTGATTATATGAATGCATATAATTGTACACCTACCTAGCACTGCCTACCTTAGACGGTTCTGCCAGATACCCTGGAGTAGTCTAACTCCCTATTTACCTGTGTGTTTCATCCGGAAAGCTGTCTGGTGTAGAACAGGCAACCGTCCCTCTAAGGATAGTGATGAGATTCAGCTGGGCTGGAATTTAGGCACGTAGTGGCCGCAACAATCTATGGAAATGCTCCTCTGCTGAACAAAGGTTTGGGGCAGTTTATATAATGAAAATTGGATCCATTCGCACTGTGCCTGAGTTCAGATCCGGCTGTCATTGTTGATTTTACCAAGTTGGAGCTGTCTCTGAACAGACAACAAAATTGCAAGGGCTGTTTACGCAGTGTACTTGGACAAAATGTTTAATGGTATGATAATGTGCCGTCAAAGAAATGTATTTGTAAGCAAAACAGTTTCTGAGTACACTATCACATGAAAGCACACAAGTAAATGTGCTAAAAGTCATAGTCTAAAAAAGATGTAATCTTTAAACGTGAACATGTAAAAATGGGAGAGTTTCTGCACAGACCCCATTAACTTCACGACAGCATATGCTCATTAACCTGTTGAGAGGAGTAAATCCACTTTTAAGGTGGATTTTTACTAAAAATTTACTTTTACTAAATCGTTCTACATCACTAGAGAAAAAGAATCGCAAGCTCTTTTAGAATTTAAAAGATCTTTCAACATTATTGACTTTGACAGACAGTCACTGTTTCTTGGCTTCGATTATAGTTTTCTTACACAGCTTACAAGCTTGTTTGAGCTCCATCAATTTAGCCTCTGTATGGTCTGTCCTCGAAGACCTTCCTGCCTAACTAACTTTGACCCACGTATATTTTATATTTCCTGAGAACCATGAGTTGTGATAGTTTCCTATTTTGCCATTGAGGTTTCCCAGAGAGGTGCTCTGTTTCACAATGTGGCAAGAACAGTTTCTTACCAATCACCAGTTTCATTACTGGCTGGATTTATTTTGTCAATTTTTGCATAACTGTCCTGATAATTATCTTTATTCCCTGGAGTCTATGCGTTAAAATTCCTGGACACAAATTCTTCACATTGACACTCTTATTCTTTCTATTGTCACTGCTCATCTCGTGAACAGATAGTGATTCTTGCAGTCAACAATTATTGATTGATTAGACCTTCCCGAAATGAATGTTGGATGTAAGTGTACAAAAGTCAGTCATTGATATGTGGATTTTAAGCATTACAGGCTTATAGTGCAGAGCCTGTATCATAAACTGGTCAGTGGATTTACTTTAAAATTCAGTCCCAAAGTAGGAGCCCAACTTTAACCTAACTCAACAGTTGCTATACAACATTAACAGCAGCATGAACATCTACCAGTAGTTGAAAATGTGATAATTTTGACAGAATGATTGTGCGAACTAGCCTTAGTCCATCCGATCATGCCAATGTGTTTCTTATATTGGGCTTGTCCCTCACTGTTGATCCTACATTGATGCATTAGGATAGAATCTTCTGTATCGTTCTGAGACATGTAGTTTCTCGCGCCATTCACAGGAGTAGATGGACTACTTTTCTCATCTTTTTCCCCCTATTGGCCAGGTTAGCCCAGTTTCTTCATGTTGATCGTAAATAGACTCTGGAGAGGGTGCTACTAGTTAACACTAACAGGGTTCTTGTTTTGTAGAGTGCAGAGCTTCAGAGATCAGGCTTAGAAGAAATCACATTTTGACCTGGCATTATACAGGCTATTGTCCTACTGAGTTTGGCCATTGTCATTTATAAACAATTAGAAGGCATTTTTCCAAGTATCTGAGTGGTCAACCCAATGATGAAGTTTCACCTCTGTGAGGCACGATTTTGTTTGGATTACATCGATGAATATGTACAATTTCTGCCTCACATTCCAGATGCTGATATATGATGATTCATGGAGAAATCGATGGACAAGCTTTTAAATCTACCACCAGTTACTTAAAGTTAACACTTGTGTTTAAATCTATTTGCATTCAAATTTATCTCTGTAATTCAATGTAGGGCTATCTTTGTCTTATGTTCAAGGTAAAACGTTGAGAAACTTCTGGAAGCAAGGGAGTTTGTGATAGGTGTCTTTACTCAGTTTATCCAAGATTGTTTGAGGAAACGGAGGTCTGAGTTGTGATTTGTAGGCACGTTGTAGTTTGTGAACCCCCTGTGACTGGCTGCAAATTCAAGGACTGAAGCATGCAAAGGGCAACAGTCCTCTATCTCTATTTTTGTATTCCCAAACTGGAAATGGTTTTATTTAAAAGTAGAACATGTGCTGTCCCCCCCCCCCCCATTTATTAATACATAAAGGAGAGCAGCCAATGGACCTCTGCTTTTCATTTTATCGTATCTCCGGTTCCCCTTATTGAGTTTTTTTTTCATTTTGTTAATTAAATAGTCCTCTTTTGGATTCGGCTTGGGATTTTAATGCTTTGTGTTTTGACTTAGTTACTGTTTTGTTACTGCACAAGTACTTTACATGTTGAGGGTTCACCTTGACAAGAGCTGTGATTATTACTTGAGGCAGGTAGTCACCCACCCCAAATAATAATCCAATTTCTGACAAAAGTTATAGTACCAACTGTGGATAGCTAATGAGAGATCAGCCTCTACAGTTTGGGGCCTAAGTATCGTAAGGACCGGCCACCCATACAGTTAAACTCTGAACATGGGCATTTACATGAGATATGAGCTAGAGTATAGAGGGTGAACAGTCACATATTCACCAATCTGTTTCTAATATTTTTCATTCCCATAGTAGAACTATATTAAGTAGGTGTTTTGAATTGTAGCCTTTGCTTGATAGGGGGCCAATGTAGCTTTCCTTTGCCCTCTGATATGTGCTCATGTTTTCTGAGCTGTCTTGTTTTCCTTACTGCTAAACATGTACCTACTGCAATTATCAGGCTGGTTCAGTGAGATTAGGATACACTCCATTACAGTGGTCAGTGCATTTGAGCTGACCTGCTGAAATAACTTTAGCATGTGCTTCTTTCCTAGAATCCTCAGTGTGGAAGCGTGATAAACTGTCGGAGATGATTTGTGCTTCCATTGTAAGGTTTTCAGTCTAGGTGACTGTGTATTTACTATAGAGGGAAAGTTTTGGAGAGCCTAATAGTTATCTGCGAGCCAGGTGGATTCTTGCTTCTACTGTTTGTTATGACCATCTAGAAGCATTTCAGCCTTCTACCGCTTCAGTTTTAAGACGTTGCTACTCATCCACTTTGGGATGTCAGACAGACATTGAGGTTTTCATAGTAAAGCGCCGCATTTTATCAAATTGAATCAGCAACTGTGTTATATTCATGCTGGTTAGCCATGTTTTTACATTGAATGTAGAGGAGATAACGAAGAACCCTAAGGTACCCCAGAAAATGCATCTGCTAGAGAGACATCTAGCCGCAGATTCCTTACCCTTGAATTATCCCCCGGTGCCAGACTGGATCCATAAAATATTTTACAACCGTGCCTCTCTGTGGTGATAGAGGGTGCCGAGGGACTCCATAGCGACATCGTCCACCAGATGTGACGTTTTCAGAGTCCATCTAAGCCCTCCTCTGATGCGCTGACGTCAGTTTCCTCCTTTCCGTGCTTTCAGTGTGGATCCGGAGAGTCGCCCATCTCGACATTTTTGTCTACACAACAGTGTGCTTTTTTCTGGATGTCCATGACTCTTTCAGTGGCACTTCGCCAGCTTGCCTGGCTACGCACCTCTGGTTTTTAGGAGGCTGTTCAATCCACCTTGGTCAACATCTGTCTGGTACTCGTGCTGATTCTGCTTACACTGTTTTCGGGACAGACAGTTTGGAGCAGAATTTTAAACCTTTTTTTGCTATACTGTCATCTCTTTTCCTCCTGTACTGAACTTGTACGGGGTATAGAGTCCTTGATTTCTTGAGTTCTAGGGCAGAGGGTATAATTCTTAGCCTAGGGCACATTGCTCGATCCTGGCCTAGGTAGTATTCCTTCTTTAGTCTTTTTTTGGCGCTAGCACTCCTTGAGCTAGCTCTTACTGTGCAATGTCAACAAGGGCTCTATCATTTCTATCACCCTCACTGTTCCTTGTGGAAGTACCTTGTCCATATCTTAGCATGGGTGGACTACTATGCCGACTCTTTCTCTTCAGTGACAGTGTATGGACTGATTTTGATCTGCTTCTATCATGCAAAAAGCTATTGTTGCTTTTCACTTTTGGAAAATGTTTTTGTACTTTGTTGGAAACATTTTCATGCCGCTTCTGACTCCAACCGCAACATTTAGTTACTGAACTGATTGTTCTTCAGATCTTGCCTTCTACCCCTCTTAGGGGTTTATGGCTGTTTTTCTCCTACAGTTCTTCTCGAACATATGTTCCTTGACAATGCTTTCTTGGGTTTAGTTTGTTAGGAGGATTTGTGATACTTTTGTATTCTTTTCCGGAGAGTTTTATTTATTTCACGCAAGCACGGATAAGGTTCCAACCCCTTGGGGTTTGTTATCCCTTGAACTTATTAGTATGGAAAATTACGATCTTGAGTGATGCCAGAATCCCCACTCATGATGCCACAGAAATTGTTTACCTGGCAGAGTAATTATTTACTGGGCACAGGGTGTCCTGCAGAAACTGGAGATTTTATTTTGCTTGTGGGTTTTCTTTTCTGCCTCTCTACCTTCCTCCTCTTCCTATATTGTTATTTCTCCTCCATGTTCATGGTTAACTAAAGGTTTGTTGCTGTGTTTAGATAACACCTTCTCGCCATTTGGTGTCCTGTTTTTTATTGACTAGGACTGCAACCAGCACTGCTTATGATGGTTCAAACATACAGTTCAATTTATTACAATTTTAGCACATGATATTGTACACAAGTTCAAACATATGTATCTTATAAATGAAATTTTCAGTACAAAAACTTAATTGTACAATGTTGGTAAATCATTCACATTGCAAAATTCTTAAAGTGCCGTATAGTAGTTACGGTACTTGTACCCAATGCATTTCGGGACTTAAAGTCCCTTCGTCAGGGGTTTTCTGCAAGAAAAGGAGAAGGAGACTGTTTTCACATAAATGCACCTTAGGTATTTGTTAATACTGGAAAAACACGAATGTGAAATGTACATGCTTCGTGCACCCTTCACCATGTGATGCTATTAGAAAAAAATGGTTTATTTAACGCACTGTTCCAAAGCATGATGTCCTCTGTGAAAAACAAAGGACAACCAAATTCTAATCCATGAAGATATGAGAATGAAAACACTGTGACAAGACGGGCCACATAATTGGGGTAGAAATGAAGTACCTGCTAAATGTGCGTAATTCACATAGAGACTGTCCGAGAGAAGCTCGCTGGGATGCATGTCTGTGAAAATACATTAGAGCCAGGATTATAGCTGCGTGTGAAAAAGAGGCTGATGAACGTGATAAAACTGAAATGCTATGCTCACCGCCTGAAGTTGAAGTATTTCGACCGTGGATCTAAGAAGAGTTGTTTAGAGAGCGAAGTGTATAGTTTCTGTGAAATTAGAAAACAAAATCGCGCTAGTAAAACTGTCACAGTAAGGATGTGAAAACAAGAATGAGGTCGATAACGTCGGTTTAAGCTTACCCGTAACGGGTGCAGTCTTAACTTGTAGGTGATCTCCCGGAAAGGACGCGTATACAGTTGGAGTTAACGCTGTTTCATGTATATAACGGATGTAAGCAGGAAGTCAGGAGTATGGACAGGGAAACTGAAAGAGGACTGACAGTTTTACTAGCGTGATTTTGTTTTCTAATTTCACAGAAACTATACACTTCGCTCTCTCTTGGAACTGTTCTCTGTAAGTGCGTTAAATAAACCATTTTTTTCGAATAGCATCACATGGTGAAGGGTGCACGAAGCATGTACATTTCACATTAGTGTTTTTCCAGTATTAACAAATACCTAAGGTGCATTCATGTGAAAACAGTCTCCTTCTCCTTTTCTTGCAGAAAACCCCTGAAGAAGGGACTTTAAGTCCCGAAATGCATTGGGTACAAGTACCGTAACTACTATACGGCACTTTAAGAATTTTGCAATGTGAAAGATTTACCAACATTGTACAATTAAGTTTTTGTATTGAAAATTTCATTTATAAGATACATATGTTTGAACTTGTGTATAATACCATGTGCTAAAATTGTAATAAATTGAACTGTATGTTTGAACCATCATAAGCAGTGCTGGTTGCAGTCCTAGTCACCTTCACGGGTCCAGGCCACTTTTTGTATATATCTAATATGTGCTCCGTAGGCATAATAGTAACCGTGCACGCATACCATTATGGAAAAAGTTTCCAAACAGAGTGCGCTATCCACCACACCTCTCACTGTTTTTTATTGAGACATTTCTTATATGGCCTCCTCACTTGTTATGCTGTATGCACTGCCACTTCATCTGTTGTTCAGTTCTTATACTGAAACTTGGTTATGGACCTCAATTTATAGTTTTTGATCTTCCACAACTATTTACTCTGTATTTTACCCGCTGCTTCAGCCAGGTCTCCTTTTCTGTCTGAAAACTAGTCTCCATCTTAAAGAAAGATTATTTCTATAGGCCTTCCCTGTGGTGCCCTTTGTTCAACTTCATCTTTTTACAGTCCCGGTCTTCATTTCTTTATTCTAGCGCGGTTCTGTTTCACCTGCTGTTTTCCTTTTTATGTCTGATTGCTTTTATTTTTCTTGGGTGTGTGATATCTTCTACTCCCTCAATTCTTTTATGCAGTACCATGTGGCTGTTGCCAGCTCACCGTTGTCATATCTTCGGTCCATTACCGATCTTGTAACTGTTTATATGTACCTTTCTTGGGAACATTGTATTATACAGTGTATAGGTTTGTATGACGTCATCCATTTGATAAATTTTTTTTTTTTTTTTTTTTTATTTATTTAAGCTTGTACCGCGCACAGCTACCCACAATGGGTTTCCCGGCACCAGGGATAGACTGTAGAAGAAAAGAGAATGTCACCTTGACTTAAGGCCTCTGCCGACTATTGGTCACGCTTAGTAAAGAGCAGGGTCTTCAAAGCCTTACGGAAGCGGAGTAAGTTGGTCTCGGATTTTAATGCCAATGGGAGGGAGTTCCAGTATTTAGGACCAAGAGTGGAAAAGGAGCGGCCTCCCATTTTTGCCAGCTTCCATCTTGGTACTGTGAAATTGCCAATGTCCGATGACCTTAATGAGCGCAGGGGTCTATAGGGTTTTACCAGCCCCTGAACATATACTGGGGCGCTACCCTGCTTAGCCTTGAACATATAGCAGAGTGCCTTGAAATTAACGCGTTCTGGGATGCTCAACCAATGGAGGTCACGCAAAGCGGCAGTGGCTGAGGTGCGTCTGGGGACATTCTTTAGCAGGCGCGCGGCCGCATTTTGCACCACCTGCAGCACATGTATAGTAGCTTTATCTGCGCCCAAATAGAGAATGTTGCCATAGTCCAGGCGTGATGTTACAAGTGCCTGGACTACAGTTCTGCGAGAGGAGAGGGGGAGCATCCACAAAATCTTGTGAAGCCATCGCAAGGTTGAAAAGCAGATGGCTGAGACCTTAGTAGCCTGTTGTCTCATAGTTAGCCTGTCGTCAATAATGACGCCCAGGTTGCGAACTGCAGTAGATGGTGTAGGCGCATTTCCCAGTTCGATGGGCCAATGGCGAGGACCCCAAAGATGTTTGTTCTGTCCCAGAATGACCACCTCGGTCTTCTCCCCATTCAGCTTGAGACAATTTCTCCGCATCCAGTCGGCCACAAGAGTGAGGCCCGACTTGAGTGCGGAGATGTTGTTTACGTCTCTCCCTGACAAGGAGAAGACAATCTGGGTGTCATCTGCGTAGGAAAACAGGGTTAGCCCAGCTTGTTCGACTATGGTTGCCAAGGGTTTAACATAAATGTTAAATAATAAAGGGCTAAGAATTGAGCCCTGGGGGACGCCGCGGGTGGATGGACAAATGGCGGAGGCAGCTTTAGAAGAAAACACTTGGAAGCTTCGGTCACTAAGGAAAGACGCCAGCCAGGCCAAGGCCTGGCCTGCCACACCTAGAGATTTCAGAGAGTCAATGAGGATGGAATGTGACACGGTGTCGAAAGCTGCGCTCAAATCCAGCAGGATGAGCGCCATGGTGTTTCCCTGATCGACACCGTGCCTAAGACTCTCTGTCACCCCCAGGAGGGCTGTCTCGGTTGAGTGCCTAGGCCGAAAGCCCGACTGAGAAGGATGGAGAAATCCAGTGTTTTCAACCAGTTTGGAGAGCTGAGAATTTATATGTCTCTCCAATATCTTTGAGAAAATTGGCAACAAAGATATAGGGCGAAAGTTAGCAGGATTTGAAGGATCTGCACCCTGTTTTTTTAATAACGGTACAACCATGGCGTGTTTCCAAGGTTGTGGGACATGGGCCTCGCTCAGAGAAGCGTTGAGTAATTTAATGATGGGGGGATGAGTGAGGGGGTCTAATTGTTTTAATATTTTGGCCGGGAGAGCGTCCTGTGGGGAGCCCGATCTCACACTATTTAAACAGGAGAGGAAAGAAATGGCGTCTAAGGGCTGCCAAGTAGTGACTACTGCATCAGTGTCATTGTTTTCCAATTTTTGGACTATGTCAAGGGCAGTGTACATAGTACCTAGAGGTGTAGTGAAATTTTCATAGATAAGATCAACTTTATCTATGAAGTAATCCGCTAAGGACTGACACTGAGTGCCATCAAGTGCCGGGGGAGGAGGGATCGAGTTAGCACCAGTCAATTTTTTGACAACAGAGAATAGCACCTTTGGGCAGTTTTGTGCATCAGTCACAGTTTTCCTTGTGTAGTCTGCTTTAGCAGTTTTACAACTGTAGTGGTATTTTTTTAAGGCTTCTTTATATGTGACTTTACGTGAAGGAGAATAGCCTTGTCTCCATTTACGCTCCAAGGTCTTACAATGTGAGCGGAGGCTTTTAAGTTGTTCCGAATACCATGGAGCAGGAGGGTGGTGTGAAAATGCGGGCTTTGATGTCATTGGAAGCGCTGTATTGACTGCAGTGGTTAGCCAGAGTTCAGTGGCGCAATTGAGAGCGGCAGTTGGTAGTTCAACACATGGGAGTGTTTTGATCAGTAGTTTATTGAGTTCTGGCAAGTTAATCTTCCCCCAATTCCGAACTGGCCGCGTAGTTTCCACCTCAGGTCTTATTACTGTATCAGCCATGTCATAAGAGAAGGGGACAGCTAAGTGGTCGGACCAGGTGATTTGTAGGGCTTCACGAGAAAAATCTAGGGACAGGTTAGATAGGATCGGGTCCAGTAAGTGACCGGCACAATGAGTGGGACCTGTGTTTAGAAGTTGAAGGTTAAAAGCTTCCAGAATAGGGAGAAGCTGATTCCTATTAGGGCACTCATGGTCGTCTAAATGTATGTTTAAGTCCCCTAAGATTGTGAAATTAGGCGCTTTAAGCAGTACTGGGGCTAGGAAGTCCGGTAACGATGTTATCCAAGGGCTCGCTGTCCCAGGGGGACGGTATACCAGTAGCCCTGACAGCGTAAATTGGGGGGTAATGGATAATTTAAAAAGGGCTGATTCACAATCTTTTTGAGTGGTGTCTACCAATTTACAAGTGTATACATTTTTGTAAATAATTGCAATTCCTCCACCCCTACCGGAAACTCTATCCTGACGAAGAATGGCGTAGTTAGAGGGAATGGCGTCTGCCACATCCGGGCCCGAGCAGTCTCTGAGCCACGTCTCGGTCAGGAATATAGCATCAGGTTGATTTTGATCTAGAAAATCGTGGATATTGTATCTATGTTGTGGTAAGGATCGGCAATTTATGCTCCAAAATCTTAAGAGGGGGCGAGTGGAAGTTGTCCTAGAGCATACCTGTCTCTTTCGTCTGCCTTGATGTTGGAGGGATCTGCATGTGGTAGGGGTTTTTAATGAAAAGTTGCAGCGAGGACAGCTGAACTTGTGAGGCGGGAAAGGGTAGGTGGAGCAGTTATTATTGGGAGCACCACGTAGCGCGAATAACTCTTCGGAGGAGTATGTAAGAGTCATGATGGATATAGTGGCTTTACTCACCAATAAAGGGTATGCCAGAGCCCAGAGCCCAGCCTAGCGCGGACGAGCGCAGACGGGCTGGACTCCGGCGCGACTATGGCGCGCCCGCTGTGCGCCCGCTGTGCGCGTTCGCTGCGCGAAGCAATGGGCGTCTGTTTTTATACTGTCCCTATCCAAAATGGCCGCCGCCGTCTGCTCGAGCGTGGCCCTCCTGAGTCAGCCCTGAATCGGCTGTACACCCAGGGAAGGAGGCAGGTGAGCGAAAGTGCAGCGCTCCCTCCAGAGAGTAAGCTCAGTATTTTAAATCGCCTGAGCGGTAAATAGATCGAGCAGCGCGAAATTCCGTGACTGCTTGCAGGGGGGGGTAGGACACAAAGGATAATCACAGTAACAAGTTAAAATCTGAATCAGAGCGTTTTTTAAAAGCTAGCAGCCCGGCTCAAGCCTCAGGCAATAGTGAAGGTAATCAGGTAATAAATTAGTGCATCTTCTCACACCCTTTGATATACTCAATCAAAATTTCAGACGTCCATTCTCAAAACCATAGATACTCCAATACCAATAACTACATACCCACTCATTGACTCTTAGATCTACACACACATCCACTCACTCACCTGTACAGTCACTCATACTTACAGTCACTCAGAACAGGACTATCATATGCATTTATACACCTACATAGACACTCACACACCACCAATCATCCATAGAGGTACTCTCACACCTAGTTACTCATGCAGATAATTAATCACAATCCCATTTACTCACCTATGCAGTTATACACACACAAGTTCACTTACTCATAAAAATAGTACCACATTCTTACGCTCTTATACAATCATTGATACAAGCACACACTCATCCATACAACCACTCTCACAATCACACACTCTCACATATACCCACTTATATACTCTTACACACATATATACTGCCTTTCACATATGTAGTTACTCACACATGTACCATATACATTCAATCCCTAACACACCCATACATACACTCACCCAACCCTACAGTCCATCACAGATACACTCTTAAAACCATGCACCCATAGAATCACCCACTCACACATGTATGCACAGTCACACACACCCCACCCACACAAACACTCAGGCACCCATACAGACAACCAATCAATAACCCATAGAGACACTCATATAGCTATTCACAAAACCATGCAGCCGCTTATACACCAACAGACAGACAGATACAGACATTCACACAGTTTAGTCACTAGTCTGCAGTAAGATACGTTTAATGACTCACTTATAGAGTCAGTCACGCACCTACTAAATCATCCATTCACACACTTATACACCCACTCATTCTTCCATAGGTTTTCCCCTATATATATATATATATATATATTTAAAATTTACAGAAACACACACTCACTGGATGACGTCATCAGTGATGTCATTTCAGATGTCATCAGTGATATCATCCGTGATGTCACTGACCATGTCATAAGTGATGTAATATGTGACGTCATCAGCAGTGCATTGCGGGGGCGCGAGTTATAGTTAGCTGAACTAACTTTAACCGGGGAATTTCTAGGGTTTTGTACGAGGGAAATGTCCAGCTAATTATAACACCCCTGAAACCTATGGTTTTTTCAGTGAAAATATATATATATATATAGATAGATAGATATACATACAAACAATGAATCCGCTTTCCACATTCCACCTTCCACAAGATCTGTGCTAAGCTTAATTTAATCGACGAGAGCTGTCTGCCATTACACGTTTCGGCCGCCTTGCATCGTTCTAGTTAGGCTAAGATTACACTTGTACAAAACTATAGAAATTCAGCAATTATTATTACCTGAGCTAACTCACGCCCCCGCAGTGCACTGCTTATGACTTCACATATTACATTACTCATGACATGATCAGTGACATCACTGATGATGTCATCCACAGAACCACTCTCACACACACCCATTCAACCACTCATACAGCCACTTACTCACCCACACAACCACTCGCATACCCATTAATAAACCTATACAAATACTGATAAAACTACTCGCTCATCCATGGAGCTATTCACACGCCCACTCACATACCCATTCACCCATACAGCTACTCCTACAACTAGTCATTCACTTATACAGCCCCTCACGCACCCACCCACTCACACACTCTCAACACAGCCACTCACTCATACAACCAAACACACTCACACAAACATTTATATACCCATTCACACATCCATACAAGCACACACACATCCACTCTCACACATACAATTCACACACACTTACTCTCCAGTACAGCCACTCACACACCAACTCACTTAACCAAACACCCACCCAAAGAGCCTCTCACTCACCCATACAGCCACTCTCACACCCAGTCACTCACTCATACAGCCGTTCAGACACCCAGTCACTTACTCATTGTCTCTCACACACTCACTCCCCCACCCAGCCACTCACTCCCCCACCCAGCCACTCACTCCCCACCCACCCATGCTGCTACACTCACCCATACACCTACTCACACCCCATACACCTACTCACACATTTATACTCACACACAGATACACAGCCTGTCACATAATATATGTCAGAAGTAGCATCACTCAATACTAGTGTACTTCGTACACTAATTAAACTTTTGTAGTAGCTTAAGATGTATATGTTTAACACTCAAAGACTCTTAGGAAACACTTAAACTCACTGGGTGAGGTAATTTGACATGTCATCAGTGATGTCACTGACAACATATTGTGTGATGTAATATGTGAGTACATAAGTAGTGCTTTGCTGGGGCATAATTTATAGTTGGCTCAGGTAACTATAACTGCTGAATTTGTATGGTCTTGTAAGAGTGAAATCTGAGCCTAAGTATAACGTCCCTGTAACCTTTGTTTTTTTTCATTGAAATCTCTCTCTCCCTGCACTTTTAGGTTTTTAATACACTTGCTCAAAACTACCTAGACACACTACTACAACCGGTCCTCAAAGATAGTGTTTAGCAGGGTTTGACAAGGTTAACCCACGCTGTGAGGACCTAGTTTGTCCCCATAGCATGGGTTATACATACATACATCCTCTCCCTCTTCCTCTCCCGCTCCCTCTATTGTCCCCACTCTACTTTATTCAATAGTAGGGCAAGTATTACACTTTGGAGGGGTGAACTTTACTATTCCCACTCCAGGCTAAACAACAGTATGGAAAGCATTTGATTTGAATGGGGTAAAAGAGCTATTCCCACTCCAGTCTTCACAATAGTATGGAAAGCTGTTGGATTTCAGAGGAGTAAAATTTGCTATTCCCACTCAAGTCTGTGCAACAGTAGGAAAACCAATAGACTTCGGAGGAGAGTCCTTTACTATTCCCACACAAGTCTGTGCAACAGTAGTAAAAGCGTCTGACTTCTGAGAGGTGACATTTTCTATTCTCACTACAAACAGCACAGCAGAGGGGTAAAATGTACTATTCTGACTCCAGTATGTGCAACAATAAGGAAAGCGTTGGATTTCTGGAGGGGTGAAACTTACTTTTTCCACTCCAAAAAGCACAACAGTTGGAAAAAGTATTGAATTGCAAAGAGATACATTTTACAATTCCTACTGTAGTCTAAGCAAGAGAATGAAAAACACTTAAGCAGTTGGGAAGACACTTCAAACACATTACATATAGGAGTAACTCCATGAATGTAGAACAAATAATAAACTCCTATTAATATAAATATGTATATATATATATAGATAGATAGATAGATAGATAGATAGATAGATATATTCACTGAAATAACCAAAGGTTACATGGACGTTACAGTTCTGAAATGGAATTTTACAAAAACAGAAATTCACTGATAAAACCAAAGGTTTTAGAGAAGCTATAGTTAGGCTAACATTTCACTGGTACAAAACTAGAGAAATTCAGCCATTATAGTTAGTGAGCTAACTATAACTCGTGCCCCTGCAATGCACTGCTTATGACCTCACATATTACATCACTCATGGCATGGTCAGTGACATCACTGATGATATCATCCGTTGACTGTTTTAAAAAAAAAATGTGAGTGTTAAATTATGTTTGTGGGGATGTGTGATTGACTGTATGGGTGAGTAAGTAGGTGTTTGAGTGGCTCTTTGGGTGACTGACTCAGTGTGAGTGGCTGTACGGGAGAGTGAGTAGATGTGTGTTGATCTATGAATACTGGTATGTGTGTGTGAATGTGTTTGAGAATGGCAGTGTGATAGTTGAAATGGATGTATGAATGATTGTATGGGGTATAAATGTGTGCATCAGAGATTCTGAGCATGATGTCATCAGTAGTCATTTGAGATGTCATCAGCGATATTATCAGTAATGTCACTGACCATGTCATGAGTGATGTAATATGTGAGGTCATAAGCAGTGCATTGCGGGGTCACGAGTTGTAGTTGGCTCACGAACAAGAACGGATGAATTTATCTGGTTTTGTACCAGTGAAATGTTAGCCTAACTATAAAGTCTCTATAACCCTTGTTTTTCTTTCTGTGAATCTCATTTTTTTTTTTAATTCCACTACTCAACTATAACGTCTCTGCAACCTTTGTTTTTCTCATTGAATTTCAAAGGTTTTTAAACTAGTAGTCGGCCTTGCAGAGTGGTAGAGAAAGGAGGCTGGGCATCCGACCAGCTCTCAGGAATCCCGCTGTGTAGGGCTTACAGGAGGTACCACAAGGGATTCTTGGCCTCCAAGGTTCCTCAGGAGTAAAGTGGACTTCTTGCCTCAACCAGTAGTGCACCATGACCGCATTTGCAGGGTCGTGGAGAAATGGAGCATGTCTTTTGAAGACCTCTTAGCAATCCCAAGGACGTCCTTGAGAGCCAACTACCCTTCCTGCTACCTCCAGTAAGTCCCACACACCAGGATTGCTGACACCTGGTAGTAGGCCATGCACCCTTTCTCCACCACTCTGCAAACACGCCTCCTAGTGCCCTACTAGTAGGGGAATAAAGTCTCCATGGCTATTGAGGGTCATTGGGGGCCAACTACACCTCCTGTTACCTCCATTGAGACCTAGCCAGCTGTATTGCTGAGCAGTCGTAAGAGGTCACGCCCCTTTTCTCCACCACTCTGCAAATGTGCCTCATGACTGTTTGGAGGAAGAGGTCCACTTTAGTCCTGAGGCCCTCCAGAGGCAAGGAAACCTCATCCCCCACGAGCAGTGAACCGAGAGATGCGTTTGTAGAGTGGTGGAGAAACGGGGCGTGGCCACCGATCACCTCTCAGTAATCATGCTGTGTGGGGCTTTTTGGAGGTAGCAGAGGGTCTTGTTGTCCCCTAAGAACCCTCATCAGCCAAGGAGACTTAAGCCCCTAACCAACTGCGTGCCAGGAGGCGGGTTTTTAGAGTGGTGGTGAAGGAGGGCCATGTGGCCCCACTCTCCGGGCCATTTTCCGCCCCGGTGACCCCATCCCCCAGGGCATGACCACCTCGTTGGGGACCGCGGGGTATGCCTGAAGGCCACTAAAGTCCCTGCCGGCTTCCCGCCTCTGCCGGAGCCAGCATTGCTTTTACACACAGGGAGCTATTGACCTGCCGCTTCCTGTGTGTAAAAGCAAAGTACTGTGCTTTGAATAATCAAGTGCAAAATGCTCTTGCTTTCACGAAGCGGAGCACTGTTTGATGTTGCATGGCAGGACCAGTGCTCCCACCATGTCATGGCAAACTGCAATGTCCCAGAGGTGAGCACCCCGGTACATTGCTGGAGCCGGCCCTGGGGTTGGGAGTCCCCAGGCCCACGTAGGGCTCTTGGAGGGGGGCCATGCGGCCCCTCTTCCATGTTCATATTTGCCCCCCTTCATTAATGTATTTGTGCCCTGGGGAGGTGGCGGTCCCCGGGGCTGTGTAGGGGGGCAGGAGTCCTCCCACGCCTCATTATTTATTTTAGCCCCGGGGAGGTGGCGGTCCCTGGGGCAACCCAAATAGAGGCAGTAGCAAAGGCTGCATCTGCCCTGACAGAAGCAGTGAAAACCAGTTTGCCACCTTGCTTTTATACGTGCCTCTCATGTCACCTTATTGAAGACCGCATGGTCAGCAGGTTTGATGCTACAGTGTTGTGGCGATAATTATCAATATTAGTCAAGTCTAAATTGCCTTTCTTGAGGTTGATCATGACCAGTCTAGCGTTCATTTGGGTTGGGATTTGTCCTATGTTTGATGAGCATTAAAGATCTCTTCAATTCTGTCATAGATGGCAGGTGTGAGAGATTTGATTACTGCTATGGGGCTTAACTTGTCAAGAGACCCCGACTTGATATTAAGATCCTTAACTTTTATGTTTGAGGAGTAGCGAACATTTATTTTTACTAGCAGCTTCTCAAAGAAAAGCTGTTCAGATTGCCAGAACTTACATTCTGAAAATAGGTGTTGCTTTCTGGAGTTATGGAAAATGTAAATATTTAATTTCAATGTTTGCGCTAAAGTTTGGTACTTATTTTCAAGAAGACCCTGTTGAAGTACGTACTTGTTTGTGTTTCTTTGTCATTGCCAGTTATCTTACCATGAAATGTTCTTTTGTCCTCATTAGTAAAAACCTGCTTATTTCTGAAATTGTAGGTCGGAATCATTCTGCATTATTCTACTCTTGCCACTGTATTGTGGGTGGGTGTTACAGCACGAAATATCTACAAGCAAGTTACAAAGAAAGCAAAGAGGTGCCAGGAGTCTGACGAGCCACCTCCTCCTCCACGACCAATGCTGAGGTAAAGCTTATGTTCATCTCCCTATTGTCCATCCTGTTAAGTCTTCCTTATAAACTAGGATATTAGCTTCATCATTCAAACACATTTCTCCTACTTCTCTCACTTAGGCCACACCTTATTGAAATTATGTAGTGTTTGAAGATTAGCTAGGGATATGCACAGCATAGATAATCTGTTTGTTTATATTGAGTTCCCAAAGAGGAGTTGTAGACTAGAGGCAATCACAATGTTTTAGCATCAATACTTGAAAGCTTCACTTTTGTAGAGTATGTAAATTTGTTCAGTCCTTATGCACGATTTTTGCTTGTGCAAGTCTGAAGCTCTGGCATTTAGGATTTATCAGTGCTTCTGATTTTCTGTTCTGCTTTGAAGTATGAAGTACATCAACCCATTATTGTGGTCTGTTCTTTGAACAGATCTTTCATTGTAAGTTACATGCATATCCTTCCCTTGGTATACACCTTTGCTGTTTTGAAAGCAATAATCTGCTTTAATGTTTCATAGATATTCCTCATTAAACAAACAAATTACACTTTAGTATAAACATCACCAGAGAACAATAATCAATCAATCAAAACGGATTTGTGCAGCACTGCTATTCATCCGTAAGGGTATCCAGGCGCTTTGGTTTCTGGGTTCCGTTGAAAAGCCAGGTCTTGAGTCACTACCTGAATTTCTCCAGAGAGAGTGCTGTCCAGGGATGAAGGGGCAGGACTTGGTGCCCAAGTGGTAGAAGGAACAGCTTCGTCTGAAGCTTCGGCGGATGCATGGTATCTGTGCAAGGGCGAGGAAGGCAAAATAAAGGTCTCTGGAGGGTTGGGGGAAGTTCAGGCGGTGGCTGATGTATGGTGGCCCTTTATCGTGGAGGGCTTTGTAGATGTGTGTCAACATCTTGTTTGGCATATTTTTATGATAGGGAGCCAATGGATGTTCCTGAGGTGGGGGGTGATGTGGGTCCATTTGAGCCAGTTGAAAGGAGCCTGGCCCCTGAGTTGTGTATCGTCTGGAGTTTCCTCATGAAATGGGTGGTGGTTCCTACTTATAGTGTGTTGCCATAGTCCAGGCTGCTGGTGACTAGGGCTTAAGTGACTGTCCTTGTGCCGATGCGCATCCATTTGAAAATCCTTTGAAGAGTGTGGAAGCAGGAGGAGGAGACTGTGTTAATCGGTCTTCTCATGGTGAGTTTGCTATCCAGGATGATGCTGAGGTTGCAGGCGTGGTCTGTCGGTGTGGGGGTGGGTCAGAGTTCGGCAGGTCACCAAGTGTGGTTCCACAGAGAGGTGTTGTTCCCAAAGATCAGCATCTCGTCTTGTCAGCGTTGAGCTTTAGACAGTTAGGGCCATATGTATCACAATTGCATTAGTGTAATCTAATCCCCAGCATGTACATGTTCTCCGTTATCTATGCGACAAACTGAAGAAGACAAAACAAACATTTTTATTACTTTTTGGAAAAACACTACAGAAATAGAATGAACAAAACACGGAAATGCACTTAAATCTTCTAACAGCAGTATGTAAAAATATGTGTGAAACAATACTCTGCTGTTAACTGCTGCCCTCAAGGATATCAAATGCCTGCATTGTAACATCTGATGGTACAGACTTCATCACCCACTTCATCACCCAATGTTCACTGTGCGTCATCCTTCCCCTAACTTGAATAGCACTGCTGGCTCCCATGCCAATACTCTTCACCTCTTACACCTCTTACACCTCTTGATGGAACACAGACAATCAAACTGTGGTGCTGGTGTGCATCAGTGGTTATCAACAAACAAATCTGTTTCAAAATGGGATATCTCTTTAACTTCAATTTACCTCTTAGAAAGGTTCTTAGCAGCAGACTGAAGCCAAGACGTCTTAGCAGCATTCTCTGCCTATGGAATTTGCTTGCCCTTTCACAGAACTCTGCATGAGGCATGTCCTGATTGTGTGGAAGCTATCTTTTCTCAGTCCACACCCTCTGAGGCACAGCTGCATATAATTTATCCCTATATTCTTAATTCTGCATTGTGTGTAGCACACTATGCAGCTGCACTGATCTGTAGCCTGCTGGAGTGCTGAAAGACCTCGTCCCAATCTGTTATCTATTTCCCCCAGACTCCCCACCCTATATGATATCAACTTGTTCAAGGTGTTCAGTAAATTATTTATCAAGGTTTTTAGATCAGGAGCCTGTTTTCTTGAGGAGTGCCTCCAAATCCACAATATTTGAGGTATACTGTGTACCATCATATATCTCAATGTCCCCTGGAATACGAGCGCCGTGTGCATGACTATAGTGCACGTATCTAGATTCTTACAGTTTCACCATTCAGTCACTAATTAACTGAAGGACCTAAGGCCCTCTCACTAGCCCAGCATTTAAATCTCCTTTTAACTTCACCAGCTCCCACAGCCTACTGCTTGTTCATACAGGGGTGCAATTATTTAAGGTACACTCCCAAGTCAATTTCTTTGTAGCTGTGTTTCACCCTCTCATCACTGACGGCATGTAGGAAGCTGGCTATATATCAAAAAGTTGATATACCGTGTAAAGAGTCCATGGGGTTCCCTTAACGAGTGGACAGGTGCTTGCTATGCAATCCCAAAGTTCTCTATTAGGGGGACGTGTGGTCGAGCAGACCTAGGCTTAACATAGGGGAGTACATGGGGGCGTGGCCAAGCCGCCCACAGAAATGGCCGCGTGGAGTCGAAGCACCTTCGGCATCCCTGTAAGTCCTAGCCAAAAATTGGCTTAACTGCTGCCATCCCTGTGTGCCGACATGCTGACTTTGCTGCCACTACAAATGGTGAAGACCTGCTGGATCCAGGAGGAGGGAGAGTGCCGGATTGGAGATCCTTGACACTCAAATAAAGGAGTGGATCTTGCCTGCAGCCTGTGCTAGTGGCATGATGGAGGCCAGTGGCACATGAGCTGCTGCGTGGTGAGGGGAGCTTTGCTGGGTTGCCGAGTGTATGACTTGAGGACTCGTGGTCATATCCCCCGGCCTTGGGGTCTGTTGCCCCAAAGGTCGGAGTGTTCGTGCTGCTGTGAGGTCCCCCTCTCCCCACTTCATCGTGAGCAACTGTGGTGAAGAACGTCACCGAAACTGGTCTGGTTGACAATGGAGGTGGAGATAGAGGAGTTGCAGGACTGTGCCAGAGGCTGCATCTGTGCCCTGGTCCTGGCTGAGAGGTAAGGCGAGCCCGAGCTCTGCCCAGAGTCCCCGAGGCGAAAGGGGCCTCAGGTGAGCCTGGGGAGCCGGCCACCAGGCCGTGCCGGGCATATCTACTGCCTACTCCTCTCCTGGATGCCCCCTTCACATGCAGGACCTACCTGTCTCTCTGTCCACCTGCCCTCATTGAACATGAAGACGGCGCTGCGGTGGACCTCGATCCTTATTGGCCAGTGAACCCTCTGTCCGATTGGTGAAGTATACAGTGGTGGAACTGGGCTCTGTAGCTCCCAGGCTTGGCTGCCTTCACTTCTCGCTGGTGCACGTCCTACTCCATACCGACCCTGCCCCCATGGGTGGGATTGTGGAGATCTAAATTGGAAGGCCACAGTACATATGGATCCCTGCTACGCTTTAACACCCAAGTCGGAGGGCTTATGGCCTGTTGATTCCATTTGCAGACCTGTCACAAATTGACAGGTCTGCAAATTGTGCAAAGCAGGTGAATGGATACTGGCACTCCATTTCCTCTCTGCTGGGTTTGTTCATGTGGCAGGGCCTATCTACTGCCCTGGGTTGAGGACAGCCATATTAGTATCCTTGATTTGCACAGCTATTGATAAGAGGTACTTGAAAACAAATATGCACAGTAGTATTAGGCAACGTGCCATATCGTCTACCGGTGATGGCTCGTAGAGACCCCTAAACAGTGCCGACGGCCCTTCGATGCGTTGAAGACGACACTGCACAGAACCAGAAAATGGCCGAGGGGCTGCACCATGCAATGGGGAAGATATTCTGCAACGAGCACTGATGAATTAATGGCCGAACTGCGGTCAGGCTCTAAGGCACTAGATTGCAGCTTTGACACCCTAGGTAAAAGGTTGGATACAATGGGAGAGTGTCTTGATCATCATGCTTGACACGGTGGAGAGTAGGGTGTCAGACGTGGAGGACGGCGTGGATAAAAAGCTGGACAGTTTAAAAAAACTCATTAAAATTGTAGCCATGAAAACTGAGGACTAAGAAACGAGAAGCAGGTAAAATAACCTGCGTTTCCTGGGAGTGCCCGAATATGCAAATACTGGATGCCTGAATATATTTGTAGAATGGCTACTGACTGACCTAGTCAGCGAGGAGTCCTTAACATCCACATTTGTTGTTGTAAGAGCCCATTGCTTACTCGGACCACGTCCCACTCAGACTGCCCACCGAGGCCACTCACTGCACAACTGTTCAACTTAGGAACCCGGATACCACACTGCAGCTGGCAAGAGAGAAAGACCTGTTGAATTGGCAGGGATCTGTAATATCCATATTCCTGAACTTTACTATACTAGTTTGAGAGGCCCAAGGCAAATATATTGGGTGAAAATCACCCTTCGCAACCTAGGCCTCCGATATGGCATGATCTACCCTGCCCGCCTGTGAGTATAAGTTAATGGCAAGCCACGTATATTTGACAGCTCAACTGATGTCCAACAATTTTGTAGATGATATTCGGCTGCTCGCTGCAAATCCCTCGGGAGATCACCACCGGACATCCAGTGTTGATCTATTTCCATCTGGTTAATGCCCCATAATTTGCATATTTATATGTTGCATATGGCAGGTTTTGGCAGTACAATTATGTTGAAAGGTTTCCCTATACTATGTGTGTTTTGCATTGGATTCAGCTATGTCTAAATCTTCAACTCCTTTCCTACAAGATACGGAGGCATGAAGTAGCGTTGCCAACCCCCTTGTGGTGGTCACACGTCTGCTAATTTGCAACCACTTATGGTTGGAGGGATTTTGTATCTGGAAACCTTGCTATGGAGGAGTTGTACTTCACAGAGAGCTGCAAGGTATGGATGGGGAGAGGACTGGATGGGTTATTTATTGTTCAGGTTCTTAATGTTTTGCCATCTCAGTGCTATACTGTACAGCTTTTTTCATACACTGATTCACATAGTGTTATAATTTCATAATATGTCAGGCTAACGTTTGACCATTCACAGACGTCCAGTTCATGACATGGAACGTCGGAGGGCTAAACACTTCGTGTAAATGTGACAAGTATTATAATATCTGTGATGCCACTGTGCAGATGTTGAATTTTTGCAGGAAACCCACCTGGCCCCTTGGTCACTCACCTAGTTTCGCCTCTACATGGGGATCACATTGCTTCTTCTCTAGTTATAGCTCTTATGCTAGAGGAGTCTCCATTTTAATACACAAGTGCCTACCATTTCAACTTATGATAGTCCTCACTGACACGAAGGGTAGATACCTGCTGGTTGCGGGCCGTTTACTGGGACATCATGTCCTATTGATAAACATTTACGCTTCGAACATCGACAGTCCCAAATTCTACCAACAACTACAGTCACAGATAGACTTAATTGATACTGAATACATCTACTTAGAGGGATATATTAATATACTGTTAGACACAGGGCCCAGTCAACAAACCCTGTTCTTCCAATATCCTGCAAAATATATGCAGACGCCAGTATATATGTTCCACTCAACATAACACATGGACCCACTTGAATTATTGACTCCTATCGAACACACTTATACCCTACCATCTTACCATCACTCGCCTTCTCTGTACATTGTCGGATCCTTCCCCTGTAGCTTTGAAAACTTTGCATCCCTGGGGTGGGCGGGTTTGAACGATAGTGGCGGTTCCCTAATATGGCGCTTCAAGATACCCTGTTCCGTGCTGAAATTCGTACAGCAATCACAGACTACTTTGAATTAAACAAAGTCTCTGTCACTTGTCAGGCCACACTATAGGAGGCCTTTAAGGCATACATAAGGGTAGAATGCATTTCCAAATATGCAGAAATACTGCGCGATTTCCCTGGACCCTGTCTCGCTGGAAGCAGATTTACTGGCTCTGGACCCGAGGCAGACCACTCTAAGTACCCCAGTACCGGGCCACTTTACTGGCTGACTTTCAGGAATCGGTGGAAAGAGAGGCCCATTTTTTGAGGAAATATGCAAACACCTGTAGATACGGAAAAGGGAAAAGACCAGGGCAAACACTATCTAGGCTGCTGTAGCTGCCACAAAGTCAATCATATATGTCAGGCCTTCAGCGACCTGCTGGCACGTACATATCGGACACGCTATGCATCCAAAATGAAATGCTGTACTATTATACTAACCTGTACACCTTCAGACCAACTGGTGATACCACTGACATTTCCCAATATCTCGAAGCCATAGCCTCAGTTTGGCTTACTGACGCACATCAACAATTCTTGAGTGGACCCTTTACAACTGATTAAATAATTCAGGCCATAGATGCGATGAATGGCTTTAAGGCACAGGACCTTGATGGATTTTCCAGGGCCTTTTATAAGGTGCACAAACATTTGTTGCCACCATATCGCCTATGTGTGTACGCAGAAACACTGGAGTAGGGAGTCTTCCTCCTACACTCCGGGAGTAGTAATAACGTTAATACTGCAACCCGGGAAATAATCCCCCACAGTTTGGGTCCTACATGCCATTTTCATTGTTAAATTTTGATAATAAAATACTAGCAAAAATGCTGGTGACCCGTCTGGCGTTGTTAATGGTAATGGAACAAATAATATTGTCTGCTCAGTCCTGTTTTGTACCTCACATGTCTACAGCATTAAACTTGCGAATGATCTTTGCAGTGCTACCTAGGCTATCTCCCACTGTACCCACGGTAGCAGCATTGCTAAAAGACGAAAAAGCCTTTGATTCATTGGAGTGGCCTTCTTTACATGCTACGCTTCAAAAATTGGGAGTCCCCCTAGGATTTACATTGTTTATAGCTCTGCTGTATGCACAACCAACAGCAAAACACACAAGATGATGGACGGAATGTTGCACATTGGCAAAACATTCACCCCCACTCACAGATCTGGGTTTAATCCATCGTTACTTTGCTCACCACGCCACCCCAGTTCAGACATGGCCATATGCAAATCATCATCATCATCAAAATCTTTATTTCGGTCACTATGGACCATAAAAGAATGCGACATGAATACAATAGTAACTTAAACATAAAAGAATAAAATAGTGATGGTAAAAAACATTAAATAAAAAACATTTCTCATTTAACATATGGTATTGTTGGACATAGTAAATCGATTACGGATAAACCACATTGCTGTTAAAAATTTGGCGACTGCATAAACAGTTGGGGCGGATAAGTCTGACTTTAAGATTCTATATGCAGGGTAATGTTTCCTAAAGCCTAAGTTCCTAAGGAGTGGGATAAGCCAATATCTCCGGGGTATATTATATGCTGGGCAGAAAAAGATAATATGTAGTTCATTTTCTCGCAGGAGTGGGTATACTTGACAATTCACTGTAGAGTGTGTATTAGACCAGTGTTCAGTATGTGCCCTCAAGGGAAGAGTCCCATAACGCCACTGCATATACAACTTCCTTGTTATTGGTGGGCCTACATCATCAAAGACTAGTTCCAAGTGATAATGATCTTTAATATCAAGGAAGTGTTTAGATAGGGATTCTTGGCGTAGGGTCTCGGTTGTGACCTGCAGCTTGTACTCGTAATATACCTTTGCTAAGGATCTACGAGAGATCTTGGTACAAGCATTTTCCGGGTCAGACCACATTTCCCGTCTCCCCATCATTTCGAAAGAGTGCTTGATGTATTTAAGCCAAGGTATTTGTAACACTTTTGGAAGGCGCAAAATTTCTGCAAGTTCTGCTCTATAACTAGATAACTCCAGCGAGCTCCATATTCTGCGCCAAAAGGTTAGAGGCTTGAGTCCCAACTCCTCTACAATTGGTCTTAGGCCAAGGTCAAGTCTTAACGGAAGGAGTGGGCTGCTAGATGGTAACACAGTTAATTGTCTGATGAAATTATTCTCAGTTATCTGCAGTTTCTGGCTCGCTGTGTGCCCCCATATCTCACCCCGTATATTACTGCCCCTCTAGCCTGGGTTTTGTAAATATGGAGGGGAGGGCCAAAAGGTTTATAAGACGACCTGGATGTCATCCTGTATATACCGCCCGTTAACTGGACAAGTTTCAAGTTCGCCTTGATCATGTGCGAGTCCCAGGTCATGGATTGATTAAGGGTCACCCCAGGTATTCGAAAGTGGAAACCCGGTCTAGTCTAACAGACCCAATCATGGGGTTAGGGCGGGATGAGAGGGGTGGGTTGAAAACCATGAACTTAGTTTTACTCGCATTGATTTCTAGCCCACGCCCCTCACAAAAGTTCGTAAACCCGTCCAACACCCGTTGCAGACCCATGGGGGATTTAGAAAGCAGCAGGGTGTCATCAGCAAACATAATTGCCGGCACCCTGCTGCCATTCAGCTTCGGAGCATCGGTATTACTTAACCCTATCAGAAAATTTATGACCCCATCCACAAAGAGGCAGAACAGGGTCGGTGCAAGCACACAACCCTGTCTCACCCACGTTTCTACAGGGAAACTGTCCGAAAGGGCTCCCCCTCTACCGCACCGAACCTTGGCAAAATTGCCCTGATGCAGTCTCATTAACATTGATAAAATATCAGCCGGGACTCCTAAATCTTTTAATACTGTCCATAATTTGTCCCTCGGTAGCAAGTCAAATGCCGCTCGTAAGTCCACAAAAACAGTGTACAGAGTACCGCCCTCAATTAAAGCGGTCTTCCAATATAAGAGGTTGAAGCGGAAGATCTGATCTGTGGTTGACACACCCTCTCTAAACCCGACTTGATACGGGCTCAGTATTTCCCGCTCTGCAATCCAGGCCTGAAGGCGGTTTAGTAGCAGTCTACCAAACAGTTTTTGAGGAACATCAATTAGACTGATAGGTCTATAATTGGAAGGGAGCAGAGGAGATCCCTTTTTAAATATTGGGACAATCTCTGCGCCCAACCATGTATTTGGGACCTCCATACCACCTAAAATGGAATTAAATAAGGTCAGTAGGTATGGAGCCCAAACAACAGGTTCCTGTTTGAATAGGTCTCCAGGCAGACCGTCTAAACCGGGTGCCTTTCCTGATGCTAGCCTGGCTATTGCCTCTTGAACCTCAATTAATGTAAATGAGGTCCCTTTTAACTCATCTCTGAGAGAGACAATTGGGTCAAGTCTAACACCGTCGGGTGCACTGTATAAAGATTTAAAATGATTTTGCCAGGCATTGGCTGAAATATTTGGCTCAATTGCTCTCGTCTGAAATTCGGTTCCTGTACTAACAAGGGACCAGAATGTACGGGAGTCTCCTCGTGCCAGAGTAATTTTAAGTTTCTCCCATTTGTCCTGCTCCCATTCTTTTTTAGCATGACAGATCAGGTGTTTGTAGGCCGAGCGCCTAGCCCTAATTTCTTCAATCTCCTTTCCCTCCTTCATTGCATCCAGAAGGTCAGTTTTAGCCTTCCGGCATGTAGAGTTATACCAAGAGGGACAGGGAGGACGTCTATTAATACCTTGTTGAGTTAAAAAGAGAATGTCAGACACTGCCAGTGTTAGGTCTTCATGTAGCGTGCCCCACACTTTCCTAACATCGATGGTGCTGTGATCTTCTATAATTGTAAGAGCTTTTGCAAATATGGGGATAACTTGGGCATAAAGCCTAGGTAAATTTTCTGGTTTAGAGACTAATCTCTCCCATCTCACTCTGCATCTATTACTCGCGAGGACTAGGCCCGTCTGGGGTGGCGACCTCTGATCCCTCCGGGCCTCATGGGCGGGGAGATTATTTTCCATTTCCAGAGCATCATGGTCACTATCCATTCTTGGAAGGACCCGAAAATCCTTAATAAGTGGCCACGATGCTAATGGAACGAGAATATAGTCCAGTCTTGACTCCCTCCCACTTCTATTATACGTAGGTCTTGGTGGGATATCAGATTTTATCTGGCCATTACAGGCCCGGACGGCAAATTTTAGAGTTAATGTTGTAATTTGGACCGCCAAAGGTGTCCATACTCTTGGGCCCTGTGCCACCAGAGGGGGTATAGACCATAGTGCATCCTCCTCATCGGCCAAGTCATCCAGTGAGCCATATAAAGGCTCAAAATGGCAATTTAGATCTCCTCCGATTAAAAAAGGAGTGCCTACAGGAATTTCTCTTAAAACATCCTCGAGTTCTTCTATAGTACGAGATTCGTGCCCCGTTTTAACTGGGCGGGAATAGACATTTATCAAGAGGAGTTTGCTTGAATTTGGCCATTCCAGTAATACAACAAGAATGCCCTCCTTAGTGAGTGGGTATAAAACAGCACTGCATCCTAGATCTACTGCTACCCAAATTGCAAGTCCGCCCGAAGGGCGTCCCTTTCCCCCCCATTTTGCCTGTGTACAAAATGTGGCGAATCCTGAATGTATCACCTCTTCACGTGCCCAGGTTTCTTGGAACATACATATGTCTTTGCTCTTGACATATGTGTTCCATTCTGGGCAGTGCAACTTACTATTTAGGCCTGCCACATTCCACGATAGTAGTTTTAGTGAGGGGATAGTGATCACGATAGTAGTTTTAGTGAGGGGATAGTGATCAGTGGGATCAGTCGGGGGGGGGGGGGGGGCTGCACAATTGTTGCCCCGAAGATATACTAGTGTGTAGATTAGTAACTTGGGGGATCTTCACCTCGCTAACAGAGGCGGTGGTGGGGGCAAAGCAGTTAGCTGTGTCATTAATAGTGGCGACCTCCTCCAAGTTAGTTTCCTCATTTGGGGGAGGTATACCACTGACCTCTCTACTACCCAACCTAAACTGTCAATCCACCTTATCTAAATTGCTATATCTATTCTGAGTGGGAAAATAGTCAAGGTACGATGTTCCAGACGGACGGGGAATTCTCCTTTCCCTATTTCCCCACCTGCTACCTCTTTTCTTAACTAGTTCCCAGCCTCCCTCTGCCTGATCTTGTGGTATGGGCGGGTAGAAGAAAGCTAGAGGTAGAACTTGGATTGAGGTTCCCCTGTCACGATAAGGCCAATTAAATATATAGGAGACAGTCATGGGGTCCCTAAAATTGACCAAGACACAGTCTCCGTCGATGGATTTCCCTGTACCACCGAGCCACAAGACTCTTCTAACCATCAAGACTTCACTCCTTATTCCTTCGGGTAGCGGTCTATTAATGGAGAGCCAGTTAATAACTTTATTTTTAAGGGCTTCCACCGATTCTTGTCTGGGTTTTTTTAATTCGGGAATGCCTGCCAAAATAATTATATATGGGCTGGCCTCAGGTGGTAAATTAATTGTCCTTTGCTTGCTATTAATGCCATTACTTGAGCCCTCGTTCCCGCACTCAGTCGGCTTCTCCCTCACCCTTCTGTTTGGTGCCAGGCCTACAGTTGGTAAATTAGATTGTAGGGAAGGGGGTTGGGATTTCATGAGGTCGATAACAGGGCTCATCTTTTTAGCTGGGGGGGGGTGTTTTTATCGTCTCGCTACTCAGCCCGGTATCTAACACTCTGCTGTGTTTGGAACGGACAGCTGATAAAAGAGCCATTTCCTTTTCGATAATCTGCAAGGAAGTTTCAATCTTTCCTAACCGTGCTTCCAACGGGTTAAGCATTATCCTCAACAAATTACGAATGTCAACAAGGGTTATGTCCTCCTCCCCAGAAGTTGGGCAGATGTTATAGGGTTTCTCGCTTAATGCATGAAATGGTAGAGACCCTTTTTTTTGTAGTGGGGTTTGCCTTTTGTTAGTTATATCGTTCTCCCCCTCCGATGGGATTGGGTTTTTAGCATTTTTCCGTTTTTTCTCGCGTGGACTCTGAGCCCTCTTCTTTCTTTTTGGGATGGCTCCCTCTTTCTCCCCCAACTTATCCATTACTGGTGTGTAAGCCCTGCTGGTATTTCCCTCCCTGACAACCAAGGTGGTATTTGGTGCAATTTTAAGTCCCGGTAGGGGTAATGGGATTATGCTTAAATCTCCCGGGGACAAAGTTGTACATTCTACGTCAAGTGCAGTAGAGCTACTTAACCCATCTATATCGGGCATATAATCTGGGCCCCTTCTCCCAGCTACTGATGATCTAGAAACAAGTCTTTGTTCAGGTGTAATTACAGTGGCTAGGGGGCCCAGCGACGATCTCCTTACCCACTCAATCTCGTGGGAGATACGTCGTTCTAATGTTGTAATGTCTTCAATGAGTAAGGAGCCAGCCTTCGCAAAATATTTGTCCAAAGTGCATTGAGGCTTCCCAGCAGCCTTCGAGGTCGTACTTCTTGTCTCCCTCGAGGTCATTATTAAAGTGCAATCCTTGGGTGTGTGCAGAGAGACACCAGTGTGGACGGTGAAAAAAGGGGGGTGGCCCACGTCCGTTCTCGAACGGCCTCAAACGGCCCGCTCTTAGCCCGGTCTTCGCCCCAGGCTACGTCCTGCGCGCGTACCGCTAGCGCGTATGGGTGGGGCCTCGTTAATAATTAGGAGGGCAAAAGGAGGCGGGGTCGGGAAGAGGAACCAGGTGTGCTGGGTGAGTTAGACGCTGAGCACCCTGGTCCTCGCAGTCCCAAAGAAGAGGGTTTCCACAGCGTTCCCGCTTGATGCAGCGTAGCATCCTTTCAGGTCGTGGAGTACGGGCAAAGTAAAATCCCAGCCTGTTGTGTGCACAGTCAAAGCCTACGAGCGGACTCCTCGTCCTCCGGCAGCGCTGACTTCAACATGCGACAGTAACCGGAAGCATATGCGCGATGTAGCCTCCTACCTTCAACAAGCACTTTTGGTAACAACATACACCTCCCAGGAGGTAAGAGGCTGGACTCGATGGACCACCAGAAGGCGTGTAAGAGAGGTTGC
The DNA here is from genome assembly GCF_964204655.1 of Triturus cristatus. Classification (NCBI taxonomy): domain Eukaryota; kingdom Metazoa; phylum Chordata; class Amphibia; order Caudata; family Salamandridae; genus Triturus; species Triturus cristatus. Next base: position 946,589,540 of record NC_140582.1, read on the forward strand.
GGGGTATCTGTCTCAGCAATTGGGAGAACCAGGGAAGAGTCAGCAGCAACAACACCCAGGAGTCCACAACCCTGAATCACCAGTCTCGTAGAACATAAATTATCTGTTTTTTTGTTGTTATCCACGTAATTCTTTGTATTCTCCTCGCAAATCCTTCTTACGTCAGAAGGCCATTTTCAGGCGTTGCAGAATACTGGACAGAGTTCTCAAAGTTAAAGAGCCGTCTAAGCAACGTGGGAATCTTGGGTGTGACAATAAAGTTCAAAACCAACAAAACAAAAAATAAAAAAAAAGATTTCTCCCTTTTAAATCAAGCTATGCGTCTTTCGTTCCTGAATAAGATCTAACGAACTTTAGTTCGCGGGTGTTATAGTTCTTAGTCTGAACGGAATTAAAAGTCTCGTTTTAAATACCAAAATGAAATGCGGGAAAGGCTGAAGGCTCCTTTGCAGTCGGTTCGCTTCCCACTTCAATCCTGTATTTGCGGGAGAGTCTGCGTGAGCCTTTGCCTTCGCTTCGCGTTCAACTTAAATCAGTTTCCCCAGAGTTTTCGGAACGCGCGTCTAGGCTCACCATCAAATGCCAGAAGCAGGTTTCTCGGAACGTAAACGGCAATATAGAATTCCAGAAAAGGACGGGAGAGTATTATCCAGCGTTCTCTCTGCGCTGGCAAGTAATACGAAAATCAGTCTTGACCCTGTGCCTCATGGAAACAGTGCAGCCCCAACTGCCAAGATATGTCTTTCCTGGACCGAAATCAAGCATCCTAGGACCGGTTTCGGGGTTTCACCCCTCTTCAGCCAGGATAGCTTGACTCCAGTGGCGTAGTGAGTAAGGGACCCACGTCTGGGCATACCCTTCCCACATAGGGCGAACAGCAAAACAAACAAGATGATGGACGGAATGTTGCACATTGGCAAAACATTCACCCCCACTCACAGATCTGGGTTTAATCCATCGTTATTTTGCTAACCACGCCACCCCAGTTCAGACATGGCCATATGCAAATCAGTCTTGACCCTGTGCCTCAGGGGACAGTCCAGCCCGAACTGCCAAGCCAGGTCCTCCCTGGACTGGAAACAGGCATCCTAGGACCGGTTTCGGGATTTCACCCCTCTTCAGCCAGGATAGCTTGACTCCAGTGGCGTAGGCACAACCAACAGCACGCATCCAGCTCAATGGCACATTGACTAAGTCACTTTCTGTATCACGTGGAACTATGCAGGGATGCCCCCATTCTCCTTTTTTATTATAATAACGATGAATCCCCTGGTTCGCTATTTAAAGAAAAAGAACCTTCACCGGGGATTGCAGTTTAAAACTGGCCCCCTATTGATCACGCTGTATACTGATGTGATTATACTTTACGTAAGACATCCGGCTGAAAATCTAGCACCAGTTCTGCATGAAGTAACACGCTACGGCGCTTTGTCAGGTTTACACCTCTATCGGAAAAAATCTGAACTATTCCCTTCAACAAACATGACCAATAGAACTTGTGATGAGTTCCCATTTACATGGTGTGGTGAGGCGACCCAATACTTGGAGATATACCTACATAGAGAAAGGGAGCAGATCCTACGTGGTAATTACGGGCCAGTTGTAGAAAATCTGACCATGGTTGACAAATGGCTCTGCCTCCCACTTTCAATAGAAGGTCGTATAGCATTATAAAAATGACGATCCTACCCCAACTTTTATATTTATTTAATATTATACCTATTCCATTCACAAATGCTTTTTTTTAAAATCTTCGTACAATTTTGAAGTGACTGATTTGGAGGGGCACAAGCAACCTAGGATTACCTGGGACACTGTGGTCCTCCCATATGACTTTAGAGTCCCTAATATACATTTGTATTACTTGGTTGCACAGTGCAGTTTCGCCTGTCACTGATCCCATTGAGATGCGCAGCCCCCCACCTCTAGATCCCGGGATATGTATAAGCCACTCAAACTACCTCCTTGCGTCAGCCTCTTTAGGACACTCCCACTGAATGCATGGAACACCCCCCAGACAGGCGCTGCCTGAACCCTTTCTGGGGATGTGATGCCTGAACCCTTTCTGGGGATGCGAACTATAAGTGTATCAACTTGATTTCATTGCTCCAAGCTTATGTGCTGTATATTAAACTTTGTTATTGTGAAAGACGTCTGCGTTATTTATTTGAAATGCGTATGACTATATCTTCATTAAATTGATCTGATATGTATGGCACTGAGAGAACTTATGAAAATAAAGTTTTAAAAAAACACAGGAGTTCAAGACATTTTACAATGATTAATAAATGACACGCACGACTCAAGAAGGCGATCCACACCAATTTATAAAAATAGCAAGTACCTTTATATAAGTTTAGGCATCAGGGAAAAAGTAAGTATTGTTTTTAAATATAAATTCTTTTCACTTTATAAAGTGGACACTTTGTGCAATTTCTGAGTTCTGTAATGTTATTCTGTGGAAGGAAGAACAAGTTCTGCAAACAGGTATAGTACTTACAAGACCAATCTCAAGGATTTGAGATGAGTGGTCGCCAAGTTCCAAGGCAGCACCAGCAGTACACCAGCAGCATAAGGGCGGCTGGGTGCAGGGTGCAAAACAGAATCAGGAGCCCAATGGTTTTCTTTGAAGATCAATAACTGCAAAAAGAGGCTGCAGGATCTGTCTGGAAGGCCAGTTGGGGTCAGCCAATAGGGGGATTTTAAAATATTGTGATGCTTGGGGACGTAGGGACACCTGGGGTCCTCTTCTACATGGCCAGGGGGGCGAAGGATGCAGAGTTGACTTAAGGTGCCGGGTTTTCTGACCAGGAACAGTCACGGTCGAAGGGGGGCTTCAGGGGATGTCGGAGAGTCCACAATGGGTGAAACCACGATGGACATGAGCTCTGGAGGGCTGGGGGACCTTGTTGACACTGTTGGCCCACTTCAATTCGGGTTTGGGGCGTTGGGTGCCATAGTGGCTTCAGGTGTCGGGTTTTAGTGGTCCCAGAGGCCTCAGTCTCTTTGGTTCAGAGTTTTTGCAGGAGAACAGGTCGGCTGTTCAGGGGAGGACTTGGGTCCTTATCGAAGGCAAGCAGTCCTCCCAAATTTCTGGAGTCAATGAATCAACTTTGATGCAGTTTTCAGTGAGGGACACAGACAGGCCGGCAGGGTTTGGACCAGGTTAGCTGCTTCTTCTCTCTTCTCTGCTTTTGCGGCTCTTCGGTGTTCTCTTCTTAGGTCGACAGGATCTGCTTCTCTGCCGGCAGGGGCTACCCTAAATACTGAATTTAGGGGTGTTAGGGGAGTGTAAGGTAGTAGCCAATGGGCTATTGACCCGAGGGGTCACTACGCCCCCTATATGACCTCTTTCTGTGGGACGTGGGCATAACCCTGTCCCAGAATTCTTAAGTATACTATCACAAAGATGAATACTTCTGAAAAATCGTGTCAACCTCACTGTAGCCCTCCTTAGGGGTTGTATTAGCCTGGAGGTGGCACGCCTCCCTGACTTGCTAATGTTCCCGCTGGTCCAGGTGCCAAGGGGCCTCTAGTCAGGGGGGGGGGGGGGGGCTTTCGCTCCTGTGAGGGTATTCACATTCCAAAAGCGGCAGCTCCTTTGAAGATTGCATGCCCAAAGAAGCTAATCAGCAGGTCATCAAGTGAAACCTGACAACCTCTCCCCAGACATGCTTTTGTTCTGGGTCTCCTGAGTGCAAAGGCTCTCACCCAGGAGGTCAGAACAGTGTCTTGGGTGGCAGGCTGGCAGAAACCAGTAAGTCCATACACCAGAGGCTGGTAGGTTTTCAGGGGCACCTCTAAGGCACCCTCTGGATGCATGTATTGGTAAATCCATCACTGAAATTAGTGTGGGTTTACCAATATGAGATGTTTGATACGAAATATCCCTATTTTCAATGATGCCATCATGCAGCCGGGGAACTCGTTTTTACCAGTGTCAAGCACATGTTTTAGAATGGCTTCCCTGGTCACTTGTACTGGCAGCAATAGGACTGACCAGCACAGAGGCATATCTGCTCATGCGGATATGCCCTCACATGTAATATTGCGCACCCTGCCTTAGGGCTATTAGGCCTACTATAGGGGTGAATATTACATGCAGTGGTAGGGGACATGGCACACTGGGATTTGTGGCATATCGTAATTTCACTTTGGTCTCCACCAAGACACACAGCCTGCAATGGCAGTCTTGCATGTTTTTGGTGAGGGGTCCCTTAGGGTGGTACAATTCGTGGTGCAGCCCTTAGGGTCCCTCTTGAGTACCTCAGGCCCTAGGTACCAGGGTACCAATAACTAGGGAATTACAGAGGGTGCGAACGGTTTTGCCAATTGGGGGAACAATTGTATAGATTTTACCGAAAGAACACTGGTACTAGGGACCTGGTTAGCAGGAACACAGTACACTTCAGTCAAACTTGTATGAAATACCAGGCACAAAGTGTGTGTGTGTGTGTGTGTGTGTGTGTGTGTGTGTGTGGTTTTGGGGGGAGGTGGGTCCCTGCAACAAAAACCCAGTTTCTTACAGCCTGAGCTGAGAAGAACCACCCTATATTTGAGCAGCACAATCTACATTTGACTCAGTGGCCTATGACCTGTTATATCTAACACTATCTAACACTAGACTACGTTGTCTGCAACAGAGAGGCTGCTATGCTTCATGTATGGCTGGCCAGACTTCTTCCCCAGTAGGAGTCAGTACTTGTAGAGTATGGTACGGAGATTGAGACACCTTTCATCACATCAGCATGGTTCTGTTGAAGTCTAAATACAGTTACTTTAGTCAGTTTCATGTACATGTCATTCCTTTCATTTTTCTCATGCTAAATGTTCAGAACAAACACAGTTGTTATCTAATAACACATCTATTCTTGTAGTGGATGACTTTGTTCAAAGTTTAATGCTCTTTATTTTCATCTGATTATTTTCATCTGTGCAGATTGACTGTCTAAATCGCTTGATTTATATCCATTAGGAATATTGCAGTTTGTGACTCCCCTCCGCCCCCTTCAAACTCTCCCCATCCCTACCCCCCTATTTGATTAGTTGCAATCAGAGGGACGTGGCCTTCAAGGGACAGCAAACCACCATCACTGTTATTGCTTTCTAAAACGGATAACAATCCAAAAAAACAAAAAGAAAGAAAACAGGTTGTGTTTCTTAAAAGGAAACAGAGCTGAGAGGGAGCTGACAGTGGTCATCTGAACTCAAGCCGCCTTCCCTTCCTAAGAGGACCCCTTTGTGAATCAGTTGCCACCCCCAACTCGGGGGTCAGTAATTCATCAATGGTTTGTGAATGAAATATGGCCATAAACCACTAAAAGATTTGTTTCTGAGTCGGAAAAAGGGGGGGGGGCATTTCTTTCACACTCCCTCCTAGTTGCTATTCAGGAAGGATCGAAATTGTTCTTGTTATGATATGGAAAGAATTTGTAAAAGGCTTTCTGTTCACAAACACCCTTTTTGTGGCCGCAAACCTTTGTGATTTTGCAGAGTTTGTGATCTCAAAAGGGATTTGTAATGAGGTTCAAAGTCCCTTAAACCATTCTTCAGCTGTTTGTGTCATCTATGAATCCAATCAAATAAGAGAGTTTTAAGTGTATTTGTTTTCTTTACCTACTGGTGGTAATTCTCCATTCTGAATAGTTGTTGTTTTTATGTAACTCACTCACGTTTTACAATGTTATTTCTTTTCTGTAGATTTTATCTCATTGGTGGCGGTATTCCAATTATAGTCTGTGGAATTACAGCGGCGGCTAATATTAAGAATTACGGAAGTAGACCCAGTTCACCATAGTGAGTACTACATTTGTTTAACGCTTGATGTGAAGAATAAAGCATTTGGTTTACATTTCAGATTATTACTTTCTGGCAGCTCCACTTGTTGTGAAGGTAATTGCATATTCTACATTTTAGAGTAGACCTCCATCAAAATCAATAGAGCAAAAAAGTTAATGTTTATGAGGATCCACTCGAGGCGTACGTGGCAGTGGTTAAACTAAATACCCCCTATATGTAATGTATTGAAGTTTGCTCTATTTCAGTGCCTTATAAAGAATTGTAAAAAACACAAGGAGGATACTTTTTGTAGGCTGAGCTGGTTATATTACATTTAAAAATGCTTGCCATTTTCAAGGAAGTGACGTGCCTTTCAAGGTGGATTCTCAGTTGTTGATTTAGTTTTACTTAATCACTGTACACCATATCACCTAACAAAAAAAACATAAAAACTAGCATACATAGATTTTTATTTGCAGCGCCAGAGTGACAGGAGGCCTGCCTGCATCTCCCCTTCCAATACCTTTCTGAGAATGGACTGCACCTCTGCATACGCTAGAACTGATCACATTAAACTCAGCACGTGGGACCGGGAAGGTAGGCGCACACACACCCTAGGATACAGGAAGACAGTGGAGTTGTAAAACGACATCAACACTGTGGGGATGGATAGTAAAGAAGTGCCACAGGAAATCCTTAAAAATATTAAAACTTCTACTCAACCATATGTCCTTCAGAGAGGAACATTTCACTTATGTTTTTTAAGCTGAGGGATTCTAGAATATGGTGTGAGATAGCAGCACTGCAGTACAAGACATCCTTCCTTGTATCTTAGTTATGTGGTGAAGAAGAGCTTGAAGTTACAGCCCTCAGAATATCCGTTTATACTTTTCAGCTTTTCTTCTAGACAGCCAGTGCTGATGTTCAGACATATTTTAGTATAAAGGTATGCATTTCACCCCTTCAATATCGTTCCTGCTGAATAGTAGAGGCAGTTGTTTTACATTGTTGCTTAGTAGAACTGTAGGAAAGTTGCATAATGACCAATATGCTCCTGCCTCGTACCTGTTAATCAGGCCAGTCAAAAGCTTTAGCACATCGCGACTAAATAACAAACACATGGTGCGACCCATTGGTGATTGACATTACCTTTCTCACCATGAATATATCACAAAAGCAGACAGGAGGGGGCGCTGAAAAGAACGGAGCCTGGAGCAAACCATTTCAGCTGCTCCCCGCTTGTTATGGTGCTGTTCCTATTCTGAGAAACCGCTTTTATTAACATATTCAGACGGTTCCGACTTTGAGCTCGTCTGACCATCGGTCAGAATGTAATTCACTACTATAAGGGTGGTGCCTGCTGAGGCACCCAGTAGGGATTAGGATGACCCTCCCAAACAGCCTTTTAATGGTTGTCCGACTGCATTGATAAACTGTTGGAAATGGACTTTGGAGGACCTTAGCAGGGCCCCTAACCCGCCGCAGCTTGCTCTGTAAGGTCTAGGTGGCATCTGTGGTGCCCCCTCTAAACATCCATGCATTGTGTGGCAAGCAGCGCATGGTGTCTGCCACATGGTGCATGGATTTTTGTAAACATACCCTTTACCATTGCGGGTTGTGCCGCTGCCCTTTTTCTGACCTCCAGCACATGCCACAATAGTAATGGGTATGTTTCTAACTGCCGTGCTGGCACTCAAATCCAGCGGGTGGGACCTCCGACTCCTTGTCGGTTGGTCCCATTCCCGCAAAAATGTTGGTCAGACACGCGACCGACCGGTATCTTAATCGGCCCCTAAGTTGTGAAATCTATACATTGAAGTAAAGGAACATTGGATTTAGGGGTGGGTAAGCAGGGGGTAGGCATTGAAAACATTAAGTTTTATAAAGACACCAAACACAGTTCAACAGGGGTGCAATTTGTAACGGAAGAACAGTGTGAGAATTTAGAAATCTATCTTGTTGCACGGAACAGAGAGGGGAATTCTGCAGTAATAATAAACATTGTTCACAGAAAGGGTGGTTAATGTCTGGGCACATCCCAGCAAATATTGTGGTGGTAACTATATTATTTCTGAAGGGCCTAGGGCACCGCAGTAGAGTGGTAAGTAACGGGGAAAAAGCCATATAGGTGCAGAAATGTGAAGACTATAGGTCATGCAGACCGTATTTGCCACGTACTTTGTGACAATTGATACAGTTTGAGTTTTCATTGAAAATTTGAAGTGATTCAAAACATTTCTATAGATTCTAAACACTACTGCACGTCAAACAGGCATGGATGCCTTTAATTTAGTATGGATATCAACTTGCTAATACCTTTTAAAGTTTCTTTTTGAAACAGATTTTGAAAATGAATGGTAACGAATTCTGTTTTATTAATGCACTATATCCATTATTTTTTAGTTGCTGGATGGCATGGGAGCCAAGCCTTGGAGCCTTTTATGGGCCAGCAAGCTTCATTATTTTCATAAACTTCATGTACTTTCTCAGCATCTTTATACAGTTGAAACGACACCCAGAACGTAAATTTGAGCTGAAAGAGCCAGCCGAGGAGCAGCAGCATCTTGCACCCAGTGATCATGGTGACGCTAATCAGGATTCCTTGTCCCTGTCCTTAGTATCAACATCTGCCCTAGAGAACGAGCATACGTTTCAAGCCCAGCTTCTTGGGGCTAGCTTGACATTGCTCTTGTATGTTTCACTCTGGATATTTGGAGCATTGGCAGTCTCATTGTATTATCCTATGGATTTGATTTTTAGCTGCTTCTTTGGAGCAACATGCTTGGGCCTTAGTACCTTTCTTATTGTGCATCACGCCGTGTACCGGGAAGATTTAAGACGTGCTTGGATAGCTACTTGTTGCCCTGGAAGGAGTGCTTACTCTGTGCAAGTTAATATTCAGCCTTCAAATGCCGCTGCCTCCAATGGCGATGCCCCCAAGTGCGCCAACAGCAGTGAAGAATCTTCTTGCACCAACAAGAGTGCATCAAGTGTAAAGAATTCATCTCAAGGCTGTAAACTAACTAACTTGCAAGCTGCAGCAGTACAGTGCAGTGTTGTGCCATTACCGCTGAACACTGCACCTCAGCTTGATACAAGTTTAACGGAGCATTCAGTTGACAATGACATTAATATGCATGTTGCTCCACTAGAGGTTCAGTTTCGGACAAATGGGCCCCCAGGCCGGCATCATAAAAATAGGAGTAAGGGGCATCGGTCAAGCAGACTCGCGGTGCTCAGAGAATATGCTTATGATGTGCCCACAAGTGTGGATGGGAGTGTACAAAATGGACTGCCTAAGAGTCGGACAGGCAACACAGATGGACATTCAAGGAGTCGGCGGGCATATTTGGCTTACAGAGAACGCCAGTTCAACCAAGGGCCACTGGATAGCAGTGATGCCAGCACTGCACATCCAAGGTACAGCCGAAATTTGGACAAGGTGGTTGGTGCCAACAACAACAAAAAAGACATTATAAAGGAGCCAACAGTTGTTGAAATTGATGGTCAGGAAAAATCATATGGCGTAAATTTAGCAGTTCAGAATGGACCAGTTAAAGATGATGTTCAGGAAGGACCTCCTACTAGTGCTGATGGCACTGGTAATATTAGGACTGGGCTGTGGAAGCACGAAACTACTGTGTAACGTTTCTATGCTTCGTTAAAACCAGCAACAATGAACTTTGTTTATATTTTTTGAGTTTGCTACTGTTTTTAACACTTTTTTAACATACCCTACAGAAAAAAGTTCTAAAATGTTCAGAAAAAACTTTTATACTGTTAAATGCCAATTTTTGGATGTTTTTTTTTAATTACAAAAATACATTTTTTTTATTGTAAATGTAATTGACTAGTATCAGCTCTATATATTTTTTCAGAAAAAAGAGACCTTAAGCAATGTCTGTAACCCATGCTAGTGTCCGAACACATTTCAGGATTGTATTTAAACTTTTAATAAATAGTGTTTTATTTCCATATCTGTCAGGTGTTAGATATATTCAACTATTTATTGGTGAGGAAGGCATTTTTGTCTTTGTTTAGTTCACATTTGTAATTCCTATCTTCAGTAAATGAAATTGTTATTTTGACTTTCATACGTTAAATAAAAGCTGCCCAGGTCTGACTTAGTTGAGCGCTCTCGGTGAGTAAATTGAGAGATTTGTTCAAATATTAGCCAAGCAATAATTCTACTTAAATGCTCAGTGAATTTTTTTGCCAAGCTGCTATCTGTCTGCCTCCGATACCTAACTTAGGGGTCAATTACGATCGCGGAAGGACCGCCACCGCCAGCCATGCAATGGCGGTCCTTCCGAACACCGACCGCGAGATTCCCCTTGCCAAATTAGGATGGATCGCAAAGACCGTCCGCCGCAGGCAATCCTTAAGATTGCCTGGCAGAGCGGTATTCACCGGTAAAATGGCGGCGGTGCCTAGCGGGCACCGTGCACCAAATTATGATGATGGCTGGAGCCAGTCTTTCCATGGCGTTGGAACCACCATTGAAAGGCTGGTGGAGATTGGTTTCGGGGGCCTGTTGCGGGCCCCCCTTGTTTTTGGGGAGGTGTGGGTGCACTGGGGGGGGTACCCGTGGTACCCCCCTACATTTCACGGCACCAAGTTGCAGGCAGCATGTGGTGCCTGCCACGTAGTGCTGAGGAATGCATAACGCTGCATTTACGCATCTCGGCGGGTGCTGCTTTAAGCAGCACCCGCCGCAATGTTAAACTGCAGAATGCGTCTGCCATGGTGGCGGATTCATCCTCATTTGTAGTGCGGGACCGTCGCATGTATGGCGGACGGTCCTGTTTTACACTAGGATGGCGTACGTACTCCAGACCGCTTGCAATCCTAATGAGCCCCTTTGTAGGGTGGAATAACTGAGGATAAAGTTAGACAGGAAAGACATTAATTGAAATAATGTCTTCAATGTTACAGGTGGATTTGCTTTAAAGTGAAAGCTGCTCACTGCTCTTTTACTCTCCTCAAGTGGTGGAATTAAACCTGCTGGGTGGCAGTAGACTTTTATCTGCTGTGATATCGGTTATATACTTCGTTATTTGCTGTATTAAAAAACGATGGTATGGCATGTTGAAGCAGTAGGTTTTTTTCTCTAAAGAATAACCCACATTATAGGTTTAGTAAGTGAACATTTGCTTAATATGTATAATCTAAAATGGATGCATGGTTATGTGAAATGTCTGTTAAAAAAATCATAGCCATACGAAGTCTGCATATGTTTTCCTTGAGGATCACTGCAAACGCACGCTCCAAGATGAACTTTTATGGACTAATTCTCTGCCAAATATGGCCAAAACTGTGTCCACTCTTGAAGCCTTTCCATTTAGTGCAGAGATGACCAAAGTGCCTAGAAGAGTGAAATCAATGCCAGATACTCAGGTTAACACTAACTATGTAAGTAAGCCTCACTTAGAATAACTGTACATTCATGTATTGCATGTGGATATCTTGAAAATGTGGGCTGGATCCTCCATCATAAACCTTAACTGTGAGGCAACAACTCATTATATAAAAGAATTGTAGTTTCTGCAGTACTTCGTCAGCCAGCAGGCTTCAGCCAATTGTCAAAAACCTCTTAATAAATATCCGAGTTTAGACTTTTAAGATAATTGCAATAAGAAAAAGAATTGACTAGGAGCCTCTGTATCTTCAAAATGGCATCCATGGCTTTATATCAGACATAGTTATCTCAGCTGGGTACAGTGACAATGGTGCTACTTTTAAGATGGGGTCCACATTTTTTCTGAAATGGGACATTTCAACTATGCATTCATAAGGTATTGAGGCACAAAAGTGCTGTAATTACTATGTGTGAAGATTTTTAGGGACTATTAGGCACATAAGCATGTTTTGCAGTGTGATTCTTTTCTACATTCACATCCTGTGCATTACTCCGCCATCCAGTGACTTGGTCTGGAATTCTTGAAAAAACTTTTTTGTCCTACCATGTCTATATTTTGTGGGGTGCATCGACGAACCTCCATTTGATGCCCCCCTGTGAGGATGTTGTGATTTCTCCGGCAGCTCCTACCTTTAGTCGCCACCTTCAGATTTTTTTTTTGCACCAAACGGTCTAGATCTATGCGGAAGGAGCCCTAACACTTTGGAGAAAAAATTCTCAAAAAAACGACATCACAAGTCAATTGGACATCAGAAGAAGGTACCATAGAGGTTTCTAGTGTAGAAAGTGAGTACTTTTTCGACGACTACAGAGAATGCATCTGCAAGGGACTCCCTGTGCGTCGTGATGGAAAAAAGACAGTTGAGGTTCTGCAATAATTGCCATCATGAGTTTGCCCAGAAGGACCAGCATCCGGTCTGCAACCTCTGCCTGCCGGTAGATCACTGAAGTGAGGACTGCAAGAGAGAGGCAGAGATGAGCAAACTTCAACATGCAGGTCCAATATACAGCACCGTCCCTACGAGATCTAGGCCGCTCAAGTGACCAGAAGGAGACTTAGACTGACATCTATGTCATGGAAATCAAAACACAAGGGGGGGGAATAAGTCTTGAGGGGTAAGAGAACCATAGCCCTCTTAAATATTAGTCGAGTCCCGAAAGACCGACTCTATGGCCTCGAAGGGAGCCTCGGCATCCAAGCACTCTAACACAATCGTGCCCGAGACAAAAATACCCTTTAATCTTTCGAAAAAGACTCCACAGGGGTAAAGTCCCCTGAAAAATCCACAATGTTGAAGGATGGTCGAGGAAAAGATACATCAATGTGAAAACCAGAGCGGTTTATATCTGAAAGACAAGGTTCGCCATGGTCATAGTCTACAAAAGAGCCTTCAACAACGAAGAGTAAGGTTGAAACTCTTGACACCGAAACACAAGCATCGGCGATAGAGAGAACAAAGAGAAGGCTCAAGGCTGAAATGGCTAGTATTTTACAGAGAAAAAAGGACTTTAAAAAGTCTAAAGCAATTTTGAATCTCTTCTAAGAACTCAATGATTGATTGATTGATTGATAGATAGATAGATAGATAGATAGATAGATAGATAGATAGATAGATAGATAGATAACATTGTATCAAGTTATTAAAAACTGTCCCAATATAGAAAACAGAATAAAATAGTAATACATCATAAAAAACAATGGTTAATCAAAAGTGAAAGAAGCATTTCTCCCTGCTACCAGTGTGTCATTTTATAAAAGCAAGAAAATATAAAACGCTTGAGGCCTGATTTTTAGGCTTAGCACGCTTATGCTATGTAAACTGTACACTTTGCACCCTTTCATTCAGAAACACAGACTATGTTAACATAGAGTACAGGTCTATAATGCATGTTGTGGCTGGAGAGAACATTATCAAACACATAAAAAGCATGGTTGCACATCAGTTGGAAGGTGTCTTCTTGATTGAGTCAGAGCATGTCAGGATTTGACCACCAGGTAGGAAGAAGATAGGCTTCTCAGTCTAATCAAGTTGTTAGGGGCAGGGAAAGAATATGAAACCAGAGGATTGAATTGTGCAAGTGGGAATATATTTTACAAAGTATGAAGTAAGAAAAGCAGGAAACAGGAGGTAATTGATTTATGAACAGTGGATGCCTTGGAGCTTGAACATGATGCATTAATGCGCAAGTGACTCAAAAGTTGATGTTTAGAGATCATTTCTGATGTGGAAGCTTAAGAACCAGATGTGTTCTCATATTTTTAAATAACTGCAAACTTTGAAGTATATATTTCAAAAGACCAATGTAAACAGAATTGTGGAAACAAGCTTGGAGGAAATGGAAGCTTACCCAGTAGTTTTCAAGCAAATGGGAGAAAACCAGGCGGAAGGGGAGTTTATTTCCAAATAACTTACTAGCCGGGGAACAAAAATACAATAGTTTGTTTATCTAAGCCGATAAGGAGAGCTTAGTATCGTACATGATACTCTGATTGTGGGCATGGTCTACAGCAGCTGGGTGGGAGTTGCCAGAAGAGAAAGGCCACCCTCAACCTCACCAAATAGTCGTATTTGCTGAACACTATAATATTATACTGAAAGACTGGTGCCTCGAACATATTGGTGGGATATGCATAAATGTCCTGTTGGTCTCTTTTAGAAAGTCTGAACCTCAGTTTTAGTCGGCTATAACCGACCCGTAGACTTTTGAATCTGAAGAGCCTCGCACATAACAGTCCTGTCACAACCTTTACATTTGTGGGACAGTCACCCAAATGCTTGCATAGTGAATTGCCCAGATCATGGCAATTCACCATGCGAGAGTTTGGGTGAAAACCAGGGCTCTTGTATCAAGACTCTTTTTGTATTACTAAAATGCAGCAATAAGTTACCAGTTGTTACCTTGTTGCTGTTGATCTCATGCTATGATCCCAAGAGGATCCGCGGGTGTCTTCATGAAACTGTCTGACTGGTTAGCCTGGAGTTTCTAAAGTGTTTGGCAAAGAGTTGCAGATTTTACTTGAACCTATTTTCCTTGGTTGTGTCTTTATCCCTTGAGGAATCTTCACTAGACCAGCCTCTGTTGTTCACAAAATGATTTGTGTGCTGTAGATAGTAAAATGCCCAAAGACAAAATTTGATCCCTGGTAATGCAGCCACATGTAATGCCCATAAGACATTGATATGGATTCTGCAAATTTCTCCAGTCACATTATTTTTAGAGTAGCTTAGCTGCTATGTTATGCAGTTATGACACTGAGTTAATCATAGACAGGGGTGCGCAGTTCCTCTAGAAAGGGGGTAGGAGGGACGTTTGTATTGTTATGGGTTTCATGAAACGGCTTCAGTAGGAGCAAGTGCCCTCACACACCCGAGAGGTGTCATGCTTCATCATTTGTTTGGGTCTGCTCCTCATAGGGGCTGCCGCTGCAAAGCCCGACGGGCACCCACTAGTGGGCCCTTTACCGGAGATCTTTTAAATGCCGTATTGTGAAGTGTGGGTTGTGTTCTGCATGTAGTGCGGTGACCAAAGGTGGATTAAAATAGGTACAGTGATGCTTTATATAAGAGTATTTTTAATAATACAGCTCACTACCCTAGTTAAAAGATGTGTTGCTCAATTGGGATACAATGGTCTTAATGAGCAAGGTGTGTAATTAGTTGTATCATGAGGTCAACATGTTTCTTGCCTTTGCCTGTCCACAACAGATCAAATGGCAATTCTTCAGGACCTAATATCATTAACCTACACCGACATCTAGTGACTTAATTCAGTAGTTTGTAGTAAGTAGTAAAGTAATCAATCATACATCAGGTAGCAAAGTTCACTTGTACCTTGACCTGGTAGGATAATAACCTGGAACACAAAGAGGCAAACATTACATGCAACACATATATATTGATTATTAAGTGTTCGAGGCATGTGAGCTGTAGATCACATGCTTTGCACACTCCTGCCATCTAGTGTTGGGTCCGGATGTTTGCACTATGTTTTTCTTCGAAGTAGTCTTTGCAATCACGAGGTAGGTGACTCCTCCTTTCGGTGATAGTGCGCATGGGCATTGACTCCATTGTTAGATGGTTTTTTATCCGCCATCGGATTTGGATGTGAATAGCGCTCTGGATCGACAAAGTTTCTCCGGTTCCCCTCAGTGCGCAATCCACTTACCCTCAACGGTATTGTTATTCAATCGCGTTTCCTATTCTCCGCGTATCGTATCTCTTCAGAAAATTTCTTTCGATCAGAAACTTTGTGGAAGGCCATTGGGCCTAGCCGCGTCGGGCCTGCTGACAGACTCCATTTAAATTCTGGCCTTGGTGCCGTGCTAAGTATCCACGCACCGACTCACACGAAGTGTGCAACTTGTGTCTATCTCCGGAACATAGCAGTACAAAAGGGGGTGGTGATGGACGGAGCATCAGGACCAATCAAACACTCACACCCAGTCAACAGATCTGGATTTGATCCATCACCGTTCTTTAGCCCACTCTGCCTCCCCAGTTCAGACATGGCCATATGCAAATCAGTCTGACACTTTGCCTCATGGGAACAGTCCAGCCCGAACTGCCAAGCCATGCCTTCCCTGGACCGGAAACAAGCTGCCTAGGACCGGTTTCTGGCATTTCAGCCGTCTTCAGCCAGGCTTGCTTGAATCCAGTGACAAAGTGAGCAAGGGACTCGCGTCTGAGCATACCCTGCCAACTCATGGCAAACAAAGCAGTACAAAAGAGCATCAGGACCAATCAAACACTCACACCCAGTCAACAGATCTGGGTTTGATCCATCACCGTTCTATCTCCGGAACATGACAAACAACACTGCCAAGCGTGCCGATCCATCCAGTCCAAGAAGACGCTCCGTGACGGTCTGGCTCCACGTCACGAAATACATCTACAACATAGTGGTTTCGCTCCGGATCTCTTCGGATAAGATTCCGACCACAATGTCTTCGACGCTCAAGGAGCCTAGGAAGAACACATTTCCCTGTCTGAATGTGACTCTGAAATGGACGAATACATCCCGCCGGGTTAGCGTACCCTGCCCCAAACTCTGTCCAAGAAGAAGGCTCTGGTCCCTGCTCTGCCTTCGGGCCAAGGTTGGCACCGAGAACAGGTTTCGAACATCCTGCCTTCGGGCGCGGCTCTGAAACAAATGCCAAAGCCTTCCGGCTTGGGATCTAGTTGGCCCCATTAAGACACCGAGCCCAAACATTCAGCACCAAAACCGAAGCATGTTATCGTTACCATCCCTTCGGTGCGAAACCGAAATCATTTTTGGATCCGAACACTTTGGCGCTGAAAACAAAGACTCTAAAAATATTGGCACCAAAAGAAAAACCAGCTCCCACTCCATCCAAGGAGCATAGTTTCAACGTCCCGTCTTCCAACCCGGACCCGAAACGAAAAAAAATTAGTCATTAATCCCAAAATAGGACATATCCATGCAAAATTGGCAGTTAAATGCAAGCCACATTCCTCTTAAAAGGAAAAGTGTTGTTACTAATCCTTCTCCTCCTCCTCTAACACATTCTTCCCCACCTATCCAAAATCTGATTATAACACCCACAAATTCACCACAAACACCTGACAACCAGGATGAAGGGGATGGAGTAGATGACAATAGTCCTGATCCATGGAATGATTATAATACATACCCAAATACAGACAATGACCCAGACTTCTACCCTTCAAAACCCTCTCCACCTGATGAAAATGTAGGGTGTATAGAATTGATTAATAGGGCTGCTGAATATCATGGAGTTCAGCTACACAAAGTGTCTCTTGAGGAGGATTTTCTGTTTGAAACTCTAAGATCTTCACAAAGATCCACTCATACACTGCCCCTGCTTAAGGGTATGCTTAAACATGCAGATGACATGTTTAAAGATCCTGTGCGTGCAAGAATCCTTACACACATGGTGAACATAAAATATAAACCAGCACCTAAAGATCCAGTTTATATCAAGGGTCAATTACCATTAGTCTCCCTAGTAGTTTCTAATGCCCATAAACGGGCAAACTCACAAATATCAGGCGATGCCCCTCCTCCAGGCAAGGATTCTAAACTAATAGATGCTTCTGGGAAGAGAGTAGCTGCACAGGTAGCCAATCACTGGCGTATTGTCAATACTCAGGCTCTTTTAGCTAGATATGATAGAGCGCATTATGACGAATTGGAGCAATTGCTCTAATTTTTACCGGCAAACATAAGGCTAAGGCACAGGACCTAGTTCAGGAAGTGAAACTCATTTCTAATACCTTCATTAGGTGCGCTTTAGACGCAGCTGACACTGCAGATTGTGCAGTTAACACCAGTGTTTTGCTAAGGAGACAACCCTTGCTCAGAATTTCAGGCTTTAAGCCCGAAGTCCAGGCTTCTATTTTCAATCTACCCTTTCACGAAGAGCATCTATTTTGTCCTGTGGTAGACACTTCCGTAGAGAAGATGAAAAAGGACACAGAGGTTGCCAAATCCATGGGAGCTCTGCAGTCTCCATTCAATCGGGGTTCTTTTCGTCGCTCCTTCTACGGGGGGCTCCAAGAACACATCTACAGACAACACCTCCTCATCTTACAGAGGAAACAGTCAGTCACCCTCTTCATGAGGTTACTTTCGAGGTGGGTTTCAAGGCAATAGTGGCAGGGAAAGAGGTAAAGGTTCCACACCACACACTTCCCCTGCAACAAACAAACAGTGACTTGTCTCCTCTTCCCCCGATCATTCCACACTTGTTGGGGGACGTCTCTCTCAATTCCTCTCCGTCTGGCATACAATAACTTCAGACAGATGGCTCCTAGGAATTATCCAATCTGGTTTTGCCTGGAGCTTACCAACAATCCCCTAAACAGTTCTCCATGTTCACACAAAATGTCACTAGAGCTTCTACACCTCCTCAAACAGGAGGTTAACTCTCTTTTGCAAAAGGGAGCTATAGAGCCTATACTATTACAATATCAAGGGTCCGGTGTGTACTCCCTATATTTTCTCATACCCAAAAAGGACAGCGCTCTCAAACCTATATTGGACTTCGGAGAGCTAAATCAATATATGCACTCAGATCACTTTCACATGGTGACACTTCAACAAGTGCTCCCCCTCCTACAGTAAGGCTTTATGTCTACTCTATACATAAAGGACGCATATTCAAGTATCTCAGGTTTGTGGTAGTGGGACAACACTACAAGTTAAAAGTGCTTCCATTAGGAGTCACCACTGCTCCCAGAGTATTCAACAAATGCTTGGCAGTAGTCGCTGCTCACCTGCGTAGACAACATATTCATATCTTCCCATACTTGGACGATTAGCTCATCAATGCCAATTCTCACAAACTGTTTCCAGCATACTCAGCTAATGGTGCAATTACTGCACAATCTGGCGTTCACAGTAAACATGTTAAAGTCCTATCTCCAACACGCAAACATACTTGGGGAGACACTCTCAATACTCAAACTCTAGCCTGTCCCAATGCAGACATGATCTCCAATCTTCAGGCTCTAGTTTCACAGTTTCAGCCCAACCAGTCATTACCAGCTCAAGTATTTATGCAATTAATGGGAATGATGGCGTCTTGCATAATAATAGTTTCCCATGCAAGACTTCACATGCGTTCCCTTCAAGAATGCTTAGCACGTCAATGGAATCAGTCTTGGGGTCAATTATCAGATCTAGTGTTAGATGGCCGCACCCATCGCTCTCTGCAGTGGTGGAATACACAAAACCTATCCAAAGGGCAACCTTTCATCGACCTAGTTCCACAGAGTGCTAACAGCAGACGCATCGCCACTGGTTGGAAAATTCCTCTCCAGACACACCATACAAGGTTTGTGGAGTCAAAAGCAAAGGCAACTTGATATAAATCATCTAGAGCTGCTAGCAGTATTTCTAGCGCTCCAAGCCTTCCAGACTCGGCTTGCAGGCAAAACTGTCCTGATACGCACTGACAACATGACAGCCATGTATTACATACAGAAACTGGGGGACACACACTCCAAATGTCAAGCCATGCGCAAGCCATTTGGAGGTGGGCCATACATCACAAAATGTATCTCCTGGCAGAATACCTCCCAGGAGTAAACAATCAGATTGAAGAGACAACAAATTCACCATCAAGTTCTCCTCCCATTGTTTCAAATGTGGGGTTTTCCACAGATAGATCTGTTCGCAACACACCAAAATGCCCAAACTGCACCTCCAGATATCCACACCCATTGTCCAAAGGCAATGCACTATGGATGGTCAGGGATATTTCCCTACGCTTTACCGCCTCTCCCACTCATTCCACAAGTGGTTCAGAAGCTCAGACAAACATCCCTCACACTGATCCTAGTAGCTCCCACATGGGCCATTAGTTACTCATCAAAAACTACATCTCACATTCAGTCTCCTCACACAGAGCCATGGAGAAATAACACATCCAGATCCCAAAGACCTCAACCTAGCGCTCTGGCACTGAAAAGTTAGAGTTTGTCTATCTGAACCTTCCATCAGACTGTATGAATATCATTAAAGAGGCCAGAAGGCCTACCACAAGGGCTTGCTACGCAGCTAAATGGAAGTGGCTTGTTATATATTGTAATAACAACCATATCAACCCTCTAGATGCTAACATTTAAAATATCATTTGTTATTTACTACACTTAAAACAGTCCGGATTAGCTTAAGCATCCATACGCTTACATCTTGCTGCAATGGCTGCATACCTTCAAAATAGACATCTGTCCCTTTTCAGAGTACCCGTTATCAAGGCTTTTATGGAAGGACTCAAAAGAATTATTCCACCGAGGCTTCCACCTGCTCCAGTGTAGAACCTTAACATTGTCCTTACCAGACTAATGGGTCCACCCTTCGAGCCATTGCACAAATGTGAACTGCAATTTCTCTCTTGGAAAGTTGCTTTCCTCATTGGTATTACATCAATGAGGAGAGTGGGTGAGCTTCAGGCACTAACCATGTTGTCAAGTCCACCAAAAGAAAGTGGTCCTTCGCACTAACCCCAAATTCCTACCCAAGGTGGTATCTGCCTTTTACATCAATCAATCTGTTGAGTTGCCTGTGTTCTATCCTCATCCAGATTCAGTGGCAGAACGAGCTCTACAAACATTGGGTGTTAAAATTGCATTATTGTATTACATAGAAAGAACAAAACCATTTTGTAAAACTAAACAACTCTTTGTGGCTTTCGCTCCACCACACAAAGACAATCCTATTTCTAAATCGGGTATTGCTTGATTCTAATTCTAATTTAAAACATTTCTAAAGCGCAGCGTACACCATGCGGTTTCTTGGCGCTAGTGGGCAGGATCGGCAACTGAGGGGAGAGACAAGAGTGATAAGAATGGGGAGCTAAGCGGGGAAAGCCTGTTTGAAGAGGAAGGTTTTTAGATCTTTACGAAAAGAGAGGTACTGGGTAGCAGAACGGAGATGGTCAGGAAGGGAGTTCCAGAAGGTTGGAGCCAAGGTGGAAAAGTTGGCCCCACCCCACTTTTTACGTGTGAAGCGGGGAATCTGAAGAAGGGACTTAGAGGAAGACCGGAGGTGTCTTGTGGGAACATAGGATTTGATTAAAGAAGAGATAAAGGCGGGGGCAGTGCCTTGGCGGGCCTGGAAGACCATGCAGCCCGTCTTAAAAAGGGAGCGTTCTTTTACGGGAAGCCAGTGAAGCTCCCTGAGAAGGGGGGTGGAATGGAGGTAGCGTGGGAGGCCGTAAACCAGCCGGGCCGCCTGGTTCTGGATCGACTGAAGTCTCCGCAGGCTGTAAGCTGGAATGCCATGATAGAGGGCATTGGCATAATCCAGTTTTGATATCACCAGGGCGGCCATAATGATCTTGAGTGCCTGAGGGGAAAAGAAGCGGGAAACAGAGCGGATGGTGCGGAGAGTGAGGAAACAAGAGGAGACCACGGAGCTGATCTGTGGGTGAAGGGTGAGGTGATTATTTATTTTAACACCCAATGTTTTAACCGTGGTTGAGGGGGAAGGTGCGGGCCCAAGAGAGGGGGGCCAAAAGAGAGAGTTCCAGGGGCTGGATGAACCACCAGTGAGAACCAACTCGGTTTTATCCGGGTTCAACTTAAGGTGGTTGTGGTTCATCCAGTCCCTGATAAATGTCATGGTAGACTGGAAATTAGAGACAGAGAGGGGAGAGGAGGACAGATCAAAGATGAGCTGGAGGTTATCCGCGTAGTTGTACACGGTGACCTCCAGCTGCTGAAGCGCGAAGATAAGAGGGAAGAGATAGAGATTAAAGAGCAGGGGGGAAAGAGAGGATCCCTGGGGAACACCACAGGTGACCGGGAGGGGAGTGGCAGAGAAGATGCCTAGCCGCACTGCCTGGGTGCGGTCCCTCAGAAAGGAGGAGAGCCAAACCAGGGCTGATCCCCCGATTCCAGCCGCCCTGACACGGGACAGTAGGATGGTATGGTCCACCGTGTCAAAGGCGGCGGACAAGTCAAGGAGGACCAGTGCCTGGTGTTTGTTATCATCCAAACCCTTTCTGAGATTATCTAGGACTGAGACCACAACAGATTCGGTCGAATGTCTGGGGCGGAAACCGGCCTGGCGAGATGCCAGCCCCCCGTTAGTCTCAATATGGGCGCTGAGTACCGCGGTGACGTGGCGTTCCATCACCTTGCCCAAGAATGGCAGCAGGGAGATGGGGCGATAGTTGGCCGAGATGGAAGGGTCCGCGCCAGGTTTCTTCAAAATGGGTACTATAGTAGCTGCCTTTAGCGCGGGGGGCACTACACCCTGCGCTAGGGAGCTATTGAGGAAGGCGATAGGGGGTTCAGAACAGCAGGAGTAAATTTGCTGCAAAATGCGTGCCGGACAGACATCCGCCGGAGACCCCGACTTCACTTTGGGAAGGATCTCCAGAAATAATTCCTGAGAAAGGAGGGGGATGGAGGTGAGAGGGCATTGAACGGTGGGAGGGGAAGGATCAACGAATGCAGGTGAAGGTGGTGGAATGTTGGCCTTGATGGTGACAATCTTATCCAGGAAGTAGGCGTTGAGTTGATCACAGAGAGGCTGGGAAGGGGGGATTTGGGGTGAGGTTCGATCTGAGAATGCCAGGTCATTTACTATGCCAAAAATTTCCCTGGATGGATAGTTAAATGTATTCAAACATGCTATGCAAAAGTAAAGAGGACTTTATCAATACCCCCTAGAGCGCATTCCACACGCAAACTAGGGGCTACTTACTTTCTTAGAAACATCCCTATAGCTGACATCTGTAAAGCTGCAACATGGTCTACACTGCAAACATTTACCAAGCACTGATGTGTAGATGTGTTAACGAGAGAACAAGCTAATGTAGGCCAGGCAGTACTTAGAACACTTTTTCAGGCAACTGCAACAGCTACAGGTTAACCACCACTTTGGGAGAACACTACCGTATAGTCTAGGCAAAGCATGTGATCTACAGCTCACATGCCCTGAATGGATAATGTTACTTACCCAGTAAGCATCTGTTCTTGGCATGTAGAGCTGTAGATTTACATGCGCCCACCTGCCTCCCCGGGTTCCTGTACCTGACATCTCTATTCTACTTTTACTAACTCCAGTCTCACACTCTTAGGGAAAACAATCTAACGATGGAGTCGATACCTATGCGTGCTGTCACCGAAACTACCACGTGACTGGAAAGACTTCTTCGAAGAAAAACAAAAGTGCAAAAATCCAGACCCAAGACTAGATGGCAAGAGTATGCAAAGCATCTGAATCTACAGCTCTAAATGCCAAGAACAGAAGCTTATTGGGTATGTAACATTATCCTTCAACATTCTCTGTGGTAATCCATTTCCATGTCCTTTGGTTTTGACTGCATGCCCCAAGTGGCTTAAAATTATTAAAAACAACTTGCACACTCATCGCCAATCATGGACTCTGTGCAGTAGAAAATTGGTGTCTAGAAGGTTCTGCAAGCCAATATTGATTCTAGAAAAACAAAAACACTCTCATTAGGGCCAAATCGGACCCCAGGAGGATATGGCAGAGTGAAATGCCTATCCGCGTCCTACGGGGAACAAGCAAGACACGTTTGTCAGAATGGAATCCTCTTACCCTGGTTTTGTTGCGGGTGCCTTCATTTTTCGTTTGTACTTACTCAGACGTGAAGGAGATGACAAGCAGTGTTATCACTGCCATCTTCAAGGGATTAGAGAGGCAAGAGAACATATTCTTAAAGGTCAACTGCGTTCACTGGAGAGGCCAGCAGGCCTAAGCCTCTTTCTAGTTGGGATTGAATAACAGCCAATTGTTGCAAATTATTTTGCTTTCGAAATGTATAGCCAGGTATCTAAAGCATTCTCGTATTACATAAAACCCATTGCCTCTTTTACATCTACTTACTATGTTTGTCTAACTGCAATCTTTACCAGAACAGGTTTCTCATATCGGATAGAAATCGGGTTGCTGGTTGACTGGGGTATGAGCGCCCTGGTCATGCAGCAACTACAATCCTAGTCCGGGTAAAGGGGCATGCAAATCCTAAATTAACCTGTGCTCACCCTCTGGTAGCTTGGCACAGAGCAGTCAGGCTTAAATTAGAGGCAATGTATAAAGTATTTGTGCAACACTTCAAACAGTGAAAACACCACGCAAAAAGATCACACACCAGGTTAGAAAAGTAGATCTGACTTTAATAAATACAACAAGACCAAAATGACAAATATCCAATTAGTAGAACCAGAGATATTACTTTTTAAAGTTTATATTTAAAAGCACAAAGTGCTCTTGGGGCTATCTGGTAGCACCAGAATTGGACAAAGTCACATGTTCAGACTGACTGCGATGGAATGCAGGCCAGCTACAGGCCCGCTGAACAAAGCTCCTAAATCGTGGTTGTGGAGCATAGTGTGGATTCACGTCAAAGCTGCGTCGTGCAGACAATGCATTGGTTCTGAGATGCAACGAGGCTGCAGTGTGAGGTCCTAATGCGTAGAGTTCGAGGATTTTGTCGACCGGGCTTGCGATGAGAAGGCTAATGTCGAGGATGCGAGGCACAGCTGAGGCAATGCGTGAGCGTAGAGCTGCAATGCAAAGTTTCGTAGTTGACATTGAGGCTGGTGTCGATGAGGGATGCTAGGAGCTTGCACCGGTAAAAGCATTGTCCAGTGGTGGTGTCAAAGGTGATTCGTCAATCCCAAAATGCGGGTTGCCGCAGCACTGCACGTCTTTTACGATGGGTGCAATCCACACAGCAGCAGCCATGCATCGTTTGCATGGGGTTGTACTGCTCTACTGAGGACATGTGTTGGTTCTGCTCAAGGATGCATTGCTCAGCAGAGAAGATGCGTTGGTTCTGCTGTCAAGCACCTTAGGCCCACATCCAAGGGTCCAGGACTGGGGTAGCACCACAGGACAGTGTAGACTCACAGATGGCAGAGTCAAGGTACAGGAGTTGAAAGCCTGTTATGTCCCTTCACCTTCAGATCAGGAGGCCAGCCAACTCGCCCTTGAAGTAACTCTAGGTTCTAAGTCATACGGGTATAATCTTTCTCACCCAGGCAAGAGGGTGTCAGATCAGCAGAGTACAGCAGGAGTCCAGAAGAGTGGCACTCCTTCAGCAGCACAGCAGCTCTTCCTGGCAGAGAATGTACAGGTGCAGAAGTGTGCTGTCTTGGTGGTGTATAGAGACCGGTACCGGTACTTCTTCCCTGTGGTGCCTTTCAAGTGGAGGAGTCTTCAAAGACATGCCTTTGAAGAGCACAGAGGTCCTCCCTTCCTGCCCTGGCTCCAGAATGCAAAACAGGGGGGTATGCAGCTCTTTGTGTGTGGACATTACACAACCTATTCAGGTGTAAGTGAGGCTGTGCCCAGCTCCTCCCTCCCATCCTGCCAGAGATGGTCCATTGAGATACACCTAAACTCCCATTGTGTAGGCTGTCTAGGAGGAATACACAACACCCAACTGCTCCCAGTCATGTGATCAGACATATGCTGCAGGCCCCATGGACTAAAGTAAGAAAATGCCAACTTTCTAAAAGTGGCATTTTCAGAATTGAAGCTTAAAATCCGACTTCACTACAAGTTGAGATTTTAAATTGTGATTCCAGAGATACCAAGCCTGAGGGCTTCATCTCTTCCCAATTGGAAACTATACTTATCAAATGTAATAAGGTCATCCTAATGTTATACGATGAGAGTGATAGGCCTTGCAGTAGTGAAAAACGAATTTGAGTTGTTCACTGCCAGGACATGTAAAACTCAAAAATAAATGTCCTGCCTTTGAAATACATTTCACCCTGCCCTCTGGGTTTCCCTGTGCAAAAAGAACAGATGACAAGCGGAATGCTGAACAATGCAAACATTCAGACCCAGTCAACAGATCTGGGTTTAATCTGTCTTTTTTTTTTTAGTACGAAGCCACCCGAATGTGGACCCAGCCATTTGCAAATCAGTCTTGACCCTGCTCCTCATGGGAACAGTCCAGCCTGAACTGCCAAGCCAGTTCCTTCCTGGGACATTTCGAGGCATCACCCCATATCAGCCAGGCTAGGTTTAATCCAGTGGTGCAGTGACGGGACCCACATCTGGGCATACGTCTTCCCACTGAGTTGTCCGGTGCCTACTTTAGGGGTGAATTGTATGTATAAAAGGTAAGGTATGGGCCTTGCAAAATGTTTATTTTACCAGGTCAACGTAGCAGTGTAAACTGCAGAAACAAGTTCTGCAATGGCAATGCTTAACACCTGATTAGAGTGGCTATTTAACTGAGTGGCACAATCAGTGCTGCAGGCCCACTAGTAGCATACAATTTACAGGCCTTGGGCACATGTAGCGCACATTACTAGGGACTTATAAGTAAATTAAATATGCTATTCGGGGATGAGCCAGTATTACCATGTTTAGGGGAGAGAGCACAAGTACTTTAGCACTGGTTAGTAGTGGCAAATGGACAGTGTCCTAATACTAGCAAAAACAAGGTCAGAAAAGTGGAGTAGGAAGGCAAAATGTTGGGGGTGGGGGAAGATCACCTCAATGCTTTCAGGTCTAACTATCTATTTCAGTGCCATGCTTCTCTGGTAAAGCCCATGGCATCTTGGAGAATGCACAGTAATAATAATAATAATAAACTTTATTTCGGTTTTGTTAAAACAAACCATAAAAGTACACACAAGTACGACACAATAAGAGTAAATATTGGGAATAAGTTCATCATTAGGATACATCAGTGCTGAGTTAGCAGGACTTTTAGGCGGTACATACTTATAAATCCAGGCATTTTCTATATTTAACAGCCGACTTTAAAAACTCTAATACAAAAAGAATACTATCATTACATATTAATTGTAAATACATCATGGCAGGTCTGATCTGATAAAAATCAAGTTTCTTTAAAAGCGGGACCAGATAGCTTTTGCGGGGAAATAAGTAAAATTTACATAAAAACATAAAATGCAGCATGTCCTGCGGAGACTTTCCGTCGCAGCCGCAGGATGCTGCTTCTTTATTAAAAAACGAAAAATATGGTCTGACAAGCAAATGATGAAATAAATTAATCCGAAATCTAGTTAATAAAAATTTCTCATGAGAAGACAGAGATCCCATTAGGTAAGGCTCAGTG
The DNA here is from genome assembly GCF_964204655.1 of Triturus cristatus. NCBI lineage: Eukaryota > Metazoa > Chordata > Amphibia > Caudata > Salamandridae > Triturus > Triturus cristatus. Next base: position 946,616,302 of record NC_140582.1, read on the forward strand.
TGTGGAGTTGTTTTTAACAAAAAAGTCCTGATGCTTGATTTTTGTGCCTCCTTAGCTTCCCTCATCATTTTCCTGTCCATCATGAAGGCTGTTTTTATTGCCTCCACATCCCCCTTAATAATACATTCGGTAGTTTCGAATAGCTCACCCTGCCCTAAGCTTAAAAAACCTTTCCCGATATATTTCAGCCAGGGTACAGCAGATGAGTTATCCATAGACAAGCAATCTTTTAAGATCATGTGCGTTAGGGGGATATCTGGGTTTAACCATAGTTTTAACCAGCAAATCAATGGTCGCAGTGAAAAAATATCATTGATATACTGTACCCCCAACTCCTCATGAACAACTAAATTAGATGTACCTTGTGGGGAGACACAGTAAGCGTTTCAGGAAAGTATTCTCCACAATCTGTAACCGCTCACCCGAGCTGTACCCCCAAATTTCACTTCCAAAAGATGCCATAGCCACTGATTTGGCATTATATAATTGCAACATTGCACCAGTAGGCTTTTTCCCCAGTTTCGAGGCAAAATTAAAGATAGCTGCGTTCACCCTAGTAAAGTCCCCTTTCTTTTTCAGAATGTACGGGCCCCAATTCAATTTGTTGTCAAAAAGGACACCGAGATAGAACGTGCTAGAGATGGGAATCTTTTCATTGCCCACATTAAATTGAAAATTCTTTTTTTGGGGTTTGGCCTACCTGCATAATGAATGATTTGGAGTTATTTATTGTGAGATCCCTGTCTGACATAAAAGATTTAAAAGCAGTTAAGAGTGCTTAGAGACCTCTTTCAGTCCTAGATATAAGGACCGCATCGTCCACATATAGTAGGACTGGGATACCCCGGCGCCCCACTCTGGGACAATCGGCCCCTACTTCCTGCAAAAAACTATCTAAGTTATTAATACAAAAAGGGGGCCAGTATACAACCTTGTCGGACTCCCTTTTTGATTTTGAAGTCCTTCGTCACGCTCAGATCCTGAGAAAATCTAAAATTTGCTCTGGTGGATCTATGTAGATCTTCTAAAAAAATCCACAATGCCTCCATCAACCCCCTTTGCCCTCATGGACTGCCAGAGCTTCTTCCTGTTCACACAGTCAAAAGCGGAGGACAAGTCCATGAAGGCTAGGTGGACAGTCCCCTTACAAACCACTGTATATTTACTTAAAATCAAGTATAAGTTCAGACATTGAGTGGTCGTGGATCGGCCTCTACAAAACCCATACTGGGAGTCGGACATGATATTATTGTCCTCTACCCAAGAGGTGAGCCTTTGCAGGAGGACCCTACCCATTACTTTCACCATGGAGTCTAGGAGTGAAATAGGTCTGTAGCAGTGTGGACTGCTTTTATCCCCTTTTTTAAAGACAGGTATTATAGTTGAAGTCCCCCAAGGCTGAGGGCAACCTAGTTGAACTGCGGCGTTGAAAACCGATTCCAAAATTGGTGCCCAGAAAGAGGGGTCAGTCTGGAATAGATCGGGAGGGATCCCATCGGGACCAGGAGCTTTACCGGCTGTTTAGCCTACAATGCCTTCCATTATTTCACCCCTCCCAAACCTGAGCTTCTTAATGTTAAAACCAAATACAAATCTATCATCCTCTTTATAGGGGCAGGCATACATCTGCTCAAAATGGGCCTCCCATTCCTCCTTCATTATATAACATTCAAGACCTGCTCCTATCTCCTGGGCAAGAAATGTTTTTTTTAATATACCCCAGAACTTTGAGCTGTCCTTGAGTGTTTCAGGGTCCAATAACTCATTCCAGGCCTCATCCCTTAAAACTTCCTTACGTGTAGCTAATGCTATTTTATAATCCCTAGGACAAGTTGTTACGTCAGCTTGCACTCTGGGCCTAGAAGCAAGAGCAACCCTCAAACTTCTTGCTGTTTTTGAACTCTGCTGATCAAACCATTTTGGGCCCACTTTTATCTGTTTCTTGGCTGGTACTGTCAACAAGTCAGTAACCTTATCTATGACAGTCTGGAAAGCCACTAGAACCTTTGTATGTTGATGTCCCCCCTGTGTGCAGATGACTATTTCATCTGCACATACAGATTTTATATCCTTTTAGAACAGTTCCGGGATTACTTGAGACCATCTTAGTCTTCGCTTCCCATCAGCCATGCTGAGAAACCCCCATTTGGGGTTTGATCCTAGTGTCGTTACCCAGGGACTGGTTAAGTAAAGTAAGAGTGGGTTAAGGTCACTGTGTTCACTCTCGACAATTTGGAAGGAGTGTACCAAGTTTTGCATAAAAGATGTAATCAGCACAAAGTCAATACAAGTCCCCTTCCCATGGCCCTTAAAGGTAGGCACCACAAAACGTATATTTGGGTCCGTCAGAGCCATGGTTGATGTCATGTCGAGGTCATTAATCATATCATTTAACAACTCCCCTTCAATTGAATGCTCAAAATGGAAGCCTTGAGTTCTTGGACAGCACAACTCAGAAATACTTGTAGCTAAGGGATTGCCGCAGGGATGAACATTAAAATCATCTACAACCATGAGATTATGTAGAGTATGTCTCATAGAGTTATTAATACAACTATTCAGAGCAGTTATGTGATTTTGATCGGAGCATGTAGAAACTGAATTATAAAAATTTATCAGACTAACCATACAATTCCCACTTTGCAGAGTTAGTGCAAGAATACCCAAATCGGCGGAAGATACAACACGAACTTTGCATGTCAGCGCTACAGAAACGTAAATGACCAATCCCCCCTTTGGTCTCCCTCTGTTAGTTACAATTGCTGGTACAAAATATGCCTTATATCCCTCTAGAAGAAAATTACATTCAGTCAACCAAGTTTCCTGCAGAAAAATTATCATAAATTGTCTGACTAAAGTAATCCATAGGGGGTTCACTATCTTGGCAGATAATCCTGCAATATTCCAGGAGATGAAGTTATTTCGACTCTTCCTATGTGGTCTATCCTCTGCCACTCCTGAGTCAGTCTTACTCCCACTTCCTGAGATATCAGATTCCCCAAGTCAATCGCAGGCTTCCAGACCGGACAGGGTCTCATATCTATTCTGAATTGGGAGTCTATGACAGATATTATTTAGTCTGCTAAATATTGGCTGGGGCAACACAGGAGGAGCAGAATGTAAATGAGGTCCCACCATAGACCAGCCACCCCCAGAAAGATTGTCCTCCCGATTAAATCCTGCCCGATCCCTCCAGGGTATTGGCTTATAAAAAAACCCCAAGGGTAATAGTTTAATTGCGGTATCCTCTGTTGACTGTGAGCATACACCCCTTGATAAAAGGCGACCCGCAATATAGGGGCTGTTGAAATTAATAATAATACAGTCGCCGCACACTGTTTTATTAGATCTGCCAATCCAGCTGACCCTGCGTACTATGATTATGTTGTTAATAAGGTTAACTCCCCCAGGGGTATTCTGACTAAGCCAATACGCTGTTTTATTCAGCAGTTGCTCATAGCTTTCATGATCTCCTGCTGAAAGGGCAGGCACTTATCCCAATATGATTACATAAGGGGTGGCTTCTGGGGGGAGATCAATGACCGCTTGTCTTCGCGGCGCACTGGTTCCCTCCTCTGACCTCTGATTTACTACAGGGATATGGGGATTCCTTTTGGAACCTAAGGATTGTACCACGGGTGTCTTTTCTTTCGGGGCACTCCTAGCGTTACTTAAGGCACTAGTAATACTAGATCCTGTATTAGTCTGCACTGGATCGACCTCCCTATCATTGCTGCCGCCTCCTCTGTCAATCATATTTGTTGGTTGAATATCAGCGTTCTGTGAGTCCACTATAGTTATGATATTCGATAGATTGGACATAGAGGCCTCCAGGTGCAATAACCTGGATTCCACCCCACACAGTTTTAATAAAATTGCTTCCAACAAAGTTTTTACCATAACCTCTAATTTCCCCCAGAAATCTTCCTCAACATGCCCAGTAATAGATATTCCTCCATCATTCTGGGCATTGTTTGTTAAATCTCTTAGAGGCTTCTGTTCCGTATCATGAATTTCTGCCACTGTCTACACTTTTTCCCCTGCAGCTGCGTATCCCTGAAATTTAGTTGCTCTGGTTTTTTGTGAAATGACACTTAGTTTTTTTGAACGGGTAGATACAGTTTTTAGGTCTCGCTGAAACAGCGAAAGCTGTCTCTTTGAGACATTTTGTAAGTGGGTTTTCAAAAGTGCTACCCACATGGTTTTGCTGGCCTAGAGCTTGAGTGCACGATGACGTGCACAGCTGCTCCTTGCATTCCCCCCTCCCTTCTCACCCAGCCCTTTGATGCTCTGCTCGTATCTCCCTCCTCCCTGGGCGTGAAGGGAGACAGAGCCATCCTGCCTGATTAATGGCTTTGCATTGCCATGTGTTCCAGCAATAAACATGCCCGAGGCGCCAGCCGAGCCAAAGGCACACGGAGACATTCTCTTTACCCTCGTTAGTCCCTGTATCTCTATTTCATTCAGAAACTCTTGCTTTTCCTACCTTTCTGCCCAGCGATTTGCTTTTTTTTTTTTGTAGCCTCCACACACCATACTGTATTTTATCGATTCTGTGATGTTCTCACACATTGTTTTAGCGTAATCCGTGTCTCCCTCATACATATTGATCATGTTACTTTACTAAATAATTCTGGCTACCCTTACATGAACCCTTTACCGTGCTCTTTCGATTTTCTTTTGCCCCATACTTACATTTATCCTATATCTGTACTTATATTTTCTTGACCTCTTCAGTTAAATATACTTTTCATTATGTTACGCGGTCTCTATTTAATCACTTCTTCTCTTTTGTTTGTTTCTTTCTCTCCTAAATCTTATGACTACTTTTCGTCTGTTTCGTACTCTGTCATGCAGACCAAATAACTGGTCTGGGACGGTGACGCAGCAGAGCTCCTAATCCATGACTCAGCAGGAACCATCTGAGTGATACAATACCTAAATATGGTGCAAAATCTGTGTTTTTGGAAGTTCTAAAATTAATTTTGAGGTGATGTTGGAAGCTTACTTGCAGTGTCGGAGGCCATGCAAGGCAGAAACACACTGGGTCAAAGGTTACACAGTAGGATGAGTATGTTACGATAATTTCCACCGTGTTCTTGTTTTTTAAATGTATTTAGTTTGACGGTCTCTTCTTTGAGATACTTTCAGTTAAGTGCTCCAGATAAAATGTTGTTTTGTAGATGTTTAGGATTGCGTAGGAAGATAACTTCATTTCTTTTGTTTAGCATTTTCAGCTTTTTCCGTCTTTGTAACAAAAGTCAAGCCGCACTTTCAGCACATATTTCTGTGCTTAAAAACGTTCCTACTTTCCCCACGTAACTAATTAGTTATTCAATATCGGCTCGTTGTGCTGGTATTTTGTTTCTCAGTATGCTATTCACCTGATTGGCATAAGTGTGAAACACTTTTATGTACCCATTTGTTGGCTTTACTAATTTTGTACAAATAATAAATGGCTTTATGGATAATGTGCCTGCCAAAAGCATAGGGGTGTGTGTACACACAGTTTCCACAGGTGTGGTTCTCGTTTGTGGATATGGCTAATAAGTGTCTCCGTTGCCAGTCATCCTTTATTGGGTAGTTTTGCTTATGCCAGAATAAGCTGTTTGGGGCTAGGCAAGTGGTTAGCCTATGCATTCTTGAAATTTTTGTCTTACATTTAGCGTGACTTGTGATTTCATCTGAAATGCATGAAACCAAAAGGCTGCATCATTGTGAGATTGTGCCGAGAGACTAGTTGGATTTGCAGTTTACTGAGTTTTGGAGTGGCGCAGGTTTACACTTTCTCTGTATATTTTAGAAACAGTTTTATTGGTGGCATAGTAAAGTCAAACAACCTTGTACAACAACAGGACTGCATTTTAACCATCTTAACATTCAACCATAATCCCACAGGGTACATACAACCAGTAGTGTCAGTTGGTCATAGTAAAGTAATTGGCCTTATAACCTTAAGAGAGCGAAATATTTAGCAATCGTGCCACAGTATTTTATTAGTACAACCAAGATGTTGCGTTTACCTGGGTAGAACAAACTTCATATATGGACTTTTCCAGGAATCTGCATCTGCTTTCCATTAAATAAGACTTTGGACTGTTGTCGCCCTCCATTGCTGTGCAATATCCATTTTGGTGATAACCAGGCGCAAACTCCTAAGACCAACTGAACCTGTTCAAATTTAAGTTACCAAGTGTTAATAAAGGCCTGCAGGGGTGTCCGTGATTTGTTGACCTGTAATATCTGACAAGACCCTTCCCACTGCCCCCCAAACCCTTCAATGACTCCACTCTTTGTGGAGGCAATCCCCATTCTTGGCTGGCGTGTCAGGCAGAGGAGACTTGTCCCATTGGCCATTACCAACCCTTATTTAAATACTTATGGTGAAGTAGTTGTATTTTAGGAGTCTAGAATGGGTCTCCAGCTATTTCTATAACAAGAGCCTCTTTTGTTCAATGATTATCATCCAGAGATACTAATATTATTAGTGTTGCAATAGTGACCACATCAGACCAAAATAGATTAGTGGCCACTATATGCCAGATTACTAGCAGTGATCATATCAGTGCCTTTGGCCGGGTTGCCAGCAGTAATGTAAACAAGCATTGGCATAGCCAATAGGTCTCGCCTTTGGAGCCTTATAAGTATTTAGTTATGCAGTACAATATCCTTGGTGCAACAACATCAACTGTTGCATGGCTAAACACTTATAAGGTCCCAAATGCGAGACCTATTGGCTATGCCAATGCCTGTTTGTTTCTGCTCTCTTCGCCTTAATTTGTACTTCACAGGGCTAGATATCAATTCTGGAGTCCCGGAGACCCTACTACGGTTTGGTATAGATGTATCACCCTCAGCCTGAGGGACCCTTTCTGAAGCTAAGGGCAAGATGGTTTGATTTGTGATATCCATTAGTACTGGGGTAGTAGGTAACCTACCCAAACTAGGGTCCAACGATAGTCTACGCTCCATCATTGAGATCTCTTTATTAATAGCTAACTCCGCCCTGGTCAAATAAGCATCCAAGGTCCCAACCATCCCCGAGCCTCCTCCATCCTTCCTTCTGGGCATTGTACAATATCGACACTTCTAAATAACCCAATACAAATTACTTTTGACACAGGGATACCCTGATTAAGGGTAAATTAATACACCACTTCAATACCAGTTTATAATCCAAATACTGAAGATGATATCCTAATGATAAGCAGAGTCCAAGTCCAAGGTTCTACTCACTTAGAGATGATGACTGCTCCAAGGTAACGCAAAACTATATTGTTAGCGGGATGGCCCAGCCCGGCCTCTTCTGGCCACAGACGGCCCATCCATTGCCTGGGCTTCGCCGGTCCCTCAAATGTTTCAGTGCGTCCCGCGTTGCGAGAGGACGGGCACGCTTATGTGGCTGCAGGGCAGTGAGTCACCAGACTGCACCGTCCAAGGCAGTCTGGGAGTTGTGGTCAGCAGGTGAGCCGTTTCCCTCACGGTGGCGGCTGGACAACAAGGCCGTTCCCCTCACGGCAGACAGCTGATGGAGGAAGCCGTTTCCCTCACGGCAATCCGCTGGGCAGTGCGGCCGGTCCCTCAAATGTTTCAGCGCGTCCCGCGTTGCGAGAGGGTGGGCGCGCTTATGTGGCTGCGGGGCAGTGAGTCACCAGACTGCGCCGTCCAAGGCAGTCTGGGAGTTGTGGTCAGCAGGTGAGCCGTTTCCCTCATGGTGGCGGCTGGACAACGAGGCCGTTCCCGTCACGGCAGACAGCTGATGGATGAAGCCGTTTCCCTCACGGCAATCCGCTGGGCTGTGCGGCCGGTCCCTCAAATGTTTGAGCGCACAGTAATTTTTACTTCCCCCACACAGGTTCAGACCTTCAAACATTCTTTCTCCACTGATTTGTATGGACTGTAATATGAGTTTTCTTTGCTAAGCAATTCCTTACAGTGGGACGAGACCCCCTCCGCCGCTAGCAGTAAGTGCCACTCTATTAGGCAGTGTGATGACTGCTTCCACTGACAATGGACCCAAATTGATACCGACTTTTGTGTCTTTTTGGTTGCTTTGACAGCTATGCTCTTCATTCCCTAAAACGGAGTAGGACTATTACACCTATTCCATCATCAAAAAAAGATGGAGAAGGAGACTTTTAGAATCTTCGTACCTTCCTCTGTGTAAGTTTATCATTTTTACACTTGCTCAGATGTTTAAGCTATCCACACCATTCACTGCTTGTATTCTGTGGACCTGCAAGATGCAAACGCCTTTGTCTCTTTGTGGCAGGCCCACAGAAAGTTAGTCTTTTTCAAAGTGGTGAACAAGCAGGCTAAACACAAAGTACTGCCATTTGGGGAGGCTGGCATTGGCAAATTTCAAAATAGCCAGCTCTTGTTTATGCTTTCTGCACCATGATGCTGCACTCCTAATACTAGTACCCCAGCCTGTGATGCATTCCACTACAACGCCTGTAGGAAAGTGCCTCTTTTTAGATCGAGCCTAGCAGCGCACATGCGTGGCTCTGCGAGGCATGCTAGGTTCAGTTCATGGGCTTCAAGCTGGCCCATTGGTTGTTTCGGGAGCTTGTCTAATTTTCTTACTTTTGCATGGTAAATCATGCCCATTTGTCCCTCCTTTTGGTTTGTCGTTCCCTCCCATAGCAACTGGCCCTCTTGCAGGGCTCATTTCACTTCTGTCCATTTGAGTTTGTTTTGCGCTCTATTTTTTCCAGTTACCTGCCTTGTGTTTTGTAAATGTTGCAAATGGGAGCAGCTGACCAGTGTTACTGTTCCTCCTCCCACCCACCGTTTCTCTGTGTTCTCCCTTCACACCTTAGCTTTCACTTGTGATCTACAGTGTCTTGGTCACTGAAGATCGAGTTGAGATGTCGCAAAGTTAAAATGTTATGACTGTGACTTTACTTGTTAGGTCCCTGTCACCCATTCTTTCGTTTTTAGCATCAATTATGTTTCACTTGTGCGGAGCCCCATTGCTGTGTTTCTGTAAACAGGGCTGTAAGTCTTGTTCTTTATCTGGTCACAAATGTGGCAGCTGTGTCTCTGTTCCCAGTGGTAATTCCTCATTCTTCATCCTCTAGCCAGTGCTGCAGCTGCTTCTCTGGTCCCAGTGATAATTACTTATTATTAGTCCTCTAGGCAGTGCTGTTACTCCATCTCTGTTCCTGGTGGTGATTCCTCATTCTTAGTCCTCCAACCAGTGCTTGTAGCTGCTTCTCTGGTCCCAGTGGTAATTCCTCATTCTTGGGCCTCTAGGAAGTGTTACAGCTGCATCTCTGTTCCCAGTAGTAATTCATCATCCTTAATCCTCTAGCCAGTGCTGCTTGCTGCTTCTCTGGTCCCAGTGGCAGTTCCTAATTCTTAGTCCTCTAGCCAGTACTGCAGCTGATTCTCTGGTCCCAGTGGTAATTCCGCATGCTTACTCCTCCAGCCAGTACTGCGAGCTGCTCTTCTGGTCCCAGTGGTAATTCCTCATTCTTGGTCCTCTAGCCAGTACTGCAGCTGCTTCTCTGGTCCCAGTGGTAATTCCTTATTCAAAGTCCTATAGACAGTGCTGCTAAAAGTTTCTCGGGTCCCAGTGCTAATTCCTTTTTCTAAGTCCTGATAGATGCTACTCCAGTCCCGTCAGTAATTCCACATTCTCAGTCCTCTAGGTAGTGCTGCAGCTGTGTCTCTGTTCCTAGTGGTAATTCCTCATTCTTAGTCCTCTAGGCAGTGCTGCTGGCTGCTTCTCTGGTTGCATCAGTAATTCCTCCTTCTAAGTCCTCTAGGCAGTGTTGCTTGCTGCTTCTCTGGTCCCAGTGGTAATTCCTTATTCTAAGTGCTATGACACTGCTGGTAGCTGCTACTCCGGTCCCGTCAATCATTCCACATTCTAAGTCCTCTAGGCAGTGCTGCAGCTGTGTTTCTATTCCTGTGGTAATTTCTCATTCTTGGTCCTCTAGGCAGTGCTGCTGGATGCTTCTCTGGTCCCAGTGGTAATTCCTTATTCTAAGTGCTATGACACTGCTGGTAGCTGCTACTCCGGTCCCGTCAATCATTCCACATTCTAAGTCCTCTAGGCAGTGCTGCAGCTGTGTTTCTATTCCTGTGGTAATTTCTCATTCTTGGTCCTCTAGGCAGTGCTGCAAGCTGCCTCTCTGGTCCCATCAATTATTCCTCATTGTAAGTCTTCGAGACGGTGCTGCTAACTGATTCTCTAGTCCTGTCGGAAATTCCCACATTTTAAGGCCTCTAGGCAGTGCTGCAGTTGTGTCTCTGTTCCTTTCGGTAATTCCTCATTCCAAGTCCTCTAGGCAGTGCTGCAGCTGTGTCTCCGTTTATACATCCACTACACCCCAAACCAAAGCACATAGATAAAAGACATCATATACACCATTAGCTCTAACTCTGACAAATGCCAGACCTATTGAATTGCAAATGCTTGTTGACCTGGTCATCCCCACATTTTGCCTGTATTTTATGTGATTTGTGCTAGAAGTACACTGGGTTCCTACTAACCAGGTCCACAGTGCCAGAGCTCCTTCCCAAAACATGTACAATTTCTTTCCCAATTGGCAATACTTTTAGCACTCTCTGTAAGGCCCTAGTAAATGGTACCCCTGGTACTCGGGCCTGAGGTACTAGAGAGGGCCCTTGCACAAATTGTGCCAACCTAAAGGGACACCTCAACAAACCAATGCACGGCTGACATTTACCACTATAGCAGGCCTGATATTCCTAATATTACATGTGACCTCATAACTACATGAGCCAATGTGCCCCAGTGCTGGTCATTTTCATTACTGCCAGTGTATGTGACCATGGAAGCCATCTTAAGTTGTGCTGGACACTGCTCAAAAAGAAATCTCCAGCTACATGATGGCTTTCCAAAAGATAGGGATGTTTGGTATCAGACATCTTGTATTACTAAACCCACACTGATTACTGTGTTGGATTTATTAATACACGCACCCAGAGGTGCTCCCTGAAAATCTACCAGCCCCTAGTGTGTTGGCTGACCAGTTTCTGCCAGCCTACCACCAGAGATGAGTGTCTGACCCCCAAGGGTGAAAGCCTTTGCTCTCAGGACATCAGAAACAAAGCCTACTCGGGAAAGGATTTTACACCCCCTCCCAATGATTATCATGCCAAGGCAGGGGAGCTTCCAAGAAGCTATTGCCTTTCAAATGATAGTATGGCTCCCCTTGCAGGAGAGGAAGCCATCCCCTTTGTCCAGAGCCTTTGGCGCCTGGACAGGCTAGAAAAGTATCTACAATCTATCAAGAGAGGGAAGTAGAAGCAGTCTGGAGTCTCACTCTGCTTCCAAATATGTTACAAAGAATCAAAAAGGAGTGGAGCTCTGAGGCCATTTTCCGCCTTTGGTATGTCTTTGGCGTAGTCATGGCAACAGGAGGTGATCCAGAGGAAATAGTTGGGATATACTTTGTAAAAAAAAAAAAGTGTATTGAAATTACCTCTTTATCATAAAATTCGATTTATTCAAAACAATTATAAGGGTAAAGTTGAAAAGAAATGCTGACGTGAAAAATAGGACCTGTAATGTGTCCTTTACATTACTTACAAAAGGTCAAACATTTTTTTGCATGTTTTAGCCTAAATGCACCCTTGCAGGGCAACTGCTATCGTCCGGACCAATTGTAGGGGTAAAGGATACCCCCCTCCTTGTTTTTTTTTTAAAATATATATTACTCATGTCAGGGAAGAGGTGTGGTGCAGCGGCCTGGGCAGCTGACTTCGAAACCCGGGGGTTCACGGTTCGATCCATGGTGCCGGCGGCAGATTAGCCCAGCGCCATGTGACTCTGGGCAATAGCTTGCTTAATCTTCCTGACGGCTCCCAGCGCCTTGTCACCCACGGGTAATTGTTTGCGCTTTACAAATACTGGACATTTATGTTTACATTGGGACACTATCCCCTGGACATGGTTATGCGGCCGGTCGTATTCATTCCTGCAAGCGAGATTGCATTTGCTCTCAGCTGTGAATAAAAAGAGAAGTTAGTTCACACACATTACCAGACATTGTGTACTATGTCTGGTTCTCGTCCTATAAATGTGTGAAATCTCATGTTTGTTTTGTGCCCTTAATGATGGTTTCATTATTTAGATGTGCTAATGGCACTTAGTTAAATTCAATGTGCTTTCTACTAAGACTGAGAATCTATGTGTCTGTTATTCCACCATATATCCGTGCTGTTTTAAAACATATAATTTCTTCAACGTTATTTTTAGTAAATCAGGGTAAACTTCTCTAAGTTCATTGACGACAATATGTAAAGGGCAGGGACCATAATTCATGTATGTAGCTGCACCCAAGGGGTTCATATCTACCCATTGGAAAGTATTTCATGCAGGCAGTGAACTGAAACATCGAGATGGTCAACGAGATAACTGTGTATTAACCATACAGAAGAATGAGTTTCCGCTACAGTTAAGGGAAGTTGTTCAAGCTTCTCTATATGTAGCATAGTGTAATTAGCATTTTTCATAGCCATTGACTGTTGTTTATGTATAAAATTAAATGGTAAGAATAATGTGCTACAATTAAGGTAATGCCAGGGGACACATTCATTCTTAAGTGTTTGCATTGTCCGTTCGAAATGCATACCTGATCTAAGTTGATTCTTACCATGATACAAGGTAGACACTTCAGTTTGCACAATATCAATTACGGATGACACAATATTATCTAAAGTGAAAATACAAGATGACAATGTATTAATACTGTTGTCGACAACAGCAAGCACTTCATCTAAATTTGACGTAAATGTACTGCAGCTTCCAGTTGCCACAATTTCCAAAGTTTATTATATGCCGCGTAAATATATCGTCTTGTACCTGGGGATTCTGGACCCAAAAGGAAATCAGATAGGTTTCTGTCCTCAGGAGGGAAAGATGTTGTTTGATTGTTGACAATGTGGAATGTTCTAGCCCTTGCTGACATATTTTACCTACGGAGTAAGTAGCAACAGTGTTGGAATGCGTGGATTGTGGATAACTTGGATCAGGTCTATTCAATTTCAACCGAGAAGTAGTGCTCATGAAACGAGAATGGCAAACATTCGTGCTCAAAGGCCATAATGACCACTCAGTCGGAGCTATCATAGGATAATTAAATGTACAGTTTTGTATCATACTATTTAGTTGGTCTTTCATATAATTTGTATATGATTTCCAATTATCAAAAAGGGCCAAGAATGGGATAGTGAGAGTATTCAGTTCTTTAATTTTAGCCAAAACTCGGCAAGTAGTCTGTTGGACTGTGTCATTGAGAAAGACAATTTGCGTAGATATCCCACATGCATAGAATTGAGATTCTGTACCTTGGACTTGCCGGGATTTAGTGCCCCATACTGATTTCAGGTCAATATTGTCCTTCCAGTAATCATATACTTTCAGGGCTAGGGTTTCAATAAAAAGGGATGTGTAGATCATTTTCTTCTGAGTAAGCATACATTTTTTCAAAAGAGTGGGAACCAATTTAAAATAGTATGATGCATGGTCTGAATGGTTATAACCGGTAAAATAAGTATACTTCATCTATTGTGTATTGGAACTGGAGTTGGGCAACGTTACCATTGAGTGTAATTAAATTTAGGACGCTGTCCATTAGCTCTATGCAAAAAAGTATGCCCATAATGTTGATAACAGAACACATCGGCATAGTTAGCAGAACTTAAATATAAATAATCAGTGTCAAAGGGAGCATAATATTGCAATTCGGAAAACCTAGAATTTACAGCATCAGCATCCCAATCATCTGATTGCAACCCAGGCACTATTAAATCACCCATGGGAACACTGAATACATATGGTATCTGTAGGACCAAATACATTCAATGGTACTTTATACCATAAAATTCTATCTGGGACTGGGACCAGTGATATGTAAACATGGGACTGGTCTCTTCATTTTATGCGAGGACGACTGTGGGGCCAACACCTCATAGACAAGTTCTGCAGCAGAAGGTTCTGTGAGGTAGTGAGCATTAATCAAAAGGAAACAAAATCCAATCCACCTGAACAAAAATACCATGGAAAACACGATACAGATCTAAATCCAAGGTGGAACCAGGTAAGTGCATTTTAACTACTTACACTAACTGCAAATTCTGCCGCGGTGCGAGGGGGGCGGGGCTGGGCGTGGCGCTCCGGTACTCAGGACGGCTCCCGGCCGTCATAAATCACAGTGGGCATGTGCTTATGACGGCCGGGAGCCGTCCGAACTCCGCCCACTAACTATTTCGCCCGCACAGGTGGGGAATTTGCACGCGGCAACGGTCGGACGGCTCCCAGCTGTCATGAGCACACGACTACCGTGACTCATGACGGCCGGGAGCCGTCCTGAGCATGGATGTGGTTAACCAGGAGATGAAAACACAAATCCGCGCAGGTGGTGGGGTTAAAACAGAGGAGAATGAAAAACTGTCTGAAGAAAAATTATCTTGATCGATATCGTATCCAGAAGAACTCAGCTGAAATAATGAAGGCTGGTATTCTGGATGTAGACCTGAGGTTTGCACTCCCAAAGGGGCCTCGATGTGTGGATAAGAATGGACAATTTCTATAGCTGAGTGTGAAGACAGTAAAACAGGTACCAGGTCAATTGAAGACTTAACATCTCCCTGCGGCAGCTGGGGAGAATCAGTAGGAACGGAGCTCACTGGATGAAAAGGAATATCCCATCTGGAGACACCACGAGGCATACCATTGAGTATTGGCCAAATTGTGAAATTTAACATGTTCAGGAATAAGAGCCACTGCATCAGAAGGCTGAGTCGAAGGCACATGGGTTTTAGCCAGAGCGTCGCAACACTTTTGTAGATCCTGTAAGACAACACAGTGGTTATCTGTGTCAAAGGTTGTGGCTGCTGCCACAGTGTCTAGGCCATCAAGGTCTGGAGCAAGTATCTTGATGCCAAAAAGTATTTTGCACAGGGTCTGCCCGCCCAGAGGTCTTCCAGGGAGGTTATTGAGAGCACACTGAACCCCATCAAGGTGAGTTAACCAGCCGCAGCCCATATCTAATACCCTTGCTGTTAAAGATTGATTTAAGTTATGTTTCATCTGCTCCACAACAGAGTTGCCCTCTGGCCTATATTGAGACGAGAACTGCATCTGCAATCCCAGTGACGTCATAGAATCACGGTACGCCATAGAGGCGAAAGCCAGACCCTGGTTTGAATGGAACGTGCCACAGGTATACGTTCCAACAAAGACATGCACATCTTTTAAAACAGTGCGAACGTCAGCCAAGCGCCATGGCCAGACCCAGAGGAACCAAGTGCAAGAATCCACTGCAGCCAAAATATACTTGGAAGCATTATCAGATTAGGAGGACCTCAATGATCAAGATAAATACAGCTAAACAGCTGATTTGAAATAAAAAAAAGTGTGTCTGTGGTGGTTGCGGCACAGTGGAACTCTTGATTTGTTGGCAAACGTCACAACAAAGTACATATCAGTGAGTCTGCTGGTATAAACCGTCCCACCAATAATGTTGCTGTAAAAGAGAAATAGTGGCAGCCACTCCTGCATGTGCAAAAGTGATACTTTCAACAGCGGCCACTATCCAAGATTGTCTGTGGTCAAGGTGGGGAATCAGACGATCGCTAACCTTAGGAATGGACATAAAAGGATCTTCGTCAGTAGACAACTGGGAAGTATATGCAGAAGGAAATCACTGAGGAAAGGGAGTACCATCCCGAATTGCGATGATGGCTGCCAAAATTTCATCATCAATTTTAGTCATAGAATGTGTTACTGCGCCTACTTTAACTGTGGCTACTACAGATTTGGCAGCTTCATCAGATAGTGGATTCCCAACAACGTGCACACACGTACGTTGATGGCCCAATGTATTTACAACATGTGTAAGTGGCAGGCGTTCTTTAAGAGCAGTTACTCAAACCCAAGACGTTTGATGATTTATCGTGCTACCTTTAAAGAATTACATACAACAAGGGTGGGTAATTCAGGATCAGCATATTCAAGAGCTAAAAGGAGAGCCCTCAATTCGTCCAGCCAGCCCGTGCAGTCCCTAAGGGACTGGGTATGAACCCAGGTAGAGTGAAAAACTCCCATTTTCATTGAACCTACGGCAATAGTGCAAGCTGCAGACTACGCCGATTTAGAACCAATGGCTGGTTGTGCTGAACTATCAGTGTAAATGATAAATTTGTACTGATCAAGGGGAAGAACAGATGAAAGCCGAGGGTGAACACGTTCATACTGAAGAAACTCTCGCGTTTGCAAGGAAGTGTCAATAACAAAGCTGACATCAATGGATGTTAAGGACGTAACCCATTGAATCCAACAAGGATGCAGAGCTCTAGAATTAGGAACACTAACATTTGTGACCGCGTCTAAGGCAGGCACAGGTGAAACAACAAAACCTTGTTTACCTTAAGCAAGAGGGCGTTCTTTAAGAATGGCCATCTGCACAGCAGTCAGAATTTTTACAGTAGAAGAGAAACGGTTCTGCAGTAGTATGCAGATGCCATCTATAAGGAATTGGGACAGTATTACCCTCATTAAATGTCATATAAGTGAAGTTGATCGCAACAGGCAAAACCCTGATGACCAAATTGGTAGTATTCAATCTAGTCTGTAAGTATTGCGTAGCAAGCAAATCAGATTGTAAAGCGAGTAATGCTGCGGTGTGTTCCGGAAGCCAGGAAGAAGCAGAAAAGGACGGGTATATCAAAGCATAAAGAGGTTTGATAACTTTAGCATAGTCTGGAATATAAGTCTTGCTAAAGTTCAAAAAGCCAAGGGGAGATTGGAGTTTCTTAAGGGTAGATGGAGGTTGCAATTGTGCACATTTCTCCTAGAAATGAGACTATAACCGATGACCTTCATTAGTTAATTCCTAACCAAGTAAAAGAACGGCCAGAAACACAATATGCGACTTTGCAAACTTAAAATTGTAGCCAAGAGCAGCGAACCACGTGATGATGCAATCCACTCTCGCGAGATGGAGGATTCAAGTCATCTGTCAGGTATATGTCAATGACATAAGAGAAAGTGTTGGGATCAATATCATGTAAAAGGGACACAATACGTGCTGCAAATACTATTCTTGTACCCCATGGGCAGTCTCACATCTCGCCACTGAGAACAGAGGGCGTAGAACGCAGACAAATCCCAGCTGTCAGGAGCCAGTTTATGAGTGAAAAATCCATTAGAAATATCATGTGTAGTCTTAAACCTTTTACGCACGCTATTATTGACTAAAGCTGTATTATGCGTGTTTTGCACTGCAAAAGTACGAGTATGACTGTTCAAATGTCTATAATCCAAAACAATGCAATATGAACCATCAGGTTTCAAAATTGGAAACATTGCAGGGACACAGGGTTCAATTACACCTTGATATTCCAATTGAGTAAGAATCTTTTTTATGGACGCTTTAGCAATATGTTTGATTGGATATTGAGGCTGTGGCTGAGGAATGTAATGTATTGGAACAACATGTAAAGGAGAGTCCTTATGCCAACTAGCCTGCTTGCAGTATAAGGCAGGGGCCAAAGGCATAGCCCATTCAGAAGCATAAGCATGCTTAGTTTCATCAGGGACGAATTGCAAAAAGGAAGGTAGGATCACATCCTCGTCTCTAGGACATGCTAGAACAAATGTGGGAGGCCAGTCGACCTCCGCCAACAAAATTTCATAGGAAAAAGTCAAGATGTCCCAAAAAATAGCATTAATGGTGCGTTTAATGTCGCCTTTAATTTGAATGTCTATATGATAAAGTCTATCAGGTGGAGCTACGGGGGTATCTGCGGTTTCAACAGTTACAAAGGTATCAGTTGCTTTTGCCTCCAGAAGCAGGTGGAGTGTCTGACATACTAGGGTAACTTCTGCCACATTGTCGAGGAAAGTCTCTGCCTAACTCCTGTCCAGAAGGAGGGTTCTCACCATCTGGGGTATACTTTGCTGTCAAAGCAGTAACTTTCTTCTACTGGAAAGGGGCTCTATATGGAGGTGGTTCCTCTCTCTTAACTTTCACGTCAAAAGAGCACGATGGGTCCTGCTTAGGTTGCGCATACTCGCCCTGTCTTCGATCCTGCCGTCCTCCTTGATTGTATTGTAGATCAGATGATTCCTGAAAGGAACAAGGAGAATGAGGATCAGGAACCTGAAACGTCTCTGGAGTTTTAATTTTAGGACAACCACATAAATCATATCTACCTTCAGGAGCGTCCATGGATTTGTCCCATGTCTTTTTATGACAGAAACCCGACCCTCCTCAGGAATGGGCTTACCTTGAGACGGATTAGAAGGTCAAACCCCCAAATTATTACGACCTAATGATGTGTAAATGTCAGCAATAATCATCGGCAACTCATGTTCCCGGGCAATGCCAGCCTCTGCAGAAAGGCGTTGACAAACCATTTCAGCTTTAATAGTAGAAAGAACAAATTCAGAGGAAATTGGAGAAATACTTTATCCCCAAATCCAGGGTAGGACCTGCCCCAAGTTCTTTCTGTACTTGTTTGAGAACGCTCATCGAGGGGATGCCATAGCAAAGCGTATACACTGAGGTGAACACCGTCCCCCTGGTGTTGCAGTCCGCCAAGTGGGGATTCAGACCACTAGGCAAGTACATAGTAAGGATCCAATGTATCTCAACAGGACCTGTGAGAGGAAAAACAGTCTCAAGCTGATCAATTTTCTGTGCAATTCAAAACTGAAAGTCCTCACGATTCTGGGGAACTTTGCCCATAAGTGAATTATTAACGGGACTAATAACAAGACCCCAAGTGTGCGCAGCCTGCACAGGTGGGGCTGCTCTAGGCGGAGCTGCAAGAAAGGCACAGGCAACATATTGGATCAGGCGTCTATATAGATGAACCACATGAGCAGACAGCAAACATACTTCCGCCAGTATAATTTAGGTACGGAGTGAAACCGGCAACACAGGCCGAGTGGCCCTGTCATTACTTAAGGGGCCCATTCGAATAGTAGTAATAGGATGGGGTAGAGTGCTATTAAACCAAATCTGGTTCTCCCAGGCCATAAGAGGAACTTTGACAACCGCATAAGAGCAATAAGCTGCCAGGACAGCGCCAGCTGTATACGCATGTAAAGAATTATCATTCGCATCCACAGCTGGAAATGTAACCCATGAGTAAAACACTTCGAAATGGTATGCTGGATCCGCCTCAACTATAAAAACAATCGTAGACCGCACATTGGGGACTCCTTGCTGCAAAAAATATTGAGCAACCGCCACATGACAATGAGCGGGAAAAGGAACCGGTTGAGCCATTAAGTCAAAGAAAGGGATTCAAACTGTAGCATTAAAATGGGTAAAAAACCTTTTATAATTCAAGCTTGCACCTTCCAGAGTACGAGCTCACTGTGGTTTCGCCCCCAGTGAACTCTCTGATGCCACCTGCAACCTCTGCACATAGGCCCCCTCTACGACGGCTGTTCCTGGGAAGAAAAACCCAATGCACTCCTGCACCCAGCCGCTCTAGTGCCACTGGTGGTGTTCTGCTGGTGCTGCCTTGGACCTTGCCCACTACTCACCTTAACTCCTGGAGATTGATCCCGTAAGTCACTGTACTGTACCAGAATAATACAACTACTTTTCCTCTAATAAGATAATATTGCAACGCCTGAAAATTTCACTAAGGGTCGACTTTTTGAACTCAAAAGTATATCTCTTGAAAAACGTACTTACCTGAACGAATTGCTTCTGGTGCCTAAACTTATATAAATATACTTGCTAGGTTTATAAATTGGGTTGTGTGTTTATTACTTATTAACTATTGTATTTGTAGATGTCTTGCACTCCTCTCTAATAAGCCTAAGGCTGCTCAACCCCTATAAGAGCACATTGGGATTGGGATCGAACAAATCCAGTGAACTACAGGTTAATACGCTCTTCGATTCTGAAGCTAAGTACTATGCTTTGTTATTACTGAAAGATTTAACCAATTGGTCAAACACCAATAATCTGATTCCATCTCAACAGACGGGCTTCCGGAAAGGGTATGGAATCCCCATAAACACGCTAACAGTAACAACAATTGCAGAGCAGTGTAAATGTCTAAAGAAAAAAGTACAACCCTGCTTTATCGACCTCAAAACAGCTTTCGATCGGGTGGACCGATCCCTCCTATGGGTAAAACTAAGATGATGGGGCATTCAAGAAATTTTTAAAGAGCCATGGAAACATTATATACTGGCACATGGATCCAAATAAGTGTCGCGGATGGTACAAGATTATCCAGAAGAATACCATCAGCTAAGGTCCTTAAGCAAGGGTGTGTGCTTGCTCCACACCTGTTTAATCTCTTTATGGCTGATTTACCCCCTCAGCTTGATCAGATAAACTCCCATGCTCTGAGATTAGGTCCACTGACAAGATCACATTTTCATATGAAGATAATATAGTGTTGCTGAGCCACACGAGGATGGGTCTTCAAAGAATAATTGAGGAAATTGCTGTATATACAAAGACCAATTAATTGGAAATCAATATTACTAAGACAAAAACCATGTCAATGGGGAACAGATACAATATCCCTTTGAAAATCAAATTGGGTAATGCTAGCATAGAAGAGGTTAACAACTATAAATATTTAGGCTTCTACTTTGATAAGAACTTCAACTTTCAGGCACACCAGCAGTACATGGCTAGACAAAGTAAAGCCTTAACACATGCCTTCTGTGCACTTGTAAAAGAAACTAGATGATCCCTCTTTTCAGCCATTGCTAGCAATCATCAGTGCAAGATTGCTTCCCACTCTAACTTATGCAAGCATGGTGATGCACAGTAAAGATGCTAAAATCTTGGATAAATTGAAAATAGATACTTATAAATGTGTTTTTGGTCTTCCTTGTAATGCTTCATCCACGCAAATCTGCCTGGAATTTGGATTGACACAACAAGAAACAGCAAGAAGATACCACACAATTAAATCCTAGGATAAACTACGAAACAAACAAACAATCAAGCCCGCTAGTTAGTGCTCTATGGCAGCCACTGATGAACAATGCAAATTCGAGTTATAACAAGTATTTACTGTCGTCATTGGAAAAAAACAATACAGTTGACTTTATGACATCTAAATCTGTCCCACTCTACCTTCTGCTGTCTGTTCAACAAAGCATCAAAAATTAATTCACTAGTAGAAGATAAAAATACTTTTTTGTGACAATCACATGCCTGGCTGACAATGCAAACATACTGCACCTTGGAATCAGAGGTATACCTTTTCTTAACTTTTTTTAAGTTCAAATAGATTTATTGAAGAGAAAACAGGTGACCATACAAAGTGTACACTATAAATCTTATAACATCACATTCCAATCTTGCTACATAGAAAGTAAAGGAATTGGACTAATAATACAAAAGTGAGAGAACAAAATGTACAATAAATGGAACACATATGCAATCAAGGTATATAAAAGAAACTTATGGAACTACTTAGGGAAGTCAGGGTGGTTTGGGAACTCCTGTTGAGACGGTTCTGGTAAAGAACATCATTTGGCACTATCATCAATATATGTTGTAATAGGCAACCACAAGTCAGCGCGTTTTGTAGCCATGTGAGGAGGGTACACAAAGGCAGTGTCCAACCTATGATTATGGCAAACAGTGTACCACCGAGCTCTATAGGAAATTTTCGAAAAGTCTTTCCAATTGACAGTAATTTGTTGAAAGGCAATCGCTAATAATAAATCAATAATCTTGACATTAACCTCTTCAATGCCTATGACGAGCTGGTCTCGTCATGGGCCGCGGTTGCGCTGTGCCCATGACGAGACCAGCTCGTCATAAACCCCGCCCGCTAATGAAAGCGCCGGCACAGGGCGGGGAAAGGGGCGGGCACTGAAGGGGTTAAGTGAAACCTTGTCCCAGATAGAAGAAAGACTGCCCAGGAAGATATGCATGAAAGAAAAAGGAAATGTGGTGTCATAAATTAAGTTAACTTGAGACCATACTTGCTTCCAAAATGTGTGTACCTATGGACAAATAAATAACATGAAATAGGTCAGCATTGGGAGAAGAACAAGTCCAACATGTATCCGAAGTGGCTGAAAAACATTTACATAAAGTAGCTGGTGTGAATAAAAGTCTGTTATAAACAAAAAATAATGTTTGTGTGGTATTTGCTGCTCTAGAGGTTTTACGTATTTTGGACCAAATGCCTTTCCAAAGTGAGAGTGGCCAGCATGCAGCGAAGTCTCGTTCCCAAGCCTCTTCAGATTTTGTTTTCTGTCTATCGGTGTCAATACCTTGCAAGTGGCTGTAAATAGTAGAGGCTTTGGGCATGGTCATTAACAGGGCATGAAGTCGTAAAGAGGGTTCTGAGTTATTGGAGGTGGTTGGTATGACAGGGAAGTGGGAGTAAGTTTCCAGTACAGCTTTTTTGAGTATATTGTATTTATGGATAAAGGAGGTTGGTAAATTGAATACCTGCATGAGTGTAACAAAAGGCAAAAATTCAGATTCTGAGAATAATTGATAAATCCATATCAAACCCCTTTCTCTCCAAGTCCTCCAATAAAAAGGTCTGTTATGGATCAGTACATTTTTATTATGCCAAATTGTTGAGTTTAAAAAGGAATCTATAGAATCATGAGTGGGGTGAGAAGGTAAATCGAGTAAGTTGGAAGTGTGCTTTAATATAGGAGTAGAAATGGATTGTGGTTTGCGTGAGAAAGAAAGATATTCACGAAATGAATAAGGAGACATAAACAGGCACTCTGTTGAAGTCCATAGAGGACAGTCATCTGTAGAGTCAAGCAACCAAAAGAGGCCTGACGTTATAAGAAAGCTCTTTGATAAGCCGGGAAATCTAGGAATTTAATTCCACCCTCTGTTTTAGAACGAATTAATTTTAATAAAGACATTCAAGGCTTCTTATTATTCCATAAGAAAGAGGATAAAATGAAGTTGACTTTTTTAAATAATTTGGAAGTAATGGGAACTGGGATGTTCGAAATAGTATATAAAACTATGGGTGATAGAATCATCTTTATGGTATCTAAGCGGCCCCACCAAGACAAGTAAAGGGGATGCCATTTAGAGGTCAGTTCTGAAATCTTTTGAAGACATTTATTCATATATAATGTTACCGTTTCTGAAATTGAAGATGTAAAGTGTAGACCTAAATATTTAATATGATTTGCACACCATTTAAATTGCGAAGCTTGGAATTGTGAGCTAAAAGTATGTTTTGTTAGAGGTAGTATTTCGCATTTGCCATTATTTATTTTTTGTATCTAGAAATGAGTGAATAAAATTTCACCTCAGCTAAAAAAGCTGGAATTGATTCTTCTGGTTTGGATAAAAAAAAAGCAGAATATCATCAGCATAGGCTGCGAGTTTGATATGAACATTTGGTACTTGAAATCCATAAATGTTTGGGTTTGGACGTAGTTTAGATAAAAATGGTTCTAGGCCATAGCCAATAGGTCTCGCCTTTTGGATCTTATAAGGTTTTTGCCATGCATCACATTATCCTGGGTACTATACCCCCCAGGGATTGAAGAGCTATAGCAAAGCTGTACTGGTCACCTGTTTTCTTTTTATTGCTATATTTGTGTGTTAAACTGTTGCCGATGAGGTGCAACCAATGTCCATTCAGTGTTACCAAGTTTAAAAACGACAAAATAATGAATAAGTAAAAAAAAAAAAACCTGAAGTGTAAGACTTCATGTTTACATTTACTGCATCCTAAATACAAAGTAAATGTAAATGTGAAGTCTTATAGTTCAGTTTTTTTTTTTTTACTTACAAGGTCCCAAAGGCGAGACCTATTGACTATGCACAGAGTGAAATAGAGGGGAGTACAGTGTCGGTTTGTAAGGACGTAGGGTGAAGTAGCATAGAGTGGAGTAAAAGTGTCGTAGAGTGGAGTGGTATAGATTGGAGTACAATGGAGTAGAGTGTCATAGAGGGCCATGGAGCATCGTAGTGTAGAATGTCAGATTGGAGTAGATTGTATGCTCCGTTTGCGGAGTTTTCTGCACTCTGCGGAGCACAATGAGTTCCGAAAAACAGATTTGTTTTCCTCACGCACTTGCCAACATTAAATTGGCGAGCAAGGAAAATCCAACACTAGACCATCTCCCAGCAAGGTTTCTCAACGCTTGTGGTCGCGACGCTTGCATTCCGAAACCATCCATTTGCGTTGAGGAAGCTGCCAGTCAAGTAGAAAATCTACTCGAGCAGCAGAAAGCAGCGCCCTCTTGTGCTGCGCATGGTCCAGTTCACGCCGATTTTCCAGCAAGGGAGAAACACCTGGCGCTAAATATAAGAGCGAACTAACGCACTCCCCCACTTGCGGGACTTCGCATAGCACTGCAGAACTCCCCGAACTCTGCCCAGGCCTAGTAGATTGTCACAGTGTCATAGAGTGGAGGGTCAGTGAGTGGCTTAGAGTGGGGGTTGTAGAGTGGTGTGGCACAGTGGGGCGCATAGAGTGGGGGGCGCAGAGTGGGTGGGCGCAGAGTGGGGGGTGCAGAGTGGGGGGCACAGAGTGGAGGGGGGCCGGAGTAGAGGTGGGGCAGAGTGGAGGGGTTGCAGAGTGGAGGGGGGTAGAGTGAAATGGAGTGGAGTAGAGTGTCAGAGTGGAGGGGTGTGGGGTAGCGTAGCATAGAGTGGAGTAAAGTGTTGTCATTGAGTGGATTATCAGAGGAGAGTAGAGGGGCTTAGATGGACACAGAGTGGAGGGGTGGGGCGTATAGTAAAATAGAATGGAGGAGAGGGTCATAGAGTGGAGGGGCATATGGTGGCGTAGAGTAGAGTAAAGTGTAAGAGTGGAGTAAATTGGCGAAGAGTGTCTTAGAGGGTCGTGAAGTGTAATAGAGGAGAATGTCAGAGTGGAGAAGCGTTTCAGAGTCATTGAGGGTCAAAGAGTGGATTGGAGTGTCAGAGTGGAGTGTCATAGAGAGGAGTGGAATGCTGTAGAGTGTTGTATAGTGGAGTGACCAGAGTGGAGTAAAATGAACTGGCATAGAGTGAAATGTATGGGTGTACAGCGGAGAGGCACAGAGTGAAGTGGAGAGAAGTGGCAATAGGAGGAATGTGAGCACCAAAACACAAAGGCAATGGTAAGCAAATGGGCGGAATGTTTTCCCAGGAAAGCTTTCAGAATGTCCCCAAGATGTCTTAGAAAACTGTAGGCTGCGACCTAAAAGTGACAAGGAAAATGCTGCGCTCAGAGGACAGTCTAAGTGTAGAAATGCCCTAAATCGACGCAATTTTAGGTACGCAAGTGACCTCAGCAATGGGTATTAGGAAAGAGCTCTCTACAAAAGTAATTCCAGGAGAGATAGTATACGAAAACAAGTATGTTTGTGTGTGTATTCCATTAAATCTCGAACACTATACCGATATGATCATGCCTTTAACATGAGTTAACCCAAGGACAATGGGGCCTGTAACAGTAGGGGGACAGAAGTCTGCCCAGAGTCATTCCAGGGGTAATGATGCCTTCAGAGGTCACTCTAGGTGTGACCACGGAGAGCAATTCACATGTGAGATGGTCATAATAGGTCCATCCAGGTGCGGTGAGACCTCACAGGCTGCTCGAGGCGTGACGGTTACAGGGGCAGTCCTGCAGCTGCTATCATGTATGTGTTTAATGTGCTGCTGGGCTTGGCTTTCTGTGGTGCGTGGCTCAGACTAGAACGAAAGCCTCGTTAGCAGCCCTATTCAGGGACACTTCACGTTCAGGGTTTCCCGTAGATGAAAGCTATGTTTACACCTTCAAAGGGTGGTGGGGTGTCACTCCAGTGATTTAAGGTGGACACAAATAAACTGTAACTTGGAAAGGGCGTGGGGAGATGGGGCCAGTTGCTTCATTTCACATGAGGGCAGTACTCACTGAGGCGCCCTCACCTGTAGGAAAGCGCGCCCTCCATAGCGGCAACTGAGGCAAAGGCTGAGTTCGAGGAATGTGGGCTGCTGAATTCATATCTGTGCATAGATCGCCGCCTAGTGCTGGGTCCGGATGTTTGCACGTTGTTGTCCTGGAAGAGTCTTCGAAGTATCCTGGGATAGGTGACTCCTCCCCTGGACTACAGTGCGCATGGGCATCCTCTCCATCCTCAGATTGTTTTTTTCCGCCATTGGGTTCGGATGTGCTTATCTTGACTCAAGTTAGGAAAAACTTTTTCCAGGCCAAAAGGCCTTTAGTTCGCGTCGGTACTGTTCCCGATACGGTATCGATAGTATCTTTGTTAGTTTACTAACTTCCAGAACCAACTTTTTTGCATCTTGCCCGACCATCGACCCGACATCCACGATGGAATCGAGGACACCATTCAAGCGGTGTCCGGTATGCAATGCGAAATATCCCCACATCGACGTCCATCCGGTGTGCAACAAATGCCTTTCACCGGATCACGACGAATCTACATGCATGGCCTGTGCCCGATTTCGATCCAAGAAGACTCTCCGGAATCGACGAGCGGCGAGACTCGAGGCGCAGCAAGCGGCACCGGCCCCGGCCGACATCTTAAGCGCCGAGACCGAAGATGTCGAAGAAGTGGAGAACCTACCCTCCAGTCCCGCTTCCGAACATGACTCCGGATCGGAAGACGTCGACGAAACACTCTTTCGCAGAGATGAAGACGACACCGAGGTAGGAGACTACAATGAGGCCTTAGGGGCCGAAGAGAGTAGCTCCGGTGACGAGCAAGGCCTACCCGTACAGACTGAGGAAATCCCAGTGCAACAGTCTATGGCTCCGGTCGAGGGATCGCCTTCGGGCCTTACCCAAGACCTATCCCGCAGTTCTTCGGCCCCGCCCTCGGGCCCGGCCTCGGACATTCAGCGGCAGCCATTAATGCCCAAACCGGCTGGTTTCCCTTCTTCGAAACCAAAAGCTGTATTGGTTCAACTGAAACCGAAACCGAAAGTAGCGCTGGTCGGATCGAGGCCCACCACACCTTCGACGCCAGCAAAACCCGTCGGCACCGAGCGCACCAAACGAGACTTCGGTGCCGAGCTTGAAGCGACATAAGGAAAAAGACCTTCGGTGCCACCAAACCTACTCGGCTCCCGGCACCGACGCACTCGGCTCCGACCCCAAAGGTCAAACTGCCTGCTGCGTCTCACACCGCCTCAACGGCACCACCAAAGCCACACTCATCGAAGACGTCGACGGCCATTACCGCCCCTCGACTCGATGTCTCACCGGCGCCGAAAAAATCCACGCCCACCTCTACTGAACCGGTCTGCGCGAAGGAATCGATGGCGCTCAAGGTGCGACCCGTTGCGACGCAACGCGCCAAAACCAAAACGGTCCTTCAGGACACGTCGGGCTCCGAGCCGATAAAAGCTCCAACGGCCTCTTCGGCACCAGCCAACATTACTTTTGGCCTGCCACCATCCACGGCCCCAAAACTATTCCAAATCAGGACACGGGTCACCCACACCACGTTTACTCCTGCCGAACGCTCTCCTGCGGAGACGTCTCCATCACATCTCATCGACGCCGACACCGGCAGGATGATAATCCACAAACGGAGAATAACTTCGGAGCCAGCTTTGGACTCCTTCCGGATCCCGCTCAAAAGAAAGCTGCCAGTGGCGTCAGAACCAGTTCTTTATGAACCTCTCCATTCCCCCTACCGGGATCCACAGTCCTTCTCTCCCACACACTCCGACACGGAGGCTTTGGAGGACTACATGTGTGACCAAGTCCCCTACCCCGGAGACATGGACCTTGAAGGCCAAATAGGACCCTGATCAAGCTTGGGATGACCCTGTAGACTCAGGTGCACCTCTGGATGCACAGGACCCGCAACTCTATGGAGCAAAAACATCTCCCACAGAGGACACTGCAGCCTTCAACGCTCTAATTGAACGGGCTGCGGCCAATCATGGGGTGCAACTTCACTCTGACACGGTCGAGGACGACTTTCTCATGGATACTTTTGCATCCTCAGAAAGGAACATTAAGACTCTGCCCATTTTAAAGGGGGTCCTCAAACCAGCAAGAGACATCTTCAAGGAACCCACCAGGGCAAGAGTGATAAACCCCAGGATCGACAAGAAATACAGATCAGCGCCTGGGGACCCCACTTACATTAGAGGCCAATTACCTCTGGATTCCATTGTTGTTGCGAATGCTCGCAAGAGGGCACACTCGCAAACAACAGGTGATGCTCCTCCCCCGGACAAAGAGTCCAAGGTGCTAGAGACCTCTGGCAAACGGGTTGCCGCCCAGGCAGCTAACATATGGCGCATTGCCAATACTCAAGCGCTACTCGCTCGCTACGATCGAGCGCACTACGACACATTAGAGCAACTACTCCAACATCTCCCTGACCAATACAAAGAAGGTGCAGAGATCCTCATCAGGGAGGTACAACTGCTCACAAATGCATCCATTAAGTGTGCACTGGATGCCGCGGATACAGCTGCCAGAGCCATAAACACTAGCGTCATGTTGCGACGACACGCCTGGTTGCGAATCTCCGGATTCAAACCGGAGGTACAAAATAACATCCTCAACCAACCTGTCAACCCCGACTACTTATTCGGGCCGGAGGTTGACACCACCCTAGAGAAAATAAAAAAGGACACGGACACTGCAAAGTCCATGGGGGCCCTACAGACGCAGTCCTTTCGGAGTGGCTCCTTTCGTCGCCCCGGAAATAAAGGAGCAGGTAGAGGACAGGGGTCACAGCAAACATACAACAAGGGCAACACACAAAACGCCTACGATAAAAACACCCGGGGTGGATATCGTGGCTCCAGCACAAAGGGCAGAGGACGCGGCTACGGTAACACCAGGTCCTCTCCCAAGAACAAGCAGTGACGCCCTCTCCCTTCCTCCCGACCACATAACACCTGTCGGGGGAAGGCTACAAAGGTTCCTGTCCACGTGGAACTCCATCACCACGGACAGGTGGGTCAAAGATATTGTCAAATACGGTTACTGTCTAGAACTAACCTCCACTCCACCCACAATACCTCCAACAAACCGTCCTATGTCCTCAGAGCACTTAACGCTCTTACAGCAGGAGGTGCAAAGTATGCTTCTAAAAGGCGCAATAGAGGTCGTACCCGTCCACGAGCAAGGTACGGGGGTGTACTCCCTGTACTTTTTAATACCGAAAAAGGACGGGTCACTCAGACCTATATTAGACCTGAGACCCCTGAACCAATACATTCTTTCCGAGCATTTTCACATGCTCACTCTACAGCAAGTCCTCCCGCTGCTCAAGCAGGGAGACTTTCTGGCCACACTGGACCTCAAGGATGCGTATTTCCACATACCCATTCACCCCTCACACAAGAAATACCTCAGGTTCACTGTTCAAGGGCAGCACTACCAATTCAAAGCCCTTCCCTTCGGCGTGACAACAGCACCCAGGGTGTTCACAAAGTGCCTAGCTACTGTGGCGGCACATCTACGGAGGCAGCACATACACGTCTACCCTTACCTGGACGACTGGCTCGTTCAAGCGAAGTCAGCCCAGCAATGTGCCAGCCACATGTCCCGCACCATTCACCTCCTTCACAGTCTGGGGTTCTCACTAAATTACCCAAAATCCCATCTCCAGCCCGCACACGTACAACAGTACCTAGGTGCGACTATAGACACTCTGGCGGCCACAGCTCAGCCAAATCTAGTGAGAATCAACAGCATGCAAATGCTGATTTCCAAGTTCAAACCACAACACTCCCTTCCCGCGCGAGTGTTCATGCAGTTGATAGGCATGATGGCCTCCTGCATCTTCATAGTCCCACACGCGAGACTACATATGCGCCCGCTTCAGGAGTGCTTAGCACGTCAGTGGAATCAGGCTCAAGGACAGTTGAAAGACCTAGTGTTGGTGAGCGGTCGGGCATACAACTCTCTGCATTGGTGGAATCCACAAAACCTTTGCAAGGGCCGACCGTTCCAAGAGCCTGTCCCACAGATAATACTGACGGCGGACGCGTCTCTCCAGGGATGGGGAGCTCATGTACTCCATTACACAGTGCAGGGACTATGGACACAACAACAAAAGAAGATGCACATCAACCTTCTAGAGCTGATGGCAATCTTCCTCGCTATGAAAGCATTCAAAGTACACTTGTGCAACAAAGTCGTGTTGATCCGGACGGACAACATGACTGCCATGTACTACATACAGAAGCAGGGAGGAACACACTCTCCACAGTTGTCTCATCTGGCTCAGAGCATGTGGAAGTGGGCCATTCAGAGGAACATGTTCCTCATGGCAGAACACCTCCCCGGCAAGGACAACCAGATGGCGGATCTGCTCAGCAGACACAGCCACCAGATGCACGAGTGGGAGTTACACCCATCAGTACTCCAACCGTACTTCCAGCAGTGGGGTCATCCAGAGATAGACCTATTTGCGACAAGCGAAAACGCAAAATGCCAAAGCTTTGCCGCCAGGTTCCCACATCCGCAGTCGCAGGGCAATGCGATATGGATGAACTGGTCCGGCAGATTTGCGTACGCTTTTCCCCCAGCACCACTGATACCGCTGGTGGCACGCAAACTCAGACAACACTCACTGACACTCGTCCTGGTTGCTCCAACGTGGGCACGCCAGCCGTGGTACACCACCTTTCTCAAACTTTCCGTGGTGCCGCATCAAAGGCTGCGGGTCAAACCCGAGCATTTGACGCAGAACCATGGAGAGATTCAGCACCCAGATCCGCAACAGCTGAACCTCGCAATCTGGCTCCTGCAGTCCTAGAGTTTGGCTACCTAAACCTGCCACCTGACTGTATGGACATCATTAAGGAGGCCAGGAGACCCACTACCAGAGCTTGCTATGCAGCCAAATGGAAGAGGTTCGTCATTTATTGCAATAATAATGACATTAACCCGCTAGACGCATCCATCCAAAACATTATTTGTTACCTATTACACCTATACCGATGCAATCTGGCGTACACCTCTATACGTGTCCATTTGACTGCAATATCAGCCTATCTACAAACCAGGCAGCACCTCTCTCTATTCAGAGTGCCTGCCATCAAAGCATTCTTGGAAGGACTCAAACGAGTCATTCCACCTAGCAACCCACCAGCCCCAATGTGGAACCTCAACTTGGTCCTCACACGCCTGATGGGTCCACCCTTTGAACCTCTACACTCATGCGAGATTCAATTCCTTACCTGGAAAGTAGCTTTCCTAGTAGCGATAACTTCTTTACGAAGAGTTAGTGAACTCCAGGCACTAACCGTCCAAGAGCCATTTATACAGGTTCACGCCAACAGGGTCGTACTACGTACCAACCCCAAATTCATGCCCAAGGTGGTATCGCAGTTCCACATGAATCAAACTATTGAACTGCCTGTTTTCTTTCAAAACCCACAAACTGTCGCAGAAAGGGCACTCCATACACTAGATGTAAAAAGGGCCCTCATGTATTATATCGACAGGACCAAACCCTTTAGGAAAACAAATCAACTTTTCGTTGCCTTTGCCCCACACTACAAAGGTAACGCTATCTCCAAAGCAGGTATAGCCAGATGGATCGTTAAATGTATTCAAATTTGCTATCAAAAGGCTAAACGCACTTTAACGATTCCCCCACGAGCCCACTCAACACGTAAGTTAGGGGCCTCCATGGCTTTCCTAGGAAACATTCCTTTGCATGACATATGTAGAGCAGCCACCTGGTCCACTACACATACATTTACCAAACACTATTGTGTAGATGTGCAATCAAAACAGCAGGCAGCTGTAGGACAGGCTGTTCTCAAAACTCTTTTTCAGACCGCTGCAGCTGGCACTGGTAGCCGCCGCTAATAAGAGGGCACTGCTATATATTCTATGCACAGATATGAATTCAGCAGCCCACATGCCTCGAACTGAATATGCTACTTACCAGTATGCATCTGTTCTTGGCATGTAGGGCTGCTGACATTCATTTCGCCCTCCCTCCTCCCCGGCGCCTGTAGCAGCTGCAGCTCTCAGAATTACTATAAAGAATGGTCATCACTTTCTGTATCTACACCATCACTGCCACAATGGCGAAAAACAATCTGAGGATGGAGAGGATGCCCATGCGCACTGTAGTCCAGGGGAGGAGTCACCTATCCCAGGATACTTCGAAGACTCTTCCAGGACAACAACGTGCAAACATCCGGACCCAACACTAGGCGGCGATCTATGCACAGATATGAATGTCAGCAGCCCTACCTGCCAAGAACAGATGCATACTGGTAAGTAGCATATTCATTTTCACGTAAAAAGAACTGCCTCACAGCTTCAAATGCCAACCACAAGCCACAAAAGGGCAATTTATTGTTGAGGAAAGGGCACACTGCAAAACACATCATTTTGAATCTTATTTCTCAACAGCCACGATCTTAATGCGTGTGAAATGATTGATCTCCTGACGAGAAAAGCTTTGCAGAAGGTAATCCAAATGCTCCGGGCCGCAACGCGCGGACAGAGCATGGCGGAAGCAGTCCCGTCCAGAGCTTCAATCACCAATCCAGTTACAAAGCACAGAACCTGACCGCAATTTAACTACTGTGCAAGAAGTGGAGCTTGTGTGAAAGTAATGAACAGATCTCAGCTTGAACCAGAGCGCGACCAGAGAAAGACGTCTCGAGCGGCATGAGAGCATGCACACAAACGTCTGTGGATCGAAGTGTTTCAACAAAGCATCAGTAAATCTCCCTCAGTCCTGAGGGCAAGATGGATGAATGGTG
Organism: Triturus cristatus; assembly: GCF_964204655.1. Lineage (NCBI taxonomy): Eukaryota > Metazoa > Chordata > Amphibia > Caudata > Salamandridae > Triturus > Triturus cristatus. The sequence continues at coordinate 946,648,974 of NC_140582.1, forward strand.
TGCGGCTCCGTGTGTTAAACGTTCGCCGCTGACGTCTGCCATGTACTGCGTAGAAAGTGGAGCTATTGTGAAAAGAATTGAAATATTTCAGCCTGAATGACTCAGGTAGACAGGAGGACATGTTGAATGAAGGGAATGAGACTGTGTTAAATGTTCACCACTGACATCTGCTGTGTGCAACTAAGGTTTCTATTCTTCTAAGATCCATTAAATTGGGCAACACCAGCTCCTTATAGGGCTTTGAAACCATAGTATGCGGTGCTAAATTAATTATAAAAAGGTTGTTACTATTCTATATAAGCAGAAAACATAGAGCAGCCAAGAAAGGGGTTCCATTTTAAGGAGGCATTCATCTTTTTGTGTGTCCCCTTCGAGTTAAGCGCTCAGAAGATTGTCAACCCCACTAGTTTAACATGCAGCAGCTGTTTTAAAGCACACTCGTGTTCGTGGCGGTATCCGCCTTACGGGAGCGAGCAGCGGCCAATTAGCACGTGCGCAGATGCTCACTCCCGCAAGGTGGATGTCGCCACAAGCACGAGTGTGCTTCAAAATGAGCAAACCGATGGCTAAAGGCTCTCCTAATCCAGCGCATGCGCGCTACCTAGGCGAGACCTAAAAATGGCCTCCACTGTTCCAAAACAAGCCGCCACCCTTCTGGCCCACCAGGAAAACGCCTGGTGCCCGCTACGGCCTGTCTGGCCCTGCTTGAAGGGCTGTAAGCTGGGTGAGCTAGGAGGAAAAGACAGCAGGACTCTCTCTCTAGGAAACCTGTGGTGGCCTGTATAGGGCACCTGTGTTATACGTGCGAGCAGACTCATCTACTTTCAGCGATGGCCTATGCCACAAAAGTATTTTTCTGACTTGTTGCCAGTCATTGGATTGGAGGTTTTCCTTTCTGGATAACAATTCAGTCGATTTGCTTCGGTCTTGAGTAGCACTTTGGGTTCATAAGCCATCAGTGACCTCCTCACTAGCAGGCTGTAGGGTTGGGGTCATCAGTTTTCAAACATCTCTTGCTTATCTTCCACTCCCTGCCTCCCAAAGCTTCCACCTTCTTCATGTAGCCTCTGTCCATGGTGATACCTGTCTAAATAAGAGTGAAACGCTGGCCAGTGTTCCTATTTCTGCTTGCACCCTCAGCCAAAAAAGGCCATGCGGACGAAAAAGGACGTGCACACCAAATGCAATGCTAATGACATCACAGTACTCCTACCAATAACATCTATAGGCGAAATGTAATTAAACAACGCATAATCAAACCAAATAATGTTGCACATTCAAAGTCGTCTCAGTCAAAATGGTAAGGGTACTGTGATGTGTAATCTCATCTGTGAGAAGATTTTACATTTGTTCTTGCATCTGTTTCATTAAGGGTGAAATAAAGAGCATTGCATTTGGTGCGCAAGTTATGTTTTTTCTATTGTAAATCATAACCATAACTACACTTTAACTGTGTTCTTTGTACATTTCTCGCATTTTTTTAATATCTGGAGCTGTTATAACCAACTCTAACGATAACTTCACGTTAACCTTTGTTTTCTGTGTGTATAAGTATAAAAATATTTTTTTCTCTTTTATTGCACAAAGTTACAATGATATAAAAACGTTTATTTCACCAGCAACAAGAAATATGGAAAATATCTTCCAGTTCCTTGTGAAACATGGATTTCTATATCATAAAGCGAGACCACTGCGCAGAGCTTTAACTTTGTTAGAGAAACTAGGATTAGGTGGCATGGAGGACCAAATTATGTTGCATGGTTTTCTAAATGATGCAGCAATCAATGCACATTATGTGGCATAGTCTCTGGGAGTATTATTTTCATCCAGGTAAGTTAGAAACAACATTTTCGTGAATTCTGGAAACTATGCTAATTATATGGCAAACTTTGTGGAAAATTCAGTAAATCCATATTTAGATGGTAAATCCTTCTACCAAAGAATCACTAAAATACACAGTTACCACTGCCCTTTGATTTATCAATAATTTATCTATGAAAGATGAAAAAAATCTAAACATGCTAATTTCAATCAGTGCCCATTGTTTGCAACTCTTTGAAGGAGACAGCTTTTTGAAGCGAACTTTCCCCAAATAAACATGTAATCTGACCAAGCATTGGAAAACCCAATGGGTCTCGACTTGGGGACCTTTTACGCTTGCCAGTTGTTTGTTTGACGGAGAAGCACACAGATATGAGAGATCAGGGAAAGAGAGCAACATGGAGCCCACAACTGAGATAGTTAGAAAAACACACGCACTTGTGAAGTGCATAAGGAAAAAGAAATGAGAGAGCAGCGCTGCGATGAAAAACATAATATGAGATGGAGCAACGCAGAGCCGAGGAGAGAGCACATGAGGGAGACCGCTAAAAAACACATCCACTCCTGTGGGGTGCTTAAGCAAAAACCAAAAGTAGTTCCCTAGAAGTGAGCATTTAAGGAGCATAAGTAAAAAGGTAGGTTCCAAGGAGCAGACCACCAAAAGATGAAAAACGCAAGCCATCGAACAAAAAAGCAAGGAAATGAGTAAGAAAAAAGCGCAAACAAATGGTAAGCAGAGGTCACTGTAAGATCTTGGTAAGGTGGCAATAGGTCTTTAGGCTCGACCTAAAAATACATCATCGGCAACTCATAATATGATCCATTATTGTCATCTTGAGATTCTAGTGATGCTTACAAACCAGTCTGCCTTCTGTTTCGTGGTTTATGTTCTCACCTAACCCCTCAATGTCAGTGTTGGACGCTATTGCACAGGTACCTGGATAGAGTGAACATAGTGGAAAATGAAGACCTTGGCAGGGCACTTCAGATCTCTGACTTGGTCAGGGGACTCTCTGAGACTTCTGGAGTTCACCCAGTAAAGCCTTTCTTTCTATGTTCTTAAGTTGTTTTGGTTGGTGTATTAGTCACGTTCAGAAAAAAGGGAATATGTATGCGTTTCCAGTTTCTGTTCAATGCTGCTGGAATATGTACATTGGAGAACGAGGCGAAGACTTCCAAATACTTCCTTTCATGTTACCTTTAAAAGTGTTTCGCTTTGAAAAAATGCGCGCAGTTCCTTACAGACATGCACTTGATATACTTTCGTCTTGTACTTCGTCGTTAGCTTAGTATTTCCTATATGTAAATACGAGCATCTTCTTCCTAAAATGTCCTTGCAAACGATCTTCTATTTTATCGTGTACTGTGCACAGAAATGGGTAAATGAGGCCATCTTGTAGGCAAAGTTGGTACTGCTGTTTTAAGTCTATTCTGTATCGGGAACTAGCCGTATTTGGAATTTCAAGCCCGTGCATGTAATTAAACAAGCACGCGCGCCTCGTGCTGCAGCAGGGGGAGGGGAGAGAGGAGGGGGCTTGCACGATTCACTTGCAGGATCAAACGGCTGGGGCAGCGATAATTGATAACATATGGCGCCAGCAGCTCGCTCCCGCAAGTGAATCTCCAGAAGTGCACGAGTTGCCATTGGAAGCAATGCAACACGTGAACTTTTTTGCCCTCAAAGCTGTGCCGATGGCTAAAGGTCTTTCCTATGCAGCGCATGCGAGACCTAAAAAGGAAAGGAGAAAGAGGACAACCCTGAACCACTCCTCTGCCCAAGTTAAAAAATGAGGAAGTTAAGCCATTGGCACAGACTGCCGCACGACGATTGGAGTAGAGGAGAGATAGTAAATGTATAAAATTGGGGCCAAATCCAAACCATTCAAGGGTGTAAAATAAATACTTCAGCTCAACTCTATCAAAAGCCTTTTCGGCATCCAGTGCAATTGCCGCCAAAGGATGGTCAAGATGTGAAGATTTGGATAGGACAATAAAAAAAGAGCCACATATTGTCAGTAATAACTCGCCCTTTGACAAAGCCAGATTGTTCCTTTCCTAGTAAATTTGGTAAGTAAGGGTTAAGACATATGGCCAAAGCTTTAGAAAAATGTTTGTAATCAATATTCACCAGTGAAATAGGTCTATCATTTTTATAGTACTTAGAGTCTTTACCTTCTTTGGGGATAAGACAAATATGGGCTTCGGAAAATGAGCCAGAAGACTTTTTGAGGCATAATTTTTTTTATAGGTGAATGTAGTTTGGGTATTAAAAGCTTAGAACATGGGTATAGAATTAAACGGTAAAACCATCCGGGCCAGGAGCTTTGTCTTTTTTGAGACTTAGAAGGGCATTTAGGAGTTCATGTTGGGAGAGATACGATTCTAAGGGGGAAAAATCCAAAGGGGCATGTTGAGGCTTTTGGATATTAGACTAGAATTGCGATAATGAGTGATCTGTAGGTTGGGTTTCTGATGAATATAAATATTTGTAAAAGAGAGAGAAATTTTCCCTGCTTTATTTTTACCTCCATAGAATTTTGCGCTGGATTTTAATAAGTAAAGTGAGGCATCTTCTGTTGACTTCTTATTAGATTTAGCATTAATGAGGGTCTTTAAACATTCTTCTGAGTGTGATGTATAATATGAATGTTCTAATGACTTAATGTCTTGAAGGAGGTCCATAGTGATCTTACTTGCAGCTTTACGTTTCTTTGCAACGTATCCTAAAATAAAATCTCTTGCTGACGCCTTAAAGGCATCCCAACTGGTTGCGAGAGATAGGGAATCTGTGTTATTTCTCTCAAAGTAATCCGTGGAAAAGGAGGTAAAAGCTGCAGTGAATTTGGAATCTAAAAGAAGTGCGTTATTAAAACGCCATCTTCTGGAAGCGTCAGTTCTAGGGAGTATATCAAAGCCAATTGAAACGGGTGCATGATCAGATAGGAGAATAGGGCCATTTTTTGCATGTGTAAGAGGCTACAAAATGTTATGGGATACGAAAACATAGTCAATTCTTGATTGGGTGTGATGGGTTGAAGAATAAAAGGAATATTCTCTGGTGGTCGGGTTACAAAGGCGCCAAGCGTCAATCAATTTATGTTGACGTATAGTGTGAGTAAAAGATTTATGTGATTTGTTAGGGACAAAGGGCACTTTAGAGTTTCTATCTAAAAAGGGGTCAAACACTTGGTTACAGTCTCCAGCCATAATAAAATTATCTTCAATGCAATGAGAAATGTGCTTAGCTAAAGCAGGCCAAAAGGAGGCATCTCCGCTTGTAGGTGCATAAACATTAAGAAGAGAGACTGGAACACCTTTTAGTGATAATTTAACGATGAGCCATCTCCCTTCAACATCTGATTCTTGCGATAACAACGTGACTGGTAGAGATTTATGGCATAATATCACCACTCCGCTTTGTTTACCATCCCCTGGAGAAAAATAAGCCTCACCCACCCAACCCCTAATCAATTTCAAAGATTCAATATCCGTAAGCAATCAATCAATCAATCAATCATGACATTTATAGTGCGCGCTACCCACCCGAAAGGGTCTAAAGGTGCTAAAAAGGGGGGGGTGGGGTGCCACTACTGCTCGAAGAGCCATGTCTTGAGGTGTTTCCTGAAGGTGAGATGGTCCTGGGTCAGTCGTAGGTGTTTGGGGAGGGAGTTCCAGGTCTTTGCTGCCAGGTAGGAGAACGATCTGGTGGTGGTTCTGCGAATCCATGGGACGGTGGCGAGGGCGAGGCTGGTGGAGCGGAGCTGGCGGGTGGGGGTGTAGAACGAGAGGTGGCTGTTGAGGTATTCGGGGCCCATGTTGTGGAGCGCCTTGTGTGCATGGGTGAGCAGTCTGAACGTGATCCTTTTGTTGACGGGGAGCCAGTGGAGGATTCTCAGGTGGGCGGATATGTGGCTGTGTCGAGGGATGTTGAGGATGAGTCTTGCGGAGGCGTTCTGTATGCGCTGGAGACGATTTTGAAGTTTGGCAGTGGTTCCTGCGTATAGGGCGTTCCCGTAGTCCAGTCGGCTGGTGACGAGGGCCTGGGTGACTGCTCTTCTGGTTTCGGTGGGAATCCATCGGAAGATCTTCCGGAGCATGTGGAGGGTGTTGAAGCATGACGATGAGATGGCGTTGACTTGCTTGGTCATTGTGAGGGAGGAGTCCTGGATGAATCCCAGGTTGCGTGCGTGGTCCGTTGGTGTAGGTGCGGTGCCCAGCGCCGTGGGCCACCAGGAGTCGTCCCAAGCTGATGGGGATTGTCCGAGGATGAGGACCTCCGCCTTGTCCGAGTTGAGCTTCAGATGGCTGTGCTTCATCCATTCCGCTACCTCTTTCATACCTTCCTGAAGGTTGGTTTTGGCGATGGCTGGGTCTTTGGTGAGGGAGAGTATAAGTTGGGTGTCATCGGTGTAGGAGATGATGTTGATGTTGTGTTTGCGTGCGATGGTGGCAAGGGTGCTCATGTAGATATTGAAGAGTTTTGGGCTGAGTGAGGATCCTTGAGGTATGCCGCAGACGATCTCGGTGGCCGCAGAGCGGAAGGGCGGGAGGCGGACTCTCTGGGTTCTGCCGGAGAGGAACGAGGTGTTCCATTCCAGGGCCTTTCCTTGTATTCCAGTGTTGTCGAGGCAGTTTATTAGGGTGCGGTGGCAGACGGTATCGAAGGCTGCTGAGAGGTCTAGGAGGATGAGAGCGGCTGTTTCTCCGTTGTCCATCAGGGTTCTGATGTCGTCTGTGGCTGCGAGGAGGGCGGTCTCGGTGCTGTGGTTGGCTCGAAATCTGGACTGGGAAGGGTCGAGCGAGTTATTAGGTGGGTTTCTTGTAAGAAAACAATATTAGTATTTAACTTAGCCAAGTGCGACAAAACCCTCTGTCTCTTGATAGCAGAGTTTAGTTCCCTAATGTTCCATGAGACTAATTTAAGTGACATGAGATATTAAAATGGGATGATAAAAACAGTACAAAGTAACAATCCAATTCAATAAGATGGAAAAATGAACAGTAGACTAATACGAGCTTATAGTGCAAAAGTCCAATTCGATACAAAAACACTGTATAGTATTAAAAGAGATAAAAGAAAAAAGAAGGGATAAAATAAGTTCAAGACATTGAGAAATATAGAGAGTATTTAAGCAAAAACAAGAATGGTAGGAGAGAATAGCCACATCAGAGGAAATAAATGTAGAAATCGAATGACAGAAGAAAGAAGTAGAAGAATGTATTGCAAAACACAAAACAAAAGACAGAACGGATAATAAACCTGCAGAAAGAGAACATGAAAGTGAGTAAAGGTACAAAAGCCACCATAATAGAACTAGAGGGAAAATTGTAAGGCAAAACAAAAAACAGAAGATGAAACAAAAAACATACCTATAATGAGGGAACATGAAAGCGAGGGTAGGTGGAACCACATGGAACAAGCAGAACATCGGGTGAAGACCGGATCGAACCAAGGAAGGGACACGCCATACTATAAACAACACTGTATAGGCGAAGGATAAAGAAAATAGAAAAAACATAGTAATGCATTTAATATTAAAATAGGAAACAAGCAGCGAACCTAAAAAATCTCTAAAACTAAGTACCATTAACCATAAATTCAAAGACTATGTGCAACCCTAAAAGTATAATAAGTATACAGCATTAAAGAACCTACAAACAATTGAAGTGAGATCAAGGACATGAGAATAAGGAAAGTCAAGCAACATGCGAGGAGGAAGGCCTTGAAGAGTCCATTTGGCCCAGCTTGTTCGAATTGATGAAACTTTGCAGTCGGACAGGATCTTCGTATGAAGACGTTCTGTTGTTAAATGTGACTTTGAAGATACATGGGTTAAAGAGACCATATCTAGCTCCCATGGCGCGAAGATCTGATCTCATATCGAGGAAAGCTTTCTGTCTAGCTGCCGTTGCTCTAGAGTAATCTTGCGCAAAAAATAATGTAGACCCAGACCATGAAATCCGCTGAATGGCTTTGGCAGCCACCAGAACTTTCAGCAGATCTGTGTATTCTAAGAAATATAGGATAACACCTCTGGGTCTCTGCGAGGATGAGGAATTACTAGAAACACGCCCCAGTCTGTGAGCATGCTGGATGTTCAGAATGGTGTCCTCTGGCAAATGTAAAACTTTGGGGAGAAAGGATTTGAAAAAAGTAATAGGGTCTGAACCTTCAACTCCTTCATTCAAACATATATGCGTAAGTTGTTTCTCCTGTTCCTATTTTCTAAGTCCTCAACCTGCTTTTGGAGTGTTGAAACCTGCGACTGCATGAAACAAACAGTTTTGGAAGTTTCGTCCAAGGCTGAGACACCGCTGTGAGCCTGGTATCAAGCTGTGACCAACTGTCAGAGAGGATTTGCAAATTGGAATTGGTTTCCTCCATAAAGGGTTTGAGTGCTCTTATTTCCTGCAGCAACAGTTCCATTGATACTAGGGAATCCGGTTTAGGTGGTGATGGGGGATCCTGTTTTAGACGTTTCAGATTTAATTTTCCTGGTGCAGTCCGCAATTGATCCATTATGATATTATCACACTCAGTCTCAGGAGATCTAGAATCCTCCAATTTTGAGAGCTCCGAAAAAGTTTCGAATTTTTAATGAAAACACTTTTTGATTTGGATGTAGTAAAAGAAGAACTCTTCGTTCTGCCCATCAATTATTAAGTCAGCAACTGAAATGTCTCGTACTAGTTCAGAGTAGTATAGTGACACAGTCTAGTAAATGAATGAGCATAAGCATCACAATGAAAGAGCCAAGTACCAAGTAGATGGGGCAGGTTAACGAAAAGGTATTACGGATTATGCTATGATCCAAGGAAAACCTGGTATCATCATACACCACAGACTGCTACATCCGTCACTGTGATTCGACTATATTGCATTTGGGATGCAAATTCACCTCACATTAAGAATAAATCATTTCAGTCGTATTGCTCAGCAGGTAAAACTAGAATTCTGAGGGATTTTCATGAAGTGATATGTGTAGAAAACATTATGTCTATGTAGACAATTCCTCGTGTCTCCTCAACATTTGTCTGAGAGAAATCTCAGACTGCATCTAAGATGGCGTCCTTAACCACAATGGTTCAAAAACTGAAAGGGCTAAAAAACAAAAACAAAAAAAACCCAAAGTTGTTGCCTTATTGTGGAAAACTGCGGAAGAAATGCAGTGAAAAATAGCAATATGAGGAGATTTGGGGCACTATTGAGAGACTATGATCGTCTAAATTAAAGTGGGGTAAACGCTTCCGTCCCGTTTTCCAAAAACAAAATGGCGGCCGCGATATCGCGGACCCGCCTCTAAGCGTCTACCTTCAAACACTGTCTTCGCTAGCTGTGTGGGCCCATGGAAATGTTCACGTCCAAATCAGGGGCTCTTCACATGACGACTCCGCCTGAAAGCTTCGCGCAAGACAGTTTATAAGTTTCCTTCGCCTCTGGTCCAGAGCCTCACGGGACTTCCGCCATGTCCGCTGGGTGCCAAGCCACGCCCCCCCACCTTTTCTTAACTTATCCTGTGAAAAAGTTACTTGCTATTCGCCTAGGAGTGCTGCCATCCTTAGCGGACAAACCACCCTTGGAAATACGAAAAAAAAGAACCAAAAATGTGCAGGCTATGTGGTGCCTTCAAAGAGGATTTTTTTTGCATTTGTTTTGCAAATGTCCTGCAATAAAGAAAGCATGCCTCTCATTGTTCAAAGGTACCTTCAATGACAGGGGAAATCGTTCTTGCCGAACGGCAATAATGAGGACCCTACAGACCCTCAGCTAAATTGTAAACGTTTGAAATTTTTGCAATTTAATGACAAATTACTCAAACAGGGCACTGCTCCAGCATGAAAAAGCAGGTCTGCATAACGATTAAACAACCAGATGACCCTGAATAGAAGACAGTTATTTGACTCTGGTATTTTGCACAAATCGAAACAAAATTTTACTTGTCACCTTCACGCACAATGACGAAAACAAAATAATAACACCTGAGTTGCTCAATGATTTTATTTCAACACTTATCGTTGAAATAACATAGTGAACGTTTAAGAAATTGACAAACCAGAAAAGTAACCATGAAGAATTTTATTCAAAACGGTTTTATTATTTTGTATTATCTGTAAAATATTGACGGTTTTTATTAACTTATAACAATACAAATAAATGACCCATTGGAATTGCTAGAGCATGCCCCTGCCCTCTCATAAGGGAACAGTTGGACTCTTTGCACGATAGACCTCATTTTGGTATATCATAAAAGAGCCGGCTTCCTACAACACCCTTCAGATATAGGAAAATCCAGTGTACCTTGACACCTGTAATGGTAGAATTTTGAGAGGCATATAGCAGAATGATATGCTGTCTAACACAAGGCTACCAAAAGAACACTATGGGGCATGCCCAAATGACCCTCCCATAACTGGGCATCTAACACAAGGCTGGCAAAGAGACGGTGATGGGTGCATGTGCTGATTACATATTCCATCAAGGGACAGGGTTGTGAGTGAACCACCGTTGTACACCCCCACCTCCATAAAGGGGCTAGATGCACCAGCAGGGGCTCCTAAATGGCTGAATTTCTTAAAAGTAACCAAGAGGCAGAGGAGAGCATGGTGGTGATGCACTATAAGGGGCCTCCTGACCTGATAGAACAACCGGGCATGCTGCTATACTGCTCATTGGATGTCTGGGGATCATCCCAGAATTTAGATGGCCATGAACAGGACTGTGAGTGAACCAAGCATGGTCCCATCCGGTGCCTCTACAAACCATTGCAACCCCAGGGACCTGCAACTGGTGTTCTTTCAATACGCAAACTGATCTCATTACTGCCGACTTTGCTGCATTCTCTGCTGAATATTTATCTGTCACGTTTGCAATTTCATGATTGACGTGGCTCTCTGGATGTGATCTCCTCACCTTGATGGTGATCTGATCCTATAAAGTGAATCATCAAGCTTATCTTGCTACTGCACAGTACATATTGTACGATCACGCCGCCTATAGTCGATAGGCGTAGGATGCCCCTCTGATATGTGTTCTCGGAAACTTACACACACAAAGCAGTGATGAAGGTGGATCTCCCTCAGAGTACGTGGGTATTGCACCTGTTTTTGGTTCCATATATATCTTCCTCTGCTGTTGTGTCAGTGGAATGATGTACTCAGGCTTCTGTCCCCTAGGACATTAGGTATTGATAGCTCATTGTGTGACTGGCCCTCTGTCTACTTCTCATCAACTGTTCTTCCCAGAAGCTGTACAAAAAGAACAATTGATGGACGGAATTCTGAACAGTGTCAAACTTCACCCTCAATACTGCAATCTGGACCTAAATCACCATGCTATTCAACTTTAGACCCAGCCATTTGCAAATTAGTCTTGACTCTACTTCCCATGCGAACAGTCAAGCCCGAACTGCCAGGCCAGGTCCTCCCTGGACTGGAAGAAGCATCCTGGGACCGATTCCGCAGTATCACCCCATATCAGATGCAGCGTCGAGTGTGGGAGTCAGTTACCAGACTGGTGACCAACAAGCCTTGGCTGCGGTGAACACTGCAAAAAGATTCTGGAACTTCACAAGGTCTGGGGGGGGGTAACATAGCTCCATAAAGGGGCTAGATGCACCAGCAGGGGCTCCTAAATGGCTGATTTTCTTAAAAGTCACCAAGAGGCAGAGGAGAGCATGGTGGTGATGCACTATAAGGGGCCTCCTGACCTGATAGAACAACCGGGCATGCTGCTATACTGCTCATTGGATGTCTGGGGATAATCCCAGAATTTAGGTGGCCATGAACAGGACTGTGAATGAACCAAGCATGGTCCCATCCGGTGCCTCTACAAACCATTGCAACCCCAGGGACCTGCAACTGGTGTTCTTTCAATACGCAAACTGATCTCATTACTGCCGACTTTGCTGCATTCTCTGCTGAATATTTATCTGTCACGTTTGCAATTTCATGATTGACGTGGCTCTCTGGATGTGATCTCCTCACCTTGATGGTGATCTGATCCTATAAAGTGAATCATCAAGCTTATCTTTCTACTGCACAGTACATATTGTACGATCACGCCGCCTATAGTCGATAGGCGTAGGATGCCCCTCTGATATGTGTTCTCGGAAACTTACACACACAAAGCAGTGATGAAGGTGGATCTCCCTCAGAGTACGTGGGTATTGCACCTGTTTTTGGTTCCATATATATCTTCCTCTGCTGTTGTGTCAGTGGAATTATGTACTCAGGCTTCTGTCTCCTAGGACATTAGGTATTGATAGCTCATTGTGTGACTGGCCCTCTGTCTACTTCTCATCAACTGTTCTTCCCAGAAGCTGTACAAAAAGAACAATTGATGGACGGAATTCTGAACAGTGTCAAACTTCACCCTCAATACTGCAATCTGGACCTAAATCACCATGCTATTCAACTTTAGACCCAGCCATTTGCAAATTAGTCTTGACCCTACTTCCCATGCGAACAGTCAAGCCCGAACTGCCAGGCCAGGTCCTCCCTGGACTGGAAGAGGCATCCTGGGACCGATTCCGCAGTATCACCCCATATCAGATGCAGCGTCGAGTGTGGGAGTCAGTTACCAGACTGGTGACCAACAAGCCTTGGCTGCGGTGAACACAGCAAAAAGATTCTGGAACTTCACAGGGTCGGGGGGGGGGGTAACATAGCTGCCTGAAGCTTTAGGGCAGACAAGAATACTATCACAATGCACTGGATCACCTCAATTTTGGCGATTCCTTGGTAGGCCCATGGCCAGCGATTCTTTGAATCTGGTGTGTTTTTGCATGCATTTTGCAATGGGCTCGTACCAGTGGTCCTGGTGAGACTAAGAGCGTTTCTGGCTTCTGCAAGGGTCCCTCTCTTTGGGATTGTCGAGTTTTAGCCAAGGACGAGGGTCGTTCACTCAGTTCCCAGTCTGTTGCCTTGGCGTCAAAGCATCACTCTTTTGCTTTGTGCAATGGGAAAAGTCCTGTTGTCGGCTATACAGGTTTTCTCTATGTCCTTCTTTGAAATAAGTTCAGATCTGAGATTTTGGTGTCAGTGGGGTCCCTTAAATCCTAGATGTATGGGAGTTCGGGGTGTGGGATCTAGTAGCTAGTCCACCCTGAAGTGACCACATTTGGTGGTGTAGGTCACCTTTGCTACCCAGAACCCATTATTTCTGCCCTCCTTAAGATGGCAGAGTTCAATCTTAGGTGTACAGACCAGGCTGTCCACCCTAGAAGTGTCGCCAGCCTTACTGTAGAGAATCAAGTACCGCCGTGGCATTTTTAACTGCCCCACAGCTTTTTCTTTTTTTCTTTTAATTCACTGATCTGTCTCTTAAGAATGTTAAGTTCTTCCAGTGCTGAATCAATCCCTACCACCATCCTTTGACAGGAGCAGTTATTTTCAATGTAGCTAAAGATTATTTTGAATCTTTCACTATGTGTAAATATGACAGGTAGATTTCTATCCTGTTACCCTAGAGGTATCACGTCTGTTTTTAGGTACTCAGTCAAGAGTTTTCCATGAAGTTCAGTGTGCACTGCTTTTTTCTTTAATCTTTCTAGCTGCCCTGTTCCCAAAAAATGGAATCGCACCAGTAGCTAGTAGGGTTACACCTTTAATGTTTCTAGCTATATAATCTTTTCTATATGATATTATTCCTCCAGTGGCATGTTTGGTCACATGGGGCAGATATACAGATTAGTAGTGCGCTTAGTTCCTCTGTTCTGTACATATTAGTTTCATCCTAGAAAGTAGAGTGCTTTCTCTGTGTCTGACCAAAATATCACCAGTGCAGTGAATAGAAATGTGACACTTTTTTAACGTTCATATATAAATGGCCAAGCACCGGTGCTTGGCTTATATTTCCTGCTTTGGATTGGTAACACACCCCTTCTTGCGAAGACGTCGTGCTGCACCTCCTGTTGCCAAAAATCCCTGAAGCGATCTTGTTGCCGCTTTAGTGGCGCGGCTGCCTGCTTCCGTGTGTCGGCCTCAGGCTACGTGTTTGAGTCAGCTGACTCCACGTCTCTTTTCCCCAAAAGTCTCCCGTGGTGGGACGTGATCACCACGCCTGATTAGTCGGTTCCTCGTTTTGTTTATCATCCGTTGTTCTTGGTGAAGAGTTGAGCCGCAAATGTGGCTAAATTCGTGACTACTTCCCTTCGGAGCTGGAAGAGACCTTTGACACCTTAAACCCTGCAAGGTCTGTGCACTGACGAAAATAACTATTTTGGAGGGAGCGGGGCTAGCCGAGATCAAATTTGTGTGTGTAAAAGCTGCCTTATTGAAACAGGTGCATGTCACATTAAAAACATTGGCAACTGCCTTACACAACTAAAACCTCACTATACATCAAATAACTGACCCCTGTTCTCCCCGCCCCTATGATCCCCTCAGCCATTCCCCCACCCTGCCATTAACATAACAACAACATTACACAGTATTGCAGTTAAAACTTATGCCCTCCAATGAAACTCAAATCCCCTACCTGCCTTTCTGCAACAGTAGCTAACAAACGTCTACTTTAAAACTTAGCCCACCTGCCTACCCTTTCCCTGCTCCTGCTCACAAACTTCCAACACTTAACCAAAAACCTCTGCCAACTCTGGCCAACTTTTAAAAACCCCGCCAGCACCTTTTCCAAGCTACAATTGTACAACAAACATCCCTTATTCACCTGTCTTTAACAAACCTAGTCTAAGGGAATAATTAAATAAATACCACTAGAGAACACCCCAGACAAATGCTTAAAAAGAGGGATGGGAGGGTGGGCAAAAAGCTAACATCGACCCTACACAGCTCCCAGCCACCAGGTCACCAAACCTAAAGTGGTGGCTGGGAGTGTCCTGAGCACCAAGTTATAACATTGGGCTATCCTTGGGCCATCTTAAAAGGAGCCCAAAATGCACAAAATGTCCACTATTTGGCTGCCCCCCTCCCAATCTGCCCTGGGGGCAGACCTTTCCTTGTTCCGCTGCACCCTAAACCCCCCTTCGGAGGGAGGGGTGCAAGCCAAACCAAGACCAAATTTATGTGTGTAAAAGGCCGATTTATTGAAACAGGTGCATAGCATATTAAAACACTGGCAACTGCCTTACAGAACTACAGCCTCACTATAGATCAAATAACTGACCCCCTGGTCCCTTCCCGCCCATACTATCCCTTCAGCCACTCCCCCACCCTGCCATTGACATAACAACAACATTACACAATATTACAGTTAAAACTCATGCCCTCCAATGAAACTCAAATCCCCTACCTGCCTTTCTGCAACTGTATCTAACAAATGTTTACTCTAAAACTTTGCCTACTTGCCTACCCTTTCCCAGCCCCTGCTCACAAGCTTCTAACACTTAACCGAAAACCTCTGCCAACCCTGGCGATTTTTAGAAAGCCCGCCACCCAGGAAAAAGAGGGAGAAAAGCCGGCTAGGCCGCCTCCCATTTTGTCTGCTCCCCCTTCCTCCTAGGGACTAACTTTCTCAGTGTTTTTGAACAGTCAGAGTCCTGGCTGAAACTTCCCATTTCCAAAAGATACAGATCCATGCCCAGACGCGAAAGGTGAACAGCATCCCCCCTAAAAAACTCCACCCTGTCAAAACGAATGTCCCTGTGCGCAATCCTACTAAAATCTATCTCACTGCAAAAATGAACCATCTCCGGGTTGAGCTTCCTTCGAGCTCTGTCCACTGCCTCAAGATTAAGTGCACCCGCCAAACCCTGCTGGGGACAAACTCTGTCCAAATAACTAAACACCCAGACCACTGCTTCTTGATCAGGGCCAGGTCCCTTTTCATACTCCTCATTAAGACTATCCCCTTCTCTTTAACCAAATAATTTTCACCTAAATGAAGGACCAAAATATCTGGACACCTACTTGGCACCAACAAACCATTCAAGCAATGAATAAGTTCCTTCCATAGCATGCCCTCTTTCCACCTCCATGACACCTTGAACTGTTTTTTATGAAATCCTATGTTCTCTCCAAAATACCTCTTGCAAGCTTAGATCTGGGCCTACTTTAAGAAGGAATGCCCCACTATCCAAATTGTAATTTCCCTGGAGAGGAGGCAAGCTACTGAACCTGTAAAGAAAAACTGCATGAACTTAAGCAATAGAACCAACTGAGCTAGCTCCCCCAGCCATGCTGCGCAAGTAACGCTTGTAACAATCAGATGACCATCTCCCAAGCCGCATGATGTCCCCCAGTCCCCACCCCCTGTTATTCACCTCAGATGCTGCTCCAATTCTGAAAGAATGTGTCCCGAAACCTGCGCCATCAATACCTAGTTCCTTTAACCCCTTCCGCAGAACCACCAACAGCTGAAGCGCAGTGACCCTGCTCCTATACCACACCCTCGCTCCCCTTGAAAGACGCCCTTCAATTTGCCTCCCACCTACAAGGACAAGTCATCCGAGGTAGAGAAGCCTGCAGGGACACCCATTTACCCAAACCCCTCTTGTCTGTTTTTGACTCCCGCAGCCAGATCCAGACCCTGTCGTTACGCGGCACCACATCCTCCAACATGATCCCCCACCCCTTCTATCCCCCAGCAATTCAGATACCCGAAACGCCTCGAAAAATATCCACACCATCACCGTGGAAAATAAACACGTCTCAAATTCAAATGAGCAAATGTGAGGCAATTACTGTATTTTTCTTCCCAGCAAGTGCCAAGATAAAGGCTTCCTAGTCCGCTTCGACTGACCTTGTTCCCTAGCCCAACCTTCCAGCATCCGAGTGCCTAGTTCCCCAGCAGATGGTGCATAGCCCCATAATAGCTTGCCCACAAAGGCGATTTCAGCTAACTTCCCCGCAATTGTAACTCGAGATAGACCTTTTTTGATTGTAACTAGAGATAGACCTTTTACGATCATATCTAGGATGAACTGAACAGCATCTCCTCTTCTATGCTCTGTCTTGGAACGCCGCTGAGCTCCTGTGAGCGAAAACTCTTCCAATCGGTAAACTGCAAGCTATCCTCATGGATTTTGCCAGTGACCCTACCACCAGTTGTAGCATCCTGCCTTGCCTACGTACCATAACTGCCGTGGCATGGGCGTCGGGGTCCTGTCAGCATCCTTAGCTAGCCCACGGAATCTCCCCCACTGTAAACGAGTCAAAGCTTCCGCTATGCCATTGTACACTCCCAGCACGTGCAAAGCTCCGATTGCTAAGTCATGGCGCAAACAGCCCAAAACAAACACTCTCAACAGCTTCAAAACCTGTTCGTCCCTGGCTCACTCGCATCTTACTATCTCCACTACTGCCATATTGTCAATTCTGAAGGTCACTTTCTTGTGAGCCAGCTGCTCTCCCCACAATGTCACCGCCACTACCAGAGGAAAGAATTCCAAAACTGCAATACTCCTGCCCCCACCCCCCATTCTGCCGGCCTATGAGAACACCATTTCCCTTGCCAGAAAAGTCCAAAACCCTTACTACCTGCTGCGTCTGGAAAAATCTGTACATCCCAGACCATGTCCCCCTCCCTCGCCAGCGAAATGCTATTGAAATCCTGCAAATAGACCCACCACATTCTCAGGTCCTCTTTCACACCCGCTGAAAGTCTCACATGGTTGAGTGGTGGTCTCTGTCCCATAAATGCCCTACCTAGCCTTCTGTGAAATGTCCTCCCTACTCTCACCACTTTGCAAGCAAAATTGAGATGTCGTAGCAGCACTTGAATCTCTTAGACTGTGACTTTGTCACGAGCTAGCATTTCCTTAAGCACCCAAACATCCTTTGTTTTTTATCCTCTGGTAAGCGAGCTTGCATCGTCCTGGAATCGATTTCTATCCCCAAAAAGGAAAGAGCCGTGGTGGACCCCATTGTCTTCTCGGGCACCAAAGGCACCCCTAGTTCCCTCATCAGCTCTTTGAAGTTTTCCGAGCCACCTGGCGCTCCGTGGAGCCTGAGGTGCCCACAAAAAGGAAATCATCCAGATAATGCGTCACCAACTGGTGACCCGTGCGCTTAAAAAACAGCCATTGCAGAAACGTGCTAAAACACTCAAATAATGTGCGTTACATAGAGCAGCCCATTGGTAATTCTTTGTCCATGTACCATCTCCTATTGAAATCAATATGCCGACGATCCCAATCATCCAGATGGACTAGAAGCAAACGGAAAGCTGATTTTATGTCGCATTTGCCATCTCTGCCGTTGCGCCCGCCGTCACAACCAGTGGCATGGGCACGCCAACTGACAAATATGAAACAGTAGCCTCTTTTTCATCAATAGAGTCATGCACTGAGCTCCCTTCTGGCCATGACAAATGTTGTTCCTTGCAAAACAAGGAGAGGGGCTCAGTAAAGTCCAAAGGGATAGAGCGCCAGAAACTATCTAGTTAACAGAATTTTTCCCTTTGGGCTAGTATGGAGGAAAATGTCATGTATACAAATCTGATAACGTTCACTCACTTATGCACTTTCACATAAAATAACGAACGCCCCCAAATGTAATGTTGGAAAAAATCGGTAACGAAAGTCTATTTCGTAAAAACCATTGGTTAAGGTTTATTGACAAGTTAAAAAACGCTCATTTTCAAATTACATTCAATAAAATAGTCACAGACAAGTGGCTAAAAATCAAACCTCAAAGATGAGAATAAAGAGACAATATATGTACGTTATATCTAAAGGCACAACACAATAATGAACTATCACTTTTGGTACAAATTAAAAAGGCAATAAAACAAATATACAGTTGTATGGTAGGAGGAATAATAGCAGACAACAAAATTATGTCTTGGATGTGTGAATTCGTGATTACAGTAAACAGAAAAAGTCTGGTGACAGTGCACCCTTGTTACTTGGAGTTCTGTTCCGCAACAAATTCCACCCCACAACCTATGCGTCGACGCGTTTCGGTGGTATGCCGTGATAAAAACCACCTTCCTCAGGACTGACAAATTAAATCCTCCACAGCATAACTCTAACAATAATCCCTAGATATAAAACATAATACGGAAATTAGGAAAGGGAAAAGTGCACGATCTAACATACATATACATTTGTTTCTTTACACAGCAGGGAATGCATTATTTTATTGAATAGTCAACAGTACCCTGTGTACATTCTAAAAAAAACATCATTCTATATAATATGACCTGAAAATTTCCAACATCCCACTGGGAGCACCACACTTTACACAAAAAAAGGGAGGGAGGGAGGGAAAAAAAACTTTCATTCCTCATTCACACCACCGGTAACTTTGGCAAGTTTCACAACTTTTATAATGAGAACAATTTTTTCGTGAGTGTCACCCATATAGGCGTACATAACTTCTTGGTCCAGGTACCCAATTTATTATTATTACGTGGGTATGCCATCAATTGTCTTAATCTAATTATATAAAGGGAGGTAAAAGAATACCTACATTTCTGTCCCAATAAAAATTGATGACAAGTGGCTTTAAGGATAAGGAGAAGCCTACTAGCGATGAATCACTTTATCTAGAAAAGATGGAGAAGGAATAAATCATATCGAGCTTCATTTTTGAAACTAGATTAAACTCATTGTTAATCTTATTTTCACTCATTGTTAATAAAAATAACCAGGGTGTTTTTAACTGTATTATCTCACCTTGGATCAGTAAGATAGGGCCTCACTTCATCTACGAGGTCATATTCATTGTTTTGGTATTCCAAGGCGTTTATTTAAAAAGGAGAGTGTCTCCAATGTGTTCGATAGCACTTCAGGGATGGTACGATCTATAGGGATGGATGATAATCGAGATCTAATGAAACCCATTTGCCTTATACATGTTAGTCAAAAGTCAGGATCATACTTTGCCTATTGACTGTAACACTTACCCTGTATATGGATACTTTAGTAAGTTAGTTGTTGAGGTATCAATACATCCTTTATGTGGGCCGTCCTATTGAGGCGAGAGCGTAATTTTCTGATCCGCCCGGAATTCTGGGTACGGCTAAAAAATGAAAGTCAAATGAATGCTAAGTTAAATAAATTGTACGCGGCGGGTAGTTAGACAGCCGCATTGTCCTAAATACAGATCCTGTTTGTTCTAGGGTATATTCGGAACATGATTCTCCCTCATTAAAGTGGTAAAGAAATGACCCTACATTGTTCTAGAGTTTATAGTGTCGATGATAGTCCGATCACCAGCTATATTACGGATTAGGCACAAGGTTAGGCTAGTTTTCTATACTCCATAAATACATTGAAGTGCCACCAGTATGGGTGCTTATCCACCGTGTGATGATATCAATGATACGGTCTATATATAAAAAAAGAATACGCAGGTGAAAGGCGACCTCTAGTTAACGCGCACTTTAAATTTTAACTGATAGATGTAAACTGTTCTAAAACCGATAGGTACTAAGTGGGTCTAACGAGCTAAACCTGTATGTAATCTAATAGATAAAGGGAGGACGGTGAAATCACCAACGAAAACAGGCCAGGAAAAAGCCTCCGTATGTCCTTACCTCCGTTCCTCGATGTGCGCGTTAAAACAAACGTCGCTGGCTTCTCACCGCTTGTGACAAGACCTGCTCATGCCGGCCTCCGTTACCAACTACTGCATATCCGATCACATGATATCGGAAGTGGGCAATGAAAGTGAGAAGGGACCTCATTATTGAATTCAAAAAAGAGATAGGATCCCAGTGTTACAACACGCTCCATTTTGGAGTGGTGAAAAGACCTCGGCATACCCTTGTGCATTTATGCCGTGCCTACCTTCTTATATCCGATGTGTCCTACATCTTTATTCATACATCCGCTGGGTACAGATGAATGTTCGTAAAATGTATACAGTGGGCTGTTTGTTGGGAGCTTTATAAAAAAGATTTTTTTCAAAATAAAAACTCTTTTTGACAAAATGCACAGTGCTATGTTTATCGTTGCATTCAAGGTAGGCTAGTTTATTGACACTATATGGCCAAAATGCCCAATACTGTGTTTATCGTTGCATTCAAGGTAGACTAGTCTCATGGCACCACATGGCCAAAAAACCCATCAAAGTGATATATGCGATCCTATTCATGATCCCTGTTGGAAATAAAGAAAGCACTAAAGGGACATATGGAACTACGAGAATGGAAGACAAACTGGGTTTCTTGTTATTTTGTCTCAAGAAAAAACTACTGAGATAGCAGACAAATTCTAGGGCCATCGTTGGATCACAATTGATTTGACAGAATGTAATATTAGTCTAAATATTTTATATAATCAGTTTCATCCAATCTTCCCTGGTGTTGAGCCCTTTATTGATGGTATTAAGGATGGAAATATACCACTGTTCTCTGTTTTTTCTTTTCATTTCCAGGTTACCCCCTCTGGGGTTTCCTGAGATTTTTTCTAACACAAACCACTTAAACTCAGTGTGTTTGTGTTTCAAGAGATCGTAATGTTCAACAAGGGGCGCGTTTTGTTTCTTGGTCTTTAGTGCTGATCTGTGTTCCAGTAGTCGTAGTCTAAGTTCTCTTCCGGTTTCGCCTACATATGCTAAACCACAAGGACACAATAAGAGATAGACTACATTACAGCTTCTGCAGTTGCTCATGTCTTTGGATAGCATTGTGAAGCCGTTATAGGTGACGGATTTCGCGGTATGGCAATGTTCACAAATGCTACATGTGCCACAAGGGTAGCTACCGATAACTTTCTGCATTGTAAGTGTGGATTGTACTTGGGGCTTGTTAGTCCTGTATGTAGTGACCAAACCTTTACGAATGTTGTCATTTCGTTTAAATGCAAAAAGGGGTTTGGGGAGCACAATTTCCATACCCTCATTCAGGATATGCCAATTCGAATTGACCACATTCTTTAGTTTGTTGCTGATATTGGAGAATTGTGCAAAAGTGAGTGAACGTTATCAGATTTGTATACATGACATTTTCCTCCATACTAGCCCAAAGGGAAAAATTCTGTTAACTAAATAGTTCATGACAAATGTTGAACAAGACGGAACTGCCCTTGTTCCTTCTTTGTACCACCCCAATGAGTGAAGCAATCAAATTCTCTAAATGCCAGTCCATAAAGGGGCCTGCCATCCTCCCTTCGCGCACTTCTCAATCCAATTTCTCCTGAACTATTTTAGGATGTTCTTTCGCTGACTGCAAATTTTCAGCCCATCTTCTGCATTTTGGTCCCCCATACCCTAATCTAAAACCCCATCTGAACCCTTCCCTCAACACTTTTGCAGCCTTCTGGTTGTCATAACCCTATAAGGCTGCTTCCAACTTGTCTGCCCTAACTGGTGTAGGAGCACTTTGGCTCAGCCCCCTAACCCCTGTGCTCCTGTGAACTGCTGTTGCTGCTTTCCCCCTGTGTTACCTCCCCCTGCTGCTATGCTGACCTCCCTGCTGGTGGCCCGACCCTACCCTGAAGCAATTGCCCAATGCGTGCCTGCCTCCGCACTTCGAGCACTTGTGTAAACATTTACAAAATTACTGAGTGCACAAGCCTTTGTTAAAGTCCCAGCAGCACCCTCCCAAGCCTGTCTGTCCTCTATCTGTTCCTCCCACCCCTCACCCGGGTTGGCTTCCCCTGAAAGGACCGGTACACTATCGGGAGCCCACTGGCCGTGAAAATGGTTTTATCCGCCCTGGACGCCCTCATAGTGTGCTGCCAAAGATCTGGATCCAATTCACCCCATTTCGCTTTGGGATCGCAAGCCATGCGTGCCCTAAATTCATCGTCCTACTGCGCCAACGCATATCCCCCCCCCCGTGATCTGGGCGTTCCGGATCACATCCATGTATTTGAAAAGAGCCACACATCGTTCCTGATTCTTCTGGCAGTCAACGCATAAATTAAAAATGCGGGTGCCCAGTTCTCTACCATGAGGGGAAACCTTGACCTTTTGGCCAACTCTTATTCCTCTTCATTTGACCCATATTTCGTGCGCACTTCCCTGTGCAAAAGCTTGAGCATTTCAACATACTCTCCATTCCAGATGCGCTCTTTCGTTGCAACCATTAAATGCACTCCCAGCGGCTCAGTCACCCCTGAATAAGGTAATTTGTTGGTTTTCAACTCCTTGCTTTCGGCTTTATCTTTTTTCTTTGTCGATGTTTCCTCCCCTTTGTCAGAAATTCCCATACTTTTATTATTCTCCATTTTAGTTGTGGCCATCGTCCCATTATCTTCTGTGCCCACACCAGTGTCTAATACATACTTACCCTTCCTCAATCTACCCGCCTCCCCCCCTTTATCATCTTCTCCCTTATCCCTATTGATACTATATTTGGCTTTCCCCCTTTTCCTTGTGCTTTTCCTGGCTCTAAGGAGGGTGCCTGTGTTGCTGCAGTCCACCTTGTCATGGGGGCTGTGTTCTAGCTGACCTTGCTGTCCTCCCTGCAGGCTCTGAGGCCCTTTGTGTAACTTGCAGCATACTATAAGACAAGTTACTCTGACCCCCCTCTGATCCCCTTCATTGACCTCTCTTAACCCGCCCTCTTCAGGCTTTCTTCATCATAATCTAACTCTTCACGCTAGTCGCAACACTCTTTTGTTGGCCCCCAAAGGGCCCCGATGCCTTCCCTTGGGTTGTGCTCACTGCACCTGCTGGTATTCCCCGGCACCCTTCAACAGCGTATTCCTGTGTCCTTGTTGCCCTGCAGACCGCTGAGGTCCATCGGGTGTTGGGGCCAGCGAGACCGCTCGGGCCTACATCTCCCAGCCGCAATGGGATCCCTGCCAGTACTGGGCGAGGTGCATGAGTCTCAGCCCTCCCTTATCCTCTGCGCCTCTGAGCCGCTCCCAGCTTTGGCAAGTCTGTACCTTGACGTTGCTCCTCCACCTGAAACAAAAAGGACTGGTCTGATGTGCTGGTCTTAAATAACCCTTCCCCTACGTCCCTTCTCCTCTTCCTACTTAGCCCCAATGTATTCTCAGCCCACCTTCACCCAACTTTAAATAAATCATCTACATCCCGATGACTAGCCCCTCCTTCTCCCTCACTCTATTTATGCCCTGTCGTGACACCTGCCGGTGTCCGGTAGGGCCCGCACCTGACTCAGGGAGCACACTAACCTGCCCTTCTTCTTGCCCCCCTTTCTTCTGCTTCAGCCCCCTTGCCTCCAACCCTGCTGAACCTCCCTGGGCCATAAAGGCGTCTACCTGCCCCAACCTATTCAAACCTCTCACTTCTTCATTCCAAGAAGTGAAAATGTCTAGGCCCTCCCAAACCTGGCTCCCCCACGTTGGCTCCAAGTCTCCAGGTAAATCCTCATCCTTACCACCAGACTCAAAAAATGGCCCCCAACCCAAAATTGCTGTCTTCATCCAGTGAGCAAACTCTCCCCCCCCCCCGAGGGCTGGCCCACCCCTGCTGGACCCAGACGGGAACCAGCTCTTCACCAGACCCGACAGAAGTGAGTGCTGTGCTCACCTGCCCCTGCTGACCCTCTGCTTCTCAAACTACTGCCTGCTGGCCCAGTAGCCGCACTCTTCGTCAAAAGATTGCAAGACTTTTCACCTTACCCACTCGTCTTTCCTTTGGGGCCTCAATTCCAGGGGCATTCCCTCCCCTCTTCCCCCCTCCATGACTTAGCGGTCCACATAAGTCCCGCCACTCCGGGGGCCTCGGGCTCACTTGGCCCCTTCCCTCAAGCAGGCAGGACGTCACTGAGGGCTCCAGCCAGAGAAACCGTGACGCACTCCTCTGGCGGGCCCCACCCCAACACACCTTCGCCGGAGCCTCAGAGAGGACACAAGGCTCCAGCACAGTTCTAGTGATCGGGGCCACTCTTCTGGCATAGGAGCGGCCCGTGTACTCACCTCTCTAATCTTGGCCCATTTCGGGGACATGCAGGCCGCGAAGGCGGCCACCACCCTAGCAGAAGCGCGGCGTGGAAGGCGCGCACTCCCAGCAGCCTCCGGCAGCAATAAATCAAGGTGCCCCACCTCGCTAAGGATCCTGACAGCCTAGAGGACGCGGTAATCTTGTATTCTCTATACAATCTACTGCTCTTCGCTAATCTGAATAAATGCTTAATGATTAAATGCTAACTAACTGCCACAAAGACCACAACTACATAACTGCCACAAAAAGCTAACAACTACCCTACCCAGCTCCCAGCCACCAGGTCACAAAACCTAAAATGGTGGCTGGGAGCGACAACTTATAACATTGGGCTATCCTTGGGCTATCTTAAAAAGAGACTAAAATGCACAAAATTATTGCTATTCGGCCGGCCCGCCCCCTCCCAATTTGCCCAGGAGGCAGACCTCTCTGCGTTCGGCTGTCCCCCTAACCCCCCTTTTGTGTTGGACTTACTTGTGGGAACATATCAATCCAGGCATTTCTGGAATATAAAAGAGTGCTACTAGAATCCTTTTAGGAGTGAGAGTAACATCTTTAAATTACTAACCCGTGTATTGGGAGGTTTAGGAGTTTTTCCCCCTACATTTGACGAGTGAAGGGTCCTCGCTTTGAGTTGGTTTATGCAGTCCCATCTTCCTTTCTGGTGGTCCTTCATATACATATCTCCCCTATCTCCCAGAAGAGAGTAGCCTGCAATTGAGTTATCATATAGCCTCATAGGGGCACTGCCTTTAGGGAGATTGGGGGTCCATCTCGCTCCTGTGGATTCTGGCTCTTCAGGTTAGTAGTGTTTTCTTGGCCTGGCATATGACAATGTGTCTTTAGCCATATTACCCATTGCTTTCAGTAGGTTAAACAAGTTAAGTAAATTAGTAATTGCAGACCAGCATCTACTCTTCATCATGTGATATATCACTTGTGCGGTTATGTAACCACTCTATGAATGCAGCAATACCCTCGTGCCTTGCAGACATAAAGGCGGTGGGTAAACAGCCGGCACACGAATTGTGTTTCCACACCATTAAGCTCGGGTGAGCGGTTAAGACTATCAAGTCTTGGTGAGCTCCACAAAAACTAGAGTGTGTGTATTATATATATATGTATATCTGAAAATTCTATTTTGAATAACTTTGGCGCCGGTTGACGAATCCTCGCGAAATTTTCAAAACTAATGGGGCGCTCCGCTCGGCTCCTACCCTGAAAGTCTCGGGAGGATTCGTCAAGCGGGGGCCGAGAAAAAAGGGGGGTCCCAAAACACGTTTTCCCCATGCATTTTCCCATAGGACCTTTAGTCGAAGGTACAGCCCGAACGGCTGAACAGAATTACTTGAAATTTGGCAAAGAGGTAGTCCTCAGGTCAGGCATGTGCCTTTTGCATATATGGTGTCAATCTGTTCAGTAGTTCCTGAGAAAATTGCATTTAAAAGCACATACATATCTATAGCCGCGCACCGTCCCTAACGTGCGCGAGCGTAATTCTGATTGGTGGATTCATGACAGTCAACATTCGAATTGGTCGAAATCAGGAAGTGTCGGCCGACATTTTGTGTGTTGTGTGTGTGACAGGGAAAAAGAAAGGTGGAGAACGTGAAAAGGGGGTAGGGTAGAGAGTTCCTGTCCCCCTAGCCTTTGTCAGGGGGTCCCTGAAGGACCACGAAGGGTGACATTTTTTTTCTCTTATTTTTCAAAAAATCACGGGGTGCACGCACCCCCAGCCGTCATTTAGAGTTTTAGAGGTAGAAGAGAGCTAAAAACACAAGTGGAGAACGTGAAAAGGGGGCAGGGTAGAGAGTCCCTAACCCCCTAGGCCTTCTCAGGGGGACCATGAAAGACCTCTTAGGTCTAAAAAAAACCAAACAATATTTTAAATATCGTGGGGTGCGCGCACGGTGCGCGTACGGTACGCGCACGATGGCAAAAAAAAACATTAAAAAAATAGATTAAAAAATCACGTTTAAGTGTTTAGATGTTGGTTGGCTCTAAAAAGAGCCGTTGTGTTAATTGAGTGTTTTTTTGTACCTACAAGTAAGTACCGATGCAGAGTCTAAAGTTCAAGAGGGAGACTCGGTTGCCTTCATCTGTGAAATGAACACCGTCTCCTCTATAAATGCCTTGCATGTTGTAACGCAAGTTGTTGTGGTATATAGAACCCATACCATAGTCTCTGAGGAAAGCAGAAACAGACTTATTGACGTGCTTTCTTGCTTTGTCAATCTGCGGACAATATTGGTTGGACCAGTTCCACTTTTGCCTTTGGCATATATTAGAATATACAAAGGTAGTTTGTGGAAAAAGTGACATCAATTGCACAAAGGTGTCCTTAACAAGCATTTCCAGACCTACCCCAGTTAAAGTGCCTAGGTCATTTCCACCACAGTGCACAATTATAAGGTCAGGCTGTGGAAGATGTAGAAAGGATTTCACCAAAGGCATTAATTAGTGCCACTTTAACCCTCTCTGACCAAGCCATTTAATGTCTACATTTGGCAAAGCAAGGTCTTTGAAAATACCTCTTTTTTATGCATACTTTTCACTCCAGAAGACATAGCTATGACCTACAATCCACACTGTGAACATCTTTCAAGGAGATCTGGATGCACTCAGAAGGTGTCTTTCAGTAGAATGGCAATATGAAAAGAAAGATAGTTGTAAAATGGAGGCTTACATACTTTTTTTAATAAAAAGAACTCATTGGCTGTTTCAGACCATTCTACCCTAAAAACTAGGCTGTATGTTTCAATTTTTAAAAGCATGTTTTGTATTGGTTCAGAAAAATGTGTTCCCACAGAACATTACTTTGGATTTGCTGTTATGGGATGCGTGCCCTCAATGGTAGAACAAAGGGAGATAAGGAAGGTATGTGCACATTTGATAATGGTCATAATAGAAGCAGGATAGACTACGTTATTTGTAGTCTTAATCTTTGGCAGGGGGTTTGTGACATGGAAGTTAAGGGCAGGATAGAAAGTGATCACAACCCCCTCTGTGTGACCCATACTTGGTGGAAGCACACTCAGCCTTATCTACATGCTAGTAATGGGTTGCTCCCAGACATGGCGAATAATATGCGTAGATTGAAATGGCCCTCGGTATTGGCGAATGCAGCCTCCATGGATTTTATTGGGTCTGAAGTGGACAAAGCAATTGTTTCCATGGAATTAGCTAGTGCAATATTGCCAGGATCTAGGGCGATCACTGAAATCCATAACAATCTTTTCGCCACCCTAAAACCATACTTTATGAGAACATGTAAGGGTAATCGCACAGCTTCCTCTAAACCAGCAGGGTGGTTTAACAAACAGTGCAGGGCAGCCAGATTAACACTGGGTAATGCTATTAGAAGCAGGGACAGTGTAGCAATCAAAACTGCCAGGAAGCAATACAATACTAGCATTTTCTTGGCCAAAAAAGACTGGGATGAGAAGCATTGGGAGGAACTGAAGGAGGCTTCTGGAGCAAAGGATTCCAGGCTTTTCTGGAAGATAGTAAAGTGGGGCAGAGGCGGTACCCCAAACAAACCGGATAATAATGTTGCTGAATCCGATTGGGTGAATTACTTTAGGCCGCAATATGCTGAAACAAAGGAGTGGGGTGGTGGGGATGTAATCTTGGCTGTATTTCCTAAGGATGATCTGTTTTCCTCCAAGGAAGTTGAATTTGTAATTAGCTCCGTTCAAGGGGGTAGGGCCCCGGGATTAGACGGGATACCCTCGGACGTTTTTAAAAATGATAAAGATAGGTGGGGCAGATATGTGCTCCTATTGGGGAACGCAATTGCAAAGGGTGCGCAAGTCCCGGAACAGTGGAGGGGAGCCATCATTATACCCGTCCACAAAAAAGGAGATCGATCCCTTCCAGCTAACTACAGGCCCATAAGTTTGATTGCCACCGTCCAAAAAGTAATTGGGAAGATGGTGGTAAACAAACTTATGGACTGGGTGGACGAAAATGATTCTCTTTCCCCTTTTCAGGCAGGCTTTCGAAGGGCTACCAGTACCATCGACCAGGTGTTTCGCTTCACTATGCTACGGTGGGTGACGGTTCTTCTTGGTGGGGGCAGCCTGTATGTCGCTTTTGTCGACCTGCGGGCTGCCTTCGACCTAGTCCCAAGGGGTAAGCTCTGGGCAGTGTTAAGTAAGATAGGCATTCCCGCAGAATTGCTTACTTTGGTTATGAGGTTGCACGAATGCAATTTTGCCAAAGTACAGTGGGGGTTAAATGGCCAATCCTCTACTGACTTCCCTGTGGAGCGTGGGGTGCGCCAAGGTTGTGCAATGGCGCCCTTGCTCTTCACATTATATATCAATGGGATAGTCAGCAGGATGCAGGACGCTAGTGTGGATGCGCCTTCGTTGGCGGGCATCAGGGTTCCGATCCTGATGTTCGCTGACGACACTTTGATAATATCCAAAACCCCAGCTGGATTGCAACGGGCCCTGAATGTTTTTGATGACTTTTGCCAGGAGCATGGCCTGGAAGTAAACATAGGCAAGACCAAGCTGATGGCTTTCTCCCAAGGACAGAAGCCTCGCCCTAGGATACACTTGAATAATATCGGGCTTGAGGTCGTAAGGGAGTTCACCTACTTAGGGGTACAAATCGCAAGTAATTATGGTTGGTCCCACCACATAGAAAAGGCGGTCCTGAAACATCAGCAAATATCGGGGGCCTTACGGGTGGAGCACAATAGATCCAAAACAAAACCCATAAAACCTGTCCTCGCTGTATACGATGCTAAGGCAATAGGATCGGCCTTATATGGGGCGGAGCTGTTTGGCTTTGACAACTTAACCTCATTACAGATAGCTGAGAACTGGTTTCTTAGGGGCATTACGGGATTGCCCCAGAGTACACCATTAATCCCCCTTAGTCTTGACCTGGGAAGAAGATCGGTAACCGACCGAGCCAGACTGCGTCCCATCTTATACTGGAGGCGACTTTGGTCCACCCCTGAAATTAGGCATTATGGGGAAGGCTTCCTGGCAATAATCAAGAGTGATACATTCCATAAAATATCATGGCTAAAAAACCTAAGGGTATTGCTAGGCGAACTAGGTCTTTCCAACCTTTGGGACAATCCGTCGGGGGAAGTGTTCCCAAGCAAAAATATACTTAAAGCACTATATTGGGAATGGATAGATGAGAGGCTTTGGAGAAGGGTTAAATCTGACTCAATGGGAGGTCGCTTTTTGGAAAGTAAAATGTGTCCTGCTTTAGAAAATTACTGGGACAGTATAACTGTTCCTATGGACAGAAAGTTGTTTTTCCAATTAAGATCTGGTTCCCTCCCGTTGAGAGATCTAACAGGCAGGTGGAAGAGTTTGAACACCCAGTGCTGCCCAGCATGCGGCGCAATTAAGGAAAGTGTGGGACACTTCCTATTTGCTTGTAAGGCTTATGCCTCCCCAAGAAGGGTCTGGTTAACCCCTATCTGCAAGAACCTTGGGACATCCAGTGCGGCTGAGGCACAGAGAATTATTTGCACTACTTCTGAGGAGCCTATTGTTATGGGAATAGCAAAGTATCTGGGGTGGGCTTGGTCCATTAGACGGAGAGCCCTTTCTGTTTCTCCTAATGTTTCTTGATTATGTTTTATTTGTATAATGTTTTGTTTTACAATGATTAAGCTTGCGCAACTGTTTTAATGTATTGAATGAAATGCCCTGATTAAGTGTGATGTTTTTATAATATGCATGTTGTGCTTTTATGAGTTTATAACTCGAATAAAGCCTTCTACTACTATTTGCTGTTAGGTTTGAAAAGTCAAGCACTCTTGCTCTTTGGATTAGAAACATTGTGTGCTGAACTTCTGACCTCTCTGCTCACACCAGTGTTCCATGACCTGTTGCTATGGTAGGAGGCAGAAGTCATGTTGGGGGTAGGGATCATTTGGAAAGGGTTGAAATTTGCAACCAATAGAAAAGTGTGTTTCCATTTGAAAAAATGTGGGAAGCACTGTGATTTGAAGTTAACATGTATATGTGTGAAAAAAGAGAGGGAAACATTGCCATTTACTGGTTCTACTGAGAGGTGCACAGTTCAGAGATTCTGGCTCTGATAATCTGCTGTGTGAGTGCCACATTTCTTTCTCAACTAACTACTTTTAAAGGTGAGTTATGAATTTGAGAGGGGATGTATGTGGTGCATTTTGATTAAAAAAAATGTAAATGAGATTCTTGTTTTAAAGTTGTGTTTTACATTATATGTTTTGGAAGATATTTAACTGCCTTGAACTTGTCAGATATTATGGAGTATGTCTTCACCATAAGTAAAGGTGTACTGGTATCACCCAGGAATATTGTTTTCTGCGTAGAATTACACCATGAGTCTGTGTGCACAAAGGAATTGTTGTCAGAGATTTAATTTGTGGTGGTCTGGTTCTGTAAGACTTGCATTCGTAGGAAAGGGGCAGCTTGTTTTGTTGAAGTGTGATGGCTAGCATTCAGCACAAATCAATATTTCACAAATGAGAGGGAAATGCTAACACATTTGCAAACAACAGGGTAGATTTTCCTTCCACTCCTGCAATGGGTGAGGTAGTTCCTATGTGTTACAAACTGCAATTAAAACGTATCACACATGTACTCTTACATACATCTCTGCAGTCTTCATGCAGTTGTGCAAGCGTCCATGCAGATCTCTCTTGCACCTGACAATACACAGTCTCCAGAAGCACGCTCTTATCACACAGGCAGTAGCTTCTCCTGCACTCCCATGCTAAGTATTCAGCACTGTGTGGTATTTTAGATAGTAGTGTGTAACGCTAACACATTCAACATCACCAAGGCACATTTCCTTTGCTCTAGTCTAATCACTCACCCAGGTTCCACATGCTCATGCTCTCAAGTAGCTGTTAGGACATGTGATCTTTTCTGCTTCTCTAAACTATAAGGAAAATGTGTCAGGCTCTTACAGTAATTATCACTTGCAAAACCACAGCGGTAAATGTGCTTTGAAATTGCCAGTGAAAAATCGTTTTCTGCCTAGAATCACACCATGAGTCTTTGTGCACACAGGAATTTGTTGTCAGAGATTTAATTTGTGTTGGTCAGGTTCTGTAAGACTTGCATTC
The DNA here is from genome assembly GCF_964204655.1 of Triturus cristatus. Classification (NCBI taxonomy): domain Eukaryota; kingdom Metazoa; phylum Chordata; class Amphibia; order Caudata; family Salamandridae; genus Triturus; species Triturus cristatus. The sequence goes on from NC_140582.1 coordinate 946,680,652, forward strand.
GTGGGAAAGGGGCAGCTTGTTTTCTTGAACTGTGATGGCTAGCATTTAGCACAAATAAATATCTCACAAAAGAGAGGCAAATGCTAACACATTTGAAAACAACAGGGTAGATTTTCCTTACAGTCCTGCAATGGGTGAGGTAGATCCTACATGTTCAAAACTCAAATTAACCCTTACCCCACATGTACGCTTAAATACATCTGTGCAGTCTTTTCCTTTGCTCTAGTCTAATCACTCACCCAGGTTCCACATGTTCATGCTCTCAAGTAGCAGTTAGGACATGTGCTCTTTTCTGCCTCTCTAAACTATAAGGAAAATGTGTCAGGCTCTTACAGTAATTATCACTTGCAAAACCACAGCGGTGAATGTGCTTTGAAATTGCCAATGAAAAATCGTTTTCTGCCTAGAATCACACCATGAGTCTTTGTGCACACAGGAATTTGTTGTCAGAGATTTAATTTGTGTTGGTCAGGTTCTGTAAGACTTGCATTCGTGGGAAAGGGGCAGCTTGTTTTCTTGAACTGTGATGGCTAGCATTCAGCACAAATGAATATCTCACAAAAGAGAGGCAAATGCTAACACATTTGAAAACAACAGGGTAGATTTTCCTTACAGTCCTGCAATGGGTGAGGCGGATCCTGCATGTTCAAAACTGCAATTAACCCTTTCCCAACATGTACTCTTACATACATCTGTGCAGTCTTCATGCAGTTCTGCAAGCGTCCATGCAGATCTCTCTTGCACCTGACAATACACAGTCTCCAGAAGCACGCTCTTATCACATAGGCAGTAGCTTCTCCTGCACTCCCATGCTAAGTATTCAGCACTGTGTGGTATTTTAGATAGAAGTGTGTAACGCTAACACATTCAATGTCACCAAGGCTCATTTTCTTTGCTCTAGTCTAATCACTCACTCAGGTTCCACATGCTCATGCTCTCAAGTAGCAGTTGAGATATGTGCTCTTTTCTGCCTCTCTAAACTATAAGGAAAATGTGTCAGGCTCTTACAGTAATTATCACTTGCAAATCCACAGCGGTAAATGTGCTTTGAAATTGCCAATGAATAATCGTTTTCTGCCTAGAATCACACCATGAGTCTGTGTGCACACAGGAATTTGTTGTCAGAGATTTAATTCGTGTTGGTCTGGTTCTGTAAGACTTGCATTCGTAAGAAAGGGGCAGCTTGTTTTCTTGAACTGTGATGGTTTGCATTCAGCAGAAATCACTATCTCACAAATGAGAGGCAAATGCTAACACATTTGGGTAGATTTTTCTTCCACTCCTGCCATGAGTGAGGTAGATCCTACATGTTCAAAACTGCAATTAACCCTTACCCCACATGTACTCTTACATACATCTGTGCAGTCTTCATGCAGTTCTGCAAGCGTCCATGCAGATCTCTCTTGCACCTGACAATACACAGTCTCTAGAAGCACGCTCTTATCACACAGGCAGTAGCTTCTCCCGCACTCCCATGCTAAGTATTCAGCACTGTGTGGTATTTTAGATAGTAGTGTGTAACGCTACCACATTCAACATCACCAAGGCACATTTCCTTTGCTCTAGTCTAATCACTCACCCAGGTTCCACATGCTCATGCTCTCAAGTAGCTGTTAGGACATGTGCTCTTTTCAATCAATCAATCAATCAAAGACATTTATAGAGCGCACTACTTACCCGTAGGGTCTCAAGGCGCTGGGGGGAGGGGGGTGCCGTTACTGCTCGAACAGCCAGGTCTTCAGCTTCTTCCTGAAGGAGAGGTGGTCTTGGGTCAGGCGCAGGTCGGTCGGGAGGGAGTTCCAGGTCTTGGCGGCCAGGTAGGAGAAGGACCTTCCTCCTGTTGTTGCTCTTCGGATGCGGGGGACGGCGGCGAGGGCGTGGTTGGCTGATCGGAGGTGGCGTTTGGGAGCGTAGAAGTTGTTGAGGTAGCTCGGGCCTTGGTCGTGTAGGGCTTTGTGTGCGTGGGTGAGGAGGCGGAAGGTGATCCTTTTGTTGACGGGGAGCCAATGCAGGTCTCTCAGATGTCCGGAGATGTGGCTGGTTCGTGGGATGTCGAGGATGAGTCTGGCTGAGGCGTTCTGGATCCGCTGGAGTCTCTTCTGGAGCTTGGCGGTGGTACCGGCGTAGAGGGCGTTGCCGTAGTCCAGTCGACTGGTGACGAGGGCCTGGGTGACGGTCTTCCTGGTCTCGGTGGGGATCCACCAGAAGATCTTCCGTAGCATGCGTAGGATGTTGAAGCACGCCGAGGAGACGGCGTTGACTTGCCTGGTCATGGAGAGGGAGGAGTCCAGGATGAAGCCCAGGTTGCGCGCGTGGTCTGTCGGTTTGGGTGCGGAGCCCAGGGCGGGAGGCCACCAGGAGTCGTCCCAGGCGGATGGCGAAGAGCCCAGGATGAGGACCTCCGTCTTGTCTGAGTTCAGTTTCAGGCGGCTGGTCGTCATCCACTCGGCTACATCTTTCATCCCTTCGTGCAGATTGGCTCTGGCGGCGGCGGGGTCGTTGGTCAGGGAGAGGATCAGCTGGGTGTCGTCGGCGTAGGAGATTATGTTGAGGTTGTGTTTGCGTGCGATGGCCGCGAGGGGGCTCATGTAGACGTTGAAGAGGGTGGGGCTCAGGGAGGATCCTTGAGGGACGCCGCAGATGACGTCGGTGGCTTTTGACTTGTACGGTGGTAGGCGGACTCTCTGTGTTCTTCCGTCGAGGAAGGAGATGATCCATTCCAGTGCCTTCTCCTGGATTCCGACGTAGCTGAGGCGCTGTACTAGGGTGCGGTGGCAGACAGTGTTGAATGCCGCGGAGAGGTCTAGGAGGATGAGGGCCGCTGTGTCTCCATTGTCCATCAGGGCTCGGATGTCGTCGGTGGCAGCGATGAGGGCGGTCTCGGTGCTGTGGTTGGCTCGGAAGCCAGACTGTGAGGGGTCGAGGGATCCATTCGTCTCAAGGAAGGCGGCCAGCTGCTTGTTGACGGTCTTCTCGATGACTTTGGCTGGAAACGGGAGGAGTGAGATGGGGCGGTAGTTCTTGAGTTCGGTGGGGTCCGCTGTGGGTTTCTTGAGTAGAGCGCTGAGTTCGGCGTGCTTCCAGCTCTCAGGGAAGGTGGCGGCGTCGAAGGAGGGGTTGATAATGTCCCGCAGGTGGGGTGCGATGACAGCGTCGGCCTTGTTGAAGACGTGGTGAGGGCAGGGGTCGGTCGGAGATCCGGAGTGGACGGAGTTCATCATGCGGACGGTGTCTTCGGTGCTGATCGGAGTCCAGGCGCGGAGGGTGGTGGTGGGGGGCGGTGGTTCGGTCGTGGAGTGCGTTGGTTGGGTGCTGAAGCTGTTGTGTATGTCCGCGATCTTGTTGTGGAAGTATGAGGCGAGGGAGTTGCAGAGGTCTTGCGATGGGGTGATGTCGTTGTTTCCTGCGCTGGGGTTGGATAGCCCTTTCACGATGTTGAAGAGTTCCTTGCAGTTGTGTGCGTTGTTGTCCAGCCGGTCCTTGAATGCGGTTTTCTTGGCGGCGCGGATCAGCTGGTGGTGCTTCCGGGTGGCAAGCTTGAAGGTGGTCATGTTGTCCGGTGTTGGTTCCCTTCTCCAGACTTTCTCGAGGGCTCGGCAGTTCTTCTTGGAGCTCTTGAGTTCGTCGGTGAACCATGGGGCTTTCTTGCTGCCGGGTCTGCTGGGCGGGGTCCTCAGCGGGGCGAGTTCGTCCGCGCAGTTGCTGATCCACTTCGTTAGGTTGTCGGCGGCCTGGCTGGGGTTCGCTGAGCTGGCAGGAGGGTGCTGGCTCAGGGAGGTGGCGAGCTGGTCGGCTGTGATCTTGTTCCAGCTTCTGCGGGCAACCTGTTGCTGGTGGTGGTGGGTCGTCGTTCTTTTGAAGGTGAAGTGGACACAGCTGTGGTCCGTCCATTGAAGCTCTGTGGCGTGGCTGAAGGCGATGTCTGTGCTGGATGAGAAGACTGCGTCGAGTGTGTGTCCGGCGAGGTGGGTGGGGGTGGACACCAGCTGCTTGAGTCCAAGATTGGCGAGGTTGTCGAGCAGGGTGCTGGTGTTGCGGTCGTTGTTGTTCTCCAGGTGGAAGTTGAGGTCCCCCAGGAGGATGTAGTCAGCGGAGGTGAGGGCCTGCGGGCTGACGAAGTCGGCGATGTCCTCGCTGAATTGAGTGCGTGGTCCCGGAGGTCGGTAGATCAGGGTGCCTCTGAGGGTGGTCTTCGGGTCTGTGTGGATCTGGAAATGCAGGTGTTCGGCGGTGGTAAGGGTGTTGTCGGTGTTGGTCGTGATACGGATGGTGTTCCTGTGGATGATGGCGATGCCTCCTCCCATCTGGTTGGCGGTGCGGTCCCTCCGGGTGATCTTGTATCCCTCTGGGATGGCGATGGCGATGTCGGGCGCTGAAGAGGCGTTCATCCAGGTCTCCGTGAGGAAGGCAACGTCAGGGGCTGTGGTGTCGAGGAGGTTCCAGAGTTCGATGGCGTGTCTGTGGACAGAGCGGGTGTTGAGCAGGATGCACTTGAGGTGGTTGCTGCTGGTGTTCGGCTTCGGCTTGGCGAGGCAGGTCCGGATGCAGGTGAACTTGCAGGCGTGGCAGCTGAAGGGTCCGTGGGTGCGTCGTGGGGTGGCTTGGTAGCATCCTGGGAGTCGACCGGTGTTGAGTGCGCTGAGGGTGGTGGCGGTGTACGTCAGGCGGGTGGGCCGGGTTCTTCTAGGGCCAGGGGTCCTGGCACTGGGCGCGGACCAGGCGCGGCCTTCGGCACACAGTCGGCGCGCCCGCTGCACGTTCGCACGGTCGCCATATATGGCGAAGTGCGTGGGGGGCGGAGCAGCTGGGAGGCGGGAGCGGGGAGGGAACAGAAGGAAAAAAGGGGCGGGGTTAGCGGCGGTGGCGGGAAGCGGGGAGGGAGGACGAAGGGCAGCGAAAACGGCCAAACAGGAAGGAAATGACAAAACTAATTACAAAACTATTACACAGGCAATACAGGAAGACTAAGAATAAACAATTTAAACAGCAAAAACAGCAAAACACAACAGGGGCAGGACAGGCAAGCACGGACCACGCCGCTCGAAGGCAGGGGGCGTGGTCACGCGGCGGCAGCGAGGCAGTCAGGCAGGGGGGCACGCACACGCAGCAGCTGGTGGCCGTGCGGCGCGGGGGTGTCCTAGAACTAGGTCACACTCACCTGCGTCGCACGGTCGCCATATATGGCCAAGTGCGCGGGGGGGCGGAGCAGCTGGGAGGCGGGAGCGGGGAGGGAACAGAAGGAAAAAAAGGGGCGGGGTTAGCGGCGGTGGCGGGAAGCGGGGAGGGAGGACGAAGGGCAGCGAAAACGGCCAAACAGGAAGGAAATGACAAAACTAATTACAAAACTGTTACACAGGCAATACAGGAAGACTAAGAATAAACAATTTAAACAGCAAAAACAGCAAAACACAACAGGGGCAGGACAGGCAAGCACGGACCACGCCGCTCGAAGGCAGGGGGCGTGGTCTCGCGGCGGCAGCGAGGCAGTCAGGCAGGGGGGCACACGCAGCAGCTGGTGGCTGTGCGGCGTGGGGGTGTCCTAGAACTAGGTCACACTCACCTGCGTCGCACGGTCGCCATATATGGCCAAGTGCGCGGGGGGGCGGAGCAGCTGGGAGGCAGGAGCGGGGAGGGAACAGAAGGAAAACAAAGGGCGGGGTTAGCGGCGGTGGCGGGAAGCGGGGAGGGAGGACGAAGGGCAGCGAAAACGGCCAAACAGGAAGGAAATGACAAAACTAATTACAAAACTGTTACACAGGCAATACAGGAAGACTAAGAATAAACAATTTAAACAGCAAAAACAGCAAAACACAACAGGGGCAGGACAGGCAAGCACGGACCACGCCGCTCGAAGGCAGGGGGCGTGGTCACGCGGCGGCAGCGAGGCAGTCAGGCAGGGGGGCACACGCAGCAGCTGGTGGCCGTGCGGCGCGGGGGTGTCCTAGAACTTTTCTGCCTCTCTAAACTATAAGGAAAAAATGTCAGGCTGTTACAGTAATTAATTATCACTTGCAAAACCACAGCGGTAAATGTGCTTTGAAATTGCCAATCAAAAATCGTTTTCTGCTGAGAATCACACCATGAGTCTGTGTGCACACAGGAATTTGTTGTCAGAGATTTAATTTGTGTTGGTCAGGTTCTGTAAGACTTGCATTCGTAGGAAAGGGGCAGCTTGTTTTCTTGAACTGTAATGGTTTGCATTCAGCAGAAATCACTATCTCACAAATGAGAGGCAAATGCTAACACATTTGAAAACAACAGGGTAGATTTTCCTTCCACTCCTGCCATGGGTGAGGTAGATCCTACATGTTCAAAACTCAAATTAACCCTTACCCAACATGTACTCTTACATACATCTGTGCAGTCTTCATGCAGTTATGCAAGCGTCCATGCAGATCTCTCTTGCACCTGACAATACACAGTCTCCAGAAGCACGCTCTTATCACACAGGCAGTAGCTTCTCCTGCACTCCCATGCTAAGTATTCAGCACTGTGTGGTATTTTAGATAGTAGTGTGTAACGCTGACACATTCAATGTCACCAAGGCTCATTTTCTTTGCTCTAGTCTAAACACTCACTCAGGTTCCACATGCTCATGCTCTCAAGTAGCAGTTAGGACATGTGCTCTTTTCTGCCTCTCTAAACTATTAGGTAAATGTGTCAGGCTGTTACAGTAATTATCACTTGCTCAACCACAGAAGTAAATGTGCTTTGAAATTGCCAATAAAATATTGTTTTCTGCCTAGAATCACACCATGAGTCTGTGTGCACGCAGGAATTGTTGTTAGAGATTTAATTTGTGTAGCTTTTATTGTGTAAGACTTGCAGTCGTAGGAAAGGGATAGCTCATATGATATGTTTTGAAAAGCTCATTAAAAATATAGTAATATATATAAATTAGATAAAGGTATTTTTTTTTTAGTTTCTTTCAGGTATTGCTGAACAAGACTGAAATAAATTAAAGATGCCTATAAAATCAAGAAAGAGAAAAGAACAGCAACAACATCTATATTTGAAGACAACTGGACAAAAAAAATTAGTTGAAGAACCTCATGTTGGAAAAAAGAAAAAGCCTTCTGGTAAGCAGACTAAGGATTTTTTTTTAAAATATCCTCAAGCAAAGAAAAAATGTAAAAAATATATCCACTGGAAATAGTGTTTCAAGTAGAAAACAACAAGACAATCGACAGAATATACTAAATGCTAATGTACAAACAGAAGTAAGAAAGAATGACTTGAAAAGAAAAATAGATTTTAAAAACATTCGTAGAAAAATGTTTGAGAGAAGAGTGATGTTCAATTTGCTAAAGGATGTGAAAAAATATAGGAAGAAAGCCAAATTTTATACGAAAAAAAAACATATTGAAACAATTGTTGCAAAGGCTTTGGAGTTAAAAAGGAAACTATTCATTTTAATTTTGAACAGGATCCGTACATTAGATAAATTAGTGAATTTAATGAAGTCAAAAAGAAAAAGAGAAGTGAAAAAAAAAACTTTTGTAAAGTGTTCTTAGGAGAATGGAAGCATAGTTCAAGTATTGAACCATTTTTCAATGAAGAGAGTTATCTTCAAAGTAATAGTTTGCTGCATGCAGTTGACACCAGTGGTCGAGCATATGAAGTTAAGAATGGTTGTGTAATGGAAAAGGGGAAAATGGTTCCAAGAAATGAGGAAGAAGTGTTAGCTGATGAGGTTATGGGGAGACGTCCTAAAGCCCCAGTGTACACTTGGAATTGTAGTAGTATTTGTAGTGTACGACAGGAATCTATTGATAAATTACGTGACTTTCTAAGAGAATATAGTAAAAAAAAGTGTTAAACAGAAGATGAAGGTGCTTCAAAGACTAGATCCATGCAGAGTGAGAGAGAATACTGGTTTGCAAGGACATTCTCTGGCTTGTCTTTCTAGGAAAGTTTGTCAAAGTGTTTTTCACCATTTTAGGATGCTGGCAGTTCATCATACTGAAATGAGAAAGTTTGTGAGAAGATTGTATTTTGCTAAAAGTCCAGCACTAAAGTTACATGAGTTGAATAGTGCTCTGTTCCGTGGATCTGTAACAGATGTCAAGAAGGTTTGTGAGGATATTGAGTTTTGTTACTTTGGTCCAGAGCAAGAAAGTGCAGGAAATGACACAGTTATTGAAGAAAATGTGGAAGAGAATGTAGAACCCACTGTTAGTAAAACATTTGAAGATCAAATGACAAAATTTACTATCATCTCTAATGAAAGACCAAATATTTGTTGTATTTGTTGCCGGAGAAGCCATTACAAAAATCAAACAAGGAATGTTGATCTCTATAAAAAAAGTGAAAAAGAAAATAATTATGAGTGGAAGGATTTTGCTACATATTTGTTTCTGGAAAATTGTTTTGATTTGGGTGAAGATCAGCATATTTGTAAATACTGTTATAAAAAGTTAGAAGAAAATAAAATGCCTGCTAGAGCTGTACATAATAATTTAGAATTGGTTGATATTCCTGCAGAACTTAGTGATTTAAATACGTATGAGTCTATACTCATTCAATGTGTCCATCCGTTTCAGATTATAGTTCGTATGGAGCCCAAAACAGGCAAATTACCTCCTACAGATTTACAAAGAGGTTTAAAAGGAAGAGTTGTCTATTTGCCATTAGATTTGAAAAAAAATATTGAAACAATTGATGCAGATAGTTTGGAAACTGAACCATTAGTTATTCTGGTTAATGGTGTACCTACAAAGAATAAGAAAATTTGTCAGGAGCTGGTGGATGTACGAAAAGAACAAAGAGCAAATTTATATTTGAAAAGAAATAATAAATGGTATGAATCAATTTATATGGAAGAAGATGAAGAAGATTTACTAGCAGACACAGGAATACCAACTGGGCAAATTGAAAAAGTGGATAAGTCAAAAGAAGAAGAAATTTATGAACATTTCAGCATACATCCTCTTCATTCTAAAGAAGTTATGGGAAACACTATTGATCTCTTTCAGATGAAAAAAGCAAAAGGAACTCCCGTGAGTGTATGGGAGGAGAGCTTGGAAGCTCGTTGTTTTCGCCAGCTGTTTCCTACAGGAAAAGGTGGACGATATGATGAACGTCCAGTACAGATTCCTGCTTCTGAGTATTGGACTACAAGATTATATGCAGAAGATCCAAGATTTCGTCAAAGTATTCCTTATTTGTTCCATCTTTTATTTGAAAGTGACTTATCAGCACTATCTTATGCAGTAAATCACATTTTGAAAACTGGAGTACATCTACATAATGTGTCTGCAAAGGATTTTCTGAACAAAGTGCAACAGCGAGATGATCATTTGGAAATTCAATTGATTAATCTGATGGCTTGTCAGCGTGGGACTAATGAATATTGGTACCGACGCCATGGAGAATTGAAATGTATGTTACAGAATTTAGGAACTCCTACATGGTTCCTTACCCTAAGCTGTGCAGAGTACGCTTGGGATGATTTACTGGATTTTCTTCGAGAGGCAAATTCAAATATTGAAAACATCCAATACAAGACAGCAGGAGAATTGTGCTCATTGGATCCGGTTAATGTTTGCAGATATTTCAATCATAGATTTGAGGGTATGATGTCCTTCATCTGCAATAAAAAAAATCCACCTCTTGGAGAAGTTGTGGATTTCTTTTGGAGAAAAGAGTACCAAGCAAGAGGTGCTCCTCATATTCATATGCTGTTGTGGATCATGGATGCCCCAAAATTTGGAACAGATTCTGATGATGCAGTTTTATCTTTCATTGAAGGATATGCAACATGTGCTATACCTAAAAGCACAGAAGAAAAAAACTTAAAAGAGCAAGTTTTACGTTTCCAAAGTCATAGGTGTGGAAAATACTGTTGACGAAAGTACAAGAGTAAAGATAAATTCTACACAAAATGTCAATTTGGATTTCCACGACCTGTTCTTTCAAAAGGAAGAGTAAACAGTTTTATGTCAGCTGTGCGACATACTATTACAAGAAAATCGCCTAAGAATACCTACAACCTAAGAAGAAAAGAAGAGTCAAAATATGACTACAACCCAGTCATTTTATCCACGTGGAATGCTAACATGGATATTCAGTATGTAGCTGACAGTTCTATTGCTGTTGCAAAGTATGTCACATCTTACATCACTAAATCTGAGAAAACGGAATTGAAAGAAATGTGGGAAGAGATTTCTCACGAGAAGACTGTCAGTAAAAAGCTATACAGTTTCAGTTTAAAGATGTTATCGCATCGAGAAATTGGATCCTACGAATGCTCAGATAGGTTATCATCTGCAAGTCTGTACTCCAAATCCAGAAGAATAATTTGGGTAAGTTTAGGCCTTGCAGGAATGCGAAATCGGGTACTGAAATCTATTCGATTAATTGAATATTTAGCAGAGTACGAACCTGAAATTACAGACATTTTAAGAACAAACATGTTGAACACATATTACCCAAAGAGAAGTCATCATCTTGAGAACATGTGTCTTTATGAAGTGCTGCAGAACTACATTTATAAACGGGATGCCACAGAAGACATCAACAATGGAAAATATAAAGTCATTGGTGAGGAAGGATGTTTGGTAAAACAAACAAAAGGAAGTTTGATTAATCACAAAAAGCTGAGTTGCGACACTACTGACAAGAAGGAATTTTACCACTTAGCACTTTTACAGTTGTTTAAACCATGGCGCTCAGAGGATGAATTACTTGGACATTTTCAAAGCTATGAAGATTCCTTTAATGCATGCAAAGATACCATAGAATGCAGTACTTTCACAACTTATGTACAAATGTTAAATGAAGAAATTGAACAAGAAGCAACAATTGCAGCTGAAGTAGCTAGAGATAGTTCTCAAGACAGTCAAAGTTCTGGGACACTCAGTCAAGATCCCCTAGGACAACCAATCATAGAAAATGAAGCTGCCATAGCCATGACTGAAGTGGAAACAGCTATGAATCAAGCTCAGGAAGATTTAATAAACTTACCAAATTTGGAACAGCAACTGAATGATGAACAACAACATATTTATGAGGAAGTCACAAAACAAATTGATCATGGATTACTACATGAAAATAAAGAGTGCTCATGCACATCATTTGAACCAATCAGAATGTATGTGAGTGGACAAGCTGGAACTGGAAAAAGTTTCTTGATTAAAGTAATTAGAAGCTACCTACAGAAAAAAACGGATTCAACTTTGTCTTGTGTTGTTACTGCTCCAACTGGGTTAGCAGCATATAACATAAAAGGAATTACCCTCCATCGTCTGCTAATGTTACCAGTAGAGCATGAGAACAAAATACAATACCACAAGCTAACAGGAGAAGCATGTTTTGAAGTTTCAAGAGTATTGAAAAAAAAGTTCTCATTATTGATGAGGTAAGCATGGTATCAAACTTGATTTAATTTGTGTAGCTTTTATTGTGTAAGACTTGCAGTCGTAGGAAAGGGATAGCTCATATGATATGTTTTGAAAAGCTCATTAAAAATATAGTAATATATATAAATTAGATAAAGGTATTTTTTTTTAGTTTCTTTCAGGTATTGCTGAACAAGACTGAAATAAATTAAAGATGCCTATAAAATCAAGAAAGAGAAAAGAACAGCAACAACATCTATATTTGAAGACAACTGGACAAAAAAAAATTAGTTGAAGAACCTCATGTTGGAAAAAAGAAAAAGCCTTCTGGTAAGCAGACTAAGGATTTTTTTTAAAAATATCCTCAAGCAAAGAAAAAATGTAAAAAATATATCCACTGGAAATAGTGTTTCAAGTAGAAAACAACAAGACAATCGACAGAATATACTAAATGCTAATGTACAAACAGAAGTAAGAAAGAATGACTTGAAAAGAAAAATAGATTTTAAAAACATTCGTAGAAAAATGTTTGAGAGAAGAGTGATGTTCAATTTGCTAAAGGATGTGAAAAAATATAGGAAGAAAGCCAAATTTTATACGAAAAAAAACATATTGAAACAATTGTTGCAAAGGCTTTGGAGTTAAAAAGGAAACTATTCATTTTAATTTTGAACAGGATCCGTACATTAGATAAATTAGTGAATTTAATGAAGTCAAAAAGAAAAAGAAAAAGAAAAGTGAAAAAAAAAACTTTTGTAAAGTGTTCTTAGGAGAATGGAAGCATAGTTCAAGTATTGAACCATTTTTCAATGAAGAGAGTTATCTTCAAAGTAATAGTTTGCTGCATGCAGTTGACACCAGTGGTCGAGCATATGAAGTTAAGAATGGTTGTGTAATGGAAAAGGGGAAAATGGTTCCAAGAAATGAGGAAGAAGTGTTAGCTGATGAGGTTATGGGGAGACGTCCTAAAGCCCCAGTGTACACTTGGAATTGTAGTAGTATTTGTAGTGTACGACAGGAATCTATTGATAAATTACGTGACTTTCTAAGAGAATATAGTAAAAAAAAGTGTTAAACAGAAGATGAAGGTGCTTCAAAGACTAGATCCATGCAGAGTGAGAGAGAATACTGGTTTGCAAGGACATTCTCTGGCTTGTCTTTCTAGGAAAGTTTGTCAAAGTGTTTTTCACCATTTTAGGATGCTGGCAGTTCATCATACTGAAATGAGAAAGTTTGTGAGAAGATTGTATTTTGCTAAAAGTCCAGCACTAAAGTTACATGAGTTGAATAGTGCTCTGTTCCGTGGATCTGTAACAGATGTCAAGAAGGTTTGTGAGGATATTGAGTTTTGTTACTTTGGTCCAGAGCAAGAAAGTGCAGGAAATGACACAGTTATTGAAGAAAATGTGGAAGAGAATGTAGAACCCACTGTTAGTAAAACATTTGAAGATCAAATGACAAAATTTACTATCATCTCTAATGAAAGACCAAATATTTGTTGTATTTGTTGCCGGAGAAGCCATTACAAAAATCAAACAAGGAATGTTGATCTCTATAAAAAAAGTGAAAAAGAAAATAATTATGAGTGGAAGGATTTTGCTACATATTTGTTTCTGGAAAATTGTTTTGATTTGGGTGAAGATCAGCATATTTGTAAATACTGTTATAAAAAGTTAGAAGAAAATAAAATGCCTGCTAGAGCTGTACATAATAATTTAGAATTGGTTGATATTCCTGCAGAACTTAGTGATTTAAATACGTATGAGTCTATACTCATTCAATGTGTCCATCCGTTTCAGATTATAGTTCGTATGGAGCCCAAAACAGGCAAATTACCTCCTACAGATTTACAAAGAGGTTTAAAAGGAAGAGTTGTCTATTTGCCATTAGATTTGAAAAAAAATATTGAAACAATTGATGCAGATAGTTTGGAAACTGAACCATTAGTTATTCTGGTTAATGGTGTACCTACAAAGAATAAGAAAATTTGTCAGGAGCTGGTGGATGTACGAAAAGAACAAAGAGCAAATTTATATTTGAAAAGAAATAATAAATGGTATGAATCAATTTATATGGAAGAAGATGAAGAAGATTTACTAGCAGACACAGGAATACCAACTGGGCAAATTGAAAAAGTGGATAAGTCAAAAGAAGAAGAAATTTATTAACATTTCAGCATACATCCTCTTCATTCTAAAGAAGTTATGGGAAACACTATTGATTTCTTTCAGATGAAAAAAGCAAAAGGAACTCCCGTGAGTGTATGGGAGGAGAGCTTGGAAGCTCGTTGTTTTCGCTAGCTGTTTCCTACAGGAAAAGGTGGACGATATGATGAACGTCCAGTACAGATTCCTGCTTCTGAGTATTGGACTACAAGATTATATGCAGAAGATCCAAGATTTCGTCAAAGTATTCCTTATTTGTTCCATCTTTTATTTGAAAGTGACTTATCAGCACTATCTTATGCAGTAAATCACATTTTGAAAACTGGAGTACATCTACATAATGTGTCTGCAAAGGATTTTCTGAACAAAGTGCAACAGCGAGATGATCATTTGGAAATTCAATTGATTAATCTGATGGCTTGTCAGCGTGGGACTAATGAATATTGGTACCGACGCCATGGAGAATTGAAATGTATGTTACAGAATTTAGGAACTCCTACATGGTTCCTTACCCTAAGCTGTGCAGAGTACGCTTGGGATGATTTACTGGATTTTCTTCGAGAGGCAAATTCAAATATTGAAAACATCCAATACAAGACAGCAGGAGAATTGTGCTCATTGGATCTGGTTAATGTTTGCAGATATTTCAATCATAGATTTGAGGGTATGATGTCCTTCATCTGCAATAAAAAAAATCCACCTCTTGGAGAAGTTGTGGATTTCTTTTGGAGAAAAGAGTACCAAGCAAGAGGTGCTCCTCATATTCATATGCTGTTGTGGATCATGGATGCCCCAAAATTTGGAACAGATTCTGATGATGCAGTTTTATCTTTCATTGAAGGATATGCAACATGTGCTATACCTAAAAGCACAGAAGAAAAAAACTTAAAAGAGCAAGTTTTACGTTTCCAAAGTCATAGGTGTGGAAAATACTGTTGACGAAAGTACAAGAGTAAAGATAAATTCTACACAAAATGTCAATTTGGATTTCCACGACCTGTTCTTTCAAAAGGAAGAGTAAACAGTTTTATGTCAGCTGTGCGACATACTATTACAAGAAAATCGCCTAAGAATACCTACAACCTAAGAAGAAAAGAAGAGTCAAAATATGACTACAACCCAGTCATTTTATCCACGTGGAATGCTAACATGGATATTCAGTATGTAGCTGACAGTTCTATTGCTGTTGCAAAGTATGTCACATCTTACATCACTAAATCTGAGAAAACGGAATTGAAAGAAATGTGGGAAGAGATTTCTCACGAGAAGACTGTCAGTAAAAAGCTATACAGTTTCAGTTTAAAGATGTTATCGCATCGAGAAATTGGATCCTACGAATGCTCAGATAGGTTATCATCTGCAAGTCTGTACTCCAAATCCAGAAGAATAATTTGGGTAAGTTTAGGCCTTGCAGGAATGCGAAATCGGGTACTGAAATCTATTCGATTAATTGAATATTTAGCAGAGTACGAACCTGAAATTACAGACATTTTAAGAACAAACATGTTGAACACATATTACCCAAAGAGAAGTCATCATCTTGAGAACATGTGTCTTTATGAAGTGCTGCAGAACTACATTTATAAACGGGATGCCACAGAAGACATCAACAATGGAAAATATAAAGTCATTGGTGAGGAAGGATGTTTGGTAAAACAAACAAAAGGAAGTTTGATTAATCACAGAAAGCTGAGTTGCGACACTACTGACAAGAAGGAATTTTACCACTTAGCACTTTTACAGTTGTTTAAACCATGGCGCTCAGAGGATGAATTACTTGGACATTTTCAAAGCTATGAAGATTCCTTTAATGCATGCAAAGATACCATAGAATGCAGTACTTTCACAACTTATGTACAAATGTTAAATGAAGAAATTGAACAAGAAGCAACAATTGCAGCTGAAGTAGCTAGAGATAGTTCTCAAGACAGTCAAAGTTCTGGGACACTCAGTCAAGATCCCCTAGGACAACCAATCATAGAAAATGAAGCTGCCATAGCCATGACTGAAGTGGAAACAGCTATGAATCAAGCTCAGGAAGATTTAATAAACTTACCAAATTTGGAACAGCAACTGAATGATGAACAACAACATATTTATGAGGAAGTCACAAAACAAATTGATCATGGATTACTACATGAAAATAAAGACTGCTCATGCACATCATTTGAACCAATCAGAATGTATGTGAGTGGACAAGCTGGAACTGGAAAAAGTTTCTTGATTAAAGTAATTAGAAGCTACCTACAGAAAAAAACGGATTCAACTTTGTCTTGTGTTGTTACTGCTCCAACTGGGTTAGCAGCATATAACATAAAAGGAATTACCCTCCATCGTCTGCTAATGTTACCAGTAGAGCATGAGAACAAAATACAATACCACAAGCTAACAGGAGAAGCATGTTTTGAAGTTTCAAGAGTATTGAAAAAAAAGTTCTCATTATTGATGAGGTAAGCATGGTATCAAACTTAATGCTTGCCTTTGTGCATTTAAGAATGCAGCAAATTCTAAAGACAAACTATGACGTGCTATTTGGAGGAAAACATGTTATAGTTTTTGGA
This sequence comes from Triturus cristatus, assembly GCF_964204655.1. Taxonomy (NCBI): domain Eukaryota; kingdom Metazoa; phylum Chordata; class Amphibia; order Caudata; family Salamandridae; genus Triturus; species Triturus cristatus. Next base: position 946,696,717 of record NC_140582.1, read on the forward strand.
GATCTACTGCAGCTCACACCAGTTAAAGGACAACCAGTATTTCGTACTCTTACACATGAAGACACGAAAAAGTCGTTAGGAAGTATAGGTAATGTGAATATTTGGACATACTTTCAGTACAAAGAACTCATTACCAATATGCGGCAAGCAAATGATGATGATCATGCAAGTATTCTCAAAGATATCAGAATTGGACTACTCACAGAACATGGAAGAAAAGCTTTACAGAGTCGATTGCTATGTAATTTGTTTCCAACAGAACAAATAGTTCCAGAGAAAATATACAAGAAAAGTGCAGGAAAAAATACTGTAATCTGCTTAATGCCAACACTACATGAATGCTCTATATTCAATCAAGAACTTTTGAAATTGGAAAATGAAGAGATTGTTAAACTGGAAGCTGTGGATAAAATACAACATGAAGGAATAACTATTCTATTGACAAGCAAATTGACAACTAAATTGGATTCTCTAGAGAAAAACATCTCAAACAGCTGGTTTAGAAAAGAATCTTTATGTATGTCTGAACGGTCGAGTAATTTTAAGACGTAATTTGGATGTAGAAAAAGGTTTAGTGAACGGAGCTATGGGTAAAGTTGTGGGTTTTGTTAATTACCAGAAAAAAGATGGAATTGAATTTTTAAAAATAAAATTTGATCAGATTGAAGAGGTTAAAGACATTAGTCGTTGTTCTGTTCGTTTCTTGCTTGTGAAAGACTTATATGTACGTAGGAAGCAGTTTCCGTTTTCTCTAGCATATGCTGTAACTATTCACAAATCTCAAGGATTAACTGTAGATAGTGCTCTTGTAAACATTGGATCTAGTGTGTTTAAAGAAGGTATGGCATATGTTGCTTTGTCACGCATGAAAAAATTATCTGGTTTATTCATGATAGACTTTGATGAGTCAAAAGTTAGTGCTGATGCAAACTGTGTAAAGGAATATAATAGATTAAGAAGAAGCTATGCTCCTCATTTAGGTCAGTATCCTGTGTTTGAAAAACGTGTTGTTTGTCGGAAAAGGAGTATTGATACAGATGTAATGAGGATGTACAGAAGAGAAAACAAAAGGAGAGTGATGTGATTGCAAGCAAAAAGAAAAAAGGACAATGTTGAAGAGGTTGTTGGCTGTCATTTTGAAAATAGCTCTGGTGTCAACTGCTACGCTAATGTAGTGCTGAATGTTGTATTTTATCTTGAAAGTTTGCAAGAGCAGATAATACTAAATCATGAAAAAAGATTCTGTTCTCTGCTGAGTTTTCTTTATGAGAAGCTGAGTAATGATAAAACTAAAATAGAAAGTGCTTCTGATGTTAGAAATCTTTTAGATGTATGTTCAGGATGTACACAGTTTACTCAAAATGTCCAGCAAGATGCACAGGAATTCTTAATGTATATGCTTATGGTACTGGAAGATGAAGGGGTAGAAATAGAAAATATGTTTGGTCTCTCTTATAAATGGGAACATAGTTGTGAAAACTGTTTGAACACATGCAGCTCTAATGTTGATTCTGAAAGGTTCATATATTTAACATTACCAGAGAGTAAATCAGTGACTTTTAGTAAATTAGTTAAAGATGCAAATCACAACATGGAATGTTCTCAATGTAAGTCAGAAATGTTATCAACGTTATTTTTAAAGAAATATGGACAGTATGTAATTTTAATGATGCAACGTTGTAGAGCTGATGGAACAAAATTGCACACTTTAATAATGAAGTTTACAGGAAATCAATTATCAATATCAGGAAAAACTTTTGTTGCAGTTGCAATAATTTTCCATGATGGACCTTCTATAACTTCTGGTCATTACACAGTTTACCTAAAATGTGAAAAAGGCTGGACACTGTGTAGTGATTCACAATTGATTTTCAAGCAACGGTTGCCTGCAGAATTACTAAATTCCTACTTAATTTTTCTAAAACCCAAATTTTAGATACAAATTGCAGAATTTGAAGAAACCATTATTTCGATTTTATAGGATTACCATTGGATATTTCACCAAAAAAGAATTTAAAAATTACCATTTGGCCTCATGGAAAGGTAACTGTTTCTATTGTGGACTTCTTTGACAGATATTATTTTGGTGTATGAGCTTAAGCAACCAAATTTACAGACGTTATTTATTGCAAATAGTTATTGTTCTTAGATGATTTTTTTAATATATATGTTACATTTCTATCAAGGTATGTTTTACTGAGTAGAGATTCAGGGCTTTTTTTAAAGAATCTTTCAGATTGTTAATTGTTTTGCCCGCTGTTAAGTGATGAATGCAATTGATTTCACAATTTGCAGTGAAATTCAATATATTCTGAAAACAGCAAAGAAAGGGCAAAAAAATACTTTGTTAAAAATGAAAATATGTGTACTGTATTCTAAAATGTATTGTTAAATATTAATACTTGTTTTCTATTTTTTTCAGATCGAGAAAGAAAATTTGGGAAATGTAATTCTTTTTTCTAGCAATTAAAAAAAACATTTATTTATAATTAAGTTATTTTGTTAGTCAGGTAAGTTAGAAATATCTGTATTTCTCACCCCTTCACATTCATGCTCCCTTTTCTTCACTTCTCACTCTGCTTTTCTCATTTCCCTTCTCTCTCTCTTCTTTCTTTACTGCTCTTTCGTAACTCCCTCACTCCTTCTATACTACTCCCCTAGGTTTACTGCCTCCATCACTACTTTTTGAACCATGTATCTCTCCCTGTCTCCATGTGTCTCAGTCATTCTAACTGCCTTACTCCTTCTTAGTTTCTTGCTCTCTGTCTCTGTTTCTGTCTCTCTCCCTTTGTCTGTCTTACCCTTAATTTGCTTAGCATCTCTGGGGAAAATTAACAAGGCCCCTGCGCCACCACTATGTCACTTTTCATAACGTACTGGTGGCGCAGAGAGCTCCTCCATATTTACAAGGAGAGGAAAACCCACCCTGCGTCACTTTTCCTTTCCACATAAATACAGCCACTTCACACGCAGCACTGTGCGTTGAAGGGGCGTTCCATGGGTGTTGTTGTGGGTGTTCCCACACAACACTCAAAGAACTACACACATCTCAAGGTTTACGAGAAATCGTAACTCCGGAGATGCGTGTGAATCCTACAGTGCGCACACCGTGCGCGCACGGTGCGCGCACGGCGGGAAAAAAAAAAAAAAAAGAATAAAAAAAAAAAAGTGTTTAGATGTTAGGTGGCTCTAAAAAGAGCCGTTGTGTTAATAGAGGGACAGAGGAAAAAAAAGACATGGCAAAATTTATAGGGTGTCACACGTGTGTTGCTGTATCTTCCTCTCAATTAGCGGAATGCTGGTGTCCGCATAACAGATCAGAGCATGACACGAGTTGCACCGCACATGCACCCTCTCAAACAGAGGGTGTATATCCAGAGGTACTGAAGAAGGTGAAGCTGCCACCGCAGATGAAGTGCTCTGCTGAGCTGCCGATGATGTGCTCGGCTGAGCTGCTGCGGATGTGCTCGGCTGAGCTGCTGGAGGGTTTTCTCTAGCAGCTCAAGCATAAGCCACAGGATGTACATCTCTAACGTGCCTGATCATAGTGAAGATACTAAAAGAGTACTTCTTATTAGGATCTCCTCTAGATAAGACACGATTACAAAGAATGCAGGTGACTTTGGGAGCATTCACTTTCTTCTGCCCCTGTGGAAATGTAAAATATTGCCAGATAAAAGAATCTTTCTGTTTCCTCTGTCTCTGTCTGAAAAGGCTCTCCTGCTCACTCCCAGAAGATGACTGCTGCTCTGCCATTCTGAAGTACTGAAGTACTAGAAAAGCTGCTCAGCTCCTTCTCCCAGGGAATCAGAAGTAATAATGAGGGGAATGGGTGTGGTTTTGGAAATTTCTGTAACTGAAACTAATATAAACCCATGAAAAATGTTGTTTCTTGATCACTTGAATTACCGTGCGCGCACCGTGCGCTTATGGTGCGCGCACGGAACAAGCATGCATGCGCGTACGTAAGACGCGCACATGCGCGTAAGGAGCACACGTGTACCACGCACGCGCGCATGCGCGAAATGAGCACATGCGCATGCGAGTACAGAGCACACGCGTACGCATCGCGCATGAAGTAGGCATGCGTACGTAAATCACATACGCATGCGCACACGGAGCACGTACGCATGCAAACCACGTGCGCGCACTGTACGCGTACCATACCGTGCGCGCACCGTAAGCGTACAGTGCGCGCACGGTCAAAAACCCTTAAAAAAAACAACAACAATGTTTATAGGTTTGTAAAGATATTAACTATGCTACAAAAAGGTGAGCCATTCCATATTGCAGGATGCAGTAAATCTATAATTATATACATAGGTAGCATATTGTAAAATAAATTCATAAATTAGCAGTTAAAAAACCTTTGAAATTCACAGAAAATCCATAGGTTTCACACACGTTATAGTTAGGAATTAGCATTTAAAACACCTTGCAAATTCACTGAAAAAACCATAGGTTTCACACACGTTATAGTTAGCTGGACATTTCACTCGTACAAAACCAATGAAATTCCCCCGTTATAGTTAGTTCAGCTAACTATAACTCGCGCGCCTGCAATCCACTGCTTATGACGTCACATATTACATCACTCATGACATGGTCAGTGACATCACTCATAACATCACTGATGACATCTCAAATGACATCACTCATGACATCACTGATGACATCATCCATGTGATAAATTAGTGCATCTTCTCACACCCTAATATAACCTTTGATACACCGACTCAAAATTACAGAGTTCAATTTTCAAAACCATACATACTCCAATACCAATAACTACATACCCACTTATTAACTGTTAGGTCTACATACACCTCCACTCATTCACCTGTACAGTCACTCATACTTACAGTCACTCCATACAAGACTATCATATGCATTTATACACCTATATAGACACTCACACACCGCCAATCATCCATCGAGGTACTGACACACCTAGTCAGTCGTACAAGTAATTAAACACAGTCCGATTTACTCACCTATACAGTTAAACACACTCAAGTTCACTTACTCATAAAAATAGTATCACATTCTTACACTCTTATAGAATCATTGATACAAGCACACAATCATCCATACAGTCACAATCATACACTCTCACATCTACCCACTTATATACTCTTACACGCATATATACTGCCTATCACATATGTAGTTAGTCACAAATGTACCACTGAGATATACATTCAATCCCTAACACACCCATACATACACTCACTCAAACATACAGTCCATCACAGATGCACTGTTAACCATGCACCCATAGAATCACCCACTCACACATCTATGCACAGTCACACACACCCTACCCACACAAACACTCAGGAACCCATACAGATACTGAGACAAGCAATCAATACCTCATATAGACACTTAAATAGGTATTCACAAAACCATGCAACCACTTATACAACAACATACAGACACATACAAACATTTACACAGTTTAGTCACTAGTCTGCAGTAAGATACATTTAATTACTCACTTATAGAGTTAGTTACGCACCACAGAAAATCATCCATTTACACACTTGTACACCCACTCATTCTTCAACAGGCCTTTCCCTATATATATTAAACATATTAAAATTGTTCAGAAACACATACTCAATGGATGATGTCATCAGTGATGTCATCAGTGATGTCATTTGAGATGTCATCAGTGATGTCACTGACCATGTCATGAGTGATGTAATATGTGACGTCATCAGCAGTGGATTGCGGGCGCGCCAGTTATAGTTAGCTGAACTAACTATAACGGGGGAATTTCATTGGTTTTGTACGAGTGAAATGTCCAGCTAACTATAACATGTGTGAAACCTATGGTTTTTTCAGTGACTATATATATATATATATATATATATACATATACATATATATACATATACATATATATATGTATATATATATATATATATATATATTCACTTAAAAAACCATAGGTTTCACACATGTTATGGTTGGCTGGACATTTCACTCGTAAAAAACCATTGAAATTCCCCCGTTATAGTTATTTCAGATAACTATAACTCGCGCGCCCGCAATCCACTGCTGATGACGTCACTTATTACATCACTCATGACATGGTCAGTGGCATCACTCATGACATCACTGATGACATCATCCTTGTGATAGAGTGGCGGTCGCGCGAGTTATAGTTATCTGAACTAACTATAACGGGGCAATTTCAATGGTTTTTTACGAGTGAAATGTCCAGCTAACTATAACATGTGTGAAACCTATGGTTTTTTAAGTGAATTTGCAAGGTTTTTTAAATGCTAATTCCTAACTATAACGTGTGTGAAACCTATGGTTTTTTAAGTGAATTTGTAAGGTTTCTTTAAATGCTAAGTTATGTATCTTTTATTATATTTTTTATATATTTATTTTACAATAATCTACCTATGTATATAGTTATAGATTGACTGTATCCTGTAATATGGAATGGCTCGTTTAAAATTTTTTTTTTTTTTAAAGGTTTTTCACCATGCGCGCATGGTGCACGCACCCTGCGCGCACCCCGCGATTTTTTGAAAAAAAAAATAAAATGTTTTTTTCAACCTTCGGGGTCCTTCAGGGACCCCCTGACAAAGGCTAGGGCGTCAGGAACTCTCTACCCTGCCCCCTTTTCACGTTCTCCACCTTTCTTTTTCACTGTCACACACAAAATGGCGGCTGACACTTCCTGATTTCGACCGATTCGAATGTTGACTGACATGTAACCACCAATCAGAATTACGCTCGCGCACATTATGGTGCGTGCACCGTGCATGCACGGTGCGCGCTTATAGATATTTATGTGCTTTTAAACGCAATTTTCTCAGGAACTATTGAACAGATTGACACCATATATGCTAAAGGCACATGCCTGACCTGAGGACTACCTCTTTGCCAAATTTCAAGTAATTCTGTTCAGCCGTTCGGGCTGTACCTTCGACTAAAGGTCCTATGGGAAAATGCATGGGGAAAACGTGTTTTGGGACCCCCCTTTTTCTCAGCCCCCGCTTGACAAATCACCCCGAGACTTTCAGGGTAGGAGCTGAGTGGAGCGCCCCATTAGTTTTGAAAATTTCGCGAGGATTCGTCAACCGGCGCCAAAGTTATTCAAAATAGAATTTTCAGATTTCCTATGGAAACACGGTCCTAACTATAACTATCTACTGGCGACCGCCAGTAGATAATATTCACTGAAAAAAACATAGGTTTGAGGCATGTTATAGTTAGAAATTAGCATTTAAAAAACCTTAGAAATTCACTGAAAACACTGTAGGTTTCAGGGATGTTGTAGTTGGTTGGACATTTCACTGGCCATTACCAAATTATGGGGGAGGAGGCCCACATGGGTGTGTATATATATATTTATATTTATATATATATATATATATTACCTACTGGCGGTCGCCAGTAGGTAGTTATAGTTAGGACCCTGTTTCCATAGGAAATCCGCAACATTCTATTTGGAATAACTTTGGCGCCGGTCGACGAATCCTCACGAATTTCTCAAAATAGGTGGGGCGCTATGCTCCGCTCCTACCCTGAAAGTCTCGGGGGGATTCGTCAAGCGGGGGCTGAGATAAAAGGGGGTCCCAAAACGCGTTTTTCCCATGCATTTTTCCATAGGACCTTTAGACAGGGCTACAGCCCGAACGGCTGAACAGAATTACTAGAAATTTGGCAGAGAGGTAGTCCTCAGGTCAAGGAAGTGCCTTTTGTAGGTTTGGTGTAAATCTGTTCAGTAGATTCTGAGAAAATAGCCTTTAAATCAATATATATATCTGAGCCAGCTTACGGTACGCTTACCGTAAGCTTACCGTACGCGTACGGTGGCGTGCGCGAGCGCGATTCTGATTGGCTGTTAGATCTTAGTAAACATTCGAATCGGCCGAAACCAGGAAGCGGCGGCCGCCATTTTGTGTATTTCACTCCGGTAAAAAAGAGTGATATCTTGAAAAGGGGGCAAGGGAGAGAGTTACAGACCCCCTAACATTTGTAAGGGGGTCAAAGAAGGACAGAAAAGTACAAAGGAAACATTTATTGATTTTAAAAAAAATCACGGGGTACGCGTACGGTAAGCTTACGGTAAGCGTACGGTAAAAAAAAAATACAAAAAAGAAATGAAATTCAGATTTAAGTGTTTAGATATTAGGGGGCTCTAAAAAGAGCCGTTGTGTTTATTAAGTGATTTTTTTGTGGTACCTACAAGTAAGTACCGATGCAGAGTCTAAGGTTCAAGAGGAAGACTCTGTTCCCTTCATCATTGAAGTGCACACCATCTCCTCTATAAATGTCTTGCATGTCGTAACGCAAGTTGTTGTGGTAAATGGAACCCATACCATAGTCACGGAGGAAAGCAGAAACAGATTTGTTGACGTGCTTTCTTGCTTTGTCAATCTGCGGACAGAAATGATTGGACCAGTTCCATTTTTGCCTTTGGCATATGTTAGAAAACACAAAGGCAGTTTTAGGGAAAAGTGAAAACAGTTGTGCAAAGGTGTCCTTCATAAGCATTTCCAGACCTACCCCAGTCAAAGTGCCTAGGTCATTGCCACCACAGTGCACTATTATGAGGTCAGGGTATTGGATTTGCATGAAGGATTTCACCAATGGCATCAATTGGTGCCACTTTAACCCTCTCTGACCAATCCATTTAATGTCTACATTTGGCAAAGCAAGGTCTCTCACCATACCTGTTTTCTCTGCAAACTTTTCACTCCAGAAGACATAGCTGTGCCCTACAATCCACACTGTGAACATCTTCAAAGGAGAACTGGATGCACTCAGGAGGTGTCTTTCAGTAGAATGGCAATATGAAAAGAAAGACAGTTTGGAAATGGAGGCATACATATTTTTTTCAAAACAAAAATAACTGATTGGCTGTTTCATACCATTCTAGAATAAAAACTAGGCTGTATGTGTAAATTAATAGAAGCATGTTTTGTATTGGTAAAAAAAAATGTGTTACCAAAGAACAGTACTATGGATTTGCTGTTAGGTTTGAAAAGTCAAGCACTCTTGCTCTGTGGAATTGAAACATTGTGTGGCGAACTTCTGACCTAACTCCACACAGCAGTGTTCCATGAGCTGTTGCTATGGTAGCAGGCAGAAGTCAAGTTGGGGGAAGGGTACTAGGCAGAAGTCAAGTTGGGGGCAGGGTACTTTTGGAAAAGGGTTGGTTTTCAACCAATAGAAATGTGTGATTACATTTGAAAAAAAGGGGGAAGCACTGAGATTTGAAACTTACATGTATATGTGTGGAAAAATAGAGGGAAAGTTTGCCATTATCTGGTTCTGCTGAGAGGAGAGAGGTGTAGAGAACAGAGATCCTGGCTCTGATAATCTGCTGTTTGAGTGCCACATTTCTTTCACAACTAACTAATGTAAAAGGTGAGGTTAGAGTTTGAGAGGGGATGTATATGGTAAATTAAGAAATGAAAAATAGAAATGTAATTCTTTTTGTTGAAGTTGCGTTTATTATTTTCTGTTTTGGGAGAAATTTAAATGTGAGGAACATGTAAAATAATATGGACTATGTTTTCACGATAAATTAAGGTGTATTGGTATAAAAAATGAATAGTTTAAGGGTTTGAGGTTGGACTCAGTAATGCAAATACATTCAGCATCACTAAGGCTGGTTGCCCTTGGTGGAATGTAGGCAGTCACCCAGGTTACACATGTTGGGAAATATAGGCAGAGATTTATTGTGTACAACTCTGGTAATTTTATATTTGCATTAGTAGGAAAAAGGGGGAGCGATTTTTTGGTGCAGAAGCAGACTCTTAGCACACACCCAGCTCATTTCCATGTATAATCATGCACAGTATTTACAAGCGAGTGGGTTTTGAGGTTTCAGTCTGTAATGCAAAGACATTCAGCATCACTAAGGCTGGTTGCCCTTGCTGGAGTGTAGGCAGTCCCCCAGGATACACATGGTGGTGGTCTGAAAAAGCAGTCTGGACATGGGCTTTTTAAAAAAATCTGAAAAGTGGATTCATAATGTGTCAGTCTGTAAAAGTGATTAACACTTGCCAAAAAAAAAGAGCAGTAAGTGTGCATTCAAATTGGCAAAGAAATTTCGTTTTGTGACTAATGTGAAAACATGACTCTGTGTGCAAATAGGAATTACAGGCAGAGATTTATTGCGTTTTGCTCTGGTGATTTCACAGTTGCATTAGTAGGAAAAAGGGGGAGCGATTTTTTGGTGCAGAAGCAGACTCTTAGCACACACCCAGCTCCTTTCCATGTATAATCATGCACAGTATTTACAAGCGAGTGGGTTTTGAGGTTTCAGTCTGTAATGCAAAGACATTCAGCATCACTAAGGCTGGTTGCCCTTGCTGGAGTGTAGGCAGTCACCCAGGATACACATGGTGGTGGTCTGAAAAAGCAGTCTGGACATGGGCTTTTTAAAAAAATCTGAAAAGTGGATTCATAATGTGTCAGTCTGTAAAAGTGATTATCACTTGCCAAAAAAAAAGAGCAGTAAGTGTGCATTCAAATTGGCAAAGAAATTTCGTTTTGTGACTAATGTGAAAACATGACTCTGTGTGCAAATAGGAATTACAGGCAGAGATTTATTGCGTTTTGCTCTGGTGATTTCACAGTTGCATTAGTAGGAAAAAGGGGGAGCGATTTTTTGGTGCAGAAGCAGACTCTTAGCACACACCCAGCTCCTTTCCATGTATAATCATGCACAGTATTTACAAGCGAGTGGGTTTTGAGGTTTCAGTCTGTAATGCAAAGACATTCAGCATCACTAAGGCTGGTTGCCCTTGCTGGAGTGTAGGCAGTCACCCAGGATACACATGGTGGTGGTCTGAAAAAGCAGTCTGGACATGGGCTTTTTAAAAAAATCTGAAAAGTGGATTCATAATGTGTCAGTCTGTAAAAGTGATTAACACTTGCCAAAAAAAAAGAGCAGTAAGTGTGCATTCAAATTGGCAAAGAAATTTCGTTTTGTGACTAATGTGAAAACATGACTCTGTGTGCAAATAGGAATTACAGGCAGAGATTTATTGCGTTTTGCTCTGGTGATTTCACAGTTGCATTAGTAGGAAAAAGGGGGAGCGATTTTTTGGTGCAGAAGCAGACTCTTAGCACACACCCAGCTCCTTTCCATGTATAATCATGCACAGTATTTACAAGCGAGTGGGTTTTGAGGTTTCAGTCTGTAATGCAAAGACATTCAGCATCACTAAGGCTGGTTGCCCTTGCTGGAGTGTAGGCAGTCACCCAGGATACACATGGTGGTGGTCTGAAAAAGCAGTCTGGACATGTGCATTTTTAAAAATCTGAAAAGTGGATTCATAATGTGTCAGTCTGTAAAAGTGATTATCACTTGCCAAAAAAAAGAGCAGTAAGTGTGCATTCAAATTGGCAAAGAAATTTCGTTTTGTGACTAATGTGAAAACATGACTCTGTGTGCAAATAGGAATTACAGGCAGAGATTTATTGCGTTTTGCTCTGGTGATTTCACAGTTGCATTAGTAGGAAAAAGGGGGAGCGATTTTTTGGTGCAGAAGCAGACTCTTAGCACACACCCAGCTCCTTTCCATGTATAATCATGCACAGTATTTACAAGCGAGTGGGTTTTGAGGTTTCAGTCTGTAATGCAAAGACATTCAGCATCACTAAGGCTGGTTGCCCTTGCTGGAGTGTAGGCAGTCACCCAGGATACACATGGTGGTGGTCTAAAAAAGCAGTCTGGACATGGGCTTTTTAAAAAAATCTGAAAAGTGGATTCATAATGTGTCAGTCTGTAAAAGTGATTAACACGTGCCAAAAAAAAAAGAGCAGTAAGTGTGCATTCAAATTGGCAAAGAAATTTCGTTTTGTGACTAATGTGAAAACATGACTCTGTGTGCAAATAGGAATTACAGGCAGAGATTTATTGCGTTTTGCTCTGGTGATTTCACAGTTGCATTAGTAGGAAAAAGGGGGAGCGATTTTTTGGTGCAGAAGCAGACTCTTAGCACACACCCAGCTCCTTTCCATGTATAATCATGCACAGTATTTACAAGCGAGTGGGTTTTGAGGTTTCAGTCTGTAATGCAAAGACATTCAGCATCACTAAGGCTGGTTGCCCTTGCTGGAGTGTAGGCAGTCACCCAGGATACACATGGTGGTGGTCTGAAAAAGCAGTCTGGACATGGGCTTTTTAAAAAAATCTGAAAAGTGGATTCATAATGTGTCAGTCTGTAAAAGTGATTATCACTTGCCAAAAAAAAAGAGCAGTAAGTGTGCATTCAGATTGGCAAAGAAATTTCGTTTTGTGACTAATGTGAAAACATGACTCTGTGTGCAAATAGGAATTACAGGCAGAGATTTATTGCGTTTTGCTCTGGTGATTTCACAGTTGCATTAGTAGGAAAAAGGGGGAGCGATTTTTTGGTGCAGAAGCAGACTCTTAGCACACACCCAGCTCCTTTCCATGTATAATCATGCACAGTATTTACAAGCGAGTGGGTTTTGAGGTTTCAGTCTGTAATGCAAAGATATTCAGCATCACTAAGGCTGGTTGCCCTTGCTGGAGTGTAGGCAGTCACCCAGGATACACATGGTGGTGGTCTGAAAAAGCAGTCTGGACATGGGCTTTTTAAAAAAATCTGAAAAGTGGATTCATAATGTGTCAGTCTGTAAAAGTGATTATCACTTGCCAAAAAAAAAGAGCAGTAAGTGTGCATTCAAATTGGCAAAGAAATTTCGTTTTGTGACTAATGTGAAAACATGACTCTGTGTGCAAATAGGAATTACAGGCAGAGATTTATTGCGTTTTGCTCTGGTGATTTCACAGTTGCATTAGTAGGAAAAAGGGGGAGCGATTTTTTGGTGCAGAAGCAGACTCTTAGCACACACCCAGCTCCTTTCCATGTATAATCATGCACAGTATTTACAAGCGAGTGGGTTTTGAGGTTTCAGTCTGTAATGCAAAGACATTCAGCATCACTAAGGCTGGTTGCCCTTGCTGGAGTGTAGGCAGTCACCCAGGATACACATGGTGGTGGTCTGAAAAAGCAGTCTGGACATGTGCATTTAAAAAAATCTGAAAAGTGGATTCATAATGTGTCAGTCTGTAAAAGTGATTATCACTTGCCAAAAAAAGAGAGCAGTAAGTGTGCATTCAAATTGGCAAAGAAATTTCGTTTTGTGACTAATGTGAAAACATGACTCTGTGTGCAAATAGGAATTACAGGCAGAGATTTATTGCGTTTTGCTCTGGTGATTTCACAGTTGCATTAGTAGGAAAAAGGGGGAGCGATTTTTTGGTGCAGAAGCAGACTCTTACCACACACCCAGCTCCTTTCCATGTATAATCATGCACAGTATTTACAAGCGAGTGGGTTTTGAGGTTTCAGTCTGTAATGCAAAGACATTCAGCATCACTAAGGCTGGTTGCCCTTGCTGGAGTGTAGGCAGTCACCCAGGATACACATGGTGGTGGTCTGAAAAAGCAGTCTGGACATGGGTTTTTTAAAAAAATCTGAAAAGTGGATTCATAATGTGTCAGTCTGTAAAAGTGATTATCACTTGCCAAAAAAAAGAGCAGTAAGTGTGCATTCAAATTGGCAAACAAATTTCGTTTTGTGACTAATGTGAAAACATGACTCTGTGTGCAAATAGGAATTACAGGCAGAGATTTATTGCGTTTTGCTCTGGTGATTTCACAGTTGCATTAGTAGGAAAAAGGGGGAGCGATTTTTTGGTGCAGAAGCAGACTCTTAGCACACACCCAGCTCCTTTCCATGTATAATCATGCACAGTATTTACAAGCGAGTGGGTTTTGAGGTTTCAGTCTGTAATGCAAAGACATTCAGCATCACTAAGGCTGGTTGCCCTTGCTGGAGTGTAGGCAGTCACCCAGGATACACATGGTGGTGGTCTGAAAAAGCAGTTTGGACATGTGCATTTAAAAAAATCTGAAAAGTGGATTCATAATGTGTCAGTCTGTAAAAGTGATTATCACTTGCCAAAAAAAAAGAGCAGTAAGTGTGCATTCAAATTGGCAAAGAAATTTCGTTTTGTGACTATTGTGAAAAGAAATGTAGTAATATATTTAAATAAAATAAAGGAATTTTTTTAAGTTTTTTTCAGGTATTGCTGAAGAGCAGTGAACAAAATTTAAGATGCCTACAAAATCCAGAGTTCAAAAAACTCACAAAAAAAACCTATATTTGAAGACAACTGGAGGACCAAAGTTAGTAGAAGATGCTCATGTTGGGAAAAAGAAAAAATCTTCTGGTAAGCAGAAAAAACAATTTCTAAAAAATATATTCAAAAGAATGAAAAATGTACAAAATGTCTGTACTGGAAAGAATGTAATGAAAAGAAAAGGACAGGAAAAAATTGAGAATTTAGTTAATGCAAATATACCTTCTGCAACTGAAAAGATTTACATAAATAGAAAAACAGCGTTTAAAGAGATACGTAGAAAAATGTTTCAGAGAAGAGTTATGTCCAATTTGATAAAGGATGTGAAGAAATATAAGCAAAAGAGTAAGTTTTATAAAAGAAAAAAAGAAATTGAAGCCATTGCAGCAAAGGCATTAGAATTAAAAAGGAAACTATTCATTTTAATTTTGAATAGGATGCGTACATTAGACAAAATGGTTAATGTACTGAAATCACATAGCAAAAGGAAAAGAGTAGTGAACAGAACAAACTTTTGTAAAGTGTTTTTAGGAAAGTGGATGCATAGTTCAAGTAGTGAACCTTTTTTTAATGAAGAGAGCTATTTTCAAAGTAATAGTTTGCTGCATGCAGTTGACACCAGAGGTCGTGCTTACGAAGTAAAAAATGGTTGCATAACGGAGAAGGAGATAATGGTTCCAAGAGATGAGGTACAAGTGATGGCGGATGAGGCTATGGGGAGACGTCCTAAAGCCCCAGTGTACACTTGGAATTGTAGTAGTATTTGCACTGTGCGTCAGGAATCTATTGACAAATTTCGTGAGTTTCTAAGAGAATTTAGTAAAAAAAGTATAAAACAGAAGATTAAGGTGCTTCAAAGTCTAGATCCGTGCAGAGTGAGAGAGAATACTGGTTTGCAGGGTCATTCTCTGGCTTGTCTATCTAGGAAAGTGTGTAATAGTGTTTTCCATCATTTTAGGATGTTGGCTGTTCATCATACTGAAATGAGAAAGTTTGTGAGACGGTTGTATTTTGCTAAAAGTCCAGCAATAAAGTTAGATGAATTGAATAGGGCTCTGTTCTGTGGAACGGTATCAGATGTAGAGAAGGTTGTTGATGAAATTCAGTTTTGTTACTTTGGTCCTGAACAAAACAGTGCAGAGAAGGACACAGTAAATGAGGAAGAAGTGGAAGAGAATGTAGAACCCTCTGTAAGTAAGACATTTAATGATCACATAACAAAATTTGCAATAATCTCTAATGAAAGACCAAATATTACTTGTATTTGTTGCCGCATAACTCATTATAGAAAACAAACCAGGTATGTTGATCTCTATAGAAAGAGTGAAAATGAAGATAATTATAAGTGGAAGGATTTTGCCACATATATATTTCTTGAAAATTGTTTTGATTTGGGTGAAGTACAGCGTATTTGTAAATACTGTTACAACAAGTTAGAGGAAAATAGAATGCCGACCAGAGCTGTACATAATAATTTAGAATTGGATGCTATTCCTGCTGAACTTTCTGAATTAAATACATATGAGTCTATACTCATTCAATGTGTTCATCCGTTCCAGACCATAGTACGTATGGAGCCCAAAACTGGTAAATTACCTCCTTCTGATTTACTGAGAGGTTTAAAAGGTAGAGTGGTGTATTTGCCCTTGGATTTGAAAAAAAATATGGAAACTATTGATGCGGATACTTTGGAAACTGAACCATTAATTATTCTGGTTAATGGTGTACCTACAAAGAATAAGAAGATTTGGCAGGAGCTGGTAGATGTACGGAAAGTACAAAGAGCAAATTTGTATTTGAAAAAGAATAACAAATGGTATGAATCAATTTATATAGAAGAAGAAGAAGAAGAAGATTTACAAGAAGACACAGAAACACCAACTGGACAAATTGAAAAAGTGGACAAGTCAAAGGAAGAAGAAATTTATGAACATTTTAGCATACATCCTCTTCATTCAAAAGAAGTTATGGGAGACAATATTGATCTCTTTCAGATGAAGAAAGCAAAAGGAAGTCCCGTGAGTGTATGGGAGGAGAGCTTGGAAGCTCGATGTTTTCCCCAGCTGTTTCCTAAAGGAAAAGGAGGACGATACGATGAACGTCCGGAACAGATTCCAGCTTCTGAGTATCGGACTACAAGACTATATGCTGAAGATCCCAGATTTCGACAAAGTATTCCTTATTTGTTCCATCTTTTATTTGAAAGCGACTTGTCTGCACTGTCTTATGCAGTAAATCACATTTTAAAAAGTGGAGTACATTTACAAAATGTGTCTGCTAAGGATTTTATGGAGAAAGTGCAGCACCGAGATGATCATTTGGAAACACAACTGATCAATCTGATGGCTTGTCAGCGTGGGACAAATGAATATTGGTACCGACGCCATGGTGAATTAAAATGCATGTTACGGAATTTAGGAACACCAACATGGTTCGTTACCCTAAGCTGTGCGGAGTACGCTTGGGATGATTTACTGGATTTTCTACGAGAGGCAAATTCAAACATTAAAAACATCGAATACAAGACAGCAGGAGAACTGTGCTCATTGGATCCGGTTAATGTTTGCAGATATTTCAATCATAGATTTGAGGCTATGATGTCCTTCATCTGCAATAAAAAAAATCCACCTCTTGGAGAAGTAGTAGATTTCTTTTGGAGAAAAGAGTACCAGGCAAGAGGTGCTCCTCATATTCATATGCTGTTGTGGATCAAGGATGCCCCAAAGTTTGGAACAGATACTGATGAAGCAGTGTTATCTTACATTGAAGAATATGCAACATGTGCTATACCAAAAAGCACAGAAGAGAAAAAGTTAAAGGAGCAAGTTTTACGTTTCCAAAGTCATCGGTGTGGAAAATACTGTCGACGGAAATACAAGAGCAAAGATAAATACTACACTAAATGTCGATTTGGATTTCCTAGACCTGTTCTTTCAAATGGAAGAGTAAACAGTTTTATGTCAGCTGTGAGACATACTATCACAAGAAAATCACCTAAGAATACCTACAACCTTAAAAGAAAAGAAGAATCAAAAAATATAAATGACTACAACCCAGTCATTTTATCCATGTGGAACGCTAACATGGATATACAGTATATAGCTGACAATTCCATTGCTGTTGCTCGATATGTAACATCTTACATTACAAAATCAGAAAAAACAGAATTGAAGGAAATGTGGGAAGAGATTTCTCACGAGAAGACTGTCAGTAAGAAGCTGTACAGTTTCAGTTTGAAGATGTTATCGCATCGAGAAATTGGATCCTACGAATGTTCAGATAGGTTATCTTCTGCAAGTCTCTACTCGAAGTCAAGAAGAATAATTTGGGCAAGTTTAGGCCTTGCAGCAATGAGAAATCGGGTACTAGAATCTGTTGGAGAAATTGAATATTTGGCCGAGAATGACCCAGAAAGTACAGATATTTTGAAATCAAACATGTTGGACACATATTATCCCAAGAGAAGTCAACATCTGGAGAACATGTGTCTCTATGAAGTGCTGCAGAACTACATTTATTCACGGAAAGCCGCAGAAGACATCAACAATGGAAAATATAAAGTCATTGGTGAGGAAGGATGTTTGGTGAAGCAAACAAAAGGAAGTTTGATAAATCACAGGAAGCTGAGTTGCAACACTACTGACAAGAAGGAATTTTACTACTTGGCTCTTTTACAGTTGTTTAAACCATGGCGTACAGAGGATGAACTACTGGGAGAATTTCAAAGCTATGAAGATTCTTTTAATGCTTGCAAAGACCGCATACAATGCAGTACATTCTCAAGTTATCTGCAAATGTTAAATGAAGAAATTGAACAGGAAACTACAATTGCAGCAGAAATAGCTAGAGACAGTTCTCAGGACAGCCAAAGTTCAGAAACACTCAGTCAAGATCCCCTAGGACAACCAATCGTTGAAAATGAAGCATCAATAGCCATGAATGAAGTGGAAACGGCTATGAATCAAGCTCAAGAAGAATTTATAGACTTACAAAATTTGGAAAGACAACTGAACGAAGAGCAGCAACAAATTTATGAAGAGATCAGAAACAAAATTGATCACGGATTTCTACATGAAAAAAAAGAGTGCTCATGCACATCATTTCATCCAATCAGGATGTATGTAAGCGGACAAGCTGGAACTGGAAAAAGTTTCCTAATTAAAGTCATCAGAAGCTACCTACAGCAAAAAACGGATTCTACTTTGTCTTGTGTGGTTACTGCTCCAACTGGGTTAGCAGCATATAACATAAAAGGAATCACTTTACATCGTTTGCTAATGTTACCAGTGGAGCATGAGAACAAAATACAATACAACAAGCTAACTGGAGAAGCATCCTTGGAAGTTTCAAGAGTCTTGAAGAAGATGCAAGTTCTCATTATTGATGAGGTGAGCATGGTTTCAAACTTAATGCTTGCCTTTGTGCATTTAAGAATGCAGCAAATTCTGAAGACAGACTATGACATGTTATTTGGTGGAAAACACGTCATAGTTTTTGGAGATTTTTTGCAACTTTCTCCAGTTAAAGGACAACCTGTGTTTAATACTGTGACACATGAAGACACAAAGAAGTCATTGGGAAGCATCGGAAATACAAATATTTGGTCCTTCTTTGAGTACAAGGAACTTACTACTAATATGAGGCAAGCAAGCGATGAAGAATATGGAAGTATTCTGAAAGATATCAGAATTGGACTACTCACAGAAGTTGGCAAAAAGCATTACAGAGTCGGCTGCTACATAATTTATTTCCAAAGGAAGAAATAGTTGCAGAGAAGATATACAAGAACATTGCAGAAAAGAAAAGTATCATCTGCTTAATGCCAACTCTACGTGAATGCTCAATATTCAATGAGGAGCTTTTGAAATTGGAAAAGGAAGAGATCAGGAAATTAGAAGCAGTGGACAAAATAGAGGATGGAAGAATTACTGTCACAGTAACAGGCACACTGAAAAATAAATTGGATTCACTAGAGAAGAACATTTCCAAAACAGCTGGATTAGAAAAAAATCTATATGTTTGCATGAACTGTAGAGTATTTTTAAGGAGAAATTTGGATGTTGAAAAAGGTTTAGTTAATGGAGCTATGGGAAGAGTTGTGGGTTTTATTAATTATCAGAAAAAATATGGAATTGAATGTTTAAAAATAAAATTTGATCAGATAGAAGAAGTTAAAGACATTTGTCGTTGTTCAGTTCGTTTCATGCTTGTGAAAGACTTATATGTACGTAGGAAGCAGTTTCCGTTTTCGCTAGCATATGCTGTAACTATTCACAAGTCTCAAGGATTGACTGTAGATTGTGCATTTGTGAACATTGGTTCAACTGTGTTCAAAGAAGGTATGGCATATGTTGCTTTGTCACGAGTGAAAACATTATCAGGTTTATTCATGATAGACTTTGATGACTCAAAAGTTAGTGCTGATACAAATTGTGTAAAGGAGTATAATAGATTAAGAAGAAGCTATGCTCCTCATTTAGGTCAGTATCCTGTGTTGGAGAAACGTGTAGTTTCTCGTAAAAGGAGAAATGAGAATATCTGTGATGAAGATGTACAGAGGAGGAAAAAAAAGAGGAGTGATGTAATTGCAAGCAAAAAGAGTAAGGAAAAAGAAGAACAGGTTGTAGGATGTCATTTTGAAAATAGCTCTGGTGTCAACTGCTACGCAAATGTAGTGCTGAATGTTGCATTTTATCTGGAAAGTTTGCAAGAGCAGATAATAGTAAATCAGGGAAAAAGTTTCTGTTCAGAGCTGAGTCTCCTTTTTCAAAAGCTGAGTAATGATAAAACTCAAATAGAAAGTGCTACTGAAATTAGAAAACTTTTAGATGTATGTTCAGGACGAACACAGTTTTCTCAAAATGAACAGCAAGATGCACACGAATTTTTGATGTTTTTTCTTCAGGTACTGGAAGAAGAAGAAGTTGCAATTGATAATTTCTTTGGTCTCTCTTATAAATGGGAACATAGTTGTGAAAACTGTTATAATATATGTGGCTCTAATGTTGATAATGAAAGGTTTATTTTTTTGACATTGCCAGAGACTAAAACAGTCACTTTTGCTAAATTAGTTAAAGATGCTAATCATAGCATGCAATGCGGTGAGTGTCAATCTGACATGTTTTCAACATTAATTTTAAAGGAATACGGACAGTATGTAATTTTAATGATGCAACGATGTAGAGCTGATGGTTCAAAATTGGATACTTTAATAAAGAAGTTTACAGGACAGCAATTATCAATTTCAGGAAAAACTTTTGTAACTGTTGCAATAATTTTCCATGAAGGACCTACTGTTACTTCTGGACATTACACAGTTTATCTTAAATGTGAAAAAGGCTGGACACTGTGTAATGATTCCCAATTGGTTTTTAAGCAACGTTTGCCTTTTGATTTAGCAAATTCCTATCTAATCTTCCTGAAACCTAAATTTTAGAGAGACTTGGCAAGATCTGGACAAAACAATTTTACCATTTGATTGGATTACCATTGGAATTTTCAAAAATAAAGATTTTTTAAATTATCATTTGGCCTAATGGAAAGATAACCAATTGTAATGTGGACTTTTTTAATTTTTAATGAAACTTTGGAAAACCAAAAATTTAGAGAAAATCGGTAACATCTGCACAATTTAAATTTTGGAATGTTATTGGAGTGCCATTGGAAATTTATTCAAAAAAGATTTTTTAAATTACTATTTGGCCATGTGGAAAGGTAACCAATTCTATTGTGGACTTAATATATTATTAATAAATCTTTCGGGAACCAATATGTTACAGAGAATCGGTGAGATCTGTACAAATAAAACTTTAGAATTTTATTGGATTACCATTGGAAATTTAATCAAAAAAGAATTTTAAAATTACTATTTGGCCTAAAGGAAATGGAACCAGATGTAATGTGGAGTTATTTGAGATATAATATTGTGATTATACTTCTGAAACAAACATATCAGACGGTATTTTAAAGAAATAAGTATTGGTATTAGATGATATTTTTTTAGAATATTATGTATTTTTTATAATAAGTTTAAGTAAAAAGAGATTCTGGGCTTTTGTAATACAATCTTTGAGATTGTTATTTTTTTTTGCCCGCTGTAAAATGATGAATGCAATTGCTTTCACAATTTATAGTGAAATGCAATATATTCTGAAAACAGCAAAAATAAGGCAAAAATATTTTTTGATAAATATGTAAATATGTGTACTGTATTATAAAATGTTTTAAAAATATTAATACTTTTTTCTTTTTTTTCAGATTGATATAGAAATTTTTCGAAAACTAGAACCATTTTTAAAGCAATTTTTTTTTAAAACAAATGAATAAATATTTTTTTGAGTGGGTATGGTAAGTCAATAATAATAATTGTAGTCTCTCAAGGACCTTGTAATGTGATAATTGATTTTTAGTGTTTTTTTTAAAAAAAAATAAAAATTACGCGCACCGTACGCGTACGGTAAAAAAAAAAAAAAAAAAGTTTTTAAAAACATATATAAAAAATAGATGAAAGGTAAGGTTGGCTCTTAAAAGAGCCGTTGTGTTCATGCAGGGACAGAGGAAAGAAAGATTGGGAATATTAGACGGTACGACAAGTGTGCTGATCTATTTTACTGTTCACTAGGGAAACACTGGTCTCCCTATAAGTAATTAGATCGTGACAATGGGCGCACCGTACTTCAACCCTCGCAAACCGAGGGTTAATTTCCAGAGGGCCAGCAAAAGGAGATGCTCCCCCCACAGATGAAGGGCTCACCTGACCTGCAGAAGAAGGACTCAGCCCTGCAGATGATGGTCCAGGCTGAGCTGCTGTGGATGTGCTTGGTTGACTTACTGAAGGGTTACCTCCAGTAAGTCGAGCATGTGTCCTTTTGTGTACATCCTTGAGGTGCCTCATCATGGTATGATTCCCAAAGGAATACTTCCTGTCAGGATTACCTCTTGAAAGTACACGCTGACACAGCTTGCAAGTCACTAAGGGTGCATTTACCTTTAGCTGGCCTTCAGGAAAAGTAAAATAATCCCATACATAAGAGGTCTTTTGTTTCCTCGCTCTCTGCCTCAAGGTAGTGCTGCTAGTGCTAGCCTCACTCTCAGAAGGGCTCTGCTGTTCTGCCATCGTATCACAAAGACAACCCAGCTCCTTCTCCTAAGGGATCACAAGCAGAAATGAGGGGAATGGGTGTGGTGTAGGAGAGTTCTAGAACTGAAAGTAGTTTCATCCAATCAAAAGTTGTGTTTCATGATCACATGACCTAACGTACGCTTACGGTACGCTTACGGCAAAAGTACGCATGCGCGTAAAAAAGACACGCGCTTGCGCGCATGCGCATAACAGTCACTACCCGACACTTCCGCGTAACGTGCGCGTGTAGCGTACACGCGTACGCGTCCCACGCGGAGTACGCGCGGCTATGCAAATTGCGTAACTATACGCAAACAGCGTAGATAAATTACGGGCATTGCGTAAACCGTACGCTTACCGTAAGCTTACGGTACGCGTACTAAAAAAAAAATAAAAAGAAAAGGAAAAAATGTATTGCTAATAAATTTTACCTGTTTATTTTATAAAATATTTTTAAAAAAACATATTATTGAATTTTAAAAATTTAACCATTGTCTTAAAAAAAGGATAGAAAATTAAAAAAAAAGTATGTTTAAAAAATAGAAGAAAAAAAAAAAATTAGCATTTAAAAAACCTTGCAAATTCACTGAAAAAACCATGGGTTTCACACACGTTATAGTTACGAATTAGCATTTAAAAAACCTTGCAAATTCACTGAAAAAACCATGGGTTTCACACACGTTATAGTTAGGAATTAGCATTTAAAAAACCTTGCAAATTAACTGAAAAAACCATGGGTTTCACACACGTTATAGTTAGGAATTAGCATTTAAAAAACCTTAGAAATTCAATGAAAAAAACCAAAGGTTTCACACATGTTATAGTTAGCTGGACATTTCACTCGTAAAAAACCAATGAAATTCCCCCGTTATAGTTAGTTCAGCTAACTATAACTCGCGCGCCCGCAATGCACTGCTGATGACGTCACATATTACATCACTCATGACATGGTCAGTGACATCACTCATGACATCACTGATGACATCTCAAATGACATCACTGATGACATCACTGATGACATCATCCTAGTGATAGAGTGGCAGACCACCTCTGCCCCTAATATAACCTTTGATACACACATTCAAAAATAGAAATTAAAATTTTAAAAACAATGGACATACCAATACCAGTTACAACAACCTATTCAGTAATTCTAAGATCCACATACACATCCACTCATTCACCAACAGTCCTGTACAGTCACTCATACATGTACTCACTCATCATATGTACTCATACACGTATACATCCTGTTACACAATGCCACTCATCCATAGAGGTACTCACACACATAGTCACTCATGCTAATAAAGAATCAAACATACATTTACTTGCATATACAGTTATACACACACCGCCACACTTACTTCTACAGAAACTTACACATACTTAGTCTTTTAAACAATCACTTATAAAACACATACTTATTCATACTGGAACTCTTCCAATCTCTCACTCTCACATATACTCGCTTATATACACCAATTGTCACATATACTAGTTTAAAACATATGTAGTTACTCATAGAGACACTATTGAGACAGTCATTCACTCACTAACACACCCATGCACACACTCATTCACCCATATAGTCCTGCACACATGCTGTCTTCAACACATAAAAAGAGTGAGTCACTCATTCATGCACCTATGCACTACGTAATACCCCCCACCGAACCATACAGACATCAGACACTGATACTCAAAAAACCAAATAATAACCTATATAGACACCCATGTAGCTACTCACCAACCCATGCAGCCACTTATACACAAAGTGAGAGACTGATACAGATATTTACATATTTTAACATTACTCACTAAGCCATGTATTCACTAAGATACACTTAGTCAGTTATACAATCAATTTTTCAAAAACAATTCATCCATTTAGGCACTTATATACCCATTTATTCTTCCATCGACCTTGAGATATACATATATAAAACATATGTAATTTTCTGAAAAACACACATTCTCTGAATGATGTCATCAGTGATGTCATTTGAGATGTCATCAGTGATGTCATGAGTGATGTCACTGACCATGTCATGAGTGATGTAATATGTGACATCATCAGCAGTGCATTGCGGGCGCGCGAGTTATAGTTAGCTGAACTAACTATAACGGGGGAATTTCATTGGTTTTTTACGAGTGAAATGTCCAGCTAACTATAACATGTGTGAAACCTTTGGTTTTTTCATTGAATTTCTAAGGTTTTTTAAATGCTAATTCCTAACTATAACGTGTGTGAAACCCATGTTTTTTTCAGTGAATATATATATATATATATATATATATATATATATATATATAGTTAGTTCAGCTAACTATAACTCGCGCGCCCGCAATGCACTGCTGATGACGTCACATATTACATCACTCATGACATGGTCAGTGACATCACTCATGACATCACTGATGACATCTCAAATGACATCACTGATGACATCACTGATGACATCATCCTAGTGATAGAGTGGCAGACCACCTCTGCCCCTAATATAACCTTTGATACACACATTCAAAAATAGAAATTAAAATTTTAAAAACAATGGACATACCAATACCAGTTACAACAACCTATTCAGTAATTCTAAGATCCACATACACATCCACTCATTCACCAACAGTCCTGTACAGTCACTCATACATGTACTCACTCATCATATGTACTCATACACGTATACATCCTGTTACACAATGCCACTCATCCATAGAGGTACTCACACACATAGTCACTCATGCTAATAAAGAATCAAACATACATTTACTTGCATATACAGTTATACACACACCGCCACACTTACTTCTACAGAAACTTACACATACTTAGTCTTTTAAACAATCACTTATAAAACACATACTTATTCATACTGGAACTCTTCCAATCTCTCACTCTCACATATACTCGCTTATATACACCAATTGTCACATATACTAGTTTAAAACATATGTAGTTACTCATAGAGACACTATTGAGACAGTCATTCACTCACTAACACACCCATGCACACACTCATTCACCCATATAGTCCTGCACACATGCTGTCTTCAACACATAAAAAGAGTGAGTCACTCATTCATGCACCTATGCACTACGTAATACCCCCCACCGAACCATACAGACATCAGACACTGATACTCAAAAAACCAAATAATAACCTATATAGACACCCATGTAGCTACTCACCAACCCATGCAGCCACTTATACACAAAGTGAGAGACTGATACAGATATTTACATATTTTAACATTACTCACTAAGCCATGTATTCACTAAGATACACTTAGTCAGTTATACAATCAATTTTTCAAAAACAATTCATCCATTTAGGCACTTATACACCCATTTATTCTTCCATCGACCTTGAGATATACATATATAAAACATATGTAATTTTCTGAAAAACACACATTCTCTGAATGATGTCATCAGTGATGTCATTTGAGATGTCATCAGTGATGTCATGAGTGATGTCACTGACCATGTCATGAGTGATGTAATATGTGACGTCATCAGCAGTGCATTGCGGGCGCGCGAGTTATAGTTAGCTGAACTAACTATAACGGGGGAATTTCATTGGTTTTTTACGAGTGAAATGTCCAGCTAACTATAACATGTGTGAAACCTTTGGTTTTTTCATTGAATTTCTAAGGTTTTTTAAATGCTAATTCCTAACTATAACGTGTGTGAAACCCATGGTTTTTTCAGTGAATATATATATATATATATATATATATATATATATATATATTACCTACTGGCGGTCGCCAGTAGGTAGTTATAGTTAGGACCACGTTTCCATAGGAAAACCTCAACATTCTATTTTGAATAACTTTGGCGCCGGTCGACGAATCCTCGCGAATTTCTCAAAATAGGTGGGGCGCTACGCTCCGCTCCTACCCTGAAAGTCTCGGGGGGATTCGTCAAGCGGGGGCTGAGATAAAAGGGGGGTCCCAAAACGCGTTTTTCCCATGCATTTTTCCATAGGACCTTTAGAACGAGCTACAGCCCGAACGGCTGAACAGAATTACTAGAAATTTGGCAGAGAGGTAGTCCCTAGGTCAAGGAAGTGCCTTTTGTAGGTTTGGTGTAAATCTGTTCAGTAGATTCTGAGAAAATAGCCTTTAAATCAATATATATATCTGAGCCCGCTTACGGTACGCTTACCGTACGCTTACCGTACGCTTACCGTAAGCTTACGGTGGCGTGCGCGAGCGCGATTCTGATTGGCTCTTAGATCTTAGTAAACATTCGAATCGGCCGAAACCAGGAAGCGGCGTCCGCCATTTTGTCTCTCGCACTGAGTGTTGTTTATCAAACATGATGGCCAAAAACATGTTACGGGGCTGTTTTGACAACTCCCTCCCACATAGTCATGTTGAGGGAGTCCCCAAACATCCCCCAAGAGCAAAAACGGTTTTATTTTTTTTTCGGCAATTTCGCGGGGTACGCTTACCGTACGCTTACCGTACGCTTACCGTAAGCTTACCGTACGCTTACGGTAAAAAAATAAAAAAAAAAAAAACACTATCCACACTTACCCCACCCCCTGTGCTTTTGGTGGCCGCAGGCCACCAAATGTGCAGGGCTTATTAATAGAGAAAAAAAACGTAATTTTGGGAACATGAAATTATAAAATCGAAATAAAAAAAACACTATCCACATTGACCTCACCCCCTGTGCTTTTGGTGGCCGAAGGCCACCAAATGTACAGGGCTTATTAAAGTTGATAAAAACCGTGCACGGAACGAACTGCGTTAAGTGGGCGCGCACGCCACAAATGGCGTAAAGTAACTTAGCATTTAAAAAACCGTACAAATTCACTGAAAAAACCATAGGTTTCACACACGTTATAGTTAGGAAATAGCATTTAAAAAACCTTGCTAATTCACTGAAAAAACCATAGGTTTCACACATGTTATAGTTAGCTGGACATTTTACTGATAAAAAACCAATGAAATTCCCCCGTTATAGTTACTGTAGGCAACTATAACTCACGCGACCGTAATCCTCTGCTGATGACATATGTGTCTTTATGAAAAAAAAATATTTGTAATATATGTATAGCTAAAATTTAATGGAAGAAGATATGGGCAAATAAGTGTCTAAATACAGTATTAGCATCAGCAGAGGATTGCGGTCGCGTGAGTTATAGTTGCCTACAGTAACTATAACGGGGGAATTTCATTGGTTTTTTATCAGTAAAATGTCCAGCTAACTATAACATGTGTGAAACCTATGGTTTTTTCAGTGAATTAGCAAGGTTTTTTAAATGCTATTTCCTAACTATAACGTGTGTGAAACCTATGGTTTTTTCAGTGAATATATATATATATATATTCACTGAAAAAAACATAGGTTTCAGGGACGTTATAGTTAGTTGGACATTTGACTCATATAAAACCAGAGAAATTCGCCAGTTATAGTTAGTTGAGCTAACTATAACTCGCGCGCCCACAATGCACTGCTGATGACGTCACATATTACATCACTCATGATATGGTCAGTGACATCACTGATGACATCTCAAATGATTGCACCCGGTCAGAGGGGGTACACAGAAATTATCACAGACTTTAACTTCTGACATCCTCAATCATAGAATCAAGACCCCGTTTCACTGTTCTGACCTGCTGTACCGCATTGCAATTTCAACTTCATGCATAGCAATGGCTGCTTCATTTTCCAGTATTGCTTGTCCAAGAAGATCGTGACTACATGGACCACTAGTTTCACTATCTTGAGAACTTTCATTACTAATTTCAGCTGTAATAGTCTTTTTCTGTTCAACTTCATCATTCAACATTTTTAAATATATAGCAAAATTGTACATGCAACGCTGCTTTTACATGTATTCCAAGAATCTTTGTAACAGTCAAAGTCTCCAAATAATTCACTTTCACTACACCATGACTTAAACAGTTGCAGAAGTGCTAAATAGTAAAATTCTCCCTCATCTAAACTTTCACAACTAACTTTCTTGTGGTTTATGAGATTACTCTTTGCATGTTTTACTAAACAACCATGACATCCGACTAGTGCATATTTTCCTTCTTTTACATTCTCTTTAACATTTCAAGCTGTACTGTTGAAGTACTTCATACAGACATAGCTGTTCCAGATGTTGACTCCTTTTCAGTTAGTACGTGTCCAACATATTAGTTTTAAGATTGTCTGTACTGTCTCCCTTCATTTACTGCTAATTCTTCAATTCCTTCAAATCATTTCAAGACTCCATTTCATTTGCAGGCAAGACCTAAACTTACCCAAATGATTCCTCGTGACTTTGAATTTAAACTTGAAGAGCACAATCAGTCTGAACATCCATACAATCCAATTTCTTGGTGGGAAAGCATATTCAAAGTAAAGCTGTACAATTCTTTTCTAAGGCTTTTCTCTTGTGTAATTTCTTCCCACAGTTCTTTCATCTCTATTTTTTCTGATTTTGTTATGTACGATGTAACGTAACATGCAACAACAATTGAGTTAGCTGCAACATACTGAATGTCCATGTTCGCATTCCACATTTTTAAAATGACTGGATTGTAATCATTGATATGCTTTGACACTTCTCTTCTTTTTAACTTGTAGTTATTCTTTTGAGATTTCCGAGTTATTGTGTGCCTTACAGAAGAAAAAAAATAATTTACTCTTCCTTTACAAATGACTGGACAGGAGAAACCAAACCGACATCTGGTGTACAATTTTCCTTTAAAGTTGTAGTTTCTTCTGCAATACTTTCAACAAATGTGAGTTGGGAAATGTAAAACTTGCTATCTCAAGCTTCTATCTCCTTCTTCTCTTGGTATCTCACATGTCACATATTTATTCAATGAAAGACAATACTGTTTCATCAAAATCATTTCCAAATTTAGGTTCATCCTTGATCCATAGTAGCATATGTATATGAGGTGCACCTCTTGCTTGATACTCCTTTCTCCAAAATAAATCGGTAACCTCTCCAAGAGCTGTATTCTTTGTATTGCAGATAAAAGACATTATAGGTTGAAACCTATAATTACAATATCTGCACACATATACAGGATCCAATGAACACAGTTCTTTATTTCAAAATTTTTTATATTGGAATTCGCTTCTCTTAGAAAGTAAATCTTCCCAAGCATACTCTGCACAGCTAAGTGAGACGAACCTTGTTCTTGTACCTACGTTCCGTAACATACACTTGAGTTCTTCATGACGACAATACCAATACTCATTTGTTCCACGTTGACATGACATCATATTGATTAAGTGTCCTTCTAAATTTTCATCTCTTTCTTGAAGTTTCTCCACAAATTCTTTCGCAGAAAGAACTTATTGATTAACTTTAGTTTTCAGTATGTGGTTCAATGCATACGAGAAAGAAGACAGATCACTTTCAAATAAAAGGTGAAATATGTATAAAATGCACTGTCGAAATCTAGGATCTTCAGAATATAATCTGAAATTTCAAGTGGTCAAAAAGAGTAAGTGGACAAGTCAAGAACTGAAGATATTTATGAACATTACACAATATGTCCTTTGCATTCAAAAGAAAAAATAGGAAGCAGCATTGAGTTATTTGAAATGAAAAAAGCAAAGGGAACTCCAATAAGTGTATGGGAGAAAACCTTGGAAGGTCATTATTTTCCACAGCTGTTTCCTTCAGGAGAAGGTGGACGGTATAATGATCCACCTGTACCGATTGCAGCTTCAGAATATCGGTCAACAAGATTCATCTTCTAAACTTATTGCCTGTTCACCCACATTTACAGTTTTGTAATAAATATTGTTCTCTATAAGATATAAGGTAGCCTTTTCAACTTTATTAACACCCACAAAATCTTTCCATATTTTCCGACTTTTTGTTACTACAACATTTACTAGAATTACTACTGCCTAATTTTCCTCTTTGACTCCAGCAATAGTTTCAATATTTTTCTTAAAATCCAAAGGTAAGTACACCACTTTTCCTTCAAACCTCTTTGCAAGTCTGTTGGTGACAGTTTACATGTTTTAGGCTCCATCCGAATTATAGTTTG
This sequence comes from Triturus cristatus, assembly GCF_964204655.1. Classification (NCBI taxonomy): domain Eukaryota; kingdom Metazoa; phylum Chordata; class Amphibia; order Caudata; family Salamandridae; genus Triturus; species Triturus cristatus. Next base: position 946,727,027 of record NC_140582.1, read on the forward strand.
AAAAGAATTAACACATTGAATTAGAACAGACTCATATGTATTCAATTCTGCCAGTTCCTCCGGAATAGCTACTGATTCAAAGTTATTATGTACTGCTCTAAAAGGCATTTTGTTCTCTTCTAATTTGTTATAGCAATATTTACATATACGTTGATCACTACCTAACTCAAATTGACTTTCCACCAACAAGTAAATTGTAAATTCTACCCACTTACCATTGTTCTCCTTCTCACTTTTCAAATACAAATCAACATTCCTACTTTGACTTTTATAATCAGTGCGTCGACAACAAACAAAAACATAGTCTTGTATTTCACACCACACTACATTAAACTTTCCAATTTCTACTTCAAACTGATCAGTGCTAATCACTTTCCCATCTCCTCCAACATCTGTAATTGTCAAACTTACACGTTCTATGAACTGCTCCTCTGAAACGAAATATCGCATTTCAATATCATCACACATTTTTTGAACAGCTAATAAAGAAGCATATAAAAGACTTGTACTCAGTTCACTTAAAAATAATGCAGAACTTTTTACATAGTACACTTTCCTCACAAAATTCCGCATTTCTGAATAACATACTGATAACATCCTCAACTGATAAAAAACACTTTTGCAAACTTGTGTTCAAAGACAAGCCAGAGAATGCCCATACCTCTCAGTATATTTTCTTACGTGACATAGATCTAGTCCTTGTAACAGCTTAACGTTCTGTTTAATACTTTCTCTTCAAAATCACAATGAATAACTTCTGTTTTAAATTGTAAGCACTCCTTTTGTCTCCGAGTAACAGATACTATTTTTTTATCATCTTTCCTTTTCCTGGTATTTGAAATTGAACTCTGCTTCACCTTACTTGAAAAATTCCTATTGTTTCCTCTTGTGTGATCCTTTATTCATCTTGTACTTATAGTAGAACAAAGTTTTTCTGTACTACTCCCATTTTTTGCAAATACAAACTTTTGCCTTTTGCACAAATATATACTTTTCTTCTCTTTTTTTTTTTTACTTCTTCTTGGCATTTCCAAATTTTAATCCAAACGAAATAATTTTCTGAAAAAAAAAATAGATTCAATTATTTTTCACATTTGTTCACTATGTTAAAATTATAACATACAATTGCAAAACTTCCACTAATGACTTCCACACCCAGTGCTGCAACGTGATTGAACACGACAGAGCAGCATCTAACATGACAAGTAGTGCCATAGAACATACAGCAAGTATTTATTTAATTATTTACAAACACCTTTACAATTTATATGTAACTGCACTACCTGGTACATTTCACCTCTCCACCGCACCCCACCACCCCACACCACTCTCTCTGCAACCCACCACAGACAACTTTATAGATAGTATTTGAATTTGTTTTTAATCTATGTACTTAAGATGATATTATCAACCAAAAAGCACACACAAAAATTACCCTATTAGCCTACAATTTTATCTACAACTTTCCAAACATAACACTGCCCCCCTGGTTTTAAGTGTGGGCGGGGGTGTCTGTGGGTGTCTGAGCAACAGCACTTTATTTTAGGTGGCCTTGAAACAGGTCTTTATGGGGGTCTATTTTCAGGCCTCACAAACCTCATCCCTTTTTTTCTTTTCTTTATTGCACTGCAGTGAGACTATGAGAGCATGCACATTACTCACTACTTAGAAGTGCAGACATCATGCCAAGTGACTCGCATTTTAGGAGAAGGGAAATCCTTTAAAAAGACACTTTTTCTCTCAGAATTTCCCTTCTCTTTTTGCAACGCAGGAGCAACATCATCGTGGGGTTATTAGCAAACACACCACCAGGCGCGCATCGCCCATTGCCCTGGACTCTCTCAAACACCTCCCCGTGCGTACACACACAGCCGCACCCGAGTACTTCACAGGTTTTCAAAAGATCATTTTTTGGTAAAGAAGACTCTGTTCTTTTTTGCCCATTTTTACAGCCCCTACATCCCCACTCTGCCTATTGCTGAAAAATTAGGCTCCCCCGAAATGTCGCTTTGGTTGCGCCTCTTCAAACGACCACAAGCAAGCAACTCCAGCACGAACCTGCTCTGGCCTTACACATTCTCTTGTTTTAGTGCTACAAAAACACACGCTTTGCCTGCCTCACTTAGTTCTCACCCCCCCTCTTTAATATGAACATAAAAGATTTCCACTTACTTTTATAGTCCTATACTGTACTTCACATGGAAATATAGAAATCAAGGCTCTCACCGCCCAAAATTACCTCTCTGGTATACTTTCTCAAATGTAAGACATACAGGTATTCAGTATCTGTCAGTCACGACCACTTTTAAACAGTGTACCTATATACAACTCGACAAAACGTTAGGTTTCTAAATTAACGTCTTACACTTAAAAGCTCCTTTACATTTCTTTCGCTATATGTACCGTTCTTTAAAACACCACCAGAGAAGGATGGTGAAGTATGCTCCACAAAGAGCAACTCAAAGCTTTGTTATTCTTTATAAAATAATCTGCCTGTCAATGCTTTTCGCAAACCTTTTCGACCCCAAAACAGGCTGGATGGATGAGTATAATACGTCCTATTTAGGATCGGGGCGGACGATGCCCGAAAATAAGAACGTATAGTTGAATAAAAGGCGAGTGGATGCATGGCCAGATGCATCAATGCATATATACATAGATGTATGTATTAATGTATGAATGGAAGGATAAATGAATACAGGGACCAATACTTACGATAGACTGGTGGACTGATAGATGCTTAGGATTGGTTATGGGACAGATGTATCTATGGATATATAGGCGTATGGCTGCATGAATGACAGTGCTTACAATAGGCGAGTGCGCTCATAGATGCTTAAGATAAGTGCAGGAACAGATGTATGTATGTATATAAGTAGGAATGTATGCATCAATTAAAAGATGGTTGGATGGCGCAGTGCTTAGGATAGATGAATGCTGGGCTTTCATTGGGCCGGGTCTGAGGACCAGCACTTATTTTCAAGGAGCCTCCAAAAGGGTCTTTATCAGGCTCTATATTCAGCCCTCGCAAACATAGTCAATTTTATTTTTGGCTCTCGCAAACATAGTCAATTCTTTTAATTTATTTTATTGCACTGCAGTGAGAGCATGCACATCGATGTACTCATGCTTATTTTGCTCACTACTGAGAACTGGAGACATAACGCTACGTTACCCACGTTGTAGAAGGAAGGGAAATCCTTTAAAGAATGTTTTTTTCCAAACGTAAAATATTTGGAGAGGATTTTCTAAAGCACACAATGATACTTATCTTGATTTAGACCACGGCCCAACTTGCATAGCCCACACTCCTTTAAGAGCTTCGCCCCACCCCCCCTTTTAGGGCACCCCCACTTTCTGAAACGCTCATAAGCAAAGCATATTTAAACGTGCAAATTAGCTAGTAAAACATATACCATGCCATAGGGCACTTTATAAGTGCTCCCAGTGGTACTACATCACCTTTATTAGCTTGACATCTGTACGTTACTATATTCTGTGTTTTAATCAGAAACATACTCACCTCCCCCACACCCACAACCACCCACGCCCTTCCTTAACCGTACAAAATCAAAAAGAAACCCGCACCATTCCTAGTAGTGCCACTATACCCATACACAGGCTTAATTTTAACAGGTGTGTGCCGGAACACTTATCAACAAAAAGTATTCAAACATGCAAAAAACATAAACAATACCATAAAATGGTTAATAAATGGGCCCAGTGAAACTACATTACCTTTACTAACAACACATGCCCACGTTACAAATGTCCGTCTTATAATCGGCAACATACGCACATCCCCCACCCCACCCATACCATGCTTAACCTTACGAAATCAAACAACGAGCCCCTGCACTCCCGTTACCGCCACTATAGCCATAGATAGACTTAATGTCAACAGGTGTCTGCCAGAACGCTCATCAGCAAAAGCTATTAAAACCTGAAATTTTGTAACTCACATATACACCATACCATAAGACGGTTTATAAATAGTCACAGTATCACTACACCACCTCAACACCCGCCCTTGCTTAACTTTACGCAATAAAAGAAAGAGCCCCACAAACGCAGAAGCGCCACTATAGCCATACAGAGGCTTAATTTCAACAGATGTCTCCCGAAAAGCTCATCAGCAAAACATATTAAAACATGCAAATTTGCGGATAAAACATATACCATGCCATATGCCACTTTATAAGTGCTCCAAGTGGTACTACATTACCTTTAGTACCTCCACATCTCCACGTTACTATATTCTGTGTTTCAAACAGCAACATAACTACCTCCTCCACACCCACCCCCGCCCTTGCTTAACAGTACGAAATCAAACTGAAACCCCCCCATTCCTAGTAGCGCCACTATACCCATATACAACGTTAATTTTAACAAGTGTCTGCCGGAACACTTATCAGAAACAAGTATTCAAACATGCAAATTGGCGGGTAAAACATAAACCATCCCATAGCACGGTTTATAAATGAGTCCAGTCGAACTACACCACCTTTACTAGCTAGACATATATATGTTACGAAAGTCGCTTAAACACTCTGTAGAGTGTCTAGCAGGGCATGGGAAGAGTAAGCAAAGTTCTAATTCCCAAACTTTTGATATACAGTCCCTTTACTGTGTCTATATTAAAGATATTAAATGGAATTAATAAATTGACGAGTGTCTCAAAAGGGATAGTGAAGCTCACCATCAGTAAAACACGAACCACTTCAACAGCTACGTATATCGGCCACAGCGACTCAGCGTGACAAATAGTATCCCTTATAATCACATGTAGTTCTCTAATGTCAACAACGTCATATCATAGGACCACAACCTGCCCACATAACATTTCTGCATTTCGTTTTATTGCTTTTAACTTAATAACACATACCACACCGATACCCGAAACATGGAAAGGGGCAGAAATGATCACGATTTTTAAAAAGGGCAACCAATATGACCCTGCAAACTATCGCCCTATCAGTTTAATTGATATTTTAGAAAAAAAAAATTGCTAGGCATATTTTAAATAGATTAAATGAGTGGATTAAAGAGAATAAGGTTCTTTCAAAATTTCAGGCAGGAGTCAGAATCAAAACTAGTACGATCGACCAAGTATTTAGATTTACATGTTTATGCTGGAAATACATACACATACAAGGGGGTCACTTGTACATTGCCTTCGTAGACCTAAAGGCAGCGTTTGATCTTGTACCCCAAAATCTACTTTGGGATTGGTTGAGATTGCAAGGGGTGCCAGGTGAACTACAAATAATCAGGCTCCACAATGATAATTTTGCTAAAGTAAGATGGGGCCCGAGGGGTAACCTTACCAAGCTTACCCCTGTGAGAAGGGGTGTGCGCCAGGGGTGCGTACTGGCGCCCACCCTGTTCTCTCTGTACATAAATGACATCCCTAATTATTTGAATGGCTGCCAGAATTACGCACCTAAGCTGGGGGGTGATTCAGTGCTAGCGCTCCTATTTGCTGACAATACTATCCTAATTTCACATACCCCAAAAGGATTGCAATGTTTAATGGACTCCTTCCATACATTTTGTACTATGAAAGGTCTCAAAATTAACTCCAGCAAAACTAAATACATGTCAATAAATCCTCATAGATCGTTTAAAAAGAATTTAGTGCTTAATAATCAACAATTAGAATATGTGCAAAGCTTTAATTATTTAGGCATCACATTGGATACTAAATTATCCTGGAAGCTGCAATTGGAAAAAACAAGTTAATTCTGCTTCAAAACTCACTCACAGACGGAAGTCCTCATCCTGGGATCTTCGCACTCCGCTTGGGACGACTCCTGGTGGCCCCCCGCCCTGGGCAGTGCACCCAAACCAACAGACCACGCACGCAACCTGGGCTTCATCCTGGACTCCTCCCTCTCCATGACCAAACAAGTCAACGCCGTCTCCTCGTCATGCTTCAACATCCTGCGCATGCTACGTAAGATCTTCCGGTGGATCCCCACCGAGACCAGGAAGACGGTCACCCAGGCCCTCGTCACCAGCAGACTGGACTACGGCAACTCCCTCTACGCCGGAACCACTGCCAGACTCCAGAAGAGACTCCAGCGAATCCAGAACGCCTCAGCAAGACTCATCCTGGACATCCCCCGACACAGCCACATCTCCGGACACCTGAGAGACCTACACTGGCTCCCGGTCAACAAGAGAATCACGTTCCGACTCCTCACCCACGCACACAAAGCCCTACACAACCAAGGCCCAAGATACCTCAACAGCCACCTCAACTTCTACACTCCCACACACCAGCTTCGATCAACCAACCACGCCCTCGCCGCCGTCCCCCGCATCCGAAGAGCCACCACAGGAGGAAGATCCTTCTCCTACCTCGCCGCCAAGACGTGGAACTCCCTCCCGACTCACCTCCGCCTGACCCAAGACCACCTCGCCTTCAGGAAGCAGCTCAAGACCTGGCTGTTCGAGCAGTAGCGGACCCCCCCTCCCCAAGCGCCTTGAGACCCTCCGGATGAGTAGCGCGCTATATAAATGCTGTGATTGATTGATTGATTGACTTCCTATTTTAAAGAAACATAGGAACAGCATTTCAAAGGCAGTATCCCCTGCCTTAGAAGTATTCAAATATAAAGCACAATCTTCCTCCCTGTATGTGGCTGAAATATGGGGACCTTACTGCAAAAAGAATTTTGAATTGGGAGAAAACAAGTTTTTAAGGACATTATTAAGCCTCTCCATTAGAACTCCCCTAATTCCGATTCTTATTGATTTAAACATTAAACACACTGACCTCCATGCTTTATTAAGACCACTTTTACTTTGGGTGAGGATATGGTCAACCCCAGAGTTACTACATTACAAAGAAGGCCTAGAAGAGATTATGAGAAATGATAAGAGTAGGGACATCCCATGGCTTAAACATGTTGCTTTGTGGATGTCGAAGTTGGGCTCTCACTACTGGGAAGTACCAGCCCAGTCGACACTAGCTTGCAAGAAACTATTAAAGTCCACCTTTTGGGTCTACATCAATAATAGCGTACTACATAGCCCCTTTCTTGGGTAATTAACATCCAATTTTCTTTTGTTTAAAGATGTAGCACAGTTTTAACCCTTTCTAGACGAGGTATGGCCGCAATTAGCGAAATCTTTGTTCATGAAGTTAGATATGGGGTGCTTCAAACAAATGCCAATAAATCAAGATGGAGCAACATTCATGATGGCAAAAGTAGTGAACTATGCGTATTATGTTCAAATAATAATAAAGAAAATGATTTACATATATTATTCTTTTGTCCCACATATGATAGACCTAGGAAAAGGTGGATCAAGCCAGTTTGCAAAAACTTGAATACTAGATGTTGTAGTGAGGCTGAACGCATATTGAAGACTGACACCTCACAATTGATTGTTTTCAGTGTAAGTAGATATTTATTCAATGCGAGCCTCATAAGAGCCAAAGCTGGGCTGAAGTTATAATAGGTTCGGATTATGTATATTTTTGTAAATGTTTTTAGTGAATATTGCGCTTACACTTTACGATCTATGGGTGTTTATGGGAAATTGTGATTCTGAAATGATCGAACCGATAAAGAAAATTTGTAATTAGAAATCTTCACACAAATAGAAATTGATGTATATACAGAAGAAAAAGTTATGGTTTTTAAAACAATGTTGCCTTTGTTAATTTTGCCTAGCTTTTATTGTATTTATTGTAATATATATTTTTCAATGGCGATAGATGAAATAGGTAATCCAACTGCCATTTTATTAAAATGCTCTTACTATGTTCAATTGTAACCTATATATTTATATCAATTGTATTTAAACTAAAGTGTTCTATAACTGTATCTTTTATGGTCAAAACTGACAGAAATAAAGATTTTTGAATTGAATTGAATTAATAACACATACGTCTCCTACCACCACCCCCCACCCCACTATTTCCACAAAAAGTATCAGTTGCAAACGTGCACATTTTCTTTATCTCCCCAAATACATTACAAACTCAAATTAACGCTGTACCTCATTTTCAGTCCTATAAAGATGACAAACTACACTTCTTCTCTGTGAAAAATTCCTAAACATATATAAAATACTTATATAACAACAGCTCAAATTTTATGCATATTTCATAACCAATATCAAACACCACAATTTACTAACACTATATCACTTTGAAATAAAAAATACTTTCAAAATTAAAACCATCACCTAAAATACTTAATAAATATTTAAAAAAACACATAACACACCTTGTTCATTTCTAACTCACCTTTGTAGTTGTTATCTAGATTTCAAATGACACACGCATACAATTCTCTCTTTCTCACATAGTACATGTAAAGCTCTGACTTCATCAAGAATGAAACAATTTCTCTGTCGCTCCACACATAAATACATGTAAAGAACAAATCAGAATACTTCATTCCTTCACTGACATTCCAAAACTTACCTCCATTGGTTAATTTTGAATTTTCCTTCCGAAAAGCTACTTATTATTCCGCGCCACATACAGGTCACAAGTTCAACTTATTTTATGACCACACTTTCTGGAGCCTTCTACGACACCTGCAGGTTAGAAGTTCATCATTTTTTTTTTTAACCTAACGATATACTTTTGCAACATTTTATCGAACATTTAACGGCACGTGTACGTTAAAAGTTCACAATAGGGGTCAGTAGTTCATCAGCTTTAGTCACAACTCAAGCAGCACCTCACCTTACGCCCCCAGTGCCATCAGACCCATATGAGTCCGTGCTTTCCACTTTCCAAATTAATTTCATACACACAAATTTACCTTCGCACTCCCTATATAACACCCCCTAAGCACCATACACCAGTTACAATGTTCGAAACAAAAGTTCCTCCAAGTAGCTATAACTACATGCTGACACTGCTTGCACAGATGTGGCACAGCGGCCAGAGCACATGACTTCACAGCATATGACGCACAGTTTGGGCTCACGCTTTCATCCCCGAGTCCGGCAGCAGCTCAGCTTAGCAGCATCAGACACTACACACTACCTCACATATTTTCCGTACCCCAGAACTTTCAGACCAGTACGGGTCAGTAGTTCGTCCTAGTAGTTATAAATACATGCTGACACTACTTCCACAGCTGTACTGCAGTGGCCACGGCACATTACTTCACAGCATAAGACACACAATTTCGAGTCACGCTCTAATCCCCGAGTGCCGCAACACTTCACCTTAGCAGCATCACACTCTAGGCAATACCTCACTTAATTTTCATAGCCTAGCACTTTCACACCGGTAGGTATGATTATTTCACTAAGCACCCCCTCTATAGCACACCCTAAACACCCTAAACACCCCACAGAGGTTACAGTGCTCCTACCCTCCTATTTCCCACTTTTTCCACCCTTTTCCCCTTACTTGCTTTAACGGAATCACAAAATGGCAGCCAACACTTCTTAGTTGCCACCGCTCGCAGCGCTCACAGCCAATCAGGAGCAAGCTCGTCCTATGGAAATTAACATTGAAAAAACACGTTTTGGGACCCCCTTTTTTCTCGGCTCCCCCTTGACGAATCACTCCCAAACTTTCAACATAGGAGCTGATCTCAACAAGGAAGATTTATCAATCGGCGCCAGAGTTATTGCGAATAGAATTTTGCCATTTTCCTATAATAATTAGGTCCTAGCTATAATTACCTACTGGCGCCCGCCAGTTGGTAATATATATATATATATATATTACCTACTGGCGGTCGCCAGTAGGTAGTTATAGTTAGGACCCCTTTTCCATAGGAAATCCGCAACATTCTATTTTGAATAACTTTGGCGCCGGTTGACGAATCCTCACGAATTTCTCAAAATAGGTGGGGCGCTACGCTCCGCTCCTACCCTGAAAGTCTCGGGGGGATTCGTCAAGCGGGGGCTGAGATAAAAGGGGGGTCCCAAAACGCGTTTTTCCCATGCCTTTTTCCATAGGACCTTTAGACAGGGCTACAGCCCGAACGGCTGAACAGAATTACTGAAATTTGGCAGAGAGGTAGTCCCTAGGTCAAGGAAGTGCCTTTTGTAGGTTTGGTGTAAATCTGTTCAGTAGATTCTGAGAAAATAGCTTTTAAATCAATATATATATCTGAGCCAGCTTACGGTACGCTTACCGTAAGCTTACCGTACGCGTACGGTGGCGTGCGCGAGCGCGATTCTGATTGGCTGTAAACATTCGAATCGGTCGAAACCAGGAAGCGGCGGCCGCCATTTTCTCTCTCGCACTCTGGGGGGCTGTAAACAAAGGCAAAAAACATATAAAGGGGCTGTTTAGACAGCGCCCATGCACATAGCCATGTTAGTTGAGTCCTCAAAGATCCCCTAAGGCCAAAAACGGTAAATTTTTATTTTTTGAAAATTTCGCCGATTACGCTTACCGTACGCGTACGGTGCGCTTACGCTAAAAATTTTAATAAAAAAAAAAAAACACTCTCTGTGCATGGCGTATTATTGTCATCACTTACAAATTAAATTTAACAGATTACCTATCACAAGGAAGCGCATAATATGTCCTCCATGTGCGCACGGTGCGCTACGCGCACCGCGTGCCCACCTTGCGTGTACGGCACTAACTGCGTAAAGTGGGCGCGCGGTGCGCGAAGCGCACCGTGCGCGCACGGAACGAACTGCGTTAAGTGGGCGTGCACGCCACGAATGGCGTAAAGTAACTTAGCATTTAAAAAACCGTACAAATTCACTGAAAAAACCATAGGTTTCACACACGTTATAGTTAGGAATTAGCATTTAAAAAACCTTGCAAATTCACTGAAAAAACCATAGGTTTCACACATGTTATAGTTAGCGGAAATTTTACTGATAAAAAACCAATGAAATTCCCCCGTTATAGTTAGTGCAGGCAACTATAACTCACGCGACCGCAATCTTCTGCTGATGACATATGTGTCTTTATGAAAAAAAAATATTTGTAATATATGTATAGCTAAAAATGTATGGAAGAAGACATGGGCAAATAAGTGTCTAAATACAGTATTAGCATCAGCAGAGGATTGCGGTCGCGTGAGTTATAGTTGCCTGCACTAACTATAACGGGGGAATTTCATTGGTTTTTTATCAGTAAAATTTCCGCTAACTATAACATGTGTGAAACCTATGGTTTTTTCAGTGAATATATATATATATATATATATATATATATATGATTTCACAAAAGTGTCCTGTGCACGAGGGAGCACTCACTCAGCAGTAAATTCATCCGAATTATTTTGCATTAAGGCTAGCAACATTCTGAGTTCGTAACCTGCCTTTACGCGTTTCAGAGCCCCCGGCTCCTTTGTCAAAAGGCTGCCTGCAGTTTCAGCAACACAGAAACAAGGTTAAATCACGTTGTGCAAATCATATTTATTACCCTTTGATGGATTTCAGGTGAGTATTTACGCAATGGATGCTGGTATCTGTGGTTAACCTTGTTTGCTTTCGTCTTTTCAATAGTTTATGTGCAGCTGCAGACTCGTAATATTTAAAGCCCTCCAGTGGGCCTCAGGATGTCACTTACTTCTTTCATTTTGAAACGCTGCTGTGTCGAAAAAGTCAATGAATAATTCTTTGACCCCACGCCCCATATTTCCTTTGATGGGGGGTTCTCTCCTCCACGGCCGGACTGCCGTTTTATAATGATTTCACAAAAGTGTCCTGTGCACGAGGGAGCACTCACTCAGCAGTAAATTCATCCGAATTATTTTGCATTAAGGCTAGCAACATTCTGAGTTCGTAACCTGCCTTTACGCGTTTCAGAGCCCCCGGCTCCTTTGTCAAAAGGCTGCCTGCAGTTTCAGCAACACAGAAACAAGGTTAAATCACGTTGTGCAAATCATATTTATTACCCTTTGATGGATTTCAGGTGAGTATTTACGCAATGGATGCTGGTATCTGTGGTTAACCTTGTTTGCTTTCGTCTTTTCAATAGTTTATGTGCAGCTGCAGACTCGTAATATTTAAAGCCCTCCAGTGGGCCTCAGGATGTCACTTACTTCTTTCATTTTGAAACGCTGCTGTGTCGAAAAAGTCAATGAATAATTCTTTGACCCCACGCCCCATATTTCCTTTGATGGGGGGTTCTCTCCTCCACGGCCGGACTGCCGTTTTATAATGATTTCACAAAAGTGTCCTGTGCACGAGGGAGCACTCACTCAGCAGTAAATTCATCCGAATTATTTTGCATTAAGGCTAGCAACATTCTGAGTTCGTAACCTGCCTTTACGCGTTTCAGAGCCCCCGGCTCCTTTGTCAAAAGGCTGCCTGCAGTTTCAGCAACACAGAAACAAGGTTAAATCACGTTGTGCAAATCATATTTATTACCCTTTGATGGATTTCAGGTGAGTATTTACGCAATGGATGCTGGTATCTGTGGTTAACCTTGTTTGCTTTCGTCTTTTCAATAGTTTATGTGCAGCTGCAGACTCGTAATATTTAAAGCCCTCCAGTGGGCCTCAGGATGTCACTTACTTCTTTCATTTTGAAACGCTGCTGTGTCGAAAAAGTCAATGAATAATTCTTTGACCCCACGCCCCATATTTCCTTTGATGGGGGGTTCTCTCCTCCACGGCCGGACTGCCGTTTTATAATGATTTCACAAAAGTGTCCTGTGCACTGAGTGCTCCCTCGTGCACAGGACACTTTTGTGAAATCATATATATATATATATATATATATATATATATATATATGTGTGTTCCAAAGAATTAGTCTCTAAGCCCGCATAAATCCTCATGCAAGAGACGAGCACGGACCCATCGATTAGTGCAGAATTTCTCTATTCAGGCCAACATAAACGCACCTCCGCCATGACGCTTTTCGGCATACTGGAGGCCTTGATCACATGATGCTGTTGGTCGAAGCCTGAATATTTAAAGTGCCAGTGCAATGTCACGTGCAAACATTAGACAAAATTTTGGAACCAATTATGGATACACTCTTATAGCTGCATAATGCATGTAGTTCTAGATATGTGTAAACTAAAACTGGACCGAGTAAATAGCATAATAACACAGATATATATGAACAAAATTGTTGGTTTGGAAGAACTCACAATTTAAAAGGGAAAAACCCGATATGTAGTTTACAAATCAATAAATACATAAAAATATATGTAACAAATATATATATAAAAATATAAATATTTAAATCTGTATATCTACGACACATACATCAGGAATTCAATTAATTCTAATAAAACTGACATGGGGCTGACATTTTGCATATTATGCCTGCCCAAGTCATGAGCCTCCCTGCGTTTTGATATGGCAACAACAAAACGTCCAACTATGTAAACAATACTGGTTGCGCCGGATTGACAAACTTTAAGTTTAACCCCTTACACATGGGCACTGAAACAATAGGACAAAGGACATATTATCTGAATTTCATTTGTTTTGCCTACAGTGCCTGTGTCCAATGCTGTGTAATAAGACCCAAGTGGGTGTGTGTCGCCATTTAAAATAAATCAAACATGACCGGGTAGGGGTTTACCTTCCGTCGCTGTGTATTGTGCCTAAGACATTTACCATAATGTGCCTTAATTCTATTGTTTGTCCTATTTGCACCTAAGTATAAGCATGGTTGATCCCTCTAAAGTGAGTTTTTCTGTATTAGTATCTATATTGCTGTGATCTCCTGCTATATAGCCTAGGCATCCGAAATTACTCATAATGGAAACCTGCCAAAAACAAGGGAAGCATAGATGCAAGAGAAAGAAAAAGAATAAGGAAAAGAGGGAACTACGAATACAAAAAATTCATAATAATAATAATAATCTCGGCATCATGTGGACATATGGTTGTGTCATATTCATTAGGTCATAGAATCATTGAAAGAGCAAGACTCAGCAAGGTCACAATTAGTTGAACCCTCTGTGTGTCTTTCACCTAAAAACCTAATAAAACATTTATTAAATATCATCGTAAATGTTAAAAAGTTGTAAAAAATAATTTTCATAAAATTGTCCCCTTGAAAAGTCCATGTGCGCATGCACTGGTTAGGAAATCAAGGACCCTGAGAAATGTATTGCCTCATAAATGTCAAAATCTAATTTCAGGTGAACTGATTTGCATATCCTCATCTTAAAACTTGTATATCTTACCCTTATTCTCAGTGTATGAATCCCATGTCTATTGCCTAAAAAAGTGCTAAAAAATTAAAAATATAAAGTGTTTTTACGAAAATGTTTAAAAAAGTACATCTGTACAAGTTTTGAGGTGACATGACATCTAGTTTGACTAGTGTTGTAGGTCTACGCACTGAAACTAATTCAATAAAGTGCTCATGACCTGACTTACAGACATGTATAAAGATCTCCGCTGGGATTCAATCCATTCGGTGTCTTAGAATCCAGCTCAAGAATATATTGTGTCTCTAATCTCCTTAATAAAGCTTCTCGATCCCCCCTCGTCTGAGTGGTGGAATTGTGTCAATGACAAAGTAGCTGAGATGTTCCAAGCTGCTGTTGTGCTTCTCCTTGAAATGTCTGGCTACTGGATAAGATGCATCTTGATTGGTGATAGCCCTCATGTGCTGGAGTATACGTTTGTGAGCCTGCAACTTGGTGCTACCAATGTATTTCAGGCCACACGTACACTCCAGCACGTACAAGAGTAATCAAAAAGTAGTCATCCTGCCATTCTATGTTCTCAATTTTCCTCAAGAAGTCCCCTGTGTCCTGTAAATAGGAGGGCAATCGCTTCACGTGTTCTTGTAAAAAATAGCCAATATCTAGGGAAGTTTTCTCCATAATACTGCCTCTGGCCGAAATAATTGGCCTGCCTGGCGGTTTGGTTACATTCTTATGGATTTTGGGAATTAAATAGAAAACCGGGATGACTGGGTGATTCACTTTCAAAAATTTGAATTCATCAGCACTGAGCAGTCCTGCACTTTTCCATGATAATAGCTTGTTGAAGAAGTCACCCCATGCTGTTTTGACCATTTTCCAATCACTCCTTTTATAGCATGATCGGTCATTCAAATGGGTTAGCGCTTCAGCTACATACATTTTGCGTGGCCAAAGAACAATGTTTCCGCCTTTATCCGACTGGCGGACAATCACGTTGTCATTGTCTTGTATTTTTTTCATTAATTGTTCATAGCCTTGATTCCATTGTTGATGTTTCAAACGTGTAAACATAGTGGACTTGTGCAATTTTTTCAATTGATTGGTCACGAGTTTGTTGTAGATATCGATATTATCATGTACCATTATAGGGTTGTAAGTAGATTTGGGTTTGAAGGGCGTCATACCTGGTTTGTTAGTCCTGGGAAAAGGATCTACCCCTACTGCTTCGTCTACTTTGCCTTCATCATACAGGTCGTGAAGATTGCGCAAAAGATTGTAATCACCTATGGTGGCTAAAGGTGGGCTGAGAATGCTAAGGGACTCCTCCTCTTGCACTGATTTGAAATCAGCTTTGTTCATCTTAAAAAACTTGCGTAGTTTAAGTTTGCGTGTGTATTTGTACAAGTCTATAGGTACTTGCGCATAATTAAAGTTATTAGCAGGGCAAAAGGACAAACCAAGGGCTAGGATTTTCTCCTCATTGTTGTTCAACTTCATTTCAGTGAGATTGATGATGGATAGGGGCTTGTGGGTCATACTGCTTACTTGCGATTCTATTTCCTCTGTGCTTTTTTGAATTGCGGTTTGTTTCCGCTGTTTGAGTTTGTGGCATTGCCTTCGTTCCCTTCGTTTGAGGTTTGCTCTTTTGTTGTTTTTGGTTTTTGGGAACGTGGCCTTAGGGTTTGACGTCTGTCCTGGCAAAGGCAATCCACCTCCTGCGCCATATATATATATATTTTTTTTTGTTTAAAGAAACACCTTTTGACCTTGAATCATGCATGTAAAAAGCAGAGGAATATGGTATCCACAAGGGTAGCACTAGGCAATAAAATATAAATACAATAACTTAAATGACTTTAAACTTTTTTGATTTCACATTGTCAATGGGTGATTAGGCACCTGAGTACAACCAGTGGAGTGCCTAATACAGTCAGGCACAAGCTTATACATTTTTCTATTTATTTTCCCTTTCTATATCCAAACTGAATGAGTAATATATTGCCCTGATGACGACCTCAAAAATAGTTCATGCATACCCCAACATGTTCTGAGGTCAAAACACGTTGGCATATTCATGGGGGATTAAAAGGAGAACCTTCTCTGCTCACAAACTATCGATTTCAGTTATGAGATCTGAAAACTTCTGATGACACCTCAAAAAATAAGAATGCAATTGGTCTTGGCAGAGAAGTGATCACAGAAATTGACTTTTAACCCCTTATGACAATAGGAGTAATACATTGTTTGGAGTGAGTCAATCTGGACTCATTATCAATAACTCACTGAGTTGAGTAAATGCTGGTTCTTTAAGTACATTTTTCAAATCGTTTCATGTAATGTTCGACTTATTTTGATCTGTATTATTTGTTGTACATATCTTTGTCATCTGAACCAAATGGATAAGAGTATCATAAAATTGGAAACCATAAGTAAAAATAAGCTTGTGAAATGAGATGAATACTCGAACACACTAGATTGATGTGTATTTTGTGTTTTTTCAATTAATGGCTATCAATGGCCATGCGGGGGTTTTCTATAGATTTTGCTCTTTTAGATAGTGGACATTTCTCTGGTTTTACAGCTCAGTGTGCCTGCAGCTTGTCTCCAATGCATGTCTGGGGTGGGTGACAGCTACACTTTGTGGATTCCTACTAGAAATCCACTGTATGAAGCTGGCCTGGTATATGATGTCCTCTAATGTAAGTGGGCACCTTGCACCGGTCCAGACAGCCCTTATGGTGATTTAAGAGTTCTCAGACAACCTTAGAAAGCTATCGAAGTGGTAGCTGTCGAGAACAGCCATCAGGCTTAGTCTTAAAGGAGTGTAAAGCAGCTTGTTTTAGCAGAATCCAAATGCATAGTATAGATTAAATTAAAAAGAACCACACAAAGTATTTATAAAAATTTGTATTTATTATATAACACTTTCAAGTAAGTTACAGGATCTCCTACACAGAGATAGACACAAAGCATACAATACCTTAGCAAAGAAATCACAGTAAATAGCACTAATACTCAGTGGGCCCCTGAGGGGGACCAAACTATATAGTAAGAAAGTGGTATACGAACCACGACTCGAGTCTGTACAATGTCGAGAGGTCGTAGAATTGCTGGGGACCACAGAAACACCCAAGGTAAGGCGATAGGGACCCCATGGAGAGCGTGTGCAGTGTTTGAACCGACCACGTGGTCCATACAAGTCTATGTGCAAGTTGCGGTTGGAATTTTAAAGAATAGGGACCCTTCCTAGTGGAGCCTGAAGAAACCCCATGGAAGACAGAAGGTTGGAGAGCCACCCCACCCGTGGATACCGTGGTACCCAAGTTACCTATTCCAGTGCTTAGGTGTGAAGTGGCGTCGGAAACTGCCGTTGAACCCAATGGAGGTCTTCAGGAAAGTGCCTCTGCTGGAAAAGGAGACAGTGTGAGGAGGAATCCAAACATATATTGATATGAGATGTCCCACGAAGGATGTTGAGTGCTGAGGGGTCCGTGTCCGGTGGGAGCACCAATAAGCCTTGGCAATTGCAACCCACGCAGAAAGTCAAGAAGGTGCACGGTTGGGACCAGCAAGGTCCAGGAGACTAACCACAAGCAGGGTAGTAAGGGCAGGCCCTGAGCAATCAGGGGAGCCCAAGGAAAACAAAGGTGACCCTCAAATACACCCACAGGCCAAAGGCACAGGAGTCGCGAGAGGACCTCAAGCAGCTCACCAAAAGATGCAGGCCACAATGCACACTTTGCAGTGTGGCAGAAGATTCTGGTCACTTGAGATGCTCGAGGTAGGGGCTACTTGGAGCCCAAAGACCTTCTTGCAAAAATGTCAAAAAACCTTTGCAACTCCAAAGGGGACGCGGTACCCAGGGGTTTGATTATTGTTGTTGTTTTGTTAATATATTTTTATTTGGCAAATTTTGCCATAAAAAATGCCACAATACAACATACAATTAACAGGCCAATTATACAAACAGCGCAACCATAAAAACTGTATAAAATTCTATAAAACCCTGGTAAAAATTACCGTGGGAGCAGTGCCACTCTGAGAGAATTCTCAATTCATCACCAAGTATAAAAAGAGTCACATATGCATATATACATTTCTCCATCCATACGGTCTTCCAGGGTTCAAAAATATTCGCAAGTCATATATTAAAATCATTTTCCTACTCCATGCCCATTTCAAATTATATTGCCAGTTCATTCATCGACTTCTGTATTGCAATTAAAAATCTTCCTATTGCACATGACACATTAAATATCTCATAGTTATCAATAAGCTAAGTGCTTGTTCCCTACATTCAATTTTATAGGCAATAAAAAAGGGTTTTTACAAATTATAACCATTCTTCTAGGAACCACAAACAATCTATCAAAACATGTGGGCCACTGCATTTTACTTGTAATCCACATGTGCACAGACCCTGTTTATTCTTCATTGCAGATTTTAGCTTCCCATCAACGTTATATGGGTTCAGGCCAACTCTAAATTTCAATAGTGTATTTCTAAGCTTCGGGTTAGGCATGGCCTCGATATAGGGGAACATGTGATAGTTAGTCCACCCATTTACCAAGAACTGGGTGGACGGTTTGCTCCCCAAATAACATAGATCTTCTTCTCGGGCCTTAGTGTTGATAATAGCCAGTAGCACCTGCTTGGAAATCTGCTGCCCTGATTTCCATTGATCTGGTTCCAAGGAGTGTTTAGCACATAATTTATCTAACTTATGTCTAGCTTCGGACGCCCAATTCAGTTCACTTATTTTCTTTTACAAAGGTTTGATATTTTGGGGGACCCTTCTCTATTCATTCTCTGGCAGACGTTTAGTGAAGCTTGCAACCCCCGAAAAATTCCATGCTGTAAGTTGACATTCTTCTCTCACTGCCTTTATCATAGTTGATGGAGGGAGACGAAGAAGCTGTTTCACGCATTTACGCTTTTCTAAATTCCAATCCACTTTGCCACCTAAGAATAAGACCTCTGCACTGTATTGGAATTGTGGGCGGACCGTTGCATTAAAAGCGGATAAAATTGACCGCAGGGAGGGGCCTCCATACTTCTACTTTGCTTCCAGGTACTGTAGGTGATCCCTCCAATTTAACTTACTGTCGAACCACATACCAAAATATTTATATTTGTCCACTTTTTCGACTCTGACCTCTCCCAGTTTCCAATAAAACAAGCTCTTTCTTTTACCCAACACCATTATTTTTTCCTTTTCTAAATTAACTGTGAGGCGTGTTATTAAACAATAATCGTAAAAAGTGTCCAGTTTATTTTGCAGGCCCAATTCTATCACATCTGTTATCACTAATTCGTCTGCATATAGTAGACATGATATATCACCCCCCCCCCCCCCCATTTTAGGGCGCTTGATCCAACAGCCTTATTCAGTATATTTGGTATGTCAGAGAGGAACAAGGAGAATAACAATGGGGCCAAAACACAGCTCTGCCGTAATCCATTCTTTATCTGTATTTTCTTAGATAAGGTTCCAAAGGTATCCAAAATTACCCTGGCCTAGTTCTGTGAGTTCATTTCCTGAATTAATGAAAGTACTGTTTTGTTGATCCCAAGTGTTGCCAGCATAGTCCACAGCAGATCACGATCTACTGTGTCGAAGACGGCTCGGAAATTAACAAAACAGCTGAACAGATTGCCTCGCACTTCCATTGCCTTTTTGGGGGTTGGATTTTTGCAACCCCCACAAAGACTATTGGCATCAAACTTGGTAAGAGGGTTGAGCAGGCCTTGGGAGCTGAGGAAAACAACCACCTGTGTTGCAGAGCCCATGGAGTTGATGCACCCTGCCCTCAGGATTGTAAAGGCCTGATATATGGGTGACTTATAGGTTTTAAGTGCAGAGACCCTTAGCTATAGTAAACCTATATCTTTAGTAAGTGGTACATGCACCAACCTACACAGGCTGCAATGGCAGGCCTGTGATTCCATTTTGAATGGTCTCTCCTGGGTGGCATAATGCATGTTTGAACCCATGGGAGACCTCTGGGGTACCTATGCCCTGGGTACATGGGTACCATATACTAGGGACTGACAAAGGTCCCCCAGTATCCAATCTGGGATGTACATAGGTACTGAACACAACAGTTTAGGGAGAAAGCAGATAGACTGGGGTCCTGATTAGTAGGGTCCCAGTCAGACTAGTCAAACACAGCATCACATCATGCAAAACGTGGGGGTAACCATAAGAAGCAGGTACAACTTTCCTATACAACCCCGCCCTCCCCATGTAAGGAGATGAGACTCACCTTGCCCAGTTGAGTCTTCAGTGGAAATATCTGGAGAGTCCATCTGCATTGACATGGTTACTCCCAGGTCTATGTTCCACTATATAGACCGCCCCCTGTAGCGAAATGGACCACCTCAAAAGTTTGGGGTTTTCACTGTTCATTTGTTTTAGCCATAAGAGTTGCTTATGGTCTGTCTAAACAATGAAGTGAGTGTCAAACAAGTATGGTCTCAACTTCTTCAGGGCCCAGCCCACAGCAAGGGCTTCCCTCTCTATAGCTGACCAACGTTTCTTTCTGGGGGTCAACCATCAGTTAATAAAGCAGAAGGCCAGGATCAACCAGTAGCTTTTAAGTTGTGACAGCACAGCCCCTGCCCCAACACAGGTGCATCTGTTTGGACAATAAATTGCTAGAGTAATCAGGACTCTGTAGAATGGGAGCAGTGCACATAGCCTGCTTGAGATATTCAAATGCCTTTTGACAGCTAACTGTCCACTGAACTTTCTTGGGCATTTTCTTGGATGCGAGATCATTCATGGGAGTCACTATGGACCCATATCCTTTTACAAATCTCCTGTAATACCCAGTCAGGGCCAAGAAAGCTCTGACCTCAGTCTGGGTTGTAGGAACAACGCAGTCCATTATGGTCTGGATTTTGCTCTGAAGTTGTTGAACTCCACCCACAAGGTGGCCCAGGTACACAACCTTGCTCTGCCTTATCTGGCACTTTGTAGCCTTGATAGTGAGGCCTGCTTTCTGCATAGACTCCAAAACATTCTTCAGGTGGACCAGGTGATCCTCCCAGGTGGAGCTAAAGACAGCTATACCATCAAGATATGCTGTACTATTGGCTTCTAGACCTGTGAGAATGTTGTTCACCAGCCTTTGGAATGTGGCAGGTGCATTCTTCAAACCAAAGGGCATCACAATAAATTGATAATGTGTTGGTAGGTGTTGAGAATGCTGTTTAGGGTTTGTCATCCTCAGCTAGTCTGAATTTCTGATAGCGAGCAGTTAGGGCAAATGTGCTCAAGAACTTGGCTGAGGCCAAAGTATCAATAGGCTCATCTACCATAGGAATTGGATGAGCATCAGTCCTAGTGACTGCATTGAGTCCCCTGTAGTCAACACAAAACCTCATCTCTCTCTTAGCACCCTGGGTGTGAGATTTTGGTACCAAGACTACTGGACTAGCCTAAGGGCTATCTGAGGGCTCAATTACTCCCAACTCCAGCATATTTTGTATCTCTGTCCTGGTGCAATCTCTGACATGGTCAGGCTGCCTGTATTCTGATATTCTTGACAGGTAGACTCTCACCTGTGTCCACTTCATGGATACACCAGGTGGTTTGACTGGGTGTAAAAGACAACATATTCCCATATTGATTGAAGACATTTCTGCCATCAATCTGCTGTTGGTCACTGAGGCTTCCTGCCAAGGCTATACCATCAACTGACCCATCATCAGGGTTTTGTGAGAGGATATCAGGGAGAGGGTCACTCTCTTCCTCCTGTCCCTCATCAGTTGCCATGAGCAAGCCCATGTCAGCCCTGTCTACAAAGGGTTTGAGCCTGTTCACATGGAGCACCCTGAGGGGGCTTCTGGGAGTGCCAAAGTCCACCAGATAGGTGAATTCACCTTTTTGCTCAATGATCATGTGGGGTCCACTCCATTTATCTTGGAGAGCTGCTGGGCCACAGGCTCCAACACCCACACCTTCTGGCCTGGCTGGTAAAAAGCCAGTACAGCCTTTTGGTCATGACAAGCCTTTTGCAACTCTTGACTGGCCTCCAGGGTTTTACTTGCCTTCTTCATGCACTCAGCCAACCTGGAGCAGAGACCAAGCAAATAGTCCACTATGTCTTGTTTGGGAGGTTTGAGCGGTAACTCCCATCCCTCCTTCACCAAACACAAGGGACCCCTAACTGGATGCCCAAACAGAAGTTCAAAAGGGCTGTAGCCAACCCCCTTCCGAGGGACCTCTCTGTAGGCAAAGAGAAGGCAGGGCAGAAGAAAATCCCATTTTCGCCTAAGCTTTTCTGGGTGGCCCATGATCATGCTCTTGAGGGTTTTGTTAATTCTCTCAACTAACCCATTGCATTGAGGATGGTAAGGGGTGCTGAATTAGTAATTTACACCATTCTCCTTCCACATTGCAGTGATGTAACTTGACATGAAGTTTGTACCTCTGTCAGTTAAAACCTCCTTAGGGAAGCCCACCCTGCAAAAACTTCCCAAGAGGGCCCTTGTCACCACAGGAGCTGTAGTGTTCCAAAGGGGAATGACTTCTGGGTACCTAGTGGTATGGTCCACCACCACTAGAAAATAACTGTGCCCAGATGCTGTAGGAGGGTTCATGGGACCAATTATGTCAATCACAAGCCTCTCAAAGGGAATCCCCACCACTAGAGGTAGCATCAGGGGGGCCTTTGTAGTGCCACCTGCCTTACCATTGGCTTGTCAAGTAGTACAGTAGTGAAAAAACTTCTTGGTGTATTCAGACGTGAGGCCAGTGAAAGTGAGGGACAATCATGTCCCAAGTCTTACTTTGGCCTGTCCTGCCAGAGAAATGCCAGGGTGAGTAGGACACCCCTACACTTCAGAGCTATAACCAAGCTCCTGGTAACACCAGGCTTGGGATCTTTACCCTCTGAATAAAGGAGTCCCTCATCCCAGTAGATCCTGTGGAAACCACTGACATTCCCAGCAGCCTCAGCAGCAGCTTGTTGTCTGAGGAGTTCATGAGAGGGTCAGGTTTGCTGCTCCATACTCAAGTGTGCCTGGAAGGGCCCCCTGTCTCCAATTACTCAACCTGATCTGGCTCAAGCTCATCTGGGACAGTTCCTTCACAAGGACTGATATCATCTCCTTCAAGAGACTGGCCCTCACTCTGAGTCTGGGGGAAGGGACAGCCTTACCCCTCCTGCTCTTTCTCTTGGAAGGTACCTGGCCCAGTGTTGCATGATCTAGGGCCTGTTCAGGGGATGTCAGTTTGGCTTGTGACCTAGTCACAGCAAACATATCTGCAGAGATGTCCAACATTGCTGCATGAGTCCTAAATTCAACCTCAGACAAGGCTGAAGTTTTCAAATCATTGCCCAATAAATAATTGACTGGTAGGTCTGGATGTGCCACAACCTTCTTAAGGCCAGTTACCCCTCCCCAGCTGAAATTAACAACTGCCAAGAAATGGTCAGTCCTGACATTGTTTACATTGGTCACTTTGTACATTTCCCCAAGTATGATCTGTCCAGGAGACGCAAGTTTCTCTGTCACCATGGTGACACTGGCCCCTGTGTTCCTGTAGGCCATTGCCTCTGTTCAATTAATCAAAGGCTGATGTCTGTACTTGTTCAGTTTACTGGGACTGACAAGTAAGGGGGCAATATCCATGCCACCACCACAGACTAGAACAGCCTGAGCTGGAGTTCTGACTAAGCCAGAACCCACCTCAGGTCTCAAGGTTAGCCCCACCAATCCCTTTTTCCCTGTACCACCATTTGTACTTGAGCTAGGTGGAGCAGGTGCCTTAGGGGCAGTGGTGGTAGGAGTTGTTTCCTTGGCTTTTGGACAATCAGCATATTTTGTCCAATGGGTTTTTACCCTACACAAATAACACCAAGCTTTCATTTTGCTTTTTCCCTTGGTCATTTGTGAATCAAATTGTACAATCCATCAAAATCATGCATGCTGCTGCCAAGCAACCAACCTTCCAGAACCTTCATAGCACTATTCACAAAGTCTACCCAGTGTCTGGGCCTTCTGGATGTCTCTGAAATTAATCCTGTATTGTTCAGTGGTTAAGCCGAACCCATCAATGATAGCACTCTGCAAAACTGAGTATTTGTCAGCATCCTCTTCTCTAACATCAAGGAGCTTATCTCTACCTTTGTCAGCAAAAGAGAGCCACACGATAGCTGCCCACTGCTCTTGAGGTACCCTCTGCAGTTTACAGGCCCTCACTGAAGCAGTTATCCATTTGTGGATGTCAACATGGTAGGGATGGACAATCTTGCTCAGGTTCCTATTGTCAAAGGAATGTTACTTACTTCTAGGGACACTGTTGCTGCCACCATAGGACTCTAGTCCCAATTTCTTCCTTGCCTTCTGGACTTCTAGGGACTCTCAGTCAAGGGCCAACTACTCTTTCCTGAGCCTAAGCCTAGCTTTCTCAAGTTCAAGTATTTGGTACTCCCTATCCAAAGAATTCCCTCCTTTACTAGAAATGGAGGTCCCTAGTGACTGTCGAGAAGTATTGGATTCTGCAGAGGAGGATCTAGACCTCCTTGGTCTACTCTGCTCCTTCCCAGCAGGATCAAAGTGGGCATCCTCTTGGCTTTCTGTGTTCTCCTTTGGGAGGTCTGAATTGTCCAAGTGGGAGCCATCAGGCTCCACCTGGTCAGGGTTGGATTCTAGTTCAAAGAAGGGTTCCCCTCCTGTCCTATCTTCATTTCCTGGCCCACCCACACTGTCCTGTTCATCTGACCCAGAGGCTTCCTCAGGTCATCCAACAGTAACACCTCTACAAGGCGTTGAGTGTTGGCCCTTCTCCCTGTCTTCAGCTTTCTAGATGCACACAGTGCTTTCAGTTCTTGGAACGAATATCTAGTAGGCAGAGAGCCACTGGCATCTCCTTTAGTAGACGTACTAAGTGAGGTGTGGTGTTGCGCCTACCTAACCTAGTGGGAACTAAACTCTCTGAGGTTGGAGAAAGGGTGTGCTTGACACTTGACTTACCAAACCCTAAGTTCAGAAGAACTTACTATTCTAAGCTTGTATTTATATGTGCTAGTAGTTTTTCAGTTAATCAATACAAAGATTTATCTGGTAAAACAATACAGGCTTGAATCCCAACCGCCGCACACTAACGTGAGAAGCTGGCCTGGTATATGATGTCCACAAATGGTAATGGTCACCTTGCACCAATCCAGACAACCCTTATGGTGATGTAAGAGGTCTCAGACAACCTTAGAAAGCTATCCAAGTGGTAGCTGTTGAGAGTAGCCTTCATGCTTAGTCTTGAAGGAGTATAAAGCAGCTTGTTTTACCAGAATGCAATCTTGTAGTATGGATTAAATGAAAAAGAACCACACAAAGTATTTATAAAAATATGTATTTATTATATAACACTATCTAGGACGTTACAGTATCTCCTACATAGAGATAGACACAAAGCACATAATTCCTTAGCAAAGAAATCACAGTAAATAGTACCAATACACAGTGAGCCCCCGGGGGGGACCGAACCATATACTAAGAAAGTGGAATAAGAACCATGACTCGAGTCTGGACAATATCGAGTGGACGTAGAATTGCTGGGGACCCACAGAATCACCCAAAGTAACCAGAAAGGGACCCTGCGAAGAGTGTGTGCAATCTGTGAACACGACCTCATGCTCCATACACGGTTGGAATTTTAAAGGTTAGGGACCCTTCCCAGTGGACCCTGAAGAAGGATGGAGAGCCACCCCACCCGTGAATACCGTGGTACTGTTACCTATCCCAGGGAAGCCGGGTGCAGAGGTGTGAAGTGGTGTCGGAAACTGCAGTCGAACCCAATTGAGGACATCAGGAAATTGCCGCTGCTGGAAGAGGAGAAAGTGTCTGGAGGAATCCAAACGTGGATTCTGGAAGAGAAGTACCTGAAAGCAGAGGGGACAGAGTATGTCACTCGGGAGTGACAAGGAGCCCTGGAAGACGAATGTTCTCTGATGTCGGGTGACATTGACTCTACAGCTGCGAGGACCAGGCGATGCTGAGGATGACCAGGACCCGTGTATGAGCTTTCCCACAAAGGATGTCGAGTGCTGAGGGTCGGTGTCCGGCGGGAGCACCAACAAGCCTTGGCAATTGCAACCCCCACAAGCAGGGGAGTCAGGGCAGGCTCCGAGCAATCAGGGGAGCCCAAGGAAAACACAGGTGACCCTCAAATGAACCCACAGGCCAAAGGCACAGGAGTCGCAAGAGGACCTCAAGCAGCTCACCAAAAGATGCAGGCCTCGATGCACATGATGTGGTGTGGCCAAAGATTTTGGTCACTGGAGGTGCTCGAGGTGGCGGCTACTTGAAGCCTGAAGATCTTCTTGCAAAGATGTCAACAAGCCTTTGCAACGGCAAAGGGGACACAGTACACAGGGGTTCGGTTTTTGCAACCCCCACAAGGACTTCTGGCCTCAAACTTGGTAAGAGGGTAGAGCAGGCCTCAGAAGCTGAGGAAAAAAAACACCTGTGTTGCAGAGCCAACAAAGTCCGTAGGAGCTCGGGATCTGCAGAATGGTCGTCTTTGTTGCAGTGCCTGCAAATGCAGGGGAGTTACTCCTTTACTCCAAGGGAGATTACTTCTGTTGTTCTTGATGCTTCACAGGACTTGGAAGGTTCCTGTATGATGCACAGGCACAGACGATGCAGCAGACTGGAAGGGAGACAAAGTCAGGCCCAAACGAAGTCCAGCGAAATCTAGAGTGCCCAGATGGTGGAAGTGCAGTGGTTTCAGTTCTGAATCTTATCCCATGATGAATCTAGGGACCTACACCTAGGTAAGCCCTTAAGTACCCTAAGGAAAGGGTTGGGAAGATTCAGGGGACCCTCCCAGGGGAGGGTTTGGACAGGGGGGAGGTTACTCCCATGTATTTTGGCCAGTTTCGCACCGGACCTGGAGCCAACAGCTCCCAGGACTGGTTTGAACTGGACTATGCATAGGAACACCAAATGGGCCCCTCATGCAGACTTTCAGGTGCTGGCAAGCGTACCCACCCAGCCATAATACACTAAATCCTGACTTGGAGGTGGTCATACCTCCCTGTGACAGGATGCCTATTGTTCTACCTTCCCCTGCTCGAGCTTGGCTCAGCAGCAGGAGGGCAGAAATGTGTCTCTGGTCGGCAGAAACCATTTTGTACTGTCCGGGAGTAGAAGGCTGGTAACGGGAACACTGAGAGCCTAATGGAGAGCTCTTCCACTGCTTGGAACCATACCTCTCACACCATTTACAGTGTGGGGGTGTGATTCCAACATGTTTAATACCGAAGATGAAAGGATTAGTTGCAGCCGTTTTCGAGATGGTCATCACGCAATTACGTGGTGCCCCTCTATTTAATATATGGCTGCTTCACTGTCAACCTGGGAGAATGGACTCCGTAGGCAGCAGGGGTGTCCTGCTATTGCAGGGGCACCCTCTCACTTAAAGGCGAGCACCCTGCCCTCAGGATTGTAAAGGCCTGCTATAGGAGTGACTTATAGGTTTTAAGTGCAGTGACCCTTAGATATAGTAAACCAATATATTTAGTAAGTGGTGCATGCACCAACTTACACAGGTTGCAATGGCAGGCCTGTAGTTCCATTTTGAATCATCTCTCATGGGTGGCATAGTGCATACTTCAGTCCATGAGAGACCTCTGGGGTACCGATGACCTGGGTACCATATGCTAGGGACTGACAAGGATACCCCAATATCCAATCTGGGATGTACCTAGGTACTGAACACAACAGTTTAGTGAGAAAGCAGATAGACTGGGGTCCTGATTAGCAGGATTGCAGCCAGGCTAGTCAAAAACAGATTCACATCAAGCAAAAAGTGAGGGTAATGGTAAGAAGCAGATCCTACTTTCCTACACCCACAAACACAGGACGGTTTGGTGTGTCTAAGTATTTATCTGCATTCTGATGGCTCTTCCTGGGCAGGAAGGGTGGAGGTGACTGACACCTATATCTAAATGGGCAGTGCCCTGTCCCCACACAAATGTCTGATTACCCCTTACTGATAGTCGGAAGCCAGGGCTGGGGAGACGGGGCTTCTGTGCACTTCAAAGACCCTTCTTTGAGGGCACACCCACTTGAAGGGCACAACTGGGTATAAGTACTAGGTCTTTGACCTCACCAAGTAAGACACTACTGGACATGTGAAGAACTCTGCCAGGAGAAAGGACTGCCACTCTGCTGGACTGCTGCTCGGGAAGAACTGTTTTTCTGCTGTGCTGTGCTGCCCTGCTTCCTGCTACCCTCTGTCCTGCTGAGGATAAGGACTGGACCCACCTCACTTGAACCCAGAGCGACTCCAAGGACATGCTGTCTTGCCCTCAGTTCTGAAGTCTCTGGAACATCAAGACTTCCTACAACCCTGCGACAGTACCTGAACTCTGCCATTTGTTTGTACTGCCCTGCCAAGTGGTGCCAATCCAGTTCTGGGCCCTTGGAAGTGAGGCTTTCTGTGCTGCAACTCTTGATGCAGATACAGAGCCGCCATTGTGCAGATTGGAACTGGTGCATTTCACCCAGCAACGACACATCGCCTGTCTTCAGCTCTGCTCAATGCCGAAGTTTCCCCAAGTGCTTGGCTCGATGACTACGCATCGCCCATCTTCAGTGCTGCTTGATGACAAAGCTTTCCCTATAGAGTGGCTCAATGAAAGCTAATCTTCTGCAAATCCCACAGATTGATGATGACGTATCACCTCCCTGCTCCTTGCATCTCGACCTCGATGTCAACACAGGCTACATCCAAAAGTACATCATGGTCAGCCTGAACGTTTTGATTTACCCTGGTTGAAGTGAGACCTGTTATCCCCAGTTGGCGCTTTAATACTCTAAGCACTATATTTTCAAATATTCTTTGAAAATTCATAACTCCATTCTACATATTGGATTTTTGTTGTTTTGGTCGTTTGATTCATACAATTAGGTGCCGATTCCGATCCGGCAAAAAACATTTGCGTACGACTCGTATCCGTATATTTTCACGTACGATTCGTACAAGTACCGTACAAACTGCGAAGTACGATTCATACGTGAAAAATACATACGAATTGCATCGGGAAAAGGGTACGAGAGGGAGCCGGAACTTTTTACGTCCGTATAGCGTCAGGAAAAGTGTACGAGAGGGAGCCGGACATTTTTACGTGCAAATCGTAAAACATAAGTCCGAGCGCGCAAGTATGATCCGTACCGCCCGTCCGAATACACAACTGCATGTAAAAGGCCCCGTACGGAGCGAACGCTGTAGCACACATGTACACGGGTAAACTTGTGCCCGGATACGAGTCGTACAGCCCCCCCTCCCCCCGCATATGTCAGCTCCGTACCCCCGTATGTCAGCACCGTACCCCCCCTCCGCACCGTACCCCAGGACCGTACCCCAGCCCCGCACCTGTACGCACCGCACCCCAGGCCCGTCTCCCAGCCCCGCACCTGTACGCACTGTACCCCAGGCCCGTACCCCAGCCCCCCACCTGTGGGTGCCGCACCCCAGGTGTGTACCCCTGCCCCATACCAATACGCACCGTACCCCAGGCCCGTACCCCAGCCCCGCACCTGTACGCGCCGTACCCCAGGCCCGTCTCCCAGCCCCGTACCTGTACACACCGTACCCCAGGCCCGTCTCCCAGCCCCCCACCTGTACACGCAGCAACCCAGTCCCGTACCCCAGCCCCGTACCTGTACGAACCATACACCAACACCGTACCCCAGCCCCGCACCTGTACGCACCGTACCCCAACACCGTACCCCAGCCCCGTACCTGTACACACCGTACCCTAACACCGTACTCCAGCCCCCCACATGTATGCACCACACCCCAGGCCCGTACCCCAGCCCTGTACCTGTACACACCGTACCCCAACACCATAGCACAGCCCCGCACCTGTACGCACCGTACCCCAACACCGCACCCCAGCCCCCCACCTGTACGCGCCGCACCCCAGGCTCGTACCCCAGCCCCGTACCTGTACGCACCGTACCCCAACACCGTGCCCCAGCACCCTCACCCAGCATCGCGTATGTACGGACCTTACCTACGCGAAAAAAACTTGAACAAAACCAGGACACTGTAAAACAGCACAAGGAGGGTCAATTCGACTCGCACAACACCACAAAACACGTCTACATGACAAAATACATCTCAATGACTGACCTGGCACATCCAAACAGGCAAGCAGAGGCCCTAAATCACAACCACCTCTTATAACACACCCACCACAAACTCAAACCCAGCCACACCCACAAGTGGACCAATAAAAAGGGCCCACACACACAACCCATGAGCCTTTGCAACAGACCCACTTCTGCCAGACCGCAAAGACAAACAACTGCACCTTACTTACACCTTAACTACACCTTAAGTCACACACCTTCACACAACCTCCTTCACAAACACCCCCTCTTCACATTCACACACACACACCGTCACATTCACACCCACAACCATCCACACCCACACCCCACACCATGCCCACAGACAAGAATCCAAAGTTCACAAGGGCGGAGCTGGACCTCCTTGTCAACGAAGTCATCAGAGTCGAGCCGAGCCACAGCTGTTTGGAACATTGGTCAGACAGACCAGCATAGCCCAAAAAACAAGCCTGTGGCAGAGGATCGTCGATAAGGTGAATGCTGTTGCGCCCATCCGAAGGACCAGGCATGAATGCCAAGCCAGGTGGTACGATCTGCGCAGGGCAGTCAAGAGGAAAATTAACAAGGAATACGCCCAGAGTTACATCACTGGAGGTGGGCTGCCCCGCAGACCCGTACATTACCATCCCTGGGAGGAGAAGGTGATGGCCATGCTTCCGCCGGTGGGAGTACACGGAGTCGAAGGAGTCGCAGAGCCTGGTGAGTACACAAACAACTCACGTAACATGGGGGGAATGGCATCCACACCACAAATACACTAAATGCACGCAACTTCCCCCAAGCCCTCACCGCACACAACCACACTCAAAAACCACGCTCATGCCACTAACGTCTCCATACCCCATTCACAAATAAAGGCAATGCCATGTCCCAGGCCACACCAACCACAAAGCCAAGACTGGATGTCCGGGATGCTGGGAGGGTGGGGCTCACACAACACATTGTGCAACTTTGAGGCAGACACCAATGTCCTCAGCCCATATGGCCTAGGTACATACCCATGCACCATGCCCAATGCACAGGGACTGGCAAAGTACTGACAAGGTAGCTGACACTTGGCCCTGCTGTATGCAGCACAAGGCCCTCCTGTGACCACTGTACACTCAAACACCAACTCCACAAGCTCAGATATCTAGCACAGGAACTCACACTCACTGTCATGCCAGCATGCACCATGAGGGGACAGACACATCACCTGGGAGACCCAATGACATATCACACTTCACCCAACAGCAGGCCAGGTCACACACCCCCCCTTACACAAGCACCCACCCCCGGGGCAGGCAATGGATTTACCCACTCCCACAATGGACATGTGATACAACAAGACCAATCCATAGCCAAATAAGCACCCTAGCCAAATTTCTACTGGTCAAACACTCAGGAGAACATATCAATCTGTCCCCCGCAAAATATCCATCCCCAAGTGTACATTGAGAGGAATGCTAGGCACAACCAACTACCTGAAGGAACTGTGACAACTTGAATATGTATGAAACATGGTTGTGGCATGAAACAGCATTAACATTGTCTCTCTCTCACACACAGTGCAACGTCATCGACCTCCCCCCAACAATGGGGGGGAACAATCACAGTCCCAGGCTCAGCGTGAAGATGATCCCACCGGCAGCGACGACTCTCACCACTCCGTGGATGACCCCGACCAACCTGGCCCCTCTGGTACCCAAGCCCCTGCAGCACCTGCGTCAGGTACATCTGTGCCAACCCCCACCCCCATTCCTGCCACATCCCAGGAGACACCCAGGAGCCCTGCTCGCACTGAACAACAGAGCCAGTCTGACCAGGAGGGACAAGGTTCTCCGGGCACCCAGGAGGAGGCAGACAACCCCGCTAATGCCATCCCTCAGGGGTTTCCCGTAGACCCGATGTACCCACAACGGCAGGCCAGAATTGTGTGGGCAGGGGTGGTGGGAGTGGAGGCAGGCGGAGGCGAGAACCTGACCAGGCAGCTGATGGAACTGTTATGTCACACATACGCCACATCCTGGACACATACCGGCGTGACACCAGGGGCATCAGCCAGGTAGTGTCGAGCCTCACAGAGATGAAGGGAACCCTCGATGAGATGAAGAACCTGCAGGCCGAGCAACATGCCAGTCAACAACAACACCAAGGACGAATGGAGGCAAGACTGGCTGAGCTCCTGGCGGTGCAAACGGACATGAGCCGTTCACTCCGTCGGATCGCCGACAACATGGGAAACCCTCCCTGTGCCACCAGGCGAAGACCACCACCAGCCACAGGGAGGGAGGAGGAGGAGGATTCATCTGACAGAGCATCACAGACATCGTCAAGGCCTGCATCTGAGGGTCCCCCCAGGAAGGTGGGTCGTCCACGGAAAAGACCGTGAGAGTCAGCGGACCATCCACATCTCCCAGGTCACCTAGCCTGGCACCTGGCCCTCTGGCGCAACAGCAGCACCTCACCCAATGACATTCTCTGCCACATGGACTTGCTGGTCTCAGTCTGACCAATGATGACCAACACTGTGGTCTGGACTCTGATGACTCCAACTGACAAGGATGCCATCTCCCCCTGTGAACTTTGGATTCTGTGCACCCGGTAGAGCACCTTAGTTCATCTACCAAAAGACTTACCCCACCAAAAATAAATACTTTATTTTGTCATGAGATGTTGCTGTCATTTGGCATTAGTCCACAACATATGTGTGTGTAAATGTCAAACTATGTCTGAGTGTTGAACTAACTCCACCCATCCATACCCTGGGATCTGAGTCTGGTACAGGACACACATGGGTCACAATGTATCATTCAATGCAGACATGGAGCACAATACTCACCTGTGATGGCCTCAAGCTGCTGAGGGGGTGCATGCAATACTGTGCGGCCAGACCTATTTGGAAGAGTATCATTAAGGCGTAGAGGTCATGCCTCATTCGGAGGTTCCTGGGGAGGGAGTCCCAGGTATGTGTTCCCAGGTGGGAGAACTATGTCCTGCATGCTGGAGTACGGTGGATCTGGAGAATGGTGGCCAGGTCAAGGTTGGATGCACGGAGATGCCACTACGTGGTCTCGGATGACAGTGGTACAAGGTTGGTTTTGGGTCTGGGTTGTGGCCTGCCTCCTGAGTGTGAGTGGGGAGTCTGAAGGTCATCCTGGAGCACACAGTGATCCATTGCAGCTATCTCTGCTGGACGGTGATGTGGCTGGGGCGCGGGATGTTGCAGCTGAGGTGTGCAGATGCAGCCTGGATGTGGACAAGTTTTCCGGGAGTTTGGATGTGGCTGCTCCGTAGAGGGCAGGGCAGTATTTGACACGGATGTTGTCGTGGACCTGGGAGATGGTCCGTCTTTCCTTGGAGTGGATCTATCTGGGGATCATGTGCATAATTCAGAGGATGTTGCAGTCTGAGGCACAGATGCTGGTGATTAGCATGGCAAATGTGAGCAAGCAATCCATGATGCACACCATCTTGTGTGCGTGGACACTGGGTGCTTGTGCAGGGCTTTTGCGGGTGGGACACAAGCAGTTTACCCGGCTGTAAGGGGACAATCCTCAGATGTTGGCCTCAGTCCTGTACAAGTCCAGCCTCAGGTGGCTGCTGTTCTGCCATCCATCAATGGATATCATGCAATCTTGAATATTGGAACTGGCAATGTCTGCGTCCTTGGTGAGGGTGAGGAGCACCTGGCTGTCAATGGCATACGAGTTGATGATGAGGTTGTGTGCGCATGTGATGGTGGAGAGGGGGGTCCTGGACACATTGTAGATTGACACGCTGAGAGATGATACCTGTGCCATGTGCCTGACGACGACACCATACTCATGCAGAAGCCTTGAGTCCCACTCCCATGGCCTTGCCGGGGTCCAGAGCTGGTGGGGAGTAGGAGGGACATGACCTGGTGGGTGTGACAGGGCCTGGAAGGTGTGGCAGCGCTGTGTAGGCAGTCGGAGTTGCACACTCATCATGCAAAGGTGTTGTGTGTGCGCTTAGTGCATGCCTGAGAGCAGGCGGGAGATGTGTGGATGGACATTGCTTGGAGGGTGGCTGCAACATCAGACTGTAGTGTGATGTGGGTCATGCAAGGACCTGAGGGTCGTGCAATGTGCACGTTGCATGTGCAGACGGTCCAGCCTTTGGCACAGCGTGGCCACAACTGTGGCACAGACAAGCTGATGACAGCCAAATGAATGGGTTGAGGGAGCAAGGGAGGAGCATCTTTGATGTGTGTGTGTTGCCAAATCAGGAAACTTCGTGTGCCCTTGCTGCAGTGGCTGCAACAGCAGGCGGCATGTCCTGGGAACTATGCCACAATTTCCACACAAAGACCAGGATGTCAGAAAGGACTACTGCAACAGGTGTATGTAAAGGAAGGAGTGACCGGTTTTCAATGGCACACCCAGAGACAAAGGATGCACAATCACCAAAGATGACTGACACCGGATCATGAAACTGAAGGCCGAGCTGCGCACTGGAAACACACCCCAGAAGGTGTTGACGGCCCGTTGTGGGGACCAACATGCCAAAACACATACACAGCCATGGACTTCATGCACAATAGAGAATCAAATACATGAAGAACAGCATGCAGGTTGCTAATCTACACATAGACTCATATGCACAATCCTTGACAACCATGCCAGAGATGCCGCATGCACAGTGGCAAGAGACCTGCATTGACAGAGATGAGGCACCTTGGAGGGTGAGCAACACCTTTATTACTCAGGCTCACACCTATGGAAATGCATCCATATGAACAGACTCACAGGTCATTTGGACGAACATGTGGGACCTACACTGGACACCCCCTTCGCACCACAGATGCTGTAAATCCATTGGACTGGCACACAAGTGAAGGGGGTGAGCCAAACATCCCCTGCTGCACACGGAGAGGCTGCAATTCCCCATTGAGCCTCTTATGGGGATGTCCCACACTATGTCCACCCGTAGCCTCCCGTATGTTTCCGAGGGAAGTTGTACACACATTGATGCCTTCATCACAATCCACAATCCCATAACAGATGACTGTCACGAAGTGTGACTATGAATTCATGTGAGTCATGCTACATGTCATGTGCCCCATGGTGAGTCAACATGTATGCATAGTAACAAAACCTGCACAGGAGCAGTGCCCACACATTCCAAACAACTACCACACCCAAAATGCCTTGCTGCAATCCTTACCCAAAGGAGACTTTTCACCATGTCCGTGCATGTAACGCTGATTCAGCACACGTTGCAATACTCATGAGGAATAGCAGGAGCACAACGATGCCACGAGCAGACAGCATGCGCAACTACCTGGGGATGACAGACACACAAGAAGTCAGGAAAAAGATAGTCATCCGCATGCATGGTCATGTACTCTACATGACTAAGGTTGACACCATGCTAGTTGTCAATTGAGTGTGTCCGCTACAATGTGTGGAATGACATCAGCACTCGAGTGACACATCAGAACACACCTCTAAGTCACTTAGCATACAGTTAGCTGGACACACACATTGCAACACATGCCACACAAGGCTCCAAGCGTGCACACTCCTTCTCCTCCTCCTCCTCCTCCTTCTCCTCGTCCTCCTCCTCACTTGCCTCGTGACCAAGGCCGTCATCCTCCACGGGTGGATGTTCCTGCTCATCGGGATCCAGGATGAGTGGAACAGCTTTCTCCACTGCCATGTTGTGCAGCATGCAGCACACAAGGAAGATTTTGCAGATCTTCACCGGTGCATATGGGAGGGACCCGCCTGTCTTGTGGAGGCAACGGAATCGGCTCTTCAGGAGGCCAAACGTCCTCTCAATCACTCGCCTGGTCTGCCCATGGGCGTTGTTGTAACGGTGATCTGCAGCTGTTCTGGGGTTGCGGAGAGGCATCACCAGCAATGGCATGTTAGGATAGCCAGAGTCCCCTACATGGAAACATCATGTAAAGAAGTGGGTCAGGAGATGCGGTAACATACAAAGATACCGCTAAATACTGGACAAACAGAGTGTACTCACCAACAAGACATGCTCATTCGTTGTGCAGCCGCAGCATCATTTCTGGCACCCTGCTACGCCTCATGATGTAGGCATCGTGTGCTGACCCTGGAAAACGTGCACAGACATGGGAAATCAGCATGTTAGCAAGACACACCACAAGGGCATTAATGGAGTGATAATGTTTACGGTTTCGATAGGCTACCTCCTTTGCCTGTGGTGGTACCAAAGCCACATGTGTCCCATAAATGGACCCAATTACATGGGGCATCCCTCCCAGGGCATAGAACTCACCCTTGATACCTGTCAACTGCTCACGAGTTGGAAAATGGATGAATTCATCTAGGTGCTCCAACATGGCTTCTAAAACATCATACAGGACACGGCTGAACATGGTCTGGGACATGCCACCCACATCAGCTATGGTGAATTGAAACGTACCGGTGGCAAAGAAATGTAGGGCTGACATCACCTTCATCTTGGGGGTCAGCGCAGTCGGATAACTGTGTCGTGGTTGGAGGTGTGGTGCCAGCCTGTTTGTCAGGTCCTCAATTAACTGTTGGGTGAACCT
The DNA here is from genome assembly GCF_964204655.1 of Triturus cristatus. NCBI lineage: Eukaryota > Metazoa > Chordata > Amphibia > Caudata > Salamandridae > Triturus > Triturus cristatus. The sequence goes on from NC_140582.1 coordinate 946,763,788, forward strand.
GTAACGGCGTATGCAGTCACGTTCCCTCATGGCACCCAAGTCTGGCATTGGTCGGGGGAGAGGCGGTGCCCTGCAGAAATTTGGAAGGAATAATGAAGATTGAGTACATTACTACACCAATGTCAATGAACTGAGCACATGTTCAACAGCTAATACACATATGCTACATACAGAGTCTGTTCAGGGCAATACATTTACATTTACATCCTGGACACGTATGCCAGCCAGGTGATACTCCTACCAAGAGCCAGCTACAAACGTAGATTGTCAAGGTCTACATGACATGCCATGAAAGTAGCTGTGGGCCAGTGTGAGTGAACAGCCAGACACATTACAGGAGTGACATACATCCACATATGTGCATTTGAAGGATGTTATCTCATACAGACAGCTGGCGGCTAGCTAGACGCACAGGTCACGTCATTGAAAAAGGACAGACCACACACCTTGCCATGAAGGGGTACATGTCACAACTGATCACACAGACATTGAGACTACGCAGATATGTCCTCAGCTCGCAAGTCCCTGTTCGATGCATACAGACACCCATTACGTGGGATTCCACATGTGGCCTGGTGTGCGTAATAGTGTGCCATGGCCATCTACACACAGACACATGTTGGATGCAGCTACAGCAGATGCAGTTGACGGAACACCAACAGCAAGCTCATGGGAACACATGACACACACATGACATAGTCACATCGTGGCACGCTGGTAGTTAGATGTCAGGTGTCATCATCCGTGTACCTGGCATCAGGGGACAGTTGCGGGTGTTGGTGACTGTGCCATGCCAGTGATGCAGTGCTTGACAAGTTTGTAATACATGTACACATGTAAAAGGTGTGAAGGGGAAGTGTGCCACATAGTGCCCCATCACACATGACATGTGTACACAGGTCATCACACAACTATTGGGTTAAAACATGAGGAGACATGTGCCACATCACAGCCTGACACACCTAGGCCCTACACATGAAGGACTGCACTGACAATGACTTGATGTCCATCCTTGTGCGAGTCTGACACCTCCATTCCTTTCCTGTGCGCTTCCTATCACCAGTGTAAGCTGTGAAACGCACCGTACACACGCTCTGAGGGCGTGTGTACGGTTGTATCACTATATAGGGGTTGGGTAGGAGTACGCGTGTGTGTACGGACCGTACACACGTATGTGTACACACTGGTCCTATCCCTATGGTAGTGTTGCCGTAGGCGTACGCCATAGTGATACGGCCCGTACACGCGTGTGTAGGGGTCCTATCCCTATGGGAGTGTTGCCGTAGGCGTACGCCATAGTGATATGGCCCGTACACGCGTGTGTAGGGGTCGTATCCCTATGGTAGTTTTGCCGTAGGCATACGCCATAGTGATACGGCCCATACACGCGTGTGTAGGGGTCGTATCCCTATGGTAGTGTTGCCGTAGACGTACGCCATAGTGATACGGCCCGTACACGTGTGTGTAGGGGTCGTATCCCTATGGTAGTGTTGCCGTAGGCGTACGCCATAGTGATACGGCCCGTGTAGGGGTCGTATCCCATTGATGTGTGTGAATGTTCCTTGTCATGTGGGTGAGTGTCTATGTGGAGTGTTGCACCACAGCTGCATGGAGGAGGCAACTGCTCAACCCATCTGATGTAAGAAGTAAGCCGTGCTGTGTGTCTGACTAGCTGGGCTATCCCCACGCCTGTGACACCCCCCAGGCAAGTGGCACATGTGCAGAGTGATATTTGTATCCGCTGTTGCCACTGGCAGGTGATTTATCTGTGCCTGTGTGTGTCTGTGTACTCTGCTGAGGTTGGGTCAGTGGCCTGGGGCATGTGACTGCTTGGAGGTGTTGTCCATCAGCCTTGTGTTGCTTGTGATGTACAGTGTGTGCCATGATCAGGGAGTGTGTTGCACCCCTCATGCCACCTATGTACTTTCAATGCCATATAGTGCATTGGGGCTTACACAGAGGCGAAATTCCCTATGACGAAGGTGCTATTAGTTTGCAGCATGCTATGCCCTGTTCAACAAATCAAAGATGTTCTAATGTGTGTCTCTGTGACATGGAGCAGGTGTAGTGATCTATTCTCACTTTGTCATCCTCACAGGTAACCGCCTACGAGAAGGGGAAGATATGAAAGCGGGCCGTCAGGGCCGTGATCTCCGTGGAGGGTTGCAGTCGGCGCCTGGCCCAGGAGAGGAAACGCTGGCAGGACATCCGGTGCTGGACCAAGAGGATCGCCCGGGTCCTGCTGGGGGACTCACCAGCACGAAAACATGGCGGGCGCCGGCGCCTGACCCACCAAATGAGGCGTGTCCTGGTGGTGGTCTTCCCTGACATGGATAGGCGGTTACAGGCGAAGCAGCAAGGGGGTAGGTACATGTGTGTCTGTTGTGTGTCACAAGCTTTTGGAAGTGCTCAGTCGCATGGATACACTGCCAGGGTTTACATGTGCAGTGCATATCCTGTTCCCCCTAGTCAACCGCTGCTGTTCTTCCTCCCTTCCTCTCCTTGACATGTGTTCCCTGGTCTGTGTGTAATCACTATTGCACATGGTCATCTAGGCTGCAAGGTCATCATGGTGCACAATGCTTTCTGCATCATGTGTGGGGGTGGTCTGTGACATGTGTTGGTACCTTGCCTGTGCCCTGTCCTGTCCACTCATTTGGGGTCCATAATTGTTGGCACTGTCCTGAGGCTCCACATAGGAGTGTGAGGTTTTAAATCCACACCCTTGCAGCGTGCAGGACCAATGTAGTGGCCTCAGACATGATGTGCATGAGTGGGAGATATGCCTAGGGCCGGGACGGTTGCTCCAGTTACAGTCAGATCATTCCAGGACCATGGAGCAGTGTGCCCACCACTGTCCCATGAGACACCTTATCCTAGGAATCATGTGTGGCATCACACACTGTGTACAGTCTTTGTGTGTTCAGCATAATTTGGCCTCTGTGGCATTGTTCCCTGCCCTAATTTGTATTAACGTAAAGTGTGCTACATGTGTCCACTGTACCCCATTAGGCTTGTTCATACTCACACTGGGCAGTGCCTGTGTGTCTATGTACAACTATCAGTTGATGGTTGTTTGTCACAGATATATGTGTGGTCAGCCTCACGAGGTGATGTTGAGTACATTTAGGAGTTCTTGATTCCCCTTTTAGTAAACACAGATTGAGAGGTGTAACTACTTGCTCTGTCTCAATCACATTGTCTCATGTATGGGGGTTTGTGCAGGAAAGGCATACATGTCAAAACCTTATGTTTCCTTGCCAGGTCTGACCTGTGTGTGCTAATTGTCTGGACTGACACTCAATGTCAGGGCCGGACTGGGAACCAAAAACGGCCCTGTATCAAAATCAGCCCCCAGGGGCCCAAAATTGGCCCCCACCCGTGCGGCGCACCGGGGAATTGACCGGTGCCCGCTACGGCCAGTCCGGCCCTGCTCAACGTGCAGTGACCCAGACATGTTGTGCAGGGTGTCATGTTTGTGCTTTGCAGCATGTGTCATTGTTTCCAGCTCATCCATTATTGGCACCGGTGTGTGCTCCCGATGCTATGTGGTTTGGTCTGTGTGTGCTGACATCTGTGTGGACATTCTTCGTTCCTATCAGGGTGTCTCCTCATTGCAGGTGCTCCTTATTCCAACACTATTTCAGGGCCATTAGCTAATGCATTGTCCTGTGTCTGGACATGTGTGCCAATCCACATGACAGGTAGTGTGTGAGATGTGTTGTCAACTGTGTCATCATGGTACAGATGGCCATGTGACAGGTGGCATGTTTTAAGTTGTCAATCAAGAAGTCTTGTACCTTGGCACTCACTACACTTGTCAACATTTCCCAATAGTTTTGATGCTTCACTTTGATTATTGTGAAGGGCAATAATGTGCCTGCATGACAGATGTCTCCCAAGGAAGTGCACAAGAAGCCACCTTTACACTTTGGGGGAACACGCTGGCACATTTCAAACAAAGGCACAGTTCAGTCCAAAATTTGTTCTGGAATTATACATATCCATGTTCCCACAGTGTGCTTGCATTTCGGTTAGTCCTTAGTTGCTGCTGATGCCAACTTACCGGTGTCCAGTCATCTGGACCACCGTGGTGCCATGTATATGTACTTCCTGATACCACATTTCTTCTTAACAATGGCTTCTTGGCATTAGGCTGGTAGCTCATACAATGACTGTGTAAATGTAGTTTTGTGTGCACCTCCTTGTGTGACTTCTGATATTCATGCACATGTGTGTTCTGTTCCACAAGTGGAACATTCACACATTCCAAACTTGTCAATTGTGTAAAGTTTTGTGATTCCCAATGGATCAGAAAGTATTTATTTGGGTTTTCAAAAGTACTCACAGGTCTATGAGTGTGGGGACACCTTCAGCATTGGCGTCTGTTATTTGGCATTGGGTGTACCAATACTGTTTTGTTCACAGTGAGCAAGGGGTGGCATGCCTTCATAGTCTGGCTGTGCTCCACTGTTCACAGACACTAGCTTCTCTGTATAATTGGATATCCAGTTATTTGCTGTTGTGTCCCGAATTTCCGTTATTTAAGGTGGCATGGTGGGTGAACCAACTGGGGAGTGCAGGGCTTACATATGTGCGGAGTCATCTAGATGTTACTCATGATGCATTTCATGATATGCACTGTGGCCTATTATGTTTGGACTCATGTGTCAGATGTACACAGGTGACTGATTATTTCCTTTCTCTTCACCTTGCCCACAGCATCACCGGGGGACACTGAGGGAGACACCTGCATGGATGTGGAGGAGGGATCCAGCACCATTGGCACCACTCCTGGCGAGTCGGAAGCATCAAGTGGCATGGAGGGTGAGGGGAGTGCGGCGGAGGACCTGGGTAGTACCAACACAGACTATGACGCTGACGGGTCCGAGGCTGAACTCACTGAGGGGGCGGAGGCTGCTCCAACAGCTGGCAGCAGCACTACAACTGTCACCGCCCCCTCCATTCCCATCACCGCCCTCCCAGTTGCTCCGGTCCCTTCTGTCCGTGTAGGGCAACAACATGTCTCCTTCGTGCCAGGCACCGCACCCCCTGCCCCTGTCTCCCCTGCTGCCCTCACTGCCAAGTCTGTGGACATTCAGCGGCAGTTGCAGGTTGGGCAGACATCGATCCTGACTGTCCTCCATGGCCACACCACACTGCTGACACAGATGGTGTCGTACATGGAGGGCATGTCATCAGCGATGTCTGACCAACGGATATTGCTGAGGTCCATGGACTCGTCACTGATGGCAGCAGTGGGTCTCTTGCAGCGCTTGGTCCCCCCACCTACCCCTGCACCATCCACACTTCCCACTCCCATGCCTGTCCCAAGCACACACACACATTCCCAGGCAGGCACCACACCAGACACAGCCAGCACACCAACAGGGAAGGGCAAGCGCACACCTCCAGTCACGTACACTCGGGGTAGAAGGCACACCCACTGGGTCTAGGGCACACAGGCAGACACGCAGCCACAGTCGGAGTCCGCATGCCTCACTCCCCAGTCCCTCCAATGTCACTCCCCTCGGCTCCCCTGCCCCACAGTCTGAGAAGGAGACCTACTTGGCTGTGCTGGGCCTCAGCCCCACTGCTTCACCATCGCGCAAACGGGCAAGGCACTCCACGGGTGGGGGAGTTGAGTCCCCCCCTGTCCACCACCTCCCCCAGTAGCGCTGCACTTCATCCCTCCGCCCCCCCCTCCTTGGGGCCTGTGGTTCATTCGGGTGCAGGGGAGACGCTGGAAGAGCTTGCGGACGTGTGCAGCACCATACTAACCTCCACCTTTGCCGCTGCCTCACCCCCTGTGGTGGAGTCGTCCGTCCCTGCACCCACAACACCTACCCTTCCCCCTCCTGACCCTGCGGTGCCTGGTCCTTCCCCACATGATGCCCTCACCCCAGTCGATGAACCAGAGGTTTCGAATGTGCAGGCAAGCTAGGGTAGATGCGTGGACATGTGTCCCCCCCCAGGACATCGCATCTGGACTTTCCTATGGCCTTTGTACATAGTGTCCTTTTATACATTTTATTTTACTGCTGAATAAAGCATTTTGTTTTCCCTTTGAACACGATTGCTTTTCAGGTATTGATGTTGGTGCTGATGCTCCATTTGTTGGGGGGTGATCATGTGTTAGGTGTCTGGGAAATGTTGTATTATGGTGCTCATGGGGTGGACCCTGGTATCTGCGTGCCATCACAAGGTCTCTGCAAAGATTCTTTGCTCGTGTATGCTCTTTGTGTTTGGAGACATTGTCCCAAGGAGTGTTCCTTCCTCTGTGGCATCTGACATCTTCCCTGCAGGCAGTTGCACAATTGTTGTGCTGACCTATGTCTACATTTCCTTGGTGGCTGACGGATCACTTCAACTAGGCCCATGCCTGCTCAGCAATGTCTCCGGCTGCATCGTCTGTGCCATCCTTGGTAGTCACTGTACTTGTGTATAGAGTATGTTGCCATGCCTCCATGTGGAAATTGTCACTTTTCCGCACTATGCATGTGTGTACTCCCAGCCTAGCACAAAATTGGTACTTGTTCTGCAGGTTATTTGGTCACCTGACTGACAATTGTGGTCATTGTATCTTTGGGAAGTCCACCCTATTCCTTCCATGGGAGACAACGACTTGGTGGCTGTGCCAGCACCTGTACATTCCTATCAGTCCTGGAATGTGCATGACAGTGTGTATTCCCTTTGGCTCTCTTAGTTTAGTAGGCTTTCACATAACTATGCAGTCTTGTGACATGTTCTCAGTGTGTGTATTGTGCTGCATCCGCCAGGGGTGGGTATGCATGTGTCATTTGTCCTCACACCCACACGTGGTGTGTCATGCAGTGGGGGAAAGACATCCATCCTCATGGGACTGGGACACTGCTGTCAGTGATGTGTTTATATGGCACTCTCAACATTTTCACACATTGGGGATGCGCTCATAAAACCCATGGAGATATGGTCATCTGAGGATGATGCACCCACCACTCATATGTCAGGACAATGCTGGGAATCCTCTGCACCCACCCCCATGTCTCTGTCCACTGCTGGTATTCCTCTGCACCCACCCCCATGTCTCTGTCCACTGCTGGTATTCCTCTGCACCCACCCCTCACATGTCTCTGTCCACTACTGGTGTTCCTCTGCACCGACCCCTCACATGTCTCTGTCCACTACTGGTGTTCCTCTGCACCCACCCCTCACATGTCTCTGTCCACTACTGGTATTCCTCTGCACCCACCCCTCACATGTCTCTGTCCACTGCTGGTATTCCTCTGCACCCAACCCCATGTCTCTGTCCACTGCTGGTATTCCTCCGCACCCACCCCTCACATGTCTCTGTCTACTACTGGTGTTCCTCTGCACCCACCCCCATGTCTCTGTCCACTGCTGGTATTCCTCTGCACCCACCCCCATGTCTCTGTCCACTACTGGTGTTCCTCTGCACCCACCCCTCATATGTCTGGGCACTGCTGGGAGTCCTGGGCACCCACCCCCATGTCTCTGTCCACTGCTGGGAGTGATAGGCACACACCCCTCACATGTCTCTGTCCACTGCTGGGAGTCCTCTGCACCCACCCCCATGTCTCTGTCCACTGCTGGGAGTCCTCTGCAGCCACCCAGCCAGCCACCCACCCACCCGCCCCCTTGGTGCAGTACACTGCTGTCCTGTGCAAACACACACACCAATATACTGCTTATATGCTGCACCAGGCCCTAAGCCAACATTCGTGGCGTGTGTACGCCTTGTATCCATTCTGTACTGGTGCCGTAGGGGTACGGGTGGGACGGACCATACCCCCACATTCATGGGGTGTACGAGCCGTACCCACGCTCTGGAGGTGTGTTTACGGTCCGTACCACGCGTACCCCTACATCCCCACTCCAATGGTGGTATGGGCCGTACCCACGCTCTGAGGGCGTGGGTACGGCACGTACCCCTACATTGCCACTCCAATGGTGATAAGGGCTGTACCCACGCTTTGAGGGCGTGGGTACGGCGCGTACCCCTACATCGCCACTCCAATGGTGGTACGGACCGTACACACGCGTGGGCACGGCTCGTACCACCATTGTAGTGGTAATGTAGGGGTACGTGCCGTACCCATGCCCCCACTGCGTGGGTACGGCCCGTACCACCATTGGAGTGGTGATGTAGGGGTACGCACCATACCCACGCCCTCAGAGCGTGGGTACGGCCCGTACCACCATTGGAGTGGGGATGTAGGGGTACGCGCCGTACCCATGCCCCCAGAGCGTGGGTATGGCCCGTACCACCATTGGAGTGGTGATGTAGGAGTACGCGCCGTACCCACACCCCCAGAGTGTGGGTACGGCCCGCACCACCATTATTGTGGTGACGGGTACGCGTCCACGTCCACTTCCGTTGCGCGTACCCCTACATCACCACTCCAATGGTGGTACGGGCCGTACCCACGCTATGAGGGCGTGGGTACGGCACGTACCCCTACATCACCACTCCAATGGTGGTATGGGCCGTACCCACGCTCTGGGGGCGTGGGTACGGCGCATACCCCTACATCACCACTCCAATGGTGGTACGGGCCGTCCCCACGCTGTGGGGGCGTGGGTACAGTCCGTACCACCATTGTCATGGTGACGGGTGCGCGTCCACATCCACTTCTGTTGTGACGGTACGTAGGGGTTGGTGGACATGCCCCCCCGAAGTGACCAGACCCTGGAGGTCATGTATGTACAGGACATATTAACATTTTTACTTGGGTGGGGGTTATGTTTGCTGCCCCTGGCCCCCCCCCCCCCCTTTGCCCCTGGGTGTTGTTCTGACCTTCTGCGGTGTCTGCGTCTGTTTCTGTGCACCAGGTCGTAGGCTAGGAGGGCCGGGATGACACGTAGGATGGGATCCATGGCTGTCCGTCGCGTACCGGTGCTCATTCTTCGCGTCGTCCTCAATTTCCCGGGAGTTTTTAGCTGCCATAAAAAATGAGCGGTCCGTAAAACGCTGCCTGACTCCGTCCGGCGTCACGTACACGATGTTCCGGATCGGAATTGTGGGTATTTTTTAGCCGGTCGGTGTTTTGTACGACTCATACGGAAATGGTATTTCTGTATGAATCGTACTTACGGGTTTGTAAGGTGATTTTCCCGGGTACGAGTCGGACGGAGAATACACTCCGTACGACCATTCGTACCCGGGTTTTACAGGATCAGAATCGGCACCCAAGTGTCTATTATGCTAATCTGGTGTGAAGTCTTTTTGTGGGGGTGCTAGTAAGAAGCACCGCTCCTGTTTTTGTTCTAGCTTAGCTGCAAAACCATCCCCCACAGCCACAGCACACGGCGTCCACCCTCCCGGCCCACGGGGTAAATGCCCGGTGCCCGCTACGGCCAGTATGGCCCTGGTTACCGTATGTGTGTTTTGCATAAATACTTTGCACATTGCCTCTTTAGATAAGCTTGACTACTGTGTCCAAGCTACCAGAAGGTTATATTTTAGTCTGTATCTAACGCACCCTGACTAGGATTGTGTTTCCTGCTTCGGGAGGATGCATACCTTGCCACCCAGGAACCCAATTTCTAACAACCAGTAATCACAGATTCACATAGATATTGATCAGTTTCCACGCAAGGCTAGCAGTATTTCAACATAATTAATGGTTCATGATTAGGAAATGTTTCCTCCTTTTATTGCAAATGTCCCCAATTCTCTAACACAAACTTCTGATAAGGGGTATCAGGTCCTCGTGTGCTACTTGTTTTTTTCAATAGAATGTTTTCAGGCAACATCCAGATCGATTAGAACACTTGGCAGACTGATGGGTCTTCTCACCCACACGTTTACTGCAAATTATATGTTATTTTCTGCAACAAACATTATATTAACCAGCCACCCTTGTGTGGGTCTATTCTTTTGTTGTGCACGGTCCTGTGGTCATTATGCCTGATGTATGTTAACTTCACGGTCAACCCATAATCTCATTATTGCTTTCTGTGCTCTTTGCACTAACCAAACTACTACCTCACAATTCTCCCTTTCCATGCATGCTATGTTGTTTGACTGTATTGTGTGCTTGTTGGGACCTTAACAATAAGGGGCAGGTCCCTATCTTTACCCTGAAACATGAATTTCTAATTTATCCAGAATCTCCATTTGTGTCCACAAGGCACTGCAGTGCTCCAATGCCTACCAACAAACAATAGTTGTCTAGCTCTCTCACTACCACTCATTTCGGGACATGTTAAAAATGTAATACATTATATCTTGCTTCAGACAATTTCCTTCAACCCCACAAAATGTTTCAGAACACAGAGTTAATTACCCATATTTGAATTGTGATATAAGCCCTCGGAATCCTAGGTAGGGGTGAAATCTAATTTGAATTGGTCAAAGGCCCCCAAAAGTAACCGTGTCAGCCAGCTTAACTTTACTTCGCCACCCTCTAGTTTTGCTGGTGAGGAAATGTGTGCATGCACGTTACATTTAGATTCTGGTCTAGTAGAATTTGTACCACTGAGGCCCCTTCCACATAAACAACCAGGTGCAGCTGTTCATGGATCGTGCAGGTTACCAACTCCCTCTTTCATGGTTTGATCTGTGACATTCTTGCTGTTAATATGTCTATCATTAGAACTAGGGACTGGAGAATTACCTGCTGGAACCACACCTTACCCATTCACTGTATTATCTCACTGCTGCAGATTTATTTATTTATTTCGAAAGTTTTATATAGCGCGGACAAGACCCATTGCGGGTAACGGAGCGCTGTACAGGCATATATAGGGAACAAACAGTTCAATGTCGTACACAATGGTAATACAAGTTATATACAGTTCAATGCGCCCACAATGGTAATACTAGTTATATACAAAGCTCATGTGAATTTCGATAAGAGAATAGATTTCACTTCTTTTTTGAAAGAGACAAAAGACGGATTGAGTCTGGTTTTAGTGGGCAGTTCATTCCAGATCTTGGGCACCATGCCTGAGAAGGCCCGGTTATAGGTTTTCTTTTTAGTGAAACATTGTGGTTTCAGTAGATGTTTATTGGAGCTCCTTGAGGATCTGTTGCCACAGAAAAGTACTAGTTTCTGTGCTAGGTAAGTTGGAGTGTTGTGATGTATGGCCTTGTAAGTCAAACATGCGATTTTTAGATGTATCCTGGCTTCGAAAGGTAGCCAGTTGAGGGCTCTAAGGTCAGGGGAGATGTGAGAGTTTCTTTTAGAGCCTGTGATGAGTCTCGCTGCTGTTGATTGAGGCTCTAAGGGGGGCAGTCGTTGATCTGGGGAGACTGCAAAGAGAAGCACTCCCGTATTCCACTCTTGGGATTATTAGTGCTTGAACCGCCAGTTTGAAGCCATTTGCGGGAAGGAAGGGTTTGAGTCTTCTCAAGGTGTTCATCTGAAAGTTTGCTCCTCTTGTTGCGGGGCTGATGTGTTTCTGCATGTTTACATTTTTGTCAAAAGTAACTCCCAGTGATTTTGCTGAGTCGATGATGAGGGGCTGGCAGTTGAGTGCTGTTAGGTGTTTCATCCAGTCTTGAATGATGGTCGATTGCTTAGGAGGAGCGATTAGGTGGAATTCGGTTTTAAGAGTGTTTAGTTTCAGATGGTTTTCTGCCAGCCAGGTCTGGGTTTTTTGTAGCGTTAGGTTGAGAGATTTGATGTCCTCTGGTGAGTGGATTTTTAAATATATTTGTGTGTCATCTGCGTCCATGTGATAGTGGACCTTAGCGGAGATGAGAATTTCGGTGAGTGGTTCCATAAGTAGGTTGAAAAGTTTTGGTTAGAGGGAAGATCCTTGTGGGACTCCTTAAGTGGCTGGGACGGACTTAGACAGAGATTGATTAACCTTGAGTCTTTGGGATCTATTGTGCAGGAAGGAGCTTAACCAATTTAGAACTGATCGGCATAGTCCCATTGTTTACTTCAGGAGGTCTAGCAAGTTGTCATGTTTGAAGGTGTCAAATGCCTATGATAGGTCCAGCAAGATTAACAGACAGGCTTCATTTTGATCAAGGATTTTTAGTGAGTCATCAATTATGTGGGTCATGGCTGTTTCAGTACTGTGCCCCGCCTGGAAGCCGGGTTGGTATTGGTTCAGTAGATTGAATTGGTCTATGTGGTTATTAAGCTGTGTGTTTTAAACATTTTTCTAAGAGTTTGGCTAGGGTAGGGATTTTGGAAATTCGGCGGTAGTTATATATATATATGATCTGTTACATTACTCCTAATCTGCTTCCCTGCAACTGTCTGAAAGATGGGAAAACCTATTTGCATGCTAATCCGCTTCCTTGCAACTGTCTGAAAGATGGGAAAAACTATTTGCATGCTAGTGGATCATTTGTGAGCAAAACAGTACAGTTTTTTAACTATATTTGGCCCAGTTTCTTTAGTTTTTGAAGCATCTTCATCTTTTTCTAGCTGCACACTATCGAAAAGCCACTCTGAGTGCACCATCATTTGTGTAAGATTGAAATGCATCCTGCACTTGGTTTGCACTTTGTGGGTCTCCTAGATCTTCCTATCCACCCATGACTCACTGTTCAAGGGTGGGTGAAGGAGAGATGTAGTGATCAGCAACTCATAGCATCTATCCCCTCCCACTGGCCTCCCATTGTCCACTAAGACAGTCCACAGTTACTCATGTCTAAATCCTCCTGTATGTATAGAGGCCAATAAGCTTCTTCTGTTGGTTAAAATGTTACCTTTGTACCACTTTACAGGGTCAATGCTACCTCCCTTAATAGAATCACAAAACACAAAAGGTATAACAAGATGCTTTACACTAGTTTGGTGTTAATATTCCTATGCCCATGAGGAGATCCCTCACTTTGGGTAAAAGTGGCCACACTCCCAATTTATGGTCTGCTTCGTCATTGGGCTTATCTCATTCATGATATCTATCTTGGTATTGACTGTACCACCAATGATAGCTCTTGATATTATAGATATTAGATCTGGATTATATTCTTCAGTGAATGCTTAAACTCTCTAGAGCAAATACTGAGCAACTATCTTATTCATGGTTGCTCTGGCAAGATTAAAATAGAGACAAGAAAGTGGATCACTACGGAACCAATGATACATCCATCCTAATTCTTTTACATGTTTTCAGCCGGTTCTTTAAGATGCTTGTTTTAAATGGCCTACGTCAGGGCTTTAAGATCTCTTATTGAGGTCCCCTATTTCTAGCATTATATTTCATTAGTGTAGGGCAAAAGCAGACAAACATATAGTACACACACAATACTCGCTTGTATTACTTATTGTCAGGTCATTCTATCAGAGGCAGATGTAAGTAGAAAAGGCATCAATTACAAAACATTTAGGAGTGGAGATACCCTGTGTGTGCAAAAGAACAGTGACACACTGCAAACTGGAATGCATGGCATTGCAATTCACTGTAGAATTAACCCTAAAAAGGACTTAATTTAGGCTGAACATAGGAAGCAAGTGACTCACTCTGTATATTAGGCATATTGCCATATGAGAGACACACACTGAAGAATAAGACAGGAATACTAGTTGTGATTTTGCACCTTCCTTGTTAACAGATCTGACTGTTATAGCCAGATACAGATGAACTTTTGGCATGCAGTCTAATGATCTGGCCAAAAGGTAGATATTCATGCAAAGTTCAGAGATGAAAGCTATTGAATGTTTTGGTCTGTTGATTTACAAAATACTTCAGTATTGAGATGTACATCTTTGTCAATGATCAGAAGATCTAAAAAGGCTACTTCTTTGTTGGAAATAGAGTTGGTAAATGTTTTGATACACATGAGTATTGTGTGTATGTTATATGTTTGTATGTCTTTCCCCTACAGTATTACAATATAAAGCTAGAGATTGGCTGATTGAATTAGGGATACTCGAGTCCTGATGAAGGCCTCTGACCCCAAGCTGTGAGAAAGTGCCATCTTTCTTGCATCATATGCCCCCACTTTTTGCTGAATTGCTGAATGTACTTTGACTGAGTGTGCTCTGGACTCCTGCCAATCAAGTGCCCAGGGTCTATGATCTTCCCTAAAAACCTAAAACCCAAATTGGCAAACCCTGGCCACATGTCAGCCCCTGGTAAATGGTACCCTAGGTACCCAGGGCCTTGTGACCAGGGAAGGCCTCTTAGGGCTGCAGCACTCATTGTGCCACAATTAATGGCCCTGTACCCTAACACACACACACTGCCCTTGACTGAGTGTCTGGGTACAAGACAAAACAAAGAGTCGACATGGCACACATTCCTGTGTGCCATGCCCACCACCTACACTGCCCTGGCATACATCAGCCACCCCTCTAGCTGGGTGCCCGATGCCAGTGGTGTGGGCACAGGAGCATGAGCCCTGTGCCCCTGCAGTACCCAGGTCCATTCGTGGGCACTGTAAGTGCAGTGCTGCCATTTAAGAGTACATGGTTCTGAGAGCTCGTCAAACACGAACTCCACAGCACCATAATGGCAACACTGAAGACTGAGAAGTTTGGTATCAAACTTCTCAGCACATTAAACCCGCACTGATGCCAGTGTAGGGTTTAATGTACCAAGCACCCCAGAGGGCATCTTAGAGATGCCCCCTGAAACCTAACCTACAATCCACATCTAGCCTGGGAGGATGCCTAGGCTGCCACACAGCAAACATGTTGCTGGACCCCTGGCTAGGAGAGCCCCTGCCCCTCCTGGGCCTGCAACAATGCACATCCTGGGCGAGGTGCTAGATCTCCTCCCCCAGGATGGGCAGGGGGAAGCTTCAAAGGCATGCCGCCTCTGTGAGCTTCCCCAGGCCACTGGAAGCCCCCACTCTGGCAGGAAGCCTGGCCGGAAACCCCAAATAAGGACAGGGGATGTGCCAGCCTGCCAACCTTTAGGCTCATTTCAGTTTCACTTTCTATGTGCTCAGGGGGCTATCTCAGTCCCCCGGGCACATAGAAAGACGGGAGAGGTATAATTGGAAAGGAGAGAATCTCCCCTTTCCAATGGTACCCCCTCCCCAGTGGATCCCTGCTTGGGGATCGCCCCAGGAGGGCGATCCCCAAGCAGGGATCCACCCATTAGACACCAGGGAGGGGGGAGCGGCCCCTTGGGCAAGGGCTTTTGCTCTCCCCAAATATTTTGCATGTCATTTAGTCCTTTTACCCCCCCCCGGGGGGGGGCAAAAAGCCCACTAGACACCAGGGATATTTACTTTGCCCACATAATTTATTAGGGTGGGGGCTGCCCATAAAGGGCATGTCCATGCTCCCACCCCGCAAGATGTACGGCCTTTCTGCCCCCCCTGGGGGGAAGTTGGGGGCAGTAGCCCCTAATCTGCTCCCTCTCAGGGGCAGAAAGCCCACTATACGCCAGGGATTTTTTTTTTCCTTATAATTTGTGGTGGGGGCTGCCCAATATGGGCATGCCCATGCCCCCATCCACCCCCGCAAAAATGACAGTCTTTCTGCCCCCGGGGGCAGATGGGGGCATTAGCCCCCAATCTGCCCCGCCGGAGGGGGGGGCAAAAAGCCCACAAGACACCAGGGATTTTTTGGGGGCAAATTTGAATTAGGGTGGGGGCATTGGCATGCCCATTTTGGGCAGACCCTACCCTTATTAAAATTTGACCCAAAACTCCTTGGCATCTAGTGGACTTTCTGCCCCCCCTGGGGGTCAGATGGGGGCATTAGCCCCCATCTGCCCTGCTGGAGGGGGGGTAAAAAGCCCACTAGACGCCAGGGAGTTTTTTGGGGCAAATTTGAATTAGGGGGGCTTCAAAAATGGGCATGCCCATGCCCCCACCCCCGTCCACAAAAATGACAGCCTTTCTGCCCCCCCTGGGGGGGCAGATGGGGCAGTAGCCCCCAATCTGCCCCCCCGGAGAAGCAAAAAGCCCACTAGACGCCATGGACTTTTTGGGCAAATTTTAATTAGGGTGGGGACGTTGGCATGCCCGTTTTGGGCAGCCCCCACCCTAATAAAAATTTGCGCAAAAACTACCTGGCATCTAATGGACTTTCTGCCCCCCCGGGGAGCTGATGGGGGCTTTAGCCACCAATCTGCCCCGCCGGGTGGGGGGCAAAAAGCCCACTAGATGCCAGGGATTTTTTGGGGGCAAATTTGTATTAGGTGGGGGTCCAAAAACGGGCATGCCCATGCCCCCACCCCCACAAATATTACAGCCTTCCTGCCCCCCAGGGGGCAGATGGGGCAGTAGCCCCCAATCTGCCCCCCGGGGGGCAAAAAGCCCATTAGATGCCAGGAATTTTTTGGGCAAAATTTAATTAGGGTAGGGGCATTGGCATGCCCGTTTTGGGCAGCCCCCACCCTAATTAAAATTTGCCCCAAAATCTCCTTGGCGTCTAGTGGACTTTCTACCTCCCCTGGGGGGCAGATGGGGGCACCAGCCCCTAATCTGTCCTGCTGGGGTGGCAAAAAGCCCACTAGACGCCAGGGATTATTTTGGGGGAAATTTTAATAAGGGTGGGGGTTGGCCAAAACTGACATGCCCATGCCCCCACCCTCTCCCTGCAAAATTTACAGCCTTCCTGCCCCCCGTGCGGGACAGATGGGGCAGTAGCCCCCAATCTGCCCCCCCGGGGGGCAAAAGCCCACTAGACGCCAGGGATTTTTTGGGGCAAATTTTAATTAGGGTGGGCGCATTGGCATGCCCGTTTTGGGCAACCCCCACCCTAATTAAAATGTACCCAAAAAACTCCCTGGTGTCTAGTGGACTTTCTGCCTCCCCTGGGGGGCATATGGGGGCATTAGCCCCCAATCTGCCCCCCCGGGGGGCAAAAAGCCCACTAGACACCAGGGATTTTTTTTGGGCAAATTTTAATTAGGGTGGGAGTTGCCCAAAACGGACATGCCCATGCCCCCACCCCCTCTCCGCAAAAATTACAGCCTTCCTGCCCCCCCCCGGGGGACAGATGGGGCAGTAGCCCACAATCTGCCCCTCCGGGGGGCAAAAATCCCACTAGACGCCAGGGATTTTTTTAGGCAAATTTTAATTAGGGTGGGGTATTGAACAGCCCCCACCCTAATTAAAATTTGCCCAAAAACTCCCTGGCATCTAGTGGACTTTCTTGGATAGGGACAGTAGCCCTCAATCTGCCCCCTGGGGGGGCAAAAAGCCCACTAGACGCCAACGATTATGCTGGCTTTTTTATGTGTGGGGGTGGAGGCTGCACAGAATGGGCATGCCAATGCCCCCATCCCCCCAAAAAAATAGCCACAGTGTTTTTGCCCCCCTTGGGGGCATATCGGGGCAACCCCCTTCCCCCCGGGTGGCAGAAAGCCAACTAGGCACAGAGTTGTTTTTAGCAATATGCCTACCTGTGGATTTTGGGCCCTAGCGCAGCCGGCACATAGGGAAACCTACCAAACCCACACATTTCTGAAAACTAGACACCCGGGGACTTCCAGAGAGGTATAGCTTGCGTGGATCCCCCAACGTTTCCTTACCCAGAATTCCCCGCAAACCTCAATTTTAGCTGAAAAAACACTTTTTTCACACATTTTTGTGTGGGAAAGTTGTGGCATCACTGGGCTCACACAAATTTCCCACTACCCAGCGTTCCCCCAGGTCTCCCGATAAAAATGGTGCCTCACTTGTGTGGGAGGCCCAAGTAACCGCGACAGGCAAGGGCCCAAAACGTTGTGAGGCGACATCAAAATTGCCTCTCTCAAAACCACCTGGTTTTGCAAGGGGGGTCACCTGGGTTTTTGGCCCGTGCTCAGTGGCCATCTAGAGAAACCTACCAAACCCACACATTTCTGAACACTAGACACCCGGGGGCTTCCAGGGAGGTATGGCTTGCGTGGATACCCCAACGTTTCCTTACACAGAATCCCCTGCAAACCTCAATTTTAGCTGAAAAAAAACACTTATTTCACACATTTTTGTGTGGGACAGTTGTGGCATCACTGGGCTAACACAAATTTCCCACCACCCAGTGTTCCCCTAGGTCTACCAGTAAAAATGGTGCCTCACTTGTGTGGGAGGCCCAAGTACCCGAGACAGGCAAGGACCCAAAACGTAGTGAGGCGACATCAAAATTGCCTATCTCAAAACCACCTGATTTTGCAAGGGTTGGTCACCTGGGTTTTTGGCCCCGTGCTCGGCAGCCATCTAGAGAAACCTACCAAACCCACACATTTCTGAATACTAGACACCCGGGGGCTTCCAGGGAGGTATGGCTTGCGTGGATCCCCCAATGTTTCCTTACCCAGAATCCCCTGCAAACCTCAATTTTTGCTGAAAAAATCACCTTTTTCACACATTTTTGTGTGGGAAAGTTGTGGCTTCACCGGGCTCACACAAATTTCCAACTACCCAGCGTTTCCCCAGGTCTCCCGATAAAAATGGTGCCTCACTTGTGTGGGAGGCCCAAGTAACCGCGACAGGCAAGGGCCCAAAACGTAGTGAGGCGACAACATTGCCTATCAAAAAATGTTTTGGGCCCTTGCCTGTCGCAATGTGGTGATATTCGTGCCAGTGTATACCTCTAACATTCCGAGTGAAAGGATTTAAAGTGAGCAAAACTAATTTATGCCAAACCTAGTTCGTGGCAACACTAATTTGTGGCAACCCATGCATCAACTCAGCTAATAAAATTGCTAATTAAATAGTTCTAAGTATATAAACAATTTGCAAAAAAAGTTATATCGTTGTTATAGATTATATATCTAGCAAGATTGTTATTTTATGCAGTTTTGTATAAGCAATTTAAACTCATACAAAACAGATGAGCAAAAGAATTTATGGAATCTTGTGACATTTCTGTCAAAGAAGTATAAGTGGATAACAGTGTGTGCTGAAGGTCAAAAAGTGTTGAATTGTTGGCTTAGGTCAACTATCGGGGAGTTGTGTGATCTCCCTACCTCTAAGCTCTGAAGCACACTTTAGAGAAGTCTAACAATATCACACAGGTTTTATGAGCTCCATATCCCTTGAAAAATTATTGAGAAAAGTTGTAAATGGCTGATTGATTGATTGGTTGATGTTGGCATGACTCATGAATGCTACTGTCTTTGTGTCAAAATTGGATGGCACTTTTGGCCTCCTTGCCAATTCCCTTTCTTCTGCCATAGAACCCTCCCCATATATGGCAAACACACTGGCCTTGTGTGACCCATCTTTATTTTATTGTCCTCTTTACTGCACATTTCCGTCTCACCACACTCACACCAGCGGGTGCATCTGTCCTTCCCATCTATATTCACTTATGTTCTGTCCCTCAATGTCAATTTTCTGAGCTTGTGTCACTCCTACCTGCATATTCCCTTTTTCTTTCCCATCTTCATTTACTTTGCTAAATAGTTGTCCCAGGACTCCCACTATTTCATCGTAAAATTCTCGAATTAATTTTCTTGCCCCCCCATCAACTCTATTCCCACTGCTATGACCCCCCATCTTCTGGCCCTTGTGTGCCTCCTCTGCCTCAGGCTCCCTAGGCGTGGCCCAGCCCTTAGAATACTCATCATCTCACTCTATCTATTTCCATAGCATCTAGAGATCCCAGCCATCTTGCCTTTTGTTTCCTGCTTCCTGTCTTCCAGGCTATTGTCCCCACTACAGCTGCCGTTTCTCTCTTCCTTGCCTCATACTGGCAAGGGCTATAGGCAACAAGTGTCCCTTCCTTTACACTCCCATTCTCCTTCATTCTTTTTGCACACCCCTCCTGTTGATTCCAGCACCAATACCAGATCTATACATGAGCACCTGCTCCTTTGGGGCAGGTGTCATCCCTTTCATTGCACTACTACATTAACATCCTGTGATTCAGGGAAAATTACTTCATCTCCCCACGCCTACCAAAAATTAATGTGTCCTTGTTGTTTGATGAACTGGTGCTCATGTAAAGCTCTCCATCTAATACCTTCAAGTCGAGTTTGCGCTATATAAAACTGCAAAAACAACAAAAAAAACCATGTCAGTTGGGATGAAATACCCCCCCGACAATGGGCTTTTTTCAGGCCTGAAATGCTTTAGGGATTGGGTTGGGAACATAAAATAATGGAATGGAATTGAATCAACACTTACTGAAACATTTCAAAAGATTGTTGGTTTATAAAGAAAGAATAAAGAAAACAAAAAAGAAACAGAAAAGTTCCGATTTACTATTTAAGTTTTGAAACTAAACATGGAAGGAGCCGGGTTCCACGTTCTGACCAACTCTGGATCCCCTGGTCGATGGCTTTTTGTTGCCTGCTTGAAAGTGTGGAGGGGTGAGAAAACATTAGCCAATTATACATTACCATTACAATCGCCCATGTTACTAAACAAATGCAAATTCTGGATCCAAAATTTAGTGAGTTTATCACTAAGCCAAAAAAGAGTTGAACATACAAACACATCAAAACGAGGGTGTACAAATACATGGGCACTAATACAAAACCAAATCTACAATTGTAATTTAGGCAGTACAACATGCACAAAATGACCAATTACAAAACCAGCACGCAGAAGATAACTGCGCCTACACCAATAGCTTTCTTCATTGGAGGTTCGTAAGTAAAAAGCATTAGTCTGTCCCTACACTACCACTATCGTGACATCCCTACTTAGCGTTTTCCATGCAAGTTCCAGAAAAAGTGTCAGCACGTGAAGGCTTCCTAAGAAGTACACTCACGTTGAATTGTTCAAGTAGCATAAAGCTACACATCTCGTTCTAAGATGCTCTCTTCTTTCAAGGCACAGCCAAAGTCCCCAGGCTCTGTCCCTAACTCCAACACAAAAATTGTAAGCAACACCCATCATCACATCACACGATCACCCCATTCAACTGGACACCTCCTCGTAGGTAATTTTCCATGCAGCAACGGTGCTCTCAGGCTCTTGCTCGATGACCTCGATTCCCAGGCCTCCTCCAGTGAAAAAGAACAATATCCCACATTATCAGTATCGCTTGTTCAACTGTATCTTCTACTCTCGAAGTCTAGCTCCTAAAACAAAACTGTTATTCTAAACAACAAGATTAATTTCTCCTCCTGCAACAGAAACGTGAGAAAGAAAAGATTCTGCATACACGTGAATTCTGCTAACAAACTCATCTAGAGAGCGACAGGGAGAAATACACGAGGCCTACATTATTCAGCTAACATAAGAAACCACATATAATTCCATTAAGCATACATATACATGATCATTATTACTGTGCACATTTAAATCAATGTGTTACATAGCAAACAAATTATCTCTCGTTAGTCACATAAAACTCATCCCATTAAGGTCTTCATCAAATAGAACATAATTGCAATGTCAATTATGTTTCACATTATACAAAATGATACCTATCACCTCACTTGACACGTTATTACATTACACAAACTAATAACCAAAATGTTAACACAACAAAAGCATATATGTGAGCTTGATTATAATGCACCCTTACAAATAAAAGAGCACAATCGCGCTCTATCAGTTCCCCCCTCTGATAACTAGTGTCATCACAATCATTTGCATCTCCCTTTAGAAAGAACAACCTAAACAGAAGTTGTAGCCAGTCCTCCCTGTCAAAACTTTTCAAGATTCTTGAGATTATCATAGCAACTGTCCTCCAGTCTCTTTATTCTCCTCTTTTGCTGTCTAAGAGAATTCTTAACCTGTCTCGATGTATGCCACTTATAAGCTCTTATAGCTCCCAGTAAAAGGATGACACAAATCACAACTATCATGATTGGCTTCAAGATGTAACCAAGAAATCTCTTCCCAAGATTTGCAAACCTGCTTCCAACCTTTCTGAATCCTTTACCAACTTTATCCCAAATTACCTCTGTTGCCAAATCATACATCTCATGGTGTATCTCAGTAATGCTACTTATGTACTTCCTCAGATCATTACTAAGATCTGGGATATAGGAACAGCACTGTTGAACCCTCAGCATTTTACAGACTCTGCCTTCCTTTGCTAATAACACATTTAAAGCAGGACGGTTTTGCATCACCATAGCTCTTATCAAGACCACCACTCCATTCATGAGTAACAAAGACTGAGCTGTATTTGCTGACCACTTATCCACAATAGTTGATAACCTTCTGATCTTTATGTTGTTCTAAACCACTCCCAAACTTGGTATCATTGCTCCAAACACATCTCCAAAAATCTTTCCTGCACTTGTACCATGCTTCCCTCTATGGGACGACTTCCCTTCCAAGGATCTCCAGTATTCCATGTGATATATCTTGGGAGACACAACAGCCACATAACACGTGCCATTCCAATTCAATGGCAATATAACATATGCATTTCTCCCTCACACAAAGTACACATACAGCACCACTTGTACCGCATCCTGTAAGAACTTATTTGCAGTGGCTTCACTTGTGAAAATGAGATCACACATACTTTGTCCCACAAAGATTTTATCATAAT
Source organism: Triturus cristatus (assembly GCF_964204655.1). Classification (NCBI taxonomy): domain Eukaryota; kingdom Metazoa; phylum Chordata; class Amphibia; order Caudata; family Salamandridae; genus Triturus; species Triturus cristatus. Next base: position 946,786,104 of record NC_140582.1, read on the forward strand.
ATGTTTGTACCTATCTGATGCAAAGCTTCCCTCGCTGCTCTAAATCTAAAGCGATTGGACCATAACCCCTTAAGCCTTGTGTGCTAACTCCTCCTTGGTCCACTCAAATGTTCCTTTCCTACTGTTCAGCGTAACTGCTAATTGCCTATGTCTATCTTGTACCTGATCCACAAACTTCTTTTCTATGTCAGTCAACATAAATGTTACATTATGTCTATGTGCATAAGCCATGCCTAATGTAACCGTAGCTATGAAGTACTTCCCTATTCTCTCCTCTTGTTTGTAATAATCATACAGCAGCTTTGCATAAGCATTCAACGTATAATCATCTTTAGACCAATCTACATGCAACAAGCGACTAGTTTGATCGATCATAGCACTATCAGCTCCTAATGTACCCTCTTCTGTGATAAAAGTGGTAGGCATTGACGTCCCTTGTACTTCCACCCCATCAGCTTCTGCTTCATGTAACTTTTAATGGAAATGATAATGACTATTGCTATAACTACGATCCCTCCCACTATAAGTGTACCTATTACACACTTTGCTCTACGGTTTGAATCGCCAGACTCCATTTTCAGATAAGTTTAGGTTGCCATAGCTAGAGGATCAATGCAAAGTCTCTTTCTCTGCCTCTCACTGCTGGCCAACAAAGTTCATACACAGTTCCTTGAAGTCATCGAAACAGTTTTCACAGTCCGTTGCACAATTATTTAAACAGTTCAAAGACTTCCTTAGCCCTCTTTCTCCTTCCTATGGAAAAATCCCTAATTTTGTTCTTCTTCCACTCGGGCCTAGTGTTAGAAGGTGGTTCTGACCATCGGAGCCACTTTCGCTTTTTGAACACCTATGTGTTGAGCTTTTACTGTGGGAGAGCCTCATAATTTGGGACTCCCCCACAGTGAATTCTTGATGAAAGGGACTTCATGTGTATTTTACCAGTGTCACCCTAGCGCGAGTAGGCCACTGTGCTGCAGCCAGAGCAAGGCACACCGGGCTGGTTACCTGCAGACATGTGTGTACATGCGTGTGCACAAATGTAAGGGCTGCGCAGGGGAGATTCCTGGCGTGCGCAGCCAAGGAGCAGCTACAAATTGAATGGTGTGGCAGGACTTATGCAGAACTGGGTGGTGACATGGAATAGGCTTTCTACAATGGGAAGAAGCATTTGAGGTAAAGTCAGTGTGCTTTACTGTTTTTATTCCATTATTCTCCTATGAAGATGGGGAGCACATGGGCTAGTTTTACTTTCCTACGGCCTACAAATTCCAGACACGCACTAAAGTCCACTGTAACTTATGTGAGAAGAAGTATTCTGCAGGGTCCAAAGTCATATTTGTACTGCTTTTGGGTCATCCAGAAATGTCATATTTCTCTGAGTCAGCTCATAACCAGTGCCTGCGTGGGGCTGACCCTGCCAGGCTGAATTAATGACCTTCCTCTCCAAGCTGTAGCCTCAGAGGTCCAGCCCTGCACAACAAGCATTCCAAGGGCGTTGGCCTCCACACCAAGAAGAGAAGATGAGTGGAGCTACAGGTTCATCCATCAGCAGTTGTCACCTGGTGCCAGGCACCAGACTACTCTGGAGAGAAGGCAGCGAGGGGGGTAAGGGGCTCTCAGAGACCATGTGGCACGAGACCCCTGGATGATGCCATTTTGAACAAACCTAGAGGCCTGGGCAGGAAGGAGGGAGCAGGGGCAGAGAAGTGATGTGTTGCTGTGTGATGGGGCAAACAGAGACTTCCTGCCAGCCCCGACCCCAATTCTTTAAAAGAGTTTGCACAGGAAGAGGAGCTCTCTCGGGGGTGTGGTCTGCTGAGGAAGACGGGTGCTGGAGCCTGGCACCATGGGCAGTTGGAAGGAAGAACCCCCTGACTGTCCCAGGATGCAGAATTGTGCCCGGAAGTTAGTCCAGGAACAGTGAGCAGAAGCCTGGGCCTCTGCGCAAGGAGAAGAGAGGCCCAGGAAGAGAGCCAGGCAAAAGGCTGGTGCAGGGAGCCAGTGAAGACTCCTCCCTGCTGAATTCACCCTCCTTGAGACCAGGAGGATGACAGAAAGTGCTCCCAGTGGCTGGGGAGTACTGCCAGGAGCCAAAAGAGGTGGAAATGGCGCAGATTGGTACCCTGGGGGCTTAGATATGCCCCCCAGAAGGTAGGCGACCTTTGACCTCTGAGCAGATCGACGATGAAGCGCGTGGCTCCGCTGCAGGTCTTAAATGTGCCCTGGGGTGGGTCAGGACCTGGGGGCTGCCCCCAACATGAAGCAAAGCCGGGGAGCGCAATTGCGCCCCCCGTGAAGTGGCCCAACCGGGGTGCCAGGAGCCCACCCTGGCCCCCGGCGATGACAGAGACCGGGGAGAACTGTCGCACTCCCCGTGAAGATCTCAGAGGTCCGGGATCCCAACTCCGGGCCCCGATGGTGTCGGTGAGGAGGAGGGGGGGGGGTGGGCAGTCGCGCGTCCCCCCTCGCGGCTGGAAGACAAGCCAGGGGCACCGTCGCACCCCCGTGAAGATGGCCCAGGGACCCGGGACCCCATCCCCGGGCCCCGAAGTGAAGGAGGGCTGCCCTGAAGCCTTAAGCTAAGTCAGGGAGCGCCATCGCGCTCCCTGGGAAGCAGTGTGACCCCTGGGCACCCGGGACCCCATCCCCGGGCCCCGATGTGAAGAGGATGGGGGAGTGCCACTGCACTCCCCCAAGGACCCACCAGACTGGTGGGAGACTCCGTGTCTGACTGTCGGAGCAGGCAGTCCGAAAGTGACTTGCCAGCTCCTGCGGCTGCACCAGAGGGTGCGGGCCGGGCAGGGAGCTGGTGGGAGCCACCGGAGGTGGGCTCCCTAGGTGGCTCTCCTACGCTGGAGAAGTGCGGGGCCCAGGTGGGACTGGGCCCCCGAAGAACAGCCAGGGGTTGGCTTCCCGAGCTGTGACACTCACCTGGGGGTCCGGGTGGTACTGGACCCTCCAGCGAAGGATTGACGCGGCCAGAGGCCCACATCACGGCTCTCCCCGATGCAGCCTTGACCGGCCTGCAGCGGCAAGCCGCTTTTTGTTGGCAAGTGGTGGCCCTAGGAGGACGGGGTCATTCAAGATGAGTGCCTGGGTGAAACCCTGAAACCGGTCCTATGATGCTTGATTTCGGCCCAGGGAAGACATGGCTTAGCAGTTCAGCAGTTCGGGCTGGCCTGTTCCCATGAGGCACAGGGTCAAGACTGATTTGCATATGGCCATGTCTGAACTGGGGTGGCGTGGTGAGCAAAATAACGATGGATTAAACCCAGATCTGTGACTGGGTGTGAATGTTTTGCCAATGTGCAACATTCTGTCCATCATCTTGTGTGTTTTGCTGGTAAAGAGCATCCCCTGGAGGTGAAGAGGTGTAATTGCACCAGAACTGCATTTACTAATGTTATTTCTTTTAGAGGGACTGTGTAATGTGAAGTACCTGTGTAAGGTGGAGTCATAAGCCAAATGGGTTTATGTGGCTAGACATTCCTGCTAGGGTGTCTGGCTGTAAATGCTTACTCCTGTGATTTTACCTGTGATGCCTTTTAAAGGCTGTGATCGCAATGCATTACGAGTGTTTTCAACTGTTATTAGCTATGAAAAGTACCTAATTTAAAGTGATGCCCAAACATGTATTCTTGCTGCCGCATTAGGGGAGGAACAACCCAGACTGTTAGCCACAAGAGGTGGAGGTGTATACAGTATGGTCAGTGCAAGACCAGTTGGCAAGGCCCTCACTCCAGGTTGTGTCAACCCACTGCATTAGGGGGCAAGATGATGTGCATACATGGGGGTGGTGGTACTAGACCCCACCGTCCCTGGGGGAGGGGAGGAGATGTTATGCAATTTCACAAACTAATTCCAACAGCTTATGTATATTTGTAAATTGGTGCATAGTATTGAGTAGTGTGTGTATTTAATAAATGTACTCTTACTTTTATAAAGCAAAGTACAGACTGGACAATCAATTATTGAGTGTTATTTCTGTGAGGAACTTCGATTTTCGATCACGATCGAATCGACCCACCATTTTGTGACCCGCCGCCATTTTGTGTTGCCATCACTCAGGCAGCACGGCGAACAAAGTCTATTCTGCTTTTTCTGTAGCCCGGTGTCAAAATACGCCCTCAGCCTTTATTTGTAAAGCTGGTGTTAGAACTAGCCAAGTACACTAATCCCTGTCTGGCTTTTCTAATCCGCGTCTCAACTATCTGTTGGCTCACACTATTCTTTCCTGACCTTATCTTATCGACTGGCCTTCACTGTCTCCTGCTAGTATTCTCTCGTTTCACGACCGTCCTCCAATACACACAAACATATCTCACCACCTGCAAGTTAGTTATGAATCTGTAAAGTATTAGCCTGAGGGTGGGGTGACAAACACAGTTGGAGGAGAGGTCTCTTCGAGTCATCTGATATTTCTATTTTCAAACCTTTCCTATTGGTTCCGCTTTGTTTTCCAACTTTCCTTATTGGCTCTTTTCTATATGCTCTGGGAGTGTATTCCGTTAATAATTGTATTTTGTATAGTATTTAACCTGATGCGCCACAGAGTGAAGTAGCAGTCTCCTGAGAATCTACTTTATGTACTTCTAGGATAACTGTACTAGCTGCAGCTAAATAAATCCAATCTTCTAACGCCGACAGAGTGTCCCGTGTCTCTGTGTAGCGAAGCAGGAGAACTCCGGCGACATAGGGCGTACCCTGCGCCGCCAGGTCCAAAAGGCTCTGGTTCTTCAACTGGCGCCCAACGTGGGGCAGCTTCAGTGGTACCGGTTCTGCTCGAAGGTCGTGAGAAACCCCGCAAGAAAATTCCGGAGGGTTCGCGAGCCACACTAAGCGACCCCTGTATGTCGAAAGTGGTCCGAAGGTCTTTTGCAGCGCGGTTACTTCTTCCTGACGGCTACTGACGACCCCTGCCTTGACTGCCGCCCTGCTTTGGCCCATTCCTTTGATGATGTATGATAAGGCGAGACAATAGACGGGCCTCTGTTGGTGGAAGAAGTCGTCCTTAGTTAAGTATTTTTGTGGGTCTCGCCCACAATTTGGTTCTTTGTTTGGTTTTCTTAGGCTTCTTAGATTTATATTTTGCAAAAGATAAAGCCGAGGGTAAGTGCATTTGTGCTGCGTAAACTGAGTTTTACTCCCTTGAAGTTTGTGAACAGTCCGGAGACATCTCGAGATGCCTGGTCTGAATAAGTTTGGAAGAATTTGTTGTCTTGGTTGTAATAGGGTCTCCCGACTTGAGGACTCTTGTCCGATTCCTTCGGATGGAACTCCCACATATGAGCTCTATTCGAAACATGGTATCGGCCCCATTGCCTTTAACGAGACATAGACTCGATACACGAAGAAAGATGGTGTTCTCAAATGGCCAGAAAAAGGTAGCTTCGATTCTGATGTGCTAGATCATTTAGAAGCAGTTTTGTTCAAAAGAAAAGCCCGGCCGGCAATGTTTGACTCTTTCCGCCTTTGGCGTAAGGAAGCCAAACAGAAAGAAATTAAACAAGCAAAATGAGATAGGAAAGCACAGGGTATGACAATTATACAGGCTGCCCAACAGTTCAAAAATGATGAAATTGATAATGCGACTGAAATTTCAGAAAGACAACATCGTATGGTGATAGATAAATGCTATCCGGTGTTGCCTGTTTCTCCTTCTGATAATAAGAATGATATAGAAGAAGATCCCCTAATGTCTCATTTATTAAGGTTGCCTCCACCTTATGCGCAGAATGCCAATGTACCTAAGTTGTTACAGCTTGTTCAGCTGCCAGTGGTACCTCCGCCGGTTCCGGCTCCTCAGCAGTTGCCTCCTCCAGTATTACCGCCCTTGCCGGTTTTACCATTAGTCTCAACTTCTTTGCCTTCATCTCCTGATCTCAGATCTCCTTTGCCTTCTGCTCCTCCTGCGATTACCAGTTCTTCTCCTGTCAGTCCTAATACTCTGTCTCCAGTTCTAATGTCTAATTCACCGTCTGTGCGTAAGCGTCTCACAGACTCTGTCACTAATATTCTATCTCCTTTCTTTGGAGCTTTTAATGTGTCTCCGGCTTTTGCTCGAAGACAATCTCATAGTCAGTTCCCAGATTTTGAAGAACGAGAGAAGCTAGACTCTCTTGCACGAAGATGGACCAAGAAGGGTCCACAATATAGTGTGCTTGATATTATGCCTACCTTATTGCAATGGAATGCGCCTACGCAAAGATATGTTTTCAATGTGATGTGCGACATTCTCATTAAAGAATGGGAAGATGTGAGTTCGAGTCCGATCTCACAAGATCTGTTAAATGTTCAGGCGGATTTTGAAAAAGGACTTATTGTAGGTTCTAAAGTTGAGGAAGCTGTAAGGACACTTATCTCTTATAGATCCTTATTGTTTTCTCAGATTTTTCTTGATTCCGATCCGTCGGTTAAACTGACGTCGAGAAACTACCCTATGAGAGAGGTTCCTCCAGTTTGGAAAGAGGCAGTTGCGTCTGTAGGCGCTAATGCACCTATTCCTGCTAATTTTCAACGTATATGGGTACATGTCCCTTGGAAGAGATCTGAAGTTTTGGCTCTTAAGCAGACTCTACCAGATCCTCGTAAGAACCCTGCAGGCTATTATAAAGAATTATCGCAGACAATTGATGCTTGCATTATGAACCTAGCAGACATTGATATGTTGATGGGTAATGTAGTCCCACAGACAATATGGGCTAAGATTCGTAGAGAGGACCACGCACAGGAACTAGGAGCTACTTGGGATGTTATAACTAATACAGATAGAGACCAAGTGGGTGGCGCAAAGCCTGACGCTCTGATCTCGGAACTTCCTAGTAGAATCATCACAGTGTCAGGACATGGCTACCGAGGGTGGACAGCGATTATTCGTGGACAAATTTGTATTTAATTTGCTTCCCGAGCTGTCACACAAATTAAAGGATTCAGAAAGTTCATGGGCTGTTTCTTCTTCTGCCCAGATATTGGCTACTGCACAATATTATGAGAATAGGGACAAAGAAGAAAAAGAAAAGCAAGAGAAAAAGACGAAAGATTTAAAAACGAAGGTTCTCTTGCAACAAGCCTGTCTGCCACGTTATGTTCAGCCTCAAATTCAGCAGCCTCCGCAGTTTCAGAGGTTGTATCAAAAACCCGAGTCATACAATCTGCGACCTTTGTTAGGTCCTAATCAATGTGCCTATTGTAGAGAGGAAGGTCATTTTAAGAATAGTTGTCCGGTTTTATTGCAGCGCAATGGAGCGTTATCTGCTCCACGAGGTCGTGCTGGCCTCCAGTCAGCAAACAGAGGTAAAGGTCGAGGTGTGTTGACTCAAGAACAGCGTGCCCTTCCTTCTCCCAATTCCGCGAACTACTTTGATCAGCAGAATGTGAGATCTACACAGTATTATAATGAAGACCATTATGTTGAAGGCGAGAATGAGAGTCTTCATACTAACTAGGACAGCCATGGACAAAGTAAGGGAGTTGTGCTAATCCCAGTAGATCAAAATGGTCCTTATGTCAACGTCACTACAATGGGTGTTTCAGAGCCATTTCTTCTGGAAACTGGAGCAATGAGAAGTTCTATCATTCATTCTAAACTCCCTGGGGCACCTTTGTCTGGCTTAACGAATGTTTCTGTAGGATTCTCTGGCGCCCCTGTTCGCAATCCAGTTTCTTGCCCTTTGCCTATTTCAGTTGGTCCCTATGATTTGGAAGCTCCACTTCTGTTAACAAATGGTTGCGATGAGAATCTGTTGGGTCTAGACCTATTGAAAAGAATGCATGCTACCATATATTGTTCTCCTTCTGGCGTACATCTTACTCTAGGACAGAAATTGGTCTCCCCAATGTATTTGTCCAAAGATCAGTTTCCTCCTGAATTACTTTCTCTTCCAGCAGCACTTTGGGCCACGGGTCTGAACGATGTGGGTTGTCTTGAGATTCTGCCTTATGTTGTCACTCTCAAGCCCAATGTTGAATTACCACGTATCCCACAGTATAGAATTTCTGCTGAAGGTGAGAGAGCGCTTTTGGAAATCATTCACGACTTAATTCGGAAGGATGTGGTTGAAGAAACAAGAGGTAACACATGCAATAGTCCTATTCTTCCTGTTCTTAAACGCACTGATCCTTCTCAGCCTCCTGTGTATCGTTTTGTAATTGATTTGCGAGAAGTAAACAAAATTATGATTCCACAATTTCCTGTCGTTCCAGATATCACTGCTTTGTTGACAACGATACCGTCCACAGCGACTTGGTTTTCTGTTATCGATCTAAAGAATGCCTTCTTTAGTATTCCCATTGCAGAAGAGAGTAGGGACATTTTTGGTTTTTCTCTTGGAGGCCGAAGCTTCCGGTTTAAGCGTGCACCCCAAGGTTACTGTGAAAGTCCCTCCATTTACAGCCAAGCTTTAAAATGTCATCTTGAAACTTTTCGCTTGCCGTCTGGTGCTGCTCTTATTCAATACATGGACGACTTGTTAGTCGCCGCCGATTCAAAAGATATCTGCAAAGATTTCACTGTTGCTTTGTTACGCCACTTGTTTGAACTGAATCACAAGGTTTCACCTTCCAAACTACAATATGTTTGTCGAGAGGTTACCTACTTGGGTCATCTCCTATCAAAGGAGGGACGACGTTTGACACCAGAACGAATACAGGCGATTGTGCGAATGTCTATACCATCCACACAAAGGGAAGTACGTGCCTTTCTGGGTATCACTTCTTATTGTAGACAGTGGATCCCTAACTTCTCTTTGATCGCCAAACCTTTGTTGGCACTCACTTTAAAAGATATGCCTCAGCCACTTCCTTGGACTAATGAGTGCCAAAAGAGTTTCACTGACTTACGTACCGCTCTGTGTTCTGCTCCTGTACTAGGCACCCCAGATTACACTAAGCCTTTTACGCTTTATGTTCACGAGAGAGAAGGTTGTGCATTGTCAGTCTTGACACAGCAATTTGGAGACAGACAGCGGCCATGTGCCTATTTTTCGGCTACATTGGATCCCGTAGCTAAAGCATTGCCCAGTTGTCTCAAAGCGACAGCAGCAGTTTCTATCCGACAGTCTGCTGGAATGGTGTTGGATAACACTCTCATTGTCATGGTGCCACATGCAGTAGATACTTTGTTAAACAGAACAATAACACAGCATCTTACGAGTGCACGTTTAACTGGTTACGAGCTGATGCTTTTGGCTAGTCACATACACATCAAAAGATGTAATACCCTGAATCCAGCTACTTTGTTGCCCCTTCCAAATGAGGAGAGTGTTGAGGATCAGCATGATTGTTTCTTCCGTACTGAGAAAGAGACAAAAGGAAGAATTGACCTAAGAGACACACCGCTAGAGAGTCTGGATGGGACTCTATGGGTAGATGGTTCTTGTTTTAAGATGTCTAATGGAGATACGGTTTCAGCCTATGCTGTAACTACCTTACATACGATTGTGGAAACTGCACGTATTAGACACAATTCAGCGCAAGCAGCAGAATTGATAGCACTAACGAGAGCTTGCGTATTATCAAAAGGAAAGAGAGTGAACGTGTACACTGACAGCCAATACGCTTTTGGCGTAGCGTTCAGTTTTGGGCGTCTCTGGAAAGAGAGAGGTTTCTTCACTTCACATGGCACCAAAATACAGCATGGTCAGTTAGTGACTGATCTCCTTGAATCACTTGCTTTACCCACCCAAATAGCGATAGTGAAGTGTAGTGCACACAAGAAGATTACGAATGATGTTGGTCGAGGAAATGCATTTGCAGACGAAATAGCGAAGAAAACAGCAAGAGATTCAAAGTGTCGAATGTTTGTGGCAGGTCCTGCGAATTGGGTCAGAGAGAGAGGAATGTGTGAGAATACAGTGGAAAGCGTGAAAGCAATTCAGAAAGAGGCTTCAGAAAGGGAATTGAGCAAGTGGAAAGAAAGTACAGGAATGTTAGATGAGATGGGTTGTTGGGTGGAATTATCCGAACATCAACATTGGCTGTTACCAGATGCCTATGTTCTCCCAGTGGTTACTATGGCTCATGGTCCAGCCCACTTCAGTGCAAAAGGCATTTGTAAACTTCTGGCACCAGTGTGGCAGAATGAAAATATCACAAAATGTGCAGACAACGTAGTAAAGCACTGTATTGTTTGTCTAATGTACAATCCAGGAAAGGGAACCCCAACTCCAGCAGGTCACTTTGCTACTCCAACATATCCATTTGAGGTGTTGCAAATCGATTCCATTCATATGGAGCGATGCAACAACCTCAAATATGTTCTGGTGGTAATATGCGCCTTTTCGAGGTGGATAGAAGCATACCCTCTAAAAGATAATACAGCCCTATCCACAGCTAAAATCCTACTAAAAGAGTTCTTCCCCAGGTTTGGTTTGCCGCGCATTGTCTGGAGTGACAATGGGAGCGATTTGTTGGCCAAGTCATGCAGAAAGTTTGTGCAGGTCTTGGAATCAAGCAATAGTTCCATGCGGCAAATCATCCAGAATCAGCGGGTTTAGTAGAGTGTTACAATGGAACTTTGAAGTTAGCAAAGATTAAAGCAAGTACAGGACTCAATTGGCCTGATGCTTTGCCGTTGGCTTTGCTATCCACCAGAACTGCAGTACACTCTCGTTTGGGACTTAGCCCTTACGAAGTGGTATTTAGCCGTCCAGCCAATGTATGGGGAATACCTCGCCCTAAGAAATTCTCAGACTTGCCATATCCAATGTTGATTGATTATCTGCATGACCTTACGACTAAATTGCGTGTTCTTTATCAACAGGTTCAGAGTGCTCTGCCGGAGGCCTCCACAGACCCAGGTCATTCCATCCGACCAGGTGACTGGGTGTCTGTGAAGAATTTTCAGAGGTCCAATAATCTACAACCCAGGTGGCGGGAGCCTCGAATGGTTTTGTTGACTACAAGGACAGCAGTTAAAGTCGAAGGAAAGAAAAATTGGATTCACGGTGTGCATTGCAAGAAAGTGCCTTTGCCTTTTGATCAGTGGGTTCGTAGAGGGGTTGGTGACTGTGAAGGCGAAACAGTTCCACGATTTGTACCCTTCAGCGATGCACACCTGAGTGGGACACTGTCTGAGAAAGAGGACAACGACATTTTACAGGAAGCAATTCCATCGCATCGTCGCTTGGATACGACTGAACCACGAACATTGTTTCAAGATCGGAATGTTCCAGGGAAAGAACATTACAACCTGAGGTCCAGACCAAAGAACATTTAAGACTCTTTTCTTCTCCCTTGTGTAGTATTCTATCCCGGTTGCAGGGTCACGGTAGGAGTCTAAGTCATGACCTGAGTAGTGACAATAGGTCTGCAGGATCTTCAGTGTCATAGGACAGTAGAGCATCGTGACTTCAGTGATTGAGGAAAATTGCCGTGAGCATCCATTAGTAAGATGGAAGCTACATTAAGTAATAAAGAAAGAAGAGATGAACTGAAGAAAACATCCTGTAAAATAATGTACAGTCGTTTTAGTATAACTATATGTGTTCTTATATCATTATGTATTGTTTTGGCAATTACTGGGTGGATAATTTATGCTTTGCAGCCAAGGAATACCTCCCCTTCTTCTTCTTTGCCTTCCTCTACTATCTCTCCACACCTTTTTCATACTCTCCCTTCACATGAACTTGTCAGAAGAACTGAGTATTATAACAATTCTTTTATCCAACTATTACATCAGCACCAATTAGTGATTAATACAACTGATTGTTGGGTGTGTGGGCTTATGCCACATACCACCGAGAAAGGAATGCCATATCTCGTCCTTCCTTTCTCTTATGAAGGTTCTGCTTGGGCTTACTTCGTCATCTTCTCCAACGCTTATCAAAGCAAATTCAGACGATCCGTTAGTTCACAAATTAATTATCCAGATTTAAGTCACAGTTCCTTGATTAAGGGTATGGTAGTTATGGCTAAAATCATGGAAATCAATAAAATTTCCGTCGACGAAAGAAAAGCATACACCAATTGGAACGTCACCCAATATATGTCGAGTCTAAATAGTAAGGTTGGAAAAGGAAAGTCCTCGCCAATCTGGACTATACCACATCAGGGTAACTTCTGCTTACAGATAAACGATCGCTCTTCTGACACTACACAAAAGAGTAACTGCTCCTATACGTACATTTATTCCTCTCAGAACTCGCCTCCTCTAGTGCCGTCTCAAGGCACCTATTTCATCTGCTATGATAGAGCTTATACTTGGTTACAAACGTGTTTCTCTGGTACTTGTTATATAGCTTTTCTTCTTCCCCCTACTTACACTGCTTCCGCAAATCATCACCGAACCCGATATGGCAGAGGGATTATTGATTCAAAGGACACAGCAGGACAGGAAGGAAGAGATTTCCTTAAAGGTTTTCTTCCCTTCTGGGGTCCCATGGCTAACAGCAGAAATATAAGACAATTGGTCCGTGTCGTAGAGACTACAATAGACATCACTGTAGGAGCCTTAAGTAACATCACGGCAGAACTACAGGCGGATCGTCTTATGACCTTGCAAAATCGAGTTGCCTTAGACTTTGTTCTTGCAGATTGTGGTGGAGTGTGCAAATTGATCGGGTCAAGTTGCTGTATTTTTATTCCTAATAACGCTCCGACAGTATACCAAGCTATCTCCAAGTTGCACAAAATCTCTGAGTCTATTCATCAGGACGAAGGAGATTGGTCTTTAACGGAATGGTTTTGGGGACTACTGTCCAAATGGGGTTGGAAAGCATTGACGTTCCTTGGTATAATCCTGACCATTATATTCTCCTGTTGCCTTTGTATGCACTGTGGTCCCGCTATCTGTGATCTTTGTGCTACTATGTGCATCCCAAAACCCAAGCCACAAGTAACGGAAAACATAAGAATGATGTTACAGCAACAGCTCGATGACCTCATGGCTATTGACGTGGACTCAGATTAACATGAGTCTATCTTGCCTGAGTTCTGGCAAAAGGAGGGTCTGAGGAACTTCGATTTTCGATCACGATCGAATCGACCCGCCATTTTGTGACCCGCCGCCATTTTGTGTTGCCATCACTCAGGCAGCACGGCGAACAAAGTCTATTCTGCTTTTTCTGTAGCCCGGTGTCAAAATACGCCCTCAGCCTTTATATGTAAAGCTGGTGTTAGAACTAGCCGAGTACACTAATCCCTGTCTGGCTATTCTAATTCGCGTCTCAACTATCTGTTGGCTCACACTATTCTTTCCTGACCTTATCTTATCGACTGGCCTTCACTGTCTCCTGCTAGTATTCTCTCGTTTCACGACCGTCCTCCAATACACACAAATGTATCTCACCACCTGCAAGTTAGTTATGAATCTGTAAAGTATTAGCCTGAGGGTGGGGTGACAAACACAGTTGGAGGAGAGGTCTCTTCGAGTCATCTGATATTTCTGTTTTCAAACCTTTCCTATTGGTTCCGCTTTGTTTTCCAACTTTCCTTATTGGCTCTTTTCTATATGCTCTGGGAGTGTATTCCGTTAATAATTGTATTTTGTATAGTATTTAACCTGATGCGCCACAGAGTGAAGTAGCAGTTTCCTGAGAACCTACTTTGTGTACTTCTAGGATAACTGTACTAGCTGCAGCTAAATAAATCCAATCTTCTAACGCCGACAGAGTGTCCCATGTCTCTGTGTAGCGAAGCAGGAGAACTCCGGAGACATAGGGCGTACCCTGCGCCGCCAGGTCCAAAAGGTTCTGGTTCTTCATCTGCCCACCTGTAATGGCGATTACTAGCCCACAACACCTCCCTTGAGTAAGCCTTAGACTGCTCTGCAATGCTACCCTCTCAGAGTCAAGCGCTACAATAGGGTGTTTGGTTCCCAGTGAAGGACAAATGTGACATGTTATTTGTGCAGGCCTCACAGATACTGCTTCGTTTTCCAACACCAAGGTTATCTTTTTTTGAACAAAAGATTTTTATTTACAGTTTACAGTTCAGATGACCTCCCTTATAAGATCAGAGCCAATTTCCTTAATGACACACTGTAAAAGATCAAGACGAAATGCTGCAATCTCCTGAGCTGGTGGCTGATACCCAAAAGTTGGAAATGAAAGATCTTGCAAAATCAGGCTTCACAAACCACTCAATCTCGGAGGATCTGGTACAGTCAATGTCAAAACTCCATTAGCTTCCATTCCAGGGACCAACAGTTATCAGTACCGAAGCTCCGTGCCTCACTCATCTAAATCTCAGCTTCCCGGACCTCACTGTTCCTGGCACCTGTAATCAAACCAGTCCACTCCGGGGCAGCGTATCTCTGGCACTGTACTCTTACTCTCCTCAGCCTTCTCAAGCTCCCTTGTGCTTTCTCAGTGTCACTCAGTTCTGATTCAGACATTTCAGATACTGGAGCATGGTCTCTTTCAGGTGCAAGCCTCAAGTTCTGCCTCTTCTGTCTCACAGGCAATGATTCTCTTGTGACTTCTACTCTCCTCCTTTGCCCTCAACAACTTGCCATACCAGCCTCTTTGGCTGAGTTTGACTCTATACCACTCGCAACGTTACCGTCTCCCTCAGAGTCAATACCTAGGCCTTGTGTAGCATGACCTACCTCAGCTTTAATTGTAATAAAGCATATATTATTTTTTATTTATGTGTATTGATAATTAATTGATAATGAATTATTAAGTGCTAATTAATTTTTATTATTTGCTAATTAATTTTTATTAATTGCTAATTAATTTGTATTAATTGATTAATTGATAATGTTAATTGTATTTTTTATTATTGGGAGTGGGTTGTGGGTTTATAGGGAATTGGGTGGGAAGTAATTTAATTGTAATAAAGTAAATATTAATTTTTATTTATATGTATTGATACTTAATTGATAATTAATTATTAATTGGTAATTCATTTTTATTAGTTGGTAATTAATTTTTTCCCAATGGTAATTAATGTTTATTAATTGGTAATTATTTTTAATTAATTTTTTATTGGTATTGATAATTAATTTATTCTTATTTTAAGATTAAATCATTACTTTCCCTACTGTTGCACTCTCAGGAGTGGGAATAGTAATTTTTACCCTCCCGCTAGCCAACGCTTTCCCTACTGTTGCACTCTCTGGAGTGGGAATAGTAATTTTTACCTTCCCGCTATCCAACGCTTTCCCTACTGTTACACTCACTGGAGTGGGAATAGTAATGTTTACCCTCCCGCTATCCAATGCTTTACGTACTGTTGCACTCTCTGGAGTGGGAACAGTAATATTTACCCTCCCGCTATCCAACGTTTTCCCTACTGTTGCACTCAATGGAGTGGGAATAGTAATTTATACCCTCCTGCTCCAACGCTTTCCCTACTGTTGCACTCACTGGAGTGGGAATAGTAATTTTTACACTCCCGCTATCCAACGCTTTCCCTACTGTTGCACTCTTTGGAGTGGGAATAGTAATTTTTACCCCTACGCTAGCCAACGTTTTCCCTACTGTTGCACTCACTGGAGTGGGAATAGTAATTTTTACGCTCTCACTATCCAACAAAATCTCTACTTTTTTTACATTACATTTATTATTTTTACATTTTAAGATTTTTTATATTATTTTAAGTATGTTTTATTGAATTGTTTTTAATATTTAATTACTTTTATATTATTTTTAATACATTTAAAAAATTTGATATTTTAGTTAACTATATTTTAACATTCTATATATTGGAATCGATATTTTAGTACTTACCTGTTTGTAGATAGGGATTCTATATCCTGTACTTTGATATTTTGGAGTCGATATTTTGGGCATTCTATATTATGTCCCTCGATATTTAGTCACTGAACCGTCTCACATATATCCCATTTCTGATAGGAGATCCTGATGACGTTAATAACCTTCGCTGTGACCATAGCTGTCCGAAGTCATGAACCACACTAAATCCATATTGGCTATCAGTGTAGATGGTAACTCGAAGTTGATCAGACACAAGACATGCACGTGTGAAAGCAATGATACCATCTACTTTCGCAGAGTGTACTCCCTGTCCACAAGCATCTTCCACAACGCCAGAAATGGTACAGACAGCAAACACTGCTCTCAAATTACCTTAATTGTCTCTTAGACATGAACCATCAACAAAAAGGGGGGCGTGGTCTGCCGCGCTGCGAAATGGCCGCCACTTAGGTGAGCTCCGCCGGCTGAGATAATATCCTACATAAATCCGCACAACTGGTGAGTACACACTGTGCTAAACGATCCCACTTCGTAGCTTAGGGCGTGCAGCTCCCATCAAGCCAACGCTCATCGCTGGAGGTGCTCCAGGAATAGCGGTATGAGTCCGGATCTACTACGTCCTGAGACTGCTGGACGGTGACAACACAGGTGGCCGGCAGCGACGAAAATCGAGACCGCGCCGCCGGGATTACGGTGGGCCCTGGCTCTCCCCGACACAGACTTCGGTGCACTTAACTGCTCAACTGCTGGGTGGATAGATCTCCGCACACCCCCCCAAACGGCTGTCCAGACGGCAGGCAGTTGGTGGGGGATCAGCGATCCTTAAATGAAAGTGGTGGGGCGTTGGAGGGCAGATTACACCGGCCTCGAGGCTTCTGGAGAGGACGTGACCTTCAAAAGTGAGTTTGCTGGGGTATGCGACACCACATTGGCGAGGCCGGGGAAGGACTTAATTTCACAATGCGCGCTGCTGCTGCGCGGCCCGGCATGTAACTGAGGCCTACTGGTGGATTTAAAACATTGCTGACAGCGTTGGTCTGCTGATAGCACCTGCGGTTCAGACTGCCCTGGGGGAGTGAGCGGGACTGGACCTGAACCCTCTGTTGGGCCTCCTGACGATGCTGACAGCCTAGCATGTGATTGGGACACTGCTGGAGGAATAACTGGCGGCACTTTGACTACTGGTGTGGACCGGGCCGCGCTAGTAGAGTGAACAAAACCACCCCTATAGAGTCTGTAGAGGAATGACATCTCCCTCCCCCTGCTAGTCTGCCACACCTGATAACTAGGCTATTTCCACACCAGGTGGGCTTAAGGCAGCAGAAAACAAACTGCCATACTTGCACAGACTGGTAAAGTGGCACACTTCAGTGCGGAGGGACTTACCTGCGGTTCGCCCGGCTCCCCTGCCAGATCTCACTCCCTGTAGGCTGGGGTACAGGCGACACCCAGATCCATCGCTCTTCGGTGGGCAGGTATCTGGTGGGTATATCCGGCCTGGGCATCACCGGCGTGCTTCGAGACTGATTGGCGGCGCATACGAGACGATTTTGTGGCACGGGTTGAGGCATGGGTAAACAGGACACCAAGCAGCCGAAGCTGACCTTCGACCAACTGCGGACCACGAGACTCACTGAGCACGACTCAGAGGCAGGTGCGGAGCGCCCACCAGACCACCACGTGGAGGACCAGTGGGAGGATTTACATACTCTAATGTTGGAGATGAGGTCCAGTCTTCGGAACATTGACACTAAACTTGACGTGCTAACCTCCCAATTGGACGCGGTTAAATCGCAGGTGGGAACACACAAGACTAGGCTGGGTGTGCTTGAAAACCGTGTCTCGGATTTCCATGACTTCCAAGAGAAGACAAAGGAACAACTCCTCCATATGGACAAAGTGCTTGGGGTAATCCATGCCAAAAACGAAGATTTGGAGGCCAGGTCTCACCGAAGTAACCTCTGTATCACTGGGATACCGGAGACAACAGCGATTGCGAAGATGGCGACCTACATAGCAGAGATGGTCCACGAACTGTTTGACCCGCACCTCTCTTCAGTCTTCGCTGTGGAGAGAGCACTTCGTGCTCTGGGCCCTAAACCGCCTGTCGGGGCTGCCCCAGACCCATTCTGGCCAAAATCCTGAACTATTAAGATCGAGACGCGGTCCTACACCTAGCCCGAGGTAATGGGACGATTACATATGGATGCAACAACATCTCCTTTTACCCAGACTTTACTCCATCTGTACAGGCGGCAAGGCGGGAGTTACTTCAGGCTAAACGTCTATCCAGTCCAACTCAAGGTCACATATGACATATCTGCTCACTTCTTTACGGACGCAAAATCTGCTCTTAAATTTGAGAAGCATGTCGGCAGACAGGCATCCAGACAACGTCCCAAGGGCTCGGCGGCTGCAGAGACCAAGTTAAGTGACAACGACTGAAATCTTCACCAGTTGGCGTGGTTTGGTTTGTTATTGTTGGAATTGGGGAGTGGGGTATACCTATGTTCATGCTATGATAGATCTATAATCTACTGCGCTGACATATATGTTCCTTGATTCTACGTGTATTACGACTGCTCCAGCAGAATATGGTATTTTCCTGTGACCAATTAACTCCTTTTCAACTTGTTATTCACGGGATAGCTGCATACCCTCTATATGGTCACTGGTGGGATTGGGTGTTTGGTTTACATTATTACAAGACACTTGGTGAGTCTCACCGAAAGGTTCTCGGCCACCCTGAGCAATCGGGGGAGTATGCCGACGGTACTACGTTCCCATGGGAGATCTCCCACTAGTAGTTGTGGTTGTTACACTGTTTGGGATGGGTGTTCTGCAACCTGATTGGGGGGTTGGAGTGGGTGGTAGGTTGGGGGGTGGACTTGTTTTGTTGTTTGCCAGGTTTATGCTTTTTAATTTCCATATTGATTACCATGTGAAGCCATATATGCTAATATGTTTTGCTCCTTGTATTTCGCGGCACTATATAGACGCCGACACCCTATGAATTCTTTCAATCTGCTCACCTGGAACATTCGAGGACTGAATGATGGTAGGAAAGCCAGATTAGTGTACTCCTATTTGCTTCGACACCACATTGACGTTCGCATGTTGCAAGAGACACATCTTAGTCTTCCAGATTGAGACATAGCAGATGGGGATCGATTTACTCCTCTATTTATTTGAGTTACTCTAGAGGGGTGGCTGTGCTGATCAGGTGGGGTCTGAACTAGAAAACTGGTGCTATACAACTAGACCCAGAAGGTAGATACACAATAATACAAGGCCCACTGGGTGGTAATCCAATGGTGTTAGTCGCAGTATATGGCCCCAACACTGACTCCCCGAGTTTTTTCAATCTCTATGGGCAAAGGTGAAAGCAACAAACTGTGACACCATTATCTGGGGTGGAGACTTTAATGCCATTCTTGATGATGTACTTGACAGGAAAGGGGTTTCTCGAACACTACATCCTGCAGCCAGTGCTACACTACGAGCCATAGTGTCTGACGGGGACTTAGTGGACATTTGGAGACTTACACACCCGATGATTCAGGAAGGGACCTGTATTTCAGAACATCATAGAGCATGGTCAAGATTAGATTTCTGGTTAGCTTCTCGCGATGTGGCTATGTGGGCGAGGGAGGCCCTACACCTTCCCCGGTCTATATCGGATCATGCACCCTGTCCTCTGCGCTTGGAATAACCAAATTCCATTCTGCGGATGTTCACCAGGAGACTGCCGCATAACGTCCTCTTGGACGACGCTTTTAAGGAGGAAATCAGGGAAGACATGAAGGATTATTTTTCTTTCAACGGGGCACTGTGGACACTATGGCTACACTGTGGGAAGCCTTTAAAACTATGGTTAGAGGGAACTGTATAGCCCGACAGGCGGGGTGTTGAAGGCCATCCGGGGAACCCTTGCTACACTTGAAAAACAAATTAGGGCACTAGAATCCCAATTCTACTCCTCTGGGAATCCCAACACGCTGGCAACACTGAAGTAAAAATGACTCGAGTTTGAGGAAGAGGCACAAAGGGAAGTTAAGTTTCTAGGTAAAAAGCGCCCAGGCTAGGAGATATGGGGAGGGAGATAGGCCGGGAAGAACACTGGCGGCAATGCTTCGCACTCCACGGTCTTCAGCCTTCATTATTGAGTTGAAAACCACAGACCTATCGGTCATTAGAGGTCAGAGAGCCATCTACACTATTACACAGGGTTCCAGCCACGAAGGCCTGTTGCCTTTTCTTGATACCCTGGAACTGCTCTGGTTGAGTCAACGGCACAGGGATTATCTTGATTTTCCATTCACGATGAAGGATGTGGCTTAGGTCATAAGAAGTCTGCCATCCAACAAAGCCCCCGGCTCCGACGGGCTAACCACTACCTTTTATAAAACCTATGTTGAGGAACTAGCGCCCCATTTATATGAGCTGTTTGTAGAAGCCTGTGAGTCTGGAATCGTCCCGCCATCGATGCGTGAAGCGATAATAATTACCCTGTTAAAACCTGGGAAGCCGGAGGACGTGTTAGATTCCTATTGGCCACTATCCTTAATATATGTAGACGTAAAAATCTTTGCGAAACTGATTGCAAATAGGCTACAACCTCTGCTCCCACTGGTTGCTCGTCCAGATCAATCAGGCTTTATTCCTGGGCGAGTAACATCTCAAAATCTCAGAACTTTGTTTTCAGTATTACATTATTTGCATCCTGAGGTACAAGCGGCAGTAGTATTTCTAGACGCCACAAAAGCTTTCGATACTTTGGAGTGGCCGTACCTGTTTGCAATCCTTGGGCGTATGGGCTTTAGTCCATTATTTATAAATTGAATACGTTTACTCTACATGCAGCCGCTGGCGCGTGTGAGTGTGAGTGGTCTCCTTTCGGAGCCATTTAGCATTTCTCGTGGTACGAGGCAGGGATGCCCGCTGTCCCCTCTGCTATTCGCGATTGCGATAGAGCCACTCGCAGCGCGTATCCGGCAACATCATACCGCTAGGGGGATTGGTTTGAGTGCCCGTAGTCTTTTAATCTCATTATATGCCGATGACGTTACTTTGTATGTGTCTGATCCGGCGTCTAACCTGGACCCGCTGCTAAGGGAATTTGTTAAATTTGGAGGCCTTTCCGGCATCTCGATAAACTGGGCTAAATCTGTTATTTTCCCTCTGACGGACAACACTGTCCAATGCCCTTCTGAGTTCCCTCTTCATTGGACGGTAGAACCTGTAAAGTATTTAGGCATATGGATTAGCAGAGATATGCCTGTTTTATGGAATAAGAATTACGGTTGTGCCATAACCTGGCTGGAAGACAAGCTCAGTTTTTACACTTTTGGGTGCACCCTACTCTATTTCAGCCCCACGTAGCTGTTGAGGAGGCCATCACAGCGCCCCTCCCCCTGCGGGTCACCCTGTTTCAGATATACAAACGCCCACGGGACGACATAGACACCGTGGAGAACCTATGCTGGGCCTGGAACGAGTTGCGGAAGAGAGCTGGCGCTTCTATCCTATACGCCCCGGCTGTGCCTCTGGCACATAATCCAATGCTGTTTTCCACAGGCGACGGTATTGGTAAAGACCTGGCACACAAACTGAACGTACATACTTTCACAGACCTCTATCCAGAAGGTTCGTTCCGACCTCCCCCGACAGCTGAGGGGGATAGGCAGGTTGCGTTCTCTGAATTATTTGCATATCACAAACTCAGTGCAGCGTGTCGGTCTCTTCATGATACCTTTCCAGACGCCCGACCACCGTAAGCGCTTTAGGAAACGTACTCAAATCCGCATCCCCTCGCCGACTCATCACCAGGATATATATTCACATACAGACATCAGCACCTCTGACGAAACCTCGGGCACTGCTGGCATGGAAAGTAGACCTCCAGCCACTGCTAACGGAAGACCAATGGTTGTATTGCTGCAACCAACTCACGGCACTCTCCCCTAATTTCAAACTTCCCTTAATTCATTTTAAATTCCTACACAGATTTTATAGGACACCTACCAGTTAATACCATATAGGGCTCAAAGACAACAAAAGTTGCTGGAGATGCGGTATTGCTTCTGCTGGTTTCTTGCATGTTGCATGAGACTGCTCGAGATTGGAAATGTATTGGTCCAATGTTTTCCAAATTATCCACCAAATAACTGGGCTGACAGGGGATCCCAATCCCATACAGGGGCTGTTAGGGTATGTAAAAGATACACCTTCTAAGGTTCAAAAACTGCATGCTTTACTACTTCTTTTTGCTAAAAGACGGGTTGCCATTCACTGGGGAAGTAAGCAGGTTTCTTCTAAAGATAATTGGATTAAAGATGTAACCTTTGGTCTCTCACAATTGACCACTTTCTGGGAGTTGATGCCTTCCTCATCTCGACCCAAGGATATTTGGGAACCATTTGTGGCATGGGCCCGCGAGCATCAAGAGTGGACTGTAGACACAGGGTCACAGGAGTAACCTGAAGGGGGAAACAAGATTGAAGGTGGGTAGCCATAGGTGGGGTAAACAATCTAGTGATTGTACATTGTTATCGTGACTTCCCTATGAGTTATTTAACTAATGGATGAAATTTGCCCGGCAGCAATTCAATCTTCATAACCAAATGTATCTATTTTTTGGTATAGCGATTGTACGAGGGAGCGAGCATACATATAAGTATAATCATAATTTACATGATTGTGGTATGTAATGTTGACTGTATGGATCAAGCAATAGACTGGATGCTCTTTTTTTTCTTTGTTTTTTGTTGTTGTTGTTTTTGTATTGTTTTCATGTTTTGCTAAATGCCAATATATAAATTTCAAAAAAAATCAACAAAAAGAACTTGGTCTGACTCAGGCAGAGGTGCATCAATAATATCGGGTCTCGGTTTGGTACACATCCAGACAGTCATGGTCCTCACAATATTCCCCTTCATCATTTGGAATAGGCATCAAAGTAGCAGGATTTAACAGAGAACATCTTTTCAGGGGACCATTTTCTGAGGGCAATATAACCTTATCATAAAGTGTGAGCCTATTATTGGTCAAATGCTGTGTTTTGTTTCTTGTCATCAGGAGCTCAAATGAGTGCGGAGAATAGACAGTAAGAGTATGACCCATCACAATGCTTTCAAATCTTTCAATGCTGACACCAGTTGCAGCAAGTAACCTGAGACATCTTGGCAATGCTGAAGCTACAGGGTCTAATGTAGCTGAGAAATAGGCCACTGGTCTACGGACACCCCATGTGTCTGGGTGAGTACAGACAGTGCACAACCCTCCCTCTTGCATCAAAATAGCAAAAACGCTTTGTTGTAATCAGGCATTCCTGTAGCCAGAGCGTGGCATAGGCTTTCTCTCCGCTCCAAGAAGGCGACCAAACAATTGTTATCCCATGGTACCGGATCACTCACATCCCAAGAACATTCAGACTTCCTTTTGCGTGGAGGTACGCATTCATTTTCATGATCGCCTCAATACGGTCTGGTGACACCTTTTTCTTGCCTTTCTCAATGTGATGACCCATATACTGGACTTCAGGCAAGCAGTACTGAAGTTTGCTTGGAGACACCTTATGTCCATTTTCTGCCAGGTGGTTTACCAGAGCAACAGTATCAACTCTACAGGCTTCCTCAGTCTCTGAGGCAATCAGAAGGTCATCAATGTACTGCACAAGTACTGAACTCTGCAGCAGTACTAGACTCTCAAGGTTTCTCTTCAAGATCTGATTAAATATCAATGAACTCTCAGTATACCCATGTGGGGTATGACACCATGTTAACACACGTATTTCCAACCGGAAAGTGAATAAAAATTGGTTTTCCTCATGTAAGGGTATCAAAAAGAATGCTTGGCACAGATCAATCACAGTAAACCGTTTTTCTTCACAAGGGATTTGAAATAGGATCACAAATGGATTCGGTACCACAGGACAACATGGAATCACAACCGAGTTGACCTTTCGCAGGTCCTGAACAATCCTGTACTTGCCACTTGGTTTCTGCAGCCCCTTTATATGTGAATTGCATGGGCTTCCTGTAATCTCTTTCCGAATACCTTGCACGATCATTAACTTAATCTCAGGTGTATTTCCTGCCACCATTTTTGGGATCCGTTTTTACTTGGGTGTTCTTGGAAATTCGGCATTTGGCTTGATCTATATATTAACTGGATCAACTCCTCCATGGTGGATGTGGTGGTGGTGGTGGTGGATGTGGTGGATGTGACGTGGTGGATGTGGTGGATGTGACGTGGTGGATGTGGTGGTGGTGGATGTGGTGGTGGTGGATGTGGTGGTGGACGTGGTGGTGGCGGTTAATGTTGTGGTGGTGGATGTGGTGGTGGTGGATGTGGTGGTGGTGGACATGGCAGGGGTAGTGGTGGACCTGGTGATGGTGGTGGACATGGTGGTGGTGGACATTGTGGTGGTGGGCGTGGTGGTGGATGTGGTGGTGGTGGTGGATGTGGTGGTGGTGGACGTGGACGTGGTGATGGTGGATGTGGTGGAGGTGGATTTGGTGGTGGTGGTGGTGGTGGATGCGGTGGTGGTGGACATGGTGGTGGTGGATGTGGTGGTGGTGGAGGACATGGTGGTGGTGGAGGAAGTGGTGGTATGGTGGTGGTGGAGGATGTGGATGTCATGGTGGTGGACGTGGTGGTGGTGGATGTAGTGGAGGTGGTGGTGGACATGGTGGTGGTGGTGGACATGGTGGTGGTGGATATGGTGGTGGTGGATGTGGTGGTGGTGGATGTGGTGGTAGTGGATGCAGTGGTGGTGGAAATGGTGGTGGATGTGGTGGTAGTGGACATGGTGGTGGATGTGGTGGTGGTGGATGTGGTGGTGGTGGATGTGGTGGTGGTGGACGTGGTGGTGGTGGATGTGGTGGTGGACATGGTGGTGGTGGATGTGGTGGTGGATGTGGTGGGGGTGGATGTGGTGGTGGACATGGTGGTGTTGGACATGGTGGTTGTGGTGGATGTGGTAGTGGACATGGTGGTGGATGTGCTGGTGGACATGGTGGTGGTGGACGTGGTGGTGGTGGACTTAGTGGACATGGTGGTGGTGGAAGTGGTAGTGGTGGAGGTGGTAGTGGTGGAGGTGGTGGTGGTGGATGTGGTGGTGGTGGATGTGGTGGTGGTGGTGGTGGTGGATGTGGTGGGAGTGGATGTGGTGGTGGTGGTGGACATGGTGGTGTTGGACATGGTGGTGGTGGTGGATGTGGTAGACGTTGTGGTAGTGGACATGGTGGTGGATGTGCTGCTGGACATGGTGGTGGTGGACTTGGTGGTGGTGGACTTGGTGGACATGGTGGTGGTGGACATGGTGGTGGAAGTGGTGGAGGTGGTGGTGGTGGAGGTGGATGTGGTGGTGGATGTGGTAGTGGTGGTGGATGTGGTGGACGTTGTGGTGGTGGACATGGTGGTGGTGTTGGACATGGTGGTGGTAGACTTGGTGGTGAAGGATGTGGTAGTAGAGGACATGCTGGGGGTGGACATGATGGTGGTGGTGGACATGGTGGTGGTGGATGTGGTGGTGGTGGACATGGTGGTGGATGTGGTGGTGGTGGATGTGGTGGTGGGCATGGTGTGGATGTGGTGGTGGATTTGGTGGTGGACATGGTGGTGGTGGTGGATGTGGTGGTGGTGGATGTGGTGGTGGACAAGGTGGGGGACATGGTGGTGGTGGACATGGTGGAGGACATGGTGGTGGAGGACACGGGGGTGGTGGAGGATGTGGTGGTGGACGTGGTAGTGGACATGGTGGTAGTAGTGGATGTGGTGGTGGTGGATGTAGTGGACATCATGGTTGTGGACATGGTGGTGGAGGAAGTGGTGGTAGGGCGGTGGTGGTGGACGTGGTGGTGGTGGATGTGGTGGTGGTGGACATGGTGGTAGTGGTGGACATGGTGGTGGTGGACATGGTGGCGGATGTGGTGGTGGTGGACATGGTGGTGGTGGACATGGTGGTGGATGATGTGGTGGTGGTTGATGTCGTGGAGGTCATGGTGGTGGTGGTGGAGGTCGACATGGTGGTGGTGGACGTGGTGGTGGTGGACATGGTAGTGGATGTGGTGGTGGATGTGGTGGTGGTGCACGTGGTGGTGGATGTGGAGGTGGTGGACATGATGTGGACATGGTGGTGGTAGACATGGTGGTAGACATGGTGGTGTTGGTGGACATGGTGGTGGTGGACATGGTGGATGTGGTGGGGGACGTGGTGGTGGTGGTAGACCTGGTGGTGCATGTGGTAGTGGTGGTGGTGCATGTGGTGGTGGTGGTGGAAGTGGTGGTAGTGGACATGGTAGAGGACATGGTGGTTGTGGAGGACGTGGTGGTGGTGGAGGACGTGGTGGTGGTGGTGGAGGACGTGGTGGTGGTGGAGAACGTGGTGGTGGTGCATGTGGTGGTGGTGGATGTGGTGGTGGTGGACGTGGCAGTGGACATGGTGGTAGTGGTGGATGTGGTGGTGGTGGACGTGGTGGTGGATGTAGTGGACGTTATGGTTGTGGACGTGGAGGAGATGGTGGTGGTGGAGGAAGTGGTGGCATGGTGGTGGTGGAGGACATGGTGGTGGTGGACATGGTGGTGGACGTGGTGGTAGATGTGGTGGTGGACATGGTGGTTGTGGTGGTGGATGTGGTGGTGGCCGTGGAGGTGGTGGACATGGTGGAGGACATGGTTTCTGTGGAGGACATGGTGGTGGTGGAGGATGTGGTGGTGGTGGATGTGGTGGTGGAGGGCGTGGTGGTGGATGTGGAGGTGGTAGATGTGATGGTGGACATGGTGGTGGTGGACATGGTGGTGGTGGACGTGGTAGATTTGGTGGGGGACGTGGTGGTGGTGGATGTGGTGGTGGTAGACCTGGTGGTGGACGTGGTGGTGGTGGTGGACGTGGTGGTCGTGGACGTGGTGGTGGACCTGGTAAAGGTGGTGGACTTGGTGGCAGTGGATGTGGTGGTGGTGGATGTGGTAGTGGTGGATGTGGTGGTGGTGGATATGGTGGTGGATGTGGTGGTGGACATGGTGGTGGTGGACGTGGTGGTGGTAGTGGACGTGGTGGTGGTAGACATGGTGGTGGTGTATGTGGTGGTGGTGAACGTGGTGGTTTTGGTGGACATGGTGGGGGTGAACATGGTGGTGGATGTGATGGGGTGGTGGTGGACATGGTGGTGGGCGTGGTGGTGGTGGATGTGGTGGTGGACATGGTGGTGGTGGACAGGGTGGTGGTGGATGTGGTGGTAGATGTGGTGGTGGACGTGGTGGTGGTGGATGTGGTAGACATGTTGGTGGTGGACATGGTGGTGGTGGAGAACATAATGGTGGTGGTGGATGTGGTGGACATGGTGGTGGTGGTTGTGGTGGTAGATGTGGTGGTGGATGTGGTGGTGGACTTGGTGGTGGATATTGTGGTGGACATGGTGGTGGTGGACAAGGTGGTGGTGGACGTGGTGTTGGTGGACATGGTGGTGGTGGACGTGGTGTTGGCAGATGTGGTGGTGGTGGAAGTGGTGGATGTGGATGTGGTGGTGGTGATGTGGTGGTGGATGTGGTGGTGGATGTGATGGTGGATGTGGTGGTGGATGTGATGGTGGATGTGGTGGTGGCAGTGGACATGGTGGTGGTAGATGTGGTGGTGGTAGACGTGTTAGTGGTGGACATGGTAGTGGTAGACCTGGTGGTGGACCTGGTGGTGGTGGACATGGTGGTGGATGTGGTGGGGCAGACATGGTGGTGGTGGACGTGGTGGTGGATGTGGTGGTGATGGTGGTGGATGTGGTGGTGGTGGACGTGGTGGCGGACGTGGTGGTGGTGTTGGATACATTGGTGGTGGACGTGGTGGTGGACGTGGTGGTGGTGGATGTGGTATGGACATGGTGGTGGTGGTGGACATGGTGGTGGTAGACGTGGTGGTGGTGGTGGATGTGGTGGACATGGTAGTGGTGGACATGATGGTGATGGACATGGTGGTGGATATGGTTGTAGTGGTGGTGGACATGGTGGTGGTGGACGTGGTGGTGGTGGATATGGTGGTGGTGGATGTGGTGGTGGTGGATGTGGTGGTGGTGGATATGGTGGTGGTGGATGTGGTGGTAGACGTGGTGGTGGTGGACATAGTGGTGGTTGACATGGTGGTGGTGGATGTGGTGGTGGACATGGTGGGTGTGGACGTGGTGGGGGTAGTGGATGTGCTGGTGGTGGTGGACATGGTGGTGGTGGACTTGGTGGTGGAGGACATGGTGGTGGAGGACATGGTGGTGTTGGAAATGGTGGTGTGGATATTTGTTGTGGATGTGGAGGTGGTGAATGTGGTGGTGGTGGATGTGGTGGTGGATGTGGTAGTCGTGGATGTGGTGGTGGTGGATGTGGTGGTGGTGGATGTGGTGGTGACTGATGTCGGTGTGATGGTGGGTGTGGTGGTGGACGTGGTGGTGGATGTGGTGATGGACATGGTGGTGGACATGGTGGTGGTGGTGGTGGACATGGTGGTAGACATGGTGGTGGTGGTGGATGTGGTGGTGGACATGGTGGTGGTGGACGTGGTGGTGGATGTGGTGATGGTGGACATGGTGGAGGACATGGTGGTGGTGGAGGACATGGTGGGGGTGGAGGACGTGGTGGTGGTGGACATGGGGGTGATGGACATGGTGGTGGTGGTGTACGTGGTGGTGGTGGATGTGGTGTTGGTGATGGTGGTGGTGGACATGGTGGTAAACATGGTGGTGGTGGTGGATGTGGTGGTGTACATGGTGGTGGTGGACATGGTGGTGGATGTGGTGGTGGTGGACATGGTGGAGGACATGGTGGTGGTGGAGGACATGGTGGGGGTGGAGGACGTGGTGGTGGTGGACATGGGGGGAATGGACATGGTGGTGGTAGTGGACATGGTGGTGGTGGACTTGGTGGTGGTGGAAGTGGTGGTGGTGGACATGGTGGTGGTGAACATGGTGGTGGTGGACATGGTGGTGTTGGATGTGGTGGTGGACATGGTGGTGGACGTGGTGGTGGTGGACATGGTGGTGGATGTGGTGGTGGACGTGTTGGTGGTGAACATGGTGGTGGATGTGGTGGACGTGGTGGTGGACATGGTGTTGGTGGACATCGTGTTGGTGGTGGACATGGTGGTGGTGGATGTGGTGGTGGTGGTGGACGTGGTGGTGGTGGATGTGGTGTGAACATGGTGGTGGTGGTGGACATGGTAGTGGTAGTGGACGTGGTGGTGGATGTGGTGGACATGGTAGTTGTGGACGTGGTGGTGGACATGGTGGTGGTGGACATGGTGGTGATGGACATGGTGGTGGATGTGGTTGTGGTGGTTGTGGTGGTGGTGGATATGGTGGTGGTAGACGTGGTGGTGGATGTGGTGGTGGTGGACGTGGTGGATGTGGTGGTGGTGGACATAGTGGTAGTTGGCATGGTGGTGGTGGACATGGTGGGGGTGGATGTGGTGGTGGTGGATGTGGTAGTGGTGGTGGATGTGGTAGTGGTGGTGGATGTGGTGGTGGTGGATGTGGTGGTGGTGGACATGGTGGTGGTGGATGTGGTTGTGGTGGACATGGTGGAGGTGGACATGGTGGTGGATCTTATGAACATTGTGGTGGTGGACATGGTGGGGTGGTGGATGTGCTGGTGGTGGTGGACATGGAGGACATGGTGGTGGTGGAGGACATGGTAGTGGTGGAGGACGTGGTGGAGGACATTGTGGTGGTGGACACGGTGGTGGTGGACATGGTGGTGGTGGACATGGTGGTGGTGGACGTGGTGGTGGTGGTGGATGTGGTGGTGGTGGTGGTGATGGTGGTGGATGAGGTGGTAGTGGTAGACATGGTGGTAGTGGAGGTGGTGGTGGACATGGTGGTGGTGGACATGGTGGTGTTGGATGTGGTAGTGGTGGTGGACGTGGTGGTGGTGGACATGGTGGTGGATGTGGTGGTGGACGTGTTGGTGGTGGATGTGGTGGTGGTGGACATGGTGGTGGACTTGGTGGTGGATGTTTTGGTGGTGGACGTGGTGTTGGTGGACATGGTGGTGGATGTGGTGGTGGACATGGTGGTGGACATGGTGGTAGTGGTGGACGTGGTGGTAGACATGGTGGTGGTGGATGTGGTGGTGGACATGGTGGTGGTGGTGGTGGACGTGGTGGTGGATGTGGTGGTGGTGGACATGGAGGACATGGTGGTGGTGGAGGACATGGTGGTGGTGGACGTGTTGGTGGACGTGGTGGTGACTGATGTGGTGGTGGTGGACATGGTGGTGGACGTACAATAACAAAAGAAATGGGTTTTTGCATTCAAGATCTGCACATCCACAAACACAGTAAGAAACACAAATAGCATGTATGTTTTAAATTACGCATGTAGAGGTGCTATCACGGTGTCAACAATACCCACCCATCAGGGTATAAACAACCTTGGGACGAATCCCAAGGCAACATACAAAGTCAAATTACACCTGAGCACACCCAAGGAAAATCACTATAATCCAAAGGTTTGGTCAAAACCTAGGCAACATGAACAATAGTCAATTGTTAAAGTGTCCTTTTTCGCAATCAAATATAAAGAAGTTTCCCAATCAGGTCCTGTTGCAGATTTTTTTTAATCATCAAACAACAACGCAGAGCAGCAACAGCCGACGCGCTTTTCGCCCACTGGGCTTTTTCAAGGCTGCAGGAAAATACATATAAAACAATAATTGTACAATAATCTAATGTAATCCGTGGAAGTCACCACAATGTTTAAACACATAGAGATGCCCTTAGATACAACAATTCAAATGTGAAAATAAATGTAAATATCCATTGTATCATTCTGTCATTGGTTACGTTTCACATGTCCCTATACAGGTCCGGTTTAGAACTCACAGACGTGGGAAACGCAACTCCAACCCTCTAGTGAGATGATTTAAACAGGAGAACACATGATGATTAACCCATGAATATAAATAAAGCATTATTCATATTACGAACAAAGAAACATCATTCTGGTTACATTATAAAATACAGTACAATGTAAATGATTTGCCCATCGTCATAAGTGGATCTAGAATACTCTAAACAACGTTTATATGTATCCTCTTGATATGATGAATATCCCACATGACCAGATCTGGTTAAAAACAAACTACGTGTCAGCAATACAAAGGCAATTTCTTCTATACACCATGATGGAACTCAGAAAGTAAATCCAACAAATTCAATGCGTAGAAATCTACCACCACCAAGACACCGATAGTGCAATGAAAAGCTTGTGAACAGTACTTAACGTTATAGATATTCCTCTCACCTAGCAAATCATAGTTACGTCTCCTCAGTGGATTAGAGTTGAGGATTGTATATCCATCTTTTTCTGGATTAGTTCTGATAAAAAAAGAGAGGGACAAATGTCGAGCCAGAAACCTAATAAAGATGTAAGTTTTGTAATGCTCACATGAGTAATTGAAGTCATTATTACATTTAGTTCTTACCCCGTTTAATCCGTGTCCACGTTAATCTTCTTGTTAAGTGTTTAAATGTCAACCTGGGACACGTTGTGATCGAGCCGTATAACGTGTTGTAAGTAAGGTTCCCCTTCAAGTCTAGGAACCAGGTATCAGACCTTGATAAGTCCTGTGTTGACAATTATAGCAATGTGGTATCAATAAAGATTCCCAAAAACAAAGTTAGAAAATTTTATTTCTTTAAAAAAAGAGAACGATCTTAATCGTTAAAGCTAATACGCTCTCGTGCTTGTATCTGGCTACGCATTGCGCGTTGTACTATAAAGTACGTACACTCGGGTCCAGCGCTATTTACTTAAAAACAGTAAACCACAACTTTGTAGTTTGGACTTTACCTGATTACGGCAACTAAATCCTATCAGAGACGCGTGGCAACTCGGCGTGTCTGTAAACGCGGGTGCCATTATTGCCGTCTTTATGTTCATTCCCAATGGTCATAGAAAGCGGACTCAGCCATATTATTCCATTAGGTTTAGCAAAGTTTCGTAAATAGAAACACTTAACCTCACGAATGTTTAAAAATTAATCTTGCAACCAGGATGTAATTTATTTATGGTAATAGCCCTTCAAAGACACATTGTGTAATAGTGAATCTAATAAACATGAAAAAAAGACTCACTTCACTCATCGACGATCGGTGAAGCTATCTTAGTATTAGAGTTATACGTCAATCATATGAATTTAGAAATTAGACTTGCTCCAAATGCCTCATAAGCAAGTATGGTAATGGTAATAGCCCTTCAAAGACACATTGTGTAATAGTGAATCTAATAAACATGAAAAAAAGACTCACTTCACTCATCGACGATCGGTGAAGCTATCTTAGTATTAGAGTTATACGTCAATCATATGAAGTTAGAAATTAGACTTGCTCCAAATGCCTCATAAGCAAGTATGGTAAAATACATGAAGAGCATAAAAATGCTAAAATTGCCCCCTAACGACTATATCATTACGGGGACATCGTTGTGACAGTGGAATCTAAGTTATATGTATCTGCATAGATCATGTACCTATTTATTGTGATCAGCAATTGGTGAAAAGAATAAAGTTAAATGTGTCCTTGGTGTAACAGGCACATATGTTGCTGAAGGGGGAGAATAATCCATCCATTTAGGTAAAAAGCGAAAATTCAGATGCACCAATAACCCGTCCAATACCAGTAAAACCTAATGGGGGTAAGGATAACCTTAAACTCATTCGAAATATAGGTGTATAATCATCCTGTGATAGTATCAATAGACAAAAAAAAAGGGGGTATAAGCCCAGTGTCTATTAGTATGGAGTCACATTATCACATGTCAGTCTACCACTAGAGTATAAGAGAAAAGGAGAAACCAACAGATGTAGAGAATAATAAAGATGACAGTGAAGGGGCATATGAGTATCTTAACATGGCTCATAGGAATTCACACAGCTCTTTATCACAATTTAACCCGTGTTCCACCGCCCTCAGTCTGATGATCCAAGTACTCTCTAATTTGCGTAACTGCGACGTCATGTCGCCCCCCCGTACATTCTGACTTATTGCATCTATACCATGGAAGCCAACTCTCTGTAAATCAATTGGTGTGTGCTCACTATTAAAATGAACTGCCAGGGGATACTGTGTGTTGTTATTTCTGATGGCACGAATGCGTTCTTGAATCCTCTCCTTCAAAGGTCTAATTGTGCTTCCAATATATATTTTGGTGCAAACACATTTAATGCAGTACACAACCCATTTGGTGTTGCAATTGATAAACCTTCTGATGGTGTATGTTTTCTCTGTATTGTATTTAAAGGTATTGGTTTTATGAAGTCCATAGCTACATATGTTACACAAACCACACCTAAAGAAACCATTGGGGGCAGCAGGTAACCAGGTGACATGCTGTTCAGGAGGAATAAAACTGGGGCACAGTTGTTGTCTCAGTGTACGCCCTCGTTGGTGGATCATCTGAGGTTTTGGTCCAATCACACCCTGTAGGCTGATGTCATGCGTTAAAAGGTGCCAATGTTTTTTTAGAATCTTATATACATCTGAGCTCAGACTAGTGTACGGAGTGATGAAGGCACCCTTGATTGTTTTTGAACATCTTCTCTTTTTTTTGGTATTTGAAAGTAAGTTTCTTCTGCTGACCTTATTGACTTTCAGTCTCGCTGATCTAATTATATTCCTGGAGTACCCTCTCATTTCAAATCTTTTTTCTACAATTGTGAGTTCTTTATCAAGAGAAGTTTCATCACTACAATTGCGTTTAATACGCAACATTTCTCCAAACGGAATGGAATTTATTTGTGAGGGTGGGTGTGCACTGCTGGCGTGCAGAATCGCATTGCATGCTGTAACTTTCCTGTAAGGTAGACTGACAAGTCTAATGTCATCGACTATGATAGTTAGATCCAAGAAATTGACCTGCTTAGTACTCTGGTTTTTGGTAAATGATAGGTTGTAGTCATTATCATTGATGTATACAAAAAATTCCTCCAGGGCACTACTGGATCCCGCCCAGAAGAATACAATGTCATCAGTGAATCGTCCCCAGTATAGGATATTCTCAACCAGATGACCAGGACAGTTCCTCCAAATATGGGTATGTTCGAAAAGACCCATATACAGGTTTGCAAAAGAGGGGGGAAATTTGGCTCCCATTGCCACTCCTCGTACTTGGCGGAACCAATGGCCATTGTGGGTGAAAATGTTGTTATCTAGCACTAGCTTAATCATCTCTAACAGCATAATAGTGTGTTCATACAAGTTGATGGGTCGACAGTCTAAGAAGTGTTGTACAGCTGTTAAGCCCTTGTCACACGGTATACTGGTATACAAGGAGCAGACATCCATAGTGACCAAAAAATGATTTGGTACCCATTCTACATCAGCAATTTTGCTTAGAATGTCCCGTGAGTCCTTTATATAAGATGGTAAGTTAACTACATGAGGTTGGAGATATAGGTCAATGTATTCAGATATTCTTTCTGTCGGTGAATTGATGCCCGAAATGATTGGTCTCCCCGGTGGAAAGGCACCGCCTTTATGTATTTTTGGCAAGATGTATATGCACGGATTGGTTGGTTTAGAATTAAACAGATATCTGAATTCTGTATCTGAGATTAGACCCAATTCTTTCCAATGTTTAAGACTGATCTCAATTTTTGTTATGGTCATGTTCATGGGGTGACTACTCATTTTAACATAGGTGGTACAATCTGCCAGTTGTCTATCAATCTCTTGAATATAGTCAGTCCTGTTCATTAGCACGACATTGCCTCCCTTGTCAGCTTCTCTAATGACCAGGGAGGCATCGCCCGCCAGCACATTCAATGCCTTTCTCTCATCACTAGTAATGTTTTGTTTAGTCTTCACATTCCTCAAGAGGAGACGATCCTCAAGTTTATAGAGATCTTTAAAAACAAGATCCTGAAAAGTGTCAATCACATTGGGGCCTGATAGGTGGGGCGTAAACCTGGATTTATTTTTTAGACCACTGTCTGAGTCAGAAAATGTGTCCAAGTTCAATTCCCTAGTAATGGTGTCAATCGACATGGGAATAGCCTGTTCCTCCAGAGATAAAAGGAGTTGTATATCCTTTATGTCCCTGATGGTTTGGACATTGTCATGATTTTCAGTAGTCCCTGGATCTGGCAACCAATTGTGTTTGTCAAGAAAAAATTTGTGTAGTTTAAGTTTCCTGGTAATTTGAAACAACTCACATGTAGTGTTATGAAGTTGGGAAGAGCACTTGGACAGAAACCCAATCCTTTGCTGAGTAATTTTATTTCAGTGTTAGTCAAAACATGATTCGACAAATTGACAACATTAATCTGATCAGTACCACTTGTATTGACTTCATCAGTTACATTTGCTGTGTACGTGCCCCCGATCTGGTTGTTACTCCCATCACTTCTTTTGTGACGGGATCTCGATCTGCATTTGCCTCTCCTGGTTTTTGTCTGCTTCTCTCTTTTTGGAAGGCTTGTTTGTTTCCCTTCCTGAAGCGTTGCAATTCTAAAAAAAAGGGATCTGCATTATTGGATAATGGGGGGCCTTGAGCACCAAGCGATTCACTACTCGTGATGCTGCTGACACTTGAAGTGTCAGAAATTTCGTGTGTCTCTAGTCTCTGGGGTCTATTATCTACAGATGTTGTCGGTCCACTCATTCTAATATTATCGAATTTTTTTGCAAATGTGTAGACCCTCCCACTTAGATAATCTCTCTCGTCCCGTTTAATTTTTTGTGACTTTTTCTCTTTTAGATAGAGTTGATGTTTATGTATTTCTTCCCTTAGTATGATCAGATTTTGTCCTGTGACTTCAGGTAAATTCAAATCTTGAATTTCTTTCTCCAAAAGTGAAATTTCTAACAACAGTTTTTCACGTTTCAGATCTGCAACTCTGATCAGAATGTCCATCATCCCCACCGATGAATTGAATAGAAGCTTTTCCCATTCTTTGAGGTGTCCTGCATCTAAATCCTCAAAGGATGGAAAAATCAGAATACGCAGTCCCCTTGGCACTTGTTGTTTTTCAATGTATTTTCGCAGGACAGTGGCGTCCCACCATCTTGAGAGCTCTTGTTTTTTGAGCCTCTCAAGTCTTAAAAATTTCATTTTAAGTCCTTCCTTTACAGAATCCCTATTTGTTACATTCATCTGTACAGGATTATGACCAAACAGGTCATCTATCAGGGCATCTCTGTTGTCATCAAATGTTGCCATATCGAAATCAGTTATTTTGTACCTAAGATTTGGTGAAATTCAAATAATCATAAAGAACACTCACAGTAGATGATTAATCAGTTACCTAATAGTTAGCGGTCAGGTTGTCCACCACTTGTTATGACCGCACTGTCTCAATCATATTTCAACAAGGAGAACCATGGAGTGCAAGACCCACAAAATATAACATACAATAACAAAAGACATGGGTTTTTGCATTCAAGATCTGCACATCCACAAACACAGTAAGAAACACAAATAGCATGTATGTTTTAAATTTCGCATGTAGAGGTGCTATCACGGTGTCAACAATACCCACCCATCAGGGTATAAACAACCTTGGGACGAATCCAAAGGCAACATACAAAGTCAAATTACACCTGAGCACACCCAAGGAACATCACTATAATCCAAAGGTTTGGTCAAAAACTAGGCAACATGAACAATAGTCAATTGTTAAAGTGTCCTTTTTCGCAATCGAATATAAAGAAGTTTCCCAATCACGTCCTGTTGCAGATTTTTTTTAATCATCAAACAACAACGCAGAGCAGCAACAGCCGACGCGCGTTTCGCCCACTGGGCTTTTTCAAGGCTGCAGGAAAATACATATAAAACAATAATTGTACAATAATCGAATGTAATCCGTGGAAGTCACCACAATGTTTAAACACATAGAGATGCCCTTAGATACAAAAATTCAAATGTGAAAATAAATGTAAATATCCATTGTATCATTCTGTCATTGGTTACGTTTCCCCTGTCCCTATACAGGTCCGGTTTAGAACTCACAGACGTGGGAAACGCAACTCCAACCCTCTAGTGAGATGATTTAAACAGGAAAACACATGATGATTAACCCATGAATATAAATAAAGCATTATTCATATTACGAACAAAGAAACATCATCCTGGTTACATTATAAAATACAGTACAATGTAAATGATTTGCCCATCGTCATAAGTGGATCTAGAATACTCTAAACAACCTTTATATGTATCCTCTTGATATGATGAATATCCCACATGACCAGATCTGGTTAAAAACAAACTACGTGTCAGCAATACAAAGACAATTTCTTCTATACACCATGATGGAACTCAGAAAGTAAATCCAACAAATTCAATGCAAAGAAATCTACCACCACCAAGACACAGATAGTGCAATGAAAAGCTTGTGAACAGTACTTAACGTTATATATATTCCTCTCACCTAGCAAATCATAGTTACGTCTCCTAAGTGGATTAGAGTTGAGGATTGTATATCCATCTTTTTCTGGATTAGTTCTGATAAAAAAAGAGAGGGACAAATGTCGAGCCAGAAACCTAATAAAGATGTACGTTTTGTAATGCTCACATGAGTAATTGAAGTCATTATTACATTTAGTTCTTACCCCGTTTAATCCGTGTCCACGTTAATCTTCTTGTTAAGTGTTTAAATGTCAGCCTGGGACACGTTGTGATCGAGCCGTATAACGTGTTGTAAGTAAGGTTCCCCTTCAAGTCTAGGAACCAGGTATCAGACCTTGATAAGCCCTGTGTTGACAATTATAGCAATGTGGTATCAATAAAGATTCCCAAAAACGAAGTTAGAAAATTTGATTTCTTTAAAAAAAGAGAACGATCTTAATCGTTAAAGCTAATACGCTCTCGTGAATGTATCTGGCTACGCATTGAGCGTTGTACTATAAAGTACGTACACTCGGGTCCAGCGCTATTTACTTAAAAACAGTAAACCACAACTTTGTAGTTTGGACTTTACCTGATTACGGCAACTAAATCCTATCGGAGACGCGTGGCAACTCGGCGTGTCTGTAAACGCGGGTGCCATTATTGCCGTCTTTATGTTCATTCCCAATGGTCATAGAAAGCGGACTCAGCCATATTATTCCATTAGGTTTAGCAAAGTTTCGTAAATAGAAACACTTAACCTCACAAATGTTTAAAAATTAATCTTGCAACCAGGATGTAATTTATTTATGGTAATAGCCCTTCAAAGACACATTGTGTAATAGTAAATCTAATAAACATGAAAAAAAGACTCACTTCACTCATCGACGATCGGTGAAGCTATCTTAGTATTAGAGTTATACGTCAATCATATGAAGCTAGAAATTAGACTTGCTCCAAATGCCTCATAAGCAAGTATGGTAAAATACATGAAGAGCATAAAAATGCTAAAATTGCCCCCTAACGACTATATCATTACGGGGACATCGTTGTGACAGTGGAATCTAAGTTATATGTATCTGCATAGATCATGTACCTATTTATTGTGATCAGCAATTGGTGAAAAGAATAAAGTTAAATGTGTCCTTGGTGTAACAGGCACATATGTTGCTGAAGGGGGAGAATAATCCATCCATTTAGGTAAAAAGCGAAAATTCAGATGCACCAATAACCCGTCCAATACCAGTAAAACCTAATGGGGGTAAGGATAACCTTAAACTCATTCGAAATATAGGGGTATAATCATCCTGTGATAGTATCAATAGACAAAAAAAAAAGGGGGTATAAGCCCAGTGTCTATTAGTATGGAGTCACATTATCACATGTCAGTCTACCACTAGAGTGTAAGAGAAAAGGAGAAACCAACAGATGTAGAGAATAATAAAGATGACAGTGAAGTGGCATATGAGTATCTTAACATGGCTCATAGGAATTCACACAGCTCTTTATCACAATTTAACCCGTGTTCCACCGCCCTCAGTCTGATGATCCAAGTACTCTCTAATTTGCGTAACTGCGACGTCATGTCGCCCCCCGTACATTCTGACTTATTGCATCTATACCATGGAAGCCAACTCTCTGTAAATCAATTGGTGTGTGTTCACTAATAAAATGAACTGCCAGGGAATACTGTGTGTTGTTATTTCTGATGGCACGAATGTGTTCTCGAATCCTCTCCTTCAAAGGTCTAATTGTGCTTCCAATATATATTTTGGTGCAAACACATTTAATGCAGTACACAACCCATTTGGTGTTGCAATTGATAAACCTTCTGATGGTGTATGTTTTCTCCGTATTGTATTTAAAGGTATTGGTTTTATGAAGTCCATAGCTACATATGTTACACAAACCACACCTAAAGAAACCATTGGGGGCAGCAGGTAACCAGGTGACATGCTGTTCAGGAGGAATAAAACTGGGGCACAGTTGTTATCTCA
The DNA here is from genome assembly GCF_964204655.1 of Triturus cristatus. Lineage (NCBI taxonomy): Eukaryota > Metazoa > Chordata > Amphibia > Caudata > Salamandridae > Triturus > Triturus cristatus. Next base: position 946,825,125 of record NC_140582.1, read on the forward strand.
GTGTACGCCCTCGTTGGTGGATCATCTGAGGTTTTGGTCCAATCACACCCTGTAGGCTGATGTCATGCGTTAAAAGGTGCCAATGTTTTTTTAGAATCTTATATACATCTGAGCTCAGACTAGTGTACGGAGTGATGAAGGCACCCTTGATTGTTTTTGAACATCTACTCTTTTTTTTGGTATTTGAAAGTAAGTTTCTTCTGCTGACCTTATTGACTTTCAGTCTCGCTGATCTAATTATATTCCTGGAGTACCCTCTCATTTCAAATCTTTTTTCTACAATTGTGAGTTCTTTATCAAGAGAAGTTTCATCACTACAATTGCGTTTAATACGCAACATTTCTCCAAACGGAATGGAATTTATTTGTGAGGGTGGGTGTGCACTGCTGGCGTGCAGAATCGCATTGCATGCTGTAACTTTCCTGTAAGGTAGACTGACAAGTCTAATGTCATCGACTATGATAGTTAGATCCAAGACATTGACCTGCTTAGTACTCTGGTTTTTGGTAAATGATAGGTTGTAGTCATTATCATTGATGTATACAAAAATTCCTCCAGGGCACTACTGGATCCCGCCCAGAAGAATACAATGTCATCAATGAATCGTCCCCAGTATAGGATATTCTCAACGAGATGACCAGGACAGTTCCTCCAAATATGGGTATGTTCGAAAAGACCCATATACAGGTTTGCAAAAGAGGGGTAAATTTGGCTCCCATTGCCACTCCTCGTACTTGGCGGAACCAATGGCCATTGTGGGTGAAAATGTTATCTAGCACTAGCTTAATCATCTCTAACAGCATAATAGTGTGTTCATACAAGTTGATGGGTCGACAGTCTAAGAAGTGTTGTACAGCTGTTAAGCCCTTGTCACACGGTATACTGGTATACAAGGAGCAGACATCCATAGTGACCAAAAAATGATTTGGTACCTGTTAGACCTGGCACCATTGGCGTGAGTCACCCTTCCATTTTTGTCTGTGCCTCAATGTGTTTTTGTGTTGGTGTTAGCTGCTCAGGGCACTGTGCCACTGCCATCCAGTGCCACAGTGCAAGTGCTCCCTATGGTAAAATGTATTATGTGAATTGACTTCCACGTTTGGCATATTTGGTTTACTGTCAGTCCCTTGTAGAGTGCACCAGGGGTGCCAAGGGCTTGTATATCCAAAGGCTGCTAGTGGGCTTGCAGCACTGGTTGTGCCACCCACCGAAGCAGCGGGGTAAAAATGTGTCTAGGGTCTGCCACTGCAGAACCTGCGCGCGGTCTGGTACTGTCGCGCTGACTGAGCAAGTGTCCCCACTTGCCAGTCCCTAAACCTTCCCTTAACTACATGTTAGTCACCCCTCTGGTAGGCCCAAGCGCAGGGTGCATTGTAGGCATAAGGTAGGACATGCCCTGATGTGTGTGGCATGTCTTAATAGTGAATTACAGCCATTTTCGTTTTTCACTATTGAAGGCTACCTGCTCTCCGTAGGCCAGAATGGGCTGCTGGGATCGCTACACGCGGTGACCCCAGTGGACTCAGAGAGCATGGTAGAAAGTCATGTTTAGTATGCCTGAACTCAGGATAATAAAATACATCTTTTAGTAAAGGTTATTTTAATATCCGGGGTTTGCAAATGATACTTTTAGAAAGTTAGCCTTTGCATGCCTGACCATCTCAGTCCGCCTCTGCTGTGGGTGTGGGTTCTGCCTAGCAACAGTACAGGAGCAGGGCTGGGGGATTCCAGGAGACAGGTTGGCTACCAGGTGGTGAGGAGAAAGATCGCACCAGGATGGGTGGGAGGAGTACACCCTGACTCTTGAATAGACCTGTGCTCTGCCACCACAAAGCCGGCTCCGCCCCCTGTGGAGCGGCTGATGTCTCTGCCCTGCTGCTGAAAGGAAAGAGCAGAGTCACCAAAACAAAGTACTCCAGAACTGGACTGAGCCAGGCCCAGGCCCCCTGGCGCTAAAGAACAAAAGAATCACTGTATAAAAGTAGGAGCCTGGCTCCTAAGAAATCAGATCCAGATTGAACCACGAAGGAACTCTGCCCGACTAGAAGGACCTGGAAAAAGCTGAAGGAGGAGTAACTTTCCCTGACCTGGGGGATTGGCCTGCAGTAGGTGCCTTGCTGAGGAAGGAGAGGAAAAAGACTGAAAGAGACTTTTGCACTTTGTTCTTCAACTATCTCCAAGGGCCTGGAAGAAGAGCTTGCCCCCTGAACTGAACCCCAGGACCAGTGGGTTCACCGTGTCTCCGCTCGTCTGAGAACTCGAGCCGTGTGCTTTCTCCCGCCGGAGTGCTCTGCGCACCTTGCCACCCCTCCTAGGGCCGTGACACCCAGAAGCCTGGCCGCCTCCCCTCGCCCAGAGCCCCGCTCTACCTGAGTCGCTCTGGACCCATCGAGTCTGGCCGCCCGCCTCCCTGTCACCTGCCTGCCACTGGAGCGTGCCTGGTGCCCTCTCGCCCTCCCGCCGGATTTCTAATTGGGAAGTGAAATCAAGCCTCGGACGGCCGCCCGTATGTCGTAACGTATCCGGCCGCCCCGCTTCACCTCCCAGCCTGAGTCTGACCGTGACGCCCTCCGCAGTGACCTCCCGCACAGTCCGTGTCGGAGACCCTAGGCCGCACCTGTCTACCGAGAGCCGCCCGCTGAATTCTTGATCCGGAGACCCGCGAGGTGCAGAACCTGCATCTCCCCCGAAGACTCGTCCAAGCACATCGCACGTTCCCAGGTACAGTGAACTCTCTATCGGACTCGGGGTCCGCAACGTTCTGATTTCCCCGTATCACTGTACCCCGGGTGCACTGCGCATCATCGTGACTGGACCGACTGAACCGAGCCCTGTGAAGCGCTCGTGATCGAATAAGTTACCAAAGAAAAGAACAGTGCCTAATTATCATCTCGTGGCTTCTATTTCGCAACCGTTATTGATGGTCTTGTACATGCCTGCGTAACAAAGAATCTTTTATATAAAGCATCCGTATTTTTTATACAACTTACACCTGGTGTCCGTTTGTGGGGGATCGTTGTGATTTACTGTGTGTTATTGTAAATGCTTAACCAACAGCGCCCTGAAGTTTAGCCCTGACTGCTCGCGCCACACTACCTATAGGGTGAGCAGGGGTTGTTCTGAAGGGGTAATTCTCTCGCCCTGAATAGAAGAAGGGACCGCTGCTTGTCACAAGTACCTACCTGTGCCAAACAGAGGTTCCCCATTCTAACAGTACCCATTCTACATCAGCAATTTTGCTTAGAATGTCCCGTGAGTCCTTTATATAAGATGGTAAGTTAACTACATGAGGTTGGAGATATAGGTCAATGTATTCAGATATTCTTTCTGTCGGTGAATTGATGCCCGAAATTATTGGTCTCCCCGGTGGAAAGGCACCGCCTTTATGTATTTTTGGCAAGATGTATATGCACGGATTGGTTGGTTTAGAATTAAACAGATATCTGAATTCTGTATCTGAGATTAGACCCAATTCTTTCCAATGTTTAAGACTGATCTCAATTTTTGTTATGGTCATGTTCATGGGGTTACTACTCATTTTAACATAGGTGGTACAATCTGCCAGTTGTCTATCAATCTCTTGAATATTGTCAGTCCTGTTCATTAGCACGACATTGCCTCCCTTGTCAGCTTCTCTTATGACCAGGGAGGCATCGCCCGCCAGCACATTCAATGCCTTTCTCTCATCACTAGTAATGTTTTGTTTAGTCTTCACATTCCTCAAGAGGAGACGATCCTCAAGTTTATAGAGATCTTTAAAAACAAGATCCTGAAAAGTGTCAATCACATTGGGGCCTGATAGGTGGGGCGTAAACCTGGATTTATTTTTTAGACCACTGTCTGAGTCAGAAAATGTGTCCAAGTTCAATTCCCTAGTAATGGTGTCAATCGACATGGGAATATCCTGTTCCTCCAGAGATAAAAGGAGTTGCATATCCTTTATGTCCCTGATGGTTTGGACATTGTCATGATTTTCAGTAGTCCCTGGATCTGGCAACCAATTGTGTTTGTCAAGAAAAAATTTGTGTAGTTTAAGTTTCCTGGTTAATTTGAAACAACTCACATGTAGTGTTGTGAAGTTGGGAAAAGCACTTGGACAGAAACCCAATCCTTTGCTGAGTAATTTTATTTCAGTGTTAGTCAAAACATGATTCGACAAATTGACAACATTAATCTGATCAGTACCACTTGTATTGACTTCATCAGTTACATTTGCTGTGTACGTGCCCCCGATCTGGTTGTTACTCCCATCCTTTCTTTTGTGACGGGATCTCGATCTGCATTTGCCCCTCCTGGTTTTTGTATGCTTCTCTCTTTTTGGAAGGCTTGTTTGTTTCCCTTCCTGAAGCGTTGCAATTCTAAAAAAAAAAGGGATCTGCATTATTGGATAATGGGGGGCCTTGAGCACCAAGCGATTCACTACTCGTGATGCTGCTGACACTTGAAGTGTCTGAAATTTCGGGTGTCTCTAGTCTCTGGGGTCTATTATCTACAGATGTTGTCGGTCCACTCATTCTAATATTATCGAATTTTTTTGCAAATGTGTAGACCCTCCCACTTAGATAATCTCTCTTGTCCCATTTAATTTTTTGTGACTTTTTCTCTTTTAGATAGAGTTGATGTTTATGTATTTCTTCCCCTAGTATGATCAGATTGCGTCCTGTGACTTCAGGTAAATTCAAATCTTGAATTTCTTTCTCCAAAAGTGAAATTTCTAACAACAGTTTTTCACGTTTCAGATCTGCATCTCTGATCAGAATGTCCATCATCCCCACCGATGAATTGAATAGAAGCTTTTCCCATTCCTTGAGGTGTCCTGCATCTTAATCCTCAAAGGATGGAAAAATCAGAATACGCAGTCCCCTTGGCACTTGTTGTTTTTCAATGTATTTTCGCAGGACGGTGGCGTTCCACCATCTTGAGAGCTCTTGTTTTTTGAGCCTCTCAAGTCTTAAAAATTTCATTTTAAGTCCTTCCTTTACAGAATCCCTATTTGTTACATTCATCTGTACAGGATTATGACCAAACAGGTCATCTATCAGGGCATCTCTGTTGTCATCAAATGTTGCCATATCGAAATCAGTTATTTTGTACCTAAGATTTGGTGAAATTCAAATAATCATAAAGAACACTCACAGTAGATGATTAATCAGTTACCTAATAGTTAGCGGTCAGGTTGTCCACCACTTGTTATGACCGCACTGTCTCAATCATATTTCAACAAGGAGAATCATGGAGTGCAAGACCCACAAAATATAACATACAATAACAAAAGACATGGGTTTTTGCATTCAAGATCTGCACATCCACAAACACAGAAAGAAACACAAATAGCATGTATGTTTTAAATTTTGCATGTAGAGGTGCTATCACGGTGTCAACAATACCCACCCATCAGGGTATAAACAACCTTCGGACGAATCCCAAGGCAACATACAAAGTCAAATTACACCTGAGCACACCCAAGGAAAATCACTATAATCCAAAGGTTTGGTCAAAACCTAGGCAACATGAGCAATAGTCAATTGTTAAAGTGTCCTTTTTCGCAATCGAATATAAAGAAGTTTCTCAATCAGGTCCTGTTGCAGATTTTTTTTAATCATCAAACAACAACGCAGAGCAGCAACAGCCGACGCGCGTTTCGCCCACTGGGCTTTTTCAAGGCTGCAGGAAAATACATATAAAACAATAATTGTACAATAATCGAATGTAATCCGTGGAAGTCACCACAATGTTTAAACACATAGAGATGCCCTTAGATACAACAATTCAAATGTGAAAATAAATGTAAATATCCATTGTATCATTCTGTCATTGGTTGCGTTTCGCATGTCCCTATACAGGTCCGGTTTAGAACTCACAGACGTGGGAAACGCAACTCCAACCCTCTAGTGAGATGATTTAAACAGGAAAACACATGATGATTAACCCATGAATATAAATAAAGCATTATTCATATTACGAACAAAGAAACATCATCCTGGTTACATTATAAAATACAGTACAATGTAAATGATTTGCCCATCGTCATAAGTGGATCTAGAATACTCTAAACAACCTTTATATGTATCCTCTTGATATGATGAATATCCCACATGACCAGATCTGGTTAAAAACAAACTACGTGTCAGCAATACAAAGACAATTTCTTCTATACACCATGATGGAACTCAGAAAGTAAATCCAACAAATTCAATGCGTAGAAATCTACCACCACCAAGACACCGATAGTGCAATGAAAAGCTTGTGAACAGTACTTAACGTTATATATATTCCTCTCACCTAGCAAATCATAGTTACGTCTCCTAAGTGGATTAGAGTTGAGGATTGTATATCCATCTTTTTCTGGATTAGTTCTGATAAAAAAAGAGAGGGACAAATGTCGAGCCAGAAACCTAATAAAGATGTAAGTTTTGTAATGCTCACATGAGTAATTGAAGTCATTATTACATTTAGTTCTTACCCCGTTTAATCCGTGTCCACGTTAATCTTCTTGTTAAGTGTTTAAATGTCAGCCTGGGACACGTTGTGATCGAGCCGTATAACGTGTTGTAAGTAAGGTTCCCCTTCAAGTCTAGGAACCAGGTATCAGACCTTGATAAGCCCTGTGTTGACAATTATAGCAATGTGGTATCAATAAAGATTCCCAAAAACGAAGTTAGAAAATTTGATTTCTTTAAAAAAAGAGAACGATCTTAATCGTTAAAGCTAATACGCTCTCGTGAATGTATCTGGCTACGCATTGAGCATTGTACTATAAAGTACGTACACTCGGGTCCAGCGCTATTTACTTAAAAACAGTAAACCACAACTTTGTAGTTTGGACTTTACCTGATTACGGCAACTAAATCCTATCAGAGACGCGTGGCAACTCGGCGTGTTTGTAAACGCGGGTGCCATTATTGCCGTCTTTATGTTCATTCCCAATGGTCATAGAAAGCGGACTCAGCCATATTATTCCATTAGGTTTAGCAAAGTTTCGTAAATAGAAACACTTAACCTCACGAATGTTTAAAAATTAATCTTGCAACCAGGATGTAATTTATTTATGGTAATAGCCCTTCAAAGACACATTGTGTAATAGTAAATCTAATAAACATGAAAAAAAGACTCACTTCACTCATCGACGATCGGTGAAGCTATCTTAGTATTAGAGTTATACGTCAATCATATGAAGTTAGAAATTAGACTTGCGTGGTGGTGGTGGACATGGTGGTGGACGTGGTGGTGGATGTGGTGGTGGATGTGGTGGTGGATGTGGTGGTGGACGTGGTGGTGGACGTGGTGGTGGATGTGGTGGTGGTCATGGTGGTGGATGTGGTGGTTGACATGGTGGATGTGGTGGTGGACATGGTGGCGGATGTGGTGGTGGTGGATGTGGTGGTGATGGACATGTTGGTGGATTTGGTGGATGTGGTGGTGGTCATGATGGTGGAGGTGGTGGTGGTAGACATGGTGGTGGTGGTGGACATGGTGGTGGTGCTGGACATGGTGGTGGATGTGGTGGTGGTAGACTGGTGGTGGACCTGGTGGTGGGGGATATGGTGGTGGTGGACATGGTGGTGGCGGTGGACATGGTGGTGGTGGTGGACTGGTGGTGTTGGTGGTGATAGGCGTGGTGGTGGTGGGCATGGTGGTAGTGGACGTGGTGGTGGTAGAGGTGGTGGATGTGGTGGTGGTGGGTGTGGTGGATGTGGTGGTGGACATGGTGGTGGTGGTGGACATGGGGGTGGACATGGTGGTGGAGATGGTGGTGGTTGATATGGTGGTGATGGTGGTACATGTGTTAGTGGTGGTGGACGTGGTGGTGGTGGACGTGGTGGTGGTGGACTGGTGGTGGTGGTGGACCTGTTGGTGGGGGACATGGTGGTGGTCGACATGGTGGGGGTGGTGGACACAGTGGTGGTGGTGGTGGACACGGTGGTGGTGGTAATTTTTAAACGAATGTTTAAAAATTAATCTTGCAACCAGGATGTAATTTATTTATGGTAATAGCCCTTCAAAGACACATTGTGTAATAGTAAATCTAATAAACATGAAAAAAAGACTCACTTCACTCATCGACGATCGGTGAAGCTATCTTAGTATTAGAGTTATACGTCAATCATATGAAGTTAGAAATTAGACTTGCGTGGTGGTGGTGGACATGGTGGTGGATGTGGTGGTGGACGTGGTGGTGGACGTGGTGGTGGTCATGGTGGTGGATGTGGTGGTTGACATGGTGGATGTGGTGGTGGACATGGTGGCGGATGTGGTGGTGGTGGATGTGGTGGTGATGGACATGTTGGTGGATTTGGTAGACATGGTGGTGGTGGATGTGGTGGTTGACATGGTGGATGTGGTGGTGGACATGGTGGCGGATGTGGTGGTGGTGGATGTGGTGGTGATGGACATGTTGGTGGATTTGGTAGACATGGTGGTGGACATGGTGGTGGTGCTGGACATGGTGGTGGATGTGGTGGTGGTAGACTGGTGGTGGACCTGGTGGTGGGGGATATGGTGGTGGTGGACATGGTGGTGGTGGTGGACTGGTGGTGTTGGTGGTGATAGGCGTGGTTTTGGTGGGCATGGTGGTAGTGGACGTGGTGGTGGTAGAGGTGGTGGATGTGGTGGTGGTGGGTGTGGTGGTGGTGGACATGGAGGTGGTGGTGGATGTGGTGGTGGACATGGTGGTGGTGGTGGACATGGGGGTGGACATGGTGGTGGAGATGGTGGTGGTTGATATGGTGGTGATGGTGGTACATGTGTTAGTGGTGGTGGACGTGGTGGTGGTGGACGTGGTGGTGGTGGACCTGTTGGTGGGGGACATGGTGGTGGTCGACATGGTGGGGGTGGTGGACACAGTGGTGGTGGTGGTGGACACGGTGGTGGTGGACTGGTTTTGGTGGTGGACGTGGTGGCGGTGGTGGGTGTAGCGGTATTAGACATGGTGGTGGTGGAGGTGGTGGACATGGTGGTGGTAGTGGACGTGGTGGTGGTGGACGTGGTGGACGTGGTGGGTGTGGTGGTGGATGTGGTGGTGGTGGAGGACGTGGTGGTGGTGGAGGACGTGGTGGTGGTGGAGGACGTGGTGGTGGTGGTGGACGTGGTGGTGGTGGTGGACGTGGTGGTGGTGGAGGACATAGTGGTGGTGTACATGGTGTTGGACGTGGTGGTGGTCATGGTGGTGGTGGATATGGTGGTGGATGTGGTGGTGGATGTGGTGGTGGACGTGGTGGTGGACATTGTGGTGGTGGACGTGTTGGTGGATGTGGTGGACATGGTGGTGGATGTGGTGGTGGATGTGGTGGTGGACATGGTGGTGGTACACATTGTGGTGGTGGTGGACATGGTGGTGGTGGTGGACGTGGTGGTGGTGGTGGATGTGGTGGTGGTGGTGGGTGTGGAAGTAGTGGATGTGGTGGTGGTAGAGGTGGTGGACATGGTGGTGGTGGTGGTGGACGTGGTGGTGGACGTGGGGGTGGAAATGGTGGTGGTGGTATTGGACATGGTGCTGATGGTGGTACATGTGGTGGTGGACATGGTGGTGGTGGACGTGGTGGTGGTAGATGTGGTAGTGGTGGTGGATGTGGTGGTGGTCGACTGGTGGTGGTGGTTGACTGGTGGTGGTGGTGGACCTGGGGGTGGGGGACGTGATGGTGGTGGTGTCGGACATGGTGGTGGTGGACTGGTGGTGGTGGACATAGTGATGGTAGTGGACGTGGTGGTGGATGTGGTGGTGGTGGATGTGGTGGTGGATGTGGTAGTGGTGGATGTGGTGGTGCACGTGGTGGTGGTAGGCATGGTGGTGGTTTTGGACATGGTGGTGGTGGTGGTAGTGGACATGGTGGTGGTGGATGTGGTGGTGGTGGAGGACGTGGTGGTGGTGGACGTGGTGGTAGTGGTGGACGTGGTGGTGGACATGGTGGAGGATGTGGTGGTGGATCGGGTGGTGGTGGACGTGGTGGTGGTGGATATGGGGGTGGTCATGGTGGTGGTGGATGTGGTGGTGGACGTGGTAGTGGACATGGTGGATGTGGTGGTGGTCATGGTGGTGGTGGACGTGGTGGTGGACGTGGAAAATAGAGCACGAGGGAAGAAGTGATGAGAAAATTCTCACAGTAAAAGCAAAACACAGAGTAAATGATAGCCGTGCACGAGTGAATAACTAATGCTGCTATTTTAAAGCACACACGTGCTTGTCACAGTAAAAACAAAACACACTGCTGGTACTGCAATCGTGTGTTTGCTGGCCCGGGAGTGGTGCGTGCCTGCGTGCGCGTGCAGTTGGCTCTTTTTGGAAGCACATACTTGTGCTTGTGGGCGCGCCCCTGCTCGTTCCCGCAAGGTGGATGCCGCCACAAGCACGAGTATGTGCTTCCAAAAAGAGCAGAGCGATGGCTAAAGGTCCTCCTAAGCAGCGCATGCGTACTGCGTAGGCGAGACGTAAAAAGGAAGGGAATTCGCTTTTTAGAGGCCCTAAGAGTGTGTCTGACTGAGCCATGCAGTTAAGGGTTCCCAAATATCTGGGCCCTTCTTTTTCCCCGGATACCTTTTTTTAGCAAAGATAACCTTCTCGAGGTGACAAGTCGTGACTAGTCGGGCCAACCATTAGGAGAACAGTGGAGGGTTTGGATCTATCCATGACAAAGCTATACAGATCCGCAGTATTGTCATTGCTACAAAAATAAGTTTTCCACCGCTCTTTCTGTTAACCTTCTCTTGTGTCCCTAACAGAATAATCGTGGGGGTTAACTGAATGTCCTGAGAGAGGACTTTCCTTAAGAAATCTTGTATTTTACCAAGGAATGGTGCTAGTTTCGGACAGGTTGCAAACATGTGTACAGAGTCTGAACTTAACTATGAGCACCTAGGACAGAATGTCCCTTTACCTGTTCCCCATTTAGCAATTCTGCTATGTGTGATATACAGAAAGAAGGCGGTCTTAAAAAATTGTGCCTGCAGTTTGGCCGACAGCAGGTCACTCTGGGCAGATCGCAAGGCAGGATAAAAGGTATAATTGAGAGTATCCAGCTTCAACTGCCATTTGCTTGCTAGCTTGGACATGTCTTCGGGCATTTGGCTATTCAATGTGGTGTAAATGTATCCAAAACGGGGTAAAGCGGGGTCTTTTTGTTTATCGATAAGGTCAACCTTTGCGAACCCAGCAGACCCACCAGCCTTACGGGCCAAGAAATCCCTTATGGCAATATACTTAAAGGCCTCCTGTTCCCTCAGATTGTATTGAGTTTTAAGGTCAATAAATGACTTAATTCCTTCGGTGGTGAACAAATCTCCCAATTTTAAGATTCCCGCTTTATACCAGTCTTGGAGATAAGATCTCCCAAAAATAGCTGGCAAGTTGGTGCTATTATTGATGGGAGAGTAATAATTCAGTCTGCTCAGCCCATAAATTCTGAGTATGTTGGAAAAAACTTTATATGCACTCATCAGTATCTTAAATCTAACCCGTTTGTAATATCCAAATGTCAGTTGCCTCCACAGGCATCCCCGAGCCTCCTCCCCAAGTAGTAGTTGGAAGTGAGACGGGAGTCCTGCGGTTGGAATATAGGAATGTTCATGCAGCAGTTCCATACCATACTGTAGAACCGAAGTCCTGTAATACAATTTTAAATTAGGGAGCGCCCATCCACCTCTCTCCCTGGGAAGGGAGAGCAGCTTAAAAGCCCGCCGAGGTTGAGAATATGCCCAGATAAATTGAGAGAAGAGTTGTTCAAATCACTGAAACATTGTTTTACTGATCTCTAGAGGGATAGCCCTGAAACAATATAGTAGTTTAGGGAAGTAGGTCATCTTGATAACATTACACCGCCCCACTGTGGTCAAGTGTAAGTTGTTTATCCGATTAAGCGCTCTTTTAGTTTCTACTGCCAAAGGGATCAGATTTTCTTCCATGATCAGGTCGGTGTTTGCGACAATAGTGACCCCCAAGTATTTCGCTTTCTGGACAACCCGACTGTCTACCCAATTGATTTCTTTATTTAAAATGATCTGTGTTTTTCCTTTATTGAGTGCATATCCCGAAATGTTCCCGAACTCTTGAGCCTCCTGTTCCAATGCTAAAATGGCAGTCTCAGGATCGGGGGTCACCACGGCCAGGTCATCAGCATAGGCCATGATTGTATGTCCCATCCGAATCTGCTCACAGCCTGAACTATTTGATTGTTTTCTATTTTATTAACAAGAGGGTCTATATATAGAGCGAAAAGCAGTGGAGAACAAGGACAGCCTTGGCGAGTACCCCGTGAGATTTCAATCAGCTCTGTCAATTTCCCATTAATTGAAACACTGACTGTGGGATTAAGATAAAGAGCTTGAATGGCTGGAATTGCCTCAGGCCCAAAACACATCCTTTTCATGACACCTCAGAGAAATTGCCAGGAGACCCGATCAAATGCTTTTTCAGCATCAAGTAAAATTAGGGACATCGGGTCTCCTGATATCGAGTAGAGTGATGGTCCGTCGGATGTGTTCAGTAGTGCCTTTCTTGGGGATGAACCCGTGTTGCCATTTCGACACCAGGTGTTCTATTCCTAAAGAAAGTCTGGACGCAAAAATCTTAGGATATATCTTAGAATCGCAATTGATGAGTGTGATTGGTCTGTATGAGTCCATTGCAAGTGGTGACTTATCCTTTTTTGGTAAATTTACGATCTTAGCATTGGACCAGGAAGCAGGTGGAGAAGCCCCGTTAAAAATAGAGACTACAAGTGAAGTGAAGAGAGCTCTTATTTGGATAGCAAATATTTTATAAAACTCATCTGGGATACAGTCGGCATCTGCCGCTTTCCCACCTGGCAAATTTGCTAAGGCTTTGACAATTTTTTCCCAGCTCAGAGGATCCTCTAATTGGTCGTGATCTTCTGCACTGAGTTGAGACAGGGTGATTTTTTCTAAATAGTTAAAGATCTCACCCTCTCTCAAGTCCGATGGCCTAACTTTCTCCTCGGAGTAGAGATTCTGATAAAACTCTCGGAATGCCCTTTGGATATTGATCAGGTCATTAGTAATCTCTCCTGTAGAAAGTTGAATCGAGAGTATTTCACTGGTAGAAACCTGCTGTCTAGTTCTAAGAGCCAATTGATGGCCGATGAGCTCGCTACACTCATAGATTTTCTCACTTGCAAAAGCCCATTTACCTGCCACCTTCTCTGCAAAAATGTACCCAATTTCAGCCTTATTGACTGTCACTTCAAGTTGAGCAGCTTCAATTTCAGCCCCCATTTGTACTGCCTGAGTTAATTTCTCTTCTGCCTTTTTCATCTTGTCTTGAAGTTTCGAGATCTGCATCTTTTCTTTCTTATTTTTCCTTACGGAGAACCGTAAGGTCCTCCCCCGGATATCTGCCTTAAATGCATCACATACCATCATAATTGTGGCTTACCCTATATTTAGCTCAAGGAACTCTTGGATCCACCCCTACATATGCATTCGGTATCCAGCATCATAAAGTAAAGCTTTTTCAAAGCTCCAATTTGGCATCTCCCCACTGGTTCCCAACCCCTGACGTTTAAAATAAGTGGGTTGTGGTCTGACATAAATTGCGGAGCAATATCGAAACAAAGAAGAATAGTCCAGCCTTGCTATGGATAGTTGTGGGGTTGAAAAATATGTGTATCCCGGGTGGGTAGATTTTAAGCTGGCCCACACGTCGCTGAGGCCATGAGTTTGCATTAGATTTAGTACAGCTTGATATACTTTGGGCTTCCTACCTACGTAGGACCATTGATCATTTGCTTTCCAGTTGCTGGGTAAATTGATGTTAAGGTCACCACAGATAACGATTGGGAGAGGCCAATGGGCAAGTTCTCCTGTAATTCAGTTAATTACCCCGGGGTCGTCAGTGTTACTCCCATAGATGGAATATAAAGTGAAAGAAAAATTGGGAGGTAAACAACATTCTGCTATGACCCATCTTCCAAGAGGTCAATTTCTTTCACGTTATACAATTCCTATCACCTCACTTTACACGTTATTACATTACACACACTAATAACCAAATGTTAACACAACAAAAGAATATATGTGGGCACGAACTACCCATGATTATAATGCACCCCTACTAATGAAAGAGCACAATCGCGCTCTATCACATACAGATAAGGGACAAACATGCAAGGTCAACGGTACGTCCAGGGCAGTACATTAAAATGGTTTACATCTTCCAGTGGGAGAAAGTGTATGGAATTTTAGGAGCCCAGTGATCAGTGGAACCCTTAGTGCACACAAGAATATGTTCATTCGGAGGTCATTGTTTCAGGGAATAAGAAGCGACAGTTGATTAGAGACATTTATGACTATTCAAGAGAAGAACATCGTTTTGGTCCGCAACTTTCTATGCCATTTTCGCCCTGTGCCCCTCGCACGCCACACTTGTGACAAGCAGCTCTCCAGTCCTTTCTCCGCTATCATGCTCTTCAAAATGTTAACCGGTTTGTTTTGGCAGATCTTGTAACTTCTTACAAGCATACAGGTGCCAGTAGGTGGCAGCAACGGCACATGTTTAGGCTGATAAATAAAAAACTGTATTTGTGAGAAGGTGGACGAAACATTTCATTTAGCAGTTTGCAGAGTGTACTCCAGAAGTAACGTGTAGAATTCACGCCATGCTTTCAAGCATGTTTAATTACTCGCTTGAACCTATTAACGGATATTTTTAATATGAACGCGAGCACAATACTTTTGCAGACAGTTTAAAGCTAGTGCTGGCTCGAGGCAACTCGATTACACAGGAGACAGAAAGTTGAATCCGTAGGCTGTGCCTCTAATGGAAACATCAATAATAACTTAATACTAAAATCACATTTGCTAGACTTTAGAGTCCACATAAACAAAACACAATCACAACAAAGTTAACAATAATGACACGCCGAGCATAACTTTCATCATAACAAATCGCTACAATTCTTCAATATTCATTATAAAGCCGAGCAAGTGCCATTTGCTCATCTAAGATTAAATGGGGCAACACCAACAGCTCCTGATGCTCTGATAGTATTATACTCGTCAACAAAAGGTCATGAATATATTTTTCACTGTACAGCATAGATCTAAGCCAATAGTTAAATGGTAACTTCCTTCATGTCACAATGACAATGAACCTGAAGGGTGTGTTGTGACCTTTGATTTGAGCTTGTGCTAGCATTAGCTTGTACTTACACTGTCCGCCATCTTACCTCAGCATCACAGGATATCACGTGAAGACTGATGTTGAATCTGTTTCTAAGCAAAACTCCTCTACTTTAACTTCAATAAGCAGAACATATTCTCAGCAGTGCTTAATTTGAGCCGTGGCTCCCGGTGCTCCGCACCAGCACTTAATTGTCAACACCGATGCTTGACAGTCTGCCACAAGTTGGCGAAGTCCGGCTAATATAACATGACTACAACAACAGTTAATTAATAATCCAATCTACTTAAAAATGAGGGGGCCTGAAATAGTCCATATTGTCACACTTGTAGAGTGAGATGCTTAGTAATTGTGTTTTTACTATCATTGATAGCGCTGGGAGGGGGCAATGGGTGGTGCGAGCTGCAGTGGCCTCCTGATGAGGGCCCTGGCACTTAATTTTACAAATTAAGCACTGGTTCTCAGTGAAATTTCCGCTGAATCACGGACAGTTCTTACTATCCCAGGCTATGTTAACAATGTATCAGCTCAATTGTAGAGCTAAAACTGTGAAAATGGGTGAATCCTAAGGTACCCTTGAGACTCGCGTATCCCTATTGAATGTATGAACCTCTTTGCATGAAGCCCTATATTGAGTGTGGATTTTGCTAGAAAAGTACCCCCCCGCCCCTATTCCCTATCTTAGAAGGCACATCTATGCCAGATTCATTTAGAAATTTACTCAGTTCTTTGTACTTATGATTAATATACTTTGCTGCTATCAATTCTTATATAAAGCATTGAAATAGAATCTTTGTCTGTAGTTCTTACGAGAATGCGTTACTAAACTAAAGAGACAGTTCTAGTCAGGGAGCACCAACGTCCATATCGGGTCCACACCACTACCTGTCCTCGATGTTCGCACGTCCGACGAGTTCAAATTTGGTATAGATTTCCGCATTGACAAGGGAAACGGCCAAGGGACCCAGTTGCTCAGCAGAGAGGGTTGTCTCAACTAAAGCAATCAGCAGGTAATCAAGGGTGTAGCGTCAGGGGGTGTTCGAGTGTGGCACCCCCCACATAAATGCATTCTTCGCTAGATAGTTGGGTCTGGGAGACTCGAGTGGGTCTGCTATCTCTGTGTCGGTTTTTCTCATCGTGAACCAAGAATTAAATATGTTAGACCTGGCATCTTGGCATCGTTCCCCCTGATTTTTTGCCTTCTCACCTCCTGTTTTGCTGACTACATTTTTGCTGGCTTTAGTACTCTGGACACTTTACCACTGCTTATCAATGCTAAAGTGCATGTGCTCTTTCCCTAAGATACGGTAACATTTGACTTATCCACAATTGGGATATTTTATTTACTTACAAGTCCCTAGTAAAGTGCACTATGAGTGTCCAGGGCCTGTAAATTAAATGCTACTAGTGGGCTTGCAGAACTTATTGTGCCACCCACTTCAGTAGCCCTTTAAACATGTCTCAGGCTTGTCATTGCAGAGCCTGTGTGGGCAGTTTAAACGGTCATGTTTACCTAGAAAGTTAACCCTCTTGCCAGGCCCAAACCTTCCTTTTAATACACATGTCACCTCTAGGGTAGGCCCTGGGCAGCCCTAAGGAAAGGGTGTGCTGCATTTAAAAAGCAGGGCATGTATTTTTAAGTTTTACATGTCTTGGTAGCAAAAAACTGTTAAATACATTTTCACTACTGCAAGGCCTATCTCTCCCATAGGTTAACATTGAGATTACCTAATTACACTTTTTAAGTATAATTCCCTTTTGGTAAAAGATGGATATTTCGAGTTTGGTGTCTCTAGGCTCACAATCTGAAATTGCAACTTATGGTAACGTTGAATTTTAAGTTATAAGTCTGAAAATGCCACTTTTAGAAAGTTGGAATTTTCTTACTTTAACCATTTTGTGCCTCTGCCTGTCTCTGAATGCACATCTGAGGTGGGTGTCAGCTGGGCTTTGTGCATTCCCTCTAGACAGCCACACAAAAAGGGAGGTTAGGTGTACCTGATGGTTCATCCACATCCTGATGGGCCAGTAAAATCCTGATGGGTCATCCTGGGCAGGATGGGATGGAGGAGCTGGCAATTGCACATGAAGAGGATGTGCTATCCCCCATACAAGGAGCTGCATATCACCCTGTAGTGAGTCCAAGGCCATGGGAGGAAGGGTTGGGAATTTCTGCACTTTAAAGTCCTCTCTTTGAAGTCTCCCCACTTTAAAGGCACAACTAGGATTAAGATCAGGGCCTAAGACACCACTAACTCAGTACACTTCTCAACCTGAGGACATACTGCCAGGAAGAAAGACTGCTGGGCTGCTGAAAGGACTGTCACTCTGCTGGACTCTTCTGGACTTTGCTGGACTCCTACTCTGCCCTGCCTGTCCTGCTGCCCTCTTTGCCTGGGAGTGACAATAAATTAACCTGCATCTCTACATTCCCTGAATCAAAGTTACTCCAAGGGCTTTCTGTCTGGCCTCCTGCTCTGAAAACTCAGGGACATCAATGACTTCCAACAACCCTGCTACAGCCTCTAGAGTCTGCCAACTGTGAGGAGTCCTGCTCTGCCAAATGATGCCAATCCAGTCCTGGTCCCTTGGAAGTGAGTTTTGTGGCTGTTTCCTGCAAACTTCATGCATTGCCCTCGTTATGCTTGTCAGAACCAAAGCATTTCTCATCAATGCGATGCATTGCCAATGCTGTTGAGGACAAAGACATTGCATCGGCGACAGCTTGGCACAAAGATGACACATTGCCTTCATCGTACAGGGTTCGTCAACTATGCATCTCCGATTGCGCGGATTGGACCTGCCACATTGCCTGCATTCAAAGGGATCAACGCTGGTGCATTGACTCCTCTGCTCCTCGCATTGGGTCTTCGATGTCGACGCATCCTCCATCCAAAGTTGCTTTTTCAGTGGGACAAGGTTAGTCCCTGTATCCGACCTGCGCTCCACCACGGTTGACCTGAATGTTTGGATTTGTGAAGTCATAAGACGCAATGACATCCTCCTCTCGGTATTGGCAATTTCAGTGCTAACCAAATTGAAGGCATTTTCCAGCATACTCTCAAAGGAGGGTGGGAGGAAAAAAGGGCCCTCAGAGGTCAGTGTGATGGCACTGGTGTTTCGTTTCCCCATAATGCTTTTTGGGCTCACCTTAACAGCAGCTTAGAGGGGTGGCCCGCCCTTTGCCCGAGCTTAGCCCGGCTGGTCCCGCGCGCGTCGCGGGAGAAACGCCGGTGCCTTTCTGCGCCTCCGGCGATGTCGACGGTGGGCGGGACTTGCGGGAGATTGTGGGGGCTGTAGTCCCCCTGCACTGCGGCCGCAGCTCGGAGCGCGGCGGCGGGGGGGGGACCTGGCACCCAAGCAACAGCACTCCCCAAAAGACTACCAGCAAGCTCCCGCCGGTCAATGCCCCAATGCGGCAAAGCAGAGCGAAGAGAGGCCTCTGACACAGGCCACAGAAGTAAGTAAATGAGTGGCAAAGTTCCCGTAGGGCAGGACCTCTTTGTAACAAGGAAAAGCTCCGTAGACCGCTCTAGACCGCTCTGGGGTGCTCCGCTGGATCAGGCGCCCCTCTCCTCCGGACTCCTCCGGACTCAGCTTGTCTCGCACTCAACGCTCCGGTAGTAATTAGCAGCAATATACAAACACTCTGAACCCCAACTACCTCTTGGCACCCTCAGCATAACATACACCAGCAACGGCAATACCCCAGACACCATCTCCACCTTGGAACCCCTCACTACGCATACCACCGCCACCCTCATAAGCTCCATCCACTCCGGAGCCCCAAGGGACCCCTGCCCTCACCCATTATTCAACAATGGAACCAGCACCATCAGCAAGAAACTCATTCTTAACTACCTCACATCTCAGAGGGCTGCTTCCCCACCACATGGAAGCACCAATAAGTCAAACCTTTTCCCAAAAAACCTTCTGCAGACCCAACAGACCTAACAAATCCTGACCCATCACGTTTTTTGCCTTCCCAGCGAAAGTCATGGAAAAATCGATTGATGAACCACCTCAAATCCAACAAACTCCTGGACCCTTCACAATCCGACATCCGTGCTAAACACAGCACAGGAACCGCCCTCATAGCAGCTATGGATGACATCAGAGCCCTGATGGACAAGGGCAAAACTGCTGCCCACATCCTCCAAGGCCTCTCAGTGGCTTTCAACACTATCTCACCACGCACTCCTCCAAGGCCTCCTCCAGATGGGCATCCAAGGATGAGCCCTCAAATTGATTGCCTCCTTTCTCACAGGCAGAATCCAAAACATTTACCTCCTACCCTTCGTCTCAGATCCAAAAAACATAATGAGCCCCCCAAGGATTCCTCCCTCAGCCTCCCCTTTTCAACCACTACAAGCCCTAGTCAAATCCCACAACATGAACACCATATCCTTTGCATATGACACCCAACTCATCCTGTCCCTCTCCTCAGACCCATCCAACACAAAAAGCAACTTCCACAGGTGCATGACCGATGTCGCCAGCTGGAGGCAGAGCAAGTGTCTCAAAGTGAACACCAACAAAACTGAGGTGCTCCTCTTTGGGAGCTCCCCCTCCCCCTGGAATCAGACCTGGTGGCCCACCGAACTAGGCCCCCACCCGAAACCATAGATCATGCAGAACAGTAGGCATTATTCTCGACTGCAACCTATCCACAAAAGACAGGTGAACGCCGTTGTCTCAGTGTACTACCAGATCCTCTACAATATGAAGAAAATCTTCAACTGGCTCTACACAGACACCAGAAGCTCCATCACCTAGGCTCTTGTCACCAGCCGCCTGGACTATGGAAACTCCAAACAATGCAGAATGTGGCCACAAGGCTCGTCCATGACCTCCCGAGACAAACCCACATGACCACTTCAAACTCCTCACCAACTCCAACAAAGCCCTCTACAACAAAGGCCCAGTTTACCTCAACCAGAGAGCAAACTTCCACGAGCCCACAAGCCAACACCGCTCCTGATCCATCCACCTCGCCCACTACCTCCTTATCCACAGAAGTGGGGGCAGCTCCTTCTCCCACCTTGCACCCAAACTCTGGAATGACTTCCCCCTGCCCCAGCTATCTGCACCTCCTCTACTGTAGTTCAGAAGGAGAATGAAGATCTGGCTCTTCTACAAATAGCTCGGGAGCAGCAAGCCAGGAACCCCCCCAACAGCGCCTGGAGACCTTATGGGTGATAAGTTGTGCTTTAGAAATCCCGGGTGATTAAAGTACAGTCAGTGGTTTGCCATCAATGTGCAGAGGCTCTGAGAGACCTGGGAGCCAGCATGACAACTGTCAGTTGTGAAATTGTGTCTTCAGAGCAGGTAGTCCCTAATGTGTTCCACCAAGTTGTTGCTGCTGACACATATGAGAGTCACTACCCAGTGGCTCTGATTCTCTTTGAATAGGGAGGGTTTCAGGTTCTTTGAGGGTACCCGGAAGCAATCCCTCTGAGGACAGTGACTGCGCCCACCATGGCCAGAGCACTGATGGGGATCTTTACCTGTGTGGGTTTCCCCAAGGAGGTGGTATCTGACCAGGGGACCAAATTCATGTCAGGTTACATGAAGACCATGTGGAAAGAGTGTGGGGTAACCTAAAACTTCGCCACTTCTTACCACCCCCAAACCAATGGGTTGGTTGAGACTTTAGTTTTAACCCTAAACGGCATTATTGTGGGTCCACCTGAACACATGAGGCATAAGTGGGATGTCCTCCTGCAATGTCTTTTGTTTGCATAGAAAGTACTGCAGAAAGAGGTTATCTTCACCCACTTTGAACTTCTGTATGAGCACCCTGTGAGAGGGCATTGCAGTTTGGTGAAGGAGGGCTGGGATTTCTTTTTGGCTGCGCTGTTTACTATTTTGCCAAAGCTTCCTCTATCCAACCTTTTGGCCCATGCTGTTTGTTGATCCATCTCAGCCTCCCCAGGAGTTAGATGTTACTGGATTCCCCTGGAGCTTGATTTCTTCCCAGCATAAGTTATTTAGAGTGTCCGGGTCAGAAGAGCGGAGCATGTGGCACAGTTTAATAAAACTGCTCATTCCTCGGAATTTCTGGTGCTGGAGCCCAAATTCCAATCTGACTTGCGAGGGCGAGGCTGATTGGGGCAGGTTGAAAACTGCTTTATAGATCTTTGTCTGCAGTGTATTCAGTATGTGCACTTCTTTACCACACCATGGAGCCAAGCCGTAGGACAAATTAGGAAGTATTTGGGCGGCCATTACTTTAAGTAAGTGAGAGAAGTCTGGGCAGTCCATCTTTTTGCGAAGTAATTTGTATTAAAAAATTAAAGAATGTGCCTTTGCTGTTAGGGCCAATTTGTGATCTTTGTGGGTTGCACCCTGCCCAATTATTACGCCCAGGTATTTGAACTTGAGTTTCTTACGATCAAATAGGCGCACTATTTTTGTTTTTTCTTTATTTAACTCCAGTTGTTCCTTATCCAGGTAGGCCACAAGGTTATTTATTGATCTCTGAAGGCCGAATGGAGTTTGGCTCAACAGGACTATATCGTCCGCATATTGTAATATGGGGATTGACTCGTTGACCATTTTCGGGGGGTGAGACTCTGGTTTTTCAATGTAGGGTGCAATATCAGATAAAAACAGATTAAATAGGCTGGGGGCTAAAACACAGCCTTGTTTTAAGCCGCTTTGTGTCTGAATACTTGCAGTTGTGCTCGACCCGTTGCCTAACTTAACTCTTGCCCAGGTGTCCGTGTATAAGGCAATTATAGCGTTGAGTATTGTGGTTGGCAGGCCCCATTCATTAAGTTTCTTCCATAGCTGGCTCCTGCTTACCCTGTCGAATGCAGATTTAATGTCGACAAAGCAGGCGAACAGTCGGGAATCCCTTTTTTGGGCTTTTTCTGTTAAAAGAGCAAGGGTTACAAGGTTAGTTATGGTACCCATGCCATGCCTGAATCCAGTCTGAAACTTGGGGATTATGTTTTTTTCCTCCATCCAGCATTTCAACTGAGTTAGCAGGCACGAGGCATACAATTTTGCTTCCACATCTATCAGTGAAATTAGTCTATTAGGGAGGACCTGGCCTGGCAGTTTGGGCTGGACTGTTCCCATGGGGAGCAGGGTCAAGACTGATTTGCAAATGGCTGGGTTTAAACTGGAATGGCATGGGGAGCAAAACAACAATGGATTTAGACCCAGATCTCTGTAGTGGGGATCAATGTTTGACATTGTTCAGCATTCTGTCCATCAATTGTTCTTTTTACATTTGTCACACTAAGTGGGACGGGCATGCCCAGGCATGAGTCCCATGCTCTCTATGTCACTGGAGTCAAGCTAGCCTGGCTTATGAATGGTGACATTCAAAACTGATCCCAGGATGCTTGTTTCCGGTCCAGGAAGGACCTGGCAGTTCGGGCTGGTCTGTTCCCATGGAGAGCCAGGTCAAGACCAATGGGTTTAAACTGGAATGGTATGGGGAGCAAAAAAATAAAGTATTTAGGCCCAGATCTTTGTACTTGGGTGAATGTTTGAGATTGTTCAGCATTCTGTCCATCAATTGTTCTTTTTGCACTTTTATAAAGTTGGCATTTTCTTACATTAACCAGTCTGTTCCTCTGTCTGTCTCTGAATCCAATCCTCTGGACAGCCAGACACAAAGGATGCTTAGGTGTGCCTGATGGGCCATCCACATCATGATGGGCCATTAACATCCTGATGGGTCATCCTGGGCAGGATGGGAGGGAGGAACTGAACCTTGCACCTGAATGGGCTGTGCCTGTTCCCACACAAAGAGCTGCATACCTCCCGTTGCGAGTCTGGAACCAGGGCAGGAAGGCCAGGGACTTTGTGCACTTCAAAGGCCTCTCTTTGAAGTCTCCCCCACTTCAAAGGCACAACTGGGTATATGTTATGTTATGTTAAAACAATTTATTAAGCGCACAGCGACTCCAGCGAAGGAGCATCCCGGCGCCGAGACAAGGAGCAGTTATAACACAACATGGAGATGATGCAACAGAGAGGAACAGAAACAAGGAAACTAAAATAAGAAGGTTTTTATGGCTCTGCGAAACGTCAGCAAGTCCTCTATCAACCGGATTTCAACTGGAAGGGTATTCCAGATTGACGCGGCTCGCACCCTAAAGGACCGGCCCCCCATCCTGCTGAGCCTAAATCTGGGGACAACAGCAAGAGCCTGACCCTGAGATCGAAGATTGCGGGTGGGAACATAAAAAGAAATGGTATTGGCCAGGATCTCAGGGCCTATGCCTCTGAGGATTTTAAAGGTCAGACGCAAGACCTTGAAGACAATACGCTTCCTCACCGGAAGCCAGTGCAAAGAACGGATGACATGAGACACCGGGCAGAACTTAGGAAGTCCAACAATAGCTCTTGCAGCGGCGTTCTGCACCCGCTGCAGCCGGGTCAGCTCAGCCTGGTTAGCCCCCACCAGCAAAGAGCTAGCGTAGTCCAGACGAGAGATGATAGTTGCCTGGACCACAAGCTGTCTGGTAGGGGCATCAAAGAACTTAAGCACCGGCCGTAAGCCCCTTAGTAGACCGAAGCAACAGGCTGCAATTTTTTTGGTGTGACCTATGAATGTAAGACCAGCGTCTAACCAGACCCCAAGATTCTTCACCTCCGAAACTAAGGTCGGAGTGGGGCCCAGCTCAAAAGGCCACCACTGATCGCCCCAAAGCTCCACTCCCTTCCCGACAACCATAACCTCAGTTTTTGTGGCATTGAGCTGGAGACAGTTAGCTGTCAACCAGCTGGCCACCGCCTTCAGTCCGGACTGAAACCTGGGGGCATCCTCTACCGCATCCCCGCTGAGAGTAACCGCCAGCTGTGTGTCATCAGCATATGAGACCATGGTTAGGCCCCACTGCCTTGCGACATCAGCCAGCGGTCTCACGTAGAGATTGAACAGCGTGGGACTCAGCGAGGATCCCTGCGGAACCCCCATGGCCAGAGGCAGAAACCTGGACTTGAAGGGAGGGATGGAAACACAAAAGGAGCGGTTGTCTAGGAAGGAGCGGAACCATTGCAGTGCCAGGCCGCCAATACCAGTCTCCTCAAGTCGCCCAAGGAGGATGCTGTGGGATACAGTGTCAAATGCGGTGCTGAGATCTAACAAAATCAGCGCCGCCGTCTGACCAGCATCCAACCTTGCGCGTAGATGTTCCACCATCACCAGAAGGGCAGTCTCCGTGCTGTGACCAGCACGGAAGCCATTCTGTGTGGGGTCGAGGGCATTGGACCGGGTTAAGTGTGCAGACAGGGCCAGATTGACATGAGCCTCTGTTAACTTGGCAGGCCAAGGCAGCAGCGAGATGGGACGATAGCTTTCCGGCTTAGACGGGTCAAGAGATGGTTTTTTAACAATCGGCGACACCACCGCCCGCTTCCAACTGGTGGGAACAACCCCGGTCTCTAAGGAGAGATTGACCAGTGAGCGTATAGCCACACGCCCCACAAAGGTCTGGTCTCGAAAGAGGACAGGCCTCACTGGATCAGATGGAGACCCAGATTTAACTTGCATAGCAAGTTTGTCAAACCCTTCCAAGGTAAGGGGGGGAAGTGAGAGCAGGGCGGGCTGGTGAAGTGACTCCTTAGGACTACCCGTCGCTATGCCAGTGCTCGGGATGGACCGATATATAGACTGGACCTTTCCCAAGAAGTAGGCAGTGAGGGACTCACAGTGTGTGACAGAGCTCTCAGCCATAGAGATAGCCCGCTTAGACACAAGGTCTTTCACCGCCTTGAAGATAGCCTTCGACGGGTTAGGGCTATTCCGAAATTCCTCGGCATAAAATGCCGCTCGGGCACGGCAAATGGCCTGGTGGTAGAGCTTGACGGACGCGACATAAGTGGCTTTTAACTCAGCCCCATATGTCTTCCGCCAGGCCCTCTCCGCCCGTCTACAGGCTCCCTTCAGAGCGCGCAAAGCATCATCATACCAGGGGCTTGACACTCGAGGGTTTATCTTCGTTGTTGCAACAGGTATCAAAACATCCAGAGCCCTAGTGAGCCAGGCACAGAAGAGATCATACCCCTCCTCTACGTTGTTAGGTAGGGCCAGAGGATCCACTGACAGAAGATGTACTGGACCCCTGGCACTGCCAACTCAGTACACCTCTGGACCCGAGGACATTCTGCCAGGAAGAAGGACTGCGTGGCTGCTGAAGGGACTGTCACTCTACTGGACTCTGCTGGACTCCTGCTTTGCTGTCTCTTCCTTGCTGCCTGGGAGTGAGAAGGACTACACTTGCATCCATACATCTGCAGAACCAAAGGGACTTCAAGGGCTTGCTGGCTTGCCTTCTGTTCTGAACCCTCAGGGATTTAAAAGACTTTTAACACCCTGCTACAACCTCTGGACTCTGTCAACTGTGAGTCCTGCCCTGCCAAATGATGCCAACCCAGTCCTGGTCCTTTGGAAGTGAGTTTTCTGCAAAATCCATGCTTCACCTTCGTTGCGCAGACCGGAATCAATGCATCTCCCCTCGACGCCGCTGCTTCACCACTGCTGCTGAAGACAAAGACATCACATCCCCGGCTACTCGGCTCAATAATGACGAATCGCCTTCTTTGTAAAGGGCTCACCGGCGATGCATCGCCGACTGTGCTGATCAGAACAGATACATCGCCTCCATCCAAAGGGATCAACACTGATGCATCACCTCCTCTGGTCCTCGCATCTGGTCTTCGAATTCAACACACCCTCCATCCAAAGGTACTTTTTTCAGTGGGAGAAGGTTGTTCCCTAAATTTGACCCGTGCTCCATTGTGGTCATCCTGAACGTTTGGATTTCCACTGGTGAAGCGCAACCAGATGTCCTTGGATGGCACTTTATGCTTTTAAGCACTATATTGTGAGATTTTCTTTGAAAAATCATAACTCCAGTTCTACTAATTCGATTTTTGTCATTTTGGTCTTGTTTTGTTCATTAAAATAAGCTCTATTTTCCTAACCTGTTGTGGACTATGTTTGTGTGTTATGTGTGCATTATTTTACTGTTTCTGCATAGTACTACTCAATCTGAGCTGCTACATTTTGACCTGATTTACATTAAGTTGGCTCTAATACTGTCATGCAAAAAATACGAACTGCTTTTTGCGTGATTAATTTGGCAGCACAGATTCTCTTTTTCTTGCAGGCCTTTGGTCTGTATATGGGCATGGACATCCTTCGTAACTTGCAATATTCTTATAACATATGGCAGAGAGGTATTTATCCCATGTATTATGAGCTTTGTAGTTGAGATGCGAGATGAAGTTACTAAACACCAAAATACCCAAAAAAGAATTGTCCAGTTATGACTAGTTGAGAAAATCATTTCTCGTGTATTTCTTTTTTGTTTAGTAATTTTACTTTCAGTGCTGTTTTCAGGGAATTTTTAAGGTATTTATTAAAAAAAAATATTAATATCTCATGAACAGAAGAAACCACAACTTGTGATCAACACAGTTTTTCCACTGATTTTTTTTGTTGATGATCTCCTTAATGTGCTTTTGTTACATCCATTTATTGACTGTGTGCATGGACTGTGGCCATGGTCACACACATCCAGCCTGCAGTCTTTTGCCTGAAAGTGAGCTGCTTTCCAAGCCCTCACACCTTCCAACTGGACAGTGGAAATGCCCTACTCCATGGCCTTTCAGACTCCACACTGGCACCCCTTAGGGGGGTCCCACACACTTCAGCTTGTTTCAGCCAGGGCCTAAAGAAATATGATCAAATCACCCCTGTCCTGAGGGAACTCTATTTGCTCCTCTTGCCATCCCACACCATCTTCAAAACAAGCTGCCTCCTTTATAAAGCCATCACCACCAGCACCCCCACTTATTTTTCAGATACATTCACCATATCTGGTGGTTCTCAGCCCACCCACACCCAGGACGTCGTCAGACTGCAGACTAAGAAGTCTAAAAAATTAAAAAAAACAATATAACTGGCCTTTTCAATCCATGCACCCAGGATCTAAAGCAAGCTCTGTGTATCCATCAGGACTGCCCTAACGTAGCTTGAATTCAGGAAAGAGTTGAAGACTCACCTCTTTAAAGGATACTACACCACAATGCATTAACTGTTCCCAACCCAGCTTCTTCTCCTATTTTTCATTGACTTCATGCTTGTGTCTGAGCATGTACAGGGCTCCACTGTGTTTTGGCCAGGTTCACGCTATTAAAACCAAGCATTGGCAAAGTCAATAGGTCGCATCTATACAAGAGCTATTGGCTTTGGCTATGTTATACACCAGTGAGGCTGCTGTTCAGCATGGCTAAACGTTAGTGGCGTGGAGTGTCTTAGAGTGAAGTGGGGGGAGTAGAGTGTTGTAGAGTGGAGTAGGGCGAGTAGAGTGTTGTGGAGTTGAATAGAGTTCAGTGGTGCAGAGAGTCGTAGAGTGCAGTGTTATTGAGTGCAATGTCATAGCGTGGACTGGAGTGGGGTGAAATAGGGTTGGAGTTGACTGAGGTAGTGGGTTGGATTGCATTGGAGTATGGTGGATCAGATTGGGGCAGAGTGGGTTAGATTGAGTGTATTGGAGTAGGTGGACAGGATTGTGTGGATTGGATTGGTGTGGGTTGGATTGAAGTGGGATAAGGTGGATTGGTTTGGATTGGAGTGGGGTGGATTGGTTTGGGGTGGGGTGGATTAGGGTGGGGTCAGGTGGAATTGATAGGAGTAGGGTGGTTTGGAGTGGAGTGAATTACAGTGGAGCGGAAGGGGTGGATTGGACTGCAGTGGGGTGGATTAGAGTTGGGTGGATTTGAGTGGGATGGATTGGACTGGACTGGACTGGAGTGGGGTGGATTGGATTGGAGTGGAATGGATTGGAGTGTGGTGTGCTGGATAAATTGAATTAAGTGGGGTGGATTGGGGTAAAGTGGGGTGGATTGGATCTTTTGAGAACAGCGCCCACAAGAAAAACCAAAGAAAATATTAGTGCAAAGTGATAAAAGAAGAATTGTAAACTAAAAGTAGTTCAACTGTAGAAAATAAAACTTTTTTTGTTCTGCTTGCTACATTTTCGCCAGTCACACTTCTTCTGTTTGCAGGGCACTGTAAGTTAAAAAGTACAAAATAGTACCTGAATGACGTCAGGAGCAGCGTACGGGCACTGATTAAGTTGAATCAATCAGTGTTTGGTCCCTGCTCCACAGAGAGGAACAGAACTAATGTTAGGCTTGCAGTGACAAATTATGAGGCTGTAGAGAGGATGTAGACTAATGGCTAGGGCAGTCGATCTCAAATCTAGGGAATCAGGATCGAGTCTTGGCAAAGACTCTAAACATCCTGTGATTCTGGGCAAATCACTTTATCTCCCCGTGCCTAACAAAAATTAATGTGTCCTCGCGTAACACAACTGGTGCTCATGTAAAGAGCTATGATACCTGATACCTTCGGGACAGGTTTGCGCTATATAAAACTATCAATTTGTTGCCACGGAAGCCAACAAATGGATAATCAACTGGCAGGCTCCAAGCCCTTTTTGGATACAAGTGTTTCGCAAGCAAGACTTATGCGCTAGCTCATGCTCTCGCATGCTTGACCCTATAAACTATATACATACATACATACATACATACATACATACATACATACATACACAGGCTGTATGCCCAATCACCTCTGCACCTAATTCCAGCTGCACACAGAATCTTACCAGGTGTAACAATGTTGGCTGCAGAGCCTGGCTTCCAGAGATGTCCTGCACCAAACCTCTGGTCACTTTTGATCAGGTTTAGGAGGAGTCGACTGCAGGGTCTATACTTGGACGATGTGTCAACCCCTTGAGTATGAGCATGGTTGGGCCACAGGTCACATGCCCTACCTCCCAAATATCCAACCGTCCTGTGCTGCATAATGGACAGGCATGTGCTCAGCCATTAGTACTGATCTAACAATGGGCATTTAGGGCGTACCTTTGTGTAGACTTATCAGTATTAAAAAGGAAGATTTAGACATGTTTAATTATGATCTTAACATGAGAAAAGTTGCTTTTAAAACTGGCATGCTAGAATGCAGAGGCAGGCCTAGAGTCATGTTTTACATGGCCACGTTAGTGGTGGTTCAATAAGTTCTGCCGTCCATTAGTGCCATTAACTTACATTCCCGGGTACATAAGGCACCATGTTAGGGCCTTGCAGGTAAGTTAAATATGCCAGTCATGGATTAGCTAATTGTACACGTTTCAGGGGTCAGAGCACATGCACAGAGCTTGGTTAGCATAGAGTTGAAAAACAGCAACATCAATCCAAATATGTTTGATTTAGCATGCAAAAAGCAAGTCTTTTCTTACATCTGTGCTCTGCTGTTTAATAATATAAGGAGGGCGAAGTGAAAGGAGGAATCTAATAAATCCAACTAAAGCTGCAGTATATCAGAGCGATAAAGCAGAAATGTGTCAATCCTTAAAATCAGGCAGGGCTATAGTTGGGTGGTAGAATATAACTGCACTTTTTCCCAACCCCATCTAAAAAAAACATTTCATAGTTGCATTACAGTTGAACACATGCCTTTCCACTGCACCACTCTTGTACTGTGACATGATCAAACATTGTACTATTTTCTCCCTGGCTCCATGCATTGTGTGACAGTAAACATACTGATGCTTTTTAACCTATAGCATAATGCATTCTGAGACTTGTAATTTTGCTTTTAGCAATGAAACCTAGGCTCACATGTACCATTGTACCTAAAGGGTTGGTTTAGAGTTTGGTGGACAGGGGACTCCATTGCAAATGGATGGAGTACTCTGTCTGCCAAACTAATGGTCCACCCACCATGTGTGAGAAATTGAGTTGTTCGATTACTGGAGTGTAAGCCCTGGCCAAGCAACAGCCACAATCCCTTGCAAGGGGAACCACACAAAGTCACTAAATTAACCTGTGCTTAACAATGGGAAGCTTGGCACAAAAAGAGGTTAGGCTTAACTTGGAGGCAAAGTGTATAGTATTTATGCAGCACACAAACAGTAATAAAGGGAAAGCACTACACAAGCAAAATCCCACTCCAATTTAGAAAAATTAATAATTTAGAAGTACATTTTGAAACATTATTTGACACCAAAATTACAAAAATCCAAGTAGTAGAACTGGAATAATTAATTTGAATTGTTTTTAGTAATAACTTGAGCCCAAAAGATGAACGCTCCAACTGCAGACATCTAGCCACACGAGACCAGGTCAAAGTCAAAATATTTGTTTGACCACGGTTCAGATACGAGAAGTGGATTAGGTCCGGTAAGTGCTTACCTTCAGACTTAGAAGAATTTTGGGGAAAAATGTTCTGGGAAGGTGGGGCAAGGCTTTAGGTGGTGTCCGAGGAGGGAGCGTCACCGTTGCATAGCCTTGGGTCTAAGCCAGTGTGAAGATTTCTAATACAGACTTAGTCTCTATGGGACAAGGCAGAGGGCTATAGCTGAAGACAATTACATGATCCCGGATACCCCTTTGGGGAAGGACCGTTGAACAGGATTTGCTGCCGTAGAGAAGAACATTATTAACGCCGGGAAGTCAATCTGACAGGTGATGCACCTCGGCGGATAGGCGAGCAGGTTGGTCCTGGTCTCCTCCTGGTACTGAGAGCAGTTTTTAGCCAAAAATGATTTATGCCTCCACTTTTGGATTTTGGCTATATGGTCACCTTCAGCACCAATTCCAAGGGTCCAGGATTAGTGGGGCACTACTTGAAGGGTCAGGACTCACACAAGCTGGGTTTAGGTGTGGGTCCAATGTGAAAGGAACCTTCTGTGTCCCTGAGGTCAGATCCGCAGGCCAGCAAACTAGCCCTTTGGAGTTACTCTGGTGGTCCTGGGTTCAAGTTGCAAGTCCAGTCCTTCTTCTAGAGGTAAGAGGGCAGCAGGGCAGTAAGGCAGCAATTGAGAAAGGAGGCAGCAGCAGATCAGCAGTCCAGCAGAGTGGCAGTCCTTTCAGCAACACATTTGGGAGAAGACCACACCAAGGCTGACAGGTCTAACAATCAGTATTCCTACTAAGGAGTCCTGTTGGATCATTTGATGGAATACTCTGTTCGACAGCCCCACGAAGTTGGGACCCTCAGAGGAATGACTTTACATTGTCTGCCCTAAATAGGATGGACAGTGTAAAGGCTTTTTTTTACTGTTCGTCACTGAGAGACAAGACATGGTAACAAGGGACTGGAAAAGAATAATGACCGTACATCCTGGGAGAAACCTCCCCAGGTATAGTGGTAAACAAACTGCCACTTTGTGAGTGTGTTTTTGAAAAGCAAAAACCTTTTGAAAAGTTTGATGGCCGCCTGTCATGGTTGGCATTATCATCCATCAAACGTTTTATACATTCAATCAATCAGTACTTGTTATCACCCGTGAGGAACATATACTGACCGGGACCGCCATGGCAGCGGTTCCTGTCTATGCATAGTGTACAGGGCAGATGGACAACACTAAATTTGGTGGATGGGATGTCTGTCAGGGCAGCTGAGTAACGTGCTCCTTCACCATGACGCACATTAATCCATCTGGCAAACTCTAAATCAGGCCCTAACTGCAGATAGTGCTCATGGGAACTTCCAATTTACAAGAACGATGAGTGATGCTTCGCAGCTGTGGCACTGTCAGGTACATTATTTTGACAGCTGGAATCAGATTACAGAACCATGGGTACTGGTTGGCAAATTCTACTTATTTGCAGCATCCTAAGCCGAAGGCGCGCTTAAGGCAAGCCCGTCTGCGCCCGTCAGCGCTAAATCAGTGCGCAGGACGAGCCACTCTGCCGGTCCATACTCGGGGGAGACTAACGTTAGCCACTATTCCGGCGATTATTTGAAATCACTTAGACCCAATCCTTGCCCGTCACATAGTGGTAAGTGGGAAGGCTCTATGAGGAACTATATATGTGGTGACTGTGGTTTCCGGTCAACTCCGGAGCCCCGTTCGTTGGTTGGGCCCGTTGGGTCACTTAATCCTGAGATCATTAGGGCTTGTCTTATTAATGCTAGATCATTAAAAAAACAGTATGTGGATGTGGCGGACCTGATTACAGATAATGGCTTAGACCTTCTGTTTGTTACCGAGACTTGGCTTGATGCCTCTTGTAACCCAATCGTGGCTTTGGCAACTCCAGCTGGTTTTAAAATCTTTCGGCTGGACCGCCCTGTAGGTAGAGGTGGGGGCCTGGCCATTTTGTATAGGGATTGTTGGTCCCTTGTCAGTGAAACTTGCACTCTTTGGGGAGATTGCGAGGTTCTGAACTTTCAATTGCAATTATCGGCTCATTTTACTTTGGGGGGCTCCCTGATCAATAGACCACCGGGTTCAGCCAGGGCTTTCCTGGAGACCTGTGGGGATGCTCTGGCAGAGCGTGCTCTGTGTTTCTCTAAGTATGTGCTTCTTGGCGATATTAATCTCCATCTGGAGCACTCTGAGCTGACCGACTCTGCGGTGTTTTTGGATTTTCTTAATCTGGCTAAACTTTCCCTATGGGGTATGGATCCCACCCACTTGGACGGACATACTTTGGATATTATCTGCTCCAATTTTCCTATTTTAGTGGTGAAGCCAAGGCCAGTTGCTTGGTCAGATCATTTTCCTTTATTTTTTCATGGGACATTAAACACTCTTGTCGCTCTGCTAACCGTTATCGTCCCCCGGTTACTAGGAAAGTGGATCCTGGGCGGGTTAGGAGCTCTCTGGCAGCCTCTCGCCCTTCCTTTCAGGGGGATTTGGAAGCAAATGTGTCCCAGTTTGCCAACTGGCTCTCAAGTTTGATCGAGATTTTGTCTGTTCCATGTCAACAAAAGCTGAGGAGAGAGTCCCCCTCTAAGCCTTGGTTTACACCTGGGCTGAGGATTTTAAAACACAAATGCAAATTACTGGAGAGAGCCTGGCGCGCCAGTGGATACTGTGCTATTGCTAAACGTGCCCTTAGAACCAAACAAAAATTGTACTATACGGCCATTGGGGAGGCCAAAGGGATGTACTACTCTGATCGCATTGAGAGGGCCAATAACAATTCAAAAGAAATTTTTGCTATTGTACAAAATTTCCTGTTGCCTACTGCCCAAGTGGTAGTGACACCGTCCTCGGAGTCCTGGTGCAACTCCCTTGCTTATTTTTTCAGGGATAAAATGGTTAGCATCCAAGAGATGTTTTCGAACCTCCCGGAGAAGATTGTTGGTGAGGTTAAGTTGCAATCCAGCTCCTTCCTTCTCTGCATTTAGCCCGATCGATTCCCCTGGCTCTTTTAAGGTCCTTAGGGCTTTAAAGTCGAGTTTGCCTAAAGATTCATGCGCTGCCAGACTGTTGTCTGATGTGGCAGATACCATCAACTTAGAAGTCAATTATTTGATTAATAAATCGCTGTTGGAGGCGCTAGTTCCGCCGGTATGGAAGCAGACGCTGATTCTCCCTCTTCTGAAGAAGAGATCTCTTGACCCGTGTCTCCCTGAGAATTATCGCCCTATCTCACTCTTGCCTAGTTTGGCGAAAGTGTGTGAGAGAGTGGTCACGACTCAACTTACTAATTTCATAGAGAGTGCTGGTTTGCTTCACCCGGCCCAATCCGGCTTCCGTGCTTCTCATAGCACTGAGTTAGCCCTGCTTGAGGTGACAGAGGCAATCCGTGACTGTTTGGATGCCGGCGGGAAAGCGGCTTTGGTGATGTTAGATCTCTCAGGCACTTTCGACACCGTGCCCCATTCTCTGCTCCTGGATCGTCTATCTGATATAGGCATTGGTTGTTCTGCCTTGCAGTGGCTCCGGTCTTTTTTGGAGGGTAGGTCTCAGCAGGTTTGGATTCCCCCTTGCGCCTCCGTTCAACTGCAAATGACTACGGGTGTTCCGCAGGGCTCATCCCTTAGCCCCCTGTTATTTAACATCTATATGACCCCGCTGTTTTATCTCGCGGAGTCATTGGGGGCTAGAGTGATGGCCTATGCGGACGATACTCAGCTCTTATTTTGTTGGAATAAGGATGATGACTCGGTTACGGCGGCGCAACATTGTTTGTCATCTGTCTTTCATTGGCTGGCAAATGCCCAGTTGAAATGCAACGAAGGCAAATCTGAAGTTCTCTTTTATGGTTCTTCTTCTTCTGGGTTTAGAGACAGGTTTTGGCCTCTGGGTTTCCCTCGTCCTACCATTGGTAAAGGTGCAGTAAAAAATCTTGGCATCTGGTTCGAGGAGAACTTGAATTTTGCAACTCAAGTAAAGAAGCTGGCTGGTGTTTGTTTTGGTATTCTTAAAATCTTGCAGAGGTTTCTTCCCTTTCTACCTGGTAAGGCTAAAGAAACTGTGGTTCGTGCCCTTATTATATCCCGTTTGGATTATGCAAACACCCTTTTGGTAGGCAGCCCAGGATATTTGGTTAAGAAACTGCAAGTGGTCCAAAATTCAGCAGCCAGGCTTCTCCTGGGCGTGTGTTCTAGGCTTAGTGTTCGCTCCCATCTGCGCTCTTTGCACTGGCTCCCAGTGGAATCTCGTTTGAAATTCAAGATGCTTTCTATTGTGCATCGTACCCTTTATGGTCTGGGTCCTTGTTATCTGCGTAAGAGGTTTGCCTTTTACACACCAGGGAGGCTGCTGCGTTCGTCTGCTCAGCTTTTGATCCAGACCCCTAGGTTTATTCTCCAAAGACTGGGTGGGAACTCCTTTGTCCGTAAAGCAGGCCTAGCCTGGAATTGCCTGCCTGTAGCGCTTCGGGCTACCCAGGACCCTCTTCTGTTTAAAAGAAAATTAAAAACTTAGCTTTTTTAGTATGATGGGTTTTGCCTTTCTTCTTCCTCTTTTCCCGAGTTTAGCGCCGGGACACTTTCGAGTAGCTGAGCGCTGTATAAATTAAAGATAACATAACATAACTAAGCACAGATGATTAATTTCGGGGCTATGCCTACTGCTTCATGGCTAGTGCAGGTGGCTTGGTTGTTTGCTGCTGCAGATCTTGTAATGCAGAGATAAGAGGCGACTGTGCTTCATTTGGATCTTGGGGTCCAAATGTTTCTTCATTGGTCCTCAGGATAGTAATTTCTCATGGTGATTCAGGCTTAGCTTTGGTGCAGTAGATCAGAGCATCTTAGGTATACCAGTGCTTGGGTTTTTGAGCTGCTCTGCAAATGGCAAAGGCTGGTCTGTTAACTCCTGGGGTGGATGAAGGAAAAAATAATACAAGGAATAAACAAAGGTTATAGTCACTGGAATCCTCCAGGCTAAGTATGTTACCAGCCCACAGCACGGATGGTCCTAACCGTCCTCTGCATATACGCCGATCCCGGCGTATGCCAACAGAGGGCAGAAATGAAATGGCCGACAATACCAATCGGTAGGCTTTGAGGGGCACGAAGAGTGTTGGGGAGAATCGAGGAGTCAGGGAAACACCCAGCCGGGGTCTCTACCTGAAGGGAGCAGCCGCTCAACCTCTTCCTCAGACTGCACCGGGACGCGGAGTCACCTCCTGGTGATGCGTCACCAATACCCCAATCACAAGCAAAGAAGACTGAACCGAGAGCAGCCGCTCGATCGATCCTGTGGACTTCCGAGTCTGTAACGCGGCAAACACCTCCTGGTGTGCGTTACAGCTGGCAGTCCCTGTATCTCTGGTCGGGCTGGGAGTTACGACTCCAACCAGCAAAAGCGCCACTGCGCTTTGACTCAGCCGAGTCAAAAAGCGAAGCTCAATGGTTGACCGGTAGAGCTTCCGGGTCCTTCACAGGTGACGATGGGGCAAGACACGGCCCAGGGAGTAACGACTCGACCTACCTCCGTTCTTGCCTTACTGGAGCACCACTCCGGAACACTGCTCTTCACGAAGCAGGTACGTCGGTGTAAACACAATATCCGACAGCCTTGTACCTCCCGGTTCCTCCCTTTATAGGGCGTGTTTTCCTTGAGTTATGTAACAGCTCTCCTGTTTACATAAGGGCGTGTTTTCCCTTGAGTTATGTAACAGCTCTCCTGTTTACATAAGGGCGTGTTTTCCCTTGAGTTATGTAACAGCTCTCCTGTTTACATAAGGGCGTGTTTTCCTTGAGTTATGTAACAGCTCTCCTGTTTACATAACCTCTCAACCGCTAAGCATCCTGGGAGATGTAGTCCGTTTACGCTGGTTACCGTTTTCCTCCCCTCGCAAGACAGGAATTCTTGACAGTACATCCTCCCTCTCAGCGGCTCCCCACGGGTCCAGCGCTGGCAGGAAAACGCCGATGGAACAAGGAGACCAAGCGCGGAGCATGAACCCCTTCAGCCGGTTCCCATGATTGCTCCTCCGGGCCATAGCCTTTCCACGCAACCAGGTACCACAGCTTCCCCCTGCGCCATTTGGACGCCCGTATGCCCGACACTTCATACTCCACCTCCGACTCCACGCATACCGGCCTAGGTGTCCCAGACGGCTTGGAGGGTGCTGGTTTGAGCAATGATACATGAAAGACAGGGTGTATCCGCAATGACTGGGGCAAGCACACCTTCACGTTCACGGGACCCATACACTTGGTAATGCGATAGGGGCCCATGTACTTGGGATGGAATACACTGTTCTTTCGAAACCTCATGTTTCTTGTGGATATCCAGACGTAGTCTCCAGTGCGGTACAGTGGCCCGGGCCTTCTCTTCCTGTCGGCCGCAGCCTTGTATCGTCTCTTGGCCTCTATTAGGACAGCCCTTGAGCGCATCAACGTGTCTTTTATGTGTGCCACCCTGTCCGCTGTGGCGGGAATCCTGTCCTCTCTGAACGGATGTAGAAATGGCAAGAACCTGGGATGTTGGCCATAGTTGCTATAGAACGGAGATGACTGTGTGGAGCTGTGAGTGGCGTTGTTATAGGCTATCTCTGCAACCCATAGCAAGTCGACCCATTCTTCCCTGCCCTGGTCCACAAAACATCGCAGATACTGTTTGAGCGTTTGGTTCAGGCGCTCGGTTTGGCCGTCCATTTGAGGGTGGTAGCTGGTGGACAGGGCGGTCTTAACATGCAGCGCAGTGCACCAAGTCTTCCAGAATTGCGCAGTAAACTGCGACCCCCGGTCCGACACGATCACCCCAGGTAATCCATGCAGTCGTACCACATTCTTTAGGAGTAGTGACGCCAATTCCCCGGCCGTAGGGACTCTCTTGCAGGGGATGAAGTGCCCCATTTTTGTCAAGTAATCCACCACCACCAGTATTGCCGTCAGAACGCGTTGAGATACTGCACCAGGTCGTTGGATCCCTGTCTCAACTCAAGCATTTCACGGTCCGCCGTGTACGAGTCAGCCCTTCTGTCGAATACCTTCAGGAATTCCTCGCGAAAAGCACCCCAATCACATAAGATGGGGTCGTCCCTGCTCACCAGAGGTACGGCCCATTGTGCCGCGTTTCCAGCCAAATAGGAAATAAGGAAAGCCACACGAGCCTGACTCGTGGGGAACGCCTTTGGTTTGCACGATAAATGTAGCGCCACTTGTGTGAGGAATACCTGCACTGTGTTAGGATCCCCACTGTACCTCTCTGGTGTTGCCAAGGGGATGGCTACCTGCATTTCCACTACTACCGCAGGGGTCTGGTTCGTGAGGGAGGTGCTGGGACTGAGCGGGTCCAATTGGATAGCATCCAGTCTGGCTTTTACATCGGCTGTTTCTTGCCTAGAGGCAGCCACTTCAACTTGCACGGTCGCTAAAGCAGCCAGCACATCATCAAGTGTTGCCATGTCTGTTATCGACCGGGAGACAGTTAGTGTTATTACGGTCGGATATTTTGTAACGCCCTGAACGTCTCAGGATCGTTTAACAGACACGATAATGAGGACGCAACCACTTGTGAAGGGTTAGTTATTTTAATGAAGGCAAAAACAATACAACGAATAAACAAAAGTTATAGTCACTGGAATCCTCCAGGCTAAGTACGTTACCAGCCCACAGCACGGATGGTCCTAACCGTCCTCTGCATATACGCCGATCCCGGCGTATGCCAACAGAGGGCAGAAATGAAATGGCCGACAATGCTAATCGGTAGGCTGTGAGGGGCACGACGAGTGTTGGGGAGAATCGAGGAGTCAGGGAAACACCCAGCCGGGGTCTCTACCTGAAGGGAGCAGCCGCTCAACCTCTTCCTCCGACTGCACCGGGACGCGGAGTCACCTCCTGGTGATGCGTCACCGATACCCCAATCAAAAGCAAGAAGACTGAACCGAGAGCAGCCGCTCGATCGATCCTGTGGACTTCCGAGTCTGTAACGCGGCAAACACCTCCTGGTGTGCGTTACAGCTGGCAGTCCCTGTATCTCTGGTCGGGCTGGGAGTTACGACTCCAACCAGCAAAAGCGCCACTGCGCTTTGACTCAGCCGAGTCAAAAAGCGAAGCTCAATGGTTGACCGGTAGAGCTTCCGGGTCCTTCACAGGTGACGATGGGGCAAGACACGGCCCAGGGAGTAACGACTCGACCTACCTCCGTTCTTGCCTTACTGGAGCACCACTCCGGAACACTGCTCTTCACGAAGCA
The DNA here is from genome assembly GCF_964204655.1 of Triturus cristatus. Taxonomy (NCBI): domain Eukaryota; kingdom Metazoa; phylum Chordata; class Amphibia; order Caudata; family Salamandridae; genus Triturus; species Triturus cristatus. The sequence continues at coordinate 946,863,687 of NC_140582.1, forward strand.
GGTACGTCGGTGTAAACACAATATCCGACAGCCTTGTACCTCCCGGTTCCTCCCTTTATAGGGCGTGTTTTCCTTGAGTTATGTAACAGCTCTCCTGTTTACATAAGGGCGTGTTTTCCCTTGAGTTATGTAACAGCTCTCCTGTTTACATAAGGGCGTGTTTTCCCTTGAGTTATGTAACAGCTCTCCTGTTTACATAAGGGCGTGTTTTCCTTGAGTTATGTAACAGCTCTCCTGTTTACATAACCTCTCAACCGCTAAGCATCCTGGGAGATGTAGTCCGTTTACGCTGGTTACCGTTTTCCTCCCCTCGCAAGACAGGAATTCTTGACAGATAGGCAATTTTGATGTCACCTCACTACGTTTTGGGCCCTTGCCTGTCGCGGGTACTTGGGCCTCCCACACAAGTGAGGCACCATTTTTACCTGGCGACCCAGGGGGACGCTGGGAGGTGGGAAATTTGAGTAAGCCCGGTGATGCCACAACTTTCCCACACAAAATGTGTGAAAAAAGTGATTTTTTCAGCTAAAATTGAGGTTTGCAGGGGATTCTGGGTAAGGAAACGTTGGGGGATCCACGCAAGCCATACCTCCCTGGAAGCACCCGGGTGTCTAGTTTTCAGAAATGTATGGGTTTGGTAGGTTTCCCTGGATGGCCGCCGAGCACCGGGCCAAAAACCCAGGTGACCCCCCTTGCAAAACCAGGTGGTTTTGAGATAGGCAATTTTGATGTCACCTCACTACGTTTTGGGCCCTTGCCTGTCGCGGGTACTTGGGCCTCCCACACAAGTGAGGCACCATTTTTACCTGGCGACCCAGGGGAACGCTGGGAGGTGGGAAGTTTGAGTGAGCCCGGTGATGCCACACCTTTCCCACACAAAAATGTGTGAAAAAAGTGATTTTTTCAGCTAAAATTGAGGTTTGCAGGGGATTCTGGGTAAGGAAACGTTGGGGCATCCACGCAAGCCATACCTCCCTGGAAGCCCCCAGGTGTCTAGTTTTCAGAAATGTATGGGTTTGGTAGGTTTCCCTAGATGGCCGCCGAGCACTGGGCCAAAAACCCAGGTGACCCCCCTTGCAAAACCAAGTGGTTTTGAGATGGGCAATTTTGATGTCACCTCACTACGTTTTGGGCCCTTGCCTGTCGCGGGTACTTGGGCCTCCCACACAAGTGAGGCACCATTTTTACCTGGAGAACCAGGGGAATGCTGGGAGGTGGGAAATTTGAGTGAGCCCGGTGATGCCACAACTTTCCCACACAAAAATGTGTGAAAAAAGTGATTTTTTCAGCTAAAATTGAGGTTTGCAGGGGATTCTGGGTAAGGAAACATTGGGGGATCCACGCAAGCCATACCTCCCTGGAAGCACCCGGGTGTCTAGTTTTCAGAAATGTATGGGTTTGGTAGGTTTCCCTAGATGGCCGCCGAGCACCGGGCCAAAAACCCAGGTGACCCCCTTGCAAAACCAGGTGGTTTTGAGATAGGCAATTTTGATGTCACCTCACTACGTTTTGGGCCCTTGCCTGTCGTGGGTACTTGGGCCTCCCACACAAGTGAGGCACCATTTTTACCGGGAGACCCAGGGGAACGCTGGGAGGTGGGAAATTTGAGTGAGCCCGGTGATGCCACAACTTTCCCACACAAAAATGTGTGAAAAAAGTGATTTTTTCAGCTAAAATTGAGGTTTGCAGGGGATTCTGGGTAAGGAAACGTTGGGGGATCCACGCAAGCCATACATCCCTGGAAGCACCCAGGTGTCTAGTTTTCAGAAATGTATGGGTTTGGTAGGTTTCCCTAGATGGCCGCCGAGCACCGGGCCAAAAACCCAGGTGACCCCCCTTGCAAAACCAGGTGGTTTTGAGGTAGGCAATTTTGATGTCACCTCACTACGTTTTGGGCCCTTGCCTGTCGTGGGTACTTGGGCCTCCCACACAAGTGAGGCACCATTTTTACCGGGAGACCCAGGGGAACGCTGGGAGGTGGGAAATTTGAGTGAGCCCGGTGATGCCACAACTTTCCCACACAAAAATGTGTGAAAAAAGTGATTTTTTCAGCTAAAATTGAGGTTTGCAGGGGATTCTGGGTAAGGAAACGTTGGGGGATCCACGCAAGCCATACCTCCCTGGAAGCACCCAGGTGTCTAGTTTTCAGAAATGTATGGGTTTGGTAGGTTTCCCTAGATGGCCGCCGAGCACCGGGCCAAAAACCCAGGTGACCCCCCTTGCAAAACCAGGTGGTTTTGAGATAGGCAATTTTGATGTCACCTCACTACGTTTTGGGCCCTTGCCTGTCGCGGGTACTTGGGCCTCCCACACAAGTGAGGCACCATTTTTACCTGGCGACCCAGGGGAACGCTGGGAGGTGGGAAATTTGAGTGAGCCCGGTGATGCCACAACTTTCCCACACAAAAATGTGTGAAAAAAGTGATTTTTTCAGCTGAAATTGAGGTTTGCAGGGGATTCTGGGTAAGGAAACGTTGGGGGATCCACGCAAGCCATACCTCCCTGGAAGCACCCGGGTGTCTAGTTTTCAGAAATGTATGGGTTTGGTAGGTTTCCCTAGATGGCCGCCGAGCACCGGGCCAAAAACCCAGGTGACCCCCCTTGCAAAACCAGGTGGTTTTGAGATAGGCAATTTTGATGTCACCTCACTACGTTTTGGGCCCTTGCCTGTCGCGGGTACTTGGGCCTCCCACACAAGTGAGGCACCATTTTTACCTGGCGACCCAGGGGAACGCTGGGAGGTGGGAAATTTGAGTAAGCCCGGTGATGCCACAACTTTCCCACACAAAAATGTGTGAAAAAAGTGATTTTTTCAGCTAAAATTGAGGTTTGCAGGGGATTCTGGGTAAGGAAACGTTGGGGGATCCACGCAAGCCATACCTCCCTGGAAGCATCCGGGTGTCTAGTTTTCAGAAATGTATGGGTTTGGTAGGTTTCCCTGGATGGCCGCCGAGCACCGGGCCAAAAACCCAGGTGACCCCCCTTGCAAAACCAGGTGGTTTTGAGATAGGCAATTTTGATGTCACCTCACTACGTTTTGGGCCATTGCCTGTCGCGGGTACTTGGGCCTCCCACACTAGTGAGGCACCATTTTTACCTGGCGACCCAGGGGAACGCTGGGAGGTGGGAAATTTGAGTGAGCCCGGTGATGCCACACCTTTCCCACACAAAAATGTGTGAAAAAAGTGATTTTTTCAGCTAAAATTGAGGTTTGCAGGGGATTCTGGGTAAGGAAACGTTGGGGCATCCACGCAAGCCATACCTCCCTGGAAGCCCCCAGGTGTCTAGTTTTCAGAAATGTATGGGTTTGGTAGGTTTCCCTAGATGGCCGCCGAGCACTGGGCCAAAAACCCAGGTGACCCCCCTTGCAAAACCAGGTGGTTTTGAGATGGGCAATTTTGATGTCACCTCACTACGTTTTGGGCCCTTGCCTGTCGCGGGTACTTGGGCCTCCCACACAAGTGAGGCACCATTTTTACCTGGAGACCCAGGGGAATGCTGGGAGGTGGGAAATTTGAGTGAGCCCGGTGATGCCACAACTTTCCCACACAAAAATGTGTGAAAAAAGTGATTTTTTCAGCTAAAATTGAGGTTTGCAGGGGATTCTGGGTAAGGAAACGTTGGGGGATCCACGCAAGCCATACCTCCCTGGAAGCACCCGGGTGTCTATTTTTCAGAAATGTATGGGTTTGGTAGGTTTCCCTAGATGGCCGCCGAGCACCGGGCCAAAAACCCAGGTGACCCCCCTTGCAAAACCAGGTGGTTTTGAGATAGGCAATTTTGATGTCACCTCACTACGTTTTGGGCCCTTGCCTGTCGTGGGTACTTGGGCCTCCCACACAAGTGAGGCACCATTTTTACCGGGAGACCCAGGGGAACGCTGGGAGGTGGGAAATTTGAGTGAGCCCATTGATGCCACAACTTTCCCACACAAAAATGTGTGAAAAAAGTGATTTTTTCAGCTAAAATTGTGGTTTGCTGGGGATTCTGGGTAAGGAAACGTTGGTGCATCCACGCAAGCCATACCTCCCTGGAAGCCCCCGGGTGTCTAGTTTTCAGAAATGTATGGGTTTGGTAGGTTTCCCTAGATGGCCGCCGAGCACCGGGCCAAAAACCCAGGTGACCCCCCTTGCAAAACCAGGTGGTTTTGAGATAGGCAATTTTGATGTCACCTCACTACGTTTTGGGCCCTTGCCTGTCGCGGGTACTTGGGCCTCCCACACAAGTGAGGCCCCATTTTTACCGGGAGACCCAGGGGAACGCTGGGAGGTGGGAAATTTGAGATGGACTTCAGTATGGATTGTGGTGGACAGGCCTTCAAGGTTAACCCACAATTGACACCACTAGGGTACACCAGCTTGTGCTAAGACACAAAGCCTTCTAAGGTCTAGTGGGGCCTTCTACGGTCTAGCATGGGAATGTGCTCCCTCAGTATAGTGGTGTGGTGGAGTGGTCATGAATGCGGAACCCGGTTCCCCAGTTCCAAATTCCACAGCTCTGGCCATATTGCCACATCCCCACTGAACACCATACTTGCCCACTGAAACTCGCACTGCCTTCAGCTGTAACCTAATTGTGCCCGCTATAAACACTTGGATGTGGCTCAATTCAAATTATGCACTTGATAAGAGTAATATGCTGCCTAAAAAAAAAAAGCAACCACTCATAGGGAATGCAAAGCATGTGAAATGTAAGCAGAAACAACATGGTTACCTAAACGATCTCTCACAAACTATTCAGAAATCAGCGAGTGGTTTCACCTGAAAAGTTATGGACATGACTAGAGGGCCCTGAAGGGAACCGTTTCACTGTCCATTGCTTACATCCTTACAAAACGTAAGCAGTATGGTATAAAAAGACCACATCCATAAACACAAAGCCATGGTACACATTGTGTTTTCCAATCCACCCATCAACCAGGTATTGCAGTACCTCCAGGAATGGTACACTCTACCAACCTGGAAAAAACAATGCTCTTCAAAGAAAAACGAGAAAATGAAAGTAGCACTTCACTGGCAAACTCTGTCTTGCTATTATTCTCATATAAGAAATTCTATTTCTCTACATGCTGCTGCACTTTGGATTTGAAAAAAAGAAGGGCATTTCTCGGCATTTTTGGATCCATTTCACAGGGAAGCAACTAGAAAGACGAGCGCTTTTCAAATTTGGATCAATTTCACAGGGAAGCAACAACAGGCACACAAGAACGAAGCCGAGCCTCGTGGCATGCCTGGGCATACCAAAGTGCCCCCACCCTAACCCAAACCCACCGATGCAAAAATCATGCTGCTGCACTTTGGATTTGAAAAATTACAAAGAAGGGCATTTCTCTGCATTTTTGGATCCATTTCACAGGGAAGCAACTAGAAAGACGAGCGTTTTTCAAATTTGGATCCATTTCACAGGGAAGCAACAACAGGCACACAGGAACGAAGCCGAGCCTCGTGGCATGCCTGGGCATACCAAAGTGCCTCCACCCTAACCCAAACCCACCGATGCAAAAATCATGCTGCTTCACTTTGGATTTTAAAAATTACAAAGAAGGGCATTTCTCTGCCTTTTTGGATCCATTTCACAGGGAAGCAACTAGAAAGACGAGCGTTTTTCAAATTTGAATCCATTTTACAGGGAAGCAACAACAGGCACACACGAACGAAGCCGAGCCTCTGGCATGCCTGGGCCTGCCATAGTGCCTCCACCCTAACCCAAACCCACCGATGCAAAAATCCCCCCTCCCCAGCCCCAAAACTCACCTTTACTCTCCGACGCGCAGGAAGCAAATAGCTTCCTGCGCCACGGAGAGCAAACGGGAAACCTCCAATGACGTCAATGCAGCTCGTGCGCTGATGCCATTGATGACGCGGGGGGAGGCAGGGGAAGGTCGACCACTCACGGGGGGAGCGCCAGCGCTTCCCCCGTGGGTGGGTGCCATGACGAGCTGGACTCGTCATGGGCACAGCGCGACTGTGCTCCATGACGAGTCCAGCTCGTCATGGGCACAGAAGGGGTTAAAGAAAATAATGCAATTCATTATCGCTGTTCAAACCCTGTGACACTGTCCTACATCTACTGATACATTTAGCCTCTTGTTGTCTCAATACCAGTTCCCAGTCGCCTCCTCTGACTTGAGGTACAATTTTTTGTAAGCCGTGAAACTTAAAACATTTTCTTAAGAGCATGATTATTCTTAATATGTTGGTATAGTGGTGAATTCTCATCCCTGTTGATCACGGCTCTCCTATGTTCCTGTATTCGTAGTTTTGAGATATACTTAGTGCTTCCCATTTTAGAACATTCACAATGGAGTGCATATATCACTCCAGTACTATTACAGTTAATGAACTCCTTAATACTGTATTTCTTTTGAGTATTAAAACTAAATTCTTTGATGTGATTTATACCCATATCACAAACATTACAGTTCCCACATGTAAAGAACCCTTTAAGTTGACTGGGAAGCCAATTAGTCCCTTATGTTTTCACTGGTTCTAAATAATTCCTAGTGATCATGTCGCCTATGGTGGAGCTTCTCCTGTATATCACCTTAGGTTTATCCGTAATAACCCCTATGAGGCCCGGTGCCCCTTTTAACAAATTCCAATTTTTATTTAAGATTTAAAAAATCTGATTATGGTGAACACTGTATGTGGTAATGAATGACACTTGTTCTTGAGTTTGTTGTCTAACTTTCTGCGCCAAGGTAGTCTCCCTTTTGACGTGTTGTATTCGTGATCTGGCCTGCACCAGACTTTGTTTGGAATATCCTCTGTTGCCTGGTCTACATTCCAATGCATCTAATTCTGAGTTAAAATCTGTTTCTATGCTGCAGTTTCGCTGAATACGAATCATTTACCCTTACGGGATACCTTTCACTACAGACATGGATGGGAGCTATCTGCTCTTAAGATGGAATTTGTGGCAGTCTTTTTACGAAATAATTTGCGGTGCACTTTATTGTCCACAATAAGTAATTCAACATCCAAAAACTCTATCTTTGTCTTATGATGGATCATCGTCAAAGTCACATTAAAGTCATTGTTGTTAAGAAACTGATGATAATCTTGCAGCTCTGCATCTGAACCTTTCCAGATGACCAAAACCTCATCTATAAAATACCCCAGAAAAGAATCTGGTCCATACATCTGGCAGCCCGTCTGCTCCAGGCATGCTCCCTCTCGACCCAACCCATAAATAGGTTGGCATAAGAGGGAGCAAACCTGGACCCCATTGCCGTGCCTCTTATTTGCTGGAACTACTCCCCTTCAAATATGAAAAAATTATTTTTCAAGATTAAGAGTTCATTTCTGTAATCATTTTAGAATGCTCTTGTAGACTAGCGCTCCTTTGTCCTAAATAATGATTCAGAGCTTGTTCACCTTTACCATTGGCTATGCACGTGTACAATCCTACAACATCAAACGTCACAAAACTTAAACTCTCCTCCCAGTGTAAATCCTGTAATTTTTTTAACACATCAGTACTATCTCTTATGTAGGCAGGCAAATTCATTACAAGAGATATTAAGAACAAATCAACGAATTCCGATAGGTGTTCTGTTATACTCCCTATACTCAAAACTATAGGTCTGCCTGGCGGATTCTGTAATGATTTATGTATCATAGGCAACACGTATATGAACAATGATACAGGATTTGTAACTTTGAGATACTTAAATTCCTTCTCATTGATGAGCCCTTGTTCCCTCCAAGAATATAATCTTTGATTTACCTTACTACTTGCTGCCTTCATAGGATTAGAATTTAGTTTTAGATAACATTCAGTGTCACTCAATTGTCTCTTAATCTCCAGACTGTAATCCTCCCTGTTCATTAGCACAATATTTCCGCCCTTGTCTGCCTCATGAATCACTATACTAGCATAATTGTTAAGACTGTTGATGGCCATCCATTCTTCCTTAGACAAATTCCCAATAACCCTGTTCTTATTGTACCCAGATAGCGATTGATCTTCAAATTCATGCACCTCTTTCAAAACCTTATCAACAAACACATCTATAGCTGCAAACTGAGACCCTTGAGGTATGAATTTTGAAGCAGGTTTTAAACCACTAGTGCAGGAATAATCCACAGGTATATTCAATAGAGAAGTAATATCTTGTTCACTGTACGTATCCCCCTTGGTTAAAGACAGAAGCAATTGTACATCTCTAATATGGGCTAAAGAAGTCTCAGACTGTATGTTCTTGGTATTAAAACTCTTAGGTTTATCATATGTTGAGAAAAAACCTTTTAATTTTAATTTTCTTGCAAACTTAAACAGATCAATTTCAATATCAGTAAAATTACATTTAGTACTAGGACAGAAGGATAGACCCCTTTGCAACACCGAGATTTCATGAGCATTCAACACTCTGTTAGATAAATTCACAATTTTCAAATCCAAATCCTGTCTAGTGCCTTTTTCCCTGTGTTCTGACTCTAGACCCCACTTTGCTACTTCCTCAGTTTGTCCTGACTGCGGGTACCAATTCTTATATTTGGTGTGCCTCCGCTTGCCCCGCCTGATTGGTTTCCCACCTTTTTCTTGCCTGGCCTGATACGCTGAAGTTCCTCGGAAAAAGAAGATGTTTTAGCTGGTCTTAATCTCCCTGTACTAGCTCCACCCCATCCTCATTTGATGAGATACTTGAGCTGCTATAATTGACAGAACTCAATTCTTCTAGTGCCTCAACTACTTCAGTGGCTTTAGGTTTTAGAAATTCATCGAAGCCCCTACCGAAGGTGAACACCCTCCCTTGTTTGTAATCCCTCTCATCTCTCTTATTTTACTTAGCTTTTTTTCTTTAATTTGCAATTGATGTCTACGAATGACATCTTTTAATATACCATAGTTCTTTTCAGTTAGTTCAGGTAAGTTCATGTCCTTAATCTCTTTTTCCAATTCTGCTATCTGGGTCTTAATTTTCTCAACTTTCCTTTCTGCGTTCTTAATTAATATATGCATCATGCAAAATGATGAGGAATGTAAGTTGTCCTTCCACTCCATAAGCAAATCGCCATCCAAATCATTGTAAGTTGGAAAGATTAAAATTCTTAATCCCCTGGACACACTTTTCTGATCTACATAGTTTTTGAGGGTAACACCGTCCCACCACTTTGATAATTCAGTTTTTTTCAATTTTTCGAATGTAAGAAATTTTAATCTCAGACTTCCACTTGAGGAGTCCTTTTTAGTATCTAGTATACTTTTTTGCTTTGAGCAAAAAGTTCTGCAGCTAATGTTTCACGATCATCCTCCATCTTGATATGTATACCAATCCAATCTATCTATCAATAGTATAAGTGTTGTCCAAATAACTTCAACTGTGCAGCAAAACGCTCATCAAAACACACAATTTGCTCAGCTCCAGCGGTGAGGGCTTAGCACCACAGCGCACTAGTTGATTATTGAATTCAGGAAAAGTATATTCAATTAATGTTGGTGCTCACTCCTCGTGGTCCACCACACGTTAACCACCCTTACTGACAAATATATAAGGCAAAAAGTATAGAGACGAGGAGCGCCAGAAAGTTTTACTTTCAGTTCATGTCCCAATCAATTATTGAAATCCTTCTAATAATAAGTCCTCAGGCAGTAGATTCAGTTAAATGATCTTCTTCTTTATTATAAATCAACAGCAGTTCATTTCAAACTTGCTGGACTTTATTTCCAGTAGCTGAGCTGCGCTCCATAATTTAGATCAGACTCCACATATTAAATCAGCCAACGCGTTTCGTCCTCAATGGACATCATCAGGGCTGAAATCATAAGACAAAAATTATTCTTGTACAGTCTTAATAATCACAAAAAAGAATCCAAATTAACCTGTCAATTGAACATACTTATAGGAGCAACATCTCCTGCCTATATCCATTCTATAGTATTTGCTCAGTCAAGATGGGGAAAAAACAATGTATCCAAACTTGTTTTGTGGCCTATACTAAAACATTACAATCCCAGTATCATCCAACATTTGTCACACAATTCATGTAAATACAGAATTGTTATAAAGCGACGAGATAAATCTTAACTGCACATCTCTCCAGTAACCTTACTCAACAGTGGACGTTTGAGGGTCCCTCAAAGAAAGTTAACAATAACAAAGGTTTATTGAAATCCAAACCTCACTGACTACATACCTCCAATTATGACAAAAAGTGTGCTGTCTTGATAATCTTCAATCACCAGTTTTATGGCTCACACACGTGCTGTTCCTACTAGTCTTCGCTAGTGGTTACCAATAGGTAGTCTGCAAATTTAAAGAACATTTATAAATGTAGTGTGACATAATGTCGTGCCCAGGTCCTTTTTAATACGATCTAATTGTCTAAAAAATCTCCCCTGTGATTCTATAATGACAAGTCTGTAATTCTTCCTACTTCATTTTATCTTGGTTATTCACTTTGCTTTGGTTTTGGTCTATGAGCATAATAAGGGAAGAGTATTACTCTTATTTCTACGATAAGTAAGTGTCAAGTAAAAAATATATCATAAGAAGGCCAACAGGCCAGTTGAAATATGTGCAGTCTGATCTAAATTATGGAGCGCAGCTCAGCTACTGGAAATAAAGTCCAGCAAGTTTGAAATGAACTGTTGTTGATTTCTAATAAAGAAGAAGATCTTTGAACTGAATCTACTACCTGAGGACTTATTATTAGAAGGATTTCAATAATTGATTGGGACACAAACTGAAAGTAAAGCTTTCTGGCGCTCCTCCTCTCTATATATTGTTGTCTGTAAGGGTGGTTAACGTGGGGTGGACCATGAGAAGTGAGCACCAACATTCATTGAATATACTTTTCCTGAATTCAATAATCAACTAGTGTGCTGTGGTGCTAAGCCCTCACCACTGGAGCTGAGCAAATTGTAACTTAAATTGTGGTTGAGGAGTATTGCATGGTCCGTGTCAATGATGTGTCATGCAGCAGCGTTCTGAGATGCAACAAGGCTGTGGTGCGAGGTCCTCATGTGTTAATGTCAAGTTTCCAGTCGACGGGGCTTGCAATGCAAAGTCCAGTGTAGAGGAAGGAAAGTGCAGTTGAGACAATGAGTTGGTTGCGAGGAGCAGTAAAGCTGTGATGCCGGGTTTCATCATCGGCGTGAGTGCCGTCAACAAGAGATGCAAGAAGCTCCCTCGGGGAAAAGCGTTGCACATTAGCAGTTCTGAAGTCAATGTAGTGGGCCCAGTTGCAGGAGATGGTGACAATGCAAGTCTATTGCGATTGGTACAATGTACGTAACAGCAGCGATGCGTTGGTTCTGCTCGGGATGCTCCGCTCAGCAGTGGAGATACATCAGTTCTGCTCAGTGATACATCACTCAGAAGAGAAGATTTGTTGGTTTTGCTGCCAAGCACCTTAAGCCCACCTCCAAGGGTTTGGGACTGGGGTGGCACCACTTGGCAGGGTAGACTCACAGATAGCAGGGGCAGTGGTTGGAAGCCTGTTATGTCCCTGAGGCTTCACATCCGGAGGCTAGCCAACTAGCCCTTGGAGTCACACTGGGTTCTGGGGACAAGTGATGCAGGTCCTGTCCTTCTCACCCAGACAGGGGCCAGCAGGCCAGCAGATCAGCACAGCAAAGCAGACATCCTGTAAAACAGCAGGCCAACAGTGTAACAATCCTTCAGCAGCACAGCAGTCCTTCTTCCTGGCAGAGTATCTACAGATCCAGATGTGTACTCAATTGGTGGTGTCTGAGGTCCAGTACTAAAACCCGGTGGTGCCTTTGAAGTGAGAGCGACTTCAAGTGCACATATGTCCTTCCTTCCTGCCCTGGCTTCAGACTCACTACAGGGAGGTATGCAGCCCTTTGGTTTATTTGCCAGGTCGACATGGCAGTGTAAACTGTACACACAGGCTGTGCAATGGCAGGTGGGAGACATGGTTAGAGGGCTACTTAAGTGGGTGGCACAATCAGTGCTGCAGGCCCATTAGCAGCATTTAATTTACCGGCCCTAATTATCATGTTTAGGGGAGAAAGCACAAGCACATTAGCACTAGTTAGCAGTGGCAATGTGTGCAGCGTCCTAATAACAGCAGAAAACAAGGTCAGAAAAGTGGAGGAGGAAGGCAAAAAGTTAGGGGGGAAACCACACTAAAGCTGTTAGGTCTAACAACAATGCTGCAGCAATGTCACCAAGAACAAAAGATTCCAGTCAATGAATCCAGCTACCTATGTAACCCTTCTCTGCTCTCCAGCTTCCTGTACAACAGGATCCAGACACCAGTAAAGTCTTTGCCCCTCTGCTTTATATAGGAGTCTAGAAATTGGATTTGTTTTGCTAACTTTGGTCAGCGATGGATTGAGCCACGGCTCCATCCCACACGGCCATCAGGAAACAGCCTACATAGTCCTCCAGCTTACCGACATTGCAGTAATGCAGCACAAACATGTACCATCACAAAAAAACAACAGAACCTCTCCATCACAACAAAATACCACATAACAGATATGGACAAACATTCTTGTCACACATTAATAGCTCTAAGATCTGTCTTCATTATACAGTGATAAACTCGGGACATGAGCCGGTCACAATGTTTTGTATTCTGGCTTCACCACTTTAATTTACTACAGCTGCAGTGCTTGATTTTAAAGCCTGGTTTTCAAGGACAGCGGTGTCACCTTTCAGCAATTTTGATTAGTAAAAAGCTGCCAAGTTTTCTATTTGCTATTGTACGCAAAGCCCATGTTCAGACTGCTATAGTTTGCATTTGCATTTTAACAGTGTTATTGTGTAACATTTAAATTTTTTAGACTTTAATTGTTTGACATGTCTGTGTTTTCCGTGATGTTGTGTGACATGTCAATGTTTTAGACTGTAATTGTTTGACATGTTTCTGCTTTCAGTGCTATTGTGTGAGGAATTTTGACTTCTCTCTTTGGATTAAGGAAGGGAGGAAACATGCTTTTTTAAAAATTAATTGAATTGTTGAAATTGATTTTACTTATGTACTGCACCTTCCCCTGGGCACTCCCCCCTCGCCAACCAGTCCAGTTCTCCCCGCGCAGCCGATTGAAGCGCTGCTTCGGGTTAGAGAACCAAACTTGCCGCCATTTCCTCGGAAACGAGGCCACGCCCCCTCACTCTGCTATATAAGGCGCACTGAACGCGATAGCCCGCATTAGCCAGAAACGACACTCCGCTGCTTCGGGTTAGAGAACCAATCAGGTCATGCCACTGCCTAGGCCACGCCCCCCTCCCCTGCACAAAATGTGCCTCCCCCGGACGCGCAGCAGACGCGCGCAGCGGGCGCGCCGCCAGCGCGCCGAAGGTGCGCCAAAGACAAGCCCGTCTGCGCCTGTCCGCGCCAGAACGGGCCACGGGCCCAGCCCCCCTGCACCCCCGATCCCATCACCCATCACATACTCTGCATGTGGCAACTCAGGACTAGTACCCCTGACCATTGTCTCCACTCAATAACACCCGAGCAGAGTCAACGCATATGCAAACATTGCTCATACAGACTCACTTCCCACGCTACTCCCAAACCTCGCACAACTAAAATGGCCCTGCTCAACTGCAGATCCCTTCCAAAACACAGGACTGAGATTAACCTTCTCATACTGGATAATGACATCGAGGTACTGTTCCTCACGGAAACCTGGACCAACCCAGCCTCCGACCCAGACATAGTCCAAGCTCTACCTCCGGGCTACCTTATCAAACATCATGATAGACCATCAGGGCCAGGAGGCGGTCATCACCAAAGCACCCATCTCATGCCAGATCTTGGACAGCCCAATCTTTGATTGTGAAAACATCCACTTCTCCATTCACCTCTCCCCGGAGAAAACCTTGTCAGGACTGCTGGTCTATCGTCCCCCGGGCCCTCTGGGACACTTCCCCAACTCCCTAACGGATACAGTTACCTCATTAGCATGCCTCTTCTCCAACTTCACCGTGCTTGGAGATCTTAATATGCATTTCGATGATCCAGGGAACAAAGCAGCGGTAGATCTTAAAGAAGACCTAGCCGCACTCAGCCTCTCCCTGAAAAATCATCACCCCACCCATAACAAGGGCCATCTCCTGGACCCAATCTTCTCCAATATCTGGAACTCTCCACAATGACTCCCCTACCCATTCCCTGGTCTGATCACCACCTGATTCGTCTAAACTATCCGTTTATCACCAAAACCACACACAGCCCCCCGCCTCAAGCCCCCTCGCGCCCGTGGCACAAGCTAGACACGGCTGTCTGGAGCAACCTGCTGACAGCTTCCACTCCTATGCTGGACCCGGACCCCTCTCTGGCGGACATCCAAATTCATTCATGGATAGAAACATCCCTAGACTCAATCCTCCCACACAAATACCTACCTAGCAAAAGGAGATCTTTCAAATCACCCTGGTTCACTCCAGAATTGCGCGAACCACGAAACCAATGCAAAAAACAAGAACGCCTCTGGAGGAAAGACTGGGCCCCCAGCAGCAGAGAAAAACATAAATCAACCATGAAACAGTACAAAACCTGTATTAAAAACACACAAGCCGCTTACTTCGAAAACAAAATCCTTGCAGCTGCCAACTCCTCTAAAGAGACCTATCGCATCGTACGGTCACTCATGAAAATCCCCGAACCTCAGCCCATCGCAGACCCCACCGGCGCGAGATGCACCAAACTCGCCGAGTTCTTCTCTTCCAAAATCCTAAAAATCCTAAAAACCTTCCCCCCTCACCCCCCCGGCTAGATTCACCAGCCCAGTCAACTGTCCCAAACGTCCCCCGCCTGGATGTCTTCTCCCCCATCTCTATTGAGAGGATGACGGCCACCCTGACCCAAGTGAAGAGCGGGTCACCAGCAGACCCAGCGCCCATGGGCAAATTGAAACTAGTCGCCCACATTATATCCTCTGTCCTCACTAAGCTGATCAACGCCTCCCTCTCCCAAGGGATAGTTCCTACCAACTGGAAAAACGCGATGGTACGCGCCCTCCTCAAAAAACCCCATTTGGACCCTACGGATCCCTCCAACTTTAGACCAATCTCCCTTCTCCCAGGCTTCAGCAAAACTGCAGAAAAAATAGCGAATTAACAACTTTCCACCTTCCTAGAAACCCACAACCTCCTCCGACAATCCCAGACAGGTTTTAGGCCTGGACAAGGAACTGACACCGCCCTCCTGGCCGTGACAGAAGAGACGAGATCCATCTTGGACGCGGGGGGATCAGTGGCAGTGATCCTCCTGGACCTGAGCGCCGCCTTTGACACGGTGGACCACACCATCCTCCTCCACCGTTTGCACAATAGTGGAATCACTGGGACCGCTCTAGCTTGGTTAAAATCGTTCCTAGAGCACAGGACCTTCCAAGTGACCGATACCCACGGTCACTCCAACGCCCTTCCCCTTCAGTGTGGGGTCCCACAGGGATCCTCCCTGAGCCCCACCCTTTTTAATGTATACATGGCCCCTCTTGACGACATAGTCTCACCATTTGGCATAAAGGTGGTCATGTACGCTGACGACACCCAACTAGTCGTCTCCATCAATCAGGCTGACCAGTCCATGGAGAATCTGGTCTCCTGCCTGCAGAGCATTTCCAAATGGATGGTAGACTCCCGCCTTAAACTCAACGGCGAGAAGTCGGAGATTATGCTCCTAGGCAACCGCGACAAACTCCCCAAGTCGCTCGCTTGGCCGCCCAGCATGGGCGTTCCCCCTTCACCAAAAAACGAAATCAAGAGCCTAGGCATATGGCTTGACCAAGACCTCAGCTTTAGAACCCAAGCGAGAAAGACAGCCGGTACATGCTTTGGCCTCTTACGATCAGCCCGGAAGATCCTCCCCCTGATTTTCCCCCAGTCCAGAAAAATTCTCATCCAAGGCCTTATCATATCCAGACTTGATTACGGGAACGTCCTATACCTGGGCGCCCCAGCAATTGTGATCAACAAACTTCAGCACGTGCAGAACGCGGCAGCAAGACTCCTCACGGGGACGAAATACAGATGTTCTGCCAAACCTTCTCTAAAGGCTCTGCACTGGCTCCCCATTCAGGAGCGCATCACCTTTAAAGCCCTGTGTATCTCTCATAAACTCCTCCAGGGTAAAGGCCCCCCTATTCTCAAACCCCTTATCAAACCCCACACCTCCACCAGACAGCTAAGATCGGACTCCCTCTCATTGGCCAGCATACCCAGAATAAAAAGAGCACGTACGGGTGGGCGCCGTTTCGCCTACAATGCCCCAAAGCTCTGGAACAGTCTCCCCATCAGCATCCGTAAAGAAACCAACCTGCTGCCCTTCCGCAGGCTTCTGAAGACCTGGCTCTTCCCCCGATAACTCCGTCCCAGGATCATTTCTAGCTGACACTATAGCGCTGGGACGCCCTCGGGTAGCTACGCGCTTTACAAAACCAAATCCAAATCCCAAATCCAAATCCAAATATGTCAATAGAATTACAATACAATGCAATACATGGCTATTTTTTCTGTATCATTGTGTGGCAGGTCCATATTTTAAGAGTGCTACAGGGTGACATGCCCATGTTTAAAAGTGTTATTCTGTGAACTGTCCTATTGCCTTCTGAAGCATTTTGGTCCTCTAGACAAGACATATTTTGGCGTCCCCTGTTCAGAATACCTTTAAATGTATAATTAATATATTGATGCCTGTGTGATGTCAATCATACAAATTATACATTAGACTTTCAGAAATAGGGGCATGCAAATCAGTTGAATGCTCACGTTACCTGCCATTCACAGCTAAATAGTACGAAATCCACCGACAAAGCCATCTTGCACTTGGATCTATATTTGTTTTTCAATCGTAGCAACAACCTGTTGAATAGAATTCAATGATCAGTCAGCCTATTTCCAATTAAACCACCAATGTGCTGGCTCATACCTCAGCTAGTAAATTAGAGAATGAATTATCTGTTCAAGAGACCAATTTTGGTGTCCATTGGAAAGCACCAAAATTGGCCCTGATGGTAGAGCTCAATTAGGAAGCTGGAGAAATCAACTTTCAATTTTATTTTTTGGAAAATTGAAGTAATTGGAACAGTTTGCCATTAAAACAAAAGCATTATACATTTCTTTTACCCATTGTACACTTTTGGGCACTGTTGCAAAGCCATCCTGTGCCCTGGGCACCCCCTAACATTTTGCTGACTGGTACTGGTTGCAACTGACTCTGACTGACCCTGGACTCTGCCTAACCAGGCCCAGGCCCACTTAGGATACAGTGAAAACACCTACATACACTAGGGTTGGGGAACCCCTGTGATTGGCATGACCTGCCCCATAGGGCCTAGTACATATTAGGGCAGGGGGATGGAAACTACCTCTCAGTCCGTAGTATATAATAGGGCATGGTAGTGTGGAAGTCACCAGCCCTTTTCTGCACTTGCATGTGTGCACTGTGGAGCCTGAGGTCAGTTTAAATGTAGTCCTGTGCTGCAGGACTTCTTTTAAAGAGTAAATTGTACCCAACTTCGACATTTGTGTTTGGGGCACCTAAAAGTGGTTAACCTACAATGTTTGGGACATATTAGGTACCCCCAGGGCTGGGAGGCCAGGTATCTTTAATGTGGACCCTTATAACATGAGTTTTATATGCCCTGGGTAAAGTGAAATTGCACATTTTGCTGCACAAAACAGACTTTGGTGGTAGGAGCACTGTGGAGGGAGGATCTGCAATATTTCTGCATCTTCAGAACCCCTAAAGTCTCCATAGGTATACCAGGGGTGGGGGTCCTGTAGATATAGGCAGACTACATATAAAATATGTTTTTATAAGCCCTGGTGCTGGAAAAATGTCCCAAGTCATTTTTCCCATTGTAAACCCCCTGCCACATAGGTTAACATGGGAGAAAGTTATTAACTGATAACTCTTGATAGGAGCAGGCTAGAAGTACTATTCAAAGACTTCACAGAATGGTATTAATAAATCCAACACTGTGATATTGTTGAATTTCTTCTAAAATGTACATACAAGAAATTATAAGACTTTCTTTTTTGTAAGTCCAAATTCAGCCTTCCAGTGGTCTGTCCTGATTGGTCAGAGTTAAGGGGATAAACTGAACTCGGACAAGACGGAGGTCCTCATCCTGGGCTCCTCACCCTCCGCCTGGGACGACTCCTGGTGGCCTCCCGCCCTGGGCACCGCACCCAAACCGACAGACCATGCACGCAACCTGGGCTTCCTCCTGGACTCCTCCCTCTCCATGACCAGGCAAGTCAACAACGTCTCCTCGGCGTGCTTCAACATCCTACGCATGCTACGGAAGATCTTCTGGTGGATCCCCACCGAGACCAGGAAGACCGTCACCCAGGCCCTCGTCACCAGCCGACTGGACTACGGCAACGCCCTCTACGCCGGTACCACCGCCAAGCTCCAGAAGAGACTCCAGCGGATCCAGAACGCCTCAGCCAGACTCATCCTCGACATCCCACGAACCAGCCACATCTCCGGACATCTGAGAGACCTTCACTGGCTCCCCGTCAACAAAAGAATCACCTTCCGCCTCCTCACCCACGCACACAAAGCCCTACACGACCAAGGCCCGAGCTACCTCAACAGCCGAGTCAACTTCCACGCTCCCAAACGCCACCTCCGATCAGCCAACCACGCCCTCGCCGCTGTCCCCCGCATCCGAAGAGCGACTACAGGAGGAAGGTCCTTCTCCTACCTGGCCGCCAAGACCTGGAACTCCCTCCCTACCGACCTGCGCCTGACCCAAGACCACCTCTCCTTCAGGAAGAAGCTGAAGACCTGGCTGTTCGAGCAGTAGCGGCACCCCCCCCCTCACCCCCCCCCCAGCGCCTTGAGACCCTACGGGTATGTAGCGCGCTTTACAAGTGTCACTGATTGATTGATTGAAAGAGTCCCTGGGGTTGAACAGTTCTGCTGGGAGGGTAGTGTCCTGTTGCACAGGAATGTCAGAGGAGGGTGAGGAGTCTTAAACAATGGACTTCAAGGGAAGGGGAGGATCCCAGGGTTAGTTGCAACTTTACCTTTGTGAACCCCAGCCAGATCCTAGGATTAAGGAAGGAATGAGCAGGTGCAAGGGGGAGACACTATGGAGAATAGCCATCCAAGGGGTGTGTTTAGCCAGCTCTTCTCTCCCTGCTGGAATATCAGCCATTATGAATTTGGAAAGATTAGTGCACTCTGGGACAAAATAGTGCCACACTCTGCAGGAAGTGGTCAGACATTTGGGTGGTACCCTGCAGCCCAGGGGACAGGAGTGACCTCCTGCTTGACCCAGATAGGTTGGAATAAGTATCTGAGAAGGGCAGAGCCCCTCAGATCTGCTGCTTGAAACCTAAGAAAGCAAAACGGCCATGCTGGAATTTTGATATACATTTCCAAAGGCCTGCACTCTGAAGACTGCACCTTCTGCACCATCTGAAACTACAGCCTGTGGATTACCTTGCTGTAAAAGGACTAAAGAGTGGACTCCCTGCAAGCTACAGGTTAACAGAGCTCACCTGGAACATCACCACCAAGAATCCTCAACCTGGAGAACTACTAGTGGAGTTGTAAGGGTTTTGTCCAAGTGGATTGTGGGAACTGAAGTCTTCAACTTTCAAGGACTATCTTGGAGCATCCAGTCCCTTGGAGTGAGTTTGAGACACCTTGGGACCCTTTGGGGAACTTCAGGTAGAAGCTCCATAAGGGGACCGACTCAACCTGGTCAGCCAAGCCTCCTGCCTTCAACCGCAAGCCGGCCTGCTGTCCAGGTTTAACCTGCTGAAAAGCTCTGTAGGTCCTACTTCCAGAGTTTGACCCGGAGTAGGTGAACTCCGAGGCTGGCGAACCCTCACTGAGTTCGACCTGTTAAAGAGCATCGAGGGACCCCGCGAGAAAAAGTTCCGTAAAGGTTTCTAAGTCCAAACAAAGAAAAGGTGACCAGGAGCAACCGCGAAAGCCAAGCCGCCTGCCTTCAACCGCGTGTCGGCCTGGATCCTTGGTTTGTCCTGCTGGAATGCTCCGGAGGTTGTATTCCCATAAGTTTGACTGGGAGCTCGTCGCAAGCAATCTGGCTAACCCTCACTGAATCTGGACTGGCTGAGAGCTTTGAAAGATCCCGGGAAGAAAATCTCCAGAAAAAAGTCAGAAGGTAAAAACATTGACCGAGACCTACCGCGAGGGGTAGCCGCCCAGGGCTCCATCGCAGTAGGCCTTGAACTTTGACCCGGTCTTTCACCACATGTCGCGATAAGGCACTATAGGTTTCTATGTGCTAGAAATTGCTAAATATTTGAAAATTCATATCTCTGGTTCCCTACATTGGATTTTTGTCGTTTTGGTGTCATTTCAAAGATACAAATATTTCCTATGTTTATAAATTAGTGTTGGATTTTTAATATGAGTTTTGTCTTAATTATTTACTGAATTGGTGTTTTTAAATGCTTTACATACCTGTCTTTGCAGTTAAGCCTGCCTGCTCGCAGCCAAGCTACCAAGGGTTGAGCATAGGAATAATTTTCTAAGACCTATTCTGAGCCCTATAATGTGTTAGTGGCCTTATTGCCAGTGGCAGATATATATTTGCCCCTACTAATAATCCACTTTCCAACACTTGGTGCTCAGCGGTGTGGATGAGTACTTGTGTTTAAAAAGTACACCTTTCAGTGAAGTGAATAAAGATTTTAAAAATCCTCTAAATTGCTTTAGAACAAAACCTTTGGTTTTGGTTTTTAGTATTTGTACTAAACTGTTTTAATCCATTGTTTTGATTTTTCCAAATTGTTTTAAGTATGTTTTGCCTAGTTATTGTAACCCAAAACTAGAGAACCATGGAGCTGGTCTTGGCTAAACTGTCCTAGTTCAGGAAGGCTGATCTTATGGTACAGTGTAGGCTTAGGGGGCTGCCTGCTTCCAACAAGATTATGAAGGCAGTGTTGCTAAGTCCCTACAGGCCTGGACAGGGGTAGCTGAGGAGATTCCAGGGGGGATGGAGAGTGCTCCCCCCAACCTCATGCCAGAGGGGGTGAGGATGATGCCTCTTCCATTTTCTCTAGTGTTAGCCAGATGATTCTGGATGTAGGGAGGGGGGGGGGAAGGGTCCCCTACTCAGAAACCACTACTGTCCCTTGCAGAGAGACAGCTTGAGGCTCAATTAGCTTTGATAGCTTTGGGGCAGAGGAAACTGGAATTGGCTGAGAAGAGATGGGAGAGGGAAAAGGCATTGAAAAGAAATGGTGGCAATGAAAATGATGAAGATTTTGAAATGTCCAGAGGTGGTGGGTTTGATCCCAAACTTCCCAAGTGTATAGTACCCAAGAACACTGAGGGGGATAACATTGACAAGTGGCTAGCAGCCTTTGATAGGGCACTGAAAATGAGAAGGGTCCATTCTAAGTATTAGGGTGCACTTCTGCAGGAGCTGATTACTGTAGCTGGGAGGGATAGGTTCCTGACACTGAAGGGAGAGGATGCAGAACTGCCAGTGGATTTGTAAGGGTTTTGTCCAAGTGGATTGTGGGAAAATGAAGTCCTCAACTTTCAAGGACTATCTTGGAACTTCAAAACCCTTGGAGTGAGTTTGAGACCCTTTGGGACCCTTTGGGGAACTTCAGAAAGAAGTTCCAGAAGTGTGGAGAACTTTGGAGCCACTTTGGAAAAAAGCTCCATAAGGGGACCAAATCAACCTGGTCAGCAAAGCCACCTGCCCCAGGAAGAAAAGCTCCAGAAAAGCTTTTAAGTCAGAAGGTAAAAACTTTGACCGAGACCTACCGCGAGGGGTAACCGTGGTCAGCCTGAAACTTTGACTTTGACCCGGTCTATCGCAACCAGATGTCCCAGTAAGGCGCTATAGGTTTCTATGTGCTAGAAATTGCTAAATGTTTGAAAATTCATATCTCCGTTTCCCTACATTGGATGTTTGTCATTTTGATGTCATTTTGAAGATAACTATATTTCCTATTTGTATAAATTGGTGTTTTTTATTATGAGTTATGTCTTAATTATTTACTGAATTTGTGTTTTTAAATGCTTTACATACCTGTCTTTGAAGTTAAGCCTGCCTGCTCACAGCCAAGCTACCAAGGGTTGAGCATAGGAATAATTTTCTAAGACCCATGTTGAGCTTTATACTGTGTTAGTGGCCTTATTGCCAGTGGCAGATATACATTTGCCCCTACTGATAATACACTTTCCAACAGGTACGAGGAAATAAATTCAGTTGTTTGAGATTGTACAATTAGGTGGTCAAGTGACAGGTATTTAGTCAAATGTTGAAGCATGGGTTAAAACACAGATCACCAGGTTCTAAAGCCAGCAGCTTATGGTTGCATTCAAAAGGAATTCATTATTATTGTGCACCTGCGTACATAATGGAGAGTTAAAGTTTGAGAAACGGAGTATATGTGTGATTTTTTTGTCTCAGTCAAGTCTGTGTGGTGAGATACAGTTCAGAAATTACCCTATTTTGTCCACATAATGATTGAGCAACTGCCTTAATAGTGTATCAACTCCAAAAGAGCTTGCACAAGATCCTAATGTACATTCGGAGGTGGGCAACCTTTACTCTATTCTGACATTTGATACTGCAATTCACAATTGGCATGCAGACAAAAACAAAAGCTTCAACGGCGTACTGTAAGTGTTGCACCTTAATACAAATTCATCAAAGTATGCGCCCTGTGCACAGTTCTTCCAGTACCTACACCCATTAAGTGCCACTGACAACAAGATCCAAAACTTTTTCAACAAAAGGTGAGTGCACCAGAAAAGAAGTCCACATCCAATGTAATTATTTCAAAATCTTCTTTAATTGATAATATATATAGGTTAAAATCCAGCCAACAAGTTTCATTCCATTTAACAAAGGAACTTCATTAGGGCTCCAGAATAATGTTGTGAAGGAATCATATGTGTCCTTTTTGATACAGTATCATCACATATTGGGTACTATTCTCCTCCTTATAATCAAAGTGATTTCAAGGTCACAAATGGTATTCAGGGACCCTATTACGTCCCAAATTTGGCACCCGAGTCTGGATAACGAGAGTTGTGGCGTGCGGTCTGCTTTTGAAAGACATATATGATTCCTTTACAACACTGGGGCATATTAACAAGGGCTTTAAAAGCCAAAGAAGCGGAGATAAAATATCGCCCTATCAGCAACAGGGTGCTAACATGCAAAATCACGTTAGCACCCTTTTTCCCCACGCTTCCCTTTGCATCTCTAATGAGATGCAAAGTGGGCGTTGCAGAGCAAAATATTAGGAGAAAGGTCGCTAAGCGACATTTCTCCTATTATCAAGCTTCACGCTAACCCTGTTAGAGACATAAAAAGCAGCGCTAACCACGGTTAACGCTGCTTTCTTACGTCTGCTAATTTTCAGACTTAGCCATGTAATCCAATGGGAGGTGTATTACATGGCTAAGTCCACCATGGGCTATCAACAAGGATATCCCTATCCTTGTAGTTTTATCTCTGCATTACCAGCGATAACCTCCCAAAATGCCGCTATCGCTGGATTTTTTTATCGCCTAGACGGTTAGCGTTGTTAATAACGCGATAACCAGGCGATATTATCCAGCGATAGCGGGCGTTAAAAAATTAACGCTAAGCGCCCTTAGCGTTAATTTTCCCTGTTCCTTGTTAATATGCCCCATTATTCTGGAGCCCTGATGAAGTTCCTTTGTTCAATTGGCATGCATGTTCACAGATTTGGCAATATGGAAAAAGAATGTTTCAAATAGTTTCTTTTGATTTTTCTCTAAGCAATAAAGACAATTATTCAATCATTTTTTAACAATATTCAATAGCTGGGGAACACCCACAGCAACACCCATAAAATACCCCTTTCACGCAAATTGCTGCGTGCAAAGGGGCAATATTTACAAGGACAGGAAAAGTCACACAGGGTGGCTTTTCCTGTCCTTGTAAATATATAGCAGTAAAATGCGACACCAGTACGACACAAAAAGTGACACACCGGTGGTGCAAGGGGCTTGTAAATCTGCCCCCAAATATCTCCCCTCTTTAACAAGACAATAAGTAAAAGATCAATGCATAAATAAGAGGAGAAAAACATGCATAACAAAGGATTAAACGTTAAACCTACTGGGGACTTTCTTGATCCATGAACTTCTTCTTACTATCTGAGTGCCTTGCTTTTTCTTTTGTTTGATTGCTTCATTGCTGCTTCTCTTGACCTTAGTGAGACGGGAAACATTCCACCACTGACCATTGTCCAGCTTAATAGCCTGACCTCTAATGTCGACAATGCTTGCAGCAATAAGGGCTCCTTGACATAAGCCCAATCCCCAATAGACAAATTAACTTCCCTTTTTGTTACTGGAAGTCTTGCCCTTTCACATCTGCGACGACTAACCTCATCACTCAACAGTTTGGCTTTGACGGCTTCATTCACCACATTACATTCCTCATCCAACGCTTCAACTTTCCAAAATGGATTAAGTGTGGATATCACTTTTCTCCCTCTCATTAATTAAAAAGGTACAGACCCAGGCACAGAATGTGGCTTGGTTCTGTATGCCCACACCACGTCTCTGACAGCTGTCTCACAGTCAACTCCTGCCTTTATCGCACTTTGGATATACTCAACCAATACCCTGTTGAATCTCTCATCTTTTCCATTGGTCTGAGGGTAATAAAGTGGGGTGCGTAAATGTTTTACACCCACTTTTGTTAAAACTTCTTGCATGCTACAAGATGTAAATTGCACTCTATTGTCCATAAATAGTTCCTCAGGGACACCTTCTCTACTGAATACATCTTGTAGAAATAGAATAACCAATTTAGTGTTGGGTTCTGAGACTCCCCTCACTTCCACCAATCTGGAAAGATGATCAATTAACACAACAAAATATTTCATGCAATTGGGAATTACATGAAACGGACCTAAAAAATCCACAGCGACCCTTTGCCACACTTTGTTCGGACACAATATTGGTTTAGCGCGCCGTGAAGATGTTGACAGATGTTTATCACTGTACGAGCATTGTGTACACTCACTCACCAAGGTTTCAACCTCACAATAAACTTTGGGCCAATAAAAATCATTAAGGATTCTGTGCTTGGTTGCCGTCATTCCTAGATGACTGGAATGAGCTGTCTCTATAATCCTTTTTCTAAAACAAGAAGGTGGAATTAATTTTCCCTCAATAACCAACAGATTGTTTTCAATGGACAGTTCATTGGTAACATTGCATAGGGGCTGTAAATCAAAATCAATTGATCTTTCTTTAGGCCACCCCACTACAACAAAGTCCATCACTTGTCTTAACACAATGTCGTTTTCTAGAGCCTTGCGCCAATCTTCCATATTGGAACACATCACTGTGTCTTCCACACTTGCAATAATGCATTCCTCAATGTCTTCTTCCTCTTTTGACTTCACCTTCACATCTTGAACAGGAAGCCTGGATAAAAAAGTCTGCCTTGGCATTCTTTCCTCCAGCAATGTGTTGCATAGAAAACTTTAACTCCCAAAATTTGGTTGCTAGTCTAGCCAATCTAGCGGTGGCTTTTTATTTTATCTTATTGCCAGAAAGAATATCTACAAATGGTTTGTGATCTGTTCTTAACCAAACTTTTCTGCCCCATAAATAAGACTTGAACTTCTCTACTCCCCACACACATGTGAGCATTTCTTTTTCAATGACTGAATATCTTAACTCCAAATCTTTCATTCTTCTTGACACAAAACCAATGGTTACTTCTTTGTTACTCACTATTTGTCACAACACCGCACCCATGTCATATGAACTGGCATCGACAGTGACATAAGTATCCCAACCTTGAACATATGCCTGAAGAGCCGGAGCAGTCAAAATACTTTCTTTGATAAGTTGAAAATGCTCCTGACAAGTTGATGTCTATACAAAATCTGCTCCTTTTTTAATAAGCTCCTAAAGCATTCACTAAGACTAGCAAAATTGTTTATGAATTTGGAATAAAACTAACACAAACCAATGAAGGATCGTAATTGATCCTTGTCAACAGGGTGTGAAGCATTAACAATTCCATCCACAATACTAGGTTTAGCTTTCACACCATCCTTGGAAAGTAATTGACCCAAATATTCAATCCCAAGAACTGTAAACATACATTTTTCCTCCTTGACAGTGACTCCATTATTTTGCAAGATTAAAAGAACGTGTTCCACAATTTCATTGTGCCTTTCCTCTGAACCAGTGTGAATTAATATTTCATCCTGAAACACAGCTACGTTGGATACACCCTGAAACATGTTGCTCATTACTTTCTCAAGCACAGAAGTGAACAAAGCCAGTCCAAATGGCATTCTGAAATTGAAAGGTACCACCAGGTGTGACAAATGCTATTAAATTGTTATTGTTATTGTTAACTTCGGTTTATATAGCGCCAACTCACCTACAAGTCTCTAGGCGCTCAAGACCGATGACAAACAGCTATGATTCAAAGCGTAAGAGAGGCAGAGAAAGGCCTACAATGCAGCTATTTAAATGGGCCAAATGCCTCCCTAAATAGAAGCGTTTTTAGCAGCTTCCTATTTGTAAGACTCATCTGTAAGACTCATTTGTAAGACTCATCCAATTCTACCTGATGATAAGCTGCTCGCAAATCCAATTTAGAAAACCAGTTGGACTGACCCACGGCTGTAATTAAATCATCAATACATGGCAAAGGGTAATTCTCAACCCATATGGCATTATTAAGAGACCTTAAATCCACACAGAAGCATAAGTCACCAGTTTTTTTCTTGGCTAGAAGAATGGGAGAGAGCCATAGAGTGGCATCCACCTTTTCTATGATGCCATCATTTTGCATTTTTTAAATATTTGTGCCAATTAATTTCTTATACAATGTGGAACATTGCGTAGCTTATGCTTCACAGGCAAGACACCTTCCTGGACCTTAATAGTATGAGAAAAATATTTTATCAAACCAATTTTATAATTAAAAACATCTCAGAATTTCTCCTTCCATTGTGTGTGGTCAGATACAGCATTTGTAAGTGATACAGGGTGCTTTCGGCCTGGTTTTATTATCATACCAAGTTCTACTTGGTGCCAGCATCCCAGGACATGTATGCCTTTATAAGCCACATGAACCTTCCCATGTATAGTTTTAGTTTCAAAAGTTGTCACCCCAAAAATACCCTGACAGATCAATTCTACTGCCTTCAAACGCCGTAGTGAATAACATCTGGAGGTAACAGTACTTTGTGTGACCAAGACTGCATATACCTGACAATAGAGATTATTGTAATTCTTGCAGCTGAATCAATAAGTAATTAAATATGAATGCCTTAAATTTTTATCTGAACCAAAGTATCACTAACATTCTTTTCCACATGGATGATGTTGACTTGCACACATTCAGCAGATAAAAGTAACTCTTCTACTTTTCTCTCTATCGTATCATTATCTACTGCATAATCTTTGACATGCCAGACAGGTGTGCGTCTGTCTCCCCCGCATACATTTCCACAGTGGCCAACCTTTTTACATTTCCAGCATTCTTGTGAAGCCGCTGGGCGGTATTTAAAATATGAAATGTGTGAATTTGACCATCCATAGCACTGCAACTTAGATCGACCAGTAGTTACACCCCTCCCACCTCTGCTGTTCGTATCCATAGTACTCTGTCCCCTTTTTGAACTAGTGTCAGAAGTGTACGGGGTGTGTGAATCTTTTAGATGATGACTTGACGTTGACAACATTTGTGGTGGACAATTCAATTTCTAATTGTTTGGCATCCAACTGTGAGCATTCAATGCTTTTTGCTATATCAATCGCCTCATCTAAGGCCATGATAATAGCTTTTGTTGAATATTTTTCGAATAACACATATATCTGATCCCTGATTAATTGAGAAGCGAAATTCTCAAAGTCACAGTAACTAGCTAGAACTTTCAGGGCAGGTACATAAGAATCAATAGATTAATTAGGGCTTTGTACTTGAGTAAAAAATGTATGCCTGTGTACCACCAGATTATCTTTTCCTTCAAAATAAGTAGATAGTTTTTTTACCGCTAACTGAAATGCATCAAGCTCTTCACTGCCATGACCTATATAATCTGGTAAGTGATCAAAAACATTCTGACCCTCAACACCCAAATAGTAATAGAGCAGGCTACACTTCCTATCCGCTTTAAATTGTAAACCATCACTAGCCCTAAGTAGGCATTGAAAAACCTATACCAGAGATGCCATTTTACAGGAGATTTTCCTGGTTCCTGTAGAAAGGGATTTGGAGGAGTAACAGACTGCATTGTAGTTACAATTTGCTGTATGGAACTGTATCACACAATAGTAAAAATAGATTTCAGTAAGGTTTGCTCATGAATAGTACATGAAACACAAAATTGTCACTGTATACTTCAGTTCTACCAATAATGCTGTAAAATATGGACCAAATGCAGAATAGGAGTGTTAATCGCTGTTAACACGCAACAGGAGCAAAGACTCGAATAGTAGAATAAGCATGTTAATTGCTGTTAACATGAAGCAGGAGAAAAGACTATAATTGCAGAGTACCACCTTTCACCATTAAGAGTGCTGTAAAAAAACAAATTGCTGTTTGAAAACCCCATAATTCTGGGATCAAAGAAAACTCAAATGTTGTTCGTGGCACTTCCTGAACAGCATATAGCAGTAGACACAATGTCTTGATTGAGGTGCGGGAACAAGGGAAGCAGTGGAGTGCTCAAAACACACAGAGGAAACCTCACAGCGAGGAGTGAAGATTGACGGGCTGATACGACAAAGATGCGCTGAATCTAGAGATGCCATGGAGCCCATAAAGCAGAGGCAAAACCACATGGCCAGAGATAAGTGTTGATGGATAAAGTAACTGTGCTGTGAGGTTGCGGAACCTTTGCAGGGCTTGTGTGAGAGGCGCGCGTTGTGTGGAATGAAAGTAGAATAGTAGAATTCAAATGAAGACAGGCCACTCGAGCAGGGGAGCTCGCACAAGGATGAAAAGTCAGCCAAAATATAGTGTATACATTTTGAATACAAATAGCAATCTCACAAGAATAAAGCAGGAAATGTGTGACAAACCACACGGAGCGTACCAGGGAAAACTAAAAAACTTTTTGTACAGTGGCAGGTCGGTTAAATAAGCAGTCCGTAAGGTGAGGGCCGAAATGGAGCTAAAAAACGAAAGCTCCTTTCAAGTTGAGATATCTTCCTGAACTCTAAAAGAACGATCCTTGAGCCCTTGTTCAAATAAACAAAAGTAAAATTACAGTACCTTGATCCTGAGATCGTCTGTGAGTGAATATTGGAAGTAGATGAAATAGATTTAAAAAAATCACTAACTTTCCACAATGACTTCTCCAACAAATTCACATCCCAAGCTTGTCGCCATGCTTGTAAAGTATCTTCAAACAATCTTCAAGTTGCTTATATAGGGTTTATTAAGGATGAAGATGAATAAGTAGAAATGTAATGAGGGTTTCAAGGATCAGCACCAATTGACACCGTGGTGTTCCAATCCTTCAACCACACATTACATTTACTACAATACACAGAATACTGGCACAAGAGAAACTAGAGTATTCCAATTAGAGTCTGTAAGATGAGCACATCAATAAAACAGCATATCAGTAAATAACAACACCACAGCATGCTTCATGAAATATTTCTAGCTGTTATGCACTATTGTATTAATAGAGTTTCAGTATATGTGATACCTCTATAGCAGGGTTGCGCACCCAAGAAATGATGGACAATTCTCCTGGTACAGAGACTAAACATGACCTCACTTAAATTTTCTAAATCAAATGTCGCTAAATTTTTTCAAATCCAGATGCACCATATTTACATGGATTTTTCTTTAAATTTAATAACAAAAAGGGGATGCAATTGTGAATGTGTTCCAACAGTGAGGACATGCCTCCTAGTTTTGAGCAAGACCAGTAAGATTGCCAGTAAAGTGTTCTACAAATCAACCTGTTCCATTAGTCATGATGGAAAGTTGGATAACATGGAGGTAATGTAATAGCAACAAGTTACGAGTCAAATCTTTAAGCAGCAGTTACAGAAGCACTGCAATTTTCTGGCAAAGGCAGCCCTTGAGAACAATTAGTTAAGTAGGATATCTCCTGTAGGCTCATTGGCATACAATCTTGCTTAGTACAACCACAGTTTTCATCACTGGACTGTACACCAACATTGATGTTACAACTGTACACTAAAATGTTTTGCTGTTAGCTTATGAAAGCTGAAATACAACCTTCTCTTGCAACGGGCGGTCAAAAGAGCAGCACATTTTTTGTGTGTATTTTTGCCGTTTGATGCTTTGGGTAGAAAAGACGATAAATTAATATCAATTGCAATTTGGGATTAGAAGTACTATGAAGGCATTAAAGTGAAGATTTGAGAGATCACCTGGAAGAAAAAAAGCCATTAGTTGCGTGGTCTGCACAAATAATGGGTACTCATTTATCCTCCACTAGGAACCAAACGCTAGTGAACTGTCTTCAATATTTATTGAATATATATAATCTGCTTGAAAGGTTACACAAACACTAGAGTGGTAAAAAACTGTGTCTTCTGCAAGCTTAAAAAATCATTCCTGGTGCTAGAGTAGTTGGAATAAAGTGTGCTGCTGATTGGTTGTCTATGGGGACAGAACCTAATCGTTTAAAGTTGTACAAATACTTCTACATCTATATGATCCCAATTGAACAACTGAAAGGGCTTTGTGAGTTTGTTAATTTAAATCATCAGTGACTCTTTCTACTCTACAGTCGACAGCGTGCAAAACTTGTTACAAATCTTAGTTCCTAATTTTCAGTCCAATAAGTCCCCCGAATAGAAATTGTCATGTTAGCATATTAGTGAAAAACTGCCACCGATTTTTAAACAACCAGGGGGCATATATTCAAGCCATTTAACGCCGCTAACACGTTTTTTTAACCGCCCTATTATCAAGCTGTTGCTAACATGCGTTAGCGACAGCTTTCCCGGTGATAGCAGCCGTTTTTTTATCACCTTGCATGCCAGCGATATTTATCGCTAATGGCATGCAAGGTAGGCGTTCCTTCTCAAACATTCTGGAAAACTCATGCTAACACCACTGCGCCCTATTATCAAGGATGGTCCGGACCCGTTAGCTGCAGGAACTTAAGACCAAAAAATAGCTGGTCTTTCAAATGGGGACAAGACTTGGGCCCACATGTATGCATGTTTTTGGTGCTGGACAGCTCTGCAAGCAATGTTGCAGCGCTGCCCTGCAACAAAAATACAGTGTAGGAATGCGCACCATCAATGAGTTAGTGTGCATTCCTGTGCCCCACTCATGAAAAGTGTTGCTGCGCTGTGACAAGACAGCGTAGCAACACTTTTCATTATGCCCTCCTTGCAACAGCATGGATGCGCTGTACTCACTGGACAGCGCTCCATGATGCAAGTAATGACAGATATGTCAGGAATCCTGATGTATCTGTCAGCGCTAAAGTCACGCATTGCTGCAGTTGTGTCGAAACCATAATGCAACTCCAGCAATGCATGGGGCCACCCTATCCCTATGGCACTGCCTCACCCTCACGCCTGTTATTAGGCAGGCGGAAGGTACTGACCAGTGCCGTTCATGAGGGGTGCCTGAATGTCGGCGATGTTGGAGATCCATCAGTGATGGTTGCGTGCTGCGATGTCATCATTTGGAAGCATTGGTGGAGTGTTGGTGCGGAGGCAGTTGACCAGACGTTCTGCGGTGGCCTTGATCCAGCTGCGACGGAGTGTGATGACGGCGCTGGCGTCCTGTGGGTAAGGTGAAGACATCATTCATCCAATGATGGTAGTGCCAGGAGAGTCCAATGTTGTGGCTGTAGTTGAAGTACACGCTGGCAGAGGTAACGTGCTCAACTGTGTGTCCTGCTATGTGGCCTGTTGAGGTGACTTGCTGCTTGCGTCTGATGTCGGTGACAGGACGTGGTGGTGCTCTGGTCACTGGGGTTGCCCAGGTGGAACTTGAGTTCACCGAGTTGGATGTCATCGTTAGATGGATGACCCTGGGGTGCAATGATGTCTACAATGGGATTGTAGAATGGGGGGCCATGGCCCAGGGGGCCTGCAAATGAGGGTCCAGATCTGGGAGTTGCGTGGTCCATGGTCACCCTTGGCAAATTAGAGTGCGTGGTCAATTGGAGTGTGGCTTTGTAGGTGACCGCAATGCCTCCTCCTTGATGGTCGGGGTGCTCCTTGCGGGTAATACTGCATCCGTCATGGCAAAGGCTAGTCTGTTATGAAGCAGAGGTTTATCCTGGCAGGCGTGGTGGGATCCAGGGTTGATGGCGAGGACGGTCCTGGCGTCGTAGCGGTGGAGTGTCCAAGAGGAATGCACCTTGGTGCTGAGCATGGTCCAGGGGCAGATGGACGCAAACGGCGTAGCCTATGTGTTGCCTTTGTCACAGGAGATGACCATTACAATGCAGGCAGTACATCGTTAACAACGCAACTCTGACAACGAGGGTCCCTTAACATCGCATTTGATTACAACGCATTGTGAGGTCAGTAATGGGGTAATTTAAACCTTTTCAGGTGTGTATGTGTTTTGGATGTAAAAAATTTAAATTGGATTATTTCTTGGGGTAGATTATGAAAAATGGGTTGTTTTTTGTGATAAAATATGGAAAATGGTGTGTTTTGGGGTGAAAATATGAAAAATGGGGTGTTTTTGGGGCTAAATGTTGCAAATTTTTGGTGTTTTTGGGGGGGTCAAATCTATAAAACCTTGGGTGTGTTTTGTGCCAAAATAAAGAAAAATTTGGGGGGTGCATTTGTTTCAAATGTGATCTATTGGGTGTCTTTTGGGGGTTCAGAAAGGAATTCCAGGGTTCAGGGTTGGGTTTGTGGTGCAAAGGTTATTGTTGGGTTGCACTCACTGTAGTGGGAATAGTGATCTTCATGTCTCTGCTATGCAACACCTACTCTACTGTTGCAATGTGCCTAGTACTAGTATGTATTGGATTGGAATGCGATGTTGGCACACGAGTGGTATGCCCTCTGTGCATGGGTGCACAGCGGGGGGTGTCTGGACAGCTGTGAGGTGGTAAATGCAGTAAAGAACACTGGATGGTGTGTGGACATGGGGATGTGTGTGAGCGTGTGTTGTTAAAAATGTATTGAGGGAAGTCTTACCTCTAAGCCGTGTCCCATGTCTTTGTAGCTCCTGCTCTCCTGCATCCAGGAAAAGGAAGTAGGCAGCCAGGCTCCTTCTCCTGAGTCAATTACAATGCTGTGATGCGGCGGTGGGATTGTTAATTGGCAACGGGACAAGTCATGAAGCCAGGGGTTGGGAGGGGTGGGCATGTTCTCTGTAAAGCAGCCTGCATTGCGAACAGAGAAGTGCACATGTCTGCACTGGGCCGCCTGAGTGGGCTGACCAAACAGTGATTGCGCACTTGAGTGTGCATGCCAAACCGCTTATTCCCTGCTCCGTGTTTGGGGCAGTCCTACCCACCCGCCCACACCTGAGGGTACATAGCATGATCACATCAGTTAATTATCCCTTGTTTTTCCCTTTTTAACTGTTTTTTTGGCTTCTCTGAGGGCGCACTTACCACTTCCCACCGCTGCTGCCCCTGCGACCCCGCACCCCTGTCCTCGCACATTCCTTCCTCCTAGCTGATCGTTCCTCCACCCTCCCCTACTTCATGGCGGACGCTGCGCGATTGCGCAGCGGACACGCACCGCTGGTGCGCAGAAGGCACGCCGAAGACAAGCCCGTCTGCACACGTCTGCGAACCAACCGCAATCAGCGCCAGCAAGCCTGGATCACAGGCCACCCATTGCTACAGCACAGCCATTCTCCACGCACTCAACCCGGGAAAGTCAGAAACTGTCAACAGGCCTCGGCAAACATGACCCACGGCCAGTTCTCCTGCCTCCGCTGCCGCCAGAGCTTAACCACCACCCCGGCATCCAACACAGCCGACGCCAGCACCAGCGACACTCTAGAATGCATCCTCCTAAACAGGGGGTCCGTGCACAAACACGCTGTGGAAATCTGGAACCTACTCGACTCTCTCTCTCTCGCCCAACATCGCCGTCTTCACGGAGGCCTTGAACAATGCCTCCTCTGCCCCCGACATCAACACCGCCATCCCGGACGGATACAAGATCCAGAGGAAGGGCCGCACCAACCACCTGGGAGGGTGCCTCGCCATTGCCCACAAGAGCAGCCTCTGCCTCACCACCTCCACCAAAACCTTCCCCTCCTCTGAACACCTGCACTTCCAGATCCAGACCAGCCACAACTCCACACTCCGAGGAACCCTCATCTACAGACACTCCAGGCCCGAACACACCAGCCAGCCCACCATCTCCACCTGGACGCCAGTCACAGCCGAAGACACAGCCTCAACCATGAAAGGCATCCACTCGTGGGCCCCCACCAACCCATGCCCTTCCACATCTACCACAGAGCCGCGGCTGCCATCACACACAAACTGCAACGCACCATCAACACCACCTTCAAAACAGGCACCTACCCAGACGACTGAAAGTGTGCAGAAGTCTGGCCCCTTCTCAAAAAGACCACAGCTGACCGCACCGGCCTCAAGAACTACTGGTCCATCTTACTCCTCCCCTTCACGGCCAAAGTTGCAGAGTAAACAGTCACCAGGGAACTGACATGATTCATTGATGACAACTCCATCCTCGACCCGTCCCAATCCGGATTGCGAACCAACCACAGCAACAAGGCTGTCCTACTCGCCACCACAGATGACATCTGCACACTCCTGGACTAAGGCCACTCAGCAGCCCTAATCATACTCGACCTTTCAGCGGCCTTCGACACCGTCTCCCACCACACACTAGTCACCAGACTACATGACGCCGGCATACAAGGAACAGCCCTTGACTGGATCCGATCATTAGTCCCCAGAAGAAGCCAAAGGATCAGACTGCCAACCTTCCTCTCCGATCCCACGTAAATCACCTGCAGAGTCCCAGAGGGTTCATCTCTGAGCCCGACCCTCTTCAACATCTACATGGCACCCTCGACGCCATCGTCCGACAACACAGCCTCAACATTGTATCCTACGCTGATGACACCCATCTCATCCTCTCCCTCACCAAAGACCCCACCACCACCAGACTCAACTTCCAGAAAGGTATGCAGGACGTCGCAATCTAGATGACCAACAACTGCCTGAACCTCAACGCCGAGAAGACAGAAGTCCTTGTCCTTGTAACCACACCTTTAGCACCTGTTGCCCTTCACCCTCAGATGCTCACCTACCCCCTCAGACCACACCAGAAACCTCAGCATCGTAATAAACCCATCCCTCACCATGAACAGACAGGTCTACACCGTCACCTCCAGCTGCTTCAACACCCTCTGCATCCTCCGCAAGACCTTCAAATGGATACCCCCAGAGTCAAGGAGGACAGTCACCCATGCACTCATCACCAGCAGACTGGACTATGGAAATGCACTCTATGCTGCCATTTACAAGTCCCTACTCCGCAAACTACCGACATTACAGTACACCGCCGCCAGACTCGTCCTCGGCATCCCCCGGCATTAACACATCAGCCAACACCTACGTAGACTCCACAGTCTCCTCGTGGTGAAAAGAGTCACCTTCAAAATCATCACTCACGCCTACAAATGCCTACACAACACGTAACCAAATATCTCTACGACAGAATCAACTTCCACGTACACAAATGAGACATCCGATCTTCCAACCTCGCACTGTCCGAACCCCAGCGCATCCACAGAGCCAGAGCAGGCGAAATATCCTTCTCCCACATTGCATCCAATACCTGGAACGAGCTACCGGTAGACATCAGAGGTGCCCCCTTTCCCTGAACACCTTCAGGAAGACCCTCAAGACCGGCTCTTCGGCTAACAGATCTGTGGCCCCCCCCACCCCTCAGTGCCTTGAGACCCTCACGGGTGAGTGGCGCACTTACAATTCCCCTGAGAATTTGATTGATTGAGTTATCATCATGTGATGATTGTTCCTCCTCTGCACTGCTTGAGGTGGTGGGGCAACGCTCTTCCAACATAGCGGTAGAGCCGCTACTGGGGGTGCGTCATCTACGTGTGATAGGCATGAGCGACTCACCCCAGCCCTCCTGCCCTACGCGTCCCACCTTCTCCTTTCTTGGACATTGATTCCGTTGCGCAATTCACTGCCCTCTCTCCAAATCTGTGACTCAGCCAGCAGGAGCCTGAGCCAGGTGTGATTTCACTGGGCTGGGTACAGCAGTCACCACGTAGTCCGCTGGTAGACCACCCAATGCAGTTGATGCAGCAGGGTTCCCTTAGGCGTGTAGTTGCAGCGCTCAGACCACACAAGTTCAGCATTGCACAAGGGCCTCACCCTCCAAAGGGTCCGGCCAGCCCAACATCATCCGTCCTGTGATGCCTGGAGAGGGCACCCACCGTTGGTAATCCCCTCCGTGCACCCCGGTGTAGTGGTGGATCATAGTATGCGAAGCGGACCTCACTACATTGGTGCACAGGATCACCTCTACGGCCTCTACCATTGACTGCACCAAGGTGCGCAGTACGGGCTTCTCACACAGGTCAGCTGCGTGCCTCCATGCGACCTGCCAGACTTCACCACCAGGTACGGGCGATGGGCACACATCAGTGTCTCCCGCCACGGCTCATCGACTGCACAGCTACTCCACATCCCACTAAAGCCACAGACGCAGGTCCAGCGAGTGATCCAGGAACCAGATGCATGTCCAATGAGGGATCCAGGAACCAGACGCAGGTCCAGCATGGGATCAAGGAACCAGATGCAGCTCCAGTGATGGATCCAGGAACCAGACGCAGGTCCAGCAAGGGATCCAGGAGCCAGATGCAGGTTCAGCGAGGGTTTCAGGAACCTGATGCAGGTCCTGCGTGGGAACCAGGATCTCATCCTGGTCAACCGGGATATTGGGTGACTTGAGG
Organism: Triturus cristatus; assembly: GCF_964204655.1. NCBI lineage: Eukaryota > Metazoa > Chordata > Amphibia > Caudata > Salamandridae > Triturus > Triturus cristatus. The sequence goes on from NC_140582.1 coordinate 946,900,533, forward strand.
GGGTTGTTGATGTGTGCTGCACTATGACCTGGCTTCTCATATTTGCATTTTTTCTTTTTTTGTGTGCCTCTTTTATATTGGAGGTGGACAGATAGGCTAAGTCCAAACTTGCGGGTTAGCGTGCCTTTTTCTATCACTTAGGGCTTATCGCTGGATTCCACCCACTATCATCGCTATCATTAACGCCATTGCGCTAATGTTAGCTGCAGTTTTTGCCGCTGATCCCTGAAGCTATCGCCTGTTAGCAAAACGTTACTAATACGTCGCTAGCAGAGCAATAACTTGCAGGAATCGACGGCGATAGGAAAACTATCTCTAACCTAGGTTAGCGATAGTTATCGCCATTTCTTGGTAATGTGCCCCTATATCTGTTCAGCGTAACTGAAAAGGGACTGGCAAAATAAATTGCAGGTGCAATAGGCATTGCAAGAACACTGACACAACCAAAAGATAAATTGCAGGAAAGGAGAGATGCCTGTTTCTTCAGCCAAAAGTGATAGGGACTTTCTTATTCCATGATAGAGCAAGGATTAGCACTAGAAGCACAAATCAGTAATTATGTTTGTACTTTCTGCTCTAGCTGTGTTGAATATTTGTAGGAGTGAGGCCCTATTTAGCTACCTTGAACACTTTTTTGTAGAACCTTCTTAATTGTGTGCCGGTTTGGGAAAATGCTGAAATGTCTCTCCTGTTTGTTAAATCACCATCAGACAAGTTTGCAAGAGATGAGTCTATGCTTTTTTCCGAAAGTAGATTTTTTTAATCCCTAGCAGAGAAACTAGCCAACTGGAACAATGAGAAAATGCCTAAAGTGGGTGGAGATTTTCACCTATTTCCAAAACCACAAGTGTATGTTTAAGAACACTGGACTTATGGTTCAGTTTGAACTGTGTCTGAATGGAATGCCGGTGCTAGAGGGAGAAATGGTTCTATTATGAACAGTATACGGACTTTTGAGAAACTCTGAAAATGTTGTTGACCACGAAAGTCAGGTTGCAGTGATTTTCATAATCGGATGCTGCAAAACAAAAGGTTGCTGAGCCACATGCATTAAGTACTATTTTATGCAAGAGCATACCCCATCCATCATTTCAGCAGTGTTTGACTTTGGTTCTGTGTTATGCCTTTTAACCAGCTATACTTTTTAATATCAAGAAAGTAATTTCATTTGTTTTTCGGTTTAATGCAAAAAGATTGTATTTCATTTACTAGTGTTGAGATGAGAAGTATTTCATGACGAAGAGTATTCTGACTAAAGTATAAACAGTGGTACCTGACTTTGATTTTCTAAATAACATTACAAAATCACATACGTAGAGTTTGAAGGTGATATGTGTGGTCAATGACTCTTCCAGGCAAAACTGGTTGAAATAGAAAGAACTAAGGAGCCAATAAAATACCTCAGATTGCTACTTTTTCTATTGCGTATGTATTTGTTCTTTCCAGTTGCAAAAGTCCATAATGCACATATAATCTGGAATATATATTCATATCAGCAAATGAAAGTTACATTCTCCATCACTATAATAGGTATATACAGCTTTTCCTTTCATGAGAATTCGAATTTTAATATTTTTACAATAGAATGTGTAATTTTAAAGGCCCAATGTCCTCAATGTAGAACAGTCCTTGTTGACATTTTATAATTTGAGGTACACTTATGAGTCATAACCCCTAAACATAATCTTACATCATATTCATTAATATAACTATAAAAGATGATAATATATCTTTCTTTATTGTCATAACATTTAAATATCTGTCCAAAGGTTATTTTGTGTGCAAGCGCCTATCATCATACTTAAGCTCGTCCTTTGTAACATATCAATTGTAATTCAATAGAAGAGGTGATGGTTAAAGGGGCCTCATTCTCTTTAAAGGTTCCAATAATATGCACAATTCCATTTAAATCAACAAAAGTTTCATAACGCTGCCGAAATGTTATGATAGTTTTCTGTACTGATCTAAATCTTAATCTGAATCTAAGGCTCTAATATATCCATAATTTTTTGAAATGACATGCTTGTTCCTGAACAACTGAAAATTGCATGTAGTCTCAACGAGGAGTACTGTTCTGACTCAGTAAAACCAGTAGTGCATGTCAACCTCTTTATCAAGGCCTTGTCTCACTGTCTCTAGAGGTAACATTGCTTTGCTCTCCTTTCTTTGAGTTTATGAGCAGTCCACAGTGGTAATACGTGTTTGCTGGGCCCGTAACAATCAAATGTTTTACTGTTTACAAAAGATTACCACATTCAGTGCTTCAGTGTTTACAACTGATTAACACACCACTTTACCTTTCAGCTCTCTTAAGGCAAAAGCTACAATGTATTCCTTGTCATCTACACCGTCTGTAAGAGTAACACGCCATACGTTACTGCAGCTTGAAGAACACTCCCTTACCAATCAACCTCCCGTGTTTCTTCCTGATTTGCTAACACAGTTTGGAAGATACCTATCTGGCCAGCCTAGTTGGTAAGTCAGTTTTGGGTTAATATTAAGATAAGAGTCGAGGTTATACCTTCATTAATATTCCTCTGTGGTTGCAGCTGAGCAAGCACAGCACAGTAGGACAGACTATGTTTTGTGGGGTTCCGCATGTAGGTCCTGTCTCAGCAGATCGAACCTTCTTATCTCCTTACCCCGTTTTTATTTACACTACATGGGGGCAGATTTATAACGGACTTGCGCCACTTTTACGCCGCCGTTGCGTCACTTTTGTGACGCAGCGGCGGCGTAAACCCTGCGCCATGTTGCGCCCCATTTACAACGTGACGCATCTAGGGAGATGCGTCACGTTGTAAAGCTTGCGCCACATGTGGGCGTACCTGCACAGGGGGGGAGAGTTCCGGCGCAGGAACGCCTCCGAAAAGTGGCTGAGTGAAATCTACAAGATTTCACTCAGTCACTTTTCCGGCCATGCTGTGTCAAAACCCTGCGCCTGCTTGAAGCAGGCGTAAGGATTGACGCAGCATTGTAACGATAGGGCACCCCCGAGCCTTGCTGGAGCTGCGTCGTGCTTGCGACGCAACTCCAGCAATGCGCCAACCTTCCGCCATCAGATGCGTCACGCATCTGTTTATCCTTGCGCCACGATGCGCTGCATTGTAAATGCGGCGCATCTATTGTGGCGCAAGGGTAAACTTTCATGACGCATCTTCCCCGGCGCATCCATGCTGATTTGCAGGGATGCGCCAGGGAACATAAATCTGCCCCATGGTCTTTAGTAATGATATGGGAAGCAGATTTATTTCGTTAGCCCTTCTCCCTGCATGGCAGGTAATCTTGGGCTGCAGACATAAATGGGATTGTCACCCGAGTCTAACAATTCCGGTGGTCTTGCGATATCATGTGAGTTTGTGATACCTCGTTGACTTAAAAAGAGAGCCATGCATGGAAGCAAGATTGTTGTGCCTAACAATGGAGCATCACAAGTTCATGCAAAAGTGTAATAATTGCACATGAGATGCTTCCCCTAACAACAGTTCTCCTGTACCAGAGAAGCCGGAGTGACAGGCTTAGATTTGCCTACTTCTATTTCTTCACTGTAGCACTTGCCTAATGAAGCTGCCTGCTACTGCCTTGCAGGCAAAACAGATGAGGTGCTCTGAGTTCTATGAAGTAAAGCCCGATGTCTTTGTGAAAGAGGATGTAAAAGGACGTAGTGGACAGGGTGAAGACCTTTATGAGCTAATTCAGCATCTGCACGGTAAGCTATGCTTTCACAGCCTGCGCGCTATAGGAAAGAGGGGATTTAAAAAATATATAATATTGAAGAAAATAACCATAATGTCTACATGATGAATAGAGAATGGCAAGCTGTTGATCGTTTAATTTGTCCTCATTTTGTATCAAAGCTCTTCCCATAGGAGCATTTCAAAGTTGAAGTTCCCTTTGTTGTTAAGGATAACTCCCTCATAGCAAGGCTTCATCACAGGGACCCATTATTTAAGTGGATGCTACCTCTGGAGAAGTGGTAGGCAAAAAGATGAACATGGGAGGAAAATGTGCCTATTCAAAGTTTGCTATTTACATGAATGCATATTCAATGTATACAGTGCAATCCTTGTTAACAGATTTCCAGAATCTTATTGCAACAGGGTGCTGATTGCTCCTCTATGTTCACCTTTTTCAAGCAACAAGTCAGATTTGTATCCAACATATTATTTGGCTATCTATGCACAACTGTCTTTCTTACACAAATGTGAATGTGATCCTGGAAGACAGACAACTCCAAAAATAACTTATTAATTCTTATCATATTCAAAGGAACAAAGCTTTTTGGATCAATACTGGAAGATCTTATTATAAAGTCGGCAGAAGACCAATACATAATTGACAAGATGTTCAGGAAGTCTGTAGAGGTGTATGGGCTCCCTATAAATTGGCTGAAACACCATCTGACTCTAAGGATCTTCAATATATTGGGCTGACATTCAGAACAGGCATTGGTCATGCATTTCTGCTCGCCCTGAGGAATCTGATTATTTATTTAAAATCTCCACTAGTTCGGATGGGGCCATCAGCCTGGAACTGGGTGACGGTATAGGACAAGTTGGCAGCCTGTCTCTTTCAGGTTCCCTGGGCAAAGTCTTCAGATTCAGCTGCTCAGACATTTCTGTGCTACTGGAATCACTTCTTAACAAACTAGTTTTGGGGCCTGATAGGACATAAAGTATATAAACATAATATACAACGAGATGTCGATTTAAGAGAATGAATTGGAAAATTACAAGTTGCACACAATAGACAAGGACACATGTGAAAGAGACAAAAGTAGCCGAAAGCACCGTAAAAAGAGTGTTTTTAAACAATATAGCGATACAAATGCATTTCCACTAATACATATAAAAAGGGGGTGTTTTAATGCTTTACATGAAGTGGCCTAGTGCGATTGAAATGCTTTTGATGTTAATCCATTACACAGAAACATAGGTGTTATAGCTTGTAAACAAAGAGATATGAGCCTAAAACTTTGTAGACTAATACTAGAGATAATATACTTTATGAAAATTGTAAAACGATTTTATTTCTCTTAAACTTTATGAGAAGTAGTGAATTTTGTAGACGAAGGATATTCTTAATGAGAACTAGTGTCATGTTATAATATTTTGTGAATATTAAATGTAATTTCTTGTGGTTACTATGATTTGATTAATTTCACAATGCTTTAGAATGAATAAAGTGAAGAATATGTAAACTCATCTTAAGGGCTTCTTGTCGAGACATGTTTCTATTATTGGCCTTTTCACAATTTTAACAATGGCTTAGTAATTTACTATATTGTTGCATTCCATGCACTGCAATTGTACATTCATTTACTTTTCTGAAAAGTATTCCCATGGGGTTTGCAAGACTGAGAACCATGATTTCTGCTGTCCTGTGTATTGCTATTATGTTTCTTTTCCCTATCAATAACTGGTGTGGACTTGTGAATCTCTTGGTTCTCATGACAAGCATGTTAAACCATGTTGATTTTGCGACCATCTAGGTGAGTTAATGTTCTTCCTAAACACGTGGTGGTCTTTTCGATGGTGATGTGATGCCACATCGTTCAGACATTATAGCATGATCTTATGAAATAAGAAACCTCAAATGAGGGGGGACGCACTCAATTCCTTTTGCTGTGCAACTCACTCAAATAATTTTTCTTAGAGACCACTTCTTTTGATTCGTTCCCCTATTGACAATGATTCCGTTTAAAAGGAACTGTGTGATGCCGGCATCATTGTTGCCCTGACTGATTTTGGAGGTATGAAAACTATCCTTTGGTTTCGGAATATCTGTTGATGCTATGTTCAGTAGCAGTTGAACTGGGATCTTTTTTTGCAGAACCAGAATTTTTGTGTTATTGCTTAAAGCTTAATGCTCAATGAACTGGCCCTTTGAGAATTTTAACTTTTACTTTCCCCTCACCTGATAGTATAATACTGTTAGTTCGGAGAAACATCCTTCTGCCTTATGGGTAGCAGGATTTCGTAACTCTTACATTCAGATTGTAGAAAATGCGTCTCTTGAAGCAAGAGGATCCTTGCAGGGCTATCTTTAAGGTATTGCATGACCAACTGCTGCCTTCTCTTAACTCTTAGTCCATTCACATTCCAACATGGAGCCTCCGGGCATCCATCTCCCCTGGGGGTAGATCTATCCTCCATCAATCTCCTGAACCCTCCCCTTGCTGCATCTACGAGAAGATGTTAAATCATATGAGGTCACTATTATGTTTTTTTTTTTAAATCCCAATGCTCGCCACCTACACACGTGCCCCAGTCCCCCACCCTCCCACCCCTCCCCTGGGAACCCTCCCTGGCTACTCATTGGCAATTGACAGTTGCCACTTTGAGCCGCAACTCACTGACCTACAAAAAAATACAATTCATTGTCACTTATAACTGGACTTCCTCAAGTGCTTTAAATAGAGCCCACTAACTAAGATTTATTAAGTCTCAAAAAACTATCTACTTCCTCAGGGGATCTAAAGTTGTATATCTTATTAGCCCACATGACTTTCAAGAAGGCAGGAAATCTTAATTGTACTTGAGCACCAAACTCTCTCAGCGAGTCCATCCGCTTACCCATTTCCCACCTTATATCCTCTGTAATACGGGATATGTCTGATCTTACTCTAAAGGATGTGTCTTGAAGTTTTAAAGCCTGAACTGGTCCATGATACGGAGAAGGAAGGTCTTCTAGGGAGGGTTGAAGATCTCCAGTTGAAGTTTAGACTTAAAACGGAAGAGGTTATGCTCCAGAAGTGGGAAGCAAGTAAAATGAGGGATTTTGATCAAGGCGAGAACTGTTGTAAACCTTTCACTATGAAGTGTAGAGTAGACAGGTCAAATAGCTATATAAGTAAGATCAAAGTGGGTGACCAGGTTATGGAGGACAAAGGTAATATTGAAAATGCTTTCATGGAATTCTTTCAAGATTTTAAATAATGAGGATCTATCGGCTGAGGAGGAGGTCATATACTATTGGTTTACTGGGAAACAGCTTCCTAAGCTGAACCTGGACAGTCAAAAAACACTTACCAAAGATATAACTGGGAGCGAGTTACTTGATATCTTAAATAAAGTAAAGAAAGGGAAATCTGCTGGAAACGATGCGATTCCATCGGAGGTCTATGTCTTAATGTCCGAGGAAATTTTTCCGGTCTGGCTGAAATTGTTTAATGAAATTCTTAGAGGTGCCTCCCCCTTACCTGAGTCTTGGAGTGATGCCGTTATTACACTGATATTGAAACCAGGGAAGGACCCTACTCAGTGTCCATTTTATAGGCCGATCTCCCTGCTAAACTGTGACTATAGGATCTTTGCAGGGATTTTGAATGCTCGGCTTTGCAAGATCATGAGTTCGATAGTTCATGAAGATCAGAACGGATTCCTTCCAGGTAGGCAGATGCTGGATTTGGTGCACACCTTAATTGGCGTGGTTGACTTGGCAACTGCACAGAACGCCCCCATCTCAATCATTTCTGTCAATGCAGCAAAAGCCTTTGATCGAGTCAACTGGCATTATTTGAATAGGGCCTTGAAGGCTTTTGGCTTCGGTGATATTTTAAGGGGTGGTTCTCTGGAAAATCTGTAAAGCTCCCCGGGCACAGATCTTGGTTACTGGTTGCCTCACTGCAGCGATCTCAATAGAGCGTGGTACCAGGCAGGGGTGCCCACTGTCTCCTATTCTTTTTGATCTGTATATTGAGCCTCGGGAGTTTAAGGCAGAACGAAAAAGATCTCTCCATTTGCTGTAAACAGGTTTACGAGGAAATTAGCATTATATGCTGACGATTTGATCTTAGTATCATCAAATGTTAATGCTGCCCTAGCTGAGTTACTTGAGGAAGTGGAGACTTTCGGGAGGTTATCTGGCTACAAAGTTAATAACGATAAAACTGAGATCATGGCCTGGAACATCGCTGGTCAAGAAGTGAGGCTATCCAAGGAACTAAGATACCTTGGAACAATATTAACTCAAGATCTTGTAGATCTTCCTAAAATTAATCTAGAGAGAGTCTCAAAGGAGGTGGATGTTTTACTGAAATGGTTGCAGAAAATCCCGCTATCCCTTTATGGCCGGGTTAACCTGGTCAAAATGTGTGTCCTCCCCAAATATGCTTACCTTTTTAACAATATACCCCTCGAGTTTAATAAAGCTGGGCTACTTAAAATACAGGGCAAGATCTTCTCATTTATTTGGGCAGGCAAAGGGATCAGTTCGTCTTGGAAGAAACTAAGGCATAAACTCCCACAGGGGGGTATGAGTCTACCGGATTTCCAGTTGTACTGTTGGGCGTATCAATTAAAAAATTGCAGGATGCTACTCCTTAGCCCAGATACTTCTCTGATTTGTAGTGTGTTAACAGCTATGTTGAAGGATTGTGGGGAGGTAGGATTTATGTATAAATTTGGTGCCCCTAAATTCTACAAAAAGATCGGCTGAAGATACTGTTTGCGGCGGCCAAATTATGGTCGGACTGTCGGGCCTGTATGGGATTGTCCTATTATAGTGAATTGGCTCCTGTTTAGGACTCCCCAGGGACTCCAGAGTGTTTTCTGGATGCACTGGCTCTACCTTTAAAGGGCACTGGTGTTACTTTCTGGAAAGATGTAGTGGCTGGCAATGCATGTTTTACCTGGGACTTCTGGAGCAATCTCACTAAAGGAGCTCTCTCCAGATTTAAGTTCTACCAAATTTCATCTTGGTGTAAGAGCCTATTTTGGCCATCATCAGAGGAAAACTTCATGGAAGATGAGTTACTAGACCTGACTCCAAAAACGAAGGAAGTAGCACTCTGGTACAATCACCTTCTGGCTGCAGCAGATAAGAAACTGGAGCATCCACACCTAATCTGGGAGAAGAGCTTCCCGAGCGTGGAGCTGAAACATCTTTGGCAAGTATCTGTAGACACACTTTACCAGGTGATTAAATCTGTTTCCCTAAGAAGAAACCACTTCTTTACGCTTCACAGGATATATTGGTCCCCTCTCAAACTTTCTAAAATAAAGGGCTGTGGAGAAGTAAGATGTACGAGATGTGGTGCCCAGATGGCAGACGATATCCATGAGTTTGTATCCTATCCATCGATTCAAGAATTCTGGGGCAAAGTGGGCAAGACTCTGACCGATGCCCTGGGCATTGAGATTGAGGTAAGCCCCACTCTTATTTTGTTTGGTACGGTTTTGACACCTGAAGGGGAGCTGGGTTGCACAGGGGCACAGAATAAATTAGTGTTTTATTAGGTCCTCCTGGCTAGGAGGGACGTCTGTAAGTTATGGCATCAGGTGGCGCCCCCAACATGGAGTATTTGGTGGAACTCAGTGAGATACTACTGAGACCTAGATCAGAAAGTTAATGTATATAGAGTGAGAACAGAACTAGGGCTATTTTGGAATTTGTTAGACTATTTAGATCCTGATTAAGCTATTCTATACGGTCCAGTGATTAAACCTCTTGGTCAACTCACAATGTGTACTGCGGGTGGTTCTCGTAAGAACATTAGCTGAGTTTGGAACCCCAAGTTATAAGCAACAGGGGAGGATCATGGCTACGGAGGTCATATGAGGACAAAAAAAAGACAATGTTTTACTCTAAATGTAGAGGGGCCCAGTGCAGTTAGAGTAGACTGAGATTGTGGCTCAGTGCAGTTAGAATAGACTGAGAGTGCATTATTTGAATGCCAACTGGCCCATTAATTATACAGATTTGTGAGGATCTCCAGTGGTGGCTTATTCTGAGGAATCTAGACAGGGAAACATTATTTCTCCTCCTCTTCCCTTAATTCTAACAAAGGATGCAAGTAGCTGAGGTTGTGGAGCAACTAAGGGAGATGATCAGCACATGATCTTTGGAATCAGATGGGCGTACATAATTATTCCAAATGAAAGGGGTTTAGAGCCATTTTCTGTACTCTGTTGGAGTTTGCCCCTCTTCATTGGAGTAATTCAGAAGAACAATCTGGGAGCCAGGGTTTATGACAATAACCAAGGAGTGTTTTGGGTGCTAAGCCTGGCAGCCATAGCTCAGCAATTGGGATTTGGGCAGAGTACATCTTACATTATGGTGGACCTGGCCCTCTCTGAAGGGTCACCTCAGATATTTGCCTACCTTTGCTGACTCCATTTTTGTTGACTTTTAGTGCACTTCCTCCTTGTAACCAGTGGTAAAGTGCTTGTGCTCTCCCCTTTAAACATGGTAAAATTGACCCACACTTGATTGGCAAGTGTCATTTATTTATAAGTCCCTAGTAAATGGTATTACATGCACCTAGGGTCTACACATTACATGCTACTATTGGCCAGCAGCACTCATTGTGGCATCCACCAAAGTAGCCCTGAAAAACATGTTGCAGACCTTCCACTGCAGCCTGTAGTGCGTTTTTTCAAAAACCACTCTTTATTCAGTTTTGTGTCATCAAAACAAACAACTACACAGCACAGTTAACATTGGGTACAATAGAACGTAAACATTGTTCAGGACCTTTAGTTGCAATAACATAACAGTGTTCAGGAGACAAGTATCTAGGAACAGAATAATGACACAGCAAAGAAATACAAGCAGTGACAGTGCTATAAGAGATGACAATGCCTCCTCAAATCTGAGTCAGCACCGTCAGCACTCAAGCACTCAAGTGCGACCCATTATCCAAGTCATCCTGAAGCTTCTCATCTTTTCTACTGTGCTTCATGTGGAGCTGCTCCTCCAGTGACCACTCTGCCACATCCCTGTCCCAGAGGTCTATCGATGGGACACTCTGACGGAAATTGCCACCCACTGCTGGGCCAACACCAAAGCCTGCTTCAAGAACTTATAAGCCATTTCTGCCCCTTGATCCCAGAAATGTTCCCTTGCAGACATAACTGCACTGAAAGGGTACTCCGCAGTGCCGTGGTAAGCATAAATCTATTTACCACTATGACTCAGTAAACTCTCACAGGTGGGCTACCCCAGGCCATATGCAGAAAGTCTGCCCCCACAAAGCTGCAGCGTGGGAAAGTGTTGAAGCAACTCAGACAACTCAGTTTTACACTTTCATTACGACTTGTCAAAAAAAAACTTTTGCCAGGCTTTACACATTTCCTTTTTAATACTTATAGGTGACACCTAAGGTAGGCCTTAATGGTTTACAGGGCAGGGAGCTTAGTATTTAAAACGTAGGACCTGTGGGTTTATGTTTTGCATGCCCTGGCAGGGAAAAACTCCTGAAGTTGTTTTTCAGTTTTGAAAGGCTATCTCTCTCACAGACTAAAAATGGATGACCTTATTACACTTGATAAGGGATATATTCAGTTTGTGTTGGATAGATAAATGCTGTTTAAACTTAAATGAATTGTAATTTTAAAATTCTCAAAATGCCACTTTTAGAAAGTTGGCATTTTTCTGCCTAAATCAAATGTGCCTTTCTGTCAGTGTCCTGGGTCACATGACTGTGGATTGCTCTCCTGAGGTGCTTTGTGTATTCCTTCTAGACAAGAGACACTGTAGGCTGAGGTGTGGAGAAAGGGGTTTCTTCCTGACAGGATGGCTAGGGCAGAGTTGTGCCCTGCCTTGAATACATTTCAAAGGACTCTGCCTGTAGCACCCACAAAGGACCTGGCACCAGGCTTGCCCTTGCCTTTGTCATCCTAGAAAGTATAGAGTCATGATCAGGGAAAGGGGAAGAAGTGACCAGAATCAGTCTTGGAGGTAGGCCAGGGAATTCCCCAAAGGCTGGCACAATGCATACAAATGGCACCTTAAGAGCCTCTCATCAAAGCACTTCTGAACCAGGTAGAAACTTCAGAAGAATGACTGCCCTACTGTCTGAAAAAGGAGGACTGGGCCAGCTTGCCTTGTACCCAGGCTTCACAGAAATGACTCCAAGAGTCAATTGGATGACAAGGACACAAAAAGCTTCTAGAGGACTCCCGGTAACTGCCCAGCTGATCAGAACCACCTGGATCTGCCTGGACCTGTCTGATTTCTTTTGCTGGCCTCTGCTAGAGTGAGTCCTGATCACCAAGAGGTACCCCCAAGTCCTGGACCCTTGGCCGGTATCAGAGTGTACTCCTCTTAAATAAAAGGTGAAGATTCAGAAGTTTTAGGCTCCCTGCGACTGCGAATTGTCCTCTTTGCATTAAGAAATGACCACCTGTGATGACTACCAACGCAAAGCTCCAGCGTGGGCTGCCCTTTGCACTGACAGTAACCGTCTGTAAAGCTCCAGAAATGACAGGCCCTTCGTGCTACAACAGGGACTGTCCATGACGCCCAACCTGCTAACTCATGGCGACAATGACCTTCATGCGTCTCCCGCCAATGTGAACATCAACTCCTCACACAGACTTGAGAAGATAACTCCTCAGCGAGATGAACCTGGTCCCTGTATCCATCCTGTGCTCCCATGTTGTTGGCCTGAACTTGTCCTTTTTTCAGGTCCGGTGCAACCAAATAAGCCCGTCTGGTGATTTATGACTATTTTCACCTAAAATCTTAAAAAATCATACCTCTGGTTGTACGGATTGGATGTTTGCTGTTTTGGAGTCATTTAATTTAGTAAAAATTACTTTTTTTGGTAAATTGTTGTTGGATTTTTCTTCTGCTGTATTTTCACTTCATTAATGTTTGTTGCTGCATCCATACTTTACACATTGCTTTTAATTAAGCCTGGCTGCTTTTGTACCAAGCTACCAGAGCATTAAGGGCCGGTTTATTTACTAACTTTTGTGGTTCAGCCTGAGAGGGATTGTGTTTATTATTTGAGTGGGACTTCATCCCCTCTCAACTAATAGCCCAATTTCCAACATAAGCTTTTATGAGGAGGACAGAAAACAGGCATGTGATGATCTGAGCAGGATATTCCCATCTTCAATCTCTCTGCATTGATCTCCAGTTGTCTTTCAGAAAAAGGTGGAGAGGTGTAGCAGCCCCTTCTGGACTGGTTCATGCACTCACCTCAAATTGGGTTTTCTGCTTCCTCCCAAAAGCCTTGGAATTTGATGCTTTGGCCACAAGCGCTATTGTACACTTTTCCTCCAATCCCACTAATATCCAGGGTTCTTAAAAAACATAAGGGTGGACAAAGCAACAGTTTTGTTGCTAGTTCATTGTTGACCACGCCAACCTTGGTCCAATGTTGTTCTAATTAGCTATTCAGTTACATTGGACTTTTCCATTAATTTCCTCACTCCTTCAATTTTCAAATCTTCCTCAAGTCTGTTTCATGCAATTTTTGAGTTTGGCAGTCCGACCGCTGTAGGACCGCGTCTGCCCCGCCAGCAGCCCATGGCGCTGGCGGTCCAAATACCACCATGTTACGAGTTGGCCATGGGGCAGGCGGTGTGGAGGTAGGGGTCTTGCAGCAGTGGTGCGTACTTTTCACAAATATATTGTTGCCTGTGTGTGCATTTTGACTGCAGATGTGTCAGATGCACATATATGCATGATATATGTGGGAAAATCCATATACCCATTACCGGAGTTCAGCGCATAAGTGGGCAGTCCTGGAAATGGGTTTATGGTACGAAAAGGATTCACCTGTAGATCGCCACAAATAGGGTCATAATACTCAGCGTGAAGATCCTGCTTTGAAGGGGGGGACCTGGAGAAAGGGATCCAAGTCGGAATCTGCTTGGAATAATAAGAAAGGGTTGAGTATGCACTGCAAATCCTTTGTGACCGTCACCTTGAAGCAGGTGGTTGGATGGCCATTGTCCGCTCGTGGAACAGGTAACTCATAATACGGATGGCAGTGCAGCTCCCCTGTACCGCTCTATAGCAGCTGCCTTTCCTTGCAACTCTAAATATGGTGGTCAGACCGACAAGCTCACCGCGCTCGGACTGCCAACGCTGACCGCCAAACTCGTAATAAGGCCCTTGGTACTTTCTCACTTTCATCTTGTACATATCAAAAATGTATGTCTTTCAAAAGTGAAAGAGTTCATGGCAGGTATTACAAAATGCATCTGTGAAGCTGTCAGAGCCCGGTGCCTTGTTGCGAGATATGTTAATTTCTAATTTCTTTTTCCTCAAATGTTTCTTCCAACTAAAACTGCATGTTGGAATCAATTGTGGTAAACCCGAAGTTTTCTAAGTTTGTGTCAATCAATACCTTATCACGTTCCTGTGTTCTGCAAAGGGCAGTATAGTTTTTGTGAAAGCATCTACTCTTGTCGGGATTAAGCCCATAAAGATGACCATCTCTGTCGTTTATGTCTTTAATATAGCTCGGCTCTGGAGTTTTCTAATTATATAGGGCTAATACTCAGTCTGCCTTCCCCTCTTTCTTAGTCTTCTTGTTTAATGTTAAGCAATCTGCACACTGGAAAATATTGTCCCCAACAGCTGACAAACATAGTGACATGAGGAGTAAAATGAGAGGAAACCTGTCCACACTTACTGAGTACAGGAGTTTTAGAAGCAAGTCAACATGGTAGTCAGCTATAGAGATGCTGACAACGTCCCCATCACAGCTTCACAAGCTCGTCTCCAGCATAATATAGAAAATACCCCTACTGGAACTTAAATGTGTTTATTCTCTTATTCATCATCACCAAGTTCTCATGCGTGAGTTAATGTTTACAACTGCCAAACAGGTCTTATGTCATCAGGGCTCTTAGAATGCTCACCAATAGTTTCACACATTTGCTTGCTGACTGAGATTATTTTACTGTGTTTGGAAATGTCAATTATATTCCGACATTGCTTTTGAATTGTTTTTGCAGGCGTCTAAAGCATTTTCCTAATTTTTAAAATGATAACAATATGTGACCACAAAAATCTATTCGAATTCCTTCACATCATTAGTCGGACACATCCCTTTTTCTGCTAGAACAATACTTCCTAATTATTAGTCCTCTACCATTGTCTCTTCGCCCCAGTCACAAACACTACCAGTAATTCCTCTAATATTGATCAGCAGTGTTTTGAGCCCTGAATACATTCATGAGTAGCTCCTGGAGCAGCAAGAAAGAGCTCACTGTAGTAGGTCAAGCAGGAGCTATTTATAAACTAAATCACGCTTGACTGCAGAGGACGTGTAGAATTCCAGCCTCTGTCAGATACATTTAGCAGCTTCAAATGTCGTCTCATTAGACTTTATCTCCAATCTTGACCACACTAAATGGTATTAGAATTCCTGAATAAACTCTGGGAGAGCTGCCAGGACCACAGAGAATCAATACCAATCCTCTTCAACTGATCCTTGCTGCCCAGAGAGACAGGAGCCGCTTTGTTAAAAACTATGCACCATCCCTGTGAATATTTCGTAATGTGTGATTTATTTTACAGCATTTATTGCTGTTAAGTAAAGGAGTGTCTTTCTGACTTGTTGTGTGTGTTTCTTGGCGTCATTATGACTTTATAAAATCCATCTAGAGATTTGCTTTTTACTAAATCTGAGGGCCTGATTTGCAAGCTGCACTGTGTAGTATGTTTATTAGCACTTCACACAGGCTATGTGCGGAATTTGCACCTCATTAATTAAGTATGCATATGTGTGCGGAGTTCTCTGCCCCAACTGAAGAGTTGTCACACACAAATATACTTTTTAGCAGTAAATGTGGGTGGAAAACAGGGGTGTGGCTTCCTCCAAAGGTGGATGAGATTAGGGAGCAGTAAGAGGGGTTTATGGAGGAGCAGGGAGGGGTTTATCAAGGGACGTCACCCACCCACAAAAGAGTAAGCCAATTGCTATACTCCACACTCATCCAACGACTTTGCCAGATCGGACTCACAGACGATGCACTCAGATGGAGGGTGTCCTTCCTAACAGGATGTACTCAGAGAGTTCGCCTCCCCCCCTCCACCTTGCACCCCAAGCACACCCTCTGTAGAGTACCCCAAGGCTTATCACTCAGTCCCACCCTCTTCAACATCTACATGACACCACTCACAGTCATCGTCCGATCTCACAACATCTACATCATTTCTTACGCTGATGACACCCAACTCTTCCTCTCTCTCTCAGCGAACCCCACTCAGACAAAGACTAACTTTCACAATTGCATGAAGAACGTAGCGATATGGATGAGAGACAACTTCATCAAACTGAACACGGACAAGACCGAAGTCCTGATGTTTGGCTGACACAACATCCTCTGGAACAACGTCTTGTGGCCTAAGGAGCTCAGACCCACCCCACACCCGAAGACCACACCCGCAACCTTGGTATCATAATAGACAAGAACTTACCATGAAACAGCAAGTCAACACCTTCTTCACAGCCTGCTTCCACACAATCTGCATGCTCCCCATCAACACCAAGAAAACTGTGACACAAGCTGTCATCACCTGATGACTTGACTACAGCAACATACTCTATGTCGACATAACCTCTGAACTCTTGCAAAGACTCCTGACAATCCAGAACACAGCAGCTAGGCTGATCATTAACATGCTCAAGATGACATACATGACACAACACCTCAAAGACCTCTACTAGTTCCCCATACAGAAGAGCTGCCTTTACAAGCTCCTTACCCATGCCTACAAAGCCGTCTAAAACCTCGGGCCACACTACATGAACCACTGCGTGACCTTCCATCAACCACCTAGAAAACTTTGCTCCGCACACCTCGCCCTTGCACAGAGGATACATATCCATCATAGCAGCACAGACGGACACTCTTTCTCTTATCTCACCACCAAAGCCTGGAACACTCTCCCTCTACACCTTCACTCACCCACTTCAGGAAGAGACTCAAGACCTGGCTCTCTGGCTGAGACCTGCAGCACAGCACCTGGATACCCCTGGGGTGATAAGCTGCGCTATACAAATACTATTTGTATTGGATTGTGTATGACCCATCACATGTGAATCATCTTACATAGTAATCTGTACATAACTTTGGATCTTAAGCTGCATTTGACACTACAAAAATACATTCTTAGAGCATATTATATTGCTGACCAAATGCTTAGTTGGGAAATCTCTGCTGTGATATAGTGAATATTCTAGTCAACTCTCTTCGAATGGATTACTCCTTTGAGTGCCTAAATGAAGTTTGTAATGAAGTACTCTTACAAATCCATCTAGTTACTAACCCGGATCATTGGATTCAGCTTTACTCATTCTTATCAATAGAGACAGACCACTTTTACAAATGCATTGACTGTGTGGAGCTGTGCTTTTAGAACCTTAAATGTGACCACAAATCAATATCTGGTTATACCAAATGAGACAAAAGCCAAAGGTTGACACTAGGTTGAAGAACCTAACCACCTTTACAAAGGTGGAAAGAGTTTTCCATCCGTGTAAATTGACACTACCGTAAGTATGAAGTCATAATTTTACACAGTGCACTAGAATGGAAGATCACCTCAGTTAGGCTGACTTCTCACCCTTTTCACTAGCTCTAAACCCTTCCTCTGTTCCCTATCTCCATGAATCACCACTGGGGCTTGCCCCCTCTACAACGCTCTGTTGCTATCCAGCTAGGGTCACATACAAAAAGCATACATGTCCCTGATTATATTTCAGGTCCCAACGGTAATGAGACCCACCAGAATACTCCCAATAAATGACTTTTTAAAGATGTTAAGTAATCAACTAGTATGTGCCGAAGGTTTAGCTAAGGTAAGAAACATGATTTCGTACAGGCTAGGGGCTTGCAGGCATTGAGCCAATGCAGTGACATGAAGGACACTGCTAGAAATTATGATCCACCATGGTTTGATTGGGTAGAAGAGAGAGGCACATTGTAGTGAAGCATATGGCCCAATGACTGGAAAATTCAGTCATGTTTAAAAATGTTCTAAAATTATATCAGAGGGAGCATCTTAAGAGGAATTAGGGTCAAGGCACATTGTTCAGGACAACGACTGCCAAATTGTGTAATGCAAACAATACAAACAATCGTCGAAAAGCTATGTGCAAAGAACATAAATCATATAGTTGATACTCCCACTGTTGGTCAATTAGTTGATCTGGCACTTATGTAAGCCAGTGTAAGGAAATCACCACAGTTTATGTAGCAATGACTATCCTGCGCCTCCAGACATCTACAGCCATTGGGTTTGAAGGCTGGTCTTCAAATGATGTTAAGCTGAGTGATGTTTATTGGGTGCCCACAATGGTGGCATTGTTTTGTGAGATCCTTCAAACTCGAATCGTACCTGGGATCTAGGCCGATGCTTTACTCATAACCACAGAAAAGAAAGCCAATGTGACTCACACTTCGAAATAGCTATTACTGTCAGTGCTTTGTCCCCACACTGCAGTATTTTTTTAAAGTACTTTAAAACTGTTTATTGTAATTGGCACAATGCCGTACAATCGTTCTGAACACACAGACTGTATTCCATGCTTGGCTATTCAGACTGAACAATGCAGCTGACTTTGCTATTGATGGCTGATAAGGACTTTTACGGCGCAGAATGGTCATTGCATTTCCACCTATGTGTGTCTCTCTACTGCTTTTGACACTGAATCGGTGAAAACCCTGTAGAAAAAATGCTTCTTTTGCCAAATTTGTGATGATAGCACAGTATCAAAAACAACATAATTAAGTTATTAAAAGCTAACTTAAGAGCCACAAATATAAAAATGACCTTTTCTTCTTCACTTCTCGCATCCTAAATTATTTTATAATTTTTGTTCTCTTTCAATCAGCATTCAATTAGAAACTTTTAGTTAATCAGTTAGAGTAGTTCAGTTTAGGGTACATAATTTCAGAGAAATTATGCTATATGTTATGTTTATGACAAAACAATGATGATGTGAAAAGACAGTTACAAATTTATGAATGAACCTAAACACTCCAAGGAACTTTTGTTAAATTACATTGGATCTGCTTTTTTTCATTCTTTTTAGCATATGACGAAGTTGTAAATTGTTCTTTGTTTATAAACACTATTGTTCAATGATCTTTCTCTTTAGTATCGGGAAGCTGTTTTCCACTACAACTGAATCCACAATAGAGTACAACAATATAATGTTTTTTCCCATCATTAGCACAATATTGAATTATTTGAGGTTCACAGAGTGTTCATAACATCTTTCAGAGAATATAATTCAGTTGGAACAGGTTTAATGTCAAATTTTCAAATATAGGTAAAATATTAATATCCTTTAGAGTGAAAACAAGTGGGCATGCAATTGGGCATGCATTCTTTCTTACCATTTTGGAAACCTCATAGGCACCAGTGCCAGCAATGTGGTCAACCAGGAAAAGATACAAGATCTGCCAGCACCACTGAACTGCTAGAACATAACTCTTGGACCCACCACTGAGAGAAGGATCCCATACTGTATTTGAAGTGAGAAATAAAAAATAATATGAAGGGTGCTACAATTTGAAGCTTATTAGACATGCAATTATTCAGACACAGTATAAAATGGAGCCATAACTGAGACCTGACAGAGCCCTTAGCCTCCTCTCTGCAAAAAAGCTTCAGAATGTCTGTAATTGAGTCATTCATTGTGCACTGAAGGTGATTGAATGGGCCAGTATTTAACAATCAACAGCTTCTCCACAAGTACCACATTTTATTTATAGCTTTCAAGTACCAAATAACACCACTAAAACTGCTTTTCACTATCCTACTAAATGGGGGGTTTTAACTTTGCTACATTGCTCCCATATGATCTCTCTCATCATTGCAGTGGTACTATCCCATTTGGACTGTTGTAAAAACATTGTATTGTATTGTAATTGCAATTATATAGCGCTTACTACTCGTAAAGAGGCGTCAAAGCTCTTTTTCGGTGAGTAGCATGCTACACTGGAACCCATAAAGGATTAGTGTTGAATTAGTATAGTGAAATAGAAAAGTAATTTGAGAGGTGGATATTAGTCAGTTATTTGGAGTGAGAAGGATAGCAGAGGGATAGAAGAGGGAAAAAGGTTTGCATTGATATAACATGAACTCTGGACATCTTAAACTTGCCAATCTTCAAAGAGATCAAAACTATGCGAACCACATGCTACCCGGCCTGAAAAGGCAATAGGAGACCACATTATACCTGCCCTAAAATCTCTGTTAGCTGCCAGTAAAAAAAGATATCTACCGTCAAAATCATCAGCACAGTGCATGAGTCTCTACGCCACTGCACATTCAACTACCCCCAAAACTGTTCATCCTCGTACCTTCCATCCACAAACTTCAGAGCTTCTGACAAAGGACTCACTCCGATAAGCAGGACCACATACAAGAAATTTGGTGGATGTTCCATACAAGTACAGGGATCTATGCAGTGGAATTATCTGCATTGCATCTACAACTGGAGGATGATTATGACAAGTTCTGGACCACAAACATCTCAGCTAGTTTTCACAGCATATAGTTAGATATTCCTCCTCTTCCCAGACGATTACAGCTGTGTTGGTCAACCTCCTAAGACTGGCACATTTACCATCTGGCCTTGAACTTAGGGCCAAATTATCAAGGAACGGCGATAACATTATCGCCGCTTTAGCAGCAGGAAACTCTTGCTAAATCGGCGATAATGGGCTTGATAATATGCCCATGTGAATTCACATAGACGCCCATGTTCACACCAGAATAATATGGCCCTTACATCTTTGTAAGCTTTACCATCTTTGGATTCTTACCTTGGCAGATAACCCTAGTATCCCATTCATTGTGTTTCACCTACTATGCACTGTCAGGGTTTTGTAAACACAACCAGGCCACCCTCCATTGCAAGAAGAATCATAGCACTCTGAGTCCACCTTTGGTGCTTTTTTCTTGGCTAGCAGAGCTCTATGAAAAACTTAAATAAATAAATTTATAATTTTTAATTTTTTCTGGCGTTTGGAACAGTACTGATCTTGTTCCTTTGTAACCGTTTCAGAGTGCTCAGTGGTGGAGAAAACCTATGGTGTCTCCTGCCTGGCGTTTGATCAGCTGTTAATAACGCCTGCCCTGTGGTACCCAAAATGCATTATTCTTGCACAGGATACTAACATATAACAAAAATATGCAAACAACATCCCGGATCTGTGACAAGCACCATTCCATGCTTATATGGCTTAGCCGGTATCCAATGCACTCGGTGGGAATGTAAAAGTAGCGTTTGACCATATTCACCAAAAGCACAAACACATAGAGCAGTCTGATTGAAGAAATCCATTACGTTAATGTGTTTGCATTCTAACGTATAAATGTATTTCTTTCTTTTGTAGTCGAAGTAACCGATAAGACCTATTCCTCTTTTATTTCTTATGAGTGAAATTGATTTTCTGAGTGAATGGATCGACATTCTTGGAATCCACTCTTTGCCTGAATGGGAGCAGAATCAAGTTCCCGCGACTGAGTCAGAGTACAGATGTACAGTTGTGCCTTTTGTAGAAATCTCATTCTCGGCAATCATAATCAAACCATTCACATACAGCCTTGAATGTAAGGCCATTAGGAGCAACATGGCATGTAATTATTCTTTTCATTGACATTGTCCTTTTTCAAATGTTTTGTTACCTTTTTTCAAAGATTTACCTTGAGCATTTTATTTAGTTTTTTTAATCCAAATTTGTTTACCCAAAGTAGAACATTGTGGTATACTAATTAATACATGATCAAAAGAGTTAGAGTAGGTGAATTTCTAACATCTCAGTAATGGAAATAGTTTTTATGAATTTCATATGAGATATTACGAGGCTATGAAGAAAAGTATCATTCTTTCAGCAAACTTTCATTTTTTAGTGTTGATACACTTTATAACTAATATAAAAAAACATGTTTTCTGACAATGGTAAAAGAAAAAGACCAAGGGTGTTCGAAATATGTGCAATTTGCTTTCGTGTAATTATGTGAAATTTAGCAAACATTATGAAAAAATTATGTGAAATGCAAAACCAGCAATTGGTGCTGTATTTTGTCGTGAAATGTATTCTTTTGTCCATTTTCACATTCAAACAAATAGCGCGAATAATATAAACGCCGCAAACAGCAACCGCTCACATTCTGGTAATTTGCATTGTTCTCATAAGTGACATAGCATAATACCACAATTTTGGAAATAAGTGAAGCACGAAATCTACAAATTAATGCAAGATTAATTTGCATAACGGAAATTTCACCTTGTCCTAGGTAATATATTTGTCCCTTGGATACAAAATTAGCTTAATTTGGTCTTTATAAAAGCGTGCAGAAACTGTATTAACTTTTTCAAAATAAAAGATAAGCTCTTATTGCTGTAAAATTTTAGATATTGAAAGACTCGTTGTAAGCACAATGCGAAAATATAATGACTGATTCAAAAGGACAGTTATTTTGTTAATAAAAAGGGATTTGCACTTACAGAAGTCAGAAGATTGTGCAAAGTGATAAATTAAACTTCTATATCAAACAATTGTGTCTTACAATTGTCAACTGTAAATGTTGGAGACCTAGAGGCATCATGTCTGTTGTGATGTTTCACTACATGTATTAGACTAATCTCTTTGGGGGCTGATTCACAGAACTAATTTGAGTCAAAATCCTAAACTTACTACTTTTGGTATTCACAGAAGGCATTTAGTAGTAGTAAAGTTAGGATTCCTAACTTTACTACTACTAAACCGAGACAAAATCCTAACTTTACGACTTTCGGTTTTCACAAAAGGAATTTAGTAGTAGTAAAATTAGGATTCCTAACTTTACTACTACTAAATGCATTTGTGAATACCTAAAGTCGTAAAGTTGGTATTTTTCTCAGTTTAGTAGTAGTAAAGTTAGGAATCCTAACTTTACTACTACTAAATCCCTTTGTGAATCGGGCCCTTTGTTTCGAGGTCTATGTTATGTTCTGCATTTGTCCCTTTTTCATTTCTTCTTATCAGTCCGTGCATCATTGCTCTTTTAATGGCATGATCATGCCATTATATGATCTTGCAGACGAAGACCCATTTTTATTTGTATTTTAGTATCTTATATGATATGTACTTGGTTTTTTTATCAACAAATTTTATTCAATTACATCTCATTAAGTTGGTACCATACAAAGGGATGAAATAGTACCATCTTGTTGTTGGGAATAATTAGCGACGATCATGTTAACAGTTGTACCCCATTATGCGCCACTTTTCATCTAGAGTCTCCGCTTTTAGATGATATGTACTTGTTGTACAGAGTTGACATTGTTTGTTATACACCATAACTGTGTTAATAAGATGAGGAATCAATATAAATAACAAAGAACATTTAAAAATAAGAAACAGCTGTCTCATTTTCCTTTGCTTCTCCCCTGTGATCTGTGGTTCAGTAGATGGAAGCAAGAGTTAACTAAGCAGCTAAAAAGAAATTGATATTTCAAATGGTATATGCCAAAATCTGGCTCAGCTTTATCAAACCCAACTTTTCCTCACTGATTTGATATTCTACAGCATGTGTACATTTGAATGCGGTATGATATTGGGTGTTTTCCCTCATCATGATCCTTTTTCTAACAAAATTGAGCCTGAGTCAGTCTGTTTCTGCCCTTAGCACGTATCAGGCTGCTGCTCTCTTACTCTTTGTTATACAACCACACAATGAGAAGATGGACACATAAGGCAGCTATAGCACATCCACTACAAGACATAAAGACACCGCTCATATACACACACTCTTCCCTTGGAGAAGGAGTCACATCTCATCCTGACCAGATCACATTTTCCAACCCTTCTCTTTTCCAGTCACTGTTAAACTGCTTGGCAATACACCCACTCTCGAAGAAATCTAATACCATGTCATGTAAGTTTGAGATCTCCAATGGCACAGACTTTTATCATAGACCAGTCCTGTAGCTTAATCTCTTTGCTGTCAACTCACACATGTAAAACCCAACACAGTTCAAATCCCACTAAAACACCACATTCAACCAACCTTAAAAACATGCATGCCACCATATTGATTTTTAGTCAGCTCCCAACTCCGTTTGAGGAGCAATATCTCTCCTCTAGTGATCCATAAAATTGCTTTCTAAATGTTGCAAGTCGAGAGTCAGTGCCCTACTCTCTGTTAGACCAGGCATCCTTGGAGTGGTCTCCCCCTAACGTTTTGCCTTTAGACTTCCTGTTTTCGCTGACTTTGTTTTAGATGGAATCTGCACACTTTACTACTGCTAACCAGTGCTAAAGTGCTTGTGCTCTTTCCCTAAAAACGTGGTAACATTGGACCATACCCAACTGCCCTATTTCATTTACGTATAAGTCCCTAGTAAACTGCACTACATGTGCCCATTTAAATGTTACTGGTGGGCCTGCAGCACTGATTGTGCCACCCACTTAAGTAGCCCTTTAAACAGGTCTCAGGCCACCTTTGTAGAGCCTGTGTGTATAGTTTAAGCTGCCATGTTGACCAGGCAAATTACATCTTTTGCTAGGCCCAAACCTTCCTTTTTAATACATATAAGTCACCCCCAAGGTAGGTCATAGACATCTCCAAGGGCAGGGTGCAGTGTATATAAAAAGTTGGACATGTACTTTTAAGTTTCACATGTACTGCTAGTGAAACACTCCTAATTTCGTTTTTCACTACCACAAGACCTATCTCCCCCTTAGGACAACACTGAAGTTACCTTATTTTACATTTTTTAAGTGTAATTTCCAAATGGGAAGAGATAACCCCTTTAACTTTGATAGCTGTGGAATCACAATTCAAAATCGTCACTTATGGTAAAGTTGGATTTTAAATTGCAATTGCGAAAATTACACTTTTAGAAAGTTGCCATTTTCTTGCATTACCATTTGATGCTTGCAGCCTGTGTCTGGTCATATAGCTGTGTGTAGTTGGCAATTGGGCTTTGTGCATTCCTCCTAGACAGTCTTACACATTAGGAGCTTAGGTGTGGCTGGATGGGTCATCACTGGCAGGATACGAGTGAGGAGCTGGGCCTAGCCTCACTTACATAATGGGCTGTGTCCTGTCTTCACACTGAGGGCTGCATGCCCCCTGTAATTAGTCTGGAGCCAGGGCAGGGAAGACAGGGTGTATGTGCACTCTAAGAGCATACCTCTACAATCTTCTCCCCACTTCGAAGGCACACCTGTGTTTCAACGACGGACCACAGACACCACCATTTCAGTCCACTTCTAGACCTGTGGATACTCTGCCAGTAAGGACTGCTGTGCTGCTGAAGAACTGCCACTCTGCTGGACTGCTGCTCTGAAAGAAATTCTGCCCTGTTGCCCATCCTGCTGCCTGCCCTCTTGCCTGGGTGAGAAGGACTGTGCCTGCATCTCTTGAACCCAGAACCTAGAGTGACTCCAAGGGCTTATCTGAAGCCTCAGGAACATAACACGCTTCCAACAACCTTGTACCAGCACCTCGACTCTCCCATCTGTGAGTCTACCTTGCTAAGTGGTGCCACCCCAGTCCTGGACCCTTGGAAGTGGGCCTACAGTGCTTGCCAGCCGAACCCACGCATCTCCTCTGCTGAGCGGCGCATCTACTAGAAGAACCAATGCATTTCCTCAGATGGGTGGCTCATCTCCGAGCAGAACTGAATCATCACCGCTGTTGTGTGTATTGGACCTGTTGCAAAGACCTGCATTGCCCTCTCAGTCCATGGTAACCGACGCATTGCCCCAAAGGCACAGTGCATCCACGGCCTAGGCTCTCGCATCTCTCGCCAATGACAGCATCGACAATGATGACGGACTCCGCATCACAGTCTCGCAGCTCCTCGGAACCGATGCATCGCCAGCTGCATTCTGCATCCCAGAAACAGAACTTACATAGCAAGTTCGGTCGATGGAATCCTCGATGATTATGCAAAGGACCTCACACTGCAGCCTTGCTTCATCTTGGACCCAACGCAGCGCTCCGGCTGCGCAGTGCATCTTCTACGCGGATCCATGCAATGCTCCACAATCAGGATTTAAGGTACTTTGTTCAGCGGGCCTAACTTAGTCACTGTAGCCGGCCAGTACTCCACTTTCGGTCGGCCTGAACTTGTGACTTTGTCCTGGTCTGGCGTGACCAGATTTCCACAGTTGGCGCTTTGTTGTGATCTAAAACTTTAAAATTAAATACCTCAGGTTCTACTGAGGTATTCAACACGCTCGACGCTCGACCCCGTCTTCTCCTCAAGCTCCCACGTCTCCTTCAGCCACACCACCGAACTCCTCTGGGCCGACCACCGCTGCATCCACCTCACCTTCCAGAAACCCACCACACACCACCGCACCATACAGATCTCCCGCCGCTGCTGGAGCGAAATCACCGAAGACCAACTACACGCAACCCTCGCTCTCAGCCCACCCACTGAACCCTCCAACACTGACGACTCTGCCCACAGCCTCAGATGCTGGATCGACGACTGCGCCAACACCCTCGCCCCACTGAAGAAACCCTCCCACAGAGACACCAGCCTCCAAGCGAGCCTGCCGGAAACTAAAGAAGAAATGGCACAGTGAACAGACTCTGGACAGCCACGCAGCCCACAAGGACGCCAATCCTCAACCACCATCACCTCATCAGGACTGCCAAGAGGACCTCCTTCAAAGACCACCTCGACAACAATGCACACAATAGCAAGGAGCTCTTCAACATCGTGAAGGAACTCTCCAACCCCAGATCCAACACCAACGACATTCCGCCGTCGCAAGCCTAATGTGACTCCCTCGCCACTTTTTTCCACCGCAAGATAGCAGACATCCATGACAGCTTCAACACCCAGACAGCCCCAACAGACATCAACACAACAGACTCTCCGCACACCATCGACCACGAACCCCTGCTAGCCTAGGCCAACGTAAGCATCGATGGCACCATCAAAACCATGAGCACAATCCACTCCGGCTCCCCGTCAGACCCATTCCCGCACCACATCTTCAACAAAGCCAGCAGCTCAATTGCACCCCATCTGCGCAATGTCTTCAATCTCTCTCTCGAGACCGCGACCTTCCCAGAGAGCTGGAAAAACGCTGAGATCAACGCCCTACTCAAAAAACCCAAGGCAGACCCGAGAGACCTCAAGAACTTCCGGCCCAACTCTCTGCTTCTGTTCCCAGCCAAGGTCATCGCGAAGATCGTCAACAGACAGCTAACCCGATACCTCGAAGAAAACAGAATCCTGGACCCTTCCCAGTCAGGGTCCTGCAGCAACCACAGCACCGAGACTGCCCTCATCGCCGCCACCGACGACATCAGGACTCTGCTGGACAACGGTGAGACCGCGGCCCTCATCCTCCTGGACCTCTCCGCCGCTTTCGACACCATCTGTCACTGCACACTACGCGCACGCCTTCACGCCGTAGGGATCCGAGGCAAGGCTCTGGAATGGACCACATCCTTCCTCTCTGGCAGAACCCATAGCATCCGCCTCCCCCCATTCTGATCCGAAGCCTCTGAGATAATCTGCGGCATACCCCAGGGATCTTCATTCAGCCTGACACTGTTCAACATCTACATGGCCCCGCTCGCACACGTCGCCCGACAGCATGACCTCAACATAATCTCCTACGCCGACGACACTCAACTGATCCTTTCCCTCACCAAGGACCCCATAACCGCCAAATCCAACCTCCATGAAGGAATGAAGGCCGTCGCTGACTGGATGAAGATCAGCCGACAGAAGCTGAACATGGACGAGACGGAGGTCCTCATCCTCGGCTCCAACCCTTCAGCCTGGGATGACTCCTGGTGGCCGATGGCACTGGGGGCAGCCCCGACACCCACCGACCACGCAAGCAACCTGGGAATCATCCTCGACTCAACGCTCTCCATGACCAAGCAAGTCAAAGCCGTCTCCTCCTCCTGCTTCAACACCCTCCGCATGCTCCGCAAGATCTACAGGTGGAACCCGACAGATACAAGAACAGTCACCCAGGCCCTCCACAGCAGCAGACACGAATACGGAAACGCCCTCTACGCGGGAGCCCCGAGCAAGCTCATCAAACGACTGCAACGCATCCAAAACGCTTCTGCACGACTGACCCTCGATGTATCACGCCACAGCCACATCACCCCCCCACCTGAGAAACCTGCACTGACTCCCCGTCAACAAGAGGATATCCTTCACGCTCCTCCTCCACGCACACAAGGCACTCCACAAGACCGGCCCAGCCTACCTCAACAGACAACTTTCCTTCTACATCCCCAACCGCCAGCTCTGCTCCGCCGACCTCGCACTCGCCACCGTCCCTCGCATCCGAAGAACAACCACCGGCGGGAGATCCTTCTCCCACCTCGCTGCCAAGACCTGGAACACCCTCCCCCTGAGCCTACGACAGACCCAAGACCTGCTGACCTTCAGGAGGCTACTCAAGACCTGGCTGTTCGACCAGTAGCGGCCCCCCCTCCCAGCGCCTTGAGACCCTCGCGGGTATGTAGTGTGCCCTACAAATGACTGATTGATTGATTGATTGATTGATTGATTGATTGATTGATTGACTGAATGGATTTTTGTAATTTTGGTCTCATTTATTAAATTAAGCTATATGTTTCTAACTAGTGTGTGATCCTTTTTGTGTGGTGTTTTCACAGTTTTACTGTTTGAAGTGTTGCATAAACACTTTACATAGTGCCTCTAAGTTTAGCCTGACTGCTCTTTGCCAAACTACCAGGAGGCTGAGCACAGGTCAATTTGGGGTTTGCTTGTGCCTGACACAGTCAACCAGTAACTCAATTTCTAGCACTCTCATACTCACAATATTGACCTGGAGCAAGCAAAACCCCAAACTATTTGAGTACGGGTATTTCCTTTACCAGATATATTCTCAGTTCAAGCTAATACCGCAGACCAAAATAGAGAAAGCAGATGGTGAAATTACCACCCATTCTTCCTTTGTCCCTCCTTTTTAAAATATATTTCTGAAAGGTCAAGAACATAAAGTTAACATGTTCACTGTCTATCCATGCTTCGACTTAAAAAAAGTGCCCAAAAGAGAAACACAGAGAGAACAAAGAAACACAAGAGAGTTGTGGAGAAAGGAAAGATTACCCCTCCAACCAAGAGAAAACAAAAATATAGACATGCAAATTAAAATTAGGAAACAAAACATATTGTGACCTAATCATAATATTCTTCAATTACTTTCCAAACAGAGTCACATTTGAATCATATATGTTTCTGAAACAGATTGGGTTGGACCCAAATAGGAGCTACCAATACTGACCAATTGTCAGTGCTATGAGAGACACAAGTCAAACCCTTTTATCTACCCTGAGGCCATATAGTAACAAGCCTAGGAGGCAATCTTACTGACTAAGTGAAATTGAGAACAGCTGCCTCTTGTGCTAACCTTGAAATGGGAGGCCCGAGGTAGGGAAATTAGTGGGACCAAGGTCACGATTTTTAAGCAGGTATTAATTAGATCTGTGCAGCTTTAATGGAATCTGTGCACCATGTTGAAGAGAAGTTTTGACAAGGATCAGCCAGTGAGGGTGAACAATGTGAACAAGGTATGTGCCTATGGATGTAGTGGTCGGGTCTCCAGAATACGGACGCGGTTCCGGTATCGGAAACAGCTGAGAAATTGGTATAATGAGAAAGGAGAAAGAACTGTAAGGAAAGACTAGCTTGATTTTGAAGAGAGCATGAGAAAACTGGAGAATTGGTATTAGATAGTTTTTCCTTGATCCACAAGCTGTGATCACAGTCCTCAAGTTTCTTTTTGATTTTGTATATTTTGTAAGAGACGAATGTGGGATGTTTGTTGAGTGTGGTGGCACCAGGAACAGAAGTAAGTGGACTATTTTTTGGCATTGTATAAACGTTTTTAGCTGTGATTTTAGAGATGTTTTCTTGAGAATTCAAACATGCCGCTTTTGCTGGGAGAATGGAGGACAAATAGCATTTTATTTAATGTTTGGGATAAGCAAGGGATAGAGGAGTTTTGTTGGCTCTTCGCAGCCGTTTAGCTCTTCAGGAGGCTTGTATTATAAAACTGAGGGGCGATGAGGAGCACGTAGAAGGGGTATGTCTCAATTATGGTTCCCCGATTATACGCAATGTGTGCAGTAACTTCTGTTAATGCGCAGATCTCAATTACGAGTTGTGTGATAAGTACCACATCCATTCAATGAAAAATCTCTGATTTACCAATCAGGATACCACTCCCTTAACATGGGGTTAGTTGTGCCAGACAGTTCTGCACAAGGGAATAGAATGCAATGGTCAACTGCACATATTTAAAAAAATTAAAAAATCATCACAGGGAAAATATTTTTCCTTGTGGTAAAACCACTTGTCATGCACACCCCTCCGAAAAAAAATGGGTGTAATCCTTTTCCTTTCTCCCCTGGAAAGTAATTTAGGATAGCCCTTAGCAGGACAAAAATGAAACCCTTCTATGCTGGAAAGAGAAATGTGAGGAGTGTGTACATATCTACAAACATGTGAGGGTTTACAAACGTCCAAGTCTTAACATGCCAAGGAACTCCGTGAATCCCACTACTTGAGTGGGATTTAATGTTTCTGAGATCTTCACATCCATAAAAGGGCTTAGGCCTTCAAGGATTTCCATTGTAAAATGTTGGCAGGTGTACGTGAATTAAATTATTTTTTTAATGTATGCCTACAATGTAATTTATATGTGTGGATGGGCAGCCTATGTTTTTATTACATTATCGCCCTTTTGTTTCCCCTTGTAGTTCCGTCCTAAATTGGAATGTTGGGAGACTCTCTCCTGGACACCCCACAAATGTCAATTGGCCCTGAGAGGCGCAGCAGTGGGTTTATTCCCTTCTGCGCCTGTAGATAGATTATTTCACACGTTGTTTGTATATTTTCATGCGGTGAAAAACTTGTAGGTGTATAATAAACTGTATAAAGTTGATACACTTAAAGAATGAATTGATATAGATTGGTTTAGCATATTTTAATTGCGAATAGGTCTTAAATGGCAAATAATTGTTTGACATATTTCAGTCGTGAAATAGCCCTGTCTAAAAATAATCGCAATAGGTTACATTCATTACATGTTAAAATTTGGATGCATATCAGCAACAACCGGCGATAATTATCGTTAAGCGCACTTAGCGCTAGGATAATTATCACCGGCTAGCGTGGATTTTTGTCGCTGAGATAGCGTGCTATTAGCAACGCTTATCTCAAAAGCGATAAAAATCCTAGCGCTAACTGCCTAACGTGAGATTATCGCTGGAAACCCAGCGATAATCTCACGAAATGTGGCGTTAGTTTGTTGATAGGGCTTCACAAACTTAGCCATGATATCCACCTTCCATAGAATATCATGGCTAAGTCAGTCCTGAAGCAGGCGTAAGGAAAGTAGCGATAACAGGGGTTATCGCTACTTTTCTTGCCGCTATGCTTCATAGCGTGGGGCTTGATGGTAGGAGAAATGTCGCTTAGCGACATTTGTCATGTCATGTCAGGAACGCCCACTTTGCATCTCATTAGAGATGCAAAGCTGGGCGTTAAGAATACTTGCGCTAATGGAAGGTTTCACGTGTTAGAGTGACCTTGCTAATTAGGCGACAAAATTATCGCTGCTTTTCGGCCGAAAACGGCCGCAAAAGCGGCGATAATTTTCTATCGCCGCCTTGTAAATATGCCCTTTAGTATTTTCAACCATTAAAGACCCATCTGCCAGTCTAGATTTGAAATTGAAACACATCTACCAGTCTAAATTTGAATAAGTGTGAAAGCAGAGATTGTTTTTCCTAATTTCAGTTCATAGAGTATTTTATGGAGGACATGATCTCACGTTATTGGCGTTTCTGCGCGAGAGCACATTAAAAGGTTGACTCATCAGTACAACAGGCAAGATTAACAGGACGGAATGAAATCAGGGCATCAATGAAATGTAGTTAGGAACCGACTGCTTTTTATAATGCACTGGTCAGTCCATTTTCTACATACAAGGATCATAGAGAAATCTTTTTTTAGAGATCTATAATTCAGTTTAAGTAGGTTGTTGCCCCTTTGTCAGTCTGGCATGCTGGTCTAAATCCAAATCTTACATCCAAACTACTTCATGTATAACAACCCTCCTATTTCATAACGTTTGTTTACACAGACCGGTCTGCATTTTTAAAAATGTTTGAAAGTAATTTTAATTGATACAAAGTTGTTTTTTGATCATGCTTTTTAATTTTAACCATGCACTGTTATGTATTCCTATGGTCTAGTATTGCACTGGTTTTTATTAACTATGCAAATAAAATACTTACTTAGTCACTCCCATTTGGTATTAACTGAGTTATGTTTGAAATGTAGAAATATTGTAAAGTGCATCACTAGTCTACGCTTGGCAACATTCTAGTGATTATGGCATGTTTTATTTGACAACAGTGGAAAATATCTTCCTCACCTGAGGTGATTATTTAAAACCAGGTTTTAAATATTTTGTAACTTGTGGTGTAAAATCTTAACAAAAACATTTAAATGCTTGATTTGGGTGGTCAAAAACTGATAAATGAATACATTAATGTAACTCCATTCGATAAAGTCTATACATCACAATGGTCTAATTGCAATTCAATTACCAAAAACACCATAGGTGGTTCAATATGCCAAAATTGATTTGAAAAGTGCATTGTAGGGTTTTAGATTTTTTTTCTGATTATAGTCACAATATTATCAACATTGGCAGACTAACTATTTTTAAATTGTGTGTTTTTTATATTTAGAAAACACGTACAATGTGCACTTATGTGTTTTGACAGTAGTAATCAAACATTAATTTTTTTTTTTCGATTACAGATAAATAATCATTAAAAGTCTCAACAGTAAATATAGTAATACAAAAATATTTAAAAAGAATAGAATTGTGACAGCATACAATAGATTTTATAAAACACTGAACCGTGAAACAAACTCCAGTACTCTTTAGCCTTTACAGAAAACAGTGCAGGTCAACATTTAGAAAAAGCATTGGCTTTTAGTAATGGAATGAATAACCTCAGAGTAGAGTAAAAAATATTTGCAGGGAAAGGTAAAATGCAGTAGTTTCTGGCCAGAGAAACCACCACAAAGACATATGGAAAACACTGGAACAGCTGCATTGCCTAAAGGAAAACACAACATGTAACAGTTAGAGCATTGTTAGAAACGGGTTGGCAGAGGTAGGTACCGTTGTCCAAATAGGGACCCTTGCTTCTAGTCAGGGTAGAGGGGATACACTTCTAAAATAACCCCTGTTCACCCCCTTGGTAGCTTGGCACGAGCAGACAGGCTTATCTCAGAGGCAGTGTGATGTGTCGGTTTCTTACTGCGTCCCTCAGTGATGCAACAGACTTGGCGCCGCGATGCGACGATCCGGGACAGCAAAGAACTGACGCCTCACCTTCCCTGAGTGTAAGGAACCGACGCATCACCTTCCCTGTGACCCTTTTTGTTTGTGTGTGTGACGCATCCAAGGTACTTATTTTTTTTTGTTTGTAGAACATTTTTATTGGCATTTGAGATTATTACATACATCACATCTTTCCCTGCCGATGGCATTGGCGTATAACTGATCTCGCACGGGTACATCATAGTTTGACATAAGAGTAGTTTGACATAAGAGCATATAATTTGAAGGTTGTAGAGCCCTCTCGCTCAGTCTATTGATGGGCGATGAATCCAAGGTACTTTGTTTGAAAGAAATCTCCTCCCTCTACTCTCAATGCAGCCTGGCTCTATTCAGCCCAGCCCTGACACATCCAGGAAAGGCAGGTCACATATCAACTGCCTCGTGGCTGCCGTCTGAGAGACTGCAACTCCCCAGCCCCTGTCATTCAAAAGTCAGTCAATCCACAAACCAGCAGAGGCACCCAGGATGGCTAAGCAAGAAGTACCCACTTTCTAAAAGTGGTATTTTCAGTAACACAATATAAAAATCATCTTTACTAAAAGATGCATTTTTATATTCAGAGTTCAGGCATACTAAACTCCATCTTTCTATCTTGTCCCTATGGGAAGTTATATTAATAAGATGCTAAAAATAAACTCCCATTCTATCCTACGGGAGAGATAGCCTTTCACTAGTGAAAAACGAAATTGGCAGTATTTCACTATCATGCCATGCCATATACATCAGGCATGTCCTACCTTTCACATACACTGCACCCTGCCCACAGGGGTACCTTGGGCCTACCTTAGGGGTCACTCACATGTAAGAAAATGGAAGGTTAGGGCCTGGCAAGTGGGTGCACATGCCAGGTCAACATGGCAGTACCAAACTGCACACAGACACTGGTGGCAGGTCTGAGTTACATTTACAGGCTGCTCATGTGGGTGGCACAATCAGTGCTGTAGGCCCACTAGCAGCATTTGATTTACAGGCCCTGGGAACCTACAGTGCACTGTTCTTGGGACTTAGCAGTAAATCAAATGTGCCAATTATGGAACCACCAATCCATAAACACAATTTACAGGGAGAGCATATGCACTTTAGAACTGATCAGTAGTGGTAAAGTGCCCATAGTCATGAAACCAACAAAAACAGGGTCCAAAACAGGAGGCCACAAAGCAAAAAGTCTAGGGGATAAACCAGCAGGATAAGCCAGGTCTAACAAGCATGCTCTAAATATAAAAAGTAAGCCCCTTTCCATTGGCCCATTACTCACAGCAGATACGGTGGGATGTCAGTTGTGGACTGCAAGACTACATATTGTTTGATAGTGGGTTTGCCTAATTCATGACTTTCTATATCAACGAGTCTGATCTCAAAAAATGTGTGCTTGACCCAAAGCCTATTCTTTTTATATGTAGAGGTAGGATTCTCAAAAATAGAAGGTCTGCCCAGACCCTCAAGCTTCTGCTTTACATGATGTAGCAAGGCAATCTTTAAGCCGTTGTCATAATTCAGACAGTCCAGTGTTGCAAGGAAATTTGAGGGGACCCCCTTGCAAAGTACACAGAGCCCCCCCCCTCCGCCTAACACCTATCACTTCAGTCTCAGACCCATTGTACTGTGCTGACGGACCCCTTGGAGCTCTGGATAATGTTATGCCACTGAGACAGCCCCTTATGATGAGTTGATTAAGAATGGCTCACAGGTTAGTCCAGATAGCTGAGCATAATAGCACATGAGCATGTTTAATGTGATCATCAAGAAAGGAAAGCCCTAATCGTCGTGACAGATGAAATGCGAACTGCAATGAGGAAGGCAAAGGAGGCGGCTACAAAAGTGATTTTCATCTACCTGCATGAGGATAATTTGCATAACTCCAGACTCTCGCCTCATACGTTGCAATTGGAGCTTATTGGGATTTATAGATTTCTAACAAAGGGGTAATGGGTTTGCCGCCAAGAGAAGCGGGTAGATTGAACAGAGTCCTCGATGATTGACTAAACTTTTAACTTCTGGTCAGAGGATTAGTGCTCCTAGCATTAGTTGAATCAAAGACTAGCCCAAGATAAGAAAAATTAGACATCTTCTCCAGATTGTTTCCGTTATTAGAAAATGTGTGCATAATCTAACCACTGGGACACCTATTCACTATATGCGACTTTGAAAAATTGGTTTCTAGGTGCAAATTAGACGTAAATGGGCAAAACCTGCACCAAGATTCTAAGGCCCAAAGGAGTTCGGGCCAATAAAACAATGTCATAAGCTTATAGTAAAGCAGTTGACCAAATATGTGTTCAGTTTATTAATATAACGCATAAATAAAATTGGAGTTTAATGGGGCACAATCGCTTTCCATTCTGACCAAACCCGGGCAGTCAGGTTATAAAGAAACTCTGAGAAAGTTCAGTAAAATAGCATCCAGACCCATCTCCAATAAAAGATGGCAGAATTTTGAATGGTTGACACGGTCAAATGCACAAGATAGATCCATGGAGGGTAAGTACAGAGGGCAACGTTTGGCTATGGTACTTTGCTAATTAAAAGATGGAGATTCAAGCATAGCTCCTGTGCACTCAGCCCTTCTCTAACGCCATACTGACAACTCATTTACCGGCTTCCTAATTCTGTAGAGGATTATCCTCTGAATTGTTTTCGCTGTAAAGTCAATAAGAGATATGTGTCTGCAGCAACCAAGATTGATCCGATCACCTTTCTGGAAAATATCAACTATAATTGATGCTGGCTAGCAAAGGGGTAATTGGGATTTACAGATGTTGCTGCACACACTTGTAAGAAAAAGAGTCCATAGATTTATATTACATTTTTAAAAATCCATAGGCACCCTATCCAGCCAAGGAGCTTTGTCAGCAGATTTTCTCGGAGGGCTGATTTTACCTTGTGGTACTCGAGGTACTGGAAACAGATTTTTGACCCAGACAGGAGAAAATGACTGACCTTTCCAGGGTTGGAAGTGATAGATAAATGTTTTGTGAATACCATCAATGGGATTGTATAATGTTTGGAGGCTGAGCTACAAATCTGGCGTTGTGCTGCAGCAGAAACTCCACTACACCAGCAGTGTCTGAACCACAAAATCTGGAGTTGTCTGCCATTCAGAATGAGAATTTTCAGAGAAATACCTTGTACATGCATTTCCAAAGCCGCTTTAGGGGGAAAAGGCCATGATGGAAGGTCAGTATTTCAGTGGCAGCGTTGTGGAGGTTACATAAGTTATGTGATTGGTTAGACTGACCACCAAAGTGGGTGCTTTCTTCGGGGATCTCAAACTAATACTAATCATGCATGGGGAATTTATTTGATTTACTTTTTGCCATTTTATATAGTGTGAAAGCGAACTCTAGGTATTGCAGCACTTTAAATGAGCACCAGTTACATTACGCAAGGACACATTCATTTTTGTAGGCACAGGTAGATTAAGGGATTTGCACAGAATCACAGGATTTTGAGCTGTTGTTGTTTGCATTGTCAATAGCTCAAACTCACGTAAATGCGAGACCTATTGCATTGCAAATGCTTGTTAATTGCTGGCAGGTCTACAACCAGGAGGGACCCAGCCCACTTAAAGCCCTGCGCACTGCACGTTTCAAGCAAGCGTCCTCTGCGCGAGACTAAAGGCTCCTTGTCCTTTGACCCAAGGCACCCTGCCCAGTGACACTGGTTCCTGCTCACAGTATGAGGTTCCCATCCCTAAAACTCACCACCATTGGCTCACCGCATGAGACCAGAGGCAGCCTTAAGCCGCGCTCATGAGCTGGCATCAGAAAAGAGGCAATACCACCACGCGCCATGAAGTTCTCGTAAGGCGCCACTTAGGCGCTCTAAAAACATAAAAATAAATAAAATGAAATAACAAGCCTGGAAGTTGTGTGCGGGCGCTAAAATAAAATTAAAAACACGCGAGTGGTGCTCAGAGGCTTGTGGCGCGTGGCTGCGCACTCCAGCAAGCCGTATGCCACCACAAGCACGAGTATATGCTTTGTAAAAAGAGCTGCACAACGACTAAAGGTCTCCTATGCAGTGCATGCGCAGTACGTAGGCCAGACCTAAAAAGAAAGGTAGTCAGAATGAAAGGAAGAAAGTGAGAATGGGACAGAGAGCAAGTGGGTGGAAGGGAGAAGGGGAGGGAGAGTCAAAAGAACAGATGGAGGAGGAGACAGAGCGTTGGCCTACTGCATCCAGCCCTCACTGTTCAACTCCCGTCACCCGTGTGTCTGGGACGCTGGGGACCGCAAGAAAGAGTGTGGTCCAGCAAGTCTATTAAATGAAAGAGAGATATGAATGAGGCCAGAGATTATATTATTATCTATGGCAACATCGCTTGTCTGCACCTGTGCACCCAGGTTGCTACACTCCAGCCCCTTCCCCGCACTGTGCTCAATTGCAACTCCTGCGCACCAAGGCTTCACTGCTCACCTGCCACAACCGGTGTGTCCAACGACGTGCCGGTGCGAGCTCCAACTCCGGTGTGCCTCTCTTAGGGTGGCACAGCAGGTCTCCGGTCGGGGACGGTGTCTTGATACCACGATAGAAGGGGTCAGAATACCCAGGGCCTCATCACGGGCTGAGCATCCACTCCGCCGATTATGGTGCCACTAACTCAGTGTCTGAAAAGGGAGGAATAATATAATGGTGGAAATTTCTTAAGGTAAATAAAGGTTTATTTCAAGCTTAAGAGAGAACACCAGTTGAGGGCATCTGTCCTTCTTGAAGTTCGATCTACCAACTGTTAGTGGTAATCGTGGTTCAAAGAGGAGTTGGAGTGCACGAGAATACACAAGGGTAAATACTAATATATTATGCCAAAGTTTACATACAAAGGAACAGAGCGCATGCTAGAAGGATAATGTACGTGTGCAATGCAGTTGGGCAAGTCTGTGTGCATGTACACTTAGTAATCAGCTCACTACAGTGCCCCAAAAGCCAACGCCATGTGT
Source organism: Triturus cristatus (assembly GCF_964204655.1). NCBI lineage: Eukaryota > Metazoa > Chordata > Amphibia > Caudata > Salamandridae > Triturus > Triturus cristatus. The sequence goes on from NC_140582.1 coordinate 946,938,610, forward strand.
TTGTAGGACAGCGCTGCCTGCTGGCTCAGGCCTACAGTACGGTCCAGCAGGTCCTTAAAATGAGAGAGCGATGTGTCTGAATGAGGTCAGAGATCACATCATTACGCATGGCAACATCGCTTGCTTGCACCTGTGCACCCAGGCTGATGCACCCCATCCCTCCCACCGCAACGCGCTCAATTGCAGCCCCTGTGCACCCAGGCCCCACTGCTCACCTGCTGTCATTAGTTTGTGTCCAAACACGACGTCCAGCAGGGTTCACAATTCAGATGGAGTTTTGATTGCCAGGATGATGTACACCTCATGGATCCCTTTTTTTTATTGCGCATTGTGATATGCGAGGTGGATGAGGCCATATCACCTGAAGCAGTGTGGAGGAACTGGGACATGTGGCGTTGTCGTTATCCTATTTATTCGTACGCAAAGTGGGCTGGGCTTGCGTACCCCAGGCCAGCGTAGGGGTGTGAATAATTATTCCGGGGACCTGGGCATTGTTCAGTTCCTGCCTGGGCAGGAAGTGTACTTATGTGTGTGTCCCTGTTGCAGTTTTGACATCGCACAATCCGCAATTTACATTAATGTAGCATGTACCGGGAGGGCGGCAACTATCGCTAATGAGATGCCATCCGAAAACATTGAATGGACAACATCACATGTCGTTGTCAAGCTTGTGGATATGCGCAGACACGCATGTTAATGGTGTGCGGTAATATTGAAAGTGTTGCTATCGCGAAGCGCACACTTGTGAATGTGATTGGATGGAGGGAGGATCAGCAGTGAGGCTACGTCGTACACAGTGATAACGCTCATTACAGTTAAGCAATGCATTTCAAACGTGAATCACATATGACACACTACTATACTGGTAAAGCCTGACAACAGAGCATACTGCAACACAAATCTACACATTACTCTTTACTGTTTCTCACATGTGATCTAGGATGTGCACTCTGCCTGTGGATGATGATACCCTGTAGAGCCACCAATACCCAGGCCGAAAGGCAGCACAATAATGCGCTCACACACACACACACCAGGGGCATCGTGTAACATGTAGTTGTTTTTGATGTAACGTTTCAGATGCATGGGTATCACACATGGAAGGCTACTGTACAGAGCATGATTATTGATCAAGATGATCGTTGCATGTTGTGTGTACTATAGGATATGTGTACACAGCAAAAACGTTAAAAAAAGCTCTGTAAGCAGAAGAGATGTCTTTCATCAAACGGTGTAGAGAGAATGACTAAAAGGGATGGGGACCTCCAACTATTACAATGAGAAATGTTATGAACCAATCAAAAGCTTTTTTTTAAGGTCACATGGCAAGTGCGCACCTCTACTCAACTGGAGTACTTTGTAAATGTTGTAGACTTGTAAAGCGCACAGCTGCCACAGCAACAGGGCGTCCCGGCGCTGTAGACCACTGGGGAACCCGTCCTGGCTATCCCTGTGAGATGGTCCCTTTCTGGGTATCTCCAAGGTGAAACCAGGCATCCCCGGCGTCTGTGGGGGGCCGTTGTAGAGATGAGGCAAGCTTAATGCCCAGAGTTGCCGAGTGTGTTCCTGGTTAGAGTAGGTACCAAGGTGAGAATTATCGAGTCCGTTTTGACCCTGGTCCACAACCCTGCCGCGTCAGGAATTGAACCCTGGTCCCTGGCCGATTCTCTGCTTACGGGTCTGCCGCCTCTAACCAGTGAGCCACACCTCTCCACTTTCTACTGGCTAATCAGTAAGTGCTACCTCGTTGGGTAAATGTATGTGCTTTTCCTACACTACGTTATAAACATAGGGAAAACCCAATATACCCTTAGAGGCTTGGGCAAACAATAACAGGTTAAAGTGCCTACAAGGGATTTTGTTTAAAAAATAAAGTATCCTATTATTTGTCAGGGAGTTTCTCTGAGGGTGAGTCTACTTAGAACAACCACCACAATATCAATCGATTAAATCAGAAGAATTAGTAAATATATAAAAAGCACAAACACGGGAATATCTTGTATGTAATATATAGAAATTTTTATATGTATAAATCAAATTAAAAAAGGAGTACAGATGAACAATAAATTCAGCAATAAATCATGAACGAGTAAGTTACCTCACATTTCATGAAAAAGCATCTATTCCAATGAGAAAGACAATGACATATCTCTTAATGAGAATAATAATCAATTGAATATATTAAAAATTAAGGAAATAGATGATGTACTCGATGTTTCTGTCTTGAATGGTGTAGGAGGGTGGAATTACATGATTGCCCCCACTTTTTTCCTGGTGTTTTGATGGTTTTTGACTAGTCTGGCTGGGATCCTGCTATCCAGAACCCCAGCCTATCTGCTTTCTCCCTTAAATGACATGGTGTGCATACTAGATGCACTAGTGATTGGATACTGTGGTACCTTATGAGCCCCTAGTATATGGTACCTTAGGTACCTAGGGCATAGGTACTTCACAGGCCTACCAGGGGCTAAAGCATGTAGTATGCCACACCTGGGAAGCAGACTAAATCTGACACCACAGGCCCTGCTACTGCAGCCTGGGTGAGGTAGTGTTAGCACTCCTCACAGAAATATAGGTTCCTATATCTCACCATACACACACACATATAAACCTATCAGCCACCCCTATGGCAGGCCCTTTCAATCCTGAGGGCAGGGTGCTTGTTTTACAATGTGCGGGGGGGGCTCTGCCTGAGCAGGGCCCCTCTGCAGCTGGCAGGGTCTATTCCTTGTGGCTGTTTGTGGATGTGGTTAAACCATATACTCTTAAGTGCATTATAACCTCCCGGTTAATGCTAACTTAAGAATAACTGCATCAAAACATGTCGTGTTTGGTGTCAAACAACTTGGAATCGTACCCCCACATCAGTCCATGATGTGTGAGTATGATCCCACCCTTCTAGAGGGGACGACATGTACCTACTGTGGTAACACAGTAGAAATCTGAAAGAGCCCTGGCATCACAAAATGGATGCCACCAGCACAGACACTGGGCTGCCCTCCTGCTGCTGACTGAAACTCACAGTGGAGGAGGCCCAACAATAGGCATCCTGTCACAGGGAGGTGTCACTACCTTCCAGACAGGCTTTAGTGTATTGGGGCTGGGTGGGTGCACTTCTAGAGTGCTTTGAAGTCCTGCACTGGGGGAGCATTAGGCTCCTTTGTGCATATGCCAGCTCAAACCGGTTCAGGGGCTACCTGTCCCTGCTCTGGTGCGAGACTGGACAAAGGGAAGTGGGTGTAACCACCCCCTACCCTGACCCTCCCAGAGGAGTGGTCCTAGAGCTAGTCCATCCCCTATCTTCAGTATAAGATAGGACACCTTGCCATTGCAAAGTAGATAACCCTGGATGACGCTCTACAAAGAAGAATCCTGGCCCTTCGATGTTCCACTACCTTTGGAAAACAGAAGAAGCTCCCTTGGAGTCAAGGAGTGACTCCCCTGCTCGGCAGGCACCAGAAACTCTAATCAACGGTCGCAAACTTTCCCACTCCCGCCGGAGTCCGAAGTCACTGCAGCCCCGGAAGTAGATTTCCTGACTTCTTGATGGCCATTGTGAGTCCCCAGCAGAGCTGAGGCGAGTGGACCCCACGAGTGACGAGGAACAGCAATACCCGGTACCATGCACTATTGTCAAGTACAACCCCTTCACGACCTTTTACGAACTTGTGCTTTGGATCACTTGTGGCCCAATCCTCCAGCAAGTTTTGCAGCAAAAATCAGAGGCCTACCCCATCCCGAGTGACCGTGGGCTCCTGTGAAGAATTTCCTCAAGAGGCGTCTTTGCGATCCCTTGCCCATTCGCTTGTGGGTCCCCCGAAGACTTTCTTATCAACTAAAAGGGCTCCCCTGGTTGCTCCAGGCCTGCCCTCACTCACCCTTGCTGGGTGAGACCCTCAGACCTTACTGGTCTGCAACGCTGACCTTCTTTGATTATGACAAGACTTGCAGTTGCCAAGGCTTGTTGGCTCCAATCCGGTTGCTGACACCGCAGTCCACTGCAGACGTTGTGGGACACTCCGAATCCAGCTGCTGGTCATCATCGATCTCTCCTGGACCTCGTGAGCGAAGAGTCAAAACACCATCGACGACCTGAAATCACCCGACATCTGTGGTCAGCCATCTTCCTGGCCACCGGTCACTGGCAAGTGAGTTTGAACACTGTCCCTTCAATTTTCAGGTCATCTGCATCTCGAATCCACCCTTGGATTCCACCGGACACTTCTTCAGTCGACGCAAGCAGCAAGTCTTCTTTGGTCTCCATAGAAAACAGCGACGCGACCCGACACCAAAAGACACCTATGCACCCGGCTGTTCTGGGTGAGGAAACTAGTGCACTCCGGTGCCCTAGTGTTTGTTGGCCCTCAAATTACTTACCTTGTAAGTGGCTTGCTTGTAGACTTCCTCGAAGTACCCCAAAACTTTAAAAATCAAACTGCGACTTGCTCCATTGTAATTAATAGGGAACCCGCGGCTGTGTTCACACAGTGCATGCATCTCCCGTGGGTCTGTTGCTTACCTGCTTTCACTGCAGTAGTGAAGCCCCAGCAATTCTACAGGCCCTAGGCCTTGTCATTCTGCAAGTCGACTTTCCTAAACCTCTTTTTTAGTATATGGTCTGGTACGCCCCTAGGGCCCCAGCCATATTTGTGCTTAACTTATTGTGAAACGTTGATATTTGAATGTGTTCCTGGCTTCTAATCTCATAAAGAGATTAGTAGAGTGTGTCTAGAAATATATACATATATATTTGATATATATACCTGTGTGGTGTCCTTTCATTTGGTAATTCAAGAGATTATAAGGTACAACAAGTTGCTTTACATTCCTCTGAGACTTAGCCTGAAGGCTGCTCTCCACAGCTACCACTAGGATAGCTTTCTTTAAAAGTTTGTCTTAAACCTATCTATCATAAGAGTCGAATTGGACTGGTGCAAGGTGGCCACTATAACAAGTGACCAGCATATGCCAGGCCAACTTCTCACAAATGGCGTCAGTCCGTCAGACCATCTTCAGGACAGTAGTTATTGCATCTAAAGAATTACCCTTTTCTTATTGAACTCAACACGAATAGTCACCTTCGTGGAGCTGGAATTCTGACCGCTTGTATAGATATAGCGGTGCAGATTTACAATTCTGCATCAGTCAGATTTTGTAATGGCGCTTTCAAAGGAAGGGAGATCGTGATCTCTCAACTCTCGATTTCTGAACTGTGTCTCAAAAATTAATTGTATAGCGTGCAGAAAAAACAGCATCCCCCCACAGCAAACACTGTGGGGTGATGCTGGTTTTTCCGCACGCTATACAATTAATTTTTGAGACACAGTTCAGAAATCGAGTGTTGAGAGATCACGATCCCCCTTTCTTTGAAAGCGCAATTACAAAATCTGACTGATCCGGAATTGTAAATCTGCACCGCTATATCTATACAAGCGGTCAGAATTCCAGCTCCACGAAGGTGACTATTCGTGTTGAGTTCAATAAGAAAAGGGTAATTCTTTAGATGCAATAACTACTGTCCTGAAGATGGTCAAGACCGAAACGTCGAGTACATCATCTATTTCCATAATTTTTAATATAGTCAATTGATTATTATTCTCGTTAAGAGATATGTCATTGTCTTTCTCATTGGAATAGATGCTTTTTCATGAAATGTGGGATAAATTCATGACTTCCTCGTTCATGATTTATTGCTGAATTTATTGTTCTTTTGCACTCCTTTTTTAATTTGATTTATACATATAAAAATTTCTATACTTTTTAAACAAGATATTCCAGTGTTTGTGCTTTTTATATATTTACTAGTTCTTCTGATTTAATCAATTGTTATTGTGGTGGTTGTTCTAAGTAGACTCACCCTCAGAGAAACTCCCTGACAAATAAAAGGATACTTTATTTTTGAAACAAAATCCCTTGTAGGCACCTTAACCTGTTATTTCCTACACTACAGCTGCGTAAAGGGCCAGAAGAGTTGTCTGCAGCGACCATGTGTGTCTGTAACATTGCCACCGCGCCAACGGGCGCCGGGGTCCCTCGAGTGAGCTGTCCATCATAGTGGGGGAAAGGGCGGGAAGACGTTGCACACCACGAGTGTGTGGGGCGGGGCCAAACGGGCAGGGCTTCCATGCAGTTCACATGCCTCTTGTTTATAAAGGTCCAGAGACAGATCAGAGCAGCAGATGAGGAGACAGAACCTCCTGGTGTCAGGAACTACACAGGGATTGCGCTCGAGAAACTCATTGATGCACAGAGCTCCATCAAGGATGACAGCAAATTGTTGACGGTTGGTAAGGGCAGCACACCTGCCTAGGTGACAGTTTCCGTTCCCTCGCAGATCGCAGAGGTTTTGACATTTTTGCGTTCCGCGCGGAACGCGAAAATGTCAAATGTTCTCAATTTCCGCCAGTGGAACGGAAATTGTCGCCCACCCTTAGTATATGGAGAGGCTGCACTACTGACAACCCCGGAGAAGAGATTCCGAAGGCTGCAGAGGGGCTCAGCTCATGCCTGGGCACCCCCTCACATATAACCAAGCACCCTGCCTTCAGGATTGATAAGGCCTGCCATAGGGGTGTCTGATTGGTTTGAATTTGCAGTATATGGTGAGAGATAGTGAACCTATATCTCAGTAAGGGGTGCATGCACCACCTTAGGAGGCTGCAGTAGCAGACCTGTGGTGTCATTTTGGGTGGCTTTCCAGAGGTGGCATAATACATGCTTCAGCCCCTGGTAGGCCTCTGGGGTACCTATGCCCTGGGTACATAGTATACCATATACTAGGGACTTATAAGGACACCTCATATCCAATCTGTAATGTACCTAAAGTACATGGAATCATCTTAGAGAGGAAGCAGTTAGGCTGGGGCCCTGATAGCAGGGTCCCAGCCAGACTAAAGTCGAAAAACAGTGAAACACCAGCGAAAAGTGGGGGTATACATGTGAAGCAGATCCTACTCTCCTACACAACCTCCCCCAAACGCAGGGACATTAAACTAACCTTGACCAGTGTAGTCTTCATGTTCTAAGTGAAAATATCTGGAGAGTCCATCTGCATTGGCATGGTTACTCCCAGGTTTATGTTCCACTGAATAGTCCATCCCCTGTGGGGAAATGGACCACTGAGCAATTTGGGATTTTCACCCTTCATCTGTTTTAGCCATCAGAGGGTATTATGGTCTGTCTGAACAATGAAGTGAGTACCAAATAAGTATACCCTCAACTTCTTCAGAGCCCAAACCACAGCAAAGGCCTCCCGCTCAATGGCTGACCAACGTTTCTCTCTGGGGGTCAAGCTTCTGCTTATGAAAGCTACTGGTTGATCCTGACCTTCATCATTCAACCAACTGTGACAGCACAGCCCCTACCCCCAACTCAGATGCATCTGTTTGGACAACGAATTTTTGGGAGTAGTCAGGACTTTGCAGAATGGGAACAGTGCACATGGCCTGCTTCAGGTCATCAAATGCCTTTTGAGAGCTAACTGTCCACTGAACCTTTTTGGGCATTTTCTGAGAGGTTAAGTCATTCAGGGATGTCACTATTGATCCATACCCCTTGACAAATCTTCTATATTACCCAGTCAGGCCTAAGAAGGCTCTCACCTGAGTCTGGGTAGTGGGAGCAACCCAGTACATTATGGCCTGGATTTTGCTCTGCAATGGTTGAACCTAGCCTCCACCTACAAGGTGGCCCAGGTATACAACCTGACTCTGCCCTATCTGGCACTTAGTAGCCTTGATAGTTAGGCCTGCTTTTTGCAGGGCTTCCAAAACATTCCTCAGGTGGACCAGGTGATCCTCCCAGGTGGAGCTAAAGACAGCAATATCATCTAGATATGTTGCACTATAGTCTTCCAGGCCTGTAAGGACTTGATTCACCAGCCTTTGGAAAGTGGCAGGTGCATTCTTCAAACCAAAGGGCATTACCACAAATTGATAGTGCCCACCAGAGGTAGAAAATGCTGTCTTTGGCTTTGCATCATCAGCTAGTCTGATCTGCCAGTAGCCAGCTGTCAGGTCAAATGTGCAGAGAAACTTGGCTGAGGCCAAAGTATCTATTAGCTCATCTGCCCTGGGGATGGGATGGGCATCAGTCCTAGTGACTGCATTGAGACCCCTGTAATCCACACAAAACCTCATCTCTCTCTTGCCATCTGTGGTGTGAGGTTTAGAGACTACTGGACTAGCCCAAGGGCTATCTGAGAGTTCAATAGCTCCCAAATCCAACATCTTTTGGACGTCTGTCCTTATACAGTCCCTGCCATGGTCAGGTTGCCTGTAGATCTTATTCTTCACAGGCAGACTGTCCCCTGTGGCCACTTCATGATTGCACCAGGTGGTCTGACTTGGAGTCAGAGAAAACATATGGCTGAACTAGCTGAGAGGTTTTCTGCAGTCAGTTTGCTGCTGGGCAGTGAGGCTGCCTGCCAAGGCTACACCATCAACTGACCCATCATCAGGGTTCTGAGAAAGCAGGTCAGGGAGTGGGTCTCTCTCTTCCTCCTGTCCTTTATCAGTAGCCATGAGCAAGCCCATGTCTGCCCTGTCAACATATGGTTTAAGTCTGTTGACATGAAGTACCCTGTGGGGACTCCTAGGGGATCCAAGGTCTACCAAGTAGGTGGCCTCCCCTTTCTGCTGAACAATTGAATGGGGGCCACTCCATTTGTCCTGGAGCGCTGCTGGGGCCACAGGCTCCAACACCCACACCTTCTGTCCTAGCTGGTAAACAGTCAGTACAGCCTTTTGGTCATGCCAGGCGTTTCATAATTCCTGGCTAGCCTCAAGGTTTTTGGTTGCCTTTTTCATATACTCAGCCATCCTGGAGCAGAGACCAAGTACATAGTCCACTATGTTCTGTTTGAGGGGCTTGAGAGGTAACTTCCATCCTTCTTTAACCAGACACAATGCACCCCTGACAGGATGACCAAACAAGAGTTCAAAAGGGCTGTAGCCAACCCCCTTTTGAGGCACCTCCCTGTATGCAAATAAAAGGCAGGGCAAGAGTATGTCCCATCTTCGCCTGAGCTTTTCTGGGAGTCCTTTAATCATGCCCTTTAAGGTTTTGTTGAACCTTTCAACTAAACCACTGCATTGTGTGTGATAGGGTGTGGTGAACTTGTAGTTCACTCCACACTCCTTTCACATAGCAGTCACGTAACTAGACATGAAGTTTGCATCTCTGTCAGGTACTACCTCCTTAGGAAAGCCTACTCTTGAGAAAACACACAAGAGAGCTCTTGTCACCACAGGTGCTCTAGTGGTCCTTGGGGGAAGTGCTTCTGGGTACCTGGTGGCATGGTCCACCACCACCAGTATAAACCTGTGCCCAGATGCTGTCTGAGGATCCATGGGACCAACAATGTCAATCCCAAACCTCTCAAAGGGAATGCCCACCACAGGTGGTGGTATCAGGGGGGCCTTTGTGGTTCCACCTGCCTTGCCACTGGCTTAGCAGGTCACACAGGAACGACAAAACTCCTTTGTGTCTTCAGACATGTGGGGCCAGTGAAAGTGAGGGACAATTCTGTGTCAAGTCTAGTTCTGGCCCAGATGTCCTGCTAGGGGAATATCATGGGCTAGTGTCAATAGGAAGCCCCTAAACTTCAGCGGTATAACCAACCTCCTGGATGCACCAGGATTGGGGTCTCTACTCTCTGAGTAAAGGAGACCATCATCCCAATAAATCTTATGGGTGCCACTAGCATTCCCAGCAGCCTCATCAGCAGCTTGCTTTCTGAGGGGTTCAAGAGAGGGGCAGGTTTTCTGCTCCTGGCTCAGAACAGACCTGGAAGGGCCCCCTGTCCCCAATAACTCAACCTGGTCAGGTTCAAGCTCCTCTGGGACAGTTCCTTCTTCAGGCTCAAGATCATCTCCCTGAGGAGACTGATCTGCACTCTGAGTCAGGTGGGAAGGCACTGCCTTAACCCTACTGCTCCTCCTCTTGGGAGGCACCTGGTCCATTATTCCAGAATCCAGGGCCTGTCCAGTGTTAGACATTTTGGCCTGTGAGCTAGTCACAGCAAAGACATGAGCAGGGATCCCTAACATTTTTCCATGTGTCCAGAGCTACACTTCAGCTCAAGCTGAAGCTTCTAGATCATTGCCAAGCAAGCACTGTACTGGGAGGTCTGCACTTACCACAACCTTCTTAAGGCCAGTTACCCCTCCCCAGGAGAAGTTAACAACTGCCAGAGAATGGTCTGTTCTGACATTGCTAGCATTGGCCACTTGGTACATTTCACCAAGTATAATCTGCCCAGGATCCACAAGATCTTTTGTCACCATTGTGACACTTGCTCCTGTGTCCCTCAATGCCAAAGCCTCTTTTCGATTTATCAAAGGCTGTTGTCTGTATTTGCCCAGATTACTGGGGCTCACAAAGGAGGACATATTCATGCCTCCATCACAGACTAGAACAGCCTGAGTTGGAACTCTGACTAGGCCAGAGTCCATCTCAGAATCCAGGGTCAACCCTACTACACCCTTATTCTGGACATTACCACCACCAAGTGAGGCTGTACTAGTGGGAACAGTTGCCTTAGGGGCAATGGTGGCTGGAGTAGATTCTTTGGATTTGGTGCAATCACTGGTCCAGTGAGTTTTCTGTTTACAAATTTTGCAGCATGGTTTCTTTTTGCCTTTTCCCCTGTTAGACTGTGAATTCCCACCTGAAGAAGATCTTTGGGGGCCTTGTGAAGACTTCTGGTATTTACCCTTCTGCCCACCTGTGTCAGAGTTTTTAGGATCTTGCTTCTTGGGTTCACCACCTTGGTTCTGTACCTTCTGCCTCACGCTGGTTCTGACCCACTTTTCTGCCTTTCCCATTTCTTGGGGAGAGGTCAGATCTGAGTCTACCAGGTACTGGTGCAACAGCTGATTCTGACAATTTTTAAGGATCTGCTCCCTCATAATCAAACTATACAATCCTTGATAGTCATGCACTTTGCTGCCAAGTAACCAACCTTCCAGAGCCTTAGTAGCACACTCTATAAAGTCTACCCAGTCTTGATTCTGTGCCTTTTGGATATCCCTGAACTTTAACCTGTATTGCTCAGTGGTTAGGCCAAACCCATCAATCAAGGCACTCTTCAGACTGTTATAATCATCTGCCTCCTCCTCTCTAACAGTGAGGAGCTTATCTCTACCTTTGTCTGGAAAGGAGAGCCATAAGATTGCTGCCCACTGCTCCTGGGGGACCCTTTGTACTTTACACGCCCTTTCGAGTGCAGTTATCCATTTGTGGATGTCATCCCCACTCTGGTAGGGAGGGACAATCTTTTTCAGGTTTCTATGGTCATAAGACCTCTCCCTATCTCTGGGGATGTTGCTGCCACCATGGGACTCTAGTCCCACCTTTTTCTAGTTCTGTAGAGCCCTAGGGCCACCCTATCTAGGGCTACCTGCTTTCTTCTGATTTCAAGCTGAGCTTCCTCATACTTAAGCAGTCTCTCCCTTCTCTCCTGAGAGGTTTCCCTCCTATGAGAGGAGATTGAGGTCCCTATAGATGAGTTAGAATGGTTAGACTCCACTGAGGGAGAGCTACCTTCTAGGCCCACCACCAACTCTCCCAGGAGGAAGAAAGAGGGGTCCAATGTGGTCCTATCCATCACTGTCTAGGGGAATCAGTTTTTCCAGGTCCAGACCATTGTCATCTGACTGGCCAGCCTCAGAGGTCAGGTCATGGGGAGTTACACCCCTAGGCCTTTCCTCGGGTGCTTTCCCACCCACTCTGCCTACCCATTCAGATCCTAAAGATCTGCTAAGGTCATCCAGTCTGAGTACCTCTATGAGATGCTGGGTGGTTGGACTTTTGCCTGTCTTCAGTTTCCTAGTTGTACATAATGCTCTCAATTCCATGTATGGGAGGCTATCATACTGGGAATCTTGAAGCCCATTGGCTTCTGGCAAGGACCTACTGGTTCCTGGCCTTGATGACATTACTAGAGTGGTGTGGTGTATTGCACTACCTACTCTAGTGTGGCCTACTAAACTCTCTTGAATTGTAGAAAGGGTGTGCTAAGCCCTTAACACACAACTCTAAGTTCATTAGAACTTACTGTATTCAAAAGCTTGTATTATATGTACCTAGGGTACCTTTAGTGGTTTTCAGTTAGTCACTCAATTGAGGTTATCTGGTAAAACAATAGCAAGCTGGAATCCCACGCGCTGCACACCAATGTGAGAAGTTGGCCTGATATATGCTGTCCACTAGTTATAGTGGGCACCCTCTAAAAGTCCAAACAACCCCTTTTTGGCTATATTTCAAAGACAACCTTTATTGAAAGCTATCCTAGTGGTAGCTATGGAGAGCAGCCTCCAGGCTAAGTCTTGAAGCAATGTAAAGCAGCTTGTTTTAACAGTCTATAACCTCTTGAGTTCCAAATGAAAGATATCCACACCAGGTATATATATAAAATATATGTATTTATTACTAAACACACCCTCCTAGTCTCTTTATGAGACTAGAGGTCAAAACACATAAGTTACACTTCAAATATCACAGTAATAAGCACAAATACACGTCAGGTCCTAAGAGCGAACCGAACCATATACTAAAATAGTGGTATAAGAACCATGACTTAACTAGACACAAGGCCTAGAGCCTGTAGAATCACTGGGACCCCAAGGAACCACCCAAGATAGTGACTCAGGGGACCCACAGGGGCTGTGTGCAGTGTGTGAACACAGCCACAAGCTCCTGTTAGCTTCTACGGGGAAAGTCGCGGTTAGATTTTTAAAGATATGGGGCACTTAGAATTGAGTCAGGACCAAACCCTTTTGGATTTAGGAAGCTCTAGGGCTAACACCCATGGGAGCACCAGAGTATTCATGTTACCGCACCCAGGGAAGCCGGGTGAATGGTTGTCTTTTGGTGTCAGGTCGGGTCGCGCCGTCGATTTCAATGGGAGCTGTTGGAGAAGTGCCGGGAAGATGCGAAGTGTCCAAAGAGATGCAAGCCTGGATCGAAGATGAGAAGAACCTGAAAGCGGAGGGGACAGAGTCTGGGTCACTAGCCAGTGACCAGGAAGGCGATGAACAGATGCCCACCGATGTCGGGTGATTTCAGGTGAAAGGGGTGAAGCTTGACTCTTCAGCCACAAGGACCAGGAGGCGTCGAGGATGACCAGGAGCTGCATTCGAGCTGTCCCATGAAGGATGTTGAGTGTTGCAGCGTCGGTGCCCGGATTGGACACAACAAGCCTTGGAAACAGCAACCCATGCAGAAATGAGAAAGATGCTTCGGTGCAGACCAGCAAGGTTTGAGGGACTCACTACTTGGTTGGGAGTCAGGGCACATCTGGAGCAACCAGAGAAGCCCAAGGAAATACAAAGTTACCCCCTCGGGGACCCACCAGTCAAAAGACCAGGGATCGCAAAGCGACCTCAAGACGAAACACAAAATGGCAGCCCACGTGTCACTCCAAATGACCAGGCCAACAATCTTCTGTGAATTTAGTGCTCGAGGTGGGGTCTACAAGTCAGCCCAAGCACAACTTCAGGATACGTCGAGAAGTCAATGCACTTGCAAAAGTACACGGTGACCAGGAGTTCCGGTTCCACGCTACTCACGAGGGCTGCGGGTCACAGCTTTGCTGGGGACTCGAGTCGGCCTCTGAGATGCCTGGAAATCCTCATCCTGGGCTGCAAATACTTCTGAGTCCGACAGGAGCTTTGGAAATGCAGACCGGCAAATTGCTCCCCTTGGGGTCACTCCTTGACCCCAAGGGAGATTTCTTCAGTCCTCTAGTCTTGAGTAGAGCGTCAAAGTTCCAGGATTCAGCTTTGGAGTTACATCCAGGGATATCTAAAGTTCTGGTTACAGAGGTTCCTTACTTATACATAAGGAAGGGGTTGGACTAGCTCTGGGGACCCACCTATGGGAGGGTTTGGAATGAGGGGTGGCTACACCCATTTCCTTTGTCCAGTTTCGCACCAGAGCAGGGGCTGGAAGCCCCTGAACCGATTTGAACTGAACTATGCACAGGGACACCAAATGTGCCCCCAGTGCAGGACTTCAAAGCACTCAGAAAGTGCTCCCACCTAGCCCCAATACACATAAGCCTGTCTGGGAGGTGGTTACACTTCCCTGCCGGAGTTTCGGTCAGCAACAAGAGGCCAGACCAGTGTCTGTGGCTGCAGCATCCATTTTGTGATGCCAGGGCTCTATTAAGGTTCTACCGAGTAACCCAGTACTGTCATGTCTCTCCCTCTAGAAGGGTGGGATCATACTCCCATACCAGTTACTGGTGTGGGGGTATGATTCCAAGGTGTTTGACACCAAACACAACATGTTTCCGTGCAGCCAGTCTAAAGTTAGCATTTACCGTTTGGGTATAATGCACTTAAGAGTATATGGTCAGGTTGCACTACTGACAACCCCGGAGAAGAGATTCTGAAGGCTGCAGAGGGGCTCAGCTCATGCCTGGGCACCCCCTCACATATAACCAAACACTCTGCCTTCAGGATTGATAAAGCCTGCAATAGGGGTGTCTGATAGGTTTGTATGTGCAGTTTATGGTGAGAGACTGTGAACGTATATATCTCAGTAAGGGGTGCATGCACCACCTTACCCGGGCTGCAGTAGCAGACCTGTGGTGTCATTTTGGGTGGCTTTCCAGGAGTGGCATAATACATGGTTCAGCCCCTGGTAGGCCTCTGGGGTACCTATGCCCTGGGTACATAGTATACCATTTACTAAGGACTTATAAGGGCACCTCAGATCCAATCTGTAATGTACCTAAAGTACATGGAATCATTTTAGAGAGGAAGCAGCTAGGCTGGGGCCCTGAATAGCAGGGTCCCAGCCAGACTAAAGTCGAAAAACAGTGAAACACCAGCAAAAAGTGGGGGTATACATGTGAAGCAGATCCTACTCTCCTACAATACTGTCCAAAAGAATTCGCTCCTGCTGATGTCAAGCCACTCCTGTTCCGCAAAACAGCTGCTAAATCTGCAGCAGCAGACCTACTCAGTATCTCACGGTGTTGCTGCACCGTGGCCGGGCCGACCACATTTAATGCACAGAGTAAGGGTTGCCCCTCAATTCAGCAGCACTCCCAGGAAGTAAGTGCCGCAAAGCAGAGACGATCACCATGGACAGAATCCCTGTAATCGCACTGTCAACGCAGTTTGGGCCAACGCCCTTCGTCCAGGACAGCTTATGGAAATAAAAGCCAGGCAGGAGATACCAGCATAGTCCCTTGTTACTTTTTATTGGTATTTCTCAATAACACTCAGGTGAGTAATCAAGATGCACTCTGGGGCTGGTAGTCATTTATAAATCCCAAGTGGGTTGCTTGCCTTTAAATCCATTGAAAATGTTTCTTTAATGGGAACATAATGTCCTAAAGAATTCGCTCCTGCTGATGTCAAGCCCCTCCTGTTTCGCAAAACAGCTGCTAAATCCGCAGCAGCGGACCCGCTCAGGATCTCACGGTGGTGCTGCTCCGTGGCCGGGCCGACCACATTTAATGCACAGAGTAAGGGGTGCCCCTCGATGGAGCAGCACTCCCAGGAAGTAAATGCCACAAAGCAGAGGCGATCACCATGGACAGAATCCCTGAAATCCCACTGTCGACCGGTTTTGGGCTGACGCCCTTCTTCCAGGACAGCTTATGGAAATAAAAGCCAGGCAGGAGACACCACCATAGTCCCTTGTTACTTTTTATTGGTATTTCTCAATAACACTCAGCTGAGTAATCAAGATGCATTCTGGGGCTGGTAGTCATTTATAAATCCCAAGTGGGTCGCTTGCCTTTAAATCCATTGAAAATGTTTCTTTATTGGGAACATAGGGGCATATTATCAAGCACGGTGTTAAAATTATCGCCGCTTTAGCGGCAGAAAACTGCCACTAAAGTGGCGATAATGGGCTTGATAATGTGCCCGTGAGGATTCCAATAGAAGCCCATGTTGACACCAGAACATGGGCTTCTATTGGAATTCTCAAGGGCATATTATCAAGCCCATTATCGCCGTTTATTGATAATATGCCCCATAATGTCCAAAAGAATTCGCTCCTGCTGATGTCAAGCCCCTCCAATTCCGCAAAACAGCTGCTAAATCCGCAGCACGGTTGGCAGCCTAGTCTCTGTGTCGCAGTAGGCAGGCCTTCAGACTTCCAGATTTTTGCTATAAGCAGGAGCATGGCGTGGGGGTGGGAGGGCCCTCCAGCCAACGTATCAATGGCCAATCAGTGTAATGGCATTTAGTTAGGCCATTTCTGCTGTTGCTGGGAAAATTGGCCACCTGTCTTTCTCTCCCTTCCCCTACACGAGTACAGGAGTCAGAGAGAGACCGAGGCACAGACACGGGTCCGTCGTGAGCTGACTCACTCTCGAAGAACAGCATCACCCAGTCCTGTCATCATCTCATCTGGAAGATTAGGAGGGGTCCAGTGGATGGCCCTGGACACATCGATTGAAGTAATTTGGATTTATTAACAAAGTTCGGGGTAGGAGCCGCTCGCAGGCACATTGCCCGCCCTTTTGTGCACATCAGGGCAGGTAAACTCACTGCTTTAAAAACGTATGGGCACCATCATCTCGTGCGCATGCCCCTCAGATTCCATTCCACCTACTCGACCCCTGGGCCTGGCCTTGATTGATAAACTGTTTTAAAAGAAACACAATCACTCTTGCTTCCAAAATAGGATGTAATTTACATCCCGTTTGGGAAGCAAAAGTGATTGTTCTTCTTTTAAAACAGTTTATTATGTTCACCAAATTTGTTTTTCTAGCCATTTATGATACTAAGTGGCAGTGCCTGCCTCGAGGGGCGCATGAAAGTTGGCTTCGGCCTCAGTCGGGTTATTACATCCAGTCCGTACCTATGTAGTGGGACAGTTTACAATGATACCAAATGTAAACTGTCCCACTAGATAGGTATGGACTGCAGAGGCGCAACTAGAGCCAAATTTCGGGGGGGGCTAAGAAAAAATTACGGGGGGGAGGGGGGGGCTGAGTCTTTTAAGCCATAGGCAGAGTGGAGCTGCAGGGGCTCTTGCAAGGGGTGAAACAACAGGGAGGCCTCATTAACATGCAAATGGTCTTTTAAAGACCTGTGAAGTGCTCGGTGGGCTGCCACACGTGACGGGGGGAAGGGGGGGGGGGGGGGCTGAAGCCCTGTGAGTCCAATGGGTGTTGCGCGCCTGATGGACTGGATGTAATAGTAACCCGACTGAGGCAGAAGCCAACTTTCATGCGCGAGGCAGGCACTGCGTATCATATATTACTAGAAAAACAATTTTAGTGAACATAATAAACTGTTTTAAAAGAAGCATAATCACTCTTGCTTCTAAAACGGGATGTCATTAATTTACATTCCGTTTTGGAAGCAAGAGTGCTTCTTTTAAAACAATGTATTATGTTCACCAAAATAGTTTTCCTAGTAATATATGATACGCAGTGCCTGCCTCGCGCATGAAAGTTGCCTTCTGCCTCAGTCGGGTTACAGCCAGTCCGTACCTCTCTAGTGGGACAGTTTACATTTGGTATCACTTGCGAGACTTCACTGCTATTACATTATGTATTTGGGGTGAAGCGTCAGCGTAGTAGTAGGAAGATGGATAAGCAAGAAAAGGAGTTAGGAGAAGTGTAGGACTAATTAGAAGTATGATTTGGCGTAAATAGAACTGAGTAGGTGCACATTTGTGTAAGTATGAGTAAGTAGAAGTAACTGTAGGACTAAGAGCATATAGAGAAGTGAAATATGATGAGGCATAAGTAGTCTTAAGTACAGGGTTATGGGTAGGAGTAAGAGTGATGACGGAAAGAATGAAAGATAAGGAGGGAGAAGATGAAAGGTGCGAATACATAGAATCAATCAATCAGTGACTTATAAAGCGCGCTATTCACCCGTGAAGGTCTCAAGGTGCTGGGGGGGGGGGAAACAGCTCCGGGTCTGTCGAAGAGCCAGGTCTTGAGTGTAGGAGAGTAGGATCTGCTTCACATGGGTACCCCCACTTTTTGCTGGTGTTTCACTGTTTTTCGACCTTAGTCTGGCTGTGGCCCTGCTAATCAGGACCACAGCCTAGCTGTTTCCTCTCTAAAACGGTTTCCATGTACATTAGGTACATCTCTAATTGGATTCTGGAGTGCCTTATAAGCCCCTAGTATATGGTATACTATGTACCTAGGGCACAGGTACCTCAGAGGCCTACCAGGGGCTGAAGCATGTATTATGCCACCCTTGGGAAGCACTCCAAAATGGCACCACAGGTCTGCTACTGCAGCCTGGGTAAGGGTGTGCTTGCACCCCTTACTGTGGTATTGGCCACCTATATCACTACCCTTATACAGACACATATAAACCTATAAGCCACTCCTGTGGCAGGCCTTGACAATCCTGAAGGCAGAGTGCTTGTTTTTATGTGAGAGGGTGCCCAAGCATGAGCTGAGCCCCTCTGCAGCTTTCGGAAATACTTCCTTATGGCTGTTCTGTGATACAGCCATACCGTATACTCTTAAGTGCATTATAACCTCGCGGTAAATGCTAACTTTGGGATGGCTGCATCAAAACATGTCATGTTTGGTGTCAAACGCTTTGGAATACTACCACCCGCCAGTTCTGGCGGCCGGGGTAGCATTCCACCCTTCTAGAGGGAGAGACATGTTCACACTGGCTAAACCCGGTAGGACTTTCCTGAGCCCTGGCATCACAAAATGTATGCCTCTAGCACAGACCCGGGTCTGGCCTCCTGCTTCTGACCGAAACTCTGGCAGGGGAGGCCTGGACAATAGGTTTTCTGTCGAAGGGAGGTGTAACCACCTCCCCAGACAGGTAGATGTGTATTGGGGCTGGGCGGGAGCACTCTCCGGTGCTTTGAAGTCCTGCACTGGGGGCACGTTTGCTGTCCCTGTGCAAAGCCCAGTTAGCTGCCCCTGCTCTGGTGCAAAACTGGACAAAGGAAATGGGTGTAACCACCTCTCTTTCCAGGCCCACCCATAGGTGGGGCCTTAGAGTTAGTCCATCCCCTAAACTTACTATAAGTATAGGAATCCAGTCCCTAGGACATTAGATTACCCTGGACGAAACCGTGCAATGAACATCCTGGACCATCGACGTTCTATCCTGACTA
This sequence comes from Triturus cristatus, assembly GCF_964204655.1. Lineage (NCBI taxonomy): Eukaryota > Metazoa > Chordata > Amphibia > Caudata > Salamandridae > Triturus > Triturus cristatus. The sequence continues at coordinate 946,957,690 of NC_140582.1, forward strand.
GAAGACTGAAGAGATCTCCCTTGGGGTCAAGGAGTGACGCCAAAGTCTCTGCGTCACCAGAGGTAGATTTCCAGACTTCCCCAAGGCTACCCTGAGTCCCCAGCAAAGGTGAGGCCCGTGGCTATCGTGGGCGACGTGGAACCGTGACCCCTGGACACCGTGAATTTTTGCAGAAACACTATCTTCCTGGTCATCCTCGAAGTTGTGCTTTGGGCTCTGAGTAGCCCCAGCCTTGAGCACCTCCTGCACCGAAGACAGTTGGCCTCCACTCCACGAGTGACCCGTGGGCCAGCTTCAAGTGCGATCCCTCGAGGTTCCTTTGCCATCACTAGCCCATTAGCTAGCAGGTCTCCACGAAGGCAACTCCTTTTCTGATTGGGCTTACCTAGTTGCTCCAGACGTGCCCTGACTTAACCTTGCTGGGTGAGTCCCTCAGACCTTGCTGGTGTGCACCGCAGTCCTTTCTCTAAATTCCAGTGACTTGCCGTTGCCAAGGCTTGTTGGGTCCATTCTGGTTGCCGACACTGCAGCACTCGACAGACTTCGTGGGACAGCTCGAATCCGGCTCATGGACTTCGTCGATGCCTCCTGGACCTCGTAGCTGAAGAGTCAAGACACCCATCAACTCACCTGAAGCACCCGACATCTGTGGACATTGGTCCATCCTGCCCCAGTGACCCAGACTCTGTCCCCTCTGCTTTCCGGTTCCTTCCATCCCAGATCCAGGCTTGGATCTCTTCGGACACTTCTCCTCTTCACGGCAGCAACAGTTCTTTGCAGGCTTCCATTGAAATCGACGACGTGACCCGACACCAAAAGACACCTATGCACCCGGCTTCCCTGGGTGAGGTAACTCGAGTACTCCGGTGCTCTCGTGGGTGCTTGCCCTAGAACGTCTTACGTCCAAAAGGGTTTGGTCCTGATTCGATTAGAAGTGTCCCTAATCTTTAAATTTCCAACCGCGACATTGCCTATAGAAGATAACGGGAACCCGCGGTTGTGTTCTCACACTGCATACAGTCCCCGTGGGTCCCCTGTGTCACTACCTTGGGTAGTTCCTTGGGGTCCCGGTGATTCTACAGGCTAGAGGCCAAGTGTCTATTACAGTTGTGGTTCTTATACCACTTTTTTGGTATATGGTTTGGTACGCCCCTAGGGCCCAAACGTGTATTACTGATGATTGCTATCTTGTAACTTAAGTACTTCGAACTCCAGTCTCATAAAGAGACTAGAGGGGTGTGTGTTAGCCTAAATACATATATTTTAAATATATACCTGGTGTGGTTGTCCTTTCATTTGATCATTCAAGAGATTATAGACTGGTAAAACAAGCTGCTTTACGTTCCTTCAAGACTTAGCCTGAAGGCTGCTCTCAATAGCTACCACTAGGATAGCTTACAATAAAGGTTGTCTTTAACCCAACACCATAAGGGGTTGTTTGGACTGATACAAGGTGCCCACTAGAACTGGTGGACAGCATATATCAGGCCACCTTCTCACATTAGTGTGCAGCGTGTGGGATTCCAGCTTGCTATTGTTTTACCAGATAATCTCAATTGAATTGATCAACTGAAAACCACTAAAGGTACCTGAGGTACATAAATATCAAGTTTAGCTACAGTAAGTTCTACTGAACTTAGAGTTGTGTGTTAAGGGATAGCATACCCTTTCTACAACTCAAGAGAGTTTAGTAGGCCACACTAGTGTAGGTAGTGCAATACACCACACCACATTAGTAATGTCTAAACAGCCAGGAACCAGTGGGTCCCTACCAGGAACCAGTGAGCTCCTTCCCTATAAATATGAGGATCTCTCCTTTGCTCAGGACCTTATGTTCCATTAGGAAGCTGAAGACAGGCAAACGTCCATCCACCCAGCATCTCATAAAGATACTGGAACTGGATGATATCATAGGGCCTAGTGGGCCTGATGATGGAGACAGTGTTGGTGGGACAACAGGTGAGGGTCAGCCTAGGGGTAACACTTCTCCTGACCCTACCTCTAATGCTGACCAGACGGGTGACAATGACCAGACTCTGGTGAACCAAGACCTCCTGGATGAGGATGAGGAGGGTGACAACAATGCCACTTCCTTCATTCCTCCAGGTAGGGCTGACAACAGGGCTAGAAGGGATAGATCTCTGTCAAGGGGATCTCTCCAGTCTAACTCCACTATAGGAACCTCTTTTTCTTCTCACAGAGGGAGGGAAACCTCCCAGGAGAGGAGAGAGAGACTGCTGAAGTATGAGCAAGACCAGTTCAACCTCAGAAAGCAGCAGATGGCCTTAGATAGGGAAGTCCTGGAGCTCTACAGAGCTAGTAAAAAGGAGGGACTAGAGTCCCTTGGTGGCAGCAATTTCCCTAGAGATAGGGAGAGGTCTTATGACCATAGAAACCTAAGTAAGATTGTCCCTCACTACCAGAGTGAGGATGACATCCACAAATGGATAACTGCCTTGGAGAGGGCCTGTAAAGTACAGAAGGTCCCTCAAGGTCAGTGGGCAGCAATCTTATGGCTCTCCTTTGCAGACAAAGGTAGAGACAAGCTCCTCACTGTAAGAGAAGAGGATGCTGATGACTAAAAAGTCTTGAAAGGTGCTCTAATAGATGGGTTTGGCCTAACCACTGAACAATACAGGTTAAAGTTCAGAGACACCCAAAAAGCATAAAATCAGGACTGGGTTCACTTTGTTGACTGTGCTGCTAAGGCTCTGGACGGTTGGTTATTGGGCAGTAAGGTGTGTGACTTCAAAGGATTGTACAATCTGATAATGAGGGAGCAGATTCTTAATAACTGTCAAAATCAGCTGTTGCACCAGGACCTGGTAGACTCTGATCTGACCTCTCCCCAAGAATTGGGAAAGAAGGCAGACAAATGGGTCAGAACCAGGGTGAGGCAGAAGGTACAGAACTAAGGTGGTGACCCTAAGAAGCAAGATTCCAAAAACTCTGATAAGGGTGAGGACAAGGGTAAAGACCAGAAGTCTTCACAAGGGCCCCAAAAATCTTATTCAGGTGGGTATTCACAGGCTAACAAATGGAAAGGCCAAAAGAAACCTTGGTGCAAATCTGTAAACAGAAAACTCACTGGACTAGTGACTGCACCAAGGCCAAAGAAAATACTCCAGCCCCACCAATGCCCCTAAGGCACCTGCTCCCCCTACTGCAGTTACAATTGGTGGTGGGAATACATAGAATAAGGGTATAGTAGGGTTGACCCTGGGATCTGAGATGGACTCTGGCCTAGTCAGAGTACCAACTCAGGCTGTGCTTGTCAGTGATGGGGGCATGGACATGTCCCCCTTTGTGAGCCCCAGTAATCTGGGCAAATACAGACAGCAGCCTTTAATTAATGGAGTAGAAGCTTGGGCATTCAGGGACACAGGAGCAAGTGTCACAATGGTGATAAAAGGTCTTGTGGATCCTGGGCAGATTATACTTGGTGAAATGTACCAAGTGACCAAGGATAGCAATGTCAGAACAGGCCATTCTCTGGCAGTTGTTAACTTCTCTTGGGGAGGGGTAGCTGGCCTTAAGAAGGTTGTGGTAAGTGCAGACCTACCAGCACACTGCTTGCTTGGCAATGATCTAGAGACTTCAGCTTGGGATGAAGTGGAGCTCAGGACACATGCAGAAATGTTAGGGATCCCTGCACATGTCTTTGCTGTGACTAGGTCACAGGCTAAAATGTCTAAAACTGGACAGGCCCTGGATTCTGGAATAATGGACCAGGTGCCTCACAAGAGGAGGAGCAGTAGGGTTAAGGCAGAGCCTTCCCACCTGTCTCAGGACACTGATGAGTCTCCTCAGGGAGATAATCTTGAGCCTAAAGAAGGAACTGTCCCAGAGGAGCTTGAACCTGACCAGGTTTAGTTCTTGGGGACACGGGCCCTTCCAGGTCTGATCTGAGCCAGGAGCAGAAAGCCTGCCCCTCTCTTGAAACCCTCAGACAGCAAGCTGCTGATGAAACTGCTGGGAATGCTAGTGGCACCCATAAAGTTTATTGGGATGATGGACTCCTTTAATCAGAGAGTAGAGACCCCAAGCCTGGTGTATCCAGGAGGTTGGTTATACCTCTGAAGTTTAGGGGTTTTCGTATAGACACTAGCCGATGATATTCCCCTAGCTGGACACCTAGGCCAGAACAAGACTTGGGACAGAATGGTTCCTCACTTTCACTGGCCTCCCATGTCTGAAGACACAAAGGAGTTTTGTCACTCCTGTGTAACCTGCCAGGCCAGTGGCAAAGCAGGTGGCACTACAAAGGCCCCCCTGATACCACTACCTGTGGTGGAGGTGCACTTTGAAAGGGTAGGGATTGACATTGTTAGTCCCATGGATCCCCAAACAGCATCTGGACACAGATTTATACTGGTGGTAGTGGATCATGCCACCAGGTATCCAGAAGCAATTCCCCTAAGGACCACTACAGCACCTGTAGTGGCAAGAGTTCTCTTGAGTGTGTTCTCAAGAGTAGGCTTTCCTAAGGAGGTAGTATCTGACAGGGATGCAAACTTCATGTCTTGTTACTTGACTGCTATGTGGAAGGAGTGTGGAGTGAACTACAAGTTCACCACACCCTATCACCCACAATGCAATGGTTTAGTTGAGAGATTCAACAAAACCTTAAAGGGCATGATCAAAGGACTCCCAGAGAAGCTTAGGCGAAAATGGGACCTGCTCTTGCCCTGCCTTTTATTTGCATACAGAGAGGTGCCTCAAAAGGGGGTTGGCTACAGCCCATTTGAACTTCTGTTTGGTCACCCTGTCAGGGATCCATTGTGTTTGGTGAAGGAAGGATCGGAGTTACCTCTCAAGCCCCCAAAGCAAGACATAGTGGACTATGTACTTGGTCTCCGCTCCAGGATGGCTGAGTACATGAAAAAGGCAAACAAAAACCTTGAGGCTAGCCAGGAACTGCACATAGCCTGGCATGACCAAAAGGCTGTACTGACTGTTTACCAGCCAGGACAGAAAGTGTGGGTGTTGGAGCCTGTGGCCCCCACAGCTCTCCAGGACAAGTGGAGTGGACCCCACACTATTGTTGAACAAAAGGGAGAGGTTACTTATTTAGTAGACCTAGGAACTCCCAGGAGTCCCCACAGGGTTCTCCATGTCAACAGGCTGAAGCCATATGTGGACAGGGCTGACATGGGCTTGCTCATGGCTACTGATGAGGGACAGGAGGAAGAGGGTGACCCACTCTCTGACTTCCTCTCACAGAACCCTGATGATGGGTCAGTTGATGGTGTAGCCTTGGCAGGCAGCCTCACTGCCCAGCAACAAGATGATTGCAGACAGGTGCTCAATCAGTTCAGACACATGTTCTCACTGACTCCAAGTCAGACTACCTGGTGCACTCATGAAGTGGACACTGGGGACAGCCTGCCTATTAAAAATAAGATTTATAGGCAACCTGACCATGTCAAGGACTGTATCAGGACAGAAGTCCAGAAAATGTTGGATTTGGGTGTTATTGAACCCTCAGATAGCCCTGGGGCTAGTCCAGTGGTCCTTGTGCCAAAACCTCACACCAGTGGTGGAAAAAGAGAGATGAGGTTTTGTGTGGTCTAAAGGGGTCTCAATGCAGTCACTAGGACTGATGCCCATCCAATACCAAGGGCAGATGAGCTTATAGATACTTTGGCCTCAGCCAAGCACCTTAGCACATTTGACTTGACAGCTGGCTACTGGCAGATCAGACTAGCTGATGATGCAAAGCCAAAGACAGCATTTTCTACGCCTAGTGAGCACTATCAATTTGTGGTAATGCCCTTTGGTCTGTAAAATGCACCTGCCACTTTCCAAAGGTTGATGAATACAGTTCTCACAGGCCTGGAAGCCTTTAGTGCAGCGTATCTAGATGATATTGCTGTCTTTAGCTCCTTCTTGGAGGATCACCTGGTCCACCTAAGGAATGTTTTGGAGGCCCTGAAAAAAGCAGGCCTAACTATCAAGGCTACTAAGTGCCAGATAGGGCAGAGTCAGGTTGTATACCGGGGCCACCTTGTAGGTGCAGACCAGGTTCAACCATTGCAGAGCAAAATCCAGACCATAATGGACTGGGTTGCTTCAACTACCCAGACTCAGGTGAGAGCCTTCTTAGGCCTGACTGGGTACTATAGGAGATTTGTCAAAGGGTATGATCAATAGTGACACCCTTGAATGACTTAACTTCTAAGAAAATGCCCAAAAAGTTCAGTGGACAGCTAGCTGTCAAAAGGCATTTGATGACCTGAAGCAGGCCATGTGCACTGCTCCCAATCTGCAGTGTCCTGACTACTCCAAGAAGTTCATTGTTCAAACTGATGCATCTGAATTGGGGGTTGGGGTTGTACTGTCACAATTGAATGAAGAAGGGCAGGATCAGCCAGTAGCTTTCATAAGCAAAAGGCTGACCCCTAGAGAGAGACGTTGGTCAGCCATTGAGAGGGAGGCCTTTTCTGTGGTTTGGGCTCTGAAGAAGTTGAGGAGATACTTGTTTGGTACTAACTTCCTTGTTCAGACAGACCATAAACCCCTCTTACGGCTAAAACAAATGAAGGGTGAAAACCCCAAACTGCTTAGGTGGTCCATTTCCCTACAGGGGATGGACTTTACAGTGGAACATAGACCTGGGAGTAACCATGCCAATGTAGATGGACTCTCTAGGTATTTGCACTTAGAACATGAAGACTCAACTGGTCAAGGTTAGTTTAATGTCCCTGCATTGGGGGGGGGGTTGTGTAGGAGAGTAGGATCTGCTTCACATGGGTACCCCCACTTTTTGCTGGTGTTTCACTGTTTTTCGACCTTAGTCTGGCTGTGGCCCTGTTAATCAGGACCACAGCTTAGCTGCTTCCTCTCTAAAATGGTTTCCATGTACATTAGGTACATATCTAATTGGATTCTGGAGTGCCTTATAAGCCCCTATTATATGGTATACTATGTACCTAGGGCATAGGTACCTCAGAGGCCTACCAGGGGCTGAAGCATGTATTATGTCACCCCTGGGAAGCACTCCAAAATGGCACCACAGGTCTGCTACTACAGCCTGGGTAAGGGCGTGCTTGCACCCCTTAGTGTGGTGTAGGCTACCTATATCACTACCCTTATACAGACACATATAAACCTATAAGCCACTCCTATGGCAGGCCTTGACAATCCTGAAGGCAGAGTGCTTGGTTTTATGTGAGAGGGTGCCCAAGCATGAGCTGAGCCCCTCTGCAGCTTTCGGAAATACTTCCTTATGGCTGTTCTGTGATACAGCCATACCAAAAACGCATAAGTGCATTATAACCTCGCGGTAAATGCTAACTTTGGGATGGCTGCATCAAAACATGTCGTGTTTGGTGTCAAACGCTTTGGAATACTACCCCCGCCAGTTCTGGTGGCGGGGGTAGCATTCCACCCTTCTAGAGGGAGAGACATGTTCACACTGGCTAAACCCGGTAGGACTTTCCTGAGCCCTGGCATCACAAAATGGATGCCTCTAGCACAGACCCGGGTCTGGCCTCCTGCTTCTGACCGAAACTCTGGCAGGGGAGGCCTGGACAATAGGTTTCTTGTCGAAGGGAGGTTTAACCACCTCCCCAGACAGGCAGATGTGTATTTGGGGCTGGACGGAAGCACTCTCTGGTGCTTTGAAGTTCTGTACTGGGGGCACGTTTGCTGTCCCTGTCCATAGCCCAGTTCAAACCAGTTGCAGGGGCTACCTGCCCCTGCTCTGGCGTGAAACTGGACAAAGGAAATGGGTGTAACCACCCCTCTTTCCAGCCCTACCCATAGGTGGGGCCTTAGAGTTAGTCCATCCCCTAAACTTACTATAAATATAGGAATCCAGTCCCTAGGACATTAAATTACCCTGGACGAAACCCTGCAACGTACATCCTGGACCTTCGATGTTCTATCCTGACTAGAAAACTGATGAGATCTCCCTTGGGGTCAAGGAGTGACTCCCCTGCTTGGCAGGTACCAAAGAAGCAACTGACCGGTCTGCAACTCTGAAGCTCCCGCCGGACACCAAAGTCTCTGCATCCCCAGAGGTGTATTTTCAAACTTCCCCGAGGCTACCCTGAGTCCACAGCAAAGCTGAGGCCCGTGGCTATCGTGGGTGACGTGGAACCGTGACCCCTGGACACCGTGAACTTTTGCAGCAACACTATCTTCCTGGTCCTCCTTGAAGTTGTGCTTTGGACTTCGAGTAGCCCCAGCCTTGAGCACCTTCTGCTCCGAAGATTGTTGGCCTCCACTCCACGATTGACCCGTGGGCCAGCTTCAAGTGCGACCCCTCGAGGCTCCTTCACGATCACTAGCCTGTTGGCTAGCAGGTCCCCACGAAGGCAACTCCTTTTCTGATTGGGCTTACCTGGTTGCTACAGATGTGCCCTGACTTACCTTTTGCTGGGTGAGTCCCATAGACCTTGATGGTCTGCACCGCAGTCCTTTCTCTAAATTCCAGTGGCTTGCCATTGCCAAGGCTTGTTGGGTCCATTCTGGTCGCCAACACTGCAGCACTCGACAGACTTCGTGGGACAGCTCGAATCCAGCTCATGAACTTCGTCGACACCTCCTGGACCTCGTGGCTGAAGAGTCAAGACACCCATCAACTCACCTGAAGCACCCGACATCTGTGGGCATTGGTCCATCCTGCCCTCGGTCACTGGCAAGTGGCCCAGACTCTGTCCCCTCTGCTTTCAGGCTCCTTCCATCCCAGATCCAGGCTTGGATCTATTCGGACACTTCTCCTTTCCACACCAGCAGCAGTTCTTTGCAGGCTTCCATTGAAATCGACCACGCGACCCGACACCAAAAGACACCTATGCACCCGGCTTCCCTGGGTGAGGTAACTCGAGTACTCCGGAGCTTTCGTGGGTGCTAGCCCTAGAACTTCTTACGTCCAAAAGGGTTTGGTCCTGACTCGATTAGAAGTGTCCCTAATCTTTAAATTTCCAACCGCGACATTGCCCATAGAAGATAACGGGAACCTGCAGTTGTGTTCTCACACTGCATACAGTCCCCGTGGGTCCCCTGTGTCACTACCTTGGGTAGTTCCTTGGGGTCCCAGCGATTCTACAGGCTATAGGCCTAGTGTCTATTCCAGTCGTGGTTCTTATACCACTTTTTTGGTATATGGTTTGGTACGCCCCTAGGGCCCAAATGTGTATTTGTGCTATTAATTATGATTACTATCTTGTAACTTAAGTACTTCGAACTCCAGTCTCATAAAGAGACTAGAGGGGTGTGTGTTAACCTAAATACATTTTTTTTAAATATATACCAGGTGTGGTTGTCCTTTCATTTGATCATTCAAGACATTATAGACTGGTAAAACAAGCTGCTTTACATTCCTTCAAGACTTAGCCTGTAAGCTGCTCTCCATAGCTACCACTAGGATAGCTTTCAATAAAGGTTGTCTTTAACCATTCACCATAAGGGGTTGTTTGGACTGATAGAAGGTGCCCACTAGAACTAGTGGACAGCATATATCAGGCCACCTTCTCACATTGAGGTCCTTCCTGAACGTGTGGAGAGTTGGGGAGCGTCTGACCAGGAGCTCGTTCCAGTCTTTTGCTGTGTTGTAGGAGAAAGCTCTTCCGCCGGCTCTGCTTCTGCGGATGTGGTGGACCTGTGCCAGGGTGAGGTCGGCAGAGCGGAGGTCTCTCTTGGGTACGTGGAGACATACTTGGTCGTTGAGGTATTTGGGTCCGATGTTGTTGAGAGATTTGTGGGTGAGGAGTTTGAAGGTGACCCTCTTCTCGATGGAAAGCCAGTGGAGGCTTCGTAGGTGTTGGGTCATATGTTCGTGGGCCGGTGTCCCAAGGACGAGCCTGGCTGCGGCGTTCTGTATGGTTTGGAATTTACGTAGGAGAGTCTTGTTGATTCCGGCGTAGAGTGCGTTGCCGTAGTCCAGTCTGCTGGGTATGAGTGCGTGGGTGACGGTCTTTCTGAAGTTGGGGGGGTATCCATTTGAAGGTCTTACAGAGGATGCAGAGGCAGTTGAAACTGGTGGAGGCGACTGCGTTGATCTGGCGGGACATGTAGAGGGAGGAGTCGAGGATGATGCCGCGCATGGTCAGTCACGGTGGGCAGGCTCCAGAGGGCGGAGGGCCAACAGGTGTTGTCCTAGGCGGAGGTGCAGTGCCCGAGGATGAGGACCTCGGTCTTTTCTGAGTTGAGCTTCAGACAGCTGTCCTTCATCCAGGCTACTACATTTCTCATTCCTTCTTGGAAGCTAAGTCTTGTTCTTTCTGGGTTCTTGGTGAGGGAGAGGATGAGTTGGGTGTCTTCGGCATAGGACACGATGCTAAGCCCGTGCTGTCTGACGATGGCGGCGATGGGAGCCATGTAGATGTTGAAGAGCGTCGGGCTTAGTGAAGATCCTTGGGGTACTCCGCAGATGATGTCAGTGGGGTCAGAGAGGAACGGTGGAGTCTGATCCTCTGGGTTCTGCTGGAGAGGAAGGATTGGATTCATTTGAGGGCAGATCCCTGTATTCCTGCGTTGTGGAATGTGGCGGCTAGCGTGCGATGTGAGACGGTGTCGAATGCCCCGGAGAGGTCTAGGAGGATGAGGGCCGCGGTATGTCCCTGGTCTAGCAGTATGCGGATGTCGTCATTAGCTGCGAGGAGGGCGGTCTCAGTGCAGTGGTTGCTGTAGAAGCCAGACTGGGAGGTGTCTAGGATGCAGTTTTCTTCGATGAAGGCAGGCAGCTGGGCGTTCACGAGTCTTTCTGTGACTTTGGCTGTGAACGGGAGGAGAGAGATGGGCCAGTAATTCTTCAAGTCGGTTGGGGCATCCGTTAGTTTCTTGAGGAGGGGTTTCACCTCTGCGCGCTTTCAGTCATCTGGGCAGATGCTGGATATGAAGGAGGAGTTGATTATTCGTCCTAGTTTGGGTGCGATGACAGTGGAAGATGTGAAGGGGGCAGGGGTCGGTTGGGGCTCCTGAGTGCGTCTTCTTCATGGTTGAGGAGATGAGCTCGGCGGAGGCGGGGGCTCAGGAGGGGATGGTCGGCTTTTCGACGGTGGTGGGAGGCGTGGTGCTAATTTCTGCTGGCTCGCTGAAGTTGTCGTAGAGGGTGTTGATCTTCAGGTGGAAGTAGGAGCTGAGTTTGTCGCAGAGTTCTTGGGAGGGTGTGATGACGGATGATTTGCGAACTGCTGAATGACGTTGAACAGTTCCCTGACATTGGATGCGTTGGTCTTGACTTTGTCTCTGATGAAAGTCCTTTTGGTGTCCCTTTTATGCTGATGGTAGCATTTGAGGGTGCTCTTGTGGTTGTTCCACGCTTCCGTGGTCTTCTGGTTTCTCCAGGTTTTCTCCAAGTGTCTGCAGGAGCATCTGGCTTCTTGGAGTTTGGTGGTGAACCAGGCGGCCCTCAGAGGGTGTTGATTAGCGGTGCGGCGAAGAGGTGCCAGCTTGTCGGTGCAGCAGGAGACCCAGCGGTAGAATTCCAAAGCGCAAGGCGCAAGGAGGATGGGTTTCAGTGGCTTGTTCAGTCGGCGGCCCTCTGGGGACAGTGAGAGTCTTATCGGCAGTGAAAGATCTTCGGCAGCGTCCGCACGAGAACTGCCCCTGGGTCGTGTTGGGCGAGGCTCTAACACAGTCGGCGTGGCCCCCGCGGTTGTGAGCGTGGAGGGTGGCTGAGTCATAGCGGTGAGGGTCAGGAGAACCAGGGTTCCTGGCGTTGGTCGCGGTCGGGTCACGGACGGGCGTAGATGGACTTGCGTTGGGTGCACCAGCAGCGCCACCGCATAGCGGTCCCAATTAAGTAGGGGAGGGGGACGGGAGTAGAGCTGGAGGTGGGAGTGGGGCTGGGTCAGGGGGCGGGCGGGGTAGAGAAACAGACCAGGAGCGGCGGCGGGAAATGGATTCCAAGACAGAAGCGATAAGGCATTTAACCCAGTACCAAAGTAATGCCCAAAACACAGTAATACCCACAACACTGGCAGGAGCGCTGACAACACAGTACTGTAATAGGGCAAAAAGCACAACTGTAAATCCTCAAATTAAAACCTGAAGCAGAGCCGGGCACGAGGCTCGAATTTTGCAGGAGAAGGACTGCGGGCGTGCAACCACTGGCGGAGCTGCCGGGGAGAGTGCTGGCTGGACCGGAGGTCAAGGCATTACACGCGCTTCCCCACAGCGGTTGCCATTAAGTAGGGGAGGGGGGCGGGAGTAGAGGTGGCGGCGGGAGTGGGGCTGGGTCAGGGGGCGGGGCGGTGAAACAGACCAGGAGCGGCGGCAGGAAATGGATTCCAAGGCAGAAGCGCTAAGACGTTTAACCCAATGATTTCATCTATTTCCCAGAACCAGATAATGACTTTGTACCCATGCACCTGCAGACAATTCATTTTGTAATTTGTGCTGAATTCTATATATAACAGGACAAGAAAAAGGCACCTTGTAGTGTGTTGGACTTGGCCCTTTTTGCAGGTTCATCCCTGAACTTTTTACCTTCCTCCTATATTTTTTCTGACCTGTTGTTGGCTGTTTTATGACTCTGGGCACTTTACCACTGCTGATCAGTGCTAAAGTGCATATGCTCTCTCTATGGCAAATTGATGTATGGATTAGTGATTCCATGATTGGTTGGTTTGGTTTACCTGTCAGACCCTAGTACAGTGCACCAGGAGTGCCCAGGGCTTGTAAATCCAAATGCTGCTGGTGGGCTTGCAGCACTGGTTGTGCCACCCACAGAAGCAGCCTGTAAAAGTGTGTCTAAGGTCTGCCATTGCAGAGCCTGCGTGCAGTCTGGTACAGTCATGCTGACTGGGCAAGTGCACCCCCTTGCCAGTCCCTAAACCTTCCCTCTTCTTCATATCAGACACCCCTATGGTAGACCCAAGGGCACGGTGCATTGTAGGTATAAGGTAGGACATGCCCTGGTGTGAGTGGCATGTTCTAACAGTGAATTACAGCCATTTTCGTTTTTCACTATTGTAAGGCTACCTGTTCTCCATAGGCCAGAATGGGCAGTTTGATTATTACATTTTATAATCCTAACTGACTCAGGGAACATGGTAGAAATTCGAGTTTAGTATGCCTGAACTCAGAATGATAAAATACATCTTTTAGTGAAGTTGGTTTTAACATTCTGTGTTTGAAAATACCACTTTTAGAAAGTAGGTATTTTCTTGTCTAACCATTCAAACCTGCCTCTGCTAGGCTGTGTATTCCTTGTCTGGAGTTTGAGTGACAGGGCTGGGGAATTCCAGGAGACAGGGTGAGGTGGCCCAGTGGTGAATAGAGAGAGCTGCACCTAGATGGGAGGGAGGAGTTGCACCTGGGACCTGAATAGGGCTGTGCCTTCCCTCCAGAATGCTGGCTCCACCTCCTCTGGTGCGTCTGATGTCTCTGCCCTGCACTCTGAAAGAAAAGAAGGAGTCAGGTAAACAAAGTGCTCCAGGACTGACCAGAACCGGTTTGAACAAGGCAAAGGCCCCTCTGCCCTCAGTGGACAAAGGATGTTGGGGTATAAGTATTGGGACCCTGATTCCAAGAATTTAGATCACTTTGGGAAACAAGAAGAAAACTCTGCTGAGGAGGGGACCAAGAAGAAGCTGAGGAGAAACTATCCCTGAAACTGGGGGATTGGCCTGCAGTGGTTGCCTTACTACCAAAGGGAGGAAAAAGGAACTGTGTGTGTACTTTTGCTCACCTTGTGAAGGATCTCCAAGGGCTTGGAAAAGAGCTTGCCTCCTGCTGAAGTCTCAGGAACAACAGACTTCAACCATCAGCTCCCCAGAGTTCCTTAGAAGTGCCTGCTGCTGTTTTTGGGGCCTTCTGAGGGACTGTGTGTCGCAAGGAGCTGGAAGCGCGACTAAAGAAGGAGAAGCGTGCTGCCGTCGGAGCTGTTGTCATCGCATCGCGTAAAGGGTGTCGCCGCTGCAGCTGTCGCATCGAGCAGAAACATCTCGAATCTTCGAAGAAGTGTCTCACAACGCGGAAGAAGCTTGTCGCCATCGCAGCCATTGTAGCTGACACATTGCACCGCATCAAGAGAAGAGTCTCGCATCCAGGAAGAAGCGTGTCGCTGTCGCAGCCGCTGCCGTCGCATTTTGGATGACGCCGCTGTAGCTATCACATTGCACCGCATCAAGTAAAGCGCCTCGCATCCATTGAGAAGCGTGCCGCCGTCGGAGCTGGCACCGTTGCATCACTGAACAAGGGTGTCACCGCTGTAGTTATCGCATCGAGTGGAAACGTCTCGCATCGCTGGAGAAGAGTGTCACCGCCAAAGCCGTTGTCGTTGCATCACTGGACAAGGGTGTCGCCTCTGCAGCTGACGCATCGAGCCGAGATCTCTCGCAACATCGGAGAAGTGTGCAACACTTTTGTTGCCCTGCGTGTCGCATCTAAAGGCACATTGACTTAAAGTGTCGCATTTAAGAACTAAAGAGAACTAAGCTAAAACTACCATTTTTAAAGTAACAGTATTGTGGATTTTTGTCGTTTATGGTCTTGGGGTAAATCTATATAAAGAATATTTATTTTTGATATAAAACCTGTGTGGTGTCCATCTGTAGTGCTGTCACTTGATTACTGTATGTGTTCACAAATGCTTTACACACTGCCTCTGAGATAAGCCTGTCTGCTCGTGCCAAGCTACCAGGGGGTGAGCAGGGGTTATTTTAGGAGTGTACCCCATTACCCTGACTAGAGGCGAGGGTCCCTATTTGTCACAAGTACCTACCTGTGCCAACTAGAGACCCCCAAGTCTAACAGAGTGCATTAGGAAATGCTACATAAGAAAAAGAGGAATGCATGTTGCAGCAAGCAGTACATGTCATCCATACTGGTAGACACACTAGCATAGTTAAAGACTGACTGGTCCTGAACGGCACAAACTCCATTTAGAACATAGCACTGTGGTTGTGTGCTAACTTGCCTAATAGGAATTTCTACCCAAATGAACCCTTTTTAGCAACTTTAGTATAATGACTGGAGAGCATAACGCTCTAACCTCTGGCTTGCAGTTTTTATGCAGCTCTTTGAGCTCTCTCCTATGTTAGGCTTGTAACTTTTAAACAGCAAGTTACAAAATCATCTCTCTGACAAAAGCAGTTACAGACCCATTGAACTATCTACATTCTATGCACTTTTGTGATCTGCCTGGAACACGTTCTGGGCCCAGATCATTTGCCAACACAAATCCAAAGGAACCCATTTTCACCTAAAATGATTTTCACATGTATCTCTTGCCGTATAATTTAGACTAAATTATGTTATATTTTGCTTTTCAGCATCTGGTAAAGCCTCAGGCTGACAAATTGAACCTAAGTTTTTGGCAAACAACAAGAGGACCCAACCTCCTTTGCTGCTCTTGCACCTCTACAACACAGTCAACAACTCCAGCGTGTAAGGTAAGGAAACTGATGCTATATTTTTTTACATTGTAGTTAAGGGCTATGTAAGTGGTCTACGTGGTGGGTTGGGTCTACATGCACATCAGTATCAATTTGAGGCATATAACTGTGTAATCAGTATTAATGAACGATTTGAATAATGATCGCTCCACTAAAGACAGTGATTTGGCTCAGGGATAATAACGGCTGGTGTAAGCCTTCTCGTCCCAATGTTTGACTTTCTGTTTCCCTCTTTTTAATTTGAAACATTATACCATCATTGGATGGAATGTTAAAGGCCCTCTCTCTTGCCTTGGAATATGCCCTCACCGGTGCTTAGGATATATGTCTGCTTCAGTGCCTTTGCAACCAGTGTGGCATACTGAGGGAGCAGGCTATATTTTTATCAGTTATATTGTGCGAAAGGGAACTGTTGGAGATATATTGTGATAATGTAGCAGATATGTATTTATACAGAAATATGATGTTTTTGTACCAAACCTCATATGTTGGACTTTGATTAGTGACAGGTAACTTTAATATTGGTAAGCCATCATGAATACAGTAGAGCAACTACTTGCCAAGCTGTTCATTGGACTGAAACATGAAGAGAAACTAATTGTAAAACAATTAGGACCTGACCGGCTAGACCTAAACTTACAACAAAGTTCGCTAGACAGAGGGAAGATTTACACATGTTCATTCTCAAACACCTGGTACACAAAAGTTGATTGGCTTACAGGGTGTACTTCAACAAATTCTCTGTTCTGCTTCTCCTGCTTGCTGTTTGGTGGTGAAATTCCTTGGACAAAAAAAAGAAGTAACAGACTTGAAGCATTTGTTGGATAAAATAAAGAACCATGCACATACAAAAATCCATATGGAAAACCTGACGAGACTGGGAATGTTGGGAGACACACCGATTGAAGTCCACATAAGCGACGCGTACAGCAAATCAATAAAGAAACACAATGAAGCAGTTGATAGGAATAGACGCATACTATCAAAAATAATTGATTGTATTTGTTTCTGTTGTGCTTTTGAACTAGCATTATGAGGGCATGATGAATCTCAAAGTTTCTCAAATCCTGATATATTCATAGACCTTGTGGATTTAATAGCAAGCATAGACCGTAAAATGGAAACATATCTAGCAAGTGCTACAGTCTTCAAAGGCACCTCTAAAATAATACAAAATGAACTGCTTGAGTGCATGCTAGAGATTGTAAAAAGCTATATCGTCCAAGAGTTGAAAAGCACAGACTTTGTGGCTATTCAGGCTGATGACACCACTGATGTGGCCACTAAAACACAGTCCGTATTGATCTTTCGGTATTTTGGCAATGACAGCAACGTTGTGGAGAGGTGCTATGGTTTCACACAGTTAAGAGACTCTAGTGCAGAAAGCATTTCTTCAGCTATACAACATGAACTGAACTTGATTTTTCCAGAGCAGCCTAAAAAACTAAAACTGATTGCACAAAGCTATGATGGTGCTTCAGTAATGAGTGGAATCTCCGGTGGAGTGCAAACAAAAATTAGAGATGTCTACCCTAATGACCATTATGTGCACTGTTATGCCCACCAACTTAATCTTATTATGCAGCAAGCAGTAGGAAAGATCTCTAAGGCACAGATATTCTTTATGGATGTAGAAGGAATGGCAGCATTCCTCTCACGTTCCCCCAAAAGAACGGAGGTACTTCAGGTGATTGTCAACAGGAGGATTCCAAAGGGAGGCCCAATTTGCTAAAATAGTGGTATAAGAACCATGACTTAACTAGACACAAGGCCTTGAGCCTGTAGAATTGCTGGGACCCCAAGGAACCACCCAAGGTAGGGACACAGGGGACCCACGGGGGCCATGTGCAGTGTGTGAACACAGCCACGAGCTCCCGTTAGCTTCTTTGGGGAAAGTCCCGGTTAGATTTTTAAAGATTAGGGACACTTAGAAACGAGTCAAGACCAAACCGTTTTGGACTTAGGAAGTTCTAGAGCTAGCACCCACGGGAGCACCGGAGTACTCGTGTTACCTCACCCAGGGAAGCCGGGTGCATAGGTGTCTTTTGGTGTCGGCTTGAGTCGTCGATTTCAATGGGAGCTGGCGAAGAAGTGCTGCTGCCATGAAGATGCGAAGTGTCCGAAGAGATCCAAGCCTGGATAGAAGATGAGAAGAACCTGAAAGCAGAGGGGACAGAGTCTGGGTCACTAGCCAGTGACCAGGAAGGCAATAGAGAGATGCCCACCGATGTCGGGTGATTTCAGGTGAAAGAGGTGAAGCTTGACTCTTCAGCCAAGAGGTCCAGGAGGCGTCGAGGACAACCAAGAGCTGGATTTGAGCTGTCCCACAAAGGATGTTGAGTGCTGCAGTGTTGGTGCCCAGATTGGACACAACAAGCCTTGGCAACAGCAACCCACGCAGAAATGAGAAAGATTCTTCGGTGCAGATCAGCAAGGTCTGTGGGACTCACCACTTGGTAGGAAGTTGGGGCACATCTGGAGCAACCAGGGAAGCCCAAGGAAATTCAAAGTTACGCCCTCAGGGACCCACCAGTCAACAGACCAGGGATCATGAAGTGACCTCAAGATGAAACACAAAATGGCAGCCCATGGGTCACTCGGAATGACCAGGCTGACAATCTTCAGAGGATTCAGTGCTTGAGGTGTGGGCTACAAGTCAGCCCAAGCACGACTTCAAGAGATGTTGAGAAGTCAATGCACTTGCAGAAATGCACGTGACCAGGAGTTCCAGTTCCACACTACTCACAAGGGCTGTGGGTCTCAGCTTTGCTGGGGACTCGGGTCGGCCTCTGAGATGCCTGAAAATCCTCTTCCTGGGATGCAAATACTTCAGAGTCCAGCGGGAACTTCGATAATGCAGACTGGAAAATTGCTTTATTGGTGCCTGCCAAACAGGGGAGTCACTCCTTGACCCCAATGGAGATTTCTTTAGTCCTCTGGTCTTTAGCAGAGCGTCGAAGGTCCAGGATTTGGCTTCAGAGTTTCGTCCAGGGTAATCTAAAGTTCTGGTTACAGAGGTTCCTTACTTATACCTAAGGAAGGGGTTGGACTAGCTCTGGGGACCCCCCTATGGGAGGGTTTGGAAAGAGGGGTGGCTACACCCATTTCCTTTGTCCAGTTTCACGCCAGTGCCGGGGCTGGAAGCCCCTGAACCGGTCTGAGCTGGACTATGCATAGGAACACCAAATGTGCTACCAGTGCAGGACTTCAAAGCACTCAGAGAGTGCTCCCACCCAGCCCCAATACACATAATCCTGTCTGGGAGGTGGTTACACCTCCCTGTGACAGGAAACCTATTGTCCAGGCCTCCCCTGCCGGAGTTTCGGTCAGCAGTAGGAGGCCAGACTTGTGTCTGTGGCTGCAACATCCATTTTGTGATGCCAGGGCTCTGTTAAGGTTATACCGTGTACACCAGTGCAGCCATGTCTCTCCCTCTAGAAGGATGGGATCATACTCCCACACCAGTTACTGGTGTGGGGGTATGATTCCAAGGTGTTTTACACCAAACACTACATGTTTCCGTGCAGCCAGTCCAAAGTTAGCATTTACCGTTTGGTTATAATGCACTTAAGAGTATATGGTCAGGCTGCACTACTGACAACCCTGGAAATGAGATTTCAAAGGCTGCAGAGGGGCTCAGCTCATGCCTGGGCACCCCCCTCACATATAACCAAGCACCCTGCCTTCAGGATTGATAAGGCCTGCCATAGGGGTGACTGATAGGTTTGTATGTGCATTATATGGTGAGATATAGTGAACCTATATCTCAGTAAGTGGTGCATGCACCACCATACCCAGGCTGCAGTAGCAGACCTGTGGAGTCATTTTGGGTGGCTTTCCAGGGGTGGCCCCTGGTAGGCCTCTGGGGTACCTATGCCCTGGGTACATAGTATACCATTTACTAGGGACTTATAAGGCCACCTCAGATCCAATCTGAACTGTACCTAAAGTACATGGAATAATTTTAGAGAGGAAGCAGCTAGGCTGGGGCCCTGAATAGCAGGTTCCCAGCCAGACTAAAGTCGAAAAACTGTGAAACACCAGCAAAAAGTGGGGATAAACATGTGAAGCAGATCCTACTCTCCTACAGGTTTTTTTTTTGAGCGATTGCACAGATGGTACAGGACCCTGAATATCAGGGTCAACAACAGCATGACATTGCAGTATATCGTCGTAGCAATCTATTTGTGCATTTAGCAAGGATACATATCGAACAATAACAACCCCCTCTAACTCCCCCCACCCCTGCCCCTGTGTCGCACCCTGCCCATGGACTCCCTACCCTCGCCCCACAACCCCGCTGCCACATCATGCCGTAAGAAGAGGAATTCCCCAGTCGTCCCCTCCTACCTGGCACCCCTTCTTCCCAACTAGCCTCCCTAGGCCTTCCACTAATTAATCCACCTCTTCCACTGGTGGCTCCAGCCACAGTCCCCGGTAATCCGCCCACCTTTTCCATATTTTATAGTGCTTGCGTGGACACCCTCGGGCCACAAATATAGGCTGTTCCAGCCCCATACAGAAATCTAGGCCGTTCTTCCATGCTGCAATCGATGGGGCTCTAGGCGCCTTCCACGCCCTGGCAATATCTCTTTTTGCCAGCGTAAGGCCTTGCCGCAGTAGGTGCTGCTTGTATATATTGCCCCCAACGCCCTCCATAACATGAAGCAATGCCAGGCGTGGCGTGCGCGGAATCATCCACCCCAGCACTTCAGCTAGACAAGAGATCACCCCCTTCCAGAAGCGGTCCAGTGCTGGGCAGTCCCAAATAGTATGTATAAATGTTACGTCCTCCTGACCACACCGCAGACAGTCCAGAGCAGCAACCAAACCCGCTCGGAACAGCCTGGCCCGGGTAAAATATACTCTATGCAGATATTTAAATTGTATGAGGCGCAGTCGTATCGCTATAGCTGCCTTCCTTGGGGCTGCCAAGGCCTCCCTCCAGTCGTCCTCATCGAGGGCCCCTACGTCCGTTTCCCAATCCTCCCGCAGCTTCTGAAGCTTCGTAGAGCAATGTATCACTAGGGCCTGATATATCCTAGAGATTTTCCGGGTTCCCAGATCCCCCATAAAGAGTCTCGCTTCTAGTGGGCTGAACTCTGGGAGCGATGCCAGGCCCTCCAGGCTGGGGGACAGAGCATGTCGCAGATCAGATATCTGTAGAACTGCGATTGGGGCATAGAGAATTCCCTTTGGAGGGCCTGAAATGATTTAAGTGTTGTACCATTCATAATATTTCCCAATGTCGAGATGCCAATGGCATCCCATCCGCGGAATCCACTCAGTGCCATTAAGTCCGGGAAGCGCCCGTTGAGAAATGTTTTGACACCATAGAAGCCAATGATGACTTTGAATAGAAAAATCCGGAATGAGGCCCGTGGCTGTGCTAGAGCATTACAAGACAGGGAGTTCCAGTCTTTTCTGTTTTTGTTTCATGAAATAATGCCTCATGTTGACATGCTATATAACCACTTCTAAAAACGTAAAATAGACACTGTCTTTTTGGAAAGAGCTACCATTGACGTTGTCACCAACATGAGCAAAGTCAGAGAAGGGCTTTGTGAGAAGTTGGCCTGGTATATGCTGTTCACTAGTTAAAGTGGACACCTTGCACCAGTACAATTCGACTCTTATGGTAGTAGGTTTAAGACAACCTTTAAAGAAAGCTATCCTAGTGGTAGCTGTGGAGATCAGCCTTCAGGCTAAGTCTTTAGAGGAATGCAAAGCAGCTTGTTTTACCTTATAATCTATTGAATTACTAAATGAAAGGACACCACACAGGTATATATATCAAATATATATGTATTTATTACTAAACAACTCTCTACTAATCTCTTTATGAGATTAGAAGGCAGGAACATATGCACAATCAATGTTTCACAATAAGTTAAGCACAAATATGGCTGGGGCCCTAGGGGCGTACCAGACCACTAAAAAAGTGACTTAAGAACAACGACTTGCAAGGGGACAAGGCCTAGGGCCTTCAGAAGCGCTGGGGCCTCACGAAACCACCCAAGGCAGGTAAGTAAACGACCCACGGGAGACGCATGCAGTGTGAGAACACAACCGCGAATCCCTATTGACTTCAATGGAGCAAGTCGCGATTGGAAATTAAGAGTTTAAGGATACTTCAGGAGAGTCTACAAGCAAGTCACTTACAGGGTAAGCAGTTCTAGAGCCAACACCCACAGGAGCACTGTAGTGCTGGAGTTACCTCACCCAGGGAAGCCGGGTGCATAGGTGTCTTTTGGTGTCAGGTCGTGGCCTCGTTTTCAATGGGAGCCAAAGAAGACTTGCTGCTTGTGAAGACAGGAGAAGTGTCCGGTGGAATCCAAGGCTGGATTCTGAAGAAGGAAGACCTGAAAGCAGAGGGGACAGTGTTCAAAGTCACTTGGCAGTGACCCGGGGCAAGGAAGATGGATGCCCACAGTCGTCTGGTGATTTCAGGTGATCCACTGGTGTCTTGACTCTTCAGCCACGAAGTCCAGGAGGCGTCGACGATGACCAGGAGCTGGATTCGGTGTGTCCCACAAAGTCTGCAGCTTACTGCAGTGTCGGTGACCAGATTGGAGCCAACAAGCCTTGGTAACAGTAAGTCTTGTGGAAAGGACAAAAAGTCAGCGGTGCAAACCAGCAAGGTCTGAGAGACTCACCCAGCAAGGGTAAGTCAGTGCAGGCCTGGAGCAACCAGGGGAGCCCTTTGGAATTGTAGAAAAGTCTTCAGGGGACCCACAAGCCAACCGGCAAGGGATCATGAAGTCGCCTCAGGAGGATCCACTCAACAGGGGCCCACGGTCACTCGGGACGGGGTAGGCCTCTGATATTTGGAGGGATTCCTGCTGGAGGCTTGGGCCACATGTGGTCCAATGCACAGGTTCGTAGAATGTTGTGAAGGGATTGCACTTGAAAATAGTGCACGGTACACAGGTATTGCGGTTCCTCGTCACTCGTTGGGTCCACTTGCCTCAGCGTCACTGGGGACTCACGATGGCCTTGGAGAAGTCAGGAAATCCTCTTCCTGGGCTGCAGGGCCTTCGGGCTCCAGCAGGAGCAAAGGAGTTTGCGACTGTTGATTGCAGTTTTTGCTGCCTGCCAAGCAGGGGAGTCACTCCTTGACTCCAAGGGAGATTCTTTCGCCTTTCAGAGGTAGTGGAACGTTGAAGGTCCAGGATTCTTCTTCAGAGCGTCATCCAGGGATATCTAGTTTGCAATGGCAAGGGTTCCCTAACTTATACTGAAAGGAAGGGAGGGACTAGCTCTATGACCTCACCTATGGGAGGGTCAGGGGAGTGGGTGGCTACACCCACTTCCCTTTGTCCTGTTTCGCGCCAGAGCAGGGGCAGGTAGCCCCTGAGCCGGTTTGAAATGGTGTATGCAAAGAGGAGCCTACTGCTCCCCCAGTGCAGGACTTCAAAGCGCTCTAGGAGTGCACCCACCCAGCCCCAATACACTAAACCCTGTCTGGGAGTTAGTCACACCTCCCTGTGACAGGATGCCTATTGTTGGGCGTCCTCCACTGCGAGTTTCGGTCAGCAGCAGGAGGGCAGCCCAGTGTCTATGCTGGTGGCATCCATTTTGTGATGCTAGGGCTCTTCAGGATTCTACCGTGTTTCCACAGTAGGTACATGTCTATCCCTCTAGAAGGGTGGGATCATACTCCCACACCAGTTACTGGTGTGCGGGTGTGATTCCAAGGCGTTTGACACCAAACACAACATGTTTTGATGCAGCCATCCCAAAGTTAGCATTTACCGCTAGGTTATAATGCACGTAAGAGTATATGGTTTAACCGCATCCACAAACAGCCACAGAGAATAGACTCTGCCTGCTGCAGGGGGGGCCTGCTCAGGCAGAGGCACCCCCTCACATGGAAACCAAGCACCCTGCCCTCAGGATTGATAGGGCCTGCCGTAGGGGTGACTGACAGGTTTATATGTGTGTGTAAGTTGAAATATAGGGAAGCTATACCTCAGTGAGGAGTGCTAGCACTACCTCACCCAGGCTGCAGTAGCAGGCCCGTGGTGTCAGATTTAGTCTGCTTCCCAGTGGTGGCATAATACATACTTCAGCCCCTGCTAGGCCTGTGAAGTACCTATGCCCTTGGTACCGAAGGTACCATATACTAGGTACCACAGTATCCAATCACTAGTGCAACTAATATGCAAGTTGTTTAGAGAGAACAGAGAGGCTGGGGCCCTGATTAGCAGGGACCCAGCCAAAGTATAGCCAGAAACCAGTGTAAACATCAGAAAAAAAGTGGGGTCAACATAAGTGCAGATCCTACTCTCCTACACCTTTGTAAAGGCTGAACCTGGTCCCCACCTACAAGGTGGCCCAGGTACTCAACCTGGCTCTGCCCTATCTGGCACTTAGTGGCCTTGATAGTGAGGCCTGCTTTCTGCTGGGCCTCCAAAACATTTCTGAGGTGGACCAGGTGATCCTGCCAGGAGGAACTAAAGACATAAATATCATCTAGATAAGCTGAGCAATAACTTTCCATCCCTGCCAGAACTTTGTCCACCAACCTTTGAAAAGTGGCAGGTGCATTTTTCAATCCAAAGGGCATCACCACAAAGTGGTAGTACCCACTAGGGGTCAAAAATGCTGCTTTGGCTTTTGCATCATCAGCTAACCTGAACTGCCAGTGGCCAGCTGTTAGGTCAAATGTACTCAGATACTTGGCTGAGGCCAAAGTATCAATCAGCTCATCTGCCCTTGGTATAGGATAGGCAACAGTCCTGGTGACTGCATTGAGGCCTCTGTAGTCTACACAAACCCTCATTTCTTTCTTACCACCCTGGATATGAGTTTTGGGTACTAAGACTACTGGGCTAGCCGAAGGGCTATCTGAAGGCTCAATCACACCTAATTCCAACATTTTCTGGACTTCAGTCCTGATACAGTCCCTGACATGGTCAGGTTGCCTGTAGATTTTACTCTTGACAGGCAGAGTGTCCCCAGTGTCCACCTCATGGGTGCACCAGGTAGTCTGACTAGGGATCAGACTAAACATATGTCTGTACTGTTGCAGAACTTGTCTGCATTCAGTTTGTTGATGGTCAGTGAGGCTGCTTGCGAAAGCAACACCATCTACTGACCCATCATCAGGGTTCTGTGAGAGCAGGTCAGGGAGAGGGTCACTCTCCTCCTCTTGTTCCTCATCAGTTGCCATGAGCAAGCCCATGTTAGCCTTGTCAACATATGGTTTCAATATGTTGACATGGAGCACCCTCAGGGGGCTCCTGGGAGTTCCAAGATTCACCAGATAGGTGACTTCTCCCTTTTGCTCAACAATGGTATGGGGGCCACTCCATTTGTCTTGGAGGTTTGCTGGGGCCACAGGATCCAACACCCACACTTTCTGTCCTTACTGGTACACAGTCAGCACAGCCTTTGGGTCATGCCAAGTTTTTTGTAATTCTTGGCTGGCCTCCAGGTTTTTGGTTGCCTTCTTCATGTATTCAGCCATCCTGGAGCGGAGACCAAGTACATAGTCCATCACATACTGTTTGGGGGGTTTGAGAGGTAACTCCCAGCCCTCTTTTACCAAACATAATGGACCTCTTACAGGATGTCCAAACAGAAGCTCAAATGGGCTGTAACCAACCCCTTCTGTGGAAACTCTCTGTATGCAAACAAAAGGCAGGGAAGAAGAAGGTCCCATTTCCGCCTAAGCTTCTCTGGGAATCATTTAATAATTCCCTTAAGGGTTTTGTTGAAACATTCAACCAACCCATTGCATTGTGGGTGATAGGGAGTGGTGAATTTATAATTTACACCACACTCCTTCCACATTGCTTTCAAATATCCTGACATGAAGTTTGTTTCTCTGTCAGAGATGACCTCCTTTGGGAAACCCACTCTGGAGAAAACTCCAATGAGGGGCTGTGGTGGTCCTCAGTGGAAATGCCTCTGGGTACCTGGTGGCATGATCCACTACCACCAGGATAAATCTGTGCCCAGATGCAGTTGGCGGGTCAAGGGGACCAACAATGTCAATCCCTACCCTTTCAAAGAGTACCCCTACCACAGGTACTGGTATCAGGGGGGCCTTTGTTGTGCCACCTGACTTTCTACTGGCTTGACAGGTGACACAGGAGCGACAAAACTCCTTTGTGTCTTCTGACATATGTGGCCAATGAAAATGTGGAACTAGCCTGTCCCAGGTCTTGTTTTGGCCCAAATTACCTACTAAAGGGATATCATGTGCTAGGGTCAAGAGGAACCCCCTAAACTTCTGAGGTATTACCAATCTCATGGTGGCTCCAGGGGTTGGATCTCTACCCTCATAGGACTCCCTCATCCCAATAAACTTTATGGGACCCACTAGCACTCCCAGCAGCCTCGGCAGCAGCCTGCTGTCTGAGGGGTTCAAGAGAGGGGCACCACTGTTGCTCCTTACTCGGATCTTCCCTAGAAGGGCCCCCTGCCCCCAAGAACTCAACCTGATCAGGCTCAAGTCCCTCTGGGGCAGTTCCTTCTTCAGGATATGCTTCTCCTCCCTTAAGAGGTGAATCTGTGATCTGAGACAGAGGGGAAGGCACTGCCTTAACCCTACTGCTCCTCTTCTTGGGTTGCACCTGATCCATGGCTTCAGGATCCAGAGCTGGTTCAGTGTTATGCATTTTGGCCTGTGACCTGCTCACAGCAAATACCTCTGCACGGATGCCCAACATCTCAGCATGAGTCCATAACTCTACTTCAGACCAGGCTGAAGTCTTTAGATCATTGCCCAATAGACATTCTACAGGGAGGTCTGCACTGACTGCTACCTTCTTGAGGCCAGTTACCCCTCCCCAGGAGAAATTCACAACTGCCAGACTATGGTTGGTCCTGACATTGCTTGCATTGGTAACCTGATACATTTCGCCCAGAATGATCTGTCCAGGGTCCACAAGATCCTCTGCCACCATGTTGACACTAGTCCCTGTGTCCCTAAATGCCAAAGCCTGTTTGCCATTTATTACAGGCTGCTGTTTGTATTTGCCCAGATTACTGGGGCTCACTAGGATGGACATATCAATGTCTCTATCACAAATCAGCAATGCCTTAGTGGGTACTCTGACTAGGCCAGAGTCCACTTCAGAACCCAGGGTCAACCCTACTACACCCTTATTCTGAGTACCACCTCCACCAGTAGCTGAACTAGGGGGAACAGTTGCCTTAGGGGCAGGAGTGGTGGTGGTTTGGTCTTTGGACTTGTTACAATCAGAAGTCCTGTGCCCTTTCTGTTTACAGAATTTGCACCAGGGCTTCTTTTGGCCTTTTCCCTTGTTGGATTGTGAATCCCCACCAGATGCAGATTTTCGGGGACCTTGTGAAGACTTCTGGTCTTTTGACTTATCCCCACCTTTCTCAGAGCCCTTAGAATCCTGCTTCTTGGTGTCACCCCCTTGGTTCTGGGTTTTCTGCCTCACCCTGGTTCTGATCCATTTGTCTGCCTTCTTTCCCAATTCTTGGGGAGAGGTCAGATCAGAGTCCACCAGGTATTGATGCAACAACTGGTTCTGGCAATTATTAAGTATCCGTTCTCTCATCATTAGATTATACAATCCCTTGAAATCAGTAACCCTCCTGCCAACCAGCTAACCCTCCAGAGCCTTGGTTGCACAATCTACAAAGTCAGTCCAGTCCTGAGTCTGTGCCTTCTGGGTGTCTCTGAACTTCAACCTGTGCTGCTCAGTGGTTAAGTCAAACCCATCTATCAGTGCACTCTTCAGGACTTCATTGTCATCAGCATCCTTTTCTCTAACAGTGAGGAGCTTGTCTCTACCTTTATCTGAAAAGCAGAGCCACAAGATTACTGCCCACTGTTTTTGGGGGACCTGTTGTACTCTACAGGCCCTTTCCATAGCAGTTATCCACTTGTGGATATCATCCCCACTCTGGTAGGGAGGAACAACCTTGCTCAGGTTCCTATGGTCTGGAATATATTCTCTACCGCTAGGGACACTGTTGCTGCCACCAGGGGGTTCTTTCTAAGCCCTCTCTTCTAGAAGCTCTCTGGAGATCAAAGGCTTCTCTATCTAATGCCCACTGCTTGGTTATGAGGGCAAATCTTGCTTCTTCATACTGCAGCAGTTTTTACATTCTGTCAGAGGCGGCCTCCCTTCTAGGAAAGTAGGAGCTCATCTGGTGGACAGATTCTCTTCCAGAGTGATAGGAGTGGTCAGACTCCCTAGAAAAGGACCTAGGCCTTTCCTTCACTCTGTCAGTTCTCTTAAGGAGAATTCCTCTGTCCTTTTCAGACCCTGGTGGATCTGGACCTTCAACCACAGAGTTCTGGTCATCTTGATTTTCATCATCTGACCCAGACACTATAATTGACCAACTCACTGATTCAGACCCATTAGCTCCTAAAGCTAATCTAAGATCATGTGCAGTCAGCAGATCTATCAGGTGTAGTGTGGAGGGACTCTGTCCTTGCTTCAGGTGCCTTGCAGCACACATGGCTTTCAAGTCAGTGAAAGTCATGTCCTCATACTGAGGCTGGATGAACCCACTGGTTCCAACCCTTAAGGACATTCTAGTGTTGTGCAGTGTTGTACTACCTACACTAGTTTGTGGCCTACTGATACTAGCTTGAGCTGTAGAAAGGGTGTGCTATCCCTTGGCACACAGATCTAAGTTCAATAGAACTTACTGATACTAAGCTTGACTTTATATGTACCTTGAGTACCTATAGTGGTTTTCAGTTAGTAGTTCAAATAGAGATTTTCTGGTAAAACAATGGCAAGCTAGAATCCCACACGCTGCCCACCAATGTGAGAAGTTGGCCTGGTATATGCTGTTCACTAGTTAAAGTGGACACCTTGCACCAGTACAATTCGACTCTTATGGTAGTAGGTTTAAGACAACCTTTAAAGAAAGCTATCCTAGTGGTAGCTGTGGAGAGCAGTCTTAAGCACAGATATGCTTAAGCACAAATATGGCTGGGGCCCTATGGCATACCAGAGCATATACTAAAAAAGAGACTTAAGAACAACGACTTGCAAGGGGACAAGGCCTAGGGCCTTCAGAAGCGCTGGGACCTCACTAATCCAACCAAGACAGGTAAGTAAAGAACCCACGGGAGACGTATGCAGTGTGAGAACACAGCCGCGAATCCCTATTGACTTCAATGGAGCAAGTCGCAATTGGAAATTAAGAGTTTAAGGATACTTCGGGAGAGTCTACAAGCAAGTCACTTACAGGGTAAATAGTTCTAGAGCCACCACCCACAGGAGCACCGTAGTGCTGGAGTTACCTCACCCAGGGAAGCCGGGTGCATAGGTGTCTATTGGTGTCGGGACGCGGCGTCGTTTTCAATGGGAGCCAAAGACTTGCTGCTTGTGAAGACAGGAGAAGTGTCCGGTGGAATCCAAGGCTGGATTCTGAAGAAGGAAGACCTGGAAAGCAGAGGGGACAGTGTTCAAAGTCACTTGGCAGTGACCCGGGGCAAGGAAGATGGATGCCCACAGTCGTTGGGTGATTTCAGTTGATCCACGGGTGTCTTGACTCTTCAGCCATGAGGTCCAGGAGGCGTTGACGACAACCATGAGCTGGATTCGGCGTGTCCCACGAAGTTTGCAGCTTACTGCGGTGCCGGTGACCAGATTGGAGCCAACAAGTCTTGGTAACATCAAGTTTTGTGGAAAGGACAAAAAGTCAGCGGTGCAGACCAGCAAGGTCTGAGGGACTCACCCAGCAAGGGTAAATCAGGGCAGGCCTGGAGCAACCAGGGGAGCCCTTTGGAATTGTAGAAAAGTCTTCAGGGGACCCACAAGCCAAAGGGCAAGGGATCGCGAAGACGCCTCAGGAGGATCCACTCAACAGGGGCCCACGGTCACTCGGGATGGGGTAGGCCTCTGATCTTTGGAGGGATGCACAGGTTCGTAGAATGTCGTGAAGGGGTTGCACTTGAAAATAGTGCACGGTACACAGGTATTGCTATTGTAGCGGAATTATGTGGTATTTTGTTCAGTGAAATTATGTGAATAGAAAGTATGTGGTTTTCAGTGTATAGGAATTATGTGGAGTGGGATTATGTGTTTAGGAGAGTAATTATGTAGTATTGTAGTCTGTGTTGTGGAGTGGTAACCTCAGGTTTAGTCTTCCTTGTTTCCATAGAAGCTAAACTATAAACTCAATGAGACACAATAAAAGAAAAAAAAACTGATGAGCACTTTTGGACCTAGTCAGAGGTATGAGCAGGGTCACTGGAATTATGTGACTGTTCGGCTGTACCAATTTTCACATAATTAAACATTTTCCGCATTTGCCAAATATTCCATCATCTGCTCCCGAATCTGCAGATCTGGACAAAAAAAGTCTTGTTTCTAGGCCAAACGGCTCAAACGTTCCCACAAAAGCAGCAAAATGTGTTACAGCATTGTGGAAGGCCCTTTGCAAAGCTGGAATGGTCACGTGTTACTTATTGCAGAATCTGGTTGTTAAACTGGTACTAATGGTGCACAAACCTGTCTTCTTTCTGTGCCTCTCTTGCCTCTTTCTGCATTTCTCTTGCTTCTTTCTGTACCTGTCTTCTTCTTTCTGCACCTCACTGTCTTCTTTCTGTACCTTACTTGCCTCTTTCTGCAATTCTCTTGCCCCTTTCTGCACCTCACTTGCCTCTTTCAACACCTCTGTTGCTTTTTTCTTCAGATCTTTTGCCTCTTTCTGTACCTCACTTGCCTCTTTCTGCACCTCTCTTGCCTCTTTCTGCACCGCACTTGCCTCTTTCTGCACTTCTCTTGCTTCTTTCTATACCTCTCCTGCTTCTTTCTGCTCCTCTCTTGCCTCTTTGTTAATTTCTCTTGCCTGTTTCTGTAGATCCTATTTCAATTGCCTCTTTCTGTACCTCTCTTGCCTCTTTCTGCACGTCTCTTGCTTCTTTCTACACCTCTCCTGCCTCTTTCTGCTCCTCTCTTGCCTCTTTGTTCATTTCTCTTGCCTGTTTCTGCAGTTCCCTTGCCTCTTTCTCCACTTCTCTTGCCTCTTTCTGCAATTCTCGAACCTCTTTCTGTACCTCTCTTGCCTCTTTCTGCACCTTAAGTGCCTATTTCTGCACTTCTCTTGCCTCTTTCTGCACCCCTCTTGCCTCATTTTCCACCTCTGTTGGTTCTTTCTGCACTGCTCTTGCTTCCTTGTGCACCTCACTTGCCTCTTTCTGCACTTCACTTGCTTCTTTCTACCCCTCTGTTGCTTCATTCAGCAATTCTCTTGACTCTTTATGCACTTTTCTTTCTTATTTCTGTACCTCTGTTGCCTCTTTCAGTACCTCTGTTGCCTCGTTCTGCATCCCGCTTGCTTCTTTCTGCACCCTCCTGCCTCTTTCTGCACTTCTCTTGCTTCTTTCTATACCTCTCTTGCCTCTTTCTGCTCCTCTCTTGCCTCTTTCTGCACCTCTCTTGCCTCTTTCAACACTTCTCTTGCTTCTATCTCCACCTCTCTTGCTTCTTTCTGCACCCTTCACCCCTTTTTTGCATCCCTCTTTCCTCTTTCTGCTATTCTCTTGCCATTTTCTGCACCTCTCTTGCCTCTTTCTGTACCTCACTTGCCTCTTTCTTCACTTCTCTTCCTTCCACACATCTGTTGCTTCTTTCAGCAATTCTCTTGCCTCTTTCTGCACTTTTTTTTGCTTATTTCTGCACCTCTATTGTGTCTTTATGCACCTCTATTGCTTCTTTCTACACCTCATTTGTTTCTTTCTACACCCCTCTTGCCTCTTT
The DNA here is from genome assembly GCF_964204655.1 of Triturus cristatus. Taxonomy (NCBI): domain Eukaryota; kingdom Metazoa; phylum Chordata; class Amphibia; order Caudata; family Salamandridae; genus Triturus; species Triturus cristatus. Next base: position 946,988,753 of record NC_140582.1, read on the forward strand.
CTGTACCCCCTTTTCTCTTTCTGCACCTCTCTTCCCTCTTTCTGCACACCTGTTCCATCTTTGTGCACCTCTCCTACCTCTTTGTGCACTTCTCTTGCCTCTTACAGCACCTCTGTTGGTTCTTTCTGCACTGCTCTTGCTTCTTTTGGCACCACTTCTGCCTCTTTCTGTACCTCTCTCCCCTCTTTGTGCACCTTTCCTACCTTTTTTTGTATCGCTCTTGCTTTTTTTGCACCTCTGTTGCTTCTTTCTGCACTTCTTTAGCTTCTTTCTACACCTCTGTTGCTTCTTTCAGAAATTCTCTTTCTGTACCTCTCTTGCCTCTTTGTGCACCTCTCCTACCTCTTTCTGCACTCCTCTTGCCTCTTTTTGCAACTCTGTTGGTTCACTCTGCACTGCTTTTGATTCTTTCTGCACCCCTCTTCCCTCTTCTTCACCTGTCTTTTCTCTTTCTGCATCTCTCTTGCCTCTTTCTGTACCCCTGTTCCATCTTTCTGCACCTTTCATGCATGCTTCTGCAACTCTCTTGCCTCTTTCTCTGCCTCTCTTGGTTCTTTCTGCACTTCTCTTGCGCTTTCTGCACATCTCTTGCCTCTTTGTGCACCTCTCCTACCTTTTTCTGCACCCCTCTTGCCTCTTTTTGCACCTCTGTTGGTTCTTTCTGCACTGCTCTTCCTTATTTCTGCACCTCACTTGCCTCTTTCTGCAGTTCTCTTGCTCCTTTCTACTCTACACCTCTGTTGCTTCTTACAGCAATTCTCTTGCCTCTTTCTGTACTTTGCTTGCTTCTTTCTGCACCCCTCTTGTGTATTTCTGCACCCCTCTTTTCTTTTCTGCACCTCTCTTGCCTCTTTCTGCACCCCTGTTCCCTCTTTCTGCACCTTTCCTGCCTGTTTCTGCACCTCTGTTGCCTCTTTCTGTACCTCTGTTGGTTCTTTCTGTACTTCTCTAGCTGTTTCTGCACCCCCTGCCTCTTTCTGTACCCTTTTGCCTCTGTTTGCACCCCCGTGGGTCCTTCTGCACTGCTCTTGCCTCTCTCTGCACCTCACTTGCTTCTTTCACTTCTCTTGCTTCTTTCTACACGTCTGTTGCTTCTTTCAGCAAATCTCTTGTCTCTTTCTGCACATTTCTTCCTTCTTTCTGTACCCCTCCTGCCTCTTCCTGTACCTCTCTTTTCTCTTTGTGCACCTCTACTACCTCTCTCTGCACTCCTCTTGCTTCTTTTTGCACCTCTGTTGGTTCATTCAGCGCTGCTCTTGCTTCTTTCTGAACCCCTCTTGTGTCTTTCTGCACCCCTCTTTTCTTTTCTGCACATCTCTTGCCTCTTTCTGCACCCCAGTTTCTTCTTTCTGCACCTTTGCAGCCTGTTTCTGCACCTCTATTGCCTCTTTCTGTACCTCTGTTGGTTATTTCTGCACCCTTTGTGCCTCTGCCAGCACCTCTGTTGCTTCTTCCTGAACTTCTCTTCCTTCTTTCTGCATCCCTCCTGCATCTTTCTGTACCTCTCTTGCCAATTTGTACACCTCTCCTACCTATGTCAGCACCCGTCTTGCCTCTTTTTGCACCTATGTTGGTTCTTTGTGCATCTCTGTTGGTTCTTTGTGCACTGTTCTTGCTTCTTTCTGCACCTCACTTGCTTCTTTCTGCAGTTCTCTTGCTTCTTTCTACAGCTCTGTTGCTTCCTTCAGCAATTCTCTTGCTTCTCCCTGCATTTCTCTTCCTTCTTTTGGCACCCCTTCTGCCTCTTTCCGTACCTCTCTTGCCTCTTTGTGCATCCCTCCTACCTTTTTCTGCACCCCTCTCACCTCTTTTTGCACCTCTGTTGGTTCGTTGTGTACTGCTCTTGCTTCTTTCTGCACCTCACTTGCTTTTTTCTGCACTTCTATTGCTGCTTTCTACACCTCTGTTGCTTCTTACAGCAATTCTCTTGCCTCTTTCTGCAGTTCTCTTCCTTTTTTCTACACCCCTGCTGCCTCTTTCTGTACCTCTCTTGCCTCTTTGTGAACCTCTCCTACCTCTATCTGCACTCCTCTGTCCTCTTTTTGCACTTCTGTTGCTTCCTTCTGAACTTCTCTTCTTTCTTTCTGGACCCCTCCTGTCTCTTTCTATCCCTCCCTTGCTTCTTTGTGAACCTCTCCTACCTTTTTCTGCACCCCTCTTGCCTCTTTTTGTACCTCTGTTGGATCTTTCTTCACTGCTCCCGCTTCTTTCTTCACCCCTCTTGCCTCTTTCTGCACTCATCTTTTATCTTTCTGTACCTCTCTTGCCTCTTTCTGTATCCCTGTTCCCTCTGTGTTCACCTTTACTTCCTGTTTCTATACCCCTCTTGCCTCTTTCTGTACCTCTGTTGGTTCTTTCTGTACTTTTCTACCTCCTTTATGCACCCCTCCTGCCACTTTCTGTACCTTTCTTGCCTCTTTGTGCACCTCTTCTATCTTTTTTTGTACCGCTCTTGCTCCTATTTGCAACTCTGTTGGTTCTTTCTGCACTGCTCTTGCTTCTTTCTGCACCTCACTTGCTTCTTTCTGCACTTCTCTTGCTTCTTTATACACCTCTGTTGCTTCTTTCAGCAATTCTTTTGCCACTTTCTGCACTTCTCTTCCTTCTTTCTGCACCCCTCCTTCTTCTTTGTGTACCTCTCTTGCCTCTTTGTGCATATCTCCTACCTCTTTCTGTGGTCCTCTTGGGTCATTCAGCACCTCTGTTGCTTCGTTCTGTACTGCTCTTGCTTCTTTCTGTACCTCACTTGCTTTTTTCTGCACTTCTCTTGCTGCTTTCTACACCTCTGTTGCTTCTTACAGCAACTCTCTTGCCTCTTTCCGCACTTCTCTTCCTTCTTTCTGCACCCCTTCTGCCTATTTCTGTACCTCTCTTGCCTCTTTGTGCACCGCTCCTACCTCTTTCTGCACTCCTCTTGCCTCTTTTGCACCTCTGTTACTTCCTTCTGAACTTCTCTTCCTTCTTTCTGTACCACTCCTGCCTCTTTCTATACTTCTCTTGCCTCTTTGTGAACCTCTCCTACCATTTTCTGCACCCCTCTTGCCTCTTTTTGTACCTCTGTTGGATCTTTCTGCCCTGCTCCTGCTTCTTTCTTCACCCCTCTTGCCTCTTTCTGCACTCGTCCTTTATCTTTCTGCACCTCTCTTGCCTCTTTCTGTACCCCTGTTCTCTCTGTGTGCACCTTTCCTGCCTATTTCTATACCTCTCTTGCCTCTTTCTGTACCTCTGTTGGTTCTTTCTGCACTTCTCTTGCTCTTTCTGCACCATATGTGCCTCTTTCAGCACCTCTGTTGCTTCTTTCTGAACTTCTCTTCCTTCTTTCTGCACCCCTCCTGCATCTTTTTATACCTCTTTTGCCTTTGTGCACCTCTTCTACCTTTTTCTGTTCTGCTCTTGCTTGTTTTTGCAACTCTGTTGGTTCTTTCTGCACTGCTCTTGCTTCTTTCTGCACCTCACTTGCTTCTTTCTGCACTTCTCTTGCTTCTTTCTACACCTCTGTTGTTTTTTTCAGCAAATCTTTTGCCTCTTTCTGCACTTCTCTTCCTTCTTTCTGCACCCCTCCTTCTTCTTTGTGTACCTCTCTTGCCTCTTTGTGCACCTCTCCTACCTCTTTCTGGAGTCCTCTTGGGTCTTTCAGCACCTCTGTTGCTTCTTTCTGCACTTCTTTCTTTCTGTACCCCTCCTGCCTCTTTCTGTACTTCTCTTGCCTCTTTGTGCACCTCTTCTACCTTTATCTGTACCGCTCTTGCGTCTTTTTGCACCTTTGTTGGTTCTTTCTGCACTGCTCTTGCTTCCTTCTGTACCTCACTTGCCTCTTTCTGCACTTCTCCTGCTTCTTTCTAAACTTTTGTTGCTTCTTTTAGCAATTCTTTAGCCTCTTTCTTGACTTCTCTTCCTTCTTTATGCAACCCTTCTGCCTCTTTCTATACCTCTCTTGCCTCTTTGTGCACCTCTCCTATCTCTTTCTGCACTTCTCTTGCCTCTTTTTGTACCTCTGTTGGTTCATTCTGCACTGCTCTTGCTTCTTTCTGCACCCCTATTGCCTCTTTCTGCACTCCTCTTGCCTCTTTCTGCACCCCTTTTTTCTTTTCTGTACCTCTCTTGCTTCTTTCTGCACCCCTGTTCTCTTTTTCTGCACTTTTCCTACCTGTTTCTGCACCTCTTTTGCCTCTTTCTGTACCTCTGTTGGTTCATTCTGCAGTTATCTTGCTGTTTCTGCACTCTTCGTGCCTTTTTCAGCACCTTTGTTGCTTTTCTGCACTTCTTTTCATTCTTTCTGCACCCCTCCTGCCTCTTTCTGTACCCCTCATACCTCCATTTGCACCCCTGTTGGTTCTTTCTGCACTGCTCTAGCTTCTCTCTGCACCTCACTTGCCTTTTTCACTTCTCTTGCTTCTTTCTACATATCTGTTGCTTCTTTCAGTAAATCTCTTGACTCTTTCTGCACTTCTTTTCCTTCTTTCTGCACCCCTCCTGTCTCTTCCTGTACCTCTCTTGCCTCTTTGTGCACCTCTACTACCTCTTATTGCACTCCTATTGCCTCTTTTTGCACCTCTGCTGGATTAATTCTGCACTGCTGTTGCTTCTTTCTGCACCCCTCCTTCTTCTTTGTGTACCTCTCTTGCCTCTTTGTGGACCTCTCCTAGCTCTTTCTGCATTCCTCTTACCTCTTTCAGCACCTCTGTTGCTTCTTTCTGCACTTCTCTTCCTTCTTTCTGTACCCCGCTTGCCTCTTTCTGTACCTCTCCTGCCTCTTTGTGCAACTCTTCTACCTTTGTCTGTACCGCTCTTGCATAGTTTTGAACATCTGTTGGTTCTTTCTGGACTGCTCTTGCTTCTTTCTGCACCCCTATTGCCTCTTTCTGCATTTCTCCTGCTTCTTTCAATACTTTGTTGCTTCTTTCAGCAATTCTTTTGCCTCTTTCTGCACTTCTCTTCCTTCTTTCTGCAGCCCTGCTGTCTCTTTCTATACCTCTCTTACCTCTTTGTGCACCTCTCCTATCTCTTTCTGCACTTCTCTTGCCTCTTTTTGCCCCTCTGTTGGTTCATTCTGCACTCCTCTTTTCTCTTTCTTCACCTCTCTTGCAACTTTCTGCACCCCTGTTCCCTCTTTCTGCACCTTTCCTGCCTGTTTCTGCACCTCTTTTGCCTCTTTCTGTATTTCTGTTGCTTCTTTCTGAACGTCTCTTCCTTCTTTTTGCACCCCTCCTGCCTCTTTCTGTTCCTCTCTTACCTCTTTGAGTACCTCTCCTACCTCTTTTTGCACTCCTCTTGCTTCTTTTTGCATCTCTGTTGGTTCATTCTGCAGTTCTCTTCCTTCTTTCTACACCCCTCCTTCTTTGTGTACCTCTCTTGCCTCTTTGTGCACCTCTCCTACTTCTTTCTGCACTCCTCTTGCCTCTTTAAGCACCTCTGTTGCTTCTTTCTGCACTTCTCTTCTTTCTTTCTTTAACCCTCCTGCCTCTTTCTGTACCTTTCTTGCCTCTTTGTGCACCTCTTCTATCTTTGTTTGTACCGCTCTTGCGTCTATTTGCACCTCTGTTGTTTCTTTCTGCACTGATCTTGCTTCTTTCTGCACCTCACTTGCCTCTTTATTCACTTCTCCTGCTTCTTTCAATACTTTTGTTGCTCCTTTCAGCAATTCTTTTGCCTCTTTCTGCATTTCTCTTCCTTCTTTCTGCAACCCTCCTGCCTCTTTCTAAACCTATCTTGCCTCTGTGTGCACCTCTCCTATCTCTTTCTGCACTTCTCTTGCCTCTTTATACACCTCTGTTGGTTCATTCTGCACTGCTCTTGCTTCTTTTTTCACCCCTCTTGCCTCTTTCTGCACTCCTCTATTCTCTTTCTGTGCCTCTCTTGCCTTTTTCTGCACCTCTTTTGCCTCTTTATGTACCTCTGTTTGTTCTTTCTGTACTTCTCTTGCTGTTTCTGCACCCTTTGTGTCTCTTTCAGCACCTCTGTTGCTTTTCTGCACTTTTCTTCCTTTTTTCTGCACCCCTCCTGCTTCTTTCTGTACCTCTCTTGCCTCTTTGTGCACCTCTCCTACCTTTTTCTGTACTGCTCTTGCCTCTTTATGTACCTTTGTTGGTTCTCTCTGCACTTCTCTTGCTGTTTCTGCACCCTTGGTGCCTCTTTCATCACCTCTGTTGCTTTTATGCACTTCTCTTCCTTCTTTCTGCACCCCTCCTGCCTCTTTCTGTAAATCTCTTGCCTCTTTGTTCACCTCTACTACCTCTTTCTGCACTCCTCTTGCTTCTTTTTGCACCTCTGTTTGTTCATTCTGCACTGCTCTTGCTTCTTTATGCAACCCTCTTGCGTCTTTCTGCACCCCTCTTTTCTTTTCAGCACCTCTATTGACTCTTTCTGTACCTCTGTTGGTGCTTTCTGCACTTCTCTTGCTCTTTCTGCACCCTTATTGCCTCTTTCAGCACCTCTGTTGCTTCTTTCTGAACTTCTATTCCTTCTTTTCTGCATTCCTCCTTCCTCTTTCTGTACCTCTCTTGCCTCTTTGTGCTCATCTCCTACGTATTTCAGCACCCCTATTCCCTCTTCGTGCACCTCTCCTGCCTGTTTCTGCACCTCTGTTGCCTCTTTCTATACCTCTGTTGGTTCATTCTGCACTTCACTTGTTCTTTCTGCACCCTTTTCACTTTTTTCAGCACCTCTGTTGCTTCTTTCTGCACTTCTTTTCCTTCTTTCCGCATCCCTCCTGCCTCGTTCTGTACCTCTCTTGCCTCTTTGTGCACCTCTCCTACCTTTATTCTGTACCCCTCTTGCCTCTTTTTGTACCTCTGTTGGTTCTTTCTGCACTGCTTTTGCTGCTTTCTGCACCTCACTTACCTCTTTCTGCACTCTTCTTGCTTCTTTCTACATCTCAGTTACTTCTTTCAGAAATTCTCTTGCCACTTTCTGCACTTCTCATCCTTCTTTCTGCACCCCTCCTGCCTCTTTCTGCACATCTGTTGCCTCTTTGCGAACCTCTCTTCCCACTTTCTGCACTTCTTTTTCTTCTTTCTCCACCTCTCTTGCCTGTTTCGGCACCTCTGTTGCTTCTTTCTACACTTCTCTTGCCTCTTTCTGCACCTCTGACTTAGAGGTCGTTTTAACCCCCCTGCCCTATTATGTACTAGGGCCTTACATGGGACGTCATGCCAATCACAGGGGTACCCCTACCCATAGTGTACCCTAGTGTATGTATGTGTTTTCACTGTTTTTTAAGTGTCTTTCAGCATAGCACTGGCTCCGGGCCTGATTAGTAAGAGTCAGTTACCACCAGTACCAGTCAGCAAAAAGTTGGGGGCACAGGATAACTTTGCAACAAGGCCTCTTTCTGCACCTCTGTTGGTTCTTTCTGCATCTCCCTTGCTTCTTTCTGCACCATTCTTCGTCTTTCTGGACTTCTGTTGCCTCTTTCTGCATTTCTCTTGCTTCTTTCTGCGCTTGTCTTCCTCTTTCTGCACATGTCCTACCTCTGTAGGCATAGTTAGAAATTAGCATTAAAAAAACCTTTAGAATTCACTGAAAAAAGCATAGCTTTTAAGGACGTTATAGTTAGGAATTAGCATTTAAAAACCTTTGAAATTCACTGAAAACATAGGTTTCAGGGGCGTTATAGTTAGAAATTAGCATTTAAAAACCTTTGAAATTAACTGAGAAAACCATAGGTTTCAGGGACGTTATAGTTAGAAATTAGCATTTAAAAACCTTAGAAATTCACTGAAAAAAACACAGGTTTCAGGGACGTTATAGTTAGTTGGACATTTCACTCATACAAAACCAGAGAAATTCGGTCATTATAGTTAGTTGATCTAACTATAACTCACGCCCCTGCAATGCACTGCTGACGTCACATATTACATCATTCATGACATGGTCAGTGACATCACTGATTACATCATTGATGAATTCACTAATGACATCCCTGATGACACCATCCATTTGATAATCTGATGCACCTCCTCACACCCTAATATAACCTTTGATACACCCACTCTAAAATACAGACTACCATTTTCGGAAAACCATAGACACCAGTTACTACATACCCACTCACTGATTCCTAGGTCTACACATACATCCACTCATTCACCCATACAGCCATTCATAGATGCTGTCACTCATTAGTACAGCACTATCATATGCACTCATACACCTATACAGACACTCACACAGTGCCACTCATCCATAGAGTTACTCACACACCTAGTCAATCATGCAAAGAATCAATCACACTCCCATTTACTCACCTATACAGTTATACACACACCACCTTACTTATTCATACAGATACTAACACATACTTAGTCTCTTATACAATCACTGATACAGGCACACACTCATCCACTCTCACAATCACTCACTTTCACATATACTAACATATACTATATAGTCATTTATATACTCCAACATGCACATATACTGCCTTTCGCATATGTATTTATTCACACAAATGTACCACTGAGCTATCCATTCACTCACCAACACACTCCTACACACACTCACCCACCCATACAGCCCTTCACAGATACACTCTTGAACCCATACACCCAGTGAATCACCCACTCACACATCTATGCACAGAGTCACACACCTCCACCCACCCACACAGTCACTCAGGCACCCATACAGATACTCATACAACCAATCCAGAACCCATATAGACACTCATGCATCATCAGCTAGTCTGCTCTGCCAGTAGCCAGCTGTCAAGTCAAATGTGCTAAGGTACTTGGCTAAGGCCAAATTATCTATAAGCTCATCTGCTCTTGGAATTGGATGGGCATCAGTCCTAGTGACTGTATTGAGACCCCTGCAGTCCATACAAAACCTCATCTCTCTTTCCCACCACTGGTATGAGGTTTTGGCACAAGGACCACTGGACTAGCCCAAGGGCTATCTGAGGGTTCAATCACTCCCAAATCCAACATTTTCTGTCCTGATACAGTCCCTGGCATGGTCAGGTTGCCTATAAATCTTATTTTTAATAGGCAGACTGTCCCCAGTGTCTACTTTATGAATGCACCAGGTAGTCTGACTTGGAGTCAGAGAAAACATGTGTCTGAACTGATTGAGCACCTGTCTGCAATCAGTTTGCTGCTGGGCAGTGAGGCTGCCTGCCAAGGCCACACAATCAACTGACTCATCATCAGGGTTCTGTGGGAGGAGGACAGGGAGTGGGTCACTCTCTTCCTCATGTCCCTCATCAGTAGCCATGAGCAAGCCCTTGTCAGCCCTGTCTACATATGGCTTTAGCCTGTTGACATGGAGAACCCTGTGGGGACTCCTGGGAGTTCCTAGGTCCACTAAGTAAGTGACCTCTCCCTTCTGTCCAACAATAGTGTGGGGTCCACTCCACTTATCTGCAGAAAGAAAAATTAGGCCACATTTTGAGTGACTTCTCAAATCCTCTTCTATTTCATAAAAAAATTCTGACATGCAGACTGAAACATGCACTTTGAATACCGGCAGCAGACTTCCCTGGTGAGCAGTAGATTTCTTACAGTGATCTAATGAGCAACTAGAGTGCTAACATTCAGAATTTATGGCAAATGTGTGACACATCTGAATGCCTTCTTGATGGAACCAAAGTAAAAAACTGAAAGTATTTCCTACTAAGGAGACTGCAGTAAATGAGTAAATTAGGAAACTTCATAACAAATAAATCTCCCAAGATGGCCACCAGAGACAAAAGAGCCCAAATGTAGCCAAAATATCACCCAGATGTAGCCCAAGTATAGCCCAATGACAGAATGTCCCAGAGTGTTCTAACGAACAACTAGAGCGCTAACAGTCTTACTTATGACAAAAGTATGGCACACCTGAAGCCATCTTGATTGGAATAAAGTGGTAACACTTAAAACATTTAATTTACAAAGGAACAAAATGAGGGGGTTCATTTTGCCATAGAAATTATGATTAGTTCTGCAGAAAGAAAAATTAGGGCACATTTTGACTTCTCAAATCCTCTTCTATTTCATAAAAAAATTCTGATATGCAGACTGAAACATGCACTTTTAATACCAGCAGCAGACTTCCGTGGTGAGCAGTAGCTTTACTACAGTGATCTAATGGGCAACTAGAGTGCTAACATTCAGAATTAATGGCAAATGTGTGACATATCTGAATACCTTCTTGATGGAATCAAAGTAAAAAACTGAAAGCATTTCCTACTGAAGAGACTGCAGTAAATGAGGAAATTAGGAAACTTCATAACAAATAAATCTCCCAAGATGGCCACCAGAGACAAAAGAGACCAAATGCAGCACAAATATCACCCAGATGTAGCCCACATGTAGCCCAATGACAGAAGTGTGCAAAACACTTATTTTTTGTGTATTTGCAGTTTTATATATTGCAGACTTGTCAGGTATTGGAGTACTTTACATGAGCATTGGTTACATCACACAAGATCAGATTCATTTTGGTTGTAGACATGGGGAGATTAAGTGATTTGACCAGAATCACAGAATGTTGAGCTGAAGCAGAAACTCCAACCTGGTTCCCCAGTTGCAAAATCTGCAGCTCTGGAAGTAACACCACATCCTCTCCCCTAGGTGCAACATTTAATCAAGTGGTCAACTGGATAAAAATACATAAAGATTACAAATAATTTAAAAGCTCTTTGTCGCTATTTGAAAACTCAGAAAATATGTCCTCATTTTAGTTTTTTAGAGCACTAACTATAATTTTGATACAAATAAGACCCTCTCATATATGTAATTTCTAAAGGAAATGCTCTAGGTATTACAGTTTTGATTACATCAAGATGACATCAGGCGTTCCACACTTTTGTAATAAATATAGAATGTTAGCAATCTAGTTGTTCATTGGGATACTGTTGAGAGGCAGAGGCCAGAGGCAACAATTTGACCACACTGGGCAGGCAGGACGGGCAGTGGCAGCACAACAGGCTATGGAAGGCAGTGGAAAGTGGGGCAGGAGCAACAAACCAACAATACAGGACTGGCAAGAGAGGCTGTGGCAATATAATAGACCATTGTGGGCAGAAGGAAGAGGCAGTGGTAGTACAACCATACATGCCAACAGACCCATTTCAGCCAGGAAACGTCCAATGTTTTTAAGCTCAAATGGGCTTTATTTGATCTGTCTCCTGTCTACAATCTCCTCTTTTTCAATGTAACTCAAAGGGGAAAATCAATACCCCATTTTTGTTTCAAAATCTCCCTCTTACCAAGTGTAAAATGTTCGCAAGTATGGTACATTGTATCATGGTAGGCAGGAGGAATTGGGGTAGGGACATGGACTCGGATAACAGAGGACAGGAGGGACATGGAGAGGTGCACCAAACTGACCCTACAGGGCAGGCATCAGGGTTTGCAGCAGCACAATACACCACACAGGGCATGCGGGACAGGAGTGCAGCACAGAAATCCATAGAAAGCAATAGGGAGGGGACAGGACCATGCACATGGACAACAGAGAACAGAGGGGAAAGAGGCTAGCTGACCATAATGGACAGACAGGAGAGGAAGCTGCAGCATAACAGACCATAAAGGGCAGGAGGGACGGATCAAGGGCATTACAATGGAACAGACAAGCCAGGAGGGAGGGAATAGGGATCTGCACATGGAAACAGAGGGCTGGGGGCAAGGGAGCAGGGCAGGAGCAGCAAGATGACCATGGAGGTCAGGCAGGATGGGCAATAGAAACAAGACACACCATGGAGAGCAACACTGAGACTATGATGGCATACACACAGACCATGGAGGGAAGGTGGGAGGGGGTCAGGGGCAGCTAGCTGACCACACAGGGAAGGTGGGAGGGGCCATGGGAGCACAGAATACCATGCATGGCAAGTGGGAGGGTTAGTGGCAGCACAATGGCTATGATGGGCAAGAAGGAGGGTGCAGGGGCATGCACAAAGGACCATGGAGGATAGAAGTGAGGGTCAGGACCTGGGCACAGACAAGAGAGTTCAGGGGAAGGGGCCTCACAACAGACTGTACGGGGCAGGCAGGAGGAGCAGTTGTAGCACAACAGACCAGGGAGGGCAGAAGGGTGTGGCAGTAAAATGGACCATGGAGGGCAGGAGCAAGGGGATAGGGGCATGGCATGTGGACAGGCAGGGTGGAGGTGGCAGGGACAGGTTACAGTCATCTGACAATGCTAGGCAGGTGGGAGGGGAGTGGCAGCTCAACAGAACACTCAGAGTCGATAGGAGTGGCAGGTCCATGGAACATCGTGGGCAAAAAGGATGGAGCAGGGACATGCACAAAGACGTCGGAGGGCAGGGGGAAGGAGAATAGGGGCAGCAAGCTAAGCACAGAGGCTAAGCAGGAGGTCAATGATGGGCCATAGAATTGGGCAATGGAGAGCAAGAGGAGTGGACTGGTACATCATGCTAAATGGAAGGTAGTGGCAGCACATCAGACCATGCATGGCAGGAGGGAGGAGGCTAGTCCATGGATTCAGACAACAGAGGAAAGGGAGGAGGTGGATGGGGTAGCAAGCTAACTGTTCAGAGGAGGTGGGTATTAGGAACTTTATTGTTTTTAAAATGTGTGTCTGTGTGAACTACTTAAAATATGAACAAGTATGCAGCATAATCTCACTTTTATTCAGGAAGAAGAGGACGTTTATGACTGTGACTCCGGGCTCACTTGGCAGAAACACCCCCTGACCCTCCAGCCCCCATCGCAAAATGTAATGCCCGTGAAAAGGGTAAGTGGACGCAGTGTTATATAGAACATAGTCCTGAGAGCACGATTGAAAATGAAAACTAGATATAGTATATGGTATAAACGATGCACCAAAAAGTGTGATATAAGATGAACCGGGGCGTGAAATATAATATGCAATACATTGTGCGCAATGACAGATTCATTGGAGAGCGCGAGATAGCACAGGCACTAGCGCGTGCTATGCGATATGCGCCTTGGAGTGTAATATGCACAGGGCAGTGTTGTGTAACCTAACCAGTCTCTAAAGTTGTAATATAAATAAAATATGTGCTGGGGAGTGTAACGTAGCATATGCACTGTGACAAAGATATGGATTCCAGATTGTAATATGTATGGCATAGCGCTGTGCGTTATAACATAGGCATCGAGGAAGGCACTTTAGATGGGGCAATATAACCCGTGCGAAGGGAAGTGTGGCATGACATATTCACGGGGTGGTGTTACAGTGCACATGGGCTAGAGAGTGTCATAGCATACGCACTAGCTGGTGGAATACAACACAGAGGTGTGTCGCACTCGGCGGGCACTGGTGGGTGTAACACAGCAATGGGCTTAGCCAGGAGCACGCTGTGACTCTCAAGTGAGGTTTGTCTCCTTTCCAGAGAGTAAAATAAAAAGTATTACACATCCGGCGGTGAATGTGTGTTTTATTAACCGTGAGGGGAGTTTCTCGCATAGTTTGGTCAGATTTTTTTTGTCGAATCCCCTTTGAATGGCTTGGTGTGCGTGTGTATTAAATGAGCCCGTTAATAGCTACCCACGTTTGTATAAATAAATGACAAGGGTGTCTACTTGGAGAGTACACACTAGTGGGGGCGCCGGGATTAGGCACGGTAGGGCGTCAGACACGTCAGAGCTTCACTAGCGGTGTAAATACATTCCACGTGGATTCATTGTATGCATAGTCGCCTTTTAATGAATATCACGCAAATCGTCATGGTGATAGGTACATATGGTTTGTCCAGCATGTCCTAGGTGTTTCTATAAATATATATTTTTTTTAAATAATAAAAAACAAAGGCCGGCCCCGGGGGATGGGGTCCCCGGGGCTATAAGTGGCCGAGGAGGGAGGAACGCAGCCCCCCTCCTAAAGAATTTTTTTTAAAAAGGCCCTGACCCGGGGGTTGGGGTCCCCGGGGCTGATCCCGGGGCCGATTAAGGCCTTGGGAGGGCGAAATTAATTTTTTTCAACAAAAACAATTAGGGTGCAGGCCCTGGGGCATGGGGTCCCCAGGGCCAATAAATTATCATAAGAAGGGGGGCCACACAGCCCTCCTTCTTAAAAAAGTAAAATAAATAAAAGACCGGCATCGCACCGGAGGCCATGCCCCCTCCTTGCAGCACTCTGCAAACGCGCCCCCTGGCCAGTTGTAAGTTGGGGAATGAATTCTCCTTCAATACTGAGGGTCCCTGAGGGCCAACTAGCCCAACAGGTATCTCCCGTATGCGCCAGGGAGCTGTGTTGCAGACAGGTGTTCTGAGGCCACGCCCCTTTTTACACCTCTATGCAACGCAGCTCTGTGGCGCTTACTGGAGGTACCTAGTGGGCTAGTTTGACCCTAGGGACCCTTAGGATTCAAGGGGACTTAATCTCTCAACTTAGAACGGCCACAGGGCGAGTTTACACAGTGGTGAAGAGAGGGGACGGGGCCTGAGGTGACGTGTGCAAACATGCCCTGTGGCGCATTTTAAGTTGGGGAAATAATTCCCTTTCAATCCTGAGGGACCCTAGGGGGCCAACTAGCCCACCAGGGGCTTCCAGTAAGCGCCACTGCTCTGCGTTGCAGAGAGGTGATGCAGGCCGTACCCCTTTTTACACCTCTCTGCAATGGCGCTTACTGGACGTACCTAGTGGGCTATCTTGCCCCTAGGGACCCTCAGGATTCAAAGGGACTTAATCTCCCAACTTAAAAAACGGCCACAGGGCGTGTTTACACGGTGGGGAAGGGAGGGGACGGGGCCTAAGGTGACGTGTGCAAACACGCCCTATGGCGCATTTTAAGTTGGGGAAATAATTCCCCTTCAATCCTGAGGGCCCCTGGGGGCTAACTAGCCCACCAGGTGCTTCCAGTAAGCGCCATTGAACTGCGTTGCAGAGAGGTGGTCCAGGCCGTGCCACTTTTTGCAACTCTCTGCAACACAGCTCTGTGGCGCTTACTGGAGGTACCTAGTAGTCTAGTTGGACCCTAGGGACCCTCAGGAATCAAGGGGACTTAATGTCCCAACTTAAAACAGCTACAGGGCGTGTTTACACAGTGGGGAAGGGAGGGAACGGGGCCTGAGGTGACGTGTGCAAACACGCCCTGTGGCGCATTTTTTAGAGGTAGTTTTAATCCCCTGCCCTTTTATATACTAGGGGCTTACAGAGGAGGTCATGCTAATCACAGGGGGACCCCAACGCATAGTGTTCCCTAGTGTATGTTATGTTATGTTATGTTAGTTACATTTTAATGCGCACAGCTGCTCCAGCGAAGGAGCGTCCTGGCGCAGGGAAAGGAAAACACAACACAACACTGGATCCGGTGGCAAGAAGCAAACAATAAAAGCTGGAAATAATTAAAACAAGAGGGTTTTCAAAGCTCTGCGGAAAGACATTAGGTCGTTCGAAAGGCGGATTTCCAAGGGGAGAGCATTCCAGAGGGTTGCGGCTTTCACACGGAAGGAGCGACCCCCCATCCGACTAAGTCTGAAACGGGGGATGACCACCAAGGACTGTCCAAGGGATCGTAGTGAGCGGGTAGGAACATAAGGAGAGATCAATGAATTGAGTATTCCGGGTGCCAACTCTCTCAGAATTTTAAAAACCAGGCAAAGAGCCTTGAATTGGATACGCTTGCATATCGGGAGCCAGTGCAAGGACCGCAGGGTGTTAGAAGTAGGGCAAGATCGAGGCAGACCAACCACCGCCCTAGCCGCCGCATTCTGGACTCGTTGTAAACGAAGAATCTCGGCTTGGTTTGCTCCTAATAGGAGAGAACTGGCGTAATCCAACCGCGAGATGATCATTGCTTGAATGACCAGCTGTCTTGTAGGGGCATCGAAAAAACGCAGCAGGGGTCTTAGCCCGCGTAGTACTCCAAAACAGCAGGCCGCCACTCTCTTTGTATGAGTCACAAAGCTTAGCGTATGGTCAAGCCAGACTCCGAGATTCCTGAGTTCCAGAACAGGGACCGGCGCTGATCCCAGCTCTGGAGGCCACCATTCGTCCCCCCAGTGGTCCGCTACCCTTCCAACGATCATCACCTCTGTTTTTGACGCGTTCAGTTGGAGACAGTTGTTATTCATCCAGCTGGCCACCTCTCTCAGTCCACTTCGGAACCTGAGGGCATCCTGCTTGGCATCCCCGCTGATCGTAACCGCCAACTGAGTGTCGTCAGCATAGGAGACCATGGTAAGGCCCCATTGCCTGACGACCTCAGCCAGCGGCTGCACGTACAGATTAAAAAGCGTGGGACTCAGCGAGGAGCCCTGCGGGACCCCCAGGTCCAAAGGATGGTACTTGGACTGAAAAGGAGGGGTGGCAACGCAGAAGGAGCGATCACTGAGGAAGGAGCGGCACCACTGCAGAGCTGAACCACAAATGCCAATGTCCTGCAGGCGGTGTAGCAAGATGCGATGGGAGACAGTGTCAAAGGCAGCGCTCAGATCTAGTAAAATAAGCGCTGCCGTTTGACCTGCATCGAGCACACTTCGCAAATGCTCAACCATTGCCAGAAGGGCCGTCTCAGTGCTGTGACCAGCACGAAACCCATTCTGCGTTGGATCCAGGACATTCACAAGGGTCATATGCTCCGTGAGGGCCCGATTTACATGGGCCTCCATAACCTTGGCCGGCCAAGGGAGCAAAGATATAGGGCGGTAGTTTTCAGGTCTCAATGGATCCAAAGATGGTTTTTTTAGGATCGGGGAAACCACCGCTTGCTTCCATTTGGCAGGGACCAGGCCAGAGGTTAGGGAAAGGTTAATCAGGGAGCACACTGCTGTGCGTCCCTGGAAAGCAACGTCCCTGAAAAGGGCAGATCTTACCGGGTCTGCAGGCGATCCAGACTTGACTCGCAGGGCCCACATTGCGAACTCCTCATTGGAGATGGTAGGAAAGGAGTGCAGCGATGGACAGCTGCTAGAGCCGCTCCAGGGAATCACAGGAGACAGTGTGCTTGGAAACGCCAGATAGATTTTCCTGACTTTATCCAGAAAGAAGGTGGCTAAGGCTTCACAGTGGGCGATGGAACTGTCCAACTGTGGGGGAACTCTCTTTGCCATTAAATCTTTTATGGTTTTAAAGATGGTTTTAGTCGGGTTAAGGCTGTTTCTAAATTCGGCTGCGTAAAACGCCGCCCGGGCCCTGCATATAGCTCGATGGTAAAGCTTAACTAGGGCCAGGTAGATGGATTTCTTATCGGCATCGTACGACTTACGCCACACCCTTTCCGCCCGTCTGCAAGAGGACTTCAGTGCACGCAGCGCGCTGTCATACCAGGGGCTGGCCTGCCGGGGACTGGACTTGCTGGAGATGATAGGTACCAGGGCGTCCAGCGCCCTGGTAATCCAGTTACAAAACCGGTCATAGCCCGAGGTGGCATTCAGCAAGGGACCTAATGGCTCAGCACCCATAATGCGGTGAAGGTCCTCTAACCTAAGTTTGTTCCAGTGGCGCCGGGGTATCCGCAAGGGAGGCGGTATAGTAGGATTGGCAGGGAGAGGAAGCCAAGCAGACACCAGATAGTGGTCAGACCATATCACAGGATCAACCGCCACGATCCGAACATCCGAGAGAGTGGTAAAAAACGGATCAAGGATGTGGCCGGCCACGTGTGTAGGCTGAGAAATAAGCTGGGTCAACTGCAAAGCCTCTAAATCGGCCAAAAAACCACTGATGGCCGGAGACTCTAACCTGTCAAAGTGGAGATTTAGATCACCCAGGATGGAAAAATTTGCACAGCCACTAGCCAATGAGCTCACAGCCTCCGGAAAGGCACCTCTAAAAGCAACATCGCTGCCTGGAGGGCGATAGACAACCATCCCTGACAGCGAGAACTGAGGGCTGATGGAAACCTTAAACAGCGCACTCTCACATCCGGCAATCTGCAAGATGCAGGTGTTTTCACTGTATTCTGAGTATCTTTTAACATAGCACTGGCTCTAGGACTGGTTAGTCAGACTCAGTTACCACCAGTATCCGTCTGAAAAAGTTGAGGGTACAGGATGATTTTGCAACAAGGCTTCTGTCTGCTCTTCTGTTTGTTCTTTCGGCACGTTATCTTTCTTCCTGCACTTTTCTTCGTCTTTGAGGACATCTGTTGCTTCTTTCTGCATTTCTTTTTTTTCTTTCTGTGCGTTTTTTCTTCTTTCTTCACATGTCCTATCTCTGTAGGCATAGTTAGAAATTAGCATTTAAAAAACCTTTGAAATTCACTGAAAAAACCATAGGTTTCAGGCACTTTATAGCTAGGAATTAGCATTTAAAAAACCTTAGAAATTCACTGAAAAAACCATAGGTTTCAGGGGCGTTATAGTTAGCTGGACATTTCCCTCGTACAAAACCCTAGAAATTCCCCCGTTATAGTTAGTTTAGCTAACTATAACTCGCGCACCCGCAATCCACTGCTGATGACGTCACATATTACATCACTCATGACATGGTCAGTGACATCACTCATGACATCACTGATGACATCTCAAATGACATCACTGATGACATCACTAATGACGTCATCAATGTGATAAATACCACATTTTCTCACACCCTTATAAAACCTTTGCTATACCAACTCAAAATTACAGAGTTCCATTCTCATATCCATAAATAATGCAATACCAATAACTGCATACCCACATATTAACTTTTAGGTCTTCATACACCTCCACACACTCACCTGTAAAGTCACTCATAGTTACAGTCACTCCATAAAAAAGTATCATATGAATTTATACACACACCTATCTAGACACTCACACACTACCAATCATCCATAGAGGTACTCTCACACCTAGTCATTCATACAAATAATCACACTGCCATTTACTCACCTATGCAGTTATACACACTCAACTTCACTTGCTCACAAAAATAGTATCACATTTTTATGCTCTATTAGAATTATTGACAAAAGCACACACTCATCCATACAGTCACTGTCACAATCACACATTCTCACATCTAGCCACTTATATACTCTTACACACATATATACTGCCTTTCACATATGTAGTTAGTCACAAATGTACCACTGAGATATACATTCAATCCCTAACACACCCATACATACACTCGCTCAACCATACAGTCCATCACAGATGCACTCTTAAAACCATGCACCCATAGAATCACCCACTCACACATCTATGCACAGAGTCACACACAGCCTACCCACACTAACACTCAGGCACCCATACAGATACTCAGACAACCAATCGATAACCCATATAGACACTCATATAGCATTCACAAAACCATGCAGCCACTTATACACCAACAGACAGAAACATACAGACATTCACACACTGTAGTCACTAGTCTGCAGTAAGATACATTTAATGACTCACTTATAGAGTCAGTTACGCACCAAAGAAAATCATACATTTACACACTTGTACACCCACTCATTCTTCAACAGGCCTTTCCCTATATATATTAAACATATTAAAATTGTTCAGAAACACATACTCAATGGATGATGACATCAGTGATGTCATCAGTGATGTCATTTGAGATGTCATCAGTGATGTCATGAGTGATGTCACTGACCATGTCATGAGTGATGTAATATGTGACGTCATCAGCAGTGGATTGCGGGTGCGCGAGTTATAGTTAGCTGAACTAACTATAACGGGGGAATTTCTAGGGTTTTGTACGAGGGAAATGTCCAGCTAACTATAACGCCCCTGAAACCTATGGTTTTTTCAGCGAATTTCTAAGGTTTTTTAAATGCTAATTCCTAACTATATCAGGCCTGAAACCTATGGTTTTTTCAGTGAATTTCAAAGGTTTTGTAAATGACAATTTTTAATGTATTAATTGTTATACTGATTTGTTTTATACTGATTTACTAGGTCATTTCCACCACAGTGCACAATAATAAGGCAACTATAGCTCACGCGACCGCAATCCTCTGCTGATGACGTCAGATATTACATCACTGTATTTAGACACTTATTTACCCATGTCTTCTTCCATTAATCTTTAGCTATACATATATTACAAATATTTATTTTTCATAAAGACACATATGTCATCAGTGATGTAATATCTGACGTCATCAGCAGAGGACTGGAAATGCTTGTTAAGGACACCTTTGTGCAATTGATGTCGCTTTTTCCTCAATCTGCCTTTGTATATTCTAATATATGCCAAAGGCAAAAGTGGAACTGGTCCAACCAATTTTGTCCACAGATTGACAAAGCAAGAAAGCACGTCAACATATCTATTTCTGCTTTCCTCAGAGACTATGGTATGGGTTCTATATACCACAACAACTTGCGTTACAACATGCAAGGCATTTATAGAGGAGACGGTGTACATTTCACTGATGAAGGCAACAGAGTCTTCCTCTTGAACTTTAGACTCTGCATCGGTACTTACTTGTAGGTACCACAAAAAAAACACTTCATAAACACAACGGCTCTTTTTAGAGCCCCCTAATATCTAAACACTTAAATTTGATTTTTACTTCTATTTTTTTTATTGTTTTTCTTCTGCCGTGTGCGTACGGTAAGCTTACCGTACGCGCACCCCACGATTTAAAAATAAAAAATTAAATGTATTTTTCATACTTTTGGGACCTTCTTGGACCCCCTGACAAACGCTAGGGGGTCTGCAACTCTCTTCAGTGCCCCCTTTTCACGTTCTCCACCTTTGTTTATCAGTGTGAGACACACAAAATGGCGTCCGACACTTCCTGATTTCGACCGATTCGAATGTTTACAGTCATGTAACCACCAATCAGAATTAAGCTCGCGCACGGCAGCGTGCGCGTACGGTAAGCTCACCGTACGCGCTCGGAGCGCGCTTATAGATATATATATTGATTTAAATGCTATTTTGTCAGGAAATACTGAACAGATTTACACCAGACCTGCAAAAGGCACATCCCTGTCCTGAGGACTACCTCTCTGCCAAATTTCAAGTAATTCTGTTCAGCCGTTCGGGCTGTAGCTTGGACTAAAGGTCCTATGGAAAAATGCATGGGGAAAACACGTTTTGGGACCCCCCCTTTTTCTCAGCCCCCGCTTGACGAATCCCCCCGAGACTTTCAGGGTAGGAGCGGAGCGGAGCGGAGCGCCCCACATATTTTGAAAATTTCGCAAGGATTCGTCAACCGGCGCCAAAGTTATTCCAAATAGAATGTTGCGGTTTTCCTATGGAAACACGGTCCTAACTATAACTATCTACTGGCGACCGCCAGTAGATAATATTTATAAATATATATATCCTATGGGATCGCTCACCGGCAATGGGATATATTTATATATAGTTTACATATTTACATAGGGAATGCGTTTTTGTGTTGCTAATTACTTTAGCACTGTGTGACAAATCACAATGAAAGTTTTTTGTGTCTAGTTTGTGCATATAAAATTACAAGGGATCTGTCAAGCAGAGGCTGAGAAAAAAGGGGGTTCAAAAATACAAGATCGCCATGTATTTTCCTATTTTTTAGGAAGTGCTACAACAAAAACTGCTTCAGTAGTTTTTGAGAAATTAAGGTTCAAAAATCATTTTATGTGTGGACTGTTCAATCCGCGAGAGGTTCAAGAGAATCTTACCAGAGCATCAATATAAAACTAGGGCACTATGATTGGCTCAGTGAGCTATCTTCCCCTCTGCCATTTCACTTCTGCTGGAGCTAGACTGCTGCTGCTGGAGCGAGCGCTCTGATTGGGTGCCAACAACATCAGAAGAATGTTGCCTCATTGTTTATTTAAGGCAAGGGGGGGGAAATGCCCCCTCTCCTTAACCCCTTCAGTGCCCATGACGAGCTGGACTCGTCATGGGCCGCGGTGGCGCTGTGCCCATGACGAGTCCAGCTCGTCATAGACCCCGCCCGCTAATGCAACGGCCGGCACTGGGCGGGGAAAGGGGCGGGCACTGAAGGGGTTAAGCCATTATAGGCCCCGGGGAACTTACCCTTGAGGTTGTAATGGCTCAAAAAGGGGAGGGGCCTACTCGGTCCCCTCTCTGGGGCTCCAAAGGCTGTGGGGACATCATCTTCCGAGGCTAATTTCTTTAATTAAGGAGAGGGAGGTACCTCCCCAATGAGCCAGTACAGGATTCGAGTGCCCACCCCGGGCCAAAATGTACGCAAAAGGGGCATATGGCCGCCACCTACCTGAGCTTTTTATGGCCCGAGGACTCCATCCCGCCAGGGATGGGTGACATATTGTATCACAGGAAGCCCACCCCTGGGAAACAACAGTTTACCTGCCGGCACTACCACGGGCAGGAAAAAACGTGTTTGCTCCTGCATGGTGGGGACTTTTTTGAGACTCCCGCCAAATTGAGCAAACACAAAGTCTGCTCCCAGCTGGCAGAATCTTTTAAACTGCTGGGAGCAGACTTGAGATCTGTTCCCCTACCTGTACTGATGCAGGCAGGGAAACAAATTAGCACTTTGCTCGTGCCCCGAGGGAGCATCATAAATAGCTGCTCCCTACAGGCAGGAGCAATGCTGGTTACTACAGGCTGCGGGCAGTCAGCTAGGGCTACGGTGGTCCTGCGGTCCCCTGTGCCACCTGTGTGAATGGTCAGTTCCCTGGGTGGGAACTGGGGCACCCGCCTATTCAAAATAGAGGCCCCAGGGTTTGGGGGGTCCTCGGTGCAAAATAGGCTTGAGCAGAGGAGTTGTATGGCCACAAGGCCTGGTGGCAGGCCAAGCCCTATGACCAACCCTCTGTTGCACACAGCCAAAGGCTGTGCAGAGCTTGGAGTTTGCTGTCTGTGAGGAGTTGGAAACAGGGCCTGGTTGTGAGACTAACACCACACCATGCATGACCAAAGGGCATGCGCAGCATGGGATTGGCTGCCTGCAGGGGGTTGGATGCATGGCTACAGCCAAACCCGCACTTCATGCGATAAAAGTCTGTGTGCAGCGTGGGGTTGGCTGCCTCGGCCATGCACGGTGGGAGTTTGGCTCCACATATAATTACAAAATATTACTTTACGTTAAAAAAGGCTAGTAATTCACTGACAAAAACAAAGGTTGAAGTAACCTTATAGTTAGGTGTGATAAAAAGACCTGTTTTTGTTTAAAATAAAAACCTTAGAAATACAACGAAAAACCCAAAGGTTAAAGAAATGTTATAGTTAGGTGAATATGTCAGTGAGAACATTAAAGTTATGAACTAAAAAAACACACATTAACCAGTTGCTAAATACAACATGCACCTACGCCATGAACTGCTTCTGACCTTACATATTACATAACTCATTCCATGTTCTATGACATCAATTATGGCATCATTTATGACATCACTAATGACATCTCAAATGACATAATTGATGACATCACTAATGACATCACTTGGGCGTTCCGAAAGCATTTCCTCCACAACCCCAAAGAATAACATTACCTTTAGACCCTAAATGTAAACTAGTCAATATCACCTGACCCAATAAGCGCTATAAAACAATTTTGGGTCATGGCCTTGTCTTTCTTTTATTTGGTTTTCATCTTTCTAATGGGCCTACCTTTTCCCATGGTAAAGGAAGATCATTGTCTGTAAAAGATATCTTTCTGGCTAGACATTACACTGTATTGTATGGGATTACTGTGGCATAAAGAATCTGAGTTCAAGTCAGCAGAATTCACAGAGGCAGAATCCTCGGAGGCGAGAGGTTTCCGGCTGCCGGCTCTGGCTCTCAGCACCCGGCTTTTCAGCACCCGGCTCTGGCGGTCAACCCCCGGCGCTCAGCCCCACCCAACTCCGACCGCGAGGCCGACTGTGAAGACGGGGCAGAATGACGAGCCGTGGAGCCGTGGAGCCGTGGGCAGGACAGCGAGGAGCCGCAAGGGAGCCAGCAGGGAGCCGGCAGGGGGCATAGAGAACCACAGCAGTCACAGCGGTCCGACCACAAGGCACAAGGCACTACAAGGCACAAGGTACCAGTAGCACCGAGGGGGCCGGTGCGTGGAGTGTGGCGCACTGTGTGTGGCGTGTTTGTCACACTGTTGCGTGGGCACTTTATAGGAGCACAGGAGTGGAGGAGAGGCAAGGCAGGGGTCAAAAAGAGTGTGGGAGTGCAGCCACCATTAGCAGTGGTAGCGGAGTGTAGTGCCCAGAGGTGGCACAACTAGGTTGGGTGCAGCTTGCGGCACCCAGCGTGCCCTGCTCTCACGCTTCTCCCTGCCATTCCATCGCCCCCCCACTGCTACATCTGCCCATCGCTACATCTGCTACATCTGCCCCACTGCACCCAGCCCATTTTCAGCTGCACCTACTATCCAGCCCATCTGTTCATCTGCCCACCTGCCACAATAACATTATACCGCCCTCTCCCCGCCACTCCCATTCACGTTAGCCAAGTTAGCCGAGCCAGTAGCAAGCAGCAAGCAGGCACCCACCCCCTCAGTACGTCCCACACCGAAGCCCTTGGTAAGGACTGGCTGAACAGCAGAGAGCCTTCGGCTGAAGATATGTCACAGGCCTGGTTGCAGTCCTGGTCGCAGCCCTGGTCAAGAAGGGTCAAGAAGAGCAACACAGGCTCACAAGTGGTAACATAAGAGAGCTCCCACCGCGTTCAGTTGCTGCTTGCCTGTCAGTCAGCCCATCGGTCCTTCCGTCAATCTTCCGTTTAATTTAATGACTCCAACCAACATGCTGGATAGCAGGGAAGTCAGTGAAAGCGGCTTTGGAAAAGGAAGCATATCCAGACACACAGTGCTTGACCCCCGGACTCAGAGTTGGAAATTGACCTACAAATTAAAGTACAAATTACCTTACAAATGTAGGGACAGGGAGACAAAAGGCAAATACAAACCCAACCATAAATTTTCTCGCTCACAGCAAGAGGCAAATGAGAAAGAACAAGTCAAAAATTAACAAGTCAAATATCAACATGAGCAAACTTACCAGTGCAGGCAGTAGAACAAAGCAGGTAACAAGGAAGCAAGCGTGGCTGGCGTCCACCCCTCTGCCACACTCACTAAGCACAGACGCCAAAATTGACACCAAGTCAATCTGAAAATATTTAATCCAATAACACCTGGACAGAATATACTGGGAAAGAGCAAGTCGTACAGCAATGCAATAACACATACAACACTACAAGCCAAAAGGGGCTCGAGTCAGAGCCAGGAAACAACCCAGGAAACGAGAAGCCAGGGCAGCGGGAAACCGGCTGATGTGACATTGCCCCCCACTGGGAACAACAACGCAGACTTGAATCCACACTGGAATAAGGCAAAAGAAGGGTTAGGGCATGGAGATTCGGAAGTGTTTGAAATCTCAACATCACCCGAGCATCCAGCACCCCAGGAGGAGAGGCAAGTCGCATCAGGTCTGATACAATGCCAGGAACAAAGCCAAGACGCACAAGGGCAAAGAGACCTAGAAGTCCTTGAAATTTCATCAGCATCAGAGTATTTGGAACCCCAAGGAAAGAGGCACGACCCATCAGGCCTGAGAACTCAGGAAGTCTTAGAAATATCTTTCACTCAAGAGTCAACAAACAAAGGTAAAGACAACCATTACACACACGGGGAGCTCACGATGGACATACAGGCAGAGTGCAGAAACAATCTGCACGTTCTGTCCCCGTCCCAGTCATGGAGCCTATCAGCAATTACAATTTTCACCTTTAACGAAAGCCTACCTTTGGTGGGAGAGGAACGGGGAGAAAATAGACTCTCGGGAGAACAGAATCTCCTACATTCAACTGCCGAAACTAAGTGCACACCACAGATCGGATGTCATAACCAAAATTCTTTATTGTCTTCAATTAACTCCACCATATCAACGGCTATCAACACGCTTACCTGGCAAACACAAAAATTGGAAATACAAATGGACACCATGCAGACAATCGCGATAGCCATGATCAAAGGAAAACTGGATCTGTTGAGGTCATTACCACCAGCCAGGTGCTCGAGCTTACCAATAGTGGAGAAGCTTAGTTCTCTACCAGAAGTTTTAACATCCATTATTACAGAACTTAAGCAAAAACATCAGGCCATCACAGCCCAGTCCCACCAAAGAACCCCCCAAAAGAACATTAAATGAAGCAAATTAAATTAATGACCCAGCGGGCGTCGCAATCCCCCCCAACGTGCCACCGCAAACAGCAACAAGGGATGCAAATCACGGCGTAGGCAACGCACGCCCAGTAGAAAAGATCACTGCGCAGAATGAAACTCAAGTCAGCGTACCGATTTTGTGCACGGACTCACCCCCGTCGTCTTCACAGCAGTCAGCAGTGCTGCACCAAAGCACATCTAAATATGAGGAAACCGTTACCGGCGAAACCTTGCACAGTCACTACGGCGGAACAACCAATCTGGAACTCACCACAGAACCCCCTAAAACACTACCCCGAAGAGCAAAGAAACTCTTGAAAAACAAGCTAAAACCAACAAACAACGGAGCCGGGTAAAGGAAATACAGCTGGGTCGGAGAGAACCAGTTGGCCCTCAGAGCCAAAAAATACAAGCAAAAAAGGTTTTCATAACAAAGAACGTGGAGCCACAGAAACTCTATCCGATTTTTCAAATGGAAAGTCGCAGTGCCAGCCGGGAAATGGCCAGCCAAACAATATAACAACACCTAAAATAACTACAAATCCACACATCAATGAGGGACTGTCAAACAAGATGGAAGAGCGGACTCATCACGCGCCATAAGTGCAATCACAAACAGTCAGCACAGGTAGCTTTTCCACGAAGCAGTATCAAGAAAGCAATAAGCGGGAAGCCTGGCCCTATGCCACGGACAGAGAAATGTCAGCCCCCCTGCTACTCAACCAAAATGACCTCCGGGAGTTCAAAGTCATACACAAAGATATCAGAGCGACCATAACAAACGTGCAAGGTCTAGCCATATACTCCACCGACGAATGCCAAAGGGTGCAAGGGCAAATGGAGCTGGAGAATAACATCACAATCTTTACTCCTGAATACACTTCACGGGGAAGTGCCGACATTTAAACAGGTCCAATATTTTTCAAATATTTCAACATATCCCAGAGCTCTCCTCGATTGTGACCGAAGATCTCACCCAAGTTCAATTCAAGCTATTGGGCAACAATGAAACAAGAGAGTTGTCAATACTTAAATGGGAAAATGACTCCATACCACAAAACATTATGACAGAAAAAGATCGCTTTGTGAATTGGGGGATCAAGGTACACATTCCTTAAGAGGAAAAATACCCGTTTATGATAAATGCCGGCACTAACACCAAAAATACAGAGAGCTCACAAAAGTCTTTCTTAAGAGAGACAAACTACGTTGCTCGTACTACAGCATTCCCCAACGTAAGAATGCATCTTTCACCAAATTCCACGCAAAAAAGGTGCACGTACACAGAAAGTGTAAAAATGGATCATGAAAGAAACCACAATGAGGGAACATCAATAACCCAACCAGCGTCAAGAACAAATTGCTCCTAGCAAACAAAGAAATGATTCTCCCAGCTTTGAATTGAGTAATACTGTGAAAGTAATTTCATGGAATGTGTATGGGTTAAAAACCACATTACAAAACACGGAATCAGTTGATTTTCTACAGTATGTGGATCTGCTATGTCTTCAAGAAACTTGGCTGCTAGCATCAGTGGTCATTCCAGGCTTCAGGGAATTTCAGCAGCCGGCAAAAAAGCACAACATATTTGGAAGACCATTGGGGGTCTATCAACATACATACGAATTAGCAGTAACATAAAAGCTATACCCATACTAAACACGGACATGGCCCAAGCCATTCTTTTGCAAGGCTTGAAATTGAACAGCTGCCCAATAAAGAATATACTTGTGAACATCTACTTCAACAGTAATGAATCACCAAGATTCAGTGTCATGAAGGCTCTAGTGGACACACTGGAAGAGCTACTAAGCAGTCAGCCAAATTGTGGGATTATAATCGCCGGGGATTTCAACACTTGTAACCTAGGGACTGCTCTAGATGATGCCCTGCCGATGGACATGGCCGGAATGCTAATTAACTACATTTTAAATACATACAGATTAAAATCAATACAATTCCTCAATCCCCCCAAGGCTGTCTTGAATACAGAACTACAGGGGAAAATCAAAACCACGATTGACTATATTTTTGTGTGCAATCGCCTGCATGTACAAGTGTCAAAATCTCAGAATCCTATTTTCCAGACGAGTGACCATCTCCTATTGGCCATAGTCTTTGCATTACAAATGGCCAGGCAACCACTCATCGCCATTGTGGGTCATACTAAGGGGGAGAAAATGTACACCCTACAGAGGAGAATAAAATTGAATATAATAGATACATTAGCCCTATGTAAGTGGAAAACAACTGGCCCAGACTCGCCCATGAATTTACAGCAGGCAATGTTTGTGAAAATTGGATTAAACTGGTGACAGAGGTGTATGATCTTTTGATATGCAGACAAATAAACCATCGTCGAGCCTCAGGAGAAAGAATTTGTTGCCAACCTCAACCTCAGTGTGTAAAAGTGGGGTAAAGTAAGCGGGCCTTGAGATCAGCCATCCGCATCCACAAGCGAGAGGTAAAAGATAAAACATTCCAAGATCAACTCCTAGCTAGGAAAACACATAGGAAAAATGTATGGGACAGCAAAAGACAACAGCAAGATTCCCAATGGTTGCAGATTCATAGCCTGCTGACTCCAAACAAACAGGCAGAATGTTGGTCCTACATCAATAGGCTCTAAGGGCATGACCATGATAGGCGCAATGTGGTTACCAGCGAATTATGGATTGCCCATGTGGCTACATTGTATTGGGGTGCACCAAGTCAAGCTCAACTGCATCCGCAATATCTCCCTATTACTGACGATTCACGAAATACCCTCCCTCCACCCATCGAAGACACAGCCATACCTCTAGTAATAGGGAAGCTCCCGTCTAGCGAAGAAACATCAGAGCACCAGGTTGCAGCGAATTGTGTTACACTAATCCTAAAAAACATCAGAAAGGACGGGGCACCAGGTCCCAATGGCTTACCAGAACACCTCTTCAAAGAAGATTGCGATTTCTGGGGCACCATACTTACGCCACTGTTTCAGTACTGCCTGGCTAACTAAATAGTCCCGGAGACTTGGAAAGGTTCCTTACTGCAACCCGTTCATAAAAAGGGAGACACCAGGGACCCATCGAATTATAGGCTGATTGCTCTCCTGGACATGGAGGCAAAAGGATATACAAGCCTTCATCTGCAAGATCTGCAGGAATGGGCTAACGACAATGAAATCCTAACAGCCTACCAATCCGGTTTTAGGCCTGGAGCATCAACAATGGATAATACCTTAGCCCTTGCTTACTTAGTAGAACAGTTCACTCAGAAAAAGCAGCTTCCACTCTTTGCATGTTTTGTGGACTACTCCGCGGCATTTGAAGGCGTCAACTGGAGTCTGCTGTTGCGGAAACTGCAGAACTGGGGGCTACCACCGAGGCTGCTAAAAGCAATAACCAGTCTTTACACCAGAACCTGGGTACGGGTGAAACTCACGACAAATGCAGCTACTAAAAAGATCCCAACAAACTGAGGACTGAAACAAGGCTGCGTACTGGCGCCCCTCCTTTTTAATTTATACACGGCAGACCTTGGCAAAACATTATCCAAGGCCAACCTTCTATCTCCTAAAATTGGCTCCACTAGATTATTTTTAATGCAGTACGCAGACAATATGGTGCTATTGGACCACACCAAAACAGGCATGCAAAGATTACTGGATGCACTTAACAGATACAATAACATTAACGACCTAAGGGCAAACGTGGGAAAGACAAAGGTAGTAATATTTGGGAAGTATGCCAATAAACTCAGACAACATTGGAGACTGGGCATCGTGAAAATAACAACAACAACCAAATATAACTACCTGGGGGTTTGGCTCACTAGCAATGGGAAGCCCACGGCACACATCGCTTCCATTGAAACAAAAGCTAAGGCAGTGACGTACGCCCTATGTAAACTGAACTCCAAACTAAGCAGCCCATCCACTAAATCCATTAGAAAGGTCATATGTGCCAAGTTGCTACCTTCACTCACATACGGCCAACTAGCATTCCCGGTGGCTTTTAGTAACACCTTGGAACAAGCCAATTATCGATCACTTAAGCACATTTTTCAGATACCAACTTATGCCCGGAATGCACAGGTACGATTGGAATTCAGGCTAAATAAACAGACTCACGAGCATTGGGCCTCGATCGTGCGGTTTTACTGAGGGGTATGTGCGGCCCCACTGCACACAATGAAAGCGACATTAAAAACATTTTTTGTGAAAGGAAACAACTCGTGGTCCAAAGGCTTGCACACTGCCTGCTCTGAATTGCACCTCGACATGAACAACTGGCAGGATTTCATTCATCAGCCCGGTACCTTAAAATCGATTTTTTTTAAAACATGGTAGATTACTCTCTAAGGAAGAGTACATGAAGGAACTGGAGCTCTCCAGCCGCAACATCAGGATACTTGCCAGCTCCTACGAAGACCGCATAAGGCAGCCATACCTTGACGCCGCTTTAAACAAGTCAATTTTTCAAGCAAATCTTAGCAGTGAGACTCATGGTGCTGCCGACAAAAGACATTAACATGCCAACAGCACGAGGAATCCATGGCTCACCTGGTTTGCATATGTCACTGCTTGGCACAGGCACGTCGCACTTTATTAAAACCATTGTTTTTAACCCCTTCGCCACGGGGGTAATTGCCCCGCGGCACGGGGGGGAGGGCGGCGTCGGCGCTGTGCTCGTGACGAGCCCAGCTCGTCATGAGGCACAGTGGAGCTGTGCTCATGACGAGCTGGGCTCGTCACGACTCCGCCCATTAATTGATTCCCCCGAACAGGCGGGGAATCAATTACGCGTGGGAGTGGCGCGACCATTATGACGAGCCCAGCTCGTCATGAGCACAGCTCCACTGTGCCTCATGACGAGCTGGGCTCGTCATGAGCATACGAGAGGTTAAAATACGGTACATGCACATGCCAAGATGCAATGAAACTTCTTTTCAACTTGGACATTCTAACGGAACTGGCAAGATTTGCGAAATTTGCACACAAGGTGAAAGAACTTTTAGGCAGCACCTCGCACTTTACTGAAATCTCCATGGCTAAAGTACCAAAGACGTATCTGCACAGTCACCACGAAACCTTTCTTGGACCCATACAGATGAGCGAAAATCTGCACTTTAGTGAAAAACTTAAGTCAACGCGTTAATCAGGGATTAGAACTAATTGAAGGGTTTGACAGTTGACCTTTTGCACTGCTTTTATTCGTTTTTATTGTAAAACGTCGTATTTTAGATCTCTTTATTTATGTATTAGAATGGCACACTTTAACGGTTAAATACGTACCTATTATAACTGAAGTAATTAAGTCCTGGAATATCTCTGCTTGATCTCCATTGTATCAATTTTAATTAATTGAGACAATAAAATGTATTCATTCATTCAAGTCAAATACCCCTTCCTGGAGTAGGTCTTGGCTGCTCACCTACATTACCATTGGAAAGAAAAGAGAGCTTGTTGACTCCAGTTTTTGTGTAGTAATTCCGAAAGTCCTTGTTACCTCATTGACCTTTCAAGGAGGCTGCCCGGGTAACTCCTTCCTGCCCTACAGTCCTGAGAAGCATGCCACATTGGTAATGGATTATGAAGTCCACACAAGTGGTCACATGCACAATATTCTCAGATTTACATTTTTACCCTAAGGTATGTTATTGGGTATCTGTATAGTGCTGCATTCGCCTATTGCTTGGCGTCGTGGAGCTTTGTGCAGACATCGGCCTGAGGTCGTGCCTCATCCAGTGAAGGTTTTCTATATTTTAATTATTTCGTACGACAACCACATCTCATTATCCATTGCTATTCCGCGGCAGCAGTGCAATACAGGCACCATAACTGCGAACAAAATGCATTTCGTATCCTTTGAGAATCCAAGGACCAAGTAAGACCTTCCTAAATTATGACTGCCAGATATAAAAGCAGCAGACAGTAAATGAGCTAACCTAGATATTCAAGGGCATCCCCTTTCCTTTTATTCCGTTGATATCCCCTCGGGTCCCAGAAGTAGCACATCGTTCTGCTTTTTTGTCGTTAACCATTGGGCTTCTGGTGCCGAGAGCGGCAGCAGGTGTTTCTTCTAGAGATGTCCAACCATCCCGGACGTTGAGCAGCCTCGTTGCCTCAGTGATGCGAGATCCAGGCGGCGTGACCTGCGGTTTGACTCGTGCGCCGCCTTCTTCCCCTGCTGGTTCATTGATGAAGATAAATGTGTGAGTGGCGCAGACAGGCTCTCCGGCACCGCCTCTGACTGAGAGCCGGCTCTCACGCGCACAGGCTTCAGCATCCGCCAAGCCGGGACCTCTGTGTACCGCGTCCACTTTAGTGCACGTGCGCCTCGGTGGAAAACTCCTTTGCGCCTGCTGGGAAAGGACACACTCCACGTTTCGCCTCAGCAGTGCTGCGCACGCGTATTCTGAGCTATCATCAGCGATAGCCACACCGCTCGCCAGGTTCAAAGGCTCTGTGACATCACCAGGAGTTGGAGGTATCCGCGAGAGGCTCTTCCCGGGGTGACACCGTGACCTCACAGCTCAAGATGAGCAGCTGTCGGAAACGGTGTAAACAGGAAATACTTAAGTTTGCACAGTACCTCCTCAGACTCGTCACAGGCACCCTTCACACAGGTAAAGACTATTTATTTGTTTACACTGAAATAGGAAGCGTGGTTCTTACACCCTTTCTTAGGAAACGTGCTATTATATTTGTCCTTTACTCTGATGCTGCAATAGGCAGTAGGTTTTAAGAACATGTCAATATGTTCGTTTATGCATAACTCCACTTTCATGGCCACTTTTAACCTGGTTGCAGGTTAGTTGCCTCGATAGTCAGTGAATGTATTTATCATTTTCAAATCTTGTTTTGAGTATGTACTATTTTTATTCTATGAACAATGTTTGGAGAACAAGTGAAATGGCACTGCTCTGACGCTGTTTTGATATAGGTGGCTCAGTTATTGATATTTTGGAAAGGCAACGATTTGCTGATTTCAGTGGTCTGCTGGTCATATTGCGATTTTTTGCGGGCATACCTATGAAAATGACGTGCGCTGTCTCGTTGTTCCAAGTGAAAACAAATTGAAAAAGTTGTGAATGCGGATTTGTTTGGCATTACTGTATTTGGAAATGTATTACTGCAATTGTTATGGGACGATTACCCAATGTTGAATTCATCTACGAAAATGTTGGTTTAATGTGCTTTTAACATTTTTCGTTACAAATCGGTATTAATTGTAAATTAAACCAAGCTATTAGAGTTATATTGAATATTTGTATAGAACGAGTCAATAAGCAATTTTAAAATTGTTCCTCTGGTCAGAATAAAAAATGATTATTAAATATGTTTGGCAGAATATGTGTTACGACGCCTTGGCCCACTGTCGTTTATTGACATGCGTTTAATCTTGACTGAAGCTCAGCTGCTGGTGACACTGCATTGTTTCCAATAGTTGAATTTCTTTAGGGGTGTGTACAATCACCATATGTTCAAATAAACATCTTCAATAGTGCTGTTTTCCACACACTTCATTAAAAAGACAATTTAATAGTAGGAACCAATTTTTAAAGTATACATTTTTTAATAGGATTATTAATTGTAAAGTTCAATAACTTATAAAAAAAGTTTAAGCAATAGATGTAAATGAATTTGTTATAAGCAAGCACAACATTTAGTTTGGTTACAAATAAGCACGGCATGCAGGGCAAGCTTCCAGCTCAGCGTAGCTAACTTGGCAACTCTCTCCAAACTAACGCAAGCTTCGGTTCCCTTTCTCATGTTTTCCTCTGCTGGACAAGTGAGATGCTATTGGCACGTGTCATTAGTTAAATGGCTTAATTGGCAGCAACCTAATGCCTGCAACAAGGTCAGTCTGACTTTTAACAAACCTCCTGCTGATACACCTTTTCTTCCAAGATATTTGCAGCAAGGGAATTAATAGCTGTTCATCTGATGGCTGTCCTGGAATTGATTAACACAGTCCTACTGTGGAGATAAAACTGTAACATGTGTAAAGCTACAATACAAATCACCATTACTAGGCACAAAGGGACCCACAGAAAAACATATGATTCACCCTCATGACTATTCTTCTTATAGCTGCCAGGTACCATCTGTCCTTATCATGGGCCCCTAACGAGTAGCTCAGGAGCTACTGATAGCTCGCCAATTCCCTTGAAGTAGCTCTCCAAATTGAAGCTCAGCCCAGCACGTCATTCAGAGAGTTTATGCACATTAAAGAAGACAGCACTGCTCATCTCAAGGGCCTTAGGCTAAGACACAAACACAAACTGTGATGGCATCCAGGACCATCAACATGACCACATGTATCTACAAGAGGATGAGACATGTTGTTGGCTCCATCTCTCGGTCACAATATGTATGTGGCCAGTTACCCAGGAAAGAAGCCTGCCAGCAGTAGCAAGAGCTGGAACCATTGCGGATTCACTTTAGAGTAGCTCGACAGGAGCCAGAGAGAACGTATATGGGTTGGGGGCATGATTAGCCAGGCACTTAGGAGAGTAGGGAATGTATCAAGAGCGAAGACCCACTAATGAGCCTCTCTTACATGCATTCGTCTGTGCGCATGCATGTGTACACAGAGATGTGTGTCTGCATGTGCGTTTGGCATTATGTTTCTCCCTTATAAACAGTATCGCTCCCTGGAAGCTATGCCTTATGTCAAGGAGAACCAAAGATATGTGTTGCTCATACCGGGTCCACCTCTGTCACAATTGTGTCCATTCCTGGCACAGTAGTGGCCGTGTCATAATTGTTGTCATCCTTGACATTTTTTGGGTACTCTTGCTATAGTTGTGTGCACTCGCAGAAATCACTGGCATTTTGTGAGCATGACTTACAGAATTGTGGGCACGTCTTACATAATGGAGGCTGCCTCTGGCACAATAATGGTCATGACTGACTTTTTGTGAGCATCCTGTCGGTATAGTGTCCAGTCTTGCCATGGTGAGCATTTTGGCATATCATAGGCATCTTTGGTATTATTGTCATCATGAATTGCATGTGAATATAATGGCTGGACATTTGAACCAGATTCTACCCATGTGAAGAATTTGTGCATGTGATTGCTAATGACAATGACAAGCTGATATTTGGGGACTGCTTATTTGCTAAAAATGAAAGCTGGTATTTTGGAATCAACTATTATGTTTATTTAAGAAAAGAAACTTGGAAAATTGAGAAAATGGAAGAGGTATTTGGAAATGTTTATTTTCAAAATCTGACATGCTGACAAAGACAGAAGGGTTGCATTTCCACAACACAATGAAAGCTGATAGTTGAAACGTAATTCAGTCTAAGTTGGGGAGAAATATTGCTGTGATTTTGTTATGTGTGCCAGAGGCAGAAGGTACAATGGACAATTATGTCATTAGTCACGTGGAGGCACTGCATACTGATAACACTTCTCCTGACATTTCTGCTAGTAACCCTGCCTGAAATGTTTGGGTGCTTACTAGTGTATCGTTGACTTGATGTTGTACAGTAATAACATTTGCTAGAAGCTCAGGATGATTTGCCTTGCGCAGAAGTAGCTCTCATTATAGAAAAGATGAAAGACCCCAGGTCCATATGGTGAAACAGTATCTCAGATTCACTGAGAAGCATGATGTAAAACCATCTCTGTTAATTAACTGGCCCTAGTTGTGTACACTTCACAAAAACGAGGGGTCTCCGCCTGATAGATGTTGCTTCTTTCACCTCACGTCAGTTTTATAGCTCAATGGTGGACCTTGTGAAGCTGGTGGATAGTCTTAATTTGAAGGTTCTTGATACATATCATTGCTAGAATACATGTGAGATGTCATAACTGTGGGCACAAGAACTAATATTTGTCTAATTTGTATGCCCTTTAAACAAACAGCCATGATTTGTGATTCCCAGGTTATTTCCTTATAAAGCATTGGGCAAATTCCACTTCTTGAGAGCTGAAACTATTCTCACCCACTGGCTTTTATCAACTAAGAATGGTTTAATTATAAAAATCTCCAGT
The DNA here is from genome assembly GCF_964204655.1 of Triturus cristatus. Taxonomy (NCBI): domain Eukaryota; kingdom Metazoa; phylum Chordata; class Amphibia; order Caudata; family Salamandridae; genus Triturus; species Triturus cristatus. The sequence goes on from NC_140582.1 coordinate 947,024,678, forward strand.
CACCATCCATGTGCCTCTCCAGGGTTTGGGCTGTTACCACTCTGCTGTCGTGTATAAGGCATCAGGCAGATAGAAGCTGCATCAGTCTATTCCACCTCTTATGCTTGATTCTGTTGAACAACTTTTGATGGAAATTAATAAAAGTGAACTTTGGACTGAAATCTGAAGGGTAGAATGACCTAGAGTGGGTGGCAATCTGCACAACTTACCATTTCCCTGGTGCTGGCCTTTATCCTGCCATAGCATAAAATGATGCACATAATGATATCATATTCTCTTTATGCAGTTCAACAAACTTGTTCCTTAAAAGTGAAAAATGTTTCATAGTTCTGCTGCTTGTGATCATGCTCACCAAGGACTTTTTTACAATTAAAGTTTCTTAGGAAGTTTACTAAATTGCAGATGACAAGTGCTATTTCTTGGAGATGAACATAACCATTGTTTTCCTCAGCTGCCACCATATTACTCAAATGAACAATGAACCTTCCAACATACCTGGAAGTGACTGAGTGAAGGGATCAAAATCCGCATTCCAATAGAGCCTTGGAACAATTTGACTGATCATTCATTAGACTGCGAAGAGCATGTTGTGGGCAGCATTACTGAAGCAACCAAGCATGTTATTGCGATGGGCCTACATACATGAAATTCAGACAGAATCATTTCAGAGCCATCCACGAAGTGCAGGAGGCCAAAGGCGCTGAAACGCATAGGTTTGAAATATTATTTTGAAAGAGTTAGACCATTACCATGCAGGCAGCCATCGATGGCCTATGTGTCTGAAATGTAGTTGTAATATTTGAAACTGTGCATATGTTTTAATAGTTTCACTAACTGATTGTTGCCAGAGGAATCTACCATTTCGTTAGATAACCAGAATTAGCTATAACCACCTATTTCTTAAATAATCAGAACTAGCTGCCTGTTTCTTGATCTAGTGTTTTCAGGCTATGCTCTTTTAGTCCACAATGCTCATGAGTTATTGTTGTTTAGTGTAGTGTCTTTCCATCCCCTCTTTACAATTGCTGTAACATCAAGTGAAATAGTTATTGGATCAGTTACATCATTCAAATACTATTTCGAATTCTTGCTAACAACAAATGTTAGTAAAAGCCAGACTAACATGGAAGGGCGACTATTTCAGGGACATATATGTCTTAGGCCCTTAAGTTTTGGCTTAGGCAAGCAAGGGATTATTAAGAAAATATATGGGTGCCCTATGTGCCCAAGACAGTTACACAGCAGTTAAATCTTTGGGTATCACGCTGGCTTTTATTACCATTCCCAATTTATATTCTGCCTGATCGGTCAGGTTACTAGCACAGTAATCTGCCAGAATAAGCCCATTTTTAGTCAAGAGCAATAGTTCTGTGGCATACAATGACCGAATTTGGGGCATAAATAGTTATAAAATGTAAGGACTGATTTAGAAAGACATATTTGGTCCTAAAAGTACTTTCACTATAGAAAATGGCTGCTGGATCTACACCTGGAAGGAATTCGCAAAAGGCGACCTTGCAGACATAGATCCATATTCTCCCACAAATATTATCCCATAGCCACGTAATAGTATGCATGAGTAAACCCCATACAAAGAGTGAGGAACTGGCAAATAAAGGCATGGCATACCTTGCACAGTTGTAAGCAATCTCAAACACAGCAGTTCGTGAGGCATCATAAACCCTCTGTGACCCTTGCCCACAACTGCAACGTTTATAGATGAACGAGAGACAGAGGCATAGCAAACACCTTCCCTAGGTAGGAAGGGAGCCAGGTCTAGAGTAAGAGGTTTTCCCCATAGAGAGAAAAAAAAGTAAAAAGGTCCCTAATGCATATTTGTGCAGTGTGTAGTATTCTACATTGATTCAGTATCTACACACAAAAATCGTATCACTATCCCAGTAAATACCTGGAAAGCTGCGATTGACACAGCGTTCCTGGAAATACTATTGGGAAAGTTTTATGAATAATAGCCGAGTCATAAATCTACACTGCTACATAGAAGTACGTGCACAGGTGCACATTTGCATTTTTTCTTTCTGAATTGGACCCTGGGTTTTATCGTCCTATACTCAACAAAATCACTGTTTTTCAAATCATGATGCAGGAGTTATTCTTTCACGTCTTAATTTTCTGATATTTATTTATATTTAATCAATACTGGTAATGCTTTTCCTTCAGCACAGAGCTAAAACAAATTTAATTTTTCAACTTTTATTTCAATATTTTCAACTTGTTAATATGTTCATATTATTGATTAATTTTTTCAAATAAACATATTCAAACTAAAAAAATGATGATATAGGAGTAGTATCTGTCTCTGAGCACTCCACAGCCCTTATGCAATGGAAACACATTCCGCGTTCTCTCATATTTCTTTTTAAGTAATTTATAAATTATATTGCTGATTGAGGAGTGCTTTCAATTTTATTCAATATAATCTGCTCGGTGACAAATACATTGATATATTAAGGCATGCGTGGATTAGTCTTCAGAGTTTTTATATCAGACTAAGTCAGTGACAGCGGTTTTCAAAAAACAACGTACTTGTGATGTAAATAAATATTTGATTTGTGTATGAGAAGGCAATACTTATAGAAAGATGACGTTATATATGTTAACATCTTTGAAAGTCACGTATTGTTGTTTTTATGTACTTCACTCGAGCAGCACACCTTTGCTGTCCTGCCCCGTAGACCTGTGGCGGCTGGTGGAATTTGAAAGTGGGGAGCGCAAGCGCAATAACTAAATTAGTCCGAGTGAGGGAAGTGAGTGAGCTGGATATACAAGAGACAGGTGTACTTTTCAGCACTTTCTGTGATAAATTGATTTAAAATACAGTTCTAATAGGCATTTACAAAGGAAAACTCATTAAAAAAATCCATACAATTTCTGGTTTGCCATTGCACGCCAGTGCACAAGTTTAAGCACCTGTGGCTGCCCATGAAGTAATGGTCCATTTCACCAAGTTGATTGCCACAAGGGTCTATGGGCGAGTGTACTTGCTAGAAAGTGTGTGTGTGTGTTTGTGTGTTTAGTGAATGGATATTCATGAGTATGTTCTGTTAACATTCAAGATTGTCAAGAACTGTCATGTAAGCTTCTGAGTTATGAATGGTCCTGGTTATGACCCTGCTGAATTTAAAAAAATGTATTGTGTACAAATAGGCTGGAGAAAGAAATTAGAACAGGCAGCACACCGAGGTCAAATCAAATGACAATTATATTGATTCCATTCGACTTGCTAGAAGCTGATGGTGCTAATCTACAAAGATGTAAAGTGTACTGTCTGATTCCTGAAAATGTATTTCTTTAACATGTGGAAGCTTTAACATTAAAACATTACATTAAATCACTGCACTAAAACACATTTATTAAAAGTGCTAGTGTTTACACATGAACTTGGAACCATCCTGCTCCAGCCCCCACCCTGGTGACAGTGCCATTAGAGATCGAAGACGCAAGGCAGTAGTCATGTGGCCCAGATTGTAATAGAGAGAGCAACATTATAGTCTATTAAATATAACTCAATAGGTTGTTGTACAGCTGGCATTCTGAACTCACAAATTTCAAACTGCTTTCATATGTGATAAAAGAAAAATGAACATTAGTAAAATAAACTATTTACCTTTGATCACACAATTTGGTTAAGTGGGGAAGCCACGATTAATCCATTTTTTTATGGTTTGACCTTCTACAAATCAGCCACTAAATGCATTTCTGTTTTCGCATTGTTACCTTATTTTGCTCTCTGTACATGATGGTAAAGCGAGGATGCGGTTGGCAGGCAGAAAAATCCAGATGACAACTTAGCTTGTTTATTTATGGACTTCAATGGGGCACCACTTTGGAGGACAGAAAAAATGCCAAGGGAGGCAGAGAGATAATGCTCTGCACATATTCGTAATGGTCTGTTAGACATTTAAAAAAATATTAACCCCTCCCTTTTCCAACACGTCACGGGGTTGAGTGAGGTCAGATAAGCTTGATGACCCCACCCAGTACGACTAGGGAAAGGGCAGGGTTTTCTGATCAGCGTTAGAAACAATCAACCCCTGGAAGTACAGGACTGAGACTGTACACGCCCCGGGGCTGCTTGAAAACGGTGCGCTGCCCACGTCATAAGTGGACAGTCCTTGAGGACCCCCAAACATTGTACGGCAGGGCTGACGTTATGTCAGCCCGTATTCCCCAAACACCCTTATGTAAGCAGTAAAACGTTTCTATTTGACACATGCACACTCGCATGTGTCATAGAAAACTTGCCCGCCTGCCTGCCGCCCGTTTCTGAGCGTAGTCACCCATCAGGCATGCAGCAGGACTCCGACTGGAAAGTGAGTGACGTGATGACACTGGCACAAAGCATTCACATTTTTTTTTTAGAATGCCTTGATTCTTTTAGATGCCGGTAATTGCAATTATCATGATCATTCACATGCATTAAACCAGGGTGGGCGCCGCTCCAGCGCCCTCGAGGAGAAACAGCTCCTGCTGTAGACCAACAGAAGCATGTATACAATATTTTAGGTCAAAACCGGATGAGTTTTAAGTGACATTATTTTTTCTATGAGAGATCTCTAGAGTTTTAATGAGAATCAAGATTGTGCATTGAATACGATTATTGTCCCATTACCAGTTGGAAGAATGTGAATGTTTTGGGTGTATCAGAATGTCAGTGTTTATGATTACTTGTACTTTTGTAGTGTTCCTACATCAATTTATTTGTTCAATACATGTTAATATCGAAATTAAGTAACCCGTTATGTCGCTATAAAATCTGCATGGGAATTAGGATTTGTTTTCTCAAGCTTGTAATAGGGCAGGGGTAGCACTCACATGGGGCCTAGTTCACAAAGGTAAACGTACACTTTTGTGTATGTTTACGAATATTTAGAAATCACAAAGACATTTTACTAGTAGTGTCATTACGACTGCGGAGTCTCCGCACTCGTGGCGGAGTCTCCCCACATAAAAACACAGGGAGTCGTAAACATACTACTCTTAAAATTCCTTTGTGAATTCCCAAAAATCGTAAAGTTACACAAAAGTGTAGGTTTACCTCTGTGACTCAGGCCCATGGATGGTAAAAATCAATTTATCAATTATTAAAATGGACGTGATGTGTTTTAATGGAGATTCAGTTCAGCTTTTGCTCATTTTGAAACACTAACTGGATTTTTATGAGCTGAGATTTACTGTTGCTTGGTTCAGTAAGGCTAGTATATTTTGTAATATGTATTTAAACTTACACCACTTTGTCTTGCACCGGGAATGAGTTATGCTTTAAAGCCGGAACATGCTATTGTATTTGATGCTTTACTGCCAAGAGTTGGAACATCAGTTGTATATTCTAGGTAGCTATCAGTAAATCTTTTTTTTGTACTGAAATTGCAAATTTAAGTTATAAATATTGTGATTCACAGTTGCACTAGTCCAACTATGTGATATAAACTATAGGAGCTGTTAACAAAAGAGTAAGGACTGATTTACAGTTAGGTGGTGTGAGAAAATGAGCAGAGTTGTGAGTCAAGTGATTAGTCCCTATTGCAGTAAATAGTAATGGCATGATATGTGAAGCATGGGTTGTGTACCAATGTATGGGAAGGAGAACTGAAGTTATCTTAATACCAATGTTGCACACATGAAAAAGAGCCAGACGATCTCTAAGAGATGGTGGTCTCCATGGCAACCACTATGCACATGTAGTCATCCACCTGCAAAGAATGACCAGTGGCGTATGCTCTAACAGGGTTTGCTGTCTGAACATGCATTGTTATTAAGATCTCTGCGAGTGTTGGTTAACCATTGGTCTTAAGGCGATACCACAGCAGACAATGCCATTGGCGTAGCAATGTATTAACTTAATTGACCTCTTGTGCTAAAGAAAAATGGAAACTTACAGTGAGAAGTCGCACATATCGAAAGTCATTGCGACTTCTGTGGCCGTGAGTTAGAATTGTACACTGAAGTGACCATGGGCAGCACATTACAGGTTTAGTTGTAGAAAGTGATTATATTCAAAAGGTGATGAAACACATATGGCAGATGGTAACTGTGAATTGGTCATTTTTACTGCACAGTTTGTGTATAGTGTACTTTAACTTTAAATCTACTGAGTTGAATGATTGTCATGGACTGTGCTCCAGGGGTATGCTCGCTAAATGTTTCTGTCAAAGGCCGATCTATACATTTAGCACTTCTGTTTCCGTAATGAAATCTTTCCACATTGTAGCTCCTGATGTATAATTCATGGGACTCTGCAAAGTGCCTGACTCGGTAATTACTGAAGCCGTAGGAAGCAGCTTTAGGCCGCATTCGGAATCAGGCCTTAATCAGGATGTCACAAATGTATGAATGATATCTGAGCTAAAATCAGCGCACTTGTATTGTTACCGCCACAAAGTCAATAACTAGCTGCAGGCGGCTTGTGGCAATGAATAAATATGACAAAACAGAAACAGTTGTGTTCATAAAACGAACATCAAGTTACACCATTGAGTTACTGTTTAGGTAATGCATTCTAAAAGTCTACTTGCTATTTTCGGTACTAAACAATGTGATGTAACCTTTGCAGACCCAGTAGGGGAGGGCTAAGCTGCACTTAGAATCAAAGCAAGGGAACTTCTTCTTTGTGATACAGAGAGTCGCACATGGTATTTTGTGTGACCTTCTGTGCTTTTTTCTTATGTACACTTGCATTTCAGTTATTTAAGTAAAACCCTCTAGGCAAAAGGTAACTCAACAATTAGAGGTACATTCCAGTTGCTAATTGCAAATATTCTTAATATTTCGATCTGTAAACTCCCCGTATATTTTACATTCATGTTAAATACATTGACAACACGTAAAAATTTCAAATAATATACTCATCTATTGTCATACTGTTCAGAAGACATAGGGTTTGTGCGTTTTGATCCCAGAATTGTGGCTTTTGTGAAAAGAACAGCATTTATGATTTATTTATTGATGCTTCATATGCGTAATAAATTACACAATGGCAGTTTTCTTACAATTTTTATTGTTGTTCTTAACGCTGTGTTTCTTCTTGCAAGGCTTGTTAGGTAATATAAAAAGAGGTAGGCTGACCACCTCCTTCCAGTTCCTTACAACTCCTGTACTTTCATGTGATCACATAGTCCTTTCTCGGTGTTGTAGATGTGCTTTGCTTCCACTGAACTAATGAGATTAACACATGTGAAAATAATCATTTGTGTGAAAAGTTCAGGACTGGAGATGGTTTCCATAATGACCTGGAGTGAGGTGGTTACTCTTCAAGGATGGGAAGGACTCACTCTGGTTTGGCTTCAATTTTCTGTGGCAACTAGGATGGCTTATGTCACAGTTGTTTAGTCTCTCCCTGCTTATTATACTCAAACGTGTTACTTTTAGGTTCACCACCACCCTGTAGACTCTAAATCAGGTGGATGTGCTGATGCCACCTGCCTATCAGAACGGCTCTATGCCACTACCATCTGTACCACTTGCTTTTCTGCCATTACCTCATCACCTTTTCTTTGACTACCATTAACTCATCAGTCAATTATTTCCATGTAAATAAATGTTACCTTAACCCCGCCTCCTCATTTTACTCTTTACTTCATTACTAGTTCCTGACCATAGCCCAAATCTAGACACGGACATTGACCCTTACCCAACATAAATATTAGCCCTTACACCTTGATTAAGATTAAAGACCACAGGGTAATGGCAACAAGGTAAGGCTTATTGTCAAAGTAACTATGACAAGGTAAGGGTAACAGTAAAATAAATGAGATAAGGAGGGAGTACCAGATAAAGATATGCCCTACTGTGTCATTGTGGAAATTTAAGAAATTGTTGCATTACTGTGTCATTGTAGAGGTTGGATATCTGTGACATTATCAACTGGCTACAACACACATTAATGCAGCAACAAAGTAGAAATTGGCAATATGTGTGTCACTTCAGCCTTTTGAAGAATATGTTGTAATGCCCTGATAAGTCAATAGTATGTTTGGCATTGGGGATAGCGCGGCCTGTTTGAAGGGAACATGCGAACATTTGAATTGACTATATTGTTCTGATGACATATTAAGGCAATTAAAACATTAATATTGGCTCTTATTTGTATGGCAGATATGCCATGCTATGAAGTTCAGTTTGGTTAACAATTATGTTTTATATTTCTTCGAGGGGCTCCTTCATAAGCCATTCTGATTTGCCCAATGATGTTTATTTTGTTTTTTAAAATGTACCACAATTAATGCAAAGTGTCAATACAAACCGACGTTATGTATTGCATTTCAGCATATGATGGTATACTCCACGTCAAACAAATGGCCAAATGTACGACCATTCAATTTTGCGAGTCCCAAATTGTGGCATTTTATGACCTGCATTTTGCGACTCGCAAACTGGAATGTACAACAGTGTCTGAGACACTGTTGGCAATTCTCAGATGGGTCGCAAGTGACCTGCCTCATTATTATTCATGAGGCAGGTCGCAATTTGCGACCCATTGGGAATGGCTGGCAAACACAGGGATGGTGACCTGCTGCGAACAGCAGAACCCCATGTCTGTATTGGATTTTTCAATAAAGCAACTTTTTTTTTCAAATGCAGCCCGTTTTCCTTAAAAGAAAACGGCGCATTTAAAAAAAAAAAAGAAACATTTTCTTTAATTTTTCTATGGGCAGACAGTGGACCTTGGGACCACTGCCTGCCCTTAAAAGATATTTTCGCACCCATTCTCAAAGGGGAAAGGGTCCTCTGGGGGCCCCTTCCCATTTGTGAGTGGCTTACCACCTACTTAAAGTAGTCAGTAAACTGTGAGTTTTTTGCAACCGCAAATGCGGTTGCAAAACAATAGTACATGCCATTCTGACTCGCTATTAGGAAGGGACACCCTTAGCATGCCCCTTCCTAATAGTGATTCACAAACACTATTTTGTGAGTCACCAACTCACAAAATAGCATTTGTACATACCACCACCCTTTTTGCGGTTGCAAACAGGCTGATTTCCCGTTTGCGACTGCAAAAAAATAGTTGTACATCTTGCCCCACATTCCCACATTGTACATAATGTGTACAGAGAAATATGATGGCTTTTGAATCCATACATTTTGTATATCTTTGATTTCGTGATGGATTTTGAATATGATTTTGAGTTTTATTTAAGGTATCTCAGGCCAGATAACCCCTGGAATGCAGTCTACAACTGTGTGCTGACCCTATGTACCAGAATAGCATTATCAAAACATCATCTGAGTGAAATATAATGTCCTAAATATTGTTTTCAAAAACATCACCCACTGTAGCTAACAATCTAAAATCTACAATCAATGGGAGGATATTTTTATAAAGAACATTAAAGATATGGTGTGTCCATCAGGTGATCTTTTTGCTAATGACATTCTGACATACAACTGTGCTAAGTGCATGTTAAAACCCAATGCAAACGGGGAAAGTTAGAGGTCTGCTCGCCATTATATATTGTGAAGGCTACTCTATGCAGCTCTATGCCAAGGCTCAAAGAAGTGCTTTGGCACACCTTTCAATGAGTTTCAGAGTTAGGGCCCATCAGGCTTAGTGAGTGGGCATGACCCCTCCAGAATGAAGGGTGTATTTAGGTAATGTTCGCATTATTGAATGTACCATTGTGTCGTCACAAAGGTCAGTGAAGATTACATCAGTAGAGATAAAGCGCTATTGGTTGCTGCAGACTGGTTCTGCATTGATGTCCCGCTACAGCCTGATTGTTGTTGAGGGAAGACCTGGTTTCATTAATGAGACTCTACTGTCCCCCTTCTATATACCTTATCCATATTGCACTAATTGTGTCCAAATTAAAGGGAGGTATCCAATCTGTTCCCCTCCACGTTAGTACACTACCCAGGCCCACAAATTGTTATGGATCTGTTCCATGGGAAGCTGTAATGTCCTCATTTGTATTGTGAATCGACATCTGCAATTGGTGGCACCCTCCTGTCAGCATGTGGAGGCAGGAGTTTTCCTTCTGCACAATCAGAATTGCAGAAGGCCTGTAATACCAACATACTCTTGGTGCTTAAGAAGAAGCAGTACAAGTTTCCTCTGCTTGGCCTTTAAGAATACATTATGTATGACAGATTCTGATAGAGTGACAGTAAAACAGCAATACCACTTTGTAGCTTTGTAAATGGCATCCTTTCAAAGAAGAGTTGAACAAGGCATTCAGTTAGACTGACTGTCTGACTTGTAGATGTGAGAAAGTGGCTCTGTATATACTGTTCCCAAATAGGTACAGTGTGTACAGAGTCCTCAGTCCCCAGAGGTTTGGCAGAGGCTAAAGTTAGATATAACCTTACTCTCCAAAGTGGTAGCTTGGTCGAGCAGTAAGGCAGTATCAGAGGACAGTGTAAAGCATTTGTTGTACACACCCAGTCAGCAAATGGTCTCACACACTCAATAACTGAACTCTAGGCCAATGGTTTATATAATAAATATATGTCTATTTTATTTTAGAACCAACAATAGGTATTAAAATATGCTTTCTCAGAATGAGATGCTTTAGTTAAATACTTTTGCAATATGCAATTGACTTTTGTAGGTAATAGTTACAGGTTGTTGGAATAGGCAACACAATTTCAAACACAATAATACATTGAGCTCAATGGAAGTTTTAAGTTATTTGCAATAGATTACTTTCCGGATTACTTTTCTAACTCCAGGACTGGATCCTAGATTCAGTCCTGGGGCAGTTCTTGGAAACAAGTGAGTAAAGTCGACTTAGTTACTGATGTGACTTTTAGGCAATATTTTGCTATTTTAAAAGTTGACACAGAAGAAATTTCATAGAAAAACAGTCAATGATTCCCTATGGGAGAAAATTCAAGTTACAGATATGGTATGTTCTTGTTAATTTTGTAATCCAGTACTGGGCTCCTAGGCTCAGTACTGGGACCTCAATCTAAAACAGGTAAACAATTGCGTTTTCAGAGTTGGTACGATTTTTAAAGAATATTTGTAGTTTGCAAAAATCGACACTTAGAAGAAATTTCACAGACAAACAATCAATGATTTCCTATGGAAGAAAATTGGGTTAATGGTGAGTACGGTTGTGAGTACTTTTCAGGGTCAGTGCTGGGCACCAAGATCCAGCACTGGGATCTTTCCTAATAGCAGGTGAGTATTTTCGTTTTCGTTACTCGATTGATTTTAGGTGGATATAGGAGAGTAGGATCTGCACTTATGTTGCCCCCACTTTTTTTCTGATGTTAACACTGGTTTCTGGCTATAGTCTGGCTGGGTCCCTGCTAATCAGGGCCCCAACCTCTCTGTTCTCTCTAAACAACTTGGAGTGCATATTAGATGCACTAGTGATTGGATACTGTGGTACCTTATGAGCCCCGAGTATATGGTACCTTAGGTACCAAGGGCATAGGTACTTCACAGGCCTACCAGGGGCTGAAGCATGTATTATGCCACCCCTGGGAAGGAGACTAAATCTGACACCACAGGCCTACAACTGCAGCCTGGGTGAGGTAGTGTTAGCACTCCTCACTGAGGTATAGGTTCCCTATATCTCACCATACACACACATATAAACCTATCAGTCACCCCTAAGGCAGGCCCTATCAATCCTGAGGGCAGGGTGCTTGGTTTACAATGTGAGGGGGTGCCTCTGCCTGAGGAGGGGCCCTCTGCAGCTGACAGAGTCTATTCTCTGTGGCTGTTTGTGGATGCGGTTAAACCATATACTCTTAAGTGCATTATAACCTACCGGTAAATGCAAACTTTGGAATGACTGCATCAAACCATGTCGTGTTTGGAGTCAAACAACTTGAAATCATATCCCCACACCAGTAACTGGTGTGGGAGTATGATCCCACCCTTCTAGAGGGGAAGACATGTACCTACTGTGGAAACACGGTAGAAATCTGAAAGAGCCCTGGCATCACAAAATGGATGCCACCAGCACAGACACTGGGCTGCCCTCCTGCTGCTGACTGAAACTCACAGTGGAGGAGGCCCAACAATAGGCATCCTGTCACAGGGAGGTGTAACCACCTTCCAGACAGGATTTAGTGTATTTGGGCTGGGTGGGTGCACTCCTAGAGTGCTTTGAATTCCTGCACTGGGGGAGCAGTAGGATCCTCTGTGAATATGCCAGCTCAAACTGGTTCAGGGGCTACCTGCCCCTGCTCTGGCGCGAAACTGGACAAAGGAAAGTGGGTGTAACCACCCACTCCCCTGACCCTCCCATAGGAGTGGTCATAGAGCTAGTCCCTCCCTTTCCTTTAGTATAAGATAGGGAACCCTTGCCATTGCAAGTTAGATACCCCTGGATGATGCTCTACAAGAAGAATTCTGGCCCTTCAACGTTCCACTACCTTTGGAAGACTGAAGAATCTCCTTTGGAGTCAAGGAGTGACTCCCCTGCTTGGCAGGCTCCAAATATTTGAATCAACAGTCGCAAACTTTCCCACTCCCGCCAGAGTCCGAAGTCCCTGCAGCCCCGGAAGTGGATTTCCTGACTTTTTGACGGCCATTGTGAGTCCCCAGCAAAGCTGAGGCGAGTGGACCTCACGAGTGACGAGGAACAGCAATACCCGGGTACCATGCACTATTGTCGAGTGCAACCCCTTCACGACGTTCTACAAACTTGTGCATTGCACCACATGTGGTCCAAGCCTCCAGCCAAATTTCCCGCAAAAATCAGAGGCCTACCTTGTCCCGAGTGACTGTGGGCTCCTGTGAAGCGAATACTCACGAGGCGTCTTTACGATCCCTTGCCGGCTGGCTTGTGGGTCCCCTGAAGACTTTCTCATCAAACCAAAGGGCTCCCCTGGTTGCTCCGGGCCTGCCCTGACTTACCCTTGCTGAGTGAGTCCCTCAGACCTTGCTGGTCTGCACCGCTGACTTTCTTCACTTTCCACAAGACTTGCTGTTGCCAAGGCTTGTTGGCTCCTATCCAGTTACCGACACATCAGTAGGCTGCAGACTTTGTGGGACACTCCGAATCCAGCTCCTGGTTGTCATCAATGCCTCCTGGACCTCGTGGCTGAAGAGTCAAAACACCCTTGATCACCTGAAATCACCCGACTTCCGTGGGCATCCATCTTCCTGGCCCCGGGTCACTGGAAAGCGACTGTGAACACTGTCCCTTCTGCTTTCAGGTCTTCTTCATCCTGAATCCAGCCTTGGATTCCACTGGACACTTCTCCAGCCTTCACAAGCAGCCGGCTTCCCTGGGTGAGGTTACTCGTGCACTCCGGTTGGCCCTCGAACTACTTACCTTGTAAGTGGCTTGCTTGTAGACTCTCTAGAAGTACCCTAAAACTTTAAAATTCCACCCGCGATTTACTCCGTTGAAATCAATAGGGAATCCGCTGCTGTGTTCTCACACTGCACGCGTCTCCCGTGGGTCCTTTACTTACCTGCCTTGGGTGGATTAGTGAGGCCCCAGCGATTCTACAGGCCCTAGGCCTTGTCCCCTTGCAAGTCGACATTCCTAAACCTCTTTTTTAGTATATGGTCTGGTACGCCCCTAGGGCCCCCGCCATATTTGTGCTTAACTTATTGTGAAACATTGATATTTGCATATGTTCCTGACTTCTAATCTCATAAAGAGATTAGTAGAGTGTGCTAGTAATAAATACATATATATTTGATATATATACCTGTGTGGTGTCCTTTCATTTGGTATTTCAAGAGATTATAAGGTAAAACAAGCTGCTTTACATTCCTCTGAGACTTAGCCTGAAGGCTGCTCTCCACAGCTACCACTAGGATAGCTTTCTTTAAAAGGTTGTCTTAAACCTATCTACCATAAGAGTCGAATTGGACTGGTGCAAGGTGGCCACTATAACTAGTGACCAGTATATGCCAGGCCAACTTCTCACAGTGAATGTTTTAAGTTTTAGAAACTCCACACTTAGAAGAAATTTCAGAAGAAACCAGTCAATGTTACCCTATGGAGGAAAATTGGGTTATCAGCTTTTGGGTAAGTACTCGACTGGCAGAGTTAAGGTTCTTGACACAGACTCAGTGGTCTCCCAGGGTCAGGTAAGTACAGTTGTTACACCCTCAGCGGTACAGGGGCAGCCGGGTGCAGAGTGAGTTAGGCCCAATGTTATCCTATGGGAGGCAGGGGGGCTTTGGTTGGTGGCTGCTGACTAGCAGGCCACGCGGCTGTGGGAGCTGGGCTCCTGGTCACTTGCTCAGGGCAAAAGGGGAAGTAGATAGGAGTAGAGGTTACACTGCCAGGGCCACTCGGGCGGCTGGGTGCAGGGTGCTTTTGAGCCTTCGGGCACTCAGTGGATTTCAATTGGAAAGCTCCTGGATGAACAAAGGCTGCAAGCTCGGGGACGAAGATTCTTCAGGTGCTACCACCACTTCGAGAGGTAAGTTGGGTAGTTGGAGGATATGTAGGTACCCAGGAGTTGGCCACAGGGGGCTGCAGAGCGCGGGGTGCAGGGGCGCCTTTTGGTGTCGGGAAATCTTACCCTCTGTTGATCACGGTTGGGGGGGGGTAACCTGGTTCTGAGGCTGTAGGCATCGTCAGGAGCATCGAGGTGAGTCCTTGGGTGCCAGATTCGGGGTCACAGTCACCGGGGGGACGTCCTCGGGGTCTTTGTTCACTCCGGCACAGGCCAGACTTGGCGGGTGCAGAGTGTGCAGGGTTCGCGGTTCCGGGCTGATGCCAGAGGTTAGAAGCTGGTTTTGAGCAGAGCCACTGCTCATGGGAGTCCCAGGTGCTCAGAGTCAAAAGGTAGCCAGGTCCTCCAGGGTGTGTGAGGTTGCTAGCCACAAGAGGTGCTGGGATGAAGCAGGAGCAGGGTCAAGAGTCGACAGGCCGGTAGGGCTGGGGCCAAAGCAGTTGGTGTCTTCCTCTTCTTAGCAGCTGCACAGCAGGTCTTCTTTCTTCTTGCTCTTCTTTGTTTTTCGGAATCTGGACTCTAAGGAAGGAAGGTTCAGGGTGCCCCTAAATACTAGATTTAGGGGCTTTATAGGTAGGTAAAGGGCAGGGACCAATGGGTCCCTGCCCTGGGGTGGGTACACCCCCTATCATGCCACTCTCCTGTGGGAGGGGGGCAGTTGCCTAGTCCTGATTCGGCAGGGCCTCCCATCTTCAAGATGGTGAGCGCCCGGAGATGTGCTTCACCTCGCCTCCCCCACCTGAGGGGTGGGGTTGGCAGGCTGGCACATCCCCTGTCCTTATTTGGGGTTTCCGGACAGTCTTCCCGCCAGAGTGGGGGTAGCAAGTGGCCTGGGGAAGCTCACAGAGGTGGCATGCCTTTGAAGCTTCCCCCTGTCCATCCTGGGGGAGGAGACCTAGCACCTCGCCCAGGATGTGCATTGTTACAGGCCCAGGAGAGCGGGGGCTCTCCTACCCAGGGGTCCAGCAACATGTCTGCTGTGTGGCAGCCTAGGCAGCCTCCCAGACCAGACGTGGATTGTAGGTTAGGTTTCAGGGGGCATCTCTAAGATGCCCTCTGTGGTGCTTTGTACATTAAATCCCACACTGGCATCAGTGCGGGTTTAATGTGCTGAGAAGTTTGATACCAAACTTCTCAGTCTTCAGTGTCGCCATTATGGTGCTGTGGAGTTCGTGTTTGACGAGCTCTCAGCACCATGTACTCTTAAATGGCAACACTGCATTTACAGTGCCCAGGAATGGACCTGGGTACTGTAGGGGCACAGGGCTCATGCTCCTGTGCCCACACCACTGGCATAGGGCACCCAGCTAGAGGGGTGGCTGATGTATGCCAGGGCAGTGTAGGTGGTGGGCATGGCACACAGGGATGTGTGCCATGTCGACTCTTTGTTTTGTCTTGTACCCAGACACTCAGCTTGCAAGGGCAGAGTGTGTGTGTCAGGGTGCAGGGCCTCTAAGGGTGGCACAATGAGTGCTGCAGCCCTTAGAGACCTTCCCTGGTCACAAGTCCCTGGGTACCTAGGGTACCATTTACCAGGTGCTGACAGGTGGCCAGGGTTTGCCAATTTTGGGTTTGAGTTTTTTAGGGAAGGAACATAGGCCCTGGGCACCTGATTGGCAGGAGTCCAGGGCACACTCAGTCAAAGTACATTCAGCAATTCAGCAAAAAGTGGGAGCATACCATGCAAGAAAGATGGCACTTTCTCGCAGTAGACAACTATGAAGGAATATTCATGCAGCTCTTGTATCTAGGTGATGGCTCTGCTGAAGATCCTTCAAAGAGAGGGCCAGAAGCTTGTGGTCCATGGTCACCTGCTACAGCTGGCCATAGATATAGAGATAGAAGTGGCCCTTCAGTGAATAGCAATAGCTTTGTTCTCTATCTTGGTATGTCACAGCCACTCTTTTCACAACAAACTTTTCTCTCTAGACAGGTCACACTTTAACTAGTGGGCCTGGTTTCAACTGTTCTGCTTCTTTTGCTGGCTCCTAGTATTGAAAGGAGTTTTCAGTAGGCACAGTGTCTTCAATAGCTTCAATAATCTGTTCTGGTTCTTCAGTCCCTTGCCTTTGGGATGTCCACATGAGGAACTTTTGCAGGAGACTGGTGAGGGCTGTAAGTTTTCGTGTGTACTTCCAATAGTATTTAGCATCTTCAAAAACCTTTACAGTTCAGAGAAGGGTGTTGGTGTTGCTGTAGAATTAACATCTTGTACTTTGTATAGACCAGTTGTTACCCCACTGTCGGAGAGAGATAGTGATCACTGTGAGTCAATAATTAGACCGTCGTGAGACAGGTTAGTTTTACCCGACTGATGATGTGTTGTTGCAAAAGTAATCCTGCTCAGTGCGAGACGAACCGCAGGTTCAGACATTTGGTGTATGTGCCTGGCAGAGGAGCCAATGGGGCGCAGCTACCATCTGTGGGATTATGACTGAATGCCTCTAAGTCATAATCCCCCCTAAACCGTAATGAAACCACAGTGCCGTGGAGCCTCGGTTGGCCTGGGATAGCTGGCCTCTTTCGGGGGGGCCGGTGTGTAGACCTGCTCGCTTGGGGACCAGAGCGCAGACGGAAGGGGGCTGCCTCCATATCCCTTAGTGCACCGCATGTTCGTGGGGCACCCGGTGCTAAATCATTCGTAGATGACCTGATTCTGGGTCAGGGTTTCGTAAGTAGCAGAGTAGCTACCTCTAGTGTCTCACACAATTAAGATAATGGTACCTTGACATCCCAGTTCCTTCTTACAAAATACCTTCCGTCTTTTGAGCAATTCTTGGATGAAATCCAACCACAGTTGGAAAACTCATTGTACATGAAGTTTCGCTATAGTGTTTTGCAAGTCAAATCCAATACAGTAAAATGGGGTTGGAAAAACGGTGACGATAATGATCATTACTGCCCTTTATGTCAATATCATGCACAACAAAATGACTAACATATACTATTCTTTTGGCCAGCATATACCATCCCAAGGCTTAAATGGATTAATCCCATCTGTCGTAACTTGGGAATCAGGTCTTGTACTGACGCAACTAGAATACTAAAAATCGATATTTCACAGAAAATTGTTTTTAGTGTTAGTAGATATCTGTTTGCTGTCAACTTATTGAGGAACAAAATGGCATGAAATTTTAAAATGTAATCTTTGAAATTTGTTGCTTTAAAATATTTTATATGTACTTCTATGCACTTGCACTTTATATCCGCCAGCACTTTAGAAGAAAGGCCCCTATATCTATATGTAGACTTTTTGGATACGCTATGTACTGTTTTAAGTACTCAAATCCACTACCATAGCATTTGCACTTTATTCTTTAACTTGTGCTGTTCCAAGTACTAATATGCACTATTATAGCATTTGTACTTCATCTTGGACCCAAATCTACGTAGAAAGTTCCAAAGTATTTATTGATACTTTCAATATCAACTGTACTGAATGATAAGCATAGTATTTTTACGGTACTAGATCTTACCCATTGATTGGCTGGTATATTTTCCATTTTAATATAAATCTAAAAACTGAAGATTTCTGCAAAGTGTCTAAAGATGCAATTAGAGATTTGCACCTAATTAGACTGTGCCTCAAGGTGTGTTTTCCCAGTGTGTATGAATTGTTTTTACTTTGTGTCTTTTGTGTTTTTTTTAAACTGAATAAAGATTATTGAATTGAATTGAGTCAATAATTATCTTGTCTGTATAGAGGGCACTTCCCTCTTGCAATTTTGGAATCCTTTAATACTTCAGCAGCACATGAGAATTCAAAATGCAGATGCCTGTACCTCCTAAGACCCACATGTGTTAAAAATGTTTTGAAGTATTAACACTGAGGATTGGAGTGGAGATGCTAATAGCTGGAGGCGAGGACTTCCTTTGTATTCTATTGGGAACCATTGACATCATCTCCAAGACCATCAGTGGTGGTGTTGATATGTGGCTCCCATTGAATTGCGGCGTTTAGCAACCCCATTTCAACACAATCTCACCACTTTCAGTTGCTTAAGTTTTCTGTACACTGTAATTAGAAAGACCCATGGAGCAGGACTTTCTATTACATCTGTTCTTCCCATCTTCATCACTTCATTGACTACATTCTTCTTTATATTAAAGGCTACCCTTCGGAGGAGAAGGGGAACTGGGTTAATTGCTTGATGAATATAGAGCCGAATTATCCCTTTTATGCGTCTTATGGTTTGAAATTGATTCACTTGCTTCAAACCTGTCCTCAAGTTCACAAGTGAAAATGCTAAAAAACAATTTAATATGGTGAAGATATTCAAATGGATGACAGGTAATCAAAGTACAATACCCTCAAGTTGAAGAGGGACTGTGTTTCTGTAGTTTCTGGACAGGGTGCTGATGAGGTAACAAGCAGCAAATATTGTGACTGAGCCATTGCTTATTTTGGTCATTGGCTGCAATTGGCAACAGGCTTTGCACAGGTTAATGGCACAGGCATTGTGCACTGTTCCTTCACCATCCACTTTGTCATTATTCATGTCATCAGCATCTAAGTGGGACGTAGTTGATTAGGTGTCGGAAAGCCCCTAGCACAACACACATTTGTGAAGTGGTTGAATCTGCATGAGCATCAACCAATTTCATTGACGGCCCCCACTTTGATTTGGGGGACACCTTCATCTTTACTGAAATGTCCAAGACTATGTGTGGGCCTCAAGTGAAAGGCACATGTAGGTTCTCCAGCTGTGGAATTCCTGAGCCCGGGCCTCTGGGTCCTTATATTAACATAACTTTATCACGAATATCTGGCATAGTGTTGTACATGTGCAAAATCTACGACCATAACTGACTTACTGAGGACTGGAGAACTGGAAAATAAATAGTTCACTGTGGAGATTTGAAGGATATAGTGATACACTGATTATCACCTTTGGAGCATGCTGGTTTATTCATTGGAGTGATAAAGTGTGTGATAATCATCCTTATTAAGGAATTTTTATTTATGGAGCTGTTGTGGATTTTGAAGCCTAATTATACTGATTTCTGTGGCTGTATTCTGTAGTGCAGGAAGTTGTTGTAATTATCTAATATCATAGTTGACATTACATGATTTTCCCTCTCTCCTTTCCTTCTTTTCATTGTGGTGCATTCCACCAGTAGTGGAAGCTTAGAAAGTTGGTGATTTCACCTCAGAACAATCTTAGCAGAGCCTGAAGATAGGTGAAAATAAAGTTACTCTTACAAAGTATTGCACATCTTCATTTTTTAATACTAATGACAATGACCTGAGCTTTCAGGATCAGCATAAATCTGTCTTCACCCCTGTTTATTATTTACCCTCATCTTCAGGACTAGTCATTAGTTCTGATAGCAGAGTTGGTTGCATATTTTTTGCTACCAGTATTTTGGTATGGACTCGGATTGGATTTACTTACTCAACCATTGCGGACATTTCCAGTGCTCTTACATATTTTAGGAACTGTTGTGCTATTTGTAAACACTCACAGCAACTCTCTAAGACTCTGTGAATTTTTATGTAGTGTGGCAACTGAAGCCTTTCTACTGTGAATCATTCTCCAGTGCCAATGAAGGGTGACCTCTGTACTCTAGGTCTCCATAATTTGTCTGAGAATGTCTCGATGCTGCTGTTGTCAGTGCTAATCGTCTGTACTCTGCGTCTTTCAGCACCTCAGCGAGCACGCACGTTTTGGATCACAATAGGGCCGGACCACCTATTCTGCTTTGGAGTTAGACGTTTGTGCAGCATAGTGTGGAAATTTTTGTAAATAAATTTTCAGTGTCTGTTATCAGACCAACTCCTCTTTCCAAGGGGAAGATCCACACAGAACGTGTCTTCTCATTTTATGACTTTACATTTCAAGCTGGTACAACTAAAGAGTTCACCCTTGTTGAATTCATTATAGCCCTTATTTCTTTTCTTTCAAGACAATATTCTGTAAAAAAAATCTTCTTCCTGAAGCTGTATCTTTTTTCTTTTTCTTTTTACAACCATAAATGATATTTCATTGCCCTTTAGCAGATGACCTCCTCTTTCTAAGGGAAAGATCCTCACAGAAAGTGTCTTCTGCTTTTATGACTTAACTTTTCAAGCTGGTACAACTGAAGAATTCACAATTACTGGTGTGCATTATTGTGCATGTCTCAACTGTGATTTTTCTGTCAGTGTACTCACCCTTACTCTCCGGTGAGCAGTCAAAATATCGACTTTTTTATATCGTCCTACACTAATATCGATTTTTTAATATCGTAGGGACAGAATATCGATGTCAAGAAAACTGCCGCTAAAGCGGCGATAATGGGCTTGATAATATGCCTTTGGGAATTCCAATAGAAGCCCATGTTGACACCAGAACATGGGCTTCTATTGGAATCCCCAAGGGCATATTATCAAGCTCATTATCGCCGCTTTAGCGGCAGTGTTCTGCCGCTAATGCGGCAATAATTTTAACGCCGTTTGTTGATAATATGCCCCAAGATGCTTTTGTTTAGGTACTGAATGGCTTGTTCATATGTTTTCTGAAAGACATTGAACAGATTTTGTGTGCTTAAATATATGTTTGTCGAAGGATGACACTGAATTAGAAAAAGGGATCGGTGTTCTCTTAAGCAGTCGTCTCCCGTTCGTCCTATGTCAATGCCATTGTACTTCCTAAATATAAAATGGGTGTTTACAAGTGTTTGGACGGAAGCTCCTCAGTTTAGAAAGCTATGGTTAACCTGTCTACGTCAGGCTGTGAATAGGTGCTAAATTCCTGTCAGACCCCGCTTCATATTATTGCTTATAATTGTGGCCTAAAAATAATTTGCAAGGTGTCCTTTATCTGCCTGGCTGAGAATAGACCCACATACTGAAGCTGCCATGTAGAAAAGAAAGGCATTTATGTTGCAAAGCTTAATGCAGAATTTGATAAACTATTACCAAATTATCTGGAAGATTTTATTGAATATGAAGGTACATCTTCAATATGGTCTTTATAAATTGTATTCAGACAAAAAAAAATCTTTTACGCCTCACCACTTTCAAATGTCAGCAGCTGCCAATGGATGTAGTTATTAAAAAAAATACACAAAGTGCAATCTCGCCATATAGTTTTTGTATATGGTCAGATGACCCCCAAATGACGGCTGTTGATGCAAAGTTCCATGGGAGACATGTTAATGAGCTGCATCTCAAGCCTCACCGGGAATGGTCATGCTGTTTTAGTCTCTTTTCAGCTGCAGTCAAGAATCTTACTAGGCGACACTTTAACTGCACATCATCTCCAGCAAAGCACGCCACAACCACCTGCCTGCAGGTACGGATTCCTTTGTGGTTGAAAAGAGGGCATAACAGCGCTCTGTGTTTGCTTATGAGTTCTTTACATATACATAACAGATGAATGACATCTTCTCTCTCCACCCCGCACAAGCGACAGCATGTCTTTGCCAAAGTACGTTTCTAGGGTGGAAGGTGGAGCAAAGATAGGAGAATGCCAAGTCGATAGCGCAGATATTTCTCCTTTGTGCCTTTAGTGAACCCATTGCCTGAATGATGCTGAGGTGCAGCCTTGGTGTAGCTGTGCAGAGAAAACCAGCCAGTGCCCTACCAGTCAGTAATGCTTTATCCTCTAACAGGGAGATTCGTTTAACATTTTTGTTTGCAAGCCATTTAAAACATTTATGTTCCTAATGCGTCCCATAGGCCCTGTAGGCATAATTCGTCTAGTGATGCTTGTAGAAAGGCCCTTGCTGGAATATTTTCCTTGGTCGGCAATTCAGTCCACAGGTGAGCGTTCAGGGTCTGCAGATGTGCCCCCTTGATCTTGTACCAACAGTTAATGTATGCACCTATACGTGCCAGCCCCTGCTTCTGCATTCCAAACTCTAATCTTATTTGGGATGGTGACGTATATTTAGGTAAGCTGAAGATCGTTCTTGAAGCATCAGTGTTGGACTTGGCCCTTTTTGCATGGCTATCCCTAAACATTTTTGCTTCTTCCTCCTAATTTATCCTGGCCTGTTGTTGGCTTTAGGACTCTGGGCACTTTACCACCGCTAATCAGTACTAAAGTGCATATGCTCTCTGCGTAAATTGTGAACATGATTGGTTATCCATGATTGGCATATTTGATTTACTGGTAGGCATCCAGTAAAGTGCACTGAGTGTGCAAGGGCCGGTAAATCAAATGCTACTGGTGGGCCTGCAGCACTGATTGTGCTACCCACATGAGCAGCCCTGAAAAGGTATCTCAGACCTGCCACTGTAGTGTCTGTTCACAGTTTAGTAACTGCCATGTCGACTTGGCAACTGCACCCACTTGCCAGGCCCTAACCTTCCCTTTTTCTACATGTAAGACACCCTTATGGTATGCCCAAGGTACCCCCCTGGGAAGGGTGCAGTGCGCGTGAAAGGTAGGACATGCACTGGTGTGTGTGAAATGTCCTGATAGTGAAATACTGCCAATATTGTTTTTACTGTGAAAATGCATCGTGCCTTTAGGACAGAATGGGAGTTTATAAGATCTTATAGATATAACTTCTCATTGGAACAAGATAGAGAAATAAAGTTTAGGTTCGCTGAACTCAGAATTTAAAAACACATATTTTAGTAAAAATGGATTTTAAATTGTGTGTTTGAAAATGGCACTTTTAGAAGGTAGGCATTTCCTTGTTTAACCATTCTGTGGGCCTCTGTCTGTTTGTGTAGTGACTCTCTGGTTTTGGAGTGACAGGGGCTTGGAATGTGCATTCACTGTAGACAGCCACTGGAGGGGTTGAGGTGTGCTTGCCCCATCCAGGATGACTCAGAGCTAAGATGAATAGACCCTGGCTGAATTTAGAGTGGTTGGAGGATATTTCCTTGCACCTGAATAGGGCCTGTCCCCCTTGCACAATGCTGTCTCTACCCCCTGTGGTCATACTGCACCAGTGAGGACATAACTGGTTTGACTGGGCTCAGAGACCCTTGCGCAAAGAGAACAAAGACATGTTGGGGTATAGGTATTAGACCTAAACCCCCTGAATTTTAGACTACTTCTGGAATCAAGAGAAACCTTTGTCAAGGAGAAGAGTTGGAGAAACAGAGGAGAAGTATTGCCTCTTTGCTGTTTTCTGGGGTTGGCCTGCAGTAGCTGTTTCTGCCAAGGAAAGGAGAAGGACTTTGCTATGGCCTGTGTCCCTTGCTTGAAGAAGATCTCCAAGGGCTTGAGTAGAGCTTGCCTTCTGTTAAGAAGTCTTAGGGACACAAAAGACTTCCTGCAAATCTGCTGGTGGTGCTGGACTTTGCCATCTGTGAGTCCTCCTGTTATAATAAAGACCAGAAGCAGGTAAGAGGGGAACTCTTCTTTAATCATCTTCTCACCACCACAGGTTCCAGCAGCTCTCTGGAGGGCACTGTGGAATCTTTGCAACAGAGGAGGGGAAAGACCAATAGGAGGTGAAGGGGAGAGGGGGGCGGAACGTACCAAGAGGAGTAGATTACAACACACCTCCCTGCATAGGGCGAAGAAAGAAAGGGCGGCAGAGAGGAGAGACAAGGAGAAGGAGTAGAGAGAGGAGGCAGCAAGGAGAGGAAA
The DNA here is from genome assembly GCF_964204655.1 of Triturus cristatus. NCBI lineage: Eukaryota > Metazoa > Chordata > Amphibia > Caudata > Salamandridae > Triturus > Triturus cristatus. Next base: position 947,048,614 of record NC_140582.1, read on the forward strand.
AGCCGGAACAAGAGGGCAGGGAAGAGGTCAAAGCAGTAAATACAATAACAATGTGAATTAATAAACAATTAAACCAGCAGATAAAGGAGGAGCAACGGTGATACTACCCATTGAGATGTACAGAAATGAGTGTATGAGACTACTCAATGATCAACGGAATTATGCACGATTACAGAGAGATCCAACTGTGAGTCTGAAACGAGAAATACAAGAGATGGTCTCGGAAGCAGCACAAGAGGGGTGGATTACCAAGGCAGAAGAATTTTTTTTACAAGAACTTGACCCAAAAACTCCATACTTTTACATCCTCCCGAAAGTGCACAAAAACGTACATCCACCACCAGGCAGACCGATTGTGTCAGGCATTGGTTCGGCTCTCGAACCACTGTCAAGATTTGCCGACCATTTCTTGCGACCAATGGTGCAGAGAATGCCCTCGTACCTTAAAGACACACAAGACATCTTATTGAAACTTCAAACTTTGAGCTTCAGTCCTACCACCGACTACCTAATGACATTAGACGTGGAAGCATTGTATACCAGTATTCCACAAGAGGCCTCACTTAGGGTGATAGAAAATCTGCTGGGTCTGGAAAACTGGTCATCAATAACACCTATAAAATTTGTGGTTCAATGTGTACGATTAGCCCTAACAAGAAATTACTTTGAATTTGAAGGGGAGTATTTTCTACAAACCCATGGCACTTCAATGGGGATGACCTGCGCCCCCAGTGTAGCATGCCTGTACGTGCATGACTTCGAAACACGTTTCATCTATAGTGACTCCAACCCGTACCAATCCAACTTGGGAGTATGGAGAAGATTCATAGATGATATCTTTATAGTCTGGAAAGGAGATGCCGAAAAAGCAAAAGAATTTCTGACATGGCTAAACAACAGGGATGAATTCTTGAAGTTTACAATGACTCTAACAAAAGATTCCATCACATTTTTGGATTTGAAAATCTGGCCAGCGGAGGGGACACTAAAAACGGAAGTGTTCTACAAACCTACAGATGCCAACAACCTCCTCAGATATGACAGCTTCCACCCGAAAGCGCTGCGAGACAACTTGCCAGTAGGCCAATTCCTACGACTAAGGAGAAATTGTACGGAAAAAGCAAATTATGAAATTCACGCCAAAAAATTAACACAGAAATTGCAGACAAAGTGCTACCCTACAAAACTGATTAAACAAGCATATAAAAGGGCAAAAAACTGCAACAGAGAAGGGCTTTTGGAACCAAAAAGGAAACTGGATGACAAAAAACTGGTATGCGTAACCACATTCGGAACAGATTCCAACAGTGTAAAGAACATAGTTCTACGACATTGGAGAACACTGAACTCTGGGGGTCTTAAACTAGAGAAACCACTATTTGCATTTAAGAGAGGTAAATCCATCAAAGACTCTGTTGTACATACCAGACCAAAAAAGAAACAAGGCAGAACAGGCCAACAGAGCACACTCTGGAATCTACCAGAGGTAACCGGACACTACCCGTGCGGATCATGTAGTGTATGCAAATTAACAACACAGAGCAAAACAATCGACGTGGGCCTTAAAACACCATGGGAACAAAGGTCCTTCAGCAATTGCAACAGCCACAATGTGGTTTACCTAATGACGTGCATCTGCAATAAAATATACATTGGGATGACCACACGTAAGGTCAAGATCAGGATCAATGAGCACCGCAGTACATTTAGGTGCGGTAAAACCATCACAAAAATGATGAGACATTTTCAAACGCAGAAACACAGTGAAGATGACTTTACTTGGACTGTAATTGAGAGACTACCAGACAGCTGCAACGAAAAACAATTGCTAAAACTAGAGCAAAGGTGGATCTATCGCTTGTCAAGCACAACATCAGGACTGAACGAGGAAATTCCATGGTGCTCTATGACGTAGCTTTGCCACATAGCCTACATATCTCTGAATATGGCAATCAAAAGTAGATCTATTGCCCGTTTAAAACAACAACAGGAAATAAGAAGAAAATTCCGCGGGATGGTTTAATTTAGATTGGGCCACAAAGTATACATATCCCTAAAACATGGTAAACAGGAGCAAAAGACCAGAGGCATAGTCCTGGAAAGACAACAAAACCTCCGACATATATAACAACAAAAGATTGGGGTGTAACATTAGTCCTCGATATATATAATTTAGGAACACAAGGGGATAACACCATGAAAGTCGGAATTAGGTAACAAACGTGCAGTCAACTAGATTAATCCACTGATTAGAATGACCTGCCGTTAGCAGATATACGAAACTCAAGTGGGGCTGCCTACATCATACCCACTAACACTGGTCGTGAGGTGAGACACGCTATTTCCGCAAAGATAATGGCGAAATAGCAACTCTACACACTTCAAGCGATTATCATTAAAATAACTACACGAGGGATCAACGAAATACTCCTCAAAATTGTAACTAACAAATCCTTCGCTGTGAGGGGGATCGAACACGGCGCACCAGACATAAATAAACTACATTTCCCACAAGTCTTGTAGTTCAGCCTCGTAAAAGTGTGAACAGCTGTGATTACGTTGCGTGACGTTAGAGAATTGGGTCAGAACCGCCCTCCTATCAGGCTCGTGCACCTCCGGTTAAAAGCCGACACCGCCGTACTCACATCCCCGACGGCAGACGGTGTGGTTGACTAGGTGCAACGGCGGTGCAGGGTCCTTGATGAAGTAAGTGACAGCGAGGGTACACTTTGTTATTCAGACGCCTGTTATCGCGTATGATTTGTGTTGATAGCAGAGACGCATGTAGAGCTTACCAATGGTTCCAAATTGTTCTGTTTAAATAATTTCAAAAAAAGACTAGCTATAACAAAAGGGACAGCAAACAAAACATATACAAATAGGGGGAAAGTTCACCCTGCAACACAGGATTTGAAGAACTAAGCAGGAATACTGGCACGGAAGCGAAATAAGAATAAATACGTCCCTGAATATATTTCCCTAAACCGTAAAAAGATAGTAACGCGGTAATAAGGTTCCGTGAACTAGAATCTTGTAGAGAACGAGATGTTTATCATTAGATCGGTTTTGAACGTGCTAATAGTTGCCTTTATTTATCTCTGATGCAGTGTTTGACTACAGGACTGCACCTAACACACGAGATCTGCATGATGCCAGTAGGCACAGGGCAGTAGGTGAGCGCCGGAAGTTCTTAATAATCGACTGGATGAAAGAGATATACATGATCACTATGCATGGTGATATATTTAAGAAATGAATAAACAACACAACAAGGGAATGGGTGCCTGAATAGAGAGCTATAGGATTGATGACTAGAAAATATATTATAGCCACAATCCTTTTCACTCATAGTCAATCACAAGCAGTATGATGATCACGTTGTGTGGTGTATAGATGTGGATGTGATGTGGCGGTGAGCAAACTGGAATGATTAATGTATTACACTAAGCCCTAACATAGAGAGCACATAGTCAGGTGGTACACCATCACTACAACTAAGAACCAACGACTACGAGCACAAGACGGGCTGTAGATAGATTCATGTTGTTGTGTCGTCAAAGAAACACATGTTAACTTTGTGTCCCATGTCCAATAGAAAAATTCTACTGAAGTCGGAAGGCACATACGGACAGGTGAGTGCATTAGGCCTCACGTACGAATGAGTTGCATGTAAGCACATGTACAGCTTAATCGCAGGGACCTTATAGCATAAGGAAAAGAAAGATATCGCCCTGACGAAGGCCCCAAGACCCGATTGGGCTACAAGACGGGCCGAAACATGTTGGCATACGGTAGCGGGTACAATTGAACAAATCGAGTTCAAAGAAACCCCGACAATAAGTTTTTACTGATATCATGAGTGCCCAATAATAAATAATTTAAAATAGGGTACACTCATAGGTATTTTTAATCTGATCTGGTTCCCTGCCTAACCAGTGGTTCATTTATCTAGGAACTCCCAGTATATCTTTGGTTGAGTCCGCCCAGAGAGTACCATCTTCTCTGGGTGTGGAGTAATTGCCTATGATGAAGCATGTCACTATTACGTGAGTGAGGCTTTTACTTCAATATCTTTGATATTCCACCTGTCAAGTAGATAGTTGAACAACATCTTTCCACTACTCTGAATCTGGTATTTCGCCAATTCAATAGTGGTTGCTTTTTGTGGAAAAAAAAGTTACTCAGGGAGAACGCAACCACGTTGTTTATTCTCTCCCTCTCTGTTTGTGATAAAAGAGCTCAGAGGGGCCTCCATAGCCCTGAGAGGTTTCTAAAAAACACCTCCCTAGAAGAGGTGTGGCACACCTGACATAGTTTGGATCAGGTCATCCGACAAGTCTGGGGTATTTTGACCCCACAGACTTGCAATCATCCCGCCAAGATGGCCGAGGGATTAGCATATGACGAAGATGAAATATCATCCATTTTAGCAATGCCACCACTGATCTCCGACACTACTCTCACACACGTTAACCAAAACAATGGCGATTGGGACTCTCTAACAGAATTGAAAAGGACCCAACTCAAAACTTTACTTCACGGAGCCATCATGACTGAATACTTGAGGGGTAATATAGCACCCAACGGTTTGATTGTGGCAAACTCCCCACGAATTTTCCTGAATGACCCCGAATTTAGACGCAGCTGGTCCTTGATCGCATGGAAATGCAGCAGAGACTGGCTGGTCTTAATTATTAAGACTGCTAAAAGACTCTCAGATGCCCTCCTTATTGAAATAAAAACACTGGAAAATGGTTTGAAAACTCAAATCACAATTGCACAATTCAAAAAGAAACTGGACGAAAACAATAAAATAATTAATGAGTACAAAGAATATCTTACCCAAGCAAAAATTACAAAATTTCAGAAAGACCTGAAAAAATTTAAATTTGAGAGTGTTTTTCCATACTCGAGAGAGGATTATACCCCAACAGATAAAGACAACTCAGACTTCTCAGACACAGGAAGCACAGGCTCTGGCAACTATTCCAGCGATACATCATCTGAAGGCCGAAAAAGCACCAATAGACGCAGAGGCAACAACCCAAGAAGAAATAGAGGCCCATACATGCAAGGAGGAATACAACAACAACCACCCTTTGGATGGAACCCCTTCATGCAAGCGCCCTTCCAACCACCACAGTTTGGATACCAGTGGCAACCCTATCAACAACCTTTTTTAGGGCGAGGCCGAAGACGAGGAGGAGGCAACCGGAGAGGGCAACGGGTTCAATGGGATACCAACAGAGAAGACCTGACAGCACAGGACCAGGGACCCAGCACGAGCAAGAACGCACGGGAATACTGAACCTGAGCAAGAGAATCCTCTCCCAACAACAAGAAAATGTCCTAAAAAAAGGACTAGGCTTTGTCCCGACGAATCGGTCAAATTTCTTTGATCTAAGAATTGAACTTGCCGAATTTTTTCGCAGACTCCGTCTGTCGGTGTTCTTTGCAGAAACAGAGGGACCAGAGGAACTGAGTGAATTGACAGATAAAAATACAGGCCTACGAAAAAAATCGAAATTCATCCCCCCGAACCACACTATGCCACCGGCATTACTAGCCTTTGAGAAGGCAGTAACATTGGATATCGATGAATTGAAGGATAATACCAACCAAAGATTCAACAACTTCACATTGATTGAACGGCAGACACTGGCAGAATTTGACAAGATGCAGGATGTCATAATTAAACCAGCAGATAAAGGAGGAGCAACGGTGATACTACCCATTGAGATGTACAGAAATGAGTGTATGAGACTACTCAATGATCAACGGAATTATGCACGATTACAGAGAGATCCAACTGTGAGTCTGAAACGAGAAATACAAGAGATGGTCTCGGAAGCAGCACAAGAGGGGTGGATTACCAAGGCAGAAGAATTTTTTTTACAAGAACTTGACCCAAAAACTCCATACTTTTACATCCTCCCGAAAGTGCACAAAAACGTACATCCACCACCAGGCAGACCGATTGTGTCAGGCATTGGTTCGGCTCTCGAACCACTGTCAAGATTTGCCGACCATTTCTTGCGACCAATGGTGCAGAGAATGCCCTCGTACCTTAAAGACACACAAGACATCTTATTGAAACTTCAAACTTTGAGCTTCAGTCCTACCACCGACTACCTAATGACATTAGACGTGGAAGCATTGTATACCAGTATTCCACAAGAGGCCTCACTTAGGGTGATAGAAAATCTGCTGGGTCTGGAAAACTGGTCATCAATAACACCTATAAAATTTGTGGTTCAATGTGTACGATTAGCCCTAACAAGAAATTACTTTGAATTTGAAGGGGAGTATTTTCTACAAACCCATGGCACTTCAATGGGGATGACCTGCGCCCCCAGTGTAGCATGCCTGTACGTGCATGACTTCGAAACACGTTTCATCTATAGTGACTCCAACCCGTACCAATCCAACTTGGGAGTATGGAGAAGATTCATAGATGATATCTTTATAGTCTGGAAAGGAGATGCCGAAAAAGCAAAAGAATTTCTGACATGGCTAAACAACAGGGATGAATTCTTGAAGTTTACAATGACTCTAACAAAAGATTCCATCACATTTTTGGATTTGAAAATCTGGCCAGCGGAGGGGACACTAAAAACGGAAGTGTTCTACAAACCTACAGATGCCAACAACCTCCTCAGATATGACAGCTTCCACCCGAAAGCGCTGCGAGACAACTTGCCAGTAGGCCAATTCCTACGACTAAGGAGAAATTGTACGGAAAAAGCAAATTATGAAATTCACGCCAAAAAATTAACACAGAAATTGCAGACAAAGTGCTACCCTACAAAACTGATTAAACAAGCATATAAAAGGGCAAAAAACTGCAACAGAGAAGGGCTTTTGGAACCAAAAAGGAAACTGGATGACAAAAAACTGGTATGCGTAACCACATTCGGAACAGATTCCAACAGTGTAAAGAACATAGTTCTACGACATTGGAGAACACTGAACTCTGGGGGTCTTAAACTAGAGAAACCACTATTTGCATTTAAGAGAGGTAAATCCATCAAAGACTCTGTTGTACATACCAGACCAAAAAAGAAACAAGGCAGAACAGGCCAACAGAGCACACTCTGGAATCTACCAGAGGTAACCGGACACTACCCGTGCGGATCATGTAGTGTATGCAAATTAACAACACAGAGCAAAACAATCGACGTGGGCCTTAAAACACCATGGGAACAAAGGTCCTTCAGCAATTGCAACAGCCACAATGTGGTTTACCTAATGACGTGCATCTGCAATAAAATATACATTGGGATGACCACACGTAAGGTCAAGATCAGGATCAATGAGCACCGCAGTACATTTAGGTGCGGTAAAACCATCACAAAAATGATGAGACATTTTCAAACGCAGAAACACAGTGAAGATGACTTTACTTGGACTGTAATTGAGAGACTACCAGACAGCTGCAACGAAAAACAATTGCTAAAACTAGAGCAAAGGTGGATCTATCGCTTGTCAAGCACAACATCAGGACTGAACGAGGAAATTCCATGGTGCTCTATGACGTAGCTTTGCCACATAGCCTACATATCTCTGAATATGGCAATCAAAAGTAGATCTATTGCCCGTTTAAAACAACAACAGGAAATAAGAAGAAAATTCCGCGGGATGGTTTAATTTAGATTGGGCCACAAAGTATACATATCCCTAAAACATGGTAAACAGGAGCAAAAGACCAGAGGCATAGTCCTGGAAAGACAACAAAACCTCCGACATATATAACAACAAAAGATTGGGGTGTAACATTAGTCCTCGATATATATAATTTAGGAACACAAGGGGATAACACCATGAAAGTCGGAATTAGGTAACAAACGTGCAGTCAACTAGATTAATCCACTGATTAGAATGACCTGCCGTTAGCAGATATACGAAACTCAAGTGGGGCTGCCTACATCATACCCACTAACACTGGTCGTGAGGTGAGACACGCTATTTCCGCAAAGATAATGGCGAAATAGCAACTCTACACACTTCAAGCGATTATCATTAAAATAACTACACGAGGGATCAACGAAATACTCCTCAAAATTGTAACTAACAAATCCTTCGCTGTGAGGGGGATCGAACACGGCGCACCAGACATAAATAAACTACATTTCCCACAAGTCTTGTAGTTCAGCCTCGTAAAAGTGTGAACAGCTGTGATTACGTTGCGTGACGTTAGAGAATTGGGTCAGAACCGCCCTCCTATCAGGCTCGTGCACCTCCGGTTAAAAGCCGACACCGCCGTACTCACATCCCCGACGGCAGACGGTGTGGTTGACTAGGTGCAACGGCGGTGCAGGGTCCTTGATGAAGTAAGTGACAGCGAGGGTACACTTTGTTATTCAGACGCCTGTTATCGCGTATGATTTGTGTTGATAGCAGAGACGCATGTAGAGCTTACCAATGGTTCCAAATTGTTCTGTTTAAATAATTTCAAAAAAAGACTAGCTATAACAAAAGGGACAGCAAACAAAACATATACAAATAGGGGGAAAGTTCACCCTGCAACACAGGATTTGAAGAACTAAGCAGGAATACTGGCACGGAAGCGAAATAAGAATAAATACGTCCCTGAATATATTTCCCTAAACCGTAAAAAGATAGTAACGCGGTAATAAGGTTCCGTGAACTAGAATCTTGTAGAGAACGAGATGTTTATCATTAGATCGGTTTTGAACGTGCTAATAGTTGCCTTTATTTATCTCTGATGCAGTGTTTGACTACAGGACTGCACCTAACACACGAGATCTGCATGATGCCAGTAGGCACAGGGCAGTAGGTGAGCGCCGGAAGTTCTTAATAATCGACTGGATGAAAGAGATATACATGATCACTATGCATGGTGATATATTTAAGAAATGAATAAACAACACAACAAGGGAATGGGTGCCTGAATAGAGAGCTATAGGATTGATGACTAGAAAATATATTATAGCCACAATCCTTTTCACTCATAGTCAATCACAAGCAGTATGATGATCACGTTGTGTGGTGTATAGATGTGGATGTGATGTGGCGGTGAGCAAACTGGAATGATTAATGTATTACACTAAGCCCTAACATAGAGAGCACATAGTCAGGTGGTACACCATCACTACAACTAAGAACCAACGACTACGAGCACAAGACGGGCTGTAGATAGATTCATGTTGTTGTGTCGTCAAAGAAACACATGTTAACTTTGTGTCCCATGTCCAATAGAAAAATTCTACTGAAGTCGGAAGGCACATACGGACAGGTGAGTGCATTAGGCCTCACGTACGAATGAGTTGCATGTAAGCACATGTACAGCTTAATCGCAGGGACCTTATAGCATAAGGAAAAGAAAGATATCGCCCTGACGAAGGCCCCAAGACCCGATTGGGCTACAAGACGGGCCGAAACATGTTGGCATACGGTAGCGGGTACAATTGAACAAATCGAGTTCAAAGAAACCCCGACAATAAGTTTTTACTGATATCATGAGTGCCCAATAATAAATAATTTAAAATAGGGTACACTCATAGGTATTTTTAATCTGATCTGGTTCCCTGCCTAACCAGTGGTTCATTTATCTAGGAACTCCCAGTATATCTTTGGTTGAGTCCGCCCAGAGAGTACCATCTTCTCTGGGTGTGGAGTAATTGCCTATGATGAAGCATGTCACTATTACGTGAGTGAGGCTTTTACTTCAATATCTTTGATATTCCACCTGTCAAGTAGATAGTTGAACAACATCTTTCCACTACTCTGAATCTGGTATTTCGCCAATTCAATAGTGGTTGCTTTTTGTGGAAAAAAAAAAAAAAATTAATAAACAAGGCCTGCAAGGGGATGCAGAGAAACGAATAACAGTGTCTCTCACGTAACACAATAGTCTCTGGTCCAGGCAGGTGAGCTTCTTGTTCTCAGAGATCTCCTGGGACCGAGAGCCTCTGACTCTCTCTCTGGATTACTACCGTTGCCGAGATCACCACCTTGTTCATGAGGGATGATTCTGTCCATGCTCCATGTTTGGCCGTTATCAAGATGGACTACATTCTTCCCTACCCTTGATATTCTGCACGGATCCGAAAATCTGGATGCTTCTTTCCTGCGTGCTTTGGGTAAGTCCACACTGACCCATTCTCCCTCTTTGAACATTTGTTTTTTTACATGTTTGGTCTGGTCGTATCTGACCTTGTATTTTACTTGGTGTTCTCCTACTCTTCTAGAGATTTCGTTTCAATTTACTACACGTGTCATTTCTTGTCAATACCGGTGGAGTGAGTTTAGTTTTCGGGATCCTTCCTTTGAGAGAGGTGAACGGGGAATACCCAGTAACACTATTGGGAGAGGTGCGATAGGCCCAAACAGTGTCCATTAATGCTGTACTTGCTGGTGTCCCCATTATTTCTGCTCTCTGCAGACACTCTTTGAACAAACGGTTGATCCTCTCCACTAATCCATTTGCACAGGGACAATACAATGCAGATTTGTGATGAGTGATGCCCCTGTGAGATAGAAACTCTTTCATACTGTCCGAAGTGAACTGCACTCCATTGTCTGTTATGAGGGTGTCAGGTAATCCCTACTCAAAGAATACGTTTTCTAAGAACTGTATGAGAACTCTTGTGTCAATTTGATGGACACCTTTGTAGACCAACCAACGTGTGTGATAGTCCACTATTACCAAAATGAAGCGTTCATTCAATATTTTCAGGTTGAGTGGACCTATAATGTCTAAGGCTAACTTTGACCATGGTCGATCAGGCACTTCGATAGGAGAAAGAGGGGGCTTACGGGTTTGGTGAGTTTTGTCACTGCGGCTACAGTCCAAACAATTTTTCACTACATGTTCAGTCATGGCATCCATGCCTGGCCACCAATATTCCAATCTGATTTTATTCTTGGTTAGACTGCACCCTAAGTGTCCTACGTGTGCTAGTCCCACAATCTTCTCTCTCAAGTTCTCTAGTGGAATCACTTTTTCCCCTCTGCAAACCATATATCCTTGTATATTTAATTCAAGCCTTAGAACTTACATAAGGTGGTCTGAATGTCACTTTTGTTTTCAGACCAACCATTTTTGATGAAGTCTTTGATAGAACACATTTCTGCATCAGCTTGCATACTATCGTTCCATTCCTCCTTATTCAAGCAGGTAAGTTGCAGTATCACATCGTCACATTCACAACTAACAGGGCAGCTTTCCCCCTCTGATGGAGAACGTGATAAAAAGCCAGCAACCGTGTTTTGATAACCTGGCATGTACCTCACACTAAAATTGTAGCCTTCAAATCCCAAGATCCACCTAGCAATTCTGGCGGTGGTTTTATTAGCTCCTTTGGTAGTGAATGCAAACAGTTGTGGTTTGTGGTCAGTCTTTACAGTAAATGGAATGCCCCACAGAAAAAAACGAAAGTGTTTGATTGCCCAAAAGCAAGCAAGTGCCTCTTTCTCTACCATGGAGTAGTTGAATTCGGCACCCTTTAGAGCTCGAGAGGCAAATGCAATGATCTGTTCTTTCCCATCCCCCATTTGAGTGAGACTGGCTCCCAAACTTTTATTGCTTGCGTCTGTGCAAAGGATTGTGGGTTTGCTGGGGTCAAACCTACCCAGTGATGGGGCAGACATGATGCTTACTTTGACAGATTCAAAGGCATTCTGACAGTCATCGGACCACACAAAAGAAGTTCTGGATTTGAGCAAATTGCGTAAGGGTTCAACTATGGAGGCATAATGTCTTACAAATTTGCAATAATATTCGGATAGGCCCAAAAATTATTTGAGATCTTGGACGCATTTAGGAGCCGCAGTGTCGCGAATCGCTTCCACCAGGTCCAATTTGGGTTTAATACCATCTTGAGAGATGGTGTGCCCAAGGTACTCAACCGATCCCACTCCAATGCGACATTTCTCTTTTTTTAGAGTGAGCCCAGCTTTTTCCAAGTTGGTCAACACCATTCTGAGGGTGGTATTATGTTCCTCCAGATCCTTCCCGTAGATTAGTATATCATCTTGAAAACAGAGAGTTCTGGGAAGGTCTTTCAAAACATGCTGCATGGTCCTCTGGAAGGCAGCCGCAGCGGATGCCAACCCAAAGGGCATGCGAAGGAATTGGAATGCCCCCAGAGGTGTCCCAAAGGAGGTGAGATGGCGTGAGTTAGGGTGAAGCTCTACCTGGTGATAGGCAGAGGATAGGTCGAGAACGCTGAAGCAACTCGCACCTTTGATAAGGGTAAGGACCTCGTGAATGCGTGGGAGAGGGTGCCTCTCTACCCAGATGTTCTTGTTAAGATCCCTGAGGTCTACACATAGCCTGATGTCCTTACTGGATGCTGGAACTCTTCTTTAATCGTCTTCTCACCACCACAGGTTCCAGCAGCTCTCTGGAGGGCACTGTGGAATGATGGCAACAGAGGAGGGGAAAGACCAATAGGAGGTGCAAGGGAGGGGGGGACGGAACGTACCAAGAGGAGTAGATTACAACACCTACCCTTGCCTGAGGTGCCTCCTTCCAGTTACAGGGCTTCAGAGGTGGGTTTTTCAGCTAATCTCTGAACCAATTGGCACAAAGCATCACAAAGCCGTGCAAAGTTTCTCGGAACCGATGCCGGACAACCTGAAGCCTCACCGAGTCCTGCCAGGAAACGCTAATCCTCGCACTCCCCAGCACCAATGCCGGATGGCGCGAAGTCTCGCAAAGCAACGCATCCCCTCTGGTGTGTTACGCATCGTACCTGTGCACCAAGTTTTTCTACGCATCACCCGCAGACCAGTATCATCTTGGATTTCGACACCGCACTTTCCCCTGCAGTACAAATTCAGTGCATCACTTCTCTTGTGTGCAGCAGAACTGTTGCCTTGAATCCCCATGGACTCAGGAACTGAATGCATTGCCGTGTTTTCCAACGGTTCCTTTCTCTGCGGCTGTTTGGCCTTGTAAATCTTGACGCATCTTCAGGTACTTTGTGGGAAATCACTTATCCATAGTATTCTAGGACCAAGTTGTTTGAAACCTTTATAAAGTCATATTCTTATTACATGTATGATAGTTTTTTGTAGTTTTGGTCTTGTTGAAGTTTAGATAAAGATACTTTATTTTTCCTAAATTGGTGTGGTATCCATTTGTGTGTTTTGAGTACGAATACTTTACACATTGCCTTTGGGTAAGTCTGTCTGCTCAAGCCAAGCTACCCAGGGGGTGAGCAGGGGTTATCTAAACTGTGTATCCGCCTTACCCTGACTAAAAGCAAGGGTCCCTATTTGGACAAAGGTACCTACCTCTGCCAACTAGAGACCCCCATTTCTAACAACCTCTTACTATCCAGTCCATAGTGGGCGCATCTCTCCCCCTCATTGATTCACTTCCATAGTTGATTGTTGGGATGAGTTTTGCCTGAATCACTTTAACTAGTCCAGTCCAGTCTTGATTTTAAATCTGACATGAAGTGGTTAAACAGCTTTCGGGCTAAAACACAGCTGTGTTTCAGTCCTTTGGTAGTTAGAACCCTTCTAGGCAGAAGGTTTCTGATCCCCAACTTTATTTGTACCCAGGTGTCTATGTGCCGCAGAATTAACTGGTTCAGGATGGAAGGCAGGATCTACCAATTGCTCAGTTTGCACCACAGTTTACCTCTGTCAATATGAGCAAAAACTGATCTATAAACAAAAGTACAGGGAACATTTGGCAGCTTTAATGGCATCAATTAGAAGTGACAGGGTTAAGATGTTTGTATTGGTACCCATGTACTTGCAGAAACGTGTCTGACTGAGAGAAATAATTGTGTTTTTTGTGGCCCAAGATGTTAGTTCCTCCAAAATAAGGCCGGCATAATATTTGACATCATTATTTACAAGTACTACTAATCTATAGTTTTTTGCCTTGTTCTTGCCGCCATGTTTATAGATTGGGGAGGTGATCAAACCCCTTCACTAGACCAGGATTTCCTCCATTCATAAGATTTGTTTGAAGCCTGATTTCAGTGTTTCTGTCCTATAGTCCAGTTCTAGTTTGAATAAGACCGGGGATATGCCATTTGGGCCTGGTACTCCCTCTGGTCTGCCTTTGGATATCCATCTGATAATTTGTTGAGACGAGAACGTGATCATAGATGTTACAGGGACATGAGGCTTACATAACATATTGATCCCTCCACAGAAAAGGAAATGGTGTTTCAATTAATCAATATCGTAAATAACATTATAATATTGTTTTACACTTGCGGTCCATTTCTTTTTCCCTCTCTCACTTTCCTTCTTTTACTTGTGTTACAATTGATATGTGGTGGCCGTTTAGAATGTTGGTCATTTCACCTCAGAATGATCTGCAGGAAGCTTAGTTACAGGAGCTAATAAAGTTTCTCTTGTGGTTTATTGTGCATCATCATAATTTTATAGCAGTGCTTCGAGTTCTTTCAAAGTATTTCACATTTATTTGATAGAATTGTCCATTGTTTGTGCCTTCGGGGCACATTTGGAGTTCTGTTTTTTAACAACACTGCATTTGGGTAATTTAAAAGAGTTCAGCTAGCTGAACAAACTGTTTGGGTGAAAATAATTTTGCCTTCTAAAATTTCTTGTCAAACATTGTCTGCATTTAGATAAAACTTTCCACACATAATTCTACTCAAAGAAAGACCAGGCAGAATTTATGCTGTACTCTAGCTTCAGCAAATATTTCCTTTCATCCTGTGCTATTTATTGTTTTGATTTTTAACTCAAACCTGCTCTTCCAGAGCCAGACAGAAGTTTGTAGGCAGAGTTAACTAGCATGTCTTGTTCTGCAATAATATTTCCCTTTAAAAATAGGTACACTTTGTTTACTATTTCTTGTGGTGCTCATTGATGGGTTCAGTTCCTATTTCATGCAGATGTATTCAGTTTAGAGGTACATTGCAAATTAGTTGTATTGGTAAGCACAGCTGTAATTTGGGGCTATTGTCTGGTTAGACCCTTCATCCAAATCTCTATGGGAATCTAACCTCTGCTGTGCTACATCTGGGCAACAGGGGTTGACCACTGCTCTATGGCGAGACCTTTCTTACTTTAAAAAAATATATTTTTGCATTTTAAGAGCCTCTGTGGATTCTTGAATCTGGGGAGGTCCCACAAAACCACGTGGGAGTACCTCTATGGATCCAGATGATATGCTTATGTTGATTTGAACCTCATGGGAAATTGCGATTCTCCTATTAACATGACTAGAGAATCTGGATTTCATTAAAGACACGGAGGCTATCATTATGCATTAATCCTTTAATGCAGTCACAGACAGCCGCACTACATCATAAAGAAAGAAACAGTTCTAGAATGTAGTGATCAGGATACAAATGGCATGAGGCACAAACAGACTGCCTCTTTTAAATGCAAAGAAGTAAATAAAGCTCAGAAGTAAGGTCCAACTTGATCTTGAAACTGAAGGTAGTGAGAAGTCCGAAGAGAGGTAAGATGAAGGTTAGATGATCATGTAGAATTATCTTAAAGGAAAAGGAGAGTGATAATATGATAATATAAAAAGGTAATATAATAGTAAAGTCATGACTTGATATACAATGCAAATACACATCATAAAGGTACATAGTTCAAGAATTATACCAACCAAGGGAGTGGAGGAAAAAGGGGTGGGATAATGATAGCCTCCGTGTCTTTAATGAAATCCAGATTCTCTAGTCATGTTAATAGGAGATTCGCAATTTCATTACAAGACCGGAGGCTACATTATGCATGTTGGTAGCCATGAAGTTCTACATCCGACATGTGTTCAATAGGTTTACAGTAATGGTGAGCAAAGGTTGAAGCATTAGACCAATCGGCCGCTTTAAGAATATCATCTAACTTACCTCCAGACCAGAAGGATTTGCTTGCCATAGCACCTCTGAGAGAATGAGCTTGGAATTTAGAAAGATCAATTCCAGCTAGATTCATTACAGACTTGAGCCATCTAGAGATGGAGGCGGAAGCAACTGGTTTAAAGGGTTTAACAAATGAGATAAGGAGTTGTTTGGCATCTAGAGGACGAAGGTCCTTCATTCTCAAGTCATATTCTCTCATACAGTCTATGACACACAATATCTTGCAAAGGTCAAAACGAGGATACAAAAATAGAGTCTGACATGGTTTTAGTTCTTCTAAATATATCAAATTTAACTCCAAACATATCGTAAGATCTATAAGAAATATCCAGACATTTCACATCTGAAACTCTACGACAAGAGATTAGGCATAAAAGAGTAGCAAGTTTAAGCGAAAGGTATTTTCTGTTGAGGTAGGCATTATCTGGCCAAGAACAGAAAAGGTCTAGGATAGGTTTAACATCCCACATGGATTGGTATTTGGGTCTGGGAGGTCTTTTTAGTCTGATACTTTTCATCACTCTACAAATAATATTGTTCTTACCTACCGTCTTACCATTGACTAGGGAGTGTCCAGCGGAGATTGCTGAACTATAGCAATTAATAGATCTATAAGATAAACCCCTGTCAAATTGTTCGACGAGGAAGTTAACTATATTGACGATAGGTGCTTCCAAGGGATCCAAGTTCCTCTCCATACACCAACAAAGCAATTTTTTCCAAATGTTGTTGTATCTAAAGTGTGTTCCGGGTGCCCATGATTCTCCGAGGAGGGCAAGAGCTGATGACGAAAGTCCAGACAGTTCGTTGGATTGCCTGACACTTTCCAAGCAAGATTAGGTGGTGATCTTCTCCGTCTGCGTTGGTGACCAGACCCTTGCTCGCTGGAATGAGGAAGGGGATTTCGCAAGAAAGTTCGAGTGTGGTGGGGAACCATGCCTGAGAGGGCCAGAATGGGGTTTTCAGGACCAAGGAGCATTGGTCTATTCTGACCTTCTGTAGGACCCTTTGTATCATAGCAAAGGGAGGGAAGGCGTAACCTTGAAGGTTTGACCAGGATTGAAGAAAGGCATTCACCGCTAGAGCTCCCGGGTCTGGCATCCAGCTGAAATATTTTGGGAGTTGGAAAGACAATCTGCTTGCAAACAAATCCACATCTAGTGGACCCCAAAAGAGAGAGAGGGTATTGAAAATGTTCACATTGAGTTTCCAATCCGTACGGTCTGAGAGGAATCTTGAGTTCCAATCTGCAGAGAGATTTGATTTCCCTGGAAGGTATTCCGCCTTCAGAGAAATCTTGTGTTCCAGACAGAACATCCATAGTTTTTTCGCTAAAGCAGATAAGTCTGCTGATTTGGTACCGCCAAGGCGGTTGATATACGATACTGCAGAGATGTTGTCCATCTTGAGAAGAACAGATCTGCCTTGAAGAGAGTGTCTGAAGCTCATTAGGGCATATAAACCGGCTGTAAGTTCTAAGAAGTTTATGTGGTAGGAAGATTCCGCAAAGGACCATGCGCCACCAGTGTTTTGATCGAGGAAGCGAGCGCCCCAACCGTGGAGGCTCGCGTCTGATTCCAGGACAAATTCCGGGACAGGGCCGAAAATTGCTTTGCCATTCCAGGCATCCAGGTTCTCTAGCCACCAGGAGAGTTCCAATTTCCCTTCTTGGTCGAGAGTCACAGAGTCCTCGTACCAGAGACCAGATTTGAGAGCTTTCCCCTTTAATCTCTGAAGGGCGCGGTAGTTCAGCGCCCCGGAAAGATAGCTTGGATGCTGGATGAGAGGAGACCTATAAGACGGGCTAATTCTCGTAGGGTTATAAAGTCTTGTTTTAGAACAGACCGGATTTCTTTCCGAATTTTTGCGATTTTCTTGGTAGGGAGAAGGAGGAGACAGCTCGAGGTATCTACAGTGAAACCGAGAAATTCTATGGATTTGGAAGGTGTAAGGATAGATTTCTCTCTGTTTATAATGAAACCGAGACTTTCGATAAGGTGGATGGTGGTATTGAGGTCTTTCTGAATTTGGGAGTAGATTTGAGACATGATCAGAATGTCGTCTAGGTAAATAATGAGGCGGATACCCCTCTCTCTCAGAATAGAGACAATAGTCCTCATGATCTTGGTAAAACACCAGGGGGCGGAGGAAAGACCGAAGGGGAGAGCTTTGAATTGGTACAGACGTTCTTCCCAGGTAAACTGGAGAAAGTGCTGGTGTTCTTGTGCCATCGGAATGGTAAAGTAGGCGTCCTTGAGGTCTAATTTTACCAACCAGTCTCCTTTCAAAAGAAGGTCCCTCAGAAGGTGAATACCTTCCATTTTGAAATGTCTGTAAACTAAGTATTTGTTCACCTCTCGAAGGTTTATCACTGGTCTCCATCCTTTGTCCTTTTTTTGAACTAAGAAAAGAGTGCTGATAAATGTTTTTAAGGACCAGGGAACCTGTATGAAAGCTCCTTTTTTGAGCATTGAAGAGATTTCCTCTTCGACGATCTTCTGATGATCGACTGAAAGAGTTAAAGGATTTGGGGGATGAGATTGAAAGGGAATTTCTAAAAAGTCTATTTTGAAACCCTGGACGGTCTCTAGAACCCAAGGATCTTGAGTTAGGGACTCCCATATATGGTAGAATAGTTTTAGTCTGCCCCCTACTTGGGAATAAGAGGAAAGAGGAGGAAGACTTACTTGCAGGGTTGGAGATGTTTGGATTTCCACGGGATCTGTAGCCTCTATTACGAGGTCCTCTGGCTCGATGGGTGTAGAATTGTTGATTAGAGGGGTAGAAGCCTCTACCAGAACCTCTGAAGGACGAGAAGGGCCGCTGGGTATTGCGGCCGGAAGAACGGCCCCTTCTTCCAGCCTGTCCAAAAAGGTTTGTGTTGAAGACACGCTTCATATTTGATTGAGCCCAGTCAAGGGCGGTAAAGGTGGCAACATATTTGCCGATTGATTTGATCATGTCTTCTCCGAAGAGAAGACCCTTAGGGTTGTCAGAAGGTTCTTTTTCTGCCAGGTCACTGAGTTTAGGGTTGATCTTTGTCAGGATAGTTCTCCTTCTTTCGATGTTTAGACTCGAATTCGCATTACCAAGGAGGACAATAGCTCTTTGGCTCCATCTGCGAATGAGGTTGGTATCGAGAGGCGTATTTGAAATGTGTGACTCCTCTACTAGATCTAGGATCCTGGTGAGGGGGCCGAGGACATCAAGGAGGCGGTCCTGGCAGCCCTTGAGTGCTCTCTCCAGACCTCTTCTAGGGTCTTTTCCTAATTTAAATAAGAATTTTATTAGGTCGGGGTCGAGGTTAGGGGCTTGAGAGACCTTGTCATGAATGGTGGGTCTCGGGCACTCAGATTTGAGAGTATTCCTAGTTTCTCTTTCCAGAGAGTTTCTTAGCCATCTCCTAATGAATTTAGAAACGTGTTCTTGAGGGAACCACTTTGAGCTGTTAGGGTGGGAAATACTTAGGGGGGAGAACATTTCTTCTCCTAGAGGATTGAGTATGATGTTATCGGAAGAGGAGGGGGATTCTCCTTCGCCAGGATTAAGGTCTAGGTCTTGGTTTGGGTCGTCAAGGTCCAAGACAAATTCATCATAAGGGTTGTGGAAATTTTCTTCCTCTGAATCAGAGTCTGCGTCATCCTTCCCGTCATAACGGGTTGTACCGCGAAGGGCACCAGTCAAGTTTGTGCCGCTATGGATACCCATCAAATTTATGCCGCGAGGGGCAACGTTCTCGTTTGAGGCGCGAGGGCCTCCCAACGTAGATGAGGTGCTAAGACCTCCTAGGTCAACTGAGGTACTACGACCTCATGTAATGTAATCAGAAGGATGTTCGCAGTATTTCAATTTTTTATTCTTTTTGCCATGAGTTGTGAAGTCGTAGGTAGGGTCATCCTGACCAGAGGGGAGAGATCTTTTGGAAGACATCACTTCTTTAAAAGTAGATAACATGCAGGATCGCATTTCTTTCTGTAAAAATTGTTTAAAGGAGTCATTATCGTGGAGGGGGGAACTAGCAGTGGCATCATCCGAGTCAAGGTCTGACATTTGGTAATAAAGGAGGATAAAATAAGCTCTGAAGAGTAGTTGTATTAAGTTAGTTAATAATATATATATATATATATATTTTTTTTTTAGTAATTAATTTGGTGAATATTAAATTCTCTCCTTTTTTTTTTTTAATGAGATTGCAAAGATAGTAAGTAAATTAGGTAACCTGAAGCAATCAGGTAAGAATGGGGTGGTGTAGAAGTTGATTAGGCAAAAATTATAGTTGAAGTTTGATTTAAAAGCGTTTCTGTTGTTAAGATATTCTTTCTCTTGAAATCCGTTGAAAAGCGATCTCTGGCAGCAGCTGATCCGAGCGGAGTAACTGAAGCTCTCGCTCGAGATCAGCTGCTGCCAGGGAGCCGTCAGTCTCAGAGGAAAGAGCCTCGGGGGTAGGCTTGCGAGCGTGCACCGTTTCTAAGGTGCATTCCTTTATGGTTGTGATGCGCTCGCTCGGTTCTACGCGAGCGCGTCAAGAGCTCCCAAAATAATCACAAGCGCGTCGAGAGTTTCGAAAAGGATTAAAATGGTGAGCAAAGATCTAACAAGGTAATGGAAAGTAAGTTTAATCTTGGGGATTGTGATAAATTAGTTTAGAAGAGACATTGAGTACGCGCGAGGAGGTAAAAGATTGACAACCTTAATAGGAAGTCGATGGGAAGGGGGGTAGGGGAAGGGGGGGTAGAGCCCATAGTCGGTCAGTCACACGATAGCAGAGCTGTTGGGGTAAAGACGTTAGTTAGAAGAAATATTGGCATAACGTTTAAACAGCATCAAACTCAATAAGGTAACCAAGATGTTAATGGTAGATCGTTTTTTTTTTTTTTTTTAAATTAAACAAATATCTTAAGACAATTGTAATAAGAGAGAAGGATTGTTACTTATCTGCCTGTGAGCCGCATTTAAAAGAGGCAGTCTGTTTGTGCCTCATGCCATTTGTATCCTGATCACTACATTCTAGAACTGTTTCTTTCTTTATGATGTAGTGCGGCTGTCTGTGACTGCATTAAAGGATTAATGCATAATGTAGCCTCCGGTCTTGTAATGAAATCCTTGCCCCCCCTTTTCATTGGGCAGGGTGGTAGGATGTGTCTACCATGCCTCCTTACGTGACTTTTCAGAATTTCTCTCAATACTTGGGTCTCTCATGATGCAATCAGCCAAGGATTACCTTTCAGATCAGAGCTTTTGGAACCATGGATCCAAAGCTGCTGAGAGGAAAAAAAGCTCCCTTAGCCAGAACTATTTTAGTTTTTTTGAAACTTTTGGATTCAATGATATTTGTGGGTTCAGATCTCCTGAAATGTAACCACTTCATGTGTAATCCGAGTCCCTCTTTAAATGCTAATTTCTCAAACTACTGAGCAGATTTACAGCAAACAAAAAAGCCACTTCTTGAGTAAAGTTCTGACTTGTTGCCATTTTTGGTGTGATCAAATGCTACTGTTTTTCTCTGTATCAAGAGCAAAATTATGATAATTAAAATGTGAAATGGGCTCGTTCCCCAGACCCAGTTAAACAGAGCTGCATGAAACTTGCCATGAAGGACTCAAGGTTGATGATTTTTTGGGGGGAGAAAGTTTAGTGCGGATTCGCGGAATAAGAACAAAGTTATTGAGAAAACAAAAATGATTTTCCTATCAAAACTCTGACACAGCCACAATTACAGAGATGCTATTGCCACCAGTGTACAATATGGTGCCGATCACGATCTGGTAAAAAATTCCCCCGTGCGACTCGTATCGGGTCTTATTACCGTACGAATCGTACAAGTGCCGTACGAACTGGCAATCACGATTCGCATGGTAAAAAGTCCATACGAACTGCACTGGGAATCATTCCCCACACGTCCTCGGGTCGGAAAATGTGTCCGACACGTCCTCGGACGATTTACCTTACAAACGTAAAAATCCAAGTCCGACCGAGGAATCACGATCCATCCCGTGCGTCCGAGCGTACAACCGTATGGAAAAAACACCGTCCGCACCGAACACCCATAGCAACCATGGAGACATGTGCCCGCATACGCGCCCAACACTCCCCCCAGCCCCCGTACGTCCGACACGTACCCCCCGTATATGTATACCCCCACCCGTCTAGGTACACCCCAGTACGTTCCAGTCGTACCCCCACCCCAGTACGTGTCGTACCACCGTCAATGTACACCCCCCCACCCCTGTACGTGTCGTACCACCGTCTATGTACACCCCAGTACGTTCCAGTCGCACCCCCACCCCAGTACGTGTCGTACCCCCCGTGTACCTACACCCCAGTACGTTCGAGCCACACCCCCACCCCAGTACGTGTCGTACCACCGTCAATGTACACCCCCCCACCCCAGTACGTTTCGTACCACCGTCAATGTACACCCCCCCACCCCTGTACGTGTCGTACCACCGTCCATGTACACCTCAGTACGTTCCAGTCGTACCCCCACCCCAGTACGTGTCGTACCCCCCGTGTACCTACACCCCAGTACGTTCGAGCCACACCCCCACCCCAGTACGTGTCGTACCACCGTCAATGTACACCCCCCCACCCCAGTACGTGTCGTACCACCGTCAATGTACACCCCCCCACCCCTGTACGTGTCGTACCACCGTCTATGTACACCCCAGTACGTTCCAGTCGCACCCCCACCCCAGTACGTGTCGTACCCCCCCGTGTACCTACACCCCAGTACGTTCGAGCCACACCCCCACCCCAGTACGTGTCGTACCACCGTCAATGTACACCCCCCCACCCCTGTACGTGTCGTACCACCGTCTATGTACACCCCAGTACGTTCCAGTCGCACCCCCACCCCAGTACGTGTCGTACCCCCCGTGTACCTACACCCCAGTACGTTCGAGCCACACCCCCACCCCAGTACGTGTCGTACCACCGTCAATGTACACCCCCCACCCCAGTACGTGTCGTACCACCGTCAATGTACACCCCCCCACCCCTGTACGTGTCGTACCACCGTCCATGTACACCCCAGTACGTTCCAGTCGTACCCCCACCCCAGTACGTGTCGTACCCCCCGTGTACCTACACCCCAGTACGTTCGAGCCACACCCCCACCCCAGTACGTGTCGTACCACCGTCAATGTACACCCCCCCACCCCAGTACGTGTCGTACCACCGTCAATGTACACCCCCCCACCCCTGTACATGTCGTACCACCGTCTATGTACACCCCAGTACGTTCCAGTCACACCCCCACCCCAGTACGTGTCGTACCCCCCGTGTACCTACACCCCAGTACGTTCGAGCCACACCCCCACCCCAGTACGTGTCGTACCACCGTCAATGTACACCCCCCCACCCCTGTACGTGTCGTACCACCGTCTATGTACACCCCAGTACGTTCCAGTCGCACCCCCACCCCAGTACGTGTCGTACCACCGTCAATGTACACCCCCCCACCCCTGTACGTGTCGTACCACCATCAATGTACACCCCCCCACCCCTGTACGTGTCGTACCACCGTCAATGTACACCCCCCCACCCCTGTACGTGTCGTACCACCGTCCATGTACACCCCAGTACGTTCCAGTCGTACCCCCACCCCAGTACGTGTCGTACCCCCCGTGTACCTACACCCCAGTACGTTCGAGCCACACCCCCACCCCAGTACGTGTCGTACCACCGTCAATGTACACCCCCCCACCCCTGTACGTGTCGTACCACCGTCAATGTACACCCCCCCACCCCTGTACGTGTCGTACCACCGTCTATGTACACCCCAGTACGTTCGAGCCCCACCCCCACCCCAGTACGTGTCATACCCCCGTGTACCTACACCCCAGTACGTTCCTGGCGCACCCCCAACACAACCTCCTAAGTACGGAGCGCACCCCATGCCCCAACATCACAACCGCATGTACGAGTCGTACAAAGCCACACACAAGGACATAATCGTACAACCAAATGGCCCATGTACACACCGTACACACGCTCAAAACGCACGTACACAACAAGGACAAAACAAAACAACACAAGAATACACCATTCGAAAGGCACACAGCCACTAAACATGGCCAACAACCACTAAAATAACACAATCACTGACCTGCAACTGTCAAAAACAAACAGAGGCCCAATACACCACCACTCCTTATAACACACCCACCCAAAAATCAAACACTGCCACACCCACCCATGGACCAATGAAAAGGGCCCACACACACAAACCATGAGCCTTTGCAACAGACTCACTGCTGCCAGACACCACAGAACCAGACTACAAGCAACACCACATCTTACACTTGCACACTTTCACACGACCACCCTCACAAACACCCTCTCATCACATTCACACACACACACAACCATCCACACCCCCCCCCAACATCCACACACCCCCCACACCCACACCATCCCCACCCACATCCCTCACCATGCCCACTACCAAGAATCCAAAGTTCAGTCACTGAGAGTTGGAGGTCCTTGTTGATCAAATCCTCAGAGTCGAGCCACAGATCTTTGGAACATTGGTCAGAAGCACCAGCCAGGCAGCCAAAACAGCCATGTGGCAGACCATCGTCGATGCTGTGAATGCTGTTGCGGACACCAGGAGGACCAAGCAGGATTGCCAGAACAGGTGGTACGATCTGCGGAGGAGGGTCAGAGCCAAGAGGCAGGAGGAACACGACCAGGCCAACGCCACCGGAGGAGGGCCCTCCCGCAGAGCCGTACAGTACCATCCCTGGGAGGAGAGGGTGATGGCCATACTGCCGGTGGAGGCAGTTGAAGGAGTAGAAGGACTCCGAGACCCGGGTGAGTACACAAACAACGCACCTCACATGGGGGGAACTGCAACCACAACCAAAATAAATAACAGGCACGCAACCACCACAAGCCATCGCATGACTCAACCACACTCCATGAGCAGGCACATGCCACTGCTGCCACCATGCCCCATGCACCCAGCTGGACAATGCAAAGTCACAGGCCACAGAAGACAACAACACATGACACGGTAACCCGGATGGCGGGAGGCTGGGCACCAAGAATCACATAGTGCGACTCCAAAGCAGACAACAATGCCCTCTGCCCATATGGCCTAGGTCACAGCTAGACAAACACTGTGTCCCAACACAGGAATGACTTGCCAGCAAATGGCGGACGCCTTGCATCAACACATGGGGGTGAAGGGACTGTTTTGCACATGACAGCAGCTAATGAACAGCCAACATTGTGAAAGAGTGGCAGCACACACCACCACAGCAGCAGCGCACAGACACACATCACACCCAATGGGTGCCTGGAGATCAGAAACAAACTCACATCAACAAGCCAAGGGCCACTCAAAGATCTGCTAACAGTGTGTGCCCAGGAAGCTGGGCCGAGGTGACAGAGGGTGACACACGGATGGAGGGAGAGGGGGACAGAGAGGGAGGGAGAGGGGGACAGAGAGGGAGGTAGAGGGGGACAGAGATGGAAGGAGAGGGGGACAGAGAGGGAGGGAGAGGGGGACAGAGAGGGAGGTAGAGGGGGACAGAGATGGAAGGAGAGGGGGACAGAGAGGGAGGGAGAGGGGGACAGAGAGGGAGGGAGAGGGGGACAGAGAGGGAGGGAGAGGGGGACAGAGAGGGAGGGAGACACAGGAAGATGGACAGAGGGAGGAGGCTGACACACAGAGGGAGGGAGAGGGGGACAGAGAGGGAGGGAGAGGGGGACAGAGAAGGAGGGAGACACAGGGAGAGCAAATCAGTCCTTTGGTGTGTGGGAATGTCTGCTCGTCAGCAGGTGGACTGCGTGCATGTAGACAAGGGTGGCCAGTGCCAGAACCCCCCCTCTTCATCATGGCAAAACGCAGGGCCATGTCACAACCTGTACACGAGCACAAGGACAGCCACCTGCATCATATAAGTGTGTGGATCCACTCCATGTGCACATGTACAGTGCTACAAGGAAGGCGCAAATGCATGGCTCGCCACACATGCACACTCCACTGCTGACTGCAGTGACACTTGACGCAGCAAGTAAGACTGTGCCACACATAGTTAAAGGGGCCAAATTGGTGCCCAAGGGACACACCCATGCACAAGTGCACTGTGAGTGGAATGCAAGACAGATCCTAATTCCAAGAGGAAATGTGCCAACTTTGTAACGGATGAAACATGGATGTTGCATGGATCAAAATTAACATTTTCTCTCTCACACACAGGTCAACGTCGTGCTGCACCCCCCAACACTGGGGGGGGAACACTCACAGGACCCGGATCTGCAGGAGACCGATCCCACCGGCAGCGACCACTCTCACCACTCTGCGGACGACCCCGACCGACCTGGCCCCTCTGGTGTCCAACCACCTGCAGCACCTGCGTCAGGTACAACCGTGCCAACCACCACCCCCACTCCTGCCACATCCCAGGAGACACCCAGGATCCCTGCCCCAACACCACAATGCAGCCAGGCTCGCCAGGAGGGACACGGTGTCCCGGGCACCCAGGAGGAGGCAGGCGACAACGCCAATGCCACCCCTCAGGGGTCCCGGAGACCCGATGTTCCCACAAGTGCAGGCCAGACGCAAGTGGGCAGGGGTGGTGGGAGTGGAGGACGGCGGAGGCGCGAGCCTGACCAGTTGGCTGGGGATCCGGTATTTTCCCATGTCCGTAACATCCTGGACTCATACCGGCAGGACACCACGGGCATGGCCCAGGTTGTGTCCGTCCTCGAGGGGATCAAGGTCCAGCAGGCCCAGCAACATGCGGAGCTAATAGCCTGTCTACAGCTACACCAACGGAGGATGGAGGACAGACAGGCTGAGCAAGTGACGGCGTCCCAGGGGATTCACGCTGAACTCCGTCGGATGGCCGACACCATGGCCGACCCTCCCTGTGCCAGAAGGCAGAGAACATCACCACCCACAGGGAGGGATCATGAGGAGGAGGAGGAAACATCCGACGGAGCATCCCAGACGTCGTCACGGCGTGCTGCTGAGGTTCCCCGCAGGAAGCCGGGTCGTCCACGGAAAGGACCGTGAGGGTGGCTGCTACATCACCATCTCCCAGGACACCTGGCCTGGCACCTGGCCCACTGGAGCAACAGCATCACAGCATCAAGAGACATTCTCTGCCACATGGCCCTGCTGGTCACTGGCTGACCAATGTTGACAAAGACTGTGGCATGGACTCTGAGGATTTCCAATGGCAAGGACACCAACTCCCCTACTGAACTTTGGATTCCCTAATCCCGGAAAGCCCCTCACTTTGTCCCCCCCCCCCAATAATAAATCACACTATTAAGAGTAGATGCCTGCTGGTAGCATTATTACCTAACATGTGTCTTGTACAGTCTAAACATGCCTGAGTCATCTGTTCACTTCAACCATCCACACCCTGGGGCCTGAGTCTGGCACAGGACACATGGGTCACAGTTTATTAGGCAAGACAGACATGGAGCACCATACACACCCGTGATGGTCAGAACCAGCTGAGGGGGTGGCCGAACAACCGTGCTGACAGACACATTGAGTACAGCAACAGTCATGCGCAGAGGTCAGGGATCCTGGCCCGTGTCCTGGGGGGCACCCAGGTATGTGTAGACAGGTGGCAGAACCATGTCCTGCAAGCTTGAGTCCGGTGGATGCAGAGAATGGGGTCATGGACAACGTTGGATGCATGGGGATGGCACATGTCACAATACCCACACAGTCATGGACATCATGCCCAATACACAGTCTCAGCACACACACACAGCTTGCATCTTGCCACTCGAAACATTGACACATAGCCACAATCAGGGAATACCATGCCAGACATGCAGGATGCACCGTGCCAACACACCAGCATTGACTGAGAAGAGGCACCTTGGAGGCATAGGGACACCTTTATTAGTCATGTTTTTGGGATTGCAGAGGCAACTTGAAGTACACATGAACACATCATGTGGAGTAACATGTGGCTCCAACACTGGCACCCCCCTTCTGCAGCACAAATGCGTGATAGCCAGGGAACTGGCACACAAGCGTCGGCTAACAGCTAAACACCCACAGCTGCTCACGGAGAGCCTGCCATACACCATACATCCGCTGATGTGGAAGTCCCACGCCATGTCAAGACAATGTTAACCGTATATGTCCGAGGGCAGTGTCACACACATTGATGCCATCATCACAATCCACTATCCCATCACTGATGACTGACAACCAGGCAGCCCATCTATTCAGGTGTACCCAGCTGCATGTCGTGTCCCATGGGGATGCCACATGTCTGCAGAGGAACCAAACCCCGACCGGGCCAGTGTGCACACATCGTGAACAACTGCCACACCCAATACACCCCAGATGCATCCCTTACCCCATGGAGACTTCCAAACGTGTCCGTGCCTGTAACGCTGAGTCAGCCCACGATGTCATATCCATGAGGAATAGCAGTGCCACAACAATGCAACCAGCAAACGGCATGCGCAGGTACCTGGGGAAGAGAGACACACAAGAAGTCAGCCACAAAAAGCACAGCCACTTGCATGTGCAGTTACTCGACACATGTATGGATGACAACATGCTAGGTCACAATTATGACTGGGGAAATACTACCATCACTGCCACCATCACTCCAGTGACACACCCACACACACCTCTGACCCACGTGCCATACATGCAGGTGGAGACACACATCACAACGCATGCCACACGGGGACCAATGCGTGCACACTCAGACCCTGGGACTCACCACTAAGCAAAGAAGTCGCGTATGAGCTGAGTCCGGATGTCCTCTTGCGGCTCCACATCCTCCACATCACTAGCCCCATTGCCAAGCCCTTCGTCCTCCACGGGTGGATGGTCCTCGTCATGTTGATTCAGGATGAGTGGCACAGCTCTTTCAACTGCCATGTTGTGCAGCATGCAGCAGACCATGAAGATCTTGCAGACCTTCGCCGGGGCATAAGGGAGCGCACCGCCGGTCTTGTGGAGGCACCGGAATCGGCTCTTCAGCATGCCAAACGTCCTCTCTATCACTCGCCTTGTCCGGCCATGGGCGGTGTTATAGCGGAGCTGGGCCGGCGTGATGGGGTTGCGGAGAGGTGTCAGCAGCCAAGGCATGTTGGGATAGCCAGCGTCCCCTACATGGGAAGCACATGGACATCGTTAGAACTGGTGTAGCGGTCGTGCTGGTCGGCTATACAGAATACAGGACAGACAGACTGTACCCACCAACAACACATGCCCGTTCGTTGCGCAGCTGCATCATCATATCAGGCATCCCGCTACGCCTCATGATGTAGGCATCGTGTGCTGATCCTGGGAAACGAGCACAGACATGTGAAATCACCATATTGGACAGACACACCACAAGGGCATTGATGGAGTGGTAGTGCTTCCGATTGCGGTACGCCACCTCCCGTGCGTGTGGTGGTACCAAACCTACATGTGTCCCATCTATGGACCCAATGACATGGGGCATCCCTCCCAGGGCATAGAATCCACGCTTGACCTCAGTCATCTGTTCAGGGGTTGGGAACTTGATGAAGTCATCCAGGTGAATCAACATGGCCTCCAAGAAATCATGCAGCACACCGCTGAACATGCTCTGGGACATGCCACCAACATGAGCTATGGTATTTTGGAAGGTACCCGTGGCCAGAAAATGTAGGGCAGCCATTACCTTCAGCTGGGGTGTCAGTGCCGTAGGATACCTGTGCTGCGGTTGCAGGTGTGGTGCCAGTCTCGCCGTCAGCTCCAGAATCAACGGTTGGGTGAAGCGGTAGAGCCGGATCCTGTCATTCTCCTGCATGGTAGCCAAGTCTGGAATTCTTCGGGCAACAGGAGGCGCTCTGCAGTAATTTGGAAGTGACAAGGAAGAGTGAGTGCACTACGAGAACAACTCATGTCTACTGAGCACATGTAAATCTGGCAATACACACATGCCACATAGGGAGTCAGGCATGTGCTACATGCCCAGGACACGTATGGATGCAAGGTGACACTCCTTCCAAGACCCAGCTACACACGGTGATTGAGAACCTCCCCATGCCACGCCATGGAAATAGCTGTGTCCCAGTGCAAGTGCACTGCCCGACGCAAGACAGGAGTGACATACACCCACACATCAGCAGAAGTGTGATGCCGATTGCAGAGACTGGTAGCGGGACACTGGAGCCACAGGTCACATGACATTACACTAGTCCAGCCCACACACCTTGCCATGAAGGTGCACATGTCATGACTCACCACACATTCCTTGTGAGTTTGCTGACATGGCCTTGTCACGCTACTCCGTGTCCCATGCATACATGTGCACCTCACATCCGATAACACATGTGGCATGGTGTTGGGAACAGTGTGCAATGACAATCTACACACAGCCACATGTTGGTTGCTGCAACGGCTGCAGCTTTTGAGGGTGCTACAACATCAACCTGATGTAAATCCCGGACACATATATGACATAGTCACATTGTGCACTGTGGGTAGTGACAAGTCATGTGTCATGACCCCTGTACCGGGCATCATGGGACACTTCCGTGTGTTGGTGTCCGTGCCATGCCAGTGACGCTCACCCCAAGTGCGCAGTCCCACATGCACACATGTCAAAGGAGTCAAGGGCATGCCTGGCACACATTGCACCCTCACACAGTACACATGTACACATCTCATCATACATCTGGTGCCTTCTCCACTCAGGAGGCATGTTCCACATCCCAGCCTGTGACACCTGTGCCCCACACATGTAGTAATGCACAGACGATGCCTTGATGTCCATTCCTGGACAAGTATGTCCATCCATGGACAAGTATGTCCGCCTTATTCCTACATGTGTGTCGCCTATCACCACAGTGATGTGTAAAAACCGCCGTACTGCTGCTGAGAGGGCCTGTGCATGTTCCCAAATCACTGTGGGAGTGCTGCCGTATGTGTACCCATCGTGATGGCGAGCGTACAGGCATTTGTACGGTCCGTAGCACTACGGGTACGCATACGCGTGCAGACCCATAGTGATAGTGAGCGTAGATGCGTGTGTACGGCCCTATCACTATGGGTCTGCACGCGTATGCGTACCCGTAGTGGTACGGACCGTACACTCGCATCTACGCTCACTATCACTATGGGTCTGCACGCGTATGCGTACCCGTAGTGGTACGGACCGTACACTCGCATCTACGCTCACTATCACTATGGGTCTGCACGCGTATGCGTACCCGTAGTGGTACGGACCGTACACTCGCATCTACGCTCACTATCACTATGGGTCTGCACGCGTATGCGTACCCGTAGTGGTACGGACCGTACACTCGCATCTACGCTCACTATCACTATGGGTCTGCACGCGTATGCGTACCCGTAGTGGTACGGACCGTACACACGCATGTACGCTCACTATCACTATGGGTCTGCACGCGTATGCGTACCCGTAGTGGTACGGACCGTACACTCGCATGTACGCTCAATATCAGTAGGAGTACGCATACGCGTGCAGACCCATAGTGATAGAGAGCGTACATGCGTGTGTACGGTCCGTACCACTACGGGTACGCATACGCGTGCAGACCCATAGTGATAGAGAGCGTACATGCGTGTGTACGGTCCGTACCACTACGGGTACGCATACGCGTGCAGACCCATAGTGATAGTGAGCGTAGATGCGAGTGTACGGTCCGTACCACTACGGGTACGCATACGCGTGCAGACCCATAGTGATGGAGAGCGTAGGCATGCATGTACGGGCCGTTGCCATGCATTTGGGGTGCCCTAGGGCCCCGAAACGCACCGTACCTGTGTGTGATGCTCCAAATTACATAGGGGACAAGTATTAAGGCCTACATGCATGCTGGTTGTCATGGAGACCAAGTTCAAAATTCGAAATTGTTCTGGAAGGTGCACAGCAGAAGTCAGTTGGAATTCTTCTACTTTGTTGCAATGTGTTTGTGGGGCTGACATCATGCAGGAGAATGAAACCGATAGAGAACCCACAGACTGCTAGGTTTGAAGTGATTGGTGGAAACATAGGATGCAAATGTGAGTGACCAATCACTCTGTACTCCTGTGCATGAGACTGGGCAGAAGGGCACATATAAGGCAGCCAGGTCCCATGAGGGAGCACTTGCCTGCACATCTTTGCATTCGTCGACCCAGCTGCTGCGACTGATTCCCTGGAACCATGTCAAGGGCTGTGGAGAGGACACAGCCATTCACCCTGGAGGAGAACATGGCTCTGCTGGATGTGATCCTCCCACAGTACTCCATGCTGTATGGGCGACCAGGGTATCAGGTGAGTGCATAGGCCACTGCCACAGACTGTCCCTATGTTGTGACTGTGACTTCTGCCATTGCGTCCAGGTGTAACACACATGC
Source organism: Triturus cristatus (assembly GCF_964204655.1). Taxonomy (NCBI): domain Eukaryota; kingdom Metazoa; phylum Chordata; class Amphibia; order Caudata; family Salamandridae; genus Triturus; species Triturus cristatus. Next base: position 947,080,783 of record NC_140582.1, read on the forward strand.
CATGTACTGTCGGGGGGGTCCCAGGGGGGGGGTGCCTGATGTCTCCCAGCAGTGCCCTGAGACAGGAGGGGTGGGGGCCTATCACTCCCAGCAGTGCCCTGAGACAGGAGGGGTGGGGGCCTATCACTCCCAGCAGTGCCCTGAGACAGGAGGGGTGGGGGCCTATCACTCCCAGCAGTGCCCTGAGACAGGAGGGGTGGGGGCCTATCACTCCCAGCAGTGCCCTGAGACAGGAGGGGTGGGTGTGATGCACAGTGTGAGCCTTGATCATTGATTGTGACATTGCCATCATTCCACCTGTGTACCCACTGTGGCACGTACTGCTTTTTCCCTCACCAGGGGATGATGTCCCTATGACAAAGGTGCAATGCGTTGGCTGCATGACATGCCTTGTTGTAACCAGCTAATTTGTACCCATATGTCTCTCTGTGACATGTGGCTGGTGTATTGATGTGGTGTCACTTGTTCCTCCTCACAGGTAGGCGCCACTGCCAAGGAGCAGATCTGGCTGACCGCCGTCAGTGCCGTGAGGGGTGTGGATGGTCGGAGGCGGAGCCTGCCCCAGGTGAGGAAACGCTGGCAGGATATCCGGTGCTGGACGCGGAGGATTGCACGGCTCCTGCTGGGGGACTCACCTGAGAGCCACAAGAACCGCGGCCGCCGCCGTCTGAGCCACCTCCACAGGCGTGTGCTGCCGGTGGTCTTTCCAGACCTGGAGAGGCGCTTACAGGCGATGCAGCAGCCGGAAGGGGGTAGGTACATGTGTGTTTGTTGTGTGTCACCGGCATTTGTAAGGGCACAGTAGCATGAATTCACTGGCAGGGTTTAAGGGTGCTGTGCAGATCCTGTTTGCCCCAGTATAGCGCTGTGCCCCTGCCACCCTTCCCCTCCTTGCAATGTGCTCCCTGGTCTGTGTGTAGTCACTCCTTCACAAGGTAATGTAGGGTGGCGCTTTGTCCACGAGAACAATGACTGTAGCATCATGTGTGGGGGTGGTGTGTAACAGGTTGTGGGACCTTGCCTGTGCACTGTCAAGTTCACTGCATGTGGGTTCCATGTCAGTTGGCACTGATGCTGACTCCAGACATGGGAGTTGGTCTCTCATGTGTCATGCCTTACAGCGCGCATGTCCTATGTAGTGGCCTGTGACATGATGTGCATGAGTGTGCGATACACATAGTGCAGGGATGGTGACGTGTGTTGCAGTCATTACCATTCAGTAGCATGTAGTTGCGTGCCCACTACTGTCCCCTGGGGCACCTTTTCCTCAGTGGTGTATGTGTCATCATAAACGTGGCCAATCTCAGTGTCTACAGCGTAGGTTGTGCTCTGTGCCATTGTCCCCTGTCACCATGTATATAGACGTGCTATTTTGTACAGGTGTCCACTGTGCAGCCTGACCTGATTGTCCTTCTTCATACTCACAGTTGCCAGTGCCTGTGTGTCTTGTTATACTCATCTGAGGATGGGCACTGGTACCTCATTATTTGTACAGGCGCACCTTGGCTGTTTGGCGTCCAATCTTGCTTTTTGCCTGCCCCTGTGTGTATCACCCAGACTATGAGATGTTGGTGCCACCTGTGTCTCAACAATTTGCCTCGTGTAGGGTCTTGTTGGGGCGGGCAATGCCTATGTGTCAAATCCTGATTTCCACTTGCCGGGTCTGGGCAGTGTGTGATGTGTCTGGACACACACGCAATGTGCAGTGACCGAGTCATGTTGGGCATGTTTTCAGCATTACCTATGCAGCATGTGTCTCAAGTTCATGGATATGGTCCCTGGTCATCGGTATTTTCGCCAACGCTGTGTGGTGCAGATGCAGTGCTGGATTGTCCCCAGGGCCTGGGTGCTATGTCAGACTCCGTTTCCTGTCTTTAGCTATTGTCTCATGCTCTCCATGGTATTTCAGTGGCATGGTGGCTCAACCAACTGTGTGTTTCATGCCCTACATCGGTACCCTGTTCAGTAGATGTTAGGGATCTTCCTTTTCAGGCTATGCAATGTTACCTATGTAGATTGGACTCATGTGACAGATGTGTACAGGTGTCTGATTAATTTCTGTCTCTCCACCCTGCCCACAGCATCGTCGGGGGACACAGAGGGAGACATGGACACAGACCAGGCGGAGGGACCGAGCACCAGTGCCAGCCGTGACATCGGGTCTGGCACATCGAGTGGGACAGAGGCGGAGGAGAGTGTGGCCGAGGACCTGTCGACTGGCACATCAGACTACGAAGCTGACAGGTCCGAGGACGATGTCTCCGAGTGGGCGGAGGCTGCACCAGCAGCTGACAGCGGAACAACACCTCGCACCGCCCCCTCAGTTTCCATCAGTCGCCTCCCACTTGCTCGTGTCCCTTCCCAGCGTGCCCGGTCACAGCATGTCTCCTTCCTGCCAGGCACCGCACCCCCTGCCCCTGTCTCCACTGCTGCCGCCAATGCAGAGTCTGTGGACATCCAGCGGCAACTGCAGGTTGGTCAGGCTGCGATCCTTAATGTCCTCCATGCCCACGGCAAAACCCTCACCAACATCGAGGCTTTCTTGGAGGGCATTCATTCATCGCAGGCTGACCAACGCAACTTGCTGAGGTCCATCGACTCCACACTGACTGCAGCAGTGGGTCTCCTGCAGCGCGACCTCCCCCCACCTACCCCTGCCCCATCCACACTTCCCACTCCCATGCCTGTCCCACGTACACCCAGACGTCGGCATGCACCCACATCAACGGACACGGGCACCACACCAGCAGGGAAGGTCCACCGCACTCCTCCTGACACGCACACACAGGGTGAGGTAGGCACACCCACTGGGTCGGGGGGCAAACGTGTGACACGCAGCCATAGTGGGAGTCCGCATTCCACCCAGTCCACTCCCTCCAAATCCCCTCCCCTCAGCTCTCCTGGCCACATCTCCCCCAAGGACTCCTTCATGGCCGCTCTGTCCCTGAGCCCCACGGTTACACCACCACGCAAGCGGTCAAGGAGGTCCCCGGTCAGGGTGGTTGAGTCTCCCCCCCTGTCTCCACCCTCCCCCAGTGGCGCTGCGACCCATCCCTCTGACCCCTCCCCCTCCTTGGGGCCTGAGGTCCCTTCGGGTGCAGGGGACTCCCTGGAGGACCTTGCAAAGGTGTGTAGTGCCATCCTGGCCTCCGCCTTTGGCCCTGCCCCACCCCCTGTGGTGGAGTCCTCCATCCCTGCACCCACAACGCCGCCCCTTTGCCCTGATGTCCCTGCGGTGCCTGTTGCTTCCCCCCCCCCCTGATGCCCTCACCAGTGTGGAAGACGATGCCATTTGACTGTGCATGCAAGGTAGGGGACACGCATCCCACTGTGTCCCCCATCCAGCTGAGAATCATTGACTGCCCTATGGGCTTTGTGAAGATTGAACTGCCTGCGATCCACGGACATTGTGCTCATGCTGAATAAAGCTTACTTTTATTTTCATTATCACACTACTGCTATGCTGGTATTGGTGTTGGTGGGGCTGCTACATGGTTTTGGGTGGTGTGTAAGGGTTTTGGTGTGTGGGATGTGTAGTAGTGTACTGCTCATTGGTGGGACCCTGGGATCTGTGTGCCATCACAAGGTGTTGGCTAACTTTCTTTGTTCATGTAAGCAGTTACTGCATGGTGCACTTGTCCCAGGGTGTATTCCTTCCTCTGTGTACCCAGCTTTCTTCCCTGCAGGGTGTTCCCAATGTTTAGCGCAGAGCTGTGTCTACATGAGCTGTGTGTGTGACGGAGCCCTTCTACTTTGGCCATGCATGCAGGGCCATGTGTCCACCTGCAACAATCGTGGCATCCTTGGTGATCACTGTACTTGTGTGTGGAGTCTGTTGACATGAGTTCATGGGGACATGTTCCCTTGTAGCCAGTATGCATGTGGATAATTCTGGCCTCACACACATGTGTTACACCCCTCCTGTCTCAGGGCACTGCTGGGAGGACTCCACACCCACCCCTCCTGTCTCAGGGCACTGCTGGGAGTGATAGGCACCCACCCCTCCTGTCTCAGGGCACTGCTGGGAGGACTCTGCACACACCCCTCCTGTCTCAGGGCACTGCTGGGAGTGATAGGCACCCACCCCTCCTGTCTCAGGGCACTGCTGGGAGTGATAGGCACCCACCCCTCCTGTCTCAGGACACTGCTGGGAGGACTCTGCACACACCCCTCCTCTCTCAGGGCACTGCTGGGAGTGATAGGCACCCACCCCTCCTGTCTCAGGGCACTGCTGGGAGGACTCTGCACACACCCCTCCTGTCTCAGGGCACTGCTGGGAGGACTCCACACCCACCCCTCCTGTCTCAGGGCACTGCTGGGAGTGATAGGCACCCACCCCTCCTGTCTCAGGGCACTGCTGGGAGGACTCTGCACACACCCCTCCTGTCTCAGGGCACTGCTGGGAGGACTCTGCACACACCCCTCCTGTCTCAGGGCACTGCTGGGAGTGATAGGCACCCACCCCTCCTGTCTCAGGGCACTGCTGGGAGGACTCTGCACACACCCCTCCTGTCTCAGGGCACTGCTGGGAGTGATAGGCACCCACCCCTCCTGTCTCAGGGCACTGCTGGGAGGACTCTGCACACACCCCTCCTGTCTCAGGGCACTGCTGGGTGGACTCTGCACACACACCTCCGATTTCAGGATATGTACACTTGGAACATACACGGTGGGGGTACGCTCAATGCATTCGAGGTGAGGGTACGAGTCTACTTACACTGGTGTGGTGGGGGTACGCTCCATGCATACGCGGGTGGGGGTACGGGTCGTACTTACACTGTTGGGCTGGGGGGTACGCTCCTTGCATACGCGGGTGAGGGTTCGAGTCGTACTTACACTGTTGGCATGGGGGGTACGCTCCATGCATACGCGGGTGGGGGTACGGGTCGTACTTACACTGTTGGGCTGGGGGGTACGCTCCTTGCATACGCGGGTGGGGGTACGGGTCGTACTTACACTGTTGGGCTGGGGGGTACGCTCCTTGCATACGCGGGTGAGGGTTCGAGTCGTACTTACACTGTTGGCATGGGGGGTACGCTCCATGCATACGCGGGTGGGGGTACGGGTCGTACTTACACTGTTGGCATGGGGGGTACGCTCCATGCATACGCGGGTGGGGGTACGGGTCGTACTTACACTGTTGGGCTGGGGGGTACGCTCCATGCATACGCGGGTGGGGGTACGGGTCGTACTTACACTGTTGGGCTGGGGGGTACGCTCCTTGCATACGCGGGTGGGGGTACGGGTCGTACTTACACTGTTGGCATGGGGGTACGCTCCTTGCATACGCGGGTGGGGGTACGGGTCGTACTTACACTGTTGGGCTGGGGGGTACGCTCCATGCATACGCGGGTGGGGGTACGGGTCGTACTTACACTGTTGGGCTGGGGGGTACGCTCCTTGCATACGCGGGTGGGGGTACGGGTCGTACTTACACTGTTGGCATGGGGGGTACGCTCCTTGCATACGCGGGTGGGGGTACGGGTCGTACTTACACTGTTGGGCTGGGGGGTACGCTCCTTGCATACGCGGGTGGGGGTACGGGTCGTACTTACACTGTTGGCATGGGGGGTACGCTCCATGCATACGCGGGTGGGGGTACGGGTCGTACTTACACTGTTGGGCTGGGGGGTACGCTCCATGCATACGCGGGTGGGGGTACGGGTCGTACTTACACTGTTGGGCTGGGGGGTACGCTCCTTGCATACGCGGGTGAGGGTTCGAGTCGTACTTACACTGTTGGCATGGGGGGTACGCTCCATGCATACACGGGTGGGGGTACGGGTCGTACTTACACTGTTGGGCTGGGGGGTACGCTCCATGCATACGCGGGTGGGGGTACAGGTCGTACTTACACTGTTGGGCTGGGGGGTACGCTCCTTGCATACGGGTTGGGGGTAGGGTCCGTACATATCCGTCCCCACGCTATGTGATGTTTGTGCGGCCCGTACCCAGGCCTTTGCCACGTGGGTGCGATCCGTCCCGCCATTGTTGGGGTGACGTGTGTGGGCGTGGTCCGACTCGTACCCACGCTCTTCAGGCGTGGGTACGGGACGTACCTGTCTGGTTGTGTTGCCGGTTCGCGTGGTGACGGACTTCCGTTGTGGCGGTCGCTGGCTTATCAGGACACGCCCCCACCCCCTCGTGGTGACCAGGGCATGGGAGTCAGGTATGTCCAGGCCATCGGTGGTGTGTGACTTATGTGGTTGTTTTGTGGCCTGCCCTGGTCGTGCCACCCCCACCCCACCCCACTTTCCCCCCTCCCTTAGTTATTCTGACCTTCTGCGGCGTCTGCGTCGTAACCTGTAGAGGAGGTGTACTGCTATGAGGGCAGGGATGACTCGTAGGTTCGGGTCCATGTCTGTCCGTCGCGTACTGGTACTCCTTGCTCGCGTCGTCCTGTCGCGTACGGGTCCTCCTTGATCGCGTCGTCCTGTCGCGTACGGGTCCTCCTTGGTGGCGTCGTCCTGTGTATCCGTCACGTACTGGTCCTCCTTGTTCGCGTCGTCCTGTCTGTCCGTCGCGTACTGGTGGTCCTTGTTCGCGTCGTCCTGATTTCCCGGCAGTTTTTGGCTGCCGCAAAATATTCACCGTGCGGGGTGACGGTGCGAATCGTGATTCCTGGGTCGTGAATGGCTGGCTGCGAGCGTCCCGACGTCAGGTCGGCGCTTTCCCGGATCGCATTGGTAGGTGTTTTTTGGTTCGGTCGGGCTTTTTTACGATTCGTACGGTGATGGTGTACCCGTGCGAATCGTAATTCCTTGTTTGTGAAAATTGACGACCGGGTACGCGTCGGGCGGAGATTGTGCTCCGTCCGACGGTTCGTACCCGGTTTTTACCGGATCGTGATCGGCACCTATATGTATCTATATATATTCACTGAAAAAACCATAGGTTTCACACACGTTATAGTTAGGAATTAGCATTTAAAAAACCTTGCAAATTCACTGAAAAAACCATAGGTTTCACACATGTTATAGTTAGCTGGACATTTCACTCGTAAAAAACCAATGAAATTCCCCCGTTATAGTTAGTTCAGCTAACTATAATTCGCGCGCCCGCAATCCACTGCTGATGACGTCACATATTACATCACTCATGACATGGTCAGTGACATCACTCATGACATCACTGATGACATCTCAAATGACATCACTGATGACATCACTGATGACATCATCCATTGAGTATGTGTTTCTTAACAATTTTAATATGTTTAATATATATAGGGAAAGGCCTGAATGAATGGGTGTACAAGTGTGTAAATGGATGATTTTCTGAGGTGCGTAACTGACTCTATAAGTGAGTCATTAAATGTATCTTACTACAGACTAGTGACTAAACTGTGTAAATGTCTGTATGTGTCTGTATGTTGGTGTATAAGTGGCGGCATGGTTTTGTGAATACCTATATAAGTGTCTATATGAGTTATTGATTGCTAGTCTCAGTATCTGTATGGGTTCCTGAGTGTTTGTGTGGGTAGGGTGTGTGTGACTCTATGCATAGATGTGTGAGTGGGTGATTCTATGGGTGCATGATTTTAAGAGTGCATCTGTGATGGACTGTATGGTTGAGTGAGTGTATGTATGGGTGTGTTGGGGATTGAATGTATATCTCAGTGGTACATTTGTGACTAACTACATATGTGAAAGGCAGTATATATGCGTGTAAGAGTATATAAGAGGGTAGATGTGAGAGTGTGTGATTGTGAGAGTGACTGTATGGATGTGTGTGTGCTTGTATCAATGATTCTATAAGAGTGTAAGAATGTGATACTATTTTTATGAGTAAGTGAACTTGAGTGTGTATAACCGCATAGGTGAGTACATGGGAGTGTGATTATTTGCATGACTGAGTAGGTGTGAGAGTACCTCTATGGATGATGGTAGTGTGTGAGTGTCTATATAGGTGTATAAATGCATATGATAGTTTTGTATGGAGTGACTGTAAGTATGAGTGACTGTACAGGTGAATGAGTGCAGGTGTATGTAGACCTAAGAGTTAATAAGTGGGTATGTAGTTATTGGTATTGCAGTATGTATGGTTTTGTCAATGGAACTCTTAAATTTTGAGTCGGTGTATCAAAGGTTATATTAGGGTGTGAGAAGATGTGGTAATTTATCACATGGATGACGTAATCAGTGATGTCATCAGTGATGTCATTTGAGATGTCATCAGTGATGTCATGAGTGATGTCACTGACCATGTCATGAGTGATGTAATATGTGACGTCATCAGCAGTGGATTGCGGGCGCGCGAGTTATAGTTAGCTGAACTAACTATAATGGGGGAATTTCATTGGTTTTTTACGAGTGAAATGTCCAGCTAACTATAACATGTGTGAAACCTATGTTTTTTTCAGTGAATTTGCAATGTTTTTTAAATGCTAATTCCTAACTATAACGTGTGTGAAACCTATGGTTTTTTCAGTGAATTTCAAAGGTTTTTTAAATGCTAATTCCTAACTATAACGTGTGTGAAACCTATGGTTTTTTTAGTGAATTTGTAAGGTTTCTTAAATGCTAATTTATGTATGTATTATTATATTTTTTATATAATTATTTTACAATAAACTACCTATGTATATAGTTATAGATTGACTGTATCCTGTAATATTGAATGGCTCAGCTCTTTTTTTTTTAATTTGGATAAAGTTGAACAGCATAGTTAATATCTTCTATAAACTTATAAACACTTTAATTTATTATTATTTTTTTAAGGGTTTTTTACCGTGCGCTCCACGTGCATATGCGTACGTCGTGCGCGCGTGCTCCCTACGCGCATGCGCGCGTGCTCCGTACGCATATCCGTGCGTGCACCGTGCGCGTACGGTGCGCGTACCTGCGTGCTCCGAGTGCGCATGCGTGCGTGTTTCGAGTGCGCATGCGTGCATGCTCCGAGTGCGCATGCTCCGTGCACGTACGGTATGCGTACCGTAAGCGCACGGTGTGCGCACGGCAAGTCATGTGATTACAAAACAACACTTTTCATTGGTTCATATTAGTTTCTGTTTCAGAATCTTAAAACACCACACCCACTCCCCTCACTTTTTCTAATAATTTCCTGAGAGAAGGTTGCTGAAGAGCTACTCCAGTGAAATGGCAGAACACCAGTCATCTTCAGACAGTGAGGAGACCTTTCAAGAACCACCAAGAAAGAGCAAACAGAAGCACTCTTTCATTTGGAATTATTTCACTTTTCCAGACGGGCAAAAAAAAGTGAATGCGCCAAAGGTCACTTGTACAATTTGCGGAAGTGTCCTGTCTAGAGGGGATCCGGCCAAAAAATACTCCTTCAGCATTCATTGCATGCTCAGGTATTTTAAATCAATGCATCCAATTCGGTTTGCTCGTGAAACCACAAGAGCCCTAAGGGAGAACCCTCCACCTGGACCCTCTCAGCTGAGCACATCATCTGCGGCTGCAGGTTCACCATGCACCAGGCCTCTTGACATCCGGCCCCTGTTTCAAAAAGTGCACATTCATTGCAATATGTGCAATGAGGTAATTGCTACGGAGAGAGTAGCATAAATTTAATTGAAAACCGTATACAGCAGCACACATGCTCCAGGTCATAATTTTTTTTTTTTTTTTTTTTTGTTCCTGTTGAAAAGTTTTTTGATTCCCAGTTTTGTTTTGGTGCTGTAAAAAAAAACCCCAAAAAATAAAAAATTGTTTGAAAACTAAAAAAAAAATATAAAACAAAAAAAAGACAAAAAAAAACTGTTCTTTTAAGAACTCACTTCACTTCTCCAAGAAGAGCTATATTCTTAATATACTGTTTTTTATTTTGATTGAATAAATGTGTAGTGTATACAAGAATGATTGAAATGATTGAAATGACTGAGTGAAGAGGAGGAAAGGACAGACGGAATGAGTGAGAAAAGGAAATTATGATCAGTCATGAAAGGGAAGGGAAAGACTGACTGCAACAAAAGGACTAAGGGTAGAGGATACAGGTAAGAAGAGTAAATGAGTAAGGGAATGGCAGTGAGTAATGGAGAGTGATGGAGGGGGAGTGAGAAAAGGGGAGTAAGGGACAGAGATAGGAAAAGGGAGTAACAGATGAAGCGGATGAAGTACAGCAGGGTAAAGGGATTGAAAGTAAGAGAAGTGGAGTGATGGTGAGATAAGGGGCATGAGGATTAGAAAAGGGGGTAAGGGAAAATGAGAGATGGGGAGTGAGGGGATGGAAGGATTTAGGAAACTGGAGTGAGAGAAAGGGAGTTAGGATTTCAATGGGCAAAGGAGAGTGAGGGAGAGTGAATGCCTAAAGATGAAGGAGTGTGAGATACAGACAGGAGGAAGTGAAGTAGGAGAATAGGAGTGACTATGAGTAAAGGATAGTGACAGTTAGGGAAGGTGAGGGAAGGAGAATGACAGAGAAGGTTAAAAAATTAACATAGATGGAAAATGAATGATGGAGAGAGGAGAAGTGGTAGAAACAGAGATATTAAGGAAATTAAGGGTAAGACAGAAAAAGGGAGAGAGACAGAAACAGAGACAGAGAGCAAGGAACTGAGAAGGAGTAAGGCAGTTAGAATGACTGAGACATATGGAAACAGGGAGAGAAACATGGTTGAAAAAATAGTGATGGAGGCAGTAAACCTAGGGGAGTAGTAGAGAAGGAGTGAGGGAGTTACGAAAGAGCAGTAGAGGAAGAAGAGAGAGGGAAGAGGAATGAGAAAAGCAGAGTGAGTAGAAGTGAAGAAAAGGGAGCATGAAAGTGAAGGGGTGAGAAATACAGATATTTTAAACTTACCTGACCAACAGAATAACTTAATTAGAAATAAATGGGTTTTTTTAATTGCTAGAAAAAAGGATTACATTTCCTAAATTTTCTTTCTCGATCTGAAAAAAAAGAAAAAAAGTATTAATATTTAACAATACATTTTAGAATACAGTACACATATTTTCATATTTAACAAAGTAATTTATTGCCCTTTTTTTGCTGTTTTCAGAATATATTGAATTTCACTGAAAATAGTGATATCAATTGCATTCATCACTTAACAGCGGGCAAAAAAATTAACAATCTGAAAGATTGTTTAAAAAAAAGCCCTGAATCTATCCTCAGTAAACCATACCTTGATAGAAATGTAACATATATATTAAAAATATCTTCTAAGAACAATAACTATTTGCAGTAAATATCGTCTGTAAATCTTGTTGCTTAAGCACATACACCAAAATAATATCTGTCAAAGAAGTCCACAATAGAAACAGTTACCTTTCCATGAGGCCAATTGGTAATTTAAAAAAAAAATTTGGGTGAAATATCCAATGGTAATCCAATAAAATCAAAATAATGGTTTCTTCAGATGCTGCAATTTGTATCTAAAATTTGGGTTTTAGAAAAATTCAGTAGGAATTTGGTAATTCTGCAGGCAAACGTTGCTTGAAAATCAATTGTGAATCATTACACAGTGTCCAGCCTTTTTCACATTTTAGATAAACTGTGTAATGACCAGAAGTTATACAAGGTCCATCATGGAAAATTATTGCAACTGCAACAAAAGTCTTTCCTGATATTGATAATTGATTTCCTGTAAACTTCTTTATTAAAGTGTCCAATTTTGTTCCATCAGCTCTACAACGTTGCAACATTAAAATTACATACTGTCCATATTTCTTTAAAAATAACGTTGATAACATTTCTGATTTACATTGAGAACATTCCATGTTGTGATTTGCATCTTTAACTAATGTACTAAAAGTCACTGATTTACTCTCTGGTAATGTTAAATATATGAACCTTTTAGAATCAACATTAGAGCTGCATGTGTTCAAACAGTTTTCACAACTATGTTCCCATTTATAAGAGAGACCAAACATATTTTCTATTTCTACCCCTTCATCTTCCAGTACCATAAGCATATACATTAGGAATTCCTGTGCATCTTGCTGGACATTTTGAGTAAACTGTGTACATCCAGAACATATATCTAAAAGATTTCTAACATCAGAAGCACTTTCTATTTTAGTTTTATCATTACTCAGCTTCTCATAAAGGAAACTCAGCAGAGAACAGAATCTTTTTTCATGATTTAGTATTATCTGCTCTTTCAAACTTTCAAGATAAAATACAACATTCAGCACTACATTAGCATAGCAGTTGACACCAGAGCTATTTTCAAAATGACAACCAACAACCTCTTCAGCATTGTCCTTTTTCTTTTTGCTTGCAATCACATCAGTCTCTATTTGTTTACTCTTCTGTACATCCTCATTACAGATATTCTCAATTCTCCTTTTCCGACAAACAACACGTTTTTCAAACACAGGATACTGACCTAAATGAGGAGCATAGCTTCTTCTTAATCTATTATACTCCTTTACACAGTTTGCATCAGCACTAACTTTTGACTCATCAAAGTCTATCATGAATAAACCAGATATTTTTTTCACGCGTGACAAAGCAACATATGCCATACCTTCTTTAAACACACTAGATCCAATGTTTACAAAAGCACTATCTATAATTAATCCTTGAGATTTGTGAATAGTTACAGCATATGCTAGAGAAAACGGAAACTGCTTCCTACGTACATAAAAGTCTTTCACAAGCAAGAAACGAACTGAACAACGACTAATGTCTTTAACCTCTTCAATCTGATCAAATTTTATTTTTAAAAATTCAATTCCATCTGGTAATTAACAAAACCCACAACTTTACCCATAGCTCCATTCACTAAACCTTTTTCTACATCCAAATTACGTCTTAAAATTACTCGACAGTTCATACATACATAAAGATTATTTTCTAAACCAGCTGTTTTCGATATGTTTTTCTTTAGAGAATCCAATTTAGTTGTCAATTTGCTTGTCAATATAATCGTTATTCCTTCATGTTGTATTTTATCCACAGCTTCCAGTTTTATAATCTCTTCATTTTCCAATTTCAAAAGTTCTTGATTGAATATAGAGCATTCATATAGTGTTGGCATTAAGCAGATTACAGTATTTTTTCCTGCAATTTTCTTGTATATTTTCTCTGGAACTATTTGTTCTGTTCGAAACAAATTACATAGCAATCGACTCTGTAAAGCTTTTCTGCCATGTTCTGTGAGTAGTCCAATTCTGATATCTTTGAGAATACTTGCATAATCATCATTTGCTTGCCGCATATTGGTAATGAGTTCTTTGTACTCAAAGTATGTCCAAATATGCACATTACCTATACTTCCTAACGACTTTTTCGTGTCTTCATGTGTAAGAGTATGAAATACTGGTTGTCCTTTAACTGGAGTGAGCTGCAGTAGATCCCCAAAAACTATAACATGTTTTCCTCCAAATAGCACGTCATAGTCTGTCTTTGGAATTTGCTGCATTCTTAAATGCACAAAGGCAAGCATTAAGTTTGATACCATGCTTACCTCATCAATAATGAGAACTTTCATTTTTTTCAATACTCTTGAAACTTCAAAACATGCTTCTCCTGTTAGCTTGTGGTATTGTATTTTGTTCTCATGCTCTACTGGTAACATTAGCAAACCATGGAGGGTAATTCCTTTTATGTTATATGCTGCTAACCCAGTTGGAGCAGTAACAACACAAGACAAAGTTGAATCAGTTTTTTTCTGTAGGTAGCTTCTAATTACTTTAATTAAGAAACTTTTTCCAGTTCCAGCTTGTCCACTCACATACATTCTGATTGGTTCAAATGATGTGCATGAGCACTCTTTATTTTCATGTAGTAATCCATGATCAATTTGTTTTGTGACTTCGTCATAAATTTGTTGTTGTTCATCATTCAGTTGTTGTTCCGAATTTGGTAACTCTATTAAATCTTCCTGAGCTTAATTCATAGCTGTTTCCACTTCAGTCATGGCTATTGCAGCTTCATTTTCTACGATTGGTTGTCCTAGGGGATCTTGACTGAGCGTACCAGAACTTTGACTGTCTTGAGAACTGTCTCTAGCTAATTCAGCTGCAATTGTAGCTTCTTGTTCAATTTCTTCATTTAACATTTGTACATGTACAGCGCACACAACGAACTTCGTTTTATTTATTTATATGTTTACTTACCTCTAATCAGCCATAATCCGTAGTTTACTAACCCCCACCCTGCCCCTCCCCACGTCAGCGCCCCGCAGCACTCCCACAACGGGCCGCTACTGAGTACCAATTTAACACCCACATTTAGCAATAAGTAACAGGTGACCTTCCACTACGCTATAACACTCATCGCTGCATTTTTGGTAACGTTTGAGCCGTTTGAGCTACAAACAGGTTTTTTTTTAATCTGGAGATTAGGCAGCAGATGATGGATTATATGGCTAATGCGGAAAATGTATAATTGTGTGAAAGTTTGTGCAGCCAAACAGTCACAGAATTCCAGTGGCCCTGCTCATACCTCTAACTAGGTCCAGAAGTTGTCTTCAGTGATTCCTTCTTTTTTTGTCCCATTGAGTTCATAGTTTAGCTTCTAAGGAAACGAGGAAGACTAAACCTGAGGTTACCATTCCACAACACAGACTACCATACCACATAATTGCTCTCCATAACACATAATCCCACTCCACATAATTCCTATGCACTAAATATCATATACTTTCTAACAAAATAATTTCAATGCACAACATACCACATAATTCCACTACACCGAATTTACATCCACTCCACTCTAAAAAATTTGTAAAAAGCTTCTACATTTACAACACCAATAGCTCTAACTCTTGCAAACGTGAGACCTATTAAATTACAAATGCTTCTTTAACTGGTAGTCACTTTTGAAAAGTGGTGGAGAAAGGGGGCTGGGCCTCACACCAGCACTCAGGAATTCCACTGCGTAGGACTTACAGGAGGTACCAGGAGAGTTTATTGGCCCCCAAAGTCCCTCAGGAGTAAAGTGGACTTCATCCCCCAACCAGTACTGTGCCAGGAGGCGTGTTTGCAGTATGGTGGAGCAAGGGGTGTGTGGCCTCCGGAGACCTCTCAGCAATCCCACTGTGTGGGACTTAATGGAGGTAACTGGAGGGGTAGTTGGAACCTTGGGGTCAACTATCCCTCCTATTACCTCCAGTAAGTCCCACACAGCAGCATTGCTACGTTCTCATAGCAGGCCATGCCCCCTTTCCCCACCACTCTGCAAACGTACTCCCTGGCACGCTCTTGGATGGGGATTAAAGTCCACTTTGCTGCTGGGGGTCCTTAGGGGCCAACTAGCCTACCTGATACCTCCAGTATGCCCCAGATAGTGGGATTGCTGATAGGTGGACACAGGCCATGCCCCCTTTGTCCACCGCTCTGCAAACACGCCTCCTGGTGCGCTCTTGGTTGGGGGATGAAGTCCCCTTGCCTCCTGAGGGTCCTTGGGAGCCAACTAGTCCACCAGGTACCTCCAGGAAGCCACACACAGCTGGATTGCTGAAGGTGGTCTGAGGCCACGCCCGCTTTTTACACCACTCTGCAAACGCACCTACTAGTGCACTGCTGCTTGGGAGATGAAGTCCACTTGTTTCCTGAGGTCCTCAGGACACAAGAGGACCTCATCACTCTACCAGCAGTGCACCAAGAGGCACGTTTGCTGAGTGGTGTAATAAGGGGCGTTGCATCAGACCACCTCTCAGCAGTCCCTGGTGGGCTAGTTGGCCCCAAAGGACCCTGGCGGTCCCCAGTAGGTAGTTATAGTTACAACCTATTTTCCAAAGGAAAAGCATTTTTTGATTTGCTAATAACTTTGGCGTCCTTTAACGAATCTTTATGAAATTTTCCAAAAAGTTGCACTTATTAAGTCAGCTCCTATCTTGAACGTTTGGGAGTGGTTCGTCAAGCGGGGGCTGAGAAAAAAGTTGAGTCCTAAAACGCGTTTTCCCCATGTTAATTTCCGTAGGACATTTTGCGATGAACTGCTGAACGGAATTACCCCAAATTTGGCAGAAAGGTAGAGCTTGGTTCATAAAGCAACCTTTTTTTAAATGGTGTAAATCTGTTAAGTAGTTTTTGACAAATTCAAAAAATAAAAGTGAAAAAATCAATTTCCTATAGGAAACTTTGTGCAAGGCAACAGCTGAAACTACTGAACGGAATTACCCCAAATTTGGCACAAAGGTAGTGCGTTGGTCAGAAAGCGACCTTTTTTTTAAATGGTGTAAATCCGTTCAGTAGTTGCTGAGAAATTAGAAAAATAAAAGTTTCGATATCCAGGCGGAGCCTAAGTCCCGTGCACGAGCTTCACTGTGATTGGCTGCCAGCACTCCAAACCAGGAAGTGTTGGCAGCCATCTTGTGGCTCGGTAGAAGCGAGTCACTAGAAAATAGAGAAACAAAGGTAGAAAACAAGAGAAGGGGGCAGAGTAGAAACACCCTGAACTCCTATGCCTGGTCAGGTGGTCCCAGAAGGACCCCTAGGGTCCCCAAAAATGTGAATAAATAAAAAAATTGGCGTAATTCGCGCTGGGGTCCCGGGTTCCCGGGTTTTATTTTAACGAGACCCCGGGGAGGGTAGGTCCCAGGGGCATTTCTTAAAAAATAATAGCGGGGGCTCGCTGGGCCTGTGGGAGCCTGCTTGGGTCCCCATAGTCTCGGGGCTTCACTCATGTTGGGAGGGGGGTTGCACGGCCCCCTCCTGGAGCTCTCCATCTGCTTATAACTTTGGCGTCGTTTGACGATTATTTACCAAATTTTCAAAAACGTTTCTCTTTTTTGATCAGCTCCTATCTTGAAAGTTTAGGGGTGAGTGTTCAAGGGGGGGCTGAGAAAAAAGGTGGGTGTTAAAATGTGTTTTCTCAATGGATTTCCCATAGGAAACTTTAGACAAGGCTACAGGTCAAACTGCTGAACAGAATTACGCCAAATTTGGCAGGGAGAAAGGTATTGGTCCAAAAAGCGCGGTTTTGTGGAAATTGTGTAAATCCGTTCAGTAGCTTTTGAGATATTAAAGGGAAAAAAGATATATATATCTGGTCGGTGCCTTACTCCCGAGCAACGAGCTTGCCTCTGATTGGCTGCTAACACTTCAAAGCAGGAAGTGTCCTCTGATTGGCTGCTAACACTTGAAACCAGGAAGTGTTAGCAGCCATCTTGTGCCTCGCATCGAGTGAAAATATAAAAGATAGGTTTCGGGGGCAATTTAATATAGCAGAGCTCTGTGTAATGATGATTTGGACGCAGTGAAGGTTTAAGATTTATTAACAATAACGGAGAAACAGGTGAGAGCCAGGCAGCACGACTTCCACTCCAGGACACTAGTAGGAATATAACCCTTTCACGCTCCCTGTGCCCAACATCACCACTTTGGAGGTATGCCTTTAGAAGCCATTCCGTCGTCTCGCAGCTGTCTACCTTTGCAAGCAAGTACGCTACTGTGCCTACTACTACTACTCTGCTGTTCCTTTGGGAGCGATGGCTCATAGTTCTGCCTCTGTGAATCGAACAGACGGGCCGCAGTTGTCCCTCTGTGAGCCTGGGTACGAACTATTCATAAGTCTTACTATATGAGGATTGAAAAGCCATTTTGTGATTCAGTCCATCAGCTGGCATCTGTCCGAGTCATTTCTGAAAACATTCCAGAGTTCTGTTTGTGATTGATACCCCTTTCACGCTGCCTCTCTGCACATCAGCAGGTAACGCACCCTCTTCTCACATCACTTGCATACCGTCAACAACCTTCTTGGGCCCGCAAGTCTCCCTCTGCGAACCACTGGTGGGCTCGCAGCTCTTCCGGTGCGACTTCTTGGGCCCGCACTTTTACAAGCCAGGCCGCCGGTTTGCAGGTCTCTGAGAAGCGATGCAATGGAGGCAACGATGATGCAGGTCAGACACCCAACAGTACTCCGACATCCCCCAGCAGCAGCTGCTTGTCCGCCATCCCCGCTCACCCCCCACAAACAAATGTGACAGGAACGTTTTTAAATGTGGAACCTAACAAATCGGCTGGTGTTGCAGTTTTAATAAAAAAGATGCCTGTGAGGTTGGACAAATAAGAATCTTAGTCATGTATGGATTTACATATAAATCAAATAAAACTATGTACAGCCATGGTGTGTCATCCCTCGACAATTTGTGAATCACAGCCTACAAGACAAAAAGAAAAATAAGATGGTACGTTATGCCTCCAGGAAAGGAGAGAGAAAGAGAGGATGAGTGAAATACAAGGAAGATAGAAAGAGAGAAACAGTATGAGAGAGAGGAAGAGAGAGAAAGAGTGATAGAGGGAGGAAGAGAGAGAGCGAAAGAGAAAGAGAGAGACTGTTAAATCAGTCTGCCCCTAAAGTATTGATAACTGAGGATGGAGAAGTTCTAACTGCAGTTCAACTAACCACTGCGCAGAAAGAAAATTGCCAGTGGAGGAGTCAGTGTGTCATGAGTCCTAGTGCAAGGAAGAAAATAGGCACCCTGGTTGTTGTTTGATTTGGAAAATGCAACAAGAAATCAGGGTTCAGTGGGCCCCTCAGTCCACTGCACCTGCAGCCCCAATTAAAGTTAAACCCCTAAAAATAACACATAATTTAGTGAATCCAGGCAGTCTCGCAATAAAATAAATGGCAGAGAAGGTAATTATATTCCTTAAGGTTGCAACATAGATAGATATAAAAAGAAAAGAAAATATTTTGATATTCATTTCTATCACATATGCATTGAATGGCAACCCGCTGCAGTCAAGAAATAAGCAGTGCCAATACATGCCCTTAGAAAACATCGGGTTAAGATGGCTGCCATGTTAATCATAACATTCCCAAGCACAGCTCTGCTAATCAGGGGTTAGACTTGGGCATTTTAGTGCTTGGGACTGCGTCTCTTTGCTATAAGGGATTAATCACTCATTAATACGCTCCTAGCAGGACAACAAGACAGCTGTGTTTGTGATCAAACAAAAGCGGCCAACGCATGGCCCTGCTGCCATAGCAATAACAAGCAGGGCCTACAGGTGATCTTGATGCGATTGTTAAGCTCCTACAGTATGCTACTCACAAAACAAATGCCAGGCTTGGCCTCCAGAGCATGTGGACCCCCCCATGGAACCAGAGGAAAATATAACCATGTACAACTAAGCAGGCTAGAGACCCAGCCTCATGAGGATCCAGTGCCTTCAGTTCTTTACTAGACCCACAGTTGTTAATTGGCCAAGGCATATCTTTCTAAATTGATATTTCCTGCTGCCGCACAGCTGACCGTGGTGCCCTCTCTCGACAGACATGTGCTGTGGTAGTTGGTGGTAAGCCAGTCAAAAACTGGAAGGGGTCTCCAGGAGACCTCTTCCCCTTTGTCATTGGCAGTGAAAATGTTTATAAGAGCAGGCAGTGCTGAGACGTTTCATTTAAAAAAAAAAAAAGCATCCCATGTTCCTTTAAGGAAAATTCGCAGCATTAAAAAAGACTGCTTTATTGAAAAAGCAGTCACAGACATGGGGGACTGCTGACCCATTTGGCTCCCATCCCTGTGAGTGCCGGCCATTCCTAATGAATCACAAAATGCGACCTGCCTCACGAATATTAATGAGGCAAGTACTTTGTGACCTATCTGGGAATTCCAAACATTGTCTCAGACACTGTTGTATATCAGTGTTTGTGACTCTCTATTTGCGAGTCCCAAACAAATGCAAATTCCACGTTGCAAACACTGAGGGTCGTACATCTGGCCCTAGATTTTTCAATTAACATATTAAAAATGTATTATTGTTTCTTTTCTTTGTGACACCATGGGCATGCAAAAGTGACAAACGAAAGGGCCAGATCTGTTTCCACGAATACCTTGGAATAAGAGTGGTCTTGTTCGAGGTTACCAAGAACATTTACAACTGTGGAGGTTTAGGAGTTTAGATGCAGAACTGTGATTGAACCAACATTTACTGATAAAATGAAAAAACTCAGTCTCTGCATTATATGAAGTTTTGTTGATCCCATACACAGTACTACTAAAGTTATATGACCCGTATAACACTCTCCCCTTTGCCTGCATAGCAAGGATCAATTCTTTGATAAGTCTTCCAGTGGTGGCCCATAATGTTGCTGAGCAGCGGGGCGAGTACACACTTCCACTCACCCACTTACAGGTGCACATATCCACATACACACTTGAACCCATCCATTCACACGTGCACGAACATACACCCACCGTTCACAAATAGATACACACACACCCATTCACAGCAATCATGTCAAACACACATACACTCATACATACACCCCGACCCACCCAACATTCAACAACCACTTACCTAGGCTGCAACTTTAACATCGGGTGGAGCAAGCAGTAAAGTCTAGGTTAGTTAGTTTGTGGAGACTTCAGGGAAGGAAGGGATTAACAGCAGATCCATCCAGCTCCTGTCATTGGATGACCTTGTCAAGGGTCTGCCAATAAGAGGGCTTTTCCTAACTCATCACAGAGTGGTATAGGGTCAGTGAAAGTTGCTGACCCCAACTCACTCTGTGACGACACGTCACTGATTAATAATCAGCCCCGGGTACTTCATGGGTCAAAACTGAAGCTTTCAGGTATCAGTCCATCTATGAAGCTCATTCTCAAAATGAGGGGTATTCTCCCAGAAAACTTTGCCTGGCTGATGCTAGGCCACGCACTAGGAGTTATGAAGTTTTTAGTGGGCAAAGCTTGGCTCAGGTTGCCAGGAGCCTGAGAATTAGGGCATTTAAAGTGCCAGGCTGCTTGACTCGAACATGATGAGTGCCTGTCAGACTGACCTTTGCTCAGCCTGACATACACCTGTCCTGCTTAAAAGGGGACTGGCTGCGGAACCCGTCCTCCCTTAATGACGGGCAGTGCCTGAGGTCTCCTCTAGTATTTAAAAAATGTATGTATGCAAATGGGACAAGTTAGGGCAAGCACAGATGTTATGTTTCAAACTAGGATTTTTTATTTCCCCTTTATTATGCTGACTTTCTTCCTTGCATTGCCTTGAAAAACATTAATATGCGGTGATCTTGAAGCGATTATGAAGTCTGTTGCATGATTACATCTTGTGAGGGTGAGTTATGTCTCGATGTTTCTGTTGGGACTGTATTTCACTTTTATGTGTTTTCAAACGGAGTGCAAGGCGGTTACGTGGTGCGCAGTTTCATCTTTATGTCAGTGTTGACTATCGTTTCTGCAGACATGTTCTTTGGCTTAAGGAATACAATAATGTCTAATGTAATTTGCTACCAAGCATATTGCAGGTGGAACGCTCAAGATTTATTTTCTTTGATCTGTTTATTCCCTATATACAGCACTTTAAAGTAGTATGAAGCGCTGCTTAGAAAACACGTATAGCTGCATTTGGAACATTTTCTGATATAGGTTATGCAAAGCACTTTGAAGTGAAAGAGGTGTGGTAAACCTCCTGGTGTTCTTTAAATCATGGGTCTTCTTTCCTTTGGATATCAAAAAATATTTCCCACCTCTCGCTTTTCTGGAAACCTTTATGCTCAGCCATGCCACTCTCCTAAAACATCTTACGTTATCCTCACACATTCGTGTTCAAAATAGCAGATCCGGATCCTGCGCAAACTATAGTAAAGAAGCGAAACCCTCACAGAGATGCTTTTAATTTCTCACAGCAGATCTACCTCTCTATATATGTTTTGCAGCCGTGACTTTCCCTGGTCAATATATCATGTCAATCGTATCAGACGCCGTAAAGATGATGAAACGTCTGTCGTTGATAACCTTTTGGTTGTAAGTTTGCGCTATAAAAATACTATGGGGCAGATTTATGTTTCCTGGCGCATCCCTGCAAATCAGCAAGGATGCGCCAGGAATGATGCGTCACGCAAGTTTACCCTTGCGCCACACATGATGCGCCGCATTTACAATGCGGCGCATCATGGCGCAGGAATAAACAGATGCGTGACGCATCCGATGGCGTAAGGTTGGCGCAGTGCTTCAGTTGCGTCGCAAGCGTGACGCAACTCCAGCACTGTTCCAACCTACCCTATCCCTAACATGGTGCGTCAAGCCTTACGCCTGCTTCAAGCAGGCGCAGGGTTTTGGCGCATCAGCATTGGGAAAGTGACTCAGTCAAATCTTATAGATTTGACTGAGTCACTTTTCAGGGGCGTTCCTGCGACGGAACGCCCCCCCCCTCTTTCGACACGCCCACGTGAAACCTGACGCAGGTTTTACGTGGCGCAGGGCTTTACATCGTGATGCATCTCCATAGATGCGTCACGATGTAAATATGGCGCAACGTGGCGCAGGGTTTACACCGCCGCTGCGTCACAAAAGTGACGCAACGGCGGCGTAAAAGTGGCGCATCTCCAATATAGATCTGCCCCCCTATATATATATATACATATTACATATTCCATCCCTAAACTGAGTCCTTTGGCATAAACGTGCCATGCTGGTAAGTTGCTTAGTTTGACCCTACACTGTTTTATTAGCAGAAGTAGTGCAGGAAAGGCTGCTTTCCTCACTGAAAGAGCTGTGAGTGCGCCACACAGTGTTATGTGGTGGGGTGAAACAATGCTGTCAGGATTTCACCAAATACACTAAAGTCACAGTAATGACATGCAAGGGATAAAGCCAAAGCAGTGCTGTGTAGCACATTCAGTGGAATGCTGCCAGTGGGATAGCCGATCCCATTTCTCAGAATATAGTAATAGCTGCTTCAGGTCCAAGGGTTGTTGCATAACAGACAACTGACTGTTTTAGTGGACAAGATAAGGGGTGGGTGCCAGTGCTGCCCATTCATATGCTAGTACCGTTAACGGCCTTGTACTGTATGTGAGCACAGAGGTGTCCATCTTGGAATTGAACCATTCCAAAATCACCACAGTGTTTACACGGGATGCGCCACAGTCATCCACGTGCCTCGCCATGCATGCACACGATGCATGCTTCTTGGCCCAGGGTAGGCAGTGTGACTTTTTTATTTTATTTTACTGTTCCAAACTGGCGAAATAGAAAGCATTGACAAGTCAATTCGTCATTACTTTGCCGGTTGAAGGCACGACCTATTTTCTGTACCAATGCTTGTTTTATTTGTTAATTTAGCACCGAGTATGGGTGCACCGGCATGAAAAATGGGCTGTGTGCCTCGTTTGCAAATGGGACACTACTTTGTTGCCTATCTACCGTCTCTTTTAAACGCTACAGGTAACGAGGTTCACAAATATGCCTGCTAGAATACACCTCGCGGGCACACGGCAATCAGGTCCGTTTAAATCTTCTCAAAGTCAACTGGATTTAAGCCGAAGGCAGGATCAGAATGCCTAAAATCCGAATCTGTGAAGTGTGAGCTTGAAAAGAGTCAATGAAGCACGGAAATCAAATCACCTGCCATTGCTCCCAAGCATGTCAAATAGGCATTATGCAGTGAAGGGAAATATGGGTTTCTTCGGCACCTTATGCTCCGATTAAGAAAAAAGTGGAAAATTAATCTTATGAGGGAATGCAGTTATCTGAAACCTTTTTACAATTACAGATAGACCTAATGCCTTTTTAGTAACCTTTAAAGTTGAAGGTTACTCTTCTTTTTTTCTTTTTTATGTTATTCTTGTCGCTGTTATTAAGGGATATTTAAAATAGGAACAGGTAGTTTAAACATAGGCTGGAAAAACAAAATGATTTACTGAGGTGTGATGATTTTGTATGTTTGTGAATTCTTGTCAGTGTCCCGAACTACAAAGTTAAAATAATGTTGAATTGCATTTTGTGGTGCAAGGAAGTGTATACATTTGTTGGTACAGTGCATGCCTGGCTGTGCCGTCCCAATTGAACGCTAATCAATTTATTTACACTAATTGCACCTTCCACTGCTTATGTCTACCTGAGACTGTATTACAGATGACTGCGCCAGCGCTAATTGTCGCTGTGTGCCCAAGTATGCGCCCAACGACATTACAGAGAAGCGGTCTGTAATGTGCCGTAATGTTAGCACAGACTTTGAACTCTGTTTTTTTGTGCATTTGCATTTGTGCGCATATTGTATTAGGGCACAGACGCAAACGCACATAAACACAAACATACTTGGGCTCATCGCGACAACTAGCGCTGGCGCAGTCATCTGTAATACGGCCCCTGGTGCATTGCAGATAGTAGGGGAGCAGAGGTCAAAGGAGGATGCAGTCATTGGTTGATTGTGTAATTCTGGGTTCATATGTTGGTGCGCACAGTTTTGCGATGTGTGTTGATACGCCTCTTTCTGCGATTGCTGAGGTGCTGGAGTCTCTGAACTCACTATGGGGCATATCAACAAGGGCTTTATCTCTGCTTTTTTGGCTTTAAAAGCCAAAAAAGCAGAGATAAAACTAGCACCCTATCAACAACAGGGTGCTAACATGCAAATTTGCATGTTAGCACCCTTTTACTCTACGCTTCCCCTTGCATCTCTAATGAGATGCAAAGGGAAGTTTCAGAGTAAAATAATAGGAGAAATGTCGCTAAGCAACATTTCTCCTATTATCAAGAATGTCGCTAACCCAGTTAGAGACAAAAAAAGCAGCGCTAACCTCGGTTAACGCTGCTTTTTTACGTCTGGTATTTTTCAGACTTAGCCATGATATCCTATGGAAGGAGGATATCATGGCTAGGTTTGTCAGTCCCTATTAACAATCTAATGTGAGATTATCGCTGGGTTTCCAGCGATAATCTCACGTTAGCCACTTAGCGTGAGGATTTTTATCGCTATTGAGATAAGCGATGCTAATAGCACGCTATCTCAGCGATAAAAATCCACGCTAGCCGGCGATAATTATCCTAGCGCTAAGTGCGCTTAGCGATAATTATCGCCGGTTGTTGTTGATATGCCCCTATATTTCTCAGAGTTCCCAGAGGGTCAAAAAATTATCCTGCCCCCATCAGGTTGCTCCTCTGACACCAGCTCTTTGCAATATCAATGCGGATTGTTTCCACCCCTTTTGTTGCCACCTTGACCTGGAACACACTGTATAGTTCCAGCCATTGTATCCAAAACACAAGTCTCAAAGAACTTCTGGAGTGCCAGTCGAAGATTCTGAACAGTACCTATATTTATATTTGTTGAAATTCAAAATTGTATATTTTTGTTATCTCCCAGCCTGACCTGGAGAAATGTTCTGGCTCTGTACAGTTACAGCGTTTCTGCCATTTCAAAAGGGCAAACACACTTGTGAGAGTTGATCCTGTAGCAAGTTCCTCTTTAGCACTTTTGATAAAGCCCTCACTCGGTTCAGGGACCCGTCCCTGGCTCTTTCCTTAATCCTGCGGAATAGGTTATGTGCGTTAATGTGCTTCCAAGTACTTCCCAATGTGATCACCCAAATAGGGTGAGGCATGGTGTTAAACCTCTAACCCTGTAAGCACTGTAGGCATATCAATGAGATATTATCGAACATGTAGAATGACATTTAACATATCCATTGGTGGATGAACAACCTTCACCATGAAACCGTCACTCCGTATGTTGATACAACTCGGTCGTTACCACGACGACGTTGTAGCAACGCATACCATTACCCTGCAAGTCGTAAAAATGACTTGCAGAGGTTGGGAGAAGGTGTTGGATTTAAAATCCAACACCTTCCCTACTGTCCGCACAGACTGGAGTTGGAATAGTAAATTATACTATTCCAACATCCAGCGCCCCCCTCCGCAAGTCGTTGTTATGAATTGCGGGTAATGGTATGCGTTGTTACAACGTGGTTGTGGTAATAACCGCGTTGAAACAACATGCCGGGTGAAAGGCTGTGGGAAAAACAAGCATATTCCCATTGGTGCAATGTACATCTACCTCCCATTAACTGCAGAAAGGAAAAAGGCTTTCTGTATGTCTCAGAGCAGCCTTTATAGGCTTACAGACAACACTGATGATTACTCAATGTAGGGAGCAATTGAAGACATGGCAATGAATACATCTTTTGCCACTAAGCAATGTGACTTAGCCATTTTTGAGCCTCAAAGTTACATTACAAGTCCCAGCATTTAAGTGCTGGGTAAAACTGCTCTTGTATATACCAGACTGGCATTTATTTGTCCAGTTTTGTTTTTTATACAAAGACCTATAATATACAGTTTTCAGCAGTATTGATATAAAGACCTCATGTTCCACTGTACAGAAATTTCATCCAATTTGTAAGTTCAGCCAAATCAAATCCATCTTCTGTTTTCAGCATGATTTTATGATCCCCTGATGTAGATTCAAACACAAGAAGCCTTGGGGAAATCATTTGGAGTATTGGTGATGTGACTCTTAAAAGTCCTGTGCCCGCACTTGAGGAACCATCCAGTCCTGTTGGCTTACAATTGCGCCTTGAACAGGGCCTTTTTTTAGGCTTTCCCTGCAGAACAATACACAACAAGACACATCTGCAACCATATGCCTGTAGTTATGGACAAAGCTTCTTGAACATTTATCAATAGGATCCCATTTAACTATTGACCAAATCTCTTTACACAACTAACCTTCAGTCCAGTGATTTGTTTTACGCACTCTTGAATGAAGTCTTGCCAGGGGTCCTGTATTGATATTATCTCAATCACTGCGTAGCTTGTACAAGATGACAAGCTTCCACTTTTCACTTTGTCCCGATGAGGGTCCCATAGGTTGCAACAAATGATTTGACACAGATGGATTCACTCAATTGACAAAGTTCACTAATTTGATACAATGTAAATTATATGTGTCAGTGTTCTGAAGAATCAAATGTAACTGTACCCATACTTAGCAAAGCAATTGTCATCCTCAACATATGTTCCCACTTCAGACATAATAATCCCAACACTAACTAAAGATAGAAATTAGGATCACCATCGTTAGATTTCCCCTAGGCATCTGCCTTCCATAGTGTAATGCTCAACTCTGACAGGGTCCTGTGCAATTTAAAACTGTAGATATGAAGATGTCAATGAGGGCATCTGCTATTCACCCAAGGATGAGGTTTGTGAGCAACTCATTGCAAATCTTCATCTGAGAATCATTCACAACACTGAAGATGCTCTAAAAAATGACAGTGTAAGACTGATCTCCACGAAACTCTCTACTGATATATGGAATTGGCTCAGAGACAATCCTCCCACATTGAAAACTGAGAATTTAGGGGCACATGCATCAAGCTATTTTGCAATCGCAAACATCGCAAATCGCAAAAAAAGGCAATATGCGATTGTAAAATAGCCCTTAGCAATGCATTATCAAAAATCGCAAAATATTCTCTGTAACCGCAATTCTAGAGAATACCTATTTCGCAATTCACAAAATAGCAAATCTCTATTAGCAATTCACTAAATCTGCTTCGCAAAACTATGCATGACAATTTTTACATTGCAAATAAATAGAGAATCACACTTTTGCACTTGCAAAAATACCACCAAATCCATTCAGGTGGTAACCAGGTGCAATCAATCAAATCAGGTGGGAACCCTTGGCAAATGATATAAACAGGCCCAGAAGGCCTTAGAATGTTTCACAATGGCAGCGCTCTACGTCATGGCGAGGAGGATGAGGCTAAGAGCTGCAAAATGGAGAAGAAGGAGAATACAGGATTGCATTTTTAGAGTGCGTGTTACTTTGTTGGGGCAGACTGAGGAAGAGATCTATCACAAGTATAAGTTAAGTTAAGACATGATCTATGATCTGATAGCCAAATTAGATCCCCTACTGCGGCGTCAGACTCGCAGGACACATGCCATCCCCACTCATGTGCAGGTCCTATGTTCACTGCTCATCCTAGCGTCAGGTAGCTTTCAGGGTGTAATAGCTGCAGCTGAAGGTGTTTCACAAAGTACCCTATCACGCTTTTTCAATTCATTCCTTGATGCCATGTTGACCAGGATACACCACCGACCACATAACCTTTGCATCAAGCCCACAGGAATTGCTGCAAACAAAAATAGATTGCTATCAGATAGCCCATTTTCACCTCGTAATTGGTTGCATTGATGGGACGCATGTAGCTATTTGTCCCCCCTCAGTGAATGGTTACATTTACAGGAACAGAAAATCATACCATTCACTGAATATACAAGCAATTTGCATTTCCAAACACTTCCTAACTGACATAGTGGCTAGATTCCCTGGCAGTACACATGACTCATACATATTCAGACACAGTGACATGCACACTCATCTCCTTGGGGGTAAATTTGGCGAAGGATACCTGGTTGGTAAACAATTGTTACAATGTCTTGCATACTCTGGGCACATGCTGATACATAGCAGTGAGTGAGTAATCTGTTGCTTTCAACCATGTAGGTGATAGTGCAGATGCTGTACGCTCTTACATTCTGACACCATACCTCAACTCAAGTACCCCAGGTTAGCAGCGTTACAACGCAGCGCACATCACCACCCGCAACGTTGTAGAGTGCACCTTTGGCTCACTGAAAAGTAGGATCCGCTACCTCTACAAAACAGGCGGTGCATTGCAGTACTGATCAGATTCCTGCTGCAAAATTGTGGCCACTTGTGCCATGTTGCACAACATTGCGACTTCGAGAGGCTTACCCCTGGAATTGTCTGACAGCGAGCATGAGATAGACAACCAGCCAGGACAACCACCACAATCAGCATGTGGGCCAAGCACAATTGAGGTCAGACAGAGACGTGCAGAAATAACACGCCCATACAAATTCGGATTATGGTTACCTCATTATATGAAATCCTGTGCTCAGGTCCACACTATTTACGGTGACACTGAGCACTCTGATGCTGGAGTATTCCTTGTGCTGGTATGTGAAATGGCATACAGATGCATTTTTTAACCCCAGAGCTCACATACTTCTGTTTTAGGGTGACTTTTTATTTATTGTCTTTTAAAATAAAACATTTCGGATTGATTCACATCGCCCTTGCCAGGTAAAAAATTGACTCATGTCAGCTGTGTACACTTGGTAGCTTGAATAGATTTTTGTCTCACATGTATAAAGCCTAATGACTTACACATGTAGGTTATCACTTTACAATACTATGTATGCTTATTTTCATGTGCTCTTCCTTTACTTACCTATTGTTCAGGTTATTTGGGAGCATTTTTGGGACTTATATTGGAGGACGCTTTACTTATTACAGAATATCATTTTTCTCGCCTTAAGTGGACGAGTTGGATGTTGGCATGTGAGTGACGTGCAGCTATCGCGGGTAGTTATCAAGATTTCATGGGGTTTAAGTCACCTTTATTTCTATCATACTTATTAGATCTGCTTTCTCCTGCTTACTAAATCAGCCTACGGCTACTTGAGCAGGGTGAGGTCGTAAAGGGAATTGTTTATTCAAAACCAAACATTCCTTCTCCTTTCTTTCTCTTAACCGGCAATTGTGAGATATTCATGGTTGGACACTGCAATATACTGTTTGCACTCGGATTATCCCTGGGGATAGAGTGGTACTTTTCACATCTTTGTATATCATTCTTGAGTGTTGTGCACAACGGCTCTCTTCCATGTACTTCACGTTTCCTTTTAACGTACGATGCACAACCGCAGCACACGATCTTGCGTCTGACTTTTTTCTGACACTTTTCAAAGCTGCTTTCTGAGTAACATTTACTTTTCTAACTGTAAACAATGGTCACTCACCATTAAAGGCTTGTCTTATTTTCTACTGTTTCTCAACATTTATTTATCATTGTTATACAGCCTTCAAAAAGTCACTGTGTGATGCAACACATGTCGGCTGTTATCAATGTATTGAAAACTGGATGGATATGACCTGTGGAACAACATTTTACTTGGAAACACTCGGATTACGTTTTTCTGTATTAAAGAAAACTTCTTGTTTCAAGACGAATCCTTACGGTTTGGATCTTATTTGATTTCTGCATACTCTAATTGGAGGGCTGTTGTATTCCTCTCTGCTATATTGGCACATTGGACCTTCGGTCCAACGTGTACTCACAGCTTGGTAGTAAGGTGTATGACTAGCTTTTAAGCACCATCTCTTTTAATAATGTTTAAAATATGCTTAGCATTTAATTATATGCCCACTGAATAGCATATCTTGAGAATGAGGTGTGATTTCTTTCCACTACTACCCACTATCTTTAACAAAATATTGTTGAACTTTATTCCCCTCTGTTTCTTAATACCGAACGTTTCAGATTTAATCAGAATAACCACACCCGTTACTTAAATGCTACCGTTCAAGACTAATTTGGAGTAAATGCATTTTTTTAAGTTAAGTAGTTTTTATTGAAGATAAAAACACACAGGATAACAAATACAAATTTAGCCAGTAGGAGTAAGTAAATTGTAAAACATGCCAGCAAATAGAAATGGTGACTATACAATAGGCTAATACAACGAAAGGAGGAAACAGAATTTAAACAGTATAAACAGTAAAACTTAAAAGTTTGCTAAGAACAGGCAATAAGAAGCAAAGCATAGTATACCACAAAGAAATATAAAACTCCTAAAAAGGTAATAATGTGAATATATTATTTAAATAGAAGAGTGAACATTTTTATCAAAAAGGAGAGAAGGAAAGAGAAAGAGGAAAAGGATAGGCGGAGAGAGAAAAGAGAAGCAAAGGAAAGAGAGAGGACAGAAAGAAAAGGAAGAAGAACAAGATGTTAAGAGTAGAAAGAGACTATGATGTTGATGATAAGAAGGATGTAAAGGGAAGCCATAGTAGGTCGGATTTGATTTGTACGTGAATGGAGGATTGAGGGATAGAAGCAATTCTATGTTCGTCACAGATATAGTTCCACCAATGAAGAAAGGATAATTTAGAATTGTCTTTCCAGCAAGTGAGTATGACTTTAAAGGCCACAGCAAGAAATAAGTCTAATAGCGGAGAGGCAGGAGTAGCTAGATCAAAATCTGGTGAAACAGTGCCCAAAAATACATTTTGAATATTAAGTTGTACATTATTTGGAAAGATCCGTGTACATTTTGACTATATCTCCTTCCAAAAGGCATAAACTTTAGGACAATAAAATAATAAATGTATTAAGGAGCCTTCAGCATTAGGGCAAGACCAACAAGATGATGTGACAGAGTGATTGAATTTATGTAACAAAAGAGGAATAATGATGACTCTATTAAAAATAAAAAAGAGGGATTGTGTGAGATTTGCAGCTTTGGAGGTTTTGAATAGTTTCTGCCAAAACTTATCCCATTGTGATACTTACAGAGCCAAGGAACGGTCATGTTCCCACTCCAATTCCACCTTAGATTTGACCCGTGTACAGATAGGAGTAGATAGAGATTTATAGATATAGGAGGCACTAGGAGTAGTATCGGAAGAAGTATGAAATAATGAAGAGTCAGAAAGAGAGGAAGGAGGAGTTGGAGGAGAAGAACATTTCTGTAGACACTCCTGTAGAATTGGGGCTAGCGTATCATATTGCAGAATACATGAATCAGGAAGATTGAAGGTAACTTGTAACTGATGGAAAGAGAGAATTACATTGTTGACAATTAGTTGATGTACAAAAAGAAGACCCTTTTCTTTCCATTGTTTGTAATAGAATGACTTGTGGCGAAATTTAATGTACTCGTTAAACCAAAGTGATGACGCTAGAAAAGATTCATAATTATTCAGGTTCTTAAAGAAAAGTGTGTGTAACAACATTTGGGAGTGTTTCAAAATAGGATATTTGGAAATAAAAGTACAGTTAGTCATGTGTACAACATCTCGTATTGAAAATTCATTAAGCAAGGAACATTCAACATTAACCCAAGAGGGTTTAGGCAAGTCTTGATAATCCCTAGACAAAGCAAAAAATTAACGAATCAAGAATGCATTATGATACAAATTAAAATCAGGGAATCTTACACCTCCTTCATTTTTAGGACGAATCAATTTAGCCAGAGCAATGCGTGCATGCTTGTTATTCCATAGAAACTTTGTGCATAGCGAATTAATCTGGGAAAAATAATATTTAGGAATTTTGAAGGGTAACATAGACAATATAAACAAAATCTGACGAACAATCATCATTTTAATTGTATCAAGTCTGCCCCACCAAGAGAGGAACAATGGAGACCAGAGATTTAACATATTAGTAATTTTAAGTTTTAAGGCAGAGAAATTCTGAGCAAGTGTATCACGAATGGTGGGGGTAAACCATGTACCAAGGTATTTTATTTTCTGGGGACACCATGTGAAATTGGACAATTCAAACATATATCTGTAGCATGGTAAAATCTCAGTTTTAGAGAAGTTCAATTTGTAACCTGAAACCTTAGCGAATGATGCAATTTACTTCAAAAAGGGGGGTAGGGAGGATACAGGATTAGACATATAAATAAGAACATCATCGGCATATGCGGACAGTTTAATTTGTTGAGATTTAAGATTGAAACCAGTAATGAGAGGATTACTTCTGATACGTTCCAGAAATGGTTCTAGACATAACAGGAAAAGTAATGGAGAAAGAGGGCAGCCCTGGCTTGTACCTCTTTGAAGGGAAAAATAAGGGGAAAAGAGACCATTAACAAAAATACAAGCTTTGGGGTTGGTGTATAACAACTTAACATAAGAAATAAACTTTGGACCAAAGCCAAACCATCGTAAGGTGTGAAGCAGAAATTCCCAATTAACACGGTCAAAGGCTTTTTCAGCGTCCAGGGATAAAGCCGCTAATGGGGAGGGATATTTTGTACTAAGAGCAAGGATATTGGAAAACATTCTGGCATTATCAGAGGCCAAGCGACCTTTAACAAAACCAACTTGGTCAGGATTAATGAGAAGGGGAATAATTTTCTCTAAACGAGAAGCCAATATTTTTGCAAAAATTTTACAATCATAATTAATTAATGAAATAGGACGAAAATTTTTACAATAGGAGGGATCTTTATCTGGTTTGGGGATTACAATGATAAGAGCTTCCAAAAAAGAACCACAGGCTTGGGAATTGGAGATAAAAGAATTAAAAAGTTCTAATAATTTGGGTGCAAAAATTGAGGAGAAAGCAGAGAGTAATTCAATTGAAAAACCATCTGGGCCAGGAGCTTTTGCTTTCTTCATAGATTTAAGTGCATCAGATAATTCTTGTAAGGACACTTCATCTTCAAGGGGTTGAAAATTATCTTGGGAAATTTGAGGCTTAGGGATATCCCTGAAAAAAGTAACAAAATCATCTTCAGAGGGATTGGTGGTTTCTGTGTATAAGAGCTTGTAATACGATTGAAATGTGTCAATAATATCCGAATCAGATGAAAGGAGAGAGTCGTCAAGTTCTGAATGGATTGGGCCAATAGCTTTTCGTTCTGATTTAATTTTTAGATAGTTTGCTAGCATTTTCCCGGCTTTATTTTGGCCTCCATGATATTTCGACTTAACCTTGAGGAGAATATTACAGGCATCCGTTGTAGCAATCTTATTCAGGGTGGATTTAGCTTTGATTAACTCTTGTAGTGATGAGGAGGATTTGGAAGAATAATACTTATGCTCTAACGCTTTTATGTGGGTTAAAGTTTCTTTATATTTAGCATGCAGCAATTTTTTCTTCTTTGAGGAATAGGCAATAGTAAAAGCTCTGAAAGATGCTTTAAAAGCATCCCAATTGTTGTGTAGGGAGGTATCTAAAGATTTATTAAAAGAAAAAAATTCCTTAATAAAAGAGGTCGCTTCTGAAATAAAAGTGCGATCTGATAGAAGAAAGTTATTAAAACGCCATCTACCTTGTTTGCAAGTGGTGAGAGATAAGTCAATATGGGTGGAGACAGGAGCATGGTCAGAAATAAAAATAGATCCAATCTCAGGTGACTGGAGACAAGGTAGCAGTGATTTAGAAATAAGAATATAATCAATACGAGATCTAGTATGATGTACAGGTGAAAAGAAAGTAAATTCTGAGGTATCAGGGTTACATGTTTTCCAAGTATCGAATAGCGGACGAGAGGAAATGGCTGTTTGAAAGGATTTGTGGGATTTGTCAGGTTTGAACTTGCATTTGGATTGCCTATCAGTGAACGGGTCCAACCAATTATTAAAATCACCACCAATCACAATATTAGAATTGGGAATTGATAATAATTTCAATTTTATAGAATTCCAAAAATCAATGTCTGGTTTAACAGGCCCGTAAATATTGAAAAAAGTCAGTTGTCGTTTATTAATGATAACCTCAGCCAATATCCATCGACCATTCGGATCACACTCAGATGATAGGATTTGAGCATTAATGGATTTATGAAATAAAATAGCGACTCCACCGTGTCGGTCATTGGCAGGGGAGAAAACAATCTGATTGACCCATTGACGTTTAAGTTTAAGTGATTCTTTATCATTGCAATGAGTTTCCTGTAAAAAAGCAACCTGGGTGTTAAGTTTAGCTAGATGAGACAATACCTTTTGACGCTTGACGGGGTGGCCCAGACCACGAACATTCCACGACACAACATTAACCATATTTCCGGGAACAGGGGAACGTACGAACATAGGACCATAAAACTGCAGGATTGACAAGAAGAAAAAAGGAAAGACATGTTACAATAAGTAAAACAGAAAGACAAGGTTTATGAAATAAGCCAGACCTAGATAACAAGATTAAAAATGAGGAAGAACGAAGAAAAGAAAAGTAGGAAGAAGGAAGAGGAAGAGGAAGGAGCTGTGAAAGAGGGAAGAAGAGAAAAGTAAACAGACCAAGGACGAACATCCAGATCTGAAAAAAGAAAGAAGATCTAAGAGCAGGGAAACGTAGTGACACCGAAGGACGCGGACCACAATGAAAGCAGGGGCAGAGGAAAAAATAAGAAATGGGCTATAAGCCTCACAAGAATAAAGAAGGACAGAAAAGCAACATAAGAAAACAGGCAAGTCAATAAAACAATTAAAGCAGGAACAATCCAATAATGTAAATGAAATCAAGAGCCAGTATCCATGCCATGCGAAGAAAAGTTATGAAGAAAAAGTTTGAGTTTATCCGGATCCTCAAAGGAGCGAGAGCGACCCTCATGAGTAATTTTGCAGAGGCATGGATGAAGGATTCCATATTGAATGTTGAGTTGTCGCAATTGAGGTCGAAGAGCAAGGAATTCTTTGCGTCTGGCGTTAGTAACATTAGATATATCTTGAGAAATGAAAATGTTATGACCAGACCAAATAAGGCGACGTTTAAATCTGACAGCCTTCAAAACTTGCATGAGTTCGGTGAATTCCAAGAACAACATTATAATACCACGAGGTTTATTAGCAGATGGCTGAAGCCGACCCAAGCGTGCGCTCTTTGTATGTTGAGAGGATTAGACAATGACTGAAGGTCCAAAAGCTCTGGAAGAAATTTCTGTAGAAATGAAACCAGGTCAGACCCTTCAACATTTTCCGGCAGGCCAAAAAGGCGTAAGTTGTTTCTACGATTGCGATTTTCAAGATCCTCAGTGTGGAGTTTTAGTTTCAAAATTTCTTGTTCAAGAAGAGGAATCTTTGTAGAGATATCTTGAATGTCACTAACTCGTTGCTCAAGATCAAGAACTTTACTTTCCATAACAATCCATCTTTCCTCAATTTGCTTAAGCTTGTCATTGGTGGCAGTCATGAAGGGCTGAAGGCCTCGAACCTCATCCAAAATGGTATCCAGGATTGGATTTTGCGATGATAAAATTGGTGAAGGTGGATCATTTTTGTGCCTTTTCGGCTTTGTGGCAGAAACCGATGGTCTGGACAAGTGGGGGTCGCTAGCCATCATCAAAAACAACAGAAAGTCAAACTAGAAAGTCAAACCAGAAAGTAAATCCAAAGCAGCAAGATTTTTGACGAAACTGCAATGTAAGGAGGTAAGTACGCCACTCACGCAGGTGCACTGAATCAACTCAGGGATTGGCGATTGGAAATGGACTTGAGCTTGGGCTTGAACAGGACCGAGGTACCCCAAGGACAATGCACTGATGTAAGTAATAAAAAACCAGTGGACCCAAGCCTTGAATGAAAGTAGTCCATCAATAATAGACAAAGAGCACCTGGTAAAAGCAGCAGAAATTCGAGAAAACACTAACCGCCAGGTCACCTCATGAAGTACAGCCCATGTGAGGAGAAGCACTGCATATTGAAGTAGGAGGCGGGCCAGTGCACTGCAGTATCAGGAAGAGGTGAAAAACGGCTAAAAATGGCAATAATAGATCCAGAGGTGGGCTTCAGGCATCACAAAGAAACTGGTTGGAGGCAACACAGCCTCAATTTAGCAGTCGACAAAGGCTGAAGAGGGAAAAGCGATCGCCGCAAAAAACGGGACAAAATGGCGGCCGCTCGCATCTCTGAGGGAGAGAAACCGCCGATGCGAAGAAAAGCTGCCAAATGTGTGGAAATTTGGAGCGGAGGCGGTCAAAAGACTCACCGCGATGTCCCCATTGCCTTGCAGTCCCTCACAGCAGCACCACTGCCGAAAACGACGGTATTAGTGGGTTCCGAGTCCCGCGACGAAGCGGAGCTCAAGCAGGGTCCGCCATCTTCCCTCGGCGTTCAAGCCACGCCCCCCCGAGTAAATGCATTTTTGACCTCCAGAGTTGACACGTTGGTCAGTGTAATGTTACAAATACTGGAATCACCCACTTTTGCAATTGCTATAGCTACTATTACATTTGTATATTTTGTATTTTCCCTAGCTGGAGTCATGTTTTTTTTCTCCATGTGTCGCTTTCATAATGGGTATGAACCTACGGAGGAGGTGGTGATGACAATATTGAGTACATATCTTAATGAAAATCTTTGAAAAAGTGGGATGAAATGTTACTATTACGAGTAAGGGTATTCTTGGGGGGGAGACTCTAGAAGTTTCTTCCACTTCAAACTGGCACTAGGTCGCCGACATTATTGTGCTGACCTGTCGTGTAGTTCCTATATTACCCATACAGGATCTGCGCGTTTGGATAACATAAACTGTAGGATTGATGGTAGACTGACTCTGAGCACCCCCACCGAGAAGGTTAGCCTTTCTTTTTTAGCTAGCTCACAGTGCCACTAGAATCTCCTCTTATCGGGGAGAGAATAGTTTCTGGCAACCTCAGAACATGACAACCCTGATCCCTCAGGATCGTGGAAACAATATACTACCTTTCGCTCAAGTTACTCGTGCTCACTTATTCAGTCTCAAAGAGTTACACAGAAGAAACAGTTGGGCGTGTTACAATAAGAATTTATTGCACAGTTGTTCTTCTAGTGTATAATGGATGTGTTGCCTGCAACAACCGTTAGACAGTAGCAGATATATGATTAGCAGTACAGTGAAAATCAAACGATAGTACAGTTCTACCATTTTGCAATAATCATGAATACATACATGAATAGAAAATGCATGATAAAAAAGTGTATACTCCTACGATGCATATCTAGATGTACCTAGCATGTGAGTAGGTTTGAAGCCAAAAATCCCTCTAGGACTTAGTCTTATCCCATTACCTGAAGTGAGAGAGTGTGGGACCCCGTCCTGGTCTCGAGTTGGATACACCGCGAGTGATGTGTTAGACCACTGTCAGCTGGAGTGTCTGCATGCAGGAGCCTCAGTGTCTCTGGTCAGTGTGTCGGTGGGGAAGTTTCGGTCTCCTCTCTCTAACCCTAGCAAGATGTGCTGCATTTATACAAAAAGGATCTAGGGTTTCTTTGTCCCTTGTTTCTTGTATTAGCCATTGTTGGATTTGAGGATGACGTATGGGATGAACCTTGTACGTAGATATTATGCATTGGTGTAGCCTCTGCCTGGTTTCCAAGAACCCTTAGGAATATTCATTCATACTGTATGAGTCCATTGATGAAGTTATAGGACGCTATTGTTCAGGGAAAAACCCTCCTCCTGCGCCCAGGACTAGACCTAGGTAAAGGTTCAAACCTAAAGGCTCGTTACTGTGTAGTATAAGGGAGATAATGTAGGTGAAGGTATATGATATTACCCGGGCCTACATAAGGGAACCTATATGGAACATAACAGACCTCTAGATTCGCCATAAAACAGCGGACACACTCATATTCTTTCCCGGTCCACCGCAGCTTCCTGTGCTGTTTGAGTGGAGGGAAGTATTGTGGTTTTGGTCTCCTCACTTCCGGCTGGCCATCAGTGGGTGCCATTTTGGGAAGGAGACAGTCTAGTCTCCTCCCTGTGCACCTTCCTGCTGGTATTTTAACCAGGGATGGCGATGACGCGCAGCTGATAGTCGCAGGCAAGTACTGCTTGAGAACAGAATATTGTTTTTAAATCTTGTTTTAACTTCAGTTTTATTTTAACTAGCTGAAAATGTGATTATTGCACAGATTTCTTGAGACTGCTGACAAGGTGTAACATTTTTTAGAACGCCGACCTCCAAAATGCGTTATAAATTGCTGACATTATTGTGCTGACCTCTAAATTTGGCGTAAAACGGCTGACACGCTCACAATCTTCCCCGGTCCACCACAGCTTCCTGTGCTGTTTGAGTGGAGGAAAGTATTGTGGTTTTGATCTCCTCACTTTTGGCAGGCCATCAGTGGTCGCCATTTTGGGAAGGAGACGGTCTAGTCTCCTCCCTGTGCACCTCCCTTCCGGTATTTTAACCAGGGCTGGTGCAGTTTTTTTTCAACTAGCTGAAAATTTGATTATTGCACGGATTTCTTGAGACTGCTGATAAGGTGTAACTTCTTTTTAAAAAATACGCGGACCTCTAAAATACGTTATAAATTGCCGACATTATTGTGCTGACCTCTAAATTTGCCGTAAAACAGCCGACACGCTCACAATCTTCCCCGGTCCACCACAGCTTCCTTTGCTGTTTGAGTGGAGAGAAGTATTGTGTTTTTTTTAGTCTTTTCACTTCCGGTGGGCCATCAGTGGTCGCCATTTTGTGAAGAAGACTGTGTAGTCTCCTCCCTGTGCACCTCCCTTCCGGTATTTTAACGAGGGATGGTGCTGATGCGCAGCTGATAGTCGCAGGTAAGTACTGCTTGAGAACACAACATTGTTTTTAAACCTTATCTTAACTTCAGTTTTTTTTTAGCTAGCTGAAAATGTGATTGTTGCACGGATTTCTTGAGACTGCTGACAAGGTGTAACTTCTTTTAAAAAAATACGCAGACCTCTAAAATACGTTCTAAGTTGCTGACATTATTGTGCTGACCTCTAAATTCTGCATTAAAACAGCTGACACACTCACAATCTTCCCCGGTCCACCACAGCTTCCTGTGCTGTTTGAGTGGAGGGAAGTATTGTGGTTTTGGTCTCCTCGCGTCCGGTGGGCCATCAGTGGTCGCCATTTTGGGAAGGAGACGATCTAGTCTCCTTCCTGTTTACCTCCATTCCAGTATTTTTTTAGCAGAATCTTGCAGTTGACGCGTGCTGGCAAGCCAAGGGTGCACCAAATGCAAGCCCGTCTGCGCCCAGAACACGTCCAGCGCCAGAAATGCTGCCCAAATTACGCAAAGGGCACACTTCACAGAAGAAACCCTCCTGAAACTGAATAATAACACCCACAACTGCAGAGACTCCATTGATGTGGCCAAATGGAGTGGCCCTATCAGCTGTTGAATCTGCAATACAACTCTTGAAACTACTCAAACCACACCAATAAGAGACAATTCTAAACCTGCCTATCTGCGAGGAGGGCTGATTGATGTTCGATCACTATGTAAACATGCTCAACTCATTAATGATCTCATTCTTATTGGCAACCTAGAATGTCTTTTCATAACAGAAACCTGGCTAAAATCCTGGTGTAATCCAGACATTGTTTGCGCCCTCCCCTCTGACTACCTTATTCATAGGTTGGACAGACCTGAACAGCAAGGTGGAGGTCTGGCTATTATCTACCGCAGTTCATTGAGATGTTCAGCTTTTGAAATATCCGACCTTAAAGGAGCAGAGAGCATTGTTTTTTCTTTCCAATTAGAGGAATCCTTTGTCTTCTCAGGAGCCTTGGTCTATCATCCACCTGGCCCCAGTAATATCTTTTTAGAAAGCATAGGGGATGTCATAAGTGCACTCGCCCTTAGATTTGTCAATTTTACTCTTCTAGGAGATTTCAACATTCACCTAGATGTCCAAAGTGACCCTAGGAAAATTAAATTCTGAGAAACCATGGCCATGCTTGGCCTAAAGCAGCACATATTGACCCCTACCCACGATGCAGGTCACATTTTTTATGACATCTGCTCAAACCTTACAACCCTTACGGTTAAAGAACCCGTAGGCCTCTACTGGTCTGATCACAAGCTTATACACTTGGAAATCAGGCATCAGCCTGTGACAAAACACACAGGGCATGAATACTGCAGCCTGATCCTAAAGCCTAGATGGAAGGATGTGGCTACCAATTCCAATCTCAATCTAGTAGCCTCAGTAAGTAAGCCTAAACTAACAGGAGACCCAATGGAAGACAACAACAAACGTTTCACATCAAGGCTAACTAAGTTGAAGTATCACTTTGTGGCAGCCGGTCCTGAGAAACGCCGCTTGTTAAAGAAGCCCTCAGGCCCTTGGTATACCAAAGAGTTAAGGGAAAATCCAGAGCCACTGCAGAAAATTGGAATGGACATGGAGACTCAATTACACTCAGACAGAGAGGACCAACTTCAAGGCCGCTCTTAAAAATTACCATCAAAATGCTTGAATATGCAACTCTAACCCAAAAACTATTTTTAATATTGTGAGCTCCTTTTTAAACCTCACGTCACTCAAACAAGAAATCCCCCCTTCACAGGCTCTCTGTGACTGCATTGCGGATTTCTTCGAGGAAAAAGTCCAGCTGCTGACAAAAGACTTCCCCTCTCCCCCTTCATCCCCTATTCATCCCAAGATTGTGCCGGACAGCAACCAACTCTCCTTCCCAGTATTTCAAAATCTCAGCCTAGATCAAACATGTCAAGCAATCTTGGCTGTCAAATCTGGGTCTCCTTTAGATCCCTGCCCCCCTCTGATCTTAAACGCCCTGGTGATAGATACGGTCAACCCAGTTATCCACAATATAATAAACACTTCACTGTCTACTGGGGAGGTTCCTAATGAGTGGAAACTTGCGGCAGTTAGACCCCTGCAAAAGAAACAGCTAGCTGATCCTGCTACCCTCTCTAATCTCTGCCCTATTTCCCTCCTTCCTTGCCTAAGTAATATCGCAGAAAAACTGGTCAATTCACAACTTACGAACTACCTGGAAGGAGCTAACATTCTACACCCAAACCAATCAGGTTTCAGATCGTAGTACTCAACTGAATCTGCCCTTCTGTTCATGGCTGAATCCCTAAAAGCTGCCCTGGACCAGGGTAAGATAATGAACAACAATATCACAAATGGTGTAATTTAAGAAAGGCGGTTTACACAGAGCATGTCAAAGACCATTGCAAACCGGAAAAAGGAGAACTCTTAGTCATTGAATTTAAAGAAGTGCACAAGGCATCATATATTTACATGTAGTCAGGGACAGTTGTATCAGCACTGTGAGCAAGGTAATGCAGAAAAACAACCCGACATTGAACTTGGTGCTATAAAGTGCAAGTGGCAAAACAAGTGGTGACGCAAGTGGCAATGTGTGTGACAGCGAACACGGCGCCAAGTGCAACTGTATATGTACAGTGAAGAATGGTTCAAAAATTGCTTTCAATAGATTATACAGTTATTTGGTTGAACCAAAGGAGCAATGCGCTAAGGTGTGGCGCTGAATAGTCGACTGCGTTTCGATCCTTGTCAATCAGGATCATCCCCAGGACCAGGTTGTTAATTTG
Source organism: Triturus cristatus (assembly GCF_964204655.1). Classification (NCBI taxonomy): domain Eukaryota; kingdom Metazoa; phylum Chordata; class Amphibia; order Caudata; family Salamandridae; genus Triturus; species Triturus cristatus. The sequence continues at coordinate 947,122,257 of NC_140582.1, forward strand.
AACAAGTGCTGTACAGGGAAGAAAAGGGGGAAGTCAGGGAAGAGGTCGGCAGGGGGGAGAGAAAGGCGTGGCGGAGAAGGGGGGGAAGAAAGGTGGGGGAGGCAGGGAGCGGAAAGGGAGAGAGAGATAAAGGGAGGGAAGGAAGGGGATTGGGGGAGGGAAGGAGAGGGGGAAAAAAAGGGTTAAAAGAAAAACACGGGGAAGTGGATGAATAGGGAAAGCGTGAGACAGAGAGGGATGGAGCTGGGGTTACCTGGAGGAGTGCAACCGTGGGGGAAGAGTCAAGTGGGTCATCAATTAGTGGGCCGGTAAGAGGTCCAAGGGCCTGTGGTGTTCGAATGTCAGGGCGAGCTGGGAAAGCAAGGGAAAGGGGTCAGAGCGGAGAACGGGCAGTCCTGTGGAGAGGAGAAGTACCAGGACCAGGGTAAACACGCTGTGTTGGTCCTTTTGGACCTAACAGCGGCTTTCGACACGGTCTAACATCGCATTCTCCTAGACTGTCTTGAAGCCTATGGCATTTCCCATCTTGCACTGGCCTGGCTAAAATCTTTTCTCCAAAATCAAAGGCAAGTCATTACCCTTGGGCAATATCAGTCAGCAGAAAAACCTCTGCTCTCCGGGGTCCCACAAGGTTCCATCCTCAGTCCAGTTCTTTTCAATGCATATATGGCCCTGCTAATCAGGTTAATTTCGTCCTTCAACATTGTGACCATATCATATGCTGACAACACTCAGTGGGTATTGGTCCTAGACAAAAATACTACACAGTAAAACCTCTGCCAATGCCTCACAGCTGTCTTTCTCTGGATGAAGACAACCACCTGAGATGCAACTCTGAAAAAACAGAAATCATGCCATTAAGGAAGGGTAACAACTTCTGCCCCAGCCAATGATGGCCGGCTGATACCCCTCCTCCCCCAAACATTGTAACTACCGCCAGAAATCTGGGGGTCAGATTTGATTCTGCTCTGTCTTTCTATCAACAGGCGCTATCTGTAGCTGGCCCCTGCTTTCACCTTATCAAATCACTAAAAACGTTGTTTGACCTACTTCCCTTTTCGACAAGGCAGATGGTTGCTACAGTCTTGATTACTTCTAGACTGGACTATTGCAACAGCCTTTATGCAGGAACTAATAAATCGTTCCTTCATAAACTTCAGATGGTTCAACACGCTGCAGCAAGAATAGTACTCAAATGGTCCAGGAAATCCTTAGCATCGGCTGCCCTTAAAACACTGCACTGGCTACCTATCCACAGAAGAATACTGTTCAAACTTCTAATAATCACTTTCAGAAGCTTTCATTTCTCTGGCCCCCAGTATATTCGATCTAGGTTTACCCACTACGTACCTTCCCGCCCGTTTAGATCTTCCAACTCAAATCTTTTAAAACCCCCAACCTTCAAATGTATTTCCAAAGGAGGTAAATCCATTGCAGTGTTAGGCACAAAGGCATGGAACCAACTCCCTTGTAACCTACGCTCATTCAGTCTGATACCCTTTTTAGGAAGGCCCTAAAAACATGGATTTTCACCTCTTTGGATGCTTTATGCAGAGCGCTAATCAGATTCTTTCAATCCTGTTTCTCTGTAGCTCTTACGCTATACACGCAACTCAATCAACTATTGCGCCATGATGCTCCTCGGAGAGACAGATGCGCTAGATAAATACTACCTTACATAACATAACATAACAGGTATAAAGCTATGACCCTCAGGTCCACTCTTCAGTAGACTCCTGGACCTGTCTGCACTACAGAAGAAGGACTGCCCTACTGCCAGAGAATTGTCCTTCTGTCTGAGAAGGAAGACTGGTCCTTCTCCCTACATCCCAGGCTACCTCAGCGGCTCCAAGGGCTAGTTAGCTGGTCTCCTGTTCTGAGCAACATGGGTGCAACCAGTTTCAGATGCCTTTCTGCAACTGCCAGAAGACTGACTGGATTCCATTTGCTTGGACCTGCAACTGGACCTGTCTGAGCCCTCCTGGTCTCTGTTGGTGTGAGTTCCTGGTCCCCAAGAAGGAAGTGAGAAATCCTGAGGTTTGGATGCTTCCCAACTGCAAACTGGCCCGTCTGGGCCAAGATCTTGCAACCCGTGCCGGAAACCAATGCAAGGCTTCGGTGCACCCTACTCTTTGCACTACAGAGACTACCAGCGATGACGGCAACGCGAGATCAGCACTTCGCACTACAGCATCAACAGCCTGCAGGGACCACCAATGAAAACCATCTGTGACACCCGTTAGGATTTTTACGCTACAGCGATGATCGCCCACGATGCCTGGCCTGATCTTCACACTACAGCGATGACCATCTGTGACTCTCTCCCTGCTCCTCGCGGCCTCCTACACTGCAAACTTCACTCTTTAGAAGGTAACGCTTTTAGTCAGACTAACCTGGCCCACACTCTACCACAGTCAGCCTGAACATGTGACTTTCCCCCTGTCTAGCACTACAAGGTAACCACAAGTGGTGCTTTATCTTTTAGGCGTTATTCTTAACTATATCTTCAAAATTGCATATCACTGGTTCTACTGGTTGGATTTTTGTTGTTTTGGTGTCAAATAATGTATTATATTTTACTCCATTTCCCTAAACTGGTGTGGTATTTTTCTTGCATTGTGCTTTCACTTTAGTACTATTTTAAGTGCTGCATCTATTCTGTAAACATTTCCTCTAAATTAAGCCTGACTGCTTTGCGCCAAGCTAACAGAGAGTTAAGAACAGGTTAATTTGGTCACTTTTTATGGTTCACCCTAACAAAGGATTGTGGCTGTTGCTTGAATAGGGTTTCACCCCCCTGAACCAATAACCCAGTTTCTCACACTGGTGTTTAGTGGTGGGGTTCAGTGCTTATGTTTATCCAATCCCACTTGGTGATTTTGTGTAACATAAAAAAATCCCATATAAGAAACGTGATACCAGATTCAACCTCTTTTTAAATTCTCCCATGTTTTTCTCTTACTTGGTCATCTTTCCAAATTTGATTCCTGCCTCACTCTTTTTCACTTGGGACTTTTGTTGTTGTGAGTTTGGTATCTTGCCAGAATGATAATGGATCCTAACTGCCTATGATACTACAATATGAGGGACCTGAAGGAGTACTGTAAGGCAAGGGGGCTAGCCATAAACTAGGGGTAAACTAAGCAGGTTCTTCAGGCAGCCTTGTGCACTTTTGATGAAACACCCTTATAGAAGGTTTCAAAAGAGGGCCAAGAGAGTGATGATGCTGAGAATGAGGGGGAGGGAAATTACTTTTGCAATGGCTCCAGAGGAGAGGGGAGGGCCCACAGAGATGGAGTCCTCCTGAACCTCATGCAGGAAACAGTCTCCATCGCATCTCCTAAAGAGTTGAAGGACAGATAGGCTGAGAGGGATCTGAAGCTGCAGCTAGCCATCCTTGTTGCCGAAGACAGAAAATCTGAGGCAGAAAGAGCCTTATGGAAGGAAAGGGCTGAGACTGAAAGGGACCTGGCAGAGAAAAAGATATTGTGAGCTCCCACCAGAAATGGTGGTGGCAATACCCCAGTGCCCAGTGGAGACAGGAGGGTCCAGATTCCCCATGACCTGCTGCCCAACTTTGTTGTGGTGGACAACATTGATAATTAGTTTGATGCCTGTGAGGTTGCCATAGATATGTGCATGGTCCCTGAGGAGAACTGGGGGCCAGTCTCTGGAGGAACATTCCTAACAAAGGGAGGGATGCTCTATTAGCCCTAGGGAAAGGGAACAAAATGACGTATCCACTTGTGAGGAACACACTTATCAAGACATATGGTCTCACACGTGAAAAGTACAGACAGAGATTTAGGGAGAGCCAGCAGACCTAGGTGGATTTTGTGGACTACTTTTGTAAGGCATTGGGTGGTTAGGTAAAGGCTACTGAGTTATACACTTATGAGCAGCAATACCATTTAGTTGCAAGAGAGCACATATTCAGTCATTGTTTTCCAAAGCTACTCCAACATCTGATTGACCAGTAGCTCACTGACCCCAAGGTTTACTTTGCCAGGTCAAATTGGCAGGTTAAAAACTGAACTGCACGCTTCAATGGCAGTCCTGAGACATGTTTTAAAGGGCTACTTAAGTGGGTGGCACAATAAGCACTGCAGCCCCCCTAGTAGTATTTAGTTTACAGGCCCTGCTACATGTAGTACCACTTTACTATGGATTTGCAAGTGAATCAAATATGGCAGTTGGGTACAAGTCAATGTTACCATGTTTAACCCCTTGCCTGGTTCAGACGGCCCCCGGCCGTCCGACGCCCATTCATTAATTCACCTGCACCACTGGGGAATTTGCGCAGCGCGCAAGGGGTTAAAGGAGAGATCACATGCACTTTAGTACTGGTTAGCAGTAGTAAAGTTCAGAGAGTCTTAAAGCCAGCAAAAATGGAGGTGTAAGGCAAAACGTTTGAGGGAAAACCACCCTAAGGCTGTTAGGTCTAACACCTAATAACTCACAAACATTTCTATACACATGTGAAATATATGTAGCATAACAGATTTGTAAATATCCTCCTGATAACAAGTGATGATAATTCTGTTAAATTAGATTTCCACCATCTGATCATTAATTGGAATTATAACAAGAGCTGGGTGTATAGCAAGAGCTGGGTGGAGTTTTAATCATGCCTGCTATGGTGGACTAATTCGGGAATTTCTAAATTAGCTTGTAACATGTCCAGAGTTGGTCCCACTTGGCAGCATAATTAAACCTAACAAAATTGCCGTCTGTCTGGTCTAACAGGAAAGGACATAAAGTTGTGGGCATTCGGTGGCCATGCTGCACCAACTTGCTGTTCTCCAATCCTGTGGCACTACTCTTATCCCTAAAAAACAATGTAATAGGGATTGCTCCAGGACCAGGGAAAAGAAAAAAGGCACAGTGAGAAAACAAAAGTAGCAGCTGCTAACATGGCCATACAAAGACGAAAGAAGGTTTCTGCTCTCATTTCATTGTAATTTAAAACCCTCTTTAATGGTAAAGTTGGATTTTAAATCACTGCTCTGAAAATGGCACTTTTAGAAAGTTGCAGTTTTCGTGTCCTAAACATTAGGCGGCTGCTGCCTCTATCCTTTGTCATACAACTATGTGTAGCTGGTAGTTGGTCTTTCTGTATTGCTCTCATGCAGTGAGACAAAGCACAATAGGTGTTGGAAGGATGGGCCATCTCCGACATGATGAGGGAGAGAATCTGTCACCTATCAGACTTGCACATCACAAATGGTCTGCCTGGGCACACTCACAAAAGGGTTGAGACTAGTCTTTTGAGACCCCAGACAAGCTGGGGCCAGGGCAGGGAGGCTGTACATTCAAAACACCGCTGTTCGTACGTAGTGGATCCTCAGACTCAACTCTCCAGTACACCTTTGGACTTTTGGAAGCTTCCGATGGACTGCTGTGTCCTGCTGTGTCCTGCTGCCTTGCTCCTCTTCTGCCTTAGTGAAAGGGCAGGACCTGCATCTTAATCCCATGACCACTAGAGTGACCCTAAGGGCTAGATGGCTGGCTTCCTGATCATTGCCTCTAGGAAAGAAAAGGCTCCAACCACCTCGAACCCAGCACCTGTACTCTGTCTGGTACAAGTCCTGCCCCCCCTAGTGGTACCTCCCCATTCCTGGACCCTTGAAAGTGGGTCTGAAAGTGCTCTGTCAGCCCTGCTTTGGTCCTGTGAGCACAAATAATGCAGCGCGACGCATCTCTTCACAGCTCCTCTTCAGAACCTCCACAGCGTGACGTATATTTGATGTAAGACTTCAAATCGCAGCTCACGGTCTCCTCCTTCACATCGCAAACACCTCACCAATGTCATATAGTTTGAAGTGCTGCATAAATACTTTGCACATTGTCTCTGCCGACCTCGCTCTGGCAGGGACCCCACGCATCTACAGAACCAGAGCAGGCAGAAGGGCCTTCTACGTCGCAGCAAAAACCTGGAATGAGCTCCCAGTCAACATCAGACGCTCCCCCACTCTTCGACTGATCCGGAGCTGAACCCCCCACCCCAGCGCCTTGAGACCCTTAGGGATGAGTTGCGCGCTTTATAAACCCCCTGATTGATTGATTGATTTTGTGCAAAGCTACCAGAGGGTTGAGCACTGGTTAATTTTAGGTTTGCTTGTCTTTCAACCTGACAGAGATTGTGGTTGCTGCTTCATTAGGGCTTCCCCACCACAACCAGTAACCACATTTCCAACATTAGGTTTTTAATACATTAATTAAAACGTAGCTCATAAAAACAATGTATTTCTATAAAAATATAGCAGCTACTGTTTTCCTAAAAACAAAAAGCCTAATTTCAAAAGCGATAATAAATACAATTTAAAAAGCACAGTGATGTTATTTCATACTTCAAAGATCTTATATTATAGTATTTTAAAATCACAGTGGACCAAAATACAAAAGGACACCTTACAGCCTTCTGTACTGCACCATCTAAAGTGTTCCCTAATTAATTATTGTTGTCTCCGCCTCCAAGGACTGGTTGTCCTTAGCCCAGAGCTTCAAATTGATGTGCAGTCACCAAACACTTTTGAAGACGGCATCTATAACTATCAAAAGGACTCTCAAGCTATTGGTGACCAATAACTCTTGCCATAACCATTACGGGAATCACAGAATTGCTAGTAACATAATCAAGCAATGAAAAATAAAAGTTTAGCTGTGAAGAAACTTTTCCTTGTAAGAGTGAAACACGCTGGCTGTAATTTGTTGAGTGTTTATGAATGTAATATGACAGAGCTACCGGTAGAGGCGGGGGGATTGCCATTATTTTCAATGTAAACTTGACCCAGTGGCTTTTCCAAACTGTGAAGCCGCGCTCTTTAAAATGACACTGAATCCTAAATTTACCTTCTCCGGCCTATTGGTCTACCGCCCACCTGGCCCTTCTACTTCTTGGGCAACAACTCTGCCTGGTCTTTTATCTCCTTTTTTTTTTAGTTCTAAAAACTTTTCACTAATTGGTGATTTAAACTTACATTTGGAAGATTGTACTAATTCTTCATGTACCAATTTTATTTCAGATCTTGCGGCCATGAATATTAACCTTTGCAATTCTGGACCCACGCATAATGCAGAACATTTTCTTGGTCCCATTTTTTCCAGTCTTTCTTTTATTAAATGTAAACCAGCAACACCTATTACTTGGTCTGATTACCTCTTACAGATGTTTATAATCATTCTCCCATCTTCCTTTACGTCCTTACTCCCCTCGTGTATGACGTCTAAAAGAGATTGGAAAAAAAATTGACTCAATTGCTCTGAATAATCTTCTAAGCTTAAATGTTCCTACCTCTGACTCGCAGATTGACGTGGCTTCCAAAAACATTCATACCTCGCTTTCTGATGTTGTCGATTTGTGTCTTCCTTTGACTAATAAAAGACTGATTCACCATCGTCCTCCTGCTCCCTGGTTTAACGAGACCCTAAACATTGAAAAATCTAAATGTAAAGCGCTGGTGAAGAGACTATGCGCCAGATCTTAAAGAAGCCTACAAAAAATCCAAAAAAGTTTACCATAATTTATGTAATACTGCCAGGGCCACCTATGTTTCCAAGACCATCACTGACGCCACTAATTGTCCTAAAACACTTTTCGGCCTAGTAAAATACCTTGCAGGATCTGAAACCATAGTAAATCCTTTGCCTTTAAATAACAATCAGTGCGAAGATCTTGCCCTATTCTTTACGCGCAAAATTGAGAAAATACACCTGGAAATATCCAACTCTTCTCTGAGCCAACCCTTACAGCAACAATCGACTACCATGGCCTGTTTATCGCCGCCTCTTAATTTGGCTACTGCTTCTACGGACCTTTGTATCACCCCCCCTTTGAGATTTCAGGCCCCTTCTTAATTTGGGTTCACTTGGTACTATCCTAGACAAAGTTAAATCTGGTTCTCCTAATGACCCATTACCAATCTCCATTCTAAAACAACTTGACCCTTCTCACATGCATGTTATCCTAAAAGCTTTGAATTCTTCATTACTTGAGTCCAGAGTTCCTCCTTCTTGGAAACATTGAATGGTTGTCCCTTTGTTTAAAAAACCCACTGCAGACTCTGCGGTCCATGCTAACTATCGGCCAATTTCCCTTCTGTCTGTTTTTTCCAAAATTCTTGAAAGACACATCCATTCCCATCTCTCCGAGTTTATTGAGACTACGAAAATCCAACATCCTTCTCAATCTGGGTTTAGAGCAGGCTTCTCGACGGAGACCACTCTACTAGGAGTCACTGAGAGGCTATGCCTTCACCTGGATGCCGGGGAGACAGTCGCGCTCATACTATTAGATTTGAGCGCTGCGTTTGACACTATTTTCCATCCTATATTAATCAACACGCTGAGGTCCTTCGGTATCCGTGGCTCAGCCCTGGATTGGCTTGTCTCCTTCTTGGAAGATCGTACCTTTCAGGTATTTTCTGCTACAGACAGCTCTAATGTCCACTTGTCGCTCTTCGGGGTTCCCCAAGGTTCTGTACTAAGTCCTTTGCTTTTTAATTTATACGTCAGGCCTTTAGCGGACATTGCCGATCAAGTTGGTCTGACCCTCTTTACATATGCAGATGATTCTCAGATCATCTTTTCACTTTCCAGTTCTGATTCATTTTCGTCCTCTGGTCTTCAGATGGGTCTTCGACAAATTGCAATATGGATGAGCCAGAATTATCTGAAGCTAAATGGCAATAAAACCGAGGTCTTAATCCTGGGCAAAAAGAAAGGCCTTTGGGGTTCGTCTCACTGGCCTGATGAGATGGGTGCTCTTCCACGGCCAGTAGATCATGTCTGTAACTGGGCTCTTATATCGACGATTCCCTGACGATGCACCATCAAGCAGTCAAGGTCACAGCCACTTGTTTTACCATTCTAAAATGGCTTAGGAAGATCCTTTGGATGTTACCTAATGCCACCCACAAAACAGTAGTCCATGCACTTATCACCTCACGGCTGGACTACGGAAATGTCCTTTTTCTGGGTGCTAACAAGGCTGTGACCCGTAGATTGCAATTGGTTCAGAACTCAGCAGCTAGACTCCTTTGTAGAGTCCCCAGGTCTTCTCCCATCTCAGGCTACCTTCGAGATCTACACGGGCTCAGAGTTGAAAAACGGATAAAATTTAAAGCACTGAGTTACATGTTCAAGATTAAGTGGGGCTCAGCACCTGAATATGTGCACACTCTTGTCTGCCTCTTTGCAACCACTTGCCATCTTCACTCTGCCACTCTTGAAATATTTTCAGTGCCTAGGTTCAAACTTGCCAGAATAGGTGGAAAATCTTTTTCGTTTCTCGGTCCTACTCTTTGGAACTCCCTCCCTCTTACTATTCGCAAGGAATCCATCTACACCCATTTCCGTTGTTCCGTAAAAACTTGGTTATTTAATCAATAATCCTTTTCCTGTACTGTGGGCTGCATCCAGTTCCGTCCAGGCTCCGGGAAACCCTTTTTGGGTAGCTGTTGCGCTCTATAAATTGAATAAATAAATAAATAAACAGTAGCGGTCGGCATGGATCGTGAGTGGAGGGCCGGGTGCTGTGATGGGAGGAGGGGGTCGGGACGATCTGTGGATGTAAAAGAAAATGAAAAAACCGACCTGCCCCACACTCTCCCGCTCTCTCCCATGTCATCTCAGTCTCTCCTCTTCTCTCTGGGGCCGGAACAGAAAGCAGCCATGCTCCCTTCCCTAAGCCAATCACAACGCTGCAATAAAGCATTTTGATTGGTCTGATCGCCATGAATTGGCGCTCAGCCAGGGTATGGCGTCTGGGCATGTTCTACATGCAGGCTGTAAAGCAGCCGGCATTGAGAACATGCGTAGTGCACATGACTATCTGACCGGCCCGATAGGGCCAGCCAAACTGTCATGTGCACTCTAGAACACTCCCTCCTGCTCTGAGGTCTGAGGGCAGTGCAGCCCCGCCTGCCCTGCAAAACTGTGCAGCTGTAACAAATACAATGATGATAATATCGAGTTATTATCTTTCTTTGTATTTGTTCTTTCTTTCACTGCTTTGCAGCAGTGGGGCAACGCTCCTCCACCTTAGAGGAGGAGCCGCCACTGTATATAACGAAGAACAACTTCGAATGGACTATCGCATCAGGAGCATTCTTTGCGCCTACATGAACTTTCATGAAAGAATCCAGGTGAACGTCGGTCCTGGTAGTTGGCACATCTCCTTAGTATATCTAGTTAAAAATCACAAAAAGGTTGGTCGGTGGTGTGCAAAGACTTATAATGATGTCAATTATAATACCATCACTTGCATTTTCACATGCGCTAATGAGGGGTACAACAATATTTAGTCCTAGAGATGAATTGTCAGCGTGTTGACCCTTTAAGGGTTATTTAGATATTAAAGAACTCTTGGGAGGTAGGTAGACCTGTATAGAAGCCCTTCAAGGAAATGGAAAGCTATGTCAGGACATTTCATATTCATACCATTGAAATTTAGTTATGTGCAGGCCTCGGAAGCAGGTACATTAATTTAGACTCTTGTCATTAGTAAAACCTGTATTCTGCGAACAAATTAAAGATATCCACAGCCGGTACATTTACTCACCAGGATATATTTCACAAAACGCCAGAGTCCCCGGAAATCCCGTAGGCTGGAGCAGTGTCAGTCAAATGTAGGTGAACTGTGACACTGCCCCTGGCCTGCACTAATTAAATGACTACACCATATGCATAGTGCAGATTTCATGATTGGATATTGCAACCACAATTATTCAAGCCCAACTTTGAAGTACAGGCAATTTCCCCTTTAAACTTACAGCAGCCCTGCTGGGAAGTGAAGTTAGCTTGCACCTATGGCGCTCAGTGTGATCACACCTATTGAGGAGCGCAAAGGAAGGGGGGGAATGCCTTAACCATATTATCCTTGGCCTCTGACGCTCCTGGCAAGTAATATAAATGTTCAGTTATGCAGGTAGCTCTTCATCCCAGCTTGTTTCTGAGCACCTCAGAGACCCCATTCTCAAAGTTGCAGGTTAACTTACATGTGCAAATGGCTTAATAAATTTGTTCAAAATAGTCACAAAATATGACCTTGCACTGGTAAATCAATTTATTCGCGTGATATCTCTCCACAATGGCATAACATTCTGCATGAGTAAATCCTGTGATAGGACAGGAATTAGGCGTTTAAGGGCAGAGAAGACCAGGAATGTTTTTAACTGAAAAAATGTGCCAATATTGATAAACTTTGTTCTTCTAACCCCCTTTCCCACTGATGAAACAGTAAGGGACTAACTTGTAAAGCACAAGTGAAAATCCCTGTAAAGGTGGGAATAGACCTGGAATATCCCTAAATTGTAGGTGGGAAAATATATTGTCTCGGTGAAGAAATAAGGATAACAAAAAGTGTATTTGCAAATAAAAAGCTGATCGTTATAACAAAGCCTGACTAATTTTGTGTCAGTACATTTTATTTCCATGAGTGCCTATATTTCCATTCCCTGGTCCCAGTTGTAATCTGACCCAGATATTAGTGGAGCTCTTAAAATTATCTCTGCTGGGGGGAAATGATAACAAATGAAGAAGCAATATTTAAGAACAGCTCTTGCGGTTTCTGGGTGTACTTGATATGCATTCAAAAGTGAATGCAATTCGTTTAAACAAACAGCTTTCTCAAGAAAATCTGTCAGTGCTTGGGTCATTGGGGGAGGGGAAATTGGCGAAACGTGGGCTGCCCTGGCCGTGAAATGATAAAGCTACGGCGTCGCTGTTACCCAAAATAGATCCAGCTAAGTACAGCAGGGTAGAGAGCAGTTTCCTACATGATTATAAAGTCGAACGTCTTTTCTTTCGTAACATGGTCAACAGAAACCCCGAGCTGTGAAAGCTGGGGATGAAACGCAATGCATTGCGGAGGTTTATGTTTTTACAAGTATTTGCCATCATAAAAAAAGGACCGCGTCATATTTTTCACTCCATAATATATGTGATTGCTCATGTGAATAAGGTGACTCTTATTCAATAGAAAATAATGCATACATCTTCGAAAGTTCCTAATGCCACAAAGTGGTATGTTTAGTAAATTATTCAGAAGGTGGAGTTTTACAAAAGTATGGATTAAAAAAAATGTTCATTTAATACCTAATTATGGTTTCCAAATGAAAGTACGACGTTTGCAAGTGTACTTTTTCTGGTATGTCAGCAAAGGCCTAAAACTCGACATGTGTGAATTTTCAACCAAAATATAGTGATACAAAGCGTGAATACAATTAAATAATCAAAGCATGAACATTCTCATATTCTGGACGTGGCGGCAAATATCTGACACTGTGTATTATGTGATCAATTGGAGTCAAACACTCCATCAATTCCACTTTTTTTAAATTAATATCTGGAACGACATGACCGCCACCATCTTAGCCATTATATTTGAAAGACTTCAAAAGTACCAATTTAAATCCATATTTTTCATAGCGTTATACAGCGCCCGTTAAAAGCTAACTTAAATGAATTTTGCTTCCATTTAAATACCTTCCATTCATTCGAATTAACATCTCTATCCGTTATGCTTTTTATGAATAATGAATAGATGTTGACTTGGTGCAAGTCATTGATATGTAGTTGAATGTTTTTGTTTCTGAGGCTACTATTCATTTTTAATTTGACTATTATAACAAAAGTACATGCAGTGTATATGTAGGTACGTTATACTGTGTGTCAGGGGTAATATTGATGTTGAACAAAGTCCAAATAACACTCTGTTCTGCTTTGGATATGAATTTACAATAACTTGGAGTTACCTTTCTCGTTTTGTGTGAGACGGTTTGATCAAACTCTGCGACTTATATTTGTTTCTTTTACATATAAGCTATGCGTTATATCTTTTGTGTTGCTATTGTCTTTCACGTGGTATTTTCCCAATACATAGTTTGTACTTTCATCGTTCTGATCCATACGACCATGAGAGGTGTGGCTCACTAGGTAGAGGCGGCAGACCCGTAAGCAGAGAATCTGCCAGGGACCAGGGTTCAATTCCTGACGCGGCAGGGTCGTGGACCAGGGTCAAAACGGACTCGATAATTCTTGCCTCGGTACCTACTCTAACCAGGAACACACTCGGCAACTCTGGGCATTAAGCTTGCCTCATCTCTACAATGGCCCCCCACAGACGCCGGGGATGCCTGGTTTCACCTTGGAGATACCCAGAAAGGGACCATCTCACAGGGATAGCCAGGATGGATTCCCCAGCGGTCTACAGTGCCGGGACGCCCCGTTGCTGGGGTAGCTGTGCGCTTTACAAGTCTACAACATTTATATTTACATGATAGACAATACTGTTAGAAATAGGGGTCTCTAGTTGGCGAAGGTAGGTGAAGTTTTCCAAATAGGGACCCTTGCTTCTAGTAAGGGAAGGGGGATACACACTTTAGATAACCCCTGTGTAGCTTGGCACGAGCAGACAGACTTATCCCAAAGGCAATGTGTAAAGAATTTGTGCTCAAAACAGACAGTAATTTAGTGACAACAACACAAATTAACACCACATCAGTTTAGAAAAATAAAGTATCTTTATCTAAACTCAACAAGACCAAAACGACAAAATCCAACATACATGTAATAAGAATATGACTTTTGAAAGGTTTCAAGCAACTGGGTCCATAGAAAACTATGGATGTGGGATTCTACACAAACTATCTGTAGATGCGTCAAAATTCACAAGGCTAAACAGCCACAGAGATGGTAAGCGCTGACAAACAAAGAGATGCATCAGATCCTGAGACCTTGGGGAGGCGCTGCAACAGTTCTGCTGCACACAGAAGAGGTGATGTATTGAATCCTGTCTGTAGGGGGGAGTGATGTGTCCACTCTAAGATGGTTCTGGTCCGCCATGATGCGTCGGGAAAACTTGCCGCACAGGTGCGATGTGTGGTAATCCGAGATGCTTCAGCGATTGATGCGGCAAGCAGCACTGCATCGGTTTCTTCAGCCTCAATCTCTCGATGCATCGGTTTTTGCAGCCACGACTGGCACTGCATCAGCTCTGCAGTGGCGCGGCGATGCTTGGAGATTCTTCTCGCACGGCGGTGCTGCATCGGGAAAAACAGCAGCCAATAGAGCGATGGGTTGATTTCTTCAGTTCTTTGGGTTTCTTCCAGCTACCAACAGCAGGAACAACCTCCAGAGGCCCACAACTTGAATAGGCACCTACCGGCAGGTCAGAACTCTCAGCAGCAAAGTTCAAGGGAGCTGGCGGTGAAGACGGTGTCCCTGAGAATTCAGAACAGGAGGCCAGTACACACAGGCCTTTGGAGATCTTCTTCAAGCAGGTTCTAAGCAAAGTTTCAGTCTTTGTCCCCCTCCGTGGCAGAAACAGCAATGGCAGGCCAACCCCACACAGAACACAACAAAGGTGCAGTGCTCCTCCTCACAGCTCTTCAGCTCTTGTCCAGACATGATCTAAAGTTCTGGAGTTTAAGGTCTACTACTTATACCCCATTTTGTCTTCGTTCTCTTTGTGCAAAGGTCCCTGAGCCCAGTCCAAACCAATTCTGTCATCACCGGTGCAGTATGACCACAGGGGGTGTAGACAGTATTGTGCAAGGGAGACAGGTCCACTACTCTAAATGCAGCCAAGCCCTATTCAGCTCAACTCTGAGTCATCCAGCAAGGACCAGGCACACCTCAGCCCCCCAGTGGCTGTCTGCAGTGAATGCACATCCCCAACCCCTGTCAATCCAAAACCAGACAGTTTACCCACAAACAGGCAGAGGCACACAGAATGGTTAAACAAGAAAATGCCTACTTTCTAAAAGTGGAATTTTCAAACACACATTTTAAAAACCATCTTTACTAAAAGATGTGTTATTAAATTCTGAGTTCAGAGAGCCTTAACTTTATTTCTCTATCTTGTCCCAATGGGAAGTTATACGTGTAAGATGTTACAGAGTATTTCCCATTCTATCCTATGGGGCAGATAGCCTTTCAATAGTGAAAAACGAAATTCGCAGTATTTCACTATCAGGACATGTCACACACACCAATACATGTCCTATCTTTCACATACACTGCACCCTGCTCATGGAGGTACCTTGGGCCTACTATGGGGGTGCCTTACATGTAAGAAAAGAGAAGGTTAAGGCCTGGCAAGTGGGTGCACTTACCAGGTCGACATGGCAGTTCAGAACTGTGCACAGACACTGCAGTGGCAGGTCTGAGATACCTTTTCTGGGCTACTCATGTGGGTGGCACAATCAGTGCCACCCACAGTAGCAGTAGCAGTTGATTTACAGTCCCTGGCACACTCAGTGCACTTTACTAGAGACTTAACAGTAAACAAAATATGCCAATCATGAAGAACCAATTGTAATCACAATTGACACAGGAAGCACTTGCACTAGAAAACTGATCTGGAGTGGCAAAGTGCCCAAAGCAAAAACGACATCCAGCACAGTACCGAAAATACTGGAGGTAAAGGCAAAAAGTCAGGGGACACCAGGCCAAAGATGCCAAGTCTAACAATTACCTATTGGTTTTTGCTCTACTGTGTTGGTGTTATTGTGCACAGATGTCTCAGTTAGATAGGTGAGATTTAAAGCAAGGCCTCAGGTCAAGTCACTCATTTTGAAGACATAACAGGTTAGAACATCTCATTAGACAACTTTCAGTCAATCAATCAAACAGAACTTGTAGAAGCATGGCCTATCACTCATGAGGGTAACCAGGAGCTGTGCTGCGGGTATTAGTTGAAGAGTCAGGTCTTGAGTCCCTTCCTGAAGTCCATCTGTGACGTACTGAGGTGGAGAGGAAGGGTGTTCCAGGACTTGGTGGCGAGGTGGGAGAAGGAGTGTCCTTTGAGCTATTGATTTGCGAGGAAACCACTGGCAAAATAGGAATGGAAAATAAATGAAAGACATACAACCTGATTTTGAAGAGGTCAATAATGAAAATTACTTATTTCAGCCCACCCCTCCGATGTTACCTATTTAGTGCATCCTGGATGGCAGACATGCTGCAGATGGAAACACCTATGGCCTCTTCCATTAGAGTCCTGAGTTAACTCTGCCAGAAATGCTGTCCGAAGTGCCGACAAACCTATAGTGATAGATCTGTCACCATGTCTGACCAAGTTAACTCCATGAAAAATTACTGCAGAGGTGGTGGTGGATTTCCCGGAAAACGTACGTGTAATGCACATACCATGGTTTAAAACAACCCCTGCATGTGAGAAAGGCTAACAGACTAAAACAAAATGGGAAATTCCCCTTTTTTGGATGCATTTGACTGCTCACATTTACTGGTGGCCATAATTGACAGACATTGGTGGATTATGTGCAAAAATGTTTCTCCACAAAGGTTGCTCATCCCATCATGAATTGAGCCTCAATCTCATTATAAGCTTGGGTGGCTGCTGGTTGTGTGGCCACATTCCCAACCTTACAGAGATCAAGAAGTGCTCAAAGAAGCTGAAATCACAGCTGCATGCCTCACTCTTGCCCCAAGTCTAAGTGATTGCTGATCATGTGAATGACCTGTCTTTTGACATACATAGAACCAATTTAGGAGTCATCAAAGGAGTTAGAATCTTGTCATTCAGCATCACTTTTAGCTTTGGATTCAATAGCTGATGGTGAAGGCATCAGCATGCCCCCTCTGCTATGTGCCTGAGCTGGTTAGAGGGCTGCAACACATTTTCATCTCAATGCATGGTCAAAGGAGTTAGAGTCTCACACCACTGCATTACGATTAAACTTTGAGGCCTGCCATTGCTTTGACCAGTTCACCCACTGCAAGGCACCTAGCAAATCAGAAGACTCTCCACTCCATTTTTAACAATATATCTTGTAGGACAGAGCAGGCCTCAAGCAACAGAGCAGTCGCTGGGGGATCAAGGCAGGCCTTATCCAGCAGGGCAGTTCTCTGGGGAACAAGGCACTCAGGAGGTAACGTTTTTTACCTGGTGACAGCCTTTGAAGTGAGGGGTTTTCCTATACCATCCACCCATTGGGTTCTGGAAAGTTCTTCCCCTCTGTTTCACTATCTTTAATCAACACATCAGTAAGCATGGGGTGTATCCATCATTCCACACATCTTAGACCCGTACATATAGCTTCATTTTACATAGCCCCCCGCCTGTGGGCCTAATGTCCCGCGTGTGCGGAGCTGAACTACTCCTGCACAACTTTAAATACCTGTGTCACACACATAATGAATTGTACCTTATTTCTCATTACCAATGCCAACCAGCGCCATTTCGTCACGCTGGAGATCCATCAGCATCTGCCTCTATGCTGTCAAGTCATCCTTCAAGCACTCTGCCACTGTCCAATCAGACATATCTCGTTCCCACTTCCGTACCTGGGAAGATGTGCTCCCATCCACTTGACTGCGATCTGCCGTTTAGCTAGTACAAGCCCAGCATCAGAAATTTGCTGCTAAGCTTTTTCCCCGATGGGGCAGGGATCAGACCCAGCAGTACCTCCCGCGGGCCATATGGGACTGCCCATCCCTTTGATTTATTCAAATTTAGTAAGAATTCCCCCCCAATAGGACACCATCAGGGAGCAACTCCACACCATATGTGCAAAGTCTACAGCCAGAGCGACACATAGTGGACACCTGTCAGATTGAGATGGGTAAATGATGTGTAGGGTCTGGGGCGAGAGGTTCACCTGGTGTGTGTAATTATATTGTATGAGCTTAAATCATGAATTAGGGCTCATGATACAAACCCCCAAATGTACCTTGTCTCTGTCCCATGTAGGAAGGACCTCACCCTGCACCTCCCCCCACTTTCCATGTTTCCTAGAGACGATCCTCGGCAGATCCTCACAGAACGCTCAGTATACATGTGATATTAATCTACGACCTCCGGACATTTCTAATAATCTGGTCAGCGTCTGTGAGGGTAGAGGCTCTTCTGGAAATCAAGGCCAAATCTCATGAGCTGTAGCCGATATCTTGGCGTACTGTGAGTACTGCCCTGGCCCTAATGTGAACTAATCCATCGCGCCTTCATGCGTGATGAACTGGCCACCGAGATATAGATCACCCAGGACGTCGCAGCCACCGTCCTGCCACTTCTGTACGGACATCACCTCTCTAATGGCTGCAAATGGTTTCAATGCCCAGATCAGCATATCGTGTGTGTAAGGCGCACAACGGAGCACCCTCTTAACCATCTGCTCCCAAATCCGGCTTACCTGCTGTACCGGGAACGGGCTTGTCGGTGGTACTCATCTACCGCAGATAAGCAGCTCAGAAAGCATGCAGTCCCCATGAGTGCCTTTCAAGGGTCCCTTCTCCTAATTATCCCTCTCATCCAGCCAGTGGACTGCATGTTGGAGGTGGGCCGCAAAGTAATAAAGTTCCAAATTGGGAAGTTCAATGTCTCACCATGCCCAAGTCTGCTTCAGCATGGCAAGACCTATCCGCTTCCTTTTAGTGGCCCACAGGAGGTCCTTGATCAAACTATCCAACTCTTTAAATGGGGATTTCATATAATGTATCCGGCAGAATATGTAAATACAACAGCAGCACCACCATCTTAACTAGTGAGGCCATGCCCATCAGCGAGAGGGGGAGGTCTCTCCAGAACCATATCAACGCACGTAGGACCTTCAGTACTCTGCCTATATTAAGATCCAAGAAGTTTTGTTTCTCAAATGCAATCCTGATACACAACTATTGTATCCCTTCATTACCCCACGTAAGTCCAACCAATGGAAGCATACACGGGTTTGTCACAGACAGGCCACCCAATGGTAATATATGTGATTTCTAAGGATTCCCCCTTTGCCCTGACACTTCACCAAAGTCCTCCAAAGCTCCCAGCATCAACGGGACCAACTCCTCTGGGTTGTGCAAGTACTCAAGGGCGTCAGCTGCATATAGAGACAACACTTGCATGGTGACACCCACCTGAATCCCCGAGGGCCCCAGCCTACAGCCCAGCAGTGCTGCCAGAGGTTACACTGCTAGGGTGAACAACAGTGGTGATAAGGGGCAGCCCTGCCTGGTACCACAATGCAGATGAAATCTTATAGACAGTCCAGTCCGAACCCTAGTGCTTGGTTCAGCATATAGCAGTCTAATCCATGAGATATACTTGGGTCCAAGACTCACCTTCATCAGGACGTGGCAAAGGTATTCCCATGTGACCGAATCGAATGCTTGTTCGATATATAGGAATGCCAATGTATATGAACACTTGCGCAAGCTCGGAGTGTGGATAACATGGAACAGCCTGTACAGATTAATCAAGGTGCTTCTCTGAGGGATGAAGCTGCACTGATCGTCAAGTATCAGGGTTGGCAAATAAGGGAACAATCGGTCAATCGTCCACTCAGTATTTTGACATCTACATTCAGTATTGAGAGTAGTCTATCGGAGGACACCTTCGCCAGATCCTTGCCCGATTTCAGCACTAGCACTATGAGGGCCTCACGCATGGTGTCCAGAAGATGTCTAAGTTGAAGTGCCTCCTTGTACACCTTCGGTAGTCTATCAACCATCACATCTGTATATTTATGATAAAATTCAGCTAGTGGGCCATCGCCTCCCGGAGTTTTCACTGATTTCTGGGGAATCACTCTTTCCTCTGCATCCAACTGAGGGATGTCTACATCTGCCAGGAAGGCCATCATACAGTCGTCCGGCTCCCTCCTACGCTCCGTATACACTCCCTATAGGTGTGCCCAGAACAGCCCATTAATAGCCAACAGGGAGTTTCCAAAATTGCTGTTCCTATCTCACAACACACAAAAAAAAATATATATATATATATATATATCTCGACTCCCTGGACTCCTACAGTCTCACCAGAAGCACCAACATGGATCCTGCTCTGTCCCCCTCCGCATCCAGTCTTTTTCGGCATGCCATATAAGTGTGCTTTCCCAGCCTGGGCCAGTCATCTAATATTTTGCTACAGGTGCGCCACCATTCCTCGAGTCACTGGGGTCGGCTGGGGAGTGCTCGTTCTATGTTGAGTAGTCGGGATTTCCCATTGGCCAGGTCTCCGACTAGCTGTTGGCGCACACCATACATGGTTTTCAGACAGACACCTCTGAGCACTACCTTCATTGCATCCTAATCAAGGGATCTGCGGCTCAAGCTGCTACAATTCTCTTGGAAGTAATGGGTAATCTCAACCCGTAATGTAGCTGCATACAGTGGGTCTGTCAAGCCCTCAGCGCACAATCACTACAACGGCACTGCTGGTCAAGTGCATCTCCTTGCCAGGCACACCAGTAGTGGGGAGTGGTCTGATATATACTGTGCCAGATAGGACACCTCCTGGATATATTATGCCAGCCCAGGGGTGGCAAGACAATAGTCCAGCCGGCTATAAGTTACCATAACGGGGGTATATTCTTCCCCTCTGTTATCAAGGTTTCAAGAAGTCTGGGGTGATAAAAGACAGGGCAGGCCTGTTGTCAGATTCTTTTGTGTGTGTGTGTGTGAGGCAAAGTCATTTGAAGTTCAAGTGGGGCTGGGAACAGCTTCACCTATTTGACTTAGGCCTTTCTGCAGGGTCATCCCCAAACATTTTGCCTCCTGTTTTCTGAACCCGTTTTTGTTAATTTTCTCGGTCTCTGCACACTTTACCACTGCTAACTAGTACTAAAACGCTTGTGCTCTCTCCTTTCAACATGATAGAATTGGCTTGTACATATTTGGCACATTTAATTTACTTGTACAACCCTAGTAAAGTGGTGCTACATGTACCCAGGGCCTGTATATTAAATGCTACTAGTTGGCCTGCTTCTCTGATCGCGCCAGCCACTTAAGTAGCCTTTTAAACATGTCTCAGACCTGGCATTGTAGTTGGTGTGCAGTT
Source organism: Triturus cristatus (assembly GCF_964204655.1). NCBI lineage: Eukaryota > Metazoa > Chordata > Amphibia > Caudata > Salamandridae > Triturus > Triturus cristatus. The sequence continues at coordinate 947,143,051 of NC_140582.1, forward strand.
TTAAACTGCAATTTCGACCTATAAAGATAAACCTTTTGCCAAGACTAAACCTTCCTTTTTAGTACATATAAGTCACCCCTAGGGTAGGCCCTAAACAGCCCACAGTGATGGGTGCGGTGCATTTAAAAAGTTGGACATGTACTTTTTAGTTTAGCATGTCTTGGTGGTGAAAAACTCTTACATTCGTTTTTCACTACTGCAAGGAATACCTCTTCCATAGGATGACATTGGGTTCCCTTATTACGTTTAATAAGTGGTAACTTCAGTTGGGAGCAGACAGGGTGTTGAGTTTGCTGACAAAATAATGTGAATTTAAAACCCTCCTTAATGGTAAAGATGGATTTTAAGTCACAATTCTAAAATGCCACTTTTATAAAGTTAAAGACACAGAAATGATGGACAGAATGTGGAACAAATCAAACATTCACCCCCCAGTCAAGAGATCTGAGTTAAATCCATTGTTCTTTTGATCCCCATACCTCCCCAGTTTAGACCCAGTCATACGCAAATCAGTCTTGCAATTCAGTCTTGAGCCTGCTCCTCATGGGAACAGTCCAGCCTGAACTGGCAAGCCAGGTCTTCCCTGGACCAGAAACAAGCATCATGGGACTGGTTTCGGTGTATCACCCCTCATGAGCCAGGATAGCTTGAATCCAGGGGCACAGGGATTCCAGGACCCACATCTGGGCATACCCAGCGCACTTAGGGCGAGAAAGCAAACGGCACACATATGATGGACAGAATGTGGAACAAATCAAACATTCACCCCTAGTTAAGAGATCTGGTAAAATCTATGGTTCTTTTGCACACCATGCCACCCTAGGCCTGGCAGTTCAGGCTGGACTGTTCCCATGGGGGAACAAGATCAAGATTGATTTGCATAAGGCTGGGTCTAAACTAGAATGGCGTGGCATGTAAAAAATTAATGGCTTTAATCCAGATCTGTGACTGGTGATGAATGTTTGATTTGTTCAGCATTCCGTCCATCATCTGCTCTTTTTGCACTTTTAGAAAGTTGGTATTTTTTTGCCCCAAATGTTTGGCTCCTGAAGCCTGTACCCTGGGTCACATGACTAGGTGTCGCTGGCAGTTGGTGTTTGTGTATTTCTCCCAGACAGTGAGTGTTCGAAAAGGCCCTTTTTGCAGGGATATCCCCAAACCTTTTGCTTCTTCCTCCTTTGTTTTTCCTGACCTGTGGTTGTTGGCAATAGGACTCTGGGCACTTTACCACTGCTGATCAGTACTAAAGTGCATATGCTCTCCCTGTAAATTGTAATTGTGATTCGTTGTCCATGATTGGCATATTTGTTTTACCAGTAGGTCCCTAGTAAAGGGCACTGTGTGTGACAGGGCTGGTGATTCAAATGCTACTAGTAGGCCCAGGGCCGGACTGGCTGTAGCGAGAACCGGGCAATCCCCGGTGGGCTGCACGGGTAGGGGCTGGTTTTGGGCCCCTGGGGGCCATTTGTGTTACAGGACCGTTTTTGCAGCATACCTGCAAATTCGGCCCTGTAACAAAATCTGCTGAAAACCGGCCCTGGCAAAGAGCTCGGCTGCACCCCCAAGCCCCCGGAGTGGGGCCAGCCGAAAACTTTGTGAGGGCCGGTTTTGGTTCCCAATCCGGCCCTTAGTGGGCCTGCAGCACTGATTGTGCCACCCACAGGTGTAGCCCTAAAATGGTGTCTCAGGCCTGCCATTGCAGTGCCTGTGGGCAGTTGCTAACTGCCATGTTGTCCTGGCCAGTGTACACACTTGCCAAGCCTGACCCTTCCCTTTCCTTACACATTAGGGAACCTTTGCCATTGCAAACTAGATATCCCTGGATAACGCTCTGGAGAAGAATCCTGGACCTTCGATGTTCCACTACCTTTGGAAGACTGAAGAATCTCCCTTGGAGTCAAGGAGTGACTCCCCTGCTTGTCAGGCACCAAAACTTTGAATCAACGGGCGCAAACTTTCCCGCTCCCGCCGGAATCCGAAGTCCCTGCAGCCCTGGAAGTGGATTTCCTGACTTCTCCAAGGCCATCGTGAGTCCCCAGTGACGCTGAGGCAAGTGGACCCCACGAGTGATGAGGAACTGCAATACCTGGGTACCCGCCACTATTTTCGAGTGCAAGCCCTTCACGACATTCTATGAACTTGTGCTTTGGACCACGTATATTCCAAGCCTCCAACAGAATTTCCTCCGAAGATCAGAGGCCTACCTCATCCTGAGTGACCGTGGGCTCCTGGTGAGTGAATCCTCCCAAGGCATCTTTGCAATCCCTTGCCGGTTGGCTTGTGGGTCCCGAGAAGACTTTTCTTCAGAACCAAAGGGTTACCCTGGTTGCTCCAGGCCTGCCCTGACTTACCCTCGCTGGGTGAGTCCCTCAGACCTTGTTGGTTTGCACCGCTGACTTTCTTCACTTTCCACGAGACTTGCTGTTGCCAAGGCTTGTTGGCTCCAATCCGGTTGCCGACACCTCAGTAAGCTTCAGACGTTATGGGACATGCCGAATCCAGCTCCTGGTCATCGTCGACGCCTCCTGGACCTCGTGGCTGAAGAGTCAAGACACCCATGATCACCTGAAATTACCAGACGACTGTGGGCATCCAGCTTCCTTGCCCCGGGTCACTGCCAAGTGACTTTGAACACTGTCCCTTCTGCTTTCATGTCCTCTTTCTTCTGAATCCAGCCTTGGATTCCCCCGGACACTTCTCCTGTCTTCACAAGCAGCAAGTCTTCTTTGGCTCCCATTGAAAACGATGCCGCGACCCGACACCAAAAGACACCTATGCACCCGGCTTCCCTGGGTGAGGTAACTCCAGCACTATGGTGCTCCTGTGGGTGCTGGCTCTAGAACTACTTACCCTGTAAGTGACTTGCTTGTAGACTCTCCCGAAGTATCCTAAAACTTTAATATTCCAACCGCGACTTGCTCCATTGAAGTCTATTGGGATTCGCGGCTGTGTTCTCACACTGCATGCGTCTCCCGTGCGTCCTTTACTTACCTGCCTTGGGTGGATTAGTGAGGCCCCAGCGCTTCTACAGGCCCTAGGCCTTGTCCCCTTGCAAGTCGCTCTTCCTAAGTCTCTTTTTAAGTATATGGTCCGGTACGCCCCTAGGGCCCCAGCCATATTTGTGCTTAACTTGTTGTGAAATGTTGATTTGTGGATATGTCCTTGACTTCTAATCTCATAAAGAGATTAGTAGAGTGTGTTAGAAATAAATACATATATATTTTATATATATACCTGTGTGGTGTTCTTTCATTTAGTGATTCAAGAGATTATAAGTTAAAACAAGCTGCTTTACATTCCTCTAAAGACTTAGCCTGAAGGCTGCTCTCCACAGCTACCACTAGGATAGCTTTCTTTAAAAGGTTGTCTTAAACCTATCTAGCATAAGAGTCGAATTGTACTGGTGCAAGGTGGTCACTTTAACTAGTGACCAGTATATACCAGGCCAACTTCTCACAAGGGGGTTGTGTTGGAAATGGCCCTTTTTGCAGGGTTATCCCCAAACTTTTTGCTTCTTCCTCCTTTGTTTTTCCTGACCTGTGGTTGTTGGCAATAGGACTCTGGGCACTTTACCACTGCTGATCAGTACTAAAGTGCATATGCTCTCCCTGTAAATTGTAATTGTGATTCGTTGTCCATGATTGGCATATTTGTTTTACCAGTAGGTCCCTAGTAAAGTGCACTGAGTGTGCCAGGGCTGGTGATTCAAATGCTACTAGTGGGCCCAGGGCCGGACTGGCTGTAGCGAGAACCGGGCAATCCCCCGGTGGGCTGCAAGGGTGGGGGCCGGTTTTGGGCCCCTGGGGGCCATTTGTGTTACAGGACCGTTTTTGCAGCATACCTGCAAAATCGGCCCTGTAACAAAATCTGCCGAAAACCGGCCCTGGCAAAGAGCTCGGCTGCACCCCCAAGCCCCCGGAGTGGGGCCAGCCGAAAACTTTGTGAGGGCCGGTTTTGGTTCCCAGTCCGGCCCTCAGTGGGCCTGCAGCACTGATTGTGCCACCCACAGGTGTAGTCCTAAAATGGTGTCTCAGGCCTGCCATTGCAGTGCCTGTGGGCAGTTGCTAACTGCCATGTTGTCCTGGCCAGTGTACACACTTGCCAAGCCTGACCCTTCCCTTTCCTTACACATTGGACACCCCTGTGGTAGGCCCAAGGTACCGCCCTGCGCAGGGTGCAGTGTATGTGAAAGGTAGGACATGTACTAGTGTGGGTGACATGTCCTGATAGTGAAATACAGCCAATTTCATTTTTCACTATTGAGAGGCTATCCTGCCCATCAGTTAGAATGGGGAATGCTGTGTATCATATTTACCTGCATATCTTCCCATGGCGGCAAGATAGACATATGGAGTCTGGTATCCCTGAACTCAGAATTTGATAACGCATCTTTTAGGAAAGATGGTTTTTAAATTCCGTGTTTGCAAAAAGCACTTTTAGAAAGTGGCTATTTTCCTGTTCAACCTTTCTGTGTGCCTCTGCCTGTTTGTGTATTGACTGTCTGGTTTGTGAGTGACAGGAGCTAGGGGTGGCTCGAGGAGGGAGGGTGACTCAGCACTAGGCTGAATAGACCTATCTGCACCTAGAGTGGTGGGAGGAGTTGCACTTGGGCCTGAATTGGGCTGTGCCTGCCTTTCACAGTGCTGACTCCACCTCCTGTGGTGTGTCTGATGGCCCTGGCCTCCCCTCACAAAGGAAGAAGACATGCCCTGGCAGAGGACACCTAGAACTGGTTTGGACTGGGTCCTGGCCCCCTCACACATGTAAGAACAAAGACTTTTGGGGTGGAAATATAAGACCTGAAACCCCAGTACAATTAGACTACTTTTGCCAACAAGTGGAATCCCTGCCAAAGAAGATCATCTGAAGAGACTGGTAAGGAAGACTGCCCTTGCTGTGTGTTCTGGGGCTGACCTACAGTTTGCTGTTACTACTAAAGAAGGGGACAGGGGACTTTGCTGTGTGCTGTGTTCCCCCCATCTGCTTGAAGGAAGGACTTTGATGTGTGCTGTGTTCAGGAATAAGTGTCTCCAAGGGCCTGAGATGAGCTGGCCTCCTGTTGAAACTCAGGAACAAAAAGTTTATTAAGGATCTCTAAGGACTCGCTCTGTCTCGTGCAGTCTGCCTGACTGACACGGTAAATTGGTTCCCCAGATGCCAAGAACGAGGGCCAAAAGGGGGTGGTGATGGACGGAGCATCAGAACCAATCAAACACTCACACCCAGTCAACAGATCTGGGTTTGATCCATCACCGTTCTTTAGCCCACTCTGCCACCCCAGTTCAGACATGGCCATATGCAAATCAGTCTGACCCTGTGCCTCATGGGAACAGTCCAGCCCGAATTGCCAAGCCATGCCTTCCCTGGACCGGAAAAAAGCTTCCTAGGACCGGTTTCTGGCATTTCAGCCGTCTTCAGCCAGGCTTGCTTGAATCCAGTGGCAAAGTGAGCAAGGGACTCACGTCTGAGCATACCCTGCCAACTTATGGCGAACAAAGCGGTACAAAAGGGGGTGGTGATGGACGGAGCATCAGAACCAATCAAACACTCACACCCAGTCAACAGATCTGGGTTTGATCCATCACCGTTCTTTAGCCCACTCTGCCACCCCAGTTCAGACATGGCCATATGCAAATCAGTCTGACCCTGTGCCTCATGGGAACAGTCCAGCCCGAATTGCCAAGCCATGCCTTCCCTGGACCGGAAAAAAGCTTCCTAGGACCGGTTTCTGGCATTTCAGCCGTCTTCAGCCAGGCTTGCTTGAATCCAGTGGCAAAGTGAGCAAGGGACTCACGTCTGAGCATACCCTGCCAACTTATGGCGAACAAAGCGGTACAAAAGGGGGTGGTGATGGACGGAGCATCAGAACCAATCAAACACTCACACCCAGTCAACAGATCTGGGTTTGATCCATCACCGTTCTTTAGCCCACTCTGCCACCCCAGTTCAGACATGGCCATATGCAAATCAGTCTGACCCTGTGCCTCATGGGAACAGTCCAGCCCGAATTGCCAAGCCATGCCTTCCCTGGACCGGAAAAAAGCTTCCTAGGACCGGTTTCTGGCATTTCAGCCGTCTTCAGCCAGGCTTGCTTGAATCCAGTGGCAAAGTGAGCAAGGGACTCACGTCTGAGCATACCCTGCCAACTTATGGCGAACAAAGCGGTACAAAAGGGGGTGGTGATGGACGGAGCATCAGAACCAATCAAACACTCACACCCAGTCAACAGATCTGGGTTTGATCCATCACCGTTCTTTAGCCCACTCTGCCACCCCAGTTCAGACATGGCCATATGCAAATCAGTCTGACCCTGTGCCTCATGGGAACAGTCCAGCCCGAATTGCCAAGCCATGCCTTCCCTGGACCGGAAAAAAGCTTCCTAGGACCGGTTTCTGGCATTTCAGCCGTCTTCAGCCAGGCTTGCTTGAATCCAGTGGCAAAGTGAGCAAGGGACTCACGTCTGAGCATACCCTGCCAACTTATGGCGAACAAAGCGGTACAAAAGGGGGTGGTGATGGACGGAGCATCAGAACCAATCAAACACTCACACCCAGTCAACAGATCTGGGTTTGATCCATCACCGTTCTTTAGCCCACTCTGCCACCCCAGTTCAGACATGGCCATATGCAAATCAGTCTGACCCTGTGCCTCATGGGAACAGTCCAGCCCGAATTGCCAAGCCATGCCTTCCCTGGACCGGAAAAAAGCTTCCTAGGACCGGTTTCTGGCATTTCAGCCGTCTTCAGCCAGGCTTGCTTGAATCCAGTGGCAAAGTGAGCAAGGGACTCACGTCTGAGCATACCCTGCCAACTTATGGCGAACAAAGCGGTACAAAAGGGGGTGGTGATGGACGGAGCATCAGAACCAATCAAACACTCACACCCAGTCAACAGATCTGGGTTTGATCCATCACCGTTCTTTAGCCCACTCTGCCACCCCAGTTCAGACATGGCCATATGCAAATCAGTCTGACCCTGTGCCTCATGGGAACAGTCCAGCCCGAATTGCCAAGCCATGCCTTCCCTGGACCGGAAAAAAGCTTCCTAGGACCGGTTTCTGGTGAGTCCCTTGCTCACTTTGCCACTGGATTCAAGCAAGCCTGGCTGAAGACGGCTGAAGTGCCAGAAACCGGTCCTAGGAAGCTTGTTTCCGGTCCAGGGAAGGCATGGCTTGGCAGTTCGGGCTGGACTGTTCCCATGAGGCACAGGGTCAGACTGATTTGCATATGGCCATGTCTTTACTGGGGTGGCAGAGTGGGCTAAAAAACGGTGATGGATCAAACCCAGATCTGTTGACTGGGTGCGAGTGTTTGATTGGTTCTGATGCTACGTCCATCACCACCCCCTTTTGTACTGCTAAGAACGAGGGCCAGCGCTTGCTTCCACCAGCCCTCGCCCTTGCTGTCGTGCCGATCGTAATTGAGGCTGCGATCACCGCCGCTGACCCGGGAAAAGCTGGAGCTCAAGGTCTGGCCCCTGTCTCCCCTGTGCGCAGTTTCCTTTGTCCGGCACCGATCACTGCCGCCAGCCCAGGAAGACACAGAATCCCTGAATCAGTCGTCACCGCCGCGGACATCCGAGTCTGCTGTCGTCATCACCCGCCGCGCTGGGATTAGCCCAGCCGTAGCAGTTACCTGGCAACACAAGGAAGCTTCTGCTAGAGTGACCGCCCGGGCCGGGTTTGCACGAGAGTGAAGCCGGAAGGGTCGCCTAGGTAACGGAAACGCCTGCGTCGACTTCACCGCTACGAGCAGAGGAGGCCACCGGACGAGAAGCGCTTCTGCGGAGGAGCAGCCGAAGGGCGCCATTGACACGGGAGAGAAGCCCCAGGTGACATGCTCTGGGCCGCGCTGTTGTCTCTGCGAGGCAAGGAGTGGGTGGAGGGCCGGTGGGGGGGCAGCCTGAGACACTGCGGGTACCGTAACAGGTAACGGGCTTGGCCAGGACAGTGGTGGTTGCTGCGAAAGGCATCCGGGACATTCTTGCTAAGATCGCATCGTCCCGTAGTGGGGACATTCTTGATAATATCTCATCGTTTATCAGAGCGGGGGCATTGCTGATTGGGAGACACCTGCCATAGTATCCTTCCCGCCTTGAAAATCAAGTCCCCAGTGATATTAACCCACAAAGTCCCGTTAGTGCTGCAGGGACGTTGATTCATTCCTTCAAAGAACTGGGAAGTGGTATTTTTTTTTCCACACTGGCAAGAGTAGCACTGAGGATTACCCCCTTTCATCCCAATTGAAGCCTGACCTGTGTTGTCAACAAAGTACATTCCCAAAGTGAACCTTAGCCTCTAAGAGAACCTACAAGTTTATTTTTGCAAAGAGGCATAACAAGAACATTTTGAAAGGAGGAGTAATTTATGTATGTGCATTTTTGGAAGTTTTGATCTGACCTAAGCTATATAAAGATATTTATATTTTTTATATTAACTGGTGTAGTGTCCATTTGTGGTGTTTCACTGTGTTACTGTGAGTGTTGGTGCAAATACTTTACACATTGCCTTGGGGATAAGCCTGTCTGCTCGTGCCAAGCTACCAAGGGGGTGAGCGGGGGTTATCAACAGTGTGTATCCCCCTTACCCTGACTAGAAGCAAGGGTCCCTATTTGGACAAAGGTACTTACCTCTGCCATCTAGAGACCCCCAGATCTAACAGTGAGACAAAGGGGAATAGATGTTGGCAGGATGGGTCATCTCTGACTCGATTAGGGGAGGAGCTGTCACCTACCAAACTTATACATCACAAATGCTCTGCCTGAGCACACTCACAAAGGGTTTGAGACTAGTCTTTCGTGATCCCAGAAAAGCTGTGTCCAGGAGAGGGAGGCAGGAAATTACAAGCACCTCTTGGGGGGGGGGGGGGGAAACCTCCAGTACCACCTCCTACTTCAAAGATGGTATCGGGAACAAATAATGGACCCTCAGTCTCAACTCTTCAGTACACATCTTGGACTTGAGGAACACTCAGGAGGACCATTGTTCTGTCCTGCTAGAAGGGCTGCTAGTTTTGCCCTGTTGCCTGGCATCCCTGCTTCCTGAGTGAGAAGGATTGGACCTGCATCTTGAACCCAGGACCACCAGAGTCACTCCATGAGCTAGTTGGCTTGCCTCCTAATCAGAGCCTCAGGGACAGAAAAGGCTCTGAACACTTTAAACCCAGCATCTGGACTCTGTCTGCTGTAAGCCCCCTCCCCCCCAAGTAATGGTACTCCAGTCCTAGTCCCTAGGAAGTGTCCTGAAGGTGCTCTGCCAGCCCAGCTATGCTCCTGTGGGCAGAAGCGATGCAGCATGACCCATCTCATAGCAACTCTGATTCGGTTGGCGTAGTAGAAAGTATTCCCGCGTCGGACCTTGCATTGCACCCCACAGTCTCCTCAGAACTGCTGCTGCACAATGCATCCTCCATGCAGGCCTTCACATCGCAAGCCCCTAGTCAATGCTATTCTCAACAATGATGCAGGACTCCATATCACAACCCTGCAACTTCCTCTGAACCACCTCTGTGCATTGCATCCTGGTCGCAGGGTCTTTCAGTGCTCCACAACCCAGGATTTAAGGTATTTTGTTCAGCAGGCCTAAGTTGGCCCCTATATCCATCCACCAAAAAAACAAACAAGCCCTAATAGAATGCTCACCACCTAGGGAGCTACTCACCTAGAGTTCAGAGTTATTCCTCAATTCCAGGTGTCCGATCTTTCCCAGTCACTGAGATTAGGACTACAAGAGCATTTGCCTAAAAGGAAGGGGATGGCCTCACACACTTCCTGGGTGTCATGCTTCATCATCGGCCATCCCGAGTTCACCAAAGTATCCTCTAATGGCCCCCATCATGGAACTGAGTGACTTTCTAGGGAAAACTCAAAAGGGTAAGGGATCCAGTTAAAAATCTCTATTACCTGCCTAGCCAGAAAAATTTATCTTATATTAGAATGATGGTGAAGGGATGATTAAAAAGAAGTGGTAAGACAAGCTCATATCCACAATAGTCAACATGTTTCAGCCCTGAAAAGGCCCTCTTTGGGTTCCGGGGCTTTCCTCAGGAGCTGAACCCCACTGTTCCTATTCAAATCCCTAGTAATATGCTCATACACACATATACATATATATATATATATATACATACACATTGACATTACTCAAAACAGCCCAAAAAATAAAAAATAAAGATTAAGGAGACAAACATTGTATATAGTGGTTGGGATAAATGCTGGTATTCATGGTAAGCCGGCATATACCAATTTAGTGAAATCAATCTGTGCCCCACTTTTGATTGCATAGAATGATATTTCACATTATCATGCATTTGTAAGCCCATACTCAAAAAACCATGCGTCGAACAACAAGCGTGAAGTGCCATGGTGGAAACTGCAAACACGGAAACCTACTAGCTCTAGCTCTCACCCTAGCTTTGGGACATTAATACCCCATGGAGGAGCAGAGGGTAGGGAGCTTTTTAATCTCACACTGTGAAGGGGAAAAAACACAAAATACATAAGTACATTGGCACTAGGAACCCCCAATATCTACCAAAAGGCCGGCCTGTTCCAGTGTCATAACTTACTTCATCAAAGGTCTCCCCCGTGGGCGCACATATTTAGGATCTCCTGTCTCCTCCCGATGTTACAGCTGTACCCATGTATGTTTATGCGTAGTGGTGACATGCGTATGCTAGCGTGACTGTTGCATAGTGCAAGGAATGCTGGGAGACATAGTCACGTAAGGTTCACCCAGAAGTCAGAGACGGTCAATCAAGTTAATGGGCCCCATTGAGCCAGACATAATTAAAAGTAAACAGTCATAGCATGTGGTGTGTTCCTGCCGACTTTGGGGGATTTAACGCTGTGACCCTGAATGCAGTGGGTATAAGTGATGCGTGTATAAACACACAACTGTCACCTGCCCTGGAGCTTGCTGGGTATTGAAGTTTGAAGAAATACTCTGCATGGCCCCATTTGGTCAGGGCTTGTTGAAAGGTGTAGTCAGGGTGCTTTTAATAATCTAAAGAAGGGGGGTAAAAACAGATATAGATTTCAAGAAGCAAAAACAACTGATAGTGCAGTATTCAAAAGATATATATCTATATATATATCTCCCCTTGTACTAAAAACTCCATGCTATTATATTAAGGTGTGGATTTGCAATACCATGGCAGAGCTTGTGGGGTATCAAGTATGTCCTAACTGTGTTCTACATCCACATGTGTGACATCCACATATATGTTCGCCAGTGTATGCTGAAAAAACATCATACAGACAGTTAGAAAGTCATCGTTGTAATTGTAACCAGGGAATACCATCATTCAATACCTGTTCATAGGTCTTCAACTGGCATACCCACCATTGTTCCCTTTCAAGATGTTTTTTGATACATCAAAGCAGGAGTGGGGGATGACAATCTCCAGTATAACTCAAGTGAGATCCTTATCTCTGGAAATTTTAGCATCTAAATCCAGACTTGGCAAAATCTATCGAACCATACTCTCTACTCTTCCAGACGACTTAGAGTCTTAGATGGGAGAGTAAGTTGGTACAGGGTAGTACGGATATGGAAGGCTCTATTGATTTAGCTAATCAACTTTTAATAACTGGCAGTTTGAGAGCACAACATTACATGTCTATCTTTGACCTATATTATACCCCGGGGGAAATTGCTAAATGGTCTGGGTCACGGGGTAAAACATGTAGTAGGTGTGGACTCTTAGCAGCCGATATGATTCACATGTTCTTTAGCTGCCCTAAGCTGGCTAAATATTTACGAGATATTGAATCTTTCCTGATCCAGATCTCTGGCAAATCAATTACAGCTGGCTTAGTGATCTTGGGGACTGATCAAACTCAAAATCTAATGGGATGGACTAGGTCTGATATAGGTTTAGTCTTCATTGCAATGGCGATCTGAAGAGCCAATATCACATCTCAATTGAGCAGTCCCGACCCTCCGACATTTATCAACTGGACAGCAAGATTATTGGCCACATACAGTATGGACTTAGCAGTATATAGACTTAAAGGTCGTAGGAAACAGGAACGGGTTAAGAAGTTGGGGCACCATTAACCAAATGGATTGAAGAATAAGCTGTTTCTTTCTTTATTAATTTCGAAATGTCTATATGTTGATCTTGTCTAGTTAAGCAGTCATATATGTATCTTCATTTTAAACCTCTTTGTTTGTTCACCAGAGGTGCTGGTCAGATAATTCAAAAGTAATATTTGTATAATTTGTCATAACTATTGTCATTATGTATGAAATAAAACCAACAAATAAAAAAAAAGAGATCCTTATCTGTATGATGTTTATCCAGATAAGGCTTGGTCAAGCGGGTACCACTTTTCCTGCAACAAATGATACTACGATGCTCACTGATTCTGAAACGAATCTGAATCCCAATGTACTTATGGCCACAGGGACACGTGATCATGTATATACCATTCTCAGTATTGCAATTTGTGTGTTGCTTAATCAACCTGGGGTGGTCAGTGCCAATATCAATCAATTTAAAATGCTTTGTGTAAGGGCACGCTGAGCAATTCCCACAAGGGTAATGCCCCACCACTGAAGGTAGCCCCCATAAGGCACCAGGAACGTTAACTGCAACGTTGTTGCGTGTGTGGACCAGTGTAGCCCTCAAGTCAGTGCTTCTTTTGAAGGAAATAGAGAGAGAAGACCACTCATTACCTGCCCTCTTCAATATACTCCAATTCTTTGAAATGATCCTTTTCACCCTATTGGAGACTGGTGTAAACATGGTGACAAATGTGAGTCTGTCACCATGTCAACGACCGCATCAACTTCTACGCTCCCAAACGCCACCTCCGATCTGCCAGCCACGCCCTCGCCGCCGTCCCACGCATCCGTAGAGCCACCACAGGAGGAAGCTCCTTCTCCTACCTGGCCGCCAAGACCTGGAACTCCCTCCCGGCCGACCTGCGCCTGACCCAAGACCACCTCTCCTTCAGGAAGAAGCTCAAGACCTGGCTGTTCGAGCAGTAGCGGCACCCCCCCCCCCCCCCCCTAAGCGCCTTGAGACCCTACGGGTAGGTAGTGCGCTCTACAAATGTCTTGATTGATTGATTGATTGATTGATTGATTGTCACAATGTTCCTTAGGCTAGGTTTCCAAAAGTGCCTTCCTGTTACTACGGGCACATATCTTGGCACAGAATATTAGTCTGGCATGATATCTGTCGTTCTTTGAGCCTGTCCCCTAGTCCATCTGCCTGCAATGTGCAGAAACTGACCATGTGGTAAGCTCTCTCTTAAAGACCTAGAGTGGTGGCTGTCAAATAGGAGGCTAATCTTGTCAGTGCATTTTTCATGAACCATTGTGGTATCCTCATTGCCTGTAATAAGGATATTGAGGTCTAGGAAAGTAATAGTATCTTTGTCTATGGCATGGGTAAAGTTCAAGTAAGGCTCTCTAGTGTTAATCCATGCAGGGAAATCCACAGCAGATGCCATGTCTCCCTTCCAGGCGACCGGGACATCGTTGATATATCGACGCCATCGTTTAATGTTAACCAAACAACGGTTCATAGCATTTTAGATTTGATCCATCTTAAATTGAAAGACATAGAGACAAGCCAAACTGGGAGCCAAGGTTCCCGGGCCAACGCAGTTCTTTATGAATTGAATTGGTGTTGTGGTGTTAATGTCAGTGTCTATAAGAAGATTTTCAATTACCTGTAAGGTTTGTTTTTGTGGTATTATCTATTGTTAGCAAAAGGTCCGTATTAGAGTCAAAGCTCAAATTGTTCAAAAGCCAAATAACGTCTTTCTTATATTTTAGAAAGCAGGTCATATCTTTGACCAATGGCATAAGGTACCAGTCACAAAACTGCAAAAGAGGTTTCAGGATGGAGTTAATTTCTGAAACAAGGGGCCTGACTGGTTGGGGATATTTGTTCTTGTGAACTTTAGGCAACATGTAAAATTGCACCATCATAGCGTCTTTTGGCATCATAAATGCTGCTTCTTGTTCTTTAATCCACCCCATAGCTACAGCTACCTCTTCCTTGATCTTAATGTCCCTGGTGAGACAAGGGGTGGGGTTTTCTTACATTACTTGGTAACTGTTTTCATCTGAAACAAGCATTACAAATGCAACAGGTCTCATCTTTGTCCAAGTTAGAGCATTTTTTTTAGCAAATGGTGTTTCTTTTTAGAAGTGTTTTTATTATCGTGTTAGTAGTTTGCAATGTACATAATATGCATATTTATGCATGCAGTTAGAGGTTTCGTTATTTAGATATGCAGAAGTATTGTATGTGTATATATGTGCATATACATGTTGGTCTATATATGTATATAGGTATATATAGCATAGTGTGCATACATATACAGATCTATACATGTATAAACGCATATTTTAGTGATATAGGGATGGATATATGTATATACAGTGATATCTTTAATAAAATTGCTTCAACTTTCACAAATACGAGACCTGTTGCATTTGTAATGTTTGTTATTTAGTGTATACATATATGTATATATGTGCATATATATGTGGAAAGGTATATGCATATATATATTGACATATGTATACATATATATCTATATATCTATATATATGCATATATATGTATGCGCATATATATGTGGAAAAATATGTGCATATATATATTGACATATGTATACATATATATCTTTATATATATGCATATATATATGTATGCATGTATATAGGTAAGTGTGTAGGCCTACTTTTGTTCGAGTCTCTTGGTTGGGAGCAGTCAGGAGCCTCACACCTGATGCAAATGCAGCAGGGAAAACAAAGGCTCACACTTTGTTAACACTTCACACATACTTAAGAAAGGCAGCTTGTGGACAATGACACAAACCAATGAAAAATATGGGCAGAGAGTGGGCGGAGCTTCAAGTCCATACCTGAATACAGCATGCCTCGCAGAGCAACGTATGTACTGCTCAGGCTCGACCTAAAAACAGTATTTGATGCCCAAATGCCTCAGCTAAGAAGCTTATAGGAGCAATTGGCTCTCCACTTGCTTACAATTGACAGTACCGATTATAAACTTTAAAGAGAGGTTTAACTTGAACAGAGGCACCACATAAGAAAGGACCCATCACTAATCTCCTCAGCAAGCAACATTACTGGCATCCCACCAAAACCAACTTCAAAAGGAGAAGTCAACAAGAGGAGATCACTTCACTTCCCATCATTCATCTGCACAGGAAGTGACATAACTTCCTGCCTTCTCCTTACTTCAGTCAACTCCCCTGGGCACTCCAGCAAAGCGCGGACTCAGACAAAAGCACTGACTGTTTGTGCCGGAAACCCCTGTGCGTCACCCAGCCCCGCATATCATCAACCCCCACACCGAGATACAGACAAGCCAGACACTCGCATAGCATTGACACTACACATACACAACTTTGTACACGCCCCACTAACTACTGCACACACCTCTTTAACTACAGAACACACATTTCCACTCATGCTCATTTACTCTCACTCAGCATACTCCATGCACCAGACGTCGCAGATCGCATCAGCTATGACAAGCTTGACACCCTCCTTATCACAAAAACATGGCGCACACCAACATCATCACACATCCTAGGAACCATCTCCACACAGGCTACAGCAGCCGTCGTGTGGACTGTGCACAAAAGAAGGGAGGAGGCTTCGCTATCATCTGTAAATCATTCTGGTCCTGCACCTTATGCAATTAACACTAAACGCCAAAGCCTCGTCGGATGGTCTCACCACCTCATCTTTCAGACACACCCACATCACCCTCTTGGGTAACTTCACCCTCCCAGAAAACCAAAGCTCAAAAACACAAGAGACACCCTCACCTACCTCATCGACACGGTCAACACGATACAACACATCGCTCAACCAACACGCTTCAAACGCCACAACTATGACCTTGTCTTCTCAACAGCACCAGCAATCTAATGCAAACCACACATGCTCCGGACCAGACCACCTCACCATCTCTATCTCCCTTCTCAGCATCTATCAACAACAGACTGCCTGGTCTGCAGTTGTTTCTACATCCTGGTGCAAGAGAGCGCCTTGTGGCAGCAGAGTTCAGCCGCACAGGCACCTGGGGAGGATAAGGCCTAACACCCAGAGCGGGCGGCTTCGGAGCGGAGGATCAGGTAGGTTCGAGTCTTGGCAATGACATCCTGTGATTCTGGCCAAATCACCTATTCCCCCCCTGCCGAGCAAAGATGAATGTGTCCTCATGTAACACAACTGGTGCTCATGTAAAGCACTCCGATACCCTCGGGTCGAGGTCGCGCTATAGAAAATTGAAAATGTAACGCCAATAAGCAGGAGCAGACAGTGCTTGTCCTGCCAGCCTCATAGACGTGCGCTCTGTCCAGTTTGTAACGTGTCCCAGCAGGAGGCGCTCTGCAGCCCTGACCTCTACCCTCCATCACCAGGGACCATAACCAGGGGGGCACTCACTCTATTCTTCAAGAGTGGGCAGTGGCGCCAGACAGTGCTCTCATGCCCACAGCCCCTGTTCTTGCCCTCATCGCTTGGTTAATGCCTGGTCTGCAGTGGTTTCTACATCCTGGTGCAAGAGAGTGCCTCGTGGCAGCAGAGTTCAGCTGCACAGGCACCTGGGGAGGATGTGGCCTAACACCAAGAGCGGACGACTTTGGAGCGGAGAATCAGGTAGGTTCGAGTCTCGGCAATGACTCTAAACATCCTGTGATTCTGGCCAAATCACCTATTCCCCCCCCTGCCGAGCAAAGATGAATGTGTCCTCATTTAACACAACTGGTGCTCATGTAAAGCGCTCCGATACCCTTGGGTCGAGGTCGCGCCATAGAAAACTGCAAATGTAGTGCCAAGAAGCAGGAGCAGACAGCGCTTGTCCTGCCAGCCTCCTAGATTTGCGCTCTGTCCAGTTTGTAACGTGTCCCAGCAGGAGGCGCTCTGCAGCCCTGACCTCTGCCCTCCATCACCAGGGACCGTCACTAGGGGGGTGGGGGGCACTCACTCTATTCTTCAAGGGTGGGCAGTGGCAGGGGCGCCGGACAGTGCTCTCATGCCCACAGCCCCTCTTCTTGCCCTCATCGCTTGGTTAACGCCTGGTCTGCAGTGGTTTCTACATCCTGGTGCAAGAGGGCGCCTCGTGGCAGCAGAGTTCAGCCGCACAGGCACCTGGGGAGGATGTGGCCTAACACCCAGAGCGGACGACTTCGGAGCGGAGGATCGGGTAGGTTCGAGTCTCGGCAATGACTCTAAACATCCTGTGATTCTGGCCAAATCACCTATTCCCCCCCGCTGAGCAAAGATGAATGTGTCCTCGTGTAACACAACTGGTGCTCATGTAAAGCGCTCCGATACCCTCGGATCGAGGTCGCGCTATAGAAAACTGCAAATGTAGCGCCAAGAAGCAGGAGCAGACAGCGCTTGTCCTGCCAGCCTCATAGACGTGCGCTCTGTCCAGTGTGAGGGAGAGGGGGGGGACACATAGCTCATGTGCCCCGACAGCTCTCACTCTGTTGTGCGCCCTTAAAATCACAATTATATCAAGCATTTACAAACCCAACAGGCGGGGCTTTCGTTGCATCTCTTTGGGTAATGCAAGCAGATGCCACAAAATTAAATCAAATCAAATACAGGTGTCTAAACTTGGCTGCCGCACGTTTGCAATAAACATGTTTACATTATAAAACATTCACTAAGGCGGCTGCTTTACTAGTGGGGTTTTTAAATAGAAAGCCCTTCGGTTGCACGCGACATTGTACGATTATTTGAGAAGGAGACGAGAATAAATGAACACCAAACCCTCCGATCACAAGCGCTCTGATCACATGGACCTCTGACGCGTCACTCATGGGACTTACTACAACAGCTTTAAAACAAGCGCTCGCCATGACGTAGACTTTTGGCTTTTTCGCCGGTCCCACTTGGACGGTCTCGCCTGCTTTCCTTCTGAAGTAAAAGTTTTCTTATCTTTATGGGGCCATGTGTTTGGCCGCATAAAGATAAGAAACCTTTTACTTCAGAAGGAAAGCAGGCGAGGCCGTCCAAATGGGACGGCTCAAAAAGCCGAAGGAAAACGTCACAACAAGCTCTTTTCCAATGGCTGGCCACCGTTTAGCATAAACGGTGACGCCAGCCAATGGAAAAGAGGGGCGGGGCTTAAATCTCCTTACAGAATATACCTAAAGACATTAAATCTCGCCAGCGAGACAGCGCATGTGCGCAGCCCACGCTACCCGAGACCTAAAAAGCTGTCTGCATTCCTTGTCATAACTTTCAACAGGTAGGATAACAGTAGCACAACCCTTGTCAGCGGGTTTGATTACAATCTCATGTTTTGATTCCAAACTTTAGAAATGTAGACATGTTGTAGTAAACCTTAAGATTTGTGGTATTAATGACTTATACCGCCCGAATAACCGTTTGTTCAAAGGTTTGAATGGCTGCGGGAGTGGTCTGTGTGGGGGAAAAAGTATATTTTACCCCAAGCTTGTGTTCCTGAACCTATTGTTAGTTGTGGAGGAAGTAGCAAAAAAGGCCTTCAGCTTTATTTACCTGAACAACACAGCCAGTTCACATCTCAACTGGAATTGATCTATCCTGGGATTCCCTGTATCTGGCCCGTGCTCCATTGCAGTTGCATGAACTTGTGACTTTGTCCCGGTCCGGGGCGACCAGATAACCACAATTGGTGTTTTGTGCTTTAAGGCACTATTTTCACCTAACTATTTAAAATGGCAAATCTTCGTTTCTACTGATTGGATATTTGTCATTTTGGTTTAAAAACATTTATGAAAATGTTACTCTATTTTTCTAAAGTAGTGTGGGATTTTTCTTGTGTTGTGTTTTCACTTTATTACTGTTTAAAATGCTGCATACGTTTCTTTGCACATTGCCTCTAAGTTAAGCCTGACTACTTTTGGGCCAAACTACCAGAGGGTTGAGCACAGGTTAATTGGGGGTTTGCATGTGTTTTACCCTGACAGAGATTGTGGTTGCTGGGTAAGTAGGGTTCCACCCCCTCAAACAGTAACCACATTTCTTACAACTGCCACTAAAGCATTGGAAGAGCAGAGTGCTCTAAGCAGGTGGTATGGTTGAATTCTTTCTGAAAGATAGTGGGAATACCTGCAACCATCTGATTACATAGTCTGAGAGACCAAGTATAGAACGCTGGAGTAAACCTGTCTCAATTTAATCAGCATGCACCACTGTTTTACTTGAGTGGATATACCAAGGGCTGTATTGGGTGAGGCGATGTCCTTGCATTGACATGCGTTGGCTTCGATGGGATGCGATAGCGATGCGAAGTCCTTGCGTCGGTTACGTCCATGCAGCAGAGATGATGCGTTGGTTCTCAGGGCAATGCGTCAAGCAGCAAAGGTGATGGGCCAGTTCTGCGAGCGATGCACTGTGGAGCAGATGTGGAGGTTCTGCTGGATCAACAGATAGGATGACAGAGCACCTTCAGGCCCACTTCCAAGGGTCCAGGACTGTGATGGCACCACTTGGGAGGGCAGGATTCACAAATTGCAAATGACAGAGTTTTTCACTACCAGGGCATGTAAAACTACATAGTACATGTCTAATATTTCAAATACACTCCACCCTGTCTTCTGGGCTGTGTGGGGCCTATGCTATGTATGGCTTATATGTATTAAAAAGAAGGTTTAGCCTGGCAAGAGGTTTACCTTGCCAGGTCGAAATGGCAGTCAAAACTGCACACACAGGCTGCAATGGCAGACCTGAAACATGTTTAAAGGGCTACTTAAGTGGGTGGCACAATAAGGGCTGTAGGCCCACTAGTAGCATTTAATTTAATTTACAGGCACTTTGCTAGGGACTTACAAGTACATTAAGTATGCCATTTGGGTGTAAACCACTTTCACCATGTTTAGAGGAGAGGTCACAAGCACTTCAGCATTTGTTAGCAGTGGTAAAGTGCACAGAGTTCAAAAGTCCAACAACAATGGGCTCAGAAAACAGGAGGCTGAGGGCAAAACGTATTGGGATGACCCTGTAGAGACTGGCTAGAAGAGGTGGTCACTTCTCCATTCTCCTGGTGGCTGAAACTTGGAATCAGCTCCCTGCTATTTTTCGCTTGCTTGGTGCAGAATGGCACTTTCTGAAACAATTTAGAACATAGTTATCTATGCAGGTATAGTGTGTAGTTTTGGCTTTCTGTACTGTTTTCCTCAGCACCGGGACACTCCTAGGTGCACCAGTGCACCCTATAAATACTGTTGATCTGTTGGAAAGTCACCCTTTTGCCCTGTTCACCCACCTTTTTTGCTGAATGATACTGGTGATAACTGACTCTGACTGTGGCCTAGGCTCTACTAGCTGGCCCTGGTCAGTGCTGTTTATAAAACAAAGCACAGCACATGTATAGGGTATACTAAGTATTAGGGTACACTTATAATTGGCCTGACAGACCCTATAAGTCCATAGTAGGTAAACGGACAAGGGGAATGAGCTGCCTTTAAGGCCCTAGTAGATGATAGGGCATGTTGATTTAGCAACCCGGCAGATTTTTTGCATTGTGCATGTGTGCACTACTGAGTGGCTGTGTGTCATTTTAAATGCAGCCTTGCCTTACAGAATGCCTTTAAAATTAAATTCTTACAATTGTAATGACCTACCTCTATAAGTCCCTAGTAGACAAGAGGGTAGGGGGATCGAAACTACATATAAGACCCTAGTATATATTAGTGCATAAAGGTTTAGAGGCCAGCAGCCTTTGTAGCACTTGCATGTGTACACTGCTGAGTGCTTGAGGTAATACTAGCCTTAAGGCACAATCAATTAGCTGGGGCCTTTTGAAAGAACATCGGCTGTCCCAAACCAAACCAGTTGGACCGGCTCTATCTATATACCAAGGTACGGCTAGAGCGTCAATAACCTATGGGGCGAAACTATGGGGTTTTGAAAATCTAGCTCCATTAGTCTTAGCCCAGAACAAGTTTTTGAGGGCATTGACTGGCCTTCCTCAATCATCACCCCTTAGACCTTTACTTTTAGATCTAGGTTGTATCTCTTTTGAGGAAGTAGCGGGTTTTAGACCACTCGCTTACTGGCGAAGAATATGGACTACTCCGGAGTTAGCACCTTATGCAAAAGCTGTCAAGTTTATTTGAGAAGCTGATAAATCAAACAAAATTATATGGTTACAAAAAATCAAGATTACGCTATCAGAAATGGGCCTCATTCACTTGTGGGAGGACCCAGAAGGGAGTTTGTTTCCTTCAAAAAAAGACTTTAAAGTCTTGTTTTGGGACTTGGTTTATCAAAAGTGTTTGTCTTTGGTCATTAATGCTTCCCTTACAAGCCTCTTTCTTGTTCATAAGAGTGATAACAAGTTGGAGGCCTATTGGGATGTTATTACGTGCCCTGGTGATAGGAAACTCTTTCACCAATTTAGGGTGGGCACACTCCCCATAAAATCCTTTATGAAAAACTGGGGGGATGACCAAGATACGAAATGTCATACTTGTCCAAGTCAGGAAGAGACTCTACCACATGTTCTGTTTGTGTGCCCGGCATATAAGGGCCCCCGCCAGAAAAGGCTCAAACCAGTTTCTAATAAGATCGGGACAAGATCATGCCAAACGGCGCTACGCATTTTAAAAACTGATACTTCTGAAGTTGTAGTTATTGCTATGGCTAAATTTTTGAGCTGGACTTGGGCATTTAGAAGGAATAATTTGCAAGGTATTATGTAACCTGCTTACATTATAATGTGCTCTCTAATTTTCTTAAGCAAACTTGTTTAAAGCAATGAGACTCCACTAAGTTTCCAAAAGTCCGATTGGCCGCACTCTGCTCATCCTACCAGCGTGTTACCCCAAAGCATTGTGGTCCATGAAGTAGCGTCGGCGAGTACGCCTATGCCAAAGTTTAAAGTGAAAGTGAGTGTCGCGTTAGCCATCCCTGGACACGTGTTTCGAGGTAGTTGCCTCTCGTCAGCAGGGAGTAGGTATGTGTGTGGGGTTGCTGCGTAGGCTGCCATAAAAAGTATTCTCAGGTAAAGTACCACTCAAGGCGCGCAGGTGCGTAGCCATGGGCTCGTCAGCCCCACCGGCTCAAGGGAGCCTGAATATAAACAAAAGTCCGATTGGCCGCACTCTGCTCATCCTACCAGCGTGTTACCCCAAAGCATTGTGGTCCATGAAGTAGCGTCGGCAAGTACGCCTATGCCAAAGTTTAAAGTGAAAGTGAGTGTCGCGTTAGCCATCCCTGGACACGTGTTTCGAGGTAGTTGCCTCTCGTCAGCAGGGAGTAGGTATGTGTGTGGGGTTGCTGCGTAGGCTGCCATAAAAAGTATTCTCAGGTAAAGTACCACTCAAGGCGCGCAGGTGTGTAGCCATGGGCTCCTCAGCCACACCGGCTCAAGGGAGCCTGAATATAAACAAAAGTCCGATTGGCTGCACTCTGCTCATCCTGCCAGCGTGTTACCCCAAAGCATTGTGGTCCATGAAGTAGCGTCGGCGAGTACGCCTATGCCAAAGTTTAAAGTGAAAGTGAGTGCCGCGTTAGCCATCCCTAGACACGTGTTTCGAGGTAGTTGCCTCTCATCAGCAGGGAGTAGGTATGTGTGTGGGGTTGCTGCGTAGGCTGCCATAAAAAGTATTCTCAGGTAAAGTACCACTCAAGGCGCGCAGGTGCGTAGCCATGGGCTCGTCAACCCCACCGGCTCAAGGGAGCCTGAATATAAACAAAAGTCCGATTGGCCGCACTCTGCTCATCCTACCAGCGTGTTACCCCAAAGCATTGTGGTCCATGAAGTAGCGTCGGCGAGTACGCCTATGCCAAAGTTTAAAGTGAAAGTGAGTGTCGCGTTAGCCATCCCTGGACACGTGTTTCGAGGTAGTTGCCTCTCGTCAGCAGGGAGTAGGTATGTGTGTGGGGTTGCTGCGTAGGCTGCCATAAAAAGTATTCTCAGGTAAAGTACCACTCAAGGCGCGCAGGTGTGTAGCCATGGGCTCGTCAGCCCCACCGGCTCAAGGGAGCCTGAATATAAACAAAAGTCCGATTGGCCGCACTCTGCTCATCCTACCAGCGTGTTACCCCAAAGCATTGTGGTCCATGAAGTAGCGTCGGCGAGTACGCCTATGCCAAAGTTTAAAGTGAAAGTGAGTGTCGCGTTAGCCATCCCTGGACACGTGTTTCGAGGTAGTTGCCTCTCGTCAGCAGGGAGTAGGTATGTGTGTGGGGTTGCTCCGTAGGCTGCCATAAAAAGTATTCTCAGGTAAAGTACCGCTCAAGGCGAGCAGGTGCGTAGCCATGGGCTCGCCAGCCCCACCGGCTCAAGGGAGCCTGAATATAAACAAAAGTCCGATTGGCCGCACTCTGCTCATCCTACCAGCGTGTTACCCCAAAGCATTGTGGTCCATGAAGTAGCGTCGGCGAGTACGCCTATGCCAAAGTTTAAAGTGAAAGTGAGTGTCGCGTTAGCCATCCCTGGACATGTGTTTCGAGGTAGTTGCCTCTCGTCAGCAGGGAGTAGGTATGTGTGTGGGGTTGCTGCGTAGGCTGCCATAAAATGTATTCTCAGGTAAAGTACCACTCAAGGCGCGCAGGTGCGTAGCTATGGGCTCGTCAGCCCCACCGGCTCCACTAAGTTTCCGCCACCATAATTTTAAAACCTTGGTATTATGCATTTTCCCTTTTTAAAATATATTTATTTATCTTTTCCTTAGTATTTTTATGTCTGTTATATTCTTTTCAACTAATAATGGAATTTTATAATGAAATGGTTTTTAACAAAAAAGAAATTTTATTAAGCCATTTTATGTTTTATTATATTCTATTGTTATATGTGTCTTTTATGATTGATAATGATCGAATAAAGACGGTTGTGCTTGAGGTAATTTCAAAGCAGTCCTGCTCTGCAGCACTTCTTTTAAATGGAAATTGTGCCCAAACTCGACTTTGGTGGTATAGGCACTTAAAAAGTAATAATCTACCTTATTTGTTCATATTAGGAACCCCCACGGTCTCCACTAAGTATCTCGGGTTGGGGGGTCATCTAACTATAAGCAGGGGCCTGATAAAATATGTTTTATAAACCCTGGTGGGTAAAATCTGCCCATTTGACTTTTTTCCTCATTGTAGATACTAGGCTAACATTGCAGTATTTTATGCACACATATTTATTGCTAGGAAAGGAGTGAAAAATATAATTCAAAGACGTAGAAGAATGCTATTGATATATCTAACATATTGCCCTTGTTGAATGTATCATAACTTTACAGAAAATACGTTATAAGACTTTTTTTTTCTGTAAGCCAAAATCTAGTCTCCCTGCCATGCCCCCTTATTGGTCAGTGCTAACAGGCAACAGGCTTAGCCAGGCTGCTGGAGAGAGCTCTGCAGCTGCCCAGAAATACCAGGGCGGGGGTGGGGGCTCATAAAGCATGAGGCTTCAAAAGAGGACAGGACAGGCAGGGATTGCCAGGTGTCTACCTGTCCTCTGTGGCCCAGCCAGATGTCAGGCTTAAGGAAATAATTTGCAGCTGTTAGGGGGAGGTGAGATTTGGAAATGAGCCACACTGTGAGTTGGTTTAGTTGGCTCTTGCTGCTCTGCTGAGATTTTAGCCAGGATGGAGTTTGGAGGAATATTGCTTTCTGGGACAAGAAGATGCCACACTTTGGAGGAAGTGGTCATGTGCCTGGATGGCACCCTGCATCCCATTGGTCATGGGTGCAGGGTTGGCTGACTCTTGATGCCCAGAAGCTGAGAATAAGTATCTGAGAGCTGCATAGCCTCTCAGTTCCGCTGCTTGACACTACAAGGAAAAGGACTGTGCCTCTGGAATCTAAATTTGCTTCTAGAGGTCTGCACTCTGAATTACTGTGCCTGCTGCACACTTTGGTACCACAGCCCTGGGGACTGTTCCTTGCTTCAAGAAGGTTTAAGAAGTGGACTCCCTTCAGCTACAGGTTAACAGAACCCACCTGCATCATCTCCACAAAGAGTCCCTAGCCTGGAATGTATCCAGTGGACTTTTGAGAATTTGGCCGGATGCAATGGAGGAATTGTGGTCCCAACCTTTCAAAGACCATCCAGGAGATTCCAGACCTTTGAATTTGTGTTTTAGACACTTTGATACCACAAGGAGATCATCAGGACTTCAGGAAGCACCTCCTGAAGTTTAGACAAGTTTGGAGAACATTTGGGAAAAAGCTCAATAAGGTGACCAACCGGACCGGGAGAGTCAAGTCAGCCTCCTTCAACCATGACCCTGCCAGGGCTCCAAGTTTATCCCGCTGTAAAGTTCCAGAGGTCTGACTTCCAGGGTTACACATGGAGCTTTCTGAAAAGCAAGCTGGTGAACTCTCTCAGAATCCTGCCTGTTGAAGAGCATTGAGAGGGTTAAAGAATAAAAGCTCAAGAAAAGTTTCAAAATTTAGAACGGGGTCTCCCACTTAGTATATCCGACCAGGGATCCATCGTGGTTGGCCTGAAACTTTGCCTTTGTCCCAGTCAAGGGCAACCAGATGTCCTAGAGTGGCGCTATAGGTTTTTATGCACTATATAGTGGCTAATCTTTAAAAATTCATATCTCCGGTTTTTTACATTGGAGTTTTGTTATTTTGGTGTCTTCTTGTTCATAAAAATAATTACTATGTTTATAAATTGGTGTGGTATTTTTATTGTGTGTTGTGTCTTACTTGTTTAATGTATTGGTGTTTTTAAATGCTTTACATACCTGTCTGCTAAGTTAGGCCTGACTGCTTGGTTACAGCTACTAAGGGTTGAGCAAGGGACTAATTTATTGAGACCTTTACTGGACCCTATACTGTGTTAGTGGACTTATTTCCAGTGGTACGTGTGCAATTACCACTACTAATAACCCACTTACCATCATCATCCATCCATTCATTCATTCATTCATTCACACCTGAGTGTAACCATTTGAGAAAATAGGTTGTCTGGGAACAAGAGCAATAATTTATTTCATGTCTTTTGTAAGTACCAAATGCATTTAAAGATTATGTGTGCAACACTGTCTCGGTCCACTCATAAATATGTCTGTATGCTTTATAAAGTTAGTCCACAAAATAAATGTTGACAGCATCCACACATGCTGACTATATCTACGGGCAGAATCTGGTGGCTTCCATTAACTATTTATGATTTCTTGTGATAGTCCAAAGTTAAGGAGAACAAAGGATACAGAAAAGCAGACACAGACTAAGTGGATTCCTCGAAAGCAGTAAGTGCTAACTGCTGCAGGGCCAGAAGCCTCCTGTGGGTCTTCAAATTTCACAGACCTGTGCTCTAAATTCAGTATCAAGCAGATACAGCCCTTTGTGAATACAAACAAGGCTTGGTCATGCATGGCTGTTGCTTCACTGCTGCTAAACCTAAATGACACAACTGCACCGCCGCATATAACAGGGAAGCTCAAAATGGGCCATTTACAGACAGTTGAAAACATCTCAGCTTCAAAATAGGTGTGCAGTGAACCCTTCAGTAAGAACACTTTTCAAATGACAATTCAGGAGTATCGCTCCCACTGCAATCCAGCAGTAATGCTAGAACTATTAAGTTGATGTATATATAGAAAGGCAATTATTTAAGGCTGTCTATCAGTAGTAGTAGATAATTCACAGTTTACTACTGCAATTTCATGCTTGGCCGCCCTTGACATTAGAATCTCGGTACTGAGTGGCAGTATATGTCATGCTTGCCATGGACAGTTTACAGTGGTGTTTTCTCTTGTTTTGGTATTGTGTGCATCAACGCTGACCTCTGTGTTTAGAAATAATTTATGGGTTTAAAAAAACCTGCTGCAGAGTTCCTTGTGTGTCGTGCAGTTTTCAGGCAACATTAAAATTGCCAGGCCAACTCTGGTGATTAATGTTCCTGCTGGAGAGAGATCGAGTTGTGTCTAGTGACAGTTTTGACTCATCATAAAGTAGCTCTGAAGATTAATATGCCTGCTGAAAAGAAGAAGTACAATGCAGATCACAGAACTGTATTTTATGTGGATAGCTCAGCGGGTTACCATTCTTGTCATAGAGAACCCTTGTTATTTGTAGTTCATAAATTACAATCCTAATATAGCACAACTGTCATCAAAGAGCTGCATGGAAACTGCATGGTATAGATTAGAACGTCATGCTTTTTCCCCAGTCTTTTATTATCCTATAGTTGCTAAGAAGGCTTTGTTTTGGTGGATGCACTTTTTTATTAGTAATGCTAATCCCGACCACTGTGGTACATTTAAAATCCTGAGTTTGTGCTTCTCCTTAAAATATGATGCCTACTAGTATGGATGACTTGGGATTCCTACACCTTGTAATCCTCATTGTTTTATGTAACATTTCCTATAGTCTGATTTACACGTAGGATTCAATGTCTCTGTATAATGTATGTGGGATTTAAAGTGCTCTGACAACCTAAACTCGTATGATAGCGCTATAAAACTAATGAAAATCGTGTGACAGAGGGGCTATGGAGAGATGAGGGCACTGCTGGAGGGTGGTAGTGAGGAAATCCGTGGAGAAGGAAGTCATGGGGCCGGCTCCAAAAATGATTGTCGCACCAGGTGTCACCAACACTGAACCCGGCCTTGCATCGACGTCTTAAAAAAATGTAGTAAAAAGTCATTGCATGATATATACACGTCTATGGAATGCATACCAAGGTGTCTCCAGCATATTGGATAGTATGCAGTATAATCTATCTACAATATTAAATCTGACATTTTCAAATAATAGCTGCAAAGAACAATCGATTCTCTCTCGATCTTTTTGGTCTTTTCGCTATCTGTCTAAATTAAAATTGCGAATTGTCACATGTTCAGTCTTTTTCATACCTCTCAGTTAGGCTACATTTATAACTAATTCAGCAAACAGTTGAATCAATAGCACTTGCTGGTGCAGAGTTTGCTGTTTTACCGCTGTAGAAATTCTGCCCAATTTATGTATTTTTCAGAGTTCCATATTGAGTCTTCGCTGCCTACAGCTTTGGAAGACCTGATGTTTACAATATGTAACACAAACTTAGAGTGGGATTTGGCTCAGCCCATTGCTCATGATTGGACAACTTTGCTGCCCATCTCAGTTGCTTCTTCTTGGTTTGATAGCTTGCATCTCTATTCTTGTGTTTGACCCTCCCAGAAGCATTTCAGTCTTACGGTTCCCTGACTGAATAAATTGTATCTTTCCACAGCTGATGTCAGGGAACTATCATTCTGTCTCCTATGGAATGCTTCCATGCAGTGCCTGACGGACTAATTTACATGTGAAAATTACAAGTAAGAATAAACATTTATCACATTTTCTCCTTCATTTCACACATGCAGCAAACCGCAACTCTTTCATTTCCCCAGTCTCTGACTCTTTTTTTCCTTTGCTACCTGTTACTCTACATCCTACCTCTTTCCAATTCGCTCAAGCTGCTCCATTCCCTCCCTCTTCTCCTTTCATATTCTGCTAGTTGATCTGTGCCCCCTTCCCTCTCATTTTGCAGCTTATCCAGCACCCTAACCCCTCCTCTCCTCCGCTGCCCACTACTGTGGCTCCTCCCTCTTTTCCTGGATCTCTGCCTCTTCTCTCTTCTCCATTTCCCCTTGCATCCACACCTCTACTTTTCCTCCAGGCTCTCCAGTTGCTCCCATCAATCCATCTGCCCTCCGGTGTCGGCAGCTGATGCGGAGCCTGTGGGAGGTAGACCGCACCTCTACCCTCACCACACTTACATACTGTCACTGCACGCAGAGCCCCACTGCTGACCCACATGTATGTATCTTTAGACAACTGCATTACAGTACACTCAATACTTTAAAAAACAATTGACTACACAATGAAGCGTCAAAATACACATATTTTTAAAGGAAAGGTCAAAAAAATTCTGAAGACTGATATCGAAACTTTCAGGGTAGTCAGAGCTGCAAAATTTGTAGTGCGTATATAGGCAACCCTCCCCAGCTTTGCAGAACCTAGCATGCAATTGGAATAAATAATCACACAACACAATTTGTTGGGAAAAGTTTGCTCCAGGTTTATTCCATACAAAAGTATGTCAACGTGGTGGGTTAATTTACGGGCAATCCAAGGACAGGCAGCGGTGACTGACCTACGCTGCCCTGCCCGCCTAAAGAGTTAAAATTGCAACGTGGTCAACCCAATTGGTGCTACCAGTTATGAGGGGATTCCCCCCTTGAATACCATGAACCACCGGTCCACCACTTTACTCGATGCCTTTTAAGTGGTGGAGCATTGTAAGGCTAGTCCCCGATTGCTCAGACTGACAACCGCCCGAAGGACTAGCGGGATGCCGACGATTTTCCTCCGGGGACCTGCCATAAAGACTCCTGGGGTTTGGCACAGGCACCGTTATTGTGCTCCTGAAGAGGTACCCTTCTTTACCCATCCACCTCCGGATCGCCCTGTAACTCCGCCTGCAACACAAATGAGAACATTAAACATTCCTACCTAACCCTGCTCACCAGCCGACACGCTGGGTATGCAATAGGGCGGGAGATGGCGTGCCCAGTGCCAAAGAGGGCGCCAGATGGGCAGGGGCAGGTATAAATACCTCACCCCCACCCTCTGCACACCGGAAGTGATGCGGCCGGCACCCGGGGCTGGGGGACTCCTCCCCGGGGTCCCCTCAACTAGAGGGGGTGGCGGTGTGCCTAATGTAGCACTAAGGTGGCCGCCCTTTTGAGGTGGCCCACTGCATGAGCTGCGGGCAGCCTCATAGTGCCTATATAGGCAACCCTCCCCACCATTGCAGAACCTAGCATGCAATTGGAATAAATAATCACACAACACAATTTGTTGGGAAAAGTTTGCTGCAGGTTAATTCCATACAAAAGTATGCCAACGTGGTGGGTTAACTTACGGGTGATCCAAGAGCAGGCAGCGTTGACAGACCTACGCTGCCCTGCCCCCCTGAAAAGCCAAAATTGTCCGTGGCCAACCCAATCAGTGCTACCAGTTATGAGGGGATTCCCCCCTTTATTACCGTGAACGACCAGTCCACCACTGTACTCACAACCTTTTAAGGGGTGGAGCATTGTAAGGCCAGACCCCGGTTGTTCAGGCTTACAACCGCCCGAAGGACTAGCGGGGCGCCAACGATTTTCCTCCAGGGACCTGCCATAAAGACTCCTGGGGTTTGGCACAGACACCCCTATTGTGCTCCTGAAGAGGTACCCTTCTCTACCCTTCCATCTCCAGATTGCCCTGTAACTCCGCCTGCAGCACAAATGAAAACATTAAACAGTCCTACCTAACCGTGCTCACCAGCCAACATGCCGGGTATGCGGTAGGGCGGGAGACAGCGTGTCCAGCACCAAAGAGGGTGCCAGATGGGCGGGGGCAGGTATAAATACCTCACCCCAGCCCTCTGCACACCGGAAGTGATGCTGCCAGTGTGCCGGGCTGAGGGACTCCTCCCCGGGGTCCCCTCAACTAGAGGGGGTGGCGGTGTGCCTAATGTGGCACTAAGGAAAACCGCCCTTTTGAGGTGGCCCTCTGCGTGAGCCGCGGGCAGCCTAATTTCCAACATCTTTTCATATTCCCCCCAGATCAGTGGCAAGTTTGCACCTGGAGTCGAGCTCTCTGCAGATTTCTATTGCCTATTCTAATGATCCTGATGAAGACTATCTGAGGAGGGATAAATAAGAAACCTGGTTCTAGAAAATGTGAGGTGGCCTCGGATGCAGCCCATACGTGTGCATCTGGACGCGCTTCACCTTAGTTTTTTAAACTGCCGAAAAAAGTTAGTTAAGCTTTAGTAAAATCCTCTGAGCTTATGTTACTATTGTTAAAATAAGAGAAAGAGAGAAAACACAACCATATGCATTTGAGGGCTATACGTGCAAATGCACCGAAGGACTGGGCGTTTACAGCTGACTTGCATGAACATTTTAAGGATTTCGGGGGCCCTAGGCCAAACTTATTTTGAGGGCCCCTGTCGGAACAGCTTTGAATTTATGATCCAGTGTCGGCTCTTTCATGCCCTCTTTGGCCAGGTCAACCACACTGCACAGGCACACTGCTCCACATTCTAAATATGTTTACATCTACTATTTAGGGATAGTGATTCTGAGTTTTCAATATTGTAACACAGCAGCAGCTCACTAATATTACTGCAATAATCTCTGTGACACCCTCCCATTTCTATATGTGGTCCTGTTATATTCTAATAGAAACTTTTTGGGGTGAATGTTGCATGAAAAATAAGCACAGCATGTGTCTGCAAGCTGTCTATAATAGACTCTCACACACCACCCACATTAAAACTAAATTAAAGGAAAACGCTATTTGAAACAACCTGTTCAAGAATAGTTCCGGGTCATCAGGGCAAAAGCTCTCTGCAGAACAGAGCTGGCTGTATCAGGGGAGCCCTTGAAAGGACCAGGGCCCACTTTGTGCATGTCTTAAAACGTCTCTGCTGTGGAGACCACAAATTACGGGCTCCTAGGACCATATGTATGAACTCATTTTCCTGTTGACACAGAATGGGTATTTAATTGTATTTATTTATTTATTAATTTGAGGTTTTATATGGCGCTTGCTAGACCCGAGGGTATCAGAGTGCTTTACACGTTATGGGAATACATAAATACTTTTATAAGAGGTACAAAAGGAACTCTTAATGTAAAAGTCACAAGACAGTACAGCATTCAATGGCTATATTCAAAAGAAAAAGGAGGTGAAAGGTAAAAAAAAGGAGTAGAGATTTTAGTAGAAACCCTTTCAAACATAATTCTCAAACCAACATCAAACCCTGAAAAGGCAACACGCTGTTTTAAATTGAGAGTTTGAGCTGAAGTAAGATTATCCGTGATTATTCTGTGGTATAATTATAGAAAATAGGTTCTGTCAAAGCACTGCGCCAAACACCATCACTGAGATTTAAGGCTGTGTTTTTTCTGTGAAAGGGTTTTTGTTGGAGGGGTGGACTGTAAGAAAGGGTAACCTTGGTCCTTGGGACATGATATGGTCTTGCGGTTTCACCTGTTAACACCGAGGTCAAATACAATGTAAAGGTATGTGCATCCTGTTTTGAGAAACAAAAAGCGTTTTGTCTGTACCGACTGAAAAGAAAATGTTTAGAGCCACCAAATGACCCCATGACCCCGAGACACAATTTTTTCAGCCGTTGGATTTGTTTTCCAAATTATTGTATTCTAAAGAGTGTTTCTAATTGGTTCACTTGAATTGAGTATAGACTATTATTCCCAGAGTGCACTAACTAGTTAACTGGAAGATATGGACACTGGTCCCACTGGGATTAGAATTGTTTGTGAAAATCGCATGTGGTGCACTGATGAAGTGTTTGTCAAACCAGGAGAGACATTGGTTCCAGCGTCATTTTTTTTTATTTCGACACTTTTTGAGAGCCAGAGAAAACAACGTTTTACCCCAGACTGCCAAGAATAAGGCAGTAAAGAGAAGCAAGGTAGTTTTGTGATTTCTAGTCAGGTCAGTTTGCCGATGGATTGTCCCGCTTGGTTGGGGAAACAAGCTGGAGCTTCTGCACGCTCACTTTCACCTAAGAAATGTGTGTTTTAAAGTTCCAGTCCTCTTTTTAAATGAAAAATAAGTAATTTGTTACGACTGTTTATATTCTGATGTGCACATCTTTTCACTGCAACACTGCTAAATTACTGAAAATGTAGGAGGATGTGGCAAAATTGATTAGCAAGTTTTTTTTTATATGTTGTGATAGTCCTAAGTTTTCGAAAGTATAGCTGCCAAAGTGGCCACCTGTTATGAGTGGACCCATCAGGCAGTCCTGGCCTTTTTTTTCTTTTCTTAGCCAACGGCGTAATTGCACATTAGAATTTTTGAGTCTGCCCTGACAACGTTGACATTGAAATCACTAATCCCAGGATTTAACAGTCTGGGGCATATTATCAAGGACGGCGTTAAAATTATCGCCGGTTTAGCGGCTGAAAACTGCCGCTAAAGCGGCGATAATGGGCTTGAAAATATGCCCTGGAGAATTCCAATAGAAGCCCATGTCCACACCAGATCATGGACTTCTATTGGAATTATCAAGGCATATAATCAAGCCCATTATCGCCGCTTTAGCGGCAGTTTTCTGCCTCTAAACCCGTGATAATATTTAACGCTGTCCTTGATAATATGCCCCTCTATTGGCTAAAAAGCCAGTGTTAACTGCAGGTGCTCCCTCGACTTGAGGCCATTTGGCAGCTCTCTAAAAGACAAAGGAAGCTACCTGGGAACTTATTTACGAGCCCCTTGTGCCGCCGGTACATCATTTTTCCCTATACTACAAGTGACGCAGCGATGGTGCAAGGGGCTAGTAAATAAACCCCCTGGTCATATTGTTGTTTACGAAATGTGTTTGAGGTCTCAGCCAAGTCCTCATTCACACATCAGAAAAGATTGTCTTGTGCACCATGATAACTGTGAGTGGCAAGGGTTGAGTATCTATCTGCTTTGCAGCGATTCAAAATGCAATTTATGATTCTAGGAGCAGATTTACAAGGAAAGTTACTCAGCGCATACCGCAATACATTTTGCTGCGCCACACTGAGTCACTTTCAAAGCACAGGGATGCGACATACTTACAACAATATGTAGCATCTCTGTGCTTCCCCCAGCGTTGACGCACAGACTGCTGCCAGGCGCAGGCATCCTTGCACCATGGTGCAAGGATGCCTGCATTGTGGGAAGATTATTTATGTGCATTAAGTGTTCCCTTCCTGCACATAAACAATCAGAAATGGCCTTTTTCAACTTTCATGTGTGCTGCATTAGCACACATAGAGGGATATTCTCAAGAACGTGCGATAATCATTGCCAAAATAGGCTAACGCAATTTTTCATATCGCCGTCTATCGCGGGAAAATAACTCAGTGTTAACTTGGTATTCACAACACAGCGGTAACATGCAATAGTTTTCCGATAACGCATCAAATGCCCTCGATAAAATTACCTGGACAGCAATAAAAATCTAAAGTTGAACATTAAAAAAGTTGCGATGGGCCCAACC
This sequence comes from Triturus cristatus, assembly GCF_964204655.1. Taxonomy (NCBI): domain Eukaryota; kingdom Metazoa; phylum Chordata; class Amphibia; order Caudata; family Salamandridae; genus Triturus; species Triturus cristatus. Next base: position 947,177,018 of record NC_140582.1, read on the forward strand.
GCGATAAAAAAATCAGTGATAAGCTGCACCAGGCCTGCAATTTACACATGTCAGGTGGGAAAAATCACTATAAAAGCAGAAAAAACCCCACAAACAAAACCAAAACATCTCCGAAGCACAATGGAGGTAGCTGGATCAAGTACAGAGGACAACCAGAACCCCAGAAACCCCACAGAGGACCAGCCAGGGAAGGGCAAGGTGAAGAGGAAGACGCGGTTCAGTCTGCAGGAAAACAGGATCCTGATAACGGAGGTGATACAACACCATCAACTACTATTTGTCACCTCCCCTGTGTCATTGGCAGCAAAAAATGGAATATGGCAGTCCATCGTGGACAAAGTGAATGCAGTCAGAGTGCTGAGGAGGACAATGGAAGAGGTCAAGAGGTGCAGGAATTATGCGAAGCACAAAACCAAGCAGAAACTCTGCAACAACCAGAAGGCAGCAATGCAGACTGGAGGTGGGAGTCCAGCGCCACAGGAGGAGCGGATGAGATGGAGGAAATGGTGTCCACAGTCATCAGTGTGGAGACGATGGCAGGAGTTGGGGGACCAGACACTGCTCAACATGACCTGACACAACAGGGGAGAGATGGGCACAAAGGCACACATGCACAATTAAATATAGCACAGTGCACACCCACAATGACTCTGGATCATGTCCCTGATCCCCTTGGCGCACTGCTGCACTCCTAGAAACAGCAAGTAGGCCCCCGTCGACTATGTGCCCAGAGAGGGCCCTTCCAACACATCACCAATTTCACAACCAACATATGCACATGTGCCAAACCCAGCAAAGTGGCGTGTCTGTGAGCCACACTGACAATACAAGTGACACTGCATGACAAATAGCATGGCTGCAGTCAATATATCATGGCATGTTGCACGCCTTTACACTGAGGTGGCTGAGTGTGGACCACATCCGTAAATGAGCAGGTCACACTCTGACACATCCATGTGCACAAACAACCATCTGCGGACAAACCATGCCCCAGAGTCCCAACTCCCACCAAGAGCCCAATTTACCCAAGTATGCAACATCGCAGCACTGCATAAGGACAGAAGTCAAAGGCAAACCGCCTGAAAGGGATAAGGGGCAACAATATCAGAGCTGCAAGGGCGACTCTCCCAAAATGCAGCACACACACATAACATTTAGAGCACATCAACATTGACAACAATGTGGTACAAATTGCAACACGTTCACAACAGAACAGAGGACACAACTGGTGCCGCTTGTGTGTAGAAACTGGCCAATCACATTTGGCATAGCGGGGAAATGTGAGATGATAATGTGCAGTACAAACACACATCCGTGATGTTGTCGAAATGTCCACTGTTCCGCATCAAATAGGCAGCTCCTCCCAAACAGTCACAATGTACATTGTCATGCAGTCTGTATGTTAACTTGTGCAATGCGTTAACATACATGTGAACACAATGTTAATCTGCATCTCCCCTTCACATTGCAGAGGGAAAATCAACACCTCCTGCACAGCAGACCGAACATCTCTTCACGCTCCTTATCTCCTGTTTTTGGCTCGCATCGCAGATCTGGTTGGTCATTGAGAATATCGCAAAGTGGTGTTTTCGTGTGTTTTTGCACGGGAACGCCTACTCTGCATATAATTAACGTTAGTTGTTGCTCTCATCCATGGCGATGTTTTTTGCGGCAGCTATCGCTGGAAAACTGGCGATATCGCAGTTTGCACCAGCTTGAGAATAGGGCGATAAATTTATCGCCACTTTTACGGCGCTAAAGTACAGATAAATCAGCGATAAGTCCTTAAGAATATGCCCCATAAACCCCTGGTACCTGCGGGACCCTGTGACTCGTGACAGCCTGGTTAAGGCCATGGACCAATACTTCAGAGAAAACGAGGGGTCGGTGTCGTCTGCGTTGTCCCTTTGGGAAGCCTTTAAAACTGTGATACGCGGACACGCCCTCGCCCAGATAGTGGTGGCCAAGAAGGTTAGGAGCGAGGCGGTGGTGAAGCTGGAGACTGACATCTCGGGGCTGGAGTCGGCCTTGGAGGCGAATGTTACTCCGGACGGGCTACATGCCCTTAGCCTGAAACAGTTCGAATATAGGTCCCTGGTCACTGACGCGGCCAAAACTATGTATAGGGAGCAGCAGGGCCGATTGTATGACGCGGGGGACAAGGCGGGAAAGTTGATTGCGTGGCTGGACAAAAAGGAGAGAGTGAATCGTGTGGTCCCCGAGTTGCGTGCTGCGGATGGTGTGTGTGTGACTGAGCCGGGTGAGATTGTGGAATGCTTCGCTGACCACCTCCGGGCGGTGTACTCCCCGGTGACCGACAGGGATGAGGATGACTCTCGCCTCCTACTGAGAGATATTGCTCTGCCCGGCCTGTCCGTTGAGGACCGGGAGCGGCTGGACGCCCCCTTATCGTCGGATGAAATAGCGACCGCGATTCGTTCCCTTCGTTCGGGCAAGGCTATGGGTCCTAACGGTCTGCCCATTGAGCTATACAAATTGCGTCCTGATAAGCTTGCGCCCTTCCTCAGCCGCATGTTCCGCGACTCTCTTGCGGCGGGTTCCCTTCCGGCCGACCAGCGCTTGGCCACTATAGTCGTTATCCCCAAGGAGGGCAAGCCGCGTGACCGCTGTACTTCTTACCGGCCTATTTCACTGCTCAATGCGGAGCCCAAAATCCTGGCGAAAGTCCTGGCCAATCGATTGTTGAGTGTCGTGTGCGACCTTATTCATCCGGACCAATGCGGCTTTATCCCGCACCGCAACACCGCTCTTAACTTGCGTCGTCTGCACGGTGCCCTTGCCAGGGCGGAGTTCCTCTCCGAACCGGCCGTGCTGGTTTCTTTGGATGCCACGATGGCATTTGACACTATTGAGTGGCCATTCCTCTGGGCCGTCTTGGATAAATTCGGCTTTGGAGAGGGATTTATTGGCTGGGTGAGGCTCCTTTATACGGGACCCATGGCTCAAGTGGTGGTGAATGGGCGGGTCTCTCGGCCCTTTGCCCTTGGCAGGGGCACGAGGCAGGGGTGCCCGTTGTCCCCGTTGCTTTTTGCTCTCGCCCTGGAGCCACTCGCTGCCTGGCTCCGTTGGGAGCCCTCGCTTAGAGGGATCCGGTGGGGCCCGGGCTTCGAAGATCGGGTCTCGCTTTATGCGGACGACATTCTCCTGTATCTCACCTCACCGCGGCAGTCACTCAACGTCCTCTTTGACGTTCTGACCTCCTTTGGGAACAATTCGGGTCTCACGATCAATTGGTCTAAATCCTGCGTTTATCCCATCTCTGGTGGTCTTCCTCTCCTGCCGCCTCGGCTCCCGATTCAAATATCTCTGAGCGGCTTTAAGTACCTGGGGATATACGTTTCGCTGGACCCGGTGGCTCGCTATGAGCAGAATCTCCTGCGTCCACTTCGGCGACTGCGGGAGGACACGGCCCGGTGGTGCAGGCTGCCCCTGTCCCCGCTGGGTCGGGCCGCGCTGTTTAAAATGATGTCCCTTCCCAGGTTCCTCTATGCACTCCAGAACTCCTTCGACGTTATCCCAGTGGCCTACTTTCGAGAGGTGGAGAGCCTGCAGAGGAGACTGGTGTGGAACGGGCGGGCGCGTATTGCTCTTGCCAAGCTCACTCTCCCCTGGTATGACGGGGGCATCGCGCTTCCTGACATTCGCAGGTACTATTGGGCCTCGCAGCTATCTGCCATCAACCACGCCACTTATGCGCCCGGCTTGAATCCGGCGTATGAGATGGACAAGTTCCTGCTTCCCGGCGGGAACTACAACAGGGCACTTTATTCTCGCCTGGCTGGCCGGACCCTTACGGGTCCTACTAAGATTGCTGTGCGGACCTGGAGGGCTGCCACTGCGGCCATGGGCTGGAGTGAGCGATTAACATGTGCTACTCCCTTGTTTGCCTCCGACCGCCTGGGCAGCTTGTGGACCACCAAGGGGTTTGACCAGTGGGACACGATTGGTATCAGCAAAGTGGGAGACCTGTGGCACAAGGGCGCGGTCAAGACTTTCGCGGTGCTCCGGGCCGAATACGAGCTGACCGACAGGGAGTTCTTCCGCTACGCCCAGGTTCGACACGCCCTGCTCTCGGTCTTCGGGGAGGGGACCAAGATCCCTGTTTCTTCGCCCCTCGAGGACCGCATACTTGACGGACATGTCCCTGATAGTACTATTTCTTTAATTTATAAAAAATTGATTAATCACCGGGCGGACCTCCTGGTGCGCCTTCGGGAGGCTTGGACTGGGGATGGGGTCGAATTGGACGACGAAGATTGGCAGTCTGCACTGTCGTCCCCCAAGGAGGTTGCCATTCCGGCTCGTCTCCGGTTGGTACAGCTCAAGATTCTCCACCGGGTGTATGTGACGGGTCCGCGCTTGGTCTCGATGGGATTTTCCGACGACGGGCTCTGTAAGCGAGGCTGTGGGCTCAGCGCCACCTTTCTTCATATCCTTTGGGAGTGCCGCGAGGTGGCGGACTACTGGCGCCGGGTCCACACGGTTATGGGACAGGTCACTGGGGTTGTGCTGCTGCCGGAGGTGCGTCGCTGTGTCCTGAATGTGTGGGAGCCCAATGACTACAGCGCGGCTCAGACTCGGTGGGCGGCCCTAGGGAACATGATTGCCAAGAGGGATATAGCGCAACTTTGGGGCGCTCAACGGCCGCCCACCGTGTCAGTATGGAAGGAGAATATGGACTGGTGTATGTTTAGGGAGAAGACAGTGTATGTGGCCCGTGGCAAGCCGGGGGCATGGGGTAGAATTTGGGGGCAATGGAACGCATATCGCGGAGGCATCTGTACGCCCCCCCTGGTAGACACTGATATCGCCATGTCCCCCTGACCCTTGATGGCTCCTGGCGCTTTTTGTAACAACTACATTTGGACGTTCATCTCCCTTGACCCCCTTCCCCCCCCCCCTCCGTCCCCGGCCTCCCGGTACTCCTCTCTTTAGCGGATTGCTCAATTGTCCTGACTGGAGTCTCCCGGGGGGAGCCTGACCCGCACTGGTTTCCCTCATACCTCGCCTTTTGTTTTTATTGTCTTTCCCTTTGTTTTTGTTATTGTTGGACTGACGCTTGCTGTTCTTCGAGAACTATCTTGAGCCACTGCGGGGCAGTGCCCTGGGAACCGATTGTAGCCTTGATATGTGTGTATTGCCTTATGTACCTAGCGGCCGGCCCGGGTGGTTGTAGGCCCATACTTGTAACCGAATTATTGTTCAATAAAAACTTTTTCAAAAAAAAAAAAAAAAAAAAAAAAAAAGAATATGCCCCATAGAACTTGCAAAACGTCATTGTTTAAGTGATTTCAAAATAGGCTCCAAGCACTCCACAATTCAATCATAAGTATAATATCGTATCTTAACGTTCACTGTCTTTTATTCAGACATAAACTCTCTTATTCCTTGAATAGTTCATCTGTACATATTCTTGGTCAACAACAGCTTCAAGCCAACACGTGTTTCGTCTGTTAAGTTACAACTGGATTTCATCAGGGCTGAAACAAACTAAATAGTAACGTAAGGAATGAAAGGAGTCATTGGATCACGCTAGACCCATCTCCATGTCATCAAGCGTATAAGTGAGTAGCAATTGGAAAGTGCAGTGATTATTTTGTGCATGTCACCCAAAGTATATATGGAACTCCATTAGGAAGCCACAATCTAATCAATCAGTGATTGGAACATAGAAGGGGAAAGAGTGGTTGTTAGTAAGATCAGTCCCTCAAAAAACAAATGTGTTTAAAATTAAGAAGGACAAAATCAAATCACCTCCAAGGTTCAACTTAACAAATACCCGTGTTGTGCTAGATTGCTCCTTTCTACCATTAAACAAGCCACTATCTGTAAAATGGCTCACCTTATTTCTTCAATGTCATTGTTCTAAATTCAGTCACCAAGATATACTCCATATAAAAACTCTAAGTATCAGGAAGAGAAACGATATAAATAGGGTCTCCTGGTTGATTCCTCTATCCCTAAGTACAATCGATTTCAATGTGATGCTTCACTCACCACCGTACTTGGCCATGTTCTATCTTTATCTTTGTAGAATAGTGTGTAATTTGCTCCACAGTCTGCAATATGAAATTTGTCACGTGTTACCAGCAAGTAGACCTCAGGTTGTTGCACAATATCTCTTTGTCTGGCACGGGGCAGCATCTATCACATAACAGTTACACTCAGTACCCAAATGCCAATAAGGGCAAACGGAGAAAGAGGAATGTATGAATCGGTGTCCGGAAGGGACATACCGAACGTACTGTACTGACTTCATCAGCCCGAGACGACGGCACGGTAAACTAAAACAAGTTAACTAAGGTAACATAACTGGAAAGATGAAGACTTAACAAATTGGACTAACTTAAGCACAAAAGATCCACTCATAAATCTTGCCGATAGGGGGGGCGTGGCTTGGCTGCCGAGCGGAATGGCTGCCTGAAACCGCAGCTCCGCCGATCGAGCACAGAAATCCTTCAATTATTTGCTGAACTGGGGTGCGAGCTCGGACCTCCCCGCCCGAGACGGTAGTCCAGGGTGTCCGCCCTGTGCTTTGGCTGTTCTGACCCCGTCGGAGACGCGTGGGCGGAGAGCGGCCCGCGGGAAGCACGGAGACGCGGAGGCCTACAACAATCGCGAGAGCCGGGGCCTTGCGTGTGGAGGGCCCGAAACCTGTTCGAGGGGTGAGGCAGAGGCTGTTCGATCGCCCCAGGAGACGCGCGCCCCGCCGGATGCTCACCCCCTTCGGCTGAAACAGTGAAGCTGAGACAGCGGCGGCTGGTGTGGAGGGACTCCGAACGTGGACTGGAGGTGCGTCTAGGGGAGAGGCCCGAACGCACTGCGGCGCTCTGGGAGCTCGCTGGCTACCGGGGACGGCGCGAAAAGTTCTTGATGCTTGCGATCGGCGGGCGCTGCTGGGCCCTGCTCTGGGAGCACGTGTTGCCGAACCTCATGGTCTGAGACTCTGATCTGTTCCTTTCCCTCGCCTGCCCCTGGATTGCATGCCGGTGAACAGTGACGGGTCCGATCGGATGATTGCAATGGCGGCCATTTTCCCTGAAGCCGTAGTTCTATGGTCGAAGGTTCCAGGGCGACGATCGGAGAGTCGTGGTCGGCTGCCGTACATGCCCCGACCATACTGCAGGGATGTTGGGGCGTTGACCTGGGATGCGGACAGTGAACGGCTGTACTAGTGTTGGCCTGCTCCGACGGCCTGCGCTGTGACTCTCCCCGCTTCGTCTGTTTCTCTGTGCCCGGTGCGTGTCCCGCCACTGAGGACCCAGCCCTCTTACCTACCAACGAGGCCTAACCGCCCTGCTGCCCTTGACGAGACGCTGGTGGTTGGCGATTGACTGGTGCAGTGTGAGGAGTTCGCGGCTCGGCCGCCCACACATACTACGGGCGCCGGGTAGCGTCCGGTGAGCGGCCATGGGCAAACCGGACACGCGGCAGCCGAAAATCACCTTTGACAAGTCCAAGCAGAAGCCGCCGGATCCAGACCCAGACCTCCGTGAGGCTGAGTCTTCTCGAGCAGACCGGAGTGGTGCTCAGGATGTGGACATTAAAGCCATGTTTCAGGAACTGAAAACAAGTTTACATGGCATTGATGGCAAAATGGATGCGCTGGCGGCCCGCATGGACGGTATCACGTCTCGCATGGACAAGCAAGAGGGGAGAGTGGAATCGCTCGAAACACGTGTGGCCGACACGGAGGAAAATCAGACCGGCCTTGCCGGCCAACTGCGGGGCATGGATAAGATCCTGACACTCATACAACAGAAAAATGAGGATTTGGAAGCGCGCTCGAGGCGCAACAACGTCCGCATCACGGGTGTGGCGGAAACGACGGACATAACCAACATGGAGCTCTTTGTTGAACAAATGTGTAAGGATCTGTTTGAGTCGGGTTTGTCTTCGATGTTCTTGGTCGAGAGGGCTCACAGATCATTGGGGCCCAGGCCTAAACCAGGCGCACCGCCCCGGCCTATTATTGAACGAATCTTAAATTATAGGGACCGGGACGTGATCTTACGAATGGCAAGAGACATGTCAGACGTGCAATACAAGGGCAACCACATTGCACTATATCCGGACTATACGATGCAGGTTCAGGGCGCTCGAAGGGAATTTTTGCCGGCGAAGAAACTTTTTCAACAGGCGGGCACCAAATACTCCCTCATCTACCCTGCTAAACTCCGGGTCCAAGGTCCCGGTAAACCGTCCTTCTTTGTTGATGCGAAGGCGGCTCTGAAATATGCCAAACAACTGTTAAAGGACCAAAAGTCTCAGGCACCTGCAGATGACCCGGACCAGCGGGACAGGCTAAGTGATGTTGAATGACTGCTCCTGTATGCTTCTTGTTAAGTCGCTGGGTATTGCCTGTCCGCGCTGTGCTGGGCCATAGAGAATGTTTAATTCCCTGGAGTACCAATTTCAGATGCTGGAAGGGAGCTGAGCAGGACTGCGGGATTGGGGGGGGAGGGTCCTTGAGCTGGTACACTAGGCCCGCACTCGATCGCCCTGTCATGAGTACAGGGCTTGTGGGTGGCCAACCTGCGTACCTCAAGGGATGATTCCCATTCATTGTTCACATCTAGGGACTGTAGTTACAGTTGTCGTAGTTGGGAGGGGGACCTGGGAGGTCATTGCACAACCTGATTGGGGGGTTGGAGCGGGTGGGGTAGGGGTTTGGTCGTGGTTGGGGTTTTTTGTTGAGTTCTATTTAAGTTTCAGAGCTGGGTCGGAGGAGGCGAAAACTGCTATTAAATCGCACATTGTGCACTGCACGCTGCCATGTCGACAGTCACCTAGCAAGAGGTGATCTGGCATTTGCCGGGCAGGCTGCCCTGATGGCCGGGTGGGATGTGTGCTGTCTGTCAGAGAAGGGTTGCAGGAAGTGACGCAACGAGGAACAGGTCCGTGGCCTGATCGAGTTTTATTCCAATGCTTGTTGCTGTGTGGAGGTTCCCTACCTTGTCGGCGGGCTTACAGATTGCTGAGGCATGGCCGCCCCCCTCTGTTGAGACCCGCTGGGTTGGAAATGCTTGCTTCGAGATTTGGCAGGAATTGGCCGGGTGACTGGGGGGGTTGGTGTATGTCTGATGCTTGCCCGAACTTTGTTAACACGCCTGGGGCTGTGAATAGCATAAAGTGTATTACCTGGAATGTACGGGGCATGAATGATAGACGGAAAGTGAGACTGATACAGGCCTTCCTAATTAGAAAAGGTGCGGACATTTGCCTTCTGCAAGAGACGCACCTGACGGCCAATGCTGCGCAGCTGCTCAGGCACAATCGATGGGGTGAGGTAGTCCACGCTCACTATTCTAACTACTCTAGAGGGGTGGCGATACTTATCAGAAAGGGGCTTCACTGGAGGACGCATGAGGAAATCAGGGACGCAGGGGGCAGGTATGTTCTGTTGGTCGGTTCGCTGTGCGGCGCGAGAGTGATTCTGGTGAATGTGCATGGCCCGAATGACGATAATCCAGAGTTCTACGAGGAATTGTGGCATAGGGTGCGGACCTGTGGACCTGTGGCGATATTGTGGGGGGGTGACTATAATGTGGTACTGTCAGATACTAAAGATAGGCAGGGCACAACTCGGGAACATCACCCCAGGGCGTCGGAGGCGCTTGGCCATATTATGCAAGAGGCAGGGCTGGTGGACTCCTGGAGGACACTGCACCCTGAGGCCCGCGCCGGTACGTGTATCACAGCTCATCGTGCGGCCTGGTCCAGATTGGACTTCTGGCTGCTGTCCAGAGATTTGCACTCATCGGTGTTAGAGGTGACTCACTTGCCGCGGTCTCTTTCTGATCATGCCCCGGTTTGCTTGACGCTATCCACGCCGCCGCAGTACATTCAGCCGTTTAGTTGGAGGTTCCCCTCCCGTGCGCTGCGCGACCAGGTCTTCCAGCATTCTTTGCGGGAAAGATTGGAGGAATACTTCGCACTCAACGAGGGCTCAGTAGATTCACCTGGCGTGCTCTGGGAGGCCTGTAAGGCAGTAACCAGGGGTCATTGCATGGCGCTCAAAACTGGGGTTCTGCGCTCCATTAGAGATACCCTGAGCAAGTTGGAATCTGAACTAGCCCAGCTTGAAGCTGCGATGATGGCGGCCCCTTCTGGTGGTGCGAGTGCAGCCTTCAGGACGAAACTGACCAAGTATCAAGAGGAGGCGGAGAGGGAGGTCGTGTTCTTGTCCAAAGATTCTCAGGCCAGACGTTACGGAGAGGGTGATCGAGCTGGATGAACACTAGCAAGCATGCTGCGCCCGCCACGTGGGTCGGAGCATATTCTCGAGCTACAAGGGTCAGGGGGTGAAGTGATTCAAGATCCTCCGGCTATACTGACAGTGATAACAGATTACTATAAGGACTTGTATACCTCTAAGGTTGCACCTGATGACACTATTATTAGTGACTACCTGGACACCATAGCACTTGCGTGGTTCAGTAATAATGCCCGATAATATATGGACCTACCCTTCACGCAGGAGGACATTCGAGCGGTGATAGCCGCTATGCCACTCAGTAAGGCACCAGGCCCCGACGGGCTGACGGCGGCCTTCTACAAGGAATATGCAGACCTACTGGTCCCGCGATTGCACAGTGTTTTTGAGGAAGCGATGGAGATGGGCATCCTCCCTTCCTCGATGCGAGAGGCCCTTATCATTACGCTGCTTAAACCTGGCAAAAATCCTGTTACCCCGGACTCATATCGCCCACTCTCGCTAATTAATCTTGACGCCAAAATTTACGCGAAATTACTCGCTGACTGTCTGAAATTTATGCTGCCACAGATAGCGTTGTCCGATCAGTCGGGCTTTGTAATGGGGAGGTCCACTTCCCACAATCTCAGAGTGCTGTTTGGGCTCCTGCATTATTTGGATCTCAAGGTACAAGCCGCGGCCGCATTGCTTGACGCAACTAAGGCGTTCAACTCATTAGAGTGGAAATTCCTACGGCCGTTATTCACTCGCATGGGTTTCAGCCCCTCCTTTGCCAGGCGTATTGGAATACTCTATAATCACCCGACGGCTAGGGTGCGGGTTAATGGTCAGACGTCTGCCCCGATCCCCATAACCAGAGGGACTCGGCAGGGCTGCCCCTTGTCGCCATTGCTGTTCGCCATTGCGACGGAGCCGCTGGCGGCTCGTTTGTGCCAACATCACACTCATCGCAGTATTGGCTTCACATCGCGTGGCCTGTTGGTGTCTATGTACGGCGACGACATAACCATATATATGATGAATCCATCGGACAACTTTGACCCACTGATGCGCGAGGTGACAAGATACAGTGGCCTCACAGGTATCGATATCAACTGGTCAAAGTCGGCGATGTTCCCGCTGACGGACGGTACGAGTCAATGCCATACGGAATTCCCGATTGACTGGGTCACTGATGAGATTAAATACCTGGGCGTACGCTTTAGCCGATCGGTGCAGGACATATGGCTGGCCAATTTTGGTGTGGCCGTGGAGTGGCTGGAGTGTAAGGTGAGGCGCTGGAAGGCGCTGCCGCTATCACTGATGGGCCGCATAGCAATTGCTAAAATGGTGGTCGTTCCTAAGTTTCTTTACTTATTCATTAACATCCCCCTGCCACTCACTAGGTCGTTCTTCCGTCGGCTTCGCTCTGCCTTGCTTGAACTGGTCTGGGCGGGTAAGCAGCCCAGAGTGGCCTGGAACCTCCTCACACTTCCCTTCCGTCAGGGAGGCCTCGCGGCCCCGGACATGGAGCTATATGCGTACAGTGCTCAGGCCCACTACCTGCACTTCTGGCAGCACCCGATCCCTTACCAGCCGCACGTGGCTATCGAGATGGACGTTGCGGCCCCCTGCCCCCTTCGTGCAGCGGTGTATCAGAGATACAGACGCTCCCGGTTTGACATTGACACTGTTGAAATGGTCCGCTGGGCCTGGTCAAGCATTGCCAAACGTGCGGGCGTTGATGATTTATATGCGCCGAGCATGCCCCTTGCGGATAATCCACTATTGGGGCCATTGACGGACGCGGCGGTGGTGCGGCGGGCGCAGGCCTGCGGCCTGAAGGTGGCGGGAGACCTGTACCCGGACGATACCTTCCTTGCATTGCGGGATATGGCGGCAGCGCCGGAACCGACGGCCTCGGAGCTTCTTCTCTACTATCAACTGCGGTCCGCATGCAAGGGCAGGTACCCTATGTTTCCAGATGCTCCGCCGACGCTTGCGGCCCTGGAGGACGTACTCTCGAATTCCTCCGCGCGCAAACTGATCACACGTATCTATAGAGCTACTCAAAACACAGCTCCGGTTGTGCACACTGACTCTAGATCCTCGTGGGAACATGAAGCGGGTATATCTATTACCGAGAAACAGTGGGAGTACTGTTGCTCCCAACTTGAAAACCTATCCCCTAATTATAGGCTGCGGTTGGTACACTTCAGCTGTCTGCACCGGACTTACCGTACGCCCATGCAACTGTGTAGGATGGGACTGCGGTCTGATGCGAACTGTTGGAGATGCGGTGAGAAGGAGGCCGCGTTCTATCACCTTGCATGGGTGTGTGGTCCCATACGCGACTTCTGGATTGCAGTCTTCAATACCGTGGGGCAGATTGTTGAGGTGGAACTGGAGCCGGACCCACTTGTGGCCCTCTTGGGATTCGTTAGAAATGTGCCTAAGGCCTCACGTAGGCTTGTGGCCCTTTTACTATTACTTGCTAAGCGTCAAGTAGCGCTACACTGGAAGAAGTCGATGCCGCCGAAAGTGGCGGCCTGGATAAGATCGGCGGTGTACTGTAGGGAGCAGCTGACCTCATACTGGGACCAGCTGCCACAGCGCTCGCGGCCTGTAGATATATGGCAGCCACTGGTGGATTGGTTGGCTAGAACGACAGCGTTGGAAGATGACTAGGCGGTCTGATTGTGGCTTTGGTGACGTGGCGAGGTTGGAGTTTGACTGTGGTGCGCTGTACGTGGTGATCCGCCTGACATAAGTGATCTGGGGTTTGGGGCTCGCATTCTGTGGGGGGTTGTCAGTCGATTGCGTTGTCTGGGTGGGCTGTGGGCGCAGCGTGAAGGTGATTATGACATTTCGATTATTCATTGTTTGCTTCCTATCGACTCGGGCTCTCTGTTAGTTTTGTTTTGTTTGATCCATTGCAAAATGTTGTATTGCTGTTCGAATGTACGACCTCAAATGGTTGGGCGGAGTTCCGCCTCGCAAACTAGCTGCCTGCCTCCGGGTTGTTGGCTGAATAGCAGTGTACTCTTCGATGGAACAATAAAGGTTTTGGAAAACAAAAATAAATAAATAAATAAATAAATAAATCTTGCCGATAGGAAGAGTGCTCCCATCTCGCACGGAATTCCCGGCGTTGTGCACGGGCGCCATCTTACTCTTCCAATATCTAGTCAATCAGGATCGGAAGCAAAAGTGAGCGTATATGGCGGCCATCTTGAAGTGTGCATACACTAAGTGAATTCTGATCTCATTTACAGCCACCCATCAGCTGAATAATAAACGCAATCAACGCGAGTAAAGTGTGCTAATAACATGTCAGACTACCCATATGTTTTTATTATGGGATACGTGTTACATGCTCCGTGTATAGTTAAATTAGTACGCCACACCGTTAATTCTATACTGTATTAAAGCTTCTGTGCTGATCATAAGACTAATAAATCAGTAAGTCTTACTCATTACTGCCAACAGTGTTTATTTGAGCCATATAGTTACTACACAAGTAAAAAGTCTAAATTATCTCGTCACAAGAATCACGTTCCAGAATCAATAACATAAATGACGGACCAAGGGTTACATGAAACCATGGTGGCCATCTTATGGTTTCAGCGTCGTGAAATAGTCACCGCAACCCTATATCAGATAAAATGTCATTATTCATTGAACGATCACGGAGGAGTGAGACACCACTAACCTAAATATTGATAATACACATATTAGTGATTGTGAGATTACCCAAGGATAGTAAAAAAGGAGAAAGAAAAGAAGGTGTTTTCATTTTCGTGGTAGTGGAAGTTGCCATCATTCTATGCAACATCATATTAGACACGTATAGTTCTCATTGTACAGCATGATTACAAACACATTAGCAACCTTGTCATGCTCCAAAATTGGACATGCTTGCTTCATTTGACATGCTCATATCGTGTACATAAACACTATTAAGTATATCATTCTTTTTGTATGTCGCTCTTATTACAACCAGTATCATTGCGAATATACTAAACTAAACATTCTGCAATTTTATAGAGGCTTGTGATGCAGTTCACTGGCATTAACAATAATGTCAAACATCCACATATCTTATAATACTTCAGGATTGACCATTTCGGTCGAGCATAAACTATACAATACAAAATATCACGAGTTCAGTTACTTCACACATGATATAAGTACAATGATTTGTACATCCATATGTTAATCTCCCAAGAAATAATGTAACTCCCGGTCCACATTTAGACCATCCTCGACTGCCCTGAGGTGCAAAATCCAGACAACCTCTTGACTTCGCAGTCTGAGTTCTCTGTTCCCACCCCTTTCCAATGGTGGTACCATTCCAATGCCATGGAAATGGAAGGTCCTATGATGGTCCTACTTCTCGCAGGTCAGTGTTCCTGAATCCTATCTTTGAACATTCTACTAGTGCTCCCCACATAAATTTGTTCGCATTTGCAAACTAATATAAATTACAAACCATGTGTAGCAATTGATGTTAGCATTTATCAGGTATTTTAGGTTCTTGTTATAAGAGAATTTCTTAACATCCAAACAGAATCTGCACAATGAACAATTCCCACTTTTATATGAGCCTCTGTTTCGAGCAGTAAGATAATCCTGTCTCCTAGTTTGAGTGGGGTAGCTAGGGCTAATCAGTCCTCCCAGTATTCTCCCTTTATGAAAAGTTATGCTCGGATTCCTGGGAATAAACGGAGCAATGCTTTTGTCACCCATGAGTAGGTACCAATGTCTCTTGAGTATTTTGCTAATGTCCCCTGTGTTACTCCCAAAGGACATGATTGGTCTGATCAAATCCTGATGTTTTGTAGGTATCTTACGACGATTGTCAGAGAGTGTCTCTTTTCTGTTTAGTCTCATGGCTTTGTTGTTTGATTAGATGTTCATCATATCCTCTAGTTTTAAACCTCATCTTAATGTCTTCTACATTGCTCTTAAATTCATCATTAGAGCTACAATTACGCCTCTCCCTAACCATCTCGCCAAAGGGTATTGCTGCAATCTGATGGTTAGGGTGCAAGGTAGTAGCATGTAACACCGAGTTGCACGATGTTTCCTTTCTGTGCATCCTGCTGTTTAATTGATGATCACATATGTATAATTCCACATCTAAAAATACAATTCTCTGGTTACTGTGATGCATGGTAAATGCCATATTGCATGGGTTACTTTCCAGATGTTGTTTAAAAGCATTCAGTTGTTCCCCCGTCCCTGGTTTCATGTAACCCTTGGTCCATCATTTATGTTATTTGATATTGATTCTGGAACATGATGCTTGTGACGAGATAATTCAGACTTTTTACTTGTGTAGTAACTATATGGCCCAAAAAAACACTGTGGGCAGTAAGGAGTAAGACTTACTATTTTATTAGTCTTATGATCAGCACAGAAGCTTTAATACAGTATAGAATTAACGGTGTAGTGTATTAATTTAACTATACATGGGACATGTAACCCGTATCCCATAATGAAAACATATGGGTAGTCTGACATGGTATTAGCACATGTTACTCGCTTTGATCGCGTTTATTATTCAGCTGATGGGCGGCTGTGAGATCATAATTCACTTAGTGTATGCACACTTCAAGTTGGCCGCCATATGCGCTCACTTTTGCTTCCGGTCCTGATTGACTAGATATTGGAAGAGAAAGATGGCGCCCGTGTACAACACCGGGAATTCCGTACGAGATGGGAGCACACTTTCTTTCGGTAAGATTTATGAGTGAATCTTTTGCGGTTAAATTGGTCCAATTTGTTAAGTCGTCATCTTTCCAGTTATGTTCCCTTTAGTTAACGTATGTTAGTTTATCGTGCCGTTGTCCCGGGCTGATGAAGTCAGTTCAGTATGTTCGGTATGTCCCTTCAGGACACCGATTCATACATTCACCTTTCTCCATTTACCCTTATTGGCGTTTGGGTACTGAGTATAACTGTTATGTGATAGATGCTGCCCTGTGTCAGACATGGAGATATTGTGCAATAACCTGAGGTCTACTTGCTGGTAACACATCACACATTTCATATTGCAGACTGCGGAGAAAATTACACACTATTCTACAAAGATAAAGATAGAACATGCCCAAGTACGGTGGTGAGTGAAGCATCGCATTGAAATTGATTGCACTTAGGGTTAGAGGAATCAACTAGGAGACCCTATTTATATTGTTTCTCTTCCTGATACTTAGAGTTTGTATATGGAGTATATCTTGGTGACTGAATTTAGGACAATGACATCGAAGAAATAAGGTGATCCATATTACAGATAGTGGCTTGTTGAATGGTAGAAAGGAGCAATCTAGCACAACACGGGTATTTGTTGAGTTGAACCTTGGAGGTGATTTGATTTTGTCCTCCTTAATTTTAAACACATTTGTTTTTTGAGGGACTGATCATACTAACAACCACTCTTTCCCCTTCTATGTTCCAATCACTGATTGATTAGATCGTGGGTTCCTAACGGATTTCCGTATATACTTTGGGTGACTTACACAAAATAATCAATGCACTTTTCAATTGCTACTCACTTATACTCTTCGTGACATGGAGATGGGTCTAGCGTGACCCAATGACTCCTTTCATTCATTATGTTACTATTTTGTTTGTTTCAGCCCTGATGAAGTCCAGTTGTAACTTAACGGACGAAACACATATTTGGCTTGAAGCTGTTGTTGACCAAGAATATGTACAGATGAACTATTCAAGGAATAAGAGAGTTTATGTCTGAATAAAAGACATTGGGCATTAATATAAGATATTATACTTGTGATTGAATTGTGGAGTGCTGGAGCCTATTTTGAAGTTTAACTAAGAAGAAGACTTCTATAGGTCTTCTTCCTTTTGAGGGGGATTAGGTGGCTCTCCCTCCTCCTGAAGCACCATATGTAAATATTTGCACGTTCTACGGACAACTGTTGACCAGATTGGAGTGTGCGCCATCTACCCAGCCACCTGTTTTAAATTGTTGCAATTGTTTAACTGATTGTTTATGTGCAGGAAGGAACACCTTCTTGTACATAAATAATCACTAGAGGTGATTTCCTCTTTCTATGTGTGCTGCAGAATGCAGCCTGCATAGAAAGAGGAAATAAGCAAAGAGAAATTAATACATTTATTTCTCCTTGTTGCGCCTCCCTATGCCTCCCCTGGGAGGTGTAGCATTCAGACGCATTTCCAGATTTACGATTTCTCATAAATTCTGGAAATATGTTTGCTTCCATGGGTTTTGCGTGGGAGCACCCACAGCAACACCCATGGAACGCCCCTTTCAAGCAAAGTGCTGCGTGCAAAGGGGCCATATTTATAAGGACAGTAAAAGTCACGCAGGGTGGCTTTTCCTGTCCTTGTAAATATGTGGCAGTAAAGTGTGCCGTCGACGCACCAGTGGCGCAAGAGGCTTGTAAATCTGCCCCCTAGTGTTTGTCCTGCCCTTGCACAAATTTAGTTTTGCTCTTTATTTTTATTGGATGAGTGTACCTATCCACTGTTTCTTCTGATACTCACTCCACAGATGCTCTCCTGTCCATCCCTTTTCCTCATGCCTATGCTACTTAATGGAGTCTGGATAAAATAAAGGTGACTGCCATTTAACACAGGTGGAATTGGTTTTGTCAGTACTTGTAAAATTGCCCAAGCAAATTGCCACTAGAATCGTGGGGGGTGGGAAGGGGTAGGTGTCGTCATCTTGGAATTGCAATACATCTTATTAATGTTATAAAGTTCTAAGGACCATGTAGACATGGAGTCTAAATGCTACATGATCACCATCTTGGAATGGTAAATCAATAAGTATATAAATACCATTCCAAGATGACTGCCTGAAATTTTTGCCAATGCTTTCACCGCAGTTGAAAATGCATTGGCAAAACCAATAATAATGGCCAGTGGTGGGTCGGCTTTTTGGGGGTTAATAAATGAATAAGCATTATTAAAGAAAGGATGATTGACTTTGCCAATGTTCTTTTTCTTTAGCTATCAGCACTTTATTGGATTTTCCTCTGTTTTCTGCCTCATGCTTTTCTTTCTCTCCTTTTAGCTTTCTGTCCTGCTCTAAAGCTTCAAATTAATTTTTCATTTATTTATCTTTTTTTAAGGCATGGCAGCTACCAAGTTTTATCAGGCTGCTTGCTTTTCTTGTTTGTTTGTACTTGCGTACACTTTTTAAATATTTGTTTTACGTTTAATTCACCATTCTAAAGGCTGTATGCCATGTTCGAAAACTAAATTAAAAATGCCCAAATTTCCTCCAATGCAGCTTGACTCTTGAGTGCGCCTGTATCATGACACACGCTTGATGTGCGTGCACGCATCAAAAAGCATGTGCATGCCTCAGCGGACAGCTTGGAATGTGCTTTCTTTAATAGACAAATGTCCTAATTTAAGAAAGTGAGCTTGAAGCGAGATGGGGGCAGGGAAACTTTCTTGCTGAAGACCTCAAATTCCTAACCATGACAATATTTTAGAGGCAAAACCATTCTTTTTACGGGCTCTTGGTTACCTTGATTAAAAGTACATATGTACCATAGCAACATTTACCAGCTGAATGCAGTAATAGTTGAATTGTGCTACTCGGTTAAAGCTCAAGGCTTAGATGTTAGTATATTTAAGCCTTGGGCTTTAACTGAGTAGCACATTTCAACTATTAATTAAATCTTATTTAATGTAGGAAACATCAGGTGATCATTTTCTGCTTGTACCACCCTGCAGTTCAGGAAGAAAGGTGCACCTCTAAACAGAACATGATCAGGTCACCGACTAGCTACCCATTCTGCTAGTTTGCAGGAAGAATTTGAAAGAACGCCTCTCTTCAGAACATTACTCCTTCACTCACTAGGTATAGACGCTCGTTGTTATAATCCCAATATACCTAGGCGTCCCACCTTCTACTCAGTGCTGCCTCCATAGCTGGGCTCATGTAACCCAAGTACCCATACATGCACACATATTCAGTCAGTCTTGCACATGATTGGATTTTACACAGTGCTTACTTTGTAAAATATTAGGTCCAGGTGCTCAATTATTTTTAGGAGGCCACACCCACTTCCTCTGGCTCCACTCACTTCCCCCTCCGCTCCCCACACTTCCTCCACTGGCACCAACCACCCACTTACTTTATTGACTCCACCCAAATCCTCAACTGGTGCTTCTGAAAGCCAGATGTAATACCCGATCTGAATTTCAGCAAAGGAGCATTCCTCAAGTAAGATTTTGATAGGAGGGTCCCCCTGTCCCCGAGAATTGTTTTTAAAAAGTGAATGCAAATGTGCATGTAAAGCACTATTTTGGAATAAATTGGCTAAAACGACTAATGCAACTTCTGCAGGGCCACACAGTGGTTAGGGTTGATTTTACTAATTGCAATGTATTTCGACCCAAACAAATCCTTTTGAGTAAAATTAGGAAAGACAAAGACTGGGGAAAAAACATAACTTTCTAACTTGTACCATGCCGGTTGCATGTAGCGCTTTGATAGCAGTTCATAGCTCACTGTGCTAGGTTATAACTTATGAGCTGCACAGTAATAAAAATATCTATGTGACAAAAGTAGCGTCCCACAGAGCAGTGTTAGTGTCTGTTGATAAACTCTACCATGAACCATATTCTTGCTAGGAGTGTCTTCCAGACTCTGGTGTGTTTGACTGGATTTGCTGAAGTCACTCATCACGAACAGTCTTGTGAGCAATTTCTCTACAGGTAAGGTTCATTCTCATGTGAGTTATATACATTTTGCCTGATGCAAAGAATGTATACCATGCATGTTACAGAACTGTATTTTATGTGCAATGCCCTGGCGAGTTAGATCAGAATTCAACACTATTGCAGATCGACTGGTGTTGAAAGGACACACAATTTAGATTCCAGCCTCTCTGCAAGGAGAGTAATTGTGCTGACACACCATGTATATCAGGGTGTTGTTAAAATAAAGAATAATTTAATGTAGAATGTATGGTTTCCTTGCAAGGAGCGGATAGGGTAGAAGGTCCATGTGGCGCTGCTGGCTGTGCCAGTTAACTAGTGTTGCGGTAACATACTATGGACCAAAATAAGGGCCTACTTCTGTCTGTTTCCAGATGGAAGGTAGGCTGTAGTGTAGATTGAGGCACAGACCAAGTTTCCTGCTAGCGCTGCTCAAAGTTGCTCCTCGTTATAACTGTCAACTCGTGCTTGGGCGAAATGCCTTTCCAGGACATGCACATTGGTAGTCATGCAGATCTTATCATCGCTGCTGAAGCCAAAACGAGCGATGAAGTGCACTTCCTACCTTGTTTTAGCCGGAAGTCTGTGTGCTACTCAGGAGCCGGAATTGCGCTAATCACAAGCACAAGCACGTGACTCGGGCGTGATCTGTAATTAAACGGCGGCCGTAGGCAAGACAGCGGCCGTAACTTCTGAAGTCTCACGAGATGTTGCGGTGCATGAACAGCAACTTGAAAACATGTAAATTAATCGCTTACTAGCACAGCACAATTTAATAGCATATTACGCCACTTAGTGTCTCAAATAGCGTCTTAGTCCTAGGCCTAAATGCAGTGCATATATTGTCGTGGTATACATTTCGGTGCGATTTGGCCTGAGGACGTTCTATCGAGAGATGGCCTGACACCGCATGAAGAAACCTGTAGTACCGGCCCTGGAAAATAAGTGCCGGCATTGAGCACCGGAAATCTCCGGCACAAATTAAGCACTGATTTAACATCTAAAAAACATTCTTCCAATTCCTCCAAAGTGTTAAATAATGGGCACAAGAGAAAGAAGCATTTTTCAAAACCCTGGGGAGATACGTAACAGGTGGGAAACGGTGGTAGAGACTGATTTAGAGGGAAAGCCTAAAAAGCAAGTGCAGAGATTTAACATCTCCATTTAAATAAAAGTAGATTTACTCTTTTTTCAAATCACAATCATTACCAGCTCTGTGCCTGAAATACCTGCAGCAAGCGTCGGATTTCAGGTGCACTTCTGGGAATGTCATGAAACATAGTTTGCAGGCTGCCATTTTTCCAATGAATAAATTGTACGTGAGTGTACAGTTATGCGCTGGGCATATGCAGCTTGCTGCTCAAGTGCACACATTTTGTTTCCATAAGGAAAACATTTTCTCCAGTGGGCCAAGCCTTTCTCTAATTCCACTCCATTTTTAGAGGTGATCATTCCCTTTCCCAAACTGGAAGGGGAGTTGCTCTACCTTTATATGTAGTAAAATAGCAGCCATTTCTAGGGTGGGAAAGTGTCAGATAAAAGTTTGTAAATGGGCACAAACATTTGTGGGCATTCTCAAACTTGTGTGGGGTTTACTATTGTGTAATTTTACACACTTCATATGGAGAATTACACAGTAGTAAAACTGTTATCGACAGTGTTAGAGCTGACACCCTTAGGTGGTTGTTCCCCAAACATTTTCCCTTGATTCCTCCTATTTTGATGAAATTCTTTTTAATGGCTTTAGAACTCTGTGCACTTTACCCCTGCTAACTAGTGCTGAAGTGGTTATCACTAAAACATGGTACAATTGGCGTACACCTAATTGGCACACTTACTTTAGTTGAAAGTCCCTAGTAAATGGTATTTCATGTGCACAGGGCCTGTAAATTAAATGCTACTAGTGGGCATGCAGCACTCATTGTGCCAAGCACTAAAGAAGCCTTTGGAAACATGTCTCAGGTCTGCCACTGCAGCCTGTAGCAGTGGCGGCTGGTGACATTTGAAATTGGTGAGCGTAATACATGGGTATGACTTTTATGTAGTGCGAGACACGAGCAAGCTTAATAGCCAAATGTGGGGTTAAGAGTGAGCTCTCCTCTTGAGAAAAAATTGAAAAACATTTGGCAAATGGTGCATTTTAAAACAAAGGAAATTAGTGATAAAGCATGGCTTATGAAGCAGTGGGAAGGTATAGTCTTGAAATATTAAACACATTACAAACTGCCAGTGCTTAATTTGTGCCGGTGCTTTCCGGTGCTTAGCACCGGCACTTAATTATCAGGGCCGGGTCTACAAGCATTGCTGCACATCATTGATTTTTATTTTTGATATTATTATTTACCTCACACCTGGACTGGTTTAAGTTGCACAACACACAGTACTGTGGATGAGAAGTTGGCAGTGGCACAGTCTGAGTAATGTGGTAATCGTGAGACGGACAAGTAGACAGTCCCACTCCTAGCGAAGCTGTGATGCTGTCCTTCGCCTGCATTCACTCCCACCTGTGGCCAGCCCCCTCTCCCTGCACGCCGGCGCAGCCCCTACCTGGGCCCCAAGCCCCAGGGGACTATTTCCAGTCACAGCACGCTTGCAGCCGCCAAGGGAGGGGTTTTTACGTCTCGCATGAGTATTTTTGGGTAACTCCGTCAAGCAAATAATTGAGGCAAAGGCGTTTTTTTGTCGTTTACACGTCTTATAAAACAAGCAGGCAGGGCGGGACAGCCCACTCACAGGCAAAGACAGAGGCAGAGGGACTGCCAGTGAGACAGGCAAGATGTGCACGCAGAGACAGTCACAAAGGGAAGAGGTGGCATGGATAGGCAGTCATAAAAAGATAGACAGAGGGACGGGCTGTGAGACAGACAGAAAAGGACAAGCTGTGTGCGCAGAGACAGGCAAGATGTGCACGCAGAGACAGTCACAAAGGGAAGAAGTGGCATGGACAGGCAGTCATAAAAAGATAGACACATAGGGCAGAGAGTAAGACAGACAGACAGAAAGGGAAGAGCAGAGACAGTCATAGAAAGATAAAGACAGATGGACAATGACACAGACAGAAAGGACAAGATGCGCACGCAGAGACAGTCTGAAAGGGAAGAGGTTGCAAGGACAGACAGTCATAAAAAGATAGACAGAGAAGAATAGACAATGAGACAGACAGAAAGGGAAGATGTCCCATGGACTGAGACCGTCATGGAAAGATAAAGAGATAGGCACATACGGACAGTGAGACGGTCAGAAATTGATGAGACGTGCATGCAGAGACAGCCAAAGAAAGAAGAGATCGAAAGTCATGTCATCCAGTCTTTTTTGAGGTTTTGCCTTGGCTTTTGAGCTCCTTGGAAAGGATATCCTAATAAAAAATCATCATAATTCAAGTCAACCATCATATTACCAATGTAGGAATTCAGATAGGGTGTTAAACGTGGCTTTCAGCCATGCAAGTTGAGGTCAGGATGTGGGTGGAGCCAATAGAGTAAGTGAGTGGAGCCAGTGAAGGAAGTGGGTGGAGCCAGGGGGAGTGGGTGTGGCCTCCTGCACAAATTTGAGCACATGGACTTCCGATTTTACAAATTAAGCACTGCAAACTGCCCCATATCTTACTGCGTTACTGTGTCCAACAGTTACTTTAATGTGCAAATTGGACAGCATGACATCTTCAGGCCCTTGAAAGTGTGTGCTAGCCCAGTGTCTTGCACTGCATGCAGCATCAACCTTGGAAGAAAATTCTCTAACCAGGTTTGGGAAGCACCCACAGCTGCTGGCTGCAATCAGACATATATAAATAAGTGCAGACAGGTTTTTAAGTGGGATGAAAATAGTGGGGCTTTCTGAAAGGGAACATATTAAATAATTCTCTGATTCCCATAGGGTGCCACCCAACTGGTATTTTGTTATACCCCTGAGATGTAATTCCATCCAAATATATAACACAACAACTTAGATATACCTAAAACCTGTCCCTACGATTGGCTTTGTCGATTGTTGTAAGCTGTTTAAGATAAATGAGTAACAACAATGATTTGTTACAAATAATTAACACTGGATATGTTTCACTTCTGAAATTGTGAGTCTGTAAATTAAATAGTACTATTGAGGCCTGTGGAAGGAATTTCGGCCTTCAGATTCGTGCTCTTTATGCTAGGTATGTATGCCCTTTTCTCTGCACATCTCATCCATCTGCACATCTTCAACTGCCTCTCTTTCCTCTTCAGGACCCTTTTTTCACTTTTCCTTGAATGCACTTCCTCGCATCTCCCTGACATTTAAGCACATTATTTCCTTTTGCCTTGAAAATATTTTGATATCTGTGTACCCTCTTCACACACAATTTCATAGAATTTCAATTGCAACTGGAATACATTATCCTTGTTCTGTTTGATCTGCTGAGTGGCCAACCCACTGACGGGCACTTTGCTTTGCCTTCAGCCTCAGCGCCAGAGGTCTCAATCAAAGCCCCTGATAAACACCTGCCGTGACTCAAAGTATGAACTATGCAATAGTAATAAGATGCTCAAAATAATACAGAAACACAACATTATGAAATAGCTAACACTATTGGGGAATGCAAGATTAAGTAAAATGTGAAATAACAGAGGATCTAAATTGCTGGCATGCATTGCCTTAACATTTTTAACATTTATTGTTTGTAAAGAAATCCATGTTTTTGCCATTAATGTTAAGGGCATGGAGATAGGGACAGTTTTATCACCATACAGCAGATACCTGTCTTTATTATAAGTACATATTTCTCCATTTCTGCTTGACTCAGATATTTGGATATTCTCTACACTGCCGCCATTTTGTTTTCATGAATAAGAATATATGTGCACGTTCACAGACAGGTCTGTCATGCTTTACATATGTAATTTATGCTTTTAACTATACGTTGCAAGCACCTGATGTTGGTAAAAGGAGGGAAACAGTGCAGCAATCTTCTGCTAATTCACTATATAACTTTTATTAACATCTGTGGTAGAATGTGAGGCTATAGCGGTCAATTTTTGGGGATATACCAACCAGTGTCCATGCCCAGAAACATTCTGTGGCCATCAATCCTTGTCTCTAAGATACCTCTGGGTGTCATTTTACTGTAACCCTATTCAGGTGCAGTTCTCTGAACCAGCAAATTGCCAATGGGGTGAGCGTCTAACTCACTGAGCTACCAATAGTTAGAAAAAAAGTATTTTGTGATGCATAATCTGTCATAAAGTTAGCAAGCATTTACAAACTCCCCTCTACCACTGTTTAGCCAGGGTTACTTCGCAGCCCAGTAAGTGAAAAAATGAGCTGAGGATATAGTTGTTTTCAACGATTATGTGCAGATAAGGACATTTGGCGAAAATTTCTAAATTGACGGTGAAATGTGTTCTGCGTTGGAATCCTTGCTACCTAGAAACAAACTGGAACTTGGTGTCTGCTGCAAGGGAGGGCCTAAGGTATGGGGGCCTCCTACTAACAGAGGGGAATGCAACTCTCAAACAATGAAATAGAAGAAAGTCAATTTCAGGGTAATTTAAATGCACAGATAATAAGCATTCAGCAAGTGCCCACAAGATATTTGGATCAACTTTCCAAGGGAGCAAAAACCCTGCTCGTCTTTTGGATCAATTTCACAAGGAACAAACATAGCAGCTCCACTTCTATAGGGGCCAGCCATGTGCAGCCACGGCCTGGGGTGCACAGTGGGGGAGCTTAGCAAGGCGAGGGGTCTCAGCCCAATATACATGTACCAAGACAAGCATGATAACAACATTACCAAGGAAAAGGCACCAAATCACACATGCTTCCATCCACTCCTACATGTGAGGAATGGGAAAGGGTGAGATCTATGCCTGTGAATGACAGGTGTCTGGAATTACGCCGGATTGGAGACTCCGACGACCAAACCCATTACGCTAAAACAGTCACTGGCCTACAGATCTGTGACTGGGGGTGAGTGTCTGAAAAGTATCAGCGCTCCGTCCATCGTTTCCTTTTGTTTGCCTTGTTCACCCTAAGTTGGAAGGGTATGCCCAGACGTGGGTCCCTTGCTCACTTTGCCACTGGATTCAAGCTAGCCTGGCTGATGAGGGGTGTTACCCCGAAACTGATCCCAGGATGCTTCTTTCCAGTCCAGGGTAGACCTGGCTTGGCAGTTCGGACTGGAATGTTTCCATGGGTAACAGGGTCAAGACTGATTTGCATATGGCTGGGTCTGAACTGGGATGGCAAAGTGAGATAAAGAACAATGATGGATTCAACCCAGATCTGTGACTGAAGGTAAGTTTCTGAAAAGATTCAGCGCTCCGTCCATCATCAACTTGTGTTTGCTTTGTTCGCCCTAAGTTGGCAGGGTATGCCCAGACATGGATCCCTTGCTCATTTTGCCACTGGATTCAAGCTAGCCTGGCAGATGAAGAGTGTTACCTTGAAACCAGTCCCAGGCAGCATGTTTCTGGTCCAGGAAAGACCTGGCTTTGCAGTTCCGGCTGGACTGTTCCCATGGGGAACAAGGTCAAGACTGATTTGCATATGGCTGGGTCTGAACTGGGGTGGCGAAGTGAGCTAAAGTATGATTTTGGATTCATCCCAGATCTGTGACTAGGGGTGAGTGTCTGAAAAGTTTCAACGCTCTGTCCATCATCTCCTTGTGTTTTCAGTGGATATTGCCATGGACCACAATGCAAATGAAGGGCTTTAGAACGGTAAGCCCTGTGTTGTGTGTCACAGTTCTTTAAAGTTGATTTACTGCTTGGCTCCATCTTCTGCATCATAGTGAGTTGGGGCAGGCAGACTGGGTCAGATAGCCCAGGCTGAAATGATTCAATGTATTTGGAGATACAATCGTATCTCTAAATAAATCGATCTATTTAATTTTTGTGTAGGAATGTGTAGAAGTTTCACTGGGGCACAGCCCCAGAGTCCTAATGGAGAAACCATCCCTGGCCTATAGTGAAATCATAAACTGTCATTTCGTCCTGGCAAAATAAACCTTTTTCCAGGCCTAAACTTTCCTTTTTAATACATATAAGTCACCCCTAATGTCAGGCACTAAAGGCTTGTAGAGCTGGGTGTTTTGTATTTGAAAAGTAAGGCACAGGGGTTTAAGTTTTACATGTCCTGCTAGAGAAAAACTCCTGCAGATATTTTTTATTGTTGCAAGGCCTATCTCTCTCATAGAATAACACTGGGTTACCTTATTACACTTAATAAGTGATAACCTAAGTTCGGGTCTAAAGTATACAAGAAAGTGATGGATGGAAGGCTTGAATTAATTTCAACCATGGTCAATCGCTCGGTACGCATCCCAATCCATTGTTTCTTTGCCCACCATGCCACCTCAGTTTGGACCTAGTCGTATTCAAATCAGTTTGACCCTGCACTGCACAGTGAGCCCGGGTCCTACGTCTTGGTATACCCAGTGCACTTAGGGTGGCAAATGCAAAAAAACAAGATGATGGATGGAATGCTTGAATTAATCTCAGTCACTGGCAATCACTTGAGCCGCATACCAATCCATAGTGCGCTGGGTATGCCCAAACGAGGGGCCTTGATTCACTGAGTCTCTGGAACCAAGCTATACCTGGCTAGAGTGAAACCGCCCTGGTTTGCTTGTTTCCTGATTCATGGACAACCTAACCTGGCAGTTCAGGCTGGACTGTTCCCATAAGGAGCAGGGCCAAGACTGATTTTCATATTGCTGGGTCTAAACTGAGGTGGCATGCTGTGCGAACAATTATGGATTGGGATGCGATTGCTTGTAGCTGATATTATTTCAAGCATTCCATCCATCACCTTGTTGTTTTAGCATACATGCATTACACATTTCCTCTAAGTTGAGCCTGACTGCTTTTGTGCCATGCTACCAGATGGTTAAGCATAGACTAATTTAATGGCTATTGTGGATCACTCTGATGAGGATTGTGGTTGTTGCTTGAGTAGTGTTTTCACACCCCTCAATCAACAACCCAATTTCTTACAGTTTGCCAGTAAGTCTTCTGTGAATTCTTGACAGTCACAAATTAAGACAATTTCAGCCAGAAACGTATGTTTATGGCTGAAAATGCCTCTGTGTGTCAGGCCTTCATTCTGGAGCCCAAAAAGGTGGCAGTCCTTCCATCAGAATCTGAGATCACCTGTTGGCAGTAATAGAAATCTAAATAGAAGGCAGCTGTGTCTAACTGTATTAGCTAGGAGACACAAACGGCAATTTTTCAGATAAGTGTTTGGTATGTTTTTAAGACATCACACTTTGCCTCATTTGTACCTCTTCTATGAGATCATTGCACTTGTGTTTTTACCAGAATTCAATGGCAATACTTAACTGTTCCTACTCGCTGTTCAAATTTTCAAGAGAATTTATTAAAAGCTGCCATACATTAACCTATAATCCCTGAGACATTGCCAGTTCATGCTCGATAATGACTTTGAAGGCTTCCTTGTTCACTACACGTTTGCCAACAATAGCGGTTTGGTCATCCAAACTGAAATGTGAGCTCTGTTTATGAAGGTTCATGACCAAGCCAAAGTTTAATTGGAAAGCTGCTTGTATCTATCAGTCATTTAACATATTACTAAACTATATGGTCCCATAAATAACTATTGGACAGTAGTTGATCCACTGTTGGACCAGCATAAGGATAGATCATTTCTCCAAAGAGACAACAAGTCCATTCAATTTAATTTAATTCTAATGCACATTTTGACTAATACCATCACATCTGCCCAGGCATCTAGATTATTATAGCAAGTCTCTAGATTATTATAGCAAATCTTGCTAATCTGCGAATTTCCAAGTAGCTAATTTTATTCATTTTTATTCATTGCAAAGGGCGTGATTTTCATTATTGAAATATTCACAATTAACATATTCACGGTCTAGATTAGTCTAATGAAATAGGAAAGTGTTGAATCCATACAGTGGTCTGATCGAGAATGATCATTTGTGTGTCACAAGGTGCTGCTGTGCCTCAACTGTGGGTGTTGAGATAGTTTGACTCGAATGTCTCTGGGTCCACCCTAATGTGGCTCTGCAAACTTAGCCACGTACAACCCCTTCTTAGTATTAACAATGGCGGTCATTCAAAGGCTTTTCAGGGAGGTACTGTGGGAGTGCTTGAGTTCAGCACTCAACAGTCACTCAGCAGACAATAACTAAATGTCTAACCCAGTGCTTATTACATCTAAAAGTACTTTAATGCACGCCAGAATGGAAAACTGCATTAAATCCTAGGAAATCACAATTTAATGTATTGTTTGCTGTTGGGCAGGATTGCACCTCTGTCCAATACCTCCACCCATTTCCCCAATGGGAGTAGAGCAATAGCATGATTACAGCTCGCATCATTATTTGCTCTGAATAACTCACAGTTCAGTAGTTTTAGTTCTCAGTTCAGTTTATTTTCTCAGTTCTGGGTGAAAGAAATATAGGAGTGCAAGGAAATACTCCTTTTGCATAGTCACCCCCCTCCCAATTTTTGCTGGTTTTTATTGTTGGTGTATGGAGTCTGAACACTGTGGCACACAGCACTCGGGTATGTGCTCTGACCTCTCTAGACATCTACAATTGGCTAATCCCTGATTGGTATATTTAACTTACCTGTAAGTCACCAGTACATGGTACTCAGTGTATTCATGGCATTTGAGTTAAATGCCACTGGTGGACTGCAGCACGTATTGTGCCATCACTAAATTGGCAGAGCTAAAAATGTCTTCGGACCTGGCACTGCAGCCTGACTATGCAGTATTAAAATTGATCTGGCAAGATAACCCTTTTGCCAGGCCTAAACCTTCATTAATACTGGTAAGTGACCCCCAAGGTAATCCCTGTGTGCCCATAGGGCAGGGTGCATGGTATTTAAATAGAAGGACATGTCTTATAAAGTTTTACATGTTCTGGCAGTAAAGAATCTCCGAAGTCATTTTTCACTTTGGCACATATACCTTCTGTTTTGGAAGAGCTAGAACCATGATTCAAAGCCTCAAATTAATAGGAATTTAAAATTCATCAGATGGTAAAGAAGATTTTCAATTTACTATTTTGAAAATGCCAGTTTTTAGAAAGTCAGCATTTTCCTGCCTAAATACCTCTAGTAGCCCTTTCAGAGGTAGTCCTCACCTATCACCTGGCCGCTTGTTGGGATATATGAATTGCTCTTAGGAAAGGAAACAAATAGGCCTTGGGTTAGAGGAGGTATGACCTCCTCTTGACTATGGGTGGGTGTAATCTTTTGTTTCTCCATGAAAATCTGTGGAATTTTAGTCACTTGGCCTTGCTCTTTAATGTTGAGTTCCGGCCCAATTCTGCCACGTGGCAGACTTTTTGTTCTGCGAGGCTCCAGAAAATGCAATCGAGATTTTGTGTCCTGTAGCTCAATTTTTTAACGTGGGCGGTTGCTGTCAGAAGGCTGCCTTTCGGGTATTTTTGCTGCTTGTTGAGTAGATTTTCTACTTGAGTGGCAGCAAATTCAACTCGAATGGCTGCACAATGCATGTTTGTGATGATTTTTCAGCACTGCTCGTGCTACTGGCACTTAACTTGCAGCATTTGCTGCATATTTTCCACCCGCTGATAGAACTCCATGGAATCTCGTAGACATTTTATGTAACTTCGAAGAATTGCGTGGAGTGAAAGTCCATGAGTTCTACCCACCGCTACTCCTGGCAGCATGTACAAGTTTTAAAGGGGGAGCCCCTGTCACAGGCAGATGTAACTCATACCTAAGCCATTGTCCAAGTAGAAAAAGTGTAACCAATCCCAGTGGGGGAAAATTTGTCAGAGAATTGGTTTTGCAAGGGGTGTTCTCTCAGTTCCCTAGTCCCTTCCCAGGGTTGTGCCCAGAGCTGTGACCAAGGGAAGAAAAATTCTGCCATGTTGGATTTTAGCAGAGCAGGGTACTGCGGGGTTGTTATGGACCATACCCCTCAAATAATTGTCAAAGCGGGTAGGGTTGCCCCTGGGACCTTTTTTTTCTTTTTGGGTCCCTATTTACAAGTTAGTGCAAGGCAAATAAGTGGCATCCCAGGCCACTTTCTTCAGAACACTGCTGTACCTGAGGAAGACAAAAAAAGGAATGCATCTGCTGCATCCTGAATTTGGAAAGAGGGCTGCACCTACAGTAACCTCGGGAGAGAAATCTCAAGAGCTGGACATGCTCCCCCATGTACTAGGACACAAGAGTGAACTCCAAGGGGTAGTTGGCTAGCCTCTTTTAAGCAACAGGTTCACAAGAATCTTTAAGAGGCCCACTTTCCTCAAGACCCCAGCTGACCAGTTCAAACCAGACTTGCCTTGGACCCTGCTAGAGGCTTCCCACGAGGTGAGTACTGCATCTCCCCCCCAAGTGGTGTCCCTATGGTCCTGGGGCCACTGGAGAAGTGTCAGAGTATACTCCTCCTGCATAACCCTAAAAACTGGGACCTAGAAAGAAATCGTTCTAAAGATTTTTGGCAAAAGAACCAGAGATGACCGCTGCCGAGCCACAGCCGCCAACATCGTACCGCTGGTTGGATTCAACTTGCTGGTTTGCCCTGAAGGAAGTCGGGCTTCCAAAAATATTTTTGACTGAAAGAAGAGATCTTCACAAGAAGAATACCCTGAAACTATCTAGCCAGCAAAGGACCAATCTTGGGCATGAACTTTGAACATCTGACACTCTGAACTTTCCTGCCAAAAGTCAATGGCTTCACCAAGATTTCGTTTGATGGCCATCTAGCCTTGTGGAACCCTTTTAGTTGCAGCCTGCTGTCATGCCCTTCTGAGGATGTTTTACTTCCAAAAAAGTCAGAAAGTAAAACTTTCCACCAGCCCTGGTTCCTGTATTACCACTGTAGTCTGTCTTAACTTTTAACTTTGGGCCAGCCTAGTGCAACCAGATCCCCACTGTTAGTGTTTTGTGCTTTTTGGTGCTAGAAACATCTAAAACTTTGAAAAATCTTTTTTTCGGTTCCCTCCATTTGATTTTATCCTCTAAGGGACTGATTCCGATCCGGGTCGGCAGGGCACCGAACGTGATCCGGCCAGAAAAACTACGAGCCGTATGCGTGTTTTATGCCCGACTCGTACAGCTGTACGAGCGAGCAAGTACGATGCGAGCTACGTGAAATTCACCGACCGAGTCATTTCCGGGTCCGAACCGCTCCGTACGTCTCGGTCGTAAACTAACCGTGGCGTGCAATGGATGCGATTTATGACCGAGCCAGTACGATGCACGCGTCGGACAGCCTGTGCGAGCCGGAGTGTCTGGCTCGCAAAATGTCCGGGTGGTTGCCTTTGGGGGTCCGCGTCGGACCCCCTGTCACCTGCAGCCCTACGACTCGGACACAGGGGGAGACCCATGGGTCCCCCCAACACAGGCATGTACGGTGCGGATGGCACTGAAGCGTACCCACTGTAGGGGCACCCTTGCGCGAGACGTAACCATTCAGTCAATGGGAGCCCATGTACGCGTCGTACGACCGGCTCCCATTGACTTCTATGGGAGTCCGACCGAACCGAGTCCAGCAGCATACGGCCGTATCGTACTCCCTCAGTCGGACTGCAGGACTCCGGCTCGGTCGGAAAACACTCCGGATCCGGCTCAGTCAGGGTGCTTTCCGACCCGGATCGGAATCGGCACCTTAGTGTCTATTTGCTCATTAAATTTTGATTTATTTTTATAAATTGCAATAGGAGTGTTGTGCTGTTTTCTGCTTTTTAACTAGTTTTATTCCAATAAATGCTTTATTTATTTCTCGTAAGGAAGCCTGTGTGCGCGGGGCTACATCTACCAATGGTTGAGCCCAGGCTAAAATTATTGAGACCAACTGAACCTAGTAAGGAATAGCGCCATTATTACTTAAAGAGGGCTGCCACCTGCTTCTGCTGACATATTCTAGTTTCTCACAGTATGCAAACGTCCTTATTTATTTGTTTTTCAGGTGGCCAGAATTTCACATTGTAGAAAGAATAGCTACTGATACAGTGTTAATTTTGATGAAGTATTTCTTGAAGAGTGTGTACCGAAGTGTTGCTGAGTGATAATGGTGTGAAAATTTGCGACAAAAGGCAAATTAATATTTCAATAAAATAGTTGTAAATCATAGGGCAACATTATTATATAATAACCTTGGTAATGGCACAGTAGAGCATTTTAACATAGTGATCAATGGAACTATTCAACTAGCTTGGGAATTTGGATTGGGATTAAGTAATTGGGAAATTCAAATAAAAAACTTTGTGATCCCACAGAACTACAATATGTGAAATAACCAAAGTCTTACCATTTGAGTCAATGAGAGGAAGTTTTCCTAAATCTAAATAGTGTCCAGGTAGGCAGTTCAAAGAAAGAGCGTGTCTATGGCCTATTTATAGTCAGAGGAAGAGTCAGAGCAAGTCAGGAGAGCTACAATATTTTGACAAAAAACAGATGTGCTCAAAAAGTCAAACTAAATATTAGACAGTGGGTACAAGTATGGAAATCTAGTAAGGTATTTGAGTAGGATAGGGAAATTTGTAGAACCTGACAAACATACGTTTGAAAGGAAAGAATTTGGGGGCATATCAGCAAGGGCTTTATCTCCGCTTTTTTGGCTTTAAAATCCAGAAAAGCGGAGATAAAACCATCGCTCTATCAGCAAGAGGGCGCTAACATGCATATTCGCATGTTAGCACTCTTTTTCACTATGCCTACCTTTGCATCTCTAATGAGATGCAAAGTGGGCGTTCCTGACATTCACTACATGTCAGAACATCCATAACGCGGCTTCGCGCTATCAGCAAGGATGCCTTAGCATTTTAGCAGACGTTAGTTTTTGGAAAAAACTGCTGTTTTCTCCATAAAACTAACGTCTGCTAAAATCCTGACTTAGTCACCCCTAACATAGGGGGTGGATTCTGCTGATACGACGACAGGGTCGTATCAGCAAGATTATCGCCGTTTTGCAGGGAACATCGCTGGAAAACCAGCGATGTTCCCTGCAAAACGGCGATTTCCCCGCTATTACAGGAATTTTTATCGCCTTGGAGATACGCGTTGCTAATAACGCGATATCTCCGCGATAAAAACCTGCGATAGCGGGCGTTAGGAAAAGGAGCGCTAACCACGCTTTGCGATAGTTATTGCAAAGCGTTGCTAATATGCCCCGTGGTTGGTTGGATGATGAAAATGATAGTCAATCTACTGATAAAGCGCAATTCACTGATTGTGTTGCTCATGATGTGAGTAGATGTGGTGTCAATATAAGGGAAGCAGAATTGAATGGGAATGATGGAAGAAGAGTTAAAGAAACGTATGACAGTATGAATTCTTCTTGTCTGTCAGCAGGGAGATATGCAGGTAGAGCAGGTTGCTTCCCAACTTTCAGCAAGAAGAAAGTTGCAGGATCCGCAGCATGTGTCAGCTATCAGAAAGGCGGGTGCAGGAACAGTAGGGCATATGTGTATCAGCACAAATAGGGTTGCAGGAGCAGTATAACTAATCTGTCATCAGAGTGAGTAGCAGGATGAATACAACAAATACGAGCAAAAAGAGATGTGTATGAGCAGCAGACTGTCTGTCACCAGAATGAGATGTGCAGGAAAATAATATGTGCCTGTCAGAAACAAGAGGTGATGGGGAAATGTAACAGAAGACATGTGGAGGAACTAGAAGAATGGGGCTTTCAGCACAGTTTTGAAGTTCTTGTTCATGAAATGTTTATTGTTTACTAGCAGGGCATTGCAGTCTGAAATGGCTTACTTATTCATTGCAACCACATCCAGGAATTTTTCTATTCTCTTCTGTGCACCAAGTTATCCAACCACAGTCATCTCTCTGTCCACCTTTTTGCCTTCATGTATCTACAATTTTCTATCCTTTAATTCACAGAAATAGAACCACCTCTCCACACACATCTACCTACACTTATGCATCATCCACAAATTCCAATGTGTCCATCAACCACCCTCCCCCCAAGCACAAATCCATACACCCACACCCAAGCATGTATCCATCAGTCTACATTACGCACTAGAATCCATTTAGCTATGGGACCAGACCCAATCACCCACGATTTACAAATGCTTGTATATTTTAGAAAGTAACTTACAACTGGCGACTCACAGGCGCCTTATTTAGCTTTCAAATAAATAGGCAACTATTGATTCTCTCTTTCTTTCTGTCCCAAGCCTGGTGCAATCCATTTCAATGACCACTCTGTCAGCTATTATTTGACTTTAAACTCACTGTTGCATCCTTTGTCATGTATCGTTTCAAGTGTGCTTGAATGAATTCCCAGTTTATACACTTCATGACCTCAACTTGCTGTCATTGTCAACAACAAAAATAGTGGCAGTGGTGTATGAATACTCTGCACCTGCGAAGTAATGGATATTTAAATCGTACAGAAGACAAGTAAGTGTCAAGTGTGCTCAATGGGCTTGTAACACTTTGCCACCTTGGTAGTGTACAGTATACATGTGAAGAACCTTCTTCTTACAACAAATATACAATTACACCCAGAGCACTCCAAAGTCTTTCAAAGGTCTGCAAATAGAAGTTAGGTCCATTTATTGTTGACACTTCAATGATCCAGCTTTGTTTGTACATTAGAAGACAACCAACACGTTTCATCCTACACAACTTTTCAAGGCTGAATAACATACAAATACTGAAGTAAACAGGTCCTCAGGATTCCGGTAAATAACCCGGAGCCTGAAAGTCAAGATACGTTAGCTCAAGCATGGAGTGTGAGACACCCTGATAATCCTGCATTGTATCCACCACGAAACAGTTAAACTCCAAACGTGTGTGTCCTGTGGACTGGTGACTTTCAGGCTTCGGTTTCTTTACTGGAATCTCGAGGACGAGTTATTTGTATGTTATTCATCCTTGAAACATTGTGTAGGACAAAACATGTGTCGGCAGTCTTCAAGTGTACAAACAGAGCTGGATCATTGAAGTGTCAACAATAAATGGACCTGCTTCCACTTCCATACCTTTGACAGACTTTGGGGTGCTCTGTGTGTAATTGTATTTTTGCTCTGTCAACCAACATTCTTTCCACCTATGGAATCTTGAACCAACCCTCATAGGCCATCTCAGTCTTTTTGAAACATCAAAGCTTCTAACTCACACTCTAACAAAGTCGTCAATTTGTAAGGATTTTTTGAACTCGCACATCATGTTTGCTGCCTGATAATATTTATAGGGAGTCTTACCATTGAGCACCCGGCATCATTATTAGTTCAAGCATACTATATTCTGCTTTAGTTATGTAGAAATATTAATCACGTTACATTACATGTGGACATCCAGGATACCATCACTATTATTTTGTGGGTTTATAAGCTTAATGAAGCTTGCAAAATCCAGCTGTATTTTACAATACAAAACATCAGTTTTATTCTGCACATGGCTACAATCTGTGCTTACCCTTAAGGGTGTTTCAGTCACCGTTGCATTAAGTGCCTTTATTACATGCAAGTCAAATATGCAGAAGTATTCAAGTACCTCAATATTGCTTAATGCACCAGACATCAGTATAAAAGTATATTTTTAAATGCTTAGCTTTTGTAAGATACCCATAGATGTGCTCTCAATTTGTTATATCGAATGTAATCCCTGTAAGTGTTTTATTCATTCTTTAGCTGTTGAATCATTTTGTATAAATAACTAGTGAAGAACACATGCGCAAAGAAAATAATTGATTCTGGTACGGCATATATTTCACTATAACAACATACTCATTTAAAATTTCTTTCAATCGTCTCAACAACTCACTTACTGTGCCATGGCAAGTAGTAAGGTGCTGAAATCCATAAATGCTCACAACTCACTTTGGAACATTGTGACACAAACAAAGCAGAGACAGTAAAGATAGTAATAAACACATTATCAGATCCCTTTCTGGGGGGAAGGGGCTCCTTGATCCAACCATTGTGGTTGCAGCCGTTTGCCACTGGTGCCCTGGGGCACTGTCCGATTATGCCTCTGCATACTGAGTTAAGTGCACCAGTTCAGCACTTGACTCTCAAGGCTCCGAGGAAGAGCAGCCAAAGTCTTTTCAGGGTGGTAATGCGAGGAGATAGAGGTTCAAATCTCATAACAGCCACAGAATAGATGCAGTAATGTAATGTCCAGCCCAATGTTGTATTTTTTTTTAAAAGGATAAGCATTTTAACCACAGCAGGACACAGTAAGCACACAGTAGGCAGCTGTAGATGGATGAACTAAGGGCCTACAGGATCTGTACAGCATGAAAACATGGAAGTGATCATATTTAAAGTGCAGATGTAGGCCTATTATGTTGAAGCAGAGCAGCGTAGGATTCTGTGGCCTCTACATCATTTCGTAGTGAATAACTGTTCAGTTCGTGTGTGGGGTTAGGAAAGTTTGTTATCTTGTCCCACCAAACTCTGCTGGCTGAAAATGTCTTTCAAGTGCATGCAGTTATCTGATGTGGTGCACACTAAGTTGTTAACAAATGCGTGTGTGCCAGTAGATAAGCCACAGTATGAACGGTCTCACTCTTGTTAGGACAATCCTGCCTCCTACTCTGTGGTCAGTGATTCAATAAACAGGGGTGTAACATAGGCCCCCAAAGCCCCCGCGGTGCAGGGGGGCCCCAAGCTCCAGGAGGCCCCCTCAGCACAGCACTCTGGCCAGAGAGCTCCTGATTCAGCCTGGAGGGGGGCCCTCCACGTACCTTGCAGGGAGGCCTCTCAAGTTTCGTTACGCCAGTGTCAATAAACACACCTCCAACAGTCTGCTCCAGTGATTGTGGTGGAAGGATCTCTTCAGTTGGGCAGGTAGACCAGGGGAGTCTTGGGCACTTAATGCGGGAGAGTGCCAAAAAGACCAATTTAGTCTGCTCCTCTGAGCCTCCTCAGACCATGCTCAGCAGATGGGTTCGCCACAGTGGCAGACACCTGCATGACAAGGTTCCTGCCCCTTCACTCTTAGCAGCAAGCAGCTCCAGGGTCACTTGAAGCTCCTCAGCTTCTGCCAGCAAAATTTGCAGAAAACTGACATTGTCAGGTCACCTTAGGGAGGCTGGATATAGATCATAATACACCTGGAACACAGTGTCTTCCACTCGTTGGACATTATGGGTCCCACTTTTCTCCAAGAATTTGCGACTGGGGTTGTGGATCTACTATCTGAGTTGGGAAACCAGTTTGGCCCAGCTTCTTTTCATAGGTCAGTTTTCCTCTGCTGCACAGATGGGTACTTTACATAAGGTGACTGCTTCTCCCATCTGCTGAGCATCGTCTGAGGAGGCTCAGAGGAGCAGACGAAATCGGTCTTCTT
Organism: Triturus cristatus; assembly: GCF_964204655.1. Taxonomy (NCBI): domain Eukaryota; kingdom Metazoa; phylum Chordata; class Amphibia; order Caudata; family Salamandridae; genus Triturus; species Triturus cristatus. Next base: position 947,215,214 of record NC_140582.1, read on the forward strand.
GGCACTCTTCCGCATTAAGTAGTGATGATGCTGGCTCGAAGTTTGAGGCCCCACAACATGGGTGCAATAAGTGTGAAGTTCTCACCTGGCTATTACCAATCTTCAGGGATGGGCAGATTAAAAGGGAAACAAGAGACCTAGGCTCTCCTCAGAAACTTCCCTTTTCTCTACCAGCTTTCTCTGCGGATTCTCCCCATTAATCCATCAGTTACGAAATGGTAGTTCTCAGGATGGACTAACCAGCAATCCCTTGCTAGAATGGTCACATATAATTTCTAAAGATGGTCTTGTCTCCATTCCTCCACACTTCTGTGTCTAGAGTTACATCCTCCTGCACAGGAATGCAGGCAGCACACTTCCACTGTATGGGGGCTGCTTTACAACCTCCATCTTGTGCTATGTCCAACCTGGGCCAATCCAAAATAGATCTCACTTGTAACAGTATGCATACACACTTGCATCTAATTTGGAGTCCTGCTACCATATACCATATTCGCACATACACATGACATTCAAACAGGGATGTCAGTGCGTGGTCTGGTCCTGAAAATTGAATTACTCAAGCAGGCCTTTAGGCATTACACTCTCATTCTTGAACAGGTAGAACCGCCTGTTCAGCTATTGCTACACTGTTTGCTGCCATTACCACTCACTGTACATGGTCAGGGTCACGCAAGGTAGTCTCATTCCCATCCAAGGGTACATACCTTTTCTCTCAGCCAGGATCTGGGCCTAAAGTTCAGGTGTGGTGCCCGGTGGGGCAGCTTTTGGTACCAGAACCACAGAACTGGACCAGGGGCTAGTGGAGGGTTCATTCACCCAAACCCTAGCATTTTAGAGACTTCACTCTTAATACCTTATCTGACAAACTGTAAGATTTATTCTTTACAGGGAGGTTGTGTTTTGTGTCCACATCCTGGGTACACAGGTTGGTAGTCCCAGGAATAAGGGAGAACAGAGAGGAGTTTTTGACCCAATCTTGGTGGCAGTCTCTCTGCTGTTCAAGTGTTAGACTGGGAGAAAGGATTAGTCCATTCACATACCCATCTGTTTTCTTGGATCCTAAGAGGTCAGGGGGAGGTTCAATCTCCTTCTCCTCTTCTCCAACTGTCACCAACTGCATGGTGAGCCCAGACCTCTCAAAGTGTGGTTTGACTCCCTGTGGGGTTGGCTCGGGCCTTGAGGTCCACCAATTAGTTGGTCATAGCAAGGGGACCTGGTAAAATGCCATCTAGGGAGGTGATGATTCAATCCTATTTCTTCAGGACTTTGAAGATGCATGCTGTGGCATATATGATGCCTTTGAGCGGGGCCTAGTATGGAGTCTTGGTAGTCCATGGAGCAGACGTTTGCCAACATCTAGATGGGAGAGTACAGGTGCTTGAATAGCTTTTCTAAAGTTGCTTTTTAGGAGGAACAGTTTGACTTTTTTTAGTCGTATTAATGCATGTTTTTTAGTACAGATTCCAAATATATTTCACCTCAGTAAATTATGTTTGTTAGAACTAGGGTTTCTGGTTGGGTGCACCCTGTACAAGCAGGAACCACCACTCTAGTCAGGGTAAGCTAGATACACACTAAAAGGTAATCTGTGCTCACCCTCTGGTAGCTTGGCACAGAGCAGGTCCAGCTAAAAAAGTACCTTGGATGGATCAAGTGGCGATGTGGAAGACTCAATGCATCAGTCCCAATCTGCGCCTGTGATGAAGGCTTCGTCGACGACCCCTTTACAGTGCAGGCAATGCATTGGTGTAGAGCTGTGCTGTCTGTGGTCTTCGAGCTGCGTACTCTGTTGCGGCGATGTTGTCGTTTGTCTCCTGCATCAGTGTCAAATGACAGTGTATGGGTTCCGATTGGTGCAAAGTAATAACTCCCCTTTGTGTGGGATACAGGACACTGCCTATTCAGGCATAAGTGTCAGCTCCCTCCCCTTTCTTCCTGCCCAGGAAGAGCTATCAGAATGCAGATGAATGCAGATGAGTTCTCTTTCACACCCACACTTCCTGTGTTTGTGTTAGTCTGCAGGGAATGGGCAAAGTTCAGCTGTTACCCACATCAGACGTGTATTGGAGACAAGCTGCAAGGCATAGAGAGCAGTAAGAGCAGAGACATTTCTCCTTTTAAAAGTGGCATTTCTAAAGGAGTAATATTAAATCCAACTTTACCAGTAAAGAGGATTTATCATTACCATTCCAAAGATATTAAACATGATGCAGCAACTCATTCTAATCAGGAATTACAGCCTATAAGTGTTTTATGGGAATCACTGACTAAATATCGAAGGTCACAATATTGACCTTCAAAAATATCACAGCAAAAATATCGAAGTCAAGAATATTGTCGTTGTTAAGATTATCGTTATTTATTTAAGTTTAAAAAATAATGTAGAATAAAGTAAAAATACATATAATTAAAAGAAAAATAGTTAAAAATAATTTAAAATGTTTAAAAACTTATAAGTAATATATATCATTTAAAAATACATTAAACATATACATATAATATATATACTTACTTATTAATATATTTTAATATTTATTTTAATAATTTATAAACAGTTTACATTTTGTTTTTTTAAATTATAAATACACCTATACACATAAAACAATAATATAAATAAAAATTAAATAAATATATGTAACAAATTATAAAAATGAAACTTATTTTTAAACTTTTTCAATTAATTATACAGTACATTAGCTAAAATAATACAAAAAACATTAGATAGTAGAGCACATAAAATTACTATTCCAAATCCAGTTACTGCAACAGTAGGAAAAGTGTTGGATAGCATTGGGGTAAAAATTACTATTCCCACTCCCGTGAGTGAAACAGTAGGGAAAGTGTGGGATAGCACAGGGGTAGAAATTACTATTCCCACTCCAGTGAGTGCAACAGTAGGGAAAGTGTTGGATAGCGTACGGGTTAAACATTACTATTCCCACTCCTGTGAGTGCAACAGTAAGGAAATTGTTGGATAGCATAGTGGTATAAATTACTATTCCCACTCCAGTGAGTGCAACAGTAGGGAAAGTGTTGGATAGCGTGGGGGTTAAATTAACATACTTAAAACATATTAATAATTATTTAACAAAATCATTATTAATATATACCTAATAAATTAAACAAATATTTACTTAAATAACATTAAGTTACTTCCCACCCTATTCCTCTATAAACACACAATACACTACACATATAAAAGAACACAATTAATCAATTAATAACAATTAATCAGCAATTAATAATTAATTAACAATAAATTTATTAACAATAACAATAAATACAAAATAATAATTAATTAATTATAATTAATATAATTTTAAATTAACCACTTATTACAAATTTATGAGTTTAAGGATTCAAAAGTTGTTTTAAATGCCAAGTGGAGTGGCAGTAAATTGCACACACAGGCCTTGCAATGGCAGGCATGAGAAGGGTTTGAAAGGCTTCTTGTGTGAATGGTACAACCAGTGCTGCAGGCCCTCGTGTAGAATGTAGAATACGGCCTTTGGGTATATGGTATACCACTTTTCGAGGACTTACAGGTGAACTAAATATGTCAATTGTGTAAACATCAATGTTACCATGTTTAGGAGAGAAGCACATGCACTTTAGCAAAGGTCAGCAGTGGGGAAGTGCTTAGAATCTTAGGGCCAACAAAAAGATGTAGCAAACAAAGGAGATAAGCAGGCAAAATGTTTGGGGAAAGACACGCTAAAGGATGACTGTCTAACAACGTTCAACACTGGTAAATTGCATGTAAGAAATACACCTTGTTTTGATTCACAAAACCAACCCAGAATTTGTCCTTCAGATAAACCTACCATTTTACTCATCATTTATGTTTTTTAATTTTTCTTAGAGAGTTCTCATGCAGTTATTTTTGAGTACTATATCGCAATCTTTCACACTCTTAAAAAGGAGGGTCAAATTTATGAGAAAATTGTAAAGGGACTGTTAGACTTAGCATCTTTTGGCGTGTTTCCCCTGACTTTTTGCTTTCTGACCTCCCGTTTTTGACTCTGTTTTTGCTGGTGTAATGCTCCTGTATAAAATGTGTATGGGCTGGTATGGGCTGGTATTTCCATGATTGGCCTATTTGATCTATGTATTAAGTCCCTAGTAAAGTGCACTGCGAGTGCCAGTGCCAGGGCCTATAGATCAAATGCTGTTGGTGGGCTGCAGCACTGGATTGTGCCACCCACGCAAACAGCCCAAAAAGTGTAAGTCTGGCCAGCTAAGGCAGAGCCTGTGCGCAGCCTGGGGCTGCTGTGTCGACTTGGCAAGTGCACACACTTGCAAGTCCCTAAACCTTCCCTTTCCTACATGTTAGTTATCCTTAAGGTAGGCCCAAGGTACCCCTGTGGGCAGGGTGCATTGTATGTGAAAGGTAGGACATGCCCTGGTGTGTGTGGCATGTCCTGATAGTGAATTGCAGCCTACTTCGTTTTTCACTATTGCAAGGCTACCTGATCTCCATAGGCCAGAATGGGCAGTTGGATTATTACATCCTATAATCCTAACTGACCCATGTAACAAGGTAGAAATTCGAATTTAGTATGTCTGAACTCAGAATGATAAAATACATCTTTTAGTCAAGTTGGTTTTAACATTCGGAGTTTGAAAATACCACTTTTAGAAAGTAGGTATTTTCTTGTCTGACCATCGAAGCCGCCTCTGCTAGGTTGTGTATTCCTTGTCTGGAGTGTGAGTGACAGGGGCTGGGGGATTCCAGGAGACAGGGTGGATCAGCACAGGGCTGAATAGCAAAATCGACATGTAGATGGGTGGGAGGAGTTGCACCTGGGACCTGAATAAGACAGTGCCTTCCCTCCACATTGCTGCCTCCACCTCCTGTGGTGTGTCTGATGTCCCTGGCCCACTCTCTGAAAGGTAGGAAGGAGACTTGTCAACAAAGTGCTCCAGGACTGACCAGAACTGGTTTGGACCAGGCAAAGGCCCCTCTGCCTCCAGAGGACAAAGAGAAATTGAGGATAAAAAAGGGGCCCCAAACCCCAGAACTTTAGATCTCGCTGGAATCAAGGAACCTGCCAAGACGAAGAGCTGGAAGAGCTGCCAGGAGGAGTACTGCCCCTTTGCTGTGTTGTTGCTTTGTTGGGTTGGCCTGCAGCTGCTGCTTCTGCCGTAGACAGTGAAAGGACTGGACTGAACTTTCTCTACTTGTGCTGAGTATCTCCAAGGGCCTGAACCGAGATGACCTCCTGTTAAGAAGTCTTAGGGACTGCAAAGACTTCACCAACCTCTGGGAACTGCTACTGGAACTGCTGTTTCAGTTGCCACAGAGAAGAGGGAACCACGACCGACTCTGTCAACTGACTCCGTTGCTGGTCTTGTGTCCTGGCCTGGGCTCACTGACATGATCGCTGCTGGCTCGACACCCGTGACCGACTCGTCACGCACAGCTGTCAGACTCGGCCAGTGTCACTTCCCGCCAACCGGCTCTGTCGCTTGCATCGCAACTTGCCAGCACCGCATCGAGCACCACCTCGCCCTGCACTGCCTGCCTTGGTCTCACCGACACCGTCTGGACGATCGTCACCGAGCCGCTGCTCGTACCGCATCGTGAGGCACCGCACCGTGCACCGCTGCCACTTTGCACAGTAACCGCGACGGACGCCACAACCGGCTCTGTCACCTGCACCACAACCTGCCAGCACTGCATCGAGCACCGTCTCGCCCTGCACCGCCCGCCTTGGTCTCACCGACGCCATCTGGACGATCATCACTGAGCCGCTGCTCGCACTGCATCGAGATGCACCGCACTATGCACCGCTTCCACTTTGCATAGCAACCGCGACGGACGCCAAGACCGACTCGCACCGCCGTGTGGGTCACACTAAGAAAGGTACTGTGAACGAATCTGTCCCGATGTTGCTGGCCCATACCGACGCAGTCAGCTGGAACTGCGAGACTCTGTTTTTTTCAGCATGGCGGTAGGCTCGGACCGAGCTACCGACTCGTACGAACTGTGTTTTTCAACGTATTTTGCAACTTCAAGACATTTTGAGAAGTAACTATTTCTAAAGTAATGTATTGTGGATATTTATCGTATTTGGTCTTTTTTATTTTAAAATATTGGATATTTTTCTAAAACTGATGTGGTGTCCGTTTGTAGTGCTTACATTGTATTACTGTTGGTTTTGTGCAAATGCTTTACACACTGCCACTAAGATAAGCCTGACTGCTCGTGCCAAGCTACCAAGGGGGTGAGCAGGGTTTATTTTAGGAGTGTAACTCCCTTGTCCTGACTAGAGTGGTGGTTTCTGCCTGGCTTAGGTGCAAACCTTTTTTTTTTTTTAAACTCCTTTTATTAATTTTATATAAACAATTACAGCATCCGGCATATTGCAGATTATACAAACTGTACAGGCATTTGCATCTGTATTTACACTTGTGGCAGTACACCCTATCAGATCCCACCGCATCTCTTCAATGAAGGGAGTCTACAAGCCCACTCTCCAGTCCAGCCAACTCCCCCATGTCTTCGAAAACCTTCCCTGTCACATATCATCTACATGAGAGCAGTTCATTGTCATTTCACAGCATCACATTTCCTAAGCAGTTCTATTGCTTGTCAGCATTGGGTAGCAACTCACTTCCACCTCACAGCTATATTCCAATTTCACGTGATTTTTAACTCCCCGTTTCAGGTCCCGCTCCTTCCTCCCAACAAGCAGCATCCCTCACGCCCTCTGGTCTTGGTCCCTCTGGCAGATGCTCAAGCAAATAGCAGGTCAAGGGGGCCCAGACATCCCACGGCCTGGAGGCACCGTGTTAGGTGCAAACCTTGGCCAACCAGAAACCCCATTTCTAACAGGGACTAAGTGATTCCATGCTCTGGGGACCACCTGTTATTAAAATGAAAACTTCCTTCTGATCTTTGGGGTTGAATCACAAAGGCATTTATGAGTACTTGAAGGAGGATTAGTCTTTTACATAGTCTTATATGATCCCAAAACTTCCAGCCCCCTATTAGTAAGAAGGCACAAGCCTTACCATTTGTACTAATTATAGGTGACTATTTCCTGAATATTTCTATTTAATCACATTTTGACGCTTTGGAGCCAATTCACAGTCATATATTTACACCTATTTAACCTAAATGGCCTGTCCACACCATGGTCGATGGTCGACTTCGAATTTATAGTATCACACTCTCTAAAAGCAGGTAAAAGTTCTCAATGGCTTACTTCCATTTTGTGTATTAGTTTGTATTTATGAGTGTTATATTAGTGCATTTGGAGGTATTGGTACATTGTGAGGAAATGAAAAGATTGAACTAAACAGTGTTGAAAGGTTGTGTGATTTAAATCATGCCTTGGTTCTTTGGAGATGGGGCTACATTTCCTGCAGAGTTCTTTAGTAAACACTAAACGGGTTCCTTGATGAGTGACGTCCATCACCACCCCCTTTTGTACCGCTTTTTCGCCATAAGTTGGCAGGGTATGCTCAGACGTGAGTCCCTTGCTCACTTTGCCACTGGATTCAAGCAAGCCTGGCTGAAGACGGCTGAAATGCCAGAAACCGGTCCTAGGAAGCTTGTTTCCGGTCCAGGGAAGGCATGGCTTGGCAGTTCGGGCTGGACTGTTCCCATGAGGCACAGGTTCAGACTGATTTGCATATGGCCATGTCTGAACTGGGGTGGCAGAGTGGGCTAAAGAACAGTGATGGATCAAACCCAGATCTGTTGACTGGGTGTGAGTGTTTGATTGGTTCTGATGCTCCGTCCATCACCACCCCCTTTTGTACCGCTTTTTCGCCATAAGTTGGCAGGGTATGCTCAGACGTGAGTCTCTTGCTCACTTTGCCACTGGATTCAAGCAAACCTGGCTGAAGACGGCTAAAATGCCAGAAACCGGTCCTAGGAAGCTTGTTTCCGGTCCAGGGAAGGCATGGCTTGGCAGTTCGGGCTGGACTGTTCCCATGAGGCACAGGGTCAGGTTGATTTGCATATGGCCATGTCTGAACTGGGGTGGCAGAGTGAGCTAAAGAACGGTGATGGATCAAACCCAGATCTGTTGACTGGGTGTGAGTGTTTGATTGGTTCTGATGCTCCGTCCATCACCACCCCCTTTTGTACCGCTTTTTCGCCATAAGTCGGCAGGGTATGCTCAGACGTGAGTCCCTTGCTCACTTTGCCACTGGATTCAAGCAAGCCTGGCTGAAGACGGCTGAAATGCCAGAAACCGGTCCTAGGAAGCTTGTTTCCGGTCCAGGGAAGGCATGGCTTGGCAGTTCGGGCTGGACTGTTCCCATGAGGCACAGAGTCAGACTGATTTGCATATGGCCATGTCTGAACTGGGGTGGCAGAGTGGGCTAAAGAACAGTGATGGATCAAACCCAGATCTGTTGACTGGGTGTGAGTGTTTGATTGGTTCTGATGCTCCGTCCATCACCACCCCCTTTTGTACCGCTTTTTCGCCATAAGTTGGCAGGGTATGCTCAGACGTGAGTCCCTTGCTCACTTTGCCACTGGATTCAAGCAAGCCTGGCTGAAGACGGCTGAAATGCCAGAAACCGGTCCTAGGAAGCTTGTTTCCGGTCCAGGGAAGCCATGGCTTGGCAGATCGGGCTGGACTGTTCCCATGAGGCACAGGGTCAGACTGATTTGCATATGGCCATGTCTGAACTGGGGTGGCAGAGTGAGCTAAAGAACGGTGATGGATCAAACCCAGATCTGTTGACTGGGTGTGAGTGTTTGATTGGTTCTGATGCTCCGTCCATCACCACCCCCTTTTGTACCGCTTTTTCGCCATAAGTCGGCAGGGTATGCTCAGACGTGAGTCCCTTGCTCACTTTGCCACTGGATTCAAGCAAGCCTGGCTGAAGACGGCTGAAATGCCAGAAACCGGTCCTAGGAAGCTTGTTTCCGGTCCAGGGAAGGCATGGCTTGGCAGTTCGGGCTGGACTGTTCCCATGAGGCACAGAGTCAGACTGATTTGCATATGGCCATGTCTGAACTGGGGTGGCAGAGTGGGCTAAAGAACAGTGATGGATCAAACCCAGATCTGTTGACTGGGTGTGAGTGTTTGATTGGTTCTGATGCTCCGTCCATCACCACCCCCTTTTGTACCGCTTTTTCGCCATAAGTTGGCAGGGTATGCTCAGACGTGAGTCCCTTGCTCACTTTGCCACTGGATTCAAGCAAGCCTGGCTGAAGACGGCTGAAATGCCAGAAACCGGTCCTAGGAAGCTTGTTTCCGGTCCAGGGAAGCCATGGCTTGGCAGATCGGGCTGGACTGTTCCCATGAGGCACAGGGTCAGACTGATTTGCATATGGCCATGTCTGAACTGGGGTGGCAGAGTGGGCTAAAGAACGGTGATGGATCAAACCCAGATCTGTTGACTGGGTGTGAGTGTTTGATTGGTTCTGATGCTCCGTCCATCACCACCCCCTTTTGTACCGCTCTGCAACTCTGCCATCTCAAATATTTTTCAAGGTTGTCACTTAGGCCTTTATTACGAGTGGCCCTGCGATAATTCTCACTTACATCTACTACCGGAGATTGAAATTTAATAGCTATTGTAATGCGTTCTCAGAAAAATTGGCATAGCATTTGGATTTTGAATTCACTGCAACAAAGTCTGCATGTCTTGGTGTTTTCCAGGTTTGACTTGAGAGAGATGTTTGTAGCAAACCTCTGAATTTTGTTATGTTTAATAAAATGAGTTACTGGGCACGCTGGTGAGTTACTCCATGCACCCAACATTTACTCCTACTGCCTCATAATTTTGAACTTTTGATTGCTTTCCTTATGATTTGCTCTTGTCATCATGAATATTGACCTTCAGTTATGCTTCACTACTTTTATTGGTTACAGTTATCCTTTGCCAAGGATTGCTCAGCAGCATATCAATTTTCTTCTTTTCAGGAATCTAACTTGATGCAAGGAAAAACCTTTTCCAGTAGATCCTTTATCCCAGAAAGAGTTTGGCCTCGTTCTGCTTCTGTTGCTGTAAAAAAGTTCAATGTGCCTTGTGATTCTGCATCAGCTATTTAACTTCACCTTTCCTGGCTTGTATCTCACCACTGGTTTACACCCACCTGGCTTCCAAGATAGCATTATGGTGGAGCCTGTGACTCTACAAGCAGGTTTTTCATGTCTTTCAGTGGGATTGTCGTGTTGCCATCACGTTTCCACCTGCCACACAGAGCTCTCTACTTAGTTTAGAGTTCAGTTTATCTTAGCTTTGACTATGGTTGAGAGGGAGGAAAATAGGCCTGAACTTAAAAGCTGGAACAACCTCTCCTTACCCCTTGCAATCATTTTCATCTTACTTGCAAGTTTTAGCGAGATGAGATTTCCACTAGACCTTAGATTAAATTGTGATGCCAAAACATGTGTCTAGTGCCTGCTTTTCCAGCAAGACTTAGGGGTCAATTTGTCCGCCCACCTCCGCAACGGCAAAAGGGACCGCCCGCCATAGGTGCGGTGGTCCCGCCATTCCCATTATGATGCTCCCGCCACACTGGCGGGCGCATCCCGCATTATTCACATTGCGGCGGGTGGTGCTGCAAGCAGCACCAGCCGCGATGTGAAAAATGTATGTTGTGCATTTGCATGCTCAACGTGGCAGGCACCGCGTGGTGCCTGCCACCTTGTGCATGCAAATGCAGGGGGTACCCCCTATGTGCCCCCCATTCCCCCAACATCCTGGGGGCCTGCAATGGGCCCCCAACTGCGAACATCGCATGCCTTTCTGTGTCAGCAACGCCGCCATGGAAAGGCTGCTCTCCACCTGCATTGTAATATGGATGGCGTTGTCTTGCAGACACCGCCACCATATTCAACCCCTTTTCCGCCCGGTCGACTCTTCGACGGGCGGAAAACCGTCCGCCGGGGTGAAATGGTAGGTGGGCGGTGGGAATAGGCAGGCGGATCGCCACCGCCATATAGGCGGTGGCGATCCGCCCGCTATAATAATGACCCCCCAATTTTAGTAGGATTGTTTTTTCTTTTGGTATCTTAGCATGCTGCTCGTACACAATGTATGCATAAAAAATAGTGAATTTAATGGTAAAACTCATAGACCAGTGGTACTTAACCTTTGGTCCGCAAAATCCGGTGGTCCACGAAGCCTACGCAGGGGTCTGCTACTATATAGAAATCATGATAATATTGAGATTAATAAACTATATATCAATAAAGAAGCAAAGTTGAGCATTTTAAAATTTAAAACATTCTGTAAATGGGAAGGAATTGGGAATTAGAGGCAATAAATTAAATTAGTATTTTAGCTTGATTGATTGGAGCATTAGAACTAAAGCAAACAGAATATAGTATAGACAATGGGTGGCTTCATTTGGAGCACCGACAAAATGGGAGTCTAGATCAGGAGCTAAAAAGACAGAGTGATATGCTAGAAATATTAAAAAAAACAAATTTAGAAAAGCTCCAGCCTCTCCATTAAAAATAAAAGTGTAATTTTTCTATATTTGAGTATGAATTAAGTAAAATATTTAAATATTGGTGTTTTTGTTTGATGTATACCTGTTTCTATATTTTTGTGTATTGTTTTGAGATTCACATCATAGAAACTATTTAGGATGGGGGACCTCAGCTTCCAGTAATCACTCAGTAGTGGTGCCCGAATTTCAGTAATGAATCAGTGGGGTCTCACAAAATTCAGAAGGTTTAAACCACTGTTGTAGACTCTTCATATGATTATTTTCATTCCTACTATATAAACTACTAATTTTAGTGGTAAATAGAAAAATTGTAAGTCTAAAAAAGAATTGCTAATTATAACTTTACATTGCAAGTTGGCCAACCAGTGTTATCATATCTAAGAGTGCAACCTATTTAATTTTCTAAGCTCTGTCTTCTCTGTTTCAGGTTCGCTGTTGATTAATGTTATTACTGGTGTAGCATTTGACTTATAATGTTTCTGTTGTGTGTGGCTTTGCTGCTTTATATTTTTTCATGGTAATATCCCAAATCCAATAAAGAATACTATTAGCTATCACCTTTTGGAGCACACATCTAAAATAAATCTTTCTGGTTCCCAGTTCAGCCCTGTTCTCTGCCACCATGTGCTTCCAATGTCTTGATTAGTATGCTTTGGGTGTATGTCTTTTGACTAGGTTCCTGTTTGAGTGGGTTGTACTTGCAGGTACTCTCAAAGGCCATCCTAAAACTTAATTGTGTCTTTGATATTCTCATGTAATATTGTAGAGTGTCCTGACTGACAATCATGTGTGAGACAGTGGGCGCTGGGCTGCTGACTAGAATGGGAGACACAAGAGAGCTGTCAGCGGGTCCCCTGAGAAGCCTTCATGGAGGCAGTCCCAAGGAAGAGACTTCACATTCAAAATATTCTAAACCCCCTTATGATATTAGATGATAACAGGGGTCCCTTGCCCCTGAATTTTGTCTTGAATTCAGTTGAACCAACGTTTAAATTAATAAAGAAGTGAGACAAGGTTCTGGTAATCAATAGGGTAATTGATGAACTACAGTGATCCCTCTGTGAACAGCATTAACAGAAGGCGTAATCCCTAAATTTTCACAGAAAAACTAGCAGGTAATTCTGAATGAATATGGGACTAAATGTGTAAGAACAGATTGTTATCAGCATTATCTTTCTCTATTTAACTAGCAACTATCTTTAACTTATAATGTTAACATTCTCTATTTAAGAACCTTATTTTGTGTGATGGGATTCATAGCCCACTATGATATGGTACATTTAAATGTGGTACATTTAGAACATTGTAGATTCTTATGCAGCATTTTTAGCTAATGTTTTTTTAAACTAGTGCATAAAATAAAACTGCCATATGCAAAAGTGAAGGGTTTTATGTACTATATCAGGATCTAACAGAATATTTATTTTCTTTCTCATGAGTAATGTATCATTTATTAATGAAGTGCAATCTAAGCTAATAGTCTTATATTTCAAAACAATATAGTTTGGACTCTGATAGGATCCAATAAGTCACAATATGATGATCTAACCAAATGTAGTTTATCCTTTCAGATAGATTACTTAGAAACTAGACATATAGAGAATTACAAAAGGTTTGCATACATAGCTCAGTTCTTAAACCCACAGGTGAATGCCACAGAAAGCAGTTATTTGGCTGACCTTGTGAATCACTCACATATATAGAATCCAGGTGGTACCTCTGTCATCCAGATATAAAGACTTTAGTTAGCAGATAGAGTTGGTGTATGTGATGTGAGCTGCAGATGCTACTGATATATTGTTATATTTACACGTAAAGTACTCCGGTTGACTTAGTCCTGTGTGACATATAGGGGAGAGCCCTTCTCCTGTTTTAAAAAGTACCGCTTTACTTCTGATTAATAAAAGGCAAGTCTAGTGAAGAATAGTCTTGCAGGTTTCCAGTACCCCAGTATTAGGTAGTCACTGTATGACTGAGGAGACTGGGGGAGACAGGCGGATGCCTGTTGCATGGATGAATTTGTTGCTGATATAGTGCCTAGGTGAGATAGTCTACCGCTGCATTAAAAAAGCAGTAGTAATGATAATGTTATAGAAAGCTATATTAGATTATGGAATGCCTTCATGTCAGCCGCATGAGCAGTTGTTCTATATGAAAACATAGAGAGGAATTTACAATTTGTCAGATGTGGGACATCTGTAAGAAAAATAAAAAAACTGATGCATGTCTTACATCTAACTAATTCTAAATAATCCCCATATACTGCATAAATACAGATTCCACAATAGAGACTGTGTCTGTAAGGGCTTGGAGGGAGGTGATCACCCTATCGGTGCATTTCCACAGCAAAGCGCCGAAGCCTGAAGATTCTAACGCAGTGGCTCATATCACAACACAGACGTAACCTGCAACGGGAGTGGGGCGGTCGTGAAAGTTGGAGGCATTGCTGGGGCCACTGTGAGGCCACAACCAGGAGGTGGATGAGGGGCTTGCTTTTTCCCCTCCAATGCTAGAAGCCTGCAACAAAGAGCGGGGTGAGCCGCTACATTAGGCAGCCGCTGGGGTGTCTAAGTCCCACAATCCCTGCTATCGCTCACACCTGCCCATGATCCCGAGGAAGCTAAGCGCTATTTCAGCGCACCGCGGCCACTCAGCATGGACCATGTGCAGATACGCACGGACCAATGGCGGGCATTTCTGCGCCCATCCAAGACCAGACGAGGATGGACTGAGCCACCTCTCTTTGGCAGGATAACATCTGACTGGTAAGATGTGACTGCCAACTCATATGTGCACTATCTTATTTACATTCCACATCTACTGACCATTGTTGGAATTTGTGATTAACCTGCTAAGGCCGCCTTGGTATATATTGTGTCTGAGCCACCTGAGTCCATCCGGTCTTGTCAACAGCATCTGTTCTGGCTGGCTTTAGGAGTTGTTCCTATAGTTTGCGGCTACAGAACTTTGCACCATCCATCTCTCCCGGTCAGATGTGCCACTTCCGTGAGGCCCTGAGCAGCTGGTGCCCATGGTTATATTATTTCTCCAGCCAAATTCCCATGGCGTGACGACTGACTGATTGAATTCTTTGTTTGAAACCAGTACACCAAATAAAAATGTGTCTTTAATATAGTCAAAAACACTTCTTGAATTATGTTTTATCTCTGGTTCTGCATTTAAGCAGCTTACACACTTTCAGGGCAAGTGGGACTCTGCTGTTAAAGACGCCCATTCGAGTTATTCCTTTGAAACTGATTGTCATCTTATGGTGCTGGACATAACATGTTATTGTGAGCAGCCCCCCTAAGCTTGTGGAGCATTTCCTCAATCAATTGTTGTCATAGCGTGATATTTGGCTAAAATTAGTTTTAAGTGGTGACCTGCCCACAGATTTTAGATTTTGTAATTCTTAGTTACCGCTTTCCATAGTTCTGTTGCATTGCTCACATTGATTCTAGGCCTTTTAGATAAGACCCACGAATCTGCACTGCCTATTATTTAGTCGCACATAGTAACTAACCAGTAATTCATTTAATTGTGTGACACATTCCAGCTTAAGCGATGGGGAAGAGAAAGGCAGGCACCGTCGACCAAGGAACTGCAGAAAACTCTGTGAATGTCGCGAGTACTGAAGGATGTCTCTATCTCCAGCATTTACTGTGGTCTCGAAGGAGATCGAATTAGCTGCGAGAAGTCTCCCTTTCCTGGGAGGACTTACCCCTGTTGGAGCATTGAGCGCATAGTGCAACTGTGATTTCTACCCCAGCTTCAGAAAAAGATTCCCACCCTTAATGGATAACGGTAGAGATATCTCTGTTGAAATTCACAGGGCCCCCTCCTCACCAGAAGGAGGTGGGAAATCAGCGGTAGACATCCAAGAGGGGAACATCCAGCCTAGCTCTACTATTGACCAAAGCAGCAAGTGGTGGTGGCGTATGGCAGCCCCTAAGAGGAAAAGCAGCTCATTGTCAGCGTAAGTATAGACAGATCCCCTGCCTGATTATTCAATACAGATGCCCCCTCAGGTAATGAAGAGTGGCGAGAGCAAGTATGAGCTGATTATCACCAAATTAGGGCAGCTAGAGTGTGTTGCCCGATTACCTGCCCAAATAATCAGGTTAGTTACATTGCAGAAAGATAAAAATATCGGGGACGGGATTTGATAACTTTAACAGTTACCCCACCGCCCATGCTAATACAATCATTAGTACTGTTTTAACCCCCCCCCCCCAGCCTATTAGCAAACACTGATGAGTGAATCTCTTCACCGATGATGTTTCCTAAGGACCCCAGTACTGTCCCACATGTAATTCCAGCACCGGGATGCTCCTAGTTAAAACTTCCCACTATTGGGTCACAACCCTATATCACCCGGGCAAGTAATGTAATCAACCTCCCCCTAGTCAACTCCCTATGTAATAGTTCTTGGCAATGCACTTATACGCACAGAGTCGCGTCTACAAACATTTGTGAAGCTGAAGAATAAGGAAGCCCACTGGTTACAGGTAAATGCGAGCATTGGAAATTGTGACATGAAATTTACAGTTCAATCATCACGGCTAGAAGGGTTAATTGGCTTGGTCCAGACATTAAGAGGTGGCCAGGGTAATGCGTGATAGTTAACTTTAACAGTATCACTGTCGGTGCACGCCTCCTGTCGACCATGGGTCCACTCAATATGGACAGAGTGAGTGGTATCAAACCCTATCCACTGGGGTATTTTTACAGGCCAGAGATCTTGGGCCAGCCTTCTTGGATCCTGGTTCATGGCAGCCCATTACGCAAGTGACCCTTTCTCTGATCATATGGGTAGAGCCATTGCTGTCCTTTGGTAACAGGTTTGAGCCCCTAATGTACCTTTAGTCATGTGACTTACAATACACCTCCGAACTGGCATCTGCCTTAAATGTAGTAGCAGCCCCATTATGGGAGCAGACCAATCGTCCTTGAAAGCATGCCAGGTAGCCCAGGAAGCACTGCCATCTACCCAGTGTAACAAAATCCTAGAGGAAAGGGAAACATAATGAAAGTAATGAGCCGGAATGTTGAAGGGCTACAATCCAAAGTGCTCCTTCACGAATGGCAATCCATAGTACGTGGTTATAACATCATTATGATGCAGGAAACCTGGGCTCCAGACCCCATTATGCTGGATGGGTATTCATGCTGTAATACGCCAGTCATCCCATCCTGTGTGCGATGTGAGCATCTGGTGGCCTAACCCTTTGTGTAGATCTTTCCCTTGGAGGCAGTGTTCTAATGATAGACACCTTTAGAGTCAGTGTTCAAGTGGTGTTATACAAAGGAAATCTCGTGATGAATTCTGTAAACTTCTGCAACAGTGATTTTTTGAACAGTCCATATCCCAGTTAAATGGAATTGTTTGGTTTTATTGATCCCTTGGGATGGGATCAGTACCGGGCGAAGGGTGCCCAGTTCATCTGTCCTTAGTAGGAGATTTCAATGCTAAACTGGACTGTCCAGCTTGAGGAAACGATAAGTTATTTAGGGGTAAAGAACTGACAGCTTTCCTAGCATCTTTAGACCTGCATAATGTTCTGGAGATGGCTGGCTGGTTTACCTTCTTATAGGGGCAGCAACTGTTTTTTCTATCATTGACTATATTTTTGTGTCTAATAATATGTTAGATCGCTTGGTGTCAGGGACAATAATCCAAACAGAGTTTGGGGATCACAATCATTAAATAATTGCTCTTTTGACTGCACTGAGATTTGAACCCAAAAGCCAACCAGAAATGTCTAATCTGCAGACATCCCCAGATAATTTAAAGGTTTTCTGGAAGCTCTCTAAATCTACATTGGCTGAAATTATTCTGCGGAACATTATTTACATTTTGGGTTGTTTATCTGTTGCTGATTGTAGCGGGAATGTGCACATAGTAAACTCATTGGTGACTCTATGTTCAAACATTAAATTCCATCTTTCTAAACCAATAAAAGCCAACTCTGATGATTATTATATCCCCAGATGGTTCAATTATAAATGCTCAATTATTAATCAAGCCTTTTGGAAGGCCTTAACCGCCTGTCTAAGGGACCCTAGTGAGGTAAACAGTTTACGTAAAAGATATAAAGCAGTAACTAAAAGGAGGAAGGTGGAGGTGGTTACCCAGCAATGGGGTAGCTTAGCACATTCTGTCAGGTTTGCAGAACTCCTCAGGATCTGGGCGATGCTAAATAGGTCCACCTCCTGATATCCCCGGACTCCAACCAAAGGTTACAGAGCCCAGAGGCGATCAGGCGAGGGAAAGGATGGGGGAAAGGGTCAGCAGGGACAGGATTCTGAAAAGACAAAAACAGACGTATAACATACAACAGGTATACACAGTCTACTCTCATTAGGTCTCACTAGTGAAAGTGGTTACCATTCCACACTCAGTCGTATCCTAACAAAACAAGATTAGCCATCTAGGCTCCTCGAGCCCCCACTTGCACTAAATCACAATTTCCTTTAGTGCTAGTCCCTCCCCTTTGGACAAGCTGGTGTCTTACGTCAGACCTTCGCTCTTTGAGGGACTAGCCCCATCCTCTTAGTTCAGGTGCGTAGGCAACAAAAGAAGGCTTCCACGGTGAGTACACCGCCGCCTAAGATCCCTACGATGTAGCGCTCCTTCACCCAGTGAATATCAACACGCTAGGTTCCTTTTACGGTTCCCCTAGCCTCGCTCCACTCAGTAAGTCCAAATGTCTCGCTCCTCTAAGTGATGCTAGAAAATGTCTTGCTCCTACGAGCCTTATCGCGCTCTTCCAGCGCTGCCAGATGAAATTAGCTCCTTCGAGCTAAGATCCAATGACGCGCTCTTCCGGCGCTGCCAGATCGAGGTAGCTCCTCCGAGCTAGGATTAGTTGTCGCGCTCCTTAAGCGCTGTTCTAAACGACTCGTCCGAGCCGCTGCCAGCTTCTGTGAGAAAGACGGGTGTGGGTAGCCGCGGCGCCAGGGAAGGCGAAGGAATTTAAGCTCAGCCGAGCTCTACCAGAATCGCTCACCTGCTCCCTCCGTCACTCCGCTCCTACTCCTCCTTCAATTCCCGCCTGGACGCCAAGCTCCGAGAGACGGGGAATTGGATTCCTCTGAGTCGCTCACTCCGTCACACCGCTTCTTCTCTTGACCACAATTCCCGCCTGGACGCCAAGCTCCGAGAGGCGGGGAATTGGATTCCTCAGATTCAAAATAACGCACGCCTTCTGCCGTGCGTGACGTCCTCATATAGACGCCCACTTCCTGGTTCTAGGGCTGCTGGTACTTGTAGTTCTTAGACGCTAGGTAGGAGCCTAGGACCTTGAATCCTCACACATTCAACTGTGACAAAGAACAGGAAATCCTTTTGGAATCGGTCACAGCTTTGATGTCAGCTAATAGACAGGGGGCGCTATTTGGTTGTATTATTAGTAGTGAGGTATGGGAGAGACATTTCTCCAAAATTTACTCAGCAGGGAATCTGGTCTCATGTAAATATAAGGGTTATTGTAAGCCCTGTTGTGGCTGTATCACTACAGGAAGTCTCAGTCGCAATTCAGCAAAGTGCGGGGTGCAAGGCACCAGGCCCGGATGGTATTTCCATCCATTTGAGAAAATGCAATGACAGATTATGAGCCTGTCTTCTGGCTAATGTGTATAATAATCTAGACAGTGCTTCCCTACCCGATCTTTTGTGTCATCCACAATTAGTCCTATTTTTAAACAAGCATTTGCAATGCAATAGGTCTCGCATTTACATGAGTTTAAGCCATTGGCATTGTAAATGACAATGCCTTTTATTTTATGCTTTAAAAACCAAAACATAAATAAAAGGCATTGTCATTTACAATGCCAATAGCTCAAACTCGCGTAAATGCGAGACCTATTGCATTGCAAATGCTTGTTTAGCTTGTTAACAAAAAAATATATTTTGAGAAAGATTTTACAAAAAATGGCTTCTATATGTACAGATATATGTAATAGAAGTAATTGTATGCATTGTCAGATTAACCTCTTCCATGCTCATGACGTCTCCCGGCCGTCATGAGTCACAATGGGCGTGTGCGGACGACGGCCGGGAGACGTCATGACCACGCCCACGAATGGAATATCCAGCACTGCGGCAGCGCTGCGGCGGAATTTGCGCCGCAGCGAAGAGGTTAATGCGGTAGCACAGTGGGTAAATGTAAGAATTATAGCTACAGCATGTATTCTATTTTGAGTAGCGGTATCAAAGCCATATAATATGTGTGTATAGAAATGGTTTATTTTCTTAGGTATGGTATGATAGAGAATAGAAGACTAAATGTGTGTAAGAAGGGTGCAACTGTTATGTAAAGACATGTGGTATATTAACGTGTTTGAAAATACGGTATGTAATGGTGAAGGTTTTTTTTTTTAGATGTGGTAGGGGTTTAAAAGCATGCTGGGAAAAGTTTTTTTTAAGTATAATTGCAAATCTATTGGAGTGTATTACAAAGAGGTGATCTGATGTCTTTTTGTCGTAATGTTTGTAAACAGGCAGGTATAATAGAGCTGTTATGTTAAAGATGTGTGCGTGTGCAATGATAACTGTTGGACATTAAGGTATGCACTCTAAAAAATATGAAGTGGCAAAATATTGGCTAACGGAAAAAGTAAAAATGAAAGAAACATAAAATGTGTAAGTAGCACAGTAGTACAATATAAGGATATGTGGCAGTAGAGAGTACAAAGCAGAGAGACAGATCAAGCAAGTGGAGAAACATGAGGAGAGGTGACAGCAGAAAGTGTGTAGTAAGAGATAGACACGATGATTGAAGAATATGAGGATAAGTGGTAAGTTAGAATGTAGGGCAAAAGGGAGAGAATATTGTACTGGTGAGTGTTTAGGCAGCAAAAGCGAAAAAATGCAATGTAAGTACTATGTGGCAGAAAATAAAACATGAGGGACCTAATAAAGACAAAAACAGGGAGCAAGCAACGAGGTGTAAGGAAAGGTAGACTGTATGCATATGTTTAAGTGGGAGGAGAGAGTGCGGGACAGAGGGATAAGTATAACGTTTTTTGAATATTTGTGAGACAATGTTATACGTTCTGGGAGTTGTTGTGTTTTCTTTCTATTGAACCAGCTGGTCTAGCATGTCGGATATGGTAATTGAACTGACATACCGCCTAACAAGTCTCGGACCAGAAACCTGATGTCCTAACAACATGGAGTAACGCGCAAGCAAGGTAGCAAGCCTAGATTATTTTTATAGGAGAGTAGTCCTTGCTCTGCATTCGGTTTACAACTGTAGTTACTCACGAGCACTTATATGAAAATATCTGTTAGGACAGAGTACGGGGCAGGTGAAAGGCAAAAGTGAAAAACATAAGGATAAGTGGCAAAGAGAGTGCAAGGCAGAGGGACAGGCACGGGGAGTGAAAAACATAGGGAGGGTGAAGTGAGCATGGAAGCAATGGCCGAACTGTATTTGGTAGCAGGAGAAAGTGGGAGGACTTGTGATGTTTTTTTCTATTGAACCAGCTGGACTAGCATGTCAGATAAAGTAATAGAACAGACACACCGGATAACAAGCCCGTAGTAGAAATATGATGTCCTAACAGCATAGAGTAAGGCGCAAGCAAGGTAGCAACCCTAGATTATATTTATAGGCAAGTTGTTTTTGAGATGCGTCCTGTTTACATCTTTAGTTACTCAAGATCGCTTTATTCACCCCCTCTCTTCAGTCGCGTTGTAGACATTGAAGGAAAGGACTGAAGGCCACCAGTACACCCATCGTTGTTTTTGCGATACATAACATTTACAAGAAGGGCGCCTTTGCGGGAGCTATCTTGGTAATGTTTTAAGTGAGCTCATGAAGTGTTAGCGTCCCAGTGCTCCCCCTAAGCGTGAGGCCTAAGGCTGAGTATGATTTCATGGTGACTCAGTTGTAAGTTGCGCACAAGTGCGGCATGCGCAGAGCCGTTTTGTAGGTCTGCAGCCTCTTTAAGAAGGTGGCTGGACAGAGTGCAAGGCAGAGGGACAAGCATAGCGAGTGTAGAAAATAAGTGTAACTGTGAGCTGCCGCCTCTGATGCAGGAAACTAGGGTTCGAGCCTCGAGGTCGCGTCCACATCCTGTGATTCTGGGCAAATCACTTAATCTCACCGTGCCTGAATGTGTAATGTAAATACGGTGCTATATAAAGCGCTCCAATACCTTCGGGTCGAGTTTGCGCTCTCTAAATATGCAACAACAAAGTAGAGTAACAGCCATGGGGAGTGAAAAGCATGAGGAAAAGTGGTAGGAGAGAGTGCAGGACACAGTGACAGGGACGCTAATTGAAACACGCGGCTGTGCGGCCGCGAATGTGATCGCGATCACGATCAAACATCAAAGTGGCCGTGTGGCCGCCAAAGTGAAAGTAATCGAGTCAAGCGCGGCGCGCGCGCCCGCGCACATGCACTGTAGCGCTAGGCTGGCAGCACTTTTTAGAGCCCTCTCAATAAGTCTCGCCAGACCAGCGCATGCGCTGGGTCAGGCGAGACCTAAAAAGGAGACCGATGTTTACCCAGCTGCTATCCCCAATTTCTCTTATAGATATCCCAGCTAAAATCTATGGGAAGGTTGTATATAATAAGATCATTGAATGGGCGGATGTGTACAAGATTCTCAATCCGAGTCAGTATGGCTTTCGAAAGCATATTGGAACTCGGGAGCAGTGCCTGAATCTTGGTCTAATATTGGGCAAATACACTGTAGCGAAGCGCACCCCATGTAGCATTCACGGACCTAACTATGGCTTTCAATTGTGTAAGTCGATCCAAGTAGTGGCTAATATTATTAGGAATGGGGATGGAGGAACCACTTGTATATCTTTTGGCATCATTGCACATGAATACAAAGGCCAGAGTTAGGTTTGGACAAGCCGGAGAGCTCTCAAGAGAGATTACCATCGGGCAGTAGGGTATGGCAGGGGTGCAAGCTCACTCCCTTACTGTTCATCTTGTATATAAACAAACTCGGCACTCCTTTAACATGATGCACACCTGATGTGCCTAAGGTTCTTGGTATCCCATGCCCTGTTTTGTTGTATGCAGATGATGCAGTATTGCTGACACACACTCCAAAGGCCTTGAGACTATTGGTTACCGCATTCGTGAAATTTATGGGAAATCTAGATTTGTTGACAAGCTTTTCCAAATCTTTCATCATGGCATGTGGATAGCGGAAATAAACTACTTTCTAGCATCTTGGTAGAAACAAACCGCCAAGTCAGTGAAAGCACATTTTGATATCTGGGGGTGCTTTTTAATTCCAATGGTTCCATGTTTTTTAATATAATTGAGCGAAAACTAAGCTCTCTAGGGCGACTGGATCACTTTTACGCATACTGTCCTCTCCTTGGGGTTTATGAAATGAAATGAAATACCAGTATTTGTAAAGCGCACAGCTACCTCCGAAGTGGTGTCACAGCGCTGGGGGCCGTCGGGAAAATTAAGCGAGCTATTGTCTAGAGACACATGATGCTGGCCTAAAATTTTATATGTTCCCTTGTCCTCTTCCCATTTTATTTACCATGGCAAGCTAGGTTTAAGTTACATATGCTATTTAGTGCAAATCTGCCCCGCTTTGCTATGGCTATCGATACGGAAAAATGCTGAAGCATTTCTTACAAGAGACATGATAAAAGATTGCCTCGCTTGTGATAAAGGCCTGATGTCCCATGTCTGGCCTACGCTCAAAGGTCCTTAGCAGCTATTGACCTCCCCCTAGCATTCACAAATGTGGAAACTTGTGGCACACTGGACAGGCAGCTAGTTCGGTCCCTATTATTAACCCATGTTAGGGAGCAAAGGCTAAGTATGGAAACCTCAAAAACCTCTGCTTTGCTGCATCTCACTGTGTGTCATGATAATAATCTTAGCAACTATTTGTGCACAAAGACATGTAGATGGGAATGTCCATTACTGTTTATTTTTCGGGCAGATACAATCAAATATTTACTTTGGTTATCAGCACAACTTAGTAGCCATTCTAGTAATACCTGTAATCAGTCCATGCTCCATTTTACCTTTTCTTGCACTTTTTTATCAGAAATATGCTAAAATGTTTTTAACATATTTATCAAATTTAGAAATCTGACAAATTGCAGGCAGTCATTTCTTTTTCTGAAACAGATGCGCGACGGCGAAGCATGTTTTTATGTGAGTTTATTTTTAAGGGCAGCTGTGTAATCAAGACATTCTATGCACCTTGATTAAGCACATAGCACTTTATTTAAGTAGTTTTTTAGGTCTCACCTGACCCAGCGCATGCGCTGGTCTGGCGAGACTTATTGAGAGGGCTCCAAAAAGTGCTACCAGGCCAGCCTAGAGCTACAGTGCATGTGCGCGAGCGCGCGCGTCGCACTTTACCGCGATTACTTTCACTTTGGCGGCCACACGGCCACTTTGATGTTTGATCGTGATTGCGATCGCAATCACTTTCACTTTCGCGGCCGCACGGCGGCTTGGCATAGCCAATAGGTCTCGCTTTTGGGACCTTATAAGTATTTAGTTATGCAACTGTTGCATGGCTAAACACTTATAAGGTCCCAAAGGCGAGACATATTGGCTTTGTCAATGCTTGTTTATATATGTTACTGCGGGCTGCCCAGAACTATAATAATCAAAATGTACAAGTAGTTTTATGTCTGCTGTCTGTTTTTTTTATATTGTCATATTATTGTATTTTGCTCTTTTATGGCTGCATGCTCAGCTGAATAATGTTGATTTAGCTTAGACATTCTCCGAGAAATGGCTCCCTAAAGAAACTCACTTCTCACACATCTGAGGACTGTGTTTTTCCCCCTAATATTCTAACTTCAGTGCTAGTATATCTGGAGGAAAATGCGTTCTTAACTATTAAAGTACAGGTCTAAATATATGCTGGGGGGATATTTATATTAAGTCAGAAATCTTTTTTTCTATTTTTTGGAGGGAAAATGTGTTTTCACTTTATATTTTCACATGTTTCAAGCAACAAGTGCCTTCTTTCACCAAAGAAATCTAGCCAGCGATATGTGTCTGTACCCATCAACTTGTTATTTTCATTGATTTCTTGTCATCCGGTTTTGTCCGTTGCTTATTTTGTTGCCATTGTGGTTGTAGCACCATCTTTAGAGTGGAAGAGTATCAGGCGATAGGGGACGATTCAGCCAGGATTTTATGGGCCACTTTAAAAACAGGATCTTAGTTGGTCAGCACCATGGGCGCAACAAAGGCATGGCAAAGACAAGCCCCATTTGGGTCTGACTGGGGAGCGGTCTCTATGCTGGTTTCACCTGAGATCCCCAACATCCTCTTGACTTTAAGACTTGCTGGAGATACAAGCCAGCTTAGGCTCTCACAAGACCATTATCGCCTACGCCTCTTCTGAACTTAAAAAGGTGAATAGGGCTCTTTTGACACCCAACCCTTATGTGGTGAGTACTTTCATATGGGATATTTTTAAACCCTATGACTCAATAGCATTAATTTCAATTGGACAGCTAATGCTCTCTTGGTAACCCCCGGTTTGATACAGTCTCCCTCTCTAAGAATATAACTGTTAAATATGCAGATGAGCATCTAGTTGGTCTTATTAATGCCTGGTCCTGGGTTAAACACTTCATCAAAGTCAGACATTTGCTTAACATCTATAATTTGGACTTTATGGCAATTACTGAAACGTGGTTAAAGGTCCTGAGTAGAACATGAATGAGTTTCTGCCTGAGGGATTTTTCCTTATAAGAACTGATTGCTCAGGTAATGAAAGAGGTGGTGGGGTGGACCGTTTCATCATAGGCGTTGGGATTTGGGCTTCTGGGGGTGCTGCCGAAATGATTCTTTAGTAATCTAGAATCTCTATCACTGCAAATAACTTGGCCTTGAACAATATGTAAACTCTCTTTCCAGAAATGTAGATGCACTCTGGACTTTTCCTAACTATCTCTATTCCTGTAACTGCCCACAAATTGGGACTGATAACTTTTGCTGTCCTATAAATTGAGAACCATTTAAAAACAAATTAACTATTCTCTAACTAGGAACTGTGATAAAGTAAAAGGTGTCACTCATGTCATTCTTACTTTGCCTCCTGATCTTAATTGGCCCGATAGAAGTTACTCTGAATATACTAGGTGGGTACTCCTCATCGTTAAAGATATAGTTCTCTCAGTTGAGCTCAGGAGAGTGGATAAACACGAACTATCTCCGTTGTCTTCCTCTGAACAGCTTAAAGGAAGTGGTGTCAAAAGGAAGTGGTGTGAAAACTGTTAATTCAGAATCCAGAGCATTTAATAGGACTGTCAATGTACAAAAGAGCTATTAGTAATGCATGCAAAGAGGATAATTCCACCTGTCTTATGACAGCTTTTTATTTATTTATTTATTTATTCAATTTGTAGGGCGCAACAGCTACCCAAAAAGGGTTTCCCGGCGCCGGGCGGACTAGGTGTAAGTAAAGGCAACAGTAGATGGGGTTACTGGTTAAATAACCAGGTCTTGAGGGATCTGCGGAAGTGTGTGTAGATAGTCTCTTTGCGAATGGCGGGAGGAAGGGTGTTCCACAGTGATGGACCTAGGTATGCGAAAGATCTTCTCCCCATCCTGGAAAGTTTGAACCTTGGTACTGTGAAGTTTCAGAGAGTGGTAGATCGTAGATGGCGAGTGGGGGCATAGGGACGGACGAGGGATTTCAGATACTGTGGTGCCGTTCCCATTTTGATCTTGAACATATAGCTCAGGGTTTTAAACTTAATGAGACTCTCTACCCTGAGCCAATGTAAGTCACAGAGGTAGCCAGAGATGGGGGTGGCTTTGGGAACCCTGCAAAGTAATCTTGCTGCAGAGTTTTGTACCGACTGTCTTCGGGTCACTGCTTTGTTGGAACCCAGATAAAGGACATTTCCATAGTCCAGCCGAGAGGTGATGAGGGCATGGACCACTGTTTTCTGGGTGTCCCCTGGCAGCATCCAGATGATCTTCCTAAGCCATTTCCAGATGGTAAACCAAATGGCTGTGACCTTCACTGCCTGATGGTGCATGGTTAGTGAGTCATCAATAGTTATCCCCAGATTACGGACATGGCTGGAGGGCTGCGGGAGGGTGCCCAACTCAGCAGGCCAATGTAGCGGGCCCCACAAATCCTTCTTTTTGCCTAAAACGAGGACTTCAGTCTTTTCATAATTTAATTTAAGGTGATTGCGATTCATCCATGTAGCGATTTTCCCTAGGCCTGTCTGAAGAAGGGATGTCAAGCCGGAGTCAGTGCTGGGGAGGGAAAAGATGATCTGGGAGTCGTGGGCGTAAGTGAATAGAGTCAGACCAGCCTGTTCGGCTATGTCCGCCAGAGGCCTGACATATAAATTGAAAAGCAGAGGACTAAGGAAGGAGCCCTGGGGTACACCATAGGGTGAAGGGTGGATGTTGGAAGTAGCTGTGACAGAGAAGATTTGAAAAGTGCGGTTGGTTAGAAAAGAAATGATCCATTCCAAGGCTGAGCCACAGATGCCCAAGGTGTGTTGATTAAGATTGAATGGGAAATTGTGTTGAACGCCACGCTAAGGTCCAGTAGTATGAGCGCGACTGTGTCACCGATATCGAGATGATGGCGCAACTTCTCCGTGACCCCCAACAATGTGGTCTCTGTGGCGAATCCGGTTCTAAAGCCAGATTGAGATGGGTGGAGGATTTTGTTGGTTTAAACAAACTGGGAAAGATGGGAGTGAATGTGTCTCTCAAGATTTTTGGAAAAGGCAGGCAGGAGTGAAATGGGCCGATAATTAGAGAGGACACTTGGGTCTGCAGTGGGCTTTTTCAGGAGAGGGGTTACCATGGCGTGTTTCCAATGCGCAGGGACTGTGGGACTGTGGATTCAAGCATCGAAGAGTTTAGAGCATTCAGGATGACGGAAAGAAGAGAGAGGTAAAGCTGTTTTAGTATAAAGATTGGTAGGGGATCCTTCGGGGAGCCAGATTTAACTTTATCAAGAATGATTTTCAGAGAGTCTAGTTTAAGAGGGGGCCAAGAGTCTAGCTGTGGAACAGTGTGAGGTGGAACAATAGGGTAGGGTGAGGATATAATCTGGGGCGTGATGTTAGATTGAGACTGCGGGCCTTGCTTGTATGTGAGTTGGCGATTTCTAGATAGATTTTCTCAATTTTGTGTGTGAAAAATCGGGCAAGATCGTCACACTGGTGTTTATTTAGGGGCAGAGGTTTCGCTAGGGTCTCAGAGCCGGCAAGCTCTTTAACTAGACCAAAAAGTGTTTTTGAGCAGTTTGTAGCGTCCAAGATGGTTTTGGAGACAAAGCTGGCCCTGGCAGAGTTACAGTGATTGTGGTATAATTTTAATGCTTTCTTGTAGATATCTTTGGAACCAGGCGTGTAGTCTCTCCTCCATCTCTGTTCTAAGGTTTTACATTTCGATTTCTCAGCTTTTAAAGCTTCGTTAAACCAAGGGGCCGGAAGGCGATGGTTGTTTAATTTTTTATTAGTGACGGGGAGGCAGGAGTCTAAAGCACCTGAAAGCCAATCGTGCATATTTCCTGAAAGCACGTCAACCATTGAGTCGGATGTGGGTGGGTTGGAGCATAGAAGCTTGTTGAGGACGTTTATATTCAGTTTTTTCCAGTCTATTTTAGGGACCTTAAGGGAAGGGAAAGAAGGGGTAGGGGAGGAAGGGGGCGTAAAGCTGAATTTAGATATAAAATGATCGGACCAGCATATGGGCGCTGCAGGGGCACAGTGGATGTGAGGGAGGCTCGAAAAGATGGGGTCAAGGAGGTGGCCAGCAATATGAATGGGGCCTGAGTTTAGTAGGTTAATGTTCATAGCTGCGAGGTCAGAAATGAAGTTGCTGCAGGTAGAGTTAAGGGGGTCATCAAGATGTAGATTTAAGTCGCCTAGTACTGAGAAATTTTTGGAGCTTAAAAGGAAGGGGGTTATAAGGTTGGGAAATGATATGGCCCAATGGGTAGGGAGTCCTGGCGGGCAGTAAACAAAAAGACTGGAAAATGTGAAGTTGGGGTTTAGGGATAATTTAAATAGGCCGGCTTCGCAATTGGGGAAATCTAACGGATCGAATTTACATTGGAAAAGGGTTTTAAAAATAATGGCTATACCCCGCCCTCATTTTTTGCCTCTCTATCCTTCCTGACGATGGCATAATTGGGAGGTAGTGCTGCTGCCACATCCGGGCCGGCACTCTCATGGAGCCAGGTCTCTGTAAGGAACAAAGCGTCTGGTTGTTCGTCTAGAAGAAGGTCAAAGATATCCATTTTATGCTTGGGGAGTGAGCTGCAATTTAGACTAAGGAAAGTGAATTCTTTAGTGGGTCGGACTGATGAGTGAGTGTTGAGTCTATTCCCCGGAGAGGTGAGGAGGAGGGACTGTGAGGTAACAGGGGACAAATTACAGCAGGGACAGACCTCCTCAGCTATCCTATCAGTTGGGAACCGGGTGCATTTTAGATTGACTGGGGGGCGGAGAGCTAAAAGTTGCTCGGAAGAGAAACTGAGCCAATTAATGTAGTTTTGACCAGGGGTCGTGGTCCCTGGCCCCATTCGGGCGTGGAGGGGTGCAGATGGGCTTGCCTTAGGCACGCCTTTGGCGGGCCGGTGGCGCGCCCGCCGCATGCGTCCGCTGCGCGTGAGAAGTGGCATTGACTTGAAGTAGAGAGGAGCTCTAGGTCATGTGACCGTCGGAGCGCCGCCTCCCCCAAGCCCAACCAGCTGAGAGCAATCAGGAATGAGTGCACATGCCCAACACCCTCCACAACAATCAGGGTGGAAGCCCAGCGGTGGACCGAGGTGAGAGCGCGAATTATCACAAAGTGCAAGTGCAGTGAGTAAAATACAGTATTTGATGCTGAGTTAAGTTTTAAAGTTCTAAAAACAAAGGACAAAATTCCGCTTTTTAAAATAGCAAGAGCGCTAGATTTAGTCAGCAGCAAGACTTCGCATTAAGGATCTCCCAATTCTGTTACTGCGCACGTCCGCGTCCTTCAAATACATAAAAGGAGATCTTGTTTTTTTATTAATCAAAATATGGATTGATCTCGAAATATTACTACCTCTTTGTCCTATCAAGAGTTCTGCAAAAAAACAATCAATATTTCATAAAAAAATTGTTAGTCAAATCAACATCTGTTCACCTGCGCATCAATTACCCTCCAATCCTCGTCATTTACTCCTGTACACGTTTCACTATAGATGAATGAGGACTCGTATTTGTCACCCAGACTGAAGCTTCTTCTCCTCATACTACCAATTCCAATGTTAAAAGGGTCACCCCAGGGATGGCCCTGGGTGCAGCGTGATAAAACCGATGGGACATCGGGGGAGAGAGAATTGGTAATTATGAGAGAATGCACAGCAGAACAGGGAAAAGACAGGATAAGAGGACACAGATCTATGAAGTTGTGCTACTATGATCCATATTCCAACACAATATATATGTTTTCACACCACTTTTTGTAGTGGTGGGTCGAGCACTGATGATTGTGCCTCTTGAGCTGTGCATTTGTGGCTGACTAATTCCCATGGGAACTCCCTTTCCTGACGTGCTTGCCCACTATCAGTGATTGTGCCCTCCTGTCACTCACTTCATTAACGTCCTTTAAGTACAACATCTTTTGTGGCCGTCCCATTTAAAGAGATTGCAGTGAAGTATGTGTTCTGATATTTCCCAAATCCTCAATGGCACTAGACTGTATTTGGGGATATCTGGAAATCCACATCCTGTCTCGTTCCATAATCTATTATATGCTTAGCCTAATTGTCCTGTGTTTGTGGATAGCTGAAAATCTACATCCTGCCTCTTCACATAATCTGTTGTATGCTTAGCCTAGCTGTTCTTCAAAACATTATCTTTCCTAGTTTGTAATTAATGGATCCTACCGAAGGTGACAGACATGCATGTGTGATACACTATTAAGAATGCATAGTATGACAGACATTACAGGCATGAAAATGTGGTGACACATGCTAGTTGAGTAGAGTATAACCTCAATAACTTATGCCAACCATTTCAAGATCGAGGTTGTAGTTTGGAAAACCTAAGGATCACCCACTGGTATTCACATCTGAGTCCTTGAGACAGAGGATAATGTTCCGGTCCTTAGACATGCTATCATTGCAACAGACTGTGATAAGATGTCTGCAGCTGCGCACACCTTAGATGTGGACCCACTATATATGTAGTAAGAAGCAAAGTACGGTTACGGGCAACGGCGGACGCTGTGACCGCACTCCCCTGCTGTATTCCCTTTGTGTTTGTTTCAACAGTCAATCCAGTTGAGTGTGCACAAGCTACTCCAGCACCTGCCGTCGTTGGGTGCCAACTGCGATGCAGATAATGGATAAACCCAAACGTTTGGAGTGGTGCACCGCTCGATATTAAAAAGGTTGTTGGTCAAATAAGTCACTAATTCATATGGTCTTGTTAGAGTTGTCCTAATCAATCCTTTATTTTCATAAGTGTCCAAATACAAAATACCAGCCAACGCGTTTCGTTCATAAGAATGAACTTCTTCAGGGCTGTAAGTATCAATATAAAACACATAAATATATGTGCGCAAACAAACATTCATATGTACATGACACAAGGCATTTGTGACAAAGCGGTGGGCAAGGAAAAGGAACAGTGATGCTGAAGGGGAGACGTGAGGGGTAATGAAAAAAGAGATTGTGATGCTAAAGGATCAAAATTGGCAAGGATGCCATAGAGAGGGGGGAGAGAGAGGGGAGCAGGAGGGTAAAGGTAGAGTATGTGAGCTGAGTTCTATATTGTCCCAGAAGGAACATAAACATCATTACGATATTAGAACACTGGGTGCATCATGATACCCAAAACAGGTGAAATTACATCACAGGGTTGCATAACATAAAGGTAACAAAATTGAATGTAGGACGTGTGTGGAGTGCGTGCACATGTTGGACAGTGTGTGTGTGTGTGTCTGGTATGGAGTGTAAAGTCACACCAAGTCACTCCCACCGTTTAAAGGCTAAATCATGGGTGCATCTGGGGGCCCCTCAGCCAACTTGGCCCGAAGATAAAAATATATATAGGTCTACAGCATGCACAGAGGGTAGCACTAACAAGGACATGTACATACCATCAAATGTCGGTCCTTCGAGAGACAATGTATGTGTGCAATTTAGGCTGCGTGGGCCTCCTTGATAAGGGCCAGTATGCGGTGAGTCTGTAAGGAGAAAGGAAACGTATGAATACATGGCCTACATGAAAGTGAAAGTGAAGTGGGGAGGCGAGAGAGGGACGTGCACAAAGGGAGAAAGGCAAGTGAGGGAAACTGGTCCCCTGTGGAAGGTCATGCCTGGTGCAAAGGAGGCACAAGGCTCTTGTGCCTAAGAAGTGAGGGGCGCGTGATACAAGGGTGTGCATGTGTGGGGGTGAAGGGAGGAACTCCCGTCAGTGTGCTCTGTAGAAGTGGAAAGGACAAGGGTCTCACAAAAGTGCGGGGAATAAAACGACAGCTCAGGAGGCGAACATGTTTGCGCACCGAGAGAGGAAATAAGTGAGGGTGGGACACATGTAATCGTCCCAGACTAGAGATAATGCCAAGTGGGAATTGGGCTGTGCTTCGAGCAAGTGGGGGCAGGGGAAAGGTGGGTGAAAAGTCCAAAATGTGCCTGTGTGCACATAAAGTGAGATGTAACTCAAAGGGGCTCGATCAAAATTAGGCCTTTGTGCCGAGCGGGGCAGAGTCAGGGGAGAAAAGTCATAGGTGTGCCTATGCGCACTTGACAGGGAAAGCAAATCATATGGGTGGATACAACTATTGAATATGGGAACTGTCAAGCGGTAGAAGGCCTGTGCGCTGGGTGGGGCGAGAGTCGGGGTCTGTGGGCAAACGCAGGCACTGGGGAGTTCAGAGATGAAAGAGTGTGACAGATAAAGGAAGTCAGGGATGTGCCAGAGATGTGCCTAGGCGCACATACCATGACATTATGAGCCTCACGGGTTGGATCGCAAGGTGACTGATGATAAAGTCATGCAGCGAATGACCTGTGTGCGAGCGGGGTAGGGTGAGGGAAAGGCGCTCGAAAAGTCATAGATGTGCCTATGTGCACACAACGTAAAACGCGAAATAATCACAGTCAAGTGTGACTAAAGGTAATAGCAAGCGATTGAAGAGCTGTACGCTGGGTGGGAGTTGGGGCATGTGGGCTGGTGTAGGCGCTGGGAAGTGTGGTGTAGGGAAACAAAGGTAAAACAGCGTGGTAACTGTTGGAAATACAAAAGGTGCCTGGAGTGGAGAGGGTACGTTTAGGCACTGGAACAGAACCGGCCGAGCCTCTGCGTGAGAAACTCAGCCGTGAGAACACATACCTGAAAGCAAAGTAGGTAGTAAGCCGTCCCCTTCGGAAGTGAGAATGCGGTACAAAAGGGGGTGGTGATGGACGGAGCATCAGAACCAATCAAACACTCACACCCAGTCAACAGATCTGGGTTTGATCCATCACCGTTCTTTAGCCCACTCTGCCACCCCAGTTCAGACATGGCCATATGCAAATCAGTCTGACCCTGTGCCTCATGGGAACAGTCCAGCCCGAACTGCCAAGCCATGCCTTCCCTGGACCGGAAACAAGCTTCCTAGGACCGGTTTCTGGCATTCCAGCCGTCTTCAGCCAGGCTTGCTTGAATCCAGTGGCAAAGTGAGCAAGGGACTCACGTCTGAGCATACCCTGCCAACTTATGGCGAACAAAGCGGTACAAAAGGGGGTGGTGATGGACGGAGCATCAGAACCAATCAAACACTCACACCCAGTCAACAGATCTGGGTTTGATCCATCACCGTTCTTTAGCCCACTCTGCCACCCCAGTTCAGACATGGCCATATGCAAATCAGTCTGACCCTGTGCCTCATGGGAACAGTCCAGCCCGAACTGCCAAGCCATGCCTTCCCTGGACCGGAAACAAGCTTCCTAGGACCGGTTTCTGGCATTTCAGCCGTCTTCAGCCAGGCTTGCTTGAATCCAGTGGCAAAGTGAGCAAGGGACTCACGTCTGAGCATACCCTGCCAACTTATGGCGAACAAAGCGGTACAAAAGGGGGTGGTGATGGACGGAGCATCAGAACCAATCAAACACTCACACCCAGTCAACAGATCTGGGTTTGATCCATCACCGTTCTTTAGCCCACTCTGCCACCCCAGTTCAGACATGGCCATATGCAAATCAGTCTGACCCTGTGCCTCATGGGAACAGTCCAGCCCGAACTGCAAAGCCATGCCTTCCCTGGACCTGAAACAAGCTTCCTAGGACCGGTTTCTGGCATTTCAGCCGTCTTCAGCCAGGCTTGCTTGAATCCAGTGGCAAAGTGAGCAAGGGACTCACGTCTGAGCATACCCTGCCAACTTATGGCGAACAAAGCGGTACAAAAGGGGGTGGTGATGGATGGAGCATCAGAACCAATCAAACACTCACACCCAGTCAACAGATCTGGGTTTGATCCATCACCGTTCTTTAGCCCACTCTGCCACCCCAGTTCAGACATGGCCATATGCAAATCAGTCTGACCCTGTGCCTCATGGGAACAGTCCAGCCCGAACTGCCAAGCCATGCCTTCTCTGGACCGGAAACAAGCTTCCTAGGACCGGTTTCTGGCATTTCAGCCGTCTTCAGCCAGGCTTGCTTGAATCCAGTGGCAAAGTGAGCAAGGGACTCACGTCTGAGCATACCCTGCCAACTTATGGCGAACAAAGCGGTTCAAAAGGGGGTGGTGATGGACGGAGCATCAGAACCAATCAAACACTCACACCCAGTCAACAGATCTGGGTTTGATCCATCACCGTTCTTTAGCCCACTCTGCCACCCCAGTTCAGACATGGCCATTTGCAAATCAGTCTGACCCTGTGCCTCATGGGAACAGTCCAGCCCGAACTGCCAAGCCATGCCTTCCCTGGACCGGAAACAAGCTTCCTAGGACTGGTTTCTGCCATTTCAGCCGTCTTCAGCCAGGCTTGCTTGAATCCAGTGGCAAAGTGAGCAAGGGACTCACGTCTGACTTATGGCGAACAAAGCGGTACAAAAGGGATGACAGGCCGGGTGAGCGGGAAGTCCAATATATACTGGGCAGGAGAGCGGGGAAAATGAAATGCATGCATTGGTGCACGTAGAACTGCCAGAAGCTGCGAGGGAAACTAGGTTTACTAGTAGCTGTGGGAGACACGGATGAATCCGTATCTCGGGTGTGAGCATCCTGATGAGGGGCAGCATCACCACAAGAGGACCCAGTGCAGCTTGCAATGGGAGGAAGAGCTTCTATTGGCTGATGGGTGTGTGGACTCTGAAAGTCTACCTAAGCAACACTCGTACTGTGGCGGGAGAACCCCGTGTCCCCTACATTATGGCTGGTATTTTGTATTTGGACACTTATGAAAATAAAGGATTGATTAAGACAACTCTAACAAGACAATATGAATTAGTGACTTATTTGACCAACAACCTTTTTAATATCGAGCGGTGCACCACCCCAAAGGTTTGGGTTCATCCACTATATATGTAGTGCATGCAAAATAGAGAATAGCAAAGTGCTCCCTCCCACTGCAAGGTTGAGCCCACCTAGTGGTGAGCATCTCATCAGATGAGGACCTGATTATGAAGCATGCCACATTATTAGAATGTGGGTGAGGGTTCTACAAAAACACATGTACTGTGCCTGGTGAGCACTAAGGAGCATGGCATAGTGACGGCTTGTTTTGGAGACACTCTCTACTTTTGCTTTAGGTATGTAAATCTTTGGAAACTGAGGGCCTTTCCCACATAACCTCCCCTCTCATAACTATTCCCCTACTCTCTCATTGTTTTTGGTGCATGTAAAATAGCTTGATGGGTGATATAATGGAATTTCATATTTTCAAAACACGTTTTCCTCCTTCACCTCCATGGTGTGGTCTCGATATTGAGCAAGAAATTGTCTTTAAGCAATCTGAAAATTTTCTTCTGCAAAGTTAATGTTGTCCAAGGTGGGTATCAGGCAGGTCTCTTGAACTAATCATGAGCATGATGTAGGTGTCATTGTAGTGATGCCGCTGCTTGGGATGCATTGCCACAATACCGCCCATGTGGTACAGCTGGAGCAGAGTTTTCTGTTGAAAATGTATTGAGTTTTAAGCTCCAGTTTTGTTTATATGTTATGATTAAAATTACTAATTTGAAATCACTAATTATTAGTTTCGTTAAAAGTCTTAATTAACCAACATTACAAATGAGAGAAACTACACGTGGGAATGCATATATGTTGCTTAATAATATGTGCAATTTACTTAAATGAGTATCGCAAAAGTGCTATTTGTTTCGAGTTTGTGCTTTAAAAATAACGTGTGCTAATGCTTCTTTGTGTTGCAGACGGCTAGGTAATTACATACACATAAGGGTATTAGTGGGGATTAACACTGTATAATCATTATGATGTGGTAATGATTGTTTTGTGTTTCTTTTAATTAAGATGGTCCGTTTTGGCCTAAACAAAGATGGCTGCTATTTACAGCCTGCGCTCGAGTGATTGAGATGTGACGAGAGGCCTTGCTGAACATGGTTGAAAGTCACCTGACCACAGCCTCTGTCTGATTTAAAAGTTTCTGTGAGGACAGCAGCTCCGGGCATGTTTCCAATTGCCCTTGGAAAAGAATAAAGCCACAATGAACAACGATAAATCTGCGGTGGCTCTGCTATGGTTCCAAGGAAGAGCATTCATAAATGTATCGCTTGCAAACTCGAGTTTCCTTCTTCCGTGTTTTTTATTTTTGTGATTTTTCCTGAGCGGAGGTTTTCTAAATGTTACCAAGTGACATCCTTTCCTGCTCGCTCTGCTCAGCGGCTCAACGGACATTCAGAATTCGTTTGTTACTTTTATTTCGCTAGTTTTGTTATAAATATTACTAGGCTAGAGAGGGTCTGTGGATTTTTGAGGCCACTTCTTCCTGAACCTATGCTGAGGACGGCAGGTCGAGAGACTTTACTGAGAGACCTGTCCTGACCCATTTAGCTAGAATAGGTAACTATGAGAATAATGATTTTGCTATTGATTGACTTTCATTTGAACTAATTTAGATAAACAACCATCTGTTTGAATTCCAGTGTCGGGTGGTTATTTCTTTGTCATTTATTGAGTTTCAGATGTATTTCCTATGTTTTAAATCATGACTCAGGACAATTTCTTTATGGTCGCATTGACCTCGTTTTAGATGCAGAATGGTTTAGGTTTCTCTCCTGTATTCAGTGTGGATAGAGTAATAGTGTGAATTTTAGTGTGATGGGCCCTAGCGTATGATGAGTGTATGTGCGTGCGACTGTGGATTTACTCTGTCCGTGGAAGTAGGGAGAATTTATATGCGCCGATCTGCAGCAGTTTCCTGGTAGCAGTATGATGGTTAGATTATTGTCTTGATCTGATAGATTGCTTGTACATAGGCTTTTGATTCATTGGTTTATTGGTTGATGTTGGTATATGTACTAATACTATATGTTGAGGTCGTCGTATTGAGTTCTATGTAGTGTGTACGGCTTCTGGAACGTGGGGAGCTGGTGACGGTTCCGTAGTAGGGCAGAGGGAAGTGAGTGCTGCTCTCGGGAAAAACGGGATTGTTGGCCCTGTACGTATGCGGGGAAAAACGTGTGACAATTGAAGTTGCGCGTCACATTGTCTGGGTTCGAAATCAGTGACATCGTCGTGTGTTACTACTAGAGATATATTTTCGGTATAAAAGGAGTGTGTATGGTAGCGAAGGTTATCTGTGAAACTTTGGTCTTAAGTCCCAGGGATCCGTAAGGTTCGCCGTTAAAGCTTATCGCTGGAGTAGTAATAGGTATTCTCCTAGCTTGTCCGAAGGACTGGGCAGAGGTAAGCGCTGCTTGGTTAACGTGTGTTATAATTCTGTAGTGGGACAGACTGTTCGCTGTTCTCGGGAAAGGCAGGATTCTGTGTGCATGTGCTACATTTTCTGGTGTGAAAGTGCGTGAATGTATGAGCATTTAGTTGATTGTAAGACTCTTTGGAGCAGTCCTAGAGGAAACAGTTAATGGATGCATGTTAGAAGGGCAGAGTAGAGGGATGTGCTACTGTGTCAACGAAAGTAATTATTCCGTAGTGGAGCAGAGGTAAGCGCTGTTCTAGAGAGAAGCGGGATTCTGGTGAGAAAGAATTTCTTTACTATTCTGTGGTTAGCGAAGCAGACAATGGAGATGTTTATATGTTGTAACTAATAGATTTTGTAGAATCTGAAACGAAGTCTACTGAGAAGGCTTTGTAAAGGAGGGGTAGACGAGTGACAGGAGACGGAGCAGAAGCGACTGCAGCGACCACTGACGTCATACAGACCGCGCTGTGATTGGGTAGTGCATCAGAACAGTGCTCGCGCTGGGATTGGTGCGTTAGTGTGAGCCGCGCAGGGATTGGAAGGAGTACAGGGTGACGTAGATGCTCCAGGATTGGTGCGTTGGTGTGAGTCGCGCTGTTATTGGACAAAAGATCGTACAGTTGCGGAAGGGACTAGAGAATATTGGTAAACGTTAAAATGTATTACCAACCTGAGGAAAAGAAGAAGAAATCCTTGTTCGGTAAAATTAAAAGGTGGTTCGACAAGGATAAAAACATAATAACTAGAGAGGGTGAATTGCTACCTCCGACAAGAACTCCTGCATCCTTCATGGTAGCGAAATATGGGTATCATACCTGTATATGGTTAGATAACTGGGCTAAGTACACTAAGGAGGATGGTGTTCTAGCGTTCCCGGAACATGGTTCATTTAATCTGGCCGTGTTGAGAAATTTACGGGAAAAAATGATGTGTCTAGAGCCTAGACCAAGGCCGACACAGTTCGAGGCGTTGGTGGAATGGGAAGATGAGGTGCATGAGCGAGAAAAGCAGAGGAGTGGACGCAATTATAGGTACATGTTCGGGAGGAAATATGATCGTGAGACTCATCATGATCGAATGAGGAGATGGCGAGATGCTAGTATGTCAGAGGGATTATATCCTATGAGGACAGTTGATAAGAAGGAAGAGAGGAAGGCTACAGAAAGGGTGCCTGATACAGAAGTGAGAAGGTATGGGCCTAATGATTACGAGGATGAGGTCTTGGATGACATGATTTATAAGAGACCACCTCCATATAGACCAGAACCAG
Source organism: Triturus cristatus (assembly GCF_964204655.1). Taxonomy (NCBI): domain Eukaryota; kingdom Metazoa; phylum Chordata; class Amphibia; order Caudata; family Salamandridae; genus Triturus; species Triturus cristatus. The sequence continues at coordinate 947,253,768 of NC_140582.1, forward strand.
AGGAGAGCACGCCAGTTGCTACTCCAATAAGAGATACTTTGCGAATTGTGAAAACTGAGGTTATGACACCTGATCTGAAAAGTGATAGCTCTTTCACGGAAAGGGAGAGAGAGAGAGAGCGAGAGAGAGAGAATCAAGTCAGTGACGAGAAAACAAGAGAATTAGCCAGAACCACATCTGAGCTGACTGAGAAAATTAGAGAGCTGACGAAAAATCTAGAAGCTGTTACAGTGCCTGTAACGATAGGTCCGGTTGTGCCTATTTTTGATAAGCAAAGAATGGGTGAAAATGGTTTGACAGTTCCCTATGTTGGAAATGGTTTGGTTGGTTCTTGCACTTTGGAGGAATCAAGAATGAGGACGGGGGAAAATAATTTGAGGCAGTCGAGACATGACACATGTAGTGGAGGATTAGACGTACAGCCTAATTCAGGATTGAATACTGGTTGTTTGGGGGGAACGATTTTGGAACCACAGAGGATGGCAGAACAAGTGGGTGCAGTGAAAAAGTCTACTGAAATAACAGCTGAAGATTTGAATGATTGGTTGAAAGTTCTTCAAAAGAAGGATAAAGATTCACAGGCAATTGATGTAGCCAGGTTGCGCATAGAATTGGAGGAGCTTATTGCAGGAACAATTCCTACAGAAATGTTGAAAACCCATCATGATGGAGAGTTGTTATTTATGTGCAAGAGTATCACCTGGAGGGCTAAGAGTACACATGACAGGTTAAGAGCAATAGCGAGTGAACAAGGAGTTGACATGGATAAGGTGAAAGCTTTGCAGAAACCTTACAGGGTGGATTTCTCTGACAAGGATATTGAGAATCTAAATGGTGCTGGCAGAACAGGACAGATTAAGGAAATGATTGCCTTATTGCGAAAATGGGGTGATGTGGAAAAATGGAAGGATAGGTGGTACAAGAAAAGGGAAGATTCAGTGGACAGGACTTACTCAGCTTTTCCCATGAGAGAAAAAGAGAAAACAGTGGATGCTTATCCTATGAGAGAGATTCCTGGAGGAGGATATGTACATGTCCCATGGACTAGACAGGATATTTTGTCATTTACAAATTATTTCCCTTGACTGAGAGAAAAGCCCGTCGAGTGGTATAGGCAGGTAGACAGGTTTGTGAAATTGTCAAAAGTGCTGTGGATTGACCTGAATAGTCTGTTTGATATAATTGTTCCAGCAGACTTGTGGGCAGAGTGTAAAATAGTTGTAGATTGGCCTGCAAAGGAGTATCCAAGAGATCCGAAAACAGGAGCACCAGATCCAGAGGTTATGAAGAAATATGATCAGGTAATTGTGTTCCTGAAAAATAAGGTACCCCCGAAAGAGACAGACTGGGTTAAGATAGATCGAACACATCAGGAAGCAAAAGAATCAGTTCATGCTTTTTACGAAAGGCTGATACTGGCTTTTAAACAGTTCAGTGGAGATGAACACCTGGGTGACAAGGATTTGAGTCATTTTGTATACAGATTTGTATATGGCCTGAGACCTGAAATCAGTGAAAGAATACGTGAGCATACAGTTGATTGGCAGAGTAAGAAGATTGATGAAATCTTGAGACATGCAAAGTACTTCAGTGATGAAATTGAGGCAAAACAGAGAAAGCTGAAAGAGAAGGCAATGTGGGCACAGGTGAAGGTGGCTGAAAGACAAGAAGCACAGATGGTGGAACAAGCGAATAATCCAGGAAATAGACCCAGATATGCAGGGAAAGGGAAGGGGAATCTAGAAGAAGCGAAGAAAAAGTTCCCTTGTCACAACTGTGGACAATTGGGGCATTGGAGATCCGAGTGTACCAATCCACCATTAGTGAGTAATGAAAATAAACCCTTAAATCAACAGGTGCAGAACGAGGGGTGTAATCATCAGCAGCAACAGCAGAAGGTTGTCAGACAGCAGAGCCAAGAGCCAAAACCGCCCTTGCCGCAGAATAGAGGGTCCCAAAAGTATATCCAGGACTCAGGATTCTACAATGATGAGCAGGTAAACAAACCGAGACGTTCTAACCTGGTACAGCAGTACTGGTTAAAGAATGAGGGGAGTGAGTCTGAAGGGGACTATTGACGGTGCCGAAGAGAGGAGGAAGAGTGCATACTTGGTGCAACTCTAGAAATAGACCAGGCAGGACCATTTGTAGATGGGAAAATAAATGGGGAGAGTGTTACTTATTTGGTAGACACAGGAGCGACGAGATCAACTGTCAGGTCAACAGATATTAGAAATCTTCCTCTCTCGGACGAAGCAATCCAAGTGGTTGGTGTAGCCAATACACAGATTACGACTCGTCTTACCGAACCAGTAAGGGTAAGAATAGGGACATTTTCAGACATGCACAGGTTTGTAGTCTGTGACACTAGTCCAGTGAACTTGTTAGGTAGGGACCTATTGTGCAAGATGAATTGTACAATTTTCTGTACTCCGGATGGAATAGCTTTTGAGACACCAGATGAGGATGTTTTGTACCGGATGACTCTAGATAATAGAGAGAGTGAGATTGTTGGTACATATGCTGTGTTTAATCCAGATGATTTGCCTCAGGAGTTGAGACACACAGTGAAAACAGCAGTTTGGGATTTTACTGGAGAAGATGTGGGATTGATGAATAATGTAGATCCAGTGAAGATTTCAGTGAAAGAGGGGATTGTTTATCCTAATATTCCTCAGTACAGATTGACACCGGAGATAATTGAGGGAATAACTCCCATAATTGACAAGATGATTCAACAGGGTGTTTTGAGAGAGTTACTGAGTAGCCCGTGTAATTCACCGATAATTGGGCTAAAGAAACCTAATGGAAAGTTCAGGATTGTACAAGATTTGAGAAAGGTTAACAAAATTGTGGTGGCATGTTGTCCCATTGTGCCAAATCCTTCAGTGATTTTGTATCAGATTCCTCATGATGCTGAGTGGTACACGGTAATTGATTTGTGTCATGCTTTCTTTTCAATTCCATTGCATCATGACAGCCAGCCGATTTTTGCATTTCGGTTTGGACAGCGTATTTTAGCATGGTGTCGTATCCCACAGGGGTATACAGAGAGTCCTTCGATATTCAATCAGTTGTTGAAAAAATCATTGGAGAGTTTGATCATGCCTGAAAGCTCAGTACTAGTGCAGTATATCGATGACTTACTTGTGGCATCGAAGACACGTGAAGCTTGTGAAGTAGATACCATAGCTTTACTGAATCATCTGGCAGATGGAGGGTTAAAGGTATCTCCAGCCAAATTGCAATTTTGCAAGAAAGAGGTGCATTATCTTGGACACAATATTGAAAAGGGTCTGAGAAAGGTGACTGATGACAGGATCAAAATTATCAGAGGAATGAGAGCCCCGATGACCCAGAGAGAGGTGAGGATGTTTCTGGGGATGGTGGGTTATTGTCGTCAGTGGATAAGTAATTTCTCCCTGATAGCAAAGCCACTGATTAGACTGACCAAAAGTGAAGTGAAAGACCCATTGGAACTGGATGGAGAACAAATGGCAGCATTTGAGGAGTTGAAGAGCAGAATGTGTGAAGCCCCTGCTTTGGGAATGCCAGACTATGAGAAAGAGTTTGAGTTGTATTGCAGTGAGAGAAATGGATGTGCACTTTCAGTGTTAATTCAGAACCATGGACAACTGAGAAGGCCAATTGCGTACTTCTCATCGACACTTGACCCCGTAGCTGTGGGTTTGCCAGGTTGTCTAAAAGCAGTAGCTGCTACATGCAGAAGCTTGGAACAGAGTGAGGGCATAATAATGGGATATCCTGTAAGGGTATTCGTACCTCATGATGTGGCGATTCTTTTGACAAGAAGCAGGACTCAGTACATGTCACATAGTCGGTTGACTAAATATGAGAAAATCATTCTGGGAGCATCAAATGTGACTCTTGAGAGATGTGTGAATGTGAATCCAGCAACGTTGTTACCAGATGCTGACAATGTGAATGTGGGAGATGATATTGATCATGATTGTTTGGATGTGCTTGACTACTGCACAAAACCCAGACCAGACATAAGAGATTTGCCATTGCCTGAGAGTGATCACATGCTGTTTGTGGATGGATCATGTCTGAGAACTGATGATGGTGTGCTGAGTGCAGCCTATGCAGTGTGCAAGGTTTCAGAAGTTATGGAAGCTTCGCCTTTGAAAGGAGTAAGATCTGCTCAAGTGGCTGAATTGGTGGCATTGACAAAAGCTTGCAAAATTGGGAAAAATTTGAGAGTGACTGTGATGACTGATAGTCAGTACGGATTTGGAGTTGTTCATGATTTTGGCCAGCTTTGGCTACAGAGAGGTTTTTTGATGTCGAGTGGGACTCCAATAAAGAATGCTGAAGTGATTGGAAAGTTGCTTGAGGCGATACAGCTGCCTAAAGAGTTAGCAGTTGTGAAGTGTGCTGCTCATGGACAAGGAGATGATTTTGTTACTCTTGGTAATCGTTTTGCCAATGACATAGCACAGTATTGTGCAAAGAACAATCATTCGATTAATAGGGCACGAGAAAGGGAGATGTCTTTTTGTTCTGTAATGTTTACTAATGTCCTAGAAACGTGGGATGAAGTGAAACAGTTGCAGGGTGAGGCAGGAGATGAGGAAATGAGAGATTGGATTAAGGCAGGTTGTGCCCCAAGAGAGACAGATCATGTTTGGATCTATAGAGATGGTAGACCAGTCATGCCTAATTCCATGTTGTCGACAATGGCAAGAATGTATCATGGCCAGGGACATCTGGGAAGGGATGCAATGATTAGGTCTTTTAAACAAACCTGGTACAATGCAAAGTTCAGGTTGATTGCAGAGAGCATCTGTCAGAGATGTTTGATTTGTCAGCAGTTCAATACTGGGAAAAAGACAGTGGTGAGTCTAGGAACAATAGGCAGAGAAGGAGGTCCTTTTACCAGAATGCAAATAGATTTCATTGAAATGCCCCAAGTGAACAGATTGAGGTATGTTCTAGTGGTAGTCTGTTTGTTCTCAAGATGGGTGGAGGCCTATCCGACTAGGAGAAATGATGGAATAACAGTTGCAAAGTTACTGTTAAGAGAGTTGATTCCTAGGTACGGGTTCCCAGTGACAATTGAGTCTGACAGAGGTGGACACTTCTACAATGAACTCATGGGTTTAATTTGTGAAGCATTGAGCATACAGCAGAAGCTACATTGTGCATACAGACCAGAGGCTTCTGGCGTCGTTGAACAGATGAATGGCACAATAAAAAACCGAATTGGTAAGATGTGTTTAGCCACTGGAATGAAATGGCCTGATGTCTTGCCTCTAGTGCTGATGACTATTAGGTCTACTCCAGATAGAACCACAGGGTTGAGTCCGCACGAAATATTAATGGGACGTGCGATGAGACATGCATTTGTGCCTGTCAACAAGTTGATGACAATAACTGATGACATGATTTTGGATTACTGTAAAGGCCTGGCTGACGCAGTTCATTCTGTGTTTCACCAGGTTGGAGAAGACGCTACCACACTTGAGAAGAAGCAAGCCCATGATCTGAGTCCAGGGGACTGGGTGAGGATTAAGGTGCACAGAAGAAGAAATTGCTTGGTTCCAAGGTGGGGAAGGCCAAGACAAGTCATTCTGACTACGACAACTGCAGTGAAGTGTGCTGGTGTGAAGAACTGGGTTCATGCGAGTCATACTCTAGAGTTCCAAATCCAAAGGATGGGACTGGTAAGGAGTATTTTGAAGAGTCAGATTCCAGTGATGATGCAGAAACTGAACCAGTAAGAAGAAAAAAGAATCCTGAAAGGGGTGAAGGAGAAAGAGAGTCAGGTGATTCTTTTTTCTTTCCAAGAGAGGCTTCAAGAGAAACATTGAGAGTCTCAGAGGAGAGATCGGATTCTGTAAGAGTGCCTGAAGTTCCAACAAGCAGTGGAGAAGAAAGAAGAGAAAAGAGCAATTCCACAGAGACTACACCTGAATCAGATGAAGAGGTTGAAAATCCACTTGAAGAAACAGGGTCAGAAGAAGATAGGGAGGGACAGATTGCGGAAGACCCCCAAGGAGGTGTAGGGAACATTCCTGATAAGCTAGGTTAAGGGACAAGTAGACAGCAAGAAGATTGCGTGTCGGAGACCCGAGGAGGGACAGAATTAGGGAAATCTCAATCGTGGTGGAAAAGACCGTGGAGCAAAAGAAAATTGTTGAAGAACAAGAGGCAAATGAGACAGAATCGGATGAGAGTGAAAATGAGAAATCAGAGGGTCGAGTTCTGAGAAAGAGAACTTGGATTGGAGAAAGAAATAATAAAGAAGTGAGACCAAAAAGGGTTGTAAGAGGAGATCTTTGGCCTAACAGGATAAAGAGGCTGAGGTACAGACTGACACGAGCAAATTCATCGAAAGCTGAACAGGTGAACGAGGTGGCTAGTCAGAATCAAGCAAAAGGTGAAAAACAAAAGGTCTCAAAAGAACCAGAGGAGATCAAGAGAATCAGAAAACCGAACCAGAAGTATAGGTCACCGGAATGGACGTATGTGGCACTGTCTGAAGGTGAAGAGGCAGAGAGTCAAGGAAATCCAGAGGGGACCATACGTGAAGTAGTTGAAGAGAAAACTGTTGGAATCCTGAAAGTTATCCTGACTGATATTGGAGAAGAGTCGGATGCGCAGGATGTTGTTGAAGATCTGATACAATTTGATGTTGCTGAAGAAGAAGTGAAAAGTGATGAAAATCCAAATTGAGTGAACTAAAGGAGTCACTTGGAGAAAAGTGAAAAGAGAAAATCTGAAATTAGCTGTGTGAAATAATCTAGAGTTCTAAAAAACTCAGTAGTGGAGTAGAAGAGGCTAAGTCAAAAGACACTGCCAAAGTAGTAAAATGGCTAACACAGAGAATAATCAAAGTAGATGTGCCTTCTTGAAAAGATGGTGTAGAATGTGCTGCTGCTGTATAGGATTATTAATGCTATTATGGGGTGTACTAGCTTTATTGGTTACCTTTAGGGTTACAATAGATACTTTTGGAATACATACTGAGAATGTGACTAACATAGAGAAGGATTCACAGAAAGTAGTTCCAACTAGAAGTAGTAACATTTACATACATAAAGATAGGTCAATTAATGATTTTTCTAGCAATGTTTTTTCAAAGTTGTTGTACGAATACGTAAAGACAATGGAAGTTAGGGATTGCTACGTTTGTATGCAATTCCCTGCGTCCGTTTCAGAGGGTGTTACTTATCACCATTTACCAGCCACGTATGGAATTTCATGTAGTGTGCTAAGTAGTGTTTTTTATTTGTTAGGGTAAATAGATTATGAGATGTCTAACAAAGATAACATTTTTGGGCAATTGCCTATGAACAAAAAGTTGAATCCAGCTAAAGAAGCTAACATTTTTGGTGAGATTTTTATTGAGAAAGAAGAATTAACATTAGATTACATTTTTAGAAACAATTTAACTTGCAGTTTGAAAGAAGAGGAGAAGGCTTTCCTAGACATGGTAGAGGAAAGGAGAATGAGCATGCATAAAAAGGCAGGGAAATATAAAGTGAGTGAGACAATATGGGATATTGAGATGGGAAAGGAATTGAAGAATGGGGCCAGTCCAACTTTGGCTTTAGATGCACCACAGAAGGGTAAACTATGCATTACCAGAAGGAGATCCCAATATGATAATTATTTTGTTGGGACTAGTGAGTGTCATGATACATACTTCATTGCGACAGGATGGGGTTTTAAAGGTGGAGAAGATCCAGTTTTCCCAGGAGTGTATTATGTTTGTGGGAACAAGGCTTATTACAAGTTGCCTGACCATTGGTATGGCACGTGTTATGTGGGCCTGGTTTTTCCAAAGATTTTCCATATAGATAGGATAGAAGATGTAGAACACATTAATTTACTAACACGTTTTAAGAGAGAAACTTGGTCAGAAATCGTGGGTGATATTTTTGGAGCTTTAATTCCAGCAGTGGGAATTTCTTTAAATGCATATGGAATTCGGAAATTGTCAACAGTGGTGGATCGCTTATCGACAAGTACCGCTGGAGGGTTTTTTTTGGTAAATACGGAGATGATTGCCGTACGTGCCATGTCTATGCAAAATCGACTTGCCCTTGATATTCTATTGGCCAAGGAGGGTGGAGTTTGTGGAATGCTGAAAGTTCAACATTGTTGCACTTACATTCCTGACGAAAGCAAAGATCTGAAGGTCTATATCAAAAATATTACTGATTTGCATGAAGAATTAGTACCACTGGAAGCTGAAAGTATCTGGACTAAAATAGCTAATAAGATAGTTGCTGTTAAGAGTTTTATTGCTAAGATAGGTAGTACCATTATTGGTAGGATATTATTTCCATTGACATGTGTAATTGTTGCTTTATTGATACTAAGATTGGGGTGTTTGTGTTGTAAAAACAGGGGAGGGAAAAAGAGAATAATTAGAGGAAATACTGAAAAGAAACAAAAGAGGTCAAGGAGAGACCCACAAGAAATAGAATTAGAAGAATTGAGGGAGAGTGTTTACTTGGAGTCGAAGAGAGATGATGTGAGAGAGTCTGGTGTTTAATGTTGTGTCATAAAAGACATTTTCAATTTCTCCTAAAAATTGGGACTACATTTTTTTTTTTGGGGTTGGTTTTTGTGGTGATAATATATCACCAAATGGGGGATTGCTGGAGCAGAGTTTTCTGTTGAAAATTTATTGAGTTTTAAGCTCCAGTTTTGTTTATATGTTATGATTAAAATTACTAATTTGTAATCACTAATTATTAGTTTCGTTAAAAGTCTTAATTAACCAACATTACTAATGAGAGAAGCTACACGTGGGAATGCATATATGTTGCTTAATAATATGTGCAATTTACTTAAATGAGTATCGCAAAAGTGCTATTTGTTTCGAGTTTGTGCTTTAAAAATAACGTGTGCTAATGCTTCTTTGTGTTGCAGACGGCTAGGTAATTACATACACATAAGGGTATTAGTGGGGATTAACACTGTATAATCATTATGATGTGGTAATGATTGTTTTGTGTTTCTTTTAATTAAGATGGTCCGTTTTGGCCTAAACAAAGATGGCTGCTATTTACAGCCTGCGCTCAAGTGATTGAGATGTGACGAGAGGCCTTGCTGAACATGGTTGAAAGTCACCTGACCACAGCCTCTGTCTGATTTAAAAGTTTCCGTGAGGACAGCAGCTCCGGGCATGTTTCCAATTGCCCTTGGAAAAAAATAAACCCACAATGAACAACGATAAATCTGCGGTGGCTCTGCTATGGTACCAAGGAAGAGCATTCATAAATGTATCGCTTGCAAACTCGAGTTTCCTTCTTCCGTGTTTTTTATTTTTGTGATTTTTCCTGAGCGGTGGTTTTCTAAATGTTACCAAGTGACATCCTTTCCTGCTCGCTCTGCTCAGCGGCTCAACGGACATTCAGAATTCGTTTGTTACTTTTATTTCGCTAGTTTTGTTATAAATATTACTAGGCTAGAGAGGGTCTGTGGATTTTTGAGGCCACTTCTTCCTGAACCTATGCTGAGGACGGCAGCTCGAGAGACTTTACTGAGAGACCTGTCCTGACCCATTTAGCTAGAATAGGTAACTATGAGAATAATGATTTTGCTATTGATTGACTTTCATTTGAACTAATTTAGATAAACAACCATCTGTTTGAATTCCAGTGTCGGGTGGTTATTTCTTTGTCATTTATTGAGTTTCAGATGTATTTCCTATGTTTTAAATCATGACTCAGGACAATTTCTTTATGGTCGCATTGACCTCGTTTTAGATGCAGAATGGTTTAGGTTTCTCTCCTGTATTCAGTGTGGATAGAGTAATAGTGTGAATTTTAGTGTGATGGGCCCTAGCGTATGATGAGTGTATGTGCGTGCGACTGTGGATTTACTCTGTCCGTGGAAGTAGGGAGAATTTATATGCGCCGATCTGCAGCAGTTTCCTGGTAGCAGTATGACGGTTAGATTATTGTCTTGATCTGATAGATTGCTTGTACATAGGCTTTTGATTCATTGGTTTATTGGTTGATGTTGGTATATGTACTAATACTATATGTTGAGGTCGTCGTATTGAGTTCTATGTAGTGTGTACGGCTTCTGGAACGTGGGGAGCTGGTGACGGTTCCGTAGTAGGGCAGAGGGAAGTGAGTGCTGCTCTCGGGAAAAACGGGATTGTTGGCCCTGTACGTATGCGGGGAAAAACGTGTGACAATTGAAGTTGCGCGTCACATTGTCTGGGTTCGAAATCAGTGACATTGTCGTGTGTTACTACTAGAGATATATTTTCGGTATAAAAGGAGTGTGTATGGTAGCGAAGGTTATCTGTGAAACTTTGGTCTTAAGTCCCAGGGATCCGTAAGGTTCGCCGTTAAAGCTTATCGCTGGAGTAGTAATAGGTATTCTCTGAGCTTGTCCGAAGGACTGGGCAGAGGTAAGCGCTGCTTGGTTAACGTGTGTTATAATTCTGTAGTGGGACAGACTGTTCGCTGTTCTCGGGAAAGGCAGGATTCTGTGTGCATGTGCTACATTTTCTGGTGTGAAAGTGCGTGAATGTATGAGCATTTAGTTGATTGTAAGACTCTTTGGAGCAGTCCTAGAGGAAACAGTTAATGGATGCATGTTAGAAGGGCAGAGTAGAGGGATGTGATACTGTGTCAACGAAAGTAATTATTCCGTAGTGGAGCAGAGGTAAGCGCTGTTCTAGAGAGAAGCGGGATTCTGGTGAGAAAGAATTTCTTTACTATTCTGTGGTTAGCGAAGCAGACAATGGAGATGTTTATATGTTGTAACTAATAGATTTTGTAGAATCTGAAACGAAGTCTACTGAGAAGGCTTTGTAAAGGAGGGGTAGACGAGTGACAGGAGACGGAGCAGAAGCGACTGCAGCGACCACTGACGTCATACAGACCGTGCTGTGATTGGGTAGTGCATCAGAACAGTGCTCGCGCTGGGATTGGTGCGTTAGTGTGAGCCGCGCAGGGATTGGAAGGAGTACAGGGTGACGTAGATGCTCCAGGATTGGTGCGTTGGTGTGAGTCGCGCTGTTATTGGACAAAAGATCATACAGTTGCGGAAGGGACTAGAGAATATTGGTAAACGTTAAAATGTATTACCAACCTGAGGAAAAGAAGAAGAAATCCTTGTTCGGTAAAATTAAAAGGTGGTTCGACAAGGATAAAAACATAACTAGAGAGGGTGAATTGCTACCTCCGACAAGAACTCCTGCATCCTTCATGGTAGCGAAATATGGGTATCATACCTGTATATGGTTAGATAACTGGGCTAAGTACACTAAGGAGGATGGTGTTCTAGCGTTCCCGGAACATGGTTCATTTAATCTGGCCGTGTTGAGAAATTTACGGGAAAAAATGATGTGTCTAGAGCCTAGACCAAGGCCGACACAGTTCGAGGCGTTGGTGGAATGGGAAGATGAGGTGCATGAGCGAGAAAAGCAGAGGAGTGGACGCAATTATAGGTACATGTTCGGGAGGAAATATGATCATGAGACTCATCATGATCGAATGAGGAGATGGCGAGATGCTAGTATGTCAGAGGGATTATATCCTATGAGGACAGTTGATAAGAAGGAAGAGAGGAAGGCTACAGAAAGGGTGCCTGATACAGAAGTGAGAAGGTATGGGCCTAATGATTACGAGGATGAGGTCTTGGATGACATGATTTATAAGAGACCACCTCCATATAGACCAGAACCAGAGGAGAGCACGCCAGTTGCTACTCCAATAAGAGATACTTTGCGAATTGTGAAAACTGAGGTTATGACACCTGATCTGAAAAGTGATAGCTCTTTCACGGAAAGGGAGAGAGAGAGAGAGCGAGAGAGAGAGAATCAAGTCAGTGACGAGAAAACAAGAGAATTAGCCAGAACCACATCTGAGCTGACTGAGAAAATTAGAGAGCTGACGAAAAATCTAGAAGCTGTTACAGTGCCTGTAACGATAGGTCCGGTTGTGCCTATTTTTGATAAGCAAAGAATGGGTGAAAATGGTTTGACAGTTCCCTATGTTGGAAATGGTTTGGTTGGTTCTTGCACTTTGGAGGAATCAAGAATGAGGACGGGGGAAAATAATTTGAGGCAGTCGAGACATGACACATGTAGTGGAGGATTAGACGTACAGCCTAATTCAGGATTGAATACTGGTTGTTTGGGGGGAACGATTTTGGAACCACAGAGGATGGCAGAACAAGTGGGTGCAGTGAAAAAGTCTACTGAAATAACAGCTGAAGATTTGAATGATTGGTTGAAAGTTCTTCAAAAGAAGGATAAAGATTCACAGGCAATTGATGTAGCCAGGTTGCGCATAGAATTGGAGGAGCTTATTGCAGGAACAATTCCTACAGAAATGTTGAAAACCCATCATGATGGAGAGTTGTTATTTATGTGCAAGAGTATCACCTGGAGGGCTAAGAGTACACATGACAGGCTAAGAGCAATAGCGAGTGAACAAGGAGTTGACATGGATAAGGTGAAAGCTTTGCAGAAACCTTACAGGGTGGATTTCTCTGACAAGGATATTGAGAATCTAAATGGTGCTGGCAGAACAGGACAGATTAAGGAAATGATTGCCTTATTGCGAAAATGGGGTGATGTGGAAAAATGGAAGGATAGGTGGTACAAGAAAAGGGAAGATTCAGTGGACAGGACTTACTCAGCTTTTCCCATGAGAGAAAAAGAGAAAACAGTGGATGCTTATCCTATGAGAGAGATTCCTGGAGGAGGATATGTACATGTCCCATGGACTAGACAGGATATTTTGTCATTTACAAATTATTTCCCTTGACTGAGAGAAAAGCCCGTCGAGTGGTATAGGCAGGTAGACAGGTTTGTGAAATTGTCAAAAGTGCTGTGGATTGACCTGAATAGTCTGTTTGATATAATTGTTCCAGCAGACTTGTGGGCAGAGTGTAAAATAGTTGTAGATTGGGCTGCAAAGGAGTATCCAAGAGATCCGAAAACAGGAGCACCAGATCCAGAGGTTATGAAGAAATATGATCAGGTAATTGTGTTCCTGAAAAATAAGGTACCCCCGAAAGAGACAGACTGGGTTAAGATAGATCGAACACATCAGGAAGCAAAAGAATCAGTTCATGCTTTTTACGAAAGGCTGATACTGGCTTTTAAACAGTTCAGTGGAGATGAACACCTGGGTGACAAGGATTTGAGTCATTTTGTATACAGATTTGTATATGGCCTGAGACCTGAAATCAGTGAAAGAATACGTGAGCATACAGTTGATTGGCAGAGTAAGAAGATTGATGAAATCTTGAGACATGCAAAGTACTTCAGTGATGAAATTGAGGCAAAACAGAGAAAGCTGAAAGAGAAGGCAATGTGGGCATAGGTGAAGGTGGCTGAAAGACAAGAAGCACAGATGGTGGAACAAGCGAATAATCCAGGAAATAGACCCAGATATGCAGGGAAAGGGAAGGGGAATCTAGAAGAAGCGAAGAAAAAGTTCCCTTGTCACAACTGTGGACAATTGGGGCATTGGAGATCCGAGTGTACCAATCCACCATTAGTGAGTAATGAAAATAAACCCTTAAATCAACAGGTGCAGAACGAGGGGTGTAATCATCAGCAGCAACAGCAGAAGGTTGTCAGACAGCAGAGCCAAGAGCCAAAACCGCCCTTGCCGCAGAATAGAGGGTCCCAAAAGTATATCCAGGACTCAGGATTCTACAATGATGAGCAGGTAAACAAACCGAGACGTTCTAACCTGGTACAGCAGTACTGGTTAAAGAATGAGGGGAGTGAGTCTGAAGGGGACTATTGACGGTGCCGAAGAGAGGAGGAAGAGTGCATACTTGGTGCAACTCTAGAAATAGACCAGGCAGGACCATTTGTAGATGGGAAAATAAATGGGGAGAGTGTTACTTTTTTGGTAGACACAGGAGCGACGAGATCAACTGTCAGGTCAACAGATATTAGAAATCTTCCTCTCTCGGACGAAGCAATCCAAGTGGTTGGTGTAGCCAATACACAGATTACGACTCGTCTTACCGAACCAGTAAGGGTAAGAATAGGGAAATTTTCAGACATGCACAGGTTTGTAGTCTGTGACACTAGTCCAGTGAACTTGTTAGGTAGGGACCTATTGTGCAAGATGAATTGTACAATTTTCTGTACTCCGGATGGAATAGCTTTTGAGACACCAGATGAGGATGTTTTGTACCGGATGACTCTAGATAATAGAGAGAGTGAGATTGTTGGTACATATGCTGTGTTTAATCCAGATGATTTGCCTCAGGAGTTGAGACACACAGTGAAAACAGCAGTTTGGGATTTTACTGGAGAAGATGTGGGATTGATGAATAATGTAGATCCAGTGAAGATTTCAGTGAAAGAGGGGATTGTTTATCCTAATATTCCTCAGTACAGATTGACACCGGAGATAATTGAGGGAATAACTCCCATAATTGACAAGATGATTCAACAGGGTGTTTTGAGAGAGTTACTGAGTAGCCCGTGTAATTCACCGATAATTGGGCTAAAGAAACCTAATGGAAAGTTCAGGATTGTACAAGATTTGAGAAAGGTTAACAAAATTGTGGTGGCATGTTGTCCCATTGTGCCAAATCCTTCAGTGATTTTGTATCAGATTCCTCATGATGCTGAGTGGTACACGGTAATTGATTTGTGTCATGCTTTCTTTTCAATTCCATTGCATCATGACAGCCAGCCGATTTTTGCATTTCGGTTTGGACAGCGTATTTTAGCATGGTGTCGTATCCCACAGGGGTATACAGAGAGTCCTTCGATATTCAATCAGTTGTTGAAAAAATCATTGGAGAGTTTGATCATGCCTGAAAGCTCAGTACTAGTGCAGTATATCGATGACTTACTTGTGGCATCGAAGACACGTGAAGCTTGTGAAGTAGATACCATAGCTTTACTGAATCATCTGGCAGATGGAGGGTTAAAGGTATCTCCAGCCAAATTGCAATTTTGCAAGAAAGAGGTGCATTATCTTGGACACAATATTGAAAAGGGTCTGAGAAAGGTGACTGATGACAGGATCAAAATTATCAGAGGAATGAGAGCCCCGATGACCCAGAGAGAGGTGAGGATGTTTCTGGGGATGGTGGGTTATTGTCGTCAGTGGATAAGTAATTTCTCCCTGATAGCAAAGCCACTGATTAGACTGACCAAAAGTGAAGTGAAAGACCCATTGGAACTGGATGGAGAACAAATGGCAGCATTTGAGGAGTTGAAGAGCAGAATGTGTGAAGCCCCTGCTTTGGGAATGCCAGACTATGAGAAAGAGTTTGAGTTGTATTGCAGTGAGAGAAATGGATGTGCACTTTCAGTGTTAATTCAGAAACATGGACAACTGAGAAGGCCAATTGCGTACTTCTCATCGACACTTGACCCCGTAGCTGTGGGTTTGCCAGGTTGTCTAAAAGCAGTAGCTGCTACATGCAGAAGCTTGGAACAGAGTGAGGGCATAATAATGGGATATCCTGTAAGGGTATTCGTACCTCATGATGTGGCGATTCTTTTGACAAGAAGCAGGACTCAGTACATGTCACATAGTCGGTTGACTAAATATGAGAAAATCATTCTGGGAGCATCAAATGTGACTCTTGAGAGATGTGTGAATGTGAATCCAGCAACGTTGTTACCAGATGCTGACAATGTGAATGTGGGAGATGATATTGATCATGATTGTTTGGATGTGCTTGACTACTGCACAAAACCCAGACCAGACATAAGAGATTTGCCATTGCCTGAGAGTGATCACGTGCTGTTTGTGGATGGATCATGTCTGAGAACTGATGATGGTGTGCTGAGTGCAGCCTATGCAGTGTGCAAGGTTTCAGAAGTTATGGAAGCTTCGCCTTTGAAAGGAGTAAGATCTGCTCAAGTGGCTGAATTGGTGGCATTGACAAAAGCTTGCAAAATTGGGAAAAATTTGAGAGTGACTGTGATGACTGATAGTCAGTACGGATTTGGAGTTGTTCATGATTTTGGCCAGCTTTGGCTACAGAGAGGTTTTTTGACGTCGAGTGGGACTCCAATAAAGAATGCTGAAGTGATTGGAAAGTTGCTTGAGGCGATACAGCTGCCTAAAGAGTTAGCAGTTGTGAAGTGTGCTGCTCATGGACAAGGAGATGATTTTGTTACTCTTGGTAATCGTTTTGCCAATGACATAGCACAGTATTGTGCAAAGAACAATCATTCGATTAATAGGGCACGAGAAAGGGAGATGTCTTTTTGTTCTGTAATGTTTACTAATGTCCTAGAAACGTGGGATGAAGTGAAACAGTTGCAGGATGAGGCAGGAGATGAGGAAATGAGAGATTGGATTAAGGCAGGTTGTGCCCCAAGAGAGACAGATCATGTTTGGATCTATAGAGATGGTAGACCAGTCATGCCTAATTCCATGTTGTCGACAATGGCAAGAATGTATCATGGCCAGGGACATCTGGGAAGGGATGCAATGATTAGGTCTTTTAAACAAACCTGGTACAATGCAAAGTTCAGGTTGATTGCAGAGAGCATCTGTCAGAGATGTTTGATTTGTCAGCAGTTCAATACTGGGAAAAAGACAGTGGTGAGTCTAGGAACAATAGGCAGAGAAGGAGGTCCTTTTACCAGAATGCAAATAGATTTCATTGAAATGCCCTAAGTGAACAGATTGAGGTATGTTCTAGTGGTAGTCTGTTTGTTCTCAAGATGGGTGGAGGCCTATCCGACTAGGAGAAATGATGGAATAACAGTTGCAAAGTTACTGTTAAGAGAGTTGATTCCTAGGTACGGGTTCCCAGTGACAATTGAGTCTGACAGAGGTGGACACTTCTACAATGAACTCATGGGTTTAATTTGTGAAGCATTGAGCATACAGCAGAAGCTACATTGTGCATACAGACCAGAGGCTTCTGGCGTCGTTGAACAGATGAATGGCACAATAAAAAACCGAATTGGTAAGATGTGTTTAGCCACTGGAATGAAATGGCCTGATGTCTTGCCTCTAGTGCTGATGACTATTAGGTCTACTCCAGATAGAACCACAGGGTTGAGTCCGCACGAAATATTAATGGGACGTGCGATGAGACATGCATTTGTGCCTGTCAACAAGTTGATGACAATAACTGATGACATGATTTTGGATTACTGTAAAGGCCTGGCTGACGCAGTTCATTCTGTGTTTCACCAGGTTGGAGAAGACGCTACCACACTTGAGAAGAAGCAAGCCCATGATCTGAGTCCAGGGGACTGGGTGAGGATTAAGGTGCACAGAAGAAGAAATTGCTTGGTTCCAAGGTGGGGAAGGCCAAGACAAGTCATTCTGACTACGACAACTGCAGTGAAGTGTGCTGGTGTGAAGAACTGGGTTCATGCGAGTCATACTCTAGAGTTCCAAATCCAAAGGATGGGACTGGTAAGGAGTATTTTGAAGAGTCAGATTCCAGTGATGATGCAGAAACTGAACCAGTAAGAAGAAAAAAGAATCCTGAAAGGGGTGAAGGAGAAAGAGAGTCAGGTGATTCTTTTTTCTTTCCAAGAGAGGCTTCAAGAGAAACATTGAGAGTCTCAGAGGAGAGATCGGATTCTGTAAGAGTGCCTGAAGTTCCAACAAGCAGTGGAGAAGAAAGAAGAGAAAAGAGCAATTCCACAGAGACTACACCTGAATCAGATGAAGAGGTTGAAAATCCACTTGAGATTACACCTGAAGAAACAGGGTCAGAAGAAGATAGGGAGGGACAGATTGCGGAAGACCCCCAAGGAGGTGTAGGGAACATTCCTGATAAGCTAGGTTAAGGGACAAGTAGACAGCAAGAAGATTGCGTGTCGGAGACCCGAGGAGGGACAGAATTAGGGAAATCTCAATCGGTGGTGGAAAAGACTGTGGAGCAAAAGAAAATTGTTGAAGAACAAGAGGCAAATGAGACAGAATCGGATGAGAGTGAAAATGAGAAATCAGAGGGTCGAGTTCTGAGAAAGAGAACTTGGATTGGAGAAAGAAATAATAAAGAAGTGAGACCAAAAAGGGTTGTAAGAGGAGATCTTTGGCCTAACAGGATAAAGAGGCTGAGGTACAGACTGACACGAGCAAATTCATCGAAAGCTGAACAGGTGAACGAGGTGGCTAGTCAGAATCAAGCAAAAGGTGAAAAACAAAAGGTCTCAAAAGAACCAGAGGAGATCAAGAGAATCAGAAAACCGAACCAGAAGTATAGGTCACCGGAATGGACGTATGTGGCACTGTCTGACGGTGAAGAGGCAGAGAGTCAAGGAAATCCAGAGGGGACCATACGTGAAGTAGTTGAAGAGAAAACTGTTGGAATCCTGAAAGTTATCCTGACTGATATTGGAGAAGAGTCGGATGCGCAGGATGTTGTTGAAGATCTGATACAATTTGATGTTGCTGAAGAAGAAGTGAAAAGTGATGAAAATCTAAATTGAGTGAACTAAAGGAGTCACTTGGAGAAAAGTGAAAAGAGAAAATCTGAAATTAGCTGTGTGAAATAATCTAGAGTTCTAAAAAACTCAGTAGTGGAGTAGAAGAGGCTAAGTCAAAAGACACTGCCAAAGTAGTAAAATGGCTAACACAGAGAATAATCAAAGTAGATGTGCCTTCTTGAAAAGATGGTGTAGAATGTGCTGCTGCTGTATAGGATTATTAATGCTATTATGGGGTGTACTAGCTTTATTAGTTACCTTTAGGGTTACAATAGATACTTTTGGAATACATACTGAGAATGTGACTAACATAGAGAAGGATTCACAGAAAGTAGTTCCAACTAGAAGTAGTAACATTTACATACATAAAGATAGGTCAATTAATGATTTTTCTAGCAATGTTTTTTCAAAGTTGTTGTACGAATACGTAAAGACAATGGAAGTTAGGGATTGCTACGTTTGTATGCAATTACCTGCGTCCGTTTCAGAGGGTGTTACTTATCACCATTTACCAGCCACGTATGGAATTTCATGTAGTGTGCTAAGTAGTGTTTTTTATTTGTTAGGGTAAATAGATTATGAGATGTCTAACAAAGATAACATTTTTGGGCAATTGCCTATGACCAAAAAGTTGAATCCAGCTAAAGAAGCTAACATTTTTGGTGAGATTTTTATTGAGAAAGAAGAATTAACATTAGATTACATTTTTAGAAACAATTTAACTTGCAGTTTGAAAGAAGAGGAGAAGGCTTTCCTAGACATGGTAGAGGAAAGGAGAATGAGCATGCATAAAAAGGCAGGGAAATATAAAGTGAGTGAGACAATATGGGATATTGAGATGGGAAAGGAATTGAAGAATGGGGCCAGTCCAACTTTGGCTTTAGATGCACCACAGAAGGGTAAACTATGCATTACCAGAAGGAGATCCCAATATGATAATTATTTTGTTGGGACTAGTGAGTGTCATGATACATACTTCATTGCGACAGGATGGGGTTTTAAAGGTGGAGAAGATCCAGTTTTCCCAGGAGTGTATTATGTTTGTGGGAACAAGGCTTATTACAAGTTGCCTGACCATTGGTATGGCACGTGTTATGTGGGCCTGGTTTTTCCAAAGATTTTCCATATAGATAGGATAGAAGATGTAGAACACATTAATTTACTAACACGTTTTAAGAGAGAAACTTGGTCAGAAATCGTGGGTGATATTTTTGGAGCTTTAATTCCAGCAGTGGGAATTTCTTTAAATGCATATGGAATTCGGAAATTGTCAACAGTGGTGGATCGCTTATCGACAAGTACCGCTGGAGGTTTTTTTTTGGTAAATACGGAGATGATTGCCGTACGTGCCATGTCTATGCAAAATCGACTTGCCCTTGATATTCTATTGGCCAAGGAGGGTGGAGTTTGTGGAATGCTGAAAGTTCAACATTGTTGCACTTACATTCCTGACGAAAGCAAAGATCTGAAGGTCTATATCAAAAATATTACTGATTTGCATGAAGAATTAGTACCACTGGAAGCTGAAAGTATCTGGACTAAAATAGCTAATAAGATAGTTGCTGTTAAGAGTTTTATTGCTAAGATAGGTAGTACCATTATTGGTAGGATATTATTTCCATTGACATGTGTAATTGTTGCTTTATTGATACTAAGATTGGGGTGTTTGTGTTGTAAAAACAGGGGAGGGAAAAAGAGAATAATTAGAGGAAATACTAAAAAGAAACAAAAGAGGTCAAGGAGAGACCCACAAGAAATAGAATTAGAAGAATTGAGGGAGAGTGTTTACTTGGAGTCGAAGAGAGATGATGTGAGAGAGTCTGGTGTTTAATGTTGTGTCATAAAAGACATTTTCAATTTCTCCTAAAAATTGGGACTACATTTTTTTTTTTTTGGGTTGGTTTTTGTGGTGATAATATATCACCAAATGGGGGATTGCTGGAGCAGAGTATTCTGTTGAAAATTTATTGAGTTTTAAGCTCCAGTTTTGTTTATATGTTATGATTAAAATTACTAATTTGTAATCACTAATTATTAGTTTCGTTAAAAGTCTTAATTAACCAACATTACTAATGAGAGAAGCTACACGTGGGAATGCATATATGTTGCTTAATAATATGTGCAATTTACTTAAATGAGTATCGCAAAAGTGCTATTTGTTTCGAGTTTGTGCTTTAAAAATAACGTGTGCTAATGCTTCTTTGTGTTGCAGACGGCTAGGTAATTACATACACATAAGGGTATTAGTGGGGATTAACACTGTATAATCATTATGATGTGGTAATGATTGTTTTGTGTTTCTTTTAATTAAGATGGTCCGTTTTGGCCTAAACAAAGATGGCTGCTATTTACAGCCTGCGCTCAAGTGATTGAGATGTGACGAGAGGCCTTGCTGAACATGGTTGAAAGTCACCTGACCACAGCCTCTGTCTGATTTAAAAGTTTCCGTGAGGACAGCAGCTCCGGGCATGTTTCCAATTGCCCTTGGAAAAAAATAAACCCACAATGAACAACGATAAATCTGCGGTGGCTCTGCTATGGTACCAAGGAAGAGCATTCATAAATGTATCGCTTGCAAACTCGAGTTTCCTTCTTCCGTGTTTTTTATTTTTGTGATTTTTCCTGAGCGGAGGTTTTCTAAATGTTACCAAGTGACATCCTTTCCTGCTCGCTCTGCTCAGCGGCTCAACGGACATTCAGAATTCGTTTGTTACTTTTATTTCGCTAGTTTTGTTATAAATATTACTAGGCTAGAGAGGGTCTGTGGATTTTTGAGGCCACTTCTTCCTGAACCTATGCTGAGGACGGCAGCTCGAGAGACTTTACTGAGAGACCTGTCCTGACCCATTTAGCTAGAATAGGTAACTATGAGAATAATGATTTTGCTATTGATTGACTTTCATTTGAACTAATTTAGATAAACAACCATCTGTTTGAATTCCAGTGTCGGGTGGTTATTTCTTTGTCATTTATTGAGTTTCAGATGTATTTCCTATGTTTTAAATCATGACTCAGGACAATTTCTTTATGGTCGCATTGACCTCGTTTTAGATGCAGAATGGTTTAGGTTTCTCTCCTGTATTCAGTGTGGATAGAGTAATAGTGTGAATTTTAGTGTGATGGGCACTAGCGTATGATGAGTGTATGTGCGTGCGACTGTGGATTTACTCTGTCCGTGGAAGTAGGGAGAATTTATATGCGCCAATCTGCAGCAGTTTCCTGGTAGCAGTATGATGGTTAGATTATTGTCTTGATCTGATAGATTGCTTGTACATAGGCTTTTGATTCATTGGTTTATTGGTTGATGTTGGTATATGTACTAATACTATATGTTGAGGTCGTCGTATTGAGTTCTATGTAGTGTGTACGGCTTCTGGAACGTGGGGAGCTGGTGACGGTTCCGTAGTAGGGCAGAGGGAAGTGAGTGCTGCTCTCGGGAAAAACGGGATTGTTGGCCCTGTACGTATGCGGGGAAAAACGTGTGACAATTGAAGTTGCGCGTCACATTGTCTGGGTTCGAAATCAGTGACATCGTCGTGTGTTACTACTAGAGATATATTTTCGGTATAAAAGGAGTGTGTATGGTAGCGAAGGTTATCTGTGAAACTTTGGTCTTAAGTCCCAGGGATCCGTAAGGTTCGCCGTTAAAGCTTATCGCTGGAGTAGTAATAGGTATTCTCTGAGCTTGTCCGAAGGACTGGGCAGAGGTAAGCGCTGCTTGGTTAACGTGTGTTATAATTCTGTAGTGGGACAGACTGTTCGCTGTTCTCGGGAAAGGCAGGATTCTGTGTGCATGTGCTACATTTTCTGGTGTGAAAGTGCGTGAATGTATGAGCATTTAGTTGATTGTAAGACTCTTTGGAGCAGTCCTAGAGGAAACAGTTAATGGATGCATGTTAGAAGGGCAGAGTAGAGGGATGTGCTACTGTGTCAACGAAAGTAATTATTCCGTAGTGGAGCAGAGGTAAGCGCTGTTCTAGAGAGAAGCGGGATTCTGGTGAGAAAGAATTTCTTTACTATTCTGTGGTTAGCGAAGCAGACAATGGAGATGTTTATATGTTGTAACTAATAGATTTTGTAGAATCTGAAACGAAGTCTACTGAGAAGGCTTTGTAAAGGAGGGGTAGACGAGTGACAGGAGACGGAGCAGAAGCGACTGCAGCGACCACTGACGTCATACAGACCGCGCTGTGATTGGGTAGTGCATCAGAACAGTGCTCGCGCTGGGATTGGTGCGTTAGTGTGAGCCGCGCAGGGATTGGAAGGAGTACAGGGTGACGTAGATGCTCCAGGATTGGTGCGTTGGTGTGAGTCGCGCTGTTATTGGACAAAAGATCGTACAGTTGCGGAAGGGACTAGAGAATATTGGTAAACGTTAAAATGTATTACCAACCTGAGGAAAAGAAGAAGAAATCCTTGTTCGGTAAAATTAAAAGGTGGTTCGACAAGGATAAAAACATAATAACTAGAGAGGGTGAATTGCTACCTCCGACAAGAACTCCTGCATCCTTCATGGTAGCGAAATATGGGTATCATACCTGTATATGGTTAGATAACTGGGCTAAGTACACTAAGGAGGATGGTGTTCTAGCGTTCCCGGAACATGGTTCATTTAATCTGGCCGTGTTGAGAAATTTACGGGAAAAAATGATGTGTCTAGAGCCTAGACCAAGGCCGACACAGTTCGAGGCGTTGGTGGAATGGGAAGATGAGGTGCATGAGCGAGAAAAGCAGAGGAGTGGACGCAATTATAGGTACATGTTCGGGAGGAAAAATGATCGTGAGACTCATCATGATCGAATGAGGAGATGGCGAGATGCTAGTATGTCAGAGGGATTATATCCTATGAGGACAGTTGATAAGAAGGAAGAGAGGAAGGCTACAGAAAGGGTGCCTGATACAGAAGTGAGAAGGTATGGGCCTAATGATTACGAGGATGAGGTCTTGGATGACATGATTTATAAGAGACCACCTCCATATAGACCAGAACCAGAGGAGAGCACGCCAGTTGCTACTCCAATAAGAGATACTTTGCGAATTGTGAAAACTGAGGTTATGACACCTGATCTGAAAAGTGATAGCTCTTTCACGGAAAGGGAGAGAGAGAGAGAGAGCGAGAGAGAGAGAATCAAGTCAGTGACGAGAAAACAAGAGAATTAGCCAGAACCACATCTGAGCTGACTGAGAAAATTAGAGAGCTGACGAAAAATCTAGAAGCTGTTACAGTGCCTGTAACGATAGGTCCGGTTGTGCCTATTTTTGATAAGCAAAGAATGGGTGAAAATGGTTTGACAGCTCCCTATGTTGGAAATGGTTTGGTTGGTTCTTGCACTTTGGAGGAATCAAGAATGAGGACGGGGGAAAATAATTTGAGGCAGTCGAGACATGACACATGTAGTGGAGGATTAGACGTACAGCCTAATTCAGGATTGAATACTGGTTGTTTGGGGGGAACGATTTTGGAACCACAGAGGATGGCAGAACAAGTGGGTGCAGTGAAAAAGTCTACTGAAATAACAGCTGAAGATTTGAATGATTGGTTGAAAGTTCTTCAAAAGAAGGATAAAGATTCACAGGCAATTGATGTAGCCAGGTTGCGCATAGAATTGGAGGAGCTTATTGCAGGAACAATTCCTACAGAAATGTTGAAAACCCATCATGATGGAGAGTTGTTATTTATGTGCAAGAGTATCACCTGGAGGGCTAAGAGTACACATGACAGGTTAAGAGCAATAGCGAGTGAACAAGGAGTTGACATGGATAAGGTGAAAGCTTTGCAGAAACCTTACAGGGTGGATTTCTCTGACAAGGATATTGAGAATCTAAATGGTGCTGGCAGAACAGGACAGATTAAGGAAATGATTGCCTTATTGCGAAAATGGGGTGATGTGGAAAAATGGAAGGATAGGTGGTACAAGAAAAGGGAAGATTCAGTGGACAGGACTTACTCAGCTTTTCCCATGAGAGAAAAAGAGAAAACAGTGGATGCTTATCCTATGAGAGAGATTCCTGGAGGAGGATATGTACATGTCCCATGGACTAGACAGGATATTTTGTCATTTACAAATTATTTCCCTTGACTGAGAGAAAAGCCCGTCGAGTGGTATAGGCAGGTAGACAGGTTTGTGAAATTGTCAAAAGTGCTGTGGATTGACCTGAATAGTCTGTTTGATATAATTGTTCCAGCAGACTTGTGGGCAGAGTGTAAAATAGTTGTAGATTGGCCTGCAAAGGAGTATCCAAGAGATCCGAAAACAGGAGCACCAGATCCAGAGGTTATGAAGAAATATGATCAGGTAATTGTGTTCCTGAAAAATAAGGTACCCCCGAAAGAGACAGACTGGGTTAAGATAGATCGAACAGATCGAACACATCAGGAAGCAAAAGAATCAGTTCATGCTTTTTACGAAAGGCTGATACTGGCTTTTAAACAGTTCAGTGGAGATGAACACCTGGGTGACAAGGATTTGAGTCATTTTGTATACAGATTTGTATATGGCCTGAGACCTGAAATCAGTGAAAGAATACGTGAGCATACAGTTGATTGGCAGAGTAAGAAGATTGATGAAATCTTGAGACATGCAAAGTACTTCAGTGATGAAATTGAGGCAAAACAGAGAAAGCTGAAAGAGAAGGCAATGTGGGCACAGGTGAAGGTGGCTGAAAGACAAGAAGCACAGATGGTGGAACAAGCGAATAATCCAGGAAATAGACCCAGATATGCAGGGAAAGGGAAGGGGAATCTAGAAGAAGCGAAGAAAAAGTTCCCTTGTCACAACTGTGGACAATTGGGGCATTGGAGATCCGAGTGTACCAATCCACCATTAGTGAGTAATGAAAATAAACCCTTAAATCAACAGGTGCAGAACGAGGGGTGTAATCATCAGCAGCAACAGCAGAAGGTTGTCAGACAGCAGAGCCAAGAGCCAAAACCGCCCTTGCCGCAGAATAGAGGGTCCCAAAAGTATATCCAGGACTCAGGATTCTACAATGATGAGCAGGTAAACAAACCGAGACGTTCTAACCTGGTACAGCAGTACTGGTTAAAGAATGAGGGGAGTGAGTCTGAAGGGGACTATTGACGGTGCTGAAGAGAGGAGGAAGAGTGCATACTTGGTGCAACTCTAGAAATAGACCAGGCAGGACCATTTGTAGATGGGAAAATAAATGGGGAGAGTGTTACTTTTTTGGTAGACACAGGAGCGACGAGATCAACTGTCAGGTCAACAGATATTAGAAATCTTCCTCTCTCGGACGAAGCAATCCAAGTGGTTGGTGTAGCCAATACACAGATTACGACTCGTCTTACCGAACCAGTAAGGGTAAGAATAGGGAAATTTTCAGACATGCACAGGTTTGTAGTCTGTGACACTAGTCCAGTGAACTTGTTAGGTAGGGACCTATTGTGCAAGATGAATTGTACAATTTTCTGTACTCCAGATGGAATAGCTTTTGAGACACCAGATGAGGATGTTTTGTACCGGATGACTCTAGATAATAGAGAGAGTGAGATTGTTGGTACATATGCTGTGTTTAATCCAGATGATTTGCCTCAGCAGTTGAGACACACAGTGAAAACAGCAGTTTGGGATTGTACTGGAGAAGATGTGGGATTGATGAATAATGTAGATCCAGTGAAGATTTCAGTGAAAGAGGGGATTGTTTATCCTAATATTCCTCAGTACAGATTGACACCAGAGATAATTGAGGGAATAACTCCCATAATTGACAAGATGATTCAACAGGGTGTTTTGAGAGAGTTACTGAGTAGCCCGTGTAATTCACCGATAATGGGGCTAAAGTAACCTAATGGAAAGTTCAGGATTGTACAAGATTTGAGAAAGGTTAACAAAATTGTGGTGGCATGTTGTCCCATTGTGCCAAATCCTTCAGTGATTTTGTATCAGATTCCTCATGATGCTGAGTGGTACACGGTAATTGATTTGTGTCATGCTTTCTTTTCAATTCCATTGCATCATGACAGCCAGCCGATTTTTGCATTTCGGTTTGGACAGCGTATTTTAGCATGGTGTCGTATCCCACAGGGGTATACAGAGAGTCCTTCGATATTCAATCAGTTGTTGAAAAAATCATTGGAGAGTTTGATCATGCCTGAAAGCTCAGTACTAGTGCAGTATATCGATGACTTACTTGTGGCATCGAAGACACGTGAAGCTTGTGAAGTAGATACCATAGCTTTACTGAATCATCTGGCAGATGGAGGGTTAAAGGTATCTCCAGCCAAATTGCAATTTTGCAAGAAAGAGGTGCATTATCTTGGACACAATATTGAAAAGGGTCTGAGAAAGGTGACTGATGACAGGATCAAAATTATCAGAGGAATGAGAGCCCCGATGACCCAGAGAGAGGTGAGGATGTTTCTGGGGATGGTGGGTTATTGTCGTCAGTGGATAAGTAATTTCTCCCTGATAGCAAAGCCACTGATTAGACTGACCAAAAGTGAAGTGAAAGACCCATTGGAACTGGATGGAGAACAAATGGCAGCATTTGAGGAGTTGAAGAGCAGAATGTGTGAAGCCCCTGCTTTGGGAATGCCAGACTATGAGAAAGAGTTTGAGTTGTATTGCAGTGAGAGAAATGGATGTGCACTTTCAGTGTTAATTCAGAAACATGGACAACTGAGAAGGCCAATTGCGTACTTCTCATCGACACTTGACCCCGTAGCTGTGGGTTTGCCAGGTTGTCTAAAAGCAGTAGCTGCTACATGCAGAAGCTTGGAACAGAGTGAGGGCATAATAATGGGATATCCTGTAAGGGTATTCGTACCTCATGATGTGGCGATTCTTTTGACAAGAAGCAGGACTCAGTACATGTCACATAGTCGGTTGACTAAATATGAGAAAATCATTCTGGGAGCATCAAATGTGACTCTTGAGAGATGTGTGAATGTGAATCCAGCAACGTTGTTACCAGATGCTGACAATGTGAATGTGGGAGATGATATTGATCATGATTGTTTGGATGTGCTTGACTACTGCACAAAACCCAGACCAGACATAAGAGATTTGCCATTGCCTGAGAGTGATCACGTGCTGTTTGTGGATGGATCATGTCTGAGAACTGATGATGGTGTGCTGAGTGCAGCCTATGCAGTGTGCAAGGTTTCAGAAGTTATGGAAGCTTCGCCTTTGAAAGGAGTAAGATCTGCTCAAGTGGCTGAATTGGTGGCATTGACAAAAGCTTGCAAAATTGGGAAAAATTTGAGAGTGACTGTGATGACTGATAGTCAGTACGGATTTGGAGTTGTTCATGATTTTGGCCAGCTTTGGCTACAGAGAGGTTTTTTGACGTCGAGTGGGACTCCAATAAAGAATGCTGAAGTGATTGGAAAGTTGCTTGAGGCGATACAGCTGCCTAAAGAGTTAGCAGTTGTGAAGTGTGCTGCTCATGGACAAGGAGATGATTTTGTTACTCTTGGTAATCGTTTTGCCAATGACATAGCACAGTATTGTGCAAAGAACAATCATTCGATTAATAGGGCACGAGAAAGGGAGATGTCTTTTTGTTCTGTAATGTTTACTAATGTCCTAGAAACGTGGGATGAAGTGAAACAGTTGCAGGATGAGGCAGGAGATGAGGAAATGAGAGATTGGATTAAGGCAGGTTGTGCCCCAAGAGAGACAGATCATGTTTGGATCTATAGAGATGGTAGACCAGTCATGCCTAATTCCATGTTGTCGACAATGGCAAGAATGTATCATGGCCAGGGACATCTGGGAAGGGATGCAATGATTAGGTCTTTTAAACAAACCTGGTACAATGCAAAGTTCAGGTTGATTGCAGAGAGCATCTGTCAGAGATGTTTGATTTGTCAGCAGTTCAATACTGGGAAAAAGACAGTGGTGAGTCTAGGAACAATAGGCAGAGAAGGAGGTCCTTTTACCAGAATGCAAATAGATTTCATTGAAATGCCCTAAGTGAACAGATTGAGGTATGTTCTAGTGGTAGTCTGTTTGTTCTCAAGATGGGTGGAGGCCTATCCGACTAGGAGAAATGATGGAATAACAGTTGCAAAGTTACTGTTAAGAGAGTTGATTCCTAGGTACGGGTTCCCAGTGACAATTGAGTCTGACAGAGGTGGACACTTCTACAATGAACTCATGGGTTTAATTTGTGAAGCATTGAGCATACAGCAGAAGCTACATTGTGCATACAGACCAGAGGCTTCTGGCGTCGTTGAACAGATGAATGGCACAATAAAAAACCGAATTGGTAAGATGTGTTTAGCCACTGGAATGAAATGGCCTGATGTCTTGCCTCTAGTGCTGATGACTATTAGGTCTACTCCAGATAGAACCACAGGGTTGAGTCCGCACGAAATATTAATGGGACGTGCGATGAGACATGCATTTGTGCCTGTCAACAAGTTGATGACAATAACTGATGACATGATTTTGGATTACTGTAAAGGCCTGGCTGACGCAGTTCATTCTGTGTTTCACCAGGTTGGAGAAGACGCTACCACACTTGAGAAGAAGCAAGCCCATGATCTGAGTCCAGGGGACTGGGTGAGGATTAAGGTGCACAGAAGAAGAAATTGCTTGGTTCCAAGGTGGGGAAGGCCAAGACAAGTCATTCTGACTACGACAACTGCAGTGAAGTGTGCTGGTGTGAAGAACTGGGTTCATGCGAGTCATACTCTAGAGTTCCAAATCCAAAGGATGGGACTGGTAAGGAGTATTTTGAAGAGTCAGATTCCAGTGATGATGCAGAAACTGAACCAGTAAGAAGAAAAAAGAATCCTGAAAGGGGTGAAGGAGAAAGAGAGTCAGGTGATTCTTTTTTCTTTCCAAGAGAGGCTTCAAGAGAAACATTGAGAGTCTCAGAGGAGAGATCGGATTCTGTAAGAGTGCCTGAAGTTCCAACAAGCAGTGGAGAAGAAAGAAGAGAAAAGAGCAATTCCACAGAGACTACACCTGAATCAGATGAAGAGGTTGAAAATCCACTTGAGATTACACCTGAAGAAACAGGGTCAGAAGAAGATAGGGAGGGACAGATTGCGGAAGACCCCCAAGGAGGTGTAGGGAACATTCCTGATAAGCTAGGTTAAGGGACAAGTAGACAGCAAGAAGATTGCGTGTCGGAGACCCGAGGAGGGACAGAATTAGGGAAATCTCAATCGGTGGTGGAAAAGACTGTGGAGCAAAAGAAAATTAAATTGTTGAAGAACAAGAGGCAAATGAGACAGAATCGGATGAGAGTGAAAATGAGAAATCAGAGGGTCGAGTTCTGAGAAAGAGAACTTGGATTGGAGAAAGAAATAATAAAGAAGTGAGACCAAAAAGGGTTGTAAGAGGAGATCTTTGGCCTAACAGGATAAAGAGGCTGAGGTACAGACTGACACGAGCAAATTCATCGAAAGCTGAACAGGTGAACGAGGTGGCTAGTCAGAATCAAGCAAAAGGTGAAAAACAAAAGGTCTCAAAAGAACCAGAGGAGATCAAGAGAATCAGAAAACCGAACCAGAAGTATAAGTCACCGGAATGGACGTATGTGGCACTGTCTGAAGGTGAAGAGGCAGAGAGTCAAGGAAATCCAGAGGGGACCATACGTGAAGTAGTTGAAGAGAAAACTGTTGGAATCCTGAAAGTTATCCTGACTGATATTGGAGAAGAGTCGGATGCGCAGGATGTTGTTGAAGATCTGATACAATTTGATGTTGCTGAAGAAGAAGTGAAAAGTGATGAAAATCTAAATTGAGTGAACTAAAGGAGTCACTTGGAGAAAAGTGAAAAGAGAAAATCTGAAATTAGCTGTGTGAAATAATCTAGAGTTCTAAAAAACTCAGTAGTGGAGTAGAAGAGGCTAAGTCAAAAGACACTGCCAAAGTAGTAAAATGGCTAACACAGAGAATAATCAAAGTAGATGTGCCTTCTTGAAAAGATGGTGTAGAATGTGCTGCTGCTGTATAGGATTATTAATGCTATTATGGGGTGTACTAGCTTTATTAGTTACCTTTAGGGTTACAATAGATACTTTTGGAATACATACTTAGAATGTGACTAACATAGAGAAGGATTCACAGAAAGTAGTTCCAACTAGAAGTAGTAACATTTACATACATAAAGATAGGTCAATTAATGATTTTTCTAGCAATGTTTTTTCAAAGTTGTTGTACGAATACGTAAAGACAATGGAAGTTAGGGATTGCTACGTTTGTATGCAATTACCTGCGTCCGTTTCAGAGGGTGTTACTTATCACCATTTACCAGCCACGTATGGAATTTCATGTAGTGTGCTAAGTAGTGTTTTTTATTTGTTAGGGTAAATAGATTATGAGATGTCTAACAAAGATAACATTTTTGGGCAATTGCCTATGACCAAAAAGTTGAATCCAGCTAAAGAAGCTAACATTTTTGGTGAGATTTTTATTGAGAAAGAAGAATTAACATTAGATTACATTTTTAGAAACAATTTAACTTGCAGTTTGAAAGAAGAGGAGAAGGCTTTCCTAGACATGGTAGAGGAAAGGAGAATGAGCATGCATAAAAAGGCAGGGAAATATAAAGTGAGTGAGACAATATGGGATATTGAGATGGGAAAGGAATTGAAGAATGGGGCCAGTCCAACTTTGGCTTTAGATGCACCACAGAAGGGTAAACTATGCATTACCAGAAGGAGATCCCAATATGATAAGTATTTTGTTGGGACTAGTGAGTGTCATGATACATACTTCATTGCGACAGGATGGGGTTTTAAAGGTGGAGAAGATCCAGTTTTCCCAGGAGTGTATTATGTTTGTGGGAACAAGGCTTATTACAAGTTGCCTGACCATTGGTATGGCACGTGTTATGTGGGCCTGGTTTTTCCAAAGATTTTCCATATAGATAGGATAGAAGATGTAGAACACATTAATTTACTAACACGTTTTAAGAGAGAAACTTGGTCAGAAATCGTGGGTGATATTTTTGGAGCTTTAATTCCAGCAGTGGGAATTTCTTTAAATGCATATGGAATTCGGAAATTGTCAACAGTGGTGGATCGCTTATCGACAAGTACCGCTGGAGGGTTTTTTTTGGTAAATACGGAGATGATTGCCGTACGTGCCATGTCTATGCAAAATCGACTTGCCCTTGATATTCTATTGGCCAAGGAGGGTGGAGTTTGTGGAATGCTGAAAGTTCAACATTGTTGCACTTACATTCCTGACGAAAGCAAAGATCTGAAGGTCTATATCAAAAATATTACTGATTTGCATGAAGAATTAGTACCACTGGAAGCTGAAAGTATCTGGACTAAAATAGCTAATAAGATAGTTGCTGTTAAGAGTTTTATTGCTAAGATAGGTAGTACCATTATTGGTAGGATATTATTTCCATTGACATGTGTAATTGTTGCTTTATTGATACTAAGATTGGGGTGTTTGTGTTGTAAAAACAGGGGAGGGAAAAAGAGAATAATTAGAGGAAATACTGAAAAGAAACAAAAGAGGTCAAGGAGAGACCCACAAGAAATAGAATTAGAAGAATTGAGGGAGAGTGTTTACTTGGAGTCGAAGAGAGATGATGTGAGAGAGTCTGGTGTTTAATGTTGTGTCATAAAAGACATTTTCAATTTCTCCTAAAAATTGGGACTACATTTTTTTTTTTTGGGTTGGTTTTTGTGGTGATAATATATCACTAAATGGGGGATTGCTGGAGCAGAGTTTTCTGTTGAAAATTTATTGAGTTTTAAGCTCCAGTTTTGTTTATATGTTATGATTAAAATTACTAATTTGTAATCACTAATTATTAGTTTCGTTAAAAGTCTTAATTAACCAACATTACTAATGAGAGAAGCTACACGTGGGAATGCATATATGTTGCTTAATAATATGTGCAATTTACTTAAATGAGTATCGCAAAAGTGCTATTTGTTTCGAGTTTGTGCTTTAAAAATAACGTGTGCTAATGCTTCTTTGTGTTGCAGACGGCTAGGTAATTACATACACATAAGGGTATTAGTGGGGATTAACACTGTATAATCATTATGATGTGGTAATGATTGTTTTGTGTTTCTTTTAATTAAGATGGTCCGTTTTGGCCTAAACAAAGATGGCTGCTATTTACAGCCTGCGCTCAAGTGATTGAGATGTGACGAGAGGCCTTGCTGAACATGGTTGAAAGTCACCTGACCACAGCCTCTGTCTGATTTAAAAGTTTCCGTGAGGACAGCAGCTCCGGGCATGTTTCCAATTGCCCTTGGAAAAAAATAAACCCACAATGAACAACGATAAATCTGCGGTGGCTCTGCTATGGTACCAAGGAAGAGCATTCATAAATGTATCGCTTGCAAACTCGAGTTTCCTTCTTCCGTGTTTTTTATTTTTGTGATTTTTCCTGAGCGGAGGTTTTCTAAATGTTACCAAGTGATATCCTTTCCTGCTCGCTCTGCTCAGCGGCTCAACGGACATTCAGAATTCGTTTGTTACTTTTATTTCGCTAGTTTTGTTATAAATATTACTAGGCTAGAGAGGGTCTGTGGATTTTTGAGGCCACTTCTTCCTGAACCTATGCTGAGGACGGCAGCTCGAGAGACTTTACTGAGAGACCTGTCCTGACCCATTTAGCTAGAATAGGTAACTATGAGAATAATGATTTTGCTATTGATTGACTTTCATTTGAACTAATTTAGATAAACAACCATCTGTTTGAATTCCAGTGTCGGGTGGTTATTTCTTTGTCATTTATTGAGTTTCAGATGTATTTCCTATGTTTTAAATCATGACTCAGGACAATTTCTTTATGGTCGCATTGACCTCGTTTTAGATGCAGAATGGTTTAGGTTTCTCTCCTGTATTCAGTGTGGATAGAGTAATAGTGTGAATTTTAGTGTGATGGGCCCTAGCGTATGATGAGTGTATGTGCGTGCGACTGTGGATTTACTCTGTCCGTGGAAGTAGGGAGAATTTATATGCGCCAATCTGCAGCAGTTTCCTGGTAGCAGTATGATGGTTAGATTATTGTCTTGATCTGATAGATTGCTTGTACATAGGCTTTTGATTCATTGGTTTATTGGTTGATGTTGGTATATGTACTAATACTATATGTTGAGGTCGTCGTATTGAGTTCTATGTAGTGTGTACGGCTTCTGGAACGTGGGGAGCTGGTGACGGTTCCGTAGTAGGGCAGAGGGAAGTGAGTGCTGCTCTCGGGAAAAACGGGATTGTTGGCCCTGTACGTATGCGGGGAAAAACGTGTGACAATTGAAGTTGCGCGTCACATTGTCTGGGTTCGAAATCAGTGACATCGTCGTGTGTTACTACTAGAGATATATTTTCGGTATAAAAGGAGTGTGTATGGTAGCGAAGGTTATCTGTGAAACTTTGGTCTTAAGTCCCAGGGATCCGTAAGGTTCGCCGTTAAAGCTTATCGCTGGAGTAGTAATAGGTATTCTCTGAGCTTGTCCGAAGGACTGGGCAGAGGTAAGCGCTGCTTGGTTAACGTGTGTTATAATTCTGTAGTGGGACAGACTGTTCGCTGTTCTCGGGAAAGGCAGGATTCTGTGTGCATGTGCTACATTTTCTGGTGTGAAAGTGCGTGAATGTATGAGCATTTAGTTGATTGTAAGACTCTTTGGAGCAGTCCTAGAGGAAACAGTTAATGGATGCATGTTAGAAGGGCAGAGTAGAGGGATGTGCTACTGTGTCAACGAAAGTAATTATTCCGTAGTGGAGCAGAGGTAAGCGCTGTTCTAGAGAGAAGCGGGATTCTGGTGAGAAAGAATTTCTTTACTATTCTGTGGTTAGCGAAGCAGACAATGGAGATGTTTATATGTTGTAACTAATAGATTTTGTAGAATCTGAAACGAAGTCTACTGAGAAGGCTTTGTAAAGGAGGGGTAGACGAGTGACAGGAGACGGAGCAGAAGCGACTGCAGCGACCACTGACGTCATACAGACCGCGCTGTGATTGGGTAGTGCATCAGAACAGTGCTCGCGCTGGGATTGGTGCGTTAGTGTGAGCCGCGCAGGGATTGGAAGGAGTACAGGGTGACGTAGATGCTCCAGGATTGGTGCGTTGGTGTGAGTCGCGCTGTTATTGGACAAAAGATCGTACAGTTGCGGAAGGGACTAGAGAATATTGGTAAACGTTAAAATGTATTACCAACCTGAGGAAAAGAAGAAGAAATCCTTGTTCGGTAAAATTAAAAGGTGGTTCGACAAGGATAAAAACATAATAACTAGAGAGGGTGAATTGCTACCTCCGACAAGAACTCCTGCATCCTTCATGGTAGCGAAATATGGGTATCATACCTGTATATGGTTAGATAACTGGGCTAAGTACACTAAGGAGGATGGTGTTCTAGCGTTCCCGGAACATGGTTCATTTAATCTGGCCGTGTTGAGAAATTTACGGGAAAAAATGATGTGTCTAGAGCCTAGACCAAGGCCGACACAGTTCGAGGCGTTGGTGGAATGGGAAGATGAGGTGCATGAGCGAGAAAAGCAGAGGAGTGGACGCAATTATAGGTACATGTTCGGGAGGAAATATGATCGTGAGACTCATCATGATCGAATGAGGAGATGGCGAGATGCTAGTATGTCAGAGGGATTATATCCTATGAGGACAGTTGATAAGAAGGAAGAGAGGAAGGCTACAGAAAGAGTGCCTGATACAGAAGTGAGAAGGTATGGGCCTAATGATTACGAGGATGAGGTCTTGGATGACATGATTTATAAGAGACCACCTCCATATAGACCAGAACCAGAGGAGAGCACGCCAGTTGCTACTCCAATAAGAGATACTTTGCGAATTGTGAAAACTGAGGTTATGACATCTGATCTGAAAAGTGATAGCTCTTTCACGGAAAGGGAGAGAGAGAGAGAGAGCGAGAGAGAGAGAATCAAGTCAGTGACGAGAAAACAAGAGAATTAGCCAGAACCACATCTGAGCTGACTGAGAAAATTAGAGAGCTGACGAAAAATCTAGAAGCTGTTACAGTGCCTGTAACGATAGGTCCGGTTGTGCCTATTTTTGATAAGCAAAGAATGGGTGAAAATGGTTTGACAGCTCCCTATGTTGGAAATGGTTTGGTTGGTTCTTGCACTTTGGAGGAATCAAGAATGAGGACGGGGGAAAATAATTTGAGGCAGTCGAGACATGACACATGTAGTGGAGGATTAGACGTACAGCCTAATTCAGGATTGAATACTGGTTGTTTGGGGGGAACGATTTTGGAACCACAGAGGATGGCAGAACAAGTGGGTGCAGTGAAAAAGTCTACTGAAATAACAGCTGAAGATTTGAATGATTGGTTGAAAGTTCTTCAAAAGAAGGATAAAGATTCACAGGCAATTGATGTAGCCAGGTTGCGCATAGAATTGGAGGAGCTTATTGCAGGAACAATTCCTACAGAAATGTTGAAAACCCATCATGATGGAGAGTTGTTATTTATGTGCAAGAGTATCACCTGGAGGGCTAAGAGTACACATGACAGGTTAAGAGCAATAGCGAGTGAACAAGGAGTTGACATGGATAAGGTGAAAGCTTTGCAGAAACCTTACAGGGTGGATTTCTCTGACAAGGATATTGAGAATCTAAATGGTGCTGGCAGAACAGGACAGATTAAGGAAATGATTGCCTTATTGCGAAAATGGGGTGATGTGGAAAAATGGAAGGATAGGTGGTACAAGAAAAGGGAAGATTCAGTGGACAGGACTTACTCAGCTTTTCCCATGAGAGAAAAAGAGAAAACAGTGGATGCTTATCCTATGAGAGAGATTCCTGGAGGAGGATATGTACATGTCCCATGGACTAGACAGGATATTTTGTCATTTACAAATTATTTCCCTTGACTGAGAGAAAAGCCCGTCGAGTGGTATAGGCAGGTAGACAGGTTTGTGAAATTGTCAAAAGTGCTGTGGATTGACCTGAATAGTCTGTTTGATATAATTGTTCCAGCAGACTTGTGGGCAGAGTGTAAAATAGTTGTAGATTGGCCTGCAAAGGAGTATCCAAGAGATCCGAAAACAGGAGCACCAGATCCAGAGGTTATGAAGAAATATGATCAGGTAATTGTGTTCCTGAAAAATAAGGTACCCCCGAAAGAGACAGACTGGGTTAAGATAGATCGAACAGATCGAACACATCAGGAAGCAAAAGAATCAGTTCATGCTTTTTACGAAAGGCTGATACTGGCTTTTAAACAGTTCAGTGGAGATGAACACCTGGGTGACAAGGATTTGAGTCATTTTGTATACAGATTTGTATATGGCCTGAGACCTGAAATCAGTGAAAGAATACGTGAGCATACAGTTGATTGGCAGAGTAAGAAGATTGATGAAATCTTGAGACATGCAAAGTACTTCAGTGATGAAATTGAGGCAAAACAGAGAAAGCTGAAAGAGAAGGCAATGTGGGCACAGGTGAAGGTGGCTGAAAGACAAGAAGCACAGATGGTGGAACAAGCGAATAATCCAGGAAATAGACCCAGATATGCAGGGAAAGGGAAGGGGAATCTAGAAGAAGCGAAGAAAAAGTTCCCTTGTCACAACTGTGGACAATTGGGGCATTGGAGATCCGAGTGTACCAATCCACCATTAGTGAGTAATGAAAATAAACCCTTAAATCAACAGGTGCAGAACGAGGGGTGTAATCATCAGCAGCAACAGCAGAAGGTTGTCAGACAGCAGAGCCAAGAGCCAAAACCGCCCTTGCCGCAGAATAGAGGGTCCCAAAAGTATATCCAGGACTCAGGATTCTACAATGATGAGCAGGTAAACAAACCGAGACGTTCTAACCTGGTACAGCAGTACTGGTTAAAGAATGAGGGGAGTGAGTCTGAAGGGGACTATTGACAGTGCTGAAGAGAGGAGGAAGAGTGCATACTTGGTGCAACTCTAGAAATAGACCAGGCAGGACCATTTGTAGATGGGAAAATAAATGGGGAGAGTGTTACTTTTTTGGTAGACACAGGAGCGACGAGATCAACTGTCAGGTCAACAGATATTAGAAATCTTCCTCTCTCGGACGAAGCAATCCAAGTGGTTGGTGTAGCCAATACACAGATTACGACTCGTCTTACCGAACCAGTAAGGGTAAGAATAGGGAAATTTTCAGACATGCACAGGTTTGTAGTCTGTGACACTAGTCCAGTGAACTTGTTAGGTAGGGACCTATTGTGCAAGATGAATTGTACAATTTTCTGTACTCCAGATGGAATAGCTTTTGAGACACCAGATGAGGATGTTTTGTACCGGATGACTCTAGATAATAGAGAGAGTGAGATTGTTGGTACATATGCTGTGTTTAATCCAGATGATTTGCCTCAGGAGTTGAGACACACAGTGAAAACAGCAGTTTGGGATTGTACTGGAGAAGATGTGGGATTGATGAATAATGTAGATCCAGTGAAGATTTCAGTGAAAGAGGGGATTGTTTATCCTAATATTCCTCAGTACAGATTGACACCAGAGATAATTGAGGGAATAACTCCCATAATTGACAAGATGATTCAACAGGGTGTTTTGAGAGAGTTACTGAGTAGCCCGTGTAATTCACCGATAATGGGGCTAAAGTAACCTAATGGAAAGTTCAGGATTGTACAAGATTTGAGAAAGGTTAACAAAATTGTGGTGGCATGTTGTCCCATTGTGCCAAATCCTTCAGTGATTTTGTATCAGATTCCTCATGATGCTGAGTGGTACACGGTAATTGATTTGTGTCATGCTTTCTTTTCAATTCCATTGCATCATGACAGCCAGCCGATTTTTGCATTTCGGTTTGGACAGCGTATTTTAGCATGGTGTCGTATCCCACAGGGGTATACAGAGAGTCCTTCGATATTCAATCAGTTGTTGAAAAAATCATTGGAGAGTTTGATCATGCCTGAAAGCTCAGTACTAGTGCAGTATATCGATGACTTACTTGTGGCATCGAAGACACGTGAAGCTTGTGAAGTAGATACCATAGCTTTACTGAATCATCTGGCAGATGGAGGGTTAAAGGTATCTCCAGCCAAATTGCAATTTTGCAAGAAAGAGGTGCATTATCTTGGACACAATATTGAAAAGGGTCTGAGAAAGGTGACTGATGACAGGATCAAAATTATCAGAGGAATGAGAGCCCCGATGACCCAGAGAGAGGTGAGGATGTTTCTGGGGATGGTGGGTTATTGTCGTCAGTGGATAAGTAATTTCTCCCTGATAGCAAAGCCACTGATTAGACTGACCAAAAGTGAAGTGAAAGACCCATTGGAACTGGATGGAGAACAAATGGCAGCATTTGAGGAGTTGAAGAGCAGAATGTGTGAAGCCCCTGCTTTGGGAATGCCAGACTATGAGAAAGAGTTTGAGTTGTATTGCAGTGAGAGAAATGGATGTGCACTTTCAGTGTTACTTCAGAAATGGACAACTGAGAAGGCCAATTGCGTACTTCTCATCGACACTTGACCCCGTAGCTGTGGGTTTGCCAGGTTGTCTAAAAGCAGTAGCTGCTACATGCAGAAGCTTGGAACAGAGTGAGGGCATAATAATGGGATAT
This sequence comes from Triturus cristatus, assembly GCF_964204655.1. Taxonomy (NCBI): domain Eukaryota; kingdom Metazoa; phylum Chordata; class Amphibia; order Caudata; family Salamandridae; genus Triturus; species Triturus cristatus. The sequence goes on from NC_140582.1 coordinate 947,292,645, forward strand.
CCTGTAAGGGTATTCGTACCTCATGATGTGGCGATTCTTTTGACAAGAAGCAGGACTCAGTACATGTCACATAGTCGGTTGACTAAATATGAGAAAATCATTCTGGGAGCATCAAATGTGACTCTTGAGAGATGTGTGAATGTGAATCCAGCAACGTTGTTACCAGATGCTGACAATGTGAATGTGGGAGATGATATTGATCATGATTGTTTGGATGTGCTTGACTACTGCACAAAACCCAGACCAGACATAAGAGATTTGCCATTGCCTGAGAGTGATCACGTGCTGTTTGTGGATGGATCATGTCTGAGAACTGATGATGGTGTGCTGAGTGCAGCCTATGCAGTGTGCAAGGTTTCAGAAGTTATGGAAGCTTCGCCTTTGAAAGGAGTAAGATCTGCTCAAGTGGCTGAATTGGTGGCATTGACAAAAGCTTGCAAAATTGGGAAAAATTTGAGAGTGACTGTGATGACTGATAGTCAGTACGGATTTGGAGTCGTTCATGATTTTGGCCAGCTTTGGCTATAGAGAGGTTTTTTGATGTTGAGTGGGACTCCAATAAAGAATGCTGAAGTGATTGGAAAGTTGCTTGAGGCGATACAGCTGCCTAAAGAGTTAGCAGTTGTGAAGTGTGCTGCTCATGGACAAGGAGATGATTTTGTTACTCTTGGTAATCGTTTTGCCAATGACATAGCACAGTATTGTGCAAAGAACAATCATTCGATTAATAGGGCACGAGAAAGGGAGATGTCTTTTTGTTCTGTAATGTTTACTAATGTCCTAGAAACGTGGGATGAAGTGAAACAGTTGCAGGATGAGGCAGGAGATGAGGAAATGAGAGATTGGATTAAGGCAGGTTGTGCCCCAAGAGAGACAGATCATGTTTGGATCTATAGAGATGGTAGACCAGTCATGCCTAATTCCATGTTGTCGACAATGGCAAGAATGTATCATGGCCAGGGACATCTGGGAAGGGATGCAATGATTAGGTCTTTTAAACAAACCTGGTACAATGCAAAGTTCAGGTTGATTGCAGAGAGCATCTGTCAGAGATGTTTGATTTGTCAGCAGTTCAATACTGGGAAAAAGACAGTGGTGAGTCTAGGAACAATAGGCAGAGAAGGAGGTCCTTTTACCAGAATGCAAATAGATTTCATTGAAATGCCCCAAGTGAACAGATTGAGGTATGTTCTAGTGGTAGTCTGTTTGTTCTCAAGATGGGTGGAGGCCTATCCGACTAGGAGAAATGATGGAATAACAGTTGCAAAGTTACTGTTAAGAGAGTTGATTCCTAGGTACGGGTTCCCAGTGACAATTGAGTCTGACAGAGGTGGACACTTCTACAATGAACTCATGGGTTTAATTTGTGAAGCATTGAGCATACAGCAGAAGCTACATTGTGCATACAGACCAGAGGCTTCTGGCGTCGTTGAACAGATGAATGGCACAATAAAAAACCGAATTGGTAAGATGTGTTTAGCCACTGGAATGAAATGGCCTGATGTCTTGCCTGTAGTGCTGATGACTATTAGGTCTACTCCAGATAGAACCACAGGGTTGAGTCCGCACGAAATATTAATGGGACGTGCGATGAGACATGCATTTGTGCCTGTCAACAAGTTGATGACAATAACTGATGACATGATTTTGGATTACTGTAAAGGCCTGGCTGACGCAGTTCATTCTGTGTTTCACCAGGTTGGAGAAGACGCTACCACACTTGAGAAGAAGCAAGCCCATGATCTGAGTCCAGGGGACTGGGTGAGGATTAAGGTGCACAGAAGAGGAAATTGCTTGGTTCCAAGGTGGGGAAGGCCAAGACAAGTCATTCTGACTACGACAACTGCAGTGAAGTGTGCTGGTGTGAAGAACTGGGTTCATGCGAGTCATACTCTAGAGTTCCAAATCCAAAGGATGGGACTGGTAAGGAGTATTTTGAAGAGTCAGATTCCAGTGATGATGCAGAAACTGAACCAGTAAGAAGAAAAAAGAATCCTGAAAGGGGTGAAGGAGAAAGAGAGTCAGGTGATTCTTTTTTCTTTCCAAGAGAGGCTTCAAGAGAAACATTGAGAGTCTCAGAGGAGAGATCGGATTCTGTAAGAGTGCCTGAAGTTCCAACAAGCAGTGGAGAAGAAAGAAGAGAAAAGAGCAATTCCACAGAGACTACACCTGAATCAGATGAAGAGGTTGAAAATCCACTTGAGATTACACCTGAAGAAACAGGGTCAGAAGAAGATAGGGAGGGACAGATTGCGGAAGACCCCCAAGGAGGTGTAGGGAACATTCCTGATAAGCTAGGTTAATGGACAAGTAGACAGCAAGAAGATTGCGTGTCGGAGACCCGAGGAGGGACAGAATTAGGGAAATCTCAATCGGTGGTGGAAAAGACTGTGGAGCAAAAGAAAATTGTTGAAGAACAAGAGGCAAATGAGACAGAATCGGATGAGAGTGAAAATGAGAAATCAGAGGGTCGAGTTCTGAGAAAGAGAACTTGGATTGGAGAAAGAAATAATAAAGAAGTGAGACCAAAAAGGGTTGTAAGAGGAGATCTTTGGCCTAACAGGATAAAGAGGCTGAGGTACAGACTGACACGAGCAAATTCATCGAAAGCTGAACAGGTGAACGAGGTGGCTAGTCAGAATCAAGCAAAAGGTGAAAAACAAAAGGTCTCAAAAGAACCAGAGGAGATCAAGAGAATCAGAAAACCGAACCAGAAGTATAGGTCACCGGAATGGACGTCTGTGGCACTGTCTGAAGGTGAAGAGGCAGAGAGTCAAGGAAATCCAGAGGGGACCGTACGTGAAGTAGTTGAAGAGAAAACTGTTGGAATCCTGAAAGTTATTCTGACTGATATTGGAGAAGAGTCGGATGCGCAGGATGTTGTTGAAGATTCGATACAATTTGATGTTGCTGAAGAAGAAGTGAAAAGTGATGAAAATCCAAATTGAGTGAACTAAAGGAGTCACTTGGAGAAAAGTGAAAAGAGAAAATCTGAAATTAGCTGTGTGAAATAATCTAGAGTTCTAAAAAACTCAGTAGTGGAGTAGAAGAGGCTAAGTCAAAAGACACTGCCAAAGTAGTAAAATGGCTAACACAGAGAATAATCAAAGTAGATGTGCCTTCTTGAAAAGATGGTGTAGAATGTGCTGCTGCTGTATAGGATTATTAATGCTATTATGTGGTGTACTAGCTTTATTAGTTACCTTTAGGGTTACAATAGATACTTTTGGAATACATACTGAGAATGTGACTAACATAGAGAAGGATTCACAGAAAGTAGTTCCAACTAGAAGTAGTAACATTTACATACATAAAGATAGGTCAATTAATGATTTTTCTAGCAATGTTTTTTCAAAGTTGTTGTACGAATACGTAAAGACAATGGAAGTTAGGGATTGCTACGTTTGTATGCAATTACCTGCGTCCGTTTCAGAGGGTGTTACTTATCACCATTTACCAGCCACGTATGGAATTTCATGTAGTGTGCTAAGTAGTGTTTTTTATTTGTTAGGGTAAATAGATTATGAGATGTCTAACAAAGATAACATTTTTGGGCAATTGCCTATGAACAAAAAGTTGAATCCAGCTAAAGAAGCTAACATTTTTGGTGAGATTTTTATTGAGAAAGAAGAATTAACATTAGATTACATTTTTAGAAACAATTTAACTTGCAGTTTGAAAGAAGAGGAGAAGGCTTTCCTAGACATGGTAGAGGAAAGGAGAATGAGCATGCATGAAAAGGCAGGGAAATATAAAGTGAGTGAGACAATATGGGATATTGAGATGGGAAAGGAATTGAAGAATGGGGCCAGTCCAACTTTGGCTTTAGATGCACCACAGAAGGGTAAACTATGCATTACCAGAAGGAGATCCCAATATGATAATTATTTTGTTGGGACTAGTGAGTGTCATGATACATACTTCATTGCGACAGGATGGGGTTTTAAAGGTGGAGAAGATCCAGGTTTCCCAGGAGTGTATTATGTTTGTGGGAACCAGGCTTATTACAAGTTGCCTGACCATTGGTATGGCACGTGTTATGTGGGCCTGGTTTTTCCAAAGATTTTCCATATAGATAGGATAGAAGATGTAGAACACATTAAGTTACTAACACGTTTTAAGAGAGAAACTTGGTCAGAAATCGTGGGTGATATTTTTGGAGCTTTAATTCCAGCAGTGGGTATTTCTTTAAATGCATATGGAATTCGGAAATTGTCAACAGTGGTGGATCGCTTATCGACAAGTACCGCTGGAGGTTTTTTTTTGGTAAATACGGAGATGATTGCCGTACGTGCCATGTCTATGCAAAATCGACTTGCCCTTGATATTCTATTGGCCAAGGAGGGTGGAGTTTGTGGAATGCTGAAAGTTCAACATTGTTGCACTTACATTCCTGACGAAAGCAAAGATCTGAAGGTCTATATCAAAAATATTACTGATTTGCATGAAGAATTAGTACCACTGGAAGCTGAAAGTATCTGGACTAAAATAGCTAATAAGATAGTTGCTGTTAAGAGTTTTATTGCTAAGATAGGTAGTACCATTATTGGTAGGATACTATTTCCATTGACATGTGTAATTGTTGCTTTATTGATACTAAGATTGGGGTGTTTGTGTTGTAAAAACAGGGGAGGGAAAAAGAGAATAATTAGAGGAAATACTGAAAAGAAACAAAAGAGGTCAAGGAGAGACCCACAAGAAATAGAATTAGAAGAATTGAGGGAGAGTGTTTACTTGGAGTCGAAGAGAGATGATGTGAGAGAGTCTGGTGTTTAATGTTGTGTCATAAAAGACATTTTCAATTTCTCCTAAAAATTGGGACTACATTTTTTTTTTTTGGGTTGGTTTTTGTGGTGATAATATATCACCAAATGGGGGATTGCTGGAGCAGAGTTTTCTGTTGAAAATTTATTGAGTTTTAAGCTCCAGTTTTGTTTATATGTTATGATTAAAATTACTAATTTGTAATCACTAATTATTAGTTTCGTTAAAAGTCTTAATTAACCAACATTACTAATGAGAGAAACTACACGTGGGAATGCATATATGTTGCTTAATAATATGTGCAATTTACTTAAATGAGTATCGCAAAAGTGCTATTTGTTTCGAGTTTGTGCTTTAAAAATAACGTGTGCTAATGCTTCTTTGTGTTGCAGACGGCTAGGTAATTACATACACATAAGGGTATTAGTGGGGATTAACACTGTATAATCATTATGATGTGGTAATGATTGTTTTGTGTTTCTTTTAATTAAGATGGTCCGTTTTGGCCTAAACAAAGATGGCTGCTATTTACAGCCTGCGCTCAAGTGATTGAGATGTGACGAGAGGCCTTGCTGAACATGGTTGAAAGTCACCTGACCACAGCCTCTGTCTGATTTAAAAGTTTCCGTGAGGACAGCAGCTCCGGGCATGTTTCCAATTGCCCTTGGAAAAAAATAAACCCACAATGAACAACGATAAATCTGCGGTGGCTCTGCTATGGTACCAAGGAAGAGCATTCATAAATGTATCGCTTGCAAACTCGAGTTTCCTTCTTCCGTGTTTTTTATTTTTGTGATTTTTCCTGAGCGGAGGTTTTCTAAATGTTACCAAGTGACATCCTTTCCTGCTCGCTCTGCTCAGCGGCTCAACGGACATTCAGAATTCGTTTGTTACTTTTATTTCGCTAGTTTTGTTATAAATATTACTAGGCTAGAGAGGGTCTGTGGATTTTTGAGGCCACTTCTTCCTGAACCTATGCTGAGGACGGCAGCTCGAGAGACTTTACTGAGAGACCTGTCCTGACCCATTTAGCTAGAATAGGTAACTATGAGAATAATGATTTTGCTATTGATTGACTTTCATTTGAACTAATTTAGATAAACAACCATCTGTTTGAATTCCAGTGTCGGGTGGTTATTTCTTTGTCATTTATTGAGTTTCAGATGTATTTCCTATGTTTTAAATCATGACTCAGGACAATTTCTTTATGGTCGCATTGACCTTGTTTTAGATGCAGAATGGTTTAGGTTTCTCTCCTGTATTCAGTGTGGATAGAGTAATAGTGTGAATTTTAGTGTGATGGGCCCTAGCGTATGATGAGTGTATGTGCGTGCGACTGTGGATTTACTCTGTCCGTGGAAGTAGGGAGAATTTATATGTGCCGATCTGCAGCAGTACCTTCCTATGGAAAGAGCTTTGTTCTGGCCTATGCTGCTTCACACATGAGTGTGCAGTACACCTTTTTAATGCAAGACACTCCTTCATACTGAAACATCATATTTGAAGAGGATTCTAGTATAGCCTGTATGAGGGCTCTCTGACTGTTACTTTCACCCATCGGTCACAACATGTGATGCCCCTTGTTCTTTAAATTGAAAATAAACATGTTTTGTCCACATGCGCACCCTGTTCATCTGTATTAACAGTTTCTGTCCATCCATTTTCTTCCATGTGAATCTGGATGGCACCCTCCACTTCTACCCATTCAGTCATGTTGCTCAAAGATTGAGATATGCTTCAAAAGTATTAATGTAAGTAAGCATAGCACAATCATTACTGAGAACATTCTCTAATAAGCAGAAAGAGGATAAGTATTTAAGGGGTCAGGTGATTACTGTTTTATGAAGAGATGAGTTTTTCCTGAATTGCAGGATGGTAGGAGAAGTTCCAATCTTATGGGATGCTGTTCCATATCCTAGGCATGTACACTGAAGAGGCTTGCCTTCTGTTCTTGACTTTCCTGCAGTTCTTTATTTCCAGTCTGGCATCGTCTTGTCTACTTTTATGGCGTTGTACATCTGTGATGGCTAATTTCACAGCACTAGGTACGCTGGTGTATTGTTTCTGAGGGCCTTGAAGTTAATGCAGCATGTCTCAAAGATAGAGAGGGCCTGGAGGGGAGACAGTGAAATTCATTTAGATTTGAGACAATGTGGTAGGGGAGGGGGGCACAGGAGGCACGGGGTTGTGCAATACGAAAAAAAAATATATATATATATACACTTATCTTGCCACCAGGTCCTGTGTTTCTGCTCCTGCTCTCCTCGTCAGACTCAAGAAATAGGAAGCCAGGATGAACAGCCAGGCTCCCCAGACCAATCACAATGCTGCAATGCAGCATTGTGATTGGTTTTGAGCGTCCTGGTTCGATGCTCAATCAGGGAATGGGGGCCTGGGCATGTTCTCCACACAGGCTGTAATACAGCCTACATGGAGAACAGGGAAAGTGTGCATGACCAAATAGTCATTGATCACTTCCAAGTGGGAAAACCACTCCTCCCCTGTCCTGCTCCGAGAGCAGAGCAGCACCGCCCACCCTCCTGCCTGCAAAGGAAACATAAAATGATAATAACTCAAAGTTATTACTTTATATTTCCTTTACTTTGCACTGCTTAAAAGCAGCAGGGCAACACTCCTCTGCCATAGTGGGGGAGCCACCACTGGTCCCAGTCATTAATATTAAGGACCATCCTGTATACTGATTCCATTGCCTGCTTGTCATTTAAATATCGCAAGCTGGAATAAAGGGAAAAATATACAGTATAAGAATGTTGACAGAAAAGTAATCCTTCTGTTGTGTCTACTCCACATATCAAGATTCATCCCTGATTTGACTGAAGCTGACTCACCTTGAGGACCAATCCTTTCTTATCATTACCACATAAAAGATGCTAGATTCTAGAAAGACACTGTTTCAATGCTATATTGAAAGCAGAAGCAAGAAGTCTGTTCAATGAGTTCATGGAACTCCAGCCCCTTTAGCAAACAAGTCTACATGTAAAATCACAACTTTCCAGTGGGGTAGCAAGGGGGGGTGGGGCGGTCTATCCTGGGCGGCCAAGTTTTGGGGGCGGAGGCAGCTCCCACCGCCGCTCTTACATGCGTTTGCCACGGGTGGCAGCAAGTGCAGAATTTACCTTCCCCCCCACTCTTCAGCGCGGAAAAGGCAGGGACTGCAACAGGTAGCAGAGTACCTAGCTACGCCGCTGCTTCTTTCAGACTGATCCTGAAAGGACAGTCAGGATTTTAACTTTCATCTGCTTTGGACAAGAAAGAGACATTCTTTTTCAAAACATGCTGGACTTGAAATACCTATGGGCGTCTTTCTTTTGGAATGCTCAATAGCCCTAATAACAAATAGGCTTGGGAGTGGGAGGGGGTGAGGTATTGACTGCATCCAGTAAACACTGATAAAGTGTGGTGTTTTTTTTCTTATATGGCAAATACTTTCTACTCTGGGTTTTCCTCTGGAAAATTAGGCGTTGCATAATGAACACATGGTTTTCGCAGCAAATTCCACATGTATCATAATTTATCACATGCTTTTCCCTGGCACCCTTTGGCAGGATTGACGTTCTCTCGGGTGTTGTTTTATTTATCACAAATGTTTAAATTTCAAACCCTGTACATACATTTATGATTTGCCCCTTACACCCACGTGTAATCTAAGCTTTTATATGTACATTCTAAGAGCCATATATCTGGAGCAGAGATACTTGAGAATTGAAAATAAGGGTTCTTTAACTGGTCCTGACACAGCTGTACCGCTGTGGGGGTGTCTTTTAAAGCATGTTCCTGAGATCCCCAATTTGAGCTGTGAAGATTTTTAGCTGCAGTATTTATGAAAATCCAAGAATATTGTAGAAGGTTTTGAAAAATCTCTATTTGTGAAATAGAAAATAACTACAAAACAGTTGGTCATGATGCTTTTAAGTAACGGGAAAAAATCTCCAAGTAATCTGCTTCTCGTTTTCTTTTTTAAGTAATTGTATATGAATGTTGAAAGAGATCTCTTTAACCAAAATACCATATCAGTGTATTTTTTCACATTTTTAAGGAAAATACAGTCTGATTTTCATTTGATTATTTTTCATATTTAGACCTGTGTTGCTTTGAGCTGCGTTGCTTTTTTCCTGCAAACATTATATGTAAATGCTTGCAAATCCCAAGGGAGTATGTTAATTGGCAATAATAAAACATATTGACAATTACTAAGGTCTGAACTTGCCAAGCTTGTGTCGTGATCATTTTTATTGCCAGTATATGTCATAAAAATAAAGAGTAGAAAATCAAAATGTGACGTTGCTTATATGTGGTGGCTATATGCTTGCAATAAAAATTACATTAAAATAAACCGTAGACAAGAACAGTATGAAGAGAATGTGCACTTCTCAGTAGTCAGACGATATTAGAAAAGGTATAAAAACTAATTGCCTTTTTCATGTACATCACAAGATTATATGTTACTTATTGGCACTAAGAAAGGATAATATCAGCTGTGAATTGTTGTAACCTGAAGACACAGTTTAAACACACAAAAAAGAATGAAAAAATAATAAAGAATGGAAAGAAAAACATTGGTAAAATGAAGCATTGAGCCATCAGTCCTGGCATTAAACTATATTTTGTTTTAGGTGGATGTGCACACGTGATCAACCCAAATCCCAAATGCCAACACTCACAGTGCAAGATAGTGTGCTGACCCAGTAGTTTAGCTTATACGCTTTGGTGATCAGGGGAAAAATGTTTGTTCGTATTGAAAAATTAGATGTTGATGTACACAATGATACATGTGTGCATGAAAATGAAATGAAATTGAATCACTGTTGTCAAAATCACTTGACAAGACCTCTCCATCAAACCCGAGTCAGAAATACGTAGTCAGGCAGGACCCGCAACCAAGGCCTGAGGCTACTGATTGACAGATTACAGGTGGGGTGGCACGTAACCAGGAGGACTAATGCACGAGCAGGAAAACCCCGGATTAGTCCCACACATAGGCAGCAATACCACAGTAATCCGAGGAGATTGGTCCCAATGAAGCGCACTTAGCCGAAGGGGCGCATGTTCTCTAAACACCATAACGTTAGATGCCACATGTCGTTAGGAACACTCAGCCAATCAGGACACAGCATACACAGTGATCACGCTCTCCCCATGCTGCTCATCTAGACATGTTACCCACTGGCCCAGATTGTGTCCACGCAAGGTGGAGATCCACCTGAATTTGTTATCAGGTGGGAATAATTTATGACCCCATGACTAGGCCCATGTTCTGCTTCCTAAAAAGCATTTATGGATTGTTTTATCATGCTCTAATGGAATATAATGGTGCTCAGACCAATTGTACTTTGAGCCAGTCCTCAGACCCTGACTCTCTAACTGCACCCCTGGCTGAAGTGTTTGATTAAACCAACTGTTCCTGTTTTGCCAAGTGCCAAATTCCTCTTGTCTTTGTTTATTCAAGGTATATTCATATTCGAGTAGCATGTTAATGGTAGTTAAAGAGACCAGTGGATGAAGAGGGCAAATCCAGCCCCCTTCTACGTTTGTATATGTATATACATATTATTATTATTATTTGTATGATTACATGAGGCTGAATACAACTAAAGCTGTCTCTAGACAGAAAAGTAGTACAGCTGGTACAGAGTTTGGATGTTTGAAGCATATCATTTTTCAGGTAGAGTATTAAATTCAGGTGTCATCACAACGTGAAGGATAATACAAAATAAAAGTATTTTCAGGGTCAACTTCAATTCATCTTTATTGCATTTGATACAAATTCAATTCTCAGTGTAGTTCTCAGTGTTTGGGTTGTAGAATTTTAAGCTGTGTGATTGGCATGTGGTGAAGAAACAATGAATGCATTAGAATGAGAGTTTCCAATGCTAATAGTGCATTTGTGGTAAAGAGGCGGCTGATTTGAGAGTCCCAATAACGTTGTGAATGAGTCATTGCCAGTAATTGCCTCCATGCATTTCTCAGGATTCCTTATTGTAAAAAGAGTCAATGCGTGCATTTCTTTTTTCAGCAATTGCTTTTTATTGCAATGCGAGAATTAATTTTTTCACCATGCTTTCTTGAGTGATTGTTAAAATGTTTGTTTGATTTAATGCTTGGAAATCTGAGACAAACTATTTTGTGCTGAATATAAATATCTGAACTTTTTAAACATGTTAGCAAAGATGCTACAGAAAACTGAGTAGTATGCATTAGTATTCCACACAATAAACTAGAGTACACCCGTGTAGAACAATACAAGTTATACTGTAAATCTCTTATTTATAATGTGATACAATGGTAAATCTATTGAATGCCTTTTAGAAAGTTACCCTTTTTCCCTGTTCACCCCCATGTTTTTGCTGAATGATACTTGTGGTAACTGACTCTGACTGTGCCCTAGGCTCCGCTAGCAGACCCAGGCCAGTGCTATGTATAGAACACAACACAAGTATAGGGTACACTAAGTATTAGGGTACACTTATAATTGGCCTGACAGACTCTATAAGTCCCTAGTAGGTAATAGTGCAAGGGGGATTAATCTGCCTATATGACCCTGGTAGATAATAGGGCATGGAGGTTTAGAAGCCCAGCAGATTTTATGGACTTTGCATGTGTGCACTACTGAGTGTCTGTCTGTCATTTTAAATGCAGCCTTGCCTTGCATCTGCCATTAAAAGTAAATTCTCACATTTGGCATGTGCTGACCTATAAGTGCCTAGTAAATAATTGGGCAGGGGAATCGAAACTACCTGTAAGACCCTAGGACCTGATAGGTCATGGTAGTTTATAGGCCACCAGCCTTTGTTGCACTTGCATGAGTGCACTGCAGAGTGACTGAGGCCATTTTAAAAGCAGCCCTGTTCTGCAGCACTGATTTTAAATGAAAATTGTGCCCAAACTCAACTTTGGTGGTATGGGCACTTAAAAAGTGATAATCTACCTTATGCTTACATATTAGGAACCCCAATGTCTACCCTAGGTGTCCCAGGGGTGGGGGTCATGTACCTGTAAGTAGAGGCCTTATTAAATATGTTTTATAAACACTGGTGAGGGAAATCCGCTCACTTTACTTTTTTCTCCATTGTAGATAGTTGGCCCATAGGCTAACATTGCAATATTTTGTGGCCGCCTAATTATTGCTGGAAAAGGAATAAGACATAATTCAAGGATATAGCAGAATGGTATTAATAAATCCAAGAGATTGCTGTTGTTGATTTTATCATAACTTGTGCAGAAAAGAAGTTATTATACTTTCTTTTCTGTAAGCCAAAATCAAACCTTCCAGCATTCTCCCCTGATTGGTTAGTGATAACAGGCTTAGCCAGGATGCTCTGATTAGGTGATAGGTGGCTGTCCAGGGGAGAGGCTATCTGCTGTAGAGAGCTCTGTAGCTACACAAGAATGCCAGGGAAAGGGGGAGTGTTCATAAAGGATGAGCTTCAAAAAAGGACCGGACATGCAGGGAATGTCAGGTCTGCCTATGGTAGGCTTAAGGAAAGAATTTGTAGGTGTTAGGGGGAGGAGAGCTATAGGAATGAGCCACACTGAGATTTGGTTTAGTTAGTTCTTGCTCCTCTGCTGAGATTTCAAAACTGGCTCATGCATTATATGCTCCAGTCACAAGCTAAACAGCCATACTGTCGTGAATTTACTCAGGAAAAACCAAACTTAAATTTTCTTCCATATAAACCATGTTTATTCCATGTTCTTCAGTGTTATATATTTGCTGCGATTTCAGCCATCATGGATTTTGGAAGAATGGTGCTTTCTGGGACAAGAATATGCCAAGCTTTGGAGGAAGTGGCCATGTGCCTGGGTGGCACCCTGCATTCCATTGGTCGGGGGTTGCCCCCTCTTGATGCCCAGAAGCTGAGAATGAGTATCTGAAGCTGCAGAGCCTCTCATTTCTGCCGCCTGAAACTACAAGGAAAAGAAAGACTGTCCTACTGGAATCTGAATTTGCACCAATGGCCCTGCACTCTGACTGACTGCATCTGCTGCACACTTTGGTACTACAGCCTGGGGACTGTGCATTGCTTCAAGAAGGATTAAGGAGTGGACTCCCTGCAGCTATAGGTTATCGGAGCCCACCTGCATCATCTCCACCAAGAGGCACGACATGGAGTGCATCCAGTGGACTTTTCAGGATTTGGCAGGTGCATTGTGGGATTTGTGATTCCAACCTTGCAGGGACCATCCAGGAGATTCCAGATCCTTGGGTTTGTGTTTTGGACACTTTTAACCCACAAGGGGATGTTCAGAAAACACCTCCTGAAGTTTGTAGAACCTGTGGGAAAAAGTTACAGACTCGACCAGGAGAGCCAAGCTGGCTTCCTTCAACTGTGACCCAGCCTAGACTGCAGGTTCATCCTGCTGAAAAGCTCTGGTGTTCCAACTTCCAGGATTTGACCGGAACTGGTCAAGCTGGCAAATCCTCTCCGAATATGGTCTGGTGAGGAGCATCTGGGGGGGTCGGAAGAAAAAGCTCCATAAAAGTTTCTAAGTGCGAAGCTAAAATTTTGATCGGGCCTTCCACTTAGTGTATCTGGTCAGGGCTCCATCTCGGTCAGCCTGAAACTTTGACTTTGTCCCGGTCAAGCGTGACTAGATATCCCAGAGTGGTGCTATAGGCTTTTAAGCACTATAAAGTGGTAATTCTTTAGAAATTCATATCTGCAACTTCCTATATTGGAGTGTTAGTTTCTATATGTTCATAAAAATATTTACTATTTTTATTAATTGGTGTGGGATTTTTATTGTTTGTTGTGTCTTACTTATTTAATGTATTGTTGTTTTTAAATGCTTTACTTACGCTTTACTTACCTGTCTCCTAAGTTAGGCCTGACTGCTTGGTTACAACTCCCAAGGGATGAGCAAGGGACTGATTTATTGAGACCTTTACTGGACCCTAAACCATGTTAGTGGACTTATTACTGGTGGTAGGTGCATACTTACCAAAACCAATAACCCACTTTCCAACATCCACTTCAAAATTAATACTTTTTGCATTTTGAATTCTCATTTTTTTATTCTTTGTTCACTCCAATACATTACGCGTTAGTTTCTTTTGCTGCTTCGTTTTTTAGGTTTCTTACCATTTTATTTGTAATTTGATAATAGTATATACAGTCACCCCCAGTTTTTCAATTTTTGGGGGCTCTCCTGCTGGTAATCTGTCATGGTGGCTGCTTCCTCTGGGTCTGTACTATGCTCTTGAGGCCCTCCTCCAGGCACCTCTAACTCAGTGTGCTATAATAGTGCTGAGGATTAGAGTGGCCAGGCGTCCGGAAGGGTGTGGGAAGGGAGCAGCGGGGAAGGAGATCTGTAAGAAAAATGGTTAATACACACAAATAACACAACATCAATAAGAGAAGCGTTGCACTATGGAGCTACAGCTCTTCAGCGTCTTGGAAGGAATTACTCATGAGATTCCTATCATATCTCAGGACACAGTTAACAGCACTGTGAATCTTTAATACCAATCATGAGTATTTTTTTCCATAAAGCACACTTAACTAGTTAACTCACTATCGGGTGCTCATTTCACTCAGTATACTTTATCACGATCCAGTGATAAGACACCAAACATAACCCAAACACCAATGAAGCTCCTAACCACAACCCTCTCATTAAAATACAGGAAATGCCACACATCAATTAAATGTCTAATCATGATCCTGTGATTAAATGCCACGAGTAGGCCTCAAGCCTGACACTTCAGAGAATGGGAATTTGCTTCGCACTCTCAACTCCAAATATGCGAGGGTCACCTTTTCAATATTTTAAAGGGCTTTCTGGACAGAGCACAGCCTGATATGTAAGCACGCCAGTGGAGAGCTCGTAAGAATGTCAGCGTGACTGTGCCAAAGTCCGGGAGCTGGCATGCAAGCGCTTCAGCAGAGACTTCCTGAATAGCAGTAACAACGTGCGTCAGAAAGCGGAGACAGCTTGTCTCGGCAAGCGGTGTCGGTGTGCCTCTGCAACAATGCAGGAGCCGGCAGAGGCTTACTTGAAAAGGCGCTGCCATTCCAGAAGACTCCCAGAGGGGGAATCAGGCTCCAGCAGAGGACCAGAGAAACAGAGCTCCAGCTCAAAACAAGACCAAGGAATAGCGAGCAACTCCCATAGGGAGGGTCAACGTTTATGGGCTAAGCCACACGCAAGATGGCCGCCCTCCAAGGCATCTGGGAATTAAAGTCCACAGTGGTTGTGCACTACAAAGGAAAGAAAGCACACAACAATTGTCTATGGTACTGTGATGAACAACACCAACATAGTATAAACAGTAAATCTATTTAAAGCATCTTAGCAGGACATTGTAACCACCATCAAGCAGTACAGGAAAAATGTGTTTTGACACATCGAATCGTACGGGCACGACTAGTACCACGGATCCAAGGGACTACCCACAGAGGCTTGTGCAAGCACTGTGGTACAAGTGGGGCTGGCCCTAAAACGCGTGCCACTACAAGTCTGATATAACCTAGAACTTAAACACTTCATCACTTCTGTACGGTATAAGTGCTCTGACCCTAAATATGTTAAAATTATCTTAAAATCTGATTTGCACATTTAACTATCTCTCGTGGCCATAGTATATGGAGCAATAATACATGGAAAGTTAAATTACACTTGCGTACTACAGCACCTATTGTGCCATCCACTACACTGGCAGTGAAAACATGGCATAAGGTTTACCCTTTGTAGCCTCACTACATCAAATTCATCCTTGCTGCACAGATCTGTCAAAATCAGCTTGTAAACCGGTACAAAACTTGCGTTTAAATATGAAATAAGTCCCCCCTAAGTGTGTATTCCTGCCCACAAAGTAGGGTGAATAATATTTAAGATTAGAACTTGTGAGACATTAGAAATGGCATGTTCTGTCAGTGACTGGGCCCAAAACAACATTGTCACTGGTCAGGCTGTAGCTGGCACATAGGAAAACTCTAAGTATAGATTGCATACTTTAATCTATACATGTTTACATGTTACCACCTATTGACTGAATGTAATAAAAATCAAATCCAATGGTAAAAGCGGACTTTTATTTAATATATGGAAACTGTAACTGTAAAAAAGTTATCCTTACCTTGCCTGATGCCCCTGGAGTCTAACTTGCATTAGCTCGCCAGGCTACCCATCATTCTGTGTTACACCATAGAATGCAGTAGTTATATTTCCTACGGTGCCTGAGAAGCGCTCTGTTGGTGATAGTTCTTCCAGGGTGGCTCCTCCGCAATGGCAGAGGAGCATCACTCCACTGGCTCAGAGCCAGCACCTGAAACATAAATTGATATTTTATCATTGTTTTATTTTTCAGCTGCTGGCTCAGCCACTGTGTGTAAGGAGGGGCAGGGCCGAGGCCATGGGAGGGAGGGAGGGAGGAGGAGGACTGGTTGGTGCACTTCTAAGTGTGCATGTGTGTTTGGCCAGCTGTCTTAGGCTGGCCAAACACACATGCGCAATTAGGTGTATCCAATTCAGCTGTATTGCACAGCTGGGTAGGAGAAACAGCACAGACAACCTGTGCCTGATTGGAGCATCAAACCAGCCTGATAAGGCCAATCCCTGTGCTGCTCTCATAGGATGAGAGCAGTGCAGGGATTGCACAGGGAGTCTGTTATGCTGTCCCAGTGCCTGCTTGGACCAGAGAGCACAGGAAGACCGAGGCATGAGGTGGCTGTCAGCTTAAGGTAAGTCTTCTTTTAAAACAAAATTATTATAAAACTTCTCCCTTACAGGAGGCTGTAACTGCCCTTTTGAGAAGACTGATGGATAGTAACTCCAAATAAACCATTGTCAATGAAAGGAAAGTAAAACTGGATGAGGCCAAAAAGCAAGCCTGCTTCAGTCATACAATATTTAAAAATATGGACACTGTGTGCCCAGCCAAGCTTGTTGCGTAAGCACTTTCTGCATTTGATCATAGTCTGCATGAGTAGTGAAACCTATCTTTTGCACTAGGTTGTAGTCTTTGTGTGAATAGGTAGTAAATCAGGCAGTGGAAGTCTAATAACCCCTAGAACTAGGCAAGGATGAGAAGCACGAGAACAGGGACATTTAACAGCCCGTGGAGGCTACTGGATTAAACAGTCCTTGAGAGGCAGAGGGACTGAGTCTGTGCTGTGTAAAGTCCAATTCCCGTGCTTTCAGTATTCGTTTTTTAATCTACACTTTGTTTTTTTATTTTGTATTTAACATAGAATACCTAGGCCTGCCACAGTGAAAATAGCTTTTCAGGCCTTGTCACTTTAGGGGCATAGTAATATTAATTTTTACGTTTAAAATACCATGCACCCTGCTACAAGGTCTACATAGGAGTGATTTATGAACATTTAAAAGGAAGGTCTATACCCCTCCTGTAGCCATTTGTGCACTGCTAGTTTAGTGAATAGCATAGTAGGTGCTGCAGTCCATAAGTGCCATTTAACTTCCAGGCCCTGGGAGCACTTTCTGCACCACATACTAGGGAAGTGCATGCAAGTTAAATGTGCCAGTTAGGAATACGCCAATTTAACAATGTTTGTATGGCGAACAGAACCAGGCACCTTACTCCTAGGCAGCAGGGGTAAAGTGCCCAATCTCTTATTATTCTGTGTTTCGAGGCTTATACCTGAGATCAATTGAATATTTCATAAATGTGAGTAGGATCTAACTTTCCAAATCCATTGTGTTTGAATGTAGTCCTGATAGAGGCCGATATCAGTGTTTCACTGTCTGCACGAGTCGCTGAATGCTGTTGGACTGTGTGTGCATGAATGCCTCTAGACCCAGGACCTGCTGACCTTCAGGAGACTCCTGACTGTACGAGCAGTAGTATCCCCCCCCCCCAGCGCCTTGAGACCCTCACGGGTGAGTTGTGCGCTCTACAAATGTACTGATTGATAGATGTGTTGCTGTGCTTGCATATGTCAATCTACGTATTCCTATAGCCCGCTATGTGATGTGTCTCTATGCCCATGAACCATGCAAACACCTGGCCTACAGTGAATGCTGCATCGAATGTGCTCTAAAGTGGAATCGTATTTATCCGTGAACTCTGTCTCTCTTTGAATGAAACCTTTTTTCTGTTGATGAACCATGTTGCCTGCTGATATCTATTTCGTTGCCCATGACCCTCGCAGCTACTACAATCTAGTCTCTATTGGAATCTGTATACTTAGAGTTAGATTGTTAAACTCTAGGTACATGCCGCACACACAGCGTATAATGGAAAGGATCTTGGGGCATATTTACATGGGCTTTATCTCCGCACAAAGCCAAAAAAGCGGAGATAAAACCAGCGCCCTATTTACAAGTGGGTGCTAACATGCATAATCGCATGTTAGCACCCTTTTTCC
This sequence comes from Triturus cristatus, assembly GCF_964204655.1. NCBI lineage: Eukaryota > Metazoa > Chordata > Amphibia > Caudata > Salamandridae > Triturus > Triturus cristatus. The sequence continues at coordinate 947,310,758 of NC_140582.1, forward strand.
CAACACCTCACTTTGCATCTCCAATGAGATGCAAAGTGGGCGTTACTGGGCATACCCAAGATGGACTACCTTGCAAATATCGCTGATGTTTACACCGCGATATTTACAACGCAGCCCACATGATTTTAGCACACATTAGATTTTGGCGAAAACGGCTGTTTTTGCCAAAACATAACGTCTGCTAAAATTCTGATTTAGCCATCCCTAACATAGGGGCTGGATTATGCTGATACGACCCTGTGGGTCGTATCAGCAAGGTTATACAGCGATGTTCCCTGCAAAAGGGCGATAACCTCGCTATCTCTGGAATTTTTATCGCCCTGGAGTAACGCGTTGTCAATAACGTGCTACAAGGGCGATAAATACCAGAGATAGCCTGCGATAATATAATTATCGCTTAGCACGGCCAGCAATAATTATCACTGGCCGTTGTTAATATGCCCCATTGGTCGTTAACATCATTGAATACTTCAGGAACTGACAGCTAAGATGTCTCTGAGGAGGGCCACTGGCCATTGTACCAATAAAGAATGTTTAGATAGTTTCCATGATGCTTCATCCGTCGCACTTTAAACCGCTCGCAAAAGGAGCATGCATAGCTTAGATGAAAAACATTGCTGAATGTTTGTTTAACATTAAGATGTAAAACATGTAGCGTCCATAATCCTGAGTGGAGGTGTCGGACTCTGTCTTTGATAATGGATCTATTACCTGCCCTTCATTTTTCACTAAATGACATGCAAATAGGGACCAGTGCAAAGAAAAATGCGTGCTTCCAGCTTATATGTCTTGCTGATAGGTCCCATTAGGACAGAATAATGGAATTCATGCAAAGCTTCTACATTGAATACTTCAAGTAGACAGCTGTGCGCGCATCCCTTCTGCTAGAAAACTAAGTGGCTTCACTTTAATTTAAACAAGCATTGGCAAACCCAATAGATCTCACCTTTGTAATCTATTGGCATTCGTCAATTGCTTTGGGCAGTGCTGTATAGCATCAGGATGCTGTACAGCACTGTCAACATAAAAGAAGCTGTGTTCTGGTGGTATCATCATTCCACTGACACATGTATGCATCAGAACACGTGCATGCGAGTGTCATTTTCTTACAATTTTATTTACTGATCCATGATGACACACGCCACTTGGATCAGTAAATAAAAACATAAACCGCCAATTAAAAAAAAATCAAAGGCCCGTGGATGTTGGAGGTGGTAACGAAGGAGTGGGTAGGGAGGATCACATTGGAAAGAACACTATAAAAGCACACTAACAAGAGAGAGCAACACTTAGTGCGGAGTGAGGGAATAGGTGCACACAGACGAGAGAGAGCAACACGGAGGGGAAGAGAAGCGCACAACCGAGATAGCAGTAAAAACGTGCTTATGAAGTTCATAAGCAAAATGAAACATGAGCGCAGTACAGATAGGTAGAAAAGCAGACAGATGAGAGAGCAGCATGAAATGGGAGAGAAGCACATGTTAGGGACAGTTGGAAAACACATTCACTCTTGTGCCATGCCTAAGCAAAAAGAAAAAGTAGTTCTCTAAACATGAGCAGGGGAAGGGCACAAGTAAAGAGGATATGATCCAGGAGAGGGACAAACATAAAATGAACTAGGCAAGTCATTGAACAAGAAGCAAGCAAATGATGGCGATGTTAATGTCAACCAGTGGTAAGCAATGGCCAGGCCCACTGAATGATTTTGGTAAGCTGACAATAGGCTAAACCTAAAATGGAGCAGGTCTATTTGGTGATATGCTTGTTGTGCTGTTGCCATTCTGTCAATACATTTTTTTGTAGTGTACAAACTGTCATCACAGTTTGATGAAGTAAAACATTCATAAATAACATTTTGTTCGAATGCAGCAGATTTATACACAATCATTTAGCAGCAGGGTACATTCATAAAACAGATCTCAAATATTATTTTAGAATGTATTTCCTGTAAAGCTACAACTCAAAGTGGGGTTTTGTTACTGCCTTGTTTGGTGTTAGTTGCCTATTCTAAACTCTGAGTCCTCTCCAGTTTGACCATAAGACTTAAACATTTGACCAAACAACGGGTTTTATAGTAAAGCTTTTAAAGAATTCCCACACCTAAGGAGCGGGTTACTGTTAAGGCAACACTTCACAGTTCTTTTTTAGTTCGAGCCTGGTTAGCGCATGCGCTGCTCTGCGAGGCATGCTGTATTGAGGTAGGGTCTTGAATCTCCTCCCACTCTCCCCCCACATTTTTCATTGGCGTGTGTCAATGGTATGGTAACACCCCCTTGTTGAGTGTTGTTGCTCGGTAGGCTTTAATTACAGCCTCCAAGCACTATTTTCTCAAATAGCTTTGTCCTGCCTGCTTTTGCAGGCAGGACACACTCTCTTCTAATGCATTTGAATTTTTTTATAGCATGCATTTTTAATGCAATAGGTCTCGCATTTGCAAGAGTTTTGGCTATTGCCATTGTAAATGTATTTATCTATTTTAAAAACAACACATAAATAAAAGGCATTGTCATTTACAATGCCAATAGCTCTAACTCTCATAAATGCAAGACCTATTGCATTGCAAATGCTTGTTTATCAGTGACATGCTTGGGTGCAGTGATAAGCCCTGGACGATTGGATTGGAGAACCTCTATTCAGCTCTCACGCACACACCAGCGACGTCCCGCGCAGCACTTCTAGTCTATATAAGGGGAGTTATGTGCAAAATAAATGATGTAATACAATAAAAAAAAAAATACAAATACAGTTTCCTCATGGTAGTCCTTCAGAACTAGCCCTGTAGTTGTCATTAGTAGTCAGGCATGTTGGGGAGCGACCACCACCAGGTGTTTCAGCCCTTGCCACAATTCATTTATTTATTTTTCAGAGGTCCAAGGCACAGTAATTGGTTCAGTAGAGATTGATGTAATAATATAAACCAATTGGAGCAAAAATCTGACTGACTGTTGTCCGGCATTTCATTTAAGGACCAGAGTTTTACTGGTATTGACACCAGAAGTCTAAGTCTAACAACACTGGAAAATGTTTCCTCATCAACTAATCCCAGCCAGACTAAAGGGTCTAATCATAATACTAAGTAGTACATCCTTTTGGAGCTTATTTAAGTATGCACTTGGCCTCTACACACCACGTAAGGTCATACCATTCCACACGTTTTGACTGATCTACATCATTTGGTTATTGATGTGTGGGGATAGACACTTGATCTTTTGAGAACAACCTACCAGGAATGACAACTGAAATGAAATTTCTTGCATTTTGGGATCCCTCATACTGTTCTCCTGTCATTCCTGAATGCACTATTATCTAGAGCATCTAGCCAGAGTCTTCGATTAGTTATTTAAGTCTGTCTGATCCATCTAACACTGCTAGGCATCAGAATTCCTGAACATAAACTTGGATGTGTTTCGGTTTGTGCGTTTATTTTTCAGTGTGTTCGTATGGGTGTTGGGATCTTTGCCTGTTTAGGTATTTGGCAGTAGACGTGTGCACGGATGTTTGTGCATATTTTTCTACGTGTATCTGTGTATGTTTGAATGAGAGTTTTGTGTATGAGAATGTTGTAGATTGGTGTGCATGTTTATGTCAGTGCTGATTCATGTGTATATTTATATGTGGTTTGTGTTCATTTGCATGTTCTATTAAAATCACTTTGCCTCATTCTTGGAGCTTATTAATAGACCATGTTTCCATGTTAGTGCCCTTTGACGGTAGTAGTGAAGCTCTGTTGCTAAATATTTTACAGTTCAAATGAATATTGGCAATGGAGTAATCTTTCTGGGTCTTAGTACCCAGCATCTGCAATAATCTGCCCCTGGACCACCACAATATGTACTATAATAATAACTTTGCAGCTTTTAAATGTGCTGTGTTTCTTTGTGCTCATTTGTAACTATTCTTCTCCTGTGCTTTGGGTAGGCTGGCTCTGGTCTCTTCCCAGTTGTCCAGCCTCCTGTCTCTTTATGATGCTCTTTTTTCAATTTTCAATTTTTTCAAATTATTTTTGTCAGACCTGTCAGCCGTAGATTGAACTTCCCCCTAACCTTTTGCCTGCCTCCTCCATTTTTACTGATCTCGTTTTCGTTGGCATTAGGACTCTGTGCACGTTGCCACTGTTAACCAGTGCTAAAGTTCATGTGCTTACTCCTTGAACATGGCAATATTGGCTTATCCAGATTCATTTACTTATAAATCCCTAGTGAAGTGTCCCTAGGGCCTGTAAATTAAATGCTACTAGTGGGCCTGCAACACTGATTGTGCCATCCACCTAAGTAGTCCTTTACACATGCCTCAGGCCTACCATTGCAGAGCCTGTGGGTGCAGTTTTAAACTACCATTTTGACCAGGCAAATGTTGGACAGGTGTTTTTAAGATTTACGTGTCCTGGTAGTGAAAATCCCATACATTTGTTTTTCACTACTGTAATGCCCATCTCTCCCATAGGGTAACATTGGAGTTGCCTTATTACGTTTTATAAGTGTAATGTCCAAATGGAAAGAGATAACTGGTTCATTTTAGGTATCTCTGGAATCAAAAATTAAAATCCTATTTTTTGGTGATGTCGGATTTTAAATTGCAATCCTGAAAATGCCACTTTTAGAAAGTTGGCATTTTCTTGCCTAAGCCATTTCGATCCTACAGCAGCCTGTCTCCAGTAACATGACTGGGTGTAGTTGGCAGTTGGAATTTGTGTATACCTTCTAGACAGCCACACAAAATAGGAGCTCATGTGTGACAGAACGGGGTATCACTGGCAGGATGGAAGGGAGGAACTGAACAGTGCCTCACACCTGAATAAGCTGTGCCCTGTCCCCACGCAAAGGGCCAAATGACCCTGCATTGTCACTCCAGCCAGCTTGAAGCCACGGCAGGGGAGGCAGGAATATCCTTGCACCTCAAAGCCACTTTCTAGTAGCTTCTCCCACCTTTGAGAGACAGGGCACCAGGGTATAAAAGATGGACCTCAGACACCACCACTTCAGCACACTCCTGGATCTGCAGATACTCTGCCATGAAGGACACCTGTGCTGCTGAAAGACTGCCACTCTGCTGGACTCCTGCTTTGCTGTACTCCTGGTTTGATGTGCTGACCTACTGCTTGCTGCCCTCCTGCCTGGGTGAAAAGGATTGGACCTGTATCTCTTGAACCTAGAACCCAGAGTGACTCCAATGGCTAGTTGACTTGCCTCCTGATCTGAAGCCTCAGGGACATAACAGGCTTCAAACAACCTTGCATCTGCACATGGACTCTTACATGCTTGATTGCATTGTGACTATTAAGGACTCAAGATCCTAAAGATTTCCTTGTTTGTGGCATCAGATAAACCCAGATTAAATCGGAATTACAAAGATGAAAACAAACACACACACCATGTCATACCTACACATAGGAGGACCAGCCATTGACCACAATGTAGTGTGTAATTACTATTCTGAATCCTCCAGGTGCATGTTGATAGTGAGGTAGGTTATACAGTGGACCAAAGCAAATACAGCTGTAGTTTTATTTGTTTGATACACTAGCTCAAAAGTACCTAAACCCATTGCAGGTATGGATCACATTCAGATCTGTTCCTCACAGAGATGGGGAGATCTGATTTTGTTAGAGTTTACCAACACTTTGAGGACCTTTCCAATTGTCATTATGGGGGTTAATCACATATATACACACAAACACACACACACACACACACACCTTTCCCTCTCAGGCTACATGTTGTCGGAGAAAGGTCTGATTTCTGGGAAGAAGGCAAAGCTGCTGGAAAGTCTGTTGCCTGGAGAACTTTTTACTGGGCATGAGAATTAATGCTGCGTCAGAACCTTTTGTGACCTACACCATGGTGCAGTTAAAGGATATATTTATAGATAACAATATAGAAAGGGAACCTAAAGCATTTTGATTACTGAAGATTAGGATTAAGGTAGCAAATCTATTTCACAATGATTGCTGCTGTGAATATGCTTCCACTCATATCACCTATCTTTAAATGGTGGTTGATATAATGAAATAAAACCATTAGGGGTGCCTGACAGGTGTTTGACATTGTGCATGGCCATGTCGCAATAATCAGAAATCATTTTAAAATGGCTGCCCACCTATAGAAAGGCAGGTGGAAAAGGTTTTAAAAAAGAAAGAGGACTGGGGGCACTAGATAACACTGAGTTGGGGGAAAGTGGGGGAAAGTTGGAAAGAGAGAGCGATAGGAAGTAGGAAAAGAGTGCGGGGGAGAATATTATCGATGCCGGACACTGCATGGAAAAGAAGGATATTGTGGTATCTTCTTTCAATATTTTGCCTTGGAATGTTTTTATAGCTGCTTACTTTTCCATTAACCATCATCAAACCCTCTTTTCTGGTGCCAAGTTCAGATTTGCCCACCTCACCCTTCTGTGAGTTTTTCATCTCAGCACATACTCAAACCAGCACAGCACTTTCTCGATCTTCATTCAGAACTTAACATACGCCCAAAATGTAGGTGATCAGCTTATCTGACTTTTTCTATCTACAGTTGTGGAAAAACACTTGTCTCAGTGCATTTATTATAGGGTGCTTCCACCTTCCTGTGACTTCACCATTTGGACTCTTCGCTTGACAACCACAGGTTCTCTATTTTTCCTATTTCCTGGATCTAACTAACTCTGCTCCTCTTCTCTCCATTTAAGGACTAAGGGCCAGATGTTCGACGCCCAAAATAGCGCCTCGCAAATTGCGAGTCTTTTGCGACTCGCAATTTGCGAGGCACTATTTTGGATGTTGTGAGAAAGTGCCATCTTTCTTGCATGGTATGCCCCCACTTTTTGCTAAATTGCTGAATGTACTTTGATTAAGTGTACCCTGGACTCCTACCAATCAGGTGCCCAGGGCCTATGTTCCTTCCTTAAAACACACCAACTCCGAATTGGCAAACCCTAGCCACATGTCAGCCCCTGGTAAATGGTACCCTAGGTACCCAGGGCCTTGTGGCCAGGGAAGGCCTCTAGGGGCTGCAGCACTCGTTGTGCCACCCTTAGAGGCCCTGTACCCTTACACACACACACTGCCTTTGCAGGCTGAGTGTCTAGGTGCAGGACAAAACAAAGAGTCGACATGGCACACATCTCTGTGTGCCATGCCCATCACCTACACTGCCAAGGCATATATCAGTCACCCCTCTAGCTGGGTGCCTTACGCCTATGGTGTGGGCACAGGAGCAGGAGCCCTGTGCCCCTACAGTACCCGGGTCCATTCCTGGGCACTGTAAGTGCAGTGCTGCCATTTAAGAGTACATGGGGCTGAGAGCTCGTCAAACACGAGCTCCACAGCACCATAATGGCAACACTGAAGACTGGGAAGTTTGGTAGCAAACTTCTCAGCACATTAAACCCACACTGATGCCAGTGTGGGATTTAATGTACTAAGCACCCCAGAGGGCATCTTAGAGATGCCCCCTTACAACTAACCTACAATCCACGTCTGCTCTGAGGCTGCCCAGGCTGCCACACAGCAGACACGTTGCTGGACCCCTGGGTGGGAGAGCCCCTGCTCTCCCGGGCCTGCAACAATGCACATCCTGGGTGAGGTGATAATTCTCCTCCCCCAGGATGAGCAAAGGGAAGCTTCAAAGGCATGCTGCCTCTTGGAGTTTCCCCAGGCCACTGCAACCCCCCACTCTGGCGGGAAGCTTGGCCGGAAACCCCATACAAGGACAGGGGATGTGCCAGCCTGCCCACCCCACCCCTCAGGTGGGGGAGGCGAGGTGAAGCACATCTCCGGGCTCTCGCCATCTTGAAGATGGGGGGCCCTACCCTATCAGGATTAGGCTACTGCCCCCCTCCCACAGGAGAGAGGCAGGATAGGGGGTGTACCCACCCCAGGACAAGGACCCATTGGTCCCTGGCCTTCACCTACCTGTAACGCCCCTTAATCTAGTATTTAGGGGCACCCTGAACCTCCCTTCCCCAGATTCCAGATTCGAAAAACTACAAGAAGAGCAAGAAGAACAAAGACCTGCCCTGCAGCTGCTAAAAAGGGAAGAAGACACCAACTGCTTTGGCCCCAGCCCTACCGGCCTGTCGACTCCCGGACCTGCACCAGCGCGGCATCTCTCGTGGCCAGCAACCTCACCAAACCCCGGAGGACCTGGCTACCTTTTGGCTCTAAGCCCCTGGGACTCCCATGAGTAGAGGCTCTACTCAGAAACCTATTTTTAACCCCTGTCAGCAGCCCGGAACCGCGGACCCAACACACTCTGCACCAGCCAAGCCTGGCCAGTGCCGGAGTGGACAAAGACCCTGAGGACGACCCCACGGCGACTGTGACCCCAAGTCCGGCACCCAAGGACCCCCCTCGACATTCCGGAAGAAGCCTGCAGCCTCAGAACAGAGTGCCACCCCAACCGCGATCAACCAGAGGGTGAGATTTCAGACATCAAAAGGCACCCCTGCACCCGGCGCCCTGCGCCCAATCCCGGGGTACCCACCTAACCTACAACTACCCAACTTACCTCTCGAAGTGGTGGTGGCACCTGAAGCATCCTCGTCCCCGAGCTTGCAGCCTTTTTCCAAACCGGAACATTCCCATTGATTTCCATTGAGCGCCCGACGGCTCAAAAGCACCCTGCACCCAGCCGCCCGAGTGGCCCTGGCAGTGCAATCTCTACACTAGCCTACTTCCCCACTTGCCCTGAGTGAGTGACCAGGAGCCCAGCTCCCACAGCCGCGTGGCCTGCTAGTCAGCAGCCACCAAACCAGGCCCCCCTATTCCTCATAGGCTAACATTGGGCCTAACTCTCTCTGCACCCGGCCGTCCCGAGACCGCTGAGGGTGAACTGACTGTACCTACCTGACACTGGGAGACCCCTGAGTCTAGGCCCAGAACTTCAACTCTGCCAGTCGAGAACTTACCCTTAAACCGCGATCTTCATTTTCCTCATAGGGTAACATTGGCTGGCTTTTTCTTGGAAATTCTTCTAAGTGTGAACTTTTCAAAACTCAAAATATTCACCAAAAATCAGCCGAGTACCAAAAACGAATTTACTCACCTGCTCTTAGGTGACCTCCCAGTGCTGGATCTTGGTGCCCAGCACTGACTCTGAAAAGTACCCACAACTACACTTACCTTTAACTCCTTTTTCTTCCATAGGAAACCATTGACTGCTTTTCTGTGAAATTTCTTCTAAGTGTTGATTTCTGCAATCTTGAAAAATTCTTTTAAAATCGTACAACTTCTGCAAACGAAATTACTTACCTGTTTCTGATAAAGACCCCAGTGCTGAGTCTAGGTACTCAGACCTGGATTACAAAAGTAACGATAAAGTACTCTACCTGCAACTTGAATTTCTTGCCATAGAGATCCATTGAATGTTTTCTTTGAAATATTTTCTAAGTGTCAACTTTTGAAATAGCTAAATATTATTTAAAAACCAGGACAGTAATTAAATCGACTTTCACCACTTGATAATGAATATTGTCCCAGGGCTGGATCTAGGAGCCAGACCTGGAATTCCAAAAGTAATCTGAAAAGTAACTTATTACAAATAACCTGAATTTACCATTGAGCTCAATGCATTGTTATGTTTAGGAAATAGGATTGTGTATTGCAACGAACTATGACTGTTTACAAAAATCCATTGCTTATTGCAAAAGTATTTATATTCAACCTCTCATTCTGAAAAGTATATTTTTATTCCCTTTGTGGTTCTAAAAATAAAACAAGCATATATTTTATATATATAAACCATTGGCCTAGAGTTCAGTTATTGAGTGTGTGAGACCATTTGCTGACTGAGTGTGCACAACAAATGCTTTACACTGTCCTCTGGTACTGCCTTATTGCTCGACCAAGCTACCACTTTAGAGAGTAAGGTCATACCTAACTTTAACCTCTATCAGCCCCTGGGGGACTGTGGGCTCTGTACACCCTGTACCTATTAGGGAACAGTATATACAGAGCCACTTTCTCACATTGGTGGATCAGTGGTGGGATACAAACTTGCATTTGTTGGACTACTTGGTTACCATCTGATCACACGACAGAACTCTTAAAAATTGCCTTTAGAAATTCTGATTGGTCATTCCAAAATTACTAAAAGTCTTGCTAGGGCCTTGCTTAAGTCCCATTAGAATTTAGAACAATAAAAGTCACTATAGTCAGGGTAGAGGGTTAGAACTGTCAGGTTAGAATGTCTCAAACAAACCCAGCTATTAGTAATAATAATAATAACATGGACCTGGTGGAGGAGCTCGACCTCACACCTTACTTACACTTGTCTTTCAAGGAATTGAGGTCCTTATGTAAACTTAAAAAATTACAAATGGGTCTGCATCCAACCAAACTAGGGCTCCAGGAGCTCTTGGCTGAGTATGCTAAGGACCACCCATCTGAACATGGTGATGGCCAGTCAGATGAGGAAAGGGAAGCAGAAGAGGTTGACAACAACCCCCCTGGGCTACTCCCTAGGGAGGAGAGGGCACCCATACCCTCCCTCTCAAGAATTAGCATCTGGGAACCTAGAGACTACACAGGTGGCTCTGGTCCCAGAGAGACCACTGGGGGACCCCCCCGTGAAGAGGACAGCCTTGTGAGGCTGGCCAAGAGATTAGAGCTAGAGTCCAGGCTCCTGGCTCTAGAAAAAGAAAGGAGAGAGATGGGTTTAGCACCCATCAATGGTGGCAGCAATAACAAAAATAAGGATAGGGAGGAAACTTCTGACCTTAAAATCCCAAAAGGGATTGTCCCTAAATTTGAGAAAGGTGATGATATCACCAAATGGTTCACAGCCTTTGAGAGGGCTTGTGATATCAGAAAAGTGAAGAAACCTCTCTGGGGGCACTCCTGTGGGAACTGTTCTCTGGTAACTGCAGAGACAGGCTTCTGACCCTTTCTGGGCCAGAAGCAGGATCCTATGACCTCATGAAGAAAGCTCTGATTGAGGGATTTGGATTCACTACTGAGGAGTATAGAATTAGATTCAGGGGGGCTCACAAAACCCCGACCCAGTCCTGGATTGATTTTGTAGATTTCTCAGTGAAGACACTGGATGGTTGGTTAGCTGGACATGGTGTGCAGGATTTTACTGGATTGTACAATTTATTCATGAAGGAACATATTTTGAGTAACTGCACAAATGAAAAGTTGCATCAGCATTTGGTAGACCTAGGTCTAATTTCTCCCCAAGAATTGGGAAAGAAGGCAGACCACTGGGTCAAGACTAGGGTGACCAAGACAACCACTGGGGGTGACCAAAAAAAAGTGGTCACAAAACCTCCCCAGGGGAAAGGTGGTGAGAATCCCCAAGATAAAAAGTCTGAGTCTTCCAAAGGGCCCCAAAAACCTGTTCAGGTGGGTGGGACCCAAACTACTCCCTATGTGCCCCAACCATATAGGGGGAAGAACTTTGATCCCTTAAAGGCCTGGTGTAATACCTGTAAAAAGCAGGGACACCTAACTGTAGCTTGCCCCCAAAACAAAGCCCCTAAGGCACCCAGTACAGCTACTCCTGGGGCAGCAAGCATACAAATGGGATCAGAGGTGTACCCTGAGCAAATCTGGGAACACACTGAAGCAAGTTTAGTCTCCTTGGGAGAAGTGGAGTTTGCCACTGTAGCTGTGTGGCCCCCCAACTTAAAGAAATACTTACAGTACCCCTGGGTGAATGGAACTAGGGTAGAAGCTCTGAGGGATACAGGTGCCAGTGTCACTATGGTGAAAGACACACTGGTTTCCCCTGAGCAATACTTGATTGGGAAGTCTTACCCAGTCACCAACGCTGACAGTGTCACCACTAGTCATCCCATGGCCATGGTAACATTAGGCTGGGGGGGGGGGGGGTTACAGGCCTGAAACAGGTAGTGGTCTCTCCAAAGTTGCCAGCTGCCTGTCTGCTTGGAAATGATCTGGAAACCTCAGCCTGGGCTGAGGTTGAACTGAAGGCCCATGCAGCCATGCTGGGCATCCCTGAATTGGTGTGTGTGCAAACCAGAGCACAGAGCAAGAGGAAGGGTAAAAAAGTAGGTCTGGAGTCTGGAATAATGGCCCAGCCAACCAAGAGAAAAGGAAAGAAGACTGGGGAACCAGCTTATACACAGCAAACCATTCAGGACCCCTCTCCCCAGGGAGAGGAGTTGGATACCCCTGAGGGAACTGAGTCCATGGAGCTTGACCCTTACCAGGTTGAACTCTTGGGCCCAGGGGGACCCTCTAGGGAAGAGCTGTGCCAGGGTCAGCGAGACTGTCCCACTCTTGAAAGCCTGAGGCAGCAAGCTGTTTCAGAAGCCAGGGGAGATGTCAGTGGTACCCACAGAGCTTATTGGGAAGAGGGATTACTGTATGCTGAGGCAAGAAACCCCACTCCTGGAGCCACCAGGAGGGTGGTAGTGCCACAGAAGTACAGGGAGTTCCTCCTCACTTTGGCTCATGACATCCCCCTAGCTGGACATCTGGGGCAATCCAAAACTTGGGAAAGGCTAGTGAGTCACTTCTACTGGCCCCAGATGCACCAAAAGGTGAAGGAGTTTGTCAGCTCCTGTGTCACCTGTCAGGCCAGTGGCAAGACAGGTGGCCACCCAAAGGCCCCCCTCATTCCACTACCAGTGGTGGGGGTCCCCTTTGAAAGGGTAGGAGTGGACATTGTGGGTCTACTTGAGCCACCCACAGCCTCAGGGAACAAGTTTATTCTAGTGGTAGTGGATCATGCCACTAGGTACCCTGAAGCAATTCCCCTTAGGACTACTACAGCTCCTGCAGTAGCCAAGGCCCCCCTGGGTGTCTTCACCAGGGTGGGTTTTCCTAAGGAGGTGGTTTCAGACAGAGGTTCCAACTTCATGTCTGCTTACCTAACACACATGTGGAAGGAGTGTGGGGTGCAGTATAAGTTTACTACCCCTTACCACCCACAAACCAATGGCCTTGTTGAGAGATTCAACAAGACATTGAAAGGTATGATCATGGGGCTCCCTGAAAAACTCAAAAGGAGATGGGATGTCCTGTTACCATGCCTGCTTTTCGCTTACAGAGAAGTACCACAGAAGGGAGTAGGTTTCTCGCCCTTTGAACTTCTGTTTGGTCATCCTGTAAGGGGACCACTTTGTCTTGTGAAAGAGGGCTGGGAGAGGCCTCTTCAAGAACCCAAACAAGACATAGTGGACTATGTGCTTGGCCTAAGGTCCAGAATGGCTGAGTACATGGAAAAGGCATCCAAGAACCTTGAGGCCAGCCAGGAGCTCCAGAAGCACTGGTATGACCAAAAAGCTGCACTGGTTGAATTTCAACCTGGGCAACAGGTGTGGGTTTTGGAGCCAGTGGCACCAAGGGTTCTCCAAGATAAATGGAGTGGCCCTTACCCTATCCTAGAAAGAAAGAGTGAGGTCACCTATCTAGTTGACCTGGGCACTAGCAGGACACCCAAAAGGGTCATCCATGTGAACCGCCTTAAACTCTACAATGATAGGGCTGACATCACCATGCTGATGGTGACTGATGAAGAACAGGAAGCAGAGAGTGAACCACTCCCTGACCTCCTATCCTACAGCCCAAAAGAAGGGTCAGTAGAAGGTGTGATTTTCTCAGACACCCTCTCTGCCCAACAGCAGACTGACTGCAAGCAAGTCTTGCAACAATATGCTAGCCTCTTTTCCCTGACCGCTGGTCTGACCAACTGGTGTACCCATGATGTGGACACTGGTGACAATGCACCTGTCAAAAACAAAATCTATCGACAGTCAGATCAAGTCAAGGAAAGCATCAAAGCTGAGGTCAGCAAGATGCTGGAGTTAGGGGTCATTGAGCCTTCTGAGAGCCCCTGGGCTAGCCCAGTGGTTCTGGTCCCCAAACCTCATCAACAGGGTGAAAAGAGAGAGATGAGGTTCTGTGTGGATTATAGAGGGCTCAACTCTGTCACCAAGACGGATGCTCACCCTATCCCAAGAGCAGATGAACTGATAGATAAATTGGGGGCTGCCAAATTCCTCAGTACCTTTGACTTAACTGCAGGGTACTGGCAGATTGGCATGGCCCCAGGAGCAAAAGAAAAGACAGCATTCTCCACCCCTGATGGGCATTATCAGTTTACTGTGATGCCCTTTGGGTTAAAGAATGCCCCTGCCACCTTCCAGAGGTTGGTGAACCATGTCCTAGCTGGGTTGGAGTCCTTTAGTGCAGCTTATCTTGATGATATTCCTGTCTTTAGCTCCACCTGGCAGGATCACCTGATCCACCTTGGGAAGGTTTTAGAGGCTCTGCAGAATGCAGGTCTCACTATCAAGGCATCCAAATGCCAGATAGGGCAGGGCACTGTGGTGTACTTGGGCCACCTTGTAGGTGGAGGCCAGGTACAGCCCTTACAGCCCAAGATCCAGGCCATCATGGACTGGATAGCTCCAACAACCCAGACCCAAGTCAGGGCATTCCTTGGCTTGACTGGGTACTACAGGAGGTTTGTGAAGGGGTATGGGTCCATTGTGACCCCCCTCACAGAACTCACCTCCAAGAAAATGCCCAAGAAAGTTAACTGGACAGTTAGTTGTCAAAAGGCTTTTGACACCCTAAAAGAAGCAATGTGCTCAGCACCAATTCTAAAAGCTCCAGATTATGCCAAGCAGTTCATAGTGCAGACTGATGCCTCTGAGCTAGGGATAGGAGCGGTCCTATCCCAGACCAATGATGAAGGCCAAGACCAACCTGTTGCTTTTATAAGCAGGAGGCTACTCCCCAGAGAGCAGCGTTGGAGTGCCATTGAGAGGGAGGCCTTTGCTGTGGTTTGGTCCCTGAAGAAGCTGAGGCCATACTTGTTTGGCACCCACTTCCTAGTTCAAACTGACCACAGACCTCTCAGATGGCTAATGCAGATGAAAGGGGAAAATCCAAAACTACTAAGGTGGTCCATCTCCCTACAGGGAATGGACTTTGAAGTGGAACACAGACCAGGGACTGCCCATGCCAATGCAGACAGACTTTCCAGGTTCTTCCACTTAGACAATGAAGACTCCATAGGACAAGGTTAGTCTCATCACCTTTCGTTTGGGGGGGGGGTGTGTGAGAAAGTGCCATCTTTCTTGCATGGTATGCCCCCACTTTTTGCTAAATTGCTGAATGTACTTTGATTAAGTGTACCCTGGACTCCTGCCAATCAGGTGCCCAGGGCCTATGTTCCTTCCTTAAAACACACCAACTCCGAATTGGCAAACCCTAGCCACATGTCAGCCCCTGGTAAATGGTACCCTAGGTACCCAGGGCCTTGTGGCCAGGGAAGGCCTCTAGGGGCTGCAGCACTCGTTGTGCCACCCTTAGAGGCCCTGTACCCTTACACACACACACTGCCTTTGCAAGCTGAGTGTCTAGGTGCAGGACAAAACAAAGAGTCGACATGGCACACATCTCTGTGTGCCATGCCCATCACCTACACTGCCAAGGCATATATCAGTCACCCCTCTAGCTGGGTGCCTTACGCCTATGGTGTGGGCACAGGAGCAGGAGCCCTGTGCCCCTACAGTACCCGGGTCCATTCCTGGGCACTGTAAGTGCAGTGCTGCCATTTAAGAGTACATGGTGCTGAGAGCTCGTCAAACACGAGCTCCACAGCACCATAATGGCAACACTGAAGACTGGGAAGTTTGGTAGCAAACTTCTCAGCACATTAAACCCACACTGATGCCAGTGTGGGATTTAATGTACTAAGCACCCCAGAGGGCATCTTAGAGATGCCCCCTTACAACTAACCTACAATCCACGTCTGCTCTGAGGCTGCCCAGGCTGCCACACAGCAGACACGTTGCTGGACCCCTGGGTGGGAGAGCCCCTGCTCTCCCGGGCCTGCAACAATGCACATCCTGGGTGAGGTGATAAATCTCCTCCCCCAGGATGAGCAAAGGGTAGCTTCAAAGGCATGCCGCCTCTTGGAGTTTCCCCAGGCCACTGCAACCCCCCACTCTGGCGGGAAGCTTGGCCGGAAACCCCATACAAGGACAGGGGATGTGCCAGCCTGCCCACCCCACCCCTCAGGTGGGGGAGGCGAGGTGAAGCACATCTCCGGGTTCTCGCCATCTTGAAGATGGGGGGCCCTACCCTATCAGGATTAGGCTACTGCCCCCCTCCCACAGGAGAGAGGCAGGATAGGGGGTGTACCCACCCCAGGACAAGGACCCATTGGTCCCTGGCCTTCACCTACCTGTAACGCCCCTAAATCTAGTATTTAGGGGCACCCTGAACCTCCCTTCCCCAGATTCCAGATTCGAAAAACTACAAGAAAAGCAAGAAGAACAAAGACCTGCCCTGCAGCTGCTAAAAAGGGAAGAAGACACCAACTGCTTTGGCCCCAGCCCTACCGGCCTGTCGACTCCCGGACCTGCACCAGCGCGGCATCTCTCGTGGCCAGCAACCTCACCAAACCCCGGAGGACCTGGCTACCTTTTGGCTCTAAGCCCCTGGGACTCCCATGAGTAGAGGCTCTACTCAGAAACCTATTTTTAACCCCTGGCAGCAGCCCGGAACCGCGGACCCAACACACTCTGCACCAGCCAAGCCTGGCCAGTGCCGGAGTGGACAAAGACCCTGAGGACGACCCCACGGCGACTGTGACCCCGAGTCCGGCACCCAAGGATCCCCCTCGACATTCCGGAAGAAGCCTGCAGCCTCAGAACAGAGTGCCACCCCAACCGCGATCAACCAGAGGGTAAGATTTCCGACATCAAAAGGCACCCCTGCGCCCGGCGCCCTGCGGCCCCCTGTGCCCAATCCCGGGGTACCCACCTAACCTACAACTACCCAACTTACCTCTCGAAGTGGTGGTGGCACCTGAAGCATCCTCGTCCCCGAGCTTGCAGCCTTTTTCCAAACCGGAACATTCCCATTGATTTCCATTGAGCGCCCGACGGCTCAAAAGCACCCTGCACCCAGCCGCCCGAGTGGCCCTGGTAGTGCAATCTCTACACTAGCCTACCTCCCCACTTGCCCTGAGTGAGTGACCAGGAGCCCAGCTCCCACAGCCGCGTGGCCTGCTAGTCAGCAGCCACCAAACCAGGCCCCCCTATTCCTCATAGGCTAACATTGGGCCTAACTCTCTCTGCACCCGGCCGTCCCGAGACCGCTGAGGGTGAACTGACTGTACCTACCTGACACTGGGAGACCCCTGAGTCTAGGCCCAGAACTTCACCTCTGCCAGTCGAGAACTTACCCTTAAACCGCGATCTTCATTTTCCTCATGGGGGTAACATTGGCTGGCTTTTTCTTGGAAATTCTTCTAAGTGTGAACTTTTCAAAACTCAAAATATTCACCAAAAATCAGCCGAGTACCAAAAACGAATTAACTCACCTGCTCTTAGGTGAGCTCCCAGTGCTGGATCTTGGTGCCCAGCACTGACTCTGAAAAGTACCCACAACTACACTTACCTTTAACTCCTTTTTCTTCCATAGGAAACCATTGACTGCTTTTCTGTGAAATTTCTTCTAAGTGTTGATTTCTGCAATCTTGAAAAATTCTTTTAAAATCGTACAACTTCTGCAAACGAAATTACTTACCTGTTTCTGATAAAGACCCCAGTGCTGAGTCTAGGTACTCAGACCTGGATTACAAAAGTAACGATAAAGTACTCTACCTGCAACTTGAATTTCTTGCCATAGAGATCCATTGAATGTTTTCTTTGAAATATTTTCTAAGTGTCAACTTTTGAAATAGCTAAATATTATTTAAAAATCAGGACAGTAATTAAATCGACTTTCACCACTTGATAATGAATATTGTCCCAGGGCTGGATCTAGGAGCCAGACCTGGAATTCCAAAAGTAATCTGAAAAGTAACTTATTACAAATAACCTGAATTTACCTTTGAGCTCAATGCATTGTTATGTTTAGGAAATAGGATTGTGTATTGCAACCAACTGTGACTGTTTACAAAAATCCATTGCTTATTGCAAAAGTATTTATATTCAACCTCTCATTCTGAGAAAGTATATTTTTATTCCCTTTGTGGTTCTAAAAATAAAACAAGCATATATTTTATATATATAAACCATTGGCCTAGAGTTCAGTTATTGAGTGTGTGAGACCATTTGCTGACTGAGTGTGCACAACAAATGCTTTACACTGTCCTCTGGTACTGCCTTACTGCTCGACCAAGCTACCACTTTAGAGAGTAAGGTCATACCTAACTTTAACCTCTATCAGCCCCTGGGGGACTGTGGGCTCTGTACACCCTGTACCTATTAGGGAACAGTATATACAGAGCCACTTTCTCACATTGGTGGATCAGCGGTGGGATACAAACTTGCATGTGTTGGACTACTTGGTTACCATCTGATCACACGACAGAACTCTTAAAAATTGCCTTTAGAAATTCTGATTGGTCTTTCCAAAATTACTAAAAGTCTTGCTAGGGCCTTGCTTAAGTCCCATTAGAATTTAGAACAATAAAAGTCACTATAGTCAGGGTAGAGGGTTAGAACTGTCAGGTTAGAATGTCTCAAACAAACCCAGCTATTAGTGATAATAATAACATGGACCTGGTGGAGGAGCTCGACCTCACACCTTACTTACACTTGTCTTTCAAGGAATTGAGGTCCTTATGTAAACTTAAAAAATTACAAATGGGTCTGCATCCAACCAAACTAGGGCTCCAGGAGCTCTTGGCTGAGTATGCTAAGGACCACCCATCTGAACATGGTGATGGCCAGTCAGATGAGGAAAGGGAAGCAGAAGAGGTTGACAACAACCCCCCTGGGCTACTCCCTAGGGAGGAGAGGGCACCCATACCCTCCCTCTCAAGAATTAGCATCTGGGAACCTAGAGACTACACAGGTGGCTCTGGTCCCAGAGAGACCACTGGGGGACCCCCCCGTGAAGAGGACAGCCTTGTGACGCTGGCCAAGAGATTAGAGCTAGAGTCCAGGCTCCTGGCTCTAGAAAAAGAAAGGAAAGAGATGGGTTTAGCACCCATCAATGGTGGCAGCAATAACAAAAATAAGGATAGGGAGGAAACTTCTGACCTTAAAATCCCAAAAGGGATTGTCCCTAAATTTGAGAAAGGTGATGATATCACCAAATGGTTCACAGCCTTTGAGAGGGCTTGTGATATCAGAAAAGTGAAGAAACCTCTCTGGGGGGCACTCCTGTGGGAACTGTTCTCTGGTAACTGCAGAGACAGGCTTCTGACCCTTTCTGGGCCAGAAGCAGGATCCTATGACCTCATGAAGAAAGCTCTGATTGAGGGATTTGGATTCACTACTGAGGAGTATAGAATTAGATTCAGGGGGGCTCACAAAACCCCGACCCAGTCCTGGATTGATTTTGTAGATTTCTCAGTGAAGACACTGGATGGTCGGTTAGCTGGACATGGTGTGCAGGATTTTACTGGATTGTACAATTTATTCATGAAGGAACATATTTTGAGTAACTGCACAAATGAAAAGTTGCATCAGCATTTGGTAGACCTAGGTCTAATTTCTCCCCAAGAATTGGGAACGAAGGCAGACCACTGGGTCAAGACTAGGGTGACCAAGACAACCACTGGGGGTGACCAAAAAAAAGTGGTCACAAAACCTCCCCAGGGGAAAGGTGGTGAGAATCCCCAAGATAAAAAGTCTGAGTCTTCCAAAGGGCCCCAAAAACCTGTTCAGGTGGGTGGGACCCAAACTACTCCCTATGTGCCCCAACCATATAGGGGGAAGAACTTTGATCCCTTAAAGGCCTGGTATAATACCTGTAAAAAGCAGGGACACCTAACTGTAGCTTGCCCCCAAAACAAAGCCCCTAAGGCACCCAGTACAGCTACTCCTGGGGCAGCAAGCATACAAATGGGATCAGAGGTGTACCCTGAGCAAATCTGGGAACACACTGAAGCAAGTTTAGTCTCCTTGGGAGAAGTGGAGTTTGCCACTATAGCTGTGTGGCCCCCCAACTTAAAGAAATACTTACAGTACCCCTGGGTGAATGGAACTAGGGTAGAAGCTCTGAGGGATACAGGTGCCAGTGTCACTATGGTGAAAGACACACTGGTTTCCCCTGAGCAATACTTGATTGGGAAGTCTTACCCAGTCACCAACGCTGACAGTGTCACCACTAGTCATCCCATGGCCATGGTAACATTAGGCTGGGGGGGGGGGGGTTACAGGCCTGAAACAGGTAGTGGTCTCTCCAAAGTTGCCAGCTGCCTGTCTGCTTGGAAATGATCTGGAAACCTCAGCCTGGGCTGAGGTTGAACTGAAGGCCCATGCAGCCATGCTGGGCATCCCTGAATTGGTGTGTGTGCAAACCAGAGCACAGAGCAAGAGGAAGGGTGAAAAAGTAGGTCTGGAGTCTGGAATAATGGCCCAGCCAACCAAGAGAAAAGGAAAGAAGACTGGGGAACCAGCTTATACACAGCAAACCATTCAGGACCCCTCTCCCCAGGGAGAGGAGTTGGATACCCCTGAGGGAACTGAGTCCATGGAGCTTGACCCTTACCAGGTTGAACTCTTGGGCCCAGGGGGACCCTCTAGGGAAGAGCTGTGCCAGGGTCAGCGAGACTGTCCCACTCTTGAAAGCCTGAGGCAGCAAGCTGTTTCAGAAGCCAGGGGAGATGTCAGTGGTACCCACAGAGCTTATTGGGAAGAGGGATTACTGTATGCTGAGGCAAGAAACCCCACTCCTGGAGCCACCAGGAGGGTGGTAGTGCCACAGAAGTACAGGGAGTTCCTCCTCACTTTGGCTCATGACATCCCCCTAGCTGGACATCTGGGGCAATCCAAAACTTGGGAAAGGCTAGTGAGTCACTTCTACTGGCCCCAGATGCACCAAAAGGTGAAGGAGTTTGTCAGCTCCTGTGTCACCTGTCAGGCCAGTGGCAAGACAGGTGGCCACCCAAAGGCCCCCCTCATTCCACTACCAGTGGTGGGGGTCCCCTTTGAAAGGGTAGGAGTGGACATTGTGGGTCTACTTGAGCCACCCACAGCCTCAGGGAACAAGTTTATTCTAGTGGTAGTGGATCATGCCACTAGGTACCCTGAAGCAATTCCCCTTAGGACTACTACAGCTCCTGCAGTAGCCAAGGCCCTCCTGGGTGTCTTCACCAGGGTGGGTTTTCCTAAGGAGGTGGTTTCAGACAGAGGTTCCAACTTCATGTCTGCTTACCTAACACACATGTGGAAGGAGTGTGGGGTGCAGTATAAGTTTACTACCCCTTACCACCCACAAACCAATGGCCTTGTTGAGAGATTCAACAAGACATTGAAAGGTATGATCATGGGGCTCCCTGAAAAACTCAAAAGGAGATGGGATGTCCTGTTACCATGCCTGCTTTTCGCTTACAGAGAAGTACCACAGAAGGGAGTAGGTTTCTCGCCCTTTGAACTTCTGTTTGGTCATCCTGTAAGGGGACCACTTTGTCTTGTGAAAGAGGGCTGGGAGAGGCCTCTTCAAGAACCCAAACAAGACATAGTGGACTATGTGCTTGGCCTAAGGTCCAGAATGGCTGAGTACATGGAAAAGGCATCCAAGAACCTTGAGGCCAGCCAGGAGCTCCAGAAGCACTGGTATGACCAAAAAGCTGCACTGGTTGAATTTCAACCTGGGCAACAGGTGTGGGTTTTGGAGCCAGTGGCACCAAGGGTTCTCCAAGATAAATGGAGTGGCCCTTACCCTATCCTAGAAAGAAAGAGTGAGGTCACCTATCTAGTTGACCTGGGCACTAGCAGGACACCCAAAAGGGTCATCCATGTGAACCGCCTTAAACTCTACAATGATAGGGCTGACATCACCATGCTGATGGTGACTGATGAAGAACAGGAAGCAGAGAGTGAACCACTCCCTGACCTCCTATCCTACAGCCCAAAAGAAGGGTCAGTAGAAGGTGTGATTTTCTCAGACACCCTCTCTGCCCAACAGCAGACTGACTGCAAGCAAGTCTTGCAACAATATGCTAGCCTCTTTTCCCTGACCCCTGGTCTGACCAACTGGTGTACCCATGATGTGGACACTGGTGACAATGCACCTGTCAAAAACAAAATCTATCGACAGTCAGATCAAGTCAAGGAAAGCATCAACGCTGAGGTCAGCAAGATGCTGGAGTTAGGGGTCATTGAGCCTTCTGAGAACCCCTGGGCTAGCCCAGTGGTTCTGGTCCCCAAACCTCATCAACAGGGTGAAAAGAGAGAGATGAGGTTCTGTGTGGATTAAAGAGGGCTCAACTCTGTCACCAAGACGGATGCTCACCCTATCCCAAGAGCAGATGAACTGATAGATAAATTGGGGGCTGCCAAATTCCTCAGTACCTTTGACTTAACTGCAGGGTACTGGCAGATTGGCATGGCCCCAGGAGCAAAAGAAAAGACAGCATTCTCCACCCCTGATGGGCATTATCAGTTTACTGTGATGCCCTTTGGGTTAAAGAATGCCCCTGCCACCTTCCAGAGGTTGGTGAACCATGTCCTAGCTGGGTTGGAGTCCTTTAGTGCAGCTTATCTTGATGATATTGCTGTCTTTAGCTCCACCTGGCAGGATCACCTGATCCACCTTGGGAAGGTTTTAGAGGCTCTGCAGAATGCAGGTCTCACTATCAAGGCATCCAAATGCCAGATAGGGCAGGGCACTGTGGTGTACTTGGGCCACCTTGTAGGTGGAGGCCAGGTACAGCCCTTACAGCCCAAGATCCAGGCCATCATGGACTGGATAGCTCCAACAACCCAGACCCAAGTCAGGGCATTCCTTGGCTTGACTGGGTACTACAGGAGGTTTGTGAAGGGGTATGGGTCCATTGTGACCCCCCTCACAGAACTCACCTCCAAGAAAATGCCCAAGAAAGTTAACTGGACAGTTAGTTGTCAAACGGCTTTTGACACCCTAAAAGAAGCAATGTTCTCAGCACCAATTCTAAAAGCTCCAGATTATGCCAAGCAGTTCATAGTGCAGACTGATGCCTCTGAGCTAGGGATAGGAGCGGTCCTATCCCAGACCAATGATGAAGGCCAAGACCAACCTGTTGCTTTTATAAGCAGGAGGCTACTCCCCAGAGAGCAGCGTTGGAGTGCCATTGAGAGGGAGGCCTTTGCTGTGGTTTGGTCCCTGAAGAAGCTGAGGCCATACTTGTTTGGCACCCACTTCCTAGTTCAAACTGACCACAGACCTCTCAGATGGCTAATGCAGATGAAAGGGGAAAATCCAAAACTACTAAGGTGGTCCATCTCCCTACAGGGAATGGACTTTGAAGTGGAACACAGACCAGGGACTGCCCATGCCAATGCAGACGGACTTTCCAGGTTCTTCCACTTAGACAATGAAGACTCCATAGGACAAGGTTAGTCTCATCACCTTTCGTTTGGGGGGGGGTTGTGTGAGAAAGTGCCATCTTTCTTGCATGGTATGCCCCCACTTTTTGCTAAATTGCTGAATGTACTTTGATTAAGTGTACCCTGGACTCCTGCCAATCAGGTGCCCAGGGCCTATGTTCCTTCCTTAAAACACACCAACTCCGAATTGGCAAACCCTAGCCACATGTCAGCCCCTGGTAAATGGTACCCTAGGTACCCAGGGCCTTGTGGCCAGGGAAGGCCTCTAGGGGCTGCAGCACTCGTTGTGCCACCCTTAGAGGCCCTGTACCCTTACACACACACACTGCCTTTGCAGGCTGAGTGTCTAGGTGCAGGACAAAACAAAGAGTCGACATGGCACACATCTCTGTGTGCCATGCCCATCACCTACACTGCCAAGGCATATATCAGTCACCCCTCTAGCTGGGTGCCTTACGCCTATGGTGTGGGCACAGGAGCAGGAGCCCTGTGCCCCTACAGTACCCGGGTCCATTCCTGGGCACTGTAAGTGCAGTGCTGCCATTTAAGAGTACATGGTGCTGAGAGCTCGTCAAACACGAGCTCCACAGCACCATAATGGCAACACTGAAGACAGGGAAGTTTGGTAGCAAACTTCTCAGCACATTAAACCCACACTGATGCCAGTGTGGGATTTAATGTACTAAGCACCCCAGAGGGCATCTTAGAGATGCCCCCTTACAACTAACCTACAATCCACGTCTGCTCTGAGGCTGCCCAGGCTGCCACACAGCAGACACGTTGCTGGACCCCTGGGTGGGAGAGCCCCTGCTCTCCCGGGCCTGCAACAATGCACATCCTGGGTGAGGTGATAAATCTCCTCCCCCAGGATGAGCAAAGGGAAGCTTCAAAGGCATGCCGCCTCTTGGAGTTTCTCCAGGCCACTGCAACCCCCCACTCTGGCGGGAAGCTTGGCCGGAAACCCCATACAAGGACAGGGGATGTGCCAGCCTGCCCACCCCACCCCTCAGGTGGGGGAGGCGAGGTGAAGCACATCTCCGGGCTCTCGCCATCTTGAAGATGGGGGGCCCTACCCTATCAGGATTAGGCTACTGCCCCCCTCCCACAGGAGAGAGGCAGGATAGGGGGTGTACCCACCCCAGGACAAGGACCCATTGGTCCCTGGCCTTCACCTACCTGTAACGCCCCTAAATCTAGTATTTAGGGGCACCCTGAACCTCCCTTCCCCAGATTCCAGATTCGAAAAACTACAAGAAAAGCAAGAAGAACAAAGACCTGCCCTGCAGCTGCTAAAAAGGGAAGAAGACACCAACTGCTTTGGCCCCAGCCCTACCGGCCTGTCGACTCCCGGACCTGCACCAGCGCGGCATCTCTCGTGGCCAGCAACCTCACCAAACCCCGGAGGACCTGGCTACCTTTTGGCTCTAAGCCCCTGGGACTCCCATGAGTAGAGGCTCTACTCAGAAACCTATTTTTAACCCCTGGCAGCAGCCCGGAACCGCGGACCCAACACACTCTGCACCAGCCAAGCCTGGCCAGTGCCAGAGTGGACAAAGACCCTGAGGACGACCCCACGGCGACTGTGACCCCGAGTCCGGCACCCAAGGATCCCCCTCGACATTCCGGAAGAAGCCTGCAGCCTCAGAACAGAGTGCCACCCCAACCGCGATCAACCAGAGGGTAAGATTTCCGACATCAAAAGGCACCCCTGCACCCGGCGCCCTGCGGCCCCCTGTGCCCAATCCCGGGGTACCCACCTAACCTACAACTACCCAACTTACCTCTCGAAGTGGTGGTGGCACCTGAAGCATCCTCGTCCCCGAGCTTGCAGCCTTTTTCCAAACCGGAACATTCCCATTGATTTCCATTGAGCGCCCGACGGCTCAAAAGCACCCTGCACCCAGCCGCCCGAGTGGCCCTGGTAGTGCAATCTCTACACTAGCCTACCTCCCCACTTGCCCTGAGTGAGTGACCAGGAGCCCAGCTCCCACAGCCGCGTGGCCTGCTAGTCAGCAGCCACCAAACCAGGCCCCCCTATTCCTCATAGGCTAACATTGGGCCTAACTCTCTCTGCACCCGGCCGTCCCGAGACCGCTGAGGGTGAACTGACTGTACCTACCTGACACTGGGAGACCCCTGAGTCTAGGCCCAGAACTTCAACTCTGCCAGTCGAGAACTTACCCTTAAACCGCGATCTTCATTTTCCTCATGGGGGTAACATTGGCTGGCTTTTTCTTGGAAATTCTTCTAAGTGTGAACTTTTCAAAACTCAAAATATTCACCAAAAATCAGCCGAGTACCAAAAACGAATTAACTCACCTGCTCTTAGGTGAGCTCCCAGTGCTGGATCTTGGTGCCCAGCACTGACTCTGAAAAGTACCCACAACTACACTTACCTTTAACTCCTTTTTCTTCCATAGGAAACCATTGACTGCTTTTCTGTGAAATTTCTTCTAAGTGTTGATTTCTGCAATCTTGAAAAATTCTTTTAAAATCGTACAACTTCTGCAAACGAAATTACTTACCTGTTTCTGATAAAGACCCCAGTGCTGAGTCTAGGTACTCAGACCTGGATTACAAAAGTAACGATAAAGTACTCTACCTGCAACTTGAATTTCTTGCCATAGAGATCCATTGAATGTTTTCTTTGAAATATTTTCTAAGTGTCAACTTTTGAAATAGCTAAATATTATTTAAAAATCAGGACAGTAATTAAATCGACTTTCACCACTTGATAATGAATATTGTCCCAGGGCTGGATCTAGGAGCCAGACCTGGAATTCCAAAAGTAATCTGAAAAGTAACTTATTACAAATAACCTGAATTTACCTTTGAGCTCAATGCATTGTTATGTTTAGGAAATAGGATTGTGTATTGCAACCAACTGTGACTGTTTACAAAAATCCATTGCTTATTGCAAAAGTATTTATATTCAACCTCTCATTCTGAGAAAGTATATTTTTATTCCCTTTGTGGTTCTAAAAATAAAACAAGCATATATTTTATATATATAAACCATTGGCCTAGAGTTCAGTTATTGAGTGTGTGAGACCATTTGCTGACTGAGTGTGCACAACAAATGCTTTACACTGTCCTCTGGTACTGCCTTACTGCTCGACCAAGCTACCACTTTAGAGAGTAAGGTCATACCTAACTTTAACCTCTATCAGCCCCTGGGGGACTGTGGGCTCTGTACACCCTGTACCTATTAGGGAACAGTATATACAGAGCCACTTTCTCACATTGGTGGATCAGCGGTGGGATACAAACTTGCATGTGTTGGACTACTTGGTTACCATCTGATCACACGACAGAACTCTTAAAAATTGCCTTTAGAAATTCTGATTGGTCTTTCCAAAATTACTAAAAGTCTTGCTAGGGCCTTGCTTAAGTCCCATTAGAATTTAGAACAATAAAAGTCACTATAGTCAGGGTAGAGGGTTAGAACTGTCAGGTTAGAATGTCTCAAACAAACCCAGCTATTAGTGATAATAATAACATGGACCTGGTGGAGGAGCTCGACCTCACACCTTACTTACACTTGTCTTTCAAGGAATTGAGGTCCTTATGTAAACTTAAAAAATTACAAATGGGTCTGCATCCAACCAAACTAGGGCTCCAGGAGCTCTTGGCTGAGTATGCTAAGGACCACCCATCTGAACATGGTGATGGCCAGTCAGATGAGGAAAGGGAAGCAGAAGAGGTTGACAACAACCCCCCTGGGCTACTCCCTAGGGAGGAGAGGGCACCCATACCCTCCCTCTCAAGAATTAGCATCTGGGAACCTAGAGACTACACAGGTGGCTCTGGTCCCAGAGAGACCACTGGGGGACCCCCCCGTGAAGAGGACAGCCTTGTGAGGCTGGCCAAGAGATTAGAGCTAGAGTCCAGGCTCCTGGCTCTAGAAAAAGAAAGGAGAGAGATGGGTTTAGCACCCATCAATGGTGGCAGCAATAACAAAAATAAGGATAGGGAGGAAACTTCTGACCTTAAAATCCCAAAAGGGATTGTCCCTAAATTTGAGAAAGGTGATGATATCACCAAATGGTTCACAGCCTTTGAGAGGGCTTGTGATATCAGAAAAGTGAAGAAACCTCTCTGGGGGGCACTCCTGTGGGAACTGTTCTCTGGTAACTGCAGAGACAGGCTTCTGACCCTTTCTGGGCCAGAAGCAGGATCCTATGACCTCATGAAGAAAGCTCTGATTGAGGGATTTGGATTCACTACTGAGGAGTATAGAATTAGATTCAGGGGGGCTCACAAAACCCCGACCCAGTCCTGGATTGATTTTGTAGATTTCTCAGTGAAGACACTGGATGGTTGGTTAGCTGGACATGGTGTGCAGGATTTTACTGGATTGTACAATTTATTCATGAAGGAACATATTTTGAGTAACTGCACAAATGAAAAGTTGCATCAGCATTTGGTAGACCTAGGTCTAATTTCTCCCCAAGAATTGGGAAAGAAGGCAGACCACTGGGTCAAGACTAGGGTGACCAAGACAACCACTGGGGGTGACCAAAAAAAAGTGGTCACAAAACCTCCCCAGGGGAAAGGTGGTGAGAATCCCCAAGATAAAAAGTCTGAGTCTTCCAAAGGGCCCCAAAAACCTGTTCAGGTGGGTGGGACCCAAACTACTCCCTATGTGCCCCAACCATATAGGGGGAAGAACTTTGATCCCTTAAAGGCCTGGTATAATACCTGTAAAAAGCAGGGACACCTAACTGTAGCTTGCCCCCAAAACAAAGCCCCTAAGGCACCCAGTACAGCTACTCCTGGGGCAGCAAGCATACAAATGGGATCAGAGGTGTACCCTGAGCAAATCTGGGAACACACTGAAGCAAGTTTAGTCTCCTTGGGAGAAGTGGAGTTTGCCACTATAGCTGTGTGGCCCCCCAACTTAAAGAAATACTTACAGTACCCCTGGGTGAATGGAACTAGGGTAGAAGCTCTGAGGGATACAGGTGCCAGTGTCACTATGGTGAAAGACACACTGGTTTCCCCTGAGCAATACTTGATTGGGAAGTCTTACCCAGTCACCAACGCTGACAGTGTCACCACTAGTCATCCCATGGCCATGGTAAGATTAGGCTGGGGGGGGGGTTACAGGCCTGAAACAGGTAGTGGTCTCTCCAAAGTTGCCAGCTGCCTGTCTGCTTGGAAATGATCTGGAAACCTCAGCCTGGGCTGAGGTTGAACTGAAGGCCCATGCAGCCATGCTGGGCATCCCTGAATTGGTGTGTGTGCAAACCAGAGCACAGAGCAAGAGGAAGGGTGAAAAAGTAGGTCTGGAGTCTGGAATAATGGCCCAGCCAACCAAGAGAAAAGGAAAGAAGACTGGGGAACCAGCTTATACACAGCAAACCATTCAGGACCCCTCTCCCCAGGGAGAGGAGTTGGATACCCCTGAGGGAACTGAGTCCATGGAGCTTGACCCTTACCAGGTTGAACTCTTGGGCCCAGGGGGACCCTCTAGGGAAGAGCTGTGCCAGGGTCAGCGAGACTGTCCCACTCTTGAAAGCCTGAGGCAGCAAGCTGTTTCAGAAGCCAGGGGAGATGTCAGTGGTACCCACAGAGCTTATTGGGAAGAGGGATTACTGTATGCTGAGGCAAGAAACCCCACTCCTGGAGCCACCAGGAGGGTGGTAGTGCCACAGAAGTACAGGGAGTTCCTCCTCACTTTGGCTCATGACATCCCCCTAGCTGGACATCTGGGGCAATCCAAAACTTGGGAAAGGCTAGTGAGTCACTTCTACTGGCCCCAGATGCACCAAAAGGTGAAGGAGTTTGTCAGCTCCTGTGTCACCTGTCAGGCCAGTGGCAAGACAGGTGGCCACCCAAAGGCCCCCCTCATTCCACTACCAGTGGTGGGGGTCCCCTTTGAAAGGGTAGGAGTGGACATTGTGGGTCTACTTGAGCCACCCACAGCCTCAGGGAACAAGTTTATTCTAGTGGTAGTGGATCATGCCACTAGGTACCCTGAAGCAATTCCCCTTAGGACTACTACAGCTCCTGCAGTAGCCAAGGCCCTCCTGGGTGTCTTCACCAGGGTGGGTTTTCCTAAGGAGGTGGTTTCAGACAGAGGTTCCAACTTCATGTCTGCTTACCTAACACACATGTGGAAGGAGTGTGGGGTGCAGTATAAGTTTACTACCCCTTACCACCCACAAACCAATGGCCTTGTTGAGAGATTCAACAAGACATTGAAAGGTATGATCATGGGGCTCCCTGAAAAACTCAAAAGGAGATGGGATGTCCTGTTACCATGCCTGCTTTTCGCTTACAGAGAAGTACCACAGAAGGGAGTAGGTTTCTCGCCCTTTGAACTTCTGTTTGGTCATCCTGTAAGGGGACCACTTTGTCTTGTGAAAGAGGGCTGGGAGAGGCCTCTTCAAGAACCCAAACAAGACATAGTGGACTATGTGCTTGGCCTAAGGTCCAGAATGGCTGAGTACATGGAAAAGGCATCCAAGAACCTTGAGGCCAGCCAGGAGCTCCAGAAGCACTGGTATGACCAAAAAGCTGCACTGGTTGAATTTCAACCTGGGCAACAGGTGTGGGTTTTGGAGCCAGTGGCACCAAGGGTTCTCCAAGATAAATGGAGTGGCCCTTACCCTATCCTAGAAAGAAAGAGTGAGGTCACCTATCTAGTTGACCTGGGCACTAGCAGGACACCCAAAAGGGTCATCCATGTGAACCGCCTTAAACTCTACAATGATAGGGCTGACATCACCATGCTGATGGTGACTGATGAAGAACAGGAAGCAGAGAGTGAACCACTCCCTGACCTCCTATCCTACAGCCCAAAAGAAGGGTCAGTAGAAGGTGTGATTTTCTCAGACACCCTCTCTGCCCAACAGCAGACTGACTGCAAGCAAGTCTTGCAACAATATGCTAGCCTCTTTTCCCTGACCCCTGGTCTGACCAACTGGTGTACCCATGATGTGGACACTGGTGACAATGCACCTGTCAAAAACAAAATCTATCGACAGTCAGATCAAGTCAAGGAAAGCATCAACGCTGAGGTCAGCAAGATGCTGGAGTTAGGGGTCATTGAGCCTTCTGAGAGCCCCTGGGCTAGCCCAGTGGTTCTGGTCCCCAAACCTCATCAACAGGGTGAAAAGAGAGAGATGAGGTTCTGTGTGGATTATAGAGGGCTCAACTCTGTCACCAAGACGGATGCTCACCCTATCCCAAGAGCAGATGAACTGATAGATAAATTGGGGGCTGCCAAATTCCTCAGTACCTTTGACTTAACTGCAGGGTACTGGCAGATTGGCATGGCCCCAGGAGCAAAAGAAAAGACAGCATTCTCCTCCCCTGATGGGCATTATCAGTTTACTGTGATGCCCTTTGGGTTAAAGAATGCCCCTGCCACCTTCCGGAGGTTGGTGAACCATGTCCTAGCTGGGTTGAAGTCCTTTAGTGCAGCTTATCTTGATGATATTGCTGTCTTTAGCTCCACCTGGCAGGATCACCTGATCCACCTTGGGAAGGTTTTAGAGGCTCTGCAGAATGCAGGTCTCACTATCAAGGCATCCAAATGCCAGATAGGGCAGCGCACTGTGGTGTACTTGGGCCACCTTTTAGGTGGAGGCCAGGTACAGCCCTTACAGCCCAAGATCCAGGCCATCATGGACTGGATAGTTCCAACAACCCAGACCCAAGTCAGGGCATTCCTTGGCTTGACTGGGTACTACAGGAGGTTTGTGAAGGGGTATGGGTCCATTGTGATCCCCCTCACAGAACTCACCTCCAAGAAAATGCCCAAGAAAGTTAACTGGACAGTTAGTTGTCAAAAGGCTTTTGACACCCTAAAAGAAGCAATGTGCTCAGCACCAATTCTAAAAGCTCCAGATTATGCCAAGCAGTTCATAGTGCAGACTGATGCCTCTGAGCTAGGGATAGGAGCGGTCCTATCCCAGACCAATGATGAAGGCCAAGACCAACCTGTTGCTTTTATAAGCAGGAGGCTACTCCCCAGAGAGCAGCGTTGGAGTGCCATTGAGAGGGAGGCCTTTGCTGTGGTTTGGTCCCTGAAGAAGCTGAGGCCATACTTGTTTGGCACCCACTTCCTAGTTCAAACTGACCACAGACCTCTCAGATGGCTAATGCAGATGAAAGGGGAAAATCCAAAACTACTAAGGTGGTCCATCTCCCTACAGGGAATGGACTTTGAAGTGGAACACAGACCAGGGACTGCCCATGCCAATGCAGACGGACTTTCCAGGTTCTTCCACTTAGACAATGAAGACTCCATAGGACAAGGTTAGTCTCATCACCTTTCGTTTGGGGGGGGGTTGTGTGAGAAAGTGCCATCTTTCTTGCATGGTATGCCCCCACTTTTTGCTAAATTGCTGAATGTACTTTGATTAAGTGTACCCTGGACTCCTGCCAATCAGGTGCCCAGGGCCTATGTTCCTTCCTTAAAACACACCAACTCCGAATTGGCAAACCCTAGCCACATGTCAGCCCCTGGTAAATGGTACCCTAGGTACCCAGGGCCTTGTGGCCAGGGAAGGCCTCTAGGGGCTGCAGCACTCGTTGTGCCACCCTTAGAGGCCCTGTACCCTTACACACACACACTGCCTTTGCAGGCTGAGTGTCTAGGTGCAGGACAAAACAAAGAGTCGACATGGCACACATCTCTGTGTGCCATGCCCATCACCTACACTGCCAAGGCATATATCAGTCACCCCTCTAGCTGGGTGCCTTACGCCTATGGTGTGGGCACAGGAGCAGGAGCCCTGTGCCCCTACAGTACCCGGGTCCATTCCTGGGCACTGTAAGTGCAGTGCTGCCATTTAAGAGTACATGGTGCTGAGAGCTCGTCAAACACGAGCTCCACAGCACCATAATGGCAACACTGAAGACTGGGAAGTTTGGTAGCAAACTTCTCAGCACATTAAACCCACACTGATGCCAGTGTGGGATTTAATGTACTAAGCACCCCAGAGGGCATCTTAGAGATGCCCCCTTACAACTAACCTACAATCCACGTCTGCTCTGAGGCTGCCCAGGCTGCCACACAGCAGACACGTTGCTGGACCCCTGGGTGGGAGAGCCCCTGCTCTCCCGGGCCTGCAACAATGCACATCCTGGGTGAGGTGATAAATCTCCTCCCCCAGGATGAGCAAAGGGAAGCTTCAAAGGCATGCCGCCTCTTGGAGTTTCCCCAGGCCACTGCAACCCCCCACTCTGGCGGGAAGCTTGGCCGGAAACCCCATACAAGGACAGGGGATGTGCCAGCCTGCCCACCCCACCCCTCAGGTGGGGGAGGCGAGGTGAAGCACATCTCCGGGCTCTCGCCATCTTGAAGATGGGGGGCCCTACCCTATCGGGATTAGGCTACTGCCCCCCTCCCACAGGAGAGAGGCAGGATAGGGGGTGTACCCACCCCAGGACAAGGACCCATTGGTCCCTGGCCTTCACCTACCTGTAACGCCCCTAAATCTAGTATTTAGGGGCACCCTGAACCTCCCTTCCCCAGATTCCAGATTCGAAAAACTACAAGAAAAGCAAGAAGAACAAAGACCTGCCCTGCAGCTGCTAAAAAGGGAAGAAGACACCAACTGCTTTGGCCCCAGCCCTACCGGCCTGTCGACTCCCGGACCTGCACCAGCGCGGCATCTCTCGTGGCCAGCAACCTTACCAAACCCCGGAGGACCTGGCTACCTTTTGGCTCTAAGCCCCTGGGACTCCCATGAGTAGAGGCTCTACTCAGAAACCTATTTTTAACCCCTGGCAGCAGCCCGGAACCGCGGACCCAACACACTCTGCACCAGCCAAGCCTGGCCAGTGCCGGAGTGGACAAAGACCCTGAGGACGACCCCACGGCGACTGTGACCCCGAGTCCGGCACCCAAGGATCCCCCTCGACATTCCGGAAGAAGCCTGCAGCCTCAGAACAGAGTGCCACCCCAACCGCGATCAACCAGAGGGTAAGATTTCCGACATCAAAAGGCACCCCTGCACCCGGCGCCCTGCGGCCCCCTGTGCCCAATCCCGGGGTACCCACCTAACCTACAACTACCCAACTTACCTCTCGAAGTGGTGGTGGCACCTGAAGCATCCTCGTCCCCGAGCTTGCAGCCTTTTTCCACACCGGAACATTCCCATTGA
Source organism: Triturus cristatus (assembly GCF_964204655.1). Taxonomy (NCBI): domain Eukaryota; kingdom Metazoa; phylum Chordata; class Amphibia; order Caudata; family Salamandridae; genus Triturus; species Triturus cristatus. The sequence continues at coordinate 947,344,108 of NC_140582.1, forward strand.
TTTCCATTGAGCGCCCGACGGCTCAAAAGCACCCTGCACCCAGCCGCCCGAGTGGCCCTGGTAGTGCAATCTCTACACTAGCCTACCTCCCCACTTGCCCTGAGTGAGTGACCAGGAGCCCAGCTCCCACAGCCGCGTGGCCTGCTAGTCAGCAGCCACCAAACCAGGCCCCCCTATTCCTCATAGGCTAACATTGGGCCTAACTCTCTCTGCACCCGGCCGTCCCGAGACCGCTGAGGGTGAACTGACTGTACCTACCTGACACTGGGAGACCCCTGAGTCTAGGCCCAGAACTTCAACTCTGCCAGTCGAGAACTTACCCTTAAACCGCGATCTTCATTTTCCTCATGGGGGTAACATTGGCTGGCTTTTTCTTGGAAATTCTTCTAAGTGTGAACTTTTCAAAACTCAAAATATTCACCAAAAATCAGCCGAGTACCAAAAACGAATTAACTCACCTGCTCTTAGGTGAGCTCCCAGTGCTGGATCTTGGTGCCCAGCACTGACTCTGAAAAGTACCCACAACTACACTTACCTTTAACTCCTTTTTCTTCCATAGGAAACCATTGACTGCTTTTCTGTGAAATTTCTTCTAAGTGTTGATTTCTGCAATCTTGAAAAATTCTTTTAAAATCGTACAACTTCTGCAAACGAAATTATTTACCTGTTTCTGATAAAGACCCCAGTGCTGAGTCTAGGTACTCAGACCTGGATTACAAAAGTAACAATAAAGTACTCTACCTGCAACTTGAATTTCTTGCCATAGAGATCCATTGAATGTTTTCTTTGAAATATTTTCTAAGTGTCAACTTTTGAAATAGCTAAATATTATTTAAAAATCAGGACAGTAATTAAATCGACTTTCACCACTTGATAATGAATATTGTCCCAGGGCTGGATCTAGGAGCCAGACCTGGAATTCCAAAAGTAATCTGAAAAGTAACTTATTACAAATAACCTGAATTTACCATTGAGCTCAATGCATTGTTATGTTTAGGAAATAGGATTGTGTATTGCAACCAACTGTGACTGTTTACAAAAATCCATTGCTTATTGCAAAAGTATTTATATTCAACCTCTCATTCTGAGAAAGTATATTTTTATTCCCTTTGTGGTTCTAAAAATAAAACAAGCATATATTTTATATATATAAACCATTGGCCTAGAGTTCAGTTATTGAGTGTGTGAGACCATTTGCTGACTGAGTGTGCACAACAAATGCTTTACACTGTCCTCTGGTACTGCCTTACTGCTCGACCAAGCTACCACTTTAGAGAGTAAGGTCATACCTAACTTTAACCTCTATCAGCCCCTGGGGGACTGTGGGCTCTGTACACCCTGTACCTATTAGGGAACAGTATATACAGAGCCACTTTCTAGCGATTCCCAATGGGGTCGCAAATTGAGAGGCTCATGAATTTTAATGAGCCTCTCGCAATTTGCGACCCCATTGGGAATGGCAGGCCCTCCCAGGTATGGTGGCCTGCTGGGCTCAGCAAACCACCATGTCTGGGACAGCTATTAAATAAAGCAGTTTTAAAAAAAAAAAATGCAGCCCGTTTTCCTTAAAAGAAAACGGGATCCAGTTAAAAAAAATATGAAACGTTTTCATTTCGTTTTTTAAAGGCAGGCAGTGGTCTCTGGGACCACCGCCTGCCCTTACAAAATATTTTCCCCTGCTTGTGCAAAGGCAAAGGGGAAGGGGATCCCTTCCCCTTTGTGACCCCATTACCACCCTCTCGAAGAGGGTGGTAATTTGCAAGTGTTTTGCGACCGCAATTGCGGTCGCAAAACATTTGTACATGGGGTTGCGCTCGCTATTAGGAAGGGAATGCCCCTTCCAAATAGCGACTCCCAATTCCAAAACATCGAGTCGCAAATAAATAGCGACTCGCTATTTTGGTATGGTACATACCCCTATTGTTTTTTGCATGCACAAACCCGTTTGCGCATGCAAAAACCATCGTACATCTGGCCCTAAAGACTCTGCCTTGGAAGCACCAGCATTGCCCACTCACTGTGTGCAAGTTAGCAATATTATTTTTCCTCTCTCACAGCGAACAGCGATTTGAATGCTCTTTCCACTGCTAATAAATATAATTTTTCTGCTAGGATCTTTGCTCTACATCCCTTCTTACCCTGACTTTTTCCCATTTGGTCATATAGTGCTAATAGTTGTTTGCATACCGTCACTTTTCCATTGCATATAGTTTGTTTTGTAATACCCTTACTATACTCTTCTGGTACATTTTATAGTCGGTAGTGAAGTTCTTTTTCACTTAGTTGGCTTTTCGAGTATCTCATTAGATACCGGTGATGGAGATTGTAACTCTCAGGTGTAAATTTGTATACTAGTGTGTAATATTATTTTACATTTTTTGCCAAACTATTTAGTTTATTATCTGCAATATCACTTGCTATTTAATATTTCATCATGCAAGATATCACTCCACCTCCTTTCTTCTTCATATCACCTGGTAAACCTCATCTAAGATGGTCCTAGTAGAACAACATTATTTGATAGTGAGTGGATGAAATTTAACACCTGAAGAGAAAGTTTCACTCTGGGTTCACTGCTTGGGTGCTGAAGGTTCAGAAATTTGATGATGACAACTTATGTTTTGAGCCCGAAGTACCCATAACAGACAAACAAACCAATTTGAGCTTTCTTTCCCTGGCTGTCATCAGTCACACCGGAAGAGTGATCAGGGAAAGACAAATGCCTGGCTAAGAGTAGTTTTGGGGGAAAAAATCCTACAGGAAGAGCAGATTTAGTGAGAAGCTGTTCATAATCACTATTTGTGTTCTTTTGCAGTTAGTGCTGTTTCTTAGCCCAAAATGCATCCATGCATCTATTTTGGATGCAAGTGCACATTTTGTGCTAAGAAAATAGAGATAAATACCACGAGTATGTAGGGGGGAGATCTTTCCCCAAGTGTACATTTAGCGAGCATCTGCTCGTTATTCATGTTCTGTTCCATTCAGTGCTATTTCTTAGTGCAAAATGCATCCTCGGATTTATTTTGCACAGAGGGCATTTTTGCTCTAAGAAAATAGAGCTAAATGCAGAATTACTCTTTCGTGTAATAATCTTGTGGAATTTTTGGGTAATTCTGTGTGATTACCCCACACGGAATGAATTCTGCAAGTTACGTCCATTTCAAGTCCACAGTTTGTGTGTGTGTGTGTGTGTGTGTGGCAATAAAGGAAGGGTAACTTGCAAGGCACCTTTGTTGCTTGTGGAGGCACTAATGAGACCTTGGATGAATTTAGGTTTAGACATTGCAAGACCATTAGATATATTACAAGTGACAGAAATGTATGTGTTGAGTTTGGTAGATTACACAGCCAAACAAATTTGTAGGAATTTTTTTTATGCTATTAATATGTGATTTTTAGTTTTAGGAACACTATTGATAATGGGTGTCATAGATCATTTTGAATGATAATGGTGTGCAGTTTGTCTCTGAAGATATCTCTAGTTTTAGGAAGCATTTTGGTGTAATACATTTGATAACAACATTATATACTCACCAGTTCAATGGATTAGTGGAGAGAATTAATAGAATGTTGATACTAGGATTACCAATGGCTTTTTCTTTGGCTAATTATGTTCCTGAACGTTTGGCTTTATTAGTCTGTGTACATAGAATGGCCTCAAAACTGAAGTAGAATTTGAGGGGAAGGGCGGTGTGTTCTTAAAAGTATTCTATATGCTTGCCTGAAAGATTCAATGTATCTGAGGGAAGATGCAAAATGCAGAAATAAAATAGAGGTCCTAAATAAGATGATATAAAGAATAGTACAAGAAAGGGAGAATGAACATTGTATGTATGTGAGGAAAACTTTCCAGTTGAAGCAAAGTTCTTCAAATTTTCTGACCCTTTGAAAATTACCCAAGTGAGGAATAATGTGGTGGTCCTTGAAAATAGAGAAGTTTGGAAGTTCAGATGGGATGAAAGATGCTGAGGTGATTGTTGCAAGAGGCACCCCCTTGAAAGTGGTGGGACGTCAAGTTATCCTAATTTATTTATATCATTATGTTACGTCCCAGACAACTGTTATATTCCAATATATTCTTCAGTACTGTAATGCCTTCTTGGAAGTTATTTGATTGTATATCCTTTAGGAGTGACCTCATGGACTATTGATTTGATGCTTTTATCTAACCATACCGTTTTCAAATGAATTTTTCCTGATTTCTCATTACTCTTAAGAGGGAAATATGTGTCAATTTGTGTTACCAAGGCGTTGTTCTATAAGCATTGGCTTTTGAAAATGTGAGGGCTCTTTCAAAATGTTACAGGCCTTCAATTCTATGTGACATCACTGAATCCTGTGGACCCTAAAGATCACTGTCATTAATTTGGTTAGATGTGCAAAGGATCTTCTAATTACTATAGAAAGCAAATGAACTTGAACAAGTTTATCAGTCTCTTATGTCACAGTGACACAACTGTTTTTACAGTATGGTTAGCCTGTGTTTGTATCTTTACGTCCCAAGTCAGGCCGGAATCTCCGCTCCCGGGCCGTACTCTCCAGCTCGGGCCATACGCTCCGGCTAGGGCCGGATAAAGTGTAATCGATGGGCCAGAATGCAAGTTTTACAAAAGGGAACATTAGGAACGTGTCATAAATGGTAGAGGAGATCACGACCATCAGTTTGGGAAGGGAAAAGGGTGTGGCCAGACACTACATTATATCCCAGCAAAGTTAGATCCTTTGCATCATGGTACATGCAGTGCACAATTTGTGTTCTCAGTGTTGACTGTAGTATCAACAGTACAGTCAATACTAAGGGGAGTGCCCTTTGTGTTGACTGTAGTGTTAACACTACAGTCAACACTGAAGGGAGCGCAAATTGTACCATGATGCAAAGGAGGAAGCGTTTCTGGGATATGATGTAGTGTCTGGCCACACCTTTTTCCTCTATCATTTATCACATGTTCCTAATGTTCCCTTTTGTAAAATTGCAATCTGGCCCATTGATCACACTTCATCTGGCCCGAGCCTGAGAGTACGGCCCGAGTCGGAGAGTACAGCCCGGGTGCGGAGAGTACAGCCCGTGTGCGGAGATTCCGGCCCGACTGTGGACGTAAACATATGACTCGCAAATGATCTCTGTGAATACGTAAAGTTGGACCTTTGTCTCAGATTACCTTTGTGAATCAGCCTCCAAATGTTTTTATCAGACATAAATTATTTTTCACATCAATGTAAGTATGTTCTTAATCATTGTTGGCACTAACCTGAGGGCTTTCTTTAAGGTCACAACATTGGTTAAGTCTTATTAGCATCATTATTTTGTTCAACATATTCATCCCATGAGAGGACACTATATGCCCTAGGACTGGTCAGATAAACACTGACCTCAATCATACTAAAAAGGGAGCCATGACCACTAGAATCACTGGTCATGCAACTATTAACTGCTTTTACCACACCCATTGACTAAATACTTTTGGGAATTCACTAACTTTCCCAGTAGTATGCATGCAAAGCTATGCCAGGCACAGTTTTCCAGGCATACTACTTTAAATGTCAAGTGGCATATCCATTGTCCTTCTACATATTTATAGACAACGGAATGGAACCCCTTGTCCAACTTTTTTCTTCTCAGGGGAAATAAGTTTCCGCGCGGAGAAAGCCATTCCCATGCACCCCCAAGATTTGAGGTCGATTCCTTCTTCTTTCCTTCCTGTAAGACGATTGATTACAGCCAAGGCTGGGGTACCTTTCAGACCATTACCATGGTGGGATAGGGTCAGATTTCAGTTTGTGAATTCATACAACCATGCATGTCTGTTGTCAATCACACGTTGGAATACCCACTGTCACCTGTGGCAGAGAAATCAGTTGGAGCAAATCAATTTACGCCTGCGCAGAATATTTTTGTGAATTCCATCAATATGTAAATGGGCTATTTTTGTGTCATGTACTTACATGTACAGGTGAAAATGGTTTGTCAACTGCGGCCAAAGTGTAGCCCAAGGAGCAACACCATGTGTTTCGCAAGCCATTCTGCTAAACCAAACACATAGCCAAAAGAGAGCGAAGTTAACATTTGCGGGACCTCTCAATTAAACAGGAAGCGTGGATGTAAATAGGTTGATTCCCAACAGTTACAAGAATGTCAAGAGCATATATGTTGTTGTAAAAGAACATGTAAAATGCAATGAAAGAAATCGGGAAAAAATTTCCAATTATATTTTATCTAGCCTCGAGAGAAAATTAGACCTCTACCTAACATTGCGAAAAGAAGGCTGCTTTCGCGTCTATTATTTTTCCATCTGAGTCTAGCAACTTTTCAAATGGTTGATGTAATTTTGTTCCTTGGTCGATCAGGAGTTGGCTAGTACTCGAACATATTATTGTGTAACAGAAGGGAAGAAAGGAACATTTTATGAGCTCAAATATTTGGTCGGTACTACTAGGCATTATGTACTTCATCTTAGACTATCCAAACCAACATAAAACACAAAAACAAGTGATATAGTTTGACCTATAAACACTGATTCTAGAAGGTTTGCCATTCACTGTCTGGAATGCCTCCTTTTTCCGTTTGTGTTAGATATTTGTATGAAAGTTGGATCACAGCTACAAGGAGTCACAGTCTTTATTTTCGAAACCTATCAGCAAAACGCAAAAATAGCTGCAAACAGATGCTACCAAAGTTTACTGTACACCCCACTGAACAAACTGCAGTTATGAATTAGACCTATGGTGTTTTCACTTTGAGTTCTTTCTCTGCTAATCCATGATCTTTGGCAAGTCAGGGAGCAGTCTACAGTGCTTCGTTTGGTCTCTGACTAGTGTATGCTTACACCACCTCTCCAAAGAGACTAGAGAAGTGCCACTAGATTCATCGTGACCTGCAAAGTAGTCACTAGCTCTTCCACCATCGTGTCTCCTTACGCAGAAGGAGCATATGGAATATAGATTAAAGATGTATGTATCAATAAGTGGCATCGCACTCTGCTACTGACCACATTGGCTCTACACTACTGCTACTGAACACTCCAGCTCCAGTTACTGCTAAACTTTTCCCTTCCAGCGCCTACTCCAATAGCTTTAGAGTGGAAGATTATCTATGTTCTTCCTTTGCACCCGTTTCCCAATCTGGTATGGCAAATGCAGATCGTTGTCTCACGTTTTATGGTCGGGGTTTAGTACAGTTATGCAAAAAGCACAGATTATCTTTCGAGTGGCCAGTGACAGTGGTTTATGGATCAGTTCCCCAATCATAGACCACAGCCAGAGGTCATTGAAGTACATCTATGTGAGACCTGCCTACAAAGGTCAGTATGGCAACTAATGGCTACTTTTGCCAGATGTGTCAATTTTGGCCAGACCTGGCCAACAACAGAGACCATGGCTGTACACACCAAAAGCCAATATGTTAAAGCAGTGGGCTGAGTGTTATCCTAATAATAACCAGTAATAGCTCTACGCTTAACACAATAAGTACAGTGGAGTCTGGGCAATAATTGCTGTCAATGTGTATTCTGGTGCGCACTATATGAATACAAAACAACAGTTGATGGACAGAATGCAGAACAATGTCATACATTCACCCCAGTACAGAGACCTGGGCCTAAATCGATTGTTTTTTTTTTGCTCACCATGCCATTCCAGTTTCGACCCAGCCATATGCAAATCAGTCTTGACCCTGCGCCCAATGGGAACAATCCAGCACGAACTACCAGGCCAGGTCCTCCCCGGACTGGAAACAAGCATCCTAGGACCGGTTTCGGGCTTTCAGCCCTCATCAGCCAGGATGGCTTGACTCCAGTGGCATGGAGAGCATGGGAATTATTAGGCATCATTTGTATTAATATTGCTGTTGTATTCCGTAGACTGGTCTGAAAATGTGAACAAAGTCCAACAATGACCGTAGATAAAAGCATCTAATGTGTGCCTTTCATTGGCTGAGCATATCCACCAATACATCAACGTCGCCACAAGTAGCTACAGTCTTTACTTCTAAGCCATCACATTCTACGTTTACTTAGTGGGTTCACCAGCTAATATTATAGGTACAAGCATACTAGGCTTCCATAAATTGATCAAAACAAAAGTGATAGTCAGGTGTTGCACACATTTGATCGAGCTATCTGACACGCATGTACCAAGGTTGTGTGAGATCGTGGTCCATAGGTGCATGTTCTTTAGACCTTATCAAATGAACTTGTAAGGTGGCTGCCAGTGGTTGTGGCTCTTCTTTGCTGGACGTGGATACAAAGAGATTATAACAACGCAACCCATGTTTTGTGGAATTGTGTCGTACTTGCAGATTCCATTTTCATGTGTTATTGGTGTAAGTATATGCAAAATGCAGTCCACGACCACATCTGCAGCAACCCCTGCTCAGCAGTGCAGTCAACCCAACACAGACAAAGATAGCAAGCGTCAAAAGTCTGGCTTTGATGGAGTTGTCTAGGAAATGTGAACCACTTGCAGACGTGGTCATCATGTGCGTTTGTAAGGCACTCACTTCAGCTGGAAGTTTGAGACGCGCCTTTCATCCCTGACGGTCGCAGGTATCACAACCAGGGCCATAATTGCTCACATTTCAAATTCGTGGGTACAACTCAAACCATGAAATACGTGGCAGGCATGCTAAAAATGTGAAGAAATATTTTATGAAATACTAAAAGTCTGACGATGTTGTTTTCATTGATGACATCACTATGGAGGGCAAAGGCAGAGTAACTCCGTACCAACAAAAGTAAACTTTAATACAAAACATAGCATTTTTTAGCACAACAGTTGTAATTAATCAAGATCTATATTAAATGTGCAATGATTATGAAACAAGAAATCAATATTGCTGCTGCAAATATACTATCAAAGCGAAGTCTGCCTTTCTTCTTTCAGATGGATTGGTGAAGAGTAATCGATGTGAAAGCATAGTGTGGTCATTGTGCATAAGGCCTTCGTCCACACCGGTGCCTGGGCAAGGCCCTATGTTCAAACCTTGCTGCCTTACACCGATGGCCAGGTGCATTGGGTTATGTCTACATGGGGGCTGGACACAGGTCCTTTTTGTAGGAGAGCTGCTGTATGATCTCACCTGTGATGTCATTGATAATGTCACTTGTGTGAGGATGTGTGATGTCACCAGTGATGCCAACAATAATCTCATTTGTGAGGCCATCTGTGACATCCTGCTTGTCATAGACAGTGCGTTGGGGTAAGTTATGTTTGAATTGCTACCGTTAGATTGCAAAATCCCGTTTTTTAGTGTGAAATCATAACTACACCATCGCTCCGGCTGAAGTTTTTAAGGGAAATTTATTTTTTGAAGTTGTTTTTTAGTCTTCTATGTACTTCACCATAATTGTCCTTTAACATCGTTCTTTTCAGTGAATACATACATACGTTCATTATTTAATGTCTATAGTTATTGTTATGACGTTAACTCACTTGTTTTCCAATGTTATTTCTTATGATAAGTGTTAAATGTTATGTTTTTTTGCTGTCAAACATATAATTCCGAAAATGCAAATATTAAAAAAAAAATATTTGAAAATGATAAAATAAATCTCTGGATAAGGTCGAATAGTTTACCCATTAGATTAAAGCTGGTTCGACATGCACAGTATGGTAAATTGCGAAAAGACCGTGCTTGCTCGACACTTGGCAAGCGGTAAGGATACCGCGATGATTTGGTTTCCCCATGTCTGTATCTATGTGCCATACTTTTTTCTCAGTTTGATCGCAGTCCCGCAGGGTTAATTTCTTGTACCATTACTTTTCAATTTATTTTTTTGGACTGCTGAGAAGAAAATAAGGGGTCATTGCCTGAGCCACCGTCAATACTTCGATGTCACAAAGTTGCATGTGTCGGTTTTATTTGATTCAATTGTATGTTGGAAAAACACATTGTGGCTTTTTGCCCTTTGGCTTAGATAGATCAGAGCTCTCCAAAAGAAACATTCGGGGCAGCTTCATGGGATTTATCCAAAAATTGTTCGTAATAAATTGGATTATCCCTTTGGCTGGGCGCCTGTTCACTTCAAGGAAAAATCAAATGCCTCGTCAAGGTCAACCCTTCATTTCATTAACTAACCTGAGCTCAGCGCTCTGTTAACTGTGACACAGAACAGAGCCTTTCTTTAGGGTACTGTGTAAAGTATTTATGCAGTATTAACACAGTAATACATTAAAAATAGTGTTAGAAATGGGGGTCTCTAGTTGGCAATGGCTGGCCACTATCCAAGTAGGGACCCTTCTTCCTAAGCCAGAGTAAGAAGCCTACACCCTTTGATAACCCCTGCTCAACCCTGTGGTAACGTAGCACGAGCAGCTAGGCTTATCTCAGAGGCAGTGTGTGAAGCATGTATGATCATACACAGTAACACAGTGAAGAACACTACAAAGGGACACCACTCAAGTAGTTATAAATATAAGTATCTTTATATATAGACTTAACATAAGACCAATAACAGTAAAAATCCACAATACTAGAAAAATGGGGTTCCTCTTAAAATGCTGCAAAAATAGTTCAAGGTGTGCAAAGAGGAGTTCAGTTCAAGGCAGGGGTCTCTGCGACCCTTTTACTCACAAGATACCTGGATTCTGTAGCAAAGCAACAAAAATGTCACTAAGGAGTTGTAGCGATGATTTTCCTCACGCTAACCAGCGATGCGTTGAATCCTTTCCGCAAGGGAGGATGATGCGCTGATTTGTGTGCAGAACAAAGCGACAAACTTCTGCTCGCTAAGCCGGCGATGCGATAAAATTCTTGAGGCAAAGGGAGGATGATGCGCCGAGCTTGTTGCGTGTGCGATCTTGTTGCGATGAAAGAAAATGGCGGTCCGCGAGGGAGCGATGATCCTGGTGCGATGCGATGAAAATGGCGAACGCTCGGCATCCGCTCTGCGATGTCGTGAAGCAATGAACTCGATGCGATGATCTTTGGTTAGCGAGCGTTTTGAGGCCCGCAAACATGCAAGGCGATAATCTTCGGGTTAGCGAGCGTTTGGCAGCCCGCAGACAGGTGATGCGATGATCTTTGGTTAGCGAGCGCTTTCAGGCCCGCAAACATGCAATGTGATAATCTTCAGGTTAGCGAGCGTTTGGCAGCCCGCCAACAGGTGATGCGATGATCTCCGGTAGCGAGCACTCGGCGGCAGCAGAGCAACGATTTTCCTTACGTTCTTCAGCTGCAGCGGCTCGCTAACGGGCGTTAGCGACGATTTTCAGCGCTCTCTTCTCCACAGTAGAACTAGAGGCCCTGGAACTCGCAGGAGCCTCACCTGCAGATAGAAATCCTCGCTGGGAGGAAACAGGAGGCTGGTGGTGGAGTCTGATGTGCTTGAGACTCCTGCAGGAGGCTAGCTCTTTTCTAGCCCTTGGGTGATTGCTGTAGCAAAAATAAAAGTTCCTTCAAAGTCCTTTTCCTCTTCTTCCAAGTCCAGTAGTTACCACTGCAGGCTAGTCCAAGAAACAGCACACAAGCACAAGGACAGTCACCTCCTGCAGATTCCTTCAGTTACACGGACAGAGGTTCTTCTTGTTGTCCGGGAGCAATACAAATTGTAGGGGTTTGGGCACAGATATTTATACCTCAAAAGTCTTTGTTTTCAGAAGCTACAAGTCACTGAACCCAGCCAGAACCAGTTCTGCCCAGCCCTGGAGCACTTTGTTTACCAGGCTGCATCCTTCCTTTCAGAAAGAGGGTCTCTGCCATCAGACACACAGTGGGAGGTGGAGCCAGCATTCACCTTGCCAGGCACAGCCCTATTCAGGTCCAGGGGCTACTCCTCCCCATACTGCAATGCAGATCTCTCTATTCAACCCAGGTCTGACTCAGCCTGCCCTGTCCCTCCAAAACCAGACAGCCACTACACATAACAGCAGAGCACACTGGAAGGCTTAGGCAAGAAAATACCTACTTTCTAAAAGTGGTATTTTCAAACACAGAATATAAAAATAAACTTCACTAAAAGATGTATTTTAATATTCTGAGCTCAGGCATACTAAATTCGATTTTCTACCATGTTCTGGGGGTCAGTTAGGACTATAGAATGTAATAGCCAAACCTCTCATTCTGGCCTATGGAGAACAGGTAGCCTTACAGTAGTGAAAAACGAAATTGGGTGTAATTCACTCCCAGGACATGCTACACACATCAGAGCATGTCCTACCTTACACATACAATGCACCCTACCAGAGGGGTGGCTTACATGATGCCAAGGGAAGGTTCAGGGGCTGGGAAGTGGGTGCACTTCACAGCCAAGATGGCAGTTCTGGACTGCACACAGACACTGCAGTGGCAGGTCTGAGACACACTTTACAAGCTGCTTCTGTGGGTGGCGCAAACCAGCGCTGCAGGCCCACCAGCAGCATTTGGTTTGCTAGCCCTGGGCACACACAAGCCACGCTACTAGGGACTAACAGGTAAACCAAATAAGCCAATCATGGATATACCAATTCACATGTCATCTTTACGCAGGGAGTATTCGCGCTGTGGCACTGAATGGCTGTGGCACATCGCCCAGAGCATCTATTACCAGCAAAAAACAGAGGAGACACAGCGAAAAAATGGGAGGGAGACTCACGCCAATGGTGCCAGGTCTAACAAATGGTAAACATTAAACATCACAAACTGAGCTTGAAAAGAGAGTAAAATGTAATAGTCAAAGATACAAAAATCCTATGGGGGGAATAGGGATATGAATTTTCATATTGTTAAAGTAGAAACATTGCTAAAAAAATCAGTAAGTACTCTCCGTCACAATAGACCAGGATCCAGGTGTAAATTCAGGCTGATCGCGATGGACTGTGGGTCAGATACACCAACCAGATTTGTCCCGGGAAAAGATTTTACTTTCAGACTTAGGGCCTAATTATGAATTTGGCGGTCCATATGACCGCGAAACCCGTGGTGGCAGTCCCTGGATCAATATAAACAAAGAGGGGGACCCAGGAGCTAATAAAGGTCCAGTATCCATGCTCCATATGCCAATATCAAAACCAAAGGGGGGATACTGTTCCTATAGCAAGGTGCAAATAGTCACCATTGCATCAAGGTGAAAAAAGTCACCTATTGATTAAAAAGGAAAATTGAAAGAAGAAAAGGGAAAGGGAAAGAAATCCTAGGTGAGAGGGACCCACCAGTGAAGTGAAAGGACACATGTAGTCCTCTGTTGCCCTCACACACCCCAAGGAGTGTCATGCTTCATCATCGGGCGTTTGCTCCTCGTGGGGCCGGCGCTGCAATTCCCCACGGGTCCCCCGAAGGGTCTCTTTGTCGGAGATCTTTTAGGACTGCCGGATGGTGCATGCGGGTGTGTGGGGTGGGGGTCTAATGAGGGTCAAGGTAGTGCGTGCATAGTGATGAGTCGGTGTGTAAAGGGTTAACGTGCAGCAATTGTTGGGATTGTATACCCTTCACAGACTAGACTACTGTGTAAAATCTTGCCCCTGCAGCGCATTATGCCTGGGTGTGAGCAAGGTCGTAGGTCAACATGTTTCGCGCCTTTATTGCCTTAGTGGTCGTTGGCGCTTCCTCAGGACCAAAACTGTAAGGTGCACGTGAAATAGTTAAAATGCCCTCTAAATAAGACAGGGCGGGCAGTGAGCCTGTGTACCTATGAACTGGCTGCATCTGCATGATGTATACGGCTCCTGATCGATGCCTAGGAAAATAAAACATAATAAGTCACAGAAATGAGCATCAGTAACAACTTGATGCTACAGGGTCTACCACAGTTGTGTGTATAATAGTTACATAGAAAAACAGAGAGCACATGAGACATAACAGTAAAACATAGATACTCAATGGAACCCATGTCCAAGGGTGGGTGACTGACAAGGTCTAATTGAGACCCCAGAAGTCCGTGGACCGTGTCCTATCAAAGAAATCATGATAAGCAAAGTGTTCTGGCAACGTAGAATTATTATGTAACGTGTTCTGGCTGCACACCGTTAAAAGACTGGCCAATTAGTGCTCCCATGAGAATACAGTAACGTGTATTTTATCAAGACACTGGTGGAAACGGTTGGGTCTCCACGGGCACATACCTCCCACTGACAGAAGTAATTCTTCTCTGGCTCGAGCTGTGGACGCCCGCACAATGTCGGGCTGGAAAGCAATTAGGAAATAAGGATGAAAAGATGTAGAATCCATGCTAGCGAGCCAACGCTACTCCCTACTAGGTTAAAGAACTTACAATTTTTTCGGGATGTTGACTCCTATCCTCCTACCCCGTCCCTGCGACTGCCAGTTTGTGAGCCAACAGGTAGTGGGACGCGGTACTGATAAGGAGGAGTATGGGCGGTTACCATTTCCGGGATATCCTGAGGGGGTGGGGAGAGGTGCGCATGCGTAAGGCGCGAAACATGTTGACCTACGACCTTGCTCACACCCAGGCATAATGCGCTGCAGGGGCAAGATTTTACACAGTAGTCTAGTCTGTGAAGGGTATACAATCCCAACAATTGCTGCACGTTAACCCTTTACACACCGACTCATCACTATGCACGCACTACCTTGACCCTCATTAGACCCCCACCCCACACACCCGCATGCACCATCCGGCAGTCCTAAAAGATCTCCGACAAAGAGACCCTTCGGGGGACCCGTGGGGAATTGCAGCGCCGGCCCCACGAGGAGCAAACGCCCGATGATGAAGCATGACACTCCTTGGGGTGTGTGAGGGCAACAGAGGACTACATGTGTCCTTTCACTTCACTGGTGGGTCCCTCTCACCTAGGATTTCTTTCCCTTTCCCTTTTCTTCTTTCAATTTTCCTTTTTAATCAATAGGTGACTTTTTGCACCTTGATGCAATGGTGACTATTTGCACCTTGCTATAGGAACAGTATCCCCCCTTTGGTTTTGATATTGGCATATGGAGCATGGATACTGGACCTTTATTAGCTCCTGGGTCCCCCTCTTTGTTTATATTGATAATGTACGGCGGTTCAGCCGAGGACCCTTCTATAGTCGCTTTTTACTTGCTTTTCCTTTCCATGAGCACTTGAGGTACCAATTTATTTATAGTGGGTTTACTATCTGTTCAATGACTCCTTTAAGACAGGAGGCAATAGGGATGCGGAGTTCGCAACTCCAGTGACATTTCTACTGTTACAATGATAATGTCCCCGCCTTGAACTATCTCGTACTGGCACCCCCATCACAGCCTCCTTTATTACATGGATAGGCTGAGGTACAATATGTCCTATTGGACGGGTGTTATGTATACAGTGAGCAGTCTAAAAGTGATTAACCATGGGGTGCCCACCACCTCTAGAACACCATTCTTTTAATTTGGGAATTTGCTGTTAATTTATTGAAGTGTACTTTTCGTCCATACCGCCATGTAACTATTTAATTCCTCAGCTAGGTTCTGCGCAGGACGTGGAAAGTAGTCTCCCACATCACAGCACATGCGCATTGTATTCCTCCCCTTACGCATGCGCACCTCTCCCCACCCCCTCAGGATATCCCGGAAATGGTAACCGCCCATACTCCTCCTTATCAGTACCGCGTCCCACTACCTGTTGGCTCACAAACTGGCAGTCGCAGGGACGGGGTAGGAGGATAGGAGTCAACATCCCGAAAAAATTGTAAGTTCTTTAACCTAGTAGGGAGTAGCGTTGGCTCGCTAGCATGGATTCTACATCTTTTCATCCTTATTTCCTAATTGCTTTCCAGCCCGACATTGTGCGGGCGTCCACAGCTCGAGCCAGAGAAGAATTACTTCTGTCAGTGGGAGGTATGTGCCCGTGGAGACCCAACCGTTTCCACCAGTGTCTTGATAAAATACACGTTACTGTATTCTCATGGGAGCACTAATTGGCCAGTCTTTTAACGGTGTGCAGCCAGAACACGTTACATAATAATTCTACGTTGCCAGAACACTTTGCTTATCATGATTTCTTTGATAGGACACGGTCCACGGACTTCTGGGGTCTCAATTAGACCTTGTCAGTCACCCACCCTTGGACATGGGTTCCATTGAGTATCTATGTTTTACTGTTATGTCTCATGTGCTCTCTGTTTTTCTATGTAACTATTATACACACAACTGTGGTAGACCCTGTAGCATCAAGTTGTTACTGATGCTCATTTCTGTGACTTATTATGTTTTCTTTTCCTAGGCATCGATCAGGAGCCGTATACATCATGCAGATGCAGCCAGTTCATAGGTACACAGGCTCACTGCCCGCCCTGTCTTATTTAGAGGGCATTTTAACTATTTCACGTGCACCTTACAGTTTTGGTCCTGAGGAAGCGCCAACGACCACTAAGGCAATAAAGGCGCGAAACATGTTGACCTACGACCTTGCTCACACCCAGGCATAATGCGCTGCAGGGGCAAGATTTTACACAGTAGTCTAGTCTGTGAAGGGTATACAATCCCAACAATTGCTGCACGTTAACCCTTTACACACCGACTCATCACTATGCACGCACTACCTTGACCCTCATTAGACCCCCACCCCACACACCCGCATGCACCATCCGGCAGTCCTAAAAGATCTCCGACAAAGAGACCCTTCGGGGGACCCGTGGGGAATTGCAGCGCCGGCCCCACGAGGAGCAAACGCCCGATGATGAAGCATGACACTCCTTGGGGTGTGTGAGGGCAACAGAGGACTACATGTGTCCTTTCACTTCACTGGTGGGTCCCTCTCACCTAGGATTTCTTTCCCTTTCCCTTTTCTTCTTTCAATTTTCCTTTTTAATCAATAGGTGACTTTTTGCACCTTGATGCAATGGTGACTATTTGCACCTTGCTATAGGAACAGTATCCCCCCTTTGGCAGTCCCTGGATCGCCAGACTGGAGGTATATTACAACTATGGTGGTGGGACTGCCGCCGGACCGCCGCAACCACCAGGGATCCCTGATCCCGAGGCAGTGGCGCAGTGGCTCAGCAAACTCATAATATGCTTGGCGGTGCCACTGCGGCACCGCCAAGCATATTATGAGTTTCCTCATTGAGACCCCTTTCATGGCAGTAATCCCGCCATGAAAAGGGTGGCAGTGAGGAAAAAAAAGGAGGTCTGGGACAGGGGTGCATGCAGGAGGGACTTTAACAACTAATAAAAATAGTGGTTTATTTTTCTAGTGGGTCCTGAGATACAGCATTATCATTTTAATCTGTAGTCTGGTTTCCAAATTGGACAACTAGTCCTGCCACAGTGAATTGAGCTTTTTGGCCTTACCACTGGAGGGACATGGTAATGTTAATTTTATACATATCCCACTTTTGAATACTGTGCACGTTTCGTTGTGGACTTCAAGGCCTACATAAGGGTGACTTACTAATATTTAAAAAGAAAGTTTTTATCTGTCAAAAAGGGTTATTATGATAGATCACAATGCAGGGTTTGCACTGCAGAAGTCAGGCTAAAATGGTAGGCCTGAAGCCGTGTTTTCTTCTCTCACGCTAGTGTATGAAACAATAAAGGCTTTAGGCTAAAGGTGATAGTTAACCTTTCATGCAATGGGTGTATTTCTGCACCATCAACTGTGGCCTTATAGAAAGGCTATGTACACCAGGGATTGGGCAATTTCTCCATATTTTAGGGTCGGAGTACTTACAATGGGCACTGGACAGCAGTGCCCCAGTGTGCAAAGTCTAAAAATCAGCAATAAAATAGGCTCCAGCAAAAGACAGAACATCTGGTGTGACCACGCAAAAAAGGCAGATTTCCTGTAGTGTTTCAGCTGCCCAATTGATTGATTAACTTATCCTATTGTATGAGAGTGCAAAAACAGAAACAGAAAAGCCATGGCTTTTTTTTTGAAGTGTGGTATATTCACACTGCAAGTGGAGCACTCACAAAATAGCTACATTAGATTTTACCAATAATCTTCATCACTCTTAGTTCAGGTCTTCCTCTTTACAGTGCTTTCAAGATGAGCCCTATCTTGAACCACAGACCATATTTCCCTACCCTGGCGAACCTGTTTAGTTGACAAAGGCAAAACAATTGTAATTTATAGATTGTCTCTCACTTAAATCCCAGCCCAGCCAAATATGGTAGGAAACTGAACCACTTCTTGTTATACCAAGTAAAAAATACAAGACTGAATCTAGGGCATAACGATTTCGGGTGTAGTAGGAGGAAAACTAAGGACTGTGAGGCAGAAACCTGGACTTAAAGCAATGATTTTTTGGTAAGTAACCAGGTCTACCCCTTCACTAGCCTTTCTCATCCTAGTCCTTACAAAATAAGGCAACACCCAAGTTTGAAAAAATATAGCCACTGGGATGACAGTATGCTCTGTACCACTCCATAACATGCAGTGATAAAGATTTATTCATCAAACAAATGAACACAAAAAACATGCTTATACAGACCCCAAAACAAGCATAGTAAAATCTCCTCATAATCCCCCTCTCATCTGCAAATGATAATGCGACTTAAAAGTACCAGTGGTTGACCAATTAGCTGCATTACATATGTCCTTCAAAGAAGTCCCTTCTAAGGCAGACCAAAAGGCAGCAAATTCTCTGGGTAAATGACTGTTGGACCTGGCCCTTTTTGCAGGGTTCTCCCCAAACGATTTGCCTTCTTCTTCCTCTGTTTTGACTTCTTTTCCTAGCTTTAGCACTCTGGGCTCATTACCACTGCTGACCAGTGCTAAAGTGCAGGTGTTCCCTGTCTAAAATGTAATGGTATTTGGATTCCCAATGATTGGCCTAATTGATTTACTAGTAAGCCCCTAGTACAGTGCACCAGGGGTGCAGAGGGCCTGTAATTCAAATGCTATTATTGGGCTTGCAGCACTGATTCTGCCACCCACATTAGTAGCCCTGCAAACATGTCTCAGACCTGCCACTGCAGTGTCTGTGTGTGCAGTATGAACTGCCATTTCGACTTGGCAAGTGCACCCACTTGCCACACCCAACCCTTCCCTTTTATTACATGTAAGGCACCCCTAAGATAGGCCCAAGGTAAGCCTATGGGCAGGGTGCATTGTATTTAAAAGGTAGGACATGTACTGTTGTGTTTTACGTGTCCTGGTAGTGAAAAACTGCAAAATGTGTTTTTCACTACAGCAATGCCTTTCTCCCCTATAGGTTAGCATTGGAGCTGTCTTGTAATATCTTACAAGTGTATCTTACAATTGAGATCTGATAGAAAACTGGAGTTTGGTGTCTCTGGGCTCACAATTTAAAAATACATCTTTTAGTGAATTTGGTTTTTAAAATGCAGGTCTGAAAATGCCACATTTAGAAAGTTGGAATTTTCTTGCTTTAATATTGCTGTGCCTCTGCCTGCCTCTGAATTTATGCCTGGGTCAGGTTGAGAGCTGTGTTCTTGTGCATTCACTCTAGACCAGTGTTCTTCAATCTGTGGGGCGCACCCCCTGGGGGGCGCGCGCACTCACACCCTAAACCCTTACCATTGTTTCCCACGTCGCAAGTCGTTTTGCTTCCGGTATTTCTTTACCCATTTCAAAAAGGGATTTTAGATTGGACAGCTCCGGAACAGCAGCCCAATCAACACATAGGAATGTCACCATTGACGTTCCACCAATGAGGAGGCAGCAGCATAGATGGCAGGAAGTGCTGCAAAATTTGCTTGCTAATAACTCCTGCATACACCTATTTGTTTCTTCATTCCTGCTGTTTCTTTCGTGTGTGCTGCCTTTTCTTCCTTGATTCTTCTTTGTGTGCTGTGGAGGCTTTCCTGGTTTTACCACTGCGCAGTGAAGGAGTTTGCTGGTCTCTTGCCATCTTGGAAGATCACCAACAGGTAAGTGGAATGGGCTATTGTAATGGAATTGCGCCCTAATATACTGCTGGGATATTTAGTGCTGCCCAGTTTTCGAAGTCCGTGGGGAGAGGGGAGTGGGGGGACATGGAGGGGGTTCGGCAGTCACAGAGGGTTGGAGGGGAAATGGATGGGTCACGACGTGCCCATGCTTTTTTAAAGGGAAACTTTGGCTCCCTTCTGGGAAGAGCTAACCGTCCTGGAAATGGGTTAATGGCTAGAGCTGAAATGGTTCAGCTCCAGTGGGAGGCAGGGAGTCTCCTCTGCTATGAAACCGAAAACAAACAAACAGACAGTCTACAGTGGACTGTCTGTTTCTTTGTGTTCCGTTTCATGGCAGAGTGTTGCAGGGATTCTGCTTATGCACAGAACTATGCGCAGGAAACCAGGACCTCAGAGAATTGTGGTGTACCAGAAACTCCCCTCAGAACTAAGAACCCCTTTTCCGACTTGCTTAGTGTCACATTCGTTATCCGAGATTTAGCTCGGCGGTCCCAATGTATAGACAACCCAGAACAAGCGACTTAGATACTCTCAGGAGTGGTGGGAATCCGAAATACCCGTTGGTAGCTATATATCAGTCCACAACAGAATAACAAAGACACGGTAAAGTTTAAAGAGTTTATTTTATAAACCTCGCGTCCTAAGATGCAGTACTTTGGCTAACACAAGCAGACAAATGGTTAGGATCAGCACCATCAGCATTGTTACAATACCATAGAAAATAAAAGGAGCAATCATAATAATAATAACTGTGGAACACAACCACCCTCCTTTCTCTAGCAACTAATAAGGTATTATTAGACTAATAGAAGGTCTCTTAGGCTTGCATGGGGGACCCCATACCTTATAGGGATCTCTGACATATTATCGACAGACACAATATCGAACTACACAAATATCGCATCAAATATATCGACATCAAAAATATCGACATTGTATACTTATTTAAAAAACGACACTAATATCGACACTACAATATCGAAATACAATTATATCGATCACACAAAAATCGCACACATAAATATCGCAATACTAAATATCGACATGAGTAAATAAATATGACACATGTCATAAATATCGATAACCAAAATATAGACATCAATAATATCGTTTTTTTTAAATATATCGACAATTCTAACACTAATAAAACCAATATTTTAAACAACATAAAGACAATATTTTCCCAAAACATACTTTTTTCAAATGAGATTCTACTTAAACATAAACATAACATTTATAGCGATCTCAATATTTAACAACATAATAAAAAAACACTGAAATAATTATCACATTGGCATTTCGAACACATTTAAAAAACATTCACTACACATTATAAACAATCTTTTTATATATAATGATTTAAAACTCTCCTCCTTTAAAACTAAATATACTCTTACTTAGCATTTTCCATAAAAGGAAACCAATTAACTAAAAAAAATTCAAACCATCCAATAGAAAGGCCACATACAGAAAACAACCAATAACATTCAAGAAACAATTTAAAACCACTATATAAACCAATTAAAACAAGTCTTCTACTGTGCCTTAAACCAAAGCATTGAACGAAGAAGAAACTCTGCTAAACAGAAGAAACCTACATCCTACTACTATTCTAAAAACGTAAGTAAATATTATTTTCTAACTAAACTGCCAAATTAAACTAAAACACTATTTTATCTTTACTCAAATAAATAACTAACGTATATATTCCATCTCTTTATGTTTCCACTACAGATTTTACTCCAAACACCGAAAGAAAATATTGTACCTAATGTATTTCGTGTTTCTATGGGTGATGTGGTTAAGCAAAACATACGTTCTGATGATTGGGATGTTCACGCCATTGAAGCACTATTTTCAGATTTGAAATATTATGCCGCTTTTGATGCTGAAGATTTATATGAAAATGCGGCTAATTATGCGGAACAATATTGTTTTCAACATTATGGCAATCACTTTCTGCATAAAGCAAACACTTTTCGTAATTTTGTAAATTTTACCCAATGGGAACACTGTCCCACTCCCTCTTTCGGCAGTTCACCTACATTAGTTGATAAGTATACTTATTTTACTGATTTCATTGTTTCCAACCCGGCTTCCTTTTATTTTAAGGTTATGCCTGAGTCTGCCACAAAGGTTAGACTCACACACACCAAGTTACTTTATTCTAAGTCCTTTATGGACGAGTTGTCAATCAAAGGTTATGATCTATGGAAGGCTACTATTGATCTTAAATCAGTTTGGGGTTCCAAACCATGGCAGGTTCAGGGAACTGAAGCTTTGCATCGTGCCTATCTTGTACCAAATCATATGTGGTTTTTAAATTCAACCATCTTCCGAACCACCTGTTTCGGATTGGACACTTCTAAACAACTAAAGTCACCTTCTGTGCCGGATCTGGGTGCTTACCCCAATTGGGATAACCACACAGATCTGTCCCTTCCTGCTTTGCAGTCATTGATTTCTAATACATCTTTCAATATTTCGAAATTTAGTAGTGATGGATGGTTAGTTTGGCAAAGCAGTTCAGATACATGTCAAGGTCGTTTTCTAGGTCTGAAACCGGGGTATACTCAGCAACGAGTGGACCCTCGGTTTGAGTCGTCACATACCCTAACTACATACTCTGTAGGAAAGTTATGTCAATCCTGGCTGCGACATTCCACCTTGGCATCTGTCAAAGTTCATTTATCAAGATTACATGACAAAATAGATTTGAATAATTTTGTTAAAGGTCCTGTGGGTGGCAGATCCAAAAGGTGGGCATATGCTATTTACAACGAAGTATGGAAACTGTCACAAATAGAGGCAGCGTCACGATTGAGAGCTATTGATCAGGCTAATATGGAAAAGGTATTAGCAGTTATTGATAACAGCATTAGCACTCTTTCTTCCCGTATTTATACATTGGACAATATTGTTTCTTCAATTGTTGATATTGTGCATGATGATGTGTCTGTATTGTATCATGGTCAAAACCAGTTGCGTTCTGTTATGCAGTTTGCATGGACATTACAAACGATAAGGCAGGGAAGGTCCCCTGGGACTATTTGAATACAACATCTTTATTTCTTCCCTTTAACCTTACTGAAAAACAGCAGTTCATGTCCATGAAAGATGCTACATATTCATTGTTACATATTGAAAAATTAGAACCTTTACCTTTCTCTGTAGCGGAATTGGATACAGGCGTGTGGTTATTACATGGGTTGATCACTCTCCCGTTCGCGCTTTTCAAGTCTATGTCCTGTATGAAACACTATGCTCTGGGTAGATATGAACAGCTGGGCACCGCTTTCATACATGAGGTTTGGTCCCTCCCTTTTATGTATAGATGTACAAGGGACGGTACTGAGGTTTATCTGACGGGTGAGGAATGTACAACGACACCTGATCACTCTGTAGTATGTAGGCACATTCAGTTACACGGTGCATGCAATGTACAATCTCCAAATTTGGCCTGCGTCCTGAAAGGTATCCCAGTGCCAGTGATTACGCCATCTTTCACGCTGCTTGCAAACGGTAGTTATTTAATTTTGAACAATGAAGCTTGCTGCGGGATGTTAGTGGGAATCCCTTACATAGTGACTGTATCGCAGAGAGTTGTCTGCTGCAATAATGTTCTATTTCCACCCCCGCATGGGCGGCTGGATGTTTCCATCTGGCCTTCGATTCCGACCTTGAAGGCAGAGTTCAACAAGATGAGCAGAATAAGGTCGCTATTGTCCCAAAAGGAGGTGCCATTGACTTTCTCCCGTGAAACATTTGTCCTTCACGTTGCAAATACGCGTACTGAGGTACAGACACTTTAGAATACTGACCTCCCCCTACATTTGGGTGCTTTGATCCAAACAATTTTCAATGCCTCGTCCACGACCGGCCTGGCTAATTTTTTTAAGCTTGTGGGCTCGGGCCTCGTGACCTCTTTCCAAACTATTTTTGGTGTGATTCCGGCATTTTTTCATTCTATTTTCTCGAGCATCTTTGGAGGTGTCCCGCTGATTCTGGCGCTTGTGGCAGGAGTGCTGCTTTTACTTTTCATACTGCGAAATGGCTGCTCTTTCTGTGCCACACGACAACCTGTCCCGTCTGCATCTTCTCTGTGACAGGATGCTTGAATATTATGGTACGCTGCCATTGGCGACTTTGAGCCTGGCGTATGGATTATCCTTCCGGTATTCCTACTTCACCTGCGTACAGCCAGTCTTTCACTGCCTAGAGTGTCCCTTTGAATGGCCTTTGGATTTGTGCTTAACCAACACGGTGTCTCCGGTGCTGGATTATGATCGACTGATGAGGCCCTTAGTGTCTCACGAGTTTGCCTGTTCTGGTGTTCGGATTATGGCCTGTGGTGCGGCGCATGGTATCCTGGGTAATTGGGACATCGCAAGAGCAGCCTATGATTTCTTGAATATGAGCTATCTGGAGGAACAATTCGGTTGTCCTCTGATGTGCTAGAGGCTCCGCTCATTGAAGAACATGTATGTTCCTTTTCTTTGATTAATTGGATGGCTGAAACTTTTCGTGGCTCTGCAAACGATTTCTTGTTGGAAGCAGTGGCCACGTATGCTGCATATACGTTCATGGATTGAGTGAACTGTGGTCCTCTAGGTTTTTTCTCCCGTGCCTTTGGACTGCTGTCCACAGCAACATTTTTTAATTTTTCCCATCACACGTTTGTGGTTTTTTGTTTTTTTCTCCCCTTTTCGGTTTTCATGTTTTCGGCTTTTGCCTGAACTATAAATTGTTTATTAATTGAATACGCCTTGTTCTGCTGTGTCGAAACTGAACTTTGCATTCTCTTTTTTCTTGCCTACTTTATAGTGCTTCGATCAAGGGGGCATGTAGTGAGGACTCCCTTAATACGTACATACATTGTTAAGTTAGCATAACCGCGTTAGATGTTAGAAAGCCATCTTGCCGCTTTTGCGCACGACACTGCGTTTACATGTTATTGCTTAAACAAACAGCTGACTCGAGCTTTGCCTCACACGGAAGCAATCTGTTGTTACCATCCCGAGCTCTGCGCAGCGACCTTGGTCTGTACATGGCGTGACAAAACAGTCTGGTTTGTTAGACAATGCATGTTTTCTACTCTAGGTTGATAGACCCACTATTTAGACATAACACACAGGCAGCTGTAAATACCTGAAAGTTGGTGCTTTTAATAACACAGACATCATGTTTATTATTCAGACCGAAGACGGCCTTCCTGCGAGAAGACTCCTGATGCTCCTGTGATGTGATTTCACTAAGCTGATCTTTGAGGTATGGGGTCCCCTATTCAAGCCTAAGAGACCTTCTATTAGCATAATAATAATATTAGCTTCTTAGTAAAGGGAAGGTGGTATTATCCACTGTCATTATAATATGATCACCCCTTTTATATTCTATGGTATTGTAACGATGCTGATGGTTTTGATTTTAATCATTTGTCTGCTTGTATTAGCCAAAGTACTGCATCTTAGGACACGTGGTCTATAAAAATAAACTATTTTTATTTTCACAGTGTCTCTGTTTGTTCTTGTTGTGGACTGATGTGAGAATAATATACGAACAGGTATTTCCGATTCCCACCATTCCTGAGAGCATACTGAGTCGCTTGTTCTGGGTTGTCTTTTCATTGGGATCTCTGAGCCTAATCTCGGATAACGAATGGGACACTAATACTAGCCGGATACTGGGTTCTGGGTTCTGAGGTGAGTTTCTGGTACACCACAATTCACTGAGTTGGCAGTATGTCCAATCTATATTTAATTAAGATAAATGCTGGACACTGAACTTAATTAATTTACTATTCTCACTCCAACCTATATTTTCTTAGAGTATGTGCTGGACACAGAACTTAATTAATTTACTATTCCCACTCCAATCTATATTTAATTAAGATAAGTGCTGGACACTGAACTTAATTAATTTACTATTCTCACTCCAATCTATATTTAATTAGGGTAGATGCTGGACACTGAACTTAATTAATTTACTATTCCCACTCTAGTCTATATTTAATTAAAATAAGTGCTGGACACTGAACATAATTAATTTACTATTCTCACTCCAACCTATATTAAATTAGAGTAGGTGCTGGACACTGAACTTAATTAATTTACTATTCCCACTCCAGTCTATATTAAATGAAGATAAGTGCTGGACACTGAACTTAATAAATTTACTATTCTCACTCCAACCTATATTTAATTACAGTATGTGCTGGACACTGAACTGAATTAATTTACTATTCCCACTCCAATCTATATTAAATGAAGATAAGTGCTGGACACTGAACTTAATTAATTTACTATTCTCACTCCAACCTATATTTTCTTAGAGTATGTGCTGGACACAGAACTTAATTAATTTACTATTCCCACTCCAATCTATATTTAATTAAGATAAGTGCTGGACACTGAACTTAATTAATTTACTATTCTCACTCCAATCTATATTTAATTAGGGTAGATGCTGGACACTGAACTTAATTAATTTGCTATTCCCACTCTAGTCTATATTTAATTAAGATAAGTGCTGGACACTGAACATAATTAATTTACTATTCTCACTCCAACCTATATTAAATTAGAGTAGGTGCTGGACACTGAACTTAATTAATTTACTATTCCCACTCCAGTCTATATTAAATGAAGATAAGTGCTGGACACTGAACTTAATAAATTTACTATTCTCACTCCAACCTATATTTAATTACAGTATGTGCTGGACACTGAACTGAATTAATTTACTATTCCCACTCCAGTCTATATTTAATTAAGATAAGTGCTGGACACTGAACTTAATTAATTTACTATTCTCACTCCAACCTATATTACATTAGAGTAGGTGCTGGACACTGAACTTAATTAATTAACTATTCCCACTCCAGTCTATATTTAATTAAGATAAGTGCTGGACACTGAACTTAATTAATTTACTATTCTCACTGCAACCTATATTTTATTAGAGTATGTGCTGGACACAGAACTTAATTAATTTACTATTCCCACTCCAATCTATATTTAATTAAGATAAGTGCTGGACACTGAACTTAATTAATTTACTATTCTCACTCCAATCTATATTTAATTAGGGTAGATGCTGGACACTGAAGTTAATTAATTTACTATTCTCACTCCAATCTATATTAAATTAGAGTAGGTGCTGGACACTGAACTTAATGAATTTACTATTCCCACTCCACTCTATATTTAATTAAGATAAGTGCTGGACACTGAACTTAATTAATTTACTATTCTGACTGAAATCTATATTTAATTATGGGATTAGTAAAATTCTAAATTATATTTAAATTTTCTAAATAATGTTTTTTTAAAATTTAAAAATATATAAACATTTTAAATTAACTTCCCAACCTTATCCCCTATAACCCAACATTCCGCTCCTAAAATAATTTGTAAAATTCTAAATGTAATTTACAATTTCAAATAAATTTTTATTAAAATTTAGCAAATATATAATAATTTTTTAAACACTTCCCACCCTTATCCCCTATCAACCAACATCCAGCTCCTAAAATTATTTGTAAATTTAGACATTTAATTTACAATTTCTAAATATTTTTTTTTTAAAATTAAACATTATATAAACATTTTTAAAACACTTCCCACCCTTATCCCCTATAAACCAACATCCCGCTCCTAATAATATTTGTAAAATTCGAAATATAATTTACAATTTCTAAATAAATTTTTTTAAAAATTAAACAATATATAAACATTTTTAAAACACTTCCCACCCTTATCCCCTATAAACCAACATCCCGCTCCTAAAAATATTTGTAAAATTCGCAATTTAATTTTCAATTTCTAAATAATTTTAATACAAAATTAACAAATATATAAACATTTTTAAAACACTTCCCACCCTTATCCCCTCTAAACCAACATACCGCTCCTAAAATTATTTGTAAAATTCGAAATTTAATTTACAATTTATAAATAAATTTATTAAATAATTAAACAATATATAAACATTTTTAAAACACTTCCCACCCTTATCCCCTATAAACCAACATCCCACTCCTAAAAATATTTGTAAAATTCGAAATGTAATTTACAATTTCTAAATATTTTTAATACAAAATTAACAAATATATAAACATTTTTTAAACACTTCCCACCCTTATCCCCTATAAACCAACATCCCGCTCCTAAAATTATTTCTAAAATTCTAAATTTCATTTCCAATTTCTAAAAATTTTTTTAAATTTTTTTAAAATATATAAACATTTTTAAAACACTTCCCACCCTTATCCCCTATGAACCAACATCCCGCTCCTAAAATTATTTTTAAAATTCTAAATTTAATTTACAATTTCTAAATTATTTTTATTTTAAATTAAACAATATATAAACATTTTTAAAACACTTGCCACACTTATCCCCTATAAACCAACATCCCGCTCCTAAAATTAAATATACATTTCACATTTTAAATAAAATTTTCGAATTAAATTTTACAATATATTAAAAAAATGTATTAACTTTTTTAAAACACTCCCCACCCTCATCCCCTATAACCCAACATCCCGCCCCTAAAACAATATAAATATTTCTCATATTATATACATTTTAACTATTTATACAAACAACTTCAAAATATTTACTAAACATACAATGACGATATTTTCACATGTAGATATTATTACTAACGATATTACTTACATCGACATATAAGTAAAAAAAAAAAAACGATATTTTTCACATCGATATTATCTATTACGATATTTTGTACATTCGATATTTTTGACTCGATATTTCTGTCCCTCGATATTAAAAAGTCGATATATAGACTGCTCACCACCTTATAGATCAGCTTAGTGGAATCACATCACAGGATCAGCTAGGCTCTCTCCTGCATCAGCTCTTCGTTTCGAATGTAACAGAAAACATGCTGCTCTGTAATATTAAAGGGCTCGTCTTTCAGGTATTGGCAGCTGTATGTATGTTATGGCTAAAAAGTGGTACGATCAACCTGAACACAACAACCTGCCCCGTCTAGTGACCCAGACTCGTTCCTTACACGGTGTACAGACCAAGGTCACTGCTCGCTGTTAAGGATGTTAAACAACAGACGGTTCTCATGTGAAGCAAAGTCGAGTCAGCAGAGACTCCCTGCCTCTTACAGCAGCTGAAATGACTGTCTGTCCCCGTTTCTAAGTGCTTGGTGAAGTGGCATAACACAAAAAGATGCCCCCCCTGCAGAATGTGTGGAGAGGCCCCAGAGTTTCACATATGCTTATTGGTCTTGGGCTGAATGGGGCACCACCTCAATGGATGAGGGCCCCCTTGTTAAGGTGCTTAGTCTGGGTATATAATGTACGTAGGGACTTTTCCATTTTCTGGATAGGAATGGGAAGCCTTGGAGTCTAGCTAACTTCCAAAGTGCATTCATGATAGCATTGGGGCAAAAAACTGAGATTGGCAAAGGATGTGCAAGATATAGTTAGAAAGAAAATGGGGAATGAAATGGCCAAAGGTCTGCTGAAGGACATTTTGATGTCTGCTTGTTGAGTGAGTTAATCATTTCACCCCTTAAGGTGGTGGTCAAAAGAAGAAAGTGTCCATACAGGCTGACTGACAACCTATCATGGCCTGAAGAACAACAACTCAATGAATGAATGAGTACATCTGCCAGCAAAACTGAACAGTGAAATACATGAACCTGCCTCGGGTAGTGGGGATGCAGTGAAGCTGCAGCTTAAGCTGCTGCTGCTGAAACAGCCAAGTGCAGCATACATTCCACCTTTACCTTGTTCTGGTTCACTCATCAGGTGTAGTTAAAGGGCTGGAACATGGGGACAAGGTGTTTCCAAAGGGATTTTCTGTGTCATGACTACTTTTGTGGCAGTTAAGTACTTTCAGGCAATTGTTTACAGTGACCTCAGGATCAGGACAGTCGATGCACTACTTCGACAAATGCTCTTGGGAGGTACGTGAGGCAAAGGCTGGTGCAAGTGAATGGGTGGACAGATGAGTGAAATGATGGATGGATTGGTAAGTGAAAAAGTGGATGGACGGATCAATGAAAGGGTGGATGTAAAGATGGATAAGTGAGTGAAAGGGAGGGTAGATGGACAAAAGAATGGGTAGATGAGTGAAGGAGTGAAAGGGTGGATGGATGAGAGGAAGGATGGATGAGAGAAAGGATGGATGAGTGATAGGGTCAATGGATGGATTCATGCGTGGCTGAGTAGAAGGGTTGGTGGGTGGATGGAAGGCTGGATGGATGGCTAAGAGTGGGGGGATGGAGAGAGAAAAGGAGGATGGATGGATTACTAAAAGAATGAATGGGTGGAAGGGTGAGTGACTGGGTGGATGGACGAGTGTACGGATGGATAGGGTGGATGGAGCAATGGATGACTGAAATGATGGATTGAAGGATATATGATGGACAGGTTTGCAAATGGTTGAATATGTGTGGCCATGAATGGGCACACAGATGGAAGGACATGGTGAAATGAATAAATGGTAAAAGACTGAATCATGGATGAAAGAATGATTACACCTTGTAGCCACATTATCTTCAGAACATTGACTTTCACATTTATATGAGTCATTGTCTTTATATAATATGTGTGACGTAAAGCACTCCGACACCCTGCCGTACATACTTAGAATGAGTAGCACTATAAAAGAAATCAAATACACATGAGGGATGGTCTATGCAAAGATGAGGGGCACCATTGGAGGGTGGTAGCAAGGCTGACTGGCCGCACCGGGTATCAGGCGTTTCTCTGGGAGGCAGGAAAGGTGGGGGCGGGTTTGTTACTGGGGGCTGACACTGCAAAGTTCCTTGTATATCCAGCATTTTTTAGGCAACAATAAAAGCGCCATCACTTATATGCAGGTGTGGTTCACCAGGGTCTGGTGACTAATGTACCTGCTGGAAGATTGAGTTTTGATCTGTGTAATAAGCCTCTGCCATTTAACCACACCCACTCACAAACCTGCAGTTAACTAAACACACTTACTGTGTTGGACATTATTTGCCGGATATGGCCCGGTATCTGAGGGTGGCGGTTGATTATGTGGTGTACGAGATTCTAGAAATTACTGTCAGGTGGTGGGGAGGCGCGACATTTAAAAAAAATCAGCTGGGGGGCTCAGCCTACAAAAGTTTGAAGACCTCTGCTCTAGACAGTCAGACAAAGGGAGTTGAAGTGTGCCCTGCTCATCCTAATGGCCAATCCCCCCGCTGATGTGCCTTCCTGAGCTACAGTGATGGGAGGAGTTGACACTGACACCTGAATAGTGCTGTGCCTGTCCTAACTCGAAGAATTGTCCACCCCCTGTAGTGTGTGTGGGGGGCCAGGGTAAGGAAGGGCAGGGTCTTGTACACTACAAAGAGCTTTCTTTAAAGTTTGCCTACTTCAACGGCTGAATTGGGTATAAGTACTGGACCTCTGACACCATATTCTCAGAACGCTCTGCCAGGAAGAAGAGCTGTTGTGCTGCCAGAAGGGACTGCCACTTTGCTGTTTGCTTTGCTGTGTTGGCCTGCTGCTTTTGTCTTGGGAGTGAGAAGACTGGACTTCGCTCTCTACATCCTGCTTTCTAAAGTTTCTCCAAGGGCTTGAATTGAACTTGGCTATTGTTGGAAGTCTCAGGGCAATCAAAGACTTCACCTGTAGTACCTGAGCTACTCTGCTGATAGCCCTACTTGCCAAGTGGTGCCAAATCCAGCTCCTGGACCCTTGGAACTGAGACTCAGTCCTACAAGAAGAACCAGATATCCAGCGACTTTGGAAAAAGCGCCTGTCTGCAGCTTTGATGCCTTGCCGCTGCCTGCACCGAAGCGGTGTTAGCCGCTTGATAGAACATCCAAAACTTATAATACAGGCTCTGATGATGACATAACTGCCCCTGTGGTAGTCCCGAAAACCATGTCACCGATGTCCGAGATGTACCCCTCTGACACCAGTGCTGTAGTTGTGGCTCAGTGGTTCGACATCGACACTGCGGAATCAAAGCCACGCGGCTTGACTTGCAATGCATCATTGACTCCATCAAGCAGGAAGGCACCAAGGGTCATCTCGAACTGATGCTGCACTTGCCTCCCTGACGCCTCACCTCCCCTGCTTCATGCAGCGTCTTTGATTTCAGACACCTACAAGGTACTATACTGGGTTCTGCGTGACTCCCAATGCCAGCCCACACTTCATCGAGGTCGGACTGACTTTGTGAAGTCTTCGACATCAAGCACAAGCAGATAGACCTATTGGAGTTATTGTTTTCTAAGAGCTATACTTGATTTATTTGAAAATTCATATCTTATCTTGTCTATGTTGGATTTTTGTCGTTTTTGTCTTGTTTTACTCAGATAAATAGTGGCTATTTTTCTAAATTGGTGTGGAATACCTTTGTGGTGTTTTCACTGTATCACTGTGTGTGTATGTCTGTGTGTGTACAAATACTTTACACATTGCCGCTGGAGATAAGCCTAACTGTTCTTGCCAAGCTTCCAAGGGGGTTAGCACGGGCTATTCTTGGTGTCTAACTAGAGTGAGGGTCCCTACTTGGACAGGTTGCAAACCACTGCCAACTAGAGAACCCTTTTTTGACAACGACCTTCAATCAAACCGGGTAAACCAACACCCATGGCGAGATAAGATGCACAAATGTCAAACCCTTTCCAATGGCTTAACTATATGAGTTAGGATGCTTCCCCTGATCTGATGAACCATATGTGACCAATAAAAGGCAGAAACCTGACATTCTGTCCAAATAAATAGACAATGCATGGTGCACTCTTTTGATACGAAGAGCAAAAAGTATAGACAACTGGGAAAACCAAGTCTTAAGAGCAATGGAACACTGACTTACTTTTTGGGGAAGAAAAGCTGAAGATGTCCTTAACATAAATATATGTGGAAGAAACTGCAGAAATGATTTTCCTGCAATTTAAGTTCCTAGCTCACCTTCTATTCTTCACAAGCAGATGTAAATCAAACGGAGGACTTTAACAGAGAGGAACGTTAAATCCCCTGAAAGAAGGGGCTAGAATCGAGGAGATTGTCACCCTTGAACTACCACCAAATCCCAGGAAATGGTTAATGAAGAATAGTTGGTTGAATCAAGAATAAAAGCGATAGATTTACTCCAGAAGGCCTTTATTTCATCCCATTGATTCCTTAACTTAGACACTGCCAATCCCCCCCAAAAAAGTCTCTAATAAAATCTAGGAATCTTATAGGGTCACAAGAAGAGGCTAATATAACCTGAGAAAGATACCAAGAGTCAAAGGCCTTCCAATGTTTAGCATAAACTCTCATGGTCTGTGACCTATGAGAATGTGTTAAACACTGAAATCTCCTAAGAACAACCAAAAGACTCTAAGATCCCCTGATTATGTTCCAAATCCCCAATTGCAGACATTTGGAAGTTTGTTACTAGAGAACTGGAACTCAAAGAAGAAGAGGTTTCACTGGAAAGATCAATGGAGTTTGGGCTGACAAGTGGATTGGAAGTGGAAACGTATGATTTCTGGGCCAACAGAGTGCACCCTAAAGGCCCTAACCCTAATTGTCCTGTATGTTTCTCAGATATCTGGAGGTTAAGGGGAAAGGAGGGAATACATACAGTAACCCCTGTGGCTCTGTTAGAGGCAGGATATCCATTCCCATCTTCTTTAAGATTGAATGAGAGAGTAGAATTTGGATTGAAAACTGTTCCTCTCTATGGCAAAAAAATCTTACAATGGGAAATGGAACCATGAAATGATCTGTTGCAATATTAGTTGAGAGGGGCACAGGGTAATTGAGGTTGGATATATACAGCTCAATTTGTCGGCAGGCCCATTCTTTCTTCCTAGTAGGTAAACCACCAGCATCCAAATTTTCTGGCATTTACCACCACTGAAGTTAGAAGATGCTGGGCCAATGGCTAGAAGTAACTTTGAGACCATGGACCAGGGGAAATGGAGGGGTCACGACGTTCCCATGCTTTTTTAATTTCAAGGGAAACTTTGGATCCCTTCTGGGAAGAGCTAACCGTCCCTGAAATGGGTTAATGGCTAGAGCTGAAATGGTTCAGCTCCAGTGGGAGGCAGGGAGTCTCCTCTGCTATAAAAACCGAAAGCAAACAAACAAACAGACAGTCTACAGTGGACTGTCTGTTCCTTTGTGTTCCGTTTCATGGCAGAGGAGACTCCCTGCCTCTTACTGCAGCTGAAATGACTGTCTGTCCCAGTTTCTAAGTGCTTGGTGAAGTGGCATAACACAAAAAGATGCCCCCCCTGCAGAATGTGTGTTGAAGCCCCAGAGTTTCACATATGCTTATTGGTCTTGGGCTGAATGGGGCACCACCTCAATGGATGAGGGCCCCCTTGTTAAGCTGCTTAGTCTGGGTATATAATGTAGGTAGGGACTTTTCCATTTTCTGGATAGGATTGGGAAGCATTGGAGTCTAGCTAACTTCCAAAGTGCGTTTATGAAAGCATTGGGGCAAAAAACTGAGATGGACAAAGGATGTGCAAGATATAGTTAGAAAGAAAATGGGGAATGAAATGCCCAAAGGTCTGCTGAAGGACATTTTGATGTCTGCTTGTTGAGTGAGTTAATCATTTCACCCCTTAAGGTGGTGGTCAAAAGAAGAAAGTGTCCATACAGACTGACTGAAAACCTATCATGGCCTGAAGAACAACCACTCAATGAATGAATGAGTACATCTGCAAGCAAAACTGAACAGTGAAATACATGAACCTGCCTCGGGTAGTGGGGATGCAGTGAAGCTACCGCTTAAGCTGCGGCTGCTGAAACAGCCAATTGCAGCATACATTCCACCTTTACCTTTTTCTGGTTCACTCAGCAGGTGTAGTTAAAGGGCTGGAACATGGGGACAAGGTGTTTCCAAAAGGAGTTTCTGTGTCATAACTACTTTTGTGGCAGTTAAGTACTTTCAGGCAATTGTTTACAGTGACCTCAGGATCAAGACAGTCAATGCACTACTTCGACAAGTGCTCTTGGGAGGTACATGAGGCAAAGGCTGGTGCGAGTGAATGGGTGGATAGATGAGTGAAATGATGCATGGATTGGTAAGTGAAAGGGTGGATGGACGGATGAACGAAAGGGTGGATGTAAGGATGGATGAGTGAGTGAGTGAAAGGGAGGGTAGATGGACAAAAGAATGGGTAGATGAGTGAAGGAGTGAAAGGGTGGATGGATGAGAGGAAGGATGGATGAGAGAAAGGATGGATGAGTGATGGGTCAATGGATGGATTCATGAGTGGATGAGTAGATGGGTGTGTTGGTGGATGGAAGGCTGGATGGATAGCTAAGAGAAGGGGGGATGGAAAGAGAAAAGGAGGATGGATGGATGACTAAAAGGGTGAATGGGTGGAAGGGTGAGTGGCTGGATGGGTGAAAGGGTAAATGGCTGGATGGATGGACGAGCGTACAGATGGATAGGGTGGATGGAGCGATGGATGACTGAAATGATGGATTGAAGGATATATGATGGACAGGTTTGCAAATGGTTAAATATGTGTGGCCATGGATGGGCACACAGATGGAAGGACATGGTGAAATGAATGAATGGTAAAACTGAATGATGGATGAAAGAATGATTACACCTTGTAGCCCCATTATCTTCAGAACATTGACTTTCACATTTACATGAGTCATTGTCTTTATATAATATGTGTGATGTAAAGCACTCCGACACCCTGCCGTACATACTTGGAATTAGTAGCACTATAAAAGAAATCAAATACACATGAGGGATGGTCTATGCGAAGATGAGGGGCACCATTGGAGGGTGGTAGCAAGTTTGACTGGCCACACCGGATATCAGACGTTTCCCTGGGAGGCTGGAAAGGTGGGGGCGGGTTTGTTACTGGGGGCTGACACTGCAAAGTTCTTTGTATATCCAGCATTTTTTAGGCAACAATAAAAGCGCCATCACTTATATGCAGGTGTGGTTCACCAGGGTCTGGTGACTAATGTACCTGCTGGAAGATTGAGTTTTGAGCTGTGTAATAAGCCTCTGTCATTTAACCACACCCACTCACAACCCTGCAGTTAACTAAACACACTTACTGTGTTGTACATTATTTGCCGGATATGGCCCGGTATATGAGGGTGGCGGTCGATTATGTGGTGTACGAGATTCTAGAAATTACTGTCAGGTGGTGGGGGGGGGCAGACATTTAAAAAAAATAAGCTGGGAGGGCTCAGCCTACAAAAGTTTGAAGACCTCTGCTCTAGACAGTAACACAAAGGGAGTTGAAGTGTGCCCTGCTTATCCTGATGGCCAGTCACCCCGCTGATGTGCCTTCCTGAGCTACAGTGATGGGAGGAGTTGACACTGACACCTGAATAGTGCTGTGCCTGTCCTCACTCGTAGAATTGTCCACCCCCTGTAGTGTGTGTGTGGGGCCAGGGTAAGGAAGGGCAGGGTCTTGTACACTACAAAGAGCTTTCTTTAAAGTTTGCCTACTTCAAAGGCTGGATTGGGTATAAGTACTGGACCTCTGACACCATATACTCAGAACACTCTGCCAGGAAGAAGAGCTGTTGTGCTGCCAGGAGGGACTGCCACTTTGCTGTTTGCTTTGCAGTGTTGGCCTGCTGCTTTTGTCCTGGAAGTGAGAAGACTGGCCTTCGCTCTCTATATCCTGCTTTCTAAAGTTTCTCCAAGGGCTTGAATTGAACTTGGCTATTGTTGGAAGTCTCAGGGCAATCAAAGACTTCACCTGTAGTACCTGAGCTACTCTGCTGATAGCCCTACTTGCCAAGTGGTGCCAAATCCAGCTCCTGGACCCATGGAACTGAGACACAGCCCTACAAGAAGAACCCGATATCCAGCGACTTTGGAAAAAGCGCGTGTCTGCAGCTTTGATGCCTTGCCGCTGCCTGCACCGAAGCGGTGTTAGCCGCTTGATGGAACATCCAAAACTTACAATACAGGCTCTGATGATGACATAACTGCCCCTGTGGGAGTCCCGAACACCATGTCACCGACGTCCGAGATGGACCCTCTGACTCCAGTGCTGTAGTTATGGCCCAGTGGTTTGACATCGACACTGCGGAATCAAAGCCACGCGGCTTGACTTGCAATGCATCATTGACTCCATCAAGCAGGAAGGCACCAAGGGTCATCTCGAACCGATGCTGCACTTGCCTCCCTGACGCCTCACCTCCCCTGCTTCAAGCAGCGTCTTTGATTTCAGACACCTACAAGGTACTATACTGGGTTCTGTGTGACTCCCAATGCCAGCCCACGCTTTATCGAGGTCAGACTGACTTTGTGAAGTCTTCGACATCAAGCACAACCAGATAGCCCTATTGGAGTTATTGTTTTCTAAGAGCTATACTTGATTTATTTGAAAATTCATATCTTATCTTGTCTGTGTTGGATTTTTGTCGTTTTTTTCTTGTTTTACTCAGATAAATAGTGGCTATATTTCTAAATTGGTGTGGAATACCTTTGTGGTGTTTTCACTGTATCACTGTGTGTGTATGTCTGTGTGTGTATAAATACTTTACACATTGCCGCTGGAGATAAGCCTGACTGTTCTTGCTAAGCTTCCAAGGGGGTTAGCACGGGCTATTCTTGGTGTGTAACTTACTCTAACTAGAGTGAGAGTCCCTATTTGGACAGGTTGCAAACCACTGCCAACTAGAGAACCCTTTTTTGACAACGACCTTCAATCAAACCGGGTAAACCAACACCCATGGCGAGATAAGATGCACAAATGTCAAACCCTTTCCAATGGCTTAACTGTATGAGTTAGGATGCTTCCCCTGATCTGATGAACCATATGTGACCAATAAAAGGCAGAAACCTGACATTCTGTCCAAATAAATAGACAATGCATGGTGCACTCTTTTGATATGAAGAGCGAAAAGTATAGACAACTGGGAAAACCAAGTCTTAAGAGCAATGGAACACTGACTGACTTTTTGGGGAAGAAAAGCTGAAGATGTCCTTAACATAAATATATGTGGAAGAAACTGCAGAAATGATTTACCTGCAATTTAAGTTCCTAGCTCACCTTCTATTCTTCACAAGCAGAAGTAAATCAAATGGAGGACTTTAACAGAGAGGAACGTTAAATCCCCTGAAAGAAGGGGCTAGAATCGAGGAGATTGTCACCCTTGAACTACCACCAAATCCCAGGAAATGGTTAATGAAGAATAGTTGGTTGAATCAAGAATAAAAGCGATAGATTTACTCCAGAAGGCCTTTATTTCATCCCATTGATTCCTTAACGTAGGCACTGCCAATCGCAAAAGAAAAAAGTCTCTAATAAAATCTAGGATTCTCATAGGGTCACAAGAAGAGGCTAATATAACCTGAGAAAGATACCAAGAGTCAAAGGCCTTCCAATGTTTAGCATAAACTCTCATGGTCTCTGACCTATGAGAATGTTTTAAACACTGAAATCTCTTAAGAATAACCAAAAGACTCTAAGATCCCCTGCTCATGTTCCAAATCCCCAATTGCAGACATTTGGATGTTTGTTACGAGAGAACTGGAACTCAAAGAAGAAGAGGTTTCACTGGAAAGATCAATGGAGGTTGGGCTGACAAGTGGATTGGAAGTGGAAACGTATGATTTCTGGGCCAACAGAGTGCACCCTAAAGGCCCTAACCCTAAATGTCCTGTATGTTTCTCAGATATCTGGAGGTTAAGGGGAAAGGAGGGAATACATACAGTAGCCCATGTGGCTCTGTTAGAGGCAGGATATCCATTTCCATCTTATTTAAGATGGAATGAGAGAGTAGAATTTGGATTGAAAACTATTCCTCTCTATGGCAAAAAGATCTTACAATGGGAAATGGAACCATGAAATGATCTGTTGCAAAATTAGTTGAGAGGGGCACAGGGTAATTGAGGTTGGATATATACAGCTCAATTTGTCGGCAGGTCCATTCTTTCTTCCTAGTAGATAAGCCACCAGCATCCAAATTTTCTGGCATTTACCACCACTGAAGTTAGAAGATGCTGGGCCAATGGCTAGATGTAACTTTGAGACCATGGACCAGGGTAAATGGATGGGTCACGACGTGCCCATGCTTTTTTAATTTCAAGGGAAACTTTGGATCCCTTCTGGGAAGAGCTAACCGTCCCTGAAATGGGTTAATGGCTAGAGCTGAAATGGTTCAGCCCCAGTGGGAGGCAGGGAGTCTCCTCTGCTATGAAACCGAAAGCAAACAAACAGACAGTCTACAGTGGACTGTCTGTTCCTTTGTGTTCCGTTTCATGGCAGAGGAGACTCCCTGCCTCTTACTGCAGCTGAAATGACTGTCTGTCCCAGTTTCTAAGTGCTTGGTGAAGTGGCATAACACAAAAAGATGCCCCCCATGCAGAATGTGTGGAGAGGCCCCAGAGTTTCACATATGCTTATTGGTCTTGGGCTGAATGGGGCACCACCTCAATGGATGAGGGCCCCTTTGTTAAGCTGCTTAGTCTGGGTATATAATGTAGGTAGGGACTTTTCCATTTTCTGGATAGGATTGGGAAGCATTGGAGTCTAGCTAACTTCCAAAGTGCGTTTATGAAAGCATTGGGGCAAAAAACTGAGATGGACAAAGGATGTGCAAGATATAGTTAGAAAGAAAATGGGGAATGAAATGCTCAAAGGTCTGCTGAAGGACATTTTGATGTCTGCTTGTTGAGTGAGTTAATCATTTCACCCCTTAAGGTGGTGGTCAAAAGAAGAAAGTGTCCATACAGACTGACTGAAAACCTATCATGGCCTGAAGAACAACCACTCAATGAATGAATGAGAACATCTGCAAGCAAAACTGAACAGTGAAATACATGAACCTGCCTCGGGTAGTGGGGATGCAGTGAAGCTGCCGCTTAAGCTGCTGCTGCTGAAACAGCCAATTGCAGCATACATTCCACCTTTACCTTGTTCTGGTTCACTCATCAGGTGTAGTTAAAGGGCTGGAACATGGGGACAAGGTGTTTCCAAAAGGAGTTTCTGTGTCATAACTACTTTTGTGGCAGTTAAGTACTTTCAGGCAATTGTTTACAGTGACCTCAGGATCAGGACAGTCAATGCACTACTTCGACAAGTGCTCTTGGGAGGTACGTGAGGCAAAGGCTGGTGCGAGTGAATGGGTGGATAGATGAGTGAAATGATGCATGGATTGGTAAGTGAAAGGGTGGATGGACGGATGAACGAAAGGGTGGATGTAAGGATGGATGAGTGAGTGAGTGAAAGGGAGGGTAGATGGACAAAATATTGGGTAGATGAGTGAAGGAGTGAAAGGGTGGATGGATGAGAGGAAGAATGGATGAGAGAAAGGATGGATGAGTGATAGGGTCAATGGATGGATTCATGAGTGGATGAGTAGATGGGTGTGTTGGTGGATGGAAGGCTGGATGGATGGCTAAGAGAAGGGGGATGGAAAGAGAAAAGGAGGATGGATGGATGACTAAAAGGGTGAATGGGTGGAAGGGTGAGTGGCTGGATGGGTGAAAGGGTAAATGGCTGGATGGATGGACGAGCGTACGGATGGATAGGGTGGATGGAGCGATGGATGACTGAAATGATGGATTGAAGGATATATGATGGACAGGTTTGCAAATGGTTAAATATGTGTGGCCATGGATGAGCACACAGATAGGAGGACATGGTGAAATGAATGAATGGTAAAACTGAATGATGGATGAAAGAATGATTACACCTTGTAGCCCCATTATCTTCAGAACATTGACTTTCACATTTACATGAGTCATTGTCTTTATATAATATGTGTGATGTAAAGCACTCCGACACCCTGCCGTACATACTTGGAATTAGTAGCACTATAAAAGAAATCAAATACACATGAGGGATGGTCTATGCGAAGATGAGGGGCACCATTGGAGGGTGGTAGCAAGGCTGACTGGCCACACCGGGTATCAGGCGTTTCCCTGGGAGGCTGGAAAGGTGGGGGCGGGTTTGTTACTGGGGACTGACACTGCAAAGTTCCTTGTATATCCAGCATTTTTTAGGCAACAATAAAAGCGCCATCACTTATATGCAGGTGTGGTTCACCAGGGTCTGGTGACTAATGTACCTGCTGGAAGATTGAGTTTTGAGCTGTGTAATAAGCCTCTGTCATTTAACCACACCCACTCACAACCCTGCAGTTAACTAAACACACCAACTGTGTTGTACATTATTTGCCGGATATGGCCCGGTATATGAGGGTGGCGGTCGATTATGTGGTGTACGAGATTCTAGAAATTACTGTCAGGTGGTGGGGGGGCCAGACATTTAAAAAAAATCAGCTGGGAGGGCTCAGCCTACAAAAGTTTGAAGACCTCTGCTCTAGACAGTAACACAAAGGGAGTTGAAGTGTGCCCTGCTTATCCTGATGGCCAATCACCCCGCTGATGTGCCTTCCTGAGCTACAGTGATGGGCGGAGTTGACACTGACACCTGAATAGTGCTGTGCCTGTCCTCACTCAAAGAATTGTCCACCCCCTGTAGTGTGTGTGTGGGGCCAGGGTAAGGAAGGGCAGGGTCTTGTACACTACAAAGAGCTTTCTTTAAAGTCTGCCTACTTCAAAGGCTGAATTGGGTATAAGTACTGGACCTCTGACTCCATATACTCAGAACACTCTGCCAGGAAGAAGAGCTGTTGTGCTGCCAGGAGGGACTGCCACTTTGCTGTTTGCTTTGCTGTGTTGGCCTGCTGCTTTTGTCCTGGGAGTGAGAAGACTGGACTTTGCTCTCTACATCCTGCTCACTAAAGTTTCTCCAAGGGCTTGAGTTGAACTTGCCTATTGTTGGAAGTCTCAGGGCAATCAAAGACTTCACCTGTAGTACCTGAGCTACTCTGCTGATAGCCCTACTTGCCAAGTGGTGCCAAATCCAGCTCCTGGACCCTTTGCACTGAGACTCAGTCCTACAAGAAGAACCCGATTTCCAGCGACTTTGGAAAAAGCGCCTGTCTGCAGCATTGATGATTTGCCGCTGCCTGCACCAAAGCGGTGTTAGCTGCTTGATGGAACAACCAAAACTTACAATACAGGCTCTGATGATGACTGTGGGACTGTGGGAGTCCCGAACACCATGTCACCGATGTCCGAGATGTCCCCCTCTGACTCCAGTGCTGTAGTTGTGGCCCAGTGGTTCGACATCGACACTGCGAAATCAAAGCCACGCGGCTTGACTTGCAATCCATCATTGACTCCATCAAGCAGGAAGGCACCAAGGGTCATCTCGAACCGATGCTGCACTTGCCTCCCTGACGCCTCACCTCCCTCCCTGACGCCTCACCTCCCCTGCTTCATGCAGCGTCTTTGATTTCAGGCACCTACAAGGTACTATACTGGGTTCTGCGTTTCTCCCAATGTCAACCCATGCTTCATCGAGGTCGGACTGACTTTGTGAAGTCTTCGACATCAAGCACAACCAGATAGCCCTATTGGAGTAATTTTCTAAGAGCTATAATTGATTTATTTGAAAATTCATATCTTTTCTTGTCTATGTTGGATTTTTGTCGTTTTTGTCTTGTTTTACTCAGATAAATAGTGGCTATTTTTCTAAATTGGTGTGGAATACCTTTGTGGTGTTTTCACTGTATCACTGTGTGTGTATGTCTGTGTGTGTACAAATACTTTACACATTGCCGCTGGAGGTAAGCCTGACTGTTCTTGCAAAGCTTCCAAGGGGGTTAGCACAGGCTATTCTTGGTGTGTAACTTACTCTTACTAGAGCGAGAGTCCCTACTTGGACAGGTTTCAAACCACTGCCAACTAGAGAACCCTTTTTTGACAACGACCTTCAATCAAACCAG
The DNA here is from genome assembly GCF_964204655.1 of Triturus cristatus. Taxonomy (NCBI): domain Eukaryota; kingdom Metazoa; phylum Chordata; class Amphibia; order Caudata; family Salamandridae; genus Triturus; species Triturus cristatus. The sequence goes on from NC_140582.1 coordinate 947,386,614, forward strand.
GTAAACCAACACCCATGGGGAGATAAGATGCACAAATATCAAACCCTTTCCAATGGCTTAACTATATGAGTTAGGATGCTTCCCCTGATCTGATGAACCAGATGTGACCAATAAAAGGTAGAAACCTGACATTCTGTCCAAATAAATAGAAAATGCATGGTGCACTCTTTTGATATGAAGAGCGAAAAGTAGAGACAACTGGGAAAACCAAGTCTTAAGAGCAATGGAACACTGACTGACTTTTTGGGGAAGAAAAGCTGAAGATGTCCTTAACCTCTTCAGTGCCCCGCCCTGTGCTGGGCGTTGCATTAGCGGGCGGGGTTCATGACGAGATAGTCTCGTCATGGGCACAGCGCAACCGCGCTCCATGACGAGACCATCTCGTCATGGGCACTGAAGGGGTTAACATAAATATATGTGGAAGAAACTGCAGAAATGATTTTCCTGCAATTTAAGTTCCTAGCTCACCTTCTATTCTTCACAAGCAGATGTAAATCAAACGGAGGACTTTAACAGAGAGGAACGTTAAATCCCCTGAAAGAAGGGGCTAGAATCGAGGAGATTGTCACCCTTGAACTACCACCAAATCCCAGGAAATGGTTAATGAAGAATAGTTGTTTGAATCAAGAATAAAAGCGATAGCTTTACTCCAGAAGGCCTTTATTTCATCCCATTGATTCCTTAACGTAGACACTGCCAATCCCAAAAGAAAAGTCTCTAATAAAATCTAGGATTCTCATAGGGTCACAAGAAGAGGCTAATATAACCTGAGATACCAAGAGTCAAAGGCCTTCCAATGTTTAGCATAAACTCTCATGGTCTTTGACCTATGAGAATGTGAAGTGAATCGCTTATTCCATACAAAAAGTCCTTTTATTCAACACATTGTTCAAAACTGGCACACAGCCAACGCGTTTCATTCCCAGTTCTTTGCCAGGGTGAACTTCGTTAGGGGATGTCAAAAGTAAGGAAGGGGTTCAATAATTGCCACACAAGGTGGGGAAGGTCTGAGGTGCAAATGCGTCCGGCGGGAGGGTGTTGACGGGGTCAGAACCTCGTTCGGAGTAATAAGCCCCGAGATTGCGGGAAAATTGGTCGTGAAGGATCAGGTAGGTCGTAGAGATCCAAATTGCGGAGTGCCGAATCGCAGGGAAAAGCTCGTCAGATGCGGGCGAGTGCGGAGCCACGGAGGGCGTTGGAATCAGGAAGGATGTCCCGAGCGAGCCGGGTGTTCCGAGGTCGAAGCGTGTTAATAATGCGGATTACCGAATGAGGACGCGGGGACCCAGGATAAGAGTTCCAGCAGTGCCGTGGAAGTACGGGATGTGAAGGCTCTTATCCTGGAATTGTTGTGAAGACTCTGGGAGCTGATGAAATGATGAATGGCAAGATTCCGAAATCATAACACCTCCCCAGATGCACTCAAAGTCTCAGGAAAGAAGACATTTCTGGGACGTCGGGTGCATCAATATGTGCGGGTAAGCATCAGAGTCCAAAATTACAAGGAAGTCTCCTGGTGTAACGATGTTAAGAATTACTTTCTGGGTTACTATTTTAAACTGAGTGTGTGGAATGTAGGTAATGACTAGGACAGGAAGGAATTACCATAACTGTTTTTGAACTATAGGAATGTTTGAGTAGCATCCATGAAACAACTCACTTTCTGGAACTGGAATGATGGCTGAGTTTGGTCAGCATGTCCACCACCACCTTTAGAAGTGCCTTGAATTGAAGACATAATGAGGAACAGGAGTGGTTTGGAAAAAAATTTCCGAAGTGTGAATCTTGTAGCCAGGCTGATAACTTTCAGCACTCAAGCCTCTGTAATGGAGGAATTCCAGACCGTAGAGAACCTTGGTCATTGTCCTTCAACCACTTACTCATTTGTCACATAGTCATGCCTTTCGTGGTGCTCGATGGAGGACAGCGTTTCACTAGGACAATAACTTGCAGCAAGAGGGAACGCTTGACCTCAAAACAATCCTAAAGAGGACTGACTTTATGATCTTCAACAGCTCTCGTGATCATTTTTCTAAGTTGTGGATCAAACAAGTTGGCTTCTGGAAAGAAATGGAAATGTCTAAGGATTTTCTAAGTTGTGGATCAAACAATTTGGCTCCTGGAAAGAAATGGAAATGTCTAAGGATTGACTTTCTGTCTCCCAGAAACGCATAGTATCTTTTGATTGGATGTAATGTCTGATCCAGATGATGTAGCATCTGCACACAGATTCAAAAGAGATATGCAAGAGGAACCTCACTTGTTACTTTATTAAGCGGACAGAAATACAGTCTAATTATTGTATATTTTCTGCTAATGACTAAAATTCTCTTAGCAGTGATTGGAACACATAGATTGCATCATCAATTTTCTTGAAGGAAGACACATTTGCAGAATAAGCTCTCTTCATAACCTTTTTATCTACCAAATCTGATGGTGATGCACCCTCTGATATGGTGCTCCCTTGGTATACCAATCCAGCTAAAGAAAAATGCACCTTCACCAAAGGTGTAAACTCCTTGTTGAAGCATTAAAGCAAACTTATTTTTGATAGGAAACTTGGAAATTAAGGCTTTTCCAACTCCTTCCATTCTGTGGTCAGAAGTTACCTGAACAGCACTGTCCAGATGGTAAGTTCTTACCTCTGATACTGTTGGAAGACGTGGTCTTCTCCCTCATCTCTGATTGGATATGGGAAGGCTAGATTCATTCTAAGAATTTTGTAAGTCCTCCTCAAGATCTTCGTCCTCAATATATCACCCCATAATGTCTTGCTCCTCTTCCAAGTAATCTCCCTCTGGATGAGGTTTTTCTGCCCATCTAGACTGTTTAGCATATGTCCTCAGCCTGCATTGTAGCGGCCACAGCAGACAATCATCTCTTGCATTATTGTCAAAGATAGAAAATCAGATAAGGCTGCTGCAGAGGTCCTCTCAATTTCTGTATGTTTGCGCTTAGTGAAACACTTTCTAGCTTCCGTTCTGAAGAGCCCAGTGAAGTACACTGATCTGGAAAGAAAATAGACCTACTCAGCCTACTTGAGATGGTTCTACAGTAACCAGTTCTTGTGTGTCCGCAGATCTTGTGAGACTGTTGTTCAGTATAGGGGCTCTTCAGAGGGAAAGTGCAGTAAACCAATGTGGAGGGCAGATGCTGCGAATGGTAAGCGGCCAGCACGCAGAATGCAGTAATCGTCAAAGCAAATTATTTGTGCTGTGTTAACACAATTTAAGGAGCAATGTTAATAAATGTTCTGAAAGACATCCTATCATGATTGAAGGGGACTGCTGTAAACAGGACCCCCATTGAGAGCGCTTACTTTCCCTTTAATTTTATTTGCGATGTGTAGTAATAACCCACTGGAGCAGGATCAAGCATAGGACAATGATAGCTTGCCACCTGCCAGGAGTAGGTATCTCATTATCATCCAATGCAGAAATAAATAGGAAGTGATTTGGTTTCCTTCCACTTTGGGTGCAATTAGCTAGAGGCAGGGCTTAAACTAGCCACCATCCATAGATTGCTAACTTTTAACCTTTGTAAGCAGGTCCAATGGGGTAGCACTTTCTGCAATTCGAGACAGGGGTCATCTTGTAAGGTCTAGGATGAGAAAGTAATACTGCCCTCAAAGGAACTATACAAATTAAAGTTGGAACTCTGCACCTCAATTGGGTTTAAATGTACAACTCTGTACTATCCATGCAACTTTCTCCGGTTCGACTTGGAAATCTGCATCAGTCAACAGTTTACCAATGATAACCCTAGACACGTTTTGTAAATTGCCCTTCTCTCCTTGCTGGATGCAGTTTAACATTGTAAATCTGGGTCAAGATTTTTAGTAGACAATTACATCTCCACTAAACCCATTGCATGTAGGTTAGAATGCAACAGGGCAGTGTCCCTCACACATACAGATGGAGTTGGATATAAAGAGCAACTATTTAAATTCAATTCACTCCCACAGCAGGTAGAATACAGACTGCTGAACATGCCTTTCACATCAAGCAGACTGACCTCTGAAAGTTGTGGGACCAATTAACCAGGCTGCAATGTGCCCCTACCTATTAGGCCTAGCGAAGCGGAAAGTAAATATTCTACTGGCAGATATAATTCTGTGGTTTGCTCATGTTCTATTTGAGTCTCCTCTGACATGTAATTCGATAGCTACACCAGTTGTCTCCTATTTTCCTTTCTCAATGGAAGATTATACACCTGCGTAAGTAAGAGTGCGGCGAAGCTGTCTGGCCATAGTCCGGCAGACAGCTTCGTACCAAATGTTTATGCGCCCATTTGCCCTTTGTTGCATTATCCAGTGCCTGCTATTTCATGCCAGCTGTATTCAATGCCTACAAGTATAGTTGTTCAACTATTATTCTGTGGTATTATCATGAGATTTCCATAGGTCTACTGTTCCAAAATACTCTATTCTTTGCAGGGGCGCTATCTAAATCTATTACCTAATTGAATACACGTACGTTAAACATAGGGAACATTCTGATGCCCCTGGGCAATCTATTTGTATTATTTATTATATATTAAGTTTCTTCATAGGTTTTCCAGGACCCATGAAGTGTGCCTTTTGTTTCTCTTGAATGCAGACTTTCTACTGAATACCACCTTATCTCTTTCAGTCTAGTTGTAGAAGTTCCTAATCTAAGACTATGCCAGAGTTAGTTTTGCTACATTGGAAGCCTATAGTCATGCAAACCCATACGTCGCACACCAAATGCAATGCCTATGACCTCACAGAATATATACCAATAGGCAGAAATGCATAAAACCACAATACGACCCCTGACCTCCTGGTAGGCCGCTCCCCACCCCGCTGCAGCTCCGCCTGCACCCCCGCTGCCGCTGCTCACTGACCGCTGCTGCTGCCACCGCCGGTGAAATCGAGGCCCTCCTCCACCCGCAGGCTTCCACCTGTGCCTCACCCCTGGTGGCCAGTGGTGGCCCTTAGATTTGTTGTTTAACTGCTTCGCTTTCTCTGTTTATTTTTCACTGCTTACCCTGCCGCCGTTGTCTTGCTCCCGCTCGGTCTGTGCCCCCTGCCCCCCGCTCGCCGGTCTGCGTGTGCCCCTGTGTTTCTGATTTCTGTACCCTGATCGCCGCTCTGCTTTGTGCCGCTGTGCTTTTGATTTCTGTATTTCTGTATCCTGATCGCCGCTCTGCCTGTGCCCGTTTTGCTTTCTGTATTCTAATCACCGCCTGCTCTGTGCCCCCCGCCCCCTGCTCGCCGCTCTGCTTTGTGCCACTGTGCTTTTGATTTCTGTATTTCTGTATCCTGATCGCCGCTCTGCTTGTGCCCGTGTTTTGCTTTCTGTACCCTGATCGCCGCCCGCTCTGTGCCCCTCTGCTTTGTTCACCTCTCGCCCCTCCGTGCCCTGCGCCGGTCTCCCATCCCCCGTACCCGCTGCTACCTCCCCGGCGGCTCTGCCCCCTCCGTGCCGATTCGCCACACCCGTCCCTCGCCTCCCGCCTCCCAGCTGCTCCTCCCTCCCCTCCTCCTCATATATGGCGGCCGCTGCGCGGCCGCGCAGCAGGCACGCCGCTGGCGTGCCGAAGGCGCGCCTAAGGCAAGCCCGTCTGCGCCCGTCCGCGCCTGGACCGCGCCCAGCGCCAGAACCCCTGGCCCCCGCACCTGCCCGGAAAACCACCTCCGCTACGACACCAAGACCCTCATCGCTCTCAACCCAGGAAGGACCCACACCTGCTGCAAGGCCGCCATGAGGCGCACCCACTGCCCCTTCACCTGCCGGAACTGCAGCTTCTCCTGCCACGAAAGCGCAAAGTCACCCACCACAACGGAAGCCAACCAACTTAGATGCATCCTGATTAACACCCGCTCCGTAAACAAACACGCCGTCGAACTCTGGGACCTACTCGACACCACATCACCGGACGTCACCTTCCTAACCGAGACCTGGATGAATGAAGCCTCCTCGCCGGACATCGCCATAGCCATCCCAGACGGGTACAAGATCACCCGCAGAGACCGCACCAACAGGGCCGGAGGAGGAATCGCCATCGTCCACAAAAACACCATCAAGATCTCAACAAACACCAACGACACCCTCAGCACCGCCGAACACATGCATTTCCAGATCCACACAAACCCAAATACCACCTTAAGAGGCACCCTCGTCTACAGACCCCCAGGACCCCGACCTCAATTCTGCGACTCCATCGCCGACCTCATCAGCACGCACGCGCTGACCTCCACCGTCTACATCCTCCTCGGAGACCTAAACTTTCACCTAGAGAACAACAACAACAGCAACTCCTCCACCCTGACCGACAACCTCGCCAACCTCGGACTGAAACAACTCACTGCATCCACTTCTCCTTCTGTAAACCGCCCACACACCACCACACCCTACAGACCCCCCGCCGCCGCTGGGACAAAATCACAGAAGAACAACTACAAACAAACCTCGCACTCAACCCCCCGATGACCCCAACCAACCCAGATGAAGGGGCACTCGCCCTCGAACGCTGGATGAACAACTGCGCCAACACCATCACTCCACTGAAAAACCCCACCAACACAGACACCAGCAGAAGAGTCAGCTGGTTCACCCCGGAACTCCTCAACTCCAAACGCACATGCCGGAAACTAGAAAACATATGGCACAACGACAAGACGCCAGACAGCCGCACTGCTCACAGAGACGCCATCCGCAACCACCACCACCTCATCAGGACTGCCAAAAGAATCTCCTTCACAGATCGCCTTGACAACAACGCACACAACAGAAAGGAGCTCTTCACCATCGTGAAGGAACTCTCCAACCCCAGCTCCAATGCCAACAACATCCCACCATCGCAAGCCCTGTGCGACTCCCTCGCCACCTTCTTTCACGGGAAATTCACCGACATCCATGACAGCTTCACACCCCGGACGACCCCTGCTGACCACACCGCACCGAACCCACCGCACCCCACCGCCCACGACACCCTGACATCCTGGTCCAACGTAAGCATCGAAGAGACAATCAAGACTATGGGTACAATCCACTCCGGATCCTCATCCGACCCTCTCCCGCACCACATCTTCAACAAAGCCAGCAAGTCCACCACTCCCCACCTGCACAGAATCATCAACCTGTCCTTCGAGACCGCCACCTTCCCTGAGATCTGTAAGCACGCAGAGATCAACGCCCTATTGAAGAAACCCAAGGCGGACCCTAGCGACCTCAAGAACTTCAGGCTCATCTCCTTGCTTCCATTCCCTGCTAAGGTCATCGAGAAGATAGTAAACACCCAGCTCACCCGGCACCTCGAAGACAACAACATCCTAGACCCGTCCCAATCTGGATTCCGCAGCAACCACAGCACTGAGACAGCCCTCATCGCCGCCACAGACGACATCAAGATCCTGCTGGACAAAGGCGAGACAGCTGCCCTCATCCTCCTGGACCTATCCGCCGCCTTCGACACCGTCTGCCACCGCACACTATGCACGCACCTCCACGACGCAGGGATCCGTAACAAGGCCCTGGACTGGACCACCTCCTTCCTCTCCGGCAGAACGCAGAGAGTCCGCCTCCCCCCGTTCCGATCAGAGGCCTCCAAGATCATCTCTGGCATCCCTCAAGGATCCTCCCTCAGCCCGACACTATTCAATATCTACATGGCACCACTAGCACACGTCGCCCGACAGCACAACCTCAACATAATCTCATACGCCGACGACACTCAGCTGATCCTCTCCCTCACAAAGGACCCCCTCACCGCCAAATCCAACCTTCACCAGGAAATGAAGGCCGTCGCTGACTGGATGGAGGACAGCCGCCTCAAACTGAACACAGACAAGATGGAAATCCTCATCCTCGAACCCAACCCCTCTGCATGGGACAACTCCTGGTGGCCCACTTCACTGGGGTCCCCCCCGGTCCCCACCGACCACGCACGCAACCTGGGAGTAATCCTCGACTCGAAACTCTCCATGACCAAACAAGTCAACGCAGTCTCCTCCACCTGTTTCAACACCCTCCACATGCTCCACAAGATCTACAGATGAATTCCGACCAACACAAGGAAAACCGTCACCCAGGCCCTAGTCAGCAGCAGACTCGACTACGGAAATGCCCTCTACGCCGGAGCCCCGTCCAAGCTCATCAGCAGACTACAGAGAATCCAGAATGCCTCCGCACGCCTGATCCTCGACATCCTGCGCCGCGACCACATCACCCCCACCTGAGAAACCTGCACTGACTCCCCGTCGACAAAAGAATCTCCTTCAAGCTCCTGATCCACGCACACAAAGCACTCCACAAAACCGGCCCAGCCTATCTCAACAGTCGACTCTCCTTCTACGTACTCAACAGGAACCTCCGCTCCGCCGACCACGCCCTGGCCACGGTCCCACGCATCCGTAGAACCACTTCCGGAGGCAGGTCCTTCTCCCATCGCGCTGCCAAGACCTGGAACACCCTCCCCCTCGACCTGCGACAAACCGAAGACCTGCTGACTTTCAGGGGACAACTCAAGACCTCGTTCTTCGACCAGTAACAGCGCCTCCGCCCACCCCCTCCCAGCGCCTTGAAACCCTCACGGGTATGTAGTGCGCTTTACAAATTATGTGATTGATTGATTGATTGATTACATAATCAAACAATGCTGCTACACTGATCTTTCAGTTTTCAGGGTAATATTTATGTAATCCCATCCGTAAAATGTATTTGCAATGTATGTAAGGGCCAAGGGTGAGATCATGAGCATTGTATTTGGTGTGTGAGTTATGGTTTGCATCGCTGTTGTGTGAGTTAGGCACTGTAGAGTTACCCATATCTTTTACATTTAATTAGTTTATTGCTTTTAATTCATAACCATAACTCTACTTTACCTGTGTTTTTTAAGTGCATTGCCAAAGTATTTTTTTAAACTTACGTTTAGGTCCTATAGCTAAAGCCAAACATAACTTCCTTTTAACTGTTGTTTTTCTTCAGTTAAAATATTCTATCTATCTATCTATTAGCAAATGGTATAGCCAAAAAAGCTGAATGGAATTATACCAAATTTGGAAGAAAGGTGAGATCTTTACCCAGAAAGGGTGCTTTTAGTGATTGGTGCAAATTTAAGGTTAAAAATGTATAGATATCTAGATATCTCGTAGTACCATAGAACTCACAGATCAAAAAGATAATGATCTGTTTGGCTGTCGTCAATGTCAACAAGATTTTGCGGAAGCCATTTTAGGACTCGGAGACTCATGGATGAAAAATATATATATATATAGGGGGGCATGGTCGGGATACCCTAACACCTTAGGCCTGCTGGGTAGTCCCAATGGGACTTTTCCCGAGGCCAAAAAGTAAAAAACAAAATAATAATAATTAATTGGTGCACCTTACTGCAGTGTCACAAAGGAAGGGTGAGGCCTGTTGATCTTTTTGTTTTAAAATTCCTCCTGGGTTAGCAGGAGTCAGAGGGCCATCGTCTCATTGATTTTTATGTAGAGATATTGACCAAATCAAATTGAACCTTGACCCTCACTCTTTCACATTTAAACTGAGCTTTCTGCCTGTTAGAAATGGGGTTTCTGGTTGGTTAGGATATGCACCTAAGCCAGGCAGAACCCACCACTCGAATCAGAAGGGCCAAGTCCAACACTGCCCAAAGACTTAAATATTAAAAATGACCATATTTCATTTAATTTTGTATTTTATGCTGATATTTTGAGCCATTCTCACCCTTGCTTGTCACTACCTTTTGTATTGATTCCACGTTCCTCCCAACAAGCCCGTCAGCCAAATTACACCACAACTTTGTAGTGAGTGCAAGAACCTAGCAACACAATTTGTTTCTGGGACAACCAACAAAGTTATGGGAAAATGTTTGAATTCATCTCAGCAACTGGTGATCGCTCACGTCCTCATTCCAGTACATTATTTTCACACAATGTGCACTCTTGACAGAGGTTAGCCATATGCTATTCAGCCTTTTTCTGCTCCAGTGGAAACAGTGCAGCCTAAATTGCCAAGCAAAGGGTCGTCCATACATGAACAAAAGCTACAAGAACAGTTTTAGCTGGCTTTGCCTGATTTTCAGCCCTAGCCTACCTCTGTTTCTCTGTGGATAGACTCCCCACGCTGTGACGTAGAGCACCTTCTCTTATTGAATGTAGCTTGTGTGCTTCAGACGTCAGCCCTGTGCTACTCGAGGCTGCAAGCCAATCACCAAGGGTGCACCTTTCCAGCTTGTCAAAGGTCACAAGCTTTACGGACCACCCTCCACCTTGTGACGAGTTTGGAAAGGAATGGCATTTACACAAGGTGCCACTGTAGTGTGCGTGTCTGCATGTGACTGGGGTCATCAGTGACACCAGGTCACATCATGTATATGCATCCAGCAAGCATACTTCAATTCAGAATAGCCTGGGCACTATGTTATCATCAGCTCGTGTTTGTTCAGAAGTGCAGCACATTCAGGCATTGCCGAGGTCTGAGTCAGGACCTGAGTTTATTCCCCTTCACTTTAAATGTTCACCAGCCACCCCTGGTCGAACCCCAACTGAGAGACAACATCACTTCTAAACGAGCACACAAGCAACCACAGACTGGTTTCAGCCTACTCATAACTTAGAGAAATGATGAAGGCAATGAAAGACCATAATATGTAAATGTGGACACATTCCTGGCAGGAGGGGGGCAAACAAAATGATCATTCAAAAAAACAGGATAACAAATCCATGCATCAGCTGAAAGAGGAAAACATCAAGTACATCAAAAATCCTTCATTCGCTTTCGTTCTTGAACCTCCTCACGTGTGCATATATTTAGCAAATATATAAACTGTTGACGTTGTGGATTTTGCTTTCAGAATACACTCTCATTGCAATCTGTTGTGAGATTTTACAGTGGGCTCTCTCAATAGGAACCTGGATGTAATGCATATATTTGTTTATGTTTTCTCATATTATAAGTGGATTTGTCCTAAAAAGTATTTTCGCTCACTTTTATTGGTGATTTCTAGGTTTTGCCTGCATAGCGCTTGCGCTGTAATTGTGAAATACATTATATTAATATAAATCTTAAAAGGGGCTTACATCCAGCCCTTAGTTTTCATTGGTTCATGTGCTTGCCACTTATTTTGCCACTTATTTTTCCTCCTTTTTTATTGGCTGTAGCATTCTAATTCCTGTTGTTCCTCGCGTGTTTCTCTTATCAGAGTCTCTCAGTCCATGTACGGTTTTCATGCACTTTTGTGGAACTTTTTTGTATGTTTTACCTGCACATTACGTGTTCATTTCAAGTGTGTTTGTTTTCCTTTCATGCCTACACTCTATATGAGTGAATGCGTTCATTTTTTTCCAGTGCTCCCTATCACCTCCCTTCTTCCTGCTGTTGTTTTCTCTCGATGCGCTGCACAGGTTAAATGACCCCGCCTGTTGGGTGCTTCGGCTCAAAACACTAGAGCAGCTGTTTTGCCAATGGTACCCAATTGCCCACCGACTCTGTGCTCTGGTGTTTTTCTTCCCGCTAACACTACCTCCTGCTTTAGGCAAGTAGCACCGGGGCATGGCGTGAATTACATCATCTGAGTGAAGTGGAGGTAGGCTGGGGCAGTCGAACAGCTGATCTGATGCTACTGAATTTGATGAGGTATTTATGGTGCATTAGCTGGTATCAAAGCTCTGCTCTGCCCTATATTCCTGAAGGAATACCACCAGCGCATAAGAGACACCAAGAGGTCCTTCATCAAAAACAAAATCCACACCAACGCAACCAACGCCAAAGAACTTTTCAACGCCATACAGCAATTCACCAAACCCCCCAACGTAGCCACGGACATCACACCTTGCCAGGAACTCTACAACAAGCTCAGCTTCTACTTCTATCTGAAAATCATGGCCCTCTATGACAACATCAGAGCACAGACGCCGGTCACCACCCCCCTCACCAAGACCGTCAACGAGCCAACCCTCATAGCCTGGAACCCCGCTACCATTGAACACATCACCGTGACCATGAAGAACACCCACTCAGGAGCCCTCAAGGACCCCTGCCCACCGCTCATCTACCACAAGGCCGCCATCGCCAACGCACCAGAACTAGGACGGACCATCAGTGCCTCCTTCAAATCTGGCATTTTCCATGTTGACTGGAAGTGGGCTGAGGTCAAACCCCTCCTCAAGAAACCCACGCCCGATCCGGCGGACCTGAAAAACTACCAGTCCATCTCTCGCCTCCCCTTCACTGCCAAAGTCACCGAGAGACTCGGAAACGCTCAACTAACCGCCTTCATTGAAGAGAACTCCATCCTAGACTCCTCCCAGTCCAGATTCCGCAGCAACCACACCACCGAGACCGCCCTCCTCGCCGCCACTGATGACATCTGCATGCTACTCGACCAGGGACACACGGCAACCCTCATCCTACTAGACCTCTCCGCTGCTTTCGACACTGTCTCACATCGCACTCTTGCAGCCAGACTTCACAACGTAGGCATACGAAGAACCGCCCTCAACTGGCTCCAATCCTTTCTCTCTGGCAGAACCCAGAGGGTCAGACTCCCTCCCATCCTCTCCGCACCCACGGAGACCAACTGCGGAGTACCCCAAGGATCATCCCTCAGCCCCACGCTCTTCAACATTTACATGGCCCCTCTCGCCGCCATTGTCAGACAGCATAGGCTCAGCATAGTGTCTTACGCCGACGACACCCAGCTCATCCTCTCCCTCACGAACAACCACGAAGATACCAGATTCTGCTTCCAGGAAGGAATGAAGGACATCGCAGCCTGAATGAAAGATAGCTGCTTGAAGCTCAACTCGGAGAAGACTGAGGACCTCATCCTCGGACCCTCCACCTCTGCCTGGGACAACACCTGGGGGCCCTCTGCCCTCAGGACTCCACCCACCCCTACGGACAATGCACGGAACCTCAGCTTCATCCTTGACTCCTCCCTCACCATGACCCGCCAGATCTACTCTGTCGCCTCCACCAGTTTCAATTGCCTTCGCATCCTACGTAAGACCTTCGAATGGATACCCCCTGAATACAGAAAGACCGTCACCCACGCACTCATTACCAGCAGACTGGACTATGGCAACGCCCTCTACACTCAACAGAACTTTTCTACATAAGCTCCAAACCATCCAGAATGCCGCAGCCAGACTCGTCCTTGGGACCCCACGGCACGAACACATGACCCAACACCTACAAGACCTTCACTATCTCCCCGTCAAGAAGAGAGTATCCTTCAAACATTTCACCCATGCCTACAAATCCCTCCATAACATCGGACCCAAATACCTCAACGAGAGAGTCTCCTTCCACGTACCCAAAAGTAACCTCCGTCGACCTCGCCATGGCAGAGACCCTCCGCATCCGCAGAAACAGAGCAGGCGGAAGAGCCTTCTCCTACATCGCAGCTGTTGGAAAGTGGGTTATTGGTAGGGGCAAATGTAGGTCTGCCACTGGCAATAAGGCCACTAACACATGATAGGACTCAGCATAGGTCTTAGAAAATTATTCCTATGCTCAACCCATGTTAACGTGGCTGCGAGCAGACAGGCTTAACTTCAAAGACAGGTATGTAAAGCATTTAAAAACACAATTTCAGTAAATAATTAAGACACAACACATAATAAAACTCCAACACCAATTTATAACAATAGGAAATATTTGTATCTTTAAAATGACATCAAAACGACAACAATCCAATGTAGGGAATTGTAGATATGAATTTTCAAAGATTTCATAAAATATAGCACTTAGAAGATTATAGCACCACATTGTGATACCTGCTCGCGATAGACCGGGGCAAAGTCAAAGTTTCAGGCCGGGCGCGATGGAGCCCTGAGCGGCTACAGCTCCCGGCAGGTCCCGGTCTCAGTTTCTACCTTCACACTTAGAAACTTTTCTGGAGCTTTTTCTCGCAAGGCCCCTCTAAGCTCCCAGCCAGTCCGGATCCGGTGAAGGTTCGCCGGCTTGACTTGTGACGAGGTCCCGGTCAACTTCACTGGAGCGGACTTAGAAAATATTTCAAGATTGCATTAGCGGGACAACCCAGGAATCCAGACCGACACGCGATGGAAGGCAGGCGGCTTGGCTCTTGCGGTTGCTCCTGGTCACCTTTTCTATGAGCGGACTTAAAAACTTTTCTGGAGCTTTTTCTCTCGGGGTCTCTCGATGCTCCTCATGTAGACGGATCCAGTGAGGGTTCGCCGGCTTCAGATTTTCTCTAGTCCCGGTTAATCTCTGGAAGTTTATGTGATGGAGCTTTTAGCGGGATGAACCTGGATGGCTTGGCCAGCTCGCCGTTTAAGGCAGACGGCCTGGCTGGCCAGTTTGAGTCTGTCCCTCTATGGAGCTTTTTTTCAAAGTTGCTCCAAAGTTCTCCCAACTTCTTGAACTTCTTCCTGAAGTTCCTCAAGGGGACCCAAAGTGTCTCAAATTTACTCCAATGGTCTGAAAGCTCCAAGATGGTCCTTGAAAGTTGAGGACGTCAGTTCCCACAATCCACTGGTACAAAACCCTTACAAATCCACTGATGGGTCTCCAAGGTGTAGATTTAGTTGGTGATGTTCCAGTTGAGCTCTTTTAACCTGTAGCTTTCAGGGAGTCCACTCTTTAGTTCTTTTTCAGCAAAATAATCCACAGGGCTGTAGTTTCAGATGGTTCAGTTTTCAGAGGTCAGGCCTTAGAAATCTTTGCACAGCAAAGCTTCTCAGCAGGGCACTTCTTGCTTCAGTAAGATTCAAGCAGCAGATCTGGAGGGCTCTGCCCCTCTCAGATACTTATTCCAAGTTCTCTGGGTCATGCAGGAGGTTACTTCTGACCAACGGGAGCAGGGTTACTCCTCAAAGTTATGACCACCTCCTGTAGAGTGTGGCATTATTTTGTCTCAGAGTGCATCAAATCTTCCAAATCCATAATGGCTGATTTTCCAGCAAGGAGGTAAGAGTTGGCTAAACACACCCCCCGATGTCTTATTTCCATAGACTCTCCCTCTACCATCTGCACATACCTTCCCTAATCCTGGATCTGGTGGGGGTCAAAAGTGTAAAGTGCAAACTGACACTGTGGCCCTCCCTCTGCCTTTGAAGCCCATGGTTTACGACTCCTCACCCTGGCCTGGCATTCCTATGGAACTGCCCTCCCAGCAGAGCTGGTTAACCCCAGGGGCTCTTTATCACCTCTTCAAGGCAGCCTGGCTAATCCACCTAACTCTGACCAATCGGGGCAGACCACTGGAAGGCTGAATTTGGACTTACAAACAAGAAAGTCTTATAACTTCTTGTATGTACACTTTAGGATAAATTCAACAATATGATATTGTTGGATTTATTAATATCATTCTGGGAAGTCTTTAAATGGCATGTCTAGTCCTCTCCTATCAATAGTTATTAATCAAGAACTTCCTACCATGCTAACCTATGTAACAAGGGATTTGCAATGGAAAAAATGACTTGGGCCATTTTCCCAGCACCAGGACTTACAAAATCATATTTTATAAGTACTTGTCTTATATCTACAGGGACCCCACCCCATATGCAACTAGGGGAGACTTTAGGGGTTCTGAATCTGTAGAAAGATTGCAGTTTTCCCCTTTACAGTGCTCCTAGCATCAAAGTCGAATTTGAGTAGCCCTGTACCACAATGTGGGGAGGGCGTACCTTATAAATACCTGACCCCCCAGCCTTGGGATACCTAGGGAGACCCTGGGGGTCCCTAATATGCCAAAACATTGTAGGTTATCCATTTTTAAGTGCTCCAAACACCAAAGTTGAGTTTGGGCACAATTTACTTTTTAAAAGCAGTCCTGGCACCCAGGGCTGATTTTAAACTGACCACAGGCCTCAGCAGTGCACACATGCAAATGCAGAAAAAGGCTGCTAGCCTCTAAACCGCCATGCCCCAGGCTACTGGGGACTTCTAGGTAGTTTCAATCCCCTGCCTTATTATATACTAGGGGCTTATAGGGTAGGTCATGCCAATCACAGGGGTACCCTAGTGTATGTAGGTGTTTTAACTGTACTCTAATGTGTCTCTTTCAGCTTAGCACTGGCCCTGGGCCTGGTTAGGCAGAGCCCAGGGTCAGTCAAAATCAGTTACCACCAGTATCAGTCAGCAAAAAGTTGGGTGGTGCCCAGGGCACAGGATTACTTTGCAACATACCCCCCCCCCCCAAACGACAGGTGATGGGTTACTAACCTACACCCTGGTAGTCCTCATCAGCTAAGTGGAAAAACCGGAAAAGTCCATCTGCATTTGCATGGGCAACCCCAGGTCTGTGTTCTACTGTAAAGTCAATTCCCTGTAGGGAAATGGTCCACCTTAACAGCTCGGGAGTCTCCCTTCTCATCTGCATGAGCCATCTGAGAGGTCTGTGGTCAGTTTGAACACAAAAGTGAGCCCCAAACAAATATGGCCTCAACTTTTTCAGGGACCACACCACAGCAAAAGCCTCTCTCTCAATGGCACTCCACCTCTGCTCTCTGGGAAGAAGCCTCCTGCTACTAAAGGCAACTGGCTAATCAAGGCCCCCTTCATTCAGCTGTGACAGCACTGCCCCAATCCCTTGCTCTGAAGCATCTATCTGAACCACACATTCTCTGGGGTCCAAATAACTTTCTTGGGCCTCTTCTTAGAAATGAGTTCTGTTAGGGGCCTCACAATGGTCCCATAATTTTGAACAAACCTTCAATAGTAACCTGTCAGTCCAAGGAATGCCCTGACCTGAGTCTGGGTAACAGGAGCTGTCCAATCCAAAATAGTTTGGATTTTAGCTTGGAGAGGCTGTGCATGGCCCCCACCTAGCAGGTGGCCCAGGTACACCACAGAACTCTGCCCTATTTGACACTTGCTTGCCTTAATAGGCAGGCCTGCTTGCTGAATGGCCTGAAGCACTTCCCTTAGGTGATTTGAGTGATCCCCCAGGTAGAACTGTACACAGCTATATCATCCAGGTAAGCTGCACTGAACTGTTCCAACTCAGACAAGACCCTGTTCACCAACCTTTGGAAGGTGGCAGGTGCATTCTTTAATCCAAAGGGCATTACCATGAACTGATAATGTCCATCTGGTGTGGAGAATGCTGACCTCTCCTTTGCTCCATCAGTGAGGGCAATCTGTCAGTAACCTGAAGTCAAATCAAAAGTACTCAGGTACTTAGCAACCCCTAACCTATCAATGAGCTCATCATCTCTAGGTATAGGGTGAGCGTCAGTCTTTGTGACTGCATTCAATCCTCTGTAGTCCACACAGAACCTTAACTCCTTGGGTCCCCTCTGAGGAATAGGTTTAGGTACCAGCACCACTGGACTGGCCCATGGACTCTCAGACGGTTCAATTACCCCCAGTTCCAGCATCTTAGCAACCTGAGCTTTAATGCTGGCTCTGACATGGTCAGACAACCTGTACAGGTAGGCTGTCACCAGTGTCAATGTGGTGCACACACCACTCAGTGATGCCTGGGGTCAAAGAGAACAGGCCAGAAAACTGCTCCAGCACTTGCTTGCAGTCTCTGTGCTGCTGTTCTGTCAATTTGGGAGAGAGTACAACTCCATCCACTGACCCATCTTGTACATTAGTGGAGAGGAGGTTGGGTACAGGCTCAGTTTCCTCCTTCACACACTCATCAGTGACCAGTAACATGACCATATCTGCCCTGTCATGGTGGGGTTTCAATCTATTTACATGCAGGACCTGGGGGTGCCAAGGTCAACCAAATAGGTAACCTCACCCTTTTTTTCCAAGATTGGATAGGGCCCACTCCATTTGTCATGGAGGGCCCTGGGAGCCACAGGCTCCAGCACCCACACCAATTGTCCAGGAGTATACTGAGGCATAGTAGGCTTTTGATCATACCAGTGCTTCTGGCTGGCCTCTAGTTTCCTGTTTCCCTTGTACATGTACTCTGCTATTCTTGATCTCAGGCCTAGCACATAGTCAAGCACAGTGTCCTTTGCTTCTTTAAGCGGCTTCTCTACAGACTCTCTTAGCAAGCTCAATGGCCCCCTCACAGGGTGTCCAAACAACAACTCAAAGGGACTGAAACCAACCCCTTTCTGTGGCACCTCCCTGTAGGCAAACAGTAAGAATGGGAGGAGAACATCCCATCTCCTCTGGAGTTTCTCTGACAACCCATTTATCATGCCCTTCAGGGTTTTGTGGAATCTCTCAACAAGACCATTTGCTTGTGGGTGAAAGGGGGTGGTGAACTTGTAGTTGACACCACCTGGAGGGCTTGGCCGGCTCGCCGTTGAAGGCAGGTGGCCTGGCTGGCCAGGTTGAGTCGGTCCCTCTATGGAGCTTTTTTTCAAAGTTGCTCCAAAGTTCTCCAAACTTCTTGAGCTTCTTCCTGAAGTTCCTCAAGGGGTCCCAAAGTGTCTCAAAATTACTCCAGGGGTCTGGAAGCTCCAAGATGGTCCTTGAAGGTTGAGGACATCAGTTCCCACAATCCAATGGTACAAAACGGGTGATTTATTGCACGGGCGGGGCCGTGTCGGCCAATGGACGTGCGCAGCACTACCGAGGTAGTGCTCTCAACGGCCGATGGCCGACGCGCGCACGTGAGGGGTTAAAAATTATTGTCTTCTGTATTGGAAGCCGGTGTAGCTATCTAAGATAATGGGATATCGAGGTATGTTTAGGCAGGTTATACAAAAGGCAGACAGCCATGTTCTGCACCCTTTGTAGCTTCTGTATGAGGTAGTCTGATATGTCCAGGAATAAGATGTTAACATAGTCGAGTCAATACAGAATCAAAGACTATACCACAATTCACTGGGCTTCCAAAGGCAGGAATTTTAGGAATTGTATTCACATCTAGAGAATCCAGCATAAGGTTGTATTAACAGCTGAGATTTGTGGCTTGAATGATAGGTTTTGGGGTCTCTAGTTGACAGCAGTATGCGCCCTCTCCAAGTAGGGACCCTACCTTCCAGTAAGGGTAAGAGGATTTCACAGCCAAGATCACCCTGCTCACCCCTTTGGTAGCTTGGGACGAGCAGTCAGGCTTATCTCAGAGACAATGTGTAAAGCATTTGTACATAAACACACAGTAACACAGTGAAAAAGCTACAAATGGACATCACACCAGTTTGAAAAAATAACCAATCTTTACCTAAACTAAACAAGACCAAAATTAAAAAGTCCAACATGCATATCTGAAGGTAGCACTTTTAAAAGGTTGAAGCAATTCTGCCCATAGAACTCCATGGATGAATTGGTTTTAGCTCAAAGTACCTTTAATGCATTAAAATCAAAGATGAAAAACAGCTGCAAAGGAGGAAAGCATCAGAAAACCGTCAGTTTCCAAAGGTGACTGCTTTCTGCTGGGTGATGCGATGGAAACTTTGCACACAGGTGCAATGTGTGGAAATCTGGATGCACTGGGGTCAATGCAGCGGCAGCAAAACAGGCTATGCATCGATTCTTCGAGCCGCAGACCGGTGATGCGTTGATTCCTTCAACTGCACAGCAGGGTCAGCTTTGGAGTTGGAGCAGGGGTCTCGGACATCAGAGACACAGTGCTCAACACTCTAGCTTAGGAAGGCCCATCAGCCTGGTGATGGGCTATCAGAATATGCAGGGTACACCTCAGCTCCCTTTGTGTGACTGCCTAGAGTGAAAGCACAAGCAGCCCAACTGTCAATCTAAACCAGACATGGATTCCACAGGCAGGCAGAGGCACAGGGTGGTCAAGCAAGAAAATGCTCACTTTCTAAAAGTGGCATTTCCAAACACATAATTTAAAAAAACATCTTCACAGAAAGATGTGTTTTTAAATCTTGAGTTTAGAGAACCCAAAACTCCAAATCTCTATTTCTTCCCAATTGAAACTCACCCTTGTAAAGTGTTACAAGGCAGCTCCAATGATACCCTATGAGAGAAATGGTCCTTGCAACAGTGATAAATTAATTTAGTAGTTTTTCATTATCAGGACATGTACAATACACCAGGATATGTCCTACCTTTCACATACACTGCATCCTGCCCATAGGGCTACGGTGGGCCTACCTCAGGGGTGTCTTACATGTGGTAAAAGGGAAGGTTGGGCCTGGCAAGTGGGTGTGCTTGCCAGGTCGTCATGACAGTTTAAAACTGCAATTGCAGACACTGCAGTGTCAGGCCTGAGACAGGTTTGCAGGTCTACTCAAGAGGGTGGCACAATCAGTGCTGCAGGCCCACTAGTAGCATTTGATTTACAGGCCTTGGGCACATACAGTGCCCTTTACTAGGGACTTATCAGTGAATCAAATACGCCTTTCTTGTCTAACTAATCATATTACCAATTTACACAGGGAGCACTTGCACTTTAGCACTGTTCAGCAGTGGTAAAGTGCCTAGTGTTCAAACACCAGAAAAAGCTAAGTCCAGCATACAGTCAAAAATACAGGAGATAGAGGCAAAAAGAAAGGGCAAACCACACCAAGGTTTCCAGGTCTAAAAGGTTTGTATTGATAAGGACTCCTTGATTTGTAACTGCGCTGGTTATGTTTACCAGACTCACTTGCACATCTGCTTATGAATCTATTGGCGGGGGCAGAGAGTGGCAAAAGACCATCAATATTTTACCTCACAAACAGAATAGGACATTTTGACCTGAGCACCCAATCCAATTTTGTAATGATATTTACAGGAATCATCTACTCCCACTCCAACAACTTCCGTGGTGCTCCCACTCTGCTGCTGCACCACCAGGGTCCAACTTTCCTGCCTTTTTATCCCCTACAGCCTCAGTAATCCTCTAATCGCCCTCCCTCGCGACCCCTGCAGCCTTGTCACTCCCATGCCCTCTCAGCACTCCACTGACTCACCTACCCTTTGAAGCCCCTTTGAACCCCATTTCCAGCTTCACTACTCTCAGCCTTCTGCAGCCCCTGTGGTCAGGGTCAGATTGGGATCACAATTTGGCCCGGGCACTGCCGAAAAAAGTGGCCCACATTTGAGGTGAAGATGGTGTGAGTTCACAACGTCACCTGGCACACACAGCGAGACCCATTCTTCCTCGTCCACTATGCCCTGAAGGCTTGAGAAGGGCTGTGGGCGAGGTGTCAAATGCAAACACTGTTTCAGGGCTGCGTGGGCCCCAGGGGGGGGGGGGGGCGAGGTGAAAACGTCTCAATAGTCTGAGCAACACCTGGCCCCCATGGAGGTCGATTCTGGCTCACAATCACCCGCTCCCCAGCCCACCATCAGCATGATTGCCTGGCAGGGCAGGAGGTCAAGGAGAGGCCACAGCTGATCATGACTGAACCGCCATATCACACGGCCCCCCAGCGAGGCTGTTTTACTCTCCCTGTCCAGTGCCCTCTGTGGACTGGGAGAGGAAATAAAAACGGCCCACAGAGGGCACTGAGACACCAGCCCATCGGCCGATGCCCGAGTGCCTGCAGTACCAATCCGACCCTGCCTGTGGTCCTGTTGAGCCCCCTCCAGCTCCTGGGCCCCTCTAAGCGTGAACTAGTTTATACGGCCATTTGTGAAATGCTCCATTTTGCATCAGGGTACTGCCACATATTAACTCTTTGTATGACACCTCTTTACGCTATTCCCTGTAGTTTTATACAGTTTTATTTGTATTTGACTGCCACTTCTTAATTGCTTTAACAGTGCATTTGGGCGCTGCCTCTGCTTGTGTTACTCTGTGCATGCTGCTTCCCATTACTTGTTTTTGCATTGGTGTGGTTTAAGAAACCTCTGACGTGACGTTCTCCTTTTCTCCTCTCCTGTGGGGAATGTTAGTTATAAAACGCTCACATTTTGGTTTCTGTCAAACATAAACACAGATCTGCACAGTTACTGAAAAATAGAAGTAGTGAGTTCGAAAACCTTTTCATTTTGTTTAAGATTTAATTTCACATTACGTATGACTTTCATTAAAAACCCTCTGATGAAAAATCTGCATAACAAAGGCAGTATTGCTGTCCATTCTTCTGGCCTTCTACTTCTTTTCTTCCCTGCTTTCTTTTTCATTTATCCGCATCGAGGGCGTGCATCGAGGGCAGGGTACCGACAAATTCACACCAAAAGCCTGATTCTTTCATTCGGACTTTCCACGCACTCCCTCCCACAAGCCACTTTGTAATGCATCCATTTCAGTGAGATTTGGCAGGATTTTGAGCGTGATGGAAGCAAACTCTGCTGTTCATCTTTAATGTGCTTCCTCCATCGTACCTTTTATCCTACCCCCAGGCCCCTCCTCTTCCTTGCTTGTTAGTTATGACTCTGTATATTACAACATTCCTGTCCTCCGCACTTCACCTAATCTTCCCATGGCTGCATACATTTCCTGTATGTTGGACGACTCCCTCCCACAGATTGCCGTTTTCCACTTGCTCAACTACCACTGCGCACATCCTCTCCAACCCCCGAATCGCAACCGTATAAAAACATGTTTTTCACATTTTTATTCAAGTGTCAAATCCCCTCCACACAACCCTGACTTTTCACAATATTTATATACTAACAACACCACACAAAGCTTTTAAAATGTTTCACTTTACACAAGAACACCTTAAAATCGGTAAATCCACAATTCTACACATGGCTGGCCGTATTATTATATGATGCACGTCCAAGTCCACTATAACACAATCTCGCACAATGGGAATATACAGCAAAGGCAAGGAAATGTTTAAGCACGGAGTTGCTTTTTATCTTTTTGCATTAACCTGACATATTGACTCTACGTTGCCCATGGAACTCCCCGACCTCGGATATTTTTATTCATGGCTGCATATGATTGTATTTTTGACTCATGCTGCTCATCAAACCTACCCGTGGCGGCACACATTTACTGTGTGTTGAACGTTTTACTTCACGCAACACGCTATTTCATATTGCTAAAATAAAGTTTGTCACATCCTTTCCACCTTTCAAATCGCAACTGCACAAGAACATGCGTTGCTTAAAAGTATTAAAGGGTTGCAATTTGGTTGGAAAACGTTGTCGGCTGCATTTGATTTTTGCTCAACAAGCTAAAACTTACACAAAAAAAATATTATTAATAACATAGGTGAAACATATTGCGATTGACAATGCTTGTTGCCCTGTATCCGTGTCTGTCTCCATTAACATGGGAGGTAAAGTAATGTTTATTTAATCCGTGCAAGCCTAAAATCTACTAAACTAGACAGTAGGCACGTCATGATATAGAAGTAATATGTGTCATTGCTTGTTTACAGAACGAATGTGTTTGTCATTACAATTTGCTGTTCTGTGATGATTGTTGGTAATTATTGTTTTGAAGATTAAGAAGCAGTTTTCTTGTAATATACGTGCTTGAAATAAACGTAACATGGCAACATAAGAAAATTCAATTAAAGACGCGTGCGCTTTGAATTCCTGGTCTTCAAACATCCGAATGCAGTTCTGCTCAAAACTTGCACCGGAGTGTTTCCGCGCGCAGTCAGCAGAAAACGTGACTGGGTCGCCAAATGCCTATGTCCCCTTCTTCGAGGGCACTCATCCGAAAACTGATCGGGATAGAGAACTCATGATATGTCTTCATGCCTCAGTAGTTTCATTTGTTCCTTTGGAGCTAAAGATGACTCTCATACTAATGGGTTTGAACAGCTTTACACTGAGCAGTCCCCTTGTTTTCTGTGCTCCTTGGTATTTCATGGAGTAAAGATAGTTTGTATTGAGAACATTATATCAGAGTGTCTTTTCCCATGCGTGTCTATTGCATTCGTGTATTAACTTTACAGTTTATCTCAATTATCACATTCTTTCTTGGTTTTTGAATATTTCTTAATTTCAGTATCCTGCAGCCTTACGCCTCCTTTAAAGCATGCCGAAATGCTTTTATCCCAAAATCGTGGCAAATGTAGACGGCTATGTAAACCCCCCTGGGCCTGATTCAAAAACGTAAACTTACACTTTTGTGTAACTTTACTACTTTTACACATGTACACCCTATTTTTTGTGGTTGCAAAACACTAGCAGTTTACTAATCCCCGGAAGACCCCTTCTCCTTCGTGAATGTATGCGAAAATATTTTTTAAGAGCAGGCAGTAGTCCCACGAACCACTAACTATTCTTAAAGAAGCATTTGCAATGCAATAGGTAATACCAAGGAGCACAGAATACACGGGCACTGCTTAGTATAAAGCTGTTCAAACCCATTAGTATGAGAGTAATCTTTACATCTGAAGGACCAAATGAAACTTCTGAAGCTTGAAGACATATCATGAGTTCTCTATCCCGATCAGCTTTCGGGTGAGTGCCCTCGAAGATACGGGCTGTGCTGTGTGAAGGGGACACCCACCGGCTCCGAGAGCAGCTCTCATTTCGGAGAGGTTTTTGTTTCCACACCTCAGATTCCTGCCTAAAGGTCTGTGTCAAGCTTTGCTCTGCCATTTGGGAAGCTGTTCCCGAAGACGATGCTCTGTCCTCTCCGCACACCCTTCCTATACTTGAAATGATGTAGCGCCCCACACATGACACCATGTTGCCGTGTTGCGGCTTCCCCAGCACTCTGAGGAGCGGAGAGAAGGAACACCTCGCTCAAAGCCTCCTGCCTTCACGTTCCTTTCCTTTCTGCGCTAAAGTCGTTTAAACAGATAAATATTTGCAATGCCATAGGTCTCACAATTAAATGCGAGACCTATGGCATTGCAAATAAATGGCCGCCATTGTCCCTGCTTCGAAAGTGAAAGCGGGCAAGGTGTGCTAAATGTAAGCGAAGCACGTCATCGTGCCTAATGTAGGAGAAGCTCAATAAAGAAAAAAAAGTACACGTACCGTGTAACAACCAAAGTAAAGGGGCCAGTAGCCATGGGAAGATACAGATGGACATGGACATGGACATGGACATACTAAGGAGGGACTAACAAGCCTACTAAGGAATCCAACACCAGCATTTATGAAGGACAAAGACACTAGCCTATGAAAAATATGGGCAGGACTTCTCCGTATTCTAAGGGGCCAGTAGACATGGGAAGATACAGATGGACATGGACATGGACATGGACATACTAAGGAGGGACTAACAAGCCTACTAAGGAATCCAACACCAGCATTTATGAAGGACAAAGACACTAGCCTATGAAAAATATGGGCAGGACTTCTCCGTATTCTACCTACAACAGATCGTCAGAGCAGCGCTTGCTCGCTGGCTCATGCTCGACCTTAAGATGAAACAGAAATGTTTAATTTTTAGGTCTCGCCTGAGCCAGCGCATGCGATGTCTCAGGCAAGACATTTTGTATACAGGATTTTCAAAGCGCTACCAGCGCTGGCCTAACGCTTGCGTTCACGCGAGTGTGCATGTGCGCAGCCGCCAATCATGGCTGTGCACGCACCACTCGCGTGCTTACCACACAGCGTGCCCGTCCTCGCGATCACTTTCAACTTTGATCGCGATTACTTTCGCATTCACGGTCGCGCGGCCAATGCTTGTTTATGTTCTTTGGACGCCCACTTCTGATGGCACATCAACTCCTGCGATCTAGGGAAGAACACAAATCTCTTTTTGTGATTATGCGTGCCTCAAGCAATGTGTTACAGCTTGAGGTTATTTGTGTATCTACGCTGGAAGATACCTCTCTAAGGGCCTCATGTAGGTAGCATACCAGTTACCACTTCTAAAATACCGAACGATACCGAATCGGTATTTTAGAAGTGGTAACTCGTATGTAGGTAATGAGTCGGTATTTTTTACCGATTCGTTACAAGTCGGTAATTACCGAATCGGTATTTACCGATTCGGTAATGAGGCATACCTTCCCATTGATGGGAAGGTATGCCTCATTACCGAATCGGTAAATACCGATTCGGTAATGGGGGGAACACATGAAAGGGTGGCAGGGTGTCACATTGACACCCTGTTGCACCCCTGATTCGGCCATGTGTGCACATGTGGCACACATACATGCCCTAAGGGCATGTATGTATGCCACATTGCACACTGCTACGCGCGTAAAAATGCTTAAACACACACATTAATTATTTACCACCAACTATAAGTTGGTGGTAAATACCGACTCTAAAACACACCCACACACTCCCCCTACATCTCGATTTTGGCTTCGGAATTTACCGAATCGGTAAAATTACCGATTCGGAATAGTTACCGATTCGGTAACATTACCGATTCGGTATTATTACCGAATCGGTAATTTTACCGATTCGGTAAATTCCGAAGCCAAAACTTGTCCCCCTACATACCAATAGCCAAAATACCGGTCGGTAACGGTATAATTACCGAAAATCGGCCGTTACCGACCGGTATTTGGCTACCTACATGAGGCCCTGAGCCTCTAGCCCATTTTGTCAGGGAGATTTGTCAAATTCATGCGGGTGTTTAGGCATTGAAGAACACAGTCCGTTATGTTTAACACATTTGCCGATCTAACACCTCCTTCACGAGGCTTGTGCCTGGTTAAGAGCGTCTCCAATGGGCTGTGAACTGTTTTTTTATTTTTTTGTTTAAGGACCCAGGAACTGCAGTATCTAAAGTTGCGTCAATTGCAATGCGGCAGTCTAAATAGCACTTTTACTTCTTGCACTTTGGGGTGTTAAATATCTTTTTAGTGAGGCTTGTGATCCACACTGTAGCTGTCGAGATAGCACTTTGTTTACTTCATGCTCTTTTCATGCACTTTTAGCGAGGCATACACCCGGACACCTAAGTTTTGATCTTGTATCTTTTCATCGGATTGAGTAAGAGCGCCTCAAATGGGCTGTGAACTGTTTTATTTATTTATTTATTTAAGGACCCAGGAACTGCAGTATCTAAAGTTGCGTCAATTGCAATGAGGCAGTCTAAATAGCACTTTTACTTCTTTCACTTTGGGGTGTTCAATATCTTTTTAGTGAGGCTTGTGATCCACACTGTAGCTGTCGAGATAGCACTTTGTTTACGTCATGCTCTTTTCATGCACTTTTAGCGAGGCATACACCCGGACACCTACGTTTTGATCTTGTATCTTTTCATCGGATTGAGATTAGCGCCTATTTTTAGATACTTGTGTAAAATGTATACAATGAACTTTGAGGAAGTTGTATGTATGATACGGTTAGTCCCCTTGTATAGCTCTGAGTCTCAAGGGACATGTAACCAGTCCTCCTGCTATTTGAGATATACATTTGTAAATAGCGCCAAGGCACCTTTTAATGTTTTTATTATGTGGAACTACTGACATTTTGTAATTTTTTTTTATTACACACAAATAATTCTATTGACTTAAGCCTCTGGCCCAGTTGGCCAAGTTCACCTCTTGGGTCCATTATTGCCAGGCAGGTTTTCTTTTAACAGCTTGCATCTCTGAATTGAAAGCCAGATATTCTCTGATATTTCTGGTGAGAAGACCTCCAACCCTTTCTCAATTTGCACACTTGAGGAAAGTCTGTTTGAGTCAGAGATTATGCTGGTGCTTGTGGTAGAGCAGCTTGCGCTTGAGGTGGAAAGGACATTTTTTAGGCCTGGTTTGACAGTGCAGCTGTCAGCTTACCCTACGTGATCACCAGGAAAACAAGCATTTGCAATGCAATAGGTCTAGCATTTGCAAGAGTTTTAAGCTATTGGCATTGTTAAATGCCTTTTATTTATGTTTTAAAAATCATAACATAAATAAAAGGCATTGTCATTTACAATGCTAATAGCTCAAAGTCTCGTAAATGCGAGACCTATTGCATTGCAAATGCTTGTTCCTTTTTAAATGCAGCCTGTTTTCCTCTAAGGAAACGGGCTGCATTTTTTAAAAAACAGCTTTTTTAAAAAGCAGTCACAGATATGGTAGTCTGCTGCTCCCATCAGGCCACCATCCCCGAGAGTACTAGCCATTGCCAATGACATTGAATATTGCGCCTGCCTCATGAATATTAATGAGACAGGCAATGTGCGACCACATTTGGAATGGCAAACAGTGTCTGAGACACTTTTGTAAATTACATTTTGACAGTCACAAAATAATGCAATTTACGACTCGCAAATTGTAAGGGTCGTACATCTGGCCCCTAGTTTGGCTTTTTACGACTCCACACTCCCTATAATTATGTGTGCAAAGCTCTTCGCAGATGGAGGCTCCACATTCCAAGGCATAGAACTCCTCACAAATAGGCATACGTAGTTTGTGAATACCTACATGTAGTGAGCTTCCAAAAAAGTGCAAGTTTACCTCTGTGAATCAGGGCCTATAAGTTGAAAATGCCTAACTACTGAAGGCTTCTAAGTGCCCATACCTTTAGACTCCCTCGCAAATGCACCAGGTATCACACTTGTAATCTGAAGGACAAGTTACCTTATGGCCTTTTCCTTTGGCTAAACAGAAACTGCACTTTCAAAATAGATTACTGTGTAAAGAATCTGATTTTTTGATTCAGCCTTTGCTTGATTGAGGATGCTTGAAGAGGTTACTGATGGGATTGTGTAAACCTGCATGGTATTGCCCCCAAGGAACCTAAAAGTACCCTGAGGACAGACTTATTATACTTTTTTTTTGGTGTACATTCTAGTGTGAAATCAGATAAAGGAAATCATAAATAGACATAAACATTTACTTAATGCTTTTGACCACTCTCTTTCCAAACCATTAATCTTTTTTAAAATAGGGAGGAACATCAGGGACACTACTGTGAAATCATTCTCTCCTACACAACAGTAAACCTCTATTACCTCTTGCTGGGATCTTTCTATCCCGGCAGTCGTAGGCAGCCTGAACATTAGACATTGTGAGAGGGTCTACCTAAAACATAAACACTGAGGAAGGAAACAAGTCCCCATTGTTTGCCCATACTTTTGCAAGTGGTCAAAGAACATTATCAGGCAACATTACAGAGACAAGCGTATGCTACACCTGATGCCTCTTTCGAAAGCTCTGACCACTATCTTAAGGTCTTGTGAGAACATCGGCCTTGTGGGCAGATCTAGCTATAAAAGCCACAGCAACATTCACTTCTTGCCTATTATTACTCTACATGCCTGAAAAAATCAGCTAAACTGAATCTGGCTTGCACTTCAGAGTACTGCACATCTTGAAATTCTGTTTCTACTACAACATTCCACTATCCTAGCCTTCCGTCCCAGGATCAACAAAAACTCACCAGAAGTCTGTGGACCACTTAAAATTTGGCGTCCAGAATCACTCTCAACTTCCCATGCAGTCACATCACACCACATCTGAAGGAGTGCCACTAACTCCTCATATACAAATGAGGAAAATTCAAACAGCATACCCACACTTTAAGGGCACTACATAATACTTGCCCAGAAAACTTCAGCATTCTCATCTGCTTCCCCAATCCTTCCGAACAGCTCTGCTTGTCTGAACTCCTTCTTGCACAGATCCCACACATATGGTAAACCAGATCCAGTGGTCAAGTCTTCTCCTACATCACTCCTTAAGTGTGGAGCTATTCCTATGAGCATCCTCCTCATTTCTTAAACTTTGCAAACAGCTGAAGACCTAGATTTTCGAGTAGCCTGTTAGACCTGGCATCCTAGGCATTGTTCTTCCCTAACTTTTTGCCTTCAAACCTCCTATTTTCCTTACATCGTTTTTGCTGGCCATAGGACTCTGCTGACTTTACCACTGCTAACCAGTGCTGAAGTGCTTTTGCTCTCGCCTTATAACATGGTAGATATCATGGGCCTCCGCGAGAGGTAAGAGGCATTCGAAGATGAGAGGATCTCTCTCTACACAGACGATATCCTCCTATATGTCACGAGGATGCGGCGAACCCTCCTCTGCCTGTTCGAAACCTTTGAGACTTAAGGGACCCACACGGGATACAGAATAAACTGCGGGACTCCACAGCTCTTTGCAGCCAGGATTTTAGGGACGCTTGTTTAGCAGGCTTAACTGGCTCCCTGTAGCTGCCTCACACTCCATCACAATCAGAAGAAGCTTGTGAGTCTGTCCTGGTCTAGGATGACCAGATATCCACAGTTGGCACTTTTTGTTTTTTGGTGCTATTTTCACTTAAATACTTACAATTGCATATCATTGGTTCGACTAATTAGATTTTTGTTGTTTTGGTCTCGATTTATTTATTAAAATCTACACTATTATTCTAAATTGGTATGGGATTTTTCTTGTGTTGTGTTTTCACTTTATAACTCTTTGATGTGCTGCATAAATAATTTATATATTGCCTCTAAGTTAAACTTGACCGCTCCGTGACAAGCTACCGGAGGGTTGAGAACAGGTAATTTGGAATATGCTTGTGCCTCAACCTGACAAGGATTGTGGTTCTTGCTTGAGTAGGTTTTCACCCACCTCAACCAGGAACCCACTTTCTTACAAGTCCCAGTATGCCCTAGGTTTGGCTGTACTCAATCCTGCTCAGGCCCAGGATATCTATCTGGGACATATTGCATCTACAAATCTGCTTAACATAAGATAACATGGCTTCTGCAGTTCAATGTCGATTCACCTGAAAAGAGACAAAAACAAATCAACAACAGAAGACTGTTCATCTACAAAACTGTAACACACGCAGTGCTATAAGGGAAGTACTTATTGACTTTGGGTTGACAATCCAAGGCAACCTTTCTTATCTGATCAAACTGATTCCATCAACAGATAAACCTATAACTGGAGGAATCCTTAAATTGACAAAATGCACAGTGAAGAAACGGTATAAAGCCAGTGGCGTAACAATAGCCCCGCAGTGCTGACGGACACCCAAGCTCCAGAAGGCCCCCTCCAGCACTGTGCATTGCCTAAGATCTCCTGAATGGGCCCAGAGTGTGTTGTCCCCCTCCATGTACTTTGCAGGGGTGCCTCCTCAAGTTGTGTTACACCACTGTATAACGCCCAAACTTTTGAAACTGACCAAAAAACCTTGTTATTTTTCCTAAGCTTTTGGGGGGAAGGGAAACATAGTTTGAACATTTTACAATTATAGGAACATTTTCAAGCGCAGAGATAATTTGAGAATGGGAATTTCTAAAGGAATCATTCCAGTTGCTGGGATTCTATTTGCAAGAAGGCAAAGGTTAAGTTATACAGGGCCAAATGTATCAAGCATATTACCGTTTGCAAACGCGCCAATTCATAGAATTGGCCCGTTTGCGAACGGTAAAAAACCTTTTGAGATGTATCATCTCAAAGGCATTCGCAAAATAGAGAATCGCAATTTTTGCGATTACCTGTTTTGCGAATGCATTCAAGGATCGCAATTTGCGACCTGGCTTTAAGGAATCGCAAATTACTAGAAGTTGGTGGTAATTTGCAAATTCCAAGTAAAATTCACCTTTTTGCGTTTTCTAGGTGCCATGTGGCGTAAATACATGCCACATGTGCACACATGCATATTTCAGGGGTGCAACAGTGTGTCCATTTCGCACCCTTTCACCCTTGAAATTGCATGAGCAATTTGCGAGTACCTATTGAGTACTCGCAAATTGCGCATGCAATTCCCATTCATTCCTTTTGGGCCTCTACGCTCATAGGAATAAATGGGAAGCCATTCCTTATTTGCGACCTTCAATTTGCGAGTCACAAATAAAGAATGCGTAGGACTCGCAATTTTATTTGCAAAACCTACATACATTGCATTTTGTGAGTCATAATAGCGAGTTGGTAAAATTCGCTATTAAGGACTCGCAAAATCCAATGTTGACACATCTGAACCAAAGTCATTACAATTAATCACTCTGTGTATAGATTGCAGGATATAGTGAATCAGAATCAGAACCCCCTGTAATCCATGATCATCTTATGGGAATGAATGTTGAGGTAAGATAAGAAACAATATAGAGGTGAGGAAAAAGAGCTAGGACTTCTTGCGTTTCATACACTCACTAACTCTAATCTTTATATGCACTATTGTTAACGACTCAGAACTAAACACTCTTAAGATATTGGAATATTCAATGGCAGAAGGGAACTCACACATGGTCCAGACCGGCAGTCGCAGAGGCCCTCAACTGAAGGCATCTCTTTCTGTCTTGTCATTCTCATTCCATGTGGGATTGCCTCAGTTTCAAGTACTACATGATATTAGTATGGTGGAAGTGTTATGGAGGAGCTGGGAGCTAGCATCTGTGAACTCACCTCGCTCACACAGGATCGCACACCTGAAACTGGTTAGTGTCCAGAAGTTAAGTTGAAATTGTGTGGCATGTCAATTCACCTCAAACACTTAACAGTTCTAATACGAGAGTATTCAGAGTCTACCTTAACAGCATACCTGTTAAGGACACCACATTCAAAACTTACTTTGAGAATTGTAGCAAGTTTTTAATGTGGTGTCCCTATTACAAGACCCAGATGTAAAGACAGATCTTATAATACATAAGCCACACAAGACACATATTATCCAGTGTCATGTGAACCATTTCAAGCAGATGATGCACCTTGCTCATGATATTTCCTGACAAGTGATTGAATTAATTATGAAGGACCCACGTGGTGTGACACTCATTATTTGAATGCTAATGAACTGACCATCATAAATCTGTTGAAAATGGACTGCATAAATTCAGTGAATGGTGTCATCTAGTGACCATATTCGATAATTTGTGACACCCAAATTTTCTTTGACGATTCTTTCCAGTCTATCACAACTCTCCTATGTACTTGTTGCTATCAGATATGCCTGTTTTTAAATGCATATTCTATCGTCTCTGCTGCTGCTATACGTTTGATGTTTTTTAGGTTTTGCCGAGAGACCTCTCACAATAGGTCAATCAGGGGGTAAGCCATCAATTCTTTGGAGTCACTCAGGGTTTAAGTGATGCAGGTTCAGTCCTTCTCACCCAGACAGGAAGGCAGCTCAGCAAGGCAAAAGCACTGCAATGGCAAGAGTCCAGCAAAGCAGCAGTCCAGCACAGTGGCGGTCCTTTCACCAACAGAGCAGTTCTTCTTCCTGGTAGAGTGGTCACAGGTCCAGAAGTATACTAAAGTCATGGTGTCTGGGGTCCTATACTTGTACCCAGTTATGCCTTTGAAGTGGGGGAGACTTCAAAGGAAGCTTTGAAGTGCACAGAGGTCACAGAGGTCCTTCTTTCCTGCCTTGGCACCAGACTCACTACAGAGGGGAAGTATGCCACCTTTTGTGTGTGGACAGGACATAGCCTTTTCAGGTGTAAGTGTGAGGCAGCTCCTCCTTCGCATCTCTGAGGATGGCGCATCAAGACACACTTAAGCTCCCTTTGTGTGTGGCTGTCTAGGGGGAATACACAAAGCCTAGCTGTCACCCAACACAGAAAGAACAGAGACAGGCAGCAGGCACCGAATGGCTAAAGTAAGTAAATGCCAGCTATCTAAAAGTGGCATTTGCCAAACTGTAATTTAAAATCCAACTTCACCAACTTGAAAAGTCTGTCTCTTCACAATGGCGAACTATGCTTAAAAGATGAAATAATGCAATCAGAATGTCACCTGTGGGACCCTTGTCTGGGCATACCCGTCCCACTCAGGGTGACAAATGCAAAAAGAACAATTGATGGACAGAATGAGGAACAATGTCATACATTCACCCCAGTACAGAGATCTGGGCCTAAATTCATTGTTTTTTTGCTCACCGTGCCATTCCGGTTTGAACCCAGCCATATGCAAATCAGTCTTGACCCTGTGCCCAATGGGAACAGTCCAGGCCAAACTGCCAGGCCAGGTCCTCCCTGGACTGGAACCAAGCATCCTAGGACCGGTTTCAGGGTTTCACCCCTCATCAGCCAGGATAGCTTAACTCCAGTGGCATGGAGAGCATGGGACCCACGTCTGGGCATACCCGTTCCACTCGGGTTGACAAATGCAAAAAGAACAGTTGATGGACAGAATGCAGAACAATGTCATACATTCACCCCGAGTACAGCGATCTGGACCTAAATCCATCGTTTTTTTGCTTACCATGCCATTCCAGTTTGAACCCAGCCATATGCAAATCAGTCTTGACCCTGTGCCCAATGGGAACAGTCCAGCCTGAACTGCCAGGCCAGGTCCTCCCTGGACTGAAACCATGCATCCTAGGACCAGTTTTGGGGTTTCACCCCTCATCAGCCAGGATAGCTTGACTCTAGTGGCATGGAGAGCACGGGACCCACATCTGGGCATACTCGTCCCACTCGGGGTGACAAATGCTAAAGGAACAATTGATGGACAGAAGGCAGAATAATGTCATACATTCACCTCAGTACAGAGACATGGTCCTAAATCCATTGATTTTTCGCTCGCCATTCCAATTTAAACCCAGTTATATGCAAATCAGTCTTGACCCTGTGCCCAATGGGAACAGTCCAGCCCAAACTGCCAGGCCATGTCCTACCTGGACTGGAACCAGGCATCCTGGGACCGGTTTCGGGGTTTCACCCCTCATCAGCCAGGATAGCTTGACTCCAGTGGCATGGAGAGCACGGGACCCACGTCTGGGCATACCCATCCCACTCGGGGTGACAAATGCAAAAAGAACAATTGATGGACAGAATGCAGAACAATGACATACATTCACCCCAATACAGAGACCTGGGCCTAAATCCATCATTTTGTTGCTCAACATGCCATTCCAATTTGAACACGGCCATATTCAAATCAGTCTTGACCCTGTGTCCAATGGGAACAATCCAGCCCGAACTGCCTGGCCAGGTGCTCCCTGGACTGGAACCAAGCATCCTAGGACCCGTTTCGAGGTTTCACCCCTCATCAGCCAGGATAGCTTGACTCTAGTGGCATGGAGAGCACAGGGCCCACGGTATGCCCAGATGTGGGTCCCGGGCTCACTGTGCCACTGGATTCAAGCTATCCTGGCTGATGAGGTGTGTAACCCTGAAACCGGTACTAGGATGCTTGTTTTGGTCCAGGGAGGACCTGGCTTGACAGTTAAGGCTGGACTGTTCCCATGAGGCACAGGGTCAAGGCTGATTTGCATATGGCCAGGTCTAAACTGGGGTGGCATGGTGAGCAAAAGAATGATGGATTTAACCCAGATCTCTTGACTGGGGGTGAATGTTTTGATTTGTTCTGTATTCCGTCCATCAACCGTGTGTCTTTTGTCTTCATCGGAATGGGCACGTCTCTACCTTTTTTGGGTCAGAATTGGCGCATCCTCATCAAAGGGTGGAACACAGCCGGTGCATCGTGCTTGAAATCAGCACCTTTGGAATCGATGCATCCTCTGCTATGGGAGCAGTAGATGTGCAAAGCATTCGGAACCAGCACATTGCACTCAGTACCAATGCATCACCGTCATTGCATGGTGAATCTTGACGCATCTCTCCCATTGTGTGGTTCGACACCAGCGCATCGCTTCGGCTGCATTTCACATCTTCTTGGATGCAAACCCCTATCGAGGTATTGTTGTCCAGCAGGCCTAAGTGGGACGTATATCTGGCCCGTGCTCCATTGTGGTTGGCCTCAATTTTTTACTTTCCCCGGCCCGGTGCGACCAGATGCCCCACTTAAGCCGTAATTGCTTCTAAGTGCTATTTTACAGTTTATTCTTTGAAAGTTCATGTCTCGACTTCTACTCGTTCTTGTCATTCTGGTCTTGTTTTATTTATAAAATTGTTCTCTATTTTCCTAACCTGGTGCAGAGTCTTTTTGTGGTGTTTTCACTGTGTTACTGTTTGAAGTGTTGCACAAATACTTTACATATTGTGTCTTACATTAAATTAAGCCTTACTTCTCTGTGCCAAGCTGCCAGAGGGTGAGAACAGGATAATTTAGGGTGTGTTGTGACTTACCCTGAGTAGGATTGTGGTTCCTGCTTGGACAGGGTGCAAACCTCTGCCAAACAGAAACCTAATTTCCATCACGTACATTTATCTGTTTATTTTTTTTACAGCTCAAGATTGACACCCAACATTTTGGACCCATTAAGTATTTTAACAACAAAATGGCAGCTTTGTCAGTCTTGTATACATGTCCATGCATGATGATTTGTGTGCGCACACCATCATGTTTTTTATAAAATGCTCTATTGCCAATGCTGTACAGCCTCAGTAAACGATTTGTGTTCCTCCTTCACTGGTGACTGAACAGCAACAGCAAAAATAATTGGCAAAGGAAATTGGTATGCTGAAGGTGAGACCTATTGGCCTTCCCAATGCTTGTTATCCTACCTTTGGTTATGACATTGCCTGACATTGTTTTCGAGCTGTCAGAGTTTTTTCACCCTTTCTAAGAAAACATATGTTTTCCCCTTTTAAAAAAAAATAAAATTAGGATTATTTTTAGCTGTTCGTAAAACTTGTAATTTGCTGTAATCTCCTATCTTTTTTCACTGTTTTTCTTGCCCTATTTCTAGTGAAATGTGTTCCAGTTCTTAGAGCGTCATCTGTGCACATGGCCATCTTGATGTTACATTTAGCCCTTTTCAATTGCTGCAAATACATCACTGAAAGGGAAAGTGGTCTCTCAACTTCAACTGAGCAAGTCTGCCTTCCTCTGAATGTAAGCATTCAGTTCTCCAGTTGCTGGCCTGGCATTGCAGCTAGGGTTTTCTTTCTTGCTTTTTCTCTTAGTAAATTTTCTTACAGGTGTCGTGAACTTGCCTTCTTTATTTAAAGTGTGCCCAATTGGTTTTTGACAGTGGAATTCTGTTAACATTACGAAGTGGATTCTACTTCAGCGCCTTGGTATGTTACTCAAATCCCCCCCCCCCCCATCCATCCATTGGGCATGTACGTTTTGTCTATTTTCTATAACAATATACGTTTATGTCTTTTGGACCCCATTGTGTTGTTCAGTGGCGTAACGAAAATTGAGGAGGCCCCCCTGCAAAGTACGTGGAGGGGCCCCCTCCAGACTCCATCAGGAGATCTCTGGCCGTAGTGCTGTGCTGAGGGGGCCCCTGGAGCTTGGCCACCCCCCACACCGCGGGGGCTGCGGGGCCTATGTTACGCCCCTGGGGTGCTGCGTTTACAAATAACTTATGGGTTTAAAAGACCCTGCTGCAAAGTTCCTTGTCTGACAAGCAGTTTCAGCCAACAATAAAAATGTCAGGCTAACGCTGGTTAATAATGTTCTTACTAGAGAGAGGTAGAGTTTTGTCTAGTGGCAGTTTTGACTCAAAATACAGTTGCACAGTTAGTTGATATGCTTGCTGTAAAGATCATGCAACATGCAGATCATAGAATTGGATTTTAAATAGCTCAGTTCATTCCTGCCTTTGTCAAAGAGATCATTTTGCGACTTGCTCTTCATAAGTCACAATCCTAATATAGCACAGTGAGCAATGAACTGGCATGAAAGAGTTGTATGCAAACTGCAAGGTATAAGTTAGAACTTTCTGATTTTCCCCAGTTTCTAATTATCCCAATGTTGCTAAAAAGGATTTGGTTGGGTATGAAACCATTCTTATTAATAAAGCCAACTCCAACCAGAGTGTTACTTTTACATTCTGAGTTTGTGCTTCTCAAGACCAAACACTCTTAAAATATAATGGCTAGCTGTCTGGATGACATGTGGATCCTACACCTCATAGTCCTCTTTGTCTTATGTAACATTTCCTATGCACTGATTTGCACACGTATGAATCATTATCTCTGTCTAATGCGTGTGTGATGTAAAGTGCTCTGACACCCTGCACTGTTATAAGTAGTGCTATAAAACAAATGAAATACAAGTGAGGTAGGAGCTATGGAACACTGAGGGGCACCGTTGGAGGGTGGTAGTGCGGGAATCTGTGAAGCAGCAAGTCATTGGGGGTGGGTGCCAACAAAGTCTGTCACACCGACCCCCACCAATCCTGAATCCGGCCCTGTGTCTAGGAATCCGCCAACGACCAAAAGTAGCATTTTCGATATTTTAAAACCGCGCCTCTTAATCCCTCTTAATGTACAGAAAACAATATTGTTGCTGCGATCTGATCGTAATACAAACAGGATTCACTGCATCATTTTGAAAGCGCTCTTTAAAGTGTGCAACCACCATATGGTTTCTGCCCATGGAACACATTGACTGTCTGCTCAACAAGTGCTATCTTGGCATGGGCACGTTCCCTGCAGGTGAAAAACGTAAAATGGCAGACGTGGACTTCTTTATTTATTTTCATAGGTGTACCCTAACTTCTGGAAACGTGCGCTTCAAGAAATGAGCAACCGGTGAAACGGCACACTGGTTGAAAAAGAAACCTTTCTATGTCCGAAAAGATCTTAAGTGCAGATCGAGTGCTAAATATCTGCAGCATGTATTCATTGAATGTATTTATTTGCATGATTCACCACGGTGTGCTAGTTAATTTCATAAAACATTAGCACTGCCAAGTTTTCCGTTAAGCACCGAACTGACTATAAACAAAAAGAAAAAAATACACTATAGTGCTAGAGAATAAGACGAAGAAATACAATCACATCAGAAGTACATTATTGACCGGGGAAAGAATGCATAAGGGTTGATAGCTGTTCAGAATTCATTTTTTTTGGGCGCCTTGATGCTT
The DNA here is from genome assembly GCF_964204655.1 of Triturus cristatus. NCBI lineage: Eukaryota > Metazoa > Chordata > Amphibia > Caudata > Salamandridae > Triturus > Triturus cristatus. Next base: position 947,424,899 of record NC_140582.1, read on the forward strand.
TTGTGTTGGGCGCTACATAGTCATTACTGTGCAGACACGTTATGCGTCCTATGCTGAAGCATTCGGCTTGGAGTTTAGCGTGTGTTCTTTGTGAGCAAGATTGGGACAAAGCTTAGTTTCTATGCGCATATTATGTTTAATTTTAGGCGCCCTTTGATCTGTGTTTGAAGTAGTGAAAGTTGCCGTAATGGTGACTCTGGACAGGTAATCGAGGGAATACAGCGCGAGGGACTCTTATGACGGTCTGTACACCTAGACATTAGCTAAGGTTTTAATAACCCTGCAAGTGAAAACAATCTTTCAAAGATTATGTACGTTAGTAATGAATGCGGCTAGTAATGCTGTTTTAAGGCAAATTCGTTTCTGAGATTGAATTTATAGTAGGGGTGGGCGGAATTTGCGAAATCCACTTTCGCAAATTATCGCAAAAATGTTAAAAATTATCGCAAACACGCGGAAATATCGCGAGGATGCGGAAGTTTTTTTCCCGCATGTTCGCAAGATTTTCTGCACGGTTGCGGCTCGCCAACTTACCCATGCGGTTGCTCGCGGGCGCGGCCATCTTGTTTTCAGTTGTCTCGCGGTGCATGATCGCGAGAAGAAAGACGTGATCGCTCGACGCATGACGTCACTGCAGGCGCGAACTGTCGCGAGACAGCGCAAATGGCTAAAAACAATACAACATCTCATGGAGAACGCGACCGGATCAAGAAAACTTGTCGGCGAACGCAGGGATTCAGGTAAGGCGATCGCGTGAGAATGTATTATTTTACAGCGCGAGCAAGAACGAAATTATCGCAAAGCTGCGGAATGCGGAAATTTTGACATTTTTGCGCTTTCCGCGGAACGCGAAAATGTCAAATTATCGCAATTTCCGCGAACGGAACGAAATTTTTGCCCAGGCCTAATTTATAGTAAAGTAGTTTACGGATTTAAACTTGACAAATGTATTGTTTTGGAAGAGAGCGTAAGACATTAATGTAGACCGAAATAAAAATATGTTAAATCGTATCATCATCAGTGTTAGCATTAATTTTTAGTAATTGCAATTAATGGTAAAACAGACAGCCCAACGAGAAGTGCAAAATATGATTTCTGGCAAAAACAGCGACGTCATGAATGATGGGTTGATATACCAATTGCAGCTGACAGCTTCACCACGCTAGCAACTATTGCACCGTTAATTGTCATAATCATTTATAACCTCAGAAACGTAACTTTTATGTGAGAAGTGAACTGGAACTTTTGATCTGCAAGGTGGCAAGAAAGTTTCTGTAGAACATTGACGAATTCGAATGTGTGCCGTCTGCATAGAGTTCACCCGACCCTGGAGAAAGGGCTGAGCAGAGCTCTGGGCGCTGGCCTCGTGTGAAGCGCTTACCTTCTCACTTAAAAACTGTCTCTCATCATGCTGCTGAGAGGGCCGTCTGTGCATCTGGTAATTGTAAACATGGTGCCCAGGAGTGGCAGTGACCCTGCTGTTACACTTCTGGTCTCTCAAGGCACCACCCGTTACATCCCGTGAAGAGAGCGCAATTCAATCACAGCAGTACAGGAGTCCCGGGTCCGGACGAAATGTAACAAAAGGCATGCATGCTAGAAATAAAGTTGTAGCAATCTGGGCCCAGAGGCGAGTTCCATGGCAACCATAGTCACCTCGTCTCTGGGCCTGGCTTGTATGCCTGGAACATATTAAAATAAGTAAACAGACGAGCACTGGGTGCGCACTTGCCGAATTCACTCTAAAGCACATTTACAAATGGAGAGGTGCTCAATATGCGATATAATCTTTTTTTATTGCAGTGATTCGGGGACATGCTTTCAAATGCATTTGGCTAACCCATAATGCTTTCATGGCTGGGCCATGCTCCCCACCCAGTGAGTCAGGACCTCTCAGGCTGGCCCCTGCACAGAGCCAGTGGGGGCCCCATCGAGCTCGGCACCCCCCGCACGGCGGGGGCTGCGGGGGTTATTGTTACGCTCCTGGTGTTTTTTCACCTTGTTTGATGAGTCGCTTTTGTACATTTTTAAGCCTTGATATATAATGTCTTTATCATTAGCAAACACTGATATTCTTTTTTTATTACATCTCCCTTTATTGGCATCTTTAGTTGCTTAGTGCACTTTTCCTGATGAAAATCATATCAAATGCTGTTATTAGGGATTTAGCCATGTATCTATTACTCTATGTAGCTTTACTACTGTGCTCTTTTGGTTTAGACTCTAGCAAAGAAGCTATGCTGTCAGATGGTCAATTGGCACAGCCAATCCTTCCTTATTGACTACGTTTTGGAACTGTTTGTTGTCTTGCATATTTTATCTTCTCAGCTGCATGTTTATGAGCACTATACTGTCAATCTTTGTGATCACTGTAGGATCTTTGGTGGTATCTACTACCTTCACATTGTTGCATATAAGTGTTGCCTAGGGATACACAAGGGGTACACAACCAGAGTCATCACCCGTATACGTTCTTGGATCTGGTTCACGTTGCTCTTAACAATTAATGCCATTTAAGGCCTCATTACGATGAGACTCGTAAAGCCTCCAATGCAGTCCAATCACAGGTTTCACTTTCGACCGCTGCATTAAGATGCAGACGGTCAAAACTGAAACTGGTCGGTCATTCCGGGTGGATTCCGACAGGCTCAAGGAGCCTGTCAGCCAGCCAGAGGTCAGCCGGAAATCCCTATAGACGGAGTTTACGTCATAGAGATTTTGATGTTGGTTTCCCACAGGCTTTCCATATTGGGCTTTCCGACATGGAAAGCCTGTCAGAAAGTGACTTTGGGGTTCCCTACCAGGGCCCACTTCACCAAGGGGCCCCCTGTTAATCCCTGAAGCGCATGGCAGGCACCCTGAGGTACCTGCCACACGGTGCAGGGGTGAACAGATGATCCCATTTCTCTGTGGGAGCTTGTGCTAACGCCGCAGCACTAGCTGCCATAGAGAAATGGGAGTATGCAACTGCACCATGTGCGGTCACATTGTAATGCTGGGACCACCAACCGAAGGTCGGTCAGTCCTGATTCCTCAACGGGGTCCCGACATTGTAATAATGTCCTTTATGTTCAGTAGGTATGTATTTGTCACAATACACAATATTTGAATTGGTCTAATAATGAAACCCAAATTAATCACCGTTCTCTTATTTACATATTGCACAGATTCCAAGTGATACTACCTTGTGAACCGATTGAGAATAGTAGAATTTCCTTGTAGTAGACGAACACCCACAACATTTCCCATTTGTGTGTATTCCCAAACATTTACAAGGTACATTCGCACCCTAACCGTGTCGAAATTGTGCTAATATCAAGGGCAGGTGTTGATCTATTTTCATTATGGGAATGGAAAGTGTACCCTCCCAAAAGTGATGGGGCCGTAGGAGGTGGAATTTTTCCACAGGGATTTTATTTTCAATTGTCGATAGGAAATGCGCTATGAAGAGCAAGTACATTTTTGCATAATACTTCCGCCTTTGTAAATGTATGCCTATACATTTAGGATATGAAAATGTATGTATGTATCTCATTATTATAGCAAACACTACAATAATGCCTATAAAAGATCTTTCTCCCCTTTTGGTAAACTTCGACTTGTGCATCTTTCATGAACTACTGCTACAATCCATATCGAATCCCAAAATTCAGAAATGTACTCAAAACATAGACATACACCTTTTGTAGCACATGTACAGTTTAGTTTTTTTCAACTGGGCTCGTGTTGTTAGGTTTTGCCATGACCAGCCCTGGTCTTGGGGCCTTCAAAACACAGACTTTCACGTTATGCTTGACTTTACAATTTGATTCATTGTTTTACATTTGTATACAAAATTGCTTTATTAATACACTTGAAACCCATGTACAGTTTAGGCACACCTGTAGTTAGAAAACCTACATTTGATAGGAAAATGACATCACAAGAATATTAGAAATTTTACTTGATTTTTCATTTACTTCTTCACTATAATGTTGATTATTTGCTCTATAGAATCCATCGTTAAATCTCCACTGTGTTCAGCAATGAAAAACCTAGTATGCTTCAATGAATTGTACATAAAACCCTTTCATTTCAGGACATATTAAAAACAAGGCAGAATGAAAGATGTTTCTCATCCTGGATTGTCATGTTGCCAGGAATTTATTGTCTTTATATCCAGCTATTTTACTTATTTTGAAAGGAAATTATCAAGAGTTTTAAAGAAATATAACTTTTCAATGACCTTCTCATTGACGGTTTCTTCTTACTGAAAATAAAGCAATTATGGGTCAGGAATCATGGCATTCTATTAATTTGATTTCTGATTTGTAATTACTTTTTTTATTGTGTTCAGTATCTTCTCTTTTTTCCCAGTCACCAAGGTCTCCATGAAAAGGCGTTTATATTAGCCTTGTATTGTAGTTTTTTTTTGCAAACATTCATTATATCTAGAATGGCATTCATTGATTTGTGCAGCCACGAAGGCTATCTGCACAATAAGGTGACTCATTCCTGTTATGTCCTCGCTGAAACACTTCTTCAATTAAGTGCAGCATCTGACAAAGCTACACAAGTGGTGTTAGATATCTAATTGCTAATTTACATATGCATTTACCCTAATTTTAAGAATCATTGTCCTCCCACGTTAAAGATAATAATATTTAAAATGGCATTACTTATAGAATCTTTTGTTGCAGGGATTCTGCGGAGTCAGAGAACTATGCCTGGGATTATGGGGCCTTCGTAGGCAGGCACATAGTCATCCTACCTCCTGAGAACCCATGAGCCCGTAACCGACTAGCTATAGTGTTTCACTTGCCCTCTTGCTCACTCACAGAGGAACAAGTGATTAGACATCCCAGAACACAACACTCCCGACCGTCTCAAGAATCGCGGTTGCAGGAACCACCTTTTCACTCACACACTTGTACTAGTCCACAATAAATTCTGACAGAGACACAAGGAAAGTTTAAAATGTTTATTTTAACTATCAGGCTCTAATATGCAGTATACGTGCCACAACAGGTAGGAAAATGCCTACCACAAATAAGGTTAGCATAGCGAGTAGTCTGTAAATCATAAATGGTGCTGTCATTGTATACAACAGTGTAGCCAAATCTCCCTCCCCTTCTACAGGAGCAAAATGAATATACATATATATATGCACGGAGTCAGTTATACTGTCAATATTGGACACCCTTAAAGAGAAGACAGACAGAGGCTCTCCGCAAGCCCTGGTGTTGCCCGACCTTTCCGCAGCATTTGACACGGTCGACCATAACATCCTGGTCGATCGTGTCAAGGACGCAGGAATTCAAGGAACAGTCCTTGAATGGATTGGCTCCTTCTTAACTAACCGATTTTTGGCGGTCCACCTAGGCCAATTTACGACCTCCAAGATAAGAACTACATGCGGTGTTCCCCAGAGATCCTCACTTTCCCCTCATTTATTCAATTTATACCTTCTCCCTCTGATCCACGCCCAGAAAGAAAGGAAAGTTCAAACTTTCAACTACACGGACGACTTCCAACTAGTGTTCCCTATCAATATCTCCCCTACAACTGTTCATGAATTCCAGACTACGTAGCTGTTCATCCGTGACTGGATAAACAGCAACCATCTGAAGTTAAACCCTGATAAGACGGAAGTGATTCTTACGGGAGGCTCCTTAAACCCCTGGAGTTCCCGCTTTTGGCTTAAAGAGCTGGGACAGCCTCCCACACCTTCCATATCTGCCAAATCCCTGGGAGTCATAATTAATAATGAGCTTACAATGAAAACTCAAATAGGATCCGTAATCTCAAAATGCTTCTTCCAACTAAGAAAAATAAAGAAAATCAGCAGGTTCCTTACGCAGGAAGCAAAAATACAGGCAGTACTTGCTATGGTGATATCACATATAGATTACGTCAACTCATTATACTTCGGCATCCCGCCCAATCTCACCCACCGTCTTCAACCAGTACAGAATCAGGCAGCCAGATTGATTCTTCAGGAAAACAGACGCCAACATGTCACTCCTCTTCTAAGGAAGCTGCACTGGCTCCCTATAACCCAGAGATGACCCTTCAAGGTGGGATGTATTATCTTTAAATCTCTGAATGGCAGAAATCCTAAATTCATCATCAGCCTGATCCATAGATACACTCCGACCAGCAACCTGCGATCTGCCCATATGTGTCTCCTGACTATACCTTCCTTTAAACTGAAACGCTTCGGTGGAACAAGATTCTCCACACTAGGTCCCAGATACTGGAACTCCTGCACAGACCTCATGATTTTTCGTAAACTCCTGAAAACATGGTTATTTAGACAGGCATACGAGTAACATCTCAGTTCAACATATATACACAAGTTTAAATACGTGGCGCGTTTGCACAGTGGTGAAGGGAGCGGGTGGGACCTGATGTGACAAGTGTGCAAACGCGCCCCGTGGCCTGTTTTAAGTTGGGAGCAGCGGCGTCACTATGAGGGTGCGGGGGGTGCGGACCGCACCGGGTGACACCCTCACATGGGGTGACACCAACAGGGCTGGTGTGCGCCTAGCAACCTAACCTTTCAGAAGGAGGAGGTGCCTTTGCGCAGCGTGCACTGTCTCCTCTCCTTTTTTTATTTGCTTCCCTGTGATATGGATCCAAAAAAGAAAATCACTTTTGCCGGAAATCAATGTCGTATTTTTCTGACATTTAATTCCAAAGTGCAGCATCTCGAATAAAAGTTTAAAAATATGAAAAATAAATAACTAAATAAAGTAAGACAGAGTGGTTGCAAACTGGCCAGATTGATTTTATTCACACCCGAACACATTAGCGCCACTTTTACAGAGTTTGCCAGTGAAGCGATATTTTTGTTGTCTTGGCTTTGTTTTCCCTGGGTTTGGAACTAGTGCACCAATCCTGGAGGTACTGCAATGTGAGGATTGCAAAACAAAATTTGTACTGCTGCTCTGTATCTAGGGATGTTGTCTTATTTTACCATACTGCTTACGTTTTGAAAGGATATTAGCAATGGCCATTGAAATGGGTCCATTCAGGGCCCTGTTGTCATGTCCTTAACTTTTCAGGCAAAAGCACTCACTGACTTCTGAACAGTGAGTGTAAAAGCGTTAAGGTAACCATGTTGTTCCTGCTTACATTCCACATGGTTTGCAAAATTTTGTATTCCCTATGATTGTTTGCTTTTTCCAGGATGCAGTCACTTTTCTTTTTGTAGGCCACATATTGCTCTTGCCCAGTGCGTAATTTAAATTGAGCCGCATCCAGGTGTTTATAGCCGGCAACAATTAGGTTGTAGTTGAAGGCAGTATGGTGTTCAGTGGGGGAGAGGATGTGGCACTATGGCCAGAGCTGCTGAATTTGGAACTGGGGAACCAGATTCAGCCTTAATAACCAGTCCGCCAGACCACTCTCCTGAGAGAGCACTATCTCATGCTAGACCTTAGAAGGCTTCGCAAGACATTAGAAGCCCGGTGTCGTAGCACCAGCAGGTGGACCCTAGCATGACAAGTGTAGGTTAACCTTCAAGGCTTGTCCACCACTATTCATACTGAAGTTCACCTCCAGTCTTGCGGGCAGACCTATGAAGCAGTACACCCTAGAACAACAGTGACCCTGTCACTGAGATCACAGGGCCCTTGAGAAGGGCCAGCTCTAGGGCGGTGCAACCGGTGTGACCGCACCAGAGGCTGACTTTAGGTGGAGGCATCATTTTTGCAAGTATATTATGGTTTTAAAAGCACTTGCTGCCTCCTTCCTGGCCTCCAGTAATTTTCGGTAACAATAAAAATATCATGATGACTCTGATGATTAATGTTCTTCCTAGAGAGAGATCGGAATTTTGTCTAATGGAAGATTTGACTCATGGATAGGTAGCTCAGAGGGTTAATGTACCTGCTGCAAAGAACATGTACCATGCAGACCACAAAGTGCACATAATGTAAATAGGCCAGTGGGCTACTGCTTTTGTCATAGAGATCCTTTTGTTACTTGCAGTTTATAAGTTAAAATCCTAACATAGAATAGTGAGCTATTAACTGTCATCTATTCCGCAGCATCACAAGTCACATTTTTTATTAACTTTTGATACGTTTGAGCTACAAACAATTTATTAGTTTAAATGGTCAGATCATGCTGCAGATCTTGCATTATGAGTCAAATATGGCAGAGCCATTATTATTTAGAAAACATTTGCAAACTAGGATTTTTAGCCATTCATGTTTGAACTGCTGTTTTGGAAAAGGGAGAAGTGCTGATGACAGAAACTCCATGGCTCGGATCAAATGGCTTGTGCTTCCACATTTTATCGTATTTGGGGACATTCTGTGATTAGAAGCATATCCCACTTTGTGAATACATTTTACTGTCAATAACTCATTATAACCTTAAATAATCATTATTTTATTTTATTTTATTTTATTTATGTGTTTTACAGAGCGCGAACTTGACCCGTTAGGGTATCAGAGCGCTTTACAGGGGAGCAAAGCAATATACAGACAGATTTAGAGTCGACCAGTTACAGCTCAAGTAGCAGTATAGTGCAGGAATATATATACACAAAGCATGTATTTACATTTTACATAACCGATTACAAAGAGCGACAAACCATATTTACAGAGTACATTTTCAATAATTCTGACCCGGTCCCAAGATTCTGGTGTTTCGGGAGACCCGGTAGTTAGGGGGGAGGTAGTGGGCCGTCATAGGCTATGCCAAAGAAGTAGTTGAGGTAGTGTTAGACGAGAAATTTGCCCATAAGGAAGATTTTGGCATCCTTTTTGAAGTGAGACAGTGAGGTGATTCTTCTGATGTGGGGTGGGAGAGAGTTCCATATTCGTGGAGCAGCCCCTGAGAAGGCCCGATTGTACGTTTTTTTTTTCCGAAAACGTGCAGGTTGGAGCAGGAAATCCCTGGCGGATCTGGAGTTTCTGGTTCCTCCGGAGATCATGAGTTTCTGTGTCAGATATGCGGGGGAGTTAGAGTGTAAAGCTTTGTGCGTGATGCATGCTAGTTTGAGCTGTATTCTTGCCTCCAAGGGAAGCCAGTTGAGAGCTTTCAGGTGTGGGGAAATATGATCGTATTTCCTAGTGCCAGTCAGTAGTCTGGCAGCCGCGTTGAGGCAGGCTTTTAGAGGTGCCAGGGAGATCTTGGGTAAGCCCGAGAGGGTTGAGCAGCCATATTCCAGTCTAGAGATGACGAGTGCTTGAACTGCCATTTTTAGGTCGGGGGCATCAAGGAAGGGTTTCAATTTCCTAAGGTAGCTCAGATGGAATCTGGCTGTTTTAGCCATATAATTTATGTGGTCCCTCATGTTAAGGTTTGTGTCAAGGGTAATGCCCAGGGATTTAGCCGAATTCACAATGGTCGGTGGGCAATTTAAGGCTGTAATACCCTTGATCCATGATTGAATCTCTAAGTTGGCATTGGGAGGGGAGATCAGGAGAAATTCTGTTTTCTTTGCATTGAGTTTAATTTGGTTGGATGCGAGCCATTGTACAGTGAGTATCAGGGCTTCGTTCAGGGAGATAATCTCTTCGAGAGAAGAGGTTTTGATGTAGATCTGGGTGTCATCGGCATACATATGATAGGAGATGTTAGCTGCGCGCAATACTTCGGTAAGCGGTTCTAGGTAGAGGTTGAAGAGGGTGGGGGACAGGGTTGATCCTTGGGGGACTCCAACTGTGACCGGCGATGGTGATGAAAGGTTGCCATCAATCAGGAATCTCTGTGACCGGTTATGGAGGAAGGAACTAAACCAATCTAGAACAGTGCCATCTAAGCCCATTCTGAGTTTGAGGCGTTCGAGTAATTTTTCATGGTTGACTGTGTCGAAGGCCGAGGATAAGTCCAGGAGGATTAGGAGACAAGTTTTGCCTTGGTCGAGGGCTTGGAGGGCATCATCGACTATGTGAAGCATGGTGGTTTCTGTGCTGTGCCCAGGTCTAAATCCGGATTGAAAGTCATCAAGGAGGTGGAAGTTGTTGATGTGGTGACTAAGCTGCTGTTGCACACATTTCTCCAACACTTTGGCTAAGAGGGGGATGTTGGAGATGGGCCTGAAGTTGTCTGGGGAGGCTGGGTCCAGCGATGGCTTTTTCAGGATGGGGAGGACTTGGCCGGCTTTTAGAGAGTCTGGCATCATTCCCTGCTGAAGGGAGGCATTGATTATTGAAGTCCAGCTGGGAATAATGGATTGGGTGACAACCGTAAGGCAGTTGGCAGGGAGCGGGTCATTGAAATGGTTGTTCGGTTTTAAGGTAGAGAGGATTTTGGAGATGGAGTCTTCATCATGTGTATCCATTGGTTGATAAAACTGGGCAGTGAATCCAAACAAATACAAAAAATTGGGATGTTTGCGCATTCTGGCCACGCCTCTGGCTCTGCCCACTGATCCAATCCTTGGGTTATTCCCGCCCTCTGATTCTCCGCTCACAGTTCCCCTACTTTTTTCCCCCACTTCGACCACTGATATATCGTGTTGCTGGATAGTGGGAACACCACACCAGCCCACTGTACAACCTGATTAATGAGTCATTATCACACTGTTGTTAACAGGCACATTTTGTAAATATAGGACCTACATTTACAAACGTTACTAAGGATTCTGTATGGTCCCGTTATTTGCCAACTGTGTCCACTGGCGGACTCGGAGCGGAGGAGGTCCATGCAGTAAGTCGTGAGGGGGTGACACCATGAGTTACCCGCACCGGGTGACACCAACCCTAGTGACGCCATTGGTTGGGAGATTAGACTAGCCCACCAGGTACCTCCAGTAAGCACCACAGAGCTGCGTTGCAGAGAGGTGGTCCAAGGCCACGCCCCTTTTTTCACCTCTCTGCAACGCTACTCTGTTGCGCTTACTGAAGGTACCTGGTGGGCTAGTTGGCCCCCAGGGACCCTCAGGATACAAGAAGACTTAATCCCCCAACTTAACACGCGCCACGTTTTTAAACTCATGTATATATGCCGCATGCGCACACACATTGCACTCCTAAACAGAGAAGATTTTTTCATACAACCAGTCATGTTTTTAATTGTTCTTGATGTACATGCTCCTGGTAGCACCTAAAGGTATCGAAGAGAGTCTAGGCACCCAAATAATAAATCCCGACCCGCGGCCTAAAAAATATTTATCCGAGTCTCCCGGAGATCATAGATATTCAGTGCCTTGAGATAATACAGCCGTGGACAAAGCACTATTTACTGGTAGTGTTCGAGAGTAAAACAATGTTTTATAAAAACAAAACAAAAAAACAGGTGCCTGCTCTCTGGGCTGGAATTTGTGGCAAGAACGTTCCATGCCATTTAAGGATGCGACCTCAGCCTGCTGCTCTGGACATTGCAAATACCGCCGTGTGAGGGGCAGCAGGAGGATTTTATATATCTCAGACCTGAATTCATGCTGTGGTCTTCCTGGGTCAAACGTTCATTAAAATTAAAATAATCATTATAATTACTAACATCCCTTCTATTGCTGTTGTTATTTTATTATTATAGATGTGTCTGTTTCTTTATGACTGAGCTCCCAGAAGTAACCTACGGTGACGTGAGGCTGGACCCAAGGATGCCGTATAAACCCTGTTACTTCCAGGCCCTCGGGCCTTGTGATCTCGGGGGAAGGACGGGCTCTGTAGACGCGGCATTACTGGGACTGAGCAGGGAACTGCACGGCCAGCCTGCACGACCTGGCGCATGAATAGCAATAATCATGAAAACAATAAAAATATTACTACTGCTAAGAATAGAAAACAATGACCCTGCCTCCTCGGGCTTGCACTGCTCTGAGACTCACGCACAGAGCTCAGGATTTGCACACAGGCCTCTGGAGGTGGCACACGGGCTCTCGTGAGCAGGTCACAGGCAGAGCCCTGCAGGTCGCAGACGGGCCTATAAATTTGCACAATCCCCGGTAGGTTGAATTTATGGTGAAGTTGCACACACACTGGTAGGTTGAATCTGCACCGGGTGAAGTTGCACACACACTGGTAGAATGAATCTGCTCAAAAACAACACAATAGTGACTGTTATATTTAGAAAATAGAACAGCACAGGGAAAGACTTATTTCTTTAAAAGAACCCTCACTCACCAACCTGGTTGGTGACATGCTTCATCATTGGGTTCCCACCAGAGAGGCTGAATGTCTCCCTGGTGTGCTACAATGCCTGAGTTACAGCGGAGCAGGTTTTTTGTGCAAGGATGTGAGCGTGATGAGTAATGTGAATTTAAAGGGTGGCAGGTTTTAACCAGAACTAATTGTAATGGTGGAAAACCGGCGACCATTAAAAAAGTGTGGCGGACGTTAACTGGCTAGTTAGGTTGACCAGGACCGTCCGATTTGATAGAATGAGTGATAGAAAATGGTCAACATGTTTCAGCTTATCTATGCATATTCGCTAAGCATTCATCAGGACCGAAAGAGTTCCATGGCGGTATGCGCTCGCTAAGGCGCACCCTAACCAATGGAACTGTGTATACGGTAAAAGTCACGGTTCTACCAGTTAGGCCTCCTGGGATTTCCTAGGCCACTAGACTCTGTAAGAAAAAATAAACATGACACACAAAGAGTTGTACAATACAATCAGTGGTCAACTGTTTAAATGCCATCCAAATGGTGTAGGGTGTTTTAGCAATCCCATGCTGTGTAAGGGAAGCGTTTCCAAACTGTGACACCACTAGTGCCCTTATCTCTGGCACCCGTGTCCATTCGATACAGCCACTCCGAACATAAATAGTTTTCTTTTGACGGAGGGGTTCAAACTACAGAAGAACCCACTGTAGTATATTCGGCCCTCTTGATGAAGGCGATTACGCGCATCATTTACGCGTATATAAAGTATGTAATATAATCATTACTATTGGTGCTCAATAACCCGTGCTCCTAATAAAAACATACTTAAATGTTAAAATAGCGCTATACAGGTGGGTAAAAGCGCATGGGCATATGTATGTATATGCGGAAGAACGCTACTAGCATGGAAAACATGGCAGCTTACATAAGAATTGGACTCGTTTTGCGTCATGGGTCCGCGAGGGGGGATCGGTATGCTGATCTAAACAAAAGGTGCAAGAACGTAAGCTGTAATTAATGAAAAATTAGTGCAAAGGGAACCCGTCCACAACCCCCAGTAAACTTACTTCTATGCTCACATACTCCCGTTAGGCACCTAACCCTATCCTCCTCTGCCCGAATGTTGCTGCGTCGTGGCAATCATGAATAGAAATGCTTGTTTAGCGGTCACGTGACACCGGCGGAGCGCGTATGACGTGCTACGTCCGGGTTACGATGTAATAACAACTAGACCGCGCGGAAGTAGTGGTATTGGACTGAACTTTAGTAGTCAGTCTCAGGAACAAAGTTTGAACAAACCTAATTCCGTGCAAATATTATTTCAGAACTCAATTTCATCAGACCCAGAATTAAATGTCAAACAAACGTAATAGTGGTGGGAATAGCTCAATTACTAATGAAATAGTCATGGTTAATGGTGGGAAGGGCAAATTGGACGATGGCACTTCCAACAAATAAATCTGCGATGATTTTCACAGTAATAATTAGAAGTAGGATAAAATCACCAATTCTAGTTTGAATTGCATTTGAGCAGATACATCCTTTAGTGGGAGATTGTTGGTGCAATGTAGACCAAGAGTCTGAAAGATAGTATCTGGATAGATCTCTAATCAAAAGGATGAGCTTGAGATCTGGATAACACTGTTCATAACACTGTTTCAGAAATGAAAGTTAACTTTTAAGAACTGTGCCCCATGGAATATTATCATTAAGTCCTGTGCGGTGTGTGGACAAATGATAAATCCACCGCTGTCCTTTTTTAAAGAGCGTCTGGTGGCTGTTTGAACCTACATAAGGTTGTTCGATAATAGTCCAGCTCAGATCGTTCGTGGTATGATTGGACAGTTGGAAATGTTCTGTGAGTTTTGTGGTACTCTTGCGACATTGAATATTACTCCGATGTTCACAAATTCTTTGTATTATTTTTCGTGCTGTCATTACCACATACCTGAGTCCACAAGGGCATGTGATCAGGTATATCACGTTGGTAGAGTTACATTTTGTGTGGGACCTTTGCAACCATTGTTTGCCGGGTTCCAGTGATAGTTGTTTTGTGGTGAAAGTTAGATGGCAAACACTGCACGACCCACATGGAAAGTGTCCCATTACTGGCGGAAGGCCCCATGTGTTCAGAATCGTCCTGTCGGCATTTTTGTCCAATTTTCTAGGGCGTGTGTGACCCTGCCTCCTCGGGCTTGCACTGCTCTGAGATTCACGCACAGAGCTCAGGATTTGCACACAGGACTCTGGAGGTGGCGCGCGGGCTCTCGTGAGCAGGTCACAGGCAGAGCCCTGCAGGTCGCAGACGGGCCCAGAAATGTGCACAATCCCCGGTAGGTTGAATTTATGGTGAAGTTGCACACACACTGGTAGGTTGAATCTGCACCGGGTGAAGTTGCACACACACTGGTAGGTTGAATCTGCACCAGGTGAAGTTGCACACACACTGGTAGGTTGAATCTGCACCGGGTGAAGTTGCACACACACTAGTAGGTTGAATCTGCACCCGGTGAAGTTGCAAAAACACCGATAGGTTCCACACACCCCGGAAAGCTGTTCCGAGAGTGCCCAGGTATATGGACACCCCCTAGCATATTGCACTCAGTCACCGGCAGATCATACTGACAGACACAGTTCGGCGGATCCCATACCAGCCTTATAGGATACATGCACACTCCCCGGGAGGTCAACCACACAGGCCATAGAGGCTCACACACACACAGTGGGTTTCACATGGACCCAAGCAGGTGGCACGTGTACCCGAGAAGATTGCACACTCTCTGACGGTTGTACAAGGACCCCAGCAAGCAACTCACTGTGACCCAAGGTGCTCACACACCATGTAGCACCCAGACCCAAGCGGGTCACACTCTGACCGGAACAGGTGGTGCATGGCGACTCCAGAATTATATAAAGTGTCCAGCAGATTTCACACACACCCTGGCAGGTGACACACAGTCCCCTGCAGGCTTCACACAAAAGCGAGCAACAGCTCCACAGAATGCACACTCATCCACAGCCCGCACACAGCAGTTTACACATGCACCTGCAGTTTGCACACGCCGCGGCAGCTCTCACAGGGCAGCTTGAAGACACCTCAGTCGCTTTCACTCACACTTGCTGCTTGCACACACACACACACACACACACACACTTGCAGCCTGCACACGTGCACACTTGCAGGGTGCACACACATGCAGCTCACACACATCTCAGCAGCTTGGCACACACATGCTGTTTGCATGCACCTGTGCAGCTTTCACACACATCGGCATCTTGCACACACACTTGCATCCTGCACATACAGGCACGCAGCTCCTGCACACCTCGGCCGCAGCAGGGCCCCCCTTACCTTCGGGGAAGATGGCCCACATCTTGAGGTAGTTGGTGGTGAGGCAGATGATGGACGCCTTGTCCAGCTGCGCGGTGATGGCGGCTGGCAGAGGCAGCAGCTTGGCCAGCTCATAGAACTTGCCGTTCTCCATCTCCTGCCGGCTGTTGGCCGCATTCTTGGACTTCTCCTTCATGACGGGTGCGGTCCGGGCTGGGGATTCGATGGCGACTGCACAGGCCCGGGGCGGGCGGCTCTGGCATAATAGACCTGGAATTGGCCGAGGGAAGGGGCATGGGGGGGCTGAGTCAGTGGCAGAGGACCAGTGGCGAGTCAGTGCAGGAGCCTGGAGCGGGTGAGAAGGAGGCCAAGGGTCGGGACCTGGGACCGAGTCAGCGGCCGAGGACCAGTGCCGAGCCGGGGGTGGTTGAGAAGGAGGCCAGGGCTTGGTACCGGAGCCGACTCAGAGCCTGCGCCGGGAACTTATGTAAAGGAGGCCGAACGCTCCTCATAGAGAGACAGAGTTAGCAGCCGAGAACCACTGCCAAGTCAGAGGCTGAGCTGGGAGATGGAAAAAGCGGGTTATAGGAATGGGGACCAGAGCTGGGGGTCAAGGGCCAAGGTGGTAGCGTGACGGGCACAGGGTAAAGGGTCTGGGAATGATGGGTCAGTGGGTGGGCTTCAGGGCGCTTTAGAAGGGAGAGCAGTTGTTAGTCCTCAGCCTCTGGACGCTGGAGTGAAGTCTCCCAGAAGGGTGAGGGGTTCACCGGCAGCGGGTTTCAGCTCCTGTGCCCTCCCCAGCATGCAGTTCAGTTTATCCCCAGATATCTCATGGTCAACCCTTCTCAATAGGGGGAGGTGATGTACTTCAGTGAGAGAGCTGCCTTACAAGAGATGGGGAGATACCACACAGGAGGGAGATACCACAGTGTGGGAGGGCTGTCCCGCAGTCCATGCTGTAGAAATGCAGATATTCTCAAAGCTTCTTCCAGGAGGAGGGATGCTTCACTGAAGAAAATATTTTTTTCGAAAGGAGAGATGCCGTACAGGATAAAAGTTTCCTAATGGGAGAGATTTGTCTCACAGAGGGGGCGTCCTGCAAACAGCCCCCCTTACGTATGAGATTAGATGTTCCAGGAAGAATAGCGTCTCTTCAGAGGCAAGACGTCCCATATTCGGACATGTTTCCTGGCTGGTGATATCCCAAACATGTCCCATAGGAGCAGAGATTTCTCATAGGATGAGCGACTGTCCTTTTGGGGGCAACGTTTCTTGGGAAAACTGTCCCATACCAAAGATGTGTCTCGCTGGAGTAGAGATGGACCCATTTGTGCCAGGGGCAGAGATGTCCTACCAGTGGAGAGATGCCAAACCAGAGGAGAGATGTCCCACTGGTGGAGAGCTGTGTCACTGGTGGAGAGATGTCCGGCTGGAGTAGAGATGTCCCACCGGAGGAGAGCTGAGGAGAGATGTTCCTGGAGTAATGAAGTCCTGCTGGTGCTATGTGCGTTGTGAGGTGGCAGGTTTTACTCCCCGTTCCTAGCCACCTCGTCCGGTGTCCATGCTGAAGAGCTTCCTTCTTCCCTGTGCTCTGCTTGAACTCAGTCTCTGCACTCCGAGTGAGGGACCCCCTCTCACATTCCCTCACAGATACATAGCGAGGGAGAGACCCCGAGCCCAGCCCCACGCCCTCCTCAGCTTGCAGGCAGATCCAACATTCAGTTCCAAAAATAGCTGGGCTGCCTGCCCCCCGGAGGCGGCTGCTGAGCGGGTGCGCCCTCCGACTCCTCGGGCGCTGGCAGCGTGGGTCGTGCCAACCACGTTGGCCTGCTCTGAGAGGTGTACCGTCCGTGGTAGACCGGGGTTCTCCCGGACACCCTTCATCTGGGGCTGGAGCTGTGGCAATTGGGGGGTCTGTGGTGTGACCTTTCTCTAATGTGGCCCTTATGATGACGTTTCAGGTCAGTCACACCCAGCTGCCCCCAGTGCTGCTATCAGTCCCCGAGGAGCTTCGGGCTAATAGGAGAAAGAGGGCACACGTGCGGAAAAAGAGTCTTGACTAGGGGAGAGATGTCCACCTGGCTGCACCCAGCTGTGGGTCTTGTTTCCATCCACAGGGGTGTTATCTCTCCAGCACCCACAGGCACCCTGCTCTCCAGCCTTCCAGATCCATATCCAGGGGAGGCGTGCCCTCGCGTGACATTTTAATTTCGATTTCAGTTCATCTCTCAGCTCGTTCTCTCACTCGAGAAAGCAAATTAAACAATCTCTGGAGGTGGTGGTCCCCTGGGCTGCAGGAGGGCTGCGTGCCCTCCCGCATATTATGAACATAGCCCCAGGGAAGTGGCGGTTCCCGGGGCTGCGGGTGCCCCCACGGGCCCCCACATATATTTTTGGGCAATGCCCCTGCGAACTGGCCCACCCGGGGGCCTCAATTAAATGAAGCTCGGGAGCCCGCACTTCATTTTCTTTTTACATTTCAGCGGGATTCGTGACCCCAGCGTGTATTTCGCCAATTCTTTGTAAGAAAAAAAAGCTTTTTTTGGACCTGGGGGTCATTGTGGGACTTCCTGAGCAGGCAAGGGGGGTCAGGGTGTTATTACCCTGCCCCCTTTTCTTTTTTTCACCTTTGTTTTACTGTTTTCTTGTGACTCAGTTCTACTGAGTCACAAGATGGCTGCCAACACTTCCTGGTTTGGAGTGTTGGCAGCCAATCACAGTGAAGCTCGTGGTTGGGAGGGTTCGCAAATCCACCGCTGCCCTAGATATCAAAACTTTTATTTTTTGAATTTCTCAGCAACTACTGAATGGATTTACACCATTTAAAAAAAAGGACACTTTCTGAACCAAGCACTACCCTTTTGCCAAATTTGGTGTAATTCTGTTCAGCAGTTCGGGCTGTAGCCTTGGCTAAAGCTTCCTATGGGAAATTGATATTCCGACCTCTATTTTTGGAATGTTTCAGGAACTACTGAACAGATTTTCACTATTTAACAAAAAGGACTCTTTCTGAACCAAGGGCTACCGTTTTTGCAAAATTTGGTGTAATTCCGTTCAGCAGTTTGGGCTGTAGCCGTGTCGAAAGTTTCCTATGGAAAATAACATGGAGAAAACACGTTTTGGGACACCCCTTTTTTCTCGGCCCCCGCTTGACGAATCACCCCGAAACTTTCAAGACAGGAGCTGACCGGAGCGTCATTTCGTGAAGATTCGTCAACCGGCGCCAAAGATATTGGGAAAACAAAAAACGCTTTTCCTATGGAAACTAGGTCCTAACTATAACTAACTACTGGCGACCGCCAGTAGGTAATATATATATCAGAAAATCTCTAGGTGTTAGCAGCAGTATACGCAGATGAAAGCTTTACATCCCTGATGCTGTCACTATCTTTTCCCTGGAACGTTTTTTCCCCAAGTGTTTGTTACCTATCTGTGTGTGCCTATATGATAGAAAGTACATGTTCTCAAACAACAGCTGCATTTGCATGCTTTTTCTGGTGCTAGGGCCTGACCAGAACAGAATAACAAGGGGAATTGTTTTTCTACCATGTCTATATGTCAAGACTAAATCCCAGGAAAAGAAAAAGCGAAACACAACAGCATGTTTTGTGTGAAAGCAGATTGTGGCATAAAGCAAAATATATCTGTAAGGTAACGTGTTCAAAGTAGAGGACTGTCTGCAACGTGCTCATGCTGACATTGGGAAAACGGCAATGGGCCTGCATGAGACTTATAACACTCTATGAGGATCCACATTTATTTGTACGCATGCATTTATTGCAACGTTGCAGAAAGGATTATTGTACAAAGACAAAGATACAGTTGAAGTGCTATTTTACATTGGTTTTGTAAAGCGTAAAGCAGCATCTCCATTCGTTTCTCAAGTTTCTAAGGTGTTCAACAGAGTGGATGGGAAAATTAGGCCATTGTAAACAATCAGATTTTTATGGTATTGGAAAAGGGAAGAAGATGAGTTTCTGCAGTAAAATGAAGTGGAAGAGAATTTCAGAGTTTGGGATACACGACAGAAAAGGTCTGACCATCAAGCCTAGACTGGTGTAGTCTGGGGACAAACAGCAGTCTAGTGGAGGTGACCAAAGGGAAGAGGATGTAAAGCTTACATTTTATGTTATGTTTCTATGTGATAGAAGGAGTGACTGGTTTCTAAAGTGGACTCTTAATTGCACTGTGATGCACTGTTCTTTAAAAGACAGGGTTGGGGCAGTCCTGGTGGAAATGGAGATGTCATTCCAAATTCTGGGTGTGTAGATGGAGAAGGTGTGTTACCCTGCTTTTTTCTTTTTTGCACTTTTTGATCTCCAGTCTGATGGTATCCTGACTGCGGCAGTACCTAAAGCCACAGAAGTTTGTGAGCTTGTTAGTCAGATAGGGAGAGGTGCCAGTTTCGAAAAAAGGTTCGGACTGGCAAGGGAAGTCAGTGCAGAGTCTCAAGTGTGGGGGTTATGTGGTCATATTTCTTCAGGCCCATATATAAGATGTGCTGCTTTGTTTAGAATGCCATTAAGAGAGGGTAATGTTAAGTCTGAAGGGCCTAGAGGAGCACCTTACTGTCAACTAGAGGCAAGAGTATAATAATTTTAACAGCAGTTCTGAAGTCTCTTTCTGGAAGAAATGCTATCACTTTCTTTAGTAAAGAGAGCTGTTTCCAGGCTGTCTACTTAAGGCTGAGGTTGGAATCTGGGGTGATTCAGAACGTCTTGGCATTGCATGAAATTATGTTTTAATCCGTCCAGGTTATCGTTGAACCAGATTTTGGTCTGAACTGAGCTGTGTGGGATCATCTCTTGCTAACAGCCTCTTTCACCCTAGTACAAGAAGAAAGTTTGATGAAATGCTGTATGCTACTGTTCTAGGATGTTTAAACCACACTTTATGAAAGGCTGAATAAATGAAGACACCACCCGACTGGCTCTTTGGCAGTGCTATTTCTCAAGAATTACAGCCACTAGTGAACTCAGAAAAATATCACTTAAAAACCTATCCAAAATACAAAAGAACTTTTTCCCTATGCCCACAAATAGGAAATAAAAGCATTTTTTGAAATGACATTAAACACATTTTTTCCTCCTGTGTGCTGTTTTCCCTCAAATTAGAACAATGTAATTATTTGATCAAAAGTTCAGAGTGTTTTGTTGCTTTACTTACAACTATCTTAACCTCTTCTGTGCCCATGACGAGATAGTCTCGTCATGGAGCACGGTCGCGCTGTGCCCATGACGAGACTATCTCGTCATGAACCCCACCCACTAATTAAACGCCCGGCACAGGAGGGGGAAAGGGCGTGGCACAGAAGGGGTTAAGGATTTTTTTTGGGCCTGCCCAAGATATTTTTGAAGACCGCTACTTGAAACAGATTTACAATTAGCACGCATTTTCAGCTAATTCAAACCGTGGTGATGCAAAACATTATTGAATATTCTGCTCAGCTTTCAGGAGACGGGATATGCAGAAATAGCCATGCTAGACACCAGTCTGTGGCCTGGTCAGCCTCAACTGTGAGGGTTGAGGTCTTTTGCCACTTTTGTCTTGGGCTAGTCCTACTATTGCTCTCCAAACAAGGCCAAGTACAACCCCATCTGCACATGACTGTCAGGGTAGCGAGGGTGAGCCACAGGCTTCTCAGGGAGATAGTGGGGGGGGTGCTCGAGCTCACCGAAAACAATCACTCATAAGACGCAAAAAAATGCAATGTCCATATCAGTGTTTATAATTACAAGAAAGAAACTTCTTTCCATACACAGTTGTACTAAATACACTTTAATAAACATACACAAGTCAGTCACTGTGGTTCCTATTTCATGTAGGCATTAAACCTACCAGGCGCCCTCTCTGTTCCAACCCAGGCCATCTCACCGGGTTTTGGGTTCCTCCCATCTCTAATGGCAAACAGTAGTAGTGTGAATCAGGCTCAGGTAGAACTTCGGTTACCTACAGTTTAAAAAAGCTGTCACTCCTAATCTTATGCCTTTATTGAGATAGATGAGTTTTTACAAGTCATTTGTACGGCCAACATGTACCTGAAGCTGCTCTTCAGCACACTCAAAAAAGCAGTGGAGAACCAGCAAGTCCATAGCCGAATTTTCCAGAGCTAGGCATGGGCTGAGTATACCAGCATGTCACCCCAGCCTCTCCTTCAGAGATTGTGGTGCTGGAGCCCGGGTGGATGAAGTTGATGATCATGCTACTGAGGTTTTGCTGTTGCAGATTCACCATAGCAAGTGTTGCCTGTGTGTCGGGCAGTCAGCAGCCCTGAAAGGTTGCTCTCCAGGCCAGACTGCAGTTAGATGCAGTCCCAGGGGTTCCTTAGCTATCAGCAGGTGCAGCTAACAACCGGGTCAACTGTATTCAGCAGATGTAGCCCTGATTGGGCCTTCTGTGGTCAGACTATTGCAGCCCTGACCAGGCATTAAGCAATCATGTAATTGTGAAGTAGCTTCTCCTGCCAGGATGGAGTGAGAGTCTGGTGCCCCACAGTCACCAGGGTCCTTTCAATTTGCTTTTGTGCAGCCTGCTTCTTCCCTGCTGTCCAACAGCGGGTGGGGAACACACTAGAACTCACTCCTTCCTGGACAGCCTTTCCTTTTGCAAGGACAGGCTCTCTCTCTCTCTCTCTCTCGTTCTCTCTCTTTCTCTCTCTCTCTCTCAGCACATAGGTGGTCTTCTTAGCATTGCTCCTGCAGCAGGAAAGCCAGACTTCAGGTAACGTCCCTTCACCTCTGAGAGACTGGCTGTCAGGCAGAAACCAGTCCTGGTTGAACAGCAGCCCTTTGAGTACTCTGCAGAACACTTCTTTTTGTGTTCATGAAGAATTTTATGTATTTATTTATTTATATATTTATATAGCGTGCTACTACCCAAGGGCGTCTAGGCGCTTGCAGCTCAATACATAGACCAACCAAGAGATGTTACGACCAGGTTGTTTACGAGAGGTTCTTGGGTATAAAGCCAGGTTTTAAGTCCCTTCCTAAAGCAGAGTAGATCAGGGGAGTTTTTTAACTTTATTGGCATGTCATTCCACCATCTGGATGTGACGCATGTGAAGCTTTTACCACCCCATCTGAGAAGACGGAACTTGGGTTCTTTCACGAGCTTCAGAGAGGCAGACCGAAGTGTACGTGCTGTAATATGCCATTGGAAGCGATCTGTTAGGTAAACAGGACCAAGGTTATGCAGAGCCTTGAAGGCGATGCAAAGCTCCTTAAACTTGATTCTCTTCTCCACAGGCAGCCAGTGCTAGGTGTTAAGAGCCTGTCTGGTTGATGAATATTTGGCTAGGCGAAAGAGCAGCTGAGCTGCGCAGTTTTGGTGTACCTGCAATTTTGCCACTACTGATTTGTTTACTCCAACCAATATCCCGTTACAGTAATCAAGCTTAGATAGGACTAAAGCTGCTTACACTGTTTTCTGTAACTCTAATGGGACCAATGGAAGAATTTTCCTCAGGATTTTCAAAGTGAAAGAGATTGACGAGGTAAGCGTCTTTGCATGATGTGAAAAGGATAAAGTGGTGTCAATGATGACGCCCAGATTTTTTGCCTTGTTGACTGGAGAGGGAGGGATCCCCAGCTCCGCGGGCCACCACGATGTGTCTCTGTTGAACTGGAATACAGTGGGGTGGTTTATGGTTCACTTTTTACGTACGGATGATGTGGTTCCACTGTTTCAGAATTTTGAACCTGTTTGGGGTTCTGATTCTTCTTTTAAGTGTCTTTTCCAGGTTACTGTCTAGAAACAACCTTTGCATAGAGTGAAGTTTCTCACTGCAGATACCACTGGAGCTCCATCCTGGATAGAGGTGTAATATTTCTGCATCTGGTTGTCATGAACCCAATTGAAGGAGCAATAAGGTAAAATAGAAGGGCAGGCCTCACCTAAAGGCTTTCTCCCATTTCACCAAAGAGTCTACAGTCCCAAAGCTCATTCATGCCATCTGATAGTTGGCAGTTCTATTGAAGACTAATCAGCAGATCTTTGCTAACCAAAAAGTACATAAAACGTCTAAAGGCAGCCCTGCCACCATTCTTCACTCCTCCCTCCAACTACAAGAGTGCGTCTAATATACTTACACTGTCAGAAATTTAGTATTTACACTCCTTGCTATGCCAGGCCAGGGGTATCCAAAATGGACTGCACAGGCCTGCATTGCTCTGGCTCACTCACACTATGTAAGCGGTACACTTGATACACTCACAGCCATGCTTAACACACACCCTGGATGTCAGTGCAAAGGTCTGTGCATACACACAGAAACTGTATTTTACACAGCTGGGCTAGTAGACTTCCAACTGAGTGACCCAGATTAAAAAGATTTCCTCACACTATTAACTTGCTTAAGTACATCATGCTCTCATCATTGCTGTATGCTCCATACCCATGACAGGAACGGTAGCCGACAGTCTACTCTGAGGGCCCATCTGGAGCAATCCTCCATATCACAGGACAGGGCCAGGACCTGTCACAGTCAGGGGCAGTCTAAGCCACAGCACACATATTTAGATTGGTGTGACGCTAGGACCAAAATAAAAAGTCAGCAGCCCGGATCTAATACAGTTGAGCACTCAGGGCAGGGGAACACTCCTTTATGCCATACAGGGGACAAATCTAGGGGTGCTGAATAATTCTGCTCAGCCAACTGGGTTTGCAGAGTTTTACCCACTCCTTGCTCCACTGGGAGCACGAGTTCCGGTAATTGAAATAAAAGTATTAGACTTGGAAAATCAAGCAATATCAAAATTAAGCAACAATGCCAAGTGAGCTGCCACCATCCGGTCCAAATTCAATACTTTAGAATCAGCCATAGCCTTGAAGCAATCATTCACTGTTGATGTAACCAACCATTGGAAACATACTTTGGGTTAACATGTCTATAGGACACAAACTCCATCATGAACTCGGTCCACTCAGGGACCCCAACCAACCCATGCCCTCACCTGCAACCTAAGCAAAGCCAGAATCAGCCATGTATTCACCACCTTGTTCAACACCTATATTGCCACAGTCGCCTTCTCCGAGGGCTGGAAACATGCAGAATCAACTCTCTACTAAAGAACACATTAGCAGACCCCAGCGAACTCAACAACTACAGACCAATGTTCCTGCTCCCGCCAAAATATTAGAAAAAGCCATCAACTAACAACTCTCCTCACATCTGGAGCGGAACCTCCTACCTGACTCCATCCCAATCCGTATTTCGCAGCAACCACTGCACTGAGACAGAACTCATTGTGGCTGCCAATTAAATCCGAACCCTACTTGACCAAGTAGACACTGCGACTCTGATCCTTCTAGATCTCCTAGAAGCCTTTGATATGGTCTCCCCACACACTCATCACAAGGCTGCACAACATAGACATCCAAGGAGCCGCTCTCAGAAGGATCACCTCTTTCCTCACCGGAAGAACGTCAAAAGTCTCCCTTCACCTCTGAACCCAAGGAAATCACCTGTGGAGTACCACAAGAATCCTCACTTAGTTCCACCTTCTTCAACACATATATGACACCTCCGGCCAGCGTCGCAAAAACCCACGGACTCCACACATCATATCCTACGCCGAACACACACAGCTTATTCTCTCCCTCTCCAAAGACACCACCAACATCAAGATCAACTTCCACAGTTGCATGACAGACATCACCAACTGGGTGAAGGACAACTGCCTGAAGCTCAACACAGACAAGACAGAGGTGCTGATTTGAAGAAACAAAAGCTCCCAATGGGACGCATGCTGGTGGCCGACAGAACTCGGACCTACTCCTAACCCCACTGGTGATGCTAGGAACCTTGGCATCATTCTGCACAACAAGCTAAATATGATGACTCAGGTCATCTCCCTCTCCTCCTCCTGTTTCTTCATCCTCCACATGCATCACAAGATATTCAAATGGCTACCCCAAAGCTCAAGACACACCATCACCCAAACCCCCATCTCCAGCCGACTCATAGCTGCCAAGGTTTCAAATTACTATGTGTGACATTTTCATAATTTCAGTGTAATTATGAGTGACATTTCAACGAGTATGAGTGACACTTTCTCACGCACAAAATCAAGCAACGAAGACATGGGAAACATTTAAATAAAAGAAATTACACATTGCCGGCGCGCGCGAAGGGGCAGACCCCGGACCTATTCATCGAGGAACTTATACTCAAGCACCTCCAACCTAAAGGCCTCTCAAAATTCTTTGTTGTAGAGAGAGCGCATAGAGTCTTGGGTGGATGACCAAAACCGGGAGCCCCCTCAAGGCCGATGTTAGCGCGAGTGTTGAATTATCGTGAGAGAGATGTGATCCTCCAGAACGCTAGAGCCGGCCACCCACTCAAATACGACAACGCAACAATCTCCTTTTTCCCGGATTTCACACAGGCAGTGCAGCGGCAACGCAGATCCTTTCTAGGGAGGAGTGAAATACGCCATGCTGTTTCCTGCACGAATACGAGTCGAAGGTGATGGCAAAACCTGGTTCTTCGACACCCCGGAATCAGCATTGGACTGGCTGGAGATCTGGTGTAGAGACAGGGAGCAAGACCCCAGAACAGCGGACTAAAGGGCTACCCCGACCATAAGTCAGCTGGAGGACTAGGAAGCTGGATGTCCTCTGTGTAATTGTGTAGTCCCCAGTGGTCACGAAGACCTCAGACTCCAGACGAGAGGGAAGATGTCATCAGGGGTTCCAGCAGTGCCAAGAGAGGCACAGATCGTGGGACATGCTATCCGGAAGAGCAGATGAGACATTTTTGCTTTATAATCTTAGGGGGGGGAAGGAATGGAGTGACCCTTACACACCCACATTACTACTTTTAGTTTAAGTTGGGCGACAGGCACTCTGTAAGTAAGTTTGAAATATGGGCGGGTTTGGGCACAAAGTGCAGGGGGGCAGGGAGGGGGGTTGTTGAGTCTGGTTTTCAGGTATGTGTTTTGTATGTTTTATATGTTTGGAGTCAGCACGGAATAAGATAGCAATGTGGGGAGAGACAGTCACTAAGGACAAATTGAATACTCATGGGGAAGGTCTGCAATCTTAAGATATTGAGTTGGAACGTAGATGGGTTGCGGGACAAGATCAAGCGCAGTGTGGTGTTACAATACATCAGGAGACAGGCACCGGATG
This sequence comes from Triturus cristatus, assembly GCF_964204655.1. Lineage (NCBI taxonomy): Eukaryota > Metazoa > Chordata > Amphibia > Caudata > Salamandridae > Triturus > Triturus cristatus. Next base: position 947,451,407 of record NC_140582.1, read on the forward strand.
TGGTCCTTCTTCAGGAGACCCACCTGATGGGCCACACTTGTAGGGCGCTAAACAGATTGGGTTATAAATTAGCGGCACATGCGGGCTTTACCACCAACTTTGGTGGGGTAGGAATATTGTTGCGTCAATCCCTTCCCCTTATGATTCAATTCACTTGGTCAGATGACCTAGGGAGATATGCAGATATTACGGGACAGTGGGAGGGGCATACGGTCACTTGTTTATCAGTCTATGTCCCTCCGGGATTGCAGGCCCGGACATTCAAGAACCTCGGAACGGTACTTCTCTCAATGCCGGACAGCCTATTAGTAATGGGAGGAGACTTTAACTCGGAGGTCTCGGTAGAATTAGACAGACATTCCCCACGTGCTGTGGGTACAGGGGCGAAATGGTTGTCGTATTTCCTGGAAGCACTTGGTTTAGCTGACGCCTGGAGGGTGTTCCATCCAGATAGTATCCACACACATTCTACTCTGGGGCCCATAACAGTTTTTCCAGAATCGACTACATTATCGTCCCCTCCACACGGCTAAGGAACATCCATGAAAGAAGACATCTAACTAGGGGTATCTCCGACCACTCCCCAGTCTGGACGCAGGTAGCGCTGGGGTGGAGGGGGGAGGGCAGGGTGGCTTTTATCAACCCGTGGCACCTCCGAGACCCTGCCATACGCAAGGCCCTTGTGGAAACGATGTATAGCTATTTCCAAGAGAACGAGGGTACAGTTGACTCCTCCCAGACGCTGTGGGAAGCATTTAAAATGGTGCTCCGAGGGCAGGCGCTCCCTTTAATAGCAGGTAAACGGAAAGACAATATGAAGGACCTGGTGAGTGTAGAGAGCGAGATCCTCGTCCTAGAGAGAAGTTTGGAGGAAGGAGTGACGCCCGAAAAGACGCACGCCTTATTGCTTAAAAAAGACAAATATAGGGCTATAGCAACGGATAGGGTGAAGTCTGAGGCACGGGATTTGGAGGGTAGAGTATATGACCTAGGGGACAAAGCTGGGAAACTCCTGGCATGGTTGGACAAAAGAGAAATGTCATCCAGATTAGTGCCGGAAATACTCAATAAAGATGGCCACGTACTCACAGACCCGCAAGCAATTGTAAACACTTTCGCGGCCCACTATAGTAACATCTACGAATCGCACAGACAACAATCGGAGAAGGACTCCCAGTCCATGCTTAGGGATTGTGTCCTTCCCCCCTACCACCCAGGGACTGAGCACGTCTAGACAGTGAATTCACCAATGATGAAATAGCAACAGCGATTAGAAGCCTTCAGGCAGGCAAGGCATCGGGCCCTAACGGCCTACCAATCAAGCTGTATAAACTTGCACCAGAAAGATTGGCCCCACGACTGAGGGCTATGTTCGCGGAGAGCAGGGAGAGGATAGTAACAATCTACAAAGACCGAGTTGTATGTCATACAGACCCATCACCCTTCTCAACTCTAAACCCAAAATTCTCGCTAAGGTACTGGCCAACCGGCTGATTAAAGTGATTGGGGACCTAGTCCACCCAGATCAGTCAGGCTTCATGCCCCACCGAAACACAGCCCTGAACCTCCGGCGACTGCATGGAGTAATGGGGAGGTTGGAAACGATAAGAGAACCGGCAATCTTAGTCTCGCTAGACGCCACAATGGCGTTCAACACTATAGAGTGGCCCTACCTGTTTGCAGTATTAAAGAAGTTCAGATTCGGGGAAGGTTTCATCCGATGGGTTAGGCTTCTCTTCACCAAGCCCTTGGCACAGGTCATGGTGAATAACAGACGATCTGCGCCTTTCGAGTTGGGCCACGGCACAAGGCAAGGGTGTCCCCTCTCCCCGTTTCTCTTTGCCCTGGCGCTTAGCCCCTTGCGGCTTGGATCCGAAGGGACCTGGTCATACGGGGATTAAAGTGGGCCCCGTCGTGGGAAGACCGTATATCACTATACGCGGATGATATCCTGTTGTTCCTAGCAGCCCCCAAGAAGTCGCTGATAGCAGTGCTAGACATATTCACAATTTTTAGGAGATTCTCTGGTTATTCAATTAACTAGAGTAAATCCCTACTGTATATATTGCATGGGGACCGCCCTGCAATTCCAAGGGACTGCCCAATCCAGGTTGCCCCAGAAGGCTTTCTATACTTGGGAATATACGTGACGTCTGACCCTCAACTCTGGTACAACCAGAACTTAACCCCGCCCCTGCAATGATTGAAATGAGACACTGCTGCTTGGAGGGTGCTCCCTCTCTCTCTCTTGGGAAGAGCAGCGCGCTTTAAAAATGATGTCTTTTCCCTGCTTTTTATACGCATTACAGAACTTCTCGGACCCGGTTCCGGCCAGCTATTTCAGAGAGATCGAGGGGTTGCAGAAAGAACTACTGTGGAACGGTAAGCCTAGGATCGCACTACACAAACTCACGCTCAACTGGTACGACAGGGGAATCAGCCTCCCCGACCTTAAGAGATACTATTGGGCGGCCCACCTAGCGGCGATAGACCAGTGCACATACCGTAGAATAGATGACCCGGGCTATGCCATGAACCACTGGGTACTCCCGGGGGGGCCCTATTACAGAGCCATATATTCCAAACCAAATCCTTTTCCCCTGACGGGACCGACAAAACACTCCGTACATATCTGGCACACTGCCACTAAGAGTTTAGGGTGGGAGCGGAAGTTGACTGCAGCTACACCTCTTTGGGACTCTGAGATCCTGGGAGATCTTTGGAAGACAAAGGGTTTCGAAAAGTGGGACATTATCGGGATCTCACACATAAGCGACTTATGGGTCAAGGGGACAGTGATATCTTTTCCTGAGCAGCAACAGAAGTATTAGCTCTCAAACACGGAATACTTCCGATACCTGCAGGTCCGCCACGCATTACAGTCACACATACCACCGGGCTCCTCTGTCCCAGAATATACTCCCCTTGAAGACAGATTACTAGACGGCTACCCTCCAGAAAAGACGATATCTCTCACCTACAGCAAACTGATTAACAATGTAGCCGACCCCTTACAAGATCTTAGAACAAAGTGGGAAAGAGGCAGTTTTGAGCTGGACGACGATGAGTGGCAGGAGGCCCTATCCTCCCCAAGGGAAGTAGCCATATCGGCCAGACTGCGACTTGTCCCGCTCAAGATACTTCACAGAGTTTATATCACGGGCACTGCCTGGTTCGAATGGGGAGAGCTGAGGAGAGTGTATGCAGGCGCCAGTTTGGATCGGAAGGAACATTCATCCACATCATTTCGGAGTGTGATCTCATTCAGCGTTACTGGCGTCAAATCCACGAGGTGATGAGTGAAGTTCTAAATCTAGAAATGCGCCTTGAGGTGAAAAAATGCCTGCTGAACGTGTGGGAGCTTACAGACGTGGGAAGGATGGGCAGGATTTGGGTAACATTGGGACTGATGACCGCGAAAAGAAATATAGCTCAACACTGGGGAGCCGCCCAGCCTCCCGTGTTAGCAGAATGGAAGAAAAATATGGACTGGTGGATGTTTAGGGAAAAGACTGTCTACATTGCAAGTGGGTGCCCGAAGAAGTGGTCACTAAATTGGGGGACCTGGAACGAGTACCATGGAGATATCTGTAGTCCACCCTGTAGCATTGATCTAGATGACCAGGACTTAACTTGATCAGTCCATGTCAACCATTGTAGATACTGTGAATTGTAGCCTCGATTTGTGAACTGTAACTGTACGAACCCATCCATGTCTGAAAGTGCAAATATGTCCTGTATTTTGTGCTGACTGTTTATTGTGTTAAGTCTTAATAAAAAGAAATACAAAAAAAAGAAAAAGAAATTACACACATTTGAGCAACAAGAAACTCCACCACCAGGCTATAAATATTACTCTGCCCCACACACGTAAGATATATTGAAGAATATCTCAGAATAGCATATTTCAGCCCCTGGTCTGCCACTAACTGACATGGTATCCTGTCAGTACTAGCACATTGCTCCTCACCCCACACATAGCCGTGGTTATAGTGAACAAAGTGACGCCGGCACCACATCTATCATTTTCCAAGTCCGTTCACAGCAGTAAGCACATTCCAGAAACAAGCAAAAATACCTCTGCCAAAAGGAAATGGAATTTTGTGCTAAGCGGAGTTATCTGCTACAGAGGATGGCACCCTGCCTATGGCATGAATACCAACATGCACGTCTTAGAGAAATTACAAGTGACACAACAGAATAAAGCAAGCAGTGTGGCTATCTTGGTATTTGTGTACTGTGGTGGCTGCATATCTACATGTAACATGTTCAGTACCATCGACTACATTGGCTCGGACCGCAGGCTCGGCAATATAACATTTTAACCTTGGGCGGCGGCCATAATAGTTATCCACAGCCCCGGGGGGCCTGGTCCGGCTGGTGTGAGCAGCGCAGCGCTGCTAGCCCAGCACCATGATTGCGAATGGCACTGCCCACGGCATTCCAGTAGCCAGCCAAGGCCCGCTCACAATATAACTCCCCTCAACAGGACATGACATCCTCCCGCAGAACCACGAGTGGCAGCACCAGAATCTCACCATGAAATACATAAATTGTTGCAAGCAGTGAGCTGCCTGTCGAAACCCAAAGCATAGCTCAGCTACGAGCGCCCCAAGCTTGTGGGAGGAGAGAACGCAGGCTACAGGCGAAGCGCTGGCAGTTGACACACACTGGCTGCAGCGCTTCAGACACATAATGCAGATGCAACAGATATGCGTGACAATGTATTTCAGTGCAGTGATGCAGAGCACCACACTGAAATGCGTTGCCGGATGAGTGGTACTTGGCAGGACTGCCAACTGGACTATGGCCGTGCTCTCTATGCAGGTATCATAGCTTAGCTCCTCTGACGACAGCAGACCATACAGACTGCCTTAGCCAAACTTGTCCTAGTTCTCCCTAGACAAACCCGCATCACCCCCTACCCCAAGGAACTCCACTGGCTCCCTTTACAGAAAAGATGCCAGTTCAAGCTCCTGGCCCATGCATACAAAACCCTACACAACTGCTGACCCACCTCCTTCAACCACAGCCTGAAGTTACATCAGCCCACTAGACACCTCCACTCCGCTTCCCTTTCTCTAACCTTCACCCTCCACATCTGACATAGCAGATGCAGAGGTTGCTCCTTCTACTACCTAGCAGCGAAGACATAGAAAAAGCTACCCCTTCATCTGAGGGCCTCCCCATCTTTTCCAGAGTTCCAAAAGTCCTTGGAGACCTGGCTATTTGGCTAATCAACTGGACCCTGCCAGCGTCTGGTTACACTCATGGGTGAGAAGTAGCGCTCTACACATCTACTGATTGAAACCCTAGAGTATACATTGTAAGCCCCCATGGCAAAGTACAAATATAAAGAATTAGGGCATATTACATTTTAGGGTTCATCTGCTCTCGCAATGAAATAAAACTCAAAAGCTGTTTCACTGTGTAGTCCTTGCTGGATTTTATCCTGAACAGACTTTGATAGGAAATAGTTATAGACAATATATTTGTTTCCTATCTCCACTCAGGAAATGCAATAAGCATACTTTAAAGTTAGTTCCTGCTTAATTTTCAAAATTTGATTTGATGGTGAAATTATAATTTTTATAAGGTACATGGAAAACTAGCTTTGTAAAAAGGTACCTTAGTCTACCTAAGCCAGAACTTACTTATAACCAGTTCTGCAGTTCTTCACATTCCCAGAGCTGGAATTTATATCCTTGGGAGGCAGAGTCCATGACTTTGGCTCAAATAGCAATAGCTTACCCTTTCGCTCAGTAACAAAAAATGGTGTTTACTGCCAACTACTTAGAAGGGATTATCTATCTGACAGTGGACAGGATCTCTTGGCAGAAGAAATGGCAGATTTAGCACTACCTCTTTTGACTTGGCAGTACCAGGGAGTGTTACTACTGTTCAGTACAGGGCCCTCCTAAACAGCCAGGCTCCAGTCACAAGAGAGCAATTTACCTGTTATGACCCTGTCAGGTAGGAGGGCAGCTCATGTAATTCATGTCATAGGGTGACTAAGTAGCTCAAAACACATCTGTCTGGTGGTATTTGGATTCTACTATCTTCAAACGGCTGTTCCTGGTTAACGATACCCAAAGTCAAAGAGGAAGTGCTGCAAAAGGAGGTGGGCAGACTGCAAGAAAATTATTTAGATAAGGTGGTAGAATTTGTTCTAACACTGGGAAGGGCACATAGTGAATCTGGCATCTCGAGCATCACCCCCTCAGAATCTTCCTGGACTTGTGAAGACTCCACCTGAGGAAAGACCCTGCTGGAAGTTGGAAGAAGGCTCTTGACTCCCAGAGCACCCTGGGATGGGAACTGCTCTCTAGGGGTTAAGTGGTTGGCTTCTTGTTTGTTTACTTCCTAAACACAAAAATGAGGACCTCCGACTCCATGATAGTCCACCTGACCAACACGGACTGGACCCTGCAGGAGACCTAGTACCTAGAAGAAAGTCTGAGGCGCTAGACACCGAAGAACTGACCAAGAGCAACCTTTCCACCACTATGAAAACTTTGGGACTTAGTCATTTTTCCACTTCTGGATGACTGGGAAAAACATTTTAAGGCTTTTACTGGGAGATGGCACCCAATAGAGGCAGGAAAACCAGCGTCCTCCCATTCAGTGCTTTTTGCCAAGCTGAAAGGTGATTGAGCAGGCATTTAAGAAGAAGCTATACAGCCTGGTAGAGCCAATAGAGCTACAGCTTCCAGCCTTGTCCAGTGGATGATTTTGACTTCTGAAAAGTGGTTCAGTACTAAGGTAAAACTTTGAACCTGGTGAGACGCCAAATCTGTTCATGTCACGAAGCAACCACAATGGCAACAGAATGCAAGTTTGTTCTACTGAAAGGTTTTAGTGCTAAAACCAATGACTTGAACTGGAGCTTAACATCAATGTCCAACTTTGAGGGACCCTCACAAACCACACCCATGGATCTTGCCCCACTGGCAGATTTTGACTTCATTTCAGAGAACAATGGCCTGATTTAGATTTTGGCAGACAGATTACTCCATCACAACGGTGACGGATATCCTGTTCGCCAGAATATACATTCCATAGGATATTTCAGGATTTATATTTCAGGCTGACAGTATATCCATCATCGTTGTGATGGGGTAACCTGTACGCTGAAATCTAAATCAGGCCCTAAGTCAGAAAGTAAAATCTTTGATTGGGAAGACCTGCTTGGTGTATTTTGTTGTCTGCTCAATGGCTTGAAATTGCACCACAGTCTCAGTTAACTGCAAACATTAGCTTTTCAATGGTGTGTTTTGTTCTATGTTATTTTTGACCTAAAGCTTAACAAATCATATCTACAGTTTCTTTTGATCAATTTTAATGATCTTAGTGTGTTTTGCTCATTAAAAATTCCTATAGTTTTCCAAATTGATTTGGACATTTTATTATGTTATATCCTTTACTTTGAAATGATCAGTACTGCTAGAGCTTACGTTGTTCTGCTCTGGAGACTGCCGGCAGCTTGTGTCATAGCTACCAGTGGCAGCCACCTTCACCCATTGGTCTGTTGTGGCATTCACATTTTGCTTCCTCCCACTGCAGCTTAGAGCATGGGACAGGTCAGCCCATTTCAGCCACTGGAAAACTTCACATTGAGTGACTGTGTTTTGCTTTTTCACATTGAGCACATCTGCACACAGTGTAGTTCTTTTCAGTAGAAGTCTGTTTTTTCTTTACTTTATTACTTTGGAGTTGCCTTTGCGTTTAGAGTCTGATGTGATAGCACCGTGCTTTCTACCACATTTTCCATGTTGAGCACAAGGCACATTTCAGCTTTCCTGTTTCCTTTTGGAGTGGTCTCAGTTTATCGAACTGCTGCTAATTCACAGCATGCCAAAATGCGTCCATTTGAAACTGTTATCATTTTTTAGTATGTGCGCAATCAAGTACATTAATAACTGCACCCCTGTATGTCACAATGTAATGTGTTTTAGTTGAGGACTACAGTTATATTTCTAAAGAATTATGGTATGTATGTCCTGCTTTTATGTCTTTCAAGTATGCTTTCAATGATCTTGTATGTTATATTTGTCAACCTCTTTAGTCTGTATGTCCTGCTTTTATGGCATTCTAGTATGCTTTTAGTGCTCTTCTAATTCCTGCTTGTATAGGCAATTAATTATTAGATTACTAATTTTAGCTCTGCTGTTTATTCCAATTTTCTATCTATCTATCTATCTATCTATCTATCTATCTATCTATCTATCTATCTATCTATCTATCTATCTATCTATCTATCTATCTATCTATCTATCTATCTATCTATCTATCTATCTATCTATCTCTATCTTTGCAATAGTGTCTGTCTTTGCACCCCTCTCTGTCTTTACAAGCCTCTCATTTATCTGTCTTTGTAAGCATCTCTATGTGTAAGAAAGTTTTTAACAAATATTACAAGAAAAGCATTACCAAAGGCTGGCAGTCACAGTCAAACATATTGCCTTTTTAGTTTTGGTGTTAGCCAAGACCTATTGATTTTACTGCAATTATGTGTATAACATAGTTACTAAAAGGGGCTTTCACCCAGACCTCATCCTTTAGTCTATTGTGTCATTCTCATTTTTCTTACAGCCACTGCAGCATGCTGATTGGGTTGAGCAGTGGGTAAGCACACTCAAGCCACTGGCCAATGTCACTTTGAGTTCCAGCATGCTGTGTTTTTTACAAGTAACACATCCACATACAAAGTGGGCCCCTTTAGAATCAAGAACAACTGTGGTAATGCGTGTTTTTTTTAACCCAAAATGCAAACTTTTGCCTTTAGTAAATAGTTTTTTTAGATTGATGATAGCCCGGCTGTTTCTCCAAGAATATGGTTTTGCACAAACAAAATACATATAAGAACACAACAAGAATTACCAAAGCCAAATGGCAGGCGACCAACGACAGACCTATTGTCTTTACAAATGATTGTTTTGTGCTACTGTCTGGAATACTCTATCACTACACTTCCCTCTCAAATCTCACCATATACAATTTTAGGAAATTACTGTTATTTTTTTTAAAATTAATAATTCTATTTTGCAGTAGCTTCAGGATGCCCTTCGGGCAGTGGCACGTTTTATACACTCAACTCGAGGAATCTTTTACGACAGCGATTAACTAAAGTGGCATTAGTGGTGTTTACTACTTTATCATAAATAACGCCCTGTCGTCATAAAGCGGCGACGATAGTGACTGCTTCGTGGTCTGAATTTATTTGGGTAATGGCAAGACAAAAGGAAATCGCCCACCAAGACCTCACTTTGGTCTGTCTTGCCACATAATGTTCCGGCAGTGTGGAAGTGGGACAGTGATGTATATATATACATCACAGATGAGTAGGGAAAATGTACATTCTAGCTGGGAATAATCGAGCAATCACAATTAAAATAATTCTCATCCAAGTCAGATTGAGGAGCAGCTCATGCCAGCCCTTCTAAGTGCAGAGACAAAGAACGGGAACACATGCCACAGAGATAGGAAATGAACTATAATTACTGATGAAATTAAAGATTTATAGCACAGCAAGACACCGTAAAGACGTTTGTCTTAAAAGCTTTCAATGATTAGCTGCCATTCGAAGGAAATTACAATTTAAAATGCATTACTATTTTGGAAAGCTTATTTGCATAATAAAATTACTCTCCAAGAATAATATATATTTTAGTTTGCACACTTATGAAGGCAGGGCAAAATATGTGTGCATTTTCATGCCTTTAATATTGAATTGAAACACTCATTAATGAATAATTTTGCTATGGGGAAGTTGATTCTGCTAAGTTATTGGTTATGAACGTATGACTTTTGTCATTGACCACTAATTTGCAACATTTGCACCACTCTGATGCTCTGCTATGACCTCACTGATGAGAGCCGAATTCAATGGTGGTGCTTATATCAGTTGCATATAACTGTCGAATTTCCCTCATTTTTTTATTTTTAAATGGTATTGCGTTTGGAGTGAATTTCTACAGTGTTTTTTGTTTGTTGCTGTAGTTAAAATCTTTGTATCTTAATCACGTATAACTGTACTTTAACCTTTGGTTTTTTCAGTGATTCTATCTATCTATCTATCTATCTATCTATCTATCTATCTATCTATCTATCTATCTATCTATCTATCTATCTATCTATCTATCTATCTATCTATCTATCTATCTATCTATCTATCTATCTATCTATCTATCTATACACACAAACACACCTTAGGAAAATAGTTATTTGTATTGCTAATAACTTTGGCCCCATTTGACAATCTCCACAAAACTTTCCAAATAGGCGCTACTTTTTGATTCATTCGTTCATGGTAAGTTTCAAGGAGATCCATCAAGTAAGGGTCCGAGAAAAAAGCGTGGGTCCCAAAACGCAAAATCCCCATGCATTTACCATAGACTTCTTTAAGAAGGGCTACATCAAAAACTGCTGATTTGAATTGCACCAAATTTTGCAGTAAGCTAGATCATGGCCCACAGATTGTTATTATCGTTATTTGGTGTAAATCCCTTCAGTAGTTTTTGAGAAATTAAGGTTCAACAAAATATAAATATCTGGACGCTTGAGTCTGCGAGAGGCTCACAAGAGGTCTGCGAGAGCACATATTAAACAATGGAGCCCTGTGATTGATCTAGAGGCATATTTTTCACATCAGCCTTCTTGCTCCTACAAGTGTGAGAGACTTCTGCGCCTCCTGCTGGAGCGAGCACTCTGATTGGCTGGCTGTTGGAGTTTTAGAAATGAAATGGCCGTCATTACTGTTAACTGTGAAAAATTGCACATGTTGTGTAAATGAAGTAAAAACGCTATATAAGGGGACATGCGAAAGGCATCTTTTCCCCTTAGATTTGGACAGGAGGTCTCAAAGGCATAAGTATTGTCATGAAAGTAAATGTATATTATTTAAAAAAATTGCGAACTTGCGTGACTCTCGCAGGATTATGAAAAGTAAGAAGGAGTTGGTGAGTTCTCAACACACTCTAGTAGCAAAAATGCATTTTGTCGCCCTAGGTATTGAGGGGAGCTGTGTTAACATAAGTGCTGTAATGAATAAAATGTAAATTCTTTATTGCGATCTCACAGGACTCTCGGAGGGTCATAAAAAATAGAAAGGAGTAGGCGATCTCTGAATACCCTCTTCTATGCACACCTGTCACTGTTAAAAATTATAGTTTATTAATTGTTTTAAAGTAAATATATATATAAATTATTTTATGTGCTTTAACTTTTTTTAATAAGTTTATTTGTTACATTTGTTAAAATGTATATTAAATCTAATTAACTTTCTAAATTCATTTTATTATTTAACATATTTAATATTTATTATTTTAGTATATATATATCCACCACCACGCTTACACTGTAAAGTAAGCAACGAGTCACGCCGATCCAAGTTGCTTCAATTCATATTTATTACAGGCAAAAAAAGACGCGTTTCGAGCTCAACAGCTCTTGGTCACATGACCTTTACCTTGAATACACATTTTTTATAACTGCAGGGAGCGTCCCACACGACGCAAACATAGAAAAAAGACTGTGTGCAAACCCAATATACCATTTCCCCAAAAGTGTAAAACATATACATGTCACATTTATAAAAAATAATAATAAATTAATAATGCATTTGATCTCATGTGTTTTGCAAAACAAATTATTCCGTGTATTTTAGACTCAATTCACTGAATTCAAATGTATTCATAATCAAAATTATTAAATTCTCCGAAGGACCGCTATTCAAGATATATTTGGTTAAGGAACCATTATTCATATATCACCACTCAATTCATTATGGATGTAGTACCCCTAATTCATATGTTATATTGCATAGATTTTTGTCCAATTATTTGAGGATTTAAAAGATAAATTGGTTTCTTTGACAGACCCTTAACGGGACAACATGTATTCGTGGTATAGTACCTCATGACGTAATAGCCTTATTCAATCATTTAAAAAAGAGGTTTCCCTGGATTATACACCCAATTGAAACAAAAAGAGAAAAGAGAGCGGTTGTTTGTAGAAACATCCGGTTCCCCGTGCTCATACTCTCTATATTTAGCTGTTAAGAAAGTGATCACATTTGTCCATAATGGATCTGTGAAAAGACATAATAAACTATTCAATTAATAACATATTCTATGCAGTATAGCAAACAAATTATTATTGATATTCAGTCTTAGAGAAGCATACTCTAAATCTGATCTCGATTTGTCACACATTACTTTGATTTCCAAATAGCAAAACACATATCAAATGAGGGATACAAAAGAAAAAAGTGGGGGGTGGGTTAAAACAGTGAATATTAACAGGGAAGTTAAAAGTTCTGTATAATGTGTAAACTCCAGTTCCTGAATTCATTATTTGTAGCGGGCAGAATTACAGATGCACATGCATCTCCTCATCGTTATTCATCCCAAATGGAAAAACACTCTCTGCTTGTAAAATAAACCTAGATTCAGATCTCCTAAGCGATTGGACTCGATTGGCTCCCCTTGGATTCTTTGGGATGGTATCTAGGGCAAAATATTTGGGTGTGGTCCAATCTCCATTGTGTGCCTGATTAAAATGCCTAGCAGTACTATAGCTGAAATCTTTGTTCGTGACGGCTCGCCAATGCTCTAAGATTCTTTTCTTCTCAGGAAAAGTGGTGGATCGGATGTACCATATGCCAAAAGTGTAAGTGATTACATAGATTACAAAATACGTCCCACAGCTGATATTTTTTCTTATGATCCACTGTCTATTGGTTCTCTGTAGTTTTACTTCACTGACATTTTGGCTGTTACTGCACGCTTTACATTTTCCACACTTGTGGAAACCACCAGTTTTTTCAAGCCAGGTAGATTTATGGTTTTCCATATGACTCCTGACTAACATGTCTTTAAGAGAGGGACCCTTCCTGTATGTTATGGACGGATGTTGTCCCAATTTTTCTCTCAACATCTGATCCTGCGTGAGAATATCCCACCTTCTCTTGATTATTCTGCTAAACTGTGCAGATTGAGTATTTTACGTTGTGATCAACCTAATCGGTGATCCCTCTTCACTTTGTTTGGATTTTGGTGCTTGGTACAGGGCTTTGTTTCTCTTTATGGAGTCAGCTCTATTTTCACCCAATTTTAACATTTTAGGGGAATAACCTCTAGTTCGAAATCTCGCTTTCATTTCTTTTTTGTTTCTCTGATAGTTGGCCTCAGAGCTACAGTTTAATTTCGCTCTTAAGAACTCACTAAATGGAATGCTCCATCTAAAGTTAGGTGGATGACAGCTAGCAGAGTGTAATATAGAGTTACCCGCTGTTGTTTTCCTAAACAGATCTGTTACCAATTGGTTATTTTAAAATTGTCAGTCTAATGTCAAGAAAGTCCACTGTTTGTTGGCTATGATGCATGGTAAATTTAAGATTAACAGTGTTTTGATTTAATTCATTGACAAACTGTAAAAGTTCTGCTTCTCCACCCTCCCATACAAAAAAGACATCATCGATGTACCTTAGCCATATGTTTACTTTGCATGTCCAGTGTTCCATGCAATCACTCCAGAGCACCTGCTTCTCCCACCAGCCCACCAACAGGTTGGCGTAGCTGGGAGCGAAGCAGGTGCCCATCGAAGTACCCTGTATCTGTTTGTAAAGTTGTCCGTTGAACAAAAACACATTTTCAGTCAAACACATCTCTATCATTTGTAATAACATGTTTGTATGTGACAGTAGATGCAAACTTTGTGTTTTTAAAAAGTGCTCACAAGCCTTGAGACCGTCCTTGTGTCTAATGTTAGTATAAAGACTTTCAATGTCCAAGCATACTAGCCATTGATCATCATTCCAATGTAAGTTTTCAATTTTTTGCAAAAAATCCTTCATATCTCTCCCATACGAGGTCAAGTCTTTCACATATCCAGACAGAAAATATTCCACATAGACAGATACTTTCTCAAAGAAACTATTTTTTGACGAAACTATTGGACGCCCTGGTGGATGTAGTGGTTCCTTGTGTACTTTAGGGAGTAGGTAGAGAGTGGGAATTGTTGGTGTACTATTTTTCAAAAATTGCTGCTCATCCCAATTTAATAAGTTGTCATCAGACCACTTTTTTAATAGATTGTTAAATCTGTTGTGCAATCCCACTAGCTAAGATTTGTCCACTCTCGTGTAACATATAGTGTCATTGAGTTGCCTCATAGCCTCATGTATATAGTCTTTTTTGTCCTACAAGATGATGTTCCCGCCCTTATCTGAACGTTTGATTATAATGCTTTCATCAATCTGTAGTGATGATATGGCATCCCTCTGTGTTTTCGTATATTAGAGTTCTTAACTGTCTTTTTTAGTAGCTGTAAGATATCTTGATTTACAGCTTTGTGGAAGGTGTCTATGTTATCCCTGGCAATTTGTGGCATATACTTGGATTTTGCTCTAAACCCCGTCACCCTAGGTGCTGTTTGTTCAACACCTAGGTTAGATATTATTGGGATGTTGCCAGGATGTAAGGGTCTATGACTTGAGTACCCTGAATTTCAGGTGTTTCTTCAAGTGCTTGAAGTGACATGAGAATGTTTAAGTCCTCAATGTACAATGATGCTGTCTTGTGTAATGCTCTCACTTTTCTTTTTTAAATTGTGTATTTTGTCAAGTGTGAGCTTACGTGCACATAGATAAAGATCAATACGTGTTTGTGTATAGTTAAGCGGTGTGTCTGGACAAAATATAAGACTCAATTTAAGTACTTCTTCAATGTCAGTTAAATGTCTTTTTGATAAATTCATTACAGTTAGTTGTTGTGCAGCCATTATTTCTCCTTCCTGGACTGGCCCCTTGTTCCCATGCCAGAGTTGCTGTTTTTGTTTGCGGCGGTTTCTTCTTCTCTCGCTTTTGTTTTGCCTCCTCTGCCTCTGCCGCTTGTTCTCCCTCTTATTGACTGTTTATTCATGTGCTGTAGGAAGTGCTGTTCCTCAGAAAAAGACACGATTTCAGAGGGGTTTGAGGTGTTGCTGTCAATAGTGCCCATATCAGAGCTGGTGCCGGTACCAGACTCCCATCTTCCTCTATCTGCTGCTCCCAGAGCTCGATCTTTGTTGAGGTTGGAGTGCAGTTTGTCAAACTTCCTTGCGAATGTCAGAATTCTTCCGCATCGATAATCTCGCTCATCTCTTTCAAATTTACGTTGTTTGCGTTCAATGATTTCTTTCTCAAAAATCTTGATTTTTTCATTGACTGCAGTCAGAATTTTTTTCACTTCATTTTGGTCTGACTCTTTTGGTATTTCATCCAGTAAATGTATTTGCACAACCAAATCTTTATGTTCTTCCCATGCGTTTTTTATTAGGATCTGTGGCATGGTCTTTAAGCAGGCTGTAGTATTTTCTATCTACGCTTTCAACACTTCCTGTTTCGGGTTATTTAATGTAGGCATGATGAATATCCGGAGCCCTCTTGGGATGCGATCCACCTCTAGGTAATTCTGAAGAGAGGTCGCCTCTCACCATCGGCTCAGCTCTTTTCTCCATAATTTTTCCAACAGGTTTCCTTTCTGTTTCAGGTTAGATGTTATTTGTAAATGTATACCATATTTTTGTACAACTATATTTTTGACATCAATATTGTTTTTCTCAATATTTTTGTACTTACCATTATAAATATAGGATGTCAACATTTTTGACATTGATATTTGAAACTCGACATTGTGGTATGGAGATATTTTAGGTGTCAATATTCTGCCAGTGAATGAGGTAATTGATGTTGCAAAATCTATGTCTCAGTTTGTATCTTCCATAAAAGAAATGATTGTTTAAATAATGAGTATGGGCTGTAATTTGGTGCTATTGTTAGTATTTTCTGTATAACTTGATTGTGTTAGCAAATATTTATTAAAACATTTTAGATTCTAGATTGACATATTTGGTAGGAAGAATGCTACAAACAGAAATACCAACTACAATACAACGTTTTAGCCACTAAAAGGACATTATTAATTAAAACCTACTTTGCAGCAACTCCACCAGCTGTCAATTAGGTTGGTTCAGAATAAAAAGAACCACGATCCTAAAGTTGATTTTACTTACAAACAGAAAACACTACATTGGATTTATTGGAAGATGGCTTTTTAGGACCTATTTAAAAAGTGAATGACTCCCAATAGCTTAAGAAGAACTTGTTGAAAGAAAAGGAAACCATAAGGAATAATAGAAAATCAGGCCAAATTAAAATATCATGTATTTAAATGCCCAATTTATTATCAGTCAGCAGAATTAGCTGATTGACTCTCAATTATAGCAGACATTAGCTCCATAGTACATGCATTAGCCACCCATGTTGACTTAGGGGAATTTTATCAGAACTTGTGAGAGTTCCATTTTAAGAGATATTTAGGTTTGATGCGAGAGTCTTTACACCTCGATGCAGCATGATGGTAATAAAAAGTATGTTTCAATAACATAAAAATATAGGGCAAGCATCAGGTTTAGGGAAAAACTGTAATTTAATTAAAAGGGTCTGATGAAGAATCCCACTTATCCACCCTTCCCAATTGAAATAAAGAATAAAAATATCTTAATTAGGAGTCAGGGGAATAATGCTGAAATAGAGAAGCACTGGACACACTGGTTGAGGATAGATACTGGATGTCGGCTCAGGATCTTCACGGAGCAATCACATGATATCCTTTGAAAAGAACACAACATAAGTTCATCAGTATACTCATAACACAAATAACCAGTGTGTGCTACCTTGCATTTATGTAATAACCCTACTGATTTCTCAGCATGGCTAAATAATGAGGAGCTCCATGCACAACCTGGAAACAGTGCTGATGTCCCTGAATACTGAGTACAGGTAGTCACGCTCAAATAAATCCACAAAGGTGAGTTCAGAGTTCAGTAAGCACTTTTGCATCTGAAAGGTTAGTTCAGAAGGGAAAGGAAGGGGAACCAAAAGGGAAAAACACAATAAAAGGCAGGGAGTGCGGTTAGGTGAAAAAATGAAGAATATTACCAAGCACTTGATTTAGTGAGGGAGGAGATTTTATACTCTTGCTCCTAATTGCCCTTTAGAATTTCTGCCTTCGTACCCATTCCTGATCTCTCCTGGCTTTAAAGGAGGATGGAAACCCTTTACTAAATTAGGAATGTGAGGCTTATATCTGCTCTTTCTCAGTAAGTCAGTCCTGTGTAGCTGTAAAGCCTCATAGTAATTAAGACTTTCCATTTAAAAATATTACATAAAATGTTATATTACACCTACTTGTAGTTTGATGAAGAGTATTATCTACAGTTGTCAGAGCCTGCTCGAACTACTCACCATAATTTGCTAATATTTATAGGAGAATTTTTCAAAGGAAGTTATACTCAGTTCAAAATACAATCTCTCAGAAAGTACCTGTTATAGAAGATATATGGATGACATATTGACATATTTGGAACATAGGTTAAATGCGGGGGGAGAGGATTCCATCCGGCACTTATCCTCTCTTACAAAGTATTCTCATTTACACTCTCTGCAGTTCTGTAAGCGTAGTTCAGGCTGTCTTTTGCGATGGATTGAACACACAGCGGTCATCAAAAGCACTTTGTTGTGGAGCATTAGCCCTCAACCATCAGCTGGTAGCATGCTTCATCATTGGGCTGTGCTCCTCGTCAAGCTGGCACTGCAATGCCCAGCAGGTCCCTCAATGGGACTCTTTGCCAGAGTTCTTCTCGTAAAGGCCTCAGAGACAGAAGTCTCAGACTCAATGCATGTACAAAATAGATTGGCCAGGTAGGTTAAGAATGGTAATGTTAAAATAAGTTAAAGGACCCCCTTACAGAACATTTATTCATAGGGGGAATTCATCAAGATTATCAATGGAGAATTTATAGAAAATATCTTGGACAACATGTTTCCTGCTTGGGATTGTGCCTAACAGGATCAGGGGCAATTTATCAGGACCATTACTTTATTGCCTAATTTATGTAAGGGACACTGCCTAATTCAAGAAGTGCTCCTGCGCCCTATTTCATTGACCCACACCTAGTGTCATACTGCAAAAATACTCTCTCAAAACTGTGTTAAGTTACCCCATTTCAGGGAACGGGTATTGTTCTGCCTATGACCTCCAATGAAAACACAAAAGACATACAACATAAACCATAAATAAAATATTGAAATAATCTGAAACATTGTTAAAAACTGAGCTTCTCATATGGTGCTTTTGTACATGCACTCAATCAATCAATCTTCATCTTTATTCGGTCAAAAAATATTAGTCCATAAAAGCACATTTAACAATAACAAACATAAATAGTACATATAACAATACATTTTCAGACCCAATTCATTACTCGTTCCATTACCTCAGCAATTTGAACATGTGAAAATACAAAATAGTTAAAAACTAATGATCATACTTCAGCTTCACAGCCAATACATTTTTTCGCCAGTCCAAGAGTTCATCTATACCATATGGTGACATGTGTCCGTTAAAAAGATTCTAATAGTGTAAACATAATAGGAAATACAGGAGGGTAAAAACCTCATATCTTGGTCCGCCATACGATCCTATTTCCTTCTGTTTACTATATCACTTGGCAATAAAATTGTATAAACAAACAACAATAAAAGGTGACACACATCAGACTTTCGCAAAGTTCTTTTAACAGCTATTGCCCCGTCCATCTGGATTATCTATATCCGCTAGCAATATACTCTTCCTGGCATAAAACACACTCCATAGATAAGATGACATTCTTACACAGATATCAATTGTAGGCAAGGACTGTAAAAAGAGATATGCCGGTCGACATTGAGTAAAATCTAAGTGTTTTAAAAAAAATTATATATAAAAGTTCCTCCATTTTATATTGAATCTTCAAAAGAATACCACATGCTTTTTAGTCTGTGATGAGACAATATCGCAGGGACAATTTGGAAGATTCGAGGACCAATTATTTTGTTCAGGAAAGGTGACCATTTGATGAAAAATGTCCATTCTAAAACAAGTTAATATGAATTTATGCTTTTGATGGGGTACGAGTCTGAGGTATAGTTGCATGTTGTAGCTGGTTAATAGGAGTTGGTTTCTTAAAATAGACGGTTTTAACAATTCTTCAGACATACTAACACTCTCTAGATGTGTTAGACAGTCAGCCTTCAGATCTTTCCTATTTAATTCAGCCAGACATTCGGGGTTAGTCAAATATTCCGAGTGCCCCAAGTCCTGACAAAAACGTTCTATGTATTTCATTTATGGGATGCATGAATAAAGGGTTGAACTTAAGCAATCCTTTATCACTAGCCGATTTACGGCAGTTTGCTCTGACGACCATACCTTGTGCCACAGCAGGATGGGTTGGATCTTAATTATATCGACAAGAAACGATACTCCCAACTCTGCGTGACACACAAAGGTAGAGGCAGATTTAGGTAGGGCAAGTAAGTACCTTAGAAACTTGTTCTCTACTGACTGTATAGCCGAACAATTTAGATAACCCGATATGCCAGCTCCATATGCTGCTTTGCTTACACATTTTGGCTTGTAGATTGTAAACATTTCTCACGGTGGGTTTGTACCCAATCTTATGGCAAATTTACGTAGGGCCATACAGGCACTCCTAAAAAGCAGTGTCCTAGTCTTGATGGCAGGGGTCCATGTACCGTCTTTATCAAATAGGACACCCAGGTACAAAAAAGTGTCAGTGCATTCGATCCTGGATTCCCAGATTCTGATATTGCGGCAGTTGCCCAAATTCCTACCGCACTTCATTACAAAATTCTTGGATTGATTTACATGCAAATCAAGGTCCTGCATATAATTAACAAATTAGTTCAGTACCAGCTGCATAGAGATTGGAGTACGCGCCATCAAGACCGCATCGTTAGCATAGAGAAGGGTGGGCACAGGGCGGTGTCCCACCTGGGCCAGATCTTTCGGTTTTATTGTCAGGGCAGTGCCTACGTAGTTTATGTAGAGCGAAAATAAAAGAGGTTCAAGGACACAGCCCTGCCTCACCCCTCTTTCTATGCTGAATGGCTTTGTACATTCTCCCATGTTCCCATATCTAATCCTAGCCTTAGTACCAGGGTATAAGTCCTGTAGGCAAGAAATAATAGCAGCGTCCTCACCCATGTCACTCATAATTATCCATAGCTTTGAGTGATTAATGCAGTCAAAGGCGGATGACAAATCTATGAAGCCCAGATATAGGTTAATGCCTTTGATCTTCATATATTTCCCTAGTAGAATGCTCAGGTTAAGGCTTTGTACAATAGTCCCCACCCCAGTACAAAACCCATATTGTATGTCTGCCAGGACACCCCTCGATTCGGCTCAGTTCTGGAGTCTATTCAGAATTATTCTCCCCCCTATTTTGACTAGTGAACCAGCAGCGAAATCGGCCTGTAACAGGCCGGATTACGCCAGTCCACCTTTTTATATTTGGGAACTATTATTGATTCCACCCAAGTAGGAAGAAGCTCTGCAACGCAACAGGTCCTTAAAACAACGTTAATATAGGCCCCCACAGAGGGATGTTGGCTTTGTATAAATCTACCGGAACGGCATCGGGCCCAGGGGCTTTTCCCCCTTTGCTTGAAGTTATGGCATTAGTAACTTCATTTAAAGTAAATGGAGTGATCTTGAACGGTTTTTCGCAAACTGGATTACCATTAATATTGAAAGGGCGGATATCATTAGATGCAGGGGTCTGTGAAGAATATATTGTGGATAAGTGTTTGATCCAGTCATCCTCAGCTATTGCAACCACAACCGCAGGCCCTACTTCATCTCTCAGAGAGGGGGAGTTTACTATTTTCCAAAAAGTGTTACTATCGTTCTTACTGCTTGCATCGCATAATGCGGCCTGAGCCTCTTCCCTTAACTAGATTTTCCATTTTTTGGGGGCCTCTCTATAGGCAGATCTGCATTGCTGGATCTCGGCTCTAGATCTGGAATTTCTGTGGAGTGCCTCTTTAAGCTTCTTATTAGCCTTGGTACACTGTGTGTCAAACCAACCATTTCTTGGTTTGTTTGTTTTCCTAACTGTTTTCAAGTTTTCATTCACAGCCTTACTAATAAATAACAATGAGTTTATAATTTCCGTTGGTGTTGAATTATCATCCAGACATGTCTCAAAGGCTTCCCCACATCGCAAATTAGTTTTCCTAGAAAACCCTGCAGGGTAATCTGGTGCCAGTGCAGTGAAAAACCGTTTAGTTTAGCAAGCTCTAAATCTTCACTAAGAATGTGATCAGGGCTATTCTGTTCTCTGATCAAGAGGAGCTTTGTAATTTCTACAGATAGAGGATAATGGTAACGTAATAATATGGAATTGGGTTTTGAAATCAAAAACATGAGAACTCAGATTATTAGAAGTTAAAACATAGTCGATGATGCTGTGAATAATTCTTCCATTAAAAGTACACCTAAATGGAGCATGTCGTAGAGACATTTCATTTGAAAATGATAAACCCAGCATATAAATAAATCCATTTAATTTTTCACCATAGCAATTATGAATAAAGTGAAAAGTACTAGTACCATCTAGATTATTCATGCCACATACTTTCTCAGTAAGTGAGCTGCACAGTTGGATATTGGAGTTGCCTTCCCACACAATCAATAGTTTTTTCCTGTTGTTATTAACTATCTTTTGCAGATACTCATATAAGTTACCCAAGTGTGTTATCATATCTCCTCTAGCAGCATTATTATACAAAGTAACCACTGCCACGCTTGTCGAACCTGACCCTTCGCATACAATCACTTGATAATAGGGATTAGTTAGTTCTTTTACTGATTTTATGGGTGGTAGGCTATTGGAAGCAAAGATACAAAGGCCATGGATCCCTGGGACAGCAGGGACATGAAATGTTCTAAAACCATTCACATGGAGAGGTTCAACCTGCCAGGTCTCATGGAGACAAATAAAATTGTAGCCCTCTACAAAATCCGTCCACTCCGGATTGTTAATTTTATTCCGAAGCCCCGCCACGTTACAGAACAAAAAGCCAATACAATCATTCTGAAAACTAGGAGAACCCCCCGCAGCAATAGTTGACCCAACTTTATTATTGTGCCTGGCTGGATTCCATAAGGGGTCAGAATCAGATTGATGAATGGGATAAGGCGGTACTACGGTATGTTCTTCCTTACCAGGCTGATATAAAGTTATTATCCCCTCAAGTAGACACTCCAGTTCCTCTCGGTTCTCTGCTGGTGGTCAATCTATGTCTTCAAGGTTTTATAGTCCCTGATATCTATTGGAGGTTGGAATATTATAAAGCCAAGGACTGGCAGATTGAGGGATACTTAAAGGCATAGACCAGTTTGGGGGTCCTATCATACCTGGTTGGTAGAAATATCCTAATGGAAGTGCAGAGATCATGTCTAAGGTAATGTGGATGGGCCGAGTTCTTTTTAAGACCTTCTCCACCAGTCTTGGTGATTTAAAAGACAGAACTACACAGTCTCCTAGTAGGGATTTCTTACTCCTGCCCACCCATTTGATTCGACTGACCATTTTTAATCAGCAGCAAACAAATGTTCAGTCAGGCCAGATCTTACCCCAGCCAGTTTAGAGCCTCATTCCTGAGTCCACGATTCAAGGGTCTTGGTCTCTAGAGGAGGGACATTAGATAACACAATTACATATGGGGTGGGTATTCTACTAATAACTTATTCTCTTTATTATTATGTTTTCTTTGGAAGATGATAAATCCCCCGTAATAATGGATAGTATGCCGGGACCCTTAGAAATAAACACAGAATATGATAATATTGTTGGGCCTTAAGTGTTCTTAAAGAAAATGCTCCAAACGAATGAGTGAGTGTATTATGGCATTGGTGTATAGACTTCAATCATTGTGTGGAGCATAGTGTGTGCCAATTGTTCCCTGAGGGTGGGCGGGTATATCTTTGAGAGATCAAATACTCAAAACATGCCGTGTTTAAGTAGAAAGCCATAATCGGGTACCTCATGAATGTTAGGAAGGTATGATGACATCGTGGTCATTTATTTTATTGGTGGGCAAGGGAAGTGTTTATGATTTTCAGGTATCAAATTCTCCAAATTATTTGATGGATGCCGCCATGGGATATTATCATTGAGTCCCCTACTATACGTCTGTAATTTGAAGAACCATCTCTGTTCTTTCTTAAATAAATGATCCTTGGTATTTGCATTATTCTCCACTGTCTAAAGGGTCACCCACTTCATGTCATCTGGGGTGTGTTTAAACTTTAGAAAGTGATTGGTCAGTTATGTAGGGGTGCGTCTGCAGTGGATATTACTTCTGTGTTAATTAATCTGGGTTTTCACTGTGTTTGTGGGCATGCCTTCATATTGAAGGGAACACAAGGAGATGATGGATGAAGCGCTGACATTTGTCAGACACTCACCCCCAGTCACAGATCTGGGTTGAATGCATCATCATTCTTTAGCTCACTTTGCCACCCCAGTTCAGACACATATACATGCAAATCAGTCTAGGCCCTGTGCCTCTTGGGAACAGTCCAGCTGAACTGCCAAGCCATGTCTTCCCTGGACCGGAAACAAGCATCCTGGGACCAGTTTCGGGGTAACACCCCTCTTCAGCCTGGCTAGCTTGAATCCAGTGGCAAAGCGAGTAAGGGACCCATGTCTGGGCATACCCTGCCAACTTAGGCAAACAAAGCAAACACAAGGAGATGATGGACAGAGGGCTAAAACTTTTCAGACACTCACCCCCAGTCAGAGATCTAAGTTGGATCCATCATCATTCTTTAGCTCACTTTGCCACCCCAGTTCAGAGACAGCTCTATGCAAATCAGTCTAGGCCCTGTGCCTCATGGGAACAGTCCAGCCCAAACTGCCAAGCTTTGTCTTCCCTGGACCGGAAACAAGCATCCTGGGACCGGTTTCAGGGTAACAACCCTCTTCCGCCAGGCTAGCTTGAATCTAGTGGCAAAGTGAGCAAGGGACGCACGTCTGGGCATACCCTGCGAACTTAGGGCAAACAAAGCAAACACACGGAGATGATGGACAGAGCGCTGATATTTTTTAGACACTCATCCCCAGTCATAGATCTGGGTTGAATGCATCATCATTCTTTAGCTCACTTCGCCACCCCAGTTCAGACACAGCTATATGCAAATCAGTCTAGGCCCTGTGCCTCATGGGAACAGTCCAGCCCGAACTGCCAAGCCATGTCTTCCCTGGACCGGAAACAAGCATCCTGGGACCACTTTTGGGGTAACACCCCTCTTCAGTCAGGCTAGCTTGAATCCAATGACAAAGTGAGCAAGAGACCCACGCCTGGGCATACCCAGCCAACTTAGGGCGAACAAAGCAAACACAAGGAGATGATGGACGGAGCACTGAAACTTTTCAGGCACTCACCCCCAGTTGCAGATCTGGGTTGATTCCATCATCATATTTAGCTGTATTGAAGGGTGCATGACAGATCTCTCTTTGACCAAGGATAAATTACTGCAATGATCCTCCACGACCTATCAGCAGCATTGACACTGTGGGCCTTTTTACGATGTCGGTCGGAGTTGCCTCTGACCGACACCGACACTGTCACGGTCTCGGGACCGCCGACACTGTGGTTGCATACTTCCATTTCTCAATGGGGGCTTGTGCAACAGCCGTAAACCGACTGTAGCACAAGCTCCAATAGAGAAATGAGAGACTATGTTCATCCCTTCACTGTGTGGCAGGCACCTTACGGTGCCTGCCACACAGTGCAGAGATCAACAGGGGGCCACCATAGGTACCCCCACAGCCCACAACTGGAGGCAGTCAGGAAAAGGCGGACCTGCTAGGGTCCCGCAAACTTGCTTTTCATGTCAGAAAGCCTAGCATTGAAAGCCCGTGGGAAACCGATCAGTGTAATCCCAGTGGCAGAAATGTCGTCCACCGTGATTAAGGGCCGGTCCCCGGAAGACCGACGGGCTCAAGGAGCCAATTGGAATACAGCTGGAATAACTGGCCGGTTTCAATTCTGACCACCTAGATTGTAATTGGGCAGTCAGAAATCAAACTGACAATGAGTGTCGGAAAGCCTCTGACCTTAGGTCGGAGGCTTTCCGACACTCATCGTAATCAGCCCCTGTATCTCACCACACCATGACCAAAAGGCTTCACAACATCGGAATCCAAGGAGATGTCCTCAAGTGGATCGCCTCCTTCCTCAGAGGTAAAACCCAGAGAATCTGTGTCCCACCCTTTTCCCTAGAACTTAAGAACACCATCTGCAGTGTCCCTCATGGCTCGTCCCTCACCTCTACTCTGTTTAGCACGCACATGGCTCCCCTGGCCAACGTCATAAGTTCGCATGGACTGAACATCATATCCTATGCCGACAACACCCAACTCATGCTCTCACTATCAGAAGACCCTTCCGGCATGCTGACAAACTTCTGCAGGTGCATGACAAACATAGCAGACTGGATGAGAAACAACTGCCTACAACTCAACACGGACAAGACAGAAATGCTGATCTTCGGAAACACTTGCAACCACAGCATCATCCTTGACAGTAAGAACACCATGAAAAAACAGATCAATGCAGTCTCATCTGCCCGCTTCCTCACCCTCTGCAAGATTTTTAAGTGGCTATCTATCGACACCAGATGCACCATCACTCAAGCCCTGGTCACCAGCCTACATAACTACAGCAATGCCCTCTATGCAGGAATCACCTCTCACCGCCTCAAAAGACTATAGAACATACATAACGCAGCAGTCATTCTCATCCTAGACCTCCCCAAATAGACCCACATTACACCCCACTCCACCTCAAGAAACTCCACTGGCTTCCCATTCAGAAGAAATGCAAGTTCAAGATGCTGATCCACACCTTCAAAGCCCTCCACAACCAGGGACCAGGGTACATCAACCACCGACTTACCTTCCACATTCTCTCCAGACACCTGCGCTCCATCTCCCTCTACCTCGCCAACACCCCCCGCATCTGTCACAGCAACAGTGGAGGACGCTCTTTCAACCTCAACTCAAAGGCCTGGAACAACCTTACACTCCACCTACTGACCTCTTCCTCTCTGCTGGAATTCAGAAAAGGCCTAGAAGCATGGATGTTTAACTGAGCCCCCTGCAGTAGCACCCACAGCGACTGAATCCCCTCATGGGTGATTAGCCATGCTTTACAAATCCAGGTTGATTGATTGATTGAGGAGACATAGTTGTTGGTGTTGTACTTGAGTGTGTATGGCACTGCACCCTTTTTATCGTAGGCCTACATCTACTTGTTTTGGGTGAATCTTGAGGTTAAATACATTACAGTAGCCAATGGGTTGTTGGCCGTTACAGGGGGGAGACCTGTGATTCTGGTGTTCACTTTCAGCTTCCTCAGTCTGGTGTGTACCAACATATCCCTAAAGTTGTTTAATCTCTTAAAGGAAAATACTGTTCTTTGAAAGAGAGATTCTAGTGTTAAAGATACCCCATCCCCTATTTATAATTTTCTTGATGTTATTTGCTTAAAATAAAGGCAGTCACACATGTCAATTTTGGTTCTTTCAGTTTTGCCACTGTGACAAGTTGGGCATCTCTATCATTATTCCTAGCTCATTTTCTGGCTCAGTGAATGATAGATATTGGGTAATCCTGTTTTTTGAGTTTCTCTATGAGGTCCACGGACTGTCTCTCGAAGTCATCAATGTTGCTTCAGTTCCTGCGGAGGTGCAAACACTTGAGCATAGGGTAAGTTCATTCTCAATGCCCTTGGATGGTGATCATAGACTATGGATGTCTGTCTTCTTATTAAAGGTCTTAATAGATAAAAAAAACCAATCTAAATCAATATATCCAAAAAAGAAATTTCTTCTGCTTATAAATCAAAACTTTTCACCCCTTTGACAGACTCCTCGGAGGGTTCCTTGAGCCTCACCACACAACCAGAATATAGTTAGTGTATCAACGCCACATTGCTAGATCTTGGTAATGTAAGGATTAGTATCAATCAAGATAAATTGCTCCTCAAAATGGTACATGTATAAACCAGCCAGAGTTGGGGCAAATGTGCTGCTATTAGGTCCCTTTATTTTGTACTTTAAGGGTCTCCACTAACTGGAAATACTTCTTCTTTTGGCCTAGAGTCTCACACCCAATAATAAAGTGGATAGGTGTCTGAGAATCCCAGTATGAACTCAACAACAGGCCTCTACATTTAGTGTCATCAATGATTCCTTTCTGCCATCTTTATTTATTTTGTTAATCAAGTTCAAAACATCCTTGGTGTTTTTCATTTAAGTCAGTGTATTCTACACCTAAGGTCTGAAGAAATAATCACAACATTTTGACAAGGGTTCCAAGACTGAATTGATTCAAGAAGTAATAGAGCGTCCTGGTGGTGGAAAACTTTCCATGTGGATTTTGGATAAAATGTAGAAATAAAGGACAATTGGATGACGGTTCACCAAGTATTCAGCTTCCTTTTTTGTAATCCATTTGTTGGATTCTGCCTCATTAACCATGATTCCTATACGGCGACTGATCACTTGTCAGATCTTGCAAAATAATCTTGTACCTCTTGGTGTTATAGCAAGCAGGGGAACTCCTGCCAGTGATCCTCTGTGGACAGAATGACCAAAGCTCTGCCCTTATCAGCTGGTTTAATAGTGTTTGGCTTGTCTTCTGATAGGGAACTGATGGCTTCCTTCTCTGCTTTTATAGTGTCCTTCTTTAAATCCATCTTCTGTATGTCTTTGAGAACTGCATTTTTCAAAATCTAGTACTTCAATTGGTATTGTTGAAGCAGGTGGATTGAAGGTAGAATGGTTACTTAAGCCTTTATTTGTATTGTCATCTTCTCGTGACTTGTCCTGAAAAAACACCCAAAGCCTAAACTTGCAAAAAACATTAGATAATTAGCAGTGAGGTCTAAAAGGATCTTCCCTAGGTTTTGGGATAAATCCCAACAATTTGTTATTCACTCTTTCTTCTGGGGTTACCAATGCCCCATGTGGTAGTTTTACCACTAGGTTGCTTTCTTCACTTTTTTCGTCTTCTCTGAGTTACCATCTGTGGTTCCTCTGTGCTGCATTTCATAGTAATCTCTTGTCCGCTGTGTCTTTCTCTTCCTCTGCGCTGGCCTCTTATTAAAAAAGGTTGCGTAAAAGATGTCCTAGTGCCAGGGGGGAAGAAGACAAGTCGTTTGGACCACATATGTGGTTGATGTTGGCAGGGAAATGGACCTATCCTATTGCCAAAATATCTTGGTGGCCTTCTGCACTCAACATCTCTGCTACATTTCCCTGAGCTGGAAGACCAGTCAAAAGATTTGACCTTCTATTTTTGTTGAGAGGATTCCTCATTGCCATGTAGTCAGAGGTTCACCTTGTAGTCTTCCTTTATGTAAGGATACACCTTTTTATGGCTGAATCTTCTTAGGTCTTTCTGTATTTGTAAAGTTTTTGTTGTGTAAGGAATTTCTTATGTTCATTCATTTTGACATCGATTTGAACCAGACATGTCTTAACTGGAGTTACTTGAATTTCGTATTTCAATGCATTGTCTGCAATCTGTATCTTTACTAAGAGTGCGTCAGAGAGTTTCTTCGCTGTGTTGATAACTAGGACAAGCCAGTCCCTTGTACACTTCCACGCAATCTATGACCAATTGTTAGACCTGACAGCCTTAGGGTGGTGTTTCCCCCAACATTTTTCCTCTCTTCCTCCATTTTACTGGAATTATTTGTGTTGGCCTTAGGACTCTGTGCACCTTACCACTGCTAACCAGTGCTAAAGTGCTTGTACTCACTCCTCTAAAACATGGTTAAATTGTTTTATACTCAATTGACATATTTAATTTAAATGTAAGTCCCTTGTAGAGTGATATACCCTATACCTAGGGCCTGTAGATTAAATGCTACCAGTGGGCCTGCAGCACTTATTGTGTCACCCACTTAAGTAGCACCCAGGCCAACCACTGCAGCCTGAATGCAGTTTTAAACTGTCATGTCGACTTTTCAATTAAATCCCCTTGCCAAAACCTAAACTCCCCTTTTATGACAAATGTCCCCCTAAGGTAAGCCCTAGGTAGTCCATAGGGCAGGTTTTCCTTGTATTTGAAAGGCTGGACATGTACATTTTAGTTTTACATGTCCTGATAGTATACATCTCCTAAATTCGTGTTCTACTACTGTGAGGCCTAATTCTCCCATAGGATAACATTGGAGAATTCTTATTACATTTAATGAGCTGTAATTTCCAATTGGGTGCAGGAAGCTGTCATGTTTGGTGTCTTTGGAATTGTAATGAAAACGCTACTTATTGGTAAAATTGTTTTTTTAATTACAATTTTGAAAATGCCACATTTAGAAAGTTGTCATTTTCCTGCTTTTAGCCCTTTTGTGCCTGCAGCCTGTCTTGGGCCACATGACTGGGTGTAACTGACAGTTTGACTTTGTGAATTACCCCCAGACAGTCACACAATAGAGGGATGAGGTATGCCTGAATGGACCAGCTGCTGGCAAGATGAAAGGGTGAAACAGAGTACAGCCCTTCTTGCAACTGAAGAGTGTGTGCTCTGCTTTTCACACAAAGGACCTATCACCTCCACATTGTCACTGCAACCAGCTTGATGTCAGAGCAGGGGAGCCAGTAAACTCCATGCACTTCAAAGAAACTGTCTAGAAGCTTCTCCCACCTTCCAGAAGGAGGGCATCAGGGTCTAAAAATAGGTCCTCAGACACCAACTCTTCAGTTAACCTCTGGACCTGCGTAAGGATTCTCAGAGGACTGCCTGCTGCTGTGACCTACTGTGTACTCTGCAAGACGTCTTTGCTGTACCTGGAAAGACTGCCTTGCTCCCTTGAGCCTGCCTTGAACCCTCAAAGGCCAGCCCTGCTGTTGAGCCCTGCACCTTCACCTGAACCCAAGACCACCAGAGTGACTACAATTGCTAGTTTGCTGGCCTCTTCTTAAGAGCCTATGGGGAACAAAAGGATCCCACCATCTTGAACTCACACCTCGACCCAGCCTGAGTGAGTCCTGAACCCACAGGGGGTGTACCACCAGTCTTGGACACTTTATGCTGCTAAAAGTGCCCAGATGGCTAAATCCCAAAACCGAGGACTGGCCAAAAACTGCTCTTAGAACCAAAAAGAGACCAGGACCAACCTGATCGCCTATCCACCCGAGGTATGATGTCAAACATCAGCCAGAGAGACTGCATATGTAAGGCGCATTAGGAGAACAATGGCAATGATTTATGTAAATCTCTGCAGAAAATGGCTGCCATGTTTCGAAATCAGTGACTGTATGAGGATAGTCCTTTGTTGATATTAAGCACTGGAGAGCAGTGTTTGTCACATGATGAGTGTGTACAAAGAAAAACACGATTCTGGATAAATGACATTGGAAAAAGGCGTAACTGCTGAGTCGTGTTTGTCTTTGAAGAAATACATTGATAGAAATGAACCCTGTGAGTGAATGAGTAATTTTCTTCCTTTTCGGAAATTCTACATTTTTCCGGAGTCCACCCTCACATACCTGCAGCACCTGCCGTGTGAGGAGCAGCAGCCCTGACTGGATCCAGCCGAGTGATATAATTAGCAGCGCACCAGCCGTGCAACATCGAATTCCCAACTATATTTATTGCAAGCTAAAAAAAAAAATTGCTTGCACTTAAAGACATAAAATGTTCAGTGATTCAGATCTCCAAGAAACAGCTGCAAATATTTTTAAACATGCAAAAACTGACTTTTGTTGAAGGAAACAAGAACACAGCGAAAGGGAAGACAGCAACTAATAGTCTAAAAGGTCTATTCAACCAATTAGAAAAAACATATGAGAAATAAATATGCAAGTGGTGGGAGGCAACGTATCTCCAAAATTATTTGGATGCACAACGCATACCTAGAGGACTGAGAATATATACAATTTCCTCTTATGAAAATCCAGATCTGCAACTCCTCCAGGAAAGGGCTGAATATACAACAAATTCAGCGCAAGGAATGGTCGTGATTTTAGTCAAATGGAGTGATTGTGCGAAACTCCAATAAGAGATTAGGAAGATCGAGAAGTGTATAGCATAAGACAAAGACACACAAGCATCAGAGTCTTTGTGCCAACAGATGAAAACTCGACTTGTGGCTTACGAAGAGATTATCAAACAAAGAAAACAACTCAAATTTGCCAGGGATAGTCGTGATTATGAAACTGGCCGAGTACTTACATTTGCTAGAAAGTATGAAATTCAGAGACGCCAATTGAATCAATCAAAAAATTCACAAAAGAGTGACAGGGAAAGAGACCCCAGAATCAGAAGTTGACACCAATCTTTTAGAAACAGAACCCTCAGGCAATCAAGATCAAGCAACATAGAGGAGAACGCAGCTTTTTGAGAGGAATATCAAATTCTACGACAATCATGGCAAAAGATGCCACAGCAAACATGTCCATTGGAACACACAGGCAGAAAAGAAGACGGGTTAACAAGAATTGTAGCCAACCCAGCACCTCAGAGAGTCACAGGAAGCAAAAGAGGAGCCAAGCGGCACTAACAACAACAGAGTTGACAATAATTAATCTAACAAACAAAGTCCTAACAGAGGAATAAAAACAGGTACTGAGTCTGAGACTTACCTTCTGTCCCAGTACAAGTTTTAATTACAAGAGCAAGGATAGACATATACAAGTACATACGAAAATTGAAACTTTTAAAAATCCACAAAATGAATCCAAAAAGAACTGAATTAAAGAAAAAGACAAACATCGAAACCAGTGACGTTAACCGGTGAGGACCTAGATGCATTGTTATTGCTGCAAGATTTGCAAGAGGAAAATCCAATTAGCAATAAGGAAATATTCAAAAACAAAACTGTAGCAGAGACTTCAGAAGCCACGGCTATCTCGCAAGCCAGTGGGATGAGTGAATTTAAAATCAAATCAAGGTAGATCCCACAAACACTGCAAAATGCCATTGAATGTTTCAATGATGCAGTCTGCAAAGATCTACTAACCCTAAGAAATGAAGTACAAGAAGATTACAACAAAGTGAAAGAGAATTTGACACATTGGCAGTGGGAAGCAATACTCAAATTGAGAGACGATATGTAGGAAATTAGGACCTGCTTTTATGGTTGCCCCCACTTTTTGCCTGGTGCTAAGCTGTTACTGACTAGTCTGACTGGGATTCTGCTAATCAGGACCCCAGTCTATCTGCTTTCTCCCTTATATTGGTATGTTCAGTACTAAGTACATCCCAGATTGGATACTGGGGTACCCTTATCAGTTCCTAGTATATGGTCCTCAGGTACCCAGGGCATGGGTACCCCAGAGGTCTCTCATGGGCTGAAGCATGCATTATGCCACCCATGGGAGACCATTCAAAATGGAACAACAGGCCTGCCATTGCAGCTTGTGTAAGCTGGTGCTAACACCACTTACTACAGATATAGGTTTTCTATATCTGGGGTCACTGCAGTTAAAACCAATAAGTCACCCCTATAGCAGGCATTATCTATCCTGAAGGCAGGGTGCTTGGTTCTTAGTGTGAGGGTGCCCCTGCATGAGCCAGACACCCCTACAGCCTACGTAGCCCATTCTTCTGAGTTGGAAGTGAAGCAGCTATATACTATATAGAGGGGCATCGTATAATTATGCGATGACCATCTCGAAACTGGCTGTAATGAATCCTATCATGTTTGGTATCAAACATGTTGAAATCATACCCCACACCGTAAACGGTGTGGGAGGTATGATTGCAAGCACCAAAAGGGACCTCCGTTGGGCTCTCAGTGCTCCTGGTACTGGCCTTCTTGACCCGGACAGCACAAAATGGTTGCTGCCGACCAGAGACACGATTCTGCCCTCCTGCTGCTGAGAGCCATTGGCTCCCTCTCTGGCGCGAAACTGGACAAAGGACATGGGAGTAACCTCCTCACTGTCCAGACTCTCCACTGGAGGGTCCCTGAATCATCCCAACCCATTCCATAGGGTACTTCAGGGCTTACCTGTGGGTGGGTCCCAAGATTCGTCATGGGACAAGATTCAGATCAGACATTACTACTTCTTCTACCATCTGGGCACTCTGGTCTTCGCTGGACTTCGTTTGGGCTGGACTTCATCTCCCTTACAGTCTGCTGCATAATCTGTGCCTGTGCACTATACAGGAACATTTCAAGGCCTGTGGGCATCAAAGACACCTTAAGGAATCTCCTTTGAAGTGAAGGAATCACTTCCCTGCTGTCGCAGGCACTGCAACTAGGTCGACTGGTCTGCTGATCCTGAGCTCCTCAGGACTCCAGAAGATTCTGCAACACAAGCGGTGGTTCTCCACAGCTCTAGAGGCCTGCCCTGCCCTCTTACCAAGTTTGAGGCCAGTATCCCTCGTGAGGGCTGTAATAACCGAACCCCTGTGCATCGCATCAATTTGCAGTTGCAAAGCCTTGAAGATCTTTGGGCTCCAAATAACCCTAACCTCGCGCACCTCCAGTGACCAGAATCTTCAGCCACACTGAATCGTTTTGCATCATGGCCTGCATCTTTGGTGAGCTGCTTGAGGTCCTCTTGCAACTTCAGTGCCTCAGCCCTGTGTGTCTATTTGAGGTACACCTTATTTACTTTTGGGCTCCCCTGATTGCTCGGGCCTGCCTTGACTCCCCTGCTTGTAGTGAGTCCCCTGGACCTTGCTGGTCCCGACATTGCACCTTCTTCGACTTCTTCGTTGACTGCATTTGCCAAGGCTTGTTGGTGCTCTCGCAGAACACCGACCCATTAGCACTCGACATCCAACGTGGGACAGCTTGTGCATGGCTCCTGGTCTTCCTCAGCATCGCCTGGTCTTCACAGCTGCAGAGTCAAGGTCATTGTCATCTCTCTTGCAACACCCGACATCGGAGGGCATTCGTCTTCCAAGTCTCTTGGTCACTCCTTAGTGACATAGACTGTGTCCCCTCTGCTTGCAGGTACCTCTCACCTAGAATCCACCTTCGAATTCCACCAGACACTTTCTGCTTCTTCAGCAGCAGCACTATATTGAGGTCCATTATTTCCCTCCAGGGGGATCTGTGTTCTTGTTGCAACTTTATTTTAAATATTTTCCTTGCCCTCCAGTGGGCCTCAGAATGTCAATTTGGCTTGCCTTTAAAAAGGATCCCTTGTGTTGTTTCCAGGCTTGGAATAGATCCTAGCCCCCAGCCCCAAATACCTTTTTTTTGGTGGTGCAGTCTTCCACAGCAGGACTGCCGTGATTTATGTTTCCAAAGAGGGCAAGGGCTTTTTTAAAATAAAGTTGCAATAAGAAAACAGATCCCACTGGAGGAAATAATGCTACACTACACATACCACAACTTCCAGCATGCATGAGCACTGGAACTCACTTGCGAGGCCCACCTGAGGGCAATTACTTACTAGCATGCAGAGGGAAGAAGAGGGTGGGTATGTGACTGCTGCTGTGGACTGTTAGCAAGCCTCTGATGAAAGAGCAGGAGCTCTGAAGCAGGTCAGGTAATGGAAAATGTTTGGAATGAAATACTGGTTTGAAAGTAAAGTTTTTGATGAATCATCCTTTACTGTGTGCGTCTTCAATTTTGGACCCCACTTTGGAAACACAACTCATGTCAGTCCTGCTGTGGAAGACTGCACCACCAAGAAAAAGGTATTTGGAGCTGAGGGTCTTTGAATTACTGGGAGCCTGGGAGCAGCACAATGGATTTTTTAAATGCAAACCGGACTAACATTCTGAGGCCCACTGGAGGGCAAGAATTTTTTTTTAATAAATTGCAATAAGGACACAGATCCCACTGGAGGAAAATAATGGTACACAACACATACCGCAACTCACAGCATGCATAAGCACTGGAACTCACTTGGGAGGCCCACCTGAGGGCAATTACTTGCAAGTATGCAGAGGGGAGAAGAGGGTGCGTGACTGCCTCTGTGGACTGTTCGAAAACCTCCGATGAAAGAGCAGGAGCTCTGAAACGCGCCAGACTATGCATAATGTTTGGAATTAAATGTTGGTTTGAAAGTAAATTTACTGATGAAAGATCCTTTGCTGAGTGCGTCTTCAGTTTTGGACAACATTTTGGAAACATATATATATATATAGATATATATATATATATATCAGGCTCTTGCTTGCACCAACGAGCAGGAGGAACTCGAACACGGACACGGGCCTCAAGCTGCAGCCCAATCTTCGATCTAGAAGCTGCCTGCTTGTAAATCCTTTTAGCAGTCCCAGTCACCACTGCCTAACGCGTTTCAAACAATCTTCATCAGAGGCTTAGGAGAAGGAGAAAACAGGCCTATGCCAGACTTGCGGTATTTAAACTTTATTGATTGCGCGCCATGAATCAGCTGCTCGTATGAGTCTGCGCATTGCATGTTGGTACCTGCAGTCCGGAGGGATATGAATATCCCCTTTCAAAGTCCGTGAAAATGTTCTGCTGGCAATTGAGGCCCTCCGATGGGCCTTAACAAACAGGTAGGTTCCGCATTCGTTGTCCGTGGACCACAAACTGAGGCTAGCTGGATGCACACCTCCGTGGCCCCCAGGTTCTTGGGGTGGTTCTCTCCCAGCGGCATGGCGGCCGCTAATAGATCAGGCTCTTGCTTGCACCAACGAGCAGGAGGAACTCGAACACGGACACGGGCCTCAAGCTGCAGCCCAATCTTCGATCTAGAAGCTGCCTGCTTGTAAATCCTTTTAGCAGTCCCAGTCACCACTGCCTAACGCGTTTCAAACAATCTTCATCAGAGGCTTAGGAGAAGGAGAAAACACGCCTATGCCAGACTTGCGGTATTTAAACTTTATTGATTGCGCGCCATGAATCAGCTGCTCGTATGAGTCTGCGCATTGCATGTTGGTACCTGCAGTCCGGAGGGATATGAATATCCCCTTTCAAAGTCCGTGAAAATGTTCTGCTGGCAGTTGAGGCCCTCCGATGGGCCTTAACAAACAGGTAGGTTCCGCATTCGTTGTCCGTGGACCACAAACTGAGGCTAGCTGGATGCACACCTCCGTGGCCCCCAGGTTCTTGGGGTGGTTCTCTCCCAGCGGCATGGCGGCCGCTAATAGATCAGGCTCTTGCTTGCACCAACGAGCAGGAGGAACTCGAACACGGACACGGGCCTCAAGCTGCAGCCCAATCTTCGATCTAGAAGCTGCCTGCTTGTAAATCCTTTTAGCAGTCCCAGTCACCACTGCCTAACGCGTTTCAAACAATCTTCATCAGAGGCTTAGGAGAAGGAGAAAACACGCCTATGCCAGACTTGCGGTATTTAAACTTTATTGATTGCGCGCCATGAATCAGCTGCTCGTATGAGTCTGCGCATTGCATGTTGGTACCTGCAGTCCGGAGGGATATGAATATCCCCTTTCAAAGTCCGTGAAAATGTTCTGCTGGCAATTGAGGCCCTCCGATGGGCCTTAACAAACAGGTAGGTTCCGCATTCGTTGTCCGTGGACCACAAACTGAGGCTAGCTGGATGCACACCTCCGTGGCCCCCAGGTTCTTGGGGTGGTTCTCTCCCAGCGGCATGGCGGCCGCTAATAGATCAGGCTCTTGCTTGCACCAACGAGCAGGAGGAACTCGAACACGGACACGGGCCTCAAGCTGCAGCCCAATCTTCGATCTAGAAGCTGCCTGCTTGTAAATCCTTTTAGCAGTCCCAGTCACAAGCAAGAGCCTGATCTATTAGCGGCCGCCATGCCGCTGGGAGAGAACCACCCCAAGAACCTGGGGGCCACGGAGGTGTGCATCCAGCTAGCCTCAGTTTGGAGGGCCTCAACTGCCAGCAGAACATTTTCACGGACTTTGAAAGGGGATATTCATATCCCTCCGGACTGCAGGTACCAACATGCAATGCGCAGACTCATACGAGCAGCTGATTCATGGCGCGCAATCAATAAAGTTTAAATACCGCAAGTCTGGCATAGGCGTGTTTTCTCCTTCTCCTAAGCCTCTGATGAAGATTGTTTGAAACGCGTTAGGCAGTGGTGACTGGGACTGCTAAAAGGATTTACAAGCAGGCAGCTTCTAGATCGAAGATTGGGCTGCAGCTTGAGGCCCGTGTCCGTGTTCGAGTTCCTCCTGCTCGTTGGTGCAAGCAAGAGCCTGATCTATTAGCGGCCGCCATGCCGCTGGGAGAGAACCACCCCAAGAACCTGGGGGCCACGGAGGTGTGCATCCAGCTAGCCTCAGTTTGTGGTCCACGGACAACGAATGCGGAACCTACCTGTTTGTTAAGGCCCATCGGAGGGCCTCAATTGCCAGCAGAACATTTTCACGGACTTTGAAAGGGGATATTCATATCCCTCCGGACTGCAGGTACCAACATGCAATGCGCAGACTCATACGAGCAGCTGATTCATGGCGCGCAATCAATAAAGTTTAAATACCGCAAGTCTGGCATAGGCGTGTTTTCTCCTTCTCCTAAGCCTCTGATGAAGATTGTTTGAAACGCGTTAGGCAGTGGTGACTGGGACTGCTAAAAGGATTTACAAGCAGGCAGCTTCTAGATCGAAGATTGGGCTGCAGCTTGAGGCCCGTGTCCGTGTTCGAGTTCCTCCTGCTCGTTGGTGCAAGCAAGAGCCTGATCTATTAGCGGCCGCCATGCCGCTGGGAGAGAACCACCCCAAGAACCTGGGGGCCACGGAGGTGTGCATCCAGCTAGCCTCAGTTTGTGGTCCACGGAAAACGAATGCGGAACCTACCTGTTTGTTAAGGCCCATCGGAGGGCCTCAATTGCCAGCAGAACATTTTCACGGACTTTGAAAGGGGATATTCATATCCCTCCGGACTGCAGGTACCAACATGCAATGCGCAGACTCATACGAGCAGCTGATTCATGGCGCGCAATCAATAAAGTTTAAATACCGCAAGTCTGGCATAGGCGTGTTTTCTCCTTCTCCTAAGCCTCTGATGAAGATTGTTTGAAACGCGTTAGGCAGTGGTGACTGGGACTGCTAAAAGGATTTACAAGCAGGCAGCTTCTAGATCGAAGATTGGGCTGCAGCTTGAGGCCCGTGTCCGTGTTCGAGTTCCTCCTGCTCGTTGGTGCAAGCAAGAGCCTGATATATATATATATATATATATATATATATATATATATATATATATATATATATATATCTATATATATCTATATATATATATATATATATATATATATATATATATATATATATAAATTCACTGAAAAAACCAAAGGTTTCAGGGACGTTATAGTTAGCTGGACATTTCACTCGAAAAAAACCATTGAAATTCCCCCGTTATAGTTAGTTCAGCTAACTATAACTCGCGCGCCCGCAATCCACTGCTGATGACGTCACATATTACATCACTCATGACATGGTCAGTGACATCACTGATGACATCTCAAATGACATCACTGAAGACATCATCTAGTGACTGTGTGTTTCTGTATAATTTAAATATGTTTTATATATTTATAGTGAAAGGCCTGTGGAAGAATGAGTGGCTGTACAAGTGTGTGAATGGATGATTTTCTATGTGCGTTACTGACTCCATAAGTGAGTTATTAAATGTATCTTACTGCAGACTAGTGACTAAACTGTGTGAATGTCTGTATGTGTCTGTGTGTTGGTGTATAAGTGGCTGCATGGTTTTGTGAATAGCTATATGAGTGTCTATATTGGTTATTGATTGTTTGTCTCAGTATCTGTATGGGTTCCTGAGTGTTTGTGTGGGTAGGGTGTGTGTGACTCTGTGCATAGATGTGTGAGTGGGTGATTCTATGGGTGCATGGTTTTAAGAGTGCATCTGTGATGAACTGTATGGCTGGGTGAGTGTATGTATGGGTGTGTTAGTGATTGAATGTATATCTCAGTGGTACATTTGTGACTAACTTCATATGTGAAAGGCAGTATATATGCGTGAAAGAGTATATAAGTAGGTATATGTGAGAGTTTGTGATTGTGAGAGTGACTGTATGGATGACTGTGTGCTTGTATCAATGATTGCATAAGAGCGTAAGAATGTGGTACTATTTTTATGATTAAGTGAACTTGTTTGTGTATAACTGTATAGGTGCGTAAATGGGAGTGTGATGAATTATTTCCATGACTGACTAGGTGTGACAGTACCTCTATGGATGATTGGTGGTTTGTGATTGTCTATGTAGGTGCATAAATGCATATGATAGTCTTGTACGGAGTGACTGTAAGTATGAGTGACTGTACATATGAATGAGTGGAGGTGTATGTAAACCTAAGAGTTAATAAGTGGGTATGTAGTTATTGGTATTGGAGTTTCTATGATTTTGAGAATGGACGTCTGAAATTTTGAGTTTGTGTATCATCGGTTAAATTAGGGTGTGAGAAGATGCAGTAATTTTTCACATTGATGATGTCATCAGTGATGTCATCAGTGATGTAATTTGAGATGTCATCAGTGATGTCATCAGTGATGTCACTGACCATGTCATGAGGGATGTAATATGTGACGTCATCAGCAGTGGTTTGCGGGCACGCGAGTTATAGTTAGCTGAACTAACTATAACGGGGGAATTTCAATGTTTTTTTTCGAGTGAAATGTCCAGCTAACTATAACGTCTCTGAAACCTTTGGTTTTTTCAGTGAATTTGCAAGGTTTTTTAAATGCTAATTCCTAACTATAACGTGTGTGAAACCTATGGTTTTTTCAGTGAATTTCTAAGGTTTTTTAAATGCTAATTCCTAACTATAACGT
Source organism: Triturus cristatus (assembly GCF_964204655.1). Lineage (NCBI taxonomy): Eukaryota > Metazoa > Chordata > Amphibia > Caudata > Salamandridae > Triturus > Triturus cristatus. Next base: position 947,491,035 of record NC_140582.1, read on the forward strand.
GTGTGAAACCTATGGTTTTTTTAGTGAATTTGCAAGGTTCTTTAAATGCTAATTTATGAATGTTTTATTATATTTTTTATTTATTTATTTTACAATATGCTACCTATGTATATAATTATAGATTTACTTTATCCTGCAATATGGAATGGCGCAGCTTTTTTTTTATCTTTCTTTTCATATTGCCATTCTACTGAAAGACACCTTCTGAGTGCATCCAGATCTCCTTGAAAGATGTTCACAGTGTGGATTGTAGGTCATAGCTATGTCTTCTGGAGTGAAAAGTATGCAGAAAAAAGAGGTATTTTGAAAGACCTTGCTTTGCCAAATGTAGACATTAAATGGATTGGTCAGAGAGGGTTAAAGTGGCACCAATTAATGCCTTTGGTAAAATCCTTTCTACATCTCCCACAGCCTGACCTTATAATTGTGCACTGTGGTGGAAATGACCTAGGCACTTTAACTGGGGTAGGTCTGGAAATGCTTGTTAAGGACACCTTTGTGCAATTGATGTCTCTTTTTCCACATACTACCTTTGTATATTCTAATATATGCCAAAGGCAAAAGTGGAACTGGTCCAACCAATTTTGTCCGCAGATTGACAAAGCAAGAAAGCACGTCAATAAGTCTGTTTCTGCTTTCCTCAGAGACTATGGTATGGGTTCTATATACCACAACAACTTGCGTTACAACATGCAAGGCATTTATAGAGGAGACGGTGTACATTTCAATGATGAAGGGAACAGAGTCTTCCTCTTGAACTTTCGACTCTGCATCGGTACTTACTTGTAGGTACCAAAAAACACTCAATTAACACAACGGCTCTTTTTAGAGCCACCTAACATCCAGACACCTACACTTGATTTTTATTCTATTTTGTTAATGATTTTTTTCTGCCGTGCGCGCACCGTGCGCGCACCGTGCGCGCACCCCGCGATATTTTTTTTTTTTTTTCGTGACCTAAGTGGTCTTTCATGGTCCCCCTGAGAAGGCCTAGGGGGTCAGGGACTCTCTACCCTGCCCCCTTTTCACGTTCTCCACCTTTCTTTTTCCCTGTCACACACACAACACACAAAATGGCGGCCGACACTTCCTGATTTCGACCGATTCGAATGTTGACTGTCATGAATCCACCAATCAGAATTACGCTCGCGCACGGCACCGTGCGCGTACCGTGCACGCACGGTGCGCGGCTATAGATATTTATGTGCTTTTAACTGCAATTTTCTCAGGAACTACTGAACAGATTGACACCATATATGCAAAAGGCACATGCCTGACCTGAGGACTACCTCTTTGCCAAATTTCAAGTAATTCTGTTCAGCCGTTCGGGCTGTACCTTCGACTAAAGGTCCTATGGGAAAATGCATGGGGAAAACGCGTTTTGGGACCCCCCTTTTTTCTCAGCCCCCGCTTGACGAATCATCCCGAGACTTTCAGGGTAGGAGTTGAGCGGAGCGCCCCATTAGTTTTGAAAATTTCACGAGGATTCGTCTACCGGCGCCAAAGTTATTCAAAATAGAATTTTCTGATTTCCTATGGAAACACGGTCCTAACTATAACTATCTACTGGCGACCGCCAGTAGATAATATGCATGCACAGTCGAAGACCAGAATTGTGTCAGCCGACACAAACAGGAGCATGCACAGGAGTTCGTGATGAAATCTTTCTTTATTTGTGTAGAACACCCCTCAGCTCTGACAGACGCGTTTCGCCACTCCGGCTTTGTCAATCTCTATGCATTTCCAAACACCATAATTTTACAGTGAAAAAAGTGCAAATAGAAAATAATAAACATAAAAGACGGCTCAATTCATGCATAATGCTTTGACTTTGTGTTGGCCATCTTAACGTTTTCAGTGGCATCAATGTAATTAATAGTACCCAGCCTTTAAATTCCTAAAAACTGGTATAAAACGTTCTCAATATATTATTGGCATTTCACAAAGTTCATCTTAGAATTGCCACAACAAATATATAAGAAAAGAAGTATTTACAACTCATATATAATGTACCAAACAATTTGTTGTGCATTCTGAGCTGATTATCAGTATATTTATATACTTCTTATAGAAAGAATTATCATCAATTTGCATCAACCTTATTCCGCCCTGAATGGACATTGACTGGTGGTGAAGGGGATGGTATCCAGTTACACAAGGAAACGATCAGGAGATCGCAACATTTATGGTCAAATGCTTTTGCTTCCCTGATAGTTACAACAGCCCGCCAAAAGGGGCGCTCAAGGAACGGTCACTTTTGATTGTATCTGTGAGTTTGAAACCTACCCCATATAATAGTGTATGCATCGCCCTCATTTGTAGAAACTTTTTTGGTTCGTGTAACTACCCTTCTCTTGTGTTGTCTGACCCGGTGTCGCTATGTACCAGAATATCACATATTGATTTTGGTCTACGGTTTGTGATCTGTGGATGTCAGCTGACTAGTTTACCTATTGTTGGGGGTCACTCTTAAGCAAATGCCAATGGCGTGATATCCCTCTCCTGATATCTTGGCTGCTGCTATTGAAAGTGGTAATGAGACGCACCTGTGCCTGTCCGTCATCCTTGTTCTTTGTTTTTTTTAATGAGCAAACTATCCCTCACCACCCGGACACTTTGTCAACTGCTGTTTTCAGGACTTTATTTGGGTAACCCCTGGCTCTAAAGCATGGATACTCACAAACTTTCTCTCGGGGGCCAAATTTACAGTGTGGTTTGTGGCCGAGGGCCGCACCGTGGGGGCGGGGTCATTGGGGGAAGGGGCGGGGCTAGAGCAACAAAAAAAAACTGTGACCATGAGGTGGAACACAGGCCCCTGCAGCGGACGCCTTCGTCCACTGAGCCACCGGACCCGGCATACATCTCTCTCTCTCTCTCTCTCTCTCTCTCTCTCTCTCCCCCTCTCTCTATCTCTCTCTCCCTCTCTCTGTCTCCCTCCCTCTGTCTGTCTCCCTCCCTCTCTCTATCTCTCTCTCCCTCTCTCTGTCTCCCTCCCTCTCTCTGTCTCCCTCCCGCTCTCTGTCTCTCTCACTCTCTCTGTCTCCCTCACTCTGTCTCCCTCCCTCTGTCTCCCTCTATCTGTCTCCTTCTATCTGTCTCCTTCTATCTGTCTCCCTCTCTCTCCCTCTCCCTCTCTCTCCGTCTCCCTCTCTCTCCGTCCCCCTCTCTGTCTCCCTCTCTGTCTCCCTCTGTCTCCCTCCTTCTGCCTCCCACCCTCTGTCTGTCTCCCTCTCCCTCCCTCTTTCTCCCCCTGACTTTCTCCCTCTGTCTCCCTCCCTCTGTCTCCCTCTGTCTCTCTCTGTCTGTTTCCCTCCCTTTGTCTGTCGCCCTCTGTCTCCCTCTCTGTCTCCCTCTGTCTCCCTCCCTCTGTCTCCCTCCCTGTCTCCCTCCCTCTGTCTCTTCCTCTGTCTCCCTCCTTCAGTCTCCCTCCCTCTGTCTCCCTCTGTCTGTCTCTCTCTGTCTCCCTCTGTCTCCCTCCCTCTCTGTCTCCCTCTCTCTCCTTCCCTCTCTCTCCCTCCCTCTGTCTCTCCCTCTGTCTCCCTCCCTCTCAGTCTCCCTCCCTCCCTCTCTCTCTCTCTCCCTCTCTCTCTCTCTCTCTCTGTCTCCCTTTCCCTCTGTCTCCCTCCCTCTCTCTCTCTCTGTCTCCCTTTCTCTCTATCTCCCTCTCTCTCTATCCCCCTCTCTCTCTGTCTCCCTCCCTCTGGCTCCCTCCCTCTGTCTGTCTCCCTCTGTCTCCCTCCCTCTGCTTCCCTCCCTCTGTCTGTCTCCCTCTGTCTGTCTCCCTCTGTCTGTCTCCCTCTCACTCCCTCTGTCTCCCCCTATTGACTCCCTCCCTCTCCCTCCCACTCTCTGTCTCCCTCTGTCTCCCTCCGTCTCCCTCTCCGTCTCCCTCTCATCTCTCTGTCTCTCTGCCTCTGTCTGTCTCTGCCTCTATCTGTCTGTCCCGCCCCTGTCTCTGCCTCTATCTGTCTCTGTCTGTCCCTGTCTCTGTCTGTCTCTGTCTCTATCTCTGTCTGTCTCTATCTCTGTCTGTTTCTGCCTCTATCTGTCTCTGTCTGTCTGTCCCTGTCTCTATCTAGCTCTGTCTGCCCCTGTCTCTATCTGTCTCCCTCCCTTTGTCTCCCTTTCCGTCTCCATCTGTCTCTGCCTCTATCTGTCTGCCCCATCCCTATCTCTGCATCTATCTGTCTCTGTCTGTCTCTGTCTGTCTCTGCCTCTATCTGTCTCTGCCTCTATCTGTCCCTGCCTCTATCTTTGTCTCTCTCTCTGTCTCTCTCTCTCTGTCTCTATCGCTGTCTGTCTCTGTCTGTCTCTACCTCTATCCGTCTCTGCCTCTATCTGTCTCTGTCTCTGTCAGTCTGCCCCTGTCTCTGCCTCTATCTAGCTCTATCTGCCCCTGTCTCTATCGGTCTCTTCCTCTATCTGGCTCTGTCTCTATCTGTCTCTGGCTCTATCTGTCTCTGTCTCTATCTGTCTCTGTCTCTATCTGTTTCGGTCTCTATCTGTCAGTCTGTCCCTGTCTCTGTCTGTCTCTGTCTCTATCTCTATCTCTATCTGTCTCTGTCGGTTTCTGTCTCCCCCTACTGCCCTCTGTCACCTTCTGTCACCTCACCCGACTCTCACACCCTGCTGTCCTCTGTCATTCTTTGTCACCTCACCCCCGCTTGTGTGGCAGCTGAGGCAGCTTCCCTTCCCGGGCACACACACAGCCCCACCCGAGTACTTCACAGGTCTTTAAGAGACCATTTGCATGATAACGAGGCTTTGTTGTATTTCACTTCTTCTTAGCGCCCCTGCAGCTCCACTCCGACTATCACTTGAATCGCCCGGCCACCACAGAGCAGAGTCTGTGTTTGCTGACACTGTAGAAAAAAAAAGAAAAAAAACACCGGTACGATGTCTGCAAGGTCCGCGGGCCGGCAAGAAAGGCTTGTTGGGCCGCTGGCGGCCCACGGGTCGTACTATGAGTACCCGTGCTCTAAAGCATCCTACTCTGTTCCTCCTCAAAGCTTGCAACCGTGCTGCAGTTGCGTTTGGCCCGCAATAGCTCAGCATAGGGTATACTCCATTTAAGGTTGTGGGGATGGTGGCTACCTGCATGTAAGATGCTATTACCAGCTGTCTCTTTATGGAAATGTCTTGTGTTAAGCTGTCCCTCCGTAATCTCAACTGTCACAGCTAGAAAATCCATGCATGTTGGATGTATCTTGTGTGTGGAGGCTTAGTTGCCCAGATGTGACAGAAATTCCTACAGACTATATCCTTGGCCTTCCCATAATTCTTTGCACACTTTCAGTTAATTTGCCATGGTTAAAGCACATCTAGACTGATCATGGTGGCCTTGGCAATCAGAACACGTGTAGCTGGAGCAGAAGTCGAAGCTCCCAGAGTACCAGTACTTCCGAGTTATGTTTCTTCTGCATAGAAATGGAAGCCAGGCAATTACTAAACATGAAAATGCCGAGACAATGTGCGCTCTTCCTGTAGTGCTATTATAGAGGCCAAACCACTCTGCTCTGGCCCGCCGCTGTGTATTTTCAAGTAAAAAGCCCGTCTATGCTCAGATCCATTCTGTCTCTTCTTGGAAATCAATGAGTAAAACAGGCTCAGCACAGCTGCGGCAAAAGGAAGCGTAATCAGTCAGAATTCCGAGAACTTTGTCAACACAAGCCCTCGGCTCCGTTCTAAGTAGGATAACTAGAAGTCAGCTGATCGCGCACCACTGGAAAATGGTTGGGCAATTTGAAAACGGGTGCCATATTCCCAAGGCTCTGATTTCAGGCTGCTACCAGCAGCTATGTACTATGGCTGCTGTCTTCCCCCTTGTGAAGCTTACCGGTCTTACATTATATCCGTCTGACTCTCACAGCGTGTACGACGGGCACGACTTTCGCGAGTTTCTCTGCCAAATTCAAAATCGTATGAAGTTGAATTTTTCAAACCACAAGGACTCAGCGCAATAACAAATAATTAAATCTCTCTGTTATCATTGATCAGTTGCTAAGCGTTCTGTCACATTTTCTTCCGGAGTGTAGCGAGTGCTTGAAAAAAAAAATAAGAAAATGCAACAGCCGATGCAGACAATAGCATAGCTGCCGGGTAAGGATATGCATAATATGTAGATGAGTCGCAAACATAAACAATAAAATTTATCCACATAAATAATTAAGCGCAAGAGATATAACGGTGATTAAAAAATAAGGAGGAAAACTCTGTGGAATAGAGGCAAGAAAAGTTAAAGGGTGGAGTCCCAGCTGCAATCTTCAATATGGAAAGATGGAATCCATTGTAAGAAAGTTATCATTAACATTAGTCTGATGTGGGTGTTTCAGCTGCCACACTGCATATTTTGGACCTACAGATAGCTTTCCTGCTGAAATGTAGAAAAAGTTAAATGTTCATCTTAGTGTAAGACGGTTGTCACTGACCATGAAAACATTGCTTTACGTGCAATTATCCCAATGAAAATTATTCAACTACATTGTATGTTTGCAAGTCGTAGGTGCCCCCTATCTGCCCAGGAAAGTGAGGGGAACAAGAACATTAACAATTTGTACAATAGTGCCCACAAACTTAAATGAAGCTCGTTCGATAATCGATAGATGTTATTGTTACAAAAATCAACGAAATCGATGTTCTTGTTTAATGAGACATGAGCAATAGAGTCCATTTTACTTGGATTCAAACCTGTGACCTGAAGAAGGCACACAAATCTCAGGCCTCACTGCAGATGCGGCTCCTGGAGGGAGTGCTGCGGGGCAGTGGGCGAGGCAGGGGAGGGGTGTGGTGTCGTAGGGACACCTGTTGGGCGCTTACCGCGCTGTGGGACAGTGGGCCTCGGCGCTGGCAATAACGACACGGGGACAGTATTGATATTTTACTCAGTCCACCGCCGCAGCCTTTCTGGCGTACGTGCGTGCGCGACTTGCCTTTTATTCTAACTCCTCATGTGACCTGACGCGTACGCCCAGGCGTATCGCGTCATGGTCACGACATCACATTCCTCCCCAACAAACACAAAATCAAACTTTTCAAAACTTTTCCGGGTCTAGAGAAACTTCCCGCCCCATAATTACTATTTCTTTACTCACACTACTAGTAGGTGGCTAAACCAAAACAGTCTTACGTGAGGTAGTCCTTAAGGTGACGGGATGGCTCTGGATTGTTCCAGATGTTGTATCGTGACGCACCCCGGGTTGCTGAGCGTCCTGGGCCTCCGCCCAGTTATTCGCTGGGAGCACTGCTTCCACGGTCATGTTGTTCCGGACTTCCGCCCGGGCTGGTCATCTCTTGTTGCTGCGAAGACCTTGGAAACTCATTTTCACCTGACCGTTGCGTGGCCTGGTCTGTCGCACCATCTAGGGGAGCCTCATTTCTCACTGGACTTTCAGCACACCCTGGGTTATCACTGGGGGCTTCCTGCTCCAGACCCCCTGCACTTTGTGGTGGATTGTACCTTTTAAAGTATGACACGTTTCGGGTTATCCTCTCCCTCCCACGGGTGGCAGTGACGCAAGTTCCTTTGACGGTTTCTACTGTCCATGGTTCTTTTTCAAACTTCAGACGGAACTTACTTCCGAGTGTCCTATTCTTTATGAGCACGGTATCCCCTGGGATTATATTGGGCACCGCCGCTCTCCGCCGTGTGTTGGCATGCGCATGGGCGCTCCGTCGTCGGGCATCAATGACACTGTCCTCAGGGGTTTCTGGTCGCCACTCAGGGTGGTGAGGTATGGTGTCCGTAACAACTCTTCCCATCAGAAGGTGCGCCGGAGCCACTCCAGTAGTTGTGTGAGGTGTCTGGCGATAGCTCCGAAGGAAAGTGAAGATGGCCAACTCCACGGACTGAGACTTGTCGTGCGCTATGCGTATTACCTTATTGAGGGTCCTCATGAATCTTTCCGCTTCCCCATTGGCCTGCGGCCAGCGGGGCGTGATTCGCCGATGATGTATGCCCAATGCTTGCAGATATGCGGCAAATTCCTGGCTCTGGAAGGGGGACCCGTTGTCTGTCCTGATCTCTTTCACCAGTCCATGGGTCGTCATGATTTTCTCTAACTTGGGGATGACTTCACTTGCACTGAGGACCGACAGTATCTCCACCTCAGGGTATTTTGAGTGGTCGTCGATCGCCACTAGAGTGTGGCGCCCATCCGGCAGACTGCCAAAATCCGCACTGATTTGAGACCATGGGATTCTCGGCCGAGGCTCCATGATGACAGGGGCTGGTCGAGTTGCTTCCCCGGTGACTTGACACGAGTGGCAGGCCCGAACGGTGGCCTCCACGAGGTCATCCATGAGTGGGAACCAGACTTTTGTGCGAAGTCTCGACTTGGTCTTTACCATGCCTTGATGTCCTACGTGGGCCAAGTCTACCATTCTCTGGGTCAGCGATGTCGGGATGACCAACCTGTGCCCCCGCAGCAGACACCCGGTGTTGTCCTCGGTGAGTTCATCTCTTACATGATATAAGCTGTCCATTATCCGTTGTGCCACTGTTGTCAAACTCTTCCATTCTTCCTTTGCTCGATTCCAACTGTTGTTCTAAACCGCCTTCTTGGCCCATTGCAGACACTCGTCCTGGCTGGTGGCTTGCTGGATGCTAGCCATGGAGATGGGTATGGGACACGACCGAGCAGTGACACATCTTACATACTCCTCGGTATCAGTGGCTTCTTCCATCTCTTGGGGAGTGGCTTTCCGAGGATGGCGGGATAGGTAGTCAGCCGGATTCCTTGACCCGGGTTGGTATTCTATCTTGCAATTATAGTTTTGTAACTGCAGCATCCACTTATCAATTCATGGTGGTGGTTTTGTTGAGGTTCCCAAGAATAGTGACACCAGGGGCTTGTGGTCTGTCGCCACTACAAATGGTTTTCCGTACACGTACAGATGAAAATGGTGACAGCCCCAATGAATCGCGAGGCCTCCTTCTCTATTTGTGAGTACCTTTGCTCCGTCTCGGTGAGTGATCTGCTCGCGAAGGCCACCGGAGCCCACTGTTCTTGAGGCGTCTTCCTTTGTAGAAGAACGGCACCCAGTCCGACCGGACCAGCATCCACGGCGATTAAGGTGAGTTTTGCAGGATCAAAGAACGCGAGTGTCGTTGCTTCTGAGAGCGATTTCTTGATCCTTTCAAATGCCTGGGCTTGCTCGCTGCCCCATGTCCACGGGGTGGATTATTTGGTCAACTCTCTTAGGGGGGCTGTCAGATTTGCCAAGTCCGGGATGAATCTTCCACAGTAGTTGACCATCCCTAGGAAGCTTCGAACCTCTGTGACATTGGTGGGAGCGGTCGCGTCTTTGATGTCCCTCATCTTCTCGGGATCCGGGTTTACCCCTTCCGTTGAAAAAGTATACCCGAAGAATTGCAACTTGTTGCACAGGAACTCACACTTTTCTCGATGTAGCGTGAGGCCAGCCTCTCGAATTCGGCGTAGCACTTGGAGCAGTCGTTCATTGTGTTCCTGGACAGTGTTCGCGTGGATCATAATGTTATCGCTGACATTGATCGCCCCCGGGATTCCAGCGATGAGCACTTGTATCACGTTTTGAAATACCTCGGCGGCACTCGACACTCTGAAGCTTAATCGTGTTTACCGCCTGAGTCCCACATGTGTAGAAAAAGTTGTAATATTTTGGGAGGCTTCGTCTAGTACTAGTTGGTGGTATCCCGACCTGAGATCCAACTTCGAGAACCACCGGGCGCCAGCCATTTCCCCTATGAGGTCGTCGATGGTGGGAGTGATGTGGCGCTCCCTCTTAATCGCGACATTGGGTGTCGCATATCGACGCATATTCTCACCTCGCCCGGCTGCTTAGGCTTCCTGGCAACCACGATGTGGGACACCCATGGGGTGGGGCCTGATACTTTCTCGATTATTCCGGCCGCTTCAAGCTTCTTGAGCTCTTCCTCCACCAATGGCCTGAGGTGGAATGCTATCCGCCGGTGTCGCAGGGCGACCGGCTGGACTGTTGGGTCGATGTGGAGGTGAATTTCTTTCCCTCGAAATTTGCCAATCCCTTGGAACACCTCTTCAAACTCGCCCAGGATGTGGTGCATGGACTCCTGGTGCACCCCGAATGCATTCCCTGGCCATCCTCCGTAACGTAAATGTTGATGGTGACCGACCGGGTTCCGTGAGATATGACTGTCCTGAAACGTCCCCGCACTCTCAACGGTGCTTCTTGGCCATATGCAAACACTGTTATCGTTGAAGGATGTAGAGGTGGTTTCGGATGCATCGTGCTGTACAGCGTGGCAGCCATGATGTTGATAGTGGCTCCGGTGTCCACAACTGTGTTGACGTCTTGCGACCCTACACGGATGTTGCACTGTGGTAGGCGTCTTGCTTTGCGTGTGGCGGTACCTATCATATGGATTTTGTGCACCACCCTTTCCTCTTCTTCATCGTCATCCATGTCGCTGGTTACCGGCTCTCCTTCCTTGATGGCGTTTGCTGCTGGACGGGGCTTGCGGTACCTTTTCGAAGTGATTGAAACGCCTGCACCCCGAGCATTTCTTCCCTCTTGCCGGACACTCCGCCGCCGCATGTGTCGGTCCCCCACAGTACCCGCACGATCTTGGCTGTTCTGGAGCGGTGGCTCCCACCCCTTTCTTGCCCCCTTTTTGTAGGCCTTGCAGACACCGCATTAACAGGTTCAATCTTCACTGGCGCTTGAAGAGCCGCCTCCATGTGCGCCGTCTGCGCTTTCGACAGCTCTTTGGTCTGACCCATCGTCAAGATTTCCGCCAATGGTTTACCGGATTCTTCCAGTATGCGCTCGCGCAATTTGGCTGACGCGCATCCCTGGATGATTTGCCCTCGAATTTCTTCGGTCTCGTCCCAGAAACCACATGTGGCCGCGAGGTTCTTGAGGCGAGCGTGAAACCTATCCAACGATTCTTCAGGAAGCTGGCGCGCTTGTCGGAATATGAATCGCTCATAGTCGCGGTTAGCCATCGGTTCGAAGTGTTCATTCAGGGCGGCTATCAGCGTCAGGTGTGTTTTGGGAGTAGCTTCTGCGAGCATCTTGACTATATTGTGAATGTCTTTTCCTCCTAGGTGGATAATCATCGCCCTTTTTTGGTCTCTATGGACTTTGGTAGCTTCGAAGAATATGCGTAGCCTATCTTCCCAATCTTTCCATCTGGCCGCCACTGAAGACGGTGACCCCTCCACTGTGAATGGTTCAATAGGTGGTATGTTTGCCATGACATGTGTTGCTACTGCCAGGCGAGACCCGCCGGTCACGTGGGTGTTCTCCCCCTTTTGCACCCCCCTTGATAAGGGGACCAGTCCTCCTGAATGATGCAGAGGGAGACAGGTCCAACCCCCAGCGTGTGCACGAGATGCGCTCCCTCCTTGGGGCCTCAGACACTCAGCCACCAGTACTCACGGGCACCATCGATGGGCTGGCTCTCTCCCTGCAGCACACGCCTCCTTCAGTGCTCAGTGCAGCACACGCGAGGCACAGTCCACTCCTGGGGCACTTCCTTGCGGAGCTCCGCCGAGCAGCGCAATGGATTTAGAGCACCGGACCCGTCACCGGAGGCACCAACAGCCGATCGTGACGCCGCGCAGGGGCACGAGCGCCGCGAGTGAAGAATCGCTCGCGGCCGCCACACCCGCGCACTCCGCATCGGTGAGGGAACGCCCACCCTCGTCGCCAGTTTATGTGGTGTCGTAGGGACACCTGTTGGGCGCTTACCGCTCTGTGGGACAGTGGGCCTCGGCGCTGGCAATAATGACACGGGGACAGTATTGATATTTTACTCAGTCCGCCGCCGCAACCTTTCTGGCGTACGTGCATGCGCGACTTGCCTTTTATTCTAACTCCTCACGTGACCTGACGCGTACGCCCAGGCGTATCGCGTCATGGTCACAACATCACAGAGGGGCAGGGTTGGGGGGTGGTAAACTCCGGCTTCCGGCTAAACGGAGGAAGCACATAAATAAATAAAACGAATTTCATTGCGTGCGCTGAAACGGCAAATGGCGAAGAAGCGCGTGCAATGAAATTTGTTTTATTTATTTATTTATTTATTTATTTATTTACTTACCTTCGTTGGGCCGTATGCCGGAGTTTACTAACCCTACTCTGCCCCTCCCCCGCCTCACCGCTTCTCAGCACTCCCTCGAGGAGCCACTACTGCCTCACTGCAAAAATCAATGGCCCGTCTTACCTAAAAAGTAAAAGACTCTCTCTGCAGGTGATACCTCTTTGGAAAGCACAGATACATCAAAGAGAGATTCAGAAAGACCTCTGGTGTGGGTATAGATTTTCATAACCCATTGCAGGTTTTGAGATGCAGTGAATTCAAGCATGCGAGCCTAAATCACAATCTGCATTTTGTATTACTTAAAGTAGTACTAGAGTAGTTATTACTCACATTACCACAAAATGCAACTCACAAATTTATGGCCGGGGTCTGCTTCCACCTCTCTCTTTTGGGAGATAAAAGGGGGGGGTGGCGAGCCGACACGAGACCAGTTTATTGTGTGTGAAAAAGGCCGCTTTATTGAAACAGGTGCATATCACAATTTCATCCCTGGGCCACTGCCTTACAAAACTAAACACCTCACTATACAAGAATTTCCTGACCCCTTGTTCCTCCCCCCACCCCTACGATCCCTACATCAGGTCCCCCACCCCACAAAATACAACATAGAATTCAATAACCATAATATAACCCAATCCTACACAATCTAGACTTTCCAAATCCTAACCTCCCCTGACCGTAATCCCTACCTGCCTTTGTGCTACTGTAACTAACCAACCTCTAATCTAAACTTATCCTACCTGGTTACCCTTTCCCTGCTCACAAACTACCAACATATAACAACAAACTCCAGCCAATCCCGGCCAACTGTCAACCACCCCGCCTGCACCTGTTCCAAGCGACAATACAACAAAATAGCCCCTATGTACCTGTTCCAACAAATGCGCCCACAAAACAAAACCAACGCCAAAAGGGGTAAAACAGCAAAAAAGACCCCCCCTAAACCCCTGAAACTAGGGAGGGCCGGAGGGGACAAAAAACCTGCACCACAAAGCGCTCCCAGCCACCAGGTCACCAAACCGCAATGTCATTGTCCACACCTGGCACATGCACCGCGCGAAAAGCAATATCATGCTTCAAGCACTCCAGCACGAAGACCCTCAACAATTTCATAACCTGTTCATCTCTAGCAGACTGACGATTGACAATATGCACCACTGCCATGTTGTCGATCCTGAAAGTGACCTTCTTGTGAGCCAACAGAGCCCCCCACAGCGTGATGGCCACCACCAGGGGAAAAAATTCCAAAAAGGCAATACTCCTGCCACCGTCCAACCATTCTGCTGGCCAGGGTTCGGCACACCACCTCCCCTGCCAATAAAGACCAAAACCAGTACTCCCTGCCGCGTCTGAAAAAATGTGCACGTCCCACACCATGTCCGCCTCCCTCATCAGAGGTATCCCGTTGAACTGGTGCAGGAAAAACTGCCACATCCTCAAGTCTTCCTTCACCCCGGCTGACAGACCTACATGATGATGTGGGGGCCTCTGCCCCACCAAAGCACGACCCAGTCGCCTACAAAACGTCCTCCCTACTCTGACCACCCGACACGCGAAATTGAGATGGCTCAGCAGCACCTGTATGTCCTTAACCGTAACCTTTGATTTTGCCAAAATGCCTTCCAGCAGCCCCAACATTTGCTGTTTTTTGTCCGCAGGAAGGCGTGCCTCCATTAACCGTGAATCCAACTCAATTCCTAGAAAGGCAAGAGCCGTACTGGGTCCCATTGTTTTCTCTGGGGCCAACGGCACGCCCAGTTCCCTCATGATCTCATTGAAACTGTCCAGAGCCTTCTGGCAGTTCGTGGAGTCTGAGGTGCCCACAAAAAAGAAGTCATCCAGGTAGTGCGTAACTCCTTGGTGACCCGTCCGTCCCGTAAACAACCATTGTTGGAACGTGCTGAAACATTCAAAAAGTGTGCATGACATGGAGCAGCCCATCGGCAACGCTTTGTCCACGTACCAGTGACCGCCAAATTGGATGCCCAAAAGATCCCAGTCATCAGGGTGAACTGGAAGCAGCCGGAAAGCTGACTTTATGTCGCACTTTGCCATCTGTGCTGTTGCGCCCGCGGTCACCACCAGTGACATGGCTACGTCAACAGATGAGTAAGATACAGTGGCCTCCCGTTCGTCAATAAAATCATTGACCGATCCTCCTTCCGGCAAACGACAAATGCTGAATGAGGCAAAACTGACCCTGGTCTTTTTTAGTCACCACTCCAATGGGTGACACAATCAAATTTGGCAACGGCCATTCCCGAAAGGGGCCCGCCATGCGGCCCTTCCGTACCTCCTTGTCAAGTTTGTCTTGAACTACCTGCGAGTGCACTCACACCGATTTCAGATTGTCTGCCCACCGCCTCACCCGTGGACCCTCGTACCCCAGTCTGAACCCCTCAAGAAACCCCAAACGTAACCGCTCCGCAGCCTCCCTCTCTGGATACCCCTGCAAGGCTGCCAGCAAGTTCCCCACCTTAACCGGAGTACGAGCCCTTTGGCCCAGGCCCCTTAGCCCCCCGCCCCCCTCCCGACTGCTGCTGCTGACCCCCTGCCTTAAAGGCTCCCCACTGCCACTGCTGTGATCCCTGCGACTGACCCTGGGCCCCCCAACAGTTGACCAGTGCCTTTCGTCCCCCGCACCCGCAGCAATCGTGCCAAAAACGGCAGTACTCCCGGGTGCACAGTCCCTTGTTATAGTCCTAGCAAGCCCCTTTTGCCCCTGCCTGTACTCTGCCTGCTCCCCCCACCCCCCGCGGGTGGGGCCTCCACGAAAGGGCCGATACACGAGCGGGAGCCCGCTGGCCGTGAAAATAGTTTTCCCAGACCCTGCTAGTCCCATCGTATGCTGCCACAAATCTGTATCTAGCTCACCCCACTTCGCCTCCGGGTCCCACGCCATGCACGCCCGGAACTCCTCATCATACTGTGCCCAGGCATATCCGCACCCCATAATCTGCGCCTTCTGTATGATATCCATGTATTTAAACATGGCCACAGACCTCTCTGGGAATTTTTCACAATACACGCTAGCGTAGATAAGGAATGCCGCCGTCCAATTTTCAATCGTTAACGGCACCTTAGGCCGTTTAGCCAACTCAAATTCCTCCTCCTTCGCCCGCACTTCCCTGTGAAGGAGCTTTAGCATTTCCACATATTCCCCTTTCCAAATCCGTTCCTTGGTAGCCAGCATCAAATGTGCACCTAAGGGTTTAGTTACTCCCATGTATGGCAAGCGCTTTATTTTTACTTCCTCACTTTCCAATTTCGTCTCACCCTCTCCTGTCTGTGTCTCAACCGTCCCTTTCGTGTCCGTCTAGCTCTCCACGTCCTTGCCTTTACCTGACCCACCGCCCTTACCTGATTCCTTAGTGCCAACCCCCACATCCACCACATACGCACCCTTGTGCTACCTTCCCCACCCACACCCACAGATACCATCACTGGGCGCCCGAGCAAAGACTGTTTACCTGGCGCCAAGGACTTCGTCCGCCGCTCCACCCTGTGTCCTGGCCGAGGGGCCGAGCCGGTCTCCCACCTCGATGTCCGACCCGTGGGCCTCGCCTGGCGTCGTGACACCTGTAAGACACTAGACACAGCATTACTCGGCCCCCCGCCCTGTCCTCCTCAACATCCTGCACCTCTCCCTCTTCCATACTATCATCCTCATAATCAAGCTCCTCCTGCCTCGCACCCCCAGCGCTCCCTGCTGGTGGAGCCGACTGAACCCTAAGCAAGAAACAAACATCCTCTTCGGCGCCGCACCGTCGTCCGCGTTGTCCCCCGGGGCGCTGCGACCCCGTGGGTGTTGGGGCCGGCGAGCCCGTCCTGGGCCTACTTGTGCCAGCCACGCCGGGATCCCTACCAAGTCTGGCACCCCGCGAAGGTCAGGTTGTCGGTCCACCGCCTGAAACAAAAAGGAATGGTCTGGTGTGCTGGGCCCACCTCTCTTCTGCCTACCATCCCATCCCCTCTTACTTGCCCCTAACGTACTGGCTACCCAAGCCAGACCCACTGCACCCAGATCAACCCCCTCCTCCTCGTCGCCTTCCCCCTCCTCCCCATCACTCCACTCCAAGCAACCCGCCCCAGCCCCCCCTGAAAGCTCGGCCCGGCCTCCTCATCCTCCGCCGCACCCCCCAGGCCATCCGCACCCCCGCATTCCCGAAGCTCGACGCGAGGGCTTCCCCCTTTCCCCCAGCTGTCCCAGAGCCCCCAACCTTCCCAAACACTTCCCCCGCCTCAGGCGCCCCAGACACCCCTTCCGACCAGGACTCAAAAATGTCCAGGCCTGCCCAATCCCGCTCACTCCCATCTGATTCAATCAGCAAGGGAGAATCCCCCCCACCTCACCATCCCCGTCCTGCTCCGACGAAAGCCCCACACCCCCTTGCACTGTACCGCCCACTGCCCCATCTCCACGTGCCTGCACCCCCACCCAAACCCCCAAACCGCTGGTCCACCACCAAGGGGGCCTCAGGTACCCTCCTAACCCATTCCCCAGGAACTTGCCGCCCACCTTGTACCCCCCGCTGCCCTGCCAAGCCAGAAATTCCAGCAGGGGCCGCTCTCCTAGCATAGGAGCGGCCCCTCTCAGCCTGAGACCTCGGGGGGGGGGGAGCCACGTGACGCGCTCCCCCTCCGAGGCCTACCTCCCGTCTCAATCTGAGGCCCCAGGCACTTTCCCTTCCCCTACCGCCTCCCTGCAGTCTTCCGGGCAGCGCTCTCCGTTACCGCGCTGCCCGGCTCCAATCCCGCTGCTGCAAGAAAGGGGGCCGCTCCACATACATCCCCGCGGCCCCCCGTGCAAGGCGACACCTACCCCTGCCTCTGGGGCCGCTCTCCCGGCATATGAGAGGCCCCCAATGGATCGGATATGCGTCGGGGAGACGCCCGACGTGCTCCCTCGCCCAGCAACCTTCCCGCGCACCGCCGCCCCGCCCGCGATGCCCCCTGCCGCAATCAGGCCCGCTACCTCCCTACTCTCCGGGGCCGCGCTCCTGACATACGCGCGGCCCCCTCCACTCACCTGCGAACCACCAGCCTTCCGGGGGGGCGAGCAAGTCGCGACGGCGGCCGCCACCCCGGCCGACTCGCGCCTCACCGGGCGCGCGGCCTTCGCCGCGTCCGGAATCACCAAATCCATCCTGCCACCCTCACTAAGAAGCCTCAGAGCTTCCAGGACACGGTAATCGCCGCCAGACATGTTAACCACACAACAGAAATCGCCTACCACCAACGCTAAGAAACACTAGGCCTGACAAAAAACCTGCACCACAAAGCGCTCCCAGCCACCAGGTCACCAAACCTAAAATGGTGGCTGTGGAAGTGCGAAAATCCGTTAAATAACCCTTGGGCTACATTCTACAAATTGGGCTACATTTGGGCTATTCCCAATGTAGCCCAAATCATGGAAAATGGCCGCGAGCCGGCCACTCCCCCCCTTCCCAACCTGCCCGGGGGGCAGACCTCGCCGTGCTCGGCTGCCCCCCAAGCTCCCATTCTGAGCAGAGATCTCAGCCTAGGTGGTGGAGATCCCCACAAACTTAGGAATATATTTCAGTAGTAAATGTGGGTGAAACCAGAGCGAGTGGTGGACAAATATATAATATCTACTACAAAAAGGGGGTTAAAGTAGATGTAAGTAGGGACTTAGGGAGGGACAAGCTAATGCAAACCCACAAAATAGCAATAAAAATGCTCCTCACAAAATGTCCTCCTAAAGTTACCACAGCCCTAAAACAGCCTCAAATCTATTCTACTCCAGCCTTGGAGTAATTCAAGCACCACACTTGACCAACAAATCATACTGCATTCCTATAGAAAATAATTGAGAGAGGGAAATAAAAGAACACCTCACAGTAGGAACAAATGTTAAATTAAACCATTTCAGCATTTAACTTAAATATATTAATAATTATATTTGCTATCTATGTATATATATATATATGTCTGTGTGTGTATATATATATATTCACTTAAAAAACCATAGGTTTCACACATGTTATAGTTAGCTGGACATTTCTCTCATAAAAAACCAATGAAATTCCCCCGTTATAGTTAGTGCAGGCAACTATAACTCATGCGACCGCAATCCTCTGCTGATGACGTCAGATATTACATCACTGATGACATATGTGTCTTTCTGAAAAATAAATATTTGTAATATATGTATAGCTAAAGATTAATGGAAGAAGACATGGGTAAATAAGTGTCTAAATACAGTAATGTAATATCTGACGTCATCAGCAGAGGATTGCAGTCGCGTGAGTTATAGTTGCCTGCACTAACTATAACGGGGGAATTTCATTGGTTTTTTATGAGAGAAATGTCCAGCTAACTATAACATGTGTGAAACCTATGGTTTTTTAAGTGAATTTGCAAGGTTTTTTAAATGCTAATTCCTAACTATAACGTGTGTGAAACCTATGGTTTTTTAAGTGAATTTGTACGGTTTTTTAAATGCTAAGTTATGTATTTATTAATATATATTTTTTTTCAGGTTTTTCACCGTGCGCGCACCGTGCGCGCAATGTGAGCGTTCATTGCGCTTCGTGCACCGAACGCCCACGATGCGTTGTGCGTGCCGTGCGCGTACGGTGCGCGCACCTCGCGCTTTTTTGAAAAAAAATAAATTGCTTTTTCACCCTGGGGGTCCTTCAGTGACCCCCTGACAAAGGCTAGGGGGTCAGGAACTGTCCACCCTGCCCCCTTTTCACGTTCTCCACCTTTGTTTTTCACTGCCTCAGACTGCGAGAGACAAAATGGTGGCCGACACTTCCTGATTTCGACGGATTCGAATGTTTACTGACATCTAACAGCCAATCAGAATTGCGCTCACGTACGGCAGCGTGCGCGTACGGTATGCTTACCGTACGCGCACGGTGCGCTCTTATAGATATATATGTACTTTTAACTGCAATTTTCTCAGGAACTACTGAACAGATTGACTCCAGATATCCAAAAGGCACATCCCTGACCTGAGGACTACCTCTATGCCAAATTTCAAGTAATTCTGTTCAGCCGTTCGGGCTGTACCTTGGACTAAAGGTCCCTATGGAAAAATGCATGGGGAAAACTCGTTTTGGGACCCCCCTTTTTTCTCAGCCCCCGCTTCACGAATCCCCCCGAGACTTTCAGGATAGGAGCGGAGCGGAGCGCCCCACCTATTTTGAAAAATTCGCGAGGATTCGTCAACCGGCGCCAAAGTTATTCAAAATAGAATTTTCAGATTTTCTATGGAAACACGGTCCTAACTATAACTATCTACTGGCGACCACCAGTAGATAATACATAGATATCAAATATAATTATTAATATATTTAAGTTAAATGTCATCACTTCACGTTAGCCCATGATGAAGGGCGTCCATCGCCCGAAACGCGTTGGCTGAGGTCTGAGGAGGATTGTGCTTTACCTACCTGTACAAAGGAGTGACTCCTGGGCGTGCCGACCACTTTAGGGGTAATCTGCTTTCTACACATATATATATATATATATATATATATATATATATATTTATTACCTACTGGCGGTCGCCAGTAGGTAGTTATAGTTAGGACCACGTTTCCATAGGAAAACCTCAACATTCTATTTTGAATAACTTTGGCGCCGGTCGACGAATCCTCGCGAATTTCTCAAAATAGGTGAGGCGCTACGCTCCGCTACTACCCTGAAAGTCTCGGGGGGATCCGTCAAGCGGGGGCTGAGATAAAAGGGGGGTCCCAAAACGCGTTTTTCCCATGCATTTTTCCATAGGACCTTTAGAACGAGCTACAGCCCGAACGGCTGAACAGAATTACTCAAAATTTGGCAGAGAGGTAGTCCCTATGTCAAGGAAGTGCCTTTTGTAGGTTTGGTGTAAATCTGTTCAGTAGATTCTGAGAAAATAGCCTTTAAATCAATATATATATCTGAGCCCGCTTACGGTACGCTTACCGTACGCTTACGGTAAGCGTACGGTGGCGTGCGCGAGCGCGATTCTGATTGGCTCTTAGATCTTAGTAAACATTCGAATCGGCCGAAACCAGGAAGCGGCGGCCGCCATTTCGTGAGTTTCACTCAGAAAAAAAAGAGTGAAAACAAGGAAAGGGGGCAATGAGGAGAGTTACAGACCCCCTAACATTTGTAAGGGGGTCAAAGAAGGACAGAAAAGTACAAAAAAACATTTATTGATTTTAAAAAAAATCACGGGGTACGCGTACGGTAAGCTTACGGTAAGCGTACGGTAAAAAAAATAAAAAGAAATAAATGAAAAGCAGATTTAAGAGTTTAGAAATTAGGGAGCTCTAAAAAGAGCTGTTGTGTTTATGAAGTCATTTTTTTAGTGGTACCTACAAGTAAGTACCGATGCAGAGTCTAAGGTTCAAGAGGAAGACTCTGTTCCCTTCATCATTGAAGTGCACACCATCTCCTCTATAAATGTCTTGCATGTCATAACGCAAGTTGTTGTGGTAAATGGCACCCATACCATAGTCACGGAGGAAAGCAGAAACAGATTTGTTGACGTGCTTTCTTGCTTTGTCAATATGTGGACAGAAATGATTGGACCAGTTCCATTTTTGCCTTTGGCATATGTTGGAAAACACAAAGGCAGTTTTAGGGAAAAGTGTAAACAGTTATGCAAAGGTGTCCTTCATAAGCATTTCCAGACCTACCCCAGTCAAAGTGCCTAGGTCATTGCCACCACAGTGCACTATTATGAGGTCAGGGTGTTGGATTTGAATGAAGGATTTCACCAATGGCATCAATTGGTGCCACTTTAACCCTCTCTGACCAATCCATTTAATGTCTACATTTGGCAAAGCAAGGTCTCTCACCATACCTGTTTTCTCTGCAAACTTTTCACTCCAGAAGACATAGCTGTGCCCTACAATCCACACTGTGAACATCTTCAAAGGAGAACTGGATGCACTCAGGAGGTGTCTTTCAGTAGAATGGCAATATGAAAAGAAAGACAGTTTGGAAATGGAGGCATACATATTTTTTTCAAAACAAAAAGAACTGATTGGCTGTTTCATACCATTCTAGAATAAAAACTAGGCTGTATGTGTAAATTAATAGAAGCATGTTTTGTATTGGTACAAAAAAATGTGTAACCAAAGAACAGTACTATGGATTTGCTGTTAGGTTTGAAAAGTCAAGCACTCTTGCTCTGTGGAATTGAAACATTGTTTGGCGAACTTCTGACCTAACTCAACACAGCAGTGTTCCATGAGCTGTTGCTATGGTAGCAGGCAGAAGTCAAGTTGGGGGAAGGGTACTAGGCAGAAGTCAAGTTGGGGGAAGGGTACTTTTGGAAAAGGGTTGGTTTTCAACCAATAGAAATGTGTGATTACATTTGAAAAAAAGGGGGAAGCACTGAGATTTGAAACTTACAAGTATATGTGTGGAAAAAAAGAGGGAAAGTTTGCCATTATCTGGTTCTGCTGAGAGGAGAGAGGTGAACACAACAGAGATCCTGGCTCTGATAATCTGCTGTTTGAGTGTCACATTTCTTTCACAACTAACTAATTTTAAAGGTGAGTTTACAGTTTGAGAGGGGATGTATGTGGTAACTTAAGAAATGAATAATAGAAATGGGAATTGTTTTTGTTGTAGTTACACATGGTGGTTTCATAATGTGTCAGTCTGTAAAAGTGATTTTCACTTGCCCCGAAAAAAAAAAGAGCAGTAAGTGTGCTTTCAAATTGGCAAAGAAATTTCGTTTTGGGACTAATGTGAACACATGACTCTGTGTGCAGAGAGGAATTATAGGCAGAGATTTATTGCGTCTTGCTCTGGTGATTTCACAGTTGCATTAGATGGAAAGGGGGAGCGAATTTTTGGGGGAAGAAGCAGAGTCTTAGCACACACCCATGTGCTTGCCATGTATAGTCATGCACAGTATTTACAAGCGAGTGGGGTTTTCAGGTTTCAGTCTGTAATGCAAATACATTCAGCATCACTAAGGCTGGTTGCCCTTGCTGGAGTGTAGGCAGTCTCCGAGAATACACATGGTGGTGGTCTGAAAAAACAGTTTGGACATGTGCATTTAAATAAATCAAAAAAAGTGGTTTCATAATGTGTCAGTCTGTAAAAGTGATTTTCACTTGCCCCGAAAAAAAAAAGAGCAGTAAGTGTGCTTTCAAATTGGCAAAGAAATTTCGTTTTGGGACTAATGTGAACACATGACTCTGTGTGCAGAGAGGAATTATAGGCAGAGATTTATTGCGTCTTGCTCTGGTGATTTCACAGTTGCATTAGATGGAAAGGGGGAGCGAATTTTTGGGGGAAGAAGCAGAGTCTTAGCACACACCCATGTGCTTGCCATGTATAGTCATGCACAGTATTTACAAGCGAGTGGGGTTTTCAGGTTTCAGTCTGTAATGCAAATACATTCAGCATCACTAAGGCTGGTTGCCCTTGCTGGAGTGTAGGCAGTCACCGAGAATACACATGGTGGTGGTCTGAAAAAACAGTTTGGACATGTGCATTTAAATAAATCAAAAAAAGTGGTTTCATAATGTGTCAGTCTGTAAAAGTGATTTTCACTTGCCCCGAAAAAAAAAAGAGCAGTAAGTGTGCTTTCAAATTGGCAAAGAAATTTCGTTTTGGGACTAATGTGAAAACATGACTCTGTGTGCAGAGAGGAATTATAGGCAGAGATTTATTGCGTCTTGCTCTGGTGATTTCACAGTTGCATTAGATGGAAAGGGGGAGCGAATTTTGGGGGGAAGAAGCAGAGTCTTAGCACACACCCATGTGCTTGCCATGTATAGTCATGCACAGTATTTACAAGCGAGTGGGGTTTTCAGGTTTCAGTCTGTAATGCAAATACATTCAGCATCACTAAGGCTATTTGCCCTTGCTGGAGTGTAGGCAGTCTCCGAGAATACACATGGTGGTGGTCTGAAAAAACAGTTTGGACATGTGCATTTAAATAAATCAAAAAAAGTGGTTTCATAATGTGTCAGTCTGTAAAAGTGATTTTCAATTGTAAAAAGTGATTTTCACTTGCCCCGAAAAAAAAAAGAGCAGTAAGTGTGCTTTCAAATTGGCAAAGAAATTTCGTTTTGGGACTAATGTGAACACATGACTCTGTGTGCAGAGAGGAATTATAGGCAGAGATTTATTGCGTCTTGCTCTGGTGATTTCACAGTTGCATTAGATGGAAAGGGGGAGCAAATTTTTGGGGGAAGAAGCAGAGTCTTAGCACACACCCATGTGCTTGCCATGTATAGTCATACAAGCGAGTGGGGTTTTCAGGTTTCAGTCTGTAATGCAAATACATTCAGCATCACTAAGGCTGGTTGCCCTTGCTGGAGTGTAGGCAGTCACCGAGAATACACATGGTGGTGGTCTGAAAAAACAGTTTCGACATGTGCATTTAAATAAATCAAAAAAAGTAGTTTCATAATGTGTCAGTCTGTAAAAGTGATTTTCACTTGCCCCGAAAAAAAAAAGAGCAGTAAGTGTGCTTTCAAATTGGCAAAGAAATTTCGTTTTGGGACTAATGTGAAAACATGACTCTGTGTGCAGAGAGGAATTATAGGCAGAGATTTATTGCGTCTTGCTCTGGTGATTTCACAGTTGCATTAGATGGAAAGGGGGAGCGAATTTTTGGGAGAAGAAGCAGAGTCTTAGCACACACCCATGTGCTTGCCATGTATAGTCATGCACAGTATTTACAAGCGAGTGGGGTTTTCAGGTTTCAGTCTGTAATGCAAATACATTCAGCATCACTAAGGCTGGTTGCCCTTGCTGGAGTGTAGGCAGTCACCGAGAATACACATGGTGGTGGTCTGAAAAAACAGTTTGGACATGTGCATTTAAATAAATCAAAAAAAGTGGTTTCATAATGTGTCAGTCTGTAAAAGTGATTTTCACTTGCCCCGAAAAAAAAAAGAGCAGTAAGTGTGCTTTCAAATTGGCAAAGAAATTTCGTTTTGGGACTAATGTGAAAACATGACTCTGTGTGCAGAGAGGAATTATAGGCAGAGATTTATTGCGTCTTGCTCTGGTGATTTCACAGTTGCATTAGATGGAAAGGGGGAGCGAATTTTTGGGGGAAGAAGCAGAGTCTTAGCACACACCCATGTGCTTGCCATGTATAGTCATGCACAGTATTTACAAGCGAGTGGGGTTTTCAGGTTTCAGTCTGTAATGCAAATACATTCAGCATCACTAAGGCTGGTTGCCCTTGCTGGAGTGTAGGCAGTCTCCGAGAATACACATGGTGGTGGTCTGAAAAAACAGTTTGGACATGTGCATTTAAATAAATCCAAAAAAGTGGTTTCATAATGTGTCAGTCTGTAAAAGTGATTTTCACTTGCCCCGAAAAAAAAAAGAGCAGTAAGTGTGCTTTCAAATTGGCAAAGAAATTTTGTTTTGGGACTAATGTGAACACATGACTCTGTGTGCAGAGAGGAATTATAGGCAGAGATTTATTGCGTCTTGCTCTGGTGATTTCACAGTTGCATTAGATGGAAAGGGGGAGCGAATTTTTGGGGGAAGAAGCAGAGTCTTAGCACACACCCATGTGCTTGCCATGTATAGTCATGCACAGTATTTACAAGCGAGTGGGGTTTTCAGGTTTCAGTCTGTAATTCAAATACATTCAGCATCACTAAGGCTGGTTGCCCTTGCTGGAGTGTAGCACTCTGGACATGGGCTTTTTAAAAAATCTGAAAAGTGGTTTCATAATGTGACAGTTTGTAAAAGTGATTTTCACTTGCCCAAAAAAAAGAGCAGTTTGTGTGCATTCAAATTGGCAAAGAAATTTCGTTTTGTGACTATTGTGAAAAGAAATGTAGTAATATATTTAAATACAATAAAGGATTTTTTTTTTAGTTTTTTTCAGGTATTGCTGAAGAACAGTGAACAAAATTTAAGATGCCTACAAAATCCAGAGTTCAAAAAACGCTAAAAAAAAAACTATATTTGAAGACAACTGGAGGACCAAAGTTAGTAGAAGATGCTCATGTTGGGAAAAAGAAAAAATCTTCTGGTAAGCAGAAAAAACAATTTCTTAAAAATATATTCAAAACAAAGAAAAATGTACAAAATGTCTGTCCTGGAAAGAATGTTACAAAACGAAGAGAACAGGAAAAAATTGAGAATTTAGTTAATGCAAATATACCTTCTGCAACTGAAAAGTTTTACATAAACAGAAAAACAGCGTTTAAAGAGATACGTAGAAAAATGTTTCACAGAAGAGTTATGTCCAATTTGATAAAGGATGTGAAGAAATATAAGCAAAAGGCAAAATATTACAAGAGAAAAAAAGAAATTGAAGCCATTGCAGCAAAGGCATTAGAATTAAAAAGGAAACTATTCATATTAATTTTGAATAGGATGCGTACATTAGATAAAATGGTTAATGTACTGAAATCACAAAGCAAAAGCAAAAGAGTAGTGAACAGAACAAACTTTTGTAAAGTGTTTTTAGGAAAGTGGATGCATAGTTCAAGTAGTGAACCTTTTTTTAATGAAGAGAGCTATTTTCAAAGTAATAGTTTGCTGCATGCAGTTGACACCAGAGGTCGTGCTTACGAAGTGAAAAATGGTTGCATAATGGAGAAGGAGATAATGGTTCCAAGAGATGAGGTACAAGTGATGGCAGATGAGGCAATGGGGAGACGTCCTAAAGCCCCAGTGTACACTTGGAATTGTAGTAGTATTTGCACTGTGCGTCAGGAATCTATTGACAGATTTCGAGAGTTTCTAAGAGAATATAGTAAAAAAAGTGTAAAACAGAAGATTAAGGTGCTTCAAAGTCTGGATCCATGCAGAGTGAGAGAGAATACTGGTTTGCAGGGTCATTCTCTGGCTTGTCTATCTAGAAAAGTGTGCAATAGTGTTTTCCTTCATTTTAGGATGCTGGCTGTTCATCATACTGAAATGAGAAAGTTTGTGAGACAGTTGTATTTTGCCAAAAGTCCAGCAATAAAGTTAAATGAATTGAATAGGGCTCTGTTCCGAGGAACGGTATCAGATGTAGAGAAGGTTGTTGATGAAATTCAGTTTTGTTACTTTGGTCCTGAACAAAACAGTGCAGAAAAGGACACAGTAAATGAGGAAGAAGTGGAAGAGAATGTAGAACCTTCTGTAAGTAAGACATTTAATGATCACATAACAAAATTTGCAATAGTCTCTAATGAAAGACCAAATATTACTTGTATTTGTTGCCGCAGAACTCATTATAGAAAACAAACTAGGAATGTTGATCTCTACAGAAAGAGTGAAAATGAAGATAATTATAAGTGGAAGGATTTTGCCACATATATATTTCTTGAAAATTGTTTTGAATTGGGTGAAGATCAGCGTATTTGTAAATACTGTTACAACAAGTTAGAGGAAAATAGAATGCCGACCAGAGCTGTACATAATAATTTAGAATTGGATGCTATTCCTGCTGAACTTTCTGAATTAAATACATATGAGTCTTTACTCATTCAATGTGTTCATCCGTTCCAGACCATAGTACGTATGGAGCCCAAAACTGGTAAATTACCTCCTTCAGATTTACTGAGAGGTTTAAAAGGTAGAGTGGTGTATTTGCCCTTGGATTTGAAAAAAAATATGGAAACTATTGATGCGGATACTTTGGAAACTGAACCATTAATTATTCTGGTTAATGGTGTACCTACAAAGAATAAGAAGATTTGGCAGGAGCTGGTAGATGTGCGGAAAGTACAAAGAGCAAATTTGTATTTGAAAAAAAATAACAAATGGTATGAATCAATTTATATAGAAGAAGAAGAAGAAGACGAAGATTTTCAAGAAGACACAGAAACACCAACTGGACAAATTGAAAAAGTGGACAAGTCAAAGGAAGAAGAAATTTATGAACATTTTAGCATACATCCTCTTCATTCGAAAGAAGTTATGGGAGACAATATTGATCTCTTTCAGATGAAGAAAGCAAAAGGAACTCCTGTGAGTGTATGGGAGGAGAGCTTGGAAGCTCGATGTTTTCCCCAGCTGTTTCCTAAAGGAAAAGGAGGACGATACGATGAACGTCCAGAACAGATTCCAGCTTCAGAGTATCGGACTACAAGACTATATGCTGAAGATCCCAGATTTCGACAAAGTATTCCTTATTTGTTCCATCTTTTATTTGAAAGCGACTTGTCTGCACTGTCTTATGCAGTAAATCACATTTTAAAAAGTGGAGTACATTTACAAAATGTGTCTGCTAAGGATTTTATGGAGAAAGTGCAGCACCGAGATGATCATTTGGAAACACAACTGATCAATCTGATGGCTTGTCAGCGTGGGACAAATGAATATTGGTACCGACGCCATGGTGAACTAAAATGCATGTTACGGAATTTAGGAACACCAACATGGTTCCTTACCCTAAGCTGTGCCGAGTACGCTTGGGATGATTTACTGGATTTTCTACGAGAGGCCAATTCAAACATTAAAAACATCGAATACAAGACAGCAGGAGAACTGTGCTCATTGGATCCGGTTAATGTTTGCAGATATTTCAATCATAGATTTGAGGCTATGATGTCCTTCATCTGCAATAAAAAAAATCCACCCCTTGGAGAAGTAGTGGATTTCTTTTGGAGAAAAGAGTACCAGGCAAGAGGTGCTCCTCATATTCATATGCTGTTGTGGATCAAGGATGCCCCAAAGTTTGGAACAGATACTGATGAAGCAGTGTTATCTTACATTGAAGAATATGCAACATGTGCTATACCAAAAAGCACAGAAGAGAACAAGTTAAAGGAGCAAGTTTTACGTTTCCAAAGTCATCGGTGTGGAAAATACTGTCGACGGAAATACAAGAGCAAAGAAAAATACTACACTAAATGTCGATTTGGATTTCCTAGACCTGTTCTTTCAAATGGAAGAGTAAACAGTTTTATGTCAGCTGTGAGACATACTATCACAAGAAAATCACCTAAGAATACCTACAACCTTAAAAGAAAAGAAGAATCAAAAAATATAAATGACTACAACCCAGTCATTTTATCCATGTGGAACGCTAACATGGATATACAGTATGTAGCTGACAATTCCATTGCTGTTGCACGATATGTAACGTCTTACATTACGAAATCAGAAAAAACAGAATTGAAGGAAATGTGGGAAGAGATTTCTCACGAGAAGACTGTCAGTAAGAAGCTGTACAGTTTCAGTTTGAAGATGTTATCGCATCGAGAAATTGGATCCTACGAATGTTCAGATAGGTTATCTTCTGCAAGTCTCTACTCGAAGTCAAGAAGAATAATTTGGGCAAGTTTAGGCCTTGCAGCAATGAGAAATCGGGTACTAAAATCTGTAGGAGAAATTGAATATTTGGTCGAGAATGACCCAGAAAGTACAGATATATTGAAAACAAACATGTTGGACACATATTATCCCAAGAGAAGTCAACATTTGGAGAACATGTGTCTGTATGAAGTGCTGCAGAACTACATTTATTCAAGGAAAGCCACAGAAGACATTAATAATGGAAAATATAAAGTCGTTGGTGAAGAAGGATGTTTGGTGAAGCAAACAAAAGGAAGTTTGATAAATCACCGGAAGCTGAGTTGCGACACTACTGACAAGAAAGAATTTTACTACTTGGCTCTTTTACAGTTGTTTAAACCATGGCGTACAGAGGATGAACTACTGGGAGAATTTCAAAGCTATGAAGATTCATTTAATGCTTGCAAAGACAGCATACAATGCAATACATTCACAACGTATCTGCAAATGTTAAATGAAGAAATTGAACAGGAAACTACAATTGCAGCAGAAATAGCTAGAGACAGTTCTCAGGACAGCCAAAGTTCAGGAACACACAGTCAAGATCCCCTAGGACAACCAATCGTTGAAAATGAAGCATCAATAGCCATGAATGAAGTGGAAACGGCTATGAATCAAGCTCAAGAAGAATTTATAGACTTAGAAAATTTGGAAAGACAACTGAATCAAGAGCAGCAACAAATTTATGAAGAGATCAAAAACAAAATTGATCACGGATTTCTACATGTAAAAAAAGAGTGCTCATGCACATCATTTCATCCAATCAGGATGTATGTAAGCGGACAAGCTGGCACTGGAAAAAGTTTCCTAATAAAAGTCATCAGAAGCTACCTAAAGCAAAAAATGGATTCTACTTTGTCTTGTGTGGTTACTGCTCCAACTGGGTTAGCAGCATATAACATAAAAGGAATCACCTTACATCGTTTGCTAATGTTACCAGTGGAGCATGAGAACAAAATACAATTCAACAAGCTAACTGGAGAAGCATCCTTGGAAGTTTCACGAGTATTGAAGAAGATGCAAGTTCTCATTATTGATGAGGTGAGCATGGTATCAAACTTAATGCTTGCCTTTGTACATTTAAGAATGCAGCAAATTTTGAAGACAGACTATGACATGTTATTTGGTGGAAAACACGTCATAGTTTTTGGAGATCTTTTGCAACTTACTCCAGTTAAAGGACAACCAGTGTTTAATACTGTGACACATGAAGACACGAAGAAGTCATTGGGAAGCATCGGAAATACAAATATTTGGTCCTTCTTTGAGTACAAGGAACTTACTACTAATATGAGGCAAGCAAACGATGAAGAATATGGAAGTATTCTGAAAGATATCAGGATTGGACTACTGACAGAAGTTGGCAAAAAAGCATTACAGAGTCGGCTGCTACATAATTTATTTCCAAAGGAAGAAATAGTTGCAGAGAAGATATACAAGAACATTGCAGAAAACAAAAGTGTCATCTGCATAATGCCAACTCTACGTGAATGCTCAATATTCAATGAGGAGCTTTTGAAATTGGAAAAGGAAGAGATCAGGAAATTGGAAGCAGTGGACAAAATTGAGGATGGAAGAATTACTGTCACAGTAACAGGCAAACTGAAAAATAAATTGGACTCACTAGAGAAGAACATCTCCAAAACAGCTGGATTGGAAAAAAATCTATATGTTTGCATGAACTGTAGAGTGTTTTTAAGGAGAAATTTGGATGTTGAGAAAGGTTTAGTTAATGGAGCGATGGGAAGAGTTGTGGGTTTTATTAATTACCAGAAAAAAGAAGGAGTTGAATGTTTAAAAATAAAATTTGATCAGATAGATGAAGTTAAAGATATTTGTCGTTGTACAGTTCGTTTTATGCTTGTGAAAGACTTATATGTACGTAGGAAGCAGTTTCCGTTTTCTCTAGCATATGCTGTAACTATTCACAAGTCTCAAGGATTGACTGTAGATTGTGCATTTGTGAACATTGGTTCAACTGTGTTCAAAGAAGGTATGGCATATGTTGCTTTGTCACGAGTCAAAACATTATCAGGTTTATTCATGATAGACTTTGATGAATCAAAAGTTAGTGCTGATACAAACTGTGTAAAGGAGTATAATAGATTAAGAAGAAGTTATGCTCCTCATTTAGGTCAGTATCCTGTGTTGGAGAAACGTGTAGTTTCTCGTAAAAGAAAAAATGAGAATATCTGTAGTGAAGATGTAGAGAAGAGGAAAAAAAAGAGGAGTGATGTAATTGCAAGCAAAAAGAAAAAGGAAAATGAAGAACAGGTTGTAGGATGTCATTTTGAAAATAGCTCTGGTGTCAACTGCTACGCAAATGTAGTGCTGAATGTTGCATTTTATCTGGAAAGTTTGCAAGAGCAGATAATAGTAAATCAGGGAAAAAGATTCTGTTCAGAGCTGAGTCTCCTTTTTCAAAAGCTGAGTAAAGATAAAACTCAAATAGAAAGTGCTACTGACATTAGAAAACTTTTAGATGTATGTTCAGGACGAACACAGTTTTCTCAAAATGAACAGCAAGATGCACATGAATTTTTGATGTATTTTCTTCAGGTAGTGGAAGAAGAAGGAGTTCCCATTGACATTTTTTTTGGTCTCTCTTATAAATGGGAACATAGTTGTGATAATTGTTATAATATATGTGGCTCTATTGTTGATAATGAAAGGTTTATTTATTTGACATTGCCAGAGAGTAAAACAGTCACTTTTGCAAAATTAGTTAAAGATGCTAATCATAGCATGAAATGTGGTGAGTGTAATTCTGACATGTTTTCAACATTAATTTTAAAGGAATACGGACAGTATGTAATTTTAATGATGCAACGATGTAGAGCTGATGGTTCAAAATTGGATACTTTAATAAAGAAGTTTACAGGACAGCAATTATCAATTTCAGGAAAAACTTTTGTAACTGTTGCAATAATTTTCCATGATGGACCTACTGTTACTTCTGGACATTACACAGTTTATCTTAAATGTGAAAAAGGCTGGACACTGTGTAATGATTCCCAATTGATTTTCAAACAACGTTTGCCTTTTGATTTAGCAAATTCCTATCTAATCTTCCTGAAACCTAAATTTTAGAGAGACTTGGCAAGATCTGGACAAAACAATTTTACCATTTTACTGGATTACCATTGCAATTTTGTAAAAAAAATTTTTAAATTATCATTTGGCCTAATGGAAAGATAACCAATTGTAATGTGGACTTTTTTAATTTTCAATGAAATTTTGAAAAACCAATAATTTAGAGATTATCGGTAACTTCTGCACATTTTAAATTTTGGAATGTTATTGGACTGCCATTGGAAATTTTTTCAAAAATGATTTAAAAAATTACTATTTGGCCATGTGGAAAAGTAACCAATTCTATTGTGGACTAAATAAATTATTCAAAAAATTTTCGTGAACCAAAATGTAACAGAGAATCGGTGAGATCTGGACAAATTAAACTTTAGAATTTTATTGGATTACCGTTGGAAATTTATTCCAAAAAAAAATTTAAAATTACTATTTGGCCTAAAGGAAATGAAATCAGATGTTTTTTGGAGTTATTTGAGATATAATATTGTGATTATACTTCTGAAACAAACATGAAACAAACATATCAGACGGTATTTTAAAGAAATAAGTATTGGTATTAGATGATATTTTTTTACAATATTATGCATTTCTATAATGTTAAGTTTAAGTAAAAAAAGAATCAGGGCTTTTTTAATACAATCTTTGTGATTGGTATTTTTTTTTGCCCGCTGTAAAATGATGAATGCAATTGCTTTCACAATTTATAGTGAAATGCAATATATTCTGAAAACAGCAAAAATAAGGCAAAAATATTTTTTGGAAAAAAATGTAAATATGTGTACTGTATTATAAAATGTTTTAAAAATATTAATACTTTTTTCTTTTTTTCCAGATAGATATAGAAAATTTTCGAAAACTACAAACATTTTTAAAACTATTTTTTAAAAAAACAAATGAATAAATATTTTTTCAGTGAGTATGGTAAGTCAATAATAATAATTGTAGTCTCTCAAGGACAATGTAATGTGATAAATGATTTTTAGTGTTTTTTAAAAAAAAAAAAAATGTACGCGCACCGTACGCGTACGGTAAAAAAAAATAAAAAAAAGTTTTTAAAAACATATGTAAAAAAAAGATGAAAGATAAGGTTGGCTCTTAAAAGAACCGTTGTGTTCATGCAGGGACAGAGGAAAGAAAGATTGGGAATATTAGACGGTACGACAAGTGTGCTGATCTATTTTACTGTTCACCAGGGAAACACTGGTCTCCCTATAAGTAATTAGATCATGACAATGGGCGCATCGTACTTCAACCCTCGCAAACCGAGGGTTAATTTCCAGAGGGCCAGCAAAAGGAGATTCTCCCCCCACAGATGAAGGGCTCACCTGACCTGCAGAAGAAGGAGTCAGCCCTGCAGATGATGGTCCAGGCTGAGCTGCTGTGGATGTACTGGCTCGTCTTTCTGAAGAGTTACCTCCAAAAAGATGACCATGTGTCCTTCTGTGTACATCCTGGAGGTGTCTCTTCATGGTGTGATTCCCAAAGGAATACTTCCTGTCAGGATTACCTCTAGAAAGTACACGCTGACACAGCCTGCAAGTAACTAAGGGTGCATTCACCTTTTGCTGGCCTTCAGGAAAAGTAAAATAATCCCAAACATAAGAAGGCTTTTGTTTCCTCGCTCTCTGCCTCAAGACAGTGCTGCTGGTGCTAGCCTCACTCTCAGAAGGGCTCTGCTGTTCTGCCATCGTATCCCAAAGACAAACCAGCTCCTTCTCCCAAGGGATCACAAGCAGAAATGAGGGGAATGGGTGTGGTGTAGGAGAGTTCTAGAACTGAAAGTAGTTTCAACCAATCAAAAGTTGTGTTTCATGATCACATGACCTACCGTACGCTTACGGTACGCTTACGGTACGCTTACGGCAAAAGTGCGCATGCGCGTAAAAAAGACACGCGCTTGCGCGCATGCGCATAACAGTCACTCCCCGACACTTCCGCGTAACGTGCGCGTGTGGCGTAAGCGCGCACGCGTCCCACGCGCAGTACGCGCGGCTACGCAAAGTGCGTAACTATACGCAAGCAGCGTAGAAAGATTACGGACGTTGCGTAAACCGTACGCTTACCGTGAGCTTACGGTACGCGTACTAAAAAAAAATAAAAAAAAAAAAAAAAGAACTGCAAATAAATTGTACATGTTTATTTTAAAAAATATATTAAAAAAAACATATTAAAGAATTTTAAAAATTTAAGCATAGTCTTTATAAAAGGTAAGAAAATTAAATTAAAAATATGTAAGAAAAAATAGAAGAATAAAAAAAAAATTAGCATTTAAAAAACCTTGCAAATTCACTGAAAAAACCATGGGTTTCAAACACGTTATAGTTAGGAATTAGCATTTAAAAAACCTTAGAAATTCACTGAAAAAACCATAGGTTTCACACACGTTATAGTTAGGAATTAGCATTTAAAAAACCTTAGAAATTCAGTGAAAAAACCATAGGTTTCACACATGTTATAGTTAGCTGGACATTTTACTCGTAAAAAACCAATGAAATTCCCCCGTTATAGTTAGTTCAGCTAACTATAACTCGCGCGCCCGCAATGCACTGCTGATGACGTCACATATTACATCACTCATGACATGGTCAGTGACATCACTCATGACATCACTGATGACATCTCAAATGACATCACTGATGACCTCACTGATGACATCATCCTTGTGATAGAGTGGCAGACCTCCTCTTCCCCTAATAAAACCTTTGATACACACATTCAAAAATAGAGACTAAAATTTACAAAACAATGGACATACCAATAACAGTTACAACAACCTCTTCAGTAATTCTAAGATCCACATACACATCCACTCATTCACCAACAGTCCAATACAGTCACTCATACATGTACTCACTTATCATATGTACTCATACACCTATACATCCTGTTACACAATGCCACTCATCCATAGAGCTACTCACACACATAGTCACTCATGCCAATAAAGAATCAAACATACATTTACTTGCATATACAGTTATACACACACCACCACACTTACTTATACGGAAACTTACACATACTTAGTCTTTTAAACAATTACTTATAGAAATACATACTTATTCATACAGGAACTCTTTCAATCTCTCACTCTCACATATACTCACATATATAAACCAATAGTCACATATACTAGTTTTAAACATATGTAGTTACTCACAAAGACACTATTGAGACAGTCATTCACTCACTAACACACCCATACACACACTCATCCACCCATGCAGTCCTGCACACATGCTCTGTTCAACACATACAAACAGTGAGTCACTCATTCATGCACCTATGCACTACGTCATACCCCCCACCGAACCATGCAGACACTCATACTGATACTCAAAAAACCAACTAATAACCTATATAGACACCCATGTAGCTACTCTCCAACCCATGCAGCCACTTATACACAAAGTGAGAGACTGATACAGATATTTATATATTTAAACATTACTCACTAAGCCATGTATTCACTATGATACACTTAATCAGTCAGTTACACAATCAATTTTTCAAAAAGAAATCATCCATTTAGACAGTAATATACCCATTTATTCTTCCATCGACCTTGAGATATACATATATAAAACATATTTAATTTTCAGAAAAACACACATTCACTGGATGATGTCATCAGTGATGTCATCAGTGATGTCATTTGAGATGTCATCAGTGATGTCATGAGTGATGTCACTGACCATGTCATGAGTGATGTA
Organism: Triturus cristatus; assembly: GCF_964204655.1. Lineage (NCBI taxonomy): Eukaryota > Metazoa > Chordata > Amphibia > Caudata > Salamandridae > Triturus > Triturus cristatus. The sequence continues at coordinate 947,526,150 of NC_140582.1, forward strand.
ATATGTGACGTCATCAGCAGTGCATTGCGGGCGCGCGAGTTATAGTTAGCTGAACTAACTATAACGGGGGAATTTCATTGGTTTTTTACGAGTAAAATGTCCAGCTAACTATAACATGTGTGAAACCTATGGTTTTTTCACTGAATTTCTAAGGTTTTTTAAATGCTAATTCCTAACTATAACGTGTGTGAAACCTATGGTTTTTTCAGTGAATCTATATATATTTAGATATAGATATATATATCCCCAACATGAAGGTTCCCCCAATGATAGTGCCCACACATGTGTAGATTTCTGTGAAATTTAATGTAGTCTGCTGTTTGCATTTTAACCTGTTTCTGCTGCAAAGTTCAACGCAGACGCGTTTCGGGCTCCTGCTCTTAGTCACAGGCTTGACTATGCAGCAACGCACACACTGTCGTACGCCGCTTTTTCAACCACGTACCTGCCGCAGTGGGCGTGGCCGCTCTCCCGACCTCATGGTACTTGTAGTGCGTAATATCAATTACTCCAGTGAGTTTGCGTGCGTGCTGCTAATAAAGTTATTGAAACCCCAGTGGGCTGCTGAGTTACCTCCTCTCTGCTCAGCCGTCGTAAGTAGACTGCATTACAGCACCTGTCCTCTCACGCAAGTGTTCACCTGATGGTGTCACCGGGGTCCGTCCTCGACAGTGGGGCTCCCATTGCGGCTAGGCTCGTCGCTCAATATCCAACATGAAGGTTGCACCAATGATGGTGCCCACACAGGTGTAGATTTCGGTGAAATTCAATGTAGTCTGCAGCAGCAGCAGAAACAGGTTAAAATGCAAGAAGATCATCCAGTCTAATTGGAAATGATCTCAGTTCATTCTCCGTGTCCTGTTTTCGTAAAAAAAAATATATATATTTTCCCAGTACCACCTGGCTCACACCACAAAGGGGCTTTTTTAAATGCTCCACATGCCGGGCCTGCATGTTTGGTGAAAATAAAATCCACTATAAAGTACCTTTAAGTCCCAAAGAAAGACCTACAATGGGGCACTTTGCATGCCGCACAGAATATGCTGTATGTGCTCACATGTACATGCGGCCTCAACTACATATGGAGCACTAAATTGCGGGTGCACTTATGTATTTTACAGCACCTACGTGCTATAGTAAACAATGATTCCAACTACCCGGTAGCACGCCATTTAAAAAATATACATGATAATAATCTCAACTGTCTAAAATATTTCGTGATGGATGCTGTCCCGGCATTACGCTGTGGAGGCAACGGAGAACGAAAGTTGAGGCAGTTGGACACGTACGATCATTGAATTTGACAGTAAGGCACCTTTGGGACTAAACACTACCGAAGACCTTCATTATTTCTTATAAAGAGTCTCCCTAAGAAATTACTTTAATAGTGGCAAAGCAAGACGTACTCAATCTAGGAAGTATACTACACAAGTGACATCTACGGGTTACTGTGTATATAAATATGAATTTTAGCCTTGCATATGTTTTATAACATCGAATGTATCACAGGTTTTTATATAATGAAGAAACCCCCCCCCCTAAAGATTTTTTTAGATGTGATGTTATTAATTATCAGTACAGCTTTTGCAGTACTGTACTAATGGATCAGGCACTTTGAACATTATTATAGCACGGTTTGCACATAGCATATCTTTGCACATGTATAACAGTACTGTAATGCTAAATTTGCACTAGGTAGGTAAATTAGGTGGTTTTAACAATGTCTTAGTGGATCATAAACATTTTTTATTGTGTTCCAAGACCGAGTAAATACAGTATATTATTAGCAACCGATTTTAGATGAACTTTTCATTAATGGTTTAAAACTAGAGTTGCACAGGCGTTAAAGAAATGTAAATCTTTGAATACTGCAGCAACATTTTGTGATGCGTCATTTGTGAGGTTGTCAAATGAATGCATTTAGGCACAGCAGGGGGTCAAATGAAATAATGACTCCAGATAAGGGACGACAAACCGTTACAAATCATGAATCTAATACGCGCTGCATATAAGAGCTATAAGCTGTTGCTAAGGTAACTCTAACATATCAATGGCAACTGTTCTGACAGAATTTAAATTTCAAAATGGTATGTGTTTTTAATGTATTTATTATGATTATATTATTTATTTACACCTTGCATTTATTGTCTAATAGCCGGACGGCATTAGAAATGTGTATTGAGGAGAAATAATATTAATGTCGTGGACCCATGTTTGTTATCCACATAATAAGACTGAGAGTCTTTTCTTCATGTCTGTTGTAAGTCACGTGACACAGAGAGGTGGTACAAAAACAATCAAAGTAACACTGTTTTTTGAATGTGAGCAAGGCCGGTTTTACCGGTCAAAATGCGTAATGACTTTGTAAGTGAGCAAAATTACCCACGCCAAATACAAGTGGAGTTTGCGCCTTCTTCATCACTGCTGGGAGGTTGGGGAAGGAAATCCTTTTTGAATATATATATATATATATATATATATATATATATATATATATATATATATATATATATATTCACTGAAAAAAAACCATAGGTTTCAGGGGCGTTATAGTTAGCTGGACTTTTCACTCGTACAAAACCATTGAAATTCCCCTGTTATAGTTAGTTCAGCTAACTATAACTCGCGCGCCCGCAATGCACTGCTGATGACGTCACATATTACATCACTCATGACATGGTCAGTGACATCTCAAATGACATCACTGATGACATCACTGATGACATCACTGATGACATCACTGATGACATCACTGACATCATCCAGTGAATGTGTGTTTTTCTGAAAATTACATATGTTTTATATATGTATATATATCTCAAGGTCGATGGAAAAATAAATGGGTATATAAGTGTCTAAATGGATGATTTGTTTTTGAAAAATTGATTGTATAACTGACTGATTAAGTGTATCTTAGTGAATACATGGCTTAGTGAGTAATGTTTAAATGTGTAAATATCTGTATCAGTCTCTCACTTTGTTTATACGTGGTTGCATGGGTTGGTGAGTAGCTACATGAGTGTCTATATAGGTTATTAGTTGGTATTTTGAGTATCAGTATGAGTGTCTGAGTGTCTGTATGGTTCGGTGGGGGGTATTACGTAGTGCATAGGTGCATGAATGAGTGACTCACTGTTTGTATGTGTTGAAGACAGCATGTGTGCAGGACTGTATGGGTGGATGAGTGTGTGCATGGGTGTGTTAGTGAGTGATAGACTGTCTCAATAGTGTCTTTATGAGTAACTACATATGTTTTAAACTAGTATATGTGACTATTGGTGTATATAACTGAGTATATGTGGGAGTGAGAGATTGAAAGAGTTCCTGTATGAATAAGTATGTGTTTCTATAAGTGATTGTTTAAAAGACTAAGTATGTGTAAGTTTCTGTAGAAGTAAGTGTGGTGGTGTGTGTATAACTGTATATGCAAGTAAATGGATGCTTGATTCTTTATTAGCATGAGTGACTATAGTGTGAGTAACTCTATGGATGAGTGGTGTTGTGTAACAGGATGTATAGGTGTGTGAGTACATATGATGAGTGAGTACATGTATGAGTGACTGTATAGGACTGTTGGTGAATGAGTGGATGTGTATGTGGATCTTAGAATTACTGAATAGGTTGTTGTAACTGGTATTGGTATGTCCATTGTTTTGAACATTATAGTTTCTATTTTTGAATGTGTGTATCAAAGGTTATATTAGGGGAAGAGGAGGTCTGCCACTCTATCACAAGGATGATGTCATCAGTGATGTCATTAGTGATGTCTTCAGTGATGTCATGAGTGATGTCACTGACCATGTCATGAGTGATGTAATATGTGACGTCATCAGCAGTGCATTGCGGGCGCGCGAGTTATAGTTAGCTGAACTAACTATAACGGGGGAATTTCAATGGTTTTGTACGAGTGAAAAGTCCAGCTAACTATAACGCCCCTGAAACCTATGGTTTTTTCAGTGAATTTCTAAGGTTTTTTTAAATGCTAATTCCGAACTATAACGTGCCTGAAACCTATGGTTTTTTCAGTGAATATATATATATATATATATATATATATATATTACCTACTGGCGGTCGCCAGTAGGTAGATATAGTTAGGACCTATTTTCCATAGGAAATCCGCAACATTCTATTTGGAATAACGTTGGAGTCAATTGACGAATCTTCGCGAAATGTTCCAAACTTTTGGCCAGCTCCGGTCCGCTCCTATCCTGAAAATTTCACGGTGATTCATCAAGCGGGGGTCGAGAAAAAAGGGGGGTCCCAAAACGCGTTTTCCCCATGCATTTTCCCATAGGACCTGTTGACGCAGCTACAGCCCGAACTGCTGAACGGAATTACACCAAATTTGGCAAAGAGGTAGTCCTCAATTCAGACTCGTGCCTTTTGCTTAAATGGTGTAAATCCGTTCAGTAGTTCCTGAGAAAATCAAAATTAAAATCATAGATATATCTATGGCCACGGAGGATCTGCGCACCCTCCCCGCACCCAGCATGCACCCTGCTGTGCACGAGCTGTATTCTAATTGGCTGTCAACACTCCATATCAGGAAGTGTTGGCAGCCATCTTGTGCCTCGGTACTACCGAGGCACAAGAAACCTAAAAAACAAACGCGAAAAACGCAAAAAGAGGGCAGGGTAGAAACACCCTGACCCCTAGGCCTGCTCAGGGGGTCCCAAAAAAGAATTTAAAAAAAAAAAAAATCGGCAAGATTCGCGCACCCAGCGCGAATTTCGGCTGAAAAAAAAAAAATTCAGCCCGCGCTGAATATTCTAATTTGCCCCCGGAGGCCAAATCCTGGGGGCATAATTAAAAAAATAAAGTGTGGGGGAGTCCCAATCCCCCCCACACTGCCCCGGGGACCGCCACCCCCCGTGGCTCAAAGATTGTAGATGCAGGGGGGCTCAAGGCCCCCCTGCAGCCCCAGGGACAGCCACTCCCGGGGGCTTCGTTAACATAGGTGGGGGGGTCACAGCCCCCCCAACCCCGGGGGCTGCCACCCCCCGGGGCAAATTGTACATGTTGGAGGGGGGCCATGCGGCCCCCCTCCTGGAGCCTTGTATTGGCCCTGGGGACCGCCACCCCCCAGGGCCGGCTCCTGCAGTGTCCCGGGGAGCCTCACTGCTCCCGCCCTGCCATTGCAAACTGCTTTGCTTCATTGAAGCGAGAGCAGGGAAACCTGCTCTCGCTTCAATGAAGCAAAGCGGATTGCTTTTCCACATGGGGAGCAGCATGTTAGCTTCTCCCCATGTGGAAAAACAATGCCGGCTCCCGCAGGCGGCGGGGAGCCGGCTGGGACCTTGGGGGGTTGGGGACCCCCCCACGGTCTCCAACGAGAGGCCAGGCCCCGGGGGATGGGGTCCCAGGAGGGGGGCCACACGGCCCCCCTCCCCCATTAAATAAAAAAAATGAATAAAAAAAACAATGGCCAGCCCCGGGGGGTGGGGTCCCTGGGACCTTAAAGTGGCCAGAGGAGGGGGGCTACGCAGCCCCCCTCCATAATTTTTTTTTTTAATAGGGCCCATGCCCCGGGGGATGGGGTCTCCGGGGCAAATTATGGCGTGTTTGCAGAGGGGAACTAATTCCCCTTGAATACTGGGGGTCCCTGGGGGCCAACTAGCCCACCCGGAACCTCCTGTAGGCGCCAGGGGGCTGCGTTGCAGAGAGGTGTAACGCAGCTCCGTGGCGCTTACAGGAGGTACCTGGTGGCCTAGTTGGCCGCTAGGGAACCTCAGGATTCAAGGGGACTTAATCCACAACTTAAAACGCACCACGGGGCGCATTTTCACAGTGGTGAAGGTAGAGGGCGGGGCCTGAGGTGATAGTGTGCGAACACGCCCTGTGGCGTGTTTTAAGTTGGGGAATTAATTCCTCTTCAATCCAGAGGTCCCCTAGGGGCCGACTAGCCCACCAGGTACCTCCAGGAAGTGCCACGGAGCTGCGTTGCAGAGTGTTGTAAAAAGGGGCGTGGCCTCTGAACACCTCTCTGCAACGCAGCTCCCTGATGCATACTGGAGGTACCTGGTGGGCTAGTTGGTCCCCAGGGGACCGCAGGATTGAAGAGAAATTAATTCCCCAACTTAAAAACGCGCAACAGGGTGTGTTTGCACATGTCACCTCAGGCCCCGCCCCCTTCCTTTACCATTGTACAAATATTCCTCTAAAATCAGCCGAACTACGAATTCCGATTTACTCACCTGTTATCAGGAGAGAACCCAGGGCTGCATCTTTTAGACCAGCACTGACCCTGAAAAGTAATTCTAAGCGTACTTACCAGTAACTTGTATTTCTTTCCATAGGAATCCATTGTGTGGTTTTCAGCAGAAAAGTTTCCAAGTGTGCATTTTTGAAACGTACAAATATTCCTCTAAAATCAGCCGAACTACGAATTACGATTTACTCACCTGTTATCAGGAGAGAACCCAGTGCTGCATCTTTTAGACCAGCACTGACCCTGAAAAGTAATTCTAAGCATACTTACCAGTAACTTGTATATCCTTCCTAGGAATCCATTGTGTGGTTTTCACCAGAAAAGTTTCGAAGTGTCCATTTTTGAAACGTACAAATATTCCTCTAAAATCAGCCGAACTACGAATTCCAATTTACTCACCTGTTATCAGGAGAGAACCCAGGGCTGCATCTTTTAGCCCAGCACTGACCCTGAAAAGTAATTTTAAGCGTACTTAACAGTAACGTGTGTTTCCTTCCATTGTGTGCTTTTAAGTAGAAAAGTTTCTGTGTCTATTTTCACAAACTAAAAATATTCCTAAAAAATTGTCTGTATGATTTAAACACATTCTTTCAACTGTTTACAGGAGATTCACCTGTGCTGGATCCAGGATCCACCACTGAGTAAGAAAAAGTAACGATAACACTACTTACCTGCTAAGTGAATTTTCTGCCATAAGATAACATTGGTGATTCTATGTGAAATTTTTTCTAAGTGTCATCTTTTAAAATACAATAATAATCTTTAAAAATCACTACTGTAACCAAAACGCTTTTACTCAACTGTTTACAGGAGATGTCCAAGGACTGAATCTAGAATCCAGTCCTGTGGATAGAAAAGTAATCCATAAAGTAACTAATTGCATTTGACTACAAATTCACATTCAACTCAATGTTGCTTTGTGTTTGAAATTGTGTTGCCCATTGCAACAACTGTAACTACTGTACTTAAAAGTCTATTGCCTATTTGCAAAGTATTTAAACTAAAGTAATTAATTCTGGGGAAGTATATTTTGTATTGTAATGTAGAATGTAATTAAAAAAATAAAATATCTAAAAATAAACAGTTTAAACAATGTAGTAAATCAGTATCAAAAAAATCCGTATAACCATTAATACATTAAAAATTGTCATTTACAAAACGTTTGAAATTCACTGAAAAAACCATAGGTTTCAGGCCTGAAATAGTTAGGAATTAGCATTTAAAAAACCTTTGAAATTCACTGAAAAAACCATAGGTTTCAGGCCTGATATAGTTAGGAATTAGCATTTAAAATACCTTTGAAATTCACTGAAAAAACCATAGGTTTCAGGCCTGATATAGTTAGGAATTAGCATTTAAAAAACCTTAGAAATTCACTGAAAAAACAATAGGTTTTAGGGGTGTTATAGTTAGTTGGACATTTCACTCGAACAAAACCATTGAAATTCCTCCGATATAGTTAGTTGTACTAACTACATCTCGCGCGCCTGCAATCCACTGCTGATGATGTCACATATTACATCATTCATGACATGGTCAGTGACATCACTGATGACATCTCAAATGACATCACTGATGCCATCATCCACGTGACAATCAGATACACCTCATCATACACTAGTATAACCTTTCATCACTCACTGTAAAATAGAGAGTGCCAGATTTAAAACCATTGACACACCAATACATGTTTCTAAACACCCACTCAGTGATTCCTAGATCTATACACACATCTAATCACTTACCTATAGATTCACTCATATACGCTGTCAATGATCAATAGAACACTATCAAATATACTTATACACCTATATCGACATTACACACCAGCACACATCCTAATCACTTATGAAGTCATCCTACTCACTTATGCAAACAATGGATCATACTTACTTTTACTTAGCTATACACTTATAAAAACACCACTTCATCTTTTCCTATAGATAATAGCTCATACTTAGTGTGTTTTGTAAAATCACTATTACAACTATACAGTTATCCATACAGTCACTCATACACTCACTGAGTCTTATGTATACTTATTTATATACAACAACTGACACATACACTGGCTTTTATTTTTCTAGTTTGTTGGACATGTACCATTGAGACATATATTTGCTCATCGCCACACCCATAAAGATATTCACTCACCCAAACAACTGTTATAACATGTAGTTTTAACTTCATATACCTACTGAATCAACTATTCACACATCTTTGGGCAGTCACACACCCCCCACCGAACCACACACACATTCACTCTCCCATACAAATACTCAGTTAACTAATCAATAAATAATATAGACTTTCACGTAGCTAGTAACCAACTAGTGCAGCAGTTTACACAACAACTGACAAAGTGATACAGATATTCACACAGTTTAGTCACTATCCAATATATTTAGTGAGACAATATAAATTAGTCAAGTAAACAGTCAATCACACTGCTACTAAATCCTCCATCCAGATTTTTATATTTATATATCCACTCATTCCTCAATGCAAATTGCTATATATATAATACATATTTAAATAACGAACCAAACCACATTCTCTGGATGATGTCATCAGTGATGTCATTTGAGATGTCATCAGTGATGTCACTGACCATGTCATGAATGATGTAATATGTGACATCATCAGCAGTGGATTGCGGGCGCGCAAGATGTAGTTAGTACAACTAACTATATCGGAGGAATTTCAATGGTTTTGTTCGAGTGAAATGTCCAGCTAACTATAACACCCCCAAAATCTATTGTTTTTTCAGTGAATTTCTAAGGTTTTTTAAATGCTAATTCCTAACTATATAAAGCCTGAAACCTATGGTTATTTCAGTGAATTTCAAAGGTTTTTTAAATGCTAATTCCTAACTATATCAGGCCTGAAACCTATGGTTTTTTCAGTGAATATATATATATATACACAAAGTACTAAATAGTAAGAATACAAATGTGAGCGAAGGTGAGTATTTTTAAAAATATTGTTTAGAATAATCATTAAATTGCAATAAAATATATTTCTTTTATTTCTGGAACAGATAATTTTGATCAGTTGATGTATTTTACTAGTTTTAGGTTGATACTTTTTTAAATGTATTTATTTATATTATACATTTATATCTCTTTAATATCATTTCAAGAAATAACCGTTAATAATTTTTTCTATACTGTGCCAGAGGGAGAGCGCAATCTTGATGGTGGAGATTGTCACCAACAGATGAAAAGTTACTAGTTCTAAATTAACACTTGGAAATTCAGTTGTAAGAGGCTCAACCCCCTGGTTTGATGAGATGGAGATTTGTAAGGTTACTCCTAGATGTAAATCTACATCCATGGAGAATAACAAAAAGTGTAGAATTACACTTAGGTGTAGGAGTACATATAAATGTGAATACATCTACACATATGTATTTACCTTTGTGAACAGTGCCCTATATGTTGCCAGCGGGCAGAACTGAAAGGAAGTGTCAGTATTCTCAATTCAATAACGCCATACATATCTCTAAATACTTTTGGCCTTAATGGTGAAAACATTATTTGTGATCTTAGCAAATAGTAACCATCAAAGGTATTAGGTTATAATAGAGCATAGTAGTCATGTATGCATTAAGCATTTCATGCTCGGTTTAAATACACTGCCCTTTATGGTTTTACAAAGAGGCTATAGCTTTATAAAGTTGATTACTACTAGGTGGGGGTATTCACCTTTAGCTAGTAATAAAACCACAATCACTAACAGGTCCAGCCACGTCTCAATAAATTAATCCTTGTTCAACACTTTGAAGCTTAGCAAACGAGCAGTCAGGCTTAACTTAGGAGACGGTTATGTGTAAAGCCTTTAATTCACCAAACAGTATATAGGTAAAGGACACAACACAATACAAATTCAACACCAATTTATGAAAATAGAAAATATTTTTATATTTAAACCAACACCAAAACAACAAACATCCAATTTAGGGAATCAGAGAGATGCATTTTTAAAGATTAAATAAAAAATTGTGAATTCTAGCGCCAAAAATCTTAAAGCGCCTCTCGCGGCTATTTGGTTGTGCTGGACCGAGACAAAGTCAAAGTTTTAGTCCGACCATGAAAGAGCATGGGTCGGATACGCAGAGGACTATGTCTTTATCAAAAGTTTACTTTCGGATGTAGTCTTTTTTTTGGAGCTTTTCTCTCGTCAACTGGCTCGGTGGCGGATCCTTACGTCTCTTGGATCTGAAGTTTGAGTTAATGATGGCAGCCTGCTGTAGTTCGGTAGAAAGATAGGAATCAAATCTTTGGCGTTGATGGCGAGGAGGGTCTTGAAGCGGTCATTGATGGCTTTCCTCTCGACGTCAAGTTGGTTCTCCCTGGAGCTTTTCAGTGGAACGAACTAGCAAGGTGGATTTGATCGGCAAGTGAACATCGCTAACATAACTCTGGACGTTGAGCTGATCTCCTCCTGGAGCTTTTCAGAAAAACTTTGCATACATTTTAAAACATTTAAATCTTTTAGTTTCTTGGTTCCTTTAAGAAAAACAAGTGTTGAATTGAGCCATCCAAGGGTTCAGATACTCTGGCTTGCCTCTTGGTGGCTTGGACCCAATTTTCCACAATGCACTTGCACAGTCCAGGGAAAATCCAGTTGCAACTAGTTAGCTGGGGTGATCCTCTCCTTGGCCTTACATGTGACCTATTCCTGCTCCGTTGTGCCTGTTGCTGATCAGGGAGTACAATCCATTTCCTGTTAGTCCACCACAGTCCTTTCTTTGTGGAGCCTTGTGAAGCCTTGTGAGTGCAGCAGGTGCTGTCCCTCTAAGTGCAAGCCGTCTGTGGTGCAGTCGAAGGGTTCAACAGGGCATTCCTTCTTCTGATGATGTTCCATTCAGTGTTCTGAGAAGCTCCTGCAGCTCTACCATATTTATCCTCCTTTCTGGGTTGGCAAGAGGGGGGACACCCCAACCAATAGTGGTTAAGTTACATCACACTGCTGTGACCACTGCATATTTTTGACACAGAATGCAGTGATCTCCAAAAATCGAAATGGAGAAAATCTCTCCTTGTTATGTGTGTCTGTGTTACCCAACACAGAGGTGTGGCTAACATCTGCCTATACTCCCCTTCCAGCTTCTCTCCTAATCTAATTAGGGGGCTCCCATCTGGCTTGGGATTAGGAAGTGGGGGCCAACCTGGCTCCTATGACATCTGTTCTCTTGCCTTTGAACGTCAGCTTCTCTCCCCAGCCCCCTTCCTCTCCCTGGCTTCTCCAGGAAACAAATCTCCTCCCACCAAATGGCTTAGCTGTTTCAGCCCCAGGCCTATTCTCACCTACTCAGGGAGCAGCTTGGCTCAGGCTGTCAAAGGCTGCCCAATCAAAAGAGGAGGCTGCTACAGGGCTGCTTTAGGTAGCTTCAGGATAGAAACTTCTAAACCTACTTTCCTGTAATAGTTACATTAAATCTAACCATGGCAAGTTGTTGGATTTAATTTGATAATTAATTTGATACATTCAATGATATTGCTAGCTAGCTCCAAAGCAAAGATAGACTTTATTAAGTTTTATAAAGCTTTCACCATGTTAGTCTATAGGTGTAGCAGCACTACAATAGGGAAAACGATTTTGGCTGTTTCTCCTGACCAGGTCATCTAAAACATCTTTTAGATTGTGCCTGCTTTTTATAAATATGCATCCTTCACTAGAGTCATATAGGGTAGACCCTAGGGGTGACCTATAAGTAATATAAAGCTAGTTTGGGCTTTAGAAGTGCTTTTAATTCCAAAGCCGTATTTGGACAGTTTTATTTTCAAATTAGCCTGCAAGGCAGGCTTGGCTTTAAAATGACACCAGACACCCCAGCAGTGCACACTTAAGTGCATGAAGTTCTCCATACCGACGGAAGGCGGTTCAGCGGCAGGACTAAACACTGCTCGCACTCGTTCACTGCGATTCACTCCAGCTTCCATTACCAAGGCGTATGTATAAGGACCTTCGCCCGGCCACCATTCCAATCGATCCTGACGGTTAATCAATACCCAGAACTCCACTGGATGGGTGTTTTGCATCTCATTGTGCCAACTCAGGCCTTTCCATACTTACTCCTAGGTTGCCATCCCATACTCTAGTCCTGATGAAGACCCGCATGACGATTTAAGATCGCATACATAGGGTTGAAACGCCGACAGCATCTAGGCTCAGTTCAAGACCTCACTTGCAAAAAAACTTGAATTATTTCTAGCAGCAGTGTCATTGTTGTTTGTCATACTGGCCTTTTTATTGTGTACATATCTTTCCAATCACTTTGTATATACTACGCACTGATCTTGTCACTTATTTCACTATGTCACTTATTCACAATTCACTTCAAACTTTCACAGTTTTGGCAGCCTTGTTTGCTATAAAGAGTTATATGGGTGAGAATATAAATGATGCAATTTTTATAAAAATACCTTGCCACCCAACAAACTTGATTTCACTGTGGTTTGTGTACCTTTGCTGTTTCTTGTGTTCCATTCAAATAATTTTCTTTAGATCGTTTCTCTGTGGATTGATATAACCTGTTTTCGTATAAATTTAATTGTAATGCAAAGCAATTTTGTGGTCATACCCGACAGAACCATTGTACTTTTTATAATGCTTTTTTTATAAATATGCATCCTTCTCTAGGGTCATATAGGGTAGACCTTAGGGGTGACCTATAAGTAATATAAAGCTAGTTTGGGCTTTAGAAGTGCTTTTAATTCCAAAGACATATTTAGACAGTTTTATTTTCAAATCAGCCTGCAAGGTAGGCCTGGCTTTAAAATGACACCAGACACCACAGCAGTGCACACTTAAGTGCATGTAGTCCACTGGGTGTCTAAACCAGCATGCCCTACCATATACTAGGGACATACAGGTAGGTTGTCATTGCCAATTAGAATTATACCAATTACCATATGCCTTTAAAGGAGAGAGCACTGGCTCTGGGACTGGTTATTACAGCCCAAGGCACTTTCATAGTCAGTAACCACCAGCTTCAATCAAATAATGGAGGTCATCCGGCGAAAAGGATTACTTTCCTACATGTACTAACTGACGTATTTGCACAACTCAGCGCTCTGATAAAGTCTGCATTAATTAGATACATAGCAAAGAGGCTGAGTGCACTCATCAATGAATATTAAGGATGGCGCTGTGGGACATGCACCTTACAGCACAGAGCTGTGAAAACATAAAGGATTGTCAAAGTCCTTGCTGTAGGCTTTTCCATTGCTGTTACCGAAACGTACAAAAGCATACTTCATGACTAATACGCACTCAGATATTGCAAACATGTAATGGGTTCTATTAAAGAAAACCCATTCCAATATGGCTGCTGATAGCAAGCATTTGTCAAAATGCAAGCCCTGCGTTTAAAGAAAACCCATTCCAATATGGCTGCTGATAGCAAGCATTTGTCAAAATGCAAGCCCTGCGTTTGTCATGATGCATGCACATGCTTGTGTCATGACACATGGCAGACATTTCCTTATTTTAGTTAAAAGTTCTATCATGATGGGTGCGTGTGCCAGAACAGTAAATTGAACCTAAAAAAATGAGTGTGCACCAGTGCAACAAATGGAAGCTAGCAGCACAGGAGCACTTTGCAGTGTAAAAACAAAACATAACAGTAGCAAAATATGTAAAATTAGAGCGGGACCAAGAGCTTTGGGAAGTTAGGGAGAAGGAAGGTAGCAAAAACATACTACAGTGGGGGAGGCATAGAGACAAGCTGGGAAGTAAGGGAGACAGCAGGGAAACACTTTTCATGTAGAGTACTAAATGGTAAACAGAAAAGAGCCATTTAGAACACTATGAGACAGAAGTTCTCTATGGTGTAACATATACAGGAATAAGAGCAGACACTTGAGATAGACAAAAAAGCCATTCAGCCATGAGCAAGGAGCTAACCTAAAGCCAACGGTAAGTTACTTTTGTGTATGGAAACAATAGATTTGCATGTAGCCGAAACTTAAAAACAAAGACCTGCAAGAGACTGCAAACTTTTGCTTTCACCACCTGCATCGTAATATGTCAAGGAATGTAGAATAGAAATTGGATGAGAAGTTTTTCTCTACAAAACCATTAAAGAAATGAATACTTGGCGAAGTCCCTTGTACTACATTTTTATGAAACACAATTCACTATGGAAAAAAAGCTGAAATGAGGGCAGCATTTGCTCACCTTTAAGTATTGGGGTCCATATTTACAAATTAATCATGCAAGTAGCTCAGCAAGTAAAGTTGCTGTTCTACACTGCTCAAATGGGAAAGAGCAGAATAGTTCTATATCTACGAAGATGTGGCGCTGCTCTGCTCTCTACCTGTGCTGGTGTACTTTAAACTGCCATGCAGCAACGCAGACTTCCACAGTGCACGGATGTCTGTGTTGTGGTTTAGCATAGTTTTTGTTCAGTAAAGAGTCCCTTCCTGCCTCATCGATGAGCAGGATTTTGGTACAAATCCCTGTCGACAGTTCTTTGTAGCTAGTGCTTTGCATCAAAATCCAAGTGGAGAACCACCCGTAAAATGCCCCTTGATGCAAAGTAAAGAAAAGTGGCACATTGCGCAGCTCTGCTTTACAACTCTATGCAAATCTTGATTTGCATTGTATTGTAAATACCAGCACAACACTTTGCATGGAGTTTTCATTGAAAAAGATGCGCAAACCCGATGCAAAGTATTTGTAAATCCGGGCCCCGGTGTCTAGTTTTCAAACCAACTTCCATAGTTCCAAGTTTTCCTTGTTAACTTATTTCGAGTGGTTGGGAAAGTGAGCTTTATTTTTAGAAGTTTGGTATATCGCTTCGAAGCATGGTACATCATTGCAGGGATGAGTCACTAGTTGGATGGTCTTCATAAATACAAAGTAAACTTCATGTGCTCATCTCTAAATATATTGTATTTCTCATTTAGTACCTATCAATCAATCAGGATTTGCAGAGCGCGGCACCTTCACCTGTGAGGGTCTCGAGGTGCTGTCGAATAGTTCTCCCTGTTCTTCTATTGGTCTAACATCCGTGTCTTAAATTCCTTCCTGAATTGCTGGAGTGATGGTGAGGCTCTGAGGTGCAGGTGGAGGTCATTCTAGATCTTAGCTGCCAGATGGGATAAGGGTTTCGGAACTGAGTTTCCTGGCGTGCTGGCGAAAGTTCCCGAGCTGGTTGAAGTACACAGGCCCATTGTTTGTATTGTATTGCCTTGTATGCGTGGATAAATAGCTTGTACTGGCATCTCTTCATGACTGATAGCCAGTGGAGTTTCCTGAGATGGGGGGATATGTCCATCTGTCTGAGGAGGTTGAAGATGAGCCTGGCCGCTGCGCTCTGGATTGTCTGGAGTTTCTGCATGAATTGGGCTGTTATTCCTAGGTAGAGGGAGTTGCCATAGTCGAGTCTGCTGGTGATGAGAGCCTCTGTGACAATTCACCTGGTGTTGGTCAGGAGATATCTGAAAACCTTCCTAAGCAAACGGAGAATGAGGAAGTAGGCCATGGAGACGGGGCTGACTTTCTTCTTCATGGATAGCTGCCTGTCGAGGATGATGCCGAGGTTGCAGGCGTGTTCGGTGGGTATCAGGGTTGGGCACAGCTCCGGGGGGCCACCTTTTGTTGTTCCAGTGTGTGTCCTTGCCTTTTCCGAAGATAAATACTTCTGTCTTGTCAATGTTGAGTTTGAGACAGTTGTTGTTCATCCAGTCAGCAACATCTTTCATGCATCTTTTGAACTTGTCTTTGGTGGATCTTGGATTGTTAGAGAGAGGATGAGTTGGACATCGTCGGCGTAGGATATGATGTTAAGTTTGTGGCTTTTGATGTGTTGGCCAGGGGGGTCATGTATGTGTTGAAGAGGGTTGGGCTGAGGAATGATCCTTGAGGTACCCCGCAGGTGATGTTCTTAGGGAGTTAGGAATCAGGAGTTAGGATGATTTTCTGCATTCTTCTTGTGAGGTATGATGTGACCCACTTGAGGGCTGCTTGGATTCTTATCTGGTGGATCCTGTTGATCAGTGTGTGATGGGAAATGGTGTAAAGATCTGCTGAGAGGTCAAAGTGGATGAGGGCCACTGTTTCTCCCTGGTCTAGCAGCATTCAGAAGTCATATTTGGCTGCGACTAGAACTGTCTCGGTGCAGTGGTTTGTTCTGAAGCTGGATTGGGAGGGGGCCAGGAGGTCGAGGTTCCCCAGATGTCTGGTGAGCTGAATGTTGATTGCCTTCTCAATGATCTAGTCTGGGAAGAGGAGCAAAGGGATGTGACAGTAGTTCTTCAGTTCTCGTGGTTCCGCGAATGGCTTTTTCAGCAAATCCTTCACACCAGCGTGTTTCCAAATCTGGGGGAAATGGGCTATGGTGTTTGAGGAGTTGAGGACCTTTGTGAGTTCTTTGCTGATGAGTTGATTGCTGTGGTTGAAAGTGTGGTGGGGGCAGGGGTCTTCAGGGGCTCTGTTGCGGATGGATATCATGATGGTTGCTGTTTCCTTTCTGATGAGGAAGTTGATGCTGTCTGCGGCTGAGGGTTGGGGTGCAAAGTCTTGGTAGATAGTGTTAATTTTGTTGTGGAAAAAGTCCGCCAGGGCATCTCAGAGATCTTGCGAAGATATGATGTTGTTTTCTGTTGCTGAAGGGGTGGTGAATTCCTTGACTATGTTGAAGGGTTCCTTGGAGTTGTTGGAGCTGTCATTGAAGAGTGTGGCTAGGGCGGTCTTCTTGGTGTTTTTTAGGAAGTGTTGGTAGCAGTTGAGGGGAGCTTTGAAGTGCATTCGGTCCTTAAGTGTCTTACTGGTGTGCCATCTCCTTTCAGTCTGTCTGCCGTTGCATTTTTGGATTGTTAGTTCTTCTGTGGGTTTGATAGGTTTCCTCAGGGTGACTTCATCAGTGCTTGCTGGAATCCAGTTTGAGAAGTTATCCACTGCTTGTTCTGCTTCCTCCGTGGTGGTGGGTAGGTGGGAGTTGAGGGAGTTGGTCCAGGGTTGTTCTGATACCTTGGACCAGCTGCGCCGTGTTTCACTGGTGGTGGAGGTAGGGGTATTCAGGGTTTCCAAGATGATGAAGTGGACGCAGTGGTGGTCAATCCAGGTGAGCTCTTCAGTATGGGTGTATTTAACTCTGTTGCTGGCTGCCAAGATAGAGTTGAGCCTGTGTTCTGCGATATGGGTGGGGTCGTGACCAGTAGCTGACCTTACTTTTTAGGAGGTCAGCCTTGTTGGTGTGGTCTGTGTTCTCAAGATGAAAGTTGAGGTCTCCTAGTAAGATGTACAGATTTGATGGTGATAGGCGAGATGAAGTTCGAGATGGCGTTGCAGAAGGGCGGGGCGGGGTCCCGGAGGTCTGTAAGCCAGGGTGACACAGATTGTGGTGTTGCTGTTCGTTTGCAGTTGGAAGTTGAGGTGCTTCATGAAGGGGGTGATGTCATCTGTGGTGTTTACGCATTTGCGATATCTACTAGCATCATTGTATTGTTAGGCACCTGCATTTTCAACAGAATAGCAAAGTGCATTCCAAAGATCAAATGTGAAGGTAACTTTATTACTCAATAAATTGATTGGGCAATGCAATTAACACACTTCAAATAAAAACTGGTGAGTCTCTCTCAGATTTGACCCTAATAATGAATTTAAAATAGCATATGCAACAATGTACTAAGATACGTTATGATACATTTGCTATTGACCATTGGCGTCAAACACTGGACCTGTTAAAAACTAAATAAATGGACAACACTTCCAAATTGGAGCAAAATAAATATACAACACTTCCAATTAATGTTGAATTTAACATGACTGGCAACTGGGTGTTTAATTTTTGTTTCAATATACAATTAAATATCATATTAACATAATTGTTAATTATACATGCACTGAATGCCAGGGATCAACCCTGGGCTTTGTAGTAATACACAATAGTTTTCTTTATAGACTAGGTTTCATAAACATTGTTTGATTTAAAATAGAGCTCCTGGCTGCCACCAAATGGCAGATGTTAAGACCGTTTCCGAGGGAGTTAAAAGAGTGCAATTTCGAAATGAGAATTGGAAGATTACATGTATGAATGCATTAGTGAATAAGAGAAAAATATTAAATGCGGCGGGGACACTAAATAACTTAAATAGTAAGTACAGAATGGAGTCTTAGCAATTGTAATGCAGACCATCAAATCAAGGACTTCTTTTAGTACTTGACTCTCAATGTAATGAGGCAGAGCAGCCTATGGTTTACTCAGGGAGGTGCTTTGGTCTAGAAATTCAGAATTCAGCACTATAACAAATAATACTCAATCATTTTCCAGTCAGTGTCTTTTCTATTAAGAAGGAAAAGTACTTCAACATATGCCAAAGTAAATAGTACACACAGCATTGCAATTGTGTACAAATTGGCAGGTGAAAAATCCCATGGGAGCATCTTCCTAAGGGCTTAGCAAATTCATAGGGCACAAACTAGAGAAAAGTCACAGTACTCCAACAAACCCCTAAATGTGGACTAAGTCCGATAGGTCTGTTGCTTATTTAATGTTAGACATTGAATGCCAAGGCAGTGTCCTCCTCAGGCCTCTCTAGTCCACTGCCAGGCTCACACTGCCCCTTTAGCTCACTCTTGCAGGTCCTTCCTTTCTTCCTTGGTGGTGGTTTTTCTGTCTTTCTTTCTCTTCCAATATCTTTCCAATGTGTGTGTTTGCTCTCATGATATGTCTGATTCAGAAAAGTAAGTGTGGCCCCCACAGACAACCACCAGGTGAAATTAAACACTAGTGATTTTGGTGATGATTCACTTGCTTTATGGAGCCTCTTTGCACTGCTGCTTAATTCTCCTCACAGCAGTAGACTGTAAGAGCTTTGGACCTGCCCTGCTTTCTAGCCATTGTCATTTTCCAGGCTAAAGGGGTTTCCTGCAGCACCCCATAGTCCCTGCCTGCACTGACGAGCACCCAAGGCACATAGGCAAGCTGCATATGTGCCCAGCAGAAGTCTGTAATATACACAGACAGGATCAATCCAGTTATTTCCAAGGGAATCCCCTTCCTTCAGGGTTCCCAGCATGTCCACTTTCTATTAGCTGCAAGATGGCAGTGGAGAGAGAGTGAGTGCCACTGGCTCAGGAGGTAGAGTTCAATGAAACTCCAAGATGTACCAGTCCAGAGTGTCCTTCCACTCTAGACAAGTCTCCATCCACGGGGGTAAGTCATTCTTTTTAAAGGTTCTGCTTTCTGAAGGGGGTTAGAAATAGATGTGGGGAGTTCCAGAAGGTTAGAGACCCTACCTAATCCAGACCACCACAGCATGCCTCCACTCCTGACTGGCACTTTGGGTGATCAGCCCATGAGCTGTCCACCTATTCCTACACCACCCAGACCTTTTAGGGAAGGTTCACATTGGTAGCTTAAGGGGACATTAGAAAAAATCCCTCTTTCTGAGTCAAGATTTCCCGTTTAGGTCGAAATACCCCTGTGGTGACTGGAGCCACAGGTGTGCCTACTCTCCATTTAGTTTCCTTTGGAAGTATCATGGTAGTGCTTGTCAGGGAGATGCAGTTAGCTACCTTTAAGGGATTTAAAGATTTAGAAAGCAAAAATAGACCTAGAAGGTGAGATCTGTAGATCAATGAGTGGATATTGTTTCCTAAATGTAGCCAGGATAGTAGCAGGAGAAAGGAGGCTATGTGATTGCAGGACCTACAGATCAGCAAACATCATTGTGCATCAGTTGGATTTGATGTAGGAAGATTCAAATGAAAGTAAACACTTGAATTAGACAGTGGTATGCTAGGATTTAGTACCATAAAGAGGGCCATGATCTGCTTTAGTCTAGTACTTCCTAAATGAAGCTGAAATGGCACACCCAAAAATATGTTAAATGTTGTACAGGTGCAATGTTTAGGCTTAGAATCTCTTGACTTTCTTGTACTTAAGGATGTCGCTCACTGATACTATAAAAAAAAATATACACCGAAATATGGATTTACTCTATCTGAACTGCTGTTTTCATGACAGAAAGTTAAACAAGCAAGCTTCATAATTTAGCATTTTGCTATAGTCATAATCTTTAACACTGCAAACTGTTCAAAAGAACTTTGAAGCAATTTTAGAGTACTTTATGTGTCTCTTATGACACCTCCACACATCGGAGGATTGATGGAGGGTATACATCAGCAATGGAGATATTCCCTTTCAGTGAATTCAGTGTAATGGCCACATAATGAAGAAAGCCTAAACAACATTCGAAGATTGGAATGCTGAGCGCTCTATTGAAGACAGTGGAGTGCTCTGGGCTTCTAATGGCTGGTAAAAGTCTGGAGCACCAACATTCCAAAGTTTGTTCACGGCTAACAAAGGCCTCACAGAGCCCGAGGGAGATTTCAACCCCTTTGGCTCTATGAGGCCTTTTTTTGCAAATTAGAACATTCTGCCCTCCAGGGGAAGAATGTTCTAATAGCTTTAGAGTACTCCGTAGCAGGCGCTACCAGCCATTAAAGGCCTGCTCCCTTATTAAATGCTGAAGCACGCCTTTAATGGCCGGTAGAGTCCGCTATGGCAACCTCTAAGACTATATTTGAACTTTAACACAATTCTTTTTGGCATCATTAATGACTTGTTATCTGGGTGAAGGTCTACAGCTAATCCTTAGAGAACCAACCTATGTGCCTAAGTTTAACAACTTCAGTTAAGCTAGTTTCTAGGCCAATCGAATGTAACGTGGTAAATATCAGTAGTAATGAAGGTGTACAGAAATCTCTTTTTAAGACTAAGCAGGCCAATAATAGTGAACCCTACTTTGCTGAACGGAAACGTCTAATGAGGCAAAATTATGTGAAGCTCTGCACTAATCTACTGAGTCCAGGTGAATGAGGAAATCTTTGTCAGACCCAGTGGCTCTGTTTGCAATCTCAGGGCCCGATTCACAGAACTAACTTAAGACAAAATCCTAAACTTACTACCATTTTGGTATTCACAGAAGGCACTTACTCATTTTGGTATTCACAGTAGGCACTTACTCATTTCGGTATTCACAGAAGTTAGGAGTCCTAACTTTAGGACTCCTAAATGCCTTCTGTGAATACCGAAAGTTTTAAAGTTAGCGTTTTTCTCAGTTTAGGAGTAGTAAAGTTAGGACTCCTAACTTTAGGACTCCTAAATGCCTTCTGTGAATTCCGAAAGTCTTCAAGTTAGGATATTTCTCAGTTTAGGAGTAGTAAAGTTAGGACTCCAAACTTTACTACTCCTAAACTGAGAAAAATCCTAACTTTAAGACTTTCGGTATTCACAGAAGGCATTTAGGAGTCGTAAAGTTAGGACTCCTAACTTCTGTGAATACCAAAATGACTAAGTGCCTTCTGTGAATACCAAAATGAGTAAGTGCCTTCCGTGAATACCAAAATGGTAGTAAGTTTAGGATTTTGTCTTAAGTTAGTTCTGTCAATCGGGCCCTTAGAAAAGAAAGCATTGCCCTTCTCATTGATGGTAAAACTAGGTAAGTATCTTAAAGCAAAAAGATCTTTCACTAACTTGGAAAGGGCCAACAGTTGAGAGAGAGAATTAACTAAAGACAATAAAGGAATATCCTTCTAGTGAATCAATAAATATACCACTATTGGCTGTCTAATATCACATTCAGAACTAAAAACTACCACACTCCAGAATCTATCTGTTACAAATTTTCATTGAGTTATAACCTTTGTCCTAGATTAATCTTTTGGCCTATTATCAGTTTAAGATATGCACTTCTAAGAATACAGATGTCAGCCTTGGAAGGGGATCTGTTTTTTTATACAAATTCAGTAGAGCTTATTTTGCTTGTTGCCATCTTTGCCAGAAAATGGGTTAGTCCTGCACTAAAGAGAAATGGGCTATTTATTTGCAGGAGTGATCAGAATCCAGTATAGATTTTTTACTACAGGATCACATTTGGCCAATAAGCTTAGCTGGAACATGTAAGAAAAAGGGAACATTATGATCTGTCTCTTTTTTGAGGGACTAGTCAGGAAGATTAATCAATCAATCAATCAGCATTCAGGGAGTGCGACACTGTCACCCTTCAGGGTATCTAGACGCAGGGGTGCGAGGTCTCCAATGTGCCACTTCCCCCAGCAACAGGTGTTGAGAAAACACTGGGAAGAGGGATTAAACGAGCTGAAAATGACAAAAAAAGAGTACAGAAAAACAAGCAAAAAAAGCAAAACAGAGGGCAGAAAGACTAGCAGAAAAAGGCAAAACAGAGCACAGAAAAACGAACAGAAAGCAAGACAGAGCAGGAGAGGGCAAAACAGAGGGCAGAAAAACGAGCAGAAATACAAAACATAAGGTAGAAAAATGAGCAGGAAAGGCAAAAGACAGGGCAGAAAAGCATGCAGGAAAGGCAAAACAGAGTACAGAAAAGCGAGCAGAGGAGGGCAAAACCGAGGGTAGAAAAACAAGCAGAAAGGCAAAACGGAGGTTTGAAAACAAGCAGAAAAGGCAAAACAGAGGGCAGAAAAACAAGCAGGAAAAGCAAACTAGAGTAAAAAACAGCAAAACAGAGGGCAGAAGAACAAGCAGAAAATGCAAAACAAAGGGCAGAGAAATGAGGAGAGAGGCAAAACAGAGGGCAGAGAAATGAGTAGAAAAAGGCAACACAGAGGGCAGAAAAAAGAACAGAAAGGAAACACCGAGCAAGAAATGAGCAGAGGAGGAATACAGGGAAAAAAAATAGCAGAAAGGCAAAATAGAGGGCAGAAAAATGAGTGGAAAATGCAAAACAGAGGGCAGAAAAATGAGCAGAAAAGCAAAAAGAGGGCAGAAAAACAAGCAGGAAAGGCAAAACAGAGGGCAGAAAAATGAACGGAGAAGAGTGCAAAACAGAGGGCAGAACAACAAGCAGGTCAGTGTGTCTGGGCTTCTGTGTGGGGTAGTGATACACGGCTGGAGGCAGGAAGGGAGGGAGGAGAATAGTTCTGGGAGGGAGAGCATGCAACTCTCTGCCTCTGACTGAGAAAAAGTCTGTAGGGGCCTCGGTTCTGAGGAATCAATGTCTTTCCAGGTAAAGCCTCAGACCTATTTACAGCCAGAATTTCTGACTGGTGCAATCAAGCCCAGTGTTATGGTTTCTTGGAAAAACTGGTGCAGGAAAATCAGGCCAGTCATAACCAGGTGGTCAGCAAGTCGTTAGAGTTGACAACATCACACACTGCTCCTCATGTCTCACTTATCAATACCACACATATATTCAGATCAAATTCTAAACAGCAGAAAATCTATTCTTAAGTCAGCTCATAGACTTGATAGAGATGAGGACCTTTCTGCAAAGATATTGTTGGCAGTGAATCCATACCCATATCAAGTGGTTCTGACACAAACAGTGAACCTGGTCCCTGTATCCAACCAGTACTCCATTGCGGTCAGCTTGAACTTGTGACTGTGCCCCGGTCCAACACGACAAGATGACCGTAAGTGGCGCATTGTGCTTTTCAGAGCTATTTTCATCTATGATTCTACTGAATTTTTGTACTTTTGTCATCATTTTATTCCCAAAAAGTTTCTAAATTGGTTTGGGATTTTTGCGGAGCTGTATTTTTGCTTTATTACTGTTCGAGTGATGAAGATGAAGGAAAGGATTCTACAGCATAGTAGCCGTATCATATGTGAAACTCCGGGAGCACCATAAGTGGAGCATTTTAAAGCAACTAGACACAAACCAGAGTATTTACAATGATTGGTTCTGGAAAAAACTACAACTGAATCTGTGTGACGGGGACATTGGTGCAATTTTTGACTTGACAGAACGCAAGTGGATGCATTACTGGCTCAATAGGGGATTTAATGAGTATGACAACATTGGCAGTAAATGGAGACATTTAGCTAATGGTTGAACTTCATTGGCTGATGTCTCATTTCAATTATTGCAATCTAGTACACACTTAAACCAACAGATGTAAAGAGAGCAACATTAATCTAATTGCATAGCCTGTATACAATAATCACATATCACCCTAATACTAAATCAATAGTTCTTGGCACTCATTTAAAAGAATTTCTGTTGCGTACATCTTAGACTTTTAAGTCCTGTGTGGAATTACATCATTAATGGTTTATGACACACACTGTATAAATGTTCACAGTTAACTTTTATTACACAATTAAAATATAGAGAACAATTGCACTCCTTGAAGGTTAGGAGTTTTGCATCCCCAAGCAGCTTTGAGAGACATTAACATTGCTTCAGTGACCTTCTGGTGAGCCAGTGGTATTTTCATTGTATTCATTTCTTTCTTTCTAAGAATGATTTTTTTTTTGCAATTTGGGTGGGGTGTCCATCTAATCAAGAATGTCACAAACAATTTAAAAAGTACAATTCTCCTTTTCAAGCGTGGTGAGGTTTCACATCTTTATTCAGCCTTGACTGTCATTGAGTGCACATATCGATGCGAGGTTACTGCCCACGCTCTAATAGGCGGCAAATTTGCTGCCCGTGCTGCAGCTCTTTTTAATCCAGTGAGTACCATGAGCGCACAGTAGGCACGTTTGCGTTTTCCACTTATCCTTGACATCCCTGATTTTTTGCTCAATTTTTGAAAAAAGATTGCCGTGGTCTTCATATGTCAGTGTATCATGGGAAGAGACATCCAAGATACTTTTGGAACGCCATTTGCTGACATTCAGTCACAGTGATTGTAGTAATGCCCTCACCTAGGGCATATAATGATTGTATGTTTTCTAATTTTTTGCAAGGCACACTAACCCTTACCTTGTTAATGAGTCGCATTGGTGAGTCCACAACACCATTATGGGAAACCAGACCCACTGTAGCTTGGCTCAATTTAGAACCACATTATTATTATTATTATTATTATTATTATTATTATTATATATATTTTTTTTAATCAATAGGGATGCTGTTTTACAGTGGCCATTCATTCATAGAAGGTAATTGCCTTTACTCACATCCAGACTGATAAGGTACTACACCTCTGTACAGTGAGATTTCTGTCATTTCCCCAATTAAACAAGTGTTTTTCGTCACTATACGGGTGCAGCGGTCTTTTTAGCCCTGATGAAGTCACATTTTTCCTCAAATTATTATCCACGGTTCAAAATGTCAACATAATAAAATGACTTCTTAGACATTATGAATTATGATTAGGAAAATTATTACTGGGAGTGTTCACATATTATTGTAAATATTACAACTATTCTTCCACGTTATATCTCTTGTTGTATATAATCCTTCACACGCCTTTATCACCTATCACAAACACTGCACAACTTTTTGATCTCTTAGAAGCACCTGTATTTATTCGTATGATTACATATATCTTGATTTATGCTAAAAATATGTCATCAGGATTGAGAAACACATTTTAGTTTATGTGTATTTAAGTTTCCATAAAGAATTTATTTTCCAAACCAATCCAGCAGAATCATTAGTATATATATATATATATATATTTATGGAAAGATAAATCAGAGGGTCATGGGAAATCAGTTATTATAATGTAATCAAACAGGTTTCTATGGATTAGGGTATTGCCACCATTTAGATGTGAAAGCACAAGGGGAAGTTGTAAGAAACTTGATCTACATATACTGCACCAAAGTGAGGAACTTTATGTATAGAGTCCAAGATTCTTCAGAGGTAGGCAGAAAGTGGTAGCTTGGGCGAGCAGTAAGGCAGTATCAGAGGACAGTGTTAAGCATGTGATGTACACACTCAGTCAGCAAATGAATTCACACACTCAAGGACTGAACTCTAGGCCAATTGTTTTTGTAAAAAAAGATACTGTTGTTTATTTTTAGAACCAAGCAAGCCTGGAACAGGTAAGCATTAAATACTTTTCAGTAATAAGTTACTGGATATAGAACTGTTTGAAAATGCAATAGGAATGGTACTTTGATTAACAAGGGAGAAGTAGTATGCAACACTTAGCAAATACAGTACATTGGAATGAATAGTAGAAAATCTTTATTTTGGTTATGAAACCATAAAAGACAGCATTTCATGTCAACGATAAAAAAAAGATTTTGGCAGGAATATTTAAAAGAATAAAATACATTGATAAAAGAAAAAGATCTTTCGGAATTTGTCAATGACCACAGATAAAAAAATACATTTCATTAAGGTTTTAAAAATTGCAGACGAGCCCACCACATTGCAGCAAGAAATCGTGAGGTAGCAAATACTATATGCATGGTGGTGTCATGTTTTAAAAGCCTAAACACATCTATGCAATGGATAGCACCTAGATTCTTACATAATTGCTGTAATTCTCTTCTTCTGATCTTAGAGTAGCCTTGGCAAACAAAAAAAACATGCAGTTCTGTTTCCTCAGCTAGACCACAGGCAGGGCAGGCCATGGGAACATCCTTAGACCATTTATTAACAAATGAATGCAGGGGGAGACAACCATAACGAAACTGCAAATAGAGTTTCCTGGCAATGGTTGGACGTATAAAAGTCCAAGCACGGCTGTAGTTGGTAAATGGCTTTTATATCCAGGAACTGGCGAGTTATAGAGCCAATCTTGGGGTCCTCTGAGATGTTATCAAATTTCGCCTTCCAGTACATGGTGGAATGAATTGGCTTTTTCAGTAAATTACAGGTAAGTTACTTTTTACGTTACTTTTCTAACTCAGTGCTGGTTACCTAGATTCAGAACTGGGACATTTCCTAGAAACAGGTAAGTAATTACGTTTTGGGTATTCGCATGATTTTTAAAGAATATTTTCAGTTTTCAAAACTCCACCCAGAAACTTTTTGGAGCTGTACATTGAAATGAATGGGCTTCTACAATAAATTGCAGGTAAGTTACTTTTTACGTTACTTTTCTTACTCAGTACTATAGACCTAGATTCAGCACTGGGGCATATCCTAGAAACAGGTAAGAAATTACATTTTGGTTATTCGCATGATTTTTAAAGAATAATTTCAGATTTCAAAACTCCACACTAAGAAACTTTTTGGAGCAGTGCATTGAAATGAATAGGCTTCTACAGTAAACTTTTCACGTTACTTTTCTAACTCAGTGCTGGATATTTAGATTCAGCAGTGGGACATTTCCTGCAACCAGATGAGTAAACACGTTTTGGTTATTTGTGCGATTTTTAAGGAATATTTTTAGATTTCAAAACTCCACGCTTAGAAACTTTTAGAGAAAAAGTGTCAATGTTATCCAATGGAGGTAAAACAAGTTAACGGTTCTCAGGTAAGTAATCGACTGTGGGAGTTAAGGTTCTTGGGTTAGACTCAGGGGTCTCCCAGGGTCAGTGATGCACTGTTGTTGCACCCTCAGTGGCACTAGGGCGGCCGGGTGCAGAGTGTTGAGGCCCATTGTTATCCAATGGGGGATAAGGGGCCTCCAGTTGGTGGCTGCTGGCAAGCAGGCCACTAGGTTGTGGGAGCAAAGCTCCTAGGGTTAAGCTCAGGGCAAGTTGGGGACCAAAATAGCACCAAAGGTGCACCCTCAGCGGCACTAGGGCGGTCGGGTGCAGGGTGCTGTTTTGAGGTCGGATGCCCTGTTGTTTTCAATCGAGAACCTCAGGCTCAAAGAAACACTGCAGGCTTGGGGACGAGGATCTTCTGGGTGTGACCATCACTTTGAGAGGTAAGTTGGGATGTTGTTGGTTGGTTAGCCATGGTTGCAGGGGTGCCTTTTGAGTTCAGATTTTCTTAACCACTCTGGTCGCGGTAGGGGTGTCCTCTGGATTGAGGCTGCAGGCGTCGTCTGGAGGCTTGAGGCAGGTCAGGGGTCACCAGATCTCGGGTCAGGATCGCCGGAGGGGACTTCCTTATGGTGTTTTTCCACTCGAGCGCAGGCCGGGTTCGGCGGGTGCAGAGTGGGCTGGATTCGCGGTCTCTGGCTGGCACCAGAAGCTGCAGTTTAAACACATCCGGAGTTCACGGGAGAAACAGTCTGGGAAGTGAAGGCAGGCAGGTCCTCCGGGGTTTGTGAGGTTGCTGGACACGCCGGGATTTTGCAGGAGCAGGTTCGAGGGGAGACAAGCCTGTAGGGCTGGGGCCAAGTCAGTGGGTGTCATCCTCTTGTTAGCTCTGCACGGCTCTTCGTCTTTCTTCTTCTTTTCTTCTTGTAGGTAGGCTGAATCTGAGGAAGGAAGGTTCAGGGTGCCCCCTAAATACTAAATATAGGGGCATTACAGGTAGGTAAAGGGCAGGGACCAATGATAAGTGGGGGGTAAAAGAGCATCCCATAGAGCTTTGATGAAGGATAATGGTAAGACATCATATTTATATGAAGTAGCTTTCATGGGCTTGAGTATGTCAGTCAGAGTTGAGAGAGATAGAGCATTGAAGGCTGGCCATACTGGGATTCTACGGGAAGGGGTGAGTGTGAGAGATGAAGCAGTCTTGGTATCGTTGATGTGCGCTCAGATCTTTTGTTTTGTTTAATGAAGAAGAGGATGATGGTATTGCACGTTTCTGGGGAGTGAGGAATAGGAGAGATGGACAGTGCTGAGTGTCTTGGACAGTGGTCTGCTTCTGTTGGTGGTTTCATTTATGGTGATAGTATAGTACTTTGCTTTGGCTGATGTAATGAGACATCTGTGTCCTTTGGTATCAAGAGGTCCTCAGAAGTTCTGTTTTTATTCTATTTTATTTCCTGTCTTTGAATGGATTGTTTGTCAGCAAGGTCTTTAGAACACCAGGGTGCTAAAGGCTTTGGCTTGCCCTTCTGTGTTGTACTTAGGGTGTGGACATTAACATAGATATCCAGATACTTGTTGACATTGCTAGGAAGGGTGTTGGCATCAGACATTGAGTGAGTTTAAGCTTTAGATGGTCTATGAAGAAGACTTTGAAGGATCTAAAAGTTTGATCTTCTCTTTTGTGTTGACCTTGGTTTCAACAAATCTGTCTTCCTATCAACTATCTAAACCTCACGGTTCTTTATTTTTTTCTATTGTATCTTTAACAACTGATCAGTTTGATTCATACTTTTGAGATCTTGTTTTATTACTATGCTTATGCTATCCAGGTATGTTTTGTCTTGGTAATAAATTAGGTTCAACACAATGGCAGGTGTGCTATGCCTTGTAATCATCCAGCAAAGGATACAGTTCAATTGGTTGAGAAAAGGGTTCTGATAATTGGGACTGCAGCCATGTCAGACTAACTTATGGTATGATCTAGTCGACACCTGTCCCTCAGCAGTATCTTCCCGCAAAATGCAAAGGAAGGTGGTATATTAAACATGTCTCTTGTCATTTTCAACCTTCATATTTAGCCCTTTACACAAACTCTAATGAGAGAGTAAAATAGGCTGGACCACTGATGTTATTTGTTGAAGTCTTAATTTATACCTTGAACACAACTCCATAATCAGAACAAGTCTGGGATGCTTTGCCATTCCATTAACCACCAGACACCCTTTTTTACATCAACTTTTACATACCTAGTTGTCTCCATTACAAATGGGTAGAAGAAGCTGCATTTGTTCATGAAAATGCTGGGTTATAAATACGAACACTTTGTCTTACCTTTGCCCAAAATAAATACTGGAACATCTGTCCAACGTTATGTTCTACTTAATTTTAAAAACCTACTTAGATTTTTATTAACTTTACAAAAGTATACTTTGTGCTTTCTGAGTGTAAAGGAGTTTAGAATTACTTATCTTAACATCCATTTTCCACAGACAAAATGCACATCCTTGGCTGTCTGTTAATGACCTGCCTCCTGGAAGACAATTACTTGGCTTCTAGCAGCAGGAAGGCAGGAGTGCTAGTAACAGTGGTCAGTTATCAGGGATTATCTACCTGGAAGGACATGAATAGTTGCCAACAAAAAACATAAAATAGGAAAATTGTAAAAGATAAACACATTGAGAGGGATGGTAACCTTTTCCCAATTTTCTAGAGAGGGGCCAAGTGTCAACACATCCATAGGCTAGTGCCAAACATAAATGTGGAATCCCTGGGCACCCTCTTGAGAACACTACTGGACCTGTGGAAGACAGACCGATCACTGTAGCTGCTGAGACCTCTGAGGAGACCTGGGAGGCTCTATTTGCTCCCACTTGTACCCAAAACGAAGAAGTGGACTACAAGAGCCAGTTGGCGGACCTCTTCTTCAACTACAAAGACACAAACGCTGCATGAAGCCCATTTTCCTGGAAGAGCTCAGCTGACAAGTTTCAACTGGACTTGCCCTGTACCCTGCTGGTGGTTTCTGTTGGATTGAATTTAAACCACACTAGTGCTGTTCTTTAGGTCCTGGAACCCTTGGCTGGTGTCAGACTGTATGCCTCCTGCCTGAACCTACAAACCTGAGACTACAAAACGTTTGCAAAACTTTTTTCCTGGAGGACCGTTCAGGGACCAGGATCAACCTGCTAGCCGATCTGCCGAGAGTGCATCGCTGGTGGGTTTGATTTCGCTGAAGCTCAAGCTAAGTTTTTCTACACAGGAGCAAATCCATTGAATGGTCCTTATGTCAACTCACATCTGACAGTGTCGAATCCTCCTCAGCTTGCAGTCTTGCCCCGATGAGAAAATTGAACTTCCAAAAAAGGTTCTAAGTTCAAATTTAGAACTATTCACCTGACTTCACGCCGAGCAGCAACCAATCGACATCTATGACTTGCTGGGAAGGAACTCCAGACTTTTCCTGCATCCACAGTTTCACCAAGACCTAATCCTTCGTCATCCTGTCATCAACGAACCCATCTTCAGATCCAGCCTGTTGCCTTGCCCTGCTGGAGGGTAAATATTGTCTACAACGATATTTTTACAACGCGGACTTTGATGCCGCATACCTTTTCTCCGCATAGTGCACTTACCCCGCATACCATTACTCCGCATTTTTTTACTCCGCATGTGCATTTAAAACGCATGCCTTTACAACGAAAATCATTGTAAAGGTATGTATGGTAAATGCACATGCGGAGTAAAAAAAACGATTTGGGGTGATCGACGTCGTTGTGTGGAAACAGGCTTTTCAGTTTCCTCACATCGACGTGCACCGCCCCTCACAGAAAAACGACGTGATGCAGGAAGCAGAAGGCAAGATAAACCACGAGGAGAGAGAGGTAAGGGGGAATGGGCATGGGGTGGGTGTTAATTTTTAACGGATTAGGGTAGTGTTTGTGTAGTGTAGGGTAGTGTTTGTGTAGTGTAGGGTAGTGTTTTAGGGTTTAGGGTAGTGTTTTAGGTTTTAGGGTTGTGGTGTTGGTGTAGTGTAGGGTAGTGTTTGTGTAGTGTAGGGTAGTGTTTAGGGTTTAGGGTAGTGTTAGTGTAGTGTAGGGTAGTGTTTGTGTAGTGTAGGGTAGTGTTTTAGGGTAGTGTTGTGGTGTTGGTGTAGTGTAGGGTAGTGTAGGTTAGTGTTAGTGTACTCTCACTTAGATTTAAAACTTTTACTAGGAGTATACCTTTACCACGCATGCCTTTGTGTTGGCATGCGTGGTAAAAGTATAGTCATGGTAAAAGTTTGCGTTGTTATAAATTGCGGGGTGATAGAATTTGCGTTGAGAAAATTTCGTGGTGATGGTATGCGGAGTGATTGTTAGCGAAGTAACGTCATATATTCATTTAAACTGTGTTCCTTTCAGTTAGCCTTAAACTTTAACCTTATCCCGGTCTAGTGCGACTAGTTGCTCCCTGTTTGCCTGTCTGCCCTGTGCCATAGGTAATGGGTGATCTTGTTTCTTGTGGTGGACTACCATCCACCCCAACTAATAATACACTTTTTCACATCATCTAAAAATAACTATATTATTGAAAAAAAATGTATACACATTTTTACTATTGTGAAAACCCAGGTCAAATTAAGGGCACAGTTCATAAAGTATTTTCATTGTACTTAATTTATAAGGATTCCATTATATTGCCACATTTTTTATTTTGGCAATTAAATGAAATGCATATCTGTATTTGTTGGTCTTTGGTAGTCTCTAGCAACCAGTGCTCCTGGTATTACATTTGCAACAGAAATAGGGCCTCATTGGCTTCTTGGTTAAACTTGGATAAGTAGGCAAGGTCTAGGTGTTAGTATTCACACTTGTGCTCCGCATCAGACATCATGAAGGCAGCGGTTGGTTCAGAGTTGGGTTTAGCATTGTGAGGACGAACAGCAAATCTAGTTTAGAGGATTCGTTAGTTGGAGGATCTGGCACTCAGGTCTGGGTAGCAGTGGAGCCGGGCAATGGGTTGCACTTATTTGGCACCCATTCCAAGATGCCTGCCTCCTTTTTGTAATTCAAAGTCTGGGCATAGAATAGACATGGAACGATCCAATTTGATATGGTGCCCAACTCTTTCGGCTCACGTGGAGAGAAGCACACTGCCTGGCAACATTGTGAGGGGGTGAGTTTTCTGTTCGTCCATGGAGCACCTCATCCAGCTACTTTCTTGCTCAAGTATGATTCTTTCTTTGCCTCCCTTCCCTAAGGTTAGTCATAGGATTAGGCCTTGTTTTATGTCAGTTGTGTTAGTTTATTACAGTTTCCTGTGTGTCTAGTCTCTTTAAATTCCTCACAGCCAGCTGTTTCCAGGCCTTGTAAGAAGTGGGTAATATTCAAGTTCCCTTTTCTCTAATTAATGCATTGTTTTTTTATTAATGTGCTGTATTAACTTTCTTTTATGTACCCTGAATGTGTTCTCTGGTCCTGGAGCATCCCTTCTGGTCCTGTTGTATTTCCTGTTTTCTCCATTTTTTGTTCCCCTGTGTCCTTTTTTTCATAGTACATTATATATACATATTATGCCCTGGGAGACCTGTGGCTGCCGGGAAACTGGGGATTATCTGTGGTGTTTCCTTCCCTTTCTCTGATTCCTGACTCTAGGTCAAGTGTTCAGGTACTCTGCAGCACAGCTGAGATAAATCAATAGTCTAGTCAGATTTGTGTGAAACACAATACACAATCCAAAGCACATATTCTATGACTACAGTAGCAAAGGAATATAGCAATGAATACCTGCTATACACTCTGTACTATCTAAAATGTATTGCTTACAAGCATAGGACGTCTGAAACTAAAGACATATTTCATATATAGGTTTTTACATTTGATATGTGGGTAAGAGTTAAAGGACATATTAGTGAAATTGGTAGTGAGCAATGGATTGATCCTTGAAAAGCACTATAATTATTGTGAAACGTGCCAGATGGATTATCATGAAACTCTGCCTAAAGTATTTCATATTAAGATTTTTTCCAGAAATAACTACTTATTGTGGAACTTTCGAAATTGAGAAACAGAATGATTGTATCTCCCACTCTTGAGCTGTATGCATACTTATATGTACAGTGGAGAGCCAGTAGATTACTAAGGGGCACCACCTACCCCGGCCCAGTGTTCAAACATACTCCAACTGTGCTAAGACTCCCCATAGAATGTTCGCAGTGCTGCAGCATTCACTAAGCACTAATGCTCACCAATCTCAGAACACATCTGTAGTGGAAAAGGGGCAGACCAATAACATGCAGTACAGGACTGGTGATAGAGAGACATAGGGTTCACACGAAGTTTGTAGATGGAGACTATTTGGGAGCAATGATGGATTTTCTGTATTATTGCAAAAAATGTGGTAATAGATTAAAATAAAATCACACTAAATGGAGTGAGAAAGGACATTAATTCAAGTTCATCTAAAGGTATTAGCAAATTCGAATTGTTGTGGAGGAAGGCAGAATCAATTAACAAAATCTTCCAATAGAAACAAAAGCTTTTTAAAAACATCAGTGATTTAATCAGAACAATTACAAATCAATTCATTATTCCAGATAGGATTTACAGATTCAATTAAATAGTTTTCCAGACTTTTGAGTATAAAAGTATAAAGGTGTCAAAGGTCCACAGTCTTCAACTTTCAGTCCAGACTTCGACTCTAGGTATCTTTTAAAAATAAGTAAACTCTTGACCTGATTTGAATATGGAGCCATGTGTGTTGACCATATCTGAAGTGAGTTACTAGAAAAAAGGTACAGATAATAGGTTGACATTTTTCATAAAATTACATTAAAAAAATTGAGTTATTCTTGATTTGTCCGGAAACAGCAATTTTGGTTGAATTCGGAATTGCATAACATGTGGGACTAGAGCACTCACTAATATTCCCAGTTCACCTGGACATTTTAATGTGGAAAACCTGGCGAACAAATTAACAAGAATTGTGAATTACCATGGGAATTAGTTCTGGTAATCCAGAGTCCTGTGAAAATTCTTCCTTTCTTACCGCACCCATGGCGTACAGTTGGAATACCACAGTATTCCTGCAATCCAGAATTATCGACACCCCTCGTATTAGTAATTTTCGGTCAGAAATACTAAACCAGTTTCCGGATTTATTTTAACGGCGGCTGTAGTGTTAAATTAATGTCAGTCCGAAGCCTACTTTACATTCGGCCAGACCCTGTATCAAAGGCCTTTTGCAATAATCAGGACGGAGATGTGCAGATTCAAGTCCTAGCCTTGGCTCAACATCCTATGAATCTGGGCAACCACCTAATCTCCCTAGGACTAAATAATAAAATAAAGTAATGTGTTAAGTAATGTGGTGTTCATGTAAAGAAATATCTTGTCCTAGGGCCAAGCCGCCCTACATAAAACTGCAACAAATAAATAAATGAAACATACCCGAGAAAGCATAATTGTCCGAGATTCGTATACAAATTTAAAAAGTGCAAACAACTTGAACATTTTGTACTGAAAGAGGCATCACTATAAAATGTAATAGTTTTGGTGTCATGGTAATCCTAAGTACCCACTGTTAAAAAGGAGAGTTCGAGTTGTCATTTTAGGTCTTTTGAAAGAATGCTTGTACCAAAAATTGCAAAATACATTATCACTTGAGAAAGCAAATATCAAACAGGCAACAAATCATTTTGACACCAAGGCAATTTGCTTTGTTCTGTCCTTGAACGTTTACCATAAGGTGCACGTGCAGAAGCATTATGTGTGTCATCAGCTTCGAAGAGTGTTGATACTCAGTATCATTGAATTACCAGGGGGCATTCTTGCAAAATTAGATTGCAACACTTCGGAGCTATGAAACTGATGAAATGGACAACATGTAAGAAAAGGCAAAAAGCTAATTAGTGAATAAAATGCAGAAGGGCATTCCATAATTGAAAGAAATATTCAGCATAATTAAAAAGATGCTCATGTCAATCTGTAGGGACTTAAATAAGAGAATAGATTTGTTATTGATTACCTACTAGATAACCCAACACATGCAGAATATTATATATAGATAGTTTTGCATAGAGCTCTAATATTCGTGCTGCAGTCTATATAGGAATCGGTTTTAGAATATGTTTGATATATTAATTGGAGTGGAAAGCTATTTGTTGTTTAATATAGCCTTACATGTCGGCCATTAAAGATCCGCTCCGGCGTTACAGGCCCGGGCGGAAGACGAGGGCCTTTAACAAGGAAGCGGGACTTTAATGCCGGTATAGCCCAGCAACGGAGGACTATAAGGCTATTAAAACATTCTGCCACTAAAAGAGCAGAATGTTCTAACTAATAAAACAAAGGCCTCACGGTGCCCAGGTAGATTGAATTCCACTTGGACTCCGTGAGGCCTTTGTTCACAGCAACAGCTGTGAACATCAACATTGGAATGTTGGAGCTCCGGGCTTCTACCGGCCATTAGAAGCCTGGAGCACTCTATTGTTTATGGAGCTCCCAACATTCCAATGTTCTAATGTAAATTAATATATGAAATATCATTACATACTTCATACTGAAAATGACTAATTCAGTACAAAAAGGTGACTCAGACTGAATGGAAAAGGTGGATTGACATTATTAAGCCAAACAGGCTCATAGCTGTTACAGGTCCACACCGACACTCTCCTTCCTCATCGGCCAGCTGGGGTGGGATTTGGTCCCCCAGCCTCCTTCACTCCCGAAGCGGAGAGAGGAAGGGGCCTCTCTCTACTTAATCTGCCACAGACTCCCACAGCACAGGACACGCCGAACGGGCTCTTAGCTGTTACAGCCCGCACCGACACTCTCATTCCTCATCGACCAGCTGGTGTGGGACTTGGTCCCCCAGCCTCCTTCACTCACGAGACAGAGAGAGGGAGTGGCGTCTCTTTACTTAATTGAAGTGACCACAGTCACAACCGATTTGTAGTTAAAGACGTATTTATTACTGCTCATCTCAACAACAGCTTCCAGGGAATGAGTCTATGCTTCAAGCACAAACATTCCATCACCCAGGAGCTAATAGAACATTCATAGTGCCATGACAACACCACTATAGCTATTACAATATCTCCCTTCTTTGCATAAATAAAAACAACTAAATAATCAAGCAAAAACAGCAACACAAAATAAATACATTTCATATAAAGAAAAATGAATAACAAATAAATTCACTAAAAATACAAAAACAAACTTGATACAATCTACAAATACTGTAACATGTTACAAATCCATACGTTTGGGAACAATTCTTTTGCGTGTACTCCTCCTGATCGAAACAGAGGATCCCTCTGGAGACATTTCTTGGAATGACCCATTGCAGGACCGACTTTTCCCATTCAGTCCAAACTTCCCACCCTCTGGGAAAGAATTACCAAGACAAGGTACAGAATTATCCCTCAAACCCATTCGAAGTGCAACCTTATAATGGATTCTATAAACCCTAGACACATTCCACCAATTTTTCCCCTTGACTCTCACAGCATGCCGCGAGACCAAATCTACACACACAGGTTGACTGAATTTAGAAAAACCCTTGGAGACATTGTGCGGGATCTTTATCTTAATCCAATCCCCTTCTTTGATATTGTGAGACCACTCCTCTTTAGTAGAGCTCTCTCCATAAGGATATTAAGTATTTTCTTCAACACAACTTTTATGGCATACCTGTGAAGATGACAAACCTGAACTAGACAAAACTCCCCACTACCTCATCCAAGCTGGACACATATTAAACGTGGCAATTCTCCCTCTCAGTAATTCAAATGGACTTTTTCCAAACTCCATACCCGGTGTAGTCCGATGTGCCCACAACATGCTCTGAACAACTCCCCCAATATCTATATTTCCAGAAACAGCCCATTGCACACAATCAACCAAAATACGATTCATGCGCTCAATGAAACCATTACCCTGTGGGTGATAGAGAGCTACACGCTTATGGAGAATACCAGATTGACTTAGAAAACAAGACATTTCCTTGGAGACAAATTGCACTCCATTGTCTGACACTAATTCTTTAGGAAAACCTTCCCTTGCAAACAAGCTTCCCAAAAACTTGATAACTTTTGTCGTATTAGGCTCAGTCATAAAACACACTTCCCACCATTTACTGTAATAATCCGCAACCACCAAAGCAAATCTATACTTGCTAGATAAGACATTGAACGGACCAATGAAGTCTAAAGCCAGCTTCATCCAAGGCCCTGAAGGTAACTCAACTCTTACTTTGGGAGGAGTCACTGTCTTGATTACTTTGTCACTGGAACAACACATATAACAATTTTCAACCATACTCTCTATATGCCGATCCATTGAAGGCCACCAATAAATGGAACGAACTCTGCGCTTAGTACACGTCTGCCCCAAATGACCTTCGTGCCCTGCCTTTATTATGCGATCCCTCAAGCTCACTGGAGGTACAAATTTGTCACCACGCAAAATCATTTCACCTTCCTCTAAAGATAGTTAATCAGCCACTTTAGCAAAAGGTTGTAATTCAGAGTCTAAATGTTTCTCCTTTGGCCACCCCTGAATGATACACCTTTTAACCTCTTTAAGAACCGAGTCTGCTTTTAACGCATCAAACCATTCATCCTCCTTGAAACACCCCTCTTTACAAACATCAATACTTGCAATCAAGCATTCCTCATCTTCTTCGGCAACACATTCTTCTTGTACCACCGGCAAGGGCAATCTAGAAAGAAAATCTGGTCTAATATTTTTTCCCCCAGGAATATGTTCAACAATAAAGTTATATTGAAGAAGCTTAGAGCTCAGCCTAGCAATCCTGGGCGTATGATCTTTTACAAGCACACCATTAAGAATGGGAACGAGAGGTTTATGATCAGTCATAAGTTTAAAAGATCTGCCCCAGAGAAAACCTTTGAACCTTTCAACTGCCCAACAACAAGCAAAAAGCTCCCTCTCGATCACAGAATAGTTTTTCTCACTGGGATGCAATGATCTAGAAATGAATCCAACCGTGTGTTCTGACCCACCTTTCATTTGAGTCAACATGCCACCTAAACCATCCAAACTAGCATCCACAGACACAATGGATTCTAAAGCAGGGTCATATGGAGTTAGAATATTACAATGATTCAATTCATTCTTGATTTTGTCAAAATCATCCTGACATTCCTGATCCCAAAGAAACACAGTTCCCCTCTTCATAAGCTCCCGAAGATGGGCGGTCTTAGCTGAAAAATTGGAAATGAATTTGGCATAAAATTCACACATGCCAAGAAAAGATGAAACCTGTTCCTTGGATCTGGGGGACGGAACTTTAACAATGGCTTCAATCAATCCAACTCTAGGAAGAATGCCTTCGCCTGAAATACAATGCCCAAGATACTCTATGGACTGCACTCCAAAAACACATTTACTTAAGTTCCCTACAATACCCTTATCTTGTAATCTGTTCAACACCTCTGTTAAGCTCTTATCATGTGAAGACCTGCAAACACCAGCTACCAGAATGTCATCCTGAAAAACCACTGTATTCTGCACACCCATCAGAACTTTTTCCATGACGCGCTTGAAAACAGAAGCAGCGAAGGCTAACCCGAAAGGCATCCGTTTAAACTGGAAAGTTCCAGATGGGGAAACAAAAGCAGCAAGTGTTTAGATGATGCGTCTAACTCCACCTGATGGTATGCTGAAGACAAATCTATCTTTGAAAACCATTTGAAACCTTGAAATTTAGACACTATGTCATCAATACGGGGTAGCGGGTGTGAATCCACCCAGATATTCTTATTGAGACTGCGTAAGTCAATGCAGACTCTGAGGTTGCCATTTTTTTTCGTGCAACGACCAAAGGACTTAACCAAAGGGATGACTCAACTGGTTCGATCACCCCTGTTTCACACATCCTTTCCAACTCTTTTGCCAAGTCATCTCGAACACTCAAAGGTACATTGCGCAGTTTGTGTTTGCAAGGAATGGCTTCATCTTTTACCTTGATGAGGTGTTTAAAACCTTTGAATAATCCTAGTGATTCAGAAAAAACTTTGGGAAAGCTGCTTCCCCAGCTGGAATATTCTTTATCACCTATTGACTCATTCACAATAGAAACCGGTTCCTTAGTGCCTGGCCTAAGAGTCATTTTAAACAATGCTTGGTGGTACCACCCCAAGATATCTAGTCCCTTGATAGCCACATAAATTTTCCCCATGATAGTTTTTTCTTTGAACATTAAAGTGCTTTCAAAAAAATCTTTAAGTTGAATCTTTCTTCCTTCGTAGGACACAGGACTTCTATCAGGAGGTTCCAAATGCCTGTCACCCCATACAGATTCAAACAACTCTTCCGTGATCATTGTCATGCGTGCTCCCGAATCAACAAGCAATTTTAAAATTTTGCCATCTACGACTATATCTACAATCGGGTCTGCACACTCCTCACAATCATCCTTTACTACTAACATGAGATCTCTCATGGAACTCACGACTTCTGTGTTACTTTCTGGATTGTCACTCTCTTCCCACACAACGTTGACATTCCTTCTAGAATTACATACTTTTGCAAAGTGACCTTGTTTACCGCAGTTCCTACACAAAGCATTAAGAGCAGGACAAACTCGTGAATTAGGAAAATGTGCAGAATAACCACACTTTGAACACATATTCTTCTTCTGTAAATAAAATA
Organism: Triturus cristatus; assembly: GCF_964204655.1. Taxonomy (NCBI): domain Eukaryota; kingdom Metazoa; phylum Chordata; class Amphibia; order Caudata; family Salamandridae; genus Triturus; species Triturus cristatus. Next base: position 947,566,141 of record NC_140582.1, read on the forward strand.
GTTTCCTATCTTGTTTTACAACCTGTTTCTTCCCTTTAACCTCATTGTCATTTTTTTCACTGGTGTTTTTTCCAGATATACTATTCTTATCTGCACTGTTTTTGCTTTCATTTACAACCCCACCAGTTATTTTATCTGATCTCAGCTCATTGGACGAAGATTGCGATAAATCAATGCTTTTAACAATGGAAATTGTTTCTTCAAGGGATGGGTTTTTCAAGGTTAGTAACTTTTGTTGAACTTTTTTGTCTCTACACCGTACTACAATTTGATCTCTTATGAGTTGAGATGTGAAAGTCTCAAACTCACAGTCAGAAGCCAACATACGTAGAGAAGCGACGTATGATACAATGCTCTCCGAGATTTGTTGTTCCCTCGTGAAGAACTTATGCCTAGCTACTACTAAACTCTTTTCCACATCAAATTGTTTTTCCAACATTTGAATTGCTTGGTCAAAATCATTAAGTGGTTCAGCCCCCTCTGCTAACTCTGGCAAAGGTAAATGCTCAAGTACAGCTTGGCCCTCAAAACCCAAGTTATGTTCGAGAATAAATCTTTTACGTTCAGCACTGAATCTGAGACCCCCAATGGCCCCTAGGTACTTTGTGAAAGCTCTGTACCATACCTTCCACTCTACTGGTGGGTCCCCTGGAAGCTGTAGAAAAGGAGAAGGTGCTTGTACGTTTTGCATGATGAAAATTTAGCAGAAATAACTAACCAACCAATAGACAAAACGTTTCACAAAATTTTCACTAGCAATGTAAGTTTTCCCCTTTTTCCCTGACCATTAGAATAACATCTAAGTCGTAATATAATATTTTATGTTACTTTAAATCCTATGTATGTGCCGATTTTCCTTTTACAATATGATACCTGAATATGTACTTTGTATTTGTCCAAATGTGCTGTACACAATCATGTACTGCAGCTTAAAACAACTATCCACTAGATGGCACTAAAGTATTAGCGGAATAACAACAATTAAATCAAAAAACAAACCAAAAAAAAATAATTTTGTCTGTTGGTTGTGCTTTTAAAACTTGCACAGCATAAAAAGAAAAGTACCTTGAGCACAACTGACTCTCAAACGCCGATGACTTGTCTGCCTGACTGTTTATGCCAAAAACTTGATCACTTTCGTGACGTTCTTGATATTGAGGAGAAAACGGAGCCTCTAGGTGTGTGATAACTAATAGATCTGAAGCGTATCTAGCGTTGACGTCAGTGCGCACAGAGACGTATGCCGTATGGCTCAAGGCACGCTCCTGCTGCTCTGCGTTGAAGAACAGGAACGGAGGGAGACAAACACCATGGAATCCTGGCGATGGACTGCGCGCGCGACTTAGTAACGGTCGTGAGTACGCGAGCAAATTTCAAAAATCGATAGATGTAACTGACACCACCCAAAAATGTTGTCAACACCTCCGACTTGAAACTATAGAAAAAAAATGGATCTGTTGATCGCCAAGCCTCCGCCCACCAACTGTCGAACCCCTTCAGCGCTGCTCACTCGAAAACAGCAATCACAATTCATGCACCTCGTCCGTGCATAAACTCCACAAAGACACTCCAGGAGACACTTGCTTTCCCAAACACTTCCACTGGGTCGAGTTCAGGGCGGTAGATAGATGCCCATGTACCCGCTCAGGATCCAATAATCCGGCCAGCACCTCGCTGCATGTCCACACGTTGTTGGTAAAAACAACGTTCAGTTGTCAAGTCAGAAGTGAAATAGACTTCAGATGTGCCCAAAACCGAGACGGAATGTCCCATCGGTTGTATGAACAGATAAAGCACAAAACAGAGGTCTTAGATCCAAATCTGCAACAGTTTTTCTTCCAATAAAATTCACAGGTCCCAAAAAAAAAATTTGTAGAAAACGGCACAACTCCACACACACACGGGGGTACGAACTGAGGATGAGCAGTAAATCCCAAAACGTGTTGCCACAGTCATAACCGATTTGTAGTTAAAGACGTATTTATTACTGCTCATCTCAACAACAGCTTCCAGGGAATGAGTCTATGCTTCAAGCACAAACATTCCATCACCCAGGAGCTAATAGAACATTCATAGTGCCATGACAACACCACTATAGCTATTACATTAATCTACCACAGTCTCCCGCAGCGCAGGACGCTCCAAACAGGCTCTTAGCTGTTACTGCCCACACCAACACTCTCCTTCCTCATTGGCAGCTGGGGTGGGAGTCGGTCCCTCAGCCTCCTTCACTCATGAGGCGGAGAGAGGGAGGGGTCTCTCTCTACTTGATCTGCCACAGACTTCCACAGCGCGGGACATCTGCGCAAGTCTGTGCCCGAACGCGGCTGGGCTGGTCCTACCCCCTGAAGTCTTCGTTCCCGTGAAGCTTAATTCGCCCCCATCTGGCAATCTGAGTCTATACCCACCGTGAGGTACTGTCTTTTTTTCCCACTTTTTTTACTTCCCCTATACTCTTTGTAATGGCCTGTACTTTTACCCCTAACTTGTGTTGGCTCAGTGCTGTGTTTTGTGACTTACTAGTTGACTGTTTAAAAAACTGTTGGGACTATGGGCAGGAAAAAAGGAGGTGACTCCGGTCCCACTTCATATTCTGTAGTTGAGCCTTCCCTAAAATGTACACCAAAACCTACCTCAATCAACCGGATGCTTCAGCGTGCTTTTAGTGTCATCAGAAATGAAAGTGCCAGAACTGAACTGAGGCTTTCTATTAACACAGAGGGGCTCAGCGTGGGCTCCCCTGGATCATCTGCCTGCTTACCTACGGTTACGCACACTGCCTCACACTGCACCAGTTTTGAGCCTTCCCCCCTGCAAGGTCACATAGTGAAACAAGCAATGTTCCCTCCCTCTGCCATACCCCCGACTTCTCTAACACACCACACAACAAGACCTTGCATACAATATCAATAAAGAAAGTTAGACACGACAAAACGTGCAAGCAGCCGGCCAGTCTTCCTACATCTTTGCCAGTGTTCTCAGAGTCAAATACTGACACTTCATTGTCAGAACCAGTGGTGGTCGCATCCCACACCCACACTTCACACTTACACTACAGATCTCTGTCCGTCTTCAGTTGGAACGTGGCAGGCCTCAAAGGGAAGATCAACAACGATGATTGGAGGGCATTTGTATCTAAGTTTGATTGAATCCTTCTACAAGAGACCTGGTTCACTGAGCCTCTGCATTTTAACCCCTTGCATGCCCGCCCCTTTCCCCGCCCAGTGCCGCGCCTTGTATTAGCGGGGGGAGTTCATGACGAGCTGGACTCGTCATGGGCACAGCGCCACCGCAGCCCATGACGAGTCCAGCTCGTCATGGGCACTGAAGGGGTTAAGGGCTATGTTTGTTATTCATGTCTTGCCACTCCTTCCCCCCACAGCTGAGCGGCTGGCGGATTAGCTATTTGGGTTAGTTTGAGCTTACAGGTAGAGGTTTCACAGATTAAATCTAGTTCCTCTGCCTTTTTAGTATTATTGATTCGACTACCAAAGACAAACATGGTTTTTATTTGATACATTTTTATAATAATAACTTTACCAATGCTAGCTGTTCTCACTTTATCTTTATTGTCTGTGTTAGGAGGGTTTACCTTCGTCATTTGGAGGCAAAATTGACTGACTTTAACTGATAATTTATTGACCCACAAGGATTAATCCTATCTTTCCAATCACTTAAGGTATGTTTAAATAAATGCCAGGAGGTTTTACCTTCGTCTTGTTCAGGCAAAATAGATTGACTTTCACTCGATAATTTATTGTCTGCGCTAGGAGTTATTGCATCCTTGGGAGTGTCTAAAGCCACATTAGCACCCCATAGGTCAAATCATATCGATTTCTACTGGACTAAGATGCCCCACACCCCCGCAGTGATTCGTGATAATCTGCGCAGGGGTAAGCACGACTACCACATAGAACATTAATTTATTTACTGCTCTTATAAACACACACCTTAAATTAGCCTTTCATTTTAACCCATAGGCTGCATACTTACCCCACTGTCCTGAGGAAGACCCGCCGTGACGCTTATTAAAATTGCGCCTTACACTGGGTCGAAACGTCGACGCATTCTATATGTCTACTCAACGTTTCTGTTCACAAATTAATTTACACAGGATCATGAAGCGTATGTGAAAAATAACATGGACAAAATCAAAGATTGTACCTTCCCATTTTTGATTTCTCTTTCTGTCATATACTAAGTGTATCGTCTGTATTTATCACTACATGTCACTCCTTCTTCACAAGTCTTTCATTTGTATTTATGTATCACTGCAGCCTAGTTTATTCGTTATTTCCTTAAAAAATACCAATTGAAATTTCGCTTGGGTGTGTTTTATTTTCTTCCCCTTTTTCCTGATTCATTGATATGTGTTACATGTAATGTATATATACTGTGAACACTGTAAAGCAATTGAAAATCCCCTGACAGTACCATTGTATCTATATAATAATTCTCACTTTATCAGCCTATTTAGTTCTGTAGCCCTTCTTCAATCTATGGCTGCTTTTAGCGCTTCATTTGCTTACTTTTTTCTTTGTGGTGATTTTAATGCTAAGATCAATCATGATTTGGTCATAAATAGGCACCGTACTGGGCAAGATGCTAGGGGCACTGAACTATCTAGATATCTTACTGTCAACGGTTTGGTCGATCCATTTGAAATCTTCAGGGGTGCATGCATTACACAGATATCATTTAGAAGGTGCAGGAGAGCTTCCCACATAGATTATATATTTGTCATCCCAGACTTTTTATCTTGGTTCTCCATAAGTGAGATATTGCCTACAGACCGGGTGATCATAATGCCTTAAGTGCTTCCATGTCTTTACCACTTAAGGGCTTGGCACATAACAGTAAGTTAGCCTCCATTACACAACACTCCGCATATGGCCTCCACCTAGTTTGGAGTTTGAATAATCCCAAAGAGTCACTCACAGCCTTACTTAAATTACACCTTAATAAATTTCTCTACTGTCTTGGGGAGAACGTACTGGACTCCATGTCCCCATACTACATCCAGCTAATGCGCGCAATTAGGGACTCTATGCTTAAGCCTATTCGTACCCCAATCATGAACCCAAGATGGTTCGATGGGGCTTGCTCATTGGCCAATATAAGGCTGAGGAAAGCCCTAAATGCATGCCCCAGGAATGGGTCTGAAATCTCCACAGCGCGCATCGAGTACAAAACCACCCTCGCAATTAGGAAAAGGGAATCATACATCCAAGACTGAGAACTTCTGGAACTCGCTTCCCAGGGAAACAATAGTAAATCCTTTTGGAATGCAGTAAAATTAATACGGTCCAGGAATTCTCCCATTAATCCCCCCCTTCAAAATGATATCTCTGGTGCGGACTGGGTCACCCACTTTGCCTCAATTTATCACACTGAGGAGGAGCCAATCTTGTCTGACGCTCTTCACACCACATTGCATTTTTGCTAACTTTGGAGGAGGTTTTTGTGGCCATCCAGCACAGTGAGGGAGGGAAAGCACCAGGCCCAGACGGGGTACCGATGGACCTGTCGAAATCCATGCCCAAACTGAGAGCCCTCTCATTACGAATACTTTTAACACTTCCTTATCTCTTTCTATCCCTCCCTCATGGTCTTCTGCTAAAATAGTCCCCATATTCAAAAAGGGAGACCGATCATCGCCCAAGTGTTATTCAGCAATTCTGATCATTGATCGCATGATCAAAATCATCGGCAGTCATTTATGACTGCTTGCTTGAATGGGCAGCCGATAAGGACATACTCTCGCCTTCTCAATTTGGGTTTCGACCTAAATTAGGCACAAATGAACAATGTCTGAATTTGGCTTTGACTATTTCCAAATATACTAAGGCCAAGCACCCCCCCATATATTTAGCTTTTATGGATTTATGCACTGCCTTTGATTCAGTGAACAGAACCAAACTTTGGTTAATGTTGCGGGATCAATGCATGGATCCCTCACTGGTGAATATTTGATACTGTCTGCACTCGGATCTCGCCGCCTGGATCCATTGAACTCTGCTTGGTGAGCTCTCTTCTGAATTTTTCTTAAAGAGTGGGGTGAGGCAGGGTTGCATATTGGCGCCTCTTTTATTTATTTGATATATTAACGGTTTAACAGCTCACCTAGCCTCTTCCCACACAGATATACCTAGAATTGCCGGCTCCCCAGTCCCGCTCTGCTATACGCGGACGATGCAGTATTGTTGGCCCTTACCCCAAAAGCCCTGAGACATCAGGTGGAATGTTTTGTTTCCTTTATGCATACGCTAAACCTTAACACTAATTATTCTAAGTCGCGCATCATGTCCTGTGGCACAGATAAACTAAGACTAAATAAAATCAATATCAACGGGCATGTTTAGACGTACGTTGAGATCTTTGTCTACCTGGGATAAAATTTTAGTTCCTCAGGGTCATAGAATCCCCATTGTGCTCAGGTTTGTACCAAGTTGAGCAAAATTGCGGGCACAGTTAGCAACCTCATCAGACAGCAAATTAGGAGCACACTGTCTCCACCTTTGAAAGTGTTTAACTCCCAATGTATCAGTGTGGCCACTTACAGAGCGGGAGTTTGGGGTTTTAGCAAGTGTGGCTCTGTTGAGGCAGAAGAAAACTGCTTTCTCTGAAGGCTTTTAAGTGCACCCCCATCCATCCCCACCCTCATCTTGCACTTCGAGCTAAACCAGGGTTTTATTGAGGATACAATACAGAAGGTGCCGCTTTTATTATGGGCTAGCATGTGGTTAAACCCAGCCGGCAAACTCTGTAAGGATATTATATCCGACTGCATGGCGTTGGGCAAGGCTTTCTCCATACCATGGGTGAGCTATTTACAAGATACTTTTGGCTCCCTCAGCCTACAGTGGTGGTATTCGGAACTCAGCTGTATTCCCAACAATGCCAAGTCCAAAGTGAAATCATTTTTTAAGGCTCTCAGAGCAAATATTAGGCTGAAAGCAGAGCTATCCAAATCCTTGGTGTTGCAATACTATAGTCTCCTTTATACTGACGACTCCTCGCTGTATTTGGTCTTGGAGTTATATAGATGGGAGCGGTCTTTACTTTTCCGCTTCGGAGCTAGGACAATCTAAACATTTTTTAGATCAAGAAGGAAACACGGGTTTCTGTTGTTCCTCCTGCAATAATCACACTGTACAATCTTTGTTGCATTTTATGTTTTTCTGCAATTTGCACAGTTTAGCAAAACAGTACTTTCTGGTTCCCCTATTAAGGAGGCTAGACCTTCGCCGCTGCATTCCTGCTCTCCTTCACTTACATTCCTTGTGCTCCCCTGAAATTGTCTTTTCTGTCTGTGCCTTCTTGAAAGCAGCAATTAGGATCAGACACACTATGTTGGGCTATTCCAATAGAGCATAATGGCAGGCGTGGCACAGTGCACTGAACCCGGTAGATGCTTAGGGTTTATTTAATGGGGTATAGTAGGAGCACATGCGTACCCTATCTAAGCCTTTTGCCTTCTCTCTATCCCCCCCCTTTTGGTGCTTTAATCCCAGCTTTTATCTCTTTTTCTGTAACAGCGGGATGCAATCTGATTCAGTTTTTGCATCTTAGGTTCCCTTTTTTCTGATGTCTGATACAACACTTTTGAATCTTGAATGCTATCTGTGCACCTCGCTAAACACTTTTTGAAACTTCTGCTAATTTTAATTTTGCCTGTGTGTTTATAGCTATGTGCAATATTCTTATGTAATTTTATTGTCATGTTGCTCAGCTCGCGTGGATATCTGATGTATTAGCTGATGTGTTTTGTATCGTATCTCAAAAGTCTTTTTTAGTACTTTTAAATATTCCTTATTATACAATTTTTTTTTAATTCCTATGTGTGTTTACAGTTATGTGCATTATTTTTATGTACGTTTATGGTCTATTGTTCTTGAATTCAGCTACAGTATGTTTGTAAGTATGTATATATGTATCTATGTGATATTTCTATATCACAAACCTAGCCCAAAGGTAGCGAACGCTACACACGGTCAAAGACAAACTGAATAATAGGAGAGGAAGTTGCATTGTGAATAGTTATGTAGTGTTCTTTAAAGAGCAGAGTCTTCAACTTGCCTAAATTGGAAATGCGCTGTGTAGACCTGAACTATACAGGGATGTTGTTCCAGATCCTGGGTGCATAGATAGAAAAGCCTTCTTTTTTGTTTTTCCTTTTGACACTTTTTAGTCTGCAGTCTCATGGTGTCTTTGCTGCAGGTGTGCCAAGAATCACCAGAAATGGTGAGCTTGTTTGCAGTACAAGTGGGGGTGTTGGTGGTGATGGCTTTGTGAATGACAGTTTGGGGATTCAGCCTTCAAAATCATTTCAGTTACTCTTAGGCACTCAATACCAGTTGATTAGTATTAGATGAGATAATTATCACACCTGATAAAAACGGACACATAGGTGTTTGATACTCATCAAGTGTGAGAAATTGGGTTGTTGGTTGAGTGGGGTGAAAAGCGAAAAGTCCTGTCAGGGTGAACCACAAATGTCACTAAATTAACCTATGCTTACCCCTCTGGTAGCTCGGTGCAAAAAAGGTGAGGCTTAACTTAAAAACAATGTGTAAAGTATTTATGCAGGACCCAAACAGTAACAAAGTGAAAATACAAAACAAGAAAAATCTCACACCAATTTAGAAAAAATAGGGAACATTTTAATACATTATTTGACACCAAAATGACAAATATCCTGTCCCTAGAATCAGCGCTATGAATGTTTAAAGTTTAAGGTAAAAACTAGCCCCAAAAAGATCAAAGTGCCAACCAAGGACATCTAGTCGCGCAAGACTGGGTCAAAGTCACAAAATATGGCCACCCACGATGGAGTACCAGTTGAATACAAAAGGTGAATTTGGCCTGGTCGGCCTTTACATTCGGACTTCAAAGAAATCTGAAGAAAAAGTGTCTGAAAAGGTAGAAGTTCAGTGGGGCAAAGTCTCAGGCGGTGTCCAAGGAGGAGGAGGCCTCATTGGGGAGCTACTGGACAAAGCCACAGTGAAGATTTATATTTTCGGACTTAGACTCTTTTTTGGAAGTCATAAATCTCAAATGGGATTTAGATGAAGGATGTAGCTGACGAGAATTCGACAAGGCCTGAAAACCCTTTGGAGAAGGACCACTGAACAGGTTTTTTGCTGCTGATAACGTTGCGGGAGCTGCCGTGATCTCAGGCCTACCAGCGATACACATTGGGCGGATAGACGAGCAGGTTGGTTAGGTTAGGACGCACTCAGGCTAGTTCCAGGTGCGGGTTCAAGATGGTTGGAGCCTTTTCTGTCCCTGAGGCTCTGATCAGAAGGCCAGCCAACTAGCCCTTGGAGTTTCTCTGGTGGTCTTGGGTTCAAATCCCGGAACACAGCTCAAACAGCAGGGTAGGCCTCTGGGAGTTCATAACAGGCTCCAGGCAGCAAAGCAGTCCTTCCAGGTATCGCAAAGCAATCTTCTGAAGTACAAAGCAGGCTATAGCAGCAGGCAGTCCACTGGGAGTTCTTCCACTGGTCCAGAACGTGAACTGAAGAGTGGGTCTGAGGGTCCTATTTTTATTCCTGGTGCCATCTTTGAACTGGGAGAAGTTTCTAGAAAATTCCCTTTGAAGTGCTTGAAGTTTCCTGACTTCCCTGCCCCGGCACCATCCTGTCAGCATGAACAATCTAGTAGTGACTAGTCCTGTGTGTGAAGACAGGGCACTTCCTATTCAGTTGCAAGAGGGGATGTGCCGAGCTCTGCTTCCAATCCTGCCAGTGATTTCTCATCCAGGAACAGCTAATCCCCCTACTGTGTGCTGTCTGAGAGAAATACACATGTACAACTGCCAAATACTCACAGTCATATGACCCAGGAATAGACTGCAGGCACCAAACAGCTATCATAGGAAAATGGCAACTTTCTAAAAGGGACATTTTAAAAATTGTAACTTAAAATTCTACTTTGCCAATAAAGAGGGTTTTAATAACTATTTCTCAGACGCCAAACATGAAAGGTTTACCTGCCCCAGGCAAAGGTTAGCACTTGACATGTAATAAGGCCACCCAATGTTATTCTATGAGAGAGGTAGGCCTCACAGTAGTGAAGAGCAAATGTAGAAGTTGTTCACTTCCAGGTCATGTACAACTTAAAATTACATGTCCACTCTTTCAATTGCAAGACACTCTGCCCTATGGGCTACCTAGGACCTACCTTAGGGGTGGCATATGCAATAAAAGGAGAGTTTAGGAACTGGCAAGGGAGTAATTTACCAAGTCAAATTATCAGTGTAAAACTGCTAGTAGCCTGCAATGGCAGACCTAGGACATGTTTTAGGGGCTACTTAAGTGGGTGGCACAATGAGTGCTACCGGCCCACTAGTAGCATTTAATTTACAGGCCCAGAGTATACTACTTTTCTATGGCCTTATAAGCCAATTAAATATTTCAGTACCGTGTAGGCCAATTCTACCATACTTTAGGGAGTGAGCACAAGCACTTTAGCACTCGTTAACAGTGGTAAAGTGCACAGAGTCCTAAGGCCAGCAAAAAAAGTTTCAGAAATATAATAGAGTAAAGGCAAAAGGTTGAGGGAAAGGTCGCCCTAAGGCTGAGAGGTCTAACAATCAGGTTTGATAAATATTATCTAGTTTGAGTTTTTAAGGAATGCAATGTAGAGTTTTGTACTTACCACACCAAAGTCTGTATATTGGATATTTTCAAGACACTTTCAACTTGATACATTTGGCAGATTTGACCTGTTAATAGTTATCAGAAAACACCACCCCAGTTTGGACCCAGCCATATGCAAATCAGTCTTCACCCTGTTTCTTGTGGGAACTGTCTACACGAACTGCCAAGCCAGGTCCTTCCTGGGCTGGAAAGAAGCAGCCTGCGACCGATTTCAGAGCATCACCTCTCATCAGCCAGGCTAGCCTGAATCCAGTGGCGTAGTGAGCAGGGGACCCACGTCTGGGCATACCCTCAAAACTTAGGGTGACACATGCAAAAGAAACCATTGATGGACGGAATGCGGGACAATGCAAACATTCACCCCCAGTCACAAGGATCTGGGTTAAATCCATCATTCGTTTGCTCACCACACCACCTCAGTTTGGACCCAGCCATATGCAAATCAGTCTTGACCCTGTTCCTTGTGGGAACAGTGCAGCCCGAACTGCCAAGCCAGGTCCTCCCTGGACAGGAAACAAACATCCTGGGACTGGTTGCAGAGCATCACCCTTCATCAGCCAGGCTAGCTGAAATCCAGTGGTGTAGTGAGCATGGGAACCACATCTGGGCATAGCCTTTCCACTTAGGATGACATATGCAAAGGAAACAATTGATGGACGGAATGCTGAACAATGCAAATATTCACCCCCAGTCTCAATGATATGGGTTAATTCCATCATTCATTTGCTCACCACTCCAGTTTGGACCCAGCCATATCCAAATCAGTCTTGACCCTGTTCCTTGTGGGAACAGTGCAGCCTGAACTGCCAAGCCAGGTCCTCCCTGGACAGGAAACAAACATCCTGGGACCGGTTTCAGGGCATCACCCTTCCTCAGCCAGGCTAGCTTGAATCTGGTGGTGTAGTGAGCACGGGACCCACGTCTGGGCAGGATGCTTGTTTCTGGTCCAGGGAAGACACGGCTTGGCAGTTTGGGCTGGACTGTTCCCATAAGGCACAGGGTCAAGACTGATTTGCATATAGCTGTGCCTGAACTGGGGTGGCGCAGTGAGCTAAAGAATGATGATGGATTCAACCCAGATCTGTAACTGGGGGTGAGTGTTTGACAGATTTCAGCACTCCGTCCATCATCCTCTTGTGTTTGCTTTGTTTTCACTAAGTTACCAGGGTATGCCGAGACTTGTGTCTCTTGCTCACTTTGCAACTGGATTCAAGCTAGCCTGGCTGATGAGGGCTGTTAGCCTGAAACCGGCCCCAGGATGCTTGTTTCTGGTCCAGGGAAGACATGGCTTGGCAGTTTGAGCTTGACTGTTCCCATGAGGCACAGGGTCAAGACTGATTTGCATATAGCTGTGTCTGAACTGGGGTGGCGAAGTGAGCTAAAGAACGATGATGGATTCAACCCAGATATCTGACTGGGGGTGAGTGTTTGAAAAGTTTCAGCACTTCGTCCATCATCTCCTTGTGTTTGATTTGTTTGCCATAAGTTGCCAGGGTGTGCCAAGACCTGGGTTCCTTGCTCACTTTGTCGCTGGATTCAAGCTAGCATGGCTGATGAGGGCTGTTAGCCCGAAACCGGTCCCAGGAGGCATGTTTCTGGGCCAGGGAAGACATGGCTTGGCAGTTCAGGCTAGACTGTTCCCATGAGTCACAGGGTCAAGACTGATTTGCATATAGCTGTGTCTGAACTGGGGTGGCGAAGTGAGCTAAAGAATGATGATGGATTCAATCCAGATCTGTGACTGGGGGTGAGTGTTTGAAAAGTTTCTGCACTCCATCCATCATCTCCTTGTGTTTGCTTACATGGGTCCCTTGCTCACTTTGCCACTGGATTCACGCTGGCGTGGCTGATGAGGGCTGTTAGCCCAAAACCGGTCCCAGGATGCTTGTTTCTGGTCCAGGGAAGACATGGCTTGGCAGTTCGGGCTGGACTGTTTCCCTGGACACAGTGTCAAGACTGATTTGCATATAGCTGTGTCTCAACTGGGGTGGTGAAGTGACCAAAAGAATGATGATGGATTCAACCCAGATCTGTAACTGGGGGTGCATCCTGTTTCTGGTCCAGGGAAGGCATGGCTTGGCAGTTCGGACTGGACTGTTCCCATGAGGCACAGGGTCAAGACAGATTTGCATATAGCTGTGTCTGGAGTGGGGTGGCGAAGTGAGCTAAAAGAACGATGATGGATTCAACCCAGATCTGTGACTGGGGTGAGTGTTTGAAAGGTTTCTGCACTCCGTCCATCATCTCCTTGTGTTTGCTTTGTTTGCCCTAAGTTGCAAGGTTATGCCCAGATGTGGGTCCCTTGCTCACTTTGCCACTGGATTCAAGCTAGCCTTGCAGATGAGGGCTGTTATCCCGAAACTGTCCCAGGATGCTTGTTTCTGGGCCAGGGAAGACATGGCTTGGCAGTTTGGGCTAGACTGTTCCCATGAGGCACAGGGTCAAGACTGATATGCTTGTAGCTGTGTCTGAACTGGGGTGGTGAAGTGAGCTAAAGAACGATGATGGATTAAACCCAGATCTGTGACTGGGGGTGAGTGTTTGAAAAGTTTCAGAACTCCGTCCTTCATCTCCTTGTGTTTGCTTTGCTTGCCCCAAGTTGCCAGGGTATGCCCAGATGTGGGTCCCTTTCTTACTTTGCCACTGGATTCAAGCTAGCCTGGCTGATGAGGGCTGTTAGCCCGAAACCGGTCCCAGTATGCTTGTTTCTGGTCCAGAGAAGACATGGCTTGGCAGTTCGGGCTGGTCTGTTCCCATTGTCTAAACAAACGCCTGGAGGAATAAGGAGCGGCAACCTGATGAGCTTACACGGGAGCGCTGAAGGACTGACACTCGCATCCATTAAGAAGGAAAAACATGAAAGCCCAACTACTGAAGGAAGAAGGACCCCCAAAAAACAGCACTGATGAGCCTGGGTGATTATCAGCAACTGCACCCAGCAAATACTGGCACACCAAGAATATCATACTCGGTAACGCATGTCCTACTTGAACACTGCCCTGCCCTGATGAAGACCTTCTTGTAACACATCGTTTTGGTCCCCAAAGGAAGGTCGAAATGCATTGGCTTTTATTTACATGAGGCCAAGAGTAACCAAGAAGAAAATATATCAAATAAAAGATTTTCTGAGCTTGATTGCACAAGCTCAGGAATAGAGTTTTAAAATAGGACTCTGACCTCATCAAGACCCCTGAAATAGAAAGTATTGAGGACACAAACACAAAAGGTCCTGATACTAGATACAAGTTTGTAGGACAACAAGTTCTAATGGAAATATTGTTATGTTGAAAAATTGAACTAAATGTAAAGTAATGTGTGATGTAGTCTTCATGTTTGTAAAAAAGTCGTAGTTAGTGACTAAATGTATGTACGTCATGTAAATACTGTTTCCCTGACACAGTTTTTTCAAATATTGTGAAAAACTTAGAGGTGTAAGTTTAAATTTGCCATGTGAAAAGAACCTTTGCTTAAAAAACAAAAAAAGAATTCAAATGAATGAAGCCCAGAGTTAATAAAAAGGACTACTGTGACACAATTAATGTTACAATTATGGTTTCAGAGGTATTTTCTGTTTTGCTACTGTTTGAAAAGTTTCAGCACTCCATCCATTATCTCCTTGGGTTTGCACAGAATGCAAATTAATGATGCGCTCTCCGTCTCTGTTATTATGTGCAATTGAGTTGTTTTAAACATTTGAGTTGTTTCAAATAATACTCCTTACTTAGAGCTACTAGGTAAAATGATTTTCATGAGATGGTTATCGTTTAGAAATGGGCTTCAGTTTTGATTTTCTTCTAAGGTCCTTAAGAAACAGCTGTGCAGAATAATATGTGAAATTACTTATTTGTAATGAAATGGTATTCGATAGGAGTAGGTGGCAGTTTAAGATGCAAGGAAGAATACCTTAAAACAGTGGTCCCAGGAGCTTAGCGCACATCCAAGATGGTCGCATGAGCACAGGGCTCCCCGGACCCTCGCCACTCCTCGCAATTTATCCTGACGATATCCTGATTTCTCGGACGGACTCTCGAAGATGAACCTCGACTGAGTCCATGGCATGGTCTGATTGAGAGACCGTTTCGCTCGGCTGGGGACCAATCCAGCCTCCATTTAGTGTCAGCGCTGCTTCCTCATTATAGCCTCTTAGGTCAAGTCGTGACTTTCTCCGGGCCGTACGAGCCAGCTTCGTGGTCTGTTGGTGCCCGGCCTGCCGGCGGCCATTTTCACCAGGTCTCGCGGGCCCCTCCGGGGCGCATCTTCCAGCATGACGGGCAGGGGTGAATCCGACAAGCGGAAGACCAAGACGCCTCTTCGTGGGGGACCGGTCCAGACAAACGTTATGGACCGGTACACTCAAGCCAAAGGATCCCCCGGGTCCTCCAGCCGTACCCCGGAGGACGCCAGAGAAGACCCTTCTGCTCCTGTTGACTTGTCCCTGCAGGACATTATGGGCGCCATCACCGGCATGAAGGAGACCATCGGCCAGCAATATGAGGCTCTGGCTCGTAAAATTGACACGGTCGCCATTGATGTCACTCTAATCAGGGCCGACCTGTCCAAGACTAACGAGAAAGTGAAGTCATTGGATTTGAAGACTTCCAGCCTCACGGCCGATGTGTCGGAACTCCAAACCGAACTTGGCAATTTGAAATCGGCCAATGACATGATGTCCCATCGGCTGGAGGATTTCGAGAACAGGGCAAGACGCAACAACATTCGCGTCATAGGTGTTCCAGAGAATCCCTAGACTCATTCGGTTGACCTCCTGGTCGAAGATCTAATCCTCACCCATCTTGCCCCTTCTGGACTGAGCAAGTTTTTCGCTGTGGAGCGTGCACATCGTGTTCTGGGCGGTAAGCCCAAGCCGGGCGCTCCTCTGAGGCCTATCATTGCAAAACTTTTTCATTTCAGAGACCGTGATGCGATCTTGCAGGCTTCGAGAGTGCATGGCCCGGTGAAATTTGAAAACTCCTCTGTCAATTTTTTCCCGGACTTCACTCAACTTGTCCAGAGACAAAGGATGGGCTTTCAGGGGGTTAAGCGACGTCTCCGGGACCTGGGATTGAAGTACGCGATGCTTTTCCCTACCAGACTTCGAGTAGAATATGAGGAACGGACCTTCTTTTTCGAGCGACCGGACAATGTGAGTGACTGGTTGGATTCCCTGCCTGGTCGGGGCGATCGAACGGAGCACCCTGGCGGTGCCGAGGGTGGTGAGCCTACACAGAAGTGACTTTTCAGTCCCTAACCTCCGAAAATCGGACATTGCTCAGTTGGGTTCTATTTCTTTTGTATATTTTGCCTTATAGTAGTTCACGTCTGGGTGGCGGGTGGAGATGGGCCTCTCTCCTCCTCCGGGGTCTTTTTGTAGAATGGGATTGTTAGGGCGACAGTCACACTGCATTTTGGGGTGGCTTTTTAGTCTGCAGGGGTGCAGGGAGGGGGGAGTTGTAACGGGTTTCTGTTGGGGGGTGGGAGGGGGTGTTTGTGTTTTCCTTTCTCAAGGCGGCATATTGGTTCTTTCTCTGCTTCAGGTGTCCTGCTCTTTGTGGGGAGACTCATGCAACACTTGTGGGGATGGGGGGTAGTGGGTTGAGGTTGATATCTTGGAACGTCAATGGATTGGGGGATCGTATTAAACGGGGTGTTGTACTGCAATATCTGCGTCGTTTGACTCCTGATGTGGTACTCCTGCAGGAGACGCATTTGGTCGGCAATGTGTGTCATGCTATGAATAGGTGGGGATGCCGATTGGTTGCACACCCCGGGTTCACCACTGGTTCCAGAGGGGTTGGTATTCTGGTCCGGTCTTCCTTCCCACTAGAGATTGATAATGTCATCCTTGACGACAGAGGGCGTTACGCCGCCCTAACCGGTAGGTGGGAGGGTAAGTCACGATATATGTTCCCCCAGGCCTCCAGACCTCCACTTTCTCTGATGTTGGTCGGATGTTGCTGGAGCTCCCTGATAGTCTTCTCCTCATGGGTGGGGACTTTAACTCTGTGCTATCCGGCGATTTGGACCGCCACCCCCCCAGGGCCCTTCCCGTTTCCCAATCATGGCTTGGTGGGTTCTTGGACACCTTTGGTCTGGTGGATTGCTGGAGGTTAATGCATCCAACGCAATGTCAATACACCTTCCACTCCGGGGCTCATGGGAGTCTCTCCAGGCTTGATTACTTCCTCATGCCCGCTGTCCAGTCCTCCTACGTTGAGGAGGTTAGACACTTGGCCCGGGGCATTTCAGATCACTCTCCTGTGTGGCTTCTTTTCGATACAGGGATGCAAGCCGCGGTGCGGATCGCCCCTATCAATCCTTGGCATCTGCGCAACCCCAAGACCCGCAACAGCCTCATAAAGTCGCTCGACCACTACTTCCTGGAGAACGAGGGGTCTGTTTTGTCCTCAGTGTCCCTGTGGGAAGCCTTCAAAACTGTTATTCGTGGACAGGCCCTATCTTTAATAGTCGAGACCAAGAAAGCTAGGAATGGGGAGGTCGTGAGGCTGGAGGCCGAAATACTGGAGTTGGAGGCTGATCTAGACTTAGGTGTCACCCAGGATAGACTCCACGCCCTTAGCTTGAAACAGTTTGACTATAAATCCCTTGTTACGGATACTGCCAAGACAATGTACAGGGAACAGCAAGGTAGACTGTATGATGTTGGGGATAAGGCGGGTAAATTGATTGCCTGGCTTGATAAGAAGGAGAGAGCGATTTGTGTGGTCCCTGTGATTCAGAATTCTGACGGCGTGAATGTGACTGACCCTGGCGAGATTGTGGAGTGTTTTGCTGACTATTTTCGTGTGGTCTACTCCCCGGTGTCCGATAGAGATGAGGATGACTCTCGTTTATTGCTGAGGGACATTGTGCTGCCCTGCCTGTCTGAAGAGGATCGAGAGTGCATGGAGGCATCGTTGTCGGTCGACGAGATTGCGACCGCGATCCGTTCCCTCCGTTCTGGCAAAGCGATGGGCCCAAGTGGCTTGCCTATTGAATTGTACAAATTGCGCCCGGATAAAGTCGCACCATTTCTCCGTGATATGTTTATGGAGTCGCGTGATCTTGGCTCCCTCCCTTGTGACCAGCGTCTGGCTACTATAGTTGTGATTCCTAAGGAGGGCAAGCCTCGTGATCGTTGTGCCTCATACAGGCCTATTTCCCTACTGAATGCTGAACCGAAGATTCTCGCCAAGGTCCTCGTTAATCGCCTACTCACTGTCATTTGTGACCTGATCCATCCGGATCAATCTGGTTTCATTCTGCACCGGAACACTGCTCTCAACTTGCGGCGCTTACATGGCGTTCTCGCTAGGGCGGAGTTTCTGTCCGAGCCGGCCATCTTGGCCTCCTTGGACGCCACGATGGCCTTTGATACGATAGAATGGCCATATCTTTGGGCCACTCTGGCGAAGTTCGGTTTCGGTGCGGGATTTATCAGTGGGGTGAGACTTTTATATACGGATCCGCTGGCTCAGGTTGTTGTCAATGGTAGGGTGTCCCAGTCCTTCGCTCTCGGGAGGGGTACTAGGCAGGGGTGTCCGTTGTCCCCCCTGCTCTTTGCTCTTGCTCTAGAACCGCTTACTGCCTGGCTCCGATGGGAACCGTCGATAAAGGGCATTCAGTGGGCCCCCGATTTTGAAGACCGGGTTTCGTTGTACGCCGACGATATTCTCTTGTACCTCACCTTCCCTCGTAAATCCCTTAACATCCTATTTGACGTCCTCACTTCTTTCGGTAAAAACTCCAGTTTGATCATTAATTGGTCTAAATCGTGTGTGTATGTCATCTCCGGTGGCCTTGTGGAAATATGGATTTTTCTGGTCAGTTATGTCCCCTATCTTGGACCCCACCGGTTCTATGTGCATGTCACAAGTACATGTATGTTCCCTCCAGTTCCAGTTATGAAGACGCAAATACATGTGCGTCCACCGTCAACATGTCCTCTATCAGATCCGCCATGAATAGGCCGGATATTCCATTCCTAAGTATGAAAGGCCACCGGCTTTGTATGGTTCACTTATGCCATTTTACAGTCCAGGCAAGTAGGCCCTGATTCTGTCATCAAACTCCTCTTGCCTTCTGCCTCTGAAAACTCGAGTCTGAGCCTGCATCTGTGACCATGAACTTTGTCTCATTCTCTGCGCGGCTCACGAAGCCTGACATCAGCCTATTCTCTGCCAAGAACTGTATTTCACCTTCGAATTATCTGCTTCACTCCTTAGCCGATGCATTCCTGTCTAGCAATTTAAGTAAACATTCTTCCAGCTACTGTGCAAAGGCTCGGCTTCTCTGTCCTCATGCAAGTAATTCATAGCCCCGTTACCATGGAATATTCCTACCCCCTCGCATTCAGTGTAGACACTTAGACGCTTGTACACGCACGCACAGTCAGTATAGAATAGATTCTGTCCGAGAGTCCTTCTTTTGTGGATAACATAGTTCTTTAAACATAGGATGTTAGATATGATTTGGGATTAGGTTGACTTGACCCCCCAGACTTTTTGTCTCCACATGTAGAGCTAAATGTCAAGTCCCCTTCACCCCCTAGTTGCACGTCAATTACACGTCATGCTGCTGCGCGCGCATCTATGCCAAGTATTATCTTATAGATCCACCTATATGTGACATCATAGCCAATTATGTTCCTTTTTACTCCTTATTACACCCATTTTCGGTTACGCATATGAATCGTCATTTTCCTTATCAATTGTTACGCCTACTGCATTCGCTTCATTGTAATGTATGTTCTATAAAAATCATTTCTTGTCAATAAAGTATGTACTTCACTTCCTGAACCCCCGTGGTGATGGAACTTGGAGCAACCGATTATAATCGACCATTGGAATAAAGCCCATTCCGAACCTCTAATACCACGGATTCTGCCTCTTATTTTACTGAGCTATTTTATTATGTTTCTGTATCAAATTAAGTCCCGGTAATGAATTTTATTTACCACATGAATGGCGCCCGAATAGGGACACTTTCTCATCTCACGCGCCGGCGGTGAGTTGCAGGCCCGGTCTCCTGCCACAGCTGGACGGACAATAACGCATACCAGCAGGATTTCCTGTATCTCCCTCCGGTCAAGCGGGGGCGACTGAGGCTGCGATCAACACCCAGACGAGGCGGTGAGAAGTGCGAAGTATCCCGACCAGAGCCTAGCTGAGAGAGCAAGATCCGAGGTATACAGAGGCCCACCAGTTCGAAGTCGAGTCCAGTTTCCGACGAGTCGAGTCGAGTCCAGTCCGGTTCAAGTTCAGTTGCCGAGGCCTTCCGTTTCCGAAGCTACCCGGTGAGTACCATTACTGGGGAGGCATTTCTGACGTGCACATAGGTTGTGCCGGTCAAGACGGGTTTGGGTACACAAATCCGGTCTGCACTGTTTTACCAGTGTATATGTACTGTTTAGCAGTATATCAAGTATTCCGAAGTATCTAGTTATTGTCAAGAATTATGCTTGGTGATTAGTTATGCAGACGATCATCATTGTTGTTTATTTTAAAGGTTAAAAAAAATGTTTAATGTTTAATGTGTTAAACGTCCTGCATATTGTGGTATGAATGGTTGTTCATTATTGTGCTTTTGTATTAAGTGTGTTCAAGATTAAGTATCGGATCAGTTGTCAATATGCCGCTCTTTTCGAAATTAAGACAGATCACTACTAGAAAAGGGGTACTCGAAGAAGCCGTCCCTATTCCTCCTAGGGACACTCCAGGGCACTTCATGTATCACAAACATGGCTTAGACGCTATATTATTCCTTGATTTATGGGTAGACTACACCAAGGAATTACCAGAAAGTCAGAGGTGGCCCGCAGCGGGGACCTGGGATGCAGAGTGCATCATGAAAGTCGAGGAAGAGTTATGGAAAAGGGAAAGTCAGACAGTCACAGAAAGACGCCGTTGAGTTATGGCGTAAAGAATCTCATAGACGCACAGAAAAAGCACTCCGACAGGAAGAAAAGAATAAAGAGAGTTCAAATAAAGTTCGAGAAAATCTATTAATTGAGGAAGGTATCCGAGTGAAATCAGAACAAGTAGATAGACAAAGAAATGCCCTTATGAATGGTATGTATCCCCTTCTAGCCGAAGGATTACCTAAGGCTACTCCAGAGATACCGAAAGACTTGCCACCCCCATTATTCCCAATAAAGGTACATCCTAAGGGGCATCCTAGAACCGCAGAAGATGTTTTTCTTTCCTCATATTTAGATGACGCAGCTCCCGAGTATGCTAATTCCGCCCCACATAGACCGCATACCAGGGAGGTCCAACGCCAAGATCCAGCACCCGTATCCCTACAGCAACAGATCGAGTCACAAGTTCCGGCAAGCACATCTGTTTCTGCATCTGTTCCTACAGCTACTTCTATAGCTGTGTCCACACCTATAGTTGCTGTGTCACGTTCAACGAATCCTTTCACACCCGACACCCCAGATGGGGCTACGGGAGGTGCTACCAATATTTTTTCTACGCCACCCAGAATAAATAAACTTACTTTTCAAGAGTCAGCACATTCACGTACACCCAAACTCATAAATGCCCGTACGCTTAAGGAACTTCTTGTAGATTGTAGATATGACCCTGTGCCCGGTAAAGAGGACGAAATGACCCTGGCATCATTACGTATCAGACGAGCCGCAGTGTATTTAGGGAAGTTACCAGGAATGACTGCGCATCTAGATAAAATATATCATTTTGTCCAAACAGGGCGAGATCCAGAATGTATTACCAGAGCTATGGAATACCAGAAAGTGGAGATACAGGGGGAACTGTTACGTTTCCTCATAAATTGTGTGATCAGAAATCAAGACCGACCGGGGGTAGACCCGGAAGCAATGCAAATTCTTACCAGATGGAGCCAGAATATATCAGAAGGTAGACATGATAAGAAAAATTGTATAATAGCCATGTGCCGAAAGATCCGTAAAGAAATAGAACGCCTACACGAAGAAAGATTAGCGGTAGACGAGTTCGAACAAAGCGAGGAGGAAGGGTCAGGACTGCCCGCGGGACAGTCGGACACCATAGCCTATGTAGGTAGAGGAAGATCTTGTAATAATAATAGATGTCTTACTGACCCGATACGTCCGATATGTCCAGATAATAACAGGAATTTCCAAATACCTATAATTAATATAAGGTCTAACGAGCATTCGTTCCAAGCCGCCGACAAACTACTCCGAGAACGAAGGGGTTATCATTTTCTCGATTCTATGGATGAACAAGATTTAGCCAGGGCAGCTGTCCATTGGGTGGACAGTCCCGGAAAATATAGTGATGATACAGTAGCACGCACATTTTTGAATCTCACCCCAGATGAACAGAGGTTAGCTGGGATTTATATGATTCAACAACTCATTATACTATATCGGAGTCAGCATTCGGACCCTGGTCCCTTACCTGACATATTGACTGAATTGCTTATGAATAGATGTAGAGGTTCAGGTACTAAACTAATTAAAGAAATTCTAGAATCAAGAAAGCAGTATATTCTTTTTGTATGTTCAGAACGTGTCTCATTGCCCATCAAGGAAAGAACCACGTATTACATGGATAGACAGAATCCCTTACGAGAAGTGCACCCAATAAAAGGCGAGGACAACGAGTTTAAGCGCGTATTTGTATATACGCCCATATCGAAAATAGAATTGTTACAAATGAAGAAAGTGGTACCCAGTCATGACAAAGATCCAGCGGGTTTTCACCGAGAAATTAAAGACATGTTACTCATGGGAGAGTATACCTATCCCGACATTATGACAATATTAAAGGTATTGATGCCTGCTGGTATTTATGAGAAACTCAGGGAAAAAGAGTGGGAGGTAGGAGACCAAAAGATAGAATGGTCAGTGTTAGAAGCGGAAGAAAAGGCCCGAACTGCAGGAGCAGGACTTGGGGATAAAACTAAAGCACTACCAGGTTTATTAGTACAGGTACTGCCACGTTTATTAACTACGAAAAAGGAAGATTGGGGTACAATTTCAGCCTGTAAGCAGAAGCAAGATGAAGACACTAGTGATTACTATGCCCGATTTGAAAAATGTTTTGGTATAAATAGTGGCCTAAAAGCAAGTAGCGAATCATACCCGCATCTGTTTGTAACAAAATTAGTAGAAAATGCCCTGCCCCAAGTAAAGAATAGAGTATTAAAATTCGAGAGTACCTGGCAAGGTAACACTCCATCACAAATGTTACAAATGTTACAGTACCATCACAATAGAATTAGAGAGGAACAAGAACATGAACACAGACACATGAAAGACACGAAAATGAAAATGCTAGTTTCCCAGACAGTTCCAGCTGAAGGACATAAAAAGGGTATGACACATTCCGATTCAGCAGGACCTGTAAAAGGGACATGCAATTATTGTAAAAAGCCAGGTCATTACGTACACGATTGTCCAGTTTTAAAACATAATATCGCCATAGGTAAAACACAAGAAAGACCACGGCCACTCAGACAAGATCAGAATGAACAAGGAGCTCCGCAGCATGCACAGGCCATGCCAGCCGCACAACAGCCAATACAGTTTGTGCCAGCTGCACCACCGTTGCCTGTTGCTGCCACACAGACAACAACACGACAAATGTATCAGACCGCACAGTATGAATATCCTGAGTATCAGCGTTACGCATGAAAAAGCCTAGAGAGGGAAGTTGACTTACCCCTTATTGAAATCCCAGTAGATCAAGAAGGACCTTATGTACATAGTGAATTATTAGGCCAAGATAGAAAATTTTTACTTGATACAGGGGCAAGTCGAACAACTATAAAACGTAGTGAAGTTCCAGGGGCACCCCTCTCAGGCTCTCAGAATATTTCCCTTGGTTTTTCAGGAAAACCTATTGTTAATGAAGTGTCACAACCTCTTCCACTTACGATAGGACCTTTGACCCGAACTACAGATTTATTGCTTACTAAATCATGTCCAGAAAACTTGTTAGGAATAAAAACACTGAAAGCTCTAGGAGCCATAATATGTTGTTCTCCGGAAGGAGTAAGGTTGTTTTTACGTGATTTTAAAGGTCACTATGTGTCTAGAGACATGGATCCCCGACTGCAGACTTTACCTACACATCTATGGGCACAAGGCCCTACTGATGTTGGTTGCATGAATATTACACCATATCGAGTCACATTAAAGGCAGGAGTGGTGCTACCACGAATGCGACAATACAAGTTACCACCAGATGCTGTAGTGGCTTTACTACAAATCATTGACGAGCTCATTGCCCAAGGAGTAGTTGTGGAAACAGACTCCAATGTATGTAATTCACCGATAATTCCGATTCTTAAACGAACAGATCCTAAGGCCCCGCCAGTATATCGATTGGTTATTGATCTGCGCGAGTTAAACAAATGCATTGTGCCACAATTTCCTGTGGTCCCAGATATCTCGTCATTACTGACAGCTATTGATTCCGAAGCGACATTCTTTACTGTAATCGATCTCAAGAATGCCTTTTTCAGCGTCCCAATAGATCCGGAAAGCCAATATTTGTTCGGATTTAGTTTAAATGGGCGTAGCTTTAAATTCTCACGCGCACCTCAAGGATTTACAGAAAGCCCCAGCATCTATAGCCAAGCACTGAAACGAGAACTAGATAGTATCCACATGCCAGTTAACACTGCTCTGCTCCAATACGTCGATGATCTGCTGATCACCGCGAGAAGCGAACCGGAATGTGAAAAAGCATCACTGACAGTTTTACAATTTCTAGCCGAAAAGGGGCACAAGGTGTCCCCTTCTAAGCTGCAATTCTGTGTCCAGCGAGTTATTTATCTTGGACACTCGCTGTCCAAGGAGGGAAGGCAGCTTACACCCGACCGCATTCAGTTAATAGCTAACATGCCAATACCTAAGACACAAAAGGAGGTGCGGGCTTTCATAGGCCTCACGTCATATTGCAGGCAGTGGATCCCTCAGTATGCATTTCTAGCAAAACCACTCATTCAGTTAACAACACAGGAGGCAGCCACATCGACTGTTCTCCCTTGGACTCAGGAACATACACAAGCTTTTGAAAGCCTAAAGAAAGCTTTATGTCAAGCACCTGTTTTAGCAACGCCATGTTACAGAAAACAGTTTACACTTTTTGTTACAGAACGCGAAGGTACTGCCTTGTCAGTACTCACACAGGAACAAGCAGGAGCACACAAACCATGTGCTTATTTTTCTAGTACATTAGATCCCGTAGCCCAGGCTTTGCCTGCATGCCTAAAATCAGTAGCAGCGACAGCTTTAGCAATAAGACAGAGCGACGCCATAGTGTTAGGACATCCATTGACAGTTCAAGTACCACATGCAGTAGAGGTTCTTGTAAATAGAACGCAAACACAACACTTGACTATAGCGCGACTTACAGGGTACGAACTTACATTGTTTCAGCCACATATAGAAATCAGACACTGTAACACATTGAATCCTGCCACACTTTTGCCAGTAACCGGAACAGACCCACTAGCTCATGACTGTATTGAAGTTATTACTATAACGACGAAACCTAGACAAGACTTAACCGATGTCCCATTGTCAGATCCAGACCTGACATTGTATGTAGATGGTTCATGCATGAGAACAAATACAGGAGAGTTAGTGGCTGCTTACGCAGTCACAACAGATACTGAAGTCATTGAAACTAATCGTATAAATACCTTGTCAGCTCAAGCCGCAGAGCTTATCGCTTTGACACAAGCCTGTATTCAAGCCGCAAATAAAAAAGTCAACATATACACTGATTCACGTTATGCATTCGGAGTTGTACATGACTTCGGCGTGCTGTGGCGAGAGAGAGGTTATTTAACTTCCCACGGTGCCCACATTCAGCACGGACCCCTCATTCATGCCTTATTAGATGCAATACATCTACCCACTGCAATATCAATTATGAAATGTAAGGCTCATACGAAGGTTACTGATATCATTTCCCAAGGCAATGATCTAGCCGACAGAACAGCTAAACAGACTGCTCAAACTCAAACCCCCGACATGGCAAAGACAATAGTCCCGATGCCGACACATTGTATGACAGTTAAAGATCCTACTCTTGACATACAGACACATGCTACACCAGACGAAATAAAGAAATGGACTGAATTAGGAGGGATCCAAACAGACCAAGGATGGATGATGAAGGAAAAGTCCGTGTGGTTCCTTCCTGATTCAATGGTCCAAGTTATAATTAACACTATACATAGTCCAGCACATCTAGGAGAAAAAGCTATGCTAGACAGCATTCAACACATTTGGTTCAATAAACATTTACGAGCAGCAGCCAAACAAAAGGTTCGTACCTGTATGATTTGTTGCCAGTTCAACCCAGGAAAAAGCGTTCCTGTAGAACAAGGTGGATTTCATCCTCCTAATCACCCTTTTGAAGTCCTCCAGATGGATTATATCCAGATGGAACGATGTCGAGGATTCAAATATGTTCTCGTAGTTGTCTGCGCTCTGTCCCGTTGGACAGAGGCATACCCGGTTTCAGATTACACTGCCCCGACTACTGCCAAACAGTTGGTTCGAGAATTCTTCCCACGATACGGTTTACCACGTGTTGTTCACTCAGATAACGGCCAGCCGTTCTCATCCGAATTAATGAAACATGTTTCACTTCTGTTAGGTTATCAGTGGAAATTCCACTGTGTCCGACACCCCGAGGCAGCAGGTCTCGTAGAAAGACATAACCAGATACTGAAAATCAGATTGTCCAAAATATGCAGAGAGAAAGGTGTCGACTGGGTAGTAGCGTTACCAGTTGCACTCTTTTACATGAGAATGGTAGCACACTCTCGAACAGGGCTATCCCCGTATGAGGTGATCTTCGGCAGACCACCAAATATGTGGGGGACGCCTATACCACGCAAAATAACTGATATTGACTGTAATATGCTGACAGATTACTTGGCTTCCTTGATGTCTGCACTACAATCTTGTCGTTCACAGGTAGCTGCAGCCTTTCCCGACAACACTGAGGTGAAACCCCATGACGTAGTTCCGGGGGACCTCGTCCTTGTGAGGAATTTCGACCGAAAGACTCAGCTGGAGCCCAGGTGGAAGTCACCCAAGTTGGTCCTGCTGACCACAAGAACAGCCGTGAAGATTGAAGGCAGAAAAGGCTGGATTCATTCAAGTCATATCAAGAAATTTCATGGACTACCAGCCGATGTGAATACCCCACCTCGTGTGTCTTCACCCATTGACTCAAAACTTCCTTTTGTTGAACAGAGTAACTCTGAACACTATAAACTAAAGCTTAGGCCCAACCAGTCGAGCAATTTGATTGTTTAAGTCCTCTCCAAGGTGAAGCGGTTGAATTGTCTCTGACATGTATCCCTTGGACCTGAGTAGAGAAAACACCCGGAAAATGTTGAAACGACAGGCGTATTGTAAATCACTGCGTAGCCACTGCATAGTGACATTATTAATCTTGTTTTTCTTGAGTCTTTTAATAATTACTGCAAGTATATTGTTGCACATATATTACCCTATTGCCAGAAACGTTTACAATGTTACTGCTGAACATTCTTTTAGTGACTTACCTCCGCATGAATTGTCTTATAGACTTGCGCTGCGCAATAACACTTTCATTAGTATGTTACATCATTCCCATCAGACTAGTAATGCCACTAATTGTTGGGTGTGTGGCCGGCTCCCTCCCTATCAGAATTATGAAGGAGTCCTGCCTTTCTTTCCACATCCGTTTACACATAATGGCTCCTGTGGAGCATGGTTTAGTTTAATCAATTCCATAGACTCAGACACAGCAGTTTACCAAGATCATTGGGTATGGGGAAACCTGAACCTAGTTTTACTCAAGGTCTGCTACCCTGACAAGGAGGGTCGCCCCAAAAGAACAGGAACTGATCTAGAAAATGAAGTATATGGATTAGGTAATTTTACACCTAATCTCATGATTCTGAATGTCGAATCCGAAGTTGAACTAATTTTGCCCACCATGTCAGTATTCCCAGTAAAGGGTGAATTATGTGTAAGAAAGGTTGGTTCCATACATATGGGCCATAGTAAATGCACTACTATAGTAGAATTCAGTGATCGAGGCAAATCTTCATTTAGAGCTTATCGCCACTCCTACTTTATATGTGGTCAGACTGCATATATGCGTCTACCTCTAGATTGGGATGGTACCTGCTACATTGCATTCCTTTTGCCACCTGTTTTCCTAGCTCCTCCTGATTATTATAGAAATATTCATTTAGTACACAATAGAGAGCGGAGAGATCTCCCAATTGTCGATTACACTGAGACAGCATGGGACAAGTATGTAGATTTTAATAAAGGCATCTTTCCCTACATAGGTACTGTTACTAATAGTAAGCTGATACGTAGATTAACTAGAACCCTTGAAGCAGTAGTGAATGAGACTATTTCCGCCTTAGGCAATTTAACAGAAGAGCAGTCTGCTATGCGGATTGTTGTGCTTCAAAATCGTCTTGTCCTTGACGTCATCCTAGCTGATAGGGGCGGAGCTTGTAGGGTCATCGGATCAAGCTGCTGCGTATTCATACCAGAAAATTCGCCATCTGTATATAAAGCCATCACTCGCCTTCATAAGATTGTAAACCAGATACACCAGAACTCAGGCACTTGGACTTGGTCCAGTTGGTTTTGGAGTGTGATATCAGCCTGGGGATGGAGAGTTTTATCCTTCCTAGGTATTGGCCTTCTCATACTATTCAGTTGCTGTCTATGTCTACAATGTGGACCAGCGATTTGTGGTCTGTGTGCCACATCGTGTATTCCACCACCAAGATTTCATTCGTCACGGAAGAAGAAAGAAGAACAAATGATGTTATATGAACAGATCAATGGATTGATGAAGATTGATATCTCTTAACGGGCAAGTAGGGGACAAGGAGGGAATGTGGAAATATGGATTTTTCTGGTCAGTTATGTCCCCTATCTTGGACCCCACCGGTTCTATGTGCATGTCACAAGTACATGTATGTTCCCTCCAGTTCCAGTTATGAAGACGCAAATACATGTGCGTCCACCGTCAACATGTCCTCTATCAGATCCGCCATGAATAGGCCGGATATTCCATTCCTAAGTATGAAAGGCCACCGGCTTTGTATGGTTCACTTATGCCATTTTACAGTCCAGGCAAGTAGGCCCTGATTCTGTCATCAAACTCCTCTTGCCTTCTGCCTCTGAAAACTCGAGTCTGAGCCTGCATCTGTGACCATGAACTTTGTCTCATTCTCTGCGCGGCTCACGAAGCCTGACATCAGCCTATTCTCTGCCAAGAACTGTATTTCACCTTCGAATTATCTGCTTCACTCCTTAGCCGATGCATTCCTGTCTAGCAATTTAAGTAAACATTCTTCCAGCTACTGAGCAAAGGCTCGGCTTCTCTGTCCTCATGCAAGTAATTCATAGCCCCGTTACCATGGAATATTCCTACCCCCTCGCATTCAGTGTAGACACTTAGACGCTTGTACACGCACGCACAGTCAGTATAGAATAGATTCTGTCCGAGAGTCCTTCTTTTGTGGATAACATAGTTCTTTAAACATAGGATGTTAGATATGATTTGGGATTAGGTTGACTTGACCCCCCAGACTTTTTGTCTCCACATGTAGAGCTAAATGTCAAGTCCCCTTCACCCCCTAGTTGCACGTCAATTACACGTCATGCTGCTGCGCGCGCATCTATGCCAAGTATTATCTTATAGATCCACCTATATGTGACATCATAACCAATTATGTTCCTTTTTACTCCTTATTACACCCATTTTCGGTTACGCATATGAATCGTCATTTTCCTTATCAATTGTTACGCCTACTGCATTCGCTTCATTGTAATGTATGTTCTATAAAAATCATTTCTTGTCAATAAAGTATGTACTTCACTTCCTGAACCCCCGTGGTGATGGAACTTGGAGCAACCGATTATAATCGACCATTGGAATAAAGCCCATTCCGAACCTCTAATACCACGGATTCTGCCTCTTATTTTACTGAGCTATTTTATTATGTTTCTGTATCAAATTAAGTCCCGGTAATGAATTTTATTTACCACAGCCTTCCCCCCTTACCGAATAGGTTTCCCATTCAAATTTCGCAATCCGGTTTCAAGTACTTGGGGGTCTACGTATCGTTGGACCCGGCTGTCCGCCACAAGCATAATCTCCTTCCTCCTCTCCGACGATTGAAGTTGGACGTGGCTCGGTGGCGTAGATTGCCGTTGTCGCCACTCGGTCGAGTGACACTCTTTAAAATAATGTCCCTGCCCCGATTTCTCTACGCACTCCAGAACTCCTTTGATATTATTCCGGCGGCCTACTTCCGGGAGGTGGAGGGTTTACAGAGGAGACTTGTTTGGGACGGTCGCGCACGCATCGCTCTCGCAAAACTGACTCTCCCCTGGTATGACGGGGGCATTGCACTCCCGGACATCAGGAGGTATTATTGGGCCTCCCAGTTGTTCGCCATCAACCATGCTACGTATGCACCCGGTCCAAATCCGGCTTTCGAGATGGATAAATATCAGTTGCCAGGTGGCAACTTCAACAGAGCGCTCTACTCTTGGACAGCGGGGAGGAACCTAACGGGACCCACTAAGATTGCAGTACGTGTGTGGAAGGATGCCAATATGGCCATGGGATGAAATGATCAATTGACACGAGCGACCCCTTTGTTTACTTCGGAAAGATTGGGATGCCTCTGGATAACGAAAGGTTTTGAGAACTGGGATACGATTGGCATTAGCAGAGTGGGTGATCTCTGGGTGAAAGGTGCGGTCAAATCCTTTGCGGTGCTTCAGAGTGAGTATGAGTTGAGTGAGAGGGAGTTCTTCAGATATGCACAGGTTTGCCCCGCTTTGCTGTCGGTCTTCACGGCCGGTACCACTGTCCCTGAATCTTCCCC
Organism: Triturus cristatus; assembly: GCF_964204655.1. Classification (NCBI taxonomy): domain Eukaryota; kingdom Metazoa; phylum Chordata; class Amphibia; order Caudata; family Salamandridae; genus Triturus; species Triturus cristatus. Next base: position 947,596,695 of record NC_140582.1, read on the forward strand.
ACTCGAGGACCGTATACTTGATGGTCATCTGCCCGATAGTACGATTTCCTTGATTTATAAGAAATTAATCAACAATCGGGTGGATCTCCTTGTGCGTCTTAGGGAGGCCTGGACCAGAGACGGGTTGGAGCTGGATGACAAAGACTGGCAGTCCGCACTGTCCTCCCCGAAAGAGGTCGCCATTCCTGCCCGTCTCCGTCTCGTCCAGCTCAAAATTCTTCACCGTGTTTATGTGACGGGTCCTCGTTTGGTTGCTATGGGTTTTTCTTCGGATGGGTTGTGTAAGCACAGATGTGGAATGAGCGCCACCTTCCTTCATATCCTTTGGGAGTGCCGTGAGGTCGCGGCGTATTGGCACCATGTGCATGCTGTAATGGAGTGTGTCACTGGGGTCGCTCTGTTGCCTGAGGCTCGTAGATGTTTGTTGAATGTGTGGGAGCCGAATGATTACAACGTTGCCCAGGCCCGGTGGGCGGCACTTGGGAACATGATTGCAAAGAGGGATATTGCGCAGCTTTGGGGTTCCCAACGGCCTCCCACCGTGTCAGTATGGAAGGAGAACATGTACTGGTGCATGTTTAGAGAGAAGACGGTATATCTGGCCAGGGGCAAGCCTAGGGCGTGGAGTAAAATTTGGGGCCAGTGGAACACCTACCGAGGGAACATCTGTACGCCCCCCTTTGAAGACACTCCGGACATTTCTCTGTCCCCCTGATCCTGAGGTTCCTAGAATATTGTACTCCTTTTGCTGATTGTCCTGACTTCCCCACTGCCTCCCCCCCTGGTCATCTCTATTGTCCTCCTGATTCTCTACCTGGTATGGCAGGTCCCCCCCATCGGAGCTCGACACCGTCTAGAATGTTTCTCGCCTTGAGTTTTGTTTCATTGTTTTTCTGTTTGTTCCTTTTTTTAAAAAATTTTTTAAATATTGGTATCCTGCCTATCTTCTGAGTTGCCGAGAATATATCCTGTAATTCTGCTGGACCTCTGGGGATCAGTCGCTGCTTCGTGACGTCAAGCAATTGATTTGCATATACTAGCGGCCGGCCCTTGTGGTTGTAGGCCCATATTTGTAATGATGTTGTTTTGCACAATAAAGTTTTTTTTTTTTTAAAAACAGTGGTCCCCAAACCTTTTAGAACCATAACTCACTCTTTAGAACATCAAAAAACAAATCGATGGGCGTAATGCTTGAATTAACCAGCCACTGATGAGGGCTCCGTCCGCAAAACTGGTCCTGGGATGCTTTTGTTCCAGTTCCAGGAGGACCTGCCCTGACAGTTCATGCTGGACTGTTCCCATCTGGAACAGGGTCAAGACTAATTTGAGTATGGCTGGGTCCAAAGTGAGGTAGCATGGTGGGTGAAAAACAATGGATTGGGATGTAGCCCATGCAATTGCCAGTGGATGAGATCAATTCAAACATTTCATCCACCACCTTGTTTTTTCTACTTTTTAGAGCAACAAACTTTTGTGACCCTCATAGCAGTAATGGGCATGAGGGGGGAGAATTCTTTAATGCAACTAAAGTATCCTCTTGTAGCTCACTGTTATTTACAGACAGCATAGTTTCCATTTAAATGGCCTATAAATTTGTATAAACAGTAGGTTTTTTACAGATAAATCTATATAGCACACACATGATAATGTGTGGGAGTCGTGTTTCTGTGAAAAAGTATCATTTGTGCATCATCAAGAAAGTATCTTGGTTTATTTTGATCCTATTAAAACCTCGGTTTCCAGCACACTTAAGAATTGCAAAAAAGTGCTTCATTTTTGCTTTCCTAACTGCTGGATGCATACTGTTCATTTACAGGTATTTAATTTATTGTGTATTGCAAAAGCAGCATCCTACATTTTCACACAACTCACTTTAAAAACTCCTCGAAACTAAGTAACATACTACTCAATAAGTGAAATATTTAAACATCTCCCAAAAAATAAAATCATACAAACTCCCAGTATATAAACGATTCTCTGAACTGCAGGTTTTTGTATTTCAAGTCTATTAGAGATAAAACGAATATTTGAACAATCAGTCAAAAAAAAAATTATTAACTAAAAAATGACATAAATTGAGAATAAAAGTCAACCTCCTCACTTTAAAAGAATACTTGAAGAGAAAGGATGTACACAACTTTGTCCCAGCAAGAAAGATAACTGTGCCACCTACCAACATAAGGTTAGCACTTTCTGCAAAATAATGAGCTAAACTACAAGACTTTTGTCCACAAAATAAATATAAAAATAATTTAAACAACATGTTATGTTTTAATAATAACATAACATCTTTCATGTTTACCCCCACCATCAGAAAATATAGCCATATTCCAAAAGATGTAGGGACCTATTAAACAATGAAAAAAACACACTCTGCTTGCAAGCAATCAGCAACACAAATTGTCAGTCGAGAAAAGAGAAAGTCAAATTTAGATACTACATTTTGTACATATTTTAAAATATCCTAATACCACAGCATTACCCCCCCCCCAAAAAAACTAGAACACACATTCCTTTCAGACTTCTCTCTTTCATGTAAAAGACAGGATGTTCTCTATTAGCTACACTGATTTCAAAGAAAATTCATGCAACAATAGTACTAAATTCTATAGGAAAGAATCAACAGTTGTAAAAACAAGCAAGCACAACAAGGTAGTCTCATGAGCTAAAATGGAAATATGCATATCAGTGAAAGATCTGAAATTCATAGTTCGCACATCCAGTGCCTCAACTTAAACCATACTTCAGAATATTGCCAAAAATATCTACTCAACTTACAGGACAAATACAGGTCCAGATTCACAAATGTAAACTTAAGTGTTTGATCTAAACTTAGATCAAACTTCTACATTTATGACCTTGAAAATTCACAAAGAGCATTTATGAGTACTATCTTTATGTCCACACTAGTATCGGATCTCCATCCTAGGTGCGGAAATAAAGGTTGTCTAAGTTTAGACCAAATGTCTACGTTTACCTTTGTAAATCAGTCCCAATGTCCATAGAAATACACATCAACCACAGTTACAAAAGTGAGTTATAATTCTGGCTCAAACTCATCAAATCAAAGAAATTCACTAGTTATGGTTGGCAACTCACACAACACACCCCAAAACTTGTGCCCATCAAGCCCCCATAAACAACCTTAAACATAACCCTAACCATAAAGTATACCCCAAAACTTCCCTATCTCCATATCTAAACATAAGATTAACTGTAAACTAAACCTACATCATCCAAAATCTAAACCAAAAACTAATTCTAAAACTTCCACTAAACATAAGCCTAATATAAAACCTTACACAAAATATATGCAAACAATCTTAAAGTATTCAATAGTATTCTGTCAGGAAGTGATTAGAAATTAGGGCTTGCCTTTCATATCTCTGCTGATGTGGAGGAGTGGCACTCAAACCCACCAACCCCGTGGTTTCTGTAATAAAGTAAAGGCTGATGGTGCAGGTAGTATCAGCACTGCCTGGTAGATGGCTTGGCACTTGTGCAGCATGCACTTCGCTAAGGCATCTCACCTTTGAACTACAAGTCCCTGAACTCTCCTGTTTTTTGAAGATGGGAGGACCATCTCGGATTACTGGGTATACTGTTACTTATGTTGCAGGGCATCTTTGTTGAGCAATCAAGTTGCTGTGTCGTTGTAGCCATGACTCTTGCTTCATGGGTTTGTGATTCATGTTTGCAGAACCTATCTTGAAAGGTGGCTGAGGACTACCAAATTACAGAGAAGTAGTCTGAAAGCCAATGTGTTTGAGGAAAATAAAACTTAAACTAAGCTTGTTTTGAGAATTGTTATGTTATGTTGATTTCTATAGTGTACTAGTCACCCTAGACGGTATCCAGGTGCTTGGGCAGGTGTTCAGCTTCTTTAGGAACTCAAGAAGTGAGGAGGGGGCCCTGATGTGATGAGAGTGATCATTCCATGTCTTGGGTGTGATGTAGGAGAATAAGCAACCTCCAGTTTTGCTTTTGCCGAAGCTGGGAGTGCATGGAAGTGAGAGTGAGGCAGAGCGTAGGTATCTGGTGGGTCAGTGAAACTGTATGCGTCTGTTCAGGGATACAAGTTCTGTGCTCTGTAGGGCTCTGAATGTGTGCGTGAGAATTTTGAATTGGCTGAACTTGTGAATGAAGAGCCAATGAAGCTTACTGAGGTGTAGTGTGATGTGAGTGCAGCTTGGGAGGTTGAGTATAAGTCTTGCCGCGGTGTTCTGGATGGTCTGGAGTCTGTCTAGGAGTTGTTTAGAGATTCCAGTATAGATAGTATTGCCGTAGTACAGCATAATGCTGATGAGTATTTGTGTGATGGTCTGTCTGGTGTTCTGAGGCAACCATTTGAAGATCTTTTGTAGCACGCCTCAGATGTGGAAGCAGGAGGTGAATTCTGCATTGACTTGAGCTGTCAGGTTGAGCTTGTCGTCTGGGATGATCTTTAGATTTTTTTGTGCGGTCCGTGGATCCTAGCTCCGACGGCCACCAGATGGAGTCCCATGGGAAGGTCTTGTTGCGAAAGACCAGTACTTCTGTCTTGTCGGACTTGAGCTTCTGGAAGTTGGTTTGCATACAGTCTCCTACCATGGTCATGCAGTTGCTGAAGTTGGATCTAGTGGTGGTTGCTTGTCAGTTAAAGAGAGGATGAGTTGGGTGTCATTTGGCATAGGAGATGATGGTGATGTCTTGTGATCGGCTGATGTTGGCGAGCAGTGTACTTTTTGAATTGTGGCTATTTGAATGGTTCATGATTAAGCATTTAGAGCCAAACACCTTGGGAAGTATTGCAATCTTCTTAACTTGAACTCTTTTGTGAAGAAACAAAAGGAATTTTAACATCATGCACCACTGATAAAGGTATGTTTAGTAATGTTATATGTGTTGTCAGGCCAAAGGTTTAGTTCGTTTCTAAATTTATATTTTATGAAGAAATGGAAGGAATGTTATCCTCATGCACCATTGATATTATTAGGCATATATTTTCCTATAAAAATGATTCAACACCTCAATTATACAATGTGTGTCACTTTTACTTATCATAGTAGTTCAGCACAATTATAATGCAAATCAAACACAGTACATATAGTTTTCAAAACTCCATCAAAGTATTTTTGTAAAAGAAATTGTTATTCATATTCTTCTTTTATCTCTTATTATTCCCCTTAAAACAGTAGCCAATGCGTTTCGTCCTCATAGACTTCTTTAGGACTACAAAATACATATAGATTTGAAGACCTTATTTTAAATATATACAGAAATTTCAATGTATACAATTATTGAAATATCATTTTTTTTATCATTAGACAAACATTTTCATGTTCCATAACATAGACCTTCATGATTTTGACACCCCAATCTCTTAAATCAGAATATTGTGGATTCTTTTCCAACACCCTCCTTATACTTGGGTAGCTACCTACGTGCCGAACTAAAACCACAAAAACCCATTAATCTGTCTATAATGCATGTATCAGGATTCCCTTTTTATCATCCAACTACATCTTTGATATTTTTAGATTCCTTTTAGGGAAAAGACTGTGGCCAATCTTAATAAAACATGTTGTTATGTGTATTGAGATGGAGCTATCTATGTTTCTATAATAATCATATTCCCTTATCTCTATTTCGTAAATCTTTTAACAAAGGCACTGTGCTGATGTTTATATCATTCATAGTATGTCCATTCCCTTGCCAATGCCATTATGTGCTAATTCCTAAAAGAAAGTTCAAAAACCATCTTGTGTTTCATTTGTTAGAGATTAGAGTTTATATTTTACCATTAAACAGAAAAGTGCGATGGAAATTTCATAATGGTCATACCTCTAAGATTAGACACAACCATGTCAATCCACACAATGGACTGGAGTGAAGAAGATTCCAATTTTCTTTAATGGAAAGATTGTTCAGAGTTTTTTAGGACTTGCTGATATAAGTTGCCTGAATCCTATTGGCAAATATCATTGCTAGTAAATCCTTCCAAAGTATAAATGTTGGACAACAACGAAAACAAAACAGCATCATGCAACACATCTTGAATTTCTATGTGGCAGATGTGTATTAAAAATCAGTTTTTTTGTCACACCACGAGACAAAGGTCAGTGTATCTACATTTCTATGTATATGCAGCCTCACTATGAACCGTTATCGAGAAAAACCCACCAAGTGCTTCCTGAACTGGTTTAACCCCTTCGGTGCTCATGACGGAACGGTTCCGTCATGAGCCACGGTTGAGCTGTGCTCATGACGGAACCGTTCCGTCATGACCACGCCCGCGCAGGAAAAGATCAGCACAGCAGGGGAATCCGTCCAGCATGGAAGGGGTTAAAATGAGAACACGGGAGAAGATAGAGATAACTTGAATTTGAAGAATTAAAACCATTGAAGATCAAGGTTGTTAAATCACGTTATAAAAACAGGATATTTTAATATGTCATGTGACTCTCATTCTGACTACAGCACCTATCAAGCAGAACGGCACTAAATACTTATAGGGTCTATTGTGAATGGACCCAGTTAGAACATACGAGGAGATATTGTTACTGTTCAAGCTAACTCCCTCACCTCACTATAACACTCTTCAAACAAAACTACACTTGGTACTTGTTCAATCTGATTATAGAATGATCCAAACAACCTCACTTGACTTTATCTCAAGAGCACGTTGTTCCATGTGTGTATGCGTATTAATTTATTTTCTGCATTTCTGTTAGCAAATTACACCCATTATCTAGATCACTTAAGCTCAAAACAGCTAAAGCATTACATCTTTGTGAACCACAATATCAAGCGATGAATGGAATAGTAAAACACACCTGCACTAAATAAATCCTAAAGAAATAATATTCTTCCTATTCACTTTTGAGTTTTGTTCGCAGAAGGGCTGGAATTTGTTTGCTGGGGTGTTCCAGAGATCGAAATCGAGTGACTGTAAGTGTACGGTTTAAATAGCCCACTCTCGTTCATACAGCTGATGTGAATTCAATAGCAGCTTAAGAAAAAGAGACGCTATGTGGGCGCCATCTTTGAATGGATGTTACCACACTAAATCTGTATATGAATCCTCGAAATAATATCAAATCCATAATGTTAATTACATGTCCTCGATGTCATCAGGGTGTTATTAAAATATCATGACATATTTGATAAATGGAGATATGATTCAATTGTGCGCATGCATAAAGACATCTGACTGTGTCCAAGTAAATAGAGAAGAAGTCAAAATTCGACAACAAAGCCGATATATACAAAATACGGCATCTTAAATTGCCTTTTGTGATATATTTACCATTATCTGTGTATGCTTAGTAGAACACATACCTCATTGCTGTCAATATTTCAAGCGCAGATCTAATCATTGTTGTCAATGTTAGTATATGTGTCAATAACAATACTATGCGCTCTATGTTAATATGAGTTAAAAACCAGTCAAAAGGATAAAAGATGACATTTGGTAAGAGCGATCGTTGAGCAGAAAATGGCATACGGAATCCATATAGGAAGGCGATGTAATATCTTTTTTGCCTTTTTAAACAATATCAGATTTCTGATGATTACTACATATGCTTGCTATCGTCTGGACATTAGTTCAGTGCCATAACATAGTTCATGATTAGAGCATTTTGCATTCACACACATTCACAATAGTATCTCGCATGGTCCAAATAAATCTGCAGAATGACCTACCGCACCTACCACTGTAGTGGGAAAAATTATCAAATCACCTTAAATGGTGCACAGAACCAGAAGATCAGCTCTTTTTACGTTCCAATGGAGAAAAATCTCCATGAACATTAGTCAATCAAAATGGTTCAGCACTACAATTGTACAAATGATATCACTTTTTGATCACAGTAGCTCAGCACAATTATAATGCAAATCAAACACATAGTACATATAGTTTTTAAAACTCCATCAAAGTATTTTTGTAGAAACTTCTTGATTCATATTCTTCTTCTTTATCTCTTGTTATTCTCCTTAAAACAGTGTCAAACACATTTCGTCTTCATGGGCTTCTTCAGGGCTAGAAAATACAGATAGATACAAAAACATTATTTAAAATTTCACTTTATTAAATTATTGCAACATAAAAAACAAATTATCATTAGACAAACATTTTTATGTTCCATAACAAAGACCTTCATGATTGTGGCACCCCAAGTTTTTTACAATCACTTAAATCACAATGGTTTTCCATCTTTTTCTTAGGAATTATTAAATACCGACAGTGGCAAAGGAATAGAAAAACTACTAATGATGTAAACATCAGCACAGTGCCTTTGTTAGAAGAATTACTAAATAGAGGTATGGGAATATTATTATTATAGAAAAATAGATAGCTCCATCTCAAAATACATAATAGATTATCTTATTAAGATTGACCACAGTCTTTTCCCTAAAAGGAATCTCAAAATATCAAAGATGTAGTTGTATGATACAAAAGGGTGCCCTCATACATATGATATAGACAGAATAAATGGGTTTTTGTGGTTTTAGTTCAGCACACAAGTAGAAGGAGAGTGTTATAAAATAATCTACAATGCAATGATTTGAGTGATTGTAACACAATTGTCACAATCATGAAGGTCTATGTTATGGAACATGAAAATATTTGTATAATGTATAAATTGGAATTTCTGTCTATATTTTAAATAAGGTTTTTGCATCTATATGTATTTTGTAGCACTGAAAAAGTACAGGAGGACAAAATGCATTGGCTACTGTTCTAAGGACAATAATAGGAGACAAAAGAAGAAGAATATGAATAAAGAATTTCCTACAAAAATACGTAGATGGAGCTTTGAAAACTATGGGGGATATTTAAAAGGAGCTAACGCCAAGTTAACGGCACTTTATCGCAGCCAAAGTTGCGATTAATCGATCGCCCCATTCACAAGCTGGTGTTAACAGCCAACAGCACCAGTTTACCAATGATAGCAGCCGCAAAAAACATTGCAACAGAAGACCCCCGCAAGTATCGCTAATGAGATGCAGAGTAGGCGTTCCCGTACCCAAAGCCGCAACAACACCACTCCACAACATTCACAACGACCAACCAGAATGGCGATAAGAACTCAAAACAGGCGATAGGGTGCGTTAGCAGCAGGAAAATAACACCTGCCCTGACATGGTGCAAAGTTGGACTACAGCCTGCACCACAAAAGGGAGCACAGCCCACAGCCACATCAGAAGGGCAACAGATGCCATGGAGCCACCAGTCATGCGGGCTGGACACCCAAGAGGGCCACAACACCCACCACCCCAGGACCCCAACACCCACCGGAACACACCCCCAGACCACCACAGAGGCAGCGCAGACAAAGACAGCGGACCCCCAGGAAAAGCACCAGCCACACAGACCCAACACCTGACAATGTCATTGCCCACCACAAGCTCAAAAGTACAACCATCGTACGCATCCTGACCAACAACGCCCAACAGGCCGACGGCACTAACACAGCGGGCAACCAGCATCCCACCCCACAAAAGCTGATGGCTGTGCTGCACCTGTTGGCTCCTGGTACCCCCCAACTAACACCCGCTACAGTCGGAGGAGACACACAGCTAGCCACATCCAAGTCCCTCACACCTGACCTGGACATCACCATCAGCACGTTACCCCAGTCCCTATACATCCAACACAATGCGCAGGATCTGCTGGACACCAAGTAAGGCCCATACGCTATAGCTGGATGCACACACGTGTCGGGGGCAATCTACAGCACACATGTCATACATGTGCTCCCTGCCGACACAGCACACAATCACCGCAACAGAAAGCACATGTCTTACATCAATGTGCAGGGAACAACCGAACACCCTGGAACCTCCACCAATCTCGCCTCCAAATACCCAGTCACTGTGCGCGATTCCTCCATCCTCCGACAGTCCATCTGCAACCGGCGTCCCCAGGATGGCACCAAGGGAAATGCTCAGCCCCTTGGCAAGTTCCAAATGAACACCCCACTCACCTCAACTCCACAACCATGCAACTCACAACTCTGGCAATGCACACGTCACAAAATCAAAACCAACATGCTAAAGAACATGCCCACCCACCAGACACGACAGAACAACTCACAATGGTAACCTGGGCAAGCCGTGAACATGAGCGATCAACGGCATGGCACCTCAGCCACACACTAGCCCAATGCGGGGAGAGGTGGCAACCAGGCATGTGAGAAGAAGTCAGGAGAACCATGACTGGGAAAGCACACAATGCCAAGAGTGGCAGAGATGTGCTGGGCAGACTGCAGTATGCAGAACACACCCATATCCATGGTGACATACACTTCTGGTGTATGGAGTGTAGTGAACAGTGGACGCAACCATGTCACCCCGGCCAGTGGGGGTGTTCGCGGAAATGTTGCCTGTTATGTCCCCCCGTAAGCATGAGCTGAGTGGGATTGCCCGGCGTATGCCAGGCCAGCGTAGGGGTGTGAACAAAAAGCATGTAGCCCTGGGCGTGGTCTTCTTCCGGAAAACCCTATGTCTCTGCCAGGGCAGCGCCTCTCATCACGCCGCGAGGCTGACGCCGTCCTCGTGAGCGGAGTTGCCTGCAATCCTGTGCACCTGCCTACCCCGGCCCGCTGGACCCCGAACCCATCAGGCCTGCCCTTCACAGCCAGGCCACACTGATCACCTTCCAACACCGGCGTGTGTCAAGGAGGGTCAACCACTTAACGGTGCAAGCTCCAAGCACCAGTTCTGTGACCTCTGCAGCCTCCGCCGACCATCACTGGCCCCCCGACGCTGGCCCACATCACTCCTTCCTCATTCACATACTACACCAGTGTCCTCTTCGGCCCAGTAGGTCCCATTTGTGATACTGTGTCCTGAGTCCTGAATGTCAGTGACCCCAAAGCTGGGGCAGCGGCCACAGCACCAGACTCCCTTCGGTCAGTGAAGCATAGTTCCATATGGACATCTTGCTACACGTGTTGCCACTAACCCTGTTCAACGCCAGCTGGTGACACGTGGTGCCACTAACCCTGTTCAACGCCAGCTGGCGACACATGGATGAGGGACCAGGAATGCCCTGCGGACCAGTAGGTCCCACATCCAGCACCTAGTCGTGAATCACAAATGGCAGAGTCCACACCAGTGGTTACACGGAGAGGAGTAAGAGGAAGATGCGGCTCAGTCTGGATAAAAGCCGGGTCAGAGTCACGGAGGTGACCGAACACTATCAACAACTGACCTAGTGCCATCAACCCTGTTCTTTGCCAGTCCGCGTCCCGTGGTGCCACTGAACCTGAACTACGCAGGCCCCTAACTGCACTGGTGCCACTAACTCTGTGCACAATGAGTCATGGGCACCATCTGGTTGGACCTCGGTGGCATCAGAGCCCATGGCATCTTCTACTGGCTGGACCTGACTTGGTGTCCGACATGTGTCTGTTCCATTCATCTTCACCATAGTGACTGCATCAGCATGGGCCTGCCCTCTGCATCCTGCCCTGGGGGTACACCTTCAACTGACACTCCACGACAAGGCCCCTTGTCATCCCGTGAACCTGCTCTGCACCCGTGACCCTGCCCCAGTGCATCGCAAGTCAGCGGCCCGTGGCGGCTGGCCCGTGCAGGACACTGTGCATCCGGGGCTTCTGACTCTGTGCAGCACAAATCATGGGGCCTTTATGGTTGAATGGCTGTGTCCTTTACGATGTACACTGTTGTCGATTTCTGACTGCACCAGGCAGCCCTTGTCGTCTGGTGTGCACACACCCCACACACATCCAACACAGGTGTCACTCGACAAGTGTGCCTGATAATAAATGTGGCCATACACAGATGCCTGTAGCCATTCACACCATCTGAGCCAGTGTGTCCGTGTGTTCATTATGTCAGCTTGATGGGCATGGGCCCTGCTACATCACAGTGCGCTGTCTTCTGCGGACGTTGCCATGTCACCTTAGCGTTGGTAGTGACCCTGGACATGTAGCCCCGCACCTGCCCCCCTGTATGCACAGGCTGTGTGTGCAGATTCTGCAGGGGGGGCAGGGCATGGTCCGGACCTGGCCAGGTGCAGGAAGTGCGGTAAGTATGTCCTTGTTTTGGGGTGTTGTCGCCACCAGGGCCACAGTACATGATGCTGCAATGTGGCATGTACCAGGAGGGTGGGCCCGCAGGTACGGGAACATGTAGGGGCGCAAGGACACTCAGGGTCTTGGCACATGCATGCCAGATGTTATGTGTATCAGTCTTGAGGATGCATGAGTCTGTTGGCTGGCCTCATTCGCAGCGCGATCCCAGCCAGCCATGGGCTGTACACCTGTGTCCGCCCTGTCCGGACCATTGGCCTACACCGAAGTGGGCACACACCTTCGAAGGCCAGCGTCGCGGTGTTGTTGGCATGACACAGGACATGCACGGACAGGCATTAGAATGGTGTCCGGTAGGAGTGCACGTGATGCAACCGAGCAGCGCACACAAGTGTGGGTGCACATGGCAGGGAGGAGCAGCTGTGTGGCAAAGTGACACACAGTGTGTCCGCTCATGTGCATCGTGCTGGGCATATCATCCATGATTACCAGGGTCGTAGACATCCCACCACACCAAAAAAACGGACTCTGTACGTCTCCTGTATGCATGCAGCTGGTGAAGTTACTGTAGGGATGAAAGGTCCTTTGTCTGTACTATCAGGCGGTAGCACATCTGCAGCTCCAAACAGGAACTTGCATGTGCCCAGCCCCCCTGACAGATACGATTGCATTCACTTGCGACTCCCACACTACGCACTGCCCGGCGTGAGACCAACGTGTACACATCCCACACGCAGTGGTCCTTGGTCATAGTTGGCGTGTGTGATATGGCCTTCAAACGTACTCCCACCCCACCCAATGCCTGCACCTGTTGCACACAGACACTGCTCATTGCACCAAGCTGTGCCATTTCATCCACAGGACTTGCGCAGGGCAAGCCAGTGCCACTTCAAGCTGAGCCACTGACACAATGGCAGACCATCCTGGACAGATGCTCTACTCCAGTCACGTGGACCTGTACCGTGCACGTCTGCTGCATGTACTGGGGGCACTGCCATTGGCAGTGCTGCGGATCAGTTACCGGCTGAGCTCCCGCCTTGTGCATGTCACCTGCGTGCAGCCTGTGTTGCATTGTCACTCGTGCATATTCAAGTGGTCCATGGATGTCTCCAACGTAACGTTAGCTGACCTGGATTTTGACGTGTGTGTGTGTGCCCCCTGTTGGCCCACGACCAGGAGTGTCACCAGGATGACCGCTTATGGCATGCATGGATATTTGGCAGTCAGGCTGGAAACTGGACCTGGGAGATTGCACGTGTCGTCGTGTGCAGTGAGCACATTGAGCCACTACCCGATTGGGCTTTGGTGCTCATTGGGTCCAGTGGTAGGATTCAGTACATCTGTCCAGGTCAGCTGATGGATTACGTTGATGACATGTCAGATATAGTGGACGACGATCGCTCATTGGAGATGTTGGCCTACGCAGCTGCACTCGCGTTCATGGACAAGTGACAAGGTACCTGCAGCCACAACTGGATGTGAGCCATTGCACTTGTCATGACACATGGTTGCATGTTTTTTTGATGTGGTCACAGGTCCCGAGACGACAGTGGACAGGGCTGCATTTTTCCAGGTGCGGACAACCAACGCTCGTTGGCACTGACTTGTGTTGGTGAGGGACTCCCCCGAGGTGGACATGGGCGCTTTCCTACGTTTCTCATTCAGACATGCTGCTGCATTTGTCTGCATATCGTGGCACTTCTCTTGGCCATACTGACTCGCACTTGTTGATAAAGTTTCCGCACTTTCACTTACCTCCAACTGTGTTGTGTCTTGATTTGTATGCCTATGTGTGTGTCACGGACTCTCTGGCTCCCTGCCATTCGTGCATAGCTACCCCATCAGGACTGTGTGCTTGTACGTGTGCATTATCATGTCCCTGTTTTGTGCTTTGCCAGATGTGTGTGGCCGTTTACCGGCCACAGGTGGGTGCACTTGTGTCCTGTGTTTGGTTGTGCACAAGTTGGTGTTTGTACCACATTGTGTTGGATGTTGTAGTGCTCTGCTTCCTATGTGTGTGTGCCGCATTGTATGTGAGATGTCCCTTCAGCTCTGATTTGGCTCACCCTTCTCCCTCTGAGGCGGTGTTGCCTTCACTTCTGTGCTTCTTCAGTGGTGTGACATTGCTGGGTTGTGTGACTTGTGCTCCTGGTTGGTGTTGTTACTCTTGGGCATGGTTTGTCTGCAGTTGTGCTGTGCTTAGTTGTGCATGTGTGCCATTGTGCCCATCTCCCCCGTCCCCCAGTCCCTGCTGGCTCCTTTCCCTGTTGCTGTTGTGCCTGTTGTTTGGTGCAGTTTCCGGTCCCCGAGTCCTGCCACCATCTCCAGACTGATGTGGTGGAGACCATTTCCTCCATGTCATCCAGCTCCTGGTGTGGTGCTGGACTCCCACCTCCGGTGTGAATTGCTGCCTTCTTGGTGTTGGCGTGTTTCTACTTGTTTGTACCTTTCGCATCATTGCTGGAGTTCTGGTTTTCTGCCATTGTCTTCCTCCGCTCTCAGGCTGCATTCATCTTGTCCAAGTTGGACTGCCATGTACAATGTTTTGTTGCCAATGTGTTTGGGGAGGTTGTCTGCTGGCTCGGGTTGCCTCCATTGTGGTTGGCTATTGTTTTCTTTTTGGCCTAACTTGCTTTACTAGGCTTTTGTTGTGCTTATTCCCGCCTGCCGTGTGTTTCGCGGTCCTGGCAGTACTTATCCCTGGTTTCCTCATCGTGGATGGGCTCATCGCAAGTTTTCTGGTGTTGTGTTTTGTGTTTTTATCTCCGTTGGGGTGGTTGTATCACGGACATTGGCTGCCTTTTCTGCGGACTATTGCATGCCACTGCCGTTTTGTGAATTCCATGTTAACACTGGGTTATTTTCCCGCAATGGGCTGCAATGTGTAAAGTTGCATTCGCATTTTTTGGTGATGTTTAGCACACGTTCTTGTGAATCTACCCATATATGTACTATGTGTTTGATATGCATTATAATTGTGCTGAACTACTAAGATCAAAAATTGATACACATTGTATAATTGTGGTGCTGAACCATTTTTATTGCCTTATGTTCAACGTGATTTTTCTCTAATGGAAGGTAAAAAGGGCTGATCTTCCGATTCAGTGCACCATTTAAGGTGATTTGTTAATTCTTACCACTATAGTGGTAGGTGAGGTAGGTCACTGCCTGAGCCCTTTTCTGTATAAAATTGTTGTGTATGTATTATGTCCATTGTCGTACCAGTAATGTTTAGATTTGGGATTTGAGACCCTCCGGGTGGGTAGCGCGCTATACAAATTTCTTGATTGATTGATTGATTTGGGGTAACACGCTGGTAGGATGAGCAGTGTGCGACCAATTTGATTTATGTTAATATTCAGGCTCCCTTGAGCCGGTGGGGATGACGAGCTCATGGTTACGCACCTGAGTGCCACGAGCGGTACAGGACCTGAGAACAATTTTTGGCAGCCTATGCAGCAACCCTACACACATGCCTATTCCCTGCTGACGAGAGGTAATAACCTCGAAACACGTGTCCAGGGATGGCCAACGCGACTTTAATTTTGCTTAATACTCTGGCAGAGGCGCACTCGCTGATGCTGACTTCATGGACCATAATGCTTCGGGGTAACACGCTGATAGGACGAGCAGTGTGCGACCAGGTGGATTTGACTTATTAAATGTAATAAGATAACCCAGTGTTAGAGAATCGGAGAGATAGGCCTTAAAACTGTGAAAAACTAGTTTAGGAGTTTTTAGCTGCTAGGGCATGTAAAGCTTAAATACACATATCCTACTTTTTAAATACAATCACCCTTATGCATCAAGCCAAAATCCAGTCGGTAAAATACCGATTCCTTATTAGCTCCCGGTATTAAGTAAAAAATACCCAATCCCAATGCATCAACCCAAAAGCAGAAATCGGTATTTAAGGAATCCTTAAATAGCGATTCTTTAAATAGGGATTCCTTAAATACCGATTCCTTAAATACCGATTCCTTAAATAGCGATTGCATTTAAGGAATCCCAAAGTGAGATTCCTTAAATGCAATGCATCAAAGTTAAAAAATTAGCGATTTCGCTAATAAGGGGAGCAAATTACCATGAAGATGAACTGCATGGTAATTTGCAAAAACTTTGAAAAATGCACTTTTGTGCATTTTTCAAAGTGTCATGTTGCGCACACACATGCCCTTAGAGCATGTGTGTGTGCAACATATGTGCACATATCATTTTCAGGGGTGCAACAGGGTGTCCTTTTGACACCCTGGCACCCTTGAAAGTGCTCCAGCTATTAGCGATTCGGTAATACCGAATCGCTAATACAGAATGGCTTTACATTCATTCCTATGGGCCTCCAAGGCCATAGGAATGAATGGGTAGGTATTCCTTATTACCGATTCGGTATTACCGATTCGGTAATAAGGAATGTTAAGGAATCGCTATTTGAATAGCGATTCCTACATGCATAGCCTTTTGCTATTCCTTATTAGCGATTCCTTATTTTTCGCTAATAAGGAATCGCAAATGCTAATGTTGATGCATATGCCCCAATGCACCCTGCCCTATGAGCATTTAGGCTCTACCTTAGGGGTGACTTATATTAAAAAAGGACCATTTAGGCCTGGAAAAAAGTTTTATTTTGCCAGTTTGAAATGAAAGTTTAAAACTGCACTACAGGCTGCAGCTACAGACCTGAAACATGTTGTAAAAGGCTACTTTAGTGGTTGGCACAATGAGTGCTTCATGCCTGTTAGTAACATTTAATTTACATGCCCTGGGAACATGTAGTACTATTTACTAGGGACTTACAAGTAAACTAAATATAGCAATCAGGTATATGCCAATTGTACGATGTTTGAGGGAGGGAGCACAAACACATTATCATTTGTTAGCAGATAAAAAAGTGCACAGAGTTCTAATTCCAATAAAAATGGCTTCATCAATAGAATGTAAACATTTGGAGGAGACCCTGCAAAAAGGGCAGGTCTAACACTGGATCTATGAATGGAATGTAGTACAGTTAACTGAGGGGTGTTAATTAGGTGCTTAAGTTGCATTGTAGGATTTACAACTCATGTGCCTTTTCCACACACAACTTTATCACACTAGCTTTTACAACGAATATGCCTTCACCACGAATGCGTTTATTAACAAATGTTAGTATTTTGTAGGTGCATGTTATATATACCCAGTCAAAAGTGTTAGCCAAAAGCGTCGGCCATTTAATTTTTGTTTGGTTTGAGAAAAGATTTTTGAATGTTGGTGTTCACACAATAAAATTGAAATTTGCACAGTCAGTCAAGAATAACTTGATTTCGGTTCGAAGAGCCATGAAAGTTTCACGATATAAAGATATTTACAATTCATAAAACATTAGCATAGAAAGATTTAAAAACAACAATTCATTGGACTTCAGCAAAGGAAATTAAAAACGTCATGTTACTTCTTTAAAAAAGACGGTTAAAATAACGAAATAATACCCTGATAATCCTATAAAAATTTCACTCATAGCACTTTCTAATCATGATAGAGCCCCTTATGAAGTTTGCTACCGTGATGCAGATATCAAAGGAGGACAATATGTGCAAATAATTAAAACCCCTGGCTAGCCCATATTAGGAACACTTGCCAGGATCTGGGGAGGGTAAGCATGTGGACATTTGCTGGAGAAATCTGTCCTATGATCCCCAGAAAGGCACTCCTCGATACCCATAGAGAATTCAAACTGGCCCAAGTATGGCAGGGGACCAAGCTTGGTTGCCTAACTTCTAGGTTCTTGGAAGTAAAACAGCAACAGAGGCTAGAACCGGCTCTAGATTATATTCAACCACTTTTAGCAAAGAAGCTTTTTCTCCAATTTAGACATGGGGTTCTCCCGCTTCGAACATTTACTAATAAGTGGCAGGGCGCCCATATTCTAGATTGCCCAGGGTGTGACCAAGCTGAGTAAACTGAAATGCACATACTCTTCTTTTGCTCCGCCTATGGGAAGTCAAAGTTTCGCTGTCTGCTACAATTGTGTAGGAGCATGGGGTCTAGACATTGTACTGAGGTATTTAGGCTTTTTAAGTATGATACCAATATAGCTATTGTGTTCTCCATCTCGTGGTTCTTATACTCCATGTGGTGCATTCGTAGAGCTATTCTAAAGAAAGTCCCTACAGGAAATTCTTAGATTTACAGCAAT
Organism: Triturus cristatus; assembly: GCF_964204655.1. NCBI lineage: Eukaryota > Metazoa > Chordata > Amphibia > Caudata > Salamandridae > Triturus > Triturus cristatus. The sequence continues at coordinate 947,614,911 of NC_140582.1, forward strand.
TATTAGTCACGCTATGTTATTTACCTCTTATAACAATGTGGTATGTATACATTGTATTACATGTTTATCCCTACCACAATCTATGTATTGCCAAGGTGTTTTACAATTTTTATAATTTTAGTTGTTTTAAATTGGCATCCCTATTATTCTCTTTCAAGTAACTATTAGATAAGAACAAAGTTTTAGTACCAAATAAGTGTTTTTAATCCTTAATGAAATAGTCTTTTGCTACAGCAAGTGTTACTGCCCCCCACTTTGCACCTAGTGTATAAACATGTATTCTACGCACATTGCACAATCTCCTGCTACAGAATACTGAGCAGGCCTGGGGGAGATAACTCAAGAATGCAGTAAAAATTTGCACATTTAAAGTGTTTTTAATGAAAATAAAGAGAGAAACAAAGTATATAGTTTTTAAGATGACGTGCTGTATTTTTCTAAAATGTATCGTATTGTTTTATGAGCTTTTATGGCCTGTATGGTCGAAATAAAGATTTCCTGACTGACTGAAAACCATTGTTCTATGAATAGGGACGAATATTCCTTAACAATGGAAGCAGAAATCTAGTTCTCAACGATTTGTATAGTGTGCAAAATAATAGAAAGTGCATTGTGCTTTGCCTAGAAGAGTTATCACATGGACAGTGTAGGAAAGTGGGTTTCTGTTGCAGTAACCCCCCCACTTTTTGCCAGACTACTGATGCACTTTTACTTGATGTGCCCTGGGTCCCTGCCAATCAGGTTCCCAGGGCCTTTGTTCTTTCCCCAAAACTAACCCAATTGGCATCTCTGGCCACAGTGAAGAGTCGACATGGCACCCATAGCTGGGTGCACTATACCAGTGGTGAGGGTACAGGTGCATGAACCCTGTCGCCCTAAAGTGTATAAGGCCATTCTTAGACATTGTAGGTGTAATGCTGCCATTAAGAGTATATGGTGCTGGGAGTTTGTCATTACGAACTTCACAGCACCATAATAGCCACACTGAAAACTGAGAAGTTTGGTATCAAACTTCTCAGCACATTAAACCCACACTGATGCAAGTGTGGGATTTAATGAAAAATGCACACAGAAGGCATCTTGGAGATGCCTCCTGAAAACTAACCTACCACTAGTGTCCAGGCTGAGTGGCTGCTTTCAGCTGCTACCACCAGACATGTTTCTGGACCCCGGGGTCGAGAGTCTGCTGCTCTCTGGGGCCTGAAACAATGCACATCCTGGGACGAGGTGCCAAGCCTCCTCCCCCAGGATGGGCAGGGTTCATGAAGGGGAAGCTTCAAAGGCTAGCCACCTTGGTGAGCTTCCCTTGGCCACTTGCTGCTTTCAGCAACTGGTCCCCACTGGATCTGACCTCCACTTTGGGTGGGATAACCAGCGAGAAAAACAAGTGAGGAAGAGAGGTGTGTCAACCTCTTCCAACTCCACCCCTCAGGTGGGGGAGGTGAGGTGAAGCACAACTCTCAGTCCACGCCATCCTGCAGATGAGGGACTCAGACAACCAGGGACAGGCTCAAGCCCCCTCCCACTGAAGGGTGGCATAATAGGGGGAGTACCCACCCAAGGGAAGGGACCCATTGGTCCCTGCCTTTTACCTACCTGTAATATCCCATAATCTAGTATTTAGGGGGGTACCCCTGAGCTTTGCTTCCTCAGACAAGAAGAAACTACAAGGAGAAGAAGAAGAAGGGCCGAACAGCCGTGCATTAGCTAACAAGAGGAAGACACCCACTGACTTGGCCTCAGCTCTACCGGCCTGTCTCCACCTCAAACCTGCTTCTGTGAAATCCCGGTGTGTCCTGCAGCCAGCAACCTTGAACACCCCGGAGGACCTGCCTGCCTTCAACCCCAAAGACTTTGTCTCCTGTGAACAACGGATTTGTTCATCTGCAACCTCTGGCTCCAGCCCGACACCGCAAATCCGCTCCACCCTGCACCCGCCATCCACGGACCAAGCACGAGTGGGCAAACACCACGAGGAGGTCACCCTGGCGATCCTGACCCGAGATCCAGTGACCTTTGACCTGCCTCAAGCCTCAAGCCTCCAGCTGACGCCTGCAGCCTAAAACCAGAAGGTCCCTCCAACCGCGACCAGGAGCTGGTAAGAAGATCCGACCCCAAAAGGCACCCTTGCACCCAAACCGACAGTGCCTAACAAACCCCTAACTTCCCAACTTACCTCTTGAAGTGGTGGTCGCACCCAGAATACCTTTGTCCCCATGCCTGCAGTGCCTTTGCAAACCGGAGGTTCCCCATTGAAAACTACAAGCGCCTGACGTCGAAACAGCACCCTGCACCCGGCAGCCCTAGTGCTGCTGAGGGTGCACCTTTGGTGCTACTTTGTTTCCCCATTTGCCCTGAGCTGAAGTCCAGGAGCTTTGCTCCCACAACCTTGTGGCCTGCTCGCCAGCAGCCACCAACCAGGCGCCCCCTATCCCCTATTGGATAACATTGGGCCTCAGCACTTCACCCGCACTCCCTAGTGCAGCTGAGGGTGTAACTAGAGTGCATCCTTGACCCTGGGGGACCCCTGAGTCTACCCCCAGAACCTCAACTCCCACTACCAAATACTTACCTTAAAACCGATAACACTATTTTCCTCCGTAGGATAACATTGACTGTTTAACTTGGAAAGGTTTTTTAGTGTGGAGTTTGAAAACCTAAAGAAATTCTTTAAAATTGCACTAACTAACAAAAACGCTTTTACTTACCTGTTTGCAGGAAATGTCCCAGAGTAGTATCCGGGTATACTACTCTGAGTAAGAAAAGTAATCTCAAAAGTAACTTACCTGTAATTTTACTGAAAAGCCCATTCAAGTCTATGTACTGTATTTACAAAGTATTGCATTTCTCTGAAACCATATTATAAGTAAAAAAAAAGTGCATATACAAATGCCAATCCAAACTGTATTACAACGGTATGTTAACTGCAAAGTACTTATCATTTACCTGTGCCAGGTTTGCTTGGTTCTAGAAAATAAAATAACTAAAAATATTTGTATACAAAAACAATTGGTCTGAAGTTTAGTCTTTGAGTGTGTGAATTCATTTGCTGACTGAGTGTGTACAACTAATGCTTAACACTGTCCTCTGATACTGCCTTACTGCTCAACCACACTACCACTAATAGAGAGTGAGATGCCATCTAACTATACCTCTGCCTACCTTTGGTGTTCCACTGGACTCTGTGCACACTATATCTCACTTTAGTATAGGATATACAGAACCAGCTTCCTACAGACAGCGCATAAGCTTGCCCGTCCATCCTCCTTCATGAGGAAATGCCAGCAAAATGTGCAGAGTGCCTAATCGGAACCCATTTAGATAAAATCTAATCTGGGAATTCATGGAGAAGGTTAGATAAAATTGTGAGGGGGCAGGAGGCAAGTGAAAACACTCCCATATCACCTTGTTGTTGATACTTACGCATGTTGCCTCTTATGAGAAATGCCTCTTAGCGTTCAAAGGGATTCTTTCAGGGTTTTCAAAACATTGTCTTAGGCCTATTGCATGGTACTTTTCCCTCAAACAAGAAAGACAGGGGATCTTTAGAGCATTTTGCATGTTAAGGCAATCCTTCATAACATCTCTTGAAAACACTAGGGGGTCTATTATAATGGTGGGCGGATCGCCACCGCCCGTATGGTGGTGGTGATCCGCCCACCATTATTCTCCGCCCGCATGCAATTTACCCCCCGCCTGATTATGTTGGCGGGGGGTACTGCGGCTGACGGGAAGACCGTCTACTGCTTTTCCGCCCGGGCGATGAGTCAACCGGGCGGAAAAGGTTTGAATATGGTGGCGGTGTCTGTTAGACACCACCATCCATATTACTATGCATGCGCTGATCAGCCTTTCTGTGGCGGTGTTGCCGCCACTGAAAGGCATATGGACTTCACAGTTGGGGGCTCGTTGCTGGCCCCCAGGATATTGGAGGGTGTGGGGGGGCACAAGGTACCCCCCTGCATTGGCACAGACAAAGTGGCAGGCACCGCACGGTGCCTGTCAGCTTGTGCATGCCAATGCACGATGTGCATTCCCAGCATTGTGGCGGGCAGTGCTGTGAGCACAGCCTTCCACAATGCTAGGAATAGAGGATGCCACGCAAAGGTGGCGGTGGCATCCTATTTGCCGGTGTGTGACCGCCACACCACTGGTGGCCGGTCCCAGCACTGCTAGCGTGACGGGCGGACGAAAGTCCCCCCGCCATCCTAATAGGCCCCTAGGTCTTCTATAAGCCAAATCTTGGCCCATAAGTACAAAGGGGCACTGCCAATACAATTGTTTATGAACTCTTGGCCCAGTTCAGTATAGCAAAATAAAGTGGGGGCCCTTTTTGGTACCATCAGTAGTCTTTTAATACATTTATTCTCTACTAGTCCGAACTGTTGGGTTCTGTTGTACCCCAAACCCCGGCCCCATATGTGGCAATAGGGAGGCATTTAGCTTTATAAAGAGTTAATAATTCCTTCACCTGTTTATGCCCCAATCTGCAAGCAAACCGAAATAACTTGTCCCCAGCCCTGCTTATCTGCTGTGCTCCAGTGGTTAAGAGTGGTTCCAGCTTCATCTGATTATTGAATAGATTACCCAGATACGAGAAATTATAAACTTTTTCTATCTTCTCTACCTGAACAATAAAAGTTTTGGTTTTTGTGGCCTTTGGGCCACATACCACTATGTATGATTTAATAAAATTAACAATTAAATCAAGGGATGTCATAAAATCAGTGAAACCATCAAGGAATTTCTGCAATCTCATCGCTGTACTTGCCAATAATACTGTATCGTCTGCATATGAATGAAGGGAAATAGATTTATTACCAATTTTGAAGAAATCAAGCTCCCTATCTAATAAAAAAGCCTCCAGCTCATTTGTATAAATTAAAAACAGGAATGGGGCTAAAATACATCCTTAATGAACCCCATCCTGTTGTATTCCATATAGGTACCCCAATATAGGCTCAGGTAACATCCTAACCCTTCACCTATATTCTTCTCTACATTACATACACAACTGTTCTTAGGGACTTACCTTTTACCTAGATATGACACTGCGCACAGAACGTGGGATTTTCACTGGTAAAGGCCTCATACATTATGAATGAGGATTCTTGGAAACTCAGCAGGACCACCATCTACTGTATAATATCTATGTAAAAAGGTAATTCCCAACGTCATCCTAAGTCCGACAAGTGGCACAGCAAGGTAGAACCCCCGGGGAGACCTTTGGGTATATAAACATCACATCTTGCTAAGACAAACAGAGGAGCTCAGGATTTCCCTGATGACACACTGACACGAGATGCTGAGGTTCCTGCATACCGATACTCCAGCTTGCAGTGATCTAAAACATCCCTTGCGGGGTGTCCAACTCGAGACCAATGGTAGAGATCTACCATCCTTTTACTTTCTTAGTGCTTCTAATCATTTATATATTTGACTGTCTAATGATTGTTTCAGAGCACCTATTTTACACTAGAATGATGACTGTTCAATAAATACTTATTGAAAAATGTCCCTACTGTTTATTCGGTGTAACTCTCTGAGACTAAATGAGCATGAGTGACTGAGCGAAAAGTAGTACACTGTTTCCACGGTCCTGAGGGATCAGGGTTGTCATGTTCGATAGTTGCCAAGATGCCATGATGTGGGATCATGCTCCCACATCATGGACTGATGTCGGGGTATGATTCCAAGTTGTTTGACACCAAACACGACATGTTTTGATGCAGTCATTCCAAAGTTAGCATTTTAATGCACTTACGAGTATATGGTTTAACTGCATCCACAAACAGCCATAGAGAATAGACTCTGGTAGCTGCAGAGGGGCCCTGCTCATGCAGAGGCACCCCCTCACATAGTAAACCATGCACTCTGCCCTCAGGATTGATAGGGCCTGTCATGGGGTGGCTGATAGGTTTAAATGTGTGTGTATGGTGAGATATAGAAACCTATATCTCTGTGAGGAGTGCTAACACTACCTCAAACAGGCTGCATTAGCAGGCCTGTGGTGTCAGATTGAGTCTGCTTCCCAAGGGTGGCATAATACATGCTGCAGCCCCTGGTAGGCCTGTGAAGTGCCTATGCCCTAGGTACCTAAGGTACCATATACTAGAGGCTCATAAGGTACCACAGTATCCAATCACAAGTGCATCTAGTATGCACTCAAAGTCGTTTAGAGAGAACAGAGAGACTGAGGCTCTGATTAGCAGGGACCCAGCCAGACTATAGCCAGAAACCAGTGTATACATCGGAAAAAAAGTGGGGGCAACATAAGTGCAGATCCTACTCTCCTACAGCCTGTAACATGTTGGATCACTTATATCACCCTTTTTAAAAAAAGGGACCCTTAATTGCCTCGCTCCATGACCCAGGCAATTCGCCAATAATAGCTACTTTAAAAATATTCATTCATAGTGGTGGCCACAGATTAATATACCGTCTCCCCTTCACATCTCAGGGGCACTGTCAACACCTCCTGCTGAAGGACTGGGTTATTCTTAAGACCCAGCGGTGCCAGGGAACAACACCTGAAACCTTCGTGGGTTACCTGTTCTGGCGTACCAAACACAGAGACACGGGACACTTCCAGCGACGTCAGAGATCAGCGTTTATTACTGCAGGGATACAGAAGTCACAAGAAGTACACAACGTGTAGGTTCTCGGAGACTGCTTCAAATTCGTAGAAGTGGGTCGCTCCTTTTATACACGTTTTTGCCATAGCACAGTATGGCGAACAAAGGTTACAACTCAGTTCCCACAATAAACTTCAAAAGGGTCGCATTCATGTTTCAGGAGGCCGGAACATAATTACAACAGTCCTGCCGGTTCCCAACTGTAAAAACATATTCCCTCCGCAATAAACACATTTCCTCCCAACCATAAACGCATTAAGGGAGGACGAAAAACAGATGTAAGGAAAAGACAAGGATGCACAACAGGTTAGAAAAGAGTGTTAGGGGCAATAAAGGAAACTCGATAGAGGGATCAAAGACCTCGTGTCTAATGTATGCGTGACTGTAACAATAGACCGGAGCGGCAAGATGGGCCTTGAGCGGGGCCATCTGCCTCACTCGTGTCATTCCCCTCATCGTAAAAGTCACCTCAAAGAAACACGTGTCCTTCGTACTAGCTTGAAAGTCCCAGGGTCACGAAGCGGACAAAAAACCCGTTCGCTGGCTACCTGAGGGCAAGAAACAAAATGGACGCTGTATCTAAAATGGAACCCGAGGGTTCGGATGAACGAACCCAAAAATGAGGCGAACCATACGTGGCTGTATTGCGAAACTTCGTACACCCACTATACTCGTCATTTGCGGTTCGCAGATACCAAACTCGTCCATATTCGTCACCACTCAAAAAGTGCCGTCCCGCCTTACACGGAACCTCACTGCAGAGAAGTCCCAGCCACTCTTCACAGATGACGAGGAGGACAACGCCAGCATCGACGCCCAAAACATCCAAGACATCATTGACCTCATCCGCCACTCACCTCCAGACTCAGGCAGCCCAGCTACATTGATGAGACCCCACCCACCACCCAAACTACCCAGCAGGAGGCACCCACAGCCCCGGCATCCTCCCAAGACCTCCAAGAACAACACATGGCCTTCCTATGCTGTGTGCTGGAGTGCCAGATGGAGACGGCTGAGCAGGTGCGGGTGGGCTTTGGCATCATGGCTGCCAAACTGGACGCCATCCTTGGGTGTCTATGTCCGCCCCATGGTCTCCAACAAGCACTGACTGGCATCGCTGGAGTCATGATGCGGCGAGAAGAACACCTGTCCGCTCAGAGTGGCTCCAGCGATCCCAGCCATGAGCTGGCACACATACAGAGGCTCATGGAGAACATGGTGCGGATGGAGGCGGAAAGGATGGCAGCCACCGCTGCACATCATCGAAATGTAGCTGGGATCTATCATGCCCTACTGACATCCACTATGGCATTGCCGCCAAATGGCGTGGCGCTGATGGATGCTGCTGCGCCCACATCATCCACTTCCCCGCCCCCTGGTGTGTCAGTGCCTCCCAGTGCAGCAGCTGGATCCACTCAGGCCCCTGACGTGGTCCGGTGTACGGCAGGCCAGACCACTCCGCTTACGCTCCGGGGGGGGGGTTCTCATTGCTACCAGTCACAGACGTACTCGCTGGTGGTGTGCAGGTCACGGGTCTAGTTGTCAGCATGTCACAGCCACTCCCTGAGGGCAGGTTTGCATGCACACCACACCCTTACAGCACAGGCGTCATAGGCCATGTGACTCCGCCAACATAAGGGGCCGACGACATCACATTCTCCTCTGCCCGTGGTGACTGGATGACAGACGCCACGGTTCCCAATCGTAAAGGGCACAAGAGTTTTGTTGCACACAGGGTTAGTGGGATCCCAGGCCTGCGTACAGCACAGGCCGACCACCACGTGGCACTAGCTGGGGTTGCACAGGGTTAGTCGCACCTGGTGCATTGTGGCAGGCACCCCGCCACGGGACGGTGACTTTGGGTGCACTGAGTCAGTGGCACCTTAAGCTGCTGAGCGGGTGGGCACCCTGCAATGATGCCTGTCCCGGCGGTCCGGGCAACTCAGGTTTCGTATGCCCTGCAGGACCGAAGTGTAGGCCAGTGCCTGCGGACAGCGCGGGCCTACCACCACATGGCCTCGCTTCCGGGTCACAGACTTAGTGGCACCCATTGGGCTGATCGGGTGTGCAAAAGACGCACAATTGATGTATGTAATGCTGAACAAAGCAAAACTGAGCGGGTGTACAGCCTGCGATGTTGCCGGGTGCACTGGTATGTCCTCAGCCATGGAGTATTCAAGACCCAGCAACACACGTGAGACCTGGTTGCCTGTGGAGCGTGGTTGCATGGTTTGGAGGGTACCATGTCTGCGGGTCCCGGGATTGTGGCTTGCAGCGGCACGTGGTGGGACATCCAGTACACATGCCGGTGGCGGGTGCCTTTGTGATGTCTCTGCCTGGGTGTGCACGGGCGGGCAGGCGCTGTTGTCTTGTGCGAGTGTGTGTACTGTGCCAGTCATGTATCTGGATTCTGTTTCAGATGACGGCTCTGACTCAGATGTGTGACCTAATGCCTGCACTACATGCCGTCAAGTGGTTGGAAACACCACCGGTGGCAGCAGGTGAGCTGTGTGGCCTGGGTGCGCAGGGGCGGCTCTTTCTCTTCTTATCTCTCTCTCTCCCGCTCTCTTATTCTCTCTCTCACTCCCTCTCTTCTTCTCTCTCTCCCCCTCTCTTCTTCTCTCTCTCCCTCTCCCCCTCTCTCCCTCTCTTCTTCTCTCTCCCTCCCTTTCTATCCCTCTCTTCTTCTTCTCTCTCTCTCTCTCTCTCCCTCTCTTCTTCTCTCTCTCTCCCCCTCTCTTCTTCTCTCTCTCTCTCTCTCTCTCCCTCTCTTCTTCTCTCTCGCTCCCCCTCTCTGTTTCTCTTTCTGTGTCTCCCTCTCTCTCTCTCTCTCTCTCTCTCTCTCTTCTTCTCTCTCTCCCCCTCTCTTCTCTCTCTCTCTCCACAGGACACACCTTCTCATCATGTTTTTTGTCTTGCAGGCTGTGACCTACAGACTGTCCCGCGGGGAGCCGCCATGTGTCTTTATTTGATTTCGGTGTTCATTTTAATAAAGTTTTTTTTGTTGCTTCGGAAGTGAATGTGTGATGCTCATGCATTTCAACTGTTGTGATTGTGCGACATCATGCAGAATATTTTGTACATATTTTTGTGTAGCTGATGTTGCATGGCTTTGTTGGGCGGGGGGTGCCAGGGAGGGGTAGTCCGAGGGGTGGTGTTGGTGGGTTTTGGGGCCCTCTTGGGTGTCCAGGCCGCATGATGTGTTGCACTGCAGATGTGGCCCTGAGCTGGTCTTCCTTTTGTGGGGCTGGCTGCCATCTGACTTACCACCAGGTCAGAGCAGGTGTAGATTTCCTGGTGCTAACACGCCTTATCTCCGGTTTTGTGTTCTTATCGCTGATGTGTCTGGTCGTTGAGAATGTTGAGGTGCGGTGTTGTTGCGGCTTTTGGCACGGGAACGCCTACTCTGCATCTCATTAGCGATAGTTGCGGGGATCCTCTGTGGCAATGTTTTTTGCGGCTGCTATAGTAGGTAAGCTGGTGCTGTGGGCTGTTAGCACCAGATTGTGAATGGGGAGGTAAATTTATCACGACTTTGGCTGCGATAAAGTGCCGTTAATTCGGCGATAGCTCCTTGTGAATATGGCCCTAAGTTGTGTGGCTACAGTTAGATCAAAGGGTATTTCCTGTGACTCTTCCACTAACATCTTGTATGAGTTGTTAAAAATACTGGAAAAATTGACTTCCCTTGATTCACCCAAGATCAATGAGTCCATCTGTCTCACATTTTGGTGAACATTGGGCAATAAATAATTTCATCAATTTTTTTTCAAATCTTTAAGAGAACCTGCTCTTTCCAAATCCTCCCTCACCATCCTCCTCTGTTCCATCTTCCTGCATTCGATCACCTTTTTAGGTCTCGCCTAGGCAGCACATGCGCTGTCTCTTTGAGACATCAAGTAATCTATTTATCTAGGCAAACTCCACCTACGCCACCTCTTAGCTTTTAATTGGTTTCTTCACTTGTCTGCTTGCATTTCTTCAGTTTGACAGGCTAATGCGCTTTGTAAATCAGCCTCTATTTCTCTGAGAATGCCTATGCAGCACCGCCTAAGTACAGTAAACATGCTTCACTTGGAATGAAGTGTTTGCCTTGGAACTTTTTTTTTTCGCGGCTTGCATATTCTGTATTGCAGTGTTTGATGCATCCACTTTCGTGTATTCCACTGTCACCTGCTCCCGCATTACAGTATTTAATGTATGTGTGTTGTGCTCCCACTGTTATTATCTTTAACCCACTTTTGGTGTCACCCACTGCTCCGTGCTTTAAAAGCAGCCACACACCTTTGTTTAAAAGAGTCCAGTATAGAAAGTAGCAGAACCACCATTAAAGAGAAAGCGTGGAGTGGGGCGCTTGTTAAAAAAAAAAGTCCATAAAAAATCCATAAAGACCTGCATCTAAAGAAAGAAACTCTTCTGCCCTCCCACCACCCTATGACACAAACTCAGCATTTCCTCATAATCAGAGGCCGCTGACTGAAATGCTGTACGCTTAACTCTCAGCACACACGGAGTGAGCCGGTTTGTAAGCAATCCAACTGTGAATCTTGCCTCACTTTAAGCCCACATTCAAATGATTATCCAAACTTTTCAGAGTACATTTTAAAACAAATTAGTCTAAAATGGCGCTGACTTTTCCTTATGTAAAAAAATGTCCCACTCCCGTTCTGGGATAAACGCTTTTTTACAAAACCTAATAGTAATGCGACTTGTTCAAGATGGCCGCTACCTTCAAACTGTGTAGGAAAGAGTCAATGTTTTCATTGGATCAAAAGAGGAGCCATAATCAGGTGGGGCTTTATCTCCTCACCGGCACATGTGAGCGGAGGGCAGCGCAGAGAAGTTGAGTGGTGGGAAGTTCTGGTGAGTGTTGCCTGCCTAAAAGCCATTTGTTAGCTTTAGTACTCGGTTACAACAATGCAGACACCTGCACATTTGGAGACAGAGATTTCCACAGGCTAATTTGTTCCAGCCCTAATGCCCACATGGCAACCAATGCGTTAAGAAAACACAACTTAATTGATGGCAAAGTCGTGCTCTTAATTAATGGTGAAGTCGCGCCCTATTGTGGCAGTAGCATCAGGGTGTCAAAGAACAGAGGTGATGGCAGGACACCATGCCCCTTTCTTAACACCCTTTGTGGTGTGTGGCCATGTTCCTAAAAAAATATGAATGTCTCAGGCACTACAGTTTAAATAATGTCACAGAAAAATGCGAGAGCTATGCAGTGCGTTCTTTATCACAGCAGACATTCTCAAATCACAGCCCCCTCTCTCACGGTGGTGCTCGGGAAAGGGGCTGCTAAGTAAGTCTGCTTTGATGGAAGCAAACTGTCCCCCTGTGTGTTAATAAATACTTGACAGAAGCAGCCAAATGTCACATTTATGTATTTATTTATTTAAGCATTTGTATATAGCGCAAGCTTTACCCAGAGGTGTCAAAGCGCTTTACAATAGAACAAAGAAAATTACATAAAGAATGACCGTAGCATGGAAGTAGGTGTAACTACTAATAGGTACTCGTTGTGAAACTTCCAAAAACTACAAGTTACAGAAACATTCAAGATTTAAAAAAATGAAAGGTGGCGCAAATAGGGTGGTGCAACTCAGAGTACATCTTTACAAAATTACAAACAATGTACATGCACAGAGCATGCCAGTTGCATTCTGATGGAAACACGCAGCCATCACCATGCGTGAAAATAAGTTTAAGGAAGCAAGTTCAAAGGGATCTGCTTAACATCTACATTCACTTTTACAGCTGAACAGCTTGCCCTCTACAGTTTTCTTCCTTATTGCACTGTGGGCCTTTTTAGGATAAAGAACCAAATGTCGCTGCAGGGTACCTACAATAGAGCATCCCATCTCACTCAGTCACTTCAGGGACTCTTGTCTTTTAGTCTGCAGTGTCACAGAGGGGCCCCGCAGCACTGGCTGCAACTAGGCATGTTTCCTGCTCTGCCGCTTGTCGGTTTTTCACCTTGAACAATTTCAGAACAAAACTTGGTGACCCTACTAAAAACCTTACTGTGTTTTGGTTTTTCTAACAGACATACTTTTATAGCGTGCACTTTTTCATTTACAATGCCAATGGCTCCAACAAATACAAAACCTATTGCGAAGTAAAAAAAAATTGCTATTAACAATGCCAATAACTCCAACTGCAACAAATGCGAAACCTATTGCATTTCCAATGCTTGTTGTATTTACTCCTTGTGGTTTTAATTAGATCTCTATAATGAGTAGTGGCACGTAGGGCACTTTTTAGTTCCTTATGAGCTTTAGGGCATTCAGTGTTGAACCAGCGCGCCTCTAGGGATTGCTTTTGAGGGATGTTCCTGACCAATCTATCAGCAATGTCAGTACAGAGCAGCTCAAACTCCCGTACCATTTTAACTGGGGTAGAGTCTCTGAGAGTCTAGCTTCAGGCACCCGTCTATAAGATTATAGTTCCTTTGGATGATATCTTGCTCAAATTATGATGAGTTTACCTGATCCCATTTCAAACTAATTCCTTTGTTAGGTTTGTATTGAATCGAACGTTCATCAGTGTGCCCGATTTTAGGCTTTATATTAAGAGGGGCGATGAGAGGATACATGGTCACTGGAACAGTTTGGCATGACCTTAAAGTCCTGAACAAGAGAGGTAAAATTCTTTGTCATTAGCATAAAATCGGTAGAACTGACCCTACCGCCACCAACATAGATTGGGCACTGGGAAGCGGAGTTGCGGATGTAATTATTTAAAACAATTAGGTCGTTGACTACCAAAATAGAATTTAGGACTTCATCCTGGGGAGAATGAATAAAATTAACCAAGGGCTGTCCCTCAGTGTCTTCCAGCCCATACACACATTGAGGACTGTATTTACAAACTGCAATTAAAATCTCCAACCCATTGATTACATAATGGCTGCCACTTTGCAGAGCCTTGGGCGATTTCCATTTGCAGGGACTCTATCACTTGAGAATTACGTTTGTCAAAGATATTATAGTACAAGTTTACCAATAGTTTTCGTCCATGGCCAAACCAGAAATCAGTATTAATTGAAACCAGGGGGATGAACGTTTGACTTTTACAGAACCGTATTTTACCACAATAACCACCACAATACCACCCTTGGCTCTTTCCGATGAAGATGGGATCGCAGGGACTCAGAAAGAGTGATACCAGTCTATAAAAATATCATCTGTGGACCAGGTTTCTTGTAAACATAAGAGATAGAAACCTCCAACAAACTAAACCAATCATCGTTTCCCAGTTTTGAAAGGACTCCCGCTATGTTCCATGATAACATTTTAAAGTCAGTGGTGGTATTACCCTGCTCAACTTGCCCAAAGTTTACATTAACAGATGCATCAGAAATACCAGCAAAGGACAAGACCACTTCTTCAGGTACATTTTCCTCCTCACAATTAATTTCCTCTTGGTTCTTACTTAAAAAATCTGACCGCCCCCACCTCGTCTACCTGGCAGGGCAAATGCTGCAGTAAGTCAATATCAGTTAGGCCAGAAAGTCCTTCAAAACGCTTTGACTGGTTGATTGGCAGTAAGTGTGTAAGGTTAAAGTGTTTAGGCTGAATTTGGTCTTGACTCTGTCGAGAACTAGGTCCCATTCGGAGAGGATAAAAAAAAACCAGAGGATATGCCCTTATGGGACCATTCTCGCCCATCACTTCCTTAAAGCTTGTCAACACAAAAAGCAAACACCTAGGGTCCTTGAAATTTTAGACCACACAATCTCCTTTCACAGATTTTGGTGTGCAGCCTAACCAGTCTGTATATCACAAAGATCCACCCTCAAACCGTTTCAAAAGCCGTGTCCTAACCAGCCAACCTGCTGTGCCATAATGATGTTATCAATTATCTTCGTCTGACATCTTATTTTGCTAATTTACCAATGGGCTTATTCATTTATAAGGCTTTGACAGTCTTCATGATAGCCCAATGGCCATGGGTGGACTCCTATTAATATCAAAGTATAGGGGGTATAAGTTAGCAGGTCATGCACCCCTTCCCAGCGAGTAGGTGCATATGTTGTACAGTTAGGATTGGCACATTGCTGTCTGTCATTATTCTGAAAACCCTGGCCAGATCGATTCGCCTTGGTGGTACTAACCCCGGGACCCACCTTTTGAGTTTTCCTAGGTGGGACAGTTTCCCAAGAATCCCATTTAACTGGCAAAGACGACTTATTAAGGGAAACCTTATTCAAATTTGGGCTATGTATTATTATTGGGAGAGTACCCCTTTCGTGAGGGCCGACTTCCTGTTTATCAGTGTAAGTGGCCTCATCCCTCATTGTGCTATGTTTGTTTCTCTTTTCAATCCTTCACCACAAGACGGAGCTGTTCTTCTATATATCCCAGCTATTCTAGGGAAGGGTTCAAGCCCTCTGATATCAGTTGGCTAACTCTATTGACGAAAGAAGAATCCACTTTCTCCAATGTGGCCCCCTACCCACTCCACCTCTTGTCCTAGTAACATTCCCCTTTAAGGATTCTTGCCGAGTTTTTTTAACACGGGGCACGTCCCCTTTGATTTGGGATCCCACTATGCCCTTTTCCTTTTCCCCAATAAAGCATGTGGGGATTTAGTTTCCTCCTTGGTCAAAATTAGGTTTTGTAAATAATTTTTGCTAGCAATTAGTGTTATCAATAATGTTCACCATTGAAGACGGTGTCAATGATAATAATATCTGCAGAATCCTGGGGAGATAATGATGGAGCAGGAACTAATGATAGTCTTCACTCCATAAGTTTGGTTTCCTTAATGATTACCCCCACAGCCTTTTTCAAAAAAACACCCAATATAGAACTGGTGGGATTTGGGGCTGGTGTAATTTTCCATCTACCCATGTCTTCAATCTCAGTAAGCTGAGGCTCAGAGTCAATGGGAACAAGACACAGTGTCGCCGCAGGACTACTTATTTAGTCTTTGCCAATGTTATAAATAAGTTCAAGAAATTACCCTCGTTGGGTGACTTGGTTTACAACAGGCTAATCACAATGTCCCAATGGAGTGGACAAGAGAGTAGGCCCAGCTCACCTCAACAGGCCGCGGATGGGCGCATATGGGCCTGCCCTTGGCCCGGGCTTTGCCTGGGTGTGCTCGCACATGTCTCGCGCTGTGAGAGTGCAGGGAAGCCTTTACGGCACTGGGAGGACTGACTCCGCCTCCCATGCCCAATTCCGGAAAGCTTTTAGTAATTTGGGCTCTCATTGAAGGTCCTTTTCTATAGGTAATGGTAGGAGCACTGGGGAGTCTAGGAGCTAAAACTCCATCAGTTAAGAGTATAGGCCAACTTTGTGTAATAATGGACCTTATCTTCCTTTCTTGACGATTATACGTTGTGACAAACCTGGGAACAACATCCGTATCCTTGACTATTGGATCTATGTCATATACGGTTGTTCTATCCTTGCCTAACAATAAATCCCTGGGTTTAGCCTTCATTTTCTGAACAGCCTGATTTAAAATGACATCTTTGTAACCTCTCTGTTTAAATCTATCGAGTGCCAGTGTGGTACAATGCGCTAGATCCTCTTCTGTGCTGCAGATGCGTTTGAGCCTTAATAGCTCACCATACGGAATATTGTTAATGATGTATTTGGGATGAGCACTGCTGGCATGTAAGATAGAATTGACAGCAGTGCTTTTTCTGTGGAGAGTGGTTGCTATTTGTCCTTTACGTACAAAAATATTAACATCTAAAAAGTCAACTTGTTGTCTACTTATGTTGGATGTGAATTTTAAATTCTCATGATTGATGTTAATTTCTTTGACAAATTCAATTGCATTTAACTCATCCCCCTTCCATATAATAAAAACGTCATCAATATAACGCATCCATATGAGAAAATGATCAGTAAAAACA
Organism: Triturus cristatus; assembly: GCF_964204655.1. NCBI lineage: Eukaryota > Metazoa > Chordata > Amphibia > Caudata > Salamandridae > Triturus > Triturus cristatus. Next base: position 947,631,423 of record NC_140582.1, read on the forward strand.
GAATTGTATGTGCGCTTGAGGACCTGCTCCTCCCACCAACCCACGTGGGGACACGCGTAGCTCGGAGAGAAGCAGGCCCCCATCGCGACACCCCTCTTCTGTAAGTATATATCTTTACCAAACAGGAAATAGTTGTTGTCAAGACACCAAGATACTAATTCCATCATCATTTTGTTATGACTATAACATTGTAACAGTCTGGTACTTAGAAAATGATCCAATGCTTTTAATCCAGTTACTTTATGGTTATCACGAAAATGTATGGCCATAGGGTATTTCATATCACAGTTCTGAATTGCCCTCAAATGTTCCATCCATCTGATTTTCAATTTTCTTACTGTGGATCCTATGTAAATGTTGCCACATATGCACGTCATTTCATATGCGCAACTACAAGTATTGCAGTTGATAAAGGAAGCAATTTCATATTTTGCACGTCCCTTGCTATCAGCAAATGTCCTAGTTTGGTCTGTTACATATTTACAGCAGATGCATTTACTGTATCGGTGCAAGCCTTTTGAAAGCACATTGAGCCATGTGTGTTCCGCTCCCTTTCCTTTATTGCTATCGTCGTGGTTGTATGACGTTTCAACGCATTCCGTTGCAACGCATGCCTTTTCCATGCATGCGTTACAACGTGAATGCCTTTTCCACGAATATCCTTTACATCGAAAATCCCTTTACCACGCATACCTTTACAACGATTTAAAATTATACACTCACCGTTTTTCTTTTCTTTCTATGGACGGATTTCTTTCTTTCGCTATTTTCTTTAGTCCTTTTTCTATTTTTTGTTAATGCAGTACGTAGACGCACGTACGCAATAACGTTGTTAATGATACTCCTCGACCGAAGGACAAGAAGCTCAGAAGAGCGTTGATCAGGTAAAATGTTTCTTTTTTTTTAGTGGGGGGGAGACCCCCCAACCCTCCTTTTTTATTTTTACCTTTAACTCACATTCCTTTACTACGGATCTCGTAGTAAAGGAATGCATGGTAAAGGTCATACGTGGTAAGCGAGCATGTGTTGTAAAGCATGCGTGGTTAAGTGTATGTGTGGAAACGGCCACGTTGTAGTGGCCGTTTCCCATCGTCGTAGAGTGCTGTATCACTCGAATTCAGAAGAGTTCTCAAGGTGGGTGCTTTCCTGTATACCATTATCTGTAAAATCTCTTTAATGTCTGGATCAAGACTGAAAACACCTCAATGTTTCTGTAGAGTCTCATAGGCCCTCTTATTGCCTTTACTATATGTAGTGATAAATATAAGGGTATTTTTAGCCAAAGGTTTCATCTTTTTTTGTCTTTTAGTAATTCCTCCCTTACAATGATCTGTACTCTCCTTTTTACTTTCTTAATGATTTCCAAATCATAACCACATCTTCTGAATCTTAATGAAATATTGTCTGCCACTCTCTCATACTCCTTTAGTTCACTACAGTTCTATTTTGCACATAAAAATTCCCCAAATGGTATATTGTCTATTTGCCATTTTAGATGTCCTGAATCCGCATGAAGGATCAAATTAACTGGTGGGGATTTCCTTTGTAATTGGGATTCAAGCTTACCTTCATTTACATACATTTCCGAGTCCAAAAAGCATATCTCCTGTGCACTATACACTAGGAACAGTGTTATATTATATCTATTATTGTTGAGATACTCATTTAAAGATTTTAACCCCTTCACTGCCAGGCCTTTTCTCCCCCCTGTGAAACGCCCTTTTTTGGCTACTTGGGGTTGTTTGCTTTTAGACCCCTAAATCTTTTTGCTTACAAGAGGTATCCACGCCAAATTTGCTTCCATTTCTTCCAACATGCTCAGGATTCTAAACGTACCCAGGGTATGCGGATACCCCTGGAGGGGACTGAGAATTCAGGCAAAGTACAGCAAAAGTCTGGGTTTTGGGGAAAAATGAGAAAAATGTGTTGCAGGAGAAAGCAACTGTTTATTCCCTGCAAATGGTATCAACAAAGGGTTTGTAGTGCTAAAATCACCATCTTCCCAGCTTTCAGCAACAGGCAGACTTTTCTCAGAAAACATACATTTTCTACACAGTTTTTGCATTTTACTGGGACAGCGGCTATTTTCCCTTTTTTTGTGCTTTCAACCTCCTTCCAGTTACTGGTAGAAATGGGTGTGAACCCAAGAATGGATCCCGGAAAGCTATACATTTCGGAAAAGTAGACTGAATTCTGAATTCAGCAAGGGGTCATTTTTGTAAATCCTATCAAGTTTTTCCTTTAGAAAGTAACAGTTGAAATAAAAGAATATTGAAATTTAGTTGAAAAAAACAGCTATTTGTGCCTACATTTTCACCAGTAACTTCCAACTATGGTAGGTTTTTGAAAGCTATATACTGTTAGGTAAACAACCTTTACAACGCAACTTTTACAACGCACTACCATTACAAAGAAACTTTTACAACGCAAGTGGATTTACAACGCATGCCATTACAACGCAAGTCTTTACATCGACTTGCGCTAGATGGCGTGCTAACATTACAAATAGTGTAGTTTACTATCCCAACACCTTCCCTACTGTTAAGTGGACTGGAGTTGGAATAGTAAATTACACTTTTCTAATGTTAGCACGCCATCTAGCGCAAGTCGATGTAAAGACTTGCGTTGTAATGGCATAGCGCTGTAACTCCACTTGCGTTGTAAAAGTTTAGTTGTAACAGCACGCGTTGTAACAGCACGCGTTGTAACGTCATACATCCATACTGTTACGTCCGTGAATCTCTTCTGGTTGCTGGGATATATGAGGCTCACCAAGAACCCAAGGTACCCAAAGTCAATAACTGAGTTGAGCTTGCAATGGTTTTTCATTGTGCACGAGGTATACAGTAATTCATTTGGTAAAATATAAAGAGTTTAAAATGGTTATCAAGGACACTTTTCTTAAATGGGAACAAGATATGGAGTTTAGAAGCAGTGGTTATTAGTGCATCTCTGAATTTGTGGGTACCCATATTAGCATATGAATTAGAGAGTAGTATTCAAAATTAATTCTTGTTTACACACTGTCCTACATTTGGAAGGCAGAAATGCATAGAAAGACAAATGGTATTAACACCTGTTCTACTATTCTGTATTCCCCTAAGTCTCCCAATAAAAATGGTGCCTCACTTGTTTGGGTAGGCCTATTGTCTGCAACAGGAAACTGACCCTTTTTTTGCAATGAGCCTAGCTGTGGATTTTGGGCCCTAGCTCAGCCAGCACCTACACAAACCTAGCAAACCTGTCCATTTTTCGAAACAGGACACCCAGGGAAATCCAGGATGGGGTGATTTGTCTGGCTCCCACCAAATTCTGTTACTCAGAATCCCTTGCAAACCTCAAAATTTGTCCAAAAAATACATTTTCATCATATATCTGTGATGGAAAGTTCTGGAATCTGCAGGGAGCCACAAACGTCCACCCACCCACCAGTTGCCCAAGCCTGCTGATAAAATGGTACCTCACTTGTGTTGGTAGGGCTCGTACCCATGACATGAATAGGTCCAAAACGCAACATGGATACATCAAATTTTTCCACTGAAAACTGACCCTTTTTTTGCAAGGTGCCTAGCTGTGGATAGTGGGCCCTAGCTCAGCCAGCACCTAGGAAAACCTAAAAAACCTGTACATTTTTTAAACCTAGACACCCATGGTATTCCAGGATGGGGTGCCTTGTGTGGATCTCACAGGTTCGGTTACTCAGAATCCCGTGCAAACCTCAAACTTTGTAAAAAAAAAAAAAAAAAAAACATTTTCCTCACATTCCTGTGATGGAAAGTTCTGGAATCTGTGGGAAGCCACAAACTTCCACCCAGTCAGCATTCCCCCAAGTCTCTTTATAAAAATGGTACCTCACTTTTGTGGGTAGACCTAGTGTCCGTGACAGAGCACACGCCAAAACGCAACGTGGACACATCACATTTTTCCACTGAAAACTGACCCTTTTTTTGCAATGTGCTTAGAGGTGGATTTATGGCCCTAGCTCAGCCAGCAGTTAGGGAAACCTAGCAAACCTGTACATTTTTCAAAACCAGACACCCAGGGGAATCCAGGACAGGGTGAATTGTGTGGCTTTCACCAGGTTCTGTTACCCAGAATCCCTTGCAATCCTCAAACTTTATAAAAATAAACACATTTTCCTCACATTTCTATGATGGAAAATTCTGGAATCTGTGGGTAGCCAAAAACTTCCACCCACCCAGCACTTCCCCAAGTCTGCCGATAAAAATGTTACTTCACTTGTGTTGGTAGGCCTAGTGCTTGCAACAGGAAATGGCCCAAAACCTATTGTGGAGATATCAAAATTATTTATCACAAAACAACCTATTATTGCAAGGGAGTCAACTGTGTTTTTGGTCCCGGGATTGATGGCCATCTAGGGAAACCTACCAAACCCAGACATTTCTGAAAACTAGATACCCCGGCAAGTCCAAGGAGGTGTAGCTTGCATGGATCCCACAATGTTTTCTTGCCCAGAATCCTCTGCAAACCTCAAATTTAGCTTTCAAAAAATCACATTTTCCTCACATTTCTGTGTGGGAATGTAGTGGGATCACCAGGCTGACACAAATTTCCTAACACCCAGCTTTCCCACAGGCCTCCAGATAAAAATGGTACCCCACTTGTGTGTTTGGGACAAGTATCCGCTACAGGGAAGGGCCCGAACCTATTGTGGAGACAACATAATTAAGTATCACAAAACTACCTGGTTTTTGCAAGGGGTGCACCTGCGTTTTTGGTCCCGGGCTAGGAGGCCATCTAGGAAATCTACCAAACCCAGACATTTCTGAAAAATAAACAGCCAGGGGAGTCCAGGGTGGTATGACTTGCATGGATCCTCAAACATTTCCCTACCTAGAATCCTCTGCAAACCTCAAATTTAGCTTAAATAAATCATGTTTTCCTTACATTTCTGTCTGGGATCACCGCACCAGCGCAAATTTCCTACCACCCAGCGCTCCCCTTGGGCGCCAGATAAAAATGATTTTAGTGTAACACAAAATTACTGTATGGCACAACACAAATATAAGTCCTCTGGTCCTCACTGCTGATCACCTATGTGAGAAAATAAGTCACTAGTTGAGTGGGGTGTAAACCCTACTTAAGCATCAACCACAATCATTGTCATGGTGAGGCACAAGCAAACCCCAAGTTAACCTGTGCTCAAGCCTCTGGTAGCTTGGCACAGAGCACTCAGGTTTAATTTAAAGGCAATCTGTAAAGTATTTATGCAGCAATTCAAACAGTAATGTAGTGACAACTCAAGAAAAATCCCAAAGCAATTTAGAAAACTCTAATTAATTGAAACAAATACAATGACACCATAAAAAAAAAATCCAATCGCTAGAAATGGAGCTATGAGTTTTTAAAGTTTTAGGTGAAAATAGTGCCAAGAAACACAAGGTGCCACTCCCGATTATCTGGTCACGCTGGTCTGGGGATAAGTCAAAGGTTCCGGCCCGCCACAATGGAGCGTGGGTTGGATACAGGGACCACATTAGTCAACTGAAGCTACATTCTTAAGCCTGGCGTGAAGAGTTCTGTTTGTGTTGGCCATGAGAAGGAGGCTGTCAGCCAGAGGAGCAGGTCATGTCAGAGAGAGTTGTTGCTATAGTGCAAAGAGCGAGCCGTAACAATGCTCGGTGTTAAGTGTAGGTCTTGTGTTGCCGGTTATCATGGACAGTCACCTTTGGAGTGGAAAACAGGTCCCGAAGGGGCTTTGCATTGTCTCGGCGGAAGGAGGTCACTTCGTGAGGATCCCAGAACTTCTGTAACTTCATCTTTGCTTCAGGAGTTTTTACTGATGCCAGTCAAGGGTCTATACCCTGTGGGGCACCTTTTGGGGATCTGGACTCACTCCTGGAGAGGCCAGCAGTAGGGATCAGGCAGGTCCATTTGGTGCTGGGCAGTTGCACGGAGTCTGCTGGAAGCTTGTGTGTCCCTGTAGTTCACACAGAAGATCAGTAACTAGCCCTTGGAGTCCCTCTGGGTAGCCTTGGTTCAAGGCAAGCAGGAACAGTTCTCCTTCAGTCGGCAGGTCAGTCCATCTTCCTCAGACAGACAGGCAGTCTATTTGGATCTTCCACGTGCCCAGGAGTGTTCTGGTGAGAGGTTTTGAAGATGCCACATTTATCTCCTGCCAGCCTTTGTGTGACCAATTCCTTGGTCTACCCCCATAGCTCGTTCTTGTCAGTTCTTCCCCCTTTCCTGGGTTTGACTCCAAACTGTCTAGGGTGACAAAGGCGTACCTGGTGTAAGGTTCCTTTGGTATGTGTTGCTGTACTACTCCACCCCAGCCATCATGTCAGGAATACCAACTCCCATCATTCCTAGGCCTTCCTTGTTCCCAGGTCTGGAAGCAATCACAACTCATAACAGGAGAACCATTTTTAGGTCTCGCCTAGGTAGCGCTTGCGCTGTCTTGTTGAGACATGCAGTATACACTATAGCAGGGAAGCTTTGTGGAAGCTCCGCCCACTCTCCACCCATTATTTTCATTGGCTTATGTCTTAAATGCTGCCTTCAGATTGGTTGTAGGCTTGTTAGTCCCTCCTTATGATGGACATGTCTTCAGTGTCCTTCCACGGCTATTGGCCCCTTTACTGCAGACTACTTTCTCTCTGTGCCTCCACCCCCTCCCTCCTCCGATGCCTGGTTTGCCTTTATCACCTCGGAGCAAACATTTTGTTTTGCAGATTTATATAGCACGAATGGTCGAGTTAAGCTCCATCACGAGTGCCTGGTTTGCCTTTATCACCTAGGAGCAAACTTTTTTATTGCAGATTTAGATAGCGCAAACGTTCGAGTTATTGGAGCGCTTTATACGAGCACCAGTTACTGTTATGAAAGGACACATTCATTATTTGGTAGGCGCGGGTCAGATTAGGTGATTTGCCCAGAGTCTCGTGACATTGAGCCGACGCCGAGGCTCGAACTCAGTTCCCCGGCATCTAAGTTTAGCAGTCTAGCTCTCCTCTGATTTGCCCAGAATCATTGCCGTTGAGCCGACGACGAGGCTCGAACTCAGTTCCCCAGCGCATAAGTTTAGCAGTCTAGCTCTCCACTTTCAAGAGCTTTGAAGATACTGGGACTATAGTGGTAGGCATGTTTTTGAAGGAAAAGGGAGGCAGGTAACTTAAAGTTGTAGTTGCACTTTGTTTTTGCAGTTTCTGTTGTCATGTTAAATTTGAGTGCTGTGGGATGTGCTTGACTGCTTGTAGCTGGCCTTGTGAATTCTGTGTGAGGATTCAGCCTCAGTGTATTAATCACCTTCGGAGCCTCAGTGTATTAATCACCTTCGGAGAAGGTTTCACCTTAACTTGGCAGTGGCGACAAAAAGCCAATGCATTACAAAGAATGGCCAGCAGATGGATGCAGAGGGCATGTTAAATAAATCCAAGCATGAGAAATCAATGAGAAAAGTAATTAAAAGTCTTCCTGTCCTCCTGAGCTCCATACTTCTGATCGCATTTAAGGATGCTTATCAATCTACCTTAATGCACCGAGGTTCATAGTGCACTGCTAACAGAAAAATAGAATACACTCGCAAAACATGTAAAATAAAAGGACCTCTTTGAGAAGAGCAAAAATCCACTAGATCCCCTTTCTCTATATTGTATGATGTACCATATGTTGTGTAGTGTCTGCTGTGTTGTTGCTTGCGTTTGCATGCTGTGTGTAGTGGTGACACCAGAGCCTTGCCACCCACCTAAACTGCCTGTAGCCTAACCCTACAAAAATTAACGAAGGAAGTTTAGTGTTGGGACAGATGATTCACTTGATTCCGGTCCATAACACGTTCTAACAGCCTTCATTTTTCAGCCAATGTTCCTGCTTTTTGCAATTTTATTGAAACTTTGTTGTGTAGCACTGTCTTCAAATTTCGGCCTACGGTGTATATTTTCGCATTTCCTTGTAGATCCAGTTTGCGAAAAAAGTTTAGACAAAAGTAATAAATGTCAACTGATATAGAGTTAGAGAGTACGTCTGTTTTTGCAGAAACGTTGATAAATCTTTAGACATCATTTTATGATTAAAACTCGAAGTTTAATTTCATCCGCATGTATAGTTAACTCACAGGCGCAAAATTCTCCAATATGTTCAAAGAGTACTGAGTAGGCGAACATTTGATTTGCCCTGGTCCTCTCCTGTCACTGTTGTGTGCCTTTCGAATGTTTCTGACATTAAATAATGCGGAAAGAAATTTAACATGTTCAATATTTAATTTAATGTGGCAAATTTACCAAATATGTACTTTTTGTGCTTAACGTCTAACACCTGCATACATAACTACAAAACTTCTTTAGAATCCTCAAGACTGTAAAGACAAAATAAAATGCACAAATTAATTTCTTTCTTTTAGACTTCCACAATTATTATTATAACACACAGTCAAATTCCTGTATTTGCTACCAGGACGAACAGGGACCAGCAGACATGCTCTACTCTACACAGACCCAATTGTTTGGGCAAATGATTCTCACGTGCAGCGCTTGCTGTCTCTCCAATGTCAAATGTCTTAAGCTCATGCTGCACAGGTAAATGTGGCTGCATCATGCATGTTCATGGCCTTATATGGACCTTCGTCTATAATCTGACATTTGTAGGACTGCATTGAACTCATTCTTAAGACTTTCTTTAGGCTGCAGGGATGGTCAGGACAGATCTCCACCATGTGAACCATGCTGTGTATTGTTGCAGCCAGTGTGTTCCTACTTCCAGTACAAACAAGTTCTAAACCCTGTTCAGCCAAGAGGAAAACAGTCATTGACTAAGCAATAGATCTGGATTTAATGCGTTAATGCATGCAAAACCAAGCATGCGCAGATGCTGTTTGCATTCATTAGCCCATCACAGCCAGACCTATTGGCTTTGCCAGTGCTTGTGTATCACATGCACTGTCGTGCTTAGCTTTGGTCATAAAAGATCGTGATGTCCTTAAAACCACACCCACAAGGTAAGGACTTCCCCCTCCAAATGTTCTGCCAATGTGTTACCTTCTAACCTTAAACCTGTTGTTATGAGTGTTCCCCGAGAACGAAATGCTGATCCGCATTGCTTTCCATTAGGAGACACAGGATGTAAGTAGAGTTATAGGAAGAACAATGTCTTTTTTAAATTAAAAAGGAGTGTCAATTCCAATGCCACCAACATGACTTAATTGAGTGTAATTTGAGATGTGCTATATGCAGCATGAGGCAACGTATCTTGCGTAAAGCGATTTTCTTCTGTATACATTAAATCACTGACTAGCTTGACTTTAAAGGACGTTCTTAGATGCAAGCAATCTTAAACGAGTGAGCATGCCAAGCTACCAACCTTCAGGCTTTGAAACACCAGACAGGGCACAGCTGCTGAGGTGATGCCCACCACTCTGCCGCATTGTAAAGTAAACGCACAAAACGAGCTTCTAAAAAAAATAATTCAGAGAGCAGTTTTGTTTCTAAGTGAGATTGGCAATCGCCTTCAGTGGCACTGACACAGAAATAGGAAAAGCAGGGACAAGTTGTTTGGTCGATCATTCGAGACCTCTTGTATATACTTTAGTATATACTTATATGTGTATGTACTTTGTGGGCTCTGGAGATCAGCCCTAGGACTTGTCTGCTTCCGCTTAGGGACTTTGTTTTCTGTTCAACTGCCTCTATTTAACAGGCTTGATAGAAAACGACCAGAAGAGGTCAGTGAAACACCAGAATTGCTTTCTGCTGAGGGACTCTTTAAAAAGAATTCTGGCAACTGCCTCTATTTAACTTTCTTGATAGAATACGACCAGTAGAGGTCAGTAAAATACCAGAATCACTTTAGCATTCTCTAGATTCCAGTCAATAGAAATTGTCTCCCACATGCAGACAATAATATTTTTTTAAATCTTGTATTTTCAGTGATATGACCACCGAAGGCCCTGATTTTATATTAAAAACAGAGCTTTGGACTATACCATATCCCGCTGAAAGGCAATATTTCTCTCCATGTGTTCCCATACCTGTTGTGCCACGCAGTTTTGTGCTTACTTTCCCTCCATGTTAAAGAACAGTAAATGTTTCAGCAGCCAGGCTAATGTGCTTCATAGCTAAATACATATGTGGTCCCAAAGGCGAGACCGATTGCATTGCAAATGCTTGTTAATCTTTGGAACGCAAGACACCAAGCAGCACTGTGCTTGCTTGCTGCTGGTGTGTGAAAGTTCTTATGGTTTGGTAGCAGTACACTTCTAGTATGGATGCGAAGCCATTGCAGTAACTTAATGAGTTTAGACAAATCAAACTAACTGGTGTATTTAAGTTTTGCTTCCTTTTGATTTTATTTCTTCGGCATTGTGTTCATTGATCCTATATTCAAGTAGTACATGATGGTAAATGTACATGCCGTTTGGACACAAAATGCGATAATTTACATATCCTGATTGACTGCTTAAAATTGTTAGCCCCACTCAAAAGGTTTTTACGCCCTATCTTTTTAAAATATGGTACGAGGCTGCACACACAAGCAATTGAACCCCTTACAGATATGCCAAACCTTGAAATTACAATAGGCATTGCGAGGTACATGAAGACTATGAAAAGGACTTTTACGGAACAGGAAATTTGGGGCATTTTATCAAGACAGGCGATAAAATTATCGCCTCTTTAGCGGCAGAAAACTGCCGCTAAAACGGCGATCATGGGCTTGATAATATGCTCTATGGAATTCCAATTGAAGCCCATGTTAGATGTCCTTCACATTTAACATGGGCTTCAATTGGAATTCCATAGAGAATATTATCAAGCCCATTATCGCCGTTTTAGCGGCAGTTTTCTGCCGCCAAAGCGGCGATAATTTTATCGCCTGTCTTGATAATATGCCCCATAGTCGACTGTAAGCTAGATTAGAAATTATGGGGCATATCAACAAGGGCTTTATCTCTGTTTTTTTGGCTTTAAACGCCAAAAAAGCAGAGATTTAACTAGCGCCTGTTGGAAACGGCCCTTTTTGCAGGGTTATCCCCAAACTTTTTGCTTCTTCCTCCTTTATTTTCTCTGACCTGTGGTTGTTGGCAATAGGACTCTGAGCACTTTACCACTGCTGATCAGTGCTAAAGTGCATATGCTCTCTGTATAAATTGTTATATTGATTGGCTATCCATAATTGGCATATTTGTTTCACCTGTTAGCCCCTAGTAAAGTGCACTGAGCGTGCCAGGGCTGGTGATTCAAATGCTACTAGTGGGCTGCAGCACTGATTGTGCAACCTACAGGAGTAGCGCTAAAATGATGTCTTAGGCCTGCTTGCAGTGCCTATGTGCAGTCCAGGACTGCCATGTCGACCTGGCCAGTGCAACCACTGACCAGGCCTTATCCTTCCCTTTCTGTACATGTCAGGCATCCCTATGGTGGCCCTAGGTACCCCCCTGGGCTGGGTGCAGTGTATCTGAAAGGTAGGGCATGTACTGAGGTGTGTAACATGCCCTGGTAGTGAATTACAGCCATTTTCGTTTTTCACTGCTGAGAGGCTATCTTGCCCATAGGAGAGAATGGGGAAGGCTGTTTACATGCCTATCTTCCCATAAGGGCAAGATAGAAAATCCAAGTTTGGTATCTTTGTGTTCAGAATTTAATTATACATCTTTTTTGCAAGATGGTTTTTAAATTCACTGTGTGAGAATAGCACTTTTTAGAAAGTAGCTATTCTCCTGTTTAACCTTCCTGTGTGCCTGTGTGCTGGTTGGCTGACTGGTGTCATGTGATGGGCTAGGTGGCTCCAGGAGTCTGGATGAGTCAGCAGCAGGGTGAATAGGGAGATCTGCTTTAGATGGGTGGGAGGAGTAGCCCCTGGGTTTGAATAGGGCTGCCTCTGCAAGCACAATGCTGGCTCCACCCCCTGCTGGCCAGGCTGAGGACTCTGCCTCTGCCGGCACAAAGAAGGCTCCACCTCCTGCTGAGCGTCTAACGACCCTGCAGCGCCCTATCAGCAACAGGGTGCTAACACGCAAATTTGCATGTTAGTACCCTTTTACTCTACGCTTCCCCTTACATCTCTAATGAGATGCAAAGGGGGCGTTCCAGAGTAAAATAATAGGAGAAATGTCGCTAAGCGACATTTCTCCTATTATCAAGGATATCGCTAACCCTGTTAGAGCTAAAAAAAAGCAGCGCTAACCGCGGTTAACGCTGCTTTTTTATGTCTGGTATTTTTCTGACTTAGCCATGATATCCTATGTAAGGTGGATATCATGGCTAAGTATGTCTATCCCTATCAGCAAGCTATCGCCAAACCTTGTGGGATTATCGCTGTATTTCCAGCGATAATCTCACAATTGGCAGCTTGCACTCTGAATTTTATTGCTTTGGAGATAAGCGTTGCTGATAGCACGCTATCTCCACGATAAAATTCAGAGTTGGCCGGCGATAATTATCCTCACGCTAAGAGCGAGGAGCGATAATTATCGCCGGCCCTTGCTGATATGCCCCTATGATGGATAGGGATTGTAGGAAATTGTTATCAGTTAATTACCTTTTAAAACTATGTTAGAATCTGAATTTTATTGCTCTTAAAATTATTTATGTTTATATACAGGTATGTGTAGGACTTACGCATGGAGTAGTGTGTAAAACTGAGAGGACGTATTTGGAAATCAGGCTTCTGTAATGACGTTGGTTGATGAATTTGTAATGAATTTGGAATATTTGCACAAAATCTCATGTTTTTACACTGTTTAAAGACCAACGGTCTAAATAAACTTACTTTTTGACTGTAGGACATGTTTTCACAGATAATGTAACATTCCCCACATTTGCCCGCTATTATGAGGCAAGATTTACCCAGAACTAGTTTGTCAGTCAATGATAAAAAGCGTCCTTGGAACTGCAGGGTCACATTCAACATTATAAGTGCAGCCCGTTTGCCCCTTTCAAATTTATATAAATAAAAAAGAAGATATGTATGGACATGCTTGCGACCAGATGTTCCTGTATTTCACTCAGAATCAGAAAATAATTTCCTGGTATAAAACGGTTTCAAATTTGACCCTACAAAACTGTCGAGGTTGCATTTCACGAGGGTAACTTTTTCTAAGGATGCTGTGATTGGTAATTTTACTTTTTCCAGATGTAGGCCCTATACGTCATAGCATTTTTAGTGCTTATGATAGAAAAAAAAGACGACTATACGAAAGTCGCCTACTGTTGCAATGCAAAACACGACAGAACCATACATCTAGAGATGTAAAATACTATTATGGAATGCAAGATTGAAGTTAAAAATGTGAAATGTGAGCCGGGACTTTCGCTGACATGCAATAATTACCTTAATGTTTTTTATATTCTTTGTTACGAAAGTGATCAGGGTTCTGGCATGTGAAGTTGAGGACATGAATACTTTCAGGACCTGTCCCATTTAAAGCCCTGGACCCATTGACTAGATCAGGGTATTTACAGCCCAAATAGCTCTGTACATTACGCTACTGTGATCAAGATGTCGACGAAATATAAGCCAGAGGTGTATATTTAATGGTCTCTGCTGCCACTGTGTGGCCATCATCTATACTTCGGTTTATAGAGATCGTTTCGACAGCAAACGGTGATGCAGGTAGTACTTTCTTTTTTGTTAAAATTACCCAGTGAGTTTACCTCATTTATTTCGATTGCTGTATATTCGACACGAGTTAAAAGCCAAAGGCACCCAAAAAATGATTGCAAGACATTTGATGTCAAGACATTAACTTTACGTTTCACCCAAGGGGAGGGGTGGGGGCGAGGGGGAGAACCTTGCAGCAATTGCAATTGTTTTACAATTCATCTCTGAGTTGAGTGGTTCTCTTCAGTGAAGAGTGGTTCCATTTTTGGACATGTGTTAATAAGCAGAGTTTGTGTTTTGACCTTCCGAACCTCAATGATTATCTTAGCAATTGTATTCACCTCTCCACCTGAGGCTGCGCACAAGAAGGAAACGGCGCTGGTAGGGTGGTGAATAATGTCCTCGCCCTCTCAGCCTCTTCCATTATAGGAAGGCTTATGGGACATAAAGGCCAGTGGTGACACAAGGGTCAAGGGGGGCTCCTCCACTAGGGAGGAGGAACGTCGCCCCACTTCTTACTCACAGAGCGAGAAGCAGAAACATAACATTTTATGTTTGGTTGCTGGCGGGTTGGCAGGGCTGCTCTGCGAGCAGGGCAGGGGAGTAGTGGTGTGCCCACTCCTGAGTGTGCAAAGACTGTTTGGTTGGCCCTCTGGTGTCGTCCAAACCAGTCATGCGCACTGTGCCCTTCATGGCCCCCCCATAAGCCCCTGGCTGGGCGGCATTCCGACCAATCACAATGCTGCTTGCAGTGTTGTGATTGGCTTAGGGGAGGGAGCCTGGCTGCCTGCTTCCTGTTCCTGCCAGAGGCAGGAGAGCAGGAGAGCATGAAGAGAGAAGAGGCTGGACCCGGCCCGCGGAATGGAACGTTTAATTTTTTTCATTATTATTATTATTAAATTTAACACCCCCCCACGCAACCCCACCTCCCCATGCGACTGTCCGTCCCCCACCTGCGAGCTATGCCGGTTGCGACTGGCATGTGTGCAATGAGACCCAACGGAAACAAAATAAACGTGGCCCAATGATAGTCTTTTGGGGAACAAAAGATGTCAATACAATGGTACAAAGGGACCTTTAAGCCCCAGTGCCACTGATTTAGGTCTCAATGTTTGATCCCTGAGCCCGGAAGACAGCAGAGGTCCTTAGTTCCACCTTCCCTGCTCTTAGGGTGACCAACCGCCAGGAAATTTCACGGACTATCTGTGATTTGGATCTCACGTCCGTTGTCCATGATGATCCCTTTCACGGACGACGTTTGTCCGTAATTTTGGGCTTTGGGAAACAGCACTGTTCCCCTGCAAGAAGCCTCAACTCCCTGATGGGGCTGCCTCGCACTCCTCCTCTGAGCAGCCCCACCCCTCCCATTGTCATTCTGTCTGGGCTGATTGTCACATACAGAATGACAGTGGGTCAGTATCGGCTGTTACAGCATGTGATGGGCCTCCTCCAGCCTCGCTCTAGGGTAGGGCATTCTGTTTTAAAAATACATGAAGCATTTTCAATATTATATACAGCGAAGCCATTGTTGTTGCTTTTTTATTTTATGCAACTAACAACCATTGACAAAGCCAATAGTCCTGGCTTATTGTAGGTGTAATGTATTATATATCTAGATGCAATACCAGAAGTAGAAGAATACGAGTCGGGCGACACACTATGCTAAGCACAGACTTTGAGCGACTGTGTTTTAAGCCACACCCTTAATTACATCGGACTCGCTCTTTGGAGAGATCCCCAAGTTTTTTCAACCGACTTAAAGCCCTGGAAACACCATGTCATAGTCACCTCACGTCCTGGCACTGTGCATCATGCATGACTCATGACTTCCAAGTTTTTAGATTGCCTATGTGCAGGGGCATAGTGAACCCTCCCCCGCCCCACCCCTTGATTTAGGAACTACAGCAGGGATGAAGTTCTTGATGGGCCTCTTCTGTCTACAATTTTGAAGACAAAGGCTCAGCTCATAATTAATGTGAAAAGGTGGGTGAGTAACTAAGTGAAGGAATGTATGAATGGCTGGCTGGATTAGTGAGAGATAAATGGATGAGTGAAAGGATAAATGGATGGATAATGAGAGAAAGGATGGATGGATAAGTGAGAGGAAGGATGGATGAGAGAAAGGGTAAATGCATCGATATATGGGTGGAATGGTGGATGTATGGGTGGAATGGTGGATCTATCGGTAAAAGGGTGGATGGATGGGTAAAAGGGTGGATGGATGAGTAAAAGGATGGATAGATGAGTGAAAGGGTGGACGTAAGGATGGATGAGTGAGTGAAAGGAAGGGTAGATAGGCAAAATGATTCATGGATGAGTGAAAGGGTGGATGGATGGATGATAGAAATGATGGATGATTGGTTCAATGGATGGAGTCATGAGTGGATGGGTGGGTGGGTGGATGGATGGGTGAAGGGATGGCTAAGTGAAAGGGTGATGGAGAGAGAAAGAGAGGATGGATGGATGAATGAACGTATGGATGGATGATTGACAGGATGGATGGGCAAATGGGTTTATGGATGAGTGAAAATAAGTATGTAAGGATGTAGGAGTGAAACAATGCATAGATGAGTGAAAAAGAGGGTGAAGAGCTGGAAGAAAGGATGGATGTATGAGTGAAATGGTGAACGGATGGATGAATCGACAGATGAGTGACTGGGTGGATGGATTGATGAGTAAGTGAAAGGATGGCTGGATGGGTGAAAGGGTAAATGGTTGGATGGATGAGTGAATGGATTGGTGGAAGTGTGGCAGGATGAGTGAAAGGATGGATGGGGTGAATTGGTGGATGAATGGATGAATGATTGATGAATGAAAGGGTGGATGGAGGGGTGGATGAGTGAAATGATGGATGGAAGGATAGATGATGGATAAATCTGGAAATGGTTAAATAGGTTTGGATGTGGATGGGCACACCGATGAAAGGACAGAATGAATGGTGAAAAAATGAATGGATGCCACACCCCCGGGTTGCTCAACCTGCCATCCCAACCCAACACATGACGTCAGGTAGCAAGCGCAGAACTCGGGCTTGAAATGCTCCGTCTGCCTGCCAAAAAGCAGAAACTAATCCCTTATATGGCGCTGCGGTACCACAAGAGACATTCCGCTGTTGCTCCCATGCCACCGGTAAACAGCCCAAGCAGCCCTCCACCTGTTCTGAGGCTATGAGAGTTGTATGAGGGCACAGCACCATGCAGCCCTTCTGTGAGGAAAGGCATGCAAAACAACATAACCTGCTCTTGCAGACAACAGCACTGACGTGACTAGAGTCCCAGCCACTACAATCTTTTTTTCTTTCAAAATTTTGCACCCCTAAGAATATTGCGCCCGGGGCAACCGCCCCTGTGGCCCCGCCCACATTAAGCCACTGCCTGCCAGTATGGATGACATCTGACTCTTACACCTGGTAGCCCTCAATCTCTTAAGTAACATTTCCTATACATTGACTTTCACATATATGAGTCATTGTCTCGATAAATGTGTGTGATGTAACGCACTCCGACACCCTGCCGTACATACTTCGGATGAGTAGCACTAAAAAAATTAATTAAATACACATGATAGAGGGTCTATGTGAAAATGAGGGCAATGATTGGAGGGTGGTAGCAAGGGCGGACTGACTGTACCCTCATCAGACGTTTCCCTGGGAGGCTGGAAGGGTAGGGGTGCGGTGTTGATACTGGGGGCTGGCACTGCAAAGTTCTTTGTATATCCAGCAGTTTTCAGGCAACAATAAGAGTGTCACGATAACTCTGGTGACTAATGTACCTGCTTGGGAGAGATAGGAGTTTTGTTTAGTGGCAGTTTTGAATAATCTAAGGTAGTACAGAGGGTTATTATGCCTGCTGCAAAGAATGTGTATCATGCCTATCAAAGAACAGAGCTCAGTGGAGTACTGCTTTTGTCACTGAGATTCTTTTGTTACTGTGCAGTTCATAAGTTACATACTTAATCTGATACAGTGAGCTTTGACCTGCCATCAAAGAGCTGTATCTAAGCTGCATGGTACAAGTTACAAAGATATGTTTTCTTCCCAGTTTTTGATTATCCTGATGTTGCTAAAAAAAAGGTTTGTTTGGGTAGTAATACATTCTTATCATTAAAGTCAAAGCTAACTACTGTGTTATTTTCTGATTCATGTGTTTGAGCTTTTTCTGACCAAGCACTCTTACAAAATGCCTACCAGTATGGGTGACATGCATCCTATACCTTGTTGTCCCCTTATATAACGTTTTCTATACACTGATTTACACATGTATGATTCATTGTCTCTGTATGTGTGTGTGATGTAAAGTGCCCTGGCACCTTACACTAGTATGAGATGTGCTATAAAAACAAATGAAATACATGTGTGAGAGAGGAACTGTTGGCGATAGTGAGGGAATCATACAAGAGCCACATCAAAGATTGTCGTATCCTGGCGCACAGTAAAGTCATAATTTACTATGCTTCAGAAGCTAATACAATTGATATATAATGATAAATGTGATGTAGAATGCACCATGTTTTCCCAAATTGTTTTGAGGGTGGGAAAACAAAGCCTATAAGCTGTGAGTTTGTTTGTAACACTCAACTTTTAAATACCCGCAAATGAACTGTGCAAATGTTTCAAAACATATCAGCAGTTACATACAAAACACACTGTGGGTAACAGGAAAATTGTCCGGCGCTTCACGTTTCTCAGATACTGGTCCCCACCAGTATTCCTTATATTAGTATATCAAAACCATCACTGAGATATATAATCACTTAAGACATCAATAAAAATCAAATCTTCTTTGTTCATTTTGTTTTGTTATTTATTTTTTCTTAAGCAGTCAAAACATAGCCGCAGTCTGTACAAAGCCAACACATGTTTCGCGCTCCACTGAGCTTCTTCAGGGCTGTTTACAAACACAGAACATTACAATTAGAATCTAAACAAAATACAACTTGAAATTCAGCATAGTAAATCGATTTAACAACACACTGATGTGAAATCTATACATATCTATACAATTACAAATTATATTTGCCTCCATGTTCTCTATACCTTCTCCTTTAGGGGCTACAGAAACCATACAACGGATGTATGATGTAACAACGCGTACCATTACAACGCGGTATGTTACATCGCGGTTTTAACAACGCAAGTCGTTACATCGACTTGCGTTGGAGGGCGCTGGACATAGGAATAGTGTGAATTACTATTCCAACTCCAGTCTACGTACAGTAGGGAAGGTGTTGGAATAGTAATTCACACTATTCCTTAGCCTACAGCGCCCTCCAGTGCAAGTCGGTGTAATGACTTGCGTTGTTAAAACCACGATGTAACCATACCGCGTTGTAATGGTTGCGTGGTAAAGGATGTTTCCCCCATACAACACCTGGTATTCCCAGGCTGTCTCCCATCCAGGTAGTAACCAGGCCTGACCCTGCTTAGCTTCAGAAATTAATTGAGCACATATCATCCATCTCCACAAGCAGTTAGCCTAACACCTTTTTCTTTTACCATACCTATACATGTATTTATCTATTTATTTAAGCAAATCATTTTTTTTTTTAAAAAAAAGCTCATTTACCTTTTATAGTATCTTGATTTTGCTATTTTTTTCATCTTCTAAAGGGAGCACTTTTACTTCCACAAAAAGAATTCAAAATTGGTGAAAAAATATTACCGTTATTTGAACTCTAGTAAGGACTTCCAACTAGTTTTCTTTAAATATTTATTTATTTTATTATTTAATTCCATAAGTCTCACATTATAACGATTTTAATCTCCAAGTTCTAAGTTCATCATTGTCAGTATTTCTTAATTTATTAAGTTCCCCTTGATAAGGTCTGTGAAGAGTAAATAAAACACTTATAAATTCAATTTCTTTAGCCCAAACCTTCTTTCTATTAGTACTCTTTTGGCAATTGATTCACTAGCCACTCTACCATCTCCTTAATACATTCTATATTAGAGGCAGAGATTATGTCCCTACAATTATAAATCCCTTAAAACCAGCAGTTCCCTCCCCAAGAAAGTTATAGTTAATCAAGTTAGAGAATATATCATTAGGTTCCTCTATCTTTAAATAGTATCAGTCTCCCCATAGTGCATACGTTATATCCCCATCCTGCACTCTTACCTCCATTCAGGCTGGAAGCCTTCCTGTCCTTCTCCTTCTAAATCCTAGCGCATACTGAGCACTTTGCTTTCCTGCCCTTAAATACCCTCTAGATTGTTTAATCATCTGCATCTGTTCAGGCGTTATATAAAAAAAGAAGAAAAATAGGAAAAATAACATTTTGAACCCTGGCATGGCCAGGATTTGAACTCTCTGCACTTGGATAAATATACACTTTCCTTAATCTATTGAGCTACCTCCTTCTCACCTTGTTATTAGTATCCAGGATGTCTATGTTCTATCATTTCAAAATTCCTACAAGTTAATTACTCCTTCTCGTGCCTAATATTTAAACAGAAAAAGGGGGAAATAAATGCTTTTTAACTATATACATTACGATTCCTGGCATTGCTGGGATTCGAACTCGCGGCACTTAGATTATTAAACACTTTCCTTAAGCTATTAAGCTACTTCCTTTTCATGGGGTTACTAGTATCTTTTATGGGAACTTAGCGATTACTAAAATATTGCCCAATCATAAGACTTAGGGGTCTATTATGATGTAGGGCGGATCGCCAGTATTTGTTTTATTCCCCTACACATTTATTGCATACACTCATAGATAGGGTGTTTTGTTCATCCCTACTGCTTGGAAACATCTTCTATGCTACCTACCTTGGGAAGACACTATCAGTTCTTCCCCCAAGACCTGGCCTATAGAGAGCTCTGCCAATCGTGCGGTAATATTCAACTTATGCAGTTGATTTTATCACCCACGCACGTTAAGGGACACGTGTTAGATCTGATCTTTGCTGAGCCAGAGATGGTGGTGGTGAATGAGATCTTGGAGCAGGATTGGACAGATCATTTTCTGATCACTATGTCCATTGGTGTACCCGGGCTGTTAAAATCAACTACTACAAGTGGCTTTAAATTTAAGCGCCAATGGGCTCGACTGCTTAGAGAGCCAACCCGCCCTATTCTACTGCCCAGGGGTTTTCAGGTGGAGGACAGTGTAGATAAGAGCTACGCTGCACTCTGTCAGCAAATCTCGATATCCCTAGATGAACTGGCCCCTATGCGGAGGGTGAGGGAGAGACCTAGAGCGACTAATGCCTGGTTTAACGACGATCTGAGACAGCATAAGATCCGCTGCAAACAGGCTGAGCGTACTTGGAGGAAAGGATATAAGGAGTTGGACAGGGTAGCGTATAGAGTGGCCTTACAGGTATATAAGAACCAGCTGAGAAATGCTAAGGCAAAGTTCTTAGAAGATACCTTGGATAAGGCCACAAATAAATCGCAAACCCTGTTCAAGCTGGTTAACAACTTATCTAATCCGTCCTGTACAGCTCCCGCTATCCCGGCCTCTCAGGACCTGTGCGATTCATTGGCCGCGGCATTTGAGGAGAAAATAAGAACCATCTTGAACGGACTCTCAGTGCCTGGACAACTGGGGTCGCCGCTACCTCCTTCACTGGAACCTCTCCGCTGTTCGGTATTGCTTCGGGATAACAACAAGGTGGATACATCTTGTTTACCTTGCTTTCCCATTCCAACATCGGAGGAGTTTGTCTTATTGGCCAATGGAGTGTCATCGGGCTCACCACTAGATCCAATGCCTCATAAGATCTGGAAGGCGTTTCAGGATGAGCTGTTTCCTCCACTTCATTCCATCTGCTGCCAGTCACTGATGACGGCGACAGTTCCAGATAGCTGGAAAGTGGCAATAGTAACTCCACTATTAAAAAAGGCTTCTCTAGATCCATCCTGTCCAGCTAATTATAGGCCCATCTCGCTTCTACCTTTTGTAATAAAGGTTCTTGAGAGATGGGTCACAAAAGCCTTGTCCAACTATCTGGAATTAAACTCCTGCCTGGATACAGCTCAGTATGGCTTTAGGCCGGCACATGGCACGGAAACCGCATTGGTCACCGTGTTAGATGATCTGCGAACGCGTGTCGACAGGGGCAGGTCAGTCTTTCTGGTACTGCTGGACATGTCGGCCGCGTTTGACACGGTTGACCATGCGGTTCTCCTGGAGCGTCTCCATAGCGTGGGTGTAACCAGTCTAGCCTTAGATTGGTTAACGTCCTATCTCAGTGACAGACAGCAAGCAGTGGCTTTACCACCTTTTCAATCTGCCACTCGACAGGTGAAGCAGGGAGTTCCTCAAGGGTCGGCGATTAGTCCGATCCTGTTTAATTTATATCTTCGACCCCTTATAGCACTGATTAAGTCATTCGGCATATCAGTCATCAATTATGCCGATGACACTCAACTGATTTTTTCATTTGAGGGTAGTGAGGCGGTTTCGAAAGACACCTTTCATCGCTGTATGTCGGCCACAGCTGAATGGCTGCGAACCAACTCACTCCAGTTCAATGGGGCTAAAACAGAGGTTCTCCACTGCTCTCCTGATCGCCTTCCCCGGGCGCTGCCTGACGACTTCTGGCCACCCTCCATTCCTGGCTCTGTGGCAGGAGCTAAATCGGCCCGTAATTTAGGAGTGGTATTCGAACCGGACCTACAGTTGGATGGTTCAGTTAATAAGACCGCAGCGACTTGTATGGGCCTGCTTCGTGCCCTACGCAAAATTTTGCCTATTCTCCCCAAAGGTTTTAGAGCTGAGGTGGTGCGGAGTATTATACTCAGTAGATTAGACTACTGCAACGCACTACTCTTAGGAGCCCCAAAAAAACTGATCCTGAAGCTGCAGAGGATCCAGAATATGGCGGCAAAACTGGCTCTATCGCGCCCGCGATCTGCTTCCTCCTCGGCAGCTTTAGCTGACCTACATTGGCTGCCGATACAACAGAGGATCGCGTTTAAGGCGGCATGTCTTGTATTTAAGGCGCTGCATGGACTTGGACCAATCCCACTCCAGGGCCTGTTTTCTTGGTACCAAGCTGCCCGGCCTTTGAGATCCTCATGGGCGTTTCTGGTGCGGATCCCAAGGATCACTAGAGTTAGGATAGGTGGCCGAGCTTTCAGCCACACAGCCGCCTCATTATGGAATTCCCTTCCGCTAGTGCTGAGGGGTAAGCAAGATCTGACCTCCTTCAAAAGGGACCTTAAGACCTATCTGTTCCCTAGGGCAATATAAACATTCTATCGGTGGTTTAAATAGGGTCTCAGCGCCAGGATACCCTTGGGGTGACAGATGCGCTTAATAAGAGTCAAATACAATACAATACAATACAATAATCCCTTAGAGTTAATGCTAGATGGAGTATGATTCCCACACCAATTCCGACTTGGAGATTACAGCCAATTTCCTTGGAGGACCCTGTCTTTCGTACCGCCCTCTCCGTTGCCTTAGAGCATTACTTTAAGGAAAACGCACACACTGTGAGTACGCGTCAGACAGAATGGAAGGCGTTCAAAACGGTCATCCGTGGGGTGTCTATTGGTACTAAAGTAGGAATCCGGTCCATAGTAGATAGAGAGCTGTAAGACTTAGAAGCTAGACTGGGAGGGTTGGAAAGCGCTGCAGCATTAGACGACACACATAAGGAACAATTGCAGGAAGCACATATAAAGCATGCCGAACTGTTAGAACAACTGAGAACAATTGATTACCGTACCTATACCCAAAAACAACATGTAGAAGCAGATAGGGCCAGACCATTACTTGCACAAATTATTCGAGACACTCCATCCCCTACCTCCATCCCCTACCCCTATACACGAAGGAAAGCGGTGACTACACAAGCCGACATTAAAGGGGCTTTCAGAGACTATTATGCATCATTATATGCTGCCCCTGCAGAGTTACAGGAGGAGGACTTAACTGGCTTCCTTGAGGGATTAGAGTTCCCCCAAATTGCAGAAATAGAAAAGAAGGAACTGGCTAAACCCATTACGAAAGCTGAAATCCATTCAGCTATGAAAGAACTCCCACGTAATAAGACCCCAGGACTAGACGGTCTGCTTGCAGAGTTCTATGTAACCTTCTCGGCACTACTGACCCCCAATCTTGAAAAATTATACCAAGCAGCGTTGGATACAGGTTTCCTACCCCCACGACGAGACAGGCTTTGGTTACTTCACTGCTGCAACCTGGCCGATATCCAACTGACATGATGAGATACCGCCCCCTTTCCGTATTAAATACTGATTATAAAATCCTCAGTAAAATATTAGCTAGTAGACTACTCATTCATCTACCTAGGTTGGTGCACATTGATTAGTGTGGTTTTGGAATTACTTCACTAAATACCAGATGTCTACATCAGATACTCACATTGATACCTCTAGGGGACGCGGAAGCCGGCTGTATTTCACTTGACCTGGGTCAAGCATTTGACACTTTACATAGTGCTCTTTCACTATTTGGTATACCGCAAGAATATACACGCTGGGTGAAACTACTGTATACAGACCCATCGTCGCGGGCCCGTACAGGATCCCATATTTCACGGCCCTACGAGGTGGCCAGGGGTACAAGTCAGGGTTGCCCTTTATTGCCCCTGATGTTCGTTATGGCACTTGAACCACTGGCCGCTAAATTGCGAACAGTAGCACAGGATAAAGGTATTAAGTTGGGGAACATGACACATATACTGTCCGCATACATGAACTATATTATACTATACCTGAACAATCTCCGACGTACCCATGAACCCCTTCCAGCAATGTTTATGCTCTTTCAGATACTATCTGGCCTCACCATAAACAAAACCAAATCCTATGCTTACTTTTTTAAAGATTCTGGCCGATCGGAACGCATACGGTTTGGGCCCTGGTTATTCACTGTTGCATCATCACATTTAAATATTTAGGTATACAAATCTACCGAGAACCACAGGACATGCTGGAGGGTAACCTGGGGTGAGCAATCAAAGCATTAAAAACACAAATCGGATTCTGGATCTCTCTACCGCTTTCAGTGGCGGGCAAAATAGAAATCTCAACAAGCATTGGCATAGCCAATAGGTCTCACCTCTGGGACCTTCTAAGTGTTTTGCCATGCAACAGTTGCATAACTAAATACTTATAAGGTCCCAAAAGCAAGACCTATTGGCTAAGCCAAGCGGCCATGCGGCCGCAAAAGTGAAAGTATTTGCGGTCAAGCGCGACGCGCGAGCCCGCGCACATGCACTGTAGCTCTAGGATGGCCTGGTAGCACTTTTTGGAGCCCTCTCAATAAGTCTCGCCAGACCAGCGCATGCGCTGGGTCAGGCGAGACCTAAAAATGGTAATACTCCCCCGATTGCTTTACTATTTTACTAATTTGCCGATCATGATCCCATCATGCATGTTTCAAATGCTAAACACAATGCTAACTGAACTGGGCTAAAGGCAGAAGACGAGTGGGTCTTACTAAGCTACAATTGAGTACTGACCAAGGGGGCTTGGGAGTTCCTGACTTCATGTGTATTGCTATGCTAGTAAACTCCAGTGGCGCTCTTACTGGACGGCTGGCCGCCACTTGCATGAGATTGATATGTCGCAGACTGTCTGGGACAAGGGTGCATTACATACACTGCTACTACCAAATAGTAAAACCCCGCCGTCGGTACAGCCATTACTCAAGATAGCTCTATCCTACTGGAAAAAAGTGATCCAATATACCAAGGGACAACGTCCATACACTCCTAATATCCCATTACTGGGGAGTCCTTCCCCCCTCAGGGATACTCTCTAATAGATGTCTGGATAAATGGATAGACAAAGGGGTACATATGGTAGGAATACTACATACAGATAGCGTGTTTATGGATCAAGACACAGCGAACACAGCGAACAAGGGGTCCCTAATACACTATACATACGACACGCTAGTATAAATAGATATGTGAGAAATACTTGGTCTCCCAATGGCACAGAACCCCCAACACATGAACTGGTCCATATGTTATTATTATGGGTAATGGAGGACACCTGGTAAAATGGCTATATAGCAGTATTCGATCACAGGCAGCGGTTTCGTTACAGGACCTTAAAACTAAATGGTCTTGCGGTACTGGGCATAATATTATAGCTAAGGAATGGGAGAAAATACTGGAATACCCCAAGAAAGTCTCTACATTTAAAATAATGCAATACATGATATTACATAGGGTTTACCTGACTCCACACAGATTGAGCAAAATGTTTTCAGACTCAGCGGACGACTGCCCTAGATGCCATATGCAACCAGCTAGGCTGCTACATCTGCTCTGGGCATGCCCAAAATTGACATCATTCTGGGCGACAGTTTATTAACTTATCAATGAGTTTACCAATCTATTATTAATACTGGCAAAAAGAGCAATCACAATGCGCTGGATGTCTGTACAACCCCCAACGGCATTATTATGGCAGAGAACAGAGGACTTAGGAAACACCTAAATTCAATGGAATGGGATGCACTGATGGAACAATTTATATCTGCTGAACAATCTTTATACTAAACGATAATTGTGTTAGACCTGTTGTTGGTATCTCAAGTCCCGTGGAACCCCTAAGGGGACATTTCGATCAGCGTTGTAAACTAATTTCAGGAAATTTATGAAGTGCATTATGTCTTGGTTGATAGTATTATTTGGAGATAATGTAAGAACGAGTCTGGAGGGGAGGGAGGGAGAATTGGATAGTTGTTACTATCAGGTAGGGGGGTGGGTTTTGATTTCTTAATAATTGATTGATATATACTCTGTGTACACTGTTTAACTGTAATAATTTGCAGTGTTTACAATTTAAAAACCAATAAAATCTGTTAAAAAAATTAATAAATAACCACTCTGACCCACAATAATACCATAACGCTCAACAGTGCAGAGTCAATTATAGCTCATATAGTCTGGCTAATTACTCCCTTTTCCTGCTTAATGCTCTTACCCTCACACAAGACCTGTCTGCTTTGCATTCTACTGATTACTCAGGACTGTACCAGCCCCTATGCATGTCATCACCAACTGAACAGAAATTGAGTGCATGAAGTGATCTGACACATAAAACTGGCCACTTGGAGGACCGCACTCCAGTCCAGCACTGTAGGTCCCAATTATCTACATCCTATGCGTGCCGCTTTACATCTCACAATGGCCCAGATGCATCTGTAAAACGTACCTTTGTCCCGAAGTTTTGTCCTGAATTTTGAACTTGTGCCCTGAATTTATGCCCTGAATTTTGGCCATTTGTCCTGAACTTTTACACTGACCATCCTGAATTTGCACCTATGCCAGTTGGTCACCCTACCTGCTCTACAGAAAGTGCTCTGAGTCAACAACATGGCAAGAGCTGTTGTATGGTTACATTACACAGACTGGCCACCTTGTCTGAGTAGCACACTTGGTAATGTCTTCTTATCAGAAGCAAAATCCCAAAGGAGGGGTTTGTTACTATGAAACAAACAAATAATTGGCTATGACGCACATCGAGATTTCTCCATATGCATGGAGGGCACTGATCACTTTATCCTTCTGGGACCCCTTGCCTTCAATTGCACTCCTGGGAGGAAAAAAGGAATGGCACATCCTAAATAGGGTAGACTTGCTGCCATACTGACCTCACATCCCTGTAGCAGATGGTCCTCGAGGTGATATTTGCTGACTGCCGAGGCTCTATGTTGCAAACCTTGACGTTTTCCACACCTGTAAATGAGGTGTAGGAACGTGGCTAATGTATGCCAGGCTTTCTGCTCCAACAGAACACTAAATGAACTGCTTAATATGTTAATATTTTAAGAATATGCAGTGTAGGTTGATGGAGTGGGTTGATCGGTTATCAACACAAAATTCCCGGGTATGAAATCCACCAACAGAAAGTTGTTTTTTAGCATTGTCTCCAAGAGCGAACAGAAAATATTGAAATGGGTTGGGAAACATGTTTGGTGATTTTTAAATTGTGGTTTGTAATGTATCATGGCAATACGGCTATGTAAGAATTCTTAGGAGGAACAAATCTTAAACAAATTCGCTTTTAGAAGATAGTTTGTGAAGAGTTAAACACTGAACGTGTTGTAGTGGATGTAAGGGTCTCTATCTATGGAATCTTACAAATTTTCCTACCAAATCTTCCTTTATATGCAGGTTTGTTTAATCTGTGGGAAAAGGTCCTCATTGTGTCCACATTTCAAGGACGTCGTTGGTCAAAGAAATCACCTTTGCTTTAGTTGGAGGATTTTGTTAGGATGCACGAGAACATATACTGCAAAGGAATATCCATATCGGCATAGTGAGAGCAAGTGCATCACTAGAAGGAAGCTCGCTAAATCTGGATTGTTGTGGGATAATGCAATGGGACTGTTGTAATGTGGTTGACCTACAATTAGCTATGTTAGTAGAATTTGCCTCTACTCCATAGGGACCTTTAAACCTACAAATCTGGTGCCTTTGGAGAACGGCCACTGTTGTGTTGTGAGAAGGAGATACCATGCATAGCCCCCACCCCCTCCAGTAACCTAAAGAGGAAGCCCTGTCTGATCCCTCTGGACAAACCCTGCCTGGGAGGAACTATTATAGTTTTGGGAGTATAGTAGATCTACCCAGGGGAGCTGCCAACTGACCTCCCCTTGGTAGTTATGTCCGGAGGCCTAGGGAGACAAGGAGCTCCTTTTGTTTATTTTCATGCTTCAGATGTGCATGAACATTATGAGGATAACTTTTGCTAAATTGGTTGGGGGCATTGGAACATGCCATTAAGGTTACCCATGGCTATTTACAAACATATTTTTTATTTATAAAAATTATGATTGCAAAACAGAAGCTCTCACAGGGGAATAAAGATGACCCGGTCAGACCCTGTTTGGGTTGCCAGATGGCAAGTAGGGGCTACGGATCCCCAACCATGGGGCTTTGGGGTTGTTTGCTCCTGATGCCCAGGGATCCCTACCATAACTCTTCAAACCTGGGCCAAGAAGAACCCCTTCAGCACTTTACCATAAATGGTAGCGATGGTGGACAGGGCAGGTCTACTTCCGTGCACATCGCGCATCAACTCCCTAAAAATTTTTAGGCATCAGGCGCTATGCATTAACCACCGGGTACTGTTGAAGCCTGGGGTTCTACTGATTAGGGTAGATCCAGGTACTTTAACCATCTGACATCACTGTTGTGAGTAGATAATTTCACCACACATTTTTTAGGTGTAGAACAACATTTTTTTCTAGGTCCTGAAGAATCGCAAGGATAGATATCCTATAGCGAGAAACATGTTGACCAACACAGAGTAAAACAAGGAACCACACTCTACGAGACATTATTCTCGGGTCAGTGCCTTGTTTTCTATTCTTTACTTTTAATTAGGGTAGGAGATCCCCAGAATGAAACTTGCTTACTTCAGGTACTCCTTTCCCTATCTTAATCCACCACACTACTCTACACCACTTTGCCCCCACACCCGCACTTCACCATACGGCATCCGGATAAGAAGATCTCCGACAAAGAACCCCTATTACAGGGAGCCCGTCGGGTATTGCACCGCCGACCCGACGAGGAGCAGCCCATATGATGAAGCATGACACCTGCAAGGGTGTTTGAGGGAATTACTATCCGGAATATGGATTCCCCACACGGACCCCAATTCTCGGGCTAGTGGGACTTCCTGTCTTCTCTGACTCTGTACTTCTAGGCGTTTTAACACGAGAGGAACAGCATAAACCTTTTTGTATTACGTTCATTTGGGCCCTCCCTTTATGCTGGACCTCCCACTCCTTTAGAGTGGATAAAGGCCCCTTCGTCCCCCTATTTTGGTTACAGCGATGGTGAGCAGTCACGGTCTTCTCGGGGAGGTCGTGTAGGGGTGCTTGTGCTTCAGGGCTTAACAATCACACACTAGAGCAATAACTGATTGTCCAATTCTGTGCTTTACTCTCAAGAAGAAAAGTACTTTAATGCATACTACAGCAAAATACCACACAAACAGTATTGGCAAGACACAATTTCATGTCCTGGGCACTGGCGGTGGCTGCTCCTCTGATTGCTACTTTCACCCAGTCAGTTCCCCTCATTCCAGTCTAGGCGGTTCTCCACAGGGACAAATTAATAGCATGATAAAGAGCTGGTGCAGATTACCATCTCATTATATTGAAAGTGGGCCAAGGTTCTTGCAGGTCAAGGTTTGTTCTCACTAAGTGAGGCTTCGTACTGCCTGACATGATCTCTGGACATCTTCTCTCCCGCTTCTGTGGTGCTGTGCAAACTTTCAACTCTGGTGAAGCTTCTTCCATGCTTTAAGCACCCTCTCTGCAGTCCCACTAGTGGCAATGTTACTGCTGGCAGTCAGCAGCCTTGTTCGTAGGAGTAACAGTCTTTGCAGATGTTGGATAGCCCTATCAATAGGTGGGCAAGGGCTCAATGCTAGTGGCCATCCTGCATGGCTGATCTTGACCTATCCATGCACAACAACAGGGGCAGCAACACCACCAAAAAGCCCACCCTTCTCTCAGCAAACCAGCTCAGGAAAGGCAGGACTTTTCTCATGGGAACAACATCGCAGATCAAGGTGCTTTTTCAATTTCCCACCTGGTTCCACAAATGGAGAATCTGATTCCTACCATCACCCGAGATATACTGATTGTTCTCATCTGTTCTCCTCCTCTATCATACCTAGGGCTCCCGGGTTTACGGTGTTTATTTTTTTGCCATTTCCGTCTGTATTTATTCATATATATTTTGGGCTTTGTTGAAATGTTAAGCTGAAATTAGTATATTTCCACATTTATTTAACTGATAAATATGCACTTGTGCTTGATTGTCTGCCAGGTTTAAGTGCTGTGAACACCCGCAGAAGATAAATCAGTGCACTTATATGAAAATATGCACATTTCTGTATCAACCTTGTGCATATCTACTGCTGTTAAAGCCTATATACTAAAATTCCTTTCTTTTTTAACCCCTCTTATATATCAATCCACACACCTATTGGGCTGGCAGTCATGGTAGACAATATTTAGAATTACTCAAAAAGCACACCAATTTCCGTTTTTATCCACATTTAAAAATAAATACAAACAAGAAAATGAAGGTTTTCTGTCTGTATTTATCTGTAAAAATCAGTAAAAACGGAAAATAGGGAGCCTTAATCATAACCCACCACCACTGGGGTCACACTGCACCTGACCTTCTTCTTGACAGTCACTCATCGTGAAGAGTTGATAGTTTCCTTCCATCTCTTAGCAGGCATGCTGACTTCTAGGTGGTTCAGGTGAGGCAAACAACTTCATCCAGCAGGAGAAATACTCAGGTGATGTTGCCTCTCAAAAGCTGCTGTCAGGCAGACACTAGCTCTGGTTCAACATCGTCCCCTGAGTACTCTGAAGGGCAGTCTCTCTTTGGTCTTCGAGAATTTGGAACTAGAAGAACAAGTAGGTCAGTGTGTCCCACATTTATACAATCAAAGCAGACAGGGGCTGTGGATCCACTGTCTGCAATTTCAAAATCGGTTTAGAGTGGATCTCCTTTCAAGGGTCATTTTAACCTGCTCTCCAGGCACAGCCTTTTACAAGAGTGATGATCCTAACAGCAGGGTAGTCTCTAGCCTGGAGCACCCACAACCGAGGTACAAAGAGGTGGCACACTGAACAGTGATCTGGACATACAAAAGGCTAGACTCATCTAAGGGATCCCTTTCACTTTGAACAACAGAGAATACAGTCCCACCCTTCACTTTAGCCATCCACCAAATGCTTTTTGTCTAGGAAAACTATTCAGTATCCTTTCTCAGCAAAAGACCTAAGTGAATCTCAAAGGCAGCCTTGTCTCCTTTCTCTTGACTTCACACTATAGGTCTCCCCCAGTTTCAGAAATATCAGCAATACACTTCCACTGTCTGGGAAACAATCTCACCTCCTTTTTGCACACAACTGTATTCTATGGGCATCTAAAAATGGATCCCACAGGCCTCCATTACTCTACTTCACTCATACTCACAATGAATGTACCATGCAGGTCACATACGTGAACACTGACAGCATACACTTGAGATGTTAGTGCTAGAATCTGGGATAATTCCTGGAAGCAGAGCTTTACAAGGAAAGGTCAGTAGGCCTCCACCCCTCTGACACAAATAAAAAGGTCTGGTCACAACAATGGATTTACAAAACACAGTATGTTGTCACCAGACAGGGACAAACGTCCACTGTCAGTGCAATGAGGGCACGCTTGTTGCACCACTGCAGGTCACAAGGCAAGTTCACGTCCTCACTCATGTAAAGGGACAGGCCTAGGCCTCTGCCTACAGAGTAGATTACTGCGAGGCTAGGGCCAACATCAAAAACCAAGGTACCAGGCACACACAGTCGGACATTTAGGGCTGGAGAACATGATTGTACACCATACATCCCAATAGATCCTAATTGCATTTTTTCCTACTTTGATTTGTCCTAGTTATTAAGACTGTCAGGAGGGAATATTCAATATTTCTAGGCAGGCGGGGCAGCATCCAGTAAAGGTACCTAGACAGGTGCACTTAGGCAATGGCCACTTAAGTGCATTCTGAGAAAAGGGTATTTCCATAAACCCCTCTGAAAACTCAGTAGGAATGCCAAATTGACTGGACCTTTTGAACTGTTTCGCAGTGGGTCATGGGTGAACTGCCTAACGCTGGACATTTCAACTAGTTCCACCTTCGAGCATGTTGAACGCATCTTTGACTCAAACCTGTGTACACCTTGATGCTGTCGCCGCATGCATAACACACGCCAGCGCGATGTCTGAGCGATGCCTGTTACTTCCTGGCTGGAAGCAAGCCTAATCTGAAAGGTCTTGTTGAAGTTCTGCTAGTCTGCCTGCTGCTCGCTTTGCCTGTGTGGAAGCCACAGCCAGCCCAGAAAAGCCCCTGACAACCTCTCTTCAAAACACCAGGGAAATGTTTCCCCAAATACTATTTCTACTTGTGCCGTTGAGCTGAACTGTGACTCTACCTGGCAAACACACACTCTCCCTACACTAAATACTCTTGTGTCCTTCTACCTTTGATCCTGCTGCTTTGGCAACAGTCCATTAACCAGTTGACATACTAGCTGTGTGCAGTAGAGCGCGCACTCTGTGCCAGTGGTTTGCACACATTTCTGTGATTCATGCTGTAGTCTGCCCCTTCATCATAGCGGTTAGTCCTGACAGGACCGGGTAGGTCCTCCTGGTTGTGAGATAGGCCCATTTTAATTGGCTGGCACCAGTAACCCTGAACCCAGGAAGTAGACGTACTTCTCTGTTCTCAGTAAACTCACTTGTCATACTCCAAGACTCTATCCCTTTACTTTTCAGGTCACCGGGTACATTATATGTTTACCTTCTTTTGCGTGTGCTTTGTTTTATTGCTTGTTTTCAGTGTTTGTGAACATTAAGATTAAGCAGAGAAAAGGTTACTGATCTCCGAGAAAGTTTATCGGTTTTGGCGGGAGGATTGCGACCCTCCATTTTACAGGGTGGTTGCAATAAGTTAGTGATCGTAATCAATGTACGTTTTCAAACATTGTTGAATCATTCCAACATTTTATAACTGGATTGTGGTGGCATTGTGTCCTCGTTTTCATGTTTGTGCTGAAGTTTGCAATCCATTTGTGATTATGAACAAAGAATAGCGCTGGTTGATAGGGGCTCTAGTGTTAGCGCTGTATTGCGTACTGCATTTTCATGTGATATGTTGTTTTGAGTTCCGCTGGTACTGTAAGTGTGTATCTATCTTTTTAAAAATCAATAGTGTTCTGCATTCACTTCTCTTGCAGGACATTTCAAATCTTTAATTTAGGTATGTTGTACTGAACCTGGGCTTTCCCTACCCCACCTCCCCTGAGCTAGGACTTGGCTTCCTTCTCACCCACGGTTATCCACGGAGAAAAGGCTATTTATTAGGCCGAATTGTCATTGCGAGTTGTGTGCCTGGAGTCCTAGGGGCAGATTTACAAGCCCTGTGCGCCACTTTTGTGCCACCGTTGCGTCACTTTTGTGACGCAGCGGCGGTGCCATGCTGCGACAGATTTACAACGTGACGCATCTAGGGAGATGCGTCACGTTGCAAAGCCCTGCGTCACATTAAACCCGCATCAGGTTTAATGTATGCAGGGTGGGCGTTACGTCGGAAAACGCCTCGGAAAAGTGACGCAGTGAATTCTACAAGATTTCACACAGTCACTTTTCCGACGCTGGTGCATCAAATCCTTACGCCTGCTTCAATCAGGCGTAAGGCGTGACGCACCATGTTAGGGATAGGGCAGGTTGGAACAGTGCTGGAGTTGCGTCGCGCTTGCGACACAACTTCAGCACTGTGCCAACCTTACGCCGGCAGATGTGTCACGCATCAGCTTGTCCTTGCGCCACGATGCACCGCATTGTAAATGCGGCGCATCTGCGGTGGCGCAAGGGCAAACTTGCGTGACGCATCTTCCATGGCGCATCCCTGCTGATTTGCAGGGATGTGCCAGGGAACGTAAATCTGCCCCCTAGTTATTAGCGATCATTGGACTCAGTCTCATCACTGATAGAGCTTGTGTGTCCCTGTCATGGCATGGGTCAGAAGAGTCTGACAACCCCTGTGCTCAGCATTACTATAATTCACATTTGATTGTCAAATCTCGCGAGAAGTAGCACAGAAACAGGTTAGCTTAGTCATGACCTTCTGGGTTACCCGCAGGACAGCATCCATGGCGAGGTGGCAATAAGACCCCTGTAGCTCATCTGTAAATATCCACAATTCAAGACAAAAGTAAAGCGGGGTGGAGCACACAATGATGTGGGAACTTGGAGGTGGTCAGGCAGGCGTTATTCAGTATAGGGTCATCAATGTGTAATTCAGAGTAATTTAGGTACATTTACAGTACAGCACACCAACTCTGGTGATAATTGGGATTTTTTGTGTTTTTATGTTCGTTCTTCAAACAGTGTATTAAAGTTCTAGTCTGGTTACTAGCCTGTTGATTACCACCTGCTTTGTTCCACAGCTGGAGCCTTTTCTTGTGTGCCCCTTGATGCAGAATGGCTGGCCGTCCCTCAATGGCTAGCCTTCCCTGGTTACTGGCAAGACACCCTGGCCATGAATAACCCTATGAGCTTTATTATTACTGCCAATATTGGCGCATGTATCTTGCTCCAACTTGGAACGATACAACAATGTATTTAATGTGGTTCGTGGCATTTAGTCAGGGTCTCTAGACACCAGCTCAAGGTCACCATTGGCAGAAAAGTGGCACTTTTTTCATCATACGTTCAAGGGCAAACAGTGACACTTTATTCTGTATCAGGGCTTCGGTAGCACTGTGACCCTTTCTTGATCCACGAGCATGTAGTCACTCAGTATTCTGTGCCATGGATAGCCATCTTTTCCTTTTATCACAAGTTCAGTTTAAAATGTATCATGCTCTGCCTTTAAAATAAAATACATCATTCTAGTTGCAGTACACAGGGTGGCCATCATAACCGAAGTGATAATGATGTCACCGAAAACCTAATCAGTGTTTATCAAATACAAAATTGATTTTCTAAATGATAACAATGAAATGAACAGACATTTCCAAATCAGTTTATTTTAAAAGATGAACTACAGCAATACTTCAACAGCTAAGACTAGTCTCTGTCAGCCGCGGCGAACACTTCTTATTAATATATTCTCTGCATAATTTTTACAGAGGGCTTCACTTTGTCAGGCATCATATTTGACAATGGAAAGAGAAGCTTTGGAAAATTGCCATTGATGTGTCTTGTCGAAAGGACAGACTGCTGCTGTCCAGAACATGGAATCTCCAGCTGCTTCACAGGCTGTCAATCGTCAATGTATATTTTATTCAGAAGATCATTGATGCCAGGTAGCTGGACAAGGAATGCACGCCGCCAGTAGTAATTGCAGTCAGCCTGGAAGTTAATTATTGACTGTCAACCGTCTAAGGTAGGATTGACAGCCACAGGTCAGCTGGACAAGAAGTTGGGAAAAGCAGAAAGTGAGGAAAGCCACCCTGGAAATGAAAGGAGGATTCCAAGGAGCCAGATGTGGGTTTAGGTGAGTCCCATTCAGCTCCCTACTCA
This sequence comes from Triturus cristatus, assembly GCF_964204655.1. Lineage (NCBI taxonomy): Eukaryota > Metazoa > Chordata > Amphibia > Caudata > Salamandridae > Triturus > Triturus cristatus. Next base: position 947,667,016 of record NC_140582.1, read on the forward strand.
GCAGTTGTCTTGATCAGCTCTGTCTGGGTGGAGGGTGTTGAATGTGAATGCTGTGGTGATGCAATTACCACCAAAGTTCCTATCAGGATGCAAGAGCCTAGGCTCAATGTAGCTGCTCAAATGATTGTCCTTCATTTTGGTATTTTCGGCCAAATTCTCTTGAGCAGTCAATATTTGCAAGCAAAGTCTAACCTTTGTCGATGTTGAATAAGCCTGAGTAGAGCTGTCAGAAATGAATCTGGAAGATATTCACATGATGACTGGATGCGTTATGTCTAAATCAGTGCTGGGGGCACATAGTACAGGTTCGAACTGTAACACTGAATTCATTTTATTATAATAAGGTTCTCCTTCAGTGCCCTTGTGATATAGGTGTCTGTGGGAAGGCTCTTTCTTGGTTTACCTCCTTTTTGAGTAACCACTCTTTTCGGGTCATTTCTCCTCCTTTCTGTTCCTTGAAGGGCTCTCCGTTGAGCTCTATTCTCTTCAACGTGTACTTTAAGCTATTGCCGGAGATTGTGAAGTTTTTGGGGATCTGTATAGTATCATATGCAGATGATTCTCAACGTATTGTTTCCTTCCCGGCAGATGCTTCTCAAGATGCTGGTAAGTTTATGGAGTGTCTGCTAGCGGTGGCTACCTGGATAGATGACAATAGTCTCAAACTTAGCACCAATAAAACCGAGAATTTGTAGTTTGACAAACACACCCAGAGTTGGGGGTTATCATTGGTGGCCAAAGGCTTTGGAACCTCCTCCTCCACCCAAATTGTCTATACAAAATCTAGGCCTATGGCTTGACAACTCCATCTCCTTTGAATCTCAAGTGAGAACTCTTGCAGGTTCCTTCTTCAGCCTCCTCAGAGGCCTCAAACCTATCTTAGGTTTTTTCGATTCCTCGTTCAACAGGTGATTGTTTAATTGCTTGTCCTGTTGCGTTTTGACTATTGCAACAATTTATATTTGAGTTGCAAGAAATCCAGTCTGAAGAGTCTGCAATTAGCCCAGAATGCTGCTGCCCATCTTCTGTTTGGGTAAGTTCTGTTCCTCATCAGGGATTCTTCTGAAGCTTTACTGGCTGCCAATTGAGAAGCGCATCCAGTTTAAAGTTCTCAGTACCGCCCATAGGATTATGCACTTTTCAGGAGCTTCTATTCTCTCATAACTTATGCTGCCCTACTTTTCCACCAGAGCTCTTCGCTCTGCAGATCTTAACCTGTCAGTGATCCCCTGATTTAAGGGAAAGCAATTAAGTGGAAGCTCATTTCGGGTGCTTGTAACCCAGAATCATCTTTGATTCAGAAAAAACATAAAAAATGGCTATTTGCTTCCCAGGTCTCTCGCTAGCCTTCTGTTCCTCATGCTATTTTTCCTGTACTGGATCCAGCTCTGGGAATCCCCATTGTTGGGACAGCCGCGAGCTCTACAATTCATATTAACATAATGTGACATATAAGCCTAGTTCTTTTAAAAAGTTCATTTTAGGCCTGTCAAAAGCTGTGGAAAAAGCTTCAGGCCTCTTTCCTGACTACAGACCACATTTTACAAGTAGTATTGTCATCAAATGTGAAAGGGTTTCACGAAAAGACACACGCTGTTCATCTAAGGCCCAAACGTGGTATTTCCTGAGATATATTAGATGTCTCAGTGGATCTTCTACAGTGGAGAAACAATTTTGTCCACTGTAGTGATGCTTTATTTATTATCACTGGTGACGTTTACCCAGTGTAATTTTGTTGGCTTAATATCATAATTCTCACACAGAAATCATTAGCACTGTGTCCCACATAGATTCTGAGACCAGCCTCATAATTATTTTAAGTGGTGTCTCTCATTCACTGACTATACACTTTATACCGACCTGTACTGTGTCATACCCCTCTTTGACATCTATACTATAAGATACCCGACTACTGCCACCGGCTTTTCTAATAAAGAAATTAGTCCAGATTCACAGAGATAAATACACTTGAGTGTATTGCTCCAGCGTAGCTCTATTACTATACCTACGTGTAACTCTCAACTCAGAAATGGTGAATAAAAAAAGGGGATACTTATGTGCCTCCATCCCCTCGCATCAGAGCGTGGAGCCTCCTAAAGCCGGATTTCTGATTGTAAAACTTTTCACCCGTTGGTGATCTCCTTTGGGAAAATAAAGGGAAATTTCATAAAGGTTATTATATATGTTTTAATTAAAAAACAATTTAATATATTTAATTTATTATGTTCTGTTTTTTGTTTTATTGTAATTATTGATAGATAACAAATTGATTACAAACAAAGCTGAAAAATAGAAAAAAGGAAAAGACCACATATAGCTCAATGAAACAATTACAATGCATCTAGGTATACATTTAGGTGACAATAGTAGAGATGTACAAAGTACATTATACCTAGTATCCATATCATCTATCCACAGTCAATCCAGCCTAACAAACAAGACATATAGGAAAGTAGTTCCCTAATACCCATCCAAGTCTGGTCGCTGTCAGCTTAGTATTCCTGAAATAGCGTCCTCCTCGAATAGAAAAACTTCTCCTGCAATCACTCCACAATCTGTTTCTATAATCTTTCTTTCAAATGATGCAAATTAATCCATGCATATATCCAATATTTTTTTAACTCTTACAGCATTCCACTAACTCAACTAGTGTTCGAGAGTCACACCATTAGAAGAAGTTCAACAGATATCCATGTTAATGCAGTCCATTAATTGAGTCCAACGCATTTTGAGACCAGCCCTTCATCAGGGAAAGGTTCCAGTAAGCTTCAAACAGTCTGCACCCACTGAGGCGCCGGTTCAACGCTGAAAGAATTACATATTTACACATTTGTTGAACTCACTGAGTGTGATTGTCCTCATTTTTGTTATAGCTTAGTATTCCTCTCAGTATTTCTTACAGTCAGCTCATAATGTCTTTGAGCATTTGGTATAGAGGGATCAGCCTATCAATATACCCCTGTGGTTGATTCTCACCAAATGGCATCCCTCACTCAGCCAGGCACTCTTGGAGTGGGACCTTTCAACCAGTAGACCACCACACATCATTTTTGCCAGCAGCAGCAAAGCAGCTAGTCTGCACACTGGTTTAGGTATATCTGCAGTGTAACTACAGAAGATGGGGCGTCATCTTGCCCCAAACCAATTGCACTGCTTTGTGTGGCCTTGGCCACATGTTGTACTCCAATTGTGCCAATGTAATCATGATAATCCTTTAGATTCTCCTATACAATTTTTCTCTCATACAATTTTTCTCGCTTGCTAGTCCACACGTGGATTTAAATGCCATTTTCTAAATTTCTAGTGATTCAAATGTGCCCATCCGGACCTCTTTAGGAAACACGACTGACGCATGATTCATCGCAGGCAGTGTTTATTCAAAAAAATCCAATGCATTTCGGGCATTACACATGCCCTTCGTCAGGGATCACTATAAATAACAAATACAATTCTAATTAATTATATGGCCGTCATGAATTTCACAAGTACATTCATTAAATTCCAGTAACATATGCTTTACAACCCAGTCATTGACCCCGACCATGAACCCATGCATCACGAATACAAGTTATTTCCTTCCTTTTATATCACAAAAAAACAATCTTTGTGTCATTCCCTGAATTTTAGCTCTTCTATTCTTTCGTTTAAGTAAATCACTCTGTTTTGTAAACCGCCTGTTCATATCTGTTGTTACCTTCCCTTCCCTTTCTTTCGGTTAACATTCTCATCCCGTTTGTATGAAACATTACGTCACTACGATTAATTCACCCTGCTGTTAACCTTCCCTATTTCACCCAGCGTCACTTTATTACATTTCAAATTTGTGTATATGCACGCATTTACAGTTTAATCATAGCTGAAAACCACCCGTTTCGTTTTTGCCCATCTCCCGTAGTGACCTGTGAAAATATTCTCATACCTGCCATTCACGCTGAAAAACCTACATCCTTCTCTGCTTTGCCGGAAATGATAATTCCCGCCATTACTCCTCCCCTATTTCACCGAAATTAAAACTTAGTACTGCCTCCCGATAGGCCCGTTTCACACATTTGATTCACCTAAAGCTATTAACCCGTCTGCCTAACTTCAACGCCCATAATGCAATGTTCTAGGTGAAACCATAAACACGAGGATGTGCATACATAACTACCATTTCAAAGTCAGCTCTTAATGTAAAACCATATTGCCTTTTGTGAATAGTGAATAAAAAAGTTTGTTTTCTCTATAAGAATTCAACACCAACTTTATTGATGAACCAAGATGTTTCGCCTCCGTGTGGACTTATGTGACATTGTCCATTTCTCCTTTCTGTTCTGTTTCTTTTTCGACCAGCGGGTGCTATCTCCATATAGGGCATTTGAATATAATCAACATTAAGGGGGGTTGGGATGCACTCCATTATTCCGATTTGTCCAATTCATCCATCTTGTTCAATAATTGCGTGCACATTGGTAAAGTGCCATGCCCAAACGGCACCAATTTAGTTGCAACTACAGAAGATGGGGCGTCATCTTGCCCCAAACCAATTGCACTGCTTTGTGTGGCCTTGGCCACATGTTGTACTCCAATTGTGCCAATGTAATCATGATAATCCTTTAGATTCTCCTATACAATTTTTCTCTCATACAATTTTTCTCGCTTGCTAGTCCACACGTGGATTTAAATGCCATTTTCTAAATTTCTAGTGATTCAAATGTGCCCATCCGGACCTCTTTAGGAAACACGACTGACGCATGATTCATCGCAGGCAGTGTTTATTCAAAAAAATCCAATGCATTTCGGGCATTACACATGCCCTTCGTCAGGGATCACTATAAATAACAAATACAATTCTAATTAATTATATGGCCGTCATGAATTTCACAAGTACATTCATTAAATTCCAGTAACATATGCTTTACAACCCAGTCATTGACCCCGACCATGAACCCATGCATCACGAATACAAGTTATTTCCTTCCTTTTATATCACAAAAAAACAATCTTTGTGTCATTCCCTGAATTTTAGCTCTTCTATTCTTTCGTTTAAGTAAATCACTCTGTTTTGTAAACCGCCTGTTCATATCTGTTGTTACCTTCCCTTCCCTTTCTTTCGGTTAACATTCTCATCCCGTTTGTATGAAACATTACGTCACTACGATTAATTCACCCTGCTGTTAACCTTCCCTATTTCACCCAGCGTCACTTTATTACATTTCAAATTTGTGTATATGCACGCATTTACAGTTTAATCATAGCTGAAAACCACCCGTTTCGTTTTTGCCCATCTCCCGTAGTGACCTGTGAAAATATTCTCATACCTGCCATTCACGCTGAAAAACCTACATCCTTCTCTGCTTTGCCGGAAATGATAATTCCCGCCATTACTCCTCCCCTATTTCACCGAAATTAAAACTTAGTACTGCCTCCCGATAGGCCCGTTTCACACATTTGATTCACCTAAAGCTATTAACCCGTCTGCCTAACTTCAACGCCCATAATGCAATGTTCTAGGTGAAACCATAAACACGAGGATGTGCATACATAACTACCATTTCAAAGTCAGCTCTTAATGTAAAACCATATTGCCTTTTGTGAATAGTGAATAAAAAAGTTTGTTTTCTCTATAAGAATTCAACACCAACTTTATTGATGAACCAAGATGTTTCGCCTCCGTGTGGACTTATGTGACATTGTCCATTTCTCCTTTCTGTTCTGTTTCTTTTTCGACCAGCGGGTGCTATCTCCATATAGGGCATTTGAATATAATCAACATTAAGGGGGGTTGGGATGCACTCCATTATTCCGATTTGTCCAATTCATCCATCTTGTTCAATAATTGCGTGCACATTGGTAAAGTGCCATGCCCAAACGGCACCAATTTAGTTGCAACTACAGAAGATGGGGCGTCATCTTGCCCCAAACCAATTGCACTGCTTTGTGTGGCCTTGGCCACATGTTGTACTCCAATTGTGCCAATGTAATCATGATAATCCTTTAGATTCTCCTATACAATTTTTCTCTCATACAATTTTTCTCGCTTGCTAGTCCACACGTGGATTTAAATGCCATTTTCTAAATTTCTAGTGATTCAAATGTGCCCATCCGGACCTCTTTAGGAAACACGACTGACGCATGATTCATCGCAGGCAGTGTTTATTCAAAAAAATCCAATGCATTTCGGGCATTACACATGCCCTTCGTCAGGGATCACTATAAATAACAAATACAATTCTAATTAATTATATGGCCGTCATGAATTTCACAAGTACATTCATTAAATTCCAGTAACATATGCTTTACAACCCAGTCATTGACCCCGACCATGAACCCATGCATCACGTATACAAGTTATTTCCTTCCTTTTATATCACAAAAAAACAATCTTTGTGTCATTCCCTGAATTTTAGCTCTTCTATTCTTTCGTTTAAGTAAATCACTCTGTTTTGTAAACCGCCTGTTCATATCTGTTGTTACCTTCCCTTCCCTTTCTTTCGGTTAACATTCTCATCCCGTTTGTATGAAACATTACGTCACTACGATTAATTCACCCTGCTGTTAACCTTCCCTATTTCACCCAGCGTCACTTTATTACATTTCAAATTTGTGTATATGCACGCATTTACAGTTTAATCATAGCTGAAAACCACCCGTTTCGTTTTTGCCCATCTCCCGTAGTGACCTGTGAAAATATTCTCATACCTGCCATTCACGCTGAAAAACCTACATCCTTCTCTGCTTTGCCGGAAATGATAATTCCCGCCATTACTCCTCCCCTATTTCACCGAAATTAAAACTTAGTACTGCCTCCCGATAGGCCCGTTTCACACATTTGATTCACCTAAAGCTATTAACCCGTCTGCCTAACTTCAACGCCCATAATGCAATGTTCTAGGTGAAACCATAAACACGAGGATGTGCATACATAACTACCATTTCAAAGTCAGCTCTTAATGTAAAACCATATTGCCTTTTGTGAATAGTGAATAAAAAAGTTTGTTTTCTCTATAAGAATTCAACACCAACTTTATTGATGAACCAAGATGTTTCGCCTCCGTGTGGACTTATGTGACATTGTCCATTTCTCCTTTCTGTTCTGTTTCTTTTTCGACCAGCGGGTGCTATCTCCATATAGGGCATTTGAATATAATCAACATTAAGGGGGGTTGGGATGCACTCCATTATTCCGATTTGTCCAATTCATCCATCTTGTTCAATAATTGCGTGCACATTGGTAAAGTGCCATGCCCAAACGGCACCAATTTAGTTGCAACTACAGAAGATGGGGCGTCATCTTGCCCCAAACCAATTGCACTGCTTTGTGTGGCCTTGGCCACATGTTGTACTCCAATTGTGCCAATGTAATCATGATAATCCTTTAGATTCTCCTATACAATTTTTCTCTCATACAATTTTTCTCGCTTGCTAGTCCACACTATAGGAGAATCTAAAGGATTATCATGATTACATTGGCACAATTGGAGTACAACATGTGGCCAAGGCCACACAAAGCAGTGCAATTGGTTTGGGGCAAGATGACGCCCCATCTTCTGTAGTTGCAACTAAATTGGTGCCGTTTGGGCATGGCACTTTACCAATGTGCACGCAATTATTGAACAAGATGGATGAATTGGACAAATCGGAATAATGGAGTGCATCCCAACCCCCCTTAATGTTGATTATATTCAAATGCTCTATATGGAGATAGCACCCGCTGGTCGAAAAAGAAACAGAACAGAAAGGAGAAATGGACAATGTCACATAAGTCCACACGGAGGCGAAACATCTTGGTTCATCAATAAAGTTGGTGTTGAATTCTTATAGAGAAAACAAACTTTTTTATTCACTATTCACAAAAGGCAATATGGTTTTACATTAAGAGCTGACTTTGAAATGGTAGTTATGTATGCACATCCTCGTGTTTATGGTTTCACCTAGAACATTGCATTATGGGCGTTGAAGTTAGGCAGACGGGTTAATAGCTTTAGGTGAATCAAATGTGTGAAACGGGCCTATCGGGAGGCAGTACTAAGTTTTAATTTCGGTGAAATAGGGGAGGAGTAATGGCGGGAATTATCATTTCCGGCAAAGCAGAGAAGGATGTAGGTTTTTCAGCGTGAATGGCAGGTATGAGAATATTTTCACAGGTCACTACGGGAGATGGGCAAAAACGAAACGGGTGGTTTTCAGCTATGATTAAACTGTAAATGCGTGCATATACACAAATTTGAAATGTAATAAAGTGACGCTGGGTGAAATAGGGAAGGTTAACAGCAGGGTGAATTAATCGTAGTGACGTAATGTTTCATACAAACGGGATGAGAATGTTAACCGAAAGAAAGGGAAGGGAAGGTAACAACAGATATGAACAGGCGGTTTACAAAACAGAGTGATTTACTTAAACGAAAGAATAGAAGAGCTAAAATTCAGGGAATGACACAAAGATTGTTTTTTTGTGATATAAAAGGAAGGAAATAACTTGTATACGTGATGCATGGGTTCATGGTCGGGGTCAATGACTGGGTTGTAAAGCATATGTTACTGGAATTTAATGAATGTACTTGTGAAATTCATGACGGCCATATAATTAATTAGAATTGTATTTGTTATTTATAGTGATCCCTGACGAAGGGCATGTGTAATGCCCGAAATGCATTGGATTTTTTTGAATAAACACTGCCTGCGATGAATCATGCGTCAGTCGTGTTTCCTAAAGAGGTCCGGATGGGCACATTTGAATCACTAGAAATTTAGAAAATGGCATTTAAATCCACGTGTGGACTAGCAAGCGAGAAAAATTGTATGAGAGAAAAATTGTATAGGAGAATCTAAAGGATTATCATGATTACATTGGCACAATTGGAGTACAACATGTGGCCAAGGCCACACAAAGCAGTGCAATTGGTTTGGGGCAAGATGACGCCCCATCTTCTGTAGTTGCAACTAAATTGGTGCCGTTTGGGCATGGCACTTTACCAATGTGCACGCAATTATTGAACAAGATGGATGAATTGGACAAATCGGAATAATGGAGTGCATCCCAACCCCCCTTAATGTTGATTATATCTGCAGTGTATCCCATCAGCACGAGCAGAGGGGAGCACAGCACCACATAACCCAGCAGTTGAGGTCCTCTGGCACTGCACTCCAGACAGTGGATACTCCTGGACACTCCCATGCCAGATTCAATAATCCAGCATATGTGTGCTACATTTCTGGCACATTTGATCGATATGTCAAGAGGGTTTCATTTTGCACAACCATTCAGGGGTCATGTATGTTCTATGAAGAAATTAATAATGTATCAGGTAGGGTCTGTAATTAGAGGACACACGACCAGTCGGTGCACAGCAGAATGACCATTTGTCCTCCAACCACTGCTCGCCCACATCCAATGACCACCTGTACATGGTGAGTATCGACACAACAGTCGTATTTTCTGCAAGCAACCCATACAATTTAGTCACCCCACCTCTCATTCCCTCTATCTGAATGTATGCAGATTGAACACATTTGCCAATTCTTCACAGCTCATACTCAAGGGTAAAATTATTCTTAACCTTAAGTGAGATGTTTGTCTCAGGGGTGAATATTATGATTGCCCCCTGGGCACATCACTGATGCCTGATTGATAAGCATTGAGCTGCATGCTTCATCTCAAGTGTGAATGTATGGGTGGGTGATACTGAATCGAGCTTCACTGACTGACCCCAATCAAAAATAACTGAATGTTTCACTTATAAAACAAAATCTGCCTGCAGTCTATAATGTAGGACTCATCTAAAGTCTCATTTCCAGGATTGATAGGTTCTATAGAAGACATCTCACTGAAAACATTGACGAGAGACAGAGCCTATCAGCGAACAAACTGCAGGTGTAGAGTGACTAAAGTTAGTGCATGTATAAGAAGCATGAATAGGAGCTTTTTAAAATGAGTGAGAAAAGTGTTAAGGTATTGAAGTCAAAGCAAAAGTAAGCTGTGTCATCAGTGAAGTTATTGTATTGGACCTGAAGGTTCAGAAATTTAAACATGCAATATAAGCACACCTGAGCAGGTTAATTTGCATCTTCCCATTATTCGTACTGAAATGGTCCCCTAGGAGGTCTGCTTGCTTCTGGTGTAACTGCGTGATGCAGTTCCTAAAGGGAAATCTGCACCATAGGGACATACTCCTTGCACCTCAGGTAAGCCTTCCTCACTGTGCCATTGACACTGTGCCACAAATAGCAGAACCCCATATAACCCACTTCCAAGCCATGTAAATGCAAGCACTAATACTATACATCACTAACAGTGTCTTGCGTATACCACTCACTAGCACACTTGCACCATGAACAGCACAAGTGTTTTAAGCTTTACATCGATACTCATCAACATACACTTGGCTATAATCCATGCCCATGACGTGATCATGCCACACTTGCTTGGTGCACTCTTCATTATAGAAACATGGCTTACACCCATTTTTACACACATCTGGATTTTCTAAGCCCTTCAGGCTACACCACCTAACAAATAGATTGCATATGTGTTAGAAATGGAGTCTCTAGTTTGCAATTGTATGCACCTTTGTCTAATCAGGGACCCTTCTTCCTAGTCAGGGTAAGGGGGAATCAACTTCTAAAATAACCCCTGCCCTCCCCCTTGGTAGCTTGGCACGAGCAGACAGGTTTATCTCAGAGGCAGTGTGTAAAGCATTTGTGCATGCATACAGTAAAACAGTGAAAACAGTACTAAAGGACACCACACCTGAATAGAAAATTAGCAAATCTTTATCTAAATCAACAAGACCAAAAACAACAAAATCCAACATACAAAACTGGAAAATAGGTACTTTGAAAGATAACCTTTAAATTGCAGAAATATCATAAAAACACAGTTCTTCTGAGTCTGTAGCTCCGTCCAGGTCTACAGCAATGCTGAAAATGACAGAGTCTAACAGTTCCAGCCGACCGCGTCGGTAAGGTTTAGCTATAGTGTCAACAGACTTGTAGACACTACAGTACCTTTCTTGTTGGGGCCGATACCATTGGGTGAATCGGTCAGGGGCAATCGTTGCGGTTGCAGTGTTAAGTGGAAGCGGTGCAGCATGCAGTGCCCTCATTTAGCGGTGCAGGCAGCGGCTCGGTGACGGCTGTCCAACGTTGTCAGTGAGACCAAGGCTATGATGCGGAGTGAGGCGGTGCTCGATGCGGTGCTGGAAGGTCATGGTGCAGTCGACGGAGCCGGTTGCTATTCGGGCGGGCAGAGATGGTGTCCGTGAGGTCTGGGCAGAGTGAAGCGAGGTGGTGCAAAGTGCGGTGCCCACAGGACACGGTTCAAGCAGCATCTCGATGACTGTTGCCCAGTGGCGTCGGCCAGAACAGTTATGTGGTGCAAAGTGAAGTGGTGCCTGCAGGACACAGAACCAGTGACGGACTTGATGACAGAGTCGGCTACTCTTGTCCTCTGCGGCAACTGAAACAAGTGGTTCCATAGACAGTGCCCAGAGGGATGGTGAAGTCTTTGCTGTTCCTGAGACTTCTTGAACAGGGGGCATGCTCTACCTCAAGCCCTTGGGATACTTTGTCAAGCAGGATATACACACAGTTCCTCTCCTTGGCAGAAACAGCCACTGCAGGCCCACCCCAGACAGCACGCAGCAAAGGGGCAGTACTTCTCCTCCAGTTTCTTCCAGCTCTTCTCCTTGGCAGAGGTTTCTCTTGAATTCCAGAAGTAATCTAAAGTTCAGGGGTCTGGGCCCCCCTTTTTATAGCACAAATTCTTTTGTTCACTGGTGGCAGAGAAGCTCTTTGCCCAGCCAAAATCAATTCTGTCTCCTCTGGGGCAGCTGCGCAGCAGGAGGTGGAGAAGATGCATCTTTATATTCTGAGTTCAGGCATACTAAACTTTACCTTCCTATCTTGTCCCCATGGAAAGTTATATTTATAAGATGTTATAAATAACCTCCCATTCTATCCTATGGTACAGATAGTCTTTCAATAGTGAAAACCAAAATTGGCAGTATTTCACTATCAGAACATGCCACACACATCGTGGCATATCTTACCTTACTAATACACTGCTCCCTGCCCACAGTGGTACCTTGGGCATATCTTAGGGGCGACTCATGTAAGAAAAGGGAAGGTTAAGGCCTTGCAAGTGGGTGCACTTGCCAGGTCAAAATGGCAGTAACAAACTGTGCACAGACACTGGAGTGGCAGGCCTGAGACCCTTTTGCAAGGCTGCGTGTGTGGGTGGCACAATCAGTGCCACAAGTCCACTAGCAGCATTTGGTTTACAGGCCCTGGGCACACACAGTGCACTGTACTATGGACTGAGCAGTAAACCAAATAAGCCAATTATGGAAACACTGATCCATGACAACAATGTACAGAGGTAGCACTTGCACTTTGGCCCTGAACAGCAGTGGCAAAGTGCCCAAAGCATCTAGACCAGCAAAAATGAAGTCCAACACAAAGTAAAAATACAGGAGGCAAAGGCAAAATAACAGGGGAAACCCACAACCAAGGATGCCAGGTATAACGATATGCAATGCAGTAGGGGCACTCACAGTCAACCACAAGTCTTTCTGGCCCTGCACTTTTAATAACTGATCAACATATATGTCATTCAATCTCCACACCTGCCAGTTGCTTCTCCCAGTACCATGGGCATTCTCATTCAGTCTGATATAGTGACCCACTGCCAGTCCCAACACACACTTTGTAGAAGAAATATCCAATCCCATCACCTCTGCCTCAAGCCAGCACTCTCCAGCACAAAGGCAATGATCAAATCCTTCTCTACACTTCTGAACACACAGGGCATTAAAAATAGCAACAAACCCGCTCACTCCTAAGGTAACATTCTCAAATTCATCCTGTGGGTTCATACACAACCAATCGCAAAACCCCAGTACACCTGGAATGGAGAGACCACTTTGCTAGCCCCTTCTCTGTCATTAATAGAACACCATAGCATCAAGGTCAACCCAAAAAGTAAAATGTACCTTCAGTGTGTCTTCAATAATGTCCCTTTGGAAACCCTCCAAGAAATACTAATTATTCTGCCAAGCACCCTTCAGTCCAAATCAGATATCAACACACCCTTCTGCATGTAAAACATAATTTTAAAAAAGTAAGTAGAACTTAGGGCCAGATGTACAAAGCATTTATCCGTTTGCAAACAGCCCAATTCACAGAATCAGTCTCAATGCAACCGGAAAAGATGCTTTTTCAATTGTACAAAATGCGATTCAGTATTCAGAAGGGGGTGTGTTTAGGGCATTCCTTCCAAATTCTAAATCGTTATGGTATGTATAATTGTTTTGCGACTGAATCCCGTTCGCAAAACAGTAATACTTTACCACCAGCTTAAAATGAGGGTAACCTATTCGCAAAGCGGAAAGGGACCCCAAGGGACCCTTTTCCTTTTGAGAATGTAAATAAAAATATTTTTTAAGAGCAGGCAGTGGTCCCCTGGATGACTGCCTGCTCTTAAAAAATAAACCTTCAAGGTTTAATTTTTTCACTTTTTAAATGCAGCCCGTTTTCCTTTAACCACTGCCTGCTCTTAAAAAATAAACATTATAGGTTACATTATTTCCTTTTTAAATGCAGCCCCTTTTCCTTTGAGGAATTAAAAAAAACATTGCTTTATTAAAAAGCAACCACAGACATGGTGGTCTGCTGACCTCAGCAGGCCACCATCTCTGTGATGGCTGTGATTTCTAATAGGTCGCACCCTGCGACCTAACTCTTTAATATTTATAAGGCTGGTTGATTTGTGATCCTCAAGGAGTCCCTAAATGAAACTCAATGAGTTTCATACATAGGGAATACCAATTTACTAATGTTTGTACATCTGGCCCAAAGTGCTGTGCTGAGAAACACAATACACCAAACCTAAATGTTCTCCATCATGGCACACCCAAGCACTCTAGAATGACATGGCACCATATCCATAAGAAATGGATATGGACCAATATCCTATATGGACCCAACCAACTTGCAACACTCAACTCTGCATGAAGACCCCTCATCATTACAACTAAAGGCATCTTCTACAAGACCTCCAACAATAATAATAATAATAATCCACATTTGTAAAGCGCGAACAATCACCCGTAAGGGTCTCTAGGCGCTGGGGGCCGTCGGGAAGATTAAGCAAGCTATTGCCCAGAGTCACATGGTGCTGAGCTAATCTGCTGCCGGCGATCAAACCGTGATCCCCAGATTCCAGAGTCAGTCGCCGTGGCGCCACACCTCTTCTCATTGAAGCAATGACAGCATCCATGTTCTCCGCAGGAATTTCAGACACTGTATCAATCCACTCAACAACTCTCCATTCCCACAATTAATAGATAAAGTCAATGCTAGAAATCATTTCTTCTCAGAATAAAATAAAATAGACACCCACACTTCTTCCAATCCCCCATCCCAAGTGAAAATTCTTCAACTCATTCTCTCATGCTGACGTGACCACATCCTGAATAAACTCTAGGATACCAGCCCTTAATACGATATTCATCATTAAAAGTATTGAAGGAGATGAGCTCACTCTACTTCTCAACAATGTCAACTGCAGCCAACTAAACTTTCTGATTGCCCTCAAGGGAGGACAGATCCATTACATGCTGAATGAACCAACCTTGGACTCTGGTAATCTGCCATCTTCAACTCTGTCTCTAACTCGGCTTCATTTCATAGAAAAGTCATTGTGATAACACTCTCCTCCCAGTTACTAAAGCAGGTCAACAAAAACAGTCTTCAGCAAAACTACCAAACCAGCATCAAATCACAATGCAGCATGGACATAGCCACACTTCAAGAAGTCAATAATGCCCTCCTCAAAATGGCAGAAACATCCACTGCTTTCTGAACCTGCTCCTTGACCTTGAAGAAATTCCATCATTAACCATTGACTCAACCTTTGGCAATGTTATTGGCTTTTTTGAAATATTCATGCAATGGCTAACATCCTACCTTGCCAAAGAGCACCCTGTCATAGAAATCGGATCTGCAGGATTTCAGAAGTCACCCATATTTTTGCTCTCCTCCATCATCTTCAACCACTACATGGAACACTTCAGATGTACATTTACTGAAAACAACAACACTCAATTGTACCACAAATATTTTTCAACCAATGCATGACAGTAGCTCAAAACCTGACTCAAGCTAAGCCAAAATTGGCTGTCGAGTAACCACCAAAATCTCAGCCTAAAAAACAGATTTCTCCTCATTTCTCAACAACTCCAAGCAACCTCAGATTGAAGTCTGTTTGCTTAAATTAACCTAGATAGCGTTACTTCTGAGTTTACAGACGAGGCAAAAAATTGATTCACCCTCAACATCTCAACACAAACCTCACATTCAGGGATCATATCATGAGAAATGTAAGACAGCATTGTACCAACTCTTCCTCTTGAAGAAAGTGAAACTTTTTCTCGCAGAATCTGGTTGCAGAATAGTTCAACCCCTCGTCCTCTCCTACCTGGATCAGGGCAATATTCGGCTAAACAGCCTTTAACACAACAAGTAGGCACCTCTGAAAAGCATCCTACATGCTACAATAAATCTGTTCAGAAGGAGCTACAGTGGACCCCCCTTTGTCTCGATAACATCTTCAAGCCCATTAGCATTACCTAAAAGGCCCCACAAATGACACCCCCATTATAGCTGCCCATGAAAAATTTGGTCTCAGGCAAACTACACTATACCAGGAACAATGGCATCACACGACTAGGGATGAAGAAATTCAAGAATTACTAAGCGATAGAAGGCAGTGTTTTTTCCATCTGCGCACCTAGGATTTATAATAATATTCACATCAGTTTCAGAACTGCTTTCATTCTCCTGCATTTCTGACAGAACCTTAAGACATATCTATTCAAGAAGCATTGCCCCTGCATGGTGAAACTAATTGTACCTGCCTAAATGTAAAAGATCATAATTGTACCATGGGCTATTGCCCACTGTTCTGCGCTATGTTGTGCTATTCAAAAACTGTTAAATATGTATACCTATAAGAAGTCTGAGATTTCCGCATTATCATTCCTGCTTACATGGAGACACGTTTTGATCTAAACTTTATGTGGAGGCAATCTAATATTAAGATTCTTTCAGATCAAAATCAAAATTTGCCTATTTTTGTTTTAGCACTTTCTTATGCCATGCTTTGTTTTTCCAAAATAGAGATATGCGTCAATCAATAAATGTGGCAAACTTCAAATCTATGCATCCCTACTGACTTACAGCATCAGGGCTTTAGGGAATGTTATATGGTGGCTTAACTCTAATGAGCTCTTATTTATAAAATCCACACCACTGTGTCCAAGCCCAGTTTTAGTTTTTGCAACCACATTTAATCTTCCAAGCCCTAATGTCTTTCTAGCTAAATTTACTGTGCCAAATTATTTTAGAAAGATAAGAAGATACATTTATATACAGCCCAAGTTTGCATTAATATCTGGAAGCAGAAGCATCTAAGTATTTTTGTTTGCTCAGGATATGCACTGAATTTTTCATGCTAAGGATTACCAAAGACTCCCTGTTTTTCAACCTTATCAGTGTGTTTAACATGTGTTTGATCACGAGAGCATTTTTTTATAACTTTTTTTTTGGGTTTATAGAAATTGTCATACAAAATCTACAGTTTACAGTAGCAATCATCACCATAAATAACAGCAAAGAGATAGTAGAAGTACAATGACTAATCTGTAACAAATCATAGTCTACCCTCTGTAAAAAAAATCCACATGGACAACAAGACATGTGAGTAAACAAATCAAATCATGGATCTAGATATAGTCAACTCCACAGTTAACTGACTGAGAGAAACACACGGAAAAAGAGAAGAAAAGGAAATCGGAGGAAGAAATTAAGGAAATGATATACAAAAAAGAAAGAAGAATATATCAAGAGGCATCTTATATTAGATATGAAGAGGGAGTGGACACCCACGAGATGAAGGGAGACAAAATATTCTCAAAAACATGGGTTTGTTCCAACTAGCGATAAATAATCTGTTTGTGGGAGGCAGCCACCCCATACCTTTCATCCAGTCTGTATGAAAAGTGGACATTCCTTGCTTCCAGTGGTGAAGGATAGCCAGTGTAGGCACAGTGCGCACCTTACCTATCCACCTCTTTGTGTGGTTGTCGAGGTGCACTACTTTTAGTGTATTGTGAAGAAAATCAGCGCTAGGGAGAGTCACAGAGTGAGGTCATTGCAGGTGTTCATTGTACATAAAACCCACTGCCAGATCATCTGGAGAGAAGAACATGTGTATATCAAGTGAAATATCATCGTCCTGATGATCACAACACCAGAATGCTTCTGGGGGAGTCATGTTGGCTGCTGTGAGCCGAAGTACGGACCATGCCAATCATGTAACAGTTTAACTAAATTTAACTGGGCCTACCTGAGACCCCTGCCGTGTGTGTATCTAAAGAGCTCAAGCCATTCTGTGTCTGAGTATCCTTTGCCCAATCGACAATGCTATTTTTCACATAGCAAGTTTCAGACAGGGAGAGAGTGTAAGTCATCCAACAGCACCTTGTAAAGTCCAGAGATAACTCCCGTAAAGGAGCTCCAGGTTCACAGGTAAGTATGGTCGACTGATTCAGGTGAAATGTGGCACTTTGTAGACAATGCTGGTATTGAATTTCCACATTTGGTTCTCCCCAAGCAGAGTTCTGTCTGCAAGTCAGCAAAAGGTTTATAGCCATCCACATGTCAGAGCTGATCTACAGTTCGAATACATCTGTCCACCCAGGGTTTCCACAATATTGATTCCCTATCAATGAAAACAGATTATTTTGCCCTAGAGGGGGGCTTTTTCATGCAGGTAGGCTTAAGACTTGATGAGACGGTGAAAAACAATATACAAAAGGGAGTGCTTAGGAAGCTCAATGTTTTTACTGAAAATTCACATAATCACATATTAGTCCAGATAATTCAATCATATGAATTCTTTTTATTGATCCAATATAATGCAGGAACCATGATATGAAATTCCCAATAAGCTTTTCTGTATTCGTCACAACATCAAACTGCAGCCCAGCCAACATGTTTGGTCCCAACAAGAGACTTCATCAGGTTTTAGAGATTTCTTATTGCTTCCTCGTGGGCAAGTGAAAGCAAAACAGAAGAAGAGGAGCCTGAATAGTGGTATCACCCAAGGGTCATTAAAAATACCTTATTGGTTCTTCCTGGGTAAGTGAAAAGACTTCACATGGATGGTATGCTGCATCTTTCTGCTTAATCTGGCAGGTCCCACTGGGGATACAGATATTCAACCTTCTTTCTTCTCTGGTTTGCATGTATCCAGGAAGAATCGATAAAGAATTTTAATGTACTCTGGGTGATACCACTATTCAGCCCCCTCTTCTGTGTGGCTTACACTTTCCCTTAAGGAAACTCTAAGAAATCTTCTTTAATGAGGTAAAAGTTATGGGGCAAATTTACTAATAATGTATGCAAGACAGTGCAGCAATCAATAGTGCTGTGCTGCGTTGCGTGAAAAGGAGAGACCAGGAGAGCTCTATCTCAATTAAAGTATGATGCTTTTGCTCTCTCCCTCTGAGGTGGTACATTTTAGGCTGTTTTACACCACTCACACTTTTGCACTATAGTGCAAGGGTGTGTGCATGATGTCTGCCTTAGGTTTTGTATGGAAAGTGTACAAAATACTATGCTTAGATATACTTTTCTAAATCTGTTTGTGCTGTATGTGTGCTGTACATTACAGCACACATGCAAAGTTACAAAAGTTTGCAGAAAAACGTTTATCAAATGTTATGCATGCTTCTAGATTTAGATCAAGATTTGCTATGCTCTCTCTCTCTCTCTCTATATATATATTACCTACTGGCGGTCGCCAGTAGGTAGTTATAGTTAGGACCACGTTTCCATAGGAAATCCGCAACATTCTATTTTGAATAACTTTGGCGCCTGAGGTTCCGTGTGGGACGGAACGACACTTTTGAGTGGTGACGAATATGGATGAGTTGGGTATCTACGAACCGCAAATGACGAGTATAGTGGGTGTACGCAGTTTCGCTATGCAACCACGTATGGTTCGCCTTATTTTTGGGTTTGTTCATCTGAACCCTCGGGTTCCATTTTAGATACGGCATCCATTTTGTTTCTTGCCCTCAAGTAGCCAGCGAACGGACTTTGTCCGCTTCGTGACCCTGGGACTCCCAAGCTTACACGAGGGACACGTGTTCCTTTGAGTGTGACTTTTACGACGAGGGAAATGACACGGCGAAGGCAGATGGCCCCGCTCAAGGCTCATCTTGCCGTGCCGGTCTATTGTTTCAGTCATGCATACATTAGACACGAGGTCTCTGATCCCGTTATCAAGTTTCCTTTACTACTCCTAACACTCTTCTCTAATCTGTTGTGCATCCTTGTCCTTTCTTTGCATCTGTTTTCGTCCCTTCTCCTAATGTGTTTATGGTAAGGATGGAATGTGTTTTATTACAGAGAAGATATGTTTTTACAGTTGGGAACTGGCAATACTGTTGTAATTCTGTTCCGGCCTCCTGAAACATGAACGCGACTCTTTTGAAGTTTATTGTGGGAACTGAGTTGTAACCTTTGTTCACCATACTGTGCTATGGGAAAAAACGTGTATAAAAGGAGCGATCCACTTTTGCAATTTGAAGCAGTCTCCGAGAACCTACACGTTGTGTACTTCTTGTGACTTCTGTATCCCTGCAGTAAATAAACGCTGATCTCTGACGTCGCTGGAAGAGTCCCGTGTCTCTGTGTTTGGTACTCCAGAACAGGTAACCCACGAAGGTTTCAGGTGTTGTTCCCTGGCACCGCTGGGTCTTAGAATAACCCAGTCCTTCAGTTGGCGCCCAACGTGGGGCGACATCAACGGTACCGGTCCAAAGCCCGACGATCGTGAGGAACTTCGTGTGAAATCTCCGAGGGAAGGTGCACCCCGCTTCATCGATCCAGTTGTCGAAATAAGTGGCCCGACGTCTTTTCCCGCGAAGATCCCCGCCTCCTGACGGCTGCGACGGACTGATGCCCTGACTGTCGACCTGTCTTGGTGCCTGGCGTAGTCCTTTGTACGGCGAGACGATAGACGGGCCTTCCTGGTGACGCCATTGTTCTCTCAGTTAAGTATTTTGTGGGTCGCTCCCAGTGTTCCTTTGTTGTTTGCATGGTACCATAGCATTTGTGGTTCTTAGTTGTTGGGTTTTATTTGACGATTGCAATTGCCAAAAACCGAGGGTCTTGCATTTTTTTTTTTGCGAGGATATCATAAATTCGATAGCCCTTGAAGTTTGTAAACTCGGTTAGTGTGCACGATGCCTGGCCGTAGTACTTTGTTTGGGTTTCTCAAATGTTGCAGAATGGATTCCCGGCTGGAGGATTCATGTCCGATACCTCCGGTTGGAACTCCAATTTACGAGCTCTATAGTCGCCATGGTGTGGGTCCTATCGTGTATAATGAATATTGGGTCCGCTACACTAAAAATGATGGTGTTCTTAGTTGGCCATCTCATGGTAGTTTCGAAACTGCCGTTTTAGATAATTTGGAAGCTAAACTGTTTAAAAAGAAGGCTAGGCCGGCCATGTTTGATTCCTTCCGGTTATGGCGGAAAGAGGCCAAGCAGAAAGAAACCAAACAGAGTAAGAAAAATAAAAGAGAAGGCGTTATTACGGTGATGCGAAATGCTGAACAGTATCAGCGAGACAAAGATGAGAAAGAGCAGGAAGTTAGTGCTCGACTTCATCATATGGCGGTGGATAAATGTTATCCGGTGCTACCGTCCAATGTCGATAAGACGGGAGAAGAAGCGATAGAGGATTCGTTATTGTCTTATCTGTTGAAATCACCACCTCCCTATGCTCCCGATGCTGTGGGTTCCGTGGTTCTACCTCTTCCTCAACCTGCTGTTTTGGCGGCTGCAGGTCAGCCTGCCGTTCCTCCTGCTCTCCCGAATCCCCTTGTGCCGCAGATCGTTCATCTTCTTTTACCGGCTTCTCTTCCTACTGCGCCTTTCCAAGTCCCTCCTCAGTCTGTTGTTCCCGCTACTCCTGGAGCTGCGTCTACTTCTACTGCCTCCACCCCTACTGTTGCTGCGCCTGCATCTTCTTCCTCTTCTCCTTCTGTTCGTAGTCGTCTCCTGACTGCTGTTGCTACTCTTTTTTCTCCACTTTTTGGGCCAATACTCGGCTCGACTCTTTCAGATGTTGCTCAGAGGCGCAGCCAGCTTCCTGATGGTAGGGAACGTGAATTGTTGGTAAAAATGGCACGTAAATGGATTCGTAATCCTGTTAAATACACTTCACGTGTAGTGTTTGAAACATTTTCTCAGTTTAATGCGCCCACTCAACGATTCGTGTTTGAGGAATTGTGTAAATCGTTGAAGGAGGAGTGGGATCATGATGTGGTAGATAATGTACCGTCTGAGGTTTCTGAGCTCCAGCATCAGTTCACAACTGGTGTGATCGTAGGTGACAAGGTTCGAGAAGCTCTAGAACGCTTGTTATCATTTCGATGTACAGTGCAACCTCGAGCATTGTTTAAGGAAGAGACTGCAGAGTGAATGGCAAAACCTGGTCAATATCCTATGCGGGAAGTTCCCCCAGTATGGATGCCAGGTAATCCTAATGCTAACCCTGCTGTCCCAGGCCATTTTCAGAGAGTGTGGATACACCTCCCTTGGAAACGATCGGAGGTCTTACAGGTGAAGCAAACTCTGCCTGATCCCCGTAAAAATCCTGCAGGTTATTATAAGGAGCTGTCCCAATTGGTGGATGCTGCTGTTATGAACCTTGCTGATATTGACATGTTGTTTGGCAATGTAGTGCCTCAGCCGATTTGGGCGAAAATTCGTCACGAGAATCACGCAGCCGAGTTAGGCGGTGACTGGGCTGCCCTTACGGCGGCAGACGCTCAGCAAGTTGGTGGGGCTAAGCCTGAACAGCTTATTGTGGATTTGCCCCAGAGGATAATTACCCTTATGAAAACGCTTATGCCAGCAATGCGCGTCAATTGGGACAAGTTGTCCGCGTGCAAGCAAAAGGGGGATGAAAGCGTTTCCGATTTCTTTACGAGATTCGAGGAAGCATTTGTTGATCATAGTGGCCAGGACATGGGTTCAGAGGGTGGTCAGCGGCTGTTTGTTGATAAGTTTGTATCGAACTTGTTGCCCGAACTTAGCAATAAGTTGAAAAATTCTGAGAGTTCGTGGGCTGTTTCTACCACTGCTCAAATATTGGCTACGGCCCAATATTACGAAAATAGGGAAAAGGAGGAAAGTGAGCGTGCGGATAAGAAAACGAAGGATCTTAAAACTAAGGTCTTATTGCAGCAAGCGTATCCTCCGCGCTCGAATTTCAGTGATTCGCAACAGCCAAATCGATCGCAATTACAGTTTTCTAGATCGCAGACACGAAATGACTCTCCCGCACCTCGTTTTGTGTTGGGATATAATCAATGTGCATATTGTCGAGGGGAGGGCCATTTAAAGTTTAATTGTCCGGTTCTCCGTGATAGGAACAATGGTGTGTCAGTTCGAGGAGGTCGTGGTGGTCCTCAACAAGCTTCACGTGGTAGAGGTCGTGGAGTTACTCAGAATCAGGCAGAGCGTTTTGCCACTTCCTCAGACTCGCAGAATTGTTTCGATCGACGCGAACCATCGTCCGGTAGATCTGCACAGTATCATGTGGATGACTGTTAGGTGGAGCGTGATGTTGGTACGGACGGTATCTACTAGGACAGCCATAGACAAAGGAAGGGAGAAGTATCAGTTCCGGTTGATCAGAGAGGGCCTTATGTTGCAGTAGCCACATTGGGCGTCGTTGAGCCTTTTCTGTTGGACACTGGTGCAGCAAAAAGTTCCATTATGCATTCGAAACTCCCTGGCGCGCCTTTGTCTGGCTTAACGAATGTTTCTGTTGGATTCTCTGGCGCCCCCGTTCGCAATCCAGTTTCTAGCCCCTTGCCCCTTACGATTGGGTCTCATGAGTTAGAAGCTCCTTTGATTTTGACTACTGGTTGTGGTGAGAATCTTTTGGGCTTGGATTTGTTGAAGAGGTTACATGCGACTTTGTACTGCTCTCCTACGGGCGTGGAGCTTACATTGGGTGAGAATGTGATTTCCCATATGTATCTATCGATCGATAAGCTCCCACCGGAATTGAATTCTCTTCCGGTTTCTTTGTGGGCGACAGGTCCTAATGATGTGGGCCTGCTGGATATACCACCTTATGTTGTCCAATTGAAAGTTGATGCGCGCTTACCATGCATACCCCAGTATCGTATTTCCCTTGATGGTGAACGGGCACTATTAGCGATCATTTATGATCTGATCGATAAAGATGTTATCGAGGAGACACGAGGTAACGTGTGTAATAGTCCCGTGTTGCCTATTTTGAAACGAACTGATCCGTCCAAGCCTCCCGTGTACCGTCTAGTTATTGACTTACGGGAAGTAAATAAACTTGTTGTCCCGCAGTTTCCTGTGGTTCCAGACATTACAGCTTTACTGACACTGATTCCAGCCTCTGCATCATGGTTCTCGGTAATCGATCTGAAGAATGCGTTCTTCAGTATTCCGATTGCTGAGGAAAGTCGTGATTTGTTCGGATTTTCATTAGGCGGTCGCAGTTTCTGGTTCAAACGCGCACCTCAAGGCTACTGTGAGAGCCCATCGATCTACAGCCAAGCTCTTAAGAGTCAACTAGATGCATTTGTGCTGCCGACTGGTGCGGCTTTGATTCAGTACGTCGACGATCTATTGGTAGCTGCAGACACTGAACAAGTTTGCAAGACTGCTACTGTGTCACTGTTACAGCATCTCTGTGACTTACACCACAAAGTGTCACCTTCTAAATTACAGTATTGTTGTCAAGAAGTTACCTACTTAGGTCACTTATTGTCAAAGGCGGGAAGAAGGTTGACCCCTGAAAGAATTGCAGCAATTGCTCGAATGACTGTGCCGACGACTCAGAGAGATGTGCGTGCCTTTTTAGGTATCACGTCATATTGTAGACAGTGGATTCCAAATTTTTCACTGTTAGCGAAGCCATTGATAGCTCTCACGTGCAAGGACGTTTCGACTCCTTTGCCATGGACGGAGGAAAGTCAGAAAAGTTTTTCTGAACTACGTGTTGCACTGTGTTCGGCTCCCGTGTTAGGTACTCCTGATTACAGCAAGCCATTCACATTATACGTTCACGAGAGGGAAGGTTGTGCGTTGAGTGTTTTAACGCAACAATTTGGTGGCAAGCAGCGCCCATGTGCATATTTTTCCTCGACCTTAGACCCAGTAGCTAGAGCGTTGCCTAGTTGCTTGAGGGCAACAGCGGCAGCAGCGGCGTCTATTCGGCAGTCCGCAGGTCTTGTTATGGATAATATGCTCATGGTGATGGTTCCGCATGCAGTCGATACTCTTTTGAATCGGACAAAGACTCAACATCTGACGAGTGCAAGTTTGTCTGGGTACGAGCTGACCCTTTTGGCAAGTCACATACAGATCAAACGTTGTAATGTACTGAATCCGGCGACATTGTTGCCGATTAATATGGAATCAGATGATGTCCCGCCACATGATTGTTATTTACGAACTGAGGAAGAAACAAAAGGTCGTGTGGACCTGAAAAACACTCCCTTGACAGATCCTGATGGTACTTTGTATGTGGATGGCTCGTGCTTTAAGTTACCGAATGGCGATGTGACGACTGCATATGCTGTAGTGACGTTGAGCACGGTTGTGGAAACTGCGAGATTGAATCAGAATTCAGCACAAGCGGCAGAGTTGATTGCATTGACAAGAGCGTGTGTTTTGTCTAAAGGGAAGCGAGTGAATGTGTTTACCGACAGTCAGTACGCATTCGGTGTTGCGCATAACTTTGGAAGACTGTGGAGAGAAAGAGGGTTTATGACATCGCATGGTACGAAGATTCAGCATGGGCAGCTCGTGAATGACCTTTTGGATGCACTTACATTGCCTAAACAAGTGGCGATCGTTAAATGTAGTGCACATCGGAAAGTGACGGATGATGTTGGTCGTGGTAATGCGTTTGCGGATGAGATTGCTAAGGAAACGGCTAAGGATCTTGCGACCCGAATGTATGTCACGAGTTCAGTGAGGTGGCCGACGGAGACTGGTATGTGTGAAAATACTGTCGAGAGTGTGAGAGCAATTCAGAACGAAGCTACTAAAGCTGAAAAGACCAAGTGGAAAGAAGGTACGGGAAAGTTGGACATGCATGGATGTTGGGTTGACCTGACGGAATGTCAGAGGTGGATGTTACCAGATGCGTACGTATTAGCTGTTGTGACGATGGCTCATGGGTTGTCGCATATTAGTGCGAAAGGAATATGTAGGTTCTTGTCCCCTGTATGGAGGAATGAGGGTATTGCTAAATGTGCCGAGAGAGTAGTTAAGAATTGTATGGTGTGTTTGATGCACAATCCTGGCAAAGGCACCCCCACTCCACCTGGTCATTTTGCTCCTCCTGTTTGTCCCTTTGAGGTTATCCAGCTGGACTTTATCCATATGGAGAGATGCAATAACCTGAAGTATGTTTTGGTTGTGGTTTGTGCGTTCTCTAGATGGATTGAGGCCTATCCTCTTAAGGATAATACTGCCCTGTCCACAGCGAAAATCCTGCTGAAGGAATACTTTCCTAGGTATGGAATGCCACGAATTGTGTGGTCGGATAATGGAAGCGAGTTTGTGGGAAGTGTAATGCAGAGTGTGTGTAAGGGCCTGGGAATTCGTCAAAAATTCCATAGTGCTAATCATCCTCAGGCAGCGGGTTTGGTTGAAGGGTACAATGGTACCCTAAAACTAAAACTCGCCAAGATTCAAGCTACGACTGGTCTATCATGGCCTGATGCCTTGCCTCTGGCTCTCCTATCAACCAGAGCGACCGTACACTCTCGAGTAGGGCTTAGCCCATATGAGATTGTGTTCGGCCGCCCTGCGAATATTTGGGGAGTCCCGAGGCCAAGGGCTTTTGATAGTCTTGAGTATCCAATGTTAATTGATTACCTGCATTATTTGACCACTAAACTACGGTTGATCCATCAACAGGTCTTTGAAGCTCTACCGGCGCAGACAGAGGGTCCTGGACACCAGCTCCGGCCAGGCGACTGGGTCGTTAGCCGAAATTTCGGTCGGAAACGTAACTTGGAGCCAAGATTTGTAGGACCCTTTCAAGTCCTATTGACAACGAGGACTGCGGTTCGACTGTAGGGGCGGAAGAATTGGGTACACGCCAGCCACACGAAAAAGGTACCGATCCCCTTACCAACAGACGGTTGGGTGAGAACTGGGATTTCGGCAACAGAAACTGAGACTCCTTTGCACTTTGTGCCGTTTAGCGACGCTCAACCTGTGGGGGATGATTTGTCACTGCCAAACCCACATGTGGAGTCATCGGTAGCAGAGAACCCAAGGTCTGACTCGTTGTCCACTTCATCGAACACTGTTGCGTCAGCTGAACAATTGTTTGTAGAGCAAACTCGACCTGGAAGAAGTCGATACTTTCTTCGTTCAAGGACTAATAAAAATTAGTTGTATATTTGCTTTTTGATGCTATGAACATTATGGACAATTATGTCCTTTCTTTTTCTGTCCCACTGCTAAGAGATTTGTAATAGGAAACCCTACCATCCGGGTTACCGTAGGGCCGTGCGGGTACTCCTTTCTGTTTAGCAGGTTTCTGACGCCAGGTCGGTTACTTTTGTCGATTCCTGGGAACTCCTGGGGATTGATAATCGCTACTCAGAACGAAGTGCGTCAAGTACGTCACGGACGGTTTGTAGAGGATGGCATTCTCTAAGCTGTTGGAAGTAGAAAGGATGTCGGCGCAGAGATCAGAGTTGAGGAGAGTTGTACGAACAAAATGTTTTCTGTTTCAGGTGTTCCTACTGTTCCTGACCGTATCTATGTTATTGGTGGGTGGAGTGTATTTTGGAGTACAGTTGTTATTACCTTCTGCTTCACCTACCTTTTCTCCTAAGCTAAGCTCCCTCACCACTGTTTCCCCACATTCTTTTCATCCTCTGCCTCAACATGAACAGGTTAGGCGTGCGGAATTTATGAATAACTCCTTCGTTCAGCTGCTACATCAGCATCAGTTGGTAATGAATACTACCAATTGTTGGGTGTGTGGGTTAATGCCACATACCATGGATAGGGGTATTCCATATTTGGTCCTTCCTTACAGCTCCCAGGGTTCAGCTCGAGCATTCCAAACTATGTTCCGTAGTGCACTAGATTCCTACCCCAGTCGAGAGCCACGTTCTGTCAATTTTGGTCCTGGGCCGTATCATAAGCCTTTGGCGATAGCGATAGCGGATTTAGATAGAGATGTTTTTGATGCATCGCTTATCCCAAATGAAGAGGTGCAGGCTTATAAGGATCTGAGCGAGGCTGAGTATAGTACGTCAGTGGGTGATAGACAGCTTAAGAGCTCGTCCCCAATATGGATTGTACCACACCTTGGTAATTTCTGCTTGAAAGGTTTGGGTCGAAATCCGAGAGCACAACTTGGGAACAGTGCTTGCACTGACACGTATGTTCTACCGATGCTCTCTTCCCCTGTTTTTCTGACCGCTAAGGGCACTTATTTTGTATGTTATGAACGCGCATATACATGGTTACCCCGTGATTTTTCGGGTACCTGTTATATTGCGAATCTTTTACCACCGACTTTCACGGTTGCCTCAGATTATCACAAAACTAGAGTCGTGAGAGGCGTTATTAGCAAAGAGGATACTGCCGGTCAAGAAGCAGGAGACTTCTTTAAGGGTTTCTTGCCGTTTTGGGGACCTATGGTTAATAGTAGGAACCTAAGACAGTTGACCCGTGTAGTTGAGTCGACTGCTAATATTACTGCAAGTGCCCTTGGTAATTTAACAGCTGAACTTCAGGCGGATAGACTCATGACGTTGCAGAACCGTATGGTTCTAGATGTTGTTCTTGCAGATAGAGGAGGTGTGTGTAAAGTTATCCATTCGAGTTGTTGCATTTTTATTCCTGACAATGCTCCAACTGTCTACCAAGCCATCTCGAAGTTGCACAAGATTTCCGAGTCCATACACGTGGACGAAGGTAATTGGACGCTTCTAGGATGGTTTTGGGGTCTGATGTCAACTTGGGGTTGGAAGATTCTGATGATCGTAGGGGTTGTTGTAACGTTTCTGTTCACGTGTACAGTGTGGTCCTGCCTTATGTGGCCTATGTGCTACAACGTGTATAAGACGGCCATCTGTCACCAAGGAGATGTTGATGAATAGAATGATGTTCCAGCAGCAACTGAACGATCTGATGAATATTGAAATAGATTCTGATCTTGACTAGTGCTTGCCTACATGAGGGCAAAAGGAGCGTCTGAGGATCCGTGTGGGACGGAACGACACTTTTGAGTGGTGACGAATATGGATGAGTTGGGTATCTACGAACCGCAAATGACGAGTATAGTGGGTGTACGCAGTTTCGCTATGCAACCACGTATGGTTCGCCTTATTTTTGGGTTTGTTCATCTGAACCCTCGGGTTCCATTTTAGATACGGCATCCATTTTGTTTCTTGCCCTCAAGTAGCCAGCGAACGGACTTTGTCCGCTTCGTGACCCTGGGACTCCCAAGCTTACACGAGGGACACGTGTTCCTTTGAGTGTGACTTTTACGACGAGGGAAATGACACGGCGAAGGCAGATGGCCCCGCTCAAGGCTCATCTTGCCGTGCCGGTCTATTGTTTCAGTCATGCATACATTAGACACGAGGTCTCTGATCCCGTTATCAAGTTTCCTTTACTACTCCTAACACTCTTCTCTAATCTGTTGTGCATCCTTGTCCTTTCTTTGCATCTGTTTTCGTCCCTTCTCCTAATGTGTTTATGGTCAGGATGGAATGTGTTTTATTACAGAGAAGATATGTTTTTACAGTTGGGAACAGGCAATACTGTTGTAATTCTGTTCCGGCCTCCTGAAACATGAACGCGACTCTTTTGAAGTTTATTGAGGGAACTGAGTTGTAACCTTTGTTCACCATACTGTGCTATGGGAAAAAACGTGTATAAAAGGAGCGATCCACTTTTGCAATTTGAAGCAGTCTCCGAGAACCTACACGTTGTGTACTTCTTGTGACTTCTGTATCCCTGCAGTAAATAAACGCTGATCTCTGACGTCGCTGGAAGAGTCCCGTGTCTCTGTGTTTGGTACGCCAGAACAGGTAACCCACGAAGGTTTCAGGTGTTGTTCCCTGGCACCGCTGGGTCTTAGAATAACCCAGTCCTTCACGCCGGTTGACGAATCCTCGCGAATTTTTCAAAATAGGTGGGGCGCTACGCTCCACTCCTACCCTGAAAGTCTCGGGGGGATTCGTCAAGCGGGGGCTGAGATAAAAGGGGGGTCCCAAACGCAGAAGATTGCGGTCGCGTGAGTTATAGTTGCCTGCACTAACTATAACGGGGGAATTTCATTGGTTTTTTATCAGTAAAATTTCCGCTAACTATAACATGTCTGAAACCTATGGTTTTTTCAGTGAATTTGCAAGGTTTTTTAAATGCTAATTCCTAACTATAACGTGTGTGAAACCTATGGTTTTTTCAGTGAATTTGTACGTTTTTTTAAATCCTAAGTTACTTTACGCCATTCGTGGCGTGCACGCCCACTTAACGCAGTTCGTTCCATGCGCGCACGGTGCGCTTCGCGCACCGTGCGCGCACAGTGAGCACGCGGTGCGCTTTGCGCACCGCGCGCCCACTTTACGCAGTTAGTGCCGTACACGCAAGGTGGGCACGCAGTGCGCTACGCGCACCGCGTGCCCATGTTACGCACCGTGCGCACATGGAGGACATATTATGCGCTTCCTTGTGATAGGTAATCTGTTAAATTTAATTTGTAAGTGATGACAATAATATGCCATGCACAGAGAGTGGTTTTTTTTTTTTATTAAAATTTTTAGCGTAAGCGCACCGTACGCGTACGGTAAGCGTAATCGGCGAAATTTTCAAAAAAAAAAATTTACCGTTTTTGGCCTTGGGGGATCTTTGAGGACTCAACTAACATGGCTATGTGCATGGGCGCTGTCTAAACAGCCCCTTTATATGTTTTTTGCCTTTGTTTACAGCCCCCCCCCTCAGAGTGCGAGAGAGAAAATGGCGGCCGCCGCTTCCTGGTTTCGACCGATTCAAATGTTTACTTAGATGTAACAGCCAATCAGAATCGCTCTCGCGCACGCCACTGTACGCGTACGGTAAGCTTACCGTAAGCGTACCGTAAGCTGGCTCAGATATATATATTGATTTAAAGGCTATTTTCTCAGAATTTACTGAACAGATTTACACCAAACCTACAAAAGGCACTTCCTTGACCTGAGGACTACCTCTCTGCCAAATTTCTAGTAATTCTGTTCAGCCGTTCGGGCTGTAGCCCTGTCTAAAGGTCCTATGGAAAAATGCATGGGAAAAACGCGTTTTGGGACCCCCCTTTTATCTCAGCCCCCGCTTGACGAATCCCCCCGAGACTTTCAGGGTAGGAGCGGAGCGTAGCGCCCCACCTATTTTGAGAAATTCGCGAGGATTCGTCGACCGGCGCCAAAGTTATTCAAAATAGAATGTTGCGGATTTCCTATGGAAACAGGGTCCTAACTATAACTACCTACTGGCGACCGCCAGTAGGTAATGTATATATATATATATATATATATATATATATATATATATATATATATATATATATATATATATATATATATATATATGTGTTTCCATCAGTTTCCCCCAGAGATGAGGCCGCACTCCTCCACAGGTCAGTGACAACACTTTAATTTCCCGAACAGGCTGATTCACACCCCGTAATGGTGCCCCCCTGGCCTGACGCGTTTCAAGGACACAATCCTCTTCCTCAGAGGCCAGAACACCAGCTTCCAAATTTACGTGCCTCTGCACTGTCCCATATATCACTCACTGATTGTCAATTAGCCTCTGGTGTGCTGCTCTCTCAGTGCTTTCTGGGACCTGCAATTCAACAATGCACATTTGACTACCCTCCAGTGGGTTTGGCGCTCGTGTTGTTTTGAAGGGGCCAATTCACAGCTCTCTGTTGAGCCCCCGAGTGAGACGCAGTCTGTTCATTTGGATTGCCTGCTTCGCCGATCGCAAGGATGGATTCCCTGCTCAGACCCAATTAATCCGAGGGTGGTGCGTCGCCTCCGCGGCCTGGAAGCGCCGCGATTACATGTTTCCATCAGTTTCCCCCAGAGATGAGGCCGCACTCCTCCACAGGTCAGTGACAACACTTTAATTTCCCGAACAGGCTGATTCACACCCCGTAATGGTGCCCCCCTGGCCTGACGCGTTTCAAGGACACAATCCTCTTCCTCAGAGGCCAGAACACCAGCTTCCAAATTTACGTGCCTCTGCACTGTCCCATATATCACTCACTGATTGTCAATTAGCCTCTGGTGTGCTGCTCTCTCAGTGCTTTCTGGGACCTGCAGTTCAACAATGCACATTTGACTACCCTCCAGTGGGTTTGGCGCTCGTGTTGTTTTGAAGGGGCCAATTCACAGCTCTCTGTTGAGCCCCCGAGTGAGACGCAGTCTGTTCATTTGGATTGCCTGCTTCGCCGATCGCAAGGATGGATTCCCTGCTCAGACCCAATTAATCCGAGGGTGGTGCGTCGCCTCCGCGGCCTGGAAGCGCCGCGATTACATGTTTCCATCAGTTTCCCCCAGAGATGAGGCCGCACTCCTCCACAGGTCAGTGACAACACTTTAATTTCCCGAACAGGCTGATTCACACCCCGTAATGGTGCCCCCCTGGCCTGACGCGTTTCAAGGACACAATCCTCTTCCTCAGAGGCCAGAACACCAGCTTCCAAATTTACGTGCCTCTGCACTGTCCCATATATCACTCACTGATTGTCAATTAGCCTCTGGTGTGCTGCTCTCTCAGTGCTTTCTGGGACCTGCAGTTCAACAATGCACATTTGACTACCCTCCAGTGGGTTTGGCGCTCGTGTTGTTTTGAAGGGGCCAATTCACAGCTCTCTGTTGAGCCCCCGAGTGAGACGCAGTCTGTTCATTTGGATTGCCTGCTTCGCCGATCGCAAGGATGGATTCCCTGCTCAGACCCAATTAATCCGAGGGTGGTGCGTCGCCTCCGCGGCCTGGAAGCGCCGCAATTACATGTTTCCATCAGTTTCCCCCAGAGATGAGGCCGCACTCCTCCACAGGTCAGTGACAACACTTTAATTTCCCGAACAGGCTGATTCACACCCCGTAATGGTGCCCCCCTGGCCTGACGCGTTTCAAGGACACAATCCTCTTCCTCAGAGGCCAGAACACCAGCTTCCAAATTTACGTGCCTCTGCACTGTCCCATATATCACTCACTGATTGTCAATTAGCCTCTGGTGTGCTGCTCTCTCAGTGCTTTCTGGGACCTGCAGTTCAACAATGCACATTTGACTACCCTCCAGTGGGTTTGGCGCTCGTGTTGTTTTGAAGGGGCCAATTCACAGCTCTCAGTGAGTGATATATGGGACAGTGCAGAGGCACGTAAATTTGGAAGCTGGTGTTCTGGCCTCTGAGGAAGAGGATTGTGTCCTTGAAACGCGTCAGGCCAGGGGGGCACCATTACGGGGTGTGAATCAGCCTGTTCGGGAAATTAAAGTGTTGTCACTGACCTGTGGAGGAGTGCGGCCTCATCTCTGGGGGAAACTGATGGAAACATGTAATCGCGGCGCTTCCAGGCCGCGGAGGCGACGCACCACCCTCGGATTAATTGGGTCTGAGCAGGGAATCCATCCTTGCGATCGGCGAAGCAGGCAATCCAAATGAACAGACTGCGTCTCACTCGGGGGCTCAACAGAGAGCTGTGAATTGGCCCCTTCAAAACAACACGAGCGCCAAACCCACTGGAGGGTAGTCAAATGTGCATTGTTGAACTGCAGGTCCCAGAAAGCACTGAGAGAGCAGCACACCAGAGGCTAATTGACAATCAGTGAGTGATATATGGGACAGTGCAGAGGCACGTAAATTTGGAAGCTGGTGTTCTGGCCTCTGAGGAAGAGGATTGTGTCCTTGAAACGCGTCAGGCCAGGGGGGCACCATTACGGGGTGTGAATCAGCCTGTTCGGGAAATTAAAGTGTTGTCACTGACCTGTGGAGGAGTGCGGCCTCATCTCTGGGGGAAACTGATGGAAACATGTAATCGCGGCGCTTCCAGGCCGCGGAGGCGACGCACCACCCTCGGATTAATTGGGTCTGAGCAGGGAATCCATCCTTGCGATCGGCGAAGCAGGCAATCCAAATGAACAGACTGCGTCTCACTCGGGGGCTAACAGAGAGCTGTGAATTGGCCCCTTCAAAACAACACGAGCGCCAAACCCACTGGAGGGTAGTCAAATGTGCATTGTTGAACTGCAGGTCCCAGAAAGCACTGAGAGAGCAGCACACCAGAGGCTAATTGACAATCAGTGAGTGATATATGGGACAGTGCAGAGGCACGTAAATTTGGAAGCTGGTGTTCTGGCCTCTGAGGAAGAGGATTGTGTCCTTGAAACGCGTCAGGCCAGGGGGGCACCATTACGGGGTGTGAATCAGCCTGTTCGGGAAATTAAAGTGTTGTCACTGACCTGTGGAGGAGTGCGGCCTCATCTCTGGGGGAAACTGATGGAAACATGTAATCGCGGCTCTTCCAGGCCGCGGAGGCGACGCACCACCCTCGGATTAATTGGGTCTGAGCAGGGAATCCATCCTTGCGATCGGCGAAGCAGGCAATCCAAATGAACAGACTGCGTCTCACTCGGGGGCTCAACAGAGAGCTGTGAATTGGCCCCTTCAAAACAACACGAGCGCCAAACCCACTGGAGGGTAGTCAAATGTGCATTGTTGAACTGCAGGTCCCAGAAAGCACTGAGAGAGCAGCACACCAGAGGCTAATTGACAATCAGTGAGTGATATATGGGACAGTGCAGAGGCACGTAAATTTGGAAGCTGGTGTTCTGGCCTCTGAGGAAGAGGATTGTGTCCTTGAAACGCGTCAGCCCAGGGGGGCACCATTACGGGGTGTGAATCAGCCTGTTCGGGAAATTAAAGTGTTGTCACTGACCTGTGGAGGAGTGCGGCCTCATCTCTGGGGGAAACTGATGGAAACATGTAATCGCGGCGCTTCCAGGCCGCGGAGGCGACGCACCACCCTCGGATTAATTGGGTCTGAGCAGGGAATCCATCCTTGCGATCGGCGAAGCAGGCAATCCAAATGAACAGACTGCGTCTCACTCGGGGGCTCAACAGAGAGCTGTGAATTGGCCCCTTCAAAACAACACGAGCGCCAAACCCACTGGAGGGTAGTCAAATGTGCATTGTTGAACTGCAGGTCCCAGAAAGCACTGAGAGAGCAGCACACCAGAGGCTAATTGACAATCAGTGAGTGATATATGGGACAGTGCAGAGGCACGTAAATTTGGAAGCTGGTGTTCTGGCCTCTGAGGAAGAGGATTGTGTCCTTGAAACGCGTCAGCCCAGGGGGGCACCATTACGGGGTGTGAATCAGCCTGTTCGGGAAATTAAAGTGTTGTCACTGACCTGTGGAGGAGTGCGGCCTCATCTCTGGGGGAAACTGATGGAAACATGTAATCGCGGCGCTTCCAGGCCGCGGAGGCGACGCACCACCCTCGGATTAATTGGGTCTGAGCAGGGAATCCATCCTTGCGATCGGCGAAGCAGGCAATCCAAATGAACAGACTGCGTCTAACTCGGGGGCTCAACAGAGAGCTGTGAATTGGCCCCTTCAAAACAACACGAGCGCCAAACCCACTGGAGGGTAGTCAAATGTGCATTGTTGAACTGCAGGTCCCAGAAAGCACTGAGAGAGCAGCACACCAGAGGCTAATTGACAATCAGTGAGTGATATATGGGACAGTGCAGAGGCACGTAAATTTGGAAGCTGGTGTTCTGGCCTCTGAGGAAGAGGATTGTGTCCTTGAAACGCGTCAGGCCAGGGGGGCACCATTACGGGGTGTGAATCAGCCTGTTCGGGAAATTAAAGTGTTGTCACTGACCTGTGGAGGAGTGCGGCCTCATCTCTGGGGGACACTGATGGAAACATGTAATCGCGGCGCTTCCAGGCCGCGGAGGCGACGCACCACCCTCGGATTAATTGGGTCTGAGCAGGGAATCCATCCTTGCGATCGGCGAAGCAGGCAATCCAAATGAACAGACTGCGTCTCACTCGGGGGCTCAACAGAGAGCTGTGAATTGGCCCCTTCAAAACAACACGAGCGCCAAACCCACTGGAGGGTAGTCAAATGTGCATTGTTGAACTGCAGGTCCCAGAAAGCACTGAGAGAGCAGCACACCAGAGGCTAATTGACAATCAGTGAGTGATATATGGGACAGTGCAGAGGCACGTAAATTTGGAAGCTGGTGTTCTGGCCTCTGAGGAAGAGGATTGTGTCCTTGAAACGCGTCAGCCCAGGGGGGAACCATTACGGGGTGTGAATCAGCCTGTTCGGGAAATTAAAGTGTTGTCACTGACCTGTGGAGGAGTGCGGCCTCATCTCTGGGGGAAACTGATGGAAACATGTAATCGCGGCGCTTCCAGGCCGCGGAGGCGACGCACCACCCTCGGATTAATTGGGTCTGAGCAGGGAATCCATCCTTGCGATCGGCGAAGCAGGCAATCCAAATGAACAGACTGCGTCTCACTCGGGGGCTCAACAGAGAGCTGTGAATTGGCCCCTTCAAAACAACACGAGCGCCAAACCCACTGGAGGGTAGTCAAATGTGCATTGTTGAACTGCAGGTCCCAGAAAGCACTGAGAGAGCAGCACACCAGAGGCTAATTGACAATCAGTGAGTGATATATGGGACAGTGCAGAGGCACGTAAATTTGGAAGCTGGTGTTCTGGCCTCTGAGGAAGAGGATTGTGTCCTTGAAACGCGTCAGCCCAGGGGGGCACCATTACGGGGTGTGAATCAGCCTGTTCGGGAAATTAAAGTGTTGTCACTGACCTGTGGAGGAGTGCGGCCTCATCTCTGGGGGAAACTGATGGAAACATGTAATCGCGGCGCTTCCAGGCCGCGGAGGCGACGCACCACCCTCGGATTAATTGGGTCTGAGCAGGGAATCCATCCTTGCGATCGGCGAAGCAGGCAATCCAAATGAACAGACTGCGTCTCACTCGGGGGCTCAACAGAGAGCTGTGAATTGGCCCCTTCAAAACAACACGAGCGCCAAACCCACTGGAGGGTAGTCAAATGTGCATTGTTGAACTGCAGGTCCCAGAAAGCACTGAGAGAGCAGCACACCAGAGGCTAATTGACAATCAGTGAGTGATATATGGGACAGTGCAGAGGCACGTAAATTTGGAAGCTGGTGTTCTGGCCTCTGAGGAAGAGGATTGTGTCCTTGAAACGCGTCAGGCCAGGGGGGCACCATTACGGGGTGTGAATCAGCCTGTTCGGGAAATTAAAGTGTTGTCACTGACCTGTGGAGGAGTGCGGCCTCATCTCTGGGGGAAACTGATGGAAACATGTAATCGCGGCGCTTCCAGGCCGCGGAGGCGACGCACCACCCTCGGATTAATTGGGTCTGAGCAGGGAATCCATCCTTGCGATCGGCGAAGCAGGCAATCCAAATGAACAGACTGCGTCTCACTCGGGGGCTAACAGAGAGCTGTGAATTGGCCCCTTCAAAACAACACGAACGCCAAACCCACTGGAGGGTAGTCAAATGTGCATTGTTGAACTGCAGGTCCCAGAAAGCACTGAGAGAGCAGCACACCAGAGGCTAATTGACAATCAGTGAGTGATATATGGGACAGTGCAGAGGCACGTAAATTTGGAAGCTGGTGTTCTGGCCTCTGAGGAAGAGGATTGTGTCCTTGAAACGCGTCAGGCCAGGGGGGCACCATTACGGGGTGTGAATCAGCCTGTTCGGGAAATTAAAGTGTTGTCACTGACCTGTGGAGGAGTGCGGCCTCATCTCTGGGGGAAACTGATGGAAACATGTAATCGCGGCGCTTCCAGGCCGCGGAGGCGACGCACCACCCTCGGATTAATTGGGTCTGAGCAGGGAATCCATCCTTGCGATCGGCGAAGCAGGCAATCCAAATGAACAGACTGCGTCTCACTCGGGGGCTCAACAGAGAGCTGTGAATTGGCCCCTTCAAAACAACACGAGCGCCAAACCCACTGGAGGGTAGTCAAATGTGCATTGTTGAACTGCAGGTCCCAGAAAGCACTGAGAGAGCAGCACACCAGAGGCTAATTGACAATCAGTGAGTGATATATGGGACAGTGCAGAGGCACGTAAATTTGGAAGCTGGTGTTCTGGCCTCTGAGGAAGAGGATTGTGTCCTTGAAACGCGTCAGGCCAGGGGGGCACCATTACGGGGTGTGAATCAGCCTGTTCGGGAAATTAAAGTGTTGTCACTGACCTGTGGAGGAGTGCGGCCTCATCTCTGGGGGAAACTGATGGAAACATATATATATATATATATATATATCTGTCATATATATATATATATATATATATATATATATATATATATATATCTGTCAGCAATGTACTCATAGTCCACTAATCACATAATTTCTCAGTTTTATGAAAGACGTCAGGTAGGTGCTTCAATATGAATCCCAGAAATGGATGTTAAATTAAGAAGGGGCTTGAAGTTGAAAATCGCCCGTCGTCTAAGCGTCATGGCTGCCAGAAGGACCTGAGTTAAACATGATGGCCATCTATTAGTGACTCTTGGCCATGCTTATTCCACACCTACCAAATTGGTTACACTTTCCCATAAGCTAAAGATGGAGCCATAATAAGAGTGAGCACTAACATATGTTTAAAATCCTTTGGGCAGATTTACAAGAAAACGCAGCAACCCACGCACTTTGAATGTGCTACGCTGCAGCACTCCCAAAGCACAGGAATGGAACATATTTACAATAATATGTCACATGCCTGTGCTCTCCCCTGCGATGGCGCACAAACTGCTGCCGTGCGCCACGGCAGGCACAATTGCACCATGGTGAAAGGATGCCTGCGTCATGGGGAGATTGTTTTTGTGCAGCAAGGACCACTTTCCTGCACAAAAACAATCACTACAGGCATTTTCCTTCTTTCAATGCGTGCTGTAGAATGCAGCACGCATTGACAGAGGAAAAAATGAGGACAAATGAAAACATTTCTCCTCGTTGTGCCTCGCTATACCACTCCTAGGGTGTCGTAGTATTCAGACGCATTTCCAGATTTACAATTCCTCGTAAATCTGGAAATGTGTCTTGTTCCATGGTTGTTGCATGGGAACACCCACAGCAACATCCATGGAACACCCCTTTCACTCAAAGTGCTGCGTGTAAAGGGGCCATATTTACAAGGACAGAAAAAGCCATGCAGGGTGGCTTTTCCTGTCCTAGTAAATATGGAGCAGTAACATGCGCCACCAGTACGTCACAAAAAGTGACGTACTGGTGGCGCAGGGGACTTGTTATTCCTCCCCTTTATGTCTACTATCGATTTTTTGTTTTTGTCTAAAGGGGGAGAAGTGTCCATTTCAAATTGATTCAAGAGATTTCGAGACAGGCTGGAAAAAGCTTCTACTTACAGTATAGTAGAGTACAATCATTCAAATGGCACCCGCTTGGATCCTAATGATTAATTTGATGTGGTGAACCATTGTCTGTTGGAGTCTCAGGTAGAATTATACTACTGAATATCGTCATAGAAGAATATCGAGGACAGAATTATCGTGGGTCAAAATATGGAAATGTAAGTGCATATAGGCACTTAGAGATGTAGTATTCCTATCTCCACATCAACGTACATTGACGATACTTATTGATAGTTGTTTCGATATTTTGTGCTCAATATTGCATCCCATCGATATTCTGAGGTCGATATTGAGGGTGCACACCGGCAGAATGCATTCCCAAAGCCTGTTTCATGGACTGTGATCAAGACATCAAAATAATATTACAAATTAGTCATTGTTTAAAAGAAATTACATTTGAGCAAGAAATCTAAAGAAACACATTTACCATAGAGTACCAAATTGCTGGAATAGCTTTCAATGCAAAACGGTTAATGTTATTAGTGTCCACATTAAACAAAACCAATCTTTGATAGATGACACGTTATCTTATAGATTGCCACAGAAACGTAATAAAAATTGAATATGGTGGTCTGTGAGACAAATTCCAATTTACAAATCGATTACGAAAATATCGTGTTGGAAACACATGTTTTTATAAAACTAATTTCAGCAATGTTGGGCTGCGCTCGCATGCATGCACAAGCCAATAGGGTATTTTGCAAAAAAACTGGGAGCATTTTTCTATTGTACCCTGATAAAAATGAAGTGAGAATGACGATAGGCAAGACTTCCAATGCTCATGGAATACGTGATAAAAAATAGCCGCAAAAAATGTTATGATGGATGAAAAGATTACAAATATTAATTGTTTGCTCTTACAAACTGTTGATTCAAAGTCTTGACGTATTATCCCGTGGCTGCAAAGGTCTACTGCTTTCAAATGCTCTTGAATGCTTAACCGCTCAATAAAATATACAGAGTTTTCTGCAAGGGAGATGGAGTTTTTTGTTATGCGTTATAAAACACAGCAATACTTTCAGACTCTGTGCCTGCAGCATGTTTTAAATAACAATAGCTAACCATTTTCAACATTCAGTAATATGGAAATGTTTGCATTACAAAGACACGTGTGCCACCAAATTAACTGCTTTTTAATGTTTTGTTGCACCGAGTCAAGTTGGCCTGCATAGAAATATCCTTATTCCCGTAAACAATAGGACATCTGAAATATCTAAAAAGCAGGGGCAGTCAGTCCACTGTCAGGTACCCTTAACATGTACTTAGGGGCAGATTTACAAGGTCTGGCGCATCTCTGCAAATCAGCAGGGATGCGCCACAACACTTGCAACTCGCAAAACCACCCGGTTGCGCCACCACTGATGCGCCGCATTTAGAATGCGGCGCGCCGTGGCGCATGGATGGGCAGATGCATGTCGCATCCCCCGGCGGAAATGCGGCGCATTGCTGGAATCGCGTCCTATGGCTAACATCTTGTGTCAATCCTTACGCCTGCTTCAAGCAGGCGCAGGGTTTTGACGCAGCATGGACGTAAAAGTGACTCTGTGAAATCTTGTAGATTTCACTGCGACACTTTTACGAGGCGTACCTGCGAGGGAACACCCACCCTGCGCAGGAACGCCCACATGAAACCTGACGCAGGTTTCATGTGGCGCAGGGGTTTAAAACGTGACGCATCTCCCTAGATGCGTCACGTTGTAAATATGGCGCAACATGGCGCATGATTTACAGAAGTGGCGCAACGGCGTCGTAAATGTGTCGCAAGGGGCTAGTAAATCTGCCCCTTAGTTCTTTTTCCTTCTGAGTTGCTTCTTGGAAACCCCAACCGTTTCCCTATGGACCTATGCGCCGTGGCCTCCCGCAGGAGTGAGCTCTCACCTGAGTGTACTCACATATCCTATACATCCCATTCTATCTGACACAGAGGGTCCCGCTCGATGAAGTGCAACACATGCATAGTGTAGATTCAAAGGCTTTTTAAAGGTAGCCCAGTTTCTGTGTCATTTCTAAATCTAATATATAAACATGGTTAGCTATCCGTCTTGCGAGATTAGTCTTCATCACACAACACAACACAGACATTCTACATATACATATATAGAAGGGGGATTTGGACAGCCCTTTTCAGTCATTGGCTACTGTGGTTTAGAAAGCTTTAATCATTGGTTAACAGAATTCCTCTGCAGTGGTATCTGCCAACAGCATTTGGTGCATATCGATATTTAATATCTAGTGCCTTTGCAGACACACATACAAGAGCCACTGTATTGCTCATCGCCTGCCAGCAGCAGCCAGGGGCCTACCCCTGCGTCGTAGAAGGTGGAGCCTGCAGTGCTCCTCTCCATGGGCAGTCTCTTTAGTGGTCCCCAGCTTCTACGTCCTGCTGCAGGCTTGGAATGGGCGGACAGAACGTGCTGTAATTATAACGCCCCTAAGAAGGACAGAGTGGGGGCCATGGTGATCGCTGTCTTCCTGGGGCTACCTGTACTCCTGTACCTGTACTCTTCATGTACACTGCCTCTTCGGCTTGGCCAAGGGTACCTGTTCCGCAAACACTCTCCAGCAATATTGTTCACCTCAGGGAAACTAATGGAATCAGTGTCTCACCTGCTTTCCAGCACCGAGTTTCATTGTCATCACTCACTGCAGCCTATCACTGCTTTTAGAGGCATCTGTTTAGTGTGCAAGGAGCTTCTGCTGTTTCGTGGCAGCATAGATGAGGGCTGCATGGCTCAGATTACTCCCTGAGACTTTCTGGGCCCTCCACGTTAAGATCACTGGGCTGCAGACCTTGCTAGCATTCATTTCCCTTTATAACCCTGTAATAGAAGATGTCACACAGTAGGAGATGCCATTGTCAATGGAGCTGTAGGGCTGGAGGCAGATGGGATAGCTGTCCCAACAGGGCTGCCTGTGCCGTACCTGTGTGCTACTTTGTTCAAGTAAAAAATGCTGGTGCTCTTAAAGTTTTCAAGTCTGAAAAGTAAAATGCATAGTAGCCCCTACTAAATTAGCTTTTCCATTAAGTGCTAAAAATCCACCTAGTGTTATCAATACTACTGGTGCTGGTGATCACTCAGAGTGGGGTGGGATTAAATTTCCTACAAGTTCACCTCATCCTTTTCAAAATGTCCTTGGGTGCCCTCACACACAAATTAATCTCAATCAATCAGGGGCTTGTAAAGCGCAGCCAATCACCTGTGAGGGTCTCAGGGCACTGGGGGAGCGGGGTTGCTGGTCGGACTGGGTGGAGGATCATTCGCAGAGCCAGGTCTTGAGGTCCTTCCTGAGTTGGGTCAGTGACACTATTTGCCTGAGGTGCAGAGTAGGGTGTTCCATGTATTGGAGTTGATGTAGTGGAATGATCTTCCACCACTCTTGGGCTTGTAGATCTTGGGGATGGAGGCAAGGGCAAGAGGGAGGATCGGAGTTGTCTGGTGGGTTCGTGGAATGTGAGGCAGTGGTTCAGGTATTCTGGTCTTTCGTCGTGTAGGGCTTTGAAGGCGTGAGTGAGGAGGTTGAAGGTGACTCTCTTGTTGACTGGGAGCCAGTGGAGTTGTCAGAGGTGTTATGTGATGTGGCTGCGGCGGGGACCGTCGAGTACCAGTCTGTTGGCAGCGTTTTGGACGTTCTGTAGTTTCTTGAACTGTCTCTGGGGGATGCCGGCATAGAGCGTGTTGCTGTAGTTGACTCTGCTGGTGATGAGTGAGTGGGTGACCGTCCTTCTGGAATCTGTGGTGATCCATCTGAAAGTCTTTCTAAGCAGGTGGAGCATGTGGAAGCAGGCGGAGGAGACTGCGTTGATTTGGGGGCTCATTGTGAGTAAATAGTCCAGTATAATGCCAAGGTTGCGTGCGTGGAACGTCAGGGTAGGAGAAGCATCCAGGGCGGCGGGCCACCAGGAGTTGTCCCAGGCTGACGGGGTGGGATTCAGGATGAGGACTTCGGTCTTGTCCGAGTTGAACTTGAGGCAGCTGACTTTCATCCATGTAGCGATGGCATTCATTCCACTGTGAAAGTTGGTTCTGGTGTTTGAGAGTTCGTTGGCGAGGGAGAGTATAAGCTGGGTGTCGTCAGCATAGGAGACGATGTTGAATCTGTGGCCTCTGACAATGGCTGTGAGGGGAGCCATGTAGACGTTAAAGAGGGTGGAGCTCAGGGAAGAACCCTGGGGGACTCCACAGCTGATCTCTGTGGGTTTGTAGGGAATGATTTTGGTGTTGGCTAATGCCTCTGAAACACCCTAGGGGGTGAAGATCTGCACTGTAATAATTCCTGATAGAATCTCATTTTTAGCTCTCTTCCAGGTTCTTGAAAAAATAAATTTATAATGCACACATCCATCATATATATATATATATAGTAAATGGTGCAGATATCTGAACTACAGATACCGGCGTGCAACAGTGAAAAGTTGTTAATTGTGGCACACCTGAGGCCAGGACTGTAAATGAAAGCACGCAGGGTAACGTGGGAAGTGCACACAAGATGCCGGTTTGAAAGCATGGCTTCTGAAGAGAGGAACAAAATCCTTGAAACGCGTGAAGTCTAGGAGACATACAAACGGAATGAAAAGCTGCCTGTTATCGAGAAAATAAAGGATGTTTACCTTACCTGCAGCAGAGTGCGGCCTCATCTTTGCTGGTGCAATTGTTGGGATATATATGTATATATATATATAAATATATATATATATTTATATATATGTATATATGTGTATATATATTATCTACTGGCGGTCGCCAGTAGATAGTTATAGTTAGGACCGAGTTTCCATAGGAAATCTCAAAATTCTATTTTGAATAACTTTGGCGCTGGTTGATGAATCCTCGCGCAATTTTCAAAACTAATGGGGCGCTCCGTTCAGCTCCTACCCTGAAAGTCTCGGGGTGATTCGTCAAGCAGGGGCTGAGAAAAAAGGGGGGTCCCAAAACGCGTTTTCCCCATGCATTTTTCCATAGATCCTTTAGACACAGCTACAGCCCGAACGGCTGAACAGAATTACTTGAAATTTGGCAGAGAGGTAGCCATAAGGTCAAGGAAGTGCCTTTTGCAGGTTTGGTGTAAATCTGTTCAGTATTTCCTGAGAAAATAGCATTTGAAAGCATATCAATATCTATACGCGCGCAGCGTGCGCGCACTGAGCAAGCCCTGTGCGCGCACCCTGCCGTGCGCGAGCCTAATTGTGATTGGTTGTTACATGTCAGTAAACATTCGAATCGGTCGAAATCAGGAAGTGTTGGCCGCCATTTTGTCTGTCGCACTAAAAAGGAAAGGTGGAGACCGTGAACAGGGGGCAGGGTAGGGAGTTCTAGACCCCCTAGCCATTGTCAGGGGGGCGCAGTAGGACCACGAAGGGCAAAAAAAAAGATTTTAATTTTTTAAAAAACATCGCGAGGTGCGCGCACTCTATGCGTACCCGAAAAAACCTTAAAAACATCACGAGGTGCGCGCACTGAGCGCGCAGCCAAAAAAAAGCCTTAAAAAAAATAGAAATAAAAATCACTTTTAAGTGTTTAGATATTAGGTGGCTCTAAAAAGAGCCCTTGTGTTCATTGAGTGTTTTTTGGTACCTACAAGTAAGTACCGATGCAGAGTCTAAAGTTCAAGAGGAAGACTCTGTTACCTTCATCATTGAAATGTACACCGTCTCCTCTATAAATGTCTTGCATGTTGTAACGCAAGTTGTTGTGGTATATAGAACCCATACCATAGTCTCTGAGGAAAGCAGAAACAGACTTATTGACGTGCATTCTTGCTTTGTCAATCTGCGGACAAAATTGGTTGGACCAGTTCCACTTTTGCCTTTGGCATATATTAGCATATACAAAGGCAGTTTGTGGAAAAAGTGACATCAATTGCACAAAGGTGTCCTTAATAAGCATTTCCAGACCTACCCCAGTTAAAGTGTCTAGGTCATTTCCACCACAGTGCACAATAATAAGGTTAGGCTGTGGGAGATGTCGAAAGGTTTTCACCAAAGGCATTAATTGGTGCCACGTT
This sequence comes from Triturus cristatus, assembly GCF_964204655.1. Classification (NCBI taxonomy): domain Eukaryota; kingdom Metazoa; phylum Chordata; class Amphibia; order Caudata; family Salamandridae; genus Triturus; species Triturus cristatus. Next base: position 947,711,598 of record NC_140582.1, read on the forward strand.
AACCCTCTCTGACCAATCCATTTAATGTCTACATTTGGCAAAGCAAGGTCTCTCACCATACCTCTTTTTTTCTGCAAATTTTTCACTCCAGAAGACATAGCTATGACCTACAATCCACACTGTGAACATCTTTCATGGAGAACAGGATGCACTCAGGAGGTGTCTTTCAGTAGAATGGCAATATGAAAAGAAAGACAGTTGAAAAATGGAGGCATACATACTTTTTTATAATAAAAAGAACTCATTGGCTGTTTCAAACCATTCTACACAAAAAACTAGGCTGTATGTTTACATTTTTAAAAGCATGTTTTGGATTGGTTCAGAAAAAAGTGTTCCCACTGAACATTACTTTGGATTTGCTGTTAGGTTTGAAAAGTTAAGCACTCTTGCTCTTTGGATTTGAAACATTGTCTGCTGAACTTCTGGCCTCTCTGCTCACACCTGTGTTCCATGAGCTGTTGCTATGGTAGCAGGCAGAAGTCATGTTGGGGGAAGGGATGATTTGCAAAGGGGTTGAAAGTTGCAACCAATAGAAATGTGTGATTCCATTTGAAAAAATGTGGGAAGGACTGTGATTTTACATTAACATGTACATGTGGGAAAAAAGAGAGGGAAAAATTGCCATTTACTGGTTGTGGAGAGAGGAGAGAGGTGTACAGCTCTGAGATTCTGGCTCTGATAATCTGCTGTTTGAGTGCCACATTTCTTTCTCAACTAATTAATTTTAAAGGTGAGTTATGAGTTTGAGAGGGGAAGTATGTGGTGTATTTTGATATAAATAATAAAATTGTCATTCTTGTTTTAAAGTTGTGTTTTACATTTTGTGGTTTACAAGATATTTAAGTATCTTGAACTTGTAAGATATTATGGAGTATGTCTTCACTGTAAGTTAAGGTGTAGTGGTATCAGTGAGGAATATTGTTTTGTGCCTAGAATCACATCATGAGTCTGTCTGCACACAGGATTTGTTGACAGAGATTTAATTTGTGTTGCTTTTGTTCTGTTAGCCTTGCACTCGCAGAAAAGGGGTAGTTTGTTATCTTAAAGTGTGATGGTTAGCATTCAGCAGAAATCATTTACTGACCAATGAGAGGCAAATGCAAACACATTTGAAAATAGTATGGTACATTTTCCTACCACTTTAAAAGTTGTGTTTTACATTTTATGTTAAGGAAGATATTTAAGTGGCTTGAACATGTTATATATTATGGAGTATGTCTTCATTATAAGTTAATGTGTACTGGTATCACCCAGGAATACTGTTTTCTACCTAGAATCATACCATGAGACAGTGAGCACACAGGAAATGTAAACAGAGATTTGATTTGGGTTGGTCTAGCTCTATTACTCTTGCACTCGCAGGAAAGGGGCAGCTTGTTTTTTGTAACACATGGTGATGGCCTCAAGGAGCTGTTAGGACATGTGCTCCTTTCTGCCTATCTAAAGTAGAAGGAACATGTGTCAGGCTGTTACAGTAATTATCACTTGCTCTACCCCAGTTGTAAATGTGCTTTCAAATTGCCAAAGGAAATATCGCTTTCTGCCTAGAATCAGACCATGAGTCTGTGTGCACACAGGAATTGTTGTCAGCGTTTTAATGTGTGTTGCTGTTGTTCTGTAAAACTTGCACATTCAGGAAAGGCCCAGCTTGTTTTCTTCCAATGTGTTGGTTAGCACTCAGCAGAAATCAGTATCTCAAAAATGTGAGGCAAATGCAAACACATTTGAAAATAGCATGGTAGATTTTTCATCAATTCTTGCAATGGCTGAGGTGGTTTTTACATGTTGAAAACTCCAATTAACCCTTACCACACATGTACTCTTACACACATGTCTGTACTCTTCATGCAGTTGTGGGAGTCTCCATGCAGATCTCTCTTGCAGCTGACAATACACAGTCTCCAGAAACACACTCTTTGCACACACGCAGCAGCTTCTGCTACACTCCCATGCGTAATAGTCAGCTCTGTGTGGTGTTTCAGATAGCAGTGTGTAACGCAAACAGATTCAACGTCACCAAGGCTCGTTTCCTTTGCTCTAGTCTAATCACTCACCCTCTAACACATGGTCATGGTCTCAAGGAGCTGTTAGGACATGTGCTCCTTTCTGCCTGTCTAAACTAGAAGGAACATGTGTCAGGTTGTTACAGTAATTATCACTTGCTCTACCCCAGTAGTAAATGTGCTTTCAAATTGCCAAAGGAAATATCGCTTTCTGCCTAGAATCAGACCATGAGTCTGTGTGCACACAGGAATTGTTGTCAGCGTTTTAATTTGTGTTGCTGTTGTTCTGTAAAACTTGCACATTCAGGAAAGGCCCAGCTTGTTTTCTTCCAATGTGTTGGTTAGCACTCAGCAGAAATCAGTATCTCAAAAATGTGAGGCAAATGCAAACACATTTGAAAATAGCATGGTAGATTTTTCATCAATTCTTGCAATGGCTGAGGTGGTTTTTACATGTTGAAAACTCCAATTAACCCTTACCACACATGTACTCTTACACACATGTCTGTACTCTTCATGCAGTTGTGGGAGTCTCCATGCAGATCTCTCTTGCAGCTGACAATACACAGTCTCCAGAAACACACTCTTTGCACACACGCAGCAGCTTCTGCTACACTCCCATGCGTAATAGTCAGCTCTGTGTGGTGTTTCAGATAGCAGTGTGTAACGCAAACAGATTCAACGTCACCAAGGCTCGTTTCCTTTGCTCTAGTCTAATCACTCACCCTCTAACACATGGTCATGGTCTCAAGGAGCTGTTAGGACATGTGCTCCTTTCTGCCTGTCTAAACTAGAAGGAACATGTGTCAGGTTGTTACAGTAATTATCACTTGCTCTACCCCAGTAGTAAATGTGCTTTCAAATTGCCAAAGGAAATATCGCTTTCTGCCTAGAATCAGACCATGAGTCTGTGTGCACACAGGAATTGTTGTCAGCGTTTTAATTTGTGTTGCTGTTGTTCTGTAAAACTTGCACATTCAGGAAAGGCCCAGCTTGTTTTCTTCCAATGTGTTGGTTAGCACTCAGCAGAAATCAGTATCTCAAAAATGTGAGGCAAATGCAAACACATTTAAAAATAGCATGGTAGATTTTTCATCAATTCTTGCAATGGCTGAGGTGGTTTCTACATGTTGAAAACTCCAATTAACCCTTACTACACATGTACTCTTACACACATGTCTGTACTCTTCATGCAGTTGTTGGAGTCTCCATGCAGATCTCTCCTGCAGCTGACAATACACAGTCTCCAGAAACACACTCTTTGCACACACGCAGCAGCTTCTCCTACACTCCCATGCGTAATAGTCAGCTCTGTGTGGTGTTTCAGATAGTAGTGTGTAACGCAAACAGATTCAACGTCACCAAGGCTCATTTCCTTTGCTCTAGTCTAATCAGTCACCCTCTAACACATGGTCATGGTCTCAAGGAGCTGTTAGGACATGTGCTCCTTTCTGCCTGTCTAAACTAGAAGGAACATGTGTCAGGCTGTTACAGTAATTATCACTTGCTCTACCACAGTAGTAAATGTGCTTTCAAATTGCCAAAGGAAATATCGCTTTCTGCCTAGAAGCAGACCATGAGTCTGTGTGCACACAGGAATTGTTGTCAGCGTTTTAGTTTGTGTTGCTGTTGTTCTGTAAAACTTGCACATTCAGGAAAGGCCCAGCAAATTTTCTAAAAATGTGTTGGTTAGCACTCAGCAGAAATCAGTATCACAAAAATGTGAGGCAAATGCAAACACATTTGAAAATAGCATGGTAGATTTTTCATCAATTCTTGCAATGGCTGAGCTGGTTTCTACATGTTGAAAACTCCAATTAACCCTTACCACACATGTACTCTTACACACATGTCTGTACTCTTCATGCAGTTGTGGGAGTCTCTATGCAGACCTCTCCTGTAGCTGACAATACACTGTCTCCAGAAACACACTCTTTGCACACATGCAGCAGCTTCTGCTACACTCCAATGCGTAATAGTCAGCTCTGTGTGGTGTTTCAGATAGCAGTGTGTAACGCAAACAGATTCAACACGTCACCAAGGCTCATTTCCTTTGCTGTAGTCTAATCACTCACCCTGTAACACATGGTCATGGTGTCAAATAGCTGTAAGGACATGTGCACTTTTCTAATTCTTTAAAATATAACAAAAATGTGTCAGGCTGTCACAGTAATTATCATTTGCTCCTCAACAGAAGTAAATGTGCATTCAAATTGCCAACCAAATATCTTTTTCTGCCTAGAATCACACCATGAGTCTGTGTGCACACAGGAATTGTTGTCAGAGATTTAATTCATGTTTCTTCTATTTTGTAAGAGTTTGACTCGTAGGAAAGGATCAGCTCATGTGATAGGATTTGAAAAGTTAAAAAAAAAAATTGTAATGAATTTAAATTACATAAAGGTATTTTTTTTTGTTTTTTGCAGGTATTGCTGAGCAACAGTGAAAAAATATAAAGATGCCTATAAAGTCAAGAAAAAGAAAAGAAAAGAAACAACAACTATATTTGAAGACGACTGATAAAAAAAAAATAGGAGGCGAAGCATGTGTTGGAAAACAGAAAAAGTCTTCTGGTAAGCAAACTAAAGAATTTTTAAAAAATATCTTCCAAAAAAAAAAAATGATCGAAAGATACATTCAAACAGTGTTTCAAGTACAAAACAACAACAGAGTCGACAGCAAAAACAAAATGCTAATATAGACTCAGAAGTTAGGAAGAGTGACTTAACACGGAAAATAGATTTTAAAAACATTCGTCGAAAAATGTTTCAGAGAAGAGTGATGTTAAATTTGCTGAAGGATGTGAAAAAATATAAGAAAAAAACGAAATTTTATAAGAAAAAGAAATTAATTGAAAGTATTGCTACCAAGGCATTAGAAATAAAAAAAAAACTATTCATTTTAATTTTGAACAGGATGCGTAGATTAGATAAATTAGTGAATGCAATGAAGTCACAAAGCAAAAGGAAAAGAGAAGTCAAAAAAAAAAACTTTTGTAAAGTGTTCTTAGGAGAATGGAAGCATAGTTCAAGTACTGAACCATTTTTTAATGAAGAGAGTTATCTTCAAAGTAATAGTTTGTTGCATGCAGTTGACACCAATGGTAGAGCTTATGAAGTTAAGGATGGTTGTGTAATGGAAAAGGAGAAAATGGTTCCAAGAAATGAGGAACAAGTGATGGCTGATGTGGTTATGGGAAGACGTCCTAAAGCCCCAGTGTACACTTGGAATTGTAGTAGTATTTGTACTGTGCTTCAGGAATCTATTGATAAATTACGTGACTTTCTAAGAGAATATAGTAAAAAGAGTGTTAAACAGAAGATTAAGGTGCTTCAAAGACTAGATCCATGCAGAGAGAGAGAGAATACTGGTTTGCAAGGACATTCTCTGGCTTGTCTATCTAGGAAAGTGTGTCAAAGTGGTTTTCACCATTTTAGGATGCTGGCTGTTCATCATACTGAAATGAGAAAGTTTGTGAGAACATTGTATTTTGCTAAAAGTCCAGCACTAAAGTTAAATGAGTTGAATAATGCTCTGTTCCGTGGATCTGTAGCAGATGTAGTGAAGGTTACTGATGAGATTCAGTTTTGTTACTTTGGTCCAGAGCAAGAAAGTGTAGAAAATGACACAGTGATTGATGAAAATGTGGAAGAGAATGTAGAACTCACTGTTCGTAAAACTTTTGAGGATGAAATGACAAAATTTACTATCATCTCTAATGAAAGACCAAATATTACTTGTATTTGTTGCCGGAGAAGCCATTACAAAATTAAAACAAGGAATGTTGATCTGTATAAAAAAAGTGAAAATGAAGATAATTATAAGTGGAAAGATTTTGCAACATATATATTTCTGGAAAATTGTTTTGATTTGGGTGAAGATCAGCATATTTGTAAATACTGTTATAACAAGTTAGAAGAAAATAGAATGCCAGCTAGAGCTGTACATAATAATTTAGAATTGGTTGATATTCCTCCAGAACTTTCTGATTTAAATACGTATGAGTCTATACTCATTCAATGTGTCCATCCGTTTCAGACCATAGTGCGTATGGAGCCAAAAACTGGTAAATTACCTCCTTCGGATTTGCAAAGAGGTTTAAAAGGAAGAGTTGTCTATTTGCCATTGGATTTGAAAAAAAATATGGAAACAATTGATGCAGATACTTTGGAAACTGAACCATTAGTTATTCTGGTTAATGGTGTACCTACAAAGAATAAGAAAATTTGGCAGGAGCTGGTGGATGTACGAAAAGTACAAAGAGCAAATTTGTATTTGAAAAAAATAATAAATGGTATGAAGCCATTTATATGGATGAAGATGAGGAAGAAATACTAGAAGACACAGGAATACCAACTGGGCAACTTGAAAAAGTGGATAAGTCAAAAGAAGAAGAAATTTATGAACATTTCAGCATACATCCTCTACATTCTAAAGAAGTTATGGGAAACGCTATTGATCTGTTTCAGATGAAGAAAGCACAAGGAACTCCCGTGAGTGTATGGGAGGAGAGCTTGGAAGCTCGTTGTTTTCCCCAGCTGTTTCCTACAGGAGAAGGAGGACGATATGATGAACGTCCAGTACAGATTCCTGCTTCTGAGTATCGGACTACAAGACTATATGCAGAAGATCTGAGATTTAGTCAAAGTATTCCTTATTTGTTCCATCTTTTATTTGAAAGTGACTTGTCAGCACTATCTTATGCAGTAAATCACATCTACGTAATGTGACTGCAAAGGATTTTATGAACAAAGTGCAACAGCGAGATGATCATTTGGAATCTCAATTGATCGATTTGATGGCTTGTCAGCGTGGGACGAATGAATATTGGTACCGACGCCATGGAGAATATAAATGTATGTTACGGAATTTAGGAACTCCTACATGGTTCCTTACCCTAAGCTGTGCTGAGTACGCTTGGGATGATCTTCTGGATTTTCTTCGAGAGGCAAATTCAAATATTGAAAACATCCAATACAAGACAGCAGGAGAATTGTGCTCATTGGATCCGGTTAATGTTTGCAGATATTTCAATCATAGATTTGAGGCTATGATGTCCTTCATCTGCAATAAAAAAAATCCACCTCTTGGAGAAGTTGTGGATTTCTTTTGGAGAAAAGAGTACCAAGCCAGAGGTGCTCCTCATATTCATATGCTGTTGTGGATCAAGGATGCTCCAAAATTTGGAACAGATTCTGATGATGCAGTTTTAAGTTTCATCGAAGGATATGCAACATGTGCTATACCTAAAAGCACAGAAGAGAAAAATTTAAAAGAGCAAGTTTTACATTTCCAAAGTCATCGGTGTGGAAAATACTGTCGACGAAAGTACAAGAGTAAAGATAAATTCTACACAAAATGTCGATTTGGATTTCCACGACCTGTTCTTTCAAAAGGAAGAGTAAACAGTTTTATGTCAGCTGTGCGACATACTATTACAAGAAAATCGCCTAAAAATACCTACAATCTAAGAAGAAAAGAAGAGTCAAAATATATAGATGACTACAACCAAGTCATTTTATCCATGTGGAATGCTAACATGGATATACAGTATGTGGCTGACAATTCTATTGCTGTTGCTCGCTATGTCACATCTTACATCACTAAATCTGAGAAAACGGAATTGAAGGAAATGTGGGAAGAGATTTCTTACGAGAAGACTGTAAGTAAGAAGCTAAACAGTTTCAGTTTAAAGATGTTATCGCATCGAGAAATTGGATCCTACGAATGCTCAGATAGGTTATCATCTGCAAGTCTGTACTCAAAATCCAGAAGAATAATTTGGGCAAGTTTAGGTCTTGCAGGAATGCGAAATCGGGTACTGAAATCTATTCGAGAAATTGAATATTTAGCAGAGTACGAACCAGAAAGTACAGACATTTTAAGAACAAACATGTTGGACACATATTATCCCCAAAGAAGTCATCACCTTGAGAACATGTGTCTCTATGAAGTGCTGCAGAACTTTATTTTTAAACGGAATGTCACAGAAGATATCAACAATGGAAAATATAAAGTCATTGGTGAGGAAGGATGTTTGGTGAAGCAAACAAAAGGAAGTTTGATAAATCACCGGAAGCTGAGTTGCGACACTCCTGATAAAAAGGAATTTTACTACTTGGCACTTTTGCAGCTGTTTAAACCATGGCGTTCAGAGGACGAACTACTTGGAGAATTTCAGAGCTATGAAGATTCCTTCAATGCTAGCAAAGACAGCGTCGAATGCAGTACTTTCACAACTTATGTTCAAATGTTAAATGAAGAAATTGAACAAGAAGCAACAATTGCAGCTGAAGTAGCTAGAGAAAGTTCTCAAGACAGTCAAAGTTCTGGGACATTCAGTCAAGATCCTCTAGGACAACCTATCATCGAAAATGAAGCAGCAATAGCTATGAACGAAGTGGAAACAGCTATGAATCAAGCTCAGGAAGATTTAGTAGACTTAACATATTTGGAGGAGCAACTGAATGAAGAACAAAAACAAATTTATGAAGAAGCCAGACAAAAAATTGATCACGGATTACTACATGAAAATAAAGAGTGCTCATGCACATCTTTTGAACCAATGAGAATGTATGTAAGTGGACAAGCAGGAACTGGAAAAAGTTTCTTAATTAATGTAATTCGAAGCTACCTACAGAAGAAAATGGATTCCATTTTGTCTTGTGTTGTTACTGCTCCAACTGGGTTAGCAGCGTATAACATCAAAGGAGTTACCTTACATCGTTTGCTAATGTTACCAGTAGAGCATGAGAACAAAATACAGTACCACAAACTAGCAGGAGAAGCATGCTTGGAAGTTTCAAGAGTATTGAAGAAAATGAAAGTACTCATTATTGATGAGGTTAGCATGGTATCAAACTTAATGCTTGCCTTTGTGCATTTAAGAATGCAGCAAATTCTGAAGACAGACTTTGACGTCCTATTTGGAGGAAAACACATCATAGTTTTTGGAGATCTTTTGCAACTTACTCCAGTTAAAGGACAACCGGTATTCCATACACTTACACATGAAGACACAAAAAATTCATTAGGAAGTATAGGCAATGTAAATATTTGGACATATTTTGAGTATAAGGAACTCATTACCAATATGAGGCAAGCCAATGATGAGGACTATGCAAGTTTTCTGAAAGATATAAGAATTGGACTACTCACAGAACATGGTAGAAAAGCATTACAGAGTCGATTGCTGAGTAATTTGTTTCCAACAGAAGAAATAGTTCCAGAGAAAATATACAAGGAAATTGCAGAAATAAATACTGTAATCTGCTTAATGCCAACACTACATGAATGCTCTGTATTCAATCAAGAACTTTTGAAATTGGAAAATGAAGAGATCATAAAACTGGAAGCTGTGGATAAAATAGAACATGAACGAATAACTGTTATATTGACAGGCAAATTGGGTACTAAATTGGATTCTCTCGAGAAAAACATTTCAAAAACAGCAGGTTTGTAAAAGAATCTTTATGTGTGTATGAACTGTAGAGTAATTTTAAGACGGAATTTGGATGTAGAGAAAGGTTTAGTGAATGGAGCTATGGGAAGAGTTGTGGGTTTTATTAATTACCAGAAAAAAGTTGGAATTGAATGTTTAAAAATAAAATTTGATCAGATACAAGAGGTTAAAGACATTTGTCGTTGTTCAGTTCGTTTCTTGCTTGTGAAAGACTTATATGTGCGTAGGAAGCAGTTTCCGTTTTCTCTAGCATATGCAGTAACTATTCACAAATCTCAAGGATTAACTGTTGATAGTGCTTTTGTAAACATTGGATCTACTGTGTTTAAATAAGGTATGGCATATGTTGCTTTGTCACGCGTGAAAAAATGATCTGGTTTATTCATGATAGACTTTGATGATTCAAAAGTAAGTGCTGATGCAAACTGTGTAAAGGAGTATAATAGATTAAGAAGAAGCTATGCTCCTCATTTAGGTCAGTATCCTGTGTTTGAAAAACGTGTTGTTTGTCGGAAAAGGAGATTTGAGAATATCTGTAATGAGGGTGTACAGAAGAGAAAACAAAAAGATAGTGATGTGACTGCAAGCAAAAAGAAAAAGGACAGTGTGGAAGAGGTTGTTGGTTGTCATTTTGAAAATAGCTCTGGTGTCAACTGCTACGCAAATGTAGTGCTGAATGTTGTATTTTATCTTGATTTTTTGCAAGAGCAGATATCACTAAATCATGAAAAAAGATTCTGTTCTTTGCTGAGTCTCCTCTATGAGAAGCTGAGTAATGATAAAACTAAAATAGAAAGTGCTTCTGATGTTAGAAATCTTTTAGATGTATGTTCTTGACGTACACAATTTACACAAAATGTCCAGCAAGATGCACAGGAATTCTTGATGTATATCCTGATGGTACTGGAAGATGAAGGGGTAGAAGTAGAAAATTTATTTGGTGTCTCTTATAAATGGGAACATTGTTGTGATAACTGTATGAACACAAGCAGTAGTAATGTTGATTCTGAAAGGTTCATATATTTACCATTACCAGAGAGTAAAACAGTGACTTTTAGTAAATTAGTTAAAGATGCTAATCACAACATGGAATGCTCTCAATGTAAATCAGACATGTTGTCAACGTTATTTTTAAAGAAATATGGACAGTATGTAATTTTAATGATGCAACGTTGTAGAGCTGATGGTTCAAAATTGGACACTTTAATAAAGAAGTTTACAGGACAACAATTATCAATATCTGGAAAAACTTTTGTTGCAGTTACAAACATTTTTCATGATGGACCTTCTATAACTTCTGGTCATTACACAGTTTATCTTAAATGTGAAAAAGGATGGACACTGTGTAATGATTCTCAATTGATTTTCAAGCAACGTTTGCCTTATGATTTACCCAATTGTTACCTAATTTTTCTGAAACCCAAATTTTAAATACTAACATCATCATTGGAAGAAAGCATTATTAAAATTTAAAAGGATTTAAACTGGATATTTCGCTCAAAAGAGATTTTAAACTTACCATTTGGCCGTAAGGAAAGGTAAAACAAACAATTGTGGACTTCTTTGACAGATATTATTTTGGAAAATGTTCTTTTGTAACAAGGTTTACAGACGTTATTTTTGGGAAATTGTTATTCTTCTTAAAAGGTATTTTTAACATTTCTATTAAGGTATGTTTTAGTGAGGATACATTTGGGCTTTTTTAAACAATCTTTTTTTGCCCGCTGTTAAATGATGAATACAATTGATTTCACTATTTTCAGTGAAAATCAAAACATTCTGAAAACAGCAAAAAAAGGGCAAAAAATTGCTTTGCTAAATATGAAAAAACATGTACTGTTTAATAAAGTGTATTGTTGAATATGAATACTTTTTTTCTTTTTTTCAGAACTAGAAAGAAAATTTAGAAGATGTTATTCAGTTATCTTTGCAATTAAATAAAAACATTTACTTCTAAATTATTTATTTTGATGGTCAGGTAAGTTTAACATATCTGTATGTGTCACTGGTTTCGTTTCATGCTTCCTTTTCTTCACCTCTCCTTACTCTACTTTTCTCATTTCTCTTCTCACTCTCTCTTCCTGCTTTACTACTCTTTTGTAACTTCCTCACTCCTTCTATACTACTCCCCTACCTTTACTACCTCCATCACTAATTTTTCATCCATGTTTCTTTTTCTGTATCCATATGTCTTAGTCTTTTTAACTGCCTTACTCCTTCGCAGTTGTTTGCTCTCTGTGTCTGTATCTGTCACTCTTGGTTTGTCTGTTTTACCCTTAATTTCCTTAACATCTCTGGGGCACATTTACAAGCCACCTGCGCCACCACTACGTCAATTTTCTTGACGAACTAGTTGCGCAGGGTGCTTTTCCATATTTACAATGAGAGGATAAGCCTCTTTGTGTGTCTTTTCCTCTCCTTGTAAATACAGGCAATTCTAATGCCGCACTAAAATGAGCTATTATCTTTTTTGGGTACCTATACATAAATACTGATGCAGAGTTTAAAGTTTAATAGGAAGACTCTCTTCCCTTCATCTGTGAAATGTACACCATCTCTTTTTTAATTACTTTGCCACTCCCCTCTCTTTCTCAGGGAGTCCCTGAAGGTTTACTAAAGGTGAAAAAAATGATTTTTTTTTTTTTAAAAAAACCCATTGGGTGCGCGCTGAGTGCGCGCACCCTAAAAAAAAAAAAAGAGAAATAGATTCTAAAAAACAAGTTTTTGTGTTTTGATTTTAGGTGGCTCTAAAAAGAGCCCTTGAGTTAATGTAGGGACAGAGGAAGAGAAAAACAAAAAAAAATATAAGAAAATTATGGCCTTTCGCAAGGATGCTCCTCAAATTTTCTTTGAATGAGATCAATACTGCTCTCACCCAAAGAAATAAGAAGACCACAATCCATGCAGTGTGTACTTATCCTCCCAAAACAAGGACGAATATCCAAAGGTGTGGAAGAAGGTGAAGGCACCACTGCAGAAGAAGTGCTCGCCTGAGCTGCCGAAGATGTGCTCGGCTGAGCTGCTGCAGATGTCGTCGGCTGAGCAGGTGGAGGGTTTGCTCCAGAAGCTCGACGAAAAGTCACTGGATGCATTGCCTCAACGTGCCTCGTCATAGTATGAATACTAAAAGAGTACTTTTTGTTAGCATTCCCACGTGACAAGACGCGCTGACACAGTTTGCAGGTGACCTTTGGTGCATTCACCTTCTTTTGTCCCTCTGGAAAAGTGAAAAACTGCCATATGAAGGAGTCTTTCTGCTTCCTCTGCCTCTCAAGAGTGTCCTGTTCACTCTCAGAAGATGGCTGCTGCTCTGCCATTGTATCTCAACACACAGATTAGCTCCTTCTCCTAGGGAATCAGAACTAACAATGAGGGGGGTGGGTGTGATTTTGGAAGAATCTGGAACTAAAAGTACTTTGAACCAATGAAAAGTGATGTTTCTGGATCACATGACTTGCCATGAGGGGATTGGGTGTGGTGTTGAAACAATCTGAAACTGAAAGTAATGAAAACCAATTAAAAGTGTTGTTTTATTCATCACATACCCCGAGGTGCGCGCTAGGAGCAAGCTCCCAGCGCGCACGGTGCAATTACGCATGCGCGAACGCGTATGCGCGCATGCGCATTAGTCTTATGCATGTACGTAACGCGCATACGCAGCACGCGCGTATGCGTGAACGTTAGCGCGCGTACTCTACGCGTATACGGAAGTGTACCGCGTGGAGCGCGTACGACGCACGTAAGCATGCGTACGTACGCATGCGTACTAGGTGCGCGCTCCGAGCGCGCAGTAAAACGTATGTATGCGTACGTAAATAACGTACACCGGAATTCATAAAAAATGTACGCAAACGTACTAGGTGCGCGCTCTGAGCGCGCACCCTAAGAATTTATATTAAAAAAAAAAAAAAGTGGGCATAACTTAATAGAAGATATTAACTATGCTGTTCAACTTTATCTTAATTAAAACTTTAAAAAACCAAATTAAAGGATACAGATAATATATAAATGTATACATAGGGACATTTTTGAAAAAGAAATATTTAAAAAATATAATTAAAAAATACAAAAATTAGCATTTAAAAAACCTTTGAAATTCAATGAAAAAACCATAGGTTTCACACACGTTATAGTTAGGAATTAGCATTTAAAAAACCTTGCAAATTCACTGAAAAAACCATAGGTTTCACACAAGTTATAGTTAGGAATTAGCATTTAAAAAACCTTGCAAATTCACTGAAAAAACCAGAGGTTTCACACACGTTATAGTTAGCTGGACATTTTACTCGTAAAAAACCAATGAAATTCCCCCGTTATAGTTAGTTCAGCTAACTACAACTCGCGCGCCCGCAATCCACTGCTGATGACGTCACATATTACATCACTCATGACATGGTCAGTGACATCACTGATGACATCACTGATGACATCATCCAGTGAGTATGTGTTTTTGAAAAATTTCAATATGTTTAATATATATAGGGAAAGGCCGGTTTAAGAATGAGTGGGTGTACAAGTGTGTAAATGGATGATTTTCTGTAGTGCATAACATGATTCTTTAAGTTAGTCATTAAATGTATCTTACTGCAGACTAGTGACTAAACTGTGTAAATGTGTGTATGTGTCTGTATGTTGGTGTATAAGTGGCTGCATGGTTTTGAGAACAGCTATATGAGTCTCTATATGGGTAATTGATTGGTTGTCTAAGTATCTGTATGGGTTCATGAGTGTTTGTGTGGGTAGGGTGTGTGTCACTCTATGCATAGATGTGTGAGTGGGTGATTCTATGGGTGCATGGCTTTAAGACTGCATCTGTGATGGACTGTATGGTTGAGTGAGTGTTAGTTTGGGTGTGTTAGGGATTGAATGTATATCTCAGTAGTACATTTGTAACTTACTACATATGTGAAAGGCAGTATATGTGCGTGTAAGAGTATATAAGTGAGTAGATATGAGAGTGTGTGATTGTGAAAGTGACTGTATGGATGAGAGTGTGCTTGTATCAATGATTCTATAAGAGTGTAAGAATGTGATACTAATTTTATGAGTAAGTGAACTTGAGTGTGTTTCACTGCATAGGTGAGTAAATGGGAGTGTGATTATTTGCATGACTGACTAGGTGTGAGAGTACCTCTATGGATGATTGGTGGTGTGTGAGTGTCTATATAGGTGTATAAATGCATATGATAGTTTTGTATGGAGTGACTGTAAGTATGAGTGACTGTACAGGTGAATGAGTGGAGGTGTATGTAGACCTAAGAGTTAATAATTGGGTATGTAGTTATTGGTATTGCAGTATGTATGGTTTTGAGAATGGAACTCTTAAATTTTTAGTCGGTGTATCAAAGTTTATATTAGAGTGTGAGAAGATGTGCTACTCTATCACAAGGATGATGTAATCAGTGATGTCATTTGAGATGTCATCAGTGATGTCATCAGTGATGTCACTGACCATGTCATGAGTGATGTAATATGTGACGTCATCAGCAGTGGATTGCGGGCGCGCGAGTTATAGTTAGCTGAACTAACTATAACGGGGGAATTTCATTGGTTTTTTACGAGTAAAATGTCCAGCCAACTATAATGTGTGTGAAACCTCTGGTTTTTTCAGTGAATTTGCAAGGTTTTTTAAATGCTAATTCCTAACTATAACGTGTGTGAAACCTATGGTTTTTTCAGTGAATATATATATATATATATATATATATATATATATTTTCACTGAATAAACCATAGGTTTCAGGCCTGATATAGTTAGGAATTAGCATTTAAAAAACCTTAGAAATTCACTGAAAAAACAATAGGTTTTAGGGGTGTTATAGTTAGCTGGACATTTCACTCAAACAAAACCATTGAAATTCCTCCGATATAGTTAGTTGTACTAACTACATCTCGCGCACCCGCATTCCGCTGCTGATGATGTCACATATTACATCATTCATGACATGGTCAGTGACATCACTGATGACATCTCAAATGACATAACTGATGACATCACTGATGACATCATCCACGTGACAATCAGATACACCTCATCATACACTAGTATAACCTTTCATCACTCTGTAAAATACAGAGTGCCAGATTTAAAACCATTGACACACCAATACAAGTTTCTAAACACCCACTCAGTGATTCCTAGATCTATACACACATCTAATCACTTGCCTATAGGTTTTTTAAATGCTAATTCCTAACTATATCAGGCCTGAAACCTATGGTTTTTTCAGTGAATTTCAAAGGTTTTTTAAATGCTAATTCCTAACTATATCAGGCTTGAAACCTATGGTTTTTTCAGTGAATTTCAAAGGTTTTGTAAATGACAATTTTTAATGTATTAATTGTTATACTGATTTTTTTATACTGATTTACTACATTTTTTAAACTATTTATTTTTAGATATTTTATTTTTTTAGTTACATTATAATTACATTATACATTACAATACAAAATATACTTTCTCAGAATGAATTACTTTAGTTTAAATACTTTGCAAATAGGCAATAGACTTTTAAGTACAGTAGTTACAGTTGTTTCAATGGGCAACACAATTTCAAACACAATGCAACATTGAGCTCAATGTGAATTTCTAGTCAAATTCAATTAGTTACTTTATGGATTACGTTTCTAACCACAGGACTGGATCCTAGATTCAGTCCTTGGACATCTCCTGTAAACAGTTGAGTAAAAGCGTTTTGGTTAGAGTAGTGATCTTTAAGGAATATTATTGTATTTTAAAAGTTGACAGAACATTTTTCACATAGAATCACCAATGTTATCCTATGGCAGAAAATTCAATTAGCAGGTAAGTAGTTTTATCATTATTGTTTTCTTACTCAGTGGTGGATCCTGGATCCAGAACTGGTGAATCTCCTGTAAACAGTTGAAAGAATGTGTTTAAGCCATACAGACGATTTTTTAGGAATATTTTTAGTTTGTGAAAATACACACTTAGAAACTTTTCTGCTGAAAACCACACAATGGATTCCCATGGAAGGAAATACAAGTTACTGGTAAGTGTCTGAGTGTCTGTATGGTTCGGTGGGGGGTATTACGTAGTGCATAGGTGCATGAATGAGTGACTCACTGTTTGTATGTGTTGAAGACAGCATGTGTGCAGGACTGTATGGGTGGATGAGTGTGTGCATGGGTGTGTTAGTGAGTGATAGACTGTCTCAATAGTGTCTTTATGAGTAACTACATATGTTTTAAACTAGTATATGTGACTATTGGTGTATATAAGTGAGTATATGTGAGAGTGAGAGATTGAAAGAGTTCCTGTATGCATAAGTATGTGTTTCTATAAGTGATTGTTTAAAAGACTAAGGGCCTCATGTAGGTAGCTAAATACCGGTCGGTAACGGCCGAAATTCGCTAAATATCCCGTTACCGACCGGTATTTAGTCAAGTGAGATGTAGGAGGCCAAAAACCAGATTTCGGTAAATATGAATCGGTAAATACCGATTCATGATTACCGAATTCTAAAATACCGATTCATATTTACCGAATACATATTTACCGAATCGGTAAATAAGAAGTGGTAAAAATGAGAAAAGAGATGTAGGTAAATTCGGTAATTAAGAAATCCATGAAATTCGGTAATTAAGAGTCGGTAATTAACACAGATTGAAAGCAGGTGGTAAGCATCAACAGTGCATATAAGCAATCCCAAAATGCAACAGCATGGACAACATGGCCGCTCTGTATGTCATTGCAAGGCGCCTACGTCTACAGGCAGCAGGACTGAGGAGTTGGAGACGGGAGGAACGCATTTACAGACAGCGCATCACACTCTTCCAACTGACTGAGGAAGAGATACATGAAAGGTACAGGCTACACCCCCAAACCATCATGGACCTGATAAGGGACCTGCACCCACTCCTGGACCAGCCAACAAGAAGGGCGCATGCCATACCACCACATGTGCAGGTGCTCTGCAGCCTACATCTACTCGCATCTGGAAGTTTTAGCTGCGGTGGGTGGTGTATCCCAGAGTTGCCTGTCCCGTTTCTTCAGGAAGTTCCTGGATGCCATGATGCAGAGAATGCACCACTACATCAGCTTCCCAATCACACAGGCTGAACTTCAGAAAACCAAAACAGACTTTTATCACATGGCACAGTTCCCCCATGTCATAGGCTGTATTGATGGCACACACATTCCAATCTGCCCACCAGCTGCCACTGAGCACATCTACAGGAACAGAAAGTCCACCCACTCCATAAATGTGCAGGTAATCTGCGATGCAGGGAACATAATATGATATCGTAGCTAAGTTTCCTGGGAGCACCCACGACTCCTTCATCTTCCAGAACAGTGGGATCTACACACGACTGCTTGCCGGAGAATTTGGAGAAGGATACCTGCTAGGTAAGTAACAGTGACGCTCCATTCTACTAAGTGCAAATCATCGTGTATTGAGGCATGTGATTGATGGTACTCTCATACTCACCTAGGCGACAGTGCATATGCCGTGCGGTCATTCATCCTCACTCCCTACCTACACCCATCAACCCAGAGTGAGAGACGATATAACGTGGCACACAAATCTACACGCAACGTGATGGAGCGCAAGTTTGGACTATTGAAAAGCAGGGTCCGCTGCCTCCACAAGAGCGGAGGCGCACGCCAGTACACACCCATCATCTGTTGCAAGATCATTGCCACTTGTGCTATGCTGCACAACCTTGCCACGAAGAGAGGTACAGAGGTGGAACTAACAGATTTTGAGGACAATGAGGATGATTCAGGTCAGCCAGAGGCCAACGCTGCTGGAGTGCCAACAGCAACAGATGGGAGAGAGAGACGGGTAGAGATCACATGCAACTATTTCTGAGTAAGTAAGGGGACACAGCCAGTTGTTGTATGTCATGACGTAGTTTTATAATGCGGCACTACGCAACAACACCAAGAATATGCCATTCTGGCAACATTGCGTAATTACAAGTAGTAAGTCCAGGGTTACGTCACCCAATTGTCTTTGGCTATGCGGTGCTGCATTAATGTTTGCGGCCACGCGCTACAGTGTGGGATGGCACGGATTGAGCCTCCTCACTAGTGCCAGCCCCATGCCGCCTGCTGCTCCTGCGTGTATCTGGGACCGGGGGTGTTATGCTGCTCCTGCTGCTGGTGTCGATGCTTTCCGCAGCATCCCCTGCACCAGTTGTGGCCGCCTGACTTATCAATAGCACCTCCAGTGCACTGGTGACCTGCACCATCCCCCTGGACACGTCGCTGCTGCAGTGTGTCAGGCCCTCCTGCATAGACACAGAGCGCCGGCAGAGTAGTTAAGTGGCAGTTGCCAGCCGGTTGAGTGCCCTGGTATGACTGTCTCTCCTCTGCCGTTCCCTGCACCGTGCAGCTGTGTCTGCGTCATACTTGCTGCACAACAGCTTGATGGACTGGGACATGTCCCGCATGCCCGCTGCCATGTCACTCATCCCCACCGCCATTGCGCTGATGTTCCTGTCCATGTTGACAAAAGTGGTTTTCAGTCCCCGCATCTGCCGCTGAACTGACATAACTGCCTTTGTTTGTAGGCGCTGTTGCTTCAACATGTTGCCCTCGAGCCCCGAGAAGACCCCATGGCTGTCAACGTCTGCTGGTGGACTCTGCACCCGGGACCTGCGGCGCCGTCTTGCACCCGTGTGTTCTCCCTGTGAGGTGGAGGGCACAGTGGCATGGCTCCCATCCTGGGGCATAGTGTTTGGCTCCGGGCCCCTGCTGTCGTCAGATGAGGTCTCTAACGCTCGCAACCTGGCAGCAACACGCCTCCTCGACCTCACAAATGCAGGCGGTGATGTGGCCGGTGACTTAAGCATGAGTGGTGATGCTGGCTGTGGTAGAGGTGATGCTGGCTGTGGTAGTGGTGATGCAGGCTGTGGTGGTGGTGATGCTGGCTGTGGTAGTGGTGATGCTGGCTGTGGCAATGCTCCCTGGGCAGAACTTGTGCTGGCCAGAGCTGACCTGTCTTGCCGGTGTGCCCTCTCTCCTGTAGCATGTGCAGTCCTGCGCGATGTTACATCTGTGGACAGAAATGCAACATCAGCTCAGTGTACCTGAAGGCCTGCATTGCAAGCATCACAATAAATTTATGTAACACTCTCACATTGTCCTCTGCCTGCTTTCGGCTAATGTGTGTACCATGCATTGTTGTTCTGTGCTATTCAGTTCATGGTTGGGGTTTCCCTGACTACATCTCCCATAATGCATTGCCTGTCTGCACTAACACATGGACTGGAGTGGGATACTCATTTCACAATGGGGGATGTGGGATAGGGGTAGGGGGGGCTACATTGCTGTGCATTCGTCTTACCTTGTTGGGTGGCGGCTCTGGCAGAGCTGTCGGCATCCCCAAGCCCCACGACGCTCTCGTGCTCTATTGTGGCCTCCACCAGCTCCTCCAGTTCGGTGAGGGCAGGTGCCCTGTTAATTCCACCTCCTGTCCGGCTGGCCTCCTTCTGTAGTTCCCCCATCTTCCTCTTTGTGACGATCCTCAGGTCGTACCAGCGCTTTTTAAGTACCTCAATGTCCCTGGGGGTCACTCCAACAGCATTGACCTGCGCCTGGATTCCCAGCCATATGTTGCGCTTCTCTGACTCTGGCACTTGCAGGGACTGCCTCCCAAACAGCTTCTGGTGCTGCTTCACCACCTCCTCCACTAGCACCTGGAGTTCCCTGGGGCTGAATTTCTGCTTCCTCCTCCTTTCCCCTCCATCTCTCTACGTCCTCTGGCTGGACATTGTGATTTTGAGCTGCACAATCAGGCACTGGCTCCCTGCCTCTCCTCTGCACACCCAGCCTCTCCAGGGTCTGTTGATTGTGTGCACCTGCCTGGGTGTGGCCACTTCCTGGTTGGGTGGGGTGTGGTTGCACAGGATTGGCTGTTTCATCCAGTCATGTGTTTTCGTTTTTCCGATTCGGTAAATACCGATTCGGTATTTACCGATTCGGTAAATACCACTTCGGAATTTACCGATTCGGTAAATACCACCTCGGTATTTACCGATTCGGAAAATTCCGATTCTTGAATACCGAATGTTACCGATTCGGTAATTATTACCGAATTATTACCTACATATAACTTACCGATTCATAAATACTGATTCGGTAAAGTTCGGTATTTAAAAATCGGTAAATTATATTTACCTACATGAGGCCCTAAGTATGTGTAAGTTTCTGTAGAAGTAAGTGCGGTGGTGTGTGTATAACTGTATATGCAAGTAAATGGATGTTTGATTCTTTATTAGCATGAGTGACTATGTGTGTGAGTAACTCTATGGATGAGTGGCGTTGTGTAACAGGATGTATAGGTGTGTGAGTACATATGTTGAGTGAGTACATGTATGAGTGACTGTATAGGACTGTTGGTGAATGAGTGGATGTGTATGTGGATCTTAGAATTACTGAATAGGTTGTTGTAACTGGTATTGGTATGTCCATTGTTTTGAACATTGTATTTTCTATTTTTGAATGTGTGTATCAAAGGTTATATTAGGGGAAGAGGAGGTCTGCCACTCTATCACAAGGATGATGTCATCAGTGATGTCATTAGTGATGTCATTTGAGATGTCATCAGTGATGTCATGAGTGATGTCACTGACCATGTCAGGAGTGATGTAATATGTGACGTCATCAGCAGTGCATTGCGGGCGAGCGAGTTATAGTTAGCTGAACTAACTATAACGGGGGAATTTCAATGGTTTTGTACGAGTGAAAAGTCCAGCTGACTCCAACGCCCCTGAAACCTATGGTTTTTTCAGTGAATTTCTAAGGTTTTTTAAATGCTAATTCCTAACTATAACGTGCCTGAAACCTGTGGTTTTTTCAGTGAATTTCAAAGGTTTTTTAATTGCTAATTTCTAACTATGCCTACAGAGATAGGACATGTGAAGAAAGAAGAAAAAACGCACAGAAAGAAAAAAAAGAAATGCAGAAAGACCCTTGCCTGTTGAGGGTACTTGGGCCTCCCACACGAGTGAGGCACCGTTTTTATCGGGAGACCCGGGGGAACGCTGGGAGGTAGGACATTTGTGTCAGCCCGGTGATGCCTCAACTTTCCCACACAAAAATGTGTGAAAAAGGTGGCGTTTTCAGCTAAATTTGAGGTTTGCAGGGCGTTCTGGGTAAGGAAACGTTGGGGGATCCACGCAAGCCATACCTCCCTGAAATCCCCCGGGTGTCTAGTTTTCAGAAATGTGTGGGTTTGGTAGGTTCCTGTAGGTGGCCGCTGAGCACCGGGCCAAAAACCCAGGTGACCCCCCTTGCAAAACCAGGTCGTTTTGAGGTAGGCAATTTTCATGTTGCCTCAATACATTTTGGGCCCTTGGCTGTGGCGGGTACTTGGGCCTCCCACACGAGTGAGGCACCGTTTTTATCGGGAGACCCGGGGGAACGCTGGGTGGTAGGAAATTTATGTCAGCCCGGTGATGACTCAACTTTCCCACACAAAAAAGTTGTGAAAAAGGTGATGTTTTCAGCTAAATTTGAGGTTTGCAGGGCATTCTGGGTAAGGAAACGTTGGGGGATCCACGCAAGCCATACCTCCCTGGAATCCCCCGGGTGTCTAGTTTTCAGAAATGTGTGGGTTTGGTAGGTTCCCCTAGGTGGCCGCTGAGCACCGGGCAAAAAACCCAGGTGACCCCCCTTGCAAAACCAGGTCGTTTTGAGGTATGCAATTTTCATGTCGCCTCAATACATTTTGGGCCCTTGCCTGTCGCGGGTACTTGGGCCTCCCACACGAGTGGGGCAACGTTTTTATCGGGCGACCCAGGGGACCGCTGGGTGGTAGGAAATTTGTGTCAGCCCGGTGATGCCTCAACTTTTCCACACAAAAATGTGTGAAAAAGGTGATGTTTTCAGCTAAATTTGAGGTTTGCAGGGCATTCTGGGTAAGGAAACGTTGGGGGATCCACGCAAGCCATACCTCCCTGGAATCCCCCGGGTGTCTAGTTTTCAGAAATGTGTGGGTTTGGTAGGTTCCCCTAGGTGGCCGCTGAGCACCGGGCCAAAAACCCAGGTGACCCCCGTTGCAAAACCAGGTCGTTTTGAGGTAGGCAATTTTCATGTCGCCTCAATACGTTTTGGGCCCTTGCCTGTCGCGGGTAGTTGGGCCTCCCACATGAGTGAGGCACTGTTTTTATCAGGAGACCTGGGGGAACGCTGGGTGGTAGGAAATTTGTGTCAGCCCGGTGATGCCTCAACTTTCCCACACAAAAATGTGTGAAAAAGGTGATGTTTTCAGCTAAATTTGACGTTTGCAGGGCATTCTGGGTAAGGAAACGTTGGGGGATCCACGCAAGCCATACCTCCCTGGAATCCCCTGGGTGTCTAGTTTTCAGAAATGTGTGGGTTTGGTAGGTTCCCCTAGGTGGCCGCTGAGCACCGGGCCAAAAACCCAGGTGACCCCCCTTGCAAAACCAGGTCGTTTTGAGGTAGGCAATTTTCATGTCGCCTCAATACGTTTTGGGCCCTTGCCTGTCGCGGGTGATTCTTTCAGCTAAATTTGAGGCTTGCAGGGCATTCTGGGTAAGGAAACGTTGGGGGATCCACGCAAACCATACCTCCCTGGAATTCCCCGGGTGTCTAGTTTTCAGAAATGTGTGGGTTTTGGTAGGTTTCCCTAGGTGGCCGCCAAGCCCGGGGCCAAAAACTCATAGGACCCCCTTTGCAAAACCAGGTTGTTTCGTGATAGGTAATTTTGATGTCTCCTCAATAGGTTTTGGGCCCTTGCCTGACGTGGGCACTATGCCTACCCACGCAAGTGAGGTACCATTTTTCTCTGAAGACTTTGGGGATCGCAGGGTGGGTGGAATTTTGTGGACCTACGCAGATTCCAGAACTTTCCGACAAAGAAATGTGAGGAAAATGTGTTATTTTGTACACATTTTTAGGTTTGCAATGGATTCTGGGCAACAGAACCTGGCGAGAGCCAGTGAAGTCACCCCATCCAGGATTCCCCTCGGTGTCTAGTTTTAAAGAATGTACAGTTTTGCTAGGTCTGCCTACGTGCCAACTGTGCTAGGGCCCTAAAATCCACAGGTATACATATTTACCGAATCGGTAAATAAGAAGTGGTAAAAATGAGAAAAGAGATGTAGGTAAATTCGGTAATTAAGAAATCCATGAAATTCGGTAATTAAGAGTCGGTAATTAACACAGATTGAAAGCAGGTGGTAAGCATCAACAGTGCATATAAGCAATCCCAAAATGCAACAGCATGGACAACATGGCCGCTCTGTATGTCATTGCAAGGCGCCTACGTCTACAGGCAGCAGGACTGAGGAGTTGGAGACGGGAGGAACGCATTTACAGACAGCCCATCACACTCTTCCAACTGACTGAGGAAGAGATACATGAAAGGTACAGGCTACACCCCCAAACCATCATGGACCTGATAAGGGACCTGCACCCACTCCTGGACCAGCCAAGAAGAAGGGCGCATGCCATACCACCACATGTGCAGGTGCTCTGCAGCCTACATCTACTCGCATCTGGAAGTTTTAGCTGCGGTGGGTGGTGTATCCCAGAGTTGCCTGTCCCGTTTCTTCAGGAAGTTCCTGGATGCCATGATGCAGAGAATGCACCACTACATCAGCTTCCCAATCACACAGGCTGAACTTCAGAAAACCAAAACAGACTTTTATCACATGGCACAGTTCCCCCATGTCATAGGCTGTATTGATGGCACACACATTCCAATCTGCCCACCAGCTGCCACTGAGCACATCTACAGGAACAGAAAGTCCACCCACTCCATAAATGTGCAGGTAATCTGCGATGCAGGGAACATAATATGATATCGTAGCTAAGTTTCCTGGGAGCACCCACGACTCCTTCATCTTCCAGAACAGTGGGATCTACACACGACTGCTTGCCGGAGAATTTGGAGAAGGATACCTGCTAGGTAAGTAACAGTGACGCTCCATTCTACTAAGTGCAAATCATCGTGTATTGAGGCATGTGATTGATGGTACTCTCATACTCACCTAGGCGACAGTGCATATGCCGTGCGGTCATTCATGCTCACTCCCTACCTACACCCATCAACCCAGAGTGAGAGACGATATAACGTGGCACACAAATCTACACGCAACGTGGTGGAGCGCAAGTTTGGACTATTGAAAAGCAGGGTCCGCTGCCTCCACAAGAGCGGAGGCGCACGCCAGTACACACCCATCATCTGTTGCAAGATCATTGCCACTTGTGCTATGCTGCACAACCTTGCCACGAAGAGAGGTACAGAGGTGGAACTAACAGATTTTGAGGACAATGAGGATGATTCAGGTCAGCCAGAGGCCAACGCTGCTGGAGTGCCAACAGCAACAGATGGGAGAGAGAGACGGGTAGAGATCACATGCAACTATTTCTGAGTAAATAAGGGGACACAGCCAGTTGTTGTATGTCATGACGTAGTTTTATAATGCGGCACTACGCAACAACACCAAGAATATGCCATTCTGGCAACATTGCGTAATTACAAGTAGTAAGTCCAGGGTTACGTCACCCAATTGTCTTTGGCTATGCGGTGCTGCATTAATGTTTGCGGCCACGCGCTACAGTGTGGGATGGCACGGATTGAGCCTCCTCACTAGTGCCAGCCCCATGCCGCCTGCTGCTCCTGCGTGTATCTGGGACCGGGGGTGTTATGCTGCTCCTGCTGCTGGTGTCGATGCTTTCCGCAGCATCCCCTGCACCAGTTGTGGCCGCCTGACTTGTCAATAGCACCTCCAGTGCACTGGTGACCTGCACCATCCCCCTGGACACGTCGCTGCTGCAGTGTGTCAGGCCCTCCTGCATAGACACAGAGCGCCGGCAGAGTAGTGAAGTGGCAGTTGCCAGCCGGTTGAGTGCCCTGGTATGACTGTCTCTCCTCTGCCGTTCCCTGCACCGTGCAGCTGTGTCTGCGTCATACTTGCTGCACAACAGCTTGATGGACTGGGACATGTCCCGCATGCCCGCTGCCATGTCACTCATCCCCACCGCCATTGCGCTGATGTTCCTGTCCATGTTGACAAAAGTGGTTTTCAGTCCCCGCATCTGCCGCTGAACTGACATAACTGCCTTTGTTTGTAGGCGCTGTTGCTTCAACATGTTGCCCTCGAGCCCCGAGAAGACCCCATGGCTGTCAACGTCTGCTGGTGGACTCTGCACCCGGGACCTGCGGCGCCGTCTTGCACCCGTGTGTTCTCCCTGTGAGGTGGAGGGCACAGTGGCATGGCTCCCATCCTGGGGCATAGTGTTTGGCTCCGGGCCCCTGCTGTCGTCAGATGAGGTCTCTAACGCTCGCAACCTGGCAGCAACACGCCTCCTCGACCTCACAAATGCAGGCGGTGATGTGGCCGGTGACTCAAGCATGAGTGGTGATGCTGGCTGTGGTAGAGGTGATGCTGGCTGTGGTAGTGGTGATGCAGGCTGTGGTGGTGGTGATGCTGGCTGTGGTAGTGGTGATGCTGGCTGTGGCAATGCTCCCTGGGCAGAACTTGTGCTGGCCAGAGCTGACCTGTCTTGCCGGTGTGCCCTCTCTCCTGTAGCATGTGCAGTCCTGCGCGATGTTACATCTGTGGACAGAAATGCAACATCAGCTCAGTGTACCTGAAGGCCTGCATTGCAAGCATCACAATAAATTTATGTAACACTCTCACATTGTCCTCTGCCTGCTTTCGGCTAATGTGTGTACCATGCATTGTTGTTCTGTGCTATTCAGTTCATGGTTGGGGTTTCCCTGACTACATCTCCCATAATGCATTGCCTGTCTGCACTAACACATGGACTGGAGTGGGATACTCATTTCACAATGGGGGATGTGGGATAGGGGTAGGGGGGGCTACATTGCTGTGCATTCGTCTTACCTTGTTGGGTGGCGGCTCTGGCAGAGCTGTCGGCATCCCCAAGCCCCACGACGCTCTTGTGCTCTATTGTGGCCTCCACCAGCTCCTCCAGTTCGGTGAGGGCAGGTGCCCTGTTAATTCCACCTCCTGTCCGGCTGGCCTCCTTCTGTAGTTCCCCCATCTTCCTCTTTGTGACGATCCTCAGGTCGTACCAGCGCTTTTTAAGTACCTCAATGTCCCTGGGGGTCACTCCAACAGCATTGACCTGCGCCTGGATTCCCAGCCATATGTTGCGCTTCTCTGACTCTGGCACTTGCAGGGACTGCCTCCCAAACAGCTTCTGGTGCTGCTTCACCACCTCCTCCACTAGCA
Source organism: Triturus cristatus (assembly GCF_964204655.1). Lineage (NCBI taxonomy): Eukaryota > Metazoa > Chordata > Amphibia > Caudata > Salamandridae > Triturus > Triturus cristatus. The sequence continues at coordinate 947,738,265 of NC_140582.1, forward strand.
CCTGGAGTTCCCTGGGGCTGAATTTCTGCTTCCTCCTCCTTTCCCCTCCATCTCTCTACGTCCTCTGGCTGGACATTGTGATTTTGAGCTGCACAATCAGGCACTGGCTCCCTGCCTCTCCTCTGCACACCCAGCCTCTCCAGGGTCTGTTGATTGTGTGCACCTGCCTGGGTGTGGCCACTTCCTGGTTGGGTGGGGTGTGGTTGCACAGGATTGGCTGTTTCATCCAGTCATGTGTTTTCGTTTTTCCGATTCGGTAAATACCGATTCGGTATTTACCGATTCGGTAAATACCACTTCGGAATTTACCGATTCGGTAAATACCACCTCGGTATTTACCGATTCGGAAAATTCCGATTCTTGAATACCGAATGTTACCGATTCGGTAATTATTACCGAATTATTACCTACATATAACTTACCGATTCATAAATACTGATTCGGTAAAGTTCGGTATTTAAAAATCGGTAAATTATATTTACCTACATGAGGCCCTAAGTATGTGTAAGTTTCTGTAGAAGTAAGTGCGGTGGTGTGTGTATAACTGTATATGCAAGTAAATGGATGTTTGATTCTTTATTAGCATGAGTGACTATGTGTGTGAGTAACTCTATGGATGAGTGGCGTTGTGTAACAGGATGTATAGGTGTGTGAGTACATATGTTGAGTGAGTACATGTATGAGTGACTGTATAGGACTGTTGGTGAATGAGTGGATGTGTATGTGGATCTTAGAATTACTGAATAGGTTGTTGTAACTGGTATTGGTATGTCCATTGTTTTGAACATTGTATTTTCTATTTTTGAATGTGTGTATCAAAGGTTATATTAGGGGAAGAGGAGGTCTGCCACTCTATCACAAGGATGATGTCATCAGTGATGTCATTAGTGATGTCATTTGAGATGTCATCAGTGATGTCATGAGTGATGTCACTGACCATGTCAGGAGTGATGTAATATGTGACGTCATCAGCAGTGCATTGCGGGCAAGCGAGTTATAGTTAGCTGAACTAACTATAACGGGGGAATTTCAATGGTTTTGTACGAGTGAAAAGTCCAGCTGACTCCAACGCCCCTGAAACCTATGGTTTTTTCAGTGAATTTCTAAGGTTTTTTAAATGCTAATTCCTAACTATAACGTGCCTGAAACCTGTGGTTTTTTCAGTGAATTTCAAAGGTTTTTTAATTGCTAATTTCTAACTATGCCTACAGAGATAGGACATGTGAAGAAAGAAGAAAAAACGCACAGAAAGAAAAAAAAGAAATGCAGAAAGACCCTTGCCTGTTGAGGGTACTTGGGCCTCCCACACGAGTGAGGCACCGTTTTTATCGGGAGACCCGGGGGAACGCTGGGAGGTAGGACATTTGTGTCAGCCCGGTGATGCCTCAACTTTCCCACACAAAAATGTGTGAAAAAGGTGGCGTTTTCAGCTAAATTTGAGGTTTGCAGGGCGTTCTGGGTAAGGAAACGTTGGGGGATCCACGCAAGCCATACCTCCCTGAAATCCCCCGGGTGTCTAGTTTTCAGAAATGTGTGGGTTTGGTAGGTTCCCGTAGGTGGCCGCTGAGCACCGGGCCAAAAACCCAGGTGACCCCCCTTGCAAAACCAGGTCGTTTTGAGGTAGGCAATTTTCATGTTGCCTCAATACATTTTGGGCCCTTGGCTGTGGCGGGTACTTGGGCCTCCCACACGAGTGAGGCACCGTTTTTATCGGGAGACCCGGGGGAACGCTGGGTGGTAGGAAATTTATGTCAGCCCGGTGATGACTCAACTTTCCCACACAAAAAAGTTGTGAAAAAGGTGATGTTTTCAGCTAAATTTGAGGTTTGCAGGGCATTCTGGGTAAGGAAACGTTGGGGGATCCACGCAAGCCATACCTCCCTGGAATCCCCCGGGTGTCTAGTTTTCAGAAATGTGTGGGTTTGGTAGGTTCCCCTAGGTGGCCGCTGAGCACCGGGCAAAAAACCCAGGTGACCCCCCTTGCAAAACCAGGTCGTTTTGAGGTATGCAATTTTCATGTCGCCTCAATACATTTTGGGCCCTTGCCTGTCGCGGGTACTTGGGCCTCCCACACGAGTGGGGCAACGTTTTTATCGGGCGACCCAGGGGACCGCTGGGTGGTAGGAAATTTGTGTCAGCCCGGTGATGCCTCAACTTTTCCACACAAAAATGTGTGAAAAAGGTGATGTTTTCAGCTAAATTTGAGGTTTGCAGGGCATTCTGGGTAAGGAAACGTTGGGGGATCCACGCAAGCCATACCTCCCTGGAATCCCCCGGGTGTCTAGTTTTCAGAAATGTGTGGGTTTGGTAGGTTCCCCTAGGTGGCCGCTGAGCACCGGGCCAAAAACCCAGGTGACCCCCGTTGCAAAACCAGGTCGTTTTGAGGTAGGCAATTTTCATGTCGCCTCAATACGTTTTGGGCCCTTGCCTGTCGCGGGTAGTTGGGCCTCCCACATGAGTGAGGCACTGTTTTTATCAGGAGACCTGGGGGAACGCTGGGTGGTAGGAAATTTGTGTCAGCCCGGTGATGCCTCAACTTTCCCACACAAAAATGTGTGAAAAAGGTGATGTTTTCAGCTAAATTTGACGTTTGCAGGGCATTCTGGGTAAGGAAACGTTGGGGGATCCACGCAAGCCATACCTCCCTGGAATCCCCTGGGTGTCTAGTTTTCAGAAATGTGTGGGTTTGGTAGGTTCCCCTAGGTGGCCGCTGAGCACCGGGCCAAAAACCCAGGTGACCCCCCTTGCAAAACCAGGTCGTTTTGAGGTAGGCAATTTTCATGTCGCCTCAATACGTTTTGGGCCCTTGCCTGTCGCGGGTGATTCTTTCAGCTAAATTTGAGGCTTGCAGGGCATTCTGGGTAAGGAAACGTTGGGGGATCCACGCAAACCATACCTCCCTGGAATTCCCCGGGTGTCTAGTTTTCAGAAATGTGTGGGTTTTGGTAGGTTTCCCTAGGTGGCCGCCAAGCCCGGGGCCAAAAACTCATAGGACCCCCTTTGCAAAACCAGGTTGTTTCGTGATAGGTAATTTTGATGTCTCCTCAATAGGTTTTGGGCCCTTGCCTGACGTGGGCACTATGCCTACCCACGCAAGTGAGGTACCATTTTTCTCTGAAGACTTTGGGGATCGCAGGGTGGGTGGAATTTTGTGGACCTACGCAGATTCCAGAACTTTCCGACAAAGAAATGTGAGGAAAATGTGTTATTTTGTACACATTTTTAGGTTTGCAATGGATTCTGGGCAACAGAACCTGGCGAGAGCCAGTGAAGTCACCCCATCCAGGATTCCCCTCGGTGTCTAGTTTTAAAGAATGTACAGTTTTGCTAGGTCTGCCTACGTGCCAACTGTGCTAGGGCCCTAAAATCCACAGGTATACATATTTACCGAATCGGTAAATAAGAAGTGGTAAAAATGAGAAAAGAGATGTAGGTAAATTCGGTAATTAAGAAATCCATGAAATTCGGTAATTAAGAGTCGGTAATTAACACAGATTGAAAGCAGGTGGTAAGCATCAACAGTGCATATAAGCAATCCCAAAATGCAACAGCATGGACAACATGGCCGCTCTGTATGTCATTGCAAGGCGCCTACGTCTACAGGCAGCAGGACTGAGGAGTTGGAGACGGGAGGAACGCATTTACAGACAGCCCATCACACTCTTCCAACTGACTGAGGAAGAGATACATGAAAGGTACAGGCTACACCCCCAAACCATCATGGACCTGATAAGGGACCTGCACCCACTCCTGGACCAGCCAAGAAGAAGGGCGCATGCCATACCACCACATGTGCAGGTGCTCTGCAGCCTACATCTACTCGCATCTGGAAGTTTTAGCTGCGGTGGGTGGTGTATCCCAGAGTTGCCTGTCCCGTTTCTTCAGGAAGTTCCTGGATGCCATGATGCAGAGAATGCACCACTACATCAGCTTCCCAATCACACAGGCTGAACTTCAGAAAACCAAAACAGACTTTTATCACATGGCACAGTTCCCCCATGTCATAGGCTGTATTGATGGCACACACATTCCAATCTGCCCACCAGCTGCCACTGAGCACATCTACAGGAACAGAAAGTCCACCCACTCCATAAATGTGCAGGTAATCTGCGATGCAGGGAACATAATATGATATCGTAGCTAAGTTTCCTGGGAGCACCCACGACTCCTTCATCTTCCAGAACAGTGGGATCTACACACGACTGCTTGCCGGAGAATTTGGAGAAGGATACCTGCTAGGTAAGTAACAGTGACGCTCCATTCTACTAAGTGCAAATCATCGTGTATTGAGGCATGTGATTGATGGTACTCTCATACTCACCTAGGCGACAGTGCATATGCCGTGCGGTCATTCATGCTCACTCCCTACCTACACCCATCAACCCAGAGTGAGAGACGATATAACGTGGCACACAAATCTACACGCAACGTGGTGGAGCGCAAGTTTGGACTATTGAAAAGCAGGGTCCGCTGCCTCCACAAGAGCGGAGGCGCACGCCAGTACACACCCATCATCTGTTGCAAGATCATTGCCACTTGTGCTATGCTGCACAACCTTGCCACGAAGAGAGGTACAGAGGTGGAACTAACAGATTTTGAGGACAATGAGGATGATTCAGGTCAGCCAGAGGCCAACGCTGCTGGAGTGCCAACAGCAACAGATGGGAGAGAGAGACGGGTAGAGATCACATGCAACTATTTCTGAGTAAATAAGGGGACACAGCCAGTTGTTGTATGTCATGACGTAGTTTTATAATGCGGCACTACGCAACAACACCAAGAATATGCCATTCTGGCAACATTGCGTAATTACAAGTAGTAAGTCCAGGGTTACGTCACCCAATTGTCTTTGGCTATGCGGTGCTGCATTAATGTTTGCGGCCACGCGCTACAGTGTGGGATGGCACGGATTGAGCCTCCTCACTAGTGCCAGCCCCATGCCGCCTGCTGCTCCTGCGTGTATCTGGGACCGGGGGTGTTATGCTGCTCCTGCTGCTGGTGTCGATGCTTTCCGCAGCATCCCCTGCACCAGTTGTGGCCGCCTGACTTGTCAATAGCACCTCCAGTGCACTGGTGACCTGCACCATCCCCCTGGACACGTCGCTGCTGCAGTGTGTCAGGCCCTCCTGCATAGACACAGAGCGCCGGCAGAGTAGTGAAGTGGCAGTTGCCAGCCGGTTGAGTGCCCTGGTATGACTGTCTCTCCTCTGCCGTTCCCTGCACCGTGCAGCTGTGTCTGCGTCATACTTGCTGCACAACAGCTTGATGGACTGGGACATGTCCCGCATGCCCGCTGCCATGTCACTCATCCCCACCGCCATTGCGCTGATGTTCCTGTCCATGTTGACAAAAGTGGTTTTCAGTCCCCGCATCTGCCGCTGAACTGACATAACTGCCTTTGTTTGTAGGCGCTGTTGCTTCAACATGTTGCCCTCGAGCCCCGAGAAGACCCCATGGCTGTCAACGTCTGCTGGTGGACTCTGCACCCGGGACCTGCGGCGCCGTCTTGCACCCGTGTGTTCTCCCTGTGAGGTGGAGGGCACAGTGGCATGGCTCCCATCCTGGGGCATAGTGTTTGGCTCCGGGCCCCTGCTGTCGTCAGATGAGGTCTCTAACGCTCGCAACCTGGCAGCAACACGCCTCCTCGACCTCACAAATGCAGGCGGTGATGTGGCCGGTGACTCAAGCATGAGTGGTGATGCTGGCTGTGGTAGAGGTGATGCTGGCTGTGGTAGTGGTGATGCAGGCTGTGGTGGTGGTGATGCTGGCTGTGGTAGTGGTGATGCTGGCTGTGGCAATGCTCCCTGGGCAGAACTTGTGCTGGCCAGAGCTGACCTGTCTTGCCGGTGTGCCCTCTCTCCTGTAGCATGTGCAGTCCTGCGCGATGTTACATCTGTGGACAGAAATGCAACATCAGCTCAGTGTACCTGAAGGCCTGCATTGCAAGCATCACAATAAATTTATGTAACACTCTCACATTGTCCTCTGCCTGCTTTCGGCTAATGTGTGTACCATGCATTGTTGTTCTGTGCTATTCAGTTCATGGTTGGGGTTTCCCTGACTACATCTCCCATAATGCATTGCCTGTCTGCACTAACACATGGACTGGAGTGGGATACTCATTTCACAATGGGGGATGTGGGATAGGGGTAGGGGGGGCTACATTGCTGTGCATTCGTCTTACCTTGTTGGGTGGCGGCTCTGGCAGAGCTGTCGGCATCCCCAAGCCCCACGACGCTCTTGTGCTCTATTGTGGCCTCCACCAGCTCCTCCAGTTCGGTGAGGGCAGGTGCCCTGTTAATTCCACCTCCTGTCCGGCTGGCCTCCTTCTGTAGTTCCCCCATCTTCCTCTTTGTGACGATCCTCAGGTCGTACCAGCGCTTTTTAAGTACCTCAATGTCCCTGGGGGTCACTCCAACAGCATTGACCTGCGCCTGGATTCCCAGCCATATGTTGCGCTTCTCTGACTCTGGCACTTGCAGGGACTGCCTCCCAAACAGCTTCTGGTGCTGCTTCACCACCTCCTCCACTAGCACCTGGAGTTCCCTGGGGCTGAATTTCTGCTTCCTCCTCCTTTCCCCTCCATCTCTCTACGTCCTCTGGCTGGACATTGTGATTTTGAGCTGCACAATCAGGCACTGGCTCCCTGCCTCTCCTCTGCACACCCAGCCTCTCCAGGGTCTGTTGATTGTGTGCACCTGCCTGGGTGTGGCCACTTCCTGGTTGGGTGGGGTGTGGTTGCACAGGATTGGCTGTTTCATCCAGTCATGTGTTTTCGTTTTTCCGATTCGGTAAATACCGATTCGGTATTTACCGATTCGGTAAATACCACTTCGGAATTTACCGATTCGGTAAATACCACCTCGGTATTTACCGATTCGGAAAATTCCGATTCTTGAATACCGAATGTTACCGATTCGGTAATTATTACCGAATTATTACCTACATATAACTTACCGATTCATAAATACTGATTCGGTAAAGTTCGGTATTTAAAAATCGGTAAATTATATTTACCTACATGAGGCCCTAAGTATGTGTAAGTTTCTGTAGAAGTAAGTGCGGTGGTGTGTGTATAACTGTATATGCAAGTAAATGGATGTTTGATTCTTTATTAGCATGAGTGACTATGTGTGTGAGTAACTCTATGGATGAGTGGCGTTGTGTAACAGGATGTATAGGTGTGTGAGTACATATGTTGAGTGAGTACATGTATGAGTGACTGTATAGGACTGTTGGTGAATGAGTGGATGTGTATGTGGATCTTAGAATTACTGAATAGGTTGTTGTAACTGGTATTGGTATGTCCATTGTTTTGAACATTGTATTTTCTATTTTTGAATGTGTGTATCAAAGGTTATATTAGGGGAAGAGGAGGTCTGCCACTCTATCACAAGGATGATGTCATCAGTGATGTCATTAGTGATGTCATTTGAGATGTCATCAGTGATGTCATGAGTGATGTCACTGACCATGTCAGGAGTGATGTAATATGTGACGTCATCAGCAGTGCATTGCGGGCAAGCGAGTTATAGTTAGCTGAACTAACTATAACGGGGGAATTTCAATGGTTTTGTACGAGTGAAAAGTCCAGCTGACTCCAACGCCCCTGAAACCTATGGTTTTTTCAGTGAATTTCTAAGGTTTTTTAAATGCTAATTCCTAACTATAACGTGCCTGAAACCTGTGGTTTTTTCAGTGAATTTCAAAGGTTTTTTAATTGCTAATTTCTAACTATGCCTACAGAGATAGGACATGTGAAGAAAGAAGAAAAAACGCACAGAAAGAAAAAAAAGAAATGCAGAAAGACCCTTGCCTGTTGAGGGTACTTGGGCCTCCCACACGAGTGAGGCACCGTTTTTATCGGGAGACCCGGGGGAACGCTGGGAGGTAGGACATTTGTGTCAGCCCGGTGATGCCTCAACTTTCCCACACAAAAATGTGTGAAAAAGGTGGCGTTTTCAGCTAAATTTGAGGTTTGCAGGGCGTTCTGGGTAAGGAAACGTTGGGGGATCCACGCAAGCAATACCTCCCTGAAATCCCCCGGGTGTCTAGTTTTCAGAAATGTGTGGGTTTGGTAGGTTCCCGTAGGTGGCCGCTGAGCACCGGGCCAAAAACCCAGGTGACCCCCCTTGCAAAACCAGGTCGTTTTGAGGTAGGCAATTTTCATGTTGCCTCAATACATTTTGGGCCCTTGGCTGTGGCGGGTACTTGGGCCTCCCACACGAGTGAGGCACCGTTTTTATCGGGAGACCCGGGGGAACGCTGGGTGGTAGGAAATTTATGTCAGCCCGGTGATGACTCAACTTTCCCACACAAAAAAGTTGTGAAAAAGGTGATGTTTTCAGCTAAATTTGAGGTTTGCAGGGCATTCTGGGTAAGGAAACGTTGGGGGATCCACGCAAGCCATACCTCCCTGGAATCCCCCGGGTGTCTAGTTTTCAGAAATGTGTGGGTTTGGTAGGTTCCCCTAGGTGGCCGCTGAGCACCGGGCAAAAAACCCAGGTGACCCCCCTTGCAAAACCAGATCGTTTTGAGGTATGCAATTTTCATGTCGCCTCAATACATTTTGGGCCCTTGCCTGTCGCGGGTACTTGGGCCTCCCACACGAGTGGGGCAACGTTTTTATCGGGCGACCCAGGGGACCGCTGGGTGGTAGGAAATTTGTGTCAGCCCGGTGATGCCTCAACTTTTCCACACAAAAATGTGTGAAAAAGGTGATGTTTTCAGCTAAATTTGAGGTTTGCAGGGCATTCTGGGTAAGGAAACGTTGGGGGATCCACGCAAGCCATACCTCCCTGGAATCCCCCGGGTGTCTAGTTTTCAGAAATGTGTGGGTTTGGTAGGTTCCCCTAGGTGGCCGCTGAGCACCGGGCCAAAAACCCAGGTGACCCCCCTTGCAAAACCAGGTCGTTTTGAGGTAGGCAATTTTCATGTCGCCTCAATACGTTTTGGGCCCTTGCCTGTCGCGGGTAGTTGGGCCTCCCACATGAGTGAGGCACTGTTTTTATCAGGAGACCTGGGGGAATGCTGGGTGGTAGGAAATTTGTGTCAGCCCGGTGATGCCTCAACTTTCCCACACAAAAATGTGTGAAAAAGGTGATGTTTTCAGCTAAATTTGACGTTTGCAGGGCATTCTGGGTAAGGAAACGTTGGGGGATCCACGCAAGCCATACCTCCCTGGAATCCCCTGGGTGTCTAGTTTTCAGAAATGTGTGGGTTTGGTAGGTTCCCCTAGGTGGCCGCTGAGCACCGGGCCAAAAACCCAGGTGACCCCCCTTGCAAAACCAGGTCGTTTTGAGGTAGGCAATTTTCATGTCGCCTCAATACGTTTTGGGCCCTTGCCTGTCGCGGGTACTTGGGCCTCCCACACGAGTGAGGCACCGTTTTTATCGGGAGACCCAGGGGAACGCTGGGTGGTAGGAAATTTGTGTCAGCCCGGTGATGCCTCAACTTTCCCACACAAAAATGTGTGAAAAAGGTGATTCTTTCAGCTAAATTTGAGGCTTGCAGGGCATTCTGGGTAAGGAAACGTTGGGGGATCCACGCAAACCATACCTCCCTGGAATTCCCCGGGTGTCTAGTTTTCAGAAATGTGTGGGTTTGGTAGGTTTCCCTAGGTGGCCGCCAAGCCCGGGGCCAAAAACTCATAGGACCCCCTTTGCAAAACCAGGTTGTTTCGTGATAGGTAATTTTGATGTCTCCTCAATAGGTTTTGGGCCCTTGCCTGACGTGGGCACTATGCCTACCCACGCAAGTGAGGTACCATTTTTCTCTGAAGACTTTGGGGAACGCAGGGTGGGTGGAATTTTGTGGACCCACGCAGATTCCAGAACTTTCCGACAAAGAAATGTGAGGAAAATGTGTTATTTTGTACACATTTTTAGGTTTGCAATGGATTCTGGGCAACAGAACCTGGCGAGAGCCAGTGAAGTCACCCCATCCAGGATTCCCCTCGGTGTCTAGTTTTAAAGAATGTACAGTTTTGCTAGGTCTGCCTACGTGCCAACTGTGCTAGGGCCCTAAAATCCACAGGTATGCACATTGCTAAAAAAAAAAATCGGAGCCCAGTGGGCTTTCAGCCGCCCTGGGGGGGAATTGGGGAAGGGCGTTTCATCCTGATATGCCCCTAAAGGGGCAGAAAGACTGTGGCTATTTTTTGTGGGGGTGGGGGCATTGGTATGACCATTTTGGGCAGCCCCCACGCATAAAAAAAGCCTGCATACTCGCTGGCTCCTACTGGGCTTTCTGCCCCCCCCATGGGGCAGATCAGGGGCCACTGCCACCATCTGCCCTCCTGGGGGGGCAGAAAGACTGGAATTTCTCTGGGGGTGGGGTGGGGTACTGTCATGCCCATTTTGGGGAGCCCCTACCCCTACACTAATTAAACAAAAAAATCCATGGTTTCTAGTGGACATTCTGCGCCCCCAGGGGGGCCAGATTGAGGGCTACAGCTCCCATCTGCCTCCTGGGGGGCAGAAAGACTGACAGTTTTGTGGGGGAGAGAGAGTGGGGGCATTGGCGTGCCCGTTTCGGGCAGCCCACACCCTAAAAACAATTGCACAAAAAAATCCCTTGTGTTTAGTGGGCTTTCTGCCGCCCCCCCGAAGGGTCAGATTATGGGCCAATGCCCCATCTGCCCCCCGGGGGGGGGCAGAAAGACTGTAATAATTGGGGGGTGGGGGTATGGGTCTGCCCGTTTTGGGCAGCCCCCACCCCTATTTTTTTTTTTTTTACAAATTCCCTGGTGTCTAGTGGGCTTTTTGCCCCCCCGGGGGGGCAGATTGGGGGCCGATGCCCCATCTGCCCCCCAGGGGGGGCAGAAAGGCTGTAATGGTGGTGGGTGGGGGCATTGGCGTGCCAGTTGCGGGCAGCCCCCACCCTAAAAATAAGACTAAAAACTAATCCCTGGTGTTTAGTGGGTTTTCTGCCCCCCCCGAAGGGGCAGATTAGGGGCCAATGCCCCATCTGCCCCCTGGGGGGGGCAGAAAGACTGTAGTAATTGGGGGGGGCATGGGCCTGCCCGTTTTGGGCAGCCCCCACCCCTATTTTTTTTTTTTTACAAATTCCCTGGTGTCTAGTGGGCTTTTTGCCCCCCCGGGGGGGCAGATTGGGGGCCGATGCCCCATCTGCCCCCCAGGGGGGGCAGAAAGGCTGTAATGGTGGTGGGTGGGGGCATTGGCGTGCCAGTTGCGGGCAGCCCCCACCCTAAAAATAAAACTGGAAACTAATCCCTGGTGTTTAGGGGGCTTTCTGCCCCCCCCCGGAGGGGCAGATTAGGGTGCAATGCCCCATCTGCCCCCCGGGGGGAGCAGAAAGACTGTAGTAATTGGGGGGGCGTGGGCCTGCCCGTTTTGGGCAGCCCCCACCCCTATTTTTTTTTTACAAAACTTCCCTGGTGTCTAGTGGGCTTTTTACCCCCCGGGGGGCAGATTGGGGGCTAATGCCCCCATCTGCCCCCCAGGGGGGGGCAAAAAGACTAAAATTCCCAAAAATACACAGGGGGGAGCAAAGGCCCTTGCCCAAGGGGCCGCTCCCCCCTCCCTGGTGTCTAGTGGGTGGATCCCTGCTTGGGGATCGCCCTCCTGTGGCAATCCCCAAGCAGGGATCCACTGGGGAGGGGTACCATTGGAAAGGGGAGATTCTCCCCTTTCCAACGATACCTCTCCCGTCTTTCTACGTGCTCAGGGGGCTGAGATAGCCCCCTGAGCACGTACAAAGTGAAACCTGAAATGAGCCTCTTGGCTCATTTCAGTTTCACTTTCACTGTAATGACGTTGGTGCGACGTGCGCGCCGATCGTCATTACAGTGAAAGGGGGGGGCCTCGGGTGCTGGGGAAGCTCTTCCCCAGCTCCCGAGGCTATTTTTGCAGAAAGGGAATCCCTCCCCACCAGTAGGGTATGCCTCATGACGAGCTGGACTCGTCATGGGCACAGCACGACTGTGCTCCATGACGAGTCCAGCTCGTCATGGGCATAAAAGGGGTTAAGTGTTACCAGTTTATTCCAATCAAGATGGCTTCAGGTGTGTCATACTTTTGTCATAAGTAAGACTGTTAGTGCTCTAGTTGTTTGTTAGAACACTCTGGGACATTCTGTCATTGGGCTATACTTGGGCTACATCTGGGTGATATTTGGGCTACATTAGGGCTCTTTTGTCTCTGGTGGCCATCTTGGGAGATTTATTTGTTATGAAGTTTCCTAATTTCCTCATTTACTGCAGTCTCCTCAGTAGGAAATACTTTCAGTTTTTTACTTGGTTCCATCAAGAAGGCATTCAGATGTGTCACACATTTGCCATAAATTCTGAATGTTAACACTCTAGTTGCTCATTAGATCACTGTAGTAAAGCTACTGCTCACCAGGGAAGTCTGCTGCTGGTATTCAAAGTGCATGTTTCAGTCTGCATGTCAGATTGTTTTTATGACATAGAAGAGGATTTGAGAAGTCAAAATGTGCCCTAATTTTTCTTTCTGCAGCACTAATCATAATTTCTATGGCAAAATGAATCCACTCTTTGTGTTCCTTTATAAATTAAATGTTTTAAGTGTTACCACTTTATTCCATTCAAGATGGCTTCAGGTGCGCCATACTTTTGTCATAAGTAAGACTGTTAGCGCTCTAGTTGTTCGTTAGAACAATCTGGGACATTCTGTCATTGGGCTATACTTGGGCTACATCTGGGTGATATTTGGGCTACATTTGGGCTCTTTTGTCTCTGGTGGCCATTTTGGGAGACTTATTTGTTATGATGTTTCCTAATTTCCTCATTTACTACAGTCTCCTCAGTAGGAAATACTTTCAGTTTTTTACTTGGATTCCATCAAGAAGGCATTCAGATGTGTCACAAATTTGCCATAAATTCAGAATGTTAGCACTCTAGTTGCTTATTAGATCACTGTAGTAAAGCTACTGCTCACCAGGGAAGTCTGCTGCTGGTATTGAAAGTGCATGTTTCAGTCTGCATGTCAGAATTTTTTAATGAAATAGAAGAGGATTTGAGAAGTCACTCAAAATGTGCCCTAATTTTTCTTTCTGCAGCACTAATCATACTTTTTATGGAAAAATGAACCCCCTCATTTTGTTCCTTTTTAAATTAAATGTTTTAAGAGTTACCACTTTAATCCAAGCAAGATGGCTTCAGGTGTGCCATACGTTTATCATAAGTAGGACTGTTAGCGCTCTAGTAGTTCTTTGGAACACTCTGGGAAGCTGCAGTAGAACACAAAGGAATCAACTGACAGTCTCTGCCCTTGTTGGATGTACATGTTTTACTGAGAATGTCAGACTTCATTCTCACATGACTGAGAAAGATAATGTGAATTTACAGAAAATAAGCTCTCAGTTTAGCTTATAGATCACCTTCCAAACCTCTGTGGGAAAAGCATGAGAAAATATTTTTCTCTCAATCATGATATCCCAGAAGAAGGCTTTTTCACATGGTGAAATCACCTTAGAACATACCACAATTCCTAAAATGAGTATGGTACCATCAACAAATGATTTATAATGTAACTAAAGTCTTAAAACCTTCTATTAACTGCAATGCTTTTTAATGAGGTGCTATCATGTATATTGGTCCCAAGATGGCTGCCAACACTTCTTGGATGAAGTGCTGACAGCCAATCAGATCTCAGGATGAGATGTGTGGTTAGGCTCCGCCCACATATATATATATATATGATTTTACTTTTGATTTTCTCAGGAACTACTGAACAGATTGACACCAGACCTGCAAAAGGTACTTCCCTGACCTGAGGACTACCTCTTTGCCAAATTTCAAGTAATTCTGTTCAGCCGTTCGGGCTGTACCTTGGACTAAAGGTCCCTATGGAAAATTGCATGGGGAAAACGTGTTTTGGGACCCCCCTTTTTTCTCTGCCCCCGCTTGACGATTCCCCCCGAGACTTTCAGGGTAGGAGCGGAGCAGAGCGCCCCACCTATTTTGAAAATTTCGCGAGGATTCGTCAACCGGCGCCAAAGTTATTCCAAATAGAATGTTGCGGATTTCCTATGGAAACACGGTCCTAACTATAACTATCTACTGGCGACCGCCAGTAGATAATATATATATAGATATCCGAAGGATTTCGCCACCAGATAATCAGAAGTATGAAAAGGCAGACCCAGGTTTAGTGCAAAGTTAGTTTATTTGGAAAACTCCCGCACATCCGCCATTACGCATTTCAGCCTCCAACGAGGCCTTGATCACATGACACGAAACGGAGACATTTTTTCATTTTTAAAGTGAGAGTGCCTGGTAAACACACGTCATGTCAAAACATGATGGAAATAAACAAGGTACTCTTTGTAGTTTTTTGGAGCCTTGGCACAATGTATCATGAATATGATTCTTTTGAATAAACTCAAAATAAATATGTGTAAAAACGAGCAAACTGTGCTGTTGATAAATATTTATAAAATAGTATAAATATTTGGCCCATAAAAACACATGGTTAAAATCAGAGAAAATCCATAGAGATAGAATCTAAATAACCTTAATGTGTTGACATTCCTCAGATCGAGCAAAAAAATGTTAAGAACATGGATAAAATGCAATAAGACACCGTATACAATATACAATAAATCTTAAGACCATTTACGAACTGCCTGGGACATATCATGTTAATCACTATAGCTCGTCTGAAGGTCACTCATAGTGGTAAAATACCATTGCTCCTGTCTATATCCTGTATACATATGCACAAGATTGCCAGTGCTACATAGAACGAACAAAGTATGTCCAGCCCAAGTGGGCATACATCCATCAATTTTACATAAAGTGCTAGTTCTGCTAAAATCATAATGTGCCTACACCCTTCGAAATCACAGCCGTGATTTAGTAAAAAATGTGTGTAAAATTATGGTATAACTAGTTTATAAAAATTCATATAAATGAGAGGCGAATCTGATGTTCAGCTAAAAGGAGGGTACTTAACTATAAAAGTGCTAAAGGCAGACAGTATCATAAGCAAGTAAAAAAATCCTCGCTTGCATACAGGCCCAGTGGTATTTTACAATCCAGCTCTAAGATGTATTGAGTTTCCAGCTTGCGTAAGAGGTAATCACGATTCCCAGCCCTCCTAAGAGGCAAGACCGCATCAATGGCAAAGTAATTTAAATACTGTAAATCACTGCCATGGTGTTCTTTGAAATGCCTCGCCACTGGATAAGCAGCGTCATTGTTAGAGATGGCTCGCATGTGCTGGAGTATCCGTTTGTGAACCTGCAGTCTGGTACTCCCCACATAATGCAGGCCACATGGACACTCCAGCACATATACTGCAAATTCAGTTTTACAATTGAGAAATTTAGTTATCTCAACGGATTTCTGTTTGAAAGGGGTGGCGTATGTTTTAGTATTGTAGCCATATTTACACGCTCTGCAGCTGGAACATTTGAAAAAACCTGTTCTGGTGTTAAGCCAATATTTTGTTGAAATGACCTAAGGGCTGCTCCTGACCAAAGCATTGCTCATGGAGCGAGCTTTCCTGTATGTGATACTGGGATTTGCAGTTAAACTTTCACCCAGTATTGGGTCATTCAGAATCAGGGGCCAGTTCTTATTTGCAATTTTCCTCAATGTTTTGTGCGGTCGGTTGAATGTTAAAACCAATCGAGCCGGCTGGTCAATAGATTGAGAGGGGTTAAAATCCCTCTTGTTTCGATCAATTAATATTTCTGAGCGTTTTAGTTTATTGGCCTTGTTTATAGCTGCCACAACCACACTTTCAGCGTAGCCTCTGGCTATGAACCTGTCCCTGCTTGCTCGTTGGGCCTGCATGCAATCCTCTTCTGTACTACATATTCTGCTGATCCGCAGCATTTCCCCATAGGGAATGCTGTTGATCAGATGAGACGGATGGTGACTGGAAGCATGTAGCACAGTGTTGCCAGCTGTTGATTTTCTATGAAGGCGTGTTTCTATCTTGTTGTTAAATGGGTAAACCTCTACGTCTAAAAAGATTATGCTTTGCTTACTTGTTTGGGCAGTAAATTGTAAGTTTAAACTGTTGTCATTCAGTCCCGCTTTAAAGTTTTGAACTTCCATTTTATTGCCTTTCCATATTAAAAACAGGTCGGCTATGACATGTTTGGATAGGGTATCTCTGTGTGTTGCCATGAGGACCCGCTCCTCCCACATGCCCATATGAAGACAGGCATAACTCGGGGAAAAGCAAGCCCCCATGGCAACTCCCCTCACCTTCTGGAAGATTTGATTGTTGAAGAGAAAGAAGTTGTTTTCTAAACATGTGGAAATCATTGTCAATAATAGACAATGTGGGTCAGGAAAAACCAGTCCCTGGGATGTGTGCACTTTTCTTTGAAACGCTATGTTTCTTAACGTGGTTCCACTCTTGTAAAACAACACAGTTCAAGGTTTTTGGAAGTTCAATAATTTCATTTGATAATTTATTCATCCATTCATTCATGGAAAATTAACTTCAACTTCGTTTGTTGTATATACACCATCACGCTTTTTCTGATACCCAATGCATTTCGGGTCGAGCAATGACCCTTCCTCAGGGGTCTATGAGAGAGATAAAGAATACCAGGTCAGGCTTAAGTTGATGGTACCACTGTTTCACGTAATCAAAAAACATAACACAATTGTATACAGTAATACATCAGAATGACGGAACATAAAAGCAATGTGAGAACGAAAATTTTTAAATCTACGGTTGCAGTACATTGGCAAGAGGCTGGTCATCAAATTGCGCAAATTAAGTTCACAATTTTGGAAGTTGTGCAACAACGTTGTGACATGGATCCACATAAACAATTACTAAGAGCCGAATTCTTTTGGATCAAAAAATTGAACTCCTTGCAACCATACGGAATGAATGATCGCGTTGAACTAGCGTGCTTTCTGTAAAGCTCGCACTAAGTTGCAACTTATGTTGATTTATCTGTTTTAACCATTTTTGATTTTTTTCAGCTTTATTGAACTCTGCACAAACATGTTGGGAAACATTAGATAATTTTATTGTAATTTCGCTACATGGTTTCATAGATTGATTACGTACATACAAATGATTTGTTAAGAATATATGATCGTACAGGCTTTCGCATCCTTTAAGTAACAGCAACATTATATAATGAGCGCTGTGAATATACATAGTTCACACTGAATTAGCATGCACTGTAGCACGTGCTGAGGGTCAGTAACAGGATTGGATTAGAGCATCACATGATTGGGTTGAGCTGCGAAGCGGCTCTCTCACATCATGTGACTCACGATGTTCAATAGACTGCATCTCCATTGGTTATCGTAGAGCTTTCTGAGTAGGAACACAGAAGTACAGCGGAGACTGTTCCGTTTGATTCTGCTATCGGCGCAAACACAAACGCTGAGAAGTAAGTAAGCGGGCAGTTAGCTTACACAGAACTTATTTAGATGTTTTAACCGCGACGCGGTAACGCGCAACGGCTCATGAAGCATTCTTTCATGAGGCATCTCGCATAACATTTCAGTTATCCATCGGCGAAAAATGCACCGCTATTATTTGTAGAAACTCTAGTTTTGTAGAAGCAGTATAGTTAACGTTAGTACAAATGATTACGAATATGTTATGATAACTTAGGTCACCTTATGCAACTTGAACGAAAGGGCCTCACTCGTATCTGACTGATTTTAAACATTCATGTCAAGCTACAGATTTGTTTTTACGTTTATCTTTTGGCAGTATTACTGTATAAAATGGTGTTAATTTTTTTGATTGAGTGAAACAGTGGTACTATCGACTTAAGCCTGACCTGGTATTCTGTATCTCTCCCATAGACCCCTGAGGAAGGGTCATTGCTCGACCCGAAATGCATTTGGTATCAGAAAAAGCGTGATGGTGTATATATAACAACGGAAGTTGAAGTTAATTTTTCATAAATGAATGGATGAATAAATTATCAAATGAAATTATTGAACTTCCCAAAACCTTGAACTGTGTTGTTTTACAAGAGTGGAACCACGTTAAGAAACATAGCGTTTCAAAGAAAAGTGCACACATCCCAGGGACTGGTTTTTCCTGACACACTAAGGAGCATATTTATGAGGCCCTTGCGCCTCATTTACGCCGCCGTTGCGTCACTTTTGTGACGCAGCGGCAGCGCAAATCCTGCACCATGCTGCGGGGTATTTACAACGTGACGCATCTGGGAGATGCGTCACTTTGTAAAGCCCTGTGCCAGCAGTAGGCGTACCTGTGCAGGGGGGGGCGTTCCGTTGCAGGAACGCCTCCTAAAAGTGGCTGAGTGAAATCTACAAGATTTCACTCAGTCACTTTTGAGCCCATGCTGCGTCAAAACCCTGCGCCTGCTTGAAGCAGGCGTAAGGATTGACGCAGCATTGTGAAGATAGGTCCCCCCAAAGCATTGCTGGAGCTGCGTCGCGCTTGCGACGCAACTCCAGCAATGCGCCACTTTTACGGCACAGATGCGTCACGCATCTGTGCCGTTTTTGCCCCATGGTGCGCCGCATTGTAAATGCGGTGCATCCATGGTGGCGGAGCTGTGGCGCACAATAACTGGCGCATCCCTGCTGATATGCAGGGATGCGCCAGTTATTATAAATCTGCCCCATAGTCTATTGTTGTATAGGGCACTGACAGACACAGTGCAATGGATGAAGTAGCACACCTGGAAGTTAGAAATTTTTATAAAGAAAAAATGATAGAACATTGATTTAAATCAGAGTGCACCGAGAAATAAAACTGTTATGAAATCATTGTCAATAATGTTTTGTTATGCATGCAAAATTCTCTTGGTCTGGTATTGAGATAGAATTCAGTTGCCAGCAAGCCATCGCGTTGGTGTATGCTAGTGTATAATGAGACAACATCTAGCGAAATGAGCAAACAATCGACGTCCCATTTGACACTTTGAATTTTACGAAGAAAATCCCCTGTGTCCTGTATATATGATGGGAGTTTCTTCACATGATCTTGAAGGAAGAAATCCACATATTTGGATGCATTCTCCATTTTGCTGCCCTTGGCTGATATAATGGGCCTCCCTGGTGGTTTGAGCATATCCTTATGTACTTTGAGAATAAAATATATAGCAGGTACAATAGGGTAATCAACTTTTAAGAATTTAAATTCTTCCATGCTGAGTAAACCAGCAGATTTCCATGCCAGCAGTTTACTGTTGAAGTCATTCCATGCACTTTTTACTGCTAAGATGTTATTTTTTTTATAGCAGTCTCTGTCGTTCAGTTGTTGTTCAGCCTCCCCATATATTACTCTCGTGGCCATAGCACCACATTGCCACCCAGATTGGCGTATGAAAATTTTATCATGATCCTGTAGTTTTTTGACCAATTGAGAATAGATATGGTCCTGTTTGGTATGTTTCATAGAGGATTTCACGGTGTCTGATTTTTCAGCTCAAAAGTAACCTTGTCATGGAAGATATCCACATTACCTTGTATCATTAATGGACGGAAAGTTGATTTAGGTTTGAATTTAGTTCGAATTGTTGCCCCCGATTGCTGGGCTTCCTGATCCAACTGGCTCATAGTTGTATTATTTTCATCTACTAATTGCTGCATGTTCTCAAAAGATTTGAATCTCCCTCTGTTAATGTCGGACTGGTGTTACTTTCCACATTTGTTGTTATTATGTTGTCACGATTTTGTGTCCCTTGAATTGCGTGATGTTTACGCAGTTTCATTTTACGCACAAACTTAAATAAATCTATTTGTGTCTCTGCATAATTAAAGTCTCTAACAGGACTGTAAGTGAGACCCAAAGTTAATATTTTTCTTTCATCTTCGCTTAAAACAGTTGTAGTTAAGTTGATGAATGTATTTTCCTCCATTTTGGTAGTTAGCATCTGTTCCATCTCCTATTTGTTGTTTTTTTGCTGTTTGGCCTGTTTTTGCTTTCTACATTGGCGTCTTGCCCGTCATTTTTGGTTTTGTTGTTTGTTTCTCCTTTGTTGTCACTTTTGTTTTGTCCACGTGGGTGCAGGGTTTGTATCCTGTCTAATCGCAGGTAATCCAACTCCTGACCCAATGATGGTTTGATAAACCCCAATGCCCTGGATGTTGAGGCCTGGTCATTGTCAGAGCCACTGTCAATGGCTGAGCTTAAGTCAGAGGCTGATGTGGATGCCTGAGAAATGCAGCCTGCACTGGGATATGTTATGGGGGGACCTCCTAATGGGTTTACATTTTCCACAGCGTCATATTTTTTTGCAAAGGTGAACACGCGCCCTTGCTCGTAATCCACCTTGTCCCTTTGAAACTTGTAGGCTTTGCGCCTTTTAATTACATCCTCATCTCTTTGCAAGTGACATCATATTTTCTCTATGTTTCTGAATGACATCCGTATTGCCATGTCAATTTCTTCATTGATTTAATCAATTGTTAATTGCAGCGCCGCTCTGTTACTGTTTGCATATTTGACTAAAATGACAACCAATTAACCCGACGATTCCAGGTTACAGTCCGCCCACTCCGTTAACATATGCGGTCTGGTTTTTCATAACTCGGGGTGAGCATTATCCTCAACCCCCTCAGGATTCTGCCTACTTCAAGGTATCTGGAAAGGGATTTAATCTCCCACCACTTGGCCTGTTCAGACCTCTAGTTTAAAAAAAAGTTCCTTTATGCTTTTTGTTGCTGGTTGTGCGCTCTACCTCGGATTGCGTCGGCAGACATGGTGCTTTGCAATAAGTTTCCCTCAACCATGGAAAGGCGTTTAAGACAGTTCCACACGCACACTCCCCCACCGTGCTGTAGGCAGGCCCTTACCTCCGTACGGTACTTGCCGCCGCTAAAGTCCTCCGACTCACGCTGCGCTTTTCCTTCCTGGCGGTATGGTTTTTCCGCTGCCTGGGGGCCGCTACGGCTACTCCTTCGTGGAGAAATCAATTCAATAAATATATATATGTATATATATGTCACTGTTTTAGCATTCCGAGTTGGTCAACATGTTGGTTCTAAATGTGTTGGCCCAGCTTGAACTTTACCACATCTCTTTGAACTTTAAAACATCTGAATATTTTTTTGGGCTCCTCTTTTTATATTAATATTTCTTAAGAGGCTACAACAGCTCTCCAGGTAGGTCTAACAGGTCACCTACTTGCCTCTCATTTCATGTGCAGTGTGCTGCATCCCATGTAGACACTTGCTCTAAACCAGGAAACCATAAGGAAATGTGGTTGTCCATATGTGTGACACTGTTTTGGCATTTCAAGATGGTCATCCCTTTGGATCTAAATATGGTGGCCCAGCTTGAACTTTAAAACATCAGTAGGCTATTTGCAATACCTCTGCAATAGGTACCTATTGTTATATTTAGTTTTGCGATTGGAAGCAAATGTCCACCATGTTTAGATGGCACCGTGTGGTTTTTCTACTTACATGCTTGTAATTTGTCTTGCATGTATTGTAGAGTTTGTGTGTGTTTTATTGCAGTTGTATCTGAGGGTGAATGCAAGACTGAGTCAGTGGATTGTTGAATAGAATCATGAGTGCAAAGATGAGTGACAGAGTGCACGTATGATGATGTAGTGAGTGACTATACCCATTTTTGACAAAAAAATCACTTTCATTCATATGCCAGTGCAACCTAGGTTTAAGCACATTGAAAAGCCAAATCTTTGGTGACTAAACGCAGCGGGAGAGTAAAACGAAGAGCTCTTCATATGTAGAAAGTATTCATGGAGTGGGCCATATCAATCAATGTGTGCATAATTCCAATAGAGAACATTTGTAATTGGAAAACAGGAATTCACACTAGGGCTCTGTAAATGTTCCACCTGCTGCTGTAATATGATAATTAGAGTCAAATGATAGAATTTGTAGGATTTTTTTCGCACTGTTTTTGTCTTGGGGATTAAATGCATAGATAGATAAGGCTCAACTGTCCTTGTGTGAAACAGAGTCTGCTGTGTTCTTCTAAAGGGTGGTCAGTGCTTCAAAATGCTTTTCCCTGTATTGCTAACATATGGAGCCAATTGGTCTGGCGTTAGTGTACTGACACACACAAGCAGCATTTAGGCATGGCTGTCTTTGGATGCATTACCACAATAAAGCTGGACCTGTTGGGTTTGCAAGTGCTTGTTTATTTTTTATTTTTCATTCTGAAATGAGTGTCGGACATTTTGGAATAGTAAAGATAAATAAATTGGTTGTGACACATACGTGCACAAGCCTCAAGATGCATGTGCATACCTGAAGGCAGGTGATATCCATTTTAGAATAGTGTATTTGACCATTTGTAGAAGTTTGCTTTGTGCACACGGAAAACGCAGACACGTTGGACTCGTACTTAAAACAGAGACAAAGCACCCTTTTACAAAACAAAAATCCAAAAATGCTCCAACTTAGCCTCTCCGTTCCTTCCAACACGTTTCACACTATGAATTTATAGACCTGGTCAAAGCAAGCAGGCCTGCCGGCAGCCCTTCTGACCCTTGTCCACCGCAAACTTTCAAGACAATTCTTCTAACAACCTCTGCTGCCAATCCAGTAAGAAGAATCATCAACGATTCCTTAACTACCGGAATTTTTCCAGAAGAACTCAAAAAGTCATACATTCGTCCTTTACTGAAGAAAACAAACCCGGACCCGTTGAACCCTGGCAACTACAGACCCATTAAAAATGGACCTTTTCTGGGCAAACTGATAGAAAGAGCAGCGTTTGCCCAGATGTCACAATTCATTGAAGACAATGCTATACTTTCAGACTTCCAAACGGGATTCCGTCTGGCAAGAGGTACAGAATCTGCCCTCCTTGCCATCTGGGATGACACGGTTGACCATAACACTCTAGAACAAAGACTCTACGAAGACAGCATAGAGGGGACTGCTTTAGACTGGATCACGTCCTACCTTCGAAACAGAGCTACTGTCATCCATACTCCAACTTTCTCGTCCAAACTGTACTCCACAAAAGCTGGAGTCCCTCGGGCTCTATCATCTTGCCCATGCTTCTCAACATCTACATGGAGTCATTACCGGTACTGATCAATCAATTTCACCTCACGTGCTATAACTATACAGATGACATGCAAATACTCCTTCAACTGGAGTGACCCAAAGACATCGGAAACTAACCTATTTTCAGTTGTTTCAGAGCTGTGGATCAATGGATGACGTGGAGCCATCTCAAATTGAATGCTTCCAAAACGGAAATACTCACGTGTGGCGGTTGGAAACATTATGACCCGCTTGACGCCTGGCCTGATGCACTGGGCTCACCGCCTAAAGTATCGAAGGAAGTAAGAAACCTCGGAATGACCATGGACTCCAAGCTGTTGATGAATGCTCAAGTGGACAAACTAGCAAGATCAAGCTTTGTTACTATAAAATATCTGCAACAAATCTTCTGTCCAAACTCGATTACGCCAGTAGCCTCTACCAGGATCACCTTTAACGACTATTAAAAGACTACAACGAATTCAGAACTTGGCTGCCAGACTACTCTTGCATATCAAACCGCAAGACCACATCTCCCTTGCATTGAAAGCCCTGCATTGGTTACCGGTTGACAGAAGATCCACTTTCAAGCCGCTTTGTATCACCCACAAAGCCATACATGAAATGGGACCGCTCTTCATCAGGGATAAAATCGTCAAACACATTTATCATAGGAACCGCCGCTCTAAAGTGGCACCTCGCCTCAAAATCTCAAGATGCAAGAAACAAAACACGGGTGGCACATCCTTCTGTGTTCAATCAGCCAAAATATGGAAAAATGTACCCCTCAACATAAGATCCGCCGACAACTACCTTATCTTCAGAAAACTATTCAAGAATTGTCTCTTCCTTACATAAGCACCATATGCAAACAGAAATGTACAGCATATTCCTCTGTATATAAGCATGTACTTGTACTATAGATAGATACCTATATATGTGTATTGCTTTGTATAATCATGTCTAATAACTATGTTTAAAAAAATTGAATGAATGAATAAATACATTTTTAGGTACACACTTGAAAACCAGAGTTTCTCAAATGCATCTTTCATCTACTTATACTTAGTTCCATTATGCAACTATATACCTTCCATGTACTTGGATCTATGTATTTATCACTTTCCTCCCCCCTATTTCTCAGCCTATACCTCTATCAATATCTTTATTCTATATTTACTTACATCCTTTATGGCTCTATAAACATTCCATGTACTTAAGGATCTATATATTTAATACTTTCTTCTAATTCAGCATATCCAATACACTACCCTATTTCTCACCCTATACCTCTCTCAATATATCTTCTACCTCAGCTCTCTAAATCCTCTCAACCCTCTTTCTACTACTCTTTCCAGTGCACTACCCTATTTCTCACCCTATGCCTCTATCAATATATCCTCTACATCCACTCTCTCATTCATCTCAAACCCCATACCACTACTATGACCCCCACAAAAGCCCTTTCTAGACTCTCCCCTACTCTACTCCTCCTTGCACCATCTGACACATCTTTTTACTATACTGATCATTCAAAACAAGCCTTTCTAAACTCTTCGGTCTGACTCTTCCCCTCCACATCCCTTTTTACTCATCCCAAGCCTCTCACTACTGCTCTGACGTCCCAAATAAATAAAAAAAGAAAAGAAAATCTAAATCCTTAACTCTTCTATTCCTCCACTATCCTTTTCAATCAAAATAACAGACTAACATGTCCACTTATAAAATTTCATATGTCACTATACTAATTCACCACTACTTGCCGAAGCGCTTCAACACCTCATTAGGGTTAGCAAGCACTATATAAATGCAACCCTTTTTCTCTCTTCTATCCCTCCGCTATCCTTCTCAATCCAAATAACTGACTAATATCCACCACTCAAATTACTTTCATATTTCACTATACTAATTCACCACTAATCCTTTATGGGTTCCGGAGTAGCGTGCTACTCGCCGAAAAAGCACTTCAACACTGCATCAGGTGTTAAAAGCGCTACATATATATGCAAACAACTGTCCCTCTTCTATCCCTCTGCTACCCTTCTCAATCCAAATAACCGACTAACATATCATCCAACAATCAAATTACTTTCATCTTTCACTATACTAATTCACCACTAATCCTTTATGGGTTCCGGAGTAGCTTCGACGCCTCGTCAGGTATAGTAAGCGCCATATAAATGCAAATACCATATAATACAATACAATACAGGCATCACTGGCCATTATGACTTTTTCTTTGCTTTTACGTTCCAACATGGGCAGCAGCCATATAAGAATAAATCCTGCGATACTTCCAATGCTAACCAACAATGGCAAATCCAGTAGGTCATACATATGAAAATAGAGGATGCACTCCTTCCCTTCTACGAATTCTTAAATTTTAGAATTATCTTGTTGTAATGCGTGCGATCAGATTCTATGATCCGTCCCAATCATAGTACTTACTACAAGTATAAACAACAAGGCACTCATGTCGCGCCGCATCTGTCGCACTGCTAAATGGGGAACATTTCCCTGTCGTAAATCCATGTGTTCCACTTTAAACCATTTTTTCATTAGTAAACCAATATTAATCCATAGTTTATTTCCAAACTTGATAAATCACTGCAGAGACAGCGTCATGTCACTCCTTGAATTTTATTATACTCATTGCATTGGGCAGAGAGCAATGAGTCTACTCAGATGTACATTTCATTGTTTGGATTACGTGCTACTGTGAAAAGCCTGGATGGGCGCGCAGTATCAATTTGAGATATTGAAAATAAAATTCAAGGAGTGACATGACGCTGTCTCTGCAGTGATTTATCAAGTTTGGAAATCCAGTAGGTCAGCATCCTCGTTTTAAAGGTGACTGTTATTGATTTTGTCAATGCTTGTTTAAACGTGAATGCAAAATGTATTGTTTAATCAGATCGAAAGTTTAGTTACTTCAATAAAATAACAATTGCATGTCAAAGGCAATATGCAGATGTATGAGTTGGGGCCTAACTGAACTGCATACTGTAGGAAAAAAACTTGTCTATAATCTGTTTTTTTGTGTCCATTGATGTTTCAAGTATATATAGTTACCATCATATCCTACTCATCTATTTATATTTTAAATCTTTCCACAGGCTCCCAGATTTACAAAACTCAAATAATAAAAGTGAAGAACACCTTAGGTACTGTCTAATATTGTACGTAAAGAATTTGGGTCTCATCTTGAGTACTGTGCCCTGCCTAGCAGCCAAATAGTTGGCTGGCCTTACATATCTAGCTTGCTGTGTCTGCACGTACTTTCTGCCAAAACTGTTCTGACTGCTGTGGTGGGATCCCTACAGAGAAAGCAAACAGTGCAGATCTTTCTGCCATGCAGTGCTGACATTGCATATCTGTCAGCATTCTTTTTATTACCTGAAGAGACACTTCAAAAGCTACTGCCACAGCAACCTAAGATATCGGTAACCCCCCTAAAAAGGTCTGGCCTTCTGACTAAAGGATGGAAAACTAGTCCACTTGGCAGGCATGTGAGATGTTTCCTGATGGTCAAGCTGAAGGCTGCTTGGCCACTGGAAATGCCAGCATTCTGCATACTCTAAATAATGCAGCAGATTTGTGCTTTGGGCACATGAGGCATCAGCCAATTTTAACAGATATCACATTATCACAAAACCCTTTGTCTTTTTCTACAATGTACAGAGGTAGCATGTCTGGTTCATGAACACATTGAGCCTTATTATGACTTTGGCGGTCTTGGAGTGGGACCGCCACCCCGCTCCTGGGACTACCAAAGCCGCCCACCAGAGTACAACATTTTATAGGTCTCTGGTGGGCAGTTCTTTGGCGGTTCCAAAGGCGGTGGCTTTGTGGGAGCATCAAAGTCCATGCCCTGCAGGAACTGGGGGTGCATACAGACTGGGGGGCACAAAATGGTGCAGAGGCAAAAGGAGGAAGGGATATCTGTCGTGTTTTGATGACTGATGTGCCACCAATTTGCAGATTCACACTTAGACAACTGAACTTTTTTTTGACCCAAACAGAATTTTTTTATGGTTGATTTTGGTCATTTTGATTTTGCATGTAACTTATTTGTAGTGAACAAGTTTATTTTGTTTCCAATGATTGTATGTTTTCACTTCCCATCACCATTGCTCTTCAATTTTTTTTTGTGGCTTTTAATTGTTTGAGGCGCCTTTTTTATTTTTATTTTTTTAATTAAATTTGTTAAACTATTCTGTTCCATCTTCTTAAAGTATTTTGCTATTTAAGTTGCTCTCTCCTGGTCTACCCCACAAACATCTCCGTAACAGTAAGCCTTTAACCCCTTGGATGCTCATGACGGAGCGGTTCCGTCATGAGCATCAGTTGGGCTGTGCTCATGACGGAACCGCTCCGTCATGAGGACAGCCCCTGGGGGAAGCGCTGGCGCTCCCCCCCTGGGGCATCGATCGTGCCCCCACAGACGGGGATGGCAGCGGAAGAGTTTCCGCTGCCACCCCCGAGCCCCCCCACGCTTCCTGGTGACGTCAGCGCGCACAGCGCACGCCGGCGTCATCAGGAAGTGCTCGGACGCCTGGAAGCCATTTGCTTCCAGGCGTCCACAGAGGCAAGGTGAGTCTTGTTTGCTCCGGTGGGGCGGCGGGGGCCTTTTAGAGTGTATTGAGGCATCGGGGGAGAGAAAAGAGTATTTCCTCTCCCCTGATGTCTCAATACAGGGCATTCCTGCTCCACGATCGCGCACAGCGTCGCGATCGTGGAGCAGGGATGCCCCACTAGACACCAGGGATGTGTGTTTTTTTTATTTTGGAAGCGACCCCTTGGGTAAGGGTCGCTTCCTGGGGCCATATATCATTTGAAGAATTTTCTGCCCCCTCTGGGGGCAGATCGGTGTTTTTTTTCCGCCGTTTCTGCTCCCAGGGGGGGCAGAAAAGCCCACTAGACACCAGGGATATCAGTATTTATGTAGGAAGCGACCCCTTGGGCAAGGGTCGCTTCCTTGGGCCCCTAAATTTTTGGAAGACTTTTCTGCCCCCTCTGGGGGCAGATCGGTGTTTTTTTTTCGCCGTTTCTGCTCCCAGGGGGGGCAGAAAAGCCCACTAGACACCAGGGATATCAGTATTTATGTAGGAAGCGACCCCTTGGGCAAGGGTCGCTTCCTTGGGCCCCTAAATTGTTGGAAGACTTTTCTGCCCCCTCTGGGGGCAGATCGGTGTCATTTGTTTTGCCGTTTCTGCTCCCAGGGGGGGCAGAAAAGCCCACTAGACACCAGGGATATCAGTATTTATGTAGGAAGCGACCCCTTGGGCAAGGGTCGCTTCCTTGGGCCCCTAAATTGTTGGAAGACTTTTCTGCCCCCTCTGGGGGCAGATCGGTGTCATTTGTTTTGCCGTTTCTGCTCCCAGGGGGGGCAGAAAAGCCCACTAGACACCAGGGATCTAATTATTATTGTAGGAAGCGACCCCTTGGGCAAGGGTCGCTTCCTTTGGCCCACAAATTATTTGAAGACTTTTCTGCCCCCTCTGGGGGCAGATCGGTGTTATTTTTTCACCATTTCTGCTCCTGGGGGGGGGGCAGAAAAGCCCACTAGACACCAGGGATATAAATATTATTGTAGGAAGCGACCCCTTGGGCAAGGGTCGCTTCCTTGGGCCCCTAAATTTTTTAAAGACTTTTCTGCCCCCTCTGGGGGCAGATCGGTGTTATTTTTTTGCCATTTCTGCTCCCAGGGGGGGGCAGAAAAGCCCACTAGACACCAGGGATCTAATTTTTGTTGTAGGAAGCGACCCCTTGGGCAAGGGTCGCTTCCTTGGGCCCCTAATTTTTTTGTAGACTTTTCTGCCCCCTCTGGGGGCAGATCGGTTTTATTTTTTCGCCGTTTCTGCTCCCAGGGGGGGCAGAAAAGCCCACTAGACACCAGGGAATTAGTTCAAATAAAAATAGAAGTGACCCCTCGCTTCCAGAGTGCAATTTGTTTTCTGCCCCACCTGGCACACAACCCGATTGACCATTTGGGTAGTGACATAGCATGTTATAATGTTTATTGTTATATTTTTTGTGAATTCCAATTGTAATGTTTTTTTTTGTTTACTTTTTTGTTCTAGGTGAAGGCTTTTCTTCTTTTCACGTTGCCGTTTTGTGACTGGTGGTTCTGCTGTTTGTGTAGTTTGGTAAGAGACTTATTTTTGTACAATGTAAATGTGTTTGATTTCTCTGCCTGTTTTTTTTTTGCAAATGGTGTAATATCAGCAGTATGTTTGGTTTTTGAGTGTCAAAAACTTTTTGCATTGGTGCTCGATGTGTATTTTGTTGTCTTGTGAGTAATTTGTTTTTTTTTCTTCTTTCTAGTTTGATATCGTTGGTTTTTGCTGTGTCACTGCAGAGTTTGTTTCTGGTGAGTGCAGCTGTCTCTTGTAATTGGATTGTATAGTTTTTGAGTACATTGATCTTTGTGATAAAGGTACACATTTCTTTTCTTACTTGGTTTGCACATTGTTGGTTGTTGTTGACTTGTTTTCAGTCTTCTATCTTAGTAAGTATAATGGCTAGCCGCAGGATTACTGCTCAGCAGGTTGTTGGTTTGCTGTTTGAGTCTTCCTCTGACCATGGTTCAGAGACTGACTCTGCATCTGAGGGAGAGGAGGCAGGGGACGATTCTGGCAGTGAGTTTTCTCTCCGTATGGGGTCATCGGATGATGAAGATACTCTTAGTGCGGATGAAGTGCCTGTGTTAGAGGAGGAGACTGATGTGCCGATAGTGCGGCAAGAGGCATCTGGGCTGCAGCCTGCGGCTGCAAGGCTTCCCGTTGGTGTAGTGCGGCAAGAGGCTTCTGGGCTGCAGCCTGCGGCTGCAAGGCTTCCCGTTGGTGTAGTGCGGCAAGAGGCTTCTGGGCTGCAGCCTGCGGCTGCAAGGCTTCCCGTTGGTGTAGTGCGGCAAGAGGCATCTGGGCTGCAGGCTGGGGCTGCAAGGCTTCCCGTTGAAAGTGATGACCTCTGGGTTGCCCCTGGCATGGTGCAGCCGGCATTGCCAGAGTTTACTGGTGTTCCAGGGTCTAGAGTGAATACTGAAAACTTTTTGCCGGTAAATTTTTTTCAGTTGTTTATGGACGATGTGTTTTTGGCAGAGATTGTTGAGCAGACTAATTTGTATGCCGAACAGTTTTTGAGGGACAACAGTGCCAGTCTTAAGCCACACTCTAGAGCAACCCGGTGGACTCCCACAAATGTTGAAGAGATGAAGAAGTTCTTGGGTTTAACTTTTTTGATGGGCTTGCTAAGGAAGCCCTCAATGTCTTCATATTGGTCTAGCAGTCCCTTGATGGCAACGTCTATTTTTCCGGCAGTCATGAGTCGTGACAGGTATTTGCTTCTGCTGCGGATGATGCACTTTGTTGATAATGGTTTAGCGTTGCCACAAGATCACCCTGATTGTGACCGTCTTTTTAAGATAAGGCCTGTCCTTGATCACTTTGTTGATCGATTTTCTGAGATTTATGCCCCTGGTAGAGAAATTGCAGTGGATGAGTCTTTGGTGTTGTTCAAGGGCCGCTTGGTTTTTAGGCAATACATTCCTAGTAAGATGGCACGCTATGGAATAAAGCTGTATATGCTGTGTGACAGTAGGACTGGATATGTCTCTAATTTCAGGGTGTACACCGGTAAGGAATCTAGGTTTAACCTCCCTGGTTGTCCGTCCACTTTTGGAGTGACTGAGAAAATTGTTTGGGAACTTGGTAGAGGATTTTTTAACAAAGGCCACCATTTATATGTAGATAACTTCTACACTGGTGTGCGGTTGTTCAGGGAATTGGCCAAAGTGGACACTGTTGCTTGTGGCACAATCCGCTCTAACCGTAAAGGTTTCCCGAAAGAACTTGTTTGTCAAAAGCTTGTGCGGGGACAGTGCAGTGCGTTGCGTTGCCAGGAGCTTCTTGCTGTGAAGTTTACAGACAGGAGAGATGTCTACATGCTGACTTCCATCCATGATGAAAGCACTGCACCTGTGACTGTTTGGGGTCAGGTCGCTGAAGCGCGCAAACCTGTGTGCATTTTAGACTATAATAGGCACATGGGTGGTGTTGACAGAGTAGATCAGAGGTTGGAACCTTACACTGCTCTTCGTAAGGCTTACATTTGGTACAAGAAGTTGGCTATCCATCTTTTCCACTTGGCAATGTTTAATGCTTTTGTTGTGTTCCAGGATTCTTGCCCTGAGTCAAAGATGACTTTTGCTAAGTTTCAGGAGTCTGTAATAGGCAGCCTTGTTGTAGTGGAACAGGCAAGTGTTCCTAGAGTTGGAGTGGTGGAGGATGTTGCTAGATTGAAAGAACGCCACTTTCCAGATCACATTCCTCCCACACCCGCAAAAGATTTTCCCAGTAGGAGATGTAGAGTCTGTTGGCGAAGAGGTTTGCGGAAGGAGAGTCGTATGTACTGCCCCGATTGTCCCTCTCATCCTGCACTGTGTCTCCCTGCTTGTTTCAGAGCGTACCACACGCGAAAACATTTTTGGGAACATTCATGAGTGGTAAAGTGAACTGCCTGGTCTGTATTCTTTGGAAAATATGATTCTGTTTCAAGGTTGGTGTTAGTGCAATGTATTTAGTTGCTGATTTTCTGTTAGAAGATTTGTATCTATTTGCAATTTGTTTGTGTTTTTATTTTTTTCTAAAGAAATCCTAAATGTGATGGCGGTGTGTGTAGGCTTGCGCTTGGCTGTTGGCGTGTGTGGTCTGGCACTTGGTTGGTGGTGTGCGTGGAATAGTGCTTGGCTGGCGGTGTGCGTGGACTGGCGGTGTGCATGGACTGGCGGTGTGCGTGGACTGGTGCGTGGCTGGTGGTGTGCGTGGAATGGTGCTTGGTTGGCGGTGTGCGTGGAATGGTGCTTGGCTGGCGGTGTGCGTGGAATGGTGCTTGGCTGGCGGTGTACGTGGACTGGTACTTGGCTGGCGGTGTGCGTGGACTGGTGGTGTGTGCGGACTGGTGTTTGGCTGGTGGTGTCCGTGGACTGGAGCTTGGCTGGTGGTGTGCGTGGACTGGAGCTTGGCTGGCGGTGTGCGTGGAATGGTGCTTGGCTGGCGGTGTGCGTGGACTGGTACTTGGCTGGCGGTGTGCGTGGACTGGTGGTGTGTGCGGACTGGTGCTTGGCTGGTGGTGTCCGTGGACTGGAGCTTGGCTGGTGGTGTAGGTGGATTGGCGATTGGCTGCCGGTGTGCCTGGACTGGCGATTGGCTGGCGGTGTGCCTGGACTGGCGCTTGGCTAGCGG
Organism: Triturus cristatus; assembly: GCF_964204655.1. Taxonomy (NCBI): domain Eukaryota; kingdom Metazoa; phylum Chordata; class Amphibia; order Caudata; family Salamandridae; genus Triturus; species Triturus cristatus. The sequence goes on from NC_140582.1 coordinate 947,770,434, forward strand.
TGTGCGTGGACTGGCGTTTGGCTAGCGGTGTGTGTGGACTGGTGCTCGGCTGGCTGTGTGTGAGTAGTGACTTTCTGCTGGTCACTACACACACTGCTAGCTGAGTGCCACTCCACGCAATCCATCAGCCTGTGTAGTTGCTGTGTCTGGATTGTGGGCATGTGAAAGTGATGGGCCCTTGAATGGCGCTGTGTGCTGGTGTGAGTTTTGTTATGTGATGGGCCCGCGGCTGGCGGTGTGAATGGTTTTGTATGTCTCACACGTATGAAAGGTGTATGAATGGCCTGTAAAGAGGTTGGTGCCTTGTCGTGGCTTTACAGCTCACGAGCTGTGACTCAATGGTTTAGTTTCTCGCCCTTTCAATTATTACCAGTGCATTTCATGTTTTGTGAAATCACTTGCTAATACAATTTTATCTACTGAACCATCACTCACCCTCGTGCCAAATCCAACCAGTATGTGTGTGTGCTTGCGGATTAGATGGCTGTGCAGTAATATTTGTCTTTCTGAAGCAGGGTGTACCTTGTCCCTTTTTGGTGATTTTTGTACTGTGTTGCTTTTGTACCTGGTGGTGCGAATGGTCTTGTTTGTATCACGTATGAAAGGTGTGTGAATGGCCTGTAAAGTGGTTGGTGCCTTGACGTGGCTTTACAGCTCACGAGCTGCGAGTCATTGGTTTGGTTTTTTGTGAATTTAATTATTGACAGTGCATTTCATTTTGTGAAATCTCTTGTTAATAAAATTTAATACACTGAACCATGACTCGCCCTCGTGCCAAATCCAACCAGTATGTGTGTGTGTTTGAGGAATAGATGGTTGTGCAGGAATCTTTGTCTTTAGTTTCTCTGCCAAGGTACACTTTCCATGCAAGAATAACCCACCAACTGTAGATATTGTCGAAAACCCTTGGGAGTTCATGGTGATGTCTCTCTAGTGAATTGAAAAATATTTTTTATCCCCATTGTCCTGTAAACCTCAAACTGTCTGCCACATTTTCTTTGCAGTATTATTCCAAAATTCTCACGCTGTAGTAACAATAGTTAATCTGGTTTTGCAAGGGGGGTTACTTTGGTTTTTTGCCCGGTGCTCGGCGGCCATCTAGGGAAACCTACCAAACCCACACATTTCTGAAAACTAGATTTGGTAGGTTTCCCTAGATGGCCGCCGAGCACCGGGCCAAAAACCAAAGTGACCCCCCTTGCAAAACCAGGTGGTTTAGCGATAGGCCATTTTGACGTCGCCACTCTACGTTTTGGGCCCTTGCCTGCCGCGGGTACTTGGGCCTCCCACACAAGTGAGGCACCATTTTTACCGGGAGACCTGGGGGAACGCTGGGTGGTGGTAAATTTGTGTGAGCCCGGTGATGCCACTACTTTCCCACCCCAAAATGTGTGAAAAAAGTGATTTTTTGAGCAAAAAATGAGGTTTGCAGGGGATTCTGGGTAAGGAAACGTTGGGGGATCCACGCAAGCCATACCTCCCTGGAAGCCGCCGGGTGTCTAGTTTTCAGAAATGCATGGGTTTGGTAGGTTTCCCTTGATGGCCGCCGAGCACCGGTCCAAAAACCAAAGTGACCCCCCTTGCAAAACCAGGTGGTTTAGCGATAGGCCATTTTGATGTCGCCTCACTACGTTTTGGGCCCTTGCCTGCCGCGGGTACTTGGGCCTCCCACACAAGTGAGGCACCATTTTTACCGGGAGACCTGGGGGAACGCTGGGTGGTGGTAAATTTGTGTGAGCCCGGTGATGCCACTACTTTCCCACCCCAAAATGTGTGAAAAAAGTGATTTTTTGAGCAAAAACTGAGGTTTGCAGGGGATTCTGGGTAAGGAAACATTGGGGGATCCACGCAAGCCATACCTCCCTGGAAGCCGCCGGGTGTCTAGTTTTCAGAAATGCGTGGTTTTGGTAGGTTTCCCTAGATGGCCGCCGAGCACCGGGCCAAAAACCAAAGTGACCCCCCTTGCAAAACCAGGTGGTTTAGCGATAGGCCATTTTGATGTCGCCTCACTACGTTTTGGGCCCTTGCCTGCCGCGGGTACTTGGGCCTCCCACACAAGTGAGGCACCATTTTTACCGGGAGACCTGGGGGAACGCTGGGTGGTGGTAAATTTGTGTGAGCCCGGTGATGCCACTACTTTCCCACCCCAAAATGTGTGAAAAAAGTGATTTTTTGAGCAAAAACTGAGGTTTGCAGGGGATTCTGGGTAAGGAAACGTTGGGGGATCCATGCAAGCCATACCTCCCTGGAAGCCGCCGGGTGTCTAGTTTTCAGAAATGCGTGGGTTTGGTAGGTTTCCCTAGATGGCCGCCGAGCACCGGGCCAAAAACCAAAGTGACCCCCCTTGCAAAACCAGGTGGTTTAGAGATAGGCCATTTTGATGTCGCCTCACTACGTTTTGGGCCCTTGCCTGCCGCGGGTACTTGGGCCTCCCACACAAGTGAGGCACCATTTTTACCGGGAGACCTGGGGGAACGCTGGGTGGTGGTAAATTTGTGTGAGCCTGGGGATGCCACTACTTTCCCACCCCAAAATGTGTGAAAAAAGTGATTTTTTGAGCAAAAAATGAGGTTTGCAGGGGATTCTGGGTAAGGAAACGTAGGGGGATCCACGCAAGCCATACCTCCCTGGAAGCCGCCGGGTGTCTAGTTTTCAGAAATGCGTGGGTTTGGTAGGTTTCCCTCGGTGCCGGCAGGGCTAGGGTTCAAAATCTACAACTAGTCACTTTGCCAAAAAAAAGGTTCATTTTTCACTGCAAAACGACGTTGCGTTTTGCGCCGTTTCCTGTCGCGGGCACTAGGCCGACCCGCACAAGTGAGGTACCATTTTTCTCGTAGGACTTTGGGGAACACGGGGTGGGTGGAAATTTGTGGATCCACGCAGATTCCAGAACTTTCCATCACAGAAATGTGGGGAAAATGTGTTTTTTTTGTCAATTTTTTACGTTTGCAAGGGATTCTGGGTAACAGACCATGGTGCGAGGCAGTCAAGTCACCCCATCCTGGATTCCCCTGGGTGTCTAGTTTTAAAAAATGTATAGGTTTGCTAAGTTTCCCTAGGTGCCGGCAGGGCTAGGGTTCAAAATCTACAGCTAGTCACTTTGCCAAAAAAAGGGCCATTTTTCACTGCAAAACCACTTTGCGTTTTGCGCCGTTTCCTGTCGCGGGCACTAGGCCGACCCGCACAAGTGAGGTACCATTTTTCTCGTAGGACTTTGGGGAACGCGGGGTGGGTGGAAATTTGTGGATCCACGCAGATTCCAGAACTTTCCATCACAGAAATGTGGGGAAAATGTGTTTTTTTTGTCAATTTTTTACGTTTGCAAGGGATTCTGGGTAACAGACCATGGTGGGAGGCAGTCAAGTCACCCCATCCTGGATTCCCCTGGGTGTCTAGTTTTCAAAAATGTATAGGTTTGCTAGGTTTCCCTAGGTGCCGGCAGGGCTAGGGTTCAAAATCTACAGCTAGTCACTTTGCCAAAAAAAGGGTCATTTTTCACTGCAAAACCACGTTGCGTTTTGCGCCGTTTCCTGTCGCGGGCACTAGGCGACCCGCACAAGTGAGGTACCATTTTTCTCGTAGGACTTTGGGGAACGCGGGGTGGGTGGAAATTTGTGGATCCACGCAGATTCCAGAACTTTCCATCACAGAAATGTGGGGAAAATGTGTTTTTTTTGTCAATTTTTTACGTTTGCAAGGGATTCTGGGTAACAGACCATGGTGGGAGGCAGTCAAGTCACCCCATCCTGGATTCCCCTGGGTATCTAGTTTTCAAAAATGTATAGGTTTGCTAGGTTTCCCTAGGTGCCGGCAGGGCTAGGGTTCAAAATCTACAGCTAGTCACTTTGCCAAAAAAAGGGTCATTTTTCACTGCAAAACCACGTTGCGTTTTGCGCCGTTTCCTGTCGCGGGCACTAGGCCGACCCGCACAAGTGAGGTACCATTTTTCTCGTAGGACTTTGGGGAACGCGGGGTGGGTGGAAATTTGTGGATCCACGCAGATTCCAGAACTTTCCATCACAGAAATGTGGGGAAAATGTGTTTTTTTTGTCAATTTTTTACGTTTGCAAGGGATTCTGGGTAACAGACCATGTTGGGAGGCAGTCAAGTCACCCCATCCTGGATTTCCCTGGGTGTCTAGTTTTCAAAAATGTATAGGTTTGCTAGGTTTCCCTAGGTGCCGGCAGGGCTAGGGTTCAAAATCTACAGCTAGTCACTTTGCCAAAAAAAGGGTCATTTTTCACTGCAAAACCACGTTGCGTTTTGCGCCGTTTCCTGTCGCGGGCACTAGGCCGACCCGCACAAGTGAGGTACCATTTTTCTCGTAGGACTTTGGGGAACGCGGGGTGGGTGGAAATTTGTGGATCCACGCAGATTCCAGAACTTTCCATCACAGAAATGTGGGGAAAATGTGTTTTTTTTGTCAATTTTTTACGTTTGCAAGGGATTCTGGGTAACAGACCATGGTGGGAGGCAGTCAAGTCACCCCATCCTGGATTCCCCTGGGTGTCTAGTTTTCAAAAATGTATAGGTTTGCTAGGTTTCCCTAGGTGCCGGCAGGGCTAGGGTTCAAAATCTACAGCTAGTCACTTTGCCAAAAAAAGGGTCATTTTTCACTGCAAAACCACGTTGCGTTTTGCGCCGTTTCCTGTCGCGGGCACTAGGCCGACCCGCACAAGTGAGGTACCATTTTTCTCGTAGGACTTTGGGGAACGCGGGGTGGGTGGAAATTTGTGGATCCACGCAGATTCCAGAACTTTCCATCACAGAAATGTGGGGAAAATGTGTTTTTTTTGTCAATTTTTTACGTTTGCAAGGGATTCTGGGTAACAGACCATGGTGGGAGGCAGTCAAGTCACCCCATCCTGGATTCCCCTGGGTATCTAGTTTTCAAAAATGTATAGGTTTGCTAGGTTTCCCTAGGTGCCGGCAGGGCTAGGGTTCAAAATCTACAGCTAGTCACTTTGCCAAAAAAAGGGTCATTTTTCACTGCAAAACCACGTTGCGTTTTGCGCCGTTTCCTGTCGCGGGCACTAGGCCGACCCGCACAAGTGAGGTACCATTTTTCTCGTAGGACTTTGGGGAACGCGGGGTGGGTGGAAATTTGTGGATCCACGCAGATTCCAGAACTTTCCATCACAGAAATGTGGGGAAAATGTGTTTTTTTTGTCAATTTTTTACGTTTGCAAGGGATTCTGGGTAACAGACCATGTTGGGAGGCAGTCAAGTCACCCCATCCTGGATTCCCCTGGGTGTCTAGTTTTCAAAAATGTATAGGTTTGCTAGGTTTCCCTAGGTGCCGGCAGGGCTAGGGTTCAAAATCTACAGCTAGTCACTTTGCCAAAAAAAGGGTCATTTTTCACTGCAAAACCACGTTGCGTTTTGCGCCGTTTCCTGTCGCGGGCACTAGGCCGACCCGCACAAGTGAGGTACCATTTTTCTCGTAGGACTTTGGGGAACGCGGGGTGGGTGGAAATTTGTGGATCCACGCAGATTCCAGAACTTTCCATCACAGAAATGTGGGGAAAATGTGTTTTTTTTGTCAATTTTTTACGTTTGCAAGGGATTCTGGGTAACAGACCATGTTGGGAGGCAGTCAAGTCACCCCATCCTGGATTCCCCTGGGTGTCTAGTTTTCAAAAATGTATAGGTTTGCTAGGTTTCCCTAGGTGCCGGCAGGGCTAGGGTTCAAAATCTCCAGCTAGTCACTTTGCCAAAAAAAGGGTCATTTTTCACTGCAAAACCACGTTGCGTTTTGCGCCGTTTCCTGTCGCTGGCACTAGGCCGACCCGCACAAGTGAGGTACCATTTTTCTCGTAGGACTTTGGGAAACGCGGGGTGGGTGGAAATTTGTGGATCCACGCAGATTCCAGAACTTTCCATCACAGAAATGTGGGGAAAATGTGTTTTGTTTGTCAATTTTTTATGTTTGCAAGGGATTCTGGGTAACAGACCATGGTGGGAGGCAGTCAAGTCACCCCATCCTTGATTCCCCTGGGTGTCTAGTTTTCAAAAATGTATAGGTTTGCTAGGTTTCCCTAGGTGCCGGCAGGGCTAGGGTTCAAAATCTACAGCTAGTCACTTTGCCAAAAAAAGGGTCATTTTTCACTGCAAAACCACGTTGCGTTTTGCGCCGTTTCCTGTCGCGGGCACTAGGCCGACCCGCACAAGTGAGGTACCATTTTTCTCGTAGGACTTTGGGGAATGCGGCGTGGGTGGAAATTTGTGGATCCACGCAGATTCCAGAACTTTCCATCACAGAAATGTGGGGAAAATGTGTTTTTTTTGTCAATTTTTTAGGTTTGCAAGGGATTCTGGGTAACAGACCATGGTGGGAGGCAGTCAAGTCACCCCATCCTGGATTCCCCTGGGTGTCTAGTTTTCAAAAATGTATAGGTTTGCTAGGTTTCCCTAGGTGCCGGCAGGGCTAGGCTTCAAAATCTACAGCTAGTCACTTTGCCAAAAAAAGGGTCATTTTTCACTGCAAAACCACGTTGCGTTTTGCGCCGTTTCCTGTCGCGGGCACTAGGCCGACCCGCACAAGTGAGGTACCATTTTTCTCGTAGGACTTTGGGGAACGCGGGGTGGGTGGAAATTTGTGGAAAATGTGTTTTTTGGTCAATTTTTTACGTTTGCAAGGGATTCTGGGTAACAGACCATGTTGGGAGGCAGTCAAGTCACCCCATCCTGGATTCCCCTGGGTGTCTAGTTTTCAAAAATGTATAGGGTGGCTAGGTTTCCCTAGGTGCCGGCAGGGCTAGGGTTCAAAATCTACAGCTAGTCACTTTGCCAAAAAAAGGGTCATTTTTCACTGCAAAACCACGTTGCGTTTTGCGCCGTTTCCTGTCGCTGGCACTAGGCCGACCCGCACAAGTGAGGTACCATTTTTCTCGTAGGACTTTGGGGAACGCGGGGTGGGTCGAAATTTGTGGATCCACGCAGATTCCAGAACTTTCCATCACAGAAATGTGGGGAAAAAGTGTTTTTTTTGTCAATTTTTTATGTTTGCAAGGGATTCTGGGTAACAGACCATGGTGGGAGGCAGTCAAGTCACCCCATCCTGGATTCCCCTGGGTGTCTAGTTTTCAAAAATGTATAGGTTTGCTAGGTTTCCCTAGGTGCCGGCAGGGCTAGGGTTCAAAATCTACAGCTAGCCACTTTGCCAAAAAAAGGGTCATTTTTCACTGCAAAACCACGTTGCGTTTTGCACCGTTTCCTGTCGCGGGCACTAGGCCGACCCGCACAAGTGAGGTACCATTTTTCTTGTAGGACTTTGGGGAACGCGGGGTGGGTGGAAATTTGTGGATCCACGCAGATTCCAGAACTTTCCATCACAGAAATGTGGGGAAAATGTGTTTTTTTTGTCAATTTTTTACGTTTGCAAGGGATTCTGGGTAACAGACCATGTTGGGAGGCAGTCAAGTCACCCCATCCTGGATTTCCCTGGGTGTCTAGTTTTCAAAAATGTATAGGTTTGCTAGGTTTCCCTAGGTGCCGGCAGGGCTAGGGTTCAAAATCTACAGCTAGTCACTTTGCCAAAAAAAAGGGTCATTTTTCACTGCAAAACCACGTTGCGTTTTGCGCCGTTTCCTGTCGCTGGCACTAGGCCGACCCGCACAAGTGAGGTACCATTTTTCTCGTAGGACTTTGGGGGACGTGGGGTGGGTGGAAATTTGTGGATCCACGCAGATTCCAGAACTTTCCATCACAGAAATGTGGGGAAAATGTGTTTTTTTTGTCAATTTTTTATGTTTGCAAGGGATTCTGGGTAACAGACCATGGTGGGAGGCAGTCAAGTCACCCCATCCTGGATTCCCCTGGGTGTCTAGTTTTCAAAAATGTATAGGTTTGCTAGGTTTCCCTAGGTGCCGGCAGGGCTAGGGTTCAAAATCTACAGCTAGTCACTTTGCCAAAAAAAGGGTCATTTTTCACTGCAAAACCACGTTGCGTTTTGCGCCGTTTCCTGTCGCGGGCACTAGGCCGACCCGCACAAGTGAGGTACCATTTTTCTCGTAGGACTTTGGGGAACGCGGGGTGGGTGGAAATTTGTGGATCCACGCAGATTCCAGAACTTTCCATCACAGAAATGTGGGGAAAATGTGTTTTTTTGGTCAATTTTTTACGTTTGCAAGGGATTCTGGGTAACAGACCATGTTGGGAGGCAGTCAAGTCACCCCATCCTGGATTCCCCTGGGTGTCTAGTTTTCAAAAATGTATAGGGTGGCTAGGTTTCCCTAGGTGCCGGCAGGGCTAGGGTTCAAAATCTACAGCTAGTCACTTTGCCAAAAAAAGGGTCATTTTTCACTGCAAAACCACGTTGCGTTTTGCGCCGTTTCCTGTCGCTGGCACTAGGCCGACCCGCACAAGTGAGGTACCATTTTTCTCGTAGGACTTTGGGGAACGCGGGGTGGGTGGAAATTTGTGGATCCACGCAGATTCCAGAACTTTCCATCACAGAAATGTGGGGAAAATGTGTTTTTTTTGTCAATTTTTTACGTTTGCAAGGGATTCTGGGTAACAGACCATGTTGGGAGGCAGTCAAGTCACCCCATCCTGGATTCCCCTGGGTGTCTAGTTTTCAAAAATGTATAGGTTTGCTAGGTTTCCCTAGGTGCCGGCAGGGCTAGGGTTCAAAATCTACAGCTAGTCACTTTGCCAAAAAAAGGGTCATTTTTCACTGCAAAACCACGTTGCGTTTTGCACCGTTTCCTGTGGCGGGCACTAGGCCGACCCGCACAAGTGAGGTACCATTTTTCTTGTAGGACTTTGGGGAACGCGGGGTGGGTGGAAATTTGTGGATCCACGCAGATTCCAGAACTTTCCATCACAGAAATGTGGGGAAAATGTGTTTTTTTTGTCAATTTTTTACATTTGCAAGGGATTCTGGGTAACAGACCATGGTGGGAGGCAGTCAAGTCACCCCATCCTGGATTCCCCTGGGTGTCTAGTTTTCAAAAATGTATAGGTTTGCTAGGTTACCCTAGGTGCCGGCAGGGCTAGGGTTCAAAATCTACAGCTAGTCACTTTGCCAAAAAAAGGGTCATTTTTCACTGCAAAACCACGTTGCGTTTTGCGCCGTTTCCTGTCGCGGGCACTAGGCCGACCCGCACAATTGAGGTACCATTTTTCTCGTAGGACTTTGGGGAACGCGGGGTGGGTGGAAATTTGTGGATCCACGCAGATTCCAGAACTTTCCATCACAGAAATGTGGGGAAAATGTGTTTTTTTTGTCAATTTTTTACGTTTGCAAGGGATTCTGGGTAACAGACCATGTTGGGAGGCAGTCAAGTCACCCCATCCTGGATTCCCCTGGGTGTCTAGTTTTCAAAAATGTATAGGTTTGCTAGGTTTCCCTAGGTGCCGGCAGGGCTAGGGTTCAAAATCTACAGCTAGTCACTTTGCCAAAAAAAGGGTCATTTTTCACTGCAAAACCACGTTGCGTTTTGCACCGTTTCCTGTCGCGGGCACTAGGCCGACCCGCACAAGTGAGGTACCATTTTTCTCGTAGGACTTTGGGGAACGCGGGGTGGGTGGAAATTTGTGGATCCACGCAGATTCCAGAACTTTCCATCACAGAAATGTGGGGAAAATGTGTTTTTTTTGTCAATTTTTTACGTTTGCAAGGGATTCTGGGTAACAGACCATGTTGGGAGGCAGTCAAGTCACCCCCTCCTGGATTCCCCTGGGTGTCTAGTTTTCAAAAATGTATAGGTTTGCTAGGTTTCCCTAGGTGCCGGCAGGGCTAGGGTTCAAAATCTACAGCTAGTCACTTTGCCAAAAAAAGGGCCATTTTTCACTGCAAAACCACGTTGCGTTTTGCGCCGTTTCCTGTCGCGGGCACTAGGCCGACCCGCACAAGTGAGGTACCATTTTTCTCGTAGGACTTTGGGGAATGCGGGGTGGGTGGAAATTTGTGGATCCACGCAGATTCCAGAACTTTCCATCACAGAAATGTGGGGAAAATGTGTTTTTTTTGTCAATTTTTTACGTTTGCAAGGGATTCTGGGTAACAGACCATGGTGGGAGGCAGTCAAGTCACCCCATCCTGGATTCCCCTGGGTGTCTAGTTTTCAAAAATGTATAGGTTTGCTAGGTTTCCCTAGGTGCCGGCAGGGCTAGGGTTCAAAATCTACAGCTAGTCACTTTGCCAAAAAAAAGGTACATTTTTCACTGCAAAACCACGTTGCGTTTTGCGCCGTTTCCTGTCGCGGGCACTAGGCCGACCCGCACAAGTGAGGTACCATTTTTCTCGTAGGACTTTGGGGAACGCGGGGTGGGTGGAAATTTGTGGATCCACGCAGATTCCAGAACTTTCCATCACAGAAATGTGGGGAAAATGTGTTTTTTTTGTCAATGTTTTACGTTTGCAAGGGATTCTGGGTAACAGACCATGTTGGGAGGCAGTCAAGTCACCCCATCCTGGATTCCCCTGGGTGTCTAGTTTTCAAAAATGTATAGGTTTGCTAGGTTTCCCTAGGTGCCGGCAGGGCTAGGGTTCAAAATCTACAGCTAGTCACTTTGCCAAAAAAAGGGTCATTTTTCACTGCAAAACCACGTTGCGTTTTGCGCCGTTTCCTGTCGCGGGCACTAGGCCGACCCGCACAAGTGAGGTACCATTTTTCTTGTAGGACTTTGGGGAACGCGGGGTGGGTGGAAATTTGTGGATCCACGCAGATTCCAGAACTTTCCATCACAGAAATGTGGGGAAAATGTGTTTTTTTTGTCAATTTTTTACGTTTGCAAGGGATTCTGGGTAACAGACTATGTTGGGAGGCAGTCAAGTCACCCCATCCTGGATTCCCCTGGGTGTCTAGTTTTCAAAAATGTATAGGGTGGCTAGGTTTCCCTAGGTGCCGGCAGGGCTAGGGTTCAAAATCTACAGCTAGTCACTTTGCCAAAAAAAGGGTCATTTTTCACTGCAAAACCACGTTGCGTTTTGCACCGTTTCCTGTCGCTGGCACTAGGCCGACCCGCACAAGTGAGGTACCATTTTTCTCGTAGGACTTTGGGGAACGCGGGGTGGGTGGAAATTTGTGGATCCACGCAGATTCCAGAACTTTCCATCACAGAAATGTGGGGAAAATGTGTTTTTTTTGTCAATTTTTTATGTTTGCAAGGGATTCTGGGTATTAGACCATGGTGGGAGGCAGTCAAGTCACCCCATCCTGGATTCCCCTGGGTGTCTAGTTTTCAAAAATGTATAGGTTTGCTAGGTTTCCCTAGGTGCCGGCAGGGCTAGGGTTCAAAATCTACAGCTAGTCACTTTGCCAAAAAAAGGGTCATTTTTCACTGCAAAACCACGTTGCGTTTTGCGCCGTTTCCTGTCGCGGGCACTAGGCCGACCCGCACAAGTGAGGTACCATTTTTCTCGTAGGACTTTGGGGAACGCGGGGTGGGTGGAAATTTGTGGATCCACGCAGATTCCAGAACTTTCCATCACAGAAATGTGGGGAAAATGTGTTTTTTTGTCAATTTTTTACGTTTGCAAGGGATTCTGGGTAACAGACTATGTTGGGAGGCAGTCAAGTCACCCCATCCTGGATTCCCCTGGGTGTCTAGTTTTCAAAAATGTATAGGGTGGCTAGGTTTCCCTAGGTGCCGGCAGGGCTAGGGTTCAAAATCTACAGCTAGTCACTTTGCCAAAAAAAGGGTCATTTTTCACTGCAAAACCACGTTGCGTTTTGCGCCGTTTCCTGTCGCTGGCACTAGGCCGACCCGCACAAGTGAGGTACCATTTTTCTCGTAGGACTTTGGGGAACGCGGGGTGGGTGGAAATTTGTGGATCCACGCAGATTCCAGAACTTTCCATCACAGAAATGTGGGGAAAATGTGTTTTTTTTGTCAATTTTTTATGTTTGCAAGGGATTCTGGGTATCAGACCATGGTGGGAGGCAGTCAAGTCACCCCATCCTGGATTCCCCTGGGTGTCTAGTTTTCAAAAATGTATAGGTTTGCTAGGTTTCCCTAGGTGCCGGCAGGGCTAGGGTTCAAAATCTACAGCTAGTCACTTTGCCAAAAAAAGGGTCATTTTTCACTGCAAAACCACGTTGCGTTTTGCGCCGTTTCCTGTCGCGGGCACTAGGCCGACCCGCACAAGTGAGGTACCATTTTTCTCGTAGGACTTTGGGGAACGCGGGGTGGGTGGAAATTTGTGGATCCACGCAGATTCCAGAACTTTCCATCACAGAAATGTGGGGAAAATGTGTTTTTTTTGTCAATTTTTTACATTTGCAAGGGATTCTGGGTAACAGACCATGTTGGGAGGCAGTCAAGTCACCCCATCCTGGATTCCCCTGGGTGTCTAGTTTTCAAAAATGTATAGGGTGGCTAGGTTTCCCTAGGTGCCGGCAGGGCTAGGGTTCAAAATCTACAGCTAGTCACTTTGCCAAAAAAAGGGTCATTTTTCACTGCAAAACCACGTTGCGTTTTGCACCGTTTCCTGTCGCGGGCACTAGGCCGACCCGCACAAGTGAGGTACCATTTTTCTCGTAGGACTTTGGGGAACGCGGGGTGGGTGGAAATTTGTGGATCCACGCAGATTCCAGAACTTTCCATCACAGAAATTTGGGGAAAATGTGTTTTTTTTGTCAATTTTTTACATTTGCAAGGGATTCTGGGTAACAGACCATGGTGGGGGGCAGTCAAGTCACCCCATCCTGGATTCCCCTGGGTGTCTAGTTTTCAAAAATGTATAGGTTTGCTAGGTTTCCCTAGGTGCCGGCAGGGCTAGGGTTCAAAATCTACAGCTAGTCACTTTGCCAAAAAAAGGGTCATTTTTCACTGCAAAACCACGTTGCGTTTTGTGCCGTTTCCTGTCGCGGGCACTAGGCCGACCCGCACAAGTGAGGTACCATTTTTCTCGTAGGACTTTGGGGAACGCGGGGTGGGTGGAAATTTGTGGATCCACGCAGATTCCAGAACTTTCCATCACAGAAATGTGGGGAAAATGTGTTTTTTTTGTCAATTTTTTACGTTTGCAAGGGATTCTGGGTAACAGACCATGTTGGGAGGCAGTCAAGTCACCCCATCCTGGATTCCCCTGGGTGTCTAGTTTTCAAAAATGTATAGGTTTGCTAGGTTTCCCTAGGTGCCGGCAGGGCTAGGGTTCAAAATCTCCAGCTAGTCACTTTGCCAAAAAAAGGGTCATTTTTCACTGCAAAACCACGTTGCGTTTTGCGCCGTTTCCTGTCGCTGGCACTAGGCCGACCCGCACAAGTGAGGTACCATTTTTCTCGTAGGACTTTGGGGAACGCGGGGTGGGTGGAAATTTGTGGATCCACGCAGATTCCAGAACTTTCCATCACAGAAATGTGGGGAAAATGTGTTTTTTTTTGTCAATTTTTTATGTTTGCAAGGGATTCTGGGTAACAGACGATGGTGGGAGGCAGTCAAGTCACCCCATCCTGGATTCCCCTGGGTGTCTAGTTTTCAAAAATGTATAGGTTTGCTAGGTTTCCCTAGGTGCCGGCAGGGCTAGGGTTCAAAATCTACAGCTAGTCACTTTGCCAAAAAAAGGGTCATTTTTCACTGCAAAACCACGTTGCGTTTTGCGCCGTTTCCTGTCGCGGGCACTAGGCCGACCCGCACAAGTGAGGTACCATTTTTCTCGTAGGACTTTGGGGAATGCGGGGTGGGTGGAAATTTGTGGATCCACGCAGATTCCAGAACTTTCCATCACAGAAATGTGGGGAAAATGTGTTTTTTTTGTCAATTTTTTACGTTTGCAAGGGATTCTGGGTAACAGACCATGGTGGGAGGCAGTCAAGTCACCCCTTCCTGGATTCCCCTGGGTGTCTAGTTTTCAAAAATGTATAGGTTTGCTAGGTTTCCCTAGGTGCCGGCAGGGCTAGGGTTCAAAATCTACAGCTAGTCACTTTGCCAAAAAAAGGGTCATTTTTCACTGCAAAACCACGTTGCGTTTTGCGCCGTTTCCTGTGGCGGGCACTAGGCCGACCCGCACAAGTGAGGTACCATTTTTCTCGTAGGACTTTGGGGAACGCGGGGTGGGTGGAAATTTGTGGATCCACGCAGATTCCAGAACTTTCCATCACAGAAATGTGGGGAAAATGTGTTTTTTTGGTCAATTTTTTACGTTTGCAAGGGATTCTGGGTAACAGACCATGTTGGGAGGCAGTCAAGTCACCCCATCCTGGATTCCCCTGGGTGTCTAGTTTTCAAAAATGTATAGGGTGGCTAGGTTTCCCTAGGTGCCGGCAGGGCTAGGGTTCAAAATCTACAGCTAGTCACTTTGCCAAAAAAAGGGTCATTTTTCACTGCAAAACCACGTTGCGTTTTGCGCCGTTTCCTGTCGCTGGCACTAGGCCGACCCGCACAAGTGAGGTACCATTTTTCTCGTAGGACTTTGGGGAACGCGGGGTGGGTCGAAATTTGTGGATCCACGCAGATTCCAGATCTTTCCATCACAGAAATGTGGGGAAAAAGTGTTTTTTTTGTCAATTTTTTATGTTTGCAAGGGATTCTGGGTAACAGACCATGGTGGGAGGCAGTCAAGTCACCCCATCCTGGATTCCCCTGGGTGTCTAGTTTTCAAAAATGTATAGGTTTGCTAGGTTTCCCTAGGTGCCGGCAGGGCTAGGGTTCAAAATCTACAGCTAGTCACTTTGCCAAAAAAAGGGTCATTTTTCACTGCAAAACCACGTTGCGTTTTGCACCGTTTCCTGTCACGGGCACTAGGCCGACCCGCACAAGTGAGGTACCATTTTTGTCGTAGGACTTTGGGAAACGCGGGGTGGGTGGAAATTTGTGGATCCACGCAGATTCCAGAACTTTCCATCACAGAAATGTGGGGAAAATGTGTTTTTTTTGTCAATTTTTTACGTTTGCAAGGGATTCTGGGTAACAGACCATGTTGGGAGGCAGTCAAGTCACCCCATCCTGGATTTCCCTGGGTGTCTAGTTTTCAAAAATGTATAGGTTTGCTAGGTTTCCCTAGGTGCCGGCAGGGCTAGGGTTCAAAATCTACAGCTAGTCACTTTGCCAAAAAAAGGGTCATTTTTCACTGCAAAACAACGTTGCGTTTTGCGCCGTTTCCTGTCGCTGGCACTAGGCCGACCCGCACAAGTGAGGTACCATTTTTCTCGTAGGACTTTGGGGAACGCGGGGTGGGTGGAAATTTGTGGATCCACACAGATTCCAGAACTTTCCATCACAGAAATGTGGGGAAAATGTGTTTTTTTTGTCAATTTTTTATGTTTGCAAGGGATTCTGGGTAACAGACCTTGGTGGGAGGCAGTCAAGTCACCCCATCCTGGATTCCCCTGGGTGTCTAGTTTTCAAAAATGTATAGGTTTGCTAGGTTTCCCTAGGTGCCGGCAGGGCTAGGGTTCAAAATCTACAGCTAGTCACTTTGCCAAAAAAAGGGTCATTTTTCACTGCAAAACCACGTTGCGTTTTGCGCCGTTTCCTGTCGCGGGCACTAGGCCGACCCGCACAAGTGAGGTACCATTTTTCTCGTAGGACTTTGGGGAACGCGGGGTGGGTGGAAATTTGTGGATCCACGCAGATTCCAGAATTTTCCATCACAGAAATGTGGGGAAAATGTGTTTTTTTTGTCAATTTTTTACGTTTGCAAGGGATTCTGGGTAACAGACCATGGTGGGAGGCAGTCAAGTCACCCCATCCTGGATTCCCCTGGGTGTCTAGTTTTCAAAAATGTATAGGGTGGCTAGGTTTCCCTAGGTGCCGGCAGGGCTAGGGTTCAAAATCTACAGCTAGTCACTTTGCCAAAAAAAGGGTCATTTTTCACTGCAAAACCACTTTGCGTTTTGCGCCGTTTCCTGTCGCTGGCACTAGGCCGACCCGCACAAGTGAGGTACCATTTTTCTTGTAGGACTTTGGGGAACGCGGGGTGGGTGGAAATTTGTGGATCCACGCAGATTCCCGAACTTTCCATCACAGAAATGTGGGGAAAATGTGTTTTTTTTGTCAATTTTTTACGTTTGCAAGGGATTCTGGGTAACAGACCATGTTGGGAGGCAGTCAAGTCACCCCATCCTGGATTCCCCTGGGTGTCTAGTTTTCAAAAATGTATAGGTTTGCTAGGTTTCCCTAGGTGCCGGCAGGGCTAGGGTTCAAAATCTACAGCTAGTCACTTTGCCAAAAAAAGGGTCATTTTTCACTGCAAAACCACGTTGCGTTTTGCACCGTTTCCTGTGGCGGGCACTAGGCCGACCCGCACAAGTGAGGTACCATTTTTCTCGTAGGACTTTGGGGAACGCGGGGTGGGTGGAAATTTGTGGATCCACGCAGATTCCAGAACTTTCCATCACAGAAATGTGGGGAAAATGTGTTTTTTTTGTCAATTTTTTACGTTTGCAAGGGATTCTGGGTAACAGACCATGTTGGGAGGCAGTCAAGTCACCCCATCCTGGATTCCCCTGGGTGTCTAGTTTTCAAAAATGTATAGGTTTGCTAGGTTTCCCTAGGTGCCGGCAGGGCTAGGGTTCAAAATCTACAGCTAGTCACTTTGCCAAAAAAAGGGTCATTTTTCACTGCAAAACCACGTTGCGTTTTGCGCCGTTTACTGTCGCGGGCACTAGGCCGACCCGCACAAGTGAGGTACCATTTTTCTCGTAGGACTTTGGGGAACGCGGGGTGGGTGGAAATTTGTGGATCCACGCAGATTCCAGAACTTTCCATCACAGAAATGTGGGGAAAATGTGTTTTTTTGTCAATTTTTTACGTTTGCAAGGGATTCTGGGTAACAGACCATGTTGGGAGGCAGTCAAGTCACCCCATCCTGGATTCCCCTGGGTGTCTAGTTTTCAAAAATGTATAGGTTTGCTAGGTTTCCCTAGGTGCCGGCAGGGCTAGGGTTCAAAATCTACAGCTAGTCACTTTGCCAAAAAAAGGGTCATTTTTCACTGCAAAACCACGTTGCGTTTTGCACCGTTTCCTGTCGCGGGCACTAGGCCGACCCGCACAAGTGAGGTACCATTTTTCTCGTAGGACTTTGGGGAACGCGGGGTGGGTGGAAATTTGTGGATCCACGCAGATTCCAGAACTTTCCATCACAGAAATGTGGGGAAAATGTGTTTTTTTTGTCAATTTGTTACGTTTGCAAGGGATTCTGGGTAACAGACCATGTTGGGAGGCAGTCAAGTCACCCCCTCCTGGATTCCCCTGGGTGTCTAGTTTTCAAAAATGTATAGGTTTGCTAGGTTTCCCTAGGTGCCGGCAGGGCTAGGGTTCAAAATCTACAGCTAGTCACTTTGCCAAAAAAAGGGTCATTTTTCACTGCAAAACCACTTTGCGTTTTGCACCGTTTCCTGTCGCGGGCACTAGGCCGACCCGCACAAGTGAGGTACCATTTTTCTTGTAGGACTAAGGGGAACGTGGGGTGGGTGGAAATTTGTGGATCCACGCAGATTCCAGAACTTTCCATCACAGAAATGTGGGGAAAATGTGTTTTTTTTGTCAATTTTTTACGTTTGCAAGGGATTCTGGGTAACAGACCATGGTGGGAGGCAGTCAAGTCACCCCATCCTGGATTCCCCTGGGTGTCTAGTTTTCAAAAATGTATAGGTTTGCTAGGTTTCCCTAGGTGCCGGCAGGGCTAGGGTTCAAAATCTACAGCTAGTCACTTTGCCAAAAAAAGGGTCATTTTTCACTGCAAAACCACGTTGCGTTTTGCGCCGTTTCCTGTCGCGGGCACTAGGCCGACCCGCACAAGTGAGGTACCATTTTTCTCGTAGGACTTTGGGGAACGCGGGGTGGGTGGAAATTTGTGGATCCACGCAGATTCCAGAACTTTCCATCACAGAAATGTGGGGAAAATGTGTTTTTTTTGTCAATTTTTTACGTTTGCAAGGGATTCTGGGTAACAGACCATGGTGGGAGGCAGTCAAGTCACCCCATCCTGGATTCCCCTGGGTGTCTAGTTTTCAAAAATGTATAGGTTTGCTAGGTTTCCCTTGGTGCCGGCAGGGCTAGGGTTCAAAATCTACAGCTAGTCACTTTGCCAAAAAAAGGGTCATTTTTCACTGCAAAACCACGTTGCGTTTTGCGCCGTTTCCTGTCGCGGGCACTAGGCCGACCCGCACAAGTGAGGTACCATTTTTCTCGTAGGACTTTGGGGAACGCGGGGTGGGTGGAAATTTGTGGATCCACGCAGATTCCAGAACTTTCCATCACAGAAATGTGGGGAAAATGTGTTTTTTTTGTCAATTTTTTACGTTTGCAAGGGATTCTGGGTAACAGACCATGTTGGGAGGCAGTCAAGTCACCCCATCCTGGATTCCCCTGGGTGTCTAGTTTTCAAAAATGTATAGGGTGGCTAGGTTTCCCTAGGTGCCGGCAGGGCTAGGGTTCAAAATCTACAGCTAGTCACTTTGCCAAAAAAAGGGTCATTTTTCACTGCAAAACCACTTTGCGTTTTGCGCCGTTTCCTGTCGCTGGCACTAGGCCGACCCGCACAAGTGAGGTACCATTTTTCTTGTAGGACTTTGGGGAACGCGGGGTGGGTGGAAATTTGTGGATCCACGCAGATTCCCGAACTTTCCATCACAGAAATGTGGGGAAAATGTGTTTTTTTTGTCAATTTTTTACGTTTGCAAGGGATTCTGGGTAACAGACCATGTTGGGAGGCAGTCAAGTCACCCCATCCTGGATTCCCCTGGGTGTCTAGTTTTCAAAAATGTATAGGGTTGCTAGGTTTCCCTAGGTGCCGGCAGGGCTAGGGTTCAAAATCTACAGCTAGTCACTTTGCCAAAAAAAGGGTCATTTTTCACTGCAAAACCACGTTGCGTTTTGCGCCGTTTACTGTCGCGGGCACTAGGCCGACCCGCACAAGTGAGGTACCATTTTTCTCGTAGGACTTTGGGGAACGCGGGGTGGGTGGAAATTTGTGGATCCACGCAGATTCCAGAACTTTCCATCACAGAAATGTGGGGAAAATGTGTTTTTTTTGTCAATTTTTTACGTTTGCAAGGGATTCTGGGTAACAGACCATGTTGGGAGGCAGTCAAGTCACCCCATCCTGGATTCCCCTGGGTGTCTAGTTTTCAAAAATGTATAGGTTTGCTAGGTTTCCCTAGGTGCCGGCAGGGCTAGGGTTCAAAATCTACAGCTAGTCACTTTGCCAAAAAAAGGGTCATTTTTCACTGCAAAACCACGTTGCGTTTTGCACCGTTTCCTGTCGCGGGCACTAGGCCGACCCGCACAAGTGAGGTACCATTTTTCTCGTAGGACTTTGGGGAACGCGGGGTGGGTGGAAATTTGTGGATCCACGCAGATTCCAGAACTTTCCATCACAGAAATGTGGGGAAAATGTGTTTTTTTTGTCAATTTGTTACGTTTGCAAGGGATTCTGGGTAACAGACCATGTTGGGAGGCAGTCAAGTCACCCCCTCCTGGATTCCCCTGGGTGTCTAGTTTTCAAAAATGTATAGGTTTGCTAGGTTTCCCTAGGTGCCGGCAGGGCTAGGGTTCAAAATCTACAGCTAGTCACTTTGCCAAAAAAAGGGTCATTTTTCACTGCAAAACCACTTTGCGTTTTGCACCGTTTCCTGTCGCGGGCACTAGGCCGACCCGCACAAGTGAGGTACCATTTTTCTTGTAGGACTAAGGGGAACGTGGGGTGGGTGGAAATTTGTGGATCCACGCAGATTCCAGAACTTTCCATCACAGAAATGTGGGGAAAATGTGTTTTTTTTGTCAATTTTTTACGTTTGCAAGGGATTCTGGGTAACAGACCATGGTGGGAGGCAGTCAAGTCACCCCATCCTGGATTCCCCTGGGTGTCTAGTTTTCAAAAATGTATAGGTTTGCTAGGTTTCCCTAGGTGCCGGCAGGGCTAGGGTTCAAAATCTACAGCTAGTCACTTTGCCAAAAAAAGGGTCATTTTTCACTGCAAAACCACGTTGCGTTTTGCGCCGTTTCCTGTCGCGGGCACTAGGCCGACCCGCACAAGTGAGGTACCATTTTTCTCGTAGGACTTTGGGGAACGTGGGGTGGGTGGAAATTTGTGGATCCACGCAGATTCCAGAACTTTCCATCACAGAAATGTGGGGAAAATGTGTTTTTTTTGTCAATTTTTTACGTTTGCAAGGGATTCTGGGTAACAGACCATGGTGGGAGGCAGTCAAGTCACCCCATCCTGGATTCCCCTGGGTGTCTAGTTTTCAAAAATGTATAGGTTTGCTAGGTTTCCCTAGGTGCCGGCAGGGCTAGGGTTCAAAATCTACAGCTAGTCACTTTGCCAAAAAAAGGGTCATTTTTCACTGCAAAACCACGTTGCGTTTTGCGCCGTTTCCTGTCGCGGGCACTAGGCCGACCCGCACAAGTGAGGTACCATTTTTCTCGTAGGACTTTGGGGAACGCGGGGTGGGTGGAAATTTGTGGATCCACGCAGATTCCAGAACTTTCCATCACAGAAATGTGGGGAAAATGTGTTTTTTTTGTCAATTTTTTACGTTTGCAAGGGATTCTGGGTAACAGACCATGTTGGGAGGCAGTCAAGTCACCCCATCCTGGATTCCCCTGGGTGTCTAGTTTTCAAAAATGTATAGGGTGGCTAGGTTTCCCTAGGTGCCGGCAGGGCTAGGGTTCAAAATCTACAGCTAGTCACTTTGCCAAAAAAAGGGTCATTTTTCACTGCAAAACCACTTTGCGTTTTGCGCCGTTTCCTGTTGCTGGCACTAGGCCGACCCGCACAAGTGAGGTACCATTTTTCTTGTAGGACTTTGGGGAACGCGGGGTGGGTGGAAATTTGTGGATCCACGCAGATTCCCGAACTTTCCATCACAGAAATGTGGGGAAAATGTGTTTTTTTTGTCAATTTTTTACGTTTGCAAGGGATTCTGGGTAACAGACCATGTTGGGAGGCAGTCAAGTCACCCCATCCTGGATTCCCCTGGGTGTCTAGTTTTCAAAAATGTATAGGTTTGCTAGGTTTCCCTAGGTGCCGGCAGGGCTAGGGTTCAAAATCTACAGCTAGTCACTTTGCCAAAAAAAGGGTCATTTTTCACTGCAAAACCACGTTGCGTTTTGCACCGTTTCCTGTGGCGGGCACTAGGCCGACCCGCACAAGTGAGGTACCATTTTTCTCGTAGGACTTTGGGGAACGCGGGGTGGGTGGAAATTTGTGGATCCACGCAGATTCCAGAACTTTCCATCACAGAAATGTGGGGAAAATGTGTTTTTTTTGTCAATTTTTTACGTTTGCAAGGGATTCTGGGTAACAGACCATGTTGGGAGGCAGTCAAGTCACCCCATCCTGGATTCCCCTGGGTGTCTAGTTTTCAAAAATGTATAGGTTTGCTAGGTTTCCCTAGGTGCCGGCAGGGCTAGGGTTCAAAATCTACAGCTAGTCACTTTGCCAAAAAAAGGGTCATTTTTCACTGCAAAACCACGTTGCGTTTTGCGCCGTTTCCTGTCGCGGGCACTAGGCCGACCCGCACAAGTGAGGTACCATTTTTCTCGTAGGACTTTGGGGAACGCGGGGTGGGTGGAAATTTGTGGATCCACGCAGATTCCAGAACTTTTCATCACAGAAATGTGGGGAAAATGTGTTTTTTTTGTCAATTTTTTACGTTTGCAAGGGATTCTGGGTAACAGACCATGTTGGGAGGCAGTCAAGTCACCCCATCCTGGATTCCCCTGGGTGTCTAGTTTTCAAAAATGTATAGGTTTGCTAGGTTTCCCTAGGTGCCGGCAGGGCTAGGGTTCAAAATCTACAGCTAGTCACTTTGCCAAAAAAAGGGTCATTTTTCACTGCAAAACCACGTTGCGTTTTGCACCGTTTCCTGTCGCGGGCACTAGGCCGACCCGCACAAGTGAGGTACCATTTTTCTCGTAGGACTTTGGGGAACGCGGGGTGGGTGGAAATTTGTGGATCCACGCAGATTCCAGAACTTTCCATCACAGAAATGTGGGGAAAATGTGTTTTTTTTGTCAATTTTTTACGTTTGCAAGGGATTCTGGGTAACAGACCATGTTGGGAGGCAGTCAAGTCACCCCCTCCTGGATTCCCCTGGGTGTCTAGTTTTCAAAAATGTATAGGTTTGCTAGGTTTCCCTAGGTGCCGGCAGGGCTAGGGTTCAAAATCTACAGCTAGTCACTTTGCCAAAAAAAGGGTCATTTTTCACTGCAAAACCACTTTGCGTTTTGCACCGTTTCCTGTCGCGGGCACTAGGCCGACCCGCACAAGTGAGGTACCATTTTTCTCGTAGGACTAAGGGGAACGCGGGGTGGGTGGAAATTTGTGGATCCACGCAGATTCCAGAACTTTCCATCACAGAAATGTGGGGAAAATGTGTTTTTTTTGTCAATTTTTTACGTTTGCAAGGGATTCTGGGTAACAGACCATGGTGGGAGGCAGTCAAGTCACCCCATCCTGGATTCCCCTGGGTGTCTAGTTTTCAAAAATGTATAGGTTTGCTAGGTTTCCCTAGGTGCCGGCAGGGCTAGGGTTCAAAATCTACAGCTAGTCACTTTGCCAAAAAAAAGGTACATTTTTCACTGCAAAACCACGTTGCGTTTTGCGCCGTTTCCTGTCGCGGGCACTAGGCCGACCCGCACAAGTGAGGTACCATTTTTCTCGTAGGACTTTGGGGAACGCGGGGTGGGTGGAAATTTGTGGATCCACGCAGATTCCAGAACTTTCCATCACAGAAATGTGGGGAAAATGTGTTTTTTTTGTCAATTTTTTACGTTTGCAAGGGATTCTGGGTAACAGACCATGTTGGGAGGCAGTCAAGTCACCCCATCCTGGATTCCCCTGGGTGTCTAGTTTTCAAAAATGTATAGGTTTGCTAGGTTTCCCTAGGTGCCGGCAGGGCTAGGGTTCAAAAACTACAACTAGACTCTTCGCAAATAAAGTGTAAATTTTCAGTGTGAAAATGTGGTGCGTTCACCTTAGGTTTTGAGCCACTTCCTGTCGTGGGCACTATGCCTACCCACACAAGTGAGGTACCATTTTTATCGGGAGACTTAGGGTAGTTCAGATTTGTAAAGCAACTGTTATTACCTATTGATTTTTGATGCATTTCTCCCTTCCAAATGAAAGACATTGTGTAAAAAAAAAGTCATTTTGAAAAATGACCAATAATTGTCATGCAAATATGAGTATTCCCAATTTCGAAAATGTGCAAATATGCACTGTTTCTAAACTCTGTAATTTGTTCCCATTTCAGAAATACATAGGTGGCTTTCATACCGATTTTTCCATGTATACATTTTCCCACAATAATTGCTATATACCCGGAACAAAAAAAAAAAACATTACAAAATGCTGCTCAGTTTTCTACTCTGGGTTCGTTGGGCTCTTGGTGAACCTACAAGTCCTATATGTCCCCACAACCAGGAAGGTCCACCGGATGTAACGGTACATTGCTTTCAAAGAGATGTCATAATTCGAAGAAGTTACAGGTGAAAACGTTGACTCAAAATGCTGCTTTTTTCAACAAATTTTTAATTTTTCCTATATTTACCTGTAAGTTTCTATAAAGAAACCTTGATGGATCTACACAAATGACCCCTTGCTGAATTCAGAATTTTGTCTACTTTTCAAAAATGTATAGCTTTCTAGGATCCATTATTGTTTTTGTACCCATTTCTACCGTTAACTGGAAGGAGGTTGAAAGCACAAAAAATAGCAAAAATAGGGTATGTCCCAGAAAAATGCCAAAACTGTGTAAAAAATGTTGGTTTTCTAACAAAATTCTGTCATTACCCAAAAGCTGGAGAAATGGTGATTTCAGCCCCACAAACCCTTTTTTGATACCATTTGCAGAGAAAAACCCAAAAGCTTTCATTTGCAGCCCGTTTTTCCAATTTTTCACAAAAAAACAAAATTTTGCTGTATTTTGACTAATTTCTGGGAACCCTGTAGGAGAATCCACAAACCCTGGGTACCTTTAGAATCCCCAAGATGTTGGAAGAAAAGGATGCAAATTTGGCATGGATACCTAATGTGGTCAAAAAGTTACAGGGGCCGAAGCGCGCACTACCCCAAATAGCCCAAAAAAGGCTTAGCACAGGAGGGGAAAAGGCCTAGCAGCGAAGGGGTTAACCACAGCTTGTGCTAGCATTTTAACAAAAGGTGAACAAAGGCACTTTTTAGAATCATGGGTTTTTCTTCTGTGGATTTCTCTTGATTGACCTTCCTTTGCGAATTTCCCCCGACCAGCTTGTTGTAGGAGCTTTGCCTTAGATTTACACAACCTTAGACTTTCTTTATATATTGCTATTTAAGAACACCCAATTTCTTGCATTTCCCTAATCAATGTAATGGTGTGACTAGTCCTAGGCTATCTCAAGTTTTGTAATCCCAGTGATGGTGGCATGGGGCAGTTCTTGCTTTGTATGTGAAAGGCTTTCAATTTTTATTTCTATAGAGATATTTTTGTGTAAATTGTTTTATGTTTATTTTACATGAAGAACAAAGAAAAACATGCTACAACACTATTCTATACATTTTAAATTAACTATTTAAAAATGTAAAATACATTAAATTAACCCTATTCTTTCAAAAAGTTATTAAGAAAAAAATCCCACCTAATCTAAATTAGACATATATTTTGTATTTATTTCTATTTATTAAACAGGATGTATAGAATCAATTAAAGGTAATTTAATTATATTATAGTAGATTTGTTGCATTAATTTGAAATTTAAAAAACGTTCATTAAAATGTTACAATAAAAAGGTTTTTGTGTGTGGATAATATTGTAAATATAACATTTGTTTATATTTTTAACTATTTTAGATAATGCATTTCAATTTGTTTATTAAAACATTTTAACATGAAAAATATGTTTTTTATGTATGGATACTTTTGTAAATATTACATTTATTCATATTTTTAACTATTTTAAATAAGTCATTTCATTTAGCATTATTTCCTATGGGAATTTTATTTTAAGTTACTCCCACTATTAATTTCAGTTGGAAGGTGTTGCAATATCAGTGGTTGACTATATGTGATGCTTAACTTACTATTCTTCGCTGTTACCTTTGCACTTGTAAATTTGGCGCCACCCCCTGTTTCATGGAGTGGAAACATTTACGATTACCCACCTGAGTAAATTTACGCTCATAAATGGTTTGTAGCCCAAAGTAGTAAAGTTACTCAAAAGTTTAAGAGTTCACTTACACGTGGAAATACACTCATGTGTTAGGTTATCTTTGCGATTAGGCCCCTAAAGGCTTTACATTTAGATTTTCAGAGTTAAAGTTTTGTCTATGACTCTCTGGGAATAGCTGGTATCTGACAAATATGGGCTACATGCAGTTCATTGTTATTCATTAGAGTTCCATGGAGATTTTAAGTTGCCTTACCTCAGGTATGAGGTCCAGATCACCTTTTAGGTACCTTGGACTCTCTATTGAGTGTCCAAGGTTGACTAAAATCAACCGGTTGTTGTGACCTTTTGTTAACCTGTTAATCAGAGACTGGAATCTCACAGTCCCGAGAGTAAGTAGGAGAAGTCTTCTTTCTTCACTCTGGTGTTCATGGGTTGAAGTGCATTGATTAGGTCTTCTGATCAGAAATCCCTGGCTAATCCCTGCCCATCACTGTTGGTATGCTGCTGTTTCAGTAAAACTACCTAGCCGAGACATGTTTTCTAGTGCAGAAAAAAATTGAGGGCAGTTTTGGTTAATGTAGTTCTACATGGAGCACTTAATAATAGATGAACTATGGCCCACTAATAAGTGGCCCACTCTGTCAGAAAGACTGTTGGTAATTATTCTGTAATAAATGAAAGCCTGCAGTATATAAATTAAAACATGTCACATATTCCTTTAGTCTAACTGATATCATTAGTCACTTGCAATAATAAAACAGCATTGTTTCTCAACTAATAACATATTACAGCCGAATTCTGTCATCACAATACTGAAAAGCAGCATCCTGCGCAGAAGTAGCCATCCAGTGAATTATGTTACAAAACCCCAAATGACATCAGCAATCAAAATACAACTTTAGAATGTTTATCGTTTTGATTGTTAGAAGATGCAGGTCTGAGTAAAGGGAAATGTTTTTTCCTTTACACTGGCTGCCCCCTTTTAACAGTCACACGAAGGGAAGGCTAACTTCTGAACTAGGGGCCTGATTCGGATTGCTGTCGGACTGCCACTGACAGGCTGCCGATAGCAGTCCGACTGCCTTCCAGCATAGCGGACCGACTGCCACATTTTGATGCAGTTGGTCCAACCGCTGCGGTCAGAGGGATCAGCCAACACATCCAACAGGTTGAAGGAGCCCGTCAGGCCATTGGCTGGATCATAATCCTTACAATAGGGACAGTGCTTGAGCAGGCACTGGCATAGGGATTATGATGTCCCTTTCTCACAGCCTTTTCATGGTGGTCCAACTGCCACGGAAAGGCTGTCCGAAAGGGACTTTAGGGGCCCCTAGCAGGGCCCCCGTCTCCCGTGGGCCGCCGCTATGAGGTTTAGGGGGCACCTGTGGTGTCCCCTCAAACATCTATGGCCCATGTGTCAGACCCAAATGTTTCATAGGATTCTGCAATTCTTGCAATAAAACCCAATTTCTAATTTATTTAAAATGGGTGGCTTGTAATGCACTTAGTCACTTATTATGTAGAAATTACATAGCCACTCAACTGTAATAGCTTATTACAGTAGGGTTCTGACTTCACAATGCCTGCTGACAGAACCAGCAGCCAAGGGGAACGTTTTGTCAGGTAATGAAGCACAAATAAAGCAGCTATTTAAAGAAGTAAAATCAAATGTTGCTTTTCATTCTTTTGCTCTGTTTTTCTAGCTGTACAGTGACAAGCAGTAAGGGGATATTTATGGCAGCATGCTTATTTTTTGCACTTCTTAGATAATTACAGAAAAGTTACAATCTTTCTGCATATTTCTACACATTTGGAGCTACAGTGACTTTTTTTTTAAAGAACTGACTTGTATTAAACCAACCCGAATATCTGAAATCTTTTTGGCGAGTTTAATAGGTCGGTGAGCACTATTTTCTTTAATGATGTTCCCCTATTCCACCCACGACATCGCTGAATGCCGCACACTTTTAGAAGCGTATTTACTTAAATAACAGCGCGGTCCGCTTTAACTATAGCGGACACGCTTATTTAATTATTTAATTTACTGTGCGGTCTACTTTCACTTTAGCGGGCGTACTTATTTAATCATTTAATTTATGGCACGATCTGCTTTCACTTTGCGGCTGTACTTATTTAATCATTTAATTTATGGCACGGTCTGCTTTTACTTTGCGGCTGTACTAATTTAATTATTTATTTTACGGGGCAGGCCGCTTTAAAATTAGCAGCCTCACTTATTTGTTTATTTCATTAACAGCACGGGCCGCTTTCACTGTAGCGGCTGCGCTAGAGAACCTTTCTAAATTATTATATATACTTATTAACTTTGTGTGAAAGCGCCCCGTACATTCTTTCACTTTAATGTTGGCTGCGCCCCTTTCTTTAGACTCTGCTCACTGTAAACTGAATACGGGAGCAGGGTCTAAAGAAAGAGGCGCCATTAAAGTGGTCTCGCATTTGTGAGAGTTTGAGCTGTTGGCATTAAAAATAAGAATACCTTTCATTTATGTGTTCCTCTCAAAAACATATAAATAAAAGTCATTGTCATTTACAATGCCAATAGCTTAAACTCTCGCAAAGGCGAGACCTATTGCATTGAAAATGCTTGTTTTTCCAGTTGTCAAGACACTGCCAGCATGTTATTCTGATGTGGCATATCATTATTATGTATTTTGAATAGACATATAGCAAGGCCCATCTTTTAAATATAATATAAAATATTAACGCAGAGAGCACGTCCCCAGATGATTGATTACGCTTTTATTATTTTAATCACATTAGAATTAGAATTCAATTGGAAAGTGATTGTCTGTTGAGCAAACTTATTAACAGAGTGTAATTCTTTTGACTGAACTTAAGTAAAAACTTCGTCAGGCTTAAATAGGTTTTGTCTGTCAATGTCAACATTTACCATGTTGATAAAGTGGAAAATTCCGAAGCAGCCGCGCATAATTTGGCAATTTCTTCTGGCTTTGTTTAAAATTACCCAGGAGAGTTATACAAAGAGAATGAAAATATTTATTCCAGCAATGCGGGTTCTAATTTGGTTCTTATAAAAAATGCTTTCAATTATCAGACAATTAAGTGTCTCTTTAATTCAGATTTTGTCCTCAAGAGAATTAATTTCTTCTTTATAACTGAACATTGCATGGGAAAACGAGTGTACAGGATCACCTGCAGGGTGCAGAATACATTTTCGAGATTACTTTAACATTTATATTTTTGGTGATGTAAACTCAGTGCTCACTTTAAACTGGGTGCGTTTTTAAAGGTAATTATGAAGGCATTAATTAAAAGGTATCTTTTTACAAAGCATGTATTTGGATGTGATTGCATGTTTAGGGCGCTCTCCCACAATAGCCATGAATTTCATCACACAACCAATTATTTTTCCTGAAGTCCCCTTAAAACAAAAATTGGTTGCAACCTTAAGTATTCTTATTACATACATTGTAAACAAAGGGTGTTAAACATTTTTTCGAACATCACGCAGCTTAGGACAAATGCAAAAAAAAATGCTCTTCTGTTTCTTTAGTCGTAGATCATGGAGACATCGTTTATTGCATAATCAAGGACCAGGCAGTATATCACCTTGTATACCAACGTGCAGCATTTGTGCTTTACCTGGTATACCAACGTGAACATGCTTAACACTAAGGGGGTGATTAGGATGGCGGGCCGATTTGGCGTTGCAGCGCGCACAATGTAATTCGTTTTATTTATTTATTCAACTCCGGTCGGCTGTATGCTGAAGTTTACTATCCCCTACCCTGCCCTTCCCCCGCCACGCCCCAACGCCCCTCAGCACTCCCTCGAGGAGTCGCTACTGCGGAACAGAGCTAGCCTTTAGTTGAAACCTAAAACAACTGAGGTTGAACCACTAGATGGCAGCAGAGTGTATGTGCTTTTGTGCATTAATGTTATCTGTGTGTTTTAACAATGTTTATAATGTGGATCTACACACAAATTCATATGCTTGCACTTATATGGTGCTATTATCTTTGAAATAATGTTGCCATGACATGTTAAAGAGCATTTTCTTGGCTTATGCTAACTATGCCTCAATGACCTATTGTTCAAAAGTGATGTCTCAATCTGCACGTTCACTGTTTATTATTTTCACAGCATACAGACAAGCAAAGTCATGTTTGTTTATTTCTGAATGTCGTTGTTCTCTAAGAAGATTTTCTAACAAGGTCTCAGTAATGTTGCAGTATTCAAGGTCTCTTCTGCCTGCGTGCTGTATTTCATTACTTCATAATAGTTCACTGTTTGTTTTGTAACTAATTTGCTCTACCATATGCATTTGATTTCAGATCATCTTGCTGATTCAATATTAATTTAGTTTGTTAGTGTGTATGTGGTAAGGCAATATGACGTTTATTAAATCTGTGCTCTGATTTGCCTGAATTGTAATTCTTTTGCCAACACCATGATAAATTAGCAATTTTCATCACGTTCAATGAGAAGATTTTATATATAAGCCATACAATTTGGGAATGAGGTAGATAACTTTTTGTTGCTACTGGGGATGCTGTTCGATTTCAAATTGATTTGCTACTCATGGGAATATTTTCTTGATTTTACTTACAATTCTGTATTGCCCTATTGATAAGTGATTCCATGACAATGCATTTATGCATGTGCACTCTAAAATTTATTAATTGCGCCTTTGAATTTTGCAATAAATCTTTTAAAATTCTCCAATTCCATCCTAGAACTCACTCAAATAATCTTTTTTTCCTTAAAAATGACTGTATTTTTGATATGTCGTGTTTGCCTTATCTCGGGACACATTGCTTCATGAAATTGAGGTTTAACTTTGTACCTGACCCATCAACCTGTGGGCGTATGGTTGAGGCATGCATCCTTTGGGGTGTAGGAATGTAGTGGCTCCCTGTGCCCATAAGAGCACCACGTCAACTTACATGCTGGGTTAATGATGTGGGCTGCAGAGTGGTCTCTGGTACTACTTCTCCAACAGCCCTCTATGATCCATGGGGATGTCTGACCGGAGCACTGACCTCTGCTGCAGAGATTCTAGCTGATGTGACTGCCAGTGTTTTTTGGAGCCAGTTCTCCTGCCTGCCTGAAGCAGAGATATAAGCCATAAACCACATTAATCCGGGGTGGGTAGGGTAGTGACCACTATCTCTCCTAAGACTGGAGAACAGCTCCAATTTTCCTCTTTTTCAACAAAGCTTTTAAAGACCAATATCATTCGCAAATCAATGTGGATAAAAATATGTATTGAGACCCGAAGAAAGTTGCACAGAAATACAGATGCAAGCATTGCCATTTGGTGTATTTGGTATTTTTGCCATTAGATGGTGGTCACCACATTTATTTTTACTGCCACCAAACACCTAATGCCAGGAGAAAGTGAAGTAAAGCAAGACCAGAAATGTTCTCTCAAAAAAAAGTTTACACATCACCTGCCACACTCAGTTTCTCACTGTCTCGGTTTCTCTTTCACTGCCTCTAACACACATTTCTTCAAAACTGAAGCAGTGCTGATCTATAACACTGTTATTGGTAGGTGGGAGGAAGAAACTGTAGCATAGTTGATGAAAAGAGTGGCTTTATGAACTCATTTACATATTCATATATGCTATTCAGTAGAGAAGGGAAGCGCACCAATCAGCAGCATTCTTTAGAAATTAGTCTGTTTGGGATAGAGGTTCTCTGTAGCCAATATAATTTTATAATTGTAATTTACAAATGGCAATAGATAATTAGTTCATGTTTGGTGTATTTGAAATCACAAGTGAAACAAAATGTAAGAGTTTTTCACCACCAGGACATGTACAGCTATAAACTAAATGTCCCACTTTTTAAGTACATCGCACCCTGCAATCTGGGCTGTCCAGGGCCTACCCTAGGGGTGGTTAACATGTATTAAAATGGAAGGTTTAGGCCTGGCAAAAGGTTTATTTTGCCAGGTTAACGTGGCAGTTTAAAGCTTCACACACAAGCTACGATGGCAGGACTGAGACATGTATAAAGAGCTACTTAAGTGGCTGACACAATTAGTGCTGCAGGCCCAATAGTAGCATTTAATTTACAGGCCCTGGGCACAAGTAGTGACACTTTACTAGAGATTTACAAGTAAATTAAATATGCCAATTGGGTATAAGCCAACTCTACCATGTTTTAAGGAGAGAGCACAAGCAGTTTAGCACTAGTAAGCACTGGTAGAGTGTTCAGAATCTTAAAGTCAACAAAAACAAAGTCAGCAAAACAGGTGGGTTGAAGGGAAAAGGTTAGGGGGAAATCCACACCAAGGATGCCAGGTCTTAACAAACATGTTAAGCACTGCCTGTTAGAAAATAAAGGAGAACATTCAAGAACTTTATTGCCATTTTCTAAAAAAAAACACCTGCATTCTTTAAAGAGCAACATTTCTATTTTTAGCTCCCCTACAATAAAAAAGTTATCAGTGAGGTTCCTACTTTGTTGTTTGTAAATACTAGAAAAACAAGGTGTCCACATATTTTAGGGATGCTGAAATGTAAAAACAATGATTAGCTTTAATTTTGATAAGCTGGGAAAACACTGAAACAACCCCAATACAATTCCAAAAACACTGAAAATAGGAAACCGTACACAAAATGGAGCATTGCAATTTTTGATGAAGTAATCTATCAACCCCCTCTGTGCGTGCGAAAAAAGCGATTTTTTCAGCAAAATTTGAGGTTTGCAGGGGATTCTGGGAAGGAAAACATTGGGAGACCCACGCAAGCCTTACCTTGCTGGACTCCCCCGGGTGTCTCGATTTCAGAAATGTGTGGGTTTGGTAGTTTCCCTATATGGCTGCCGAGCCCTGGGCCAAAAACCCAGGGGACCCCCCTTGCAAAACCAGGTTGTTTTGTGATAGGTAATTTTGATGTCGCCTCAATAGGTTTTGGGCCTTTGCCTGTCGCGGGTACTTGACTCACCCACACGAGTGAGGTAAAAATTTTATCGGGAGACCTGGGGGAACGCTGGATGGTAGGAAATTTGTGGATCCACGCAGATTTCAGAACTTTCCTACCCAGAAATTTGAGAACAAAGTGATTTTTTCAGCTAAATTTGAGGTTTGTAGGGGATACTGGGTAGGAAAACGTTGAGTGACCAACGCAAGCCATACCTCACTGGACTCCCCCAGTTGTCTAATTTTCAGAAATGTGTGGGTGTGGTAGGTTTCCTGTAGTAAATTACTTGTCTACTATTCTCCACTGTATTGCTCTGTCAGAATGTTCCATGACATCATAGAATGCCTGAGTGCCTCTCTGTGTTAGAGTGTCAGCTAGTTAACTCAGGCTGAGCTGTTAGGAGCCTGCTCCTGGTGGGGCTGTCTTTGTACCATCTATCTTCTCATTCTATCCTGATCTATACTGGAAACAAGCTACAAATAAAGAAGTATCCTCCATGTACAGATGGACTCTGTATCTTCCTTTAGAACAATTTTGGCGACGATCTTAAGAACTGACGCGTGGAGTAAGGAGTAAGGACAACTAAGTAACCAAAGAACCAAAAGACAAGGAACCAAGGACATTAAGGACTTTCAAAACGTCAATTGAAACTCAAAGGTAACGCCCTGGCTAGCCCCACCAGTGTCCTGTACCATCTGGACAGCCTGCAGCCTGGGCGTTTGTCAATGGTGAGCCTGCTGTCACCCTGCTGCCATCTGGAAGACGTCTGACGCAGTCTCTCCAGCAACGGTCTTCCCTGAGGCCTGCGGTGTTTACCTATTTTATCTGGCCCTCATTCTGAGTGGGAAGCGTTTTGGTTTAAAAGCAAGTTTTGTCTACTTCCTCAATAAATTACTGATTTACCTGGATACGCCTAGAACCGGTATCTTACAGAGTCTACCGTTGTACTTTTAACAGCGTCTTCTACAAAGTCTTGGCAGTGACTGACAGTATTTGCATAGGCAAGCTACATCCAAGGAGGATAGCGGTGTGGATTCAGTGACAGCTGCGGCAAATTTGAGGAACTGATCTAGCATTTTGTTCCATGAGTAGCGGCATCTTGAGTGAGCGCTTGCGCATGTTCGTAGAGGCAGAGACTGTGTGTTTTCCTTTCGAGTGTGCCTTGCTTTTACCGTTTGTGCCCCAGAGTGGACCTCCCTTCGTGTCAAGCGGCAGCACAGCTTTTGGGTTCGGATTTTGCACACGGGCGGCATCTCTGGTGAGCCTACGCGCATGTTTGAAGGTGCTGGACAGTGACTGTGTTTTTGCCGGTGAGTGGGGGCCCTTTTTGATGCTATTTTGTGCACTCTAAGTGTTGCATGTGCCACATGGCAGTTGAACTGCTGCCTTTCAAACAAGCCACGAGTCCCCACCGCGCACACACACTCGACGTGCACAGTCTTACCGCTCTCGTGATGCCTGCCTCCTCGGTGTCGTTCCGGCATTTTCAGATTCTCCCAGCTGCTTACCTACGCTCTACTGCGCAAACGTGCCATGAGCCACCCGGCGCCGCGTCAAAAGCGTGCCGCCATCTTGTGGCTGGTCGTAGCTCATACTACAAACTGGTGCAATGTCCTATTTGTGCCAGCCACGTTTCCTGAGTTTCTACTTTTGGACCGAGTGCGGTTTGTAAGTGGTTTCATCAAGGGACTTGGTGACTGTCTCCTGTTCTCTTCGCTGCATTTTTCTCTTCCATCAAGTTTGCCAAGTGTGTTCCGTTTAAGGACATAGTTCTTCACCGCGATGATGAGGTGGCTTCATTCTCCACTGTTCTGCTCTGTCAGAATGTTCCATGACATCATAGAATGCCTGAGTGCCTCTCTGTGTTAGAGTGTCAGTTAGTCAACTCAGGCTGAGCTGTTAGGAGCCTGCTCCTGGTGGGGCTGTCTTTGTACCAACTATCTTCTCATACTATCCTGATCTATACTGGAACCAAGCTACAAATAAAGAAGTATCCTACATGTACAGATGGACTCTGTATCTTCCTTTATAACATTTCCCAAGATGTCCGCTGAGGCCGGGGTCGAAAAACCCAGGTGACCCCCCTTGCAAAACCAGGTTGTTTTCTGAGGTCATTTTGATGTCTCCTCAATACGTTTTGGCCCCTTGCCTGTCGCAGGTACTTGATCTACTCACATGACTGAAGTACCATTTTTATTGGTAGAGCTGGGGAAATGCTGGGTGGTAGAAAATTTGTGAATCCACGTAGATTCCCTAGAAAACTCAGATGCCCCCTATGTATCCGAAAATGACCTGGTTTTGCAAGGGAGGTAACATGAGTTTTTGGTCCTGGGCTTGGCGGCCATCTAGGGAAACCTACCAAACCCACACATTTCTGAAAACTAGAGACCTGGGGGAGTCCAGGAAGGTATGGCTTGCGTGGATCCCCCAACGTTTCCCTACCCACAATCCCCTGCAAACCTCAAAAGTTGATGAAAAAGTCTAATTTTTCTCAAATTTCTGTTTGTGAAAGTTGTAGGATCACCGGGCTGACACAAATTTCCTACCACCCAGCATTCCCCCAAGTCACCAGATAAAAATGGTACTTCATCTTTTGTGAGTGGGTCAATTACCCATGACAGGCAAAGGCCCAAAACATATTGTGGAGACATCAAAATTACCTATCACAAAACAACCTGGTTTTGCAAGGGGGGGGTCACATGAGTTTTTGGTCCCGTCCTTAGCGGCCATCTAGGGAAACCTACCAAACCCACACATTTCTGAAAACTAGAGACCGGGGGGAGTTCAGGGAGGTATGGCTTGCATGGATCCCCCAACGTTTCCCTACCCAGAGTCCCCTGCAAACCCCAAATGTTAAGGAAAAAATCTAATTTTTCTCAAATTTCTGTTTGGGAAAGTTGTAGGATCACTGGGCTGACACACATTTCCTCCCACCCAGCATTCCCCCATGTCTCCAGATAAAAATGGTACCTCACTCTTGTGGGTGGGTCAAGTACCCACGACAGGCAAGGGCCCAAATCAAATTGGTGAGACATCAAAATGACCTATCACAAAACAACCTGGTTATGCAAGGTGAGTCACCTGAGTTTTTAAGTCAGGGCTTGGCAGCCATCTTGGTAAATCTACCAAACCCACACATTTCTGAAAACTAGACACCCAGGGGAGTCCAGCGAGGTATGGCTTGCGTGGGTCCCCCAATGCTACCCAGAATTCCCTGCAAACTTCAAATTTAGCTGAAAGAATCACTTTTTTCTCAAATTTCTATGTGGAAAAATTCTGGAATCTATGTGGAGCCACAAATTTGCTACCACCCTGTGTTCCCCCAGGTCTCCCGATAAAAATGGTACCTCACTCGCGTGGCTGGGTCAAGTACCGGTGACAGGCAAGGGCCCAAAACGTATTGAGGATACATCAAAATTACCTATCACAAAACAACCTGGTTTTCCAAGGGGGGTCCCCTGGGTATTTGGCCCCGGGCTCAGCGGCCATCTTAGGAAACTACCAAACCCACATTTCTGAAAACTAGACACCCGGGCGAGTCCAGCGAGGTATGGCTTGCATATATCCCCCAATATTTTCCTACCCTGAATCCCCTGCAAACCTCAAATTTAGCTGAAAAAACCCCACATTTTCCGCATAATTTTGGAATACACAAACCCTGGGTACCTTTAGAATCCCTGTGATGTTGGGAGAAAAGGACGCAAATTTGGTGTGGATACCCCATGTGGTCAAAAAGCTACAGGGGCCTAGGTGCAAACTACCCCAATTAGCCAAAATAGGCTTAGCACGGGGGGGGCAGGAAAGGCCTAGCAGCGAAGGGGTTAACTGCACAACAGTAAATATGGTCATTAGTGTTTGTACATAGAGCTCTATTTTTATGTCATTCTATTGTCCTGTGTGTATGACAGCATTTTAGGCAAATCAGGGTTTTTTGAGAATTTTATTATGTGCACACGCATAAGTTTTTTCAATATGAAAGTAAAATAACTAAAAGAAAATGCCAGATTTTCTTATATGTAAAAGACCGCTTTTGTTCATGCGTGCCTTTACTTTGTGCAAAAAATAATTAATGCAAAACCTCTATAGTGTTAGTGCAACCATAACTGCGGGGCTACCATTTGTAGCCTGGGAGTTACAGTTTTAAGCTGCAAATTTAACCTGTCAAAATAGCCTCTATCGACTTATGAAATCATTCATTTTGCATATTTACGAGTCACCCCATGTACGACTTATTGCCCATAGGCATGGTGCATGTTATTTAAAAGGAGGACATGTAGGAATGTAATGTTTAATGCAGTGAAAACGCCCCAAAATGTATTGTCACTGTAGCAAGGCTAGCTATTCCGTAGGAAAACATGATTACATTTAATAATGCTAATTTCAGTTAGGAAACAAATAGAAAAATAATAAAACACATTTTTTTAATAGTTATTAAAAATCCAATTCAATGGTGAAGTCAGGTTTTTTATAATTACTAAGAAAAGGCAACTTTTAGAAACCTAAATTTTTCCTGACTAAAGACTGTGCAGGCCCATTTGCATTTGGTCTTACACTTCATTTGAATAGGTATGAAATGCCTCCCAGGAGTAAACAATAGGCTAACCATAATGGTCAGAGATGAACCCCCGGAACTGGACTGAATATGCAAGATGCGGCTGTGAGCATCCTTTTTGACCTTACAGTGTAAAGCACAACTCCTGCTTAACAGGTCTTCTAGGTTTTCTATACCACTTGGACACACTTCAAGGAGGCCTCCCTTGTCACAGACACATTTTAACTGACACCTGAGCAGGTCTATTCCTTTGTTCCTCTCAGCCGGACAGCCTCCAATTACAGTGGGCCTCATTTTGACATTACGGTTTCAAATCCTGCTGGGATTTTACATATAACACATGGGGTGCACTTGAAAGGGCAAAAACAGGATGCCAAAACAATTCTTGTGTATTCACTGACTGGTTGCCTTCAAAAACCTGCTTTGTTCTACCAGACATCTGTCTCTGGGTTTCTTGTTTGCACAGTGACTGCCCAAAAATGGATTTTAGTTTATATGTCGGAATACACTAGATTAACACTGGGCACTCGACCCAGCCCTTCCGCCATCTTTAAAATGCCAAAAGTGGATAGGGTTGACCCAAGGAACTTTTACCCCATTGATTAGGTCATTTACACCCACTAGCTTGTGCCAGGCATAAACATGGCATCTCTAGACAGCCACTTCAGGTAATCCCTAGACCTGTGAAAGATCAAAAGTGGACGGAACCTGCTATCTGCGACCTGAGAAGTGCCCTGGAAAGACTGGACCTGCTCTCTCTTGCCCCTACTACAAAACAAAGAAGTGGACTCCTAGGGTCATAAAGCTGACCTCCTATTAAAGCTACAGGGCACAACAAGCTACAATAGGCCTTTACGTGGAACTGCCCAGATAACAAGTAGCAACTGGACCTGGACTAGACCCTGTTGTTTGACCTGCGCCTTGACAACTTTGGAGTCTCTAGGTACCTCTCTGAGGTCCTGTCATGGATTGAGATTAACAAACTAGAGGCAGAAGGTAAAATCTTTGACCAGGACAAACCTGGCCTGCGCTTCATCAAGGTCAGCGTCAGATTACACCTAAGTCCTGGTCTACAGCAACCATTGATTATCATTGCACTTTATGCTTCTTGTCACTATTCCTACCTAAAACTTTAAAAATTCATATCTCCGGTTCCCTTATTTGATTTTTATCATTTTGGTCCCATTTTGTTTATTACATTTTACTGGTTTGGGGATCTATGTTGTTTTACATTTTGAATTTATTCCTGTTTTGGTACTACATAGAAACTTTACACATTGCCCTAAGTTAAGCTTGCCAGATAAGTGCCATAGCCACCAGAGGGCTGAGCTCTGGTTAACTTTGTGACTTGGAGGGTTCACCCTGGCATGGTTTGTGATTATTCATTGATGTGGGTACACCCCCGTCCAATTAATGACCACATTTCTTACAACAATGTTCTTCTGCTTATCACCACATTGGTGCTATTTAATATACACTGCATGTTAATGCACTTAAATTGCAAAAGCAAATGTCCCACTTGTGTCAATGTTATTTTCAATGCAGATTTCCTCCCCAAAACATTTTTTAGACACTGTATTGCCAGGTTGATTTAAATTTTGGTTTTCTTTGTATTACTACATTTGGGGAAATTGAATTTCTTTGCAAAATAAAGATGCTCGTTCTAAAGGATTCCTGAACAGTGCAGCAAAAAACTGGCATTGTATGCATTTCGTGTTTAATTTTGTTAGATGCGCTTTACAAACCTCTATTATGGCTCAGATTATGAGACCTTTGCAAATAGCATTTTGATCGACTGTATGTATTTTTTTTACAAAGTAAAGGTGTGTGTGCACTTAGGCTTTGTTTACAATGCAGCTAGAAAGTTTCACTTTTCTTGCCGTGATATTATTTATTGTTAAACTTCAACTTCACAATGGAAGGGAAATGTAAAACATGTCTGCTTGCTTGCAACAGAAAGAAAGCTTGTGTACCCACAACCCTCAAGGCCCTTGCAGACTAGTGCACTCACACTATGGACAGTACACACAGCTCCTAAAGAGGTGCAGTCATACACTATCAGATGCGCTCTCACAAACAACAAAGACTTGCGCCCTCACACATATCATGGACTAGCAGTCATACATTACTAGCAGCACTCTCACCTGTCATAAACTAGACGTCTTCCACTACTACCTGCATTCACACTCCTCACATTCACACACTACCTGATGCACTATCAGACCTATAAACATTAGCAGTCTTGCACTATTGACAGCACTCACACACTCCTCAGAGTATCAGTGCCACACTCCTGACAGAACTCTTGTATCACTCATAGGGTAGCAGTCTCTCTCCACCCCTCTTAGAGCAGCAGTTTCACAATACGGACAACAGCTTTGCCATCCATGGTGTACCCGTCACACACTAACTGACACAAGCGTACACCCCTCACAGGCTAGCAGTCTTGCACTAATGAGGGCAATCACACATGCAACAGAGCAACAGTTATCAACTGCCAGAGGTAGACTCACACCCATAACAGACAAGCAGTCTCTTATTACTGACAGTACTCTCACATGCTAGCAGTAACTCAGTACTGACAGCACTCTCACACCCCTCACAAAGTAGCAGCCTCACATTGAAGAAATCAAAACCTTCTCAGGGGTTTCACTGATACACCTGGTCCTTTTAAACCAACAAAGAAGAGATTGGCAAAGAAGCTGTAATATAAAAACAATGCATTTATTAAACCTCACATGAGGGAGATTGCGTCACACAGTACCCTCAAGTCACTGTAGGAGGCATTCTATGGATTACAGAGAACAGAGGCCTTATATACCCACACAGGGGCTTAAAAGAAGGCGGTACAAGTACACATGAGAAGAGTTACACACATAGATGGTCATACAGAAAATGCACAGTCAACAAGTAGGAGGAGTAATGAGTTGCTGACATCA
Organism: Triturus cristatus; assembly: GCF_964204655.1. Classification (NCBI taxonomy): domain Eukaryota; kingdom Metazoa; phylum Chordata; class Amphibia; order Caudata; family Salamandridae; genus Triturus; species Triturus cristatus. Next base: position 947,809,885 of record NC_140582.1, read on the forward strand.
GTTAGAACAGCCTGACAGTTCTATACTAGGAGCAGGTGCATTCTACTAGTTAGGCCATTCTGAGCAGATGCGAGGTTCTGGAAGAGGGAGAAAGCAAATGGCTAGCACATAGCTAACTGAAGTGGCTGGCAAGTAAAAAATGGCTTTCAGCTCATGCTAACAGATCCCTGCAATCTTTAGCAGATGGTCCTTTTAGTATGAGCTAAAGACATCCCTATGATCTAGTAGGAACATAGAAAATATTTTGCACATTAATTTTCATAAATTCATCAATATCCTAATCCATTGCTAGGTGGGCATTTCTCATTCTAAATATTGTTAAGTGAGCATATGTAATGTATAAGCAGGAGTACAAAGGCAACAGAGCATTGGGTCATACAGATAGCAGGGGAGAGTAATGACTATTATCACAAACAGAACTACCAATATTTTTCAACCCTAAGCAGAAAGCAAATCCTAGAACCATCTAGTCCAATTCTATGTAAAAAAACATTTTCAATAGACTTTTCCAGTTTTCTTTTTATGAGGGCTAAAGTATCAATCATTATAGACAAGGAAAGGGTAAAGTAACATTTGTCAACTGCTCAGAGGAACTTTTCTCTCGCAGAATAAACATTATTCCTAATGCAAATATTAAAGCAGTCAGACATATTATTACAAAAATGATCCTGGTTCCAGGGGACCAGGAGGATCACACAAGGCCATGAGAATTAGGACGAGGAGTCGCAAAGGGCTGCTCCTCCTCAAAAATGGGACGACTAAAGGGGTACAAAAACAGAAGTCCTTAGGAAATTGAAGCCGTTGTACAACCAGCCAGAGAGGAGTCTTCTCCCTGTGTCCATTTTGAGCCTCACAGACAGGCTTTTGTTGTTCCCACGGTGGAGCTGCACAACTCGCAACTCAGGAATCACGGCCCAGTTTCAAGGGAAATTTTTCTTCTTTCAGAATAGGGCAATCACCTTCCGGGGCAAATGCCCTCAGTGATCCTGTCCAGTGCCTCAGGCAGTGAACCCGTTTTCTTCACTTCAATCTAACAGGCAGCAAAGACACAGCACCTGTACCCTGAACTCAAGTCCTTCCCTAAATCCTGTTTTGCTCTGCTAGCGCACTGCTCTTTCGTTGGGGCCACAGATTGTATCCAGTGTGCGCAGGTATCTCTTAATCAACAAACAAAGGTGCAGAATTTACAGCCAGCATTCAGGAGCATGATGCTGAAGTACCTGAAGCAACCCTTATTTCAAAGGAGGTCACCTCAAGTAAAAACCTCCTTGCCGTTCTGGTCGGCCTGTGACTCTCAGCTGGGCATTAAAAACTTGACCCATGATTTCTCCTTTCTGATTTGTGACCCCCGTCTTTCGCCCAAGACAGTGGCAGGGGTACACACTTCACATCCCAGTGCTTCCGGCCTTCTGCCTTCACTGAGGTCCTAGTTGCCAGCAATGCCTGTGCTGGTTACATTCACCTTGGCTTCAAGCTGGACTGGTGCTGACTCCTCAGGCTGGATCTGATATCCGGGCCCCTCTGGCAATGGTTGTAAGGCAGCAAATATCTATTGGTGGACAGAACAAAAGGTCTTTAGACAAGGCATACAAATAATCTATCAACAGAGAGGATATTCTCAGAATACTTTCTAGTCCTGGTGCGCCCAATATATTAGCAAGGCACCCAAGAACCACTTCTTCTATCTGAGAGTAAAAAACCCTGGACCTATTACACTGTTTGAAGCAGCTAAGGAAGTCTGTGTTCATTTACTAACTTCTGAGGAAAAGAGAAAAACAATACAGACATACTCCAAATCCTTACATCTGTGTATTACTATATTATTCATCTGAAGACCCTCAAGAAAAAAGGAAATGTTCTACACTTTTACTCATAGACTTTGCATTACTTTTACAGGACTGCAGACACTTCTAAAATGATTTCTTTTAATTAAAGCACCTACATTGTACGCTTAGGACCATGCTCTCATGTTATAGGTGCAGCAAGAAAATCTAAAACTGCTAATTTAACAGGGATTCCTATTACATTAAGAACTAAAAACTTCAACATAGTGGGTACATAAATTTCTCCAGCAGAACATGTTGTGAAAAACAAACTCCTTAAAACAATATTTTCCTCAAAAATGTTTGCTAAGGCTCACATGAGCCTCTTTCCTGCATTCTACTTTTCACGATCCAAACTATGCAACATCAGCTCTAGTAAGGACAGTTTATTTACACAGACTAGCTAATAAAAGACTAGCAATGCCCTTACAAAACTGTCTGTAGCATGAGAATAACATAAACAATAATGGTGTTCTCACCTGAGAAGTTTAGAACAAAAACTACCCACATCTAGTTCCCCTTAAAGATCAAATAAGGGAACAGCAATCTAGACTACTCATCCTTTCATAATATCATCAGACAGGATGGGCAGTAACATAGCATATTTATTTATTCATTTTATTAATGCTAACAATTCTAAAACAGTATTACTGAATAACCAATTAAATGTCTCATGGCTATTTCCTAGACAAATTAGACAGGCTAAACAAAAAGTGAGAAAAAGAGAGAGAAAACATACATTTGCCTCCCTTACTTTGTAGAGGAGCTAGCCTCCTTCCCCCATTTCGACAATAGGAAAACCTGAAACAGGTTTTACTTCTGTCGACACTATCAACCCCTATTTGTAGCAAGTGGGCTTAAACAAAGTTATAGGAGGTAAATAGCACATTGAGCTAGCCAAACAACATGAATACCCAACCACCAATTCATTTAGCAAATGTACACGTGTAACATGAGGGCACATGATTTCAAGCTAAATCCCATTCAATCAATCAATCAATCAATCAATCACGGTATTTGTAAAGCGCGCTACTTACCCGTGAGGGTCTCAAGGCACTGAGAGGGGGAGAGGGGTTGCGATACTGCTCGAAGAGCCAGATCTTGAGGAGTCTTCTGAAGGCGAGTAAGTCTTTGGTCTGCTGTAGCTGGGTGGGTAGGGTGTTCCAGGTCTTGGCGGCGAGGTAGGAGAAGGATCTGCTGCCAGAGGTTGTTAGTTGGATGCGGAGGATGGTGGCGAGTGCAAGGCTGGCGGAGCGGAGCTGGCGGGTGGGGGTGTGGAAGCTGAGTCTGCTGTTCAGGTAGGCTGGTCCGGTGTCGTGGAGTGCTTTGTGTGCGTGGGTGAGGAGTTTGAAGGTGATCCTCTTGTCGACAGGGAGCCAGTGTAGGTTGGTCAGGTGGGGGGTGATGTGGCTGCGGCCGGGGACGTTGACGATCAGTCGGGCGGAGGCGTTTTGGATGAGCTGTTGTCGTCGTAGGTGTTTGGCTGGGATTCCGGTGTAGAGTGCGTTGCCGTAGTCCAGCCTGCTGCTGACGAGGGCCTGTGTCACCGTTCTTCTTGTTTCGGTCGGGATCCACTTGTAGATCCTGCGAAGGGTGTTGAAGCAGGAGGAAGAGACGGCGTTGACCTGTTTGGACATGGAGAAGGAGGAGTCAAGGATGAATCCTAGATTGCGTGCGTGGTCGGTGGGTGTCGGTGCTGTCCCAAAGGGTGGTCGGTCACCAGGAGTCGTCCCAGGCCGAGGGGTTGGGTCCGAGGATGATGACCTCCGTCTTGTCCGAGTTCAGTTTCAGCCGGCTGCTCCTCATCCAGTCGGCAATGGCCTTCATTCCGTCGTGGATGTTGGTTTTGGTGGTGCTAGGTCCTTGGTGAGGTAGAGGATTAGTTGAGTGTCGTCGGCATAGGAGTTGATGTTGAAGTTGTGGTGGCGGGCCACTTGTGCGAGGGGGGCCATGTAGATGTTGAACAGCATGGGGCTGAGGGAGGAGCCCTGGGGGATGCCGCAGATGATGTCGGTGGCTGTGGATCGGAAGGGTGGGAGGCGGACGCTCTGGGATCTGCTGCAGAGGAAGGATGTGGTCCAGTCGAGGGCCTTCTCTTGGATGCCGGCTTCTTGGAGGCGTGTTTTTAGAGTGCGATGGCAGACCGTGTCAAAGGCGGCAGAGAGGTCCAGGAGGATGAGGGCTGATGTTTTGCCGTTGTCTAATTGGCGCCTGATGTCGTCTGTAGCGGCGATGAGGGCAGTCTCGGTGCTGTGGTTTCGTCTGAATCCGGATTGGGACGGGTCCAGGATGTTGTTGTCTTCGAAGTGGTGGGTCAGTTGCATGTTGATGATTTTCTCAATGACCTTCGCCGGGAACGGGAGTAGGGAGATGGTCCGGAAGTTCTTGAGGTCCTTGGGGTCCGCCTTGGGTTTCTTGAGGAGGGCGTTGATTTCGGCATGCTTCCAGCTTTCCGAGAATGTCGCTGTTTCGAAGGAGATGTTGATGACCTTCCGTAGTTGGGGGGCGATGGCTGCGTCTGCCTTGTTGAATATGTGGTGTGGGCACGGGCCTGTCAGCGATCCTGAATGGATGGAGTTCATGACCTTGCGTGTCTCGTCGTCGCTAACGTTGGACCAGGAGGTGAGGCGGTTGGCGTTGTTGGTGTTCGGAGGAGGGGTGGAGTCTGGCATGGTCGGGTCGGTCGTGGTGTTGAAGCTGTCGTGGATGTCGGCGATCTTGCGGTGGAAGAAGATGGCCAGTAAGTTGCACACTTCGTGTGAGGGTGGGATGTCATTGGTGTTGGCGCTGGGGTTGGAAAGTTCTTTAACGATGCGGAAGAGCTCTTTGCTGTCGTGTGCGTTGTTATCCTGGCGGTCTTTGAAGGAGGACCTCTTGGCTGATCTGATGAGGTGGTGGTGTCTGCGGGTGGCGTCCTTGTGGGCTGCGTGGTTGTCCGGTGTACGTTCATGGAGCCATTTCTTCTCCAATTTCCGGCATGTGCGCTTGGAGGCCAGGAGCTCGTCAGTGAACCAGGTGGCTCTCTTGCTGGCGTTGCTGTTGGGGGGTTTCTTCAGTGGGGCGAGGGTGTTGGCACAGTAGTCGATCCACTGTCTGAGGTTGCGGGCTGCGGCGTCTGGGTTGGTGGGGTCGGTGGGAGGGTTCTGGGAGAGGGTGGTGAGCAGCTGGTCTTCGGTGACTTTGCTCCAGCCGCGGCGAGGCATCTGTTGGGTGCGGTGGGACGTGGTTGGTTTTTTGAAGGTGAAGTGAATGCAGCGGTGGTCGGTCGAGTGGGGTTCGTTGGTGTGGTTGAAGGTGACGTGGGTGCTTGTGGAGAAGACGGCGTCCAGCATGTGGTCGGCAGCGTGGGTGGGTGCAGTGACGAGTTGTCTGAGGTAGAGGTTGGCGAGGTGGAGTTGGCGTCATTGTTGTTCTCGAGGTGGAAGTTCAGGTCCCCGAGGAGGATGTTGTCTGTGGAGGCGAGTGCGTGGGTGCTGGCGAGGTCGGCGATGGAGTCGTTGAACTGGGCCTGGGGTCCGGGGGGTCTGTAGACGAGCATTCCTCTGAGGGTGGTGTTGGGGTCGGTGTGGATCCAGAAGTGCAGGTGTTCGGTGGCGTGGAGGGTGTCGTCTGCCTGGGTGGTGACCTTGAGGGTTGATTTGTGGACGATGGCAATTCCTCCTCCGATGCCGTTATTATTATTATTATTAAGGGGCATTTATAGAGCGCCTGGTTACGCAGAATGCGTGTCCCCGCGCTGAACTGAAGCACTCTGAGAGAGAAGTAGGGGAGGAGCCCACTATTTTGAAAAAAGGTAAGTTTTTAATTTCCTCCGGAAACTAGATTCGGAGGGGTCCAGTCGGAGGTTGAGAGGTAAATTATTCCAGCTTTTTGCCGCCAGGTATCGGAAGGATCTACCTCCCATACGGGCCTTTTTCACCCTAGGGACCTTAAGCAAGCCTCCTTGCGAGGAGCGCAATGCACGAGTTGGTGCATACCTTGTAATGAGGTTCTGGAGTGGTGCTGGCGCCTTCTTAGCGAGGATACGGTGGCAGGTGCAGAGGGACTTAAATTCAACTCTGCTCCTCACCGGCAGCCAATGGAGTGACTGGAGGGCGGCCTTGGAGTTCGATCTTTTAGGGAGGTTTAAGATAAGGCGGGCTGCAGCATTCTGTAGCACCTGAAGTCGATTTATCGCTTTACAGGTAGCTCCCAAATAAAGTAGGTTGCCAAAGTCTAGGCGTGAGGTGACAAGGGCGTGCACCAGTGTTCTGCGGGCGGCCGTAGGAAGGAGAATTAGGACCTTCCGCAGAGTTTTTAGAATGCTGAAGCAAATGCCCGTCACCCTGTTGATCTGTGGTCCGAAAGACAAGTCAGTATCTAGCCAGACCCCGAGATTTCTGACTTCTTTCCGAGGTGTGGGGGCCTCACCTAGACAAGGTGGCCACCATGCCGACGTCCAGACAGATGGGCTGCCTCCCACCACGAGCACCTCGGTCTTGTTGCCATTTAATTTCAGGCAATTGGTGGACATCCAGGTTGCAAGATCTTGCATGCAAGCCCTGAAACTGTCCATAGCAAGGCCGGGTGTACGCGAGAGGGATACAACTAACTGTGTGTCGTCGGCATAGGTAACAATTTGTAGTCCGTGTCCCACTACAACTGGAGCCACTGGGGAGACATAGAGATTAAAAAGAGTTGGGCTCAGGGACGAACCCTGAGGAACGCCCTGACCCAATTCTATGTCTCGGGAATAGTGGTCCCCTTGACGGACCTGGAAACTTCTCCCCGTCAGGAAGGATTGGATCCGTTGGCGCGGTCCTTGCGGGAGATCTTGTTGCCGTCTGGGATGGCAATGGCGATGTCTGGAGCAGAGGAGTCGTTCCACCACGTCTCAGTCAGGAAGGCTACGTCCAGGGCAGTGGCGTCGAGCAGGTCCCAGAGCTCGATGGCGTGTCTGCATGCGGAGCGGGTGTTGAGTAGTATGCAGCGGAGGTGGTTGGGTCTGGTCATTGATGGTTTGGTGGTTCTGTCGCAGGTGAAGCTGCAGCTGCGGCAGGAGAAGGGTTCGTGGGTGCGTTTTGGGGCAGCCTGGTTGCAGCATTGGTCTCGGCCGGTGTTGAGAGCGTGGAGGGAGTCGGCGACGTAGCTGAGGCTGGGTATGGTGTGGTGGAGTGCGTGGGGTCCAGGGGTTCTGGCACGGGCGTGGTCCTGGCGCGTATGGGCGCAGACAGGCTTGCCTCTGGCGCGCCTGCTGCGCGCGTCCACTGCGGGGCCGCGCAGCGTCCTGCATTAAGAAGGGGTGGAGGGAGGGAGGAGCAGCTGGGAGGTGGGTGGCGGGGAGCGAATGGGAGAGGAGGGGGCAGGGCCGCAGGGGACGCAGCGGCGGGAAACCGGCAACAGGCAACAATTACGATGAAATTACGAAAAATAGTCAGTAAAGCAGCGCAAAGAGAGAGCAGGCAATTAATGTAATACAAATAAGAAAACAGTCACTAAGGCAGCGCACACAGAGAACAGGCAACAATTATGACGAAAATACGAAAAACAGTCAGTAGAGCAGTGCACAGAGAAAACAGGCAGCAGATGCAATACAGATACAGGAGAGAGGCAGCAGATCAGAGCGAATACTTACCGCACACCACTGGGCCACCAGGGATGAGGCGCAGGCAGGAGCCTGCGGGTGGAGGAGGGCCTCGAACTCCCAGCAGCAGCGAGGGGCAGCAGCCAGAGGACACGGCACCAGCAGGGAGCGCTGGGGCGGTGGGGGGAGCGTCCTGGCCTGAGAAAAGGTAAAGGTTCGCACCCTCGCCGTGCAGCGTCCTGCATTAAGAAGGGGTGGAGGGAGGGAGGAGCAGCTGGGAGGCGGGTGGCGGGAAGCGAATGGGAGATGAGGGGGGAGGGGCCGCAGGGGACGCAGTGGCGGGAAACCAGCAACAGGCAACAATTACGATGAAATTACGAAAAATAGTCAGTAAAGCAGCGCAATGAGAGAGCAGGCAATAAATGTAATAGCGATAAGAAAACAGTCACTAAGGCAGTGCACAGAGAGAACAGGCAACAATTATGACGAAAATACAAAAAACAGTCAGTAGAGCAGCGCACAGAGAAAACAGGCAGCAGATGCAATAGAGATACGATAGACAGACACTAAGGCAGCGCACAGAGAAAATAGGCAACAGATGTAATACAGATACGGGAGAGAGGCAGCAGATCAGAGCGAATACTTACCGCCCACCACTGGGCCACCAGGGATGAGGCGCAGGCGGGAGCCTGCGGGAGGAGGAGGGCCTCGAACTCCCAGCAGCAGCGAGGGGCAGCAGCAAGAGGACACTGCACCAGAAGGGAGCGCTGGGGCGGTGGGGGGAGCGTCCTGGCCTGAGAACAGGTCAAGGTTCGCCTCCGTAAATCAGCCCTAAAAGCATTAGTGCTATATACATGGCAGAGCACTTCTCTTAATCAGAGTTCACATATACCATTATATTTCCCTTTGTTCATATGAGTGCACAAAAACTTGCTTTTGCCAAAAAATGTAAGCAAAACTTCTCTTTCTCTCCCTGCGCTGCGCAGGCCCTCCTCCAAAAGGTTTCAGATGTCGAAATGTCAAAGCAAACCTTGCTCTGAGCCCTGCTAGGCTTCTAAATGTAGAACTCGACCTTTAACCCTTTACCAGCTGTCCTATTTTGTGTGCAAGGCGTTCCATGCATTTTTTCAATTCAAAGTGACTATGAAGAATCACAGCTGAAAGGCAGTCCTGTTATTCCTGTTTTCCAGTAATTCAGAGGTAAGAGAATAACTTCTGCTGGGTTTTTATATTTATTTATATTTGTAGGCAGTGTGCGGAGTGCTTTTCTAGAGGTCAGCTATTTGTGTTATACTTAAATGTGTACATTTACTGAAGCCTAAGAGCAGCTTGAAAGCTGCTCTGAGTTGCAGAACTGCTTTTAACAGGTGCTTTTTGCCCAATTTCGACTTTGGTGTTTGGGGGACTTAAAAATGAATATCCTACAGTTTTTTGGCATATTAGTCATCCCAAAAATGTCCTCTACATATCCCTGAGATGGGGGATCAGAAATGTATAAGGTACACCCTTATAAAAATGAGTTTTGTACGCCTGGGTGAAGTGACATTTTCCATAGTACTGTAAAACGCTGCTTAAATTCAACTTTAATGCTAGGAGTTCACAGTATTATTATTAGGCATTAAAAAGATTAAAAAATGAATTTAATGCACTTATCTTTAATAACATTTTTTTATATAATCAAAATTCCCCTTTTTATTATTTTTTAATAACTCCAACCCTTTTTATGGTTGCACATATGAAAAACAAGCGTCATTCCTTTCCTATTATATTTAAACACATTCATTTATAACGCTAAGCACAGAAGCCTTACTTGAAACATGAAAAAAATCTGCGTCTCGTTTTTAAAGGACAATTTATTATTTAACCTCAAAACCACGGATGTGCTTATGTAAAAAGGCATTAAGAAAGGAAATCCCTTCTTATCTTTTCTCTATTATCCAAAATAATGAAACTGTATTTCTAACTTTTAAAACAGCAGTCTCTAATGCAGGCTTTTATACCAGGTTTACACTGACTTAAAATCTTGGTGACTCAGCATTTTCCCCTCTGTAGCCTGCAGTCAGAAATAGCCTTGTGCTATTGACGCAGCGTCAAATTCTCACGCCTTTCAAGCCAGCACAAATCTATTGTTCTGTAATGTGTGTTTAGTTCAACAACAACCAACTCACTCAGATAATGTGAATGCCTTTTAATACCTAATACATTAGGATAAATGCTGTGACATTTTGTATCTTAGTCCAAATTATTGTAAAGCCCACAATTTAGTTTTTCTTCCTTTCTATGAGGCCTATTTTATTCCTACTGATTGTGAATTCTAATTTTATCTTTAGCACTGTGGCAATTTGCACACATGTATGGTGTCTTACTCTGTCAATTTTAATGATAGTGTGCAGCTATTTATCATATATTACATAATTCATTGCTGAATTATTTTAAAATATATTTTATTTTAATGATATTTTGCATAACAGAATGATGAGAAAAAAATTCCAGACATTTTCAGAAGGGGGTCATACACTCAGAACACACAATAGAGTGCGCTTAAGGCTAGCCATCCTTACACAAAGAGCGCAATCGCTACTTACTCACACAAGTGCCACCAATGACAAACCACATAGACATTTAAACAAACATTTAACCCACAAATCAACATTTAGGACCACATTGGTGTTATTTAATATACACTGCATGTTAATGCACTTAAATTGCAAAAGCAAATGTCCCCCTTGTGTCAATGTTATTGTCACTGCAGATTTCCTCCCCAAAACATTTTTTAGACACTGGATTGCCAGGTTGATTTACATTTTGGTTTTCTTTGTATTACTACATTTTGGGAAATTGCATTTCTTTGCAAATTAAAGATGCTCCTTCTAAAGGATTCCTGAACAGTGCAGCAAAAAACTGGCATTGTATGCATTTCGTGTTTAATTTTGTTAGATGCGCTTCACAAACCTCTATTATGGCTCAGATTATGAGACCTTTGCAAATGGCATTTTGATCTACTGTATGTATTATTTTTACAAAGTAAGGTGTGTGTGCACTTAGGCTTTGTTTACAATGCAGCTAGAAAGTTTCATATTTCTTGCCGTGATATTATTTATTGTTAACCTTCAACTTCACAATGGAAGGGAAATGTAAAAAATGCCTGCTTGCTTGCAACAGAAAATAAGCGTGTGTGCCCACAGCCCTCAAGGCCCTTGCAGACTAGTGGACTCACACTATGGACAGTACACACAGCCCCTAAAGAGGTGCAGTCATACACTATGAGATGCGCTCTCACAAACATCAAAGACTTGCGCCCTCACACACATCATGGACTAGCAGTCATACATTACTAGCAGCACTCTCACCTGTCATAAACTAGAAGTCTTTCATTACCACCTGCATTCACACTCCTCAAATTCACACACCACCTGATGCACTATCAGACCTATAAACATTAGCAGTCTTGCACTATTGACAGCACTCACACACTCCTCAGAGTATCAGTGCCACACTCCTGACAGAACTCTTGTATCACTCATAGGGTAGCAGTCTCTCTCCACCCCTCTTAGAGCAGCAGTTTCACAATACTGACAACAGCTTTGCCATCCATGGTGTAGCCGTCACACACTAACTGACACAAGCATACACCCCTCACAGACTAGCAGTCTTGCATTACTGAGGGCAATAACACATGCAACAGAGAAGCAGTTATCAACTGCCAGAGGTAGAGTTATTACTGATAGTACTCTCACATGCTAGCAGTAACTCAGTACTGACAGCACTCTCACACCCCTCACAATGTAGCAGCCTCACATTGAAGAAATCAAAACCTTCTCAGGGGTTTCACTGATACACCTGGTCCTTTTAAACCAGCAAAGAAGAGATTGGCACAGAAGCTGTAATATAAAAACAATGCATTTATTAAACCTCACATGAGGGAGATTGCGTCACACAGTACCCTCAAGTTACTGTAGGAGGCATTCTAAGGATTACAGAGAACAGAGGCCTTATATACCTACACAGGGGCTCACAAGAAGGGTACAAGTACACATGAGAAGAGTTACACACATAGATGGTCATACAGAAAATGCACAGTCAACAAGTAGGAGGAGTAATGAGTTGCTGACATCAGTTAGAACAGCCTGACAGTTCTATACTAGGAGCAGGTGCATTCTACTAGTTAGGCCATTCTGAGCAGGTGCGAGGTTCTGGAAGAGGGAGAAAGCAAATGGCTAGCACATAGCTAACTGAAGTGGCTGGCAAGTAAAAAATGGCTTTCAGCTCATGCTAACAGATCCCTGCAATCTTTAGCAGATGGTCCTTTTAGTATGAGCTAAAGACATCCCTATGATCTAGTAGGAACATAGAAAATATTTTGCACATTAATTTTCATAAATTCATCAATATCCTAATCCATTGCTAGGTGGGCATTTCTCATTCTAAATATTGTTAAGTGGGCATATATAAGGTATGAGCAGGAGTACAAAGGCAACAGAGCATTGGGTCGTACAGATAGCAGGGGCGAGTAATTACTGTTATCACAAACAGAACTACCAATATTTTTCAACCCTAAGCAGAAAGCAAATCCTAGAACCATCTAGTCCAATTCTATGTAAAAAACATTTTCAATAGACTTTTCCAGTGTTCTTTTTATGAGGGCTAAAGTATCAATCATTATAGACAAGGAAAGGGTAAAGTAACATTTGTCAACTGCTCAGAGGAACTTTTCTCTCGCAGAATATTATTCCTAATGCAAATATTAAAGCAGTCAGACATATTATTACAAAAACGATCCTGGTTCCAGGGGACCAGGAAGACCACACAAGGCCATGAGAATTAGGACGAGGAGCCGCAAAGGGCTGCTCCTCCTAAAAAATGGGACGATTAAAGGGGTACATTTTTAACAAAAAAGAAGTCCTTAGGAAATTGAAACCGTTGCACAACCAGCCAGAGGGGAGTTTTTTCCCTGTGTCCATTTTGAGCCTCACAGGCAGGCTTTTGTTGTTCCAACGGTGGAGCTGCACAACTCGCAACTCAGGAATCACGGCCCAGTTTCAAGGGAAATGTTTCTTCTTTCAGAATAGGGCAATCACCTTCCGGGGCAAATGCCCTCAGCGATCCTGTCCAGTGTCTCAGGCAGTGAACCAGTTTTCTTCACTTCAATCTAACAGGCAGCAAAGACACAGCACCTGTACCCTGAACTCAAGTCCTTCCCTAACTCCTGTTTTGCTCTGCTGGCGCACTGCTCTTTCGTTGGGGCCACAGATTGTATCCAGTGTGCCCAGGTATCTCTTAATCAACAAACAAAGGTGCAGACTTTATAGCCAGCATTCAGGAGCATGATGCTGAAGTACCTGAAGCAACCCTTATTTCAAAGGGGGTCACCTCAAGTAAAAACCTCCTTGCCATTCTGGTCGGTCTGTGACGCTCAGCTGGGCATCAAAAACTTGACCCACGATTTCTCCTTTCTGATTTGTGACCCCCGTCTTTCACCCAAGACAGTGGCAGGGGTACACACTTCACATCCCAGTGCTTCCGGCCTTCACTGAGGTCCTAGTTGCCAGCAATGCCTGTGCTGGTTACATTCACCTTGACTTCAAGCTGGACTGGTGCTGACTCCTCAGGCTGGATCTGATGTCCGGGCCCTTCTGGCAATGGTTGTAATGCAGCAAATATCTATTGGTGGACAGAACAAAAGGTCTTTAGACAAGGCATACAAATAATCTATCAACAGAGAGGATATTCTCAGAATACTTTCTAGTCCTGGTGTACCCCATATATTAGCAAGGCACCCAAGAACCACTTCTTCTATCTGAGAGTAAAAAACCCTGGACCTATTACACTGTTTGAAGCAGCTAAGGAAGTCTGTGTTCATTTACTAACTTCTGAGGAAAAGAGTAAAACAATACAGACATACTCCAAATCCTTACATCTGTGTATTCCTATATTATACATATTCTTGAAGACCCTCAAGAAAAAAGGAAATGTTCTACAGTTTTATTCATAGACTTTGCATTACTTTTACAGGACTGCAGACACTTCTAAAATGATTTCTTTTAATAAAAGCACCTACATTGTACGCTTAGGACCATGCTCTCATGTTATAGGTGCAGCAAGAAAATCTACAACTGCTAATTTAACAGGGATTCCTATTACATAAAGAACTAAAAACTTCAACATAGTGGGTACATAAATTTCTCCAGCAGAACTTGTTGTGACAACAAACTCCTTAAAACAATATTTTCCTCAAAAATGTTTGCTACGGCTCACATGAGCCTCTTTCCTGCATTCAACTTTTCACAATCCAAACTATGCAACATCAGCTCTAGTAAGGATAGTAAGGACAGTTTATTTACACAGACTAGCTAATAAAAGACTAGCAATGCCCTTACAAAACTGTATGTAGCATGAGAATAACATAAACAATAATGGTGTTCTCACCTGAGAAGTTTAGAACAAAAACTACCCACATCTAGTTCCCCTTAAAGATCAAATAAGAGAACAGCAATCTAGACTACTCATCCTTTCATAATATCATCAGACAGGATGGGCAGTAACATAGCATATTTATTTATTCATTTTATTAAAGCTAACAATTTGAAAACAGTATTACTGAATAGCCAATTAAATGTCTCATGGCTATTTCCTAGACAATTTAGACAGGCTAAACAAAAAGTGAGAAAAAGAGAGAGAAAACATAAATTTGCCTACCCTTAATTTGTAAAGGAGCTGGCCTCCTTCCCCCATTTCGACAATAGGAAAACCTGAAACAGGTTTTACTTCTGTCGACACTATCAACCCCTATTTGTAGCAACTGGGCATAAACAAATTTATAGGAGGTAAGTAGCACATTGAGCTAGCTAAACAACATGAATATCCAACCACCAATTCCTTTAGCAAATGTACAAGTGTAACATGAGGGCAGATGAATTCAAACTAAATCCCATTGCCTCCGTAACTCAGCCCTAAAAGCATTAGTGCTATATACATGGCAGAGCCATTCTCTTAATCAGAGTTCACATATACCATTATATTTCCCTCTGTTCATATGAGTGCACAAAAACTTGCTTTTGCCAAAAAAAGTAACCAACACTTCTCTTTCTCTCCCTGCGCTGCTATCTCGTCTTACAAAAGGTCACGGATGTCGAAATGTCAAAGCAAACCTTGCTCTGAGCCCTGCTAGGCTTCTAAATGTAGGACTCGACCTTTAACCCTTTACCAGCTGTCCTATTTTGTGTGCAAGGCGTTTCATGCGGTTTTTCAATTCAAAGTGACTATGAAGAATCACAGCTGAAAGGCAGTCCTGTTATTCCTGTTTTCCAGTAATTCAGAGGTAAGAGAATAACTTCTGCTGGGTTTTTATATTTATTTATATTTGTAAGCAGTGTGCGGAGTGCTTTTCTAGAGGTCAGCTATTTGTGTTATACTTAAATGTGTACATTTACTGAAGCCTAAGAGCAGCTTGAAAGCTGCTCTGAGTTGCAGAACTGCTTTTAAAAGGTGAATTTTGCCCAATTTCGAGTTTGGTGTTTGGAGCACTTAAAAATGAATATCCTACAGTTTTTTGACATATTAGTCATCCCCAGAATGTCCTCTACATATCCCAGAGATGGGGGATCAGAAATATATACGGTACACCCTTATAAAAATGAGTTTTGTAAGCCTGGGTGAAGTGACATTTTCCACATTAGTTCCCCGCATTACTATAAAACGCTGCTTAAATTCAACTTTAATGCTAGGAGTTCACAGTTCACAGTATTATTATTAGGCATTATAAAGATTAAAAAACGAAATTAATGCACTTATCTTTAATAAAAAAAATTTATATAATCAAAATTCCCCTTTTTATTATTTTTTAATAACTCCAACCCTTTTTATGGTTGCACATATGAAAAACAAGCGTCATTCCTATTATATTTAAACACATTCATTTATAAGGCTAAGCACAGAAGCCTTACTTAAAACATGAAAAAAATCTGCGCCACTTTTTAAAGGACAATTTATTATTTAACCTCAAAACCACGGATGTGCTTATGTAAAAAGGCATTAAGAAAGGAAATCCCTTCTTATCTTTTCTCTGTAATCCAAAATAATGAAACTGTATTTCTAACTTTTAAAACAGCAGTCTCTAATGCAGGCCTTTATACCAGGTTTACACTGACTTAAAATCTAAGTGACTCAGCATTTTCCCCTCTGTAGCCTGCAGTCAGAAATAGCCTTGTGCTATTGACGCAGCTGTTTGCTTGTGATCAGCAGGCGTCAAATTCTCACGCCTTTCAAGCCAGCACAAATCTATTGTTCTGTAATGTGTATTTAGTTCAACAACACCAACTCACTCAGATAATGTGAATGCCTTTTAATACCTAATACATTAGGATAAATGCTGTCACATTTTGTATCTTAGTCCAAATTATTGTAAAGCCCACAATTTTGTTTTTCTTCCTTTCTATGAGGCCTATTTTATTCCTATTGATTGTGAATTCTAGTTTTATCTTTAGCATTGTGGCAATTTCCACACATGTATAGTGTCTTACTCTGTCAATTTTAATGATAGTGTGCAGCTATTTAGCATATATTACATAATACATTGATGGATTATTTTAAAATATATTTTATTTTAATGATATTTTGCATAACAGAATGATGAGAAAAAAAACACATTGAGCTCATTCCAGACATTTTCAGAAGGGGGTCATACACTCAGAACACACAATAGAGCGCGCTTAAGGCTAGCCATTCTTACACAAAGAGCGCAATCGCTACTTACTCACACAAGTGCCACCAATGACAAACCGCATAGACATTTAAACACACATTTAACCCACAAATCAACATTTAGGACAGAAACAAAAGACAGCCCACAGACTGTACTGACACCAAACCATTTGTAAATATTAATTGTAAGTCATATTTACAGGAAAAGCTCCCAAAGTAGTTCAAAAAGAGCCCAAAAAACTGTTGCATTTTGAAGAAGCCAAAATACACCAAATTTGCTAGTTTTGGCTGGCAGAACTCCAAAAATCGCTCTGCAGATCACCACTTATGAATGTTACTAAGTGCACAGACCAGGATCCTTTCTATGTACATATTTATTTCCTTGGGGTACTAGTCACCAGGGAAGAAATACGTTTTTATACCTAATCCTAGCTAGGTATCCCCTCTAGGGAAGCCGGCTGATTTCATACAAGTTTCATAATGGTACCTCCAAGAAAGCAACACATTCTACAATGTGTGCTAAGAACAGGCATGGCAAGAATATTGCAGCATATACAATATTATACACAAAGTAGCACTGAACTCAAAGTGTGCCGTTCAAGTTTTCAAAAGTTTCTCACTACCTGCCTACATAAATTGCAATTTATATATTTCCAAATTCCAAATATTGGCCAATTTCCATATAATTCCAAAAAGCGTTGCAACAAACGACCTTACCAGGCACAAAATCTCCAACTTCTCAATGCCAAGTTCTGAGTGACCTAACGGTCGTTTTAGGAATACTCACGCCAAAAAGGTTCTCAGTCAGGAGTGGTAAACATTTGGAGGAGTCAAATCAGGAAGACCAGAAATATACTGGGCTGCAGAGACAGAGAATCTCAATGTGGGGTACCTCCTTAATAGAGTTGTGTCCTGTCCTCCTCAGTAGATTCCTGTCTCCCATCAAGACCACTCCCTTGGATAGCCACTTCTCTGATGAGGTCCACGTTGAGCGCCAATTGAATAACTCAAAACCTTCTCAGGGGTTTCACTGATACACCTGGTCCTTTTAAACCAACAAAGAAGAGATTGGCACAGAAGCTGTAATATAAACACAATGCATTTATTAACCCTCACATGAGGGAGATTGCATCACACAGTACCCTCAAGTTACTGTAGGATGCATTCTAAGGAGTACAGAGAACAGGGGCCTTTTATACCCACACAGGGGCTCAAAAGAAGGTGGTACAAGTACACATGAGAAGAGTTACACACATAGATGGCCATACAGAAAATGCACAGTCAACAAGTAGGAGGAGTAATGAGTTGCTGACATCAGTTATAACAGCCTGACAGTTCTATACTAGGAGCAGGTGCATTCTACTAGCTAGGCCCTTCTGAACATGTGCGAGGTTCTGGAAGAGGGAGAAAGCAAATGGCTAGCCCATAGCTAACTAAAATGGCTGCCAAGTACAAAATGGCTTTCAGCTCATGCTAACAGATCCCTGCAATCTTTAACAACACTACGAACAGCATTCTCACACATCTCACGCATAGCTGTCTCAATCTATAGACATTGTTCTAACACCCCTCACAGAATACCAGTCACCTTCTACTAGAATCCCTCTTTTATCCCTCGCAGATTTTCATCCGCATATTACCAGTACCACTCACAGACCCCTCACAGAGTAGCAGTCACTGTCTACTGATAACACCCTCACACAACTTACAGGCTAGCACCTCACACTACTGACAGCACCCCACACAGACTAGCAGCTACACACTACTAGAAGCTCTCACACCCTTCACAACCTAGCAGTCATACACTACTAATAGCATTGTCACACACCTCTGAAACTAGCAGTCTCCCATGACCAGAAGACCTCTCACATCCCTGACAAATAGCAGTCACATATGACTGGAAGCAGTCTCACACACGTCACATAGTAGCAGAATTTCACTACTGGCAATACTCCCACACTCATCAGAGAAGCTGATGAACTCTAACACAAGCAATCTCACACATATTACATAATAGCAGTCACATTTTTGTACCAGTACTCTCACACCCCTTACACAATAACATAAAAAACATTGACAACAGTCTTACACACCTTGAATGCTATCAATCTCATACTACTTGATAGCACTCTCCCTTCCCGCACAGACTAGCAAATATTCACTACTGGAAGCACTATCACACCCCTCATATAGTAACAAACACAAGCTACTAGACTCACTCTCACACATTTCACAGGCAGCTCTTTCACACTCATCACAGATTAGGAGGCACACACCACCTTAACCAATCCCTCTCCTAAATAGATTAAGAGCAAACTTAATAGGTTTGGCTTGCAACTGAAAGAACCTCTTTATTCAATAGTGAGTTTGTGTTTATATTATTGTGGAGGGGTGAATGGATGAATGCGCAAGTGGGTGGCTAAAGAAATACATAAGTGTAAGGATGACTGCATGAATGATGAGTGATTGAGTGCATGGACAGATTTGGTGAGTGACTGCCTGTATCAAAGAATCCAGACATTTTCAGTAAAATATCAGATCTAATTTTTACTATTTACATTGTCTCCTCACGAAAATATCAAATCTGTGATCACTTTGATAACTGTTTGAGTCATTAAAGGTAATAAAGTCAATTTTATGTAAATCCTGAGCAATGCAGACTGTTCTTAAACTCAGCAATGCAATTCATTTTGTGGTGGCTACAGTATCCGGCTGCTGACGTTGCTTTTGATAGTACTTGAGATCCTGAGTGAAGCATATGCCTACCAGGTCCTCCGGGCACTCTAGCAGACAGACATCACACTCAGGCTCCTGTGCTGGGTAAATTGCATTCAAGCACCGTAAGGGACTGAGCAGCAAGGGAGTGGCCCAAAAATTAAAATAGCCCCCGCTTTGATCCAAACCTCGAATGCCATCGGGTGAGCAAATAGAGTAAAGCCTACCCACTCTAGATCAGGTCCCTTCATCTCAGCTTCCATTCATCTATCTCTCCATCATTTAAGTCTTTCTGCATCCATCCATCTATCTATATGTTCGTGGTTTTGCTGTGGTGATTATCAGCAGTAGTGTGTTATTATTTTATATTATTCTAATTTTGAAAGCATTTGTGGTTCTCCGTGACAAAACAACACCTTAGAAAAATATTCATCCATTTGCAAAGCTGTTATTTGGCTTTGAGCCCTTAAGTCTATAAAAAGGAAGCAAATGTGGTTTCAACACTCAAGCTGAAGACATGACTCCCAAATGTATTAGAGAGGTGGCAGTTCTTTGCTTAGATGCTGTGCTAACCTTTTCCTTTAATAGGTGAATGGTCTCAACTGCTGCTGACTCGCATACGCCCCCCAATGTACGTGCAATACATGGAAAAATTAAATTTCACTGTAAAAGTTGCAGATCTACAGGCTCTAACATTTGTATATTCAAATTAAATATGCTCATTGATGACATGCTAATATAAAAGGATTTTACATAGCATAGTGGTTTATTGGGTCCTTGGTTCATTGTCATGTGCCCGAGTTAGGCCCCATAGGAATTAGTGTAACGTGCAAACAGTCCTTTCCTAAAGTTGCCTTCTCTTTGCCAAATCAACCTTTGGCACACATTTACTTTCGTGACTCTTAGACTAGTTTCTTGGAAACACTCTCCTTGCTGACACGGAACCCTTCGTGAGGACACTATTACATGACATGGCTCTCATGTGTGTGACACAAATGTGCTTTTATTATTACGTCCATGTTGCGACGCAGCTATCTGTAAAATACACAATCTCGGCCTGAGGCAATGGTACCATTTTCTACATATAACCTTTTGTTTCCTGACAATCAGAGGAGACACTTCTTCTGACTTTGAGGATTCCCTGCATTCCAAAGCTTTTGCCTAGCAGCTGACTGGCATTTCCTTGAAGGGTGTCCAGTTTGTGACCAAGACAGAGTCTTACACTCTTACCCATCAGGCAATAGGGTTTGACCATCCAGGCGAGGGCTTCTTGGCAAAACATACATTTGTACCCTAGACACTTAGTTTAGGTTTTCATATTATAGTAGTGAGCTTCATAGTTGTACTATTGTATATGTATGCATATGTAAGTTGTGTCAACAAAATGGTTGAGCTATTCATTTTCTTCTCCATTCTGGCATTCAGTATAACTTTTGTAAGTTGGAAATCTGTCACCACGGTCCCTGAGAGAACAGAGTTATCATGTTTGGTGGTTGCCAGACCTGTTCACCCCCTGTTTAGGTTTGGGGAGATTACGGTGGCACTGTGAGCTAGCTCGTCTAAGGGACAAATATCCTGTGGGGGTGAATGGGATCAGTATGGCACCATCCTAAGTTTATGTTGCCCCCAAAGGCGCAGTTTCTGCTCATGGGTGGAAACTACACAACACTATTAAACTATTCCATAGATAAATGTAAGCAAGAATCTATATCACAACATTAAAAGTACAAAATACATGAATTAATACATTTATGGCAAGATATAAGTCATTAAAATCATAAAATAAATTGATCCCCCCCGTTTCCCTTTTCAATTGCTTGTAAAGATTTCTCAACTGCATTTATAACATCAAGTGAATGGATAGTACATAAAAACTTAAAGATACATAACCAGCGACAATATCATATTTGATTAAAATAGGCTTTAAAAATGTACGTCTTTCCCAATATTAAACCAACAATCCAATTAAATGTGCACACTAGTACATTTCATATTTATACCAAACTAAAAAAATCCACCAACTCTAAGAATCCCATTGGTTAATTTCACACCAGACAATAACAGATCAATGCCCAATCTATATTTCAATATAATGTTTTGCAAGACTGGATCCGGTAAACCTGTAACTACGGGAACTTTATTTAGGCAGTCCCAAATATGTCACCAACCAATTGCAGGTGATACAGAATGCAGCAGCACGTACGCTCTTTAAAATCCTCAAGCATACCTCAGCAGGTCTTGCTTTGGAAGCACTGCACTGGTTGCCCATCCTGAAGAGAATACAGCTTTAATCCCTCGGCCTGGTTCACCGAGCTTTACACAGAAAAGGACCGCAACCTATCCAACGTCACATAACTCCTTACGTCTATGTCCCTAAACAAATTCTATGGTCCGAGGATCAGAATCTTCTTCTTGTCCCAAGGATCAAGAGAGTAAGAGCGGGCGGAAGCTTTCATTTTTTTATCTTCTAACCTATGGAATGCTCTCTCTTTGCACATCAGACAGAAGAAATCAAAAATTTGCTTTAGGAGGAAGCTACTGAAAAGCCATCTATTCTAGTGACTATCAGACACTTATCAACTAGAGCTGAGGTTATTACCAGTGCTGGGAGGCCCGTAGGGAAGCCACGTGCAATAAAAATTATGGAAAATAGAACTAGAAATAATATACTGATACACATTCTCATTACCCCATGATTCCAATAAATGGGTAACTAACATGTTTGTACCCATGTACCTATAATTTTCAGTACCCAATAGACCGAGGCCCTCAATCGCTCCAATCCCAAAACGTCACATTCCTCGACCAGAGTGTCAGGAACTTTAAAATCTGGATCACGAACTGCGCAGACAGCATCGCCCCATCAAAGACATCAACCACAGGAGATCCACAAAACAGGCCAGCTGGTACACAGAGGAACTTAGAGCAGCAAAACGAATTTCCAAACAGCAGGAAGAAGATGGTGCACTACCTTAGAAGTCTGCATACCTCACAACAACATACTGGTTTGTTCCGAGCCTGTAGACCCATGCCCTTTTTGATATAAAGTGCCTTGTTTACATTACACAGACTCCGTTGTTTCATAGCATTTCCCTTGAGGGGAGTAGTCGTGTTGTTCCCTTCCTCAGCTGCGAGAGTCTACCTGTCCTTCCTTACACTAAGGGGATTTTCTTTCTAGCCTTTTCTTCCCGGTGATTGACAATATGGCCACTCTTGGACTCACTTTCTCAGACTCTGAGGTCGATGCTATCCTAGCACGTCCCTCACTATTTGCAGACCCCACTATTTCACAGACGGTCACGTATGCCAGCGAATGGGAACAACTCTCAGAATTGAAGAAAAATCGTATACGTACGATACTTCACGGAACGATCCTAACTGAATATCTTAGGACCAATACACCCCCTAGGGGCCTACTTGTCACCAATGCTCCCCGTATCTTCCTGGAAGATGCCACCTTTAGAAAAGAATAGGCCATGATTGCATGGCATTGTACCCGAGACTGGCTGGTCTTGATCATAAAAACAGCCGTCCGTCTTTCAGAAGCAATCATGATAGAAATCACCCAAACAGAGACACAATTCAAGACCACTCTTACGGGGTTCAAGAAGCGGCTTGATGAACTAAATAAAGATATTAACGAATACAAAGAAAACTTAACACAAAGTAAGGTGAACCAATTTCAGAAAGACCTCAAAAGGTTTGAGTTCAATAAAATCTATCCTTACGCAGACCCCACCTTTGTTGCTTCACGTAAAGCTGAGACTAATACCTATGGCACAGACGATGACTCATCTAACAGCAGTGGCTCGAGCAATAATAGTTTCAGACAGACAAGGAGAGGGAAACAAAGGGGAAGAACACGCCCCCCTTTCAATCAACCATCTTGGTTTAATTTCCCTCCACAACAGGGTGGTTTGGGCACACACCCGATGCAGTTCCATTATCCTTTCAACCCACAAATGGGCTGGAACCCTGGCTACGCAGCCCCAATGTACCCACCCAACCATTTCACACAGAATTCTTTTTTAGAGAGAGGCCAAAGGGGCAAAGGTCGGCGAAGAGGGTCCAACCAGAGGGTCCACTGGGTACAAGACGACCCAGTTGGAAACCACACTCGGAGCAAACAACAACAGGACCAAATGATCACAGGCCCAAGCACGTCGACAGCTTGATAGTCAATTTATCAAACAAGATATTGACCACCCATGAGACGGCGATACTAGAAAAGGGATTGGGTTTCGTGCCATCAGCGCGTCCTGATAAATTCCGCCTTCATTGTGAACTTTCTGCATTTTTCAGAAAGTTAAAACTCAAGGCTTTTTTTGAAGAACGTACTCCTGAACAAGCAGAATCTGATGAAGGTGACACACCTCTACGACCAAAATCTACATTCACTCCTCCTCCACATACCATACCAGTGGAAATTACAACTTTTGAACGCGCAGTCTTCGCAGAGATAGAGAATGTGGACATCCCCTCCAATTTCAAAAATCTCAGTGCCGACGAATTTAGAGCCATTAATTCCTGGCGCCGAGATTCAAAGCTCACCATAAAACCAGCAGATAAGGGTGGGGCAGTAGTTTTATGGAATACTGCTGACTACGATCAGGAGTGCCTCAGACTTCTCAGTGATCGTAAGAATTACACGCCACTTCCTAGCGATCCCTCTAATGATCTGTCCAATCAGATCAAGAACATAGTTGAAGAAGCACTGACACAAGGCATTATTACCAGGCCGGAAGCACGATTCCTTACCAAAAGCCAGGGCACCATCCCATACTTTTACACACTCCCAAAGATCCATAAGGATAGGCTTCCTCCCCCTTGGCGACCAATA
Source organism: Triturus cristatus (assembly GCF_964204655.1). Taxonomy (NCBI): domain Eukaryota; kingdom Metazoa; phylum Chordata; class Amphibia; order Caudata; family Salamandridae; genus Triturus; species Triturus cristatus. Next base: position 947,833,526 of record NC_140582.1, read on the forward strand.
GTCTCGGGGATTGGCTCTCTGTTGGAACCCCTATCACGGTTCTGTGATCATTTCCTGAAGCCACTGGTCCAACAATCAACTACATATCTTAAAGACACAAAGGACCTGCTGAAGCTATTGAATAACATCAAATGCTCAGAGGACACCATTCTGGTCACGCTGGACATCGAAAGCCTCTATACGAGCATCCCCCAGGATGAGACTATCAGGGTCCTAGGGGGATCCCTTAACTCCCACCCATGGGAATACAGAACGACTAAGGATTTCATTATCCAATGTGCCACCCTGGCCTTGAAAAAGAACTTTTTCGAATACCAGGGTCATCTATATCTACAATCCACAGGTACTTCCATGGGGAGTACCATCGCTCCCAGTGTGGCAGGATTGTATGTATACGATTTCGAAAAAAAGTTTATTCTCCCTGATACTAATCCTCATCTATCCTCCATAGGCTTATGGAGACGATACATAGATGATGTGCTTTTAATTTGGCAAGGCGATACCACCGCCCTCCAAACTTTTTTCGGCTGGGTTAACACTCTGGATCCCAACTTGAGATTCACCTATTCTTATGATCGCTCTGAAGTAGTATTCCTGGATGTGGTAATCACAAAGAAACAAGGTGCACTTCACACCAAGACATACTACAAACCCACCTCCAGAAATAACCTTCTTGAGTTTACGAGCTTTCATCCTCGTACACTGAGGGAGAATTTACCTTATGGGCAATTTCTCCGTCTTCGGCGGAATTGCACCTCTCTGGGTGATTTCAAAAATCAATCCAATGATTTGACTTCTAAACTGACAGCTAGAGGGTATCCCCTCCCTCTCCTATTTAGAAGCTACAAACGGGCAAGAAACCAACCAAGGGAAGTTCTTTTGGTGGACTATGTGAAAGAGGCTACGCCAATACCACTTACATGTGTCACTACTTACAGCACCCTTTCCATCAAAATGAAAAAAGCCATTACCAAACATTGGTGTATTATCAATAGCAATAATCGTAAATGGGAGAAACCATTGTTCTCCTTTAAACAAGCTCAGAGCCTGCACAATAGCCTGGTACATACACACCCCACCGCACAACCAGACACAATCCAAAGGTCCATCACAGAAGCTTGGGGCCTACCAAAAATCACTGGGCATTTCCCTTGCTCCGATTGTAGCATATGTCATCTGACTTCACATACTAATACTCTGAACCTTGAACCAGGAAGGATTTGGACCCAAAGAGGACATACCAACTGCAACACGCCTAATGTCATCTACCTAATCACTTGCCCGTGTGGTCTACGATACGTAGGGATGACCACTAGGAGAGTTAAACTCCGAATATGCGAACATCGGCGTAACATTAGGTGCAAGCGCGCCACTACCAAACTGAGTGAACATTTTCTGTCTGTCAACCATACCACCAACGACTTAAAATGGACTGTCATTGAGGAGATCACAGCACGCAAAAACATTTCAAAAATCCTTTTTGAAAAGGAACAAAGATGGGTTTATCGTTTGGGAACCAATCTCCATGGCCTTAATGATAATATACCTTGGACCACCATACTATAGGTCCCTGTTATCAGTGTTACAGATATACAGAGTTCCTGCCATTCGTAATTCCTCTGACTGACCCGTTCCATGGACTGTTTCCATTGTGATGCCTTTCCTGCATACATTCCTCATACCTGTGTGCCTGATGGTCCTTCTGTGCCCAACCCTACCTATGGAAGTCATTACTACCTGTATACCAGACCCCTTTGACGACAAACATTCAGTCGTTTTCTTTACTCTGCTGCTGGCCTATTATTGGGCATCCAGTGTACATCGTTTGCACTACTTTTTATGGCCTCTCTGGCTGTGTTCCCCCTCTTTGTAGGTCCTCTGTCCTAGTGACCGCTGTAAGTTTTGAGTCTTTTTCCCACGCTCTATTAAGTTTTCTCTCCCCTTTTTTAAAAAAAAAATATGTCGCTCATTACCTTGGGACGACTTTTCCTAACCCACTACGCTATTGGCTGTACACTCGCCATTTCAACCTATCACAGCAGAGCACGGGATATTCCGACCTATCCCCGTGCCCCTTTCTTTTTCAATGCCCGCTGCCTTACGGGACGACTGCTCTTATATGCACCTCGAGCCATAGATCCTTACATCCCGGACCCGGTGGCAAGAGGCTCTAGGTTCCGAACGGGTGCCGAGCAGCGAGGGCGTGAGTATACTAACCACACCCCTTTCGTTCCCGTTTTTCAAGGTAAGCGCTCCCTGAGCTCAGCCGCTCGAGGTTTTCTCCTCTTCTCTTCTCTCTCTACAGGGTGTGCCATATTGCTCCCAACACCCCCCCCCCGGGATCCCAGAGGCTTCAATTGGATTTGCCTCTTAGTAAGATTAACTTTCCGTTCTCTCTGTGTTATAAGTCTACGATGACTTACACATGGACACGCTCTGCCGTGTCTCAGCCCATTTTTGACTTGAGATCTTCACATATAGTTCATATTCCACGTGTGCTCCGATATATTTTTGTAGACACGCTATTCAGGATAAGTCGCAACCTACTTACCTGACACCGATACTCGGTTAGTCTTAGGTGCACTGTATTCACCATTTCTGCACCTGAGGTATATGTTAATGGCACTTCTTCATTTGAGCACTTTGTTTTCAGGTTGACCCAACAACGCCTGATCACGAGTTGACCATCAACATTTACAATTCTTTCTTGTTTTGTCTTTTGTTTGTGTGTCCTTTTAAATCCAGAATAAACTCGTTTCTCTCCACCATTAAATTACTTGGCGGATTTTTCACTATAAATACAGATTTTTCACACAATAGTCCACGGGAGGGTGAACCTTAGAGCGTTCACACCACCGGGACTTTGCACCCCCACTCTGGTCCTGATGAAAGCCTGTTGAACATTCACTGAGGCAGAAACATGTTGACCGCCATGGAGTGAAACAGGTCTTCTATTTTTTGACCTTCACTCCTTTTTAATATTTCCAATTAGCGAAATTATTAAATTCTCTTTTTTGACTCAATTGGAAATTTTAATTCACTGTCACTTCACATGAACCCCGCTCCGCAGTAACCTAGCGTTGCAGCACACTGGGATGGCATTCGGCCATACCCAGTGGAGCCCGATGATGAAGCATGTCACCAACCAGGTTGGTGAGTGAGGGCTTTATACATACCTTGTATTATCCTTAGAAGTCTGCATACCTCACAACAACATACTGGTTTGTTCCGAGCCTGAAGACCCATGCCCTTTTTGATGTAAAGTGCCTTGTTTACATTACACAGACTCCGTTGTTTCATAGCATTTCCCTTGAGGGGAGTAGTCGTGTTGTTCCCTTCCTCTCCTTTTGTTAACGTATAATTTCGGCAGCGCACAGCTGCGAGAGTCTACCTGTCCTTCCTTACACTAAGGGGATTTTCTTTCTAGCCTTTTCTTCCCGGTGATTGACAATATGGCCACTCTTGGACTCACTTTCTCAGACTCTGAGGTCGATGCTATCCTAGCACGTCCCTCATTATTTGCAGACCCCACTATTTCACAGACGGTCACGTATGCCAGCGAATGGGAACAACTCTCAGAATTGAAGAAAAATCGTATACGTACGATACTTCACGGAACGATCCTAACTGAATATCTTAGGACCAATACAGCCCCTAAGGGCCTACTTGTCACCAATGCTCCCCGTATCTTCCTGGAAGATGCCTCCTTTAGAAAAGAATGGGCCATGATTGCATGGCATTGTACCCGAGACTGGCTGGTCTTGATCATAAAAACAGCCGTCCGTCTTTCAGAAGCAATCATGATAGAAATCACCCAAACAGAGATACAATTCAAGAACACTCTTACGGGGTTCAAGAAGCGGCTTGATGAACTAAATAAAGATATTAACGAATACAAAGAAAACTTAACACAAAGTAAGGTGAACAATTTCAGAAAGACCTCAAAAAGTTTGAGTTCAATAAAATCTATCCTTACGCAGACCCCACCTTTGTTGCTTCACGTAAAGCTGAGACTAATACCTATGGCACAGACGATGACTCATCTAACAGCAGTGGCTCGAGCAATAATAGTTTCAGACAGACAAGGAGAGGGAAACAAAGGGGAAGAACACGCACCCCTTTCAATCAACCATCTTGGTTTAATTTCCCTCCACAACAGGGTGGTTTGGGCACACACCCGATGCAGTTCCATTATCCTTTCAACCCACAAATGGGCTGGAACCCTGGCTACGCAGCCCCAATGTACCCACCCAACCATTTCACACAGAATTCTTTTTTAGAGAGAGGCCAAAGGGGCAAAGGTCGGCGAAGAGGGTCCAACAAGAGGGTCCACTGGGTACAAGACGACCCAGTTGGAAACCACACTCGGAGCAAACAACAACAGGACCAAATGATCACAGGCCCAAGCATGTCGACAGCTTGATAGTCAATTTATCAAACAAGATATTGACCACCCATGAGACGGCGATACTAGAAAAGGGATTGGGTTTCGTGCCATCAGCGCGTCCTGATAAATTCCGCCTTCATTGTGAACTTTCTGCATTTTTCAGAAAGTTAAAACTCAAGGCTTGTTTTGAAGAACGTACTCCTGAACAAGCAGAATCTGATGAAGGTGACACACCTCTACGACCAAAATCTACATTCACTCCTCCTCCACATACCATACCAGTGGAAATTACAACTTTTGAATGTGCAGTCTTTGCAGAGATAGAGAATGTGGACATCCCCTCCAATTTCAAAAATCTCAGTGCCGACGAATTTAGAGCCATTAATTCCTTGCGCCAAGATTCAAAGCTCACCATAAAACCAGCAGATAAGGGTGGGGCAGTAGTTTTACTGAATACTGCTGACTACGATCAGGAGTGCCTCAGACTTCTCAGTGATCGTAAGAATTACACGCCACTTCCTAGCGATCCCTCTAATGATCTGTCCAATCAGATCAAGAACATAGTTGGAAAAGCACTGACACAAGGCATTATTACCAGGCCGGAAGCACGATTCCTTACCGAAAGCCAGGGCACCATCCCGTACTTTTACACACTCCCAAAGATCCATAAGGATAGGCTTCCTCCCCCTGGGCGACCAATAGTCTCGGGGATTGGCTCTCTGTTGGAACCCCTATCACGGTTCTGTGATCATTTCCTGAAGCCACTGGTCCAACAATCAACTACATATCTTAAAGACACAAAGGACCTGCTGAAGCTATTGAATAACATCAAATGCTCAGAGGACACCATTCTGGTCACGCTGGACATCGAAAGCCTCTATACCAGCATCCCCCAGGATGAGACTATCAGGGTCCTAGGGGGATCCCTTAACTCCCACCCATGGGAATACAGAACGACTAAGGATTTCATTATCCAATGTGCCACCCTGGCCTTGAAAAAGAACTTTTTCGAATACCAGGGTCATCTATATCTACAATCCACAGGTACTTCCATGGGGAGTACCTTCGCTCCCAGTGTGGCAGGATTGTATGTATACGATTTCGAAAAAAAGTTCATTCTCCCTGATACTAATCCTCATCTATCCTCCATAGGCTTATGGAGACGATACATAGATGATGTGCTTTTAATTTGGCAAGGCGATACCACCGCCCTCCAAACTTTTTTCGGCTGGGTTAACACTCTGGATCCCAACTTGAGATTCACCTATTCTTATGATCGCTCTGAAGTAGTATTCCTGGATGTGGTAATCACAAAGAAACAAGGTGCACTTCACACCAAGACATACTACAAACCCACCTCCAGAAATAACCTTCTTGAGTTTACGAGCTTTCATCCTCGTACACTGAGGGAGAATTTACCTTATGGGCAATTTCTCCGTCTTCGGCGGAATTGCACCTCTCTGGGTGATTTAAAAAATCAATCCAATGATTTGACTTCTAAACTGACAGCTAGAGGGTATCCCCTCCCTCTCCTATCTAGAAGCTACAAACGGGCAAGAAACCAACCAAGGGAAGTTCTTTTGGTGGACTATGTGAAAGAGGCTACGCCAATACCACTTACACGTGTCACTACTTACAGCACCCTTTCCATCAAAATGAAAAAAGCCATTACCAAACATTGGTGTATTATCAATAGCAATAATCGTAAATGGGAGAAACCATTGTTCTCCTTTAAACGAGCTCAGAGCCTGCGCAATAGCCTGGTACATACACGCCCCACCGCACAACCAGACACAATCCAAAGGTCCATCACAGAAGCTTGGGGCCTACCAAAAATCACTGGGCATTTCCCTTGCTCCGATTGTAGCATATGTCATCTGACTTCACATACTAATACTCTGAACCTTGGACCAGGCAGGATCTGGACCCAAAGAGGACATACCAACTGCAACACGCCTAATGTCATCTACCTAATCACTTGCCCGTGTGGTCTACGATACGTAGGGATGACCACTAGGAGAGTTAAACTCCGAATATGCGAACATCGGAGTAACATTAGGTGCAAGCGCGCCACTACCAAACTGAGTGAACATTTTCTGTCTGTCAACCATACCACCAACGACTTAAAATGGACTGTCATTGAGGAGATCACAGCACGCAAAAACATTTCAAAAATCCTTTTTGAAAAGGAACAAAGATGGGTTTATCGTTTGGGAACCAATCTCCATGGCCTTAATGATAATATACCTTGGACCACCATACTATAGGTCCCTGTTATCAGTGTTACAGATATACAGAGTTCCTGCCATTCGTAATTCCTCTGACTGACCCGTTCCATGGACTGTTTCCATTGTGATGCCTTTCCTGCATACATTCCTCATACCTGTGTGCCTGATGGTCCTCCTGTGCCCAACCCTACCTATGGAAGTCATTACTACCTGTATATCAGACCCCTTTGACGACAAACATTCAGTCGTTTTCTTTACTCTGCTGCTGGCCTATTATTGGGCATCCAGTGTACATCGTTTGCACTACTATTTATGGCCTCTCTGGCTGTGTTCCCCCTCTTTGTAGGTCCTCTGTCCTAGTGACCGCTGTAAGTTTTGAGTCTTTTTCCCACGCTCTATTAAGTTTTCTCTCCCCTTTTTTAAAAAAAATATGTCGCTCATTACCTTGGGACGACTTTTCCTACCCCCACTACGCTATTGGCTGTACACTCGCCATTTCAACCTATCACAGCAGAGCACAGGATATTCCGACCTATCCCCGTGCCCCTTTCTTTTTCAATGCCCGCTGCCTTACGGGACGATTGCTCTTATATGCACCTAGAGCCATGGATCCTTACATCCCGGACCCGGTGGCAAGAGGCTCTAGGTTCCGAACGGGTGCCGAGCAGCGAGGGCGTGAGTATACTAACCACACCCCTTTCGTTCCCGTTTTTCAAGGTAAGCGCTCCCTGAGCTCAGCCGCTCGAGGTTTTCTCCTCTTCTCTTCTCGCTCTACAGGGTGTGCCATATTGCTCCCAACACCCCCCCCCCCCCCCCCCCCGGGATCCCAGAGGCTTCAATTGGATTTGCCTCTTAGTAAGATTAACTTTCCGTTCTCTCTGTGTTATAAGTCTACGATGACTTACACATGGACACGCTCTGCCGTGTCTCAGCCCATTTTTGACTTGAGATCTTCACATATAGTTCATATTCCACATGTGCTCCGATATATTTTTGTAGACACGCTATTCAGGATAAGTCGCAACCTACTTACCTGACACCGATACTCGGTTAGTCTTAGGTGCACTGTATTCACCATTTCTGCACCTGAGGTATATGTTAATGGCACTTCTTCGTTTGAGCACTTTGTTTTCAGGTTGACCCAACAACGCCTGATCACGAGTTGACCATGAACATTTACAATTCTTTCTTGTTTTGTCTTTTGTTTGTGTGTCCTTTTAAATCCAGAATAAACTTGTTTCTCTCCACCATTATATTACTTGGCGGATTTTTCACTGTAAATACAGATTTTTCACACAATAGTCCACGGGAGGGTGAACCTTAGCGCGTTCACACCACCGGGACTTTGCCACCCCACTCTGGTCCTGATGAAAGCCTGTTGAACATTCACTGAGGCAGAAACATGTTGACCGCCATGGAGTGAAACAGGTCTTCTATTTTTTGACCTTCACTCCTTTTTAATATTTCCAATTAGCGAAATTATTAAATTCTCTTTTTTGACTCAATTGGAAATTTTAATTCACTGTCACTTCACATGAACCCCGCTCCGCAGTAACCTGGCGTTGCAGCATACTGGGATGGCATTCGGCCATACCCAGTGGAGCCCGATGATGAAGCATGTCACCAACCAGGTTGGTGAGTGAGGGCTTTATACATACCTTGTATTATCCTTAGAAGTCTGCATACCTCACAACAACATACTGGTTTGTTCCGAGCCTGTAGACCCATGCCCTTTTTGATGTAAAGTGCCTTGTTTACATTACACAGACTCCGTTGTTTCATAGCACTACCAAAGACACCACTAATAGAACCTCCTTCAATACGTCCCTAAATCTCTACCACCCGCTAATGAGGGAGAAGAAGGGAAAGACCCTAACTGTTCGCATTGACTCTGGTTCCAATCACAGCAAGGAACTATTCATCATCATCAAAGAGTTCTTCAACCCCGTAGCCACAGAAAACAGCATTACCCCTCCCAGGAACTCTGTTACAACTTCGTCAATTTCTTCCACCACGAGGTCTCCACCATTACCAAAAACTTCAATCCTCAGCCCAAACCGACAGACTTCCTCAACCTCAGAAGTGACAAAATCAGCCACAAACTCACCATGCTGCTCAACACCTTGATAGCCATGGTCACCTTCCCAGAAGGCTGGAAACTCGCCAAGCTAAAACTCCTACTCAAGAAGCCATCACCCGACCCCATCAACAAACAACTCACTAACAATCTTGAACAGAACCATCTCCTTAACTCCTACCAGTCTGGATTCCACAGCAATCACAGCATCGACACCACCCTGATAGCGGCTACTGACGACATCCAATCCCTCCTCGACCAAGGAGAGACGGCGGCCTTGATCCTTCCTGTTAGACCTGAACCCTCAAGTCGCGTTTACCCAAACTTTTTGCTTTCTCCTCCCTGGGTTTGCAGATTTTCTTGTTAGGCCCTGGGGGATTTCCCACTGTAAATGCAGTGCGAAAGTGTGCACACCCTTCCTGAACATGTTAGGAAGTGGTGCTTACCTGGGGTTGCAAAACATATGTCCAGCCTGTCATTGCAGGGTGGTGTGAACTTTGCATCAGTGGTGCTCTTAAATACGTGTTCAGCCTGCCATGCAGGCTGATACCCGCAATTGCACGTTTACTCAGACTGGCCTGTTTAAGTCACTAGCCATCCTGAGACGACCTTTCACTTCCACCTGAGTAACCCGAAGGTACATCGTAAGGGGTAAAGTGAGTGGTAGGTGAAAGTCAGGGCAGGTACACATGTGTGTCCCCTGCCCAGGTAGTGAGAAATACCCATGTGTGTTTTCACCACTTATGAGGTTTGCTCTTCCCATGGCTAACATGGGGAATTGGTTGTATTCACTTCAGGCTGCAATAGTGCAGTGGAACAGCCGCATGATGTTTCCTATCATTGGACCTGCAGCGACAACAACTTGCCAGTGGTAATGGTGGCTTTGTCATAATTCCCGTAGAAATGTCACTACTAGAAAGTGGGGATTTCTGTGTTCTAAAACTCTTTATGTGCTTTAGTGCTTGGCTCCAGTCCACACTGGAGGTTGGGGGAGCATATATGGGCATTCCCCAGCAACTGGAATGACAAACCTCTGCCATTCGCGATCCGGCTGGAGAGATTACAGGAAGAGGTTTTGACACGACCTCTGGAGCCAGATCACGGCCCCACTAAAGATAAGAATTTGCATTCCATGGCCTCATGGCAGACAGGACTGAAATTCAGGGGAGACAGCTGTGGTTCAAACAGAGACTCTTAGAACAACCCCCAACTTCAAAGGCACACTCCAGTAGAAATACTGGCGCCATACTTCAGCACAGGTGAGATACATTTGTGGGGACGGGGACCGGAGAACCTGGAAATACATGGTGCACATTGCCAGAGGACTCTGTTGTGCACCAGGAGGAGTACTGCCATTTAAATGGACTGTGTGCCCTTCCTGAATTGTGGCTGGCGTAGGCCGACTACCTGCTGCTGTGTGGCACCCTGAAGTGTGCTTCCAAAGACCTGTTGAGCTGCCCCTGTTCTTTATGAGGTCTCAGGTACATCAAAGATCTCCTAAAAAGGACCCACACTGTCTACTTGTGACACCTGAAGTGCAGTGCCCTGTCAAGTGCCCTCATCATCCGCTGAGTTCTAACTGGTAGCGCAGCATGAGCATGGAACTAAGAATTGTACCTGGAGACCGGATTGCCTTGTGTAGTGCTCTGAAGTCTGGCCTGCATCTAAGGCGGGCGGCCCCCGCTTTGTGATAGTCAAGGTGTTTATTGTGAGTGAATGCGGTGCCAATCCTTTACACAATGCCTCTGTGGTAAGTTTGACTGCTCAGTACCAAGCTACCCAAGGGTGAGCACAGGTTATGATGAGGATCGCCAACTGCATGAGAAACAACTGCCTGAAGCCCAACACTGATAAAACGGAGGTACTAATCTTCTGCAACAACAACACTCTCTGGTATGCTACCTTGTGGTACGCTGCATCCTTCCCTTCGGGCCACACCAGAAAACTTGGCATCATCCTTGACAGCAAGCTTATAATGAAGTGCCGGACCAACGCAGTCTCCTCAGCCTACATCTTCACTCTGTGCATGCTATGAAAGATCTTCAAGTGGCTCCCCCTGAACAGTAAATCCACCAACACACAAGCCCTCATCACCAGTAAACTGGACTACGGCACCGCTATCTACTCGGGGATCGCTGCACACCTCCTCCAGAGTGTACAAACCATTCAAAACTCCACAGCCAGGCCCATCCTCTACCTCCCCCAATGGACCCACATCACCCCTCATCTCAATGAACTCCACTGGCTCCCTGTACAAAAGAGATGCTAGTTCAAGCTGCTGACCCACGCCCTGCAAAACCTAGGACCGACCTACATCAGCCACTGCCTGAAGTTCCACCAACCGTCTAGATAACTACGCTCTGCCTCACTCTTGCTCGCCCACACTCTCCGCATTAACAGAAGCACGAGCGGAGGATGCTCAGTCTCCTACCTCGCAGCAAAGACATGGAATGGCCTCTCCCTGCAGCTCCAAACCTCCTCTTCTCTACCGGAATTCAGCAAAGAGCTCAAAACCTCGCTATTGGAATGAGTCCCTTGGACTCAGTGCCTCGATACCCTCTTGGGAGATGAGCTGTGTTATAGAAATCGAATAATTGATATTTATCTTCTCTAGGTAAAATTTCCACTTTCATATTTATGTCCATCCATGACATTTGTAAAGGCAATCTACATGTGGGAAAGTGAACAGGAAGCAAGGTACATAATTTCTTGAAAAGCTTTCTAACACTCACAGTCCATGACAAATCACTATTAAAAAGCTAATGTTTACAAAAGTGAGAAATGTTATCCTCTCCATCCATTAGTAGCCTATTTCAAAATCTCAGGCAAAGTTCTATAGAATTATAATGACAAGTCACAAGTTTAAGTTCTAACCTTATTGCGCGGACCATAGATGATGGAAGAAAGCTTATTATTTATTACTAATCAGGGGTTTAGCTTAGCCAGTGAGATTCGAGGGTTGTGGGTATGGGGGTGAATCTCTGATATATCAACTAACAAAATGGCAGGATGCAGGGTGGATTGGTGAGAAGACCAAAGTTTGGGACGAACAGTTCCCATGAAGAATAGAGTCAATACTAATTTGCATGTTGGAGGCCTCTGTCTAGAGTGACACAGTAGGCAAACAAATATGGGTTTGCTACCCAAGTGATTGCCAGTGGTTAAACTATAAGCAAGCATTTGTTCCATCACCTTTAGGGGGGACTGATTGCCAATAGTATGCCTGGAACCTGAGACTGACACCGTTTTCCAAGCCTACTACTGTCAATATTTTGAATTTAAAAAAGTAATACATTTGCACCCATTGAAGGAATGCTTATATGGGTGCATATTTACTGTTTTTTCAGTAAACATGTGATTATATATAAGTTCCTGATCTAATAATGAAAAAATTAACAAGGTGAAACCTCATAGTCAGATGAGGATGACGAGAAAAAACAACAAAGACAAAGCAGATTGGAATGACTTCGGAGCCCCAGACAGAACTATCAAGCCAAGAATGCATTTATTTGAAAACACCCCCTTAGGCCATTGGCAATTACATCCCTGTTTACGTACCTGAAAAATGAACCACCTCCTACTGACCAAATCAAACAAGGAGCCAGGACAACACCAGACTGGAGATAAACAAGTAAAAGAGTGAAATGTTTTGAAGGTAGGCTTTCTCCAGGACCTGGAACAACATCTCCAGTAACATCAGATCTGATCTGACTTTAAATCCATACAGAAATGTGTTGAAGGCATATCTCTTTGTTTATGACCCCACACAATTGGATATTATCTGTAGCTCCTTCCTTGCAATTAATTTTAAATCACACTCCACTGGCTCCCAGCTAGGTTTTCCTATAGAAATGTAATTACATATGTGCTTAGAGTGTACCCTTCCATTATCTTTCAGAGCATCGCAGATTATAACTTCCCACATTCAAGTTGTATTAGTCATTGTATGGCTTGCAAGAAGAATTGTGTACTAACAGGTGAAGGGAGACAGTTATGATATTGGTATTGGATGATTTTTGCATGCCTGCTAAACAAGGCTGTCAAAATAGCTTGGTTGTATTGTGATTGAAAGTATCCATTGACGCTGTGAATCATCATGTGTAGCTAAGAAGGCTATATGGGGTAGCACAGAAACCGATAAGGTTACAATGTCATCTCTTTGAATCCACTATAAAAGTAGTTACGTGTAAATGACAAAAGGGCTCAAATTCAATTCAATCAAGAGTAGGGGTGTTGGCCTTTTTTGACACCTATCAATTTCAATTAAGGACCCAGGTACGACTCTGAAAGAATTTGATTGACTCGAAGCATATTATAAGGGACTGTAAGGGCCAATGCACAATGACGGATAGTAGTGGTGTGTTTCAATAATTGGCAGTCTAAATAGAAGAGCCATCTCAATGCTGACATCATAGTGGTGAAATGCTTTACTTTGGAAACTAGTCAGCTGCGGTACCATCTACATTTTAGGAAAGTTTGGAAAACATGGCTGATAACTTGTTATGAGTCCGATCTTGCACCAGATCTAATCATCTCTCAGTAAGAGCACTCACAAAACAATCAAGCATTGTTTCAACTCATTGGAACCTAGTCATTAAGGTAAATCTCCATTAATGGAAATTTACGTTTGTGTTAAGCTCCACCTACAAGCAATTCAGCAACTTTGGTTTGCGATTAACATCTAATAGTTCGCCAGATCCTTATTGAAGGTGGGGATACATACTACTCAAGATACCACTATAACGTTACTAAAAGTAACTTTATGGGCATATTTTAAGCATAAATTGGTTAATTGTAGTTCTTCATAATGAAGGCACAAATCTATGCCTAAGCTATGTAGAATTATGAATTGAAAAGCATAAGGAAATAGGCATCACCTGAGGAAAACAATACACAACTGATAATCATCACAAGTGAAAGCACATAAATACAACACAGACCAAATCAACCATGTCGCTGCCTCATGCTTCCATACCCTGAAGATGCGGAGAAAGATTTCAAATGGCTCTCAATCAGCACCCAGACAACTGCCAACTATGCCCTGGTCACAAGCATGTTAGACTACAGGAACACCCTCTAGGCCAGGAATAACAAAAACTCATCAGAAGGCTTTAGACCATTCAGAACTCGGCAGCCAGTATCACTCTCAACCTCTCATGGCACGCTCACATCACACCACACCTGAAGAAGCTCCACTGACTCCCCATTCACAAGCGAGCACAATTCAAACTCTTCACCCACACTTTCAAGGCACTACATAACACTTGCCCAGCATATCTCTACAATCACATCTACTTTAACAAACCTTCCAGACAACTCTGCTCATCTAGACTTCTACTTGCACAAATCCCAAGGATATGAAAAAACAAATCCAGTGGTCAAGCCATCCCGTACATTGCTCCTAAAGCGTGGTATGGCCTGCCACCACACATACATTCTCCTTCTCACTTCTTGAATTCCACAAAACGCTGAAGGCCTACCATTTAGAGTAGTCCCACTAGGCCCTAGCTGTGCCTACACTCACCTACTCAGCACTAGGATGTACTACTGGGTGATAGTATGCTCTACAAACCTGCATAACATACCAACACACTGTTGGACTTGGCCCTTTCTACAGGGTCATTCCCCAAATGTTTTGTCTTCACCCTCCTGTTTTCGGAACATGTTTTTGTTGGCTTTTAGGTATCTGTGCTCTTTGCCTCTGCTAAAAAGAGCTAAAGTGCCTGTGCTCGGTCCTTTAAACACTGTTAAATTGGCTTACACCAAATTGGCATTACTAAATTTACCTATACGTCCTTAATAAAGTGGTACTACAGGGCCTGTAAATTAAATGCTACTAGTGGGCATGCAGCACTCACTGTAACACCCACGTGAGTAGCCTTTTACCCATTACAGCCTGTGTGTGTTGTTTCAAAGTGCTATTTCGACGTGGCAAAATAAACCTTTTGCCATGTCGAAACCTTCCTTTTTAAAACATATGAGTCAGCTCTAGAGTAGGCCTTAAGGAGCCCATAGGGCAAGGTGCAGTGTATTTAAAAAGTTGGACATGTACTTTTAGGTTTTACTACTGGGAGGCCTACTTCTCCCATAGAATAACATTCAGCTGCCTTTTTACATTTAATAACTCCTAACTTTTGATTTACAGGTGAACCTTTCATGTTTGGTGTCTGAGGAATTGTAATTAAAAATCCTCTTTAATCTTAAGGTTGGATTGTAAGTTACAATTTTGAAAATGCTACTTTGAGAAAGTTGGCATTTTTCCTGCCTATTATTTGGTGCCTGCAGCCCGTTTACAGGGTCACATTGTCGTAAATTGGCTGCGATTAAATTAGCGTTAGCAGAATCCATCTGGTATTTACAGGCTATCCTGTACATTTTGTGGAATCCATTTTGTATTTCTGGCAGCCATTTCGTCTTCCCTTGTGCTCTGTTTAAAGGACTGGCTATACTTAGACTCTGCTACCCTGCACATGCGCAGGAATATCTAACTGTCCATGCATCTGTTTTTAGTCTGTAACTATCAGGTTGTTTCTACCAGAGTCAGCAACTGCTAGCTCCTCCTATACTATTTACGGTGCATTTCTGTATGACCATCTATGTATGTAACTCTTCTCATGTATGCTTGCATCGTCCTTTTCCTGAGCCCCTGTGTGGGTATAAAAGACCCATGGTTCTTCTACTCTGGGTGCTACCTTCATTCAGCACCACAGGGTGCTGGGTGAATGTGGTTCCACCTCCTGAGGTTTAATAAACTATGTATTTTCTATTTCAGATTCTGTGCCAACTTCTTTCTAATAGTCTGAGGACTCTGTGCAGAGAAGGGCGAACCCCTTGCACTGGTAGGCCTAGCTGAGGCCTATTTTCTACAATTGGCGCCTCAACTTGGGGCTCATCGGTGACTCGGATGCCCAAAGGATTGGTCGCGACGAAGGATTGGAATCTCGCTCTGGACGTGATCACTGCCCGATAAGACCAGAGTCTTGGCATCCACGGCGACTTTTCCTTTCTTTCTGATCTGACCATCCAGGTGGCACCGGTCCTCGACTGAGATCTCTTCTGTTGATTCACCGTGCAGTGACCATTTGGTCGATTTTAGAACTTGGCAGGATGAATCTGAACACCAAGTGATTGGTAAGTGTCTGCGGCGCTTGCTGTTGGTTTTGATGCCTGTGATTGGTAAGGTAGTTTAGTAACGCTTACTGTGGCTTTGAGTATGGTATATTTTGTGTTGGCCAACTTGGTTTGTTTTGACATATGTGACTTGCAATTCACATAGGCAGGTAATGAGGAGAATTTTCTCTAACTGAATTGATTTGAACGGCACATCGTACTAAAGGTACCTTAAGTGCTACTTTGATTATAATATTGCATATTCTGCACTATTTTTTGGCATATCTGTCTTTAGCACACTTCAAAAGATGTGTTGCCTTTGGAATGGTACCAAAATGAAACTTGATGAAGCACAACTGGCCCCCCCTCGGAGGGGACGCCTAATAGGGATATGTATATTAAGTATGGTCTTTCTTCTATAATGTACAGCGCATTATGGAATAAAAATACTTGTAAGTGGTGACTAGTACCCCGAGGAACTAAATATGTACATAAAAGGATCCTGGTCTGTGCACTTAGTAACATTCATAAGTGATGAGATGCAGAGCGTTTTTTTTTTGGTGTTCTGCCAGCCAAATCTGGTGAATATGACTTGCAACTAGTATTTACAAATGGTTTGGTTTAAGTACAGTCTGTGGGCTGTCTTTTGTTTCTGTCTTAAGTGTTGATCTGTGGGTTAAATGTGTGTTTACATGTTATGGTGTGGTAAATTGTGTTTTGGATGTTGCTAGCACTGGAAAAAGCGTGTGATTGAATGACTGTGAATATGTGAAAGAATTCTGAGAAGTGAAATTGTTAAGGAGTAAATTTAATTTGGTCTCATCACCATCAATAAGTCGCAAAAGGAAATTGAGAGGGGTGTAGCAAGAGAAAGAGCAACCCCTGTGATTTGATGACACCCTTAATGTACAAAAGTATTAATGAAGAGTAATTAGGGACCCGTTAAAAGTTTAGCTTGGAAAAATTGTGGGTATTTCGAATTTGCAAATTGTTCCTATGCAGCTTTGTGTTCTTGGTGGTTCAGTGAGCCAATGTGCTGGGTCCACAGGGTTGTAGGTTCTAATTTAAGCTGAACCTGCTAATCTGAGAATTGAACCTAAATTTATGACCCTTGAAAAGAAATTGTATATTAAAATAAATGTTTCCATAGGGCAAATTATTGCAGTTTAGATAACATTAGGAAGGCTTTTTGTCTTTGACAGCTTCAGGGCTGTGCAAGGCAGATTTTGACCTTGCAGCTTGTAAGGTGGGGGCTAAAAATAGAGGAGTGAACCAGGAGGTGAAATCACTGCTTAGAAAGCTTCACTGACATGAAAATGTGTAATGCTTGCAGCAGGACAGCCTTGGAGAAAGGTGGGGGCTAGGAGCACTCGCTGTGGCCCGGTTCTGCGCTGAGGTTTAGCTTCTCTGATGAGACAGGGCAGCTGAGGAACGAAACCCAAGGAGCCTTCCTCTGCCCTATTTTGTGCAAAGACCAGTTAGACTTTCCATAGAAAACTGTTTTTATTTTTTTTTTAAAACTGTTGCATTAATCCTACACAAAAAGTAAAATGATGCTCTTGCTTGAAATTTTAAGGGCTATATGCCTATATAAAAACGATTTTCCAATTGAGAATTAATTTTCTCAGTGGAAATTGTGGCGCAAAATTAACATGGATTATCGGATAAGAGTTTTACCTTTAGAAAGTTAAAATTAAGATGACCTGTGTAAAGAGAAAAACGAAATTGTGTGTTTTACAATAGACTAAATTCAGATACAAAATGTCACAGCATTTATCTTTTCTATAGGGTATTCAAAGGCATTCACATTATACAGCACGACAGATTTGTGTTGGCTTGAAGGGTTGACTTGCAAGGCGTGTGAATTTCGACACCTTTACGTGTTAAACAGCTGTGTCAACAAGACCATTTCTATTTCGGACTCCGGCTACAGAGAATAGTTGAAGTCAAAAACACGGAGTAAAATTCTGCATTTCAGACTGCTGTTTCCAAAGTTAGAAATGTAGTTTCATTATTTTTGCAGATTGACAGTAGGGATTTCTTTTCTTAATGCCTTTTTTTAAAATAAGGATAAGAGTGGTTTTTGATGTTCAATAATAATGGCTGTCCTTCATTTAAAAGTGGCGCAGACTTAAGATGTTTCAAGATAAGCTTCTGTGCTTAGGGCTAAGAATTAATGTGTTTCAATATAATAGGCAAGGGATGCAGCTCGCTTTTCATATGTAGACTCATCAAAATGATTAGATTTATTAACAAAAAATATATTTTGATTATATAAAAAAAAAATGTTATTTCAAATAGGTGCAAAAACAAATTCGTTTTTTACTATTTATAATGCCTAATAATGATACTGTGACCTCCTAGCATCCAAATTGCATTTAAGCCGTGCTATACAGCAATAGGGGGTCAATTACATGTGAAAATGTCACTTTACCCAGGCGTACAAAACTCATTTTTATAAGGGTATACATTATACATTTTTGATGCCACATCTCTGGGATATGTAGAGGATATTCTGGGGATGACTATTATGCAAAAACATTGTAGGATGTTAATTTTTAAGTGCCCTGAAAATCAAAGTCGAAATTGGGTAAAAATTCACTATTTAAATGAGTTTTCTCCAGTCAGATCAGTTTTTAAACTGCCTTACGCCCCAGTAAATGCACATATGTAAGCATAGACCATCTATACTGCTAGACAAACGCTTGGCACACTGCTTATACATATCAATGTACAAAAATTGGCAGAAGTTATTAAGCTTACCTCTGAAATTGCTGGTAGACACACAGAGTGGGTTTTGCTGCTCTGTCTTCGGTCTTTAGGGTCACTTTGACTTGGAAGCACCACATGAAAACCTTGCATGCATGCTGGGGAACAGCTGCATAGGTTATAGGTCAAAGTCCTACATTTAGAAGCCTGTAGGGCTCAGCACAACGTTGCTTTGACATTTCGACATTTGAAAGACGAAATGGCAGGGGAAGAAAGAGGTTTTTGCTTACCCTTTTTTTTTTTTGGTAAAAGCAAGTTTTTGTGTGCACTCAATGCACATAGTATATGTGACCTCTCTTTAAAGGACAATGGCTCTGCCATATATATATAGTATAAATGTTTTTAGGGTTGAATTCAGGAAGCAATGGGATTCAGTTTGACTTCATGCGGTCTCATGTTGCACTAGTACATTTGCTAAAGGAATATGTTCTTTGGCTAGCTGAAATGTGCTATTTCGCTCCTCAGAGTTTGTTTATGCCCAGTTGCTACAAATTGGGGTTGATAGTGTTGACAGAATGAAACCTGGTACAGGTTTCTTACCGTCAAAACTGGGGAGTGGAGGCTAGCTCCTCTACAAATTAAGGGTAGGCAAATTTATGTGTTCTCTCTCTTTTTCTTACTTTTTTTTTGAGCCTGTCTAAACTGTCTGTGAAATAACCATGAGACATTAAATTGGCTATTCAGTAATACTGTTTTAAACATTATTAGCATTAATAAAACGAATAAATATATTTTGCTATGTTACTACCCATCCTCTCTGATGGAATTATGAGAGGATGAGTAGTCTAGGTTGCTGTTTCCTTATTTGATCTTTAAGGGGAACTAGCTGTGGGTAGTTTTTGTTTGAAAATTCTCAGGTGACAACACCACTATTGTTTGTTATTCTCATGCTACATACAGTTTTGCAAGGGCATTGCTAGTTTTATTAGCTAGTCTGTGTAAATAAACTGACAGTCCTTACTAGAACTAATGTTGCATAGTTTGGATTGTGAAAATGTAGAATGCAGGGAAGAGGTCTATGTGATCCTTAGCAAACATTTTTGAGGAAAATATTGTTTTACAGGAGTCTGTTAGTCACAAGATGTTCCGCTGGAGAACATGTACCCATTATGTTGAAGTTTTTAGTTCTGTATGTAATAGGAATCCCTGTTAAATTAGCAGTGTTAGATTTTCCTGTTGCTCCTATAACATGAGAGCATGGTCCTGAGTATACAATATAGGTGCTTTAATTAAGAAAAATCATTTTAGAAGTGTCTGCAGTCCTGTACAAATAATGCAATGTTTAGGAGTAAAACGTGTATAACATTTCCTTTTTCTTGAGGGTCTTTAGAAATGAACACAGACTTCCTTGACTGCTTGGCATTGGGTGACGTATTACTCTTGTCAGTTCACTAAAGAGTTTTTATACTTGCTAATAGGTCCAGACTGTTGTTTTATTTACTCTCACATATATGAAAGTGGTTCCAGGGTGCCTTGTTAATATATGGGGCGTCCCTGGACTAGGAAGTATTCTGAGACTATCCTCTCTGTTGATAGATTATTTTTGTGCCTTGTCTAAAGACCTTTTGTTCTGTCCACCAATAGATATTTGCTGCTTTACAACCATTGCCAGAGGGGCGCGTACATCAGATCCAGCTTGAGGAGTCAGCACCAGTCCAGCTTGAAGTCAAAGTGAAGGTAACCTGCACAGGCACTGCTGGCAACCAGGACCTCAGTGAAGGTAGAAGGCCGGAAGCATTGTGATGAGCGTACCCCTGCTACTATCTTGGGCGAAAGACGGGGTCACAAATCAGAAAGGAGAAATCGTGGATCAAGCTTTTGATGCCCAGCTGAGAGTCACAGACCGACCAGGAAGGGAAGAAGGTTTTTGCTTGAGGTAACCCCCTTTGAAACAAGGGTTGCTTCAGAGATCCTAGCATCAGGCCTCTGAATCCTGGTCCCAAAGTGGCTGTAAAGGAGATACCTGGGCACACTGAATGCAATCCATGGCCCCAACGAAAGAGCAGTGTGCCAGCAGAGCAATACAGGAGTTAGGGAAGGACTTGAGTTCAGGGTACAGGTGCTGTGTCTCTGGTGCCTGTTAGATTGAAATGAAGAAAACTGGTGCACTGCCTGAGACACTGGACAGGATCGCTGAGCGCATTTGCCCTGGTGGGTGATTGCCCTATCCTGAAAGAAGAAACTTTTCCCTTGAAACTAGGCCATGATTCCTGAGTTGCGAGTTGTGCAGCTCCACCGTGGGAACAACAAGAGCCTGCCTGTGAGGCTCAAACGGACACAGGGAGAAGACTCCCCTCTGGTTGGTTGTACAGCGGCTTTAATTTCCCAAGGACTTCTTTTTCTTTTTGTTGAAAATGTACCCCATTGATCGTCCCATTTTTGAGGAGGAGCAACCCTTTGCAGCTCTTCGTCCTAATTCTCATGGTCCTCCTGGTCCCCTGGATCCAGGATCATTTTTGTAAATAATATGTCTGACTGCTTTAATATTTGTATTGGGTATAATGATAGATACTCTAGCCCTCATAAAGGAAACACTGGAAAAGTCTAGCGAAAATGTTTTTATTAGATATGTACTGTTGGATACTTTGATATTGAAATTGATGGTAACTGAAATGCATGGGAACCTTGAAAATGTTTTTACTGGATGGTTCTAGGATTTGCTAAGGACTAGAAAGCTAATAATTCTGTTTCTGATAATAGTAATTACTCTCTCCTGCTATCTGTATGACCCAATTCTCTGTTCCCTTTGTACTTCTGTTTATACCTCATACATACCCGCTTAACAATATTTAGAATGAGAAATGCCCACCTAGCAATGAATTAGGAAATTTATGAAAAGAAAAAAAAAATGTTATTAAAAATTAATATGCATATTTTTCATTTTTCCTACTGGATTATGGGAGATGTCTTCAGCTAACGCTAAAAGGGTCGTCTGTCGTAAATTGGCTGCGATTAAATTAGCGTTAGCAGAATCCATCTGGTATTTACAGGCTATCCTGTACATTTTGTGGAATCCATTTTGTATTTCTGGCAGCCATTTCGTCTTCCCTTGTGCTCTGTTTAAAGGACTGGCTATACTTAGACTCTGCTACCCTGCACATGCGCAGGAATATCTAACTGTCCATGCATCTGTTTTTAGTCTGTAACTATCAGGTTGTTTCTACCAGAGTCAGCAACTGCTAGCTCCTCCTATACTATTTACGGTGCATTTCTGTATGACCATCTATGTATGTAACTCTTCTCATGTATGCTTGCATCGTCCTTTTCCTGAGCCCCTGTGTGGGTATAAAAGACCCATGGTTCTTCTACTCTGGGTGCTACCTTCATTCAGCACCACAGGGTGCTGGGTGAATGTGGTTCCACCTCCTGAGGTTTAATAAACTATGTATTTTCTATTTCAGATTCTGTGCCAACTTCTTTCTAATAGTCTGAGGACTCTGTGCAGAGAAGGGCGAACCCCTTGCACTGGTAGGCCTAGCTGAGGCCTATTTTCTACAACATGAGTAGATGCAGTTGGTCTTTTTGTATTGCTCCCAGAAAGTGAAACAAAGGGCCACAGATGTTTGCAGGACGGGACATCTCTGACTTGATGAGGGAGAGGAGCTGTCACCTACCACACTTTTACAACACAAAGGTTACACCTGGCCACACAGAGGTAATTCAGTTTTCCGATCCCGTTCGTTTTTAGCCACCATTTTGTGTTCCGCCGCCATTTTGTGTTGCCCTCACTCAGGCAGCACGGTGAACGAGGTGTTGTTTTCCCTCTTCCTACTG
Organism: Triturus cristatus; assembly: GCF_964204655.1. Classification (NCBI taxonomy): domain Eukaryota; kingdom Metazoa; phylum Chordata; class Amphibia; order Caudata; family Salamandridae; genus Triturus; species Triturus cristatus. The sequence continues at coordinate 947,855,871 of NC_140582.1, forward strand.
CAACGTGTCAAATAACCTCCTGCCTCTGTTTAAAGCTGGTGTCAGGGTCCGGCCGACTCCACTAATCCTCGTCTGGTTTGACTGATCCCTGTCTCGACTATCTGTTGGTTCGCACCATTCTTTCCTGACTTTATCTTATCCTCTGGCGTTCGCTATTCTTTACTCGATTTCTCTCATTTCACAACTGTCCTCCAGGGCATACAAATGTGTACTGCCACCTGCATGTCGACTTATAAACACTACCACTGATTAACTTGTGGGGAAGGGTGACAAACACAGTTGGAAGAGAGGCTTATTTGAGTTACTTAATATCTTGTTTTCACATTCTTCTCATTGGTTAACCCTGTATGCATTGGGAGTGTTCTTTGTGAATATGTGTGTTATAAAAGATTGTGCGCCACGAAGTAAAGTGGCAGTCTCCTAAGAACATACCGAGTGTACTTCTGGGACAACTGTACTTAGCTGCAGCTAATAAACCTTATCTTCTACGCCTAACGAAGTGTCCCGTGTCTTTGTTCGACAAATCAGGTGAACTCAGGAGATTAAGGCGTACCCTGCGCCACCAGGCCCATAAGGTCCCGGTTCTTCAAATTGGCGCCCGAACGTGGGCCGGCTTCAGAGGTAGCAGTTCTGTCTGAGGATCGTGAGGAGCCCCGCAAGAAAATTCTGGAGGAATCGCGAACCACGTCAATCGACCCCTGTATCTCGAAGTGGTCCGAAGGTCTTTTGCAGCGTAGTTTCTCCTTTCTGACGGCTGCTGACGACTGCTGCCCTGACTGCTGCCCTGCTTTGGTCCCTTTGATGATGTTTGGTATCGCGAGACATTAGACGGGCCTCTGTTGGCGTAAGAAGACACTTAGTTAAGTATTGGTGGGTAGCTCCCACTATTTTGTTTTGATTTGGGTCTTTGATACGGCAAAAACCGAAGCCGAGGGGTGAGTACGTTTGTACTGTATTATTTGATTTAACCCCTTGATGTTTGTGAACAGTCCAGTGAAATAACGATGCCTGGTCTGAGTACGTTTAGGAAGTTCTGTTGCCTTGGTTGTAATAGGGATACCTGGCTGGAGGACTCTTGTCCGATTCCTCCGGTTGGAACTCCCACCTATGAGCTTTATTCAAAACATGGTGTCGGCCCCATTGCCTTTAATAAGGCATGGATCCGATACACGAAGAACGATGGCGTTCTACAGTGGCCGCAAAATGGTAGTTTTGAGCCTGACGTATTAGACAATTTGGAAGCGATAGTGTTCAAAAGACAAGCCCGGCCGGCAATGTTTGACTCTTTCCGCCTCTGGCGTAAGGAAGCCAAACAGAAAGAAATTAAGCCGGCAAAACGAGATAAGAAAGCACAAAATATGACGATGATACAGGCTGCCCAGCAGTTTAAAGATAATGAGATTGATAATGCAATGGAAATTTCAGAGAGACAGCATCGTATAGCAATAGATAGATGCTATCCGGTGTTGCCTAGTTCCCCTTCTGATAAAAGTAAGGATCTGGAGGAAGACGCTTTGATGTCTCACCTATTGAGATTGCCTCCACCCTATGTACAAGGTGCTAATGCACCCCCGTTGTTACAACCTGTTCAGTTGCCTGTTGTCCCCCCACCTGTTCCGGTTCTTCCACATTTGCCCCTTCCGGTAATGCCACTCCCACCTCTCGTGCCACTGATTCCTTTGTCTCCATCTCCTGAACATCAATCTTCTTTGCCTTCGGCTCCCCTTATAACTGCCAGTTCCTCTCCTGTATCGCCTAATACCTTGTCCCCTGTTCTTATGTCTAATTCTCCTACTGTGCGCAAACGAATAACAGATACTGTCTCTGGTTTTTTGTCCCCTTTCTTTGGGACTCTGAACATGTCTCCGGCTTTTTCTCGAAGACAGTCTCATAGTCAACTTCCAGGTTCCGACGAACGGATGGTGTTGGACTCTCTCGCTCGCAAATGGATCGAGAAGGGTCCCCAGTATAGTGTGAAAGATATCATGATCACCTTTCAACAGTGAGATGCGCCCACGCAGAGATATGTATTTAATGTTATGTGTGACACTCTTGCTAAAGGATGGGAGGATATGGATTTGGGTTTACTTCCCCAGGGTCTGTTGGATGTTCAGGCTAATTTCGATAAAGGACTCATTGTGGGTTCTAAGGTTGAGGACGCCGTAAGGACACTTGTTACTTTTAGGTCCTTATTTTCTTCACAAACTTTTCTTGATTCTGATCCTGCTGTTCGGCAGACATTGAAACATTACCCAATAAGAGAGGTTCCTCCGATATGGAGGGAAGAGGTTGCGCAAGCAGGTAATAATCCAGCTATTCCCGCTTACTTCCAGCGTATATGGGTACATGTGCCCTGGAAGAGATCTGATGTTTTGGCCCTCAAACAATCTTTACCGGATCCCCGTAAAAACCCTGCTGGTTACTATAAAGAATTGTCCCAGACTGTTGATGCCTGTATTATGAATTTAGCCGATATTGACATGTTGATGGGAAATGTAGTCCCACAAGCGTTATGGGCTCGGATTCGTAGAAAGGATCACGTTCAAGAATTGGGTGGTACATGGAATGCTATAACTGTCTCGGATAGAGCACAAGTGGGTGGTGCTAAGTCTGATGTTTTGATCACAGAACTCCCTCGTAGGATTATTACTTTAATGAAAACAATGATGCCCGCCTTACGAGTTAATTGGGATAAATTAGCTGCGTGTAGACAGAAGAAAGATGAGAGTGTCTCCGATTTCTTCACTCGTTTTGAGGAGTCGTTTATTGATCACAGTGGTCAGGATATGACTACGGAGGGTGGACAGTGATTATTTGTAGATAAATTCGTATTTAATTTGCTCCCCGAGTTGTCACATAAGTTAAAAGACTCTGAAAGTTCATGGGCTGTTTCTTCTTCTGCTCAGATATTGGCTACTGCTCAATATTACGAAAACAGGAACAAAGAGGAAAAAGACAAGCAAGAGAAGAAGACCAAAGAATTAAAAACGAAGGTTCTTCTGCAACAAGCTTATCCTCCTCGCTCTGCTCAGCGCCAGTTTCAACAGCCTCCCCAGTTTCAGAGGGTGTTTCAAAAGCCTGAGCCCTATATTCCGCGGCCTTTGTTAGGTCCTAACCAATGCGCCTATTGTAGGGAGGAAGGTCATTTTAAGAATGGCTGCCCGGTTTTATTACAGCGTAATCGAGGACTATCTACTCCACGAGGTCGTGGTGGTTCCCAGTTAGCGCCCAGGGGTAGAGGTCGAGGTATGTCGCCCCAGACACAGCGTTCCCTTCCACCTCCACATTCTATGAACTACTTTGATCAGCAAAATACTCAGTCTACACAGTATTACAATGATGATTACTATGTTGAAGGTGAGAATGACGGTCTTCACGCTAACTAGGACAGCCATAGACAAATTGAGGGAGTTGTATCGATTCCAGTAGATCAGAATGGGCCTTATGTTAATGTCACTACAATGGTTGTTTCAGAGCCATTTCTTTTAGATACTGGTGCGATGAGAAGTTCTATTATTCACTCCAAACTCCCTGGGGCACCTTTGTCTGGCTCAACAAACGTATCCGTAGGATTTTCTGGCGCCCCAGTTCATAGCCCGGTCTCTTGTCCTCTGCCTATTTCAATTGGTTCTTATGATTTGGAAGCTCCGCTTCTTTTAACGACTGGTTGCGGCGAAAATCTGTTGGGTTTGGATTTATTGACAAGATTGCATGCAACGATATATTGTTCTCCTTCTGGTGTACATCTCGTTTTGGGGCAGAAACTGACTTCTCCAATGTATTTGTCTAAAGATAAATTTCCACCTGAATTGCTCTCTCTCCCTGCAACACTTTGGCTATGGGTCCAAATGATGTTGGTTGTCTTGAGATCCCACCCTATGTCGTTACCCTCAAGCCCAATGCTAAATTGCCACGCATCCCTCAATACAAAATTCCCAATGATGGTGAAAGAGCGCTTTTTGCTATTATTTATGATTTGGTTCAGAAGGGTGTGGTTGAGGAGACGAGGGGAAATGTATGCAATAGTCCTGTTCTCCCGGTTCTTAAATGCACTGATCCTTCTCAGCCTCCTGTTTTTCGCTTTGTTATTGATCTCCGGGAGGTTAATAAAATTGTTATACCGCAGTTTCCTGTTGTTCCAGATATCACTGCCCTGTTAACTATGATACCTGCCTCGGCAGCTTGGTTTTCTGTTATTGATCTGAAAAATGCTTTCTTCAGCATCCCCATTGCTGAAGAGAGTAGGGATATTTTTGGCTTCTCTTTAGGAGGCCGAAGTTTCCGGTTCAAGCGCGCACCCCAAGGCTATTGTGAAAGTCCCTCCATCTATAGCCAAGCTCTGAAATGCCAGCTTGATGCTTTTCCTTTGCCGCCAGGTGCTCCCCTTATTCAGTATGTGGATGATTTATTGATTGCTGCTGATTCAGAGGATATTTGCAAGAACATGACTATTGCACTATTGCGTCACTTGTCTGACCTTCACCATAAGGTTTCACCTTCTAAATTACAATATGCCCACCAAGAGGTTACCTATTTAGGTCATCTCTTGTCGAAGGAGGGATGGCGACTGACCCCATAACGTATTCAAGCAATTGCACAAATGTCTGTGCCATCCACACAAAGAGAAGTGCATGCCTTTCTGGGCATTACCTCTTATTGTAGACAGTGGATTCCAAATTTTTCTTTGTTGGCTAAACCTTTGTTGGCACTCACTTTGAAAGACACACCCCAACCCCTTCCTTGGACTGACAAATGTCAGAAGAGTTTTTCTGATTTACGTGCTGCTCTGTGCTCTGCTCCTGTGTTGGGTACTCCGGATTACAGTAAGCCCTTCACGCTCTATGTCCATGAAAGAGAGGGTTGTGCGTTGTCAGTCTTAACACAACGATTTGGAGACAAGCAGCAGCCATGTGCCTACTTTTCGGCTACATTAGATCCAGTAGCCAAGGCATTGCCTAGTTGTCCTAAAGCTACAGCAGCAGCAGCAATTTCTATGTGTCAGTGTGCTGTAGTGGTGCTAGATAACACTCTTATTGTTATGCGACCACATGCAGTGGATACCTTGCTAAATAGGACAAAAACGCAGCATCTTACAAGCGCTCGCTTGTCTGGGTATGAGCTGACGCTCTTGGCTAGTCATGTGCACATCAAACGATGTCACACTTTAAATCCAGCCACATTGTTACCTCTTCCAGAGGAGAAAGGTATTCAGGAACAACATGATTGTTTTCTCCGTACTGAGGAGGAGACAAAAGGTAGGATTTATTTGAAAGATACACCACTAATATCCTATGGGTGGATGGTTCTTGTTTTAAACTCCCTAATGGTGAAACAACTTCAGCTTATGCTGTTACCACCTTGCATACAATCGTGGAGACAGCACGCATCAGACATAATTCAGCTCAGGCAGCTGAACTGATTGCTTTGACCAGAGCGTGTGTGTTATCTAAGGGGAAGAGAGTGAATGTTTATACCGACAGCCAGTATGCGTTTGGTGTGGCACATAGTTTTGGTTGTTTGTGGAAGGAAAGAGGATTCTTTACCTCCCACGGTACTAAAATACAGCATGGTCAGTTGGTAACTGATCTTCTTGAGTCACTTGCTTTGCCTACCCAGATAGCAATCATAAAGTGTAGTGCTCACAAGAGGATTACTGATGATGTTAGTCGCGGGAATGCTTTTGCGGATGAGGTAGCGAAAGAAACAGCCAGAGATGCTATAAGTCGCATGTGTGTTGCGGGCCCTGCAAATTGGGTCAAGGAAAAAGGAATGTGTGAGGATACAATAGAAAGTGTGAGATCGATTCAAGGAGAGGCTACAGAGAAAGTGTTGAGTAAGTGGAAAGAGAGTACAGGAATGTTAGACGCGATGGAATGTTGGATAGAATTGTCAGAACATAAGCGTTGGCTGTTACCAGATGCCTATGTACTGCCTGTAGTTGCTACGGCACATGGTCCAGCCCACATCAGTGCGAACGGAATATGTAAGCTTCTGGCTCCAGTGTGGCTGAACGAAGGGATTCCAAAATGTGCAGATAATTTAGTGAAGCATTGTATTGTTTGCTTGATGCATAATCCAGGAAAGGGAACCCCAACTCCAGCAGTTGATTTTGCTCCCCCAACATATCCTTTTGAGGTGTCGCAAATTGACTATATTCACATGGAACGATGCAACAATCTCAAATATGTTTTGGTGGTGGTGTGGGCCTTCTCCAGATGGATAGAGGCCTACCCCTGAAAGACAACACTGCTTTGTCCACTGCCAAAGTTCTTCTGAAAGAGTTCTTCCCTAGGTTTGGTTTGCCACGCATTGTCTGGAGTGACAATGGAAGTGAATTTGTGGGCCAAATTATGAAAAAGGTGTGTGCCGGTCTTGGTAGCAGGCAGAAATTCCATGCGGCGAACCATCCCCAATCAGCGGGTTTGGTAGAGTGCTATAACGGCACTCTCAAACTTAAGCTTGCAAAGGTACAGGCTAGCACGGGACTTGCCTGGGCCGATGCTTTACCTTTGGCTCTCCTATCCACCAGAACAGCTGTACATTCTCGTTTGGGACTCAGCCAATAAGAGGTTGTTTTTGGGCGCTCGGCTAATGTTTGGGGAGTCCCTCGCCCTAAAAAGTATTCTGACATACAGTATCCAATGCTGTTTGACTACTTACATGACCTCACCACTAAATTACGTGTTCTCCACCAACAGGTTCAAAACGCTTTACCAGAGGCCTCCACAGACCCAGGTCATTCTATCCAACCGGGAGACTGGGTCTGTGTGAAAAATTTTCAGAGGACAAGGAATTTGGAACCTCGTTGGAAGGCGCCTTAACAAGTTCTTCTGGTGACACGTACAGCAGTGAAAGTCGAAAAGAAAAAGAACTGGATCCATGGCGTGCACTGCAAAAAGGTGCCCTTGCCCTTGCCTTTTGACCAGTAGGTCCGTAAGGGTGTAGGTGATTTTGAAGGCAAAAGGGTCCCTCAGTTTGTACCTTTCAGTAGTGCACACCTAGATGGAACTCGGTCAGAGGAAGAAGATGACGACGTTTTACAAGAAGCCGTACCGCCACATCTCCGATTGAACACTACAGATCCACAGACACTATTTCAGGACCAAACTGTACTGAACAGAACTCGATATAATTTAAGGCCTAGACTGGTCAAGGACACCTGAGATTTTCATCTCTTTCGTGACATGTATCATCTGTCCAGGTTGCAGGGTCACGGTAGGAGTCTTGGTTCGTGACCTGTATAGTGGCTAGGCCCCCAGGACTTGCAGTGTCATAGGACGGCTAATAATCACAGCCAAGTGAGTAAGGAAGATTAACGTGAGCAACAATTTGAGAGGATGGATGTCAAAGTGGGAAAGAATAATAAGAAGGAAGAGATGAGAAAGAAATATTGTAAATTAGTGTACAGTCAATGTGGCATAACATTGTGTGTTCTTATGTTTTTTAGTACCTTATTGGCTTGTGTAGGTTGGATTATTCATGCTATGCAGCACAAATCTGTCCCTACTTCTATTTCCTTGCCTCTTCATTCTACTTTCTCCCCACATCAATTACATACGCTTCCCCAACATGAACTAATCAGGAGAACAGAATATTTTAGCAATTCATTTGTCCAGTTGTTGCATCAACACCCATTGGTAGTCAACACAACCGACTGTTGGGTGAGTGGACTTATGCCTCATACCACAGACAAAGGGATGCCATATTTAGCCCTTCCATTTTCTCATGAAGGTTCCGCTTGGGCCTATTTTGTGATGTTTTCAAATGCATATCAGAACCGATTTAGACGTCCAGTTGGTTCATATGCAAGTGGGCAAGATTTTAGTCATAGTTCTCTGATAAAAGGAATAGTGGCTATGGCTAGAAGTGGAGAATTGTAGGGTTCCTGTTGATGAGAAACGGGCATACGATGGTTGGAACGTGACTCGTTACGTTACTAGCCTTACAGATAGAGTTAAACAGGGAAAATCTCCACCAATTTGGACTGTGCCTCATCGAGGTAACGTTTGTTTACAAATGAATGGCCAGACTACTGACACTGGACGAGGAAAGAGTTTTTGTTCCCATACATACATTCACACATCTCAGAATTCACCACCGTGAGTGCCATCCTAGGGCACGTATTTTGTCTGCCACGATAGAGCCTACACGTGGCTACCAACGGATTTTTCAGGAAAGTGCTATATAGCCTTTCTTCTCCCTCCTACATACACTGCTCCTTCGGGACATCACAGAAACAGATATGGCAGAGGGATTATTGATTCTTAAGACACGGCAGGACAAAAGGGAGTTGATTTCCTTAAAGGATTTCTCCCTTTTTGGGGCCCAATGGCCAACAGTAGAAACATGAGACAATTGGTTTGTGTTGTTGAGACTACCATAGATGTCACTGTGGGAGCCTTGAGTAATCTCACAGCTGAACTTCAGGTGGATCATCTCATGACATTGCAGAACCGGATTGCTCTGGATGTTATTCTTGCGGATCGTGGTGGAGTTTGTAAATTGATCGGATCTAGCTGTTGCATGTATATACCTGACGACGTCCCTACGGTATACCAAGCCAACTCCAAATTACATGTGATCTCCGAGTCGATTCATCAGGACGGAGGAGATTGGTCTTTATTGGAATGGTTTTGGGGATTACTGTCCAAATGGGGATGGAAGGTATTAACATTCCTTGGAGTGGTTTTGACCATCATTTTTTCCTGTTGTCTCTGTATGCAGTGTGGCCCCGCCATCTGTGGTCATTGTGCCACTATGTGTGTCCCAAGGCCTGTGCTACGGAAGACGGAGAGCATTAAAATGATGTTGCAGCAACAGCTTGATGACCTCATGGCCATTGACGTCGACTCAGATTAAAATGAGTCTGTGTGTCTTGCCTGAGTAATGGCAAAAGGAGGGTCTGAGGTAATTCAGTTTTCCGATCCCGTTCGTATTTAGCCACCATTTTGTGTTCCGCCGCCATTTTGTGTTGCCCTCACTCAGGCAGCATGGTGAACGAGGTGTTGTTTTCCCTCTTCCTACTGCAACGTGTCAAATAACCTCCTGCCTCTGTTTAAAGCTGGTGTCAGGGTCCGGCCGACTCCACTAATCCTCGTCTGGTTTGACTGATCCCTGTCTCGACTATCTGTTGGTTCGCACCATTCTTTCCTGACTTTATCTTATCCTCTGGCCTTCGCTATTCTTTACTCATATTCTCTCATTTCACAACTGTCCTCCGGGGCATACAAATGTGTCCTGCCACCTGCAAGTCGACTTATAAACACTACCACTGATTAACTTGTGGGGAAGGGTGACAAACACAGTTGGAAGAGAGGCTTATTTGAGTTACTTAATATCTTGTTTTCACATTCTTCTCATTGGTTAACCCTGTATGCATTGGGAGTGTTCTTTGTGAATATGTGTGTTATAAAAGATTGTGCGCCACGAAGTAAAGTGGCAGTCTCCTAAGAACATACCGAGTGTACTTCTGGGACAACTGTACTTAGCTGCAGCTAATAAACCTTATCTTCTACGCCTAACGGAGTGTCCCATGTCTCTGTTCGACAAAGCAGGTGAACTCAGGAGATTAAGGCATACCCTGCACCGCCAGGCCCATAATTTCCCGGTTCTTCAACACTAACAAAGGGTTTAACACAAGTCTATTGTGACCCTAGGCAATTTGGGGCCAAGGCACAAAGGCAGGAAATTCGAAGCACCTCTGGGGTTGAAAACCTTCAGAACTTTCTCCTACTCCAAAGTAGGAAACAGGTATAAATATTGGACCCTCAGATCTAACTATATATTGGAGTAGCCCTCTGGACCTGTGGAAGACTCAGAAGGACTGCTGTGATGCTCTGCAAGAAGGACTGCTACTCTTTAGCCCTTCTGCCTGAGTGAAAGGACTGGACCTGCATCTTGAACCCTGGACCACCAGAGTGACTCCAAGGTCTAGTTGGCTGACCTCCTTCTCAGAGCCTCGGGAGCAGAAAAGGCTCCAACCACCTTGAACCCAGCACTTGGACTCTGTCTGCTGTGACCGCTACCCCCAAGTGGTGCCACCCCTGTCCTGGACCATTGGAAGTGGGGCTGAAGGTGCTCTTTGAACCCTACTGTGGTCCAGTGTGCTGAACCGATGCAGCCAGGTGCATCTCCTTGCAACTCCTCTTCGAAACCGCCGCTGCACAACACATCCCAGATGCAGACCTCAATATCGCAAGCCCCTCATCAACAGCATCCTTGATGATGATGCAGGACACTGCATTGCAGCCCCACAACTTCCTCAGAACTGTTGGTGCGCAACACATCTTCGACGCAAGACTGTGCCACGCATCCTTGACACGGGATCTCACATAGCTCCGCAGGTAGGATTTAAGGAAGTTTGTTCAGGAGGCCTAGCCTGATCCATGTATCTGGCCCACGCACCATCGTGGTCAGCCTGAACTTGTGACTTTGTCCCAGTCCAGTGTGACCAAATAACCACAGTTTGTGCTTTGTGCTTCTATCCAGTGTTTTTACCTAAAACTTTGAAATTGCATATCTCCGGTTCTACTGATTGGATTTTTGATGTTTTCGTCTCAAATAATTTATTACATTTTACTCCATTTTTTAAATTGGTGTTCGATTTTTATTATGTTATGTTTTTACGTTATCACTGTTATTACTGTTTGAAGTGCTGCAAAAATACTTTTAATATTGTTTCTAAGTGAAGGCAGTTTTGTGCCGAGCTACCAAAGGGTTAAGCACAGGTTAATTTGGGGTTTGCTTGTGACTTCACCCTGATAGAAATTATGTCTGGCCTCAACAAGTAGTTCAATTTCCAACACACAAACTGAGCTCTACCCACTTCCCCTTGTGCAGAGACATTCATCGAGACAAACTGTGTTGGGCATGCGTATTTTGGGGAAATGTAAATGTGCTTTGACATGTCTTTAAGTGTGTTTATAGTAGCATTAGATGTGAGTTGAGAATTTTATTGATTAATTAATAATTTACTTATTTGTAATTTTCTAAGGATGTTCATCCGTCATGTTAATATTTTTATAGTATATTTTCTATGGGTGTACTCCACGTTTAAAGTTATATGATTATTTGCTAATATTAACTGTAGCTCTTTTATTTTTTTAATATTCCCCTTTATCGTTTTATATTTTTATTTCTTTGTGTGTCTACTATGTGTAAACCTATTTGATTATTTTGTTTTCTTAAATATTCTTTGAAGGTGTTGAGCCTTGTACTAGTAGTGTTATTCCTTGCCTCTATTGATTTTTATGGGATTCCCTTGCTGTTCGTGTGAGCCTCCATGTGTGGTGTATCCTTTACTCCAATGCTTGGCTGGATTAGAACTGCAGCTGTTTGGGATGCAGTACCACTTCCATAGATGTGTGGGTAACTTTGTTAAACTGACTTACCCTTTTGCAGGTGTGTTTTGTATGTGCACTCCTTAATTTTCCTTTTGCTCCACTCGATGTAGAGTGGATATTCCACATTTTCCAGTCACTCCCCCTTGTCACACCTTCATTTATACCGAAAATGTAGAACTATGGGCCATATCAGCAACGGCCAGCAATAATTATCGCTGGCCGTGCTTAGCGATAATTTTCTTATCGCTGGCTAGCTCTGCTTTTTATCGCCCTGGTAGCGCGTTATTATCAACGCGCTGCTCCAGGGCAATACAAATTCCAGAGATAGCGATGTTATTGCCGTGTTTCAGGGAACATCGCTGGTTTCACAGCGATGTTCCCTGCAGAAGGGAGATAACTTTGCTGATACGACCCTGTGGTCGTATCAGCATAATCCACCCCCAATGTTAGGGGTGGCTTAGTCAGGATTTTAGCAGACGCTAGTTTTGAGAAAACAGCAGTTTTCTCCCAAAACAAATGTCTGCTAAAATGCAAGGGCATGCTTGCTGATAGCGCAAAGACGCGTTATTGCTCTGCTGACATTTAGTGTATGGCGTAGTGTAAAAGGGTGCTAACATGCAAATACGCATGTTAGCACCCTCTTGCTGATATGGCGTTGGTTTTATCTCTGCTTTTCTGATAAAGCTCTTGATGATATGCCCCTTTGTCTCTGTAGTTCTACCCACTCTTGGCAGTTAGCTCGAGCGCTAGAGCTGGCATAGGTGTAATGCTACACCTGCATCTATGAAAACTGCACTTATGACTGGACAAAGAAGCATTTCTAGATAGACTCGTAAATGCATTTTTTAATTGGCTCCAAAATAGTGCACTGATTACCTCTTCCACCAAAACATATCTCTCACATCAGGTCCTGTAATAAATCGTGTTACGCACCTGGTCCTAATGCGTCCACTGTAGGGGTCTGTGTTCAACCTCATGGTCACAGGTTTAAATCCCGGCGGGTCCACTTAGCCTTTCATCCTTCTTAGGTCGATAACATGAGTAACATTCAGTTGGGTAACAGTAAACATCCGTTATTCAGCGCCAAGATAGCCTTGGGTGAATGTGTACTTTACAAATACACATGTTATGTTATGGGCGGCCACCTTTACACCACACAGGATCCTATCTCCATTTTACAATGTCCCTTGATATTTAATGTGGCTGGTCTCAACAAACTGAATTCTCACATGTCTCCTACACTTAAGTGCCCTTTTAATTGTACTTTTAAACGGTGTTCTGTCAAAGGAGGTAACTGATACCCTTATCTAACGTGGGAAAACAGGTGACAAAAGTGTGCAATTGGTACAGATGCATTTAAACAAAAATAAATGTACACTTGGGCACTCAGTAGGAGTGACCTAATTAAGTGTGATATGTGGTAATATCTCTGTGCAACAGGTTGAGGCTTCCTCGCACCAGCTGTCTTTTCTACCTCTATATCCCCCTGGTCTGAGAGCTGAGGTGCCCACAGTGAGTCAGAAAAACGCTGGCAGACATGAAGCATTAGTATTTCTTCCAGCAATATTTGCTTCATAATTATGCTAAGCGAGAGAGAAATCCCCAAGGAACTGGCTCTTTATGGGACCTCAAATGAAGAATCTGGCATTGCAAGGTCTGCATCTCAATATTCAAGAAAGTTTACATTCCCAGGTGGTCCATGTGCAACCTTGGTCTTGCTTCCCTTCACATCTTTCAGAATTGCTTCAAATCCTCGTGGGGTTACTCGGCTAAGTGTTTGCAACATGGTTCATATTTCAGCTAAAACTCTGAATGTAAATGCCTTGCTGAGTTTCACATTTGACTCTACAGTGGCTTCATTTAAAATTCTGCATTTGAATATGCATATATATATATAAAAGTGTAAGAGTTTTCTAAAATAGATTATTGATGTTTGAAGTCTTAACTAATCTGGGTTGTATCAATTGAAAACCATAAAACCTTCTTTTAAAGCTTTATTTTTGATAATAGACGTGTCTCGTCTACTAGAACTTCTCGTGTGAAACATGCAGTAAATAACATCCAGTGACTAGTCGATAGATTTCTAAATTTTATTATTTTCTTATTTACACTTGGACTATTTCTGTATTTCTGCACGTCCCATTTTTCGTCATATCCGGTGTTGTAGGAAGTAGTGTTTTTCTCCTCCGCTACCCCTTTCATACTCTCCAGACAGCGGCCCTTGAACAGTTTTAAGAGTGGGGTGTTGGCCTTTGTCGGTACCAGATAAATATCACAGAAGTTAACAATGACTGTATCATTGAGCAACTGAGCCTAGTGACGTGACCGAGCCTCTCTGGATCAAAGGGTTCATGAAATAATTTCCGAATGCATTGTTAAAAATGTTATAGGTCACAATGCTAGGTCTGGAGGGAAGTGTGAGGCCTTTTCATGGCGTTCTGGCTAGTCAGAGGTTACCAATTTTACCACTGGTGTCCGATGGTTCCAAAACTGTTAAAATCAAATGAATGACAAACCTACTCCCTTGGCAGTCTCAGCGCAGCCAGCAGTCACTGCTAATTGTCCGATGTGAAGGGGTTTAGAGACACAGTAAAAGATTTGGGGGCATATCAACAAGGGCTTTATCTCTGCTTTTTCGGCTTTAAAAGCCAAAAAAGCAGAGATAAAACTAGCGCCCTATCAGCAACAGAGTGCTAACATGCAAATTTGCATGTTAGCACCCTTTTACTCTACGCTTCCCCTTGCATCTCTAATGAGATGCAAAGGGGGCGTTCCAGAGTAAAATAATAGGAGAAATGTCGCTAAGCGACATTTCTCCTATTATCAAGGATATCGCTAACCCTGTTAGCGATAAAAAAGCAGCGCTAGCCGCGGTTAACGTTGCTTTTTTACGTCTGGTATTTTTCTGACTTGGCCATGATATCTTATGTAAGGTGGATATCATGGCTAAGTACGTTTATCCCTATCAGCAAGCTATTGCCAAACCTTGTGGGATTATTGCTGTATTTCCAGCGATAATCTCACAATTGACAGCTTGCGCTCTGAATTTTATTGCTTTGGAGATAAGCGTTGCTGATAGCACGCTATCTCTGCGATAAAATTCAGAGTTGGCCAGCGATAATTATCCTCACGCTAAGAGCGCTGAGCGATAATTATCGCCGGCCCTTGCTGATATGCCCCTTAGGGGCATATTAGCAAGGGCTACTTCGCTGCTTTCGCGGCACTTTTTGCCGCTAAAGCCACAATTTTTTTATCGCCCTATCAGTAAGTTGTCGCTAACAGCAGTTAGCGATAGCTTTCAGGCGATAACGACCGGTTTGGGGTCCGCTTTGCATGTCAGCGATATTTATCGCTAATGACATGCAAAGTGGGCGTACCCAAACTGTCAGCGACTGAAAGCAGTCGCTTAGAGAGCTATCGCCTATTACCAAGGCAGGAGACGCGATTAAAAAAATCGCGCCAAGCGCGATTATCGCTGGTATTTAACACTTGCTGGAAACCTGACTTACCTGTATTCCTTAATGGGAGGTGGAACTTCAGGCTAAGTCCACCATGGCGTTAATGCGTGAATATCGCTGGATTTCCAGCGATATTCAGGCATTTCGCCGCTATCGCTGGATATTTTAGCACAGTGGAGATAAATGTTGCTAATAGCATGTTTTCTCCGCTGAAATATCCAGCGATAGACAGCGATAAAAATAAGCGCGCTAAGCGCGTTTTGCGATAAATATCGCATGTTCTTGCTAATATGCCCCTTATTTTTTGCAACCAGTTTTCGGTTGCACGGCATTATTAATACATACCAATCGGATTCGGTATTTGGATTAATGCCCTAAACACTATTTCCAAATACTGAATAGGTATTGGGTCGCAAAAGCAAATTGTAATTTGATAACATTGTGCACCATGTCCAAAGTTAAGCAATGGGTATGTTTCGGGCAGACTTGGGTAGGTTTGTAAGCATTCATTTTGGGGCACAGTCAATGGAAAAGAAGTGCAAGATAAAAAGATACAATGTAGCAACTATTGCAATGATATGGTTGGGTCTCCTAGTCAAATGAAGTGATTTGAGGATGAGGAATGACGCCAAGAATGTAAGTATAGTCCCAAAAACCCAAACGAAGCAATATCCGTCTCTTGATATGAAAGGTTTTGGGTGGTCCTGGCCCTTTCTTAATGTGATGCCGCAATGATGTTCGATAAGACACAATCCAGTGTTAGAATGTAAAAGGTTCATGCTTACGCTGTGCCTTATGTAAGTTAGCATTCGCTGCACCATTTTCCTTTCAGGCGCCATTATAGGCTGTTCGAAACTGATCTCGTCCAATTCCAAGAAATGCACTCCCTTGACTTTAGTTTCTGAAGCTTAAGGTTCTGTTTTAGTAATGAGTACACTGTTCATGTCAGCGCATAGCTTTCTCATTAGATGGAGGCCCTCTCCCACTTGTCTGGTGGTGGGCCCAGGATGGAACAACCTTGGACTATGCTAGTTTGTGTAAGATACCAGTGCTCAAACCTTTTTTTTTCTTATTTCACTGCCCAGCCGCATCTGCCTGGAAAATTCCACTGTGGGCGTGCCTTTGCTCGGTTATGGAATGTACAATAATGTATCTTTATGCTTCTTGATTGCAACCCTCTCTGTAGCACTCCTAGCGACTGTACAGATGGGGTTCCACTCTGAGAGCACATAAATAAACAGTTATTGGTTAGTATTCTCTACTGTCTGACCGACTCTTCATTTGGTACAGATGGCTGAGAGGTGGTCATTAGTGACCCGGGTGGCCTGAAGCGGGTCACTTCCTTCAGTTTGGCACCCGAATGGGGCTCCTTCGGGCAATTGATTCATCCTCTTTCCGCAGACGGGGGAGGCTGAGGACTTCGTCGGGTCAGACTGACGGCTCAGGGATCCCTGCAAGAAGAGTGTTTGTTACTCGCGGCTGCTCCTTCTGTCCTGCCGGATGGTGCCTCACCGTGTGGTCATCTCAAATGGGGTCCTGAACAACGAAATCCTTGAATCTGACCATTTGGTCTGAAGAGTCGGCAGTGGAGAACTGGTTTGTTTGTACTACTGATATGAGGTGAGTTAGTTTTAGTTCTATGTGGATATGGTACCATTGTGGTTTCAGTTTGTTACGGTCTAAGGACTGTCTTGGTAAAAAGTGTTTGCAAATACTTTGCCAGGTGAAATAGCTATTTTGTTTTCTTTGCCATGCCTGGTTTTAGCAAATTTTGGACTTTGTTTTGTAGTTGTGCCTTTGCAGATGCTCGGCTGGAAGAAGCTCAGCCGGCTCCTATTGAAGGCAGCCCTAATTTCGATATGTATGTGAAACATGACGTTGGCCCTATTATGTTTAGTACATTATGGCACAAATATACGAGGGACAGTGCTGAGATGCAGTAGCCTTTGACAGGCACCTTTGATGAACAAAAGATTGGGTTTTTACAGGAACAGTTGTTTAAGAGACGAAATAGGCAGTTGATGTTTGATTCTCTTCGAATTTGGCAGAATGAGACTAAACCAAGGCGGTTAAAAATGGAGAAAGAGACATGGAAAGGGAGAATGCAAACATTGATGCAGAAAGCTGTAGCATATGATAGAGAAAAACAGGAATTGAATGTGAGGATAGGAGATTTTGGTTGCACATTGACAAATCCTATCTGGCCAAAGAGGAAAATGATACTTTTGTAGAGGAGTTGTTAGATACTGGACCCCCACCTCCTTATGCTCCGCAAACAATATATCCGAACGTTCCTTTACAGTCACAACAGCTTGTTTCATCTGCTCCGGCTGCTCCCGTATCCACGGCTGCTTTTTCAACGGCTTTGGCTACGTCACCCCCGCGCCTTCTTTGTCCTCGTTATCTTTGATGACTGTGACCTCTATTTCATCTGCTGTTTCAACTACTCTGTCCTCTGTTCTTTCTCCTTCGGTGCAAACGCTGACCACAGTTGTACCTACTACTTCTGTCGCTTCTCCCACTATGGTTATTCATCCTCCGATTTTTTGGGATGTTGAAACGCCTGTACAAGGGTTTGAGGACAGGGATTGGGCAAAATTCAGGGAATGAGTGGGTCCGTTGGTGCACTCTGGAGTAGGTGAGGATGAGAAGGAGGTATTAGCAAGACAGGCTATAAAGTGAACTAGCAATGTGGTTTATAGCACTGAAGATATTTGGCAAGTTGTACTTGAGTTTGAGCCTTTTTTACAGCAGCACGTTGTTCAACACATGTCTGCTACATTGGTAGACCTTTGGTGCACGCACATCAAATTGGAGGCCCCACAAGTGCTATTCGATATCGGAGACCGTGTCTATGTAATTGATTTAGCGCCAGGACAGATGTTCGCAAATCTTGCCACCATATTCTCTTACAGAGGTTAATTGTATGATAAGAGTCCCACTAAAATTACTCAGTTCCCTATGCGTGAAGTCCATCCAATATATCATCCAGAAATACCTGAATTGATGGATCGGAACGGAGCGGTCACTAGACCAGCCGTAGCAGCTCGCTTCCAGGAGCAATGGATTTATACTCCATTGACAAGAAGTGAGGTTTTAGCTCTTAAGACTACTCTGCCCGTTCCTAGGAAAAATCCCACTGCCTATTATAAGGAATTAACAGAGGCTGCTTCTTCTACTGTAATGACTCTTGCTGATATTGAAATGTTTATTGATCTTCTTGTTCCGGTTGATATTTGGAGACAGGTCCATACTCAAGATCATGTTGCAGAATTGGGCGGTACATGGGATGGGATTAAAGGATGGGATCAGGAAAGGAAGCCGGGAGACAAACCCCGTGCTGAGATACTTGCTTTTCCTGGTCGTATAATTACATATATGCACACACTTATTCCCCCTAAGAAGGTAAGTTTGGACAGATTAACGGACTGTCGACAGAAGAAGGATGAGAATGTGTCCGATTTCTTTACTCGGTTTGAAGTCACGTTTTTGGATTATAGTGGGCAGGATATGTCCACTGAGGGAGGAGTTTGTTTGTTTGTTGATAGGTTTCTTACTAATCTTCTTCCTTGAATCATGACTCCTTTGCAGGCGTCATAAAGTACTTGGTCTACGTCTTCTCCCTCTGTTATTTTGATTATGGCTTAATATTATGAACATTGAGATCAGGAGGAGAAGGAAAAAACTGACAAAAAATATAAGGATTTGAAGACAAAGGTGTTGTTGCAGCAGGCATTTCGGGATAATACCAGAGGCTGAGGGGGTCCTTCTTGACAACTCCCATGTACTAGGCAGCCATCAGCAACACCTTTGGGGCAGAATCAGTGTGCGTATTGTAAGGATGAAGGACATTGGTGTAAGGATGAAGGACACAGTGCCCTGTGCTTTTACAGAAGGTTGTGTCCCATAGACCACGGGGTTTGGGTGGAGAGGTCGTGGGACTGACAGAAATAAGAATTCTGCAGCTCCTGGGGGCCGTTCTGATAAGAATTATTTAGATGACCCCAGAGATGGACAGTACTATCATGATGATTATGATTTGAATGATGTGACAGGTATGTCTTATAGTTAGGACAGTAAACAAAGAGGGGGCAGTGGGCTTTTATAAAGGTCCAGCATAAAGGCCAAAGGACAATAATTTAAACAAGAAGGTTATGCTGTTTCTCTGAAATGAGAGACAAAACACAGGGAATTATGAACCAACCTGACCGCTGAGGTTCAAAGTTGGAATTCCATTGTATTGGATTATAATGCCCTCACACACCCTGTCAGGTGTCATGCTTCATCATCGGGATGCTCCTCGTCGGGTCGGCGGTGCAATACCCGATGGGCTCCCTATAGTAGGGGCACTTTAGCGGAGATTTGTTTCCAAAAGCTGTTAGGTGAAGTGCGGGTGGGGGGCCTCGTGTGTGTAGATATGTATTAATGTTGGAAGTGAATGTAAAATCGGGTTGGGAGTACCTAAGAAAACAACTTTAATCAAGGGGTCTCCTACCCTAAGTAAAAACAAAACTATAAGGCGCAAGGCTGAGGTAATGTCTCAGATTGTGGTGCTCTTATAAGTGGTAGGTTAACATGTTTCTCACCAAAATTAGTAATCTGCAGGTGATTCCCTGTGTTTTGTCACTCATTTCAGAGGAACAGCATAACCTTCTTGTTTAAATTATAGTGAGACCAGTTCAGATACCTGCAGATCAGCGTGGTCCTTATGTAGGAAATTTGGCGGACACAGGTGCAACAAAGAGCTCTGTTTCTTGACATATGGTCCCTGGTGCAGCCCTGTCTGGCCACAATAATGTTTTCGTAGGTTTTTCAGGTGTATCGGTTGTCAGCCCTATTTCATGCCCCCATTTCTGTTAACATCTAATTGTGGTGAACATTTGATGGGTCTGGACATGTTGAAGAAGTTGCATGCTACTATTTATTGCTCCCCTGCTGGTGTTTATATTACCATGAGTCCAGTTGTGAGTACTAGACAGTGTTTGTCTCAGGATGCGCCCCTTCCAGCTGAATTCGCTCACGTACCACCTACACTATGGGCCACGGTGATACAGATGTGGGTCTGTTGCATATACCACCTGTTTCTATACAAGTTAAAGATAATACTATTCTACCCCGCATTCCTCAGTATAAAATACCACGGGCAGGAGAACGGGTTCTCCTTAAGATTATTCAGGATTTGATACGAAAGGGAGTAGTTGAAGAAACATCAGTCAACATTTGGAATAGTCCTATTCTTCCGGTTCTTAAGAGGACACCCTCAAGTTCCTCTGACGCCCTTGATGATGTTTATCCCTTTGTGATTGATTTGCGTGAGGTTAATAGAATAGTAGTTCCGCATTTTCCGGTGGTTCCTGATATTACTATGCTTTTAACAATGATTCGATCGACTGCTACGTTCTTTTCTGTTATTGATTCGAAAAATGCATTCTTCAGTATTCCTATACATCCAGACAGTAGGTATTTAGTTGGGTGTACACTGGCCGGCAGAAGCTTTCGGTTCTGTCATGCTCCTCAAGGCTATATAGGAAGTCCTAGCCTTTATAGTCAGGTATTAAAAAGCCAGATGGATTCCCTATTGCTTCCTCCGGGTAATGTATCAGTGCAGTATGTCGATGATCTGCTAATTGCTTCTGATACAGAACAAGGTTGTAAAAACAGTACAGTCAAATAGCTGTTGCATTTGGCACATCATTGACATAAGGTTTCTAAGTATTGTTGACAGGGGGTCACCTATTTAGGTCACCTACTGTCGAAGGAGGGTAGGCAGATGACCCCTGAGCGCATTAGTACTATTGTTAAAATGCCCATCCCACAAACTCAAAAAGATGTATGTGCTTTTATAGGTATTACTTCCTATGTTCCTGAAATGGTTGGTTGCAAACTTTTTGTCTTAACACAAAAGTTTAGGGACAAACACAGGCGTTGCGCGTATTTTTCTGCTGTGCTTGACCCTGTTGCAAAAACCCTCCCGAGTTGTCTGAGAGCGGTCGCGACTGTGGCCACTTCAATCAGACAATCGGCTGGACTCATACTTGATTCAGATCTCAAGGTTATGGTACCCCATGTTGTGGATACACTTTTGAATAAGACAAAGACACAGCACCTCACCAGTGCACGTCTTACTGGTTATGAATTGACATTGTTTGCTAAACATATTATGATTAAAAGATGTGCCACTCGAACCCAGCCACGTTACTACTCCTCCCTTCTGAGAATGATGCAGTTGACAAACATGACTGTATTTTCCGGACAGAAGAAGAGACGAAAGGACGGGTAGACCTGACTTATGTTCCCTTATCTGACTCCCAAGGGGAACTATATGTTGATGGCTCCTGTTTTAAATTACCCGATGGCACCACCACTGCAGCTTATGCTATCACTAAGTTGCGTACAGTGGTAGAGACATCACAGGTCCCCTATCAGTCAGCTCAAGCTGCTGAACTTGCTGCCCTTATCCGAGCTTGTGAATTGAGTGAAGGACTGGTTGTCAATATTTATACAGACAGCCAGTACGCATTCAGGGCCGCGCATAATTTTGTCTGACTCTGGGCAGAGAGAGGGTTTCTTACTTCTCATGGCACCAAGATTCAGCATGGCCATCATATATTGAGGCTATTGTCTGCTTTAACGCTCCCCAAAAAATTGGCAATAATCAAGTGCAGCGCCCATAGGAAGTCAGATCAGGTAGCTAAGGAGATGACCCAAAGTAAAATGAAACACATGTTTGTTGCAGGTCCAGCTAGGTGGGTTCCTGAAGTTGTTATGTTTGAAAATACCCTTGAGAGTGTAAAGGAAATACAAAGTGAAGCCACAACAGAGTAATTAGCGAAATGGCAGGAGAGTATAGCACAGTTGAACAAGTAAGGGTGTTGGATTGATAAATCTGCAGAACAGAAATGGATGTTGCAGGATGCATATATCCTTCCTGTGGTTACTATGGCACATGGTGCAGCTCATATTAGTGCAAAAGGCATTTGTAAATTGCTAGCCCCTGCATGGCATAATGATAACATCGCCAGGCAGCTGCACATTTGGTGAAATATTGTATGGTCTGTATGATGCAAAATCCAGGGAAGGGTACCCCTACACCACCTGGTAATTTCGCATCACCTACTTTTCCTTTTGAAGTCCTCCACATGGACCACATTGAATCAGAGAGATGTAATAACCCTAAGTATAATTTATTGGTTGTATGTGCGTTCAGCAAATGGGTGGAGGCCTACCCCACTAAAGATAATATGGCCATTACGACTGCGAAGTTACTCCTTAAAAAGTACTTACCTTGTTTTGGCTGCCCCAAATTATCTGGAGTGCTAACGGAAGTCATTTTAAAGGAATAATGATTACATTGATTTGTGAAGGTTTACATATAAAACAGAAAATCTATGCTGCAAATCATCCGCCGTCAGCGGGGTTGGTTGAGAAGTACAATTGGCAAAAATTCAGGAGACAACAGGGTTGAAATGGCCAGATGCTCTACCATTACCTCTTCTGTCAACAAGAACTACAGCTCATTCTAGGACAGGACAGTGCTAAGTAAATACCTTCATATCAGTTGGTCTCCAATATGACTCCAGGTTCCGTTCCTGCTGTAAGCTCCTTGTATCACATTCAAGTAGAACAAGGACTATTATTCTCTCACACAATGGTATGTGCTTGCATACTCTCAAATGGAATAAAGCATTTTTAAGTTCATAGCATCATGTATGGGAGCCTAGTTTTCTGGGAACCCCAAAAGCTAGAGTTAGCCATGCTAACCCTTTTTTTTAAATGCCTGCCTTAATTACAGAGGGCCTGATTCACAAAGGGACTTAGGACTTGTAAAGTTACGAGTGCAGAGTCTCTACACTGGGTGCAAAATCTCTACACTTCTCTTCCCAATGGGAGATCCGCTCTGAGCGCAGACTCCGCACTCGTAACTTTACACGTTGTAAGTCCCTTTGTGAACCAGTCCCAGAGGACATGATGAGGTTGCAAGGTGTACCTTAGACTCCTGTGTCTACTCTCCATTTAGCCTAGCAGCGTTTTCTAACTCCTCTCTTCTGTCCATTGGGTTATCTCCTATTGCATACCCCTCCCTCTGTTTCAAGTCAATCCAAAGAAATGTAAGGAAATCTCACTATGAAAATGAAAAGAAAGAGATAAGGAAATGTGCCTCATGGCACTGAATATGTTTAGACTCATGTACTGCTGTGAGTCATTCTTTACTGAGTCTGGCTTTCCTTCCAACAATGGTTGTGATAATTTGTATTGAATAGCCAAATAATGTTGTTATTTAGCATAAATACATGGAGATCCCACATCGGCAACTGGTTGCCAATCACTTTCCAGGGGCAAACGTGTTAAATACATGCATGCCCAAGAAGGGCAGCAAGAGTTGGCTTAGTAATATCTGGCAATCCACTTCCTGTTGCCTCCCCCTGTCTTCCTCTAGAACCCCTGTCATCAGGCAAGAGTGCATAGTTAGATTAAAGTTTGGAGACAAAAGTAATGCATTTACTGGGACTGATTTGCATTCACTACTACCAATACATTAATAGCTAAATGATGCTGAACAGATGTTGTTAGAGTTGGGGTTTCTGGTTGGCCAGGGTTGGCACCTAAGCCAGGCAGAACCCACCACTCTTGTCAGGGCAATATAACCCCTGCTCACCCCCTTGGTGGCATTGGCAGAGCAGTCAGGCTTATCTGAGAGGCAATGTGTAAAGCGTTTGCACAACACACTCACACAGCAGCGACACACTAGGCACACCCCAAAAGATACTCCACACATGTCGGGTCTGGTGGCTCAGTGGACTAATTCGTCCATTGCAGGCGCCTGTGTTCGACCTCATGGTCACAGGTTCAAATCCCGGCGGGTCCATTCAGCCTTTCATCCATCTGAGGTTGATAAAATGAGTACCATTGAGTTGGGTAACAATGAATATCTGTTATTCCGCGCCAAGAGACCTCTGGGTGAACATGCGCTTTACAAATACACGTTATGTTAAGGTTATATAAATTTAGCCTTTGTATTATCCATAAAAACACATTAGAACACAATCACATATATTACCGTGCCACTAGGCACTTGTCATGACTTTATAGGGATTCCATGAATCATGAGGCCAATCGGGCCACTGTCATAATCACATAAATCACAGTATGTTAGGGTGACCAGTAACTATTGGCAAGAGTGCACTTTGCACAACACCTTATGCAAAACATCAGCCTCAGTGCACCATAGTAAACACTTGTCACAGGCCACATAAGTACATTCCTTTTGCACCAAATTTTCCCCCACTGGTGAGAGGCAGCTGCCCACATAATCGTGGTGCAGCCGCTGTGATAACTGAGGTGGGGGCCCGTCTTGGACTTACCCCGCGATGCCCAGAGGAACAAGAAGCCCCTAACAGAGCACACAACCGGCAGCTGCTGCAACTTTCCAAGGCGCAGCTGCTGGCACCAGATATGTTGGAGACCTCTCCCGGTCTCATGCATCTAAGGTCGGGGTAATCCCCGCAATGCCACAAAAGGCACAGCAATGCCCCCGAGGGCAGGGAGACCTCACTTGGTCCCCCACGAAGGCAACTCCCCCAATTGTAGCTGGGTGAGTCAGAATCCCAAGGGTGGTCTGAAACCTCCTTGGGGTTGAGCAGCTTGTCCTCTCTGCTCTCCTCGTAGGTAACAGTCTCTTCCCGGCCAGGACCTTTCTCCAGCCCACAAAGGAAGAGGTGGTCAGCAGAACACTCAGTGAAGCCTCCGTCAGTTTCTCTTCCCCGCTGGATTGCTTGCCACCGTGAACCCCGCCCACAACCAGGCATCCCCTGCCTGACTTCTGGCCTCTGGAGGGCCGTTAGCATATGGAGCGAAGTCTCCGTCGGCATGGCTCCTTTCCCTCTTCCACGTTGTGTGGCAGCCCGGGGCCACGCAGCAGAGCCCCGGCTGCAGCAGTCAGCTCTGGTGCACGAACACGGGAGGAAGAGCACGCCGTTGCCTCAGCTCTCCCCTCCAGCTTCCTGGCCACAAAGGAGAGAGATGTGCTACCCACGGGACAGGGCAATGAGACTGCACTCCTCCCCAATCACACCAAGTGAGACCCCTCCTTGGGCAACAGGACGAATTCCAGCACTCACCAGCGCCACGGTGGCGGTTCCCGGACAGCGCAGTGAATTCTGTTCCAGTTCCAAGCAAGCTCAACAGACATGGGGTCACAGCCCCAGTACTTCTATAGAAAATGTCTTTGTTCTCCCCTGGACCAGGGCTCTGAGCCCAGTCCAAACCAGTTCTGGGGGCACTCTTAAAATATAAATATAGTGCACAACACTCCCCATTCAAAGTGTAAGCCCTCGCTCCAGACACAACACGGAGGGTGAAGCCATCATTCTGGAAGGCAGGCACAGCTCTATTCAGGTGCAGGTGCTACTCCTCCCATCACTCCAAAGGCAGACCAGGCCTATTCAGCCTAGGGCTGAGTAATTCAGGCAGGGCAGGACACACCTCATCCCTCTCAGGGACTGGCTGGAGGGAATGCACATCCTTTCTCCCCCTGTCAGTCAGAACCAGACGGTCAATACACATCAGGCATGCACAAAGACACATAGCACACAGAAATGCCTACTTCTAAAAGTGGCATTTCTAAAATAGTAATAATAAATCCGCTAACGCCAATAAGCAACATTTATCACCACTATTCCATACATACCAAACTTGATCACGCACCCCTCTTATGTCAGGAATTACCACTGAAGCACATATCAGGGAATCCCCAATGCATCGCTATGAGAGGGCATATTCGCAGCAGAGGGAAACCAAATAGACTGTTTGTCACCAGCAGGGCATGCCACACAGTTAAGGCACATGACCTACCTTTTACCTACACTGCACCCTGCCCATGGGGCTAGCTAGGGCCTGCCTTAGGGTAACTGATATGCAGTAAAAGGGGAGTTACAGATGTGGCAACCACTTTATGTGCCATGTCACAGCGGCAGGAAACTGCGCGTGCAGGCCCTGTAGTGGCAGCGACTTGAGACAGGTTTGAAAGGCTACTTTGTTGGGTGGCACAAGCAGCGCTGCAAGCCCACCAGTACCATTTAATGTACTGGCCTTGGGTATATGGTATACCATTGTGAAACGCTGGACCTGGCACAGTAGTGGTACTTCCAGGCAATCTGCTGGCCCTGGAAGAATGGTGGCAATTTCTGGTACAATCTAGGCCCTGGCACAATAGTAGTAAATACTGGAAATATAACGGTTCTGGCACAATGTGGTAATTTCTTGTACAATTCAGGCTTGCACAATGGTGGTAAGATATAGCAACAAGCTGTCCCTAGCAAAATAATGGTAATCCATGGAAATATGCTGACCATGGCACCATAGCGAGACTTTCTGGCAACATACCGGTCCTTGCAAGAAAGTAATTCCCAGGAAGTTTCTGGCCTTAATTTAAAGGTGGAAATCCCTGGCCACATAGTGAGCCCCATCGCATTGGTTGCAAATCATGGCAATTTGAATTTGAATTTGAATTTGAATTGATATTTATAAAGTGCGAACTGTCACTCTGGAGGGAGTATCCTGGCGCTGAGCAGAAGAGGGTCAGGCTAAGCAAAGGAGGTAGTGATTTATATAAGACATCGGCAGAATTCATCATAGCCTTCCTGAACTGTGTTTCTGTTTTCAAAAGCCTCAGTTGAGCTGGCATGAGATTCCATGCTTTAGCTCCTAAAGAAGCTACGGATTTCCCTCCCTTGGATTTTGTATCTGAAACGGGGGGGGGTTTAAGGAAGTTTGCCGAGGAAGATCTGAGGGTTCTAGCCGTAGTGTATGGGGTGAATCTAGCTGAGAGGTCGGTTGGACCAAGTTTTAGCACAGCTCTGAAGGTAATTAAGAGAATTTTGAATAAGATTTTCTTATATAGACTAGAGGCAGCCAATGGAGAGTTTAGAGCGTCGCTGATGCAGATGACATACGACGAAGTATCAAAACTAGTCGAGCTGCTGCGTGTTGAACCATCTGTAGTCTCTTAAGTGTTGATTTATAAATCCCTGCCAAAAGACTTACAGTAGTCTAAGTGTGAGAGGATCAGCGCCACGGCCACTGCCTTCCTAGCAGAAAGGAGGATAAAGTCAAATAATTTTTTTAATGTTCAGATTAGACTGAAGGAGGTCCCTACCACCATCAAGGAGTGTGGTCGGAAGGAGAGTGAAGTGTCGAATTGCACTCCCAGGTTTTTTGCTACTTCAACAGTGGAAGGGGGAGCTATAGCATCTTCCGGCCACCAGACACTTGGTTGGAATGGGTTTTCTTTCCCTATCAGGAGGATCTCAATTTTGTCTGTGTTACACCTGAGATGGTTATATTTCATCCACTGGATGACCTCTGATAAGCAGAGTTTAAAATTTGATCCTGAAATGGTGGAGTCTTAGTCCAGGGATACAATCAGCTGAGTATCGTCAGCGTAGGACGTTACTTCAATCTCAAATGATGAGATCAGGGAGAAGAGGGGGGCCATATATAGGTTAAACAGCAGCGGGCTAAGAGAAGAGTCCTGTGGGACTCCTGATGTAATAGGTCGTTCGGTGGAGAGAAAAGTACCAAGAGAGACAGCTTGCCTATGATTGATTAGGAAGGACTTGATCCAGGTCAGAACAATGTTGGAGATGCCGCTGGATTCTAGACTGCTAGCCCTGGCACAGTGGTGGTAATCTGTGTCAACATGTAAGAACTGGCACAATGTTTGTAATCCCTGCTAAAATGCTCACACTTCCACAATGCCTGCAACCCCTGACATCATGTTGGCCCTGGAAGCAAAAGACACACAATTGATGGACGGAATGCAGAACAAATCAAAACATTCACCCCCAGTCAAGACATCTGGGTTAAATCCATCATTCTTTTGCTCACCATGCCACCCCAGTTTAGACCTGGCTATATACAAATCAGTCTTGACCCTGTGCCTCATGGAAACAGTCCAGCCCGAACTGCCAAGCCAGGTCCTCCCTTGACTGGAAACAAGCATCCTAGGACCGGTTTTGGGGTTTCACCCCTCTTCAGCCAGGATAGCTTGATTCCAGTGGCATAGTGAGCCCAGCACTCACGTCTGAGCATACCTGGCGCACTTAGGGCAAGAAAGCAAAAGACACACAATTGATGGACGGAATGCATAACAAATCAAAACAGTCACCCCCAGTCAAGACATCTGGGTTAAATCCATCATTCTTTTGCTCACCATGCCACCCCAGTTTGGACCTGGCTATATGCAAATCAGTCTTGACCCTGTGCCTCATGGGAACAGTCCAGCCCGAACTGCCAAGCCAGGTCCTCCCTGGACCGGAAACAAGCATCCTAGGACCGGTTTCGGGGTTTTACCCCTCTTCAGCCAGGACAGCTTGATTCCAAAAACAATGGAAGTAATCGCTGGTTAACATGCTAATTGTGGCATAATTGTGGTACTCACTGGTAAAATGCTGGACCTGGAAACATCTCTTGCGGTATGCTGGCCTGGACACAATGGGGGCAATTCCCGGCAACATGTTGGCACCTGGCTCTGGCACAATGGAGTCAATCACCAACAATATGTTGACCCTGGCACAATGGTGATAATTCATGATAAAATGCTGGCCATGGAACAATGATGGTAATCTCTGGCATCATGCTGGCTCTTGCACAATGGTGGTAATTCCTGCCAACATGCTGGCCATGGCACAACAGTGGTAATCCCTGGGCTATTGTGGACATCCAAGGTAAGATGGTGCCAAGGCATGCAAATCATTTTGAATACATTAAATTGAAGTCATGCCAGTGAATAAAAGAACCATTGCAATTGAACATATCTAATGAGTATACAAGAATGCTTAACTAAGCTTTCCAAAACGGAAGACAAATGTCTTTACCATTGTCGGGGGGGGATGGTTTTTATTGTATTTGCAAATCAATGTTTATCAAGACATCACTGGAAGACTCGTGCTCAAGGAGATTCTCTTAATAAACACTATGAACTAATTAATAGTTTGTAACAAACCCTATTTGGACTGATTATTCCATGGGTGCAAACATTGGAGAATTTGAGAAGGGCAGGACCCCTCAATCATTAAAGTGTTCACTTTGGTTCTCTACCTCACCATGGCCCTCTAACAAAAGTGGTGCTTATAAGCATCAACACTAATGACTGTTAGACCTGGCATCCTTGGTGTGGGTTTCCCCTAACTTTTTGCCTCCAGACCTCCTGTTTTTTCTGACTTCCTTTTTTCTAGCCTTAGGACTTTGCACACTTTACCACTGCTAACCGGTACTAAAGTACTTGTGCTCACTCCTGAAAACATGTTGAATTGGCTTATACCCAATTGACATATATTAATTTACTTGTACATCCCTAGCAAAATGCTACAAATAGTGCCCAGGGCTGTAAATTAAATACCACTAGTGGGCCTGCAACACTGGTTGTGCCACCCACCTAATTAGACTTTTAAATATATAGCAGGCCTACCATTGCAGTCTGTATGTGTGCAGTTATAAACTGCCATTTCGACTTGGCAAAATAAATATTTTGCCAGTCCCAAACCTTCCTTTTCAATACATATAAATCACCCCTAAAGTAGGTCATGGACAGCCCCAAGGGCAGTGTGCAGTGTATTTAAAAATGAGTACCTTTAATCCTTACATGCCGTAGTAGTGAAAAACTCTTACATTCAGTTTTCACTGCTGCAAGGCCTTCCTCTCCCATAGGATAACACTGGAATTACCTTATTACATTTTATACGTGTAATTTCCAAATGGGAACAGGTCACCCCATCATGTTTGGTGTCTCTGGAATTGCAATTTAGGATACTAACTTATGGTGAATTCAGATTCTAAATTACAATTCTGAAATTGCCCCTTTTAGAAAGTTGGCATTTTCTTGCCTTGGTCATTTGGTCAACCAGAAGAGGGTATGCAGTTCCTGACAAGGCAAGGGGAGCGAGGTCAGCTAAGGGAGGCAATGTTGTCCCTTAATGGTGGAGGGAATGTAAAGTTGTACTCCTGTTCTTTGCCATCTGCATGTGTTTCAGTGTATCAATTTATTGATGTTTATATTTTTTGTTTAGCTGGTAGACTGGAAAATGGACAACAATCATTCCATATACTTCTTGATACTATAGCTAGAAGTTTTCAAAGGCTTTTCTTATCACTTTCAGTAATTTCAGAGCACTGGTATCTCTGTTACTTTGAAGGTACTATTTTGGAATGAGCTGTTGTTTAACAACATATTAAGTATTATATGGTATGTTTGTGTACTATGTTTCTTCTTGCAAAACATAGTGCTGTTTCGCAAGAGTAAAAGTCAGTCTCGGCATTTTGTCTACAGTCATAAAAAAGCAGATAGATTTTTTCTGCTGCAAAATAGTATTGACCACCACAAAACAAATGGAACAAAATAGCACAGCACTGTGGATGCCTTAGTGGATATGCTTCATAGGAAGGCCAAAACTGACTGCATTATGAGAATGGATGAATGTTTCCGAATTTTGGAACCATTGCATAAAGCAAGTCAAGGTAGAAGAAGAGTTGGGCAAAATTTGTGAAAAAGTTACAGAATTTTGTGTTACTCTTGTTATACAAAGTTCCCGAAATTATGCCATTAAATTAAGCCACTTTGCATAATTACGTGCCATTCGTGGAACATTTTTAAATGTTTCCTTGCACCAAAAACTGATGCAAAGATGCATTTTGCACTAAAATACAGTACAAAATGATGCTTTTGTATTCTCCATAATTTCACGGTATTTTGCTCACCCCTAGGTAGAAGTAATAAATAATAGATAGATATGTAGATATTACACTGCATGAAACGTCAGAA
This sequence comes from Triturus cristatus, assembly GCF_964204655.1. NCBI lineage: Eukaryota > Metazoa > Chordata > Amphibia > Caudata > Salamandridae > Triturus > Triturus cristatus. The sequence continues at coordinate 947,886,488 of NC_140582.1, forward strand.
TAAATGTGCACTGTGAGATCTTTATAGAGGTCTCAGTAGTTTATTACAGCTGTGTGAGAACACAGGATAGAATTGTTGGTTGTCAATAGTGGTATTTAAGAGCATCAACCCACCAGATACCTATTCTCTACCTCACTCTCAATCGCACACACTCCCCACACCTGCAAAAACAAAACTGGAGGTCACTCATTCGCCTAAATCGCACCCAAGGCATGGAACAATCTCCTTCAACACATCAGAGTCTCTTCCTTCCTTCTTGAGTTCCGCAAGAAGATGAAGACCTGGCTTTGGTATGAACCATGGGGACCACACACCTACACACCTTCCCAAGTACCTGGCTACCCTCTTGGGTGATTAGTGTGCTATACAAATCAACATAGCACAAATTAACATTCCTGGATTATTATACTATGAAAACTCTATGATTATCTTGTTACTCAGATAGTGGTACATTTTGGTCACACTATAGGTGAACTGGGAAATGTCTCCGGATATATTGGCACTGGGATATCAGATCATGGAGGAGGCCAGCCTAGAGGGGGTATTTGAAATGTTCACCAAATATACTTATACCTATTCCTTAAGTGGTGCACTCCTAAGCAGCGCTTTGTGGGACAGCTGACATATATAAAAGGAGTACTAGCATATCACAAATGCATATTTTGTACAGCCCCCCACATTTGCTTTTATTCTCATGAAAATTCTGGATGTTCCCTAATATTACAGCTGTGGATGCTCCTAGGCTGGGATTACTGAAGTAAACCCTTACAAACTGTAAAACCTCCTGCACAACCCGAATGATCTGGGTTTGCTCTTCCAAATACCAGAACAGCAAGGATCCGTGGCAGCTCCTTGAACCTACTTGGTTTCTCGGGTGGCAGTTGAGTTGAAACTCTAATCTGATCAAAACTGAGCTGGGAGGATGGTGCTTTGATACTGATGGAGCCGTATCTCATGTTCTAGATTCGCTCTAGAACCTCGAGTCGATGGTACTTTTTCTCAAAATGAGAACGTGGGGGGAGCAGAGAAATCATTAACAGGTAAACGTATTCAGGTGAAGTTCACTAGAGTCATTAACGATCACAGATAGCTAAATGAAGTTAGTTGATTTATTACAAAGTCAGAAACAACTGAATGTACTGACACCTCAAGATGAGGGTGTAGAAATGCATTGGTACTAATACAAAACCAAATTTACGAATGAAATTAAGGCGGTGCAACATGAACAAGACAATTAATTCAAGAATCCGGATACAAAAGAGCAGAACACAAGAGTCAAGATTTCCCTGCATTTAAGATTTCAGTGATTTAAGCGTTAATATATCGCTACACTAACACTAACATGACATCCCTAGTTAAGCATTCAGTGGGGCAGGATCGGTTAATGAGTCAGCGGGTGGAGGCTTCCTTAGAAGTCTCTCCACATCAGTTGGGTCAAGTAGCATGAAGCTACTGAGACAGAGCGCATCCTAAGATGCTCTCTCTCTCTGAAGGCAGAGAAGAAGTGGGGCTCTTTCCCTAGTTACCATACATCATTATTACAGGTGACTTCCCAAGATCCTCTTCGGATCACGCCATCCGGCCGGGCCACATGTACTTTTCCACTTGACAGCGATGCTCTGGGGCAATGGCGAGATGACTTTGATTTCCAGGCTTTCTCCGGTGGGAAAATACAACAGTTCTCCATATCCGTATCAACGTTCAATGTATCCCCTTCTCTCCTTACCTAACTCCTAAAACAAAGACATTAGTCTAGCTAACAAGGATGCTTTTTTCCACCTGCAACATAAGCGTGTTAAAAAACAAGACCTTGCATGCACATGAAATTCAATTGTTAATTTAAATACAAGAGCCTCCAGGGAAAATGCATTCCAGGCATACGTAATTCAGCTAACATAAGAGAAATGGATTATGATCTTTCATGAAATTAAAACGAAATTAAGACACATACACTTAACTCTTTTACATATTAAACAACATGTCTAATAAACATATCTCGAGAATGACATAAGTGTAAGTTGCACAATACAAGCGTCTTCGTTAATGTTTCAGCTAGTTCTGTTTACTTGTCGCACTACCTTTTCCATTTTACATTGAAGTATCCTAAAATACATTGCGATTCACGTTATTACAATTCACATTCTAATGTCTCATGTTAATACGTGTGGATGTGGACTACTTATGATTATAATTCACCTCTACAAATGAAAAATAGATTTTGATCCACATCAATACCTGCAGGAGTCCTAGACCATCATCACTTATGGTGCTTCCGAGGTCTGCCTTTCTCCTTGTGTGAATATGCCTCTTACAGTGAATTCTGAGATATGCCACAACAGTGCATCAATAGGAACTCTAACACTCCCAGAAAGCTCTATTCTGCATGCCCCTCCTTCATCTGCAATTGTGTGGAGTGTGGATGGTGTCAGCATATGGATCTGGGGCCCGAAAATTACACACACCCAAATTGTGTGGTTCTTTTCTCCAAGTCCCCTTTTGGGGGTCGTCAAAAATCTGTACTTCGCCCTGTTGTTGGTGCGACTGTGCATTGTCCATTTTGAGCCACTGTAGCTCAGCCTGGTATTACAAAAAGTGATGCAAAGCCACATTGTAATACCATTTGTTTGGTATAAAGGAGAAAGCCGCATGCAACTGAAGGAATACTCGAGTCCATCAGAATATTCACAAGTATTAGACCAGTTGAAAGGGAGAGGCTCAATGAATGTGCCAGAAACATACATGAGTGACCGATCCTGGGAAGAATTCTTAGCAACCACTGACAATATTATCTCATTCCCCACACATCTTGAATGTTTCTCACATGATTGTGTTACAGTTCAATTGACATGCTATTTTTTCTTCTGTATTCTTTCAGCTAGTGGATAGATGCAGAATGTTTTGTTTACAGGTGAAGGATCTTTGCTTTGTGAAGAATCAGTTTCAAGACTTTTTAAACCGAAGAGTCATTTCAACTATGGTGGTATGGGAGCACCATTGTAAATCAGTAGTACTACCTCTCACCCAAACATAGAGGTCCCCACATTAATCGCTATGCGAAAATGGAAGTATGAGCATGTGTTTCTCTTTCCTTCACAGTCAAGTTCAACCAAACGGTTAATTCCTATTTTGCAACACAAAAAATGTTCATTGACGATTTGAATTGAAGAAAAAGGTTTTTGTATCATTTCATTTGTGCAAAAAAAATCCATTTTGATGGAGCTGTTCCATTTCCTCAACAAAATTGATTTTATTTCTTGAATTTAAATCGTCAATGATCATGCTCATACTTCCATTTTCACTTATCATTTTGAGACTGGAACGGTCCAGAGCCTTGAGCACAGTTTCTCTATTATAACAGGAATTAATATCCAGATCCAGGACCTCTGGACCTTCCCTTTTTTCTTTGAATTCATCGCTATGCGTACACCAGGGGAGCCTCAGCCGACTCTGCCAGTGTAAAATGTTGCATCAGAGGCCACAGGGCCATCAGTTCACATAGCTGGTCCCCTCACCCTATTAAGTGTGTGGGAACCTTCACTAGATTTCCTTGCCTGGAACTTCCTTATGATATGAGACACTCTGAGCAGGAGACCATGAAACATTGCAGAGATAAGGCATCAAGGTAGAAGTTCTAAATTCCAGCATTCAAGCAGGGACTCACCTCAAAAGGTAAGCCCCCAAGAGACTCCTCTTAGCTGGGGCTCAAAGGGAGGGCAAGGAAAGCTGGAGAGGAGTAGGACAGGGGATTTTGTTGCAAAAGACATTGCTTAACCCTCTCCACATGACAAAAACTCGTGCAAGTGTTGAGCCTTGTTTCAAAACTTGGTGACTTATTTCCCCTATTCATATATCTCTGGCATGAATGACAGACATCAGTCTTCCCAAGGCACTCTTAATTGGAGAAGTCTGAATGCATATCTCATGATCAGTACACATTGTTGCACACACCTTGAAAACCATCAGGGAGTGTAGTGTTACCACTAAATGTGAGATCAATATGGTTCCTGCCAGCATTCCTGCCATGGTGAGGCCTTTTTGGATTCCATTTACACTGAGCCGGCTGCTTCATGAAGGGACAAAGTAAATTGGATCCATTTCCTACTTCTGGTAATACACTTGCAGTGGCTGTCCCAGCAAGCCTACATCCTTTTCAAGACCTTCATCACAAGCAAAGCTGTGAAGGCAAACACACCAGCATACCGTGTGCCTTGTATAGCACCTAATTCAACAGCAGAAACTAAATTATTGCCAGACTAGATTTTTTAAACCTGCTAGAAAATCATCTAAAAACAAGCTTTCTCAATTGAGGCTTTGACATCTTACCGCCAGAGACTCACCACTTCTGAAGGGGGGTTTATTTATTCATATATTTATTTATTTATTTTGGAGTCTTATAATGTTCTTGTTCAGAGGGCAAACAGAAAGAGGAGCTGCAAATAATCTGAAAAAGCGATATAGAACAAGAGTGGGTCTGGTCAGATAGGATAGGTGCCCATGGTTGATGGTCTTTGATTGTGACCCTTAAGATAATTCAGAAAAGGAGTTTGAATAGTTGTTTTGAAGATTTTCCTGAGACATATGGAAATTAGTTTAGATTTCAAGAAAGGGGCTGAGGGTATTCCACTAGCTCAAAGATTGTACTCCCAGTGATCTACCTTCAAGTTTCATGCCCTGGAAAGATCTTTGCTGGTTCAGGTTATCAGCTGATTAGAGAAGGTTATTGGCTGGTGCTATCGTTAATACGTTTTGCAAATATTTCACGCTTTTACCCACTAAGCTTTGGAGGGGGCAGAGGATCTGTCACAACATTCTGTTTTTTCCAAATACCCCTTGTGCTTTGGTAGTTTTTTACTAGCGTGCGTGGGACACCAGCATTTTCCTGTCCATTACTTCCACGTCCATCCCAGACAACAGAAAGCAAAGACGTCTACATTCTGTTTCATGTCATGAATATCAGTCAACAATTAGTTGGGAGAGATTTTACAAGAGAGGAGCTGACAGCGTCTGAGCCACAGGAAAATCCACTTCCCCCACACGCTATATGAGGCAGGAGATGTGAGATATGACCCAGTGGGACAGACATTTATTTTGGCAGCTGTCCATTTCTGGGCCGTCTCTAAATAAGTCCCTTAGACAACGGAAGAAAGCCTTTATTTGCCATTGCGTCATTTGCAAAAGTTGTGAAATGCCTAAATAGACTTTCAGATCACATTGTGTACAGGAATATGACTGGTAGAGGAACCTGGGTAAGTAGCTCTTTTCGTGAACAACCGAAAGACACGAAGGTGAGCCAAGCAGTTGAGAGGTGCATGATGGGAGAATTAAAGGCCAGCTATGTGATGCTAAGGTTGCAGTGGGAAGACGCAAGAGGGATATTTGCAGCTGAGGCTCAAGAAGCACATACGAGATGCATGACAACTAACCCTGGGCGTAGTTCGCGAAGTAGCCCTACGCGTAGCTACGCAAAGTGCACTTCGCACTACGCGAGCTACGCGTAGCACTTCGCGAACTGCGTAGTACCCTGTTCGCACTGTGCAAGATGTCGTTTTCAATGATTGCACAGTGCGGACAAGCAACCGGCACTGTGCAATCATTGAAAACGGCATCTTGCACAGTGCGAGCTGTAGTTTTCTGCCGCTCGAGTAGATTTTTACTCGAGCGGCAGCTTTCTCAACGCGGACTGGTAGTTTCTCATCACGAGCGGTCGCGAACATACACGACCAATCGCAATGAGAAACCTGACCTCCTCGCGTTGAGAATCTCGCCGGGAGGTTTATTTTCCACGCTCGCGATCGCCAACTTGATGTTGCTGATCGCGAACGAGGAAAAAGTCTCGCCGGGATGTCATTTTGCTTGCTCGCGGTCGCCAACTTGACATTGAGGACCGCGAGCAAGCAAAAAATTACCGCTGCACTACGCAACACTACGCTACGCGTGTTTGCACTGTGCTACATGCAATTCGCGTAGTGCGAAGTAGCGCAAACTTCGCAAACTACGTGAGCGTAGCGTAGTGCCTTGCCCAGGCTCAATGACAACTATTTGGGGTGGAGGTTTGTATTTCCTCCAAATACCACGAAGCAGGAGCACAGTAAGCTTGTTTCCTCTCTCCCGTTCGTTTTATTTTACGTTTATAGAGAGGCATGTGGGCTTCTTATTTTAATAAGTGTATTTGGAAGAATTGCATATGTTGGCCTTGTCACTTTAAAAAAAGTACAGAATTGAAGTTACAAAACATTCAGAATCACAACATATTTTATTTTATACAAATTCGTAGGAGACAATTAGTTATCTTTTTAAATTTTCTCTTTGAAGATTTTTTATTTTTATAATCAAAGGTCCCAAGGATATATTTCACTAGTATATTTGAGAACATTTTTTATCCTCCACTTACAGATACTGCCTTTGAAAGGCACCGGGGATTTTGACACTAATAAAGTACTGGCAACCTTTTATCTAAAAAACAATGATCTGATGGGCCCTGCGGGCAGTGAGGGGTGTTACATCTTAAATTCCTGCATAAGGGACTCCTTTTGCCAAATGAGTTTTTGCAAAAAGACTGTAATCTAACACGGATATCTACTGAGGGTACTGCTAACACGAATACCGCCGGTATTGAATGACACTGGAGGCAGAAGAACTGATGACTTTTAAAAACCAGCAACAGGATGACTATGGACTATAGTTTCTGAACATTAAACTGAAGGTGGACATATACCAGGTTGTTTTTTCAAGACAATAACTATCACCCAATTAACATGTGTGCAATCTATATGCTTATGCTTGCTTTTTATACTACCATCTGTTCCACTTTTTTTTAACAAATTCCACGAACTCTTAGCACAGTTTTCCTGCGATTCAATTCGATTTTTACAAAGCACACTTCGTCCTCCTGACCTTTGGTGAAACAACATGTATATATCGTAAAGTAAAATGAACCAAAAACATATTACAGTGATAATAATATTAATGATAATATTAAAAATAAAAATACACCAGTTCAAATGTGAAATACATCATCTGTAAGTCAGTGAGCCATGCTCACTGACTTCCATTTTCCTCCTCAACAGAAGCCCTTGTCATTACTTTGCTTGCATTGCCTGGTTAGCATATTTAATTTGAATTGAGTGGCTCGGTCAATTGTGCCAGTCAGAGAGGATGTGATGCAAGGCAGCTCCGATGGGGCATCATTGGTCCTCTTACCAGCAGGCAGTGGATGCATAATGTTAGTGTGGATGGGGCATATTTACAACGAAGAGAAAAAAAATTATTGCCGAAAAGCAGCGATAATTTTATCGCCTAATTATCAAGGCCACGCTAACGCGTGAAATCTTGCTTTAGCGTCAGGATTCCTAACGCCCAGCTTTGCATCTCTAATGAGATGCAAAGTGGGCGTTCCTGACCTGACATGATAGGAGAAATGTCGCTAAGCGACATTTCTCCTATCATCAAGCCCCACGCTATGAAGCATAGCGTCAGGAAAAGTAGCGATAACACCTGTTATCGCTACTTTCCTAACACCTGCTTCAGGACTGACTTAGCCATGATATCCTATGGAAGGTGGATATCATGGCTAAATTTGTGAGTCCCTATCAACTAGCTAACGTGAGATTATCGCTGGGTTTCCAGCGATAATCTCACGTTAGCCAGTTAGCGCTAGGATTTTTATTGCTGATGAGATAAGCGTTGCTAATAGCACGCTATATCAGCGATAAAAATTGGCGCTAGCAGGCGATAATTATCCGAGCGCTAAGTGCGCTCAGCGATAATTATCGCCGGTTGTTGTTGATATGCCCCGATGTTAGCAGGGTTTGAGGTTATGTTTCCCACCTTTGTCTGTATATTCTCTCTTATTTCATCCAGGATTCTCATCAGCTCCGATATTTAATTTTGCAGGCCTGATCCGTCTGCTTAGTGCTCTTATTATTGCTAGAAAATCCGAGTGTTGGCCTTCAACAGATTAGCCAGGTCCTCAACGTCTCCAGCTTGAGCCCCAATCCCTCTCCCCATTTGAGTTTCTTTGGGGTCTTCTAACGAGTCACTCCTCTTGTTGGGCATTTCCTTGATGTTGCCAGTGTCATCGCTATTTTCTGTGACTAGACTTACTAATTCTCCTGCCAATCGAGATGGAATTTGGGGGCCAGCAAGTAGGTCTGAAGAGGCTGTCACGGGCCCGCAGTCAGTATTCATTGATTTTTTGATGTGTCACAGAAATTCCTGTCACTATGTCATGAGTAAATTCCTCAGGGACAGCACACTCCCGGAAGCCCACCTTTCGCAGCACAGACTTTGTATTTCAGTAAGCCAGAGGATGGTGGAGGTCAAACGAGGGCAAGGGAATTAAGGAGGGTGCTGCATGGAAGGAGATCTAAAACAAAATGAGAGGAAAAACTGAGGTATGTATAACTTTGCTTATTAATCTTTTTGACTGTGTGTGTCTCTCTCTCCCTCTGTTTCTCTCCCTCTCTCTTTCTCCCTCTCTCTTTCTCCCTCTCTCTCTCTCTCTCTCTCTCTCTCTCTCTCTTTTTGACACACACGCACACACACACACACACACACACAGTTGTAAGAATTACTGAGATAATATTTCAATGTGACTGCAATTTTATTACCACATGAACATATAATTGTAATATATATGAAATAAACATTGTTTTTGTCATAGTAACTGAATTAAATTCTTCAAAATTCTTTAAAACGATCATTATGATGGCCAAGTCTTAAAACCAACCGTTATTCAAAATACAAGAGTAGGGATTAATAAAAAATTAAAAACTCTACTGTTGAATTAGGATCACTATGTAGAAAGCAGGATCAATGTGATGGATTATCAGTATTCCTGGTGAGGGCATAGCTGAACTCAAATGTATATTTTTAGGACAAACATTGTACCCTGAGAATTTCAGAAGGTTTGGTTGACACCAGAGTTTCAAAGGTGCAATGTGAAATTCCACCTTTGTATTTAATTGACTAAATCAAAACAAATCAAAAAGTTGACTTATCAGGAGTTGTGAAGATTCCTTGTTGTCCTGAGATAAGAATTCTCTATCAGACAATATAAAAGAATCCTGGATTTGTCATAGCAGTGCTGTTGTCCTCATCTAATTACCGCTGGAAGTGTACGCTCTCAAGCACACTTGTCAAACCACAGAATATCAAATGAAGTGTTCATTACATGTCTTCCTTAAATTTGTGGTCTTCAAAATTACTGCCTAGAGATGTTTAAGGTCTTGCGAGATCATGCAGTACATTGTTTACTATCCGCAAGGCCCATAAACATCACAGAAGGGCTGTAAAACGCCACTTTCCTCTTCCTGCTGCAAAGGGCTCTTTTTTTGGGTTTCGGCACACATGCATTACACTACAGTTTGGAAACAATCCTTTAGACTGGCATTTGTCCTCAAACCCTGTGGGCCCTTCTCTTGGCACCAATGAGACAAGCAAGATAGGCAAAATGAATATTCCTAACGCACTCTTACTGCTAGGTGTAACATTTAAGAGGACTGCAACATTTTATTCACTTCTCCTTGTTGGTCCTCGTTAGAGGCTGGTTTCAAATTATGTCTTATGGTGCACAAGTGTTTCCTGGGGTAAGGTGCCTTTTTTGATATTCCTTCCAGTCTTCTCCTCCTGTGTTCACTCTTTTCTATAGCTAGTTGTATAGCTACAGAGCATTGTCCCAGTGGATCATCCTTCCATAGTAGGATGCTAGTCCCTCTTTTCTTAATTGTCCAATCTTTTTTCCCTGATGCATTTATTGCATATTCCTATAGGCTAACTTGAATCATGTCATGATTTAGGTTTGCGTGAGAGGGATAAATGTTGGTAAGTGTAGCATGACTTGCCAATGTTGATGGAGAATTTGCAGTCATACATTGAGTTTTTAGGCTTGAATGGTAAATAGTAGGGGTTGCAGTGGCCATAATGTTGTCCATATTATATCTGTTTCGCTATGGTCCGCCTGGATCACTTGTCTCCTATAGTTCCATCTCTCTGGTTGTGGTTCCACTATGGAGCTCTCTCCTGGCTGAATGACCCGTAAAATGGAATCCTGTGATTTCATGAACTATATTAGTGCCTTTTAGCAATTATAAGCAAAAGCAGCTTGGAACTAGAAAATAGCTGCAGCCACTTTTCTACAAAGGACTCCATGAAGGAATAAAAGATGCATTATCAATGGTTGGGAACTGTTCTGCAACAATGATGGCGCTTATTGATCTGACATTGCAGATTGAAGTACAGCAGAGACAGAATAAGGATAAAGAGATGGAATGTTTAAATATAGATTCAGGAGATTTCCTTTTTCTTCTTCTTAGACAGAGGCTGTTTCCAAGGAACAACAATGCATATTGGCAATGTTTAAATGAGCTTGAGATCAGGAGAGAGAAGAGACAAAGAAAGAATGGAATATGTTTGTACTTGGAGGCAAGTGTTCTTTTGTTCATTATTGTCCCTCGCTTCAGGGAAACAAAGTCATCCAACCCTAAGTGACAGAGCAGAGGAGGCTGTTTTTATCACATATTAGATCTGTCATTAAAATGGCACATTCCATGCTACAGATCATGTTGACGAGCAGTAGTGAACCCATATTATCACCCTTAATTGATTCCAGAGCTTCTGGATAATTTATGGATATTAGTTTTCACTCTGTAATTCAAATCCCCATTCTTAAGAAGAACTAAGCAGAGACAAACAAAAGAATTATCAGTACACCTTTTACTTCCAAAGCAGTTCGCTCTGAAACTGATCTATTGTAATCGACTTTAGGAAATGACCATATAGATCTCATTTATTTTGATCTCTTTGATTCATCATCTTTTCCTCTGGTGTTGGGCACTACTGGCCTATGTATGAATAACCTACTCATTAAATTGAGATTGAGATTAACAAAACATCACTTTTAATCCAGAAAACTGTCAGCAACATTTTTTTTCCCTGTAAGCCTCAAGTTTCTCTCAAAATACAATCCTTGTCCTTTTTCTCCACCATGGCTGAACCTTCCACATTATGTCTGGCTAAATTTTAGCAATGTATTTAGTAAGATTTAGGCTGGTCAACTGCCACTTCATCATAGCTACAATTATGCAATCTACCTTGTAACCAAGGCTAATGTTACACTTAGCAGAATATATCCTCTTATAGTCAAAGATCAAATGTTGAAGGAGCATTTGAAGGAGAATTTGGTGAAGAGGTTTATATGGCATTCCAGCTCTCCAGCAGAGGATCCTAACTTTTTTATCCCCAGCTCCAACAATACTTTTGGACCTCGCATAGAATATAGAGAACTTAATGCTATTAAAATTAAGACTTATTAACCTCATTTTCTGATTTCTGTACTTCAAGATCAGATCAAGGATCCTTGTTTTTAAGAGTTGAGAGGAGCATATAATTTCATCAGAATCAAACCAGACAATTAATGGAAGACAGCATTCAACACCCGATCTCAACACCACGAGTGCATGAGGATATATTTTGGTTTAGAAAAGTCCCAGAAGATTGTCGACATTTATTCACAAAGTTTTCAGAGACATTTTGGATATTTACCTCATTTCCTACTTGCATGAATTGTTAGTATTTTTAGTAGGGGTTGGCGTAACTCGCGTAATTCTGTATATCTTAATCACATGGAAATAGCTAAAAATCCACAAGATTGTGTGGAATTGCGCAAGAAGGGTCATTTTGCATTTTATAGTGCTAAAATGCCCCTCGTGTCCAAGATGGACTTGAGGTTGCATTGTGTGCTAGAAAATAGTGCTTAATGCAACAGAAAGCGAATAGCAGTGCAAGCAGCTGCTCACGCTCACTAAATGTGGGGTAGGATTTTCCCCCAACTTTCACCAGGCATTTTGCACTAAGAAAACAGCACTAAATGTAAAACAACACAAACATCGAGCAGAGGCTCACCCTTGCTAAATTTGTTGTTTCCATGCTACCCCCCACCCTCCTTCTATAAATGACTCTTGATTATGCAAGCATAACTATTGGTAATTCCACGTCAAAGAGTAAGGCAAAATTATAGAATTTACTCCAATTTCTCCAGCATAATTAACATTACTCCCAGGCCTAATTTTTACACATCCGCAAATAATATTAAGACATATGAGTGTAGTTCTGCTCTGTTTGTGTAATCATGGTTTATATTGCATGTATGTCCCTCTCATTCCTGAACTGTGTCATCTTGGTTCAAGATGTAAATATGAGTAAAAGGATAATTGAACAGTTTGAAAATTACCCACCACATTAAAAGAAATCCAAATGATCATCGCTTTGCTAATTTCTACCAATACTTCATTAAGGAAGTTTCAGAGATTGTAGCCTCATCAGCAAACAAATAAAAAAACAGGTATCATTGGAGAAAATGATAAGAAACAGGATTTGAAACATTGACTTCAGCCCCAATTTTGCATCCTCTAAATCAGTTTACTCCTTTAATTGTAGAGTTCGATGCCTCTGTTTTTGCTGTTGGAGCAATTCTATCTCAACAAGATCAAGTCATACCAGGGGTTCATCAAAGGGCAGATTTTTCACAAACCTTGGGTGTAAAGAATAACTGCACTATGATGACAAGATGTTAGCCAATAGGGGAGCATTTGCACAATAGAGGCATTATTTGGAAGGTTCTACTCATTCCTTTTTTTTTTTTTTTTTTTTTTTTAATTTTTTATTAAATACCTGGTATGATAACAATAAATACATTATATAATAGAAAATCTAACATAACTAGGCTTTTACATTATTGGTCATAAATAATACAGAGTACAAAATCAGGTGTTACTTAATCCAATTATATGTATAATACAAAAATACATACTTTTAGAAAGCAGTTGATTAATAAATATTAGAAATATTTAAAAAATCTGAATACAATCTGAATACAGCTCTGCCTTACCGCTGGGAGTTCCTCCACATCTTAAGGGGAGCCCATACTTCCAGCCCCAACTCCCTCATCTTCCTTCCTCTCCGACTATATAAAGCAGATTCTATATTATGTACCCCCAGGAGTCTAGATAACCACAGCTGAAACGTGGGGGCCAAGGCGTCTTTTCAGCTTCCCGCTAGCATTATACGCAAAACAGCCAAACATAGAAACACAAAGGCTTCCTCCTCCATCTTCAGCCCCAAGTTGCTGTCAATACCTGTTATCATTAGGGTTGGGGATAGGTTGACCTTTCTACCTAGCAGCCCCTCCCAAAATGTTTCAATCTCTTCACGAATTGTGCTCAGTTTATTGCAATAATGAAACATATGAATCAGATTAGCAGGCCCCTCCAGACACCTTGGGCATTTATCGTCATCCCTCTTATTCCACTCATATAATTTGGCCGGTGTATAATATAAGTTAAATACAGTTTTATAATGTTGAGACTTTAAATTCGTGGAGCGAAAAATTTTCCCCGCCATTTGCAAAGCTTTATCCACATCAGGTTCTACTCATTCCATAACTAAGTATAAAAATGTGTGTTGCTAAAGTTAATTATTCGGCCGACCCTACACATGTGAGATGGTTATTATTGTTTTGCCCACTTTAATTATATTATCTCTTATAGACCAGGACATAGTCATGGAAAGACAGAAGCTTTTTCAAAAAAAGTAAAAAAGACGATATTTTAGACACTGCAGTCACCATTCTGGCTGCAGTTTTCTACATGGGGGTGTCCACGTCTTACAGAAGGTAGAAGTACCTAAAAAAAACATACATTGAAGAGACTGCATCAGAACCCTGTTCAGAGGGCCACGGGGCAAGCAGGGGTTACTGGACCCAGCCGTGGGGGCTGAGGTCTTCTACTCCTGATGTGCTGAGGCTGGACCTACTGTGGATTCTGGCCAACTGGGCCAAGTACCCCTTCAGCACTTGGCTCTCAGTGATAGTGTGGGTTGAGCAGTCCAAGGCTTCTCCTGGGAGTGGGGGACTGGGGTACAGAGACTGATCACAGGCTCACAACTCAAACATATGCACAGCAGCAATAAATGACTGTTCAGCCACATACTTGCTTATATGAAAAAAAGTAGCATTTTATTTTACAGCTACTATTTTGACATTTACTAACAACTTCCACAGTTCCCTGAGGTCAGGGTACTAGTGTTTCTAAACACAAGTTACACCTAATCTCCCAGCTCCAAGTCTTTCTCCCTAAATGTCCGAATCGCACCATGTATCACACCCAGGGGCCCAGCGTACCATCTGTATCATGCCCAGTGATCCAAGCGACCAACACCTCTCTCTCCTTTCAGATACCAAAGGTGTTAAAGAACCAGTGGCACTAAGAAACCCTTTTAGATTAAAAAATAAGATTGATGTGCCAACTTTGCCCAAGCAAGATAGCTCTACAACATAAATAGCGTCTGGTGAGCCATAAAAGGCTATGTAAATGAATAAATAGTCACCTCTCCTATCGACAAAAGATGACTTCCGCGGGATCACCTCCGAGGTTGCCTTACGACTACTCAGCTAGAACATATAAAATAAGTAATATGCCAGATTTCTGTCAGTGGAAGGGCGCTCATATTATCTCTTTACGCTTCTCCCTAGTTTGCCATATGTCGCATGCTTTACTAATGTTCTGATGTAGTCTCTTACCCTCTGTGATGGATGTGTCAGGACAGACCTCCGCCCTACGAATTCAGCAAAACTTACAATCAAATGCAGTGTCTGCTCAACTTCCTGGTTGCGCAAATGTGAATCCATTTGAACGTGGTCCCCTTCCTTCAGCAGCAGTCGGGTTTGAGGTGCCAATCAGCTCCGATGGTGGTTCGCCAAAATGTTGCTTGCACATGAAATACCGTGAAAAAACAAGAGACAAAAACTGTTTGTTTAATTAAACAGTGCGCTGGGAGAACAATTACAGGTATTGGGTCTGAGGACTGTCTCAACTTAGAATCGATTGGCCATGGATTTTCCAGTGATCATTTTTTGGTAAGGAATGTGAACCGATGTCTGTGGAGCCATAAATTATTGTTTTCGATGAGGAATCCATGTGGGATTCGACCTTGCGTGGACACAATGCGGCCAGTAGGTATCATGTCCAGATGTTTGCTATGTGTTCCTAACTTCATTCGGTATCTGACTTTATTGTGTTTTGGGAACGCGTGTGTGACTTAGTGGGTCCAGTCTATCTGGACCATTGTGGTGTCGCAACGCCTATCTGCGGGATTGATTTGGGGCTTTTGTCTACCGACTACGTGCCACCCCAGCTTTGACCTATCAATAGTGACCTCGGGCCTTAGCACCTGCCTGATTATGTATTTCTAAGTTGGGTTTGACGTATAGTTCATAACAGACAAATTAGTCAAGGGAAATGTGATTTTGTTTTTATACATGAATGTACCATTATTCATATTGACATCGAATTTCACAATGTAAACAGCACCTTATGCTTCTATGCTCCCGAATTGGAGACCTTTGATAGATGATCCTATAGATGACCCATGTTAAAGTGCAGATGGGAAGTGAAGTTTCTTTATGGAACATATGTTCACTTTGATTTGCTATTGTATAATTGTGGCTGTCACAATTCTGTACCTCATTCTCTTGTGTCTCAAACAAATTAGATATTTTACTTTGCCTATAGTACTAATGTACCTACTGAATTAGCATATGGTTTGTATATTGACTGGAAGGATTGGTAATCCAAATAAAATCCATTAATCACATTCAGTGATTCCAATTCCTCGTTGTGAGGTTGCATAATCTTCACAAGTTAAATTGTATTGTTGATGTTTTCTCCCTTTCAATGCTTCTTGTCAGCTACTATGGTTTAAATCGACCGATGGTAAAGGTCATTGTCAACTTGACTAAGAGATCCCACTGCAAGGGCCCAGGACACCACTGCAGCGGCAATCTAGCAGAGGAAATAAATCACCCCCCCACTCATCTGGGTTCTCCTCTGCTAGTCACCTCCCCTTCCCAGGCGGTCCTCTGGAAGTACCCACATCTATTTCACCCTATGCCCCGGGCTACCCAGCATTGAAGTAGCAACACTACAAAGATGCTGCCAGTGTAGTTAGTCTCACTGCAAATTTGGAGTCACACATTACAGGGTTGCGCTGGCTGCTCTTACTGCTAATTGGAGCTCGGTCTGTGATTCCCTGTTTGGCTAAACTATCACTGCATGATCATATCATGGATAGCAAATAAGGGGCATATTTACAAGGAATTGGCGGGGCACGTAGCTGCGGCAAATTGTGCAACGCTGCGCTCTGCCATTTCCAAAACGCAGGGATGTGTCATATTTACAACAAAAGGGCGCACCCCTGTATTTTCCCTAGCGATGAGTCCCACTCCCTCCTCGCTCTAGCAACTATGGTTATTCCCCATTCGCTATATGCAACATTCAGGTGAAGCCCCACTAGTAGTCTGAGTCTCGGAAGTCACACTCCAACTCTGTATTTAAAGTCAAAAGTGTTCCAGTGCCAAAGCGCTATTTGGCACGGAAGTTCCCCTGTGGTCGACTGGCTTGAAATCAGTCTTACCTGCACATCTGTGAGTGCAGTTTTAAACTACCAGGTCAACCTGACAAGTGCGCCCACTTGCCAGGCCCTAACCTTCCCTGTTACTACATGTAAGGCACCCCCAAGGTAGGCCCAAGGTTCCCCCATGGGCAGTGTGCAGTGTATGTGATGGGTAGGACATGTACTGGTGTGTTTTACATGTCCTGATAGTGAAAGACTGCCAAAATATGTTTTCCCAATTGCAAGGACTAGCTCTCCCATTGGCTATCATTGGAGCTGCCTTGTAGCATCCTGCAAGTGGTACTTTCAATTGGGAACAACTAGAGATTTAGAGTTTGGGCTCTCTGAGCTCAGGATTTAAAAACACATATTTTAGTAAAGGTGTTTAAGTGTGTGTTTGAAAATGCCACTTTTAGAAAGTGGGCAATTTTCTTGTTTAACCATCCTGTGCCTCTGTATGCCTATGGAATCAATGTCTAGTTTAGACTGACAGGCAGGGCTGGACTGGCCCCAGCGGGCACCGGGCATTTCCTCAGTGTGCCGCAAGGGTGGGGGCCGATTTTGGGCCCCTGGGGGCCGTTTTCATTACCGGGGGCCAGGAATATCTGCCCCCGGTAACAAAATCGTCTGAAACTGGCCCTAGAAAACAGCTCGGCTGCAGCCCCTCTCCCTGGAGGGGGAGCAGGCCGAGCAGTTTGCCGGGCTGGTTTCGGTTCCCAGTCCAGCCCTGCTGACAGGGGCCTGTTTGTGCATTCACTCTGGACAGTCACACCAAGGAAGTTGAGGTGTGCCGTGCATATCCTCATGGCCCATAGCAAGACTGATGGGCCTTCCTGAGCTAGAGTGGTGGGAGGAGCTGTCAACTGCACCTGAACAGGGCTGTGCCTGGCCTTTCACAATGCTGTCTCCACCCCACAGGAGTGTCTCTGGAGCCAAGACCAATCAGAACAAGAACTTGTGCACTACAAAGACAATCCTTTGAAGAATGCCTACTTCAAAGGCCAATAGGGGTATAAGTATTGGACTTAAAACTCCAGGCTTTTAGAACACTTCTGGAACAAGAGGAACCTCTGCCAAGAAGAGAAGAGCTGAAGTGCTGTGAGGAGGAGCACTGCCTCTTTGCTATGTGGTGCTTTACTGGGTTGGCCTGCAGTTGCCGCTTCTGTTTTGAAGAGGAAAAGGACTAGACTTTGCTTTGTATCCTGATTTTGAAGTTTCTCCAAGAGCTTTTATGTGCTCGCCTCCTGTTGAAAATCTCAGGACCATCCAATACTTCATCTGCAGCATTCCTTGAATTTCCCTGGGAGTTCTGACCTTCCTTGTGGTGCACATTCCTGTTCTGGGCCCTTGTTCTGCTGCTTGAAACTATCAAAATCGATGTATTGCCCTTCCAGCACCTGTATCCGACACAGCACTGCTGTGCGGGAGACATTTCCATGCTCTGCCACCGTGTGGCCAAAGAAATCAATGCAGCGCCTGTCAGCAGCCGAAGAAACTGGCACCGCCCGAGTTCAGCGCACGGTGTCTCTGAAATCTGGGACCCCAGCATGGACTCTAGTGCGGCTGAAAGAATTGGCACATCGTGGGACCGTTGCTGAAGAAATCAATGCAGCCCCTGTTTGCCGCCGTCAGATCGACCTCCCTGTTTTCCCTTACAGTCTGGATTTGACACAACACTTCTCCTGCGTGCAGCAGAACTGACGCATCGCCTCCCCAAGGACTCAGGAATGGATGCATTGCTGTGTTTTCCGACGCTTCCCTCCTCTACAGCTGTTTGTCTGTGTGGATTTTGATGCATTTTAGGCACTTTGTGTAAAATCAACGCATCCATAGAGTTCTACGGACATTTGGTTTAAGTAAGTATACTTTCTTTTTCCAAATTGGTGTGGTGTCCATTTCTAGTGTTTTCACTGTGTTACTGTGTGTGTTATGTACAAATACTTTAGACATTGCCTCTGAGATAGACCTGGCTGCTCATGCCAAGCTGCTAAGGGGGTGAGCAGGGGTTATCTTGGGTGTGTAATCTCCTTGCCCTGACTAGAAGGAAGGATCCTTACTTGGACAGGGTATATACCACTACCAGCTAAAGACCCCCTTTTTCTAACATCGGCCACTCCTGGCATATGGGTTCACTGACTTTCCCCGCACATGGGCGATAGCCCACTCCATATGGCAATCAGTTTACAGCGGCCCCTCCTGGCATATGGGGTCATCAGTTCCTCACTGCACACTGGCAAAGACCTGTTCCGCACAGCTTACTTCACAGCAGCCCTCCTCTGACATATACGAGGGTCAACGACTTTCCCTGCATATGGGCAATGACCCAATTGGTGCAGCAGTTGTCTCCTCATACCTCGCTAAGGGGAATTCACTCAACAGAATCCCCCAGTGCTCCCTCCAATGCTTCTTCACAGGGCACTTGGTCTTGGCAAACAGGCAGGTGCTGGTGTTCCTGGGAAGGGGGTCTTGGATTCCCTGAGTGATGTCCCCTCACCCAGCTGGGATACTAACAGGCCCTGGTCCCCACTCCTGGTCACAGGTAGTAGTCTTGCAGAGCTTCTCCTCCTCACGAAGCCTGACTGGCTGCTTTACAGTAGACAATGTTTAGAGTCTCAAGCCCCCTTTCTTATAGTCCATTTCCAGACACAAAATGTGATCTGGAGTCTGAGTATTTGAAGTTTATGTTGGGAGTCTGCTTCCTTTTGAGGAGCCCACTCCTCTGCCTTCTCTACCTTACGAACGTAGTCTATCACAGTAGGAGCAACTCAAAGGCTGCTGATAGTCCCACAACATAGGCCATAGGAGTGACTAGAAGTTCAAACCTGGATGTCAGCCACAGTGGTATGTGTATCACCATGTTATCCCAGGGTCTCAGCCCTGCTCTTTATGATTCTCTTATGAGCCCACCTCCTTCCTGGGATGTGTTGAGGCTTCTTCCTTGTGACTTCTCTCTGAATCGAAGAGCACCCTTTGAAGTGTACTGGGGAAGCCTGTCTCTCTCTCTCTCTCTCCAGTGTGTCTCACCCAGCTTACAGGAATGCAGCAATACACAAATCTGCCTGGGAAGGATTCCTTTGTCTCCTCATGTTTCACCATGCAGCCCTGGTGCTCCCAAATTGGAACCCAGAGTCCGCCACACACTGTACCATTCACAGTCACACATACATGCAGCACATATATACAGCATACACTGCATAGCACAGGCACACATACACCCAGCACATGCATATTCCATACACGCACTGCACAGTACTGCATTAGTACCATATTGTGCTGTTCACAGGTACACATACACCCAGCACATGTACACCACATATTCACTGCACAGCGCTACACACCCACCCGATATAGGCCAAGGGTGAGTTCAGCACACAGCAACAGATCTTTAAATGAGTGAGCCTGTAGGCCTCACTCCAGTGACACATGTAAAAAGGACCTGTTCACTCCTACCCATCACTACACAGCATGCTGCCACCACCACATTCGTTCTGCTTAACATTCAGTAAATATAGAGAACACAGGAGCTACCCGTAAACCATGAAGGATAGGGTAAGATCCTTCACTGTATCACTAATGAAAATAGGCAATTAAACAGTTCAAAGGTAGTAAAAATCATATCCAATTAGTACATACTTATATCAATTATTGGAGGATACCTTGTTTTATATAATCATGTAGACCGCGCTTAGTCCAACAATTAATTACATATAAACAGGTATACAATGTTTACAGTGTTCTATGTGATAAGTCATGCAGTGCATGTGAATGAGAAACTAAAGAAGAAAAAGCCCCTTCTTGTGATCAGTGAGAATGGTGAAAAGCACACAGATGGCCAGAAAAATACTACAATTAAGCAATAACCAGAGCAAACAATCCATAAACGACCAAAACAATTCACATGGCTCCTTGCTGGTCATCATCATTCCACAAATAGTTGTTTCGTCGGTAATTGTTGATGGCGTTTTGGCCCAAAAATGGTAATTCAAGGGTCATCATGAAATTAACTTAAAAAGCACATAGTAGATCCTGGGATTCCAATGTAGAGATATCCGGAGCAACTATCAAAGGACATGCTTGGATGAGTCAATAATTATACCGGTGTGTCAGAGTAGAAAACGGGTGGTTCTCAAAAGTAGAGGAATAATCCAGTAGAAAAGAAGAACCATGAATATGGGCTGACAGTGTTAAAGGGGCCAAGTAAATAGGCTTCTGGTTAACTACGGTTAGTAACAGAAACAAAAATAAGCAATAGAGCACAATTAATCTTTAGCCTCCCTTTGTGAATAAAAAGACACTCACTTGGTTAACTTCTGGTAAAGGCAGTAGCCTTTAACCACTATGAGGGTTTCACTTCTGGCACCCCTCCTGGTGCAACAAGACTGTAATCTGTGAGACAAGCCTATGTCACGGTGCACACCCATGATCCTTGTTTGCCTATGACAACAAAAATCAGCATGAGGGATTCCAACATCGGTACAGTTTGGGCACTCTAGGCAGAGGTGCATGTTCATTACCATGAAGAGGACTTTTCCGCCCCAACTGAGTGGCTTAAAGAAGAACCTACTTAAAGATGTTATGTTAACCAGATCTGTAGAGCACACTATCATCCAGGAGTTTATCCTGGTGCTGAGCGGAATGTAAGTCTAGGCATCCCTGGGGCCTAGTGGGACTATTTGAAAAGACAGGTCTTCTGCTTCTTGCAGAATTCAAGTAGAGAGGTGTGCAGCAGCAGGTAATTTCATGCTTTAGGGGTGATGTAGGAGAAGTCTTGAATGTCGGATCTCATTTTGTGCATTTTGCATGGGATTTGTGCAAGCAGGAGGTCAGACACGCGGAGGCATCTGGAAGGTTTGTGAAAGCAGATGTGATTGTTGAGGTATGCTAGGCCAGTGTCATGTACTTGATTGAAAGTGTAGATAAGGAATTTGAATTTTGCTCATTTGTGAATGAGGAGTCAGTGGAACTCCTTCAGGTGTGGTGTGATGTGAGTGCGGAGTAGGATGTTGAAAGTGATTCTTCCCACCCGGTTCTTAATGGTCTGCAGCCTTCAGGTGAGTTTTTTTTTTATCCCGGCAGAGAGTGTTCCCGTAGTACGCTTCCTAGTGATCAGGGATTTTTCGGGTGCCCTAACATTCCTGTACCTGGCTACGCTGACAAAAAAGGACATTAGAATTGTTGAACCTGTATGTCCGGTGGTCTCAAGTATAGAAGGGTGTAAAAGAACATGTGGAATCTTTCTCACTCTGTATGCAAGCTCAGGCTGATCATCAGTGTTCTATGGGTCTCCTACAGCCTCTTCCCAAACCATCCAGGCCTTGGGATACCATCTCAGTGATTGAACTACCACTGTCAAAGAACCATAGAGTAATATTAGTGGTGGTGGGCTATTACATTAAGCTGGGACATTGTATTACTATAAAGAAATTAACCACAGCAAAGCAGTTGGCATCTACATTCCTCCACTATATCTTGATTACATAGTTTGTCAAGTACTATTGTCAGAGACAACCAATTTTTGCTAAATTTTAGAAAGCACTTCTACGACATTTGGGAACTGTCAGCCATCATTCCACAAGTTATCACCCTCCTTGGGTGTCAGACAGAAAGAACAATCAGGTCTTTAAACAGAACTTATGCTGCCACCTTAGGAATCACCAGAAACAATGGGTGCAATGCCTACCTCTGGCTGAGTTTTCGTACAGAATTTCCTACATTGTTCTTTGGGACAATCTTCTTTAATTGTTTTTTGGTTATTATCCCTTTATTTTGACAGCTAGTTTTTCTAAGTTATTGGTTCCCTTTGTCCATGGCTTGCTACAAACACTAACCACACTATATCATATTTAGCATTACCTAAAGCATCCCGTGAGAGGTTCATAATCTGGCACTCCTTATCAACCAGCTGGTCAAGTGTGGTCACCTACCTGTTTGTTATCCAACCCTGGATCCCATCCTAAATTAAATGCTCCCATCTCTGGTTTGTAGACCATTTTCCATCAAAAAAAGAGTAGGGACAATGGCTGTCAGGAATCAGCGAGTAAGGAAACTACCATCTCACACACACAGGGCCTCATGTAGGTAGCATACCAGTTACCACTTCTAAAATACCGAACGATACCGAATCGGTATTTTAGAAGTGGTAACTGGTATGTAGGTAATGAGTCGGTATTTTTTACCGAATCGTTACTAGTCGGTAATTACTGAATCGGTATTTACCGATTCGGTAATGAGGCATACCTTCCCATTGATGGGAAGGTATGCCTCATTACCGAATCGGTAAATACCGATTCGGTAATGGGGGGAACACATACAAGGGTGGCAGGGTGTCACATTGACACCCTGTTGCACCCCTGATTCGGCCATGTGTGCACATGTGGCACACATACATGCCCTAAGGGCATGTATGTATGCCACATTGCACACTGCTACGCGCGTAAAAATGCATTTACACATACATTCATTATTTACCACCAACTATAAGTTGGTGGTAAATACCGACTCATAAACACACACACACACTCCCCCTACATCTCGATTTTGCTTTCGGAATTTACCGAATCGGTAAAATTACCGATTCGGAAAAGTTACCGATTCGGTAACATTACCGATTCGGTATTATTACCGAATCGGTAATTTTACCGATTCGGTAAATTCCGAAAGCAAAATATGTCCCCCTACATACCAATGGCCAAAATACCGGTCGGTAACGGTATAATTACCGAAAATCGGCCGTTACCGACCGGTATTTGGCTACCTACATGGCGTCAAAAAAGCAGGAATACACACTTGAGCAGAAAAAAGGAAGAAACAGTCTTCAGAACAAAATAAAATGTTTACCAATGCGTAACTCAAATAAAGCTATCAGAAAGAGAATGTGTGGACTGTCTAAGGGTTCTGCTGCCTCACTGTTGACTTGATGTGCTGTCTCATTACTTATCTCGCCTCGTTCTTTCCGTATTGTGCTGTCTCTGACAGCATGTTCTCCTCAAAATGTGTGTGGGCAAAACACATATATGCTTGTTATTAAATCTAAATATTATTCAATACTTATTGCTCATATTAGTATGCTTTGTGGGGAGGTACCATAGCAGAGAATGCCTTAAACTATATTCCAAACACCTGATGAGTTTACGCATCTGACTCCTCTACCTATATGTGTAGAGATCTTAGCCCTGACCATGATGTCTCTGCACATATAAAAATATACATTTAGTAAAAAATGTGGGAGGGACACACAGAAGTCACTGGAAAATGGAGAATACTTACAAACAAACGGTACAGGCTGAGGGAGGAGTAAGGAGGAGGTTTTAGAGAGGGTCAGGAAGGGTCAGCGAAGGGCTTAGGGTGGGACGTTAAGTCACCCTCAAACAAGTAAGCTGAGGCCTATTCACAAATTGCACTTTTATAGTTACTACAGACAACAAAAGACCTAAAACAGTAGTAAAGAACTCCACCTCAGAGCTGGTTTAAGTCTAGCACCACATATGGCCAACCATTGATAGAAAATAATGGAGATCATCAGCCTGACTGCAGAGTCTCCCTATGGTAAAGTATAGAGAACATTTAAAAAAGTTTATTTAACTAAAACAAATTAACAATATTTTCATGATAAATATTCATGCACATCAATACTATATACTTACTTGAAATATAGAACTGAATAAAAATATTACAGCGCTATAAACTTAATTTTGAATTAAATATTTAATTAATATAAATATGATATATTACATTTCAAATTCTTTTTCTAAAGTTTAAATTAAAAAATAAATTCCCACCTTAAATATGTTTTATTTCACATGCATAAATATTAAAATAGATGTACAGGATTTATTCAAACTAATTTAATCCTATTTTAATACCATGTATTTGTATATTTATTTTTGAAATGCAAAAAAAGTTATCAAACTATTTTAGATTTAAATTAAGAATATATACTATGTTTTAATTATTTTTAAGATTAATATACAATGATTTATCTTTTTAACTATTTTAAATTATTTAATGTAATTAAGGTTATTTCCTAAGGGGTTTTATTTTAAGTTCCAAACACTATTATTTTTAATAGAAGAGGGTTGCACTGCCAGGGTCTTCTAGACTTACAAGTTGTTAGGTCGAGCATGAGCCGCTGCTCTGGGGATGATCTGTTGTAGTTCAGTATGGGAGAGAAGCCCCACCCACTCCCCCACCCATGTTTTTCATTGGGTTGTGTCTTTGTCCTTCGTAAATGCTGGTGTCTGATTCCTTAATAGGCTTGTTAGTCCCTACTTTGTACGGCCATGACGTCATTTGTAGCCTCCCATGGCTACTGGCCCCTTTACTTGGTTGTTACACAGTTTGTGTACTGCTTTGTTTATTGAGTTTCTCCTACGTTAGTCACCACTATGGGCTTTGCTTACATTCAGCGCGCCCTGCGTGCTTTCACTTTTAAAGCAGCTATGACAATGGCGGCAGTGGTGGTGAGGGGGAAGGAAGAATAGATACTGGGAAAAAGAAGCATGGAGGGCTTTTGACGCGGGGCGCCGGGGCAGAGAGGAGCTGCCTGGGCGTCATTCTGTTCATGGCATGTGCGGGGCGCGCTGCTCCCCGCAGGCTGCGGCCGCCCTTTATTTATTTAATAATACAGCCCCTTACGCTTTAGACATGGCACCTTTATTTATTTATTAATACTACCACTTTCACTTTTCACGGGGCACCTGTATTTATTTCGTTAATAATAGCGCTGCTTTCACTTTCGGCCGGGCGCATTTATTATTTCAGCGCTCCTTCTCCATCATTATGGATATTACGTGATGTCACTTTAAAAGCACAGCTTCGGGTACGGCTGCCATTGTAAAGCTCTCTTTCATCCTTCCTAGTCCCTGACCGTGGCTGACCCGGAAGCACATGCACCATGTTTCCGGATGTGGTGGAACAGGAAAATATGGCGGATCCCAATGCACACCAAAGGATGCACAGGTGTGAGAGAGAATACTGCATTCATGGGTTTGTTTTGCACTGAGAAAGTGATGGCTGTAGCTGCTTCACATCATTCCGAGCAGTGTTGAGATATCATGCTACTTCAGCCGATGTAAACCTTGTCACTGAAATCATGGCTTGTTTGGCTTAAAACTCCATCTCTTGGGGAACCCTTCAGGGATTCCCCACCCTTTTTAGGTCTCACTTGACCCAGCGCATGCGCTGGTCTGGCGAGACTTATTGAGAGGGCTCCAAAAAGTGCTACCAGGCCAGCCTAGAGCTACAGTGCATGTGCGCGGGTGCGCGCGCTGCGCATGGACGCGATTACTTTCACTTTCGAAGCCGCACGGCCGCTTTGATGTTTGATTGCAATCACTTTCGCGGCCGCACGGCCGCTTGGCATAGCCAATAGGTCTCGCTTTTGGGACCTTATAAGTATTTAGTTATGCAACTGTTGTATGGCTAAACACTTATAAGGTCCCAAAGGCAAGACCTATTGGCTATGCCAATGCTTGTTAACTCTGTTACTTTCCTTCACTGCTTGGATTCGGTCTATAGTTGTTTTCGCTTTTCTGGTGTTTTGACTGAGTGAAATAAATGTCTTGCTCCCATACATGTCAACATATTAAAACAGGAAAGGGTGGGGGGTGGAGATTCTTTCTAACCGTAGCAAGGTGTATTTTGCCACAATATTCTTGTTAGAATAATTTTTGATTTTTAAGCGTTGGCCGTTCTTTGGTATAGGGAAGTGTCTTAGAACGAAGAACGGTCAGAGTTTAGAGTATTTTGGATTGTAGTGTTTTCAGGTCGAGCATTTGAGACCTCTTGTATATACTTATATGTGTATGCACTTTGTGGGCTCTGGAGAAAAGCCCTAGGACTTATCTGCTTCTGCTTACGGACTTTTTTCTGTTCAAGTGCCTCTACTTAACTGTCTTGATAGAAAACGATCAGTAGAGGTCAGTAAAATACCAGAATTGCTTTCTGCTTGTTCAACTGCCTCTATTTAACTGTCTTGATAGAAAACGACCAGTAGAGGTCAGTAAAATACCAGAATTGCTTTCTGCTGAGGGACTTTCTTTTTTTTATTTTTCTGCCAACTGCCTCTATTTAACTTTGTTGATAGAAAACGACCAGCAGAGGTCAGTACAATACCAGAATCACTTTAGCATTCTCTAGATTCCAGTCCATATAAATTGTCTTCCACGAGCACCTGTAGACAATATTTTTTTCAAATCTTGTATTTTCAGTGATATGACCACCGAAGGCCCTGATTTTATATTAAAACCAGAGCTTTGGACTATAACATTTCACGTTGAAAGGCAATATTTCTCTCCATGTGTTCCCATACCAGTTTGGTGCTTACTTTCCCTCTATGTTAAAGAACAGTAGATGTTTCATCACCCAGGCTAATGTGCTGCATAGCTAAATACATATTAGGTCCCAAAGACAGGACCGATTGCATTGCAAATGCTTGGTTTTTTTAATAGCCTCTTTTTAGGGTCTTTCTAAGAAACATTCATTGTGACTCACCGTGATGCGTAATTTTATCAGAAATCCACATTAAATATCAGAAATAACCTGTCAACGAAGGACCAATTTGCATCGTGAGACTGAGTTTACTGTCAGTTATTAAACTTATGATTGATAAATAGCATTCTAGTATCACTGTCAGCACTCAATAACACTTGTAGACATGATTGTTTTCGGAAGCATATCCACTCTGTTCTTATGCTATGTGTATATATGTGTTATTTGTGTAGCACATCTGTATCCAAAAGACAGCGGGCACTCGTGCACTCATTTTGATAGGAGAGGTAGCTGGGTTCTGGGAGCAGAAGTGTACTATTGCTACTTTGTGTAGTACTCCTTAAAGAGGTGCATCTTCAAAACTTTCTTAAATTGAAGCAGTGTTGGGATGTATACAGGCATGTTTTTCCAGAATCTGGGTCTAGCTGGAAAATGCCTGTTGCTCTGTTTTTTCTTTTTTACACTTCTTAACCTCCTGTCCGGCGGTGTCCTGTTGTGAGTGTTCCAAAAGCCACCAGAGATGGTGAGTTTATCTACAAGATGGAGGAATTTGGTTGTGATGGCCCTCATTTCAGCCCTCAGACGAAAGTTATTATAGTGGTTTGCACTTTAGCTCACGCTTCAGCAAATGTTTTGCATGGAGGGCATTCTCAATTTTTGACTCTAACCTATTTTTTTTCCGCAAAAATAAAAGTGACAATGTAGTACACAATCCTATCTTTCTTAAAACCACCTGTTTGAAAGCTGGAACTTTTCTAGAATTATTTTGATCTTTCTTACCTGAAGTACGGACTCCTGTAGACTTTACTGAGATTGTTTTTTTTTAGAATTGCCCTTTGAGACAGATCATCACCTTATTACAAGGTTACCAGGTGATGGCATTTTGTAAAATGCATCACTTTACCCAGTGCTAGCTCAGAGGGAATCTGAGGCGGAGGGATCTGGGGCAGTGTTTGCTTAGGATCACACAGTTTGATCAAAGGGAGGGAAGCCCATGCTTTTGCAGTCAACATTTGCGATAGTTGTCGGAGTGCTGAGGTAAGTGTACGATTGCATCATTCTGTTCTGCGGGTGCAAAGTGTGGTGAATCTGTTTTAGAAACTGGTGAACAGGGCACCGGTCCTAACACAAAAAAGAGGGGGGACTAGCCAAGCCAGGCACTAAGCAAGCGACATCATGGCGCGTAACTGGGCAGGCACACACCAATAATTCTGGCAGATAATATTTTTTATTTATAGCCCTGAGTTTTGAGATTACACTTGAAATTATTTGACCCTTGTTATCACCACATGGTAGCTTCCCAGCACTGCAAACGACTTGTGTTATTACTGAACTCAATGTTATTTATCGTATGGAGCTTAGAAAGATGAAAGGCAGAGCAGACCCTTCCTAAGTTGTTCGAATTTAGGGCCATATTATCAAGGACTGAATTAAAATTATCGCCGCTTTAGCGGCAGGAAACTGCCGCTAAAGCAGCGATAATGGGCTTTATAATATGCCCTTGTGAATTGCCATAGAAGCCCATGTTCACACCGAAACATGGGCTTCTATGGGAATTCACAAGGGCATATTATCAAGCCCATTATCGCCGCTTTAGCGGCAGTTTCCTGCCGCTAAAGCGGCGATAATTTTAACTCCGTCCTTGATAATATGGCCCGTAGTAGTTGCAAATATACTGAGGCACGTTAGCCAATTGGTATTTGTTGGACTTGGCCCTTCTGGCAGGTTCACCCCGAAACTTTTTGCATGCTCCTAGCCTTTTTCTGTAACCTGGTGTTGGTAATTTTAGGCCTTTGAGCACTTTAGCACTGGGGTCCAGTTTAAAGTGCGTGCGCTCTGTGTATGTTTTAGTGAGACTGACCTGCCCTCCCATAGGAATGCATGGGGGATCCGAGTGACCGTGTTAAGTCCTGATGTGAGAGGAGTGCAGGGTCGAGCTTGGTATGTGCGAACTCGTGAGATTGAATGCTGCACGATGATGTGTGCGGCGTTACGGTGTCTCGTATAGAAGTGTCACTTCTAGAAGCTGGCATGTCTGTGTAATAAATGTGCAGTGACTGTCTGGCTTGCGATTGGCTGGTGTGTCTGGCTCCAGGAGTCAGGATGGGTCTGCCCCGGTGGTGAGTGGAGAGATCTGCATGTTGATGGCAGGGTGGAGTACACCTGGGACCTGAATAGGGCTGGGCTTTCCCTACACAATGCTGGCTCCACCCCCTCTGGTGCGTCTGATGTCCCTGGCCTGTCCTGTGAATAGGGAGAGGGGCTGAGCAAAACAAAGTGCTCAGGAACCAGTTGCATCTGGTTCCCCCTTCCCTGCACCTTTGGAGACAAAGGATTTGGTGTATAAAAGAGGGGCTGTGACCCCATGAAAATGTTCTTGTTTATAGACTTGAATCTACCAGAGGCGTGCTGCTGTTGGGGCTCAGGGGAAGGCTTGCCTCCCTGGGCCCTGCCCCTGGATGCCTGGAGGACTTCTTGGGACCCTTTTTGCCTTGCTTGGGATCCTCCAGGACCTTGGAGGAGTTTTTGCTGCATCTAGCGCCTTGGGAGCGCTGGGTGCCTTACCTTTGGTGGCCCTTGCGTCCTGTGAGCTCCTTGTTTTATATTTACAGGAACGCCTTGGTGGCCCTGAGGAGCGCTCCTGTTTTGGACCTGCAGCGCTGGGCTGCGATCGCCACCGAGGGAATCCCGACGTAGGGATTCCCCCATTCTGCCCGATGTATTGCGGGAGCCCACCCTGCGTTTGGGTTGCTGATTGCGATTTATGGAGAGCGGGTGCCCACCCTGCTCCCCTGCTATTTTGAATAGTGGGTGCCTACCCCACATGGCCGCTTTTCAATTATATTTAAATGCGGGTGCCCACCCCGCATTCTATTATGAGAGAGTGCCGCCGTAGCCTTTCACCGCCGCTGGCCGAGGTCCGCAGCATCACTGGTGTGTCACGCTGGGATTGGCCCCAGCTGCCAGGGATTCCCTGCACGTCATCAAGGGGCCGCTCTGGGATTGGTTCCAGCCGCCCGGGAGTCCCGCCGCGTCATCGTGATACTGCGCCCCCATTGGTCCCACCTGCTTGAGGCCCGGATCGTCATTGTTTGCCTCGCTGTGATTGGGCCCGTCGCAGGGGCTGCCCCACGCTTCTGCGAGGAGCGTAGAACTGCGCCGGAGGCCGGGGAGCAGTGAGAAGACAGAGTTTGCCTCGCCCAAGACCCTCGTGGGATCTCCAGGACTGCCCAGCGCTCGCCTCTCAGGTAACTGCCCCCGCTCCTCTAAGGAAGTTGGTGTCTACCCCAGTGCTCACGGAGGGCACTGCCGGTGGGCTGTGTGGGGCGCTGGTTGCCTGACTGTGCGCGATGGCAGCAGAGAGGAGAGGGAGCTCGAGGGGGCGGGTTGGTGCCGGTCGAGGCACAGTGCCATTTCCCCATTTTTTGAGCGGCCCTGTCTTGCAGCGGATCGCTCCCACGATAAGGGGGCACGTTGTTGTTTATAGAGCCTAGGTGGCTCCACCAGTTAGGGCAGTCTTGTGTTGTCTGGGCAGTCCCTAGAGAGAGCGGGCCGCCCTAACGATGGGCAGTCATTGAGAGAGGGCCCAAAGGGGCACATGCCGTTCTGCTGAGTAGTGTCTTGCAGAGATCTGCAAGTACATCCCCTGGGTAGGCACTCCAATGGATAATCAAACTAAGTTGATTCATGCAAAAGTAAATCCTTTTAAGATGCGTGTTTTAAAATGCTTTTATTCAGCAAGTTAGTTCAATTCGATATTGTTTGGCATATCAAATGTTCATTTGTACTCCATACTAGCAGATCTATGAATCTTGATCTCCTATGCATTTCGGGCTGGGACGCCCTTGGTCACGGAGCACTGTTGAGGAAGGGAGGGAGGGATGAGTCAGTGAGGGTATACCGCCTGGATTTACACGTGCTTAATGTGACTAAGTGCAACAATGACTAAAACGGGTGTGTTTGCTAACGTTTTAGTGACTAAGTGAAGGTACTGGGTAGTGCAATGGAAATTACTGCGTGTGTTGGTTGAATGCGCGCTGCGCAATGACATGCTGGGTTTAAAAACAGTACATATATACCAACTCTAAGTTCAAAGATCATGCCAAAATGTACGTCAGATATATAGATGACCTGTTTTTCATGTGGTCCAACACCAAAGAGTCTCTTCAGGATCTGTTAACAGAAATCAACAGCAAAGATCCAAGAATAAAACTAACATGGCACATAAGTGACACAGATATCTCCTTCCTTGACGTCAATATCAAGATCACACCAGAGGGATTCATTACCGACTTACACAGAAAAAACACAGACAGAAACAATACCTTACATTTTTCCAGCTTCCACCAAGGGTCCCTGAAGCAACACCTGCCATATTCGCAAATGTTGCGTGTTAAACGCATCGTTTCAGACGAACAGATATACATCATGCGCATTAATGAGATGCGTGAACGATTCCGTGCTAGAGGATATCCTGAACATACTCTGAATGAAGCACAATCTAGAGTTGATCTCATCACCAGAGAAGATAGCCTTTTGAAAAGCAATAGAGTGCAAGAACAACGTATGGTGATAGTATCCAAATACTCCACAGCCAGCCCTACATACAAGAAGATTATACGGAAGCACTGGCCCATCTTACAAAGTGAACCCGACTTCAAGGGCATTTTTGAGAAACCACCAATTTTTGCACACACAAGAAGCAGAAATTTCAAGGAAATTTTGTCTAAACCCACTGAAACCCACACACAACACCGTGGCACCATACCTTGCTTCAATTGCAATCACTGCAATAATGTCATCAAAGGCAACAGTATCCAGCACCCAATGAAAGGTCACAACATTAAACTTCAAGTTGATGCTACCTGTGACTCGATGAATTTGATATATGCTTTGAAATGTCCCTGTGGAAAGCTGTACATCGGTAAAACCGAACGGAAAATTAAAACTCGCCTCAACGAGCATAAATCTAACATCAGGCTGAAAGTTGAGAAATCCAACATCGCCATACATTTTGCTGAGGCTCGGCATTCCATCGCCCAATTAAAATTCATAGTACTTGAAACCCTCACCAAACGAGAAGGGATTGACAATCATAAACTCTTGTTAAAAAGAGAACTTGAATGGATTTATCTGTTACAGACTCTGAAGCCGCATGGTCTTAATGACCGTATTGAATATAGTTGTTACCTGTAATACTAATATGATGCATTGCTTATTATGTTACTGTTTATTCATGTAATACTACTTCTGTTTTTTGACATTGTCTCTCTGCATTCTCCCCAGTTTGCATTACCTGTACTCTATCTCCCCACATTCTAAGATGGCCGCCACCGTGCATACTTCCGAGTAGTCCTCTGTTTATGTTTACGTTTCTTCACGTCACATCACCGAGTGTTTAAACATAACGAGCACCCGCCCGCACCACACGCAGACCCCTCGACTAAGCGATGGACGGCACGCTTTGCCACCGGTATCTATGAAGTAAGTGTTCTTCGCCCACAGCGCTACAGAACCCAGCATGTCATTGCGCAGCGCGCATTCAACCAACACACGCAGTAATTTCCATTGCACTACCCAGTACCTTCACTTAGTCACTAAAACGTTAGCAAACACACCCGTTTTAGTCATTGTTGCACTTAGTCACATTAAGCACGTGTAAATCCAGGCGGTATACCCTCACTGACTCATCCCTCCCTCCCTTCCTCAACAGTGCTCCGTGACCAAGGGCGTCCCAGCCCGAAATGCATAGGAGATCAAGATTCATAGATCTGCTAGTATGGAGTACAAATGAACATTTGATATGCCAAACAATATCGAATTGAACTAACTTGCTGAATAAAAGCATTTTAAAACACGCATCTTAAAAGGATTTACTTTTGCATGAATCAACTTAGTTTGATTACCCATTGGAGTGCCTACCCAGGGGATGTACTTGCAGATCTCTGCAAGACACTACTCAGCTGTTCATTGATGGTGTTAGGACGGATAACACCACCCTGATTGCGCACCCAGACCTTATTGAACGAAAATACCTTTCACCTAGCTTATGCAGTGCACCACCCACGCCTCTTTCTGTATTCTACGTTTGTCCGCCCCGGGTGGTTTAGCACGCACTTCAAGCACAATGCAATTCGAGGAAATTAGTAAAAGCACCGAAGCGAGAGCCCATACATTAGCATATGATGAAACTGAGAGACAACGAATATATTCACTGATTGAGGAAGACATCACCCCTGCTCCTACAAGTCGTAACAAGGAGCAATGCATTAAACAGTTGTTATACCTATCCAAGCGTCATATCAACCAAAAGCTCCACGCGAGCACATTACTGAGATACCACCGGGCACTCAGAATCCCACGTGGATTGCGCATAGCATTGAAGCCTTCCCTTTGCAAAAATTCGAAACCTTTCCTAGAAAAATGGAATGGAATATTGAATAAGTGCAGCCTGGACTTAATACTCTTGATAGTGGAGGAACTAGCCGGCATTCTAAAAGAGTTGGAAATAGAGATGAAAGAAATTGACAATGAAATGAAAAATCTTCTCACATCCGAGGAACTATCGTCTACCTTAGAAGACATCAAAGGTATTCTGGACAAACACCAAAAAGACATCAATGAACGCAAAATTAGAAAGTTCCGACGGGACACGCTTGATTACAAGCTTGATGAGGTTTACTCCTGGGCCGACGTGTACGCCCAAAGGCGACGCAACAAACCCTTTAATGCTCAAACTGACACATCATCCTCTGACTCCGATACCACTAGCCGCACTTCAAGTAAATCCACCACTGGCCCAAGACCAGCACCAAGTTCTGAAAGAGCTAGCACCTCAACCACTAGTCATGAGCAAACATCGACGAGTCATTTTTTAGAGGTGGACACCACCGAACTCGAAGACTCAGGCGCAGCCAGGCCAAAAGACAAAGAAAAAAGCCCACCCAACACCCGAAGCATGGTAGCCAAAAAGGACTTGAAACCAAAAAAGACAGTCTAGTGATTAACATCTCTGACATACAAATCTCGAGCCATGAAATGAACCTGCTTGAACGAGGTACCTCGTTCATTCCAACCACTGTGACTAATTTGCTTGAACTAGAGGTCAGTACCTTTAAGTTCACAAGGAAATTAAGACTTAGACATTTCTTTGACAATGTCTTACCAGTAACAAACACCACAACTAGCACAAGAGAGGATGAGCTTAAAGGCTTAAGACCCCCCAGCACCTACCAGGCTCCATGTAGTCATAAATGTATTGATTTATTTGAAACACTAGTACGCAACGATCTACAGACGATCAATTACAAAGCACCAAGGAGAGCATTCAACCTTACCAACAAGGATCGTGACACACTTAAAGCACTGGCCAACAACCCCAAAATAAAATGTACCAAGGCTGACAAGGGAGGTGCATTAGTAATTATGAACTCAAGTATGTACACACAAAAATTATGGGAACATATACAAGACACGGAGACCTATCAGGCACTGGACAATAATCCCACCATTGAGTTCCAGAATCTACTTAAAGAAATCATTAATCGAGCCCATGAAGCTGGTACAATTGAAGACCGAACTAAAAATTACTTGATAACAGAACATCCAAGAAGTCCAACGATCCACATGTGTCCCAAAATACACAAGAATCTTACAGACCCACCCTGTAGACCAATAGTGTCAACAAAAGGATCCATACATGAGAATACAGGCAAATTTCTCGACAAGTACCTCCAACCTCTCATTGTTAACACAGCTAGTTATATCAAAGACACTACAGACTTCCTTGTGAAACTATCATCCATCCAAGTCAACAATATGCCACCACTGATCTTATGCACTGCAGACGTGAGTTCTCTCTATACATCTGTACCTCACCTTGGAGGCATTGAAGCCATCGAACAAATTTTGCTTAACAGTGAGATAAAGACATCCATGCAGGCCTTCCTCATGGAACTGATGATATTTATTCTCTATCACAGTTACTTCAAGCTAGACAATCAATGGTTTTTACAGCTATCCGGAATGGCGATGGGAAATTGTGCTGCCCCAACGTATGCAAATGTGTACATGGAGAACTTTGAAAAACAGTACATATATACCAACTCTAAGTTCAAAGATCATGCCAAAATGTACGTCAGATATATAGATGACCTGTTTTTCATGTGGTCCAACACCAAAGAGTCTCTTCAGGATCTGTTAACAGAAATCAACAGCAAAGATCCAAGAATAAAACTAACATGGCACATAAGTGACACAGATATCTCCTTCCTTGAAGTCAATATCAAGATCACACCAGAGGGATTCATTACCGACTTACACAGAAAAAACACAGACAGAAACAATACCTTACATTTTTCCAGCTTCCACCAAGGGTCCCTGAAGCAACACCTGCCATATTCGCAAATGTTGCGTGTTAAACGCATCGTTTCAGACGAACAGATATACATCATGCGCATTAATGAGATGCTTGAACGATTCCGTGCTAGAGGATATCCTGAACATACTCTGAATGAAGCACAATCTAGAGTTGATCTCATCACCAGAGAAGATAGCCTTTTGAAAAGCAATAGAGTGCAAGAACAACGTATGGTGATAGTATCCAAATACTCCACAGCCAGCCCTACATACAAGAAGATTATACGGAAGCACTGGCCCATCTTACAAAGTGAACCCGACTTCAAGGGCATTTTTGAGAAACCACCAATTTTTGCACACACAAGAAGCAGAAATTTCAAGGAAATTTTGTCTAAACCCACTGAAACCCACACACAACACCGTGGCACCATACCTTGCTTCAATTGCAATCACTGCAATAATGTCATCAAAGGCAACAGTATCCAGCACCCAATGAAAGGTCACAACATTAAACTTCAAGTTGATGCTACCTGTGACTCGATGAATTTGATATATGCTTTGAAATGTCCCTGTGGAAAGCTGTACATCGGTAAAACCGAACGGAAAATTAAAACTCGCCTCAACGAGCATAAATCTAACATCAGGCTGAAAGTTGAGAAATCCAACATCGCCATGCATTTTGCTGAGGCTCGGCATTCCATCGCCCAATTAAAATTCATAGTACTTGAAACCCTCACCAAACGAGAAGGGATTGACAATCATAAACTCTTGTTAAAAAGAGAACTTGAATGGATTTATCTGTTACAGACTCTGAAGCCGCATGGTCTTAATGACCGTATTGAATATAGTTGTTACCTGTAATACTAATATGATGCATTGCTTATTATGTTACTGTTTATTCATGTAATACTACTTCTGTTTTTTGACATTGTCTCTCTGCATTCTCCCCAGTTTGCATTACCTGTACTCTATCTCCCCACATTCTAAGATGGCCGCCACCGTGCATACTTCCGAGTAGTCCTCTGTTTATGTTTACGTTTCTTCACGTCACATCACCGAGTGTTTAAACATAACGAGCACCCGCCCGCACCACACGCAGACCCCTCGACTAAGCGATGGACGGCACGCTTTGCCACCGGTATCTATGAAGTAAGTGTTCTTCGCCCACAGCGCTACAGAACCCAGCATGTCATTGCGCAGCGCGCATTCAACCAACACACGCAGTAATTTCCATTGCACTACCCAGTACCTTCACTTAGTCACTAAAACGTTAGCAAACACACCCGTTTTAGTCATTGTTGCACTTAGTCACATTAAGCACGTGTAAATCCAGGCGGTATACCCTCACTGACTCATCCCTCCCTCCCTTCCTCAACAGTGCTCCGTGACCAAGGGCGTCCCAGCCCGAAATGCATAGGAGATCAAGATTCATAGATCTGCTAGTATGGAGTACAAATGAACATTTGATATGCCAAACAATATCGAATTGAACTAACTTGCTGAATAAAAGCATTTTAAAACACGCATCTTAAAAGGATTTACTTTTGCATGAATCAACTTAGTTTGATTACCCATTGGAGTGCCTACCCAGGGGATGTACTTGCAGATCTCTGCAAGACACTACTCAGCTGTTCATTGATGGTGTTAGGACGGATAACACCACCCTGATTGCGCACCCAGACCTTATTGAACGAAAATACCTTTCACCTAGCTTATGCAGTGCACCACCCACGCCTCTTTCTGCACATGCCGTTCTGGCCATAGTTTAACAGTTGGCACGCGTGACAGTGGGCAACTGCAACGTTGCCGCACGATTGTTTCAGGAGTCAGTGCGCTCCATGGGGGCATGTTTATTTCCCGAGCCTGTGTGGCTCCAACGTGGGCCATATTTGTTTAAAGGCAACAGAGTGGGCAAGTTCTTTTTGTTGGTGCATTTGTCTGAGAGCCCGTGTGCTCCAGTGTATTGTGGGGCCTGCTGGCGGCCCCAGATGAGCTCCCCCGAGGCACATTGTCGGTGCCTGGAGCAGTGTAGGGTCCATATTGTTTTTAGAGCCCCAGTGGGACTTGAGATGCACGTTTAGTGCCAGTGCTTGTTTTTTTGCTGGCCATCTTTCCCAGCTGCCCAGCAAGTAGTGGGCAGCTGCAACGTTTAGGTCTGCGCAAGAGTGCGCACCCTTGACTTGCGCTGCTTAGGCAGCGCGCCCTGACATTCTGGACACAGGGCATTTGAGCCCCCTTATTGAGAAGACCAGTTGGCCAGGGGCACGGTTAGATTTTTAGTGCACCAGGCCCTAATGTGATTGATGTGCTACTGTGATTTTGGGTGCTAGGAAATGTGATTCATGTAGAATGATTTGCGCACGCTGTGTTAATACCTCTAAATGTGATTCATGATTATGAGGTTGGTTAGCATATGATGGTTTATGCTAATGAGAATTATTCCCTAAGGTAGTTATGCTTAGAAGGTTAGGGTCTAATGTGTTTAGACTTGTGAGAGAAGTGCATAATGTGTTTATGCTGATGAGGTTGGCGTACAATGCGTTTGGCGCCTAATGTGATACTGTGCATAATGTGTTAATGCCCCTGTGATGGTTACAGGATAGGTTTTATACCTGATTCTATTGTGATAAGGCTGAGGTCATTATTGCGCCAGTAGTTACTGGTTGTGCTCTACAGTTATAATTTGTGTTACAGTTCGTATATGTTCTACATTTACAATTGGTGATTTGTGCTAATTCTGACAGTGGTCCATGTGGCCCTGTCTTGTGTAAATAGTCCCCTGTAAAATTCTGCCCAGTGCCTGTTGGCACAGGGTAAATTATGTGGTTATCATCTAATGTGTTTATTATAATACAAAGGTTTTTTTATATATATAACCTTGTGTGGAGTTTCTTTTGTGGTGGGCCTAGGGTGTTGTTGCTGTGTGCGCGCGCAAACGCTTTACACATTGCCTCCGGGATAAGCCTGACTGCTCGTGCCAAGCTACCAAGGGGGTGAGCAGGGGTTATCTTGGCGTGTAACTCCCCAGCCCTGAATTAGAGTGGTGGTCTCTGCCTGACTTTGGCACAAGCCTTAGCCAACCAGAAATCCCATTTCTAACAGTATTGCACATTCTACTATAGCAATCTTTACTCACTGTTTTTCAGTGACACCAAAACAGCCTCCACTCCCTCTTGCCTTTCTTTCATTCAATCCTCTAGTTCTCTTTTCGCGTTCATTCTTCTCCACTGCATCCATGCTCTACCGCCTTATGTCCTTCCTTCCATCAGGTACTCCTTCCTTACAATTGGTTCATTCGCCTCTCCTTCCCTTCCTTCACTCCTTTCACTTTTCCCTACCTCCTTCCCTTCATTACTTACATCACCTCTACCCCACTATCTTCCTCTCATACTCCCTCTAATTCTCATTCACTGATTCCTTCTTTTCTCTCACAAAGGAGCATATCAACAAGGGCTTTATCTCTGCTTTTTTGGCTTTAAAAGCCAAAAAAGCAGAGATAAAACTAGCGCCCTATCAACAACAGGGTGCTAACACGCAAATTCACATGTTAGCACCCTTTTACTCTACGCTTCCCCTTGCATCTCTAATGAGATGCAAAGGGGGCCTTCCAGAGTAAAATAATAGGAGAAATGTCGCTAAGCAACATTTCTCCTATTATCAAGGATATCGCTAACCCTGTTAGAGATAAAAAAGCAGCGCTAACCGCGGTTAACGCTGCTTTTTTACGTCTGGTATTTTTCTGACTTAGTCAGATATCCTATGTAAGGTGGATATCATGGCTAAGTATGTCTATCCCTATCAGCAAGCTATCGCCAAACCTTGTGGGAGTATCGATGTATTTCCAGCGATAATCTCACAATTGACAGCTTGCGCTCTGAATTTTATCGGTTTGGAGATAAGCGTTGCTAATAGCATGCTATCTCCACGATAAAATTCAGAGTTGGCCGGCGATAATTATCCTCACGCTAAGAGCGCTGAGCGATAATTATCGCCGGACCTTGCTGATATGCCCCAAAGTCCTTTCATTTCCCTTGAACATCCTCTTTCCTTTCCTCCCTTTTCGTCTCTTGCACTATCTCATCCACCCTACCTACTTCCCTCACACATCCACTCCACAACACATAAGTTAAAAAAATTACATTTACAACGCCAATTGCTCTATCTCTCGTTTTCTAAATCTCCACTGCAGATAAAAAAATATAAATAAAAAACATTCTCATTTACAACCCCAATAGCTCTATCTTTCACAATGCGAGACCAATTGCATTGCAAATGCTTGTTACTACTAACTTACACTTGTGAGGATACACTCCCTTTTTTTACACTTTTTGAGTAAGTTTACACTTGAATTTTGGGAATAACCAAAAGTAGTTAAGTTACTCAAACGTGTATAAGGGAATGTATTTACTCACAAGTTTTAGATACCTATGTGAATAGCCTTGTCTGTTTTATTGCATTTTAACCCTGTCCACGAGAAAAGAGAGCTCTATGGCTGCATACCACCCCTGTATAAGTCTAAATGAATTTAAGTTAAGTAGAAAACACGAATGATGAGATTTAAACTCCCTAATTGTGCTATACTTCATTTGCACCAGCTTGCACACAGCGGGAATTTGAAACAGAACTTTCTTTTATTTTTTATGGGTTTATTCAAAATGTGAATGTTTGCAGCTCAGGCTAAAGTTAACTTTTTGAGAATATCTCGGAGACATGAAACCTCCAGAGATACCTGTATTTGGTTGCAAGTGATCCTTCTATAGCCAATGCAAATGCCCCCTTTGGTTCGCTTTTTTGTCACCCTGGCAACTGACGCCAGGGTACCAGTTGCATCCCGGGCAGGAGACGGCTCCTTTGCCCAGCTATCACTATGAGCTCGTCAGAGGGGGAGTCCTGGGTCCTCAGGTGACCCGGCGTCTCCTCACACGTGTTTGTCCTCTGTGTCAGGGTGATCACGAGCTCGGAGATCTTCCGGACGGGCCGATCTCGTGCCCCCTCTGACAGCTTGGGCAGGATGCGTCCTCACAGCCTCTCTCGTCGGCATCTCGGGCGCCCGGCTTCTTAGCGATCTCATGGCGCTGGGCGGGGAGCCAGACTGAGCATCGCATCTCGCGGACGCCGTGGCCGGACGATGACCTAGCCGACCATGAACCTGGAAGGGCTCGAAATGATAGCAGTGCTGGTCGTGGTCGTGCTGTTTGTCAAAGTGTTGGAACAGTTTGGGCTGATCGAAGCGGGGTTCGAAGGTAAGTGGTTCATCTTAACTAGAGTGGATTTAAATGCCCTGACGCTCGGCAGAGCTCGGGAATGGAAGTGTGCGCTCCGCCGTACAAGCCGTGTGGGTTGTGTACCGTTGTCTTTGTAGATGTTTTCTTACAGTGTGTAATGAAGATAGATGCCTTGTTAATACTATTACTTTTTCACAGAGACTCGAATGAAAAATAAGATGTATGTCTACTTGGTAGAAATTCGTTGTTCACTCAGCATGATCTCAACTTGCATTGTAATTATACATGTTTTTTGTACTTTTGAAACGAGAACCTCGCAAGGGATTTAAAGATTGGACACGTACGACATTCACAAACAGATGCATGTTTTATTCGGTGTGAACTGATTTAAGTGTGAAACCTCCGTTCACCAGGAACCCTGGAATGTTGCAATTCTATGGCCGCAGCGTTTTGCGCATTATTTTGGATTTGCCGCATTTGCCACATAATGCATGGTCTGCAGATTTTACCAAAAAAGGGGCCGATTTACAAGCCCCATGCATCACTATTGTGCCCCCGTTGCGTCACTTTTATGACGCAGCAGAGGCGTAAAAGTTGCGGCCCATTTACAACATGACGTATCAACGCAGATGCGTCAGTTCCTTGTAAATCTGCCCCAAAGTTTCTAGCTCAGACGTTTAAAAAGTTACTTAAAACTCGTGACACGTGGTGAGGCGCAGTGGAGTGCCCTCCTCCACTAAGGTTAATTGATCACCTTATTTTGCTTATTGCCGTACTTGGGTGTCAAGCTCGTACTAACGAGGTGAAATATTTACCTGGACAGCGTTAACATGTTTTAAGATGACAAAGGAATAAGGTAAAATGATCGCAAAATGTGTCGCATTGAGCTACATGATTTGTCTTTTCTTGCTTCATAATTTAGTCAAAACTGCCACATAGCATGGCCTTCTTCTGCAACACAATTCTAGTGAGCTTGTTTAGAAACTGGAAATAGTGTTTCATTCTGTGCTCAAAAACAGCTGTGAGCACAATACATCTAGAACATGCGAGGCACAAGTGTTTGCGTTGGTAATTAACAGCCGTGTGGCCGGGAAACTCTCAAAGAACACGTTTGCTGGTTGGTGAACCTTTTTGTGGGTTGGGTTTTGTAGCCTGCTGCACTGTTGTGAATTGCCCTTTTAGAGGGAGGTCTGTCATGCGCCATCTTAGCTGGGAATGAGCACGTGGACTGGAAGGTAACCTTTTGTAAGTGTCTACCTTGCATTGTCAAAGTGAAATTAGAACCTAAAATGTGAGTGGATTGTAGTGTTAGTAGGAGTAGTGGCTACATGTTTAATATTATGTTAAGGCCGTGTTAAATCATTAGTGTTACGATGTGTTCAGGTAAATAATTGCTTTGTATGAGGGATTTCACGTGCACTGTAAACAAACAACTGTATTTAGGGTAAGTGATTCAATGAGCCAGCAATGCTGCTCATGGGTTTTGGATGTGGAAATGTAAGTCTCCAGCAGTCACCCTAGGTAGGGTTTACTGCTGCCAGACTTAAAATCTAGATTCTTTTGAGGCCATGTGACATAAAAGACAGCTTTCAATTGGTGCAAATGGAATTGCGTCCTTGTATTATGATCAAGTAGAACGCTGAAGTTGCTTTTGTTACTAATTATTAGGAACAGCAATTAACTTGAGACAGCAACAGAAAATTAGAATTGCAAAGCAGCTGCAGGCGTGCGCGATTAGGTCCCAAAATAGTCTTTTGCATTACAATGTGTAAAGTTTCAATGTTTATTGGCGAAACCAGGGCTTTAAGTGGGATACAAAATCTGTGGGGTCCCTCAAAGGGTTGTGGCCGATGTAATTAGGGGCGTGGCATAAAAATACACATGCTTAAAATCTATACTTAGCATAGTGTGTCACCTCACTGGTCATTTTCTGCTTCTGTCATTGCATCCAGATATATAATACAAGTAACATTACACCTAAACAAACCAGGACTATTGGCCAATGGTTGTTAGATGCATAAGATAAATAAGCAACAACTATGGCTGTGTTGTATAGAATATTGAAAATGCTTCAATTCTGAAATGATGAGACTGTGAAAGAACTATAACGAGTTTCTTTGAAGTTACATCAAAGGCAGTGAATGGTGGTACTGCTGCAGAGTTAAGATGTATTTTTTCATCCTGAGGGGGACGGCAAAATTGGAGAGCTCGATAGGGACCTTTTTTAGCACCTGCTTTTTAGAACTGCTGGTGCTGAGCACGGGCAGGACCCGGCCCACTTAAAGCCCTGGCCAAAACTATCTGAAATTGCCCCAAGTCTGAGTGATGACGTTATATCAATAAAGTGGCTGGTCTGGTGAGACTTCGTACCTTCTTTACGTACGAAAACATTTATGAAACTCTCGAGTGATTGATGTGATTTGATTTATTAAAGTGCTTTCGGTGCCATTGTAAAACACAGTTGCCTTTCACACAAAAATTATAAAATAAATGAAAATAACATTTGTCAAAGTACAAGAAGACAAAATTTGGGAAAATGAGTACAATAAAAATGCTTTTAAAATTATCATATTTAGCATGTATGACACCGTAAAATCCCATAAAACTTTTCTTCATAAAAATATATACATCAATTCTGATAATCTGGTGGGCTGCTAAGCGTTCTGGAGTTTTCCTCAAATAAAAGCTGCTTGCTTTTGTTTTGTGGCTTAGGAGGTCACTTAACAGATAACATTTTTGCTTAGCGGGATTTTCAAGCTGGTCTTTGGGTAAGAACATCTCTGTTAAATTGCATCTGAGCCTATTGTAAAACATGCAGGACAGCATAAAGTGTTAAATGTCCTCTCTCTCTCTCTCCGCACAGGCATTTGTCTGAATCCGCGAGGTATTTTCTATTCTCAGTAGCATTTAGTAACAGGCAACCACCCCTCACTCAATGCAGTCTTCTTACATAGGAATAGACATTGGGTCATATTCATAACAACTCAAACTAAGAAGTATGGTAAAAAAACACAACATTAAAATTCAAGATGCGCATTAACATTACGCACCTACCTAAATACTACTCGAATTCCTGCTGCATATGTGGGATTGCTATACTCTCGTAAATTTAGTGATATAGGGCCAAATTAACAAAGCTTTAATGTGCATTAACCAGATTTTTAAAGACAAATATAGGTCAGCATTATTAATGTAAAAGGTTAGCCTCAGTGGCGGCTACAGGTTATAAAATATGGTGAGGCGAGATGGTGCCAAACTCATCATAAATGCTGACTTCTCCTCGGCATTGCACTTCTCCCAGCATCCATAAGCAAGAATGCATGGACTTCCTTCCTACTCAGTGGAATGCAAACCCAACCAATCCTGGAGCTGCTCTCATCAATGTGAGAGCTGCTCCAGGATTGGTGGAAGCAGGCTAACCCAGTGCTCATTTTGAGGTTTGGGGCTGTGCCAGCAATGCCATGGCTTTTTCGCAGCCAGGAGATTGCTGGGTCTACAGTGTTCATGTCGGGGTGGCCGTAGGTAGCCCGACGGCCAACCTGAAATGCACACTGAAAGGGGTCGCATTAATCCTTCAATAGTAGGATTCAGCCCCGCCCCCAGCCTCAAGCGCGAGCTGGTGGAAAAATAAAATGGCATTATTATGACATTTTATATATGTGTGCTTACCTGCTGCGCTCTCAGCAGGCGGGGTGTCACTCCTCCACTCTTGTGGAGGAGCCGCCGCTGGCAGAACTGTATGCCAAGCTTTTAGGTGATTCACAAAACTAGTTATGTATGCAAAAGTGTTGCACAAGTGGAAAAACCTGTATTTCTGCAGATGTTTCTTGATTGTGAGTGCCATCTAGGAGTAAGCAGTGGACAGTTCCCGGAAGGCTATATGTCAATGATTTGAAGAATTGCTTGGTGGTAGGATTGTGGGTATTCCCAAACATTAGCAAAACTTTTCTCACCCACCTTGTGTATCTAATCTTACACTTTACTGGCACAAGCAAAAATGAGGAAAGGTGCATTGACACCCCAGCCCCTGTCTCTCAGAGTGGGTGTAGGAGGAAAAGACAAA
Organism: Triturus cristatus; assembly: GCF_964204655.1. Lineage (NCBI taxonomy): Eukaryota > Metazoa > Chordata > Amphibia > Caudata > Salamandridae > Triturus > Triturus cristatus. The sequence goes on from NC_140582.1 coordinate 947,931,068, forward strand.
CAAGAATACATATTTTCCATGTAATGAACAAACATTTTAAAACAAGATATTTTAAAAATTGTAAAAAGCAAATGGGACTTGGTGAGGAAGTGTTAGATCCATGTAGCAATGTCCTGGTTTCAGCAACATTGTATCATGATTGCCTGGCAAAGATGCCGTAGGCCAGAAGGGAAGCTATTCCTGGATATCCTTGATAGCCCCATCACTCCAGAATAAGTGAGGGTTCATGGCCTGCTGGGAATTATACTTCATTGTCAGAATGCTGCCACCTAGCGTTTTCTTTCACACAGGCGGCCTCAGTCCAGAAAATGCAGACCCTCTATAATGAGCACCCGCCTTTCCTTTCCTGAACTGAAAGAGGCTAAGCATGAGCACATTTGGATTATTACTCCCCCGCTCTTCCAGTACCAAGTGGTATGCAATGTCTCCAATCTCACTTGTTGATGTACTTACTGATGCACAAGTAAGATGTCTTATCTGTTTAGGTTTCGGCCAAGATATATTGCAAGCAGGCTCTTATATTAAAAGATACCTCATCATCAAACACAAAGGTCATATTTTATTAATCTCCAGAGAAGAGAAGGGAAAGTACGTTATTTAAATAATGTTTGTTTTTACATGTTACAGACGAAATCCTGAATATAGGATTATTAGAGTAATCATTGAATGAGTCATCTGAGTTTCTAAAGATAAGAAATTAGTTCTCTTTTACATGTCATCCATATTTAATTAGGAATGTCATCCTAACCTATCAGGCAATTTAAGAGCAAGGTTTTAAAAATGTATTTATTACAAACCAGGACAAGATGGCCGCCTGAGGAGGATTCCCTGAGGAGCTCCTGGTTTCGAGATCGCCATCTGGTGAATATCCCCAGAAAAACCACCTCACAAGCCCACCACTTGCCCACCCCTGGACCGGACTGCGGAGCCCTCCCAACAGTCCCACAAAAACGGATAATGGCATCCAACTTACCTGCTTGGTCGACCACCGCAGCCCAGATCGGCACCCTCGTTGCCCGGACCCCAGCACTGCTTGACTTGGCCAGCGTCCAGCTCCCGGAGCGATCTGCGCGCTGCCTGGCTGATGCCCAGCTCCCTGAAAGTACGGTTCTTGGGGGCGTGACCCTGACCGACAGCATCGGGTCTCCGGTCCTGCCACGACTGCCCTGGTGGTCTGGGTCCCGGTAACAGCCTGAGCCCTGCAAAGGATACCATGCCCGAGACGGGCTCCTATGGTGTTGTCTGGGCAGTGTGTGTGTCTGCCTTCTCCCGTCCAGTGACTGCAATTTCTGATCCCGGGAGCGGCCTGAGCCCTGCGACATGCACCTGACCCGAGATCGACCCCTACGGTGTTGTCCGGGCATTGCGTGTGTGCCTGCCTTCCTCCACGTTGCGGCTCGTTGATGTCATCGCTTGATGCCTGAGCCCGCGAGCTGCACGGGCCGATTCAAATGTAAGTTCGCAATGCAACGCGACAGCACCAGAATATTGCACAGCATCACCCCCTCTAATTAATTAATAATAAATGCAACGACAGCTGCCTGGACCCAAAATGGCGGTGCCCGATAAACACAGGATTATTGTACCTCACAATTATCCCTTGTGCTTCCCTGATTGGATCATGCAAACATCATCAAAAATGAGCAGTTAGCATTATGGAAGCTTATACCTTCTATCACCAACCATGACTTATGGTTGGTATCTCCATGTTTTCTTTAATCTGGCAGACTACTCATCGCCTGACCCTAAAATGGCATCAGTTTGAAGACAATACATTCACCTTTCATTGCCTGACCTTGAATTGGCGAAAATCCTAAAGACAACCTGATTATCCTCACCCCCACTGGTTATTCCTCGAGAGCTGCCAACCAATCATCTTCATCCTCGCTAGATATTCTTTGAGAGCCAACCAATCATCTTCATCCTCGCTAGATATTCTTCGAGAGCTACCAACCAGGCTCTTACCTCATTCGTGCACTCTCCCATGGTACTGTCACTTTTCAATTCCAGTTCCCCTACGGTCAGCAGCCCACCCCGCTGCATAGCTGTCCCTAGTAGTCCTCGAGAAGCCTTACCCGAAACAGCATGGCAAGTCCTGGCCTATCCGCTATGGGGGCTAATTCTTATACTCTGGTCTACCCCCCAACCTCTCCAAAACCACAACTAAATCCTTCAAGCACTCCACCCTGAAGAGGCACCCTGAGTCACTGATCTCTGACCTTCACTACTGAGCGGACAACGTCACAGTCATTAACGACCTCATCTTCTACTCTAGAAGAATCTACGCCTGGCGCGAAACCTTTGCCCACCTCCTTAATGTACGTACAACAAAGAACATTCCATATGGCACTAAGCTAACAATAACACCCTCTCCAACGCTGTGAGCTGACCTCACCATCACTCTTTACAAAAATGGCATTGTCTTGATCCAAGCCTCAACCAAAAGCTTGGATAAATTTGCAGACCTATTCACCCTCCTCAGAAACCACGTGCATGACTCTGGTAGGGCAACTAACTCCCGCCCGATGATTCCTCCTCCAGCCTACCTAGCGTAGTTAGCCATTTACAAACCCCTCTAAGTTCTTCCAACACAGACCCCCTTATCCACTCCAGCACGGCACCCGGCCTTGCCATCAGCACCACCCCTAGACCTTTGGCCCCCTCCCTCCTAGCCCCCCAAGTAGTCTATGCCACGAGGACACTCCCAATGACCAATGATACAGGTCGTGCTCGCCCTCCCAGCCCTCAACCTAACCCGCAAAGTGGCCCCATCATAGAGCCAACAACCTACAATACAGGCCATACTAGTCCCCCCCTATCACATATACATGCTGACAGAACGGTTCCCGAACCACTGCCCCCCCGACCTCTAACGCCTTCACCTGACAGGGACATGGTTTCTCTGCTCTCCAGAGCTACCAAACTAACCCAGAGCATTCATATCCTCTCTTGGAATTAATGAACCTCATTCACCTCCCTGAACTCTCCCTCGCCAACCTCATGCCCCAGCCAAACTCCACCCCCCCCACATTCAACAGAGCACCCCAAACAGCCTCTTCCGTTAGCCTTGAGACAGCTTCGACCCCTAAGCAACCATGTCACCTCTCAGAGGAAGAAACCCCTCGCTCTGGTCCTATCCTACACCTCTTCCCATGCCGCACCAAGTCGAACAGACCTCACTGAAATGGAAATCCTGGCCATCCTCCGAGACCACAACTCCACCCCAGCTTTCAATGGGAATGCCGAACATGCCATACGCACGGTCACTATCAACCCCAACAGGCCAGCCACCCTTCGCAACAGAACGGTGGTCAAGAGTAATCCAGCAACTGTTCTCCTGTCTGCCCAGACTCCCGAAACTCCGTCCATATCTTCTCTGTCTGGTCTGCGAATCAATTGCCGATCAGTAGCTAAGCACGCTGCAGACACTGCTGATCTCATCCTCTGCAAAAACCTCGACTTAGCAATCCTAACAGAATCATGGCTCAATGAATCATCTTCCCCATTCCTTGACCTCCTAGTCCCTCCTAACTACAACATCGCAAGGCTGGACAGACAATCGAACAAGAAGGGAGGAGGCATCGCCTGCATCTACCGTTCTAAACTTCTTGTCACGGAACTCTTGGCAGACACCGCTGAATCCTGCAAATACCTCACCCTCACTGTTTGCAGCAAATCCACCCTACTGTGCAACCTACACATCTTTTACCACCCCCCTGGCATGAACGACTCCTTCACAGACCACCACTTGGAAATCATCAGAGCTAAGATTCCCATTAATGATATTTTCCTTGGTGACTTTAACTTACACTGGAACTTTCCCAAGGTTCCACATGTCAATGCCATCAAAGACCTCCTGGCAGATCAAGCCTTGACCCAAGCCTGCTCACTGCCAACTCACTCAAAAGGGGCCACCCTTGAATGGATCATCTCCAATGAATCAACTGTCAAGCTCATCTCTATTGACCCATGCGACTGGTCTGACCATCATGCCATCACCTTCACTCTACCTGGCACCCACAAGACAAAAGCACCACAACCGACGATTCCTAAACGTTGGATCAGAGACACAAAGAACTTGGACCACAATGAACTTGAGGCCCGATGCAAATCCGACCTCCCCCCCTTCGCATATCACAACAGTCAGTGGCCTCAATGATCACTACTCTGCGACTATCTCAAACATCCTAGACGATTTAGCCCCACTTAAACTGAAAAGAACCCAATTCAAAGACAGAAACCCCTGGTTCATGGGATGCCTCAATAATGAGAGGAGAGCCCTCCTGCAAGCTGAAAGATCCTGGAGGCAGCACCCCTCTACCACACATCTAAAACGCCTCTGCCAGGCCAGAAATATCTACAACAGGAACATACTCAATTCAAAAAAAGACTTCTTCAGAACGGAACTAGAGAAAGCCAAGAACAGAACCCCCAAGCTCTTCGACCTGGTCAAACACCAATCTAATAAACTGGCCAAAACATCGAAAGAAACCCCTAAATCGCTTATATCCTCAAAGGAATTCTCCTCCTTCTTCGCTGACAAAATCTTTGCCCTTGGAAATGAACTCAGTTCCATCACACATCCTCAACCCTTTCCTCACCCGCCGCCTTCCACCTTTTGTCACACCCACAGGCTCCACCCAAAAATCATGCTCACTGGACTGTCTTCAAAGATTACGACGAAGACTCCATCTCTAAAATCCTTGCTACCTTAAACCCAAACAACCATTTTAATGACCCGCTCCCCGCAAACTGCTTAGCAGCCATCGCCCAATCCATTATTCCCAGCTGAACTACAATAATCAACGCCTTCCTCCAGCAGGGAAGGATGCCTGACTCTCTAAAAGCCGACCAAGTCCTCCCCATTTTGAAAAGGCCATCGCTGGATCCAGACTCCCCCGACAACTTCAGACCCATCACCAACATCCCACTCTTAGCTAAGGTGCTGGAGAAATGTGTGCAACAGCAACTAAGCCACCACATCAACAACTTCCACCTGCTTGACGACTTCCAATCCAGATTTAGACCAGGGCATAGCACCGAAACCACCATTCTCCATATCGTGGATGATGCCCTCCATGCCCTTGACCAAGGCAAAACTTGTCTCCTAATCCTTCTGGACCTATCCTCGGCCTTCGACGCGGTCAACCATGAAAAACTTCTCGAACGCCTCAAACTTAGGATGGGACTGGATGGCACTGTTCTAGATTGGTTTAGGTCCTTCCTCCACAACCGGTCACAGAGATTCCTAATAAACGGTCACGGTTGGAGTCCCTCAAGGATCAACCCAGTCCCCCACCCATTTCAATCTTTACCTAGAACCGCTTACCAAAGTATTACGCCCAGCTAACATCTCCTATCATATGAACGCAGGTGACACCCAGATCTACATCAAACCTCTTTTCTCGAAGTGATTCTCTCCCTGAACGAAGCCCTGAAACTCACCGTCCAATGGCTCGCATCCAATCAACTTAAACTTAATGCAAAGAAAACAGAGTTTCTCCTGATCTCCCCTCCCAACACCAACCTCGTGATGCATTAATGGATTAAGGCTATCACAGCCTTAAATTGCCCACCGACCATTGTGAACTCGGCTAAATCCCTGGGAATTACCCTTGACAACAACCTGAACATGCGGGACCACATCAATGACTGATGGCCAAAACAGCCCGATTCCACCTGAGCTACCTTAGGAAATTGAAACCCTTCCTCGATGCTCCCGACCTAAAAATGGCAGTCCAAGCAATCGTCATCTCAAGACTGGAATACGGCTGCTCAACCCTCTTGGGTTTACCTAAGATCTCCCTGGCACCTCTTAAAGCCTGCCTCAATGCGGCCGACAGACTACTTACCAGCACAAGGAAATATGATCACATTTCCCCACACCTGAAAGCTCTCAACTGGCTTCCCTTGGAGGCAAGAATACAACTCAAACTAGCATGCATCACGCACAAAGCTTTATACTCTAACTCCCCTGCTCATCTGACTCAGGAACTTGTGATCTCCGCAGGAATCAGAAATTCCCGATCTTCTAGAGACCTCTTGCTCCAACCTGCACGCTTTCGGAAAAAAAAAAACTTACAATCAGGCCTTCTCAGGGGTTGCTCCAAGAATATGGAACTCTCTCCCACCGGACATCAGAAGAATCCCCTCTCTGACTCGCTTTAAAAAGGATGCCAAAACCTTCCTTATGGGCAAATTTCTTGACCAATTATTGCGTCAACCACCGCTGTGGCTCGACCTATGGCCATCCACTACCTCCCTTCGGACTACCTTGTCATCCCTTCAGAACCTTGGGGCCTGGCTTGAATAATTGTAAATGTAATCTGTAAATATTGTATCTCGTCTTGGGTAATTGATTATGTAAACTGTAAATAAGTGCTCTTCTTTCCCTTATGTATCTTCTAAGTCTTCTATATATTGGTTTGCTCTCCTGTAAAGCGCTCTGATAGCCTAACGGGTCAAGTTTGCGCTCTATAAAACACATAAACACATAAATGACTAAATAAATAAATATATAAATAAGTATTTAACATTTTACCAGATATCCACAAGTCTTATATTGATCTCCTTATTGATGGAAAGGACAGTGCATTGAAGATGTGGATATAGTGATATAACAGAAAGAGAGGCCATTAGTTCTTCCCTTTGGGACATCAATTCATCCATAAACTATAACACAAACTCAAAAGCATGAATTTCAAGAAATGTGGGCCGTTCTGAAAACAGGGCTGAGGAGCTGAGAGATGGGGCTCCTTTGCAAAACTGTAGAGCGGAACGGAACTGTCCTTGGTTACAAATGAAGGCTCATTGAGTAAAATGATTTCAACTGTAGTCTACCCGGTTTAATCACAGAGGCATCAATTTAGCACTTTACATTCTCATAGGCTGAGAGTGATGATTTATGAGATGTTTAAGTCTTTACAGCCCATATAACCCTTCACATTGTTGAAAGAATCCCCAACAGTTAGTGGACATCATTTCTAAATAAATCACAGGCCCGAACAGTGAATGAAATGAGTTATCAGGAGAGAAATAAATCTCTCTGAGTGAGACCAGAAAGTACCAAGTGAATACTTTGGAGGATTTGAATAAAAATATGTACTTGATATATAATGTGCTTGTCTGCTTTAGCAAAAGGCTGGACTCAGCCGGAGATATATAACTGATTGAGTAGAACAGTCAATGAATAAAGACTATCAAATGGAAACAGTACTAAGAAGGTTCCATAATATAGATGAAGACGTGATAAAGAAGATAAGACAATTTAGCCTCAGTGTAACTGGGATCATGAAATGGCCAAGGGAATCCATTGCATAGAGACCTCCCTTGGGAAATTGACTAGCATTTTGTTATTTATTTTATAGTTATGTTTATTGTGCAGCAGGTTAAAAAATGTTGCCCAAATACTGTAAAGTTAGGTCAAGGATAGCAGTGACAGACTAATGTACGAATGGTAATATGGCATATACCCCTACTACAGAAAAGGGCTGTGAGATGCATTACATGATAAAAAAATGCTAGCATAAAACCAATGGTGCTTACATTGAAGACCGACCTATATATATTATCTCTCAGATTGGGGAGTGAAAGGATAAGATGGAGGAGACAAAATGAGGAATCATGTATGTTGTTTGAAACATTATCCAAGGTCAGGATTTTAACGTAAAACTGCTAATTGTTTTGATAATCTTTGGGGGACACATATCTTTGAGAAGAAAAGAGAAAGCTTATGCATATTTTCTGCTACTATGGCAGCCAGTGTATAATTATAAAACTATGTTTCACCGTAAAGTATTAGACTCATAGAAGACAATCCTTCAAGGAAAGTGAATATTTTAGAAGCAATCTAGTATCATTTGGCCAAGTAATTATTTGTCACTTTTGGAATTAGTTTAGAATAAGAACATACATTTGATTTTGATATCATCTACATAAAAGTTCAGTAAAATATTAACAATGGTATATACAAACACAATCTTTGCTTAGGCAGGGCTGCTGAACCACTATTTATATCGTTGTTGCTGTTCACTGCAAAATTATCTGAAATGACAGGACTAAAAACAGCAGCATTAGTATCACTTTGAGATATTACTAGAGCCTTCAGAATGTAAAAGTATATCCTTTGATGGCGTTGAATGTTTGAAATGAGGTTTCTGGTTTGCTAGTGTATGCACCTAAGCCAGGCAGAACCCTCCACTCGAGTCAGGGTTAGAGAATTACACACCCAAGATAACCCCAGCTCACCCCCTTGGTAGCTTGGCACGAGCAGTCAGGCTTATCCCAGGAGATTGTGCAGAACACATACCAGTGACAAAATAAGTACATCACAAAACAGACTCCACACAGTATTGAAACATTGACCAAAACCACATAAATCAATAATCACCTGACAACTAGACAATTGTCAAACATCACAGTTAGTGCAATAAGATAAAATCTTATATGTTGCACACGTCAGGAAGACACCATCACTGTGCATACAATGTACATCCTGAGATAATATTAGTTATCCTGGTACTGCAAGGCAAAAACAACATAAATCATAAATAAGGGCATAAAAAATGCAGCCGGATGTAATAACATACAGGAATCACCATGTTTGTGCCCTGCGAGCCTGGAGTACAGCACACCTGTGTGCATCCTATAGGTTATACGGTAACTTCCTTAAACACCAGTAGAGTGCAAATACGGTGAATGCAGGGTTTTTTGTCACATATGGCCAGTTCCTAAGTGGGGGCCCCCTATCAAGGGCTCTCCACGCAATGCATCCAAAGAACATAAGATTCCTTTAGGTATGTCGCAACAGGGGGAGGGGGCACTCCCATGGCCAAAGTCAGCAGAGACCAAGGCATCAACTGCAGCTGCCTGCGAGGGTGTGGCACAGCTGCCAAAACCCAGCTCTGGCTGGCCAAAAACTAGAGCGAGACCCCGGGGCGTAGAGCTCGTGAGAGACCTCCTTTGGTCCCCCTACTGCACAGCTTCAGGGATCAGTTATCCGCGAGCAGGCAGTGCAGCAGGAGTAGCCCCATACTTCTCCTTGGTCAGGCAGGGGCTGCCGTGAATGAGAGTTGTCCATCCCAGGCTTCGGGTTGTGTCCTGTCGTGGCGGCATCCCTGCATGTAGGACCATCCCTAACAGCTGCACGTGGTGCCACTCTAAAATTGCCAGGCAGCTCCTCTCTGCCCGCAGTGCCCGTCGCCAGGCTCCCTGAGGGGGAAGGAGGGCAACAATGCTGGTTTCTTGAGCCTTTACCAAGTTGCCCAAAACATCGAGATATGCAGCATGTGCCCTCTTAGTCCAGCGGGGGAGCAACTTGCAGTTTCACAGTGCTGCTCTCAATAAGTAAAACACAAAGAATGAAGCGCTCACTCTGCACTATTTACTGGCATCAGATGCAATGCCAAGGGCAGCGCTCACTGCGCGCAGCATGTGTAGAAATAAACAGGTAGACGTTAATTGCCAGCAAGCGCTTCACCTGAGCAGGGTTGGGGGGCAGGCCCATTTCTTTTTAAATGTATGGGCGTCCCACCTCCCTCTCTCCCAGCCCAGGAAGACCATTCAGTATGCAGATGAATGCAGATGCATCCCTATTACATCCTACACTTCCTATGTGATGGCTATCTGGAACGTATGCACGAGTCCAGCTATCACTCTTTCCTAGATGTGGATTGGAGTCAGGCTGCAAAGCACCAAGAGTCACAAGCACATAGAAATGCCCACAATTTTTAAAAGTGGAATTTCTAAAATGGTTAGGAAAGATCCACTTTCACCAATAAGCCAGATTTATCACCACTATTCCAAACACACCAAACATGGCAATGTTACTCCTTCCAGATCAGAAAGTACCACTGAAAACCTATCAGAGAATTCCCAATGCAAACATATGGACACAATATGGATGCTTCCCCAGGTAGGTTGGAAGAAAAAGTCTAGGAGCTTTTTACTGTTCTGAACACAGGTGCAGTGTGATCTCGTGGAAAAGGTATTAGGTCTTGTGGAGCCCTGTCAAGCTGCAACTTTTAGCATTGCATCACAGGTGTATTTTGAGAAGCAAAAAAGTAACTAAGTCTGAAGGTTAAATATTAGACTGTATTGAGTCAGCAAATCTACCACAATGGTGAAGTCATTACAAAGACTATGGAATCTAACTTTGTTCCACTCAGACCTTTGGTACCAAAACTAATGGCTTCAGCATGAGCTTGACAACACCGTATCCACATCAAAGATCCCTCGCTGGCTTCCTCTTCTGGTTTTACCCCACTGTAAAATTTGGAGCTCCAGAAAAAAAGCCTAAATCTTAAGGTAATAACTCTCACTGCTGCGACCCACTTACCAACCATTGCTGCACTGAGGTAGGCCTGAAACATTTCTATGTCCCGGTCAGCTGCCAACACGGATTTGTGTTTTGTATTATCCTGTTTCCCTTAACTGATGTTTGTGCTTTTTGCTCATTACATTTTTCTCAATTTTCCTAACTTGTTTTGTCACTAGTATTGTTTTCTCTGTTTAAAATATTTTGGTACTGCTTGAACTTAACGCACACTTTTTTGGAAAATTGTGTGCTGCTTGTGCCACAGCTATGAGGTCGTGAGAAGATATTCTCTTAAATTTGATTAAAACCTAACCAGGGTGTGTTTATTAAGTTGGTTTGTATACCCTCTTCCCAAGTTAATAATCATTTTTCTGATATTACCGTACTGTTTGACTCTATTAAGACTATCCACCCAGGAATTACCAGCACTAATAAATCCTGGGAGGCACAGTTGATAGGTATTACGGCTAGAATCCTGATGTTTCCCTGTGAAATAATGAATTATAGAGGGGATTGGTAATTCCTGCTCTGATTTACCTGATAATTCCTCACTTTGGCGTGGAATTTTGTCCCATCAGCAGCCAAACAAAACTCTGGATCTCATAATTCTGAACGAGGCCAGTGGCGTAGCTAGACCTTTAGCCACCTGTTGCAATCCCTGTGTTTGCTGCCTGTGGCGTTCGCATGTAAGAGCGAGGGTGCTGCTGGTGGTTCCTGCAATGGCTGCAGGTAAGAGCGGAGGGAGGCCGTCACCCCCAAAACTCATGCCGTCAGGGGCGAACAGCCTCCCCCCCGGCCCCCTTGCTAAGCCACTGGATGATGCTGTCAACTTACTATATAGTTCTTTGCCAAGTAGATTATTTACAGTTGCTAATAGGCTGTGCAAATTCAGTAGAGCTATGATAATCAATGAGTGACAGAGCACTCTGGATACTTTAGACAAGCTTAGTTTCATTGGCATACAATGCAAATGTTTTCCAAATAGATTTGTGATAAAAGCATAGTTTGTTTCCTCGGACTTTTTTTGTGGAAAGCACTCATTCTTCCTGGTTATCACACAAGAGTGTGAAAGGGACTAGAGGTTACAGGAAAGAAAGCGGGTGAGTTTGTCCAAGCAAAGGGTAGTTACTCAAAGTTGACCTAGTTGCATGATTTTCTGCAACTTCTTCATGTCTGCTTTAAGTCAAAACTGCTTGTGTAGAGTTCTATAGGGAACAGTGGCATATAGAGATGATAATGCTGAAGGAGTGAATAAATGAGAGTTCCCTATTTAGGTAATGCTGAACAGTAGAAGTCGCAGTGCGTAAGGTATCCTGGAGGCAGACCACAGATGCGTTTCGATGTCATTCTAGGGAGGTCTGGAATATTTCTGTGACGTAGGTTTGAGGCACCCCAGCAGACAGGGACTCGCTAGACATCATTCCATTGTGGGTTGCAACATGATTCTGTTTTCTGTGCCACTGATTTTTCTGAGTGCTGCCGTGAGTAATAGCATGTCTAAGGTCAGTACATTGAGTGGTAAAAATTAGGCTTTCTTTTTCCTTTAACTTTGTAATTTATGTACTTTTTAGCTTTTCTAGAATGATCCACCTCTTAAATACCTTTTTTGCCAAGGTGGTCGGTTTACTTAACATGGTGCAGGAAACCTAAACTGTAGCAAACTGTGTTTACTGGACTAGTCCAACAAGTTTTTATATGTATTTATATAGACTTTTAAGTGAAATTTCAATTCAGTAATGCCACTTATTATGCATCATTTTAATAATTAACTTTATATTGATAATATTGTTTATTTGATACTATATTACCTTTTAAATGTAAGTCACTATTTGGAAATGAGAAATATTTTATATTGTACCATTTTCATTTCTACCAATAATGTGGTATTTTTAAAGTATTTTCTTGAGGTAGGTGTTAATATAAATGTTTAATTATATAGACAAATGAAAGGTAGCACGGCTGCTGGCAAAGATAGTGTCAGTTTTGTCAGAGAAGAAAGCCACCATTCCAATCAAATCACACCTATTTTGTGAAATTTCTCTATTTATTATCTCCCAATGACCAGCTTTGTGTCTCTGAGTTCTTCCTTTTTTGCTGCCCCCATTTAACACCTTTATCCCAAAACGTACAACCATCTACAGCAGCGCAACCCCAGTTGCCAAGTGTAAGCTTGAGAACACCCAAGTCCAGGTCATTATTCGAGTGCAAAACGAGGTGAAACCCTTCTTGTCAGTCAGAGACTGTCGATCCCAGGTCCACCCCAGGATGGCTCTAACGGGCATTGCATGCGTGGAGAAGAAAACACACACCTTGCTTCCTCTGTTTAGGGATCATGGGCTGCTCGCTTTGGCCTGGCTCTTATGTGTCATGACGTCAGCCTCAGGGTCGGTCTGAAATCTTGGGCTCATCCTCAACCATGAACTATCATTCACCACAAAGTTATGACTCTAACCATAAACCTGTTCTTCCACCGTGGTTGCCTCCGAGGGATACATGTATGGGGCAGACTCACAGCTGACTCCCTTCCATCCTCGTCGTGGCCCTCTTACTCATCAGCTACTGCAATAAAATGGCGGAAGCCATTCCTGCAAAACATGTGAGTGAACTTCAAGGAGCCAAAGGTTCTCTGCCCTGCTTATTCTTGATCCGAAAAGAGGTAAACACATTATATGTGGTTCCTCCACTGCTGCTAACCAAAGGCAGCAGCTGCCCAGTGCGTCATTTATAGTGCGTGTTTGTAAAGCGCAGGGACACTAACATGGCCTCCTGGGTCCATATGATGTTTATTTTTACCCAAAACAATGGTAATCATTTTATCAATGTAAGGAGGATGAAATGTTGAGCACCGGTGGGGACTCAAACCTGCAGTCATGGGGTCAAACACAGATCCCTGCAGTGGATGGACAAGGTATTTTAGCCATCAGACCCGACGCTATTTCACTGATTAAGTGACAAACTCCCTTTATATCCCCTTCCTTCTTCATGAGGTGTGCCGCACCTTCTGCCCGAAAATTACTAATAGTGTATTCGTTCTGCTAGTTTATTTGCTTAACTGGCACTCTGGTGCATCCGTTGGTTGTTTTAGCACTTTAAGATAATACTAAAATACAATTAATAAAATAGTGTGCCGAGAGCGAGGTAGAGATGATTGCGCCTATGGTTTGGCCACTGGTTCTCGAGGAATCGTCTCTCTTGTGAGACTGGAAGCGGGCCTGTCTGCCTTTAAGGATTGGCTGTTTCTATCCGCCGGCATTCATCCGGCAATCCGTGTGTATTCAGGGAGGTGGAATTTCTTCAATTTTCACTAGAGTTCCTACTTCAGATAGAATTAATAACATTGAAAATCAGCACCAACATTTTTATGGGGAATTACATTTTATTATTTGAACAGATATTTGGATAATTTCGTTTTGATCAGTTACTGCTGCATGTTCCGGTTCTTACGCGTCTTTGTAAGGCCCCAATGCTGTGTGGACGGTGGTATTTAGTGCACGTTTACTATGCCGTTCTATGACTCTCATCTAACTGTCAGGGTAAATAAATAGAAAGCTTTTAACAGCAGAGGTTTCTTGTTGTCACCTCAAGGTGACCTGCTTCGTTCCAGGCTGGAGATCACTTTCGATTGGATATCTCGTTGCAAATGTGCTGTCCCTTGACTACCAATGCCACGTTGCTGTGGAAATGAAAATGCTTATAAGGGGTTTTTGAGTAGAACTGTAGCGCCGATGATGCAGATTCCAAAGGGCCTCAGAAGCGAAAATGTTCCATTGTTTTTGATGTTGAGTATGGCAAGAGCAACATCTGCAGCATCTGTCAGCAGGCCTCTCCTGTGAATGTATCTCATGTGAAAGATGGGCTGGGGCGGGGGAGCCATGGGTACCGATGCATGTAGACCAAAGGGGATCCGGTTACATTGTTTTAATTAGATTACAGATTTAAACTCCTGCCTCTCTGGCCATATTCACACACACCACCACATTTTACCACTTAACGTTTTTGAACTGTTGAATCAATTGCACAACTCGTTAATTAAAAAATATGTACAAATAGTGCAATTATTTAATTACTCAAATCTGCAAGGTAGCCAGGTCTAAGATTTGTTTTTATCAGGACAAAGTAAAGGCAACAAGTAATAGATTAATGGTGCTCAAGCGCAAGGGTTGGCTACCACACAACCCCAAATCATAACCCTAAAAGCAGGGATTAATAAATGCCAAACAAAATGTTTTGAGCACTAAAAAGTTCATTAAAAAAAATCAGGTGTAGAGTTTCAGCCTGCTTTAATCTGATCCACATTCCCTATCAGAACGCAATATTCTTGTACATCATTGTGTAGCAATATAAGAGCCACCAGACAACACGATGCATGTGGCAATTGAATGATAAGGATTCTGCTACTGTCCCATGAGAATATTATTGCATTATTACGAGCCCTGAGGAGGTTCAATCCTTTTGAACGAAATGCGTTGTCTGTTTTCAGGTTGTTTTTATGGAACACAACTACATTCAATAAAGGAGATTCCACGATATGCAGGATTGTGGAATACTTAATTATTGGATGCCCCATTCCAGGTTATCGTTTTTCAAAGTTTAAATATTAAATTGAAAGCTGGGTGCAATTGGAATACTTAAAAATATGTCAGACGTTTGCTGAAATTCTGTGTCTTTTCTGTAAGGCAAAGTTTAGCCTGAACACCCTCCCCCTCCCCCTGGCTAGTGGAGCTGATTTTCTGTCACTAGATGTCGCTCCATGAATATTTGGCTGGTTAGACATTGTTGTGAGACTTGTCATCAAGTCCCTGAGTGTCACGATATACAAACAGGGAATGGATGCTCAGTGGCAGCAGTCTACTTGTTCAACCTGCTGGCCTTGAGGGAAAGCAAGAAAAGTTTCCAGCTATCATGAAGGGCTGCTAAAGTAACCCCTTTTGTTCAAAAGTAGAGGCCTCCCATTGTAGCATAGAGCCAATGGAGAGTACACATGTAGTGACTTCACCTGAATGAACCTGTGTGTGCGTGTGTATCTGTTAGACCTGACATCCTTGGCATGGTATTCCTCCAAACATTTTTGCCTTCACCCCTCCTGCTATGCTGAAGGACTATTTGCACTTTACCTCTGCTAAACAGTGCTTAAGTGCTTGTGCTCTCTTCCCAAAACATGGTAAAATTCGCCTACACCCGATTGGCACATTTTATTTTCTTATCAGTTCCTAGCATATGGTACTATATGTACCTAGGGCCTGTTAATTAAATGCTACAAGTGGACAAGCAGCAGACATTGTCCCACCCTCTAAGGTAACACTTTAAACATGTCTCAGGCCTGCCATTGTAGCCTCTAATACAGTTTTAAACTTATGCCAGGTCCAAACTTTCTTTTTGATACTTAGAAGTCACTCCTAAGTAAGGCTCTAAAAGCTGATAGGGTAGGGTGCCTTGTTATTTGAAAAGTAGGACATGTGTGTTTAGGTTTTACAAGTCCTAGTAGTAAAAAACTTCTAAAGTTGTATTTCAGTGCTGTAAAGCTGATCTCCCCCACTGGCTAACACTAAATTGCCTTATTGCATTTAAGAAGTGCTAACATTGGATTGGAAGAAGATAGGGATATGCAGCTTTAGACTCAAATTAACTGTAATTTAAAATCCTCTTTAATGGTAAAATTGGATTGTAAGTCACAATTCTGGAAATCCCACTTTTAGAAAGTTGACATTTTCTTATCCTAGCCATTTGTGTTTTCTGAGTCACATGCCTTTAAATGCTTTGCTGTTGGGGTTTGTGTGTTCTTCCCAGACAGTGATACAAAGGGGACTTAATGTGAGCAGGATGGGCCATCCTGGCAGGATAGCTGGAGACACAGCTGTGCCCTGGCTCATGTACTTTAAAGGCGTGCCTCCAGCACACACAAAGGAAGAGGTGTGGGGCCGCGGCCAGGGTGACTGATTCCAGAATCTGGGGATCACGGTTCGATCCCCCGCGCCGGCGGCAGATTAGCCCAGCACCATGTGACTCTGGGCAATAGCTTGCTTAATCTTCCTGACTGCCCCCAGCGCCTGGAGACCCTTACGGGTTATTGTTTGCGCTTTACAAATGTGTATTATTATCATTATACAAATTAACCTGACACCAGCCAATTGACGCCCGTGACAATTTGGAGCCTTGACAGACGAAGGGAAGAACTTTCCAGAACCAGATGTGGGTGTAGGATAAGGTGTCTCCCCACTCACAAAGACAGGCACCACGTGTAAATATCGAACCCTCAGAACCACTCTTTAGAACGCTCTTTGACATGTTGAAGTTACAGAAAAGGACTGCCATTCTGCCAGAGGACTGTCCTGCTGCTTGAAGGACTGCCTAGCTCTCCGGTGAGAAAGATTGGACCTGCTTGCCTTCATCCCAGGCTACCCAGAGTCTCGGTTCCCAAAGTCTGCCTACACAGAATGACTCCAAGGGTCAGTTGACGGACCTTCTGAGTGAGCTACAGGGAAACAACATGCTTTAGAGGCATCCCTGCAATTGCCCAGCTGACCTACTCCAACTGGAACTGTCTGGACTTGCAACTAGACCCGCCTGACCCTGCTGCTGGCCTCTGCTGGAGTGAGACCCTGATCCCCAACAGCTTATGTTATATTAAAAGATATTCATAATGAGCACATACACCAAATGTTTTTTGCCAGTCAGTACAGAAACATAACTTCCAGCTCGCTGTTTAATTCATATGCTTGAGGGAAGAGCCATGTTTTAAGAAGTTGTCTGAATCTGGAGTAACAGGCAGTTATTCTGATGTTAAGTGAAAGGGAGTTCTAGAAGCGGGGGCTAATACAGAAAATCTTGAAGCATCAAGTCTCTTCTTCTTAAAGGAGGGAGCAGTGGGAAGGTTAAGGTGAGTAGTCCTTAAGTTACAAGCGGGTTTGTACTTATAAATACAGTAAGAGATAAACTCTGGACTGTTAGCGTAAAGAGATTTAAAAATCATGCATCCAGTCTTGAAAGCCGTACGCTGTTTTAACGGCAACCAGTGTAGTTTCCTCTTCAGGGGTGTGATGTGGTACTTCCTACGTTGGCGGTAGATTCATCTGGCAGCCTTATTTTGTGCCTAGTGAGGTTTTCAGGGAGGCCTACATTAAGTGAATTTGCATAGTCTAACCACGAGATGACTAATACGAGAATACCCTGGATAAGATCTTTGAGGGTAAGCAATTTACCAATTTTTCTAATTTTCCAAAGCTGCAAAAAATAAGATGACATTGGGAGAGCCAAAGGGAGATAAGCGCACTGACTGAGAACGATCCTTTAAAAAAGAAACAAAGCAGTCAAGCGATATAGCCCATATACCTGCGGCTCCGACACAGTCCACCAGAAGCTCATGATTGACCGTGTGGAATGCCGCAGAAAGGTCAAGGAGCACCAGTGCCCTTGTGAGCTCCTTTCCTCATGTCATCTACAACAGAGAGGAACACTGCTTCAGTTGAATGGACTAGCCAACAGCACAATTGATGGGGGTAAAGAAAGAGAAAGGACAGTTAGCAACTTGTGCTTCCAAAACTTTTGCTAAGTAGGGAACCAAAGTGATAAAGCGATAATTCTTCAGAATATATAGATTGTCGCTACTATTTTCTAATAGCGGATTCACTATCGCTTTCCTAAAAGAACTGGGAACCAGACCTTGACTTAAAGAGTCATTGAGTAGGGATAAGACAGGGTCAGAAAACAGAGAAAAAATGTCTTTTAGAAGTTTTGGAGGACAAGTGTCAGTGGGGGTGCCTGATTTTACTTTCATCAATAGGTCCCTATGATGTACTTTACTAATAATAGGCATCTCAAACAGCAAATTAGGATTCCTATCAGTGATGAGTGTTTTCCCAGAAGGGTACTTGGAGGGATGCTATCTTTAATTGCTGTGATCTTATCAATAAAGAATTAATTAAGTGCTTCACAAAAGGATTGGGTAAGAGGTATTGTTACCGTCACTCTGTCAGGATTTTATCATTCAGACACAATTCCAAAAATATCATTAACTAGTTAGTTGAGTTTAAAAATGTTCCGTAGAAAAAACAGCTTTAACTTGTATAACAGAGTTTCTATATAGTTTAAGATGAGACCGATATACTTTCTTTTTTTCAGGCAAATAATTTCTTCCCCAATTACGTTCAGTCACATGAAGTGCAAATTTAGCAAGTTTTAAAGCTTTAGAAAACCCTTTTGGGGCGTCATGACCCCTGGCCAACCTGTCTTTCCGATGAGGGTGGTGTATATTGCTGGCTTCTATTAGTCAGGCTGTGATATTTTCCTCTTGTTGATTCATATTAGCATGTTTATTGGGTAGGGTCGTAGCCAATGAGTTACAAACTGAATCAGAGTTGGTGTGGGTCCAGTTCTTAGCTAATAACGATCAGACCTAACACAGGGCCTGACCATAAGGTTGCCCACCAAGAGGTTGGTAGTCAATACGTGATCAAATGGCCTTTTATATGGGTAGGTGAGGTCACATGCTGTTCGAAATTCTGGCTACTTAGCAAATTCCGTTATTTCCAGAGATACTTGCCCACCCAAATCCTCATTAGCTCTGTAATTAAAATCCACAATTACCAGGATTGTAGCATGACCAATCGCTAGGGGAGAGATATGTTCTGCCAAAGAGTGAGGAAAGTGAGGCATATAGCCTGGAGGTCTGTATACCAGCAAACAAATGAAGTGGGTGGATGTAGAATCAAGTTTGATTAAAAGAAAGTCGACTGCTATAATATCGAGAGCAGTCCGACTGGTAAACTTTAATTCACTGTGGATTATAGCTGCTATGTTTCCACCTGTTTTACCTGTGCACCGGTTGGCCTGAAGAAGATACAAATTATTTGGGAGTGCTGCTAGGATGTCAGCGTTAATTCAGATGACAGCCAAGTTTCAGGTAGCAATAAAACGTCTGGCTTTTCAGAGCCCAGCTACTGGAATATTTCAAATTGGTGTTTGACCATTGACTGAGTATTCAAATAAATGTGTGTTGGAAACGGCCCTTTTTGCAGGGTTATCCCCAAACTTTTTGCTTCTTCCTCCTTTATTTTTTCTGACCTGTGGTTGTTGGCAATAGGACTCTGGGCACTTTACCACTGCTGATCAGTGCTAAAGTGCATATGCTCTCTGTATAAATTGTTATATTGATTGGTTATCCATGATTGGTATATTTGTTTCACCTGTCAGCCCCTAGTAAAGTGCACTGAGTGTGCCAGGGCTGGTGATTCAAATGCTACTAGTGGGCTGCAGCACTGATTGTGCCACCCACAGGAGTAGCCCTAAAATGATGTCTTAGGCCTGCTTGCAGTGCCTATGTGCAGTCCAGGACTGCCATGTCGACCTGGCCAGTGCACCCACTGACCAGGCCTTATCCTTCCCTTTCTGTACATGTCAGGCATCCCTATGGTGGCCCTAGGTACCCCCCTGGGCTGGGTGCAGTGTATCTGAAAGGTAGGGCATATACTGAGGTGTGTAACATGCCCTGGTAGTGAATTACAGCCATTTTCGTTTTTCACTGCTGAGGCTATCTTTCCCATAGGATAGAATGGGGGAGGCTGTTTACATGCCTATCTTCCCATAAGGGCAAGATAGAAAATCCAAGTTTGGTATCTTTGGGTTCAGAATTTAATTATACATCTTTTTAGCAAGATGGTTTTTAAATTCTCTGTGTGAGAATAGCACTTTTTAGAAAGTAGCTATTCTCCTGTTTAACCTTCCGGTGTGCCTGTGTGCTGGTTGGCTGACTGGTGTCATGTGATGGGCTAGGTGGCTCCAGGAGCCTGGATGAGTCAGCAGCAGGGTGAATAGGGAGATCTGCTTTAGATGGGTGGGAGGAGTAGCCCCTGGGTTTGAATAGGGCTGCCTCTGCCAGCACAATGCTGGCTCCACCCCCTGCTGGCCAGGCTGAGGACTCTGCCTCTGCTGGCACAAAGAAGGCTCCACCTCCTGCTGAGCGTCTAACGACCCTGCCCCTCACTCTGAAAGGAACCAGGTGCTCCAGAGCAGAGCACACCCAGGAACCGGTTTGAGCAGGGGAATCCCCCCACTGAAACACAGAGAGACAAAGACTTGGAGGGGTATAAGAAGAGGACCCCAGACACCTAAACTTTAGATCACTTTGGAACTAAGAAGAAACCTCTGCCAAGGAGAAAGCTGAAAAGAACTGAAGAGGAGAAGACTGCCTGCTTGCTGTTTTGCTTTGCTGCCAAGGAGAGGGGAAGGACTTTGCTGTGTCCCCTTCTTTTGATTCTGATCTCCAAGGGCCTGAGAAGAGCTGGCTCCCTGTTAAGAAGTCCCAGGAACAAAAGGACTTCACCACCAGCTCCCCTGGAACTCTGCTGAGAGAGTTCTGACCTGCCTTGGAGTGCTTGCCCAGTCTTGGGGCCTCAGGAGGTCGTTTTGCTGTGTTTGGGAGCTGGGAAGCAGAAGCGTGAACAAGAGTGACTGGTACCCAACGCATCATCCGATTGCGTGTCGCAAGACGAGAGTGCGAGGAAAATTTCATCGCGGCACCATCGCAACACGCAGGGTCCCCGCATCGCCGAGTGCGTCGAGCATCGTCCCGGTGCGAGAAGATTCCTGACGCTGCGGGGGTCGTCGCAGAACCAGTTTGCGGGCCGCACCACTGCCAGTGCGTGAAAAGTCTCCAATCGCTGCGTGCGTCGACGCAGAGTCCCGTTCCGTGGCGCATCGAGAGTTGCGGCGCCGGAAGGCAACGCTGCGCCACGCATCGCACCACATCGAAGAGTGTCGCATCGAACCTGTGCGTGAAGCTTCCCCCCAAGAAACCTACGCAACGAAAGCCAAAGGTATCGCATCCTCCCCCTACAGATCGGAGCCGGCGCATCCACCTCTGCTGCGTGAAGCAGGGCTGCTGCAAAGCCTCCCCAGGATCTCAGGAGAATCGCCTTTGCCATCTTCCTTGTTATAGCATTTGGGAACCTTACCGCAACTACAGGTACTGTTGGGCACGAAAGTGTCGCATTTTGTGCATTGAGAGTCGCATTGTGCAAGACACTGACTTTTACATCCTGGAGTACTTTCTGCAAACTCTTGAACCATCTTTAAAGTAACCTTTTGAATTATATGTTGGTTTGTCTGTAGTATTTGGTCTTGTGAAGCTTTTAGTAAAGATACCTTATTTTTCTAAAACTGGTGTGGAGTAAATCTGTGGTGTTTTCACTGTGTTACTGTGAGTGTTGGTACAAATACTTTACATATTGCCTTTGATAGCATAGACTGCTCAGGCCAAGCTACCTAGAGGGTGAGCAGGGGTTATCTTAACAGTGTATCCCCCTTTCCCTGACTAGAAGCAAGGGTCCCTACTTGGACAGTGGTACCTACCCTGCCAACTAGAGACCCCCAGATCTAACATTGATGGTCAGCGGTGAGGATTGAACTTGTATTTGTACTTGACCCACAGTAATTGGTGTACATCACTAGTTTAAGTGCAGACCAATACGCAACCACATACTGTATTTTTTTATTCTATTTTTGAGTAACTCTTCAAGAGCATCATGTCTCAGGTGGCAACAAGTGAGAGGGCAGAATTGGAGTTTTCCATTGAGGATTTGTATTCGTACAAAGTTGAGGAGCTCAAGCAATTCTGCAAAGACCTTGGTTGCCCTGTGAAAAGCGGATCTAGAAAGGATGTGCTACAAAGATTCTTGAAGGCCTGTTGGGAGGCCCAAGAGGAAGATGATGCAGATGAAGAGAACGGTTTTATTCCCCAAGATCTGCCCGTGGGCAGAGCAGTCTCAAGGGCTGGCAGCTCCCATTCCAGTAGGGGGCTCACTCCAGAGGAGTTGGAGGAGAATCAAAGGGTGAGAAACCATGAATTGGAAATAATGAAAATGAAAATGAAGCAATTGGAAGTAGAAAAGGCGGCGGAGGAGAGCAAGAATGCCCGTGCCTTGGAAGAGAAGAAATTGCTTCTGGCTCATGAGTTAAGAATGAGGGAGCTTGATTTGGAGCTCGAGAGGCTTGAGGCCATGAGTGTCTCTGCTGAAGAAGAAAAATGGGTAGCTCAAGGAGTGAGCTTTTCTGAGTTGGAGGTGGAGTCCAGCTCAGATGGTGGCAGCCAGATTGTAGTTTCTAGTGCTGAGGGAGAGGTACAAACACCCCGAGATGTGGCACCTGACTTGAAGGAGGGGGTTGACATACACCAGGGGGTTCAGGTTTATGATGTAGTTCCAGTGGAGTGCAGTGTCCCTGAAGTGGATTGGGGAACTGGCACAGGGGACCATATTCCTAGTGGTGGGAGGGACACTCTACTGACCCTAGATCAGAGGTACAGGGAGAGGGGTTCCCCCATGGTAGAAACCTTGGTGTGTGAGTGTGAAGACCGCCCAGAAGAGTGTGAGTTGTGTGACAGAGACAGTCAGGTACTGTCTTGCCAATCTCAGGAGAGTGGTGTGGGGTACTTGTGTGAGGCACTGGAGGGTGAGGCAAACGGTAGCTTGGTTAACAACTGTGGGGGGCTGTGTGATTCATTTGTTGGAGAGCATATTTTAAGTCCCTGTTTTCCAGAGCTATGCCAACACCCGGTGGAGTGTGAGTTCTCTGGTCCCAGAGAGCTTGCGTTGGAGGCAGACCTCTGGTTGGATGCCAAAAGGTCTGGAGAGGCATTGGGGAGTGATCCCAAAAGGAGTGGCCCAGATATCTTCCAGACCTGTGAGGTGGAAGAGGTTCAGTGTAGCCCGGTTAGGTCCCAGTGTAGTGGGAGGGGTGTAGGGGCTCACGTCCCGTCTCAGTGGAGAAGGGGTGAGTGTGGGACTATGGGTCCCAAGGTGCCCGAAACCCAGTCTCAGGGCCTGGTGGGTTCCTTAAGGGAACACCAGGTTGGGGGCCTAGACAGTGCTAGTAGGCCATTTGAGGAGGATCTCCTAGTGTCAGGAGAACCTGGAGCCTCTGTAAACAGAGCTCCAGTGGTTCTGGTGTCTGGCGGTACCGCTCCAGTTGGGAGGGTGCAGAAGTCCAGACTGAGGGGTGAGAGGGGGATGTGTTCCCAAGTGGGAGAACCAGTGGGTCAGGGACCAGCCAGAAGGGCTGAGTCCCCTAGGAGTGACCATGGTGACACCACTTCTGTCCTGGGGGATCTTCGCGCACTGTCAGGTGGACAGGGGCAAGGAGATCTACGCCAGGCAGACTGTCACGAGACACATGAGTCATGTGTCACCCTCGGGGAGATACTGTGTGAGTCCCCAGAAGTCCTGGCATGCCAGGCAGGTGTGCAACCGCAGGGTTTAGTCCCTGGGTTGGGAGGCCAGGTTCAGGATCTGCCTGACCTGGAGGGAAGGACATCTATAAGCTGTGTCCTGACCGGATTGGCTTCCAGGGGTACCACTCCAGTGGGGAGGGTGCAGCTCTCTGGAAGGGGGTGCAGAGGGAGAGAGTCCTCGCCTCTGACCCCGGTGCAACCTGAGGGTTTAGACCCTAGGTTGGGAGACCAGTTGCTGGAGAGAGGTCCTGAACTGGAGGGAGGGACATCTGTAAGCAGTGTCTCTACCAGTTTGACTTTGAGGTGTACCGCTCCGAGTAGGAGGGTGCAGAATTCTGGAAGGGGGTGCAGAGGGAGGGAGCCTCTGACCCCGGTTCGCCTGAAGGGTTTAGACCCTAGGTTGGAGGGCCAGGTCCGGGGTGTCCCCCCTGACCTGGGATCCCAGTTGCAGGATAGAACCCCTGAACTGGTGGGCGAATGGTGCAGGACACCTGCCACAGGTGCCCTGACTATTCTAGAAGGGGTACCGCTCCAGGTGGGAGGGTACAGAGCCCCAAGGAAGAGGAGGACCGGGTGTGGAACAGTCCACCCCAGCCTCCTGTCCAGCCACCGGATATAGGCCCGGGGCTGGTGGGTCAGTGCCAGGTTGTCAGACCAGACCTGACAGGAAAGGAAGTGGACAAAGGGTGCCCAGCACCTGGGGCTACTGCCCCCAACCTTCTAATGCCACAGGGGTTTGAGGGCCCTGAGAGGCGTACGGCCTGGGTCTCATCCCTGACCACTGTCAGTGGTCACTGCGGCTTGCTGTCTGTCTGTTGGGATACACCTGTGAGCAAGTTAAGGCTAGGTGCTGCACAGGTGGTGTCCACAGGTGAGGAGAAGGGTTCCACATGGGTTGGCGTAGTGGACCCTGAGAGTATGGATGGAGAGATCCAACCGGGTTCAGGAAGGCGTAGAACAGGAATAGTACCCTGCTGTTTGGGCCAGTTTCCGTGTTCTATCGCCCTAAGCAGGGAATCCCATCGAGGTATCGCTTGGTCTACCCTGGCTTTAGGCTGGAAGGGGGTTGTGTTGGAAACGGCCCTTTTTGCAGGGTTATCCCCAAACTTTTTGCTTCTTCCTCCTTTATTTTTTCTGACCTGTGGTTGTTGGCAATAGGACTCTGGGCACTTTACCACTGCTGATCAGTGCTAAAGTGCATATGCTCTCTGTATAAATTGTTATATTGATTGGTTATCCATGATTGGTATATTTGTTTCACCTGCCAGCCCCTAGTAAAGTGCACTGAGTGTGCCAGGGCTGGTGATTCAAATGCTACTAGTGGGCTGCAGCACTGATTGTGCCACCCACAGGAGTAGCCCTAAAATGATGTCTTAGGCCTGCTTGCAGTGCCTATGTGCAGTCCAGGACTGCCATGTCGACCTGGCCAGTGCACCCACTGACCAGGCCTTATCCTTACCTTTTTGTACATGTCAGGCATCCCTATGGTGGCCCTAGGTACCCCCCTGGGCTGGGTGCAGTGTATCTGAAATGTAGGGCATATACTGAGGTGTGTAACATGCCCTGGTAGTGAATTACAGCCATTTTCGTTTTTCACTGCTGAGGCTATCTTGCCCATAGGATAGAATGGGGGAGGCTGTTTACATGCCTATCTTCCCATAAGGGCAAGATAGAAAATCCAAGTTTGGTATCTTTGGGTTCAGAATTTAATTATACATCTTTTTAGCAAGATGGTTTTTAAATTCTCTGTGTGAGAATAGCACTTTTTAGAAAGTAGCTATTCTCCTGTTTAACCTTCCGGTGTGCCTGTGTGCTGGTTGGCTGACTGGTGTCATGTGATGGGCTAGGTGGCTCCAGGAGCCTGGATGAGTCAGCAGCAGGGTGAATAGGGAGATCTGCTTTAGATGGGTGGGAGGAGTAGCCCCTGGGTTTGAATAGGGCTGCCTCTGCCAGCACAATGCTGGCTCCACCCCCTGCTGGCCAGGCTGAGGACTCTGCCTCTGCTGGCACAAAGAAGGCTCCACCTCCTGCTGAGCGTCTAACGACCCTGCCCCTCACTCTGAAAGGAACCAGGTGCTCCAGAGCAGAGCACACCCAGGAACCGGTTTGAGCAGGGGAATCCCCCCACTGAAACACAGAGAGACAAAGACTTGGAGGGGTATAAGAAGAGGACCCCAGACACCTAAACTTTAGATCACTTTGGAACTAAGAAGAAACCTCTGCCAAGGAGAAAGCTGAAAAGAACTGAAGAGGAGAAGACTGCCTGCTTGCTGTTTTGCTTTGCTGCCAAGGAGAGGGGAAGGACTTTGCTGTGTCCCCTTCTTTTGATTCTGATCTCCAAGGGCCTGAGAAGAGCTGGCTCCCTGTTAAGAAGTCCCAGGAACAAAAGGACTTCACCACCAGCTCCCCTGGAACTCTGCTGAGAGAGTTCTGACCTGCCTTGGAGTGCTTGCCCAGTCTTGGGGCCTCAGGAGGTCGTTTTGCTGTGTTTGGGAGCTGGGAAGCAGAAGCGTGAACAAGAGTGACTGGTACCCAACGCATCATCCGATTGCGTGTCGCAAGACGAGAGTGCGAGGAAAATGTAATCGCGGCACCATTGCAACACGCAGGGTCCCCGCATCGCCGAGTGCGTCGAGCATCGTCCCGGTGCGAGAAGATTCCTGACGCTGCGGGGGTCGTCGCAGAACCAGTTTGCGGGCCGCACCACTGCCAGTGCGTGAAAAGTCTCCAATCGCTGCGTGCGTCGACGCAGAGTCCCGTTCCGTGGCGCATCGAGAGTTGCGGCGCCGGAAGGCAACGCTGCGCCACGCATCGCACCACATCGAAGAGTGTCGCATCGAACCTGTGCGTGAAGCTTCCCCCCAAGAAACCTACGCAACGAAAGCCAAAGGTATCGCATCCTCCCCCTACAGATCGGAGCCGGCGCATCCACCTCTGGTGCGTGAAGCAGGGCTGCTGCAAAGCCTCCCCAGGATCTCAGGAGTATCGCCTTTGCCATCTTCCTTGTTATAGCTTTTGGGAACCTTACCGCAACTACAGGTACTGTTGGGCACGAAAGTGTCACATTTTGTGCATTGAGAGTCGCATTGTGCAAGACACTGACTTTTACATCCTGGAGTACTTTCTGCAAACTCTTGAACCATCGTTAAAGTAACCTTTTGAATTATATGTTGGTTTGTCTGTAGTATTTGGTCTTGTGAAGCTTTTAGTAAAGATACCTTATTTTTCTAAAACTGGTGTGGAGTAAATCTGTGGTGTTTTCACTGTGTTACTGTGAGTGTTGGTACAAATACTTTACACATTGCCTTTGATAGCATAGACTGCTCAGGCCAAGCTACCTAGAGGGTGAGCAGGGGTTATCTTAACAGTGTATCCCCCTTTCCCTGACTAGAAGCAAGGGTCCCTACTTGGACAGTGGTACCTACCCTGCCAACTAGAGACCCCCAGATCTAACAATGTGTATATAGTAGTTCTCATGGGGACACTAACCGGGGGTGATTGCCATACTTGGTTCAATGGTAGAGCTGCTGTTCTTTAGTAGCCCTAAATTAGAACGGCAAGACATAACAGTGGGCTATAATTGATATCCTACTGAGTACAGTTGTTTATGTTCCTGGTTAGAGGAAGTCGGATGTTGGGCATAGTGACTAGCCCCTCGTTCCGGCGGACCATGGACGGGTGCATCCTGGTTTTCATTTGGGCACCTTCAGCTCGCCAGTGGCATGCCCCCTGCACACATCAACTGCGCATCCGTGCAGCTGCCGGCATTTAAAGAGGTGCCCCTCCAGGTCCGTGACCTTTGACTGGCATCAAAGACGACTCCTCCTAGCCTAACTGTGGCTTCCTTCAAATGCAGCTCAATGAAACCCGACGCAGAACCTGAATTCACAGCACCTTGAAACTCCTGATCGACAGCTTCATCAGAGCCAAATACAGTATGACACAACTCGACTCATGACTTCTGATCAGAACTGACACCGAGTGATTCAAAGCCTTGTATCAAGGAGATAAGGTACATTTCTCAGCGGGACTAATCTGGTCCCTCTATTGGGCCAGTGCTCCATCCCAGTAAGCCTGATCCTGTGGGTATTTCCTGGGTATGCTGCAATCAGATGATCACAGTTGGCGCTTTGTGCTTCTAGGTGCAATTTTAACTTAACGCTTTAAAATCAAATAGATCCAGTTCTACTGATAGGGTTTTTGTCACTTTGGTATAATATTCTTTATTACATTTTACTCTGTTTTTCTAAATTGATTTGGGATTTATTTTTTTGTATTATCACTTAATTACTGTTTGTGAGCTACATAAATACTTTACACATTTCCTGTAAGTTAAGCCTGACTGCTTTTGTGCAAAGGTACCAGAGGGTTCAGCACTGGGTAACTTAGTGTTTTTGTTGTGGTTCATTCTAACAAGGATTGTGGGTGTTTCCTGATTGATGCTTCCACCCTTCTCATCCAATTAACTAATTTCTTACAGTATCTGTGTAGGTGTGTGTCTGTTTAACAGACATAATGTGTTAGGATGTGTCTTTGAATGTGCAAAGTAATGTTAGATGCATGATAAGACATGTTTTTCTTATAATTCATTAAGTATTCATAGTGGTAAGTTTCTATGTATGTGCATCTGTGATGTTTAGATTTTTACAATGTGATTTGTATAGATGTCTGCAAAGTCTGAAGTTATGTGACAATTTTTCACTTTTTCTTTTGTGTTGAAATCTTTTATTGAATGTTACCATAATATACATGAAGAGAACAGAAATAAGGAGGGAATAATAACTTGTTAATAAATACATAAGACATTCTATAAGAATAAAAGGTAATAATGGATACATGAGATTGGTGAATGAATAAAAACATATAAGTATGAAATATATAAAAAGACATATTGTAAATAACTAATTAAGTAAATAATTAGCTAAATAGTGAAAAGCAGAGAGGAAAGAAAGAACAGGAAGGCGAGGGGAATGTGAGAAAGGTAATAATTAATAAATATGCAAATGACAATGACATTTCTCAACTTTTAACAGTTTTGTTACATTTTAGAATAATTCTTATGAGTGTTGGCAATATCTAAAGTAATATGATCATTTATATATTATGCATGGTCAGGCCTTAAGCAGCAGGGCAGTCTTCTGAGGGTAAAATGCAGGCCTCAAGCATCAGGGCAGTCCTCTGAAATACAAGCCAGTTCTTCTGAGCTGAGTGTCCCCAGCAGGCCCAGGAGTGAACTAAAGAGTGGGTCTGAAGATCCTAATTTTATACTTGGTGCCAGCTTTTAAGTGGAAGACACTGATGGTTCTGAAATGTCATTATTCAGTGCCCAGGCCCGAAGATGTCTGGAGTGATAAAAAACCTGGTGCTAAGTTCTTTGTGAGTGTGCTGAGCAGCTCCTATGAAATGTCCTACGAAAGAACTGAAACCAGCTCTACCACTCAAATCCTAGCAGAATGGTCCATCCTGCCAACAATTAGTCCCATTTTGTTACGCTGTCTGTGAGGAATATACAAAGGCCAAGTGCCAACTACACTTAGCCATGTGACCCAGGAAAATGGTCGCAGGCACCAAACGCTTAGAAGAAAAAAATGCTGACTTTCTGAAAGTGCCCTTTTCAGAATTTTGACTTAAGATCCAACTTTACCATTAAATAGCACTTCAAATTACAATTCATTAGAGACCAAACATGCAATATCTGCCTATTTCAAAACAAAATCTATCACTAATTAACTGTGATAAGGTAAGCCCATGTTCTCCTTTAGGAGAGGTAGGACTTGCAGTAGTGAAAAACTAATTAAGAATCTTTCACTACCAGGACATGTAAAACGTATGTCCAAAGTTTAAATACAAAGCACCCTGCGTTAGGGTCTGTGTAGGGACTACCTATGGGGTGGCCTATATCTATTAAAAAGTAAGGTTTAGGTTTCGCAAAGGGATTATTTTGCAAGTTGAATTGTCAGTTTAAAACTGCCCACCGGCTGCTATTGCAGGCCTGAGATGTTTTGAAGGGCTACTTACGTGAAGGGCACAATAAGTACTGCAGGCCCACCGGTAGAATTTAATTTATATCCCTGGGTATAAGTATTACCACTCCACTAGGGAGGTATAAGTAAATTAAATGTGCCAATTGGGTGTAAGCCTATTCCAGGGAGGGATGAGTTCACTTGCTTCGCTTGTTTGGTGACATCAGTGCATTAATTCAAAGTGGGGATTATTTTAATTTTCTTACCATGCCCTTGCTTGTAGTGCTACATTATGTTCTACAAAATCCAGTTTGGTAATAGGGTCCTAACAGTCAAACTAGAGAAATCATGTTGATGGTAGATCTCATCTTGTTAGAGTGACCATGTATCAAATGTTTAATGTAGCTATCATTTTATTACGCACCACCACCCTCCTTCCAGTATAATATTAGAAAAATAGCTTAACAATTTCTGCCACACATACAATTTCTATAGGTGATACATATATTCCAACAGTGTACTGTCTACTAAAGATATAGGAGAAATGTGGAAAATTGGGGCTCTTCTCTTTCCATATCTGTAGAACATTAACTTGCCTAGAAAAATCAAAATGCAGCTAGACCAGGAGGCTCAGAAGTGGATGGATGAATTTTGCAAAAACTGAAACTGCACTCAATTTCTGAAGCAACTTTTATTTTTGTACACATGAGTTTAATCAATGTATTGAATCATTATTTCCTGTAGCAGAGTTGTCTTCAATTTCTTTTGAACCAAATAAAATTGCTGAGTATTTATAAAAAGAAATGCTTTGTGATTAAGAAGGAAGAATGAATGAGAAATGATCTCCCAAGTTGCAACTGGAGACAGCATACCTTAGGCCTGAATTGCTGGTTGCAAACTCTTGAAATAGAATCTTGTTTGGTAAAACAGCCTGTCTTGTGAAAGTATGGGACTAAGGGAACAGGTTTTCTCAAACTTTGTCTAAATAAGACTGTAATAGCAGAAGTCTTTTGCTTTTTGTGTGCATAATTATTTTGCAAAACTCTAGGTTTCTTTCCAGTTTAAATGTTCTAGACAGAAAGGGATAATATGTTTATTAAGACAGAATTGTCAGGTTACAGGAATAATATAACAGTATCAAGTTGCAGGCAACAGACTTGTTTGAACTAGATATTCCCCACCAGTGGAATGATCATATTAGCTCAGCCTATCCTCTATTGAGCTGTCTCAATTGACTCTGGGGGAATGCACTTAAAAAGATATTCCACATGCACCACATATTTAATTACCTCAAATGTTTCTTAATGGATAGATATTCAACTACAACCATTCGTCTGAGACATACCCCCATTTATAAGAGACACCAAAGACATACTCCAATATGTAAAGCAGTATTACATATATACCAAGAATGCTGAGAGAGTTAAGAGCTTGGCAGAAATTAGAGGCATCTATGTAGTGCACTACATGCATGTCCTACCCGCGAGTGCTGAACAGTATGTTCAGGGTGTATATGGCCCACCCACCGCACAAACCGCACTGACACATCCCAGCTCTTAATCCCTTGTAGGGGTGCTTCGTGAATTGTAAGAAGTTTCAGGCAGGAAAGATAGCAGTTGAGTTAAATTTGGAATAATGTCAATCGTAGGCCTCTTCTTATGTCTAACAACACCATGGGGTTCAAAAGGATGTGTAGAAATGACTTATCATTTGCCCTTTCCAAGATAGTAGAATATGAGGTAAAATCTGTCTAAGTTTCACAATCTGAAATGGAAGAAGGGTTTTTCCTGTGATGCCAGTTCCTGTTCAAATCATAGGAAAGACATCCACTAGTGATGGATGTGTTGCAATGGATTCATTCTCCTATTTTATTTGCTTATATTGCCCACTTGCTGATATATATGTCCCTGAATTTGATCCATTCTAGCTGGAATCGGGTAGGCCAGTAAGCCATAGGGTGGTCTTCCCCCAAACCTTTTGCGTCTCCTCCTCCATTTTGCTGCACTTATTTTTTGGTCTTATGACTCTGTGCACTTTACCATTGCTAACCAGTGGGAAAGTGCTTGCACCTAATTGGCATATTTATTTAGTTATAAGTTCCTTGTAGAGTGGTATACCATATACTCAGGGCCTGTACATTAAAGGCAACCACAGGGTCTGTTGCACTTATTGTGCCACCCACTTAAGTAGCCCCTTAAAATAAATGCCTGAATGCAGTTTTAGTACAGGGTATTGTTAGTCGTAATTGGTGTATGTAAAGTGTGATAGCTCAGTAAGTTATATAATGCTTAGTATTTACTTATGAAATATAGAATAGGGGACCAAGAAAACACCACTAACAAAAATAAAATGAGAGTGAAGGATATGAATGGCCAAGATACAGCACAGCAGATGTGTAGATCAAATATTTAGTGCCTTTACCCATAAAGTGAAAATAAGAGCCACAAGCAGTTGTATTTAATTGTTAGAAAGGAAAAGAGCATTTAACACAAAGCCAATAAGAGGAGAAGGGAAAAATAGGCTGTTAGAAATGTGCCCTTTTGGCAGGGTTACCATGGAGTTTTGGGATTTTTGCTGAATCCTCTTTTTTGGGCCATAGAAGCCGGGACTCTTTATTTCTGCTAATCATTAGTAAAGTGCTTATGCTCCCCCCTTTAGCATATTGAAATTGGTAAACACCTGACTGGTATATTTACTTTGTACGTCCCTACTATATGGTGCTGTAGCATCCATTACACCACCCACTTTCAGTGAACCAGCAAACATGTCTTCAGGCCTACAATTGTAGCTAGGCTGTGCAGTTTTAAATTGCCAATTTGATAGTGTCTCCCACCCTTTTTTAATTCAGAGGATGGAGGAGGCTGGAATTTCTGAAGGCAGGCTCAAATGGCTCTCTTTCTTGAAAAGAGGAATTTCCAAGTATGTGAAGAGTCCATGGTCACTGCAACTCACCCCTTAAAATGTGGGGTTTCAAAGAGTTTTCCTTTAGCCCCACATATTTAATTTATATGTGCTCCCTCTGACGAATGGCGAGCTCACAATCTATTACTGGTGTCCTATGCAGACGACACACAGATTAACATATCTCTTACTCCTGGTGGAGGAAAAGTCTCTAATCAACTTAATGCCTGTCTAAAATAGGTAACCGATTGGATGTCCACCAGCAGTCTAAAACTAAACGGTAAAAAAATAAAATAATTGAAGTGTTAGTTGCCTGCAATAACCCTTCTCGCCGGCCAAAATCGTGCTGGCCCAACAATCAAGGCATGCATCCTCCTCCCTGTCCTGCAGTCAAAAGCCTTTGGTTCTGGCCTGACAAATGTTCCATGGAGGTACATGCTAGAAAACTTGCATGAAGCTGCTTTGGACTTCTAAGGACACTCAGAAAATTGTTAAGTTGGTTACCATACTCTTTGCGGAGAGTGGTAGTGCAAGGCTGGTGAATTCAAGCTTGGATCATGGAAATTCACTCACGGAAGTACTAAGTTTGTGATAAAGAGTCCTCAAGTGGTTTAGAACGCTGCTGCCCAGACTCAGATAAAAATCCCAAAGTACCAGTCAACTACACCAGCAATAGCAGCTTTGCACTAGTTATCTGAGCATAAGAGAATCCATTTCAAGATACTCCGCTTAGCCCATCGTGCTATGCATAGGAAAGGTCCGCAGCTTACACAGTGAGTGCTGAATCCTGAAATTCCCAGGAGAACATTGCGTTACATGGATCAAAGGTTGTTGCTGGTCCCCAGGATCAAGAAGGCAAGGAGTGGGGGGCACTCCTTTCCCTACTCTCCAAAACTCTGAAATGCTCTCTGAGTGGATCTTAGACTGGACCACTCAGAACATAGTTTTAGGAAACACTTAAAGACCTTTCTTTGTTAGTCAATCATGTGGATGTGCACTGAGGCTTGTGTTGTTTTTAGCACTAGGAGGCCCATTGGGTAGCTGTGGGCTATACAAATTCTCCACTATAGACCTGTCAAACCGTTTTTGGTAGATCAAAAACTTATTTTTAAATATTAATGCTTCACACCTAACCGTCCGGTTTTTTAATCTACACGCACACGCCATCACTGCACACTCACTCATCAATAACCGTTCCGCTGTAAACAGGCGTTGCAGCACACCTGGGGCACATTCGGTGCCATCGGGTGGGGCCCGATGATGAATCATGCCACCAACTAGGTTGGTGGGTGAGGGCTTTCATAAGAAACAGACATTTCCTCTACCTGAGAAAACACACAAACTGCTTTCATTCTTAGGCTAGTTCTTATTGATTATTTATTCACACCTAACCAGGCCAGACTGGGAACACAAACCAGCCCTGGTAATTCAGATGAACCAGCCCAGGGAGGGAGGGGGGCTAGTGAGAAGCAGTGCTGCTACTTTAGCACTGCTGTCGCTTTTGTTACGGGGGGAGATATTGCAGCACTGTTTCAATACTGGCCCGAGTAACAAAACTGGCTCTGCTCAAAACCCAGCCCCCACCCTCCCTGCCCACCGGGAAAACGCCCGGAGCCCACTACAGCCAGTCTGACCTCAAAGTAGACCTTATTACTCATAAGGTAGAGTGCATGTTATTTAAAAGTAGGACATGTAAATGTTTACTGTTCTACATGCCGTTACCGTAAAAAAGGACTAATAGCTATTTTCTCTGTAGCCAGGCTGGCTGTTCCATGGAAATAAACTGGGTTACAGTATTACATCTAAAAATGCTAATTTTGGTTTGAAAACAGCTAGAAAAATAATTCAAGGACTTTAACAGTTAATCAAAATGCAATTTAATATTATGTTAATTATATATTTAAAGCGCAACGGTTACCCGAGGGTGTCCTGACGCTGGTAGCCAACTCTCTCTACTGAGTTCAAGATTGCATGGGAGGTGTAGATGGGAGATTCTATAAGTTAAATAGTCATGTTTTAAGTTCTTTCCTGAATACGAGGAGGTCCGTGGAGTTCCTCAGATTCCAAGGGAGGGCATTGCAAGCTTTGGCTGCACCTGTAATGAAACTTCATCCCCCCATGTAGCATTCTTCGTTGGTGGTACGTTCACTAGTTTGGCTCCTAGTGCGTGCAAAGTTCTTTTGGGAGTGTACCACTGAAACCTGCGAATCAAGAATTCAGGACCCTGGCCATGTAGCGCCTTGAAGATAATACATAGAGACTTGAAGTGCACATGTTTCCTAACAGGCAGTCAGTGTAGTCTTTTAATTTCTTTGGCTATAAATACAAATTTGGGGGTATCTGTCACAAGCCTTGCTGCCGCATTTTGCAGGATCTGCAATTTATTTAGGTGTCGCTCTTGGAAATTCAAGTAGAGCTCATTGCAGTAATCCAGTCGTGATAAAATGAGGGATGAGACAACCGTTTGCAAACTGTCTTCTGGCAGGAATGGTTTGACCTTTTTAATCAGTTAAGACGATGAAAGGTGACTAAGGTCGTGGCATTTATCTGGTCCTCAAAGCTCAGTCTATCTTCCACTATAACATTCAAGTTCTTTGCCTTCCTAGTGGGTTTAGGGAGGGTGCCCAGTTCTATCGGCCACCAGTCCGGAGTCCAGAAGTTGGCCTTATTACCGAACATAAGGATTTCAGTTTTGTCTGCGTTTAATTTCAGGCAATTCTGTGTCATCCAGGTTTTAACTGCTTCCATGCATTCATGAAACTCCTTGCTCATCCCTACTTCTTGTCCTGGTAGCAGTGACACTACAATTTGTGTCTCATCTGCATATAAGGTAATGAAGCCATTGGGTCTGATCAGGGGGGCAAGGGCACCACATAAACGTTAAAGAGGGTAGGGCTGAGGGACGACCCCTGTGGCAATCCACATGGTGGAGAAAAAGGTTTAGAGTAGAATTTCCCTAGGGACACTATTTGTGTTCTGTCAGTTAAAAAAGCTTTCATTAGCTTCCATGCCTTACCCTTGACTACACACTCCGACAAACGGTCCATCAGGAGGTCATGGTGGACCATGTCGAAGACCGCGGAAAGGTCCAGTATAATAAGGGCGGCCTCACCTCCTTGGTCATAATTTGTTAAAATCAAATTTCTCATATCCCTTAAGGAAAGGGTAAGTTTGGAAAATGATCTTTTCTCTGCCTGCAGTAACTGAAAGCTAATCTACATGTTGCTCTCCCACTTCTACCAGTAACTAGGATTTGAATAGGTGTGAATGAGGTGTGAGCTTGATCCTTGGACAGGGACAAATGGTGTGGGCAGGTGTTATTGTGTTTTTGACTTGATGGCCTATGGGCTGGGCCCTGGAACTTGTTTAACCTCATAGAGGCCTACACTGTCACAAGCAGATGTAGCTAACACCCAGGTCTGCACCCTTCTTGTGTCCCGCAGCTAGATCTGGCCCAATCACATTGAAACTCTTGTTGACATCAAAGTGTCAAAACCAGCTTGACAGGTCTGGCGGAGGGTTACATATCACAGAGGCAAGCACAAGATGCCAAAACACTTCTTGTGTATTCGCTGTTTGGTTGCTGAAAACTCAATTTTTGATGCACCAGAATTCTGCCTGTGAGGTTATTGTGGGTAGAGGACATTCCTAAAATTGGACTTTAGTGTTACGTGTGGGATGACACAAGGATTACCATAGTAAGCAAAGCACATACATCATCAGCCCTTGGAGCTCGAATTTAGTGTGGCTGAAGATTTTTGCTGTCCTGAAAATCCCCAAAGTAGAAAGGCTTAGGCCCAGAAACCTTTACACCCAAAGGCGGCACCTCTGCTAAGATGAGGGAGCGTCGTCCCACTGCTCTTTGAGCAGGAAAAAAAATGATAATAACATTATTAATATCATTTTATTTTTCAAAGGTTTGGGGCTGGGTTAGGGCGGGAATGTACGCACAGGGAGAGCAATGCTTTACCCACTCCAAGTGTGCATGACTGCTTGGCCGGCCGTCTTGGCATTAAAATCATCTTTCCATTATTCTCTCTTTTTCTGCCAAATTTCTCCACTATTTTTACGCTACCTGTGAATGATTTCTTAGCTGTGAACTTGGTTCTGCTACTGTCCCAAACAATGATCAGTTTGTCTGTAAGATCCAGCGGCAACCCCCATGGCGGAGGAGTGTCGCGCCCCTGCTGCCAGTGTCGCAAAAGTGGAAAATAAAACGTTAATAAAATGAATGAACATTTTTTTTTACCTGCTCCTAGCCTGAGCTGGGGGGGGAGTAATGCTGCTTACTGACAGCAGAGTAGTGGTGCTCACTCCACCAGTTTACACTGCACAAGTCACTTTGGCTGGCCTTCTTACGACCGCCAGCCTAACTGGTGCAGTGTAAACCTCTCCACCTAGCTGTCTCAGACAGCTGAGTAGAAAGAAGGCACAGGCCTCCTATGCCTGCTGGAGTGTTGAGGTAGCTCGCTCCAGACAATCCTGGAGCTGCTCTCATGCTGCTCATCTGCAGCATGAGAGCAGCGTCGGGATTTCCAGCAGGGGGTTGCCTGAGGCTCCTTTGAGGTGCCTGCAGTCGCAGTGACGCCAGAAGAAAGGAGAGTGAAACACGGGAACGTACCTTTACATTTTTTTAAACTATCTTTTTGCCACCCACTGGGTTTATCTTTCGTAACCCAACGCCGCTCCAGTGTTGATGGTCACCGTCCACCACTGGTAAGATAGTTTCTTGGATTTATGCCTTGTCCTCTACTTTCCCAATAGTAATTATTGACCTGCTTTCTAGATTGGTTTGCTAAGGCATTACAGCTAACAGTAACTTGTGAATGTTGTTAGTGATAATTTTCTATTTATGTACGTCTACTATAAATTTACTGAAAATCAAGATTTGAAAATGAGTACAGTATGGGAACGGGGAATGTCTTTCATTGTAGCTGAAAGATAAGACATCCAAAGAATACAGCACAGTATTTATCAGGGACTGCAATTGAGATAATGGTCATTGCACAATACACATATGATGTACAACACATGAAGCTCTGTAGACAAGTTTAATTGAAAATAATATATGATACTACTTGAAGTTAGCATTGTATGCAGTGTGATACTGTAGGCCACAACCTCTGTATAAGTGGCCTTGCCTCTCTGCTTGATGAGTTACTTATGAATCTCAAGATTGTAACCCATTCTCTTGTTTGGCACAAATTTTCTATGGGGGACGGAGGGCATCAAGTATTCAACTCCTATGAGGTTATCCCTGTGGGGAACATATCTGCTTATGATCAATGTTTAATTTATAAAAAATAAAAAAGTGTCAGTGCCCAAATTGCTTTTTTGGAAGCCACAACCCACTTTATCTATCAGAACTGGAGGTAGTTTATAAAATAACAAAATCTCTACATTATAAGCTACTTATATGTACAGCACACATAGAAAGAGAAAATCGCCTGAATTGATTGATTTTGTGCAGGAAGGTGCCATGGTGCAAGGGTGCCTGCGTTGGCACATGGCAGACCATAGTGTGCCGGCGCAGAGGAAAAGGACAGGTGAGCACCATATTACATCCATACTGCGCATTTGTACCCTTTTGTTTTGACGCTGGCCAGCGTGCAAGATTCCTTACAGCGGTCCCCTGCACGAAAGTCTCATAAATGAGGCCCTAAATGTTATGCACACCTCTCAACCACATTCCATAGACAGTAATGCTAGACAAATCTGACAGGCTCAAACAGCAATGCTACTGCTCAATTATATAAATCTTATGAGAGCATAGAGAAGATAGCTTACACCACTTCTAAACTCTCAGGCTTCAGACAGCACTAGTAGATAGTTCTCCTGTCCTTCAGGTACAAACTCATTTAGAATGTCGGAAAGGAATCCTGTCAGGGCTCACTTGGAATGAACGTACCTGCATTTGGAACACAAAAGACATAGGGCCTAATTTAGTGCTTGGTGGACAGGTAACAATTACCTTATGATACAATGGGCTTGTAATATGGCAGACAGGATATCAGTCAAACTCTAAATCCGGCCTATAGATTCTATTTTGAATTTATATTTTTTTAGTAAGGGGCAATAGGAGAACTAAAAGTCCCAGGTGTATTGACTGCTGTACAGAAATGTACTGCAGAACAAAGAAACAAATTATTCTAGGTGCATGATTCATAAGATGTATTGTATGTGTGTACCTATTATTTGTACCAGTGTAGCTAGGAGAAATGCATCATTTTGTAATTTCATATAACTGTTTTCTTTTAATTACAGCTCTTCAAAATTCTTCAGTTTTTGATGCAGCATTCTCCATTTAAAAATAAATGTACAAATCGTAATCAACAAAATTAAAAACGATTAAGAATGTTTCAGTGATTTGCTGGAAACACAAAATGCAGAATGTTAATGTGCCCGAAACCATTTTCTCCCACTATCTGGAAAAGAAACTGCAAGTTTCCTTCTATGTACAACATTTCAATAGAAATAAAGGGGATTCACAGATGTGGAGTGTTTCTTTTTTAAGTACACAATGTGAGGTAGTGTGTAGTAAGGCAGATAGCCAGTCCATAGGCCTGGCCTTGGCTGAAGATTAGAGCAGAAGATCTTCGGTCTGACCACAGGACCTATCCTCTCTGCTCCTGCCTTACTTATGACCTGCCATACTTCAATGCTTTTTGGGATCTCCACTACACATACTTTCATTTACCTAGGTATATAGTGACCTGTAAGAGTGAATGGCATCATTTTAAACTCATGAAAAACGAATAAGAATGAAACATCCTGCATATTATACATATATTCACACCAAGCTGTCAACCAGGAACTTATGTGACAGAAGAGATGAATTTACTAAAGGTGAGTGAATTTTTTGTGCAGTAAGCTAATAGCAGCAATTGAGCCTTTCTCTTACCCCTGCTAGCAAAATGGAATACTCGCTGTATTCGCTCAATTTTCTGGTGTTGTGTAGTTCCAACGAGTCCCCCATGACCTGTGCATTTTGGATGGGCTAAACTGAGGGCTTGGTGTCCCCGGACAACCCCACAGGATATGTCAGCCATTAGACCAGCTAGCTCTACAGTGCCACTACCACCCCCCTATATTCTACTGTGGAGTAGGTAGTCTCTGGCAACCACTGAACATGACAACCCTGATTCCTCAGGGATCGTGGAAAACAGTACAGTACGTTTCCCTGAGACACTCATGTTTGCTTTCTCTTAGAGAACACACAGGATGGCAATTAGGATGTTTCAATAAAAATGTATTGGTCCAGCAACAGCCTGATTTAAAACATATGTGCTGAGACAATCAGGCGACAGAAGCATATGAAAGAGATTTCTAGTAACAATATAGTAAATAGTAGATACATTTCTACCACAGTGCTAATAAGATGAAGAGAAACAGCTCAGATAAAAACAGTAGCAATTGCATATTCCTAAAATGCGAGCCCTAACTAATTTGCTCAAATGTAACTTGCCTAATCTGGATGTGTAGGTGTATATGCGTATAGATATGTGTATCCGTAGCCAAGAAAACCCTAGGGATGATCCAGCCCCTCACCTGATGGTCCAAAAGAAAGGACCTCTTCTCTGTGCTGTGTGTCGAAATTTTGGCATGCAGGACCCCCTTCTCAGCTTAGGAGGAATTCTCCTCTAATTTGTAGGGGGTAGTGAGGGTCACTCCAGGGTTTTTTCTAGAATTGATATTTTTTTAAAAAACCATGGATGTTTTGAAAACAATCACCGATGATTTTCCCTTATGCAGAATAAATCTGCCGTGCCTGGGGACATGTTTATGTACATCAGGTTCAAGAATTCAGATAGAAGATTGAGAGCCTGGTGTCTTAGAGACAGGAGCAAGCTATTAGGTAAATTGTCACCTGTTTAGAATTGTTATAGTCGTGTGGATGGGATAATGTATGTAAAATGGGGTACACAGAGATGAGACTATCCTAAAAGACATGACACTGGCATAGCTTTGTAGTGGTGAAACTACATCACAGAGTCCGGGAAAAGTTCCTGATTAACGTTTAGTAAGTCAGCCAATTTAAAGTCGGATGCTACAACTACAGGTTTTGCCTCACCTAAATATGCTGGTCTCCAGCCACTCAATATCCTCCCACCCCTTTCTTGCATAATAATGTTTAATATTGACACTACACAACACTTTTTATTCTTGGTAAAAATAATGCTTTTAAGCATTGGCTTTTTTGCTACTTATTCATCCCTCCCCTTTATATATTTCCTTTTTGTTTTCTTAATCAACTGTGTTACATTTATATATTTTTTTAATTCTTGCTTGGTGATTCAGTCTATCACAGCCAGGACTAGTTGGACATATTCTCATCAAAATAGTCAGAAACATATAGTCCAAACCACGCTCTGACTATCATATTGTAAGTAGGGATGGGCGGAATTTGCGAAATCCACTTTCGCAAATTATCGCGAAAATGTTAAAAATTATCGCAAACACGCGGAAATATCGCGAAGATGCGGAAGTTTTTTTCCCGCATGTTCACGAGATTTTCTGCATGGTTGCGGCTCGCCAACTTACCCATGTGGTTGCTCGCGGGCGCGGCCATCATGTTTTCAGTTGTCTCGCGGTGCATGATCGCGAGAAGAAAGACGTGATCGCGCGACGTCACTGCGGGCGCGAACTGTTGCGAGACAGCGCAAATGGCTAAAAACAATACATCTCATGGAGAACGCGACCGGATCAAGAAAACTTGTCGGCGAACGTAGGGATTCAGGTAAGGCGATAGCGCGTGCGCGAGAATGTATTATTTTACAGCACGAACAAATTATCGCCAGGCTGCGGAATGCGGAAATTTTGACATTTTTGCGCTTTCCGCGGAACGCGAAAATGTCAAATTATCGCAATTTCCGCGAACGGAACGAAATGCTCGCCCAGGCCTAATTGTATGTAATCACAGCTAATCATTAGTTGACCTTAGGCCTATCTCTTCAAACCATAGTGCATAATCGCAACCATCTCACATTCCTCCCTCACAGTTCAGTGCCTGATGCGCACTACTCTTGGCAGATTCACATCACAACTCATCTAGTGTTCAAGATCTACTACCACAGTAAGTTTTACTATTCCTCATATAAAAATACCTCATACATATATGTATTCACTGAAAAAAAACAAAGGTTACACTGACGTTATAGTTAGGCTCAGATATCACTCATACAAAACCATTGAAATTCTGTAGTTATAGTTAAGTGAGCTAACTATAACTTACGCCCCCGCAACACACTGCTTATGACTCCACATATTACATCACTCATTACATGGTAAAATACATCACTGATGACATCATCCAAAGAGCCACTCATACACCCACTCACACCCTATACGGCTTCTCATACACCCACTAAAACACCCACACAACCACTCACGTACCCATTCATTGACCATGCCATGAGTGCTGTAATAGGTGAGGTTATAAGCAGTGCTTTACAGTGGCGTAATTTATAGTTATCTCAGATAACTATAACTGCTGAATTTCAGAGGTTTTGTATGAGTGAACATTGAGCTTAACTTTCATGCCCCTGTAATATTTGTTTTTTCTTTGAATGTCTAGGTTTTTTGAAATTCTGTTTCCTAACTATAATGTCCATGTAACATTTGGTTTTTTTTATGTGAATTTCTAAATTTTTTATGTTGTTTCCTAACTATAACGTCCCTGTATCCTTTGAATTTGTAAGTAAATTTCTAAGGTTGTTTTAAATTTAATTTCCTAAATTTAACCTGTAACCTTTGAGAGTGAATGTGTGAGTGAGTGAATTTGTGTCTCAGTGGGAGTGTGTGAGGTCTCAATGCACGTGTGAGTGGGTGTGTGAGTGTCTGTATGGGTGTGGAAGGTCCTGCATAAGTGTCTTCTTGGGTGTGTGAGTGGGTGCGTGAGTGTCTGGGTGGGTGTGTGAGTAGATGTGTGAGTGTCTGAGTGGGAATTGCCAAGAAAACAAACTTGCTTTGCCTGCACCAAGCCCAGGAATTAGGATAATATGTCCTTTACAAAGTGGTGCTTCAGCAGGGGCACCTGCTATGTTT
The DNA here is from genome assembly GCF_964204655.1 of Triturus cristatus. Taxonomy (NCBI): domain Eukaryota; kingdom Metazoa; phylum Chordata; class Amphibia; order Caudata; family Salamandridae; genus Triturus; species Triturus cristatus. The sequence continues at coordinate 947,973,513 of NC_140582.1, forward strand.
ATATGTGAAAGAGCTTACTGTTGAGGTTTAATTGTTGTGAAATTAGCATCAGGGCAGCATTGCCCTGGGGAAACCATCCCCACGGCCGACCATGATTTAATGGGGGAGGGGTGCTGTGCGGTCCATCTCCCCGGGGCGATTTCATTCCCAGGTTCCCCCTACCCTGGAGCCCAGCCACAAATCAATGGGGTGGGGGGGCCTAGTCTGCTTTTGGACCTGGGGACCCCATTCCATGGGGCCCAGCCATAATTAAAAGGGCCACACAGCTCCTTTCCCCAGGCCAGTTTGGGCCCAAGGACCCCATCCCCAGGGCCTGCCCATGTGCCCTGCTCTCACCCCTTTCACCATGGGACTTTGGGGGAAACCTCAAGGCCCCTGCGGTCCCAGCTAGCTGCCCTCCTCCTGCCCGCCTCCTGCAGGAGCCAGCAATGCTCTTGCATGCATGGACCTGCTGGAAATGCAGCTCCCTGCATGCAAGAGCAATTGTTTCATCGCAGGAAAACAGATGAATCCTCTGCTCCCAGGAAATGGGAGCAATTTAACAGCTCCTGCTCCCTGGAGTGTTTAAGGGTTCTTGGTGGAAGCTGTCAAAGCTCCTAAAAAACAAAACCAAACAGGGTGGGGACCGTGTGCCCTATATGGCCCCAGGAGTGGTGCTGCACTCCCCCTTTTCTTCTTGTGCATGGGCTGCCCAGGCGACGTGTTCGTCCCCAGGGCCAAGAATGGCCCTGGAGGGAGGCCGCACAGCCCCCCCTTCTAAAAGAAAAGGAAAGCACCTGGGAGGTGGTGGCCCCTGGGGCCAGGGGTCCATGTGGACCCTCTCTTCAATATGTATGATAGCTTTGGGGAGGTGGTGGTCCCAAGGGTGTGGGGGTGATCCATGCAGCACCCTGCATACTGTTCACATTAGCTCTGGGGAGATGGGGGTTCAGGAGGCCTGGGGCGTTCTGCATGCTGCCCTATGTGTTTTATAATTTAAAGCCCAGGCAGAGGTGGTGGTTCCCTGGGCACCGGCGGTTCCTGCAGCTCCCCCACATTAGTATAAACAAGAGCCCCAGGTAGGATGTGGTCCCCAGGGAATAAATGAGCCCTAGGAGGGGGACCCTGTTTGCACTCTCTTTTAATTTTTTAAATACCCATGCCCACGGGACCTGGCCAACCTGGAGGAAATATTCAAAGCAAGCATGGGAGACCACACTAGTTTTTTACCTAATTCACTGTGATATTCACAAATATTATGCAAAAATCACTGTGATTTAAAAAAAATGCTTTTTTGCCCTGGCGTGGTCCCTCTGGGTCCCCAGCGCCAGAGCTAGAGTGCCAAGGTATTTGTACCCTGCCCTCTTTTCTTTTTTTCTTCGTTTGTTTTTTGGACTCAGCTGAAGCCGAGTCCCAATCACTTCCTGGTTGAGATGTCATCAGTGATATCACTGATAATGTCATGAGTGATGTAATATGTTAGGGGCTAAGCAGTGCATTGTGGGGTGTAAGGTATATTTAGTTCACGTAACTATAACTGCTGAATGTCTATGGTTTTTTACGAGTGAAACCTGAGACTAAGTAGAACATCCCCGTAACTTTAGTTTTTTTTAATGCATTTCTAAGGTTTTTTATATTTTGTTTCATAACTACAACATCCCTGTCACCTTTGTATTTTTAGTGAATTTTTAAATATTATTTCTTGACTGTAACCTGCAAACTTTAAGACTGGGTGGGTGAATAGCTGTATAGGTCAGTGAGTGGGTGTATGAGTGACTGAATGAGTCTATTGGCTACATGGGTCTGTGACTGGATTTGTGAATGGTTTTGTGGGTGTGTGAGGGGCTATATCTGTCTGTGAATGTGTGTGTAAGTGTCCTTATGGGTGTATGAGTTGGTGTGTGAGTAGTTTTGTGGGTGTACAAGTGCATTTGTAAGTCAGTGAGTGGGTTTGTGAGTGGGTGTGTGGGTGGGTATGTAGGTGTGTAACTGGGTGTGTAAGTATCTGTATGGGTCTGTGAGTAGGTGTGAGTGGTTCTGTGGGTGTGTGAGTTACTATGGGTGTGTGAGTGAGTATGTGGCAGTGTGAGTCTGTGAGTGGATGTGATAGTGGCAGGATGGGTATGTGAGTGGGTGTCTGAGTATCTTTGTGGGTGTGTTAGTGTTTCTATGAGTGGATGTATCTGGGACTGTATTGGTGTGTGAGTGGGTGTGTGAGTGGCTGTATGGTTCTGCAAGTGACTGTATGGGTGTGTGAGTTAGTGTGTGAGTGGCTGTGTAGGTCTGTGAGTATATGTAAGAGTGGCTGAATGGGTGTATAAGTGGGTATTTGAGTGTCTGTGTGGTTATGTCAATAGTTGTGTGAGTAAATGGGCCAGAACCGAACCATGACTGACCGTTTATCCAACAAGAGTGCAGTTTTGCACAAAATGTCTACCCAACTGGAGTACTTTGTGTTGGCAGCTGACCCCTTAGTGAAGTGGCTGGCAGAGACTGGTAGCTGTTCCACCAATCCAGGCTATCACCTGTGAGATCAGCCCCAGTGCTACCTTTGCTCAACTTGTAGTACAATGTATATTGGGAGACCTGCAGGGTTCAGCCACAAGACCTGAGGACCACCCATATCCATGACCTTGAATCAAACAGGAGCATGAGAGACTGTCTAGCCTCCCACATGTGATAATGCAGCCAGCACAGTACTCCATCTTATGCTCAAAACCACTTCTCCTCATACATAGGCATAGCTTAGCAGGCTGGCAGCAGGTAAATGACAATTGTTGGAGTCTGACTAATAAATGAGAAGCTCAATTTTCCCATGAAGGCTTACAATGTTTACTTATCCCAGGTCACCTTCCCTGTTCCATCTTTCTCTAAATGTTGCATGCATTTGGGAACTGTTAAGGCAACCCAATGGGCTACATCAGCTGCCTTTGTGAAACCAGCAGCACAAAGGTTTTATGTGTGCACAGTGGCAGAGCTTACATTGCTGCAACAGGTTGCCCGGGGTCTGTGGAGGGCTGATAGGTACACTGAATCGAATCAAGATTATTGCTATATTCATACAAACCTAACAGCAAGTTAGGGGTCTATTTCCTTCTTTGCACATGAGCCTATACCATGACATACTGGCTATGCCGGCCTTAATTTATAAATATAAATATATTACCTACTGGCGGTCGCCAGTAGGTAGTTATAGTTAGGACCCCTTTTCCATAGGAAATCCGCAACATTCTATTTTGAATAACTTTGGCGCCGGTCGATGAATCCTCGCGAATTTCTCAAAATAGGTGGGGCGCTACGCTCCGCTCCTACCCTGAAAGTCTCGGGGGGATTCGTCAAGCGGGGGCTGAGATAAAAGGGGGGTCCCAAAACGCGTTTTTCCCATGCATTTTTCCATAGGACCTTTAGAACGAGCTACAGCCCGAACGGCTGAACAGAATTACTAGAAATTTGGCAGAGAGGTAGTCCCTATGTCAAGGAAGTGCCTTTTGTAGGTTTAGTGTAAATCTGTTCAGTAGATTATGAGAAAATAGCCTTTAAATCAATATATATATCTGAGCCCGCTTACGGTACGCTTACCGTACGCTTACCGTACGCGTACGGTGGCGTGCGCGAGCGCGATTCTGATTGGCTCTTAGATCTTAGTAAACATTCGAATCGGCCGAAACCAGGAAGCGGCGTCCGCCATTTTGTCTCTCGCACTGAGAGTTATTTATCAAACATGATGCCCAAAAACATGTTACGGGGCTGTTTTGACAACTCCCTTCCACATAGTCATGTTGAGGGAGTCCCCAAACATCCCCCAAGAGCAAAAACGGTTTTATTTTTTTTTCGGCAATTTCGCCGAGTACGCTTACCGTACGCTTACCGTAAGCGTACGGTAAAAAATAGAAATAAAAAAAACACTATCCACACTTACCCCACCCCCTGTGCTTTTGGTGGCCGTAGGCCACCAAATGTACAGGACTTATTACATCAGTAAAAAAACTATATTTTGGCAACATGAAATTATAAAATCGAAATAAAAAAAACACTATCCACATTGACCCCACCCCCTGTGCTTTTGGTGGCCGAAGGCCACCAAATGTCAAGGGCTTATTAAAGTTGATAAAAACCGTGCACGGAATGCACTGCGTTAAGTGGGCGCGCACGCCTCGAATGGCGTAAAGTAACTTAGCATTTAAAAAACCGTACAAATTCACTGAAAAAACCATAGGTTTCACACACGTTATAGTTAGGAATTAGCATTTAAAAAACCTTGCAAATTCACTGAAAAAACCATAGGTTTCACACATGTTATAGTTAGCGGAAATTTTACTGATAAAAAACCAATGAAATTGCCCCGTTATAGTTAGTGCTGGCAACTATAACTCACGCGACCGCAATCTTCTGCTGATGACATATGTGTCTTTATAAAAAAAAATATTTGTAATATATGTATAGCTAAAAATGTATGGAAGAAGACATGGGCAAATAAGTGTCTAAATACAGTATTAGCATCAGCAGAGGATTGCGGTCGCGTGAGTTATAGTTGCCAGCACTAACTATAACGGGGCAATTTCATTGGTTTTTTATCAGTAAAATTTCCGCTAACTATAACATGTGTGAAACCTATGGTTTTTTCAGTGATATATATATATATATATATATATATATATATATATATATATATATATAATCTACTGGCGGTTGCCTGTAGATAGCTATAGTTAGGATCGTGTTTCCATAGGAAATCCGCAACATTCTATTTGGAATAACTTTGGTGCCGATTGACGAATCCTCGCGAAATTTTCAAAATAGGTGGGGCGCTCCGCTCCGCTCCTTCCCTGAAAGTCTCGGGGGGATTTGTCAAGCGGGGGCTGAGAAAAAGGGGGGGTCCCAAAACGTGTTTTCCCCATGCATTTTTCCATAGGACCTTTAGTCCGAGCTACAGCCCGAACGGCTGAACAGAATTACTTGAAATTTGGCAGAGAGGTAGTCCTCAGGTCAGGGATGTGCCTTTTGCAGGTCCGGTGTAAATCTGTTCAGTATTTCCTGAGAAAATAGCATTTAAAAGCATATATATATCTTTAAGCATGCACCGTGCGCGTACGGTAAAACTTACCGTACGCGCACGCTGCCGTGCGCTAGCGCGATTCTGATTGGTTGTTAGATCTTAGTAAACATTCGAATCGGTCGAAACCAGGAAGTGTCGGCCGCCATTTTGTCTCTCGCAGTCTGAGGGGCTGAAAAACAAAGGTGGAGAACGTGAAAAGGGGGCAGGGTGGACAGTTCCTGACCCCCTAGCCTTTGTCAGGGGGTCCCAGAAGGACCCCCAAGGGCCAAAATTTCCTTTAATTTTTTTGCGAAAAATCGCGGAGTACGCGTAGCGTGCGCGTACGGTAGAAACAGGAAAATTCCGCGAACTGCGTAACGTGGGTGCGCGGGGCGCAAAGTGCACCGCGCGCCCACTGCGCAAAGCGCACCGTGCGCGTACGGTACGCACACGGTGAAAAACCTTAAAAAAATACATAACTTAGCATTTAAAAAACCATACAAATTCACTGAAAAAACCATAGGTTTCACACACGTTATAGTTAGGAATTAGCATTTAAAAAACCTTGCAAATTCACTTAAAAAACCATAGGTTTCACACTTGTTATAGTTAGCTGGACATTTCAAGCGTGAAAAACCATTGAAATTCCTCCGTTATAGTTAGTGCAGGCAACTATAACTCACGCGACCGCAATCCTCTGCTGATGACGTCAGATATTACATCACTGATGACATATGTGTCTTTCTGAAAAAAAAATATTTGTAATATATGTATAGCTAAAAATTAATGGAAGAAGACATGGGTAAAAAGTGACTAAATACAGTGGTGTAATATCTGACGTCATCAGCAGAGGATTGCGGTGGCGCGAGTTATAGTTGCCTGCACTAACTATAACGGGGGAATTTCAATGGTTTTTCACGAGTAAAATGTCCAGCTAACTATAACATGTGTGAAACCTATGGTTTTTTAAGTGAATATATATATATATATATATATATATATATATATATATATATACACATCATGGTGAAGGGGGCTGAGCGCCCCCCCAATTTCGGCCCCCAGGGACACCTTCCCCTGGTGCCCAGCGATTTTTTTATGGGAATGGAGTCTGTGTGGCGCGCCTCCGTGGGCAGATTTCTACCCAGGATGCTATGGTACCATGGGGGAGCCTCAAGGCCCCATTGGCCCAGCTGGCTCCCAGTGGAGCCGGCACTGCTGTTGCACAGAGGGAGCTACTGGAAATGCAACTCCCTGTATGCAAGACCAATAATGTAATCTCTTTCTCTGCCACATGTCTGCAGTTAGGCAAAGAGTTGAAACCTCAGATTCTAGCAGGCTGCCGCCCGACAGAACCGGAGTGTTTGCTTTTGTTTGGCGGGAGCTGTTAGCTCCTGCCAAGCAAAAGCAAACAGCTGTGTCCCAGAAGTGGGCACCCCAGGACATAACCGTAACCTGCCCTGTGGGGTGGTGGTCCCCAAAGCCATATATGACTGCAGCAGGGGGGTTGCATGGCTCCCTCCATTGTTATTTATGGGCGGTGTAATCAAGGTCTCTTGTTCCTTCAAAATGGCCCTCCAAGAACACTAGTTCTTTACCTAATTCCAAAAATTCCCAAAATTCATAGGAATGAACATAATCCACCAGGATGTCCAATAATATCAGCCATAGGGGATATTTTTGGGAATTCTTCAAAGTTCATCGACTACTTTTTAAAAGACTTTGTACAAAATCGTCCTTCATATATCCCAGATTCAGGAGACGTTTAGAAAAAAAAATTGACCTTCCATAGGACAGGGATATAATACACTGATGACTATTGATGTGAGAACACTATACACACGAATAAAACATGAGGATGGGCTGAGAGCATAAAGCATTTTCTTAGTACAAGACCATCAAAATTATGGAAGCATACACAACTGTTATTTTGTATGGTGCGATGACGTCTGGAGAATAACTGTTTTATTTTTAATAATGAACTTTTACAACAAATCAGATGTACAGCAATAGGAGCCTGTTTCTCACCCAGCTATGCAAGTTTACTCATGGGCTGGTGAGAGTAGAAGGTGCTGCAAAATTAATATCAAAATAAATGATCTGAATGTGTGATATTCTGGTCCAGATATGTCAACAACCTTTTTGTGATCTGGAAGAGGTCCATTGAAAGTGCAAAGAAGTTTATAGGTAGCCATAAGTAAAGAGGGAGTACATTTTCCGGATTTAGCTGTGTATGCAAACATGCTTGAGAGTAAGATATTTAGAAGTCCACCTGCAGGTAACAGTACTTCATGCTACTAGCTTTCATCCCAGTAATGTAATAATGAGCATCTCTCATTGGGAGAAACTGTGAGTGAGAAGGACTTGTAGTGAACAAGAAGAAGCAAACAAGGCACTAACTGACTTAGCCGAAAGATTCAAAGAAAGAGGATACTCCCGGGAAGGAATGGAGAGTGCTGGACTGCAAGCAAACTATGACCCAAGGGATCAGGTACTTTTTAAAAGGAAAAAAAATAAAAGGCAGAGATATCTCCCAATGAAGGCCAATAACAACCTTTAGTAAATAAGAAAGGGTGATACGAAAATATTGCACAAATATTGGCAGTTAGAAAAGAATTCTCCAGTGATTGGTGTACTTGCCTCAAAGAAACTAGGATTAATCTTTGGATTGGCAATATGAATGAAAGATGATTTAGTGAAAAGTAATACAGAGATTATTTCAAAAGAAACTTTATTGGGGAAAAGTTGAGATTTTAGGAAATGCAGTAAATGTAAAGTAGGTCAATATGGTGAAAATGAAAAGGAATATCGGTAACATTTGCATAGTCTTCCAAGTAAAATGAAAGGGACATTTCACTGTAAAAGTGATTATGCTGTATTCTAAAATTCCCCAGCAAATGAATTTATTAGGGAACATGACTCCACCAGTGCATAAGAGAATTTTACAACATATAGGAGCAGTGAAGAATGAGGATTCAAAGGTATATGGTTTCCCACAATTTCCCAGAAAAGCACAATAGGGATGGGAGAGGATTGAGCTATTTTGTAATCAATGTGATACCTAAGAGCAGTATAGGAGGAGGTAGAGAGGAAAATCTCAGAAGATAAGTATCCAAGTATATTATAGAACTCAATACCGAGGTCCAGATAGGAAAGAACATGAGTGAAGACTTTCACACACATCTATAGGGTGTTTACTCTTTTTCTATTAGCTGAGAGGAGAGATGTCTAAACCCTGTTTATGAAGAGTTCAGTCTTAACTATAGTACAAAATTTGCAGAATTTAACATCATACGTTTTTGAATAAGATGATTGTTTTTATGTTTTGCGTGGATATAGCAATTAGGTTTTGCACGTAGACACTTTAGATATTTGGCTCTTTAGAAAACAGAGTTTGATAACTATTGTAAGTTGCTGTAACCATTTCTAAGCTACATCGATATCTGGGTGCTAGAAGCTAAGTCGATTACATAAGTAGGGTATACAAATGTAACAAAATTATATATGAGATATGGCCCACAAGGGTATAATGTGTCCGTACAATATAAGGATATTTGTAACAAACATTAGTGTAATGCAAAGTAATGGAAATTTGCACTTAAAGAAGTATTGTTGAATATTACAAAACTGTAGCCTACTTGGGTGTGTGTTGGTTTGAACATAAACTTGTTCATTTTAGATAATGAATAGGTATAATAATTTTAATGAAATATAGAGTATTCAATCTGTTCTGTTTTTAGAAATGTATTGTGGAGCATAAGCACCTTAAATGTACAGAAAGTCTGGTTTGAACATCACGTTATTGATTTTAGACAATGAATAGGTATAATAATTTTATTGAAATATAAGGTATTCAAACTGTTCTGTTTTTACTGATGTATTGTTAAGTAAAATGACCCTACATATACAGAAAGTCTGTTTTCATTTTCTATGCTCATGAAAGCACTAGTGAACTTTAAATTGTGTACCCAAGACGGTGCTCATTATTGTCAACAAGGCTGAGAGGCAGCAGAAATGCATCAAATGGCAGCAATGCAATATACGATATTCCCATGGCTCCACTGGGTCAGCACCTTTTTCCCGAAGGAGCAAAAAGGACAGTGTGAAATCCCAAAGAGAAAGTCTAGAATTGCTGTCTAGACATCCTTGTGGGGAGAGAGGGTATAAACAAAACATCCTTGTGGGGAGAGAGTGTATAAACAAAATAGGATAGCAGCATTTGGTAATATGCAATCATGCTTAACAGCCAGGTTAAATAACCAGGAGGTGTGAGGCACTAAGTAGGGAGCAGGAAGGAGGCAGGTGGTAGAGGAGGGGGGATAAACAAAGGACAGCTATTATTTATAAGTTGCATTAGTGACAAGGGGAGGGTTCTCTAAATTTACTTATGAAGTAGAAATTCAGGAGTGAGAAAAATTTAGTTACAATCATGTGAAATGGGAGCAAATATGAAGAATCATCACAGGACAAACATCCCTGGCACCGGTATGAGACGGAGTTTCACAGTGGCTCTAGGTGTGTACAGTTACATCAGGAGTTGTCCCCATAACTGAGGAATGCCATCTAAGGTCTCTAGTTTATCATAAAGTTTGTAAGTGAATTGGTCATAGTCCACTACTCTGTGTATTTCAAGCAGCCACTCATTGGAGGATGGGAGGGATTGTTACCAGTGGCGCAGGTTGCATACTTTAGCCTCTGAGAGACAGGTGGCCAGCCACCTATGTACCTGTATGGTGAGATCCGGAATATCAGAACCATGATCTAGTATAGCTAAATGTGGGGATGGGTATTTTAAGTGCGGAACTGTAGCAGCCTAAATGTGATCATATATTCTCCCAATAGGTGTCCAGGTTGGCGCTAGACCATGGGATGTGATAAACTTTGCACCGAGGTTTGTTACATCGCCAACATAGGTCATTAGAGAGGATCTTGGGTCATTCAAGCTCTCGGGAGAGCAGTATCAGTCAGTTTTTTTAAATAAAGAAATTTCGGTCTGGACTCCTTGTGTCCATATCATGGTCCATCATCGGTTCCTCCAAGTCCTCAGTAGAGCAAATAAGGACTTTCCAATACAGCCCTGAGTGGATCACCATTGTAAGTGTGCCATACAGACCTAATACCACCCTTTGAATTTACCTAATGTCTGGAGGTAAGGGAACAGTTGTAGGATCTCATTCACTGTATATTTGATCCATCCACTTCAATCTTTTATCATCTCATGTCTTCCAAAAAATCAGGCTCCCTCCTACCTGTAATGTCACATTGTGACCAGGGACACATTGCGATGAAGCAACAGTGATAGGCTCATGTGTCTGTGGACTGCTTCCCAGGTGGAAATGGGGGCTAAGAAAATTGAATTCCTGCCACACCCCTGTAGGTAGGAGGAACGTTGACCAGGAAGTAGAGACTAGGTTGACCCAGGAGTTGATGCTCCAATCACACCCAAAATGGCATGATTAAGTTTGTAAGTGAGTTGTTCATTGTCCACTATTGTGTTTATCTCAAGCAGCCTCTCATTGGAGGATGGGAGGGAGGGTTGTTACCGGTGGCACAGGTTGCATATTTTAGCCTCTGAGAGACAGGTGGCCACCCACCTATGTACCTGTATGGTGAGATCCGGAACATCAGAAACATCATATAGTATGGCTAAATGTGGGGAGGGGTATCCTAAGTGCGGAACTGTGTCAGCCTAAATGTGATCATATATTCTCCCTATAGGTGGTGAGGTCGGGCGAGACCATAGGATGTGATCAATTTTGCATCGAGGTTTGCAACATCGCCAGTAAAGGTAATTAGAGAGAAGCTTGGATTATTTAAGCTTTCAGGGGAGCAGCACCAGTCAGTATTTTAAAATATAGAAATTTCGATCTGGACTCCTTGTGTCCATATCATGGTCCAACATCAGTTCCTCCCAGTCCTCTGGAGAGTAATACCTGCCGAGAAGGACTTTCCAATGCAGCTCTGAGTGGATCGCCTTGATAAGTGTGCCATACTGACCAAATACCACCCACGGAATTTACCTAGGTGCCGATTAGGATCCTGGAGAAACCGGGTACGAACCATCGGTCGGAGCGTATTCTCCGTCCGACTCGTACCCGGTTGCAAAACTTTACAAACATGCAAGTACGATTCGCACGGAAACACTATTTCCGTACGATTCGTACAAAACACCAACTGAGGAAAATAAACATACAAATGACATCCGGAAAAGCGCCGACGTGACGTCGGGACGTATGCAGCCTGCGTTCCACGAACCAGGAAGTACGATTCGCACCGACGTCATCCCGCGCGGAGAATATTTTCCGGCAGCCAAAAACTGCCGGGAAATCAGGACGACGCGCACAAGGAGCACCTGTACGCGACGGACAGACATGGACCCGAACCTACGTGTCATCCCGGCCCTCATAGCAGTCGACCTCCTCTACAGGTACCGACGCAGACGCCGCAGAAGGTCAGAACAACACCCAGGGGCAAAGGGGTGGGGGCAGGACACAAAACCCCCACCCAAGTCACACAGCACACATGCCCTGGACATACCTGACCTCCAGGCCCTGGTCACTTCGAGGGGGTGTGGGCGTGTCCAGCAACGCCAGCGTCCGCCACAACGGAAGTGGGCGACGACGCGAACCGGCAACACAACAATACAGGTACGTACCGTACCCACGCCTTAAGAGCATGGGTACGAGTCGTACCACGCCCACACCCACGTCACCCCAACAATGGCGGTACAGCCCGTACCCATGTGCCTTCACCCGCGTATGTATGGAGCGTACCCCCACCCGCGTATGTATGGAGCGTACCCCCACCCCAACAGTGTATGTATGGACCGTACCCCCACCCGCGTATGTATGGAGTGTACCCCCACCCCAACAGTGTATATATGGAGCGAACCCCCACCCGCGTATGTATGGAGCGTACCCCCACCCGCGTATGTATGGAGCGTACCCCCACCCCAACAGTGAATGTACGGACCGTACCCTCACCCGCGTATGTATGGAGCGTACCCCCACCCCAACAGTGTATGTACGGACCGTACCCCCACCCGTGTATGTACAGACCGTACCCCCACCCGCGTATGTATGGAGCGTACCCCCACCCCAACAGTGTATGTACGGACCGTACCCCCACCCGTGTATAAATGGACCATACCCACACCCGCGTATGTTTAGAGCATACCCCCACCCCAACAGTGAATGTACGGACCGTACCCCCACCCGTGTATGTACGGACCGTACCCCCACCCGCGTATGTGTGGAGCGTGCCCCCACCCCAACAGTGTATGTATGGACCGTACCCCCACCCGTGTATGAATGGACCGTACCCACACCCGCGTATGTATGGAGCGTACCCCCACCTGTGTATGTACGGACTGTACCCCCACCCCACCAGTGTACGTACGGACCGTACCCCCACCCGTGTATGTATGGAACGTACCCCCACCCGCGTATGTATGGAGCATACCCCCACCCCAACAGTGTATGTACGGACCGTACCCACACCCGCGTATGTATGGAACGTACCCCCACCCGCGTATGTATGGAGCGTACCCCCACCCCAACAGTGTATGTACGGACCATACCCACACTCGCGTATGTATGGAACGTACCCCCACCCGCGTATGTATGGAGCGTACCCCCACCCCAACAGTGTATGTACGGACCGTACCCCCACCCGCGTATGTATGGAGCGTACCCCCACCCCAACAGTGTATGTATGGACCGTACATGACCAGACGCAGGAGGGGTGGGTGCAGAGTCCTCCCAGAAGTGCCCAGACACAGGAGGGGTGGGTGTAGAGTCCTCCCAGCAGTGCCCAGACACAGGAGGGCTGGGTGCAGAGTCCTCCCAGCAGTGCCCAGACACAGGAGGGGTGGGTGTAGAGTCCTCCCAGCAGTGCCCAGACACAGGAGGGGTGGGGGCCTATCACTCCCAGCAGTGCCCAGACGCAGGAGGGGTGGGTGCAGAGTCCTCCCAGCAGTGCCCAGACACAGGAGGGGTGGGTGTAGAGTCCTCCCAGCAGTGCCCAGACACTGGCGGGGTGGGGGCCTATCACTCCCAGCAGTGCCCAGACACAGGAGGGGTGGGTGTAGAGTCCTCCCAGCAGTGCCCAGACACAGGAGGGGTGGGGGCCTATCACTCCCAGCAGTGCCCAGACGCAGGAGGGGTGGGTGTAGAGTCCTCCCAGCAGTGCCCAGACACAGGAGGGGTGGGGGCCTATCACTCCCAGCAGTGCCCAGACGCAGGAGGGGTGGGTGCAGAGTCCTCCCAGCAGTGCCCAGACACAGGAGGGGTGGGGGCCTATCACTCCCAGCAGTGCCCAGACGCAGGAGGGGTGGGTGTAGAGTCCTCCCAGCAGTGCCCAGACACAGGAGGGGTGGGGGCCTATCACTCCCAGCAGTGCCCAGACGCAGGAGGGGTGGGTGCAGAGTCCTCCCAGCAGTGCCCAGACACAGGAGGGGTGGGGGCCTATCACTCCCAGCAGTGCCCAGACGCAGGAGGGGTGGGTGCAGAGTCCTCCCAGGAGTGCCCAGACACAGGAGGGGTGGGGGCCTATCACTCCCAGCAGTGCCCAGACGCAGGAGGGGTGGGTGCAGAGTGTATGTCCAGACAAACATCACACACTGGCCAGACCGAGCAATGAGATTTCAGGTGTCGACATGTAGGCCTTGCCCGCACCAACCACCCCCTACATGAGACAATTTGATGAGACACAGGAAGCACTTGCATCTCTTAGTCTGGGAGAAATACACATGGGCTGCCAGAAACCCATATTGGACCCAAAATACCCCATGTGCGCCTGTACAACGATCTCATTTACAAATGGCCATCATCAGATAATTGTAACAAGACACACAGGCACTGGCCACCGTGAGTATGAACGAGGAAAATTAGGTCAGGCTGTACAGTGGACACTTGTAGAACACGTTACGTAAAAATACATGGTGCCAGGGGACAATGGCACAGAGCACATCCTATGCTGTAGACACTGAGAGTGTCCACATATTGTGATGACACACATGATACCTACCAAAATATGCCCCAGGGGACAGTAGTGGCCACAATATTCCATGGTCCTGAATGGTAATGACTGCAACACAGGCCACCATCCCTGCACTCTGCGTATCGCACACTCATGCACATCATGTCACAGGCCACAACATAGGACATGCTTGCTGTAAGGCATTACACTTCAGAGACATACTCCTATGTCTGGACTCAGCATCAGTGCCAATTGACATGGACCCCACAAGTACTGAACTGGACAGGACACAGGCAAGGTCCCAAAACCTGTTACACACCACCCCCACACATGATGCTGCAAGCATTGGTCACATGGATAAACTGCCAGCCCAGATGACCTTGTGAAAGAGTGACTACACACAGACCAGGGAACACATGGCAAGGAGGGGAAGGGAGGAAGGACAGCACCGCTATACTGTGGGTGACAGGACCTGCACCGCACATTTAAACACTGGCAGTGTATCCATGCAACTGCGCACTTACAAATGCTGGTGACACACAACAAACACACATGTACCTACCCCCTTCCTGCTGCTGCTTCTCCGGTAAGCGCCTGTCCATGTCTGGAAAGACCACCGCCAGCACACACTTATGGATGTGGGTCAGACGGCGACGCCCATGGTTCTTAGGGCCCACAGGTGAGTCCCCCAGCAGGACCCGTGCGATCCTCCGCGTCCAGCACCGGATATCCTGCCAGCGTTTTCTCACCTGGGCCAGGCGCCGCTTGCGACCCTCCGTCCTCCTCACGGCACTGACGGCGTCCCTCCAGATCTGCTCCTTGGCAGCGGTGCCTACCTGTGGGGTTGAAAAAGTGAGACTACATCAATACACCTGCCACATGTCACAGAGACACACATTAGAACAATTTTGCTGGTTTCAACAAGGCATAGTATGCAGCCAAAGCATTGCACCTTTGTCATAGGGACATTTTTCTCTGTGTAAGGGCAAATGCACCACGTGCCATTGAAAGTACACAGGTGGCATGAGGGGTACGACACAATAAATGATCCAGACTCACACTGTGCATCAGAAGGTACACCAGGATTATGTGCAGCACCTCAAAGCAGTCACATGCCACAGGCCACTGACGCTACCTCAGCAGAGTACACAGACACACACAGGCACAGGACATTCACCTGCCATTGCCAAATGCAGCTACAAACCTCACTCTGCACATGTGCCACTAGACTGGGGGGGCTCACAGGTGTGGGGCTGGCTCTGCACGTCTGACACACAGCACTGCTCCCTGCTCGCATCAGATGGGCAGGGTATATCCATCCCTCATGCAGCTTGGGTGCTACACTCCACATATGCACCCACCCACATGACAGGAGACTTACACACACACCGATGTCCAGGGTACGAACACATCATGTGGACACTCTCAGCACAGGTACACTGAACTAACACACATCTGTGGGTACAGTCACCTGTCACACTGGGCTGACCACAGAATCACATGTGGACTGTAGAAGCAACATTCCCAGGAGCATTAGACAGGCAGAATGTGGCATGCACCATGCAGTGATTGTCACAGTAAACACAATGCAAGTGAGGACGGCAGATATGCACCACAGCATGCTCTGGCTGGGAGACATCAGGCATTCCCCCCTGGGACCCACTCTACAGTACAATGCATGTGTGTCACACCTGGACACAATGCCAGAAGTCCCAGTCACAAAAAAGGGACACAGTCTGTGCTAGTGGACTCTGCACTCACCTGAAACCCTGGTCGCCCATACAGCATGGGGTACTGTGGGAGGATCACATCCAGCAATGCAAGATTCTCCTCCAGGGTGAAAGGCTGGGCCCTCTCCACAGACCTTGACATGGTGCCAGGGAATCACGAGCAGCAGCAGTGTTGAAGAATCAAAAGATGTGCAGGCAAGTGCTCTCTCATGGGACCTGGTTGCCTTATATCTGCCTTGCTGGCCTGTTTCATGCACAGGAGTACAGAGTGATTGGTCACTCACATTTGCATCCTATGTTTCCTCCAATCCCTTTAAACCTAGCACAGTCAGTGGCTTTGCTTTTCTTTTTTCTTGAGCATGATGTCAACTCCACAACCACTTTGCAACAAAGTAGATTCTTTCAAACCGACTTTTGCTGGGCACCTGATGAAAAAAATTCAAACTTTAAACTTGGTCTCCATGACAACCAGCATGCATGTAGGGCTTTATACTTGTCCCTCATGTGTCCCCTATGTAATTTGGAGATTCACACACAGGTACGGTGCGTTCCGGGGCCCTAGGGCACCCCAAATGCATAGCAACGGGCCGTACAGGCGTGTGTACGGTCCGTATCACTATGGGTACGCATACGCGAGCAAACCCATAGTGATACGGACCGTGCACACGCGTGTACGCTCACTATCACTATGGGTGTGCTCGCGTATGCGTACCCATAGTGATACGGACCGTACACACGCGTGTACGCTCACTATCACTATGGGTAGGCCTACGGCAGCACTCCCATAGTGATAGGGAACGTACACACGCCCTCAGGGCGAATGTACGGTGCCTTACACACATAACAGTGGTGACAGGCAGCACACAGAAAGAAATAGAGCTGACATACTTGTCCATGGATGGACATCAAGGCATTGTCTGGGCAGTACTACATGTGTGGGGCACAGGTGTGAAAGGCTGTGATGTGGCACATTACTCCTGAGTTGTGAAGGCAATAGATGTATGATGAGATGTGTACAGATGTTATGTGTGATGGTGCACTATGTGCCAGACATGCCCTTCACTCCTTTGACATGTGTGCATGTCGTACAGCACACTAGAGATGAGCGTCACTGGCATGGCACAGTCAACAACACACGCAAGTGTCCCCTGATGCCCGCTACAGGGGTTACCACACCTGACATGTGACTACCCACGTTGCACGATGTGACTATGTCATGTATGTGTGGTGTGTTCCCATTAGCTTGATGTTGGTGTTCCCTCAAATGCATCTGCAGTTGCTGCAACCAACATGTGTCTGTGTGTAGATGGCCATGGCACACTGTTGCGCACACCAGGCCACATGTGGTATCGGATGTAAGGTGTGTATGTATGCATGGGACACGGAGTAGCGTAACAAGGACCTGTCTGCATCCTCTCAATGTATGTGTGGTCAGTCATGACATGTACACCTTCATGGCAAGGTGTGTGGGCTGTCCTAGTGTAATGTCATGTGACCTGTGGCTCTAGTGTTCCGCTACCTGTCTCTGCAATCAACATCCTACTTCTGCTGATATGTTGATGTATGTCACTCCTGTATTGCGTCTGGCTGTTCACTTACACTGGGACACAGCTAGTCCCATGCCATGGGATGTGGAGGTTCACAATCTCCGTGTGTAGCTGGGTCTTGGTAGGAGTGTCACCTGACAGCCATACGTGTCCAGGGCATGTAGCACATACCTGACTCCGTATGTAGCATATGTGTATTGACAGATTAACATGTGCTCTGTACATATAAATTGTTGTTGTAGTGCACTCACTCTTCCTTGTCACTTCCAAATTACTGCATTCTCCGACCAATTCCGGACTTGGCTGACATGCGGGAGAATGACTGTATACGCTGCTACCGCTTCTCCCAACCGTTGATTGAGGAGTTGACGGCAAGGCTGGCACCATACCTGCAACCGCTGCACAGGTATCCTACGGCACTGACACCCAAGCTGAAGGTAATGGCAGCCCTACATTTTCTTGCCACGGGTACCTTTCAATATACCATAGCTCATGTTGGTGGCATGTCCCAGAGCATGTTCAGCCGTGTGCTGCATGATTTTTTAGAGGCCATGTTGCTTCACCTGGATGAGTTCATCCATTTCCCAACTCCTGAACAGTTGACAGGTGTCAAGCGTGGATTCTATGCCCTGGGAGGGATGCCCCATGTCATTGGGTCCATAGATGGGACACATGTGGCTTTGGTACCACCACAGGCACAGGAGGTAGCGTACAGGAATCGCAAGCACTACCCCTCCATCAATGCCCTTGTGGTGTGTCTGTCCAACATGGTGATTTTACATGTCTCTGCTCGTTTTCCAGGATCAGCACACGATGCCTACATCATGAGGCGTAGCAGGGTGCCTGAAATGATGACGCAGCTGCGCAACGAAGGAGCATGTGTTGTTGGTGGGTACACTCTGTCTGTCCTGTATTTTGCGTAGGCTTCCAGCCCGACTGCTTCTCCTGTCCTACTTATGTCCATGTGGTTTCCATGTAGGGGACGCTGGCTATCCCAACATGCCATGGCTGATCACACCTCTCCGCAACCCCAGCACGCCGGCCCAGCTCCGCTACAACACCGCCCATGGCCGGACAAGGCGAGTGATAGAGAGGACATTTGGCCTCCTGAAGAGCCGATTCAGGTGCCTACACAAGACCGGCGGCGCCCTCCCATATGCCCCGGCGAAGGTCTGCAAAATCTTCATGGTCTGCTGCATGCTGCACAACATGGCAGTTGAGAAAGCTGTACCACTCATCCTGGATCAAGATGATCAGGACCATCCACCCGTGGAGGACGAAGGGCTTGGCAATGGGGCTAGTGATGTGGAGGATGTGGTTCCGCAAGAGGACATCCGGAGTCGGCTCATACTCGACTTCTTTGCTTAGTGGTGAGTACCAGTGTCTGAGTGTGCACATATTGGTCCTTGTGTGGCATGTGTTGCAATGTGTGTGTCCATCTGCATGTATGCTACGTGAGTCAGAGGTGTGTGTGGATGTGTCACTCGAGTGATGGTGCCAGTGATGAGTGTATTTCCACAGTCATAATTGTGACCTAGCATGTTGTCATCCTTACATGTGTCGAGTACATGCACATGCAAGTGGATGTGCTTTTTGTGGCTGACTTCTTGTGTGTCTCTCATCCCCAGGTACTTGCGCATGCCGTCTGCTGGTTGCATTGTTGTGGCACTGCTATTCCTCATGGACACGTCATCGTGTGCTGACTCAGCGTTACACGCACGGACAAGTTTGGAAGTCTCCTTAGGGTAAGGGATGCATCAGGGGTGTATTGGGTATGACAGTTGTTTACGATGTGTGCACACTGCCCCTGTCGATGTTTGGTTCCTCTGCAGACATGTCGCATCACCATGGGACATGTAGCTGGATACACCTGAATAGATGGTCAGACTTGTTGACAGTCATCTGTAATGGGATAGTGGATTGTGATGATGGCATCGATATGTGTAACACTGCCCTCGGACACATACGGTTTGCATTGGCTTGACATGGTGTGGGACTTCCACATCAGAGGATCAATGGTGTATGGCAGCCTCTCCGTGAGCAGCAGGGGGTGTTTAGCTGTTACCCGACACTTGTGTGCCAGTTCCATGGATATCAAGCATTTGTGGTGCAGAAGGGGGGTGCCAGTGTTGGACCCACATGTTACTCCACATGACCTGTGTATGTGTACTCCGAGTTGCCTCTGCATTCCGGAATACATGACTAATAAAGGTGTCCCTATGCCTCCAAGGTGCCTCTTCTCAGTCAATGCTGGTGTGTTGCCACGGTGCATACGGCATGTCTGGCATGGTTTTCAGTGATAGTGGCTATGTGTCTATGTGTAGAGTAGCAAGATGCAAGCTGTTTGTCTGGGATTAGACTCTGTATTGTGCATGATGTCTATGACTGTGTGGGTATTGTGACATGTGCCATCCCCATGCATCCAACGTTGGCCAGGCCACCATTCTCTGCATCCACCTGACTCAAGCTTGCAGGACATGGTTCTGCCACCTGTCTACACATACCTGGGTGCCCCCCAGGACACTCCACATGATCCCTGACCTCTGCGCATGACTGTTGCTGTACTCAATATGTCTGTCGGCACGGTTGTGCGGCCACCCCCTCAGCTGGTTGGGCCCATCACGGGTGTGTATGGTGCTCCATGTCTGTCTTGCCTAATACATTGTGACCCATGTGTGTCCTGTGCCAGACTCAGGCCCCAGGGTATGGATGGTTGAAGTCACATGAGAACTCAGGCATGGTTAGACTTTACAAGACACATGTAAGGTAATAATGCAAAAAGTAGGCATCATCTCTTGATCGTGTAAGTTTTTATTTGTGTTGGGGTACGTGTTGGGGGGGGTATGACAAGAGGGGCTTTCCGGGTGTGTAGAATCCAAAGTTCACTGGGGGGGTTGGTATCCTTGCCATTGCAAATCATCAGAGTCCATGCCACAGTCTTTGTCAACATTGGTCAGACAGTGACCAGCAAGTCCATGTGGCAGAGAATGTCATTTGCTGATGTGCTGCTGTTGAGCCAGTGGGCCAGGTGCCAGGCCAGGTGTCCTGGGAGATGGTGCTGTTGCGCCGACCCTCACGGTCTTTTCCGTGGACGACCCGCCCTCCTGCGGGAACCCTCAGAAGCAGGCCGTGACGATGCTTGGGATGCTCCGTCGGATGTATCCTCCTCCTCCTGATCCCTCCCTGTGGGTGGTGATGTTCTTCGCCTGGTGGCACAGGGAGGGTTGCCCATGTTGTCGGTTATCCGACGGAGTGAGCGGTTAATTCCCGTGAGCATCGTCACAAGCTCAGCCTGTCTGTCCTCCATCCGTGCTTGGTGTCGCTGTTGACAGGCATGTTGCTCCGCATGTTGCTGGGCCTGCTGGGTCTTGATCTCCTCGAGGGTCCCCTTCATCTCGTTGAGGGTGGACACAACCTGGCTCATGCCCGTGGTGTCCTGCCGGTATGTGTCCAGGATGTTTCTTACATGGGAATATACCAGTTCCGCAGCCAACTGGTCAGGCTTGCGCCTCCGCCGTCCTCCACTCCCACCACCCCTGCCCACTTGCACCTGGCCTGCCCTTGTTGGCCCATCGGGTCTCCGGGACCCCTGAGGGGTGGCATTTGCGTTGTCGCCTGCCTCCTCCTGGGTGCCCGGTACACCGTGTTCCTCCTGGTCAGCCTGGCTACGTTGTGGTGGTGGGGCAGGGATCCTGGGTGTCTCCTGGGATGTGGCAGGAGTGGGGGTGGTGGTTGGCCCAGTTGTACCTGACGCAGGTGCTGCAGGTGGTTGGACACCAGAGGGGCCAGGTTGGTCGGGGTCGTCCACAGAGTGGTGAGAGTCGTCGCTGCCGGTGGGATCGTCATCCCGCAGAGCCAGGTCCTGTGAGTCTTCCCCCCCAGTGTTGGGGGGTGATCCACGACGTTGACCTGTGTGTGAGAGAGACAATGTTATTTTTGTTCCATGCAACATCCATGTTTCATTCGTTTCAAAGATGGCACATTTCCTCTGGGTATTTGGATATGTCTTGCATTCCACTCACAGTGCACTTGTGCATGGGTATGTCCCTTGATCACAGCTTTTGAGACTTTACCTATGTGTGACACAGTCTTACTTGCTGCGTCAATTGTGACTGCAGTCAGCAGTGGAGTGAGCAGGTGTGGCGAGCCGTGCATTGGCGCCTTCCGTGTTGCACTGTACGTGGGCACATGGAGTTGTTCCACACACTTATATAATGCAGGTAGCTGGCGTTGTGCTCGTGCACAGGTTGAGACATGGCCCAGTGTTTTGCCATGGAGAAGAGAGGGGGATTCAGGCACTGGCCACCCTTGTCTACATGCACGCAGTCCACCTGCTGACGAGCAGACATTCCCACACCACCCAAGGCTGAATTGGTCTCCCTGTGTATCCCTTTCTCACTCCCTCTCTGTCCCCCTCTCCCTCCCTCCCTGTGTCAGCCTCCTCCCTCTGTCCGTCTCCCTGTGTCTCCCTCCCTCTCTCTCCCCCTCTCCCTCCCTCTGTGTGTCACCCTCTGTCACCTCAGCCCAGCTTCCTAGGCACACACTTTTTGCAGATCTTTGAATGGCCCTTGGCTTGTTCATGTGAGTTTGTTTCTGATCTGCAGGCACCCATTGGGTGTAGTGTCTGTGTCTGCGCTGCTGCTGTGGTGGTGTGTGCTGCCACTCTTTCACAGTGTTGGCTGTTCATTGGCTGCTGTCATGTGCAAAAAGTGCCTTCACCCCCATGTCTTCATGCAAGGCGTCCGCCATTTGCAGGCAAGTCTTTCCTGTGTGGGGACACACTGTTTGTCTGCCTGTGACCTAGGCCATATGGGCAGAGGGCATTGTTGTCTGCTTCTGAGTTGCACTATCTGATTTTTGAGGCCCACACTCCCGCCATCCGGGTTACCGTGTCTTGTGTTGGTGTTTTCTGTGGCCTGTGACTTGGCATTGTCTAGCTGGGTGCATGGGGCATGGTGGCGCTAGTGGCATGTGCGTGTTTATGGAGTGTGGTTGAGTCATGCGATAGCTTTGGGGTGGTTGCGTGCATGATTGTGAGTTTGGTTGTGGATGACGTTCCCCCCATGTGAGGTGAGTTGTTTGTGTACTCACCAGGCTCTCGGAGTCCTTCTACTCCCTCCACTGCCACCACCGGCAGTATGGCCATCACCTTCTCCTCCCAGGGATGGTATTGTACGCGTCTGCGGGCCGGCCCTCCTCCATTGATGTTGGCCTGGTTGTGGTCGTCGGTCATTTTGCGGCGGACCGTCCTCCGCAGATCGTACCACCTGGCTTGGCATTCATGCCTGCTCCTTCTGGTGGACGCAACAGCATTCACAGCATCGACAATCGTCTGCCACATGGCTGTTTTTTCGGAAATGCTGGTCTGTCTGACCAATGTTCCAAAGAGGTGTGGCTCGACTCTGATGATTTCGTCGACAAGGACCTCCAACTCTTGGCTAGTGAACTTTGGATTCTTGTTAGTGGGCATGGTGAGGGGTGTGGGTGTGGATGGTTGTGGGGGGTGTGGGTGTGGATGGTTGTGGGTGTGTGGGTGTGGTGTGCAGGTGTGTGTGTGAATGTGATGAGGGGGTGTTTGTGAAGGTGGTTGTGTGAAGGTGTGCAGGTGTAAGGTGTAGTGGAGGTTGTAGTATGGTGCAGTTGTTTCTCTGTGTGGTCTGGCAGCAGTGGGTCTGTTGCAAAGGATCATGGTTTGTGTGTGTTGGGCCTTTTTATTGGCCCATTGGTGGGTGTGGCTGTGTTTGAACTTTGGGTGGGTGTGTTATAAGGAGTGGTTGTGTTTTGGGCCTCTGTTTGGGAGTTTGGCAGTTGCAGGTCAGTGAATAGGTTGTATTTGTGCTTGTTGGACATGTTTTGTGGCTTTGTGCGATTCGAATGGAGTCTTCTTGTGTTGTTTTTGCTTTGTCCTGGTTGTGTACGTGTGTTTTTAGCGTCTGTACGGTGCGTACATCGGCCATTTTGTTGTACAGTGCTGTCCTTGTCTCTGGCTTGGTATGACTCGTACATGCGCGATGTTGGGTGAGGGTGCTGGTGTTGGGGCCTGGGGTGCGCTTCGTACTTAGACTGGTGGGGTGTGTGTTCGCTCCGTACATACACGGGTGGGGGTACGGTCCGTACATACACTGTTGGGGTGGGTGTACGCTCCATACATACGCGGGTGAGGGTACGGTCCGTACATACACTGTTGGGGTGGGGGTACGCTCCATACATACGCGGGTGAGGGTACGGTCCATACATACACTGTTGGGGTGGGGGTACGCTCCATACATACGCGGGTGAGGGTACGGTCCGTACATACACTGTTGGGGTGGGGGTACGCTCCATACATACGCGGGTGGGGGTATGGTTCGTACATACACTGGTGTACATACGCGGGTGAGGGTACAGTCCGTACATACACGGTTAGGGTGGGGGTACGCTCCATACATACACGGGTGGGGGTACGGTCCGTACATACACTGTTGTGGTGGGGGTACGCTCCATACATACGCGGGTGAGGGTACGGTCCGTACATACACTGTTGGGGTGGGGGTACGCTCCATACATACGCGGGTGAGGGTACAGTCCGTACATACACTGTTGGGGTGGGGGTACGCTCCATACATACGCGGGTGAGGGTACGGTCCATACATACACTGTTGGGGTGGGGGTACGCTCCATACATACGCGGGTGAGGGTACGGTCCGTACATACACTGTTGGGTGGGTGTACGCTCCATACATACGCGGGTGAGGATACGGTCCGTACATACACTGTTGGGGTGGGGGTACGCTCCATACATACGCGGGTGGGGGTATGGTTCATACATACACTGGTGTACATACGCGGGTGAGGGTACGGTCCGTACATACACGGTTGGGGTGGGGGTACGCTCCATACATACGCGGGTGGGGGTACGGTCTGTACATACACTGTTGGGGTGGGGGTATGCTCCATACATACGCGGGTGAGGGTACGGTCCGTACATACACTGTTGGGGTGGGGGTATGCTCCATACATACGCGGGTGGGGGTATGGTCCGTACATACACTGTTGGGGTGGGGGTACGCTCCATACATACGTGGGTGAGGGTACGGTCCGTACATACACTGTTGGGGTGGGGGTACGCTCCATACATACGCAGGTGGGGGTACGGGCCGTACATACACGGGTGTATATACACGGGTGGGTGTACGGTCCGTACGTACGGGGGTGTACATGCACGGGTGGGGGTTCGGCGCGTACATACGAGGGCTGGGGGGGTGGTTGGGCGCGTACATACGGGGACTGGGGGGGGTGTTGGGCGCGTATGCTGGCACATGTCTCCATGGTTGCTATGGGAGTTCGGTGCGGACGGTGTTTTTTCCATACGGTTGTAACATCGGACGCACGGGATGGATCGTACTTGCGTGGTCGGACTTCACTTTTCACATTTGTATGGTAAATCGTCCGGGGACGTGTCGGACACATTTTCCGACCCGAGGACTTGTGGGGAATTATTCCCAATGCGATTCGTATGGACTTTTTCCCATGCGAACCGTACTTGGCAGTTTGTACGGCACTTGTACGATTCGTACAGTAAAAAGACCGGATACGAGTCGTACGGGGTAATTTTTTCCAGGATCCTAATCGGCACCCTAATGTCTGAAGGTAATGGAACAGTTCTTGGAACATTTTAGGATATCATTACCGTATATTTGACCCACCCACTTCAATGCTTTCTCATCCCGTGTCTTCCAATAAATCAGGCTCCCTCCTACCCGTAAAGTCGCATTGTGCCACAGGGGCACTTTGCGATGAAGCAACAGTGATATGCTCATATGTCCATGGACCGCTTTCTAGGTGGAAATGTTGGCTAAGAAAACTGAATTCCCACCCACAGGTAGGTAGGAGAAAGGTAGACAAGGAAGAAGAGATTAGGTTGGCCCAGGAGTTGATGCTCCAATCACACCCAATATGGCATCTCCTGCATCGGGTATCCATAGGGTATCAGAACACATGGCCTTTTTATGAACTGGAGAGGTTACAAACTTGAGTTCTATTCAA
Organism: Triturus cristatus; assembly: GCF_964204655.1. NCBI lineage: Eukaryota > Metazoa > Chordata > Amphibia > Caudata > Salamandridae > Triturus > Triturus cristatus. The sequence continues at coordinate 947,998,808 of NC_140582.1, forward strand.
ACCTTCTCATAATCTTAAAGCAGTCATACCTCAAATGGTCCTTTACATTGTATTTGTGAATTGCAGTCACAGTGTGGCCACTGAAATTTATAATGTTCACAGAATGCCGCTGACAAACCTGGCCAAATAGCACTATGCCAGGTTTATTCCTGAAATGTAGGTTTGAAACATCTTGCTCACTAGACCTCATACAGTGGTAGCTTTTGCAGTGTTCCTGTCTGGCCACAATGTGCATCATTAGATACCAGGGGCTTGATCACAAAACATGTTTGACTGGTCTTAGTTTCCTTTTCACGTTTGCATCTGTGCTGCATTATTGCAATGTGATTGTGTTTTTTTGTTTTGCAGTTGTGTTGTGTTCTGTTCTGTTTTGACTGTTTTGCTTGGACGTGCCCAGAGCTTTAAGTGGGATGAAAAAACTGGGGGGTCTCTCGAAGGGGCGTGGAAGATGTAATTAAGGGTGTGGCTTAAAACATGTAAGCTAAAAATTTGTGCTTAACATAGTGTGACGCCTGACTGGTATTTTACTGCTTCCTTCATTGCATCCAGATACACAGCACAAAAAGTAACATTACACTTACAACAAGCCAGGACTGTTGGCTGTGTCAATAGTTGTTAGTTGCATAAGATAAATAAGCAACAACAATGGCTTCGCCTTATATAATATTGTAAAAATGCTTCTGTTCTGATGTGATAAAACTGTGAAAGAACTATAAAAAGCGTCTTTGAACAATTGGCGTAGCTAGGCACATTGCTGCCCGTGGCGGTCCTTGCCTTTGCCGCCCCGTGGCCGCGCTTAAGAGCGGAATGGAGAGTTTGAGGGGTGCTGGCGATGTTTCCTGCATTTGCTGCCCTCGCGGCAAACTCATGTAAGAGCAGGGGGAGTCACCACCCCCAAAACGTATGCCGCCCAGGGTGGGCAGCCCCCCAAGCACCCCTCCGTGCTACGCCACTACTTAAAGTTACATCAAATGGAGTGAAGGGTGGTACTGCTGCAGGGTTAAAATTATTTTCGCCCTGAGGGTGAGGGCAAAAATAGTGTGCCCGATCGGGGCCCGTCTCAGCACCTGCTTTTTAGAGCTGCCGGTGCTCAGCACCTGTAAGACCCGGCCCACTTAAAGCATAAAGTGTATGCTGTTGCGTGTTATTTTCTGGTGATTACTTTTGAATATAAAAACAAACGATGCTACATTTCCAACAAAAGGCAGCGCAGGTCTTAGAAGTTCCTGTGACCAGCAACCATATACGATTATCTAAGGTGGTAAAATAGCTCTGCGCTAGCTCTTCAACTACATAAGACACCTATCAGCCCTAAACTTTGACAGAGGTTGCTTTTTAACTTAGCCCCTCCACTCCTCATTCTGAGGGACACAGCGCCAGAATTTTGACGTATTCAATTCTTGTTGTTTTTTTAACAAAGGCTGCCCTTCTGCTTCATAGTGTGAGATAATATCACAATGCTTATGAATGCATGTAATCTTATTCGTTTCGGAAAGGCATCATATTCAGAGATAATGCCCACCACAGCTGATTTTATTCGCAATGGTTGAACATATATAAGGACACCAAATGCATCAGAGAATGTTTGCTTTTTGAAGGTTTGTGTGTGAATATACAAAATAGATTGTGACCTAATCAAGGATCAATGCTCAAATGAATGTGCTTTTTGCTATCAAGTAAAGCGGATGCAGAATTGCAGCTTATTGTTATCTCGACAGAGCTATATTTAGATGTCGGATCAGGCAGTGCCCAAGAAGAATGAAAGCAAGCCAGCTCGAACAAACTGCAGTCATTCTCCTCTCGGCCGGGTTCTGAGTGGTTAACACGTTGTTACTGAATATCAAGAAAACAATCAATTTTAAGTCATTAACAGGTTAGTTCACACTGTCTGGCATCTCACCTGTACCGTATTTCTTTATCCTCGTCAGCATGGAATTTATTGATTTATGAAATATTTCAAGGTGCAAGATCCCATGGCAGGACGCAGAAAAAGAAGCTGATCAAAAATGCCATGGACCTACTAAATAACAATAATCTTAATTTGCTAGATTAAAAATGATTACAAGCATTTTCCAAATAGATGAACATCTAGATTTTAGCACAACACTCTACATTATATATGTGATTTTAAATCTTTAAAACACTGAGAGTGATCCTATTTCTTTGGTTACAACCCAATTTGTTGGGTTGACACATTCCTTTTTAATAGAAAGATAAAAATATTCTAAAAGCATGATTTGTTGATACTGAGGGATGATGAAAAATACACATGGCAATTGTAATAAAACATGGGCGTAGGAACTTTTTACATATATCAACTAAATACGAACATGTACAAATAATATGCCCCAAAGACTCGCCATGATAGCCGGATCCTCTGCAGCATTTCCGTCCTGTTCATTTTGCCTTTTACAACTGGATTGCAGGGATTTTAGTGGAACTAAGAGGAGCCTCAAACCCATACACTTCGAACTGATTTGTGGTCTCAGATTCTTCGACAGGTAATACTAAGGATGGGGTAAACAGTAAGTTGGTAGTACATGGCCTCTGGAGAAATTCGCTAGTTGATGAGGTTTTTTGCGGGGGGAGTGGGTATATATCCGCGAACTAGACCATAGGGTATCAGAGCGCTTTACATGAGCATCAGTTGCGTTACAGATGAACACAATTCATTTTGTTAAGTACGGGGAGATTAAGTGATTTGTCCAGAATCACAGGATGTTGAGCATCCCTGCCGAGACTCCAACCCGGTTCCTCAGCACTGGTCAACTTCTTGAATAAGGTGTAATCAATGTTGTTATTCCAAACCTCGTTGAAGGCCATCTAATTGTGGATTCTGTCCAAGTTAGGAATGCCTTGAGGCATGTATATAAGTGGTTGTTCACGTTGTTCATTCCAGATAGAGGGGGACATTATCAACAAAATGCGATAAATATCGCTAAGCGCGCTTAGCACATTTTATTTTATCGCCGTCTATCGCTGGTTCACATCGCATCATTAGCGGCCTATTATCAAGGCGCCGCTAAGATGCAAGCAATGAAAGCCAGCGATAGCGGGTTTTAGCGAGAGAAATCCTGAGATAAACCCAGTGGGATAAAAAAAAGCTTGCTAATAGGCAAGCGTGGTCGGAACCTGACTATCCAACTCCCATGTAATGTATGGCTAAGTCATATTTCATTTAGGCGTTAGGGAAATGCGATAAACGCGATTAGCGCATTTTTTTTATCGCGTCGCTGGATTCGGGCCACATTGGTAATAAGGCGATGTTGTGTTAGCAACCGTTTTCATGGACTTTAAGTTAGGAACGCCTACCTTGCATGTGATCAGAGACGACATGCAAGGCGTAATTGAAAACGGTCGCTAACATTATCAAGCAAGCGCTAAAGCAGTTTAGCGCTTGCTTGATAATAGTGCGATAGAATTATTGCCGCTTTTCACCCGAAAACGGACGCTAAAAGCGGCGATAAGTAAATAGCAAGACCTTGATAATATTCCCCCAAATTTCTTATGTACCTCGCAAAGCGGTTTTTAATCTTGAACATTACTTTGCGAACTGAAGACTTGTAATTGTTATGAGGTTAAGTAGGGCGTTCAAAGTTCGTTGACAGGGGCCGCTTTTCGGTATATTGAATATAAACCTAATTACTGCAGGAAATATTATTTTAATATATCTGTGTGGCTTGGTGCCTTGGTTACTGATGGAATGAATTTTGACCCGAGTAACTCCAGAATGAATGTACCCATGGGACTGTTTACGTTTCTGTAGAGGTTCCTTAGATGATATTGCAAATGGCTTGCACGACTGTGAAAGGTTTGTACCTGATTCTTTAACCTTAGTCACAGGTCTTGCCACACTCCCAAATATGGATTAGAATCTGCTGTTAGTATCTGTACTCCAGCCATTTATTTCAACTGTTTACTTACTGTTTTTCCAAAGTGCAGTATCTTTGTTTTCGAAAGATGTGTTTGTATTTTCCTAGATCCTTAACCAGGCATTTGTATAAAGGAGGCAGACCACTTTAAACAGGGGCCCTGGGATGACCCAGACACACAGAATTATCCCTAAAGTAGCTCCAATCAAATGCCACACTATGATCCAAATAACAGGGGTATGAAAACGTTCCTTGTGCCATAGCTTTTTGCCCCTAACAATTCCTAGTCATGATGTTATCAAGACACACAACCCCACAGCCTTTCCTACAGACCGTTTGATGTGCTGATAGTATATTTAAGTTGTAAACCTATTTTTCAAGTTCATCCAGTAGTATCCGAGCAAACACTTTGGCTTCAGTGTCCAGCATTGCAATTGGTCTATAATTCTGGGGATTCGCATGTATTGGATGCAGTATTGATCGCTTACAAATTTTGGTGATCTTTTCCGTTGATAATGATGCGTTATATAACTTCATCAATGGGCCCTACTAGGTTATAGGATCTGTTTTAAAAACTGAAATATGCACGACGTTCGTCCTTGGGCCACTGTTGCTTCTGAAAGAGGCCAAGCTTCAGATATAGTTTTTCTGATACTTCTAAGTTCCGTAACACTTGGTGCAGCATGCCCTCTCTCCAGCGCTAATGGATCATAGTATAAGGTGTACAGATAGTGACACCAAGAGTCTTCTTGATGTTGTAACTTGAAGTTTCAATGTGCTCAGGTCCACATATTAATCTCCAGAATTCTTTTGAATCACTGAGGCCCACCTGTGATGTCCTACTATCCTTTCACTTCAATGTTTTCTTTTTACACCAGCATTTTGCTTTATATTCTTTTCTTAGGCTCTTGAGATCTAACTATGTTGATATTGAGCCGGTGCTATAAGGTTGTTTTACTAGATGATTAAGCTCACTGAAGATTTCACTGTATTATTTTTTGTTTCTTTAGGTGCGTAAAAGTCTACTAGTGATGTAACCGTTTTTTCCCAGTGACTAGTTTATTAGATGTGAGTAGATTTATATTGTTTAGCAACTCTTCACTTTGTTAACTGTTCCCACTGACCAAACTTTACTTTTGTGAGTTGATTTCACTTCAGTTTTCTCAATCTGATTTATTTTTCAGATGATATTGCATTTATTTGCTTATTATATTCAAGGCTGCATATTATTTTTGACACTTGCGGCAAATTATCATTGTTTTTTTGTGGTACTATTGTAAAAGAGTCTATAATCTCTATAATTTGTGAAGGGTGGGGGTGTTACCAGCATAAAATCTAACATGTTGGCTGCTTTGACTACTATGATGCTGATCATGATATTGTTGGGTCCGACACCCCCTCGAGATCTGTCTCTGCGGTCCGCCCGCTACATTACGATGCTGCGCGCAGAGGCATCGGGTAGAGGGACCGTCTGCGGTGCTTCCAGTGGCGCATCGGAAAGACAACATAATCCCATATGACAGCAGCTCCGCCGTTGGGATTATGATGTCGGTTTCTAACAGTTATTCTATGTCGCCCTTTCCGACATGGAAAGGCTGTCGGAAAGTGACATAGAGGGCCCCTAGCAGGGCCCCCCTCCTTCCTGGCCCTCCGCCATGAGGTCTGGGGGCATCTATGGTGCCCCCGTTAACATCCCTGCACCATGTGGCAGTCTCCAGATGGGGACTGCCACATGGTGCAATGATGTTTAAAAACATGCATTCTACAATGGAAGCTTATGCTGCGGTCCTATTCCACCCACAACACAAGCTTCCATTGTAGAATGGATGTTTACAACTGAGGTGGTCGGAACTGCCAACTTATGGTAGGGCGGTTCCCGACAGATACAGGGTTGAGTGAATGCAAGTCTGCCTGACATCGTAATCAGGGCCAATGTGTGTTGGTCTTGACGGAAAATCGCAGTGAAAACAACTGTTCAGGTTTATTACAGGAAGTCTAAATATTATTGTTCAGAATTTCCTATTACCTTGGTCACCTTGATATTGATTCATTGTCATTTGAGAGATTTTTAAAAAGAGTTTAGGTTCAGTTGTAGGATCATATTGCAGTCTACTGGGATCCAAAAGTTCATTAAGGTCCCCAGTCAATATAAATTCCAAGTTGGCTGTCCAACTTGGTGATACTGAATATGATGAAATAGCATCAGTTGTGTTACATTTTCGTGAAGAGGGTATAGGTGTGTATAAATGTTGTATAAAGTTATTTCGAGATTTCTTGCACCTTTAAAATTCAATTCAGTAACCAAGATGTAATCATAATTTATCTTCATTTGTAGAGCAGGAACAGTTGAACCTTGTAGAAATAAAGGTTGCCATTTCACCAGACAGCCTAACTTTACCTGACAGTTTTACTTCTGGTTTTATCCTGCAGGTGACGTCTTTTAGGGCTAATTTTTTCTTTGCTTACATTTTCTGACAACATATAATATTTAATTTGCTCACAAATTTCCGCAACGCCAGGTGTGTACCCAAATTATATGTTTAAACAATGTTCCATGAGACAATGGAGGGGAAATAACATTCACTTCTAATTAAATTGGTATTACTTACTTGCTATTTGTTAGAGGTCTCTGTGGAAAGTAGCCCAAGAAGCCAAGCCCAAGTTTCTTTGTCTATTTTCTTTTCTTCTTTTATTCAAGCAGTCAAGTTACACAATCGTTCACAGCTCTTTTTATGTGTAATAGAAATATTCCTGGCATTTTTGGTTAGTTAATTTGCACCCAAAGAGCTTGTGAGGACTGGATCTTTTGAATAGGTATCATTATTAGGTATGATTCCTGATATTTGATCTTCATAATGGAGATGAATATTGACTCTCTCCTCTTTGCACCAATGCTATTCCCCATCCTGCAATTTCTTTTTCTGGGACATTATCAAAATTACTGTCTTAAGGGCATAGCGCCTTATTCTGCTATTCTATTTGAAGCATTTATTGGCCATGTTAAATCCTGTTATGAATCTAACCACGTTCTGGTTGCTCGATTTGATTCCTGCTAATACTGCATTTATTTAAAACATTTGTATAAAGTAATGTGGTTTAATATATTTTGTTGTCCATTTCTGTTATAATGGAATACAAATATAACTAAACGAAAATAGATTACTTGCTCACAATGGAGATCCTCTTCCACAAGTGTCCTCTATGCCTGTGTTTGTTCTAGTTTCAAGTCAGAATTTCCATTTGAATGTATTCTAGTTATTGATGGATCAATGCTTTCATAAGTCTTCGCCTTGCCAAGAGAACTGTTAACTGTTTCACAAGGTACTTGGTCAGCATGCTTAGTATGCTGTTGATTCTTGGATGTAGTATGCTCTGCACTTTGATCGTTACCTTGCCACCTTTCTTCCAACAAACATTCTGATTTACTCAGATGTTTATCCTTTCACGTATTAGAGTAAATATTCACTGCAGTCTCGTCTAGTTCACTAGTCAAAGAATACTTTATTGGTGTAGCACAGGTAATAAGACTGCAATATGTTAATTGATACTCAACAGATGTAGTTTGCCTCCCCCTCAATAATTCCCCTTTCACTGTCCCCAGAAAGTATTTTTATCCATCTGGTGGAGTTACTCACACATGATTTCTTTATATGTGCACAATCTGACCAAATTTTGTGAATCTGGAGCATTTGTTTTATGATTTGACACAATTACACAGTCTAAATTTTTGGTTCCTTAGGTTTATTTTTCTATGATTTTCTGCAATTCGTCTCTCTTGCTTGTCTCTTTAGATTACAGTTGAATAAATTAGATAAGCAGGTATATGACTTAAAAACTTCTTTTAGACTTTTCTTGATTTTTCTAGACATCTCGTTCTGAGTTTGCTCATTGAGTTTGATTCATATTGTCTTCACATTGATTACATCTTTACGATCCTCCTCTTGCTGTTGCTCTTTGACCAGATGTTTTTTGGATTTCGATAACTGCTTCTTTCAGAGATGTTGTAGTCCTGGCCTGCTGCAGGCTTTCTCTTAGTGAAATTTTCACTGCTAAACCTAGCAGAGCTTTAATATCTTTGCTCAGGCAATTCCTTTTTTTCACTAAGGTCTTCTATGCATACTAAAGACCCAGTGTTCATTTGATTATCCCCTTGTGTTAAGGGCTTATTGTCCACATCTCTCATCTTCTAAGGCATGCTCCGTCTTTTCCTACTCTAGCTTTTTCCATGAATCAATCATGGTATGTAATATACTAGGGAGTATCCCCAGAATTTCAGTAGTATCGCTGCAAAAACAGTGATTTGAATGCAATTGTCATGATTTAGACTAGGAGTCGTTTTAAGATGTCGAGTAGACTGACTGATGTATTATGATGCCTGTGGTGGGAACGATTTGAGTGGGGGTAAGATCGCAGCTGCCACCAGGATCAAGGAGCCTGTCTGAGCCCAATCCCTACAATGAAGGCAGTGCCCGCGGAGGCACCACCATAGGGATTAGGATGTCAGTTTCCAACAGCCTTTTCCTGGCGGTCCAACCACCATGAAAAGGCTGTTGAAGTGACTTTGGGGGCCCCATGATGTGGCCTGAGGGAACACATGGGATGCCCCCCAAATCAATCATGTTAGAAAACATAGTTTTTTCTATTGAGACTTGTACTGTGGCCCATTTCCAGGCTGCTGCACAAGCCACAATAGAAAAAGGGATGTTTAGACCACCTGCACAGTGGTTGGATCTTAATTGGGCTGTCGGGATTGCCGACTCCTTGTCGGAGGGTTCTTGAGCCTTAAATAATGGCGGTCGGACACTCATCCGACCGCCATAGTAATGAGGTCCCATGTGTCAAGGATCGAATTTTATTATCACACTCCTGTAATTGAATCACTATTTTCAACTGTATGTCTATTTGTGTGTCCAGTTGGTGAGATTGCATGTTCAAGGCATAAACTGTTAACGTTAAGAAGACAGCCATTGAATTTAAGGTATCAAACAAGGAGTCAATTTTTACATATCACTCAGTAGCGTTGTCATTCGTACTATTTAATAGGCTCAATTCAAATGATTCATTGCATCCGCATATTGAACTATCCCTTAGGAGTTCCCCAATTAGTGGTTGTACTTTTACTCCTCTTTCTCCTGATACCTTTATTCCTGGTCCGAGGCTGGTACTGGAGAGATGTCCCTGATTTGACCTCGGCCCCCATATTCCCACTACTCTTGCCTTCTCCTTGTGTCCAAATTTCTGGTTCAGACACCTATTTAGGAATTGGAAACCGGCTTTTATCAAATATTTCAAGGTCATGCTTGCCTGGAACAGTAGGTACTCTGATTTTACCATAGCACTGTGTTGTTGGCCTCAATATCATGACTAGCTCCTCTCCTTACTCATTGAGATTGTCTGATCTCTGTTACTGATCTCCAGTGCTCCCTGCTCATACTTCCCTTCCCTGTGGTAATACATCCAGGTGTGAAGTCTCATATTAGTAATAGAGTACATTGTTCATTTACCATAGTTTCTTAATGAATCTTTCACTCTAGATTTCCCTGTCGAATGCTGATAACTCTTTTAGAGCTTTGTTATTGTCGTTGACTGTCGCATTGTGATTCCTATTTTCCCACATCTACAAGTGACTGTGTTGGAAAATTCACTGTTACCTTTGATTACCCTCTATCTGACCTCAGTAATGTTAGGCAGACAAGTCTGGTTGGTGGTGTATTTCAAGAAAGGTCGATCGGAGTTGTGGCGTGTGATTTCTGCAGCTTCCTACTGCTTTCTTGCTCTTTGTCCATTTGCAGCTGCAACAGTCACCTTACAAGAAACTTAAGTGGCCCGGTGGCAAAGGGTGTGGATAACCTCTGTATGTTAAATAAAATTAGATCGATTTCTTGCATGAAGGATTTAAATAGTGCAAATGTAAACCCGTTATCTAGTCCAGTAAATAACACATATTTTAAATACTGGTGTCATGTTTGACCAAAAATAAGGACTTAAATGTGTGACCATTAGACTTTAGCACTTGTTTGTAAAGATATTCTAACTGCAAGAAAATATGTAACCCTTTGCCACTGCAGCTTGCCAGCAGTTTTTAACTGCCAAATCGACTTGACAATATCACCCCCTTTCCGACTCTGAAACTCCCTTTTTATTACACATGTCACCCCTAATGTAGGGCCTAAAGAGCTATTAGGGCAGGGTGCCTTGTAATTAAAAAGTTAGACATGTACTTTTCAGTTTTACATGTCTTGGTAGTAAAACACTTGCAAATTAGTTTTTTTTACTACAGTGAAACCTACCTCTCTTATAGGATAACATTGGGTTATCATATTGCTTTTTAATAAGTGATAATGTTTGATTGGGAACAGGTTGGAAAGTCCAGTTTGATGTCTGGGAACTTGAAATGCAAAATCCTCTTTAATGGTAAAGTCAGATTCTAAGTCACAATTCTAAATATGCCACTGTTTGACGGTTGGCATTTTGTGCCCTAATCATTTAGTGCCAGCAGCCTGTTCCTGGGTCACATGACTCAGTGTGAGTAGCAGTTGGTGTTTGTGTATTCCTATAATATCACAAAGAAGAGGGACTAGGGCGAACAAGAGCCTTCTCTGACTCCCCTAACATACGTTACAACTCACTACACAGAGAAGAACTACACAAAAGTATTAGTTGCAAGGTAATAGAATCGTGACAAAGAAACAGTTATGTCCCTCACTATCTAAAACCCAAGGGTATTTGTCAGAAGGAAAAAAACATTATTCTTTTAATACTGCCCTCACACACTTTGCAGTGTCATGCTTCATCATAGGGCCGCGTCGAACGCCCCCGTGCAGACCAACACAGAGGGCGGAGCGCAATATTTTAAAGAATGAAGTATATAGTGGCGAGGTTACAGAAAGACGGAAAGTGTCAACAAAGAACACTAATAGTGGCAACAAAAACAAAACAAGGAAAATATTCCCTAAAGAAGGGACCACAAAAGTGCAGACATATACACTAAGACTGCCTAAGAGGGGACTGTCTTCAATTTTATTCCTTTCACCCCCTGGCAGGATTAAAAGTAATCTATCGGGATAGTTAGGGGGGTAAAGACCCCTAAATCCCTGCTGCTTTGACCAACATGTTTCTGCCACCATCAAACGCTCATGTGAGTCGTACTGGCATTCATCAGGGTGTTGGTCCCTTTATTTTCTGGTCTACCCCCTATTTGGGGATTCTTTACCTTCTATCGACAAACAGCTGCTACTGTTTTCGTCCTGTACTCTGAATAATTTTTCGAGAGCGAACAAATTTAAGGGTTTATTGGAAATTCTCCAAACCCGGGACCGTTGAGGGACCGTGGTCCTATAGTCACACTTACTTCAAAGACACACGGCACTAATAGTCCTCACATCGGTCCTCCGATAGGCCCTCACTGACAGAGGAGAGTGGAGCTGTCACTTACCGCATTTGCACTTCAAAGGCACTGGTTTAGTTCGCACACAAGACTTTACACTAGCTTTTTGTGCCTCCTGATAGACGGAGACCAGGGCAGGCAGGCAGGAAATTCCAGACACCTCGGTAGGGGGGAAATCTCAAAAGCTTCTCCCACTTCAAAGTGGGCACCAGGTAAAAATATTGGACCATCAGGCTCAATCTTCAAAGCTTGTAGAAGGACTACTCTGCTGCCCTTCGGCCCTGCTGCCTGATTAATAAGGACTGGACCTGCACCTGGAACCCTGGACCACCAGAGTGACTCCAAGGGCACTTTGGCAGACCTCATGTCCAGAGCCAGAGGGAGAGAAAAGGCTCCAACCATCTTGAACCCTTCACATATGCCCTGCTTGCTATGAGTGCTAACATCCAAAGTGCTGCCTCTTCAGTCCACGACTTCTGGAAGTGGGGATAAAGGTTCTCTTCATAACATGTGGAGCAACATTACGCTCCAACCACCAGTCCCTCAGCCAATGGAGACAAAATTCAATTAACTCCATCATAAGTTAATTATTCTCTTTTAATCCATTTTGAACCATGTTGTTTTCATAAATTTCTCATTGTTTTCCTTTATCTTCCGTCACATCAAAGCAGCATGTTTCCCAATTCTTTTCCAATTACTATAGATATGCCCATCAGGGCCTTGTTCTGTAGCATGAGGGTAAACATTATTCTTCCAGAGCAGCTGTTTTACTGAGACCCAATGCATTTCGGGATAAATAGCCCTTCTTCAGGGGTAGCTGTAAGTCCAAATTAAAAAACAGCTATTAGTATTTTACAACATTAACCGTAAAGCATAAGCTATGATTTCTTAACACGTTCTACCAAACATAGTCCATATATATTTAATGTGAAAAAATAATACCTAAACACCTGTACTTTATAACAACCCCAGCCATTTTCTCGAATTTAAAACACTTTAACCAAATCCTCCTCTAATCAAACTCAATATCACCCAGAATATGCCCAACTCCACCTTCATCATGCAATGGCTTCCCCAACACAGTAATAATGATCTATACCGACACGTTTCGTCCTCATCACATCTCTGATGAGGAGGAAACGTGTCGGTACAACTACTGTGAGCATCGTTTAGCACTTGCAGGTATAGATCATCAGTACTGTGTTGGGGAAACATGAAGGTGGAGTTGGGCATATTCTGGGCGATATTGAGTTTGATTAGAGGAGGATTTGGATAAAGTGTTTGTTTTAGTTTTACATTTGAGAAAATGGCTGGGTTGTTGATTAAGCAAGGCCATACACTAAAATGTACCAGGTTGCTACATTTACAGACAAATATATAAAATCATACATAGAATAATTAAATTTTCAATTAAACATATAAATTCAAAGGAATGTACTATTAATTATATTTTATTAAAAGAAACATGTTTTATACAATTAATATTGACAAAGATAAAAACCATATTAAAATCATACTCTCATCATATATTTTTTTAAAAGGAAAACAATGTGTACAATGAATACACGAGGAACAACTGTCGACGCGGCGTTTCGGTGCTAAGGTGGATCTTCACCTTCTTCAGGACAATAGTTCAATATTTAAAAATCTGAATAGAATATAAAAAACTTGATTAGATAAAAGATTTCTTGAAACATTCCTTTGTTACATTGTTTAGCAACATAGGAATAAGTCCACATAGACAAAAAGTATAGGCCTTGAATCCAGTAGGATTAAACTCATTGATTTAAAGAAAGAAATATTGATTTACTCAAATGGACATTATTGTTTATTACACCCATTTTCTCTCATATCAATAGTGAACTCGTTACATACCTGTTGGTTTGTGTAGAAACTCTTTTATTTTTCTCCCAAAAAGTTTTTGGACGGGTTTCTCGTCTGATTTTCTCAGTCTCAAAAGAGCTGGATTATACTATGAGGGAAGAGTATTCCATTAAGATCAGACCCTCTGTGAGTATGTTGTCTCATTTCAGATATAGGATCGCCTAAATAAACTTACCACTAGAATTTTCTTTGGAAGGCCTTGATTTTATTTTATCTCTCTCCCTCCTATTTCTATGACTTCCTTCAATGATTAATGTGATGCCTGAGGAGGATATACAAAAGTATTCCATTTAAAATTGTTTATTATATAAAAATGTTTAAAAGGTTTTGTTATTTGCAAAACCTTGCGTTTTACATACAAAGCTACCTTCACTTTGGATCACTGAGAAATTAAACCACATTTTTATTGTGTGGCTTACCTTCATCAATCCCACCTTGATAGGACCATTCGCAAATAAGTTTTATACTTTCAGGTCCATCTTGGATCAAGATATTAATCTGTAAAAATTTTGAATATCACTTAATATAGAGAGTAATAAATGGAAAGGATTTCTCCTACTTTTATTGTATTCAATATATAGACATAGCAGTAGAATTGACTACTTTTTGGCAGCCGTAAAGCCCTGGCCAGCAATTGTGGATATGGACACAGTTGAGCACCCAGACAGTAACAACAATGCTCTACGTATGCAATGACATGATGATGTACCCCCAGCTAAGGTAGCCTTTGGTAACAGTGACACGGGTTCACTATCATGTACTAATAATCTGAAAACAATCAGATGGGACTTGTTGATGAAAAACCTGGTAGCGTTAGAAGTAATTAAACAGAGTACAACTTTCCTATATGAGGCTCTATCTAAGATTCCCCTTGCTCCCAGAATCGAGATCTTTGCTAATAACCATGAAAAACTAACAGCGCATGTCAGAGAGGTGTTGGGAAAACATTGATGCAGGTGTAATAATGTACCCAACTCTGGAAATTGGTATAACGGCACATGTAGAAAAACCAAGAGTGAGCTCATTGTAGCTATTAAGTCAAAAAGTCCACCTAATAGAGTCAAGTATAGAAAGTAGTACCAGCAAGTGATATCTACCGCAAAGAGAGAATGGGAGTGTTCCCTTTGGTCCCAATTGCATGTAGCGCTATCCAAAACAAATAACAAAGAAGACAGCAGCTGACTGCCTTAATGGTCGTAAATCAATCCTCGACTTTTGCATCCAGCCACAAGACTGAATGGCCCATTTTCAACAGCTTTACTCTCTTAAATGTGACATCAATGAGAGCGATTCAAAGACTATTCGACCCAGTTTCATCTCCACGGCTGCCAATTAGTCCTTTACGCTTACTGAAACACTATTGTCTATGAATTCCTCTATCCCTGGCCACGCAACGGGGCCATATAGACTGCCTAATGATCTATACAGGGCAAATCCAGTGATTTTGGGGCCATCCATTAATCTGCTCTCCAACACAATTCTGGCTGGTATGGAGATTCTGTCTTCCTTGAAACTAACCGAAAGAGCCGGTCAGGGGAGCTTCAATCGATCCTGTAACTCAATCACCCTATACTATGGTCCAGCCAACAACTGAGAGGGAAGAGACTGCTGAACTAATGTTAAATCGGAATGGAGAACTTAAAATAGTTAAAACAATCAATAGCGATACAAGTGACCATCATACTGACCATAGTGATGTAACTGAGACGGACAAGGATAAAGACAAAGATATAACCGACTTCTATTCATTATCAGAAGACTTTAGTTTGTCAGGCGACACAGAGGATGAGGTTGATGAAGTCGAGAATGATTCTGACTCGTACACCAGTACAGATTCTGACTTCAATCCCTCAAAGGAACTACGTGATAAAAAACGGACAGTATTTAAAAAGATGAAAGCAGGCTGTCATGGAACAAACGAACTAACCTGGGATTACACTCCGACTGCCTTGAATTCAAGTCAAAACCAGAACTTCATTGCTACGCCACAGTCATCAAATTTAAATCAAACTGTAAACAGTCAACAAACTGGTCAACAAACTGATGTCTCTGGTGTAACTGGGGCAACATTGTCTCAAGTCATGGAAACAGTGTTACATGCCATTGCTTCCCATCGTGAAGAGACCTCAAGAGACAGTCGCAAAGCAAGAGCAGCAGTACAGAAGGTCCAAGGGGTTGTCCGAAAATTATCAAAAACGATGGGCGCTTTTACAGAAAGGCTGCACGACATAGAAGAGCGGATCGTTCAGAATGAAACCGAAGCTACCAGAGTAAATGATCGACTTGAAGCACATGAGGCAGAACTTAAGGATACTAGATGGAAACTGGAGGACTACGAAAATAGGCTTCGCAGGAATAACCTCCGCGTTCTTGGTGTTCCAGAGAAAATCGAGGGGGAAGATTGTCGATCCTTCATCATACAACTGCTGCGTGATACACTACCTGAACTTACTGCCTGGGACTGGAACTACGAGGTACAGCGAGCGCACAGAGTCCCCTTAACCCCAAAATCTACAGCTGTAGTCGGGAAATACCCACGAGCGATTTTAGTTTATTTCGGAAACTTTATGCTTCGACAAGCCATATCCGATAAAGTTACGCCGGATAAACCTCGCAGCAAAGATTCCATCTCCTATTTCGTGCGCCCTGACTTTTGTCATTACACAGTTGAACGGAGGTGGAGATTAAGACAGCTAATTAAGCCCTTTCAGGAAAAGAATGTAACGGTATATCTTAACAACCCGGCTAAATTAAAAGTGATTAATGGTGGGCAAATTAAGTTTTTTACATCCGAGATTAAGGCTAAAGAGTACCTAGACAGCTTAAAGTAAATGCTTAAACCACTTTAAAAAGCCTTATCTCATCAGAATCATCTGACTACCTTTCTCAATTAGTATGCAAAACTTAGAGTGATGGCGATCCACGGTGTTTAATGACTATTTAATTGCTCTACAATATTGTAGAGAGAAGGACAATTCATTTCTGGTCATTCTTCTCTCCTCAATTTCTGTGTGGCTTTGCTTTGCTTTTTCTCTCCGTTTTCCTCTTCTCTCTCTCCCCTTTCCTTTTCTTCTTTCCTTTTCTGCTTGTTTGTCCCTTTTCTGTTTTTTAACTCGGGGTTGTATGTTTTTTTCCCGGTGTCGGTCAGTTATTGCTAACCCATCACAATAGACTCTTATGGAGTCTTGCTGCCTTTTTTTTGGGGTGCTGGGGTGGGTCAGGGGGGGTGTGCAGGGGAGGGTGCTGGGTGGGTGTTTGGTTGGGTGGGGTGGGGGGGGGGTGGGGGGGGAAAACGTGCTGTAAAATGAGCAGATCTGAGAATACTATAAGAATATGTATGAACATTAAATCACTATTTACGCTTCATGTGCATTGTTTAAAAAATAAAACAATAAAATGAAGAAGATAAAATTAGGTTGTTGGAACGTGGCAGGACTTAATGACAAAGGAAAGAGGGCTCAATTTAATCAATTAGTGAATCAAAACTCCTGGGATATTATATATATACAGGAAACCCATATTCCGATAGGTGAGATTGATAAGCTAATCATTCCGGGCTTTAACCTATTGGTTGCAGCCACACAAACCTCTAAAACTAGGGGGGTCACTATTTTTGCAAGAACAGGACTTGGTACTCTAACACGTAAAAAGGCTGACACTTATGGTAGATGGGCCATTGCCCAACTTAATATAGGAATCGTCATATGTTCTATTTACGGCCCCAACATTGATGACCCGACACTATTTATTGAGCTAGAGCTAGAATTAGCATCATGGACAGGCTCTCTAATCTTATGTGGCGATCTTAATATATCAAGTGACCAACTACAATATAATCAAAACCAACATACTTATATGGGTCGAAAACCAAGAGTGTTCAGGGCATTACAAAACTTGATTCATAGTCATAATCTTCGAGACATATGGTCCTTAAAGAATAGTGGGGATCCTGGATACACATATTTTTCCTACCCTCATAGGAAATATGTACGTATAGATTACATATACACAACCACCGATATTGCTTCTAATGCCTCTATTTCTAGAGCCCCAAAGACAATATCGGATCACAATGCACTCTGTTTAATATGCGATGTCCCCAACTTTAAGAGGGCCTATCCACAATGGACATTCGACCGCACACTCCTTGTTAATCAAGCATACATTGCTCATATCAGGCAATGGACTCAAGAATTCTTTGATATTAATCAATATAGTGCCTCTCGGTTTAATGTTTGGGACTGCTTCAAGGCTGCATTAAGGGGTGAGACCGCTACCTTTGTCGCCAGTCGGAAAAAAGAGCGGGAAAAACTGCAAATTCAATTGACTAATAGACTCATAGATTTAGAATACTTACATGCTAGTCAACTACACTTGGGGATTCCGGCCGAGGACACTCTAAGTAAAATCTTAGTGCTTAAAGCCGAGATTAACAACGACCTAACTCGTAAGGCGGCCGAAATTCTCCAAGCGAATCGGAGTAAGATCTATGAGACTGGAGAGAATGTAGGGAGATACCTTGCCCTTAGAACTCGGCAATCACAGTCTCGTAATTCCATCCAGAGTATCAAATATGGGGGAGTGGAATATACCACTCAAGAGGACATCGCTAAATGCTTTCATGATTATTATCAAAAATTGTATCAAAATGAAGATCAGCGTTCAGCCGCTGATACCAAGGATTTCTTAGAGAACTGGTTGGAAGAGACTAATCTGACTAATAGCATTGATGACGATACAAAAGATAAGCTCGACAAAGACATATCCAGAACTGAAGTAGAACTTGCCTTAGCCGAATTACCAGCAGGAAAGGCGGCGGGGCCAGACAAAATACCTACTGACCTTTATAAAATATTGGGCAACTTAATTATCCCATTCATGCACGATCTTTTTCTGGGGATACAATGGCATGGTAAATCTCCTCAATCCTGGAAACAAACGAATATAGTCATCTTTATTAAAAAAGACAAGCCACCAGAATTAACAACATCATATCGACCAATATCCCTGATTAATTCAGACTCAAAAACATATGCTAAAATTTTTGCTAATCGCTTGAGCAGGATTGTCGAACGTCTGGTCTCTCCCTGGCAGCATGGTTTCATATCTGGTAAGAGCACTACAGATCATACACGTAGAGTGATCTCCCTCTTTGATATCATGGGAGTAGGGGGGGGCCGGATGTCGATGATCTTGCTTGATGCTGAGAAAGCCTTTGACCGGGTCTCTTGGCAGTTTCTTTGGGAAATATTAGCCATTAACAACATCGGCCCGGTCTTTATAAAATCTATTAAAGCCCTTTATGCAGACCCCAAGGCAAAAGTAATGACGGGCGGATGTGAGTCTGCAATTATTAATATCCAAAGGGGTACACGACAAGGCTGCCCGTGCTCTCCATTATTGTTCGCCTTATATATCAATCCTTTAATTCTCAAATTATTAACATCACCATTGATCAGACCTATCAATGTTGGCATAGATAGCACTAAAGTTCTTGCCTACGCCGATGACGTTGCGGTTTTAACAACTAATCCCACCGAGGCCTTAACTAATATTGAAGAAATCACTCGTACTTTTGGTCTATATTCTGGATACTCATTGAACCAAGATAAAACAATGGTGCTATCTACTGCCAATACTCCCTTTATAAGTCCATATAGAGTTAATACGGCAAAATACCTTGGAGTGAATATTTCGCCAAAAATTAGTGAAATTAATGAAATAAATTATGACCCTCTAATTAAAAAAATAAAAGCAGACTTACTTAGAATAAATAACCTTCATCTTTCTATAATTGGCAGAGGAAACTACGTTAAAATGGTGGTATTCCCAAAGGTTCTATATTTATTTAGAGCGATTCCCCTTGTTGCTAGTAATGACACAATCAAAATACTAGATCGTGCAATATCGTCCTTTATTTGGAGCTATGGGAAGACAAGGCGAGGCCTAGCAAAACTAACATTATCATCTTCTAGAGGTGGCTTAGCAATTCCAAATTTAACTTATTATTTATGGGCCGCTTTCCTACAACAGATGATGGTTCTGCTTATACCCGGCACCAACAGTAACAACAATCATGATCAATATATACCATCAATTTATGAGCTGATGCTGGGCAGTAAAGCAAGAGGTCTGCTACTGAGACAAGTAGAACCTTCTTACTTTAAAAAAATTAAATTTAAGACCTTTATAGATGCCCGGAAAACTTGGAATAGAATTACTAAAATGCTCTCAATTTCAAAATACACTACATATACACCGTTATGGTATAGCGCAGTCATACCGCAATACCTTAATGATAATATAACAAGGCGGTGGGCAAAGCTGGGCATCATAACCATTGGGGATTTCTTGGATAGTGAGGGCAAAACAACATTTGATGAATTATACGTGAAATATCATATCCAACCCACAGACTATTTAAAATGTATTCAAATTTATACAAGTCTTAGACAAATTAAATCCGACATCGAACTTAAACCCATACCACTTCTAGACCTTATAGGAAAACACCGTACCAGAATAAGTAATTTATATGACATCTTCATAAGAAATCACCCCGATAACCTTGAATATATAGAAACCAGCTGGGCTTATAAATTGAATAATGTTAATGTAGATATAGATATGACTCTTTACCTGTCTTCTAAAGTCCTACTCGCCTCTAATTTAAAGGCCCAAATTTATAAAACTACATTCAATTTATATTACACGCCCTTCAAACTGTTCTCCTGGGGTAAGACAGAACATGATAAGTGTCCCAGATGTACTCTAGGTCCTGCTGACCTTATACACATGTTTTCGGACTGCCCTAAACTAGAACAGCTTAAAAATGCCATCATTAAGTATTGGGCCGAAATTTTTGGGCACGAGATAAAAACATCAACCACTCTGTTTCTGTTAGGATACGATGATTCTCTCGGTCTCACCAACCTAGAAATTCCTGCTATCTACATAGGTACTGCGGTCTATAGAATAATCTTAGCAACAAGATGGAAAGATCCCGAAGCACCAACTTTTCAGGGATGGCTAAATAGACTATTAGCAATATACAAGCAAGAAATAGCAATCTATGGAGCCAGAGGGAAAAAGTCTCGACTCTACGGGGAACAAGTTTGGTCACCAATAGCCAATTGGTATGAGCAGCTGAGGGACTAATTTGATTCTCTTGTTAAACATAAGTACATATGTACATATGAAGGTTTTCTTCATTATAAATGCCCTATTGTATGTCAGGAGAACTTCGCTCTTTCAATGTTATTTTTATCTTTAAAATCGGCTTTCTTTTCTTCCTCCTCCTCTTCCGTTCCAAGAAATGTAATTGGATTCCTATTTATGTTGACTGCGTTATTTAACTGCCTAGTACTTGTTATCTGTCCTGCCACCCCAAAGTCTCGATTATTATTGCTTTTTTGTATCTCTTGAATCTGCTCAATAATATTTAAAAAAAAAAAAAAAAAAAAGAAAAAAACCGAAAGAAATTATTACCATCTACAAAAGAGGGGACAGGGCTAACCCAGTCAATTAGCAGCCCATAAGTCTGATTAGTTCCCTACAAAAAGATGTTGGCAAGCAGGTACTGGCTCGCATGCAGGAGTGGATTACAGACAAGATAATACTCACGGATTGGTAGGCAGGCTTTAGGCAAAATGTGAACACAGTGGATCGGATTTTCCGCTTTGTGTGTTTGTACTGGAGAGAGGTGATCAAAGGCAAGGGCAAACTTTATGTTGCCTTTGTCGATCTTCGTGCAGCTTTTGATCTAGTGCCTCAAGCCAGATTATGGAGGGTTCTTGAAGATATGGGACTACCAGCCCCCCTGTTGGACATCATTGTGAGGCTTTATACAAATACACTTGCTCAGGTGAAGTGGGGGCAGGATGGGGCCTTGACCGACCCAATCCCTATCAATCGGGGGGTTCGGCAGGGGTGTGTTTTGGCCCCCACCTATTTACATTATACATAAACGGTGTAATTGGCTTTTTTAGACCAAGATGGGTGTGATGCACTTAAAATAGGTGGACAGAGGGTTCCCACACTTCTCTTTGCGGACAATACCTTGCTAATCTCTAAATCGCCGCAGGGTCTGCAACAACTTCTGAATTCTTTCCAATTGTGTTGTGTGCATTGGGGCTTGGAGCTCAATAGCTCCAAGACAAAATGTATGATTTTTTCCAGACAGACGTCGAGTCTCTGTAAGAGTAGAATGTTAGTGTGTGATACAATTTTAGAAATGGTGCCCAGTTTTGAGTACTTAGGGATCAAATTGGCCAAGAATCTATGCTGGGCATCACAGGTTGAAAAAGCCCACCTATCTTTGATCCAAAATCAAAAAGGGTGGCTCCAGCACTGGAAATCTATAATGTGAAGGCCCCAGGGGCGGTTCTCTACGGCGCTGAGCTGAGGGGCTATGCTCATATGAAGGGCCTATTCATAGTGGAGAAAAGGTTTTTGTGAACCCTATTGAATCTCCCTGTAAGTACACAGTTGACCCCTTTATACTTAGATTTGGTCCAAAAGAAAATTGAAGACAAGATAGAATGCAGAATGCTGACTTTTTGGTATAGGTTATGAACAACACCCACTATTAAATATCTTTTGGTCCCACAGTATGCACAGAAAATACCATGGCTCTGTGCTATGAAGGACCTACTTTATAGATTGAAACTTGATGAATATTGGACCACTCCTAAAAGCAAATGCCTGATTGGCAAGGGCAGTATAAAGGGATTTTGTGGGAAGAAATGTGGCAGCTAATAATGTCAGGCAGTGCCTGGGCTCTCTGTGTCTTTTATTGACCGGAAACCAATGGCTGCCTATGAAGGCACCATCGATGAAATTTACCCCCCCAATGGTAAGGAAACTTTATCTTCAATTTAGGTATGGTACCCTACCCATAAAGTTATTTACCAGCTGATGGCATCAGGGAAATGGTCGAAGCTGTGATTTATGTCCCGGTTGTGAGGAGTATTATGAAACTACCTTCCATGTTTTGTTCTTTTGCCCTTTTTATGTAATGTAATGTAATGTAAATATAATTTATAAAGCGTAGCTCATGTCCGGGGGTGTCTTGGCGCTATAGAGTCTGATCTAGGTTAACAGAAACAGCCACTACGGGTAAAGCAAGGGGGTAAAAAGGTGCTTTTAACCATCCTGTGTGAAAAGCCTGGTCTTTAAGACTTTTCTGAAGCTGAGTAGGGAAGGAGCTGTTTTTAAAGTCAATGGCAAATTATTCCAGAGTGTTGCAGTGTTCCTGTAAAAACTCCCCCCCCAGGTGGCATTTTTAAAGGGGGGAACCACCATATTGCTGACGGAGCCTGAGCGTAGTGCTCTTGCCGGTATGTACCATTTAAGTTTTTCCTTAAACTGGTCAGGCCCGAGTCCGTGCAGGGATTTAAATACCAGGCATAGGGCTTTGAATTTGCAACATTGTCTGACTGGAAACCAGTGCAGTTTTCTAATTGCTTCTCTTGCTGATTCGTATTTGGGGATTTTAAAGATGAAACCGGCAGCAGCATTTTGCATAATCTGGAGTCTTTTCATAAGGCCTGATGTTAGAGCGAGGTAGAGGCTATTACAGTAATCAATCTCCGTAAGGACCATAGCCATGGTCACTGTTTTTAAAACTTCTGGGGTAGGTATTTTTTTATTTTTTTTTACCAGCCTTATGGAGCAAAAGGATGAGGATGCAATTTTATTAACTTGTACTTTGTATTTCAGTTCATTGTCTAACATTACTCCCAGGTTCTTAACCTTAGTTGAGGGTGTAGGAAGTGAGTCCAGCTCAGGCAGCCACCAGTCCGGTGTCCAGAGAGAGGGTTTATTGCCAAAGATGATGACCTCGGTCTGTGAGGCATTCAGCTTCAGGCAATTTCAATCCATCCAGTTGCTTACCTTGCCAATACATAGGCTAAATGCCTCACCTGGGTTGTTATCACCATTAGTCAGTGACACCACAATTTTGGTATCATTCGCATATGATGCCAAGGCGAAACCGCCATTTTTGATGATTGATGGAAGTGGCGTAACATAAAGGTTAAAAAGTGTTGGGGTCAGTGCTGATCCCTGTGGAACTCCGCATGGGGAAGAAAACTGCCTAGAAACAAAATTGCCCAATGCCATATTTTGTTGTCGATTTGTCAGAAACGATTTCAGGAGATCTGTTGCTGTACCTGTTATCCCCAGGCTCTAGAGCCGGTCTACTAAGATCTCGTGGCTAACTGTATCAAAGGCCGCAGAGAGATCAAGCAGAATCAGCGCCGTTGTCCCCCCTCTATCAAGAGTTTCTTGTATTTCTTCCGTTGCTACAATTAGTGCCGATTCAGTACTACGATTTTTCCTAAATCCATGTTGGGTGTCATCCAGTAACGAATTAACCTCTATGTGTTCTGAGATCTGTTGGTTTATTATTTTCTCTGCCAGTTTAGCAGCAAAAGGGAGTCTCGATAAGGGGCGATAGTTGCTGGGTTCCGCAATGTCCAGATTATCTTTTTTTAGAAGTGGGAGGATTGAGGCAAGTTTCCACTGGGAAAGGAAAATCCCTTTGGTAAACGTATTGTTAAGGATTTGTTGCAGGTATTGTGCCACTTGGGGAGGTATCATGTGCATGATGATAGGTGGGCATGGATCTTGGGGTGCACCAGATTTAATTAGTGGAATTAGGCCTATGAGTTGTTTCTCCGAGGGGGTCTTAAAGGTGGAGAAGCTGATTCTACCCTCTAGGTCAGTTGGAGCTTGTTCATCCTGGTGATTAGCTACTTTATTTGCTGCAAATCTATCGTAGATATTACCTACCTTCTCTTGAAAAAAGGTTGCTAGCGTGCCACAAAAGTCTTGATTTGTACGTGCGTGACATGCGCTAGTTGGTGTAACTAGCTTTTTTATTACAGAGAAGAGAGTTTTATATGCTCTGAGTTTATGAAAATATACCTGTAAAACGGTTTGTTCCTCTGTGCAAAAACTTGGGTTGTAGCGTGCTCCGGGAAACATTTAGAAAATTGCAGAGTGATACCAGTCAGACTGTAACTTTTTGTGTAGCTAAGTTTCTTAAGGCTTTTTGGATTAAGCAAGTGCAACTCACACAGTTTGTTACTGAATTTTTAAAGTGTGTGAGGTGCTGTGCTGAGATATTTTATATCAATAAAGATGTAGGTATTATCTGTGATTTTGATACTTATAAATTTTTAGTAGTGATTGTGTAATGAATACCAGTGCCTTTAACTATGCTTTATTTTTTGACACATTCAAAATGGTTTTTTATGTATATGTCCAATGCGTTTGTTTGTTTGTCCATACTTTTATGGTCCATTTGTATCAAAATAAAGTTTTATGTTTATGCTGCAATAGTCTACTAATACCCCAAAGATGGTGCTTGGAGTCTCAATAAAACTCCTTAGCTCAGCATTGGTAGTGTGGCAAAGAGCAGTCAGGCTTTACTTGAGGAAAACTTGTAAAGCATTTCAGAGTACCAACATGGAAAATGAGTAAGTGACATGACTCTAAAGGAATCCAAGAACAATTTATAAAGATAAAGCAGATTTAAATTTAAATTTAGACACCAAAACAAAGTCAATCAAATACATAGAACCGGAGTTATGGATTTTAGAAGCAAAGCAGGTCGAGTTGCGTGGACCCCAAGGAGGGTTACGGTGATGCGGGTGCCAGGACCAAGACACGACAGTCAGTTTGATTTTACCTTGCTCAAGAAGCCCAGTTGCAGACTTGTCCTGGCTGTTTTAGGTACTGAAGCGGGAGCCATGGGGGAGCTGGTTTTACCACTTACACGGTGCTGGTGGGGAACCTGAAGCAAATAGTCAACAACAAAGCCACTGCTGATGTTGGTGGAAGGAGTTGCAGCGTTCCCTTGAGGTGCAAGGTCTAGTAAAGGTGGTGGTTGTTGGACTGGCGACCAAAAAGCTGTGGCAGTGATAAGCTCAGCAGAAAGTTATTTCAACATCCGGAGGTCCATGGGAACACTGTAGCTGCCTGAAACCTGCTGGAGGTCAGGACTACACTTCCCAAAATGAACTGGAGCATCTACTTTTAGGTGATCCCTCAGAGAGCCTGATGGCCAGCGATTCTTTGGTTCTGGTGCACTGTTTTTACTTGCAGTGTGAAGGAGACTAATGCCACTAGTTCAGTGAATTCTGAAGCTGCCTTTAGATTTCAAAGGGGTCGCTCTGTCTGGGGAAGTGGTCTTTGGTCCGGGACGAGTCGAAGATGTGCAGTTACAGGAAGGTTGCCACAGGTGCACAGTATCCCACCCTTGCTTTGTGCAGGTCTCGTTGTCGCAGACACAGGTCTCATCTTTGTCCTCTTGCAAGTCAGATCAGAATCCTAGATTTAGGGGTGTTAGGGGTGTGGGTGCAAGTGGTCAGTGGGCTACTAGCCCTAGCAGCTAATCCGCCCGTGAGGTAATCACATCCAGTGATGTGTATCACCTTTTCTACTCAGAACCCTCTATTCTGCCACTTTTCAAAAATGGCAGAACACTTCCTCAGCTATACAGACCAGGTAAACCACACTAGAGGTGTGGCTAGCCTTCAGGGGGGTACACCTCAAAAATACAAAATGTTCCTGCCTGCCCAGTTGCAATTGTTCCTAGGGTATGGCTGTTTCTTCCTTTAGGAGGCAGCCTGGATGCATATCAGAGACGGTGAAAGCTTTAAGGCTCACCACCTGGATGTGCCACTTCACTAGCCATCCTTTTAGGGAGGGAGGTGTCACCTCCATCCCGTACAGGCCTGAGAGAGTTCACACCTCCTGGCAGGAGGTCAAATTCCTGTTTTGGTGGCAGCTGCTGCGGGCTGCGTACCAGAGCACAGGAAAGGCTAGGCCAATCAGGCGGGCAACCTCTCAGGTAGGCTACTGGGTGCATGCCACATGGCCTCTGCCACTAGACCATGTCAGGGGTGAGGTGGCAAGTTGTTTATTTTTAAACATGACCTATTTGGTGGCACCATATTGGAGCTGGCTACCTCGGGGGGCCGGATGCCAGCCCATGTTATCCTATGGACTGCTCATCACTATAGCAACCCTTAATGGAAAAGGCCAATCTAGGGACATATAAGCTTGCACTTATATCCTTACCTTTAATATGATGCACCATGCCTCCTGAGCTGAGTAGGCCTTCCTTAGGGGGTAACTGACATATGTCAAAAATAGGGCTTTGACCTTGCCACACATGGTGAGGGCAAAGTGGAATTCGAGCAATTTGCACTGCTCTTGCAGTCTGACACTAGAGGAGCAGAGTGCCAGCACATTCATTGGAGTAACAGTCTCCTCTACAAGTGCCCCTTACATTACATTGCAATACAGTCTGAAATCGCAGGACTGCTGTCATCATTGTACTTGGGTTACTCAGGGTGGCACAAACAGTGCTTCAGACCCTGGGGACCACTTTAACACCCATGTCCTGGGTAAAACTGCAATTTACTAGGGTCTTATAAGGCAGTTAAAGTCCTTATCAATTGGGGTTGCCAATTCACATGTATCAGTTTTAGGGAGAGGGCACTTTCACTGAGGCCTGATTAGCAGGCTTCCGGGCACTATCTGAGTCGAAAACCAGCATCTAGTAGTCCAAGTGGGGCAAAAAGAGGGGAGACAGCTGCAAAAAGGCCTGTTTTCCTTCACATAGTAAATACATTAGAAGAATGATTGCGTGAACACATTAGCTATCTTCTGAACATATAAATATAGCTATATAGAGTTTTGCAATTGGATTTCTGTGGAATGAATATGTCACACTTCCTATTTTAAATTTGAAAATTCACGTTTCAATGAGACCAGTAAAATAAATCTAACATTCAATAGTGTAAGTGGATTTTTTATACAATTCCCTAAGTGCCATCAAATGTATTTAATGCAAAAAGAAAAAATGATGGACAGAATGCAGAACAATGTCATACATTCACCCCAGTACAGAGATCTGGGCCTAAATTCATCGTTTTTATGCTCACGATGGATTTAGGCCCAGATCTCTGTACTGGGGTGAATGTATGACATTGTTCTGCATTCTGTCCATCAACTGTTGTTTTTGCATTTGTCAACCCGAGTGGGACAGGTATGCCCAGACGTGGGTCCTGTGCTCTCCATGCCATTGGAAATCAAGCTATCCTGGCTGAAGAGGGGTGAAACCTCGAAGCTGGTCCTAGGATCCTTGTTTCCATAAGGGGGGACCTGGCTTGGCAGTTCGGGCTGGACTGTTCCCATGAGGCACACGGTCAAGACTGATTTGCATATGGCTGGGTTCAAACTGGAATGCCATGGTGAGCAAAAAAACGATGGATTTAGGCCCAGATCTCTGTACTGGGGTGAATGTATGACAATGTTCTGCATTCTGTCCATCAACTGTTGTTTTTGCATCAAATTTATTTAAAGCACCAATCTGTATGATGTACATTCTTTTCCGAAAATAAACTCCACTGATTTTTTTCCCTCATATTCAAATTACAGAAGCTTGTTAGCCGTCCAATTAGAGGCTATCACAGACCTGGCAATCGATATTGCCAACAACCACTATCAGAGTGCCTCTTCTGGTGTGAATCCCAAACGTAATGAGCAACCCGATATTATAGAAATAGAATCTTAGATTATTTTTATAGCAAGGCAGTTATATACGAATAAAAGGACCTTTTCTCAAAAATTCTCTGACTGAGGTATTATATAATCATATATAACCATTTACCATAGCCATCACAGCTAGGACACTGAGCAGTTATAACATGTCCACATTCATGGAGATTAGTGTACAATTGAGTGACTTACCATTGCAGGTATATTTGCATCTTCCTAAAGTTGGCTCCCTACAATGTATTTATATCATAATCACAGATCTTATTTGAGATTGATAAGCTAATTGCCAGTCTCGTATATTTTTATCATTTCTTTATCGCAAGCTACAAGATCGGGTTTAGAGAGTTTTTTTTCCTTTCTCAAATATTGAACACACCGGCCAATATAGAGGTATCTTTATCATTGAAAAAAAATAAAGCATTCATCTGCCTATTTAAAAACGTGTGCCCTATTTTCCAAAATCCATCTCCTCCCACTGATGTATCTCATTCAGAGCTAATTCAGTAAAAATTACGGTCAAGGGCATTTCAAGATGCAAATTTGGAATGTGTAAGAATCGGAATATTTGCTGTTTACTTGTAATTAAAGAATTTATGGTACAATTTTGGGGCTTCAATATCTGCAAATATTTAGAAACGGATAGATGTATTAGTCATCTTTAACAAAAGTGATATAATACATTTTTCTGGCCAGCATTTAAAACGTTACACTTTCATTTATGCTCTCTTGGATTTTGATCCCCTAAATGCCGTAAAACAAGCAATGAGTTAAAATACATTATTTATATTGTGTATGCTTGGACATAATAACACCATATTGTCAACATAGAGTAAGCTTGGGAGCCACAGGCAATGGGGCCTTTATCAAATCTGAGGATCTTAATGCAAGAGTCAAAGGTTCCATAAAATGATAAACTGGACAGATGATATTGGACACTCCTGCCTCTTTCCCCTTGAGAAACGAGTGACATAAATCGGTATACCATTGAAAGCTAAAAGATGCGGTGGCACCACAACATAATGAGGCAATTGATCTTGTGAGCTACAATGGAAAGCCCATTATGTGTGCTGGAGTAGAGCTGATGAGCTGGTATAAATTATTTTAGAGAACAAATACTGAATTCCCAAATTATATGGCATTAACTATATGCAGAGGAAGTGTATGCTGGAAACGTATTGTCATGGCAGATTAAGATCCAGATAGTTCAAAATATTATAACCACAATGAAGGATCCTCACTCAGTTTCTATCATTTCTAACACTACTGAAATTGACCAGGTTTTCTATAACCACAGAAATATACCAAGCT
Organism: Triturus cristatus; assembly: GCF_964204655.1. Taxonomy (NCBI): domain Eukaryota; kingdom Metazoa; phylum Chordata; class Amphibia; order Caudata; family Salamandridae; genus Triturus; species Triturus cristatus. Next base: position 948,027,833 of record NC_140582.1, read on the forward strand.
CAGGAGGATGCTTTTGAAGATAAACTAATAACCTTTTTAAACCAATTAGAGACCCCCCTCTGTCAACAATTAGTTCACCCCTTTCAGGAAGATGAAATAGTCCAGAGAGTGAACACTTTAGGTAAATGTGAGGCTCCTGATAAAGATGGGAATTTATCTGAATAGTATCATGTTTTGGGGGGGATTTAAAAGGTCCATTGGCACAGTCATTTAATTCTATCCTTTTAGAGAGCAGTGTTCCATCATCGTTTCATAAAGCTACTGTAATCTGTTTTCTGAAGAAGGGTATAATCCGGGGGATTCTAACGCATATCACCCTATAACTCTTCCAAATTCGGATTAAAAAGTATTTCTGAAGCGTTTTAGCTTTCTGTATAGCCTCATTATACCTCAATTCGATACACCATGACCAAAAATGGTATTATACTGAGGGTCTGATTATGAGTTCAGTGGTGCGGGAGTGAGACCGCCACACACTCCCAAACCTGTGTATGAATGCCCGCCCGATTATGAGTTTTCTCATGTCTGGCGAGCAGTTCTTTGGCGTTCCCAGGGTGGTGCCTATAAAATAGGCACCGCAATGGGATTGTCAAATTCAGTACCTGGATGGCATGGACTGCTGCAGTCCATGCCCTGCAGGTACTGGGGTGCATGCACACATGGGGGCACACCATTTTCCCCCCTGCATGCTCCCCATGGCCCTGAGGCAACAGGGGCCCTGTAGGGTCCCTTTTGTTTCCTCTACACCACGGTTTTCATTGAGTTGGAACCGTTATGAAAACTGTGGTAGAGAGAAAACTTGTAATATTCTTGGCGGGACAGCAGCGGTCCCTCCTATCATATTCCGGCCTCAAGACCACCGTGCCACAGCCTGAGATCTCTGATGCCTGGCGGTTGCAGTGGTCCCAGGCCGGTCTGACCACCCTACTCATAATAAGGAGGTCGGAAGACCATCGCTGCGCCCCCACGAGTCTGACTGTCCGGGAATCGCCAGACTAGTAATTTGCCCCTTAGCGTAGATTTCAGTGTATTCTGGACTACTGTGCCTTTGAAGCCTGACTCCACTATTTGTCTACTTATTATTGGTTTCCGAGACCTCTGCAGCCCTGTCCTTGTTGGCTTTGTGTGCTTTGCTCCACGACTTTTGCCCATATTTGTGCCAGCTTGTTTATCAGCACCAGATGGGTGGCACACAATCAAACGGCAGGCAGCGTGCGTTATGACATTTTCATATTTCATAGTAGCATAAATAAAGAAATTTTATAGGTCTGCAAATCACTCACACTCACAGCAAACAGAAACATTTCTGTCAGATCATTAAGGTTTACAAAATCATTATCTCTATGGATTGATAAAAATCGCAGAAACACGAGTCACATCTCCAGGCGTCACTCAGGAACAAATCTGCATTACAGAGATCAAACAGAAGTAAATATTTCACAGGTCTGCAAAAATGTCACCACACCGCTGCCAGTATTCATATTGGAATAGTGTACTGCTCAAGGAGTAAATGGACAAGATTTTATAGCAAATGACTCCCTAATCCCCAATAAATGATTCTCTTTTTGGAAATGCACAGGTCTTTAATTGATACATTACGCACAGGACAGAGGATCCAGCCGTAAAAGGGAGCTGTACATTTATGGCCATGCCGACAGTGTCACAAACGTCGACACAGTGGAATGCCATCTACATGACTGCAGAAGTGTCATATGGACACAGGCACCGATGGCAGAAGACATAAACAATAGCTTATTTGCTAGCTCTGTGGTGGAGGCTGTGATGGGCCATTTGCCACGGTCAGGTAACTTTTCTCTGCCTTGCATGTAAAAAGATCAAAAATATGGTCCCCATGACTCATTATAGTGGAATAGGATTTGCTGACATTTCACCATGTGGCAAACACCAACTCACTCACGACACTGGTGCTTGCCCCACAGTGATTGACACTTTCTTTAAGTTGGTGGTCCCTTGTACTCCTGCTCTCCCTCCCACCCTGTTAGCAGCAACCCTCCCCCACCACCCCAACTCCCTCCACCCCCCTCCCCCGCCCTCCTCTACAATTGCAGTGCTATTTAATTAGATGCTGCTGTACTGGTGTCAAAATGTCCATCGGCAGAAGTGGCACAGCCCAAAGTCCGAATAGCCAGACACCAATCAATTGATAGGTTAGGGGCAATAGAGGTGATAATGTGATGCATAATTTAATAAAAATGAGCTAAGTATACGTTTGGAGATAGTCCAGTTTTTAACAAAAATGTAATGAAAAAGAACCATTGGCCAGGCCCTTTCACTCTCCCATGAAACTGAATTAGAAGGTGTTTTCGAATACTCCAATTCGGCCGTCTTTGCTAACAGTAAACACTATATATGTGGATATATGTGGGTAACATTCTTTATAACACAATTTTAGCCATGCAGTGCTTTTACCATGCTGTTTTCACCACGCATCCATCTATGGTGGTTTGGTAAGGCTGTTGGTTGGTGAAGGGTATTTTTAGGATTTAAGGGTAAGGGTATTGAGTGGTAAGAGTATTATAGCCTTTTGGTGTGGGTAGGGGAATACACTGATAAGGGTAAATAATGAAGATGGGTTTGGGGGTTTTCACCCACAATAAAAATAACATGTATATATTTATTTAAAAAACTTAGGGGTTTGGGGGTCCCCCCCACAAATCACTAACAATTAAAATATGAATATATAAATATATACATATTTCACTCACCTTATTAATACTTACCTGCATTGTAAAGGAACGAGTGGTAAAGCTAGATGCGAGGTAAATGCGGGTGTTTTAAAAAATGTGTGATAAAGCTTGGGTTGTAACGTCATACAACCCATCGACAAAACTAAGGAGCTATTGAACGTAACTCCAACATAAAGATAAAAGAGACAAATGGTGCCAGAATATTTTGGCATAAATATTGTCTTACAAAAATATTATGTACTATATAATATTCATATTATGGATGTTGCTCCATTTGAGATAGAAATAGAAAAACTACATCTAAAGTAGTGATATATTTGGAAACATCATGGTTGTAATCCATTGTACACCATTTGAAATGTCATCAGTCATGTCATTAATTATGTAATTTAACATGTCATAAGTGATGTCATATATGAAGACATAAGCAGCCCAGGACGGAGGCATGTGACTTGCTTAGTTTACTTAACCATAATTGGGGAATTTTCATACATTTTTAGGTTTTTACTTTTACAACGATAACTGCGCTTTATCCATCGAGAGCATACCAAGGAGTGCAGCACAAAGTAGGCAGCAAAGGTGTTTTAGGTAAGTCTTGTGCCAAGAATAGTAATTGTATCAAAAGACTTTGGAATAAGAAAGTAAACCATTACAACGTGCATGAAATGTGTGCAACATATTTTAAATAGACCTATTTTAACTACTATAATCTCTGACTGAAGGTGGGAAAGAGTTTTGTTTTAATTAAACCTGTTTTTCGATCATACCAAATGAATAGCTTGTTATGAATCCGTTCTGAGTGCCTTCTACCAGCTGCTTCGAGCATGTGTTGCTCGATTTCAGCTGAACTTTGGTTCATTTCCATCTAGTGACATAAGACATTCTCCCATGAGCTGTGAGCACGCGCAACAGTGGTCGAGATGGAGCTGCCACTTGGCACCAAATAAGCAGCCTGTCAGGTGTCAGGGCATGGCAGAGGCGACCAGAAATGTAAAAATAAAACCACCTCTTTATTGGTCACCGGTGTGGCTCCTCATAAATAATGCGAATGCTGCAGTCGAATCCCAAATGCTGCACTTCTGAAACCTTGCGCCATAACATTGCACACTTGCAAATAAGAATCTCTTAAAAGGTCTGATAAAAAACACATTGAAGCGCCAATAGGGTCAGAACAAATTTGCATTCATCTAAGAATTCAGCGAACATGTAAGTAATGTAGGCTTGAAAGTGGCCGATACCCGGCGTATTTAGGGCGAGAAAGCAAAATACACACAGATGATGGATGGAATGAAGGGCAAACCAAACATTTACCCCCAGTCAATAGATCTGGGTTAAATGCATCATTCGTTTGTTCACCATGCTGCCCCAGTTTAGAACCAACCATATGCAAATCAGTCTTGACCCTGTACCTCATGGGAATAGTCCAGACCGAACTGCCATGCCATGTCCTCTCTGGTCCGGAAAGAACGATGGATTAAACCCAGATCTTTGTGACTGGTGGTGAATGCTTGCATTGTTCAGCATTCCATCCATCAATGGTTTCTTTTGCATTTGTTGCCCTAAGTGGGAAGGGTATACCCAGACGTTGGTCCTGTGCCACTGGATTCAAGCTTGCCCCTCTGATGAAGGGTGATGCCCCAAAACCCGTCTCAGGATGCTTGTTTCTGGTCCAGGGAGGACCTGGCATGGCAGTTCGAGCTGGACTGTTCCCATGAGGAACAGGCTCAAGACTGATTTGCATATGGCTGGGTCCAAACTGGGGTGGTGTAGTGAGCAAAGGAACAATGGATTAAACCCAGATCTTTGTGACTGGGGGTGAATGCTTGCATTGTTCTGCATTCCAGTTTTTTCTTTTATATTTAGAAATGTGGCATTTTGTTGCTCTTAGCCCTGTTTGCATGTTGCTTATTCTCCAATACACATCTGGGGTGGGAGCTTAGCAGGGACTGTTGGGACATCCACATCCTGGTGGGCCATTCTGGGCAGGATGGGAAGGAGAAGCAAGGCACAGCCTCACACCTACACCTCTTGTCCCCACACAAAGGACTGCTTAACCCCCAGTAGTGTGTCTGGAGCCAGGGCAGGAAAACCTGAAAGCCATCTTGGAAGTCTACCCCACGGCACTACTGGTTGTAAAAACTGGACTTCTGACCCTACAAACTTAGCACACTTCTGGGCCTGTGGATACTTTCCTAGGAAGAAGGATGTTAAGGAGACAGACACTGGATAGTATTTCAATGAAGTTTTTTGTCTCCAAGATGCACCACCAACTTTCACTGCCAGCCTGCTGGTTCTCAGATCTCCAACTGTCTCACACGAGACATCACCATGGAGACAGAAACAACAGGCACGAGCAAGCAATAAAGTACATCAATACATTATAACACATCCCCTTACCAAAAATACAAAAGAAAAGAAAGAAAGAACAAGAAGAAGAAAGCTGGGTTGAGAAAAAACAGTAGAAGTGTGTACAAAAAAGAGCAAAACAACAGTGCTTCATTTTATCACAGACTAATGAGATTGCATCAGTTCATCACATAGTCCTTAAAATATTTAGGAGTACGGAGGAATATTAAAGGAAGACCTTGTGCATGTGAACCTGGTAGAGCATTTCTTTCCGACAAACTTGGTCCAGGCAGATTACCACCAGGACATGAAGGATGCAGTGATTTGTCACCTCTAAATCTTACCAGGTGAGACATACTCCACTTACCACCATCGTGAACCGTCACAACATTCCTTTTTACGGAGGTTATAACAAAAGGGCCCATAAATTCAGAGACCCTTTTCTTGTGCCACCTTGGTTTCTTTATGAGCACCCACTCTTCAACCCTCCATGTCTTGGCCCTCACTGATTTCTTAAAATCAAATCTTTCCTTGTATTTGTTTTGATATGTCTCAATTCTAGCATCAATCTCTTCCCTATCCAAACCACCTCCCTGGATAGAAAGCAGCCACCCAGGATTGAATTTAGACAAGGCAACTCTGCCCCTCAATATTTGGGAAGGAGAACTTTGCAAATTTCCATTGAGGGCAGTACGGTGAGCCAACCAAGTGTCTCTCAGAACATCCTTAAGAGGAACTCTCATGTCGATGGCTCTCTGTACACAAGCTTTAACCACCCTATTCATGTGTTCTGCAAGTCCATTGGCTTGCGGCGCATAACGATCAGTTCTTTGATGTGTTATACCAAAATCGTTTAGAAACTCTTGCATCTCTTGTGAGGTAAATTGCACCCCATTGTCTGTGATGAGAAACCTAGGGACTCCCTCACTCATAAATTCATCTTTAAGAAAATCTAGAACCACTCTGGTGCTAACTGAACTTACACATTTGATGTAATCCCACTTAGATGAGTAGACTACTAAAAGAATCACAAATGTTTCAGAAGGTCTCAACAATTCAAAAGGACCCATCAGATCTAATCCTAACTTGACCTATGGCTCACGCCGAACTTCCACAGGAGACAAGGGAGCAGTGTTGGTGACCTGAGACTTATCATTGGTGGCACATTGAAAACATTCCTTGACCACCCTCTCCACCTGACCATCCATCCCAGGCCACCAATACCTCTCATGAAGCTTTGACTTAGTAAGACTCCTCCCCAAGTGTCCTTCATGGGCAAGGTTCAAAAGTTTGGGTCTAAGATTTCCTAGGGGCACAACCCTTTCAGACCAAAAAGGCAAAAGATCAGGATTAAGTCCTTTACACTCAGGCCAGCCCTTAACCACAAAGTCAATAACAAGAGGAAGGGTTACATCATCAGACAGAGCCTTTTCCCACTCATCATCTGTAATGGCAGGTTCTTTGACCAAGCAAACCCCAGCAGGTTCAACATCATGAATATCACTGCAATTTTCAATCGGCAATCTCGATAGACAATCCACAGCTTTGTTAGCTGCACCAGGAAGGTACTGCACATGAAAATTAAACTCTTCCAAACCTTCGCTCCAGCGTTTCAGCCTTGGTGTCAATCTCTCACTTTTTATGCAAGAAAACACTTGTACCAAAGGACGATGATCAGATCTCACCAAGAAAGGTACAGCCCACAAGTAAAAATTGAAATGTCTAATAGCACAGGTCACAGTCAAAGCTTCTCTCTCAATGCAAGAGTATTGTTGCTCTGCTTTCTTTAATGCCCTTGAGGCAAATGCCACAACTTTCTCTTCACCCCCTCCACTTGGGAAAGAACTGCGCCAAGTCCACAAAGACAGGCATCAGTAGTAAGAAAAGTTTTCTTTCTCATGTCAAGATGACCAAGAGTGGGCATCTTACCAATTGCTTGTTTCACTGAGTTAAGAGCTACATTACACTCCTCAGACCAGGCAAACTGTAGCTTGTCCCCTTACAAGTGTCGCTGGCTGTCAGTGTTAAGGAGACTCAATGCAGTTTATTGTCTCCAAGATGCACCACCAACTTTCGCTGCCAGCCTGCAGGTTCTCAGATCTCCAACTGCCTCACACGAGACATCACCATGGAGACAGAATCAACATTATAACTTGGGCTCCTGGTTTTCAGTTTTTACTGATTTTACAGATAAATACAGACAGAAAACTATTGATTTTACTCTCTGTATTTATTTTTAAATACAGAAAAATACGGAAAACAGGGCTTCTTTGGATGATATTTTCTACTGTCAATCATTAGCGCCAGGTCAGTAGGTGTACAGATTGAGAGGTAGGGGAGATGAAAATTGAAAATAGATTTCCTAATTAAGCTTAGTTAAGTGCAGATCTACAGTTATTTATGCTATTCTTCAATGCAATTGTTGTCAGATAAAGCTATTGCACTGTATACTGCTGAAACCTTTTGGACATTCAAATGCGAGTATGCACTTATCAGTCAAATATATGTGGAAAAATACCCACTGCAGCTTCATTTATACAGAAAACACAAAATAAAAATAGACAAATACAGAAAACATTTGCCAAAAACTAAATATGGATAAATACAGACAGAAATGTCGTAAAAAGAAATACCATAAAACCGGGAGCCCTAATTATAACAAAGGACTGTTGTGTTACTGAAGGTCTGCCACTTTGCTGGACTGCTGGTCTGGAAGAACTGCTTTTCTGCTGTACTGACCTGCCTGCTACCCTCCTCGGTGAGAAGGACTGGACCTGCTCCAATTGAATCCAGAGTGACTCCAAGGGCTTGTCTTCTTGCCTCCTGTTTGAAGTCTCAGGGACACCAACAACTTCCAACTGCTCAGCAACAGCACCTGGACTCTGCTGTCTGAGAGCCTTGTTCTGCCAAGTGGTGCCAACACAGTCCTGGCTCCTTGAAAGTGGGTATAAAGTGCTGCATCATACAAAATCCATGCATCGACAATTTTTGTCGATTGGATCGGGTACATCTTCTTCGATGGCGATTATATCCTTTCCTACTTGCTCCACTGGACATAGGAATATTTTCTCAATTTTACATTTCAGGCTCCCTCACCGGGCTGTAGACCTCAGATTCTGCCCTGACATTTCTGCCCGTGCTTGGACTTTGGTTCAACTCTTTCTAACCACCCTATTCTTTCATGAAGATTGATATGTTGTCCCTTACAGCTCATCCTTGCATTGTAGGAGTTAGTTCCCTGTACAAAGTAAAGTACTTGCTTCCAGTGACCAGCCAACTACACTGTGAGGTAATGTCTAATTCCTCTACCATTGTCCCACTCAGGAGGACCCTGATTGTTAGTGGTCCTAGACATCCTCTCTGCTTCTTTTCTTTGGTGGGATCATCATTAGTATCCGCTTTGCTTTGTATTGCCACTCTTCCCATCCTGATCCCCCCTGTACATCCTGTGTCACAAATATGTACTGCTCTCCCCAAGACAAGCCTATCTGACTTTCCGCTCTAACCACTTGACTCCCCTTTCACAATGACTGTATTGTTAACCCATGGACTGGCATTGCCTACCAATGTTTGATCGAGACCGATAAACATTCATAGATGGAATGTTAAAGACCTTTCTCTGTCTATCAAGTGCAATAAATTCTACATTTCCTTCCTATGAAGCACACAGACATAAGTCTCAACTATCTGAAGTGGAGTATTTAAAACTGAGAAGAGACTGGGTGGGAATGGATATTAAAAGCTGCTTATAACTGTGAGCAAGACCTGGCTGACAACACTTCCAAGAAACATGGTCTACTTATACTTGTGAATAAGTCCTTACTAGTTAAGGTTACTAAAACAGTTACTAAGACATGTAAGGTTCCTATGACTTCCCCTTAGGTCTTTGGCTCACTATCTTTCACAGCTACCTTTTTCACCATCAAGGGTGAGCATTGAATTCCTCCTAGCTGTTAATATATATGTATAAATTAGCTCCCCAGACAATAGGCAACTCGATCATTAGGGCAAGGTATGTCTCCTGGTGTACAGTGCACAGTTTCCTCATCTAATGTATAAGCAAATTTCAATTTAGCATAATGCTGGACTACTGATAGGAGGTACCACTCTTAACTGAACTGAATGGTCTAATTAAGCGACCCACTTTGTTCATCAACTGTTTTGTAATGGGACGCTCAAGCCCTTGAGTCTTTGGTTGAGGAGTTTGATCTCCATGGATTAGACCTTTCACAATACTGACAACTGAGAGTCACCCTGCAGGGAGCCTAGGATCAGGACTGGCCCATATCATTGAATACCTAGTGATGAAATAGTTGGCTCTGTGGGGCAACCAATGCTTTGCCATGTGGGGATTGTATAGTTCCTTAGTTACTGGCTTGCACTTGATGCCCACCTGTGCAGCTTTAGGCTGCACTGGTAGACAGTAAAGAAGAAGTACCCCATTAAAATTGTTCAAATATGATTTGTTCGATCACTCAAAGAGTTATAGATGTTGTTGGGGCTATGTGATATGTTGCACATAATGTGATATTGCCATACTCTGCAGGTTTACTGGGGAGATGTCTTGGCTGAGCTCAAAGCGCCCGTTGAAGCATCAAAAGGACTCATAATCCCATAATGTCAGTGGAAGCAACCTAGGCTCTGCCGTTGGGATTATGATGTCACTTTCCACTGCCCATTCATGACGGTCCGCCCACCATAAAAAGGCAGGTGGAAAGTGACTTTGGGGACCCCTAGCAGGGTCCATTTCCACCCTGGCCCTCTGCTATGACACCTATGGTGCCCCACTAAATATCTCTGCACTGTGTGGCAGGCACCACACGGTGCCTGCAGCACACCAGGCAGTGGCATAGCCGGGGGGGGGGGGTAGTCTGCCCTGGGTAGCATGAGTTTTAGGGGCGGATCTTACTTCTTGCGCGCAGGGCAGGAAACGCAGAATTCGATCACCACCACCCCCACACTCTTATGGCAAAGATAGGGACTGCCACGGGCAGCAAAAGGTCTACCTATGTCACTTGGTGCAGGGATGTTTAAAAACATCCATTTTACAATTGTAACATGAGCTACGAGCCTCTTATGCCCTCCGCACAAGCTGCAATTGTAAACTGGATGTTTCCAACCACCCTCCAAATCCTGAGGGCGGATCTGCTGATCTATATTCAGGCGGTTCCATTACGTAACGAAGTGTCCGACAGACATTGTAATAAACGCCATAGTATTAATAGAAGCAGAAGTACTGCATCAGTAGCGGAGTGACACAAATGAAACTAAATTAGCTAGTACTGTGTCTCAGCACAAATACTGGTTAGCAGTGATAAAGTGTAGCAAGTCCTAGGCCAACAATACAGTTTTTGTAAAAATGGGGGGTTAAAGGCAAAAAGGTTGGGGGCGACCCTGGCATTTGTGGCAATTGGGGATCATATTTGGATGCATTTTAAATATGATATTTGGTACTTTCGATTGTTCACTTGCTACATAATGGTGATTTTGTGTATTTATTTATAATGTATCATGTAAGTGATTAAAGCCCACTAGGGAATTATCTGAACAGAAGCCATTCACTTACATTTTTTAATAAATTGATTCTACCAAACAACCATTTCAGTTGACTATTTGAAAATAATTATGATCTTGGTAAAGTTAGAATTAGTTTCAGGCAAGTAGTACTTTCCATTTCATTTTTTTTAAAACAATGATATGGAAAACCAATGCTGCCTTGTTAACATTGATGGCTTTAGTCAATATCTGTCATAACTTAATAGAATACAGTAAATAATTGATTGTGAATCTATCCAGCTGTTGCCTGAATCTTTTATAGCACATTTATGCTGTCAAAGTTAAGTGCTGCTTTCTAAAAAAACTTTTACTAAAGATGGTTTTCAACATTAAACCTTCACTTTATAATTATAGAAAGGTCTAATAAGCAAATATTTTATTTACTATGAAATATGCAGTAACAATTAACCATAAGTATATGGGTAATGCAGTATGAAGTTAAAGTGGATTTTTTCAAGGAATGATTACATTTCATTCAACACCATGTGGACAGCCTGTAATACAACAAAGTTTGTACATATGAACTAAAAATGCATTTCTTTTGATGTACTTTAGTGTATAGAAAACTAGACAATGTTTCTTAGATACTATTTTATCAAATTACAAAATAGTTGTAACATGTTTTTGGTTGTTTATGTTCTATTTTCAAACCTGTGACTTTGTATTACATTAAGGCAGACAACTTCTGAAAATGCACACAACACAATGCGGTAGCCAAAGCTGCTGCACATATTATGTGATAGGGAGTGAGCAGAACAGCACCATGGGGTATATGTATCAAGCCCTTTTCCCGTTCGCAAACAGCCCGATTCTCAGAATCGGACCGTTTGCGAACGGGAAAAGGCCGTTTGGGATGTATCATTCCAAAAGGGCATCACAAATTAAAGAAGCAAAATTAGCAATTCTCTATTTTGTGATTGAATTTGCGATTCCTTAAATGCGATGTAGAAAGCTCCTAAGTTGTGCGAATTTGGCATAAGAAATCGCAAATTACCACCAACTGACAGGACTCTGGGTCATGTAGTCTACCTGCGGTTGATCGTGGGTGGCCTGAACTTTGGATTTGCATCGGTCCCTTGTGATCTCAAGTAACCTTGTAACTACTTGTGACTTCTAAGCACTATTTTGGCATTTAGGGCCAGATGTACGGCCATTGAATTTAGCGCCTCGCAATTTGCAACAAATTGCGAGTTCAAAATTGTGAGGTGCTAAATCTAATGTACAACAGTGTCAAAGATACTGTTAGCGATTCCCAATGTTCATGAGCCACTCACAATTTGCTACCCCATTGGGAATGGTCAACCTCACAGGGATGGTGGCCTGCTGGGGTCAGCAGACCACCATGTCTGTGACTGCTCTCAATAAAGCATTTGTTTTTAAAATCCAGACCATTTTCCTTAAAGGAAAAAGGGATGCATTTAAAAAAGAAAAAATGAAACGTTTTCGTTTAATTTTTTAAGGACAGGTAGTGGTCCCTGGGACCCCTTCTGTTTTCGTGTGCTTTACCACCCTTCTGAGAAGGGTGGTAAACTGCGACTGTTTTGCGACCGCAATTGCGGTTGCAAAAGAGTCATAAATAGCTGGAGGACTCGCTATTAGGAAGGGACGCCCTCGGAATACCCGTTACTAATAGCGACTCGCTATTACAATTTTGCGAGTCGCAAATAATTTGCGACTCGCAAAATGGGAATAGTACATGGCCAACTCGTTATTTGTGGTCGTAAAGGGGTATGACACTCCTCTGAGACCGCATAAAATGGTTGTACATCTGGCCCTTAGTCTTTAAATTTCATATCTTGACTTCTACTGATTGAATTTTTGTTGTTGTGGTCCTGTTTTACTCAGATAAATATTCTCTATTTTTCAAAACCTGTGTAGAATCTTTTTGTGGTGTATTTATTGTGTTACTGTGTGTGTGTGTTGCACAAATACTTTACACATTGCTTCTTTAGATAAGTCTGACTGCTCTGTGCTTAGCAACCAGAGGGTGAGCACAGGTTATCTTTTAGCGTGTATCTAGCTTACCATGACTAGAGTGGTGGTTCCTGCCTTGCCTGGGTGCATACCTCAGCCAACCAATAATCCCATTTGTAACACATACCGTTTCATTGAAGATGTCTGTCCCATCTGCCACTTGTTCAGAGCCCCTTTCTACACCATGTCTCAGTGTGCACCTTATTTCAGATGCCCTTTCTGAGAAGCAGTAAGCACATCATCACTCCACTGAAACAGAATGCATTGGTCTCTTGTGTGCATCTCTTAGCTGACCTTGTACTCTGTTTGAGATATAAACAACCAGGCTGTGACAAAACCCATAGCCTCTGTTCCTGCCCAGCTTGAACTATTATTGAGACCATGCTTGATCCCATATCAAATCTGCTTTGACTTCGTTTTCACTCTTGTATCTCAGAAAGCCATACTCCACAACGTCTCACAACCCACGCATCACTCTTCATGGGAGGACTTGTTTTGACACTGCCCTGGCAATGGCCAAATAGTTCATTGTGAGGCAGTTAAAATCCACATGAAGGAGAATGTTTTGCCACCTCTTTAGTGCTATTCAGTTCATAGCTGGCTTGGAAAACATGGAATAAGTTACAGGTCTTGTTCTGAAAGTAAAATGTTGCCACAAAAGTATCACTGGAGACCAAAATGTAGGGTTATAATATTAAGTTTGGTAAACAGCCATCAGTTTCACTTAAGACATAACAAAGGGGTACATTTCGCTTAGGGGTATTTCTGTTACTGCAGAAGGAAAATGTGGCAATGCTGCTGCACTGGGAGAGCCACTATGTAAGAAAGACTCTAGTAGTTCTGTAATCACGTCTGAACGGCAGTGTGAGGACCTGGCTCTCTTTTTTGTGAGGAAGGTGGAAACCATTTATAAATCCTTTCCTGGGGCTACCTGGCTGTTGTACATGGTCTGGCTGTTGTACATGGTCCCCCTCCCACGCACACGCTGACAGCCATCCCCGCCATGTCGCATGATGAGTTTCTCCTGCTAAGTAAGAAAGTTAAATCTGGTTCCCCCACCGATCCTATGAAGCCAGCCCAGTTTAGGGACTCCCTACCTGTGCTGCTTGTACCTTTGTGTCAGGTGATTAACATCTTGCTTACCACAGAAGTTGTCCCTAGGCTGTGGAAGCAAGCTAGGGTAGTCTCTCTCCTTAAGAAACCCTCACTGGACCCGGCAAAACTGGAAAATGTCCACCCTATATCACTACTGTCATGGGTAGCTAAAATTGCAGAGGCTCACATTAATAACACTCTCACGTGCTTTCTGAACAACATTGGCTTCCTGGATCCGTCCCAGAATGGCTTCCACCCCGGCCACAGCACGGAGACTGCTCTCCTAGCTGTGACCGAACATCTGCGGACCATTCCGGATGGGGGCACACCGCGGCACTGATATTAGTTGATCTAAGCACTGCGTTTGACACGGTCTCCCACCGGATCCTTTTAGATCGTCTGGAGGAGGCTGGTGTCATAGGTTTAACCTTGGAATGGTTTAGATCGTTCCTGTCTGACAGAACATTCCAAGTATCTGCCCCCCCCCCCCCCTTTGTCTCCCGCGCCCAGTCCATCGGACAAGGTGTTCCTCAGGGCCCTAAGCCCTGTACTCTTCAATCTTGACGTCCAACCTTCAGCAATGGTGGCCAGGGTCCATGGTCTCGTATGCTGATGATACGCATTTGTTGGTGGCCCTCTCTGACGACCATACGCAGGGCCCCGCCAAATTTCAGAATGGCCTTGCGGCGGTCGCAGAGTGGATGACCACCAACTGCCTTCAGCTCAACGCCAATAGGTCCAAGGTGCTGTTGGTGGGGAGAGATAAGGGACTATGGAGTGAACATTGGTGGCCCAAGACCTTGGGTTGTGCTCACACCCCAACGCTGGTAGTAAAAAATCTTGGGGTTTGGCTGGATGCCACTCTTAGCTTTCAGGAGCACACCAAAAACATATCAGGTACCTGCTTTGACCTACTCCAGGGATTAAGGCCCTTGTTGTAGTTTTTTTACCCTTCTACCTGCCAGATAGTTCAGGCAGCCATCCTGTCTAGGCTGGACTATGCTAACTCACTCCTGTTAGGGGCAAACAAGGCAGTAGTGACTTGTCTGCAGCATGTTCAGAACGCAGCAGTCTGAGTTTTGCTGAGGCTTCCCAGAACCTGCTCTGCGACGGGGGCTATCCGTCGCCTACATTGGCAGCCGATGACCAAAAGGATCGAATTTAAAACTCTATGCCTAACTTTTACATTTTTTAAATTTTCTTCCCCTGAGATCCTGTCCAATCTGTTGGCACCTTACGTACCCACACGCCAGCTATGATCTGCTGGACAATATCTGGTTACGGTTCCTCAAGTGAAGCGTCTCCGTGTTGGAGGATACTCTTTTCGCTGTTTAGCAGCGAAACTGTGGAACTCCCTGCCTACGCAGATTCGTTGTCTGGACAACCTGCTGTCCTTTCGTAAGGCGGACAAAACATTCCTGTTTCCCGTGGCCTAGTCCCCTGTTTTCTTATTGACACTACAACCAGCGCCAGGACGCCTCTTCGCTGATGCAGCTGCGCGCTATATAAAAAGTACTAACATAACATATGGACCAGTGATAAAGATGTGTTAAAAACATCCCGTAAATGTGGCGGTAATATAGCCAATATACCTGATTTTTCCGTGTTTTCCACCAATGTCCGTAGAAGAACCCTTACTACATCCAAAAGTTCACAACTAAACAGATGTGGGGAGGGAGTGGAAAAGTACGAAAATGAAGAAAGGGGAGGGAAGAGAGGAGTGCGCAACCAATAAAGACCTGAGAGTGATTGAGAAAGGAATGTGATACAAGTTGGGCGAGGTGGAAGGGGCAATGTGGCAGGATGTGGGAGGTGTAAGCACAGAGGACGAGTCAACACGGGGCATCCAAGGTCACGGGCACAGGCTCAGTAAAACATAAAAGTGAAACATTTATATAAATAAGAAAAGTGGAGGCATCAAAGGGTATGAGAAACAGGAACAAGTCTAAAGTTAAGGATAACATACTATAAACTTGTCAATAAAGGACACAATGAGCAAAGAATCGAGATTTACCTGGGTCCAACTAGGCTTCCCGGACATGGAGCAGTAAAAGATTGTCCTAACTATTCCGCAGAAAGTGGCCCCCACATTCTCTGAGATCGAGAGTTGATCGTTTGACCCGCTCTCAGTGTCTCCTAAGATGCCATTAGCATCAGCTCTGCCGCCGTTCCTTGACGCCGCAACCGCGTAACAGATTTCTCATTGTTTGTAAATGTAAATGTCTTCTATAATAGGTACATGCGCAGCGACTTTCAGTGAAGGGGATGGTTGTTCTTAAAATGACCTGTGCTGTGACTGTTTTGATGGTGACTTTAATTAAATGCTAACTTTCATTCGCCCTTCGTCATTTTGTAAAACAGAACCTTTTGGTTCCTGTTGAGCTCAGATAAAATGTTCCAATTCATTCCCAGACAGCGACCGAATGCATTAATCTCGCTAGGAAGTAAGGAAGAGATGGCATTTGCTCTGCTCCCTGGCATTTTAAAGAACTTATTAAAAGTGCTTGAAAATACCAGTCTCGAACAATTATTTTGTTATCTATTTTACACCGTGAAATGTGAACTGCACATTCCGTTCATTCATTTTCTCAACATTATATGTTTTAAGATCGGAGTTTGCAAATGGGTGGTTAAATGGTTCGACTGTGTTTTTTAAGGGTTCTGTATCTTTCGGACCTGGTTGGGCATAGGGCTGTATTTTTTGTTTGGTAAATCTTTTGCATGGATTTGTTTATCCTTTTTAAACTGCTGTTGATTCGCCTTCGAGGAAGGACAAGCCTGGTGTCTGCCCGCCCGTTTGCCCGTTTGCCCTCTTGTCACATTAAATCATCCTGACCTTGGCGCTTCAGTGAACGGGGGGAAGGGCGTTGATGTTGCTGTGTGTCACTGCGCCTGTTGTCCCCATAGTGGCAGGGTGTCTGCTCATGAAGGGGCATATTAACAAGCCAGGCGATACAATTATCACCGCTTTAGCGGCAGAAAACTGCCGCTAAAACGGCAATAATGGGCTTGATAATATGCTCTTTGGAATTCCAATTGAAGCCCACATTCGATGTGAATGACATCTAACCTGAGCTTCAATTGGAATTCCATAGAGCATATTATCAAGCCCATCATCGCCGTTTTAGCGGCAGTTCTCTGCCGCTAAAGCGGCGATAATTTTATCGCCTGGCTTGTTAATATGCCCCGAAGATCTTTGTGACTTGCGACCTTATTCGGGGTATGGTGGACGGACACCGTCACACACGTGGATTCCAGTCTATGATGCTTATAACACGGCGGATGGGACATCCATCAATTGTTGAAGGAGTGTTCCATCCGCGTGGCTGGCTCCTGTGTTACCGGCGTGGCAGTGCTTAAAGTTGCAAAGAGTGAAAATAAGCATCCTCTTGTTTTACTGTACATGTGCTGGTGATTGGTTTGTGACACTGAACCATGGATAAAAGGATAAGGATAGAAGCGCCATCATATTTGGTGATATAATTACCATGGATGCTTTACCATGCACGGCGAATAGACAAACCAGCAGGGTCAGCAACGGGCAGGCTTAGTGAAACATTTGTTGTCATTGTTTATTTGTTTGGCCTCAGTCGAGAAGACTAGCCTTACCATGCCTGTCTGTGTCTTCAAACTCCAGCTTCATCAGGGCCGGACTGGGGAAGCAACAGCAGCCTTGGCAGAAATGTTCAAACCACCATCCTCTCCTCAGACTGTCTCTCTCTTTCCACCCATCTGTTCTCTTACTTCTTTATTATCCTTTCACTTTTCACTCTCCGAATGCTTTCTCCCTGTCTTCTCGCTCTATAAGCCCCACTGTTAATGCTGCCATTAACCTCTCGAAGCTCGGTAAAGTGCAAGAAGGGCTAGCAGTGGCCCTGGGTTTTCAAAACCTGCCTCCCATGCCTGCAGGGGGAAACGCCTGATGGAATGAAGGCCAGCCGAGCTCTGAGACTCTTCATTTTTGGTGCAGCCAAGAGCTTGGCAGAACCTGAGCAGAAGGACCAGTGCTGTTGACCTACCTAAATTCTCTTTTGAGGCTATTAAGATGCCATTCCCAGGGTGCTTTTTTTCCGGCCATATCTTGTACTCTGGCTGTAGGCTAGGCTTTAGACCGAGCCCTACAGCCAACACCCCACTGCGCACCACCAAATGATGTGTGCAACTGTGGTTCAATGCTCATGGGGCATTGGCCACAAGGGACTCTGGGATGTGGTATAAGAGCAACAAACACCAAAAATAACCTAAAATACCAGTTTAAGTTTAAAGCAAATGTATGATTATCTTTGGTTATAATACCACAACATATGTATATATATATTGGTGTCTTAATGTTTGCCTCGCTCCACTGGGTAAGACGGCATCATCAAACAGTACAAATGAATATAAAGAATATATTCTTAAATGAGTCAAGAAAGCACCAAACAAAAGAAATGTTCAATACCTACCAGAAGGTGATGAACTCAAACGTCCTGAAGACCTCCCAACTGTTCTTTGATAATTTCAGAAACTAAAATAGCAATAATCCGAGATTTCATTACACATAACCATGAGCCATCAATATATCGTCCCACATCTCCGTACCCCCTAAATCCTACCCCATATGTGCCTTCAAATATATAGAAACTGACTAGGTGCTAGCAGGTGCTCAATAAATCAAAGACCTTAGCATGGAGGAAGAGTTGTGCCCTGCAATTGGCACAACTCTGCCTCCTCTTGACAGTCACAGCAGTCATTAGAAGTCTAATTAAGTACTTTTCTTTTCAATGGAATCATCTCCCATCACTTGGACCTTTCCATTATCACCCCTTGTAAAAAGACAAGCTTTGGCATAGAGAATAGGACTCACCTTTTGGACCCTATATGTGTTTAGCCATGCAGTACATTATGCTGGGTGCTCTGCGCACCAGGGATTAAAGAGCTATACAATTACCACAGAGTGGTTCATGTAGTCTGATTCAGGAATACATGCTTGCCTCAGGAAACATTTATGGATGCATTACAACGATTTTCAATGCATAGACAGAACGACTAGTGCCTCGATGCAAGTCAACCGCACTGTAACATTCTGTGTGCGACTGCATCACTGGAGTATTGAACAGCAGGTGGTGCACTTCATTTACTGCACCCCTCTGTCCCTCAAGCCCCACAACACTGCCCCATCTTGCTTTTTTCAATATATAGGTTTAGCAGGTGCAAGAAATACATATATCAGCTGAATACACAGATACAGCGAGTGAACTTCGTTTTTTGTTGTTATTCAGTTGAATGTGTGGTGTTCCTCTTATCCTATCCCTGTAATACACAACAAGCGAGCATGCTGCGGAACTATTTATTTAAAGCTAAACATCATGCGTGCGCACAAACACACACACACATACACCCAACCCCCACCCCACCAACACACATACAAGGGAATACAATCGAGTGCCTGTGTTTCGGGCATGATTTGTATGCATGCCTTTGGATGAGTGGCATGCAGATTATGATACAGTTAGGCAGTGGCAGAGTAGAAAAACACAAAAACGCGTTTTTGTGTTATTGTATGTTAACATGTAATTATAGAGTGCAGCAGCTTCTTGCTGCTTCTTGCTGCTTCAGACACAGGAACAACAAAACCATAAGGACAGAGATGGGGATCCACTCTAACAATTCATTTAACAGAACACAACAGAGGTAAGGCACATAGACCAGATGTGGGGATGACAGCCACAGAGACCCAGGGTGATAGTTTGACACAAGAAATGCTGCGGGCTGGACGCAGAATAGGAGGAGACTTACTGCACAGTGAACACAAACAACAAGGTAAAGAACAGAGGCAGAAAATCATTCACATAAACGAGGCTCCAGTCTCTTCGGAGGCGTGGGTTTGAATCCCACCGCTGCCACCAATGTTAGAAATGGGTTTTCTGGTTGGCTAGGGCATGTGTCTAAGCCAGGCAGAAACCACCACTGTATTCAGGGCAAGGGAGTTACACACCGAAGATAACCCCTGCTCACCCCCTTCGTAGCTTGGTGCAAGCAGTCAGGCTTATCCCAAAGGCAATGTGTAAAGCGTTTGTGCAAGACACTCACACAGCGTGACACACTAGGCACACCACAAAAGAAACTCCACATAAGGTTATATAAAAAATAGCCTTTGAATTACTCATAAACACATTAGAACGTAATCACATATGTACACAGTGCCACTGGCACTAGGTATTACTTTACAGGGGATTATATACATTACAAGGCCAATCAGGCCACTGTTATCAACATTAGATTCACACAAGTAGTGGAAGATAAACGCAACCAGTAACTACTGCTAAAGGCACTTAGCATAAACACATTATGCATAAATCACATTAGGCATACATGCTAAATTAGCAGTGCACCACAGTAACACTATAAACAGGAAAGAACAAACGGCAAACCGAGGTCAAGCACTTCCAGTCCATGTAACGTTATGATTTCTATAGTGGTGCAAACTCTTCCCACACCCGCCGTCCAAGGGTGTTATATAGAAGCCAAAGATAGAGAAGTTGGAAGGTGCACTCGTTTCGGAGTCAATGAGGTAAGATAAGTCGCTTATTCCTTGTAAAAGTCCTTTTATTCAACAATTTGGTTCAAAAACTGGCACACAGCCAACGCGTTTTGTTCCCATTACATTGCCAGTGGGAACTTCGTCAGGGCTCAATGAAGAGTATAAATCCAAAGTTGGTATCAAATATGAAATGCAAGTGAACAAGCTGTTTCAAAATGGACAAATCCCAATCGAGTTGTATAAGCGGACTTAGCAATTCACCATAATAAGGTGAGACCAAAGATCTATTGAATCCTAGGTCCGTAGTGAGTACAATACACTTTCAGTCTGGAAGAGTCCAGTGGAAATACTTCGAAAAACTCACTTGTATTGAGTGAGAGAGAGAATCTGTAGCCACTAGGAGTTCAAACGGCATGATAACCGGCAGTAATGGTGAATTGCTAAGTCCGCTTATACAACTCGATTGGGATTTGTCCATTTTGAAACAGCTTGTTCACTTGCAAATTGTTGAATAAAAGGACTTTTACAAGGAATAAGCGACTTATCTTACCTCATTGACTCTGAAACGAGTGCACCTTCCAACTTCTCCACCACAGTAACACTGGTAAGGTGCACAAATCACCATAGGGCCTTCCTCCTCAACAGAACACCAGGTGATCCCCAGGCCAACTGGCCTTCCTCGGGGGCCTGTCTTGGGTTTTCCCGTAATGCCCTGGTCCAACAATCAGGGATCTCCTATCACGAGGCCTCCACTGGCCCGTACTCAAAGGGGGGCGAAGGTACCACTCACCCTGGTCACTTTTAGGTAAAAGAAATGCCGCTGTCATTGCAGATGCCTGCAATCTGGCAGCGCAGCTGAGAGAAACCCGCACCAACAGTGTGCCTGGCCAGACCCACGCACCGGGGCTTCTCTCTTGCTGTTGCAGCTACCTGTGATCTGGCGATGTAGCTGTAAGCACAGACAGGCACCAACAATGTGCCTTCCACGTCCTACTCAAGGGCTTCTCTTTTCCGCTGGGCTAATCGAGGGGACGTCACTGCAGGGAGCCCGTGAGGCTCTGGTCCCTCCTCAGCATCAGGTGAGCCTGCAAGGCTTCATCTCCCTCTGCCCAATGCGCAGGGCTCTCCATGGCACCCGGGAGCCCCGCCCACCCTCAGGCACAAGCTTGCCTGACTCCTGGCTCTGGCGCTGCTCCTCACGCTTGGCCATGCCCCAGGTCAGGCTCTCTTCACCTGCCTTCCAGTTTTGTACACTCGGAATGAGTGGAGTGGGAGCCCTCTTCTCTGGCTCTGGGAAAAGTGGCACAATGTGCCCATCCCGCCTTCTTGACGGCCAAAGTTGGAGCCCTCTGTCTGGGGCTCTGGAAAATCTGTGGGGCTCTCACCATCACCACGTGAAGCCCCGCCCCCAACCAGGCAACAGCCGCCTGGCTTCCGGGTCTGTGGTTCTTCTGCCACGGCGTGACGGCGCCCACCAGCTGCAAAGTCGGATCCCCCCTCCTTGGGGCTCCAGCGGACAATGAAGAATGAAGCGCTCATGAGGCGCTAAGTCCCAAGGTTAGAGGGGCAGAGCTGGGCACAGGCAGGCCAGCACGTAGGGACCCCCGTGAGACAGCAGCTGGGTTCCACAGTGGTTCCTCCTCACGCAGCAGTCCTTCGGCTCCAAGCAGGTACCCACATTTCCTTCTTTTCCTGGGGTCACAGCCCCAATATTTATACTACATGTCTTCTTTGTTCTCCCCCTGACACAAGGCTCTGTGCCTGGTCCAAACCAGTTCTGGGGGGCACTCAAACATTTCTTATCAGTGCACAAACACCCTCATTGTTAGTGTAGGCTCTGGCCCCAGATACACCAGAGGGGGGCAGAGCCAGCATTGTACAAGGCAGGCACAGACCTTTTCACGGTCAAGGGCTACTCCTCCCACTACTCCAAATACAGATCAGGCCCATTCAGTCTAGCGCTGACTCATCCAGCCCCGCTGAAGCCACTGCACCTCCCCAGTCTCTGTCACTCCAGAGACAGACATGAAATACACAACAGTCAGGCACAAAGACACATAGCACACAGAAATGCCACTTCCACAAGTGGCATTTCTAAAATAGTTATATTAAATCTGCGCACACCACCTCGCAGCATTTATCACCACTATTCCAAACATACCAAACTTGATCATTCTACTCCTCTCAGATCAGGAATTACCACTGAAGCACATATCAGGGAATCTCCAATGCATTCCTATGAGAGGGCAGCCTCACAGTAGTGAGAATCCAAAATGGCTGTTTGTCACTACCAGGACATGCTACACAGTAAAGGCACATATCCTACCTTTTACCTACATTGCACCCTGTCCATAGGGCTAGCTAGGGCCAACCTTAGGGGTGACTGATATTTAGTGAAAGGGGAGTCACAGACGTGGCCCCCACTTTATGTGCCACGTCACAGTGGAAGTAAACTGCGCATGCAGGCCCTACAATGGCAGAGGACTGAGACAGGTTTGAAAGGCTACTTTGGAGGGTGGCGCAAGCAGCGCTGCAAGCTCACCAGTAGCACTTAATTTACTGACCCTGGGTATCTGAGATACCATCTTACAAGGGACTGATAGTTAAATTGAATAGCCAAACAGGTGTAGACCAATTTTGCCATGTTTACTATAGAGAGCACATGCACTTTACATTGGACAGCAGTGGTAAAGTGCCCAGAGTCCTAAAACCACCAACACCAGGTCAGAAAAAATACCAGGAGGAAGGCAAAAAGTTCAGGGATGACCCTGCAAAAGGGGCCAAGTCCAACAGAACCCCTATGAAAGAACCCGAAACCTGAAGTGTGGCCATCCCTGCTTTTACTAGCAGAGTTTACATGTCACTGCTGCAAGCTTTACTGAAATAAGTATATAGACATGAAGCGACAGTGTCTATCTTTACATTCTGCAGCACACATAGAAATTATTGATTGGTTATGTGCAGGAAGGTGTTCCTTCCTGCACATAGACAATCCCCCCTGCAGTGCAGGCACCCTTGCAACATGGTGCAAGGGTGGCTGTGCTGGCAATTGGCAGCTTTTGTAGCGCCTGCGCTAGGGGAAATGCAGGGATGCATTTTATTTTCAGAAATATGGCACATTCCTGCACTTTGAAAATGTCGGAATGCGGCGCTGACAAACTTTGATGCAACACGGCGCTCCGGCATTTTCTTGTTTATACCCCTCCTAGTGCACTTAAACCACTGATTAGACTCTGCAAGATGAATAGTATGCTATGTTAAATAAATACAGATTACAGGCTGATCTGACACAATGAGTGGATATCTATAAAGGCTCATGAGACTATAGAGGAGGTGTATGGCAATCGAGGTTGTTACATCTCTAAAATGGGTCAATTATAATTCAGAAAACGTGATTTCTCCTCATTGTGTTTTGAGACCTTTCCTTGTCGTGGTCAATAGGCTCACCACACCAGTGGGGGTACTATTTTTTATTGGGAGAAGTGTGGGAATACAAAAGAGTGTAACATTTTATATTATCAATTAACTTATTTTCCATTTTGGATTGCAGCTGTAAGCCATTGTGAAAGGAAGAACATATTTCGCGAAATATCCTATGAATCGCATGATAGTTGGTTTAACCTCAAATTCAGACTTCTACAAGTAACCACTATTATTAAACACAGTAGTATTTTGGGTACATTCAAATGCACATTTTGATTCATTATATGTTACCATATTTATTAAAGCATAGCTGGTATACAATGAAAAACCATTATAAGTTGCAGCTCAGATGTTGGCTCTGGATAGTGTGTGATTTTGGACAAACAAAAACACTTTATGTCCCTGTGACCGGTCTGATAAATGTAAAGGCATATTACTCTTGTACTTTTTCGAGGTAAAGAATTTCTATTTTTTGCAATTTATCTTTATTTATTTTTTAATTCAATAATTAGTTTCTTTGGGAAAAACATAAACGACTAACGGAAATAGTCCCTTGTCATTAGGTAGAAATTGCACTCAACTACCACTTGGGAAAACCGTGGGAAAATGCATATTTTTACAGTTCTCTCTTTTCCTAAAAGGTGATGGGAAGATGGTGATCTTAGTACAGCAAACCTTTTGAAGATGAAATTTGTAACAAAAACAGACTTTCTTGCATACCACTTTTTTCAAATTTTTGGAGAAATAAAATACCCAGCCACAATAGTTTCCTGGGAAGTCCTTGAATACGGTACAATAAGAATCCACAATGAGGTGGAATCAAGTACTCAAATTTAGCCTGGATACCTTTAGTGGGAAAAAAAGTTATGAAGTCACAAGCCCGATGTGCATCAAACATAAAATCGGCTCAGCACATGGGAGGAAGCCTCAGCACCTAAGAGTTTAAAACAACGACTCTAGTTTACAAATCTCTCTTTGGAAGCGCTCCAGATTACTCAAAAGAGAGATTAAGCCCTTCGATTCTTCAAAGACAGCGAATATCCAGTGGTATGACCATGCTGACTCTGTCTTGGTTCAAAAGATTCAAGCCAGGAGGTCACTCCTGTGCGCAGACTCAGTAACGGCCTTTTGGACACCCCCAGAGTGGAAAGTAAGCTGGAGCAGTCAAACTATGCTACTTTAACTGTTCAATACACAGAACTCTGGCTGCACCATTAAAATACCTATGCTGTTTGTAGAGGTGCATAGATGAGAGCCGAAATGCCAACCTATAATTTTGTCTAGTTTTCCAAAATCCTTGTGCCGGAGCTGGGTGTCTCTCTTTACATTAAACTGATGACGTGGGTGAATAATGGACGTGCTTCCAATCAAGTTCAGAGCAATCATTATGTTTCTTCTGCATGTATTTGTCTTTATCACATATACATTTTACAGAAGCAGATGAATAACCAATCTTCCGAAGCTGAATCTTGATGTGTGACGTGAGCTTAAAGGTATGTTTGTCCTCTAAAGCATCGTGTTGTGCCAATAAATAGGGTAAAAACAAAGCAGACGTATTTTTGTGAATAGATTCCTATGAATAATTTAGATGCGGAAAATATCACTGCTGGCAAGTCATATTTTGACCTTGCAATTGAAACATTTATATTTCTCATGTTACCATCGATTTAGGAAACTTTAGCTTCTTATTGATTTTCCCCCGTGATAATCCTTTATTTGAGAAGTTCTGCAGCAGAGTACTGGACTATAGAACTATTCTGCTGCTGTGCCCGACAGAGTTAACCATATCAGGTTAAACCTGAAGCATAATTGGAGCTATTTTTGAACAAATTGCGTGTACGTCTTGAAAGAATACTGGGAGCCCTGGTGAAATGACTTATGTTTATTTAATTTTGGATACTGTTTTATTTTAACTTCTGCTGATGAAGAAAGACATTGTCTAAATACATAGCAGGGTACCCCAGGAGGAGCATCTTTCTATTTTCTAACGAGAATTAAGAAATGTGGCGGCTTTAATAGGACATTTAAATATTATTTAACCATTACATCCCACTGCCGAGGGCAATAATGGTGGTTAAAGCGTTCAAACACGAGTTAGAGGCCTGAGCCACAGGCTAGGGCCTATAACCAGTCTGAGGGCCTTTAACAGCATTATAGCCCGATGCAGAAGGGCTAAAAAACGCTATTATAACATTTTACTCTCTGCGAGTGTTGTGAGACAAAATGATGGGGCCTGCCAGCAGAATTTAAAGAGGGGCCCTGACTCTCCCATATCTGACATAAATTAATTGGTTTGGGGCTGAATGGAGGCCCCCTAAAGGGATGGAGGTCCCAGAAGGGTCAGGGCCCCACCATGCCACAAGGACATGCGATAAACCCCTGCCAACTGGGGGGAGATCAAGGCGATAAATTGGAAAGGGGGACAGGGAAAGGCAACGTTTGAAATGCTGAATCAGACGGTGCCCCAGCCATTATGGGCCCTGAGCCACTCCCTTATCTTCATTGGAGCTCCCTGCATTTCGGTTTTCTTACTGAAGGATTTTATTTTCTCACAAACGAAAGCGAGAGAAACCCCACTTTTATTGCTGGTGCCGAGGGAACTAAAATATGATGTTTTTGTAATTATCTGCTTACTGAGGCACAAAGGGGAATATTGTTCCCAGCCCCAAAGAATCTGAATTGAGGGTAGAGTTGTGCAATGAGTAGACAATTTGGTTTACAGATGAAGTCAGTTGTACAGGCGCTGTTCTCCCATCAGCATTTTTCAAGTAACACAGAAAGTAAAGTTACATTTTTATAAATGAAGTCTGTCGAACTATGAGCCCAGAGGGGCTGGTTCCACGTCAGATTCTTTGGATCTTACATCCTGCACCATTCACCACATTGGACATCCCTGCAGTATACAATTTACCACCAGGTCACAATTGTCTGGATGCAATCACTTGCCACCTCTCCTTGATGCTTCAAGACTTCACAGTAATTTGAGCAGTGTACCATTTTAGTATGGACAGCCAGTTGCCTCATCGCAATAAATGGTTTTAGTGCAGGGCATTTCTGTTCATTGTGTTTGTTAGCTATTTACTAGCAGCATGTGATCACAGGATATTGGGATGAAAGTCCTCTGTGTCCCTTGGAGAACCCTTGCCACATATGCCTGATCCCTTTATTGGCATGTTCAATGTTTTTCCTTCGGTGAGATTGATATTTTGTAAATCCACTCGAGGTGCTGTGCAGGTCATGTACTTTGACTCGGGGTTTGCTCCCAGATAATGTGTTACCTGTTGCATAGTGGGAGATAGCCAGCCCCCCACACCCCGTTTGTTCACCAGAGGATTTCCTTGCTACAGTAAGACACACCCTCTTTTTCAGTTTTGCTTTCCGATACCTGGCAGGATTGGATTTCTGCTGGGCACTGCGTTGGATGTATCCACATGACATTTTAATCAATCTTCACTGGTCAGACCATCAACCTGTTGCTCCCAATACCCATGCTAGCAGAACAAAAAGGTAAGTGCACCTTGTCCTGATTGGAAAGCCCATAAAAAGGCGAAGGCTTATAGTCTTTGTCTACAAAGTGACCTACCTACTGTTCCTATTGGCCTCTGGGCAATAAGAAGTTCTGCACAGTGATCGAATCCCTTATTCACGGCTGCTTTCCCACAAGCCTGGATTCCTGAAACACATTTCTTCCTTGATCTCTTGAAGATGAGGAGCCAGTATGCCTGTGAGGAGAGAAGAGCTTCACTAATCACTTGCAGACTTGCACAAGGCCCAGCTGACTAAAGATCTGCATTGAGAATTACTTACAAACCAACACCACCAAGGAGGCAAGGCTTCTCTGCAGCTCCCCAGTATGACCAGAAGCAAGGTCAGAGCACAGATCACAGACATGCATTGCCTGGGCCATGAATTGCAGAGGCTTTAATGCAGCATCTTCTGTGATCCTCCAACATCCCACCTTCTGCCGTTTTAAATGTCTGTGTCAACCTATCCCAGCCTCAGAAGGGATCTTGAAGTTCTTACATCCAGAAAGTGGGAACACTTCCTGTTGTTTAGAGCCAGCCACTCGTATTCTGAAACAAGTAGAAATGTTGTTATACATTTATGGTTCAGAAGATATCACCATTCAAAGTCACAAAATGTAAGTTACTATAATGCTCACCTCTACAACACATGGTTTTCAATTAACACATCTTTGAAGCGGATCCATGCAACGCTCCTCAAATCAGAGTTGAAGGTACTGTGTTCATCAGGTCTAACTGGGTCCCTGTAGCTGGCACGCGCTCCATTGAGGTTGGGCTGAACTTGTGACTTTGTCCTGGTCTGGAGCGACCAGATATCCGCCTTTTGTTTTAAAATTCAATATCTCTGGTCCTAATGATTGGATTTTTCATTTTGGTCTTGTTTTATTTATTAAATTAAACTCTATTCTTCTAACTCTGTTGTGGGCTCCATTTGTGTTGTGTTTTCACTCTGTTACTGTCTGACGTGTTGCACAAATACTTTACACATTGGCCCTAAGTTAAGCCTGACTCATCCGTGCCAGGCTAGCAGGTGGTTGAGCACAGGCTAATTTGGGGTTTGCTTGTGAATTACCCTGACAAGGAGTGTGGTTGCTGCTTGACAAGGGCTCATACCCCATTCAACCAACAACCCCATTTTTTACAATGTATGTATTTATTTGTTGTTGATAAATGTATTTACAAATTACACTGAATAACAATACATAACAAATAATAAGGTATCCATTATGAAATTTTATAAACATTCTACATTTGCTTTAAAATAAATGCAATTATTTTGTCAAATTATTATTTCTGTGCATTTATTGTCCATTGATGTAATGAATTTGTTGTGGAAAAATACATTCTATGATATCCGATATACCCACCATCCATTACCCTCAGACATAGAAACCCATCTTCAGTTAACCTAAAGTTCCACAACAACTCTTAAAATCATTAAGACTAAAAACACCGATAACCAAATCCTCAAAACAAAAAAAAAAAACACTCTATAACCTAAACACCTATCCTTATCCTGAACGTCATAATTATATAGCCTAAACTCTATAACAGCCCTGAACTGTGGAAGCCACTAGACCATAAAACAAATAATGAGCCCCAAAACTTAGAAAACCTCTCTATAAAATAAACGCTAAAAACCATCAACATCTGCCCTACACTCCCTTAACAGTTCCGTACCCTAAAACCACAAGTCATGAATAACAACCCTAAAATAAGCACTGAAAGACAAACAATATCACTATCTCTATAATCTAAGCATCCATCCTTACCCTGAACCCAGAAACCCATTACTCTATGCCGTTAACGCTATACTATATACACTTAATTCTGATAAAAGCCTGAACCCCAAAGCCCCCCAAAGAGCCAATAAGAAACCCAAAACAGGAAACGAATCCCTAAAACCCATCCCCTCTCAGTAACTTAACCCTAATCCCAAAAAACCCATGGCCATATATCCTAAACTCCCACAACAGTGCTGAATCCTAATTACCTAACATAAAAAAACAGAACAAGCACTAAAAATGAAAACAAAACAAAAAACAATCCACCACTATATAACCTAAACAACGAAACTCAAGTCCTAAAAACGTAAACAAATCCTTCTCTTTATAAATTAAATACCCATTACTACCCTATACCCTAAAAACACTATCCCATATGTCCTAAACTCATTTAACAGCCCTGACCCCTAAAAATCCCTAAAACGTAAAACCCCAAAACCAAGCACTAAACAAAATCTCAATCCCTTTATAATGTAAACACCCATCCTTACAATCCCATTACCATATACCCTTTATTCCTAAATCAGCCCTGAACAATGAATAACACTACAAACTAAAGCAAACCAAAATCCAATCCCTAAAAACAAAAAACACACAAATAACTTAAACATGCACAACTACCATAAAAACTAAAACCCATGGACATATGCCCTAAAGTCCCAAACTGCCCTGAATCTTAAAAACCCCTAACAACTTAAAACAACAAAACCAATCCCTATGAACTAAAAATCACTCCTCTCTATAACCTACAAACCCATCCCCATAGCCATACACCCCCTATGCAAAGAGTTGAAATTGTAATTGTAACTTACATAATGTCTTACCTCGTTGTTTTAAATGCATTGATGTTTCTTGGTTTAATTGCCACTTGTGGTAGTGGATGTGTGGTAAAAGGATATTTACCTCATAGTTGTGCCATAGACCTAAATTCCATTTTTTATTAGAATTGTGAAGCTTTGGATTCCAGTGGCGTTTCCAATCACATGGATGCCCCGGCTACTTAAAAAAATATCGATGGTGACATCCTGTGTTTGTGATAGAGGGCCCCAAAGTTTTGTGCCCATGTCAGTCTTCAAAGTATGTGCTATTGCATCTTTCCCTTCAAAATATTGAGACCAGTCTTTAACATGTTGATATGAATACACTGAACCAGCGTACTACCTTGACACTACTTAACTGTTGCCTGGTAGCCTATTGAAGTGTGCATCAAGAGTCCATGAACCCTGAAACTCTGCTAGGGTTGAAAGCCCATGTTGTTTTTGTGGTTTTGCTGGCGAAAAGCAATGGATGCCTCTTGTAACTTAGCCATTACCCGTAAAGTCCTTTAACCTATTTATAGAGTTGGTCAACCTGAAAATCTCACTATGGGGCAAAGTGCAAATAATCAAATTGGTAAACACCTAGTGTTAGATTTATGAGCCCCTTGCGCCACTTTTGCGTCACTTTTCCCATGTTAAAAGTGACGCAAAAGTGGCGCAAGGGGCTCATAAATCTGCCCCCTAGGGGCTTATTTACAAGCCTCTTGCGCCACTTTTGCGTCATTTTTTCCATGTTAAAAGTGACGCAAAAGTGGCGCAAGGGGCTTGTAAATCTGCCCCCTAGAATTAAGAATCTGTTAGATGGTTCATCTAGAGTGGAGGAAAACCAAGACTAAAAGCATCCAAATTATAGAAGGCTACAACAGCAGGTGAGTTGAAGCAAACATGTATTGCAATGTATCGCAAAGAGCACCGACTCTGCCTGCCAAGTAGTATACGTCTTACCGAAACCAACACACAGGTCACATTGCAGGTGGTTCAAGAAGATGCAGCAGCTACACAAATGAGATTAACACAAGTCTACAATACACAGGAAGCATTATAAAAAAAATATGGAGAAGCTAATAAACAAATCCAAGAGAGAAGACTGAATAAATGTGCATAGGAAGATGAAGCTGTAACCAAAACCAACACTTGGGTCCCATATTTTGATTAACACAAAGAAGCAGACCTAGAAGACTAGTAACCACTAGCAGCTTGAACATGCACATCTTTCTGACAATAGTTGGGAACAATTGGCAGATAGGATTTCAGAATATAGATTCAGCTAAAAACATCTGTATATTGAAAACAGAAACTTAACAGCTTACCAGAAAAATTAGTAAGACAAACAGGGTATAAAGACATGGGTTCCACATTAGGGAGTAAGTAAGTAAGTATGTAAAGTGTTATTAAGTGCATGAATGCCGTGGCGTCTTGGCGCTGAGGGGGCAAGAAAGTACAGAAGTCAGGAGGATCTCGATCACTGTATGTGAGGGGAGAGCCAGGTTTTAATCTGTCTCTTGAACTGAGACCTGGAAGATAGTAGCCTGATATTTAGTGGAAGTTCATTCCAGAGTTTCAATGCCATAAAAGAAAGACATCTACCCCCCAGCTGGTCCTTCTAGCTCTGGGCACAGAAAGCAGTGCCTTATTAGCCAATCTTAACAGCGGGCATGCCATTGGAATAATTTATGGAGGTCATTGGCTACCCCTCCATGCATGGCTTTATGAGCAAGGTATAATGCCTTGAAATCAATTCGCTGTTCAACTGGGAGCCAATGCAAATTTCTTTTGGCATCCGAGATGTGGCTATATTTAGGAATATTGAGATGGGTATGTGCCACTGCATTCTGCAAGGATTAGAGTTTAGACAACTGACGTTTATTGACACATAGAAACAGAGTGTTACAGTAGTCCAGGTGGGAAAGAATGAGGGCTACCACCACTATTTTCCTCAACTCCATAGGTAAAAAGGGCAGGATTTTTTTGAGTATTTTTAGAAGGAAGTAACAGGCAGAGGTCAATTGGTTTATTTGTCCTGATAAATTAAGCTGGGCATCATACAAGATTTCCAGTTTCCTGACTTTGGTGGCTGGAACAGGGCATGCTCCTGTCTCTGCGGGTCGCCATGGCTGGGTCCAAATGGGAGGTCCAGTCCCAAATTCCATTACGTCTGTCTTGCTGGCGTTCAGTTTTAAGTAATTCTTATGCAGCCAGGTCATATTATGGCAGAGACAGCTACAGAATCTGTCTGCG
Organism: Triturus cristatus; assembly: GCF_964204655.1. Taxonomy (NCBI): domain Eukaryota; kingdom Metazoa; phylum Chordata; class Amphibia; order Caudata; family Salamandridae; genus Triturus; species Triturus cristatus. The sequence continues at coordinate 948,059,822 of NC_140582.1, forward strand.
ATTGGATCTGCCGTTGATGAGACAGAGATGATAATGTGAGTATTGTCTGCGCATGATACAAGTAAAAAGCGATGGTTCCTGATCAGTTTGGGTAGAGGGGAGACATAAATGTTAAACAAAGTTGGGGAGAGTGCTGATCCTTGTGGCACTCCCCCTGAGAGGCAAAAATTGCCAGATTCCAAATTGCCCCAAGAAACCCTTTGCTCTCTGTCAGAGAGGAAAGATTGGAGAAGGGCAATGGCGGTGTGTCCAATACCTACTGCCTTCAGCCGTTGCGTTAGGACAGTGTGGTTAACTGTATCAAACACGGCTGATTGCTCCAGTAGGATCAAGACAGCCCTCCCGCCCCTATCAATCTGCAATGGCCATAATAAGTGCCGATTCTGTGGAGTGGCCCGACCGGAAAACATGTTGGGTTGGGTCGAAAAGTTTGTTGTTATCTAAGTATTCTGTGAGCTCTGAGTTAACAACTTTTTCCAGAACCTTGGCTGCAAGAGGCAGACAGGAGATCAGGCGATAGTTGGTCACCTCGAGAGGATCCAGGGAGGGTTTCTTAGGATAAGCCTTACACATGCCTTCTTCCAAGAGGTCGGGAACACACCAGTGCCAATAGCAGTGTTCAGAAGGTGGGCAAGCAGCTCACTGACTGTGTTTGAGATACCATGGATGCTATCTAGTGGGTAGGGGTCCATGTCTATTGTCTATTGACAATTCTGGTTACGTCTGCAGAGGAGAGACAATCATTGTTCCCACAACATTACGGTCCAAAGTCTTAGAATGACATCATGAAGGTCATCTTGGCATTCTAAAGTTAAAAGCCAGGATCAAAATGTCATATGTGTGACCAGGTATGGAAAGAGATACAGAGAAATTAGTTAGACAAGGTTCTATTTGTCAGGATGCTGATAAAACCCATTGGGTACTCAGACCCACCCTTGGCACCAGACTCCTTCCTAATCGACCTTAGGAAACTCTCAGTATTGATTGGTTAGGTCCGATCGATGACGAGGAAGGCCACCATAAGCACATTCTCGCAGTCATCGATGATCATTCAAAGTGGCTGGAGAATGGGATCACTGAAAACGTTGACACGAAACAGGTCATCAAATTTTTAGAAAGTGTGTTTCTGCGAGAAGGGATTCCCAAGAACATTCTCAGCGACAATGGGCCACAATTCTCATCTGAAAAATATGTAAACTTCTTGGAAAGAAATGGTATTTTTGGGAAGAAAACCCCTGTATATCACCCAGCAGGGAATGGTATTATAGAAAGATTTAACAGAGTCATAATGAGTAGTGTGCAAGCATACTTGAACGTTGTAGGAGAGTAGGGTCTGCTTTCTATGTTCACCCCCACTTTTTGCTTTTGCTTTACTGGTTTACGACTTAGATGTGGCTGTGGGCCTGCTAATCAGACCCACAGCCCTGCTGTTCTCTCTCTAAATTACTACTATGTACTTTAGGTGCATAACCCATTTGGATAGGATCACCTTATTGGCCCCTGTACAGTGTACCCTAGGTACCCAGGGCATAGGTGTACCCTAGGCCTACCAGGGGCTGCAGCATGTATTGTGCCACCCCTGGCCTGGCCTTCCATTTTGACACAACTGGCTGATCACTCAGCTGGGGCAAGGTCGTGTAATCACCCCTTGCTTAGGTGTAGTATTCCTATACCTAACTTACATATAGACACATGTGTACCTATCAGTCACTCCTATGGCAGGCCTTGACAATCCTGGAGGCAGAGTGCTTGGTAACATGTGAGATGGTGCTCTAGCATGAGCTGAGCCTGTCTGCAGCTTTCGGAACCTTGTCCTTATAGCTGTTCTATGATATAGCCTACCATATACTCTTAAAGTGCCTTATAATCTTAGACGGTTATGGTAACTATGGTTGGGCTTTATCAAAACATGTCGTGTAAGGTGTCTAACACTCGGGAATAATACCCCCATGCCATTTCTGGACATGAGAATATTATTCCCCCCTTCTAGAGGGAAAGACATGTTAAAATCATACTTCAACTGTTAGCCTCTGACCAAAGCCTCAGCATCACAAAATGGATGCTGCTGCCACGACACAAGTCTGACCTCCTGCTGCTGGGAGTGATCCCAGCCAGGGAGGCCTGGACAATAGGTTTCCTGCTTGGGGAGGTGCTAGCACCTCCCCAGACAGCCTTTAGTGTATTGGGGCAGGGTGGGCTGAAAGGAATGAGACATGCCTGGGGCACACAAGGTGTTCCTTGCATAGTCCAGTTCAAACCGGCGCTGGGGCACTCCAGCCCCAGCTCTGGCGCGAAACTGGACAAAGGGAAGTGGGTGTAACCACCCCCTCCCAGGTCCCACCCATAAGGCGTGACCTAGCAGGTATCCCAGCCCCCCAGATTAGTATAAGAGTGGGAGTTGGGCCTCAAGACTTTAGATTATCCTGAACCTGCAAAACTGAACAGAAACTCTGGACCTTCGACATTCGACGAAAGAAGAAGACTGAAGAATCTCCCTTGTAGCCAAGGAGTGGCTACCCTGTGCAAACAGGCACCATCAAGTGACTACCCTTTGCTTTGTAAAACGTTCGACGGGGAACCGACTGCAGAGCCCAACCAGAGCCTTGATCTCCAGACTTCTCCGACCCTCATCCACATCTGCAGCAGAGCTGAGATCCGTGGAGGCGACGAGCGACGTGGGACCGGCTACCTGGGAAAAGTGGCTAGTAACTTACAGCGCAGCTTCTGAGGTACCCTCGAAGTTGTGCACCGGGGATTGAGAAGCCCCAACCCCAAGCACCATCTGCACCGAAGACCAGCCCCCCACACTCCACGAGTCCTGCGTGGGGCCCTTCAGCATTTTCCTGCTTGCCGCGTCTGTCCGGTTGCTTGCCCGCTGGCTAGTGGCCTTTGTGACGACGCTCCCTGAAATCTTCTGCGCTGGTTTGGCTCCTCCAGACTGGCTCCCGCTTCTCTGCAAAGAAGAAGCACCCCAGACCTTCCTGGTCTGCACCAGAAGCAAGTCCCTTGTTCTTCGTGGGTTCCGCTTGCCAAGGCTTGGTGAGTCCTAGTCCAACTTCGACGCCGCCGACAGCAACAGCCTTCGTGGGACAGCTCGCCTCCTGGTCCTGGTCGTCCTCGACGCTTCCTGGTCCCCCTGGCTGCAGCGACAAGCTTCACCTTCACCTGCAACTCTTCACGACATCGCCTGGTTCCTTCCTGGTCCCACGTGGTCACTGGCTAGTGACCTTGACTCTGTCCCCTCTGCTTGCAGGTTTCTTCTCTTCTTGATCCTAGCCTTGGGATCCACCGGACACTCTTCACTGACTGCCTGTCAGCATCTTTCTTCAGGCATCCATAGGAGTCGACGACGAAAACGACGCATCTTCACCCCTATGCACCCGCAGCCTGTGGGCTAGGTAACTTGGGTACTCCGGTGCTCATCAGGATAGTGACTATCCTAGTGTCTAGTTTTCAAGTCTCAACTTCCTAGCTACTCCGGAAGTGTCCTAAATCTATCTATTTCTAAACTGTAACATTGCTATTGACTTTTACGCATTACGCGTGAGTGTTTCCACTCTGCACACGAATCCCGTGGGCCTCCCACTTCCTAACTAACGCTAGTGTAGTGTAGCCCCAGCGATTCCCTAGGCCTAGGCCTATTCTATTTCCGTGACAGTGGTTCTTATACCACTTCTTTAGTATATGGTTTGCGTGGCCCCTAGGGCCTAACTGTATTACTTACCTGTGTGACTTACTGTATGCATTAATAAGACTGTGTTGTACTTACCTCTAAACTCATAAAGAGTGCTGAGGGTTTGCTTAGAATAAATACACTTTATTTTATATATATATCTGTTGTGGTGTCCTTTCATTTGGTATTCAAGGGATTATATATGGTATCACAGCTGGCTTCACATGCCATTCAGAGTTTAGCCTAAGACTGCTCTTGTCCATGCTACCACTAGGATAGCTGGTCTATAAGGTTGACTTTACAACCAATCACCATAAGGGTATTTGGACTGATATAAGGTGTACACTATAACTAGTGACATCATACATCAGGCCAACTTCTCACATTGGTGAGCAGCGGTTGGGATCTGAGCTTGCTGTTGTAATACCATTGTAATCTTGAGATACTAAATTGAAAGATCACACAGATATTGTCTAGGTACATATAACATAGATTATTATACTTAAGTCCTACTGGACTTTGTAGTTGTAGGTTGAAGGGAATAACACACCCTGACTACAACTACTAGAAAGGTTTAGTAGATACAACTAGTGTAGGTAGGTGCACACACCACACCCTCACTAGATCATGCCTCTGGGAGGAGATCAAGTAGATGCTCTCTCAGGAGGGGCAGGTCTGCAGAAGACCCCCTCTGGGTATGATACCTTAACATTCCAGGAGATGAGACAATTGTGTACCTCCAGAGGAATAAAACAGGGTGCAAACCCTACCCTCCTTCAGTTAAGACAACTCCTAGAGGAGTATGATGCTCAGAGGGCATCTCAGGAAGGTGCCCTAGGCACAGAGGAGGGCCTACCCACCACAGAGGAGTCAGATGGGGCTTCAGATGGGGAGGTAGACAGCCAGAGCCAAGTAAAGAGACTTAGCCAGGCTAACTTAAGTTTACATGGGAGTTTGCATGGGGTCCCCCCATACAGACCCACAAGTAGACATTCACAGAGAAACAGGAGGGACAGATCCCCTTCAAGGGAATCCATCCACTCCCATGTCTCTAACATCTCTAATGCTTCCTCTCACAGGGGAATGACTTCACCTGAGAGAAAGGAGCATGCAGCCAGAATGAGGGAGGCTAATCTGAGGATTCAGAGGGAAGAACTTGCCCTTGCCAAAGAAAAGCTTGCTCTGGCTAGAGAACAAAAGTTAAGTGGGTTAGAACCCACTGGTGGCAGCAACATTCCTAGAGATAGAGACAGGCACTATGATAATAGAAACCTGAGCAAGATTGTCCCTCCCTACAAGTGTGGGGATGACATCCACAAATGGATAACTGCTTTGGAGAGAGCTTGCAAAGTACAGCAGGTACCCCAAAGTCAGTGGGCAGCTATCTTGTGGCTCTCCTTCTCTGAGAAAGGAAGAGACAAGCTCCTCACAGTTAGTGATGAGGATGCAGATAATTACACTGTCCTGAAGAGTGCTCTGATTGATGGGTTTGGCCTAACCACTGAACAATACAGGTTGTTGTTCAGGGATACCCAGAAGACACAGACTCAGGACTGGACTGACTTTGTAGATTGTGCCACTAAGGCTCTGGAAGGCTGGCTATTGGGAAGTAAGGTTAAGGACTATACAGGATTGTATAATTTGATCATGAGAGAACAAATACTTAACAACTGTCAAAACCAGCTATTGCATCAACACCTGATTGATTCTGATCTGACTTCTCCCCAAGAATTGGGAAAGAAGGCAGATAGATGGGTCAGGACTAGAGTTAAGCAGAAAAACCAGAACCAGGGCGGTGATCAGAAAAAGGCAGACCAGAAGGGTAATGATCAGAAACAAAAAGACCAGAAGTCTTCACCAGGCCCCCAAAAGGCTCAGGGGGAGGGTGGTTCCAAAAAGGATAAGAAGAAAGAAGGCCAAAAGAAACCATGGTGCAACTATTGTAAGTCTACCTCACATTGGTTTAGTGAGTGCACCAAAAAGGATAAGCCCCCAGCCACCATTGCCCCTAAGGCAACTGTACCCCCTAGTTCAGCTGTAAGTGGTGGTTCCCAGCAAAAGGGTGTAGTAGGGTTAACCCTGGGAACTGAGGAGGATTCTGGCCTAGTCAGAGTACCTACTCAGGCTGTCCTGATCTGTGATGGGGACTTAGCTTTGTCCTCTACTGTAGGCCCCAGTAACCTGGGCAAGTACAGACAGACACCTTTTATCAACCAAAGAATGGCTCAGGCCTACAGGGACACTGGGGCTAGTGTCACAATGGTGACACCTGCTTTTGTGGACCCTGGACAGATCATACTAGGTGAGAATTACCTAGTGACCAACGCTAGCAATGCCACTACCTCCCATAGTGTGGCTATTGTTAACTTCTCCTGGGGAGGGGTAACTGGCCTCAAGAAAGTTGTTGTTAGTTCAGACCTTCCTGTAGAGTGTTTACTGGGCAATGATCTTGAAACTTCAGTTTGGTCTGAAGTGGAGTATAGGACCCATGCAGAAATGCTGGGGATAGATGCACATGCCCTTGCTGTGACTAGGTCACAGGCCAAAAAGTGCAACACTGAACAAGTGCTGGATCCTGAAACTATGGACCAGTCACAATCCAAGAGAAAGAGCAGTAGGGTTAAGGCTGTGCCTTCCCCCCTGCCTCAGGTGGTGGATCAGCCCTCCCAGGAGGATGATTCTGAGAGCCCTGAAGGAACTGTCCTAGAAGAACTTGAACCTGATCAGGTTGAGTTTCTTGGGACAGGGGGACCTTCAAGGGCAGATCTGAGGCAGGCTCAATTAGACTGCCCCTCTCTTGAACCCCTCAGACAGCTGGCTGCTGCTGAGGCTGCAGGGAATGCTCAAGGTACCCATAGAGTGTATTGGGATGAAGGGCTACTGTACTCAGAGGCTAGAGACCCCAAGCCTGGTGCATCCAGGAGGCTGGTCATACCACTGAAGTTCAGAGGCTTCCTTCTAACCTTGGCCCATGATATTCCCCTTGCAGGACATTTAGGCCAGAACAAGACTTGGGACAGGCTTGTCCCTCACTTTCACTGGCCCCATATGTCAGAAGATACTAAGGAGTTTTGTCGCTCCTGTGTCACCTGCCAAGCCAGTGGCAAATCAGGTGGCACCACAAAGGCCCCCCTCATACCACTACCTGTGGTGGGGGTCCCCTTTGAAAGAGTGGGCATAGATATTGTAGGACCAATGGACCCACAAACAGCATCTGGGCACAGATTCATACTGGTGATAGTGGACCATGCCACCAGGTACCCAGAAGCAATTCCCCTGAGGACCACAACAGCTCCTGTCGTGGCAAGGGCCCTGCTTGGAGTATTCTCCAGAGTGGGCTTTCCAAAGGAGGTCATTTCTGACAGAGGTGCCAACTTTATGTCAGGATACTTGACTGCAATGTGGAAGGAGTGTGGTGTTAACTATAAGTTCACCACACCCTATCACCCACAGTGCAATGGGCTTGTTGAGAGATTCAACAAGACCCTAAAGGGAATGATAAAAGGATTACCAGACAAGCTTAGGCGAAGATGGGACATCCTTTTACCCTGCCTTCTGTTTGCTTACAGAGAGGTCCCACAAAAGGGGGTTGGCTACAGCCCTTTTGAGCTTTTGTTTGGGCATCCTGTAAGAGGACCCCTGTGTTTGGTGAAGGAAGGATGGGAGAGACCTCTCAGACAACCCAAACTAGACATAGTGGATTATGTACTTGGTCTCCGCTCCAGGATGGCAGAGTATATGAAGAAGGCTTCTAAAAACCTTGAGGCAAGCCAAGAACTCCAAAAAGCTTGGCATGACCAAAAGGCTGTACTGACTGTTTACCAGCCAGGGCAGAAAGTGTGGGTGTTGGAGCCAGTGGCCCCAGCAGCACTCCAAGACAAATGGTCTGGACCCCACACTATTGTTGAGAAAAAGGGAGAAGTCACCTACTTGGTGGACCTTGGGACTCCCAGAAGCCCCCACAGGGTGCTTCATGTCAACAGATTGAAGGCATATGTTGACAGGGCAGACATGGGGCTACTCATGGCTACAGATGAGGGGCAGGAGGAAGAGAGTGACCCTCTCCCAGACCTGTTGACTCAGAACCCTGATGATGGCTCAGTTGATGGTGTGGTCTTTTCTGACAGCCTCACTGTCCATCAGCAACAGGACTGCAGACAAGTTCTGCAGGCCTACAGACATATGTTCTCTCTGACCCCAAGTCAGACAAACTGGTGCACCCATGAGGTGGACACTGGTGACAGTCTGCCTGTGAAGAGTAAAATCTACAGGCAACCTGACCATGTCAGGGACTGCATAAAAGTTGAGGTACAAAAGATGTTGGAGCTGGGAGTCATTGAACCTTCAGAGAGCCCTTGGGCTAGTCCTGTAGTCCTTGTGCCAAAACCTCACACCCAAGATGGTAAGAGAGAGATGAGGTTTTGCGTGGATTACAGAGGTCTCAATGCTGTCACTAGGACAGATGCCCACCCAATACCTAGAGCAGATGAGCTCATTGACAGACTGGCAGCTGCTAAGTTTTTGAGCACATTTGACCTAACAGCAGGCTACTGGCAAATCAGACTAGCTGAGAGTGCAAAGGCCAAAACTGCTTTCTCGACCCCAGGAGGACATTATCAATTTGTGGTAATGCCCTTTGGTTTGAAGAATGCACCTGCCACTTTCCAAAGGCTGGTGAATCAAGTCCTTACTGGGTTGGATGATTATTGTGCAGCTTATCTTGATGATATTGCTGTCTTTAGCTCCACCTGGGAGGATCACCTGGTCCACCTGAGGAATGTTTTAGAGGCCCTGCAAAAGGCAGGCCTCACTATCAAGGCCACTAAGTGCCAGATAGGGCAGAGCAAGGTTGTATACCTGGGCCACCTAGTTGGTGGGGGTCAGGTTCAACCACTGGAGAGCAAGATCCAGACCATAAAGGACTGGGCTCCTCCAACTACCCAGACTCAGGTCAGAGCTTACTTGGGCCTGTCTGGGTACTACAGAAAGTTTGTTAAGAACTATGGGTCCATAGTGACACCACTTAATGACTTGACCTCCAAGAAGATGCCAAAGAAAGTTCAGTGGACAGCAAGCTGTCAAAAAGCATTTGATGACCTGAAGCAGGCCATGTGCAGTGCACCTATTCTGAAAAGTCCAGACTACTCCAAAGAGTTCATTGTCCAGACAGATGCTTCTGAGTTAGGTGTGGGAGCTGTTCTTTCACAACTGAATGTAGATGGTCAAGACCAGCCCATTGCTTTTATAAGTAGAAGGCTGACCCCTAGAGAGAAACGTTGGTCAGCTATTGAGAGGGAGGCCTTTGCTGTGGTTTGGGCCCTGAAGAAGCTGAGGCCATACTTGTTTGGCACTCACTTCAAGATTCAGACAGACCATAAGCCCCTCTTGTGGCTAAATCAGATGAAGGGTGAAAATCCCAAACTTCTTAGGTGGTCCATTTCCCTACAGGGGATGGACTTCACAGTGGAACATAGACCTGGGACTGACCATGCCAATGCAGATGGACTCTCCAGATATTTCCACTTAGAACATGAAGACTCAACTGGTCAAGGTTAGTTTAATGTCCCTAAGTTTGGGGGGGGGTTGTGTAGGAGAGTAGGGTCTGCTTTCTATGTTCACCCCCACTTTTTGCTTTTGCTTTACTGGTTTACGACTTATATGTGGCTGTGGGCCTGCTAATCAGACCCACAGCCCTGCTGTTCTCTCTCTAAATTACTACTATGTACTTTAGGTGCATAACCCATTTGGATAGGATCACCTTATTGGCCCCTGTACAGTGTACCCTAGGTACCCAGGGCATAGGTGTACCCTAGGCCTACCAGGGGCTGCAGCATGTATTGTGCCACCCCTGGCCTGGCCTTCCATTTTGACACAACTGGCTGATCACTCAGCTGGGGCAAGGTCGTGTAATCACCCCTTGCTTAGGTGTAGTATTCCTATACCTAACTTACATATAGACACATGTGTACCTATCAGTCACTCCTATGGCAGGCCTTGACAATCCTGGAGGCAGAGTGCTTGGTAACATGTGAGATGGTGCTCTAGCATGAGCTGAGCCTGTCTGCAGCTTTCGGAACCTTGTCCTTATAGCTGTTCTATGATATAGCCTACCATATACTCTTAAAGTGCCTTATAATCTTAGACGGTTATGGTAACTATGGTTGGGCTTTATCAAAACATGTCGTGTAAGGTGTCTAACACTCGGGAATAATACCCCCATGCCATTTCTGGACATGAGAATATTATTCCCCCCTTCTAGAGGGAAAGACATGTTAAAATCATACTTCAACTGTTAGCCTCTGACCAAAGCCTCAGCATCACAAAATGGATGCTGCTGCCACGACACAAGTCTGACCTCCTGCTGCTGGGAGTGATCCCAGCCAGGGAGGCCTGGACAATAGGTTTCCTGCTTGGGGAGGTGCTAGCACCTCCCCAGACAGCCTTTAGTGTATTGGGGCAGGGTGGGCTGAAAGGAATGAGACATGCCTGGGGCACACAAGGTGTTCCTTGCATAGTCCAGTTCAAACCGGCGCTGGGGCACTCCAGCCCCAGCTCTGGCGCGAAACTGGACAAAGGGAAGTGGGTGTAACCACCCCCTCCCAGGTCCCACCCATAAGGCGTGACCTAGCAGGTATCCCAGCCCCCCAGATTAGTATAAGAGTGGGAGTTGGGCCTCAAGACTTTAGATTATCCTGAACCTGCAAAACTGAACAGAAACTCTGGACCTTCGACATTCGACGAAAGAAGAAGACTGAAGAATCTCCCTTGTAGCCAAGGAGTGGCTACCCTGTGCAAACAGGCACCATCAAGTGACTACCCTTTGCTTTGTAAAACGTTCGACGAGGAACCGACTGCAGAGCCCGACCAGAGCCTTGATCTCCAGACTTCTCCGACCCTCATCCACATCTGCAGCAGAGCTGAGATCCGTGGAGGCGACGAGCGACGTGGGACCGGCTACCTGGGAAAAGTGGCTAGTAACTTACAGCGCAGCTTCTGAGGTACCCTCGAAGTTGTGCACCGGGGATTGAGAAGCCCCAACCCCAAGCACCATCTGCACCGAAGACCAGCCCCCCACACTCCACGAGTCCTGCGTGGGGCCCTTCAGCATTTTCCTGCTTGCCGCGTCTGTCCGGTTGCTTGCCCGCTGGCTAGTGGCCTTTGTGACGACGCTCCCTGAAATCTTCTGCGCTGGTTTGGCTCCTCCAGACTGGCTCCCGCTTCTCTGCAAAGAAGAAGCACCCCAGACCTTCCTGGTCTGCACCAGAAGCAAGTCCCTTGTTCTTCGTGGGTTCCGCTTGCCAAGGCTTGGTGAGTCCTAGTCCAACTCCGACGCCGCCGACAGCAAGAGCCTTCGTGGGACAGCTCGCCTCCTGGTCCTGGTCGTCCTCGACGCTTCCTGGTCCCCCTGGCTGCAGCGACAAGCTTCACCTTCACCTGCAACTCTTCACGACATCGCCTGGTTCCTTCCTGGTCCCACGTGGTCACTGGCTAGTGACCTTGACTCTGTCCCCTCTGCTTGCAGGTTTCTTCTCTTCTTGATCCCAGCCTTGGGATCCACCGGACACTCTTCACTGACTGCCTGTCAGCATCTTTCTTCAGGCATCCATAGGAGTCGACGACGAAAACGACGCATCTTCACCCCTATGCACCCGCAGCCTGTGGGCTAGGTAACTTGGGTACTCCGGTGCTCATCAGGATAGTGACTATCCTAGTGTCTAGTTTTCAAGTCTCAACTTCCTAGCTACTCCGGAAGTGTCCTAAATCTATCTATTTCTAAACTGTAACATTGCTATTGACTTTTACGCATTACGCGTGAGTGTTTCCACTCTGCACACGAATCCCGTGGGCCTCCCACTTCCTAACTAACGCTAGTGTAGTGTAGCCCCAGCGATTCCCTAGGCCTAGGCCTATTCTATTTCCGTGACAGTGGTTCTTATACCACTTCTTTAGTATATGGTTTGCGTGGCCCCTAGGGCCTAACTGTATTACTTACCTGTGTGACTTACTGTATGCATTAATAAGACTGTGTTGTACTTACCTCTAAACTCATAAAGAGTGCTGAGGGTTTGCTTAGAATAAATACACTTTATTATATATATATATCTGTTGTGGTGTCCTTTCATTTGGTATTCAAGGGATTATATATGGTATCACAGCTGGCTTCACATGCCATTCAGAGTTTAGCCTAAGACTGCTCTTGTCCATGCTACCACTAGGATAGCTGGTCTATAAGGTTGACTTTACAACCAATCACCATAAGGGTATTTGGACTGATATAAGGTGTACACTATAACTAGTGACATCATACATCAGGCCAACTTCTCACAAACGTAGGCAAACGTTGGGAAAAGGGACTCTTACGCACACACTGAGCCTACAGAATCACACCCACAGGCACAGGGTATAGTTCCTTCAGAATATTACGAGGCAGAGAACCCTGTACTAAGGACAATGTTGCTTGGAAAACCATGAAGACATGTGGTAAATGGTTACACGCTTTAGTCAGATCTAACTTAAGAAAAATGCTAGGAGCAGTAATATCTCAAGTCGATGACAGAGCTGAAGAAGTGACCATCGCTTTTGCTTCTCGATCACTATCTCCAGCAGAGGAAAACAACTTGGTGATAGAGAAAGAAATGCTAGCCACTGTATGGTTGATGGAGAAATTTAGGCTGTTCGTATGGGGCACTAAATTTAGTCTCCGTACTGACCATAAACTGTTGCTTAAAGTGTTAAACCTCGGAATGCATACTCAAGGCCACTCCAAGAATAGCCAAAATGAATTTGAAACTCTTGGACTTCACTTTTGAGGTTGAATATCTACCTGGGAAAAGAAATCAGGTGGCGGAATACCTCAGTAGATCTCCCTTGCCATATGAAACTTCCGAACAAACTGACTGGGATGACTTCAACGTGGCAGATGTAACCAGAATTGTCAATAGATAGTTTGTTTTGTATTTACCTCTTAATTCTCCTTGACTTTCATTTTTACTGGGCCATCCTTGGGTGATGAAGGATGCTGCTTTACACAATACCTTGTCATGTGAATACTCAGTGTCCCATTCTTCCTTGGTGATAGCACTAGTTTTGTCATATACTACAGCCACGTTGAAGTCATCCCAGTCAGTTCGTTCGTAAGTGAAGTCCAAGAGTTTCAAATTCATTTTGGCTATTCTTGGAGTGGCCTTGAGTACGCCTTCTGATGGTAACACCTTAAGCAACAGTTTATGGTCAGTACGGAGACTAAATTTAGTGCCCCATACGAACAGCCTAAATTTCTCCATCGACCATACAGTGGCTAGCATTTCTTTCTCTATTACCGAGTAGTTTTCCTCTGCTGGAGATAGTGATCGAGAAGCAAAAGCGATGGTCACTTCTTCCGCTCTGTCATCGACTTGAGATATTACTGCTCCTAGCATTTTTCTTAAGTTAGATCTGACTAAAGTGGGTGACCATTTACCACATGTCTTCATGGTTTTCCAAGCAACATTGTCCTTAGTACAGGGTTCTCTGCCCCGTAATTTTCGGAAGGAACTATACCCAGTGCCTGTGGGTGTGATTCTGTAGGCTCAGTGTGTGCGTAAGAGTCCCTTTTCCCAACGTTGGCCTACGTTCAAGTATGCTTGCACACTACTCATTATGACTCTGTTAAATCTTTCTACAATAACATTCCCTGCTGGGTGATATACAGGGGTTTTCTTCCCAAAAATACCATTTCTTTCCAAGAATTTTACATATTTTTCAGATGAGAATTGTGGCCCATTGTCGCTGAGAATGTTCTTTGGAATCCCTTCTCACAGAAACACACTTTCTAAAAATGTGATGACCTGTTTCGTATCAACGTTTTCAGTGATCCCATTCTCCAGCCACTTTGAATGATCATCGATGACAACGAGATTGTGCTTATGGTGGCCTTCCTCATCATCGATGGGACCTAACCAATCAATACTGAGAGTTTCCTAAGGTTGATTAGGAAGGAGTCTGGTGCCAAGGGTGGGTCTGAGTACCCAATGGGTTTTATCAGCATCCTGACAAATAGAACCTTGTCTAACTAATTTCTCTGTATCTCTGTCCATACCTGGTCACCAATATGACATTTTGATCCTGGCTTTTAACTTTAGAATGCCAAGATGACCTTCATGATTTCATTCCAAGACTTTGGACCGTAATGTTGTGGGAACAATGATGTCTCTCCTCTGCAGATGTAACCAGAATTGTCAATAGACAATAGACATGGACCCCTACCCACCAGATATCATCCATGGTGTCTCAAACACAGTCAGTGAGCTGCTTGCCCACCTTCTGAACACTGCTATGGGCACTGGTGTCTTCCCGACCTCTTGGAAGAAGGCATGTGTAAGGCCTATCCTAAAGAAACCCTCCCTGGATCCTCTCGAGGTGACCAACTATCGCCTGATCTCCTCTCTGTCTCTTGCAGCCAAGGTTCTGGAAAAAGTTGTTAACTCAGAGCTCACCGTATATTTAGATAACAACAAACTTTTCGACCCAACCCAACATGTTTTCTGGTCGGGTCACTCCACAGAATCGGCACTTATTATGGCCATTGCAGATTGATAGGGGCGGGAGGGCTGTCTTGAGCCTACTGGACCTATCAGTCGTGTTTGGCACAGTTAACCACACTGTCCTAACGCAACGGCTGAAGGCAGTAGGTATTGGACACACCGCCATTGCCCTTCTCCACTCTTTCCTCTCTGACAGAGAGCAAAGGGTTTGTTGGGACAATTTGGAATCTGGCAATTTTTACCTCTCCGGGGGAGTGCCACAAGGATCTGCACTCTCCCCAACTTTGTTTAACATTTATGTCTCCCCTCTAGCCAAACTGATCAGGAACCATCGCTTTTTACTTGTATCATGTGCAGACAATACTCACATTATCATCTCTGTCTCATTAACGGCAGATCCAATAGCAGACAGATTCTATAGCTGTCTTGGCCATAATATGACCTGGCTTCATAAGAATTACTTAAAACTGAACGCCAGCAAGACAGAGGTCATGGAATTTGGGAATGGACCTTCCATTTGGACCCAGCCATGGCAACCCGCAGAGACAGGAGCATGCCCCGTTCCAGCCACCAAAGTCAGGAATCTGGGAATCTTGTATGATGCCCAGCTTAATTACTCAGGGCAAATAAACCAATTGACCTCTGCCTGTTACTTCCTTCTAAAAATACTCAGAAAAATCCTGCCCTTTTTACCTATGTAGTTGAGGAAAATAGTTGTGGTAGCCCTCATTCTTTCCCACCTGGACTACTGTAACGCTCTGTATCTATGTGTCAATAAACGTCAGTTGTCTAAACTCTAATCCTTGCAGAATGCAGTGGAACATACCCGTCTCAATATTCCTAAATATAGCCACATCTAGGATGCCATTAGAAATTTGCATTGGCTCCCAGTTGAACAGCGATTGAGTTCAAGGCATTATGCCTTGCACATAAAGCCATGCATGGAGTGGTAGCCAATGACCTCCATAAATTATTCCAGTGGCATGCCCGCTGCCGGATGTTAAGATCGGCTAATAATGCACTGCTTTCCGTGCGGTACGGAGAATAAATGTAGTGCCCCTCGCAAACTGCCTAAATTTCTCATTCGACCATAGAGTGGCTAGCATTTCCTTCTCTACCACCGAGTATTTGTCCTCTGCTGGAGATAGTGATCGAGAAGGAAAAGCGATGATCACTTCTTCACCTCTGTCATCGACTTGATAAAGTACTGCTCCTAGGTCTTTGCCTTTTGCATCGGTGGTGATGATACTACGCGCAAGATTGTCAAAAGCTTGGAGAGGAAAGGCAGAAATAAGATCACTTTTTATTTTTATAAAGTCACCTTCAAGTTTACCCTTCCAGAGAAATTCCTGTTTTACTTTAAGTAATTGTCTCATATTATACGTCTTGGTGGCGAAATTCTGTACGAATTTGGAGTAGAATTCACCCATGCCAAGGAATGATCCTATTTCATCTTTCGACTTGGGTTTGGGCACCTTTCTAATGGCTTCAATTAAGCTATTTTTATGGGAAATCCCATCACCACTTACTTCATGTACCAGGTATGTGACCGACTTCATCCTAAATTTGCATTTTTTTAGTTCACCCTTTTTCGGCTAAATTGTACAGAATCATTTTTAGCCTTTCATCATGTTCGTTCTTGCCTCAACCCATTATTAAGATATCATCCTGGAAGTAGGTTATGCCTTTCAAACCTTTAACTAGCTTGTGCATTAACCTTTGCAACACTGCAGCAGCAGAGGCAAGGCTGAAAGGCATTCACACGAAGCGGTAACATCCAAACTGAGTTATAAAGGCTGTTAGGCTTCTGCTGCTGTCGTGTAAGTGGATTTAATGACAGGCAAATGTTAAATCTATGGTCAAAAACCACTTAATGCCTTTGGTCTGTGCTAGTAACTCATCAATTCTGGGTAAGGGGAATTTATCTACTATAATGTTTTTGTTGAGATCTCTCAAATCAATGTATAGGCGCAACCGGCCGTCCGGTTTGCGCGCTTCGATGAAGAGAGCGACCATTCTGCGCTTTCTACAGGCTCTATTATTCCTTTTTTTCTAATGCATCTAATTCAGCCATGACACCCTCTTTTATACTAATGGGTATGTTTCTGGCTTTGTGACAGACTGGCACAGTGTTGTCTTTGAGTATAATCTTGTGTACAAAACCACACAGTTGCCAGAAAAAACGTTAGGAAATTGGTTGACGATGTCATTAACCAGGCTTTTATCTGTCTCATCTAAAAGCATGACCTGGTCATCCATACTGGGATTAAGAAGGATCCCTAGTTCACCCTGTTCGATCCACCCTAGTACAGAGGGTCCCTTTTCTGCAACATATAACTTGCCCCTAGCACTTCTGTCTTTGAATTTGAAAATTACTTCCACATAATCTACCATGGGAATCTTTTCACCAGTGAAGGTTACTGGCTGTATGTCAGGAGGTTTCAACTTTTGCTCGAGAACATTACCAGATTTACTCTCCCATACAGCACGTTAAATGATGATGTAAAGTGAGCTTGAGTCAGGTACAATTTGGAAACTCACACACCCTAAGTTTATTTCACAAGTCGGTTTCTTTTTTCCTGTGGCACAAACATTTAAAACCACATTATCAGCATCACCTATGTCATCAATGCATAGTATACTATCATCACTAGAGGAATTCCCATCTTCAATAAGCTCTTCATTTTTGTCCTCATTACATCCTACCACTTTCTTGTTGCCTTTCTTAATTCTCCTTCTGCAAACTTTTGTGAAATGGCCCATAATACCACAAAAGCTGCATCTGGATTTGAATGCAGGACATCATTTCTCACTCGCATTAAGGCCTTTATACCCACATCTGTAATAAGTTTGTTGTTTGTCTTCCTGGTCATTTTCTTTTCAGTTACCACTTTTCTTGCTGACTTCTTTATAAGTGCGTTTATCGAATTTCTTTCACTCATTTTTGTTAATGGATGCTTTGCTAACTACATTACCCTCTTGTTTGTTTTTTAGTGCAATTTGTGCACACCTTTTTGATATTTCCCCTTTTTTAACAATGGCTATAATTTCATTCAAAGGTGCATCTCCACATACCCACACTTTTTCTTGAATGGCAGCGTTATTGGAGTGCATGACAAGTTGGTCCCTAATGAAACTATCATGGAGATTGCCAAAATCACAATTAACAGACAATTTCTTCAAAGCCGACACAAAATCTTCGACAGATTCTGATTGATGTTGTTTCCTTTGAAAAAACTCATATCTGTTAATTCCCACACACACTGTGGGTTATTAATGTGCATCAAGATCTTCCAAAGCCTCCACAAATACATTGGAACTGTTAGAAACGGGGATTCCAGGTAGGCTAGGGCACGGGCCAGAGCCAGGCAGAAACCCCCGGTCTAGTCGGGGCGAGGGAGCTACACCCTGAGGGCAACTCCTGCTCACCCCCTTGGTAGCTTGGCACGAGCAGTCAGGCTTATCCCAGAGGCAATGTGTAAAGCGTTTGCGCAACACACACACACAGCGGCGACACACTAGGCACACTACAAAAGAGACTCCACACAAGGTTATATAAAAATAGCCTTTGTATTATACAAACACATTAGAATCACAGGCATATACACTGTGCCTACAGGCACCAGGTCATTATTTACAGGGGATTATGTACAGGGCAGTGCCAATCTGGCCGCTGCCAGAAGCATCACACAAGTACATGTAGTCAGTATAAAACAACAAGTAATAACTGCTCGTAGCTACAGGTAAAATAATGAACTTATCATCCATGCAATAAGCATAAATCACGTTAGATCAGGCATAAACCCAAGGACCTGACGTCAGGCATCCCTCTAAGCATAGATGCATATTAGGCATAAAAATATATTATGCAACAACCATGGGGTATAAGTTACGTTTAGCAAGCATCAGCCCAAATACATCATGTACACATGATGAGGCCTAAACATTATAGCACTAGTAAATCATGGTAACCCCATGTATCCTCTATACCTGCGTTAGACATAACCCCCTTAGATCAGACATAAGCATAGATCTCCATAGCATAATATTAGGCATAACATTAGCATTAGGTAGGATCATAGCGTCTCCTAATGCATGAAAACACACTGTGCGGAACATCAGCAATGTAGGCACTATACATGAACCCAACTTAGGCATAGAATCAGCAACGCAAACCTTTGGGAAAAGCATTAGGCATAATCATGAGGCATGAAGACATTATCAGTAGGCAACAACAATGTGTAGATTGGAGCCCCACTCTGGGACTCCGCAGTGCAGAATTGCTCAAACGTTGCAGCTGCCCACTGTCCTGCGGGGCAGCTGTGCAGAGTTCAACCAGTACCTTTGAAGTTGGAGTCCCCCCAGGGACTCTAAAATCGGAAATGCCCCCAAAAACGTTGCAGCGGCCCGCAACTGCGGCGCCGCTGTGCAGCCCAACAAAGAACTACTGACACCACTGTTCCCGCTGGAGCCCCACTCCGGGACTCTGGAAGTAAAGGGAAATGCCCATAAGAAAAGAAAAACGTTGCAGCGGCCCGCAACTGTGGCGCCGCTGTGCCGCCCAAAAACACTGCCACTTCTGGGGCCCCACTCAGTGGGTACCACACCAAAATATAGCCCCCGGGGGAAAGGGCACTGGCTCTGTGGCTCTCTGAATGCACATTTGTCCCCAAGGGTGGAGCGGCCCGCTCTCCTGCGGGACCGCCCAAGAAGAGCAGGCACTGACGATGCCACTCACCACTGCGGCCCGGGAGCAAGATACCAACATTGTGCCATGCAGGCCCGGCTTACCTCACGGAGTGAAATCTCCGCCGACCCCAGCTTCCTGCAGGCCACTCCCGATCCTCTGACCACACTGGTGCTGCACGTGGGGCTCTCCCTCTTCGCGACGGGCACCCCGTCTCGAAGGCTGTATGGGCGCGGCTTACTCCGGGGCTTCCCCTTCCTTCACCCGGTCTCCTCCTGGGACCCGGGGCTTCAATGGGGGACCCGTGCAGCTCTGGATGGCTTCCCCTGAGGCAGGGGGAGGTGGAAATGGAGCCCACGTGGTTCCGTCCCAGCTGGCCCCGCCCACAACCAGGCGCGGGCGCCGACATCTGTTCCCGGTGTTCTCGGGCCGCGGTGGTGCTTCTGGGGACGTCAGCGGTGCAATGCGGGGTGGGCTCCCGCTTAAAATAAATTACAAAGCTGTCACCAATGCGGGGTGGGTACCCGCGAGAGGCCGCCAAATGCGGGGTGGGCACCCCCTTGTTTTAATAAGTAAAAAGTTGCGGGGTAGGCTCCCGGTGTATTTTTAAAGCAGCAACTCTCCCTGGCAGCACGCGGGGTGGGCTCCCTGTGTTCTAAAAGGCATAAACCAATAACAAGACTGGGTTTTGGCTGGTGGCAGTAAAGCTGAGCCAGACTATAGAAGTAACGAGAGAATGCTAGTACTGCAAGGAACTTTTTTTTCACAATCAATTGTGAGAAAGGATTTTAGAGCTAAACAAAAAACCTTAGACAAAAAGCTTTATCGATTGAATCAATCAATTCTTTAATATATTTTTATATAGTTGACCTTCTAATTTGTAGATCAATTGCAAATTTAGGAAAAAACTCAGTGGACAATACTGTGCTATCTTCACGAACCATCACATTCAGTCATTCAATTCATTTCTACTCATTTATTCTCATTTGTACATACATCCATTCAAAAATATACAAACAATTCATTCATCAAGTATATAAAACATTTTTTAAGAAGACCACAGAAGAGAAAAGACTAAACACTTTTGTCTGACAATTTTGTCTGTCAATTTAGATTAAATCGGAATTCTTGTGGCCAAAAAAGAAAGGTCTACGCGTTTCGAGTCCCCATAATTACTAGGGCTCTCATCCGGACCTGTTGTGCTGGAAAAACGAGAAAAAAGAAAGATTTACTAGGTCTGGAAGCTCCACACTCTCTCTTTGCAAAACTGCGAGTGTTATAGGGTTTAAATTACCTCTAATATGTGGAAAGTAGATCAGCCGATCTAAAACACAGATAATTCTGAAATAGAACAGAAAAAATAGAAAGATTGAAGAAATGCTACAGTTGGAGAATTAAAGAGATGCTAGAATAATAGAAGTCATCCTCTAGGATTGCTTATTACTTACATGATGTTGGCTTTCGTCTTGTTTTAATGAGCAGAAGCGGATATGTAGTCAGGGCTGAGGGCAGTAGGGCAAGCAAGTCTCTTTGCATGCTGTTTGTGAAAATGACACGAACAAAGTATAAGCAACAGAAAGTTGCCAGTCAAGCAAGCAGTTAAAACTGTCAAAGTAAGTCCATTACCTTCAAGAGTAAAGTCACGGAAATAAATCTGGTGGACTCGTTTGAGTGAGTTTTTTTTCTTTTTTATGCCGAAGCTCTGTGGAGAATAGTAAAACAGAGATTTTGAACGAACGCGGCGTGAATGGCAGCTTAGGTTTTTTTTGTCTATGCATCTTGGTGGAAGTAATAAAGACAAAATATGTGCGTGCTAATGCTGCCTGTAACACGGAGTGTTAAAGCAAATTAATTACCTTGGAGGCGGAGTCACGGGGGTGAATCGAAAGGACTCGCTGTAGTTTGTTTGTCATATACGGAACTCTGTGAGAGAAAGACGACCGTTAAGTTGAAAGTAACTCAAAGGCAGTTGAATTTTGAGTTTTTTAGTAGATGCGCTACAAAGAGCGGAGGCCATACCTTACAAATCCAATTTGCTTCGTCCTCTCAGTCTCGCGGTTCGTGAGTGTGGTCATGTGATCTCAGCGCTATTTTGTATATACGAGGAAGTCATGGAAGAAAGACTATGCTGTAGAAGCATGTGTATTATGAAATCTACATTACTGCAATAAACAATTGCAAGGATATTTTGGGAATTGGCGTAAAAATATTTAACAGTCTGGAAATTGGTGATCATAAAGACTTGAAGTGCTGGGTTGCCATGGTTGGTATATTCTGCGTGGTATGAAGGGGAACTCGTTGTTAGTTGTTCATATATTAGGAAATCGCTGAAAAAACTTTATTGATACTCTTGTGGGCAAAGCTGAATGGAATGTCTCCTTAAACCGGAAGAAAGGTTTTGTGTGTCTCAAGTCAGTTTGAACAGTTCTGAGAGCTCATTCAGTCCTGAAGTAGCTGTATTAAATTTGAGAATTAACATTGCTTCACATCTGGTCAATTTGAGTTCCAGGTCGCCTCCCCTCTCATCTTGTTCTACTTTAGAGATTACTGTCCATCTTAAATCTTTGATTGAGTGATTATTACTTTTCCAATGAGTGACAAGTGGCGCTGTTTCGACGTTTTTGTTAATCCTTGATTTATGTTGGGATATTCTGAGTCGGATTTCTTGACTTGTTTTCCCAATATACAATAAATTGCAAGGACAACGTATCCCATAAATCACGAATTTGCTTTTGCAATTCGTGAATGAGTCGTGTTTCCAATAAATGGAATTGTGTTGGAAAAGAGAACCTTTTTCCGTAGATGAACAACATATGCAGGTACCGCATTTATGATGACCACATAATGGTGGAAGCCCAACATATTCGCGTAAGGTGTTTTGTTTTGTGGTGGGCATAGCCGCCCGTACAATTTGATTTGCAATGTTACGTCCCTTTTTGAAGGCAAAGAGGGGGTTGTGTCTAAGTGATTGATCGATGTTCTTGATCAAGTGCCAATTTTGATTGATGACTTTTTTAAGCATATTTGAATTAGGGCAGAACGTAGAAACACATACGATTCTCTCAAGTGATGGTTTTTCTTTCTTTTCAAGGAGTACATCTCGTGGGGTGAACCAGGCTCTTTTTAAGGATCTTTTGAGCAACTTTTTGGGATAACCTCGTTGTTTTAGATTGTCCAATAGTTTGGATGCATGTAGCATGTATTCATCCTTAAAAAAGCAGTTGCGTCTAATACGCAAAAATTGCCCGTAGGGTAAATTCTCTTTTAGGTTCCTGGGATGACTGCTAGTAAAGTGTAACGCTTTGTTGCGGTCAGTAGATTTTTTAAAAAGAGTAGTCACCAAACCGTCTTCTGTAGGATAGACCTCTACATCAAGGAATGGAATCTTGATTTTTGAGTAATTCAAACTGAATTCAATGTCTTCTGTACGATCATTTAGCCAGCAGTGAAATTTATGCAGATTGTCTTCTGTACTTGTCCAAGTCATAAAGACATCATCAATGTACCGCATCCAATTACCAATGTATGGTGAAAAAGGGTTATTTTTATAGATGAATTTATCTTCAAACTGGGCCATAAAGAGTACCGCTAGCTCTGGTGCGAACGGACAGCCCATCGCTACTCCTTTTACTTGGTAATAGAACTCGCCATTGAAGTTGAAGAAGCTTTTCTTTAAAGCAAAGTTGGCTAGATCCATAATAAAGTCACTGGGTACTTTGGTAGGTCTGACCCTGCTTTCCAGGTATGAAAACACAACAGCCAGGCCTTCATCCTGTGGTATTTGTGTATATAGTGAGACAACGTCTAGTGTGACCAAGAAATTAGCATTTTGAACAAACTTTATTGAAGTCAGTTTGTTGATGAAATCAGTGGTGTCTCGCAGGAAAGATAGCACTTCGTGGATGAAGGGTTTTAGAAAATAATCAACGAACTTGGAGATTGGTTCTATTAAAGAATCACATCCTGAAATTATAGGTCTTCCCGGGGGCGCTGTTTGGTTTTTATGTATTTTAGGAAGTACATAAAACAGAGGTGTTCTTGGATTGTTATTTTTTAGGAACTCATGTTCTTTTTTAGTCAGGAAGCCTTGTTGTAATCCTAATTCAAGTTTTGGAAAAATGTAATTTTTTAATTCCGATGTTGGATCCTTATTGATCTTTCTGTAGCAAGCTGTATCGTCCAGCTGCCTCATAACTTCTGTTGTATAATCTGCCATATCCCAGACGACAATTGAGCCCCCTTTATCCGCTTCTTTTATTATGATAGAGTTGTCATTTTGGAGGTTGGTCAGGGCATCCATTTGAGATTTTGTAGTATTAAATTTGTGCTTTCTTTTTTTGGTCTCCATATCTGCAATTGCTGATAGGAGTGTTTTTTCAAAAACTACTACCTCTTTAATTAAAAAATTACATTTTTCCAAAACTTGAATTAGGATTACAACAAGGCTTCCTGACTAAAAAAGAACATGAGTTCCTAAAAAATAACAATCCAAGAACACCTCTGTTTTATGTACTTCCTAAAATACATAAAAACCAAACAGCGCCCCCGGGAAGACCTATAATTTCAGGATGTGATTCTTTAATAGAACCAATCTCCAAGTTCGTTGATTATTTTCCAAAACCCTTCATCCACGAAGTGCCATCTTTCCTGCGAGACACCACTGATTTCATCAGCAAACTGACTTCAATAAAGTTTGTTCAAAATGCTCATTTCTTGGTCACACTAGACGTTGTCTCACTATATACACAAATACCACAGGATGAAGGCCTGGCTGTTGTGTTTTCATACCTGGAAAGCAGGGTCAGACCTACCAAAGTACCCAGTGACTTTATTATGGATCTAGCCAACTTTGCTTTAAAGAAAAACTTCTTCAACTTCAATGGCGAGTTCTATTACCAAGTAAAAGGAGTAGCGATGGGCTGTCCGTTCGCACCAGAGCTAGCGGTACTCTTTATGGCCCAGTTTGAAGGTAAATTCATCTATAAAAATAACCCTTTTTCACCATACATTGGTAATTGGATGCGGTACATTGATGATGTCTTTATGACTTGGACAAGTACAGAAGACAATCTGCATAAATTTCACTGCTGGCTAAATGATCGTACAGAAGACATTAAATTCAGTTTGAATTACACAAAAATCAAGATTCCATTCCTTGATGTAGAGGTCTATCCTACAGAAGACGGTTTGGTGACTACTCTTTTTAAAAAATCTACTGACCGCAACAAAGCGTTACACTTTACTAGCAGTCATCCCAGGAACCTAAAAGAGAATTTACCCTACGGGCAATTTTTGCGTATTAGACGCAACTGCTTTTTTAAGGATGAATACATGCTACATGCATCCAAACTATTGGACAATCTAAAACAACGAGGTTATCCCAAAAAGTTGCTCAAAAGATCCTTAAAAAGAGCCTGGTTCACCCCACGAGATGTACTCCTTGAAAAGAAAGAAAAACCATCACTTGAGAGAATCGTATGTGTTTCTACGTTCTGCCCTAATTCAAATATGCTTAAAAAAGTCATCAATCAAAATTGGCACTTGATCAAGAACATCGATCAATCACTTAGACACAACCCCCTCTTGGCCTTCAAAAATGGACGTAACATTGCAAATCAAATTGTACGGGCGGCTATGCCCACCACAAAACAAAACACCTCACGCGAATATGTTGGGCTTCCACCATTATGTGGTCATCATAAATGCGGTACCAGCATATGTTGTTCATCTACGGAAGAAGGTTCTCTTTTCCAACACAATTCCATTTATTGGAAACACGACTCATTCACGAATTGCAAAAGCAAATTCGTGATTTATGGGATACGTTGTCCTTGCAATTTATTGTATATTGGGAAAACAAGTCAAGAAATCCGACTCAGAATATCCCAACATAAATCAAGGATTAACAAAAACGTCGAAACAGCGCCACTTGTCACTCATTGGAAAAGTAATAATCACTCAATCAAAGATTTAAGATGGACAGTAATCTCTAAAGTTGAACAAGATAAGAGGGGAGGCGACCTGGAACTCAAATTGACCAGACGTGAAGCAATGTTAATTCTCAAATTTAATACAGCTACTTCAGGACTGAATGAGCTCTCAGAACTGTTCAAACTGACTTGAGACACACAAAACCTTTCTTACGGTTTAAGGAGACATTCCATTCAGCTTTGCCCACAAGAGTATCAATAAAGTTTTTTCAGCGATTTCCTAATATAGGAACAACTAACAACGAGTTCCCCTTCATACCACGCAGAATATACCAACCATGGCAACCCAGCACTTCAAGTCTTTATGATCACCAATTTCCAGACTGTTAAATATTTTTACGCCAATTCCCAAAATATCCTTGCAATTGTTTATTGCAGTAATGTAGATTTCATAATACACATGCTTCTACAGCATAGTCTTTCTTCCATGACTTCCTCGTATATACAAAATAGCGCTGAGATCACATGACCACACTCACGAACCGCGAGACTGAGAGGACGAAGCAAATTGGATTTCCAAGGTATGGCCTCCGCTCTTTGTAGCGCATCTACTAAAAAACTCAAAATTCAACTGCCTTTGAGTTACTTTCAACTTAACGGTCGTCTTTCTCTCACAGAGTTCCGTATATGACAAACAAACTACAGCGAGTCCTTTCGATTCAGCCCCGTGACTCCGCCTCCAAGGTAATTAATTTGCTTTAATACTCCGTGTTACAGGCAGCATTAGCACGCGCATATTTTGTCTTTATTACTTCCACCAAGATGCATAGACAAAAAAAACCTAAGCTGCCATTCACGCCGCGTTCGTTCAAAATTTCTGTTTTACTATTCTCCACAGAGCTTCGGCATGAAAAAGAAAAAAAACTCACTCAAACGAGTCCACCAGATTTATTTCCGTGACTTTACTCTTGAAGGTAATGGACTTACTTTGACAGTTTTAACTGCTTGCTTGACTGGCAACTTTCTGTTGCTTATACTTTGTTGGTGTCATTTTCACAAACAGCATACAAAGAGACTTGCTTGCCCTACTGCCCTCAGCCCTGACTACATATCCGCTTCTGCTCATTAAAACAAGACGAAAGCCAACATCATGTAAGTAATAAGCAATCCTAGAGGATGACATCTGTTATTCTAGCATCTCTTTAATTCTCCAACTGTAGCATTTCTTCAATCTTTCTATTTTTTCTGTTCTATTTCAGAATTATCTTTGTTTTAGATCGGCTGATCTACTTTCCACATATTAGAGGTAATTTAAACCCTATAACACTCGCAGTTTTTCAAAGAGAGAGTGTGGAGCTTCCAGACCTAGTAAATCTTTCTTTTTTCTCGTTTTTCCAGCACAACAGGTCCTGATGAGAGCCCTAGTAATTATGGGGACTCGAAACGCGTAGACCTTTCTTTTTTGGCCACAAGAATTCCGATTTAATCTAAATTGACAGACAAAATTGTCAGACAAAAGTGATTAGTCTTTTCTCTTCTGTGGTCTTCTTAAAAAATGTTTTATATACTTGATGAATGAATTGTTTGCATGTTTTTGAATGGATGTATGTACGAATGAGAATAAATGAGTTGAAATGAATTGAATGACTGAATGTGATGGTTCGTGAAGATAGCACAGTATTGTCCACTGAGTTTTTTCCTAAATTTGCAATTGATCTACAAATTAGAAGGTCAACTATATAAAAATAGATTAAAGAATTGATTGATTCAATCGATAAAGCTTTTTGTCTAAGGTTTTGTGTTTAGCTCTAAAATCCTTTCTCACAATTGATTGAGAAAAAAAAGTTCCTTGCAGTACTAGCATTCTCTCGTTACTTCTAAAAGGCATAAAAGCACGGCAGGTCACCAGTTCCACTTAAAACTGCAGGCAGAGAGCAAAGTCCTCTGGGGCAGGAGTCCAACTGTAGTGCCCACGAGGCGCTAGGAAACGGGCACAGGTTGGGCAAAGATCAGCAGGCA
This sequence comes from Triturus cristatus, assembly GCF_964204655.1. Classification (NCBI taxonomy): domain Eukaryota; kingdom Metazoa; phylum Chordata; class Amphibia; order Caudata; family Salamandridae; genus Triturus; species Triturus cristatus. The sequence goes on from NC_140582.1 coordinate 948,086,654, forward strand.
GTAGGGTAGCTCAGCCCAACGAAGTAGCAGTTCCTAAGAACAGTCTAACTTAGCAAGGTGGCAATCCTCCCGGCGCAGCAGCCTTTACTCCAGCAGGGTCTCTTCCTGAGTCCTGTAGAAGGCAGAGGGGCAGAGTTGGCCACAGGGGCCAGCACGCAGGGTCCCACGGCAGTTCCTCCTGGCAGAGTGTCCCCTCCAAGTCAGCACAAGCACAAGAACACATATGGGCTCACAGCCCCTGTATTGATACACCTCCCTGCCCTGCGTCTGGAAGGGGGTAGAAGCTTCTGGAAGGGTCTGGGGGTAGGGGTTTCTGGAAGGGTCTTGGAAGTTCCAGTCCAAACTGGCACTGGGAGGGGTGTTAGTAGGAGGCAGAGCCAGCCTTGTACAGGGCAGGCACTGACCTAGTCGAGGACAGGGGATTTCTCTGCCCACTACTCCAGTTGCGTGCCTCCCACTTAGCCTGAACCTGCCTCCCTGGAGCCACCCACTCCTCACCAGCCCCGGTCACTTCTAGAAACAGACATGTAGGCAGGCACACAGCACACAGAAATGCCAACTTCTAAAAGTGGCATTCCTAACATAGTAAAAGTAAACCTGCGCACACCATTGCGCAGCATTTATCATTTCCATTCCACACATACCAAACATGCCATCCTTATTGTGTTTTATTTAGGAATTATCCAATAAGGGGGAGTTCCCAATGTTAGCCTATGGAGGGCAGAGAGCGCACGCACTCTGCACTGCTAACCAATGCTAAAGTGTGTTTCTGTCCCCACATATTTTTAGGTTCTACCTTATTTTACCATTATCCTTGGCAAATAGCCGTTTTTCTGCGCATTAGATAATAACTTATGTACCTTATCAAACAACAGTCTAAGATGGCGTCTGTACTTCTTGAAACTTAGTCCCTTGCCTATCTTCAGACCGGTATAGGTTTCTCACGTTTAAAGATGGCACCCGAACTGACCCTATGTTACAGTCTTGTTTCTATGTAAACGTTTTTAAACCGGGAAACTGTGCGGCGAATTCTCGCGTTACGTGATTAACGGTACTATTTAAACCCTGTTTAGATGCATTAGCGACTCTGTGTATGCTATTTGGAACACGTGACGATCGGCTGATGCATTGGTTTAAGGTATGTGGACTGAGAGATCGCTGCCGCTTTTAAGATAGACACCAGAGCCCCGCTTATCCTTTTAGAAGGTATTTTGTAAATTTTGCCTTAAATGGAGACTAATCTCCCCTATGTGGCGTAATCTAGTAGCTGTTTGCTCCATACACCATACTAATGTAACCTCTGTGTACTTTTGCAGATGTATCTTTGCATGTCTATCTTGATAGGTTAGTTATGATTAGCGTTTAGGGTTGTAGCCACAGATTACATGGTTTACTCATTTAATTGTTGCTACTACCTTCCGTAATCAGAGCTTTTTTAGCTTGATAGTTATCTTTATTTAAAGACATTGTGGAGTATAGGCCCCTATTTGTCTTACCCAGATACGCCATCTCATTCTTGTCATTCGTGGAACGAACGAGTTCGATAGGGTTTATTCTGTGAATCATGTTTAATAGGACATTGTTGCCGTGTGATTTCGTCGTCTTTTTAAAGGGGCAAGAGTCATCTGCCCCTTTTCTTATGAGACTTGAGTTCGATAGGGTCTGTTTTGCGAGTTATGATTAATAAGATATCGATGTTGTGTTCTCTCGTCGTTTTTTGATATCTAAGTATTCGGTAAACTTAAAATTGTGAGACTAATTAAAATGTTATTATTCTTTTTATGAGAATACCCAATGAATATTCTAACCTACACATGACTCTAAAATGAGATTGGCTTGAGGACTTCGAACATTGGAGAGGAACCAGCAGTGAACCTCTGGTACATTCGCTTGGAACCGAGTTACCGAGAATCTTTAAGTATTTGATATCTGGAAACGGAGTTGGCATTTCTGAACTATCGGTATCCCCTTCGGGTAAGGATAGATGGGAAGCTGGGGGATTGATACATGACGTATACTATTTTTCCTAGAAATAGTAATTTAACATCAAATTATTTCACCACCTAGATAGACGTCTCCTGTGATCTCACGTTGAAAGAAATAATTGTATTATATCTGGCGATCAGAATTGGGAAAGCACCTTCTATCATTTAACCTTGTGAGTAAGAAACTAGGAGATGTGGTGTATTAAGATAATCAAATGTTCTCACCCTTGCTTTGCGAACTATGGGTTAGTGACCTTGGGTACCTGGGTATTGGTGGGTCCTTTGATCGATAGATTCACTGTGTATACATGTTTGGCCCTCTTTAGTGTGTTTATGCATAATATAAATATTCACGTTGGTGACAAGTATATTTTGTTTTACATATATTTTGTAGGTCCCTTAATTGCTACGTTGTGAATGGAATCGAATTTGGTATAGGTCCTGATGAAGGTGGTCCAACCAGCTTTTCATACCACCGAAACGCACGTCGACCACTCACCGACCACTCACCGAGCTATTTTGCTCTGCTATACTACACCTGATTGGTCGGAAAAGTGTTACTTAGCACATATCACCGTGTCCTATACACATGTTTTTTATATGAAATCTTGGTGAGAGTATGTATGTTTTGTATGGATGTGATATGCATGTATTTATTTGAGTCTTTTAGAGGGACATTCTATTAGGTTGGCTGTTATTGTTTATTTGTATATATTTTGCTTTGATAATTATTTTTTTGTTCTTTGTAAAATATATGAATCAGGTATTTGTTCAGTCTGATTAAAAATGAAATAGATTATTCTTTTTTCCAAAGAATAACAATTCCATACCAAAAAAAGTGATATATGTGAAAAAACAAAAGTATTAATGTTTTGGATAAAAAAATGAAATCAATAAATCAATGAAAGAATTTTCGTCTCTTGTCACCATTGTGAATTTATACAAAGAGTTAATATTGGTACTAATTATTTTTGTTTAGAAGTGTTAAGGCTATGAGGGAATATGTTTAGTTGCCCAGGGTCCTAAAACCACCAACGCCATGTTAGAAAACAAAATAGGAGGAAGGCAAAAAGTTTACGGATGACCCTGCAAAAAGGCCAAGTCCAACAGGAACCCTCACCAGATCTTGCTTTTTTTCCATTTGGTAATAGATTCTAGATCCTTCTGGCCCTAAACTGTGTAAAAGCATTTTCTTTTCCCTAGAGGGAGTGAATTCATCCTCATTCTCTTCTTCTAAAGCTGAGATATAATTAAGAGAGTAATCCTTCCAGTCTGACCACTTCAATACAGGTTCGCCAGGACGAGTGAGAAATGGGACAGGAGGAAACAAAACATATTAGCAGGGGCGTAGATGCACCTCCAACCACTCGCACAGCTCAGTTGCGCCATTTTGGCCTTCATCCTTTCTTTGTACTCATCAATGTACTCCTTGTATACTTTCTTCTTTTCCTCCAAACCACAACCCTGAGTAGCCATGTTTAAATGCGGTATTGCGGTAAACAACAATTAATTTTATGATATACACTTACAGCGTACAGCAAAACTGGTGCACAAAGTGTCTATACATATAATATTATTGATACTACATAAATTCTGTGCATATCACCGTTGGCAGGCTGTTGAGAAGAGGATATATGCGTTGAAATTAAGAGATGTGCATATCATCGTAGATTGGTTTAAGGTAATAACAGTATCTGTATGAAGAGAGATATGCACTAAATACAAGTGGTGTGCATATCACCGTTGAGAAATCAAATTGTAAATTTTAAAGTTACCAATAACTGGAAGCGGTCGTAGTAGCAGGCTGCTCCGGTCGGTGTTGCTAAGATGCAGCCAAGATTTTAAAATGGCCACCACGGAAGGTCACATTGCGTAATGTGGCGTGATGACACGTGCGACGCTGACGCATGCGTGCAGGATTCTCTGCATCCCTTGGAGCATACGTCACCAGGTGAAGACAAGAAGAAGTTGACGTCGCTTGGAAAGGGCTCTTGGAAGGTCGTCGCTTGAAATGGGGCTCTTGGAAACTCGAAGAAGTCAGGTGAAGTCAATAAAGCTGGAATGCTGTAGAATGTCCCCGCTGCTCGAAAAATACGGCCGAAGAAAAGCTGCCTCAACGGTCACCGGTAGCAAGTAACGGTTAACAAGTTACCTTTTAGGAGTAGAAATACCGCTCCACTTGTAATCGGTTGTCTGTCAGTATCGATGGTAGTGCCTTTCTTGATGTGCTCAATGATGAGAGTAGGCAGGAACTGCAGTAGAGATTGCCAGTAGTATTCATGAGTCAATTTGTCTTCTTGTAAGAATAATTCCAAGGAACAAGATTTCCTAAGACGCGCAACAATGCGCAACAATTATGGTGTCTAGTAGAAATGAGCAGTTTCTCACTCTGCTTGCTCCATGGTTTGCTCATAATCGAAGAAAAAAAAATTGTGGACAAGTAAGAATGAATATGGAGTCTTGTAAGATCCTTGATGAGTCCAGATCCCTTCCGAAGTCGCCAACATGTAAAGATACTCCACACTGGTATGCAGGTTAAGAGGATTTATTAGGAGCAAGCAGGTGCATCCACTCGACATCAGTTTTTTCAAAGGAAACAACACAGATCAGAATCTGTCGAAGATTATGTGTCGGCTTTGAAGAAATTGTCTGTTAATTGTGATTTTGGCAATCTCTATGATAGTTTAATTAGGGGCCAACTTGTCATGCACTCCAATAATGCTACCATTCAAGAAAAATTGTGGGTATGTGGAGATGCACCTTTGAATGAAATTATAGCCATTGTCATAAAAGGGGAAATGTCAAAAAGGTGTGCACAAGTTGCACTAAAAAACAATGATGAGGGTAATGTAGTTAGCAAAGTATCCATTAACAAAAATGAGGGAAAGAAAAGTGGTAACTTAAAAAAAAATGACCAGGAAGACAAACAATAAACTTGTTACAGATGTGGGTACAAAGGCCATAATGTGACTGAGAAATGGGCTCCTGCATTGACATCCAGATGCAGCTTTTGTGGTATTATGGGCCATTTCACAAAATTTTGCAGAAGGAGAACGTAGAAAGGCAACAAGAAGGTGGTAGGAAGTATTGAGGACAACAATGAAGAGCTTATTGAAGATGATAGTATACTATGCATAGATGACATAGGTGACGCTGATAATGTGGTTTTAAATTTTTGTGCCACAGGAAAAAAGAAACCGATTTGTGAAATAAACAATAAAAATGAATATGGAGTCTTGTAAGATTCTTGATGAGTCCAGATCCCATCCTCGTTGCCAAAATGTTACGATACTCCACACTGGTATGCAGGTTAATAGGATTTATTAGGAGGAAGCAGGTACATCCACTTGACAGCAAGGCTTCTCTCTAACTGCTGTCCAGCCTGGTTCTAGAATCACCACAGAGGTATCCAGCATCAGTCACCATAGCAATGGTGACCATGATAGCTGCGATGCCACAGGGGGAACAAGATTTAATCGAAATTAGTAGGTTGCTTACCATGTTGATGGTCAGGGGGAAAAACTAGTCAAGATACAGGGGGCAGAAGATACTTCTTCCGTGGGCAGGCTCCACGGGAAGGAGGGCCCTGAATTCAGGCTCTCTAATTCTTGGTACATTGTTTGGACCTTCGACTGAAAGAACGTGGTCATTTTATCACATAGCACTTGATCCGGAGCGAATGCATCGCCCTGTTGGAGTTTGGATAGTGCATTAACCACCTTGAAGACATCTCTAGCGGAATTTTTAGCCCCCTCTATTTTATTGTAGCAAAAGTTCTTTTTGGCGCTGATGATAGCTGTTTTGTAGCTAGTAAGTGCTTGATTATAGCTCTTTTTGGATAGCGTATTGTAGTCCACCCTCCATATTCGTTCCAGGCATCTGCAAGTTGCTTTAAGAGTTTTCAACTCCAGGTTGTACCAAGGGGCAGTAGTTTTAGACCTGTGTTGTTTGACCGTTTTTGCTGCGGCCAATTGCTGTATGGCAGACCTGAGCCAACTGTCATAGCTGTCAGCCGAAGAGTTCAGGCCTGCCCCCAGGGTGGGCATACTGTTGTCCAACAGGACTGCTAGCTCCTCAGCTCTCAAGTTGTGCCAGGACCATATTTTGGTCGGCGGTGGTGGGGGTAGCGGCGGATGGTTGTTGTGCCCAACCAGAAGGTTAAAGAAAATAGCCATTTGGTCAGTCCAGGTAAGTGGCAGGATCCTATTAATACTAATAGACGGGTTATTGGTGAAAATCCCGTCCAAAGTATGTTGAGCCTTGTGAGTAGGTTTTAAAACTAGGTGATTAAGATCAAAGGCTTCAAGGGTGTCTATCAGCACCGAGGTACATGCATCATCCCCCCGTTCTAAGTGGAAGTTAAAATCCCCTAATAAGGTAAACATGGGGGAGTCAAGGCATGATTCCAATAGGGATTGAAGAGCTTGGGAGAACAGGGATTTGGGTCCTGGTTGTCAGTAAAGAAGCAGCCCAGGAAAGGTAAGTATGTTCCTAATTTTGATGTTGAACGTCATTGCTTCCGCTCCTGGCAGCAGCACAGGATCAAAAGCTACTTTGAACTCGGAACTATCTATGATAGCAATCCCACCCCTTATTTGGCCAGTTCTGGGCAGGCTGGCAAGCGAGTAGCCATTTGGGAGTGCAGCTACCCAGTCTGGTTCCGAGGAATCAGTAGCCCATGTTTCAGTAGGAAACACTACATCAGGATTAGTGATTTGGAGTAGGCATTCAAATTCATATCTGTGTTTCATTGCTGACCTGACATTAAGTAAAATGGCGCTGAGTGCACCATCCTTGGGTTGTGGGGTATGAGTAACCACCGGGGAGGGCGAGGAAGGAGGGGTACTCGCGGAGATCAGGTTCTTAGCTCTTCTGGCCGAGTCAGTTAGCAGACCCATGTTTTCTAGGGAACCGGGGGCCTAGAGGGTAGTTGAGAGGCTACTGTTTGAGAGCGCAAACTTCCAGTGGGGGCACAAATTGGATTATTATTCTCCTCATTTAATCAAAACTGAGTGCTGCCACACCTACCATGGTTTAAGGACAGGAGCAATTCCCCGGTGTAGGTTGAATTAGAATAACGGGCAGGGGTCTTGGCGCATGCCGCATTCCGGGCGCTGACGGGCACAGACGGACTTGCCTTTGGGCGCATCTTTGGCAAGCCCGCTGCTCGGACGCGTCAGCATTTCCTCTTTATGCCTCTAGAAGCTCCAACCACTAGAACACTGACCTGTGAGGAGGCGGGCCCAGTCTTACATACGGGTACTGCGGTCGGGAATAGGGCTGAGTAACTCCCGCCGGGTGCCTAACAGCGGTGATAGTGCAAGGTGCAAAGCGGCAATGTGCAAGTAAGAGCATCTCAGAAATATATGATGTGGGGGTGGTCATGGCAAAAAAGCCTAATAGATGCAAGTATATTTTATTAGAAAAAGGTGTACAGCTGGCTGTAACGGGAAGTTCTAATGCTTCTGGTGCTTTTGCTTAAGGAGGTCTGCTAATCCTTTTGCTAACTTAGAGTAACTATTTTTGAAATTTATGGCCTCATGTACGAGGCCCCTTATACCACAGGATTGTCACTTTTTTTATGCTCCAGTGGCACAGTGTGCTGGCCCATATTTACAAGGCCATGCAAAGCCACTATATGTGTGACTTTCTATGGCCTTGTAAGTATGATTCCCTTTCACGCAGTACTCTGTGTGAGAGGGGCGTTCCATGGGTGTTGCTGTGGGTGTTTCCACGCAACACATATGGAATCTGACGTATTCCGAGATTTGCAAGGTTCTCTAAACTGGGAATGCTTCAGATTGCTATGCCTCCCCAGGGGAGGCATAGGGGATTTGCTATGAGGAGAAATACCTCTATTTCTCCTTATTTTTTCTTTTTTTTATGTACGCTGCATTCTACAGCACACATAGAAAAAGGAAAATACCTCTTGTAATTGTTTATGTGCAGGGTGGCATCCCTTCCTGCACAAATACTATCATCCCTGCAATGCAGGCACCCTTGCACCATGGCGCAAGGGTGCCTGCGTTAGTGCATGGCAGCCCAATGTGCTCCAGCGCAGGGGAAAGGCCAAGTATGCACCTTAACTCATAGATACAGTGCATTCCTGCCCTTTTCTTTTGACGCCGGGCAGTGCCGCATGCTTCCTTGTGGAGCTGCCCTGCACCAAAACCTTGTAAATGAGGCTCTAAGGTCTGAACCAGAAGTGGCACATGTGCCCTACAAGTGGATTTTTCAACCTACAAGATTGGAGCAACCCTGATGGCTAGAGTCTGGGAAGCTGGTTTCAGCCCACAGGGGACTAGAGGAAACACAGCCAAAGCAATTTTTAAAACATGGTAAAAGTGCAATGGGGCTCGCAGTTCTGCTGTGACATTTGTAAAAAAATGTTTTTGTCTTGTTTAGAGAGCAGACATTTTTACCATGCATACATGCACATTTTTGGTTCAGGCAGCTGACCTGTTTCCTCCTACACCAAATCACGGGGTGAGCCCAGGGAGGAGACAATTTCTGCAGGGTCAGAGGTGTGTGCAGGAGCTGAGCTGGGCTCAACTTCAGTGCCAGATTGCAGCACCTCTGATTTCTGTCCGGCAGGAGTTCCATAATAGGTGATGGAGTATCTTGACTGTCAAACCAGGCATCCAAGTATCATGATGGTTTGCACCATGTTCTAGGTGAGTTTTAGGTTAAGAGAGGAACTAAGACTGTACGTGGCCCTGAAAGACTTATAATTGATGTCTGGAGCTGATGCCTTACCAGAGCCATCAGATATGTCTGATATTTCAATTCTCTGCCAATGTAGGGTAGCAATTACTTACTGCCCAAATTTGCAGAGGGGACTGCACAGTGAGTGAACGAGGACCAGGGAAAGCATCATGGAAGGTCATTAATGTAGCGCAAAGAGCAGGGTGGGTGTCACTTATGGTCCTGTTGTGCATCACAGACAGTAGTTGCTTGAACTTGAAGTTGGCGGTCACCACAAGCTGTTGATGCTGGAGCGCAAAGTGCAGATCTCGCATTGCCAGTCGTCACTGACTGGCCCGAAGAGTCAGATGCCCCAGAGCTTCACGTTGGCGTGGGCAGCAAGGTATCAGCATGAACAGGCAGGGTTGTTGTCACGAAGAGCCCAAAACTTCTGGTTTTCACCGTTCTTTGAAGGGGGGGGGGGGCTCAATTGATGCCACATTAAGAGTCCAGGAGATGAGGGGCACCTATTGAGGATCAGGAACTCACTTCAGCAGAGGCCAGCTGGGCAGATGCAAGGAGGCGTCTGGAGCTTGTTATGTCCCTGTAGATCAGAACAGGAGGTCAGTTAGCTGACCCTTGGAGTCACTTCAGACAGGGATTAAGGGTGCAGGTCCAGTCTTCCTTCTCAGAAAGCAGGGCAGTAGAGTAACAGGGCAGCAGGGTAGCTGTCCTTCTGTCCGCAGAGAAGCAGAGCAGTTATTTTCTGTAGTAGCCACAGGTCCAGGAGTGTGCTAAAATGTTAGTTCTGAGGATCCAAAATGTATACCTGGTGCTTGGAATCTCCTGTCTCCCTGCCCTGGCCCCAGATTGTCTGGGGACACAAAAAACAAGTGTCAAATCCTTTATGAATATGCTGAGGCAGAGGCTTTGTGAGGCACACATGTGGTTGATGATATCTTTGCCCCCTTATCAAGTCAAAGGTGGGCCACACTGCAAACACCTATTTCCCCTTTGTCTCACTGTCTCAAAGCAATACAGAAAGACCAACTGTCGGCTACATCTAATCATGTGTCGTAGGACGTAATATAGGCTGCAGGCACCAAATGGTTAGGGCAAGAAAATGTCAACTTTCTAAAACTGGCATTTTCAAAATGATAATTTTAAAGCTGACTATACCATAAAGGAAGTTTTGGAATTACAATTCCATAGAAACCAAGCTCAACATGCTTATGTGCTCCCAACTGAAAGTTACAACTTATTAAATGTAATAAGGTAACCCAAAGTTATCCAATGGGAGACGGAGGCCTCCCAGTAGTGAAAAAACGAATTTGGGATTTTTTCACTACCAGGACAGGTAAAACTTAAAAATACATGTCCCGTTTTTTTTAAATACATTGCACCCTGTCCTCTGGACTGTGTATGGCCTACCCTAGGGGTAATGTATATGTATTAAAAAGGAAGGTCTGGGCCTGGCAAGAGGTTTATCTTGCCAAGTCAAAATGGCAGTTTAAAACTGTGCACACAGCCTGCAATGGTGGGCCTGGGACAGGTTTGAAGGGCTACTTAAGTGGGTGGTACAAAAAGTGCTGTAGGCCCACTAGTAGATTTTCATTTACAGTTCCTGGGTACATGTAGTACCACTTTCCAAGTGACTCACAAGTAAACTAAATGTGCCAATTGGGTGTAAGCCAATTGCACCATGTTTAAAAGAGAGAGCACACGCTTTATAGCACTGGTTAGCAGTGGCAAAGTGTGCAGATTCCTAGCAGCCATCTCAAATGTGTTTAAAAAATAAGAGGATTAAAGCAAAAAGTTTGCGGATGACTCTGCAGAAAGGGCAAGTCCAGCACAATGTCATTAAGATTTGATAAAGTTAATATTGTGCTTCGCTCTATTATTTTTTACAAGTATAACATATAAAGGATGAGAGAATTCTTTCATTCAGGGGCCGATTCCGATCTCGCATGGAATAGCTCCGAACGCGACCCACCAGGAAAAGTATGAGCCTGACGTGTGTTTTCCGACCGACACGTACAACTGTACGAATGAGCAAGTACGATGCGGGAAACTTGATATCACCGACCGAGACGTTTCCAGGTCCGATTCACTCCGTACGTGTCAGCCGTAAGCGAACCGTGTCGTGCAATAGAGGTGATTTCCGACTGAGCCAGTACAATGCACGATTTGGACAGCCGGATCGAGACGGAGTTTCCGACTCGTAAAAGCTCCGGAAAGCAAGCTTCGGGGGTCCGCACCGGACCCCCCTTCACCCGTAGCCTTACGATTCAATCACAGGGGGGGACCCAATGGACCCCCAACACTTGCATGTATGGTGCGGGTGGCACAGATGCGTCCCCACTACAGGGGGCACCCTTTTGTGCAACATACCATTTTCTTCAATGGGAGCCTATGTACGCGCCGTACAACAAGCGCCCATTGACTTCAATGGGGCTCCGAGCGACCCGTGTCCGTAAGCGCGTGTTCGCATCGTACTCGGGAGTTCGGAGCCCCGGAGTGCGAGTCGGTTTGAAAGCACTCCGGATCCGACTCGGGTGGAGGACTTTCCCAACGAGATCGGAATCGGCTCCTTAGTGTTGATGTGCAATTTTAATAATCTGACTGAAGTCCCCAGTCCATATCCATTTGAATAATTAGTGAATCAAACAGGTTAGGAACCTTTACTAACTGCGGTTAATGGTTGCAGAAGCAGTTGAAGATATGTTTTTATAGTCCCTCATTTAGGTGATTTAAATATACTCTGCTTCCAGCATGTGACATTTAACATTTAATCTACTGGTTCATTTCCTGTGCCATTTTACTGTTATCTTATTTAAAAGTTAATTGTGCCAATTGAAGTTTAGCAATTTTTGACAGTGTTTACGAGGGTCAGATCATTTTTAGGCCGAGGTCAAATTTGCCTTACACTGGTGTTATTAGCGTGAATTAGGCATTAGTATTGTTATGCGAAATTCCTGAATTTATGCTGTTGGGGTACATTGTGTAATTACGTGCCTTTCCCGGTAAAATTTACAGCAAAAGCATGGGAACAATGCTAACAGCTGCAGAGCGCAAGTGGTTGTTGGCCGTCGTGCTTTTGTTTTTATGCACTATTTTTTTAGCGTAAAATACATGGGGGATAAGTACAAGGATGTGGAGGAGTGTGGCGTTAGTGTTCTTGGCTTAACGCCACGCTCCGCCACTTCTGAAACGCAAAACTGCACCATATTTACAAGAATGTGGTGCAGCCTTGCGCTTTCCCCTGCGATGGCGCTAAGTTTAGCAACTCAGCGCCAACGCAGGCACCCTTGCACCATAGTGCAAGGGTGTCTGCATGCAGGGGAGGATTGTTTATGTGCAGGAAGATGTCCCTTTTTGCACATAAACAATCCTAAAAGGCCATTCTGTCACTTTCATGTTTGCTGCTTTATGCAGCACATATGAAAGTGACAAAATGGCGTTCTTTTTAAAGGTTTGTTTTTGTACAGGAAGGGACACCTTTCTGTACATAAACAAACCATGGCATTTTGCTTTTTCTATATGTGCTGCACAAGGTAGCACACAAAGGAAAACTAAAAACGAGGGGAAATAATACTTTTGTCTACATTTTGCCAACTTAAAACCTGGATTTACCTGGTTTTAATTTTGGCTCTGCCTCCTCTGTCGGCCACCCTTGTACATAGGGGGCAGCATCAAAATGAAAGGGTGTTGCAGTGGAACGCCCAACACAATACCCACTGCCCACTCCTTTCACGCTAACCATAGTCTGAAAGGGGGCCTTATGTACGAGGCAGCGTTAAGCCACGTTAAGTGGCTTTGCGTGCCTTGTACATAAGGTGCAGCCCCTATCGCCACCACAACGTCGGTAAAAGTGACATTGTGGTGGCGATAGGAGCTTGTACAAATGCCTCTTACTTCCATCCAAAGTGCATGGGCGGGATGCACTTTGTGCCAAAATATAGGGTCCAGCGCCAGTTTTGCATTTCGTGCAACTATGCATCATTTTGCCAAAATTTGAAGTAATCACACAACAGCAAATTACGCCTGGAGAACAGAAAATATCTGCACCATATTTTTTCAACTTTTGGGTCTTCTTCAAATATTCAGGATTTAGCATGCTGTCTGTAAGTTGCTGATTTCAAGCTGAAAAGTTGTGTTTAGCTTATGGAAGGTGCAGCTATTTTTGCCTGTTGAGACCATTTCGAAGGCCTCAATTGTCACGTTTCAGTTTCATACACACCTACTATAATCACACAATTTTCACTTTTGACACTTACCGAATTTATGTTTTGTCCATTGCAAAATACAACAGATAAATACACTAAAAGCTCTGCCTTGTACTTCGGGCATAACCAATACACTTCAGAAAACACACAGAATGTGTTAACCCCCTGCACCAATTTTTCGCCATTGTTAAACAAAAACAAGTAAACCATGGTGTCTTCCCAGTAATGAATCTGCAGTGTAGTTCTGTTATTATACTTCTTTTTTGTGTATCTGAACATGTCCTGGAGAAGTCGACAGTTTAACATTTCCTGCATCCAGGACCAATTATCCCTCCACCCAATTCCTCTCTGATGCACTTTTGGAGGCTTGGAAGCTGCCCCTCGACATAACCTAGCGCTCTGCAGCTTCCCAGCTCACAGGTCTCTGCTCCACCAGCAGTCTTCTGGTCGGAGACAAATCCCACGCCAAAAATAAGGCCACTTATTACTAGGGGTGGGCGGAATTTGCGAAATCCACTTTCGCAAATTATCGTGAAAATGTTAAAAATTATCGCAAACACGCGGAAATGTCGCGAAGATGCGGAAGTTTTTTTCCCGCATGTTCGCGAGATTTTCTGCATGGTTGTGGCTCGTTAACTTACCCATGCAGTTGCTCGTTGGCGCGGCCATCTTGTTTTCAGTTGTCTCACGGTGCATGATCGCGAGAAGAAAGACGTGATCGTGCGACGCATGACATCACTGCGGGCCGGAACTGTCGTGAGACAGCGCAAATTGCTAAAAACAATACAACATCTCATGGAGAACGCGACCGGATTCAAGAAAACTTGTCGGCGAACGCAGTGATTCAGGTAAGGCGATCGCGCGCGAGAATGTATTATTTTACAGCGCGAGCAAGAACCAAATTATCGCAAAGCTGCGGAATGCGGAAATTTTGACATTTTCGTGCTTTCCACGGAACGCGAAAATGTCAAATTATCGCAATTTCCGCGAACGGAACGAAATTTTAGCCCAGGCCTACTTATCACATCTCTTATTGAATGCGAAAATTATTCTGGTCAAAGACACTATCAGTGGAGCACTGTCTACAGTATTTTGACTCCTAGCCACTCAAAAGTATCCCTACAACAGGTATTGTATACCCCTATTATTCTCCACTATTTAATTTATTAGTAATCATTCTTGCCTTAGTTCTCTATAAATTACAGTTGCGGCCGGGGCAGGTAAGAGCGGTGGAACTGGGCGGGAGAGGGTCGACAGAAGACAAAATAGAGAAAATAACATTAAAAAAAAAGAAAACCACTTACCATGCGCTGGTCGCGCCGTCGACTTGCTGATGCGGCGAGCGCAAGGTTAGTGGTTTTATTTATTTAATTTGTTTCCTATTCCTTCCTCTGTCGACTCCTGCACCCCGCCCCGCCCGGCCTGCCCCGCCACACCACTCTTACCAGCACAAGCCGCGCCTGATGAATTATCTTACAGTTATCAACATGTGTAGGAATCACAAGTCACATGTTTTTCCTACAGCTTGGCATCTAAATATCATAGAGATGACATACCAGTATTCATTCTCTACATTGCATCACATTTGCTTCATACCGAACTCTTAAACATACATTGGTCAGTTATAGCAATAATAGAAACGGCAGATTTTTCAAAATGTTTCATCTCCATCCTATCATAGCATGTTGAAAACCCTTTATTTTATATAAGAAATGAATAGAGCCTGGTCGAGCTTACAATCCCATCTAGTGACAGAGGGGTTGTCAAATGATATGATGATTATTTGAAACCTATTCTTCTGTGAATACTAATGCCATCCCACAAAAGACTCGTGTCTAGCTTTGAGTTGGACCACGCAGAATAATCTGTCAATGACGTGATGAAAGCAGATTGTATGATAATAATTTCAATTTCACAGCAGGATAATGTATCCATGACAGCAGATCAGCTCCTCACTCCCTGTTATTCTGAAACTGAATATTTTTTCCTATTGGTCGTGATAGTATTGCACCGCCATTACAATTTGTGTGGTCGGATAACATAGTGAGGCGCGTGGTAGTGTGTTTAATAGTATGTACAAAAGTGCAGCCATTGTGCTGTTACGAACCTGTTTGCATCATATTAGGAATTAGAATTGAAATTGCCTGAGCTATTTAGGGCCCAATATGCCAGAAAAAATAGGTGGAAATAGCACATCTGATAATTTGTGATTGCACTACGCATGATACAATGTGCACTCAATTACATTTGAAACCTGGGATGGAGGATAATGCACTAAGGGGCAGATTTACGTTCCCTGGCGCATCCCTGCAAATCAGCAGGGATGCGCCAGGGAAGATGCGTCACGCAAGTTTGCCCTTGCACCACCGCAGATGCGCCGCATTTACAATGCGGTGCATCGTGGCGCAAGGACAAGCAGATGCGTGACGCATCTGCTGGGGTAAGGTTGGCGCAGTGCTGAAGTTGTGTCGCGAGCAAGACACGACTCCAGCACTGTTTCAACCTGCCCTATCCCTAACATGGTGCGTCAAGCCTTACGCCTGCTTCAAGCAGGCGCAGGGTTTTGACGCATCAGCGTTGGAAAAGTGACTCAGTGAAATCTTGTAGATTTCACTGAGTCACTTTTCAGGGGCGTTCCTGCGATGGAACGCCCCCCCCCCCGCGTAGAAACGCCCACATGAAACCTGACGCAGGTTTCATGTGGCGCAGGGCTTTACACCGTGACGCATCTCCATAGATGCGTCACGATGTAAATAGGGCGCAACGTGGCGCAGGGTTTTATGCCGCCGCTGCGTCACAAAAGTGACGCAACGGTGGCGGAAAAGTGGCGCACGGGGCTTGTAAATCTGCCCCTAAGAGTCCATGTTGTTCCACATTTCAGTGGATGCAGTGCATGTGTTCTATATGTTTCCACGATATGGGCCGGGTTTAACATGTTGCAAATCATAGAAGCAAGTACCCACAGTGCATATAATCAACAGACTGCGCTAATTATCGCAAAGTGCACTTAGCACGTTTTTTAATATCGCCAGCTAGCGCTGGATTACATCGCCGTGTTAGCGCCGTATTAGCAACGCTTTGCTCAGAGGCGATATAAAATCCAGCGATAGCGGTGAAAACCAGCAATAGTGCGAGAAATCCAGCGCTATTTTCACTGCGCTAATGTAAAGCTTGCTAATAGACAAGTGTGGACTTAACCTAACAATCCACCTCCCATTGACAAGATGGCTAAGTCAGGTTTTAATCAGGTGTTAAATACCAGCGATAAAAGCGGTTAGCGCAACATTTTTATCGCTTCGCGGGTCCAGGGCCGCATTGATAATAGAGGGAAGTTGTGTTTGCGACTGTTTCCATGTTGTTTTAGTGAGGAACGCCTACTTTGCATATCATTAGCAATAAATATCGGTGACATGCAAAGCGGCAAAAAAAACGGCTGCTGTCTCAAGGAAACAAGCGCCAACGCATGTTAGCGTGTCCTTGTTGATTGTACGATAGGAAAATCGCCGCTTTTCCGGTGATATGTGCCAGAAAAGCGGCGAAATGTCTCTTGATAATATGCCCCACAATTCTTCCCTATTTTTCTACTTTGATATATTTTCCATTTTCCTCTGCCTCTGTCATATTTATATACATATCTAGTATTCGTACTGTGATCAATTATCCTCAAACAGAATCTGCTATTCAGAAATGTTTGTTTGTGTAAGTGACTGGTGTTAATTTTTTCTAATATCTCATAAAATAGCATTTATTTAAAAAAAAAAAAAAGCACCCAAGATTTGAATACCCTTCCTTATCCCATTTTGATCACAAACAAGAGATCGCGTACAAAATAGGATTACAAATCCTATCGCAATTAGTGCTGAAGCAGCAAGGGTGTGATGGGCCCTGAGGCAAGCAAGGAAAGTGATATATTTTAAGACTATAATTGTTTTACATGTGTATTGCAGCCTGAACAAAGGCCTTTCCACACAAGGTGAGCAATTAACAGTGCTTCACTGAGGAGGAAAGGGGTGGGGCAGAATGATCTACATCAATCAATCAGCTGGCACACTGAACCAGGGATGGGACTGCCCAAGCCCACTGAACAAAGGAGGGAGCCCAGACCTCTGGAGCCAACAAAGGAGAGGGTTTCCCTTTGAATTTCTAGTGAGAAAGACTCTGGCAGTGATGTCAGTGAGGGGTGGAGTTAAGGCTTCCAGAAGAGATGTGACTAGTGACTCCTGGATGATGCAGTTTTTAACTGTCCCAGCATGCTGTGCAGAAGGATTGGGACGGGTTGGAGAGGTGACGTGGCATCCTAGGATTAGTCAGGGGTACCTGGCTTCTGGAACCTTCCAATCCTCATTAAAAACTCTTGCACAAGGGGGAGACTCTCTCTTGACCGGTGATTTCTCTGTGTCTTTCTGCTGGACTCTGGGTTCACCATGGACAACTTGAAGGAAGAACCTCTGAGGCCTAAAAATGCCTAAGAAATCTGACCAGTTGACTCCAGGACCAGTGGGTCTCTCCAAGGGCCTGTGAGACCGGCCCCCCTTACATCCTCTGAGGACCAGTTGTGGGAGACCCTGGACTTCTACACCCAGAAACCAAGACCAGGAGGGAGGCTGGCACAGGGAGACAGGAGATCCTGCTCCCTGAGGGCTACACCACTTTGTAGGTGAAGAGTTCCGACGCAACTGACCCTGGTGGCTAGAGCTTGCCACCAGGAGTAAAATGAGCCCAGGATCCTCCAAATCTGCCCAACTGGGCTTGAGGTACGGCATTTTAAAAATTGGTCTTTATACCAGCCACAAAGCATATGGGATTCAACCTCCATTTCACCACTTGCCATGGGTGAGCTGGGCCTGTGGGTTGACTCCAGTAGCGGCCCGTGGTGGGAGTGCTGCTGGATGCTGACGTGGGGCTGGGGAGGGGCAGGGTGGGGGGTAGTAAACTACGGATTATGGCTGATTAGAGGTAAGTAAACATATGAATAAATAAAACGAAGTTCGTTGTGTGCGCTGCATCGCATTTGGCGATGCAGTGCGCGCAACGAAATTCGCTTTATTTATTTATATGCTTACTTACCACTAATCAGTCATAATCCGTAGTTTACTACCCCCCACCCTGCCCCTCCCCCGCCCCACGTCAGCGCCCATCAGCACTCCCACCACTGGCCGCTACTGGTTGACACAGTAAATATTTTTTTTCTAGAAGGGGGCATGCATGAGGCCCCCTCACTGGACACTCTAATGGCCCGAGGACCCCATCCCCTGGTCTATTTTTACTCAAAGAGGTGCCGGGACCCCATCCCCGGCCCAGAATCAAAAGGAGGATGGGGAAGCGCCATCACACCCTCCCAATGGCAGTGGCTCGCACCTGCTCCCCGGGCCCGTGTCTAGGGGCAGTCGGGGGCCACCACAGAAGGATGCACACTGCACTGCTGGCTGCCATGGGTCGCACTTCCGTTTGTGGGAGCCGGCGCTGCAGCAAGGGTTAGGCTCCCTCAGCTGCTCCCAATGTGAGGAGGCATGGGGATGCCCAGGTGGGACCAGGCATCCTCTAAAATAGCAAATAAAACACAAAAGCAAAGGTTTTCAGCTCTTCTGGCACAGCGGGAGAGCCACTGTTAAAATATTCATGGTAAACAGCATTTACCACGCATGCGTAACAACGCATGCCATATCACCGCGGTCGTTACAACAACCGCGTTTTAATTTCACATACCGTTACAACGCAAGTCCGAACAAAGACTTGCGTTGGGGGGCAGACGGTGTTGGATTTAAAATCCAACACCTTCCCTAGTATCTGCATAGACTGGAGTTGGAATAGTAAATTATACTATTCCAACATCCAGCGCCCCCTAACCCAAATCGTTGTTCAGACTTGTGTTGTAACGGTATGCGAAATAACAACGCGGTCATTGAAACGACCGCGTTGTCATGGCATGCGTTGTAAACGCATGCGAAAAAACATCATATATTCAATATTCACTGCTCTTGGCTGAAATGCTCCATTATGCTCTGTGGGTTTATTCATTTGCACATTATTCATGCCTCATGCTGGCCCCAGGAGGACTGGGGTAACACCAATGAATTTGAAAAGTATTGTTGCAAGTTGTAGGAATAACAGCAGCCCCCCAGCAGTGATATTTATAAACTGACCCTATGTCTGCAGAGGTAAGGAATCCAGAACCTTCCAGGATTTTAACAATGATTTTTTTAAGTATTCCACAGGCTGTAGCTGCTGCTCTACATTTGGGAATGGTTTTAGGGACTTACTTTATATTTACATTTATTATGGCCTGAAAATGTGTAAAGGAGATAGATACATGTACTGATGTGCCATCTCAGGGCTAAGTCTATGGTTGCATGTAATGTAATCAAAATGTGATGCTCTCTAGGGATCATTTTTATGGTTAGAATGTTTATAAAAACAACAAAGACCCATTTGCTAAGTTCAAATACTTTATTGAGATAATAATGTTGGCAATGATTATTGATCGCTGTGAATAAGATATATTAACATTAATAAGTGGTATTACACCTGATGATTATCAGTATGATTGCATTTAGCTACAAAATGATGTCTTTAATATGTGTTTTTTTGCTCTTGAACCTTTGTCTAAGTAAATAGACGTGCCTTATATGGTTGGCCCTTCTTAACAGGTCAAAGGTGATTCTGTGATGTCAACTATGGTATTTTCCATCTGACTGTGTACACATTTGAAAATTTCAATTACTGCATAGTAATTAGTAGTGTGTGCGCAATAAATGTACTTGTCCTTTTACTGAAGAAACTGGACAATTATTTATTGGGTTTTAATATTGCGTGCCAGTGAACAGTGGTTACTAGCTCACACTGCCTCCTCTGAGTAGGCCTTGACCTGTTCTGCTTTGCTACCCTGAGAGAGTCAGGCCCTACAATGGGGTGCTTGGTTCCCAGTAAGGAGAATTGGGAAACTATTACTTGTGCAGAGCACAGAACTAATAAACCAATTTCCCACAATGTGACATTCAGAAAAAATAAAAATCATAATTTGGAGTTGAATGTGTTAATTACCACCACAGTGTGGATTTAGGTATCCCCTTACAGATAGCTGGAGCTGTCTGTTCTTGAAGTCCTATTTTGAATACATAGGGGCAGGTTTACGAGCATGTCATGCAAAACAGCGGAGCAACTAAAATCATTACACTGAATTGCATGAAAGGGAGAAAGAACAACAGCGCCATATCTACTAAAATATGGAGCTGTTTTTCTCTACCCAAGCACTGGTGCACTTTAGGCAGGGCCAATAGAATTACATGACAGGAGCAGCAAAAAAGACAAATTGTGTGGCGTAATGCGGCATATGTTATGATAATATTTTGTCGTTCTTTTGTCATTTCCACACTATGTAACACTGTTTGGGCATTAGTTGCACCTCATTAGTTCCAGTTTAACACACAAATATAGCTACAAGAAACACAAAGGTGAATAGTCAATCTTTGCGGAGGGACTTCCACTGCACAGCAATTCATGTCACATCACATTTGTGACCTTTGAACTGTTTCAGGTAGAAACTATATTTTTGTTAAAATCTGCAGATTCTGCAATAAATGGTGAATTATGCAGAAAATCAATAATTATGTGAAAACACCACAGCGGTATAATGTGGCCCTGACTTTAGTCCCCTGGAGTGCCAGTGCACACATCCTGGCAGCATAGTGTAAGGGTGTGTGTGTGTCCTATCAAGCATAGGTTTTGTGCTAGAAGGGAACCTTTCCAGTACAAAAAGTATGAATTAATACTATTTCCAAGTTTGTATATGGGCAGCAGAGCATGAATGCAAAGATTGAAACATTTCTAGCAATAAAAGCATTTCCTCAAGCCAATACCAGGCTTATAGAGGTATTATTTTTGGAACAAAGACTATAGAGCCTTACACCAAACCATTAATGCTTGCATGGGAGCGCCCATGTAGAAATCATGGGACTTCCTCTTGATGCGAAATAACTCAAAGCAGCATACAGTGCTAATTTGGGTTACTTTCCAGCACAAAACAAGTTGTGCGCTGAAACCTAAATCCCAATTCTACACTTTGCACAAAAGTGATGCAAATCTGGCTCAAAGTGTTATTTAAACTGCCCTAATGAGTGGACTTTGGATGAGCCTCTGACTCATGACTGGATGTCTTGTCTCTCTCACGTGCCTGCTTCTGATCAGATGGTTTCCTTCCTATTCTTGTGTTTGTCTGAGGGGGGATCTGGCCATATTTTGATTGAATGCTATGTATCCTTCCAACTCTGATGTCAGTTCTTGCACTGCTGTGCATATAAGAGACTTTTTCTCTCCCTGTTCCTCCTCCTACCCCTCTCTTTTTAAGAAACCCCCTCCTTACTCTACTAATCTATATAAATCTCGTACTCTGCAGCCACAGGACCTCAAACCTCCTCATTCTTTCAGCCCTACCGGTGGATATGGTGGTGGCCTTGGTGGTGGACTTGGTGATGGTGGACGTTGTGGTGGTGGATGTGGTGGTGGTGGACGTGGTGGTGTTGGTGGACATTGTGGTGGTTTTGGTGGAAATGGTGGTGGTGGGTGTGGTGGTGGTGGATGTGGTGGTGGTGGTTGATGTGGTGGTGGTGATAGCGTGGTGGTGGTGGATGTGGTGGTGATTGTGGTGGATGTGGTGGTGGTGGTGGGTGCGGTGGTGGATGTGGTGGTGGATGTGGTGGTGGTGGAGGACGTGATGGTGGTGGAGGATGTGGTGGTGGATGTGGTAGGGGTGGATGTGGTGGTGGTGGACGAGGTGGTGGACGTGGTGGATGTGGTGGTGGAGGTGGTGGTGGATGTGGTGGTGGGGGACGTGGTGGTGGTGGACATAGTGGTGGTGGTGGACGTGGTGGTGGTGGATGTGGTGGTGGTGATGGACGTGGTGGTGAACATGGTGGTGGGGGACGTGGTGGTGGTGGTGGACATGGTGGTGGTTGTGGTGGATGTGGTGGTGGTGATGGACACGGTAGTGGACGTGGTGGTGGTGGACGTGGTAGTGGTGGAGGACGTGGTGATGGTGGAGGACGTGGTGGTGGTGGAGGACGTGGTGGTGGACATGTTGGTGGTGGATGTGGTGTGGTTGACATGGTGGTGGTGGACATGGTGGTGGACTTGGTGGTGGATGTGGTGGTGGACGTGGTGGATGTGGTGGATGCGGTGGTGGACATGGTGGTGGACGTGGTGTTGGAGGTGGTGGTGGGGGACGTGGTGGTGGTGGACATAGTGGTGGTGGTGGACATGGTGGTGGTGGACGTTGTGTTGGACATGGCAGTGGTGGTGGGTGTGGCGGTGGTGGACATGGTGGTAGTGGTGTTGGGCGTGGTGGTGGTGGACATGGTGGTGGTGGATGTGGTGGTGGTGGTGGACATGGTAGTGGTGGTGGACGTGGTGGTGGTGGACATGGTGGTGGTGGACATGGTGGTGTTGGTGGTGGTGATGGATGTGGTGGTGGTGGATGTGGTGGTGGACGTGGTACTGGTGGTGGACGTGGTGGTGGTGGACATGGTGACAAATAGTGAGAAAAGGTAAAAGCAAAACACAGAGTGAATGTTAACCCCTTCTATGCTCATGACGGAACGATTCCGTCATGAGCATCGGTTGAGCTGTGCTCATGACGGAACCGTTCCGTCATGGCCCCGCCCGCGCTTGAACCCTTCAGCACCGCGGGGGAATCCGCGCAGCGCTGAAGGGGTTAAAAAAGAAAATAAAGCAAGATAGAGCACGAGGGAAAAAGTGGTGAGAAAACTGTCACAGTAAAAGCAAAAAAAGCAAAACAGAAAGTAAATGATAACCTTGCACGAGTGAATAACTAATGCTGCTATTTTAAAGCACACGCGTGCTTGTCACAGTAAAAGCAAAACACACTGCTGGCACTGGAATCATGTGTTTGCTGGCCCGGGAGTGGTTCGTGCGTGCGTGCGCGCTCAGTCGGCTCTTTTTGGAAGCACATACTCATGATTGTGGGCGCGCCCCTGCTCGCTCCCGCAAGGTGGATGCTGCCACAAGCACGAGTATGTGCTTCCAAAAAGAGCAGAGCTACGGCTAAAGGTCCTACTATGCAACGCATGCGCGCTGCGTAAGCGAGACCTAAAAAAGATGCATTACCAAGGTCAACAGGTTTCATGAGCAAACTTTTACTTTTTCAGTGCTTGTTCTCAGAATGTATTGTATTCATAAAAATGAAAAGTGTTTATAGTTTGGTAGGAAATCTGCCCTTTTTGCGTGGTCTACACTGATTTTTCGCCTTTTGCTGGACCCTATATCTTTGCTGGCTTTTGATCTATGTGTCCTTTACCACTGCTAACCAGGAGTAGAGTGCTGGTGCTCCCCATTTAAACATGGTTAATTTGGCTTATTCCTAATTGGTGCATTTAACTTGCCTGTAAGTCCCTAGTATATGGTGTACAAAAATGCACCCAGGGCCTGGAAATGAAATAGTATTTGTGGACTATTGTGTCATCCACTACAGCGGCAGCACAAACGTGGTTTCAGCCCTACCAATTTAGTCTGACTGCTGCAGAGTAAAACCTGCAGTGTGTTCTGTTACGGTAACCTTTTTTGACAGATAAAAGCCTCCCTTTTTAAATATTAGTAAGTCACCCATATAAGCCATATAACACACAAGATAGGGCGCCTGGTATTTAAAAGTGGGAAATGTAGAAAATGTATATTACCATGTCCCTACAGCGACAATGCCCAAAAAGCTAGTTTCATTTTGGCCAGCCTAGCTGTTGTATGTAGAAAACGAAAGTACAGATTAAAATACTTATACTGAATTTTTGGAATGGGGCCAACGAGAAAAAATATTAAACAACTATTATAATGAATCATAAAAAATCTAATTTCACTTAGTTGTTGGATTTGTAAAAAATATTAACAAAAAGTAACTTTTAAAAAAAGTTACCTTTTCCTTACCTGAGGTTCCTGGAGGCTAATACATTAACTCTCTAGCTTCTTCCATCCTGTGCTCATCCTGGGAAGAGGTGTGAAAGGGGTGTTTAGTTCCTCCCAGGACCACCCAATAGGCTGACTGAATGGACTATGATGACTCCTCCTGAGCTCAATAATATGTGAGGGCTGATTCCCTAATTTTGACAACACCATGCCAAATCCTACCTTGCCGTTTTGAAGCACATGTAAATGTTTTGCACGGATGTATGTCGTTACAACGCACACTTTTACAACGCATGCACTTACAGCGCATTTTTTACAACGCAACATCCATTACAACGCATTCCATTACATAGCATGACACTACAACGCATTTTTAAAAACTACCTTTACAACGCATTCCATTACATCGCATACTATCTTTACAACGCATACCATTACAACGCATAATATTAAATTGCATTTAAGGTAAGTATTAGATAGTATAGGGGTAAAAATTACTTTTCTAACTCCAGGGGGTGCAACAGTAGGGAAAGTGTTGGATAGTATAGGTGTAAAAATTACTATTCTAACTCCAGGGGGTGCAACAGTAGGGTAAGTGTTGGATAGTATAGGGGTACAAATTACTATTCTAACTCCAGGGGGTGCAACAGTAGGGTAAGTGTTGGATAGTATAGGGGTAAAAATTGCTAATCTAACTCCAGGGGGTGCAACAGTAGGGTAAGTGTTGGATAGTATAGGGGTAAAAATTACTATTCTAACTCCAGGGGGTGCAACAGTAGGGAAAGTGTTGGATAGTATAGGGGTAAAAATTACTATTCTAACTCCAGGGGGTGCAACAGTAGGGTAAGTGTTGGATAGTATAGGGGTAAAAATTACTATTCTAACTCCAGGGGGTGCAACAGTAGGGTAAGTGTTGGATAGTATAGGGGTAAAAATTACTATTCTAACTCCAGGGGGTGCAACAGTAGGGTAAGTGTTGGATAGTATAGGGGTAAAAATTACTATTCTAACTCCAGGGGGTGCAACAGTAGGGAAAGTGTTGGATAGTATA
Organism: Triturus cristatus; assembly: GCF_964204655.1. NCBI lineage: Eukaryota > Metazoa > Chordata > Amphibia > Caudata > Salamandridae > Triturus > Triturus cristatus. The sequence goes on from NC_140582.1 coordinate 948,111,508, forward strand.
GGGGTAAAAATTACTATTCTAACTCCAGGGGGTGCAACAGTAGGGTAAGTGTTGGATAGTGTAGTGTAATATTATGCGTTGTAATGGTATGCGTTGTAAAGGTAGTATGCGATGTAATGGAATGCGTTGTAAAGGTAGTTTTTAAAAATGCGTTGTAGTGTCATGCTATGTAATGGAATGCGTTGTAATGGATGTTGCGTTGTAAAAAATGCGTTGTAAGTGTAGTGCGTTGTAAAAGTTGCGTTGTAAATGTTGTTCCCCGTTTTGCACCTTTCAAGGGAAGCAGGACAGTACTTGTGTATCCGCTGCCTAGTTGCTGGAAGACCCTGCTTTTTTCCTGCAAGATGTCTGTCTCTGGGTTTGAGGTGGGTACAGTACCTTCTTCAAACTAGATGTTGGTGTTAGTTATGGGTGCACACTGGCGATTACCATAGTCCACTCCCCTACAAATGTCCCAGCCATCAGGACCCAAGTTTAGAGTGGATGAAGACCGCTGTGATCTTGGATTTGCCCTGGCACATTGCATTTGGACATGTTTGCAGTAAAGCAAACAGGAACTATTGGTAATCAAGTGATCAGAGAGGGACTAGGAGTGTCTTACGGTGTCTCTAACCTACAGACTGGCAGACGCTACAAAGCTGGAACCTCTCCCAACCACTTACACTTGACAGACTCACACCAATAGTCAGTCTTATTTCTAGCACATTTGTAATTTCCCCTTTTGATAAACTTTAAACTATTTTGACCAGATTCACTTTGATGAACATTTGTACCTTTTACTCCTGATGTTTTGTAAGCCCTTGAACATGATCTCTTTATTTCATCTATTTACATTTGACTTCTTTTGCACTTGAAACTTGGTGTGGATCTTTATTTCTTTAATTCTTAACTGTACATTGTCCGATTGTGCTGATATACACGCCATCATACTTATTTTCTCCAGTGTTACAGTACTGTGAGGCCTAATCAATCAATCAAGGAATTTGTAAAGCGCACTACTTACCCGTGAGGGCCTCAAGGCGCTAAAGGGAGGGGGGAACCGCTACTGCTCGAAGAGCCAGGTCTTGAGATGTCTTCTGAAGGTGAGCAGGTCCTGGGTCTGCCATAGGTTGGTGGGGAGGGTGTTCCAGGTCTTGGCGGCGAGGTAGGAGAATGATCTGCTGCCGGTGGTCTTTCGTTGGATGCGGAGGACAGCAGCGAGGGCGAGGTTTGCTGAGCGGAGCTGGCGGGTGGGGGTTTAGAAGTTGAGTCTGTCGTTCAGGTAGGCTGGTCCGGTGTTGTGGAGTGCTTTGTGTGCGTGGGTGAGGAGTTTGAAGGTGATCCTCTTGTCGACGGGGAGCCAGTGCAGGTCTTTCAGGTGTGGGGTCATGTGGCTGTGTCGGGGTACGTTGAGGATCATGTTAACCTATATAGACTGGACAGTGGGACAGAACACCGTAGGACAGTTTTTCACACCATTGTTACATGAAATAAAGACGGTCAAGATGGCCCAAAAAGTCAGCATACAACAAACAGCACTGAGAAATTGCTAAATGTAATCTAAATGGTGCGGTGCCAATTCCCATTATTTATTCCTGTTATACTTGTGAAGTAGATCTAATATAACTGTAACTTGGCCAGCTCAGCGAGATTGTTTTACCCTAACTATGGATAAGGAGGACATAGATAAAGAATAAGCAAATCTCTGTTTGTGATTTGCTGAAGTAAGATTATGTTGACTGGATTCACATGCTGAAATGGACCCCCATTGTCATGTGTTGCTTTTGACCCTAAATCTTCATGGATCATGAATTATCAGTCATGAATTAGCAAGCATGTAGTCTGCCATATTTTCAGGGATCATCATCTTCACTTGGAAAGATATCAGGAAGTTGACTATTTATTAAAATGCCCTGTTTGACCCTTTAGGAATGTTACTGGCAGTGGCTTCATCTATTGCTCCAGTTCCCCTGTTTTATTATGCCTTTGCATAAGTGCCAACATTCAATCAGTATCAATATTTAGTGTCCTACCTTTACATTGGGGGAATTTTTTAACTTATTATCTTTAGACGACAACTACAATAGAGCCCAAAAAGGACCCAAATGGATCCAGATTGATTCAGACCTAGAATGGAGAGGAGGGTCTGCCCCACTGCAAAAAGCTACAAAATGAGAATGAATGATAGAAACTAAAAACGTTTCCTAGTAATTTTTCTCTACCACTTGCCTCAGCTTCCACAAAGATTCAAAACCTAGGGCCTTATGTAGGTGGGCTTGCATTTACCACTTCATAAATACCGAATCATACCGATTCGGTATTTATGAAGTGGTAAATGCTATGTAGGTAATGAGTCGGTAATTATTACGGTAGGTAAAATTCGGTAATTACCGAATCGGTATTTACCGATTCGGTAATGAGACATACCTTCCCATTGATGGGAAGGTATGCCTCAATACCGAATCGGTAAATACCGATTCGGTAATGGGGGGAACACATGCAAGGGTGGCAGGGTGTCACAATGACACCCTGTTGCACCCCTGAAACGGCCATGTGTGCACATGTGGCACACATACATGCCCTAAGGGCATGTATGTCTGCCACATTGCACACTTGTAGGCGCTTTGAAATGCATTTCCACATCCATTCTTCATTTACCACCAACTATTAGTTGGTGGTAAATACCGACTCCAAACATCACCCACACACTCCCCCTACATCTCATTTCTGTATTCGGAATTTACCGAATCGGTAAAATTACCGAATCGGTAATTTTACCGATTCGGTAAATTCCGAATACAGAAATTGTCCCCCTACATTCCAAAAGCCTAAATACCGGTCGGTAACGGTATAATTACCGAAAATCGGCCGTTACCGACCGGTATTTGGCGACCTACATGAGGCCCCTACTGTGGTAACTCCAAATGGTCCGTTGACTTTGATGAATCAGCAGTCTGCTGAATTAGCGCACTGGCCTATATTATGAGAGTTGAAGGATTGAGTTTCCTCGAAAATGAGCGCTTACTCTCACTGCTAAAGACGGTATCTCAGTACTAAGCGCTATTTCTAGGGGTGTGAAGAACCTGTCAGGGAATATGATGAGTTTGATCTTGGCTGGTTAGAGAAATATCTTCCTTCTAGCTCACTAGTGGAGTTATAGCAGATGTATCAAGGTATTTGTTAACCTTTTCAAAATGAACTGCTGTCCAGAGATTGATTTTCTGGTGCAAACCTTCACAAGACTCATTTTGCCATCTCCACTCCGGTCCCTCTTAAGGGCATCCTATGTGCCATAGCATGTTCCGTCTAGGGCTTGAAGATATCTGATCACAACATCCCCACCCTGATGGAAGTCCATTGCCCCCCCTTTACCAGCTTGCATCATCTTTAAAACCTGACGCAAAACTTTCAAGGCTATCATGACCAACACTCTTGCAAAACTGTGGTGGTTCTTGGAACACCTGCAGCCAGGACGCTGCAGACTAAGAAGTGTAAAAAAAAAAAATGCAGGAAACATTTCCCATATATACACCCAGGACTTGGAACAACATCTCCATCTCAATTAGCACTGCTCCTCCAATTTAGAAATGGTTGCCGACACCTCTTTAATAAACAATACATATAATGAGTTAGCAGCCCACGATGCCGTAACCTCTCCTGGTACTTGTTAGTTTTATGATTGTCTTTAACCCTCTACATTACTCCTCTGTCTTTTGGCTCGGTTCGTGCTATAGAAATGCCACATACATATATGCTTTGGAAATACCACATACATACATAAATACATACATAACTTTCAGAACTTAAAAATAAATATGGCTAAGGTAGCTGAAAACAAACCCTGGACATTTATTTTCCGATGAAGATATGATGAGGTGCCTGGAGAAATCTCCAAAAAGAATGATGCTGGACAAGGAGCGCTTTAGAAGAGGAGGCCGCTGGAGGTTGCTTCTCGGATTTGTAGTCCAAAGAGGACAAGATCCTCAGCTTTCTACACCACTAAGAGGTGTGTCCCTTCCCAGCACCAGTTGACTGTTCATGTGTGATCGCCATGGCATTGTGTAACATAGTTCTTCACATGAGAAGCAATATGCAAAGGTTAATAATAACACACTGCAATTTCAACCCTGTGGACCAATGCCTTAAGTCTGTGCATTTTCAGTCAGCAGCATTTGTTAAAAATGTAGTTCTGTCTTTGGCAATTGCTGAGAAAGTTTGAGCCCAAATGGTTTTATAGGAGTCTTCTCCTACTTGTGAAGTGTTGAGCAGAGCTTCACAACGAGCAGGCCATGATGCCAAGGCCCCGTGATTTCTCACTTATTTGTGGGTATAGAATTGAAAGCAAACCTACCATCCTCATTATTAATGAGGCATCTTGCTTGGCCTACTACTAGATGGCGCCAGATGCATTTTTCTCTTTCCCAGGTGAACATATTTTCAATACTTAAAAACAGGTAGGTAAAGCAGCTAGCAAAAACAGAAGAGGTCCCAAGAGGGCCCCACATCAGACCTTGGGAAAACATTTGACAACCCTGGTGCTGGGACCGAAAAACCTTCAAACCTTCATTAGGGAAGGTGGACTATGACAGACAAATGTCCAGAGGTTCATCTATCCAACTCCAAAAACTATTAGGAAGAAGTGTGCTATGGGAACAGAAGACAGGCTCCACCGACCTTGAACAAAGCATCACTTTTAAAGAGACTTTGAACAACCTACATTTCATGTTTGGCAATTAGTAAACGTTCTCCTCTTTTTTGTCTCTGGAGTAGGGCAAATTAATGAACATACTTTGTTCGGCGTGGGCTACTTCATTTAGTTAGACTTTTAAGACGTAGAATATGTGCTGTTCTCAATGAAACACATTTTGTGTTTGTTTAAGGACTTACATTTCAAACATTTCATATCATCCTCTAGCTGTCTGCATTTTGCTACTCCACGCATGAGCATGTTTTAGATTCGAATTATCTTTTCCTATTACTTTTGTTATTTCAACTATTGTGCAGTATTGTGTTTTTTTCTCCTAAAAAACTGCGAAATCCCCCCCAAAAATGTAAAGGCGCAATTTTCCTAAATTTGGTTGGGGAATAACATCGTAGTTTATTCAGTGCCTCTCTGTTTAATCCACGAATTACAATACCAGAGTTTTTGCAGAGACCTATGATCATAAAAAAACATTGAAGGAATTCTCTACATATTTTTGCATACAACTCTATTTAATTCTGCATAAGGTTTGTGTGTGAGACGGTGTAACCGATGTCAAAGAGTTCAGAGAGGAGCGACTGAAGCATTTTAAAGTAATTACATTTTTAATATGCACAGAGGCATGTGGGGTGGCTTCCATGCAAATGTACTGTAGCCTCAATTCGGAGTTCAAGACTCGGTAAATTGAATTAGACGCCATTCAGATATATAATTAGGCTCACTTTCGAAAGCTTAACCTAAACTATGAAGCAGAAAGAGAATAATGAGGCAGAGAATTTGAGGTCAACATTTGATAAATGCTATGGTATTACAGTGAGGGCCCGGCTTCACCTTTTCAGCAAACATGTCCTGAAATGAGAAGGGCACTGACAGATTGCTTCTCTCAACATTGAGCGACTTTGGGGCCATTTTACACCGAAGAGCACAGGAATCAAAAATAGAAAGTTAGAAAATAAGAAATAGAAATTCAGGGGCATATCAGCAAGCAGGCGTTAAAAAATGATCGCCGCTTTTGCGTCCGTTTTCGGACGAAAAGTGACGATAATTTTATCGCCTTATCTGCAAGGTCACGCTATCGCATGAAACCTTGCCTTATCTCCATTTCCCTTAACGCCCATCTTTGCATCTCTAATGAGATGCAAAGTGGGTGTCCCTCCCCAGGATAACGGGAGAAATGTCGCTAAGCAACATTTCTCCTATTATCAAGCCTCACGCAAAGCAGCATAGCGACAGGAAAAGTAGCGATAACCTCTGTTATCGCTACTTTGCTTACGCCTGCTTTGAAACTGACTTAGCCATGATATCCTATGGAGGGTGGATATCATGGCTAAGTATGTGAGGCCCTATCAGCAAGCTATCACCAAACTCCGTGGGATTATCGCTGGGTTTCCAGCGATAATCACACGTTTGGAAGTTAGCGCTAGGATTTTTATCGCTTTTGAGATAAGCGTTGCTAATAGCCCGCTATCTCAGCGATAAAAATCCACGCTAGCCGGCGATAATTATCCTAGCGCTAAGTGCGCTTAGCGATAATTATCGCCGGTTGTTGCTGATATGCCCCCCAATGTGTTAAACTACAGTGTTTAAAGAAATAAGGCATCCTAGACTCTTCTGGCAGATAAGTGCTCTTTGTGAGTGGGAATGTGTAGCAAATTCAACTTTACCACGCGGTTAGCCCAGATTTGTCTCCCTTTTTTGAGTTTTTTGTTGTTGCTGGTATTCAGACTTGCTGAGAAAACTATAGGGGGGACTAGAGACGAATGAAGGTCCAGCATACCCGCCTCCACTATGTGAATCAAAGAGTATGCTGTTCCTGACAGGTGGGACAAAAAAAGGGGTAGTCAGGGAGGGCTTGAAGAGTCAAATCAGGGGATCTGACCCCTCAGGAGCAAGGGCCCTCACGCACCCCAATGGTGCCATGCTTTGTTGGGCTGGCACTGCAATGCTGCAAAGCCCAACGGACCCCTCTGACTGGGCCAATTGTCATTTTGTTCCACTTGTCTCATTTGCTTGCATTTGATTTATACTTCCTATTGTCTCTCTCCAGGTTATTTAAACACCAGTGAGCATTCCACTTTAAGCATGGACCTGCAATGGTATGATTCACCGATTGGCATTAATTTTGCTCTTTTTTTTTTAAAGAGTTTTATATAGCGAGAAGCAGACCTGAGACATCGGGTATCAGAGCGCTTTACATGAGCACCAGTTTCGTTACAGAAGGACACATTCATTTTTTTGTTAGGCACAGAGAGACTAAGTAATTGGCCCAAAAACACCGGATGTTGAGCATCGTTGCTGAGACTCGAACCCGGCTCCCCAGCTTCGAGGTCAACAGCTCTAGCTGTAAGGCTACATCCTCTCTCTTTGTTTATCACATGCACATGGGCTGCAGCAATTCCAATTGACAGTCACAGGTACCCAGAGTAGTGACTCCACCCTGTGGCCCCAAGCTCTTAAGGTGTCTGCAGGTTGTTTCCAGTCGTATTGACTGTCAGATGAGCCTTGTGACATTGATGTAGACATTCCTTATCTATGATTAGATCGCCTGATGCATGAGACGCTCACTGCATAGAAGATATTCATCAGATGGTGCATGCAGGGTGACGTTGCTCTGAACATTCGATAAGAATAGAAAAATGGAGACCATGAGGGCCTCAGTGTGAAGCATGAGACATGATAGAGAACGGCGCTTTATAAATTGGGCGAATGCACTAATGCGCATGAGTTTCCCGGTAAACAGATATGGACATGGTGTAATTGAATAGTTGTTATCGGTTCGTGTAAAATTAAACTGTGATTTACATATTGTATAATTTTCAGAAACAGGCACAGGCTGATTGACATATGCTGTGTGGATGTGGTGGTGACATTGGAGCCACTTGGTTATAGTGAAATTTCTAGGGAGGATTTCGGACATCGACTTGTTTCCTTTCCTCCCCTGTTTTGAGAATTGTCTATGTACAGCTGTTACTATTAGTTGGTAAATTATGGGAAATTTAATCCATGACCTCTTGTAAGTTAAGGGACATGGTTGGTGTGACATTTACTGATGTTTTCCTGAGGTTTCTGTTTCTCTCCCATTGCAGATATTTAGTCAGATGACTTCTGTCCTGAAGAGACCCCTAATATCACTAAGGGTCTGTCAGAGTGCCACTTCCTCGGAGTCTGTACGTTGCTCTATGGGCCCACCTCTTGGTACCTCCAATTCAGGATGCTATTACAGCACTGAAAGTTAGAGTGACCAAGTGGGGGGGAAGGGTTTGAGGAAGGGAATAGCTGGGAGGGAGACCTGTAAAAAAATAGATAAACATACAAACAATAACAATCAGTATAAATAATTCTCAGGTACCAGACTCTGCTACGCGGAGTCTTATTGCTAATGAGTCTCTACTTTATCACGAGCCCGTGATACAAGTTATATAGAAAATACACTTTCAAGGAATGTGTTACCATCACACCTTCCTAACAGTAAAGTTCAATAATATACAGAGCATATACTCATAATTATGACACTGTACACAAATGAGCCCCTGTGCGAGCTTGCCCAGGCGCTTGAAAAATCAACATACCAAAAGCACCAAAGGGGTAATCCGAAAGTTCCACATACACTATGCCAAATGGACCCAGAGCACTAGTCCCTATGTTCACTAACTTAATATGCAAAAATGAGCCAGAGCTCTAAATCGTAATTGCTGGACCTAATGCTCGACAACACAATGTTTTAATAAATTCCAAAACGCGCAATCAAAAGTGTGAGTGTAATCATATAATAGTCAAAATAAACTCCAGAGTGCACTGTTGTATGCTTGCCAAAATGTAGTTTGCAAAATGAGCCCCAAAGCACACGATAGTGTGCTGCCAAACACTGAATGCAGCAAATGAGCTCCAAAGCGCACCGAATCCCAACAAAGAAATGAAGTTACTCTGTTGCCTTCAAACAACAGAGGCTTACCTGCAGGCTCAAAGTAATTTGGAATGAACTCAAGAGTTAGCAGAAGAGGGAGAGGCTGCTTCCACACAGGGTCCAGAATAGTGAGCCACGCCCAATGGGTGTGGCTCCTTTTATAGGCAGACCACACTCATAGGCAACCACACCCAAAGTGACTGCTGTGTGGGGATTCTGGGATATGACTACACCCATAGGCAACCACACCCAAAGTGACTGCTGTGTGGGGATTCTGGGATATGACTACACCCATAGGCAACCACACCCAAAGTGACTGCTGTGTGGGGATTCTGGGATATGTAGTCCCCTATAGTTACATCCAGCAGGGAAAAAGGAGAACATATAAAGGAAAATGAACAATGAAAGGAAAATACAAAGAAAACATATTGCAGTGCTTAATGTACATTTACAGGACACTGCAGACACCATTTAGCAACAGGAAAATGTAGTTTCCCACATCGTACCACAGTGGGGGCGGGCCCTAGAACGCGCGACACAGAGGCGACGCTAACAGGGTCGAAATGTCAACATTGTTTCACTTGGTTACTGATCAATAATGATTCCGTATGTTGCAATGCTATATGCACATGTCATCCGTTTGTAAATATTTATAACCAATGATTATTGTTGTGTGCATATATTCTATATTTATACTCACACTGGAGCACTGTGGCACCTGCACTTCTGTTTAGTGTTGTCACAGTATCTGCATATACATTTAAGAATATTACTAAGAAATAATTTTTGAAACTGTTGTGCAAATATGTGATCATTAATTAATGTGTTTTTTTAATATTATTTTTTTTTTGTGTAAAATACTACCAAAAAAGATACTTACCACTTGGAATTTCCAAATATCACATTGAGTGTTGGCTCCCTCAGACAGGTGCAGGATGGAGTAAATTTGTAGGAAAAGAGTCACCCAGTGGACTTTGTTGTTCCATTTTAGACCTTGGTCCCCATGGGCATAGAAAGGGTTGTTCTTGTGATAATATATATAGTTTTCCAGTAAGGCAAAGAGGAAGCAAAGAAAAAAGAGGGACGGGGACTGCAAGAAAATAGCTAGATTTAATTGGCAGAATTTCTCCATTCACTGGCTAATGCACAACCACACCTTCTCAGAATATTCCTTGACCAGTGAAGACTCTACCTGAAAGACAAGGACCTGCAGGAAGAAGGCTCCTGATTTCTGATTCCTTCTGGGAGAAGAGGATCAATTTAGGAACACCAGGTTCCCTGAATACTGCTGGCACCCGGGGACTGGAAATGCTCCTTAAGTATCAAGATGTTGACCTCCTCTTTTTCTGCTTCAGGTACACTAAAAGCAAAAGGACTCTTAACTTCAAGATGTCCCAGCTGACCACAGAGAACTTGAACTGACAAGATCATTGTCTTCAGAGAGACCTGGCTTCTAAAAGCCTGCTCTGAGGAGCTAAGGGCTGCAGGACTGACCAGAAGAAAATTTCTTAGCAGTTGGAGAAAAGTGGTTTTTAGTCGTATTTTCTATGTCTGAAGACTGGGACAAGGTGTTTAGGCTTGCCAAGGCAGGCAAGAAAACCATTGTTGTCCTGCACTGAAAACTGGTTTAGCCGGACCATGCAGTGAGGGTATCCAGCCTCGTCTAGCTCTGTCTAGCTACACCTTCCAGCATTGCCCCACTAGGGATTGTTGACATCCCAAAAAGTGACTACGGTCCTCATTATGAGTCTGGCTCTCCACGGACCGCCAGACTTGCGGGAGTGTGGTGGTCTTCCGACCGCCCTATTAAGACCAGGGTGGTTGGGCCACCCTGGAACCATCACAACCATCAGGGATCATAGATCCCTGGTGGTTGCATGGCAGTCTTGAGGCCGCAATATGCTTGGATGGGCTGCTGTGGCCCCGTAAAGCATATTACGAGTTTCCTCACCGCCACACTTTTCATGGGGGAGCGACTGCCATGAAAAGTGTGGTAGTTGGGAAAGAAAGGGAGCCTTACAGGGCCCCTTTGTGCCCCCCTGTGTGCATGCACCACGGTACCTGCACGGCATGGCCGGATTTTAATGTTCCCATTGCAGTGCCAATTTCATAGGCACCACTGTGGGAGCTCCAGAGAACCGCCCTCCAGACAGGAAAAAACTCCTTATCTGGTGGGCAGTTCAACCACGGGTTTGTCGGTGCGGAGCGGGGCGGTTCCATTCGTGCACCACCATACTCGTAATGCGGCCCTAAGTCTGAAAGTAAATCCTTGGACCAGTGTGAGGTGACAAATCTGTCTGACACAATAAGTACCCTATGGAGCTACACAATTCAGGTTTTCCCTTGTCTGAGCTTTTGGCACCTAAACAAATGGCTTCAGCGGGAGCTCAATAAAGGTAAACCACGGATAGTGTCTTTTGTTGGGATCACCTTTTGTTTAAAGCTTTTTGTCTTAAGTCTTAAAAATGTATATCTCCAATTCCCATTAACTTATTTTACTGGCCTTGGTGCCTTCTAGCTCATTAAATTTTTCTCTATTCTCTAAAATGATTTAAGAATTTGAGTGTGTTGTTACTTGACTTTGAAAATGTTAGTACTGCTTGAACTTAATACACAGTTCTCAGGGAATTGCCTGCTGCTTGTGCCAAAACCATCAGAGGTTGAGCAGAATTTACAGCGTTGGACCTAACCAATAAAGTGGATTTATTCATTTAATAGTGGTACTTCCATCCCAAAATAATAACTCAATTCCTGACAAAAATATTAGTGTACAGTGTGATGATTTGAAAAAAAAGATTCTTGATTAGCTTGTGCAAGAGGATGAGGAAGGGTACATGTGAATTCGGGTCTTATTCGAGATTTTAGATCATAGCAGGAGAAATCTTGATGTGTGGGTTTCTCATTTTTGCATCGCTTGATTTATCAGTTTCTGATGTTGACGCTCGAAGAACTAGGAGTACCATCACAAATACGGTACTTCGGTTTCCAGTATGCCGAGTTGTAGATATACATTTGTGCTTAGCAATCCTCACTATGTGTGACAATAGTCAAGTGTACTCTAAAAAAATAAAATGGATACATGTCTCATAAATCAAACTAGATTAATTTGTTTTCATATGCAAGTGACATATTTCAAGTGGCAAGCAATCAAAATGTCACAGTGCTCCTTTTCCTTTTTAGTTCCTTTATAATTATCTTGAGGTCTATGAAAGCATACAAGGTACATGCAATTAACATTGGTGTTGCAGCCTGATTCTTTGTTCTCAGTCAGATGAGTAGTCTCTTCCATCTGTCATTATTGTTCTTCTTCCCAGCACACCCACCCCTACTGCCCACCTATCAAGTGGCCACTGCCATCCTTTGTGCATCCTGAAAGCCACTGGAGTCAGTGCTTCTGACAAGTGATCTTCTAGAATTGTGTTGCTCCTGAGGAATTCATTTTTGCAGACTACTGAGCCCACGAGTCAATTCTTCATGATCGCGATCATTATATTCCCAGTGGTGGACTTGGCTCTCTCTGCAAGGACACCTCTAAATATTTTGCCTTCACCCCTCCTATTTTTCTAAGTTATTTTTTTGGGGCCTTTGGACTGTTTCAGCTTGTCACTGCTAACCAGTAGGAAAGTGTTTGCGCTGGCTCCCTAAAACATTGTTAATATGGCTCAAACCTGATTCATATATTTCACTTATTTATACTCCCTTAGTAAAGTGGTATACTATATACCCAGGGCCTGTAAATTAAGTGCCACTAGTTATTAATATTTTGCCGCCAACTTGAATAACCCTATAAAACATATCTCAGATCTGCCATGGCAGCCTGCCAGCAGTTTAAAACTGCTAAGTCGACTTGGCAACATAACCCATTTTACGAGCTTAAAACTACCTTTTAATGCATATAAGTCACCCCTACGGTAGGCCCTAAACAGCCAATACGTCAGGGTGCAATGTTTTTAAAATGTTGGACATGTACATTTATGTTTTACATGTCTAGTAGTCAAAAACTCACAAACGTGTTTTTCGCTACTGTGAGGCTACCTCTCCAATAGGATAACATTGAATTACCTTATTACACCTAATAGGTAATAACTTTTGATTGGTAGGAGGTTGAAAAGTCAGGTTTGATGTCTGAGGGATCATAAATTATAGTTGTCTATAAAGGTAAAGTTAGATTTTAAGTCACAAGTCTGAAAATGCCACTTGGCAGTTGCCATTTTTCTGCCCTAACCATTTGGTGCCTGCAGCCTGTTCTAGGGTTACCTGACTAGGCGTGAGTGGCAGCTGGCCTTTTTGTATTCCTCCCAGACTGCCACACATTATACCTCCGCTCATGACCTCCTTCTGCCCTCAGCTGCTGCTACTCCTACCACGCCCTAACAATGTCCCTGTTTGCTTCAGTTTCCTCATCTCTCTTCATCACTTGTTCGCTATCTTTATCTGCCTACATGTGCTATACCTGCAGCTTCTGGTGGTAGCCAGTGGTGTTTGGCAGAGATCTTGCAGGTCCTTGGCGCCACCCGCAGATCTGACACGGAGCCTTCTAGCCTATGGGTTTGTGGCATCTTACTACCCACAAGGTAAAATGGGAATACAAATGGCAGCATTAGTTTTGCCTCCCCAGCTATATTGCCTGTGAAACTTAGAATCTATTTTGGGTCAAAAAACTGGATAGCTGAATCTTTGAAGGATTCATTGAGAGCACGAGCAGCCACGGCAGGCTTGGCCCTGTGGATAGTATGTACTGCAACTAATAAAGAGTGACTAAAGACTGAAGACTACAACATGCGCTATTCAGCTGAGGGGATGAAAACTGCATTTGGTGTGGCTAGTGGCTTGTGGCAACCCTTGAGTTCAGTTCAATAAACCTGCAAAACACATAAACAGGTTAACAGGTTTCATGCAAACTGAACTAATGTTAATTATAATAATTTAATTTATTGTGCCAACATGGCAATGTAATGCTTCCTAGGAAGCCATAGAAACCAAAATTTGCTAGTGAAACATTATCATTGATACACCCAGAATCTATGTAAGACATCTGCTACCTCCCGCCACCTGATTTCCTCCTCTCTTTCTTCTCTCTCATATTCTATTAGAGAAGTACCCTGAATCTCTTCTATATTTCTTCAGCCATAAAGAAGCTTAAATACATGTAAAAAAATGAAAATATTGCTGTCGAAGCATGTGCACTATATCAATCACCTTTCTGACTATAACTACACCTTCACTACAAAGATAAGATATGTTGTATGCACAATACAGATCACTATATTCAATTTAATTCAGTCATGGAGTGGTTGTCCCTACCCACAAGAACAAGGTGTACTTTCGCACCATTATCCTTCAGTACATGAGAAGTCTTAATCCATAGGTGCTGCATACCAAAACCAGTTAAACAATTGACTATTTATGATTCTCTGTCTTTGAATGGCATTCATTCACCTTAAATGAATGTTAATATCTAAAATGAAGATTTGCTACGTAAGTAAGTGCTAATCCAATAGAAGGGGGTCTGTCCTTGTTGCAGACCTTAAAAGACTCGTTCATATGGCCTACATTTATGTACTTCTTGGTGGTATTTTCACCGAAATCATTAAAAATCATAACTCCAGTCCTACTGAATGGATTTTTGTCATTTTGATGTCATTCTATTTATTAAAATGTACTCTACATTACATATTCTAGGGTAAAAAAGGGGTGATGGATCTCGAGGTTAAAGCCTCACCCTAACATTGCTGTCAATTTAGAGTTGTTGTTTCTACACAAATCTCCAGCACCTGTCACCCTATGGTGCCACTGGCCACAGATTCAATCAACAAATTCAACAAAAGGAGGTGCACCAAACAAAGTACATTTCAGTCGGTTTGAGTTTTCTTTATTTTCATCCTTTATTTCAATATCCACAAGTGATCATAAAAGCAGCCAACACGTTTCGTTCTTAAAAGGCACAAGAGTATTAGATCTTCTTCAGGGCTGCAACAGATAACATAAAACATACATAGGACCAACCATAAAAATATCAATATCAATATCACATGACCAAGACATTATTGCAACATTAGTTAATCAAAATATATTATAACATCAGACGACAAAATTGACAGACATGACTTGTAAAATATATAACAATCATATATAGACCAAGACACAACTACACAAAAAACACAATTTTCAATTCAACATTTCAAAAAAATTACAAAATGCAAGCATAGATAACCTAGTCTAGATCACGATAGGAAACATAAAGATTTCTTCCTGATCGGAGGGTCCTATGCTTTTTGATTCAGTGAGAATGACAGTAGGAACGGAGAAAGAAAAAGAAAGAAAGAATATATAAAACCATAGTTCTTATATTTTCCAGAACTTAACTTCAATATAATACACGCCAAGGGCTATAAATAGTATAGATGAAAATATTAACCAGAATAAAAAATATATTAAGAGGCCAAAGCAAAGTATACTTCTTTTAATCAACATACATCTAACTATGCACCAAAAGGCAACGTCAAGGTCATAAGTCCCATAGTTATTTAAGAAAATAATGCAAGCTGATTAGTAATGTCCTTTCTGTTGGAAAAACAGAAGTCAAATGGCAAGTCTAAGAACAAGATTGAAAGTAAGAAGTAAATCAAAGCTTCTGTCGACTCACCTCGAGGAGCAGAATGTAAATACTCTGAAAAGTCGATTTGGTAATCTTGTATTCTGCGGCTAACTGCAAATATCAGTTTTGAGATGCAACAGATTTCAGTGGACATAGTCCTCCCACCTGGATATTAATGCAAAGATGCATGGTGGTAACTAACGGGGACTCGGGGAGCTTTGTTTTATTAGACATAATTAACAATCATAGTCAAATAAGACCGAAACAAACAGGACTTAATTTGATCCAAGTGACCTTAAAGGCTTAAAGGGATGACGATTTTTAGATACCCTTCAAATTGCATAAATCTCACCTTATGGCACAGGCGATTAGCTAAAGCGTTGTAGGTGAGTAAAGATGAGTGTGTACACCGGAAACTCCAAATATCAGTGTGGTCCACCTAATAAGCAAAGAACAAAGAACATCCCTCTCATTATGTCAAAAGACTGATGTATATAAAAAATAAATATGGTGAAAAGTAAGTTATAAAATGACATCCTTTACTGAGTGACCCTAGCTTTTATAACGAATTCCGGATTAATATGCTAGGATCACAAAATATAAATTGCTTCCAAAAACAAAACGTGTCCCCGTTACCCGGATTGCTATACCGGTAACACAAAGTATTAATTACTCCCACTGTTCCACATTACTCCTCTTAAGTCGCTTTACAAAACTGGTGAGTCCCAGAACAAAACCCGAAGCCCAAAATGCCACACCGTATTAGATACTTCCAATAATAGGGCATGGCACTGTTTCACATTACTCCTTTTAAGTCTCTTTACTTGACTAATGAGTCATGCGGCCATACCCAAATCCCGCAGTGCCGCAAACATCAAATTGAAACAAACCGAATCATGAATTATCACCGTTAGAAAAAGGATCGCGGGACTAATGTGAAACCTCGATTCTAACAAAACCCCATTACTTTAACATACCGTGATACGTGGTCTCCACCTTCCCGGCTGTCCTGTATAGACAGCATCCGTTGGAACCATTCCGTCGTGAGCATGGAAGGGGTTAACTCTTTTTTGCAAGATTTTGTGTCTCCAGTCAGTCTAAATTATGAAAACAGTTTTAAATCATGCTAGTGGCTATGAGCAATAGTTTTATTCACTTCAATCATTGCACTCTGAAATGAACCCTCTCTAAGACCGTGAACATACAGTCATAGCAAACATAATGCCTTTCCTGCATCCAGTGGAGAGAAAATTCAAATCTCTGGCCCTTTTCCTGCCACATCCATAATGTATTGTACTCGTGGCAGCTTGATAGATGTGTTCCATTCAATAATAAAGCTGGACTGATCTAAGCTTATTATTTCAGACCACAAGTTTTGCCAATGATTTAATTATGTTTCAGTCAATGCAGTTCAGCAGGCAAATTTGATGTGCTGAGCAAGGAAGAAAACTGTCATTACCCAGAAAGTGTTCCTCCTAGTGGAGGATAGTAGGTCATGTGGAGAACGGAACACTCAAGTGCCAGACCCGATGATGACACTATCCACCAAACCACACTAGCGGAAATAAAATATAAAATATACACCGCATCCTGTGAAAGTGTGGTTGAGAGTCTCTCATCTCTTGAGACTCTGGCACATTGGCAAGCGATTAATTCTCCCCTCCTTGCTTATAGTATCATTAACTTCTGAAGCCAAATGAATCTCTGCTTCTATCTCCCACCCATTATCTTTTGAATAAATATTGGACCTTCGGAACAACTCTATAGTACTCTCCTGGACTTGTGAACATTATTGAAAAGGACTGCCTTCCCCGCCAGAGAATGGCCCTTGGTTCTACCACAGGGCTGCCATGCTCTCTGAGAAGGAAGACTGGACCTACTCCCTTCATCCAAGGCTAAACTGAGTGACTCCAAGGGTCAGTTTGCTGACCTCCTGTCCGAGCTCCTGTATGGGCTATAGGGACACAACAAGCTCCAGAGATCCCCTTGCAACTGCCCTGCTGACCTGCTACACTACACCTGCCAGAACCATGCTGGCCTCTGCTGGAGTGCGTTCCTGATCCCCAAGAGGTGCCTTCCCAGGTTCCGGACCCTTGAATGGAATCAGCTGAGCTCCTGTTGTGAAGGGAGGTGAAAGCCTGAAGTTTTGGGCTCTGGGCCTGCTCATGGTGATACTCTGCTTCCTGTGATGACTGCCAACACAAAGCTCAGGAGAATCCGACTTCTACAGTAATCGCCGGTGGAGAACAGCAAAACGAGATCTGCACTTCGTGCTACAGCAAAGACAGACCATAGTGACTGCCAATGCAAAGCTCTAGCAACGACCGTACAAAACCCGACTGGCTCTTTGTATTACAGAGATGACATCCTGCGATGCTTGGCCTGCTCTTCATGTAACAGAGACGACCATCCATGATGCTCTCCCTGCTTCTTGCGGATTCATTCAATGAGACCGGAACTCTTCGCACTGGACTTTGAGATGGTAACTTTTTCAGTGGGACTAACCTGGTCCCTGTATCTGTCCCACGCTCCATCGCAGTCGGCCTGAGTTTTTGACTTTCCTCCGGTCTAGCACCAAATGGCTGCGAGTGGCACTTTGTGCCTTTAGAAGCTATATCTACCTAAAACTTTGAAATTGTAGATCTCTAGTTCTACTGATTGGATTTTTGCCGCCCTGGTATCATTTTCTTTACTAAATGTATTTTATTTTCCTAAATATTTTGGTATTTTTCTTGTGCTTTGTTTTCATTTCATTACTGTTTGGATGCTGCATAAATACTTTACACTACGTTGCCTCTAAGTTAACCCTGAATGCTTTTGTGCCAAGCTACCAGAGGGTTAAGCCTAATTAATTTAGAGACTTTTGTGGTTCACCCTAACAAGGATTGTGGTTGTTGCCTCAGTTAGAGTTATCCCCCCTCAACCAGTAGCCCAATTTCTTACAGTGTAGATACGTTAATGTCGATATAAGACAAAACATCTCAAATGAAAAAGAACCCCATCACAATTTGAGACTTTCATGCCCTACAGTGTAAGAGCGGAGATGTCAAATGCATCGTGCATTTCTGCCTTCTTTTATACAGCAGTGTGTTACTTTTAAATGTGTGTTAGAAAGAATGACTAAGTAGGATTTCCTGGTAATCAGCTGTTGGAAGGCCAAAGGGCCAGATGTACACATTTTTGACTAGCGATATCCAAATAGTGATTTTTCCAGAGTCGCTGTTTGGTAATTGCTATTCTTGATGTATTTAAGTTTTAATTTTAAATTAGTGATTCGTAGTGGGTTGGAAATTGACTTGCTTGATGAATATTAATGAAGTAGGACAGCCACAACAGGGATGGTGACTGGCTAAGGTCAGCTAGCCACCATGTCTGTAATTGCTTTTTAATAAAGCAATTTTTTTAAAGGCAGGCAGTTGCCTTTTAGGAAAACAGGACTGCATTAAAAATAAATGTTTCTTGTTTTTTTTTTGTTTTTTTCTTATAGAAGAAGCAGTGGTCTTGTGGGACACTGCCTCCTTTTAACAAACCCCTCCAAACAAACCCCCTTCCTGTTTGCAAATGTATTACCACTACACTTCTGTAGACAGGTATTAATACATACCATTCAGATTTAGCATTTGTAGTAGTTTCCCATAAGCATGCTGTCCATCCACTCTGTAATGCTTATGATGTCACTTTCATGACAATGGAATGCTATGGTTTGAATCCCAGGGGGTTGTCAGTTCCTGGAAGCTGGGGAGGCGAACAGTCAATAAAGTACATGCTCTTACATTTACCCGCCTGGTGTAATCACTTCAAATTTGGCGACAATTTTGACTGTTTCTCTCTCCACCCACGTGTGCAATGAAGGTTTCCTGTGCTACTTGTCTTCTGAGCCACTCTGGTTGTCTTCAGTGCGGAAGATCCTCTTTCTCAACATTTTCAGTGAAGAGTGAGAAGAGTGACGCTAAAGAGTGACGCTTGGACTTTGCCATTTTTGGCACTTCACTTCGTTCCTGCTGGGACTACATCGTTGGTTAGCCTCTCCTACTTTTGTCACTCCATCCTGCCCTGCATTTCTAGCCCTGTAAAATCTTTGGAAAAATATTTACTGTTCCTCGTATCCGGGTGTTCCCTACATGCTGGCGTGGCTGTTCTTCGTGTTTGAATTCCTTTGGAAGCAAAAATAGTTTCTCTGAGCACATTTGATCCTGGGCTGCTTTCCCCTTGCGCTGTGTACCGCGTGAGGGAGTGGTCTTTCTCTTGCTGCTGTGTTCTCCTACTGATGACGTTGTAGAACTTCCCGCAGGAGTCAGCGAAGGAGATCTACAAATCATAAGGAGCAAGCTGCGCGTCTTCAGAGTGATGAAGCCTTGTCCCAGCAGGAACGAAGTGAAGTGCTAAAAATGGCAAAGTCAACGCGTCATTACTCCTTGTTGCCAGGTTAAGAGAAACTCAAATGTTCTGCACTTTGGAAGGTGATCAACGTCAGCATTACACTTGTGTTGTGATGCGCTAACAAGGTTAAAGGAAGCTCAAGTGTACGGCACGTCGGAAGGTGAACAACGTCAGCATCACACTTCATTTTATGCTCCGTCTGTGTTTTCCTTCCTCAGCAAGGAGCTAAGGGAAAAACGTATTTGCAGAACTCTGTGGAAAATGGAAGGTTATCTTTTTCCGTTTGGTTTCAAAGCCAGACTCAGGTATGCAACTGGGATTACCGTAGTTCTGAGATTAGAGCAACACAGCTACGCGTTTTCATTGCTAGTGACATTCTGCACAGTATTCCTAAATACTGGGATTACAGTAGTACTGCGTTTGGAGTTACACAGCCAAAGTGTTTTCATTGCTAGTGACATTCCTCACAATATTCGTGAACAAGATGTGTTCACTTTGGTGGCTGTATAGTTAACAGTGCTGTATTATTACATCTATTTTCTTTGAAGGGTGATTTGTCAGAAAAAGATATCCAGTTTCATTGTGCTGGTTGTCCATTTGTCATAACCTCTCCTTATGATACAGGTGGACTATTTTTTTTTTACAAAAATTCTATCTATTTTAACATTTTTATTTTACAGATTTTTGTTCAAGGTGGACTTTTATTCATTCTTCAGTTTACGTATCTTACCTATTTTGTGTTTACTATGCAGAACGTGCAACCACCCCCCTTTTTTACAGATTCCAGGTGATCCACCTGTTAGGTGGAAAGTGTGGTATAGGGCTTTCGTGAAATACCTAGCGCTGAAAGGAAGCGTTTCATCTTATAACATAATCTGGGGTTTGAGGGTCAAGCTGTTTTAGAACACCTACCTCCTCTTATTCAAGTTGAGGGTGCTGAAGAGTTAAATTTGTATGATCAAGCTGTGGGCATGCTCGAGAAACAGTTTGATGTGGAAAGCTATTTAGTGGTTGCTAGGCACAAGTTTTTTACCAGAGAGCAGGAGAGTGATGAGAGCATAGTGTCTTATGTTGCTGTTTTACGCATTCTTGCTTCAGATTGTGAATTCGAACATTTTACTTCTCAACTCATTCGTTATCAAATTGTGGTACATTGTAGGGACAAAAAGGTCCAAGAGAAATTACTCATTGTCAAGAGTATTGAACTCTAACAAAAAGCCTCGAAAGAGCTCAAACCTGAGAAGAATGCTGTGGGTGCTGTTAAGGATCATAAGGATATGGGTGAGAGGATACAGGGAGACAAAACCAAAATGCAACTTAAACAAAGAGGGAACAGGTTGCTTTCCGCAAAAATTTTAAAAAAAGGTTCCTACTCTGAAAATCTCTGTACCAAGTGTGCTTTTCCTTCGCACTTTCCTAATTCAAAGGTATGTCCGTCTTGTCGCAAATGTGGGAAACAAGGTCATTTTGCCAAAATGTGTGGTTTCAGGGGGAGTGTTAATGTTGTGTACACTGAGGAACTAAAGAGTGATCCTTTGAGCAAAGTTGTTAGCTCTCTTACCGATTGTGTAGTGGTTGTCAAGGATGATTCTGAAGATTGTGTCGATCCCATTGTTGATGTATTGGTTGATGGGAAATTTCTACAACTGCTGGTGGATTCGGGGGCACGTATGACCATGATTACGGAGGAGTTGTTTGAGAGTCCCTGGGGGGACAGATCTCTCAATCCCCCCGACAAAAGTTTACTGTTCAGCCTCAATCTGTTCCAAAAAGTTCTAATGTTCAAGAAGGTATGCTGAGGTCTTCTCTGTCTTCTCAGGTAGGGAAATCCTCTTTGAGATATGTTCCTCCACGGAGGAGTGGTAGGACGAGTGTCCCACCGAAACGTTTAAATCTTTAGTCTATTTTACATCCATAATGTTTAAATAGTTGGTCTATTTAACATTCTTTCATTTTTTTTATGTATTTGTGGAACCTTTGTTCATTTTATCTTCTTTACCTTTTGTTATAAAAAAAGTAATCCTTCTGCCTTTCTCTTCTTCTCGTTCTTAGGTGTATTTTTACCTTCTTTCCTCTTTTGTTTCTTTATTTTCCTCTACCTTTGCCTGTTCTCTTTTCTTTTATGTATTTATGGAGAGAGAGGAGATGTTGTAGTAGTCTCCCCTAAGCATGCTGTCCATCCACTCTGTAATGCTCATGATGTCACTGTCATGACAATGGAATGATATGGTTTGAATCCCAGGAAGTTGTCAGTTCCTGGAAGCTGTGGAGACAGTCAATAAAGTACGTACTCTTACACTTACATGCCTGGTGAAATCACTTCAGTATTTTTAAGGGAAGCCCCTTTCAAATATTAAATTGGCATTTGGTTGTAAACTAAATTGTGATTCCATATGTTACCAAATCACAACGTAGTACATCTGGTCCTTAGTACCTTAAAGTCACAAATTTAGCATGGTTGAAGTTAAGCCTATAAGTATATAGACACTGGAGTTGGTCATTCCTGTGAGCTGAGATGCAAGTTTTTGTGTTGCCTCCTAATGCCTTTGAGTGGACAGTTGGAGAGAGGCTTTTGAACTGTAACATTTCTGCATAGTTTGTGGTAGCTGCAGCTAGTTGGAATAACATGTGGTGTTCTGACACCTCTAAGTAGTGAAAAAAACAACCAGTATATTTGTGAGTCAGCAGCATCACCACAGAGAAACAGTGTACATCTACTAAAGTACTATTTCACCACCTCCTTGTCAACTGTCGAAATAATCTTGACGCATTTCTTTGCATATTTATTAAGCACTTGTATTGTCCTTGTGTGATACAATTTGTTGCAAGGTAACACAACTCCTTAAATGGGATTTACAAAACTACGGAAGGGAAAATCAGTGCCCCCCTTGCAAGACTTTGAAAAGATATGTAACGCAACTCTTGGGCTGTGTTGCGTTACAATTTTTTGTGGTAGGCGTTCACCTGGGTGGAGCATGGGCATTCCTGGCATCCTCCCAGGAAATTTGAGAAAATCCCATAATTACTAGGAGATTGTGCAAAAATAGCATACCTACCACAGAGATGCATAACAAAGATAAACATATTTATTTCTCCTTGTTATCCCTTCCTGGAGAAAAACAATCCTGCTCATAATGCAGCCACCTTTGCTCCTTGGTCCAAGAGTGCTTGTGTTGGCGGGGGCAGCACACATTGTGCGTGATCTCAGAGGGAGCAGTAGTGCACCATATATGATTAGATATGGAGCATTTCTGTTCACTTCATTTCATGCAACACAGAGCAGCACGCTCCCTGGCTGCGTTTTATTGCTTGAAACGTCAGTAAATCTGGCCTGCCGTTTCTGTATTGAGCAATCTTGGTACACTGCTGCTGTTTGGTGGACACTTTTGAAAGACACATTTTGGTGTTAAATGGTTAGGATTTTTATTCCCAGAAATAATTTCTTTATTGTTGTTTTTGGTCACTGTTGTGCTATTTAACCTACTCTAGCCAATTGGTATGAAATATTACTTTTTACTTTATCACGGAGAATATGTCAGAACTGGTCAGAACCATAGAGGCCCTGAACAAAATGTCCTCATTCCATTGGGCAAGAGCTTCTTCATTATAACTCTTCAGTTCAGCACATACTACACACCAAATAGCTTCTTAGTCCTGCTTCTTCACAGTTCCCTTTAAGCACCTCAATGAATTAAAGAGAGAGCCCCCTGACTCCTCAATGCAGTACCTGGGTTACCCCTGAGCGCTGTTCACTGCAGCACTAACATAACCATTGTTTTCTTAGTAGAGCTCACATATGTCTTCCCACCACTTCACAGACCATCACAGACAGAAATTCTCTCACTCAGTATGCTTGAAAGGCTTCCGATCTCACTGCAGCACTTGGACAAGCCTGCCAGAGTTTATAAATGCTGCACAAATAATACTCTACTTAACTTATCTTACCTCATTATACATTAGCCACAGGTCTCCACTTTAGAGGGCTCCTCTGAGTTTCCAAGGGCAGCTTACATGAGTCTCTCACACTGCAGCTCTTTGGTAGAGTGTGCATGTCTCACCATATGTCCACATGGCAATTAGGGATGGCCATTATCTTCTAATTAGGACTCACAGTGTACCTGCCTCATACAATATCAATGCAGGATAGCCGCTGCTCCAATAGCTCTTTAGTTTAACTTGTGCAGTATTTTTTGTGGCTGCTCAGCACAGTGAACACAGAGCTCTCTATCTCCTCCATGCAGCCTGCCGTACCTCCTCTGCGAAGCACCTGAGTATTTATTTCCTTTGTATGGTCTGGCTCGCCAACACAGCTGTCGCCACACAATTATGTGAGCAGCACAAGAGTGGAACTTTGGCTCCGCCCACATGTTGGAACCCAGGAGTACATATTTTGACTGGTTAGGAGTTGCGTGCTTCCTGTGGTCATTTTGTTTATTTATCCATCTCTTTGAGCAGGAGCAGGAACTTTAGGGGAACACTCATGAGATTGTAATTCTGCAAAAGTGTCTTAGATAACGAAATAATGTCTGATGTTTGTCTTTCTCTGTCAGCAGCACACATCAGAAGAGGGAAGCCGTGAGGAATTCATTGGAGTTCCAGCAGCCTTTCCTTCCATTTTTAACTTAAGAATTCAGAGGACAGATTTGTGTTTGAGAGCCATATGGGATACCCAGGGCTACACTAATCTACATGGCTTTTTAGGTCTGGCTTGACAGTGCAATTGTCACTCGAACTTATGAGATCAAAAAAGAAGAACTTTCAGACATTTATTGAAAGAGAGGCTTAGGCTCATCCACATGTGGCGTCCCTGAGCACAAGGATTTGATTGGATCAAATTTGGGTGCTTTCACTAAAAAGACTGCTTGCATTACACTTCTAGTAAATCTTAGACTCAATACAGGACTGCGATGGTTGTGGGGGCAAGCCAATAATCATGGCTATGGGCCATATCTGATTATGAAATGTTATGATAAAGCCACTACGCCTGACAAATTTATTGTGAAAAGCATGTGTTAAAGTCAATCGGCAATTAAGTGGCGATAGTTATAACTCTTTAATTAAGCCTACCAATATGTATTTTGTTAAATGGAATCTCATGGATTACCATAGTATGCAATGATTTTGATGTTGGTTTGCCCTTGTGACAAACTGTTGGACTTGGCTCCTTCTGCTGGGTCATCCCCCAAATGTTCTCCCTTCACTCCTCATTTTTGTTGGGCATAGGACTCTGTGTACTTTATCACTGCTACCCAGCCCTAAATTGCTTCTGCTCTCTCCTCTAAATATAGTCAAATTGCCCTATACCCTTTTGACATATTTAATTTACTTATAAGTCCCTAGTAAAGTAGTACTACATGTACCCATGGCCTGTAAGTTAAATGCTACAAGTGGGTCTGCAGCACTGGCTGTTCCACCCACTTAAGAAGCACTTTAAACACGTCTCGGGCCTGCCATTGCACAGCCTATTTGTGCAGTTTTAAACGGTCATTTTGACCTGGCAACATAAACCTTTTGCCAAGCCCAAACCTTCCTTTTTAAAACATATGACAACCCTGGGGTAGGCCCTGGACTGCTCAGAGGGCAGGGTGCAATGTATTTAAAACACAGGACATGTACTTTGAAGTTTCACATTTCCTGGTAGTACAAAATTCTTACATTTGTTTTTCACTACTGTAAGTCTATCTCTCCCACAGGATGACATTGGAGTTGACTTATTACATTTTATTATTGTGATTTTCAAATGGGAAGAGATAATCAGTTCATGTTTAGTGTCTCTCGAAACACAGTCTAAAAGCATAACTTATGGTGAAGTCTGATTTTAAATTTCAATTCAGAAAATGCCACTTTTAGAAAATTGGCATTTTCTTTCTTTAGCCATTTTATATCTGCAGCCTGTCTCTGGGTCACATGACTGGGTGTGGGTGACATTTGGGGTTTGTGTATTCCTAGACAGCCACACACAATGGGGTGCTTAGGTGTGACTGGATAGCCATCCCCAACAGGATGGTAGGGAGGAGCTGGCCTAGCCCCACTTGCACTTGAATAGGCTGTGACCTATTTCCATACAAAAGGCTGTACACCCCCTGTAGTTAGTCTGGAGTCAGGAAGGCATAGCATCTCAGCACTTCAAAAGCATGCCTCTAGAAGCTTCTCCCCACTTCAAAGGCACAACTGTGTATGAAATAAGGACCTTAGATACTCCACTTGAGCACCCTTCTGGACCTGTGAATACTCTGCCAGGAAGAAGAATGAGAACTGCTGTGCTGCTACAAGGGCTGCCAGTCTGCTTGGCTGCTGCTTTGCAGGAACAGCTGCCCTGTTGTGCTGGCCTGCTGCTCTCTTGCCTGGGGGGGGGGGGAGAACTGGACCTGCAACATTATCTTGAACCCAGGACAACTGAGTTAGTCAAAGAGCTAATCTGCTGGCCTCCTGATCTGAGCCTCAGAGACATAAAAATCTCCCAAGTCAGCTCCAGGAAACATCTGCACCGAGTTCCTGACCCCCAAGTGGTGCCTCTCAGGTACCGGACTCTTGGTATGACTCAAACTTTGCGGCTCTTTGCGTCACATTCAATCAAGCCTGCGCTTCTTGCACTGAAATCCAGCGCGAGCCACCGCCAGCCCATCTCTTCAAATAACAGCATAGACAGACTGTGAGGGACAGCCAACATGAAGCTCTAGCATGACCAGCCATGACACCAGGCCTGTTCTTCGCACCACGCCAACTACCACTCATGATGCTCTCCTCGCTCCTTGCAACACTCTCCAACGTGAACAGGACTCTTGGCATAAATATTGAGAAGGTAAAACTACAGCTGAACCTATCTGGGACTGTGTCCCACCCGCACTTTTGACTTGGACCCGGTGCAACACAACCAGTTAGTCATTGTTGGCACATTCTGCTTTTAGGCGCTATTCTACAGCTGGTTCTTTAAAAAAATCCTAACTCCGGTTGTACTGAATAGATTTTTGTCATTTTGGTCTTGTTGTATTTATTCAACTCAGCTCTAGATTTCTAACCTGCTGTGGGATCTTTTTGTGTGGTGTTTTCACTGTTTTACTGTTTGAAGTGTTGTACAGATACTTTACACATTGCCTTTATGTTAAGCCTGATTTCTCTGTGGTTAGCTATCAGGGGATTGAGCACAGGCAAATTTGGGGTTTGCTTGTGCCTTACCCCGACTAGGATTGGGGTTGCTGCTTGACCAGGGCTCACACCTCAGTCAACCAGTAACTCAATTTCTAACACAAACCATGCATACAGAAGGTTTTCTATGCAAGAATCCTTTTTAGGTTGCCTTAGGAGGTTGGGTTTTCTTAGTCAGCTGTTATGTATTTCTTTCTAATTTTATGACTGTGTGTCCGATGGATGCCCAGTGAAAAAGAGTACAAAAAAACTTCAGACGTGAGTTGATTATGGAGCCATAGGCCTGATTTGTGCACTAAGAAATGTTATGTCAGATGCCGTAGGTCTAGTCTGCTTATTATAAACCCTTATGGCAAAGGCAGTTTGTGAGAAGTTGGCCTGATATATGCTGTCCACTAGTTATAGTGGGCACCCTGTATCAGTCCAAACTGATACAGGGTGCCCACCTTTATTGAACGCTATCCTAGTGATAGCTATGGAGAGCAGCCTTCAGGCTAAGCCTTGAAGGAATGTAAAGCAGCTTGTTTTACCAGTCTATAATCTCTTGAATGATCAAATGAAAGGACAACCACACCAGGTATATATTTAAAATATATGTATTTAAGATAAAACACACCCTTCTAGTCTCTTTATGAGGCTGGAGTTCGAAGTACTTAATTTACAAGTTAGCAACCAACAGTAATAGCACACATACAATTTTGGGCCCTAGGGGCGTACCAAACCATATACCAATAAAGTGGTATAAGAACCATGACTGAACTAGACACAAGGCCTAGAGCCTGTAGAATCGCTGGGACCACAAGGAACCACCCAAGGTAGTGACGCAAGGGACCCACGGTGGGCCGTGTGCAGTGTGTAAACACATCCGCGGGTTCCCGTTAGCTTCTATGGGCAATGTCGCGGTTGGAAATTTAAAGATTAGGGACACTTAGAAATGAGTCAGGACCAAACCCTTTTGCACTTAGGAAGTTCTAGGGCTAGCACCCACGGGAGCACCGGAGTACTTGTGTTACCTCACCCAGGGAAGCGGGGTGCATAGGTGTCTTTTGGTGTCGGGTCGCGTTGTTGATTTCAATGGAAGCCGGCGAAGAAGTGCTGCTGCCGTGAAGAGGAGAAGTGTCCAAAGCAATCCAAGCCTGGATCTAGGATGGAAGGAACCTGAAAGCAGAGGGGACAGAGTCTGGGTCATGTACCAGTGACCAAGGACACGATTGACCAATGCCCACAGATGTCGGGTGCTTCAGGTGAGTTGACGGTTGTCTTGACTCTTCAGCCACGAGGTCCAGGAGCCACCGATGACAACAAGGAGCTGGATTCAACCTGTCCCACAAAGTCTGTCGAGTGCTGCAGTATCGGCGGCCAGATTGGACCCAACAAGCCTTGGCAATGGCAAGTCACTTGGAATCTGAGAAAGGACGTCGGTGCAAACCAGCAAGGTCTGTGGGACTCACCCAGTGAGGGTAAGTCGGGGCATATTTGGAGCAACCAGGAAAGCCCAGTCAAAAGAAGAGTTGCCTTCATGGGGACCTACTAGCCCACGGGCTAGTGATCGCGAAGGAGCCTCGAGCGGTCGCACTGGAAACTGGCCCACGGGTCACTCGTGGAGTGGAGGCCAGAAATCTTCAGTGCAGGAGATGCTCAAGGCTGGGGTTACTCGGAGCCCAAAGCACAACTTCGAGGAAGACCATGAAGATGATGTTGCTACAAATGTTCAAAGTGTCCAGGAGTCACGGTTCCACATCACCCATGATAGCCGCGGGCCTCAGCTTTACTGTGGACTCAGGGTAGCCTCGGGGAAGTCTGGAAATCCCCCTCTGGTGATGCAAAGACTTCGGCGATGCAGACCGGTCAGTTGCTTCTTTGGTGCCTGCCAAGCAGGGGAGTCACTCCTTGACCCCAAGGGAGATTTCTTCAGTCTTCTAAGCAAAGTAGAACGTCAAAGGTCCAGGTTATATATTGTAGAGTTTCGTCTAGGGTAATCTAAAGTCGCAAGGACTGGGTTCCCATACTTCTACAAAGTTTGGGGGTTGGACATACTCTAGGGACCCACCTATGGGAGGGTTTGGAAAGAGGGGTGGTTACACCCATTTCCTTTGTCCAGTTTCGCACCAGAGCAGAGGCAGGTAGCCCCTGCAACCGGTTTGAAATGGACTATGCACAGGGACACCAAGTGTGCCCCCAGTGCAGGACTTCAAAGCACCAGAGAGTGCTCCCACCCAGCCCCAATACACATCTGCCTGTCTGGGGAGGTGGTTACACCTCCCTGGGACAGGAAACCTATTGTCCAGGCCTCCCCTGCCGGAGTTTCGATCAGCAGCAGGAGGCCAGACCCGTGTCTGTGGCAGAGGCATCCATTTTGTGATGAAAGTCCTACCGGGTTAGACCAGTGTGAACATGTCTCTCCCTCTAGAAGGGTGGAATGCTACCCCCGCCGCCAGAATTGGTGGGGGGTTAGTATTCCAAAGCGTTTGACACCCAACACGACATGTTTCCGTGCAGCCATCCCAAAGTTAGCATTTACCGCGAGGTTATAATGCACTTAAGAGTATATGGTCAGGCTGCACCACAACCAGCATCAGAGGAGATACTCCGAACGCTGCAGAGGGGCTCCGCTCATGCTGGGGCACCCTCTCACATAAAAACCAAGCACTCTGCCTTCAGGCCTGCCATAGGAGTGACTTATAGGCTTTATATGTGTGTGCAATGGTAGTGATATCGGTAGCCTATACCACTGTAAGGGATGCAAGCACCACCTTACCCAGGCTGCAGTAGCAGACCTGTGGTGTCATTTTGGAGTGCTTCCCAGAGTGGCATAATACATGCTTCAGCCCCTGGTAGGCCTCTGAGGTACCTATGCCCAAGGTACATAGTATACCATATACTAGGGTCTTATAAGGCACTCCAGAATCCAATTAGAAATGTACCTAATGTACATGGAAACCTTTTGAGAGAGGAAGGCAGCCAAGCTGGGGTCCTGATTAGCAGGGCCACAGCCAGACTAAGTTAAAAAAACAGTGAAACACCAGCAAAAAGTGGGGGTACCCATGGGAAGCAGATCCTACTCTCCTACACAACCCCCCCCCCCAAACACAGGTACATTAAACTAACCTTGACCAGTTGAGTCTTCATGTTCAAAGTGGAAATACCTAGAGAGTCCATCCACATTGGCATGGTTACTCCCATGTCTATGTTCCACTGTATAGTCCATCCCCTGTAGGGAAATGGACCACCTAAGCAGTTTGGGGTTTTTACCCTTAATTTGTTTTAGCCATAAGAAGGGCTTATGGTCTGTCTGAACAAAGAAGTGAGTATAAAACAAGTATGGCCTCAACTTCTTCAGAGCTCAAACCACAGCAAAGGCCTCCATCTCAATGGCTGACCAACGTTTCTCTCTAGGGGTCAGCCTTCTGCTTATGAAAGCTACCGGCTGATCCTGACCTTCATCATTCAATTGTGACAATACAGCCCCTACCCCTAATTCAGATGCATCTTTTTGGACAATGAACTTCTTGGAGTAGTCAGGACTCTGCAGAATGGGAGCAGTGCAAATGGCCTGCTTCAGGTCATCAAATGCCTTTTGACAGCTAGCTGTCCACTGAACCTTTTTGGGCATCTTTTTAGACGTTAAGTCATTCAGGGGTGTCACTATTGATCCATACCCCTTGACAAATCTCCTATAGTATCCAGTCAGGCCTAAGAAGGCTCTCGCCTGAGTCTGGGTTGTGGGAGCAACCCAGTCCATTATGGTCTGGATTTTGCTCTGTAGTGGTTGAACCTGGCCTCCCCCTACAAGGTGGCCCAGGTACACAACCTGACTCTGCCCTATCTGGCACTTAGTAGCCTTGATAGTTAGGCCTGCCTTTTGCAGGGCCTCCAAAACATTCCTCAGGTGGACCAGGTGATCCTCCCAGGTGGAGCTAAAGACAGCAATATCATCTAGATATGCTGCACTACAGTCTTACAGGCCTGTAAGGACTTGATTCACCAAAATTTGGAAAGTGGCAGGTGCATTCGTCAAACCAAAGGGCATCTGAGGGGTTCAAGAGAGGGGCAGGTTTTCTGCTCCTGGCTCAGATCAGACCTGGAAGAGCCCCCTGTCCCCAAGAACTCAACCTGGTCAGGTTCAAGCTCCTCTGGGGCAGATCCTTCTTCAGGCTCAAGATCATCTCCCTGAGGAGACGGATCAGCATTCCGAGTCAGGTGGGAAGGCTTTGCCTTAACCCTACTGCTCCTCCTCTTGGGAGGCACCTGGTCCATTTTT
Organism: Triturus cristatus; assembly: GCF_964204655.1. NCBI lineage: Eukaryota > Metazoa > Chordata > Amphibia > Caudata > Salamandridae > Triturus > Triturus cristatus. The sequence goes on from NC_140582.1 coordinate 948,142,478, forward strand.
CCAGAATCCAGGGCCTGTCCAGCTTTAGGCATTTTGGCCTGTGACCTAGTCACAGCAAAGACATAAGCAGGGATCCCTAACATTTCTGCATGTGTCCTGAGCTCCACTTCAGCCCAGGCTGAAGTCTCTAGATCATTGCCAAGCAAGTACTGCACTGGTAGGTCTGCACTTACCACAACCTTCTTAAGGCCAGTTACCCCTCCCCAGGAGAAGTTGACAACTTCCAGAGAATGGTCTGTTCTGACATTGCTAGCATCGCTCACTTGGTACATTTCACCAAGTATAATCTGCCCAGGTTCCACAAGATCTTTTGTCACCATTGTGACACTTGCTCATGTGTCCCTAAATGCCCAAGCTTCTACTCCAATTATCAAAGGCTGTTGTCTGTATTTGCCCAAATTACTGGGACTCACAAAGGGGGACATTTCCATGCCCCCATCACAGACAAACACAACCTGAGTTGGAACTCTGACTAGGCAAGAGTCCATCTCAGAACCCAGGCTCAACCCTACTACACCCTTATTTTGGACATTGCCACCACCTATTGTAGCTGTACTAGGGGGAACAGTTGCCTTAGGGGCAATGGTGTCTGGAGTAGATTCTTTGGACTTGGTGCAGTCACTGGTCCAGTGAGTTTTCTGTTTACAGATTTTGCACCAAGGTTTCCCTTGTTTGACTGTGACTCCCCATTAGAAGAAGATTGTTGGGGCCCTTGAGAAGACTTCTGGTCTTTACCCTTGTCCCCACACTTGTCAGAGTTCTTAGAATCCTGCTTCTTTGGGTCACCACCTTGGTTCTGTACCTTCTGCCTCACCCTGGTTCTGACCCATTTGTCTGCCTTCTTTCACAATTCTTGGGGAGAGGTCAGATCTGAGTCTACCAGGTACTGGTGCAACAGCTGATTTTGAGTTATTAAGAATCTGCTCCCTCATTATCAGATTGTACAATCCTATGAAGTCATACACTTTACTGTCCAATAACCAACCTTCCAGAGCCTTAGCAGCACAGTCAACAAAGTCAACCCAGTCTTGATTTTGTGCTTTTTGGGTATCTCTGAACTTTAACCTGTATTGTTCAGTGGTTAGGCCAAACCCATCTATCAGTGCACTTTTCAAGACTTTGTAATCATCAGCATCCTCTTCTCTTACAGTGAGGAGCTTATCTCTACATTTGTCTGCGAAGGAGAGCCATAAGATTGCTGCCCACTGACCTTGAGGGACCTTCCGCACTTTACAAGCCCTCTCCAAGGCAGTTATCCATTTGTGGATGTCATCCCCACTCTGGTAGGGAGGGACCATCTTACTTAGGTTTCTATGGTCATAAGACCTCTCCCTATCTGTAGGGAAATTGCTGCCACTAAGGGACTCTAGTCCCTCCTTTTTACTAGCTCTGTAGAGCTCTAGGGCTTCCCTATCTGCTGCTTTCTGAGGTTGAATTTATCTTGCTCATACTTCGGCAGTCTCTCTCTCTCCTCTCCTGGGAGGTTTCCGTCCCTCTGTGAGAAGAAACAGAGGTCCCTACAAATGAGTTAGACTGGACAGATCCACTTGAGAGAGACCTATCCCTTCTATCCCTACTTTCAACTCTTCCTGGAGCCTTATCCAGGGGAGCTGGGTTCACTAGATCCTGATCATTGTCATCAGTTTGGTCCTCATTATAGGTAGGGTCAGGGGAATTTCTACCCCTAGACCCACCCTCAGCTGTTGCCTCACCCACTCTGCCTACCCCATCAGGCCCACTAGGCCCGAGATATCACCCAGCTTAAGTATATTTATGAGATGCTGGGTGGTTGGGCTTTTGCCTGTCTTCAGCTTCCTAATGGAACATAAGGCCCTAAGCTGTGCAAAGGAGAGATCCACATATTTATAGGGAAGAAGCTCACTGGCTTCTGGCAGGGACCCACTGGTTCCTGGCTGACTAGACATTACTAATGTGGTGTGGTGTATTGCACTACCTACACTAGTGTGGCCTACTAAACTCTCTTGAGTTGTAGAAAGGGTGTGCTATCCCTTAACACACAACTCTAAGTTCAGTAGAACTTACTGTATACTAAACTTGATATTATATGTACTTAAGGTACCTTTCGTGGTTTTCAGTTGATCAATTCAATTGAGATTATCTGGTAAAACAATAGCAAGCTGGAATCCCACACGCTGCACACCAATGTGAGAAGTTGGCCTGATATATGCTGTCCACTAGTTATAGTGGGCACCCTGTATCAGTTCAAACAACCCCTTATGGTGAATAGGTCAAAGACAACCTTTATTGAAAGCTATCCTAGTGGTAGCTATGGAGAGCAGCCTTCAAGCTAAATCTTGAAGGAATGTAAAGCATCTTGTTTTACCAGTCTATAATCTCTTGAATGATCAAATGAAAGGACAACCACACCAGGTATATATTTAAAATATATGTATTTAAGATAACACACCCCCCTCTAGTCTCTTTATGAGGCTGGAGTTCAAAGTACTTAATTTACAAGTTAGCAATCATTTGTGCAATGGGAATCAAATCGGAGGTTGTTCAGATCTGCAGGGGGACCCGTCAGGGATGTCCCTGCTCTCCCCACCTTTTTGCTTTTTACATCAACCCTTTTGTGAAAATGCTGGAGCTAAATGCCCAAATCCCCCCGTTTATAGCTCAGAACTTGCCCTATACAGTCCTCGCTTATGCCGACGATATTACGGTTGCTACCTCCAATTTGGAAGTCGCTCTACCAGTTATTGAACATCTCGCGACTTCTTTTGGCAGATACTCTGGCTATAAGTTAAACACCACCAAGACTCACTGTCTCTGTATGAATTTAGCCACAGTGTCTGATCCTAGAGTAGTGGAAGAAGTGGTGTACCTCGGAATCAAGATTAGATCCAACTTGGATGACTTGGTTTCTGCCAATTGGAATGATATCTTGGACAAAACTAAATCCGCTCTGGAATCTTGGCAGAGTTTACACCTTACTCTTGTGGGCAGATCCAATCTTTTAAAGATGGTTATCCTTCCAAGAGTACTTTATTTTTTTCGTGCTGTCCCCTTATTAGTTTCTAAGCCTCTGATCCAACAGTTGCAATCCCTATGCGAAAAATATATCTGGTCTCCAGGGAGAATTCGGAGAGCTTCCCGTTGGATGACTTTACCATTTGTTTGTGGGGGATGGGGAATCCCTGATTTTGCTTTAAATCAAATGTCTTGTTTACTTTTGAAGATGCGCATTTTGCTTACGGGGGAAGAGGTTGGTAATTTGGCAGAGGCACCATCAATCTATCAAATGGCTCTTGGTTGTTATGCCAAGAACTGCTTGCAAACGGAGGTTGATGGTAGCTACTATAAGCGCACCCGCTTTAAGATACTTTCCTCCGCTTTTTCCGTTTGGAAAACTCTTAAAAAGATGTTTCATATTCCCAAATATACAATTTACACTCCTCTTGTCGCACCACATCTCTTACCTTCTATTTTCTGTGATTCAATTGTTCGTCAATGGTATTTCAAAGGGATTTTACGGTTAGGGGCATTTGTTTCTGCAGGGGGAGTTTGTCTTTCTTTTGACGAATTTAGAAAGAAATTTGATGTAGCCAATAATCAATTTTTTTAATTTCTTCAGATCCGGGACTTCCTTCAAAAACACACTTCTGATCTTGTCCCCATTCGTGTTATTGACGCCATTAGCTCTCAGTTACGAATTGGTTCCATTTATCATATATTATTGGATTCCAGAGCAGATGACTTGGTTAAAACTAATGTGAAGTGGAGAACTCGGTTAGCTTCCCCTTCTATTCAGGTCGAAGATTCTATCAGGATTGCTCATAAAATTCTGTACTCTGCCTCGTTAAAAGCCCAGCATTTTAAAACCATGTTCAACTTATACCACACCCCCGCAGTCATTATGAAATGGGGCAACTCTTCTCAATCCCCTAAATCTGGGGAATGTTTTCGTTGCCAAGTGGGCAATGCCGATATTTTACATGTTTTTTATTCCTGCCCTTCTTTACGTTTTTTCTTTAACCAAATTGAAAGTTATTTGTCTCATATTTTAGGCAAACCGGTCTCTCTCTCTCTCCTAGTTGGATCTTATTAGGGATTGGTGGAGATTTTTCGGAGGGACAATCTTTATATAATTATCGGTATTTTTTGTTTATTATCGCTGCTGTAACACGACTCACTATTGCAACTGCTTGGTTACAACCCGAGGCTCCGAGCTTTGATCTATGGCGGGCCAAACTATTTAATGTGTATAATTTGGAAATCAGCATGTATAGGTTGAAAAAATCATGCAAGAGAAAATTTGGTATCGCTATTTGGCAACCGTTAATTGACCATCTCGCTGATTTACTTTTTATTGCTCCTTTTTTTTTTTTATTGTATAACTGTAAAATCTAATTATTATCTCTTTTTGTGTCGATGTCTGTGGAACATTAATAAAAAAAAATAAAAAAAAAAGAAATGTACCTAATGTACATGGAAACCATTTTAGAGAGGAAGCAGCTAGGCTGGGGTCCTGATTAGCAGGGCCACAGCCAGACTAAGGTTGAAAAACAGTGAAACACCAGCAAAAAGTGGGGGTACCCATGTGAAGCAGATCCTACTCTCCTATACAGTTCTAACTGTTTGTGAAGAGCATTTGTTAAAGCCAGTAAGACTTTAATATTTTGTTACCTGGAATTTCATAGACTACTGCACTCAATAGGGTTTTTGGCCCTGGTGATTCACCCAAATAAAATGTGGGGATAGAAGATATGCTCTATAGTAATAGTTTTGTCCATACATTTGTCCTTTATGACTGTATGCTGTATGGTTGCCTTATGGAAAGCTTATGCTCAGTACAGTAGGCTTGAGTTGGTTATGGTGACATGCCACTGATAAAGGTGATAGGTCTAATTATTTACGTTGAAAAATATGATAAAGGCAGTAGGTTATGGCACATTGTTTGTGAAAAGCAAATGTTAAAGTCAATAGGCATTTAAGGGTGGATTGTTGTTAGTCGGAATTAAAGCATACAGATAGGTTATTTTTTTACAAGGAATCTCACAGAATACCTTAGTAGGCAATGGTTTTGGTGTTGGTTACCGCCTCTGACAAACCATGGTTATAGAAAATTTGAACTGTGACAATCCTTGATTAGCTCTGTTAGTAGAGATAGTATTTTGCTTTTGCAATTTTATGGCTGTATTCTGCCTGATGTTTGCCTTGCGGGAAAGCTAATACTCATTACAGCAGACCTGAGAAGGTTGTGGTAACAAGTCAATGATAACAGTAATAGGCATACTTGGTGTGTAAGGAAATGTTATGCCAGCTGTCAGAGGTCTAAAGCAAACAAAAGGAGATGATCGATGGAGCCCTGAAAATTTTCAGACACTCACCCCCAGTCACAGATCTGGGTTGAATCCATCATCGTTATTTAGCTCACTTCGCCACCCCAGTTCAGGCACAGCTATATGCAAATCAGTGTTGACCCTGTGCCTCATGGGAACAGTCCAGCCCGAACTGCCAAGCCATGTCTTCCCTTGACCGGAAACAAGCTGTTACGATTCCGTCCCCCAGTCCAACTCTCCTCAGGATTCTGGTGATGCAATAGGGGTTCCACCTCTTGACACCCCCAACTCCTGCACTAATGGCAAGGAAGGTTAGGGTGATCAAGTGAGGGAAGGGAAGGAAGGGTACAACGGGGAGTAGAACCTGTAAAGGAAAAAACATACAAACACGAAACAATACATTGGCATGTAAGGCTACTCTCTTACATACTCACTAGAAAGGACTACTCTCTTAAATTCTCACTGAAAAGGAATACACCTTCTTTGGGATACCAAACGCATACTCCTATACTTATTATTGTTAGCACCAATATTTTCTCATATTCATACCGACAAATATCACAGAGCCAAGCCCCCAGCACCAAACATTCATACGTGGCACGATAGCAGCTGAGGACAAAATAACACCCCTTCCCCTTTTTTGTGATAATGAAATGTCTCGACAAGGCCTCATGGAACAGAAACTTTGTGATTGACTGCTTGCTGTGTTCATTGGCCTCACGCAGTGTTCCGAAAGGTTCAGAGAAACCCCCTTTATAAACTGTGATTAAACCTAAGTGCCTTCACAATACGGTTGCTTCACCGCCAGTGGAAGGTGCTTTACAAAAGAAAGGAACTACTGGGATTCCCCCAGCTCCCCTTAGCAAGGTCTCAGGCGGGCGTGTAGGTAAGAAAAGGTTCACCTACAATTCTGAACTAAATCACCGCGCTCTCAGCGTCGGAGTCCGTTGGCAACGCCGTGTGAGCGGGAGTCACCGGAAAGGAAAGCAACTTGACAAACCTCCCGCCTGATGCGGAAACACCGAACACTTATCTGGCAGTTACAGACGTTGTCTCCTTTTGCAGCATAGGATAGACGTCTTCAGCAGAAGTCCTGCTGCTTTTAAGGTGCACCAGAAGGGCGGCAGAGACCTGGATAAGCTCGTCAGCTCTATGTCTCTCACCGCGAAGGAGAACCGATTCCTGGCACTTCCTTCTGCAAACGGGATCTGGGACTGGCTCGCACTCCGGATTTACGCACGACGTCCTGTGCGTGTTCCGTTTCTTTTGTGCACGCGGCTCCTCCCCCTCCCGGTCCTCGGGCATTCTGGGGATGTAGGCCAGGCAGGCGCGCACTACCCGATCCCTGACACAAGCATTGTGGGACCGAATTTGTGGAAACGTCAGGGCAAACCCTGCCAACTTAGGGCGAACAAAGCAAGCACAAGGAGATGATGGACGGAGCGCTGAAACTTTTCTCTCCATGCCACTGGAGTCAAGCCTAATGAGGGGTGAAACCCCGAAACCAGTCCTAGGGTGCAGGGTCAAGATGGATTTGCATATGCCTGGGTCGAAACTGGAATGGCATGGTGAGCAAAAAAAATGATGGTTTTAGGTCCAGATCTCTGTACTGGGGTGAATGTATGACATTGTTCTGCATTCTGTCCATCAATTGTTCTTTTTGCATTTGTCACCCCGAGTGAGACGGGTATGCCCAGATGTGGGTCCCGTGCTCTCCGTGCCACTGGAGTCAAGCTATCCTGGCTGATGAGGGGCGAAACCCCGAAGCTGGTCTTAGGATGCTGGTTTCCAGTCCAGGGAGGACCTGGCCTGGCAGTTCAGGCTGGACTGTTCCCATTGGGCGCAGGGTCAAGACTGATTTGAATATGGCTGGATCCAAACTGGAATGGCATGGTGAGCAAAAAAACGATGGTTTAGGCCCAGACCTCTGTACTGTGGTGAATGTAGGACATTGTTCTGCATTCTGTCCATCAATTGGTCTTTTTGCAGCTGTCAGAGGTCTGGCCAGTGTATTAGGAAAAGTGATTGCAGAAGGGAGAAGCCTGGCTTATTTATTGAGAAACGTAGATGGTAAATCCAAGAATCTTCTAACAGTATATTGTTGTCACCTTATATTACAGTCCATAGAGAGATATTTGGCTATTTGTACTTTCAGATAACCAAAGTAGGTAAGGGTTTCAGTGTTGGCCACCCACTCCAACAGACCCAAGGGGCAGAATTTTACTGTGCTAGGCCCGATTGCAATTGATTGTATTTCATTTTGCCAACTGTAATTTAGTACATATTTGTGAGAAGTTGGCCTGGTATATGCTGTTCACTATGGACACCTTGCACCAGTACAATTCGACTCTTATGGCAGTAGGTTTAAGACAACCTTTAAAGAAAGCTATCCTAGTGGTAGCTGTGGAGAGCAGCCTTCAGGCTAAGTCTTTAGAGGAATGTAAAGCAGCTTGTTTTACCTTATAATCTCTTGAATCACTAAATGAAAGGACACCACACAGTTATATGTATCAAATATGTATGTATGTATTACTAAACAACTCTCTACTAATCTCTTTATGAGATTAGAAGGCAGGAACCTATGCACAATCAATGTTTCACAATAAGTTAAGAACAAATATGGCTGGGGCCCAAGGGGCGTACCAGATCATATACAAAAAAAGAGACTTAAGAACAACGACTTGCAAAGGGACAAGGCCTAGGGCCTTCAGAAGCGCTGGGGCCTCACGAAACCAACCAAGGCAGGTAAGTAAAGGACCCACGGGAGACGCATGCAGTGTGAGAACACAGCCATAGAATTCCGCGTGTCCTACGAAGTCTGCAGCTTACAGCGGTGTCAGTGACCAGATTGGTGCCAACAAGCCTTGGTAACAGCAAGTCTTGTGGAAAGGACAAAAAGTCAGCGGTGCAGACCAGCAAGGTATGAGGGACTCGCCCAGCAAGGGTAAGTCAGGGCAGGCCTGGAGCAACCAGGGGAGCCCTTTGGAACTGTAGAAAAGTCTTCAGGGGACCCACAAGCCAACCGGTCCTTCAATCACTCCTTGACTCCAAGGGAGATTCTTCCGTCTTCCAAAGGTAGTGGAATGTTGAAGGTCCGGGATTCGTCTTCAGAGCGTCGACCAGGGGTATCTAGTTTGCAATGGCAAGGGTTCCCTAACTTATACTGAAAGGAAGGAATGGACTAGCTCTATGACCTCACCTATGGGAGGGTCAGGGGTGTGGTGGCGGGTCCAGTTTTGCACCAGAGCAGGGGCAGGTAGCCCCTGAGCCGGTTTGAACTGGTGTATGCACAGAGGAGCCTACTGCTTCCCCAGGACTCTAGGAGTGCCACCACCCAGCCCCAATACACTAAACCCTGTCTGGGAAGTGGTCACACCTCCCTGTGACAGGATACCTATTGTTGGGCCTCCTCCACTGCGAGTTTAGGTCATGAGCAGGAGGGCAGCCCAGTGTCTGTGACTGGTGGCATCCATTTTGTGATGCCAGGGCTCTTCAGGATTCTACCGCGTTTCCACAGTAGGTACATGTCTATCCCTCTAGAAGGGTGGGATCATACTCCCACACCAGTTACTGGTGTGGGGGTATGATTCCAAAGCGGTTGACACCAAACACGACATGTTTTGATGCAGCCATTCCAAAGTTAGCATTTACCGCAAGGTTATAATGCACTTAAGAGTATATGGTTTGACCGCATTCACAAACAGCCCCAGAAAATGGAGTTCTGCAGAGGGGCCCTGCTCAGGCAGAGGTGCCCCCTCAAATGGAAACCAAACACCCTGCCCTCAGGATTGATAGGGCCTGCCTTAGGGGTGACTGATAGGTATCTATGTGTGTGTATGGTGAGATATAGGAACCTATACCTCAGTGAAGAGTGCTGACACTACCTCACCAAGGCTGCAGTAGCAGGCCTGTGGTGTCAGATTTCGTCTGCTTCCCAGGGGTGGCATAACACATGCTTCAGCCCCTGGTACGCCTGTGAAGTACCTATGCCCTTGGTACCTAAGGTACCATATACTAGGGACTCATAAGGCACCACAGTATCCAATCACTAGTGTACCTAATATGCACTTCATGTTGTTTATAGAGAACAGAGTGGCTGTGGCCCTGATTAGCAGGGTCCCAGCCAGACTAAAGCCAGAAACCAGTGTAAACATCAGAAAAAAAGTGGGGGCAACATAAGAGGCAGAACTTACTCTCCTATAATATTTGTAATTTTACAACTGTATGAATGATGGTTGTCAGTTTATGCAAACTTCATTAAGCCAGTCTTGCATATAGTGTCAAGATAAGTAAGAAAGGCTAGAGGCCTTACCAGTACACTGGCAAAGGTTATGTCAGATTCCTTAGGTGCGATCTGTTTATAAGGAACGGTTATGAAAAAGCAAGCAGGCCTTACTTACTTATTGTTAAGAGTATGTGGTAAACTCAATAGGCTTTTATGGGTGAATTGTTATTACATTGTACTAAAGCCTGGAAGCAGGTATTGTGTTGATGGAATCTTGCAGATCACTGTAGTAGGCAAGGACATTGGTGCTGGTGACCCACCCCCAAAAAAACATAGACACTTTGCACTAGTATACTCCTTATCAGTCTCAATCAGTAGGGATTTTGTATCGATTTGACAACCGAATTTTGCATAGATATATGTGATTAATTATATCATGGGGTACCTTGAGGGGAGGCTTATAACCAACATAGTAGGTCTGACTTGGCTATGGTGACAATCCAATGATAGCACCAAGAGACCTGATTGGTTCACTAGGAAAAATGATTTCCAATCCCATAGATCTGATCTGTTTACTATGGAAATTTATGATAAACCACTAGGCCTGAAATATTGATTGTGCAAAACATGTGTTAAAGTCAGTAGTTATAAGTGTGGATTGTTATTACTCTGAATTAAAGCCTACCATTAAGTATTTTGTTGAATGAAATGCCACAAAATATTCTTGTAGGGAAGGATAATTTGTTGGGGGTTACAGCCTATGAAAAAACCTTAGGGGAGAAGATTTGCACTGCAATAATTCTTCCTAGAATCGATTCCTATTAGTTTGCCAGGATCTTGTCAAAAGAAATTCATTAAATAATGGCATCAATATATATAAATATATATCCACCTAGGTACCTAGAGGGCATTGTGGTCAGCTCTGTTGGGGCATTGTTTTGTCTGAGTGTCATTTATATTCTGCTTCCATCTATACAAGCATACTGCATGGTTAATGTTTCAGTCCACATCATTCACTTGCTCTCTTGCACTGTGAAGGGTGGCATTTTCTGATCACATGTGTAGATCCACCTGAAAATTTATGTGCTTTAGTATCAGGGCTGTATTTTTCAGTCCTTTACTTTTCGCCTTTTATAGTTCCTCTTTCATTAATTTGTTTCTCCTCTTTTTATTTTAATATTTCTTAAGACAATACTGCAGCTCTCTAGACAGTGCTAATGGGTCACTTGCTCGACGCTCATTTCACCTGAAGTGTGCTGCATCCTACCTGGCCACTTCCACTAAACCAGGAGACCAAGATGGAATGCTGTTGTCCATAGTATATCAATATTTTAACATTTAAAAATGACCAACATATTGTTTCTAAATTTGGCAGTCATACAAGATAAACACAAACTAATATGCCCGCATGCAGCAGTTTAACTTTTTTTATATTTGCATTTCTTTTAATGTATTGTGCATATGTTGTTGAATTTGCATTTCATTGTGATTGATTCTGAAACTGAATGCAGGAATAAGTCAGTTCATGGATGAATGGATGTACAAGTGCAAAGATGAGTGACAGATTATATGTATGGTGACCTATTGAGTAGCTAAACACATCAGTGACCCTGGGCACTTTCATTCATGAGGCAGACCTCTTGGCATTGCCAATGCTTGTTTACAGTCTGCTCTCGCCCTTGGACATCCAGATGCTAGCAAGTCACAGCAGAAAAAACTAAAGCTGAAAATTAAAACAGTACTTCAAACATTAAAAAGGTAAACGGTTTAGAATGAACAAAAAGGATAAAAACTAGAGGGGGTAAAAGGAGAAGACGTCTCTAAACAAATATAGATATGTCGAAACATTTGATTGGTATCAAGTTATCCCTCACCACTGCAAATACTTGTCAAAACATTTGTCTTTTTACATTTTATTGGTGTAGGGCGGTTAATAAATGAAAAGACAAAAACTATCACTTTTGTCCAGCAGAGGGCAGCAGCATTATGTCCTACAACGAACTTTGGCTCAGGGGATGCAAGCATGCAGGAGCTTAGTATCCGCTTCTTGCAAACATACACTGGTCATCACCTATTGAGCTCCATTACTTAAAATATCGTCCAGAATCACATAATGCATTGTTTTCGTTTTGTCGTTTTTTTTGTAGGTAAGCACAATGATATAAGGAAAAGCACAGTAGAAAATAAAGCTTTTTTTTACTTTTAAACAGACGGTTCATAATGATCTGTAGTATTCTATAGATATTCAGATGAATGTTTTCTAGTGAATTTCTAAAGAGGAAGACTATAGGACTATATATGTTCGACAAAAAATATATATTTGTGCTCTGCACTGTTGACGGACGTAAGAATGTATAACACTTTGATATGTGCAAGAATAATTAGAGATGGTTTCAATATAGAGGGGGATATTCTCAAGAACGTGTGATAACTACCGCAAAATCAGGTTAACACAACTCTTCACATCGCAGTCTATCGCGGGAACATAACTCCGTGTTAACGTGGTATTCTCAACCCGGCGGCACCATGCGATAGTCCCACGATAACGCATCAAATGACTGCAGTAAAGCCAACGCGAAAGCAAAAAAAGCTGCGATGAGGCCATGCGCGATACAAAAATCAGCGATAACCAGCGACAGGCCTGCAAGTCTCACGTGTCATGCGGGAAAAGGCACCATAAAAGCAGAGTACAAAAATGGTGAGATGACAATGTACGAGCACAACCCCATATCCGTGACGTAGAACAAATGACCATTGTCCCGCATCACATAGGCATCTCCTCACAGTCACAATGTACATTAACATGCAGTCAGCATGTAAACTGCGCCAATGCAGACACATGCATGGAACACACAGTGAAACCGCAATCACCCTTCACATTGCAGAGGGACAAGCAACCCCTCCTGCACACAGACGTGTCTTTGCCATGATCAATCAATAATGACAGCGTGGAAGAATGTAGGGGCAGTGACTCCTGCTTACGTACATGTTGCCCATGTTGTTGGACTTGAGTCACAGGGGGCATCCCTGCATCATGGTTGTACATAACTGATCCTAAAAGGAGCCCTGTTGTCACCTGTAGGTCACAAATGGCAGCCAAAATTGAATGATCTTGGACACATGTGAAATACCGAAGAGTGGGATACCCTACTAACTGTGACACACAGAACTGGCAGTTCGAAAACATGACACCACAAACAGCCCCTCTGCACAGAGGTGACCCACAAACCTTCCATGAACATATCATAAAATCATTATCAACACATGTCGCACTCACACTTGTCTGAGTGATGTGCACGAACAGATGAGTTACATGCACTTAGGGAATGTCATTTTGGAATGCATTTATTTGCACATGCACATGCTGCGCCTGTGGTTATTCTGTACTGTCCCATGATTGCCAAGGGCTTTCACAATGTGACGTGCACATCTGAAGAAATTTGCAATGATGGTGTCCCTTCGGGCTATTCCTGCTGCGGCTGCAGTGGGGTGTGGTCCACCTGCCTCATCTTCATCATCATCGTATGGTGCCTCTGGAACTGGTATCCATGGTGCCTTGCTGCGTACACATATGTTGTGCAACACACAACATGCAACAATCATCTTGCACACAATGTCTGGGCTGTACCGGAGCCTTCCACCTGTGACGTCTAGGCACCCGAAACGTGACTTCAACATGCCAATTGTGCGTTCCACGATGCTCTTGGTGCGTTTGTGGGCCGCATTGTACTGCCTCTGGGCATGTGTGTTCGGGGCTCGGAGGGGTTTCATCATCCAAGTGCAGAGTGCATATCCTTGGTCACCTGTGACAGTGCAGAGAGACATAAGTCAATAGTTGGTTCTGCATGATGTGTTCGCAGGCTCACTGGTTCATTGTGTGTGATACGTGTGACTTTGTGATTCCTGTATGACATGAACTGCTTGTTGCAAATGAGCGGCATTAATGTGTATTTCGTAGCCTCACTGCTGCTCCTCCGTCCCCCGAGCCTATTCACTAGTGTGCGCAGCGTGGTTGCATCACTTGCGCCCCTACGGCACACCATTGTCATGCCCATCTGTGCATGTTCACAAGCCTGACAATGACACAGTGATGTTGTGCGCTGAAGGTGGGCGGCCACGTTTGTGTAGGCCTATGGTAAGGACAGGGCGGACACAGATGTAGAGTACATGCCTGGCTGAACTCACCCTGCAGTTGAGGGTAGACCTTTGGCTTATGCTGCGGAAATAGCGACACACGCAGCAGTTGGCATGTATGATCCCGGACCCCGGGCGGGACTGCTGACCCTCATGTACCCCTCGGCCGAGTCCGCACTCCCTGGGCATGCTACATAGCAACATTGCACATTGCGTGACAGGTGGCGCAGACACTACACCAGAGACACATGCATCAGTTACCTGTTTGTCAAGGCCTAAACTCAACCACGGCCAGAGCCACGTGTCAAATGACCACATCCCTACGCCATACTGCCGTATGCCGGTCCACTCACTTACGCTCACAGGGGGGTCCGACACAGCTACATGTCCAGGGTCTACCCCACTGCCTGAGGTGACAAGGTTGCACACGCTGTACACAGCACAATGTGATGTGGTATGGCCCGGGGCCCTCATGCATACATAATGACCACACGGACACACTGAGATAATTTGTGGAATTGGCTCGGGCACGTGCGCCCGGCACCTTTTATTGCCAGGGTCACACATCCAGTGACGCCTGTGCTGGATGGGTGTTGGGTAGTGTAAGCAACCCCTCAGGGGTTGGTTGGTGCTGGAAACAACTACAACAGTGATCAGACAATCAGAAGTTTAAAGTACAAACAGCAAGGGTCAATGACGTGAGCTGCACAGAGTTAGTAGCCCCGTATGCCCTGCAGCCAGCACAGGCACACCCGCAAGGGACAGTGACTTGTGGTGCACTGAGATAGGGCCACGAGAGTTGAGCGGGTCCTTGTTGATGTCCAAAGAGGATGTTGTGGAGTGTTACGGGGTACAGTGGAAGGTGTCCATCCAGGGCATGATGCAGAGGGCAGAAGCAAGCAGAAACAGGAATTATGGAAGAGTTGAATGCTACAGTCTCCTTTTTCTCACCATGTCAGTATCAGCTACATGATGAAGACAACCCCCATGCCATAGACTCAGACACCAACAAAGTTCAACTGGATAGTGCCCAGGACTCCCAGGCCACAGAGTCAGAGGCACCAGAGCTGTGAGGGGATGCAGTCTGCGATGAGGCCTGTGCAATGACATTAACTCTGCAATGAACAAACCAAGACTCAGTTCCAATTGTGTGCCCCACTCGACCGCAATGTGTGCCGGAGGCAACGGTAGGCGTGGGTGGGGCAACCGCTGTGCAGCCGGCTCTTCCTCGATATCTAACAAATCGGCGATGGATATGGCATGTGAACAAGATTCCTAGCTGACAGAGGTGGGGGAACCAGAGCTGAGCGGGTGTGCACCCTGCGACGATGCCGTGTCCTGCCTGGGACGGACTGGATTGAATTTGTCTGAGGCCTTCTGGACCGGAGTGTAGGCCTAAGGCAGTAGTCCTAAGGGGCCCACAGATACATGTTTTTGGAATGGTATGCACAGAGTTGGTGGCACCACATCAAAGGGAGTATAGAGATTTAAACGATGCCACAAATTTGTACTTAGCCATCGTGTAATCAAGACTCAGTTCCAAATGTGTAACCTACTTGTCCGCGGTGTATGCCGGTGGAGTGTGTCAACGGGAAAGGAGTACTGCGGGCCTTGCTCGTGGAGGCCGCGATGGTCTGAGGAGGCTGCCAAGGTCGCGGCCCTCTGGCTTATGGCTAGCACAGGCATGTGGTGGGTACTCTTGGAGACACGCCGGTGTCGGCAGGTGAGCAGTGAGGCTTTGAATGCGCAGGGGCAGACGAGACTGGGTCTGGGAGCAGTGGCCCGTGCTGCGGCAGGCGCCCAGGGTCGCAGGCACGGCCGCACACGCTTACAGGGGGGACGTAACAAGTTACTTTTCTGTGATCTTCCCCACTGGCTGTGGTGACATTGTTGCGTCCACTCTCCACAGCACTACCAACACCAGCAATATATGTCGACATGGGTATGTCTGTGGTCTGCATACTGGAGTCTGTCCAGCACATCCATGCCACACTTGGCAATGTGTACATTCTCATTTATGGGTCACTTGCCTCCTTCGCACATGCCTGGTTGCCACCTACCTCCATATTCCCCTGGTGTGTGGCTGATGTGCCATACCGTTGGTGGCTCATGTACATGGCTAGCCCAGGTTGCCACAGTAAGTTGTGCTATCGTGTCTGGTGGGTGGGCATGTTGTTTCGCATGTTGTATGTGGGTTTGTAACATGTGTATTGACAGAGTTGTGAGTTGCATGGTTGTGGATTGGAGGTGTGTGGTGTGTTCATTTGGTACTTACCAACGAGCACTGCATTTCCGTAGGTGCCATCCTGGAAGCGCCGCTTGAAGATGGACTGTCGGAAGATGTATGAGTCATGCACACTGCCTGGGTAGTTGGCGACGACATTGGTGAAGAGTCCCCGGTGGTCCACTATTGCCTGCACATTGATGGAATGCATGTGCTTTCTGTTGCGGTAATTGTGTGCAGTGTCGGCAGGGGGCACAAGTAGGACATGTGTGCAGTCCATTGCCCCCAAAACGTGTGGGAATGTAGCTATGGCGTAGAAGCCTTGCTTGGTCTCCAGCTGTTCCTGCGCAGTGTGGGGGAAGTGTAGATACTGGGGTACCAAGCTGAGGATGGCATCCAGGACAGGTTTGAGGAACTTGGATAGGGCTGGCTGTGAGACTCATCCCACTCTGGCGGTTGTTGGTTCGAATGTCCCAGAGGCCAACAGGTGCAGCACGGCCAGCAGCTTTGTCTGTGGAGGGATGTTGGTTGTCCTCTGTGTTGGTGCCGTCAGCCTGTGGGCAATGATTTTGAGGATGCGGAGGATGGTTGTCCTTTTGAGTCTGTAATGGACAATGACATACTCTGGTGTTAAGTCTGTGAGGCTGGTGCATTTCCTGAAGGTCCGCTATCTTTGTCAGCGCTGCCTCTGTGGTGGTCCGGGGGGGCGGTGGTGGTCGGGGGGGGCGGTCCTGGGGGTGGTTCGGGGGTTGTTGGGGCCCTGTTGGGGCTCCGAGCTGCATGATGAGTAGCTCCATGGCATCTGTTGTTCTTCAGGTGTGGCTCTGGGCTGGGCTCCCTTTATGCTGCAGGTTGTCGTCCGACTTTGCAGGTCAGAGCAGGTGTTAATTTCCTGCTGCTGACGTGCCTTATCGCATGTTTTGTGATCTTATCACCTATCTGGCTGGTCGTTGAGAATGTTGGGGTGTGGTGTTGTCGTGGCTTTTTGCTCGGTAAAGCATACGCTGCATCTCATTAGCAATAGTTGCCGGGGTAATCGGTGGTGATGTTTTTTGAGGATGCTCTCGCCGGAAAACTGGCTTGTGAAAGGGGCGATAAATTTATTGCCAATTTGGCTGTGATAAGGTGTCGATAACTCGGCGATAGATCCTTGAGAATATGCCCCAAAATGTGATAATCGCTCGAAGAGACCCCCTCAGTAGCAGAACGCCGAAGTGTTATCTGTTTTAGTATTACCCAATACATTTGAAGAACAATCTAACTTCCCCTGGTTCATTTTGCACTTGAAAAATGCGAAACCCGCACTTCGCACTGATGGAGTACAGTGTGGTATTGCCTTTGATGATATTTTTTGGCTGAGGCTCCCTTTTTTAATAACAAAAACCAGCTATATCTGTTCATTTCTTTTTAGATTTCGCAGCTGTATTCCAAAATTGTAATTCGTGAAATAAAAAAGCGCATTTGGTTTTTTTCTGTTGGTGGTTTACTTATCAGTTACAACCGTTACGGTGTTCAATTTTGAGTTACAGACATGAATTTAATTACAAACTCCAAACATAAAACAGTAAATTCTCAGCCTCGCACAGAGTCATTTTAATCAGTGCACCATAGTGAACTATTGGCAACTATTAATTCTTTGCATGAAGGCTTGTCGTGTTTCCTGCGATGCGTGGCCTTTTTATTGATTGCCTGTGTGCACATGTTTTACGGGTTTTATTCTGTGTTTAAGCCTATTGATTGATAAAGTGGCATGTAGTAACTTCACCTGCTGCACTCAGACTATTGATTGGGGTATGAGAAAAGACAGCACTAGTTCAAAAGTTGGAGCAATGCTGATGTGTCAGGTTGCCTTTTATGCACACTAATCCGTCGAAGACATTATTTGATATAATTAATTTAAATTCTACTAAGAGGTATGGACCTGCCCTCGAGATAGTCTTAATTAATCCACTCATCACAATACCATTTCTGTATTCATTTATACCTTTTTTGTAATTAGTACATTTCTACATGCAGATTAATCTGGATTTCTAATGCTCCTGATCAACCAATGTGCTCTTTTCCTTAGACTCTTTATTGTGGAAAGATGGCTCAGTAATTTAAAAGTTTTAGTGATTCATCACTTCCTTCCACCTTTCTGAGGTCGGTAAATTGACTAATATTAATTGGTGCTGTTTAAAGCGCTTAGTAAGAATGTACTGCTATGTAAAATACATATATTATCTTTTGTCTCTAGATAATGCTGTTTTATAAGAAGTAATTAGTGACCTTTACAAAGTGAATGAATCTTTTCTGCCACTTGCTTTCAGATGAAACAATTGTATATTTATCTTTTTTCTAATTTTAAGAGTATGGGTAAGCAAGCGTCACACAAGCAATGTACTGAAGTTTATCTACATATGATCCTGTGAAAAGGTAAATTATTAGGGGCAGATTTACAAGCCCCTTGCGCCACTTTTGCGTCACTTTTCCCATGTTAAAAATGACGCAAAAGTGGCACAAGGGCCTCGTAAATAAGCCCCTTAGTTGGGTTGGAAGGTAGTACACCACAAGTAATAATGTTACTAACTTGTACAGTCAAAGGTTTTAGCAATTTAAACTTGTGCTAAATCCAGACTTCTTGGCATAGAGTGGACTTAAGAAAAATGTGTAAAGCATTTAGAACTATAAAAACAGTTAAAGTTGAAAACACAACACAATAAGAATTCCACTCCAATTCATACAAATTGAGACAAATATAAAAAGCAAAATGACACCAAAATGTCAAACATCTAATAAGAGAAACCGGAGAAATGAATCTGGAAAGATTTAAGTCAACATAATGCCAAAAAGTGTAAAGTGTCAATAGTAGTTACCGGTCGTGGTTGATTTGGACATATGTGCATGTCTACCTAATACCATCAAGTAAAGTAGATGTAGAGTTAATAATCCCTACTTATATATACTTACCTTGATTATATAGTCGTAGCCAATATTCTTCAATCCTTGTTGTTGCAGGTCACTATTTTTAAGTTCAATATTATGACTCATGTGGGTGAAATTCAGCTTTTATGCCACTGGTGCACTTTATGTGCAATATAACTATTGCTTTACTTAAAAGCTAAATACGCCAATTGGTGTTAGGCAATCTTTCACTCAAACATCCATACTCAATAGGCTTTTTGATATATATATTTATTACTACAAAATAACCTTAGGAAAATTAATAGGATGTGGAGATTTTAGCCATCAGAAAATCTCCTATTAAATCTATGTCCACCATATCATCCCTTCACCTATATCCCAGACAGCCAGGGGTTAGCCCACAGACAGTCCAACCCCTGCACATCACACTGGGAGCTTTTCAGATTCTCTATGTTCCACTTCATCCTTGCATCATTTTCACACTCTGCAAACAAACTAACCTCAGTGTCCTCCTGGGGTAAGGTGGACACTGGTGTCTGCCCTCTGGACTTTGTGAAGGCTGAAAATATGCCTTGGGCTCATTTTCAGAAGGATTCTGTAATCAGTTTGTGCAGTTCACAGACACAGTGGCGGCTCCTTCGCTAAGGCGGAGGACCGTCGCCCCACTGCTTTTAGCAGTGGAAGTAAAGGAAAAATAAAATGATAATAATTCGTTGCTATTATCATTTTATTTGTTCCTCGGGCGACGTTTTTGCCAGGTGGGGCGCGACTGCTCTGCTCTCAGAGCAGGGGGAGGACTGGTTTATCTGGCATAGTTCCCATAGATTACTGTATTGCTCTCCATTTGGTGCAGTCTGAGCATGATCAAGAATGCCACTGACAATGTCTGCTTTGGCAGGAAGGGCATTACAGCTGAGCAGTCTTGTGATGAAAATGTGTCTGCTGGGATGTAGTTGAAAATACCGACATCCATTTAAAGCCTAAAAGCCATGCAAGCATCTAAGTAACCATTTTGTGTTCAGGTGGTGCTAAATCACATCTTTTCTAGACTTCAAAATGCACCGAGTGAAGTTTTCAGGCACAGTAGAAGCCAGTGGTCATCTACGGCATAAGGGAAGTCATGTCCTCCACCTATTACATTCTGCAAGTAAACACGTCTCTTGTTTGAAAAGATGTATGTGGGCTGTTTAAAGCCCATATTGTGTTCAGCTTTATGTGTTTGCCCTATATGATCTTAACATATATGACATTTCAAAGTAGCAAAAGTGTGTTAAAACGATTTTTACTTCGCTTGTGCAGAATATCAAGTTATTATTTTGTGTGCATTTTATCACATGCCTTCTTCTTTGCCCCTTCTTATTCCTAACTGCAGCTTGAAAAGGAAAACCTTTTGCTTCTTCAGTGCCTATTACTTTAACTGCAGCTTCGGGCTAACACGTTTCTCTTACTTCTCGGGTTTACATACTACTGGCCTCATCTACAACATATAATGCCATTTCTGATGCTTCTATATAAAGCATTATGTTCAGCAAATGTTACTGCTTGGGTTGTCCCAGCACAAAGTTTCGACTAGAAAGTACCCCCTTCAACTCCATAGGATACTGCAAAGTATAGAGGGCTTCGTTTATGAGGTTTTACTGTAGGACAGAGTCTCAGGCCTCCCTGCTGCGCTGCCCTATGGTAAAAGAAAAGGGCAGGAATGAGACGTATCTATGAGATGCAGCGCATTCCTGTCCTTTTGCCCTGCACCGGCGCACAATGGGCTGCCGTGCGCCAACGCAGGCACCTTTGCACAATGGTGGAAATGCCCCCAGAAACACCCATTGCACTCCCCTTTAACACAGAAAGCTATATTTATGAGGCAAAAAAAAAGGTGGCTTACTGCTGACTCGTAAATATGGAGCGGGCTCCTGTGCCACGGAATGTTACAAATAGTGACGTTCCGGCAGCGCAAGGGGCCACATAAATGAGGCCAGAGTATATAAGCTCCCATCAACTAGTGCAGAGGGAGAGAGAGCTGCGGTGCTGGGTCACTTGATGCCAAAAAGTATGGTACACTGAAGACCATTAGATCTGAGGCAATTGTTCAGGAAGTTTATTTCGTGGCCCAGCAACAAAGTAGCATGATGGCAGATCAGTGCAAAATAGTGAAATTACGCTAATACACTAGGGATAGTTGATGCATCTGTATGGGGTTTGCATTCTGTTTACCTTTTGTAGCATGATAATTCTAGTACATGTGACTTCAATTAGATTATCGCATAATAAACACTAGTTCATACAGTATAAGGGTGTTTGTGTACTGCTTCAGGAGTGTGGAGGGTAGGGTCCAGGGTAAGACTCCTCAACTGTACAATGCAAGAGCTACTTTGGTAAGTTTGTTGTTCTCCTGACATCTCCAATATGCCTATGAGTGTGGGGGCTTAGGCTATCTAACCATGTGTGACCCTTAAAGAGTGGTGGTTACACAACAAGCAATGGTGACATTATGAGGATGGCCGAATAAGGCAATTTGCCTCCACATCATGGTACAAAATGGAGAACAGATGCTCTGCAAATGCACCAATACCTTTTTTTGGAGTTATCTAAATCTGCATCGTCAAAATGACCTATGTTGTTCATCTCTAACTCAATTGTATCATTTAGTACCTACCAAATGGCTTCCTTTTCAAATTGACACTGGCTATTTATTCAGTGGTTTATTTAATATTATAAAATGACTATGAGTGAAAGAGACTACCCAATTCACCATCCTGTTGGACTATGGCCTCTCTGCATGGTCATGCACCAGTTCTGATTCACGCAGCAGAGGTGAGGCTTCAGTTCTGATCCGTGCAGCAGTGGCAATTCATCAGTTCAACAGCAGATGCATCAGTTCTGCTTGGGCAAGCACCTAAGGCCCATCTCCAAGGGTCTGGGACTGCGATGGCACCACTTGGCAAGGCTGACTCAAAGATGGCAGAGTCTAGGTGCAGAAGCAGGGTTTTCTATCCATAAGACTTCGGATCAAGAGGTCAGCTAGCTTGCCCTTGGAGTTACACTTGGTTCAAGTGATGCAGATCCAGTCCTTCTCACCCAGGCAGAGAACAGCAGGCAGTAGGGCAGCACAGCAAGGCAGGAGTCAAGCAAAGCAGCAGTCCAGCAGAGTGGCTGTAGTTCTGCAGCACAGCAGTCCTTCTTCCTGGCAGAGTCTTCACTGGTCCAGAAGCGTACTGAAGTGGAGGTGTCAGAGACCCAGTGCCTATACCCAGTTGTGCCTTTGAAGTGGGAGAGACTTCAAAGACATGCCTTTGAAGTGCACTGAGGTCCGGTCCCCACTACATGCCCTAGCTTCAGACTCACTACAGAGGGGTATGCAGCCCTTTGTGTAAGGACAGGTCACAGCCTATTGAAGTGTAAGTGAGGCTGGGTCCAGCTCCTCCGTCCCATACTCCCAGGATGGCCCATTAAATCAGAGCTAAGCTCCCATGGTGTGTGGCTGTTTAGGGGGTATAGACAAAGCCTAGCTGTCACCCACCTCAGACAAGTGATCAGAGAGAGGCGGGAGGCACAAAACGGCTAATGTAAGAAAATGCCAACTTTCTAAAAGTGGCATTTCCAGAATGGCAATTTAAAATCTGACTTCACCATAAGCTGGGATTTTAAATTGTGATTCCAGAGACACCAAACTTGAAAAGTATGTCTCTTCCAGATTGTTAATTACACTTATAAGATGTAATAAGGTAATCCCAATGTTTTCCTATGGGAGACACAGGCACTGCAGTAGTGAAAAATGACTTTGGGAGATTTTCACTACCAGGACATGTAATATATAAAAGTGCATGTCCTGCAAATACGTTGCACCCTGCCCTCTGGGTTGTCCAGGGCCTACCTTAGGGGTGACATATTTATAAGATGGGGAGGGTTGGGCCACAGTGGGAGTTTAAACTGCACATAGAGGCTCTGCAATGGCAGACCTGAGCCATGTTTAGAGGGTTACTTATGTGGGAGTCACAATAAGTACTGCAGGCCGACTAGTAGCATGTAATTTAAAGGCCCAGGGCACATGTAGTGCACTTTATTAGGGACTCATAAGTGCATTAAATATGCCAATTGGGGATGAGCCAGTATTACCATTTTTAGAGGAGAGAGCACAAGCACTTTAGCACTTTTTAGCAGTGGTAAAGTGCACAGAGTCCTAAAGCCAGCAAAAACGAGGTCAGAAAAGTGGAGGAGGTAGGCAAAAGTTTGAAGGGAAGACCACCCTGAGGCTGTCAGCTCTAACACCAACACCAGAAATAACAAATGTTACTCTTTTCTAATTATGGTGGCCAACTTACACTCTTCTGGGAGGAGGGCAGACTCAATGGGCTTTGCTGGGATTCAAACTCATGACTTGACCATCACTTTAAGGAATGAATGTTCAACTCACTGAACTATTTTATTTGCTGTCCATAGGTTCACAACTGGAATAATAACAAAGCATAACAGAGCCCAGGAATACAATTAACAATGCCTGGTTAGGGGAGGAGCCTAGCACGCATCCAAGATGGTCGCGTGAGCACAGGGCTCCCCAGACCCTCGCTGCTCCTCGGAACTTATCCTGACTCTATCCTGACTTGGTTGACGGATTCTGGAAGATGAACGTTGGCTGAACCCTAAACTCTTTTCAGAAACCAAATCGGACCTGGGAGACCTGATCTATGGTGGTTTGAACTTTTGAGGCCCAACTGATGGCTGTGCCCGGTGCGAAGGTGTACTGTGGAGCCGGGGCATAGTTGAACAACAACGGCATCGGGGCTGTGCCGGCGGCCGTCTCATCACTTTCGGTTTCACTTTTGGATCTCTGAGTGGCTGGACAGTGGAGTTGCTTTGTGCGGCTGGGTTTTTACTCGGCCTTCGCTTCGTGCCTTTGCCTCCGCCTGAACCCAGTGTGCCCATTGACTTTGATCCTCTCGCACCGCCACATTGCGGTCCCTGGTACGGCTCGTGTCGGCTTCGCCCGTGCCACTTTGACGCTTGCTCGGTGGTCCCCTTCGGCGAGCGTGGTTCCACATGGGAGGCAGAGGGGATCCCGAGAGGCGTAAGACCAAGACATCCCTACGTGGGGGACCGGTCCAGACCAACAACATGGACCGCTACACTCAGGGTAAAGGGTCCCCTGGGACGGCCAGTGTTCTCCCGGATGACGCTGGGGGTGTTCCGTCCGCCCCTCAGGATTTGTCTCTGCATGACATCATGGGCGCCATTAATGGCATCAAGGAGACCATCGCTCAGCAGTACGAGGCTTTGGCCCGTAAAATCGACACGGTGGCCATTGATGTTACGCTAATTCGGGCGGATCTCTCTAAGACCAATGAGAGGGTCCAGTCGCTGGATTTGCGGACGTCCTCCCTTGGTACGGATGTGTCGGACCTGCAGACTGCTCTCGGCGACCTCAAGTCGACCAACGACCTGATGGCCCGGCGGCTGGAGGACTTCGAGGGACGGGCTCGACGCAATAACATCCGCGTCATAGGTGTTCCGGAGGCCTCCGACAATCGCCCGGTGGATCTTATGGTTGAGGAACTCATCCTCAAACAGCTTGCCCCCGCTGGCCTGAGTAAGTTCTTTGCCGTGGAGCGGGCCCATCGAGTCCCAGGCGGTCGGCCGCGACCGGGAGCTCCCCCTAGGCCTATTGTCGCAAAACTTTTTCACTACAGAGACCGAGATGCGATTCTGCAGGCCTCACGGGTACATGGCCCGGTCCGATATGAGAACTCATCCGTTAACTTTTTCCCGGACTTCACCCAACTGGTCCAGAAACAGCGGATGGGTTTCCAGGGGGTGAAGCGCCGTCTCCGGGACCTGGGTCTTAAGTACTCGATGCTTTTTCCTGCTAAGCTCCGAGTGGAATACGAAGACCGGGCTACCTTTTTTGACTGTCCTGCGACTGTGAGTGACTGGCTGGATTCTCTGCCGGACCGGGGTGACCGGCCTGGGCCTTCTGGTGGTGCCGAGGGTGGCGGGCCTCCTTCGGAGTGACTTTTGGTCCTTGACTTTGACATTTTGTTTTGTTCGGCTGGGTTCTACTTCTTTTGTACATTTTGTTTAATTATGGTCTATGTTGGGGGCGGGCAGGGATGGGTCCCTTTCCTCCTCCGGGGTCTTTTCGTAGAATGGGGTTTGTAGGGCGACAGGCACACTGCAAGTTGGGGTGGTTTTCTGGACCGCAGGGGTGCAGGGTGGGGGGAGTTGAATTTGGGGGGGGTTGGTGGGTGGGAGGGGTTGGTTGGATTTGTGTTTTTTGTTTTCAAGGCGAGGTATTGGCTCTGTTTCAGTTTCAGGTGTCGCGCTATTTGCTGGGGGACCTTTGATCTATTGGAGGGGATGGGGGGGGACGGGTTGAGACTGATGTCTTGGAACGTCAACGGATTGGGGGATCGTATCAAACGGGGTGTTGTGCTGCAGTATTTGCGTCGTTTGACTCCTGATGTGGTATTCTTACAGGAGACGCATCTGGTTGGTAATGTTTGTCATGCCATGAACAGGGGGGGATACCGACTCGTGGCCCATTCCGGTTTCACCACTGGCTCTAGAGGGGTGGGCATTCTCCTACGATCTTCACTTCCGCTAGAGATCACCAGGGTTGTCCTAGACGATAGCGGGCGCTATGTGGCTCTGATTGGGAGGTGGGAGGGACAGTCCCTTTCCTTGGTTTCGGTTTATGTTCCCCCGGGCCTCCAGAACTCCACTTTCTCAGACTTGGGTCGTATGCTGCTTGAGCTTCCTGACAGTCTTTTGCTTATGGGTGGGGATTTTAATTCGGTTGTTTCGGGTGATCTGGATCGCCACCCGCCCAGGGCCCTCCCTGCTGCCCAGGCGTGGCTCGGCGGACTCTTGGATACCTTCGGTCTGGTGGATTGTTGGAGGTTAATGCATCCGACACAGTGTCAGTACACATTTCACTCTGGGGCCCATGGGAGTCTCTCCAGATTGGATTATTTTCTTATGCCCGCGGCCCAGACTGCCCGGATTCGAGAGGTCAAGCACTTGGCCCGGGGTATCTCTGATCATTCCCCACTGTGGTTGCTTTTCGACACCGGGATGCGGTCCGCTGGGCGGATCGCCCCTATTAACCCTTGGTACTTGCGAGACCCCAAGATTCGTGATAGCCTTGTTAAGTCGATTGATCAGTATTTTCTCGAGAATGAGGGGTCGGTGTTGTCCTCAGTGTCCCTGTGGGAAGCCTTCAAAACAGTGCTCCGCGGGCATGCCCTATCCCAGATAGTGGAGGCTAAGAGGGTTAAGAATGAGGCGGTGGTGAAGCTGGAGACTGAAATATCGGGGCTGGAGGCGGCTTTGGAGACGGGTGTCACTCAGGATGGGCTTCATGCCCTCAGCTTGAAGCAGTTTGAATATAAGTCTCTTGTCACTGACGCGGCCAAGAGCATGTATAGGGAGCAACAGGGTAGGTTGTATGATGCCGGGGACAAGGCGGGTAAACTGATTGCTTGGTTGGATAAGAAGGAGAGAGTGAATCGTGTGGTCCCGGAGCTTCGGGTTTCGGATGGAGTGTGTGTGACTGACCCTGGTGAGATTGTGGAGTGTTTTGCTGACCACCTCCGGGCGGTGTACTCCCCGGTGTCTGATTGAGATGAGGATGACTCTCGTCTCTTGCTGCGGGATATTGCCTTGCCCGGCCTATCCGTCGAGGACCGTGAGCAGATGGATGCCTCCCTGTCTGTCGCCGAGATTGCTACCGCGATTCGTTCCCTTCGCTCGGGCAAGGCTATGGGCCCCAACGGACTGCCGATTGAACAGTATAAACTACGCCCGGATAAAATCGCGCCCTTCCTCCGTCGTATGTTTCTGGAGTCGCTCGAGCGGGGTTCCCTTCCCGACGACCAGCGTCTGGCTACTATAGTTGTTATTCCCAAGGACGGTAAGCCACGAGAGCGCTGTGCCTCATATAGGCCTATCTCCCTACTAAATGCCGAACCGAAAATCCTTGCCAAGGTTCTCGCTAATCGCTTGCTGGGAGTTATCTGTGCTTTGATACATCTGGATCAATGCGGCTTTATCCCTCGTCGTAATACCGCTCTCAACTTGCGGCGTCTACATGGCGTCCTCGCTAGGGCGGAGTACTTCTCTGAACCGGCCATATTGGTTTCCTTAGACGCCACGATGGCCTTTGATACCATCGAGTGGCCATTCCTTTGGGCCGTATTGGCGAAGTTTGGCTTTGGGGAGGGATTTATTGGTTGGGTGAAGCTCCTCTATGCTGGTCCAATGGCTCAGGTGGTTGTCAATGGGCGGGTTTCTCGGCCCTTCGCGCTCGGGAGGGGTACTAGGCAGGGGTGCCCGTTGTCCCCTCTGCTCTTTGCTCTCGCCTTGGAACCGCTCGCTGCCTGGCTCCGCTGGGAGCCCTCGATCAGAGGGATCCGGTGGGCCCCGGGCTTCGAGGATCGGGTTTCGTTGTACGCGGATGATATTCTTCGGTACCTCACCTCGCCGCGGAAGTCGCTCAATGTGCTTTTTGATGTCCTTACTTCCTTCGGGAGAAATTCGGGTTTGATAATTAACTGGTCCAAATCTTGCGTGTATCCTATCTCCGGTGGCCTTCCTCTCTTGTCGCCTCGGCTTCCGATCCAAACATCTCAATCCGGCTTTAAATACTTGGGGGTATACGTTTCGTTGGATCCGGCGGTCCGCTATGAGCAGAATCTCCTGTCTCCCCTCCGGCGTTTGAGGGCGGACACGGCTCGGTGGTGTAAGTTGCCCTTGTCTCCACTTGGTCGCGCAGCACTGTTTAAAATGATGTCCCTTCCCAGATTTCTTTACGCTCTCCAGAACTCCTTCGATATCATTCCGGCGGCCTACTTTAGGGAAGTGGAGAGTTTGCAGAGGAAACTGGTTTGGGACGGTCGTGCGCGTATCGCTTTGGCAAAGCTGACTCTTCCCTGGTATGACGGGGGCATCGCGCTTCCTGACATTAGAAGGTACTATTGGGCCTCCCAGCTGTCTGCCATTAACCATGCTACGTACGCTCCTGGCTCGAACCCGGCATATGAGATGGATAAATTCCTGCTTCCCGGCGGTAACTATAACAGAGCGCTTTACTCTCGATCTGCCGGAGGGACCCTCACGGGCCCTACTAGGATTGCGGTACGTGTGTGGAAGGCGGCGAATGTAGCTGTGGGCTGGAGTGAGCGGTTAACGTGTGCTACTCCTCTATTCGCCTCAGAGCGCTTGGGAAGCCTCTGGACAACGAAAGGCTTTGAGCACTGGGATACGATCGGCATTAGCAGAGTGGGGGACCTATGGGTTAAAGGCGCGGTTAAATCCTTCGCGGCGCTTCAGAGCGAGTACGAGCTTAGTGAAAGGGAGTTCTTCCGCTATGCCCAGGTTCGGCACGCCCTACTCTCGGTCTTTGGGGAGGGGACCACGGTCCCTGTTTCTTCGCCTCTCGAGGACCGTATACTCGACGGACACGTCCCCGACAGTACTATCTCCCTGATTTATAAAAAACTAATAAATAATCGGGCTGATCTCTTGGGGCGTCTTCGGGAGGCATGGACGGGAGATGGGGTGGAGTTGGACGACGAGGACTGGCAGTCTGCGCTGTCATCCCCTAAGGAGGTTGCCATCCCGGCCCGTCTCCGTCTGGTCCAGCTTAAGATTCTCCATCGTGTCTATGTGACGGGTCCCCGTTTGGTCTCGATGGGGTTTTCTGACGACGGGCTCTGTAAGCGTGGCTGCGGGCTCAGTGCCACCTTTCTCCACATCCTCTGGGAGTGCCACGAGGTGGCGGAATATTGGCGCCAGGTGCATGATATTATGAAACGAGTCACTGGGGTCGCTCTGCTGCCGGAGGTGCGCCGATGTGTTCTGAATGTGTGGGAGCCCAATGACTATAATGCGGCCCAGGCTCGGTGGGCGGCCCTTGGGAACATGATCGCAAAGAGAGATATTGCGCAGCTTTGGGGTTCCCAACGGCCTCCCACCGTGTCCGTATGGAAGGAGAACATGGACTGGTGCATGTTCAGGGAGAAGACGGTGTATGTGGCTCGGGGTAAACCGGGGGCGTGGGGTAGAATCTGGGGTCAGTGGAATGTGTATCGAGGGACTATCTGTTCTCCCCCCCTGGTGGATACGTCTGAGGTTGCCTTGTCCCCCTGATCCTTGAGGGTTCCTTGCTTTCTTTGTTCATCTGAGTATAGATTTGGTTTTCCCGTGGCCCCCCCCTCCCTCTCAGACCCCCCTTTTATTGACCACCCTAGGGTGGTCCTATGTGGAGTTCCTCTGCTATGGTTAGACGCCCTTTCAATGTTTTTCGCCTTGCTTTTTGTTTTTCTTTACTTTGGTTGATAGTTATGTAAAAAGGGTGTATCCAGACTTCCTTTATGTGCAGCCTGATCTCCTGTCATTTAGCGGAGCCCCTGCGGGCCAGTCATTGTATTTGAACTGCTTGATCATTTCTGCATACTAGCGGCTGGCCCAGGAGGTTGTAGGCCCGTGCTTGTACCCTTTTTCTTTGCACAATAAAATTTTTATAAAAAAAAAAAAAACAATGCCTGGTTAAATATGCACTTGAGGCAATGTCTTCCAATGTGTTGTACATAAATGGGTCAAAATATTGCGCTGACAGGTAAAATAGTGTGAATGAAAGAAAAATGAAAGTCTCCCGCTGAAATCCAAAGTCTGACCTGCCAAATTGCTTTTGAATGTGGAGAGGTAAGTCCAGTTCTTGGTGAGATTCTTCTAGACAAACACAAGGAGATGATGGACCGAGAGCTGAAACTTCTCAGACACTCACCCCCAGTCACAGATCTGGGTTGAATCCATTATCCTTCTTAAGCTCACTTCGCCACCCCAGTTCAGATCCAGCCATATGCAAATCTGTCTTGACCCTGTCCCTCATGGGAACAGTCCAGCCCGAACTGCCAAGCCAGATCTTCCTTGGACCAGAAACAAGCATCTTGGGACCAGTTTTGGGGTGACACTCCTCATGAGCCAGGCTAGCTTGAATCCAGTGGCAAAGTCAGCAAGCGACCCACGTTTGGCATACCCTGCCAACTTAGGGTGAACAAAGTAAACACAAGGAGATGATGGACGGAGCGCAAACACTTTTCAGACACTCACCCCCAGTCACAGATCTGGGTTGAATCCATCATTGTTCTTTAGCTAGCTCACTTTGCCACACCAGTTCAGACATAGTCATATGCAAATCAGTCTTGACCCTGTCCCTCATAGGAACAGTCCAGTCTGACCTGCCAAGCCAGGTTCTCCCTGTACCGGAAACAAGCATCCTGGGACCGGTTTCTAGAGTCAGTCTAAAAATCCAATAGCAGACTGGGTTTGTAAGATGGTAGAGCTGTGCTCTCAATTTTTACTTTCCTCCCTGTGAGTGAGGGACAAAGCTAATATTCAATCTGAATCTGTGGAACTGCTGGTCAGATATTTTTTTTCAGCAGGTCTCGCTAAAGATCGTCAGCTCTTTAGAGAAGTTTTCAAAAGTTTCCAAACTTTCTTCTGGGGCTGAACCAACCACAAGATACCCTTCTAAGGCTCCACTAAACCTCATGGCAAAGCATTGAAAAACTCTCAGGGTGTCAAGCAGAGACTAGCATCAAAGTCTAGTCCAGGTTCAGTTGCCACTGGTCAACTGGGCACTTCATGGAAAAAAGGTCTCTTACAGCTAGTTGTATCCCTGTAGCCACACAGGAGGTCAGTCAACTGACCCTTGGAGTCCACTTCTGTGTCGTGGTACAAGAGGGAGGAGGCTCAGTTCTTCAAGGCTCCTCTCAGCTCCCAGAAAGCAGGTCCAGCCCTCCTCTGATCTTCTGCAGGTCTTGAAAGTGTTCAAAAGATGTGCCTTGGGGTGCCACCTTTATGCTTTACATCAGCTAGTGGGTTGTGGTGACTCCAGGCTTTTCCCTAACTAATGGAGTAAAAGTTCCAAGGGGGCATGCCTAGCCACTTTTGAGGTAGTTCCTGTTTGTCCTACTGCAGACAATCCCACAGTGCACCATATTCCCAAATTCCAAGCTAGAGAAACCCTTCTCCCATTGTGCAGAACTTGTGTGGCCATCCAGATGTGTAGTCAGGGTAATGAGGAGTTGCATCCTCTGTGGTCAATGGAAACCAGTTCTGGAGGTAGCCTTTCTCCCACTAGGTTTGGTGCCAGGTTGACTACTTGTAATAGGGCAGGCCCCCTTGTAATTAACTAGGTTCTGGAGTTGTGGAGAGGTGTGGCTCACTGGTTAGAGGTGGCAGACCCATAAGCAGAGAATCGGCCAGGGACCAGGGTTCAATTCCAGACGCGGCAGGGTCGTGGACCAGGGTCAAAACGGACTCGTTAATTGTCGCCTCGGTACCTACTCTAACCAGGAACACACTCGGCAACTGTGGGCATTAAGCTTGCCTCATCTCTACAACGGCCCCCCACAGACGCTGGGGATGCACGGTTTCACCTTGGAGATACCCAGATAGGGACCATCTCACAGGGATAGCCAGGATGGGTTCCCCAGCGGTCTATAGCGCCGGGACACTTCCGAGTAGCTGTGCGCTGAATAAATTAACATAACATAACAAATAACATAACACCCCAATTGATCTTTCTGCCCCCACTGCTAGGCCATTGTCCGTGCTCTGTGAGAAGTCTTCACACCTCATTAAGGTCAAGTACTTGTATGACAGCTGCTGGAGACCTAATGTAAATTAGGCTCCAGCACTTTCCGGCATGGACAAGATCACTTTATAAAAGATACTCTTCCTAGATGTTTATTAAAAAATACAGCTTTACTTAAATTCATCTTTTAATAAATATTGAAAAGATTGGTTGAATTATTTTTCTGGTTGGTTGGAATCCTGAGATGCGGAAGGTTTCCTGTTTCTTGTTTAGGACAGTCCACTGTGAACAAAGCTCTTAGGGTCTTGTCACTGTAGGGATGTGATACTTCTGCCGACTTTATTGGGTCCCTGCATACTGAAGCTTTCGCCTCTGTCTCCCTCAGTGGTGTCCAGTCCATGACCAGGACGGGGTCCTACATTTTTACCCACCAGGTAAAGGCGTTAGATCATCCAGAAGGTTATGGCATGCATTGTAGGAGTATACTAGATTGTTATAATACTGTATATGTATGCATATATAAGTTGTCTCAGCAAGATTGTGGAGCTCTTTGTTTTAATCAGTCTTGACACTTATTTTGATGTGTGTCTACTTCTGCCTATTGATCAATGAAGCCTATATTTGCTATACAAGAATCACTACAGTTCAATAAATTTTGAAAATCGTCACTTTGTGTATTCTTTGTATATTTCTTTGAGCGAAAGAGAGCACAAGCAACTGAGCAAAACGTTCTAGGTCTGTCACTACAGTTCCCGAGGCAACAGGTTTGTCATGTTCAGTAGTTGCCAGAATTGTTCGCTTCCTGTCTGGGTTAAGGGGGTTAACGGTGGCACTGTGAGCTAGCTAGTCCAAGAGACAACATATCCTGCAGGGGGTGCATGAAATCAGTCTGGCAGTATCCTAAATTTATGTAATCCGCAATTAGTGGAAACTACATGACGTACTCTGGTTTCTTGTATCGGACAGGCCTGGGAAAATAGATTTTAGGGTCTTGTCACTTGTAGGGACATGGTGACATTATTTTCTACATGTCACACTTTTAAATACCATGCACCCTAGCTTGTGGGCTACAAGGCCTACATGGGGGTACCTTGTTAAAAGGGAGATCTTAGCTTGTCATTAAGGTTTATTTTGACAGGACACACTGCAGGTTTTACCCTGCAGCAGCCAGCCTACAATAGTATTCATGAAGTCATGTTTCACAGGCCCATTCTGTGGATGCCACAATAGTCCCTCCAGTCCACAGGTGCCATTTATTTCGAGGCGCTAGGTGCATTTCCTACACCATATGCTAGGGACTTATAGGCAGTATAAATGTATCAGTTATGAATAAGCCAATGTAACCATGATTAGAGGGGGGGCAGAGGCACTTAACTCCAGTTAAGCCAGAGTTCTAAATCCAGCAAAAAATTAGGGTAAGGAAAAAAGTGGAAAATGTCCACATAGAAAAGGCAAATTTCCTACAGTGTATACCTTTGATGGATAGACTACTTACTGCCCTCCTCTGATGTCACATCCTGTTTTTGGAGTGAATGTCCTAGGTGAGCAATTTTGCAAAACCACATCTGCAAATCTCTCTAGATGAGTAAGCCCTGTAACAGTATTGAATATCATATTTTATTTTTACAAAAGTCTATGTACACTTTAAGGATATCCACAAATCAAAAGTGGGAGATACTAGATGAACAAGAAATCTGCATGCATATTTCATAGCCTAACTTGAATTTTGCTCACAACTTCTAATAATGATTACAAGCAGGCTTTTCTCTTTAAGAGGCGTTGGACAACTCTCTGTAATCTAGTACTTGTTTAAAAAACAGAATATCGGGGGCGTGGCTAGCAGCCAGCGAAGATGGCCGCAGCCTGAGAGAGCTCCGTGGCCAGTGGAGTCTCTCCCTAACTATCCTGTCCTTAATCCGTTGCCGGGTCGTTGTTCGACTCGAGGAATGAAGACCGGAGTACTGCGGTGATGATCACTGCTGGTTTCCGCATGACACGATGCACCGGTGAGCAGAAACACTGTGATAAAGGTCCGCGGCCTGGACGTCTCTCTCGAGCCGGGGTCTTGCGTAGCAGCGCTCAGCGGTTACTGTGGAAAGCGCCGGAAGCCCAGAGGTGAGCCGGGCGGCGGGGGCCCTGCTGCAGTGGTGGCGCTGCCTCAACGTGGGACCTCAGAGTTCAGCGGCTGAAGGGCAGAGGCACCCTGCAGGGCAGATGTATGAAAAGACGATGTCGGGCCCCGACTGGAGAGAGAAGGAGCCCCGGTGAAAGAAAGCGACAGCCATCCCTACGGTGTTATATAACGCGGGCCGGCCGTGGCTTGAGATAAGCGGGGGCCCGTCCGCCACTCGAAAGCGGCGTTGGCACCGGGAGTGCAGGAGCAGGCGTGAAGAGCCTACTTAGCAATTAAATATACACGGAGGCTGGGGTTATCTGCAGACTGCATGGGTACGGTGGAAATGGCAGAGGGGGTTATGAAATAGCAACCTGACTTTTAAAGCTCATGTTGTGCCAGCAGAGCTGTGGCTCTCCCAGGGAGTAATGATGCCACCCAGAGTTCGGTAATAATGAAATAACCTACCTGGGGTTACGGAGCGGTTGGACTTATACCAATTGGGGCCCCGCTTCCATTGACTGCCGGAAGGTCTCACGGAAAGGACGGAAACCACCAAGAACCAAAGCACCCAACAGCTACAGGCGGCAGGGAAAACCGAAAGGCCGTGCGCGGCCGGAACCGCGCAGTCAGGCAGCGGTGACTACCACCTGCCTGGATATGTGTGCAAAAGGTTTCCCCTAAGTACTTTTAGGTCCAAGAGGAGGGGAGAGAGACAAATGAAGAAAGAAAACCTCTTATCTGACCTATCTTATTTGTACAGTATTAATCACTTATGTGTAACAAAAACCCCAGAATACAAAGTTACTTCAAAAACATTTTCATTTTTTTTTTATTATTTTCTTTTTTTTTAGATATAAATAGCAAAACATTCATATATGTTCTATTGGCATATCATTTGTATATAGATCATACATTTCTACACACAATGTTTCCACATTAGTTGAATTTCCTAAATACTTGTGGATTTAGAAGGCAAAACGGTTTAAAAAGACCTGTGGAAAAGAACCCCCAAAGGAAAATAAGAAAAAACCGTCACATCAACATTCTCACCTATCAATCACTCTTACATACCATCAGACATTCTACATAGAATAAAGAAAGAATTGATTTTTTGTTAAAACCACAAACCAACTCTGGTATGAGATCCTACTTAGGTTCTGATTCAAAACATTTTTTATATATATAAATTTTGAATAGTTCTTGCTAAGTCCTAAGATACTAGGATCAGGACGTTGAGATTGGATTCTTCTATGGATCTCCCAGATGTATGGTTGGTACTCCCGGTCTGGATCAGAACCTAACCTGTCTGAGGCTTAGGGCAGTAATACACATGGCATTGGGGTCCTTCCAGATAACAGCCGCCAGAGTGGCTGGAATCTCCCAGCCGTCTTTTTCGCCATTCTATCCCTCAGTCCTGGGTGGCATAATCCCTCTGACAGCTCGCTACCTCCTCTTCCCCAACATTCATGAACTGCAGCTGAAGACAAAACAAGGGTGTTATGCCATTGCTGGGTTTCCATATGTGCTGGGTGTCATGGACTGCACACATGTGCAACTGGTTCCCCCTACTGCAACATCCCATCCCTGCAGGAACAGGAAACACACCCACTCCTTCAATGTGCAGGCCGTTGCCGACCATTGCAGGTTGTTTACAAATGTGGTGGCCAAATACCCCTGCAGTGTGCATGATACATGCATATTGTGGAACTCCATAATAAATGATCGCTTCCAGAATGGTCAATGTGGGAATGGCCTGCTTGTAGGTAAGAAAAGCTCAAGAACCTAACAGACTCGCTAACAGTTAGAAATGGAAGCCACAATACTAATCTCTGTTTCTGTCAATGCAGACAGGGACATAAGTATGAGGAGTGTGCCTCATGCATGTGCCATGCATCATTATACATTTTTAATGCAAACCCCCAAGTCATTGATGTTTATACATGCAAAGTCACTTAGTCTGCTGTTTAATGGTTTAAAGGTACAGAGCAATGCATTGCTGGCCAAAATGCTGTTTAGCATCACTGTGTGCAAGGGAGGTGTCCCGTGGCATTGTGGGATTGTTTCCATGCAACTTCCATGGTTTATCAGGCATGTCATCTACCCACCCCAGTATAATTGTACAATGTGACAAATCAAGTGGTCGGCCCATGTGACGTGTAACATTAAAAAAGAAACTAAGTCGTCCAGTTCACTATCATGTCCTACGTGTGCTGGGTACTGTGGCAAACATACATAGATGATCAGGCCTCTGAGGCTGCAACCTGTGCAAGAAGGTGCACCCTCATACACAAACACAATCATGCATGCAATGCAGGCCCTGACCGGCCGTGGTGCAACTGTGAATGCAGATCTGCTAGGCAACTTGTGTGCAAATGTAGTCTGGATGAACTGGAATGTGCTGTATGGCCAATTACCTGTGCACTACTGCCCTTTATCAGTGATGTTGTGCAGTGCAGCAAAGTGCCTTGCTGCACTGCAGATTGCCACTCTTAAATGATCAGGGTCCATGTGTCATGTGCAAGTGGGAACAATGCCACTTAATCTGGCAATGACAATAGTGACACTAATTCACTGTGCCCGTTCATCCTATGTTGACGGTAGGAACCACATCAACTGCACTGGCCAACAATTTACCCTTAATGACCTGTGCCAATGTCATGTGCTCCACCACCAACATCTGTGGTTTACAATGGACAAATGCATGTATCAACGTATCGCATGTCTGCTAGTACTACATATAACACATATGGAATGGAATGTATCTGTAACAGTGAGCAAAAGCATTTTAACTTCCAGCTGACTAAGTATATGGGCTTCAGCCATGGGTAATGACACTATATGGAAACCCCCAGACTGAGCCAGAGACTCAGCAAGACCGCAACATTGTGAAGTGAAGCTTTGGCTTGCTCAAGGCCAGGTTCCGCTGCTTGGACATCTTAGGGGGAGATTACTTTACTTGCCCCCAAAAGTGTGTAAAATAATCCTGGTTTGTTCTATACTGCATAACATATGTGTGCAGACCAATGTCCCTTGGTACGGGGACTAACAACAGCAAGACCTGAAGGAAGAGGGGGAGGAGGAGGTGGCGGATGGTAGAAACATCCACAATACCATGGCTGGATAACGTAGACACCTACACACAGTGCAACATTTCTACGCTTGAACAACATGTTCTGAGGTGAACCATTAAGCAATATGTACTAAAGGTCCTACATGACAATAAATGTT
Organism: Triturus cristatus; assembly: GCF_964204655.1. Classification (NCBI taxonomy): domain Eukaryota; kingdom Metazoa; phylum Chordata; class Amphibia; order Caudata; family Salamandridae; genus Triturus; species Triturus cristatus. Next base: position 948,179,204 of record NC_140582.1, read on the forward strand.
TGAAGCCATTACTTATCTTTGTGTTTATTTCATAGGCCCACGAAACAAAAAATGCAGAATCCTACATCATGGCAAGCATCATACAAAGTGTATTCCAATTGGATCATGTCAAGATATGCACAATTGACAATATGTCTGTGTATGTCACAGCAGTATATTGCCTATACTAGTGTCCACACCATGAACGCAAGGAGTCACACATATGTGCACTGTTGATATACACATGCAAAACAACCCAAGTCTACAAGCATGTTAGCCAAGAAATTATGATCAATAAAAGTGACCCCTGGGAGTGTTTACCTGCATTGCACCAACAAATATACTCTACCACACACATATGGCTTGTTGCATCAATGAAAAAAACTACACATAGGTGCATAGCATGACGGATTGCACCAAGAACATCTTTCAGAAGCCAGACACCAATGCCAAAGCCTCAGAAACAATGCATTGTGTATTGCCATGTGTTGTGTGTAACTTGCACCTTGGATACTTCCCTAGCGATGTGTCAGAAATAAACAAGTCTTTAGTAGGAAACGTGACACTATAGTAGGAAGCATGATACTATAGTAGGAAACATGACACTTTAGTAATAAACATGACACTTTAGTAGTAAAAGTGAATATATAGTACAAAACATGACACTTTAGTAGGACACATGAAACTTTAGTAGGAAACACAGCACTATAGTACGAAACATGACACCATAGTAGGAAACGTGACATTATAGTAGGAAACTTGACGCTTTTGTAGAAAGTGATGCTTTGCCTGAAAACATGGCGATTGAGTAGGAAAGGTGACACTCAATGAGGAAACGTTACACTTTAGTAGTAAACATTGCGCTTTTGTCAGAAAAGTGACGCTTCACCTGAAAACGTGAGGCTGGAGTAGGAAAGGTGACACTCATGTAGGAAACGTGACACTTTAGTAGTAAACTTGACGCCTTTGTAGGAAAGTGACGCTTCACTTGAAGACGTGATGCTTGAGTAGGAAAGGTGGCACTCAAATAGGAAACATTACACTTTAGTAGTAAATGTGACGCTATTGTTGGAAAAGTGACGCTTCACTTGAAAACATGATGCTTCAGTAGAAAGAGCATCGGATGAAAGCCACGCATCAACGCAAATGCATCAAAAACACTGCATTGGGCATTGTCATGAGTTGTGTGTAACACGCGCCATGGCAACTTTCCTACCAAAGCGTCAGAAACAATTAGCTTACGTAGGAAACAACACATATCTCAAAAACCTGATGCATCCACACAGGAAATGATACAATGGCTCAGCCATGCTGCAAACCAGGAAGTGTGAAGTTCCTTCCACTTTCACTTACTGTCTTTTTGTCTGTGCTGGCTGGTGGAGGGGTTTGTTGTTTGCTGGAGAGTTTGGTGCTGTTTCTTGGTCTTGTTAGTGTCTGCTAGGTCCTTGTTGTGTTCCCAAACTATCTTTTTTGCCTTGTTATTGTAATTTGTGGTGTTTTGTGTAGTGTATTTTTAGATTTCTCTCCAAATAGGTGTTTATAGTTATAGGGGGAAGGGATAGTGTTTCTGTTTTTGTGTTTAGGGTGGCTAGTGGGGTTTGCAGAGATGTCGGGCAGAAACAGGGCCAAGAATCTCATGAATGAGGAGTTTGGGGGCCTGCTGTAGCTGTCAGTCAGGTACTTGCCCAACATGATCGGCAGTGCAGTGGAGGCAGGGTCAGGCAAGAATTCCCAACCCCAGAGAGGTGTCATCATTGTGAAAAGGAGCGCTTCAACCTGTCTCATATCTTCAATGTACAGTGGAGCATCTACCAAATCAAACATCAATGGGCAGATGTCATCAGCCAGGAATCAGATCTCCTGTATCACCTGGGGATAGAAGTTAATGGGGCTACCCGTAAGTCCCTATATAACGTGAGTTTGTAGCTGTGTGGCTTTTGCACAACACTTTAAACGGTTTTCAATCCGGAAGGCCCAGATATGTATAAATTAACTCTGTTATATACACTGAACATGCCAGAGTGGACTGTTCAGAGGGGCATTACAATAGCCAACATTTACCTTGCACTGTGCAGAGAGCATTGTCACCTGGCCTGGTAGGTCATTACTGACTTAGACCTGTGGGGTCCGCCCACCATGCATGTCGTAGCGGAGCGCACTCACATGTCATCAGGCCACAGGCTCGGCAGGGTGATTATGCTTATGGCACGTGTACTATCACCTGCTCCAAAACCTACTGTTGGTAATTACTTCTAATGTCTCTCAACCGTACTCTTGACAGAAAGTGGCAACTTGTTACCTAATATATGTGACACAAATGTTGCATGGGATAGGTTGTGATTTCCCTTACAAAGTACTTTTGCCTAAGTCCAAATTTGTGCAGGACACAGGTGTTTTTGGGATGTGAATGTCCCAGACCTTACTTCCAATTGTCAACAGCACGTCTAATGTTGACATGTACATAGTGGACATTTTACCTAAATATGTGTGCTCCCATTGTGTGTTCATATCACACCATGTGCATGCTTCCAGATTACTATCCTCTACCCTACCAACATTGATACAGTCTAAATGATTGAAGGCATGTCAGACATTCATGCCGTTTAAACAGCAAGTTGTTTAGTGATCCATACATGTACCTCTAGTACAGCATCAGCCGAGGTTTGGACTGCAATGGACTTGGGTGACCATGTGAGCAGGCTCGACATACCAAATGATGATTCCATCCTAGTACAGATGCTGCATATGTATTTGTGAGGTGTCATAGTTAACATGTATCATTCATGATCGCATAACTAGTAGGCAAGTTACATATCCCCATTCTTTTGCAGTGAGTGCAGAAGTCCATTATCTATACCAATTACTTACTTGAGTTCACCCCTTAGGCCACATTGGTCATGGTATGTGGCAACTGTCATCCCGCATCATGGGTACCAACGCATCCTTCAGAATACTGCATATCAGTGACTTGTGAGATGGGATGCCAGAGGAGATATTGCCAACATTGCATGGTGGTACAAAGAAAGTTGTGATGAAACTCAATATGAGCATGGAATTGGAGGGATGAAAGTCAATATGCCTGGCTGCTGAACATTGCTACTGTAGGCGTACACATGGAAATGTAAGGTACTTTTGGTGTGGCAAGTACACACAGGCTGTTGATGAATCCTACGCTGAATAGGTATGAGTGGACATGTCACCAGTCCTCACATGCCAATGCTGTTACATGCCCGACTCCTGCCCCATATATCCAATGGCCTGTAATAGAAACATGTCCATACCTTTGTAGTGTTTCGTGAGAAATAACACCAACATCTTAAGTACCACAGGCATGTATGCACTGTGTTGTCAGCATACAGATCATTTCACAGTGTACCTCCTGCTGCCGTTACCCATACTGTCTCCCTCATGGAATGTCCGCATTGAACATTTTTCCCCAATTATCTGCAAGATACAGCACAACATATTCATGCATATGAGATCTAGAGCATTCATGCACACACTCATCACATGAATGAAGTATGAGTGGATGTTCATCTAGGTAACAATCCGTACAGAAATTCATGGATACACTCTGGGATATATGAAGGACCATGTGCCATTGGTAGGTTTCCATTACATGGTCTAGGTTAAAGTGTTTCAGGTATGTTCATGTGTCATCCTTGGATGAGTGTCCAACAGGTTTATTGATATGGAGGTATCTAGCCACAATCTCTCTATGTCTCAACTACCTGGCACAGTGTCAATCTATGCTGCAATGTGTGTGGCCTTGTGTATCTGCAATAACAGTGAAGCATTGCTGAGGCACAATATGTACATGCTACACATTACTAATTTCACATAGGTGAAAGGCCATTGTATTGAACCTCTTGAATGCTGCATGAATATCCCCAGGGAGTACCTAGATGGATCATGTGTACCATTCCATATATGCACAACATCATTATGCAGAGTCTGTCTTAATATGCACATGGGCCAATGTTTAAAAGGCCAGACACTGTCATTTCCTGTACCTACAAGGCCGAGACCTGAGTACTTTTGTATTGTAACTTGTAGTGTACATGCTTCTTGTGATGTTTGCTCATGATTTATTTCATAGATGTCTTATATTTGGCTGGACATGCCACTTGTGCAGCTAACTGTAATTCATGCAAGCAATTGATGAAAGCCTGGACCATTTCAGCTTCGTCTGATACATATGTCCTTCCTCTTAAACAGACAACATGACCCCTGAGTAGGAATGCCAGTCCCACATCAGATTGGAGAGGTACCGCTCCTACCAGCACATGACCAAGGCCTACCAGAAAATGGGGGGGTCGGTACAAAAAGGCAAAGGCAGCAGGAGCCTGGAAGTCACCACCTCAGGCCCAGAAAGCACAGGACAGGGGAGGCACCAGGCTAGTAATCGACCTCTCCAATGCGGCTGATCCTAGTGCAGTAACAGAACCCTCCACAGTACCCCCAGCAGTGGCACCACATGCGGTGACCCCTACTCCTGCTCAGTCTTTGGATTTTGAGAGGCAAACCCTTAAAGGCAATGCAGAAATGAAATTGAGGCTGAAACGGCGGAAATATCAGGTGGCAACACTGATGTAGATGGTTTGAACACTACAGCGATCGCCAGACAAATTGCTGCACAGATGTAGGCCTTCCTCCAATGTTCTGACCCTCCCAAGTTATCTTTGCTATATTTTGATAGTGTGTATAGTTTTACCATAGGTTAGGATATGTTTTAGCTTAGTGATAGGGTAGGTTAGTTTTAGTGTTTTTATAAATGTTAATATGTATGTGTTGTTCCTTGGGAATATGGGTGGGTAGGTTGTTAAGTAGGTGGGGGTTAAAGTTTAGTATGTGTATGAAAAAACAAAAAAAATGAATACAAATATATATATATATATTTAGACTTTAATGTTTAGGTCGTTTGTGCATAGGTATAGGTGTAGTTTATGTTTGTCTCATGTGCAAATGTGTATTAATGGGGGTTGATGTTTAAACTGTTTGTTGTCATATGTGTGTAGAGTAGTATAAGTTAAGCTTAGGTAGCTTAGGTCAGTTTGAAGTTAGAATAGTGTAGTTAATTTAACATAGGTTAGTGTGGGCATAGTTTAGGTAGGAATAGTTAGTGAAGTTCAGTTAGTTTTGGATAGTAGGTTTTATTGGTGTTTAAAATGAAATAGGTTTTGCACTTTCATAACTGCTTGGCTGTTGTCATATATGATTTGGTTGGACAGAGCACATGCTGTAATATCTCCTGGCAGTGTTTGTATACATGTGTAACTAGGTGAGACACCTATGGAGTGTATGCTGTCAAGTTTGCAATGGAGTCACATAAAGGATGTTTAAACGTTATTGTGGGCTGTAGGTGGCACACTTGCTGTGAATGGGCACACAGCCCAAAACAGGTATGAACCTAATGCTGCACTGTGTGTGTACGCGATACTACATGTTTTGGATGGATGATCGAGTTGTCACTAAACTTGGATGTGCTGTGTGCCACACTAATGATAGCCACTTACACACTTGCCATAGCACCATTTTGTTGTCACATCACTGTTGTCTGCTGACCAGTATGCATGGTGGTGTTACCCACCAGGCCAGAAAAGTAATTCTGTCAAACCATTGACTGATTGCTTATTGTAGCACTTAATGCATATGACCTTGGGTAACTACATGCTAGTTTCAATGCACATAGGCATCACAAAAACTATTTGCATTGGTCTGTGCAGTTTTACCCCTGTATTTATGATACACATTTTACTTTAGATAGTAAGTAGTGTCTTTGGGTCAGCACTTTCACCACAGTCTGCTTAGAAAAATCATGAATAGATTTACAACGTGCTGGTTCTGGTTAGTGGATTTATTGGCATGTGAAACAAGGAGCAGGTGGCAGTCGTTGGGGCAACAACCCAAACATTGTTTGTTAGCCATTGGATGACCAGACAGAGTACGTGGGGGATACTTGTCATGGGACATGTGGAGTAGAGGAGTTCCAGTGAGGAAGAGGACCAAATTGCCATTAGGGCACATAGACAATCCACAAATCGGGTGAGATCAACAGGTGGGAAGTCAAAAGGAGGACAGCAGCAGTTGAAAAGTACACTGGCATGACCATAAGCATGGATAAATAGGGAAACTGGCCATGTGCCATAAAGAAATGATATTGGACAGTTTTTCATTGGAAAGAGAGAAAATCCACATCTTTGTCCTCTGGTGTGTGTGGTGTCTTCCGTGTGTGAGGTGTTGTCCGTGCCAGTGGCGATTAAGGCACACACACATCGGGGGCTGAAGATGTGGATCCCTAGCCTTCCTCTGCACCAACAAATAAAGCAGCATAGCACTAAGAAGGGCGTGCTGGTTTGCCAGCACAGTGGCAATGTCCAAGTGTAAGACACTCATTGTTGCTATGTAGTACTGCTTCCACTCCATGGACTCAAGGCAGGTCAGAACTCCCAGCAGTGAAGTTCAAGGAAGTGGAGTTCAAGGAAGCTGCAGGCGAAGTCTTTGTGCCCCTGAGACTTCTTAACAGAAGACAAGCTCTACATCAAGCCTTGGAGATCTTCTCGGCAGGATACTACAGCAGGGCAAATGCTCAGTCCAATCTATTGCCCACAGACAGAAGCAGCACCTGCAGGTCCACCCAGCAAAGCGACACAGAGCAAAAGGGGGCAGCACACCTCTTGGCAGCTCTTTCTCTTGGCAGGATCCTCTCAGTCCAGAAGCAATCTAAAGTTCTTGGTTTTTAGCTCTAATACTTACAGCCTATTCATGTGTCAGTGACAATTCCTTCTACCACTCTAGCCCAAGATGGCCCATTAGCGTATGCAGGGCACACCCTCAGCTCTCTTTGTGAGTGTTTCAGTAGTGAATGCACAAACAAACCCCTGTCAATCTAAAACCAGATGGTGAACCCACAAGCAGGCAGAGGCACACAGCATGGTTAAACAAGAAAATGCCCACCTTCTAAAAGTGCGATTTTCAAACACACAATTTAAAAACACCTTTACTAAAAGGTGTGGTATTAAATTATGAGTTCAGAGAGCCCACACAAGTTACACTTGTAAAATGTTACACGGCAGCTCCAATGACAGCCTATAAGAGAGCTAGTCCTTGCAATAGTGAAAAACGAAATACACAGTATTTCACTATCAGGACATGTAAAACACACCAGTACATGTCCTACCTTTCACATACACTACATCTTCCCATGGAGGTACCTAGGCCCTACCTTAGGGGTGCCTTACATGTAGGAAAAGGGCAGATTAGGGCCTGGCACATGGGTGCTCTTGCCAGTTAAAATCTGCACGAGCAGACACTGCAGTGGCCGGTCTGAGACACATTTAGGTGGAACAATTAGTGCTGCAGGCCCACTATTAGCACCTGATTTACAGGCCCTATGCACACACAGTGCACCTTACTAAAGACTTACCAGTAAATCACATATGCCAATCATAATCACATTTTACACAGTGAGCATATGCACTTTTTGCATAACCCTGCAAAAAGAGCGAGGTTCTACCCAACCGCTTACAGCCTAAAGCCAGGGTAAACTAATCAGTACCTTGATGGACGGCCCTAATTGGGACGATAGAACATGGACCCAGGTCTACAACAGCAGGGGTATATTCCAGTTCTACGCCTCTTTGAACCTGAATGGATTCCTCTATCCATACTCTCAGGGCCCACTAGGCTAACTCATGGGGAACCCTTCCCTGCAGCCTAATCCCTCTTGAGTTCCCGGTCGAACTCTCTTAGCCTCTGCTCACAGGCGAAACTCATCTCATCTCACTCAGGGCCACTGCCCTCACTTTAAGAGAAGTCCTCCTCCTCAGAATCATCTGGTAGTGTTGCTTCCCAAGATGGTATCCCATAACAGTACAGAGTTGCCTCAAGATCCTGACTTGTTAATCTTTTCTTCACAGCCAGCCCCCTTTCCTTGCCGAAAACTTTTAGCTTCTTCATTGTAAAGCTGTACAGGTGCCAGAAGTTGATTTCCATTCAGTCAAGGCCTTACAGGTGCAACAACCAACCAGTGTTCCAAGTATCAACAATACATCCAGGAGGACACTAGAGAACAACAAAGGGGAAAACAGTATGTGGTCACATAATGGTCTGCATTTACACTAGTACCGTAAACTGATCACCGTATATCAAGTGCAAATACAAGTCCAAATGCTCACCGCTGACCTCCAAAGTTAGAAATGGGGGTCTCCAGTTGGCAGAGGTATGCACCCTTTCCAAGTTGGGACCCTTCCTTCTAGTCAGGATAAGGGAGTTACACACCTAGATTAGCCCTGCTTGTCCCCTTGGTAGCCTGGCACAAGCAGACAGGCTTATCTCAGCGGCAATGTGTAACGTATTTGTACTTAAACACACAGTAACACAGTGAAAACACTACAAATGGATACCACACCAGTTTAGAAAAATAAAGTATCTTTATCTAAACCAAAAAAAGACCTACATTACAAAACTCCAACATACACAACTCAAAATATAACTTTTAAAAGGTTTCAAGCAATTCTGTCCATAGAATACTATGGATGCATGATTTTAACACAAAGTACCTCAAATGTGTCAAAATCCACAAGGCAAAACAGCCGCAGAGGTAAGCATCAAAAAAGAAGCCTTGGTGAGGCGATGCAACTGTTCTGCTGCATGCAGGAGAAGTGAGGCGTCAAGTCCGGACTATAGGGGAAGTGATATCTCAATTTCAGGACGGTTCTGGTCTGTGGGTGCTGTGCCAGAGATGCATGGCACACGTGAGCAATACGTGGAAACCGGGATGCGCTAGAGGTCGATGCTGTGGCGGCAAACATTCACTGCACTGATTTCTCAGCCGCGGTCCCATGATGCATCGTTTTTTTTAGCTGCAGAGCAGGGCCTGCGTTGGAGTCAGGGCAGTGGTTTCAGAATAAGGCGACCAGTGTGCGGGAATCGGCAAGCACCGATTCTTTAGGCTTCTGGCAGGTACTGCGTGGACTTTTTCAGCCGCACAGGGCTGTGCATCGGGAATTTCTCCCGCACAGCACAACACAGGGCCTGCGTCGGACAAAAGAAGGGCAAAGCATTGATTCTGCAGGTTTCTTCAGGTTCTGGTAGTTCTTTGCGGCAGGAACAACTTCCAAGGGCCCATAACTGGGTTTTGCACCACAAGGCAGATCAGAACTCCCAGCAGTGGAGTTCAAGGGAGCTGCAGGTGACGTCTTTGAGTCCCTGAGAATTGTTAACAGGAGGCAAGTTCAACACCAAGCCCTTGGAGACTGTCTTAAGCAGGATACCACAGCATGGTAAAAGTTCAGTCTTTTCCACTGCCCACAGACAGAATCAGCAACTGCAGGTCCACCCAGTAAAGCAACACATAGCAAAGGGGGGCAGCACACCTCCTGAAATCTATCCAGCTCTTCTTCTTGGCAGGGTCCTCTTAGTCCAGGAAACAATCTAAAGTTCTGGGGTTTTAGGTCTAATGCTTATACCCATTTTTCCCTTAGAAGTCTTTGTTCAGAAAGTCTCTCTTGCTCAGTAGAAACAGTTCTGTCGTCTCTGGTTAAGTTTCACTACAGAGGGTGGAGACAGCATTCTACAGAGCAGCAACACCCAATTCAGGTGTCAGTGAAAACTCCTCCCATCACTCTAGCCCAGTATGGCCTGTCAGCATATGCATGGCACACCTCACCTCCCTTTGTGAGAGTGTCTGTAGTGAATGCACAAACAACCCCCTGTCAATCTCAAACCAGACAGTAAATGCACAAGCAGGCAGAGGCACACAGGATGGTTACTAAAGGAAATTGCCACTGTCAAAAGTGGCATTTTCAAACACAATTAAAAAAACACCTTTACTAAAAGGTGTGCTAATAAATTCCAAGTTCAGAGAGCCCAAACTCCAAATCTACATCTGTTTCCAAATGAAAGGTACACTTGAAAAATGTTAATAGGCAGCTCCAATGATAGCCTATGTGAGGGCTAGTCTTGTAGTAGTGAAAAAGTAAATACACAGTATTTCACAATCAGGACATGTAAAACACACCAGTACATGTCCTACCTTACACATACACTGCATATGCCCAAGGCGGTACCTTGGGCTCACCTTAGGGTTGCCTTATATGTAGGAAAAGGGAAGGTTAGGGCCTGGAACATAGGTGCACTTGACAGGTCGACATGGCAGTTAAAACCTGCGTGCACAGACACTGCAGTGGCAGGTCTGAGACACATTTGAAAGGCTACTTGTGTAGGTGGCACAATCAGTGCTGCAAGCCCTGGGCACACACATTGCACTTTACTGGGGACTTACTTGTAAATCAAATATGTCAATCATGGATAACCAATCATAATCACAATTTACACAGAGAGCATATGCATTTTAGCACTGAACAGTAGTGGTAAAGTGCCCAGAGTCCTAAAGCCAACAAAACAGGTCAGAATAAATAGGAGGAAGGAAGCAAAACGTTTGGGGATAATCCTGCAAAAAGGGTCAGTTCCAGCACTCATGTTATACTTTGCACTACAAGTGCCATTATACAAAGGATGACCTGGACTGGTGTTGTACTTCACACATGGAAGGGAGATACGTGACAGAGCTGGACTGAACTGTGCTGACCCGTGCAGTGTGACTCACAATTTTGTGATGTTTAGCGGTACATGGCCCAGTTCCTGCCCTTTGCCCTGCATGCGTCACCATGGAGCACTGGGACCTAGCTAGCTGCACTGCACAACATGACCTTTTCCCCACAATACCCCTTGTTGCTTCTTACCCTCTAGGTCTTGATCTTCCTCGTGGCCTGCACTGTCTTGTCCCGGGACTTCTGTCACCAGCTCATCTGGGATGACAGCTGCCACAGGCTCCTCCAGAGCATCTAGCTCCTCCTGTGGTACCGGGCTTCCACTTCCGATCGGCATGGCTGCCTTCAGGTTGTTGGCCAGTTTCTCCTTCATCCTGCGCTTTATGTCATCACAGCGTTTCTTGCAGTTGGTGACTGTCCTCTTGGCTTGCCCCACAATGTTGATCTTGGCCACTATGGACTGCCAAATGGCCTCTTTCTTTCCTGATTGCAATTTTGAGGTGACAAAGAGCTGATGTTGGTGCTCTGTCCCCTCTGTGATCAAGATTTCAGGTTGGCAGCGAGATTGGCCAAGGTCATCAAATCAGTGGTTCACAGCGATCAAAGAGGCTTTATGCCGGGTAGGCAGTTGAATGAACTTACATTCCAGGCTATTGCTGCCATAGATGTAGCGACTAATGAAAAGTCGCCCTTAACGATTGTGGCCATTGATGCCGCAAAGGCCTTCGACCAAGTCAGTTGGCCTTATCTCTGGAAAACATTAGATGCACTTGGTATGCCATTGAATTTTATAGCCTCAATTCGAGCCTTATACTCTAGTCCCAAAGCCAAAATTTTAGTGAATGGTTGTCTCACTGATTGGGTACACATATTTCGTGGTACTAGACAGGGATGTCCCCTTTCTCCTCTTTTATTTAATTTGTATATTGAGCCTTTAGTTATTAAGTTGAGATCTGACCCGATTTTTAAACCATTTAAAATCGCGAGCTTAGAGCTGAAGTTTGCTCTTTACGCGGACGATCTCTTAATGTTTACATCGAATCCAGAAGAGGCCGTCCCTAGACTCTTTGCTCTGGCAGAGGACTTTGGGGCAATATCCGGCTATAAAATAAACAGAGACAAAACCGAGGTTATGCAGTGGAATTCGGTTGAAGAATACCCGGCTGTTAAACCTAAGATGAGATATTTGGGAATATATTTAGCTCAACATATAAATCAGATAACTAAAATTAACTTTGATAGAGTCTATAAGGAAATCTGTCATCTCCTTCAACGTTGGTCTGGGCTCCCGCTTAACATATTTGGTAGAGTGAACCTCATAAAAATGACTATTTTGCCGAAAATTACCTTTTTATTTAACTCTATTCCGTTAACTTTTGACCCGAAAGATATAGCTAAATTGCAGGGAAAAATAGGTTCATTCATCTGGAACTCTAAACTGCCGAGAATATCTTGGAAGAAATTGACGAGAAAATTAAAAGTTGGGGGCCTTGCCCTCCCAGATTTACTTATCTACTGTCACTCGTTCCAATTAAAAAATTTTAGACGATTGGCAGACAAGGCAGATACTACTGTTTTAGGATCCTTATTTCAGGCTTTGCTACACAGTGTACCCCAGGGTCAGGATTACTTTTTGTTTAAATTTGGAGATCCCAGGTTTTTAAAAAAAGTTAGATTGAAGATTTTGATAGCTGCCCAAAAAAATTGGGTTTTTTTCAGGAAAAAGCTGGGAATCCCCTATTATGCTCCCCAGGCCCCGATCTGGGACTCCCCAGGGACCCCGGAGTGCTTAAAAGATCAACTAGCTCGCCCTTTGAGGTTGGCTGGTATTACACACTGGGGAGATCTTCTAAAGGATGCACAGCTTATTGACTGGGATTCTCTCTTTACCTTGACGGAGGGTTCTCTCACTAGGTTCAAATATTATCAACTATCGGGTTGGTGGGCTACTCTTGCGCCGGTGTCCTGTACATTAAATCCTAGCTTTGACTTGGTAAACAAGAAAGGGACCTGGAAAAGAGAGTTGGCATTTTGGTATTGGGCTATGATGGGAGCAGAAGAAGTTCCGGAGATTGAACTCCTAAAAATATGGGGTGAACAGGTTGATCTTAATCATGATAATCTTAAGGAGCTGTGGGAGGATTCTTTCACAATGCTACATACTATAGTCAAACCAGCTGCACTTAAAAGAAACCATCTGTTTACCCTGTATAGAGTCTATATCTCGCCCAAGAAACTTGTAAGATTTACCAACCTAGAACATCGGTGCCCTCGGTGTAAATTGCTCGCCGCTGATGACATACATATGTTTGTGGATTGCCCTTCTCTGGCGCAATATTGGGCTAAACTAGGTGATTTCATTGCAACAATATTAAATGTACAATTTACCATAAATCCAAAGACAATCATGTTTGGGTTAGTTAACAATTATCAAGTATGTGCCCTTGTTTCTAAACTTATTTTTTATATTATGGTATTAGCAAGACGAGAAATATGTAGGGCGTGGAAAAATGAGAAGGCACCGATTTTTTTAGATTGCTTGAAACATATTATGTACACTTGTGAGTCAGATATAGCTTGTGATCCCTCCAGTGAAGCAAAGATATGGGCACCGCTAACGGCCTGGCGGAACAGATGACGAAAGTTTTTTTTTTTGTTTTTTTTTTTTTTCTCTCTTTCTTTTTTCTTTTTTCCGATGATTTTACCTGGGCACTGTTGGGGCTCAATCTCTAACAACACTAATGGGCCTCTCAGTGAGTAAACGTTGGAGTAGATGGAGCAAACAGTAAAATGCCAGTAGGGTTAGACCCCTTTTCCTATCCCCCCAGGGTCCTAACATCGGAATCGTATACTATCGAGTGGGGGTTTAGGAAAGGGGACTTCCCCATTTGGATTGCCTCTCCCGTCTGGTGGTATATGAGGAAGAAAAAAATTAAAAAAAAAAAAAAAAAAGATTTCATTCTCCTCCTCACTGACTTGCACTTCCTCTTCCCCTGGGAGTTGGCCTGGACATCCTGGCTGTTGCTGGCTTTGTTGTTCTGGCTGCTGCTCTTTTCTACCCACTCCATGGCTGCCTTCTATGAAGTGTGATAATGTTTTTTTTTCTCACTGCGTCATTTTTTTAATGCTTTTTATGCGTGAAGCAAAAAAAAGTGATGTAAGGGTGGTTAGTGTCACTTAGTGTGCTTCTAAACAGCCTTAAGTAAATTTTGCTGTTGTGTTATGTTTCAGCTACGACATCATACAGGTGCTATCGTCAAATTTGTTTTTACACTGTCTAATCCTTAATCCATGGAGCGCATACCGTAAATATGGAACGTCCATGGGGGTATATTCACAAGAACGTGTGATAACTACCACAAGAGTAGCGTAAAGCAACTATCAATATCACAGCCCATCACGGGAAAATAACCCCGTGATAACGTGGGATTCACAACAAGGCGGTAGCATGCGATAGTCTGCCGAAACCGCAGACAATTTCTGCGATGAAACCAGTTCGATGGAGATAAAAACACAAACCACAACAACAAAAAACCTGCGATGGGCTAAAGCGCGATGAGGAAATCAGCGATAAGCAGCGCCAGGCCTGCAACACACACCTGGCGGGTGGCAAAAATCTCCATAAAAGCAGAAAAAACACCCACACACAAACTGACCTATACCCAACACCATGGAGGCAGCCGGAGCAGGCGCAGAGGACGAGCACAACCCCACAAGCACCCGGACGACCAGCCTGGGTCCTCGGGGACAGGGAAGGGCAAGGACAAGAAGACGAGGAAGACAAAGTTCAGTCCGCAGGCGAAAAGGATCATGGTCACGGAGGTGATGGAACACCATCAAAAACTATTTGTCACCTACAACGTGTCACTGGGCACCAAAACTGCAATATGGCGGGACATCGTCGACAAGGTGAATGCTGTCGGAGAGCACAAGAGGACAATGGACGAGGTGAAGAGGCGATGGACCAACATCAAGCGGAAGACCAAGGAGAAACTCTCTGCCAACAAGAAGGCAGCAACGCAGGCCGGAGGTGGGGGCCCAGCACCACAGCTGGAGCTGGATGACATGGAGGAGCTGATGTTGACAGTCATTAGTGTGGAGACTGTGGCCGGAGTCGGGGGACCGGACACTGCTCGAAAGGATGCAACACAACCGCAACAGGGTCAGTGACCACCAGGTACTGGGGGGACGGGTGGAGATGGGCACAATGGCACACATGCACAATCAAGCAGAGAACAGTGCATACCCACAATGACTCTGGGTCATCGCCCAGATCTACAGACTGTCACAATGTACAATGCCATGCTGTCTGAATGTCGACCGGTACCATGCGTCTACACACATGTGGACACATTGTAATACACCTTCTCCCCTTCACATCACAGGGGCACCGTGAACACCTCCGTCAGAACAGTCCCAGCCACTCTTTATGGATGACGAGGAGGACAACACCAGCATCGACACCCAAACCATCCAAGACATCATTGAACTCATCCGTCACTCACCTACAGGCTCAGGGCAGCCCAGTTACATCGATGAGACCCCACCCACCACCCAAGCCACCCAGCAGGAGGCACCCACAGCCCCGGCACCCTCCCAATACCTCCAGGAACAACACATGGCCTTCCAACACCGTGTGCTGGAGTGCCAGATGGAGACGGCTGAGCAGGTGCGGTGGGCTTCGGCATCATGGCTGCCAAACTGGACGGCATCCTTGGGTGTCTATGTCCTCCCCATGGTCTCCAACGAGCCCTGACTGACATTGCTGGAGTCATGACGCGGAGAGAAGAACACCTGTCCGCTCAGAGTGGCTCCAGCAATGCCAGCCGTGAGCTGGCACACATACGGAGGCTCATGGAGGACATGGTGCGGATGGAGATGGAAAGGATGGCAGCCACCGCTGCACATCATCGAAATGTAGCTGGTATCTATCATGCCCAACTGACCTCCACCTTGGCATTGCCACAACAAGGCATAGCTCAGATGAATGCTGCTGCCCCCACACCATCCACATCCCCGCCCCCTGGTGTGTCAGTGCCACCCAGTGAGGCAGACGGATCCACTGAGGCACCTGATGTGTCAGTGGCACACAGTGCGGCAGGCGGATCCACTCTGGCCCCTGATGTGTCAGTGGCACACAGTGTGGCAGCCAGTTCTGCAACACCCACAGGTGGGGCAGGGCACACACCCGGGGATGAGGACATGGATGGGACTGTGGTCAGAAGGGCCATGCACTAGCATTCATTACCACCACCTGGCCTGTTTCTGCTTGGCCTCATGACCTTACACTGACCCACGACACACTCCAATGCACTCTCCTTGGACCGACATGGACTGCCACTACCGGACTGGTGACCAATAACACGGCGACCAGGCTGCCGATTGTACCCTTCCCTTCAGCAGGACTTGTCATTCCCGGATCCTCCACGGGCCCATATTGTGTAGTGTGCTGGGCATTGCCCTGAACCTCTCCAGCTGCATAACTGCACTGGATGTGCAATAAACATCCATTGACGCACTGCTGTGTCACGTCTTTCAGCAGTCATGTATGCATGTGTGGATGAATGTAGGGACAGTGATTACCCTTGCGTCAAAGATGCTCATCCTGTGGGATGCCAGTCAGAGGGTGCTACATTGCATTTTGTGTACTGTGTCCCGTGGACACTACAACAGGGACACACGCATCACTCACTTCCCTGTCCGGACATGTACTGAACCACGCCCAGAGCCCATGTGTCATTGTGGTAAGCCCTGCGCTGGTCCGGCGTACAGCAGGCCAGACCACTTCGCTCATGCTCAGGGGGGGGCATACATAGCTACCTGTCGCAGGCATACTCGCTGGTGGTGTGCAGGTCACTGGTCTAGTTGTCAGCCTGTCACAGCCACCCCCTGAGGGCAGGTCTGCACGCACACCACACCCATCCGGCACAGGCGTCACAGGCCATGTGACTCTGCCAACAAAAGGGGCCGACGACGTTACATTCTCCTCTGACCGTGGCGTCTGGATGAGAGACGCCACAGTTCACAATCATGAAGGGCCCAAGAGTTTTATTGTGCACAGGGTTAGTGGCAACCCAAGCCTGCAAACGGCACAGGCCAACCACCACGTGGCGCTGACTGAGGTTGCACAGGGATAGTGGCAACCCAGGCCTGCGTACAGCACGGGCCGACCACCACGTAGCGCTGACTGGGGTTGCACAGGGTTAGTCGCACCTGGCGCATTGCGGCAGGCACCCCGCCACGGGATGGTGACTTTGGGTGCACTGAGTCAGTGGCACCTTAAGCTGCTGAGCGGTTGGGCACCCTGCGATGATGCCCCGTCCCAGCGTTCTGGGCAACTCAGGTTTTGTGTGCCCTGCTGGACCACAGTGTAGGCCAGAGCCAGCGGGCAGCGTGTGCCTACCGCCTCCTGGCCTTGCTTCTGGGTCACAGACTTTGGGCTGATTGTGTGTGCAAAAGACACAAAATTGATGTAAGTAACGCTGAACAAATCAAAACTGAACGGGTGTGCAGCCTGCGATGTTGCCAGGTGCACTGGTATGTCCTTTGCCATGGAGTATTCATGACCCTGCACCAAACGTGAGACCTGTTGGCCTGTGGAGCGTGGCTGCATGGTGTGAAGGGTGCCATGTCCGCAGGCCCCGGGCTTGTGGCTTGCAGTGGCATGTTGTGGGACATCCAGTCTACATGCCGGTGGCGGAAGGTGAGCAGCGAGGCGTGGGTGTGAATGGGCGGACATGCTCCGTGGGCGGCGGGTGCCTTTGTGATGCCTCTGCCTGGGTGTGCATGGGCGGGCAGGCGCTGTTGTCTTGTGCATGTATGTGTACTGTGCCAGTCATGTATCTGGACTCTGTTTCAGATGACAGCTCTGACTCAGATGTGTGTCCTGGTGTACTGTTCTACATACCGGCACATTGTTGGAGACACACCAGTGGCAGCAGGTGAGCACTGTGGCCTGGGTGCACAGGGGCATATTTACAAGCTTTTTTTCGCCGCTTTAGCGGCCGAAACGCGGCAAAATAAACATCTCTCTATTTTCAAGGACACGCAAACGCGTGTTTCCTTGATGCATTAGCTGTTTTCTCTCCATTTTGCATGTCAGCGATTATTATCGCTAATGACATGCAAAATATGCATTCCTCACAATGTCTGCATGATTTAGGTGGCAGACAGACCTTCTCACTATTAACAATGCGGCCCCAGCGATGTAAAAAATTGCTCTATCCACGGTTATCGCTTGAATTTTACGTCTGCTTTTTTCGTCTACTTAGCTATGCTGATAATGGGAGGTGGATCACCATGTTACGACCACACTCCCCTATCAGCAAGCATCTCCATTTTCATCGCTGGATTTCAGGCGATGTTTCTGTTCCTCGCAGTCTATCGCTGGAATTACATCGCCAGTTCGCAAAGCGTTGATAATACGCTGCTAACACGGCGATGTAATTCAGCGTTAGACGGCGATAAACAGAATCGCGCTAAGTGCGCTTAGTGATGTTTACCGCTCTTCCTCGATGATATGCCCCAATGTTTTTTGTCTTGCAGGCTGTGACCTATGGACTGTCCTGCGGGGACCCGCCATGTGTCTTCATTTAATTTCAGTGTTCATGTTAATGAAGTTTTATTTGTTTCTTCGAAAGAGAATGTGTGATGCTCATTTCTGTGAGGACACATGCATTTCAACTGTTGTGATAGTGCGACATCATGCAGAATATATTGTACATGTTTTTGTGTAGCCGATGTGGCATGTCTTTGTTGGGGGGCAGGGAGGGGTGGTCCAGGGGGTTTTGTCGGTGGGTGTTGTGGCCCTCTTGGGTGTCCGGGTCACATGATCGGGGACTCCATTGCATCTTTTGCCCTTCCAATGTGGCCCTGGGCTGGTCTCCCTTTTGTGGTGCTGGCTGCCGTCCGACTTAACACCAGGTCAGAGCAGGTGTAGATTTCCTTGTTCAAATGCGCCTTATTACCGTTCTAGTGTTTTTATAGCCGATCTGTCTGGTCTTTGAGAATGTTGAGGTGTGGTGTGGTTGCGGCTTTTGGCACGGGAACGCCTACTCTGCATCTCATTAGCGATAGTTGCGGTGATCCTCTGCGGCGATGTGTTTTGCGGCTGCTATCGCAGGTAAACTGGTGCTGTGGGCTGTTAGCACCAGCTTGTGAATGGGGAGGTAAATTTATCGCCACTTTGGCTGCGATAAAGTGCCAATGACTCAGCGATAAATCCTTGTGAATATGCCCCTTGGTGTTTTAAAATGACCTAGCGGTTCCCAAGTCATTTAGATGCATCACTGACACAGCACAGCGATGTGTCAGTTCTTGTAAATGAGGCCCTAAATGAGGATAATGTTATGCGCTGCTGTCAGCTGCATGTGCACTCCTACAATACAAACTCATGCATTACTATTTGCTCTTCACAGTTGGGTGAGCCACGGTCACAGAAGGGCAATTGAACCACTCACATTAGGGCCTGTAGGTGATATGAGTAATTCACCTCATTAGTATTTAATTAGGGTGCGAATAGTGCCCACGATTAGAGAATGTTGGCTAAAAGCTGAAGTTTAATGGATAAACAGGGTAATGCCTACTCCAGCACTTAACAAAATAAAAGGCTTTCTGAAATCTGCAAAACTTACATTAGGAAATGTTGTTTTAATTGATTGACCTATAACCTAAACCACATTATGACGACTTTGGCTTCAGCTCTACTGAAATATGTGACTGATGACAGGCAATATTCATCACACCCTTGCCAGGGTTAATGGCATTTCAATGGCACAATAGAGATTAATTGGCTTGTTAGTGGTTCAAACATATGGAGGCAAAAAATGAGCTTCCTACAAAATCAGATGCAACAAATTAACTGATTAAATTTTGCAGGGGGGATTAAGTCCGTGGAGGATATTAACGGGAGATTATCGTAATGCAAAGGTGATTAAACTGTAGCTGAGCTACAGATCAGCAACTTTTTGAATATCGAAGGAGAGTTAGGATTTTGCACTTTTATATATCATTGCAGCTTAGGACATGACGTTTAGCATCCAGCACATTAGGATAGTATTAGGTGTTTATTCTAAAAAAAATTGCCCATATATCATGATGAATCTTTGCATTTCCAGTAATTAACCGCTTTTTATAGTTTTTTACGAGACACAGCGCTGCATGTTTAATACCTTTTGTATCTTTTTGGTGAACGATTGTATGGATATTTTAAGCTTCAAATGTAAGCGAATAGGGTGAGAGAAGTTTATAGAGTGAACAGTGAGAAGTCTAACTCATCACAAAAAAGTATATTATATCTTTTCGGGCTAATTGGTTGCCAGACCTGTTGTTTCCAGTTTGCATAGCATGAGCTTTGGGTAAGCCCCTTGCTCATGATTGGATTGCTTTCTTGTCTGCCTCACTTCTCTGCTCCTCCCTATCCTTGTGTTTGTACCATCTAGGTGTATTTCGTTCTCACATCGTTCTCATTGGATGACTTGTATCCTATTGCTGCTTAGTTGAGGGGACCCTTTCATCATTTTACATTCAGCACTTCTTGAGAGTGAGTGTGTGCCCATGTTCTGCTCCTAGCTTCTTCCACTGAACCCTCCTAAGCTCATACATTGCTTCTCCGCCCCTCTCCATCTCTCTCAGCTTTTGTATTTTTATTGTAATTTTTAAATACAACCTTCCCACACGTCGCCGTTGTCCCCCACTTGCTCTTTCCACATAGCGGTGTTCATTTTTCTCCACACTCCCACATACTGCATGATTATTTGGCCACCCCCATCACTTCTTTTTTAAAACAACTATTATTTTCTTTTTTTATTTACAAGCCCGGCAGCTATAATTTGTTGCTGCACCACTCGTTTCTTAAAGAAGAGCTTTTGCACATAGCTTACTCTTTTTGTTGTTCAATTTACTGCTCCGTGAATTAAAAAATAAAACAAATGGCAGCCATATCAAGACTCAAGCACATACAATACCATATGTACACAGGCTTTATAACACATGCATTTGCCGACTTCACAATCCATGCACACGCATGTGTAATGCCATGTGCTTATGTACGCGGCACAATGCATGGCAATCATCTTGCAATGGATTTCCCCTAATAGTAAACAGTTACATGGACCAATGTGGCACAGGATAAGCGAATAAAATGTATTTCATTCAAAAGAAGTACAGAACTCCAAGCAGTACGTCTGCAACAATGGTTTCCCCACTGCTCCAATGACTTTCAAATCCTTCACATTCTCAACTCATATTCCTTACCCGCGATCTCACACGTAGCATTCTAGCATAACATTCTAGCATATACATATTTATCCTTTGACCAAACAAAGCTAAAGGCTAAACACATGTTACAAAGGAACCAAAACACAAGTAAGAACTGTTAGAAATTGGGATACTGTGGACTGTACTATGACCCTTGGTCATGCAGCAACCACAATCCTAGTCAGGGTAAGGCACAAGCGAACCCCAAAGTAAACTGTGCTCCCCCCCCCCGTACCTTGGCACAGAGCACAGGTTAGATAAATAAAGCTTAATTTAATCAATAAAACAAGACCAAAGCTACAAACAGTCAGTCAGTAGAACCAGATCATCACGGGTGACAGGTGACATGGTGCAAAGAGTAGGCCGGACATCATGGACAGGCGGGTCGGAGCTCTGCATTGGGGGTCCCCCATGTGCTGATGATGCTGTTGTGCAAAGAGATGGGCTTGCGGTGGCTCGCGCTGATTTACAGTGCAAGTAGCACTGTTCTGGTGTACATGGGCCCGTTTGTGGTCGCGAAGAGCCCAAAAGCATGAATGTAAGAGCTCAAGAGCCACACCAGGGGACAGAACCTGAGAGACACCTCTTGGGGTCAGTAACTTGCTGAAAGACGGGTCAAGGAGCTGTTGAAGAGGCTGGTATGTTCTTGAGGCTCAGATCAGGATAGCAGACTGGCCCTTTTAGTGGCTCTAGAGTCCTTGGTTCAAGACAAGTTCCAGTTCTTCCCCACAGTCTTGAAGGGCAGCAGGTCAGCACAGCAAGGCAGATGCTCCTTCAGAATAATAGTCCATCAGAGTGGTAGTCCTTTCATTAGCACAGCAATCCTTCTTCCTGGCAGAGTATCCAAAGGTCTAGAAGTGCACCGAAGTGGTGATGTCTGAGGTCCTTCTTTTATACGCAGTTGTGCGTTTGAAGTGGGGAGACGCTTCTAGAAAGCATGCCTTTGAAGTGTACAGATGCCCTGACTTCTGGCCTTGGTTCCAGACTAACTACAGGGGGTATGCAGCTATTTGTGTGGAGACAGGCCACAGCCTATTCAGTTGTCGGTAAGCTGAGCCCAGCTCCAAAGTGATGGCCCAGTAAGTCACACCTAAGCTCCCATTATGTGTGGCTGGCTAGGAGGAATACACAAAGCCCAACTGACAACTACACCCAGTCATGTGACCTGAGACACGCTACAGGCACTAAATGACAAAGGCAAGAAAATGCCAACTTTCTAAAAGTGCATTTTTTAGAATAGTAATTTAAAATCTGACTTCACCATAAGTTAGGATTTTTAAATTAGGATTCCAGATACACCACACATGAACCAGTTATTTCTTCCCATTTGAAAGTTATACATATAAAATGTAATAAGGAAACTCAAATGTTATCCAATGCGAGAGATAGTCCTTGCAGTAGTGAAATATTATAATAATTCTTTACTACTAGGACATGTAAAACTTAAAGGTACATATACTACCTTTTAAATCCACTGCATTCTGCCCTCTGGGTTGTCCAGTGTCTACCCTAGGGGTGACTTATATGTATAAAAAGGAAGGTTTGGGCATGGCAGAGGGTTTATTTTGCCAGTTCGACATGGCCGTTTGAGACTGCACACCGAGGCTCTGCAAATGCAGACCGGAGACATGTTTACTAGGCTACTTAAGCAAGTTGCTAGGTTCAGTGCGGCAGGACCACTAGTAGTACATCTTGAATCGAGTCTAATGCCTAATTCTACTTGGCGAGACCATCCCAACATAGATACCCCTTTCTCTGAGGCATACATTTTTCCATGGGAGCACAACACACTTTTAAAGTAATTTTGTGTCATGGGGAACCTTCAGGATACACATCAAGATCATATAGTTCTTCTGTTGTCATTAAGTTTGTACAACTGAGTTTTTGAGAATGGTGTACCATGCACATGAGCTTGAAAGAGCTTTGATTTCTAGTCCATCAATTTTTATTTTACTAAGGAGGGAATCCTCTGCTTTTCCTTTGCTAATCCCATATACAAGCAGAACATTTGGTTTTAAATTGACTTCCAAGGATTACTATGGGAAATCAGTTCCTAGATTTACCTTACTAAATAGGAGCGGAAAACAAACTCATCCAAATACATACTCATCCAAAATGCCCCTTGCTTTGGCATCTTTTTTCAATAACTGAGCAGTGTTGGAACTGGCTCTTTCTGATTGGCTGAGGCAGTTCCCCAGCTAGGCAGAACCTACCACTCCCATCAGGAGTGGTGATTCCACACACTGTATAATCTGCACTTCCCCTTGGGTAGCTTGACACTGAGCAGTCAGGCTTACCACAGAGGCAATGTGTAAAGCATTGCCACAGCACTCACTCATGGTAAATACATTGAACATGACAAAAGAGACTTCACTTGTGATGTATGTAAATACTGTTTATATTCAACACACATAATTATCAACAGAACATGAACATCGTGTATTTCTGAGCAAAAATCAAATGCAGAATTGTTACCAGCAGTACGAGACCCAGTCGTGTTCAAATGACGTCAGCAATATGCACACTTGGGAAATATCCTAATCTACACCCCCTCTCCCACAGCACCCTTATGTGGTGCAACATGTTGTCCAGCCCAGGCCCACCCTAGCAATTCTTATAATTGAATGCCACACAGTTAGAGGGTGCACCCCAGTTCAGAACAATATAAGAAATGTGTACATACAGAAAATTATATCACTTTTTAGAAGCACTGCGGGCCGAGGGCACGCAGGGAAAGCCAATCTCATTGCAAGAAATCAGTGTTATGGGCAAACCGCTGTCTAGTGTTGTGAATCATGGGCGGTTCCCCATGGTCACTCTCACCCACACACACTCACTCCGCACTGCTACGTGGTGCAATGGATATCAGAAAAGTCAGTACAGAAGCACTTGCACACGTGTGCAGTAAGCACCCTAATGTGGTGCAACTGATACCCAGTAGGTCAGTTGGTTACACTCTGCAGATCCCGTGCCCCCAAGTCTCCTTCTGCCCTTCACTCACCCCGACTATCATACACCCACAGATTGGAGACCCCCAGGAAACAGGCGTAAGTAGGCAGCAGGGTCAATTGGGAAGCAGTTGCCGAGTTCTGCAGCCTCTTGACCCGCCTCCGGTACTTCTCTGAGGTGTGCCTCTAGTCTTGTCAGTCACTCTCACCACCCAGGCCCTAGCCAGGCAACACTACCTGACAACACGGTGTTTTCAGGGAAGGCCAGGTGAGAAGAGGGCAGTTGGTCCACCACACTGAGGTCAATGTAAGGGAAAAGTAGATGAATGGAGAATGAAGCAGGGGGCCTCTCAAAAGGAGGACACACCCCATAAGGTACAAGTTGATCAGAGTCACACCCAGGCAATCCGGGCACAACATCGGGGGAGCAATGATACGAGTTGCACCAGACCGTTCCAGTCACATAAAACTAAGAGTTGCAAATTCCTTACCTCCTTGGAAATGAGGCACAACATACATAATTTTGGCAGCACCAGACAGTTCTGGTAACTCATGCGGTAGAAGAGTTGCAAATTCCGTACCTCCCTGGAAATTAGGTGCTACGTCCGGTGCATGTCGATATTGGTCGCACCAGACAGTTCTGGTCATAGGCACATTCGAAGAGTTGAAAATTCTGTACCTTCCTGGAAATGAGGCACCACGTCCGGTGCACTTTGATATTGGTCGATCCGGACAGGTCCGGTCCTACACACAGGTGCAGGTTCAGCAATACTTCACAAAGTAGAATGAGGCGCTACAAAGTTTACGCCCCCACCTTCGAGGGTTAAAGTCTGTGAATCAGACACAGCATGCCAAGAGCATATAGTCGGCATTTCGCACGCGAGTGATGCAGTACAATTGACAAAGTGGGCCACACTGCACCCCGCAGCTGGTGAATCTGCTTACTTCCAACTAGACGCTTATATGTGCCAGGGTCCCCGCAATGCAGGGTCCACATGCCATAGATGCAGGCCAGACTTCGGGGCTCCGCACAAGGTGATCCAGTCTCCAAGCACAGTTCTTAGTTCCAAGCCCACGCAGCATTACCAGCTGAAATCCAGCAAACAATGTGGGCACTTGAGAGGACACCACGCTTCAGATGTTACAGGTAGATGGTGTGGATCCCTCTTAGGAGATCTTTGGTGTCCCTCAGGCCTCCCATATAATGGTGGCATGCTCAACAAGCCCTTGGCAAGAACACTTCAGGGTGCTGCACAACATCAGGTAGTCGGCCCAGGCCAGCCGATATTCAGGAAAGGCATGTGGTCCCTTTCAATGGCAGTAATCTTGCTTGTGCACAACAGAGTCTTCTGTTAATGTGCACCACGCAGTTCTCCGGTCCCAAGTCCCTGCAAAGTTATCTCACCCTTTGCTGCAGGATGGCACCAGTAGTTATACTGGAATGTGCCTTTAAAGCTAGAGCTGGTTCAAAGGGTCTCCCTTTGAACCACAGACGTCTCCCCTGAATTTCAATCCTGTCTACCATGAGGCTGTGTAATGCAGATCTTAATCTTTAGTGGGGCCACGATCTAGCTTCGGAAACCAAGTGTCAAAACCTCCTCCTGCAAACTCTGCAGTCGGGCCCGCAAATGGCAGAAGTCGTCGTTCCAAATGAATGCCCGGTGTTTTTTTAATTTTTATAGAAACATTTTATTGACATTTTCAGGTTAACATCAAACCATTTGACTTGCGTAGTTTCTCAAGTAATTGGAACGAGTCCCGCACAGTAACCCCCGGCTTATACAGGATGTTCCTTGGACGACATGTATAGTGACAAACCATGAGAGTCCCACCATTTTTTGCAGATTTTATCATATTTGCAGAGACACCCCCTGACTTCATAAATTGATTCTACCATTTTGGCGCACCAATAGATTCCCCTAATCCACATCTCAAACAAAGTGGCCAGAGAAGAGGTCCAGTTGCGAGCTATATCACGTTTAGCTAGTAGTGTGGCCAGGCCCACCAAAGTTCTGTCCACTCTAGGCCCTCGCAGTTCATTCATGATGCCAAGCATTACAATCTTCGGATAGGCATCAATAGTCACACCCACCACAGCAGATAATATGTTCAAAATAGCAGCCCTGAACACCTGTATCACTGGGCATTGCCACACAACATGGAAAAAGTACCCTGTGTGGTTCTTACACCTACTTCAAGCTGGGGAATCTATAAGACCTGCCCCCCACAATCGGAAAGGGGACATAAAGGTACTTGACTTGGATAATGCAGAGTCTGGCCGAGATAGTTACAGTGCAGTGAGCTATACAGGCATCTCGCCAGTCCCCACCCAACCTTCCCACTGCTCTTTCAGAGGAGTCAGTGAGGTGGGCAAGTGTATCACAAGGGATCTATAAATCTGGGATACCCCGCCCTTGCCCAAATGGCACAAAAGAGTTTTGTTTTAAAGAGTACTACATTCAGAGAGTCTCTGAAGCTTATCACCATGGGTATACAGTGCGTGTCAGAGTTGTAGATAGCGGTAGAATAGGTCAGATGGCATATGAAATTCTGTTTGGAGCTCTTGAAAAGATTTCATGTGATGGCTGCCCCAAACGTATCCAAGTCTTGATATCCCAATAGAGTCCCACCCTTTTATTCCCTCCAGGTAGGACACTTGTGCCAACCACCTACCCACCCAGAGTGGGGTGTCCCTAGTAAATTTGTGATTCCAACCCAGCCACTGGGTTGATTTGCACACTTTAAATGATACCTAGGTTACCTCTGAGACACCAGAAGAAATAGAGGACCTTGCAGAACCTGAATCCCATTGTCTAGTCCCAACAGGGCCAACTCACCCTGGTAGGCTGGACCATCCCATTCACAATGTAGCTATCGTTAATGGGGAGTAATTGTGTTGCCCAGTAATATAGTCTTATGTCTGCCATGGGCAGACCCCCATCATAAATTTCCCAAAGGCCAACTTGGGACCACCCCCTGCCCATATGAAGCTACATTCCATGGACAGGAGTCAAACCATATTTTTGGAATGTGAAAAGGATAGTTTTGTAAAGCGTAGAGGATTCTGGGCATGATCATCATTTTGTATAAGGCGATCCTGTCCATGATATTAAGAGGGAGATTAAGCCATCATGAGAGGCCCTCTCTAGCTCTGCGCACCACAGGGGTGAAATTCAGGCTCCACTTCAAGTTTGGCTTCCAGGAAATATGCACCCCGAAATAGTGGAAGCTAACCTGACACACTTGGATAATAGATTGTCAGGTCTTGTCCCTGCAGTCTCCATTTATGGACACTAGTAAGGATTTGCCCCAGTTGACCTGAAGCCCCGATGCCTCTTCAAAGAAGCTATGGATTTGAAGAAATCTGGGACCCATGTCAACCGGTTTGGACATGAATAAAAGGTCATTCACGTATAGTGGTATGCGATCCTCTAGCGCCAGCCCTGAGTCAGATCCCCACACCTGGGCATTGCAACGAATCCACACCACCAACGGATCAATGGTGGATGCAAACAAAAGCAGGGACAGTGGGCACCCCTGCCTGCTACCTCTCCTCACCGGAAAGTGGTCCAACAAGAGACCATTACCTTGCACCTTGGCAATAGAGCACCCGCATAGAGGAATCTGACGAATGCCCAGAATCGAGGTCCAAGTCTCATACCACTGATAACTAGTCTAGATAAATCCCGTCCGTTGTATCAAATGCTTTTTCAAAGTCTAATAACAGGAGAGCTGCAAGGCTCCTTGAGTTCTGATGCTGGAAAGTGCTATATGTACTTGACGGATACAGTGACTGGTGCTGCGCGGGGGAATAAAACTCCTGAGCCAGAGATGACACATGCATACATAGAGAAGGTAGAGAGGCCAGGCCAAATCAGTGTTCTGCCTGCTGGCACAGAGGAGGACCCCCCCATCCCCCCCGGGTCCCAGCTTTCACTGTAGAGCCCAGTCTCAAGGGCTAATTCATGCAGTTGCCCTGCTCCGTAGGTTAGAGGTATCACCAACATACTGTTGAATAACTGGATGGGTGGGGATAGATTCACCGGTGCCACATGCCCAGGGGGCTCCCTGGGGCAAAGGCCAAGCCACACCACTAAAGGTGGGGACATCCTTGAGGTGTCCAGATCACATATGTCCCCACACACGAGGGGCCCCTCCCTGTGGTCCACTGGGAGTTGGGCAGTCCACAGGGCCCTCATGAAGCTCAACGACAGAGAGACTGTGAGGCCGAGGTGGGGTGGCCACCTCACCAACCGATGAGGCTCGAGCTGGTGGGCCGCCACTTACTTGCAGATTGTGCCAGGACCAAAGAAAATGAGGCTGTCGTGCCCACGATCACTACGGTAGGCCACAACAAGCACCGGCAGACCCACCCAAGGCACAGGCCGCAGCCCACGCCAACCTTACCGAAAGGCCCACAAATCCCAGCAAGACTGAGCGGACCCTCATTGAGAGGAGGGAGTAGTCAGCCCTGGGTTGGCATGTTGGAGGCAGTGTGCCGCAGACCGGGATTCTCATTTGCGGCCATGGGCCACAAAAACTACTCCCGTCTGCCCCAGTCGGGCACCACCATCTGCCAGAGGGTAAAGGCAACGCCCCTCTGCCCCGATGGTTTAGAGCATGCCAGCACCTGCAGCAGGAGGTTAAGGGGAAGCTCGATCAGGAGCTCACAGATGTGCGCCCAAATTTCCAATTCCCTTCAATTCCCTCCACCTTCTACTTCCCACCCTTAAGAAGTATCGGTCACCCATTCCCAATAACCAGGAATAACTAGGGGGAGATGATTGTAAGCGGGCCATAGGCCCCCCTTCTGCTGCTCTCAGAACTACAATTGACAATACTTGTTTAGGATACAGCAGTGTTGGCGTGTAAACAAAATTTCCAGAGTTTGCATTATTGGTAGCAGCCGGGGCCATGTGTCCCTCAAGAATGGCATCTCCGGGTCGCTAGCCCTTCTCCCCCTCGAAATCCGTTTTTGCGTTCATGTCCAGTTGGCCTGTTGGTTGATGGCACGACTGCTTACATTGGCTTTTTGGTCTTACCCCTTGATGCTGGTCATCCATCTGAGGAAAATCGGAGGAACCACAGGAGAGCGGCAAGTTGACTTTCTTTCATGAGCCATGTCCAGGCCTCTTTTGGTGAATCAAAGCAGATTGACTTGGACTGGTAAATAATTCTTAGCAGGGTAGAGGAGCATATAGGAGATATGCATGTTCCCCAACTTGTTCTTGATCTGGTCAAAGGATTTACGTTGTGTCTATACCATGCGGGTATAGTTCGGAAAGGTATGTATGCATCCTGACTAGTGCTTAAGTTCTCTCCTCTGACGAGCTCTCTGCAGGACCGCATCTCAATCCTTGTAGTTTAGGAAATGAGCAATTAGGGGTCGGGGGCAAATCTTTGAGGGGGTTTGCTGCCAGGGAGCGATGTGCCCATTTGATAACAAAGCAGGAGAAGCCCTCTGGAGACTGGCCTTTGGAACCCCTCGGTAAATCTGATAAAACACAAATTGTTGAGCCATGCTCTGTTTTCGCCATCTTCTGAGCGTTCTCGGAGGAACTTTGCGTCAGGGGACAGTTGTGATTCCCCCAAGGAACGATGTTTAACAGTGTTCTCCAAAGTGGAAATCCTCTCCTCCACCTCTGAGACCCTTTCAACAGTGTGGTGAAGATCCTTGCGCAGCAGGGACACATCTGTTTGTACCTCCCCTATTTTAGTTTCCAGCAGAACTTTGAAGTCATTAATGGCTTGTATGTAAGGGACATGTTATTCTCCATCAGTGGGGCCTCCCAAGGGAGCCATATATTTATCCATCTTGGCCTGGACCATTTGGCCCTTGTCCCGGCCCATCCTGAGCTGGTAGCGACAAATGGCACATATCCGTAGTAGGTCCCGGTGGGCAGTAAGATACTGGCCCACATCGTGGAACACAACAGAGATGTAGAGTTCACAGGTGTGAAATACTGTAGGCAACAACCGACCGACCCGCTTGCGCCAGGCACAGAACCCATGCAGCATGAGCAGTTAGTTCCAGATCTCGATCTCATCTTTGAAGGCATGATGGGCTCCCCATATTCCAGCCTTAAGATGAGCCCCCAACGCAGTGGAATGCAACCAATTCAGACATAGGAGTCCTCCTCCTGAGCCAAAGATGACACATGCAGGAATAGAGACGGTAGAGGGGCCAGGCCTAATCAGTGTTCTGTCTGCTGGCAAAAGGGCAGAGGGGGTAAAGTGTAGGAATAACAAACCAAAAATTATTGAGTTTTACATACATTAACAACATAATTCAACTATTTGCCGGTAATATGTGTTTCAGTCTGCATATTATTCAGTCCTAGACAGTGGATGAGAAGAAAGAATGGAGCAAATACTTAAAAATAGATATTAGAAAAAAAAATTCACACTAGAAATACCGGCACTTATATATTTGACAAACGTGCGCAGCACGGTGCATATATATTCTATAACATAAGTACAAGCCTGAGTTTTGAAATGGAGCTGAAAGGTGTGTAATAATGAGTCATTTCAAACTTCCTAATGAACAAGATATTAGCATGCAATATGGAATGTTTGTGTTAAGGGAAATGACATCAGTGGCATAGATAGATTGCCATGGGCCCTAATGCAAGATAAATAAATGAGCCTCCTCAGTAGAGTGACATCTCAGTCGATCAGCTCTCCCCGGCACTCCTCAACCTACTTTGACAAAGTCTGCATCTGCCATATCAGAGCTCACTACCATTCTCAGACACACTGTATTGTATTTTTACTCTCTGCACTGTATTCCTGTCATATCCCTAAAAAGCATTAACAAAGCCAATAGGTTTGGCCCTTGTAAAGTGCATGTACACAAAGGTACAAAATGCACTGACCCCAAAGTTAACTTCAAAGTCACACTGCTTTCCTCACATAGATCATCCGTCATGCTACATTTGCAGAATTATATGTCTCACTCTGCACTCACATAAACTCAACTTTTAACCCGTAGATCACTTTCCCTGCATTCACAAAAGACTATGTTAATCATGCATTCTTACTGGTACACCCATCACAATGCACTCATGAAACATGGCGGTTATCCTGGGACCACACAAGTACACTGCTCACACACAGGTACATCCAGGGCTTGATTTGTAAAACAATAAGTGCCAGAGCTCTCAGCAAGAGACCACCCCAACTTGCACTACCCATTGCCTCTGGTAGTGCTGTGAATGACAGTATCTACACAACTACTAACCAATATACTGCTACAGGTGTGACAATTCAGGCTGTTCGAGGCCCCAAAAGCTATAAGAATGGCTTGGGAACAGGTATTAATTGTTTTTAACATAAATTTAATTAATAAACAACTGTTGTTCTGGCTATCTCTGACTTACACAAACAGGGCCACCATGTGGCAGCTTTCACAACTGCCGGTGCCGATAATTAAGTGCTAGTGCCAAGCACCGGAAACCACCAGCTCAAATTAAGCACTGGGTATGCCGCTCACTATGAAGGAGCAAAGTTTGGATATATGGTGGCATAGGAGGCACAGGTTGAGAATCTGGTACATCAGGCCACTAGTACAATTCAAAGCTGTTGAGGTAAGCTACATTAAAGCTTGAATGTACACCGAGGTTATCTAATCTCCCATCAGCTACACTTGGAGCAGCACTGCAGACAATATGAGTCTGAATTTTGTGGGACTATGCAAGCCTCCCAGTCAGTGGAAAAGTACTAGTAAGATGCCTGACACTGCTGTATGGTGTCAGGAGCACAAGGCCTGAGGGGAATTGTAGTCAAGTCAAACAAGAGGCACCAGCATCAGACATTTTGGCCTGGTACTTTTCCAGTCACTCACAGGAAAGCTCAGTCACAGGTAGACTGTTTGGGATGGCTGGGAAGGGGGGGGGTGGCGATAGGCCCCATGGCACTTGTAGTCACTGCAAACGCTCTTCCCCATACACAGCCCACACAGACTCACTGGGACTATGCGAGCCTCACAGTCAGTGGAAAAGTCTTGTCATCAACAAATGTCCCACTTACCTTCCAAAAATCAAGGTGGTTGTTTTCTTTGTAGTACGAGTATATGCGAAAAAAATGAAGAAAACAAAAACATGCCAACTAAGGGCCCGATTCTGATCTCGGCCAGAAAGCATCCCGACTGAATCGGATTGGGAATGCTTTCCATACCACTCGACTGCGAGCCCACCGAGTGACAGAGTTAAACACAACTGAGTTGTACGGAAAGCTATCGTTCTGAACGAAGCCACCGTAAAATGCACTGATGCAACCGACTCGTTTGCAAACGCTCAAGAATAGCATGCCGTCACGAATCCGACTCGTATCAACATGCGAGCAAATGATGTTGCTTGAAACTCAGTTACGGAACCGTGTCAGTCTGTGTATTATATGTCAAGGGGGAGTCAAAAACAGTCAAAACAACCATTGGCTACTGCAAAAAAAAAAAAATTAAACCAAACCCACAAATCCATCTATATAAAGGGCCAACACGATGACCATGATCCTTTGCCACAACTGCTATTAGGTCCAAGGAGCTACCACCACACATTCTCTGCTCTCTGCCTCACACACTCACACCACGCACCTTGCACACAAACACACACCTTTTTTCATATTCACACTCACCATCAACTTTACATTCACCCTCACCATGGTCAAAAGTAACCAGTCATGATTAACAGATAAGGAGTTGGAAGTGCTTGTAAATGAAATTGTTAGAGTAGAGCCGCAGTTATTTGGGAACCTAGTCCAACAGACCCCCCATTTCCTAGAGAAATAAGATGTGGGAGAGGATAGTTACCAAGGTGAATGCTCAACCACCTTGCCCTGCACACAATGGATGATATAGGACCAGGTACTATGATGTACGAAGCAGGGTCAAGAAGCTGATGGGCAGGGAACACTTCTAAAGCCAGCAGACTGGCAGTGGCCCTCCTGAGCAACCTGTCCACTTCACCTCCTGGGAGGAGAAGGTGCCTCACATCCTTCCGCTGGAGGGTGTCTATGGAATACCAGGATAACAAGAGTCTGGTGAGTACAGAATTCACATTCAAATACAGTTATTAATCACACCCCTAGAGACATCACTGTAAAGTATACAGTTAAACAAAGGATAGTATAAATATATAAAATGTACTAGATTCTAAGAGCATGTGATGTGTTAGTCAGGTTGTTAACAAAAACACCTCAAATTATATTGAAAATGCACTAAACAATAACCATGTACATACTTCTCACAAACTCACAGCAAGGCCTTCTGCTCCAAACAACTTGCACCAGCGTCAGACACCTTGGCCTGGTACTTTCCACTCACTCACAGGAAAGCTCAGTCACAGGTAGGCTGTTTGGGATAGCTGGGAAGGGAAATGTGGCCACTGGCCCCATGGCACTTGTAGTCACTGCAAACACTCCACCCCACACACAGCCCACACAGACACACTGGGACTATGCAAGCCTCGCAGTCAGTGGAAAAGTACTAGTAAGATGCCTGACATTGCTGTATGGTGTCAGGAGCACAAGGTCTGAGGGGAATTGTAGTCAAGTCAAACAAGAGGCACCAGCATCAGACATTTTGGCCTGGTACTTTTCCAGTCACTCACAGGAAAGCTCAGTCACAGGTAGACTGTTTGGGATGGCTGGGAAGGAGGGGGTGGCGATAGGCCCCATGGCACTTGTAGTCACTGCAAACGCTCTTCCCCATACACAGCCCACACAGACACACTGGGACTATGCGAGCCTCACAGTCAGTGGAAAAGTACTAGCGAGATGGCTGACACCACTGCATGGTGTCAGAGTTGACCACAACTCCAATCAAGGCTTGTGCTCCTCACACCAGTCCCCAGTGTCAGCCATCTTGATAGAATATTTCCATTCACCATGAGGGGTAGCATAGTCCCAGGTCTGCTGTCTTTGCTGGCTGGGAAGGTATGTGTAGGGCAGGACATGATGGGAGTTGAAGTCAGTGCAAACACTCATCCTCACACACTGCCCAAGAAGACCACATTGAATTGAGCTTCCCTGACAGTCAATGAATACTACTGGCAAAATTACTGGCCCTGCAGACTGCTGTTTGGAGCTCAAGGCACTGTTGCTGAGTTGTGGACAAATCAGACACCAGTCACCAGTGTCAGGCATTTTGGAAACACATTGCCACTCCCTGTCAGGAAAGTAGAGTCACAGGTAAGATATTTAGGATGGTTAGGAAAATGTGTGGAGGACAGAGCTTGATGGGAGATGGAGTCAGGGCGAATACTCTTCCTCCCAAACAGCACAAACAGACCACCAAGAACCATGCTTACCTGAGAGTGACTGGAAATCCACTGATGAAATGGCTGACACTGGGGACTTCTGTCTGGACACCTACGCCCTGATGTGAGTTGTGGACAAATAGGCACCAGTCGTCAGAGTCAGACAGCTTGCAAGTACATTCACACTCATCATTAAGCTTTATTCGACTATCTAGAGATAGCCATAATAGCCATAAAAGAGCAGTCATTATAGAATAAAACCAATACAATCAAATTATAAAAAACATTACAACTTGTACATGC
This sequence comes from Triturus cristatus, assembly GCF_964204655.1. NCBI lineage: Eukaryota > Metazoa > Chordata > Amphibia > Caudata > Salamandridae > Triturus > Triturus cristatus. The sequence goes on from NC_140582.1 coordinate 948,213,497, forward strand.
AGATTGACCATAACGTTCATGCTTCTACATCATTGACGTAATTCATAATTATTACAAGTAAAATGATCATTTATAAAACTAATCATGTTTAAAACCATAACAAATCAGTACTCCTGTGATCTTATACGTTTCCTCTTGTTAATTGCTTTCATAATGAAAAAGGCCACACTATAACAAGTCAGAGGGTCACCTAATTGTACCAAGAATTTCATAGCCTCTATGTGTGACCTGATATTATATGAAATAAATAATGGCTTTAAGTAAAAACATCTAAAAATCTTATAAAATTTACAAAACAGCATAAAGTGCAACGTGCTCTGTTTACTTCTATTGTCACATGGACATAAAAAATCTGCAGGCTTATGAAACTGCATAGTAGGAAAAGCTACAAGAAAATGAACAATGCCACATCTAAATCTCGTTAATACAAAGCGCTGCTGTGCTTAAATCACACATGACAAATAGTTATTAGTAATCACATCACTGCAGTATGACATATACTGAGCCACAATAGGTTTGTTCTTTTTAGTCAAAAGCCTTAGATCTATCCTATTTTGTAGAAAGGAGTCTCTAATTTCTTTCTTAGAGTAGAACAAGGTTTTAGACATTTCAGTCCATATTGATTTTTTGTATATCCTTTCTAGAACAGTATTAACGTATAGCAGCCATGGAATTTTGAGTGCATTTTGCAATTTAAGACAGTCTAAAATAATTAATTTGGTAAAACCTGTTTCTTCCCTTTTCCATATTGAATCCCACAGAAGTAGGAGTCGGGCCAATAGGGAGTCTTCTAAGAATTGGAGGCCTGTCTCAGAATGAGCAATGGTATTGGATGCAGATAAAGGTAAGTAAAGCAACCATTTCAAGAAGAAGTTTTCTTCAGATTGCAGGACTTTGGTATTTGAATGGCCCCAAAGACCTGCCCCATACAGGGCTATACTTGTGGATAAGTGTGGCTCAATGATTAGAGCGGCAGACCCTGATGCAGAGGTCTAGCCTGGGACCAGGGTTCAATTCCCTGTCTCGGCGGGTCTTGGGCTCAAAAATTCCACGGACCTGATAATTCTCGCCTCTGTGCCTATTTCAATCATGGAGTGCAACTCTGGGCAATAGCTTGCTTAATCCCCACAATGCTAAGGATGCCTGGCCTCCACCTTCGGGGTGCCCAGGAGTGGATACCTCACAGGGAAAGCTAGGATGGTTTCCACAGCGGTATTTGTACAAGCGCCTTGAGACCCTTGCAGGTGAGTAGTGCGCTATACAAGTATCAAATTTACATTTATTTTACATTTTGTTCCTTTAGCTTTGTATAAGGCTACCATCTCCTTAACTGTCCGACTCCCCAGTTTGGAAGAAAATTTAAAAATACCTTGAGTTCCCCTGCTCATTTTGGCTCTGGTATATGAAATATGTTGGAACCAAGAGCCACTATCCGCAAAAACAATACCTAAATAACAAAAGGAGTTCGCAGTCTTAATAGGAATATTTTCGATATAAAATATTTTAGGGGGGTTGAGTTTGGGCCCACAAATCATAGTATATGTTTTAGTTTTATTTATGACCATTTTCTTCTGTAACATAAAATCAGAAAATGCGTCCATCAATCTCTGCAGGCCTGTTGGGGTTCTTGCAACAAGTACAGTATTGTCTGCGTATAATAAGAGTGGTGTCGAACGACCTGCCACCATAGGGACGTCGGCCTGTATTGCCTAATGGTGATTATCAATCCCGTTTAAAAATAAGGAGAACAAAATTGGTGCCAATACGCACCCTTGCCGAATCCATCGTCCCACCTTAAAATTTGGTGTACATTCTCCCTGGGGGCCAAATCAGACCTTGGTAGACAGTTTTTCGTACAGACGGGAGAGGAACCCAATAATAGCTCTAGGAGATCCCATTTCTGTTAGGGTTGACCACAGCAAATGGTGGTCCACTAAGTCAAATGCACTGCTTAGGTCGGCAAAGCAAAGGTATAGGGATCCTGGCTTTGCTCTAGTATATTTACCAATAAGCAGTACTAGGCTAGTACATTGTTCGACAGTGCCTAAGCATTTTCTAAACCCATATTGGGCTGGTGTTGAAAGAGAGTATTTAGTTGCCCATTCTTCAAGTCTTATAAGGAGGACCCTACTCATTAGTTTCATTGAGGTGTCTATGAGTGAAATCGGGCGATAATTTCTAGGATCTTCTTTGTTCCCCTTTTTAAATATAGGAATTATAATTGATTCACCTAAGGTTTTAGGGATTAAACCTGTTGCCGCTTTATTAAAGACTCTAGTTAGGATGGGTCCCCATAGAGTTGGCGCTGTTTTTAAAACTTCAACTGGGACAAAGTTGTGGACAAATCAGACACCAGTCCCCAGTGTCAGACATTTTGGAAACACATTGCCACTCCCTGTCAGGAAAGTAGAGTCACAGGTAAGATATTTAGGATGGTTAGGAAAATATGTGGAGGACAGAGCCTGATGGGAGATGGAGTCAGGGCGAAGACTCCTCCTCCCAAACAGCACAAACAGACCACCAAGAACCATGCTTACCTGAGAGTGACTGGAAATCCACTGATGAAATGGATGACACTGGGGACTTCTGTCTGGACATCTATGCCCTGATGTGAGTTGTGGACAAATAGGCACCAGTCATCAGTGTTAGACAGTTAGTAAGTACATTCACACTTACTCTCAGGGAAGCTGAGTTACAGGTAGGCTTTTGCTGCTGGCTGGGAAGGTGTGTGAGGGATAAGGCCTGATGTCACTTGTAGCCATTGCAAATACTCATTCTCGCGCCCAGCCATGATAACTTATCTGGGCTTATGCTTACCTCACAGTGAGGGGAAGTAGACTAGTAAGGTGGCTGATACTGCTATGTGGTGTCTGTAGCACAAGACCTTGTTGTGTGGTTCAGCAAAAGTAAAACAGTCTCCAGTGTCAGTCTGTTTGGAAGGACATTTACACTCACTGTCAGGTAAGCTTGGTTCCTTGTGGGGTGTTTAGGATGTGTGGGAGGAGGAGTGTTAGCCCTCACTACATCTCCCAGCAGGTCCTGTTTTACACACTCTCTATCCACCCACAACAAACAGCCCCCCTATAACTGAGCTTACCTGACAGTGAGTGGATATGTACTGCTAAGATAGATGAGACTGGGGACTGCTGTGTGGACCACAAGGCACTGTTGGGATGTGTGGCTAAATCAGGGACCATGCACAAGTGTCACACATCTTGATAATGCATTAACCATAACTCTCACAAAACCATTCTGACATGTGGTCAGTTGTCTCTGGGTGGGAAGAGTGTGTGAAGGACAGAGCCTGTTGGGATCCGGAGTAATGGTAAACACTACTACCCCCACCACGAACAACCACTTCATCTGGGCCTCTGCCTACCTGACATTGAATGGAAGTGCAACAGCAAGATGCCTGACACTGGTTCTTGGTGTATTGGTCAGAAGGACTTGCTGGGATTGGATTCAAGTTTAATACTAGTCACCAGTGTCAGCCATCTTTTTCAGTACCTATCCACTCACTAGTAGGAAAACAGAGTTCCAGGGGTGATGTTTTTTCACGCTGGAAAGTGTGTGTGCAGTACAGAGCCTGATGGGATGTCTGGCCATTGCCAACACTCCTCCACACACACAGCCATACAAGACCACTGAGAACCATGATTACCTGACAGTGAGTAGACATCCAACTATAAAATGGCAGAGACTGAGACCTGGTGTATGGAGCAGAAGGCCATGAGGGGAGTTGTCTTCAAGTCAGACACTAGTTCCCAGTGCCAATAAGCCAACAGGGACATTTTGACATAATGTGATGTAAGCTTATTTCTTGTTGTCCCGTTTGCATCGGGCAGGAAGATGTATGTAGGGCTGGCCCTGATGGGACTTGGAAGAACAGCAAACACTCCTACACACTTCATCGTGGGCTATATCTATCTCACAGTGTGTACTACCAAGATGTCAGACACAGGGGAATGCTGTATGAACAACTACCACATTGCCTATGTGCTACAAAGACCAGCCAACATAGACAAATATCTTTCAAATACACTCACAAACATTGTCTGGACAACACTATTCCTGGTGGCCTGGTATGGCTGGGTAGGACAAGAGGTGTAAGTTTCGTAATTAGAGAACAAGCACTCACACAACTGTTTATCATAGTTCCTTGCCACAAAATGGCACAAAGCTGAGTTTGTGAAATAATTTGACCATGGATCTGTGTAGCCACAAAGTTAAAAAGTCACACAATTTTGCCACTCATGACCTTTAACATGCGTAGAATGAGATGATAACATGAAGCACCTCCTTCACTCAATTCCCTCAACTTCCTTGCATAGTTAACAGAATGTGAGTATGTAGGCAGCCATACCAATGTGACTGGTAAAGACATGCACTAAGACCAGTAGACAGGCATAAAGATTTACGCACATAGGGAGAGAAAATGTATGTATCTCACTGTGAAAGTAAAAATAGGGACAACCTAAACACACCTGTGTCATTCACAGGGTGTCAAGAACCAGTCAATGTCTTCAGACATGAAATGTGAAATAAACACAACAGGCCCATTAATGCACATACCTGCACATGTCCATAAATCCCCCTCTTGTCCCAAAATCATAGTCATCCCAAAAAATATGCCTGCATCATGGATAAATGGATCCAATCTATCTACAGTAAGTCATCATGAACTTCTGTAGCCTATCTAATGTGTATGATTTGAGGGGCAGTGGACATTCATAGCAGTTATTATGTTATGTTTATACCTACAGGGCCAGCTGAGGACACCACTGCAGCAATCCAGAACAGCCAGGCCAAAACTCTGGTCGAATAGAAGCCCTCCGGCGTTGATGACTAATCATTCATTGGATGATGACAACTGACCTGGTCCGTCAGGTATGGGTCACCCCACTGCACAAGTGACGGCAACATCCGGATCCTCTGTGACCACTCCTGCCTCAGCTGCCAATACCCAGCTGACACCTACCCACACGGACACAGCACCCCAGGACAACATCAACAGCACAGCAAAACGGGGCACTCCTGAGTTGCCCAACAACACCACCAATACCAACAATGAAGGAGGTTCTGTGTCGACTGTGCCAGCACCAACTGGTCCTGCCCGGGTGGGTAGGGGTGGTGGGAGGGGTTGTGGGTACCGGCACCATCATGCAGCTGGTGCTGCTGATGTGGAGGCCCAACATCTCTCCAGAATCCTCCATGCATATGAGGATACACAATGAGAGATGGGCCAGGTAATAGGGATCGTCAGGACCACGCAACAGCAGCAGGGAAAGCAAAACGTAAAAATGGACAGGTTTATGGAAAAAATGGATGAACAGACTGCAGTGTACAGGAACATTGTCACCTGCCTCTGCCAGATTGCCATCAACATCTCCACACATCCCTGTGTGCCTACCATATCCAGTGCAACAACATCTGCACCTGCCACAGGGAGTAATGTGAACTCTGGCAGGGAACACCCTGTACCCTCACTGCCTGCACCTGAGGGTCCTCCGGAAAAACGTGGACTTGGTCATCCAAAGAAGAAACGGTGAGAGACAGATGTCTATGCATCATACCCTGGAAGTGACTACCTGCTCCTGATAGCCTCAGTTGTGTGCCAAGCGTTCACTGAGTTGTCACTGAACTTTCCCCCATTGACTGGAGGGTCTAAGTTGGACTATGGACTCAAATATCTGTGGATCTACTTTTGAATACCTCACCTCATCTACAAACACTACCAACTCCTATCTGCACTTATTTAAATGTTTGATGTTAAGTACACCACCATGACGTGGACTGATATCACATTATGCACAAAAATCAACCACTCTGCCCCAAAAATATGGTCATGTAGTTACTTTGAATAACAAATGTAATACCTGTAATGATGTTGAAAAAGTAGAAGAAGAAAGTGTCCATAACATTGGTAACACATCACGATGAAAAAGTACATTAGTGGCTTGTGAGTATATGAACATTGTCACAGCATGATAGATAGACACAACCACGTCATGACACAACCCATAGGACTTGTTACAGATGCAATGCAAGTCTATTGCTCAAAATACTAGCACCATTTTTAAGCACAATAAACAAACATTGTTAGCAAACCAGTGCATCATGGAGCATGGTTAGTTTTAAAATAACCTTTGGATGTGTGAAAACAGACAAGCTACAAGTCATTTTGTAGCCAAGTATTATTTTCCTGATTCAACCTGGTGCCTTAACCCAATTTCAAAGGACATCACACAGTAAGAAAATGCTCTAAAGTGAAGAGAAATGTCCACCAATCCAAAAGGAAGTGTGTGCCATGGATTTGCAAACAAGTCCAATGTTGGACTAGGTTACAGAATCAGGTCCTGGTGAGGTCACAACTTACATGTTTAACACGGCAACGTACCCTGGTAAGGAGAAACAGAACAGAGTTAGGCATTGTTCAATTTAGCAAACGTCATCTGAAGCACAAGATTTTCAGTGTGGACACTAGATATGATTCACAGTAACAATGCACATCTCAACTTATCCATCTCACAAAAACGTATCATCCAACTAATATCATGGCAACTTTCCTACACTCACAAACATCCATACACATTGTGCACCAGCAACACAACAACAAACACTTGGTGCTAGTCCCCTACTTGCATTGCATACTCACACTCATGTGAAGAAGTTGTTGATGAGCTGTTGTCTCAAATCCACGCCATCATCATCCCCACTGTCGTCATGTCAAAGTCCAGGATCCTCCCTCGCTGGTGGCTGCTGGTCTCCATCGTCCTGTATAAGTGGAATTTCCCTCCGTATAGCCAGGTTGAGGGGCATGCAGCAAGTGGTGATAATGTTGCACACCTTCAATGGTGCATATTGTAGGGCTCCTCCCGTCTGATCAAGACAGCTCAATCTTGTCTTCAGGAGGCCAAAAGTCCGCTCATTGACTCATCGGCACCTACCATGTGCCTCATTATACCGCATTTTGGCAGGGGTGACTGGGTTACGGAGTGGTGTCAGTATCCAAGGATGGTTGGGGTACCCAAAGACTCCTACATTGAAAACAGAAAATAGATTCAGTTGTTGGTTGACAGAGCATTAGCTGACATACAATCTGCACACAACAACACACACATGCCACATCACCTACCAACAAGCCAGGCACGGTCAGGTTGTAGCTGGGACATCAAACGGGGGATGGCACTGTTCCTCATGATGTGAGCATCGTGCAGATCCAGGGAAACGTGCACAGATGTGGGAGATGGTCATGTCGGCCAAACATACCACCTGGGCATTAATTAAGTGGTAATGTTTGTGGTTGCGATACACATCCCCATTAGCATGTGGTGGCACCAATCAAACGTGGGTGCTATCAATAGAGCCAATTATATGGAATATCCGTCCCAATGCATAAAATTCCCTCTTGGTGTCTGCCAATTCTCCAGGTGTTGGGAAGTTAATGTATTGGCGCAGATAACCCAGCAAGGCCCCCAAAACATCTTGCAGAACACGGCTGAACATGGTTTGTGACATTTCACCAGATGTTGCCACTGTGTATTGAAATGTACTGGTGGCAAAGAAATGTAAAGCTGCCATAACCTTCACTGTGTGCATCAGGGCAGTTGGATATGGCCGACCAGGCTGCAGATGAGGTGATAATTGTGCAGTCAGCGGTTCAATGATTGGCCTTGTGAAGCGGTACTTCCTGATGGTGTCATGTTCTTCCATTGTTGCCAGGTATGGAAAGGGCCTGTGGACTGCAGGTTGTCTGCGATACCTATGTGTAGAGTGTAAACACAGTTGGTGTTAGGTCGCAATGTACGAAGCAGCATGCCTCGAGACAAACAGATCATGAAATGTGAACACAACTGAAGCAACAGATCATTTCAAAAACAGATTTCACGTTAAAAGTATGCCCTTAGATACATCTTACTGCTTCAGTACCCTACACAGACATGTGATGAAGGTATGGTGACACAGCAATTATAGTGGTATAGTGTACAAATCACTAGTGTCTGACATCATAAATGTCAGCAAGCATTACATATTCAAAGGATCCACAGAAAAATATGGTACTTTAATGTTTCTGTGAACAATTATATGTGCAATATGCAGACAGAATAGGAACATGTAATGCAAGAGATGCGTTACACCTGATATACACATCATCGCACATACTCAGTAATGCCCACCACTGTCACAGGTTGGACACAGTCATGAAGTTATGTCTACATTACACATACAATCACATACACAGACTTTTTTCAATGTTGCGGACGCTAAAATATGTAATAACACCATACACTCCAGTTTTGGGCACACAGATAGACTAGTAATTCACATTTCACAAACAAGCTTAAGATGCAGAATATTTTCACAGTCTACTCATCCAATGGTAAAAGCCTTAGCCATTACTTACATGTTAGAATTGGGAATCTCTAGTTGGCACAGGTATGCACTTGCGACAAGCAGGGACTCTCAATTCTAAGTCAGAGTAAGGGGATCACCCCTTTCAAATAACCCCTGCTCACCCTTTAGGTAGTGTGGCGCAAGCAGTCAAGACTATTCTCAGGGCGTCATAGGTTAAGCATTTGTGAACACATACAGTAATACAATGACACACCACAAATGGACACGAGTCAAGGTTGTATCAAAAATAGTTCTCTTTATATAAGGCTTAGCACAAGACCAGAATAACGAATAAAATGACCACAGTATTATTTTAAAGTTCAATGTTCTTGTAAAAAGGCTTAAAATACAAAAATAGGCTTCTTTTAGTCAATTCTGCTTCTTTTCAGGCTTTGTACGGTTCGTACCTGGGTGTGCGACTCGTCCGCATTAAAAACAAGAAAAGTACGAGTCAAACAATCGGTGCGGACACCGGGGTCCGTGACGTGCACGCTGCGGTGCGAACAGAACAAAGTACCTTAAGTTCGTGTGGTTCGCGACGGACAGTGCGGAACAAGTTGATGGGTCCGGGTCGTAGTTCGGCAGCGTATTCAGATGCTGGTCGGGTCGTGGCGTCGGGACGCGGCGTTGGTACGGGACCTTCAGGGATACGTGCGGATGGCCTGGATCAGCTTGAAGAGTCCGTGGTGTTCGGCGTTTGAGCCGTACCTTCGGTGCAGATAGGCGGCGACACTTCTCGGCGCCGTACAGCGTACGGGGAGGATCAGCGTGATGCGGCTTCTCGGCTTTGAGTACGGCACGGTGCAGTACGTTAGCAGCGTACGGACCGTACCTGTGGGACAGCGAAGCTTGAGTCCGGCGTACAGGGTTCGGCAGCCAGTGATGTACGTCTCGAATCGGCGGGGAAGGCTAGGTGCGATGCGGCCGGGAGGAGTACGGTGCGTACTAACGCTTTTGGATCAGCGTAGACACACGGTGCCGGGCGGCAAAGACACGGCTTCGCAGCGGATGGTGTACGAGGCGTACTGGGGCCAAATCCAGCGGGAACAAGCAAGAATTGTCCAGGCAACTCCGTTTTGGAAGGCAGATGAGTCCAATGGTCTTGGGACTCAGTTCAGGGGGCAAGCTCTTCTTCCAAGCCCTTGGAGGTAGTTGAAAAACAAAGTGCAAAGTCTCTTTCAGTCTTTTCCTCTCCTTTCTCAGTAAGGCACCAACTGCAGGCCAATCCCCCAGGTCAGGGAAAGTTACTCCTCCTTCAGCTTCTTCCAGGTCCTTCTGGTCAGGCAGAGTTTCTTTGTGGTTCAATCAGGATCTGATTTCTTAGGAGCAGGGCTCCTACATTTATACCAAGTTTCTTTTGTCTTTACAGGCCAGGGGGGCCTTTGCATAATCCCAGTCCAGTTCTTTTCAGTGAGGAGCACTTTGTTGTTGGGACGCTGGCTTCTTCTTTCAGCAGGCAGGGCAGAGACATCAAACGCTCCCCAGGGGGTGGAGCCAGCATTGTGGTGGCAGAGCACTGCCCTATTCAGAGTCAAGGTGCACTCCTCCCACCCATCCTGGTGTAATCTCTCTATTCACCACCTGGTAGCCCCAGCCTGTCTCCTGGAACTTCCCAGCCCTGTCACTCAAGCTACACACCAAGAAGATAGCCCTCCCCTCCCGAGGCGGACTGAAATGGTTAGGCACGCAAAGGCTAACTTTCTAAAAGTAGCATTTGCAAACCCAGGATATTAAAATAACCTTTGCTAAAAGATGTATTTTATTATTCTGAGTTCAGGCATACTAAACATGAATTTCTACCATGCTTCCTGAGCCTGCTAGGATTATAGAGTGTTATAATCTAGCAGCCCATTCTGGCCTATGGAGAGCAGGTAGCCTTGCAATAGTGAAAAACGAAAATGGCTGTAATTCACTATTAGGACATGCCACACACCTCAGGGCATGTCCTACCTTATCCATACAATGCACCCTGCCCTAGGGCCTACCATAGGGGTGACTAACATGAAGGTAAGGGAAGGTTTTAGGGACTGGCAAGTGGGGACACTTGCCCAGTCAGCATGACAGTACCAGACTGCATGCAGGTTCTGCAGTGGCAGACCTTAGACACATTTTACCAGGCTGCTTCTGTGGGTGGCACAACCAGTGCTGCAAGCCCACTAGCAGCATTTGGATATACAAGCCCTTGGCACCTCTGGTGCACTCTACTAGGGACTGATAGTAAACCAAATAAGCCAAACATGGAAGTCAATTCACATAATACATTTTCCCATAGGGAGCACTTGCCCTGTGGCACTGGATGGCAGTGTCACAGGGCCCTGAGCAGCTAACACCAGCACAAAAATACATTGAGGCACAGACAAAAATGGAAGGGTGACCCACGCCAATGGTGCCAGGTCTAACATTACACAACAGACATCTATAGTCTGAAATGACAAAAATTGCACACAAATGCAGTGACAATGCAAGAATGCACATGTACATCCACCAAAAAAAGAATGGGCACTTTGATCAATATAATGTGGATATTGAATTTCTCTCCTGACATGCTTGTATATGCCAATAAAACAGTGTGTCATGTGCCTCTTAAGTTTAACTCCTCATGGGAGTGCGTCTTATCCATTTAAAGGTCACTTTTCATATTTAAAAAGTGCATCCACATTGCAATGTACAAAAATACATAAATCACAGCAATGTGTGCTCTGATGAACGATTATTCAAAGGACGCGTTAACCGCATCCGAAACGATTCGGTTACAGCCATTGGTTGTCATGGTGAAAGACGTAGGTGAGTATTCAAAGGACGCGTTAGCCGCATCCGAAATGATTCGGTCACAGCTATTGATTGTCATGGTGAAAGACACAGGTGAGTATTCAAAGGACGCGGTAGCCGCATCCGAAATGAGTCGGTCACAGCCATTGGTTGCTGGTTGTTATGGTGAGCGACTCACGTTTGGGCTGATGTTTTCATTGCGTGGAAACCGACTCGGTTACCTCCCATCACCAATGTATCAAAGTCAATTGCGGTCAGATAAACAGTGATTGAACGTCGCAGTAGGCGTGTCTTATGCAAGCAATGTAATGCATTGGACTGATTCGTACAATGCGAGCGACGCTTACCTAACACTTTTGATGCATGGATTTGATACCGCCTCTACTGTAGAGATAGAAGCCTGTCTGGTCCCTAGAGACTGCACTTGCCTGCACTACCTGCTTCATTCCTGCACCTCCCTATCTCTCTGCTGCTGTGACAACATTCTGTGGTAGGCACAATGGCAAGGACACAGCCCAGAGCCCAAGCTTTCACTGATGAGGTGAACCAGGACCTGCTGGACATGCTCCTGCCACTACACAGCCAGATGTATGGCAAACCAGAGGAGCAGGTGAGTGAGGATAACAGTGCATTGCCCTTGGATATGTGCAATAACCGCGCATCACTAGCAGTAGGAATCTCAATCATAGATATTCCTTTAGTCTTTTTGCAAGTTTCACTGGGTGTAGGAGACATATTTGGGCAGCACACTGCTGTAGAAGTGAGTACTGTGGCAAACATGTCATCACTGTTTTCATGGAACGGAGCTCGCATTGAACACAGGACTGATACACATGATGCCAGCAGGTCAACTCTCATGCGAAGTCAAGGTTGTGGCTGATGGGGAGCGTGGCCTGGCGTCAGCCAAGATGGCTGTGTAATCGGGAAGCTCCGTCGGGCCGTGTTAAAGGCCCATAAAATCCATTCCAAATCCGGAGTAGGGCACCAGGAAAACACCTGCAGCGAAAAGGGAAAGCGAGCTCTCTCGTTTGGTGCCAATTCCAACGATAATGATGTGAAACAGCAGCCACAGGTAGGTGGTGAGCGGAGGCCTTTGTTGGGCTTGGAAGCTCCGGAGCGGCTGGGCAGGGCTCGTGCAGGCTGCAATCGTAATTCAGAGGCTCCGCGGGGTGCAGGGCGCAGGGCGGGCGTCGGCGGTCACCCAGAGCTGCTCCTGGGTCGCCAGGACCTTGAGATCTGCCCCGCCCAGAGATAGCGGGAGAGGGGCCAGAATCGCCGCAGAGAATTGCCCCACTGCTGGGAAGGCTGTGCACGAGCCAGGGAGGGCAAGTGGAGGTACCCCCCTTGCTGCAGCGAAGTAACGGCGCCGCTAATGCCTGTGTGGACAGAGAAGAACACCGGCAAATGAGAACAGGCCGGTGGGGGGAGGCCCTGGGCTGTCCTGCCGTCCCAGAGAGAAACCGTGCTACGAGCTGCGGCAGGAGACCCGGCGAGTTGAGGCAGTGTCTGCTGTACAGGGAGCCCAGTTACACCAAGTGCTGCTGGTGGGGGCGGAGGAGTGATCAGCCGAGTGTGGGCCCCGAATGGGGACAAAGCAAGGTCACGGACTCTGTGGTGGAGGGCCCCCAAGAAGCTTCTGCAGGGCCTGTGCTGCTGGGGCATGTGTGAGGCCTGACCTGGTGAGGAGCCGAATTAAGGGATTGTGCCCGGTTGTTCCTCTGATTTGTTGCCTCTGGCGGAGAGGTAATCGGCGACAATGGGTCCTGGCCGGTGGAATAGCGCCCCGGGTGTCATCCATACCTACCTCACAGAGGCGGGGGCCTCTCTTCTCTGCCGACACCTGCGCGTGTCCTGCCCGCTGGGACATAAGGATGAAGCCCAAGGGTGCTACACAGATACAGTTCAATGAGCTGGATAAATATGCGGTTCCCAGGCAATCGCCCTCGGAGGAGGGGGCAGTCAGGGGACAGGAGGAGGTAGCCGAACCATCACTGAGCTCTATAATGTCGGCCATTCAAGTGCTAGGAGTGACACTAAAGACGAAGATCGACAAAGTCTCCATCGAAATGAACCTGATGCATGCAGACATGACCAAGACCTCGGAGAGAGTCGCAACAGCAGAGACGGATATATTGGCACTGCAACAAGCCACGCGAAAGTTGGAGGAGAGAGTGCAGCAATTGACGCATCAGCACAGGCAGGTGGCCCTGAAATTGGAGGATCAGGAAGGGATGACCCAGCAGAACAATATGCGTGTGGTTGGGGTACCGGTAGGGGCCCAGGGCCCCAGCATGGACCTCTTCCTGGAAGACCTCATACTGAATCATCTCAAGCCAAAACGGCTCTCCAACTTCTTTATTGTGGAGCGGGCCCACAGAGCTCCGGTTCCTCGGCTGAATCTGGGGGCCACCCCAGGACGATTATTGCATGGATCCTCAACTACAGAGATCGATATACCATCCTCCAATTGGCTCGCCAACGTGGCGACCTCGCCTATGAGGGCGCAACAGTCAGATTCTTTCCCGACTTTACCCTGAAGGTGCAACAGCTGAGCCGCACATTGGATGGAGTCAAACGCGCCCTCAGAGACAAAGGCATCAAGTACATGATGCTCTTCCCAGCGAAACTCAAAATCATTGAGAAAGGCAGGTCCTGGTTTTTCACAGCACCCTCGGAGGTGCAGGCCTTGCTAGGCGAGGGGAGAGTACTCCGGAATGGCCAACGCCGGGGGGACAGGTGGAGAGACACCTGGGATAATCTGTCCGAATCTTCTAGTGGACCCGCCACAAGTGGGACTTAATCTGGGAAGAGGCGGACTCGGAGCTGATACATCTAGATGCGGACTCAAGTAATGTACGGTACCCTGTTTGACAAAGATATTTTGATTTCCTTGTGTGGGGTGGCTCTGCCAACAGCGGGATCTGGTTGCCATAGAACTTAAGGGTTCGGGGCTGGATGACAGCCCGACGGGACTTTGGACTGGCGGCCCTTGGTAGTCCCCTTGACTCTTTGTGTGTTTGTATTTGGGTGTCAGGCGCTCTGCTAATTGGGGATGTGGGTAGTTTCAGACCTACGTAGCAGGGTAGCAGGGTGAGGGGAGGCAGTTCATGGGGTCTTGTTTTGTTTAGTTGTGTTATGTATGATTCAGAACCTTGTAACCACCCGCAGTGACCAAAGTCTGAGTTTGATTGACACCACACTGTTACATGAGGGATGGGATCTCAGCTGAATACCTCTCCAAGTCTCAGAGCCAATTGTGTCAGTCATAACATGAGAGGGGGGATGGTTTGACACTTTCATGGAAAATGTTTAACAGTTATGACTATTTTGACAATCTCTGTTGGCAAATACCGTATGCGAACACTCTATACGCTTGTCCCCGGAGATTCGTCCAGAGCCTATTCACTTGAGTACTAAATGGGGAGGTTTCAGTTTGTTAGGTTTCAGGTTCAACAGGCATGACCACATTGACTTGATCCAAGTATTGGCAGCTATCAGCAGTGCGTTTCTAATGCAATTGCCCGCGGTGACCGGGTGGGACAGGGATGCTATCAGGGTGGACTCCAGTAGCTATATACTAAAGTATGAAGTGCCAGGGGCTCATGCTGTTGTCGTGGAACATCAATGGGCTGGGGGACAAGATCAAGCAGTGTGTTGTGCTCCAATTCTTAAAGTGACACTCCCCCGACAAAGTCCTCCTACGGGAGACGCACTTGCTTAGGAATGCTTGTAAGGCCATGTCGCGATGGGGCTACAAATTGGTGGCGCACTCGGCTTTCGGGTCCGGCTCCCTGGGAGTAGGTATTCTGATCCATAAGTCGTTCCCCATGAAAATTGATCTTACCCATACTAACACACTGGATAGGTTCGTGGCCATCAAAAAAATAATTAAAAAAAAAAAAAGGATGTGGCTGACTATCACCAAGAAGGTGCGTGCGTGGAGGTTGCATATCGCTGCATCCGTCATTGCTGCAAAAGGTGGCTGGACCTTCGTGGCTGGACCAAGAGGATTGCCGAGGTCCAGCTGGGCCTGTCACAACCGGACAAGCAAGGAGGCCGATGAACCTTAACCCCCACAAACTCTGCAACATAGCGATGGTCTTCCATGACCTGTATGGACAGTTGAAGGCCAAACAGCAGTAAGGAGGAGGTGAGTCAATTACTTGTCGCACTTCTATCTTTATTCATGCATGTTTTGAGATCTGAGCCTGATGGCACTTTTACAGGTTGTAAGTCTGCCAAACGTGCACTTGTTTGATGAAAATGCAGAAGGATCAATAGATGACAGGTAATGCCCCATTCATGAGGGAGATGTGAGTGAGTCATGTTCAGGGTAGGGACAGTAGTGACATGCACATGTGTGCATCCAAGATTTCCCAAGATTTGTGTATGAATTTCAGCATGAATCCCATAGCTTGACATGTGTCTGCACATTCACTGATGTGTGATCCTTTTCTCAGAGTGGATTGAACAAATCATTGAAGTATGTTGTGATTAGAGCACTCAATTGTGAAAATCACATGCTAAACATTTTTGCAGAATGATTTGTCTAAGTTTAGGCCTAGATTGGTTTGGCTTGGTCCGTGTTCAAATGTTTATTCCCAGACATGCTGCTAATTGTGATCACATGCATACGATGGGACAGTCAGAGCTAGAGTAACTCTGGTCACATGTCACAATGACCTTACCCATGATGTTTTTGAAAATTCCATAACCAACATTCTGAAGAGTGAGTCCATGTGTAGGAGTTTGTAAGGTTGAAAACACAAGCCATTCAGTGTCAAACACAGTTTGTCACTGATTGCAACATATTGTGAGGCATGATGTGAAGTACACAGTCACAACTGTTGACATGTGTGTTAATGGTCCTGAATACTCCAACTTGATGGCTTGCTAAACAATGGTTATTTTGCATCACTGTCTGATTCTGAGATGTCAAATATGTACCAAATGTAAGTTTGTTACCCACATGAGATGTTAGTCATGAGCAATATCAGCAGTACAAAGTGTGCATACTGTGTAATTAAAGTGAGGGACTTTCAGACTTAGTCCATAGAAATGGGGACTTGTTCAGTGTAGCCAAGATTGTTCCACAGTGTTGCCTGTAATCATGAAATGTAATGTAATGTAATGTAAATAAATTTATAGGGCGCACAGCTACCCACCATGGGGTCTCCCGGCGCCAAAGGTGGAGAGGCCAACTGAGATAAGTGTCTACTGCGAGAAGAGCCAAGTTTTCAGGCCCCTACGGAACTGTGAAAAAATGGGTTGAAATTTTAGAGATACAGGAAGGGAATTCCAAAGCTTAGGGGCCAGGTGAGAAAAGGAGCGGCCCCCCATTATCACCAATTTGAATCTGGGGATCACATAATTACCCTGGGAGGCTGATCTAAGAGCGCGGGAAGGGGCGTAAGGATGAACCAGTGAACCTAAGTACAGAGGTGCCGAGCCATGTTTGATTTTAAACATGAAGCAAAGAGCCTTAAATTTAATACGGCTCTCTATACGCAGCCAATGTAAGTCCCGCAGACAAGGGGAGATGGAAGATCTCTTCGGGACCTTGCAGAGGAGCCGGGCGGCAGAATTCTGCACCAACTGGAGCTTCTTACGTACTTCCTGGCTACAACCCAGATAGAGTACATTGCCATAGTCGAGGCGAGAGGTTACAAGAGCCTGGACCACGGGAAGTAGCCAAAGGATTTTTCGAAGCCACCTTAAGATGGTAAAGCAGGTGGCTGAAATGCTGACAACTTGTTGGCGCGTAGATAAAGAATCGTCCAGCCAGAAGCCCAGGTTGCGTACATGCGTAACCGGTTGGGGTAACGGACCCATTACCAAGGGCCAGTGATTAGGGCCCCAAAGATGTTTGTCCTTGCCCAGTATAACTATTTCGGTTTTGTCACCGTTAAGTTTTAATAGGTTAGCCTGCATCCATTCAGCCACGCGACCAAGTCCCTCCTGAAGTGTTGAAGAGGAGCACTCCTTGTTTGAGGATAGGGAAAAAATGATCTGCGTATCATCTGCGTAAGAGTAGAGAGATAGTCCCGCCTCCTCCACGATCGAGGCCAGGGGTCGTACGTAGATGTTAAAAAGCATAGGGCTTAGCGTAGACCCCTGGGGAACCCCGTAAGCAGATGTACGGATAGAGGAGGAGCAGCTTGATGAACAGACCTGAAATGAGCGCTGACACAAAAACGAGGCTAGCCAGGACAGAGCCGACCCAGCCACCCCAGCCTTTTTTAATGCGGTGAGAAGAATAGAATGGGACACCGTGTCAAAGGCGGCGCTCAAGTCAAGCAGTATCAACGCCATGGTTTCGTCTTGATCCAGATGACTACGTAGAGTCTCAGTGACCCCCAGTAGGGCAGTTTCTGTGGAAAATTCATACGGAAGCCTGACTGAGAGGAGTGCAGATAACCTGTTGCCTCTACATGGGCAGTTAGATGAATATTAACATGTTTCTCCAAGATTTTTGAAAACGTGGGTAGCAAGGAGATAGGCCGAAAGTTAGCAAAGATTTTGGGGTCCGCCCCAGGTTTTTTCAAAAGAGGGATCACCATGGCCCTCTTCCAGTCAACGGGAACAGTGGACTCCCGAAGAGAGGCATTAAGCAATTCTTGAATCACAAGAAGGGGAGCTGGTGCGAGCTGGCCAAGAATGGTAGGAGGCATGGGATCTAAAGGGGAGCCAGATTTCACCTTAGAAAGACAAAGGCGTAGAGACTCTTGGTCCAATAAAGGCCATTCAGAGATCACTTCCTTGGGAGAAGGGCTCTCACCATAAATAATGGGAGAAAACTCACTTCTGGGCAGTGGTGTACTAGCTGCCAAGGAATTATGAATGATTTCGACTTTGGTAGTAAAAAAGTCAGCGATCTCATTACATTGGGATTCATCAAGTATTGGAGGGGCTGGAGATGTATCAGCCCCTGCCAGCTTTTTTATCATAGAGAAAAGAGCCTTGGGGCGATTACTGGCCTTAGAAATGGATTCAGAGACCCAAGTCCCTTTCGTTTTCCTACAGGCTAGATGATAATGTTTTAGAGCTAACCTATAAGTTAATTTACTCTCTGCTGAGTAGGTTTTCCTCCAACACCTTTCCAGGTGTTTGCACTTGGCCTTCATTGTTTTGAGGTCCTGCGTGAACCAAGGGGCAGGGGGCAAATGTACAAGAGGACGCTTAGTGCATAGAGGAAGATGGTGCTCAATTGTGGATGACAGCCACTGAGACACCTCCAAGTTCAGAGAGGATATAGGACCATAGATGTCAGGGCATGTAGATGTCAGCTCAGCGTTGAACTTATCCAAGTTCAATTTAGACCACGCTCTAAATTTAGCAGCATTAAGAGGGAAAACTGGTGGAACGACGCTAACTGAAGTAAAACTGAATTGAACAGCAAAGTGGTCGGACCAGATAAGGGGGAGGGGTGGAATACTACAATCCAGCGAGATAGTAGATAAAACTGGATCAAGTAGGTGTCCTGCCTGATGGGTAGGTCCCTGATTACGTAAAACTAGATTAATTGCCTCACAGTCGGCAAGGAACGCTTTGCTCAATTTGTTATTAGTGTCTTCTAAATGAAGATTGAAATCACCCAAGATAACAAAGTTTGCCGCCTTCAAAACATAAGGAGCTATCTGCTCTGAGAATGAAGAGAGCCACTGGGTGGATTTATCTGGGGGACGATAAAGGAGAATACCCGAAATGGTAATGTGAGGTGAAAGTGCCAATTTAAACAGCCCAGCTTCACAGTCTGGAAATGGCAGGGCTTCTACATGTGTAGGTGTCTTTAAATATAATTGCAATCCCACCACCTCTCCCAGAACTACGGTCTCTTCTCAGTATAACATAGCCCGGTGGAAGAGCACTGGCCACATCCGCACAGGAACTGGCGTGAAGCCAGGTTTCTGTGAGAAATAGTGCATCCGGGAGAGCGGTGCTTAGGAGATCAAATATATGTTCCTTGTTTTTTGGGAGGGACCTACAGTTAATACTCCAGAAATTAAAAGTGGTGCTTACTGACCCCAATGAAGCTTTTGTTATAGAGGGTACAGATTGTGTTTTGTCTCTGTTATGGTTAAATATAAAGTCACAGCCTGTGCAATTGGCCAAAGGTCTAACTGACAAGTCAGACGGCATGCAAACGCATTCCTTACCCCGTAGGTGATACAGTTCCCCAGCAGAGTATTTGCGGCGTAGACTGCAGTCCCACTCGTCAGGGACATTATTTCTGGCCGCTGGACGCTCTAGGGCGCAGACGGGCGCAGACGGGCGCAGACGGGCTTGCCTCCGGCGCACCTCCGGCGCGCCAACGGTGCGCCCGCTGCACGCGCGCGCTGCGCGCTTGCATCCGGTTGAATAAGTAGCAGCCGGTGGAGCAGGGGGCGTGGCCCAATGCGGAAGAGATCCACCTACCACACTCGTGGATTAGGAGCGAGTGATTGGGGGCGTCTTAGCAACACAACACAGGTAAAAGCCAATGTCTCCCACGTAGGTCCCCACAACCCTACACAACAAGCGCTCTATTCAGCAAGTTAAAAAATAAGGAACAAGGTTCCTGTGGTAAAAAGTTTTTATGTGCGAGTATGTGGGCAAAATGGTTGGCTCAGCGGCAGTGGAGAAAAGATCACAGAGGACCGCTGCATGCTAGCACCCGCCCGAATAAGTAGCAGCCGGTGGAGCAGGGGGCGTGGCCCAATGCGGAAGAGACCCACCTACCACACTCGCGGATTAGGAGCGAGTGATTGGGGGCGTCTTAGCAACACAACACAGGTAAAAGCCAATGTCTCCCACGTAGGTCCCCACAACCCTACACAACAAGCGCTCTATTCAGCAAGTTAAAAAATAAGGAACAAGGTTCCTGTGGTAAAACGTTTTTATGTGCGAGTATGTGGGCAAAATGGTTGGCTCAGCGGCAGCGGAGAAAAGATCACAGAGGAAATGGGATCAGTAACTAGATTCCCTACAGTTATTGCACCCAGATGTGCCACTAGAATGGTGTTCCACCTGAGGCATTGTGAAGCTGCAGTTATCAGACTAGGAAGTTTGTAGACCATTTATTACATCTATGAAACTTGAACTGTTTTTATATTCAGATCTTTAGGATTCTGCTATATTACACTGTGCATGGATGAAACAGGACAGTGTGCCACATGGCAGTCAGCCTAGCTATGCGTACCTCCTTGGTGTCTCCAGCATAACACTCATATGTGTGAACAGACATTAGAGAAGCAAATCTATTGAACACGTTATCAATCACTGTGAACTGTGTAACATGACTCATGCAATGAGTATGCATTGTGCACATTTGACAAGATAGATATGTGAGCTGTGACATATGAGCCAGTGGTTCACATTTGATGACTAAGGATTGCAGAATGTGTACCATGTCTCAATGAAATCTGAGATTCCTATTCCCATTTTGATGGCTACACTCACTTGCAGGAGAGGAGACAGAAATGTCAGGACACAAGACCATCATGAGCACAAGACAAAACATTCCCTTCCAGAAACTCCATTAGTCAACCTTGTGGTTATGTATTTTGATGTTGATACACCCTGTGTTGCTGATCACATCATGTGTGATTGAGCAATGGTAACCTGGCAGGCTAACAAGTGGCATTTATGTCAATGTAGCATGCGCTAACAGCACATCTCAGTGTGATGTCTGATATCCGTGAGCATTTATAATGTTAACTATGTGTCAAGTAGATATGGATGACTCATGAAAATCTTTGTCTTTCTTGGTCACAACATCATCAGCGGCCACAGGAGAAGACAGTGCCACGGATGTGGTGGGAGCAGAACGTCATACTGGGTCCAGTGAAGAGTTGTCGGATGGGGGACCCAGTGACAGAGAGGGCAAAGGCAGTCTCATTGGGAGCAGATCTGCAACACCATGATCAGTGTCTGAATCTGAATACAGTTCCGGTGATGACTCCCATTTGGTGGTGGGGGACACAGTGACTGCATCAACAACATCAGAGTCCACCACCACTACCATTTCTACCCTCCCAATACCAGTGTCTGTGGCTGCTCCCGTGGCAAGGGCAAACTCTCCTTTGGGCCAGGCACCTCATCCCCTGCCACTGTTTCCCCTGCTGCCGTCAGTGTGGAGACCAACAACCTCCTCAGGCAGATCTCTGTGGGGCAGACATCCATGCTGAGTGTCCTCCATGCACACACAACTCTTTTGACAGATATGTTGTCGTTCATGGAGGGGTTTCACTCTAACATGTCTGCCCTACAGAGATCAAATCAGGCTATGGCCTCAACACTGACAGCAGCACTGTCTCTCCTCCATTAGTACCTCCTCCCTCCTACTGCTTTCTCATCCACTTTCCCAACTACCCTCCCTGACCCAAGCCCATGCAAACACACACATTCACACACTGCAACATCCACACGCAGCACACAAACACACAGGCAGAAGTTGCAAACCAGGCACACTCATGCTCCAGACAGCACACTCTCCCCCAGGAAAGTGACAGCACACAACACAGATGCATCCAGTGACATTCTGCATACCTCACAACCCTCTGCGGCCACAACCCCTCCCCTTTCCTCTCCTGTTCACCCCTTAGCCTATGCACCCCACCTAGTTTCCATTGAAGTCTTCCCTCCCCAAACATACACCCCCCTCCTAAGAAGAGAAAGTACCTCCAAGTTGAACAACCATTAGCATCTGCAACCCCAGAGAGAAGGAACAGAAGACAACAGCTCCCCACAGAAAATACCCTCCGGTCCAAAGCTAAAACATCCACTCCTACAACCCATAGCTCCCCAGACAAGCTCAGTACCTCTAAATCCACACAAAAATTGTAAAATCCCAAAATTAGTTCTGGTCACTCCATCTCCTGCTCCAACTGACCATCCCACTACAGCTGCCCCCCTTCCAATTAGAGCCAACCACTGCAGTGAAGTCCTACCCCCCACCATCAGACCCTACCACTGCAGTGGACCCTGACACCCATCCTGATCCCATCACTCCCAAAACACAACCCAGTCCCCATTAGTTTGCCCTCTTTGGTGCCTGGCATGCCCTCAAGATGCTCCTCTCCGGGGAGGTGCCCCCTAACAGAACAAGTGCAGGCAAGAATATATGGGCAATATTTGTTTCTTGCTCATCATGAGACCGGACAATGATGGACGGGCCAATGGCTTGTTTCAAATCCTTGGATTTTTATGGTGAGGCTGAATAAACCATTTTATATTCTTTGTTTACAATTTTAAGTGTTGATGAACTTGTTTATGGTTAACTGTATGGCATGTATAATCTGTAGTTTACATATCCAATGCTGTTATTATGTCATGCATTGCATATGTTCCATGCATTCTAAGCACTTTGAGAGCATATATACCAAGAATGTTGGGTCTACATATCCTGGGTGGTATTGTCAACATCAGTTTTGAGTAAGAGTGTGACATGAAGTCACAAAGGGGCATATTATCAAGCACGGCGTTAAAATGATCGTCGCTTTAGCGGCAGAAAACTGCAGCTAAAGCATCGATAATGGGCTTGATAATATGCCGCAGAGAATTCCAATAGAAGCCCATGTTGACACCAGAACATGGGCTTCTATGGGAATTCTCAAGGGCATATTCTCAAGCCCATTATCGCCACTTTAGCGGCAGTTTTCTGCCGCTAAAGCGGCGATAATTTTAACGCCGTTTCTTGATAATATGCCCCAAAGTGTTTAAATCTCTAAACAAACACACACATACATCATGCTTTCATTTGTCAACGTAGTGCAAGTGTCTCAAAGTGAAACAGTTTAGGCATAGCATTATGCATATGATTGGAATGTGCAGAAATGCACCTATCTCATTAATT
Organism: Triturus cristatus; assembly: GCF_964204655.1. Taxonomy (NCBI): domain Eukaryota; kingdom Metazoa; phylum Chordata; class Amphibia; order Caudata; family Salamandridae; genus Triturus; species Triturus cristatus. The sequence continues at coordinate 948,236,493 of NC_140582.1, forward strand.
CACCTGGATACATGTGAATGTTGACTATACGGCAGTGACTTTGTACACACCCATGTACACAAGGTGATGTTACAATGCCACTGTGGGCCAAAACCCTTTATGGCTGTGAACACGTCTGATCCATTTCCTGAACCCATGGTGAGTGTAAGCTGAGCAGTATTCTCACAATCTTCCAATTCCAACCCTCTGCTTCTACTGGACTCCATTACTGCATGGATATTTGTTAGACAAGGTGTGTGTTTTCTTAATAGTCTATAGCTCACTCATTTGTCAGTTGTTCATGCCATCCTGCTTTTGGTTGGTGACATTGCAAGTATGTTGTTTATGGAATGTTCCAGCTTGGATTGCATTTTGAAAAGACATACAAGTCGTAGTTGAGCATATGAATTGTGTGTCATATGTATTTTATGAACGACTGAAAAGGGTGTTGATTTGAGCTTAGATTGATGCTTTTCCATGTCACACTAAGCTGAATTATGAGTGCTGTGATGTCTGTTGAATTTCCAGGTGGTACATTTATTTATTTGCAGAGTTTTATATAGCACTGGCTAGACCCGGAGGTATCAGAGCGCTTTACATGAGGATAAGCGAGTTACAGGTTACAAAATTACATCAGTTATAGGAGCCAAGAATAAACATAGGAGAAAAACAGTGATTACACAATAACAAGAGATATTAACGCGTAGCATAGCCAAGGCACCCGTCAAATGGTGAATGGAAGGTCGAGGGGGAATGATAAAAGGGGTAAGGAATGCAGATAGCATCAGGCAGACCGGCAAGGGGGAAAGTACTTCAGAGGGACAAAGCAGTCAAAGTGAGAGACAGACAAACCGGCTGGGGACCAACGATCCAAAACACGCAGGGTTGGCAAAGGGGAGGTAGCCACAGGATCACGGAGGGAGGAGGCGGGGGAGGGAAAGAAAACACAACGGGGAGACAAGGAAAAAACTAAATGGATAGTTAGTGCACAGAAAGGATGTGTGTCTGTCTACTGTGCAGATGCTCCATGATCTTGAGTCTTCACCATGTTCTTAGTTGCCACACATGGGAGGATGTGTTGATGGAAATATGTGTCCTGCCTGCAGATGTATAGTCAATAGTCAATTTTGCATGTGCTGAGCTTAATTGAACAAGGGTCAAGGTGAGAGTGACTAGTATTTAAAGTATTGGTTTCAGTGGAGATACATACGTCATGGTGGCTGGACAAATTTAGTGGTTGTCAGAGAGTGTGAGGCATGAGTTAAATGCTTAGGCAGATCTTGGGTAGGAGACATGAGGTATCCACTTTCCCCCAATATGAGTGTTTACAGGCAGAATTATGTGATTTTGAGTATGCAATTATTTCTATCTTGTGCAAGGTATGGGATGAATGGGTAGATGAGATAGGTGTTGAAGCACTAAGACAAGGTTGTATTATGACAGGTGGTGAGCTGTAGTCTGTGTGTCTACAGTGATGGATGACTGTAACCAGTCATTTGCACATGTGTGAGGATAGTTGTTGATGTGCAATAGTCAATGGTGTTATTGAGCATGTCAGTCCTATGTCGATGTGACAGTGCCACAGTGAGACAAGGTTCAACTTGTCCTTTGTGACAAAGTGGATAAGTGTATGTGAAGGGTATACACCAGTTGTGGTGTACTTTAGTGAGCAGAAAGGTGAAATGTGTAGTGTCATATAGTTGATGTATGTTGTTATTGCATCTGGGTATGCATGTGTTGCTATATGGCTGAATTGAGGAGTGCATGGGTAGTGACAGAGGGATTTCTGGAGTGCATGGATACAACCTGGGTAATTGGAGGAGTGAATCAGTACTGTGTAGGTGGATAGAGGTCTGCATGGGTAGTGCACAGGGGATTGTAGCAGTGCATATGATAGTGCCTGGGTCACTCCATGAGTACATGGGTACTGACTGGAAGATTAGAGTACTGCAAGGGGAGTTCATGGTGAATTTATAAGTGCCTCGGTTTTGGCGGAGTCATTGGATAAGTATATGATGCTCGCTGGGTGATTGAGTGACTTAATCTCCCAACTTAAAACGGGTCACGGGGCACGTTTGCACAGTGGTCCATGGAGAGGGCGGGGCCTGATGTGACAAGTGTGCAAATGCGCCCTGTGGCACATTTTAAGTTAGGGCATTAAGTCCCCTTGAATCATGAGGGTCCCTGGGGGCCAACTAGCCCACCAGGTACATCCAGTATGCGCTAGGGAGCTGCGTTGCAGAAAGGCGTTCAGAGGCCACGCCCCTTTTTACACCTCTCTACAAAGTGGCTCTTTGGCACCTACTGGAGGTACCTGGTGGGCTAGTTGCCCCCCAGGGACCCTCAGGATTGAAGGGGACTTAATCCCTCAATTTACAATGTGCCAGGGGGTGCATTTGAACACTTGGTATGTCAGGCCCCACTCCCTACCTGCACCGCAGTGAAAATGCACCCTCTGGCATGTTGTAAATTGGGGGATTAATTTACTTACTTTTTATTTACATTTAAAAGCCCCAGGGGGTGGCAGTCCCTTGGGCTTGTGGGGGCCTTGGAGGCCCCCCACACATTAAAAAATTAGCCCCCAGGGCTCTGGCGGGGCTGTGTGTCCCCCGCAACTCATACATCTTGCACTGAGGAGGTGGCGGTCCCCGGGCCAGTGTGGTGGGGACTGGGGCCCCCCACACAATTTTTTCAGTGCCCCCAGGACCAGGCCCACCTGGGGCTTCAATACAACGAAGCGCAGGCTCCTGCACTTTTTTTTTCTCTGCCGGATTTGCGACCCCAGAAAGAATTTGGCCGATTTTTTAAAAAAATGCTTTTTTTGGCCCTGGGTGTCCTTGTGGGACCCCCTGAGCAGGCCTAGGGGGTCAGGGTGTTTCTACCATGCCCCTTTACTTTTTTTCACCTTTGTTTATCTGTTTTCTTGTGACTCGGTTCCACGGAGTGACAAGATGGCTGTCAACACTTCCTGGTTTGGAGTGGTAGGGTTTGCGGATCCACTGCGCCCCTAGATATCAATATTTGTTTTTTTTCAATTTCTCAGCAACTACTGAACGGATTTACACGATTTTTAAGAAGGTCGCTTTCTGAGCCAAGCAGTACCTTTTTGCCAAATTTAGTGCAATTCCGTTCAGCAGTTCAGGCTGTAGCCTTGGCTAAAGTTTCCTATGGGAAATTGATTTTTTGATGCTTATTTTTTTAATCTCTCAGCAACTACTGAACGGATTTACACCATTTAAAAAACCAAGGTCACTTTCTGAACCAAGAGCTACCTTTTTGCCAAATTACGTGTAATTCCGTTCAGTAGTTCGGGCTGTAGCCTTGGCAACAATTTCCTATGGAAATTAACATGGATAAAACACTTTTTGGAACCCCCTTTTTTCTCAACCCCCACTTGACAAATCACCCCCAAACTTTCAGGATAGGAGCTGACCAGCATAGACCTTTTTTTGGGAGAATTTCGCAAACATTCGCCAAAGTTATTAGCAAATCAATAAATGCTTTTCCTATGGAAACTAGGTTCTAACTATAACTACCTACTGGCGACCGCCAGTAGGTAATATATATATTATATATATTATATATATATATATATATATATATATATATATATATATAGTAGGTAGTTATAGTTAGGACCGTGTTTCCATAGGAAATCTCAAAATTCTATTTTGAATAGCTTTGGCGCCGGTTGACGAATTTTGCGAAATTTTCAAAACTAATGGGGCGCCCCGCTCAGCTCCTACCCTGAAAGTCTCGGGGGGATTCGTCAAGCGGGGGCCGAGAAAAAAGGGGGGTCCCAAAACGTGTTTTCCCCATGCATAACTATAACTCGCGCGACCGCCACTCTATCACAAGGATGATGTCATCAGTGATGTCAAGAGTGATGCCACTGGCCATGTCATGAGTGATGTAATATGTGACGTCATGAGCAGAGGATTGCGGGCGCGCAAGTTATAGTTATCTGAACGAACTATAACGGGGGAATTTCATAGTTTTTTTACGAGTGAAATATCCACCTAACTATAACATGTGTGAAACCTATGGTTTTTTAAGTGAATTTGCAAGGTTTTTTTAAATGCTAATTCTTAACTATAACGTGTGTGAAACCTATGGTTTTTTCAGTGAATATATATATGTATATATATATATATATATTCCTGATGCAAGAAGCACCTCCCGGGAAATCCGCCCGTTGTTTGGTGGCGTGCTGAGCCGGTATAGCTCAAACTGGCAAAAATGTTCCACAGATCAGCAAAATAATGTTCGCTCTCAGATGATGTTGGAAAGCAGTTGTGTTTATTTCCTCTTACGCGTTTTGAAAGGTAAACTTTCTTAATCATACACTGAGCGTTGTGACGAGCTGCAATACATACACTTGGTACTTGGCATAGAAAAGGGACTCAAAATGAAAGTCCACCATACACTGCACCACAACTATGGTGGCCATATTGGAACAGCATATATATACATTACCACAAAGTTAAATCACTTATACCTAGTTGTATATATGACATGCGTCATCTGCGTCTATGACGCGGTGGGTGCGCGGATCCTGCGAAATATTTAACATTTAAAAAAACATATATATGTATTTCATGTGAATATTAATTGAAGACAAACTCTAAACTAGTCTTAAAAGTAAGATTTTTTTACATCTAATCCTATATTTCTTTTTAATTCAATTTCGCGGATGCGCGCTGGCTGCGTGCTGCGTACGCGCAGGGTGCGCGGATCCCATGTGACCTGCAAAAAAAAGAGATTTGATTGGTTCATTACACTTCCTCTTCTAACTATTGAAAGACCCCACCCATTTCAATCATTCTTCTTTGACCTTCTTTAGAGCACCATCTCTTTGGAGAGAAGAAGATTTTTTAGACTAAGTTTACACTTAGCTCTAACTTTTTTCAACCAAAAAGGGCTTCAGGGCAGCAGGCATCACCTGCATCATCTCATACTTCTGAGGATGAATTTTTGCCGGAGGCACCACCCATAAAACGTTTTTCTTCAGTGGTGTGGAAATTTTTTACTTTTCCCGAGGGGCAGAATAAGACCAATGCCACCTTGGTCACGTACAAGATTTGCAAAAGAGTCCTATCGAGAGGGGATCCTATCAAGAAATACTCTTGCGGCACGGCAAGTATGATGAAGCACATGAGGACCCTTCATCCTAACAATCTTGCACAAGAAGAGTGCTGACGGATGAGAAACACTCCTGCTCCTGCGCCATCCACCTCATCGCAGCCGAGCACATCAAGAGTGCATCCATCAGCCCAAACCTTGGACATCCGTCGTCAATTTCAATTTTTAAAAGTGCTCTGCACTAAGTGCAATAAGACTTTGTGCTATGGTGAGCAGTCGATCGATCTGATCTGCCGCGGGCAAAAAAGTCACATTTGCTAGGTTTTTTTTGTTTTTTTTTATTGTTTCCTGAAGTTCATTGTTTGGTTTCTCCTGTTTTGTTTTTTGTTTTTTTTTGCAGAAAAACCCCCAAAAATTAAAAATTGTTCAGAAAACCCCAAAAAAATTATAAAAGAAGAAAGAAGAAAAAAAAAGTTCTCGTAAGAACTAACTTTCCTGGTTTTAAAAAAGAGCTAAATTTGTTTGTTAGTGTTAGTTTAGATGAATGTATGTGTAGTATATAATTGACTGAATGAATGCATTAGTAGCATATCGTGAATGTTTAAGTGCAGAACTATGAGGAAGTGCTGCAGCATCACACAGTAACCTCTTTAACTGCAGTGTGCTGTAGTACTTCTAAGCACAGGGATGCAACATATGTACATACATATGTTGCAAATCTATGCTTCTCTCTGCACGGCTGCTTAAACTGCAGCAATGTGGTGATACAGGCACTCTTGCACCATAGTGCAAGGATATCTGTGTCATGTGCTGTTTGTTTTTCTGCAGGAAGACACACCTTCCTGCACAAAAACAATGAGAAAATGCATTTTCTTCTTCAATGTATGCTGAACATTTCAGCATGCATTGAAGATATAAAAATGTGGGGAAATTAAAATAATTCTCCTTGTTGTGCTTTCCTACACCAATTTTAGAATGGTGCAGCATTCACACACATATCGAGATTTATGATTTCTAAAAAATGTAGACATGTGTCTTGTTCTATGAGTATTAAGTGCAATCATGTACAACAACACTTATAGAACACCCTTTCAACACAAAGTGGTGTGCATGATGAGGTTATATTTACATGGAGTATAAAAAGAGCACAGAGTGCCTTTTCCTCTCTTTGTAAATATAAAAGAGTATCTTGCACAATAACTATGTTACAAAAAGTGACATATTTCCGTTTTTAAATGTCCTTGCGAATGATAGAAGGTAAGCACAGAGTTTTGTCTGCAAAGATGTTCAAAGAAGAATGATTGAAATGATTGCGGTCCTTCAACAGCTAAAAAGGTGAAATATTATGAACCCCTCAAATCTCTTTTTTGCAGGTCACATGATATCGGATTATGGTCAGATTTCAAAACTACATAAACAGAGTGTTTTTAGAAACGTGTTTCAACTTTGTAGCTTCTTGCAGGCCTCTTCATTCTGCATATAGAGACTTATTTAAACTTACCTTTACAGTAATAGGAATAAAAAATGGTATACATTTTTTTCTGTTTTTCATTCAAATATAAATTCATATAAATTGCTTATTTTAAAATTTGGATCTGTGAAAGAAAAGGAAAAAAAAATTATAACATGTAATAATACATTTTATACAACACAGCATAATTTCCACAAAGTAATTTTTTTGCCTTTATTGCTGTTCTCAGAATATATTAAATTTCACTAAAAATAGTGATTTCAATAGTACTCATCACTTAACAGCAGGCAAAAAAATCACAATCTCAAAGATTGTTAAAAAAAAAACAACATGCCGTTCTCAAAATAAAAATCACAGAAATATAAAATGCACACAGCTAAAAAAAAAATTTAACTTTAACTTACAAAAACTGTAAATGATGTCGCTATAAAATATTCACCAAATCTAAAGTTGAATTTTTGGAGGATGCACCACGGCCACAACGTTTTCCTACAGTGATGTGAAAATTTTCTACTTTTCTCGAGGGGCAAACAAAGACCAATACGACCTTTCTCATGCACAAGATTTTTAAAAGAGTTCTGTTACGAGGGGATCCTAACAAAAAATACTCATGCGGCACAGCAAGTATGATGAAACACCTAAGGACCCTTCATCCAAACAATCTTGCACGAGAAGAGTGCAAACTAATGAGAAACACTCCTGTTCTGTATCTGTAAAAAAGAATCACAAATAAATGTATATTAATAACTTTCAAAATTATACTATTCCATTACTGTACAAACACATTTTATATAAATACTGACTAAGAAACTATGTCCCTGAACCACAAGTGTGACGATGGTTAAAACACTACATGCATAGTGCATACTACTTTGAAGCAGTTCATGCCCTAAAGCCTACCTCACTAAAACTCTACATGCTAACTGACTAAATGATTACATTACTATAAGGAGACACACTGGGTGAGTGACAGGGTGTTTGCTAGAAGAGTATGAATACTAACTAGGGAATTGAAGGTGTGAAACACAACTGTGTAGGTGATTAGAGGACTGCATCCATACTGCATTGGCATTTAAAGCAGTCCATGTGCTAAGGCCTGGCTCACTGCATGACTACTTGGGTACTGACTGAATGATTAGAGTACAGCAAGGAGAGTGCCTAGGTGAATTTATAAGTGCTAGGCTTTTCGCACAGGGAATGGACTAGTACTTGGTACTGAATGGGTCACTAGAGGAGTGCAAAGGCAGTGACAAGATGTTTGCTGGACTGTATGGATACTGACTAGGAAATTGAAAGTGTGAAAGACAAGTGTCTAGGTGGTTAGAAGACTGCATGCATAGTGGATAGGGGTTTGATGCAGTCCATGTGCTAAGGACTGGCTCGGTGCATGAATACTTAGGCACTGACTGAATGATTAGAGTACTGCAAAGATAGTATCTTGGTGAATTTATAAGTGTTTGAGTTTTCGCACAGTGAATGGATTAGTACATGATGCTGAATGGGTCACTAGAAGACTGCAAAGGGAGTGACAGGGTGTTTCCTGGAAGTGTATGGATACTGACTAGGGAATTGAAGGTGTGAAAGACAATTGTGTAGGTGGTTAGAGGACTGCATGCATAGTGGATAGGGGTTTGAAGCAGTCTATATACTAAGGCCTTGGTCACTGGATGAGTACTTGGGTACTGACTGAATGATTAGCGTACTGCAAGGAGAGTGCCTGTGTGAATTTATTAGGGTTTGGCGCAGTGAATGGATTAGTACATGATGCTTAATAAGGTCACTAGAGGAGTGCAAGGGGAGTGACAGGGTGTTTGCTGGAAGTGTATGGATACTGACTAGGGAATTGAAGGTGTGAAACACAAGTGTGTAGGTGGTTAGAGGACTGCATGCATAGTGGATAGGGGTTTGAAGAAGTCCATGTGCTAAGGCCTGGCTCAGTGCATGAATACTTAGGCAGTGACTGAATCATTAGAGTACTGGAAAGAGAGTGTCTTGGTGAATTTATAAGTGTTTGGGTTTTGGCACAGTGAATAGATTAGTACATGGTGTTGAATGGGTCACTAGAGGACTGCAAAGGGAGTGACAGGGTGTTTCCTGGAAGTGTATGGATACTGACTAGGGAATTGAAGGTGTAAAAGACAAGTGTATAGTATGTTAGAACAATACATGCATACTGCATAGACATTTGAAGCAATCTATTTGGTACTTAGAAACTGACTAAATAATCAGACTACTTCTAGGACAGTGCTTAGGTAAAACTTTTACAATTTCAGTTCTGCCACACTGAACAGAATAGTACATGGTACTGCACTTTAGTGTCAAACCCTGACTCATTTTATCAATGCATAAGCAAAGACTAGCTTCTAATGCTACTAAAACTTGACAACATGACAGGTTTTAAAAGAGTTATCTGCTAAAAAATACACAATGTTACCAAATGCTTCTTCACAGTGGTTCCCAAATTCACACAGACTCACAGTGTGATTCTAGACAACAACCACTATACCTAGGAGTTTACCAAAAATCATTCACTACTGTGGAAGTGGTAAGGGAACTGCACACAATCTTCATATTTCAGGACTGCACTTTTGAGTCAAAGTCTGACTCATTTAATCAAAGCATAAGCAAAGACTGGCTTCTAATGCTACTAAAACTTGACAACATGACCGGTTTTAAAACAGTCAGCAAATACACGATGTTACCAAATGCTTCTCTCACAATCCTTACCCAAATGCACGCAGACTCACAGTGTGATTTTAGACAATCAACACTATCCTAGGAGTTTACCAAAACGCATTCACTAGTCTAGAATAGTTAATGGAACTGAACACAATCTACATATTTAAGTACAGCACATCAGTGTCAAAGCATGACTCATTTAATCAACACATAAGCAAAGACTGGATTCTAATGCTACTAAAACTTGACAACATGACATGTTTTAAAACAGTTATCTGTCAGCAAATACACAATGTTACCAAACGCTTCTCTCACAGTGGTACCCAAATGCACACAGACTCACAGTGTGATTCTAGACAAGCACCACTATCCCTAAGAGTTTATCAAAACTCATTCACTACAGTGGAAGTGGTAAGGGAACTGCACACAATCTACATATTTCAGGACTGCACTTTTCTATCAAAGCCTGACTCATTTAATCAAATCATAAGCCATAACTGTCTTCTAATGCTACTAAAACTTCACAACATGACAGGTTAAAACAGTTATCTGTCAGCAAATACACGATGTTACCAAATGCTTCTCTCACAGTGTTTCCCAAATGCACACAGACTCACTGTGTGATTCTAGACAAACAACACTATCCCTTGCACTATACCAAAACACATTTCATCTAGAAGTAGTACTACATTTTAGTATAGAAACGAAACATAACATAACTCATTTCACAAATTCATAAACAATGACTGGTTTCTAATTCTACCAAAATATAAAAACAGCACAGTTATCTGTCTGCAAACACATGAAAAACACAAATGCTTACCACAGAATTGTTTCTACATGCACACACACTATCAATAAGATTGTAGAGAAAAAAAGTACTCCCTACACTTTAGCAGGGGAAATACATTAGTCTGATTACAATCAAAATAGTCTACATACATCCCCTCACAATTAAATAACTCATCTTTCAAGTTCTTTTGTAGATTAAGAAGTATATCAGTCACTCACCATATTTTATTTTACAGAATCTCTGCACTGTGCACCTCTCACCAAAAACAAAGAATGGAAAAGTTTCCCTTTCATTTTCCACACATATACATGTAAACATCAAATCACAATCCTTCACACATAAACATTTCAACCCTTTCCAACTGAAAGACATTTCAACCCTTCCCCCAATCTGCCTTCTGCCTGTTACCATAGAAACAGGTCATGGAACACTGCACTAAGCACACAAGTCAGAAGTTCAGCACACAATGTTCCTACACAAGAGAGGAAGTGTGCTTCACTTTTCAACATATCAGCTAATCATATATAATGTTCCTTACAATCTGTTTTTGTTAACCAATAAGAATCATACCTTTAAAAAACAGAAATATACGCCCTACCTTTCAGTGTACAAAGTAGTCATACAACCAATGATTTCTTGTCTGTTTTTAAAAAATATCTGTGGATCCGCGTACCCAATGCGATAGGATGCGCGCACTGTGCGTGCATTTTTTTAAAAAAAGGGGCCCCAGGGGGTCCTTCTGGGACCCCCTAAGCACCTCTAAAGGGTCAGAATATTTCCACTCTTCCCCCTTTATATCTTTTACACACTTATTCCCCTTGCTTCTTCAGCCTCGCTTCTACCACGGCAGAAAATGGCCGCCAACAGTTCCTGGTTTCGAATGTAGAGAGACACTCAAAAGCCAATTAGCATTCAGTGCGCGATCGGGAGGGTGCGCGCTCGGTTCGGGGAGGGTGCGCGTACGGTGCGTGTATGGTCCGCGGATCCTCCATAGATATTTATGTACTTTTAACTCTAATTTTCTCAGGAACTACTGAACAGATTCACACCATTTATGCAAAAGGCACAAGTCTGAACTGAGGACTACCTCTTTGCCAAATTTGGTGTCATTCCATTCAGCGGTTCGGGCTGTAGCTGCGACAACAGATCCTATGGGAAATTGCATGGGGAAAACGTGTTTTGAGACCCCCCTTTTTTCTCAGCCCCCGCTTGACGTATCACCACAAAACTTTCAGGGTAGGAGCCGAGCTGGCCAAAGGTTTGGAAAATTTCGCGAGGACTCGTCAACCGGCGCCAGGCTTATTGGGAATAGAATGTTGCGGATTTCCTATGGAAAATAGGTCCTAACTATAACTACCTACTGTCGACCGCCAATTGTTAGTTCCATCGGTTCCCTGTTAGAATCAACATCTCGATTCATTGATATTTTTTTGATGAACCATGTTACGGCATTACCATCATGTTTGAGGGACACAATGGATTTTTTGAAAAAAATTGAAAAAATCGTGTGGAAAGAAAATTACATTATGGCCTCAATAGACGTGTCCTCCTTGTACACCTCCATTCTTCATTTTGATGGAATAGCAGCAGTCAAACAATTCTTGGATACTAGATCAATTTGCCATCTTGCACACACTGATATGCTGATACAAATGCTCACTTATTGTCTGACACACAATGTTTTTCTATTCAGAGGTGATCTCTTTTTACAAAAGCAAGGGACTGCTATGGGGACATCTGTTGCCCCAACGTGTGCCAACCTATTTATGGCTATATGGGAGACAGAGGTCCTGAAAGAAGAAAAATCAAGAAAAATAAGATTTTGGTCAAGGTATATCGACGACCTTTTCATCATTTGGGAAGGTAACAATGATGATCTTATGAATTTCCTGCATTCTCTCAACATCAATAAGTATAAACTGACCTTTACTTTCACTACAAGTGCAACAAAAATCATTTTTCTGGATGTCGAAGTCTTTATAAAAAATGGAAAAATCTGCACCAGAATGCACAGAAAGCCGACTGCCAGCAACAGCATCTTACAAGCAAATAGCGGGCATCCACAAAATCTTAAATGGAACATTCCCTACAGGGAAATGTTGCGGGCGAAAAGAAATTGCTCTGAACTCTCTGATTTAAATCTACAAATACAAGAAATGAGTGAACGTTTCCTACAACGAGGATATCCCTTGGAGGTAATCGCCACTGCCAAAAACAGAGTCAGCACTAAGAAGAGACCTGACCTCCTACAAACCAACTTAGAGAGTCACAGGCAAAGCAATGAAATTGAGACAACGACAAGACTGATTATCGATTTCAATAACCAAAGCAATGACCTCCAGAGAATCATACGGAAACATTGGGGAATATTGATGTTAGACGAAACTGTTCATAAAGTATTATCCTCATTACCTAGGATTACTTACAGAAGAACAGCATCTTTGGGCGATTTACTGACACATAGTCACTTTGAACTCAACCCAGCAACAATTACATCCTGGTTGAACACTCCGGGATTCTGGAAATGCTCAAAGTGCAAAGCGCGTGAGCACGGAAAAAACATGACAACATATCAATTGCAAAATGGCCACAATGAAAAAATTAAGGATCACATAACCTGGGAATCAAAATTTGTCATCTACATCCTGGAATGTCCGTGCAAAAAATTGTACATAGGAAGTACCATTAACAAACTCAAACTCCGTATCTTACAACATCTACGTGCCATCAAAAATAGAGATTTCACGTATCCAATGGCAAAACACTTCTCTGAATTCCATTCCAGCGATTGTGAACAACTGAAATATTCAGGCATTAAGATCGTTAAACAAAAAGAAAGAGGTGGCAACAGAGTTCTTGAATTACTAAGAGCTGAGTCCAAAATGATCTTATCGATTGGTACAGAGAATCCATGGGGTCACAATTTGGATGCTGAACTGCACGTTCATTTATGATAAATTCCCCAAAAAAGAGAGAAAGAAAGAGGATGACTTCACTCGTGAGGTTTGGCCATAACAATTTACCTTAAGCCAACATGGGAACCTCTGTGATCCTGAAATTTTCATGAGCTTAACTTTGAATTGAAAACTATTGCCATTACAATAATTTCACTCTCTGTGACTGACATCATGTAGGACACCTATATGCAATCCTTGATACAAATGGGAGGAAGGTTGTTGGAAATGAAATCCCCTTTTCTTGATGGTACAAAAAGAACCATACTTGTCATCTTCACCCTATATAGGCAGAATATTTCTTGTACTTTACAATGATTCACAAGACAGCACATACACCAAGGACTGGAACTTAAATCGGACTTAAATATAATTTTTATGTATCTGTCTTCATTACCGCTAATAACAGAAATGTTTAGCAATGAATCGATTTCTTAAAAATAGTTCCGTTCTTCTGCTAATAATTTGCAGATATGCTGATCTGGGCAAACTCCATCACTGCTGAACAATAGAAGAGAATTCATAAATGCTTACACGGAGATACCTAAAAAAATATTATTTCTTTGTAAATAATTGGATGCAGTTTAATCCGTACAAATTGATTTATGTAATAAGAGGAGAAGTGAGAAAAATTACACGGGGAAATTGTAAAGACTATTATGTTCCGTAATCCCTCCCATAAGTGACATGGTTACTTTACCATAACAATAATTGCTTTATATGATTGCATTATACTTTCATTTTCAATTTTTGCTTTCCTGTCTAAAATTTGGATTGATTTGAAGCTAATTGTGAAAAAAAGAACTTTGATTTTAAATGTCGTTGCATCTTATGTCCAGTATGTCTTCACTGTCTATCAATAAGTATTTGCACTGGCACTTTAAAATGACACTCTGGGCTCAAGGACTCTATGGTCCAGTTGAAGGCTGGGTGCCGAAACGCGTAGACCGTCCTATTCGTCTTTGATGCCTTGTACTAACCTGTGAGGAATGAAATATTAGTTTAAAGTGTCGTCCGTGGTGCTGTGATCCTTGACTGAACACCTTTGGGAGACTGAGGGAGAAGTGGAAGGAATTTCGCTATATATATATATATATATATATATATATATATATATATATATATATATATATATATATATATATATATAAATATCAGTGATGTCACTGACCATGTCATGAATGATGTAATATGTGACATCATCAGCAGTGGATTGCGGGCACGCGAGATGTAGTTAGTACAACTAACTATATCGTAGGAATTTCAATGGTTTTGTTCGAGTGAAATGTCCAGCTAACTATAACACCCCTAAAACCTATTGTTTTTTCAGTGAATTTCTAAGGTTTTTTAAATGCTAATTCCTAACTATATCAGGCCTGAAACCTATGGTTTCCTCATTGAATTTCAATGGTTTTGTAAATGACAATTTTTAATGTATTAATTGTTATACTGATTTTTTTAATACTGATTTACTACATTTTTTCAACTATTGATTTTTTGATTTTTTTTTCAATTACATTATAATTACGTTATACATTACAATACAAAATATACTTTCTCAGAATGAATAACTTTAGTTTAAATACTTTGCAAATAGGCAATAGACTTTTAAGTACAGTAGTTACAGATGTTGCAATGGGCAACACAATTTCAAATACAATGCAACATTGAGCTCAATGTGAATTTCTAGTCAAATGCAATTAGTTACATTATGGATTACTTTTCTAACCACAGGACTGGATCCTAGATTCAGTCCTTGGACATCTCCTGTAAACAGTTGAGTAAAAGCGTTTTGGTTACAGTAGTTATTTTTAAGGAATTTTATTGTATTTTAAAAGTTGACACTTAGAAAATGTTTCTCATAGAATCACCAATGTTATCCTATGGCAGAAAATTCACTTAGCATGTAAGTAGTGTTATCTTTACTTTTTCTTACTCAGTGGTGTATCTTGGATCCAGCACTGGCCAACCTCCTGTAAACAGTTGAAAGAATGTGTTTAAGTCATACAGACGATTTTTTAGGAACATTTTTAGTTTGTGAAAATAGACACAGAAACTTTTCTGGTGAAAACTACACAATGGATTCCTATGGAAGGAAATACAAGTTACTGGTAAGTACGCCTAGAATTAATTTTCAGAGTCAGTGCTGGTCTAAAAGATGCAGCACTGGGTTCTCTCCTGATAACAGGTGAGTAAATTGGAATTCGTAGTTCGGCTGATTTTAAACCACAAAATGGACACTTAGAAACTTTTCTGCTGAAAACCACACAATGGATTCCTATGGAAGGAAATACAAGTTACTGGTAAGTACACTTAGAATTACTTTTCAGGGTCACTGCTGGTCTAAAAGATGCAGCCCTGGATTCTCTCCTGATAACAGGTGAGTAAATCGGAATTCGTAGTTCGGCTTATTTTAGAGGAATATTTGTACGTTTCAAAAATGGACACTTAGAAACTTTTCTG
The DNA here is from genome assembly GCF_964204655.1 of Triturus cristatus. Classification (NCBI taxonomy): domain Eukaryota; kingdom Metazoa; phylum Chordata; class Amphibia; order Caudata; family Salamandridae; genus Triturus; species Triturus cristatus. The sequence goes on from NC_140582.1 coordinate 948,251,914, forward strand.
CTGAAAACCACAAAATGGACACTTAGAAACTTTTCTGCTGAAAACCACACAATGGATTCCTATGGAAGGAAATACAAGTTACTGGTAAGTACGCTTAGAATTACTTTTCAGGGTCACTGCAGGTCGAAAAGATGCAGCCCTGGGTTCTCTCCTGATAACAGGTGAGTAATTCGGAATTCGTAGTTCGGCTGATTTTAGAGGAATATTTGTGCAATGGTGAAAGAAGGGGGCGGGGCCTGAGGTGACGTGTGCAAATACGCCCAGTGGCGCGTTTTATGTTGGGGAATTAATTCTTCTTCAATCCTGAGGTCCCCTGGGGGCCAACTAGCCCACCAGGTACCTCCAGTATGTGCCAGGGAGCTGCATTGCAGAGAGGTGTTCAGAGGCCACACCCCTTTTTACAACACTCTGCAACGCAGCTCCGTGGTGCTTAGGGGGCGTGTTTTCAGAGTGGTGCAAGGAGGGGGCATGGCCTCCGGCCCGATCCCTTCTTTTTTTTTCTTCTTATTTTGGAAGGGGGGCTGTGTAGCCCCCTTCTTTTTCTAATTTATTGGCCCTGGGGACCCCATTCCACAGGGCCTGCCCCCAATTTAGTTTTATTAAAAAAAAACAAAATTCGGGAAGGGGGCCGCGTGGCTCATCTCCCGAGGCCATAATTTGCCCCGGGGACCCCATACCCCGGGGCATGGCCCTTTTTTTATTTTTTGTTTTTTGGAGGGGTGCTGCCTTGCCCCCTTCCTGTGGCCCTTTTTGGCCCCGGGGACTCCATCCCCCAGGCCGTTTTTTTTAAATTTTTAGGAGGGAGACCCCATCCCCCAGGGCCTGGCCACCTCGTTAGGGACCATGGGGGAGTCCCCAATCCCACCACGGTCCCAGCCAGCTCCCCGCCTCCTGCGGGAGCCGGCATTGCTTTTCCACATGGGGAGCAGCTAACATGCTGCTCCCCATGTGGAAAAGCAATCTGCTTTGCATCATTGAAGCGAGAGCAGGTTTCCCTGCTCTCGCTTCAATAAAGCAAAGCAGTTTGCAAACAGTAGTGTCCCGGGGGTGGGCACCCCGTAACACTGCAGGAGCCGGCCCTGGGGGGTGGCGGTCCTCAGGGCCATCATTGGCTCCAGGGGGGGTGCGTGGCCCCCCTCCCACTTAATTTAAAGCCCCGGGGGTGGTGGTCCCCAGGGCTTGGGGGTCCGTAACGGACACCCTATGTTAAATAATTAGTGCCCCGGGGAGGTGGCGGTCCCCGGGGCGTGTGGGGGGAGCTTGATCCCCACCACACAGGGTTTTTTCTTTTTTTTTTTAAAAACAAGCCCCGGGGGTGGCGGTCCCCGGGGCTAGGGGGCCCCTCTGGAGCCCCCATTATAATATACATATTGCTCCCGGGACTTGGCCCCCTCAGGGGCTAAATAAATACGAAGCGCGGGAGACCGCTCTTCATTTGTTTTTTTTCCCGGCAGTGGGATGCGCGGACCCTAAGTGCTTCCCGCGATTTAAAAAATGTTTTTTAAATAATTCTTTGGCCTTGGGGGTCCTTGTGGGACCCCCTGAGCAGGCCTAGGGGGTCAGGGTGTTTCTACCCTGCCCCTTGTCACGTTTTGCGCCTTTTTTTTTTTTTTTTTTGTGCCTCGGTTCTACCGAGGCACAAGATGGCTGTCAACACTTCCTGATTCAGAGTGTTCGCAGCCAATTAGCATTCAGCTCGTGCTCGGGAGGGTGCAGGGAGGGTGCGGGGAGGGTGCGCGGATCCTCCGAGGCCATAGATATATCTATCTTTTTAACTCTACTTTTCTCAGGAACTACTGAACGGATTTACACCATTTAAGCAAAAGGCACAAGTCTGAACTGAGGACTACCTCTTTGCCAAATTTGGTGTAATTCCGTTCAGCAGTTCTGGCTGTAGCTGCGTCAACAGGTCCTATGGGAAAATGCATGGGGAAAATGCGTTTTGGGACCCTCCTTTTTTCTCAGCCCCCGCTTGACGAATCACCGCAATCCTCTGCTGATGACGTCAGATATTACATCACTGATGACATATGTGTCTTTATGAAAAATAAATATTTGTAATATATGTATAGCTAAAGATTAATGGAAGAAGACATGGGTAAATAAGTGTCTAAATACAGTGATGTAATATCTGACGTCATCAGCAGAGGATTGCGGTCGCGTGAGTTATAGTTGCCTGCACTAACTATAACGGGGGAATTTCATTGGTTTTTTACGAGTGAAATGTCCAGCTAACTATAACATGTGCGAAACCTATGGTTTTTTAAGTGAATTTGCAAGGTTTTTTAAATGCTAATTCGTAACTATAACGTGTGTGAAACCTATGGTTTTTTCAGTGAATATTTATATATATAAATATATATATATATATCCAACAGTTCTCCGCTGCTCCGCAGAAAGCAAGTATGCTGACAAAAGTTTTAATCGCTGAAAAACTACGCTTTTCGGCTTACACCTTGTTCACACTTCTAGTTGCATTTAAATTTTCACGTTATTTTCTCCACATCCATCAATCAAAATCAACAAAGGACTGAACACCCATGACGTGAATATACCAAAGTTACAATAATTGGCTGCCACTTTAAAGTGACATCTGTGGCATGATGGTCATATAATAAATACATAGTTCAGTACCCAGACAGGTAGCAGTTCATAAATATATGTATAATTTTTGTTAATTGATGTTTATTACCAAAACTCAAATGAACATAATCGATCGTTGTTATCACAGAAGATTAATGCTTCAACAACTGCATTACTCCTGTAGCGTAACCTTTTACATTAAGCAGTCCATTAATGGCCCCAATCCACATCATCAATTGTATAAAAGCCCCGATCATATAGGTGCCTCTCAATGCTTCTCTATTCTTGTCCCGCCTAAGTGGGCATGCAAGTAAATAATTTCAAAATACTTTGTATCGCATAGGCATGGAAAAATAGACTACTAGATTCCCTCATTGCATCCATGCACTCGGTATCCAGCCCAAGTGGGCATATGAACAACAGCATCCATATGCTATGACCATGACATTTTCAATTTACATCAATGGATAACTAATAAGGTTACAACCACCATGGATTTTTGCATAAATGAGTAAACTTGACTGCTACTGGCACCAGCAACATCTTAATCAGATATTCCATGATTTCTCTCTCTTTTCACCAAAGTTGTAAGGAGAAGTGCCCAAAGCTAGAACAATAAAATATTTAAAATCACTAAAAGACCTGAAAACTGCACAAATTTACATTCATATTTCATATTGTACATTCAATCAATGGACCGCAAGCATCTCACTAGAATTTAAACCATTGGGTGCCATGCTCTCAAAATCAATTATATACCTTGATTCCAATTTTCGTAGTGACAGTTCACGATTCCCACCTCTGATCGCCATCATAACAGAATCAATCACCACCATCTTCAATAATTTATCATTTTGATAATGATACTCATGGAAGTGACGTGCTACTGGGTACTGCCTGTTGTTATGTCTAATGGCACGGATGTGCTCTAGCACTCTCTTCTTAGCACAATGTATTGTGCTACCTACATACCATTTATTGCAGGGACATATTAGAACGTACACGCAATACATAGTGTTACAAGTCAGCGGTTTCCTGATCATGAATTATCTGTCCAAATTTGGTATATCTAGCTTGGCACAGTCATGACTCTTACTACTAGCTTTGCAATTTCTGCAACATCTAAATCCTGGTTGGCTCTTGTCGCTATCTCTGTCATGGTTTGTGAAATGATTGTGACTCAGGACATCCCACAATGAGCGGCTTTTTCTAAAGGTAATGCCAATGTTTATTGAATATCCTACGAATACCATGTGCCTGTCCTGAGAAGGTTGTTATAAACCTCAAGGTCTCCGTTGCATCCTCCTGTTTATTAGGATGCAACAACTAATTTCCAGTGACTTTCTCTACTCTGTCACAAACTTCACCAATAGTCTTTTGATTGTAACCATGTTCCTTGAAACGGTTACACATGATTACCTTTTCAACTGCATATGTTGCATTTGTGCTGCAATTGCGTTTAGCACGTAATAGTTCCCCATAGGGGATGCTGAAGAAAAAGATTGTGAGGGTGTGAGCTCATAGCACTTAAGATGCTATTCCCTGCTGTTTTCTTATGGAACAAACTGGTCTCTAATGTTCTTCCCCTAACATTGACAGTAACATCCAAAAATTCAATCAATGTTTTGCTGATATGTTCAGTGAACGTAAGGTTACAGGTGTTCACATTGAGTTTGCTCACAAACTCCTCGCTGACTCAGCATCACCACTCCAGATCAGAAAAATATCATCGATGAACCGCAGCCACGGAACCATGTTGTTCTCAAATTCCATCATTTGCATGGACACCTGCACCTCCCACCAGCCCATAAAAAGATTAGCATAACTGGGAGTGAAACAGGTGCCCATCACAGTGCCTGTAAAGAAAATCATCAAAGATAAAAAAAATATTAGTGAGACAGAATTGAATTTTCTCTAGTAACAACTCTGAGTGGTGCAGCAGGGAGATGGAGCATGTCTTTAGAACGTGCCTGAAAGCCCATATACCCAGTTCATGCTGGATACTGGTGTATAGGCTACACACATCTAGGGTGAATAGGGTGTACTTGTCATCCCAATGTATACCATCAATGATCGTTAAAAAATGTGTGGTATCTCTTAGATAGGCTGGAAGAGCTACTACAAAAGGTCTTAAATAATGATCGATGAACCGAGATGTATTTTCCAGCAGAGAGCCCATTGAGGAAACAATGGGTCTCCCTGGAGGGTTCACCACATCTTTGTGTAGTTTGGGGAGTAAATAGAGAATAGGGATTCTCGGATGGGCACATTTGAGATAGTTATACTCCTCCCACTCCAGTAAGCCATTTTCTCTCCTTTGAACCAGCATTTCTCCAAGTCTTTTATTAGACTGTCAGATCGCAGCAGTATTGGAGGTGCAAAACCATGTGGTGTCACTCAGTTGTCTCACTCCCTCTGCTAGATATTTCTGTTTATCTAGAACCACCATATTCCTGCCCTTATCTGATTGGCGGATTACAATCTTTTTATCATCCTTCATATTCTCTACTGATCTTAACTGCTCAGACGTAAGATTCTTACTGTTTGCAGGGATTTTCTTATATCTCATTTTCTTTAGATATTTAAGGACTCCCTTCTCAAACACTTCATTAGCCTCTCTATGAATATTAGGCAAAAATCTAGATTCGGGTTTAAATTTACTCCCCGGGTTAATGCCCAATTCAATATCACAGCTTTGTAGTGCTTCCTCTCTGGACAAATCAATTCCTCCCAAAGTAGACAGGGAATGGAGAACCTCTATATCATCAATATTTAAGTCACTAAGTAACTTCGACCGACTTTCTGCCACATTTTTAGTAGGTTGTGTCTCAAACCATTTTTTTTACTTCAATTTTCTAGCAAAGTAGAAGAGGTCAATTCTAGTTTGTATGAAGTTCAAATTGATAGAAGGACAGAAGGACAAACCTAATGAGAGGACCTCCATTTCCTGAGTGGAAACGGTCCGCTGGGAGAGGTTGATGACAGTCATACTTTCGCCTTTCTGCCCCTTGTCTCCATTCCCACAGGCATTTTGTCATCGCTTTTTCCTCCTCTCTTTGGCTTGTTTGTTCCTGTTGCTCTTCTTCTTCCTCCTTGTCCCCTTCCCCTTTGTGCCCCCTGCTCCCGATAAAATTCTGTCCAGCCTTGGTTCATCATTTGGAACTGTAATAACAAATTGCTCTTCCTTTTCTGTGGGTCTTGATTGGTTGCCTGATTAAGACCAGTCGTCGACACGTCAGAAAGACTTCCATCCGAGATGTCACTTTCACTCACTTCTCCCACTGTTGGTGTCGTCAAAGTGGTTATTACAGCATTGCCTGTTCTAATATCAAACAAATGATCATATTTATGATGAAAATTGAGAGTGCGGCCCGCCTGATAGTCTTTGAAATCTCGCAGGAACTTGGGTTGCTTTTTCACCGTTATTTCTTCTTCAAGTTTAGCCATGCGAGTAGTTAGATTTTTCATATGCTCCTCCAACACTTCCTTGGATACCAATTGACCTAATTCATTCAAGATGCCGTCAATCTGGACTAGCAATTTGCTTCTATCCTTGAGAGCATATTTTACCAAAATGCGCATCATAGTGGTTGAGCAGGCTGCAGAGTTGTTGGACCATTTCTCTAACATGTCGGGGTCTGGGTCCTCAAACGTGGGGATGGTAAATATCCGCAGAACCGGAGGTACACGTCCCACATCAATATATCTCTGGAGTGACTCCGCTTCTCACCATTTCAACAGTTCTTTTTTATGCAGTTTTTCTAGTTGGTTATACAGGGTTTGTGCTTTAATTTCATTGTTAATACTGGGCATGTGGTTAAGGGAACTTCCACTTGCCCCCACTTGAGTAAAGAATAATTTGTCCGACGTTTCCTTTCTTTTTGCTTCCAAAGCTGCAGCCATTATCACAAAAATTACAGCAGCATACAAGTGCCAGTTTGAAGACGCCTCCTTCTTCTGTTACACTGGCTCCCCTGATCAGGAAACCACTGACTTGTAACACTATGGGGCCGATTCCAATCCTGGAAAAAGGCCGTACGAATCGTCGTACGGAGCGTTTTCTCCGTACGACTCATACCCGGTAAACTGTCCGTACAACCTAGGAAGTACGATTCGTACAGAAAGCCTATTTCCATACGAATCATACAAAAGATCGTACGGGTAAAAAAAACCTACGATTCTGATCCAGAACAGCCTGTACGCGATGTCCGTACCTATTTAAGCAGCATTTTACGGCCCAGCATGTACGATTCGTCCCTATGTCACTCCGTACGGCTCTTTTTTTACGGGAGCCAATAACAGCCATAAAAGCTGAGTCCCCAGGGGTACGAGTCGTACAGGCATACACCCCCGTGTGTTGTGTATGTACGGTGCGTACCCCCAAAGCGTATGTACGCACCGTACTCCCAGCGCGTATGTACGGTGCGTACCCCCAGCGTGTATGTACACACTGTACCCCCAGCGCGTATGTACGGTACGTACCCCCAGCGCGTATGTACGGTGCATACCCCCAGCGCGTATGAACACACCGTACCACCAGCACGTATGTACGCACCGTCCCCCAGCACGTATGTACACACCGGTGCGTACATATGCGCTGGGGGTACGCACCGTACATATGCGCTGGTGGTACAGTGTGTACATACGCGCTGGGGGTATGCACCATACATACACGCTGTGGGGCCTGTACGACTCGCACCCCGGGAACAACTTTTCCCGGGATACGAGTCGTACAAACTTCGCTTCATAGCGGGTAAAGTCATTCCCTGTGTACGGTATGTTTTCCGTACGAATCGTAAATCGGACAGCCGGTCCGGATCAGACTTGTACGCTCGGACTGTATTTTTACGATTCGTACGGAAAAGTGTCCGGGTCCGTCTCGTAGAACTTTTCCCTATACGATTCGTACAGATCGGGCCGATCCGTATGTACTTTTTCCCGTACGAACCGTACTTCACGGGTCGGACGTGACTTGTACGATTCGTACGGAAAAATACAGATACGAGTCGTACGGAAAAAAAAAATACAGGATCGGAATCGGCCCCTATGTATTGCGTGTATGTTCTAATATGTCCTTGCAATAAATGGTATTTGGGTAGCACAATACATCATGAAAAGAAGAGAGTGCTAGAGCAGATCCGTGCCATTAGACATAACAACAGGCAGTAGCCAGGAGCACATCATTTCCATGAGTATCATTATCAAAATAAGACATTTTTGAAGATGGTGGTGATTGATTCTGTTGCGATGGGGGTCAGAGGTGGGAATCGTGAACTGTACGAAAATTGGAATCAAGATATATAATTGATTTTGAGAGCACAGCACCCAATGGTTTAATTCTAGTGAGGAACTTGTGGTCCACTTGATTGAATGAACAATATGAAATATGAATGTAAATTTGTACAGTTTCAGGTCTTTTAGTGAATTTAAATATTTAACTGTTCTAGGTTTGGGCACAAGAACCCTCAGACAAAAAGAATCACGCCACATTGTGACATTCAGAACTCTTGACCCCAGAGGATTAAACCAAAATGAGGAACTATTTGTACATCTATAAAAATAAAGAGAAAGGAGAAGATCTTACAGGAAATTAAAATTACAGCAATAAAAACTCACTAGAGAGAAACAAGAAATGAATTGAAAATATGAAGGCGATGTATTAAATCTGATACATTTATACAAAGTTGTGTAACTGTGACTAATGAAAATGCAAGCTCACCAGAGAGCATGAATTTAATGAACTGGTCCTTACTCAATGGACTTTAAGCATTCATACCTAAGTAAATTAAATGCAACAACATGTTTTTAATTAAGCACCTAGAAAACACTAGCACCTTTAAATTTAAGTCACAATTAGTAACTCACATGTTTGTAAGAGAATTAATGTTTAACTACACTAACCACAATGCATCACATTGAAAACAGGAAGTACATAGGTGCTTTTAGAAATAAAAGATGTCTATTTTTACGGTGCAATATCCCGTGATCAAGCCTTCAGGAAAGGCAAAACGCGTTGGGTATTTAAATAAAGCTGCCTTGAACTTCAATCACACGAGTGAGTGCGTCCTGAACAATAATTCAAGCAGTCGCGAGGAATTATAATTGATGCAATTGAAACCGGCTCATCCCTGCCGGAAAGAACGCACGGCCTTAAGAGTGAGCGCCAGCGACGACATAGAGGGTTACATTGTGATAAGATATATATATATATATATATATACACACACACACACACACACACACACATATATATATATATATATATATATATATATATATATATATATATATATATATTCAGTGAAAAAACCATAGGTTTCACACACGTTATAGTTAGGAATTAGCATTTAAAAAACCTTAGAAATTCAGTGAAAAAACCATAGGTTTCACACATGTTATAGTTAGCTGGACATTTTACTCGTAAAAAACCAATGAAATTGCCCCGTTATAGTTAGTTCAGCTAACTATAACTCGCGCGCCCGCAATGCACTGCTGATGACGTCACATATTACATCACTCATGACATGGTCAGTGACATCACTCATGACATCACTGATGACATCTCAAATGACATCACTGATGACCTCACTGATGACATCATCCAGTGAATGTGGGTTTTTCTGAAAATTAAATATGTTTTATATATGTATATCTCAAGGTCGATGGAAGAATAAATGGGTATATAAGTGTCTAAATGGATGATTTGTTTTTGAAAAATTGATTGTTTAACTGACTGATTAAGTGTATCATAGTGAATACATGTTTTAGTGAGTAATGTTTAAATATGTATATATCTGTATCAGTCTCTCACTTTGTGTATAAGTGGCTGCATGGGTTGGTGAGTAGCTACATGGGTGTCTATATAGGTTATTAGTTGGTTTTTTGAGTATCAGTCTGAGTGTCTGCATGGTTCGGTGGGGGGTATTACGTAGTGCATAGGTGCATGAATGAGTGACTCACTGTTTGTATGTGTTGAACAGACCATGTGTGCAGGACTGCATGGGTGGATGAGTGTGTGTATGGGTGTGTTAGTGAGTGAATGACTGTCTCAATAGTGTCTTTATGAGTAACTACATATGTTTAAAACTAGTATATGTGACTATTGGTGTATATATGTGAGTATATGCAAGGGTGAGAGATTGGAACAGTTCCTGTATGAATAAGTATGTGTTTCTATAAGTGATTGTTTAAAAGACTAAGTATGTGTAAGTTTCCGTAGAAGTAAGTATGGTGGTGTGTGTATAACTGTATATGCAAGTAAATGTATGTTTGATTCTTTATTAGCACGAGTGACTATGTGTGTGAGTAACTCTATGGATGAGTGGCATTGTGTAACAGGATGTATAGGTGTATGAGTACATATGATGAGTGAGTACATGTATGAGTGACTGTATTGGACTGTTGGTGAATGAGTGGATGTGTATGTGGATCTTAGAATTACTGAAGAGGTTGTTGTAACTGTTATTGGTATGTCCATTGTTTTTGAAAATTTTAGTCTCTATTTTTGAATGTGTGTGTCAAAGGTTATATTAGGGTGAGAGGAGGTCTGCCACTCTATCACAAGGATGATGTCATCAGTGATGTCATCAGTGATGTCATTTGAGATGTCATCAGTGATGTCATGAGTGATGTCACTGACCATGTCATGAGTGATGTAATATGTGACGTCATCAGCAGTGCATTGCGGGCGCGCGAGTTATAGTTAGCTGAACTAACTATAACGGGGCAATTTCATTGGTTTTTTACGAGTAAAATGTCCAGCTAACTATAACATGTGTGAAACCTATGGTTTTTTCACTGAATTTCTAAGGTTTTTTAAATGCTAATTCCTAACTATAACGTGTGTGAAACCTATGGTTTTTTCACTGAATTTCTAAGGTTTTTTAAATGCTAATTCCTAACTATAACGTGTGTGAAACCCATGGTTTTTTCAGTGAATTTGCAAGGTTTTTTAAATGCTAATTTACTTTTTTTTTCTTCTATTTTTTCTAACATATTTTTAATTTAATTATCTTACCTTTTATAAAGACTATGATTAAATTTTTAAAATTCTTTAATATGTTTTTTTAAATATATTTTTTAAAATAAACATGTAAAATTTATTTGCAGTACTTTTTTTAAAAAAAAAATATTTTTTTAGTACGCGTACCGTAAGCTCACGGTAAGCGTACGGTTTACGCAACGTCCGTAATCTATCTACGCTGCTTGCGTATAGTTACGCACTTTGCGTAGCCGCGCGTACTGCGCGTGGGACGCGTGCGCGCTTACGCCACACGTGCACGTTACGCGGAAGTGTCGGGTAGTGACTGTTATGCGCATGCGCGCAAGCGCGTGTCTTTTTTACGCGCATGCGCACTTTTGCCGTAAGCGTACCGTAAGCGTACCGTAAGCGTACGGTAGGTCATGTGATCATGAAACACAACTTTTGATTGGTTGAAACTACTTTCAGTTCTAGAACTCTCCTACACCACACCCATTCCCCTCATTTCTGCTTGTGATCCCTTGGGAGAAGGAGCTGGTTTGTCTTTGGGATACGATGGCAGAACAGCAGAGCTCTTCTGAGAGTGAGGCTAGCACTAGCAGCACTGTCTTGAGGCAGAGATCGAGGAAACAAAAGCCCTCTTATGTATGGGATTATTTTACTTTTCCTGAAGGCCAGCAAAAGGTGAATGCACCCTTAGTGACTTGTAAGCTGTGTAAGCGTGTACTTTCTAGAGGTAATCCTAACAGGAAGTATTCCTTTGGGAATCACACCATGAAGAGACACCTCCAGGATGTACACAGAAGGACACATGGTCATCTTTTTGGAGGTAACTCTTCAGAAAGACGAGCCAGTACATCCACAGCAGCTCAGCCTGGACCATCATCTGCAGGGCTGACTCCTTCTTCTGCAGGTCAGGTGAGCCCTTCATCTGTGGGGGGAGAATCTCCTTTTGCTGGCCCTCTGGAAATGAACCCTCGATTTCGGAAGGTTGATATTCATTGCACATTTTGTAAAGATCTAATTTGCCATAGGGAGACCAGTGTTTCCCTAGTGAACAACAAAATAGATCAGCACATTTGTCGCTTTGAATAATTTTCCCATGCTTCCTTTCCTCTGTCCCTGCATGAACACAACGGTTCTTTTAAGAGCCAACCTTATCTTTCATCTTTTTTTTACATATGTTTTTAAAAACTTTTTTTTTTTTTTTTACCGTACGCGTACGGTGCGCGTACTTTTTTTTTTTTTTTTTTAAAAAACACTAAAAATCAATTATCACATTACAAGGTCCTTGAGAGACTACAATTATTATTATTGACTTACCATACTCACTCAAAAAAATATTTATTCATTTGTTTTTAAAAAAAATAGTTTTAAAAATGGTTCTAGTTTTCGAAATTTTTCTATATCTATCTGGAAAAAAAGAAAAAAGTATTAATATTTTTAAAACATTTTATAATACAGTACACATATTTACATTTTTTTCCAAAAAATATTTTACAGACTGAAACCTGAAAACCCCACTCACTTGTAAATACTGTGCATGACTATACATGGCAAGCACATGGGTGTGTGCTAAGACTCTGCTTCTTCCCCCAAAAATTCGCTCCCCCTTTCCATCTAATGCAACTGTGAAATCACCAGAGCAATACGCAATAAATCTCTGCCTATAATTCCTCTCTGCACACAGAGTCATGTTTTCACATTAGTCCCAAAACGAAATTTCTTTGCCAATTTGAAAGCACACTTACTGCTCTTTTTTTTTTCGGGGCAAGTGAAAATCACTTTTACAGACTGACACATTATGAAACCACCATGTGTAACTACAACAAAAACAATTTCCATTTCTATTATTCATTTCTTAAGTTACCACATACATCCCCTCTCAAACTGTAAACTCACCTTTAAAATTAGTTAGTTGTGAAAGAAATGTGACACTCAAACAGCAGATTATCAGAGCCAGGATCTCTGTTGTGTTTACCTCTCTCCTCTCAGCAGAACCAGATTATGGCAAACTTTCCCTCTATTTTTCCACACATATACTTGTAAGTTTCAAATCTCAGTGCTTCCCCCTTTTTTTCAAATGTAATCACACATTTCTATTGGTTGAAAACCAACCCTTTTCCAAAAGTACCCTTCCCCCAACTTGACTTCTGCCTAGTACCCTTCCCCCAACTTGACTTCTGCCTGCTACCATAGCAACAGCTCATGGAACACTGCTGTGTTGAGTTAGGTCAGAAGTTCGCCAAACAATGTTTCAATTCCACAGAGCAAGAGTGCTTGACTTTTCAAACCTAACAGCAAATCCATAGTACTGTTCTTTGGTTACACATTTTTTTGTACCAATACAAAACATGCTTCTATTAATTTACACATACAGCCTAGTTTTTATTCTAGAATGGTATGAAACAGCCAATCAGTTCTTTTTGTTTTGAAAAAAATATGTATGCCTCCATTTCCAAACTGTCTTTCTTTTCATATTGCCATTCTACTGAAAGACACCTCCTGAGTGCATCCAGTTCTCCTTTGAAGATGTTCACAGTGTGGATTGTAGGGCACAGCTATGTCTTCTGGAGTGAAAAGTTTGCAGAGAAAACAGGTATGGTGAGAGACCTTGCTTTGCCAAATCTAGACATTAAATGGATTGGTCAGAGAGGGTTAAAGTGGCACCAATTGATGCCATTGGTGAAATCCTTCATTCAAATCCAACACCCTGACCTCATAATAGTGCACTGTGGTGGCAATGACCTAGGCACTTTGACTGGGGTAGGTCTGGAAATGCTTAGGAAGGACACCTTTGCACAACTGTTTACACTTTTCCCTAAAACTGCCTTTGTGTTTTCCAACATATGCCAAAGGCAAAAATGGAACTGGTCCAATCATTTCTGTCCACAGATTGACAAAGCAAGAAAGCACGTCAACAAATCTGTTTCTGCTTTCCTCCGTGACTATGGTATGGGTGCCATTTACCACAACAACTTGCGTTATGACATGCAAGACATTTATAGAGGAGATGGTGTGCACTTCAATGATGAAGGGAACAGAGTCTTCCTCTTGAACCTTAGACTCTGCATCGGTACTTACTTGTAGGTACCACTAAAAAAATGACTTCATAAACACAACAGCTCTTTTTAGAGCTCCCTAATTTCTAAACTCTTAAATCTGCTTTTCATTTATTTATTTTTATTTTTTTTACCGTACGCTTACCGTAAGCTTACCGTACGCGTACCCCGTGATTTTTTTTAAAATCAATAAATGTTTTTTTTGTACTTTTCTGTCCTTCTTTGACCCCCTTACAAATGTTAGGGGGTCTGTAACTCTCCTCATTGCCCCCTTTCCTTGTTTTCACTCTTTTTTTTCAGAGTGAAATACACAAAATGGCGGCCGCCGCTTCCTGGTTTCGGCCGATTCGAATGTTTACTAAGATCTAAGAGCCAATCAGAATCGCGCTCGCGCACGCCACCATACGCTTACCGTAAGCGTACGGTAAGCGTACCGTAAGCGGGCTCAGATATATATATTGATTTAAAGGCTATTTTCTCAGAATCTACTGAACAGATTTACACCAAACCTACAAAAGGCACTTCCTTGACCTAGGGACTACCTCTCTGCCAAATTTTGAGTAATTCTGTTCAGCCGTTCGGGCTGTAGCTCGTTCTAAAGGTCCTATGGAAAAATGCATGGGAAAAACGCGTTTTGGGACCCCCCTTTTATCTCAGCCCCCGCTTGACGGATCCCCCCGAGACTTTCAGGGTAGGAGCGGAGCGTAGCGCCCCACCTATTTTGAGAAATTCGCGAGGATTCGTCGACCGGCGCCAAAGTTATTCAAAATAGAATGTTGAGGTTTTCCTATGGAAACGTGGTCCTAACTATAACTACCTACTGGCGACCGCCAGTAGGTAATATATAGATATATAGCCAAACGAACATCCTACTCCAACAAAGAACAGGTACGTACTCAAGGTAAGTAAGGATAAGGTTTATTTATTTTCCAGGTCTCCCTCAACCCTCGCAGTAGGAGAGATAAGCGTTTCAGCTGCGCAGCAGCCTTTTTCAATATATATATATATATACATGGCGTCATACTGTTTCTCGCATGATAATGGAATATTCTTTTTCATGACGATCTGCTGATTTATTGAAATATGCAGTATTATTGGATGAATTATGTTCCACATAATTACCGTTTGTATCATGGTTCCCTGATTTAAGAGACCTGAGTTGTATGGACATACTGAATGAATGTATCATTCCAAGATGGCCGCCCCAAAAGTATTGTTAAAAGCGGGATCTGAGCCATCTTCTGTTTCAGTGATTGTCAGGCGAATCTGTTTCACGCTGTCGCGCAATACATGACGTAATGTGTATTTAAATGTAGGGCGCGCGGTCTTGCCATGAGACACTGATGAAGATCGATTCGAAACGCGTCTGTCTTGCTAATTTGATTTCTGCCGAAATAAAAGAATAATCGATACAAACCCCTCCTTTGAGTGCTTAACTCTGTGGGATCAACGAGAGTTTTGGGAGCTGCAATTTTTGTGGGGCACCGCCACATCATAGCACCCGCCTGCGAGTGACCCGGCTGCCAGTGCAACTTTGGGAGCTTTCATATTTTCCGGGGCACCATCCCTACAACGCGAGCACATCGGATTAAGAGGAGACTCAACTGGGATTGCGTCACAAGCAGCGTCCGTGGACCGTTTGAATAACAACGAAACCCGGTAAGCCATGACGCCGTCATTGTGAATCACTTGTTGTTGAGTGCTCGACCTACAGCATTGATACGGGATAAGGCGTTTGGAGGGGTAGTATCGAGAGGGCGAGCGCACGCTTCTGCCCTTGGCAGATGTAACGAACATGTTCGACGAAGCAGACCGACATGAAGCAGCGCGTGACATTTTCAAGACAACCACGGACAGAGGTGCCACTGGACCCGATGATACACCGAGCGGATCCAACACCCGCAGCACCTTGCGCACGCAGTATAACCATCTGGAAAGACTCTGTGAGAGAGAGATAAGGAAATGGTGGGAGGCGACCTCACTCCAGAATTATATGGACGTAGACAGGGTGCCAAGAGGACTACGAATATACACAGTACCCGCCTACGAAAATCCGGACCCACAACTTCTGGAGGAATGGGCTGAATATACGGCTACATCATGCAAAGGAATGTTGGCAATCTTGGTCAAATTCGCCTGGAGCGACAGGAACAAAGCGCTGGCGGAGATAGCTAACCTCGAAAAAGATCTTTCCAACAACACAGATATCAGCACACAAGAAACCCTGAGGGAAGAAATGAAAAAACGACTTAAAAAATATGAATTAACAATCAGACAACGTAAACAAGAGAAGTTTGCCCGTGATGAACGCGATTACCTACAGGGGAGGATTCTCACTTTCGCAAAGAAGTTCGACGAACCCCGTAGAGCACTGAATAAAAAGCAACCATCTGAAGTGACAAGCAGAATTGAAACATCGGAATCTGAGGTCACGGAGAGCGAACTCTCCGGAGATGAAGTTCCCGCCCCTCCCAGTGCCCCTGTGAAGACTCCTTTTCACCAGGAGTTCAATCTCATACGCCAATCCTGGCTAAGAGGGGGCAAGAGCAAACCACCCGAAAACGAAGATCGACCAGAAGGAGCGGCTGGAAGGGCAAGAGGAAGAGGAAGGGGCAAAACAGCGACACGTGGGTCACGGAGCAACAGAGGCAGGAGATGGTAAATGATGTTGAAGATCTAACCATCGTGAACCTGACACCTAGAGTACTCACGAATGCCGAGGAGTCCGCCCTCAAATTGGGACTTTCCTTTTGCCCGAATAATCACTTGGAATATACGCAAACGCGTATTGATCTATTCAAATTCACACGGAAAATGAAGCTTCATAAATTTTTCAAACTAAAACCTACCATGAAGGAAGCTAGACAGTTACAACAACAAGGACAACTTCAAGGAACTGATCTATTGACCACTGGTGATCTCGATATGTTGGAAATGCTGGAGGCCCTACGGAATGAGGAAGAAACCGTTGGTACTTTGACTGATGATGTGGCAAGCAGAGCTGTACGAGTGGGAATAAAACAAATAACACCAGCCACGAGTTTCAAGCCCCCCTCAGTCTTCATCCCGCAAATGCCATATGATGCGATCAACGCATTTTCCGATGCGGTGATGCAGGACCTCCTTAAGTTTAGAACAAAAACTTCCAGTGGCACAGATCGAGGTAATAACCTCACTGATGAACAAAGGTCCATATTGAAAGATCTATCCAAGGACGAACAAATAGTATGTAAACCCTCCGACAAAGGAGGGAATATCGTACTACTGACATGAGAACAGTACTGTCGCGAAGCTTACCGTCAATTGAACGATGTGAAGGTTTATGAAGCAACTAACATTGAACAGTATAACGCAAGCATCTCACAATATCACAATTTACTTGAGAAATGGCGCAATAGAGGCATGCTGGGGACAAACGAATTCCTCTTTCTACGCAATTTGGACCCCATTACACCAACCTTTTACCAACTGCCAAAAATCCACAAGGACACCAATGAACCGCCTGGGAGACCCATCGTTTCCTCTATAGGAAGCCTCACAGAGAACATGTCTGTATATATTGACTCTTTTCTTTTTCCACTGGTTTTGGAGTTAAAATCGTACATCAAGGACACCACTGATTTTATTATGCAGATCAAGAAGATTAAGTGGGAACCCACATACCAACTAATTGCTTTGGATATCACCAGCCTGTACATATGCATTGAACACAGCCAAGGGCTTGAGGCAGTAGCACACTTCCTCGCGAAAAGACCTTTGAAATTTTCTGAGCACAACACCATGCTCCTGGAATTCATTCAATTCTGTCTATCTCACAATATCTTTCTATTTCAAGAACAACTTTATAGACAGTTGTCTGGGACTGCTATGGGGACCTGCTTCGCTCCCAGCTATGCGAATCTTTTCATAGGCTGGTGGGAGGAGCAGGTCGCCCTCAGCAATCACATGAGCAAGTGGACTAATCATGTGATAGCATGGCACAGGTACATAGATGACCTCTTTTTGGTATGGAGGGGCTCACCAGACGAGGCTCGGACTTTTATATCTGAGCTCAACAATAATCAACTTAATCTCAGGTTCACATCTGAGATTAGTTCCCTAACGGTGAATTATCTTGATCTGAAGGTGTCCGCCAGGGAGGGTGTCCTTGAGACTGAGCTATATAGGAAGCCCACTGCGGGCAACTCTATCTTGCACGCCCACAGTAACCATCCACCCACACTCATTCGCAGTATCCCGTATGGCAAGTTGCTTCGCCTGAAACGGAACTGCTCAAGAGAAGCTGATTTTGAACAAGCAGCAACTCAATGTATAAAAAGATTTCAAGTGAGGGGTTATAACTATACAGACTTGATCTCTGCACTTAACAAAGTGAGAAAAATACCCAGACAACAACTTCTGACATACAAAAACACAGCTAATAGGAACACAGCTGAACATGAGGGCAAATTTCGCCTAATAACCACCTTCTCGGATGATGCAAATCATCTGAGGAGATTAGTCAGAAAAAGTTGGCATATCCTAAAAACCGATACAGTTATCGGTAAGGACATTCCGAAAGAACCAATGATTACTTTTCGGAAATCGAGATCACTCCGTGATAAATTGGTGAAGAGCCATTTATCACCATTGCCACAACCCACGGGTACTCTAAAAGCTCTACACGGATTTTTCCCTTGTGGGAAGTGTAGAGCCTGTAAAAATTGTAAGAGAGTTCTCACATATAATATCCCAGGGGTCAGGCAACCAAGGCGCATAGACAAATTCATCACTTGTTCCACCACTCATGTAGTGTATTGTCTCCTTTGCCCGTGCGGGCTCAAATACATCGGTAGCACTATCAATAGTGTTAAAATGCGCATTTTGGAACACCAGCGCGCAATAAATAAGAACGATGTAAATTACCCGGTAGCCAGGCATTTTGCCACTATACACCACAGCAACAGGGACCTCCTACAGTACTTTGGTCTCGATCATGTACCCGTAAACATCAGGGGGGGTGATAGAGTCCAAAGATTACGTAGATTAGAATCCCGCTACATTATAGATCTGTATACAAAGGCCCCGCACGGTCTCAATAGTGGGGAAGAATTGAGTGTACACTTGGGCAGATGAGTACACCCTTTGGAGATATCTTGATCTTACATCCACACCAACTGTGAAATGAGTTCGAAATCCCTACATGTGATGCTTACTAATGTTATATTGTTTTCACCTCTCTTTTCGCTGTCTGACCTGCATATGTTTCCCATGTTTCCCATCTCTTCTCTCCTGTTTCTTTTTCTTTTTCTTCTTTTTTTCTGTCCATTCCCTGTCTCTTTCAATGTATAGGGAGCGATGGCCAATACATGGCTTCATACTGTTTCTCGCATGATAATGGAATATTCTTTTTCATGACGATCTGCTGATTTATTGAAATATGCAGTATTATTGGATGAATTATGTTCCACATAATTACCGTTTGTATCATGGTTCCCTGATTTAAGAGACCTGAGTTGTATGGACATACTGAATGAATGTATCATTCCAAGATGGCCGCCCCAAAAGTATTGTTAAAAGCGGGATCTGAGCCATCTTCTGTTTCAGTGATTGTCAGGCGAATCTGTTTCACGCTGTCGCGCAATACATGACGTAATGTGTATTTAAATGTAGGGCGCGCGGTCTTGCCATGAGACACTGATGAAGATCGATTCGAAACGCGTCTGTCTTGCTAATTTGATTTCTGCCGAAATAAAAGAATAATCGATACAAACCCCTCCTTTGAGTGCTTAACTCTGTGGGATCAACGAGAGTTTTGGGAGCTGCAATTTTTGTGGGGCACCGCCACATCATAGCACCCGCCTGCGAGTGACCCGGCTGCCGGTGCAACTTTGGGAGCTTTCATATATATATATATATATATATATATATATATATATATAATTTACTTTAAAACAATTATGAAACTAATAATTTTATTTGTATTTTAAAATGTAAAAATGATATAAATTTTTTACAAATAAATATACATATATTTCAATAATATAAAATCTATTTTAAAATAAACATCCTATTATGAATTAAAACATTCAACTTTTTAAAAATCTTTAAAATTAAAATTCCCACTCCAGTGAGAGCAACAGTAGGGAAAGTGTTGGATAGCGGAGGGGTAAAAATTACTATTCCGACTCCAGAATAAAAATATTTTTTTAAAGTAAGAAAATAAGTATAAATATGTAAAAAATACAAATAAAAATATATTTAATATAAGAAAATATTATAATATTAAATAGATATCACAAACACCTACAAATATTATAATAAATCAAATGAAAAAATTATTTTTAAAACAAATAAATATTTTTATTTAGAAATTAATTAACAAAAACATTAATTATTACATAAATGTAGTGTATTTACACCACACAACTCACAACCTACATCAGAAAAAATAAATATTTGCATAATTAACATAATTATCAATTAAACAAATATTATATGTAATTAACTTCCCACCCTTTACAACTATAATACACACAGCCCAAAATGAAATTGTAAAAAAAATTAGTTCACAATTAAAAAACTTTTACAATTAAATAACTAATAGTATTTAACAACTAAACATAAAATACGTGAAATTAATTTACTCCCCACCTTTCACCCCTATAAACCCAAAACCCATCACACAAAAAAATGTTTAGAAAATTACACTAATTAATTGTCAATTAATTAATTAATATTAATTGTCAACTAATCATTAATTACAAATCAATTACTTCCACCCTCAACCCCTAAAAACCCCAGAAATCTGCACCTAGAATTAATTACATAATTACCATTATTAATTGTCAATTAATTTATTAATATTAATTAACAAATAAGTATTTATAATTAAAAATAAATTACTTCCCACCCTTTATCCCTATAAACCCCACAAGCCTCTAGCAGACGGGGCAGCTGTGGAGAACTGGCCACACAAAGGGGGGAAAAGAACATGGGCCCCTCTTGGCCCTTTTAAAATGATTATGCCCATCATTGGAGCCACATGGGGCTCGAAACAACTGTGCCCCACGTTGGAGCCATCCAGGCTCTGTGAACCACAATGTGCCAACCGTTGGAGCGGCCCGTTGACAGACGGGGCCGCTCTGACTCGGTGCCACGCACTAGCACCGAAAACAAAACCTGCTCCCTCGTGGAGCGGGAGCGAAATGCGCCCATGTCCACTGCCCAGCCCTTACTCACCGGGCTCCGGCACAGGGGACTCCTCTTCTTGGGCAGCCGCCACTGTGGCGGGGGCAGGCACCGGCAATGTGCCTCGCGCCCCCTCCGCGGAAACAGGCTGCGGCGCCACGCTTCACCCAGTCCCTCGTCTCGGGACCGGAGCTTAAGATAGGGAGCCCATGAGGCTCCGGGCTGACTCCTCTTCCGGGGCTCCGTCTAGCTCATGGAAGCCCCACAACTCTTGTGCTGTTTCTGGCCCAGCTGCCGGCCCGCCCAAGTCACAGGCAGACTTGCCTGACTTCCGGGCAGCCGCGGCTGGACAGCAGCGGCAATTTCTCAGGGCACAACGAGGGGTAGGCTCCCTCGAGAGTGAAAATAAAGGTAGAAGCGGGGTGGGCACGCGCGTTGGACTCAAATAAGCGGGGTGGGCACCCGCATTAATTATAAAATAAAAACTAAGACGCAGGGTGGGCACCTGCGCACTGAAAGATAAAAATAACAGGGGTGGGCACCCGCCGCCATTATCGTAGCTGGGGAATCCTTCCCCTGGGGATTCCCTCTTAAAGGGCTTATAAAGGAAATAAGCACACTGCTTCCAGGGCGCAACCAGGGCTGCCAAAGTCTCTTTAGGGTCCTGGAATCCAAGCAAGGCAGAAGGGTCCCAAGAAGAAGTCTCCAGGCATCCAGGGGCAGGGCAGAGCCCAGGGAGGCAAGCCTTCCCCTGGGCCCCAGCAGCAGCAAACCCCTGGCAGATTCGAGTCCGAGAACATTTACATGGGGTCACAGCCCCTCTATTTATATCAGCAAATCCTTTGTTTTAAAAGTGTAGGCAAGGGGAGAACCAGATACAACTGGTTCAGGGGAGCTGTTGAGCACTTTGTTTTGCTCAGCTCCTCTCTCCCTTTCACAGGACAGGCTAGGTGCTCAGACGCACCATAGGGGGCGAAGCCAGCATTGTGGAGGGAAGGCACAGTCCTATTCAGGTCCCAGGTGCAACTCCTCCCTCCCATCTACATGCAGATCTCTCCATTCACCACCAGGCAGACTCACCCTGGCTCCGGGAATTCCCCAGCCCTCTCAGCTCCTGTCAATCACAAGCCAGACATGCACTCCACATCAGGCAGGCAGACACACAGTACACAGAAAGGCCAACTTCTAGAAGTGGCACTTCTCCACTAGTCACCATAAATCTGTGCACACCATTGTGCAGCATTTATTCTCACGAGTTCGGACATACTCAATTCGACCCTGCACTCCTCTCACATCAGGAATTACCATGGACACACATATCCCCCATGCATTCCTATGGGAGGGCAGGCCTATCTCACCACACGCACTCAGAGAGCGCATGCACTTTACACTGGGCCACAGTGCTAAAGTGCGCAGAGGCCAAAAATCACTACCAATATGTCAGAGCTTAAGGCAAAAAGTTCAGGGGTGAACCTGCCAGAAGGGCCAAGTCCAAAAAGTTGTTTTTCAGCCAGCGCACTGTTTCTAGCATACAGGCATGAAATGTTTCCAGTGAGACCGCTTGGTCTCCCTCCAATGATACAATGAGCTGTGTATTGTCAGCATAGTTTACCAAGCTGACCTCAGATGATTTATTAATCGCGATCAGGGGGCTCATATAGGTATTAAACAGTATTTGACTGATTGCTGAGCCCTGGGAAACCCCATGCCTAATCTCAGCAAACTCCGAACGATAAGGGGGAGGGCCACCGCCTGGTGTCTAGATGTCAGATACGATCGAAACCACTCCAGTGCTACACCTCCCACCCTTACTGTTTTCAGCCTGGCCATGAGAACTGTGTGGTTGACCGTATCGAATGCGGCAGACAGGTCCAGTAAGATCAATATAGCTGATTTTCCCCTGTTTGCTCGCATTCGAAGTTCTTCCAAAATGGTCACCAGCGCTGTCCCTGTCCCATGGCCTGGGCGAAACCCAAACTGCACATCCTCCAGCTTGTTGTTACACTCCAAAAACTGGGAGAGTGCCCTACTAACCACACATTATATGATCATTACTGGGTAGGGGAGGAGGGACATAGGTCTGTAATTCTTAGGGCATGCTGGATCAAGTTTGGGTTTTTTCACCAGAGGTGTAATTACTGCTTGTTTCCAGCTCGCCGGGACCTGTCCACTGCTCAATGATTGATTACACAGCTGTCGGAGTATTGGAAATAATTCACCTCCCAGCGCCTTCCAAGTTTTGGGAGGGAAGGGGTCCAAAGGAGAGCCCAAAGAAACTCCTGAGGCTATCTTATTAAACTCCTCCTCAGAGGGGAGCTCAAAATGATCCAGGTAGACTGCCTGATCCTCCGGCTCAGCCCCCCATTCCCAACTCTTTTGCTTACTCGTTGACGGTTGCCCCTCTATCTTGCCAGATGTGACCGCATCGTCAATTTCCAGCCCTACTATGATTTTTCTTATTTTGTCATCGAAAAATGTAGCTAGGCTATTACATAGCTCTTGACTAGGTGGGATGCTGTTATTAGTGCATTCGGGACTAGCAATGTACTTCATGATTTTAAAGATACCCCTAGTACTATTGGGCGCCTTCAGGATGGTTTCAGCATAGTAGTCTGCCTTAGCATTCACAATTTCCTTTTTATAGTTGGCTAATTTCTACTTCCAGAGGGCTTTGTCTGTCTCTGTGTATGCCTTCCTCCATTGTCGCTCTGCCAGTTTACATTACTTTTTTATAGTCCTCAATGTTTCATTGTACCATGGGGCAGAGGGTCTCCCCAACTTCCTGATTTTCTTAACCGGGGCAATCTGATCAAGAGTTTCGATGATATGTCCGCAGAAGGACGTATAGTTCTGTTCCACTGATTTCAGGGGGTCTAGAAGCCCATTGACCTTAAATATCGGGGATAAGTCAGCCCTCTTCATGAGGCTCTTCCAGACCCTACCTAGGAAGCTTCTTCCCCTTGCTGCATCAACTCGCCTCGATTTAGGGATCCTCGTTTACCTTCTGTTCCAACATCATTTGACACTTGTGTACTCTATGGTCTTGATGGGGCTGTACGCATGCAGAGCATTTGCTGCTGAGAGAGGACTGCGGTTTGGACAAATGCATCTTTATAGGTTAAATTAAATATGTCACAACACTCTGGGGTCAATTAGGATGGAGGGCGGATCGCCACTGCCCACATGGCGGTGGCGATCCGCTCTACATCCTTCCCGGCCCACCACCCATTTCCCCCCACCATATTAGTATGGCGGGGGAACCCCGGCGGACGGAAAGACCGTCTGCCAGTTTTCCGCCGGTCGACTTGTCGACCAGGCAGTAAAAGGCCATAACATGGAGGCGGTGTCTGTGAGACACCGCCATCCATATTATGATATGTGCGGTAGTGAGCCTTTCCATGGCGGCATTGCCGCCATGGAAAGGCTTGCGGTCTTTGGTGTTGGGGGCCCGTAGTGGGCCCCCAGGGTGTTGGGGGGTGCGCATGGGGGTACCTATGGTTCCCCCCCTCATTGCCATGCACTACATGGTAGGCACCACGTGGTGCCTGCCATGTGGTGCATGGCAATGCCGTGCACAGTCCATTTACACTGTGAGTGGGTCTGCAGCCAGCAGATCAACCCACAATGTAAAGGGGCCAGAATGCGCCCGCCAGTGTGGCGTGCGCATCCTAATTTACATGGCGGGACCGCTGCGACTTCGGCGGTCGGTCCCTGGCTCCCTTACAGTGGCGGGCGGACTTTGTCCGCCCGCCATCGTAATGGACCCCTCTGTGTGGTAGCTGAGGGACCACCACAGCTAACCTTGCCCCTTCGGCTGATACCTGTCAAATCCTACACTCTATCCATCTGCGCCCTCATAACCTCCCAACTACCCTGAAGAGAGAGAGCTAGCAGCAGGCCTGAGGGCAGGAGCAGAGACACATGAAGGTTGTGTGTTGTGGCTGCTGAGAAGAGGTGGGTTGTGGATTTCAAATAAATAGAGGTGTGGGAAAATCGCTAGAATTGAAAGCATTTGTAAGTGTATAAGCATTGTGAATGCCAATTATTTTGGCTTTTGGATATTGCAGGGATGTCCAGCATAAGTCTAGGAGACTGAGATCCATTCCAGATGTCTAAGGTATCTCATCTATATGTAATTAGATTCCAATTGGATTAATTTT
Organism: Triturus cristatus; assembly: GCF_964204655.1. Classification (NCBI taxonomy): domain Eukaryota; kingdom Metazoa; phylum Chordata; class Amphibia; order Caudata; family Salamandridae; genus Triturus; species Triturus cristatus. Next base: position 948,276,870 of record NC_140582.1, read on the forward strand.
ATGCAAATTTAACTTATGTGAATGACGATCAATGCAAGGCATAGTAATCCACCAATCCTACCAAAGGAAATCGTGGCCAATAGGAAAGTTGGAATGTATAAAATAATATTAAGAATGTTTCCTTTTAAAAAAAATTCACGGGATATTAAAACTACTGCAACACGATAATTCATTTCCTTAAAACAACACACATTTCCCAGTGGATTTCATAGTGAACAAGGAGGATTTTTTCACTGGTATTTTTGGATGTCCTGTAAAGGTACTTGCCATTGTGGACTTGTTTGGAGTAGGGCATCTTCCATGTGCCAGGTAGCTAGAATAACAGTTTTGCTTGGTTTGATAATAGTGAGGGTAGCCCCTGTACAGCTCTAACTCTTTTATCGCAATCTGCCCTTTATGCCACTCTGTGCCTGCCAGTTCCTTTTCTTCCTTCATAAATGAGGGTAAGCCTTATCAGCCACAAGTGAAAAAACAAAATTGGTGTGTTTGTTTGATTTCTGCTGGCATGAGGTTTCATGGGAAATTCATGAAATAATTCTTTTAGCGTGAAGTGTGGGTTGCCTGTATCTCGCTCAAAAAAGTCACATGAGGTAGTGCCAGAAACTCATTTGAGAAAAAAATTCTCTTAACAAACATTTTCTGTGCAAATGTATCTCCTGTGGGTTAAATGAAAACTAAGCAAAATCTCACAATGTTTGGAAAGCTGCTCCGAGTTCGCCGCTGTAATTTAAAAACCACCTTTACCGTGAAATTAGGTCTAACAGACTCTGAAGCACCACAAACATATTTACAAAAGTAATGCAAACCCGAGGCAAAGCCTTAGTAAATCAGCCAATAACAAGGCGGCAACAGGACCATCAATGGACCCTTTCCTGACGCACTCTTTGAATATAGTGCAAGATGTCATTCATCCCGCAGCTGAAACCCAGTTTAGTCTCCTTCTCTGTATCACTTACAAAACATTTTCATGTCCTTTGTCAAGATGCATAAAGAGGTCTCAGCGAGATAAACCCTGTGGAAAGAACAGTTTCTCAAACACGGCGTTCTAAGGTGCATTTTGGGTTAAAAAACAACATGATTAGGAACATAAAACCCTATGATACAGAAGAACATCTGCAAGAAAATGGTTATTGTGAATCTCTACACAGCATAAGAGCCAATTACGATTAGTTTGTACTACATTCATCATTCTATTAAACCTTTACTGTGTCTGAACGTTCTCAAAATGCACTTGCACCTTCCCTATAGGTCGCTGATGCTGAAAGGAGGTCTTTCATCGGGCATGATCAGTTTTTCCCATCTATGATTGTTATATACATTGGTTGCTTCCTAGCAAGAAAGGCTGGGATATGGTGCAGAAATATCACCATATATCTGCAAAATGATGTTATAAGATCACGGAACAGCTGTTTTAAGTGAATTTAAATTGTGTGCATATGGAAGGGTTTTTGACGCAGTATCACATTTTGTACTCTGTGAAGAAATATGTGCAACGGAATACAACGTAAAATGCAAGGGTTGTTTGGTGCAAATGGGATTCTGTGCGAATAGAGAACATACAAGGCTCCAGGGAGCCATGCTGTTTGTACCTAGCCAGATTTTCTGTGGAGTCGTCCAAAAGAGACAGGTGCTGTTGAGCATCCTAATTGGCAAGGAAATCTTCAGAGAGAAAAGTAAGAGCATCAATAGCAAAATATAGATACATTTTTCAATATTTTGCTAAAAATGAAATCCACAAGAAAGTCGATTTGCAGTATTTTCAGCTACAAAAATATGTTATTTTCAAAATTGTATATTTTTTCAGCATTTATTTTAATAATATGTTTGCATAGTTTATGCCCTTTGCAACATTTTTACATGCAATTGTTCAGTGTCCATAAATGAAATCCTATAGCATTTCAGAAACCTCAATAATAAAATAAGCATGTTTTGTTATAAAGTTGCTATAGTAGATTTTGTCATCACATTGAGTCGAGAAGGTTACTGTTTCCTGACTTAATTTTTTGAAATTGTTGTCTTTCCCAAAAGAAATTGAATGTGCGCCTTCCAGTTACCAAAAGATCACAGTTTACGTTTGAATCTCAATGTTAACTTATACCGCCTACCTTATTACATGTTTCCATAAAAGCATAGTGTCAGAAAGTGTGTTGTTAATTTGGGAATAGGAGACCCTTACCAAATCAATAAACATACCATCTGTCAGTAGTCTCAGAAAAACTCTGCCAAACCGCTGCCAGATAAGGCACACAACTGGCAAATACCAAGAGAAATGCATGTAAAGTTTAAGCTGTCCCAACAATGTTAGACTCAGGAAAATAATGCAATACAAATCCCAAGTGAATCTGTAAAAAGAGAGAATTGTTTTATAAGCACAGAGACTGTTGTAGTGCAGCTCCAATCCCTGGGCGCCAACAGACCTCAGAAGTCCTTGAGTTGTCTTTCTTCTAGCAGGACCTTCTTCAGCTGTAGGATTTCTAGGCCCAGGAATGTTCTAAGAGTCAGTGGTGAGATGCCAGTCTTATCTTGTTCACTAGGTAGCACATGCGGACATTTTATCACCAAATCCTGTCTACATTTGTTGCCCTCAGTCCACCTCCTTTTGGAGTACTTCTTCCTCGCTTTACTGTAAACATTCCCAGAAGTCTTAAATCCAAGGGGCATATCAACAAGCAGGCGATAAAAAATTATCGCCGCTTTTGCGGCCGTTTTCGGCCGAAAAGCGGCGATAATTTTATGGCCTAATCAGCAAGGTCACGCTAACACGTGAAACCTTGCTTTAGCATCAGGATTCCTAACGCCCAGCTTTGCATCTCTAATGAGATGCAAAGTGGGCGTTCCTGACCTGGCATGACAGGAGAAATGTCGCTAAGCGACATTTCTCCTATTATCAAGCCCCACGCTATGAAGCATAGCGTCAGGAAAAGTAGCGATAACCCCTGTTATCGCTGCTTTCCTTACGCCTGCTTCAGGACTGACTTAGCCATGATATCCTATGGAAGGTGGATATCATGGCTAAATTTGTGAGTCCCTATCAACTAGCGAACGTGAGATTATCGCTGGGTTTCCAGCGATAATCTCACGTTAGCCAGTTAGCGCTAGGATTTTTATCGCTGATGAGATAAGCGTTGCTAATAGCACGCTATCTCAGTGATAAAAATTGGCGCTAGCCGGCGATAATTATCCGAGCGCTAAGTGCGCTCAGCGATAATTATCGCCGGTTGTTGTTGATATGCCCCCATGATCGCTAACCCCTTCTTCCACCGGGAGGGTGTCTGGCTCTCCCTAAACTTCAATCCTATTTAGATAAAGTAACCTCCCATCTGCCAGGGCACAAACTGTTTCTCCCCTATGCTGGGGCTGTTGCTGGCAGGTCTTGGAGAAGCCTGGGAATGAATGGGAGCAGGTTCCGGCAACAACATGTGGCACCTCAAACTTAAAAGAGGTCCTTTGCTATGCCAGCTTCTATTACACCCTCCCAGTTGTTGGCAGCACCCCATCTTCCTAGTCCAAAGGAGGGCTGGGTCATTAACATCATTCTCAAATGTGTATTGAGCCTGTAAAGGTGAGATGAGTGGCAACCCTTTCTAAGCAAGTTTCAGCTCTGGCAGTGCAAAGTGCATTTTTATAAAGTTACTTTTCTACGAATGGTATTAAAAAACTGACGTCACCATTAAATTGCATTTTTTTTAAAGTGGAAATTTGCCTTGATTCATTTTGCAAGCGTATCTCCATGAATTACGGATGTTAATCATACCTAGGCCTATTCCTGGAGAATGCAGCCCAAACCTACAAAGTGAAAACAGATTTCAGGCCTTCAGTCAATGTGAAACTCACTATTTCAAATGTAAAGTGTGTGCCACTATTTACATATTAAGCACCCTGTACTGTGGACTTACAAGGCACACTGTAGGGGTGACCCCTCATTGTATAGACATACGTTTTCCTACATGAATAGTCATATTTCATTTTTATGAGTCTCTGCATCTCTTTTAAAGTGGAGCCCATCCTAAGCACAGTGATGCTCCTAACAAGGATTTGTTTTTGTCATATGTGGGTGGTGTAAATCCTCACTATAGCCCACCTATGTGATTTATTTATCATGCTGTTGGCATATTTTCTACATCATTTACTGTGGCCTTAAACGTTAAATAGACAAATCGAGTGTAACCAATTCCTGTTTTAATCTTCAACTATAAACTTAGTTCTGAAAAGAATTGATTTGTTATAAGAATTTATGTGAAACATCACAAGTGTAATTATTCCAGCTTATTATAAAGATGTCCAGCTTTATTAGCATCAGCATTCAGTTTAATTTACATAACTTTTTCTTGTAAAAGTAGAGCGACAGCAAACTCTTTGCACTCCTATTAAAGTCTTCGGAGGCAAGGCAATGTTTTTTTAAGATGAACAGTTGTCTCCATTACCTGATTTGAGTAAATAAAGTGTAAAACATTTAATGAGGGGAAACTATGATGGATCCTCAATTATCAGATCAGAGCATAATTAAAACTGCACTAATTGAGACCAAACATTTTGAAGTAGAAAATCAGAGCACCTCATCTGAAGTCGACTATGTTTATGGATTTATTATCACACCAAGGCTACTGATAAAAGCTATTCATGTACTAGACAGGATCATTTTAGAATTTCAGTAACATATGTAGATGTCCCATAAAAATGTCTATAATACATTTAAGGATGATTGGGAGAATATGGATGCTCCTAGATAAGGGGTGGAGAGAGTGGTCTTTGGGAGTGTCGATTAGGTTATAACGTTGTGTGTTGTCACATATGTTTGCAATGTGATTATGTATTTTTCTACACATTTACACAAGTAAATGTACTTTCAATAACGGGGGTGGTGTGGAACGTTTTCTTCAAAGCCCTCATATTTCATGGCATGTAGAGGATGGGAGTTGTCTATCAGAAAATGTATTTTCTTGGGAGCACAACAAATGTTGATGTGCTAATGCAAATATCTGAAAAACGTAAGACTTCAGATACTACTCTTTTCTAACAATCTACAGAAGTATTTTCAGGGTATGGAAATCTACAATGTTCATAGATTTCTATGGACATTCCCTAATGATGTTTTTTAAATCCCTAACAAAAAATCAAGAAAACTCCATTAGAAGAAGTTTCTGATCACTAAATTGTGACTTCTAAATTTAGCCTTGTAAATTGGAATGGTGAGTCTTTTTACTTAGACTAACAATTCTTAAATTAACCCCTTCCCTGCTCATGACGGAACCGTTCCGTCATGAGCCACGGTTGGCGTGTGCTCATGACGGAACGGTTCCGTCATGACAATCCTGTTGGCGGCCGCTCCGCCTGCGCGGCGCTGTTTCCCCGCCTGTGCGAGGGGACAACGCAAATGGGCGGAGTCATGACGGAACCGTTCCGTCATGAGCACAGCTCAACTGTGGCTCATGACGGAGCGGCTCCGTCATGAGCACAGGCCCACCGCGCTGCCCCCCTGCCCCCCCCCCAGCGCTGCAGCGGAATGTCCGCAGCAGCCAGCGAAGGGGTTAAGAACCAACTTCAGAGATTTGAAAGTAATTGGTCACTTAAAGCTTCAATCTAAAATGTTAGTCTTATTTGGCACTGACACAAACTGTTGAAACTTGTGAGCCACACACATTTTCTGGCACACTGCACGATGCAATGGCTAATGAAAGATGGTAGGAAGAAATCCCGAAAAACGTTTTGACCTCTGTGGCCAACTATCTTCTGGTATAAATAAACCAATAAAATTAAATGCATTATAACTAGTTTGTGAAAAAGTCTTACAAACTATCATTTGGGGATCAAAACAAAATATTTACATCTTATTTCATGAATATAAATGTAAAGGGACATAAATTAAAGGGATGGATCAGATGATACTGAGTAAGAGCTGTCAGTGTGCTAAGTGCAAGTAGATGGACTGCTATATGTTCTCTTTCATTTGTAATATATGACAATAGCCATACAATAGCTTCAAGGAAATAGCAAGTAACAAAAACCCACAAAATACTACAAAAGGTCATTATAATACAGCATACAACCGCAGTACAAGACAAAAGCAAAGGCAATGTCTAATAATCACTAATACAAACACAAAATTAGGAAACAGCTGAATTAAAGAACACAATGCACTGTGTAGATTGTATCTGCTGAGTTATGTACATTGGAAAGTGCCTATTTGTGCATTCACAAACTTAGTTGTGGGCTAAAGTTTGATAACCAATGTGACAGTATTCATATTCAGTGAATAGATGAGCGGAATGGTCTAGAAACTATGCTACATAATATAACATAGGAATCCAGCACAATTTATTTAAACAAGCAGAATTTAATCTAATTGCAATTTAGAAAAATGTTCTAAATTGGTTTCAAAGTAAATACTGTCCTATTATATTAAAAGATGATATACATGGACTAATTAATATACCCAGCAAATTAGGCCAAGTACCGTCACCATCAAAACAACTTACTAGTCTTCAGATCGCCCAGAAAATATCAGTTTGGATGGTCTGTCATCTACATCACGGAGTCCCAGACTCACTGCTGAGCAATTCTTCAAAAGAAAGCATTTATATGGGAGTTTCATACATGTCTCAATTTTTTAACTCCTGCATAACTGGCATTACAAGTTCCTAATTCCCATCTCAGTTCTTGCTTCCTATCAATTGCAAATTACATTGAAATATTTTCCACTTTCCACCTAAAGTCATTCTAAAAGAGGCTATACAAATCTTTTCCCATCATGCAGCATACAAAATGGATGATCTTACCTTCAGTAATGCCACTTTGCCATGTTGTTTATGGCAGAACAGCAGAACATATAATGTGTATTGATGGCTGGAGAGGGTACCGACGAAGGTAGGTATGTCAGAAATTGGGTGTATTTCAGAGGAGAGTACCCTGACCAACTTAACAAACACAAATTTGATAGGTCACAAAATCATTTGAAAAGAATCTCTACTCGAGCCCTGCTAGCAATGGCGCAAGTAATACTTAATTCCCCAGAGAAGCGCATGTTGAGTTCAATCAGTAGAACACAATATTAAAAGAACACATCTCCTTGAAATTTCCAAGCGAGTTTATAGAAACTAAGAAAAATGCAATAACCAAAAAGATACCAAAATGAGTAAAAAGGGAAAGGGGAACTGGAGATAAGAATTTTAAAGACAAAATGGGTTAACAAACAACTTTGGGGCATATTTACAAGACAGTGACGCATCTGTAGAGATGCGTCACTTTCCCTGCGCCAACATGCCAAATCCTTGCGCCACCATGGATGCGCCGTATTTTCAATACGGCACAAGGATTGACAGATGCGTCAGAAATTCTGACGCATCTGTTGACGGAAAAGTCGAGCATTGCTGGAGTCGTGTTGCAAGCACGACGCAACTCCAGGAATGCTCAGGGCCGCCCTATGCCTAACATACTGCGTCAATTCTTACTCCTGCTTCAAGCAGGCGCAGGGTTTTGACACAGCGTGGTTGTACAAGTGACTCAGTGAAATCTTGTAGATTTCACTGCGTCACTTTTAAGGGGTTTCCTGCGACGTAACGCCCACCATGCATACATTAAACCTGACCCAGGTTTAATGTGGCGCAGGGCTTCACAACGTGACGCATCTCCCTAGATGCGTCACATTGTAAATGGGCCGCAACTTTTACGCTGCCGCTGCGTCACAAAAGTGATGCAAGGTGCTTGTAAATCTGCCCCTTTGTTTTTTAATAGCCATTTGGGGCCTGAACTTCCCAGAATTGATGTACTACTTCTGGGGTGCACTAGGCATTCTCACCGCTCAGGTAAAGTACACACAGTATGTAGGAAAAATATTTATGATCATTTCATTACTTCTCCCTAGAAGAAATACCTCCCATAATTATCTTTTCAAATGTAATTATCCCACGTTCTTCAGATCACCAAGCTCAAGACCATATACCCACTATTTGGTGACTAGAATGGCATTTACCAATCACATATTAGTCTTTTGAAACCGTTCTCTGGGAAAAGTAGCTTTTTCCACTAAGATCACAGATAGAATCGTGCAGCTTTGGAGGCAGAGCTTTATTATTTGTTATTGTCCATGTATTTAAAGAAAATCACATTCTTTAATTTGAGGATTTATATACTATTTAGTGCCATTTATATTTTCTAATATGTAAAGTTATGAAAATGTACTTTCTTGACTCTTGACCTCATTACAAGTGCTCTCTGAAATCTGCATTTAACTGAAGCCCCAAGGAGTTTCCGATACCGGGGGGTACTGGTTATTCCAAGGGACTGAGTTAATGGGGGATTACAAGTGGGACCTGGAGTCTGATTAATTACCAGAGGCAACATGTGCTAGGAATGGAAACTCTTTTTTTATGTTTGGTGAAATAATGTATGACAAAAATTTTAAACTCAAAAACGATGAATGAAATAGATTAGTAATTTAATTGTGTGGCTAGGATGTTGAGGAATAACTAGGGCTCGGTCTGCACTGTCTCTCTGCATCCAACACTAATTCTAGGGCAAGCATCATCACCTTATGTATGAGCTTGTGTGTTGTACGTGTAATGGTACTTGTAAATAAGAATTTGTGGTACATAGTTCAGTGACTAAAATAAAAATAGTTATGCTGGTTATAGGTTAGTAATGGCCAAAAAAGAAAGCTTAACAGATTCAATTGTTTGGCAGAAACAAACAAAAAAGTGGTAGATGAAGTGCAAATCCCTTGCCCCAACTGAATCTCTACAGGGAAAGGATAAAAGAATATTTGTTAAAATTGAAACTTTGAGATAAAAAACGTGTTTGTTATGAGATTCAGCAAAGTTATATAAAAATGCTAAATAATACTGTGAAACGCATGTCAATGAAGAAAAGTGTTCTTATTCTGTAGACAACAACTACAGTAGCACAGGCCGCAAATTAATATTTGATATAACACAAGGCAATCAAATTACCATACAAAAGCTAAAACATGTAACTATTATTTTATCTTGATTCTAGCAATTGTTAACAAGCTACTGTTAGAATTGGTGCAAAAGAAGCATATTGTATTTTTTATTTGTTGTTTTGTATTTGTTCTGACATTGTTATATCCTTTGGTACACAAATTGGTGTACATCACTTCATGAGTAGAGGAAATAGTTTTTAAAACGTGTGGGGAAGTTTCTGAACGGTAATGGAAAAGTGTGGTGAAAAAAAGAAAGTAAGAGGTAAAGTAGTACTGGATAGTAAAGTGAATCTGTATGTGCATGTACTCCTGAGGCACAGCCGGGAGCATTGTTTTTAAAAAGTTAGCGCTGTAATTTTATCTTGTGTGTAAAAACTTTCACTGGGAAACCTACCTTTTTCACCCAACTGCACGTAGACTGGGGGCTTCATTTCACACCCTCACCGCCTAGCAGCAGCAGCAGAGCTAATCGCTGCAGCGGGAAACGCCCAAGTAATTGTCGCCAGCAGCGAGTGAGCCGGTCCTGTGGCCACGCCCACTCGCTCGAGGCCACGCCCACTCCGTCTACAAAACCGAGCCGATTGAGAGCTCTGGTTGGATTGTACTCCTGAGGCACAGCCGGGAGCATTGTTTTTAAAAAGTTAGCGCTGTAATCTTGTGTGTAAAAACTTTCACTGGGAAACCTACCTTTTTCACCCAACTGCACGTAGACTGGGGGCTTCATTTCACACCCTCACCGCCTAGCAGCAGCAGCAGAGCTAATCGCTGCAGCGGGAAACGCCCAAGTAATTGTCGCCAGCAGCGAGTGAGCCGGTCCTGTGGCCACGCCCACTCGCTCGAGGACACGCCCACTCCGCCTACAAAACCGAGCCGATTGAGAGCTCTGGTTGGATTGTACTCCTGAGGCACAGCCGGGAGCATTGTTTTTAAAAAGTTAGCGCTGTAATTTTATCTTGTGTGTAAAAACTTTCACTGGGAAACCTACCTTTTTCACCCAATTGCACGTAGACTGGGGGCTTCATTTCACACCCTCACCGTCTAGCAGCAGCAGCAGAGCTAATCGCTGCAGCGGGAAACGCCCAAGTAATTGTCGCCAGCAGCGAGTGAGCCGGTCCTGTGGCCACGCCCACTCGCTCGAGGCCACGCCCACTCCGCCTACAAAAACATGTGCACCTCACGTACGCGCAGCGGACGGGCGCAGCGGGCGCGCCTAAGGCAAGCCCGTCTGGGCCCGTCCGGGCCCAGCCGGACCCAGGCCCAGGAACTCTGCCGGATTTGGCGCCTGGGCGTCTGGTGTACACAAGTGACATGCTTCGGGCTCTCCACCTGGAAAAAAATCAGGAATGTCGCTACATCCATGATGAAGGCAAACCGTATATCAACTGTGCACGCTGTAACCCAGTCGCCCAGACTCCGGTAAAGCCTGGACTACAGATGGGCCTTCTTAACTGCCGTTCCCTCCCCAAGCACGTGCACGAAACCAACTTGCTGATACAAGATCATGGACTGGACGTATTGTTTCTCACAGAAACCTGGCTTTCTGCCAGCTCAGATTTTGATATTGTCAATCCCCTTCCCCCAGGTTATCTTATCCAAACCCTGCATAGACCTAAAGGGAGAGGAGGGGGACTGGCAATAATCAACAAAGAACACCTAGTTTGCAGAACCAGCAATGCTAACATTGAAGACTGCGAAAGCTGCCATTTCGCTCTCCAAACCTCCCCGGCACACTCCATAACAGGACTGTTGATCTATCGACCTCCGGGTACACCAGGGAAATTCATTTACGCTCTCACCGAAACGGTGGCACAACTAGCTCCTTCCGCCTCTAACTTCCTCTTAGTGGGCGACCTCAACCTCCACCTCACAGACCCCACAGATTCCATAGCACTTGACCTCTTGCATGACCTGAGGTCATTTAACATTCGGCTGGTCAATAATGGACCCACCCACGACAAGGGACATCTCCTGGACCCAGTCCTGACTAATATCGCGGACATTACTACTGGTTCCCCCTTCCTCTTCCATGGACAGATCATTTCCTAATCCCTATCTCCTGTCATCTATTCATAGCCCCCTCCCAACCCACCAAAACTCGGGTCACCGATCGTCGCTGGCACAAGCTTGTTCCAGAGGAATGGGCCACTACCCTTTCAAATTCCAGACCCACTCTCTCCGCCGATCCTGTCATTGCCGATGAACAGTTTAATTTCTGGGTCACATCTTCATTGGATCACCTTCTCCCCAGAACTACTACTCTTAAACATACCAAACGGGTGACCCCCGCTCCCTGGTATACTACGGAGCTTAAGTCCCTACGACAGGAATGTAAGAAAACAGAACGTTCCTGGAGGAAGGATAAGTCTAAGGAAAAAAAGGACGCGTACCACACCGCACTACAAACTTATAAAATTACCCTTCGAAAGACCAAAAGTCTATTCTTCCAAGAAAGAATAGAAAATTCCGCGTGCTCAAGCAAGGAATCTTTTACTATTCTAAAAGAACTCCTTAAAGTCCCTGACCCCGGACCCAGAAATCCACCAGACCCCAAGGCAGACGAGGAACAATGCCATAAACTAGCTAATTTCTTCAAGGATAAGATCCAGAAAATCCTCGACTCAATTCCAACCACTAACTCGAGCGAGGAAAAAGAGATCAATAACACTCCTATTTCCCCCTGTCTCACCTCTTGGGGACAAGTGACTGCCGAGGAGGTCGAAAGCACGCTTAATAACATCAAAAGCGGTTCCCCAAGGGACCCCGCACCGTTACGTATCCTCAAGAGAGTAGCACCCACGATCATCCCCCCCCTTACCCAGCTTATCAACGTTTCGCTGCAACAGGGAGTCGTTCCCTCTAGCTGGAAGGCTGCAGTTGTCAAGGCGTTATTGAAAAAACCTTCCCTTGACCCTGCGGATTTGGCCAATTACAGACCAATTTCCCTCCTCCCAGGAACTAGTAAGGTCGCCGAAAAGCTGGTGAATAGAAAACTTTCACAATTTCTGGAAACTAATGATCGGCTGAAAAGCTCGCAGACGGGATTCCGCCCAGGGCAGGGCACCGACATCGCCCTCCTTGCGGCGGTGGAGGAGGCCAGAGCACTTCTTGACGCTGGAAGATCAGTGGCAGTGATCCTCCTCGACCTCAGTGCGGCCTTCGACACCGTCAATCACCAACTCCTTATCCACCGACTCAGGAGTGTCGGTGTAGAAGGAAAAGCACTACACTGGCTATCGTCCTTTCTGGGTCATCGGTCCTTTCAGATCTGGGAGAACAACACCCGCTCCTCCGAAATTCCCCTCCAATGTGGTGTACCTCAGGGCTCCTCCCTGAGTCCCACATTGTTTAATATCTACATGTCCCCATTGGAGGAGGTTGTCATCCCGTTCGGAGTGAGTATCGTCAGCTACGCCGATGACACTCAACTAGTGGTATCCCTATCTCACCCAAGCCAACAACCTGCGGACCTTTACAACTGTCTTACGCAGATACAAGGATGGATGAACCGGTCCTATCTGAAACTCAACGGTTCAAAGACTGACATTCTCCTCCTGGGTCAGAAGGGACTCTCCCTGTCACAGAACATCTGGCCACCCTGTTTAGGCCCGCCTCCTGACCCGAAACCCGAGGTTAAGAGCCTGGGCGTCTGGCTCGAAAAAGATCTATCGTTTGCAACACAGGCAAAAAAAGTAGCCGGGACTTGCTTCGGGCTCCTCAAATCAATCCGAAAGATCTTGCCCTTACTTCCTCCTACCGCAAAAAAACTGCTGATCCAAGGCCTAATATTATCCAGGATCGACTACAGTAATTCCATCTATCTGGGCGCTCCTGAGGCAACCCTGAACAGGCTACAGAGGATCCAAAATGCGGCTGCCCGGATCCTCACCAACACTCCTGCCAGAGCCTCGGCCAAACCAGCTCTGAAGCTCCTTCATTGGCTCCCGGTTAGAGAACAAGTGAAGTTCAAAGCCCTCTGCCTGGCTCACAGACTGTTGCAAAACAAAGGTCCCCCGATCCTAGGAAAATTTATCAATCCTTATAAAGCCCCAAGATCCCTTCGATCCGATCAGGAACACCTCATCATCACTCTCAGAGTCAAGAAGGCACGCACTGGTGGAAGACGCTTCTCGGTTCATACCGCATGCCTCTGGAACGCCTTACCCCGCGACCTGAGAACAGAACCTAACTATCTGCGTTTCAGAAAGCGACTGAAAACCCACCTCTTCCCTTAACTCCTAACCTCCCCCTCTTGCCCCCACTACCCCCAGGTGTACCGATCTTAGCGCTGGGATACTCACGGGTGACTACGCGCTCTATAAAATTTAATAATAATAATAATAATAATATTATAGGAAAGCAGAAGTTTTTACAACATGAAAGTGGTGTACTTTTAGAATATGTGAAGCACAGTGAAAAAGTGTTGTAGTAGGATAGTATCAAGTGCAACTATATTTCATGCTATATTTCATGTCGCATCTGCAGTCTAGCAGAAGGACTTCTTGATGCCCTGATGTGTGTGGCATACTCTTTATAAAATATTTACGTAATGTTACATAAAGCATAGGTCCTGCTGCATGTGTCAAAATGGCTATTGGTTGTTATGTGTGTCCAGTTGGCATTTTTCCACTCTCTGCAGTAATTTGCTTTTGAAGCAGCGGTGGAGCTTCTATGAAACTATAAATAGCCTTGCATAGTCTTGCATCAGAAACACTGAATGATGCATCAGCTGCAGTTTCCATGTATTTTTTAGTATTTAGTGTAACAGAAACAAGAGTCGGTCTGAATTAGACTCCTCCTTGCTCCAAAGACTGCCAGGTAAGAAGCTACAAAGGATACTACGGGTAATTAGGTGGGGCTAGAAGGCAGGTGGGCTGGTTGGTAACAGGATGCAAAGAGATGAAAGATGGTTGGGGAGTATTTAGGGTTCACTTTTTCACTTTTTTAGGTCTCGCCTAGCATTGCAGCACGAATGCGCTGCAATCGCTTTGCGAGGCATGCAGTCTATACTGTAGTGTGGAAGCTTTGTGGAAGCTCCACCCACTCTCGGCCCATTGGCTTTCGTCTTACATGCTGCCTTCCAATTGGTTTGAGGCTTGTTAGTCCCTCCTCATTCATCATTTGTATCCTTCCACGGCTACCGGCCCCTTTACTTCCAACAGTCATTTTCTTACCCTGCCTTTCCCCCTCTCCTTCCGCAGTCCGTGACTTCTCAGACGACACCAACCCCCCCCACTCCCATTCATGCTTTCTTCCCACCCGCACCTCCGATTCTAATGCAATAGGTCTTGCGTTAATACGAGTCCTATTGCATTATAAATGCTTGTTTTTAAAGTCTTGCATCAAAGTGTGCGTTCGGGGCACCTGCCCTGAAGCTGCAGGCCCTCGCTCAGATATGCATTCTGGACCCGCCCTTCTGCAGGAGGAATGCTTGTCAGGAACACTGTCACAGCTTCGTCGCCGGCACCAGAGACGTGTCAATGAAAACACCAGGGCAGCCCTTAGCTGAGTTAGATCCGGGGTCAGACGGGAGGCCGGGCTGCCGACGGTGCATAAAGATTATCAAACAAACGTCGCCCTACTCTCAGGGAACGCCATCTTGTCACACAGGCTGGCCCCGGCCGCTCCGTTGTTGGCCTGGCACCTGGCAAGCCTGCCCCTCACCCCTGCGGTTTCCACAGACTTTTTCTCATTTATGACTGTTCCCACAAGTGTGACTCATTTAAATATTCGCAAATAACTTTGCTTAACATTTTTCAGTCTGTCTTTAGCCCCGAGAGAGGATGATCTCGTCTTTGCTGAATTTTGGCATACCGTCTCCCAAGAGTCCGCTCAGTTTGATGACATTTTCACGAGCCTGGTCCACCCAAAAGTGGCTGCAGGGTAAGGGAGAACTGCTGCCATGTTTTCTGTTTATTCGTACAGATGTCTGTGTGCACGGCCTTTCTCTCCCTCTCTTTAAAAACTAATTGACGGAAGATGTCAGCGGCAAGCTTGTAAAACCACTGACCCCTTTCCCCATTGACTTATTCACTCGCCATACTTGTAGTGCAGGCGAGGGACGATACAATTATCGCCGCTTTAGCGGCAGAAAACTGCCGCTAAAACGGCGATAATGGGCTTGATAATATGCTCTAAGTAATTCCAATTGAAGCCCATGTTAGATGTCCTTCACATTTAACATGGGCTTCAATTGGAATTCCATAGAGCATATTATCAAGCCCATTATCGCCGTTTTAGCGGGAGTTTTCTGCCGCTAAAGCGGCGATAATTGTATCGCCTATCTTAATAATATGCCCCCAGGTTTCCATGGGCTGTATCTCGATGAAGTCACTGGAATTGAAAGCTGGACTACGCTATGCAGAAGTCAACTTTGTGTATTATGTTCTTAAGAAAATAGGGTCTGAAACCTACATACATGTTTGCGACTTTCATCAGAACCTTTACTTGAGAAAAGGCAGCTCGCTGTGGGGCTAGTCTGTGGGAACACTTTCCGCCTCCGGGCTCTGCCACGCAGCTGCCCACCTTGGTTGCCTTGGGTAGTGGCGCAGAGCGAGCATTGGGGCACTGAGCTGCCATAAAAGTGAGCTAAACTTTAGGGTGCCACCCCCATGTGCTCTCAAACTCAGTAGCAGTCCGTGGAGGGAGTTCGGTGGGGCAGTGAGGCGGGGCGGGGGAGGGGCAGAGTGGGGAATTGTAATCACCAGAATATGGATGAATGGAGGTAAGTACACATTTAAATAAATAAAACGAATTTCGTTGTGCGCGCTGGACCGCATTTTGCAAAAAAGCACTTCAAAACCCCATCAGGGGTAGCAAGCGCATATAAATACAAACTTCTTTGCCTCTTCTATCCCACCCCTACCCTTCTCTATCCAAATAACTGAATAACATATCCACCACTCAAATTACTTCCTATTTCACTATACTAATTTTCAACACTAATCCTTTATGAGTTCCGGAGTAGCATGCTACTCGCCAGAAAAGCGCTTCAACACCCATCAGGGGTAACAGGTGCTATATGAATGCAAACTTTTCTTCCCCTTTTATCCCTCCGATATCCTTCTCACTCCAAATAACAGACTAATATCCACCACTCAAATTACTTTCATATTTCGCCATACTAATTCACCACTAATCCTTTATGGGTTTCCAGGGTAGCGTGCTACTCACTAAAATAAAGCGCTTCAACACCCCATCAGGGGTAACAAGTGCTATATAAATACAAACGTTTTTTCCTCTTCTATCCTTCTGCTAACCTTCTGAATCCAAATTACTTTCATATTTCACTATACTAATTCAACACTAATTCTCCATGGGTCCCGGATTAGCGTGCTACTCGCCGAAGAAGCGCTTCGATGCCTCGTCAGGGGTATTAAGCGTTATATAAATGCAATTACAATATAATACAGTATATACTTTAGTATACACATATTATATACTTATATGTGTATGTACTTTGTGGGCTCTAGAGATCAGCCCTAGGACTTGTCTGCTTCCGCTTAGGGACTTTGTTTTCTCTTCAACTGCCTCTATTTAACTGTCTTGATAGAAAACGACCAGCAGAGGTCAGTAAAATACCAGAATTGCTTTCTGCCGAGGAACTTTATTTTTTTTCTTTTTCTGGCAACTGCCTTTATTTAAGTTTCTTGATAGGAAACGATCAGCAGAGGTCAGTCAACTACCAGAATCACTTTAGCAATCTCTAGATTCCAGTCCATGGAAATTGTCTTCCATGAGCAACCGTAAGCAATATGTTTTTCAAATCTTGTATTTTCAGTGATATGACCACCGAAGGCACTGATTTTATATTAAAAACAAAGCTTTGGACTATACCATTTGCCGCTGAAAGGCAATATTTCTCTCCATGTATTCTCATACCTGGTGCGGCACGCAGTTTGGTGCTTACTTTCCCTCCATGTTAAAGAACAGTAGATGTTTCAGTACCCAGGCTAATGCGCTCCATAGCTAAATACATATAAGGTCCCAAAAGTGAGACTGAATGCATTGCAAATGCTTGTTTATTCATTTTGTTCACTGAGTTATGAATAATCAAAGCAGTAATGCTCAGATAGATTGTAGCAGAATAGAGCATAATAAATATTAGTTTATTGTAAAATACTAATACTTGTGTGTGTACTCATTTCGGGTTTCATATCATGGCCCTCCATTTTTACCAGCTGATGAGAGATTCTCTGGCAGGTTTGACTGACTTCTAGCAACCTTCCTCATGTCAGCATAACTCAATATGAGGCGTTGGAGGCCATAGTTAGTTTTCCTTTTCTCCAAAGTATATTGCAGTTCCATTTTGGGGCTAAAGGAATGTAGCAGGGATGAAGTTATCCAAATCTAATGGGATCACAAATGGGAGAATGTAACCTTCCACGAAATGCCATATTTTGATGAACAGCTCATTCAAGCAATGGCAAACAGCGCAAAACACATGAAAGCTGTGCGCTATAAAGGGATGACGCAAAGCTGCCTCTCTCTCTCTCTCTCTCTCTCTCTCTCTCTCTCTCTCTCTCTCTGTAATTCTCATAATTATACTTTTTGAGGCATTAATGACGCAAGACTACCCAGTCAGCTTAAGATGTCTTTAGGTAGTCCTAAAATGTCAAATATACATTTGCATCATTGGAACAAAAAATATGTGCTAAGAGCATTGCATTTCAGATGATATCAATCTTGCAATGTGTATATAAGAGTAGTGATGTTTTGATATGTGTCCAGAAGATGTATTACATAATAGAGCTCTTTGTTCTCTACAACTTTGCATTCCATCATTTTGTTCCCTTGTCCCTGGATACTAACTTGACATTTGTTAAACTGATGAACAGGATCCAATTTCATGTGAGAGAAACTGATTCACAGCTTATTTTAATAGAAGCAAATGTTACATACTCGGTGTGGCACATAATGCGTGTTACTTCACATATACCACATAGGTGTTGCTGTCTATGAACACACATCTCTATGTTTATGGGCCGTTCCATTTTCGGAATCGTAGCTGGCAGGGGGATCCACATATTACATTGGTGTTTAAGTCTGTGAACACATCCCAGTTTAGTGCATGCTGAGTCTTCAGGACAACAGCAGGCATGATGCCCCCAAACACACATTTGTAATCCAGTCTGTCAACACAAATCTCCTGGCATAGTAGGATAATTCATTCTGGCACCTTCCCTGCTATGGGGTGGATTAGGAATGGAATGGGATACTGTTTTTGGAAGGAGTATTGTTTCATATCCTAGTCATGCTACGTTACATTAAATTTAGATGTTGCCACAAACAATGCAAATACCTGATCTATTGTCCTTGTAACACGATTTTGAAGCTTACAGTTGTTCAGTGTCCCATTGTTCTTAACTTGCCTACATGGTTCGATGCAAGGATGCAACAATGGAGTATGTCGGCACAGCGTTAAACTGTTGCTGCAGTAATTTCTGTGTCCCTAGCAGCCTTTTAAAAAGTGACTTTACAGCCTATGCTCCTTACAAGACTCATGCCGATTTGTGGGACGCCTCAACCTTCCCCTTTCACCATCCAAAACACGCAGTTGTGGCGTACCACAAGACTATTGGTGCACTGTGTTTAATATAAAGGGATATATATATATATATATATCTATATTCACTTAAAAACCCATAGGTTTCACACATGTTATAGTTAGGTGGACATTTCACTCGTAAAAAACCAATGAAATTCCCCCGTTATAGTTAGTTCAGATAACTATAACTCGCGCGCCCGCAATCCACTGCTCATGGCGTCACATATTACATCACTCATGACATGGGCAGTGGCATCACTGATGACATCACTGATGACATCATCCTTGTGATAGAGAGGCGGTCGCGCGAGTTATAGTTATCTGAACTAACTATAACGGGGGAATTTCATTGGTTTTTTTACGAGTGAAATGTCCACCTAACTATAACATGTGTGAATTTGCAAGGTTTTTTAAATACTAATTCCTAACTATAACGTGTGTGAAACCTATGGTTTTTCAGTGAATTTGTATGGTTTTTTAAATGCTAAGTTATGTATTTATTAAATATTTTTTATTTTTTTTATGGATTTTCACCGTGCGCACACGGTGCGTGCACCCCGCGATTTAAAAAAAAACATTTTTTAATTTTTTTTCTGCCTTCGGGGTCCTTCAGGGACCCCCTGACAAAGGCTAGGGGGTCAGGAACTCTCTACCCTGCCCCCTTTTCACGTTCGCCACCTTCCTTTTTCACTCTCGCACTCAAAACAAACAAAATGGCGGCCGACACTTCCTGATTTCGACCGATTCGAACGTTGACTGACATGTAACCACCAATCAGAATTACGCTCGCGCACGTCAGGGTGTGCGGCTATAGATATTTATGTACTTTAACTGCAGTTTTCTCAGGAACTACTGAACAGATTGACTCCATATATGCAATAGGCACATCCCTGACCTGAGGACTACCTCTTTGCCAAATTTCAAGTAATTCTGTTCAGCCGTTCGGGCTGTACCTTCGACTAAAGGTCCTGTGGGAAAATGCATGGGGAAAACGTGTTTTGGGACCCCCCTTTTTTCTCGGCCCCCGCTTGACGAATCCCCCCGAGACTTTCAGGGTAGGAGCTGAGCGGAGCGCCCCATTAGTTTTGAAAAATTCGCGAGGATTCGTCAACCGGCACCAAAGTTATTCAAAATAGAATTTTGAAATTTCCTATGGAAACACGGTCCTAACTATAACTATCTACTGGCGACCGCCAGTAGATAATATATAAATTATATAGTATATATATATATATATTAATGTAGGGAATACATTCCAGTTCAGCCTTTTAAATATTTTCATTGTTATTCTCTGGCACGCAACACTGTTACTTGCTTTTCCAGCCACCGAGTACTTGACCATCAGTAGTGCAAAGAGTTTCATGTCTACACCCAATAACACAGCCATTTTTAGGCCATCTGTTGCCACCTTGTGGACTCTGGTGGAACCACCATAATGAATCTGCCTACAGCAGCCTTATTATAGCCTTGCCCTGCACTTGTAACACAAACATTAAATTCTGTTTGGTATGTGTTAGAAATGGGGGTCTCTAGTTGGCAGAGGTAGGTACCTTTGTCCTAATAGGGGACCTTGCTTCTAGTCAGGGTAAGGGGATACACTTCTAAAATAACCCCTGCTCACCCCCTTGGTAGCTTGGCACGAGCAGACAGGCTTATCTCAGAGGTAGTGTGTAAAGCATTTGTGAACACATACAGTAATACAGTGAAAACACTACAAATGGACACCACACCACTTTAGAAAAATAAGTAATTTTTATCTAAACCAAACAAGACCAAACGACAAACATTCACAATACAGTATTAAAAATAAGTCTTTCAAATGGTAGAAATAGTTCAGTTCAACGCAAGTTGTAAATGAGACACTTTTCTCGAAAGTACCTTAGATGCGACACGCAAAGCAAACAAAATGGCCGCAGGGAAGGCAATGCGTCTGTTCCTTACACTCAGGGGAGGGGATGCATCTGTCCCTTACAGCGGCGCAGGGGAGGTGATGCGTCACTTCCTTACTGTGTGGGGAGTTGATGCGTCTGTTTCTTACTGCGGAGCCCTAGCGATGCCACAGTCTTTGACGCCTCCATGTGATGTGTTGATACGGTACGATGTGTGTCTTCGTGCAGCCACACAGCAGGCTTGCGTCGGGATCGGTGTGGCAGCAGCAATTTCTCGAACCGCGGCAGGCACTGCGACTTTTTCCCGGTGATGCATCGGGAAACCAGTGCAGCTGCAACACGCTTCCTCGGTGGTGCGTTGATTTCCAGCTCCCAGTGACAAAGAGTCTCCAGAGGTCCGAAACAGCAGCAGGCACCTCTTTGCAGGTTGGAATTCCCAGCAAGGAAATTCAGGGGAGCTGGTGGTAAAGTCTTTGTGTCCCTGAGACTTCAGAACAGGAGGCAAGCTCAGTTTCAAGCCCTTGGAGATCTTCCTCAAAATGACAAAGCAAGCAGCAAAGTCCTTTTCTCCTTTCCTTGGCAGCAATCAGCCACTGCAGGCCAACCCCGGACAGCAAACAGCAAACAGCAAAGGGGCAGTATTCCTCCTCAGCTTCTCTGGCTCTTCTCCTTGGCAAAGGTTTCTCTAGATTTCCAGAAGTGATCTAAAAGTCTGGGGTCTGGGCCCCTCTTTTTATACACCAAAATCCTTTGTTCTCTGAAGAAGAGATTGTCTGTACCCAGCTAAAACCAGTTCTGTGTGGCACTTTGCAAGTGCACAACAACCTCCTTTGTCAGTGTGCACCCTGGCTTCAGACACAGGGGGGCGGAGTCATCATTGTGGAAGGCAGGCACAGCTTTACTCAGGTGAAAATGTTACTGCTCCCACCACTCCAAATGCAGACCCTATTTACCCCAGCCCTGACTCACCAGGCTTCTGGAGCCACAGCCCTCGCCAGCCCCTGTCATCCAAAAGCCAGACATGCAATACACAAACAAAGCACACTGGATGGCTAGGCAAAAAAATACCTACTTTCTAAAAGTGGTATTTTCAAACACAGAATGTAAAAATCACCCTCACTAAAAGATGCATCTTAACATTCTGAGTTCAGGCATACTAAACTTTATTTTCCTATCTTGTTCCTGGGGTCAGTTATGTTTATAAGATTTTATAAACTAACTCACCATTCTGGCCTATGGGAACAGATAGCCTTGCAATAGTGAAAAACGAAATTGGCAGTATTTCACTATCAGGACATGCCATACACATTAGGGCATGTCCTATCTTTCACATAAAATGCCCAAAGGGGTACCATGGGCCTACCTTAGGGGTGACTAACATGTAGAAAAGGGAAGGTTTCGGGACTGGCAAGGGTGTGCACTTGTCAAGTCAACATGGCAGTCCCAGACTACACACAGGCTCTGCTTCTGTGGGTGGCATAATCAGTGTTGCAAGCCCACCAGCAGCATTTGATTTACAGGCCCCGGGCACACATGAAGCACTGTACTAGGGTCTGACAAGTAAATCAAATCAGCCAATCATGGAATCACTAATCTATCACATCAATTTACAAAGGGAGCACTTGCACTTTGGCACTGAACAGCAGTGGCAAAGTGCCCAAAGCATCTAGACCAGCAAAAACATATGAGACAACAGCAAAAAATGAAAGGGAGACTGTTGGAAATGGGATTTCTGGTTGGCTAAGGCTTGCGCCAAAGCCAGGCAGAAACCACCACTCTAGTCAGGGCAAGGAAGTTATACGCCAAAGATAACCCCTGCTAACCCCCTTGGTAGCTTGGCATGAGCAGTCAGGCTTATCCCGGAGGCAATGTGTAAAGCGTTTGCGCACGCACACAGCAACAACACCCCAGGCACACCACAAAAGGAACTCCACACAAGGTTATATATAAAAATAGCCTTTGTATTATAATAAACACATTAGATCATAATCACACAATGTACACTGTGCCAACTGGCACTGGGCAGGATCTACAGGGGATTATATACACATGACAGGGCCAATTGGGTCACTGTCAGAACAATCACAAAGTGGAATTAGCAAATGTAGAACATATACTAACTGTAGCATAAATCATAAATGTAGAGCATAACCAGTAACTACTGGTGAAATACTGCAATAAGGCCTCGATCCTGCTACGTAAATCTCACTATGCAATAATCATCACATTAGGCATAAAATACATGGCGCGTCAACCTCATAAACACTAAATCACATTAGGCATGGATATCACCAGCATAGACACATTACGCAGTAATCAGGGTCTCCCCCACTGAAATAGACCCCAGGCCAACTGACCTCTCACAGGGGGTTCAAATGCCCATCGTACAGAATGTCAGGGCTGGCTGCAAAGCAAAAGTGCGCAGTCACACCAGCCTAAACGTAGCAGCTGCCCACTAATTGCTGGGCAACTGTAGCAATGAGCCTGGGCACCAGTATGCCCTCTGAGCCCCTCTCTGGGACTCTAAATGAAAAATGCTCCCCAGGAGGAGAGTGGCCTAAACGTGGCAGCTGCCCACTACTTGCTGGGTAACTGTGAATAAAAATAAAGGCTGGGCACTCATCATGCCCTCTAATTCAATGTACCACCATTGCAGCTGCCCACTGTCAGGCGGGGCAGCTGTGACCCTATCACAATGAGGCCTGAGACCACGGGGACCCCTGAACCCCCACGGGCTCTAATTATCACAATTGTTGCCCCGTCGTTGGAGCACCAGGGCTCTCCTAAATAAATATGCACCTCTCTGGGCACTAACTGTGCCTTGATTCCCCCAATTACTCTGACCGAAATGGCACCACTGTGCCCCAAGGGGCACGACCACACAGGGAGCGAAGGGCACCGTTCTGTTCTAATGCCCCTGCTGTATCTAAAAATCACTGCAAGGACGCTCCTCAAATCTCGCCGTTGCACCAGCTCTCTCACAGCCCCCCCCCCCCCCACCGGCTCTTCACCCGCTCCCAGCCTCGCATCAACAAAGCGCGGCTGGGAGCGTTTTACCTGGGGAGTTGCTCGCAAAGCTTCTTCTTCCTTGGTAGGCGTCTGGCGATACCGGAGCCCTTCTTGTCCGGTACGGTCTCTGTGGAGCCAGGACTTCCGGGCGACCCGCGAAGCACTGCACAGCTTCCCCCACTAAGGGGAAACGGAACTGGAACCCACCAGGCCCTGCCCACAGTCAGGCGGTGCGGGCCTGACTTCCTCAGTATTCACGGGCACTGGAGCGCGGGGTAGGCTCCCGTCCGCTTCCTCGGTTTGATTTTGGCACTGAAGCGTGGGGTAGGCTCCCGTCCACTCCTTCTCTGTTCATGGGGCTCCCTCGACACCACGGAGCCCCTGTTAGCCAGCAATACCTCCGCCTCACTTCCGGCGCCACCTGTGTCCCATCACAGGGTGTCTGATGTCCGGTTTTGGCGGCGGTGCTTTCTCTCGGTGCGGCGGTGGTGATTTCTATGGCGGTGATGCGGGGTGGGCACCCGCGAAAATGATAAATTAGATAAGCGGGGTGGGCACCTGCCCTCTCTCTCTCCCAAACTGCGGGGTGGGCACCCGCTGTGTGGGTTCCCAGGCAGCAGCCCAGCGCTGCAAATGAAGAACAGGAGCGCAATTCAAAATACAAGTAAAGCGCTCTCAGGCGCTTCTCCCAACTGATAAAGAAAGCACTCTTCCAAATGCAAAATAAAGCGCTCACAGGCACTATAGTCCAAAGTCAGTCCTCTTAGGATGAGAAGGGGGGGCAAGGGGCTGGGCCCAGGCAGGTCAGGTCACGGGGCCCTCCAGCAGGGAGGCAGTCCCTAGTGGTGGTTCCTCCTGGAGCCCAGCAGCAGCCCCCCTCCTCAAGTCAGGAACAGCACACCAGCACATTTTCATGGGGTCACAGACCCTTTTTATACACAGATTTCCTTTGTCACCAAGGTGCAGGGCAAGGGGAAAACCAGAGGCAACTGGTTCTGGAGCACTTTGTTTTGCTCAGCCCCTCTCCCTATTGTCAGGTGGGGGCTAGGTGCTCAGACGCACCACAGGGGGTGGAGCAAGCATTGTGGAGGGAAGGCACAGTCCTATTCAGGTCCCAGGTGCAACTCCTCCCTCCCATCTAGATGCAGATCTCTCTATTCACCACTGGCTGACTCACCCTGGCTCCTGGAATTCTGCACACCATCCAGCGCCTGTTAATCACAAGCCAGTCATGCACTCCACATCAGGCAGGCAGACACACAGCACACAGAAATGCCAACTTCTAAAAATGGCACTTCTCCACCAGTCACAATAAATCTGAGCACACCATTGCGCAGCATTTATTCTCACGAGTTTGCACATACTAAACTTGACCCTGCACTCCTCTCACACCAGGAATTACCATGGACACACATATCCCCCATGCATTCCTATGGGAGGGCAGGCCAATCTCACCACACGCACTCAGAGCACGCACACACTTTACACTGGGACACAGTGCTAAAGTGCCTAGGGGTCTAAAACCTCTAACACTACATAGGGAAAAAGGCTAGGATAAATGCAAAAAGTTTAGGGGTGAACCTGCCAAACGGGCCAAGTCCAACACAACCCCCTTCCAGCCAAAACGCAGGGTAGACCAATCACCACCGTGATGGGCTTCCCTGCTTTGGGCGATAGAACATGGACGCGGGCCCGCAATGGCAGGGACACCCTCCGGTTCTACGCCACCCTGAACCCATGTGGTTCCCTCTGTAAAAGCTCTCTGGACCAACTGGGCTACCCCACTGGTACTCCCTAGCTGTCTGCGGCCAGGACCAGGCCCTAGGACATCCAGATGCCACTGGTCCTTGCCTATCTACAGAGTGGGGGGTAGTAACCCCTGCCACATAGTAACCGTTCTCCACTCTACCCCTCATCAGGGCAGTTCTAGACTGCCACCGATCCTCCAGCCTAGGGTCTGTACCCTCAAGCTGATCAAAAGTCACGGGCGAGGCTCTCCTCCCCCTACCTCTTCTTCTAGGGTTCCGCCCTCTCTTCCTCTGAGAGGCACCCTCATAACACAACTTTCCCACCAGTTCAGGACCACTTTCCAAGAACTGGTCTCCCAACCTAGGGTTTAACCCCTCAGGTTGCACCGCGGTCAGAGGCGAGGAGTCCCTCCCTCTGCACCCCCATCCAGAGTCTGGCACCCTCCCAACTGGAGTGGTGCCCCTAGCAGCTACATCGGTCAGGACACTGCTTACAGTTGTCCTTCCCTCTAGGTCAGGCCTATCCTGAATCTGGCTTCCCAACCTTGGGTCTAAACCCTTTGGCGGAGTATGTGCCTGGCACGCCAGGACTTCTGGGGACTCACACAGTATCCTCCCGAGGGTAACACCTGACTCATATGTTGCGTGACCGTCTGCCTAGCGCAGATCTCTCGTCTCCTGTCCACCTGACAGTGCGCGAAGATCCCCCAGAACAGAAGTGGTGTCACTATGGTCACTCCAAGGGAATTCAGCCCTACTGGCTGGTCCCTGACCCACTGGTTCTTCCACTGGGGAACACATCCCCCATTCACTCCTCAATTCAGACTTCTCTACCCTCCCTACTGGAGCGGCACCTCCAGACACCAGAACCACTGGGGCTCTATTTACAGACGCTCCAGGTTCTCTAGAAACTAAGAGATCCTTCGTAAATGGACTAACAGGACAGCCTAGGCCCCCAACCTGGTGTTCCCTGAAGAAACCATCCAGGTTCTGAGACTGGGTTTCGGGCACCTGGGAACACTCAGGGCCCGATTCACAGAACTGACTTAAGACAAAATCCTAAACTTACTACCATTTTGGTATTCACAGAAGGCACTTACTCATTTTGGTATTCACAGAAGGCACTTACTCATTTCGGTATTCACAGAAGTTAGGAGTCCTAACTTTAGGACTCCTAAATGCCTTCTGTGAATACCGAAAGTCTTAAAATTAGGATTTTTCTCAGTTTAGTAGTAGTATAGTTAGGACTCCTAACTTTAGGACTCCTAAATGCCTTCTGTGAATACCGAAAGTCTTAAAATTAGGATTTTTCTCAATTTAGTAGTAGTAGAGTTAGGACTCCTAACTTTAGGACTCCTAAATGCCTTCTGTGAATACCGAAAGCCTTAAAATAAGGATTTTTCTCAGTTTAGTAGTAGTATAGTTAGGACTCCTAACTTTAGGACTCCTAAATACCTTCTGTGAATACCGAAAGTCTTAAAATAAGGACTTTTCTCAATTTGGTAGTAGTAAAGTTAGGACTCCTAAATGCCTTCTGTGAATACCGAAAGCCTTAAAATTAGGATTTTTCTCAGTTTAGTAGTATTAAAGTTAGGAGTCCTAACTTTAGGACTCATAAACTGAGAAAAATCCTAATTTTAAGACTTTCGGTATTCACAGAAGGCATTTAGGAGTCCTAAAGTTAGGACTCCTAACTTCTGTGAATACTGAAGTGAGTAAGTCAAGTCAAGTCAGAGAATTTATATAGCGCACTACATACCCAGAGGGTCTCAAGGCGCTTAGAAAGGGGAGGAGGATTACTTGTCAAATATCCACGTTTTAAGTTGTTTTCTGAATGCCAGGTGGTTCTGGGTGAGGCGAATGTAAGCGGGGAGTGAGTTCCATGTTTTAGCAGCCAGGTATGAGAAGGATCTGCCTCCCATGGTGGTCCTGTTGATGCGAGGTACCGTGGCGAGGGCTTGGTTGGAAGAACGTAGTTGGCGGGAGGGGGTGTAGAAGGACAGTCGTGAGTTGAGGCATTCTGGTCCGATGTCGTAGAGTGATTTGTGTGCGTGAGTTAGCAGTCGGAAAGTGATTCTCTTATTGACGGGTAGCCAGTGGAGGTCTTTCAGGTGACTGGAGATGTGTTCGTTGCGCGGGATGTCTAATATGATCCTGGCTGAGGCGTTTTGGATTCGTTGGAGTTTCTTCTGGAGTTTAGCGGTAGTACCTGCGTAGAGGGTGTTTCCATAGTCCAGTCGGCTCGTGACTAGAGCATGGGTGGCTGTTTTCATTGTTTCGGTGGGGATCCAGCTAAATGTTTTTCTGAGCATGCGAAGAATGTTGAAGCAGGATGAGGATACGGCGCTGACTTGTCTGTTCATTGAGAGTGAAGAATCCAGGATGACGCCTAGGTTCCGTGCGTGGTCTGTCGGGATGGGTGCTTTTCCAAGGGCTTCCGGCCACCAGGAGTCGTCCCATGCAGAGGGGGATGTACCTAAGATGAGAACTTCTGTTTTGTCTGAGTTCAGTTTCAGACGGCTTTGTTTCATCCATTCGGCAACTTCTTTCATTCCTTCGTGTAGGTTAGTTTTGGCGGTGCTGGGGTCATTGGTGAGAGAAAGGATTAGTTGAGTGTCATCCGCGTAAGAGATGATGTTGAGGTTGTGTTGGCGGGCGATGGCCGCGAGGGGGCTCATGTAGACGTTGAAGAGGGTGGGGCTGAGTGATGATCCTTGTGGTACGCCACAGATGACTTCAGTGGCTTCGGACTTGAATGGTGGGAGGCGGACTCTCTGGGTTCTTCCGGAGAGGAAAGAGGTGATCCATTCAAGTGCTTTTCCTTGTATTCCGATGTTATTGAGGCGTTGTAACAGAGTGCTGTGGCAGACTGTGTCGAATGCTGCAGAGAGGTCGAGGAGGATGAGGGCGACTGTGTCTCCATTGTCCAATAGAGTTCGAATGTCGTCTGTTGCTGCGATTAGGGCGGTCTCAGTGCTGTGTTTTGCTCGGAAGCCAGATTGTGAGGAGTCGAGGGATTTGTTGGCTTCGAGGAAGGCGGCGAGCTGGTTGTTGACCGCTTTCTCGATGACTTTGGCCGGGAATGGAAGGAGCGAAATGGGGCGGTAGTTTTTGAGTTCGGTGGGGTCCGCTGTGGGTTTTTTCAGAAGGGCGGTGAGTTCAGCGTGTTTCCAGTTTTCCGGGAAGGTGGCGGAGTTGAAGGAGCAGTTGATGACGTCTCGGAGGTGCGGTGCTATGACGGAGTCTGCTTTGTTGAAGATGTGGTGAGGACATGGGTCTGTGGGGGATCCTGAGTGGATGGAATTCATCAGGCGGATTGTGTCCTCAGTGGAGATTGGGTTCCAGTCGTTGAGGGTGTTTACGGGGGGAGAATGTTCAGCAAATGGTTGGGTGGGTTGGTCTCCGGGTTGGTTGTCGAAGCTGTTGTGAATGTCTGCAATCTTGTTGTGGAAGAATGAGGCTAGGGAGTCGCAGAGGGCTTGAGAGGGGGTGATGTCGTTGGAGTTGGCTGAGGGGTTGGAGAATTCTTTGACGATGTTGAAAAGTTCCTTGCTGTTGTGGGCGTTGTTGTCAAGTGGATCCTTGAATGCTGTTTTCTTGGCCTTTCGGATTAGTTGGTGGTGTGTGCGGGTGGCGTTTTTGAAGGCGTCCTTGGTGCTAGTGGATGGGTCTTTTTTCCAGGCCTTTTCAAGGGAGCGGCAGAGTTTCTTGGACTTCTTAAGATCCTCGTTGAACCATGAGGCCTTCTTGCTGCCAGGTTTGCTTTGACGTTTTTTCAGTGGTGCTAGGGTGTCGGCGGTGTTGGATAGCCATAGGGTGAAGTTGGCGGCGGCTTGGTTTGGGTTAGAAGAGTGGGCTGGGGTGTTTAGAAGGAGCGATGCGGAGATCTGGTCGGTGGTGATTTTGTTCCAGTTTCTTTGCAGAGTTGGTTGGAGGTGGTTGGTGGGTTTTGGCTTGTTGTAGGTGAAGTGAACGCAGCTGTGGTCAGTCCAGAGGAGATCCGTAGTGTGGCTGAAGGAGACATGGTTGCTGGAGGTGAAGATGGGGTCGAGTGTGTGCCCTGCGATGTGGGTGGGGGAAGTGACTAGTTGTTTAAGTCCGAGGTTGGAGAGGTTGTCCAGCAGGGTGGTGGAGTTGCGGTCGTTGGTCTTTTCAAGGTGAAAGTTGAGGTCTCCCAGAAGGATGTAGTCTTTGGAGGGGAGCGCGTGTGGAGTGATGAAGTCCGTGATGTCTTCACTGAATTTTGCGCGGGGTCCTGGTGGTCTGTAGAGGAGGGTGCCTCTGAGTGTGGTCTTGGGGTCGATGTGGATCTGGAAGTGAAGGTGTTCGGAGTTGGCGAGGTTGGCGTCAGAGCTGGTTGAGATGCGGATAGATTTCTTATGGACGATGTCGATGCCTCCTCCTGTGTGGCTGGTACGGTCCTTGCGTGTGATCTTATATTCTTCAGGGATGGCAATGGTGATGTCTGGGGCGGAGGAAGCGTTCATCCATGTTTCTGTTAGGAAGGCGACGTCTGGAGAGATGGTGTCTAGTAGGTTCCATAGGTCAATGGTGTGCCTGTGGACCGAGCGGGTGTTGAGAAGGATGCATTGTAGGTGGTTGGGGTCGGGAATCTGTGGTGTGGTCGTAGCGGAGATGTTGTCGGTGCCGCTGAATTTGCAGGAGTAGCAGGAGAAAGGTCCATGAGTGTGTCCAGGAGCGGCTTGGACGCAGTTGGGGGCGCGACCGGGGTTGAGGGCTAGGAGGGTGGCGGCATCGTAGGTGATGCGGGAGGGCAGCGCAGCGCGAGGGGCAGGGGGTCTGGCGCTGGGCGCGGTCCAGGCGCGGACGGGCGTAGACGAGCTTACCTTTGGCGCACCTTCGGCGCGGGTTGGGCGCGGGCGCTGCGCGTGGGAACTACTGTCGTATATGGAGAGTGGAGGGGGAGGGGCGAGGGCGGCTCAGCTGGGAGGCGTGGCGGGCTCAAGGGACGGAGCACAACAACAACAACAAGCTCAAAATGGAGGGGAGGGCAGAGCAGGGCGCCGGGGGCTCACACAAACAATGCACAGGTCTACTTAAAATGAGCGAGTAATGGCAAAGAAATGCACACGCTTTAAAATCGCCAAACAGTGCAGCTTTGAAATAACGATACCACGTTGCACAGAGAGCGCAGGCAGGGGAGCGATCACTCGAGGAGGAAGCGACGAGTGAATCACAGCGCTGCGTGGTCAGAGGACGCGCTTTAATGCTAGTGGGAGGGCGGCTCAGCTGGGAGGCGTGGCGGGCTCAAGGGACGGAGCACAACAACAACAACAAGCTCAAAATGGAGGGGAGGGCAGAGCAGGGCGCCGGGGGCTCACACAAACAATGCACAGGTCTACTTAAAATGAGCGAGTAATGGCAAAGAAATGCACACGCTTTAAAATCGCCAAACAGTGCAGCTTTGAAATAACGATACCACGTTGCACAGAGAGCGCAGGCAGGGGAGCAATCACTCGAGGAGGAAGCGACGAGTGAATCTAGTAAGTGTCTTCTGTGAATACCAAAATGAGTAAGTGCCTTCTGTGAATACGAAAATGGTAGTAAGTTTAGGATTTTGTCTTAAGTTAGTTCTGTGAATCGGGCCCCCAGTCCCAAACTCACTCCTACTCCACTGAGACAGGACGTGAGCCCCTACACTCCTCTCGCTACACTGGGACCTAGCTGGGCTACTCTGAACCTCTTCCCCAATACAGGATGGGAAGATACCTGAGCCACTACTGTTGTAATCACTCTCCCACGCCTCATCAGAACCTTGGGCACTTTCCCAGCGGTCTGCTTCCTCTGCAAGGTCCCAAGGACAAAAGCAGTCACACCTCAACAGGTGTTGGCGCAACCCTGGAAAACAACGACTGAGCATCTGCTCTTTGATAACCAGATTGAACAGTCCTTCAAAATCCTGTTCCATGTTAACCCTTATCCAATCAACCAGTGCATCATTCCATTCCTCAGCAAAATTCCCCCAAGTCTGGTGAGGCAGTTTCTTACTGCCCCTGAACTTCAACCTGTACTCCTCTTCTTGGGGACAAGGTACCATACTTTGGGAACTGGAAATGGGACTTCCTGCACTGGACTCTATATGGCTGCCACCACTGGATCCCACTCTTACTGGTGAATCCAGAAAACCACACCTGCGCTCAGGGGATAATCTACCCTCCGGAGCTAATTTTTCCCTGGCGAAGGCCCTCTCAGCCTCTGCCATCCTCTCCTGTGCTAAGACCCTCTCGGTCCCAAACCTTTTCTCCTCCACACCCAGCTGCGCTATCTCCTTGGCATGCTCTAACCGGAGCTTCTCCAAAGCCAGCTGATGCTCCCTTTCTTCCCTCCTATCTACCCACTCCTCTGGGGACAGGGAAAGGGATGAAGCGCTGCCCCCAACACTGGACCCAGCAAGGGACTCCCTATCTATGGGGTCCTCACTATCTACTGGCATCCCGGTCCTGTCACTTTCTATCCTCCTCTTCAGACTCCTCAGGGCTCCCCTCAGACCCACCACCCTTTTGGCGTGCGGCCCGGGCCCTCTCCTACTCACTGCGCTCACGTTCCCATTCATCCTTCTGCCATTGGATCAGGTTTTCCCTAAGTTTTGACTGGGAGTCTGACCCACTCACTGCTATATCTCTCTCCTCACAAAACTCAACCAACTCCCCCATACTGTATCTAAACAGACCACAGAAATTAAAAGCAGACTCCATTTTGGCAGGACGCTCAGGGACACGTGCAACACAAGGGACCTAGGTGTCTGAGCTGAAGCAAGAGTACACAATTCAAAAATGACACTTTTTAGGAGAAGAATTAAAATAAAACTCAGAACAATAATCCCCAAAAACGTGATTATCTAAATGCAGAGTTTTGTAGTGCAGCCAGTCGTCGCTGTGGTACTGCGCAAATGCAAGTCATAATCCCACGCTGATCACCAATGTTAGAAATGGGATTTCTGGTTGGCTAAGGCTTTTGCCAAAGCCAGGCAGAAACCGCCACTCTAGTCAGGACAAGGAAGTTACACGCCAAAGATAACCCCTGCTCACCCCCTTGGTAGCTTGGCACGAGCAGTCAGGCTTATCCCGGAGGCAATGTGTAAAGCGTTTGCATACGCACACAGCAACAACACCCCAGGTGCACCACAAAAGGAACTCCACACATGGTTATATATAAAAATAGCCTTTGTATTATAATAAACACATTAGATCATAATCACACAATGTACACTGTGCCAGCTGGCACTGGGCAGTATCTACAGGGGATTATATACACATGACAGGGCCAATTGGGCCACTGTCAGAACAATCACAAAGTGGAATTAGCAAATGTAGAACATATACTAACTGTAGCACAAATCATAAACATAGAGCATAACCAGTAACTACTGGTGAAATACTGCACTGAGGCCTAGATCCTGCCACGTAAATCTCACTATGCAATAATCATCACATTAGGCATAAAATACATGATGCGCCAACCTCATAAACACTAAATCACATTAGGCATAGGTATCACCAGCATAGACACATTACGCAGTAATCAGGGTCCCCCCCACTGAAATAGACCCCAGGCCAACTGGCCTCTCACAGGGGGTTCAAATGATGGAGCAGGTAGTGCAAAATGTTGTATACCTCCTCGATTTTTGCATGAAAATACTAATTATGTAATCTATTAATTATAATATTATTAAACTAGGGTTGCATGTATACTAATCAACATTATTAATACTAAAATACACATGGGATTTGCTAAATTGCATGGCTAAATACCTCTTATAACTAAAATCTGTACGCATATTAACAATAGTATATGTGGTAATAGAATACTGCATGATGTATGTTGCTTTGTGATGTTGCACCCTCGAGGAGGATCCAAAAAGGTGAATATAATTGCTTTAAATGTTGCTATATGCTAGATAAATACAAGCACATAGAGGGATTAGCAAGGGGTTAACATTAGGATCATCATTTCTATGAATTAATTATTCTTTTGTGTTTGTTTTGCTTAAGTTGGCATTTGGGCCTAAATCCAATATGGCCGCTGTCACTACACGCAGAAGTGGCCACTGTCTCATGAGGCGCGGAGTGAGCTGCGCATGTGCAAGAAATCTCCTAAACCTCGTAGCGACCTTTGCACAAAGTGTTCCCGGTCAAGGAGACGAAACGGGACACTCACCAAGACTCGGGAACAATCAACCTTACAGTAAACCAAAACAAGCCGATACTTCGCTAATCAATGACCTCACCCCTCGAACTGTACTGAAAATCTTGGAATATTAGTCGTATGATCTCAACCAGCCAATCACGACTGTTCTAAAGATTAAAATGGTATCTTCTATGACTTGTTTTATTTTAAAAAGGGTAGTAGAATACGGAGGGCGCGGATGATGATCTCTCTTTCTTTTCATTTATCATTTTCCACGTTCGTTGTGACGCCTTTTCCGAAGATCCAGATGCTGCCCGACCGCTTGATGACTGCAAACTTTTTCTAAAAATCCACGGGCTATGATATATGCTTGCACGATTTCTGGTCCTTTGATAAATTGGGACTGTAGCGTGCTGAGCAGAGAACCTTGAGCTTTGGCCTGCTTTTCGGACAATTTACAACAAATTTTGGTTATGCAGAGCCAATGAATTAGAGGACTTCAAATAGCCAGCTTAGGTAAATATGATGTTCTGCGATTTATTTGAATTGATCTAAAACCCTAAACTTTGATGAGACAAAAGCAAATATAAATCATTATGAAAATTTAGATAAACAGATATTGATTAA
This sequence comes from Triturus cristatus, assembly GCF_964204655.1. Taxonomy (NCBI): domain Eukaryota; kingdom Metazoa; phylum Chordata; class Amphibia; order Caudata; family Salamandridae; genus Triturus; species Triturus cristatus. The sequence goes on from NC_140582.1 coordinate 948,310,773, forward strand.
CAAGAAATATGAGTTTGTGGTTAATTAAGGGAAATAAGGATTCTGAGTCTTAAATTGTGTTTTAGCTGGTTCTAAATCACCATGAACCAATCCAACTAAAATGGTCCATTGACCAGGTGGGTGGAGTGCCTTGATGTTTGAGACTAGGGATCTATAGGTGAAGGATATTAATGTATATTTTGTAAAATAACTTTTCTCTCCCTATAGGTTATATAAGGTATCACTATTTCCCCCACATGTCCAGCGCTTGAATTACTCATCCCTCCTGTGTGTGCAGACTCGTGAGAGAGACGTATAAGTGTTGGTGTTATGGGCCCCACCAATGACTGCGTGTGTGAATGAGCTAGTGTGACGTCGGGTCTGCGACGCAGGAAGGGTATCGGTAAATGTTACTCCCCATTTTCCAGTCTTGCGCTGGATCAATTTTTCTAGTAGCAGTATGATAGTTTTTATTGTTTTGGTTTGGTGATTATTGCTTGTAAATTACTTATTGATTTTTGATTGTGGAAAGTATTGGTTTATGTATTAACACTCTATGTTGGGTCGCGTCGAGTTCTGTGTTGTTTGACGGCTTCTGGGATGTAGGAAGTCGGAAGTTTGTAACGGTTCCGTAGTAGAGCAGAGGTAAGCGCTGCTCTCGGGAAAGACGGAATTATTGTTGCCCTGTAGGTACACGGGAAAAACATGTAATGATTGGAGTTGCACGACGCATTGTCTCGGTTCGATTCGGTAACATCGTTGTGTGTTGCCATTAGACACATTTTCTGTATGAGAGGAATGTATGGTAGCGCAGGTCACCTGTGAAATTTTGGTCTTAGGTACCAGGAGTCCAAAAGGCACTCTGATTACGCTTATCACTGGAAAGGTAATAGGTGTTCCCGAAGCTTGCTAGAAGGATAAAGTAGAGGGAAGTGCTACTTTATTAACGGGTGTCATAATTCTGTAGTAGGACAGACTGTTCGCTGTTCTCGGGAAAGACGGAATTCTTTGTGAATGAACTACATTTTCCGTATGAAAGTGCGTGAATGAAATAGCATTCAGGTTAATTGTGAAACTCTGGTTTTATTTCTCAGGAGCAGAGCGTCTCCAACTAGGTATCTTAATTCTGGAGAAACGGTTAACTGATGCTTGCTAGAAGGGTAAAGTAGAGGGATGTGCTATTTTATCAACGGAAGTAATGATTCCGTAGTAGGGCAGAGGTAAGCGCTGCTCTCAGGAAAGACGGAATTCTTGTAAGAAAGGTCATTAACTATTCTTTTGTTAGCAAAACACATAATGGTGGTGTTTTTATGTCGTTACTAACAGATCTGTAAGTCAGAAGAACGTATGAAAGTTTGCCGATAAATTTTGTAAAGGAGGGGTCAGCAGAAGCAGGAGTAGCGAGAAAAGCTGACGTTAGAAAGACCGCGCTGGGATTGGCCAGTCAGTAAGAAACATAACCGCTCCTGATTGGTGCGTTAGTGTATGCCGCGCTGAGAGTGGAGAATTACAGGGTGACGTAGACGCTCCAGATTGGTGCGTTAGTGTGAGTCGCGCTGGGATTGGAAAATTACAGAAGTGACATAGACGCTCCGGATTGGTGCGTTAGTGTGAATCGCGCTACGATTGGTTAAAACAACAGAATAGTCGTAGGGAAATCTAGTGATACACAGGAGAGAAAATCATGTATTACGATCCACCAGAAAAAGAGAAAAAGTCCTGTTTTGGAAAAATAAAGAACTTATTTAAAAAAGACAAACTGATTGTGACTAGAGAGGGACAGTTGCTTCCCCCACCAAAATCGCCCACATCCTATATGGTTGCAAAATACGGATACCATACTTGTACGTGGTTGGATAATTGGGCAAAGTATACAAAAGATGATGGAGTTTCAGCATTTCCAGAACATGGTTCATTTAATTAAGCGGTTTTGAGAAATTTGAGAGAAAAAATGATGAATCTAGAACCGAGACCTAGACCAACACAGTTTGAGGCATTGACAGAATGGGAAGATGAGATGCTTGACAGAGAACAACAGAGGAGTGGCGGAAGGTACAAATATATGTTTGGTAGATCATATGGACAGGAGAATGAGGAGATGGTGAAGTGCAAATATGACTGAGGGTTTGTTTGCCATAAGAAATGCTGAAGAAATTAGCAATAGAAAATGTATGGGAAAGAGAAATAATATTGAGTCAAGAGGGTATGGTGTGCATGAATCGGAGGATGATGTTCTTGACGACATGTTTTAAAAAAATCCACCCCCTTATCAATCAGATTCCACATTATTGACACCAAGTGCCCCAATGAGAGAGACTCCACGAAATATAAAATTTGAATCAGTATCACAGGAAACAGAAAGAAACAATCCCTTTAAATAAATAGAGCAAACACAACATGGTAAAATAGGTAATGAAAATTCAGCTGAACTAGCGAAGACCACTTTAGAATTAACTGAGAAAATTAGGAAATTAACAAAAAATTTGGAAGCCGTAACCGTTCCAGTAACTATAGGACCTGTAATGCCTATTTTTGATAAACAGAAGGATAGTGAGCATTGTCTGACAATTCCTTATAACAGTAATAAACAAAATGAGGGACCAGAGAAAATTGCAGATGAGAACCGATGGAGACAAACAACAGGTATTCCAGAGCAAAGTACGCCTACAAATTTGACAGTAAATCAAAGTCTAGTGGATAGAATAATAATGACGACAGAATCAGTCCCAGGATCACCAAAAAGATCAGCACAACAAACTACTGAGAAGATAGTGTAGGGCCTACTTCAGATGAATTAAGTGAATGGCTAAGGAGTTTGCAGCAGAAAGATAAAGAATCCCAATCTATAGATGTGGCCAAGCTGAAGATTGTTTTGGAAGAATTAATAGTAGGGACTATCCCCACAGAAAAGTTAAAAGCCTATCAGGATGAAGAATTACTATTTTTATGTAAAAGTATAACCTGGAGAGCAAGAAATCTACATGAGAGACTAGAAGAAGTGGCAAATGAAATGGGTATAGACTTCGAAAAGGTAAAAGCTTTACAAAAACCATACAGAGTAGATTTTTCTGAAAAAGATATTGAAAATCTGAATACCGCAGGAAGAACAACTCAGATCAAAGACATAATCATTTTGTTAAGAAAATGGGGAGATGTAGATAAATGGAAGAGTAGGTGGTTCCGAAAACAAGATGATGCCTCGGACAAAACGTTTGCAGCTTGCCCCGTAAGAGAAAAAGAAAAGGTAGTAACAGAATGTCCTATGAGAAAAATTCCAGGAGGAGGATATGTACATGTCCCTTGGACTAGACAAGATATTTTGTCATTTACCAATGATTTCCCTCGTCTACGCGAAAAGCCAGTCGAGTGGTATAGGCAAGTGGATAGGTTTGTAAAGTTATCAAAAGTTTTATGGATTGATTTAAATAGTCTTTTTGACATAATCGTACCAGCAGATTTATGGACAGAGTGTAAAATAATGATAAACTGGCCTACACAAGAATACCCTAGAGACCCAAAAACAGTTGCCCCTGATCCAGAGGTGATGAAAAAATATGAACAAGTAATTACCTTTCTGAAAAACAAAGTACCTCCCAAGGAGACTGATTGGGTAAAAATTGACAGGACTCATCAGGAAGCTAAGAAATCAGTACACGCTTATTATGAGAGGTTGATTCTCGCCTTTAAGCAGTTCAGTGGCGATGAAAATTTGAGTGAAAAGGGTTTAAGTCACTTTGTATACCGATTTGTGTATGGGCTGCGTCCAGAAATAAGTGAAATGATTAAACAGCATACAATGGAGTGGCAAAATAAGAAAATAGATGAAGTACTGAGACATGCCAAATATTTTGGTGATGAAATTGAAGCCAAACAGCGTAAGTTAAAAGAAAAAAGCTATGTGGGCACAGGAAAAGGTGGCAGAAAGACAAGAAGCTCAATTAAATGAACAGGCAAATGGTGCAGGTATGAAACCTAAATTTAATGTTGGAAAGGGAAAGGGACAGTTTAATATAGAAGAAGCCAAAAAGAAGTGGCCATGTCATAATTGCGGAAGAATAGGGCACTGGAAATCTGAGTACTAATGGTGATAATGCATCATTGAATTCTCAGGTGCAGAAAGAGGTGAGTTGTCAACCACAGCGACAGCAGCAGGTTGTTGCCCAACAGAATCAGGCGCCAAAACCGCCTTTTCCACAGAGCGTAAATCCTCAGAAATACTGTAATGAGACAGGATTCTACAACGAAGAACAGGTAACTAAGCTGCCGCGCGCTAATGCTGTTTCACAGTATTGGCTACAACGCGATGAGAGTGAGTCAGAAAAAAGCTATTGACAGTGCTGAGGGGAGGAAGAAGAGTGCGTACTTGGAGCAACTCTAGAAGTAGACCAGACAGGCCCTTTTGTCGATGGAAAGGTAAATGATGAAAATATTACATTCCTAGTAGATACTGGTGCTACTCGTTCAACTGTCAGGTCAGCTGATGTTAAAAACCTTCCTCTCTCGGATGAAACAATCCAAGTAGTTGAGGTATCCAACAGACAGATTAAAACATATCTCACTGAACCAGTAAAAGTTAACATAGGCAAATTTTCTGAAATGCACCGCTTTGTCCTGTGTGATTCAAGCCCTGTAAATTTGTCAGAAAGAGATTTATTGTGTAAAATGAATTGCACCATATTTTGCACTGCCGATGGTATAGCATTTGAGACCCCTGATGAAGATGTACTATATAAAATGACTATGGCTAATATGGAACCTGAGATTACTGAGGCATTTGCTGTATTTAACCCTGAAGAACTACTGAAGGAACTGAAAAAGACAGTAAAGGCAGAGGTCTGGGATTTCACAGGAGAAGATGTAGGATTAATGAAAAATGTGGATCGTGTAAAAGTGACTATAAAGGAAGGAATAAGTTACCCAAATATTACTCAGTATAAATTCACACTCGAAATAATTGAAGGAGTTACTCCTATAATAGAGAAAATTATTAAACAAGGTATTTTGAGAGAAATAATGAGTAGTCCATGTAATTTACCAATTATGGGCCTGAAAAAGCCTAATCGAACGTTCAGAATAGTGCAAGATTTGAGAAAAATAAACAAAATAGTTGTGTCATGTTGTCCTATTGTACCAAATCCATCAGTGATTTTGTATCAGATTCTACATGATGCAGAATGGTACACAGTGATTGACCTGTGTCATTCTTTCCTTTCCATCCCATTGCATCAAGACAGTCAGCAGATTTTTGCGTTACGGTTTGGCGAACGTATTTTGGCATGGTGCCGAATCCCACAGGGGTATACAGAAATCCCCTCAATATGTAACCAGATATTGAAAAAGTCCTTAGAAGATCTAGAGATGTCCGAGCGCTCAGTACTAGTCCAATACATTGACGACCTGCTTGTGGCGTCAAAAACACGAGAAGCTTGTGTAGTGGATACATAGCATTGCTAAATCATCTAGCAGATGAAGGACTTAAAGTATCCCCATCGAAATTGCAATTCTGCCTGAAAGAAGTACAATATTTAGGCCATAAAATTAAAAAAGGACTGAGGAAAATAACAGCAGAAAGAATCAAGATAATAAAAGGAATGAGAGCACCAATGACGCAAAGAGAATTGAGAAGGTTTCTTGGAATGGTAGGATATTGTCGTCAGTGGATAAGTAACTTTTCCCTGATTGCAAAACATTAGGTACGCCTGACAAGAAGTGATGTAAAAGATCCCATTGAATTGAGTAAAGAAGAGTTAACGGCCTTCAAATAATTGAGAGACAGTTTGTGTGAGGCACCAGCACTTGGTATGCCTGATTATGAAAAGGAGTTTGAACTATACTGCAGCGAGAGCAATGGATGTGCACTCTCTGTATTAATACAGAAACATGGAAAACTGAGAAGACCAATTGCATATTTTTCAGCTATACTTGACCCAGTAGCTGTAGCGTTACCTGGTTGTCTGAAAGCAGTGGCTGCTACTTCTAAGAGTCTGGAACAGAGCGAGGGAATTGTGATGGGATATCCTGTGCGAGTATTTGTACCTCATGATGTGGCAATCCTTTTAACAAGGAGCCGCTCTCAGTTCATGACGCATAGTCGGCTGACTAAATATGAAATAGTCATATTAGGTGCAACAAATGTGAGCCTTGTAAGATGTCTGAATGTGAATCCTTCAACGGTATTGCCGGATGCTGAGAATGTGGAAGTCAGAGATGATGTGGATCATGACTGCTTGGATGTACTTGATTTCTGTACCAAACCACGACCTGATATAAAAGATGTACCTTTGACAGAAAGTGACTATGTGATGTTTGTGGACGGATCATGCTTGAGAACAGACGAAGGAACTTCGAGTGCATCATATGCATTGTGCACAGTAGCAGCAGTAATGGAAGCATCTTATCAAAAGGGAGTAAAGTCAGCCCAAGTTGCTGAGCTATTTGCTATAACCAGAGCATGTAAGTTGGGAAAGAATGTGAGAGTGACTGTGATAACTGATAGTCAGTATGGCTTTGGTGTCGTGCATGATTTTGGCCAAATTTGGTCACAGAGAGGATTTTTGACTTCAAGTGGAACCCCTATAAAGAATGCTGAAGTGGTTGGGAAATTGCTTGAGGTGATACAGCTGCCTAAGCAATTGGCTGTTGTGAAGTGTGCTGCACACTCCAAGACCGGAGATTACATCGCAGCTGGGAATCAGTATGCAAACAATATGGCTCAATATTGTTCGCGAAACTAGAATTTGGTAAACAGGGCAAAAGAGAAGGAAATGAATTCATGTCCCTTGTTGTTTACTAACATTGTGAATACATGGGAAGAGGTGAGGCAGTTACAGGAAGAGGCAGGAGATGCGGAAATAAGACAATGGGTCAAGGCAGGATGTGCACCAAGGAAAACAGATCATGTGTGGGTCTATCGGGATGGAAGACCAGTTATGCCTGATAGCATGGTGTCACGACAAGTGATTTTAACTACAACAACAGCTGTAAAGTGTGCCGGAATAAAGAACTGGATCCATGCTAGTCATACCTTGTGAATTCCAAACCCAGTAGATAACAAGGAAGGAGAGAATTTGGAAGAATCAGAATCCAGCTCTGAATCTGATACTGAAGACACTAGAACAGGACAAAACTCTGAAAGGGGGGAGTCAGAACTAAATTTGACCATTGCTCCAGAGAACATTCCCTAGAGGAGGAAGTTGCAGATCTCAGACACCAGCTCAAACTCAGAAACTGAACAAGCCCAAGTACATACAGGAAAAGAGAAAAACAGTGAAGAGACAATTAAAGAAGTTTCCTGATGGAAAGTTGAGAGAAATTTCACCTGAAGTAACAAAAGCAGATGGTCAGGTGACAGATACAGAAAGTGAGGGAAAGGTTTTTGCGGAAGACCCCCGAGGAGCTGTAGGAAATTCAAACATCCAGTTAGAGGAAGGGACAGTTAGTCAGCAGGAAGATTGTGTGCAAGAAACACGAGGAGAGACAGAAGTAGGGAAAATAAAAGAAGTGGTGGAAAGAAAAACAGCTGAAAGTAAAAGTCAAGTTGAAATAGAATCAGAGGACAGTGATGAAGAAGTACCAGAAGGTCGAGTTCTTAGAAAAAGAGCATGGAGAGCTGAGAAAAACGAAAAGGGAAATACATTGAAATATCAGCAAGAGATGAAATCTGGCCAAACAAAATAAAGAGATTGAGATACCGACTGAAACGAGTAAATTCATCCAGAGCTGAACAAGTGAATGGAGTATCTAGTCAAGAAAAGTTGAAAGACGAGGGAAAAACGACAACCGAAGAAAATAAGAGAACTAGAATACCTAACCAGAAGTATAACTCGCTGGAATGGTCATATGTGGCGCTGCCTGAAATAAAAGAAGAGGTACAAAAGGGGGTGTTGATGGACGGAGCATCAGAACCAATCAAACACTCACACCCAGTCAACAGAACAGTCCAGCCCGAACTGCCAAGCCATGCCTTCCCTGGACCGGAAACAAGCTTCCTAGGACCGGTTTCTGGCATTTCAGCCGTCTTCAGCCAGGCTTGCTTGAATCCAGTGGCAAAGTGAACAAGGGACTCACGTCTGAGCATACCCTGCCAACTTATGGCGAACAAAGCGGTACAAAAGGGGGTGGTGATGGACGGAGCATCAGAACCAATCAAACACTCACACCCAGTCAACAGATCTGGGTTTGATCCATCACCGTTCTTTAGCCCACTCTGCCACCCCAGTTCAGACATGGCCATATGCAAATCAGTATGACCCTGTGCCTCATGGGAACAGTCCAGCCCGAACTGCCAAGCCATGCCTTCCCTGGACCGGAAACAAGCTTCCTAGGACCGGTTTCTGGCATTTCAGCCGTCTTCAGCCAGGCTTGCTTGAATCCAGTGGCAAAGTGAGCACCACCCCCTTTTGTACCGCTTTGTTCGCCATAAGTTGGCAGGGTATGCTCAGACGTGAGTCCCTTGTTCACTTTGCCACTGGATTCAAGCAAGCCTGGCTGAAGACGGCTGAAATGCCAGAAACCGGTCCTAGGAAGCTTGTTTCCGGTCCAGGGAAGGCATGGCTTGGCGAGAAGTGTGGCTCACTGGTTAGAGGAGGCAGACCTGGAAGCAGAGGTCAGCCCGGGACCAGGGTTCAATTCCCGGCTCGGCTGGGTCTTGAGTCCATAAATGTCCATGGACTCGATAATTCTCGCTCCAGTGCATACTCGACTCATGGGTTCACACTCTGTGACTCTGGTCAGACTGATTTGCATATGGCCATGTCTGAACTGGGGTGGCTGAAATGCCAGAAACCGGTCCTAGGAAGCTTGTTTCCGGTCCAGGGAAGGCATGGCTTGGCAGTTCGGACTGGACTGTTCCCATGAGGCACAGGGTCAGACTGATTTGCATATGGCCATGTCTGAACTGGGGTGGCAGAGTGGGCTAAAGAACGGTGATGGATCAAACCCAGATCTGTTGACTGGGTGTGAGTGTTTGATTGGTTCTGATGCTCCGTCCATCACCACCCCCCTTTTGTACCGCTTTGAATTGAAAGAAGAGGCGGATAGCCAAGAAAATCCAGAGGTGACTGTACCAGAAGTGGTTGAGGAAGACGAAAAATCAGAAATCCTGAGAGTTACCTTGTCCGACATTGGAGAAGAAACGGATGTTCAGGAAGTTCTGTATCAAGATTGTGAAAGAAAAGTGAAATATGATCAAATGCCAAACTGAAAAGACCAAATTACTGGAAGAGACATAACTGATAGAACCAAGTAGGTGCTTAGAGCCTTGGCTTAGACAAAACTAGTTGTGAAGTAGAAGAGGCTAAGTCAAAAGACACTGATCATTTTTCGAAATGGCAAACACAGAGAATAGAAAAACTAAATGTATATTTCTTAGAAGGTGGTTAAAAATGTGTTATTGTTGTACAGGATTACTAATGCTTCTATGGAGTGCTTTGGCTGTGATGATTTCATTTAAAGTTACACTAGATAGAAGGACATAGTGAGAATAAATCTAATGTGGAGAAGTTTCAGAAAGTATATCCGACTAATATAGATAGAAATTATTTATATAAAGACAAGTCTATAAATGATTTCTCTAACAATGTATTTTCGAAACTACTATATGAATATGTAAAGACAATGGACGTGAGGGACTGCTACGTCTGCATGCAGTTACCTGCATCTGTATCTGAGGGAGTGACCTATCATCACCTCCCAGTAATGTATGGAATAACATGTAGTGTAATAGCAAGTTTGTGTTACAAAATAGGGAAATTAGAATATTCCTTTTCAGATGTAGATAACATATTTTCACAAGTACCTGTAATTAACAAATTGAATAAAGTAAAGCTGCAAAGGTATTAGGTGAATTTTTCTGAGAAACTAAAGAATTAACATTAGAGTCCATATTTAGAAATAATCTAACTTGTAGTTTAAAGAAGGAGGAGAAAGTGTTCTTGGATATGGTTGAAGAAAGGAGATTAAAAATGAAAAAGAAAGTATCTGAGGGAATAGAGGAAAGGACAGTCTGTGATGTTGAAAAGGAAAAACATTTGAAAGGCGAAGCTAGTCCAACAATGGCTTTAGATTGGCCTCAGAAAGGAAAGTTGTGTATTAGAAGGAATCAAACTGTATATGATAATTATTTTGTAGGTAACAGTGATTGCCATGATACATATCAAATCATGGGTGGATGGGGATTTAAAGGAGGAAATGATCCAGTTTTTCCTGGATAATATTTTATCTGCGGGAACAAAGCATATTATCGATTACCAGATCACTGGTTTGGCACATGTTATGTGGGCCTGGTTTTCCCAAAGATATTCCATGTGGGAAGAGGAAGAGATGGTGTACATGAGTTAAGTAGACAACTAACACGTAGAAAGGAGCATTGATACCAGCAGTGGGAATATCTCTGAATGCACATAAAATTAGAAAATTATCAACAGTAGTGGATCGCTTGTCAACAAGCACCGCTGGAGTATTTTTATTGGTAAACACAGAAATGGTTGCCATGCGCACCATGTTAATGCAAAATCGACTTGCTCTTGATATAATTTTGGCAAAAGAGGGTGGAGTCTGTGGAATGCTGAAAGTTCAACATTGTTGTACTTATATTCCGGACAAAAGTCAAGATCTAAAGTCATACATTAAAAATATAACTAATTTGCATGAGGAAATTGCACCACTGGAGGTTGAAGGTGTCTGGGAAAAGATTGGAAGGAAATTATCTTCTATTAAAGAGTTCTTATTAAAATTAGGTAGTACATTTATAGGTAAAATCTTATTTCCATTAACCTGTGTAATTTTTCTAGTATTAGTTATAAGACTAGGATGTTTCTGTTGCAAAAGAAAGAAAATACAGAAAAACTTAAAAAGACGAGAAAGAGAATTTGAAGAAGTAGAATTAGAATTAGAAGAAATGAAAGATAGAATCTATAGGAAAGCGAGAGAAGAAGAAATTGGGGAAACAGAAATGTGAACTAAAAATCTATGAATTCATTTTCTTTTCATAATACATTTACAAAATGTTAGGTATTGTGGTGATAAAATCACCAAGGGGGGGATTGATGGAGCAGGTAGTGCAACATTTTGTATACCTCCTCTATTTCTGTATGAAAACACTAATTATATAATCTGTTAACTATAATATTATTAAACGAGTGTTGCATGTATACTAATCAACATTATTAACACTAAAATACACATGGGAGTTGCTAAATTGCATGGCTAAATAACTCTTATAACTAAAATCTGTACGCATATTAACGATAGTATATGTGGTAATAGAATACTGCATGATATATGTTGCTTTGTGATGTTGCACCCTCGAGGAGGATCGAAAAAGGTGAATATAATTGCTTTAAATGTCACTATATGCTAGATAAATACAAGCACATAGAGGGATTAGCAAGGGGTTAACATTAGGATCACCATTTCTATGAATTAATTATTCTTTTGTGCTTGTTTTGCTTAAGTTGGCATTTGGGCCTAAATCTAATATGGCCACTGTCACCACACGCAGAAGTGGCCACTGTCTCATGAGGCGTGGAGTGAGCTGCGCATGTGCAAGAAATCTCCTAAACCTCGTGGCGACCTTTGCACAAAGTGTCCCCGGTCAAGGAGACGAAACAGAACATTTGCCAAGACACGGGAACAATCAACCTTACAGTAAACCGGAACAAGCCGATACTTCGCTAACCAATGACCTCACCCCTCGAACTGTACTGAAAATCTTGGAATATCAGTCGTATGATCTCAACCAGCCAATCACGACTGTTCTAAAGTTGAAAATTGTATCTTCTATGACTTGTTTTAATATAAAAAAGGTAGTAGAATAGGGAGGGCGCGGATGATGATCTCTCTTTCTTTTCATTTATCATTTTCCACGTTCGTTGTGACGCCTTTTCCGAAGATTCAGATGCTGCCCGACCGCTTGATGACTGCAAACTTTTTCTAAAAATCCACGGGCTATGATATATGCTTGCACGATTTCTGGTCCTTTGATAAATTGGGACTGTAGCGTGCTGAGCAGAGGACCTTGAGCTTTGGCCTGCTTTTCGGACAATTTACGACAAATTTTGGATATGCAGAGCCAATGAATTAGAGGACTTCAAATAGCCAGATTAGGTAAATATGATGTTCTGCGATTTATTTGAATTGATCTAAAACTCTAAACTTTGACGAGACAAAAGCAAGTATAAATCATTATGAAAATTTAGATAAACAGATATTGATTAACAAGAAATATGAGTTTGTGGTTAATTAAGGGAAATAAGATTCTGAGTCTTAAATTGTGTTTTAGCTGGTTCTAAATCACCATCAACCAATCCAACTAAAATGGTCCATTGACCAGGTGGGTGGAGTGCCTTGATGTTTGAGACTAGGGATCTATAGGCGAAGGATATTAATGTATATTTTGTAAAATAACTTTTCTCTCCATATAGGTTATATAAGGTACTTCCCCCACATGTCCAGCGCTTGAATTACTCATCCCTCCTGTGTGTGCAGACTCGTGAGAGAGACGTATAAGTGTTGGTGTTATGGGCCCCACCAATGACTGCGTGTGTGAATGAGCTAGTGTGACGTCGGGTCTGCGACTCAGGGAGGGTATCGGTAAATGTTATTCCCCATTTTCCAGTCTTGCGCTGGATCACAAACGCCCAACGTCCAGAATGTCTGGACTGGCTGTAAAGCAAAAGTGCGCAGTAACACCAGCCTAAACGTAGCAGCTTCCCACTAATCGCTGGGCATCTGTAGCAATGAGTCTGGGCACCAGCATGTCCTCTGAGCCACTCTCTGGGACTCTAAATGAAAAATGCCCCCCAGGATGAGAGTGGACTAAACGTGGCAGCTGCCCACTACTTGCTGGGCAGCTGTGAATAAAAATAAAGGCTGGGCACTCATCGTGCCCTCTTATTCAATGTACCACCGCTGCAGCTGCCCACTGTCAGGCGGGGCAGCTGTGACCCTATCACAATGAGGCCTGGGACCACTGGGCCCCCTGAACCTCCACGGGCTCTAATTATCACAATTGTGGCCCCCGTCGTTGGAGCACCCGGGCTCTCCTAAACAAATATGCACCTCTCTGGGCACTAATTGTGCCTTGATTCCCCCAATTACTCTGGCCGGAATGGCACCACTGTGCCCCAAGGGGCACAAACACACAGGGAGCGAAGGTCACCGTTCTGTTCGAATGCCCCCGCTGTATCTAAAAATCACTGCGAGGACGCTAGTCAAATCTCGCCATTGCACCAGCTCGCTCACAGCCCCCCCACCGGCTCTTCACCCGCTCCCGGCCTCGCATCAACAAAGCGCGGCTGGGAGCGTTTTACCCGGGGAGTTGCTCGCAAAGCTTCTTCTTCCTTGGAAGGCGTTTGGCGATACCGGAGCCCTTCTCATCCGGTACGGTCTCTGTGGAGCGAGGACTTCCGGGCGACCCACGAAGCACTGCACGGCTTCCGCCACCAAAGGGAAACGGAACTGGAACCCACCAGGCCCTGCCCACAGTTAGGCGGCGCGGGCCTGACTTCCTCAGTATTCACGGGCACTGGAGCGTGGGGTAGGCTCCCGTCCGCTTCCTCGGTTTGATTTTGGCACTGGAGCGCGGGGTAGGCTCCTGTCCGCTCCTTCTCTGTTCACGGGGCTCCCTCGACACCACGGGAGCCCCTGTCAGCCAGCAATACCTCCGCCTCACTTCCGGCGCCGCCTGTGTCCCAACACAGGGTGCCTGACACTCAGTTTTCACTGCAGTGCTTTCTCTCGGTGCCGCGGCGGTGATTTCTATGGCAGTGATGCGGGGTGGGCACCCGCAAGATTAATAAATCAGATAAGCGGGGTGGGCACCCGCCCTCTCTCTCTCCCAAACTGGGGGGTGGGCACCCGCTGTGTGGGTTCCCAGGCAGCAGCCTTGCGCTGCAAATGAAGAACAGGTGCGCACTTCAAAATAAAAGTAAAGCACTCTCAGGCGCTTCTCCCAACTGATAAATAAAGCGCTCTTCCAAATGCAAAATAAAGCACTCACAGGCGTTTTAGTCCAAAGTCAGTCCTCTTTGGATGAAAAGGGGGGGGCAAGGGGCCAGGCAGGCTAGCTCACAGGGCTCTCCAGCAGGGAGGCAGTCCCTAGTGGCGGTTCCTCCTGGAGCCCAGCAGCAGCAGCAGCAGGCCCCCTCCTCAAGTCAGGAACAGCACACCAGCACATTTTCATGGGGTCACAGCCCCTTTTTATACACAGATTTCCTTTGTCACCAAGGTGCAGGGCAAGGGGAAAACCAGGGGCAACTGGCTCTGGAGCACTTTGTTTTGCTCAGCCCCTCTACCCATTGTCAGGTGGGGGCTAGGTGCTCAGACGCACCACAGAGGGTGGAGCCAGCATTGTGGAGGGAAGGCGCAGTCCTATTCAGGTCCCAGGTGCAACTCCTCCCTCCCATTTAGATGCATATCTCTCTATTCTCCACTGGGCTGACTCACCCTGGCTCCTGGAATTCCCCACACCATCCAGCACCTGACAATCACAAGCCAGACATGCACTCCACATCAGGCAAGCAGACACACAGCACACAGAAATGCCAACTTTTAAAAATGGCACTTCTCCACCAGTCACAATAAATCTGCACACACCATTGCGCAGCATTTATTCTCACGAGTTCGCACATACTAAACTTGACCCTGCACTCCTCTCACACCAGGAATTACCATGGACACACATATTCCCCATGCATTCGTATGGGAGGGCAGGCCAATCCCACCACACGCCCTCAGAGTGCGCATGCACTTTACACTGGGACACAGTGCTAAAGTGCCTAGGGGTCTAAAACCACTAACACTACATAGGGAAAAAGTCTAGGATAAATGCAAAAAGTTTAGGGGTGAACCTGCCAAAAGGGCCAAGTCCAACAGAGACCCACGCCAATAGTAGAAAGTCTAACAGTATGTTTCATCCAACCTACATTCTTTTAAAGCATTTGTACTTTGCTGTGTATACTATCTATTGCACACACCACTACCTTGTTACAAGAACAAATTCATAAAAATAAATGGTTACAAAAACAATTCCCACCTTAAACCTGTGCTTCCCCCGTTCCAAATATATATTGATGTTTTCATGAAAGGAAATGTGCTCAGAAATGCACCATTCTTTCCCAATATAACATTTGCACTTTACCGATTATCTGCAAAAATAAGGCATCTTTATAATGCTTATTTTGAAATTGCTATTAAATCTCCAAATAAGAAGTACCATGAAAAATAAATGCTTTTTACTCATGAGATCTGATTACAGAATGGGATTTGACCATTAGAGAAAGTTGTATTGCTGCTAACTTTCTGACATAGTTATAAATCACTGTACATCAGAGAAATTGTTCTTCACACCATTGTGCCTTACTGTTCTTTCGCCTGCAGGAACTTCAAAGATTTTATCAAAGTGAAGTGTCTCGGAGTTGTGTAGCTAGTAATACATGTTAGTACTGACCCCCACTGAGTACATTCTCAAATCATTACTTAATGATGCTGGCAGCTCCCTGGTGCTTAATGTTCCAAGCATCCCCATTCAAAAGCTTCTGTCGAGCCCTAAGATGTGAAGTCTTTGTTCAAGTTAAAAATGACTTCTAAACGTAAAAGAGAAAATATTAGTCTCTTAAAGATAATACCTGTTTGGTTTAAAAAACAACTACATATTGTCCTGGCATTTCTCTGGGGCATATGGAACTTGTTAGTAAGTAAGAAATCCTTGTAAAACGCATTTACAATCTTCCCTTGGACCACAAATATCATAAACAGATACAAATCGCTGAAGCCAAGTGCCTCCTTTTTAGACTATGAATTATGGAGTTAGCGCGGTCGAACAGTCAAAGTGTATTCTTGGTTAGAGAAGTAAAATCGGGTACAATTAAGACAGGAATAACTCACAATAAAGTGAAGTGTCAAGGAGGTGCTTCATCTTTAACAAAATAAATTGCGGAGGAGGAGCCTAGCGCGCAACCAAGATGGCCGCGTAGGTGCGAGGCTCCCGAGGACCTCCGCGACCTCCTATCACTATCCTGAACATATCCTGTCCCAGATGAGGGGACTGTGTCGGTGAGCCCGAGCTGAGGTGGCGCCCGTTTTCCGCTTCCAAATCGGACCTCGGACACCGACTTTAACACCGATTGAGGTTTGCGGCCTTCTCCTAGCCGAACCCCGGATTTGCGTTGTGGGGCGATCCAGTGACGAAGTGAATAACAGCGGCGGGCGGGGCTTGGTGGCTCGCGTAACCCGCACTTTCACTTTCGCTTTCGTACCCTCCTTGCTGTCTATGCGAGGTTGTGTCACGGGGCTTGGTGTGTTGGTGTGGCCTCGCTGGGGGACCCTGCCTGCCCGCCGGCTGTGATCCGCCCCGCAGATCTGGGGTGGCACCCCCCCGGAGCCCGTGGACCGGCTTGCCCGCCCTTCACGACGTGGCTGGTGCGATCGGGAGACTGGGACCATGGCCACGAAACAAGATGGTGATCGGGCAAAGGTAAAATCGACCCGGCGTGGCGCAGCCCATCAGTCCAACTGCATGGATCGCTATACCCTCCAGAAGGGATCTCCTGAGGTGCCACGCAGGTCCCCTGAGGGCCCTACTGATGCCCCCGATCTGCCCACGGATCTGACTCTGCGGGATGTCATGGGCGCCATCGCCGAGATGAAGGCCTCTGTGGGCCAGCGTTTTGACACACTGGCGCAGAAGATCGACTCGGTCCTCGTAGATGTTGGCCTGATAAGGGCCGGTCTCTCCAAGACCAACGACCGAGTCGATTCTTTGGCCCACACTGCATCGGGCCTTACGACAGATGTGGCGGCCCTGCAAACGGAGGTGCGCCGACTTGCTCGGGCGAGTGCGCTGATGGATCGTCGCCTGGAGGACTCCGAGAGTCGGGCCCGGCGGAACAACATCCGTATCATCGGGGTGCCTGAGGGACGTGAGGAAGCGGCGGCGGACCTTTTCGTGGAAGACCTGATCGTTACCCATCTCCAGCCACGGGGGCTGAGTAAATTCTTTGCTGTGGAGAGGGCCCACAGGGTTCCCGGGGGAAGGCCTAAGGTCGGAGCCGCTCCGAGACCTCTCATCGCCCGGATTTTTAATTTTCGGGACAGAGACGCTATCCTGCAATCCTCCAGACTACTGGGACCGATTAGACTTGATAATATGGACATTAATTTCTATCCTGATTTCACCCCTGCGGTCCAGAAGCAGAGACTGAGCTTCCTTGGTGTCAAGCGCCGTCTTCGGGACCTAAATCTCAAATACGCCATGCTCTTCCCAGCTAAGCTGCGAGTGGAGGTGGAAGGTCGCACACACTTTTTTGATTGTCCCGAAGCGGCCGGGGACTGGCTGGATACTCTGTCTGGAGATCGGGATCGGGGTGGCGGGGGGGGAGCGGCCGGGGGAGAGGGCTCGCCGGATCAAGACTGAGGGACTAATATTAGGCCTCGCTCGGGACAAAAATGATGCCACTTTTGACTATGCGTCGGATTGTTTAAGTTCCCCTCCTATGGAGGTTGTGTGGGGTCTCTTGGGGGTTCTCCCTCCTCCTCTGGGGCTCTAGTTAGTTTAACTATCTATGGGGCGACAGGCACACTGCACGTTGGGGGGGCTGTTTGGGCTCATGCAGGGGTGCAGGGAGGGGGGAGTTTTGTTGGGGTGGGTGGGCAGGGATGGGGTGTTGTTCGTTATTATCACAAGGCAACCCTTTTTTTGTGTTGGTTCTACTGTGCTCTCGGGGGGACGAATGATGGTTTTTGTGTATGATGGGGGGTAGGGAATTAACTTTGTTGTCTTGGAACGTCAATGGACTGGGGGACAGGATTAAACGAGGTGTGGTCCTACAGTATCTGAAGCGACTCTCGCCTGATGTGGTCTTCCTGCAGGAGACACACCTTATTGGCAATTCCTTCTGCGCCATGAATCGGCGTGGCTACCGCCTCGTGGCCCATTCGGGCTTCACGTCAGGCTCGAGGGGTGTGGGTATCATGGTAAAGAACTCGCTCCCGTTAGAAATTGATGAGGTGCTCCACGACGACAGGGGACGTTACACTGTCTTGGTGGGGAGAATGGAGGGCAAAGTGGTTGTCTTTGTGTCAGTGTACGTCCCACCGGGGCTGCAGTCGACCACCTTTGCAGATCTGGGGCGCCTCCTCCTTGGCCTTCCGGGGGGGCTTCTGGTGGTGGGGGGGGATTTCAACGCGGTGGTTTCTGGGACTGTGGATCGTCACCCCCCTAGGGACCTCCCCCGGGCACAGGCGTGGCTATCCGGCCTCTTGGATACACTGGGATTGGTGGACTGCTGGCGCTTAAAACATCCCACGCAGCTGCAATACACTTTCCACTCGGGGGCCCATGGTAGTCTCTCACGGCTTGATTATGTCCTTGTCCCGGCGGCCCATGTCGGGAGGGTGGGGGAGGTGCGCCATTTGGCACGGGGTATCTCGGACCACTCCCCGCTATTGTTGCATTTTGATGTCTTTCCGAGGGCTGAGAGTAGGGTGGTCCCAATCAATTCCTGGTACCTGCGCGACCCCACCATTCGCGCTGACTTGATTAAATCCCTCCAGCGCTATTTTGAGGAGAATGTGGGGTCAGTGCCTTCAGCTATCTCCCTGTGGGAGGCCTTCAAAACAGTACTTAGAGGGGAGGCCCTGTCCCTTATTTCCCACGCCCGGAGGCGCGAGCGGGAGGAGGTGACCCGGGTGGAGGCTGAAATAGCTGAGCTGGAGGGTAATCTAGAAGATGGGGTGACGGATGCTGCATTACATGTCCTCCAGCTCAAGCAGGCGGCTTATAGGGCCCTCGTTACGGAGGCGGCCAGGGGCCTCAGTAGGGAGCAACAGGGGCGACTGTATGATGTGGGTGATAAGGCTGGTAAACTGATAGCGTGGTTGGATAAAAAGGAGAGAGCGAATCGTGTGGTCCCGCTGATTGAGAAAACGAATGGTGTAAGTGTAACTGAGCCAGAAGAAATTGTCTCCTGTTTCGCTGAGTATTTCCGCGAGGTGTACTCCCCGGTCTCTTCTTGCTCGGAAGAGGATTCCCGTGCTCTGCTCAGGGATATCGCGCTGCCTTCCCTGTCCGGGGAGGACAGGGTGTCGCTGGACGCCGCTCCCACCTCCGACGAAATCGCCCTCGCCATACGCTCGGTCGCTTCTGGCAAGGCCATGGGCCCGAACGGTATCCCTATCGAGCTGTATAAGCTGCGACCGGATACATTGGCGCCTCACCTCCGCGCAATGTTCCTCGCGGCCCACTCGCTGGGCTCCCTCCCGCTTGACCAACGTCTGGCTACAGTTGTGGTGATCCACAAGGAAGGGAGACCTCGGGATCGGGTTACTTCCTATCGGCCTATCTCACTACTGAATGCGGAGCCCAAAATTCTCGCTAAGGTACTCGCCAATCGGCTGGTCGGTGTGGTGGGAGATCTGGTTCATCAGGACCAATCTGGCTTTATTCCCCATCGCAATACAGCCCTTAATCTGCGGCGTTTGCATGGGGTGCTTGCGCGTGTCCCGTTTATACGGGAGCCGGCCATTTTGGCGTCCTTAGACGCCACCATGGCGTTTGACACGCTTGAGTGGCCATACATCTGGGCGATGCTTGCAAAGTTCGGGTTTGGCCCAGGATTTATCAGTTGGGTCAAATTGTTGTATGCGGGCCCATTGGCGCAGGTGGTCATGAACGGAAGAGTATCGGCCCCGTTTGAGCTGGGCCGGGGCACGCGACAGGGCTGTCCCCTGTCGCCGCTTCTTTTTGCGCTTGCCTTGGAGCCCCTGGCGGAGTGGCTGCGGTGGGAGCCTTCCATCCGTGGTCTCCGTTGGACCCCCGAGTATGAGGACCGCGTATCCCTATACGCTGATGACATCCTTCTGTACCTAGCCTCCCCACGTAAATCGCTTATAGTCCTAGTTGATGTTTTACACTCGTTTGGTCGTAACTCCGGTCTCGTCATCAACTGGGCTAAATCGTGTGTGTATGTTCTCTCTGGGGAGGCTCCTATTCTCCCGCGGGGCTGTCCGATCCAGATCGCCCCGCAGGGATTTCGGTACCTGGGTGTCTTCATTACTCTGGACCCGGAGGCCCGGTATGAACGGAATCTGCTCCCCCCCCTCCAGCGTTTGCGGGTAGATGTCGCACGCTGGCGGCGCCTGCCGCTTTCGCCGCTCGGCCGGGCGGCACTGTTCAAGATGATGTCTCTGCCGCGTTTTCTGTACGCTCTGCAGAACACTATGGACTTGGTCCCGGCGCGCTACTTCCGTGAGGTGGAGAGTCTGCAACGCCGCCTGTTCTGGGACGGGAGGCCGCGTATTGCTCTGGCTAAGCTGACGCTCCCATGGTTTGACGGGGGGATTGCCCTCCCGGATATTAAACTGTACTATTGGGCCTCCCAGCTCGCTGCCATTAACCACGGCCTCTATGGGCCCGCCTTAAACCCGGCATTTGAAATGGACAAGATGCTCCTGCCAGGTGGCGATTATAATCGAGCGCTCTACTCTAGCGTGCCCGACGCTCGTCTGACGGGCCCCACGCGTGTCATGGTGCAAGTATGGCACGCGGCCAATGCAGCTATGGGGTGGAAGGACCGTTTGACCCGGGCATCACCACTATACGCGCAGAGCGGTTAGGTTCCCTGTGGACCTCTAAGGGCTTCGAGAAGTGGGACATAATAGGTATCAGTAAAGTGGGGGATCTTTGGACGAGGGGAGGATTTAAAACGTTCGATATGCTGCAGACGGAATTTCAGTTGCAAGGCAGTGAATACTTCCGGTATTTGCAGGTCCGACATGCGCTGGGCTCCGTCTTCTCGGACGTTGCCTCCATCCCGGAATATTCCCCCCTGGAAGATAGAATGCTGGATGGGCACGTCCCGGACAGCACGATCTCACTTATATACAAAAAGCTGATAAACGACCACTCGGGCCTGTTGACTGCCCTTCGTGCGACTTGGGTTGCCGACGGGCTGGAGTTGGACGACGGGGACTGGACCTCCGCGGTGGCCTCCCCGAAGGAGGTGGCCATACCGGCTCGCCTCCGCTTCGTCCAGCTCAAGATACTCCACCGGGTCTACATGACGGGGCCAAAGCTTCTGCGTATGGGCTATGCTGGAGATGGGTTGTGTAAGCGTGGGTGTGGTGCTTTGGGGACCTTTATGCATATTTTGTGGGAGTGCCCGGAGGTAGAGGGGTTCTGGCGTGGTGTACATGAGGTGCTGCGACTGGTTAAGCATGTGGCGCTGTTGCCTGAAGCGAGGAGATGCCTGCTGAATGTGTGGGAACCGACTGATTACTCAGCGCCGCAGACGTGGTGGGTGACTCTGGGATATATGATAGCCAAGCGTGATATTGCTCAACTGTGGGGATCCCAGAGGCCCCCGACGGTCTCGGCCTGGAAAGAACACATGGACTGGTGCATGTTTCGCGAAAAAGTGGTGTATGTGGCGAGGGGTAAGCCTGGGACATGGGTGAAAGTATGGGGCCCCTGGAACGCCTACCGAGGGGGTATCTGCGCGCCACCGCTGCTGCCTGATCCCTCGCCAGCCCCATCCCCTTAGCCGACTCGTTCCCCCGCTGCCGGGCATTGGGTTCCCCCAGTCCTCGCTTTGCTCTCTTCCCCCTCTTCACACTTCTGTGTATGGTTGGGATCCCCCCTCTTGGGGAGCACGTGCTGCTATTTTTGATTGTGGGTTGCCTTGTGGGTGTGGTTTTAATTTTTGTTGTTCTTAATTTAAAATGAAACCGCATAATGGGGCCTGGATGCTGTGGCTTTTGACATTGTTATCTACTGAGAAATGCTCCTCCTGTAATACCACGTGTTCCATAAATGTATGTCGTATGTTCCTACCATTGCTAGCGGCCGGCCGGAAGGTTGTGGGCCCATACTTGTATACTTTTAAGACCTGTAATAAACGGTTTCAAAAAAAAAAAAAAAAAATTGCAAGTTTGTTTACACTTTAAATGGTTTCGTTTTAGTTTGACAGTACCAATGCTAAACTATTTCTAACCACACAATAAGTCTCTACTTTCCCTAAGCTTTAACAAACAGAGGAACAAATTTACAAGAAAGTGACGCATCTGTAGAGATGCGTCTCTTTCCCTGCACCACCCTGAGAAACCTTTGCAACACCATGGATGCGCCGTATTTACAATACCGCGCACCATGGCGCAAGGATTGACAGATGTGTCAGAATTTCTGACGCATCTGTTGGGGTAAAATTCACGCTTTGCTGGAGTCGTGTCGCAAGCACGACAGAGCTACAGCAATGCATTTTGAGGCCTATCCCCACTACACTGCATCACTCCTTAGGCCTGCTTCAAGCAGGCGTAAGGTTTTGACGCAGTGGCATCCTAGAAGTGGCACAGTGAAATCTTGTAGATTTCATTGCGTCACTTTTGCGAGGCTTTCCTGCTTGGCAACGCCCACCGGGCACACATTAAACCTGACGCAGTTATAATGTGACGCAGGGCTTTACAACGTGACTCATCTTCCTAGATACATCACGTTGTAAATTGGCCGCAGTGTCGCAAAGAGCTTGTAAATCTGCCCCAGTGTACAGTCAGGGTGTGGTATTCTCCTTCCGTGCGCAGCTTGTGATGTAACAGGTGTTTTGAGGCGAGCACGAGAACGAGAATGTCAATGATGGAATGTTGTGGTAGAATGCGAAAGACAGCTTTGATGGTTAGAGAAAGATTTTGGTGAGTCAATAAATATACTCTCTGTTATAACTTACTTTTTTGTTGAAAACGTGATTCTTGCTACATCACACAGGGTACCTTTGGGTTTGGCACATGCATATTCTTCCATGTTTTGTAATTTTTCATGGCCTAGTAAGTCTGGTGTGCGGGAAAATTCACCGGGCTCTGCCAGAGTGTCCTGGCCATGATTTGTGGTGTCCTTACATATTGTATTCATTGCCAATTTATGACAGCTCAGACCCGGGTGCCTCTGAGAAACTGGGTTGTTGGTTGACTGGGATGTGAGGCCTGGTCTAGCAACAGCCACAATCCTGGCAGGGTGAACCATAAAAAATTCACTAAGGGGGTGTGGTAAGAGGCCAAGATGGCAGATGCATTTTAGAAATGCTCTTGGACCTCCTCCACTATGTGCTGCCATTCCACTGCCCCTCTCTAATTATGCTCTACCTCTACAACCCAATGGACGTGGGCCCCTGTTGTGGTTGAAGTGATTCAGGTCACCTATTTGCAGGCTGGGTTTGGAGATGCAGCCACCTGCTTATCAAGTGGCATGTGCCCATCCAGGCACGTGGCTGAGTCCTTGTCAAGGCTTTCCAGGAACACCAAACTGTCACTACTGGGCGGCCGTAATCAGCCCAGATCTGGGTCACCAGGCAGTACAGAGGGAGTCAGAACAGAGGGGCACACAACTGTGGAGCGATCCCACCCTTTGCCTCATCTCGGCTCAACTGGTAGGGAGCGCAGGCGGGCTGCAGCTATATCAGCAGCAGGACCGCAGCTTTCTTTCCAGCGTTGGGATGCTTCCAGAGCGCATGCTGGGCCGCTCCTGTGGCAGTATAAAACTGCCCCACCTGTGGCCCTGAGAAAAGCGGTGGTAGCTGTGGAGGCAACACATCTGCTCAAACTACCCCCCACGGTGTTATGGGTAGGCAGGCCAGGGAAACTAACTTAAGTCAGCCTGACGCTTGGACCCCTATGCCATCAGGCCGAGCTGCCAGTCTCTCCGGCCCACCAGGAGAGCAATCGGGGTCCTGCGATAAACTTCGGGCACAAGCCCAACAACCGAGATCATTGGCACATGGCCCCCAGCTGTTCATGGTGCCTCCCTAGCTGAAGGGAACAAAAGAACTGACTTGACCCAGGAGAGTGATCACACGTGCTAACATCCACAACTAACCATAACATCCCCAGGGGTTCACGCCGCTGGTGGTTTGGCTCAAGAATTGCACCACCATCCGGACCAGAACATTGTGGCCCCAACTGTCCGAGTGTACCTAAAGGACCCTAGACCCTGTTTCCCTCTGGGGAGCAGACATGGGGAAAGACAGGGCTTCTCCCATGCACGCTCAACCGGTAATAGACAAGTATACCAGCAGTTGCTCAGAGGTTTCCTAACAGCAGGTCAAATCCTCCCAAACTCCCAAACCCCTAGCCACAACAGAGGTTACGCAAATTCTGCAAGCCATCTACACATTCAGAGAGGTAGTGGAAACAAAAATTGGTATGATAGGCTTGGATGTCACCCTTTTCCGCCAAGACCTTCATAATGTGGCTGGTAGAGTCACTGAGGTGGAGGAGAGGGTTTTCACCCTGGAGGACGAAGTTGTAGTCCTTAACGATAAGGTGACCACACTGACCTCCTCTGCCTGCACCTTAGAGGCTGCAGCATAGGATGTTGAAAACCACTCTACCCTAGAGTGGACTTGCTCCTTTCACAGCATAGCTCCATCTGGTAGCTCCTGCTGTTCCCGTTGCTGACCCAGAGGTCAGACGTTTGAGGCCCTCCATCAGATGAGCCCAGATTTTCAGGCCTTTCTGCTGTGCACGAACCCCATTTCTTGCATACACATCTTTCTCCAGGTTTTACACTGCCAGAAGCCGGGCCATCCATTGCTGTAATCCCGGAGGGTTGGGATCTAACCATGCTGAAGTGATATATAGCCTCAGGACAGCCATAGCTATGTAAATGAGATTTCGCCCTTCTGCATCTACATCTTCCCCCACTACTCCTAACAACATCATAGCAGGAGACAGGGAGATTTCCAATTTCAACTCCTCACCGAAAAATATGGTGATTTCTTGTTTCAAATTTGTGTGCATATTACATGTTGCAAAAATATGGACAATAGCGGCTCTGTATAATGCGCATCGGGGGCAGCATGTTCCTTTTCCCTTGCCTCACTTAGCGATATTATGTGAAGTGTAATAGAGGGAAAAACAGGTCTTAAAATACTTTGCTTGCAGTCGTGCAGGTATTAAAATGGCTTTCGTTGGATATCCCAACCTTCTCTTCCCGTTTCTGAGAGCATGTATCGATGTCATATTTTATTACAGAGTTAAGAATATTGTAGATAACACCAATTGAGGTTTTCCTAATGTAGAGCAAACTGTCGACTACCATGCATTTAGAAAATCCAATTGGACCACCCCCTTTTTTTAACAAGAAATCCCTCACTTAAAGATATTTAAAAAATCCCTCCAACCAATACCAAACTTATTTTTAAG
This sequence comes from Triturus cristatus, assembly GCF_964204655.1. NCBI lineage: Eukaryota > Metazoa > Chordata > Amphibia > Caudata > Salamandridae > Triturus > Triturus cristatus. The sequence goes on from NC_140582.1 coordinate 948,335,937, forward strand.
ATCATCAAATGAGGTTATGCCCATGGGAGAGAAAAAAAACCCACTCTAAACAAGCCCATCTCGACCAATCTTCTAATAAGTTGATCCCTAAAAATCCCTGGTAGATTTGGGTTCTTTACCAAAGGTGTGTAAAAGTTGAGTCTACCATTGCCCAATAGCCTTCGAACAGTACTCCATGCTTTAAAAACCACATACAGAATCTTAAAGTGTTCTTTCTTATAGTAGCTATAATTTAGCTGTCGCCAAAAACACACCCACGCCTCTTACCCTATTACTAGTTCATAAGATGAGGGTACACCATCTGCTATCCCTTCCTTAGGACATTCCTGCAACAAAGTTGTGCAATACAGCAGAGAGGTCGCCCAAGTAGTATAATTTCACATTCGGCAGGGCTTAATACCCTCTCTCTTTTGGTAGCGAAAGGAACTTAAGCGCTCTTGGCAAAAAAGTATCTTTACGATATTACATTTACAGACTATGGATAGATGAAGATTATTTAATCTAGTCAGGGCCTGTTTAGTTTTATTTAAAAGGGGTTCGATATTATCTTTAACTATGTTGTCTGTTTCTGCTGAAATGCTAACTCCCAGATACTGCCTTATCTATGACTCGTTCATCATGTATTTTTATTTTCTCATTAATAACAACCTGGGTTTTATTTCGATTAAGGGCATAGCCACAGAACTTCCCAAACTTTTCGGCCTCTTCTTCCATCCCATTGAGTGTACTTAAGGGGTCAGTAATCATGAGAGCAATATCGTCGACATAGGCCAACACCTTTGTCTCCCACCCTTGTGTCTGAATCGGAAAGATTGCACTGTTGTTTTCAAGCCTACGTAACAAGGGGTCAATGTAAATTGCAAACAGAAGTGGAGAACACGGACAGCCTTGCCAAGTCCCCTGTGAAATTGGGAATAAGTCTGCCAGTGCACCACCAGGTGATAATATAGCATTTTATTGCTTGGATGAAGCCCTCACCGATACCCACCATTGACAGGGCCGCCCACAAATATTGCCAGGAGACCGTGTCAAAGGATTTTTCTGCAGCAAGTAAAATTAAAGCCATTGGATCTCCTGTTAAACATGTAGGGCCCGATTCACAGAACTAATCTGAGACAAAATCCTAAACTTACTACTTTTGGTATTCACAGAAGGCATTTAGTAGTAGTAAAGTTAGGATTTTGTCTTAAGTCTGTCTTAAGTCTGTCTTAAGTCTGTCTTAAGTTTGTCTTAAGTCTGTCTTAAGTTTGTCTTAATTCAAACTTAAGACAAAATCCTTACTTTACTACTACTAAATGCCTTCTGTGAATACCAAAAGTAGTAAGTTTAGGATTTTGACTCAGATAAGTTCTGTGAATCGGGCCCGTAGCATCAAAAAGCAAGATAACCCTCTGTACCTGATCTGCTGTCCCTCTTCCTGGAACAAACCCATGTTGTCAAACTGATACAACCTTATGTATTATTGGCGCTAGACAAGAGACCAGGATCTTAGAGTATATTTTTGAGTTGCTATTGATCGGAGTGATCAGGCGGTAGGATCCAAGTTCCACTATTGGCATATTTTTGGGGGACCAGGAGCTCAGAGGTCTACCCTGCCTTAAATACATGATTGAACAATTTGGTCATACACTCCTAAAGTTGTTGAGCGAATATCCTTTAAAACTCCATGTGAATACTGTCTGTACCAGTAGCTTAACCGCTTGGAAGGCTATTCCTCCCCAGAAGAATCTCTACCCACTGTGATGAGTACAGGCCTCAGCTAGGCCCGCAAGTACAAAGGGTTCGCCCTTCTGGGTACGAAGTACTAGAAGGAAGTTGGCATGGAAACTGCAAATACAAAGACAAAGTTTATTAACCTTCAAAGGTGGTCCTACAACCTGCGCAACATTCTACAGTATTGCACAGAGTAGCACAAAGAGCTGGTGCACATGGTCCCCTTTTATACACAATAGGGGGGTTCAAAAGTAGGCGGATACAACATAAAGCAAGATTTATGGCCTTATATGGACATGTTCAGTACATGATCGATACATGGGTGGAGTTAACGTTTCCTGAGAACCGCGAAAACACATTCAAGCAAAGCCTAATTAGTAACAGATGTGGTCAGTTCTGAACATGCACCAAACGCATAAAGGAGTTATTTATAGACTGTTGCTAGGCAGATCTCGGGAGTAGCTAATGAAGAGGTAAGACTCTTCTCGTGCAGAGCACGTGGTTTCATGGCCATACAAGATGGCGGATGGCTAAGCAAAAATGGAGTTTGAACATTGGTCAATATAAAGCAGAAAACGTAATTCAGACATGAAGAGCACATGTCTTCAGTGAATGCGTAATCATATCGCTGTTTTATTTACAACAGACGACCCTTTCAGCATTTGCTGAAGACATTCGGCTTGCTAGGATAATCAAGATAATCATCATTTACATCGATTCTCATCATCTCAGTTATTTCTTTGTTTATGCTCTTTTGATAGGTGGCATCGGCAACAGCTTTCTTATGGGGATACAGAATGAAACACATAGGGAACATATCATAGGACCACATTGAATACACATACAACATGTGAACAAAATTGCTACAATAATACATAGACCAGTAAAGACTTTCCATCCCCATGTAGTAATTAAGGTCCAAAACCATCCAGAAAAGGTCCAAGTGCCATTTTCTGTATGGATGTCAGCAGCAATTTTATGCAATTTATTAATAGCTTTATAAACTGATGGTGTGTGATCAGGGATGAACACACAACAACTACTTCCTATAATTCTACATGCTCCACCTCTATCTGCTAACATAACATCTAATACCATACGATTCTGCAATGTAACAATTCTAGTGATCTGCAATTCTTCCGTAATGTTCCCGAGAGCAGCAGCAGTTTGATTCGTCACAGCCTCTACAACCCTAGTTAATCGCCGAACCTTCCTACTATTCAGGGCAGCTCCAACAAAGAAAAACAGTCCTAGATTAAAATCAATATACTGTTGCAAACTGGTATCCGTCTGGTCAACGTCATCAACAGATAGAGTGCGTTTATACCTATTTACGGTTAAATTGTTTAATAACTTCAAATCTTTATGATAAGATGCAGGTGCTAAGAATACATGGGGTAATAAGAATGCCACATAACATACCCCAGACCATCTGGCAGGCAAACGATAGTAACCTTTATTACCACACACAAAATAGGTATTGTGGGAGGCCAGAAATGTACTGTTATTTAATCTGTCTATATTTAGTACAACAATGCAATCACTGACACCAACAGGAATATGACCAACGCTTTGGATACACATGTCCGCTTGGGCTTGTGCCACTGAAATTACAAATTTCTCGTTTCCATGAGTGTCTCTAGTATTCGTAAAGATGTAGGGAATTGGGTCATTGTCTGGTCGATATTCTTCCCATTCCCATATTGTTCCATTGGATTGTGGATAGCCTTCTTTATCCTGATGACACTCTTTATTAAGTCTAAAGAGTAATCGTCCCACTGTAGGTTTTCGTGTGGGAAAAAGCAAAGTGTACCATGCTCTACATGAGCCGTTATGGGAGAAAAGGTGTTCCCCCTTTCTTCTGATGGGCTGGCATCATACCGCATATCCAACAGTTTGTAGCATTTGTAGCAACGTGGGTATGATGCAGCATCTGGATGAAAGTATTATTCAGATAGGACTGGCGATGCTTCAATTCTTGGTATGGAAGGGTGTAGAAGTAGTGCTCCTCAGGCACTGGAGTAGACACAACAAGCAACTCACGGGCAGGAATTACATCCTCAACAAACCACATGGTTGTAGCAGCAATTGCCATAGCAACAATGAAACCTATCACACAAAAAATGTTCTTCTTCTCCATTTTCATACAAATGTCAATATCTTCCTGAAACTAAAAAGGTTGTCAGAACTCTTCCCCCTAGGCAGCGGTTGATTTCTTCACCATCGGGCCAAGACGGGTGTCGCTACACTAATGCAGGGCTGATCCCCCCCCCTTGCCTCATCGGCTCTCCGTTTCACTAACCCAGGGGCTGCTCTGACTACGTATTGTGATACTCAGAAATTCACTTCCTCGGTCTGAGGTGATATCTTCTTACTCCAGGGGTCGCTTGGTCCGGGAAGAGCTCCTCAGTGTCGTCCGGGTCCACAGCACGGCCTTTCTTTGCAGTCAGGATTTTTTGATGGTCGATCAATACAGCAGGCTCCACCAATCCAGGTGGCACTCTACGGCAATGTGTAGAGTGGATCCAATTTTTGCGGTTGGAGACCCGGACAGCCGTTCTCGTTGCAAGCAAGACCTGCTCGGGAACGCACCACCTCGTCTCTAGACTGCTCGTCCTCTCAAACGATTTCACCAGGACAAAATCTCCGGGCCGGAGATCATGGCCTTCACCTGTGGACCGGTCAGGGAGCGCTTCTCGAACCTGTTGATGAATAGAGACCAACTTATCGGTTAACTGTGCCAGATAATCACTCATCATTACACAAGGTACATCATACACTGACTTTGGTTTCGGTGGGCCCCAGATGTTCATCAGACGACCAAACACGATCTCATATGGCGTGAGACCGGTTCGAGAATGCGGCACTGATCTGATTGACAATAATGCCAGAGGTAAAGCATCCGGCCAAGTCAGAGAAGTGGAAGCTTGTATTTTCGCTATCTTAAGCTTCAGAGTGCCGTTGTACTTCTCAACCAATCCCGCAGACTGAGGGTGAAACACTGTGTGGAATTTTTGTGTAATTCCCAATCCTTTCAGGACATACTTGATAACGTCCGCTACAAAATGAGGTCCGTTATCGCTCCACAACAATCTACAAACACCATATCGAGGGAAGAACTCCTTCAATAACACCTTAGCTGTAGTAATGGCAGTATTGTCTTTCGTAGGGTATGCCTCAATCCATTTGCTGAAGGCGCAAACCACTACTAGGACATACTTCAGATTATTACAGCGTTCAAGCTGAATATAATCCATTTGCAAAACTTCAAAATGTGCAGTGGGTGTTGCAAATCCTCCTGCTGGAGTTCATGTCCCTTTTCCTGGATTGTACTTTAGGCAAATCATACAAGTCTGCACCACTCTCTTTGCCGTGCTAGCAATCTCTGGATGCTCCCAAACTTGTGTGAGCAATTTTACAATTGCGGAAGCTCCAACATGAGTTAGCCCATGTGCCATCTGAACCATAGGTTGTACGAAAGCTATGGGTAACTTCCATTTATCCATCTGCTTATTTCTCCAACAACCTTCATCGTCCAATTCTCCGTCATTAGACCATTGCTCCCGTTCTTTATCGGAAGCTGTCCTCTGTATCTCTAACACTTCTCTCCTAGCATCGTGCCATCTTTCTGCCTGCGACTTCACAACATACATTGCAGTGGAGTCAGGCTGCATCGCAGTGTCTCGTGCTACTCGATCTGCCAGAGCATTCCCTTCTCCCACTTTATCTATCACCTTTTTATGTGCATTGCATTTAACTATGGCAATCTTCTTTGGATATGTTAATGCAGTCAAGAGGTTGTGAACTAACTCTCCGTTCATTATCTGTGCTCCATGTGACGTTAGAAACCCTCTCTCCTTCCAGAGTAGGCCAAAGTCGTGCGCTACTCCGAAGGCATAACGGCTATCTGTATAGACATGCACACGCAATCCTGCACTAAGCTCACATGCTCGTGTTAATGCTATCAGTTCCGCTGCTTGAGCTGATTTCTGCGGTATGCGTGCTGTCTCCACTTCTGTTTGTAACGTGGTGATTGCATACGCAGCTGAAGTCGTACCATCTGGTAGCTTCAGGCACGACCCATCCACCCACATTTCTCCATCTACATCTGTAAAGGGCGTATCCTGGAGATCAATACGACCCTTTGTCTGTTCCTCAGTTACAAAGATGCAATCATGTGTTTCTTGTGCCTCAGGCTGAGTCTCCGGAAATGGCAACAATGTGGCTGGGTTTAATGTTGCGCATCTCTTCAATGTGATATGAGGAGCCAACAACGTCAGCTCATATCCTGTTAGACGAGCACTAGTTGAGTGCTGCGTCTTTGTCTGGTTCAACAGGGCATCAACAGCATGGGGAACCAGCACCAATAACTTATGAGATAACACAATTCCTTCACTTTGGCGTATTGACACAGCTGTCGCAACCGAGCGAAAACAACCGGGCAACACTCGGGCAACAGGGTCAAGTACTGCCGAGAAATATGCACAAGGGCGCTGCTTGTCGCCGTGCATCTGCACTAACACTGATAACGCACATCCATCTCTTTCATGTACATACAATGTAAAGGGCTTCGTATAATCAGGGGTGCCTAACACTGGTGCTGAACAAAGGGCTTGTCGTAATTGTTGAAAAGCATTTCCACACTCGTCTGACCAGGGAAGGGGAGTTGGAGTGTCTTTCGTCAAAAGTGCCAACAGCGGTTTAACTATGTGTGAAAAACCCAGTATCCATTGCCTACAAAAAGAAGTGAGTCCCAAAAATGCACGCACGTCCTTCTGTGTGGAAGGTACTGGCGTGTTCAAAATTGCTTGAATGCGATCTAATGTGAGTGCAAGCCCCTCCTTAGACAAAAGGTGACCTAAGTAGGTTACCTTTGGTCTACAGAATTGCAATTTATTCTTCGATACTTTGTGATTGTCCGATCCCAAAAAGAAAAGCAAAGATAACGTGCACTTCTCAAATTGCTCGGGAGTATCGGCCGCCAACAAGATGTCATCGACATATTGTATGAGGGCCACCCCTTCAGGTAAAACAAAGGAATCCAACTGTCGTTTCAATGCTTGACTGTAAATGCTAGGACTTTCTGTGTAGCCTTGAGGAACTCTACAAAATTGATATGAACGATTATTCAAAGTGAAGCCGAAAAGGTATCGGCTATCAGGATGAATAGGAATCGAAAAGAAAGCATTTTTCAAATCAATAACAGAGAACGTGGTTGCCGTCGGTGTGACCAAGGTAAGTAATGTTGTGATGTCATAATACCACTGGGTATTGGGGTATCACTATCTTATTCACCTCCCTCAAATCAATAATAAAACGATAAATCCTAGTATCAGTGTCTTTCTTCAAAATCGGAAGGATAGGACTATTGCAGACATTGTATGGAACTTCCTCCACTACCCCCACCTTAATGAGATCCTGCACTATCTGCGTGAGTGCCTCCTCCCCTCCTGCGAAATGCGATATTGAGGTAGGCGTGGTAACACAGCTCCCTCCTTTACCCTAATGTGTACCGGGGGGATAACCATCTGTCCCACATCAGTATCCGAGGTGGCCCACAGAGTGCGGGGTAGAGAAGCCAATGCGGTATCCTCTGCAACCACACACATCCTTCCTATCATTGGATAGTTATCATTTAAAATCACACGCATTCCTTCAGGGGAGCAACGGATTGTGGCTCTGAAATGTTTGAGCATATCCAGACCCACAATATTATCAGGCGTGTTCGGGGAAAGCAAAAACGGACAGGGTGTAGAAAACGTATTAACATGAAATCCAAGGGGTTGTGATAATGGGCTAAGTGAAGGTGTGCCATCGAACCCTATCGATGTGACTGTTAAGCCAGACAGGGGAGCCCTCGGAACCAATTGTTTGGACAGAGCCCTACGAGTAGCTCCTGTATCAACCAGAAACCGATCAGTAGAACCCAAAACATGTGCTGTAACATAAGGACCCCTCTGATCTACTGGCACTTCAACTGATTCCTCCCCCCATCCTACGCAATCCTATGCATGTTGTGAATCGTGATACCCAGGGCGTTCATAATCGGACATTTGATACTGGTTTTGTCGATCAAACACATCAGGCCCATCACGTGGCCGCACATTAGAATCAAATCGAGCACGATCAGTTAAATGTCCTCTAGGGCCCGAAAAACCTCCTCTACCTCTCATCTGCCCCTGGCCACGCCCCTGGCGCTGTGCATGTAATACCGGACAATCCCTGGCCCAATGACCCAACTGTTTGCAATACGCACATTGATCCTTAGTTACATCTGGGCGACCAAAAGGGGGACCATAAAATCCTCTTCCACCTCTCTCAGCACCCCGGCGAGGCGGACCATACACTTGTGCTAACATCACCTTTGTTATTAAATCTTTAGACTTTTTCTCTTCGTTACCCTTCGCTTCTTGTTCCTGATGCTCGTAATACTGAGCCATCATCAGGAGGGATGCCGGAGACGATGTTGTCCAAGAGCTTTCACTCGCTTTTAATCGAGCTGCTACTCCTGGCAATAAATTCGACACATATTTATCAACAAAAAGATGTCGACCCGTATCATCCGTATGTGACTGACCACTAAAATCATGAAATGTTTCCTCAAATCGCGTAAAGAAATCAGAAACGGATTCATCAATCTCTGTTTGCATGAGGCTAACAGATTCCAATCAATCTTTTTAGGGGGGATAGTCGTTTTTAACTTAGTCAAAATAGCAGCTGGGAGATCTAAAATAATCTGGGGCGGCTTTTGCGCGGGTTTTCTTTCTCTATCCTCATCTTCTATATCAGACCATTTCGCCTTAAAAACAGCTTGATCATCTACTTTCCGTACGGATCTCCACATATCCGGTGGTAAAATAAGCCCAAAGAACAAATCTATATCTGCTAGGGTCATAGTACAAGAATTTAAAGCCCCCTCAACTTCCTCATAAAAGGCGGCAGGATTCTTTCGGGGATCGGGTAGTGCTTTCTTCAATGCCATAACATCAGCCCTATGCCAAGGAGTATAAACCCAATTGTACACAAAATATCCTCTAGCATCGGGGGAAGACATATCCAAACTAGTTCCCGCTCCCTTAGGAGGAACGTACAGAGGCGCTGCCTCTCGCATCGGCTTAGCATGCACTAATTCAATCTTATCTGAATGAGTGATAGACGACTGCTTTCCGCCTGCATTTGGATTCGATTGCTCCTCCTCCTCTTTCTTTTGTTGCGCATTTTCTTTGAGTTGAAACATCGCGTCCCGTAACGCAAACAGCCGTCGAACTGCATCGGGTACCTTAGAGGGAGAAAGGACACCGTTACGTAATGCTTTAGAATCTGATACTATATCATCAGGCTCAAAAACATCGGAGTATTTCCGAAAAGCAGTAACCACTTCATCAGAAAAGGTTTCAGCAAAGTATAACTTTTCCCTATCCTGCCATCCTTCCAAAAACGACAACAATTCAGCGAGAGATAGTTTATTTTTAAGCGCACGAAAAGAAACTTTCCGAAGCTCACCCATGCGATCAGTTGATAACATGGACCGCGTGTCTACCTTCTCCTTGAGCAATCCAGGATCCTTGACTCCCGGAGCGGACGGGCCAACATAAGGTGGCGGAGAACGATCTAATGGAGAAAAATCATCTTCAAGATTAGTAAGGACAGGATAAAGAGGCTGCCGAACAGCATATTGACCCGATATTTGCAACCAGTGCTCTTTCTCCTGTTTTTCCGCCCGTTCTTTTTCCTCACGCTGTTTCGCTTCCTGTGCTTTCACATGGTCCTTTTTTCGTTGTTCTTTTTCACTCAGCACTTTTTCACGTTTCTCGCGCTCACGCACTTCTTTCACCCACAATCGTATACATTCAAACATTTCTTGTCTCGCACGCCGCTTACATATACACTGCTCCACATACTCAATCTTACGCATATCAAACGATCCATACAAAGGCCATCGCAACTCAGGATCCTTCTTGGTATATTTCCTCCACAATGTGCTGTACATTATAGGGAAAGACCGTGCTTCACGTACATGTCCCTATTAGGAGTCCCCTCTGGGGGGCCTGGTTCAGATTCCTCAAGACTTAACCGGTTTCCAAAACAGCAGCACCACTTACGGAGTGCGCTCAAAGCAGGCATGTTCAAGAATAGTGCAAAATATGCAATAGTATCCACAAATGGCACTTAAACGTTGTGCCGTTCAAATTCAAACAACCCCGGAGAAATATCTCCACATTACCTGCCTATATGTGTTGCAACGCATATATTTTCACATTATTCATTTCAAAATATGACCGGTCATTACAAATCAAATCAAATAGCCACGACAAGCGTATCCTAAAACTGCCTTGCCAACCCAGGCTTCAAAAGCTCGCAGCAAGTACCGTACAATGGTTCTTACCAATCAAGAGCGTCCAGATTCCAACTGCCAAGTTCCAAATTCGCCCAAACGGCTATTGCACGGCAAAACCGACAGAAGGGGTCTCAGTCGAGGACCGGCGCCACCCAGATGGTCAGCTTGGAAGGGAAGGAAGAAAACCTCGGGATGCCAGGACTAAAAACGCCACTGGCAGTGATCACGTCCCCGGCAAGGTTCCACTCCTTCGTCACGACCAGTCCTTCGAGTATCCGAGTCGCCGATGAGCCCCACGTGACGGGCGCCAATTGATGAGTACAGGCCTCTGCTAGGCCCGCAAGTACAAAGGGTTCGCCCTTCTGGGTACGAAGTACTAGAAGGAAGTTGGCACAGAAAATGCAAATACAAAGACAAAGTTTATTAACCTTCACATGGTCCCCCTTTATACACAATAGGGGGGCTCAAAAGTAGGCGGATACAACATAAAGCAAGATTTATGGCCTTATATGGACATGTTCAGTACATGATCAATACATGGGTGGAGTTAACGTTTCCTGAGACCCGCGAAAACACATTCAAGCAAAGCCTAATTAGTAACAGATGTGGTCAGTTCTGAACATGCACCAAACGCATAAAGGAGTTATTTATAGACTGTTGCTAGGCAGATCTAGGGAGTGGCTAATGAAGAGGTAAGCTCTTCTCGTGCAGAGCACGTGGTTTCATGGCCATACAAGATGGCGGATGGCTAAGCAAAAATGGAGTTTGAACATTAGTCAATATAAAGCAGAAAACATAATTCAGACATGAAGAGCACATGTCTTCAGTGAATGCTTAATCATATCGCTGTTTTATTTACAACAACTGTGGGGGCTCTTCTATCTTCTCCTGCTCATCGTCAGAGAATTGGTCATGGGGAATTGTGTCTAGATATTCATTAAGTTCCCCAGGGCTCCCCTTGATGCTATCCAGGTATAGAGTTTGACAGTATTGATGAAAATATGCCCTTATTTTGACTGGGTCAGTGATCAGTCCCATGAGAGTATCCTGAATCTCCTGAATTAAATTTTGTGTGCTCTGTTGCCTAGTCCAAATGGCCAGGTGGTGCCCAATCTTTTCACTACATTCATAGAACTTTTTTTTACAGACAGTAAACTTATCAGCAGCTTCTTAGCCACAATTTCCAAAATAGCATATTTGGACACTGCCACCTTTGCTTGAGCTTTCCCCAAATCACCCCCTTGTTGTGAGGCAATGACCAGATCCTCTTTCACCTGGATCCAGTCCACTTGTAGGTTTTATAGTAGTCCGTCGCCCTTGCCTATTAAGATTCAGCAAGAATCTTAAAGTTTTCCCCATATACCTGCCTTCAGGGCATCCCAGTCTATATTTATTGTTGCGCTTCCCAAGTTGTCTTTTTAAGAAAATAGGAATCAAAAATAGGAATACACTTCAATATGTGTTTAAGGTAATCTTCATTAATTAGAAGAGCCTGTTCAAAGCTCCAAGATATTACCTTAGGCTTAAAACCTTCCCCCTTGATTTCCACCACTAATGGATTATGATCCGAGAATATTCTAGGTTTTTTTTTCTATTGTACAGTCATGAATTAAAGAATGAGGGACAAACACAGAGTCCAGTTGAGTATGGGCAAGATGTTTTATAGAAAAAAAAAAATCCCTGGATCTGATGGCATTTGCCAATTCCATAAATCAACCAAGCCATGATCTTACACAGGGCCCTCAAGGCATAAAAATCCTTAGGTTCCCTCCCAGTGTAAACGCAATTCACTTCAGCATTCAGGGACCAGTTGGTCGGTATCTTGATGTTAAAATCCTCGCAGAGGACTACAGGGAGGGGCCATAATGCTATTTCCCTGGTCACCCAATCAAGTGCTCCTAGGTCATCTACAATACTTCCACAGATTGAGCATATAGAAAATGTTTCCAAGTACATAAATGGCATTCAGATGATACCCATCGACCAAATGTATTCACCAGTGTGCAAGTGAATTGCAAGCTGCTATTGTGCACCACAATAGCCACACCACGCGTCCGGGTATTCTGTGTTGTCCCCCCAACCAGCCTATATCCCATCGAATTCAATAGGTGAAGTTGTGCACCTTAAACAGGGTCTCTTGTATACAAATAATGTCTGCTACTAACAATTGTAACCCCGCCGTAACATTCTGTCTCTACTTAGGATCTTTAAGCGCACAAATATTAATGGTAGCTATTCATGATTTACTCATTCCTTCTCGGTAAAGAGAATCCTAGCGCATAACATCATACTCTTTAAGACTATATTTGATGCAATAAATATGCACCATACCGCACAGAGCCATCTGCCTAGCAAGTTAGCCTCACCCTTCTGCGCCCCACGTGCCCACCTTGCCTCCCCTCACCCACCACCAAAACAAGAAGGCAACCAGGCCCCAGCATGAGCCAGGATGTTGGCATCTGACACAATCCCACCCCCACCTCAACCCCAGCCAAATAAAACCAATCCTTCATTGACTTTGCCGTGCAACAAAATCTAAAGAGAGTCTGTCTGCTCTAGCACCGCCGCCCCAAGACTGTCTTTTCCTTTCCACCACAAGTGACATCCTTAACCCTAAATAATACCCCACTTCACTAAACCCCACTTCATGACCCAGCCATAATATCTTTTAGGTATGCCTGAGCCTGGATTTCTGAGAAGAAACTACAGGTTTCCCCTTAATGACAATCTTCAGCTGGGTTGGATTCTGTAAATAAACCTCAGCTCCAAGTTTTTGAAATGGAGTGAAGAGCTGCCTTAACGCCATTGTCATTCTACTGTGGCATGAGCAAAGTCCAGCCTGGTAAAAAAGGTCACACTCTCAAGTTCTCGTTTTGCAGCAGGACAGGCCAGATCATAAACTGTTTGCTGTAGCAAAAAGTTGTCGAAGTACACCAATATTGCCTGTGGTCATTCTACTTGTTTAGAAGTACGTTTCAACACCATCAGTGGAAATCAGTGGGCCCGCTGAATTTCTTTGCCCCAGTCCCATGAGGGCATCTCGGGGAAGGCACCGTCCTTTCCTTCTACCCCTTCAAGTACCCCCAGGAATCATAATTTATTACGGCGTTGCTGATTTTCTTGGTCTTCAAGCTTCCACATCACATCCTGCGTTACACCCTGAGACTTAAGGGCCACCACTTCAGTTTCAAGGATTTCTGTCCAATTTTCAACCATGACTATTCTTTCGGCGATATCTGTACAGGTTTTCCCAATTTTCCTAACTGCACCCTGCAGTTTTTTTGAAGCAAGTCCAGCTCAACGGTTATCACTCTTAACATCCTCCTGGAAGGGTGTTATTGACTGAAAAATCATTGTATCACAACTTCTGATGTACCACAAGTAACCGCAGGGACCAGCTCAACCAATTCTCTTCCATTTTTTCCCGGAGGCAAGATGGCAGCTGAGTGAGATCACGGCTCCATCGTCTCCCCCATCTGGATCATCAGCTCTCTTACCTGCCACCTGATGGCAAATAAGTATTCGGGGTGGATACTGCGCTAGCGCTAGAACCCTGGAGGCCGACCGCCACAACTGGGTCCAAAATTGGAACACCAGAGCAGGTTGTGCTTATTGGTGTGCGCAGGACTGCCTGCTGCTTTCGGTGATATCAGTGGATTTTCGGCGGTGGTTGGCCGACTCAAGGCTGACCTTCTCCTCTCTTATTCCGCTTAGGCTGCAAGGACGCCTGTTAGCAGCAATGACAGGACGAGGCAGCAGAAGCGATAGGCAACAAACTGTTCCCCCAACTGCCTCTGCTTTAGCGCTGATGACGGCTCAGCCCCTCCCCCGGTGTTAGACCACTGTGGAAGGTAGGACCGGTGGTAAGGATAAAACTGAGTTAATTAAAAAAGCACCTCAGTGAACCCCTCGGGACTGATTCCATGTTGTCTGATGGCCATAAGGGAGGGGGGGGGCAAAACGCCCCTTACCATGAATACCAATAATGCTCATGAAAGGCAAAATGCCCTGTTGGTAGACTTGTGTCCACAAGGGAGTAGAGATACAGGGCATTTACACGAAGGTGATTCTGGCTCTTGGTTACAACCAAATGAAGAGACTGTCTTAGAGTCACCACTAAAAGGAAAGGGATTAGGTCGCAGCCCAAAACCTGTGCTAGGGGACAACACTGTTGGGACAATTGGAAAAGCAACACTCAGAGATGCTAAGTCAGAAAATGACCCTAGAGATCATGCCATGTCTCCCGATGCATGTGAGAAGTTCTTCTCCATGACAGATGATTCAGACTTCTCTGATGTTAGTATTTCTGTGTGAAGCAGAAAAGGGGGGGCAAAGTGGATCAGCAGCTCTGAGCAAGAAGACATGATGTGTCCATCACAGCAAAGAAAATCTCTTTCCAAAAGGGGGAAGAAAAGGAAGGAAAAAACCCAACGAAAAGTATTGGACAGAAGCAACACTGGGATCTGAGGTGGGACCACTCTGCCACATAGTTAACTGCTCCAGAGGAGGGGGGGGAGGGGAATATTGGAATTTTAAGACGAACAACATCCGCTATATCAGAGAGATAGGTGAAGAACCTGTGTACTGTAGGAAGATTGAGAGAGACAAAGTTAGACTACAGACAGAGCAGGTGGCTGCCCAAAGCGGATATTTTTCTAACCTTCATGGCATTTAGAAGTAGAGTCAAAATTGGTGAATTTTCAGGAGTTTCCCAAATCCCATGCATCTTAATCAAATATCAACGAGGGATTGAGGGTGCCTCCATGTTTCATTCTTTTAAAAGAAGTTCATGGATCACGTTTGTGGATGAAGAGTGGAAATCTCTAGTCACATGTCATACTGAGCTAACTTCTGCCCAGTAGGCTCTGTGGACAGGGCAAAGTGCCTTGTACTTGATTCTGACTTCATCAGGTAGACAGAAAAGCCTAATTTGGTTACATTATCAGAGGCACATTCAAGCTGCCTGTTTCTATGTCATTGTGTAATAGTTGAAAATGACAAAAGCTCTTGACAATTACACTTGAGAAGCTTGGGGAGGGGGCGGGGGAGGGTGTTTGTGTGTAATGCCCTTGAAATAAATGCATTCTTGGCTTGGTTGTTGGCCTGGAGCTTGGTCTGCCATGCCTTTGTCGGTTTTTCTCATTGAGCACAAAGCATACAAGACAAAACAGTGACCTTTGATGTAAAACAGGAAAGAGAGAGAGAGCGACAGAGATATATATGTGGTGGCTAAATTTCAAAATGTGGAATCAGTTCATCTATAATCAACACCTGCTTCCTTGTTTGCCCGAATTGTGAGATCCAATGCAAAAATGTTTTTTCCCCGAGCATCCTTTTTCTTTATCGTCACATATGGGAGCACTTTTAAATACTTGAATTCACGATGTGCACTTTACAGGCATGTATTATGTGGATTTAACAGACAATAATTTTGCTACATCTATAATAAGAATCTAGGCAACGTTTCAGGTTTATATGGCTACTGACTCGCCTCTTAGTTCACGAAGAGCATTGTCATTAGGGGCGAGCCACTGTTTCTAAGTCACTTTTAATGAATGTCTGTCCATACAGTGATATAATCTGCTTTACTAAGGTGTAACCCTTCTGCATGATAAAGAAATACACTTTTTGGAATTGTAAAGAAAGGTTAGCATTTTCTTACATTATGTTTGTTGCACGATTTACATGCCAAACGTTGTCATGGCTTGTCTTGTGGAAAGACTCTTAAAACAAATCCTGTCCATCGGCGCAGCTCTGGCTCACCCTAAACATTTGGAGATGCACCCCCACCACTATTTACAACTTGTTCGTAGTGTCGCTCGATAAAATAATTTGTAAAAGTCGAGGACTGGGAACATAAAGCCCTGCCTCCATGCACTATTTTGACAACTCTGCCATCAAGGCTTCTGTAGCAGAGATGAAGAAAAGTATGAGGAGTGAAAATACAGGTAAAAAGGGAAAGGAGCATAGTCATAAATTCACAGGGAAAACTACCAGGCCCAAGTGGGACTGCATGTGCGTAGTTTCAGGGGGAGGGGAGTTATTTGGAATGTAACGCCCCCACATGCATTCTTGGCTTGATAGTTGAGCCTGGGGGTCCTGAATTTGGGGTGCTATGTCTGTGTGGATTTTCATCATCATTCTCATTTCGCTAGGAGCATTTAGCTTTTTCGTTTTTTGGAGTTGAAACGTAAATGTACAAGTTTACTACTTTTGGAATTCACAAATATTGGCAGTACTTGCCGTGGAAAGCTGTTCCATTTTCAGGTTTCCATGCATACTCCTGGCAATCAAACACTCAAAGGTGATGGGTTGAATGCTTGTAAATAGTCTAACCATTGGCAATTGCTCAGGGTATCATTGCAACCCATCGGTTTTCACCCATTGTGCCAATTTAGACAGTGGCCCACCTAGTGCAAATCAGTACTGACCGTGTTCTTCTTGGAAACTGTCAATCCTGAGCCTTGGCCATATCACCCCTCAATCCCGCAACCCACTGTATTTTTTAGTCCGGAAATGTGGGGTTCACAACCCCTCCGAATCTGACTGATTAAGCTACGCCCCTGACACCTGGTGATCAGTTTGGACTAATAGTTTGATTTTACAAAGTACAGAGAACTGTATTTGAAGTGGTTGAACAAGGGGGTTCGAATCCTCAGAGAGAGTTGAAGGCTGGGAACACGTGCCCATTTTCCACTATTATAATGTGGTGGAGCAGATTTTTTATGAACATACATTGAAGCTGCACTTTGTAGAATCGATTATAGTCATGATAGTCATTGATTTCATAGTATGCTCAGGTTTAACTAAATATATTTAGTAAAAGTAGGCCTTTGAGATTTTCCATGTTAAATGCAAACGTTCCCTTGATTTTGTGTTCGCGTTTTTCTTTATCGCTACACTTTTACAGGATTAAAATAACATGCTAGGTACAAGTTTAGTTCATTGTTTGTCTTTAGTAAAGATAAGATTATGCATTTTAATTGGACCAGGTTTTGCTTCAGATTGTGCATCAGGATGAGAAGAAGCTGATGATACAGCCAAGGTCGTGCAACTATGTGCTTCTTTGTCCAAGGATGGGAAATAAGGGAGTTTACCTGCTTCAAGAAGGCTCTCTGTTTTGATTGGCTCTTGGGTCTTGAGAACGGGTGGGAAGGCATTATGGGTGAAATGTAGTTGTTTAGTTGTATGTTTAATGGTTTAGTTGAGTGGAAGTTAGGCAGAACACTTTCGACTCCGATATTTTCTGATCATAAGTCATACTCCTGCAAACATATACTTTTGCTTGCTTTGACTGAACATTCATTTTGTTCAATTCTAGAGTTTCCTTAAATGACACCGTCTGATAGAATTTCCCCAAATATTTAAGTACCTTTGTTTAGTAATAGGGAAGTTCAGGTAAGGAACTGAAACTGACTCTAATTTGCAGTAAAACTGCTTGAATGGTTCATGTCTGCATGTGTTCATTTATATTCTGTTTGGAATGACTAACTTTGCTGAAATCTGAAAATTATTGGTAGAAGACCAATTGATTGAATACATTTGCAACTTTACTAATTTGTTTATAAACCTCGATAGTTTCCAATTATTACTATCTGTAGTTTTGGTGGCACCCAATGGGTTTCATTGTAAATTGAGAATTACTTGATCTGATGTTAACTCCCAGTTACGCACCTCTGCTGAAACCGAAGATCCATTTGACCAGTAGCGCAACTGGTGATGGTAAATGTACCAGAGATCTATTTGGTGTAGAAAGTTGCTGTCCCTCAAATTTTACTTAATGATTGATTGTTGCATTTGCAGTGCTATTTTTTGTATTTTGTTTTGATAGAGTGCAACTGAAATTTAGCATTACGTTCATATTATCACTTGGTAGATCTGAAGTCATTTTGTCCTCTGTTGAAGAATGGTGCATGTTTATTGTTGCACTACAGGAGGGTGTTTTTCTTTTACACCACTTTTTCATGACGTGTACTTGATATGAACAATACATGACATAATACGTGAAGAGAACACTAAGGGTGATAACTACCGCAAGAGTAGTTTAACGCAACTTTCAACTTACGGCCATCACCTCAGAGGCCATCCAATATCTCAGAAGAAGGGGTCCCGGACCTGACCAGCACAGAGTTAGTGGCCCCGGATGCACAGCGGCCGGCACAGGCACCCTGCCACGGGACAGTGACTTCCGGTGCACTGAGGTAGGTCCACGTGCAGTGAGCGGGTCCTCATCGATGTCGAAGGTGAATGTGGCAGAGTCTTGCGGGGGACAGAGAAAGGTGTCCTCCAGGGAATCATGTGGAAGGTCTGATGTTATCCGGAAGCAGCAAATGGTTGAGTGTAAAGCGACAGCCTCGTTTCACCACCAATTCGGTATCAGCTACATGAGGATGAAAACTAGCCCCTAGTCCATAGACTCAGATGCCACAAATATATTGCCAGAGAGTGCCCATGAATGTCGGGGAACAGACTTAGTGGCACCGGTGCTGAGAGGGGATGCAGTCTGCGATGATGCCGGTACACTGATATGAACTCCGCCATCGCTAAATCAAGACTGTGTGACCTACAGTGTAGGCCAGAGGCAGTGGTCAGCAGTGCCCCACACACACCTGTCGTTGGCTCGCGATACACAGAGTTAGTGATACCAGGGCTGTTGTCGGTAGTGTTCGATCACTTCCGTAACGATGATCCAATTCCCTCTGGACTGCAACGCGTCATCCTTTTATGCCTTGTGTGCGATGATATGTATTCTGCCTTTGAATAATCGATGTTCAGTTCCAATTCTGTGACCTACTCTTGCGTAGCGTTGGCCGAGGGCAGTAGTCCGCGTAGGCCCACAGACACGTGTGGTTGTAATGCTATGCACAGACTTGGTGTCACCACATCGAAGGGAGTATAGTGACATGAACTCTGCCTTAAATAATGTTCACTGCCATGGTGTAATCAAGACTCAGTTCAAATGTGTGACCTACTTGACCGTGGTGTAGTCCGGAGTCGGCAGTAGAGTACGTCAGCGAGAAAGGAGTAAAGCGGGCCTGTGTCGTGGAGGCCGTGATGGTCTGAGAGGCTGTCAAGGTCCCGGGCCTCAGGCTTGGAGCATGAGCCGGCACGTGGTGGGCCTCCTTGACACATGCCGGTGTCGGAAGGTGATCAGTGTGGCCTGGCTGTGCAGGGGCGGGCCTGACAGGTTCGGGGTCCAGCGGGCCGGGTTACGACAGGCGCACAGGATCGCAGGCAACTCCGCTCAGGAGGACGGCATCGGCCTCGTGGCATGGTGAGAGGCACCGCCCTGGCAGAGATGTTGGGCTTTCCAGAAGAGGACCACGCCCAGGGCTACATGCTTTTTATTCATACCCCTACGCTGGCCTGGCGTACGCCGGGCCATCCCACTCGGCTCATGCTTATGGGGGGACGTAACAGGCAACTTTACCGCGAACTCCCCCACTGGCTGTGGTGACATGGTTGCGTGCACTGTCCACTACACTCCATACACCAGATGTGTATGTCGCCATAGATATGGGTGTGTTCGGCATACTGCGGTCTGTGCAGCACATCTTCGCCACTATTGGCATTGTGTACTTTCCCAATCATGGTTCTCCTGCATCCTTCACACATGCCTGGTTGCCACCTCTCCCCACATTGGGCTAGTGTGTGGCTGAGGTGCCATGCCGTTGATGGCTCATGTTTACGGCTTGCCAAGGTTGCCATTGTGAGTTGTTCTGTTGTGTCTGGTGGGTGGGCATGTTGTTTTGCATATTGGTTGTGATTTTGTGATGTGTGCATTGCCAGGGTTGTGAGTTGCATGGTTGTGGAGTTGAGGTGAGTGGGGTGTTCATTTGGAACTTGCCAAGGGGCTGTGCATTTCCCTTGGTGCCATCCTGGGAACACTGGTTGCTGCTGGACTGTCAAAGGATGAAGGGGCCATGCACAGTGGCTGGGTATTTGGAGGCAACTTTGGTGGAGGTTCCACGGTGTTCGGATGTTGCCTGCACATTGATGTGAGATGTGTGCTTTCTGTTGCGGTGATTGTGTGCTGTGTCACCAGGGGGTACAGGTATGACATGTGTGCTGTGGATTGCCCCCAACACCTGCGTGCATACATCTATGGAGTATGGTCCTTGCTTGGTCTCCAGCGGATCCTGCGCATTGTGTTGGACTTATGGGGACTGGGGTACCAGGCTGATGGTGATGTCCAGGACAGGTGTGAGGGACTTGGATGTGGCTGGCTGTGAGACTCCTCCGCCTCTGGCGGGTATTGGTTGGGGATACCAGAGGTCAACAGGTGCAGCACAGCCAGCAGCCTTGTGTGGGGTGGGTTGTTGGTTGTCCGTTGTGTTGTTGCCATGCGCCTGTTGGGCTTTGTTGGTCAAGATGCGTAGGATGGTTGTCCTTTTGTGTCTGTAGTGGGCAATGACATTTTCAGGTGTTGGGTCTGTGAGGCTGGTGCGTTTCCTGGTGGTTCGCTGTCTTTGTCTGCGCAGCCTTTGTGGTGGTCCGGGGGAGGAGGAGAGTTCCGGGTGGATGTTGGGGTCCTGAGGTGGTGGCGGTGGGTGTTGTGGCCCTCTTGAGTGTCCGGGCCACATGTCCAGTGTCTCCTTGGCATCTGTTGCCCTTCTGATGTGGCTGTGGGCTGGGCTCCCTTTTGTGGTGCAGGCTGTGGTCCAACTTTACACCAGGTTAGAGCAGGTGTTATTTTCCTGCTGCTAACACGCTTTGTCGCCTGTTTTGTGTTCTTATCGCAGTTCTGACTTGTCATTGTGAAAGTTGTGGTGTGGTGTTGACGCGGCTTTTTGCATGGGAACGCCTACTCTGCATCTCATTAGCGATAGTTGCGGGGGTCATCTGTGGCGATGTTTTTTGCGGCTGGTAAACTGGTGCTGGGGGCTGTTAACACCAGCTTGTGATTGGGGCGATAAGTTTATCGCAACTTTGCCTGCGATAAAGTGTCGTTAACTCGTCGATAGCTCCTTTTGACTAGCCCCCTAAGTCCACTACATCTAATTTTGATTATTTATGTCGGGACGTTATTTTTCCTGGAGGAGCTCCGAGACTCACATGTTAGCATTCACATGCTGAATTAACCCTCTTACAACTTGACCGAAAGAAGATACAAATTTAGGAAGTAATCATATTGTTCCATTATTTTGTCCTTTCCGAAATATAAAAATAAAATATAGTTGTGTGCAAAACAACTTCACAGTTTCTTTTTCATCTCCAGGAGACATGGTGTTAGCATGTCATGGATTCGTTTCCAGGGACATTCCTGTAGCTAAAATTAAATTTCAATTTTAGACTGCAAAACTCTCATGGGAAAACAAGCAACAGCAATTTCTGAATACAAAATGAAGTCTACAATGGCAAGCGACTGCTGTTCATTCCGTAGTTACCAAATTAATGGCATTGCCAGTCTTGTGACAGGCCGACCATTCACATGGAAATGAATGATGCCATGCGGGCACAAAATACCAGGATCACAGAATCTATAAATAGAAAGAACTGGAGAAATATATGTGCAATCTGAGTCAAATGTATTATTTAGATTGACAGAAAATGATTCAGTTTTATGTTGAAAGGTATTGTTTGCGCCCCTCTAGCTGCAGACGTCCACTTTGCAGACACACGCTCCCTTCTGAGTAGCACAAATGCGAGCATTCCAATTTTCTTCAATTATTCCACATTTACGAAATTGTGCCTAAGAGGCAAATGTCTTTTTTTGACATACTCTCTGTTAAGAAGTCACAACAGGGGGCATATGTACAAAGAGGTGATTAGGTATGTAAATTACAAAAGCTGGGTTCAGACGTGTAAACTGAGTTGAGCATGTATAAGAAAAGTCTGCACATATAAGGAATGATGGCACATATAAGGAAGTGGCTAATGACTATGGAGCTAAACACACTCGGGAAGATCCTGGACAGGTGGGGCCAGATACCGTAAACCAGGTTTAGGACTGAGTGCAGGTATCAAGACAACCTGGATACAATGCAGCCTGATGGGAGAAGGCGGGCATACATCTTATTCAGACCAGGCATATTCCCATCAAGGTCATATCTTGTAAAAATAAAACAGCTTAAAGAGGAGGAATCAATGTAGTTGCTGGGGGGGAGGGGGGACCTTGATTTACCTGTTACTATTTTGTACATTTACATCCGAATTTGCTGGCTCCATCATCCCCTTTTTGAGTGATATGGGATTAATCGTATGACAGATGTATTTGCATTACGTAATAGAATAGATAGGAAGGACATATTTTATACTATATCAACTTTTTTTGTGGGGGACTTGGCCGGTCGTCAAACAACTGATTGGAACATCTAAAACCCAGACATCAGAGATAGTACGCTGAGACCGATATAAAGTCACCAGTAAAATTTTCATATCAGTATTGTACATATTTTAGGAGCATGCACTGCACTTTGAATCATTCCGACTGTTTACTTTACTAGGCACTTTGCACCTGGAAGCACTTTGGGGCAGATTTATGTTTCCTGGCGCATCCCTGCAAATCAGCAGGGATGCGTCAGGAAAGATGCGTCACGCAAGTTTACCCTTGCACCACCACAGATGCGCCGCAATTACAATGCAGCGCATCGTGGCGCAAGGATAAACAGATGTGTGACGCATCTGATGGCATAAGGGCGGCGCATTGCTGGAGTCGTGTCGCAAGCACGACGCAACTCCAGCAATGCTCAGGGGCTGCCCATACCTAACATGCTGCGTCATGCCTTACGCCTGCTTCAAGCAGGCGCAGGGTTTTCACGCAGCAGCGTCGGAAAAGTGACTCAGTGAAATCTTGTAGATTTCACTGCGTCACTTTTCCAAGGCTTTTTCCGATGGAACGCCCACCCTGCATACATTAAACCTGACACAGGTAAATGTCTCGCAAAGGGCTTGTAAATCTGCCCCTTTATATCAAGCGATACTCCGGATGGTGAAATGTAACCCGAGTCAAGCCATACATGTATCTATTGGCTCTCATATTTGGGCACTCAAAGAGCACACATGCCATCTATGCTGGGGTATACTAGTAAAGTCTATTATAGACTGTGGTAAAGATAATTAAATTGATCGATCCTCTGATGAGTGCTGTATTCCCAAACTGTAAGATACCTGCCTTGTATAGATGTTTTCTTTTATCCGTGTCATATCCAGTCCTTCAAGCAGTAATTAGTACTTTATTTCAAATGTTTTTATCCGTTGCTTTTCTGTGCTTTAAGGTTTACAGGAAGTATTTTATTAGTATGTATATTATTAGAGGGTAAGATGATTTTACATTCCCATAATAACACAGAGCACTTTATGTACACTGCATTCTTGCATTTATGTAGGAACGACTGTGAAGGATTATCTTCTATTTGATTTCAAATTGATTGTAAGGCTTTTTGGCAGATACAATAAAACCAATAAATAAAAAATAAATAAAGGAGTTGTGCATACTAACATTCACACTGGGGCACCTGGTTAATGATAGGCCCCAGGTCCCCGTCTTAAAATATTATTAAATGTGCCTTTGGATTTAACCCTTGACACTTAAGAAACTTTGATATACAGATCAGATTGTCTGAAAGCTTTGACTTAGCTTATCTTTACAGGACATCCTAACTTCATTCTTGAGGATAGAGAGCAGGTAGCATGTATGAAACCATACTCTTCCAAAGTCAAACAGTTGAGATGGGTGGTGGGTGCCTCAGGGATCTGTTCTGGGCCCTACCCTTTCCAACATTTACCTGTCCACACATTAAGACTATTTCTTATGCTTATCATATACATCTCCTGCTAACCAATGAAAGGGACTCAGTGAGTGCTAAAGAAACGTTTGCTCTTTGTTTAAAGGCATTACTTGATTGGCTCAGGAAGAACAAACTTCAGTGTAACACAGACAAGACCGAGGTCCTGTTGTTTGGGCCAAATTCCCTAACAGGATGGACAGGGCTACCCCTGCTACCCCCCAAGTAAATGGCAGGAAACCTGAATGTTCTGTTCAATTCAAATCTCTCCTTTAATGGCCAGGGCTCATCGGTAAAATCTTGTCTCTAGTTTCTCTGCCTGCTCAGGAGATTATTGTACTTGATTCCCCCAGGAAGCACAGGTCACAGTGGTTTGGGCTTTGACACTATTGCGGCTGGATCATGTCAATGTTCTGTACCTGGGCATCCCAGAGTATTCGATCTAGTGTCTCCAAGTATTGCAAAACACCGCGATCCGCCTGCTGTACAAGCTACCTAAGCACTGATGTCTGTTTCATTTTTACGAGAGACGCTTCATTGGCTTCCAGTGTGCAAGCGAGTAATGTTTAAAGCATTAACTTTGACACACCAAGCCCTCCACGACAAGAGTCTTTCGCAACTGAACGAAAGGTTCAAGGCCGGCAGACCAGGGAGACTCCTGCGTCCAGTCAGGCTGGGCCATTAACAGTTCAACGGTTTAAAAAGCAGCAGAGAGGGGTTTCTTCCTTCATGGTCCTGGCTGCGGGGCCGGTGGAACCAGCTGCCTAGACAAGTGATTTCCAACCTGTGGTCGGGGACTCTTTGGGGGTCTGCGACGCCTCCTCAGGGGGTCCATGACTGCTTAGAAAGTTAAATATTTACAGATTAATAAGGTGTATATAAATAAAGGAGCTACATGTACAATTTGAAAACGTACTGTAAATGTCAAGGTATTTGAAATTGGTGGTTGAAAATTAAATCAGTATCCTCAGATTGATTTGTGGGAGCAGTGCAGGTGCAGCAAACAGAATATAGTATGGACCATGTGCAGCTTCAATTGAAATTAAAAAAGCTCCATCATTACTATTAAAAGTAAATTTTTTATTTATTTATATTTGATTGCAAATTTAATATAATGTGTTATCATATGTGTATATGTTTCATCAACAATGTTGAGGACGGCTTCCCTGGCTTCCAGTAATGACTCAGTATTGCAAAGTCATCCTGTGTGTCCTGTGCACCCTCACTTTTTGTTGACTGGTATTGGTGGTGGTGACTGACTGATTGTCCCTGTGCTCTGTCTAACCAGACCCAGGGCCAGTTTTATGTTCAAAACACAGTGACACACATACATACATGAGGGTACACTATATATTAGAATACACATATAATTGGCATTACCCACCCTGTAAGTCCATAGTACATAATAGGGAAGAGGATTAAAACTATCTTTAAGTCCCTGGTACATAAAAGGGCATGGCAGTTTAGAGGCCAGCAGTCTTTTCTGCACTTGCATGTGTACACTGCTGAGAGCCTGAGGGCATTTTAAAAGTAGCCCTGTGTTGAACCACTGCGTTTAAATGTAAATTGTGCTCAAACTCGAGTATGGTGGTAGGGGCACTTAAAAAGGGACAAGCTACAATATTTTGGCATTTTAGGAACCACAGGGTTGCCCCTTGGTGTTCCAGGGGTGGGAATTCCTGTCATTTTAAGGAGGGCTCTTATAAAATATGTTTTATATGCCCTGGAGATACGTAAATTGCACATTTCACTTTCCCCATTGTAGTAAAGTGCCTCCCAAAATCGACTTTGGTGCTACGAGCACTATGCAGTGAGGATCTACACTATTCTTGCATATTCAGAACCCCTAAAGCATCCGAGGTGTCTCAGGAGTGTTGGATCATGTAACTATAATTAGGGTTTTTATAAAATATGTTTTATATGCCCTGGTGATGGAGAAATTGCACTTTCCATTTCCCCATTTCAGATACCTAGCCCCACAGTATGACTTGGCAATAGTTTATGAATGCATAACTATTGCTAGGAATTAAAGAAATATAATTCAGGGACTTAGGAGAATGGTATTGTTAAATCCAACAATATGCTATTGTTGAATTGATCCTAAAATATACATAAAATAAGTTATAGGAGTTTCCTGTTTGTAAACCAAAATTCTGCCTTCCTGTGGTCTTCCCTGATTGGTCAGAGTTAACAGGATTAGCCAGGCTACTTTGATGAAGTGATAGGTGGTTCACCCACAGAGAGACAATCTGTTTGAGAGATCTCTGCTACACAGGAATGCCAGAGCAGGGAGGATGGGTCGTAAAGCATGAGCTTTAAAGGAGGAATAGGACAGACAGAGAATGCCAGGTCCATCTACCCCAGCCCCTCTGACCCAGCCAGATGGCAGGCTTAAGGTAGGAATTTGCAGATGGTAGGGGGAGGAGAGATATGGAAATGAGCCATACTGGAGCTTGGTTTAAATATAGTTCTTGCCCCTCTACTGATATTTCAGTCATACTGAATTTTGGAGGAATAGTGCCTTCTAGAAGAAGAATATGCCACGCTTTCGAGGACGTGGTCATGCTCTGGGGTGTTGCCCTGCAACTCATTTAACAGGAGTGCTCTCTTGCATAAGCCCATAGAACACTGAATAAATATGTGAGAGGTGTAGTGCTCTCATATCTTCTGCTTGAAAGCAAAAGAAGAAGAAGGCTTGCCAATCTGGAAACTTGATTTGCACCATCAGGCCCTGCATTCTGACTGACTGTGCCTGCTGCATTATCTGGAACTACAGACATTTGGATGTACCTTGCTTTAATAGGAATAAAGAGTGAACTCTCTGCAAGCTACAGGTTATAAGAGCTCACCTGGACCATCACCACCAAGAATCCCCAGCCTGGAATGCATCCAGTGGATTTGCAAGGGGTTTGTCCAAGTGTATTGTGAGAACTGAAGTCCCAACCTTTCAAGGACCATCTTAGAGATTTCAGAACCTTGGATTGTGTTTTGAACACTTTGGACCCTCAAGAGGAACTTCAGGAAAGAGTTCCGGAAGTTTGGAGCAACTTTGAAAAAAAGCTTCATAAGAGGACTGACTCACCCGCGAGAGCCAAGTCGGCCACCTTCAACCTGAGTTTCAGAATTTGACCGTGAGCTCCCTGGAAAGCAAGCAGGCGAACCCTTCCTGAATCTAAACTGGTGAAGAGCATCCGGGGACCCCGCCATGAAAAGCTCGAGAAAGGTTTCCAAGTCCGAAGGTACAATCTCAACCGAGACCAACCGCAAGGGGTATCCGAGCAGGGCTCCTTCACGGTCAGCCTGAAACTTTGACTTTGTCCTGGTCAAGTGCGACTAGATGTCCCAAAGTGGCTCTATAGGTTTCTAAGTGTTATATAATGTTGAATCTTGAAAGTTCATATCTCCAGGTCCAAATTCATATCTCCAGGTCCCTACATTGGATTTTTGTCATTTTGGTGTCATTGTAAAGACAAAAATATCTTCAGGTTTTTTTTTTATAAACAATTTTATTCATTTTAGATGTGGTAACAGAACCAGCAATGTAGCACTGTACAGTAGGATCAATAACTCCCACCAGATTGAATGATTAAACTCATTCCGCATGACCCCATAGAATCCTACATGATACAAACATTTAGTAGGATACATAAATTAAAGCCACAGTACCCAACCACTTGCCCCACACCCTGTGAAACTTCTTCGGACATCCCCGTGTTTCGTACAGAGGTTTTTCCTGTGTAGCACACCAGTCCACCCCCTCCCGCCATTTCTTGAGGCTAGGTGAAGTAGGACGTTTCCAGTTGGCGATTATGTCCCTTTTGGCTACAACCATGGCCGTGTTGAAAAACAGGTTCTTATTTCTTGATCTATCCAGCCCATCAGTGATCCTCAGGAGTATGTGCCATTAATCGTGGGGAACCTCCCACCCCAAGACCTTCGTGAGTTCCTCCTCAATGCCCCCCCAGAATCATGCCAGTTGGGGACTTGCCCAGACCATGTGAAAGAAATCCGCCGGGTCCTGGCCGCAGCATGCACAGGAGGCAGAGGGACATAGACCTGCACTATGAAGATGTGCAGGAGTTAAGTAGGCGGCATGCAGGTAGTACAGCTGGATATCTCCCGTTTTTATAAATTGGTGTTAGATTTCTATTGTGTGTTTTGTCTTAATTATTTACTGAAATTGATGTTTTAAATGCTTTACACGCCTGTCTCCTAAGTTAAGCTTGTCTGCACGCTGCCAAGCTACCCAGGGTTGATCGTGGGAATAATTTATTGATACCTGCACTGAGCCCTAGACTGTGTTAGTGGCCTTATTGCCAGTGGTAGATGTATATTTACCACTACTAATAAGCCACTTTCCAACATCCCCAGATTCCAATAATGATTTAGTGGGGTTCCCCAGGTTCCAGTGATGATAAAATTGGGGGTCAACAGGTTGAGAACCACTGGCAGAGCCATCTTAGATTAATGATAAAGGAAGTTAGCTTTAAAAAAGCACTGAAAACATACCTTGTTAGCATGTAGTTGTGCGCTATATACGTGACCTTCATTCATTCATTCATTCTAACGTGAGGCATGGTTCCTTTGTAGAAGGCTGTTTCTATCTGTTTCATTAGATAAAATGTAGTCCAAAGTTTTTTGGGTGAATTAAACTCATTGTCCTGTTTATAATATTATATCCACTTAAAGAGAGTACTTCATGAGTTTTGGTATTTTTCACATTATTTGGGAACACACAAAAACCTTGGTCGAAATGCCTAACTGAAAAGCACCTTACAATGGAATTCATATTCTCTTCTCCTTTGCACATTTCTCCAAGCAGTGGGGATGGTAATCTTTGATGAGGGGCTAATACTACCCTTAAATTGCACCAAGCAAGCTGAACATCCTCCATGGCAGGTTGTAGCCATTATCTTCTTGCCCCCAGCAAATGTTGAAAAAATGTAGATTAACAGGGTATTGTACAGCACTAGCATAGCATACGTTTGCTAAACAGGGAAAGATTGTGAAGAGACACTCATTAAATATTCCAATACTTTCTTGGTGTGGCAGGATAAGCTGAATTTCACCTGAGATGTTGGAGATTCATTCACAGCAAGCCAGGTTTGAGTCAATGAAGGCAACACGGTCACTCTGTCAGCACTAGTTCCGCAAATATATCGAAAGAGCCACTTGCGAAGTAGGGCTTACAGAAATGCAATTTGTTGTGGTCATTCATTTTTAATAGCTTCTTTTTTCACTTCGAATTTTTACATCCTTTTATTATTAATTTGTGGCCCTTATATGTAGCAATTTCAGTCACATTTTCTGACCGACAATCTTCTAGAAAGGGGCGTTTAAAAACACACGAAAAGGATTAGGACATATTCATATTGAAGGTATTCGAAATGTGTCCTAATAAGGAATTTGTAAGTCTGCTACTTTATAAATGATGAGGTATTGTACAAGTAGATTATTAAACTTCATCAAAGATCCCTTTGTTGTGTTGATGTGGGGGACGCTTTTCCTTCCACATGGAAGAATAGTTTATTGTAGTCAAGAAAAATATTTAAAAAGTGAAAATATGGTGATGTAGATTTAGGAGAAACTTACTTTTATGCATTGTCTGGTCTGCAGATAATACATTGATGTACATATATTGGTTGTGTGATGGAACCACGCATGCGTTTACCACGCCTGCCGGTTCTACGCAGTCTCAACAACGTAAGATTTAACCACGCATATGCCTTTACCACGCATGCCTTTACAACAAATAATGCATTGTTAAGGCATGTAAGGTAAAGACATATCCGTGGTTAAGACTGACAGGTAAGACTTATCACCTCTGACCCCTGCCGCCGTCCTGAGTCCTAAAACTACCGCCTTCCTCCTGAAAACCAACATCCTCCCTCCTTGAGACCTAAAAACTTCCCTGTCCCCAGTCCTAAAATCTACCCACCCTCCCCTAAGCCCTAAAAAGTACTCTGATCTCACTGAGCCCTAAAAACTACCCGCCCACCCCTAAGCCTTAAAATCCACCCCAACCCCCAAGGCCCTTAAAAATACCCTGCCCCCCTAAGCCCTAAAATGTATTCCTATCCCTGCCCCCCACCCGAGTCCTAAAACGCCCTCATCCCCCACCCTGACACCTAAAACTACCCCCTTACAACCAACCCCGGGCCCTGAAAGCTACCCCATCCCCGAAAACAACCACGACCCCCAGCCCTGAAAAGTACCCTGATCCCCCAGCCCTGAAAAAGACAGAGCAACCCATACAAGCTACCCCCCTAAAACCTGGCCCCAGCCCCACTTTTCTCACTGCGTCCTCTGTCTCTCCATCCTGATCCTTCCTTCTTCTGCCAGCCATCAGCTAGACTGCACATTGTCATGGTTAAGGCATATGCGTGGTTAAGGCAAGCGTGGTAGCGCTTGTGTTGTTGGAACACATGTGGCGCTGCTTGCATTGTTCTGACTGTTACCCCATATAATAGAGGCTGAGTAGGCATAGAAATCTATAAAGATTTCTACAATTGATCTCAGAACTTCTGTGAATTCCCTGAACGTTGGGTGCAAAAGTTAGGTGATAAATGAGGAGTTGGTCAACCTAGCTGTTTAATTTAAAATACAACCACAATCTTGTTTGATATCAGCACAGTTCACAAAGAAACTCTTCTCAGCCGAGTTACTGCACATGCAGCAGGCATTTCCCCAAAGAAATGCATGATAGGTTTAGACGAAAACATCAAGTTCAGAACACAACACAATAAAATCCCCTCAGGATACTATCTTTGAGGATCAAATTGGCAGCCAGATATTAACCCAAAAATCTCCCCAGTCATGGAAGGAGGCACAGAAAAATTATACAGAAGTCCTTTCAGAGAATATCCTCTAACCAATACCCTCAAACCTCTCACAGACAGAACGACTTGTTACCAACAGCACCCCTGTTGCCAACAATTTATTTATTTATTTAGTTGAGTTATATATAGCGCTTGCTAGACCCGAGGGTATCAGAGCACCTTACAAGTTATGAGATTATGTTTATAAGAGGTATGTGAGGGAATTACTATGAGTCGGAGTTAAAGAAACAATACAGCTTTAAGTGGTTACAACATCACAAAAGTATATCGCAGGGACACATTGAGGAATGGCATTGAGGAAAGAATAGGAGACTGAAAGAGGGATGTGACCGTTTTGAAGGAATCAGTCAATGAGGGAAACATTGAACAGCTTGTCCGTGGGTTGAATAGTTGTTGAGCAGTAGAAATCTATATTCCAGTTTGAAGGCAGGATTGGAGGGTTTGCGGCAGAGATCCATGGGGAGTGAGTTCCAGATCTTAGGAGCATTTCCTGAGAAGGAGCGCGCCTGGGATGATTTCTTTTTTAGGTTAGGAGGAATGAGAAGAAGAGAGATGGAGCTTCTCAGTGCCTGGACTCTTCCTGCTCTTGAAATTTGGTTTCTAAGTATTTGGGGTTTTATGTATGAAGTGCTTTGTGGGTGATACAGGCTGTCTTGAAGTTGCATCCTCCTTCGCTGGGAAGCCAGTTGAGACTCTTGAGTGATCAAATCTTTTACTTCCTATGAAGAGTGTGGCAGCTGTGTTTGAGGGGTGCAAGGTGACATTTTAGCGTTACTGTGCGGACCACATTGCCGTAGTCAAGTTTTAAGATAACAAGTGATTGCACGACTGCCTTAGGATCCTCTGGGGCAATAAACTGTTTCATTTTCTGGAGGTGGCTGAGTGTGCAGAGGGCTGCTTTGGCTGAGTTGTTAATGTGTGTGAGAAGGTGGCCTGATATATGCCGTCCACTAATTCTAGTGGGCACCCTGTATCAGTCCAAACAACCCCTTTTGGTAAATGGTTAAAGACAACCTTTATTGAAAGCTATCCTAGTGGTAGCTATGGAGAGCAGCCTTCAGGCTAAGTCTTGAAGGAATGTGAAGCAGCTTGTTTTACCAGTCTATAATCTCTTGAATTATCAAATGAAAGGACAACCACACCAGGTATATATTAAAAATATATGTATTTAAGATAGAACACACCCCTCTAGTCTCTTTATGAGACTGGACTTCGAAGTACTTGTTTACTAGTTAGCAAGTATCAGTAATAGCACAAATACACGTTTGGGCCCTAGGGGCGTAGCAAACCATATACCAAAAAAGTGATATAAGAACCACGACTGGGATAGACACAAGGCCTAGAGCCTGTAGAATCGCTGGGACCCCAAGGAACCACCCAAGGTAGTGACACAGGGGACCCACGGGGACTGTATGTAGTGTGATTAGGGACACTTAGAATCGAGTCAGGACCAAACCCTTTTGGACTTAAGAAGTTCTAGGGCTAGCACCCACGGGAGCACCGGAGTACTCAAGTTACCTCACTCAGGGAATCCGGGTGCATAGGTGTCTTTTGGTGTCGGGTCACGTCGTCGATTGCAATGGAAGCCTGCAAAGTACTGCTGCTGCCGTGAAGAGGAGACGTGTCCGAAGAGATCCAAGCCTGGATCTAGGATGGAAGGAACCTGAAAGCAGAGGAGACAGAGTCTGGGTCACTAGCCAGTGACCAAGGGCAGGATCGACCAATGCCCACAGATGTCGGGTGCTTCAGGTGAGTTGGTGGGTGTCTTGACTTTTCAGCTACAAGGTCCAGGAGGTGTCGACAAAGTCCACGAGCTGGATTCGAGCTGTCCCACGAAGTTTGTCGAGTGCTGCGGTGCGGGCGACCAGAATGGACCCAACAAGCCTTGGCATAGGCAAGTCACAGGAATTCAGAGAAAGGACTGCGGTGCAGACCAGCAAGGTCTGAGGGACTCACCCAGCAAAGGTAAGTCAGGGCACGTCTGGAGCAACCAGGAAAGCCCAAGTAGAAGAGGAGTTACCTTTGTAGGGACCTGCTAGCCAATGGGCTAGTGATCGTGAATGAGCCTCAAGCGGTCAGATGCTCAAGGCTGGGGCTACTCGGAGCCCAAAGCACAACCTCAAGGAGGACTAGGAAGATAGTGTTGCTGCAAAAGTTCACGGTGTCCAGGGGTCACGGTTCCACGTCACCCATCGATAGCCACGGGCCTCAGCTTTGTTGTGGACTCAGGGTAGCCTCGGGGAAGTCTGGAAATCTACCTCTGGTGATGCAAAGACTTCGGCGTCCGGTGGGAGCTTCAGCGATGCAGACCGGTCAGTTGCTTCTTTGGTGTCACTCCTTGACCCCAAGGGAGATTTCTTCCGTCTTCTAGTCGTGATAGACAGTCGAAGGTCCAGGATATATTGCAGAGTTTCGTCCAGGGTAATATAAAGTCTCAAGGACTGGGTTCCCATACTTATACTAAGTTTGGGGTTTAGACATACTCTAGGGACCCACCTATGGGACGGTTTGGAAAGAGGGGTGGTTACACCCATTTCCTTTGTCCAGTTTCGCGCCAGATCAGGGGCAGGTAGCCCAAGCAAATGGTTTGAACTGGACTATGCACAGGGACAGCAAACGTGCCCCCAGTGCAGGACTTCAAAGCACCAGAGAGTGCTCCCGCCCAGCCCCAATACACATCTGCCTGTCTGGGGAGGTGGTTACACCTCCCTTCGACAGGAAACCTGTTGTCCAGGCCTCCCCTGCCGGAGCTTCGGTCAGCAGCAGGAGGCCAGACCCGTGTCTGTGGCAGAGGCATCCATTTTGTGATGCCAGGGCTCAGGAAAGTCCTACCGGGTTAGACCTGTGTTAACATGTCTCTCCCTCTAGAAGGGTGGAATGCTACCCCCGCCACCAGAACTGGCGGGGGGGAGGGGTAGTATTCCAAAGTTAGCATTTACCCCGAGGTTATAATGCACTTAAGAGTATATGGTATGGCTGTATCACAGAACAGCCATAAGGAAGTATTCCCGAAAGCTGCAGAGGTGCTCAGCTCATGCTTGGGCACCCTCTCACATAAAACCAAGCACTCTGCCTTCAGGATTGTCAAGGCCTACCATAGGAGTGACTTATAGGTTTATATGTGCAGTAGCAGACCTGTAGTGCCATTTTGGAGTGCTTCCCAGGGGTGGCATAATACATGCTTCAGCCCCTGGTAGGCCTCTGTGGTACCTATGCCCTAGGTACATAGTATACCATATACTAGGGGCTTATAAGGCACTCCAGAATCCAATTAGATATGTACCTAATGTACATGCAAACCATTTTAGAGAGGAAGCAGCTAGGCTATGGTCCTGATTAGCAGGGCCACTGCCAGACTAAGGTCGAAAAACAATGAAACACCAGCAAAAAGTGGGGTTACCCATGTGAAGCAGATCTTACTCTCCTGCAATGTGAACCTTCATCAACATGTTTTTTTTATCCAGGGTGATGCCCAAGGACTTGATGGTGTCGGTAGGGGAAGGAAATCAGTTAAGCGCATCAACATTCTTGATTCATTCTTGGATAGATTAAAAGGATTGTTTTGGGGAAGAAGATGAATAGTTCTGTCTTTTGGGGATTCTGTGTAAGGTGGCTGGTTTTCAGTCATGCTTGTATCTTAATTAGTGTGGTGTTCAGATGTCGAAGGTCACAGGGTGATTTTATATTGCAGTAGAGTTGTCTATCATCAGCATATACGTGATTTTTTACACTTGCTTGGTTCAAAATGGCAGTAGGGGTTCCATGTGTAACTGGACTAAGTTAAGAGAGGCAGCTGTTGATTTTTATTTGTTGACAGCGATGTTGCAGATTGGACGTGAACCATCTTTGGACTATGCCATTGATACCAGTGCAAGTTTTGAGAGTCTCAAGTAGAGCTGGATGATTTACTGTATCAAAAGCCGCAGATAGGTAAAGTAGGATTAGGAGGCAGGCGCCGTCTTCATCTAAGGATGTGTGAATGTCATCGGAAATATTGGGTATGGTGGTTTCAGTGCTACAGCCTTTCCTGAATCCTGATTGGAAAGTGTTGTGGTGATCTAATTCCTCTATGTGTCAGTTTAATTGAAGGAGGACACACTTCTCCACCGTTTTGGCCAGGAAGGAAAGGATGGAGATAGGTCAGAGGTTGTTGGGATCCACTCCAGGATGTTTGAGAAGGAGTGTGAATTGGCCTTTTTGGAGGGCTTAAGGAACACAGCCTCATGAGAGAGATGTTGAGGCTTTTGGTCCAAAATGGGGAGATATGATTGAGGTTCTTTATTAGGGTGGAGGGAAGCAGATTAGAAGTGTGGAATGTGGGCTTCAGGTTTGCGATTATTTGGAAGACTTCAGTTTCAGTCATAGGTTTGAAGTCTGTCCTCTTAGCCTTGTTTTTTTGTTATAGACGATCATGATTGTTTTGGGGTTTTATACGGTCACTCTGGTCTTTGGTTATACCTTGGAAGGGAGCTACAGTAGTGACCTGAGGGTCAATGAAGCAGGTTGGCAGGGGTGTCCAACTAGTATCATGGATAAGAGATTGTTCAATTTTTGCAACTCTGTCAGTGAGATAGTTAGCTATTTCTACACAGCATTCAATGATGACAGGTGTATCAGGTTGGGAGGTACGGGTAGTTTGATGTTTAATCATGTTAAAGAGCTCCCTAGGTCAGTTCTTTTCACGATCCAGTTGATTGCGAAAGAAGGTGGCTTTTTCTCTAAAGATGTGTTTCTTGTACGAGAGCCATTCGGATCTTAAGAGCGTGAGGTGAGCCAGTGAGGAGTTTTGTCTCCACAGCCTTTCAGTTTCAATGTTTAAAGAAGCAACATAAAAACACTGACCCTTGATCAATATTGACCAAGGGGACTGCCCAAAAACTTTAAAAAGGATTTGTAATTTGTGTGATTAATTGGTCTATACATGCCTTAAGAGATCTTGGGGGATATTCACAAGGATCTATCTCTGATTTAACAGCACTTTAGCACAGCCAAAGTCGTGATAAATTTACCTCCCCATTCGCAAGCCGGTGCAAACAGCCAACAGCACCACTTTTCCCGCGTTAGCATCTGCAACAAACATCGCCATGGATGACCCCGACAACTATCGCTAATGAGATGCAGAGTAGGCATTCCTGAGCAAAAAGCCGTGACAACACCACTCCACAACACTCTCAACGACCAGCCAGATCTGCGATAAGAACACAAAACAGGCGATAAGGTGCGTTAGCACCAGGAAATTAACACCTTCTCAGACCTGGTGCAAAATCGGGCCACAACCTGCACCAGACAAGGGAGCACAGCCAATAACCACACATGAAGAACAACAGATGCCCCCAAGCAACTGAACATGCAGCACGGACACCCAAGAGGTCCACAACACCCACCGACACCATACCCAGGCCTGCAACACCCCCCCCCCGGGCCCACCCTCAACCCCGGACAAAGAAACTGCACACCAACACCACAAATCCCAAAACAAATATTTTGCCCGATATCGCACAGGTAGGAAAAGCAACATACATGCGTGGCCAGAAAAGGGAGAATCAGTCATACAGCAATGCAATCACCAACACAAAACACCATTCAAGCAAAAGCCAAAACAACCATTTTGATGAGTCCTAGCGGGTCCTCACTGGACAATCTGTAGGACACAGCCTGGAAGACAACATCCAAGAGAAGAAGGTGTGCCATGCGCCCAACAAAGGAAAGAGAGAGGGAGAGAGGGAGAGAGAGAGCAAGGAAGAGAGACGGAGTGAGATTGCACACTTAGGGCAAGGCCTCTTGGGCACCTGGCTCCACATGCCAACATGTGTGTGTGTATCGCCATCTGTACACCATGAGCCCAAGGCCTTGTCCCAATCTCAGCGCCAAAGCCACATCAAATTCCGAAAACGCAAGTAGTAGTCAGACAAACATCAAGGATTAAAGCTCCATTGTTCCAATGCAGAAGGTGGGAGGACACCTGCACCTCTGACCTTGGTCCAGAACGTGGCTGGAACACCCTGAGAGAGATGCCATGGCAGATGGGGACGACTCCCACAACACGCATTGGCAAATTAACTATCTGACTTATCCACACCCCACACACAGAAGCTCCTGCCTGAGGTACCCCCGCTTGGGATGCCCTTGACACTCACGGAAACAGCAACCCATTCTCCCCAACGTTGCACACACATTCGAATCATTGCTCAGAGCTGTGGCATATCCTCCACACAACTGCCGCAGTACAGAAGAGTGCCAGTTCCATAAGACGCACCAACGCAATGGCAGGCCATCCCGGGGATATACATAACCCCCGTCATGTGGAACAGTACCGTGCATGTATTCTGCATTAACTGGGCGCACTGCCATTGGCAGTCCTGCGGATCAGTTCCCGGCTGAGCTTCCGCCTTGCCTACGTCACCTACGTCCCGCCCTGGTTCCACTGCCAAACATGCACATTCGAGTGTCCCATGGATGTCTGCCTATCCAACACAACCATAGATGAATTGGGCTATGACTTGTGTGTGCGCCCCCTGTTGGATCACAAACAGGAAAGTAACCGAGACAGATGTGCATGGGATGCCTTCACATACTGCGCATGTATTGGCAGTTGTGCATGGGAGATTGCACAATTCCTCGTGTGCAGTGACCACATCGAGGCGCTCCCCTATTGGGCTGTTTTGCGGATTGGTGAAACGGCGTGGGCTGAGCACACCTTCCCAGACCAGTTAAAGGATTAGCTCACCCTGGTGTACCTTGAACACGACAACAACGTACTATTGGAACACATTGCACATGAAACTACATGGGCATTCATGGATGAGTAACTACGTTCCTGCAGCCACATCAGATTGTCACCCACAGGACAGGTCCAAACACCGTGTTGTATCGTGGGGAATGCTCACATATTCCACCACAACAGAGGACATGTCTGCCTTCGTCAGGACTCTGGATGCATGTGCGTGGAACTATGCGTGTGTACACACACCTGTGCAAGATGATGCAGGTCCATGGTCGGAGCAACACAGCGTCGTTTGGCAACGTTACCAATTCGGACACACTGCTGGGGAGAGAGTACACACATGGCAATGTAGCACGACATGTGAACCTGTCGGATCCTTTCACCTGATCACTGTCAGCAGAGCAGACAGTCGGCGCACTCCAGTGGCAGAGCACTATGCAGATCCCATGGGCAGTGAGTCGTGCCCCATCACACGGGGCAATGGGCAGACGCCAAACAACACATGACTCGTCCAGCATGGCAGGGTGGGCTGAGACCATCTGTGATGAATGTTGTTCATTTTTGCCTCACCATTTTCTGCACCTCAACATGTTCCCATGCTGCGTGTAAGTGTCTTAAGCATGTCCCTGCCTGTTGTGGTCGTTGCCTCGTCCGTACTGATACACACATGCCAATAAAGTCTATGCAACTCCACTGGTGTCTAAATGTGATGAGTGTTGATTAGATTGTCCACTCGTGTGCCACAATGAGCATTGTCCCTACACAGGGAGGAACTGACTGACACATGTACAATGGGGGTGGCTCCCTTTTGCAAGCTCCACCTCTGCGAGCCAGACATTGTTTTGTGATAGGTGCTGGCCGACCTGTGCACTTACGTGACTTCAGCAATGTGAGTATGGTGTCCAACATCTGACCATGTGGAGCAATGTCATATATCATAGCAGAATGTGTCCACACAGATGTGTGTGAGTAGGTATGCAACGTGAAGTTCTGTTCTGTAGGACACCACTCCTGGCCTGCTACCGATTTGGTCATTCCTACAGAAAGCCCTATTCAATACATGGACGTGTGCCTACGTTGGGGGTTGTGAGATTGTTGTTGATGTGCAATGGGGACACAGCTAGTACTCACCTTCACAGTCATCCAATTGGCCATGTATCTCAGGGATACACATGTGCATAGATGTCAGTTACCACAGTGTACCTTCATGTGCAATCATTGTCCTTACATCCAGTCATAGTTCCATACGTGAGTGAACATAGTCATGACACATCTGTGTGACTTAGAATGTTTTATTCACATTCAGGTGATTGACGGAGCTGGAGCTGTACATGGCCATCCAAGCCCACATTACATGGAAGCCCAGTAGTGGGCCAACAAGAGTCCTTTGGGGATTGAAAAGTGATTAGCAAGAGGGGGAGTGCAGTCCACAGCAGGATTGCTGTGTAATTGTCCAGCAGTGAAGATATGGCAGTCCGTGTCGGGGTCCGGGTGAATGTCGCAGAGTGTTCCGGGGGTCAGTGGGAGGTATTGTCCCAGGGCATGATGCATAGGTCAGAACCAGGCAGGGGCAGGCCATATGGCGGTGATGGATGCTACTGCCTCCTTCCTCACACAGTAATTACCATCCCGATCTTACTCCCCTGATACAGGTTCTGTGTCTGGTGTGTCCGGTATGTGTGGCGGGGTAATGGCTGTATCACTGTGTGCCACTGACACACCAGACTGTGAAGGTGATGGGGCAGCATCACTGTGTGCCACTGACACATCAGGAGTTGGAGCTGTTTGTGTCGATGTTCCCGCTTCAGTCATCTGGGACAGGCTCAGTGGCAGCAATGGCAAGAGGATGAATTGCAGGGCATTGAAGTTCCCAGCTACCACTCCCTGGTGTCCAGCCGTGGCAGCCATACTTCCAGTCTGCATCTGCTCCATGGTCTCCATTGACCTCCGCATCTGTGCCAACTCGGTGCTGTCATCGCTGGTGCCTGTCTGACCAGACAGTTCTTGCATTCGATTAATGGCCCCAGCGAGGTCAGACAAGGTCTATGGTGGAGCATGGTGCGTAAAGGGGATGTCTGATAGGGAGTGTACGTGGTCCCTGATGGGACTCAGACACCCACATATGGCATCGAGTTTGGCTGCCACAAGCTCGAAACCCTCCCGCAGCTGTTCAGCCAACTCCACCTGGCAACCCCACACATGCTGTTGGAACTCCATGTAGTGGTCGGGGGTCCTGGGAGACAGCCATAGTGGTGTGTGTTGCCTGCTGTGTGGTCTGTGCAGGTGGTGGGG
Source organism: Triturus cristatus (assembly GCF_964204655.1). Taxonomy (NCBI): domain Eukaryota; kingdom Metazoa; phylum Chordata; class Amphibia; order Caudata; family Salamandridae; genus Triturus; species Triturus cristatus. The sequence continues at coordinate 948,375,570 of NC_140582.1, forward strand.
TCACCTCGGGGCAGCTGGCCTGCCCTGCTTCTGGGGATGGGGTGCGGAGGCTGTCCATTATCCGTTGGAGGCTGTCTTGACATATGTGCAGGTTGTTCTCTTCATCATCAATGATGGGAAGTGTGGTGTGCTCTGCAGGAGGTGTTATTTGTCCCTCTGCAATGTAAAGGGGAGATGCAGGTTAATAGAGTTACACATGTATGTTGACGATTTGCAGATGTTTACATTCAGACTGCATGCCAATGTACATTGTGACTGTTTTGGTGGAGCTGGCTATTTGATGGCAGTCAGTGTGTTTTTTGATTACATGACGGATGTGTGGTAGTACCCGTACATTATCATCACACAGTGTCAGGCAGTGCCAGATGTGAGTGGACAGTTACTACGCACGTGCGGAACCTGTTGTGAGCCCTGTCCTGTGGTGTTGGTTTTGCACTTTGTACCACATTGCCGTCATTGCTGATGTTCTGTGATTGCTGTGTGTGTGTCCTGCATTGTGGGGGAGTTGCCCCTGCAGCTCTGATTTCGTGTAGCCTTCTTCCTTTGAGGCGGGGTGCCTTTGAATTGTGTGCTTTTTGGGGGCTGAATTGTTTTTGACTTGGGTCATATGTGCTCTGGGACAGATTATGTGGCCTGGTGCATTGTTTGTCTGCTGCGTGTATTGTACGGCATGGGTTGTGGGTGCACGTGGATATATCAGCGTGTGACCTGCTCCTTTACAGATGTGATCCGCACTGGGCCACCTCCATGTCATTTTGTGGGCCATGTCATGTTTTTTGGCTGCTGCCATGCTATCGGGCATGCAGTGTTACTTGCATAGTCAGTGTGGGTCACAGAGCCGCTGCTTTGCTGGATTCAGCACATGTGCATGGGTCGGTTGTGATATTGGTGATAGGGAGGGGGGCCCCTTTGTGCACATTGTGGACGGGGGTCTACTTGGTGTTTCTATGTGTGCTGCAGTGTGCCAAAGCTATTAGGGACATGTTCCACGATCATTGTGGGTGTGCAGTGTGCTAAACATAATTGTGCATGTGTGCCATTGTGCCCATCTTCCCCCTGTCCCCCCAGTCCCTGGTCGTTACTCACCGTGTTGCTGTTCGGTCAGGTTGTATCGAGCTGTGTCCAGGCCCCCAAATCCTGCCACCGTCTCCACACCGCTGACTGTGGCCACCATTTCCTCCAGATCATCCAGCTCCTCCTGTGTCGCTGGACTCCCACCTCCAGTCGCCGTTGCTGTCTTCCTGTTGGCGGCGAGTTTCTGTTTGGTTTGGCTGTGCACTTCATGCCAGCTCCAGTTGACCTCCTCCAGTGACCTCCTTGCCACTCCGACTACATTGACGTTGGTGACGATGGCCAGCCATATTTCCGTTTGGGTTGCCAGTGCCACAGTGGAGGTGCCAAACAGTTGTTGATGGTGTTCTATCACCTCCGTGACGATGATCTGGTCTTCCTGCAGACTGAACCCCGTCTTCCTCTTCCTCTTCTCCTTGCCCTTCCCCGAACACGGGGTTCCTGGCTGGTCCTCCGTGGGGCTTGTGGAGTTCGGCTTGTCCTCTCCACTCGGTCCGGTGCATCCATGGTGCAATGCAGTTTGAATTGGGTTTTGGTGGTTTTTTTCTTTCTTCTATAGTGCATTTTCCCGCCAGACTGGTGGGATTTGCAGGCCTGTATCTGGTATTTGCTGATTTTTGTACCGTGACTGGCCTCATCGCATGATTTTTTGAGTTCGTGTTTCGCATTTTTGCGGCGTGGTGTTGATTGTTACGCTGACATTTGACGCATTATCTGGTGACTATCGCATGCTACCGCCACGTTGTGAATACTTGGTTGGCACAGAGAAATTTTCCCGCAATAGGCTGCGATGTTGAGAGTTGCATTAAACTACTCTTGCAGTAGTTATCACACTTTCTTGTGAATATGCCCCCTAGTGTGCACAATGCCCAGTTGACACATTTGCAGACTCTCAATGATCCCTGTGGAGTTTGCACTATGTGTAATCAAACAGAACCTCCAAATCCATCACCTTGGTTTGCAGCTACCCACTGAAAGAAAGGAAGTTTGTGAACTGTAACACTGACAGTGTAGTCTACCATATTAAATGACTTTGTAATCTTGTGTACGTGGGTATGATAACTCAAATAGTAAAACAGCAGATGCCTGAACATTAAAGCAGTATCCGACATACGAAACTTGCCACTTAATTGTTGACACAATTTATGGCAGAGCAGCATACACGTGAAGACTTTAGATGGACTATTATTGAGCACATGCTTTCTGGTATGAACAAAATGGTGGTTGTTCCACTTAATAGCACATCTCATAGGCCTAACCTATGCAGTAGAGAGGTTCCATGAAGCAAAATTCATTAGGTTTACATCATCTTTGAGTCACAATATGAATAGCAGCACACAATTATTCACAAATAAATATGCTTGTTCCTGAAACTAGATGCATTATTCAGACATTATGTTATCTTTTTTTGGATTACAGACTGCAAACTTACAAAAACTTTCTTTGATTGTGTATTCCTCAACTGACTACTTTGCTCTTATTGACTCAGACAGAGGGGATTGGTCTCTTGCGTTCAAATATATTCACAACAACCATCATGGTTGCTAGGCAACATTAGAGCTATCAGCACATCAATACATGTCCCACTGCCACCAGAATCCATTGCCCAACTTTCAAGTAACATTGTTGACATGTGTACGCAACTGCACACCAGTGTCTGAAGTAACCATTATCTGAGGCACAGATTCCATTGGAAACTCCACATTGAAACTTCACTCTTCACAGGCAAACTCAATGGCGCAGGCTGGGTGGTTGGCTTTTTTAGTACAGTGTTTGATACTGAATGGGTTTGCAAGGAGCTCTAGAAGACTAAGGGCCTGACTTAGATCTTTTCAGATGGGTTACTCAGTCACAATAGTGACAGATATCCTGTAAGCCGAAATATAAATCCTATAGGATATAATAGGAATTATATTCGGCAAATGGAATATCCATCATCTTTGTGACGGAGTAACCCATTTGCCAAGATCTAAATCAAGCCCTTAGTATCTAGGTTTAAATATAATAGAAGCATTATCACCATACTGGTTGACTTTTCTCATGTCCCTTTTAGCCCTGACAGTAGACCACGGTGGAATAGTTCTCTTGGCACAGCAACATAACAACAGGCATAAATACACATTTTTCCTCTTCTCATTTTTTTTTATAGTGATTTATGTCCAGTTCTGTTTACATGCTCACTGGGATGGAACATAAATAATACCTGCTGAACGTTTGGTAGAAAAAAATCATGCTTGAGTGAACCAACCATTGCTTTCCTGCATAAGGCATCTCTGGTGATCTAGTTTGACCTCTTTGAATACAGACACCTGTTTTTCTCTTTGGTAAATTATCACATCACTCTAAAATGAGTAGAACTCTGAAGCACTATCTTGAATACAAAGTTTATATTTGATGACCACAAACTAAAATAAATAGCTTTGTCTATGTTTGAGAAAAACCTGTGACATTCCAATTATCTTGATTGATTGATTAATGTATCCATTTTTTTAAACTAGTCTTGATGAAAGGAGTATATCTCTGATGGGTGATGAAACATTTAATAATGTATGAAGGAGTGTAGGCAGATTTGATGGTGAATGTAAAAGGTAATTTATTCTTTACATGAAAGCAGGAATCTTAGGTTACAGGAATTGTAGATTATATGACAACTTGAGCAGTAGCCCCACTTGGACAGCATCCCAGCTGCCTAGCCCACACACATCAACTGACATTTAACTCAACCAAACACATAGGAACAGTCCATGACATCACTCACACAATGGCTGAGCAGTAGGGCACAGAATACAAAGGAAGGACTGAACATCAAGAAAAGCAGGATACCACAATTGTCAACTAGTAAGACATGCATGGTCTGAGGCATATACCTGCCTGTTGTTAACCTTGTAAAAATGGACGCAGGAATACATTACATACCATTGAGTAGCCGTCCTTTACACAATTTAATCTTTCATCGATTCCGTCGTATCATATGACCTAACACTCTTCAAACATAATACCCTCCTCACCACACAGTATATTCAAACTTCACAACAGGTTTTAATTAAGATGCTTTTCAGTGCTAAATTGAGGCCCCTATAATGAAGCATAGTGGTACAAAAGGGGGTGGTGATGGACGGAGCATCAGAACCAATCAAACACTCACACCCAGTCAACAGATCTGGGTTTGATCCATCACCGTTCTTTAGCCCACTCTGCCACCCCAGTTCAGACATGGCCATATGCAAATCAGTCTGACCCTGTGCCTCATGGGAACAGTCCAGCCCGAACTGCCAAGCCATGCCTTCCCTGGACCGGAAACAAGCTTCCTAGGACCGGTTTCTGGCATTTCAGCCGTCTTCAGCCAGGCTTGCTTGAATCCAGTGGCAAAGTGAGCAAGGGACTCACGTCTGAGCATACCCTGCCAGCTTATGGCGAACAAAGTGTATGTGTATGTGTATGACATTGTCCTGCATTCTGTCCATCAATTGTTGTTTTTGCATTTGTCACCCCGAGTGGGAAGGGTATGCTCAGACGTGAGTCCCTTGCTCTCCATGCCACTGGAATCAAGCTATCCTGGCTGACGAGGGCTGAAAGCCCGAAACCGGTCTTAGGATGCTTGTTTCCAGTCCAGGGAGGACCTGGCTTGGCAGTTCGGGCTGGACTGTTCCCATGGGGCACAGGGTCAAGACTGATTTGCATATGGCTGGGTTCAAACTGGAATGGCATGGTGAGCAAAAAAACGATGGATTTAGGCCCAGATCTCTGTACTGGGGTGAATGTATGAATGTATGCTCACTGGGATGGAACATAAATAATACCTGCTGAACGTTTGGTAGAAAAAAATCATGCTTGAGTGAACCAACCATTGCTTTCCTGCATAAGGCATCTCTGGTGATCTAGTTTGACCTCTTTGAATACAGACACCTGTTTTTCTCTTTGGTAAATTATCACATCACTCTAAAATGAGTAGAACTCTGAAGCACTATCTTGAATACAAAGTTTATATTTGATGACCACAAACTAAAATAAATAGCTTTGTCTATGTTTGAGAAAAACCTGTGACATTCCAATTATCTTGATTGATTGATTAATGTATCCATTTTTTTAAACTAGTCTTGATGAAAGGAGTATATCTCTGACGGGTGATGAAACATTTAATAATGTATGAAGGAGTGTAGGCAGATTTGATGGTGAATGTAAAAGGTAATTTATTCTTTACATGAAAGCAGGAATCTTAGGTTACAGGAATTGTAGATTATATGACAACTTGAGCAGTAGCCCCACTTGGACAGCATCCCAGCTGCCTAGCCCACACACATCAACTGACATTTAACTCAACCAAACACATAGGAACAGTCCATGACATCACTCACACAATGGCTGAGCAGTAGGGCACAGAATACAAAGGAAGGACTGAACATCAAGAAAAGCAGGATACCACAATTGTCAACTAGTAAGACATGCATGGTCTGAGGCATATACCTGCCTGTTGTTAACCTTGTAAAAATGGACGCAGGAATACATTACATACCATTGAGTAGCCGACCTTTACACAATTTAATCTTTCATCGATTCCGTCGTATCATATGACCTAACACTCTTCAAACATAATACCCTCCTCACCACACAGTATATTCAAACTTCACAACAGGTTTTAATTAAGATGCTTTTCAGTGCTAAATTGAGGCCCCTATAATGAAGCATAGTGGTACAAAAGGGGGTGGTGATGGACGGAGCATCAGAACCAATCAAACACTCACACCCAGTCAACAGATCTGGGTTTGATCCATCACCGTTCTTTAGCCCACTCTGCCACCCCAGTTCAGACATGGCCATATGCAAATCAGTCTGACCCTGTGCCTCATGGGAACAGTCCAGCCCGAACTGCCAAGCCATGCCTTCCCTGGACCGGAAACAAGCTTCCTAGGACCGGTTTCTGGCATTTCAGCCGTCTTCAGCCAGGCTTGCTTGAATCCAGTGGCAAAGTGAGCAAGGGACTCACGTCTGAGCATACCCTGCCAGCTTATGGCGAACAAAGTGTATGTGTATGTGTATGACATTGTCCTGCATTCTGTCCATCAATTGTTGTTTTTGCATTTGTCACCCCGAGTGGGAAGGGTATGCTCAGACGTGAGTCCCTTGCTCTCCATGCCACTGGAATCAAGCTATCCTGGCTGACGAGGGCTGAAAGCCCGAAACCGGTCTTAGGATGCTTGTTTCCAGTCCAGGGAGGACCTGGCTTGGCAGTTCGGGCTGGACTGTTCCCATGGGGCACAGGGTCAAGACTGATTTGCATATGGCTGGGTTCAAACTGGAATGGCATGGTGAGCAAAAAAACGATGGATTTAGGCCCAGATCTCTGTACTGGGGTGAATGTATGACATTGTTCTGCATTCTGTCCATCAATTGTTGTTTTTGCATTTGTCACTCCGAGTGGGAAGGGTATGCTCAGACGTGAGTCCCTTGCTCTCCATGCCACTGGAATCAAGCTATCCTGGCTGACGAGGGCTGAAAGCCCGAAACCGGTCTTAGGATGCTTGTTTCCAGTCCAGGGAGGACCTGGCTTGGCAGTTCGGGCTGGACTGTTGCCATGGGGCACAGGGTCAAGACTGATTTGCATATGGCTGGGTTCAAACTGGAATGGCATGGTGAGCAAAAAAACGATGGATTTAGGCCCAGATCTCTGTACTGGGGTGAATGTATGACATTGTTCTGCATTCTGTCCATCAATTGTTGTTTTTGCATTTGTCACCCCGAGTGGGAAGGGTATGCTCAGACGTGAGTCCCTTGCTCTCCATGCCACTGGAATCAAGCTATCCTGGCTGACGAGGGCTGAAAGCCCGAAACCGGTCTTAGGATGCTTGTTTCCAGTCCAGGGAGGACCTGGCTTGGCAGTTCGGGCTGGACTGTTCCCATGGGGCACAGGGTCAAGACTGATTTGCATATGGCTGGGTTCAAACTGGAATGGCATGGTGAGCAAAAAAACGATGGATTTAGGCCCAGATCTCTGTACTGGGGTGAATGTATGACATTGTTCTGCATTCTGTCCATCAATTGTTGTTTTTGCATTTGTCACCCCGAGTGGGAAGGGTATGCTCAGACGTGAGTCCCTTGCTCTCCATGCCACTGGAATCAAGCTATCCTGGCTGACGAGGGCTGAAAGCCCGAAACCGGTCTTAGGATGCTTGTTTCCAGTCCAGGGAGGACCTGGCTTGGCAGTTCGGGCTGGACTGTTCCCATGGGGCACAGGGTCAAGACTGATTTGCATATGGCTGGGTTCAAACTGGAATGGCATGGTGAGCAAAAAAACGATGGATTTAGGCCCAGATCTCTGTACTGGGGTGAATGTATGACATTGTTCTGCATTCTGTCCATCAATTGTTGTTTTTGCATTTGTCACCCCGAGTGGGAAGGGTATGCTCAGACGTGAGTCCCTTGCTCTCCATGCCACTGGAATCAAGCTATCCTGGCTGACGAGGGCTGAAAGCCCGAAACCGGTCTTAGGATGCTTGTTTCCAGTCCAGGGAGGACCTGGCTTGGCAGTTCGGGCTGGACTGTTCCCATGGGGCACAGGGTCAAGACTGATTTGCATATGGCTGGGTTCAAACTGGAATGGCATGGTGAGCAAAAAAACGATGGATTTAGGCCCAGATCTCTGTACTGGGGTGAATGTATGACATTGTTCTGCATTCTGTCCATCAATTGTTGTTTTTGCATTTGTCACCCCGAGTGGGAAGGGTATGCTCAGACGTGAGTCCCTTGCTCTCCATGCCACTGGAATCAAGCTATCCTGGCTGACGAGGGCTGAAGGCCCGAAACCGGTCTTAGGATGCTTGTTTCCAGTCCAGGGAGGACCTGGCTTGGCAGTTCGGGCTGGACTGTTCCCATGGGGCACAGGGTCAAGACTGATTTGCATATGGCTGGGTTCAAACTGGAATGGCATGGTGAGCAAAAAAAAGATGGATTTAGGCCCAGATCTCTGTACTGGGGTGAATGTATGACATTGTTCTGCATTCTGTCCATCAATTGTTGTTTTTGCATTTGTCACCCCGAGTGGGAAGGGTATGCTCAGACGTGAGTCCCTTGCTCTCCATGCCACTGGAATCAAGCTATCCTGGCTGACGAGGGCTGAAAGCCCGAAACCGGTCTTAGGATGCTTGTTTCCAGTCCAGGGAGGACCTGGCTTGGCAGTTCGGGCTGGACTGTTCCCATGGGGCACAGGGTCAAGACTGATTTCCATATGGCTGGGTTCAAACTGGAATGGCATGGTGAGCAAAAAAATGATGGATTTAGGCCCAGATCTCTGTACTGGGGTGAATGCATGACATTGTTCTGCATTCTGTCCATCAATTGTTGTTTTTGCATTTGTCACCCCGAGTGGGAAGGGTATGCTCAGACGTGAGTCCCTTGCTCTCCATGCCACTGGAATCAAGCTATCCTGGCTGACGAGGGCTGAAAGCCCGAAACCGGTCTTAGGATGCTTGTTTCCAGTCCAGGGAGGACCTGGCTTGGCAGTTCGGGCTGGACTGTTCCCATGGGGCACAGGGTCAAGACTGATTTGCATATGGCTGGGTTCAAACTGGAATGGCATGGTGAGCAAAAAAACGATGGATTTAGGCCCAGATCTCTGTACTGAGGTGAATGTATGACATTGTTCTGCATTCTGTCCATCAATTGTTGTTTTTGCATTTGTCACCCCGAGTGGGAAGGGTATGCTCAGACGTGAGTCCCTTGCTCTCCATGCCACTGGAATCAAGCTATCCTGGCTGACGAGGGCTGAAAGCCCGAAACCGGTCTTAGGATGCTTGTTTCCAGTCCAGGGAGGACCTGGCTTGGCAGTTCGGGCTGGACTGTTCCCATGGGGCACAGGGTCAAGACTGATTTGCATATGGCTGGGTTCAAACTGGAATGGCATGGTGAGCAAAAAAACGATGGATTTAGGCCCAGATCTCTGTACTGGGGTGAATGTATGACATTGTTCTGCATTCTGTCCATCAATTGTTGTTTTTGCATTTGTCACCCCGAGTGGGAAGGGTATGCTCAGACGTGAGTCCCTTGCTCTCCATGCCACTGGAATCAAGCTATCCTGGCTGACGAGGGCTGAAAGCCCGAAACCGGTCTTAGGATGCTTGTTTCCAGTCCAGGGAGGACCTGGCTTGGCAGTTCGGGCTGGACTGTTCCCATGGGGCACAGGGTCAAGACTGATTTGCATATGGCTGGGTTCAAACTGGAATGGCATGGTGATCAAAAAAACGATGGATTTAGGCCCAGATCTCTGTACTGGGGTGAATGTATGACATTGTTCTGCATTCTGTCCATCAATTGTTGTTTTTGCATGTGTCACCCCGAGTGGGAAGGGTATGCTCAGACGTGAGTCCCTTGCTCTCCATGCCACTGGAGTCAAGCTATCCTGGCTGACGAGGGCTGAAAGCCCGAAACCGGTCTTAGGATGCTTGTTTCCAGTCCAGGGAGGACCTGGCTTGGCAGTTCGGGCTGGACTGTTCCCATGGGGCACAGGGTCAAGACTGATTTGCATATGGCTGGGTTCAAACTGGAATGGCATGGTGAGCAAAAAAACCATGGATTTAGGCCCAGATCTCTGTACTGGGGTGAATGTATGACATTGTTCTGCATTCTGTCCATCAATTGTTGTTTTTGCATTTGTCACCCCGAGTGGGAAGGGTATGCTCAGACGTGAGTCCCTTGCTCTCCATGCCACTGGAATCAAGCTATCCTGGCTGACGAGGGCTGAAAGCCCGAAACCGGTCTTAGGATGCTTGTTTCCAGTCCAGGGAGGACCTGGCTTGGCAGTTCGGGCTGGACTGTTCCCATGGGGCACAGGGTCAAGACTGATTTCCATATGGCTGGGTTCAAACTGGAATGGCATGGTGAGCAAAAAAATGATGGATTTAGGCCCAGATCTCTGTACTGGGGTGAATGCATGACATTGTTCTGCATTCTGTCCATCAATTGTTGTTTTTGCATTTGTCACCCCGAGTGGGAAGGGTATGCTCAGACGTGAGTCCCTTGCTCTCCATGCCACTGGAATCAAGCTATCCTGGCTGACGAGGGCTGAAAGCCCGAAACCGGTCTTAGGATGCTTGTTTCCAGTCCAGGGAGGACCTGGCTTGGCAGTTCGGGCTGGACTGTTCCCATGGGGCACAGGGTCAAGACTGATTTGCATATGGCTGGGTTCAAACTGGAATGGCATGGTGAGCAAAAAAACGATGGATTTAGGCCCAGATCTCTGTACTGAGGTGAATGTATGACATTGTTCTGCATTCTGTCCATCAATTGTTGTTTTTGCATTTGTCACCCCGAGTGGGAAGGGTATGCTCAGACGTGAGTCCCTTGCTCTCCATGCCACTGGAATCAAGCTATCCTGGCTGACGAGGGCTGAAAGCCCGAAACCGGTCTTAGGATGCTTGTTTCCAGTCCAGGGAGGACCTGGCTTGGCAGTTCGGGCTGGACTGTTCCCATGGGGCACAGGGTCAAGACTGATTTGCATATGGCTGGGTTCAAACTGGAATGGCATGGTGAGCAAAAAAACGATGGATTTAGGCCCAGATCTCTGTACTGGGGTGAATGTATGACATTGTTCTGCATTCTGTCCATCAATTGTTGTTTTTGCATTTGTCACCCCGAGTGGGAAGGGTATGCTCAGACGTGAGTCCCTTGCTCTCCATGCCACTGGAATCAAGCTATCCTGGCTGACGAGGGCTGAAAGCCCGAAACCGGTCTTAGGATGCTTGTTTCCAGTCCAGGGAGGACCTGGCTTGGCAGTTCGGGCTGGACTGTTCCCATGGGGCACAGGGTCAAGACTGATTTGCATATGGCTGGGTTCAAACTGGAATGGCATGGTGATCAAAAAAACGATGGATTTAGGCCCAGATCTCTGTACTGGGGTGAATGTATGACATTGTTCTGCATTCTGTCCATCAATTGTTGTTTTTGCATGTGTCACCCCGAGTGGGAAGGGTATGCTCAGACGTGAGTCCCTTGCTCTCCATGCCACTGGAGTCAAGCTATCCTGGCTGACGAGGGCTGAAAGCCCGAAACCGGTCTTAGGATGCTTGTTTCCAGTCCAGGGAGGACCTGGCTTGGCAGTTCGGGCTGGACTGTTCCCATGGGGCACAGGGTCAAGACTGATTTGCATATGGCTGGGTTCAAACTGGAATGGCATGGTGAGCAAAAAAACCATGGATTTAGGCCCAGATCTCTGTACTGGGGTGAATGTATGACATTGTTCTGCATTCTGTCCATCAATTGTTGTTTTTGCATTTGTCACCCCGAGTGGGAAGGGTATGCTCAGACGTGAGTCCCTTGCTCTCCATGCCACTGGAATCAAGCTATCCTGGCTGACGAGGGCTGAAAGCCCGAAACCGGTCTTAGGATGCTTGTTTCCAGTCCAGGGAGGACCTGGCTTGGCAGTTCGGGCTGGACTGTTCCCATGGGGCACAGGGTCAAGACTGATTTGCATATGGCTGGGTTCAAACTGGAATGGCATGGTGAGCAAAAAAACGATGGATTTAGGCCCAGATCTCTGTACTGGGGTGAATGTATGACATTGTTCTGCATTCTGTCCATCAATTGTTGTTTTTGCATTTGTCACCCCGAGTGGGAAGGGTATGCTCAGACGTGAGTCCCTTGCTCTCCATGCCACTGGAATCAAGCTATCCTGGCTGACGAGGGCTGAAAGCCCGAAACCGGTCTTAGGATGCTTGTTTCCAGTCCAGGGAGGACCTGGCTTGGCAGTTCGGGCTGGACTGTTCCCATGGGGCACAGGGTCAAGACTGATTTGCATATGGCTGGGTTCAAACTGGAATGGCATGGTGAGCAAAAAAACGATGGATTTAGGCCCAGATCTCTGTACTGGGGTGAATGTATGACATTGTTCTGCATTCTGTCCATCAATTGTTGTTTTTGCATTTGTTACGCCGAGTGGGAAGGGTATGCTCAGACGTGAGTCCCTTGCTCTCCATGCCACTGGAATCAAGCTATCCTGGCTGACGAGGGCTGAAAGCCCGAAACCGGTCTTAGGATGCTTGTTTCCAGTCCAGGGAGGACCTGGCTTGGCAGTTCGGGCTGGACTGTTCCCATGGGGCACAGGGTCAAGACTGATTTGCATATGGCTGGGTTCAAACTGGAATGGCATGGTGAGCAAAAAAACGATGGATTTAGGCCCAGATCTCTGTACTGGGGTGAATGTATGACATTGTTCTGCATTCTGTCCATCAATTGTTGTTTTTGCATTTGTCACCCCGAGTGGGATGGGTATGCTCAGACGTGAGTCCCTTGCTCTCCATGCCACTGCAATCAAGCTATCCTGGCTGACGAGGGCTGAAAGCCCGAAACCGGTCTTAGGATGCTTGTTTCCAGTCCAGGGAGGACCTGGCTTGGCAGTTCGGGCTGGACTGTTCCCATGGGGCACAGGGTCAAGACTGATTTGCATATGGCTGGGTTCAAACTGGAATGGCATGGTGAGCAAAAAAACGATGGATTTAGGCCCAGATCTCTGTACTGGGGTGAATGTATGACATTGTTCTGCATTCTGTCCATCAATTGTTGTTTTTGCATTTGTCACCTCGAGTGGGAAGGGTATGCTCAGACGTGAGTCCCTTGCTCTCCATGCCACTGGAATCAAGCTATCCTGGCTGACGAGGACTGAAAGCCCGAAACCGGTCTTAGGATGCTTGTTTCCAGTCCAGGGAGGACCTGGCTTGGCAGTTCGGGCTGGACTGTTCCCATGGGGCACAGGGTCAAGACTGATTTGCATATGGCTGGGTTCAAACTGGAATGGCATGGTGAGCAAAAAAACGATGGATTTAGGCCCAGATCTCTGTACTGGGGTGAATGTATGACATTGTTCTGCATTCTGTCCATCAATTGTTGTTTTTGCACCTATAATGAAGCATGGCACACTAGATGGATGAGGTTCCTTTGAGTGCATTCACCTTTGTTGGTGTTTTAGATATCATACGCAATTGGACTGAAACTTTAGTGTTTAACAGTCTTATCTAGTGAGGACATTTAGCTCAGCTCTCTTTGAAGAAACTCCTCTCCCTCCTCATATATTCATGGTAGCCTTCCAGCTAACCAAGTCAGTGGAGACTCTGGCTTGTACTTCAATAGCCGAGGACTGTCCATCAAATTTAGAGATCTCAATATGACAAGGGGTTATTTGTTCCTTGAGTAAAGCTGTTGTGTGGTGGCTCCACCAAAGGCATTGAACTGTGCTGAGCGGTCACCATGGACCTGATTCACTGTAAATATACACATATAGTTTACTGACATTTATATGTACTACTATGTATAGGTGTAACTCTACACTTCTTTGCTATTCACCATTTCCGATTTTAGATTTACACCGAGGTGTTGACTAACATGTCTCCACCACCTGCAATTCGGGGATAGAGCCTCCTATAACAGGATGTACAAGTGTAAAGTTACTGCTAGTAACTTTGCATACTAAGTTTAGATCTCCTCTATCATAGCAAAGATATCCCTAAGAGAGAATAAAGGGGAAATTATTCAAGTAAAGTTTAACATTCTTTAACAAATATAAATGTAATGTTTACTATAAATGTAAATTCATTTAAAATACGTATTTTTAACCTTGAAAAAAAATTAACATGGTACAGCGCATTTACTTGTCAAACTAAATGTGCATTAAAAACAGATTAATTTAATTTAAATATATAACTTTATTTTGTAAAAAGTAATAAGCAATCATTTTAAAATAATCACACCCTCACTCATATTTATATTTAATATGTAGTATTTTTAAAGTAAAGTTATGTGTTGAATTAATTTGAATTATTTTCATAAAATGCAATTACATTTTTATTTATGCATTGCATTTTAATAAATAATTACATATAATGTATCTGAACACTAATATATATTCGAATATATATATATACATATAATATATATATATAATCGAATATATATTTTATATATACACACACACACACACATAGAGCAGCATTTCACAAACAAGCCTCTCAGACATGTTTACCTTTGACCTGAAGTCGATACTCGATAACTTCTTGCTACTAGCTGTAGAGGTAGTCCTACAGTTCCCGCCCTCAGTTCTTCCATGATTCTCTTCCTGACTCTGAGTAACGCAGTCCCAGAACAGTCCTCATCCTCATGAATCATGATGACCCAAACAAGCTAGACGTGGAGTGCACTGCTATTGAAGAACAAATAGAGAAACAGAATTGCAATATTTTGCATAGGTTTTTGTTTCTTAACTAAAATGGCCGTTCTAGTCTCTGAAGAACCAGAAAAAAGGAGAACACCTTGCAATTAAATCTGGCTAAGTGTGAAAGGGCGGATCACCTACAGGGAAACAAAATGAGCACCATTCACTCAAATCCCAAACAATGCAAATCAATAATCATCTCAAGGAATGTACCATATTACAGTTCAATATCCCCCCTCACTGTCTACCACCACATGAATCATCAATCAACTTAAATCATCACTCATACAATCAGTCACTCACCGTTTTAATACTTGAAGTTGCCTCATCCAATCCAAGCTTGGGTAGTTCAGGAATTAGGTATTCAATCATCTTGGATGCACGTAACACATTGGAATTTGGAATTGCCAGGCAGTCTTTTAGATAATAAATGATTTTATGGGGCAGCCCTTCCACTGCTGAGAGATGCAAAAAGGGATATGCATTAGGCAATAGGCATACAAGGGGGGGAAGGCATCGTCCCCAGTGTCATGAAGGAATTATGGAGACTTCTTCATTGCACACTCGTCCAACAGTGGTAATATATATGTGACTACTAAAAAAGGTGGGGTAGCATAAATCTGACACAAAATAATAATTGGTTCATTTTGATCGCAGTCAATCTCTCCACATCTTGAGGCAAAAGACTGGTCCTTCTCACTGTGAGAACCACACCAGCGGCACTTAGGACATGTTCAGCAAACACACTGGTGATAGGACAAGCCAGATACTTTATTGCCAGCCTGCTGAGCTCTGGCCATTGGCGCATCTTCCCATACCAATACATCAATGGATTTTGATCCACAAAGACCTCTTTTGGATCATCCAGGTACTCCTGGAACATACTGAGGATGGTCATTGGTGCTGCCACTTGCTAAGTCTGTTTTTCCATCGCCTCTGCACTGGACTTGAGCCTGCCAGTTGAAACCAATACAATGCAGAGGTTGGGTCTGGTCCTTCTGTTGCTGTTGTTTCTGGTGTTCTGGTTGATGGTGCTGTTAGCTGCTTTGTGACAATACTGCCATCTCTGAAAGCTGAAGGCAGCACCCCACAACTGTGGGTGGGACTGGAAGTTCCAGCCATTCTTCTTTGCAATGAAATTAAATGAAAAAGAAATTGATAAAGCGCAAGATATTCACCCAAAGGTGTCAAGGCGCTAGCTCATCAGACCAGAGACACCGGACAGTTTTAAAACCACATCAGAGATTAATAAACCACGTTTTTAAGGCCTTCCTGAAGGCCAACAGTTGTGTTTCCTCTTTTAACCTCAGTGGAAGCGAGCTCCAAAGTCTGGTCGTACCAACCAGAAAGCTTCTTCCACCCCAGGAACACTTTTTGAACCTTGGGACTACCAGGTTATGGGCGTGAGCTTAATGAAGACCAGGTGGTCGATAAAATAAAATGCCATTAAAATTATAGTGGTTGTCTATTATGATTTTAAACAATAAGGATTCCAGAGTTGGCCCATTGTTTTGAGAGATAAACGTCCCTTTCCACATAATTTTAAATATTACAGCCAGTCCCCCGCCCCTTTTTCCCACCCGGTCTTGTCTAAACATCTAAACATTGTATACCCAGGAGGGACAGCCATTGCTAAATCTGGGTCTGAGGAGGCCTCCCCCCACGTTTCCGTAATGAAGGCAAGGTCAACAGCATGTGCCTCCACAAACATAGGAAACTCGGATGCATGCTTAAAAAGGGAGCGTGCATTGATCAAAGTACATAGTACTGTCCTCATTCCACACAACCTGTTTGGTGTATAATTAAAACTAGATGACACCAATTGTGGTTTAGTGGGGTGCATAAAGAAACTGCAATCAGTCCAACTATCCATTCGTAAAGCCACACCAACAAACTTTCATTGTGTGCAGTGCACTCAGGAAGGATCAGAAAGAGCAACAACAACAACATACAGATGTAACTTTTGGCTTTATGTGAATCACGTTGGAATGTGACACTCAGAGAGGTGCAGGTGACAATGGAATAATCCTTAGACAATGAATGCTGCAGTCATGGTGTTGATGCCAGATGTTAGGACTATGGAAGAAAAACATTTTAGATAAAAAAAATATAAAGAAAGAAAATAAGTTTTGAAGAAAAAAAGTAAAATGTTTAAAAAAATTAAAATAAAAAAATTAAAATAAAAAAATGCTAAACTAAAAAATGTAAATTAAAACAAATTAATTTTGTTTGTAAAAAAATATAATTTATTTAAAAATAAATAAAAAATTAATTAAATATAAAAAAGCAACAAAAAATGTAATATTGAATAAACAAAATTCAAAAAGTCGAAATAAAGACATTGCAGATAAGTGAAAATATCTGCAAGCATATTAATTTATTAAACTGATATCATTGTCAACCAGCCATGCAAGCATATGGCATAGGGCCACACTGGCTAGATGCACAAAATAGCTGCCAGTCAGTGCAAGTTGGTCATCAACAACAGCTAAACCTGAGCAAGGAGGCATGGTCACAATGTCAGAGAAGACATGCAGGCATATGACAAAAGCACACTGGCTGGCGACACAAAATGGCCGACAGCCGCATGGTCAGAACAACAACAACCAGCAACAACAACCCGCAAGAACGCATGGCCACAAACAAAGACGACAAAGAAGACATGCAGGCCTGGGGGGAAAGCACGCTGGCTGGCTACACAAAATGACAGCCAGCCACTTGGTCACAACAACAACCAGCTAGAAGGCATGGCCACAAAGAGAGAAGACATGAAGCACCCATGGCAAAAGCACACTGGCTGGCTACACAAAATGGCTGCCAGCCACATGGTCACAACAACAAGCAGGAGGCCCGGAAAACAAAGAACACATGCAGGCCTAGGGTGGACACTGACTATACAAAATGACCCCTGGCCAGATGGCATGGGGAACAACAAAGCAAATGGTGGTCTATGGCAAACACACATACACACAGTGGCCAGACAAAAGAGGCATGGTAACACAAAGAACACAGCACTTATTCAGCAATGTACAAATTTAAATTAACAGGGCTAAAAATGTTTACAACAACCCACATCCTTCAAAGCCATTATCCAACCTATACACTGTTTGCAGGAAAAAATTGAAATACCACTAAAAAACACATTTTGCATTTTAATCCAATGTAATCCATGGTCTACATGATGCTTCAATTCAACAGACACCACAGAAACAGTTGTTTCATGCACCCCTGAATGATACAGGGCCTAGTGGCTGGAAGGCCTATGGGCAGACTAGGCTACAAAGTGAATTAAATCAATACTGCAAAGTTATTCAAAAACCGGGAGAAAGTATAGTAAAATATGCAACATTTTTCCGTCACAAAAGAAGAAAAATTAAATGCAAAAGAATAACTAGGCCCTACTAAAACTGCAGGCTACCCACCACAATAAATTTAAAAAATCAAATAAAAGTAAAAATAAATCCAGGAGCATGCTCCCAACCAAACAAACAACACCCTTATATACCATTTTTTCAACATACTTGTAATATCTCAACAACAAAGTCCTTCAATTCAATAATAGTATATATGCAGCAGACAAAGAGAGGGATACTTCCAGTTCCAAATCCAAATAAGTAGTAACCAGGAGAGGGCCAAAGCGCTGGGAGTAGCCTGCTGGACAGGAACAGGAAGTTGGAGTCTCTGGGGCACTTCCCTCTGGTTTGAAAAAAAAAGGTTTGAAAAATGGCTTCATGCACAAAGAAAATAACTCCAATAGCCAGATAATCCACTCCAAATGCCTGTCAGCTGCATTCTCAAACAGAAAAGCTGCTTGACCATTCCATTTGCGGTCAGCACTAAAGATGTTATATTGGCGCCATTGCGGCCGGAAGCCATACAAATGAGTGCAAAGTCTAGCGGGAGCTCGGTAGCCATGTGAGAAGTCTTGCATGCTCTTACAAGTGACTCTTGGTGCTTGCAATTGAAAGACAAAACAAAACTCGAGTGCGCAAACGGAAACAAAACTCTGCTTCGCACCTGAATGGCAGAATTTGAGATTTCCGGATTCCTCCGCAGAGCGCAGAGTGCCTAAATTGCGCAAACTCCATGAGCAGATCGGAGTTTACTCCCGGGCTTAGTAATATACAAATGATCTCTGTGGTAATATTTTATAATTTTATAATATTTTATATAACCCTGGGCATAGTGGGCGTAGTGGGGCTATGTGGAGCATCGCGTAGTGTGGCCAAATCTACGCACACTCGCACACTCCGCGTAGCCCCACTACGCACCGCCCGCCTCCCGCCCGCCCTCATTTTAAAATAAGTTAAAGTATTTTAAAAGTAAGAGAAAATGCCATACCTGCGGTGCGGCGTCCCGGGGCTCCCTCTTCCTGGTTGACGGCAACTTCTCACAAATGCGCATGCGCGGACGCCCGCGCATGCGCATTTCTCGTGAGAAATGCGCATGCGCATTTGTGAGAAGAAGTTGCCGTCTCCCAGGAAGAGGGAGCCCCGGGACGCTGCACCGCAGGTAAGGCATTTTACTTACTTTAAAATTCTTTAAATTATTTTAAAATGAGGGCGAGCGGGCGGCGGGTGGCGGGCAGCTCTGCTTCGCCGCGGCGTGTGCGTAGCGCTGCCTGCTACGCCTACTTCGTAAACCACAAAGCAGGCAGCGCTACGTACACTCCATGGGCGGAGCGGAGCACTACGCCCGGGCTTAATTTTATTGAGACATAGTTACATTTTATTTGGTGTAGATTTATAATTTTAGCTATTTAGTACATTTAGGATTGATGGCCTTCACAAATAAATGGTGAGGATCAGTGACATATTTTAGCCACCCAATTTATAGTTTACTTGCAGGGCTTCTTCAGTATAAAATCTGATTAGCTTAGAGCATATCCTGAGAGGGAGAATCAGTTTATGTGTAAACACTTGAGTGATGGGAGGCTTTCAGAAAAACAGATTATTCTTATTCTGCCCTCTGTTTATTTGAATATGGTTATAGGTAACATGCAAGGATGCTGTTTGTATCTGTATCTTAGTGCTGTGAGCTAACTGACCACAATTTCAAAATGCTAATTCCCCTATATTTCAGTAAGAACGCACCCAAGGTTACTAGGCTACAGAGACGATTGCTGAGCTTTTGTATTTACTATAAAGATAATATTGTGAATGACAGAGGATGACAGTATGTTGCATCAAATTAATCCCTATGTGGAATGTGTTAGAGCTGTAATGCTTTACCTATTAAAATATCACAGTCCTTAAGCAGATGTGTCAAATACCATATGGTGCCACAAGGTTTGTCAGCATGTGCATCATAGACGGTTTTGAGTAGAGTTCACCTAAATTAATAATTTAACATGAGCAATGCACGGTACTACAAATTAGTAAACCACAGTGACAAACTGCACCTGCATTTATTCCTTAGGAACAGCTCTATACCATTCCAATATAAGTCTAAAATAAAACAAGCTGCTTTACAACTAACTTCAATGTGCACCCGGACACTAGTGGTTCTTTTGTGGTCCACTGCTTTTTCCGTCAGTCATTCAATCATTCTGCCAACTTATGCAGAAGAAATTCAATCCAGTTTTAAAAGAGAGACTGAAACTAATTTGTTTAACAATGGAAGAGAATGTTCTTTTAGCATTCTACACCACATCTTTATCTAAAAGGAGAAAGTCTTTCCGCAGGCTAGTAGATCTTTAAGCCAGCAGAGTCTAGCCTACTACAGTACCACAATTAGGGATCAGACTAGGGCTACACTACAAATTGCCATATAGTTTGATTTATACATTCCCTTCAGCTCTATTATAATAAATGGATTTACATGACTAATGTTCCTCGAGGACCCCTAGCTATCAAAAATTTTCAAACATTCTTGACCTCACACAATACCCATCCTGTCCATCAAATATGTTCAAGCATCGTCATTTGCAACACCAAGGACAATGCATATTCTTCATCTATTACTTTTACTACATGAATACTATTCCATGCTACGTTTTGCAGGTTACTTGACATAGCCTCGTTTGTCATTGCTGCTTCTGCTACGTTGCCAATTCATCTCAAAGAGTAATCAAAAACATTGCCTATGGTAATTGTCAGACCTGTCAGTCTTAGGGTTGCCTTTCCCCAAATGTTTGCCTTCATCCTCCATTTTATCTGATCTTGTTTTGCTAGCCTTAGGACTCTGGGCACTTTATGACTGCTAATTAGTGCTAAAGAGATTTTGCTTTCTCCTCTAAACATGGTAATGTTGGCATATACCAAATTGGTATATTCAATTTTACTTATAAGTCCCTAGTAAAGTGGCACTACCTGTGCTCAGGACCTGTACATTGAATTCTACTAGTGGGACTGCAGCACTGATTGTGCCAATCACTTAAGTAGGCCTGTCATTGCAGACACTGTGTGTGCAGTTTTAAACTGCCATTTCAACCTGACAAAATAAACCTTTTGCCAGGCCCAAACCTTCCTTTTTAATACATATAGGTCACCCCCAGGGTAGGCCCTGGTAGATAAAAACTCCTACATTTGTTTTTCACTACAGCAAGGCCTACCTTTCCGATATGATACCATTGGAATTAACTTATTACATTTTATAAGTGAAATTACCAATTGGGAACAAGTGATCATCTTTTCATGTCTGATGTCTCCTTTGGAATAGGAATTTAAAATCCCAACTTATGGTAAAGTCTGATTTTAATTTACAATTTTGAAAATGCCACTTTTATAAAGTTGACATTTTCCTTCCTTAGCCCTTTAGTGCCTGTAGCCTATGACTGAATCACATGACTTGGCATAGCTGACAGTTGAGCTTTGTGTATACCTCCTAGACAACCACACACACTAGGTAGCTCAGTTGTGCCTGGATGGGCCATCACTTATGAGAGGAGAGCTGGGCACAGCCTCACTTACACCTGAATAGGATGTGTCCTGCCTCCAAACAAAGGGCTGCATACCACCCCTAGTTAGCCTGGAGCCAGAACAGGGAAGGAGGAATGCATGGGGACTTCAAAGGGAAGCATCTAGATGTTTCTCTCCCAATTCAAAGGCACAGCTGAGTATAAAATACTGACCCTCAGACACCAACTCAGTAGTACACTTCTGGACCTGTGGATACTCTGTCAGGAGGAAGGACTGCTTTGCTGTGGTAGTACTGTCACTCTGCTGGACTGCACTCTGATGGTCCCCTGCTTTGCTGTGCTGACCTGCCTGTTGCTGTGTTCCAGCCTGGGTGAGAAGGACTGGACTTCCAGAACCCCGGAGTGACTCAAAGGGCTAGTTGGCTCGCCTCCTGACTAGAGCTTCAGAGACAGACGTCTCCAATGACCGTGGCACATGTGCCTGTCCAAGTGGTGCCACCCCATTCCTGAACCCTTGGAAGTAGGCCTAAGGTGGTCTGCCAGCCTGTGGACCCTGCTTAACCGACGAATCTCCTCTGCTATGCAGCACAACCCCGAGAAGAAACCATGATTTTCCACTGCTGCCATGGATTGGACCTGTCGCTAAGACCCGCATCACCGCCATAGCCCTCATCGCATACATAACCGCCGCTGCGCCATGCACCCTTGGTGAAAGCCTTCACATCTCTTGTTGAAGGTGATACAAGGATTCTGCTCAGGAATAGAACTTTGCTTGGGACCACAGAAGTCAGTAGATAGGGACTGAGTCACCATACCACCTCAGTACTATGAGCAGCTATAATGTCTTGCTTGCCCGCCTAACCATATCCAGAGAGACAAGTGTATTGATGCCCCAGAACACAACACTCCCGACCCTCTCAATGATCGTGGAAACAGGACACACCCTTTCGCTCTCACATTCGTACTCGTCCACAATAATATATAACAGAGACAACATTTCTATTTAAGCTATCGTACTCTAGAGTGCAGTATGCGTGCCACAATCAGAAAACAACAACTTAACAAGAATACCATCAGCATAGTCAGTAAACCATACATTGTGGAAAACCTTAACATATTTTACGACAGATTACCCTAACCCCCTCCCCGTCAACAGAAGTGAAATGATTATACAGCAAAGATCTCTGGGATTAGTAGCCAACCCCGTACCGTAGCATAAACAGATGGACGTTCTACATCTCAGGTAAAGATGTGATCTCCTCTCAGAAAGTCTCTCTCAAAATATGTGTGTTACGTTACTGTGATTACCTATATCCTATATGACAAGGCGTACATGCTCATAAACAACAGCTGCATTCTAATGTTGTGTCTCGGTGCTAGTGACTGGTCAGAACAAAATAACAAGGGACATTGTTGTTTGACCTTGTATGCTGTGTTCAGACTAAATCCCAGGAAAGAACAGAACGCAAAAATGAACTGCAGGTTCCGAGTTAAAATAGTATGTGGCACAAAAGCAAATGTGTATACATAATAAAGTGCGCAAAGCCAATGCAGTCTTTTTGTGCACAGTTAGGCTAACTTAGGGAAAACTACAATGGGCCATGCACAGAACACATGACAACCGCAGTCAAAGTTGACGCTGGACTCTGAATTTCAGCCCTGCAGCTCCTCAAACCAACACATCATCTCAACTGCACGATGCATCCCTGACTCCGGACTTCTCATGGCAAGCCCTCATCAATGGGATCTTCAACGACAATGCAACAGGACCTCGCACCCCAGCCTCGCCACATCTCAGAACCGACACATCCCCTCAAATGTGTGATGCATCTTTGACACGGATCCTCACAACCCTCTGTGAACCAGGATTGTAGATACTCTGTTCAGTGGGCCTAACGGGTCCCTTTAGCCAGCTCGCCCTTCACTGAGGTCAACCTATATTTGGGACTTTTTTTCAGTCTGGTGCCAACAGATAACCTCAGTTGCCATCTTATGCATTTTGGTGCTATTTTTCCTAAAACCTTTATTATTGAATATCTACGGTTCTACTGATTGAAGTTTTTGTCTTTTTTTATTTATCAAATTAAGCTCTTTTTTCTAACCTGGTGTGGTTCCTTTTTCGGTTGGTGTTTTCACTGTTTTACTATTTGTACAAATACGTAAAACATTGCCTCTAAATTAAGCCTGACTGCTCTGTGCCAAGCTACTCAGGGGTTGCACACAGGTTAATTTGAGGTTTGCTTGTACCTTACCCTGACAGGGATGCTCGATGCTGGATGCTTCTTGACCAGGGTTCACATCCCAGTCAACCAACAAACTCATTTCGTACCATAATGATCCTTTAACTTATGCCATTAGTCAAGTAGAGCAACTCCACTACGATGGCTAATGATTGTGCTTAATGAAACAGGGATTTTTTACCAACCCAACTGTAGAATGTCTCTTATTTTCACAATATTGATGTTTGTCTATCCCTCCAGAAGCATCAACTAAGCTATAAACATATCTAAAGAACCTCTATGACCCTACTCATTTTGTGGAAGGATTGACTTAGACGGTAAAGGTTTGCCTTAATAGTTACAAGTATGCAAACCTTTCAAAAAATTGGTGTGAAATGATGTTCGTAATATATCACAAGTTCACACACAATAAAGAAAACAAACCCTGCAATTGTCAGCCCGTAAGAATCCAATCACTGCACTCGGCTTTCCAACAATTCACAATTTGCTGATGTTTGGCAGCTATTTTAGGTATTGTAGTATGCAATGGAGGAAACTTTCGGTTGAATTACTTTTGGCAGAGGCTGTATCAGTAAAAATATATATTGTAAAGTACATTTTATCTTACTGTCACAGAGTTTATTAAGAGCAAGTAAAGAAAGCCACGCAAGAGGTATTTTGTATTTAAAAACTGGGTTCGTTCCAAATAAATGAAGGGCCATGATACTTGATAAACTGCTCTCTAAACATTAAAATGCATCTTTTCCTTGTTTTATGCCACTATCTATTTGAATCAATCCAACCAACAGAGAATAAGAGTTGATAAAGTGTTTGGCACTTCGCCAATATTTTATTTTATCTGTTCAGGTGCTTACAGTTTTATACTTATGTTTCTCAGAGCAATGTGCTCTGGGGGTGTTGTTTAATGAGCCAGACCACAGCAAAGCTATTTTGATGCACAATTCATCATGAAAGCAGTAAGAAGCATTTTTCTTCTTGCTAGTAAAGTAACTCTGAAGTTCTTAAACAATAAAACCCCATATGTATGCTTGTCAGTTGCCTACTTTTGTGCATTATAGGTAGCTAAATAATCTTGCAGAATGAAATTTCGTGACGTGCCTTAATGTGATTTAGCTCCTCGGTCCCTGAAATGTTGTGTGTGCCAGTTATTATTATTGCAACGATTTTATTGTTGTTAACACTTTGAAATTCAGTAAGGTTGACAAGTTGACTAGCACAAGCAGTGGTTGACAGTGCAAAATACAAGCAATGCATTTAGTCACCAGCACTACCTCATGCAGTTGGGAGACGAGATGGGGAATCTCTGCAAGAGTCTTCTAGGCTCCTTTTAGTCTCTCCTCACTCAGGAGACCAATGTGATTCTTCTAACCAACATGGTCCTACCAAGCCCACCTGCAGGAGGCTTGATTGTTAAATTAGGGTGTACAGGGGGCCTGGTTTTGATATGATCTCTGGATGTGCTCCCATAAGGTTAAACAAACAGACATGATACTGTGCTGACCATAGCTGGCAACCATACATGTGAAGGGACGCTTTTCCTGCAGTTTGTTGGGGCCAGGTCTACGGGTCCCAGCTTTCCTTGCGGCCGCTGCTGCCAACGAGTCACAGCTGCTCCTGGAGGCACTTAAAAGCCCGCCAGCACTCCCCCAGCGCGGGACGCTTTTCCTGCAGTCTTTTTCGGCCAGGTCTTCGAGTCCCAGCTTTCCTTGCGGCCGCTCCTGCCAACGAGTCACAGCTGCGCCTGGAGGCGCTTAAAAACCCGCCAGCACTCCCGCAGCACGGGACGCTTTTCCTGCAGTTTGTTGGGGCCAGGACTATGGGTCCCAGCTTTCCTTGTGGCCGTTGCCGCCAACAAGTCACAGCTGCGCCCGGTGGTGCTTAAAAGCCCACCAGCACTCCCGCAGCGCAGGACGCTTTTCCTGCAGTCTGTTGGGGCCAGTACTACAGGTCCCCGCTTTCCTTGCAGTCGCTGCCACCAACAAGTCACAGCTGCGCCAGGAGGCACTTAAAAGCCCCTCAGCACTCCCGCAGCATGGGACGCGCACGGGCGTGCCCGGGCCATTCCCGGGCAAAGCCCTGACCAAGGGTGGGCCCGTCTGTGCCCGTCAGCAACAGGAAGAGGCAGGGCAGGGCCACCCCCCTTTCAAGTCATCAGTCGCAACGAGGTAAGTGGTTCCCAGCCCTATCCTATTGGCTTACTCTTGCTGCCACAAACTGACTTTGAATATAATTATGGGGAAGCGCACTGGGACATCAACCGCACGCTCCATTCCCATCAGTATCAACAGCATGCTTGAAAGGGTGGCTAATATCGTATCAGGGGAGATCAAACTCACTGTCCGCCGCTTGTCTCTGGGCAATGAGGGCCCTTTGATTAGTTCACATCTCAGAGGCGCCCCATTCGATTCCGATTTTGCATTTGAACTGGGACCTGCAATCGCACAGCACTCCCCGCAGATCCACAGTCCAGGTACTACTAATACCCCACATGTCAGTGCGTGTCCAACTGGCTGCAACACATCCGAGCCTCAATCCACCACTGACACGCCCACAAATGTGGGAAACCCGGTTGTCAAACGCAAGAGGAAGTGTGGGAAATCTGTTTGCATCAAAAGGAAACAACCACCCAATTGTTTGTCCGCATGGATGCAGTCATCCTTAAGCACTGGCACCCCTGAGGTAGGATTAAATGGGACTTTGCACCACTCCATCAGTACACAGAATAACGTATCACCGGACAACGGGGGGTGGGGGATACCTTTGCAAAAATCGTTATTGATACTGTGTATAAGCGAATTAATGATTTGCTATACTCCAAACTCATTTCCCTTCTGGAACGTTAAGACGATCTAGACATAGCTGTGGGAAAGCTTAGCTTGCCGCCCATGACAGCACAACCCACGGATGCCCCGGGGGTTGGATCTACTGCTAGTGACAGTCAATTTCCAACCACCATTACCACTGTCTCTGCCCCCGCTATTGCCTCACTTTTCAGTCCCCTTGCTAGCAGTGCATACTGTACATGTAGACAAGTTAGGGAAGGCTTCTTATCCTGGGCCAATGCAGCATCAAATCCTAATCTAAAGAGCGGCTTCTCACCTACAGATGACACAATCATAACCTTGCCCCCGACCTTAAAAGAGTGCGTAGTAACAACTTAGACCGCACATATGCTGGAATAGTGCCAGGCAACCCAAGCAGTAGCACAATGAACACTCTAAGTAGAAACCATTTAAGGCCTAACTCAGATGTCTTAAGCCTGCCCCCGGCCGCTTGTCCATATGTGCTGGTGTTGGCTGGTGTTCCAACCCTTAAGAGGGATCAGAGGGAGTCCTGGGCCGACATGCGTAACAAATGTGTGCACTGGCTAACAAAGAACAGGGGGTTCCACCCGTCTGATCTAAATGAGATCATTATGGCTTGCAGAGTTGGGTGGGTTGGCACTTCCCCTAAGAATATAGATGGAAATTGCATTGTGATTAACTTCTGCAGGCCATCCATGGTGCGATGATCTCTACTGAAAGCCTGTGAGTCCACAGCACCAGCATTTGTTCCCTACTACTGGGTTATTATTATAAACCAATCTCTGGGCTCCCTGCAAATGAGAGTGTATCCCCAATCTTATACAACAGGTTTCAGGCCCTATCCGAACTTGATACCCAGGACTGACTACTGCCGCCACTGGAACTCTTTGATACTCCCCATGGGCTTGTACTCCCTCCCCCTGTAACTAAGACCGATGATCAACAAGCACCATCTAAGGTCCTGGTTGATTCAGATCTGAGCATCCTGAGCTGGAACGTGGCAGGCCTTCAGTCAAGGCTGGGTGATCCATCTTGGTTAAAACTGGCAAGACAGCAGGACATAGTTTTGTTTCAAGAGACATGGGCGACCCAAGAACAATACATTGACGGGTTTGAATGTCATAATATCGTAGTCCCAATCCCCAAGTCTGGCCGACCCTCGGGGGGTTTGTCAATCTGGATAAACACTGCTGCAGGCGGTAGCATTAAGGCCCTATGCTCCAAAAGCAACAATTTTCAAGTCCTATTATATAAAAGGGGCGTCTCGTTTTACTTAATAAACTTTTATAATGACTTCTATTCGACACCCAATGGAAATTTTATCAAACTATTTGACTTTATTTCCAATTTAGACTGCCATAGAGAATGTATTAAAATAGCAAGCATTTACTTGGGAGGCGATTTTAATGTAAAATTAGCAAACACACAGCACAGGGTCCTGTAGTAGTGGGCAAATTTGCCGCAGGGGCATGGAATTGGCAGCTTATTTGAACACACATAACCTTACCAATTTCATGGAAATTGGGTGCGTAACACTAGACAATAACCCGCATGAGCCGACATTTAGGGGCAGAGGTTGTGCCCCACTATAGAATATGTTTTTATTTCCCCTGTCCTTGAGGACCACCTAGTGAAAGCTGAAGTTATTGCCACAACTCATGGGGACCACAATCCAATTAAAACAGTGCTGCGACTATCCCCCAGGCCTACATTCGCCTCAGAATGTGGACTTCCACCGACAACCTAAGATTGATCTGGTGGGGCATTTACATCATTAAACTGTTCCAAACATTAGCTAAGGCTAACTTGAATCTTATCAACTCCTGTCTATCAGCCCTTGATCCCCATCCTGAGGCAGTTTATGATTTTATTAAACTTTGTTCGGCAATCAAATCCTTACTATTGAAGCCTATCCCCTCTGTGCAACGTGGACCAAGATGGTTTGATCATGAGTGCCCAGAGGCCAATAGACAGCTACGCAAGGCCCTGTCTACCAGTCCAAGGTGTAACTCACTTGTGAAATTGGCAAGGTAGAGGTAAAAGCTGGCGACTATTAAAAGTAAAGGGGAAATTTTAAAAGATCGTTGAGAAGCACTCACCAAAAGCCGCAAGTATAAAAAAGGGGAAAACTTTTTGGGCAGCTGTTAAAGATTTGAGGGCAACGGGGAAGCTATTAACCCCCATAAGCTGTACCATAACAAATGAGGCATGGGAAAATCATTTCTCTAAGATATACACTGCCCCTGTGCAAGAAGTAGATCATTTTAAGTACAGGACTCTAACTAGGATCCATATAACGCTGTCTGAGGTTGAGGAAGCCATCCACCAGAGTGTGGGCAATAAAGCCCCGGGCCCAGAAGGGCTACCTATCGACCTCATTAAATATAGGCCAGACTTTTGGGCGCCCCTTCTTAAAATGTTTTTAATAATTTAATGTATGTCCCGTTACCTAGTACGTGGTCAACAAGCATTATTGTCCCGATTTTTAAAAAGGGCGACCACTCCCAACCCAGCTACTATAGGCCAATTTCTCTAATAGATAACACTTTAAAAATCCTGGGCAGAGTCTTATAGAATAAGATCCTAAATAGGGCCGGACTGGGAAACAAAACCGGCCCTGGCAAAGTGCTCGGCCGCCCCCCCCCCCGGGGGTTGTGGGTGCGGCCAAAACCAGCCCCCACCCGTGCGGCCGACCAGGGAATTGCCCGGTGCCCACTACGGCCAGTCCGGCCCTGATCTTAAACTGGGCCGAGGGAAATGGTATTTTAGAGTCATGCCAATCGGGTTTCAGGAGCAAAGTAGGCACTAATGAACAATGCCTAAACCTCAATTTAATCATCGGTAAATATACTATAGCTCGGTGATCGCCAATATACGTGGCCCTTATGGATCTGACCTCTACCTTCAACTATGTCAATAGGTCAAGACTATGGTCCACCCTTGTGGCATATGGTTTGGACGAGGCATTGGTGCACTTTTTGGCGTACTTATATAAATATATAAATATCTAAAGGTTAGGATCAGCAGTGGGAGCAATGTCTCTGATGACATTAAAGTAAGTAGAGGGGTTAGACAGGGATGTGTCTTAGCCCCTCTCCTTTTTATCATGTACATTAATGGTCTGCATAAATCACTTAGCACATTGACCAATGACGTTCCTAAAATAAATGGTAAAACACTCCCCGTGCTATTATATGCGGATGACGCGGTCCTTATGGGCCGCACACCCAACTCTCTACACACCTTAGTGCAGGGATTTGTTGACTTCATGGCTAGTTTAGACCTAAGTACTAATTTTAAAAAATCTTTTATAATGTCCTGTGGGCCGAGAAAACACCAAGTACATTTTATATCTATGGGTGATCAAAAATTGAAAAGCACTAGCACTTTTCCTTACCTTGGGTTGGTCTTTGCTGCGAACGGCTCCTGGTCCGAACACATGGCATTTTGCAGGAGCAAGTTCTCAAAGGCCTCCAATTCTATTCTCAGTCTCCCCTGGTCCAAGACAACAGGGGCCATTTTAGCCATTTAACTTTTTTTAAAATCCCAGTGCATACCAACAGCCACTTATAGTGTAGAGATTTGGGGTATCGCTAAGAGTCATAGTATTCAAAAAAAGAAAATAGATTTTGTCAGAAAATACTAGGTGCACCAATTTCCACTGCTCAGTACATTTGCCATAAAGAACTTAACTTGAACTACATAGAGGATTTTATAAGGGCCCGCCCTGCCTTATTTTGGCTCGCCATATGGAAAAAACCGACAGCGTCCCTCACAAGAGAGATCATAGGTGATTGCATTAGTTGCGAGAAAGGGCAGGACATCCCGTGGCTGTCCAGGGTGAATCGGAGCCTATGCAGTGTTAACTTAGGCAGCCTTTTCCTAAGCTCAAGCACAGCTGAGACCATACACAAAAATGCTCTCAGGAATGCACTTTATGCACTCAACGGCATGGTAAGGATGGAGAGGGAATCTAAGAAATCATCTGTTCTTAATTATATGACTATTATACATATTGCGTACCCTTGGCCAGATTTCTCACTCTGCCCATGAGTCACTGGGAGAGGGGTCTCCTTTTCCACTTAAGGGCAGGCACTGTAAACTTTTTGCTTTGTTTCCCACTTGGCTGCAGTGCAAATCATGTCTGCCTACCCTGCCCGGGTGATGGACAGAGTGGCCAAACTACTTTACATTATTTTTTTCTTCTGCAAGTTTTATAATAAATACGATGTTCAATTCTTACGACAATAAAGATATTTTTCGGATTCATTTGGAGTAAATTGACTTTAATTTGGTGCACCTTCCCTTCTGTACAAAGTTTTATATAAAATACAATAAATGGCTTTTAATCCAGTTTTTTAAAAAATGCCCATCCGTCCGGTAGATGCTTACAGGAGGATACTCACACTGGCAAATGAAGAGTTAGTTTTTCGCGTCTGCACTCTTCTGAGAATTGCCATGCGGGCCCGCAATATGATATTTAACCATTGAAAAGTTCTTTCTCTCTCTTTTTTGTATGAGTTTTTATTTAAACATATGTGCTTCAAATATTGTGTATTTATGCCCATTGTTAATTAATTTTTACTGTGATTATGTATTTGTGCTTTTAAATTGTCGTGTCTGATGTGCTTTTATGGATACGTTTTTTTCCGAATAATGTATTTTTGAATTAAATTGAATTGAATTGATACTTGTGAAGGCCAACAATGGGAGCATAGCACACTTTGAAATCTATTTTACTTTATTAGTTCTTTACTGTTTGCAAAAATACTGTTGGCAACAACCAGAATTTTGCAACCAGTTTTTGGTGCAGCATGGCCCTAAACTTCATTGTTATTCAATGCGTAAAGGGGCAGCCAGATCCTAGGCACCCCTCAGAGCAGACCAGTGTACATAAATAGGTTATTAGTTGATGAGGTTGTGTGTCCTTTCCAAGTGACAATCTCCTGTGTGAGAAAGTTAATTATTATTTGGGGTGCATGGTAGTCCAACACAAGTAATATTGTCACTATTCTTCTTAGGGCCAGTAAAGCTTTCAGTAATTTAAACCCAAACGCAGCTCCAGGTGGCTACGGCATAGAGCAGAAAGGCCTATCTTAAGAAAGAAATGTGTGTAGCAATTCTTCGTAATAAAACTGTTAAAATGTTAAAAACACAACACAGTAGAAATACCAAAAATGATTTCTAATAATCAAGAAAATATTAAAATTAAAAATTACATAAAAATGAGTAACATTAAATAAAGGGAAAACGGAGATATGAACTTTTATGCAAAAAGCTACAAGAAAAAGTAAAGGACCAATCAGAAATCACTGATCACTAGTCATGCTTGGATAAGACCTAGGAGTGATTTAAACTAACGGCAATAGAGTAGAGTGTAGAACAACACGATTTGTGGCTTAATTTAGAGCTTGGCTACTCAGTCAGAGTACTCAATTGCAAAGGAAACATAGTACTCTGTCCCCCAAATTCTTGGCCTTCCATCTTGAGATGAGCAGAATGTAAGCCTTTGATGGCATTGATTCGACAGCCCAACAGAGCAGGGGCCTTTGGAAGTTGAGCATTATTAAGCTCACCCTATTTAGGAGGGACAATGTTATTTCTTTTTTTTCCTGCCTGTCACTCCCAGGTAAAACATAGAGGTGAGCAGTGGTGTCTCCTCCACTAAGGCGGAGGAACGTCGCCCCACTGCTCAAAAGGAAAAACAAAATGACAATAACGTATGGTTATTATCATTTTATTATTCCTATTTCAGTCAGTGGTAGGTGGGGCTAGCCAAAGCAGGGGATGAGTGGTTTGCACTGCCTAAGTGCACATTAAGGGCCCGATTCACAGAATTAACTTAAGACAAAATCCTAAACTTAGTACCATTTTGATATTCACAGAATGCACTTACTACTTCTGGTATTCACAGAATGAACTTACTACTTTTGCGATTCACAGAATAAACTTACTACTTTTGCTATTCACAGAATGGATTTACGACTACTAACTTTGCGTCCGCACTCGGGCTGCAAATTCCGGCCCGGAGGCGGAGCTTCCGGCCCAGAGGCAGAGCTTCCGGGCCAGAGGCGGGGCTTCCGGGCCGGAGGCGGGGCTTCTGGGCCGGAGGCGGAGCTTCCGGCCCAGAGGTGGGGATTTCGGCCAGTGGCGGAGATTTAACCATGGCCAAAATCTCCACCTCTGGGCCGGAAGCTCCGCCTCCGGCCCGGAAGCCCCGCCTCTGGCCCGGAAGCCCCACCTCCGGTTTGGAAGCTCCGCCTCCGGGCCGGAAGCTCCGCCTCTGGGCCGGAATTTCCGGCCCGAGTGCGGACGTAAAGTTAGTAGTCGTAAATCCATTCTGTGAATAGCAAAAGTAGTAAGTTTATTCTGTGAATCACAAAAGTAGTAAGTTCATTCTGTGAATTCCAGAAGTAGTAAGTGCATTCTGTGAATACCAAAATGGTACTAAGTTTAGGATTTTGTCTTAAGTTTGTTCTGTGAATCGGGCCCATAGTGTTTGGGCAGCCCTCTAGGGTCGGCCAAACACTTCATATGCACTTTGCATGTTCCCCACCAGGCTGCATTACACAGCCTGGTGAGGAACATGCACAAGCTCCCTGTCCCCATCTGAAAATTGAACCACAGAGCTCAGGCCAATCACAACGCTGCATTGCAGCGTTTTGATTGGCTCAGGGATCCTGTGTGCCCGGGTGCTTCCTGCTGCTAGAAGGAAGATGACGAGGACGGAGGAGAGACGGCGGCTGGCCTTTAAAGGTAAGTCCTTTGTTTCATTTTTTTTCATTCTTCCCGCCCTGGCTCACCACCCCCATCCGGTAGCAGCCGCTACTGGAGGTGAGAGACAGAAAAAAACAAATAGTAGCCTCCCATATCCTCTGAGAAAAATCCCAGGGTGTGGGGAGTCATTAGTCTTTTGTATTTTGGAAATAAACGTGTGCTTTGGAAGTTTGTTTCTTAAAATCGACAAAAGTTTAAAGTGTGTAAACCGACAGCAGAGCTACACCACACATTCTAAACCTTGAAGTCAACCGTCATAATGGTGGTTCCTTTCAGGCTACAGAGATGACCACTGGGTTGGCAGTCATTTCTAAGTTTGACGGAGGGGATACTACTCCATCCGTCAAAGTTTAAATTAGGTCCTTGGTCTTTATTTTATGGAGATTGAAATCCTCTAGTGGCGCAAGGTTGAAGACCGTGTCTGATGAAGTCCACTTGGATGCCCATTGGACAAGGCCTTCTGTGAGAAAGTGGATTATTATTTGGGGTGTTTAGGAAACTGGGTTACTGGTTGACTGAGGTGTGAGCCCTGGTCAAGCAGCAACCCTAATCCTTGTCAGGGTAAGGCACAAGCAAAACTCAAATTAAGATTGTGCTTAACCCCCTTGTAGTTTGGCAGAGAGCAAACAGACTTAACTTAGAGGCAACGTGTAAAGTATTTGTGAAACACTTCAAGCAGTAAAACAGTGAAAACACCAAACAAAAAGTACCCACACCAAGTTAGAAAAAAGAGAGCAAAATTTAATAAATAAAACAAGACAAAAACTACAAAAACCCAATCATAAGAGCCGAAGTTATGAATTTTTAAAGAATAAAGTGAAAAAAGCACCTGGTTGCGCTGTACTGGGTCAAAGTCAAAAGTTCAGGTTGACTGGAATGGAGCACGGGTCGGATACCATCCCAGATTAGTCCTCCTGAAGATTTACCTTCTATAGTTTTGGGCCAAGTGTACTGTTTGCATTAAAGAGGGCTGCAAGGAATAAGGAGAGTATCACGGGTGATTGCTGGTGTGGCACGAGGAGATGGGATGGATGTTGTGGACAGGTGGATTGGGGATTCACATTGCTGGTTTCTTATGGGCTGTCGATGCTGTTGTGCCCAGAGACAGGCTGAGGGCGGCTTGTGTTGATTTTTTGTGCGAGTGGCGCTGTCTCAGTGCGAATTGGCCTGTTCGCCATAGCGAAGAGATGAGGCGCTTGATTGTAAGAGCACTAACCCTCACCAAGAGTCCAGGAGCTGAGGGGCAGCACTTGGAGGTCAGGAACTCACTGCAGTTGGGTCCAGGAGGAGGTTGAGGAACCTTTTATGCCCCTGAGGTTCAGGCCAGGAAGCCAGCAGACTAGCCCTTGAAGTCACTCTGGGTTCAAGATGATGTTGCAGGTCCAGTTCCGCTTTGCCAGGCAAGAGGGCAGCAGACAGCAGGTCAGCATGGTGGCAGTTCCTTTAGACCAGCAGTCCAGCAGAGTGGTAGTCTATGTAGCAGAAGAGCAGTACTTCTTCTTTGGCAGAGTATCCCCAAGTCAAGGTTTGTACTGAAGGGTTGGCATCTGAGGTCCTTCTTTTATACACAGTTGTGCCTTTTAAGTGGGGACAAGCTTCTAGAGGCATGCTTTTGAAGTACGCAGATGCCCTGCTTTCCTGGCCCTGGCTCCAGACTAACCAAAGGGGCTATACAGCCCTTTTTGTGGAGACAAGACATAGCCTCTTCCAGTGTAAATGGGGCTGGGCCCAGCTCCTCCCACCCATCCTGCCAGTGATGGCCCATCCATTCACAGCTAAGCTCCCATTGTATTTGGCTCGCTAGGAGGAATACACAAAGCCCAACTGTCCACTAAACACAGTTATATGACCCAGAGACAGGATGCAGGCGCTAAATGGCTAAGGCAAGAAAATGACACCTTTCTAGAAGTTGCATTTTCAGAATGGCAATTTAAATTCTGGTTCACCATCATTGAGGACTTTAAATGGGGATTCCAGAGACACAAAAATGAACTGCCTATCTATTCCCATTTGAAAAGTACACTTATAAAATAAGACAATTACAATCTTATCCTATAGGAGGGATAGACCTTGCAGTAGTGAAAAACAAATTTAAGAGTTTTTCACTACCAGAACATGTAAAACTTAAAAGTACATGTCCTGCTTTTTAAATACATTGACCCTCCTCACGGATGGCTAGTGCCTACCCTAGGAGTAACTTATATGTATTTAAAAGTAAGGTTTGAGCCTGGCAAAAGGTTTATTTTGCCAGGTCAAAATGGCAGTATAAACTAGAGGAGTGTGACCTATTTAATTCCACCTCCGGAATTGGTGTAATTTTGGCAACTCAACGTTTCTCTTTGATTTATTTATTTTATT
Source organism: Triturus cristatus (assembly GCF_964204655.1). Taxonomy (NCBI): domain Eukaryota; kingdom Metazoa; phylum Chordata; class Amphibia; order Caudata; family Salamandridae; genus Triturus; species Triturus cristatus. The sequence continues at coordinate 948,410,871 of NC_140582.1, forward strand.
CATTTTAAAGGTTTTATATACCCCTTTGGGGGTGTCAGAGCGCTTTACAAGGGCATATACTTGAACAAGAAACATTGAAAGCCAGAATTATGTCATACACAAACCAATGAACAAATTATGAGTTACATACATCGTTCATGTGAATTTAGACATTAGAAGAGATTTTACTTCTTTTTTGAAAGAGGCAGTATGGGGATTTAGTCTGGTTTATGGGGGCAATTCATTTCAAATTCTCTGAGCGATTCCCGAAAAGGAACGGTTGTAGGTTTTCTTCTTGGCAAATCATTGTGGTTTCAGAAGAAGGTTGTTGGAGCTCCAGGAGGCTCTGTTGCCACAAGAGAGCAACAGTTTCTAGGCTAGACATCTCGGTGTGTGGTGATGTATGGCCTTGTGCATCATACAGGCGATTCCTTGTTGAATTCTAGCTTCGAAAGGTAACCAGTTAATAGCTCTAAGATCGGGGGAGATGTGGCAGTTTCTTTTGGAGCCTGTGATTAGTCTGGCTGCTGCGTTTATTGATGCTCTTAGAGGGGCCGTTGTAGATCTAGTAAGTCCGCTTAGAGAGACACTCCCATATTCCAATCTTGGGATTACTAGTGCTTGAACTGCCAGTTTGAAATCATTTGCGTGAAGGAAAGGTTTTAATTTTCTTAAGGTGTTCATCTGAAAGCTTGCTCCTTTTGTTGCGGCGCTAATGTGTTTCTGCATGTTTAGATTTCTATCGAGAGTTACTCCCAGTAATTTTGCTGAGTCGATAATTAGAGGTTGGCAGTTGAGTGCTGTTAGATGTTTGAGCCATTCTTGAATGATGGTAGATTGGTTGGGAAGAGCGATTAGGAGGAATTCAGTTTTAAGGGTGTTTAGTTTCAGATGGTTTTCGGCCAGCTAAGTCTGAGTTTTTTGTAGTGTTAAGTAGAGAGATTTGATGTCCTCTAGAGAGTGGATCTTTAAATAGAGTTGTGTATCATCTGCATACATGTGAAAGTGGACATTTGAAGAGCTGAGAATTTTCCATGAATAGGTTGAACAGTGTGGGTGAGAGGGATGAGCCCTGCGGGACGCTTAATGTGACTGGGACGGACTTGGACAAGGATTAATTAACCTTGAATCTTTGTGATTTGTTTTGGAGGAAAGAGGTGAACCAATTTAGAACTGGCCCAGATAGGCCTATTCTATGTTTCAAGAGATCTAGCAAATTGTTATGTTTTGGTCAAGGATTTTTAGTGCGTCATGTACTATGTGTGTCATGGCTGATTCTGTACTGTGCCCTGCACGAAAGCCGGATTGGTATTGGTTGAGCAGGTTGGAATGGTCTATGTGGTTGCTAAGCTGTAAGTGAACACATTTTTCTAAGAGTTTGGCCAGAGTTGGGATGTTGGATATCGGGCGGTAATTATTTAAGTCCGTGGGGTCAGCCGTTGGCTTCTTTAGGAAGGGGGATAGCTGTCCACATTTAACGATTTCTGGGATGATTCCTTGCAGTAAGGAGGTATTGATAATCCTGGTCCAAAGTGGCAGTAGCATTGGTATGAAGTCTTATAGGAAATTTAAGAGAAGAGGGTCTGTGGAGTGGTTGGAGGGGTTCAAAGCCACGAGCGCCTTTAATATTGCATCATCACTGTAAGTTTTTAAAGAGGACGATGAGGCGTTGTTTTGGAGCTCGAACTTAGGTGATCATACAATTGAGGTAAGTGAAGGGGGAGATGAAATGTCCATGTGAATGTCAGTATGAGTTACTAAGTCGTTAAGCAGGTCCATCTTTATGCTTTCTTTCTTCTTCGTGAAGAAGGAGACAAATTCATCAAAATGTGTAGTGTGCCTGGTTTAGCTTGGGGGGTGGTGAGGTAAGCCATTAGATTGTGTTTTTATTAGCTCAAAACGTTTTTTGGGGTCTATTCTTGGCTTGGTCTAAATGATTTCCGAAAACGTCTGCTTCTGTTCGTCTGATCCATCTATGGTAAGAGTTTCTGGTGGTTCTTAACAGCTTGAGGTGTTTAGGGGATGGTGGTGATCTTCATCGTCGTTCGATTAATCTTAGGGATCTTCACTCTTCATTGAGTCTACCATCGTACCATGGTTTTGAGTCTTTTGTGGAGACTCTTTTCCGTTGTAAGGGAGCAGCTGTGTCTAATACCATGGTCATGGAGTTAAAGTAGTGGTTAGTTAGAGCTTGAACATCCGAGAGACCTTGGGGGGTAGCAGTAGGTTAGCAGTAGTGGTTGTGAATAAGTCAGCGCCTGCATTTTGTATATTCCTTTTCCATGTTTTAGTTCTTGTGGGTTGTGCAGAGTATAGTTTTATTGGTTCATTAGTGAAGAATATGATGGTGTGGTGGTCAGAGCAATCACAAGGGATGATTGTTTCAAGCTGAATGGATTCAGTACTGGAGAGGACCAATTCTAGAGTTGAGCCTTTGTTGTGTGTGGGGCTATCACAGATTTGGGTAAGGTCGAGGCCCGAGATGAAAGCTTTTAGGCTATTGACCGCTGAATCATTAAGGTCATTCCAATGGAGATTGAGGTCTCCGAGGTATATTTGAGTACTTTGTTGTCCAGTATTTGTAGTTACAGTATCCATGAACTGATCGATGAAGGTGAGGTTATCATCTGTTGTAATGCAGAGTTCGGTCAAATTCAGCCAATCACTGCTTGCTGGAATTTTCCTGCACACTGCTCCAGAATCTTGTCGAGCGTGAGTGATATTTGCTATCTGCTAGCGCAATTTGCATCAGTAGGGGGACATCAGTGAGATTTTCTAATGTGGGCATTAGCGACTGTTCACAGTCAGAAGATTGCAGCTCAGGAGAAAATCTACTCGAGCTGCAGCAAAATCAATTTGAGTATCTGTGCCTCAGGCACAGCACGTGCTGCCATTCATGTTGATTATTCAGCACCAAATGTGATCCCAGCTCTAAATCACAGCGCGAGCAGTGTGACGTGCCTTTTTCTGCTCATTGGCAGAACACCGCTGAATCAACAGAATTTTTATGTAACCTCGTGGAATTTCATATTCTGTGAGTTCAGTCCACCCCTAATTTAAACTGCACACACCGGGTCTATAATGGCAGGCCTGAAACATATTTAAAGTACTACTTGAGAGGGTTGTACAATCAGTGCTGCATGCCCACTAGTAGCATTTAATTTACAGGCACCGGGCACATGTAGTTCCACTTTACTGGGGACTTACAAGTAAATTAAATATGCCAATTGAGTATAAGCCAATGTTACCATGTTTTAGGGCAAAAGCACTTTAGCACTGGTTAGCAGTGGTAAAATGTGCAGAGTCCTAAGGCCAGCAAAAACGAAGTCAGCAAAAATAGGAGGTCTGCAGGCAAGAATTAGGGAGAAACCATCAAGGATGCCAGGTCTAACAGGGTGGACGGTAATCCACCATAGGTAATAATGTTTCTATTCTTCTTAGGTTCAGTTAAGCTTTCGGTAATTTAAACCTGGGCTCAACACCGGGTAGCTATTACACATAGCAGGCAGGCTTAACTTAAGAAAATGTGTATAGCATTTAGAAGTACCAAAACAGTTAAAAAGTTTAAAACACACATAATAAAAATCCCATCCAAATTTAAAGAAATAGACAGCATTTCAATTAACAAAATAACACCAAAATGACAAAAATCCAACAAGGAGATCTGGAGGTATAAATCTTTAAAGATTTTTAAAAAATAGCACCAAAAATTGCAGAGTGCCAAACGCGCCAACTGGTAACGCTAGACCGGGACAAAGGTAAGGTTTAAGGCTGATCTTGATTGAGTTTTGGTCAAGTTACAAGGACTAGATTGCTACTTGTCAAAGAGTTACCTTTGGACTAAGAATTTGTTTTAGAAGAAAGAGTCCTCAGCAGGGCAAGGTTGCAGGCGGGAGCCAATGATGGCCATGTCAATGATTTTGTGAAGGACGAGGTCTCAGTGAAGCTGTTGACGAAGGTGGGAAAAGCTCTAAGTGGGAAAAGCAGAGTTCACAATCAGGAAGCAGTCAAAATCGATCTTATGCTGCTCGGCTTCAGATCCGTAGAAGATTTCTACCTTAGGACTTGGACTCTTTTCTGTAAGTCGGATTTCATCAGCGGGGCAAGTCTGCTGGTGGTTTCACCATTTTTGTGTGTCAGTCAGCATTGGGCTGGCTGAATTAGAAAAGAAAGTAGCAAGAGATATGTTGAAGTCAATCCCCCTGGCAATGCATCCTTGGTGGATTGGCTGGCAGGTGGGTCATGGTCCTATGACTGTTCTTCAGGCAAAAAGTCTTGAAAAAGTTTTTAAGTTCCAATTTTTGGGGGTTAGGCAGTAGGAGTACTCTCTGATACTTATCTAAGGGCCCCAGGACCTTAGGGACACCTCTTAGAGGTCAGCACTCACTCCAGTAGAAGTCACCAGCAGGGTTCAGGGAAGTTCCTGTTGGAACTGGTCAAGTGGGAGCAGGTCAAGCATGTAGGGTTCTATTCACAGGTCACAACAGCAGGTGCTGTCCTTTTTCTGTCTTCCACAGGTCATGCAGTGTTCCGGTGGTAGCCCCTCCCTGGCAAACAGGGAAAAAGGTTCAAGCAGTACCCCTACCCAATTTTTCAGCAGATACTGTGTTCCCTACTGTGAAATATCCCACAGTGCCCCTCTCTCACTAAAACTAAGATGGCAGAACCTTTACTCCCTTGTGCAGAGCGCATGTGCCCAGCTCTAGAGGCATGGCCAGGGAAATGAGAAAACACTCCTCTGTGGTCATTCAAAACTGGTTCTGGGGGCAGCTCCTCTCACACTGGGATTGTTGCCTGGCTGGGTAGTTAGACAAAAGGCAGGCTGAGATGTGAGCTACATCTGCCAGGGACAATGTAAGCATCATTTGAATATGTGAAGGAGGCTGGGCACAGTCCCCAGGACATCTTATCAGTGGAAGGTCAACTTCTTCTCACACCCAAGGCTTCCAGAGCCAACTCACAAATGCCTTGGGTGTGAGAAGAGAATAATCAAGGAGCTAATCTGCATCTAAGCTCAGTCAAATGGACATCTAGAGGCTTTAGGCAAGCTAAAGGTAACATTATAGAAGTACATTTTGCGAGATATGTGTTACAAACCTGACTTTGCCAATGAATTGGGTTTGAAATCATTATTAAAATAATTCTCAAAAGTAACTTTTTGCCTGGTTCCTATGTGTAGATAACATTATTTACTTGTAATGCTAATTCCCAATGCTTTCCTATGGCACAGCTAACCCTGCTAGAGAAAATACATAGCTTTTCAAGCCTTTTCCATGTGAGGACATGTTTTAATTTAAACATTCCCATCTTCTACTCTTACATACCATCCACCCAACGAACAATTAAGGATAACTTAAAAGTGAGTTATTAATAAAAGAAGGGTTTGCGCCTGTCAAAAGGGATTATTTTGACATGTCAAATTTGCAGTTTAAACCTGCAGTCATGTTTTGCATTGTCACTTTAATGATGGCACAACTTGTGCCCACAGTCCACTATTGGCATTTAACTCACAGGCCCTAGATACACTTTGTGCCATATGCTAGGGACTTACAGGTCGGTTAAATATGCCAATTTGGATTTTAGTCAATTTTAAGATGCTTTAGGGGTCAGAATAAATACACTTGCCTGATCAGAAGAAAAGTTCTGAGATAGAAAATTCAAATTTCAAGTCAGCCAAAAGGAAAATATTGATAGGGAGGGCTGATACCAATTAGCCTAACTGGAGCTTCAGGCAGGCAAAGTCAAACTTTCTGAAAGTTACTTTTCCTGGATATTTATCAAAACTCTAATGTCACCATTAAATTTGATATTTAGTAAACATTAACAATAGTGGTTGAATGTATTCAGTAGATTCTTTCAAACCAAGGTTATAGAATTAGCATGGTAACTGTACGTTAGCGTTTGAGAGTGTTTTGTGCAAGCCACAACCCTATACTATGGAAATTGTTCATTGGGGACAGTCACTGTGAGAACATTCCAACCTTATCTTCTTACTTGTTCCACTTTGAAATACTTGGCACCCTACCTTGTGGCTGCAAGTCCTAATTAGGGGTGTCTTATTTAATATTTAAATGCAGGCTTCTCTCCATCAAAAAGGGTGTATTTGACAGATTTGTGTGACTCAGAGAAATGTTGAGCCAAGAACTTTAGAATAGGTGACTTTGTTTCTGTTTAGAGAACGGTTATAGATATTGTATTTATTGACTTTACGCCCATTCTGACTAACCGTGGGCGGAGCTGGCGTAGTAGTAATCCGCGGAATTTCACAGAGTTACTACTAAACTCAGTGAAATTCTGAGGAGTTCCATGGCTGGCGTAGTCGCATATCCCCCCTTCCTCCTCAGCACCTCCTCTGCTAAACCCCTGGTTCCCCCTCCCGCTAAAACCCCATGGCGTACTGCGTGAAGGTATGCCTGATGTCAGGCATGCCTTCACGCAGTACGCCATGCACACTGCAGTTCTTCCTGGTTTTGAGGCTAATTAATTAAACCAGAGGCAGAGCAGCACAGTGGAAGGCAAGTGGAGCCGCAGGCAGGAGCAGGACACCGAAGGTAAGTGTTACTCCACTCCACTGCGATTGTGAAGTTTTGGAAAACTTTGCACTCCAAATGCAGTCCAGAGTTTTAAAACTCCGCAAACTTTGCTGGCAGAGCGGAGTTATCCACCCAGCCTTAATTCTGTCCACTTATCTGTAATCCTGGAATATCTTTCCTGTTGAACTCTAACGTTAAAATTGAGGGCCCAGACATATTTCTGAGCCAAGTTATCAATCCCCCAGATGATTGTCTTGCCCTAGAAGGAAGTGTATCCACACTGGAGTTCGTATATCCCTGCAAAAAATATCCAATACCAGGTTTCTTGAAGCATGATTACATCAAACCCCCTAACAAATTGCCTCCATTCCCCCTTATGCCAGCTATATTTCAAGACATCAGTGCAAAGTGGTCATCTCTATTAGCAATACTACTATTAGGGCCCACAGGGCCTTTTTTAATGACTTCTGATACAATCTCACAATCGGCTGCACTAGTTCCTAAGAGGGGTATAGAGTGGTATGTTTGTTGTTAGATGGATAGACTAAAGATAGGCTATCAGATAGAGTTAAACCATTAGTGCCCAAGCAATTTTTGACTAATATTGTAACATCATCACTAGGTAATGTGTGTTCAATATCACAACCCTTTAGCCTTATAATCGGCTACACCCCTTCCTGCAGTCAATCTATTCCATTTAAATTGGACTGCTCAATATGTGGAGAGGTGCTTGGTAACCCTATTATTTGCACTTCTTCACTCCTAAGGGGGATCTGGCCTTGTGTGGACAAAGAATTAAAAAAAAGGCATAAGGGGTATTTGCCTCTTGACCATTGAATGAAACCCTAAGGTGCTCCTAAATTGTATTGAAGTACCCAGAGGCAGATATGAACATGCCTCCAAAGAGAGAAGTCCATCTGCCAACGTTTGGTCCTTAAGAATTATCCTTATTGCATTCCATTTCCCTGTGAGGATTATTTCCAGCTGAGCAAGGATTATTTCCGAATCAAAGATAGAAAAACACTTCCTTTTGTGTCTAATCCAATGGGATACATTGTTCAACAGCGATTCGGAGGACTCCCTTTTGTAATGATCCGAGTCCCGCGAGAGCGGAACTCAGATACATGACCCGGAAGGGCTTACACACTATGGGGCACATTTACAATAACTGGCGCATCCCTGCATATCAGCAGGGATGCGCCAGTTAATGTGCGCCACAGCTCCACCAACATGGATGTGCCGCATTTACAATGCGGCGAACCATGGGGCAAAAACGGCACAGATGCGTGACGCGTCTGTGCCGTAAACGTGGCGCATTGCTGGAGTTGCGTCGCAAGCGCGACGCAGCTCCAGCAATGCTCTGGGGGGGCCCTATCTTGCTAATGCTGTGTCAATCCTTTGACGCAGCATGGGCCTAAAAGTGACTGAGTGAAATCTTGTAGATTTCACTCAGCCACTTTTAGGAGGCGTTCCTGCGCCGGAACGCCCCCCCCCCTGCGCAGGAACGCCTACATGTGGCGCAGGGCTTTACAACGTGACGCATCTCCCAGATGCGTCATGTTGTAAGTACCCCGCACCATGGCGCAGGATTTGCGCCGCCGCCTCACAAAAGTGACGCAACGGCGGCGTAAACGAGGCGCAAGGGGCTTGTAAATCTGCCCCAATGTATCACCCTCTGGCCAGGTGTGGCCAGAGGTCATAAATAAACGGGCAGAGATCGCTCGTGGTCTTCCTGCCCACACCAACTAACACGTGTTTTCTGAGTTTGTCAGCCCTCCCGATGGGTCACCCAAATCTCCTAAGCAGCGACGGACGTCGCAACACTGGCGACGAGGGTGGGCCCAACATCAGCGTGTTTCCAGATGACTGCAGGCACGGTCCCGACACCAGCGCATGAACCACTGCGCGTACCCCTCACCTGCCAGCACTCCCCCAGCATGGTGCTCTGACCCCCACACCTGCCCCGCATCGACGAGTGAACCCGCTGGCTTCCTCAGTGCAGAAATCGCTGCACAACGAGCACGTGAACGGCTGCTTCCCATATGGCAACCACGCGGAGGTCTGCATTAGTACAGCAGTCCCACCCACGTGGCTGAGCACATGCACATGCGCTCCCTCAGCCAGTGCTCTGTGCTCAATAACGCCGAACCATACAAGCACATTACAACAGGGCCTGGGAAACAGTTTTGCATCTCCCCCCACAAACAAGCGTCTGGCCAAAATATTGGCGGAAAATCATTTTATCACAGCAAGAAGGAGTGCTGGCTGTCCTGCAAAAGAGAAACCACACAGGCACACTGAAGAATCAATCAGGGTTTTATAAAGCGCGCTACTCACCGTGAGGGTCTCAAGGTGCTAGGGGGTGCAGCTCCGGGTCAGTCGAGGAGCCAGGTCTTGAGGCTCTTCCTGAAGGTGTGCAGAGTAGGGGAGTGTCTGATGTTGACTGGGAGCTCATTCCAGGTCTTTGCGGTGACGTAGGAGAAGGCTATTCCGCCTGCTCTGGTTCTGCGGATGCATGGGGTCTCTGTCAGGGCAAGGCTAGCGGAGCGGAGATTCCTTTTGGGTATGTGGAAGGAGACTCTCTTGTTGAGGTATTTGGGTGCGATGTTGTGGAGAGATTTGTAGGCGTGGGTGAGTAGCTTGAAGGTTACCCTCTTCTCGACGGGGAGCCAGTGGAGGTCTTGTAGGTGCTGGGTCATGTGCTTGTGTCGTGGGGTTCCGAGGACGAGCCTGGCTGTGGTGTTCTGGATGGTTTGGAGCTTGTGTAGCCTAACTGACAATGCGCAACAAACAGGCCTATACCTGGCCTGCCACCTTCTCAGCAAGCTGGCCACCCACCCATGCAACCGGCCACACAACACACGCAAATCAATGACCTACCGCCCTTCAGCGAGCTGGTAGATCCTGCCACTGCCTCCCCAAAGTGGAAGATCTGGATTGGCCGCCTGAATAAATATTTCGCAGCAACGCGAGTGACAGATGACACCGTAAAAAGGTCCCTGTTATTGCATTTTGTGGGTGAAGAAATATACAAACTATTTGTGCACCTGCCAAACACGAGGCTGCCAATGATTATAATGCCACCATCATGGCTCTAGATGCCTACTTCAACCCCCAACTGAACCGACTATGAAAGATTCAAACTTCGACAAGTGCGCCAAAAGGAAGGAAAGCCTTTGGATGCATTCCACGCACATCTGAGAGAACTAGCCAGCATGTGCACGGCTGACGATCAGAAGAAAGAAGTAAGAGCGCAAGTCAATCAAGGGTTCCTGAGCAAGACACTAGGACTCTCATCCTCTGCCAACCCGAGATCCCACTGGAAGACATCCTCGTCATGGTGCGATCACATGACTTATCAGATCCAAGGGCAACGGAAATGGATATTGCCATCACCCAGCAACCAAGAAAAGCCAGTCGCTAAAAAAAACAAATGAGCAGACACACTTCGGGCGCAAGGCAGAGGAAACAGAGGCAAACAACAGATGAAGATCACACCAGGGTCACGGTGTGGATACTGCACCAGACACGAGCACCCCCTAGAAGAATGCCCAGCACAAGGGCAGACATGTTCAAAATGTGGCACTCCCAACCATTTTACCATCACATGCAGAGGCGGACCAAGAAATAGGGGAACATGAGGAGGTCTAGGTCAGTGAGACAATTATCCCTCGAAGACCCGGAGAACTCCAAGTCAGTCAAAACACAACAATGACAACGGCACCGCCAGGAAGACTCCTCCACTGAGAAAGAAAATGAGTGCTACCTCATATAATTCGCCAGTGACCTAAAACGCAAGTGGTGTCCGCAATCCAAGTGCATCATAGACATTGCAGCATCCCCTGTAACTGCTCTCATTGACACCGGCGCGTCCATTAATGTGATGGACAACCAACAGTACAGACAATTATGATCATGACCTCAGTTAACTCCATCTCATGTCCAAATACTAACATATGGAAGCCAAACGCTGCTACCCCTGAAGGGCAAGATGACTGGATGTGTAAAGTCCACAGACCAAGAGATTACCACCACATTCCATGAGGTTGACAGAGAAGCTGATGTCTTCGTAGGGAGCCACACTGCAGAAGATGTACGCTTAGTCACTTTCGCCCGCACAGTCAAGGCCCTACAGACAGAAGTAATACTTGAGATATTCCCACACCTCTTCACTGGACTAGGATGCATGAAGAGACCGGCAGTCAAGTTACACATTGACAAAGCAATAAAACCAGTAGCTCTTCATCATAGACGCATCCCGTTCCACTTAGGACCCCTTGCAGAACAAGAGCTACGTGACCTAGAACAACAAGGGGTGATTGAAAAGGTAACAAGCTCGACACCCTGGGTTTCGCCAATGGTTATAGCGGAACAGCCTAAACAGCTATGCAAAATAAGACTATGCATAGATATGCGCCTACCCAATCAAGCAAACAAATGAGAATGACACATTACACCAACGGTCGATGACATCATAGCTGACTTAAACGGATCCCGTTGGTTCACCAACTGAAGTTAGCCGAAGAAAGCCGGTATATAACAACCTTCTCAACTCATATTGGACTGCGCCAATATAAACGGCTGAACATTGGGATCTCATCGGCTGCCAAAACATTCCAAGATGCTGTCCGGGAAGTCTTGCCCAGTCTCCAAGGAGTACTAAATGTTAGTGACGACATTCTGATCCATTCTTCGACCATTGATGAACATCACCGGCACCTCCTCTCAACCCTACGGCAGTTGTCAGACCACGGCATAAAACTGCATAAAGACAAGTGTCTGTTCTTTCAGAATTATATTGAATTCTTCGGATATGTCTTCAGTCAAGATGGACTCCAAGTGGACCGGGGAAATCAAATGCCATACGCCAAGCACCAGCGCCCACCGCAGTATCAGAAGTGAGGAGCTTCATGGGGATGGCAACATACTGGGGGCAGTTCATACCCATCCTGGCCACCATAGCCGAACCCTTGCGAACGCTCACCAAGAAAGACGCAGCATGGAAGTGGAGTCAAGAAGAAGAGGAAGCATTTCAGAAAGTCCAAGAGACTTTGTTCAGCAAGACCACAATGGCTTTCTTCGATGCAGCACGAGCCACGGAGCTGCTGGTCGACGCAAGCCTTGAAGGCTTCGGGCTGTCCTCATGTAGGAAGTGGAACCAGGCAAGTGGGTGCCCCTTGCATTCGCAAGTAAAGCTCTCATGGGCACACAGAGGCGAGGTGCTCTCAAATCGAACATGAGGCACTGGTGATTAAATGGGCATGCAACCATTTCCAACTCTACATCAGCAGGCACCCGTTTCGGGTAGTCACAGACCAACAACCACTCGTCCCACTTTTCCGAGGCACTGACCCACATCCACCACCGAGGATCGAGAGATGGGCGATACAACTGCAGCACTACCACATAGATCTAGTATATCGCCCAGGGGCAAAGAATCCAGCAGATGTTTTCTCCTGGCTCCCGGCAGAACCACGAAAGGAGGACGCCGACAGCGAAATGAAAACAGAGGATTACGTTGACATGGTGTCCCGCACCTTTACCACCTATATCAACGTCTTTTGCTTACTCGACCTATATCAAAGCAGCAACCAAAGACGACCCAGTCCTCACCAAAGTAATAGTATCAATATACAAAGGGTCGTGGGAAAACTTCCTACGGGACCCCGGCGGTTGGTGCAAATCTGAGAAGTCACGCCTTGGGAAGTTGTGGAGAGTGCGAGACGAGTTGAGCACTGCAGAGGTAGGCCTAGTGCTACAAGGCTCCTGAATCGTGATCCCACTGAGCCGACAGGAAAGAGTAACTGCTCTGGCCTACTAGGGCCACCAAGGGACGGTGCAGATGAAAGCACGCATGCGAGAGAAGGTGTGATTTCCGGGGTTAGAAGCAGCCGTAGACATCCTGGTACAAAACTGTTGCCCATGCCAGCTCATGAGGAGCCACGAACCACCAGTACCAATACTCACGGGAGAACCCGCCTCCTCACCCTGGTGAAGAGTGAGTCTCAATTTTGGATGGAAGAGTGACAGCAGTGCTCATTGACAGCCACTCCAAATATCCAGTGGTTGAGGTATTAAACTCCATGTCATTCTCACACATTGCACCACTTCTAGAAAAGACTTTCGCACTGTTTGGCCTTTCACACGAGTGAAAAACAGACAATGGCCCTCCGTTTCAAGGAGGCGAGTTCAAATACTTGCTTGCATCACTGGGCATACGTCACCACTGAATTACCCCACATGGCCCCAAGCAAACACGAAGCAGAGCGCTTTATGCGCACACTGAACAAAATCCTACGCATTGCCACATCAGACCAAACCAACCTGGAAGTGGCCTTGCAACGGTTCCTGCAGGAGTATCGCAGCACCCCACATTGTACGACCCAAAGGTCCCCGTGGTCCTTGATGCTTGCCGGGCACCGGCGTGATTCCATCCCGATGTCTGAAACCTGGGCCCCACCCCCTTATGAGCCAGCTAACGCTCAATCGCAATGAGCCCAGAACAACGAACGGGCCAGCCGCAAGAGTGCCAAACCCCGCTGCCCAGGTGGGAAGTTGAGGATGACCTATGAGCCAGGGACCAGGACAGTACTGCGAGTAAATGGAACTGCCATCACTGCCAAGCATGGCACCAAAGTGATCACTAGGAACATATCATGGTTCCATAAAGTCAACTATGAAGAACAGGAAGCGACCGTTTCTGGAAACAACTAAGCAGGAAGAACCTGGATTGAGGAAAACTTATCTACCAACCCACCAGAACTGAGTGCAGGAGGAAGCATCAAACTGACCTCGTCCATGTCCGATGGGCACAGGGATGCAACTGGGACGCCCCTGACGTACTCTGGCACAAGTTGCTGGCTCAACCCTGGGCACTACAACCTAAGGCAGAATCCAACATCCAGCCAGAGACTTAGAGACTTTGTTTTTTGAACTTCATGTTAAAAGTTTAGTTTTGATACTGATTTGGGAAGGGATGTAATAACCCGAGTCCTGCGAAAGCGGAACTCGGAGACATGACCCGGAAGCCTTACACACAATGTATCACCCTCTGGCCAGGTGTGGCCAGAGGTAATAAATAAACGGGCAGAGATTGTTTGTGGTCTTCCAGCCCACACCACCTAACATATGTGGTCTGAGTTTGTCAGGCCTCCCAACTATAGGCCTGTCGGGTCACCCAAATCCCCTAAGCAGCGACAGACGTTGCAACACCTTTCATCGGCTTCAAGTTTGGAAGATGCAGAAAAACCTTCCCCTCCATTCTGTTTGTCTGTCAGCATAGTTTTGCCCGGGTCATTTTATAGATTTGCAGATGGCCAAACCCAGGGCTTTGTAGTTACTTTTTGAGACAGAACTTTGGGTGGATCCTGGGTGGTCTGGGCCCCAACCTTAGAAGATCCCTCTTGTTTGGGATTTTGGCCTCAGATATAGCAACATTGGAATACTGTACTAGGGTCACCATTATTTTACTTAAATAGTTTCATAATGTTTCCATTCATTTCGACAAGCTACCGAACCCTCTGGTTTATTGACACCAGAGCAGCCTTTATATCACATATAGTTGCCATAATAGATCAACCAACAATTCCACATCTTCCGCTTGTGGGCCTGATGAAAACATTGGGGCATTGTTGGTTGGAGATAGGGCTGTTTGTGAGTTTTGCAGGGAAGCTTCGGGTGGCAAATTATTTAGCACAGAAAAACGATTTGAGCACGATATATTTGAGATAGCATTGTGCACTTTATCCTGTGATTCAGACCCAGTATCATGGCTAGTTGGTACGATGGTTTGAGATGCAAGAGGATGGGCTGAGGTAGCATGATTGACAGCATTTAAATCAACCACCACCTGTGGCATGCTTGAGCAGCCAGTGCCCGTCTGGCGAGCGTCACATTTTAAGAAGTATGGGGCATATTATCAACAAACGGCGTTAAAATTATCGCCGCGTTAGCAGCAGAAAACTGCCGCTAAAGCGGCGATAATGAGCTTGCTAATATGCCCTTGGGGATTCCAATAGAAGCCCATGTTCTGGTGTCAACATGGGCTTCTATTAGAATTCTCAAAGGCATATTGTCAAGCCCATTATCGCCGCTTTAGCTGCAGTTTTCTGCCGCTAAAGCGGCGATAATTTAAACGCCGTGCTTGATAATATGCCCCTATGTCATTTTAGACCTTTCTCCTTTACCTTCAATGCATGCTTTGCCTTGTGGTACCATATCCTCCACTTATTTTGTTAGGTTGTCGAAGTCAGCAAGGGTGCAATTTTCTATAGCATGTGATTTAATGAATTTACATATTTTTCCCTGGTCCCTCTCTAGACTCCATGTCTTTCCTTTGCCCCATCAATTTAGCAATATAAGTGATGGTATACTCGCGGGTTGGTAAACAACAGCATTGCCAATGCTACATTGGGGGTTTTCTGGTTAAATAGATATGCTAAAGAGCTAAGGAGCTCCCTCAGCCCAGCTCGTCCGGTCGTGGACGGATGCAGACAGGCGCGCCCTTGGCCCAGGCTTGTCCCGCAACTGTGGCACACCTGTTGTAGCGCTGGGATGCTTGAGTAGTAATGCAGGTGTGTTAATGTGGGGATTCTGGGACTTGTGGTCCCACGTGGCTGCGGTCAGCAGCAGCTCTTCCCGCTGTATGCACTTCAGTGGCAGCAATGGTTCCAAGGTAGTGGTTCCTGTAGTGTCCTACTGGACACATTCTAGTGTTCTGCCTGTGTTTCCACCCCACACCATACACCCACCCATCACAGGCGTCGCCGGTCAGGTGGCCCTGCAAATAAAAGGGGCAGGGCGCACATGCCTGGGCCAGTTACAGTACCTTACTACAGTGTCAGTGTGATCATTTTGTGCAGCCTGTGGGCCTAGGGCCCACAACACCACATTGGCGATGAGGGGGTCTGACCCGGCGTGCATTATAGCATCGGGCTCGCTGTTTCTCATGGGGAGAGGAGCAGCCCACGTCTAGGGCACCCCTGCACCTAGACTACAGAAGCAAGACTGGGCCAGACAAGGGGCATTGGCACCCACCGGCAGTAATCCTGCAGCTGCCCGCATGCCAAGACTTCTGCAGCCTTAGAGCAGGAACAAGGGGGTAAACGAAGCGTTGCTGTCAGCGTTAGCCTGAGGCGCTTCAATGCTGCCGACTGAGACGGTAAGAAGCCGATCGCCCCTCCCACACCTGAAACACCAGAGAGGGGAGAGAAGATGGAGCCCTCCCTATGGCAGCCCAAGTGCCCACAGGTATAAGGAGCGGAGACCGGCACGGTTGCATCCCCGGGGGCACATCACCTACCTATGGTGTGACCAGAGTGAGCCGGCATCACGTTAAGGAAGCCTGCGCCAGCATCCTTAGCCCTGGGATGCTTGTTAGTCCCTAGCAAAGAGGGAAGGGAAAAGAGCAAGAGCGGTTGTGGCCTGCAAGAAGCCTCCTGCTGTTTGGCCCTACTGACAACAAGGCTGCACATGACCAAAGCCCTGCACCAGCCCCGCTGATGTCCGCAAGGCCAGCAACGAGACAAGAGGTACACCCCCCTATTTGCTGGTGTGCCCGTCAGCAGCGTGGCCTGCCGCCATCTGTCCTGGAAAGAAGCCCCCTCCCATTGATGCACATTCTGGCTCCCAGCAAGGCCTAAGCAAGAGCGGCCTCCCGGGGTGGTGTGCACACTTTGTGCATGAGGCACCTGCATGCTGCTGCAGCCTTCCTGAGAGCTTGCTGGGACCAAGCCTGCAAGGCACACCAAGGCCTGGAAGGGTCCTCTAACCCTGCCGGCCCATTGAGGCACAGTAGAGGCTGCCCCGCCCCTGTTAGCATTCGCCTCCCACATCCTGGAGAACAAGCATTGATAACTATGTGCTACCAGCCCTGCAACCACCGACGCTATCAGTGGGGGCTGTATTCACTCTCACCTGAGCACGGTGAGGCGTTGGCTGACTTGGGGAAGTGCTGCGGCCCGACGAGGCATGTCCTGCCGTGTAACCCTGCTCCTCGCGAGGCTGTGTCTGTCTCCCTCCGTGCCCGCATGGCTGGAACTCGTGGGCTCATCGTGGGCGAGAAGACATGTGGCATCAGGGCAGCAGCCGAGAACTTGAGGGAAAGTGGTAGGAACCACCAGTCCACACAGCCTGAGAAAGCTGCTGGTCAGTGCTGAAAAGCTCTGCACTGCCACCTGGTGGCCTTTTGTCACCACTGCAGAGAAGAAAAAAATATTTGTATCAAGGGCAGTCAAGTCGGCCAGCCCAACGTGAGTCATGATAGGCCCCCTGCAGCAGCTGGAAAATCACCTGGGGGCCAATGAGCCAAACTGCACCAAAGCCAGCGTATAGCAGCATGTGAAAGGACCCTGCTCCCTGGCAACAGCATGAGAGGGCCTCCTGGGTATCAAGATGAGCCACGTCCCCAGTGAAGTATATAACAGCTGCCAAGGTCTGAGCAGCAGGAAAATGACACAACATTACAGCACCACTCCGATACCTCATTTGAAGCTGCCACTGCATGAGCCTTGCCACTGACTAAAACAGTCACAATAGAAAGGAGAGCTGCGCAGACACCGGTCTTCGCACACAGTAAGCTGCTCCCTGTCTCTCATGCACCATTGTAAAGGTCAAACCAGGGGATAGTGAACACTCCCCATGAGAACAGTACTCGTACCCCAACCCCAGGCTGGGAGACGAGTGGAGAAGATGGAGTACGGCTCCTGACTATGTGAACACCACAGCGCGTAACGTCAGCAAGGCTGCACCGATCCCCAGAGGAAGTAAGAACGCTTCAACACAGACAGCTTGAGCTGTCACAGCCGGCAGCTAAAGATCTGTTTTCCCTAGCGAAGGCTCACCAAGTGTCAGCCTGAGAGAAGACGAAAAGCCCCTAAGGAGACACGTGAACACTGCGCGAACCCCGGTAGCTGTCTGACGCCTCCACAAGAAAGGAAATTGTGCAACACATCCCCTGGACACCACCGTAAGCTAGAATAAGGGCAAGCCAACTGTCAGAAGAAGGCACCCATGAAGAGTACCGAGCGCAAGACGCCAGAAGTGCGCAGAAGAACGCACCAGTGAACATGACAGCACGATCAGGTGCCCGGGAGATAGTTACATCTCCACAGAAAAGAAGCAATGCTTAAGGCAGTACGGAGAGCATCCACATCTCCACTGTTCTAGCAAAGCCCCACAGTAGGCCAAAGACCGTCAAGAGTGTTGTTCCTCACACTGCCTCAAGACAGAGTCACCAGTGGCCCAAGACAGGCAAGAGGAGAATCGCACACTCCACGTTGCAAGCTGTCACTGCAACGTGCTCCAAGGACACGCAACAGGTGGCCGGATACCACATCACACCGCAAGCAAGGAGCACGTCACTCGAAGTGACCAACCCCGCCAAGCATGCTTGACTGGAGGCAGGATCAAGTACCACAACAGCACAGCCTTAAGGCGCAAGCACGATGCTCTTGAGCGAAGCGGTAACCTGACATCATGGCAGAGGAGCATTGCGAATACCCCTGAGGAGGGGAAGGGGCCAGCAAGAGGTCCTCAAGGAGAAGAAGCACATCCTACCAACAGGACAGACCTGCAACAGGTCTGCAGCAAAGTAAAGAAAGTCCTAAAAAAACTTGACCTTTACCAGTGAGATGTCCATGTGGCGCAAACATGAGACGTGTGGCAGATCGCCACATCTGAGAGAGGAACCTGGTTGGAAGAAAGAAAAGAGCGTTGCTGGATGCCACTCCGCGAAGGAGGAGAGGAGATTGGGACAACCCCACATGGTGAACAACCACCACAGGCACACAAGAGGGAAAGGAGAAGGGTGACAGGACAGAGGACTCATGCCAGCACTGGAGAAGGTGTTTATCAGCACAAGCCAGCCACCAGGGTGCAGAGATGTCACTGGAGACAGCTTCGCAGGAGGACCAACCGTAAGCAGCCAGCAAGCGTGATCTGCGTCCAGGCACCACGCTTCACAGTGCAACCGTCCACTCACCTCTCACCGGCTGCTTGGCATTGATGGCGCCACATCTAGCAAGTGCACCTGCCAGAAGAGAACCATGAGTGGGCACAAAGTCCCTCCAGTCCTCCTCACTCCGTGAGGTCACCTATAGCAAGAGATCACTGCCTGTTGCCCAAGTGTAAAATAAACAACAATTATTGTATTCATCATCCAGGTGCATCATCACCAAAAACATCTGAGGAGCATCGTACCACCCAAGTGGATCCAAACACTCAAGACATCTAGAGTTCAACAAGGCACTCCTGGCGCCGTGAGAGGCTAGCCACCCAGGAACCTTCTGTCTGCCCCCGCAAACCTGAAGTCTGCTGAAGAAAAGCATACCCGAACATTGGACTATCCACCCTTAGGATTACAAGAGGCTTGGCCGTGGTCCTGTTGGGGTTCTGCAGTGACCCCTCAGCATGGCCTATGAAAGGCCCGCACAGCCCACACTTTCATGTGGCAATCCATGGGCAAGGGCCTCAACAGAGTTCATGTGAGAGGGGAATCCAAACTGGAGAGATGCGTCGGCAGCAGCTCCACGACAGGCATCGGGAAGCATGGAGGTCGCAGAGGGAGACTGGTTACCCAAAGACCATCTGAGGAAGACATAGAATCTGGGACCTGATGGCATAAACTCTGAGACACCACCACTTGTGGCTGCATGAACGACTTGGCTGTAGTCCTGTTGGCAGTTCCTCAGCAACGCCTTCATGCGGCCTACACAAGGCCCACACAGTCCACACGGACCCATGGCAGCCCGGCAGGAAGGCCCTCCAGAAGACTCCTGTGAGGGGGAGTACAGGCAGGAGTGGCAAGTCTGAAGCTGCTCGGCCAGTGGGACCTGGAAAGCATCATCGCCTCCAAGGAAGGCTATCATCCGCAGTATCTGCAGGTTTGCCGTCCACCAGAGCCTGAGCGCGTGCAAGGGGATCTCCAAAGTGTACTCCACCACCGCTCCAGATGCACCGCTATTTGAACTGTGTAAATAGACTTCAGGCCAGGCCAATCTGAACTTCTGAACTTCTTCGCTGAGGCGGACCACAGCTTCCTGACCGTGGGGTCCAGAGCCCCACCACCACCCAGCAGATGGCCTGAAGAGACTCATTGGTGCTGTGTACTGTTGTTTATTTTCTTCATAGGCTGGAAGTTTTGTTTGTTTCTTTTCATTAAAGTTTGGGAGGGATGAAGTGTTCTGCTGGACACGTTCTAGTGTTCTGCCTGTGTTTGCAACCCACACCATTCTCCCACCGACCCAGTCATTTGCGATAAAGCACGCGCAGTGAAATTTCGTTTTACTTATTTATTTATTTACATTACTCCGGTTGGCCGTGAGCCGGAGTTTACTACCCCACACCCTACCCCTCCCACGCCCCGCCCCACCGCAGCACTCCCTCCACGAGCTGCTACTGCTATTTACTCCCCTAACCTAATGAAGTCTACATGTTTCAGCAGCAAGAAAGGCAGAACAGTCTGCCAGCTTCCATTAGGACTAAAGGTGTCCTACCCTATCTTATCAATTTCAAAACTGTGGTGGGTTCAATTGCTGCACTGGACTGGTGCATGAAACACACACTCACACAGTGAGATTCAAATAATTCCTAAAGGTAAATCATGAGGAACTACTGTGTGGACTTTTACAATTCAATTGGAACTGTGATTCACACTGCACAATTCACACAGTGGTCAATTCACACTCGTCAGACAGACAGCCTTATAAGCGGAAGACACTAGTTGGATATCAAAGCTTATGCTCCCCCTACAGTGGGACAAAGTTATTCCCAGTAAGAGGAAGGGCAACATCCTGTAGTCACACACTATGCCGAGAAAGTGAAATAAAACAGTTAAATCATTAGTTAATCCAAAACCTCTGTTGTATGAATCTGCATTGTGGTCACAATGTCCAACTTTGCATTGCAGACATGGAGATCCGCCCATGATTCAACCTGCAGTATCCTCCCAGCCCTGTATAGTGAGGAGCAGGATGTGTGTGTGACATCATCACGTCAATGCGCACATATCTCATTTTATGCATGAGTGTGATTGCATCATCTCTCATGACGTATTATGTTATTGTCAAGCTGAACGTGATCTTTATGTTTAGAAACGAAACTAACTGATAATCTACAAGATACGATTTTAAGTTATCTGCTGTAGAAAAAGGTTATGGCATTCAGATATGTAGACAATAGGGTATTTCTGAGGTAGGTAAAGAGGAAGGTGAATATAAAACTAGCTCACTCTGTAGTACCGCCGCCATTGGAGTGATAGAACCTTTAGAAAGTAGGAAAATACAGTTGATGTACCCCTAACTTAAAGAAGGCTGGTAACTTTAAATGTGACCAAAACCAATAAATTTACGTCACCAGATTCTGCAAGATCATCTTTTGTTCCACTTTAATGTGACCACTGTGACTACACAGGAACTCTTACTCTGTACCTTCGCGCTGTATGCTCTTTTCAACAACTAGAAGGTAAAACACCTTTACCCCTTTCTTTTCCTCACATGGAGTGGATCACAAAATGTCCATTCCAGCAAAGGTTTACATAAGGTTATTTCTTATTCAAATTAGGTGCCCAATTCCAATGTCCTGAGGAGACCCTTGACTCAGCTAGTGTCAACACACACCAACAGTTATCCCAAGGAAAAATATGGAACTGTCTAATTTCGGATCAGGAAAGCAGGCCATCACAAATGAAACATACTACTGTTGCTTTTCCTGAAACACATGCCTAATAGCCCTTCTTGATTTCTTACATCTTAAATCATGATGGTTTCCAGCAACTAAAAAGACATGGGCCCGATTTCGATGTCTGTTAGAAAGGCATCCGACAGAGGCTTTCCGCCCAGCATCAAGGGTTACCCTCAGACTGCAGTATTACGATGATGCAGGTCGGAGGGAAATCAGCAGGGGGATTCGGCTCCTCTTCTGACAGGTTCACAGAACTGTAATCCCACGAATGACGGTGTAGCCAGCCTCTGCTCCGCCGTCAGGATTACAGAGTCACTTTCCCAGAGCCTTTCCATGTGGGCTTTTCTGACATGGAAAGGCTGTCGGAAAGTGACGTTGGGGGGCCCTAGCATGGCCCCCTTGCTCCCTGGCCCTCTGCTATGGGGCCTGAACATCCCTGCAGCGAGTGGCAGGCAATGTGACGTCCTCATCCTCAGTGGCAATACATTAGCGTCAAATAGATATGCGTGAAATTTAACCGGCGCAACAACAGCGATGGGTAGATTTTGCAGGAAAAGATGCAGAAAAGCCAGTTCCAAGGGCCAAGAACTGGATTGATACCACTTGGCAGGGCAGACTCAAAGTTGGCAAAGTTCAGAGGCTGTAGGAGGATTGTTGGAAGTCTTTGATCTCCCTGAGACTTCAGAACAGGAGTCAAGCCAGCAAGCCGTTTGAGTCACTTTGGTTCTGGGGATGTAGAGATGCAGGTCCAGTCCTTCTCACTCCTAGGGAAGGAGGGCAGCAGGCCACAGGGCAGGCACAGCAAAGCAGGAGTCCATCACAGTCCTGCAGAGTGACAGCTGTTTCAGCATTACAGCAGTCCTTCTTCCTGGCACAATATCCTGAGGTCCAGAAGTGTCCTGAATGGGTGGTGTCAGAGGTCCAGTACATATACCCAGGTGTGCCTTTGATGTTGGGGAGACTTCAAAGAGAGGCATTTGAAGTTCACAAAGTCCCTGCCCTTCCTGCCCTGGCTCCCGACTCACTACAGGGGAGAATGCATCTCTTTGTGTGGGGGCAAGCAGAAGCACATGTCTGTTTCTCCCTCCCATCCTGATCAGGATGAACCATAAGGATGTTAATGGCCCATAAGGCACACCTAAGCTCTCTTTGTGAGTGACTGTCTAGAGGTAATGCACAAATCCTAGCTGTCACACACCCAAGATGTATATTCACAGGCAGGCAGAGGCACAGGCACGCAGAGGCACAGAATGGTCAAAGTCTGAAAATGCCAACCTTCTAAAAGTGGCATTTTCAGACTTGCAACTTAAAATCCAACTTTACCATAAGTTGTGATTTTAATTTGTGAGTCCTGAGACACCAAACTCGAAATATTAATCTTATCCCAATTGGAAATCACGCTTTTAAAATGTAATAAGTGAATCCCAATTTTAACCTATAGAAGAGATAGGTCTTGCAGTAGTGAAAAACAAATGTAATCGTTTTTCACTACCATGACACGTAAGACTTAAAAGTACATGTTCTGCTTTTTAAATACACTGCACTCTTCCCTAAGAGCTGTCTAGGGCCTATCTTAGGGTGCTTTATATGTATTCAAAAGGAAGGTTTGGGCCTGCCTAGAGGGATACCATGTTGACATAGCAGTTTAATACTTCACACAGATGCTTTGAGCCATGTTTAAAGGGCTACTTAAGTGGGTGGCACAATCAGTGCTGCAGACCCAATAGTCTGGGTCATGTGTATGGACTCAGAGACTTACAAACTTGGGTTCAGAAGTGAAAGGGGACTGCCGGTTGACACGCTTCATTCTTTTTATTATAAAATCAACAATTAGGAAACTAATGGCTAAAACCTAAAAGATCTACTAAAGAAGAATTTATAGAGGAAGTTTCTCTAGAACATTCATTAAAAGTACTGCCTTTTAACATTCAGCAATAGGCATGTACCCTTAACGACATCTCTGAACAGAGTGGGCTGTACGTCATTTGGCGGGACAGATCCCTCGATGCTGCAGGATACACGCACTACTCCACAGTACATGATAATCATACGTGCATTAATTATTGCCTCTCGGCCAGGACCTTGGTGGCATGGGTTTACATATGCCAGCATTTGCCACCCACCTACTCAGATCACTCACCGGTTTTGTTAGAACTGATGCTTGATGCTCCTAGACCAGTGGCGGCTGGTGACATTTAAAAGTGGTGAGGAGTAAAGGTTTGTGATGAGTGCCCGGTGGCGAGCAAGAGTAGGGAGATGAGCCCGACTGTCATAAGGGTGACCCCCCCGGGAGCATTTTAAAAATGAGTGTGCATACAGTGCATTTTCAAGCACATTTGTGCGAGCAAGAGGTTGAAAAAGAATTGTGAAACTGTAGTTATGACATCAATAAAGATATTTCATATGCTGATGTCATTGGTAGCTGCTTATTCAGTATAACCAGAGAACTGCTGTGCTAACTCACTGGCCTGTTCACAAGAGCACAGTGCATCAAAGTGAAGTGGGGCCTCTTTAGATTGCCTTTTTCAAAGTTTACACTAGAGTAGAGTACAGCCCAAGGCAATGGTGTCAACCCATCTAATCTGTTACCAGGCCCAGTGTTTTTAGGTCCTGACAAATGGCTTGAATTGTATTGCTTGCATTTGGAAGCCCTTGCTTTCATCAAACCAGTTTATGTAGGCTGCAAGCCATTTATCATTCCATAAACAAACACAGCACACAGGTCTCAGGCCAGGCTGTAAACTGTGCTGGTGGAGGAAAACCTTGATGCACAAAGTCACAGCCCTAGTCCATTGGTAAAGTTGAATTTGCTGTTTTAATACATGTGTGAGCAACAGAGGCTCGGAGGTGTAACATCAACAAAGAAATCACAGTGCAGTTTAGGCGAAAATCGAAAAATGGAGGCCCATTTGATTCGGGGAGTGTGTTCAAGAGATGCGAAAACATATGGTGCTGGTGGTGTATACATGGTGTAGTTTACTATCCCTGCGCATAAGTGCTTCAACACTCTGCACATGTATAGTAAGTGCTATATGAATGGTGCAGTCTAATACAATTTGCATGGGTTGTATTCCTCCTTAGTGAACATACCCCTCCTCCACCCTCTCCCGTGCCCCATCACCCCATCTTTTGCTGACCCCTTTTATGATGGAGCACATTTTCACTTTTGATTTCCAAGATGCTCTAGACGATTTTACATTAACTGAGACGGAACCAGGGGTGGGAGGGCCAACACTAACCTTAATGAGGAAATCTACCAATATAAGTGCACAGAAAACTGGCAAAAATAAACATTTGCAATGCCACTTGTTATCTACCACACCCCGAAGAGATAAATGGCCCTTCAAATGCAAACTGTGTTTCTGCAACACATCACATTATGTCTGCAGAGGTTGTGTATGTGACCACCGCACTCAAACCTTTACAAATATTCGCTTTGTAATAAAAGTCAGATGAGAGGGAACGTCCCACTCTAGAACACACACATAACAAGGGAATTATTGTAAAGGTTTGAAAATGGCTAAGGCATTTATAGACTGATTTCATGCTTTCCACTGGTAACTCGTACAAGATGCTCTGAAGCAGTAACTTTAAAACGCTGGCTTCTGATGACATATTAATTACTAACAACATGCCCTTTTCAATAAAGGATTTAAACTAGCTGTCAATTTAGAAACTAAATTCTACAGTTTATCGCCCCTTAAGGCCCAGCAGAGAGAGCTTTCACGCACACTGGTGGGATTCCAATCCAGCTACAAACTACAAACTGATGGGAGGGCATGAACACACTGCTAATCGCTTTAATGGTTTGCTGAGAGATGAAACAAGCACATTCATTTTAAACACTTTATTCAGGAAATATGTAAGTTTCATTTCTCTTACTGGAGGTGCAGGAATCATGGCACAGCTTCTTTCTTTAACTTTAACCCATGCTTTTTAGGTCTTGCGCCTGCGTTGCAGTGCGTAGCACTGCTCGTGCAGCGAGGGACCTCTTGTAGGGGGTCTGAAAACGTACCTAGGAATTGCACACCCTCGTGCGTGTGCTTTTCCTTTTGTGGCACGCTATTGGCCTTTGCGTGCATGATTTTTACTAAGAGAGCACGCAATAGGCCAAAGGCAGGGCGCATTGCTCCGCCCATGGCCTATTGGCGTCTATTACGCGCACCAAAGGCCATGTGGTTTTAATTATCGTGCCCAGACACGGGCGCGATAATTGAAACCACATGTCACGGGCGTGTTTTTTTTTACAATGGCGATGACTGCAGTACAACATTGTATTCAGTAAGTGAAAGATATAAATTGCAATTCATCCTAGAAATATGGTTGATTGATTATGGGGTTGCTGGCCTCTGTAAAATAGCATAACGTGTTCCGATATCTAGACCACATGTGAATAAGATGAGAAAACATCATCGCCGTAACTCTGTAAGGGCATGCTGCATCTGTCTTTCCACTGAAGCTGAAGAGCGCAGATAGATAGAGTCATAGCGCCTGCATGCTTCCGTGCACAAGAGAAAATGCAGACCGCAAATCTGGCACCGACAAAAATGGCTCTGTTTGTATCTCTGACGAAAATCTCAACCCACCACTCATCCTGTCCCGTCTTTTCCACCTCTATTCCCTGCTCCTCCGGCACTTTGCTAGTGCTTTCCCCGGGCTCCTCGCAGCCCACCCTCTGCCCAGACTGCTCGAGCTGGCTGCAGAACCAAGCACAAAAAATGGCTGTTTGCCGGGGCCCTGACTCGTGCGCCATGCCCGTGAACTCTCAGCCCTGGCAGGAGTGAGAGCATTGTGTCCGCTCCTGCTCTGTATGGGAACCAGAGGGGGCTGGCCTGAACTCGACGCAGCTCCCTCTGCACCCTCGCCCACAGGGCACAGTGGACCTGGCTGGGCGGCAGCGGACGCACTTCCACATAACCATGTCAACAGCCCGTTCCCATCAATTTTGTAAACCGTGAGTAATCTCTTGTTTTTATACCTTATTGTGTTTGTGGGGAACAAGGAAACAAGCTACATGGACAAGTGGAAGAAGGAACGCGGACAGGGTAGTGTAAGAGGTAGAAGCAACAGGTAGAAGGATGGCAGAGAAGAAGAAAGAAAATAATCGGCATTGGCAAAGCCATTCGGTCTCGTCTTGCCTGTAAGAGAATGATTGGCCTTGGCAATGTAGTTTTCAGTCCTGTTATACAGCAGTGCGGCTGCAGCATGGCTGAATTTTGTAAAAAAAGGCTTTGAGGGGGTGAGTGCTGGTCGCGTCATGCACTTTTATTTTAATTGCTAGTGTAGCAGAAGTAAGGCCGGGGGGCAACATTGAGGGGTCAAATGCTTTTGAGTGGCAACCGGACAACAAGGGTGTGGAGAAGAGGTCTATGATTCGCCCAGTGCTGGCCATATCGAAGTGCTTTTTTTTTGTTTAAGGAAAAGGGGGGAGTGGTAGGCAACAGGAAGAGCAGGAGGGTGAGTCACGAGCAACTCTGACAACAGAGGGTGGGAGCGATATACTTGGAGCAAGCACATGGACATCCGAAAGGTGAGAGTTGGTGGCTGGGGTTTTTGGAACCGATGCATGTAGAGGGGATACATAAAGGGTGCATATAGCAATCCCCCGCCCCCATACCCAAAGGATTGGTGCTAATAAAGCAAAATGTGGCCCTGGTTTGTATCAAATTATATATAGCAAACAGAGAAACATCATAATACAGTTCAAACTTTTAAGGTAAATTAACCTGCTACTAGAAAATGATGCTACTGAAGCTTTCTTGCTTGAGGCTTATTGCTAAAAAATATTCAAATGGTTGTAAATGGTTGTAAATATGAACTAAGCTTTTCATTTGCTTTTTCTGCGTTTAATATCTGGCCAGCCAGCAGTGTAGACTGTGTCGGATCCCTTACAGAAAGCAGAGCGTGCGTAGGTAAAGGGGGTTGGGGATTATGCATTAAGTTCAACTTGCTTTGCACTGTTTTACTGAAGGTAAATCTGCACTTGGCTCTCGAAGCTCGAGTTTTGTGGAACAAGTTACTACTATGAATGCAGGTTTTAAAGCTGCTACTCTCTATGTTGTGTGGTGGTGTTACATTGTTTTGAAACATTGGAACCAGTGTCTTTGTGACTTCAATTTGATTTCTGAAACTTGACTCGTTTACCCTTTTTATCATCTGTTATTTGGTTTTTGTAGTTTAAAGTTTTATAGTTAGTTTTATTTGTATGCCATAATAAAGTACGATGACATGGCCACTGCTGGCCTCTACTTAGCACTTTTTACGTCGAGCCTGGGCAGCTCATGCGCTGCTCTGTGAGACTTGCTGTATTCAGGTATGTACTTGAAGCTCCGACGGCTCTCCGCCTATATTTTTCCTTGGTTTGTGTCATTGTCCACTGTAAACTGTGCCTTTTCATTGGTCAATAAGCTTAGTTGTCCCTCAATAGTACCCACTTGTCTCATTTTGTAACCGCCCATTAGCACTATTTTTTCAAATAGTTTTGTCCCGCCAGGCAGGACACGCTCTCTCCTAACGCTTATCTTTATAGCACGGGAGCCAAACGCATTTAGAATGCAATAGGTCTCACATTTGCGAGAGTTTAAGCTATTGGCATTATAAATGACAATGCCTTTTATTTTGGTTTTAAAAACAAGCCATAAATAAAAGGCATTGTCATTTACAATGCCAATACCGCAAACTCTCGTAAATGCGAGACCTATTGCATTGCAAATGCTTGTTTAGTTGGTAACAGGCAGGGTAGGGTGGGGTTAACAGTGAGGCTTGCTGAACTGTGATTGATGTCTAGCCCTGGCCTCTGCAGAGCTGAAGCCTACAGAGCCCAGGGCTAACTTTACTGGTGGGGGAGGTCCTTCAGCAAGGAATACAATGGCTTTGCTGAGCTGGTGACGTCACAAGCCTCAGGGCTGTGAGCTCGTTGACCGGCAAATCTAGGATTGCTGGCGCATGCTCAGAGTGCATGATTTGTGCCTGCCATAAACCTGACTTGTGAACGCTGCCTGAAGTCATCAGGCAGCCTGAGGCAGTTTATTGTCACAAAGATTTTTTGACTCGTAATGGTACAATAAAAAGCACAAATTAGGGGGCAGAAAAAGGACGAGGGCCTAGCCCCTCCGCCCATATAAAATAAAACGCCTCTGTCCTAGGTCCCCTATGTTTGCCTGAGATTCCCTCCTGTACATAATGTTCCAAGCAGAGCTTTCCGAGCCATAGACTAATTGTTCTCTAATATTGGCTCAGGTGCAAAGTTTGACTGTCTGGGAAGCTATTAAGGTCTACATTGAGTGGGTTACAATCTCTTAGTACGCTTGGGTACTGAAATCACTCAGGGGCAGGTTGAAATGACCGGAGTCCGAAATAGCCATGCTAGAGTGCTTGCATAATGAGACAGGTGAGAGGCATGCACTGGGGAGATGAAAGTTAAGCTGGAGAAATATCATGAGGTGGTGCATAGCTAAATCACCCATCTGGGTCTATACACCACTGCAAAGGACTATGGGGAGGGCGAGCAGCCCAGTGCATGCTTGCAGCACTCCCACAGCGGCGACAGGAGATGACATGACTGTAACCATCAAATGTGAGTCGGTGAAGCATTACACACACTGGAGCAGGTGGCGGGACATTTCCGGTGTCGTTATGCAGATTTTTACTCATCATGCATCCAACATGATGACCAGGCTCCGGCGGACTTACCAGCACATAACAAAATGAAGTGGTTGAGTGCAGAGCATGGAGAGCACACTATGGCCCCACTGTGCCTGACTGAGATAGCGGCAGCGCTCAAGGGCATGCCTGGTGGGAAAGCGGTAGGTTCAGATGTCCTGAGGGTGGCCTTTTACATGTGCGTACTATGGATCCTTTCACTGCTAACCACAATACTAAAATCTTAGTGAAGGTTCTTGCCAACAGGCTTTTGCTCCTAATCCCAGGTATACTTGGACCTGAATAGGCCGGGTTCATTTGAAGGTAGATCGTTGATATACAACCTTAGAACCTTCTCCTCTGCTATTTCCAGAATTGACCCAGAGGTACGTGCTCTTGCGGTATTTTGAGATGCTGAGAAAGCGTTTGATTCTGTTGAGTGGGGTTCATGATGGCGGTGTTGATGCAGAGAGGGGTAGGGGAACTTTTTTAGCAATTCATAAGTGTTCTGTATGCGAGGCCGACAGTGCCAATGTGAGTAAATGGCATCATAACAGAGACTACCAACATCGCAAGGGGCACCAGGCAGGGCTGCCCTATCTCACCTTTGTTGTATGCTCTGGCTGCGGAGCCTTTTGCTTGCACTATGTGCTAATACCACGTACAGCAGGGATCAGGTTCCCCCCTACAACCAGATTATATCTGCGTATGCGGCTGATCCCCTCCTTTATGTGCTGAATCCGGAGAACAATCTGACTCCTGTCCTTTGTGACAGGAGGTTGTGATGTTTAGCAGGCACTCTGGTTTTGTTAAATAATTATGATAAATCTTTAATAATCCCTCTTACAGTTGCTACACCACCAGTGCAGACGGAATATCCCTTGCATTGGACTACAGACCCTGTGAAGCACCTGGGTATACAGGTCCACGCTGTACCAATGGTAGTTTTAGATAATTCTAGCAAGGCTGTCAGTCGGCTCATAGACACCGTAGATGCCTGGATTAAGCTTCTGCTGTTGCTCCGCGGGCGCATCGCCCTAATGAAGACGGTGGTGCTGCCCCATTTCTGTTTCTATGAATGAATATTCCGATACTACTCCCTAGAACATTTGTCTGCACTCTGCAGACACTGCTGTTGCATCTAGTCTGGGCAGGCAAGCAGCCGTGTGTTTGTTGGGCCACGTTAACTCTGCCTGATTGCAAAGTGGGGCAGAATGCCAATGCTGTGGAGGCCTATTCTAGAGCAGCACAATGTATGTGCGCCCATTATTGGCTGCATGGATGTGTGACTTGCCACATCTGTGACTGGAAAAAGACGTGGCCTCAACGCTTTAGCTCTCCAAGAAGCTACTAGACAGACCTGTAAGGCGTTATAATATTATTGACAGCATATTCTTGAAGAAGACTGTCTGAACTTCAAGCAGGGCCACTCCACTATTTGTCACTGCTGCCAATAGACTGGTGCATGTGGTTGACCCCGGGGCAAGAGAAGGGTGACAAGAATATCGCATGGTTTGCACATGTGACACGTGGGCAGCTTTCTTCAGGGACGCTGCATAGCTGGGAACAGGTATGCACACTGGAATGCACTCACACGGCGTTGGACATCTTTCAGTATTATAAGGTGTGGCACGCCATGCAGAAACTGCTGTGGGAGGAGCTGAGGGAGCCCTCTGAACTGCGGCACTGGCATACCTGTTGCAAAATGACCCCCCCCCCTCTCAGGACCTTGTCATGAAACTCTATGCCTACTCACAGAGCACGCGGCAATCAGCAGCTCCCGCCTGTTCTACTACAGTTTGTGAGACAGATTGGAAAGCGATAGACAGGTGCAGCTGAGGCAAAATTCGCCCATGAGGGATGGATCTGGCCTGGCATCCGGTGCTCCTGGGATGCAATCTTGGGAGAGTTAAACGAGATAAGGGGGGGGAGAAGATTGTGCTAACCTTCTTCTTGGTGCTATTGGGTGTGATAAGGAGATCCCGAAGGTGCGAAGGTGGTTGCTGGTGATAGAGCTGCTGCTAGCGAAGCACAGAACAGCTATGTGATGGCCAAAGGGACCGCCCCTCATGGTGAAGGAGTGGCATATTAACATTACATTTCGCAATACTCAGTCTGGTGAATACAATTAACTACTGCCGGTTCGAAGCAGACCACAAGACATTTGGGGGCTGCATTAGGCATATCTGGCTAAGTTTGAGAATGCTCTGCCTGGGAATTAGGAGGGGGTGATATGGCAGTGACTGGTGTGGAACTGCAGCATTAATCTTAGATGGCTGAAATATCTCTAAGTGTGATGGGTGTCTCACTGAATGCTTTTGAGTGGGAGTGGGGCGTGCGACCAGTATCCCAGACCTGCCTGGAAATGTACCCTAGACTCGCTTTCCTGTGGCATGTGCTGCAGGAGGGTTCAATGGTAGAACATGTTATACCTCGCTGCTGTCTACCTGGGTTCCATGTATTGCAATATCAATCGTATAGTTTGTAGTTATGTACTTGCATTTCTCATAGTGCTGTGTGAATGCGAATCTGCACAAGATAGCATGGAATTTTTGTATGGTTGTATAAACAACAAAAATAAAGTGTTAAAAAAACAAAAACAATAAACCATTCAGCAACTTTCAATAGTATAATAAATAAATGTTGTCTGCTGCCTTTGCGATGGCTAATGCTTATGCCTTCTACAGACAATAAAATATTTGCAAGACGGCAAGGTACTTACAAGGTCCTGAAAAGAATAGGCAAAGTCATCTATAAGACAAAGCTCACTTAGAAAAAAACAAAATCGCAAATCTTCCATATCATCCATTTTTTTTAAAAAGTAGGATGGACCTACACCTCCTGGATACTTGGTATGGATAGTGGAAAGAGGTGAAACCCCACTAGAAGAAGTAGGAAATGGACCACATCTATCAGACTAGGAGAAGAAGGGAAACAACTGTGCAATTGTAAACATTGCAATGCCGAGATTTGAGTAAATATTTATTCAACACACATGAAGTTCTAGGGGAATATTTGTCCCAGGAAAAGAGTAGAATTGAAAGACCAGTTTTGTTAGTATATTTATTTGTAACTATGCCACAATAGAGAAAGAATATTTAGTTTTTAAATGGGTCATAGAAGAGCTAAAATGTTATTAATATACTATGTAGAGGCTAGGGAATTCATATTGTACACTGACCATCTTCTGCTTACAAGGTTGGCTCAAAAAAAAAATTGAGTGAGACAGTTTGTTTCAGGCACTTCTGTACTGAGTGGGGTTGTGAGGTTTAAAAAAAGACAGTAATTAATGCCGCCTTTTGTTGTCTCTACTAAACTCCTTTAGCCCACGCAACAATGGTTTATTTGCAAAACGAATTTAGCCCCATATTATGAAAACGGCGGTCCATAGGACCGTGGTAGTCGTGATGGCTGTCCAATGCCAGGATCAAGGATACCGCTAGGCCGTCCCTGGGCAGAATATGCTGGCGGTGCCTCAGCCGGCACTGTCAAGCATATCATGAGTTGCCTCACTGCCACCCTTTTCATGGCGGTGCGACCGCCATGAAAAATGTGTCAGAGAGGCAACAAACGGGAACCTACAGGGCCCCCTGTTGCTACTGCGCACACATGACGTGCCTGCCTGTATGTCTGCACCTCCAGTTTCAGCATGGAAATGAATGCACAACATGGTGCATTTCTTTCCATGCTGGAACGTGCTTTGGCAGTCCCACGGCACTGCCTTTCTAAGGCTCACATATGAGCCCTAGAAAGACACCGCCGTGGGACTGCAAAAGCACTGCCTGCCAGACCAGGATGTAAGTCCTAGTCTGGCAGACAGTGTTACTACAGGTTTGGTAGTCTCACAGCGGGGTCCTGGGATGGCGGCACGCTGCGAGACCGACAAACTTGTAATCAGGCCCTTAATCTATTACTCTACTACTTTATGATCCAAATAAATACTTGAAATTGGAAGAATGATTGGACACTAATTTTAATAATGTTCATGCTCAAGAATATTTTCTTGAACATTGGCATAAGAAGCACATTTGTCATTGTTCTTTGGACAATGCCATATGCTTGTGACAAGTCAATCATGGGTGCTTACTGAAATGACAAGTTAGAAGGAAACAATTTAATCAATGAGGTTTGGACAGTGATCAATGGTAAACCCTAATTGTATTGATTGTGTCTTGGAGAATATGGTCAGAAGACAAAGCAGAGGACGACATTGACCAAGTAGATGGGGATACATTTGCTATTCTTTCTAATCCTTAGTGTAAGAGACTTAGGGGTTAATTTAGAAATTTCAGATATGCCATTCCCTAAACGTGTGTCTCCTCACCTCTATTTTGAGTCGTGGGAATTGTCTTGTTTATAACGGCAGAGCCATGCTGGCTCTCTGGTAGAAACCTTTGGCTGTCACCGCATCATATATTGGGACCTTGGTCAAAGTACCTCAGATTGCCCACCCTAGGGAATGTTTCGGAATAGAAAAACAAAGAAATTACCTCTGACTTCTCAAAATTAGCTGAGAGTTTCTCTCACAATTTATCTCATTTTAGCAGGAGAAGTATATGAAGACAAATTAGGGGTAGTGGCATTATATGTGGTAACTTGAAAAAGCACTTTCCGTTTACCAGCGGTAG
Organism: Triturus cristatus; assembly: GCF_964204655.1. Classification (NCBI taxonomy): domain Eukaryota; kingdom Metazoa; phylum Chordata; class Amphibia; order Caudata; family Salamandridae; genus Triturus; species Triturus cristatus. The sequence goes on from NC_140582.1 coordinate 948,444,331, forward strand.
AAGAGATGCATTCTGAGTAACCATTTTAGTTTATGACTTTTAGACTTTTTTTAATAGTCATTGTTTAGAGGACAATAGCTGATTTTGATAGTGAAGGCATTCTTACACCGGTACTTGTGCTCAGATGATTTAGGGGCATATCATCAAGGGCTGGTGACATAATTATCGCTGCTTTTGCGGCCGTTTTCGGCCGAAAAGTGGCGATAATTATATTGCATTATTTGCAAGGACACGCTAGCGCGTGTTTCCTTGTTTCAGCTCCCGTTTTGTTCACGCCTCAAAACACCATGGGAAAATATCGCTACCCCAGCTTCATGATATCATCAACGAGGGGTAGCGATATTTTAAATCCCGTTAACTATGCCTTAACGCAGGAATTTAACGTCTGTTAAATTCTTGACTAAGGCATAGCTAACATGGGAGGTGGATTATGGTGATACGACCACAGGGTCGTATCACCAAGCCTATCTCCGTTTTGGGTGCAACATCGCTGGCTTTCCAGCGATGTTGGCCCATTTCCCTGGAATATTATCGCCCTGGAGTAACGTGTTGTTAGCAACGTGTTACCAGGGCGATAAATTCCTGCGATAGACGGCGATAAATAAACAAGCGCTAAGCGCGCTTTGTGTTTATTTATCGTCGTCCTAGTAAATATGCCCCTTAGTTTGTGTTTTCAGGAAAGTCAACTAGATGGTTTGGGGGCAGGTTTTTAGACAGTTCCAAAGAAGAGAATAAAGTATTCATAGCTTTTTCTATGTCTGCTTTTGGGACGCAGTATCATTTCTATAAGAGGAATAAAGGAGGAGTGGTCACATTAAATGGCATGTTTACACTGCAAAAAAGAAGTGTAGAATAACATTCAGATTATCTCCGAGAGCTATTTTATTTTCTATATTGCTCTATCCATGCTAAACCTCACAGATGGGTTTAGACACCATGGCATACATTCAAACAGTTCCATTTTCTTATATTTTGAGTTTGTTTTAAATGTTAGTGATCATTTGACCTACTCTTTGCATTGGATCAATTTGTGTTATTTTCAAATAATGTATATTATATGATGAAGTATAATTGTGTTTATGGTAAAGATTTAAAGGTGATCTAGGGAAGCATATATGTGTTATGCTATGTTACCAAGTATTTTTAGAGTGCACGTACACCAGAAAGGTTTCATGGCACTGGGGCAGAAGAGGCACGGGACTCAAAGCGTATCCATAAGCCTGTCTAAAGAGCCATGTTTTAGTGAGGTCCTCAAGCTTGTATAGAAAGATGTGTCTCTAATATGTGGGGGAACATAATTCCATATGTTTAAGATGATCACTGCAAACCTTGTGCCACCCAGTCTCTTTTTGTTGTACTTGGGAACCTCAAGCAAATTTTGATGAGCTGATCTAAGGTTACGTTTGTGGGTATAGTTCCAGCTTCCGGCGGTCACAAAGGTAGGATTTTCGCTGTGATGAGTATACCAAGTTTGTTAGTTTCCAGATTGGAGCGACTGTCTTCAATGGGAGTTTTATCTTGCTGGGAAGTATATCAGAGACAGGCTTTCACTTGTGCCTCCTGTATCACATGCTCACAATGTTTGAATTGGTATTGATATGTTGGACATTGCTGATTTTAAAATATGTAAAGCGCCTACCTGTCACATTGAAGGATCGGACTGAATGCCTGACTGTAGATTCTTATTTCTACAATTTTCAATTAGCTTGATAATTCTAGAGCACATTGGCTTGCAAATAGATGTTGTGTAGGAAACTCAACAACATGTAATGTCTGCAGTTTTGAACTAAATTCAGAGCATTAGTGGGAGAGTAAGGGAATTAGGAGCACAGTATGCAATGAATAAGATTTTGTGTTATCAGTGTGGTGCTCTACAGAGAAGGTTTGTCAACCCAGCATCCCAAATTATAATGTGAAACAATGAAAATAAATTTCTGAGCACACGCAATCACATATCAACATGAATAAAAGTCATTCAGTAGTCCTTATGTTCTCCAGGTCTTTGCTTTAATCGGACAATAGTTATTCCGCCACCCAACACGTGTTTCGTCTGTAGGTAAGTCACTCTGCGACTTCCTCAGGGCTGTTTTGGGCAGTTTTCTCTCTTCACTGTGGTTAAAATCCCCATCTATTGGACGTATGCTAAGTTCCAGTATTAAGTAGTGTGTGTCCAATTACATCTTATCTTCTTAGTTCATATCAAACTTAACCACACTCCTCCCGTCTTTGATATGACCTTGTCATATCAAAGACTGAAGGAGTGTGGTTACGTTTTATTGGCGGAAGACCTATTATCCGATTAAAGCAAAGACCTGGAGAACGTAAGGACTACTGGATGACTTTTATTCATGCTGATATGTGATTGCGTGTGGTCAGAGATTTGTTTCCTAAATTAAGAGCACTCAGATCTTAAACACCCAAACAAATGACAGAAGTAGGTATAGTTGAGAAATAGAACATCCCATGAGTTACAAACATTGACAACACACCTATTACGGTAAGCTTTTCATACCACTTTCGAAAGAAAAGCTTTCTGGTGTACAGCACTGCAACATAGTTTTGTGTAAGATTCTGGCCTAGAAATTAAAATTCATATAGCATTCTGAGATGAGTCTTAAACTAACCACATGCTAGATATCATTGCGGATTTAAAATCCACTTATCATCTTATGGTGTTACTGTCATACAGTATATAAAGAGATGTAGAATGGAGAATCCGGTGTACAGCATAGCTTTTTTAAATTGATATTAATATCATAAAATGGATGATCCCATTTGAAGGCAGACAAAAAAATGTTTGAAAAAGCAAGCATGTGATCATTTTAAAAGTTTCATGCATACCAAATCTGCAAGAAAAAACATAATGAAGCACTGACTTTCAAACTATTCCTGAAGTTATATGTGTTTCTGCAAGATTTCAATGATGCATCTTTAAAGTATTGCTGTTTTATCAAGGGAAAAACTATTTTATTGAAATATGTGTTTACGCTAACGGTCTCCCTCTAAATCTGCAGTACTCCAACTTGCCAAGAATGATCAAACTACATACAGTCTGGTACAAATGTCAAAATGCCTGAAAGATTCGTCAATTTTCGAGTTTTTCTATACACAATTGAAAAACTGGATTAAGGTTGATGAAAATTCTGAGCTCATTTTTTCTGACTAATGAAAATCCATTGATGTGGGCCGTACATGTTCAATACTGTAAAATGAAAAAATTATTTGATTTGCCCAGCATTTATGGAGCGGAACAAGTTTAAGTTCCACATCTAGCGGTACCTCTCAGTGGTTAACTATTAGAAGACTTATCAAATATATGCATCTAGTTTAATGGACATCTAACATAATGGAGGCTGAACACGCTCTTAACCAAGCTTCTACTTGTCTGAGCTTCACTCTGTCAGTGTTGAGGAATAGAGAAGGTGTGACTTTTGCAGCTTTACTACCATTCAGTTTTAAAACGACTTTATATTGCAAGTATGGAACATCACACAAGAAAAGTGAGTGCCATTTTATTTTGTTTGACAATTTCAAATTAGCTTGATTCGGTGAGATATATGTACTAATTACCTTCCATCTTTCATACTTTACCTACCGTTGAAGCAGACTCCTCTTACATTTAAACTTGATCCAGGGCTCTTTGTGACTGCTTCTTTAAATATCTTTTAAATCACAATCTGTTCTATATATAATTTTGATTAATCAATTCAGTATTTAGATTAGCACTGGCACCCATGTACATTTATAATAATTTATTCTGAACTTTTAGAACTGTCCACTCAAAAATACTCGAAATTTGTCTAAACATCAATGCAATTTTTGTTTGCAACTTTAACTGGGTGCCCATAATTCTTCAGAGTTAAGGCTTCTTCTGTTAATTTCTTTCATTGCAAACATGATTGATTTGGGCCATCCTGCCAACATGAAAAGTAGGCTTAATACGGATATATGATAAAGAAATAATTAATGCTAATCCTCTAAGGGCATGATGAGGTAGAGATGCCTGTCTTGCTACATGTCTAATGTTGCCACTAAAAGATTTTCCAACTCACCATGTTCTGTCAGAATCACTGAGTGAGTACTGACAAGAGCTGGATGCAGCAGCAGTTCTCTCAAAACTAATGGCCAGGGAAGTCCTCCATCAGCCAGGTACTTTTGGGACCTTTGCCCAGTCAGAATTTTGGGAACTCAGAAACCTCTATTGGGACATGGTTATAGAGAGTATCTGATGTTATCTGATGGTTAGTACTACTAGGCAGATACCTTCTCACCCAGTGCCTGCTGAAACAGATTTTTTCCTGCGGAGAAGTTGCTAGTGGAAAAAACCTGTTTCCTCAGCCTAGTGGAATAACTTGAGCGTTTGGTTCGGCTGCTCTAGAGGTCTGATAGTGCAACTTTTTTCTTACTCCCATCTCTTCAGAGCTATTAGGAGAAGTCTAGTTAGACACAGCCATGGGTCCCAAGTCAAGACTTACTCCAGCAGAGGCTACCAGCTGGGTCCAGTCCAGGTCCATTTGCCACTGGTCAACTGGGAGCATCATAGAAAAGGCCACTTGCAGCTTGTTGAATCCCCGTAGACACACATGAGGTCATCTAACTGAACCTTGGAGTCCATTTCATTTACCTTGGCCAAGTTGAGCAGTCCTTCAGCTCTCCTGAAAGAGCTCAAAGAGCTGAGTCAGTCAATCTTTTTTTCTTCCACTGGTTCAGAGAGTGTTCTGAAGAGTGTGCCACATTTATGGCTGTGGGTAACACCTGGCTCCTCTATAGCCAATTGAGTAAAAGTTACTAAGGACCACCCTACCTACTTTTGAGGCAGTTCTTGTTAGCCCTACTGCAAACAATTTCACAGTACATCTTTCTCCTAAAATCCAAGAAGGAGAAACCCTTTCTCCCTTCTGCAGTGCCTGTGTGCCCACCTAAATGTGCGGCCAGGTAAATGAGCATTCTCATCTTCTGTGGTCACTCAAAACCGGTATCTCTCCTCCACTAGGTTTGGTGCAAGCCTGGCTGAGGAAACAAATGTTTGGCTTCTCCAGATCTCAACTTACATTAACTTTTGAAAGGGTAAGCCCCTTCACAAGTTAAGTTCCTGGGTGCAACTAAAATGTTCTTTCTTCAAGAGGAAGAAAACACATCATAGGAGACGTGCTAATATTTCTGCTCTGTATTCAGTTTCCACACCTCGTTAGGGGCAAGCACTGGCTGGGCGGCTGCTTGAGAACTAATGCAGATTAGCCTCCAAAAACTGCCGGCATGGGAAAGTAACTTTCTAAAAGTTACTTTTCCTCAATTCTATTAAATATTCAACTTCACCATTAGATTGGGATTTTAATAAATATTAGAATAGTTGTTCAACTACTTTTTCTGGCTGGGACCAAACCAGAGATAGCCAAATTAATATTTTAATCCGTACTTTAGTTTTCCTTACAAGGGAACCAGAGCCTTCCACAGTGAAAATAGCTTGTGGGACCTTGTCATTATAGGGACTTGGTAATACTTGCATTTATTAACAGTGTTTTGTCCCACATGTGTAGCACAGCTGCCTTTCACACAAGAATATATATAAAATACAGATATAAAAATGGATCAAATATATTTTAAACACAACAAATTGTAAAAGATTCAGGAAATATAAAATCGATAAAACCCTCTACTTCTTACGGCTGCCTACTCCCACATTCTTCATCAAAATACAGAAAATCAGTAGCCTTGATAGTATATTTCAAAGGACATTAGCATGGCCAGCAACATTTCCTGTCTGAACCAATTTTGTACTTAGATCCCAATTTTTTCTCATAAATAATCGAGTCGAAGTTTAGTTTTCCCAGACAAGTCATTTAGGAGATAAAAGATGTATTCATCCAGCTCAACTAATTGTTCTCTTTGGATTAACTTGCTGATTGAAATGAGTACCATTGAGTTGGGTAATATAAAGATCTGTTATTCAGCTCCAAGATGCCTGTGGGTGAACATGAGCTTTACAAATACACATGTTATGCTTATGCTATGATTGTGCTCAATCTTACAGTATTATACACAGCACACTCTAGCAAGAATTGGCTCAAATCTTCTGTTGCACCATAAAGGCATTTAGCAGAAATTGCTATATTTCTAATTTTCAAAATTTTGTTTAGCAGTAAACATCCTCCTCTCACCAGGGCAAAAAGCCTCCTTTCTCTAAAATTTGCCAGTAATATTAAGCACTGATGTGCAGATGGTGAGGGGTTGATCATTCTCCTATGATGTATATTGGATAAATTGTGCAGTGACCAAGTCCCCATTCATTAACAAGATATGTGCAGTGTTTAGTTCAATCAATCAATATAGTCTTTATTTCGATTTTTCAATCATAAAGGACAAGATATTACAATATTAAAATGTATAAAAAAGATAATTCATCGCTTGACAATTTTTCCCATTTAGCATTAAACAATAAAATCGACAGTGATCGTAGTTCTTCATAAAATATTCAATAAATATATATCCATTATTAAAACTTGTGATTGTGCATAATCAATACTAAAATTGGTTATTAAAATACAACATGGCGTTCAACAATTGTCATTACACATAAGCTGAAACCACCATTTATACATAGCCCTTTTTTTAGCAGGAAGTCAATAGGATTTTTAGACTAATATGTAGTCCCACATTGCATTAAAGGTTGCTCTACCCCTATTTTCTTAGCGCAAAGGGGCCAAGCCCAACTCAGAAATGTTGCCATGCCGATTACAATAAGGTCCGTGGTATTTGACCTAAGAACCCTTAGAGCTTCCTTTGCAGTCCTTATACCCAAGACCTCACAAACAGGTTTGAGCCATTTCGTCCTTGGAAGATGGTAAGCTGGGCAGACAAATAAAATGTGGGCTATAGTCTCAACATGGTCATGGCAGAAAATACATTTATCACTTGATGATGTGAACCATTTACTTGTGAACGCTCTTACTGGTAGGGAACCTACTCTAAAATCATGGTAAATTTTCTGATTGAGTGGCCTGGAAATAAGGTCCCAATAACCTTCCAATTTAGCCTCATCTTTTACTTCTAGGAATTACCTAGACAATGTCGGCTTGTAATGGATGAAAACGTCTTAATTTTAACCATGTCCCAGTAAGTTGTCCTGTAGATCTTCTTAAGGGGGAATACCGCAGCGTCTGGCTCCTCCCACAGGATACTCATCCCCATGTCGGACAACATGATTTTAATATTTTTCAACCCTGGGATCTCGTGTGGGTAACCTAGCTTCCTTACTTCTAGTAAGGCCTTGGCGTATAGAGAAAGCTCCGGTGTGGTCCAAAGTCACCTCCAAAATGCCAGTGGTCTGAAACGTGCTACATCCTCGATGTTGTAGCAGCCCAGATCTAAGAAAAGGGGCAACAGGGGGGAGGATTGCAGGAGGCCAACCAGTAATCTAACAAACTTATTGTGTGCTAGTACAAGGGGGGTTAGATTGTCATAGCCCCACAGTTCAACACCATATAGTATTGCAGGGTACATTTTTGAGTTATATAATTGCAAAACAGTGGCAATGGGTTTTGTTTGGGAAAGCCTAGGCTCTTTAACCAGAGCACCTGCTAATTGCGCATGTTTTAGGGCCATCATGTCAACTTGAGGTTTCCAACTTAGCTTTCTACTTAGTGTGATACCCAGATAGGTGAATACGTCAGTCTGGACCAGGAGCACATTATTCATGTAACTCTCCATTGGTAGCTTTTGATTTATGAAGCACCATAAACTTAGTTTTCTCCACATTAACCTTTAGCCAATGATTGCTGCAAAACACCTAAAAACGCGACAGGGTGGCCACCACTGTCTTGTCTTGGATATTATCAGGGTGTCGTCAGCGAACATGAGCAAGGGTATTTTCATACCTGCCAATGTTGGAGCGTCAGTGGGGTGGTCATTAAAATATTGAACCACCCTATTTATAAATAGAGAAAACAGAGTGGGGGCTAGTAGACACCCCTGACGTATCCCCTTGGATACCGGAAACCTCTCTGTAACTTCCCCCGGCTTCCCCCAGCGGACCTGCGCATAAGTTGAATCATGTAATTTTACTAGAATGGCCACCAATTCCAAGGGCATCCCCATTTGCACCACAGCACTCCACATGTTTACACGGGGAACAAGGTCAAATGCGGATTTTAAATCCACGAAAGCAGTGTAGCTTATGCCCCTCCTATGATAACCACTCACCAATATATTAGCACAAACCTGAAGACCTGGTCAAGAGTACTTGTGTGTGACCGGAACCCCGCCTATAATGGCGTTAGGATGTCTGTTTCTACTATCCAGGCCTGGATTCTGCCAAGCACTAGTCTAGCTACAATCTTCTGACCAGAATCTATCAGGCTAATTGGCCTGTAGTTTCCTGGTTGTGAGCGGTCACCCTTCTTATATATCGGTAGGATTTCGGTCACCCTTCTTATATATCGGTAGGATTTCGGCACCTAACCAGGTATCAGGATTCCGGGCACCACTGACTATAGCATTCACCAGTAACTTTATATAAGGGACCCAAAACTATTTTTCCTTAATAAACAAGTCTGCAGGTATGCAGTCGGGGCTAGGGGCCCTGCCTCTTGGGATTCATTTTAATACGGATTCAACCTCAGTGTTTAGTTACCATGGAGCTTATTTGCCTCTTGGAAGACATTTCAAGAATACTTGGAGTATGTGATAGTTAAGTCTCTTAATTTCTTTAATCCAGAGTATCGTGATGGGGCGCTTGTTGTTCATCTTGAAATGTTCCTCCTAGGCACAATCAACCAGGTTGTTTCTGCTTGATTTTAGTCTTTTTAGGCATATTTCAAGGGTGCCATCTAGCATTTGCCTTCAACGGAGGTGCAAACCACATCTGATTCAAGGATAGGAGTTGGGAAATCCTTTTGGGAGATTGAGGATTGTTTTCCAGAATTTCCTCTCGAAGAAGGCGACATGGCAGATACTTTCATCTAGTCCCGAGTTCAGCACCATAGGTAATTTCACCTGCTACATTTGTTAGGAATATCTTTATGATGTGATTGCAAAATCGATGGCCATATTTTCTGACCAGTCTTGCGATAACATTTGTTGATGCCTCTGCTTTTTCGAAGGTAGATTGAATATGTGTAGTCCAGTTGAGATTTCTATTATTTCTACACCCAAATATTTAAAGGATTCCACTTCTTTCAGGATTCAGCCATTAATGCGGAAGGTAAAATTCTTCTTTCTGTTTATTTTGAAGATCATGATTTTGATATTCTTTGTATTGATTTTTAATTGATTTATTTCACAATATGTTTTCATAGTTGTCAATTGAGCCTGCAGGCCCCTTCAAGCTTTAGTGATCAGGATTGAAGCATCTGCGTTTAAAAGGGCCAGTATTTTAAAGCCATTTTTCATGGGCATATCCTCTTTGGCCATTCCTCCTTCCTCATAAAGGTCATTAGTATGCATAGAGAACAGTGGGACCGGGCAACAGGCATCCTTGCTTTACTCTATTCCTAATGTGGATGTTTTTACGGATAAGCATTTGTTGGGGTAGTCTGACTTGCAAGGTGGTGTCAGTGAACAAAAGTTGTATTTAGAAAGAATGGCTGAATCAATCTTCATAGTTGTTACCTTTCCCCAAAGATGGTGCCTTGGTACCAAATCAAATGCTGAGGTTAAGGCTACTTTTAGGGCCATTATTTTGGATACGTTATACTTGTTCACATTATGTAAAAAGTTTAATATTCGGTCATTAGTTGAAAAGCCTTATCTGAACCAACAGTGAATGGGAGAAAGGATATTCTAATTGGTAATCCATCCCTCTAGTCCCCTGAGAATCACTTTCAATATTATTTTGCAGCTAACTTTTAGAATAATGGCTCTGTAGGATTTCGGGTCACTTTTCTGGCCTTTCTTGTAGATTGAGAAAATGATACTATTTTGCCAGTATGGAGGGCGACGTATCTCTACTGAGATACTCAGATTTCGGTCCACATGTCTGGGTCTCAGATGAATACCTCATTGGGGGTATCTTATTAGGACCGGGGCTCTCCCCTTTTTCAGGTCCTTAACTGCATCCCTCCTTTTTCTTTACTAATAACGAGTGGCCCCTGTACCATCTTCTAGAGACCACTCATGGATTGCTCTTCAACATTAGGCTCACTAATATCATTGTCTTCTAGAATAGGTTAAAAATTGAGGAGAAGTGGGCTACTCACTTCGACACCAGGTGATTTTTTCACTTGTCTCCCTAGCGTTCTCCTATTTTAAGCCAGAGGGTCCTGATATTCTTCCCTGCTGCAAACTGTTGAATTTCTCTCTGGTTTGTATTAATTGCTTCTGTCTTCTTCCTCTTTATTAGGTCCTTAAAGCTTGATCTTGTCTCCCAGATTCTGTCTATGTCTGGCTCAGCATGTATGTTTGGCTGGAGCTCAAGTTGTTTTTTTATTTATGCAGTCCTCATCAAACCACCAGTCGCACAGACTAGAATTTGTTTTAGATTTCTTCTTGTTCGTACATTTCCTGGAGACAACCGGAGTTAATGTATTCAGTAATTCACCATACAGGAGTAATCTGTCATCTTCCAAGATGGATGCTTGCAGAGCAGCTAAGTCAGGTTCATTCTTCCAACCTAATAGGACTCTTACTTGCTCCCTGACATCCCAAGTGAATTTTAGATTTGGAACTTCTCTTGGTTCAATTTGTCTGTTGTATTTCAATTTGAACATCTGAGGGTTGTAGTTGTTCTCTATCCATCAATATAGCTGCAAATTTTCAAAGTTGCCCCAGTCTTTTGGTCAGTATACTTTGGTAGTCATTTACATGGGAGTTCAATGCACATATGCAGCCCTTGCTTGAGCAAAAAAAGAGCCAGATGCTTGCCCAGTGCATCCTTCTGCGAGAAAGCACGCTGAGGGGCGGTCCTGACGGGGAAATCGGCACTTTGTGGGTTTTCTGGAAAAGGCGGAGGGTCCCGCAGTTGACCTGTTTTTGGAGGATTGGATCACCCGAGAGATGGCCCCTCAGCAGTTATCGAAGTTCTTCAGCTTCGAGAGAGCGCTTCGAGCATTGGCGCCCCCCCTCCCCAAGGCCTGGAGCACCCCCTCAGGCAATTAGTGTAAAGTTGTTTAATTTTAGAGGTTGAGATAATTTGCTTCAGCTCTCTCGCAGCAGACGACAATTATTCTTCGAGGACCACTCTATTTCAGTGTATACGGATTATATACAGCGTGTTCAGGAGCAGAGGAAGACCTTTGTGGCATTCAAGCGGCGCCTTCGAGATCTGAATTTAAAATTCAGCCTTGTGTTCCCAGTGAAACTCCGGGTGGTGAGTGAAGGCTGTGTCCTGTTGTTCGTCTTGGCAGAGGATGCGAGAGACTGGTTGGATACTAGGGCCCCGGAAGGGCAACAGTTGGTCCCCTCTACGAGTTCAGGTGAGACACCTTCCTTACAGTCCACACTGGGAGGTCGCAGACAGTCCACCCGTCAGACGCTGCAGAAGAGAACAATGAGCTTGGGACATTTAATGGTCTGTCGGGATGTGACATGTTTCGGATTCGGAGGTAGTTCCAGACTCTATGGCACCGACACCAGATCTTGCGCAGGACGATGGGGGGCCAGGCAGTGGTCATGAATGACCTTCTTCTCAAGCTGGGCACTCACTGCTGAACTGTACAGATAAGTTGTCCTTGAGTACCTGTTAATAAGTGGTCATGGGAAATGCGATGGTTTAAGATGCCTGGGGGTTATGTGTTGAGCTACGGGGGGGACTTCATTCTTGTAAAAAAATGTTCAGCCTCCTCTTACCTTTATATACATGAATGGGTTGAAAGCCATTTTGGTGTATGTCTTGCAATTTTGTAAATGAGTGGCCGCCGGAATGGTGACGCCCCCACTAAAGCCCAGGTCCGGCCAGGTCAGCCCAGGTCCGCTGAGGTAGCTTGAGAGCAAGCTTGCGCCTCGACGTTACTTGTTCTCTTGCGCTGCATTTGATTAAATGTTTATATTGATATCTTGAATAGGCTGCCCTGGGCCCTGACCCTGGAAAGGTCGTGCAGCCATTGCAGTATTGGTGGGAATGGGGAGGAGAGGTGGGGAGAGGGAGGTTTGGGGCGGTGTGTACTGTTTCTAATGTGGATTGTTTGTTGCGCATGTGAATCTTTACTACTGCCCGGGGGAGGGGGGAAGGGATCGCACTGTTTGGTTTTGGAAGTTGTTTTTTTTGTTGGGGAATTTTACAGTTCACGACATATTATGCCATGGTACACGGATTTGGACCTAGTCGAGGGGGAGACTCTCTCGGGGGTGTGGTTGACGACAACTGCTTATTACAGCGAAACCCATGACAGCACAGACGTTACGATTTCTTAGCTGGAATGTCCGAGGGTTGGCAGCCCTAGATAAGTGCCGTAGAATATATGCTTTCCTGAAGAGATATAATATAGCAATAGCTGGGCTACAGAAAACACATCTCTCACAATAAGGAAAAAAACGAGATAGCACCTCACGTGCGCAACACCATAGGAGCTTACTGGTTGGTTCTCACCAGTTGGGCCCACATTTCTCATCATGCTTGCAGACCATTTAATGATGGGCCGACATGTTTCATTGCCTGTATAACTTAGTGTCAATTTTGTCAAGGCATGAGGTCTAAATCCACCTTTCTGGACCCTTGTTTTGTAAACACAGTGACGGGTAGTAGCCAAGGCCCCTCGTACCAGCTATCCAACTCATCACACAGGTACTTAATTCTACTGTGAGACCTGTTTCTGTTCCTGAGCGGACCGAGAAAATGCTCATCCGGCTGTGAATGCGAGTCGGGATATAACAGGTGTCTTGCAAATAAAACAGGCCTCATGCCCTGACTAAATTGCCACTAAGTTATACAGGCAATGAAACATGTCGGCCCATGATTAAAGCATGCAGTTTGTTTTTATCTTGAATAGGCCCACGAGTTGTGAATAAAGTTGACACTTGGTGGATGTGTGGCCTATCTCAATTTTAATTTCACGGGGTCTTTTTTGTTGTTAGTCATATACACACTATTTTTCACTGGTTTTCTGGACACCAATATATTTTTCAAGCAAGATAGCTACCGATGATGAGAAACGTGGGCACAACTGGTGAGAACCAACCAGTAAGCTCCGATGGTGTTGCGCACGTGAGGTGCTATCTTGCTTTTTTACAGATTTTTGTTTTATATAAACCTGTTTAAGCGCAGGGTATTTGTTTACAACACAGTGACTTATAATTTGAAGGTTGTTTAAAAAAAAAAAAAATAGGGCCAGAATGAGTTGGGACTATACCTTTGAAATATGAAGGGTTGTTGGTGGGGTATATAAAATGAATTCCCATTCCACTCATAAATTTGATAGAATTAAGTGCCCATTTTGATCAGGTTTGATTGTTACTGATGGCTTCAGGAAACACATGTCTGGGGAAATTCAATAGCGAGTCTCCGTAAACAGTGGAGGGGACAGTTGTATGCCACATCATACTCTGCATTCGCACGAGGGGCACTCGTGTGGGTGGCGCCTGGAGTTCCCTTTCACCATATCCAGCATGTGCTTGACCCTGAGTGGCGATATGTCATTGTGTTTGGCAGGTGGGAAGGGAGAGAGATCTGCATTATTAACGTTTATGCCCCCAATCTAGATTGTTCTGATTTCTACCCAGCTGTTCTGAAGGTAGCGACTCCCTATATAGGAGCTGAGATTCTCCTCTTTAGAGATTTTAGTTGTGTGTTTGATGGAACTTTAGATAGGGAACCCCCCGAGGGAGCATACTAAACCCAGTATGGTGACCTCCCTAACTGATATACTTCAGGGTATGCATCTTAGAGACAAATGGAGAGCCCGCAATCCCCATATAAGAGAGTTCTCTTGCTTTACTCCAGCGGCTAACACTTTTTCCCGAATTGACAATTGTTGTCTATTTGCGGGCCTTTCGGCTGCCACAGAAGGCATTTATTTGCCACGTTATATATCCGATCATGCCCTGCTGGTATTGACGGTGTCTAGCGGACCAGGACGACCCTCCATCCCGCTTTTTAGACTACGAGTAGAGGCCCTTACTGACCCTCCTTATGTTCAAAAAGTAGCGGAGGCTATTCAACATTATTTCACTGAAAATTGGGGTTCCACCTCTGCTAGAGCCACTGAATGGGAAGCGCTAAAAGTTGTCAGGGGTGTCTGCATGAGGACTACCTATGGGGTCCAACACCAACTCAATGCTGATATTGACTCCTTGGAAACACGACTAAAAACCATAGAGACCACACTCTATAAGACCCCGACAAATATGGCCGAGTGGGCACGGGCTAAGGGAGAATTACTTGAGGCTTGGAGAAGCATAGATACACCACTTATAGACAACGACTTTATATGGAGGACGACAGGTCAGGAGCACTTATAGCGCGATTGATTTGCACTGAAACCTAACAGACGCCGCTGCTGCAACTTCCTAATGATAACGGGCCTTTCAAATCACAGACCACCATTGTTTCTAAGGGTGTACCCCAGGTCTCATCTTTGAGCCCTACCCTATTTAATATTTATGTCACACCACTTGCATCCCTTCTGAGAAACTTCATACCAATATCCTACGCTGACGACACACACCTACTCCTCTCCTTTTGTCTAGAGCAACACAAACATCCAGGCCGCCTTCTCGGAGGGCATGAAAACCATCACTGAATGGATGAGTAACAACTTCCTTCAGCTGAATGCGGAAAAAAATGAAATTATGTTATTCAAAGATGCAGTATCTAGGTGGTCACCCAACTGGTGGCCTGGTGAGCTGGGCCCGGCCCGTCCCCAAAAAAGTGGTTAAGAACTTAGGGATCCAAATTGACCAGAAACGACGCTTGGAGGAGCATGCTACCTCAACCACCACGGCCTGCTTCCATGTATTAAGCCTTCTTCGCAGAGTCTTCCCCCTTCTCCCATCATCCACACGAAAAACCCTGATACAAGCATTGGCCCTAAGCCGCCTGGACTACTGCAATGCTCTGTTGATCTCAGCTGAGGAAACCTCCCTAAACAGACTGCAGGTAGTCCAGAACACGGCAGCCCGCTTAGTGACCAATGCTCCCCCAGAACAGCTTCACTCCCCCTACTCCGAATTCAAGATTTGCTGCATGGTGTTTAAAGCCTTAAACAATATGGGGGGCAAGATATATGTCGGACAAGTTGGTCAGGTACACTCCCTCTAGAATCCTCCGTTCGGGATCCAAAGATCTCCTCCTCGTACCCCCCATAAAAGAAGCTAGATTAGGAGGCAAATCCTTTACTCATCTAGCTCCTCAACTTTGGAACCAACTACCATGTCACATCCGTCTATGTACCAACTACCTATTATTCAGAAAAATGTTAAAAACTTCACTGTTCAGATCTTCCTATTCTGGCTGTCTAAAGGCTGTTACAGCGCGGAGATACCCGATTGGGGTGATTCATGCACACTATAAATGTGATAAATAAATAAACAAATAAAAGGGGAGATGTTACACACACAAATTACGATACTTGCAGCATTTCCGGATCACTTACAACAGACATGCACGGCAGCCCCTCCGGTGGTCCGATCACAGGCCCTGTCAGATTATTTAGACGCAGTGACACCCCCTACCCTGGAAGATACGGATGCTGTGGCCTTGGGAGCTCCGTTTACTAGGGAGGAGGTGTTAACTGTAATTAAGAGCCTGCAGTCTGCAAAATGTCCTGGTAGTGATGGCCTCCCGACTGAATTTTATAAAATGTTTGCTCCACAGTTGGTAGATCATCTCCTAGAGGTGTACACCGAAGCTCTCAGGAGGAGGACATTCCCTCCCACCATGATGGAAGCTCTGGTGTCTATGGTTCCTAAACCAGGAAGAGATCCTCTTATAGGCCCATATCTCTTTTAAATGTTGATGAGAATATACTTAGCGGAGTATTGGCAGCACGTATTCAGCCTTATAGGGTCCAACTGGTCCATCATGACCAGACCGGTTTTATTCCTGGTCGGAACACTACGCATGATTTAAGGCGCCTTGCACATGTTTGACATGATCCGCACCGACTAAGCCAGGATTTGGCCTTATGTCTTTTAGACATTAAACAGGCCTTTGATACGGTTGAATGGGACTAAATTTGGGCAGTGCTTGCTAAAATGGGGTTGGGGGACACATATTTGAGCTGGGTGAAGCTTCTTTATATTCGACCGACGGCTCGGATTCGTCTCTGCAACCAAGTATCTGCTAGTTTGGAACTCCAAAGGGGGTCTCGACAGGGTTGCCCCCTGTCGCCGCTCCTTTTTGCATTGGCGATGGAGCCATTGGGGACTGCATTGCGACACCGGATGGCACAGTGGGGTGTGCCAATAGGACCAGCAGTGCACGTAGTGTCAATGTATGCTGATGATACCCTAGTGTATCTCCGTCGTTCCAGGGAGTCGGTTCCGGGGCTCCTTCGGGAGTTCACTGCTTTTGGGGAGATATCAGGCCTTTGCCTTAACCGAGGAAAATCTCAGCTTTTTCCTATGGGAAACCTGAGGGACAAGGATGAGAGTGAGCTGCCTGCTGTGGTGATACGCTGGGTCACTGACTCTGTGCGATTCCTGGTTGTCCGGTTAATTTGCATGCAGGAGGCTTATTTGGAACATAATATGGGAAGATGTGTAGAGTATCCGCAAATCAGTGGAGTTTTGGCGTACCTTACCCTTATCACTAATGAGACGTGTGGCCCTGATAAAAATGGTGGTCCTCCCGAGATGTTTATATGTAATGCAGAATTCACTTTATCGGATATCACGGGAGTACTTCCTCTTGTTGGACCGTCTACTGGTGGACCTGTTATGGGGAAGCAAACAGAAGTGGGTGGGGTTACGGACATTGCAGAGAAGTTGGGAACGTGGGGGTCTAGAGGTTCCAAAATTGGAATATTATTATATAGCAGCGCAGCTCCAACATGCAGTACAATGGCTCGACGAGAATGATAACTGGAAAAAACAGTTACTGAGGGGTACCTACGGGGATAATCCACTCACGGACCTACTAATGTTGTGCTCGCGTGTGTCTGAATGATTCCTGTATATTATTATGCATGTGGCCTCCACATGGGAGTCTGCAGTTAAGGTTGCAATACATAGAGCACCCTATGCCCCTGAAGCACCGCTATGGGCGGTTGTCCTGTTTGGACGGATCAGTCAAGTTATGTCTGTCTCCAGATGGGTGGAGGGAGGCTGTCGAATGATGGATGATCTATATTTAAATCAGCACTTCCTGACCAGGGAGAAAGCGGAAACTGCGTTCGACCTGGGCAGGGCTCAATATCTTCAGTATGTGAAAGTTGCTGCGGTAGCACAGGGGATATGGCCGATGTTCCCTGAAGGACCTCCTATAGCTGCCACCCTTCAGGCCCTTGTGAGTCTTACCGGAGGCCGGAAACTGGTCTCTCATATTTATCGAGCATTGAGGGCAGATCTCACTGCATACCCGCTTCTGATCCAGTCAAGATGGGATGAGGTACTGGAGACAACCCCTTACAGATTCTGAATGGAAGAGGGTACACGAAGGAGTAAAACAAATTAGTTCCAATACAATATTTAAACCTATCCAATTTAATGTTGTTAATCAAACCTATTTAGCCCACGAGTGCTGCATAAAATATATTCAGATAGTTCCTCCTGTTGCCCCAGATGTGGTTGTGGTGATGCCTCATTTTTACATATGTTACAGGAGTGCCTTGGACTGCACACTTTTTGGGATTCCATACTAAAGCACTAGCAATGGGTCACGGGATGGATGCTGTCCCAGTCCATTAAAGAGTTACTGTTGGGTTTACTCCCCTGTCCCAAGGGTGAAAAGCTTACTCATAGATTTCTCCACCTGGGGCTAGTGCTGGCCAAGAGACGGATAGCGATCCACAAAGTGGACACTTGGGCCAAGGACCTGAGGGAATGGGTGACAGCCGAATTGATTCGTATGAAAAGAGTTAGGCGGGATGAAAAGTTGGAAGATGTTAGGGCCTGGTATACTTATATAGAATTCTGTTCTTGTGGCTTGTCCATTGGGAAATCTACATTTGTTACATGCATTGTAAAGAGTGAAGGTGCATATATTTACAGTTAGTATACTCTTCCTAGTCCAGGAGATATTATTTTCTTCATGAATATTTTTCCATTACTATCTTAGCTAAATGTCGAAAATGTTGAGCTAACATTCTACTGTTATATATAAGATCGATCTGAGCTGAGAGATTGATGTATCTGTACTGATTTTCTGTAACCGGAAGGTTTAAACCCTCAATAAATAAAAACATGTTTAAAAAAAATATATTTTATGTGCATCGCAGAGTCAAAGCTAGCAAAGGTCAAGTTATAATGCATATTCTACCTGCAGCATTTGTATTCCGTTGCTTTATGTTTACTCCTCTACTCTGGATAATTTTATTTTATAAAGTTAAACATTCAAGCCTTGTACAAATGTATTCGGATTGCAGACATGACTATTCATGCACTTTTACTTTTCATATTGTAGTGGGTTTAGTATGTAGAATTGAAACCTAGGATGATCATTTAGTATTTTCACTAACTAACTTAGGGGCATATTATCAAGCCAGGCGATACAATTATCGCCGCTTTAGCGGCAGAAAACTGCAGCTAAAACGGCGATAATGGGCTTGATAATATGCTCTATGCAATTCCAATTGAAGCCCATGTTAGATGTGAACGACGTCTAACATGGGCTTCAATTGGAATTCCATAGAGCATATTATCAAGCCCATTATCGCCGTTTTAGCGGCAGTTTTCTGCCGCTAAAGCGGCGATAATTTTATCGCCTGGCTTGATAATATGCCCCTTAGTACATAGAACTAAAAGCTAAAACAAGCATTTAGAATTTTGCAATAAGTCATTTTTTTTGTAAAGGGTTCTCTCTAGTCTAATCAGAGTGGTGATACTCTAACCTAGATCAGAAGAATTTTCTTCCGTTTGTTTTCATATTCAAAGGACTTGCCATGGTGACCAAACTAAGTATAATTTACATAGTTGACTCTTTTTAAATTTAAATTTAAATTTGAAAGTTCAAGGCACTACTACATAGTAAGCTCTTCCACATAAAGCTAGCACGTTTTATATTCTGTTGTTTGGTAGTCTAAAGAATCGTAGCATGTGGTTTTGAAGTCCTGTAAATGCATGTATCACTTATCAATGTAGTGTGCAATAATTAGACACTTTATGGCAATATTGTTTTTGTTATGTTGTTTTTTGTGAAACCATATCTGTTCTATATCTTACATGAATTATATTTCTCATTCATTGCAAAATCTTGAGTGCACAAAGCATCAGGTAAAACTAGTAGGCTTATATTAAATAATTGGTAGTTTCAAGATCTGGAAATAAGCTAAGGACTTGGCACTTTATTGAGAGTACCCAATGAATTTAGGCTAAGTTACAATTTTGCCTCTTAGGGCATTCATCTTTCCAATACAATTGTGTGAGATTTAAAATGTATAATATTTTATAACACTTATAGAAATATTATCAAGCGATTCATGACTTGTGTTAACACATCTCCACTCAGACCCAGATATCAGGTTGGGTGTTTAAGTGAGCCAAAAGCTTGTATCATAAATGAATGAAGATCGTACGTTTTATATGTAATGATGGTATTTATTGGTTGATGTTTTTAACTTGTGGTTTTGATTTTTTTGTTAATATTGTGAGATTTATTTCACTGAACAATAAAGCATTACTTTCTTACTAAAAATGGACCAGGAATTGTCCCACGTGCCACATGTAATAATAATAATCTTTATTTTAGATATAACACAGATATCTTTAAAAGAAATTACAAAATTCACAATAGAAACCAACTGTTTTAAAATACAAAAAAAGCAAGCAGCAGTTCAGTAACCATAATAAAAGTAGAAATCTTCTACATCCTGAACCACCTGATTCAATGACATTTGGATAATAGCAGACGTTTAAAAAGTAATGTACAAAACTGTTCAGACATTTTTGTTGTTACGCTGACTATAAAAATACAACATACATATTAAAGACAAGGCAGTGTTCTTTGGAATACAATTTGATGAGTTGACCTATCAGATTGCAGAGCATGATAATCATTTCATTTCATCTTCCCTAAAATTTTATTAGCAAGGCCTCTTTTGCATAAAATTACGATATGCTTGCTGAATAAAAGTTTTTAAACCCAGGTTTGAATCTGTATTTTCGGGGTTCAGGGCCGCGATAATGGCTTGCCTACATGTCCGAACACCCAGCCTATTCCACTCTAATTTGAGTTTGCACCTGCGTTGAGAATTAAAGGCTGGGCAAAGACAAACCACATGTAACAGAGTTTCGGCTGTCTTGCCACACCCTCTACAGATTACATTTTCCGACGTGCGTTGCCAAGGGGGCAAATCTTGCAAGAAACGCCAGTCACCCATTCTGATTGCCATAAAACTACGTTTTAGATACAATGAATATGTGCCAGACAGGTAGGTGGCAGGGGCTAGCCGTCTGTATGAATTTACAAGGGCCCAAGCATAACTTCGTTTGGTAAGGAGTGCCTTATCCATTATGAGAGAACTCATTCTCACACTTTTTTTATGCCAGTTTTGAATGCTGCCCAACTGGGGTTGAGGGCCCATAGCTCACTCGTCGACATTTGATGGATATGGTCCTTGAAAAGACAACCAAACGTACCTCCAGGGTTTTTCTGGGTGATTTCTAACCAGACTAAGGATTCTAATGTGCCTAAGTCCACTTGCCTCAATTTATGACAGAGGTTTAAATATGTACCGATGTTAGAAACATCATAATTCAGTATCCCTAGCTCTAATCTTACCTGGGCTGCAGATGCGGAGTTTGGCAAATGGAGTACCTTTTTATAAATTTTGGTCGTATGGTGATTTAAGGCAGTATTCAGCTTGCCCCTGAATATCTCTATGCCGTATGATAAAGTAGGGCCAATTTTTGCTCTCAGAACTTCTAAGAGTGGTAAGAGAGTTGGGCCGGAGATATTTTTCGAGAGCTTAGCTAATGACACCGCAAGGGTCATAGCTTTAACTGCGATCTCGTTACGATGTTTAATAAGATTACCCCTAGAGTCCAAATGGACACCTAGGTACTTGTACGAGTGTCCTACGACAAGGCTTATGTTGTTATATGACCATCCTCCAACAGTGTGCCATTTCCGACTAAATGGGACAACTTGTGTTTTCTTTAAGTTAACCTCTAGTTGGTTCATGGTCGTATAGGTATACAGTTTATCGAGGAGCCTTTGCAGCCCGACCCTAGTGAGGCTAAAGAGAACCAGGTCGTCGGCATATAAAAGATTACTTAGTGCCGTACCTCCTACCTTTGGGGGGTGACTGTTAGTGTCATCCAGTGAAGTTGACAAGTCCGCTATGAACAGGTTAAAAAGCATGGGGGCCAGCACGCATCCCTGCTTCACACCTCGTGATGTCGAGATTTTCTGGGAGAGATGCGTGCAGGACCCCAACTTCACCCTGACCCAAGTTCTGGAGTGGAGTTGTATGATTGCCTCCAAAAGTTAATTGGGGAGCCCCCATTTCCTCAGCTTTTCCCATAAGGCAGCCCTCGGAACCCTGTCAAACGCCGCTTTAAAGTCGACAAAACAGCAGATCACTGATCTAGATGTGGAGAGTGCTTTGTCGACGATAGTTGACAGTGCTAATAGATTGGTCATCGTCCCGGAGTTGGCAATAAAACCTGTTTGATTAATTGGTATCAGTTCATGGTCCTTTGCCCATAGGCTCAAATCCTCCAACAGGAGGCCCGCGTAATGCTTCGCCTCAATGTCCAGCAGTGCGATGAGTCTGTAATTATTGGGAGAGGCACAGGAACCTGATTTATAAATAGGTTGGATTATTGCACCCCCCCCCCCCATGAATCTGGGATTGTTGCAGTTCTCAGAGCAAAATTAAAGAGATTTGTCAGTAGGCCTGACCAGAGAGCCACATCAGATTTAAACAAATTCTGTGGCAGGCCATTAGGGCCCGGAGCTCCATCTTATGTAGCTCTTGACACAGCAGTGGCGACCCTTTCTTGTGGCATCTGAAGATCCTCATTGTCGGTGTGTAAGCGCTCTGTAGGATTGCTCTGCTTATTGTTATAATCTATTACTTTCTCTCTTGCGGGGCTGCCTCCTGTAGCTCCTAAGCATTCTGGAGGTCTAAAATGGTCGGTGAGGAAGGTAACCCAATCTGATTCTTGGATGTTGGCAGATCCAAAACTCAATGTGCTCGAGTTGGACTGGTTGATTAGGGCCCAGAATTTTCGTGAATTTCGTCTCTTAATCTCCCACACTAGCTTGCACCAGAATTGGTTATCATGTGTCCGTTTGTCTTTAGTGATCGCCAGCCTAAATGACTTTTGGGCTACTTGATACTGTTTTAAACATTCACTGTTCCCTGGAGCTTTTACCAGTAGCCGTAAGGCATTGTTTCTAGCTTTCTTAAGTAGCTTCGACTGTTGTGAAAGTGCGAACTGGCGCGGGAGGGGTCTCCTTGTGGAATGCTGTTTTTTTGGGAAAAGATTAATCGGATGTAAGCAGAGCGTCGTCCATGTCGCTCTCGGGGAGGCTTCCTGGTCGATTCCACCTCTTATGAGCTCCATGCTTGCATGTAGGATCTTCGGGCTGATGTCTTCGCTCCATCTGAGGCGCTTTAGGTTTTCGGAGTATATTCCCCTGCTGGTTGAGGGTGCAGATTTATGCTTCACTGGGTTTGTTTTGAAAGCTATGACCTGGGGCCAATGATCACTTTCAGATCGTGGGTGAATGCAAAAGCTAACCAGACAGTGGAGCAAAGCTGAGTTACAGATGCAATAATCCAGGTAGGATCGTTTCTTTCCATTTGTCCAGGACCAATTGGGGGGGTATCGCCCTCCGACCTTCCATTTATAACCAGGTAGCCTGCGCTATAGAAACGCATCACACAGAGGTATCCCAGGCCACAATAGGCTTGATTTGCCGGTTTGGTTTGTGACACTGCCTCATTCAAGGAGAATAAAAAGGGCCCCTCGGTTTCTGTTGGTTGCCCCTGGAATAGGTTGGTATTAAAATCCCCAGTAACAATAGTCTGAATCAGGGTGCTCCACGGCTAAGTCGCTCATAATTTCCGTTAGTCGTACCAGATGTACTTTTTTTGTACGTGTATTTGGGTTGATATACACGTTTAGGAAAATAAGTGAACGTTGTTCCCGCCATAAATTGATTTTGACCCCAAGTAGCCAGTCTTCATCCAGTTTTAATTGTGTTATTGGGCCTTTTAGATTAATTGATATATATATTGACAGGCCAACTTTTGCGTGACCGTGCCGGCTGTCCCTCAGTGCTGGTTTCCATAGATCGATATAGCCAATGACAGGGCAGCCTTGTGAAGCCCAAGTTTCCTGCTGGGCTATTACAGCGTGCTTACAAATAAAGGAGTGAGTATCTGAGTTCCTAATTTTCTGTTGAAGTCCGCTGATGTTCCAGGAGCAAATTAAGAAGGTGGAATCTGCTTGCGGGTTGTGCCCCATTGCCGATAGAGATGTTTGAGGGCTTATATTTTCCAGAGATTTGAGTGTTTGCCCAGTTGAATCTGTACCTTGTGGTCATTCTGATCTTTTTGTTGATAAGATAGCTGGGAGTCAACTCCAGCCTTGGTGTAAATCGTCGTTAGAGACCACATTTGAAGTCAGTTTGTTGCGTACTTCAGGTCCTGACGCGTTTTTTAGAATCGAGTATGGTCTAGAGTGGGACACAGGTCGAAGGGTTCTGGCTTATTTAAGTGGCGCTTGCTGGTTTAATAATGCTGGGGGGTACCCTGGGATGGAATATGGGTAAACTCGAATGCCCCAGTCCCGCAGGGTGGCCTTGTGATCCAAAAATACCCCTGCCCAATGGGCCGACTTGAATGCTACCAGTGTTACCTCAGACGGTTGTGTGCCTCTTGGTGGAAGGAATACGATAGATTCTATGTCGTCCGTTACCAGGCCTGCAAACCCCGGGGTGCCATCCACTAGTTTAATTATATTGGATCTATTGAGGATATCTTGCCAGCCTTTTGATTTGTAGTCGGGAGCTAGTATAATGTAAAAAAGTTTTAAATCGCTTTTGTCCTCTTTGCTGCGTGGGCTTTGAATTGACTTGTTGATGTTATTGAATGACGGGCCTGCATCGAGATCCTGCTCCTGTTGAGGCTGGTGTTGGGGGGCCTTCCTCAAAGACTGTCTATTAGTTGGCAGAAGTGTTTTATGGTTGTAGATTGTTTTTGTAAAATTTAGTTTAGTCGGTAAATTGTCTGACCGGGGTGAAATTAAAGCAGGCGCTGGATTGGGATTAATTGCGATCGCTGTAGACTCTAACAAGCTTAGTTCGTTGCTTTTCACCCTTTGCTTTTCTTTAGCTGTACTAGGATCTTCTATTGCTATTCCCACAGATGTGAGCTCTGATAAGCTTGGTTCGTTGATTTTCACCCTTAGCTTTTCTTTAGCAGTACTAAAGTCGTCAATCACTGTTCCCGTGGCTGGCTTGGTTGGATCTTGATTACTACCCAGAGTCAGCTGGGTGACGGTTTCGGATGGATCCCCTTTCTGTTCAGTTGCACTTGGGTTTACTAAGGGTGATGATGCGTCAGTTTCACTTAAGGCTTTTTTGTTAGGAGCTATTGCAAAGAGAGGAAAGAAGTTTGTCGAGGCAGCTGTTGTTTTAGACCTTGTTTTATTTCTGTGTTTACGCTGGCGTTTGCGCTCTCTCTTACTGCAAGGTGGTAAGGGAACTGGCTGCACTTCCGAGATTGAGGGTATCTGGGCTGCTGAACTGGCCACTAGCTCTTGCTCAATATGGACTGCGCAAATTGTACGCCCGCTTGGAGACATAGGGCCCGATTCACAGAACTGACTTAAGACAAAATCCTAAACTTAATACCATTGTGGTATTCACAGAAGGCACTTACTCATTTTGGTATTCACAGAAGGCACTTACTCATTTCGGTATTCACAGAAGTTAGGAGTCCTAACTTTAAGACTCCTAAATGCCTTCTGTGAATACCGAAAGTCTTAAAATTAGGATTTTTCTCAGTTTAGTAGTAGTATAGTTAGGACTCCTAACTTTAGGAGTCCTAAATACCTTCTGTGAATACCGAAAGTCTTAAAATAAGTATTTTTCTCAATTTAGTAGTAGTAAAGTTAGGACTCCTAACTTTAGGACTCCTAAATGCCTTCTGTGAATACCGAAAGCCTTAAAATTAGGATTTTTCTCAGTTTAGTAGTAGTAAAGTTAGGAGTCCTAACTTTAGGACTCCTAAACTGAGAAAAATCCTAATTTTAAGACTTTCGGTATTCACAGAAGGCATTTAGGAGTCCTAAAGTTAGGACTCCTAACTTCTGTGAATACCGAAGTGAGTAAGTGTCTTCTGTGAATACCAAAATGAGTAAGTGCCTTCTGTGAATACGAAAATGGTAGTAAGTTTAGGATTTTGTCTTAAATTAGTTCTGTGAATCAGGCCCCTAGCATTTATGATCGTTGCTTCAGTCAGGTCGGGGCCCGTTATTCCGGTTTGAGGTCGGTCCGATGATGACTGCTCATTTAGCTGTTTTGGAAGGGGAACTATTCCCTCCCTCAGCTGGGTGCCTTGTTTTGTTGTAATCCAAGGGTTAGCTTGTTTTTGAGACATATTTGGCAATATTTGCGATTGTGGACAAAGAGTTGTTAGTGAGTTTCCTCCCTTCAGCAGCTTGACTTCATCTATAACATTTGATAGAAAGGCTGGAAGCGACAAAAGTGAGTCTATGATTGGGGAACAGCAACAAACCGCCTGAACGAGCTTTGTGGAGGATTGCGCTCCTATTATTAAGTTGTTCAATTTGTCCAATTTATTATCGATACCTGCTGTGAAAAGTGCTAGGGTGTTCAAAAGGTCTATCTGCACATCCAGTTTATCAGAATGGTAATTTAAGGCATTAACTGTTTGTTGAAAAGTTTGGAGAAGTTGGGGCCAGACACCAACTGCTGTAGGGTCCTCTAAGTTGGACTTTACATTTGGCATATGTTTAGGAGAATTTTGAGTATTTTTGAAGAAAAATGACAAGTCCGCTAAAAACTGGTCATCTGGAACTGATTTTTTGGGCGATTGTGGTAATGGTATCGTTGTTGCTGTTGTTGGTGTGAATACAATATGCTGGGGACTTGACGCATCCAGATGGTCCTTTGGTGTGCTTATAGTTTGGGGCAATTCAGCTGATCGTAAGTTTTTATTACAGAGGTGGGTATTTTGCGCATGGATTTGAGGGAAAATTAAACGACTATGAGGAGCCGTTGTGGGTTCCTTTAATATGGCGAGGTCTTGGCATGACAGTGGAGCTAGTAATTCTATATTCTGAGCTTGGGCTGTGGAGGGGCCTGAGTTTTGTAAAGGGCTCAACGGAGGAGTGTGCAGCAAACGTGCTTCTTGCTTACGCATAGCCGTTAGTGGGGGAGTTTGACCTCATTGCGATTGTAAAGGGTGATCATGTTGAAGATTTTGTTTTAAAATTACCCCCTCTGACTGGGCTGGGGTTACATCGTTTTGTGCGGTTCCAAAAATAAAGACTTCCGGAAGTTGAGCCAAGTTTTTACTGGTCGTATTCTTCAACAACTGTTGTGGGGGTGGGGGTTGTGAAGAGGGCATAATTGTTTCGGCCATTTGGTCCGGTACTCCGAGGCTGGTTACCTCCAGTGATTGCGAATATCAAAGAGTATTCGCCATAGGTGGATTTTTTTTTAAATAGTCCAGCAGCTTCAAGGATTTCGAAGTATTTGATGAGTCCTTACTCTTGCCGTTATGACCAAGACTGTTATTGTCATCGCTATGTGGCCTCGGTTTTACCACGTTCGCTTTATCATTGCAAGCCCTTGGGGACCCATGACTACCTTGGTCGAGCTCCTCGTCAGATGACAAATGTTTAGGTTTCCTCCTTTTAGGAGCCGCTGCAGTTTTCCTAACTTTCCCAGATCTCATAGCTTATATAAGTTGAAATACTTGTTAAAGGTTAGCTAGAACAGATGCCCTTGCCAGGGGTCCACCGGGGATCCACCAGAATTGCTCTTCCAAACTGTTGGAGAGCTAGGGGTCTGGTGGTCTCGTGATTCCAACAGTGCTGTCTCCGGCGAGTGAATATTGTAGATATTGTCCTGTGTTTATGTTCTGTACTGTCTTGCAGGTTTGATTTGTATTACAGAAGCTGCCGAGTCTATTGATAGATGGCGTTTTTAGCTTTGCTTTTGACACTTCGATGAAATTGCGCCAGCTTTTATTGGAACCTTAATCGTGGCACCCCCCCGCTCATTTATATAACCCAACCCCTGTCCACCGGCCCGCGACCGCCCGCTCACCGCACCGCTCAGGCAAAAGACCGGGAGACCAGGCCAAACCTCACCTCACCTCTGTGTTTTTCCCCTCAAGAGGGGTCGCACTGGTAATGAGGCTGACAGTAGGGCTCAACCAGTCAGTGGCCGCAATAGGCAGCGAGAGCGTCAGACGCTAGGCGGCTTCGTGGGGGGAGGGGAGAAAGCGGGGGGAGCAGCCCCAGGGCTGGACAGAGCTGCCCAATGCCCCCGCACGCCCACAACCAGGCAAGTAGGTAGGTACAGCAGGGGAGAATGGACGGACACAGGCGCAGAGAGTAGCAGAAAGCAAGGAAAGCAATGAGAGCAGAGGGGCAGAGGGAAGCAGGCTTGTGGAAGCGGACACTGGGAATACAGGGAGATCTAGGCGAGCAGCATCAAGCAGCACCCCACGACGTTCGGCTCCAGGGGGGGGAGGGAGCTCAAGGCTTATGGCTTAAGGCTTAAGCTTAAGGCTTGGCAGAAAATGCCGGGGGCAAATCTGTCCTTCTTTTACCGCGCCAGCCAGCCAGCCAGCCGAGCTCCCAGAACACCCCCGCCTTCGGTAGCGACGGCCCTCAAGCCTCCTCAGCCACACTCCCGGTCCCGCCGACTTACCGAAGCTCCTTGGTGCGCCGCTGCTGCTGCCACCAAGATACCTCCAAGATCCCAGCTACCCGCACCACCGGCGCCCTAAGGGAGGAAGGAGACCGGCTCTCTTGCTCGCGGCTCAACGCGGCACGGTAACCGCAGCCGTGACCACAGCCTTGCTCAGCACAGCCCAGCCGTGCGGCCAGCATCCAGCTCCACCTACCTCCCCAGCCACACCTCGCCTCAGCTGACGGCGCGTCCGACTGCACAGCAACTCCTCCGTTAGTGGGGCGCGGCCTTTCACCAAGCGTTTCCTTGAAGGTGGAGAACAATTCATTAGTTGAACGTGCCACATGTATATTGTCTCACAATCTGGAAATGTTTTAACTGTTCTACCCTCCAGTTTATTGGCTAATCAGTTGTAGTCTTAACCCTCATGGAAGATTTTCTCTCATTTGTTATGACATGGAGCAAACTAAGATCACAAACTTTCTTGTGTCCTTGAACCACTTTACAATTTCAGGTTCTTGGGCTGTAGTACTTACATCTTGTAAAAGCATGATGCTCTCAGGATATTGTATGTTGACCACATTGGGCCAGTCCATGATACCAAGTTCATCCTTCCAATACAGAGCTGATTCTGCTTTGCGCCTTGGGTCCTCTGGTTAGATTGCATTGATTTTGTTCATCAAGATCCTCTCCTGCCTCTATAATAAGAGACGAACAATTGCTATTGATAGTGCTCATTGTCCAGTAATCTTGCACAGGAACCCTACTAGTGCTATGGAAAGGCTTGGAGTATAAGAATTTCCTTATGTAGCTCAGACATTTATCTATATAGTGCTCTCAGCTCTAGGCTGAAATGTTTAGCAATCGTATTATTTCTGAACACCTGCAGTCCTGCATGTCCATATTGCTGATGGGCTGACCAGAAAGGGCTTTGATATGATCACATGCATAGCTTACATATGCCTCCAGATATTTTCATCGTTTGCATTGTCAGCATTCCGTCCATCATTTGTTTGCTGTAACACTTTTCGCCCTAAGTGGGATGGGTATGCCCAGACGTGGGTTCCTTGCTCAATGTGCCACTGGATTCAAGCTAGCCTGGCTGAAGAAGGGTGATATACCCTGAAACCAGTCCCAGGATGCTTGTTTCCGGTCCAGGGAGGACCTGGCCTGGCAGTTCGGTCTGGACTGTTCCCATGAGGCACAGGGTCAAGACTGATTTGCATATGGCTGGGTCCAAACTGGGGTGGCTTAGTGGGCAAAAGAACGATGGATTTAACCCAGATCTTTTGACTGGGGAAGAATGTTTGCATTGTCAGCATTCCGTCAATCATTTGTTTGCTGTAACACTTTTCACCCGAAGTGGGATGGGTATGCCCAGACGTGGGTTCCTTGCTCACTGTGCCACTGGATTCAAGCTAGCCTGGCGGAAGAAGGGTAATATATACCCTGAAACTGGTCCCGGGATTCTTTTTTCCGGTCCAGGGAGGACCTGGCCTGGCAGTTCAGTCTGGACTGTTCCCATGGGGCACAGGGTCAAGACTGATTTGCATATGGCTGGGTCCAAACTGGGGTGGCTTAGTGGGCAAAAGAACGATGGATTTAACCAAGATCTTTTGACTGGGGGAGAATGTTTGCATTGTCAGCATTCCGTCCATCATTTGTTTGCTGTATCTCCAGATATTTGTCATCGTCCACTGGGGGTTTAACCTAGCAACGCCTATATGGTTCAAAAAGTTGCAGTTGTTGACTAACCTGATTTACTTAGTAGACCTGGTACTTTGTGTCTCCTTTTGTTATCCTTGTGTCCTTGTCAAGACTATCCTACTAGAATTTTGTAACCGTCCCCTCTGGGTTGGAGCCACCTGATTTTACCAGTTAAGGAAACTGTGTTTAGGGATTTTAGGGGATACTTTATTAGCATGTTTCCTTTCATTTAGTCTTTCCTTCCCATGCTTGCTGACATTACTCTGTGCAAGACATCATTCTTGTGGATTGGAGTTTTTTGCATGATGGTTTCTGGGCATAAAGAAGCCCTGCATTCTCCTCAAGCCTCATTTTACTTTGGTCCTGGCATGATTCCCACCTTGGCCGGGCGAAAAGGCTGTGATGGAGGGTTCAGTCTTAAAGGTTTGCTACCATATACAGATTGGCACTGTTTATATAATCCGTTGTCAGTGCTGTTTCGGTTGTTCAGATTATTTGCCTCTCTAGTGGGCTATTTTCCCTGCTAGCAAGATCAAGTTTTGTTGCTGCTTCTGAGCAAACACTTATTACATCTTTGTCCTGCATTGTTGGTGTAAGACTCAATTTCCCCATTGAGGATCCATTCAGTGTTCCAGGTCTTGCAGAGGAAGATAGTGGCAATGCTGGAGACAGAAAAGACCACCCATTTGACCAATTTGACAGAAGGACTCTTGGATTTTGTGCCACCATATTTAGCTATAGATCTACACCTAGGTGTCCTTTTCCCCAGAGATCTCTTCCTTCCTAGAATTAACTGTTGTCTTAGAGTTTTCCTGTGGCTGTGCTGCTTTCAGGTCAATCGCACTAGTGGAGGAATTTATAGTCTGAATGGAACGCAGGTTAGTCAAGATGGAATCTGCTAATAGGGATTTCGACTCTGTTTCTAAATAAGCTCCATTATGGCAGTTATGGCCTTCTCACAGACACCGGAGCTCTTCCCCTAGAGTAGGTGAATTCCTCCAGTGAAGCATCTCTTTCTCCTCCTCCAGGCACTTCTCCTCCCTATATCCATATCCTTTCCTTTCCCTCCATTAAAAACTCTACTAAACATGGAGCAACACCAATGTGTTTTCCACAGGCTACCCTGTATGATGACTGTCTACATGGGCTGTGACTCTAGATCCTAAAACTTGATTTGTGACTTGGACTGGGAGACCACTACCATTCCTACTCCTACTTCTATTTATCAGGTTGCCACGTCTACTTTCATTGTCTTGTCCGATTCAAGTGGTGACGTCTTTGGCATCCCTGCCATCTGCTTCATTTCCCACGGTTTTGGGAGGTTTTTTTGGGTCTTAACTTACTTTATAGGAGCTTGAGGCTTTGGTGCCACTGTTTGAAAGACATTTTCCTGGCTCCCTGTACTCACAGCACTTTCCAAGCAGCAAGGTAATCCAGTGGGCCTATGGTGGGAGTGCACAGCGTTGTACAAACCCCAAACCCAGCGGAGGGTTGCTGACAAACCACAGGAAAAAAAGGCACCAATTCATGGGCTAACAGCAGACACATGCCGGAAAAATCTAGATTATCGCCTGCAGATTACCACGCTGTACAGGAACATGCTGTGAGTAAATGTGAGAGCGTCCTGGGAGCTACACAAAGCCACACAAACCTGGTGCTGGTGAACGCTCGTAACCGCCGCCTAGCAAAAGCCACTGTCTACAAGAGCGGTCAGAGGCCAGGCAGATCAGGGCAGGTGACATGATTACACTGGAGCTTTGTAGTTAGGGGTAGTCAGAGGCAGCCGTAGGCAGTACAGCAGCAAAATGTAGAAGAAGACTAGCTTGCAACGGCATCGGCAGCTAAGCCAATTGCTTCCACATCCATGCTGGTGCTCCCCAGCTCATCACACAATGCCTAGTGCACTGATGCTTTCAGATTGTAACACACTTGGTTTCTTTTTAAAATGAAATATTTTTCATCTTTTACATGGCAACATTGCATTTTAAATACCATGCACTATACCTTAAGGTGACTTAATAACATTTAAAAAGGGAGTTTTTTTCCCCATTTATAAAAGTGTTGTTTTTTAAAGGTGGACTACAGCTTTAAACTGCATCAATGAGGCTACACTGGTAGACCTGAAGTCATATTTCCTTGTCACACAACACATGGCACTATAAGTGCTGCAGTCCACAGGTGACATAAAACTTACCATGTAATGGGTGTATTTCTTCCCCAAATACTATGGCCTTATAGGAAACCTAAATATGCCAATCAAGTATTAGCCATAGTTTACATGTTTTAGCTGTCACAGCACATACACTGGGCCCTGGACAGCAATGCCTCAGTGTGCAGAGCCTAAAAACCAGCAATAAAATTCAGCAACAATTAGGGAGGCAAAGCAAAAAGGGGCATTTTCTCACAATAAGGTTTCCCAATTCTGACTTGTTGGTTATGGCTTGTGAGGATGTTGTGGTCCATTGTATCCTACACTATAGATTGGCTAAGCAGGATGACAATGCTTCAGTGAAATATTTAGAGTGATGTGAGAAAATATTCTGAGGTGTCCACCAAAGTGGTTGCAAGGTCTTTAGAAGGTCTGAATCTCCACTGCAGTTAATTGAGAATTGAATGAGTGTTCCTGGATGTCCTACTTTAGCATGTGCTCTCTCCTTCCATGATATTGTTGACGAGTGAAAGATTGGAAATGGGGGTGTAGCTGGCCAGCTGTTTGGGATATGCTGTAAGTACCTCAAGCAAGGGTGTAATTGCAAAATTTTTAAGGCCCTAAAGACCTTATCATGAAAGTAGAGGTATGTAGCCCTTCCAGAATATCTCAGGGGAGCGTGCCCCTGTTGTTCTAGAAGAAGAATTATGGGCATGGCTTAACTGGACCACCTGACTACTTGGCTTTCCTTGTAGACAAGATGAGATGTACAATTAAGACTGTTCAGTGTTGTTTTAGTTTCCTGATGTTTTTGCTTTATGAACTTCAAGAAATTGAGCAGCATTTGCAGTATTTGAGGGTGGAGCTTGAAAACTTCTGCAGTTTGGTTTGTTGTCTTGCCTATGCAGAATACACACTGAGCTTTTTGGCACTGTGTATCATCCTTTGATCATTTGCATTTTGCTGCGATCAGATCCAGATTCACATTCTGCCTGGTTTATTTCCTGTTTTAAGTTTCTTTATGCCATAACAAGTCATAGTATCAAGGTGTTTAGTGGTGTTGGGAGTGCTGATTCCAGTATTCAAAACCTCTGGGTTGAAGTTTGTTGAGAAACTGATTTTATGTGAAGCAAAGGAATCCAGTAACTCAGATTATGTTACTTTTTCCTGTGGTTTGAACCACATTGTGATCATATGTGTGTGTGATTAGGCGTGGGGTGATACTTGTTAAGACAATGTGCATCGTGATTAAAAATGGTATAGCCAATACGGAGTTCATGAATAGATCTTAAGACGGCTAGAGAGGATCTTTTTGCAAAGTGTATCCTAACTTGCACTTGGGATCTACAGTCTCCTGGGTGAATCACTGAGATTCAAAAGCCTTAATCACAAGGGCATGTATAGAGAAAGGTCTGTCCATACAGTGATTGATTGAAGTTCCCCATAACAACCTTTTATGAGACTGGTGCCTCTGTTTGTGATTTCATCCAGGAAGGCAGGGTAAACACCCCACTTTTCTATAAATGTAAGCAATAAGGGATCAATTTGATGAAGTAGAGAATTCATGACATTGTGTTTGAACTCAATGGTAATGGTGCAAGGCATTGACAGTAAATAATTTCAGTGTAATTCCCTTTAGGTGTTGCTTCTCTACTAGCATTTCTTGAATATCCAGGAAAGATGTAGATAATAAACAGGTTTTAATCAAACTAGGGTTTTGGCAATTGGTGTCTGCTTATCTAGAGGGGAGGTGACTGTGATCAAGTCATTCTGGTTGATTGGGAGGATTGCCAGCTCTTTTGAGCTCTTGGGTACTGCTCAATCAAAGTTTTAGTAACAGCCCTCAGTGCTGTGGTGCTGAGTGGAGTGTCGTTATTGCCATGTCCATGAGATGGTTGTTGGTTGCTTGGTATGATGTGGTCCATTTGACTAGAGTAGACGATTATTAGATGAGAAGATGATGAGGAGATGGAAGGTCTGAAGCCCTGGTTTAGTTTGTTGTTTCGGTTTACTGGACCCGGACTAACAGATTGACCCATATTAAATTAAAATAATGGAATGCGTGCTGCGATCAAGAGATTATGTCTGGAGCAGAAAATCAGACCGGTCTGAATAATTTGAATGACATGTAGTGTAGTTCCTATTTCCCTTATAGGCTCTGCGCATTGGAATAATATACACTATAGTTTTTGCATAGGACTAAGGTCAGTATGCCCCTATCGAGTACATTACACTTAATTACTTGTGTGTGCCTGCTAACTCAGAGGTCACTAGAAACTTATTGAATAAACAAGAAGGGATTAGTTTCTGACAACCGCATAAACATGACAACTTTGTTTCCCTTAGAATCGGAACGCGTCTCAGAATCGTGGAAACAATAGATAACAGTTTCACTCAGTCAATCGTGCATGCTTCGTTTCTTCAGAGTTACACAGAAATAGATAGATGGGAGTTTGAATAAAAGGGATTTATTGAACAGTCTTGTTTCTTGTGTAAGAGATATGAGCTGTTACAATCATTAGACAGTAAGAAAGATATAATACGCATAGCGTAAGCAGTAAGAAGAAATAATACTGCAATAGCATTGTCTTTTAGCTATGACATATATCCATATATACATACATAAATACACAGGCTAAAAAGTGAATACTCGTCTGTTGCTTCTAAATAGTTCTACCCCAGTGTACCTAACCTAAGTGTAGTACGAGGTAAGAGTAGGTGCTGTTTTCTATAGTATGGTATATACTAAGTTTGTATGCCAAGAGTCCCTCTAGGTTCTAGTCCGCTCCATACCTTTAGAATGAGAAAGGTGGGAATCTCTTTCCGGGTCTCAACTCTAACACCCCGCGAAGGGAGTCAGAACACTGGAAGCTGGATTCTCTGCGAGCAGGGATGACAGCGTCTGGTCAGTGCGTCAGGCAGGGATATGGTCTCTTCCGAACTTGCCGTTGCGAAACGTGCAGTCAAGTTGTGCCGAGCCGTGCCGTGGTTTGCCATGGTAAGGGAAGGTATATTTATACCTGGAAGGTGCCTTGAAATGCTAGCAATGATGTAAAGTCGGGCAGAGGAAGACGTCCTGGATGAACCCCTAAGGAATAGTAGTTCATGCATAGTAGATGAGTTCTTGGAGAAATCAATAATCTTAGCTAGGGAAAGTCCAGATGGCTTGCGGGTCTGGTTTCTAAGTACTCGTTGTGACGTGGGATGGACGGATGTAGGTGACCATGCCTGTATTTGGATAGCATGGCTAATGCCTCAATAAGGACTGGGATTCTATGCCTAAATAAGGGCAATGCAAATTGTGCCTATATAAGGACATGATTCAGTGGAACCTATGTATGGGTGAAGAAATAAAAACCTTCTAAGGCGTTCACTGATACACCTGGTCCTTTTAAACCAACAAAGAAGAGATTGGCACAGAAGCTGTATTATAAAAACAATGCATTTATTAACCTCAGATGAGGGAGACTACGTCACACAGTACCCTCAGGCAACTGTAGGAGGCATTCTAAGGAGTACAGAGAACAGGGGCCTTATATACCCACACAGGGGCTCAAAAGAAGGCGGTACAAGTACACATGAGAAGAGTTACACACATAGATGGTCATACAGAAAATGCACAGTCAACAAGTAGGAGGAGTAATGAGTTGCTGACATCAGTTAGAACAGCCTGACAGTTCTATACTAGGAGCAGGTGCATTCTGGCAGCTACAGGTCCCTTTGAGCATGTGCAAGGCTCTGGAAGAGGGAGAAAGCACATGACTAACTAAAAAGGCTGCCAGGAACAAAATGGCTTTCAACTCATGCTAACAGATTCCTGCAATCTTTAACACGGGACACCCACTCCATTGACGAATGATCGATATTGCTAAATGCTAAACATGCTAAACTCATAAAATTGAGTTTCACATGTTCACTAAAAACATTTGTAAAAGCATAGTAAGAGAAGTCTTTTTTTTTAAACTTAGATAGACAGCATATGCAAAGGGGCTGTACATATTAAAGCAATATTTCATTCTAAGCATATATTTACAGTGAATACTAAGTAAATGAACAGAAATATATACACATATGCAATGAAATGGTCTAGTTTTACAGGAAGGAAAAAAAAATAGTTCAGAGCCATTTCATGTCATGATTACATACATGCGAAGAAAGGTGACAATGTGTCCCTGGAAGTGTTTCAAAGAAGTCTGCTCTCTATGAATAGTTCTACTGTAAGAAGAGTTTTTAACCATAAAAGAAAAAGTCAATATTCACAAAAGTGATCGTAGGAAAGTTCCAAATGTTGTCTTTTTAAAAAACAAAAAAAAATGAAAAATGAAGGCCGAATTCATAGATTACAGGTACACTGTGAGCCAAATCAAAAGTTATTTGAAGATGCTGGAGAAAACATGAAATCCTGTAATCCTGTAGACAGAAATGTGTCTACCGTTGTCGGTGATAGGTCGATTACCTCGTTTAGAAGACTAACTGCACATATATGTGATGCATCGTCAGTAGCAGTGTTCGTTGCCAATGTTACCTGTGTGCCTGTTGATCCATCTCGTACCTCAGCAGTAGCATGTTGCGTCTGTGAGAGCTCAATGAATGCCGTCATCAGGATCGGTAGCCTCTGGGGACAATACAGAGCATGGACCGTTATCGGGTTCAGCAGAGTATCGATATCCATTGGCATGACTGATGGGAGTGTTAGACAGATGTTTAGCACGCATCTTCACCGCAAAGCAGGCAGCGTAGAACAGGTAAGATGCAATCTTGCCAGAATGGTCTGAACGACAGAAACCATGTGGTATTTAGTTCATGTAGACGAGGTAAACCCAATAGTTGCACTATGCACTCATGACACTTCCTTTCCAGGAGAGCATTCTCCAAGGTGCTGTGAGTGACGCTGGTGGATTGGCTTGCCAAAACATAGCAGTAGGAATAAAAACAGAATTCTTACGATGATTGCTAGAAATAGCGGCAGACCACCAAACACCGAGTGCATGAAGTTTGGAATAATTCCGAAGACTGCTTGAAAAGGTGT
This sequence comes from Triturus cristatus, assembly GCF_964204655.1. Classification (NCBI taxonomy): domain Eukaryota; kingdom Metazoa; phylum Chordata; class Amphibia; order Caudata; family Salamandridae; genus Triturus; species Triturus cristatus. Next base: position 948,481,147 of record NC_140582.1, read on the forward strand.
TAACAGTCCCGAACATATGGTCTTAAATACATGCACAATACCGCTCGTATCAGACATGTTTAAGATTCGTCCCAACACGTCTGTGACATGTGTACGGCAGTTTGTTCTTAACAGAGCCTGTATCTCAGCCGAAGTCCTTGCGACTTGTAGATCATAGGTTTCTTTGGCCGAGATCAAAGGCACGGTTTTGTGTAAAAGAATGGCTTTTATTCTGCTTAAAGTATCAATTCATATAGAAGAGATGTTCAGTGAAGGCCATAAAGGCGACTCCCTGACTGTGTGTTTTTTTGGGGGAACAAGACTTGCACACAGCAAGTGACCCTGGAAGTAACCGTTACTAGATATGGGATACCTGGCAATATGCCACAACTGCTCTGATCATTCAACATGAGGTAACCCCCATTTGAAAGTTGTCCAAACATTGGATTAGTCACAGCGGCTGGTGAACCTTGCAGGTGGCAGGATAAATTTGCAGTGGAACTGCTACAGGCCCTGTGTATACTAACATCCCGACATATGAGTTAACCGCTCAGTGCATTTTCATAGTGTGTACCGCTAATAAACACTTCACGCCCCCCACTCCAACATCTGTGTGTGTAAGGTAAATCCCAGGATGTCCTGATGTATTCTTTACCCAACCTTTCATATCTGCCTACTGGCATGTGTTTAAGGCAATACTGAAAATGGAAAGTTGTAACAGGCAGAGTTATTTTGCCATGTATCATCCATTCTGAAGCCGGTTTTTCTGCTACCGTAAATGACAATTTTTCCAGTTTTTCAATGCTCAGCATTGTATACTTTGCTCCCCTTTGTGCCAGTTCGATCTGTTTACCAGTGAGATTGTAATAAAAAAACAGAGAAGACGTGTTGATGAAACGCCAAGGCACATAGCCTCCACGCACGTTTTGTAGCGTCCAGCCTAACAGAATAGAACGTAATTGAGAATGGCCATGACGCAGCAGGACCAAATCTTGTTCCACAATGTCTATAGCAGAGGATACAATGTTGCCCAATGAATATATCCTGGAAGACAGAGTGGTTAACCCATTGTCGACCACAGCGAGATATTTCTCTAAATTAATACAATCAATTTCTCGTATTCTTTCTGTAGCATCTGCTTGGGTAACCTTCCATATTTAATTATAAGCAGCATAGATGCCGGCATATATGAAATGTTTTTGACGCGGTTTTCATGGACCTAACAAGAATTCCCTAAGGTCTGTGCCTTCTTTAAGTAAAGATAAGTGTTGCTTCACATCCTCTAGTGTAGATGTCTGCAGCCAATCAAGGCATAGTTTTCCTACACTGTATGTTGTTACTACCTCTGGATGCTTTCTTTGAACATAGCGTGGGTCTGGCCTATTGATTTTTAAACCTTGTATCTTGTTCAGGAATCTTTCTTGACAGATGATTGTGTCTGTGGGCCAGAGCAACCATTTTTTCCATTCAGAATCTGATCTGTTGTTTCGACCACCCCCCGTGTAGTACTATTACTTGCAGGTGTAGGTATGGACGGTGTGTTCATGTCTTTGATCTTGGCTAACCCAAGGCAAGACGTCTGTTGGACAATGTCATTCAAAAACATTATCTGCTGTGAGATGATGCAGGCTGTAAACAAAGCTTCTATCCCCTGTACTTGCCAATCTTTTGTACCCCAGACAGATTTTGTGTCGATTGTGTTTTTCCAAAACTCAAAACCCTGTCTGGACAGTTGGGCAATAAAGGTTGCAGAATAAATCTGTTTCGTATTGGTTAACATATTTTTCGTTCCTGTTTTGTTCACATTTTTAAAGTAAAACGTTTCTAGATTGGATGTAGTGTACCCTGAAAAATATGGAAACTTCATTTCAAACATTTTTGAGCTACCCCTTGGTGGTGTAGGACTATGTTCCCTTTGGTTATACATAAATACATTTCTAGGTGTTGCAGATTTATGCAAGAAATGATGACCATAGTGGTTGTAACAAAAAACCTGTTCCTAGTCTGTTAAACCCTCTAAGTATTCATGGTTAGAGAATGCAGCAGAGCTTTCTAGATCCGACATCATGTTATTATCAGTCTCAAAGTCCCAATCATCAGAATAGGTACTAGAGGTATTAAAGTCACTTAATGATATCTTAAATAAGTGTAGAATCTTCAAAGGTTCAGACGGACCGAATATATCATAATCCGTTTTGTCCCAAACTATACTATCTTGTATAGGAACGGCTGTGATGTTCACTGCTGACAAGTCTCTTCCTTCACGATGGGATGATTTGTGTGGTTTCAAAAGTAAGTTCACATTTTTACTTTCTGTGTCCAAATGAATATATCTTCCATTTATCAGCATGCTCAGAGTCATTACTAAAGCTAGCCAAAGCAGAAAGAAAAATATTCCAGAAATAATCCATGGTTCAATCCATGGTAAATTCAGATAAGTCTTTTTCACGTGATGGAAGAAGTCTTGTGCTTGTTCTTTGAAAGTTTTTTTGGCTGGCGTTGTTTCAGGTTCGCTGAGATCCTCAGAAAATGTATCAAAGTTAATGAAATAGCCAGAGGCAGTTCTGTCAATGGTTGAAATTGCATCAGGATTAGTTGAAATCGCTGGAACCAGTGGATCACTGGCTACGTTGGTGTAGACAGGTGTATCAGGATGAACTGTTATTTGTGTTTCAAGAGGAATGAGTTCCATAGCATTGTTGCTTAGTCCTTCATTTCTTAATGTTGGATTCTCAATGGTGATGAGTCTTTCAGTTTGAACCTCTTGGATAGTAGCTAGAGGAGTGTGTCTGCTACTTAGTCGGAGTCCACATGGCCTACTGCTTAGTATTGGCCACATAGTGTGGTTTGATGAGGTCGATGGACACAAATCTTTTCCCCTTTTTACCAGCAAGGGGCGGCAGAAGTACTGTTCTTGATCCGTGGATTGCTAGGACAGGTACCGGTTGTCTGCCAGAAGGCCCAAATTTCCTTCTTGTCCGCGATCTTTTCACTGACTAGATCCGAGAGCTTTGGGATCCAGACATGCCTTGCTGGGACGGCTGGATTTTCCCCAGTGGTGATTGGCTTCAGGAACACGTTGCCTTGTTTCGATCTTAGTACATTTAAGTCCTGTAAAACAGCCAAATGATCTTTGATATCAAATGGTTTATTTTCCACCACTGTGCCTTTACATTCGAGATCAGGAACCCACTTTCTTATCCCAAATAGGACCTCATAAGGAGTGACCCCTCCTAGAGAACGTCTTGGCAAATTGCTTAATGAGTGTTGGCTCCATAAAGATGTTAGACCCACCCATCACCCAAACCTAATACCCTAGCTGTTATAGACTGCTTTATGTCCCGGTTTTTCTTTTCCACAACAGAATTTCCCTCAGGATGGAATGGAGAGGAGTACCCCAATGCAACGCCCAAACTGGCCATGGCTTCTTTGTGAGCCTGAGAGCTAAACACAGGGCCCTGGTCAGTGTGTAGCGTGCCTATTGCGTATGTGCCGATAAAGACTCGCAAATCTTTTAGAACAGTTCGAGCATCAGCCGAGCACTGAGGCCACAGCCATAGGAATCTCGAGCACGAATCCACTGCGACCATGATATATTTATAGTTACCATCCCTTTGCAAGGGACTGCAGTGATCCAGATAAACAGAAGCTGATGGTTTGTCTGAAATAACAGGGTAACAGGGGTGTCTGCGCAGGACGTTTCACTGTAGAGACTTTCATCTTTTGGCATATTTCACATTCCAAAACATAGTTTTTGGTCTGTTTCCTAATGCCGGGCCACCAATATCTCTGTTTTAATAACAATAATGTGGCGGAAACACCTGCATCGGCAGAGGCTATCCCTTCATGTGCTGCTAGGATTAGTCCTAATCTATGTTCCATGTTTGGAATTACCCTATCACCCAGTCCAGGGATTCGAGCAAACGGAACGTTGTACGCATCAATTATATACGAGTATTTGAGTGGAAATTTTTTAGGTAACGCTGCACCACTGCCTTTGCTTGAAGCATTGACAGCCAACAATATCTCACTGTCTCTTTTCCTTTTTGGACGAGTGATCGCAGGTACGGAAGCCATTTGCACAGCCCCTTTTGCGGCCTCGTCAGCCAATGAATTCCCTGCAACGTGAATGCCATCACGTTGATGACTCAGTGTGTGTATCACGTGAGTGTTCTGTAGTCCGTCTGGCAACTGAACTACTTTTTCCCAAAGCGTTTTATGCTTGATTGTGCCACCTTTTGCATTTTTGAAACCATTTTGAAGCCAATTCTGAAAATATTCATTATATGATTGAACACAGTAAAAAGAATCGCACACTATAAGTGTGGGAAATTCACGATCCGTATTTTCAAGTGCCAATTTAAATGCTTGTAGTTCAGCTCGCTGAGCTGTACAATCTCCTAGAGATTGTGTTTTAGTGACCATCGGTCGGAATTTATCATTACGCATACAACCTTTAATGATCGCGCATGCTGCACTGTAAGCTTGCTTACTCCCGTAGCGGGTTGTGCTGATTCGTCAGTATAAATTATAAATTCATACTGGTCAAGAGGGAGAATTTCAATAGGCAGAGGACATTCGTGTTCGTATTGCAGGAATGCTTGTGTTTTTTTAAATTAGGATCAAAAACATATTCAACATCTGTTGCAGCAAGAGAATTAACCCATTGTATCCATCTTGGATGTAAAGCTTTTGCATTTGGAATGCTCGCTTTTGTAACTGCCTCTAAGGCTGATACCGGAGTCACGACAATAATGCGTTTCCCCTGAGCTAAAGCTCTTTCTTTTACTACAGCGGTTTGAACTGCTGTCAGAATTCTTTCTGTCGAACTGAAGCGCATTTCCGCTTGTGTATACAAATGTGATTTGTATGCAATTGGTACTTTTTCACCTTCATTAAAAGTTAAGTAGGTGAGTCTGCATTGACCCGAAATTAGTCGGATCACTAAATTGCATGGATTCACTCGTGTTTGTAAGTGATTGTTGCTAACATGTCAGCTTGAAGTGAAGGCAGGATCTCTGTGTGTTCCTGGTTCCAATCTTTGTTTTTGAAATCAGGTTTGATTAATTCATAGAGAGGTTTAACCCTTTCTGCGTAATTTAGAATGTAAGTTCTTCTGAAATTCAGGAAACCTAGAATCAACTGTAACATTTTCAGCGTTTTTGGAGGTTGGAGCAGCGCACACTCTTCTAAAAATGTAGCTGCTGGGCTTTTTCCTTCATTTGAAAGCTCATATCCTAGGAAAAGGACATTGAGATGGGCAATTCTCGATTTTTTTAAATTGAATTTGTAGCCCTCAGAGGCAAAGCCCAGTATAATGGTATTTACCCTTTTCAAGTGCCTATCCAGGTCATCGTCTGTCAGATAGATATCATCGACATAGGACAATGCCTCGTCATCATAAATTTGTAGAAACTCTGTTACACTTGCTGAGAATAACCCCGGGCTGTTCTTGAACCCTTGTGGGAGTCGAAAAAAGTGACTCTGGGTCCCCATTATTGGGAAAGCTGTCAAGTACCTACTTTTAGGTGCTATGTTTTGACAATAGAAACCATTTGAAATATCCAATGTGGTTTTATATTTTTTACGCACAATGTTATTCATTAGTGCTGTACTGTGTGCATTTTGCACTGCAAAGGTTTTAGAACAAGTGTTCAGATGTCTGTAATCCAAAGCTAGACGATATATGCTGTCTGGTTTGGAAACAGGAAACAAAGGATTGTTCATTTATGAGGTGCATGTTTCAATCACCCCTTTGTATTCAAGATGATCTAAGATCTCCCTGACCTGTTTCTTAGCTTCTTGCTTAATTGGGTACTGTCTTTGTGCAGTAGGTTGACATTTTAATTGGATTTTATGGTGAGGTGAGTCCTCATCCCATCCTACATGATTTTTGTATAATGCAACTGCCAATTTCCTAGCATAAGTATATTTAAAATTTTTAGGAACATGGTTGGAGAAGGCTGGCATAATGATGTCTTCGCCATGTGGGCACTCCCTAACAAACTCTGGTGGCCAGTCTTGTTCTACCCTGAAGTATATCATAACCCCTTGAAAGCTTCTCCCAAAAGAGTGTGTTCACTTTCCTTGGTATGTCTCCCTCTATCCGGAGTTTTATTTCATATAATTTTTGTGGAGAACTAACCCTGGTGTCTACAGTCTCAACTGTGATGTACTCATTCAAGTCCACTATCTCCAGAAGTTCCTTCAGGTTCTGGCGAGCTATTGTTACTACTGCTGCACAGTCCAGCATTGTCTGAGCCCATTCTCCGTTCTTGAGTTGTGTTCTCAGAATTCTCGGCATGTCTGATCTTCAGACCTGCTACCTTTTTCTTAGTGAATTGAGGTTTTGGTTTGTTTTTCTGAACGTGTTGATCGTCTCTGGACTTCACGCGTTCTTCTTTGTGATCTGACCGTCCTCTTCTTTTGGATGTCTGTGAAGATGTCTGAAAGGTACAAGAGGAAATTATCCCTATTCCTGAGGTTATACCTCCTGTCAGAGGGCTCCCTTTGAGGAGACCTACCTCGGACTTGAGAACGTTTTTCTTTCGAATGTTGTTTGTTGTTTTCCCACTTCTTTTTAGAAGATGTAGGGTTATGTTTAATTGAGTTCTTTTCAGGACCTTCAGACAGTTGTGGTTTAACTGTGTAATTCTATCAATTCTTGTGTTTGATTAAGTAATTCCTTATCTGACATGGCTTCAATATCAGGATGAGGTATGTAGCCTGCTAAAATCGGCCATGTTGCTCCTGGTCTACCTAGTGGACCGAGTCTGGTTATGTGATTATAATGTTTTAGGGCGAATTTAAACCAGAGCTGATGCTCCTGGTATGTGAGTGGAATTTCAATATCCTTGAAGGGAATGTATTCCTCAGGTGGCTCATCTTCTTTGAAGAAGTGAAACACATGTGTTACTGGATTTGATTCTGGGAATGTAATCCATGAATAGAATGCTTCTGTCTGAAAAGATTCATGTGCCTCTATCACAAAAACTGTTCTACCACCTCTTGGTGTTAGGCCATGTTTTATACGTTTTAGAGTGATGGCTCTCCTTAAGTTTGGAGGGATGTGTATAACACCCTCATCGGTTTCATGTAACCCTGTAAGATTAAAACCTGTTGCGACTTGGTCAGTGTCATCTACAACATCCCGGTTTTGGGACATTTTTTTTTTTTTTTTAATATGCAGAACAAGTTTCAAGGAAACAAAGATAAGGTGCAAAATATTTTGGAACACTGTATCCTTCAACGTTGAACAAACCAAACGGCTAATACATAGGATTCTCATCCTACTCAGCTATGGCGGATAGTATCCCTACCCACTCCAGACGTCTTATGGAGTATTATGAGTAGGGGGTCTCTGAGAAAAGCATGACTGAGTTACTTCAGTATCTGGTGTTAAATTAGTGCCTTACCAAATGTTGGGCGCCATGTAGTGTAGTTCCTATTTCCCTTATAGGCTCTGCGCATTGGAATAATATACACTATAGTTTTTGAATAGGACTAAGGTCAGTATGCCCCTATCGAGTACATTACACTTAATTACTTGTGTGTGCCAGCTAACTCAGAGGTCACTAGAAACTTCTTGAATAAACAAGAAGGGATTAGTTTCGGACAACCGCATAAACATGACAACTTTGTTTCCCTTAGAATCGGAAAGCGTCTCAGAATCGTGGAAACAATAGATAACAGTTTCACTCAGTCAATCGTGCATGCTTAGTTTCTTCAGAGTTACACAGAAATAGATAGATGGGTGTTTGAATAAAAGGGATTTATTGAACAGTCTTGTTTCTCGTGTAAGAGATATGAGCTGTTACAATCATTAGACAGTAAGCAAGATATAATACGCACAGCGTAAGCGGTAAGAAGAAATAATATTGCAATAGCATTGTCTTTTAGCTATGATATATATTCATATATAAATATATAAATAACAGGCTAAAAAGTGAATACTCGTCTGATGCTTCTATATAGTTCTACCCCGGTGTACCTAACCTAAGTGCAGTATGAGGTAAGAGTAGGTGCTGTTTTCTATAGTATGGTATATACTAAGTTTGTATGCCAAGAGTCCCTCTAGGTTCTACTCCGCTTCATACCTTTAGAATGAGAGAGGTGGGAATCTCTTTCCAGGTCTCAAACTCTAACACCCTGCAAAGGGAGTCAGAACACTGGAAGCTGGATTCTCTGCAAGCAGGGATGACAGCGTCTGGTCAGTGCGTCAGGCCGGGGTTTTGTCTCTTCCGAACTTGCTGTGGCGAAACGTGCAGTCAAGTTGTGCCGAGCCGTGCCGTGGTTTGCCATGGTAAGGGAAGGTATATTCATACCTGGAAGGTGCTTAGGAATGCTAGCATTGACATAAAGTCGGGCAGAGGAAGACGTCATGGATGAACCCCTAAGGAATAGTAGTTCATGCATAATAGATGAGTTCTTGGTGAAATCAGTAATCCTAGCTAAGGAAAATCCCGATGGCTTACGGATCAGGTTTCTAAGAACTCGTTGTGACGTGGGATGGACGGATGTAGGTGACCATGCCTGTATTTGGATAGCATGGCTAATGCCTAAATAAGGACTGGGATTCTATGTCTAAATAAGGGCAATGCGAATTGTGCCTATATAAGGACATGATTCAGGGGAACCTATGTACGGGCATCTAAATCGAAAAACAACAGACAGATATGAATATGTAAGGTTTGTCTTGTAGGCCTTCTGTGGGGAAAAAGAAGCTTAAAACACAAGTGTTTTATCACAAGACTGAGTCACATGAAGGAGGCCATTGTAAATAAAACTGCATAAAGAGCTGAGAATCAACCATGGATATCTATCAGCAGTAGTAGAAAGAGCAGGAAATTAGGTCTGTAAAAGTAAACACAAAAGACACAGTACAAAATGCTTAAACTTAGGCTGACCCAGAAGCTGGAGCAGACACTCACAGAGAGACTGTAGTGGTATTTTGTTATATTCCCAGTATTTATGCAGGGTCATTTGTTTAACTTGAGGTGTCAAGAGAGAACTGTCATTCCGATATGGCCTGTGAGAAAGAGGACATTGTTCACAGGGATACTTTGCATAGTCCAGTTTCTATTTCTGTATAGTTACTGAAGAGATTGTCTTCCCTCGGTATACTACCATTGCAAAGATAAGGCACATCACATCCTAACATCCAGTGTAGACTGGACTGTCTGTTGTTCCTGATACTACAGAAATGTATACGCGAATGAGGCAGTTCTTAGGTGGGTTGTATAACATTGTTGAAAGTATTTAATGGCTTGAGAGATCCAGATGTGGGGAACAGTGGAGTAGAGATGATATGTTGTAGGAATGATTTTGGGGTGAGTGTGCCTCTGACTATGTGATGATCAACCTAGGCAAAAGCCTCTAAAATGCCGCTCAGTGATTTGACCCCTAACAGAACTAGGAGCCATGTGTAAACCTCAGCTCATCTGTCCAAAATGTGATCATATCAGATGTGTCAGAGGAACATAACAAGTTGTCTCCTAAAGTTAACTATCTTCCAATGGATCTTGGTTTTGTTTCTAATTACATGTATACCATCTCCACTAGCTACAATTCAGGAGCAAACCTAAGAATTATCTTTTGAAACACATAAAACATGTTGAAACACAAAAAGGATTTTTCTTTATCATATTTACCTAATCCATGTACCCTCACTTTCTGATGAATTTTTACTTTAGAAAGTAAATATAATTGCCAAACAGATCAGCTAGATTAAGTAGGAACAGCAAACCAAGCAAAATACGTTTGTTCAGGCATGTGTTTGCAGCTTCCAAAATCAACAGTCGTGTTTGGTCTATAAAGAGTTATCACTTTCTTATGCTGAAAATAAGATTTAGTTGGCTCTTTCGCTTTTGTGAATTTTGTTGTGCCTCAATTTTAGGCAAGGAGATAAAACACATAGAAGCAGATTTACAAGCCCCTTGCGCCACTTTTGCGTCACTTTTTCCATGTTAAAAATGACGCAAAAGTGGCGCAAGGGCCTTGTAAATAAGCCCCATAGTACTTATATCATACAGTAAAATACCAAATAGTCAATACAATAAAAGTGTACCCATAGAAAATAAATACCAGTGTATCCCTTAACTACTTATCCCATTATATATAAAGAATGTGCAGGCACTTAAAATACCATGGCTAACACATATCAACCAGTTAATAACATGACTGAATAAGGACTCGGTCCAACCAGTACGTATATAAAATGTTGGTAACCGGCTTTGTTTGTAGACCACATCTGCATTACTGGAGTACATGCTGATGCCAGGGTGTGCCATAAATTGAAAATCATTTCTAGTAAAAAGCTGCTTGTCAACAATGTTATTTAGCCCAATTATTTCCAGGGTAAAATTTAACTGTTGACTGTTCTTGAATTCAATCTTTTATGTGCATTAATTAGTTGCCAAGTCTCTGGCGCTGCACAGCAATGAAATGATTACGCTGTGCTATGTTCTATCATTAAAAAATGACAACATACACTTTTCTCACACCTGCTCTGTTATTTACACTTTCTGGAAATGGTAAGAGTACATGAATTGTATATAAATCCCTAAGCAGGTTAACCTTTGAAGTGTAACCGAGCAAGGACAACATAAATAAATAACACACATATTGTTAATTGGGTTGATATTTTTCTTAAGGGTGAATAGTTACTTTGTCCTCTCAGACTTCATCGCAGCTGGATATTGGTTATTGTGTTACGATGGAAAAATCACATTATAGGTCGCATAAAACACAACTTTACTTATTCAAAAGTCGGCTGTAAGGATCTCTCTGCCTCTCTGTTCTTTGGCATTATCTACAGAAGCTTTTCTTTTCATTGCCTTTCAGATTCAGGTGGAGGGATTTTAAGTGTCCTTTTCTTTTTTTAAAGTGAGAAAAAATTAAATAGTCCAGGTCTAAATTTAGAGCCCTCAAGCATTGACTAGAGTAGAATAGATGGATTGCAGCATCAGGTACCATGGCATTCAGCATATGTCATCTGATAAGATAAGGTTAAGGTTTCACACCAGAAAAGCAATGTCATGACACCATAATTAAATCCAGCGAATTCCTTGTAACAAAACATTTCCTATTCCATTATATTTTGTTGTTAACGTTGTTGTAAAACTTGGTCAATCTCATGAAGAAAAATGTGAGGGTTAGTAAAAGAAATCATTTGGTCCTGCTACAGTCAAGAAGTGCAGAACTTATCATTTATGTTTTTGAGAAAATAATTGCATGTGTGTCTTGTGAAATTCAGTTTTTAAACCTTTTCACTCAAAAGTGATAAGCTGTGGCGGCCGCTACTGAACGGTGGTGGCAGGGCAAAGGGGGGTTGGGGTGAAAAATAAAATACACTTACCTCTGTGCGGCCACTGCTTCTCCTCCATCTTTTGCGACTCCTGAAAGCAAACAGGATCCCAGACTCCCCTATCCAATCATGACCCTGATGTCACCAGCATGACAGCAGCAACATGATTGGTCTGTGCAACCTGGTTCAGCGCTCACACAGAGACTGAGAGCATGTTCTCCACCGAGACTGTGCAATACAGCTGGGTGCAGAACATGCTAAGTGCGCATGACTGGCCGACCCAAGATGACTGACCAAGCCGTCATGCGCACTTAAAGGTGCCGACTGCTCCTCCCCTTCTGACTATGACGACAGCCCAACTCCGCCTTGCTACAAAACTGGCTCAAATAGGAAAAATAAAGTTATAATAACATTATCTTATTATCATTTTGTTTTTCCCTTTTTGCTCTGCTCAGAGAGCAGTGTGGCGACGCTCCTCCGCCTTAGTGGAGGAGCCGCTGCTGGTGTTAAGGACAGTCATTCATACCAATATTGTCATCATCATATCATCATATGGTTATTGTGGTAACATGGAATATGATATTGCTACTAACCATAATAGTATTACTAACATTGGTGGTAGTGATGATGATGATAGTAACAGCAAGGCCAATATATCTCACCTTCACTGGGGCAATGGTTGATTTTGTTTTTGGGACTTCATACGAGTTCAGCAGTCTGACTGCTGAAGAACTGCATCCACAACTGCTAGGAGACCGCTGCGCCTCTGTCTTCCGACCGCTGTATTACGAATTTCACTAGGGGCCATCAGTGTGACTGCGGCAGTCTTGCTGCGGTAGGCACTGTATTTCCACATACATCAATGCCCCCTATTCATTTCCTGAGTTCGACCCATATGTGGGCAGTCCCGGTAATGGGAACATGGTACCAAAGCACTAACCTGTATTTTCCAGAAGACGTGGTCATATTCCGGGGGCTGAAGATGCTCCTGGGTAGGGGGGACCTCGAGAAAGGGATCCAAATTGAAAACTGTAGCAAAGAACTCAAATGGGGTGAGTATGCACCCCAAATCCTTAGTCTCCATTGACCTTTAGGCGGTGGTCTGACCGCCACTGTCTGCTCATTGGGAAGCCAACTCATAATACGGACGGTGGTCTTGTGCCTCTGTACTGCCCAATGGAAGCTGCTTTCCCCCAACTGTGACCACAGTGTGCTGGAGGTGCCGGTGGTAAAACCTCGGTCTTCTCATATACATTCTACACACCTCGTAATACGGCTGAAGGTTCACCGCCGTTGGACCACCACCGCCGGGACAAATGTCCATGTACTGCCAAAGGCCGTCTAATATTTTTAATACATGCACTTGCCACAAAGTATAATGAAAAAGAAAAAACAGTCATCTAGACATGGCTACCATATGCTCACATAAAAAATGTACAAATAAAAAATAACATTCTCTTATGTGGCCACTTGACTGGTGCTATTTTATCATCACTAGAAACACGTCTTTCTGAGTAACATGCAATATATTATGTATATTATTGTTTTTGAAGGTGGCAAGAATAAATCACCTTTAATTCAAGCATTCAAATGTCAGGCAGCTGCCATATGATAGCATCCCTTAAACACCTTATCACAGCAACGTTAAATAGGAGCCAAAAAATAAATTGCCATCCAACTGGTCATCCAAAGGGCAGGCAGGCAAAATAAATAGCATGGCCCAGATTTACAAATGCCTTTGCATCAGGTTTGCGTTACGTTTTTTTAATGCAGACTTGACACTAAGGGACCTATTACGATGTCGGTCGGAAAGCCTACTGTTAGACGGCGACCTGAGAGGAGCCCGGAAAGGGGTCCTGACTTCCCCGAGTCCCACCCGTGTTGTATTGTAGCCGGGCACTGGCGAGAGATTCCCCAGGGGGAGGAATCTTGCAACTAGGATCGTACTTCTGGCACCACACGACACAGAGAGACCACACTGGGTATTCTCAGAAACAAGCTTTATCAAATAGGTATCACTGCAAATATGTACAAGATGAGCACGGGCTCAAGAGTCTCGGAAAGGTAGGGGGTAGCGGGACTGTCTCTGGTAATGGTTCAAAGCAGGGACGTATCCGGCGCACAGCTCACAATCCTCGAGCTGGGGGATACGTGGTCGGAGTCGGGGTCCGGCGGGACCGAGAGAGTCTGGGGGAGCCGCGAGTCACTCAGCAGGGCTCAGGTACAAGTTCGGAGGTCTTACGATCTTCAGGGAGCCGCGAGTCACTCAGCAGGGCTCAGGTACAAGTTCGGAGGTCTTACGATCTTCAGGGAGCCGCGAGTCACTCAGCAGGGCTCAGGTACAAGTTCGGAGGTCTTACGATCTTCGGGGAGCCGCGAGTCACTCAGCAGGGCTCAGGTACAAGTTCGGAGGTCTTACGATCTTCGGGGAGCCGCGAGTCACTCAGCAGGGCTCAGGTAGGTTCCAGTTCTAGGAGCCGCGACCACGTCAGCAGGCTCTCGTTGTTCCAGCGTCGAATCTGCCGGACAGTCTCAGAGCATCCCTTGTTATAGGTCGACCCCGCTTTGATGTCCGGAGTCTGCGCAGGCAGGGGTCTTGTCACCTGGGGGCCGCTTGTCGGGGTTTCCTGCTAGTGTCTTTTGATCCTTTCAGGGCCGGGTCGGGAGGAGTCCCAGACACCCAGCAGGCACGGAGCCAGCCCGCAGGGAGGCCGGAGGGCCGATCGAAACCCATCGTCCCAGGGGAGTTCAGAGGTGTGATAGAACTGCTCCTCCCTCTCTCATCCCCTGGAAGCGTGATGTCCTCCAGCCGGAGTGGCGCCTCGAGGCCCGGGTCGCGCTGGAGCCGGGCGGCCATCTTGTTGCAGGGAGTGGGCACGCGGGCCCGGGGTGGCCGAAAGGAGAGAGGCCATGGACGGGGATGTCCGGGGTTGGTGCAGGTGTCCTGGTGGGAAAAGTCGGCTGGGCCGCGTGCTTGGGCTGCAGGCACTAGGTTTCGGTGGTGCGGGGGCACGGAGGGCCATTCTACGAGGCCGGGTCCAACACGCGTCCCCCCCAGCTGAAAGCCGGAGAGAACTGCCCATCACCTTGGGGGGTTCTCTTCACTGAGGCGGAAGAACCGGGAGAGGCCGTCAGCGTTGGCGTGGTCCGTGCCAGGGCGGTGTTCTACGGTGAAGTCCATTCCCTGGAGGAAGATTGACCACCGCAGTAGCTTGGGGTTTTCTCCTCGCATCTGCATGAGCCATCGCAAGGGCCGATGGTCAGTTTGGACCCTGAAATGAGTGCCGAACAGGTAGGGTCGTAGTTTTTTGAGTGCCCAGACCACGGCAAAGGCTTCGCGCTCTATGGTGCTCCACTTCTGTTCTCGGGGTAGCAGCCGCCGACTGAGGAAGGCGACGGGCTGGTCTAGGCCTTGATCATTCACTTGGGACAGGACGGCCCCAATGCCATGCTCGGAGGCATCGGTCTGGACTACGAACTCCTTGGTGTAGTCGGGAGCCTGGAGGACGGGGGCCGTGCACATGGCCTTTTTTAGAGCATCGAAAGCTTCCTGGCAGGCAGCCGTCCATTGCACCTTCTTTGGCTGTTTTTTAGACGTGAGTTCCGTGAGAGGGCCGACCAGGCTGCCATACCCCTGAATGAATCGGCGGTAGTAGCCCGTGAGTCCCAGAAAGGCTCGGACTTCCGTTTGGGTGATGGGTGGGTCCCAGGCCAGGATGGCGTCGATCTTTGGCTGTAGAGGAGCGACCTGGCCACTCCCGACTTGGTGCCCCAGGTAGACTATGGATCCTTGCCCGATCTGGCACTTGCTGGCTTTTATGGTGAGGCCTGCCTGGCGCAGGGCGGTTAGCACTCTCCGGAGGTGCTGGAGGTGCTCACTCCACTCTGAACTGAAGACAGCGATGTCGTCCAGATAGGCCGCGCTGAACTGTTCTAGCCCGGCCAGGACCCTATTTACCAGTCTCTGGAAAGTGGCCGGGGCATTTTTCATCCCGAAGGGCATCACGCGGAAGCGGTAGTGCCCATCGGGGGTGGAGAAAGCAGACCTCTCCTTGGCCCCTTCGGTGAGCGCAATCTGCCAGTAGCCGCAAGTGAGGTCGAAAGTGCTGAGGAACCGGGCGGCCCCTAGTCGGTCAATGAGCTCGTCGGCTCGTGGAATGGGGTGGGCATCGGCTCTGGTAACGTCATTGAGCCCCCGGTAATCCACGCAGAACCGGAGCTCGGGGGCGACACCGGGGGCTGCTGCCTTCGGAACCAGGACCACGGGGCTGGCCCAGGGACTGTCAGAGGGCTCGATCACCCCCAGGGTCAACATCTTCGAGACTTCGGCTTGAATACAGGACCGGACCCGGTCAGGAACCCGGTAGGCTCGGTGTCTCACCGGCGGGCTGTCCCCGGTGTCCACATCGTGAACGCACCAGTTGGTGACCCGGGGGGTCAGGGAGAAGAGGTCAGAAAATTGTCTGAGGAGCTGGCGGCAGTCCGCTTGTTGCTGGGCAGTGAGGGCTGGGGAGAGGTTCACTCCCTCCACGGAGCCATCCTGCTCCTTGACACACAGAAGGTCCGGGAGGGGATCCGACTCATCTTCGGCCCCGTCATCGGTGGCCAGCAGGAGGCTCAGTTCTGTCCGCACGAAGTGAGGCTTGAGGCGGTTCACGTGCAGGACCCGGAGGGGATCCCGAGGCGACTGGACGTCCACCAAGTAGGTGACTTGGCTCTTCCTCTCAACCACTTTGTAGGGCCCAGTCCATCGGTCCTGGAGAGCGCCAGGCTTCACGGGGGCCATGACCCACACCTGCTGGCCCGGCTGGAACTCGACCAGAGTAGCATTCTGGTCGTACCAGCGCTTCATTTCTTCTTGACTCGCCTCCAGGTTGGCCTCGGCCAGTTCTCGGAACCTCCTGGTCTGGTTCCGGAGGGCCAGGACATATTGGAACACATCTCGGGGGGTGGTCTGGGGTGTTGCCTCCCACCCTTCCTTAACCAAACTGAGGGGACCTCGGACGGGGTGCCCATAGAGTAATTCAAACGGGCTGAACCCTAAGGACTTCTGGGGGACCTCCCGGTAAGCGAACAAGAGGCAGGGGAGCAGGACGTCCCACTTACGCCGGAGGGGCTCTTCTAGGCCAGCGATCATCCCTTTCAAAGTCCTATTAAACCTCTCTACTAGGCCGTTCCCTTGGGGATGGTACGGGGTGGTGAACTTATAGGACACCCCACATTGTTGCCACAGGGACGTCATATACCTTGATATAAAATTAGTGCTGCGATCGCTCACGACCTCGCGGGGGAAACCCACCCTGGAAAAGATCCCCATCAGGGCCCGGCCCACCACGGGGGCCGTAATGGTGCGCAGGGGAATAGCCTCTGGATAGCGGGTGGCGTGGTCTACTAGGACCAAGATGAAACGGTGACCTTGGGAGGTGGGGGGGTCCAGAGGCCCCACGATGTCGATTCCGACTCGTTCGAAGGGGGTACTGACGACCGGGAAGGGTTGGAGGGGAGCCTTACGCTTCCCCCCACTCTTCCCACTGGCTTGGCACGTGGGGCAGGACTTGCAGTGTGCCTCTACCGCTGCTTTCATCTTAGGCCAATAAAAATGGGTCACGAGACGGCTGTAGGTCTTGTCCTGACCCAGGTGACCGGCGAGGGGGACATCGTGGGCTAAGCCCAGGAGGAAATCCCGGAAGCGGAGGGGTACCACCAGTACCCGTCCGGATCCCAGCTCCACTGATTTCTGCTCACTATACAGGATGTTATTTTCCCAATAGACTCGGTGCGTTCCGGTCTGGTCACCTGCGGCTTGGCCCTCGGCCTGGCGCCGCAGCCCGACCAGGGAAGGACAGGTGGCTTGCTCCCGGCAAAATTCTTCCCGGGTGGGCCCGCCCTCGTGGCGCCAATGGGCCAACTCGGGTAGATCCCCCAACTCGGGGACCGGGGCGGGGTCGGATGGTGCGGGTTCGTCGCTGGAGACGGACCCTTCCGATGGGGGAACGGGAGGACCTTCGGCGGGGACGGTACGGGCTTCTTCGACCGGGGTGCTCTCGACTTCTCTCCGGGGAGTGAGTCGGGCTGTCATAGATCGGGTGGTGGCACACACCCACTCGGGGAGTCCCATCATTCCTAGGTGGGCCTTGCGCTCTACGTGCTTCCAGGGAGAACTCTCCAGGTCGTTCCCTAAGAGGCAGTCGACCGGCTGGGAGGTTCTTACGGCCACCTTGAGTTTACCTATCACCCCTCCCCACTCAAATGGCACCAGGGCTACCTGACACATACTTTCCCTATTGTCTGCAGAGATTACGGGGCAAAAGACATTGGGGAGGATCTGCTCCTCGGGAACTAGGTGCCTGAGGACACCGGTGATACTGGCCCCGGTGTCCCGCAGGGCCTCTACCTGGTGGCCATTGATCTTGACGAGCTGCCCATATTTCTGTGTGTTGGACGGTAGGAGGCTACCAGGGATCATTTCCCTATCTCCCAGGGATACTAGGGCCATAGCGGCGGGTTCCCACTCCTCGGCTTCCTCAACCTCCTCCCCCAGGGCTACGTTGGCTATCTGTCTCGCAGGGGTGACTTGGGTGGCCATGGGGCACTCTGGGTCATTGGCGTAGTGCCCGGGTTTCTGGCAACGAAAACAGGTGACGGTCACCCGGTGTCCCCGTCTCCCAGGGGGCCCTGTTACTGGTGGGGGGGGCGCCGGGAAAGGTGGAGGTGGTGTCTTCGGGGGGCTAGGCTGGGACTCTCTCGGCCCTCCCTGGTTCCCTCCCCCTCTCTGGCGGGGTGGTCCCTGACCGGTTCGGGGGTACTCTCCTACCATGCCCCGGGAGACCCGGGTGTTGGTCCAGCGGTCGGCCTCCACAGCCAGCTTCCGGGGATCTGTGAGCTTGCTATCCAGCAGATGTTGACGTAGCTCTACGAAGCAGTTCGCAGCCAGATGTTCCCATAACATGAGGTCAGTGAGTTCGGCAAGGGTGGTGACCTTGCTGCCCTTGACCCACCCATCGAAGGCCCGACTAAAAAAGTTTACATACTCCACCCAGGTGGTGCCCGGGATCTTCCTGCAGTCCCGGAACCGTTGGCGGTACATTTCTGGGGTGAGGCCGTATCTTGTGAGGAGAGCCTCTTTCATGTGGCTGTAGGAGGTCTGCAGGGAGAGGGGTAGGTCGAGCAGGGTATCCCTTCCTTCGCTCAGAAACCGCCCCCACAACCCCGCCCCCCAGTCCTTCTGTGGAATCCGATGGGAGGTCATGGCGACCTCGTAGGCCCGAAACCATTGCTGAATGTCATCGTTTTTATAATATTCTTTGACCACATCCTTGGGGATGTGGACCTTCTGTTCCGCTGGGGGGGCCGTCTCTCGGTTCCCCGAGGGCCTCCCGTCCTCATTTCGGGCCTTGAGATCGAGTTCTTTTAAGCTGCGTTCGTGCTCTAGTTGGAGCTTTCTTCCTTCGTGCTCCCGTTGGAGCTTCTTTTCTTCCAGTTCGCCTTGTACGCGCATTTGCTCTACCGCTAGCTTTTTCTCCGCTAACTTCAATTCGCCCTCGATTTTGAGTTTGGCTAACTCGAGTTCATGACTGCGGCTTCTCTCTCTGTCCGCGAGTTCTCCCGGGGATAGGCCTCCGTCTGGTACAATGCCTTGCACCTGATTGTCGCTGCTTTCACTTGGAGGGGGTTCGGCTTCGTCGGGGCGCTCCCCCGTGCCTTCCGGGCGGGATGCCCCGGTCTCCACCCAAGTTTTCAGTGCTTTCTGCAAGTCTTCCTTAGTGTTGAGGCCAGTGGTAGCTATTTTAAGTTCTTTGCAAAATTGTTTTAGCTCTTTGTGTGTGTATTCTTCCAGATGCTCCACCTGGAACACTCTGTTGGCGTTGGTTTCTGCGGAGCTCATGGCGCTTCCTTCCGCCATCTTTGTTGGTCGCGCGTCCGTTGTTCACTGTACGATCTCTAGGTGATGGGCCCGAATCCCGACGCTTGCCACCAATGTTAGACGGCGACCTGAGAGGAGCCCGGAAAGGGGTCCTGACTTCCCCGAGTCCCACCCGTGTTGTATTGTAGCCGGGCACTGGCGAGAGATTCCCCAGGGGGAGGAATCTCGCAACTAGGATCGTACTTCTGGCACCACACGACACAGAGAGACCACACTGGGTATTCTCAGAAACAAGCTTTATAAAATAGGTATCACTGCAAATATGTACAAGATGAGCACGGGCTCAAGAGTCTCGGAAAGGTAGGGGGTAGCGGGACTGTCTCTGGTAACGGTTCAAAGCAGGGACGTATCCGGCGCACAGCTCACAATCCTCGAGCTGGGGGATACGTGGTCGGAGTCGGGGTCCGGCGGGACCGAGAGAGTCTGGGGGAGCCGCGAGTCACTCAGCAGGGCTCAGGTACAAGTTCGGAGGTCTTACGATCTTCAGGGAGCCGCGAGTCACTCAGCAGGGCTCAGGTACAAGTTCGGAGGTCTTACGATCTTCAGGGAGCCGCGAGTCACTCAGCAGGGCTCAGGTACAAGTTCGGAGGTCTTACGATCTTCGGGGAGCCGCGAGTCACTCAGCAGGGCTCAGGTACAAGTTCGGAGGTCTTACGATCTTCGGGGAGCCGCGAGTCACTCAGCAGGGCTCAGGTAGGTTCCAGTTCTAGGAGCCGCGACCACGTCAGCAGGCTCTCGTTGTTCCAGCGTCGAATCTGCCGGACAGTCTCAGAGCATCCCTTGTTATAGGTCGACCCCGCTTTGATGTCCGGAGTCTGCGCAGGCAGGGGTCTTGTCACCTGGGGGCCGCTTGTCGGGGTTTCCTGCTAGTGTCTTTTGATCCTTTCAGGGCCGGGTCGGGAGGAGTCCCAGACACCCAGCAGGCACGGAGCCAGCCCGCAGGGAGGCCGGAGGGCCGATCGAAACCCATCGTCCCAGGGGAGTTCAGAGGTGTGATAGAACTGCTCCTCCCTCTCTCATCCCCTGGAAGCGTGATGTCCTCCAGCCGGAGTGGCGCCTCGAGGCCTGGGTCGCGCTGGAGCCGGGCGGCCATCTTGTTGCAGGGAGTGGGCACGCGGGCCCGGGGTGGCCGAAAGGAGAGAGGCCATGGACGGGGATGTCCGGGGTTGGTGCAGGTGTCCTGGTGGGAAAGGTCGGCTGGGCCGCGTGCTTGGGCTGCAGGCACTAGGTTTCGGTGGTGCGGGGGCACGGAGGGCCATTCTACGAGGCCGGGTCCAACACCTACCACCTCAGGTCAGAGGCTTTCCGACCGACATCGTCGGTTTCAATTCCAACCACCTAATTACAATGTAGGCGGTCAGAATTGAAACCGGACGATCATTCCAGCTGGATTCTGACGAGCTCAAGGAGCCCGTTGGCAAGTCAGAGATTCCAATGGATGGCGTTCCTGCAGTTGAGATTACAATGCTCAGTTTCCCATAGGCTTTCCATGCCGGGCTTTCTGATGTAAAAAGCCTGTTGGAAAGCGAGTTTGGGGGCCCCTAGCTCTTTGCGGCTTCCAGTTTGGGGCCGAGGGGGCACAAATTTCTATGGGAGCTTGTGCTATGCCTGGTTTACAGCCACAGCACAAGCTCCCATGGGGAAATGGGAGTATGCAACCGCACCAGGTGGGGTCGCATCATAATTCTGCAGTCAGAACCGCCGACCAGAGGTCAGTGAGTCCTGATTCCGCGATGATGTCGGTCGGAGGCATCTCCAACCGGCATTATAATTGGCCTCAAAGTGTTGGGTTTGTATATGCAATCAAATGCAAATCATGGTTTTAGTTGGATAGGAACCCAAGGTAACGCAAAACAGCTCAATGCACTTTAAGTCAAGGAGGCATTCCATGGGTAGTGCTTGGGCTTTCCGGTGGATCCATCCTTGGACTTTGATGTAAGTCCATATCTTTTGACACTTGAACATATAGATTTCGCCAAAATATTGCGCCACCCTGAGGCTGGCTTAAAGAGGAGAAATACTTTTATTTCTCTAAGTTTATTCCTCTTTGCATTTGTTCTGCATTCTGCAGTACGCATGCAAAAAGGAAATTGCCATAACAATTGCCATAACAAACAATGCTCCCAACGGCTGACCACAGCTTCAGCACCTCAATCCCTGTCATGTTCAAGATAGTGTCCTGTGCATCCACTTACGGCACTTGCCGCCGTTTAGTGCCACTGGAATCCAGAAAGAACAAAATACTTTTGGGTGAAAGGTGCACCAGAAATTAAATCGGAATAGCAAATGTAATCCATCATCCTTCTTTATTTATAATTGAATTAAAATCAGCCATCAGCCAACGCGTTTCGTTTATTTTGCATAAGGAACTTGATCAGGGCTGAAACAATCACATAAAACACAATATAAATCTTCACACAAAGACACATATAAAAAGACATAACATATGCACATATATATATGAATACAAGTAACCAATCCATATTTGTCACACAGAGAACACTCTGTACGGACATTGAAATGACGCACATGAGATTCTACACTGAAGAGTCACACTGAACATAGTCAGGTTGCTAGACAGCCCACAGTGTGTGTCTGTGTGTGTGTGTGTGCGTGTGTGTGGGTGTGTGTGTGTGTGTGTTTGTGTGTGTGTATATATATTTAATTTAAAGTAAAAGACACTCAGGGAAAAAAGGATGATATATACAGATAAAATCACATATATACAAATTCTAAGTACAGAATATGTTCACGCTTTCATTATCAATTTATCGCATAAGTTTGTACAAGGGGGAATGTAGGATGACAAAGAAGAAATTTAGATTCACTTAGAGGCCCAGGGTAGAGTGAATTATACCTATGTGCACAGGGAAAAGCTATTCATATCCTATCCCCATATCCATAGGCTATCAGAGTCTCACCTTTGTCTGTCAAGTAGAGTATTGACAAAATCCTTAGTAGTCGTAGTGATGTTGCCCGGGTATTCACCCTACAATAAGGGTAAGCGATCAAGTCCCAGCTCGATATCTATATGGATAACAATTCCATTAGCCAGGGCCATTATAAAAATAAATTGTCAAAATAAATTCCATCCTAGATGGCACCAAATACAGGTATAATATCTTGTGTCTGTATTATATATTTTCCAACTCCCATAGCTCCTAATACCAACATATATGTGTTAGCTGCAAAAAAAAATATTTAACAACCATGTAGTCAAACCATAACATTCAATTGGTTAATAATAATACTGGTAGGAACAGTCCATGCCTAGATTAATGCCATCTGTCCACCTGACCAGAGCCCTACCAGGGACCAAAACAAAGAGTTTACAAATCCAGTACTCCAAACTGACATAGCAATACCAATTAAATTCATGTTCCAACGTATTAACTGTCATAATAGTGCGTCTAGTATGAGCAAGTAGCACTATCAACAAACAAAATATAACGGTCCATTCCAACTAAAATTGCTAACACTACAGTAAAAAACGAATTACTAACATCTCTTTAAAACAAAGTATGCTCAAGAAATCAATCATGGTAGACAGTATTCCACCGCATCTACACAGTGAATAAAGACTCAGTAGAGATGCCATAAGTCCCACGTGTGTTGGAAAATACGCCTAAATGATACAAAATTACTCGACAGGGCTAATACGTGTCCCATGGCTACATAGTAAATGCCATAACATAGTCACGATATGTACCACATTATTAACAGAAATAGAGGTGCTGTATTCCCGTATACACAACGAATGGTATAAAAACATAGTAGGAATGCCGACGCTGTTCAATATCTACATGGCCCCCCTCGCCACGTCGCACGACAACACAACCTCAACATCATCTCCTACGCCGACGACACCCAGCTGATCATATCCCTCACCGAAGATCCCCACACTGCCAAAGCTAACCTCCACAGAGGAATGAAGGCCGTAGCCGACTGGATGAAGGACAGCAGACTGAAGTTGAACTCAGACAAGACGGAAGTCCTCATTCTCGGAACCACCCCATCAGCCTGGGACGACACTTGGTGGCCCACGTCACTAGGCACAGCCCCGGAACCCACAGACCACGCACGCAACCTGGGGGTCATCCTCGACTCCACTCTCTCCATGACCAGGCAAGTCAACGCCATCTCCGCGTCCTGCTTCAACACCCTCCGTATGCTCCGCAGGATCTTCAAATGGATCCCCCTCGACACGAGAAAAACCGTTACCCAGGCCCTCCTCACCAACAGACTCGACTACGGGAACGCCCTCTACTCAGGAACTACAAACAAGCTCCTGAGACGACTCCAACGCATCCAGAACGCCTCGGCCCGCCTTATCCTCGAAGTCCCCCGCCGCAGCCACATCACACTCCACCTGAGAGGCCTGCACTGGCTCCTCGTCATCAAAAGGATCACCTTCAAGCTCCTGATCCACGCACACAAAGCACTGCACAACACCGGACCCACCTACCTCAACAACCGACTCAGCTTCCACACCCCCACCCAAAGCCTCCGCTCAACCAACCCCGCCCTCGCCACAGTCCCCCGCATCCGAAAAACCACCGCTGGCGGCAGATCCTTCTCCTACCTCGCCGCCAAGACCTGGAACACTCTCCCCACCATCCTACGACAGACCCAGGACCTGCTGGCCTTCAGAAGACTCCTCAAGACCTGGCTCTTCGACCAGTAGCACCCCCCCTCCCCAGCGCCTTGAGACCCTCTCGGGTATGTAGCGCGCTTTACAAATGCAGTGGTTGATTGATTGATCGATAAATCCCAGTGAGATGTAAACGCACATGCTTAGAAAAGTGAACATCAAATGCGACAATTTAATATGTGCTCATAAGTGTCCTATGGCTGCATAATATTGGCCACAAACTAGTCATGATACATGCCACGTTATAAAAAAAGTTGGATTCTCATATAGTGTATCACACATCATTAGGGAAACTCAATAGCCATGCAAAAGGAACGAAACACGTTGGCTGATGGCTGATTTTAATTCAATTATTAATAAAGAAGGATGATGCACTAAATTTGCTATTCCAACTTCATTTCTGGTGCACCTTCCCCCCAAAAGTATTTTGCTCTTTTTAAAAAGGAAATTGCCTTTCAGCATAGTTTTTGTGCAGAAAAAAACCCTTCCCACGCACAACCTATGCTGACCAGAATACACACACCCTTGTACTATGGTGCCAGAGTATCTACATGGGTGCATGACAGCATAAAGTGTTCCAGCGTAGTGAGAGAACAAAAGAGTGCCACTTTTTTGTAATTATAGTGCTGTTCTGGTCTTTCCTGTTCACGCAATGCAGCACAGCAACTTCACTTGCTGTGCTGTGTTGCATGATTTATTTTTGAATCTGGGCCTCAGTTTTTAAAGTTAATATAAAGAAGCATGCTTTTAACTTATATTATCACTAAAGAGAAATTAAATATTTCAGTAAGATGTGAACAATATTCATAGGCTTTGTGCAGTCACTCAAAGTGAAGGGAGCGAGTGAGTTTAGGGGCCTGAAGTATTGTCCCATGTAGTATGCTGTGTTGGATGGGTTCAATATGGTAATGACAGATTAACAGACCAATCGATGAAGACATTGCCCAAAACCCCCTCAATGTATGTAATGTGTGTATAATTTGTTTGGAAAAACAATAGTCTGTGGAGACAGCTAAAGCTGTCTTAAAGACTCGACCTAAAAAGAGGAGGGTATAGCAGGGTTGAACCAAGATGGCTGCTTGAAAACACGATCCCTAACTCCTTTTCAGAGTATTCTCTTTGAATACTACCAGAAAAACTTAACACTCAAAACATAGCAGAGGAATGAAAAAACAGGTCTACTGCTAAAGACAAAGGGGCTGATTCATAAAATGAATTCTTGATTCGTGAACTATTCTGCACACAAAAGCCTATGCAATTTATCTTTCAACGTAGAGCATGAAAACGCATATACACTATTTCACAGAACGTTTGGGAGCTTTCTTGCATTAGTTTGTGGAGCTTGCGCTGAATCTGGTTTGCTCAGACTGTAGCCTTCCAAACTGTTTGTCCTGATTGTAATTAGGGCATATCTACCTTGTCATACATTTTTCCTGTACAAACTGGACAGACAAGAATTTTCATCTTCACTGTTTATTTTGGTGGACAATGGAAAGAGTGTGTGAAGAAAATCTTTTGATACAAATATCATCAAAAAATATTGTGGGTAAAAGAATATTGTGGCATGAAATACTGCAGCTAAGGATATCAAGTTTTAGTGCTTAATTTCGTTGTTTTAAATATAGTTGTACATAATGTCGATGTTTTATTATTTTGTAATATTCTATGATCTGGTGTGATTTATGGCATTAATATGTTAATTTTAGTTGTCTGTAGTTTTTTTTCGAGTTTTCTAATTTTGGTAATATTTTTAAAGTCTTGCTGCGTTTAATTACATTTTTAATTTATTGAACGGTTGTGGGAATTGTAGGGAACTAAGGTGGGAGGATAATTGAATACATATGTGTATTTGTTTTATAAATAGTTTACAGATTGTTACATTCAATTGCTTAATTAGTAAATATGTAAATTACATTGTTACATTCTTTAATTTTTTAATTACGATTTTTTAGTAAGTGTCTTGGTTAATTAGATGATTAGTTATGAAATAGAATAAAATACTTTTTTCATTTTTTAAGTGATTATTTTATTTTCATATTAATATAATTAGGTTGTTAAATATGTATATTATTTAATCGTTTACAATAATGAATTGTCTTTATTTGAATGTGCTATGTTCTAGTTTTTTACTTTATTTACTTTTTTTTAGAAGTTATTTACTTTTCAGTAAAATTTCATTTTTTTATGCGGGTAGCTGGGTTTGCAGAAAGGTAGACTGGGAAGTATTTTTACTGTCTTTTTTTATTATCTTTGTTATGAATATTTTAACTGACATTCCTTTTCATATGTAATTCTTTAGTTGAATTATTTTAGAAATACTTTATATTGCTAAATATTATATATTTTCCCTACTGTTGCTTAGTTTATAGTAGGAATATAAAGCTTGACACCTCTAAAGGTCAAAGCTTTCCCCACATTTGCTTAGTTTGGAGTGGGAATAGTAAATCTGGCCCTCCAACACCCCAAAGTCCAGCGCTTTCCCTACTCTTGCCTAAATTTCAAATGGGAATAGTAAACTCACTCCTCAGAAGTCCAGTACTTTTATCAATGTTGCTTAGGTTGGAGTGAGAATAGTTATCATCACCCCTCCAAAGTCCAGCGCTTTCCCTACCATTGCTTAGTTTGGACTGGAAATACTACATCTGACCCCTACAAAGTCCAGCACTTTCCGTATTGTTGTTTAGGTTGGAGTCAGAATAGAAAATCTGACCCCTCCAAAGTACAATCCTTTCCCTACTGTTGCTTAGGTTTAAGTGAGAATAGTAAATCTGACCCCCAAATTAATTGCTTTCCTTAGTGCTTTTTAGATTGAGTTGAGTGAATAGTAAGTAAATCTGACCCCTCCTAAGTCCAGCGCTTTCCCTACTGTTCCTTGGGTTGAAGTGGGAATAGTAAATCTTAACCATTGACTGTCCAGCACTTTCCCTACTGCTGCTTAGGTTGACATGGTTATAGTAAATCTCACTCTTCTGAAGTCTTATAATTTCATCAGTGTTCATTAGGTTGGAGTGAGAATATTAAATCTCTCTCAGTCCCCCCAAGTCCAGCGCTTTCCTTACTATTGCTTAGGCTGGAGCAGGAAATAAATCTGACCCTTTCAAAGCCCAACACTTTCCCTTCAGTAGCTTAGGTTACAGTGGGAATAGTAAATGCTATCCTTCTAAATAGAACACATTCTCTACTGTTTTTCTGTTTTATTCTGTTGAAGTAGGATGAATTTCAGGTCCTTATGATTCTCAAAAAAGATGCACAGTAAACCTCATATGAGTCTGCCCTCATCTCAATTGCTAAAGTCAATTTTTCCATTCCCAATCGGTTCCATATGTAAAGTCTCATATCGTGTATCTCTGGGACTGCTACCTTTCTACAGAGACCTAATGACTGGTCTCTCTCCAAAGAGATCCAGGAACCTTTGTTTACACTTAACAAAACATAATGGTAAAGGCTGAGCATTTTGAAACCCTAGCACTCTATAGGCAGAAGATATGGGTATCAAGATCTGAAACATGTTTTATGGTGCATATTGTACCTCTGTCCACTGTCAATGCAATTTAGGACAGTGCCAAAGCAAATGTGTCAGAATTCCTGACCCACCCTCTTCAGTAAAACCACCATATGTGGTTTTAATTTTCTAGTGTCCTATTTGTAAGAAAATTGGTTATTAGTTGGGGAGGACGTCTCCATAGCTTCTGAATACAAACACTGAATGGTCTGTATCAATGAGGTCAGCATGATTGGCCTCATATGCGTCACTATGACACCATGAATATCTTTGCATCTATGTTTAATAAGGATATTGCCCTATAAAAGCTGCAGAGTGTAGGGTCTGACTTGACTTGTTAACAATTCTGTTTGGATGGCCATTATGGTGGTGGTGGTCTATCTAAAGTCTTTAAACTAGTTATTCAGGCTTGACCACAGAGGGGTTAGAAGCACACAAAACAACGTCATAGGGAATGAAGACTCAGCAGGGTATTTATTTTGCTAAGAACCTTTCTCTCCCAATGATGGGAACCATCATAAGACACAATAAGATCTCTGAATCCTACCCACAAGGATTCCGCAAGTTAAGATTTGCCATCCTCATCATGTGAAGCCAATGACAAGTCCTCTGTGCTCTGGGAGCCCGATTGGTCTTTGCTGACATTTTTCCGATGCCAAATTGCATTTCCCTTGTCAGCAGCAATGCCCTCCAGCGATTGTTTTTGTTTTTCTTCTTTTATGATTTCACCTTGACCCACAGGAGTCGACTCAATTGTAAGATGGTCTTTCTTTGTCTGAGGTTTTTCTTCCTCAAGTAGGTGAAGGGTGTTTCTGGCTTCCCTGAGGCATCTCATATTTATCATCTTATCTTTCCATTTGAAGATCGAGTAGAATGGACTAGATATAACTAGCTATGGTGGCTAACATGGTAATCATGGGGGATGCGTTCTCAGCGAGCTCTGCCACTCATCCCTATCATCTGGGAGGATTGAGGCGCTCCCATCTCACATCTCATTGCTGCCCAGAGACCAGTTGGATTCTGTTGGGCGGGCCAGCCCTTTTCATGCCGCGGCCATACAGCATATACGCCCTTACTCCAGCAACACAGTGAATTTGAAAACGGGATATGTCTCCTCGATACGACTGTTATCGGAACATGTGGAGATCCTGGAACGTTGAGCGGGAGACGCGGGAGGCCACAACAAGGTGTGAGTGGTGGCCCTGTGGTTAAACGCCAGTTGCGGGAACTCGGCTCTCGTTGTGCTCTCCTGTTTCCAACTCATCTTCGAATTGCAGTGGGGGAAATACACATTTTTTTACTCCCCTGATGATGTATGGGACTGGCTGGAGGCAACAGAATAGTCAGTGACTGGCCAAACTACGGAACTTGACACCGTGCCTTGAGACAGGATGGCAAAGCGCAGCTGTAACAGATGACACAGAACACAGTGCTCTTCTCAACTAAAGAATCTGCCGAACCTGGAGCAAGTTATACAAGAACGACAAAAGGCCTTAGAAAACATTGCAGCGATAGATGAGCTTGGTCGGAGCCCGGGCCAGAGGAATAATCTCTATCTGGTCATTCAGAGATAAGGGCTCCAAGACCACATAGCCCTCCGGGACGGACTGCCCGCCCTGCTGCAGGTGACACCGCAGACATCTGACAACATTATTTGATGCCTATCATAGCAATCTGCTGTCACCTGGCAATTTACATATGGTTCTGATGCATGACTTGGCCTGTCTGCCCCTAATGATGTGCACTATACTTGTATTTGTTCTGCAGGTGTGTGGGCTCAGTGTCTGGGGACTGTCACCTGACCCAGACCTGAGTGTTGGCTGCTGCGTTTCTATCAGTTGCAGCAAACAGGTACCACAGGTTTGTAGCAAACATGAGGTCCCGTAGCATCCCTTTACACTATGTGGGGTGCTCTTCTTCTTGCTGCTCAGTTATATGGCTGATTAACTCTTGCTGAGTTTATTTCTTCACTTGGTTGGGCGAAAAGATGTTGTGCCTCTTTTCTATTGGTATTTTTGTTCATTTGTTATTGATTTGTATTCGTTTGTTTCGACATGCAGCCCCTTCTGACTCAACACTTCATTTCACACTATATCACTGCTCAACTCATGCTGCTGTACACTTACTGACACGTGAGGATCCCGAAAATTGGATGACACGCCCCACCACTCATGACCCACTTTAATATACTCAATCAATCAATCAATCAAAGACATTTATAGAGTGCGCTACTCACCCGTAGGGTCTCAAGGCGCTGGGAGGAGGGGGGTGCCGCTACTGCTCGAACAGCCAGGTCTTCAGCTTCTTCCTGAAGGAGAGGTGGTCTTGGGTCAGGCGTAGGTCGGTCGGGAGGGAGTTCCAGGTCTTGGCGGCCAGGTAGGAGAAGGACCTTCCTCCTGTAGTCGCTCTTCGGATGCGGGGGACGGCGGCGAGGGCGTGGTTGGCTGATCGGAGGTGGCGTTTGGGAGCGTAGAAGTTGATTCGGTTGTTGAGGTAGCTCGGGCCTTGGTCGTGTAGGGCTTTGTGTGCGTGGGTGAGGAGGCGGAAGGTGATTCTTTTGTTGACGGGGAGCCAGTGTAGGTCTCTCAGATGTCCGGAGATGTGGCTGGTTCGTGGGATGTCGAGGATGAGTCTTGCTGAGGCGTTCTGGATCCGCTGGAGTCTCTTCTGGAGCTTGGCGGTGGTACCGGCGTAGAGGGCGTTGCCGTAGTCCAGTCGGCTAGTGACGAGGGCCTGGGTGACGGTCTTCCTGGTCTCGGTGGGGATCCACCAGAAGATCTTCCGTAGCATGCGTAGGATGTTGAAGCATGCCGAGGAGACGTTGTTGACTTGCCTGGTCATGGAGAGGGAGGAGTCCAGGATGAAGCCCAGGTTGCGTGCGTGGTCTGTCGGTTTGGGTGCGGTGCCCAGGGCGGGGGGCCACCAGGAGTCGTCCCAGGCGGAGGGTGAAGAGCCCAGGATGAGGACCTCCGTCTTGTCTGAGTTCAGTTTCAGGCGGCTGGTCGTCATCCACTCGGCTACCTCTTTCATCCCTTCGTGCAGGTTGGCTCTGGCGGCGGCGGGGTCGTCGGTCAGGGAGAGGATCAGCTGGGTGTCGTCGGCGTAGGAGATTATGCTGAGGTTGTGTTGGCGTGCGATGGCCGCGAGGGGGCTCATGTAGACGTTGAAGAGGGTGGGGCTCAGCGAGGATCCTTGAGGGACGCCGCAGATGACTTCGGTGGCCTCTGACTTGTACGGTGGTAGGCGGACTCTCTGTGTTCTTCCGTCGAGGAAGGAGATGATCCATTCCAGAGCCTTCTCCTGGATTCCGACGTTGCTGAGGCGCTGCACTAGGGTGCGGTGGCAGACAGTGTCGAATGCCGCGGAGAGGTCTAGGAGGATGAGGGCCGCTGTTTCTCCCTTGTCCAGCAGGGCTCGGATGTCATCGGTGGCGGCGATGAGGGCGGTCTCGGTGCTGTGGTTGGCTCGGAAGCCAGACTGTGAGGGGTCGAGGGATCCGTTCGTCTCAAGGAAGGCGGCCAGCTGCTTGTTGACGGTCTTCTCGATGACTTTGGCTGGAAACGGGAGGAGCGAGATGGGTTGGTAATTCTTGAGTTCGGTGGGGTCCGCTGTGGGTTTCTTGAGTAGAGCGCTGAGTTCGGCGTGCTTCCAGCTCTCAGGGAAGGTGGCGGTGTCGAAGGATGTGTTGATGATGTCTCGCAGGTGGGGTGCGATGACAGCGTCGGCCTTGTTGAAGACGTGGTGGGGGCAGGGGTCGGTCGGCGATCCGGAGTGGATGGAGTTCATCGTGCGGATGGTGTCTTCGGTGCTGATCGGAGTCCAGGCGTGGAGGGTGGTGGTGGGGGGTGGTTGTTCGGTCGTGGTGTGCGTTGGTTGGTTGTTGAAGCTGTTGTGTATGTCCGCGATCTTGTTGTGGAAGTATGAGGCGAGGGAGTTGCAGAGGTCTTGCGATGGGGTGATGTCGTTGTGTCCTGCGCTGGGGTTGGATAGCTCTTTCACGATGTTGAAGAGTTCCTTGCAGTTGTGTGCGTTGTTGTCCAGCCGGTCCTTGAATGCAGTTTTCTTGGCGGCGCGGATCAGCTGGTGGTGCTTCCGGGTGGCAAGCTTGAAGGTGGTCCTGTTGTCCGGTGTTGGTTCCCTTCTCCAGACTTTCTCGAGGGCTCGGCAGTTCTTCTTGGAGCTCTTGAGTTCATCGGTGAACCATGGGGCTTTCTTGCTGCCGGGTCTGCTGGGCGGGGTCCTCAGCGGGGCGAGCTCGTCCGCGCAGTTGCTGATCCACTTCGTGAGGTTGTCGGCGGCCTGGCTGGGGTTCGCTGAGCTGGCAGGAGGGTGCTGGCTCAGGGAGGTGGCGAGCTGGTCGGCTGTGATCTTGTTCCAGCTTCTGCGGGCAGCCTGTTGCTGGTGGTGGTGGGTCGTCGTTCTTTTGAAGGTGAAGTGGACGCAGCTGTGGTCCGTCCATTGAAGCTCTGTGGTGTGGCTGAAGTCGATGTCTGTGCTGGATGAGAAGATTGCGTCGAGTGTGTGTCCGGCGAGGTGGGTGGGGGTGGACACCAGCTGTTTGAGTCCAAGATTGGCGAGGTTGTCGAGCAGGGTGCTGGTGTTGCGGTCGTTGTTGTTCTCCAGGTGGAAGTTGAGGTCTCCCAGGAGGATGTAGTCAGCGGAGGGGAGGGCATGCGGGCTGACGAAGTCGGCGATGTCCTCGCTGAATTGGGTGCGTGGTCCCGGAGGTCGGTAGATCAGGGTGCCTCTGAGGGTGGTCTTCGGGTCGGTGTGGATCTGGAAATGCAGGTGTTCGGCGGTGGTCAGGGTGTTGTCGGTGCTGGTCGTGAGACGGATGGTGTTCCTGTGGATGATGGCGATGCCTCCTCCCATCTGGATGGCGGTGCGATCCCTCCGGGTGATCTTGTAGCCCTCTGGGATGGCGATGGCGATGTCGGGAGCTGAAGAGGCGTTCATCCAGGTCTCCGTGAGGAAGGCAACGTCTGGAGCTGTGGTGTCGAGGAGGTTCCAGAGTTCGATGGCGTGTCTGTGGACGGAGCGGGTGTTGAGCAGGATGCACTTGAGGTGGGTGCTGCTGGTGTTCGACTTGGCGGGTGCTGGTGCGAGGCAGGTCCGGATGCAGGAGAACCTGCAGGCGTGGCAGCTGAAGGGTCCGTGGGTGCGTCGTGGTGTGGCTCGGTGGCATCCTGGGAGTCGGCCGGTGTTGAGTGCGGTGAGGGTGGCGGCGGTGTACGTCAGGCGGGTCGGCCGGGGTCCTCGTGGGCCAGGGGTCCTGGCACTGGGCGCGGTCCAGGCGCGGACGGGCGTAGACGGGCTTGCCTTTGGCGCGCCTTCGGCGCACAATCGGCGCACCCGCTGCGCGTGATCGCTGCGCGTTCGCACGGTCGCCATATATGGCGAAGTGCGCGGGGGGGCGGAGCAGCTGGGAGGCGGGACCGGGGAGGGTACAGAAGGGAAAAAGGGGCGGGGTTAGCGGCGGTGGCAGAAACGCGAAAACACGGGATACAGAAGGCAAAAAACAGCTAAACAGCAATTCTGAGCAAACAGGCAGCAGGGGCACAGGGCTAAGAAAACACGAGATACAGAAGGCAAGAATATAGTTATACGAACAAATCTAAGCAGTCAGACAGCAGGGGCACAGGGAGAGAAGCGGACCACACCGCTCGAAGGAGGGGGCGTGGCCACGCAGTGGCAGCCGGGCAACGAGGCACAAATGCAGGGAGGCGCACGCAGCAGCTGGTGGCCGTGCGGCGCGGGGGTGTCCTAGAACTAGGTCACATGGAACGTGTAGGAGATACACACTCCCTTGCGTCGTTACTCAATCTACCCCTATTTAAAATGTCACTTAACACACAGTGAGCTATTACAGAAAACTCATCTCACACACACAGAGAGCATCAAACTTCAAAGAATCTGGCGTGGTCAGGTGTGTGCCACCAACTATACCAGTTATGCCCGAGGGGTGTTACTATAGATCAGACCTGGGACCCTGTTTGTATCAGAAGACATGATACTAGATCCAGAGGGACGATATGTCCTTGTGAAGGGTCGATTGGATGGCCGACCTGTCCTTTTGGGCTCTATTTATGCCCCAAACACTGACCAGACTACGTTTTTTCAAGGGCTCTCGAGCACACTTTCTCAATGGAGTGGTGTGCCGTGGCTTTAATAGTGTAATTTATACTGCCATTGACCGCTCCTTTCTGTTACACCGAACAACTGTGATCTCTAATGTGCAAATGCTAACATACTGGCTCCATCAGTTGCAATTGGTTGACACATGGCGATTATGGAATGCACCTCATAACCTACACGTCCGCATTGACAGATTAGTGGACACACCGATATCACTCCCCTCGATTACACATGTAGATTACATGTGATGCACCCACTCTGATCACAGTCCCCAAGTATTACAATTACAATGGGCAGTTGAATTACCCCTATTCCCACCTGGTGCTTTCAGCCTGCATTGTTGGAAGACCCCTGATTTAGAATCTACCTAGGAACAGCGATCACAGAATACTTTAGTATTTAGTTTAGTGTATACTTGTCTCTATAGTTTTGAGGTTCAAATCATAGACATTTCTTAGGAATGTACTGGAGTGCCTAGCTTCCAATAGTGAGTTGATGGGGGTCCACAGGGCAGCCATCTAAACTTTTTTAGGTATGGCATTAACCAATATCTTTTGATTTTGGTAAAATTATATATAAAATATACTCGCATATAGAGGCGTTCAGCCAGTATTCTTCATCCATTGGTCTATTTTTCTGTCATTCACATTTTAGTGCCACTCATTGCAGCATAAACCAGCCCATTTTAGCGATTGGTAATCAATGTTAGTGATGGCATACTGCTCTTTCACAAAAGCACACCTTCTTACAAAGTAGTTCTCTTCTGTGCCAAGCATTACAATTGTCATGTGTGCTTTTTGAGACAAAAAAATTGTTTTGCTTTTCCAAACAAAAAAGTTTGCAAAAACCATGTCAAAACAAGCACTGACAAAGCGAAACGGCTGCCAGACAGCACCAGATTTATTTACTTTGCCAATGCTAGTTTGTTCTGTTTGTATAGTTTGTAATCAGTGATACTTGCTTGTTTTATTTTGTGTTTGTCTCGGCATCTTGAAGCCCTGTATTATCCAAGACCTTTAATAAATAAATAATGCTTTTGAAGGAGTTGCTGAAATGGGGATCAGCAGTTGGCATGTGTGGATACCCCTGAGGCGGAAGCCGGGGGCTGTGTGAGTGCAACGCTGCGTATTCTATAGTATTTTAATAATTGTGTGTTACTGTCCGCTTTTTTTGTGACCCTGCACACGCTCGCTCTGACTATTCTTTCTTCGCTCTTTCACTCCCCACACAGACTACTTGTGTGAAAACCCCTGAGGCGGAATGCCGGGGGCGGTGTGAGTGCAACGCTGTGTTTTGTACTTTAAATAATCGTGCGTTGTGCACTGTCTGGCGTGTCACTGTTCGCCTCCTGTGACCTTGCACACAATCGCTTTTTTGTTTGCTTTTAACACTCACCTTGCGCACTGTGCACCTGGCACTACCGACTTCCCTGCCATCCCGCTTCATTCCCATCTCAGCCTCCCTCCTGGCCGGACTCCATCTTGGCTTGGGACACCTGCCACTGGGCTAAGCTCAGGGTGGCCGCCATCTTGGGAGAAGGCAGGGGTAGCGCTCTAGTTGCGGCTGCCTCCCGCCCTCCCTGACTACTTAATCTTCGCTCCTTCATTCCCGCACAGACTACTTGTGTGGATACCCCTGAGGCGGAAGCCGGGGGCTGTGTGAGTGCAACGCTGCGTATTTTATAGTATTTTAATAATTGTGTGTTACTGTCCGCTTTTTTTTGTGACCCTGCACACGCTCGCTCTGACTATTCTTTCTTCGCTCTTTCACTCCCCACACAGACTACTTGTGTGAAAACCCCTGAGGCGGAAAGCCGGGGGCGGTGTGAGTGCAACGCTGTGTTTTGTACTTTAAATAATCGTGCGTTGTGCACTGTCTGGCGTGTCACTGTTCGCCTCCTGTGACCTTGCACACGATCGCTTTTTTGTTTGCTTTTAACACTCACCTTGCGCACTGTGCACCTGGCACTACCGACTTCCCTGCCATCCCGCTTCATTCCCATCTCAGCCTCCCTCCTGGCCGGACTCCATCTTGGCTTGGGACACCTGCCATTGGGTTAAGCTCAGGGTGGCCGCCATCTTGGGAGAAGGCAGGGGTAGCGCTCTAGTTGCGGCTGCCTCCCGCCCTCCCTGACTACTTAATGTTCGCTCCTTCATTCCCGCACAGACTACTTGTGTGGATACCCCTGAGGTGGAAGCCGGGGGCTGTGTGAGTGCAACGCTGCGTATTCTATAGTATTTTAATAATTGTGTGTTACTGTCCGCTTTTTTTTGTGACCCTGCACACGCTCGCTCTGACTATTCTTTCTTCGCTCTTTCACTCCCCACACAGACTACTTGTGTGAAAACCCCTGAGGCGGAAAGCCGGGGGCGGTGTGAGTGCAACGCTGTGTTTTGTACTTTAAATAATCGTGCGTTGTGCACTGTCTGGCGTGTCACTGTTCGCCTCCTGTGACCTTGCACACGATCGCTTTTTTGTTTGCTTTTAACACTCACCTTGCGCACTGTGCACCTGGCACTACCGACTTCCCTGCCATCCCGCTTCATTCCCATCTCAGCCTCCCTCCTGGCCGGACTCCATCTTAGCTTGGGACACCTGCCATTGGGTTAAGCTCAGGGTGGCCGCCATCTTGGGAGAAGGCAGGGGTAGCGCTCTAGTTGCGGCTGCCTCCCGCCCTCCCTGACTACTTAATCTTCGCTCCTTCATTCCCGCACAGACTACTTGTGTGGATACCCCTGAGGCGGAAGCCGGGGGCTGTGTGAGTGCAACGCTGCGTATTCTATAGTATTTTAATAATTGTGTGTTACTGTCCGCTTTTTTTTGTGACCCTGCACACGCTCGCTCTGACTATTCTTTCTTCGCTCTTTCACTCCCCACACAGACTACTTGTGTGAAAACCCCTGAGGCGGAAAGCCGGGGGCGGTGTGAGTGCAACGCTGTGCTTTGTACTTTAAATAATCGTGCGTTGTGCACTGTCTGGCGTGTCACTGTTCGCCTCCTGTGACCTTGCACACGATCGCTTTTTTGTTTGCTTTTAACACTCACCTTGCGCACTGTGCACCTGGCACTACCGACTTCCCTGCCATCCCGCTTCATTCCCATCTCAGCCTCCCTCCTGGCCGGACTCCATCTTGGCTTGGGACACCTGCCATTGGGTTAAGCTCAGGGTGGCCGCCATCTTGGGAGAAGGCAGGGGTAGCGCTCTAGTTGCGGCTGCCTCCCGCCCTCCCTGACTACTTAATCTTCGCTCCTTCATTCCCACACAGACTACTTGTGTGGATACCCCTGAGGCGGAAGCCGGGGGCTGTGTGAGTGCAACGCTGCGTATTCTATAGTATTTTAATAATTGTGTGTTACTGTCCGCTTTTTTTTGTGACCCTGCACACGCTCGCTCTGACTATTCTTTCTTCGCTCCTTTACATTTCCCACACAGACTACTTGTGTGAAAACCCCTGAGGCGGAAAGCCGGGGGCGGTGTGAGTGCAACGCTGTGTTTTGTACTTTAAATAATCGTGCGTTGTGCACTGTCTGGCGTGTCACTGTTCGCCTCCTGTGACCTTGCACACGATCGCTTTTTTGTTTGCTTTTAACACTCACCTTGCGCACTGTGCACCTGGCACTACCGACTTCCCTGCCATCCCGCTTCATTCCCATCTCAGCCTCCCTCCTGGCCGGACTCCATCTTGGCTTGGGACACCTGCCATTGGGTTAAGCTCAGGGTAGCCGCCATCTTGGGAGAAGGCAGGGCTAGCGCTCTAGTTGCGGCTGCCTCCTACCCTCCTCTCTCCCTATAAAATGACTATGTTCCCTAGACGGCGCAACGGGCATGCGCAGCGGGCGCGCCGACGGCGCGCCGACGGCGCGCCAAAGGCAAGCCCGTCTGCGCCCGTCCGCGGCCGGTCGGGGCCTGGGGCCTGTCACTCTGCCCAATGTTCATCTTATTCCCCCAGGGAGCTAATTTCTCTACACAAGCCTTGGCCGCTGACTACTACCAGTCATCTTAAACTAAAACAATTAGGCATTTCTCAAGCCCGCAGGACCTTCCCCGAGTTCAGGACTCTCCCGTCCTCTCTTATACCTGAACATACTGTCATCCTCCCTCCCGCCAAACCTCTGCCCACTCAGGTACCCGCTAACTCGGAATTAGCAATCATATATCTTAACACTCGGTCGTTAGTCAGTCATCAACTCGACATATGCCATCTCCTGGACTCAAACCGACCCGATATTCTATTCATAACAGAGACTTGGCTGAATGAGGATTCTTCCCCTGACATTTTGGCAGCCATTCCACCTGGGTATTATATCCTTCAAGCCAATCGTCCAGTGGGGAAGCCTGGTGGCGGCGTTGCCGCCATCATCAAACTCCCCCTCAGGTTTACCTCCCTTTCCCTATCCAATATCCCCCAGGTCGATTACCTAGTCATTCGTCTTGAATCTTCGGTATCTCCCCTTACCTGCGTTCTGGTTTACCGCCCCCCCCAACCTATGCCTAATTTTCCCTCGCTCTTTGGCGACCTACTCTCCCAGCTTACCATCAACTATTCTAAACTTCTGGTTCTGGGAGACTTCAACTATTGGCCATCAGATGCCCATGAAAGCTCTCTCTCCTTGGCCTTCACCGACTTATTAAGTGGGCTCAACGGCCTCCAACACGTCCACACGGCCACCCACTCTAAGGGCCACATTCTTGATCAAGTGTGGACCTACAATCTTGGAATTAAGTCGCTCGTGATCTCACCTTGCCATTGGTCAGATCACTCCTTAATTTCTTTCTCTCTCCTGGTCCCTCCACCGCCCCCCCGCAGCCGAGGCCCTAGCCTCCTGGCCCGCAACTTGAATAAAGTTGACCTCGACTCATTTTTTACCTCCTTAATGTCCTCGATTCCATCCAGCCCCGGCTCCATTGACTCCCAAGAAGCCGCACTTGTCAAATGGCTAGAGTCCGCCAGTGACAAGGTTGCCCCCCTCAAGCTAATCAGAACTAAACGCCCTCATGAAGCACATCGATGGTTCTCGGACAGCCTTAAATCTTTAAAACTGGGACTCCGCCAAGCCGAGCGCCGTTGGCGTAGAAATTATGACCACTCAGAAAAACTACATTTTTTAAAACTTTCTGGTGAATACAAACAGGCTATCTCAGCCGCCGAAACTGCTCACTTCTCCACAAAAATCCTTAATTCTGCTCAAAAATCCAAAGAAATTTTTGCTATTGTGGAGGAGCTCTCACATCCTGACAGGGTGACTCTTAAGCCCCTTCCCTCTCAGGCTCTATGTGATTCTCTTAATCTATTTTTTATAGACAAAATTAGTAAAATTAAAAAGAGTAATGTGCCCCCCACAGAGACCATCTCCTCTTCTAATCTCCATTCCCTAACCCACTTCCCCCCTATACCAGAAGTAGACTTTCTCTCTCTGCTTAATAAAGTTTCTTCTGGCTCTCCCACGGACTGTTGCCCTGCTGCGATTCTTCGTGCTGCCTTTTCGGCCTGTCCCGCCCCTCCGCTAGCCCTCCTGAACAATTCTCTTCTGTTCGGTGTGGTCCCTAGCCATTTCAAGAACGCAGAGGTGGTTCCCATTCTAAAAAAACCTAATGCCGACCCCGCAGTTATGGGTAACTTCCGTCCTATCTCCCTTCTCCCTTACTTGAGTAAGGTACTCGAGACACATGTGACCAGTGTCCTCAGCTCTTTTATCGAAGAGTCCAACTTCTTAGACTCCCAGCAAGCTGGGTTTAGACCTGCTCATTCGACGGAGGCGGTGATCCTCTCTGTCATGGAGGAACTCCGTAAAGGCGCCGATTCTAATACTAGTCAAGCCTTGATTCTTTTAGATCTATCGGCGGCCTTCGACACGGTCGACCATACCATCTTGGTCGACCGTGTCAAAGAGGCGGGTATCAGTGGGACCGCCCTCAGCTGGGTTTGTTCTTTCTTGACGAACCGTCACCAATCTGTCCGACTCTCTCAGTTTTCGGCTGACAAAATAAAGCTTACTTGCGGCGTTCCACAGGGTTCGTCTCTGTCGCCGCTCCTATTTAATTTGTACCTCACTCCCCTTATTCGCTCCCTCCGGGGAAGGAATGTCACTGCATTTAATTATGCAGATGACATTCAGCTTATTTTCAATATTGACTCTTCGGACGCAGCGATCCAAGATTTTCAGCTCACCCTCTGTCATATCAGTAATTGGATGGGCGCTCACCATCTCAAACTTAACCCCGACAAGACGGAGCTTGTTCTTGTCGGAGGCCCATCCAACCCCTGGAAATCTGCCTTCTGGCCCTCTTCCCTGTCCCCTCCCCGTATCCGGTTGATAAGGTTAAAAGCCTAGGAGTCTACATGTCCCATGATCTCTCTATGAAACACCAGGTTAGTGCCACTGTGTACTCCAGCTTCTTCCAGCTCAGGAAGATCCGGAAAATAGCTCACTTTTTGACCACCGAGGCCCTCACTCTGGCACTGTTGGCATTAGTCATCTCTCGGATTGACTATGCCAACGCCCTGTATGTAGGCATCCCACAATATCAAACTAGGAGATTACAGCTGATACAGAACCAGGCAGCCCGCCTGATCTATCATCAACCTAAACATCTCCACGCTCGCCCTTTGCTTAAAGCCCTTCACTGGCTTCCTGTTTCAGAGCGTTGCAAATTCAAACTCGGATGCTTGACCCATAAATCTGTGGCCGGCGTAGGCCCTTCTTTCATTTCTTCCCTTCTGCACTCTTATGTTCCCCCTAGACACCTCCGGTCCTCTCATCATGCGCTCTTGCAGACGCCCAAATTTAGGCGCAAGAAACATGGAGGCCTCAGATTCTCTTTCCTGGCTCCTTTCTTTTGGAATTCACTTCCGCTAGAACTTAGACTATCTCCCTCTCATCTACACTTTAGGTCTCTTCTTAAAACTCACCTCTTTCGCAGCATTTATACATAAGTACTCTTTTCCCCCCTTCCGTGCCTCTCCTTAAGCAAGTGATCAGCGCCAAGAAACCGTCCGGTGTAAGTTGCGCTTTACAAGTTTCTTTTACATTACATTACATTACATGAAATTCATGAGTCACAGGCATGTCGTGGTTGGACTCCAGGCTGTTAAGTGCTGTGACTGAAAGCACTTTTATTGTTTGAAGAAGTTTTTTCTGACATACGCTTCACAGATCTGTACATCCACGTGGTTCCAGCTTGTCATCGAAATTTCATTAGATATTGCCTGTTTGTGACCTATTGAAAATTTGCTGGATTATTAAAGTATATGTACGTTGTGTGATTTGTATTGTGAAATCCTTCGAAAAGAAGGCTTAAAAAAGCATGATTTGTTAAAAATACTTCCTTTGTTTTAATGTCCATCCTAATAACTGAGTTGGCAGTTTCTACCTGGAAAAATATTTTCCAGATTGAAAAAAGGTGGTAGTTACCATTAGCAATTCAGCCATAAATGCTTTGGTGGTTTTATTGGAACCTGTCATCTAAGAAGTGCCCAATTTGGCTGGAGAACTTCTAATAGCAGGTCATCCTATCAGCCTGCCGTGCCACTCGCTGCCACTTACTCTCTGCCCAAAAAGCCTCCTCAATATGCTCTCAGCCATCCATGTTTTGAACTCACAAAATAGACAAGCATTGGCAAAGCTAATCCATTTTGCTTTGTGTCTAAGGAAAGCAGTGGCTACCATCATTGTGCATCGAAGTGTTCTAAAATGTGGTTTGAGCCTATTTTCCATTCTTTTGTGTAGCAGGTAGTAATAGAAAAAATGATTTGATTTGAAATGTTTATAAGCCATAATACGAAACTAAGGGTCTGATTAGGATGGGGGTGAGACTGCCCAGACAGGCTGTCGGTGGCGGTCTCAACACCATCTGAACCATTTTTATCACCCGCAACATTAGGATGGTGTGGAGATGGATGGCGGTCGGAAAGACCAACCGCCATGCATCTGATGGGCTCCTTGAGCCCACCGGTGTGGTGGAGGTGGTTATAGACCCTACCATGGTGGCGGTGCCTGCCAGGTACCGTGGTAGAGATTACAATGTTCCTTTCCGCTGGCCTTTGCATAGCCGAAAGAGACTTTGGGGGACCGTACCAGGTCCCCCTTGCCCCCTTACCCTCCGAAGTGGGCACTGGGGGTAACCTATGGTGCCCTCCTACAAGGCCCTGCACCATGTGGCAGGCACATATGTATGAAAAGTTTTTAGGAAATTCAATACTAAGTGTACCTTTAGAATTTCAACATCAATATGACATTAACCAGATGCTATTCATTATCAAAAATTATGTTTAATATTTGTTCAACACCGTTAAATATTTTTTCTTTCTTTCTTTTATCATTTTATCTTAAAAATTAACACCATTACTTTGTATACATATTCGAAAATTACTTATTCAATGCAATGCATATCACTACATTGGAGTACTTCTGTAATTATTCTAACCAGATCCTATGCAGACTTTCTTCCACATTCATCCACTATTTGCCTAATCCTAAAGTTGATACAATTTGATCCAAATATTCAGAGCATTTGTTGTCTTTTTAGGCAAAACACATTTTGCCCAGTATTCTCATTACAAATGACTGTTAGTCATTGGTAGACATGATTAAGATTTTATCCATGTGGAGTGTATAACAATTCATTGAGGATTTGGTTTCACCAATTGGTATATGACATCTGTTTCAGTTAAGAAAAACATTCAATGTAGTCATGGCTAAAGTCAGTTGTGTCCTACGCGCGCTTCAGTGTTATATCCTGCTAATGTCAATCCAATGTTATTCAATCACAAGTGGAATGTTAAGGTAATGATGCTATCAGAATGTTGGGGAGTCTGTCAGAGAAGGGACAGTTGACTGGGCTGAGCTGCCTGCTGGCTGCTCCTGGTGGGGTCTTTATCTGATCTAGACTTGGTCTTAATTTTATCTACTTATAATCTACCTGTGATCTTTTACCAACTTGAAATAAATCTCTTTGAAACATCTCAACTGAGTGGACTTGATCACTACAGAATTTTGGCGACGATTTGAACTTAAAGAACCTGCTACTTCAACCTCATCAATCTTCAATCAACTCAAGCTGGCACCGCTCTCTTCTCTCATTCTAGACCCCACCAGTGACCCCCCATTGGTCGCCCTCTATGCTTAGTGCCAGTTCAAGTCTATTATCAATCTCCAATCAAAGTGCCTGTTCCAGTCTACTCAGCACAGACTGCCT
The DNA here is from genome assembly GCF_964204655.1 of Triturus cristatus. NCBI lineage: Eukaryota > Metazoa > Chordata > Amphibia > Caudata > Salamandridae > Triturus > Triturus cristatus. Next base: position 948,523,839 of record NC_140582.1, read on the forward strand.
TCAACTCAATGTACCAGTTCCTGTCTGCACAATACAGACTGCCTTCAAATAAAAGTGCCTGTTCCTGTCTACACAGCACAGAGTGCTTTCAACTCAATGTACCAGTTTCTGTCTGCACAACGCAGAGTGTCTTCAAATCAAAGTGCCTGTTCCAGTCTACACAGCACAGAGTGCCTTCAACTCAATGTACCAGTTCCTGTCTGCACGACACAGACTGCCTTCAAGTCAAAGTGCCTGTTCCAGTCTACACAGCACAGAGTGCTTTCAACTCAATATACCAGTTTCGGTCTGCACAGCGCAGAGTGTCTTCAAATCAAAGTGCCTGTTCCAGTCTGCACAGCATAGAGTGTCTTCTAAACAAAGTGCCAGTTCCACTCTATATAACACAGGGTGCGATGATTTGATCTTACCCTCTACGTGCTCAACTCAAGTTCAATCTTCAAGAAGGGAAGATATTCAAAAGCTTCATCAATCCTCAAACTTCAAAGACTCTGGCACCGCATCCAACTTCAAAGACTCTGGCACCGCATCCAACTTCAAATACAAACTCTGGCACCATGCCAGATCTATTTTCTATTTTCTTCAATTCAAGTTTGTGCTCAACATCTTCAACATCAAGCAGAGCTGAGTTCTTCCAAGCATTTACTCCTCAACCTCAGCACTACAACGGAAACACCTCAAGAACCAAGTCATCCACTAACTTTCAAGCGCCATTCAATATTCAAGCTTCTGTGTCTACAGAGCCTCTACAAGCAAGGTAATCAGCTGCTACCTGTGCCTCACACTACGCAGTGTAATTCGAAGTGCACTCGTACACAAGCTGTTTTGACTATTCTCACAGTGCCAGAGGCTAGTGGACATACTTCTACTTTTGGAATAAGCTAGCAGTGGGGTATGCAGTGAGCAACAGTGTCCACTCAACTCTTAAAAGGTCTGTTTTTGCTGTCCCTTCAATGTAATTGGTCTGCTTCAACTCAGGGATCCTGAAGGGCACACAAACTGTTTTCCTGTTTTCACAGTGTAGAGGCAAGTGAACTTACTACAACCTGCTAACTTTTGGAAAGTGCGGTTATCAATATCCCAGCGGCATCAAAGACATTGCCTCAATTAACATCATTACACCTTCTACAAGTGTATTTGTGGATTTCTGGGGTAGGTTTATTTTTATTGATTTTGGGTTCCCCAGTTACCCCTTTCGACGGGATCACAATCAACCCACCAGGTGATCTGGTTCTTTTATTCAATATGGGGAGGACTCATGCCTGTGTCATGGATTTATTCCTTCAGTACTTTCCCGTTTTTACATTTGCGCCTCTGCCTCTAACTTTTCAATCGCAGTTGAACCGCTGCCTGGCTTTTCAAATTTGCCTCGAGCTTACAAGCAGAGCGCACGCAGCCTTACCTTCTTCGTAGAGTTCTCTGATGTGTTCATGGTTTCCCGTACCTTCTTCTTCTTCTTCTTCGATGTCCATTGCTGCTTCTGGACGTCTACATGCCAGGACGTGCTGTGAGCCACCCGGCTCAGCATTGGTTTCCCGCACCTTCTTCTTCTTCTTCCATGTCCATTGCTGCTTATGGACGTCTACATGCCAAGACGTGCTGTGAGCCACCCGGCTCAGCGTCAGAAACGTGGCACCATCTTGGGTTTGGAGGTACCACCAATTCCCTGGAGCCGCACTGTTTCATGGGTTTTAAAGAGTTCTCTGCCAACCACCTTCGTATCTTGGTGTTTCAATAAAGTTATCATTACTTTCAATGACTTTAGATCGGTGCAGAAGATCTTCGTGTTTCACTGCAGGTACTTTGTTTTCATTTTGGTAAACGTTCTGTCCCTCCTGCATTGGTCTATGAGTGAACTCTTCTATTCCAAGTGATTTTAGGTAGGTAGATTCAACTCTTTACAACAAAGTGCTCTTGGGTCCTGAACGCCTGTCTCGCTGATCGCGGTGACTTATGGCAATGAAAATGAAGACACAGACAATAAAGAAGAAATGCGTGAGGCTCTTAGAGCATTTGACAAGGATGGCAATGGTTATATCACTGCAGACAACATGTCAATACTTGTGGACCCCATGTCTCTTTCTTTGGTTTGGACGCGCTCCAGTCATGACACATGTCGACCAATTTCAATACTTCATTACTTCAATATTTCTATGCAGTGAAGGTACTTTTCCATTTTGAACGCTACGCAATCATTGGAACTGTTCAGAGTCTCCTCATGTGTTTTGTGTTAAGACAGCTCTAGCGCTGTGTCATCTAGGTTTTCAAGGAGCGTGCTGTTCTAGCTCAATGTCTTTCTTGTGCTTATTCAAGCTAGTGATCACACGTGTTTACCTGAGCACAACCTCTCCTCATGTGCTTTTCAAAGGGAAGTTTTTCTCGCATTTCTCATGTTTCTAGCACTATGTCGAAGACCAAGCTTCCCTGTGTTCTCTTTCATTTAGTTCAATATGCTCAATTTCAAATGCTATATATTTCTTTTGTCTGCTTGGGCATAGTTTGTCCAGTGCAGTTTTTCTTTTAAAAGGGCAGTTTAAGGTTAACCATTACATGACCTTGTCCTCAAACATTCGCTATATGGCATGTTATGTCTTTCTATTCAGTTTAAAGGGGTATATACAACCCTAGTTTCAAGCTCTCAATATTTCAATTATGCAATTATCAATGTACTTGCATGTGTTCAATTACTCAATTATTTCAATGTACATGTATTCCTTAGTAGGAAATGGGTACCTAAGTTCACTTATCGAGTTGCATGCATTCCAGTAGTATTTCCAGTAATATAACCTCAACATTACAACAGCACCACCTCAACAAGGAAGGTAACTGGTGGTTTCCTGAGTGTGTCTCCCGTGCGTAGTAAGGTGTTCAAGTTCTGCGCATATCAACTTCAACCAAGCAAGTGTGGTAAATTGTTTATGTGCAGTGCTGGAGTGGTGTGGGCAAGAGTTGTGTTCAACAACAGAGCGGCATTTCTCCAGTGTCTCGACACTACACTAATGGACTTCTGCTCAACCTGCCAGATCCTGTTTCTTGCCATTTCCTGCCACCCTCCTGCTGCGCTCACAGTACCTCAACTTCTACCTCCACAAGCAAGGTAATAACTCTGGCTGTGTTTGTGATCAATACCTTTTGGACAAGCTTTGTCTGCACACAGTCAAGTTCACTTTTACTACGATGTTAAACTGCTTTAAGAATCAAGGGTTGCCAGTTCCTGCTGCCACGACGTCTAGATGTGGGCGCTACAAAGGGGTGTGTACATGATGTTTTCAAGTGCTCCTTGCATCTACAGTAGGAGCAGAAATCTCTACATAGGGTCCTGCAATAAAACGGACCTGTCAAAATACTGTCAACTGTGAACATATTCTACGAGGAAAACATCGCATGTAACAGAGCTGTGCACATTTACAACGTTGATACTTCTAATCAAGCAGTTATCCAGTTATGAACTTATTTTTACTCAATTGTGGCCCCAGTCATCCCCTCAACATTTTGCAAGTTCAAACGGTCTGAAGAAATGGCAATATTTTGTTTTTGTAAACACCATATTGGTCGCCCCTAACCTGTACATAACAGATTTTTCAACTCAAGTGTGTTCCCAAAATATTCAACATCAAGGGAATCGTAGACAACTTTTCTACCACCTTCCAGAGGGTAGCCTGACTCAAAGTGCTTCCCTAGAATCAACAAATCTGTCAGCTTTGCTGTATGTGGTGGGACTGTGTTTTACTATGCATCAAAACAACTGGGGAAGTGTTGCCTAGGATTTTTTTTGTTTCACTCAATATTTTCTGGCAATCCACAAACTGTGTTTCCATAAGATGTCAACCGCTTTGCACGGCGTCAAATGTTTGATGGGAACTTTATGGTTCGAAGTGTGACCAGTGTCACACTTTGCGACATGTCCTGTTTTGCCTCGAACAAGTGTGGACAGCTGTTCATGTGCAGTGTCTGACCGGCATGCACAACACCGGAGCCGGGTTTTCCAGTGTTTCGGTTTAACATGAAGTGACTTCGCACAACATTACGAATGTCTCAATACGACTTTCGGGTAAGCCTATTTTATTTTTTTTGGGGGGCCCGGCCGTTCTCTCGACATTTTGGGAGCTCAACTGCCTGTTTGAAAACTCTTCACGAGCAACCTGTTGTGCATTCTCCCTGTGCGTTCCTTGTTTCAAAAGATGCATTGCTAAAGCCTCTGCACCTTGAGTCTTACCTGTTCCAGCGAAACCCCGTGCATCCCTTGTGACGTCATTCTTTTGGAGTCTTCTATGTGGGGAGGTCTTCGCGACCGCCGGCTCCTGCTTGATGTTTGGATGTATAAACGTGTCGTGATCCACCCGACACTACCTGCAAAATGTGCCGCCATCTTGTGTTTGGCTGAGGCACATGACTCTTCACCTCCTTTTGTTTCTGCCAACCACACTCCGAAATTGGCAGTTTACCTTGTTGGTCTTCCGCTTTCAGCCCCATTTCATTCCAGTTTGGCCAGTGGGTGCGTTTAGGGGAAGTCTTTTGTACTTTCTTATATCCTCTAACGTTGTTGTTTTTCTTCGCTGTTGTGTGAGAAGGGAGGATGGTTTCTATGTTTCATTTCTATTCTGTTTCTTGGTTGCTCTCCTTTCTATGGTTGTTCTCACATTGCTCTTCTTTTGATTGATGTTCTTTTATTGTTGTTCCTTTTCTCTGTATAATCATTCTGTTTTCAGTTTATCAGGGTTTTCTGATATTTCTAGTTTTTTTTGTTTCCCGTATAAGAAAGGGAGATATGTTATATCCTGCTAATGTCAATCCAATGTTATTCAATCACAAGTGGAATGTTAAGGTGATGATGCTATCAGAATGTTGGGGAGTCTGTCAGAGAAGGGACAGTTGACTGGGCTGAGCTGCCTGCTGGCTGCTCCTGTTGGGGTCTTTATCTGATCTAGACTTGGTCTTAATTTGATCTACTTATAATCTACCTGTGATCTTTTACCAACTTGAAATAAATCTCTTTGAAACATCTCAACTGAGTGGACTTGATCACTACATTCAGCTTTAAGCCTTCATCAGTAAGCCATGTTTGATGCAAGTCCTAAAAACATACAGAAGTGCATCTGGATTACGAAATGTAGGTCTTACTTTATTTATATATGTTTTTAGCTGTATCATTAAAGACATGGTGTGCCCCAGTGAAAAAGAAAAAAGTCCAAAATAACTGTTTGATACATTCATCAATCCACCATAGGTGAGGAAAAAATAGTATTGAATCATACACCAAGAAAAAGTAGTCACCATAAAATTGAATCAAGAATCTGTGAACTAACTGGTTTATCAAGAGATTCCAAATCGATACCAATGGTGCGCTTGCAGTTGATTCCGCTTGCAAATTATAAAACAAGCTAAAAAAGAAAAAATAGAAAATAGAATGAAATATAGAGGCCTATATCTCAAGGTTGAGATATAGTGGTGCCTGCCACATAGTGCAGGGATATGTAAAGTGACCCATTTTTGTATTGCGGCGTGTGCTGAAGCCAGCAGCACCCACCCCAATACAAAAGATAGGCATTGCGACCACTGTGGTGGCGGTCGCATCATACTGCCTCTTACGGGACCGCCGACAGCCTGTCAGGGGGTCCCTATTTCCGATAGGGTGTCCGCCTGCCATCGTAATCAGCCCCTAAGCCTTTTGATTTACATTTTTGCTAGTCCTAACATTTATGAAGAATCTTCTATATCACTGCAACCTTGATAACAGTATCCAGACCTTCAGACTATCTGATCCCCAATCAAGAGTCTCCAGTGCCAAAAAGCTCTTTGCAACTACATTGCTATTCTATGATGAAGTGATCAATTCTTACAGGGCCTCAATATCTTCCTGTCTCAGCAAGGGCTTTCGGAACCCTCGAACCACAGGAGGGAACTTCGCAAGAGCCAAGCATGTGCACTGTAAATTTATAACCGCTCTTCTTATTTTATCTAGGCAGGCAACAGCTTCCTCTACTCCTGGAACTTTTGCACCCTCCAGCCACAGGACTGCCGTTCTACAGAAGCACACGTGCTTCACTGGCAGGACGTGGGCCACTGCATCCATGGGATTGGAGCAACTTTTTGAACCCAGGGATGCTTGGCAGAGATTGAGACTTCTTTCTTCGTAGGCCCTCTGTCAGGCAAAGACAAATTCAGTGCAGCAAGTCTTTATTTCAACTGTTTTAGACAGCCTGCTATTGGAAGTGTTTCAAGCATTGCATTTTAAATGGTAACAGTCAGTCAGCCATTGCTGATGCTTCCTCTGGAATTGAACCAAAATTGTCAGGTTTCTGGATCCAATTTTTGAATTAGTGTGATCAAGCAAAAAGCTATGATAAAATCCATCAGAAAAAAATCATAAATGATGCTTTGTGCCATGGTGAAGTGCTTTCGCAGACTCACATTCAAGACCTAAGGTGGTATACTTACTCTCATCAAGATTCCGAGGAAATCTCTACCTCAAAGTCCCATACTGTATCTGTATCATACCCATTCACTACCCTACAAGCTAAATGGGGATGAGTGCAGTAAGAGCTGTCTTGAGACAGATGTGAGTTGGATGGCCTGTGAAATAATCTCCCTTCTCCGTTGTTACTACTATGTGAACTTATATTGAAGTAACAAGTGTTGGCTTAACTTTCCAGAAGTGTGGAAAAGGTGCGAAGAAGCAGGAACTCTGGAAGGGAAAGAATTGACTTTTGTTAAGCACTCAGCTGAGGTCATGCAGTATATTTCATGGTTGTATTGTAGAAATTATGTAACAAATACAAATCCAACCTTATCCATGATAGTTTCAGATTAAATTACAGATATGCCACACATTTTGTTATACCACACTATTCTGTCAAAGTTACTTAATTAAGGTTTTAATCCATTACATACATTGTCAATACAATTTGCAGTGTAGCTACAGATAATATGTGGCTCTGAAAGCACATGCTATGTTTTTATGTGAAAATGAAAAAAGTACTTCCCTCGCTCCTCCACCTCATACCTACACTCTGTACAACTGAACAGGCCTCGTGCACACAAACAGTTTAAAAAGTGGTTCTACATTTTAGCAGAGCACAATGGCAAAAGCCTTTTCAGCAGGTCTCAGCTACTGCAATGGCCAAAAAGTCTAGATGCTCAAAACAATAAAGAATGAGGAACTTGGCAAAACATGGAGTTCTTTACACAACTTTGATCAAATGAACACAGTCAACATTTACGTAATCACTACTTTAATACAGTTGAAGCATGGATTATTGATAAAACTAATTATTACCAGTAAAGAATAAAGGGTCTTATAGTTATACTCACTAGCAATACATATACCCACTTACTTATTTCAGTTTTCAGGTGCAGTGCCAGTTTTATCAAATAAATGGTAAAACAATGGTTCACGGTGGACCCATTTTGGAATAATATTCAATAACTGGCAGATGCATAATCCATCCAGAATCAAAATGATGCTTATAGGTTTGTGTTCTGAACAGTGATCACACAGTGTGAGTGCTACTAACATGAAAAAAGTGATACATAGTACCAAAGCACTTACCTGTATTTTTCCGAAGACTTGACCGTATTCCTCAGGGTGAAGATGCTTCTGTGTACAGGGGACCTGGAGGAAGGGCTCTGTGTTGAAATGTGCTTGCAAGAACTCCTGACCTTTAGGCAGCAGTCCCACTGCCGCGGTCGGCTTAACGGGCAGTCAACTTGTAATGCAGATGGCTGTGTTGCGCCTCTGTACTGTCCAATGGAGGCTGCTTTCCTCTGACTGCAACCCCAGCGATTGGTGGTGTGCTGTTGGTGCCGAAGAATTGCCACGGTCTTAACAAAGCCAATCTGCCCAACTCGTAATATGGTGGATGGCTCACCGCCGTTGGACCGTTACCGCCGGGACGGGGGTCCATGGATAGCCAAACTCATAATAATGCCCTATGTGTTTCTATAAAGTCAATGGCTTTTCGCATCTCTGGGGTTAGTTGGAGGCCATCATCAGGACTAGGGAACAGTGAGGAGGAAAAGAATACTTAAAAACAAATTCATAATTTACAGTAGTGGGAGGTTGGTCAAAAATAATTGCATTGGAGGTGACATCCATGGACTAGAAGGTCCTTGGAGAATAGTGTGATGCTGCAGGGCTATACATTGGTACAGGATCTGTAAAAAAGGAAGGGGCGTGAATAATAAAACACCAACAGAAAAAATAGAGAGGGATATAAAAGAAGGCTATTATAAGGTGTAAGTTGCTCACCCCAACTAGAGAAACAAATCAATCATCTGAATTATAATGATTTTGATTGGGGAAATAAACTGAAATTCAGAATGACAAAGTGCTTAGTGAGGAGAATCATTTTAGGTTACGTATGTTATACTTACAAGTAGAAGCATAGCTAAGTGATTATATATTGAAACAATAGAGGAAGGGATTATTAAGGCCAGCCTGAATGAATAAGCTCAAAATGAAGCAGCTAACACCTTACCTCTCACTCTTGAATACTTGCAAAACAATTTAGCGTAAATGGTGTCCGCATGGACAATTCAATCAAGGGGCAAACAGCCTAGTGTGAGTGCCCACTGTGGTTGCAGGGATCTAAAACAGTCAGGAGCTCCGACAAACGGACAAGTATTCCAATAAATAGAAAACTCTAAGTTTAAACAGACTTATGGAGGAGGCACCTAACTTCAGACAATCCAGAATAGAGTTTCCTGTAGAAAATTCCACTTTATTACAAGCAAAATTTTATTTCCTCATAAATTAAGTCTCATATAATAGGAAATATTGTTTCCTACACACTGTTTACAACACATATCAATACAAGATAAGTCATAAATGTATGAACAAAGATTGACAGAAAATCAAATCATAATGCCATGGATTAACAAAAAAGCATAATACTATGATAATGCTAGACCCAACACTTGTTTCGTGCCCTTGTCACTTTTACAAGGCTGTAAACAAAATGAAGAAACAGAAAAAATACCCACTTTAACTTCACAGGAATATTAATATTACAAAATATATTTATAAAGTAATGCATTCACCCTCAGATATAAAAATATTTCCGAGTCATATCTATCATCGTGTTCTCCACAATAATAATGATCCATAGATTCAAACTTATTATATATTGATCCTAGACATAGAGAACAACAAACAAACTCATCATTAAATACTTGAAATTTATGAATCAAAAAAGTTTCTTATTTTCTCCACCTCATTGGTTATTATTTGCTAACTTCTTCATCTTATTCAAAACTGCTTGAACCGCCATAAATCTGCTCCTGGCATCATCCACACAGGGCAGTTAGCAATAGCAACATAAGCATATTTTACTTTGACATGTTCCCACACAAAAGAGGTTTTGTAGAGGTATCTCCCATTAAAATATAAATACCTATTTTGTGAAATTCACAAATTGAAAATCTATTTTTTAAATCATATGTCACAATAGTATTGTAGCTGAAGTCCTTCTAGTTTGACCACTCCTAGTAAATGATTTAATCAAAGTTATTTCAGATTTGTTAGTTGTATAGACTACCATATACTTCTTCAAATTGAGGATGAATGTCGCCACAGCCACAAGGTAGTTGTTAAAATATATTTATGATTTTATCCAGAGGGTATCCAGCAAATGTGCTTTAGGTGCCTGCCATCAGTGCTGGAAGAGATAGAGACATTTCCCTCTAAATTTGGTTTTTAAAAAGTAGTATTGATGTAATATCTGGGCAAATAGAAACAGTTTTAAAGATGCTGTTTGAATCCCTTTCACAGGGTCCCCGGGCAAACAGGAGCTACTGGGCCTAACCATGGGGGTTGAAGCCTTTAACTCCTGTAATTCTGGGCCCCCAACCCACTATGGGTCTTGAGTAACTGAACCAAGCACAACCCTCTCTAGCACTTAACTCTCAATGTTAGCTCGAGTCCAGCAGTCCTTGGCTCTTCAGGGGGAGTTAGGTTTGACACATACACAAGCTCAGAACTCAAAGTACATAGAAACAACAATAAAGTGATTGTCCCATTCAAATGCTTGCTTTTATGAAAAAATTGTATTTTAATGTAAAACACAAAGCATAGCATCGGCACACTAAAATGATTCCCACAGTTTCTTAAGGTCGACGTGCTAGTGTCATCCTAGATGGAGACTACAAATCCCTCTGTCTCATCTATTTTAATCTGTTATTCCCCCGTTTGATAATTGTGGTGACTCCCAAATGCAACTATCACTAGCCCATGCAAGCAAAATATCTGAGGAGAAACAGTGGCCCTCTCTGCGCCCTTCAACACTGTCTTCTAAAACAACCTCATCAGGAGACTCATGAGATGGTAATACAAGGATCAGCTCTCAAATGGATCTGTTCCTTCCTCACGGGAAGAACCCAAAGGGTCAGGCTGCCACCCTTCACATCGGAGACCAAGAAATTGATATGGAGAGTCCCAAAGGGATTGTTCCTCAGCCCCACCCTTTTCAACATATATATGACACCGCTCGACAACATCATCCTATCACAATACATTACCGTCATCTCCTACATTGATGACACCTACCTCACCCTCTCCCTGATGGACAGTACAACCACCGCCAGAAACAACTGCATGACCATGGTAGGAGACTAAATGCTAACCAACTGCCTGCAGCTCAACTCTGACAAGACGGAAGTACTAGTCTTCAGCAACAAGAGCTCCCCATAGGACTCTTCCTGGTGGCCATCAGAGCTAGGGCCAACACCCACACCCACACCCACAGACAATGCAAGAAACCTAGGGTTCATCCTAGACAACAAGCTCAACGTGACAACTCAAGTTGTGTCAGATACACTATGTGGAGATAATTAAGTTGAACCATATGGAGGCATTTGGAGATCACCAGTTCTCTAGTGGCCCGGCAGGCCTCAGGCCAGTTATCATCATCCAGTTCTTCCACCCATGTCTCCCATTTCTGTCGTAGAACAATGAAACAATCTGGTGTGTTAACCATCAACAAGGAGCAGTAGATCCTAGAGATGGCCCCTTTGCCCAGTTTACTTCAAGAGGATTGTATTCTGGGATCTGGGAATCAGAGAGAATATGGACAAGTAGGGCATGACACAATTGGATATAATGGTAGAATTGTGTGCGGGAGAGCTGGTAAATCTTGTGCAAATTTTGGAACAACATCAATGTCCCACTGCATCTAACATCCTATAGATAGGTAATTCCTATCCTTTCCCAGTGTATGAAGCCTTGGAGGCCCAATACTTGATGCAGCCATGTGCCCTGTCACAACAGTGTCATCCCAGTTACAGATATCCAGTTTGCCGTATTACAAGTTCCATACGGTACAATAGAATTGTAATTTGGTGGACGGGATAAATTTGTCACATTTGTGACGGAGTAACCCTGTCTGACAAACTTGTACTCGGGCCGTATGTGCCTGACTTAATCTAGTCACTTGAACCTTGACAAATACTTTGATGTCGGTGTTTTTGAGAGAGCTGGGACTATGTGAAGACCATTGGTTCACAGGCTGGTCCGCCTTAGGTATCACCACAATAGTGGCTGTGTCAAGGTTCGTGGGGAAAGATCCACAATCTGCCGCCTCACGGTAGAAAGTCAGTAGTTGGGGGAGCAGATGGGTCCAGTAGAGTTTAAGAGACTCAATAGGGAATCCGTCTGGGCTAGGGATCCTACCTGGGTTGAGATCTGATATGGCCATGTTTATCTCCTCAGTCGTGGTCTGCTAGAAAAGGTCTCAGGCCAGAGAAGGAAGACATCGCCGAAGATGCAGAACTGACCAACCGACAGTAGGTTGGCGGTCCCGACTCTGCAATTATGATGCAACTACACACGGTGTGGTCGCAAGCTCCGATTTTTCTATGTGATCTTGTGCTGCAGTCGGCAACTTACCACAGCATAAGCTCCCATAGAAAAATGGGAGATTTTTTTAATCCCTTTACCACCTGGCAGTGCCTGTCAAGCGGTGCAGGGATTAATCCGCCCCCCAAACGGAGGCCTTTGAAGTATGGAGGCCCTGATAGGGGCCCCCTAAGTCACTTTCCAACAGGCTTTTCATGTTGGAAAGACCTGCATGAAAAGCCTATTGTAATCCCTACAGTGGAAATGGTGTCCTTAAGGGATTATGTGGCAGTTCCGACTGGGCAACGGGTTCCTTGAGATCATCGGAATCTAGCCGGAATGACCGGACTGTTTTACTTCCGACTGCCTACATTGTAATTAGGCGGTCGTAATTCAAACCTTGGATGTGAGTCGGTAAGCCTCCAATGAGCGGTTGGAGGCTTACCGACATCCTAATTAGGCCTAAAGTGGCCTGTATAGTCTAAAACATAAACAGAAGGTCCACATCTGTTCATACGCCAGTGACACATAGAGTAAATCCTGTTTAAGGCGTTCAGGTAGCCTGCGTTTGCTGCCACCCCAATGTCCAATGGTCAAATGATTATGCAAATGGGGGACTCTTTGTCACCCATTGTCTCCAGAGACAATTGATGTCCGAAAATGTATACAAACAGTGAACTATGCTCATGATTCTGCACTCCCAATACGGTGGCATATAAACACAAATTAGTGTCAATCATACCTTAATAAACAGTAACCACAGATTTGCATCTCAAATTGAACTGGAGAATAGAGTATTCCTAAAATTAAACATAAACTACTGTAATGTCCAAAAGCATGCCTTGTGCAATAATATCTACATGTGTGCTAGTATTTCATTCTACCTCCCAAATGGCGATTTTCACAAGTGTCCTCAGCGATGTGGCTGTTGTAAACCTAGAAACAGTATGACAGATTCCAGGGTTATCAAACGCCATTATCAGGCTATCGGCAACTCGTTAACATGATTTTGAATCTACTACTGCTCCAGATACCATATAGTTGCAATATGCTAACATGTCACCAGCAATCAGGTACATTATGGGCGAGAACATTGCACTGTGGTTACATTGGTGTACACTGGTTGTTGTCAAATATTACTAGTCGGCCAATATCCAATGCATGGAAAACATACAGTGGTAGCAGAGCAGTGTACTTTGATTAGATTGGTGTACACAAGAATGTTTGCAAATATTGTTATATGCCACCAGCTAGCATCACATTCATTGAAATACATATATAATACAAGCCAAGGTAAAGACATAGAGGGGAGGGATGTGATAAATAGACATTTGTGTGTAAGCTAGCCACACGAGGACCTAGAGGCATCCACTCAGTAATCAATTCTTTAAAGACACATACATTTCCTTGTCTATCTTGAAACCCATGTCCATCAATCTGAGCTGAATTATCCATCTGCTCTCCAGCTGTCTGAGGGCCAGTGTTTTGTCGCCTCCCCAAGGCATGGTGCCTTTAGTGTCTATGCTATAGAAGTTGATGATTGTAATCTTGTTGTCTCTGTGTAGTGTGTCGTAATGCACCACTACAGGGTAACTTGTATTGTTGTTCCTAATTGCCCGAAGGTGCTATTGAATTATTTTCTTCAGAGGTCTAATTGTGCTGCCAATCTAGATTAGACCGCACTCACACATATTGCAATATATAACAAATCTCCTATTACAATTGATAAATTTGGTGATTCTATGTGCGTTGTTTGTGTTGTATTGGAAAGTCACTGTCTTGTCTTTGGTGAATCGACAGGCATTTCAAGACCCACATTTGTAAAAGCCCTTCGGTGTCAGTGGTAGCCAACACTTCTGTATATGCGGGTCCAGGTAACTAGGACATAATGTCCCCTTTAGTGTCTTGCCTCTGCCATGCATGAGTCCAGGTTTTGCAGAGAGCACTCCACCAAGGGTGTTGTCCTTGAGTAGTAGATGCCAATACTTGTTGAGTATTTCGTACACTACTGTGCTCAGTATACTATATGGGGTAATGAACATGCATCTCCTGTGTTTTTTGTTTTGTCTGGTACTAGTGTTGGTGAGCCAGTTCTCACGTTTGACTTTCATTACCTTATTCTTAGCTTCTCTCAGAGTGTCAGTCGTGTAGCCCCTAGTCATGAACCTGGTCTCCAATTTCACAAGTTCTAATAGAAAGTGAGAATCTGTGCTGCATTTGCACCTAAGCCTATCTCCCCGGTTGGGATTGATTTGATTAGTGAGGGCGGGTGTGAGTTTGCTGCATGTAGCACCACATTGCACGCAGTACGTTTTCTAAATAAGACAAACTCTAATCGTTGACCCTCTACATGCAGTGTGACATCATGAATGTCAATTCTGTGAGTGCTGTACTGGTATGAAAATGTAATGTTAAAGGTCTTGTCATGGAGGTGTTGGAAAAATTGTTTTAAGTCTGTCAACATCACCTGACCAAAACATCAGTACATCATCTATGTACATCCCCAATAGACGAGTTTTGTGGGGCATGCAATCCAAATGTGTGTTTTCTTGAACAGTCCCATGTACAGGTTGCCAAACGAGGGCGAGAATTTGGCCCCCATTGCAATACCCTGTATCTGTCGGTACTACTCCACATTGTGTACAAAGACGTTGTTGTCTAAAACATTCCTGATAATGTCTAGCTGTATATCAGTGTGTTGGAACAGCGAGGCATCCTTGGTATTTTGTCAATCCAAAGCTGTAATACTATGCCTGGAGGGGCAAAGGATGTTTGCCATTTTACAGCTTGGTGTGGATGGCAATGTGCTAACCCTATGCTTAAAGACTTTGCTTTAGAAATGGTGAAAGGTGTTGTCCCTTTCTGGCTTGGAGTGGAAGAGACTGCTAAACCTATGCTTAAAAAATGTTGTGGAAAAAAAGAAATTTGAGGTGAGCCGATTCAGAGTGCTGCTGGTGTTGTAGAGTGCTCTATACAGGAGCTGCTCTCCACCTAAACTTGGGAACTACCCAGAGCTCTCTGCTTCTTTTTTACAAAGCCAATACAACAGTAACAAAATATAACACAGACAGATATAGCACTCACACAAGATAAAACACACAAACACATAACAGTAAATTAACACATCAACATATAACCATGGCACTAGATCACAATAAAAGCAAAATACAACATAAGAACAATATGCACACAGCACAACATAATAAAAACACAGGACAGAACACAAACCCAATAAATGACATAATGGAACAGCAGACCTACATCAAAATAGACTGCACAACAACACAATATACCAAAAGATATAGTGCAATACCAAAGACAAAACACCTACATCATAACATTAAAGCAGCACAATACAATGACACACAACATATCACAGTAACAACACAACAAAACATAACTGGGACCTGGCACTTCCTGCAGGACCACCCTAGATTGTTGCCATCCTGTGCTGGACCCATTTTTGTTGGCTTTTAAGACTACACACACTTTACTTCTGCTAACCAGTGGCAAAGTGTTTGTTTTCTCCCTTCTAAACATGGTAAATTGCTATACATTAATTGGTCCATTTAATCTACTTATAATTCCCTAGAAAATGGCACTACATGTACCCAGGGGATGAAAATTAAATGCTACTAGTGGGCTGCAGTACAAATTGTGCCACACTCTAAAATAGCACTGCAAAACATGTCTCATGCCTACCACTTCAGCCAGTAGTGCAGTTTTAAACTGCCATTATGATATGGCATAATACACATTTTGACAGGCTCAAACCTTCCTTTTCAATACTTATAAATTACCCCTAAGGTAGGCCCTAACATCTCACAGGACACAGTGCATGGTATTACAAATGTAGGATATGTGCACTTAGGTTTTACATGTCCTGACAGTGAAAACCCCTTAAGTATTTTTTTCACTGTTGTGAGGCTATCGTTCTCATATAATAATACTGGGCTACCTTATTACACTTAATGAGTGATAGTTTCAGTTTGGGAACAGATGAAATTGGGGTTTTAAATAATTTATTATGGTAAAGTTGGAATTTAGGTTACTATTCCAAACATTCCACTTTTACTAAGCTGGAATTTCCTCTACCTAAACCAAAGTGACTTTCAGCCAATGTCTAGAGTCCCATGACTGCAAATGGCTCTCTTGTGGTGTAATGTGTCTTCCTTCCAGACAGGGGCAAAAAGGGTGTAGGTGTAAAGGGGTGTAGGTCATGCTGACAAGATGGCTGGAAGGAGTTGTGACCTGCCCTGATTACACTTCCAATGAACCTACCTACAACACACACAAAGGAACCTGACATTAGACTTGCCCTTGCCATTGTCCACATGGCCACGTTGGAGCCAAACACATGAGAAGGGGAAGAACTGACCAAAATCAGTTTAGGGGTAGACAAAGAGAGGAACCCTCCCACACAGGCTGGCACTTGGTATAAATGTGTCACCATCAGAACACTCCTGGTCCTGTGGACAATTCAAAAGATAGACTGCCCTGTTGTCTGAAGAAGGTAGACTTCATGATTGCCTTGAACCCAGGAAACTAAACGTGACTCCAAAGATCAGCTGGCTGACCTCCTGTTTGAGCTAAAGGGATACAACAAGCTTCCAGAGCCCTTTTTTGCAGCTGACTAGCACCAACTGGACCTGCCTAGACCCTGCTATTGAACACTGCTGGAATGAGTCCTGACCCCCAAAAGTGCCTTCCCAGTCCTGGAACCTTGGATGGTGTCAGGGTATACTCTTCCAGCCTGTAATCTGCAAGAATTGGACTCCAGGTGAGAATCTAGATGTTTTGGGCTCTTCACATCAGCAACAATGGCTTTCATCTTCCACTGGTGCAAAGCTATGACGGTGATCTGCTCTTCACACCGATAGTGATCTTTTCATTGCGCCCACCAGCACAAAGCTCCTGCTGAGGCTTCTTGTGTGGAACTGGACTGTGTGAGGAGGTAAACTTCCCACCAGGACAAACCTGGTTCCTGTATCCGACCTGCACTCCACTGCAGTCGGCCTGAACTTGTGACTTTGAACCAGTCCACACCAAGCAGATAACGTAAGTGGAACTTTGTGCTTCTTGGTGCTATTTTACCAGGGAATTGTACAAATCATAACTCCGGTTCTACTCATTGGAGTTTTGTCATTTTGGTGTCATTTTATTTATTGAAATTTACTCTAGCTTTCTAAGCTGGTTTGGGATTTTTCTTGTGTTGTGTTTTGACTTTAATACTGTTTGAGTGCTGCATAAATAATTTACACATTGCCTCTTAGTTAAGCCTGCCTGCTTTTGTGCCACGCTACGGTAGGGTTAAGCATAGGTTTATTTAGTGAGATCTGTGGTTTACCCTGACACGAATTGTGTGTATTAGTTAAGTGGGGCTCTCATCCCTCTCCACTAATTACCCAATTTCTAACAATAAAACAATAGAACAACCTAAAATGCGCAATTGGAACAAAATACACAATATAACAACAAAACATAATAGCAACACCGCACACAACAAAACACGTCAAAGGACGAACACAATAATAATACACAAAATACACCTCACAATTGAGCAACACAATAGCAAACAAATTATAATCATCCTCAACCCAGTACAATTTACCAAAAAACAAAAGCAAACAGTAGCAACACTGAAGGACAACATAACAATAATATAAAACACCAATAGAACACAAGATAACAGAAAAAAGACTAATTCAATTGCTTCCTATCTTTTTGGTGTGTATTTGATTTGTGTTATTGTGTTGTGGTTGTGCTTTTATGCTGTGTTTATTGTGATGCTCTGTTGCATTGTACTCATTATTGTTTTGTACAGTGTTTTAGTTATTTGTGTTGGCACTTCAGCTATGACCATCTGTCAAATGAGGAGCATAAGAGGTAAATACAACCAGGATACCCTCCAAATTAAAAAAACATAGACCTGGTTGAAGAAAAAAACATCTTTAAAAAAAACAAAAAATCCTATTTCTTGATGAGGCAATGCGGGCTATCTAGTCATGCCCACCCATATGTGTTAATCAGATTGAAAAATTAATGAACCCTCCATGACAGGTCCTTACTTAAAAAATGTAAGGTGGGTCCGAAAGTGCCTCAGGTAAGCACCATCCATGGAGCTACTGGTTGGTACTCACCAGTTGGCCCACTCTGTCATCATCAGCACTTTCCTGACGGAAAATTATTTGACCTAAGTCTAAACTAATATGAAAAATTATAAATAAGGTGGTAGCTATTTACCATCTATGCCCTGTAAAATGAAAGAGATAAACTGAACTTCCCATAAGTTAAAATTGAGTTGTGGACATCTATCACACATATTCTTTAATTGTAAATAGTGTTCACACTCAGTTAAAAAAATAATAGCATGCTTAGACCATTTTAACCTGAATAGCCGACATGTTTCATTGCCCTAATTGAGATTTTATAGTGTTCATTGTGGGAAGTAATTTATTATGATTACATTATTAATTGGTTGGTAATTAATATTAATGAATTAATCGTTAATTATGGTAATTGTGTAATTTGCTTAGGTGCGTGTTGTGGGGTTTATAAGGGTAAAGGGTGGGAAGTAATTTATTTTTAATTAATTAATAATTAGTTGTTAATATTAATTACTTGAAAATTAAATATAGAAATTGTGTAATTAATTTTAGGCGCGGGTTGTGGCATTTATAGGGGAAAGGGGAGGGAAGTCATTTATTTTTAATTAATTAATAATTTGTTTTTAATCAATATTAATTAATTAATTAATTGAAAATTAAATATGGAAATTGTGTAATTAATTTTAGGTGCAGGTTGTGGGTGTATAGGCGTAAAGGGTAGGATGTAATTTATGTATAATTAATTCATAATTAGTTAATTAATATTAATTAATTGCAAATTAAATATGGCAATTGTGTCAGTAATTTTAGGTGTGGGTTGCGGGGTTTATAGGGGTAAAGGGTGGGAAGTAGTTTATGTTTAATTAATTAAAAATTAGTTGATCATTAATATTAATTAATTGATAATTAATTAGGGTTATTGCTTATTTTTTGTGGGGTTTTTGGTTTTATAGGGGTAAAG
Source organism: Triturus cristatus (assembly GCF_964204655.1). Classification (NCBI taxonomy): domain Eukaryota; kingdom Metazoa; phylum Chordata; class Amphibia; order Caudata; family Salamandridae; genus Triturus; species Triturus cristatus. The sequence goes on from NC_140582.1 coordinate 948,542,737, forward strand.
GGTGGGGAGTAAATGAATTTGACTTACTTTATAATTAGTTGTTAAATACTGTTAGTTTTTTTTTATTGAAAATACATTTTAATTGTGTAATTACTTTTTTTACGGTTTAATTTTAGCTGTGGGTTGTGGGGATTATATGGCTAAAGGGCGGGAAGTAAATTAATTTTATGTGTTTTAATTTGTTTTTTAATTAATAATATTTCTTTAATTGATGATTAATTATGTTATTATAGAAGTACATTTTGTTTAAATTTAGATGTGGGTTGTGAATTGTTTGGTGTTATAGGGTAGGAAGTAAAACTACATTTCTGTAATAATTAATGTTTTTTTCTGAATAATTTCTAATGAAAATATGTATTATTTTGAAAATTATGTTTTTATTTTATTTAATATAATAATTGTAGGTATTTGTCATATGTATTTAACATTATAATATGTTTTATTTATTTGTTATTAAATATAATTGTATTTTAATTTTTAACATATCTATGTATTTTTTATTTATTTTGTTGTTGATATTTTGTTTTTTTTAATTTAGAGCTGACTGGTGTGAGAATACTAATATTTACCCCTCCACAATCCAACACTTTCCCTACTGCTGCACTGACTGGAGTGGGAATAGTAAATTTTACCCCTCCGCTATCCAACACTTTTCCTACTGTTACACTCATTGTAGTGGGAATAGTAATTTTTACCCCTCAGCTATCCAACACTTTCCCTACTGTTGCACTCACCGGAGTGGGAATAGTAACATTTACCCCTCCACTATCCAACACTTTCCCTACTGTTGCACTAACTGTAGTGGGAATAGTACAATTTGATGCCTCCACTATTCAACATTTTCCCTATTGTTGCACTCTCTGGAGTGGGAATAGAAATTTCTACCCCCTGCTATCCAACACTTTCCCTACTGTTGCACTGATTGGAGTGGGAAATTTAAATTTAAAGATTTTTAAATAGTTTAATGTTTTCATTTGTAATAGAATGTTTTTTCATAGATTTTATGTTATTTGTATTATCTACTGGCGGTCGCCAGTAGATAGTTATAGTTAGGACCCTCTTACCATAGGAAATCCGCAACATTCTATTTTGAATAACTTTGGCGCCGGTCGACGAATCCTCACAAAATTTTCAAAATAGGTGGGGCGTTCAGCTCCGCTCCTACCCTGAAAGTCTCGGGGGGATTCGTCAAGCGGGGGCTGAGAAAAAAGGGGGGTCCCAAAACGCGTTTTTCCCATGCATTTTTGCATAGGACCTTTAGACAGAGCTACAGCCCGAACGGCTGAACAGAATTTAATGAAATTTGGAAGAGAGGTAGTCCTCATGTCAAGGAAGTGCCTTTTGTAGGTTTGGTGTAAATCTGTTCAGTAGATTCTGAGAAAATAGCCTTTAAATCAATATATATATCTGAGCCAGCTTACGGTGCGCTTACGGTGCGCTTACCGTACGCGTACGGTGACGTGCGTGAGCGCGATTCTGATTGGCCGTTAGATCTTAGTAAACATTCGAATCGGTCGAAACCAGGAAGCGGCGGCCGCCATTTTCTCTCTCGCACTCTGACAGGGGGTTGAAAAACAAAGTGCAAAAACATGTAAAGGGGCTGTTTAGACAACTCCAAAGCACCTAGCCATGTCGAGGGAGTCCCCAACGATCCCCGAAGTGAAAAAAGGCAATTTTAATTTTTTCGAAAATTTCGCCGATTACGCTTACCGTACGCGTACGGTAATAAATAATAAAAAAAAAAAAAAAAATATCCACATTCTCCCCACCCCGTGTGCAAATGGTGCCCGAAGGCCACCATTTGTGCATGGCTTATTACAGCAAAACAAAACATATATTTTACCTGTCACAACGATGCTCATCATATGTCCTCCATGTGCGCGCGGTGCGCGAAGCGCATCGTGCGTTCATGGCCCATCTAGCGTAACGTGGGCACGCGGTACGCGAAGCGCACCGCGTGCTCACTGTGCGCGCAGCGCACCGTGCGCGCACGGAACGAACTGCGTTAAGTGGGCGCGCACGCCACAAATGGCGTAAAGTAACTTAGCATTTAAAAAACCTTACAAATTCACTGAAAAAACCATAGGTTTCACACACGTTATAGTTAGGAATTAGCATTTAAAAAACCTTGCAAATTCACTGAAAAAACCATAGGTTTCACACATGTTATAGTTAGCTGGACATTTTACTGATAAAAAACCAATGAAATTCCCCCGTTATAGTTACTGTAGGCAACTATAACTCACGCGACCGTAATCCTCTGCTGATGACATATGTGTCTTTATGACAAAAAAATTTTTTTGTAATATATGTATAGCTAAAATTTAATGGAAGAAGACATGGGCAAATAAGTGTCTAAATACAGTATTAGCATCAGGAGAGGATTGCGGTCGCGTGAGTTATAGTTGCCTACAGTAACTATAACATGGGAATTTCATTGGTTTTTTATCAGTAAAATGTCCAGCTAACTATAACATGTGTGAAACCTATGGTTTTTTCAGTGAATATATATATATATATATATATATATATATTTATGTTACATTTTCTTATAATTTGAAAATTATATATTACGTTAAAATGAATAGTGTAATAAAGTATATATATATATATATATATATATATATATATTAATTATTATATATGTATTTTAACTTTTTTTAATTAAGTGTATTTGTTATCTTTGTCAAAATGTATATTAAATCTAATTAAATGTAATTTATTTATTTTTAAAAAATGTATTATTTAATATATTGAATATTTATTATAGTTGGGGACTCTAGGGGTCCCTGGACATAACTTTACAGTGGGGTTTGTAGCAATCATAAAGCCCCCTCATTTACAAGGCAAACTCAGCACTCATTGAGTTTTATTTTTCTCGCTGCATTGCCTACACAAACTGGTGGATGTTGGGACCTGTAGTCAGACAGAAAAGACTGCAGCTGCCCTGAATGCAGCGTGACCAGCTGATCTCCCGCCAATGGGAGTGCCGTAGCAGTCAAAAGAGGGAGCAGCTTCAACCTTGATGTAATGGGCATCTGATGAATGCAATCTAGCCGAAATGCATTATGCCGCAATCTTGTTATTAAAGGACTCCCGATGAAATCCCTGTTGTGTCCTCGGATTACTGTCAAGAGTAGTCGCTGGTGTGATATTTTTTGCGCTTGCCAGCAGCGCGAACAGGGGACCCGCCCAACAAAGTGTCCGGAGGTTTACTGGCAAAGTGACTTTTCACGTTCAAGGGATTGAATCACTCCGTGACCACCACAAGACCGGATCAGATAAGAGGCCGATGCCAGGAGCAGCCCGACATTGCATGGGGAAACTAGTTGACTTCAACTACGTTCCACGGCCTGGTATGCATTTGCGATTGAGGTTTGGGCGTTGGGGACTCAAGGGCACCCTGGACATAACTTTACAGTGGGGTTTGTAGCAATCATAAAGCCCCCTCATTTGCAAGGCAAACTCAGCACTCATTGAGTTTTAATTTTCTCGCTGCATTGCCTACACGAACTGGTGGATGTTGGGACCTGTAGTCAGACAGAAAAGACTGCAGCTGCCTTGAATGCAGCGTGACCAGCTGATCTTCCGCCAATGGGAGTGCTGTAGCAGTCAAAAGAGGGAGCAGTTTCAACCCTGATGTAATGGGCATCTGACGAAGGCAATCTAGCCGAAATGCATGATGCCCCAATCTTGTTATTAAAGGACTCCCGAAGAAATCCCCGTTGTGTCCTCGGATTACTGTCAAGAGTAGTCGTTGGTGTGATATTTTTCGCGCTTGCCAGCCGCGCGATATGAGGACCCGCCCAACAAAGTGTCCGGAGGTTTACTGGCAAAGTGACTTTTCATGTTCAAGGGATTGAATCACTCCATGACCACCACAAGACCAGATCAGACAAGCGGCCGCTGCCAGGAGCAGCCCGACATTACACGGGGGAACTAGCTGACTTCAACTACTTTCCACGGCCCGGTATGCATTTGCGATTGAGGTTTGGGCGTTCGGGACTCAAGGGCGCCCTGGACATAACTTTACAGTGGGGTTTGTAGCAATCATAAAGCCCCCTTATTTGCAAGGCAAACTCAGCACTCATTGAGTTTTAATTTTCTCGCTGCATTGCCTACACAAACTGGTGGATGTTGGGACCGGTAGTCAGACAGAAAAGACTGCAGCTGCCCTGAATGCAGCGTGACCAGCTGATCTCCCGCCAATGGGAGTGCCGTAGCAGTCAAAAGAGGGAGCAGTTTCAACCCTGATGTAATGGGAATCTGACGAAGGCAATCTAGCCGAAATGCATTATGCCGCAATCTTGTCATTAAAGGACTCCCGAAGAAATCGCCGTTGTGTCCTTGGATTACTGTCAAGAGTAGTCGTTGGTGTGATATATATATATATATATATATATATATATATATATATATATATATATATATATATAGGCAAGGAGACACACAAATATAGCCTTGAACATTTCAAATTTTATTTAATTGACGCAGTGCCAGTAAATAGGAGAGGGGGTGACAGAGAAGGGACGTTAAGGAAATTAGGGGCTCTATATGATGGCGGGCGGACCATAGCTGTGTTTGGGACCGCCCGCCGGACATGCGGCGGTCCCACCACTGCTATTAGGATGTGCCCGCCATACTGGCGGCAGCATCCTGGCCCTTGATCATTGCGGGCGGTGCTGCTGGCTGCAGCACCTTCCGCAATGACAAAGGTGCATGCACCACATTTCCCTGCACCACATGTTAGGCACCATGCGGTGCCTGCCACCTGGTGCATGGAACTGACCCCCTCAGTGTACCCCCCCACACACAGAGGGGGCCCGCAACAGGCCCCCAAAGCCAGTCTCCACCTGTCTTTTTGCGGCGGGATATCCGCCGCAAAAAGACAGGCGGAAAGGGATACCGTAATCCCCTACGGCGGTGCCTGCACGGCACTGCCGCAAAGTTGCCCTGGTTCTGGGTTCCGCATATATACTTATATATATATTCACTGAAAAAACCATAGGTTTAACACACGTTATAGTTACGAATTAGCATTTAAAAAACCTTGCAAATTCACTTAAAAAACCATAGGTTTCACACATGTTATAGTTAGCTGGACATTTCACTCATAAAAAACCAATGAAATTCCCCCGTTATAGTTAGTGCAGGCAACTATAACTCACGCGACCGCAATCCTCTGCTGATGATGTCAGATATTACATCACTGTATTTAGACACTTATTTACCCATGTCTTCTTCCATTAATCTTTAGCAATACATATATTACAAATATTTATTTTTCATAAAGACACATATGTCATCAGTGATGTAATATCTGACGTCATCAGCAGAGGATGGCTGGATTCGATATTCGTCCTTTCTTTCTTTTTGACAAAATCTGTGTTAAAAATGAGATGTATTGTTAACCATATTTAATCCATGATACAGAACATATTTGTGTTTTTGATTGTTAATCTTTTTTATTAATCTCCCTGCTGAACGTATGTTTGAGGCTCTGATTTAAACTGAGCTCTAATGTGGAATTATACATTATAAGATGGCCGCCGCTTTTCACAAGGTTAAGGGCATGTTCACCGTTTGTTTTTATGTTTTACACTGCATTTAAATAATGTGCAAAAAAACGCCTGTCACTCAGCGTGATCAAGGCGTAAGCTGAAACGCGTTGCTGTGCAGCCAGAAATAAACCTTTTTTGCTGCAACTACCTTTGTGTCGGTGATATTTCCAGAATCGGAAATAGTGGTGGAGTAATATATATATATATATTCAATGAAAAAACCAAAGGTTTCACACATGTTATAGTTAGCTGGACATTTCACTCGTAAAAAACCATTGAAATTCCCCCGTTATAGTTAGTTCAGCTAACTATAACTCGCGTGCCCGCAATGCACTACTGATGACGTCACATATTACATCACTCATGACATGGTCACTGACATCACTCATGACATCACTGATGACATCTCAAATGACATCACTGATGACATCACTGATGACATCATCCTTGTGATAGAGTGGCAGACCTCCTCTCCCCCTAATATAACCATTGAAACACACATTCAAAAATAGAAACTAAAATGTTCAAAATAATGAACATATCAATATCAGTTACAACAACCTATTCAGTAATTCTAAGAACCACATACACATACAGTAATTCACCAACAGTCCTCTACAGTCACTCATACATGTACTCACTCATCATATGTACTCATACACCTGTACATCCCGTTACACAATGCCACTCATCCATAGAGTAACTCACACACATAGTCACTCATGCTAATAAAGAATCAATCATCCATTTACTTGCATATACAGTTATACACACACCACCACACTTACTTCTACAGAAACTTACATATACTTACTCTTTTAAACAATCACTTATAGAAACACATACTTATTCATACAGGAACTCTTCCAATCTCTCACTCTCACATATACTCACTTATATACACCAATAGTCACATATACTAGTTTAAAACATATGTAGTTACTCATAAAGACACTATTGAGACAGTCATTCACTCACTAACACACCCATGCACACACTCATCCACCCATACAGTCCTGCACACATGCTGTATTCAACACATACAAACAGTGAGTCACTCATTCATGCACCTATGCACTAAGTAATACCCCCCACCGAACCATACAGAAACTCAGACACTCATAGTGATAAAAAACCAACTAATAACCTATATAGACACTCATGTAGCTACTCACCAACCCATGCAGCCACTTATACACAAAGTAAGAAACTGATACAGATATTTAAATATTTAAAGATTACTCAGTAAGCCATGTATTCACTATGATACACTTAAACAGTCAGTTACACAAAAAAAATTCCAAAAAAAGTATCCATTTAGACACTTATATACCCATTTATTCTTCCTTTGACCTTGAGATATACATAAATATAAAAAATATATAATTTTCATAAAAACACACAATCACTGGATGATGTCATCAGTGATGTCATCAGTGATGTCATTTGAGATGTCATCAGTGATGTCATGAGTGATGTCAGTGACCATGTCATGAGTGATGTAATATGTGACGTCATCAGTAGTGCATTGCGGGCGCGCGAGTTATAGTTAGCTGAACTAACTATAACGGGGGAATTTCAATGGTTTTTTACGAGTGAAATGTCCAGCTAACTATAACATGTGTGAAACCTTTGGTTTTTTCATTGAATTTCTAAGGTTTTTTAAATGCTAATTCCTAACTATAACGTGTGTGAAACCCATGGTTTTTTCAATGAATTTCAAAGGTTTTTTAAATGCTAATTTCTAACTATGCCTACAGAGATAGGACATGTGAAGAAAGAAGAAAAAATGCACAGAAAGAAACAAAAGAAGTGCAGAAAGAAGCAACAGAAGTCCTCAAATACGAAGATAAGTGCAGGAAGAAGGATAACGTGCAGAAAGAACAAAAAGAAGAGCAGAAAGAAGCCTTGTTGCAAAATCATCCTGTACCCTCAACTTTTTCAGACGGATACTGGTGGTAACTGAGTCTGACTAACCAGTCCTAGAGCCAGTGCTATGTTAAAAGACACTTAGAATACAGTGAAAACACCTACATACACTAGGGAACATTATGCGTTGGGGTCCCCCTGTGATTAGCATGACCTCCTCTGTAAGCCCCTAGTGTATAATAGGGCATGGGGATTAAAACTACCTCTTAAAACAGGCCACAGGGCGTTTTTGCACACATTAACTCAGGCCCCGTCCCCTCCCTTCACCACTGTGTAAACACGCCCTGTGTCCATTTTTAGTTGGGAGATTAAGTTCATTTGAATCCTGAGGGTCCCTAGGGTCCAACTAGCCCACTAGGTACCTCCAGTAAGTGCCACAGAGCTGCGTTGCAGAGAGGTGTAAAAAGTGGCACGGCCTGGACCACCTCTCTGCAATGCAGCTCAGTGGCGCTTACTGGAAGCACTTGGTGGGCTAGTTAGCCCCCAGGGGCCCTCAGTATTGAAGGGAAATTATATCCCCAATTTAAAACATGCCATAGTGCGTGTTTGCACACGTCACCTCAGGCCCCGTCCCCTCCCTTCACCACTGTGTAAACGCGCCCTGTGGCTGTTCTAAGTTGAGAGTCCCCCTGAATCCTAAGGGTCCCTAGGGTCAAACTAGACCACTAGGTACCTCCAGTAAGCGCCACAGAGCTGCGTTGCAGAGAGGTGTAAAAAGGGGCTTGGCCTCAGAACACCTGGCTGCAGCGCAGCTCCCTGGCGCATACTGGAGATGCCTGTTGGGGGCGCGTTTGCAGAGTGCTGCACGGAGGGGGCATGGCCTCCGGCACGATGCCAGTCTTTTATTTATTTTAGTTTTTTAAGAAGGGGGGCTGTTTGGTTCCCCTTCTTATTCTAATTTATTGGCCCTGATGACCCCATCCCCCAGGGCCAGTCTCCTAATTATATTTTTTTGACCCCAATCCCCAGGGCCGGCCACTGTTTTTTCTTATTTTTAAAAAATATATATTTATAGACACACCTAGGACATGCTGGACAAACCGTACGTACCTATCACCATGACGATTTGCGTGATATTCATTAAAAGGCGACTATGCATGCAATGAATCCACGTGGAATGTATTTACACCACTAGTGAAGCTCTGACATGTCTGATGCCCTACCGTGCCTAATCCTGGTAGACACCCTTGTCGTTTATTTATACAAACATGGGTAGCTATTGACGGGCACATTTAATACACATGCACACCAAGCCATTCAAAGGGGATTCGATAAAAATTCGACAAAAACTATGCAAGAAACCCCCCTCACGGTTAATAAAACACACATCCACTGCCGGATGTGTAATACTTTTTATTTTACTCTCTGGAAAGGGGACGAACATCACTTGAGAGTCACAGCGTGCTCCTGACAGAGCCCAATGCTGTGTTACACCCACCATTGCCTGCCGAGTGCCACACACCTCTGTGTTGTATTCCACTAGCTAGTGCATATGCTATGACACTCTCTAGCCCATGTGCACTGTAACACCACCCCGTGAATATGTCATGCCACACTTGTCTTCGCACGGGTTATATTGCCCCATCTAACGTGCCTTTCTCGATGCCTATGTTATAACGCACAGTGCTATGCCATACATATTACAATCTGGGATCCATATATTTGTCACAGTGCATATGCAACGTTACACTCCCCAGCACATATTTTATATTACAACTTTAGAGACTAGTTAGGTTACACAACACTGCCCTGTGCATATTACACTCCAAGGCGCATATCGCATAGCACGCGCTAGTGCCTGTGCTATCTCGCGCTCTCCAATGAATCTGTCATTGCGCACAATGTATTGCAAATTATATTTCACGCCCGGTTCATCTTATATCACACTTTTTGGTGCATAGTTTATACCATACACTATATCTAGTTTTCATTTTCAATCGTGCTCTCAGGACTATGTTCTATATAACACTGTGTTCACCTACCCTTTTCACGGGCATTACATTTTGCGATAGGGGGTGGAGGGTCAGGGGGTGTTTCTGCCAAGTGAGCCCGGAGTCACAGTCACAAACGTCCTCTTCTTCCTGAATAAAAGTGAGATTATGCTGCATACTTGTTCATATTTTAAGTAGTTCGCACAGACACAATGTTTTAAAAACAATAAAGTTCCTAATACCCGCCTTCTCTGAACAGTTAGCTTGCTGCCCCATCCCCTTCCTCCCTATCCTCTGTTGTGTGAATCCATGGACTAGCCTCCTCCCTCCTGCCATGCATGGTCTGATGTGCTGCCACTGCCCTCAATTTAGTATGATGTACCAGTCCAGTCCTCCTGCCCTCCATTGCCCAATTCTATGCCCCATCATTGACCTCCTGCTTAAACTCTGTGCTTAGCTTGCTGCCCCTATTCTCCTTCCCCCTGCCCTCCGATGTCTTTGTGCATGCCCCTGCTCCATCCTTTTTGCCCACCATGTCCCATGGACCTGCCACTCCTATCTACTCTGAGTGTTCTGTTGAGCTGCCACTCCCCTCCCACCTGCCTAGCATTGTCAGATGACTGTAACCTGTCCCTGCCACCTCCACCCTGCCTGTCCACATGCCATGCCCCTATCCTCTTCCTCCTGTCCTACATGGTCCATTGTACTGCCACACCCTTCTGCCCTCCCTGGTCTGTTGTGCTGCAACTGCTCCTCCTGCCTGCCCCGTGTGGTCTGTTGTGAGGTCCCTTCCCCTGAACTTTCTTGTCTGTGCACAGGTCCTGACCCTCCCTTCTATCCTCCATTGTCCTTTGTGCATGCCCCTCCACCCTCCTTCATGCCCATCATAGCCATTGTGCTGCCACTAACCCTCCCACTTGCCATGCATGGTCTTCTGTGCTGCCATGGCCCCTCCCACCTTCCCTGTGTGGTCAGTTAGCTGCCCCTGACCCCCTCCCACCTTCCCTCCATGGTCTGTGTGTATGCCATCACAGTCTCACTGTTGCTCTTCATGGTGTGTCTTGCTTCTAGTGCCCATCCTGCCTGACCTCCATGGCTATCTTGCTGCTCCTGCCCTGCCCCCTTGCCCCCAGCCCTACTCCCTCCCTCCTGGCTTGTCTGTTCCATTGTAATGCCCCTGATCCGTCCCTCCTGCCCTTTATGGTCTGTTATGCTGCAGCTTTCTCTCCTGTCTGTCCATTATGGTCAGCTAGCTACCATTGCCTCTTGCCCCTCTGTTCTCTGTTGTCCATGTGCATGGTCCTGTCCCCTCCCTCTTGCTTTCTATGGATTGTTGTGCTGCACTCCCGTCCTGCATGCCCTGTGTGGTGTATTGTGCTGCTGCAAACCCTGATGCCTGCCCTGCAGGGTCAGTTTGGTGCACCTCTCCATGTCCCTCCTGTCCTCTGTTATCCAAGTCCATGTCCCTACCCCATTTCCTTCCATGATCCAATGTACCATACTTGCGAACATTTTGAACTTGGTAAGAGGGAGATTTTGAAAAAAACTGGGGTATTGATTTTTCCCTTTGAGTTACATTGGAAAAGAAGAGATTGTAGACAGGAGACAGATCAAATAAAGCCCATTTGAGCTTAAAAACATTGGACGTTTCCTGGCTGAAACGGGTCTGTTGGCATGTTTGGTTGTACTACCACTGCCTCTTCCTTCTGCCCACAATGGTATATTATATTGCCACAGCCTCTCTTGCCAGTCCTGTATTGTTGGTTTGTTGCCCCTGCCCCCCTTTCCACTGCCCTCCATAGTCTGTTGTGCTGCTACGGCCCTTCCTGCCTGCTCAGTGTGGTTAAATTGTTGCCTTTGCACCCTCCTACCTGCCTTCAATTTTCAGAGTCCGTGCCCCTGGCCTCTGCCTCTCAACAGTATCCTAATGAACAACTAGATTGCTAACATTCTATATTTATTACAAAAGTGTGGAACGCCTGACGTCATCTTGATGTAATCAAAACTGTAATACCTAGAGCATTTCCTTTAGAAATTACATATATGAGAGGGTCTTATTGGCATCAAAATTATGGTTAGTGCTCTAAAAGACTAAGACTAAAATAAGGACATATGTGAAATAAAAGGTTGCACCTACCTGGTGTTGGAGTGCGGTCTCAGTCCGGGGGAAACTTTGAAAAAAAAAATATATATAAATATATTCACTGAAAAAACCATAGGTTTCACACATGTTATAGTTAGCTGGACATTTTACTGATAAAAAACCAATGAAATTCCCCCGTTATAGTTACTGTAGGCAACTATAACTCACGCGACCGTAATCCTCTGCTGATGCTAATACTGTATTTAGACACTTATTTGCCCATGTCTTCTTCCATTAAATTTTAGCTATACATATATTACAAATATTTTTTTTTCATAAAGACACATATGTCATCAGCAGAGGATTACGGTCGCGTGAGTTATAGTTGCCTACAGTAACTATAACGGGGGAATTTCATTGGTTTTTTATCAGTAAAATGTCCAGCTAATTATAACATGTGTGAAACCTATGGTTTTTTCAGTGAATTAGCAAGGTTTTTTAAATGCTATTTCCTAACTATAACGTGTGTGAAACCTATGGTTTTTTCAGTGAATTTGTACGGTTTTTTAAATGCTAAGTTACTTTACGCCATTTGTGGCGTGCGCGCCCACTTAACGCAGTTCGTTCCGTGCACGGTTTTTATCAACTTTAATAAGCCCTGTACATTTGGTGGCCTTCGGCCACCAAAAGCACAGGGGGTGAGGTCAATGTGGATAGTGTTTTTTTTATTTCGATTTTATAATTTCATGTTGCCAAAATTACGTTTTTTTTCTCTATTAATAAGCCCTGCACATTTGGTGGCCTGCGGCCACCAAAAGCACAGGGGGTGGGGTAAGTGTGGATAGTGTTTTTTTTATTTTTATTTTTTTACCGTAAGCGTACGGTAAGCGTACGGTAAGCGTACGGTAAGCGTACCCCGCGAAATTGCCGAAAAAAAAATAAAACCGTTTTTGCTCTTGGGGGATGTTTGGGGACTCCCTCAACATGACTATGTGGGAGGGAGTTGTCAAAACAGCCCCGTAACATGTTTTTGGCCATCATGTTTGATAAACAACACTCAGTGCGAGAGACAAAATGGCGGACGCCGCTTCCTGGTTTCGGCCGATTCGAATGTTTACTAAGATCTAAGAGCCAATCAGAATCGCGCTCGCGCACGCCACCGTACGCTTACGGTAAGCGTACGGTAAGCGTACGGTAAGCGTACCGTAAGCGGGCTCAGATATATATATTGATTTAAAGGCTAGTTTCTCAGAATCTACTGAACAGATTTACACCAAACCTACAAAAGGCACTTCCTTGACCTAGGGACTACCTCTCTGCCAAATTTCTAGTAATTCTGTTCAGCCGTTCGGGCTGTAGCTCGTTCTAAAGGTCCTATGGAAAAATGCATGGGAAAAACGCGTTTTGGGACCCCCCTTTTATCTCAGCCCCCGCTTGACGAATCCCCCCGAGACTTTCAGGGTAGGAGCGGAGCGTAGCGCCCCACCTATTTTGAGAAATTCGCGAGGATTCGTCGACCGGCGCCAAAGTTATTCAAAATAGAATGTTGAGGTTTTCCTATGGAAAAGGGGTCCTAACTATAACTACCTACTGGCGACCGCCAGTAGGTAATATATATATATATATATATATATATATATATATATATATATATATATATATATATATATATATATATATATATAAAGATTTTTTGTACAACTATATTTTTGCCATCAATAAATGTAGGATGGCGATATTTTAGACATCGATATTTAAAACTCAATATTGTGGCATGGGGATATTTTAGGTGTCGATATTCTATCAGTGAACCGTTGAGACCTGGGTGAGTTAGAGTTTATAGCAAATAACAATGTCTCAAGAGGATTTATTTAGAGGATTGGTATATAAAGCATGCACAGAAATTGCTCAAGAAGGGGAGACAGGGAGACTTGAGTGGTAGTTTGAGTTTTTCAATAAACAAACTGTATTTTGTATTGCAAGTAAGAACAAGCATTGGCATCTCCAATCGGGCTCGCCTTTGGGACCTTATAAGTGTTTAGCCATATAGCACATTATTCTGGGTACTGTGCCACCTGGAATTAAAGAGTTATACAATTGCTTCACACTGTGTACCCTTTATAAACAGTAGCCATCTGCATCTGGTCTGAATTACCAATGAATTTCGAGACTGGTGGTACCGTAAACCAGCATGAGACACAATCTAAACACCTGACAATGACGCGGGTTAGGTTTCAAGGTTCAACCCTCCCCTTTTACAAAAGACCTCTGTAAACCAAAAACCAAATACAGAAGGGACACTTCCGTTGGAGGTAGCTGCGCGCTATACAAGCTTTTATAACATAACATAACATAACAGTATGCGAGAATCTTGAATTACAACTTTAGGATGACGTCTGCACAAATAGCCAAAAGGCCTAGTAATTGGCATATACTATACTACAGATACATCGTTACATAACTTAAGAGTGGCTAGGAACTGTTCAATGGTAAATAGCCAAACTATTTCAATAAGATCTTGTGACTTAAGAAGAAATGACTAGTTAAATATATTTACGATATGAAAGGGACAATTCTATGGGGTGATTAAATGAACTGAAAGCAGAGTTGTGCACCGGCGAACAGTGAGAAGAGGGCTTAAGAAAAAGTAGTGATCTCAAGCAAAACATATAGCTACTAATGAAATGATCCATGTAGCAGGGCCAGTAGCCAGGGCAAGACCTAAACAACCACAAGGCAGGACAGATGTACACTATTTACCAATGAGAGCAATGCAATTTGTAAAGGCAGACGAATCAACCAATAAAAAGAGGTGGGCGTGTGTGGGCGTTGTTCAATCTCCACAGAAGGACTACAGCAAGTATTGCAGGTCAGCGCATGCGTGCTGACTCTAGGCTCGACCTTAAAAAGGAGCAGTTGCATCACTATTTACAATTAATGTGAGAGCAACCAGTAACAAAAACGAGTGCACGTATGTGCTCGTGAAAAGGTGAACAAAGCATGTGACAAGTGAAACAGCGAGGGGTGGCGCAAGATATACAATAGTTACAATATATACAAGAAGGAACTTTTGGTTCAAAAAACGGTTTAGTGCAGAAAGTTTGACAAAAATTGACAATTTTGATGAACTATAGTGTTGTGCCAAGAATTGCGCGGAAGGGTCTATGACGTTTCAACCTGTAGTAAGTTGAGGTCATCTTCAGGACCCGGTTACTAATTCCCAAGGGAGGGGCACGCAGGTCCGTCCATGAATATGTTTGTGGAACTGAGAGGCCAGGAAGGTAGAAAACCGCCAGCCAGCGTGTCCTGTACGAATTGAAGGTGGAGGACATTGTACTGAACGAAAACAAAGACCAAATACACAGCGGTGGAAAGGACAATTCCAAAAAGGTACAAGAACACTGTCAAGTCGTCCTTTTGTGGTTGGGCATTTTTGTTCAGAGCACCGGCATTGAGAGGGGGACGTCTGGGGGCTCCAATTGAGCCTTAGATTGCACCATGTAGAGGGAAGACTTCTCTATGGCAACATGCCCGACATCGGCGTAAGTCCTAGTGGGCCTGCAGCATTGATTGTGCCACCGACTTAAGTAGCCTTTAAAACATGTCTCAGACCTGCCATTGCAGAGCCTGTGTGTGGAGTTTTAACCTGCCATTTCGACCTTCTTCCTTTTTAATACATATAAGTCACCCCTAGTGAAGGCCCTAGCCAGACCAGAGGGCTGGGTGCAATGTATGTATAAAGTAGGACATGTTCTTTTAAGTGTTACATGTTCTGGTAGTAAAATACTCTTATATTCGTTTTCCCCTACTGCCAGGCCTATCTCTACCATAGGATAACATTTGAGCTGCCTTATTGAAGTTTATAAGTGTAATTTCCAAGTGGGAAGAGGCTACTGGTTCATGTTTGGTGTCTCTGGAATCCTAATTTAAAATGATAACTTATGGTGAAGTTGAATTTTAAATTTCTGTTCTGAAAATGCCACGTTTAGAAAGTTGGCATTATCTTGCATAACCATTTGGTGCCTGCAGTCTGTGTCTGTTCATATGAGTGGGTGTAGTTGGCCTTTGTGTATTCCTCCTAGACAGCCACACACTATCGGAGCTTAGGTGTGACTGGATGGACCATCACTGGCAGAATGGGAGGGAGTAGCTAGACACAGACACAGCCTCACTTACACCTGAAAAGGCTGTGTCCTGTCCACACACACAGGATCTAACAACCCTGCATTGTCACTTCAACCAGCTTTGAGCCAAGGCAGGGCAGGCAGGGAATTCCTTGCAGTTCAAAGCCACTGTCTTGAAGCTTCTCCCAACTTTCAGAACTAGGGCACCAAGTTATAGAAGCTGGACCTTAGACGCCACCACTTCAGTACATTTCTGGACCTGTGGATACTCTGCCAGGAAGAATGACTGCTATGCTGCTGAAGGACTGCAAATCTGCCAGAGTCCTGCTCTGCTGTGCTGACCTGCTGCCCTCCTGACTGGGTGAGATCAGCTTGACCTGCATCTCTTGAACCCCGAATCCAGAGTGACTCCAAGGGCTAGTTGGCTGGCCTCCTGAAATGAAGCCTCAGGGACACAACAGGCTTCCAACAACCTTGCATCTGCACCTATATTCTGTCTGCCCTGTCAAGTGGTGCCACCCCAGTCCTGGACCTTTGGACAGGGGTCTAAGCTGGTCCGCATCTCCTCTGCTGCGCGGAGCATCTCCGAGCAGAGCTGACTGTTCACTACTGCTGCGTCACCTTCCGAACCACTTCTGCATGATGCATCCTCGATGCAGGCCCGCGCATCTCTCATTGATGGCAGCCTCGACAACAAAGGTCTCCACATTGCAGCCTCGCAGCTCATCAGAAACGATGGATGGCCCCAATACCAAACATAGCATCTCAAGTCCTGTCAACGGGACCCTCAACGTCAACGCAAAAGAACCTCAGATCACAGCCTTGAAGCATATCGGAGCTGATGCAACACCTCGGTGCGCGATACATGTTCGATGAGGATCCACACACACAATGCTCCACAAACCAGGATTGAAGGTACTTTTGTTCTGCAAGCCTAATTGGGTCACTGTAGCTGGCCCACGCTCCATCGCTGTCAGCCTGAACTTGTGACTTTTTCCCAGTCTGGCATGACCAGATATCGACAGTTGGTGCATTATTTCTCTCAGCACTCTTTTCTTTAAAAGTTTTAAGATTCAATATCTCTGGTTCTACTGATTGGACTTTTGTCGTTTTGGTCTTGCTTTATTTATTAAAAACTACTCTATATTTTTAACTCTGTTGTGAGCTCTCTTTTTGGTGTGTTTTCATTGTGTTACTGTTTGAAATGTTGCACACATACTTTATACATTATCTCTAAATTAAGCTTGACCGCTCTGTGTCAAGCTACTAGGGGGTTGCCACGCTTACTTTTCCAAAGCCAACTCAATTATGGGGGTGTCACGTGATCATGCCTTCATGCATAACTTCTAGGAGCTCAGTTTGTACATGAGGTAGCATAAATTGTGTTTTCACCAGAGGAATTCCATTGTAACTCGGCTCATACGTGTCCAAGCTTTTCTACACACACTAATTTATTATAGGGCCACCAAGTAATGAAATCCCATTTGTTCCTGTTATAAACTGCCATTCAACCCACATTCTCAGAAACTGCTTTAACCTCGTTATGTAATTTAAAATCGAAAGACCAACAGTTCGGAGAAGATCAATGTTTATTTTTAGAATTACTATGTCTGTTACTAGAGCTATTTAGATGAGGCGTAATGCTAGATCTCCGCTAGTTGTTTTCTGCAGTGCATTTAAGTGCGTCATATAATCGATACGCTCTGGTCTGCAAGCGTCAAATTAAACTCGCTAGCGTCTCCTGAGAAATTAGGGAAGTTATTGAACTCCCCGAGTCTCGAACCCAGTCTAGTTTATCATGTTTTCCGATCTGAACATGGGCAAGTGCGGTACCAAAGAAATACTGTTAGATTAAAAAAATTGGCACTGAAGGAGAGAAAAACTTCTAACCGCGCGCTACTGATTTAGATTTTTTAAAAACGAACGTGGAATGTTCCGAGCTGCCGTATTCTCCTCCTTCGGTGAAAAGGCGGTGGTTGCTAACTGGGTCCGGTGAGGATGAAGGCAGATGTCTTCCAGCGAGTAAACCTTCGATAAAAGTCACTTCGGGAGCAGCTGGAGGGGGGCAGGCAGCATTAGAATGCACTGCTCGCGCCCGCCTCGCGCCAATTCCCGGGAATATTTCCTGTACTCGATTGACACAGCCAGGTCCGGGCTGAGTTCGCAAACAGATGTTTGGCGAGCGCCTCTGAAGTCACGCTGGCTCCCCGCGCCGGATGTAATGTCGTATCACCGGGCTGTTGATCCTACACAGAATCAAGAAAGGCTACCTGAAGAAACAAATCCCCTCCGCTCACCAGCATGACGTGGCAGGCTGCCGCTGAGGTGCTGCGGGCGCTTTGTGGGCGCTGGCTTTAGCCTTCGCGTGAGGGGTATCACATCTGTGCCAGAGGTCTGTGTGACCGGCCCTCGTCCGATTCTCACCACCTTGAGCTGCTGGGGTCACTGGAATGGTTTGCTTTTCTGAAGAATGTTGAACGTTGAGTGGGAGTCGGAAGGACTGCAGACGTTGGGTATCGTGGTGATTGTCTGTGCCTCTCTGAAGCTGCTGCACCTGCTGGGACTCATAGATTTTTCAGAAGGTAGATTTTGTAATTTAAACTGTTTATGGATTTTATTGGTGCTATTTATTATATATGTTTGTTGATCAATCACTGCATCTGTTTATGTCGAAGTGGAGAACGCATGACATGACCCCGCTAACTATGTGTAACAGTAACTATGGGCAAGCTATGTGCGCTGCACATGCGACAAAAGTGCACATCTATGTCATACGTCATTATATTTAAGGAAAGATGACAACTGAAGGGGACTCTAGTTTTGCTGTCGTGAAGCACGATTGTTGATTTTTCAAATAGTGGTATTTAACATGAAGTTATATGAAATATGTTATTGCATTGTTCCGTGTGATTCATTTTATTTATTATATGGTGTCGTAGCCCCGCCGAAGCCCATTTTGATCTATTACCTAAAATGAAGTGTCGCCGTATGTCTCTGGCAGGTCGCTGTGAGTCCACAGGAAGGGAATGCAAAATGTCATCATAACATTTTCTGTGAAAGAAATGCTACTGCAGTTTTTCTGTGCCAGAGTACTTCATTGTAGAAACTGGATAGCACGGCAGCTGCCCTTTTGTTGTATTTCAGTTATTGTGGGTCTGTTACAGTGCTTTTAAAAGGCAGATCCTTGTCAGTGAGAACCCTTAATGTCAGTATATTAACCTGTGATAAGCCCCCTGGCAGCTGTGGCACAGACCAGACAGGCTTAACATAGAGGCAATGTGTATAGTATTTATGCAGAAGTAAAGCAGAAATCAAGTGGGAATGCAAAACAATAACAATTCCAAATAAATTGGGAAAATAGAACAAAATGTAATAAGCAAATTGATGCCAAAATAACAGAAATCCAACAAAGGGGAACCAGAGATATGAATACAATGATAGTCAGTGGTTGCTGTGGAACAGGCCTAGGCATACTTTGATGCTGAACATGATGGAGCGCGTATCAGATACGCTAACCATGTTTATCTTGTACAAAGATTTTACCTTCTGACTTTAGTCCTTTAAGTCCCAATCCACCACAGCAATACACTTCAAGAGCCCCCTCAGGACCTTATGGCAGGGCCGGACTAGCTACCGGGCTTTCCTTAATACACAATGCTAAACAAATGTTTTAAAAAGTACGCTTTAAAGCTATTTGTTTTGCATTGTTCATTAAGAAGCACCTGCAGCTACCCAGCAACAAAATCGGCCCCTCCACAGTGAACCTGGAACCCACCCTGCCACCCCAGCAAAAAACGCCGGGTAGCCAGTCCGGCCCTGCTTATGGGAGTCTCCTATATAGTCACAGGGTGTTGCAGGAAAAGAGATCTTGGGGCATATGTATCAAGCCCTTTTCCCTTTCGCAAACGGGCCGATTCTCAGAATCAGCACATTTGCGAACGGGAAAAGGTATCATCCCAAAAGGGCATCGCAAAATAAGGAATTGCAAAATTTGCGATTCCCTATTTTGCGATTGCATTTAAAGAATCGCAAATTGCAATTCCTTAAATGCGATGCAGGAAGCACCCAAGTTGTGCGATTTTGGCATAAGAAATCGCAAATTACCACCAACTTGAAGTTGGCGGTAATTTGCGATTTCTTTGAAAAATGCACTTTTTTTTGCCTTTTTCAAAGTGCCATGTGGCACACATACATGCCCTTGAGGCATGTATGTGCGCCACATGTGCACACATACATATTGCAGGGGTGCATTAAACACAAAGGGGTTCAGCACTATTTAACAGATTGTAACATCCAATATCAGTATTCAGGAGGCAGTGAGCACACCAAGAAGATGTCCAAATCCAGATGTTGATTTCTTAAAAGGATTTCTCTTTCTTGCGTCATTTTTCTTAAAAACAGAAGACCATAGCCGACGCGTTTCCTCTCACAACAAAACTTCTTCAGGACTTTGTAAAATGTCAGAAAAGTATGTTCAAAAGGACGTTGTAGAATTCAACCAAATATCAATGAGTCCAAATTTCCAAGGACTTATGTAGTAGACATTGTCATCAATGGCTCGGTGGCCCGCAGCGTGTGTGCTCGTCAGTTTCAAGTTTGAAAAAGTTTCAAGGGTGCAACAGGGTGACCTTTAGACACCCTTGCACCCCTGACATTGCATTCGCAATTTCCGAGTACCTAATGGGTACTCTTTTTCGGTATTTACAAACAAACAATTTAATAGTAACTTCATGACTGCGGAGACTCCACATTCAGGGTGGAGAACTCTGCACATAAAACGATAGGCCTTTCCTATCCACCCCAACTGCAGTGTCTCCGCAGTCATAAAGTTACTATTAAATCATTTGTATGTAAATAACGAAAAAGAGTAAACTTACACAAAAATGTAAGTTTAACTTTGTGAATCGTGCCCCTAGTGTCCTTCCACATCTAAAAATAAAATCCAGTTTTAGGTATTCTCTGTATTCCTAATAAACTCAGAAACAGAAATATGATAGGACAAAGGTGAGCTTTCAGCAACCAGACAGTGGATACACACAATTTGTTTTGTCATTATGTTTCCCTTGTTTGAAGTGCCCACTCAAATGTCATATGAAAAACCCCAGCAGACCTGTGATGCAGCTCTGGAAACTCCAGCAGGATCTGACACTGTGATATCAACAAGAGTCCCAATATGATGGAGGCTGGTCTGCCTAGAAGGACAAAAAAAAAGGTGCAGGCAAGGGTGTTAGCTACATCTTCTTGAGACAAGGTAGTTATCTTTTTTGTATCCATTTTTAAAAATCTTATTTTTATTTACCATTTCCACTGTTGCATACAGTTGTAAACCATAAGCAACAACCAACTTCAACAACATCTCAGTGTTCACCAGTCTGAAAATCCAATATTCCATGCCACTTCAGGGCTGTACCCTTTCCCTTATCAAGGGGAGTTACATCCATTTCTAGTAAGCGTGGATGAACCAGAGAACCCCTTGACCTTCCAATATCCCCAACTGTTCCCCCACCTCATCGCAGCAGCCCTTCCGGGGTCAGTATTTCCACCCCACTCATCCCCATCTGCTAACCCTTTGCCAGTGTATTGTGTGCCACCGGAGGAGCCCTGTGTTTGTTAACCTTCATGTTGCACTATCTCCTCCATGTCCTGAAATGCTGCAAGCGAGCGACGCCCAGGCCTCTAGGTCCTCCAGCAATTTTTCATTCCACCTACTACCTCTCAAAGTACCTCTTCTGCTGAAGTTCATTCTACAGTGTCCTTGTACCACAACAAGACCGAGGGTGTATAGCAATCATCCCATTACTATACACCGTTTGGCAAGGAAGAATGAGAGTTGTCATCTTAGAAGTTAATCAAGTACTTGGGTCCAACCCACAGGCCAGGATGATCAAGGGCACAACAACACCGCCCACTCCAAGGCCTTTTACTACTGTCCTGGGAGCAAGTTCACACCTCATTCACGCCCATTAAAGTAATAATTACTGACTGACAGATGGGAGACAACAAAATGCTTCCAAGGACTTCAGGCAGGGCAAGGGTAACATTTTTAAAAACATCTACCGAAAATATTTATTACGAATCGAACTGCACTATTGGATTGGGATTTTAATAAATATTTCAAAAGGTCCACAAAATAACTTGTAGATGTTTCCCAGGCACAGCTGACATTTATTAAATGTAATATTGCATCACAAAGCAACAAAAAAGCCTATGTTCATTACATTTAGACAGAATTATGACTTCATGACAGGGCCACTAGTCTACTTCCTCAAAATATAATTTTTCATAATGCCTAGGATCTAAAAAGGATGAAGCAGAACAGGAAAAATGAAGCAAATGATTAAATATACCTATCTACAATATCAACAATTATGAGTTGAATATTGCTGGGAGTCTTCCTAAATAGAGGTTCTCTTAAAACCCTCTTCAAAACAGTAACTCAACAACATGAGCTTGGGTGGCTTCTACCCAAATGTCACCCTCTCCTAAATTCCTATGTTATCTCATTGATCCTTCTAGATTCATACAGGGCTGGATCAAGAAGATTGCTACGGCAGTATGATTTCAGCTAACCTTTCTGTTTATAATTAAGCCCCTCATTCTCCTATAGATTTCAGGTCCAGGGCGCTGTTGCACCACACATCTTCAAAGGTAATGAAGTAGTCAGTGGTCTGTAAGTGTCATTATTGTCATCAACCATAGCCATTCTCCACAATGTGGCTCACTTACTCAACAGTAAAAAAAAAAGGGATCATATTTGCCACAATTCTAAAGAACTGTATTTCGGTGTCCACTTTTAAAATCAACTTCAAAGTCTGCTTTCTACTCTCTAAAGCACTCAACTTGAGTAAATCCCACTAACTTTCCCCTAAACTAATCATGTCTGATGGTATACATACTACGTGAACCACCTCACTAGCCAGACAGGTAATCCAGAAGTCTTATAAAGAACACACACATCAACAGGCTTTCTCTGCATCTGAATGAAAACTCTGGAATAGCCTCTTTCTGCATCTTAGAATTATGTTAACATGGTGCAATTCGAGAAAGAGCTAATTTCACCCATCTCTTCACAATCTTCCTATTGCCCTAGACCTCTCCCTTCCAACTCCTACCTCATCCATCAATGATGTTGTGTATCCGATCTCTTCTGCATTCACATGCATGTACTGTCCCCAGTTCACATTGTAAATGTGTATCCATGTGTCTCTATCCTCAAATGTTCTATCAATATTAGGTGTTTTATAAGCTGTCCACTGAGCCTTGTTATAGGTTTATAAAACCCCGCATTAAAAATTAAAAAAACAAAATCCACATTTTTATTATACCAATGCATTTTCATTAACATCTTCAGGCAAATTTGTGGTTTGATATGAGCATCAATCCTCCAGGCCTCGTGCTCCATGCTTATTTAGAGCTGCATCATTGTATATTATCACACTTATTCCCTTGTCCAACACAAAAAAAGAGACTCAGGTGAGATGTTCCAGTACGTGTATGCTTTGTCAATATTATTAAAGGTAAAATGGCACACCCTCTCTCCCACAACCAACCAGGTGAGCAAACAGAGAAAAGGCTTTTGCTCTGCATCAGACCATAAGGGAGAGGTATGGAGCAGCGGCCTGAGCGGCTGACCCCAGGGTGCAGGGCGCAGGGCTCACAGTTCGATCCCCAGAAGCAGCTCAGCACCATGTGACTCTGGCAAGTAGCTCACTTAATATCCCCAACGGTCACCAGCACCTGGATACCCTTAGGGGTGATAAGTTAATGATTTTCAAATCTGTAATTAATTAAAGGGAACCATGTCCTTCACAGTGCTCCATGTGGAGCAGAAACTGGCATGCAATTATAATCTGGGCACAGAAACAATCTGTCCAGAGCGCTGGTGACATCCCAGTTCATCGCTTATAAGTTCTCTTGCTAAAATCCATAACCAAGCCATGCATCATGTCCCTTTGTAGATACCACATTGCCATACCACATTTAACATGGAATAATAAATTACTTGCAGAACGTAAAATATAATATTGAAATCTACATACAGTTGTGTGTTAGAGCTTGGACATCTGCCACCCACTCACACTATTGGCAAATCAATACTCCATTTACACCTGTCTGCAATAATGACACTATGGACAAAGGCCAAACACAAAGGGAGGCTAAAAGTATATGTTGCAAATGGGTGCCACCCATTTAGTGTGCCCTGATTTTTTGCTTTTACCAACTAGCCGGTTTTGGCCTTTTTACTGTTGGTGAGTCTTACTACTCGTGCCTCACCCATGGTAATCACATGGTAAATGGACTGTATGTGTTTTCCGCCATTGTTCGCTTTTTAGTGCTGGCTGCGCATATGAGAATACCGTCATCCATATCTCAGTAACTGGTCACAGCTAGGCTAATGCAGAGGGGACTCTGTAACGTTAGATACTGACCTTACATAGGCTTTATAATATTATTAGGAACTCATAGATAAGGTCAGTAGGGCTTGCAGGTTTATCTGCAGTTACACTGTATTATACACATAGGGGAAATCTGCCTTAGAGTGCAGTTTCACTTCCCTTAGGCTTCCAAAGTTCCAATAGGTATGAAACTGGGGTGAAACATGTGCGCCCAGTTTGAATATGCATATCCCAAAATAATACATGTACACCTTGTGGTCATCCAGAATTGTGATATTTCCCTGGCTCATCTCAGGATCAGAGTCCAGGTCTTTTGTCACCCTGCTGGCAAGTAATTACACTACTCACAAGCAGAAGATACAAAGGCCTCCCCACTTAAAAAGAGTATTTAATAGTGCTTCACTTAGCTCCTGAGGAGAAAGAGGCCAGGAAGAAAATCTGCATTTGTTAATTAGCTGTCATTCTGTACTAGGGCTGGGGCATCCCATGCCCACTGAAAATAAGAAGGAAAATCAGACCTCTGGAGCCAAGCCAAGAGGGGGCTTCCCTTTGAAATTTTGGTTAAAAGTCCCTTGAAGTGATGTCAGCTCGGGGTGGAGCTGAGGCCCCCAGAGGAGATGTGAACAGGGTCTTCTTGATTGTGCCATCTTGAATTATCCCAGCATGTTGTACAGGAGGGTTGGGACAGGGGTGGAAGGGTGATGTGGCACCGTAGGATTGGCCAGGGGTCCCTGGCTTCTGGAACTGTCCACCCCCTGTGAAAGAATCTTGCAGAAGGGAGAGAGGTTTGTTGTTGTTGGACTCTGGACCTGTAATGCGACAGCAGAAAAAGCCATGGACAACTGGAAGGGCAAGCCCCCTAATGCTCAAATGGAGTAAGTACCCTGCCTACAGTTGACCCCAGGACCAATGGGTCTCTCCAGGATCAGGGAAGCTGGTTCTCTTACACCCCATAAGGACCAGTTGGGGGAAGATCTTGACTTCTGCACCGAAGCAAGAGGAGAGGAGCACCAGAGGACAAGGAAAAGGAGAAAGGCTGGCACAGGAAGCCAGTGGAACCAGCTCTCTGCAAAGTGTGCCATCTTAGAGGCCAGGTGGCAAGAGTACAGCACCAGGAGCAAAATTAGCTCAAGATTGTGAAAATCTGGCCTGGGTTCCCCATGCTATCCCTAAAGTAAAGGCAAGTCAGGTGGGACCAAAAAATCCAAAAAGGGGAATAACCAAAGAAGACGGGGCAGGAGCCCCATGCATCCAAGCAAAGCCACGGCTGGAGGTGCTTATTTAATATTCACACTCCCACACAGGAGCACCCCATAATGTCATGCAGGGACCAAAAAGCCCTAAGTTTTCTCTGGATGTGATGGGCTCAGTAGGACAGGGCACCAAAAATGTTTTCAAGAGAGTGTGGAAGGGGGCTGCAGGATTGCAGCAGTCTGCACCCCATAAGGAAATGTAAAAACTGATCCTAAGTTTGCAGGTTTGGAGAAAATATGACCTTTTTGGGCTCTTCAAGCACATCCAAGCCTGGAGCTTTTGTTCTTCAGATGGGAATGCAGTCTGCTCTAGAGATTGTTTCTGTGGGTGCATTTTATGTGGCCTGTGTGTTTTAAAAAAAGACACAGACATGTAATGTTGTTTCATGAATGCTTTATTAGCAAGGTATTGTTGACAGTGATTTTTCATGAACATTAGGAATACTTTATTGATTAGGCGTGCATGAAAACATGGTTATTGATTACGGTGTTTTTGGCATGTGAATTAATTGTCTTTTAATGTGTTAACCTTTGACAAAGTCAATAGGCTAGCCGTAAATGTTTTTGTGATGATCCCCTGACAAAGCCAATAAACCTGCTTTATTTAAAGTGACACCCTCCTTTATTGTGATGTTCTATTTGGTATAGGTAGGGGTTACTGTGATTGTGGTGAGTCATGACTGTTTTAGGAGTCAATTGTGATTTCAGAGTGTCACCAAGGTATTTCTATCTGCCTATGTATATATTTGTAAATTAATGCTTAGTATTTAGTAGTTTGTGTGTGTGTGTGGTCAAAGTACTCTTCCTTTTCAATGAAAAAGCACTGACTAGACAATCATTTATTGAGTGTCATTATTGTGTGCAAGTAAATGGTGATAATAAGCTAACACTACCTCCCCTGAGTAGGCCTTGGACTCCTCTGCTTTACTTCCCCGAGAGAGTCAAGTGCTACAATGTGGTACTTTGTTTCCAGTAAAGGTGAAATTGTGGGCATATTACTTGCACAGACTTCATATCCCGCACAACTAATAATCCAATTTCTGAAATTATGTTTGAAATATTTGCTCCCCAAACTCAAGAACGATTTAGTTGCTCCTTAATGGACATTTCCGCCACTTCAATCTGGTTAATGCTGAGATCAGAGCTCTAAAGAGCTACTTGAAGAACATGTGTCATGTTAGATTTAAATTAATTCATGTTGATCTTCATTCCTTGAATAAACCGACTGAAAAGATGGAGTCAAGCTTTTCAGATTTCTTAAACAAGACACTTGTGAATTTATGGGCAAATGTTTTTTCTTAATTGCTTTGATACAGAAATCAGTGGTGCAAAAACAAAATGGTTTGTAAACAGATTTCCAAAGAAGTTTTAATTTTTTTGTCAGAAATAAATAGTACCTTGAATTGAAGTTGGTGGTAGGCTACCACAAGCAATTATGTCACCATTCTTGTTAGGTCTGGGTAAGGTTTCCATAATTTACGCCTTAGCTGAATCCTTAGTAGCTATGACACAGAGCAGACAGGCGTAACTTAGGGAAATGTGTAAAGCATTTAGAAGTCCTAAAACAGATAAAAAGCCCAAACCAAAAAATAAAAAAATCTCACTCTAATTTACAGAGATAGAGAATATATTAATGAATAAAATGACACCAAAATGACAAAACTCCAAAAAGGGGAACCGGGGAAATTAATTTTTAAATATTTAAATAAAAATACCACCAAAAAGCTCAAAGTGCCAACAGCGGGCAATTGGCCAAGCTAGACTGTTTGAAGTCAAAATTTGAGGCCAACTGCATTGGATCACTGGTTCAATACAGGGACCAGGTTTGTCCATGTAGAAAGTTTACTTTTTAACTTGGACCTTTTATGGCAGTCCAAAATCCTCAGCAGGGCAAGCTAGCAGGCCGTAGGTGAGTTCCACGAGGCCGGAGAGCTGGTGGATGAATTCCTGGTGAATCCTTTGACTTTAGGCATTAAAACTCAGGTTGGGAGATATTCAAAATGTGCGACAAAGGAAGGTCCCGTGACAGCTGGATACTTCTTTGGAGCTTGGATTTCTACAGTGGGGCAATGTTGAAAGCTGGAGCCAAACAGGGCTCTACGAGGCCAGATACATTCTCCGTGACTTCTTGCCGTAACTGATTTTCTGCTGCGGAACAGAAAATAGCAGGAGCTCTGGCAAAGTCAGGCCCACCCTCAATGCTCCCTCAGTAGATTGACTGTCAGGTTTGTCCCGATGTTCTGTCATTCTTCAGAAAAAAAGTTTTGATAAGGTTTCTAAGTCCCAGTTTTTGGTTTGGGCATGAGGAGTATTGGTCTGTCATCAGTCAAGGGTTTCAGGTAATCAGAACCTTCTTGGGGCTTAAAACTCACTCCAACAGAAGCCACCACCAGGGTCCAGAACAGGTCCAGTTGAAACTGATCATCAGAGCTCTTCCTCAAAGTGGGCTTCTTTCAGCTTCTGTGTCCCTGCAGCCTAACAGGAGTTCAGCCAACTGACCCTTGGAGTCATCCTCTCAGTCCTGGTTGCAAGTGGGAGCAAGTCCAGCCTTTCGGGTTCTCCTCATAGGTCCCAATATCATGTGCAGTTCTTCTGCAGCCAAATATTGTTCTAACACAGGTGCCCTGGGGCACCATATATGTGCCTGACACTAGCCTGTGGGTGGGCTTAACTCCTAGCCCTTCCCTAACCAATAGGGAAAAGTCACCAGGGGTAACCTTACCCACTTTTGCAGCAGTTGCTGTGTTACCCACTGAAAACAATCCCATAGTGGCCCTCTCTACCTAAATCAAACAGTGGCAGATCTTTTCTTCTCTTTGTTCAGAGCGCCTATGCCCATACAAGAGGTGTGGCCAGGTAAATGAGAAAAACCCTCCCTATGGTCACTAAAAAATAGTTTTAGGGGGAGCTCCCCTCCCCCTGGAATTGGTGCCTGGCTAGCGAGACGAACAATAGAGGTGGTAGGTCCAGGTGTGAGCTACATCTGTCTGTGGCAGGGTAAGACCCTTTGAAGATAATTACATTTCTGGGCGTAGCCCGCATAGTGCTCTTGTTGGAGAATCATGAATATTCTCTACACCAAAGCCTTTTTTTCAGATCTGGGAGCCACTTCACAACAAATCAAGGACCCAATCAACTCCTGGGTGACAGCTGGCAGTTCAGGAAATTGGGATTCTTAAGGTTTTAGGGGGGCTAAGAGTAACCTTTTAAAAGCAACTCTTATGAATTTTTTGTTACAAATCCGACTTTACCAATAAATTGGATTGGTAATAAATATTTAAAAATGTGTAAGAATTAAAAGAAATTCTCGTTTCCAGGTGGATATAATTTCATTAACTTTAATAAAGTATGCAAATGCTTTCCTATGGAACAGCTAATCCTGCTACGCTGAAAATAGTCTTTAGGGCACTGTCAGGTTGAGGGCAAGATAAAAATGACACTTTTTCATGTCCTACTTTTATATAGCATGCACCCTGCCTTATGAATATTAAAGGCCTACTTAAGGGGGGATTTAATAATATGTAAAAGGAGTGTGTACGCCTGTCAAAAGGGGCTATTTTGACATCAAATTTGCAGTTTAAACCTGCAAAGCTAGAATCCTGGTGACAGGCCAGCAGTCATGTTTTGCATTATCACAGTAGTGATGGCACAATATAAGCTGCAGTCCACTAGTGACTTTTAACATTCAGGTCCTGGGTATATTTTGTACCATATACTAGGGACTGTGCAGAATAAAAAATAACAGCATCAAACTCTAGCAAAATAAGGAGGTGCACACGCAAAAAGGGGCATTTTCCTACATATCTATAATAGTTTCTTCATGTATTCAGAGAGTGTAAATTTACAAGGAAAACTGATTAAACTCTAAATAAAGTCTGTCATTATTTTCTAGTCTTCACATATAGGGGCCGATTCCGATCCTGGAAAAATTTTCTCCGTACGAATCGTATCCGGATTTTTTTCCGTACGAATCGTACAAGTACCGTACAAACTGGCAAGTACGATTCGCATGGGAAAAAATACATACGAATCGCATTGGGAAAATTCCCCCATACGTCCTCGGGTCGGAAAAAGTGTCCGACACGTCCCCTGACGATTTTACGTACGAATCGGAAAAATGAAGTCCGAGCGCGCAAGTACGATCCATCCCGTCCGTCCGATTGTACAACCGTATGGAAAAAACACCGCACGGAGTGAACCTCAATAGCAACCATGGAGACATGTGCCCGCATACGCGCCGTCCCCCCCAGCCCCCCGTATGTACGCGCCGTCCTCCCCAGCCCCCCCACGGATGGACGCGCCGTACCCCCAGCCACCCCCGCGGATGGACGCGCCGTACCCCCAGCCCCCCTCCGTGTATGTCCGGTGCGGACCTCCACCCTGGTTCGTGAAACGCAGCCTGAATGCGTCCCAACGTCACGTCGGCGCTTTCCCGGATCACATTTGTATGTATATTTTCGTCGGTCGGTGTTTTTTACGATTCGTATGGAAATGGTGTTTCCGTGCGAATCGTACTTGCATGTTTGTAATGTTTTTTTCCCGGGTACGAGTCGGACGGAGAAAACGCTCCGACCGACGGTTCGTACCCGGTTTTTCCAGGATCGGAATCGGCACCATAATGTAGAAACAATAAATTGTGTACTTTCAAGAAGAAATCTCTTATAATATTTAAGGACTTAGTGATCATTTATGGCATGCACAACTTTTAGTGAAGAATGAAAAGCTCTTGTAATTCATTCCAAAAAAGCATTAGCATCTAGGACATGTCATCATTTCAAACTAATTCATTTGTAAGACTCTAATTGATTTAACTACATAAGATCAATAGGATCATTTCCTGTACAAAAACCAGACTGATCAACTCAAAAGATTGTATTGCAAGATTTATTTATTTATTTATCAGTTATATAGCGCCTGAATCACCCCCGAAGGGGTATCTGCGCTAATGGACAGACATGACAGTGCTGATGCTATGTGAGGCGTCCAGAACAGAAATGTTTTCAGGGACTTTCTGAAATGGAGATGGTCCAAGCTCTGCCTTAGTGCAATAAGGAGCGAGTTCCAGTTCCATGGGGCAAGATACAAAAAGGCTTTCCCCCAGCCCTAGACTTATTAACCCGAGGAACTTTGAGAAGGGAGTTGGAGCTAGACTGGAGGTCTCTAAGAGGGTATACTGGCAGAGTTTCTCAGCAAGCTATGTTGGACCAATATCATACACTGCCTTATGAATGATGCAGCACACCTTGATTTTTATTCGTTTACGCACCAGAAGCCAATGGAGCTGCCGCAGCAGCGGACTTGAGGATGATCTACAAGTGGAGTTCAGTACTAACCGAGCTGCTGTATTTTGGCCTACTTGTAAGCGATCTAACAAAGCCTCGTTAGCTGAAATCAATAAAGCATTACAGTAGTCCAAGCGACTCAACACTAATGTCTGGATAAGAGTCCGCCGTATATGGTCAGAGAGGAAGGGAAATACTCGTCTCAACAGACTTAGCACATGAAAGCATGAACTCACAGTATAGGTCACCTGCTCCTTCATATTTAGATTCTGCTCAATGCGTACCCCCAGGTTTTTTACTGATGCCCTAGGGGCGGGAGAGACACCCAGCTCCCCAGGCCACCACTCTGGTGTCCACAACAATGCGGCCTCTCCGAAGAGCATAATCTCTGTCTTTCCGGCATTTACTTAGAGAAAGTTGGTACACATCCACTGAGATATTGCTAGAATGCCGGAAGAGAAGGTGGTCCAGGCTGTTGTGGACAATTTATTGAAAGAGAAGGTAAGCTGGGTATTATCCGCGCATGATATTGGCACAAACCCATATGTCCTCATGAGATCGGCCAAGGGAGCAACATAGATATTAAATAGCGTAGGACTTAGATAAGATCCTTGCGGTACTCCCTTGGTCAATTTCCTGGTCTTAGACCTATAAGGTCCCAGGTTGACTATCTGGGAACAGTCAGAGAGGAAGCTAGTCATCCACCGCAGGGCCTCTCCCTTTATCCCAGATTCCTCTAGTCTCCTGAGCATAGTCTGGTGGTAGACCGTGTCGAAGGCCGCCGAGTGATCCAACAACACCAGTAGAGTGGATTGCCCTCTGTCTAGTGCTAGCCTGATGTTGTCCGTGACAGCCACTAGGGCTGTCTCCGTACTATGTTTAGGCCTAAAGCCTGATTGTGACACATCCAGGCTACCTGACGCTTCGACATGGGATGACAGATGTTTTTTGATGGGCTTCTCCAAGAATTTGCTCAGGAGTGGGAGGAGGGATCTCGGATGCAGATTCGACCGATTTTTCATAGACACCTTGGTGTTTTGCATAGTGGGATGACCTGTGCTGCCTTCCATTCAGATGGTAGATGGCCTTCCTTTAATGATGCATGCAGGAGAGAGCAAATGGAAGCAGTCAGTTGTTTTGCAAGACCGACAGATATTTTGGCAGGTATAACGTCGAGTGGGGAGCCTGATTTTACAGTATGTAGTAAGGTCTCTACCTCTTTGCAGGTCAGAGGGGGAAAGCTCCTCAAGGATTTGGCCTGCTTACATGGAAGGTGGTCATGGGTCATGACCAACTTCGCATTACCCACTGTAGAGATATTATTGTAAATCAAAACGATTTTCTGCTCAAAATATCGGCTATGGTGTCGCATAAAGCTTGAGATGGAAGTTCTTCCAGATCACATGCTTTGGGGTTCATAAAAGATTTAAGGATCCTGTACAAAGCTTTAGGAGCATTCCCTGCCTGGGAAAGCTGCTGGGCAATGAAAGTCTTTCGGGCTATTTTGATATTTTTATGATATTGGGCCAGAGATTACTATATATTTCTCTGTCCCTAATGTTGTGGGTCCGTCTCCACGCCTTTCAAGATTTTTGCAGTGGCCTTTCCCAATTCGTAATTCAGTAGTTAACCAGGCTGCTTGGGCCCGTCTAGGCTTGCCCTTAGAGGTTTTTAAGGGGGCGGGTTGGTCAATCACTGCTTTTGCCAGGTCATTGAAGCAGACTAATCCCTCCTCTACCTTTTCATGTTCTCCATCCCATAACACTGGGAAAATAGCTGAGAAGGCGTCAGGAGTGACTTTATGCCACTGTCTAAAAAAATGGTTGGAATCAGAGCCAATGTGTTCCTGGCCTCTAGGTCCCTGCATCTTAAAGTCAACAAATGCATGGTCTGACCAGCTAACGGGTCGTGGAGGCTCACAGATAATAAGGGGCGAATTAGTAAAAACAATATCCAAAGTATGGCCACCTATATGAGTAGGACCATCATTGATCTTAGTAATGTCTAATGCTGCGAGATCGGCCAGAAAAGCCACTGCCTCCACATTCTCCTCGCACTCGCTATGCACGTTAACATCTCCCAATAGGAGACATTTTTGGGAGGAAACCGCATACGGTGCTATTAATTCCATCAGCTGAATCGAGGAATCCATGATGGGGCCCGGGGGACGATAAACTAGGGCTCCCTTCCAACTAAGCTGTGGAGATAGATCGATCCAAAAAACGAAGATTTCAATTTTTTCCTTACTACGTTGCTCCAGAATGGTGACTGTTACCTGGTCACTGTAGACAATGGCTATCCCTCCTCCCACTTTGTGATGTCTCTCCAACCTTTGAATCTTATATCCCTCAGGGAGTGCTATAGTAATAGAAGGATTGGAGCTAGGTTTTAACCATGTCTCAGTAAAGAAGCCTACGTCCGGTTTCTCTGAGTCAAACAGATTCCATATTTCTATTGCATGTTTTAGGAGTGATCTGACATTGCCAAGAAAGCCTTTCCACTCTTGTTTAGATGTGTGGATTGTGCTTGACTTCCATCCTACCGCTCTAAGGGCGGAGGTAACCTCTGCAACTCAAATATATGATACCTAAATTATATTTTAATATTATTATTTTAAAGAGACATCAAAAAGTTCTATGCTATGAATTTAATTATGCCAGTTGCAATGGGGCTATTAGCAAACAAACCTTTTGGAGCTAGTGCCAGTGTGCAAAAAACAGCATTAAAAGGCTAGCTGTGGACAGTCTTTAAAGGAAGCATTAGAAAAAATCTAAGAAAGGCAATATTGGGTAAATAATTTGCAGCTGAAATGAAATACATTAAAAGAAATGTCTTGTTTCTTGGAAGGTGAATGATAGACAGAACAGTACATTTGTTATTAATATCCTAATCATTTTGACATTGAGAATAGATGCTGTTTCTCAAAATAGTTTATGAATTTTGGACACATTAAATAACAATGAACTCATCTTGGCTAATTGTTTCAAGGATATAATACATAAAGAACACATAAGAAAATGTGTAATTCTTTTTGTGTTCTTAGATACAGTTTTCTGTTTTCTATGCTTTTATTCTATTGTTAATTAATGTATTACAAGATTTTCAATTTACTTATCGGGGAATGTGACAAAAAGATCAAATCTTGAATTTAAATTGAAAATGTGGAATTTACAGGGTTATACTGCCCTGCTTGAAAAGTATTCACACAGGTGATCAATGTACCCACAGTTAAACCTTTGTGATAGTGTCACTTTCTATGTTTCAACTATTTTCTCCTTCCCTATAAGATTTTGAATCAACACTGTACATATACAGTAGTTGTAGGTTAAACTCTATTAATAACTATTTACAAGGATGCAGCTGAATCTGGTGTCAATTGATGTCAATTGATAAGCAGCATGCATCTTTATTAAAAGCAGCCAAGAAAACAAACATTGGCAATGCTACTAGGTCTCGCTTTAATATGCTGGATCCTACACTCACATAGACACACCCTTCACACAGTCAGACCAATGCACTGATGCAGGCCCCAGTGGTGTAGCTGAGGGGGGGTTGGTATGCCCCAGGCATCACTATTTTGAGGGCAGCCGCGATCCGCAACTTCAAGGTAAGTCTTGTTTCTTAATTTGTTCTCCTGCCCGCCGGTTCTCAGCTGCTGGCAGCACTGCGCTTATGGTACTGGTTGTGGTAAAGGAAGGGATCCAAAGCTCTAGCTACGACACTACCAGGCACATCACCCATGTATATTCATGTAGGCACATCACTCATCCTACATGCTGTAAACACTGCTCATACTGCACACATGCAAGCACACTGCTCATGGTACACTCACACGTACAACTTTCAGCATACACTTATACAGGCACACTGCTCATCTATAGACACTGCCAACTCGTTACACACCTCTCATCCTGCACTCACATTGGCACAACTGCTCACCCTGCACTCACAGGGCCACAGCTTTTACCCTGCACTCAGTACACACTGATAACCCTGTATCTTGTACAAATCACCCACTGTGCACTCTGTACACACTGCTCATCCTGTAATTTAAACACACAAAGTGCCCTCACTGCACTCATATTGGCAAACCACTCACCTTGCACTCACAGAGGCACAACTGTTACCCTGCACTCTGTACACATCACTCATTCTGCACACTATAAAGGCAAACCACTAAACTTGAAATCTACTTATCCTATTCTCGTAACCCTCTCACCCTTTTCTTGCTGAGGAACAACTCATACCCTTGACTCTGTATACTTTGCCCATCCTGCGCTCTGTACACAACGTTCACTGAGCACTCTGTGCAGACTGCTCAGCCTGCACTAACGGGCACACCTCTCACCATGCATTCACAAAGGAACACTACATATCCTGCACTCTGCACACTCCAGTGATCGCTTCAGGAAACTCCTGAAAACTGTACTCTTTGTGGCTTAAGTGTCTGTAGCCATAGCACTGCCTGTTTGCAGCGCAGAGATACCCCGCACTTTATAAGCTTCTAAAATAAATAAATCCTGTACTCAGAGGTACAACTTTTACTGCTTACTCACAGAGGCTCAGCTCTTAGCCTGTACTATGTGCACACTGCTCATCCTGAACTCATACAGGCAAACTGTTTAGTCTAGTCTCACAGAGGCACAACTTCTACCCTGCATTAGGAAAACACTGCTCACCTAACACTCTATATGCACACAGTTCTGATTGCACTCACAGAGGCAAACCATTCACCTTGGATTCACAGAGGCACAGTTCTTATTATGGAGCCTGAACACACCACTTACCCTGCACTCTATAAATGTAAACCGCTCACCCTTCACTCATATACACACACCACTCATCCTGCATTGGGAGATGCACAAGACTCACTCTTTATTTGCAGAAGCACAACTTTTACAAAGTACGCTAAGCAGCACTCGCCCTATTCTCTGTACACATCGCTCATCATGCATTCTGTATACACTGCTCTCTCTGCTACAACATGGTCACAACAATTACCCTACACTCTATATACTCTGTTCACCTTGCTCTCATGAACCCTCTTCACACTCTGTACTCACACAGCCACACATCTCACCATTCACTAACATGGGCCACACCTCTAACCCTGCACTCACAAAGGCACACTGCTCACCCTGCTCTCATAGCCACACTGTTCATCCTGCATTCTCTACACACACCATTCACCCTGCATTCCCTAAATACGGCTCACCCTACACTCTGTACGCACTGCTCACTCTTCTCTCTGTACACATGTATTGCTCTATAATCTATACACACTGCTCACCCTGCATTCACACAGGCACCCCACTCACTTCTCACTCACACAGGTACAACATTTCCTCTGCACTCTGTACAAGTCTTTCACCTGCACATCTATAACAAATTGCTAACACTGTACTCACACTGGCATACTTCTCACTCTTCATTCACATGGTCACACCTATCAATATGAACTCTCATGGTCACACCACTTATGCAGCCCTCACACGAGCACACCTCCTATGCAGCACCCACAGAATTTTCCCTGCACTCACACAGGCATACCAGACACCCTGCACTCCATACGTATCACTCACTGTGAACATATGTGATCCAAGTCAGGGAAACATCTCGCCATGCAATCACATAGCTTAACCTGAAGTCATGCAGGCACACAGGCAAACTCTTCCTCACAACACTTGAAATTTTTTCATCACATTTTATTAGTTATCAGAAGAAGGAAGCTGTTGGGGGAGTAGTGCATCCCCACCTCTTAGAAATTCTGAGGGAGGAAATATTTTTTTTGCTGCGATTTTTATCTTTATCTTTACCAATAAGTAATTTCAATTTAAGTTTTGTATATGTTTTGATCCCTCAGGTCTGTATTTAATTTTTGTTTTATTTTTCATTGTAAAGAAAGACATTAAGAAAATATATCAAAAACAATAACAATAGCAGTTGCAAAATATGTTTTGCAATAAAAGTGGCAGTTTTCCCAAGAAAGCATTCCCATTATCAGGTTGTGTTGACACAATGACAGGGACATATGATTCATTGTATGTGAACACAAACTTTGCAGTACCGTTTTGTAACAGAGGCCAGCCCAAGCTACAGTTTCAACCTGCAAGCATATCTTAACGTTAAAGATCACTGAAACCGCATACTCCTGGCTAAAAGAGGAAACACACACACAAACACACCCATACACACACACACACACATACACACACACCCTCGCTCTGTGTCTCAGTGCCAATGACCTACTCTTTGCTAGAAAGCTGAAAGGGCTCTCTAAGGTTTGCAGTGATGCCCTAGTCCCTGCTAAGATAATTACAGAGGTTCCATATTCACAGCCCACCTAAAATATTTTCTGAGTGAAGAAAGACCACTGCTAAAATAGAAAAATTTCCAATAGTTTGTGAGAAATTGGGTTGTTGGTTGAGTGAGTGTTGAGCTGGCATGCTTGATGTAGTTTTCCCTAACCTTTTGCCTTCAGACCTCTTGTTTTTGCTGACTTCGTTTATACTGGCTATAGGACTCTGCACAGTTTACCACTGCTAACCAGTGCTAAAGTGCTTGTGCTCTTTCTCTAAAGCATGGTAACATTGGCTTCTCCCCAATTGGCACGTATAATGTACCTATACGTCCCTAGTAAAGCACACTACACTTGCCCACGGCCTGTAAATTAAATGCTACTACTGGGCCTGCAGCACCAATTTTGCTACCC
Source organism: Triturus cristatus (assembly GCF_964204655.1). Lineage (NCBI taxonomy): Eukaryota > Metazoa > Chordata > Amphibia > Caudata > Salamandridae > Triturus > Triturus cristatus. Next base: position 948,580,008 of record NC_140582.1, read on the forward strand.
ACGTAAGTAGCCCTTTAAACATGTCACAGGCCTGCCATTGCAGAGCCTGTGTGTGCAGTTTAAACTGTCATGCCGACCTGGCAAAATGAACCTCTTACCAGGCCCAAACCTTCCATTTTGATACATATACGTCACCCCTCTGGTAGGACCTGGACAGCCTAGAGAGCAGGGTGCAATGTATTTAACTCATGATGCTGGTGCATAGCTATGCACCAGTCCCAGGATGCGACACCTTCATGTTAGATGAAAAATCATCCTTTAACCATAATTTGTTCATTGTAAACATTCTTTTTTATTGACTTAATCCACGTTTTTTCTTTACAATATGTCGAACTGGTAATTTTGATTTTCAAATGTATGTATTATGCTCACAGACCTTAATTACACCATGTCGAAAATGCCAATACAACAAGTAGTCAAAGTTTTAGACCCAATGCATTTCGGGCTTATCGCCCTTCTTCAGGGGTAACTGTAAAGAATGAAAAAACGGCACGTCAAGGACACTTTAGTGGTACGATTTAAGTCACTTTTGTTAAAAAGCGTCTAAACCTATAGCAACGCAGGATATTTTAATCACAGTACACACTATCATTATAATGTCATGCCAAGACTCGTGTGAAAACCAGTCCCATCAGTTAATAAACGAATACTACCCCCTCCGTGATAAAAATAAATACAATGACTTAATAAATAACAAGTTTGCAGTGGATTCATACCATGACTTAAATAAAGACTCAGAAGCCACGGGTTGCCAATTGACTGTGACGTTTATTACCTTACTGCAATGTATTTAAAAAATCAGGACATGTCCTGGTAGTTGAAAACTCTTAAACTAGTTTTTAACTACTGTCAGGCCTCTATCTCCCATAGCATAACTTTGGTATTACCTTATTACATTTTATAAGCGTTATTCCCAAATGGGAAGATGTAACTAGTTCATGTTTGGTTTCTCTGGAATCCCAAATTAAAATCCTAACTAATGGTGAAGTCGGATTTTAAATTACAATTTTAGATAGTTGACATTTTCATGCCTAAGCCATTTGGTGCCTCTGGTCACATGGCTGTATGTAGTTAGCAGTTAGGCCCTGTGTATTCCGCCTAGACAGCCACACACAATGGAGGCTTAGGTGTGACTGAGTGGGCTACCCCGGACAGGATGGAAGGGAAGAGCTGGAACCAGCCTAACTCATACATGAGTGGGCTGTGTCCAGTCCCCATGTAAAGAGCTGCATACCCCCCTACAGTTACTTTGGAGCCAGGGCAAGCAGGCAGGGCAGGGCATCCGTGCACTTCAAGGATATGCCTCTAGAAGCTTCTCGTTGATTCAATGACACAACTGTGCATAAAAGAGGGAACTTCAGACACCCCCACTTCATTATAATTCTAGACCTATGGATACTCTGGCAGGAAAAAAGACTGTTGTGCTGCTGAAAGGACTCCCTCTTTGCTGGACTGTTACTCTGCTAAACTCCTACTTTGCTAAGCTGACCTGCTGCCCTCTTACCTGTGTGAGAAGGACTGGCCCTGCATCTCTTGACCCCAGAACCCAGAGTGACTCCAAGGGCTAGTTGGTTGGCCTCCTAATCTGAAGCCTCAGGGACATAACAGACTTCCAACAACCTTGCATCTCCACCTGGACATCTGTGAGACTACCTTGCCAAGTGGTGCCACCCCCCTCCTGGACCTTGGAAGTGGGCTTTAGGTGCTTACCAGCAGAACCAACACATCTCCTCTGCTGAGTGGCGCATCCTCGAGCCGAACCAATGCATCTCCTTGGCTGAGTGGTGCATCTTTGAGCCAAACTGATGTATCCCCTCAGCTGAGCGGCTCATCGTTGAGCAGAAGCAGGGGTTGGACCTGCACAGAAGTGTTGTACAGTTCATACTATATCAGTAAGACTGTACATTTGGACAATATAAAATCAGGATATGTTGGCTTTATGTCCCGGCTAGGTCACAGTGCACCATCTGGACCTCTATCTTTACAAGGTACCGGTCGGTATTTGCAACCCCAGAACATGACAACTCTGACTCCCCAAGGAAATCATGGAAACAGATCAGTCCCATTTGTTAGTAACTCATGCATGCCCAAAGGGAGAGAAGAAATACTCAAATTGGCATTTCAATTATTTATTGAATCAATGTGATTCTTGTGTAAAATATGTGTGCTGCAATGATTAATAGAAGGAAATAGAACAGAGCAATCAGCTTTACGAGAATGATAATGAAGACACAAATTAAACCATTGTGCTGCTACATTGATTACACGTATACATATATAATCATGTCTATACTCCTCCCTAGCCTATGTTTTATTTGCGAGCTTGTTCTTGTGCAGAGCAGGCCATCGTCCTTCTCAGAAAAGTAAACAGGATTCAGCTGGGCTGAAATTCCAGCATGGGCCAACCTCTACAGTGACATCAAAATGTTCCTCTATCTATACAAAGGATTGGTGTTGTTTATTAAATAAACTTCACCCATGCTACCGTGCCAGAGCTCTAGTCAGGCCATCATTATTGATTCTACCCTAGCAGGTCTGGCACCGAACGGACACTAACAAACATCAACAATTTGTGTAGTGAACTTAAGCCTGGTACAGAATGGTCAAGGCCCTGATAATATCGTTACGAAGAAGTGTAAATGTAAACAAATCGATGTCAGAGAATATTATCCCATATGGGCCAGCATGCAAATGTGTGTCAAGAGTCAGAGTTTAAAAGGAATATGTAAAATGGTGGTGTTCCATGTCTGAGGCCTATTTAACCACATGACACCAAATCCTTTGACGTAAGGTTACTACAAGCTTCCTAAAACGTGTGCTAAAATATAAGTTCAAATATGTAATTAAACCTAAAATTAAAACAATGTGCTCTTCAATATCAAAAGCATACAGAAAGCCAAAAACGAATTTGAAAAGGGAATATAAAAAGCGCATTAAACGGACTGCATAAAAAGCAATTTTTTAAAGTAAGAACATTGCTGAAGCAAAAAAATGTTTCACTGTTCGAAAATGCCAATTTGTTTAAATGTTACGAGAAGCAAAGAAAACAATACTGTTCCAGCTTCCAAAGAATATGTTTGAGTTAGCAACTCTCTCACAAGTTCCAATGAAAACATATAGTCAAATACACCCCCTCAGCACCTGCTGAAGGTATGACAGCCAGTAGTGCATCTGCAGAGAAAGAGCCAAGACCCAGGAGCCGAAGCATCTCAGGACAGCTCATTATATGCATTTTGTAGCAAGGGCAACTTCGCAAGTGAGCTTTTAACAGACCTACCAGCAGTTCTATGTACATAGATTGAGCCGGTTGCATTCAAATGCATATATCCATGGCACACTTGAAAGTGCACAGTAGACAGCGGAATACAGGCTGCATGCAGTGCAACCAGATAGGCCAAAAGGACAATAACCAGTTATCATTTAGTTACTGAACCAAGGGTTTGGCAAAATACCATATCATCCTTCCACAAAACAGGAGCACATGTGGCAGTTATATCCCCATTTGGCCAAACATCCATTGCGAAGCAGATAAAATATAATCAACATACTGACAATGCGGAACAGGACAAGTGGTAAGTCTACAAAATGCTTTCAAGCACGGAGTGTATGTAAGATGGAATTACTCCGAATACAGTCTGGAAAGTAGTAACAAAGCCGGAGCCAATTATTTTAAAATGGTGTACTACTCCCACAGTATTTGAGGCATTAAAATGTGGTACACAAGCTCCCCAAAATGATTTGGGAGGTTAGTGCGTAGTAATGACTGTATCTCAAAAGAATCAAACATTTCCTGTGCAGATGTTAAGGCAACTTCCTTATGAAACAACAAGGCTGTCAGTCTGCTCAAAGCATCAAAGTTCACATTACAAATTGGAATTGAAGGCCAAATTGTCACCTCACTAATTACACCGGCAGGTGGAAAAAACACTTGCGAACAAGAGGTCGTCACCTTAGAAACCATTGCTAGATGCGGAATTCCGGGTTTCATCCCACAGCAACCTTAGTCATTCAGCACCAAATAGCTTCCATTCAAAAGCAATCTGAATGCCGGATGAATTATGGCAGCTAGGGAACCTTTCAGATAACAGGACAAATTCGCCTTGGACGCATTACATGCCCCAAGTAGAATAACTTCCCGGCAAACTAGAGAATGGCCTAAGGTGTTCTCATGGTATATACCGCTAAGAAAAACCTCAGTTGCACCATTCCTACATCTGTAAGTGAAAGGTAAGACCCATGCCTCATGTACAAATCCCTCTCCTAGTGCTTCATAATTGCCTACTTGATAGTGTTGTAAGCAGTACTTAACGTGAAAAGTTGAGATTTGAAGAGAAATAAACCCATGTAATATCCAATAAGCTGATGGTGTCCCTGTTACAGTGAATTGTAATTTTTCTAGTTTTTCTATGTGTAACATCTTTTATGTTGTGTCTTTTCTAGCCATTGTTTTTTTTCTTTTGTCAAATTATATATCAAAAACAATTATTTAGTGTTTAAATGCTTCTTTAGAACGTGACCATTATGCAAAGCCTGCAACATCCAGCTCAATAGCATAATAGACCTAAGCTATGTCCGTCCATGTTGTAAAAGAGACATGTCATTCTGTATGATGCCAATAGCAGATGACACAATGTTACTCAGAGAATATATCCTAGTGGATCTTTAGCCCGAGTGCAGACATAAAGATACTACTCGTAAATGCCCTTTGTGAATTCTCAAAGTCATAAACTTAGACTTTTGATCGAATTCTAGACCAAACGTCTAAGTTTACCTTTGTGAATCGGGCCCAATATGTTGTTACCACTCCTGAGTGTTGTGTCTGTATGTAACATGGGTCTGGCCTCTTTGTCCTGAACCCTTTTGTGCTGTTAAGAAAACATGTATGACATCCATAAGTGTCTAATGGCCACACTAGCCATCCCTCTGGACTGGAACTGGAAGAATTATATGTACCATTCCAAAGCATGTTGTTGAATGTTTACTCTGTGTAGTTTGTGAATTGTTTCTAAATCTCAAAGCCTGCAAATGTGGTAATATTTGGTGTATTCATATGCTTAATCTTGGCCAGGCCGAGACAGGATGTTTGCTGCACCGTTTTGTTCAGGAAAATCATTTGTTTCGGTATGAGGCATACTCTAAACAAAGCCTCATTTACCTGAACCTGCCAATCTTTAGTTCCTCAGATGGATTTCAAATCAATGTTATCTTTCCAAAAGTCATACTGTACGTAAATAAATACTGCACACAGGAGTACTCGGTTTATGTAAATAATGTTGACCATAATGGTGAAAACTAAACATTTCATCATACTTAGATGTACCACTATACATATCTTCACTTTCAAATACATTATAATGTTTCAAATCATCAAGTGTTTGCTTTACTGTATGAATGTCCCAATCATCAGTGATGCTACCAGGAGTAATACCCTCAGTAAGTGAAATGCAAAACACATAAAGGACTTGTAAAGACTCTCTTGGTCCAAATATATCATAGGGTACCTAATCCCATATAATTCTATCAGGAACCGGAATTGCTGATATTTTTACAAGGGACTTTGCACTTTGATGAAGAACGAGGCATCAAACTAGTTTACCAATTCAACAGCATAGCATCCTGGGAGACAATGTGCATTCAGAAGTAAAAAAAGACAGCCACAAAGCCAATCCAAAGGTAGAGGAGTAACAAAATTGTAATTCAAATGTATATCCATGGTGGGATAAAGTATGTCTTTTTAAACCAAATGAAAAATGCACATATTTCACGCCATGAAGGTGGATGAGACGAAGCCAAAAAAATAGCCTGAAGCAGTTTGTGCAAATGTTGGAGGCTCATGGAGCTGTTTAGACTTACTAGATAACTCCAGTGGTGAGGTGCTTTAAACAACTTAATTGTTGGCTTGTTGTGTGGAAATCTGCATAGTCATACATGATGATTGTTTGGTGTCTGTAAATGTAACTGAAAGTAGTGAAATGTCAGTGTTAGCTGTCCCAAGCTGGGTAGAAGTATCTTAATTGTTGTTTAAAGCTTGCAAAGAGATGTCCTGCATGGTAGCGAGACAGGTAGCTACCTAGGAGACCTTGCAGTCTACTATGTAGAAACGGCCTCATAGTGTGGTTTGATGAGATCAGTTGAAACACATCTCTTGTTTTTGCTGCCAGCAAGAGGCAGTAAAAGTACAGTTCCTGGTAGCTTCAACAGCCAGGACAGGCAGATGCCTAAGATGTCAAGCACTCCTTTTTGTCTGTTATTTTCTCCCGCACTAGATCACCGATCTTCAGAATCAAACCAGGAGTTGCTGGAGCTGCCTTCACTTCACCAGTAGCAGAATGTTTCTGTAGCTTATTCCGATGCTCATCTTGGAAGTCATTCAGTTCTTGTAAGACAGCCAAATGTTCACTGATATCAAAAGACATTTCCGCCGCCACTGTATTGTGACTGTCAAGGCCTGGAACTCACACCTTAATCCCAAACAGGACCTCGTAGGGAGTCTAACCACCCCAGGATCTTCTTGGCAGATTATTTAAGACTCCCTGTTTGAGATCAATAGAAGTATCTGCGATGGGTGAGTTGTGGTGGAAACCTTTATTTCTTGACAAACATCACATTTAAGGACATGGGGGGGATATTTACAAGAATTTGCTAGAGCGCTGTGTTATGCCAAATTTGGCAACACAGAGCTCCGCCGTTTTCAAAACACAGGGATGTGCCGTATTTGCAAATATACAGGTCACCCCAGCGTTTGCTCTAGTGCTAAAAATGCTGCCTAGCACCAGCACAGGCACCCTGCTGCCATGTTGCCAGTCAGTCAAAGTAATGTTTATTTAGACCCCAGGTCTTTAAACATCATAAATACATATCATTTTATATACACTCTAATATCAAGAGTAATTTCATCAACAGTTATCGATACAGCAAAAATCCTTAAAAAAAAGAATGAAAATCTAATTTTTCATACACTTCATTACACACACATCATATAGTATTTCAATCATAATCACCACTTCTTTACACCCATTGAATGAAAAGAGAAATAGTTTTAAAATTCCCATTAAAAGTAGTCCTTTCTAAGCTTCTTCTGCCAAAATAAAGTGGAGAATTCCAGCCCCATTGTGGCTTTCATCGTTCAACGCATTTCTCCATATAAAACTTTTTTACACCAACCATATATCTTCTAATAGCTATTGTAATATCAAGATTAGGCATGTCAAAAAGAAGTTCTACGGCTTGGGCGCAGCATATGATGCCATATGCTAAAAAGATGGGGTGTAAGAGCAGTTTCCGCAGGGCTAATATTTTTAAGCAATCCACTACTATGTGCAAAATATCAGATTTTGTCCCTAACGTACATGTATATTTTTCTATCAGGTTGCATCATTTCTGTTTTTATTTTCTCATTTATTACCCATGGATTAATACCAATTCTTAATCTTAATACTTCACATCGGAGCCAACGATTTGGTAATATATCCAAATATGGGAACCAGGCTTCCTTCTGCCAACTACTTAACATACATTGCACTGATTTTTTCACTCTCAAATACTGCCAATCTTCTTCCTGAGAGAGTTCCTGCCCTAAAATTCTTAGTTCACTCTTAGTAGCTTCTAAATGTAACTTCTGTTGACATAGTCTCACCTTCAAGTTCCCACATACAGAATCCAATTTCTTTCTAACTCTTTTGGTCCATTTTAAATCGCTATGCTGGATCTCATTTTAGCACCGTTGGGAAACTTTCTGGCCCTCACCGAGGCCCAATCTTTTCCAAAATGTTAATAGAGCCACTTGGGTCTATATGTTCCATGACGTCATTCCCAACTCTATTCTCATTGCCTGGATCATGGATGAACCTGGTAAGGGCATTAGGGACTTTATGCACTTCCCTTCCTCAGTATCCCAACCACTTTTGCCACTTAGGCAGAGTAATTCTGCCCCATATTTGAAAGTATGGGGTATCATTGCACTACAAGCTTTCATCAGTGCTCTATGGGACATTTCTCCATAAGTACGGTTACATTTTTTCAGACTACACACTGATATATGGGCCTTTGATATTAGGGCCTCCAAATGTGTACGCCATTTTAGGGACTTGTCAAACCAGACCCCAAGATATTTATATTCATTTACTATTTCTAGTTTTGTGGGGCCCAGATACCAATTAAACTTATGTTCTCTTATCTCAAAGCATAATACCTTGGTTGTATCCAAATTTACAGTTAGATGTTTTAACCTACAATATTCTCTAAATGCATCCAACTTTCTTTGTAGGCTCAGCTATGTCTGGTCTAAAATTACTAAGTTGTCTGCATACAGCAAGCACAATATTTTTTTTCATTCATTCAAGTACTTGCACTTCTATCCACCTCTACACCTCTAACACAGAAGGCAGACCTGCTACAAATATGGCAAAATGTTGGGGGGCCAGCACTCAACCCTGTCTTAAACCATTGTTCTCTTCTTTTTAAACATATTTTTATGGCATTTTGTATTAAACAGCGTCACGTACAAGAATTTGACTTTGTTTCAGTTACAGTTATTATCTCTTTACAGTGTTACAGTAGATTGTACCTACTAGGGTGGACAGGGTCCATGCCTAATTCTCTGTTTATACATTTGTTTACCCCAAAGTACATGCAGGTCCTGTATCATGTTCTCAAACAAGTAAATAGCTATTCAGCTATGTAGTTCACATTCTTTTCAGCTATTGTTAGGTAGGCAGTGGCCATCCCTACTACATCATAACCTTATTTATCATGCTTATGAAGAAGAAAAAAACAAATGGGGGAAAAAAAGAACATAAAACATCCCCCATAACATTAACTTCAACCTGTAACAAAAACTTGTGCAGTATGGGTGGAACGTGTATGCAGGTGCATATGTCTGACTTGGTGTGGTCAAAATGCAGTGCTTTGTCATGAGCACCTGAGTGATTTGGGGGGGCTATTCAAACTATCCGAATCACTTCCTCAACTCTGTATTCCTCCGCTAGAGTAGGAAAAGTCATATAGTTCAATAACATATTCTAACCTATTATCTCAATGTTGGGACATAAGTACTGTAACACCATGTTCCCTTTTATTCCTTCTCACTTCCACTCCCCTCCTCTCTTAAATCATTGTTAAGTGCTGTTTTCCGAGTCAGTGTCCACTCCATGTCCTTAATGACCTGTGCCCAATTCAGCCTATGTAACTCCTGTATTATGGTCAGTAGCCCCTTTGGGATATCATATGTGTTCAAAGTGTCCCAAAGGCACTTCTGATCTACCAAATCAAATGCTGCATGGAAGTCTTCAAAACAGCTATACAACTTTCCTCTCTGCTCAACTGACTTTCGTACAATCAACCATAGAGCAAAGCAGTGGTCAATTGTGGAGTGGCCCTTCTTAAAGCCACCCGTTCCACAGGCAAGATTGACCTCTGCTCCACCCAGTCCTTCAGTATTGCCAGAGTTATTTTCGCAAATACTTTCTTTCCTATATCCAGGCGATTGACCAGCCTATAATTTTTCAGGGCCTACATATCTCCTTTCTTATGTGCTGGTCAAATTATGGCTCACCTCCAGCTATCGTGGATTTGGCCTGTATAGCCAAAAACATCTGTGATAACACTTCAGCCCACCACTCCAAATGTGCCTTTATTATAATTGCAGGAAGATTATCAGGTCCTGCTGTATGAGTTAGGTTTAGCTTTCTTTTAGTATGTTTTACATTATCTACAGTAAAGTGTGCTTTTATATCTTCAGCCACCCCTACCCAAGATATTATGTCTCTTTCTAGGGGCTCTTTTGTCTTACCATACAGCTGCCATGTTGCAAGTGTGCCTGTGCTGCAGGGCCAATTGTTTATGTGCAGGAAGGGGCACATTCCTGCACATAAGCAATCGATAATGGTGATTTACTCTTTCTACATGTGCTGCCGTAAAATACAGCACACAGAGAAAGTGCAAAAAACAAGGAGAAATTAATAATTTCTCCTCGTATCTCCATTCTAAGACCAGGTATTACCTTGCCTTAGTGTTTGGGCAGCCCCAGCCTTGTAAATCTGGGGCAGCGTCAAAAAGCAATGGATGTTGGGGTGGAACACCAACAGTAACACCCATTGCATGCCCCTTTGCCGTAGTGGACTAAGGTGGAAAGGGGTGTATTTACATAGTGGTGTTAAGCCACGTTAAGAGGCTTAGCTCCACCTTGTAAATACTGGGAATGGTGCAACTCCTCCGGAGCGTCAGAAAAAGTGAAGCTCCGGAGGTGTTGGGGGCTTGTATATATGCCCCATAGTCTTTTGTTTGTTTGTATAGACCATGCCACCAGTAGCGTTGTTGCAATAGTAAAATTGTAGCTGCCACTCCTGCATGAGCAGATGCTAGAACCTCATGCGCTTCTAGGATTAATTCTTGCCTGTGGTCTGAATTTGGATTACTCAATCCCCAGGTCAGGGAAGATAAGCAAACTGAATGTTTTGTGCACTATACTGGTAGGAGTATTTTGCTGGAAAACCTTTTGGTAAAGGTGTGCCACTGCGTAAAGCCGTGACAGCCTTCATAATGTCTCCCTTTATTCTAGTGCTGGAATTAGTCACTGCAGCTACAGCAGCAGTTTGAACCATTTCCTTTGCAGCTTCATCAGCCAGTAAATTCCCTGCAACATGTATTCCTACACGCAGGTGTCTCAGTGTGTGGGTTACATGAACTTGCTTTGAGTTTAGCCACCTGTCACCAAAACATTTTATACTTAAATGTGTACCCTTTTGAATCTCTGAATCCATTCTGTCTGCAATAGTGTAGATACTCATTGTAGGACTGGACACACTAATACGAGTCACACACTATAAGTGTGGGGACTTCAGGAACTGTAATCTCAAGTGCCAGAACTAGAGCTTTTAGTTCAGCCAGCTGGGCAGTGGAATCCCCTAGTGCCCTCATTTTACCGGTAACCGCTGCACAAGCTTCTGTGTATTGATGTTCAGTTCCAAATGCAGGCTGGGCAGAACCATCAGTATAGATTTTGAAGTCATACTGATCTAGATGCAATATTCTACTGGGTAGAGGATATTCCTGTTCATATTGGAGGTATGCCGTGTCTGTAATGTTGAGTTGAAGACATAATCTACATCTATTGCTGTTAGTGAATTGGCCCACTGAATCCATCTTGGATGTAAAGCTTTCACGATCGTTACGCTGGACTTTGTGACAGCCGCTGAGGCTGGATAGGGGTCACGTCAATTATTCGTTTCCTCTGAGCTAATGATCTTTCTTTCACTACAGCAGTCTGTACTGCCGTCAGTATCTTTTTTGTTGGGGCAAATGCATTTCTTTATTAGTGTATAAATGTGATTTATATGCAATTGATACAGTGTCTCCCTCATTGAATATGATATATGTGTAACCTGAGGTTCTCGTGATTACACGGATCACCAAATTTGTGGTGTTAACACATGTGTGTAAGTGTTTTGAAGCTAGCATGTCCGCTTGTACTGAATGCACAATCTCAGTATGTTATGGTGTCTAATGTGTGCTTGAAAAGTCAGGGCATCTTAAATCATACAACGTTTTTATGAACAGAAGAAAAAGTCCTGAGCACTCAAAAAGTCAATCATCAATGTTGACATGTATAAAGATATTTTTCTTTATTCCATTTTTGTCTGTATTTTCAGCAACAAGTGTCAGAGAGTACTTGGAGTCCTTTCCAACACGTGTTGCTGAAAATACGGATATCATTTGTGAACCAGAACTAGCACACCTGATATTATTATACTGCTATAACCTGTGGTGTGTACTAAAGAAGACTGCAGGTTAAAACTGGTAATCCATACTGAAACTGGAACACTGGCCCTTCTGGTATTCTTTTTGTGTGGTAACACTTTGCAGCCTTGAGGAAGTCAATGGCATTTATGCCGTGAGATGGAACATTTGTTGGCTATTCTGTTCTTGACTGCATGTGCCTTGTTTTTACATCTGATGACCACGAGATGAAAAAAAGGAATAAATAAAAATAACTTTATACATATCAATATTGATGATTGACTTTTTGAGTGCTCAGGACTTTTTCTTTTGTTCATAAATATTTTTACCTCTGCCTTAGAGGTTACGTTTCAAGGTTGTCTGGTAGCCAACCTTTGTTCTAGAGCACCACTGAATTAGTAGCTTATTACTGTTTCTTGACTACTGGTTAAGCACCATCAAATAGCCTAGCTACCTTTTTCTTTTTTCTAAACATAAAATGGTTTTACCCATTGTGCATAATCTGGTATGTATGTTCTGCCAAAATTGAGAAAAGCCAATAATGATTGGAGCTTTTTTCAATGTGTTTGGAGGCTGTAAAAGTATATACTTCTATAGGAAATGTGTTGATAGGCTTTTGCCTTCACTTGACAACTCATATCCCAAGATTAGAACACTGAGATAGCCAATTTTTGATTTTTTTTAAATTGAATTTGTAGCCCATGTTAGCAAATCCTAGAATTATGAGATCTACTCTGACAAAGTATGTTGTTAAGTCATCATCCATCAAGTATATGTCATGGACATAGGACAATGCTTGGTCATCAAATTGTTGTAACAGTTCTGCTACATGGGCTGAGTACAGCCCGGGGCTATTCTTATACCCTTGTGGCAATCAACAAAATTGTTTTGGAGAGTCAAGGGCGCTAAATGAAGTCAGACACTTGCTTTCAGTTGCTATGAATGGTAGAAAACCTATTTGAGATGTCTGATGTGGTTTTATATTTTGTGCGCACTATATTTTTCATTAGTGCCGCACCATGCTGTTTTGTACTGCAAATGTGTGTGTAGCACTGTTCAAATGCCTGTAGTCTACGACTAAGTGATATGAATGTTTTGGTTTTATTATTGGAAACAACGGATTGTTCATTGTAGAGGTGCAACCTTCTATTACACCTTGATATTCAAGTTCTGTGAGTAATTCTCTAACCTGTTGTTTTGCTTCATGTTTAATGGGATATTGTGGTTCTGCTTCAGGGCTGGGCCTTATAGGTATGATGTGGTAAGGGGATCCTTCATTCCAACCCACATGGTTGAGATTTAAAGCCGGGCTTGTGCTAGAGCTTACTCCTTGGCATATGTGTGTTTTACTGATTCTGAAACGACGTCGGGAAAAGCAGGTAGGATTACTATTTCCTCTGCTGGGACATTTCTAACAAACACAGGTGGACAATCTTTCGCAGTCACAAAAATGCCATAACCATTTGTTATACCCGGGATCCCTGGTTGGCTGAGGTAGGTACCTTAGGCCAAATAGGAACCAGCGGTTCTATATCAGGGAAAGGAAGGTCACCTTCTGAGATAGCCCCGCTCACCCCATTGGTAGCTTGGCACGAGCAGCCAGGCTTATCTTCAAGGCAAATGTGTAAAGTATTTGCAACCACCCTCACAGCAACCCAATGATAACACCACAAATAGACTCCACACGAGTTTTATAGAAACGAGTATAAACTTTATATAAAAAGATATACGATAAGACCACACAATATAAATCCAACATATGCATATTTGTACTATTCCGTCTGGCCGGTTGTTAGGCCAGCCAGCACTTGTAAGTTCTGGTGATATTATTGAGCACTTCTAAACAGTCTACTGTAATCCTAACACCTTGTTATGCAGATAGTAATGCTAGAATCAGGCACTTTTGCAATGTAAAAATAATGCAATGCGTACGCAACAATCAGGTACTTTGCAATATAAAAATAATGCAATGCGTAATACAACCACCAGGTACGTCGTTATGCAGGAATAATGCAATGCATAATACGCTAATCAGGTTGTTCGTTATGCAGAAACAATGCAATGCGTCATACGACAATAAGGTAGTTCGTTATGCAGGAATAATGCAATGCGTAATACGCTAATCAGGTTGTTCGTTATGCAGAAACAATTCAATGTGTCATATGACAATAAGGTAGTTCGTTATGCAGAAACAATTCAATGCGTCATACGACAATCAGGTAGTTCGTTATGCAGAAATAATTCCATGTGTAATACACTAATCAGGTAGGTTGTTATGCAGGAATGATGCAATGCGTAATACTCCAATCAGGTACTTCGTTATGCAGAAATGATGCAATGTGTAATATGACAATCAGGTACTCCGTTATGCAGAACTAGAGTTCTCTCTAATAACCTCCGGCACCAATCACGGTGCCTTATGCGATCTCTCCGCCACTCGTGCTGACTCGCAGGTAGCCTCTGACAACAGTTGCCCCCCACACGGGTATGGTATAACTCAAAAAGTGCTGCTCCGCACTCTGGCCCTGGTACTGCCACTCCCTTGGTAATACGGGCCGCAATACGAGCTAAAGCAGAGGCTCACGCTGCTGAAATGAGAAAGAGGCCAAGAGCGTCTCCTCTGAACTCAATTTCATCTCCTCGTCCAGCGACTTGGGCTTCCGATGCAATCTTTGGGACTTGGCAACAGTGGACTCTGGCCGGTGGCTCAGCTCCTCCGGGGCTGCCGGTCCGGAGGAGCTGCCACATGACATGACATGATCTCAGGCTTCGACATGACACACAGCGTCACTGAGACTTCCTTGAGCTTCGGGTGCACGATCACCAGGCACTCCACACGAAGGACTCAGGCTGCACGATGAACACGCGCACAGCGTCACTGAGACATACTTTAACTCCGGGTGAACGATAACAAGGCAATCCTAACGTAGGTCTCACGCTGCACAAAGCACACAGCGCTATGGAGACTCACTCGGATTCCGGGTGCAAGATACAAGGCAATCCTCACGAAGGTCTCACGCTGCACAAAGCACATGCACACAGCGTCTTGAGACTCACTTGGATTACGGGTGCACGATAAAAAGGCAATCCTCACCAAGGTCTCACGCTGCACAAAGCACACGCACACAGCATTGTGAGACTCACTTGGATTCCGGTGCACACAATAATTGGACAATCCTCACAAAAGGTTCAGGCTGCAAAAAGCACACGCACACAGCGTCGCTGATCCTCGCTTGGACTCAAGGGGCCCACGATCACAGGGCACTGCTTACGAGGGTCTCAGGTGGCAACAAGCACGTGCACACAGCGCCGCTGAGACTCTCCTGGAAACTTTTGTGCTCCTGAGTTTCCGCAACAGGGAGCCAGCTCACCTCGGCCCTTGGAGATAAGTTACTTTAGGACACAACACAGCAAAGTCCTTTCAGGGAGGGGGACGCAGCACACAGTAAAGTCCCTTCAGCCTTTCCTTGGTTAAAACAGCAAACTGCAGGCCAGCGCCAGAACACACAGCAAGGGTCAGTCCTCTCCTTCAGTTTATTCAGTTGTTTCTTCCTTGGCAAAGGTTCCTCTTGACCACGAAGTAGCTCCAGTCTTGTTCAATCTTGATCAAGCCATTCTCCAGAGTTCAGGGACTTCAGCTCTCATAGTTATACCCCTCAATGGCTTTGAAGTCTTTGTGTTCAGGGGGCACTGACCCCTGTTCAAACCAGTTCTGGGTGCCTTCCTGCCAGTGACACCTTCTTCCTTTGATTAGTGGGGGTCTGGATTCTCAATCACTCAGCAGGATATGGGACAATTGTTTTATAGCAGCAACCCAGGCCTCTTCACCTCTAGGGGCTACTCCTCCCCCTACACTCCAGATGCAGGTCAGCCTGTTGATGTCTCACCTCTTCCCCTGGGTCAAGACATTCCCCAGATCCTATCGCTTTCAAATCCAGACAGTCAATCCACAACCAGGCAGAGACACACAGAAATGTTAGAGCGCAAAAACCCAGCCACTTCTAAAAGAGTGGCTTATAAACACACAATGCAAAAACCACCTTCTTAAAAAGATGTGTTATTACATTGTGAGTTTAGGAATACTAAATTTCACCTTTGGGAAGATAGGCTGGATAACATATTGCACAGCCTTCCCATTCTATCCTATAGGTAAGATGGCCTTTCCACAGTGAAAAACGAAATGGAGATTATTTCTCAGTCAGGACATGGCACACACCTTAGTACATGTCCTACCTTTCACATGCACTGCACCCTGCCCAGGGGGTACCCTAGACCTACCATAGGGGTGTCTGATGTGCATAGAAAGGGAAGGGTAGGGTCTGGCAACTGGGTGCACTTTTCAGAACAACAAGGCAGTTTTTGCAAACTGCGCGCAGGCACTGCAATGGCAGGCCTGAGTTCTCTTTTTAAGGCTACTTGTGTGGGTGGCACAATTAGTGCTGCAGGCCCACTAGTAGTATTTGCATTACCAGCCCTGGCACATAGTGCACTTTACTAGGGACTTACTAGCAAGGCAAACATACCAATCATGGACAACCAATTGCCATTACACTTTATACAGAGAACACTTGCACTTTGACACTGTTTAGCAATGGCAAAGTGTCCAAAGCATCTAAGTTGGCAAAGCAAAATCTATCACCGCACCAAAAATAGAGGAATTAGAGGCAAAAAGTAATCATGCCAAGAAATGCCTAGTCTAACACGTATCCCCTCCAGCTGAAAAGTAGGGGAAACTACCCTCCCTCATGGGAGTTCTCATCACTAGGGTGGAAAAATCTGGACAGACCATCAGCATTGGGGTGTTCTGTTCCAGGCCGGTGTTCCACCGTAAAATCCATTCCCTGTAGGGAGATGGACCACCTCAACAGTTTTGGGTTCTCACCCCTCATCTGCATCAACTATCTGAGGGGCCTGTGGTCTGTCTGAACCAGGAAGTGCCTCAACTTCTTCAGCCCCCAGACCACAGCTAAAGCTTCCATCGCGATTGCACTCCACCTCTGTTCCATGGGATGTAGCCTCCTGCTAATGAAAGCTACGGGTTGGTCCAAGCCCTCATCGTTCAATGACGAGAGCACAGCTCCCACACCATGCTCTGAAGAATCTGTCTGCACCACAAACTCTTTGGAGAAATCAGGCACCTGGAGCACGGACGCCATGCACATGGCAGTCTTCAGGGCATTAAAAGCGATCTGGCAGGCATCAGTCCAGATCACCTTCTTGGGCTGTTTCTTTTACGTCAGTTCTGTCAAGGGGGCAACCATGGTGCCATACCCCTTCACGAACCGTCTGTAATACCCAGTGACTCCTAGAAAGGCCCTCACTCCTATCTGGGTCTTGGGGGGTTCCTAAGCCAGAATGGTATCAATCTTTGCCTGTAGGGGCGCCACCCTGCCACTCCCTACCTGGTGTCCTAGGTACACCACAGAACCCTGCCCTATCTGGAACTTACTCGTCTTGATAGTCAGGCCTGCCCTCTGCAAGGCCTTCAACTCTTCACAGAGGTGTTGCAAATGTTCCTCCCAACTGGAGCTGAACACAGCAGTGTCGTTCAGGTAGGCGACGATGAATTCTTCCAGCCCACTCAACACCGGGTTAACCAGTCTCTGGAAGGTGGCAGTGGCGTTCTTCAACCCAAAGGGCATAACTCTGAACTGGTAGTGCCCCTCCGGTGTTGAGAACACTGACCTCTCCTTGGCCACCTCAGTCAAGATAATCTGCCAGTACCCCAACGTCAAGTCAAATATACTGAGGTACCGGGCAGCTCCCAGCTGAGACGCGAGCTCATCAGATCTGGGGATGGGGTACGCGTCAGTCTTAGTTACAGCATTGAGCCCACAGTAATCATCACAGAACCGGAGTTCCGGGGGTGGCACCAGGCGCAGCAGCTTTTGCTACAAGGACCACTGGGCTAGCCCAGGGGCTGCTGGATGGCTCAATCACCCCTAGCGCCAGCGTCTTAGAAACCTCCACCTTGATGCTGTCCCTGACCTTATGAGCTACTCTGTAAAATTGTTGTTTTACAGGTAAGCCTTATGCTTAATGGGAGGACTGTCTCCAGTGTCCACATCATGGACGCACCAATGGGTAACTCCTGGGGTCAGTTAGAACAGTGAGGCGAACTGACCCAATACCTGGCGACAGCCCCTCTGCTGTTCCGGGGTCAGGGTAAGCAAGAGGTTCACCCCATCCACTGACCCATCCTTCTCCTTGGCTGACAGGAGGTCAGGAAGAGGTTCAATCTCCTCTTCCGCCCCGTCATCTGTAGCCAAGAGCATGGTCACCTCCGACCTCTCAAAGTGTGATTTGAGGCGGTTCACATGGAGGACCCTCAAAAGGTTCTAGGAGACCGAAAGTCAACCAGGTAGGTCACTTCACTCCTGCGCTCCACCACCTCATAAGGCCCAGTCCACTTGTCCTGGAGCACACAATCCTCCACTGGCACATTCACCCACACTTTCTGCCCAAGTTGAAACTCGACCAGAGTGGCATTCTGGTCGTACCACCGTTTCATCTCTTCCTGGCTGGCTTCCAGATTCACCTGAGCGAGTTGCCTGAAAAGCCTAGTTTGGTTCCTGAAGGCCAGCATGTAGCTATATACATCCTGGGGGTGTTTACTAGGATCCTTCTCCCAGCCCTCCTTCACCACACTCAAGGGTCCACTTACAGTGTGCCCATACAGGAGCTCAAAGGGGCTGAACCCTAAGGACTTCTGTGGCACCTCTCTGTTGGCAAACAACAGGCACGGTAAGAGGACGTCCCACTTACGCCTCATGGGTTCCTCAAGACCCATAATCATGCCCTTCAGGGTCTGGGTAAATCTCTCAACCAGACCATTACCCTGGGGGTGGTAAGGAGTGGTGAACTGGTAGGTTACACCGCACTCCTTCCACAGAGATTTCATATACCTAGATATGAAATTAGTACCCCTGTCGGACACCACCTCTCTGGGGAACCCCACTTGGGAGAAAATCCCCTTTAGTGCACGGTCCTCCACGGGGCTGTCAACGTCCGGAGAGGGATGGCTTCCAGGTACCGGGTGGCATGGTCTACCAAGACCAGGATGAACCTGTCGCCCATGGCCATCTTGGGATCCAGAGGGCCCATGATGTCAATGCCCACCCTCTCAAAGGGGGTGCTGACTACAGGGAAGGTTGGAGGGGAGCCTTGCACTTCCTTCCACACTTACCACTTGCCTGGCAAGTCTGACAGGTCCTGCAATGAGTATCAGAACTCTTGCGCATATGAGGCCAGTTAACGTGGGTGACAAGCCTCTCAAAGGTCTTGTCCTGACCCAAATGTCCTGCTAAAGGTACATCATGAGCCAACCACAGTAGGAAGGCACTGAAGTGCTGGGGTACCACCAGCGCACGGGCAGGCCCAGGCCCAACAACCTTAGGCTCACTGTACAGCAGATCATTCTCCCCGTAGATCAAGTGTGATCCAGACTGATCACCTGCTGCCTGGTTTGCTGCCTGTTGCCGCAAACTTACAAGAGAAGGGCACTCTTCTGCTCCTCACAGAATTTCTCCCTGGAGAGCCCTCCCTCCTGCTGCCATT
Organism: Triturus cristatus; assembly: GCF_964204655.1. Taxonomy (NCBI): domain Eukaryota; kingdom Metazoa; phylum Chordata; class Amphibia; order Caudata; family Salamandridae; genus Triturus; species Triturus cristatus. Next base: position 948,599,301 of record NC_140582.1, read on the forward strand.
CGGTCAGCTCAGGTAGGTCCCCCAGTTCAACCCCTTTTTCCCCCGTAGGTTCCAGGGCATCCCCCTCAAAGGGTGCCTCCTCCTGGACCGTGGGAACTGTGGGGGCCGGATTCCCCCGCCCCCTGCCTCTTCTCTCTATGGAAGGCACCTGGGCCACTGATTCAGGCTCCAAGTCCTCTTGAATACCTTTACTGGCTACCATAGACTAAGCGGTCACACAAGCCCACTCAGGCAGACCCAACATCTCCAAAAGTGCCTGGCGTTCCACCTCTTTCCAGGGGGAACTCTCCAGGTCATTCCCCAGCAGACAGTCTACAGGCATGGACAGACTTACAACTACCTTCAAGGAACCTGAGACACCCCCCCCCCGCTCAAAGGGAACCAGTGCCACCTTGCAGAGGCACACTGAGTTGTCTGCAGCAACTACAGGGTGAAGCACATCGGGAATTACCTACTCTTCAGACACCCACTGACACCTGACAGATGTCAAACTAGCTCCAGTGTCCCTCAGAGCCTCCACCCTCCTTCCATTGATGGTCACCCACTGCCTGTATTTTTTAGTATTCTCAGGCAGCGATATTTCCTGGACCATCTCTCGATCTCCTAATGAGACCAGATCCATAACTGCTTGCTCCTCCCCATTCCAAGGACTCAATTCCTCCTCCAACACTACACTCACTAATCCTGGTGTTGGAGCACCAGTGAGTGCAGATGACTTCTTGCGGCATGTAGAGGAAATATGACCCACTTATTTACAGAAGTAATAAGTAGGAGGACCTTGGTTGTCCCGCTTGCCCTTATGAGGCAAGGACCTTTTAGCCTTGGAGGACTCGTACCCTTTCCCCTGGGAACTACTTTGGGGCCCTTTAGAGAACGCCTTGTGGTTACCCTTGCCCTCCCCCACCTTCTACAGGGGACCCTGTACACTTTTGGTAGTGGTACCTCCAATCCCCTTGTGGACCCGGGTACTGGTCCAGTGGTCCGCCTCTTTAGCAAGCTTACTGGGATCAGTCAGCTTACTGTCTAAAAGATGGTGGCGCATCTCTGGAACACACGGACTACTCAAGTACTCCCAACTAATTAAATTGCATAAGCTCATAAAATCAGTTGCCTTGCTGCCCTTTATCCAACCATCCAGTGCACGCATATACGCATTCACATACTCAACCTAAGTACTGGATTCCTGTTTCTTGAAGTTCCTGAATTTCTGCCGGTACTGTTCAGGAGTGAGCCCATACCTGAGGCATAAAGCCTCCTTCATATTGGCGTAGGTCAGGGTTCCCGCCCTCTCCAAAGGGGGTAAGACATCCCTCCCAGAAGCCTCAAAGTGTTTCCATAGGCCCGTCCCAAAATGCTTCTAAGGCACCTCCTTCATCCTCAGTGCTATCTCATATGCCGTGAACCACGCATAAATATCATCAACCCTCTGGTAATCTCGCACTAAGTCATTGAGAATGCACACCTTCCCCACTGGCACTGGTTGTGTGCTGCCACTATTTGAACTGGACTCAGCCTGTTTAACCTTTATTTCCAGTTCCCCCAAGCTTAACTCATGAGCCAAGAGAATCTTTTTCTCTTCCAAGGCGAGAGCGTTCCTGCTCTCCTCTGCTCTCTTTTCACTTTCAATGAGCAGCTTCTTCTCCTCTGCTTGAGGTTTAAGTTTTAAAACCTCCAACTCATGCTCTCTGACCCTTTGGTTTTCCTCCAGCTCTGCTGGTGAAAAACTCCTCCCTGAATGGCTACTACCAGCCCCTGAAGCTGGTCCCTCCACTGGCAAATCCTGCGGACCAAATCCATTCCCTGGTTCACCCTCATCCACCTCATCATCACCCACCTCCTGAGTCCCTTTGGCTTCCCACCAGGCCCTCAAAGCCACTTGCAGCTCCTCCTTCTTGGCGCTACTTTTCATGGAACATCCCAAAGCTCTGCAGAATTGCCTCAATTGATCAACTTTGCAGGTAAACAATGCCTCAATGTCGAACTCTAACTCTTCACCCTCACTGGCTCCTTGACTCCTCTGAGACATGATTTATGGCTTAAAGGTTGCTCAAAAATAAAACCAACAAATCAAGAACACAATACGTGGTTGCGTCATGGTCTGTGCTAAACTTGTGATGTGCACCTATCACTGTGAGTGAATTTGCAAATACACATTCAAATCCCACAACGCTGACCACCAAATGATAGACCCGGGATACCTGGTTTTGCTGAAGTAGGTACCCCAGACCAAATAGGGACCCGCGGTTCCACATCAGGGAAAGGAAGGTCACCTTCTGAGATAGCCCCGCTCACCCCCTTGGTAGCTTGGCAGCCAGGCTTATGCTCAAGGAAAATGTGTAAAGTATTTGCAACCACGCTCACAGCAACCCAATGATGACACCACAAACAGACTCCACACAAGTTTTATAAAAACAAGTATAAACTTTAAATAAAAAGATATACGATAAGACCACACGATGTAAATCCATCATATGCGTATTTGTAATATTCCTTCTGGCCGGTTGTTAGGCCAGCCAGCACTTGTAAGTTCTGGCAATATTAATGAGCACTTCTACTGTAATCCTAACACCATGTTATGCAAAATCGTAATGCTAGAATCAGGCACTTTTGCAATGTAAAAATAATGCAATGCGTACGCAACAATCAGGCACTTTGCAATGTAAAAATAATGCAATGCGTAACACAACAATCATGTACTTTGCAATGTAATAATAATGCAATGCGTAATACAACCACTAGGTACGTAGTTATGCAGAAATAAGGCAATGCGTAATACACTAATCAGGTAGTTCGTTATGCTGGAATAATGCAATGCATAATACGCTAATCAGGTAGTTTGTTATGCGAGAAACAATGCAATGCGTCATACGACAATCAGGTAGTTCGTTATGCAAAAACAATTCAATGCGTCATACGACAATCAGGTAGTTCGTTATGCAGAAAAAATGCCATGCGTAGTACACTGATTAGGTAGTTTGTTATGCAGGAATAATGCAATGCGTAATACTCTAATCAGGTAATTCATTATGCAGGTATGATGCAATGTGTAATTCGACAATCAGGTACTCCGTTATGCACTAATAGAGTAATAGTTACACCCCGGCACTGATCACGGTGCCTTAGTTGGTCTCTACGCCACTCGTGCTGACTCGCATGTAGCCTCTGACAACAGTTGCCCCCCAGACTGGTATGTTATAACTCAAAAAGAGCAGCTCCGCACTCCAGCCCCGGTACTTCCACTCCCTTGGCAATACGGGCCGTGATACGAGCCGAAGCAGAGGCTTGCGCTGTTAAAATGAGAAAGAGGCCGAAAACGTCTCCCTCTGAGCCCGCGCTCCGCCCCATGAGTCCACACATGTTACCTGGGGGGCGCGAACTCACTCTCCTCTCCTCGTTCAGCGACTTGGGCCTCCGATGCAATCTTTAGGACTTGACAACGATGGGCTCGGGCCGGTGGCTCAGCTCCTCCGGGGCTGTTGGTCCGGGCCACTACTGCTACAAAGATCTCAGGGCACACGCACACAGCATCGCTGAGACTACCTTGAGCTTCAGGTGCACGATACCCAGGCACTCCACAAAAAGGTCTCAGGCTGCTCGATGAACATGCGCGCAGGGTCACTGAGACTCACTTAAACTCCGGGTGTACAATAACAAGGCAATCCTCACAAAGGTCTCATGCTCTACATAAAGCACACGCACACAGCGTCGTGGAGACTCACTTGGATTCCGAGTGCACAATAACAGGGAAATCCTCAAGAAGGTCTCATGCTGCACAAAGCACACGCACACAGTGTCTTGAGAGTCACTTGAATTCTGGGTGCACAATAACAGGGAACTCCTCAAGAAGGTCTCACCAAAGCACATGCACACAGCGTCTTGAGAGTCACTTGGATTCCGGGTGCACGATAACAGGGTAATCCTCACAAAGGTCTCACGCTGCACAAAGCACACGCACACAGTGTCGTGAGACTCTCTTGGATTCTGGTGCACGCAATAAGTGGACTATTCTCACAAAAGACTCAGGCTGCAAAAAGCACACGCACACAGCATCGCTGATCCTTGCTTGGACTCCACGTGCCCACGATCACAGGGCACTGCTTACGAGGGTCTCAGGCTGCAACAAGCATGCACACACAGCGCCGCTGAGACTCTCCTGGAAACTTTGGTGTTCCTGAGTTTCCGCAACAGGTAGCCAGCTCACCTCGGGCCCTTTGGGATAAGTTACTTCAGGACACAGCACAGCAAAGTGCTTTTAAGCAGGGGGACATAGCACACAGCAAAGTCCCTTCAGCCTTTCCTTGGTAAAAACAGCAAACTGCAGGCCAGCCCCAGAACACAGAGTAAGGGTCAGTCCTCTCCTTCAGTCAATTCATTTGTTTCTTCCTTGGCAAAGGTTCCTCTTGACCATGAAGTAGCTCCAGTCTTGTTCAATCTTGATCAAGCCATTCTCCAAAGTTCAGGGGCTTCAGCTCTCATAGTTATACCCCTTAATGGCTTTGAAGTCTTTGTGTTCAGGGGGCACTGACCCCTGTTCAGACCAGTTCTGGTTGCCTCCCTGCCAGTGACACCTTCTTCCTTTGATTAGTGGGGGTCTGGATTCTCAATCACTCAACAGGAGATGGGACAATTGATTTATAGCAGCAACCCAGGCCTCGTCACCTCTAGGGGCTACTCCTCCCCTACACTTCCAGATGCAGGTCAGCCTGTTGCTGTCTCACCTCCTCCCCTGGGTCAAGACATTCCCCAGATCCTATTGCTTTCAAATCCAGACAGTCAATCCAAAACCAGGCAGAGACACACAGAAATGTTAGAGCGCAAAAACCCAGCCACTTCTAAAAGAGTGGCTTATAAACACACAATGCAAAAACCACAATCATAAAAAGATGTGTTATTACATTGTGAGTTCAGGCATGCTAAACTTCACCTTTCCATCTTAAGCCTTTAGGAAGATAGGCTGGAAAACATATTACACAGCTTTCCCATTTTATCCTATAGGCAAGGTAGCCTTTCCTCAGTGAAAAACGAAATGGAGATTATTTCACTGTCAGGTTATGGCACACACCTTAGTACATGTCCTACCTTTCACATGCACTGCACTCTACCCAGGGCGTACCCTAGACCAGCCATAGGGGTGTCTGATGTGCATAGAAAGGGAAGGGTAAGGTCTGGCAAGTGGGTGCACTTGTCAGAACAACATGGCAGTTTGACAAACTGCGCACAAGCACTGCAATGGCAGGCCTGAGTTCCCTTTTTTAAGGCTACTTGTGTGGGTGGCACAATTAGTGCTGCAGGCCTACTAGTAGCATTAGCATTACCAGCCCTGGCACACATAGTGCACTTTACTAGGGACTTTACTAGCAAGGCAAACATACCAATCATGGACAACCAATTACCATTACACTTTATACAGGGAACACTTGCACTTTGACACTGTTTAGCAGTGGCAAAGTGTCTGAAGCATCTAAGTTGGCAAAACAAAATCTTTCACAGCACCAAAAATAGAGGAGGTAGAAGCAAAAAGTCTAGGGTAATCACGCCAAGAAAGGGCAGATCTAACACCATGCATATGTAAAATGATGTTTTTCTCTGTCTGAGACCTATGTAACCACATGACAGAAGGTCCGCATTGCCCTCGCAGTCTTCAGAACAGACCCATTGCCAAAGGCAACGCGCAACTCCGACCCAGGTCCTCGCATCTTTTCTCGACGGCAGCCTCACAGCTCTTCAGAACTGACTCATCGCCAGCTTCATGTCACATTATTGATGCCTGGGCTTTGTATCGCAAGCCCCGTCGATGGGATCCTCAATGGCAATGCAACAGGATCTCATATTGCAGCCTCGCCGCTTCTCGGATCCATGCAACGCTCTGCAACAGGGAATAAAGGTACTTTGTTCAGTGGGCCTAACTGGGTCTATGTTCTTTCCTTAAACTGTACTGTTGCAAAACCCAGTTGGCAACTCTCTGGTCACTTGTAAGTCCCTTGTAAAAGGTACCATAGATACCAAGGGCACTGTGACCAGGGAAGGCCTCTAAGGGCTGCAGCACTTATTGTACCAGCCTTAGAAGCACTGTACCTTTACACACACATACACTGCCATCGCAGACTGCTTGTTTTGGTGCAGAACAAAGTGAAGAGTCGACATGGCACACATTCCTGTGTGCCATGCCTACAACCCACTACCATGGCATAGGTAAGCCCCCCCTCTAGGTGGGTCAACTATACCAGTGTTGAGTGTTCAGGTGCATGAGCCCTGTGCCCCTACAGTGTCTAAGTCAATTCTTAGACATTGTAAGTGCAGTAATGCCATAAAGAGTATATGGTCTGGAAGTCTGTTATTACGAACTCGACAGCACCATAATGGTTTTACTGAAAACTAGGAAGTTTGGTATCAAACTTCTCAGCACATTAAACCCACACTGATGCCAGTGTGGGGTTTAATGAAAAATGCACTCAGAGAGCATCATAGAGGTACCCCCTGAAAAATGACCTAACACTAGTGTCCTAGCTGAGTGGCTGCTCACCAGCTGCTGCCACCAGACAGGTTTCTGGACACCTGGGTCGAGAGCCTACCTCTCTCGGGGTCCTGAAACAAAGCTCATACTGGGATAAGGTGCAAAGCCTCCTCCCCCAGGATGGGCAAGGTTTACAAATGGGAAGCTTCAAAGGCTTGCCGCCTTTGTGAGCTTCGCCAGCCATTTGCCGCTCCCAGCCGCTGGCCCCCACTGGTTCTGACCCCCTCTTTGGGCAGGAGAATAGGCAGGAAAACCAATTTAGGAGGAGAGGTGTGCCCACCTTTGCCAACCCCACCCCTCAGGTGGGACAGGCAAGGTGAAGCACAACTCTCAGTCCCCGCCATTTTGAAGATGGGGGGACCCAGCCAACCAGAGTGAGGCTCATGCCCCTTCCCACTGAAGTGTGGTATAATAGGGGTGTACCCACCCCAAGGAAGGGACCCATTGGTCCTAACCTGCACCTACCTGTAATGCCCCTAAATTTAGTATTTAGGGGAAACCCTGAGGGCGTGCTTGAGCAACCTAAATGGAAGAAGTGTTTTGAGCAAGCTCCACTGCTGCTCCCTCCCATCCGCCTACTATCCTGACGAGAACCCGCCATCGCCACACTACAGCCTACCTTCCTCCTTCCCCATAGCTGCCAAGGTTTCAGATTGCTATTTGTGACATTTTCATAATTTCAGTGTAATTATGAGTGACATATCAACGATTATGAGTGACACCTTCTTGTGAGCAAAATCAAGCAATAAAGACGACGGAAACATATAAATATATGATATATATGAAATTACACCCATTTTAACAACAAGAAACTCTAAGAAGATCTCAAAATTGCTGTAAAGCACCGGAAATGGAAGGGCACTAACACTAACTAAAGGCTGGAGGTACCAGAGTGGTCTCAGGCACTGACTTAAGACAGAACTGCCACAGGTCTCGATGTTTGCTCTCTGCAGAAATCCCTATTTGATGAGACCATGAGAACCTGACATTGGCCATCGCTTTCTCCGGTTAGTGAAACTCTTATATACAAAACCATTAATCAGGATCAAGACAGGCCCCCTTCTCTCGAGGTCAACTGCCATACACAGGGGCACACATCAGGGCTGCCCCTTTCTCCCTTAATGTACATCCCAGCTGTGTTCTTCCGTTAGTTTGATCAACAGGTGCGAGCTTTCATTTGGCATGAGTTGAGATGCAGGGGGGACCTAGCGAAGCTCTGCTTACCCGCAGATCAGGGTGGACTTCCAGTGCCGCACTTTGGGCAGTACTAATTAGCTTCTCAAATCCAATGGGTTGCTAAATAACTGGCAGGCTTACCATTGTTGGATACAGCCACATCACTACCGCCCTGGAATGTACCCACTATCCTTCATCTGTTCCACTCCTGCACACAAACACAACCACCCAACTCCTTGCTACTGGGAGTGGCCTATCACTGCTATCGCATATGTCTCAACCTCACTAGACTCACAATACCCTGCACACCAGGGTTGGCGTTGCTCGGACCGCCAAGGAGTGGCAAATCCACATTGGCAGCTGAATTGACTTTGTGGCACACTGCTGGCCTACACATGTTAGGTGACCTGTATCGAGATGGTGCCCTAGCGACATACAAGACGTTGGATGAGCATGGCCTGCACCCAGGTCAATTCCTCCTCGTTGATTGCTTCCTTGGGGAACCGGTGGGGGATATGGCAAATGAACTGCCCACCCATCTCATGGCTCAGTATCGCCACATGATGGGGTTCACTGACTCACTCTGTATCCTCACTGCCCCACAACTCACAGCCCTATGGTGACACTGGGAGACTGAATTAACATGTCCTTGAATGGAAAAGGAATGGACCACCTTGTTGAAAGGCTCAACACATGTGCCATAAAATACCCATTTTAAACAAATTCAACTTTACATTATACATAGGGCTTACCTCACTGCTACCAAAATAAATCGTTATTACTACAGAGCTGATGCCACTTGTCCTTGCGTCAATCTGATAGATGGAGACTTACTTCACATGGTATGGATTTGCCCATGTTTGCATAGCTACTGGTTCAACATCACGTCCTGTTTATCCACATGCACTGGGTGTCCAGACCTGCACAAATGGGAAATATGTCTTCTGGGATAATACTGCAGGCACAAGAAATACAGAGCCACCTCCCACTTCCTACACTTGGGACTAATAGTAGCCAAGCAATGTATTACTCTTAGATGAAAATGCCCTGAACCCCCACCAATAGTTGCAGGGATACGCCCACTGCTCAATTGGTCACAGGCAGAACTTATTGTCCTACACAGCAAATATAATCAGGTCTTAAGGAAATTACCTAATGCCACTTCCTGGGACATCATCTTATTTTAACTTTCGTGTCACTTCCCACATGATGCAGACAGCAGCACTCACCTGCCATAGACAGATACAAACAATGCCCCTACCATTTCTACCAATCAGCCATTTACAACTGCTGGACACTGAGACATCCTACATACGTGAGCTCCTACTAGGCCTCAATAGTGTGCTATTCCTGGCTAGGTCGTGCAAATTTGTGTTATTTTTGATGGGCGTCGGAACCGGTTGGGGCTCGAAGTCGTTTGGTTTCTTATGTTATTAATTTAGTTCTGTTAAGGTTACATTACTTTTATATAAACTGAACCTGTTACCAAACTTATCAACAATAAACCTATCAGCCCCCCCCCTTTTGTTTTTACACAAGGGGTAATGTACTGGTCTCTTCCATATATGAAGGAACGTATTGTTGGGACATGTCTCATGGGCTGGGGCTGGTCTTGTGGCCATCGTTTTCTTCAAATTGGCTCCTTTAGTCCGATTACCAATTCCGCCCAACATTGCTGCTGATAAATTCTGTATATTACAACATCCTTTTCTAATTATGGGGCACTACGCATTTAAATGTATGCTGTCTTATACTTTGTTTGCATTATCTTTGTATTGCAAAATAAAAACTCAATAAACAAACTGAAACAAAAACTGAAGTTTCTTGTCTGCTTAACTTAAAATATATATTTGTTGAGAAAAACAGGCTTTATGCAGCAAGTTTGGACCTGTTGGCCCTAGTGTTGACTAATGTGTTCAACACAGTTAGAAGGCAAAATTATCCATCCGTAGAACACAGGAGGCCATACTGAAACCCCTACCTAAACCAAGCAGGGTTGTGATGTACATGGCTTTTTTCAGACCTCTCTTGATGCTCATCACAGATTATGAAGTGAGGTTCTGGTGATAGAGTGAAATTCTGCATTTTGAAAATTAAATGCATTTAACTGTAAAGTGCTAAATTCAATGTCTAATAACATACACGCATTAGGCACAACAATTGTAGTGGGTACTCACACTTAGACATTATAAACAAAAAAAATGACTTAACCAATTGTAATGAATTAATTTAGCTTAAATACTGATGTCATTTTGAATGTCGATCTTAAACTTTAAGGCTATTAGGTCAGTTTAGGTATTCATGCAATTTTTTTGCACAAGATGTTATTCTCTTTCTTCCCACTGCAGATGATGCCAGTTTTCAGAAGTCTTATGTTAGCTATCAAATAGACATTTGTTATATATTCGACAATTAATATTGAGGTTCTCACCGAGAGGAGAGGAGTTGGCAGGGGCTCATGGGAAGAGCACTCTGAACTACAAGATTCTTTTCAAAGTAACAAACCAAGGACATAGTTGTGTATGATCCATTTTAAAGACGTGAGAAACTGAAGAGTTTACCTCATCCTAGCCTTTTGAGTAGAACGATTGGTTCCTGAAAGTAGGAATGACATGCAATGTTGCAACTGCTGTTTTGTTGAATTATATTAGCGTATGTTCCTTAGGATAGAGAGATACCTTGCTGACGAATTCAGGAGGCAGATCTCAAAGATGCTTGCTGACTTCGAGCTGAGAAGACCCTTTCAGCCTCTGCTAATCTTGACTGTTTGAGTGCTAAGACTTTATTTCCTAAGCATTCCCATTCTCCTTCATTTGGTTTTCTGAAACTGACACCTTAGCCTACTTTGTTTAAAGTAAGATGCCATTTGTGCCCAACCTTCCTTAATTTATTCTACAGAATTTTCTTTATGGAGCATACTTGCTGCATGCTCTGCGTTGTAGCTGCAGTTCTTATCAAAGTACTATTTTGCCTTATTTTAAAATATAAATTACTGGATTATTTGAATTTGGAATAATGATAAATATAATGTGAATATTTAATAAACTAATGATCTGGTTTAAACTAATGTGTTAAATAAATCCTTTTTAACTCACTCTAAATCTCCTTGTCAATTTCTGTGAAGCCTTAACTGGACTTCACTGTTTATGGTAACTAATGTAAATGATAGCTCCTTATCCGCCCTCCATCTTGACTAACAAAGGTCCATATGACCAATGGCAGGGGTTATTTCAGGATTAAACTTGACGTTTGAGATACAAAATCCACCTGGACAAGAGTGTGTTTTTCCTGTGACACAACAGAGCTGTGAACATTAAGAGATTGCTCTGGATCTTGGATGGATCAGCTGATCCCCTCTCCTGAGCAGTATGATTTCTATAGGTGTCAGAAAAGCTTTCTTTTTTTACCATCAAATGGAGATAGTAATAGGAAAGATGAATTGTGTGATGGATGGATTCCTTGAATGGACCATACTGTTGTACACTAGACCGATGGAGTAAGTTGAATTGGGTGATCTCAGATCCTTACACTATATGCCGTAGGTCTTCCGAGGGATGGCCAGTATCCCCACTTCCTTCGCAGTAGCGATAGAGCCACATGCGATCTGCTGCAGCAAGGGAATCATTTTCAGTGGTAAAGTTGTGGATGGCAAGAACTAGTATGTTTTGTTATCTACTATTTTTGGTTAATACCCATCTAGAAACAGCACTGGCCTTTGAGGTTCAGGAGCAGTTTGATATCGCAGCAAAGATTAGCATCAACTGGAGTAAATGCAGTTCCCTTCACCTTGCATCCAACAATGGACAGGGAGGTGCTGCTCAAGGGCGTTCACAGAATGAAGTGTGAGCCCAGTAGTTTAGGGTCCCTTGGGGTACAGATCTACCACACTGAGTTAAATTTACTAGAGAATAATATTAGACTAGTGATAGCTGAGAGGATTGATAACCTTAGTTTTGGAGCACATTACCTCTTGTAGTAATTTGTGCAGTAGCCTTATCAAAGATGGTGATACTGCAGTCCTTACTATATTATTGTGCTGCAATTCCTATTTGAATCACAAGGGAGATTTTATGAGCACTAGATGCTGTGTTGTTATATTTGGTATGGGCCCTGGGAGGTTCAGGGTGGCATAAACTAAACTCTGTCTCTCCACAACTGAAGGTGGTCTGGCCATCCTGGGTTATGAGCTGCATTAGTTGGCAGCCCAGCTTCAATGTGCGGCAACCTGGAAGGATGATCAGTGTGACTAATAAAGTAGGAGGGAACAACAAAGCTCCCATATTGGAAGATCTAAATCCCCAAGACTAGATGTGGGACTGGAAGGTTAGCCTCAAGTACTGCTGAGCACGATGCCTACAAAGAGTGTATGCACTGATGCCCTATTCACCAGAGTTCCACTGATGGGACTGCCTGCCCTCCAATGTGAGAAAAACTGGGAGGGACTGAAGACCTGGGAAGAGAAAGTGTTCATTATGCTGGGCAACCTCTATGAGGGATTTTCAAGACTTAATGATGGATTATGTGATACCCACTGGACAATTCTTACTGTATGGGTCAGTGAGAGCTTTAGTTTGGCAGCTGTGGAAGGTAGGGCATTGCCAATCATCCATTGACAGAGAACTTAGAATGATGTGTTTGTTGTATCAAACTCTCTTTGATTAAACTAAGTACTTACAAGACAGTTTGTGGGACAGTTTACACCCAAGAGAATTAACAAATTCTGTCTGGGGGTAGTGGTGCAAAGTCCTGGATGTAAGGAGGAGGAAGAATACTTCTTCAATATGGTCTGGAACTGTTTGAGCTTGAAAGAATTTAGGAAGAGGATTGTGCAACTCATCAATAAAGCAGCTCGCAGACTGATATGTAATACACCTGCAGCTTACTTATCTGTCCTCTTTGCATGCCCCCAAAGTAAAAATGTAATTAGCAGATTTGTCAGCCTAGCACTGGTACTGGCGAAACAACAGATTGTTTTGAGCTGAAAGGCAATGAATGGGCCTAGTCTGATTAAATGACATCAGGCAATCCTGAGACAGATTAAATGTGAGAGGATGGTATTACATATGAGTTGAAAAGGAGGATTAGTAGACCTGACTTTGCTCAGACATGGGACATAATAGTGACTACATTCATGAGTGAAAATGTGAATGATAGCAAGCCCAATCACTGAAGCACGGGATGGAAAAGATGACTTCAAATGGGAGACCTAATTTTGTTGCCATTGAGTACAGAAGCATGAAAATAATATATCACTGGTCCTCACTCCCTGAACCCCATGAGATGCACTAACGGCACTGAAAAGCTCTATATTATTGATCTTCGGCTGACCCCGGAGAACCGAGATATTGTTCCAGTTGGTGGACTGCTAGGATGGATGCACAGTACTGCTCTTAACAGAGATATATAGTGATGAAATAACTGAACGTTGCAATGCTGCTAGCTACAATTTGTGGCGTTGCAATCAGAAACTTGTCTGTATCAAATGCACTGTCAATTGGTCCTTATAAAGCAATAATATGTGTTTGAAAAACATGTGTGTACCTTTTAAATTTCCTCACCTTCTTCTTCCAGGTAGATTCTACTCACTAATAGGGATAGTCAATGCAACAAGAATAGGTTAAACAGGGCAATGAAAGAAATATCATGTAGAAGTGAAGAGTGATGCCATGTCAGACGGCATCCTTAAAGTTTATGGACTGTATATAAAGCATGTTTTTTAAAAACCAAATGTACTTAATAAAAATTATGCTCAAAATTTCGCATTTTTTAAACCAGTTTTAGGAAAGATTTCGCAATTAGGGTGTACCTACAACTCACATTGAGAGTGTTAGACCTGGTTGTCTTACCACGAAAGTTCAGAAACATTGACTATTTAAAGCCAATATTATTGAAAAAGAGTACTTGTGGTAGAAACAAAAGTATATTTATAGGTTCAGGTGTGAAAGCCAATGAATACTCTGTATACATTAGGTAAGCATAGTAATTTATACCGTTTAATTCAATGTTGTATAGCTTTCAATTACCCAATAATATAAGCACAGCATTCATTTTAAAGATAATTTGAGAAAAAACATTGTTTAAAGGTGTCAAAAAAAGTTTGAATGATGATATAACAGAGATAATGTGATATTACAACACACAGAACAAAAAAAAACATATTTTCAAATTAAATAGACGGTGCTGTACCGGTTTAGACACACAGGAGGTTGGGAAAGGGCCTTGCCTCAGGCCAAGTCCTGCATTCATTAGCCAATGCCCTGACTTGGACATGCCTAAGTAAAGTCATTCGTAGTGGGCTCTGGGGGCATGCTCTGCATCAGTTCCTGTGCTAGTGAACCAGCTACTTGTGTTTTTTTTTAGTGCATAGTACGCTCTTGGTGCAGGGCATGACTAGCCCTGTGTCAGACTCTGAGCTTCCTGGATAGTCTTCAGCCATGTGTAGTGGGCTCTGAGAACTTGAAGCCAGGCCATGCATTGAGCCTGATAGCCCTAAACCAGCTGTGCAAAAACAGATATTGAATTGTTCAAAACATTTGCAGGTCTACTGGGAATTTGGGAATTTGCGGATCTGAAATAGAATCGACGAATCCTATAAGAAAAACAAGGGCCTTTTGGTCCTCATTTACAGGCCCATTGCTCCACCAGTGCGTCACGTTTTTTAACACACTGGCGGTGCAATGGACTTGCCCATATTTACAAGGCCACGTAAAGTCACCGTGTGTAAATATGGGCCCCTTTCACACTATTATTCTGCGTGAAAGGGGCGTTCCATGAGTGTTGCTGTGGGTGTTCCCATGCAACCTCCATGGAACCTGACACATTTCCAGATTTACAAGGTTTTGTAAAGCAGGGAATGCGTCAGAATCCAACGCCTCCCTAGGGGGGGCATAGGAGTGGTGCAACCAGGAGAAATACTTTTCTTTCTCCTCAATGCTTCCTTTTCTATGCATGCTGCATTCTGACTCATGCATAGATAGAGGAAAATGTCATTAATGATTGTTTTTGTGCAGGAGAGTGTCCATCCCTGCACAAAACCATCATCCCCGCATTGCAGGCACCCCTGCAACATGATGCAAGGGTGCCTGCGCTGCGCATGGGACCCAGTTGTACGGCTGTGCAGGGGAAAACACACAGATGTGTCATATTGCTGTTAATAGGACGCATCCCCGTGCTTTAAAAATGAAGCAGCTCAGGGCAGAAAAATGGCTTGGAGCGCTGCATCATTGTTTTGTAAATGAGACCCTCCATTTTAATTTTTTGGTCAGTATCTGCTCTCCAGTATCCCCCTTACCCTCCAGATGGTCAAGTGATACTACTCCAGGTCCTTTACACTCACTCTGTTATTTTTTCAGCACTCAGGCTTCAGTTCTTGACATATTGTAATGGGATCTGAAACAAAATGTTTCCATTGCTGATGGGCAATGGGATTACTCAGCTTCTCAAATCTACTGAGCATCCACAAATCATGCATTGTAAGAAGGAAAAAAATGACTCCATCTTCCATTATAGTTTATTTAGATTTCAAACATATTTTGTCCAAAGGATTTGAGGTTCAATATATGTGAATTTAAGGACAAGATATAGAAAAAGCAGATGGTTGATTTGGCCTTCAAAGTCTGCATGATGATGTAAATATATACAAAACCGCTGAAAGCATTTGCACCTGACTAATCTACTAAGCTAGCTTTGTATTGCTGCAGAACACATTTTTCTATCAGAGGTAAAATAAAAAACAAACATTTTGAGCACCTCCTTCATTCTTCCCAGATGGCTTTTAATGAAACTATGCAATATGAAACTCCTCAGTCCCTTAAGCTATGTAAATGGAATTGTTGTGCAGAAATTTATAAGCAAACTAAAAACACATTTTCAATGGAAACTTAGATTTACCTATAACAACACAATAACAATCCCTTTCTTTTTTTTTGCAAAACCTGAAGCCAACAGATTTTGTGCAGGGTTGAAGGCTGTGTACAATAAGGATTGGGATGCACAGGAGGAGGGGTGCCTGTGCACTAAACTCTAAGGTGCTCATCCAAAGGCCGAGGGTAGCCAGAGCTGAATGCATGCGAGGTTAGGCATAGTGCTTGACTGTTGAATGTCACTGTAAAATGCAATCTGTGAGCCAGTAAACAGTGTTTTCTCATGCCAGTTTAAGTCTGTGGATATAAAATAGATTTTACCTATACACTATAGTAATACATCTGTGAATATGCATTTTTTAGTACAGTTTCTCTAAATCAAATGTTGGCATGTCACATCTATTTGGGTTGTATGACAATATATCACCCACAAACTCACTGTGGTACAAAAATATTGTGGAAAAAATATCGACCCGAAAAATATCAAATGTACATGCTTCTAATGTAAAGTATACAAATAGTATCATGTGTGATGGGAGGTTGGCTGATGGATCGGGTCTGTGGCCTGGCCCTGCAAACAAATCCCCTCCCAGAGTGGCCAACCTCCACCACACAGGCATTTGGCTGTGCATGATGGGGTTGGCCTCACAACCTGGCCTGCGACCAGGCCCTGTGTCCAACCCTCCATGTGCGGGCAACCCTTCATGAGTGGCAAACCATCCATGTACCCCCACCCCACCTTCTTCCCTTCTTGTTTTCCAAGGGGTCACAATGGCTCTCGCAGAAGTCCCATGGACAACACAGGGCCTCATTGGACTCTGAGAGACTGCTGGAGGACGGCAAAGTCCCAAATATTTTTTCATTTTTGCCTCTAGGGCAGTGGCTATGGCTATGGCATCAGGCTATTCCTAACCTACCCTCTTCTAAGTATTTTTGAAATATTTTTCAGGACTTGGGACCAAGTCCTCTAATGGTGGCCACAACAGCTTTCGCTCCCGCGGGGCTTGCCAATCAGAAAGCTTTATATTGTAATGTTTTCCTGAAATGTTTCCTCACGGACTCCTTCACACAGATCCAGGACTAACTACACAAAGTCTGCTCAAATTGTCAACTCAGCGAGAAAGGAATCAGGTTGGTCCAATACGTAGCTTTTTGCCTCCCGAAAGAAGGCGTTCTTCAGACATTCAAGTTTAAGATGTCTGACTTCAGTGTGAACTGCCCAGCTACAGCTTCCAAGCTTGTCCTACTTGAAGTTCTTGAGCTACAAAAAATTCCCAACTTAAAATTCTTCATTGAGCAAAGCTACTTTTCCCACCACAACCAATAGCTTCCTTGTCCAACGGCTATGTGGCTTCAAGAGGACTTCACCAGATAACATTTTCAACCCAGCTCCAGTGGAGGAGTTTGACTTCCTAAATCAGAAGGTAAAAGCTAACTTGTGTCTTAGTACTATGCACTGACTTCCATTGAGGGAGCATGATGATGGTCACAGGAGTTGCCAGGCTCCAGTCCAGTATTTTATTTATCTGCCCTTTGTTTCTCCTTCTGGGTATTAAGGCATGCCGATCTTCTCAATTGCAGCTTCTTTAGGCACAGCATCCTCAGAAGATCTGATCATGCCCTGGTCCT
This sequence comes from Triturus cristatus, assembly GCF_964204655.1. NCBI lineage: Eukaryota > Metazoa > Chordata > Amphibia > Caudata > Salamandridae > Triturus > Triturus cristatus. The sequence continues at coordinate 948,616,482 of NC_140582.1, forward strand.
GCTTCTTATTCTCAGCAGACTCATGGGATTTAGAGTGCTTAACTTTTAGCACTTCATATTGTTTCCTTTGTATGGTTTTATTGGAGGTGCCTGGCTCCACACTATTGGCAGTTTCTGTACCTCCGATCACGGCACGAAACTACTTTTAAATATTTTATGATTTGTGTTTTCCTCACTTTTATTTTAACATATGTTCTGTTCCTGTGAAGTGACTCTTGCTCAGGGAGCTTGGTGGCAGTCACAGGAGTTTGCTGGGTTCCAGTCAAGTATTTTATTTGTCCACACTTTGTTTCACCTTCTAGATTAACTTTCATGCCTGAGGGTATGCCTCTCTTCTCCATGGAATCCTATTTAGGCAGTGCGGCTGTGTGTCCTCAGAGGACCTGACCATGGAATCCTATTTAGCCAGTTCAGCTGTGTGTCCTTAGAGGATCTGATCTTTTTCCCTTGTATGCTTTTCAATGGTGATGCCTGACTCCACTCTGTTAGAAGTATGTGTACCTCCAATCACAGTATGAAAGACACTTTAAATTATTATATGAGTTGACAGTGGAGCACCAAAGGCAACTCGTCTGTGCTTATTTCCACCTGGACAGTACAGAATGGCAGAGACTCTCCAAGTCCTTGTTAGTCCTGCATCATTATCAATACCTCACAGCAGTTTCAAGATCTAAACCCTTTAGATAAATCTTTCTTAAATTGTCCTTTAAGTATCATCACGTTGAAAGACTTTGTCCGTTACTTTTCAACATTAGCAGATAATTGGAACTCCACTCCACTCGACCCCAACATCCTTTTACCTCTTCAACGTCTGCTGACACATCATCTGCTAAGTGAGTGCTCAATGTCATCCTAACTAATGCTAAGTCTTTACCTAAAAAGCACTTATATATTTTTTAACCTCACACAAGTCTGATTCTATTTTCATTACCAAGATATGGCTATATGAGGTATCAGCACAAGATATTAGGCACCTTACCACCTAGCTTGCCACTTGCCTGTGACCCCTAGTTCCTGCTTGTTCCAGACTGACCCAGTGACACCGTAGCTGCCTGGGTTTTCCCATCTGGTTTTTCCCACTCACAGTTTTTCCTGCAAACAGAAGCCCCACCCACCCCAGGACCTACTTAATGCAGGCCGCAGCACGACCGCATAGCGGACTCATGCAGCAGGTGCGCCGCAGGCACTCCAAAGGCAAGTCTGTATGCACCCATCCACCACCTGACCGCAACCAGTGCCAGCGACCCTGGTCCTCTGACCCGCCTCCGCTACGACTCCAACACGCACCACGGTCTCAACCTCAGATGCAGCAACAACTGCCATCTATCGACCCTGAGCGACACCCACAGCCCAATCTACTGCCGACACTGCCGCTGCACCTTCACCCACCTTCAGAACCCAGCAGCAGCACCCAGCCTTCCGGATGTCACTGCTCACAAACCACTGAACTGCAGCCTCCTCATTGTGCAGTCCCCTCACAAGCACGCCATAGAAATCTTGGACCTCCTCAACACCCACATGCCAGATGTCGCCTTCTTCACAAAAACCTGGACCAATTCCAACTCCGCCCCGACATTGCAATTGCCATTCCAGACTGATACAAGATCCTGAGAAGAGACGGCACCATCCACCCAGGAGTAGGCATGGCCATCGTCCACAAAACCGGGACCCAGATGACTCCTCGACCCCCACAGAACAGCTCCACTTCCACATCTGGACCAACCCCAAAACAACTCTCTGCGTAACCCTCATCTACAGGCCACCAGGCCCCGCGCTCCTTTCACCGACATTATCGCCGACCTCATTGCACCCCATGCCCTCACCTCCACAGACCATATACTACTTTGACATATAAGATGACTTCAACACCACTGCCCTCGTAGGAAACCTTGCCAACATAGGACTGAGGCAACTTGTCACTGCCCCCACGCACACAGAGAGACACGCACTCAACCCCGTCTTTGCAGGAGGAAACAGCATCTCCTATAGCCACACCACAGAACTCCTGTGGTCAGACCACCACTGCATCCATGTCTCCTTCAGAAAACCCACTGTACTCAAAAACACGCACTGCCCCCGCCTCAGAAGCTGGAACAAAGTCATCGAAGACCAGGTCACCCCCACCCTCAGCAGCAACCCACCTCCAACGATACCAGATGCCAACACTGTGGCACACAAGCTCCACAGCTGGATCACCAACTATGCAGACACACTCACCTTCCTCAAGAAAGCTACAGGATGACACAACATGAAAGCAAGCTGGTTCACCCCTGCACGCCAAAAATCCAAGCGATCCTGTTGATGACTCGAAAAGGCATGGAGGAACAACAAAACCCCAGATACACCACCCCCCCCCCTTACAGGACAGCTACCATAGCACACCACCAACTCATCAAATCCACAAAAAAGAGCTTCTCCAAGACAGAATCCTCACTAACGCCCACATCTCCCAAAAACTCTTCTCCATCATGCAGGAATTTGCCTAACCTGGCAGCGAAACAACAGACGTCCCTCCCTCACAAGATCTATGCAACAGACTAAGCACCTTTTTTTCACCTCAAGATTAAGACTCTCTATGACCTCTGCATCACTCATACACTCGCCCCCAGTGACACCACCCAACAGACCATACTGACTTGGACCCCGCTCATGACAGAGGACACCTTAAAGACCATTAAGAGCATCCACGCCGGAGCACCCTCAGACCCCTGCCCACGCCTCATCTTCCACAGTGGCACCACGGTCATCGCACCCGAACTATGCTGGATGATAAACTGCTCCCTCTAGACCGCCACATTCCCAGACGACTGGAAACAGTCCGAAGTCAACCACCTTTAGGAGAAACCCTCCACAGACCTTACTAAGAATTTCAGGCCAATCTCACTGCTTCTATTCGCAGCCAAGGTAATCGAAAAAGCTGCCAACACCCAGCTAGGAAAAGTAATTGAAGCCAACAACATCCAGAACATCTCCCATACCAGATTCCACAGCAACCACAGCACGGAGACCACCCTACTCGCCGCCACCAATGACATCCGCGCCCTCCTCGACCAGGGCCAAATGGCAGCCCTCATCCACCTGGATCTCTCAGCTGCCTTCAACACCATCTCCCACTGCACGCTAGACACCAGACTCCATGACGCCGGCATCCGAGGAAAGGCCCTTGATTGGATAAGATAATTTCGCTCAGGCAGAACTCAGCGAGTCAGACTCCCACCCTACCTCTCATAACCAACAAAGACCAGATGTGGAGTACCACAGGGATCCTCCCTCAGCTCTACACTCCTCAACGTCTACATGGTCCCCCTCGCTACCATCGTCAGAAACCACAGGCTCAACATCGTCTCCTACGCCGACGACACCCAGCTCATCCTATCCCTCACCAAGGAACCCAGCATCACCAGGCACAACTTCCAAGAAGGGATGAAAGCCGTCGCCACCTGGATGAAGGACAGCTGCCTGAAACTCAACTCAGAGAAAACACAAGTCCTCATTCTTGGCTCCACCCCCTCTGCATGGAACGACTCCAGGTGGCCCCCCACCCTTGGAAACCCCCCCTCACCTGACAGACCATGCACGAAACCTCAGAATCATACTGGACTCATCGCTCACTATGAACCGTCAGATCAACGCTGTATCCTCGGCCTGCTTCAACACCCTCCGACTACTCCACAAAACTTTCAGATGGATCCCCTCCGAATGCAGAAAAAGCGTCACCCACGTCCCCATCACCAGCAGACTGGACCCCAGCAACTCCCTCTATGCCAGAATCAACAAAAATCTTCTTCATGAGCTCCAGGCCATCCAGAACGCCGCAGCCAGACAGATCCTAGACAACCCCTGCCACAATCACATCACCCAACACCTCCGCGAGCTCCACTGGTTCCCCATCGAAAGAAGACTAACCTTCAAACTCATCACACATGCATACAAAGCCCTCCACAACATTAGACAAGCATACCTAAACAACTGCCTCTCCTTCCACGCACCCAAGAGAAACCTCTGAACAGCCGACCTCTCTCTGGCCACCATGCATACATCTACAAGACCAGAACGGGTGGAAAGTCCTTCTCCTACCTCGCAGCCAAGACCTGAAACGACCTCCCCCTCCACCTCTGCAAAAGCTCTACTCTGCTACAATGTAGGAGGAAACTCAAGACCTGGCTCTTCAAATGACCCCAGTACCTTACGGAGGTGCCATCCCAGCGCCTTGAGACCCTCACATGTGAGTAGCTGTGCTATACAAGCCCCTGATTGATTGATTGATCAGAGGCACCCTTCCTTACCGACACCCAGGCCTACGCTTCAGCTTCTGCAACATCAGCACATTCTTCATTGTACCACTAACCTTAGACTCCCAGGACAATATCTTCCTTGACAACCTAAATTTCCACATCGACGACCCCAACGGCGAGAAAAATGCCTCACACCTCCTCGACAGTATGAGCAGCCTCAGATTGACCCAGATCATCCACTACCCTACAAACACCGCAGGACACACACTGGACTCAATTTTCACCTCCAGCAACTGCGTCAAATACAGCCATGTTACAGAACTCACATAGACCAATCTCTCCAGCGTCCACTTAAGCACCTCCAGCTACGGCACTGCCACCCCCAAAATGACCAACACCCCGCATCAGAGGTGGAACAAAATCTCAGAGACCAGCTGATAGCATCATCCCCATTAAGAGCAACATCCTTCAAAAAGGCCGGCTAGTACACCCAAGAACTCAGAAGAGTAAAAGAGGGGAGGAAACAGTTGGAGAAGAGATGATGCACCAGCAAGGACACCACCGACAGGGCAGCCTTTAAGAACTCCCTCAACATCTACCACCACGTGCTGAGGGCAATAAAGAAGACAGCCCTTGCCGCAAGCATCGAAACCAGTGGCAACAACACCAAGGAACTTTTAAATATCTTCAAGGAAATCTCCACTGATCGACTGCCAGTGACAACTTCATCACACCCTTACAGAGGCTGGATGACAATCTTGCCAACTTCTTCCACAACAAGATGGCAACCATATACAGAGACATCGAAACCCAGCCCACACCTACAGACTTCCTCGGCAGATACGCCACCACCGTAACCAACACGAACCACTCACTTACCAATTGTAGCATCCACCACCTCTACCATTAAATCCATCCACTTGGGAACTCCCACAAATTCATGCTGACACCACATCTTCAACCTCGGAAACCAAAGGATCATATAGGAACTCACCACACTACTCAACACCTCTTTCACCACTGCAACATTTCCCGACACCTGGAAACACACCAAAGTCAGGCCAATACTCAAAAAACCCTCCGCCGACCCCAGCAAACTCAGAAACAACCGGCCAATCTCCTAGCTCCCTTTCCCAGCGAAGTTACTGGAAAGGATCATCAACAATCAACTCATGACACATCTGGAGCAGAACCAGCTACTCAACGCCTCCCAGTCCAGCTTCCGCAGCAATCACATCACCAAACCCTGCCTGAACGCAGCAAACAACGACATCCAGACCCTCCTCGACCAAAGAGAAACAGCAGCTTTGATCCTCCTTGATCTCTCAACACTCTTCCACACCATATCACACCACACACTGATCAAAAGACTCCACCCCATCTGCATTCAAGGGGACGCACTCAGATGGATCACCTCCTTCCTCACCGTAAGAACCCAGATCATCCACCACCCACCTTTCACCTCTGAACCCAATGAGATCACCTGCAGTGCCCCCAGGACTCATCCCCATGCTCCTCACCACATATGTGACCCTGCTGGCCAACCTCATCAGATCCCATGGTCTCAACATAATTTCCTACGCAGACGACACCCAACTCATCCTCTCACTCACCGACGACTCCACTGCCACCTGAATAAACTTCCAGAGATGCGTGACAAACATCACTGACTGGATGAAGAAAAACTGCTTACAGCTGAACACAGACAAGACAGAAGTACTGATCTTTGGCAGCAGCAGAAACACATGGTGGCCATCAGACCTAGTACCCACACACACTCCCTCCGACCACCTCAGAAATCGGTGAATTATCATTGACAACAAGCTTACCATGAGATCGCAGATCAAAACCGCCTCCTCCTCCTGCTTCCTCGCTCTGCGCATGCTGCGTAAGATATTCAAGTGACTACGCCTACACACGTGATGCACCGTGACACAGGCAACTAGACTGTGGCAACGCCCTCTCTGTAGGACTCGCCGCACACCTCCTACAGGGACTTCAGACCATACAAAACACTGCAGCCAGACTCATCCTAAGCCTTCCCCGACGAACCTACATCACACCCCACCTCAGGCAACTCCTCTGGCTTCTCCTATGCAAATTTAAGCTGTTGACCCACGCACACAAGACTCTACACAACCAAGGTCCTGCATACATTAACCAAAGCCTGAACTTTCACCAACCATCGAGAAGACTGCATGGATGTGTGGGGGGACTAGATGTGCCCTGCTAGGGGCCCCCAAAGTCCCTTTCTGAAAAATGCAGTCAGAGAGGGACATCCTAATCCCTACAGCGGTGCCTTAGAATGCCGACCACTCTCCCAATGGGATCTTGGATCCTGTCGGAGGCGGCAGGCCTACACCCCTGACCTCTGCGGTCTGACTTGCTACATCGTAATGTTGCGGTCGGACCGATGCCCTGTCTGTTGGTGGCAGTCCGCCCGAAATCATAATAAGGGCCTAAGTTATCACACACGAGTCTTCCTGGGCAACACATGCCTTGCATGCATCATCAGGTGTCTATTGTCTTTCTCCACTTCTCATATTGTAGACGCTACATCCAACAAAAGTCCCACACTAGACATTGGAAGGACATCGTCTTCTCACACACAGGCCAGGTTGCAACTTTGGTGAATTGGCTTTTCAGTTAAGGCTCGAGCTCTCCATGTTCTTTGGTCAAAGACTTCTTCTCAGGCTCTTTCTCTATCACTAGTACAGGAATGTATCTATTCTTCAACTATCAATGCATGTGAATGTCTGCAAGAAATGTCACATTAGCAGAAAATGGAAAACAATATTTTATACAGCACATCAATAAGGTCTACCAACGACAACTTAAACGTTAACTCAATGGTGCACATTTAATTTGCATGTGCACATTTAAACACAAATGAATATGAATGATCAGTATATGTTAAACTCATCGTATGTGTGGTATGTTATAAAATCTTTAAATCATCAGGTGTAACTATGTCTAACCCGACATTTAAATTCAATATACCTATGACATCAGTGCACATTCCATAAACATTTTTCATTTCTAGAGTAATAACATTCTACATGTATGAGGATGGTTTCTTTCCATTCATCTAAAAAGTAAATGTCAATTAATGTATTAAAGCACACATTGTATGGATTGACTTCGTGTTATAATGGGTACATATCTACTAAGTAAGGATGGTGTATTCAATCTCCTAAACACAATAGTATGAGGATGGTACTCATCCGATTTGTAAGTAATGCATAATTTAATATAATTAGTGCACAGATTTAATACATGATTTCTGTAGTTCTACAATGAATGTTCTTTAATATAGATGCCTAGTGCAACACTTCACATTAGTATTATTAGGGCAGACTAGAAACGTGTGATAAAGTGCATGTTAATGTCATGGACTTGGTGACGTGTAAAGGGTGGGCAAAATGGCGCTGCACCGCATAATTACTGAGAGCAGCTGCTGCCCCCTCTAATCCTGTATACACCAATGAGCCAGGACATGTGGGGCTGAGCTGATCTACCTCTTCCAGACCACATGTAGAGGAACCCAAAGGAGGGTGTTCTTAACCTCAAGCAACATCAAAAGTGTCCCTGAGGAGCACAAGATCTGCAGTTTGAGAGTCATCAAGGAAAAATGGAGTGGCTCGAAAACAAATTGTGCTAAAAACGCGGGGGCAGATTTACAAGCCCCTTGCGCCACTTTTGCGTCACTTTTAACATGGGAAAAGTAAAGCAAAAGTGGCCCAAGGGGCTTGTAAATCTGCCCCGCGGTATGCAGGGGAGTCTCAGTTATGGGTCGGTTGTACATATAGTTGTAGTTTCTCATCCTTACAGGCCAAGGCTGCACCTATTTACAAAAATGTATTTTGACAAAAGAATAAAACTCAACCTTGTATAAACTCAAAGCTCTCATGAGTATATTTAGCACGTTATCTGAAAGTATAATGGTTTGACAGAATTGCCTTGAACATCCACAACGAGAAACCGTGCACATGTGTATTGCTGTTTTGTTGAATTTCAAGCAGGCTTTGGTGCAAATGAAGACGCATGGCAATCAATGAAGACCTGAAGTAATGAATCATTGCCCCTTAGGCTAAAGCACATGCATCAATGAAAATACATGTAAAGGACAAGTTCTGGAAGAAAATTCAACGAATGGGGCCATTTTCAATTTGATCTGAAAACAGTGGATCTTCTTAGGTAGTACTGATAAACATGAACAATGGAATAAATCTGTGAACACAAACAAGGGATCAAAGCTGTTCTTCTAAAGGGAAATACGTAGATAAAAACAGAACTAAAAAACCTGTTTAGGTAATCAAGTTTTAATGTTGTTATTCAAAATATTTTACTTAGAAAATGACTGAATTTGATTAATACTGAGACCCATGAGCATAATTACACTTCGTTGTGGTATAAATGAAAGTGCAGCCAATTTTACCTTAAAATAGATAGCAATTCAGAATTTTAATACATGTTGTTCTTGTTGACGAGTTACAGCTGAAAACAACATGAAGACAAACATGTTTATTTATTTAGCTTTGTAGCTTCAATAAAAAATTACACTAAAATCTTGTCTAATAAATTCAATTAATTAGTACCGTCTACGATGTAATCTTTTCAAAGAAAAGTTAGATCCAAAAGGCTGTCCAAGGGAAGAAAAAAGAAAAAAGAAAGGCAGCGCATGCCATGATTGTTACCATATGTAGATATATGGACCAGGCGAAATATTCGAAATGAAGCAAAACAAGTCAAACGTCTTACAATCCCTCCTTAGATGACGGGTTGTAGTCATGAATGAGGTATATATTTGAGAGAGTCGAGATGGATTAGACAGTCTGCTGTTTAATGTGCATGGGGAAGAAGTTTCCAGATTCCCCTGAATTTAAGATGTCTAACAGTTGGTAAAAGAGATGCTACCTTCACGAAGTTCTGTAGTGGACTTGCTCCTTCGCAGCGCAGCTCCATGTGGTAGCTGCTGCTGTCCCCCGTGTGCTGCTGACCTGGAGTTCAGGAGTTCGAGGCCCTCCTCCCCCCACAGGCTCCTACATGTGCCTCATCCCTGGTGGTCCAGTGGTAGAGTAACTGTTCTGGTGCTTGACTGCCATTTTGTCGCATTTTCTGTTTCTCTTTCTGTTTTTCTGTTTCTAGTTCATTCTGCCCTTAGGCTTTGCTTTTTCCTTTTCCTCCTGTTTTCTCCCTCGTCGCCCCTGCGATCCCCTAGGCCCTACCCCTCCTATGTACTTCTCTCTTTCTGCTTTTTCTCTCTGTCTCTCTTTCTGCTTTTCTGTTTTATTCTGCCTTTCGGCTTTGCTTTTTCCTTTTCCTTTCCTCCTGTTTTCTCCCTTGTCGCGATCACCCACAGCCCCGTCCCCTCCTGGGTCCCTCCTCGCTGCCATGTTTTCCCTTCTCCCAGCTGTTCCGCCCCTCCTCCCCCCAGCAGCACTACTTAATGGTGGATGCTGCGCGGTGAATGTGCCGTCCACTATCCTGTAGGGCACTTGCTCCTTTGCAGTGCAGCTCCGTCTGGTAGCTGCTGCTGCCCCACATGTGCTGCTGCTGACTCAGAGGTCAGGAGCTCAATGCCCTCCTCCACCCACAGGCAGGGCCGGATTGGGAACCACAACCGGCCCTGGCAAAGTGCTCGGCCGGGCCCCCTCCCACTGGGGGTGGGGGGTGCCGCCAAGCTACTTCCCAGAGCCGGTTTTCGGCCGATTTTGCTACAGGGCCGATTTTGCCCCTATGCTGCAAAAACGGCCCTGTAACAAAAACGGCCCCCAGGGGCCCGAAACCGGCCCCCACCCGTGCGGCGCACCGGGGGATTGCCCGGTGCCCGCCCCGACCAGTCCGGCCCTGCCCACAGGCTTCTGCCTGCACCTTATCCCTGGTGGTCCAGTGGTGGAGCATCACTGCTCTACTTCTTGACTGTCCTTCTGTCTCTCTTTCTGCTTTTTTTTGTCTCTCTGTCTCTCTGTCTCTCTTTCTGTTTTTCTCTTTCTCTTTCATTCTGCCTTTTGGCTTTGCTTTTTCCTTTTCCTCCTGCTTTTTCCCTCGTCGCCTCTGTGATCCCCCACAGCACTATTTATTGGTGGCCGCTGGTCATCAGTGCCCGTCCGTGCCTGGACCGCGCCCTGCATCAGGGACCCTGGTTCTTGGACTTTCCACCGCTATGATGCCTGCACCCTCCTCACTCTCCATCCTGGATGCTGCGCTGCCTGCCATCTAGCGTCAATGAAAAAGACCCATGGACCCTTCGCTTGCCAGGACTGCAACCGCGCCTACACCCACGTCAACACAACAGCTCCTCTCGCCGCCCAGCTGACCAACAGCACACCCTACCAGCTCAACTGCATCCTCCTCAAAATGCGGTCCCTTCACAAACACGCCACAGAAATCTGGGACCTCCTCAACGCCACCTCTCCTGATATCGCTTTCTTCACAGTAACCTGTACTAACCCCTGCTCCGGACCGAACATCGCCATCGCCATACCTGATGGCTACAAAATCACCTGTAAGGACCACCCTGATCACCCAGGAGTAGGCATCTCCATCATCCACAAGAACACCCTCCGACTGACTACACAATCTGACGACCCAACGAAGACCATGGAACACCTCCACTTCCAGACCAACTCCAAAACCACTGTCTGTGGCATCCTCATCTACAGGCCCCCTGGCCCCCGACCACCCTTCTCCGATGCCATCATAGACCTTATCACACCCTAGGCTGTCGCATCGGATGACTACATCCTACTTAGAGACCTCAACTTCCACATGGACAACCCCAGTGACCAGAACACCGCCTCCCTACTGGAGAACTTCACCAACATCAGACTCAAGCAGCTAGTCACCCCAACAACCCACACAGCCTGACACACCCTCAACCCTGTCTTTTCTGCCAGCAGGAACATCAGCTACAGCCTCACCACGAACTCTACTGCACCAACCACCATGGGGTACATCTTGCCTTTGCCACATCAACCGTACACGACCACTCTCACCTTCCCACCATCGTAGATTTATTAAGGCCACCAAAGAACTTCTCATCGACTCCCTCAGCACAACCACTCCCCCAGCACCAATGGACACCAACACCGCAGCATGCAACTTCCACTGAAGGATCTCCAACTACGCAGACACCCTGGCACCCCTCAAGAAAAGACTAGGCAAACAACACTCCAAGAAAGCCAGCTGGTTCACTCCTGCCCTCCACGATGCACCTGCAGATGAATCAAGAAGTGATGGAGAAACAACAAAACCCCGGAAACCCATGCTACCTTCAATTGCGCTGTCAAGACACACCACTTTCTCCTCAAAACCACAGAGAAAATGGCCCTCCAAGACAGAATAAGCGCCAAAGCACACAACAGCAAAGTACTCTTCGCCATCGTCAAGGAGTTCACCAGGCCCAACAGTGAGATCACAGACATCCCTCCCTCCAACAAACTTGGTACCTTCTTCCATCACAAGATAAGGCAGATTTACAACAGCTTTGACACCCTAGACCTTACCACTTCACCTGCTCCCACTGCACGCAACCACGCTGTACCCCAACAGACCATGTTCTACTGGACCCCTCTCACAACAGAGGGCACGCTCAAGACCATGAAGAGCATCCACTCAGGAGCCCCTTCAGATTCTTGCCCGCACCACATCTTCCACAGAGCAGCCTCCCCAGCTTTGCCGCACCATCAACTGCTCTATTGAAACCGCCACCTTCTCCAATGACTGGAAATATGCCGAGATCAACCTCCTACTGAAGGAGCTGTCCTCAGACCCGACTGACCTCAAGAACTTCAGACCTATCTCCTTTCTTCCCTTCCCTGCCAAGGTCATCAAGAAGACCATCAATGCCCAACTCTCTGCGTTCCTAGAAGTAAACCACATCCTGGACACCTCCCAAACTGAGTTCCGAAGAGTTCCGAAGCAACCATAGCATGGAGACCGTACTCCTTCCTCCCCAGTGGTACCCAGCGAGTCAGACTACCCCAGTACCTCTCAGAACCTACAGAGCTCAGTTGCAGAGTGCCCCAGGATCCCTCCCTATGCCCCGCCCTCTTCAACATCCACATGACCCCCCTTGCAGCCATCGTCAGACGCCATGGACTCAACATCTTCTTCTACGCCGACAACACCCAGCTGATCATCTCCCTCACCAATGAACCCAAACCACCAGAACCAACTTCATCAACGAAATTAAGGATGTTGCTACCTGGATGAAAGATAGCTGCCTAAAGCTCAACTCGAGCAAGACTGAAATGCTCATCCTGGGACCCACCCTTTCAGCCTGGGACAACTCTTGGTGGCCACCCACTCTGGGATCCCCTTCCACCCTGATGGACCATGCACGCAACCTCGGCATCATACTGGACTTATCACTCACAATAAACCGCTGTTCCCTCAGCCTGCTTCCACACGGCCTGCCTGATTTGAAAGACATTCAGATGGAACCCCACAGAATCCAGAAAGACTTTCACACACTCATCACCAGCAAACTCAACTACGGCAACACACTCTACGCCGGCGTCACCCAGAAACATCTCAAGAAACTACAGAACATCCAAAACACCGCAGTCAGGCTGATCTAATTCAAGAAGGACCTCAAAACCTGGCTCTTTAAATGAACCCTACACCCAGAAGAACCAGCAGCCCCCTCCCCCAGTGCCTTGAGACCCTCACAGGTGAGTAGCCGTGCTATACATCCCCTGATTGATTGATCAATATGAAGTGCCAGCAGAATACCATTTTTATTATAATCAGATACCAGCTCAAACAAAATCACACCGGTCTGCCAGAAATGATGACACCGCTTTCAATTTTTCTAATAAAAAATTTGACCTCACCATAAAAGTAATTATTTTTTGCCAGGAGGGGAGAGTTATAACAACAAGTTAATGTCTATGATAAAAGTTGAGTGGAAGTAAAGAAGACGTGGAATACTTTTGGTAAAGATATGTTTACTCACCCCTTTGATTCATAACCTTTGATCTTATGTCAGGTAGGTTAATAATGTTGAAAATGTAACTATTATTGTGTTCCTAGTTGGACATAATTCTACATGCATTAGCAGTCTTAAAACAAGTCACATGGAGTACTAGCTGCACTCTATCACAATAATCACTCTTCAGTCATTTGCAGGCCTAATTGATTCCATAACAAGACCAACTTATGTACCAGCTGGGTTGACTAGACTATTCAAACCCTTTGCAACATTTCCAGAGTCTGGCATCCAGCTTTTAGTCTTTTTGTCTTTCAGAAAAAGGGTGAAGTCACCTTGGGATCTAAATTTCCAGTGTAAAGAGGGAGGAATGGTTACACCATCCCTGTTCATTGGCCATCCGTAAATTACGCTCTTGTTAGACCCTGGAACTGATAATTGTTAGCACAAAGTCAGGCACAAATTGACTGGGGTAGCTGTTACTAAGTCTTTGTCTTCTAGGTTAATCTAATTTCCTGAGTCTGGCCACTTGATCCCAGGTTATAACTAGTTGAAGTGATCGCCTCAAAGAAATTGAGGCAGTAAGAGGAAAAGATCTTATTATGGTATTCATCAAATGTGGAGGGCAAAGTGTTAAAAAAACTACTCACATCATACAACTAATCCAAATGCATGTGAAAGAAAAGAGAAAATGCATCACTACCTATCATTTTATAAAATCTTGATTTAGAATGTGGTCTTTATTTTTATTATTATTATTTAACTCCAATGTGAGATCTAAACCTGACCATTATCAGTGATCATTTGTTTCATCAAAATCAAGGATATTACAACTTCCTTATGTTCTTTCATGCCCCCATTAGCCCTGGATCAACATGAACACTCTTTGGAACCTGGCTGTCTTCAAAAATGAACCTAGCATGTACTAGGAGGGTGTTCACTACATCACTCAGTTACAGGTCACTAGAAGTTTCAAATGAAAAATGAAAAACACTTAATTGAGAATGCATCTATCTTTTTTTAGGATCACATTCTACTGCCAGCAAGCCATTCCCTGTCCCTGCGGGGCTAAACCCAAGATTCATGTCCCTATAAGATTTCCAAACACAAGGAAATGATGTGCAGAGTCTAGCCTGAACTGACAAACCAGTTCTTCACTTGACCGGAAACAAGCATCTTGAGACCAGTTTCGGGGTAACCCCCCGCTTCAGCCAGGCTAGCTTGAATTCAGTGGTAAAGTGAGAAAGGGACCCACGTCTGGGCATACCCTGCCGAACTTAGGGCAAACAAAGCAAACACAAGGAGATGATGGACAGACTGCTGAAACTTTTCAGAGACTCACTCCTAGTCACTATCAGATCTGGGTTGATTCCATCATCCTTCTTTAGCTCACTTTGCCACCCCAGCTCAGACCAAGCCATATGCACATCAGTCTTGACCCTGTTCCTCATGGGACCAGTCCAGCCCGAACTGCCAAGCCAGGTCTTCACAGGGCCGGAAACAAGCATCTGGGACCGGTTCAGGGTAACACCCCACATCAGCCAGCCTAGCTTGAATCCAGTGGCAAAGTGAGCAAGGGACTCACGTCTGGGCATACCCTGCCAACTTAGAGTGAACAAAGCAAACACAAGGTGATGATGGACGGAGTGCTGAAACCTTTCAGACACTCACCCCCAGTCACTATTAGATCTGGGTTGAATACATCATCGTTCTTTAGCACACTTCGCCATCCCAGTTCAGACCCAGCCATAAGCAAATCAGTCTTGATCCTGTCCATCATGGGAACAGTCCAGCCTAACTGCCAAGCAGGTCTTCCTGGACCGCAAACAAACATCCTTGGACCGTTTTCAGGGTAACACCCCTCATCAGCCAGGCTAGCTTGAATCCAGTGGTAAAATGAGCAAGGGAACGAAGTCTGCACATACCCTGCCAACTTAGGCCAAACAAAGCAAACACAAGGAGATGATGGGCGGAGCACTGAAACGTTTCAGACACTCATCCCCAGTCCCTATTCGATCTGGGTTGATTCCATCATCGTTCTTTAGCTCACTTCGCCACCCCAGGTCAGACCCAGTCATATGCAAATCAGTCATGATCCTGTTCCTCATGGGAACAGTCCAGCCCAGACTGACAAACCATGTCTTCACTGGACCGAAAACAAGCATCCTGGGTTTCTGGGTAACACCCCTCATCAGCCAGGCTAGCTTGAATTCAGTGACAAAGTGAGCAGGGGACCAATGCCACGGCATACCCTGCCAACTTAGGGCAAACAAAGCAAACACAATGAGATGATGGATGGAGCACTGAAAGTTTCCAGACACTCACCCTCAGTCACTATTAGATCTGGGTGAATCCATCGTCGTTCTTAAAGTCAATTCACCACCCCAGTTCAGACCCAGCCATATGCAAATCAGTCTTGACCCTGTTCCTCATGGGAATAGTCCAGCCCAAACTGAGAAGCCAGATCTTCCCTGGGCCTGAAACAAGCATCCTGGGACCGGTTTCAGGGTAACACCCCTCATCAGCCAGGCTAGCTTGAATCCAGTGCCAAAGTGAGCAAGGGACTCACGTCTGGACAAACCCTGCCAGCTTAGGGTTAACAAAGCAAACACAAGGGGATGAAGGACGGAGCGCTGAAACTTTTCAGACCTCCAGCCTCAGTGACTAGTAGATCTGGGTTGAATCCATCATCGTTCTTTAGCTCACTTCACCACCTCAGTTCACACCCAGGAAAATGCAAATCAGACTAGAACCTGTTCCTCATGAGAACAGTCCAGCTCGAATTGCCAAGCCAGGTCTTCCCTGGTCGGGATCAAGCATCCTGAGACCTGTTTTGGGGTAACACCCCTGATCATCCAGGCTAGCTTGAATCCACTGGCAAAGTTAGCCAGGGACATCCGTTTAAAATTTCCATCCATGTTTCAATGCATTTTCCTATGTTCATTGTGTTTCATGGCCTCCCAAAAGTAGCACTTATTGCAAGGTTGTATACTCTAAGTCCATGTGCCAAGGATATTGCTTTCAAATTATTTCATATTTTTAAAATGTCTTTGCATTCTACTTATTTTTGACTGTTATCCACCTTCTTACACTGTGTCCTACATCCTATGGATTTCTGTCAGATTAAGACATTTTATCTTTGAGCTTGTTTAGTCTGCCATAATGGTGAGAGGGTGGTATTTTTGGGACAACTAAGGTAACTGTGAGAAATGTGGGTTTTTGGTTGAGAGAAGTGAATACCCTTCTCAAGCAACCACAATAATTGTCAGGGTGAACAATTTAAGTCACCAACTTAACCTGTGTTTAACCCGCTAATAGCTTGGCACAAAAGTATTCAGGCTTAAGCTAGAGGCAATGTGTAAAGTATGTATGCAGTACTTAAACAGTAATAAAGTAAAAGCACAACATGAGAAAAATCCCACACCAATCTAATAAATTTGAGCAATCTTTAATAATTGAAATTACATCAAAACAACAAAAATACAATCAGTAAAGCCGGAGTTTTACAGTTTCAAAGATTTCAGGGAAAATAGCGCTTAGAAGTATATGCCGTCAATTACAGTTATCTGGCTGTGCTGGACTGGGACATGTTACAAGTTCAGGCCAAGTGTGATAAAGGTCAGGTCGAGCACAGGACCAAGTTTGGCCCACTGAGATAGTATCTTGTGTCCTTTTGAAGCAAAGTGCAAAGTCTGCCTCGGCCTGCTCCTTAGGGACATGTAGTACCACTCTACAAGGGATTTGTAAGTAAATTAAATGTACCAATTTGGTGTAAGCCAATTCTACTAGGTTTAAAGAAGTGAGCACAAGCACTTTAGCACTGGTTAGCAATGGTAAAGTGCACAGAGTCCTAAAGCGAACAAAAACAAATTTCAGCAAAACGTCAGAGGAGAAGGCAAATAAGTTAGGGGGAAGACCACCCTAAGGCTATCAGGTATAATATGTGTCCCATTCAGCTTAAAGTGGGGAGAACTTCCTACCCTCCTGGGAGTTCTCATCACAAAGGCGATGACCCTGGACAGTCCGTCAGCATAGGAGTGGTCTGACTTATGGCGGTGTTCCATTGTAAAGTCCACTTCCTGTAGGGAGATGAACCACCTCAACAGTTAAATTGTAACCCCTCATTTGCATGAGCCATAAAAGGTCTGTCTGATTCCTAAAGAAAGTCTCAAACAGGTATAGTCTCAGCTTCTTCAGTACCAAGGCCACATCAAAATCTTTTCTCTCAAAAGCACTCCACCACTCTTCTCAGTAACCCCTTACTGATGAAGTCTGCAGGTTGGTCTAGGCCCTCATTTAACTGTTATAGTACAGCCCCTATGCTATACTCTTAAGCATCTGTCTGCAATATGAATTCCTGGGGGAAGTCAGGGGCCATTAGAACACGTGCCATGCAAATGGCCTCCTTGAGGGTGTCAAAGGGTTTCTGGCAGGCCTCCGTCCATATCAACCTTTTGGGTGGCTTCTTCGAAGTCAACTCAGTTAGGAGGGCAGCAATGGCACCATAGCCCTTAACAAACCTTGTATAGTATCCAGTAAGGCCTAGGAAGGCAGTCACTTCAGTCTGAATTTTAGTGGTTCCCAGGCCAGAATGGTCTAGGTCTTGGCCTAGAGGGATGCACCTTGACCCTGCCCACCAGGTGCACCAGATACACCACAGATCCTGCTTTATCTGGACCTTGCTGGCCTTGATAGTCAGGCCGCCTGTTGGAAAGCCTGAAGCACCTCTTGAAGGTGGAACAGGTGATGCTCCCAGCTGGAACCAAAGAGAGATATGTCTTCCAGGTATGCAGCACTGACGGCTTCCATCCCAGACAGGTGCCTGTTTGCCAACTTTTGGAAGGCTCTAAATCCGCAGGGCATCACCCTAAATTGGAAATGGCCCTTTGGGGTAGAGAATAAACACCTCTTTTTAGTTCCCTCAGTCAGGGTACTTTGCCAGTACTCTGTCAGGGGGAAGGTGGATTGAGGCTACAAGCTGACCAGGCTGGGTAGGCTGCAGGGGAACTGAGAGCACAATGGATTGCAGAGAGCAGAAGGGATGGGGTAGCAGTATGCACACAAACAACAAAAGGCAGAGGGTTGGTGGCATGGGCACTAAACTGACCTGACAGGACAGTTTAGTGCCCCTGCAAAAGTACTCAGGAACTTGAGGAGGTCATCCACTCAGTGGATTGGGTCAGTCTTGGTGACTGAGTTGAGATTTACCTGGAGTACCCCTTAGGGTTTCCAGGGGTTCTTGAGATCCATCAAGTAGGTGACCTCCCCCTTTCACTCCTTCACCTCATAAGGCCCTGACCAACGATGTTGAAGGGCCTTCTGTTCCATGGGCTCCATCATCCTTTCTTTCTAGCCTTGAAACTTGACCAGAGTGGTGTCCTGATCATACCAGAGTTTCATCACCTCATGGTTGGCTTCCAGATTAAGTGTCGCCTCATTCCAGAAGCGCTGCAACTGGTTGTAGAGAGCCAGCATGTAGCTGACTACATCCTGGGGGGATCTCTAGGAGCTTGCTTCCACCCTTCTTTTACCATACTGTGAGATCATCTAACAAAGGAAGAGCTCAAAGGGACTAAACCCAACTCCCTTTGTGGCACCACCCTGTAGGCAAGCAGCAGACATGGTAAGTAGATGACCCACTTCCACCTCATTGGCTCAGGCAGGCCTGTAACATGCCCTTGGGGGTTTTGTTGAATCTCTTAAACAAGCATATTTGTCTGAGGGTGATAGGGTGTAGAGAACATAAAGGTAACCCCACACTTATCCCTCATAGACTTCATCATGAAGATGAAGTTTGTGCCCCTGTGAGACACCATTATCTTGGGCAACCCCACTTGGGTAATGAGCCCCATTCCCACTGCAGTTACAGACCTCAGAGGTATGGCTACTGGGTATCTGGTGACGTGGTCCACCAATACCATGGTAAACTTATAGCCTAAGGCAGTCTTGGTGTCCAGGGGTCCAACTATGTTGATGCCCACCCATTCAAAGGGGTTGCTAATGACAGACAAGGGAACCAAGCAAGCCTTGAGCATTTTTACCTGTTTCTTCAGAGGCCTGGCAGATGGGATATGCCCTGCAGACTATATCTCAGGCTGTCTTCATCCAAGGCCAAAAAAAGTGGGTCCCAAGCCTGAAAAAATCTTTTCCTGCCCTAGATATCCTTACAGGGATATGCCTTAAGTGAGATCCAGTAGGAAGGCTCTGTAGCACTGGAGGACCAACAACACACAAGTTGCCCCAGACTGAGGAATTTTAGGACTCAATGCATTCGAGATTATTCCCCAATAAATCAGGTGATCTCGAGGTTTTACCAGCTGCCTGGGCCTTAGTTTGCCACCTCATGCCCTCGAATGTTGGGCACTGTTTCTGAGCTTCATAGAACTCTTTCCTGATGGACCCACCCTCAACCTGACATCCTGCAAGCCCTGGCAGGTATCACAGGGCTGCAATGCCCTCCCCAGTAGGCTCCAGGGTGGCCTGCTCAGGTGCCCCTTCAACCTGGACCATAGGTGTTTCAGGTACTGGTTTTACATGCCTTTTGCCCTTCCTCTTTTTGCCAGCAGCCTAGGCCATTATTCTTGGCTCAAGGCCTCATTGACTACCCTTTTCGACAGCCATAGACCATGTGGTTAGGCACACTCACTCAGGAAACCCTAACATCTCCAGGTGAGATCTGAGCTCCACTTCCTTCCAGGGAGTGTGCTCCAGGTCATCCAAACATAGCTTATTTGTGAAGATAGCAAGGAGGAGCTTTGTCCCTCCTCTTTTCTGGAGTAGTTCACCAGATCGCATCAGATCTCTCTTTTTAACCTGGAGCACAGGGTCTCTGATCTAGGAAACAGTCAAATTCATCATCTCCTGCCATTAGCCTGTCACACCTCATCCCCTTTGGCTCTGCACTGGTGTTCACTTCCAAGATGCCAACTCCCACACTAAAGGGAAGGTAGCAATGTGGCTCACCCATGAACAGGGATGGTTTGTTTTGATGCACAAATCTTAACACCAGCTGGAGGAAGTGCAGATGACAGTGGAGGGATTACTTAGTTTGCAAGCAATGATGTTGAAAGTACATTTTATCAGCATGCATCACATAGGTTCTTTGTTTTCCCTGACCACTGCCTGCATCCGTTGTTCAGCTAGCCAAGAATTGTTTCTGGGAAAATAACTAATGGACTGATTATAATGTTGATCGGATCGCAACTGATCGACCGACATCTGCCCCTGCATTCCGCCTGCCGCATTATGATGTGGCGGTCAGAGGCTGCATGCAGAGGGACCAACCACTGCTATTCCGATGGGCTCAAAGAGCCCGTCGGTCCAGCGGTCAGAGTGTAATCCCTACAATAAGGGCGGTGCCTTGTCAGGCACTCTCGTAGGGATTACAATATCCCTTTAGATCTGCTTTTCTATGGCGGTCAAACTGCCATAGAAAGGCAGATGGAAACTTACTGTGGGGGTCCCTAGCAGGGATCCTGTCCCTCCGCGGCCTCCACTATGGGGTCTGGGACATGGTGCCACAATAAAACATCCCTGCACCATGTGGCAGGCATCACATGGTGCCTGCCACAAGGTGCATATATGTTTTAAATGTGTATATTTTCTATTGAGGCTGGTGATGCAACCTGCAGTACAAGCCTCAATAAAAATTATACACTTTCTGGCCGCCGTGAAGGCAGTCGCATCATAAGAGTGGAAGCGGGACCGCCAACTCCTTGTCGGGCATTCCGGTTCCCACTACGATGTCGGTCAGACGCTCGTCCGACCGACATCGTAATTAGTGCCTAAGTGATCTGTGGCAATAGTTTTGCCATGCCATTAAGGTGAAACAGAAAAATGACAGACACCGCTGTATCCGTTCTGTGTGGAGAATTCCTCACACCACAGAACTAAAATCTACAATTTTTATATAACATGCAGCTGCCAAAGTTGCTGTGTTGCCTAAGTGGCTCATTCAGCTTATGTTGGGCTGTGCTCCCTTCCACCAGGGCAATGAAGGGATGTACTTCGCTGTCATGGAAGACTACCACCGGCCATATTTAGAGATCTTTGCAAACAGGCAGAGTTCTCTATATCTTCAGAGGAGCTGCCACTATAGCGGCTCCTATGAAGACACTGAACATTTTGGTGTGCGAGCGCCATGTTCAATGCGCCCGCCCAAAAAACATTCTTGTTTTGCAAAAATAAAACTCCTAGGGTAGGAGTTTGTTTCTGAAGAGCAAATAGTAAATGTCCCTGATAAGCTGAGAGTTTTCTCCTAGCATTTGGGGGTCTTTTATTGTTAGTGCAAGGTCCTTGACCAATGGCCAAATGTAATTTGGGCTGTCAATAAAAGGTTTCCTCCAGCAGAGGCAGAGGAGGCTCTGCCAACAGAAACATGACAGTTCCCAAAATTCTAAATTAGCTGGGAACTGTGAGTTTAGCTGATAGTATACTCCATCACACTTTTAGCACAGCATACAATACCTCATCAAACTTCAAAGAGGCCCTAACTTTGAAGGTCATGAATGAAACTGTATTTTGCTTTAGATACTATCTGCAAATCATCTGCACTAATTATTCTTTTACAGCTTGTTCAGTACTGATCTGATGTTTCATGTTTTTAAACTCATTGCAAGATCCCTAGCAAATATATTTCAAATGGAATTCAAAAAGATTTTGGGACTTATTTAGTATATAGTGGGCTGTACTCCATCCGTTCAGGGCCGCAGAGGAATGTGATCTAGAGTCCCGGGGGACTAAAGCTGCCATATTTAGAGTTCTTCCTCAGGCCATTGGAAATCTCTGTGTCTTCAGAGGAGCTACCCCCGAGACAGCTCCTCTGAAGTCAGTGAAGCTATGCTGTGCGATGACATGCACAATGAGACCACACCGCAAAGTGCTTTTCAAAATAAACTCCCAAAGTAGATAATTTTTTTAAACAAAAAATAAAGGTCCCTAACACACTGGGAGATTTCTCCCAAAGTTTCAGGTCATTTATTTGTTTCTTATTCAGGGTCACTAACTTTTCCGTAGTGGTCACAAATAGGAAAAAAACACTTTAGAACGTCTGCCCTAATTTGGACGGATATTCTGAGGTACTTTGACCAACAGTCCAATCTTACTCAGGCCATCAGTCAAAGGTTTCCACTGGGGCCAATGGAGGCTCTGCCAGTGGATACATGGTGGTTCTTCAGACTCTATATAGAGCAGGAGAACCACAAGAATAGAGGGAAGAGCAGGATGTTTGTGGCAGAGAATCTAATCTAAGTTAACCCATGTTCATGATTGTGCTCCTCCCATTCTTCAAAAGTCTTTTGAAGAGTGGAGGGAACAAGGAAGAAAGCACAATCATAAACATGGGTTAAGTTAAATTATTGTATGGCATCCTGATAGAACGAGTGAAATGGCCCACAAATTTGGTATTAGGAAAAATTGGCGATCTATTGAAATCCTTAGGTGAGAACTATTGACAGTGCCGAAATGCTCACACAGAGTGCGGTATGATAGACAGACCCCTTTGGTACTGATGAGACCCAAACAGTAGATATGGGTTAAAACGTCTATACCCTTAGCTTGGTTGTGCTAGGAATTAAAATACACAGAAGAATATTGTATACATACAGGTACTGACCCCGTATATATATATATATATTTATTTATTTCTTAATCCAAAGATGCGATGCACTCCAAATTCCAGTTTTAAGGACTTTATTATTAGCTGTTCTGGCTCCAACCAACGCGTTTCAGCCCAGCGAGGCCTCTGTCACGGTGGCAAAAATAAATAAATTTTGGGCTTGGATTCAGCCCCATCGTGATTGCACCCGTCGCCTGAGCGCTCTGCTGAGTGAATCTGTTTGTTTCACACACCTATATATATATGTATATATATTGTGGAAAACATGGGCACAGGAGCACACTTGAGACTAGCGCTGATGGAGGCACATCTTTATTTGAGTAGAACCGCTGTCATCAAGACGGTAAGTACAGCAAAGTTGCAGTGATTGAAATACGACGCGTTTTGGGAATGGCTCCCTTCTTCCTGGTACACCACCGCAGCTTGCAGTCCAACACACCTGCATCCATTTGATCTAACAGGCCCTCCAATGGACCAATCCGCTGTGAGGTCAGTCCCAACTGAATTCTTGGACTTGCGGTGTGTCACAATGTCTATGGCCACAATCTTATACTGCAAATATTAAAGCATTGAACCCTGGATGGGCCCCTCTGAATGTAGTGGCTCAAAATAAACCCCCACGCTGCTCCAGAAGACTCCGCAAATGTGAAGCCTCATGGCCCCCTTTCATTCATCGGGGTGGTGCTGCTCTCTGCGGCTGGGCGGCCGCATGAAATTTTGGAAAACGTTTTGCCTATGCACAAGAACGCACTCGAGACCAGTGCTGATGGAGGCACATCTTTATTCGAGTAGAACCGCTGTCATCAAGACGGTAAGTATAGCAAAGTTGCAGTGATTGAAATACGATGCGTTTCAGGAATGGCTCCCTGCTTCCTGGTACACCACCGCAGCTTGCAGTCCAACACACCTGCATCCATTTGACCTAACACGCCCTCCAATGGGCCAATACGCTGTGAGGTCAGTCCCAACTGAATTCTGGGACTTGCAGTGTGTCACGATGTCTATGGCCACATTCTTATACTGCAAATCGTAAAGCACAGAACCCTGGATAGGCCCCTCTGAATGTGGCAGCTCAAAATCAACCCCCACGCTGCTCCAGAAGACTCCGCAAATGTGAAGCCTCACGCCCCCCTTTCAATCATCGGGGTGGTGCTGCTCTCCGCGGCTGGGTGGCCGCGTTAAATTTTGGAAAAGGTTGTGCCCATGCACAAGAGTGCACACGAGACTAGCGCTGATGGTGGCACATCTTTATTCGAGTAGAACCGCTGTCATCAAGACGGTAAGTATAGCAAAGTTGCAGTGATTGAAATACGACGTTTCAGAATGGCTCCCTTCTTCCTGGTACACCACCGCAGCTTGCAGTCCAACACACCTGCATCCAATTGACCTAACACGCCCTCCAATGGGCCAATCCGCTGTGAGGTCAGTCCCAACTGAATTCTGGGACTTGCAGTGTGTCACAATGTCTATGGCCACAATCTTATACTGCAAATCTTAAAGCATTGAACCCTGGATGGGCCCCTCTGAATGTAGCGGCTCAAAATCAACCCCCAAGCTGCTCCAGAAAACTCCGCAAATGTGAAGCCTCGCGGCCCCCTTTCAATCATTGGGCTGGTGCTGCTCTCCATGGCTGGGCGGCCGCGTGAAATTTTGGAAAACTTTGTGCCCAGGCACAAGAGCGCACTCGAGACTAGCGTTTGGGAGGATTAGGTGCAGGAGCATTCATGTGGGGCCCATCCAGGGTTTCATTCCATCTATTCCAGCAGATAACATTGTGGCCAAGAAATTTCTCATGCACTGTAAGTCCCAGAATCAATCTGGGACAGAAACCTTACCTGATTGGCCCATTGGAGGGCAGAAATATAAACAGCTGCGTGATGCCGAAACTGTTAAACTGTTTAATAATCACACCTGTTAATGTACAGTGGTTGGAAATGACAGACTAGCCTCATTTAAATAAACCTTTAAGCATCATGTGAAGTAGCTCTTCCTATTTTATTATTCATAAGCATTTATTGTAAACATGACATATACTTTTCATGAGATTTGTGAAGTGGTTTTAAACAGTGAGAATGTTTCAGATATACTAGGAGACATGCCTCAAAAAGAAGTTGCAAATTGTGCACCAACATTTAGCAACTTGTCCTTTATTTTACAATGTGGCCAATGTACTAATAAGTCATGTCACAAAATCTCTCATTCCAATGGGTTTGTATTTGCGACCCCCTTTGATTAGCTACAAACACAGGGATGGGGGCCTAAAAAGAAGAGTAGACTACCATCTTGAGAATGCATTCCCAAACAGGAAACCTTTTTTTAAATAAGCAGCTTTGTTCCTTTAAGGAACCGGTGCTACTTTAAAGAAAACGTGTCTTTTGTCAATAAGTTATCACATCCTTTGAGGTATCAGTAACTGATCAATAGTTTGCAACCTCAATTATAGTCACAAACCATTACTACATATCATTCCAACTCTCAATGAGGAGAGGATACCCCTTTCACGCCCTCTGCCAATTATAATTTGGAATGGATCACAAAATCTATTTTGCAAGTCGAAAAGGCTTTTCCGACCTGCAAAACAGGTTTAATAAAGAGCAAAAAACATTTTGGGGTCACAAACACTGTGGTTTTGAGAATCTCATTGTTTGCGTTTGGAAAATGGCTTTGCACATCTGGCCCGGGGTGCCTTCTCTCTGCCACTTCAAGTGGAATGCGATGATTGACACTATGGCTATAGCTAATTTACATCCACTTATGTAGAGCATCATAAAAAGATTAATGGTATCTGCAGTCTTGCGGTTAATTTAATCAATATTATTACAGGCACAGCTTTGCCCTCCTAACATTTCAGTTATGCCTTCAACAGAATTATCATTATAAAATGTTATCTTCTCATTAGCGAAGCGCTTAATCTGCTATCTATCTAAATTATTCTTAACTGTTGTACTTTTGGCCACTAAAGAGGGAATTATATTATTCTCTTATTACGCATTTAATTTATTGATTTTAATATTAACATGGCAACATATACCTCTATTAAAATGTTGTTGCCTTATTCTCTCATGCCATTGTGTATCTTATCTATTATTTTATTTAGAGACACCTCAATTTTGTAAGATAGCCCACTGCTGTTGTGTGGTGATAACTCCAGATTCGAGTAGTTATGTGACCTCAGCTGCAGTGTCATATAAGTCGACAAACATGTTTGATGGAATAAGCTAGTAAAAGACGACTTTGAAGAGTGGGTAGGGCTTTCAAGTAAACTTAAACATTGCATTCCTGACATACAGGAAAGCACTCCCTTATAGTGGCAACGTACCATTACCTTGTGGATTCTTTTCCACTGTCCACATTGAAGGTGGTAATTCTACTAGTCAAAACAATAATTGGCAGAATTTTTGCCAGACATCACAATCTCAAAGTATCTACTTCCACAACAGAGACAACCACTTTTAGAGAGAAACCTCCATCAGCAAGGCCCGATTACAAGAGGGATGGTGTAGTGTCGTGAGACTATGTGCGCTAGGACTCTTGTTGTTCTGGGGGGACTAGACAGATGAATTACTTAACTTGCTGGAAGGTATTAAGGTATGGGTATTAACGACTATGGCATAATGACAGTGCCGTGTGTGATCGTATGCTGAAGAATAAAGATGTTTGTTGCAGAGCTCCATGTGTGGCATATTCATTTGCATGCTCCTGCGTTGGGGAGGACTCTGCAGATGGTGCAGATGTGCAGAAATTACAGAGTCTGGAAACTCCTATTACAAAACGATAATTGCATCCCTGCCCTTTGAAGTTATGGGATGTTGACCTTTGATCAGAGGTGTAACAAAAGCCCCCGCAGCCCCTGCCAAGCAGAGGGGGCCCCAAAGCCTCTGGCACTAGCAGGCCCCTGGCCTGACAGTTTAGGACTGGGTCCGGAGCGGCGGGGTGGGGGGTGGGGGGGGGGGGGCCTGCATGTACTAGAGCGGTCAACTTCGGAGCTGGGGAACCGGGTTTGAGTCTCGGCAAGGATCGCTCAACATCCTGTGATTCTGGGTAAATCACTTACTAGCCCCATGCATAACAAAAAGTAATCTGTCTGCCTTTAACACAGCTGGTGCTCAGGTAAAGCACTCTCATAGCTTTGGGTTGAGTTTGCGCTATATAAAACACCAAAAGAAAAAAACAAAAAGTTTTGTTACGCCACTGCTCTGGACTGGGGGGGATAACTGTTCACCTTCATATTTTTTTCCTTTTCCGCATGTAAATTTCCCATTCTGGGTACAAATCTGTTCCCATTTACCTCTTGATAGGAGCAGATGATAGCTAGGGGTGAAGGGCCTATGAGCGGCGGAGTGGGTGTCAGAGGGCAGGCTGTGGGCCGCATGGGGGACCGTTCCTCGCTCCCTCTTTTCTGTAGCGGAGGGGTGGGGCAGGATCTGGGCTGCACCTCTATCTATCGCGTTCCGAGCGGAGAATTCAAAATGCAGTGAAATGTCCACTAACAGTAAGATAGGTGCCGAATATTTCTCAATATCTACGTCACCCGGTAATCTTCTCTCTCAGCACTGTGATAACTCGTCATGTCTGTCCAATACAGGAGAAACAGAAGGGGGATTTCTTTTAAATGAGTGAGAGACCATCACCCCAAGACTGACACTCCAGGCGTGACCTTGACTTTTCGATACATGTATATCGCTGACTGTTGAAAGTGCGGCTCCCCTCCTGTGTGCAGACACAGCGGACAGCACACCAGCAATATTTCATCTGAACAGCCGGAGGGCGATTCCAATATCTATGAAAGCAGAAATGCTGAATACGAATATCTTCGCAGAGAAGTTCTTTTCTGATTCAAATTGTTCCCCTTGTTGTGAAATAAAGGACAAGAAAATGCTTGTCAATGCCGTCTAGACTTATAATCCTTTGTTTCTCATTGCAAGTTCATTAAAGGTAGTGCATTTGATAAAAGAAAAACTAACACAAATATAAATGTCTACACAAGGTCACCTTTCGTATGAAGTATAGTGGCACTGCTCTACATAATTTCAGAAATAAAATTTCAGTTTGTGGCACGAAGAAGAAACTGGCACCGCAAATCTTTTGTTAATGTCATTTTAGTGAGGAAACATGCACTTTTTGCACACCACTTTTTCCCACTAAAAAACCCACATTTTAACTCATTTTGAATATTTTCTCAGTTCTGAAATCTACATACTTTGTATGAAATTGCCTTTTTTTGCATTGTCATTTTCATTTTTTTTGTGGGCTGATGCTGCAGGATTTGTTACCTCTAGTCCCCTTCCAAGTGTATGAGATGTGACCTGGGAGACACTACTTGGGGATCAGGAACTCACATCAACAGGGGCCAGCAGGGCTCAAGCAGGTCAGTTTCCAGGTCTAGGCAGGTCCAGTGCCACAAGTTAGCCTTTGCTGGTGCAAGGTGGCCTCTGGAGCTTGTTTTGTCCCTGTAGCTCAGAACAGGCGGCCAGGCAGCTGACCCTTGGTCCCTCCAGGCAGGGATGAAGGGAGCAGGTCCAGTCTTCCTTCTCAGACAGCAAGGAAGGCCTCAAGCAGGTCCATTTACAGGATCAGGCAGGTCCAGTGCAGCAGGTCATCTGTTCAGTCCTTCTTCTGTAGTATCCAC
Organism: Triturus cristatus; assembly: GCF_964204655.1. NCBI lineage: Eukaryota > Metazoa > Chordata > Amphibia > Caudata > Salamandridae > Triturus > Triturus cristatus. Next base: position 948,644,897 of record NC_140582.1, read on the forward strand.
AGGTCCGGGAATGTACTGAAGAGTGGGTCTGAGTGTCGTACGGTTGCCACTTTCCAGTCAGAACTGTTCGTTTGTTGGACAACATAAACATTGGGATGGTGCCAGACTGATTCCATGCACCCCCTCAGGATATGTTGGCCTATAGTCCTGCTAGCTCGCACTGCCAATATAAGTACACCTAAACCTAGAAAGCTAACAAATGGTTTGGGCAATATCAGAACATGACAACCCTGACTCCTCAGGGAATCGTGGTAACAGATCTAGAACCTTTTTGCTCAGTCACTCGTGCTCATTCAGAGAGATATACAAGAAATACCGAAAAGGGGTTTTTTCAAGATTTATTGAACCATTGTGATTCTTGTATAAAAGGTGTGTACTGCAATGATTATTAGGCAGAAGCAGATAAAAGTGATTAGCAATATAAGGACAGTGAAAAGAATTAATGATTCCACTATCGTGCTAAACAGTGTATATATGCTGGCATATAAGAACTGGGTGTAGTGTACTTCTACTAGGCGCTTCCTAACCTAGTTGTCTAGGGCAGGTGTTCTGCCAAGTATCCCCTATTGGATGAATAAATCCCCATTACCTGAAGGCAAGGTATGTAGGTCCCCATCTTGGTCACAAGTTGGTCATCCCTCCTCGCAGAGGGTATAACAGGAATCAGCTGGCCTGAGACTCAGACATAGCGACAAGCTCACAATGACAGCAGAGTGCGCCTCTATTTTGACCACGGAAATGCATGTGTATTTATAATAACATGATCCAGTCTTCCGTGTCAAGGCTACAGCCGGGCTGGCATTGCTTATTGTCTCTGTGATAGCCCTGTTGCCTCATGGACGTATAAATGCTTGAAAATGGCCGTCTAGACTTATTATCCTTTGTTTCTCATTGCAAGTTCATTAAAGGTAGTGCATTTGATACAAGAAAAACTAACACAATGATGATGAGGAACAAGTAATTCAATATCTTAATATGGAATTAGCTAATTGGGCAACTCCAGTGATTCTGTCTGGCGATTTTAACATTCAATTTGAAGATATCATTAAAGTATCCGGAGGTGATAAATATATTGGCAAAAAACCCAGAGTTTATAAAGCTCTACAACAGCTTCTCCAAGAACATGGTTTAGTTGATGTATGGCCTAGGCTAAAACACCCCGAACCAGGATATACGCATTACTCATGCCCCCATCAAAAGTTTACTAGAATAGATTATTTTTTTATAACCAAAGCGCTCCTAAAAGACGCACAAATATCGATCTATCCCCGTATAACTTCGGATCATAACCCAATTATGCTCAAACTTGCAATATCTGGTTTAATGCGACCTAGAAGCACATTCTCTTTTGATAAAAAACTAATGTTAAATGAAGAGTTTGTCGCTCATATTCGTAAATGGGTGATAGAGTTTCTGGCTATTAATCGAGGTTCCACTAAATTAGGGATGGTTTGGGATGCGATGAAAGCCGGACTTAGGGGAAAGATAATCGGTTTTGGTCTACGCATTCAGAAACAACTTAGACAACATCAGATACAATTATATGAGGAGTTACGCCGTTTAGAATGTAGATTAATCGAAGCAGTACGGGATAAGGCCGACATCGCACAGGCTCAAACAGAGGTGGCTTGGGGTAAATCTAAGATTAATGAGGAATGGGCTACAGATATTGCCCAAAAATACCATCTCTTCAGGAAAGATTGTTATGAGTTTGGGGAAACTACTGGCAGATGCCTAGCGAAGAAGATCAGGTGCAAGGAGGTTAAAAATATTATAGAGACAATCGAGGACTCATCAGGGAACCTAATAGAAACACCAGAGGGCATTTTAGAAGTATTTAGAGCATTCTATGAAAAACTGTATTCTGAGGAAGATCATAGTAGAGAGCCGACCGGGGTGGTTTACCTGGCAGGACATTGATCCATGGAGGCGTAACCTATTTGGCACTTCCACTACTCGGTCGATAAGCTCATGAGGTTATTTATCTCTTTACAGCAAGTAATAGGATTATGTAAGACCGATTGAGGCATTACTACTTTGTGGAGGTTATTTACTTCCTTTTTTCATTGATTCACTCACTATTCTTCATTTTCACACATCACAGTGAGTTGCAGGAAGGGATCCTTAAGGTCCTGACGAAGAAGCATGGGGAAGCTTCGAAACATGTCGACACCATTAGGAGGCATAGCTCATTGAGGCATACACCCTCCTTCCCCCCCCACTTTTTACCAATACCAGCTCAAACGGCAGAATAAAATTTCCTTAGACCAGAGAGCCAGGTATTTTTTAATTCACTTTTCCATCCACTCCTGACCCTTCCTCTCACACCCTTGCATCACACATAGCTGTCTCAGTAATATCAGTGCTCCCACGCAAACGTAGGTCGTAGCATGCCCCGTCCCGTAGAGGGGCGGGAAGACCCCTATGATGAAGCATGACACCAAGGGCCCTTTTGGTGTGTGAGGGGTATTTAAACAACTGATGTGTATTCTCTACGACTGTGGGATACATTTTGTGTAAGCAGGAGGTTCCTAACATACTATACCTGTGGGTGGATCCCTATGTTTATGTACGCTTGACTGGGAGGAAGTATCCACCTCCACCACTCGCTGAGTGGTACCTCTCTACTCCCCTCTTTGTTCCTTTTCCCATAGTAGAGATGATCAGGAGGAGCTATATAAGGATCCATACAGGATAATTTTGGATGAAGATGATAAGAGGGCATTAGAGGAGCCAATATCAATGCAGGAGTTGGTAGATGCTGTGGGCTCATTGGCTATGGGAAAAGCTGCCGGGCCAGAAAGACTCCCATTAGAAATATATAAGTTATTACTATCTGAAATTCAGGCAGATATGCTTGAGGTGTGTCGAGCGGCACAAAAAAGCACTGCTCCACTATCCTGGGATGAAGCAAGTATTATTGTATTTTTAAAGAAAGAAAAAACTCCTACACTCCCAGGATCGGTCAGACCAATATCTTTAATAGACTGCGATTGTAAAATTTAGGCAAAAATTTTAGCGACACGTCTATTGCATGTCATTAAGACCCTGGTTTCAGTTCACCAGCACGGGTTCATATCAGGCAGAGACACGGTCAATCATATAAGTAGAGTAACAACATTACTGGATATTGCTAATACACGTAAGATGCCATGTGGGGTGATATTATTAGACGCAGAAAAAGCGTTTGACCGTGTCTCATGGGAATTTCTATGGACCACACTTAGGCTACATGGTGTTGGTACAGGGTTTATCCAGGCCATTAAGACTATGTACAGATCTCCAAAGGCACGAATATGTACATTAGGGCTAGAATCAAAACCATTAATTATATCAAGGGGCAATCGCCAAGGATGCCGTGCTCCCCTCTGTTATTTGCGATGTATATCAATCCGTTCTTAAACCTATTAGAGCATAGATTAAATGCTCAGCTGTCAGGCCCAAGGCTGGAGCGGGTTGATATACTCGCGTATGCAGATGATATTGCAATAATTACACCAGACCCGGCATCTACATTGGAACAGACGGAGCAATTGGCAGTAATATTTGGGAGGAGTGCGGGTTATAAATTGAACTTAACTAAGACACAGGTAATCTGTACTGAACAAACACGATTTAGGGATCAGAGAGTTTTAGAGGAGGCCGTATATTTGGGAATACGCCTGAATGCTTGTTTAGATACGATGGTTAAATGTAATTGGGAATCTCTTCTGAATAAAATTAAAAGAGATTTGGATAGGAGGGAAAACTTACATCTGTCATTACTGGGAAGATGCAATGTTATCAAAATGAATGTTCTTCCAAAGGTTATATATTTTTTTAGGGCAGTACCACTGGAAATCACAAAACAACAAATACAGAGACTTCAATCTATTTGCAATAGTTGTTTATGGGCACAGGGGATACCCCGACGAGCACTAAAATTTATGACCCTATCACGGGATAAAGGGGGGTGGGCAGTACCCATTTTTCAATTTTATTATTGGGCATGTTTATTACAGTACATTGGAATTTTATTGGTGGGAACTAGTGGTGAAACTCTAGGGGATGTGCCTCATATATATCAGCTATTATTAGGTGCAAGGACAGAGCGAACATTTTTTAAAATTCTAGAGCCAAGTTATTATAAGAAGACCCGCTTCAAGGTCCTCCAGGCAGCTTATAAGGCCTGGCGCCAAATAAAGAGGCAGCTAAATATGGGTAAAATAAACTATTATACACCCATGGATGCATCAGCACTACTTCCATCTGTCTTCTTAGATGGCATTATGAATAAATGGAGAATTAAGGGTAGTATAACTTTGGGCCAGTTGGTAGACAGTAGTGGTGTTAAAACGTATGATACATTGATGACTAACTATGACCTTCCTAAAGCGTTTTTTTAAAATTATTTGCAGATCCAAGACTTCTTGTGCAGAAGGAGGGATATCTCACGTTTGGCTGAGAAAAACAATCTTTTAGAAATTGTGATGGCCCGAGGTAGAATTGGGGATATATATCAGGCACTTATTGATACACAAAAGGATGATGTTGAGGCACAGAACAATAAATGGAAATTGAGAGTGGTCGCAGAAGGGAGTATTCTGCAAGAATCTATTTATTTAGCTGAAAAACTTCTAATATCCTCAAATCTGAAAACCCAGCAATATAAAAGCATGTTTAATCTATATTATACACCTGCTAAATTGGCACGCTGGGGTGGAGTAAATGAGGACAAATGTACTCGATGTGGGGGGGAACAGGCGGATATAGTTCACATGTTTGCTACATGTCCAGAGCTGAGATTATTGATAAATAGGATACAGATATTTTTAACTGAAGTCACAGGAGTACATATTGAGATAACCCTATTAGTTATGATGCTGGGGGTCATACAGCATAAAACACCTACACATGGAATGTATATATATAGATATTTTATCTATATTGCAGTTACAGTAGCAAGGTTATGTATAGCTTCACTGTGGCGTCAGAAAGAACCCCCTACATTTGAGATGTGGAGAGGCAGATTATTTGCAATTTGTAAACTTGAGACTAGTTTGTATGCCATTAAAAGCCCACGGAAACGCAAACTCGGTGAGGAGATATGGGGGGCTCTAACGGAATATCTCTCACCAACAACATAAGATCTCAATTAAGCCCTGTCGGGTTGGTAGAGACTCTATCCTCTCCTCCAGAGAGGAAGAAGGGGAAAAAAAAAAAAGGGAGAAAAAGGGGAAGGGAAAGGGGGAAAAAAAGGGAAAGGAAAAAGAGAGGAAGGAAGGAAAGAAAGGAAGTAGGGGAAAAAAAAATAGTACTCTGCTTTCTCTGATGTGGTATATGTACATTTCATTTGTATTATTAGCTCCTTTTCTTTTTTCGGCTGAATTTATATAACTTTACAATGGCTGTTTTTTTTTTTGTTTTTTTTTTCTGTTGATCCCATATGATTTTGCAATGTTTTTATTTCCTGTCATGGGGTACATGTTGTGTATTTTCTTATGATTTGCCTTATCCTCGTGTATCAACTTACTGACTTAATAAAAAAATTTAAAAAAAAAAAAGAAAAACTAACACAAATATAAATGTCTACACAAGGTCACCTTTCGTATGAAGTATAGTGGCACTGCTCTACATAATTTCAGAAATAAAATTTCAGTTTGTGGCACGAAGAAGGAACTGGCACCGCAAATCTTTTGTTAATGTCATTTTAGTGAGGAAACATGCACTTTTTGCACACCACTTTTTCCCACTAAAAAAAAACACATTTTAACTCATTTTTAATATTTTCTCAGTTCTGAAATCTACATACTTTGTATGAAATTGCCTTTTTTTGCATTGTCATTTTAATTTTTTTTGTGGGCTGATGCTGCAGGATTTGTTACCTCTAGTCCCCTTCCAAGTGTATGAGATGTGACCTGGGAGACACTACTTGGGGATCAGGAACTCACATCAACAGGGGCCAGCAGGGCTTAAGCAGGTCAGTTTCCAGGTCTAGGCAGGTCCAGTGCCACAAGTTAGCCTTTGCTGGTGCAGGGTGGCCTCTGGAGCTTGTTTTGTCCCTGTAGCTCAGAACAGGCGGCCAGGCAGCTGTTCAGTCCTTCTTCTGTAGTATCCACAGGTCCGGGAATGTACTGAAGAGTGGGTCTGAGTGTCGTACGGTTTCCACTTTCCAGTCAGAACTGTTAGTTTGTTGGACAACATAAACATTGGGATGGTGCCAGACTGATTCCATGCACCCCCTCAGGATATGTTGGCCTATAGACCTGATAGCTCACACTGCCAATATAAGTACACCGAAACCTAGAAAGCTAACAAATGGTTTGGGCAATATCAGAACATGACAACCCTGACTCCTCAGGGAATCGTGGTAACAGATCTAGAACCTTTTTGCTCAGTCACTCGTGCTCATTCAGAGAGATATACAAGAAATACCGGAAAGGGGTGTTTTCAAGATTTATTGAACCATTGTGATTCTTGTATAAAAGGTGTGCACTGCAATGATTAATAGGCAGAAGCAGATAAAAGTGATTAGCAATATAAGGACAGTGAAAAGAATGAATGATTCCACTATCGTGCTAAACAGTGTATATATGCTGGCATATAAGAACTGCGTGTAGTGTACTTCTACTAGGCGCTTCCTAACCTAGTTGTCTAGGGCAGGTGTTCTGCCAAGTATCCCCTATTGGATGAATAAATCCCCATTACCTGAAGGCAAGGTATGTAGGTCCCCATCTTGGTCACAAGTTGGTCATCCCTCCTCGCAGAGGGTATAACAGGAATCAGCTGGCCTGAGACTCAGACACAGCGACGAGCTCACAATGACAGCAGAGTGCGCCTCTATTTTGACCACGGAAATGCATGTGTATTTATAATAACATGATCCAGTCTTCCGTGTCAAGGCTACAGCCGGGCTGGCATTGCTTATTGTCTCTGTGATAGCCCTGTTGCCTCATGGACGTATAAATGCTTGAAAATGGCCGTCTAGACTTATTATCCTTTGTTTTTCATTGCAAGTTCATTAAAGGTAGTGCATTTGATACAAGAAAAACTAACACAATGATGATGAGGAACAAGTAATTCAATATCTTAATATGGAATTAGCTAATTGGGCAACTCCAGTGATTCTGTCTGGCGATTTTAACATTCAATTTGAAGATATCATTAAAGTATCCGGAGGTGATAAATATATTGGCAAAAAACCCAGAGTTTATAAAGCTCTACAACAGCTTCTCCAAGAACATGGTTTAGTTGATGTATGGCCTAGGCTAAAACACCCCGAACCAGGATATACGCATTACTCATGCCCCCATCAAAAGTTTACTAGAATAGATTATTTTTTTATAACCAAAGCGCTCCTAAAAGACGCACAAATATCGATCTATCCCCGTATAACTTCGGATCATAACCCAATTATGCTCAAACTTGCAATATCTGGTTTAATGCGACCTAGAAGCACATTCTCTTTTGATAAAAAACTAATGTTAAATGAAGAGTTTGTCGCTCATATTCGTAAATGGGTGATAGAGTTTCTGGCTATTAATCGAGGTTCCACTAAATTAGGGATGGTTTGGGATGCGATGAAAGCCGGACTTAGGGGAAAGATAATCGGTTTTGGTCTACGCATTCAGAAACAACTTAGACAACATCAGATACAATTATATGAGGAGTTACGCCGTTTAGAATGTAGATTAATCGAAGCAGTACGGGATAAGGCCGACATCGCACAGGCTCAAACAGAGGTGGCTTGGGGTAAATCTAAGATTAATGAGGAATGGGCTACAGATATTGCCCAAAAATACCATCTCTTCAGGAAAGATTGTTATGAGTTTGGGGAAACTACTGGCAGATGCCTAGCGAAGAAGATCAGGTGCAAGGAGGTTAAAAATATTATAGAGACAATCGAGGACTCATCAGGGAACCTAATAGAAACACCAGAGGGCATTTTAGAAGTATTTAGAGCATTCTATGAAAAACTGTATTCTGAGGAAGATCATAGTAGAGAGCCGACCGGGGTGGTTTACCTGGCAGGACATTGATCCATGGAGGCGTAACCTATTTGGCACTTCCACTACTCGGTCGATAAGCTCATGAGGTTATTTATCTCTTTACAGCAAGTAATAGGATTATGTAAGACCGATTGAGGCATTACTACTTTGTGGAGGTTATTTACTTCCTTTTTTCATTGATTCACTCACTATTCTTCATTTTCACACATCACAGTGAGTTGCAGGAAGGGATCCTTAAGGTCCTGACGAAGAAGCATGGGGAAGCTTCGAAACATGTCGACACCATTAGGAGGCATAGCTCATTGAGGCATACACCCTCCTTCCCCCCCCACTTTTTACCAATACCAGCTCAAACGGCAGAATAAAATTTCCTTAGACCAGAGAGCCAGGTATTTTTTAATTCACTTTTCCATCCACTCCTGACCCTTCCTCTCACACCCTTGCATCACACATAGCTGTCTCAGTAATATCAGTGCTCCCACGCAAACGTAGGTCGTAGCATGCCCCGTCCCGTAGAGGGGCGGGAAGACCCCTATGATGAAGCATGACACCAAGGGCCCTTTTGGTGTGTGAGGGGTATTTAAACAACTGATGTGTATTCTCTACGACTGTGGGATACATTTTGTGTAAGCAGGAGGTTCCTAACATACTATACCTGTGGGTGGATCCCTATGTTTATGTACGCTTGACTGGGAGGAAGTATCCACCTCCACCACTCGCTGAGTGGTACCTCTCTACTCCCCTCTTTGTTCCTTTTCCCATAGTAGAGATGATCAGGAGGAGCTATATAAGGATCCATACAGGATAATTTTGGATGAAGATGATAAGAGGGCATTAGAGGAGCCAATATCAATGCAGGAGTTGGTAGATGCTGTGGGCTCATTGGCTATGGGAAAAGCTGCCGGGCCAGAAAGACTCCCATTAGAAATATATAAGTTATTACTATCTGAAATTCAGGCAGATATGCTTGAGGTGTGTCGAGCGGCACAAAAAAGCACTGCTCCACTATCCTGGGATGAAGCAAGTATTATTGTATTTTTAAAGAAAGAAAAAACTCCTACACTCCCAGGATCGGTCAGACCAATATCTTTAATAGACTGCGATTGTAAAATTTAGGCAAAAATTTTAGCGACACGTCTATTGCATGTCATTAAGACCCTGGTTTCAGTTCACCAGCACGGGTTCATATCAGGCAGAGACACGGTCAATCATATAAGTAGAGTAACAACATTACTGGATATTGCTAATACACGTAAGATGCCATGTGGGGTGATATTATTAGACGCAGAAAAAGCGTTTGACCGTGTCTCATGGGAATTTCTATGGACCACACTTAGGCTACATGGTGTTGGTACAGGGTTTATCCAGGCCATTAAGACTATGTACAGATCTCCAAAGGCACGAATATGTACATTAGGGCTAGAATCAAAACCATTAATTATATCAAGGGGCAATCGCCAAGGATGCCGTGCTCCCCTCTGTTATTTGCGATGTATATCAATCCGTTCTTAAACCTATTAGAGCATAGATTAAATGCTCAGCTGTCAGGCCCAAGGCTGGAGCGGGTTGATATACTCGCGTATGCAGATGATATTGCAATAATTACACCAGACCCGGCATCTACATTGGAACAGACGGAGCAATTGGCAGTAATATTTGGGAGGAGTGCGGGTTATAAATTGAACTTAACTAAGACACAGGTAATCTGTACTGAACAAACACGATTTAGGGATCAGAGAGTTTTAGAGGAGGCCGTATATTTGGGAATACGCCTGAATGCTTGTTTAGATACGATGGTTAAATGTAATTGGGAATCTCTTCTGAATAAAATTAAAAGAGATTTGGATAGGAGGGAAAACTTACATCTGTCATTACTGGGAAGATGCAATGTTATCAAAATGAATGTTCTTCCAAAGGTTATATATTTTTTTAGGGCAGTACCACTGGAAATCACAAAACAACAAATACAGAGACTTCAATCTATTTGCAATAGTTGTTTATGGGCACAGGGGATACCCCGACGAGCACTAAAATTTATGACCCTATCACGGGATAAAGGGGGGTGGGCAGTACCCATTTTTCAATTTTATTATTGGGCATGTTTATTACAGTACATTGGAATTTTATTGGTGGGAACTAGTGGTGAAACTCTAGGGGATGTGCCTCATATATATCAGCTATTATTAGGTGCAAGGACAGAGCGAACATTTTTTAAAATTCTAGAGCCAAGTTATTATAAGAAGACCCGCTTCAAGGTCCTCCAGGCAGCTTATAAGGCCTGGCGCCAAATAAAGAGGCAGCTAAATATGGGTAAAATAAACTATTATACACCCATGGATGCATCAGCACTACTTCCATCTGTCTTCTTAGATGGCATTATGAATAAATGGAGAATTAAGGGTAGTATAACTTTGGGCCAGTTGGTAGACAGTAGTGGTGTTAAAACGTATGATACATTGATGACTAACTATGACCTTCCTAAAGCGTTTTTTTAAAATTATTTGCAGATCCAAGACTTCTTGTGCAGAAGGAGGGATATCTCACGTTTGGCTGAGAAAAACAATCTTTTAGAAATTGTGATGGCCCGAGGTAGAATTGGGGATATATATCAGGCACTTATTGATACACAAAAGGATGATGTTGAGGCACAGAACAATAAATGGAAATTGAGAGTGGTCGCAGAAGGGAGTATTCTGCAAGAATCTATTTATTTAGCTGAAAAACTTCTAATATCCTCAAATCTGAAAACCCAGCAATATAAAAGCATGTTTAATCTATATTATACACCTGCTAAATTGGCACGCTGGGGTGGAGTAAATGAGGACAAATGTACTCGATGTGGGGGGGAACAGGCGGATATAGTTCACATGTTTGCTACATGTCCAGAGCTGAGATTATTGATAAATAGGATACAGATATTTTTAACTGAAGTCACAGGAGTACATATTGAGATAACCCTATTAGTTATGATGCTGGGGGTCATACAGCATAAAACACCTACACATGGAATGTATATATATAGATATTTTATCTATATTGCAGTTACAGTAGCAAGGTTATGTATAGCTTCACTGTGGCGTCAGAAAGAACCCCCTACATTTGAGATGTGGAGAGGCAGATTATTTGCAATTTGTAAACTTGAGACTAGTTTGTATGCCATTAAAAGCCCACGGAAACGCAAACTCGGTGAGGAGATATGGGGGGCTCTAACGGAATATCTCTCACCAACAACATAAGATCTCAATTAAGCCCTGTCGGGTTGGTAGAGACTCTATCCTCTCCTCCAGAGAGGAAGAAGGGGAAAAAAAAAAAAGGGAGAAAAAGGGGAAGGGAAAGGGGGAAAAAAAGGGAAAGGAAAAAGAGAGGAAGGAAGGAAAGAAAGGAAGGAGGGGAAAAAAAAATAGTACTCTGCTTTCTCTGATGTGGTATATGTACATTTCATTTGTATTATTAGCTCCTTTTCTTTTTTCGGCTGAATTTATATAACTTTACAATGGCTGTTTTTTTTTTTGTTTTTTTTTTCTGTTGATCCCATATGATTTTGCAATGTTTTTATTTCCTGTCATGGGGTACATGTTGTGTATTTTCTTATGATTTGCCTTATCCTCGTGTATCAACTTACTGACTTAATAAAAAAAATTAAAAAAAAAAAAGAAAAACTAACACAAATATAAATGTCTACACAAGGTCACCTTTCGTATGAAGTATAGTGGCACTGCTCTACATAATTTCAGAAATAAAATTTCAGTTTGTGGCACGAAGAAGGAACTGGCACCGCAAATCTTTTGTTAATGTCATTTTAGTGAGGAAACATGCACTTTTTGCACACCACTTTTTCCCACTAAAAAAAAACACATTTTAACTCATTTTTAATATTTTCTCAGTTCTGAAATCTACATACTTTGTATGAAATTGCCTTTTTTTGCATTGTCATTTTAATTTTTTTTGTGGGCTGATGCTGCAGGATTTGTTACCTCTAGTCCCCTTCCAAGTGTATGAGATGTGACCTGGGAGACACTACTTGGGGATCAGGAACTCACATCAACAGGGGCCAGCAGGGCTTAAGCAGGTCAGTTTCCAGGTCTAGGCAGGTCCAGTGCCACAAGTTAGCCTTTGCTGGTGCAGGGTGGCCTCTGGAGCTTGTTTTGTCCCTGTAGCTCAGAACAGGCGGCCAGGCAGCTGTTCAGTCCTTCTTCTGTAGTATCCACAGGTCCGGGAATGTACTGAAGAGTGGGTCTGAGTGTCGTACGGTTTCCACTTTCCAGTCAGAACTGTTAGTTTGTTGGACAACATAAACATTGGGATGGTGCCAGACTGATTCCATGCACCCCCTCAGGATATGTTGGCCTATAGACCTGATAGCTCACACTGCCAATATAAGTACACCGAAACCTAGAAAGCTAACAAATGGTTTGGGCAATATCAGAACATGACAACCCTGACTCCTCAGGGAATCGTGGTAACAGATCTAGAACCTTTTTGCTCAGTCACTCGTGCTCATTCAGAGAGATATACAAGAAATACCGGAAAGGGGTGTTTTCAAGATTTATTGAACCATTGTGATTCTTGTATAAAAGGTGTGCACTGCAATGATTAATAGGCAGAAGCAGATAAAAGTGATTAGCAATATAAGGACAGTGAAAAGAATGAATGATTCCACTATCGTGCTAAACAGTGTATATATGCTGGCATATAAGAACTGCGTGTAGTGTACTTCTACTAGGCGCTTCCTAACCTAGTTGTCTAGGGCAGGTGTTCTGCCAAGTATCCCCTATTGGATGAATAAATCCCCATTACCTGAAGGCAAGGTATGTAGGTCCCCATCTTGGTCACAAGTTGGTCATCCCTCCTCGCAGAGGGTATAACAGGAATCAGCTGGCCTGAAACTCAGACACAGCGACGAGCTCACAATGACAGCAGAGTGCGCCTCTATTTTGACCACGGAAATGCATGTGTATTTATAATAACATGATCCAGTCTTCCGTGTCAAGGCTACAGCCGGGCTGGCATTGCTTATTGTCTCTGTGATAGCCCTGTTGCCTCATGGACGTATAAATGCTTGAAAATGGCCGTCTAGACTTATTATCCTTTGTTTTTCATTGCAAGTTCATTAAAGGTAGTGCATTTGATACAAGAAAAACTAACACAATGATGATGAGGAACAAGTAATTCAATATCTTAATATGGAATTAGCTAATTGGGCAACTCCAGTGATTCTGTCTGGCGATTTTAACATTCAATTTGAAGATATCATTAAAGTATCCGGAGGTGATAAATATATTGGCAAAAAACCCAGAGTTTATAAAGCTCTACAACAGCTTCTCCAAGAACATGGTTTAGTTGATGTATGGCCTAGGCTAAAACACCCCGAACCAGGATATACGCATTACTCATGCCCCCATCAAAAGTTTACTAGAATAGATTATTTTTTTATAACCAAAGCGCTCCTAAAAGACGCACAAATATCGATCTATCCCCGTATAACTTCGGATCATAACCCAATTATGCTCAAACTTGCAATATCTGGTTTAATGCGACCTAGAAGCACATTCTCTTTTGATAAAAAACTAATGTTAAATGAAGAGTTTGTCGCTCATATTCGTAAATGGGTGATAGAGTTTCTGGCTATTAATCGAGGTTCCACTAAATTAGGGATGGTTTGGGATGCGATGAAAGCCGGACTTAGGGGAAAGATAATCGGTTTTGGTCTACGCATTCAGAAACAACTTAGACAACATCAGATACAATTATATGAGGAGTTACGCCGTTTAGAATGTAGATTAATCGAAGCAGTACGGGATAAGGCCGACATCGCACAGGCTCAAACAGAGGTGGCTTGGGGTAAATCTAAGATTAATGAGGAATGGGCTACAGATATTGCCCAAAAATACCATCTCTTCAGGAAAGATTGTTATGAGTTTGGGGAAACTACTGGCAGATGCCTAGCGAAGAAGATCAGGTGCAAGGAGGTTAAAAATATTATAGAGACAATCGAGGACTCATCAGGGAACCTAATAGAAACACCAGAGGGCATTTTAGAAGTATTTAGAGCATTCTATGAAAAACTGTATTCTGAGGAAGATCATAGTAGAGAGCCGACCGGGGTGGTTTACCTGGCAGGACATTGATCCATGGAGGCGTAACCTATTTGGCACTTCCACTACTCGGTCGATAAGCTCATGAGGTTATTTATCTCTTTACAGCAAGTAATAGGATTATGTAAGACCGATTGAGGCATTACTACTTTGTGGAGGTTATTTACTTCCTTTTTTCATTGATTCACTCACTATTCTTCATTTTCACACATCACAGTGAGTTGCAGGAAGGGATCCTTAAGGTCCTGACGAAGAAGCATGGGGAAGCTTCGAAACATGTCGACACCATTAGGAGGCATAGCTCATTGAGGCATACACCCTCCTTCCCCCCCCACTTTTTACCAATACCAGCTCAAACGGCAGAATAAAATTTCCTTAGACCAGAGAGCCAGGTATTTTTTAATTCACTTTTCCATCCACTCCTGACCCTTCCTCTCACACCCTTGCATCACACATAGCTGTCTCAGTAATATCAGTGCTCCCACGCAAACGTAGGTCGTAGCATGCCCCGTCCCGTAGAGGGGCGGGAAGACCCCTATGATGAAGCATGACACCAAGGGCCCTTTTGGTGTGTGAGGGGTATTTAAACAACTGATGTGTATTCTCTACGACTGTGGGATACATTTTGTGTAAGCAGGAGGTTCCTAACATACTATACCTGTGGGTGGATCCCTATGTTTATGTACGCTTGACTGGGAGGAAGTATCCACCTCCACCACTCGCTGAGTGGTACCTCTCTACTCCCCTCTTTGTTCCTTTTCCCATAGTAGAGATGATCAGGAGGAGCTATATAAGGATCCATACAGGATAATTTTGGATGAAGATGATAAGAGGGCATTAGAGGAGCCAATATCAATGCAGGAGTTGGTAGATGCTGTGGGCTCATTGGCTATGGGAAAAGCTGCCGGGCCAGAAAGACTCCCATTAGAAATATATAAGTTATTACTATCTGAAATTCAGGCAGATATGCTTGAGGTGTGTCGAGCGGCACAAAAAAGCACTGCTCCACTATCCTGGGATGAAGCAAGTATTATTGTATTTTTAAAGAAAGAAAAAACTCCTACACTCCCAGGATCGGTCAGACCAATATCTTTAATAGACTGCGATTGTAAAATTTAGGCAAAAATTTTAGCGACACGTCTATTGCATGTCATTAAGACCCTGGTTTCAGTTCACCAGCACGGGTTCATATCAGGCAGAGACACGGTCAATCATATAAGTAGAGTAACAACATTACTGGATATTGCTAATACACGTAAGATGCCATGTGGGGTGATATTATTAGACGCAGAAAAAGCGTTTGACCGTGTCTCATGGGAATTTCTATGGACCACACTTAGGCTACATGGTGTTGGTACAGGGTTTATCCAGGCCATTAAGACTATGTACAGATCTCCAAAGGCACGAATATGTACATTAGGGCTAGAATCAAAACCATTAATTATATCAAGGGGCAATCGCCAAGGATGCCGTGCTCCCCTCTGTTATTTGCGATGTATATCAATCCGTTCTTAAACCTATTAGAGCATAGATTAAATGCTCAGCTGTCAGGCCCAAGGCTGGAGCGGGTTGATATACTCGCGTATGCAGATGATATTGCAATAATTACACCAGACCCGGCATCTACATTGGAACAGACGGAGCAATTGGCAGTAATATTTGGGAGGAGTGCGGGTTATAAATTGAACTTAACTAAGACACAGGTAATCTGTACTGAACAAACACGATTTAGGGATCAGAGAGTTTTAGAGGAGGCCGTATATTTGGGAATACGCCTGAATGCTTGTTTAGATACGATGGTTAAATGTAATTGGGAATCTCTTCTGAATAAAATTAAAAGAGATTTGGATAGGAGGGAAAACTTACATCTGTCATTACTGGGAAGATGCAATGTTATCAAAATGAATGTTCTTCCAAAGGTTATATATTTTTTTAGGGCAGTACCACTGGAAATCACAAAACAACAAATACAGAGACTTCAATCTATTTGCAATAGTTGTTTATGGGCACAGGGGATACCCCGACGAGCACTAAAATTTATGACCCTATCACGGGATAAAGGGGGGTGGGCAGTACCCATTTTTCAATTTTATTATTGGGCATGTTTATTACAGTACATTGGAATTTTATTGGTGGGAACTAGTGGTGAAACTCTAGGGGATGTGCCTCATATATATCAGCTATTATTAGGTGCAAGGACAGAGCGAACATTTTTTAAAATTCTAGAGCCAAGTTATTATAAGAAGACCCGCTTCAAGGTCCTCCAGGCAGCTTATAAGGCCTGGCGCCAAATAAAGAGGCAGCTAAATATGGGTAAAATAAACTATTATACACCCATGGATGCATCAGCACTACTTCCATCTGTCTTCTTAGATGGCATTATGAATAAATGGAGAATTAAGGGTAGTATAACTTTGGGCCAGTTGGTAGACAGTAGTGGTGTTAAAACGTATGATACATTGATGACTAACTATGACCTTCCTAAAGCGTTTTTTTAAAATTATTTGCAGATCCAAGACTTCTTGTGCAGAAGGAGGGATATCTCACGTTTGGCTGAGAAAAACAATCTTTTAGAAATTGTGATGGCCCGAGGTAGAATTGGGGATATATATCAGGCACTTATTGATACACAAAAGGATGATGTTGAGGCACAGAACAATAAATGGAAATTGAGAGTGGTCGCAGAAGGGAGTATTCTGCAAGAATCTATTTATTTAGCTGAAAAACTTCTAATATCCTCAAATCTGAAAACCCAGCAATATAAAAGCATGTTTAATCTATATTATACACCTGCTAAATTGGCACGCTGGGGTGGAGTAAATGAGGACAAATGTACTCGATGTGGGGGGGAACAGGCGGATATAGTTCACATGTTTGCTACATGTCCAGAGCTGAGATTATTGATAAATAGGATACAGATATTTTTAACTGAAGTCACAGGAGTACATATTGAGATAACCCTATTAGTTATGATGCTGGGGGTCATACAGCATAAAACACCTACACATGGAATGTATATATATAGATATTTTATCTATATTGCAGTTACAGTAGCAAGGTTATGTATAGCTTCACTGTGGCGTCAGAAAGAACCCCCTACATTTGAGATGTGGAGAGGCAGATTATTTGCAATTTGTAAACTTGAGACTAGTTTGTATGCCATTAAAAGCCCACGGAAACGCAAACTCGGTGAGGAGATATGGGGGGCTCTAACGGAATATCTCTCACCAACAACATAAGATCTCAATTAAGCCCTGTCGGGTTGGTAGAGACTCTATCCTCTCCTCCAGAGAGGAAGAAGGGGAAAAAAAAAAAAGGGAGAAAAAGGGGAAGGGAAAGGGGGAAAAAAAGGGAAAGGAAAAAGAGAGGAAGGAAGGAAAGAAAGGAAGGAGGGGAAAAAAAAATAGTACTCTGCTTTCTCTGATGTGGTATATGTACATTTCATTTGTATTATTAGCTCCTTTTCTTTTTTCGGCTGAATTTATATAACTTTACAATGGCTGTTTTTTTTTTTGTTTTTTTTTTCTGTTGATCCCATATGATTTTGCAATGTTTTTATTTCCTGTCATGGGGTACATGTTGTGTATTTTCTTATGATTTGCCTTATCCTCGTGTATCAACTTACTGACTTAATAAAAAAATTTAAAAAAAAAAAAGAAAAACTAACACAAATATAAATGTCTACACAAGGTCACCTTTCGTATGAAGTATAGTGGCACTGCTCTACATAATTTCAGAAATAAAATTTCAGTTTGTGGCACGAAGAAGGAACTGGCACCGCAAATCTTTTGTTAATGTCATTTTAGTGAGGAAACATGCACTTTTTGCACACCACTTTTTCCCACTAAAAAAAAACACATTTTAACTCATTTTTAATATTTTCTCAGTTCTGAAATCTACATACTTTGTATGAAATTGCCTTTTTTTGCATTGTCATTTTAATTTTTTTTGTGGGCTGATGCTGCAGGATTTGTTACCTCTAGTCCCCTTCCAAGTGTATGAGATGTGACCTGGGAGACACTACTTGGGGATCAGGAACTCACATCAACAGGGGCCAGCAGGGCTTAAGCAGGTCAGTTTCCAGGTCTAGGCAGGTCCAGTGCCACAAGTTAGCCTTTGCTGGTGCAGGGTGGCCTCTGGAGCTTGTTTTGTCCCTGTAGCTCAGAACAGGCGGCCAGGCAGCTGTTCAGTCCTTCTTCTGTAGTATCCACAGGTCCGGGAATGTACTGAAGAGTGGGTCTGAGTGTCGTACGGTTTCCACTTTCCAGTCAGAACTGTTAGTTTGTTGGACAACATAAACATTGGGATGGTGCCAGACTGATTCCATGCACCCCCTCAGGATATGTTGGCCTATAGACCTGATAGCTCACACTGCCAATATAAGTACACCGAAACCTAGAAAGCTAACAAATGGTTTGGGCAATATCAGAACATGACAACCCTGACTCCTCAGGGAATCGTGGTAACAGATCTAGAACCTTTTTGCTCAGTCACTCGTGCTCATTCAGAGAGATATACAAGAAATACCGGAAAGGGGTGTTTTCAAGATTTATTGAACCATTGTGATTCTTGTATAAAAGGTGTGCACTGCAATGATTAATAGGCAGAAGCAGATAAAAGTGATTAGCAATATAAGGACAGTGAAAAGAATGAATGATTCCACTATCGTGCTAAACAGTGTATATATGCTGGCATATAAGAACTGCGTGTAGTGTACTTCTACTAGGCGCTTCCTAACCTAGTTGTCTAGGGCAGGTGTTCTGCCAAGTATCCCCTATTGGATGAATAAATCCCCATTACCTGAAGGCAAGGTATGTAGGTCCCCATCTTGGTCACAAGTTGGTCATCCCTCCTCGCAGAGGGTATAACAGGAATCAGCTGGCCTGAGACTCAGACACAGCGACGAGCTCACAATGACAGCAGAGTGCGCCTCTATTTTGACCACGGAAATGCATGTGTATTTATAATAACATGATCCAGTCTTCCGTGTCAAGGCTACAGCCGGGCTGGCATTGCTTATTGTCTCTGTGATAGCCCTGTTGCCTCATGGACGTATAAATGCTTGAAAATGGCCGTCTAGACTTATTATCCTTTGTTTTTCATTGCAAGTTCATTAAAGGTAGTGCATTTGATACAAGAAAAACTAACACAATGATGATGAGGAACAAGTAATTCAATATCTTAATATGGAATTAGCTAATTGGGCAACTCCAGTGATTCTGTCTGGCGATTTTAACATTCAATTTGAAGATATCATTAAAGTATCCGGAGGTGATAAATATATTGGCAAAAAACCCAGAGTTTATAAAGCTCTACAACAGCTTCTCCAAGAACATGGTTTAGTTGATGTATGGCCTAGGCTAAAACACCCCGAACCAGGATATACGCATTACTCATGCCCCCATCAAAAGTTTACTAGAATAGATTATTTTTTTATAACCAAAGCGCTCCTAAAAGACGCACAAATATCGATCTATCCCCGTATAACTTCGGATCATAACCCAATTATGCTCAAACTTGCAATATCTGGTTTAATGCGACCTAGAAGCACATTCTCTTTTGATAAAAAACTAATGTTAAATGAAGAGTTTGTCGCTCATATTCGTAAATGGGTGATAGAGTTTCTGGCTATTAATCGAGGTTCCACTAAATTAGGGATGGTTTGGGATGCGATGAAAGCCGGACTTAGGGGAAAGATAATCGGTTTTGGTCTACGCATTCAGAAACAACTTAGACAACATCAGATACAATTATATGAGGAGTTACGCCGTTTAGAATGTAGATTAATCGAAGCAGTACGGGATAAGGCCGACATCGCACAGGCTCAAACAGAGGTGGCTTGGGGTAAATCTAAGATTAATGAGGAATGGGCTACAGATATTGCCCAAAAATACCATCTCTTCAGGAAAGATTGTTATGAGTTTGGGGAAACTACTGGCAGATGCCTAGCGAAGAAGATCAGGTGCAAGGAGGTTAAAAATATTATAGAGACAATCGAGGACTCATCAGGGAACCTAATAGAAACACCAGAGGGCATTTTAGAAGTATTTAGAGCATTCTATGAAAAACTGTATTCTGAGGAAGATCATAGTAGAGAGCCGACCGGGGTGGTTTACCTGGCAGGACATTGATCCATGGAGGCGTAACCTATTTGGCACTTCCACTACTCGGTCGATAAGCTCATGAGGTTATTTATCTCTTTACAGCAAGTAATAGGATTATGTAAGACCGATTGAGGCATTACTACTTTGTGGAGGTTATTTACTTCCTTTTTTCATTGATTCACTCACTATTCTTCATTTTCACACATCACAGTGAGTTGCAGGAAGGGATCCTTAAGGTCCTGACGAAGAAGCATGGGGAAGCTTCGAAACATGTCGACACCATTAGGAGGCATAGCTCATTGAGGCATACACCCTCCTTCCCCCCCCACTTTTTACCAATACCAGCTCAAACGGCAGAATAAAATTTCCTTAGACCAGAGAGCCAGGTATTTTTTAATTCACTTTTCCATCCACTCCTGACCCTTCCTCTCACACCCTTGCATCACACATAGCTGTCTCAGTAATATCAGTGCTCCCACGCAAACGTAGGTCGTAGCATGCCCCGTCCCGTAGAGGGGCGGGAAGACCCCTATGATGAAGCATGACACCAAGGGCCCTTTTGGTGTGTGAGGGGTATTTAAACAACTGATGTGTATTCTCTATGACTGTGGGATACATTTTGTGTAAGCAGGAGGTTCCTAACATACTATACCTGTGGGTGGATCCCTATGTTTATGTACGCTTGACTGGGAGGAAGTATCCACCTCCACCACTCGCTGAGTGGTACCTCTCTACTCCCCTCTTTGTTCCTTTTCCCATAGTAGAGATGATCAGGAGGAGCTATATAAGGATCCATACAGGATAATTTTGGATGAAGATGATAAGAGGGCATTAGAGGAGCCAATATCAATGCAGGAGTTGGTAGATGCTGTGGGCTCATTGGCTATGGGAAAAGCTGCCGGGCCAGAAAGACTCCCATTAGAAATATATAAGTTATTACTATCTGAAATTCAGGCAGATATGCTTGAGGTGTGTCGAGCGGCACAAAAAAGCACTGCTCCACTATCCTGGGATGAAGCAAGTATTATTGTATTTTTAAAGAAAGAAAAAACTCCTACACTCCCAGGATCGGTCAGACCAATATCTTTAATAGACTGCGATTGTAAAATTTACGCAAAAATTTTAGCGACACGTCTATTGCATGTCATTAAGACCCTGGTTTCAGTTCACCAGCACGGGTTCATATCAGGCAGAGACACGGTCAATCATATAAGTAGAGTAACAACATTACTGGATATTGCTAATACACGTAAGATGCCATGTGGGGTGATATTATTAGATGCAGAAAAAGCGTTTGACCGTGTCTCATGGGAATTTCTATGGACCACACTTAGGCTACATGGTGTTGGTACAGGGTTTATCCAGGCCATTAAGACTATGTACAGATCTCCAAAGGCACGAATATGTACATTAGGGCTAGAATCAAAACCATTAATTATATCAAGGGGCAATCGCCAAGGATGCCGTGCTCCCCTCTGTTATTTGCGATGTATATCAATCCGTTCTTAAACCTATTAGAGCATAGATTAAATGCTCAGCTGTCAGGCCCAAGGCTGGAGCGGGTTGATATACTCGCGTATGCAGATGATATTGCAATAATTACACCAGACCCGGCATCTACATTGGAACAGACGGAGCAATTGGCAGTAATATTTGGGAGGAGTGCGGGTTATAAATTGAACTTAACTAAGACACAGGTAATCTGTACTGAACAAACACGATTTAGGGATCAGAGAGTTTTAGAGGAGGCCGTATATTTGGGAATACGCCTGAATGCTTGTTTAGATACGATGGTTAAATGTAATTGGGAATCTCTTCTGAATAAAATTAAAAGAGATTTGGATAGGATGGAAAACTTACATCTGTCATTACTGGGAAGATGCAATGTTATCAAAATGAATGTTCTTCCAAAGGTTATATATTTTCTTAGGGCAGTACCACTGGAAATCACAAAACAACAAATACAGTGACTTCAATCTATTCGCAATAGTTGTTTATGGGCACAGGGGATACCCCGACGAGCACTAAAATTTATGACCCTATCACGGGATAAAGGGGGGTGGGCAGTACCCATTTTTCAATTTTATTATTGGGCATGTTTATTACAGTACATTGGAATTTTATTGGTGGGAACTAGTGGTGAAACTCTAGGGGATGTGCCTCATATATATCAGCTATTATTAGGTGCAAGGACAGAGCGAACATTTTTTAAAATTCTAGAGCCAAGTTATTATAAGAAGACCCGCTTCAAGGTCCTCCAGGCAGCTTATAAGGCCTGGCGCCAAATAAAGAGGCAGCTAAATATGGGTAAAATAAACTATTATACACCCATGGATGCATCAGCACTACTTCCATCTGTCTTCTTAGATGGCATTATGAATAAATGGAGAATTAAGGGTAGTATAACTTTGGGCCAGTTGGTAGACAGTAGTGGTGTTAAAACGTATGATACATTGATGACTAACTATGACCTTCCTAAAGCGTTTTTTTAAAATTATTTGCAGATCCAAGACTTCTTGTGCAGAAGGAGGGATATCTCACGTTTGGCTGAGAAAAACAATCTTTTAGAAATTGTGATGGCCCGAGGTAGAATTGGGGATATATATCAGGCACTTATTGATACACAAAAGGATGATGTTGAGGCACAGAACAATAAATGGAAATTGAGAGTGGTCGCAGAAGGGAGTATTCTGCAAGAATCTATTTATTTAGCTGAAAAACTTCTAATATCCTCAAATCTGAAAACCCAGCAATATAAAAGCATGTTTAATCTATATTATACACCTGCTAAATTGGCACGCTGGGGTGGAGTAAATGAGGACAAATGTACTCGATGTGGGGGGGAACAGGCGGATATAGTTCACATGTTTGCTACATGTCCAGAGCTGAGATTATTGATAAATAGGATACAGATATTTTTAACTGAAGTCACAGGAGTACATATTGAGATAACCCTATTAGTTATGATGCTGGGGGTCATACAGCATAAAACACCTACACATGGAATGTATATATATAGATATTTTATCTATATTGCAGTTACAGTAGCAAGGTTATGTATAGCTTCACTGTGGCGTCAGAAAGAACCCCCTACATTTGAGATGTGGAGAGGCAGATTATTTGCAATTTGTAAACTTGAGACTAGTTTGTATGCCATTAAAAGCCCACGGAAACGCAAACTCGGTGAGGAGATATGGGGGGCTCTAACGGAATATCTCTCACCAACAACATAAGATCTCAATTAAGCCCTGTCGGGTTGGTAGAGACTCTATCCTCTCCTCCAGAGAGGAAGAAGGGGAAAAAAAAAAAAGGGAGAAAAAGGGGAAGGGAAAGGGGGAAAAAAAGGGAAAGGAAAAAGAGAGGAAGGAAGGAAAGAAAGGAAGGAGGGGAAAAAAAAATAGTACTCTGCTTTCTCTGATGTGGTATATGTACATTTCATTTGTATTATTAGCTCCTTTTCTTTTTTCGGCTGAATTTATATAACTTTACAATGGCTGTTTTTTTTTTTGTTTTTTTTTTCTGTTGATCCCATATGATTTTGCAATGTTTTTATTTCCTGTCATGGGGTACATGTTGTGTATTTTCTTATGATTTGCCTTATCCTCGTGTATCAACTTACTGACTTAATAAAAAAATTTAAGAAAAACTAACACAAATATAAATGTCTACACAAGGTCACCTTTCGTATGAAGTATAGTGGCACTGCTCTACATAATTTCAGAAATAAAATTTCAGTTTGTGGCACGAAGAAGGAACTGGCACCGCAAATCTTTTGTTAATGTCATTTTAGTGAGGAAACATGCACTTTTTGCACACCACTTTTTCCCACTAAAAAAAAACACATTTTAACTCATTTTTAATATTTTCTCAGTTCTGAAATCTACATACTTTGTATGAAATTGCCTTTTTTTGCATTGTCATTTTAATTTTTTTTTGTGGGCTGATGCTGCAGGATTTGTTACCTCTAGTCCCCTTCCAAGTGTATGAGATGTGACCTGGGAGACACTACTTGGGGATCAGGAACTCACATCAACAGGGGCCAGCAGGGCTTAAGCAGGTCAGTTTCCAGGTCTAGGCAGGTCCAGTGCCACAAGTTAGCCTTTGCTGGTGCAGGGTGGCCTCTGGAGCTTGTTTTGTCCCTGTAGCTCAGAACAGGCGGCCAGGCAGCTGTTCAGTCCTTCTTCTGTAGTATCCACAGGTCCGGGAATGTACTGAAGAGTGGGTCTGAGTGTCGTACGGTTTCCACTTTCCAGTCAGAACTGTTAGTTTGTTGGACAACATAAACATTGGGATGGTGCCAGACTGATTCCATGCACCCCCTCAGGATATGTTGGCCTATAGACCTGATAGCTCACACTGCCAATATAAGTACACCGAAACCTAGAAAGCTAACAAATGGTTTGGGCAATATCAGAACATGACAACCCTGACTCCTCAGGGAATCGTGGTAACAGATCTAGAACCTTTTTGCTCAGTCACTCGTGCTCATTCAGAGAGATATACAAGAAATACCGGAAAGGGGTGTTTTCAAGATTTATTGAACCATTGTGATTCTTGTATAAAAGGTGTGCACTGCAATGATTAATAGGCAGAAGCAGATAAAAGTGATTAGCAATATAAGGACAGTGAAAAGAATGAATGATTCCACTATCGTGCTAAACAGTGTATATATGCTGGCATATAAGAACTGCGTGTAGTGTACTTCTACTAGGCGCTTCCTAACCTAGTTGTCTAGGGCAGGTGTTCTGCCAAGTATCCCCTATTGGATGAATAAATCCCCATTACCTGAAGGCAAGGTATGTAGGTCCCCATCTTGGTCACAAGTTGGTCATCCCTCCTCGCAGAGGGTATAACAGGAATCAGCTGGCCTGAGACTCAGACACAGCGACGAGCTCACAATGACAGCAGAGTGCGCCTCTATTTTGACCACGGAAATGCATGTGTATTTATAATAACATGATCCAGTCTTCCGTGTCAAGGCTACAGCCGGGCTGGCATTGCTTATTGTCTCTGTGATAGCCCTGTTGCCTCATGGACGTATAAATGCTTGAAAATGGCCGTCTAGACTTATTATCCTTTGTTTTTCATTGCAAGTTCATTAAAGGTAGTGCATTTGATACAAGAAAAACTAACACAATGATGATGAGGAACAAGTAATTCAATATCTTAATATGGAATTAGCTAATTGGGCAACTCCAGTGATTCTGTCTGGCGATTTTAACATTCAATTTGAAGATATCATTAAAGTATCCGGAGGTGATAAATATATTGGCAAAAAACCCAGAGTTTATAAAGCTCTACAACAGCTTCTCCAAGAACATGGTTTAGTTGATGTATGGCCTAGGCTAAAACACCCCGAACCAGGATATACGCATTACTCATGCCCCCATCAAAAGTTTACTAGAATAGATTATTTTTTTATAACCAAAGCGCTCCTAAAAGACGCACAAATATCGATCTATCCCCGTATAACTTCGGATCATAACCCAATTATGCTCAAACTTGCAATATCTGGTTTAATGCGACCTAGAAGCACATTCTCTTTTGATAAAAAACTAATGTTAAATGAAGAGTTTGTCGCTCATATTCGTAAATGGGTGATAGAGTTTCTGGCTATTAATCGAGGTTCCACTAAATTAGGGATGGTTTGGGATGCGATGAAAGCCGGACTTAGGGGAAAGATAATCGGTTTTGGTCTACGCATTCAGAAACAACTTAGACAACATCAGATACAATTATATGAGGAGTTACGCCGTTTAGAATGTAGATTAATCGAAGCAGTACGGGATAAGGCCGACATCGCACAGGCTCAAACAGAGGTGGCTTGGGGTAAATCTAAGATTAATGAGGAATGGGCTACAGATATTGCCCAAAAATACCATCTCTTCAGGAAAGATTGTTATGAGTTTGGGGAAACTACTGGCAGATGCCTAGCGAAGAAGATCAGGTGCAAGGAGGTTAAAAATATTATAGAGACAATCGAGGACTCATCAGGGAACCTAATAGAAACACCAGAGGGCATTTTAGAAGTATTTAGAGCATTCTATGAAAAACTGTATTCTGAGGAAGATCATAGTAGAGAGCCGACCGGGGTGGTTTACCTGGCAGGACATTGATCCATGGAGGCGTAACCTATTTGGCACTTCCACTACTCGGTCGATAAGCTCATGAGGTTATTTATCTCTTTACAGCAAGTAATAGGATTATGTAAGACCGATTGAGGCATTACTACTTTGTGGAGGTTATTTACTTCCTTTTTTCATTGATTCACTCACTATTCTTCATTTTCACACATCACAGTGAGTTGCAGGAAGGGATCCTTAAGGTCCTGACGAAGAAGCATGGGGAAGCTTCGAAACATGTCGACACCATTAGGAGGCATAGCTCATTGAGGCATACACCCTCCTTCCCCCCCCACTTTTTACCAATACCAGCTCAAACGGCAGAATAAAATTTCCTTAGACCAGAGAGCCAGGTATTTTTTAATTCACTTTTCCATCCACTCCTGACCCTTCCTCTCACACCCTTGCATCACACATAGCTGTCTCAGTAATATCAGTGCTCCCACGCAAACGTAGGTCGTAGCATGCCCCGTCTCGTAGAGGGGCGGGAAGACCCCTATGATGAAGCATGACACCAAGGGCCCTTTTGGTGTGTGAGGGGTATTTAAACAACTGATGTGTATTCTCTATGACTGTGGGATACATTTTGTGTAAGCAGGAGGTTCCTAACATACTATACCTGTGGGTGGATCCCTATGTTTATGTACGCTTGACTGGGAGGAAGTATCCACCTCCACCACTCGCTGAGTGGTACCTCTCTACTCCCCTCTTTGTTCCTTTTCCCATAGTAGAGATGATCAGGAGGAGCTATATAAGGATCCATACAGGATAATTTTGGATGAAGATGATAAGAGGGCATTAGAGGAGCCAATATCAATGCAGGAGTTGGTAGATGCTGTGGGCTCATTGGCTATGGGAAAAGCTGCCGGGCCAGAAAGACTCCCATTAGAAATATATAAGTTATTACTATCTGAAATTCAGGCAGATATGCTTGAGGTGTGTCGAGCGGCACAAAAAAGCACTGCTCCACTATCCTGGGATGAAGCAAGTATTATTGTATTTTTAAAGAAAGAAAAAACTCCTACACTCCCAGGATCGGTCAGACCAATATCTTTAATAGACTGCGATTGTAAAATTTACGCAAAAATTTTAGCGACACGTCTATTGCATGTCATTAAGACCCTGGTTTCAGTTCACCAGCACGGGTTCATATCAGGCAGAGACACGGTCAATCATATAAGTAGAGTAACAACATTACTGGATATTGCTAATACACTTAAGATGCCATGTGGGGTGATATTATTAGATGCAGAAAAAGCGTTTGACCGTGTCTCATGGGAATTTCTATGGACCACACTTAGGCTACATGGTGTTGGTACAGGGTTTATCCAGGCCATTAAGACTATGTACAGATCTCCAAAGGCACGAATATGTACATTAGGGCTAGAATCAAAACCATTAATTATATCAAGGGGCAATCGCCAAGGATGCCGTGCTCCCCTCTGTTATTTGCGATGTATATCAATCCGTTCTTAAACCTATTAGAGCATAGATTAAATGCTCAGCTGTCAGGCCCAAGGCTGGAGCGGGTTGATATACTCGCGTATGCAGATGATATTGCAATAATTACACCAGACCCGGCATCTACATTGGAACAGACGGAGCAATTGGCAGTAATATTTGGGAGGAGTGCGGGTTATAAATTGAACTTAACTAAGACACAGGTAATCTGTACTGAACAAACACGATTTAGGGATCAGAGAGTTTTAGAGGAGGCCGTATATTTGGGAATACGCCTGAATGCTTGTTTAGATACGATGGTTAAATGTAATTGGGAATCTCTTCTGAATAAAATTAAAAGAGATTTGGATAGGATGGAAAACTTACATCTGTCATTACTGGGAAGATGCAATGTTATCAAAATGAATGTTCTTCCAAAGGTTATATATTTTCTTAGGGCAGTACCACTGGAAATCACAAAACAACAAATACAGTGACTTCAATCTATTCGCAATAGTTGTTTATGGGCACAGGGGATACCCCGACGAGCACTAAAATTTATGACCCTATCACGGGATAAAGGGGGGTGGGCAGTACCCATTTTTCAATTTTATTATTGGGCATGTTTATTACAGTACATTGGAATTTTATTGGTGGGAACTAGTGGTGAAACTCTAGGGGATGTGCCTCATATATATCAGCTATTATTAGGTGCAAGGACAGAGCGAACATTTTTTAAAATTCTAGAGCCAAGTTATTATAAGAAGACCCGCTTCAAGGTCCTCCAGGCAGCTTATAAGGCCTGGCGCCAAATAAAGAGGCAGCTAAATATGGGTAAAATAAACTATTATACACCCATGGATGCATCAGCACTACTTCCATCTGTCTTCTTAGATGGCATTATGAATAAATGGAGAATTAAGGGTAGTATAACTTTGGGCCAGTTGGTAGACAGTAGTGGTGTTAAAACGTATGATACATTGATGACTAACTATGACCTTCCTAAAGCGTTTTTTTAAAATTATTTGCAGATCCAAGACTTCTTGTGCAGAAGGAGGGATATCTCACGTTTGGCTGAGAAAAACAATCTTTTAGAAATTGTGATGGCCCGAGGTAGAATTGGGGATATATATCAGGCACTTATTGATACACAAAAGGATGATGTTGAGGCACAGAACAATAAATGGAAATTGAGAGTGGTCGCAGAAGGGAGTATTCTGCAAGAATCTATTTATTTAGCTGAAAAACTTCTAATATCCTCAAATCTGAAAACCCAGCAATATAAAAGCATGTTTAATCTATATTATACACCTGCTAAATTGGCACGCTGGGGTGGAGTAAATGAGGACAAATGTACTCGATGTGGGGGGGAACAGGCGGATATAGTTCACATGTTTGCTACATGTCCAGAGCTGAGATTATTGATAAATAGGATACAGATATTTTTAACTGAAGTCACAGGAGTACATATTGAGATAACCCTATTAGTTATGATGCTGGGGGTCATACAGCATAAAACACCTACACATGGAATGTATATATATAGATATTTTATCTATATTGCAGTTACAGTAGCAAGGTTATGTATAGCTTCACTGTGGCGTCAGAAAGAACCCCCTACATTTGAGATGTGGAGAGGCAGATTATTTGCAATTTGTAAACTTGAGACTAGTTTGTATGCCATTAAAAGCCCACGGAAACGCAAACTCGGTGAGGAGATATGGGGGGCTCTAACGGAATATCTCTCACCAACAACATAAGATCTCAATTAAGCCCTGTCGGGTTGGTAGAGACTCTATCCTCTCCTCCAGAGAGGAAGAAGGGGAAAAAAAAAAAAGGGAGAAAAAGGGGAAGGGAAAGGGGGAAAAAAAGGGAAAGGAAAAAGAGAGGAAGGAAGGAAAGAAAGGAAGGAGGGGAAAAAAAATAGTACTCTGCTTTCTATGATGTGGTATATGTACATTTCATTTGTATTATTAGCTCCTTTTCTTTTTTCGGCTGAATTTATATAACTTTACAATGGCTGTTTTTTTTTTTGTTTTTTTTTTCTGTTGATCCCATATGATTTTGCAATGTTTTTATTTCCTGTCATGGGGTACATGTTGTGTATTTTCTTATGATTTGCCTTATCCTCGTGTATCAACTTACTGACTTAATAAAAAAAAAATTAAAAAAAAAAGAAAAACTAACACAAATATAAATGTCTACACAAGGTCACCTTTCGTATGAAGTATAGTGGCACTGCTCTACATAATTTCAGAAATAAAATTTCAGTTTGTGGCACGAAGAAGGAACTGGCACCGCAAATCTTTTGTTAATGTCATTTTAGTGAGGAAACATGCACTTTTTGCACACCACTTTTTCCCACTAAAAAAAACCACATTTTAACTCATTTTTAATATTTTCTCAGTTCTGAAATCTACATACTTTGTATGAAATTGCCTTTTTTTGCATTGTCATTTTAATTTTTTTTGTGGGCTGATGCTGCAGGATTTGTTACCTCTAGTCCCCTTCCAAGTGTATGAGATGTGACCTGGGAGACACTACTTGGGGATCAGGAACTCACATCAACAGGGGCCAGCAGGGCTTAAGCAGGTCAGTTTCCAGGTCTAGGCAGGTCCAGTGCCACAAGTTAGCCTTTGCTGGTGCAGGGTGGCCTCTGGAGCTTGTTTTGTCCCTGTAGCTCAGAACAGGCGGCCAGGCAGCTGTTCAGTCCTTCTTCTGTAGTATCCACAGGTCCGGGAATGTACTGAAGAGTGGGTCTGAGTGTCGTACGGTTTCCACTTTCCAGTCAGAACTGTTAGTTTGTTGGACAACATAAACATTGGGATGGTGCCAGACTGATTCCATGCACCCCCTCAGGATATGTTGGCCTATAGACCTGATAGCTCACACTGCCAATATAAGTACACCGAAACCTAGAAAGCTAACAAATGGTTTGGGCAATATCAGAACATGACAACCCTGACTCCTCAGGGAATCGTGGTAACAGATCTAGAACCTTTTTGCTCAGTCACTCGTGCTCATTCAGAGAGATATACAAGAAATACCGGAAAGGGGTGTTTTCAAGATTTATTGAACCATTGTGATTCTTGTATAAAAGGTGTGCACTGCAATGATTAATAGGCAGAAGCAGATAAAAGGGATTAGCAATATAAGGACAGTGAAAAGAATGAATGATTCCACTATCGTGCTAAACAGTGTATATATGCTGGCATATAAGAACTGCGTGTAGTGTACTTCTACTAGGCGCTTCCTAACCTAGTTGTCTAGGGCAGGTGTTCTGCCAAGTATCCCCTATTGGATGAATAAATCCCCATTACCTGAAGGCAAGGTATGTAGGTCCCCATCTTGGTCACAAGTTGGTCATCCCTCCTCGCAGAGGGTATAACAGGAATCAGCTGGCCTGAGACTCAGACACAGCGACGAGCTCACAATGACAGCAGAGTGCGCCTCTATTTTGACCACGGAAATGCATGTGTATTTATAATAACATGATCCAGTCTTCCGTGTCAAGGCTACAGCCGGGCTGGCATTGCTTATTGTCTCTGTGATAGCCCTGTTGCCTCATGGACGTATAATAAACAACAACATTTACACAATGTGTGTTCAGGCCTTGTAATGAATGTTCATTGCCTTCGCAGTAGTTACGTAGGGTCCAGCAGGTGTAGGATCCAGTGGGGCGGGTAGGTTAATACACCTTCTGGATCCTACGTAACTATTACGAAGGCAATACCTCAGCTGAACTTCATGGGACATTATACCTTTTGGAATAGATTATATCATTCTACCAAAGTGGCACTACGACTATTAAACAGGCCACCACACTGCACTAGTACTCACCTCACTTTCTACCTTGGTTCTGAAGAAGCGCATAGGCTCTCCCCCAAAACCACGATACTGCACAAAACATGTTTCCCTCTTAACATGTCCATAATGGACGTGACACTTGTCTAGCTACTGCGGGTCATTATCAACATCAAGCAGCACAGCCTTCTTGTTTTTATTAATGACAGAGGGGTTATTTCTTATTAAACCTACTATCCCCCCTCCAGCCATCTTTTAACACTGCACAGGACACCACTCCGACTCAGACCCGCACACACCTTAACAGCTTTTTTCACTCAAAAGATCTCCAAAAAAGTGACCCTTCGGCGGTCCCGTAGGGCATTGCAGTGCTGGCCCGATGAGGAGAACCGCCCAATGATGAAGCATGACATTCTTCCAGGTTTGTAAGGGCACCAAGACAGGGACACACTGTCCCCTGTCATTATATTAAGAGAACAACTTTCTCCTCCTCGTTCCATCACATTTTTTCGTAGGAATTGTTACTCCCCCATGCAACGATTCTACTTTTCAGGAGCACAAGTCACTGGTCCTAGATCCATCCCCTTGTACCCCCCTCCACCATTTTTTGCAAAATGTTACCACCCGACAAGGACTTCAATAGCTGCATAGGTTGCAATTTTCTGCTTGGAGCTTTTCCCGAAACTGACAGTTTCAGTGAGATCTCTTCTGGCAGCTATCATGAATCGAGATGACTTTGTCAGACACAGCCTGCAAACCTACCCGCTTGTGGATTTCAACTTCCTCAAAAAAGACTTAGCCGAAAGGTAAACGCGTGACTGGGACAACCTGCTGAGGGTTTCTGACCTCAGCTAAATCACAGTGATTTCTGATTGGAACTTTACTTTTTCTTGGTGCTTATTTCTATAACATATTTAACATTCATATCTCTGGTACCCCGGTTTTTGATTTTAGTAGTTTATGTGTACATTTTTTTATTACATGTTTCTTCATTTTTAGATATTGGTTGTGGGATTTTTATTGTGTTGTGTTTTGACTGTTTGACTATTTTATTGTTGCTAAATACTTGGCACATTTTCCTAAGTTATGTTTCTCTCCTGTGTATGATAGCTACCAGGGGTGATTCCAGATTTAAAATATTGAAATGGTGTGTGACTTGACATGAGTTTGGGACTCATTACTGGGGCAGGACTCATATCCTCTCCAACTAATAACCCTTTTCTTACACCCTGGGTATCTTTAGAACTCTCAAAATATGGGGGGGGTGGGGGAAGAGACATACATTTGTCCTAGATACCTTATGTATTTAAAAAACCCTTAGGACGGCTTAAGCATGAAGTGCTTCAAACATCAAAAAAGGGCTCATCACTGAGGCGAGAAAAGCCCCACTAGCTAAGGCATTAAATGTATTTCTAATGCCTGATAATCTGGTATTCTATAGACATAGCAAAAAGGATAGTTCACTAGTTATTATATGTGACAGTTGATACATTTGTTTAGAGTTTAGATTGTGTGGGTTGATGTCTGGGCTGCAACATCCTGGTTGGTGTGATATAAAGAGGGACAGGCAGTAGTGAAAAGCAGTAAGATGTGTGAATAACACCGGGGCAATATGGTAGTCTGTGAGACCCTTATTGTGATTAGTTTTCTTAAAATACTTTTGTAGTTTAATCTTTCTGATTAATCTGATCAAATGTGTCACTCATTTGATTTGCCACATTATCTAAATTTGAAATAATTATTTATTAGAGGTTCTGTTACTAATGACAATGAACAGTCATTCAGCCAAGAATAATTTGAAGATAAAGGAGACTGCCTTGCCAGCCGCTCACCCACTCAGTGGGTCTTCTGGGCTGAGCCCCTGAAACCACTTTTTGAATTGCAGAGGACAATTCCAAGAGGGGAAGCCTGATGGGGTGCCAGCCCATCTTGCCATACAAGTGTTTGACATGCAACTTTGCCTTGCTCTCTTGTGCCTGCAGGTAGGTGAATGTTGTAAACGTTGGCTGTGCCTATTGGCAGTAGATCACTTGGTTTGTGTGTCAACAAGGAACGCAGCTAGCTGTGAGAATTTGTGTGAATTACAGGATGGATTGATCATTGACACTTCAAATGCACCTTATGGCCCCAGGTTCTGCTACCCCTGTTTGATGTTGAAAATCAACCACCCTGCGGCCCTCTCACAGCATGGATTGGGTTGTTGCAGGTGGCTCATCTCCCCTCGCCGACCCCCAAAGCCAGGCCACAATTTAATGGTTCCGGACCCAGGTTCTAGTGTGGAGGTGCGCCACCTGCTTGCCTGGCCTTTCTCACCATAGGGATCTCATTCATGGCTCCAGGGGATAGTAGAGCTCTCACTTCTGGCTCCAGGGGACGGTGGCAGGTGGGCAGTTTGACTGGGGTGGTACACCTGTCAAACGATAATGCAGGTGTCCTAAGGTGGGCTCAGGGAGGATAGAAACGTTCCAACGAGTATAAGGACAAAACCTTGCACGATCTCGATTTTCAGTATGTTCAGTAGATGTGCTTGACTGAGAAGTCAATGGAGTGAAGCTACCATTTGTGGGATGATGACTGAATGTCTCTTACTCACAATTCTCTCTAAACCATAACAATACAGCAGTGCTGTGGAGACTCGACTGGCCTGGGACAGCGAGCCACTGGGACGGTGTATGCACCCACTAGCTTGGGGATGAAATGGCGCCTCCCTCTTTGTCCTTAGTTCCTTGAATGTTTGTGAGGCACTCAGTGCTAAATCCTTCATATGCAAACTGATTCTGGGTCTGGGTTTTGTAAGCAGCAGAGCAGCTATCTTGCTGCAATCCTTCGAAAAGCATCCTGTGAGCCAAGCTTTTGTCTCCATCTATGCACCCGGAGGAGTCGTGGGGTCCTCCGGGCTAAACAGCTCCAGTAACCCCCATCTGAGAGGCAGGTGAGGCAATGGCTTTTGTCTGAGGGGCCGAGTCCCCCAGGCTTCAGCCACTGAGCAGAGCCACCTAGCCTGCCTGGGGCAGGGTAGCAACAAACCAGGGAGAACTCTGGGGCTGGTCTGGTCTGAACAGTTCCAGTAATCCCCATCGAGAAGGAGATGAAGCTATGGCTTTCGGAAGGAAGCTCTGCCACCGCAAACTGTGGTGATAACCAGCCTGTGGCAAGGTGGCACTCCATCCGCAAGGGCTTGCAAGTTTCAAGACATTCACCAGTTAGCTTGTTGGCTTCAAAATCATGTGTTGGCTAAAATGCCACCTGTGACATTTCATTTTGAAGGCCGAATCAGCCAATGAAAAATTATGGGTGTGCCAGTTCATTGACCCACATCACCAGATTAGTAGGCCTAATTTACATTTCTCACAACCCTAATTTTGCCCTGAATGCGGGAATAAAAATAAACATCATGATGTAAAATTAAATGCATTGTTATTTATTTTAGCTTATCAAGCAGTTACTCAAATCTAGGCGGTAATATCAATTTTACAACCATGAAAAAAAACATACATAGTACATCTATTGTCTTTCACACGTTGAGAGCATCTTTGCGTGCATTCAGTAAATGCTAGGTATTGCACCCAGGAAATATGGACACCGATGGCAAATGCTAAACTATTTAATAGTAGTCTGTTTATATTGCACAGACATCTCATGGCTGATTATGAGTTTAGTATTTCAGAGAGGCGTTTGCGAATGTCTGATCAATTATTGCCTCAAGATTGTCTCCCATAACTAATATTTTAGGTTCCAAACCACTTGACAGAAAAATAGTTATGCCAGAAAAAGAATCACAGGCGACTGCTGCTCATCTTTATCAAACAACCATTTTTTAAATATTTTGTGTCCCATGGAAAGGATGGGAAAAGAGCTAGTCTCAGTTTCGCGTGCACTGTTGCAGTTAAACCTCTCAAGTCGGGTCGGCAATCTTCATTCACTCTAATCTTTCGGTGACACGTGCGTTACTTTTGCTGCAAATGCCTCTCTGGGGAGCAATTATGTTAGCTCAATATTGATTTTATCGGTTTACCTGCAGTGCTAGCTGCCCGTAATTAGCCGCAGCTCTCCATATTATCGCCCAGGTGACATCTATTAGGAGAGGAGTAATGTGAAATCTATGCGGCGTGCGTGCCCTGTCAATTACACATAATCTGATCCATGTCTGTGACTGAACACCTCGGGCGCAGGTGGTTCTGATAATATAAGTGTGTTTTAAACATTGTGATCCCTAAACTTTCAGAAATACCATCGCAGCTCATTGTAAATCGCTGTTTTCTTATATTACATGTCTGTGAGCCGCATCCAGGAAAGGTTGCTGGTGATAAGGAATAGGAGGCTTCTTTCACACCTGCTGAAAATAACAATAAATACATTTGTCTATACTTGAGACGTGTTCGCACGTATGCACTGAGCCGTTTTTGCTTTGTCACGACACAGCATCTCGCCCCTCTTGAAGAAAGACATGACCTTTCCAATCCTGTTGAAGAAGACGTCCTTCTGTGTCTTTCATTGCATCTGGTCTTGTGGGCGTGGACGTCTTGAGTCAATGGAGTCATTCCAATTGCTAGACATAGATCAGTGCCTAATATGTAATATATTAAGTGCCTGTGCAGTATTAAGCTTCTGGTTGGTTGTTTTTGGAACTTAGCTTCTTCTCATCTATTTGAACGTTCTTGGAGTTGTCTGCTTCCTTTTACCTATTCTTTGATTTCCACTTAACACCATTTCTGCGCAGCATGCAGTTTCTACTTTAGTATATGATGCCTGAATAGAACCTCAGAAGTGTCCGAAAGGAGAGTGTAACACGTATAATTTGCTATGCGTTGACCTCAGTCATAGCCTTGAAGTGTATCACCTCAGATGCCAGAACGCCCCGTGAAACCCATACCCTTTGAGTTAACTCGGTGCTTTTGCTGCACATTGATGGAGGCAACATAAGAATCCATGGAGGAAGAAGTCCTGGAGGATCTTTCATTGGTATAGTTGTGATAATATAAAGAGCAGCCAGGTCCCACATAAGAAGCCAAACATTATCCGGTTGAGTCTCATAAGTAAAAGTTGTGACTTTGGCAAGAAAAGAGGGTATTCTCCGCAATGAACATGCGCTGGCAGCGGCAGAAGAAGCAGCGCATTGTGACTTTGAAACTATCAGAGTTCAGTTCACTGAGGTGATTAGTGTCAGGGTTCAGTTCCCTGAGGTGATTAGTGTCAGGGTTCAGTTCACTGAGGTGATTAGTGTCAGGGTTCAGTTCCCTGAGGTGATTAGTGTCAGGGTTCAGTTCACTGAGGTGATCAATGTCAGGGTTCAGTTCACTGAGGTGATTAGTGTCAGGGTTCAGTTCACTGAGGTGATCAGTGCCAGGGTTCAGTTCACTGAGGTGATTAATGTCAGGGTTCAGTTCACTGAGGTGATCAGTGCCAGGGTTCAGTTCACTGAGGTGATCAATGTCAGGGTTCAGTTCACTGAGGTGATTAGTGTCAGGGTTCAGTTCACTGAGGTGATCAGTGTCAGGGTTCAGTTCACTGAGGTGATCAATGTCAGGGTTCAGTTCACTGAGGTGATCAGTGTCAGGGTTCAGTTCACTGAGGTGATTAGTGTCAGGGTTCAGTTCCCTGAGGTGATTAGTGTCAGGGTTCAGTACACTGAGGTGATTAGTGTCAGGGTTCAGTTCACTGAGGTGATCAATGTCAGGGTTCAGTTCACTGAGGTGATTAGTGTCAGGGTTCAGTTCACTGAGGTGATTAGTGTCAGGGTTCAGTTCACTGAGGTGATCAGTGCCAGGGTTCAGTTCACTGAAGTGATCAATGTCAGGGTTCAGTTCACTGAGGTGATCAATGTCAGGGTTCAGTTCACTGAGGTGATTAGTGTCAGGGTTCAGTTCACTGAGGTGATTAGTGTCAGGGTTCAGTTCACTGAGGTGATCAGTGCCAGGGTTCAGTTCACTGAGGTGATTAATGTCAGGGTTCAGTTCACTGAGGTGATCAGTGCCAGGGTTCAGTTCACTGAGGTGATCAATGTCAGGGTTCAGTTCACTGAGGTGATTAGTGTCAGGGTTCAGTTCACTGAGGTGATCAGTGTCAGGGTTCAGTTCACTGAGGTGATCAATGTCAGGGTTCAGTTCACTGAGGTGATCAGTGTCAGGGTTCAGTTCACTGAGGTGATCAATGTCAGGGTTCAGTTCACTGAGGTGATCAGTGTCAGGGTTCAGTTCACTGAGGTGATTAGTGTCAGGGTTCAGTTCACTGAGGTGATCAGTGCCAGGGTTCAGTTCACTGAGGTGATCAATGTCAGGGTTCAGTTCACTGAGGTGATTAGTGTCAGGGTTCAGTTCACTGAGGTGATCAGTGCCAGGGTTCAGTTCACTGAGGTGATCAATGTCAGGGTTCAGTTCACTGAGGTGATCAATGTCAGGGTTCAGTTCACTGAGGTGATTAGTGTCAGGGTTCAGTTCACTGAGGTGATCAGTGTCAGGGTTCAGTTCACTGAGGTGATCAATGTCAGGGTTCAGTTCACTGAGGTGATCAGTGTCAGGGTTCAGTTCACTGAGGTGATTAGTGTCAGGGTTCAGTTCCCTGAGGTGATTAGTGTCAGGGTTCAGTACACTGAGGTGATTAATGTCAGGGTTCAGTTCACTGAGGTGATTAATGTCAGGGTTCAGTACACTGAGGTGATTAGTGTCAGGGTTCAGTTCACTGAGGTGATTAGTGTCAGGGTTCAGTTCACTGAGGTGATCAGTGCCAGGGTTCAGTTCACTGAGGTGATTAGTGTCAGGGTTCAGTTCACTGAGGTGATCAATGTCAGGGTTCAGTTCACTGAGGTGATCAATGTCAGGGTTCAGTTCACTGAGGTGATTAGTGTCAGGGTTCAGTTCACTGAGGTGATCAATGTCAGGGTTCAGTTCACTGAGGTGATCAGTGCCAGGGTTCAGTTCACTGAGGTGATTAGTGTCAGGGTTCAGTTCACTGAGGTGATCAATGTCAGGGTTCAGTTCACTGAGGTGATCAATGTCAGGGTTCAGTTCACTGAGGTGATCAGTGTCAGGGTTCAGTTCACTGAGGTGATTAGTGTCAGGGTTCAGTTCCCTGAGGTGATTAGTGTCAGGGTTCAGTACACTGAGGTGATTAATGTCAGGGTTCAGTTCACTGAGGTGATTAATGTCAGGGTTCAGTACACTGAGGTGATTAGTGTCAGGGTTCAGTTCACTGAGGTGATCAGTGTCAGGGTTCAGTACACTGAGGTGATTAATGTCAGGGTTCAGTTCACTGAGGTGATTAGTGTCAGGGTTCAGTTCACTGAGGTGATCAGTGCCAGGGTTCAGTTCACTGAGGTGATTAATGTCAGGGTTCAGTTCACTGAGGTGATCAGTGTCAGGGTTCAGTACACTGAGGTGATTAATGTCAGGGTTCAGTTCACTGAGGTGATTAATGTCGGGGTTCAGTACACTGAGGTGATTAGTGTCAGGGTTCAGTTCACTGAGGTGATCAGTGTCAGGGTTCAGTTCACTGAGGTGCTTAGTGTCAGGGTTCAGTTCCATGAGGTGATTAGTGTCATGGTTCAGTACACTGAGGTGATCAATGTCAGGGTTCAGTTCCATGAGGTGATTAGTGTCAGGGTTCAGTTCCCTGAGGTGATTAATGTCAGGGTTCAGTTCACTGAGGTGATTAGTGTCATGGTTCAGTTCACTGAGGTGATCAATATCAGGGTTCAGTTCCCTGAGGTGATTAGTGTCAGGGTTCAGTTCGCTGAGGTGATTAGTGTCAGGGTTCAGTTCCCTGAGGTGATTAATATCAGCTGTGACCTCTATGGACCATGGTCAGTGACTTTCAGGGACTTGTGTCTCAGGGCCTCATTTAGAAAAGGCCAGCATCAGGTGATTCCACAAAAAGTCTATGGCAAAGCCCTTGCAAGCATTATTTTTTGCCCCGCCGTTGTGCTGTGGTGATGCAGTTGAACAATGTAAGCATAGTGGTAGCCCACTTAGAGTGACTGATTTAGCACTATTTTTAGTGTTTTTACTTCTGTGACAAATTACCATGTAAACTGTAGAGGTCTATCGTGGGTGAAGGGGAAGCCTTTGCTTAGGGGAGTGCAAGGGGGCAGAATAATGGTGAACAGAAGAAATATATGGTGTCATGGGAAGGAGTGGAACAACATGGGGATGAGCCAAGGGAGTAGGAGTCATGGAACAGGTGGTGGGGTTTGGTCTGAGAACGAATTGTGTGGCAAAGGAGGAGTCATAGGGTAGTGGGCCTGCCAAAGGAAAAGGCAAGAGAAAGGTGGTAAGGATTGGTGTTGGTCTTGGGGCAGGAGGCAAACAGGGAAGAGCCACCAGTCACCAAGGTGTTTAATTGTCAAACAGCTCATATTCTACTGCTGAAAACTGCTGCCGGTGTGGCAGAGA
The DNA here is from genome assembly GCF_964204655.1 of Triturus cristatus. NCBI lineage: Eukaryota > Metazoa > Chordata > Amphibia > Caudata > Salamandridae > Triturus > Triturus cristatus. Next base: position 948,684,837 of record NC_140582.1, read on the forward strand.
TGTTTCCTAAGAGACGTGGCAGCAGGGCTGCCCTTGTGAAGGTCTTCAATCTCCAGAAGGCAGTTTCCGATGAACACCCAAGGAAACTATGTTTACTGGAGTATAAGATACTCTGTCCCAGGCTGCCAGAAGAAAAGCAGGTATGTGGGAGTTTAACTGTGAACTCTTGAAAACAGAGCAGTAAATCCGAAGAAGGGTTTGTAGTGCGGATGTGGAGGTTTAAATAACAGTATTTCTGTATTCTCCATCAGGACCAATATTTGCTGAAATACATACATTAGAGGTTCAAAAATACTACTCCCGCTCTAGTCTACTCTACTCTAACAAAAATTGGGGAAAGGACATACATTGATTTGGGGTCAATTTATTATTCTGAATTACAGTCTAACAAACATTATCAATATTGCAAACAGTAAAGGGGACTGTAATTTACTATTCTAACAAACAATGGGGAACGTGCATCAATTGGGGGTATCCAAAAATAAAATTAATCAGAAAAAATTTACATAAAGTTAAAACATCATAAAAACATTTACGTATACATTCATTTACCCACCCCTTTTCTCAACTTTACCACCACCCAAATAAATTTCCTAATCGCAAAACATACATTCTCAGTCTGCAGAAGCTGAAGATGGTACAATGCAGCTCTACGTCGCCTTATATTAAGAGACTAAGAGACCTTAAAAAGGGTATCCGGTACTTCTCGGGTTGACATACAAAATACAAAAAAGAAGTGTACTGTAGACTGAGTTGACTTAGTGTTACAAGGATGCAAATCCAATTCCACTTCTCTATGCACCCCTCTTAGGTAAGACACGACAAAGTGAACAACATTGAATCTATAACAAGCATTGGAAGCAAAATTCAAATAGGGCTCCATGGCATCTGTGGTTGACAGATGTAAATACATGTTAACTCTTCTTTCCCCGCTCTCCACTTCATATACATTGGATAAGTGTGTCACCCAAGCCTCAATCGGAATTGAGGCATCTGTGATGTCATTATGAATTGGATTAAGATAAGGGGCATTTACTACCTTCCAAAATAGCAAAGTATCATTCCTCTGCAAGCATAACTTAGGGGTCTATTACTATGGCGAGCGGACTTTGTCCAGCCACCACCGCAACGGCAAACAGGACCGCCCGCCAGAGGTGCGGTAGTCCCGCCATGCCAATCAGGATGCGACCGGCACCCTGGCGGTCGCATCCCGCATTTTTTACATTGTGGCGGGCGGTGCTGTAAGCAGAACCCGCCGCAATGTAAAAAATGCATGTTGTGCATCGGCATGCACAACGTGACAGGCACCGCGCAGTGCCTGCCACCTTGTGCATGCCAATATAGGGGGTACCATAGGTACCCCCCAAGTGCAGGCACCCACCCCCCAAGGGGCCCGCAAGGGGCCCCCAAAGTTTTACCCCCATGCCTTTCCATGGCGTAGTTTCCGCCATGGAAAGGCATCAAACCGCAGGCATACTAATATGGATGGCAGTGCCTGCAAAGCCCGCCACCATATTCTGTCCCTTTTCCGCCCGGCCGGCAATCCGACCAGTGGAAAAGTGGAGGACGGTCTTTCCATCCGCCGTGGGGCCCCTTGCCATACTAATGTGGCGGGGGTGAATCAGGGACATTTGGTGGGCGGATCGCCACCGCCGGGCCGGCTGTGGCCACCGCCGGCCCGGTGGTGGCAATCCACCCAATATCATAATGGGCCCCTTAGTTTTTTCCAGGCCTCCTGCCTAATTTAATCTTTTTTTCTATGTGTTGCCCTATATTGTAATGTACAAAGCTTGACCTGGGACTGAGCAATGGAACACAGGGCGTTTTTATAAGGGCTACCAGAGACCATGATTTGATGATGAACATGGATCAACGAACCACTGGTGGAGTCACATGTACTACTCTAACTCCACTGTTATAAACATTGGTGTCAGATTTAGTCTTCTAACTCCAATTTAACAAACCCTGGGTAAATGGCATACAGTGGGGGGAAGGGGAGGGCAGATTTCCTATTACAACTCAAATGTAACCATTAATGGGTGAAGAGCATTCATTTGGGAGTCTGACTCACTACACCCAAATAATGTAATTTTCCCTTAATTTTTGTAAAATTCATGTATATTAAAACAATTACAATTAATGTAGATTTTAAAATTGTACAAATTAATACAAACATCTAATACCACTATTTAAATGTATCTCCAAATTAACAGTACATCTTAAACTCACCTATACAATACATAAATGTTAAAAAGACAATCTTGAACTATAAAAATAAGTATTCCCAATTCTTTTTTTTAACCATAGAAATTTTATTTTTAAATACATATATTTAGAGGAGAGTCACTTTTATTACATCCCAAAAATAATTTCCACTTACATTTTCAATTCATCCAACTATATTAGAAGAAAATATTATTGATATTTTAAAATTGTTTACATTTATACAAACATCTAATAAAAATGTTTAAAAGTGGCTCTAAATTAACAGTACATCTGGTTGAGTGCTAGTACACTCCACAGAGTAGCTGTGTGCTTTAGAAATCTTACATTTAATTCACCTCAAGCCTACCCATAACATTCATAAATATTTTTTCTTTAATTGCCATACAACCGACTCAAAAAACAAAATTATTTGTAACACAAAATATTACTAAATTCAAAATGAATTACAATGTTCAATAATTACTCCAGAATGTACAAATGTAACATTTTAATACATTAATCAATTAATTTACGTTTTTATTATATTTAATTTAGGCAGCTACCTACGAAATCCCCCTATGAAATCCATATCTCAGATTTATAATGTAATACATAACACGACAAACTATGACACATTCACACAATTAAAATGTAATTTGAACATTGTAACAATGTGGCATATTGATCAATGAACATAAATAGATATGTAATATGAATTGAAAATCCCAACCAATACCCGATTGCGCACTTAACATTTATTATGTAAATAAAAACGAACAAATAAATTGAATTAAAATATGTTAGATAATCAACAAATTAATCAATTAACATTAATTAATATGCAATTAATATACCCACCAATTAGCCAATAAACCCTGCAAACCAATAAAATTAAAACATAATTGAAAAATAAAAATTTTAAACAAATAAATCTCAATTAAAAAAATGTAACTTAATTAACACATTAATATATATTTAAAAACCCTAACTACTCAATACCCCAATACACCCAACAACCTGAAAAAACGTCAATAACATTAGTATATTTTAGAAAATAATAATTTTTAAATAACATAAAATAGACCAAAACACCATAATGAAAAAAGCAATATTGATTTAGATTTGATTTGATTTTGATCTAAAAATGTATATAGCGCACGAATGCCCAAAGGCGTCTAGGCGCTGTGCGGAGAGGTTTGCCAAAAAAATAACAGCGATCATAGCCTTAGTTGGAGAATAGCCAGGTTTTTTGTGATTTTCTAAAAGAGAGTAATGTGGGGCTGAGTTTGATGTCCATTGGGAGAGAGGTCCATAGTTTCACTGTGCTCAGAATAAAACATCTGCTTCCCCATTGGGCTTTGTTGTATTTGGGGGTTTGGAGGAGTTTGCTTTGTGATGATCTTAAGTTTCTAACTGGCTGATACTAGGTTAAATGTTGTTCCAGGAACACGGGACCGTTCCCGTGCATAGCCTTGTATGCCAGGCCCATAAGGATTTGAAGTCTATCCTCTTTTTCAATGGGAGCCAGTGAAGTTTTTTAAGACCTTTAGAGTTAGACTGGAATTTGGGGATGTCCAACAGCAGTCTAGCAGCTGCGTTCTGTGCCCGCTGGAGTTTGAGCAGATACTGTTTTTGAAGGCCCGCATACAATGCATTTCCATAATCTAGTCTGGCCAAGGCTAGAGCGGTTACCAGTGTTTTTAATGCATTTGGAGGGATAAAAGTGCAAATTTTCCTGATTGTCTTAAGTGTTAGGAAGATCACCGATGAGACCTTATTAATCTGAGGATGAAATGTTAATTTATCATCCAAAATTATACCCAGTTTCCTCACCTTATTGACTGGGACTGGAAGAACTCCCATACTGGGAGGCCACCAGTTCCATGACCAGTAAGATGTTTCGGAGCCCAACAGGAGAACCTCTGTTTTTCCTCCATTGAGCTTTAGGCAGTTTGCACTCATCCATTGGTCTATGCGGGACATACATTGGCTCAACTTTCCGCAGTTTCCTCGACACTGCTTGAAATGGACACCACTATTTTAGTGTCGTCCGCGTAGGAGACCAGAGAAAAGCCGAACTGCCTGATAACATCAGCCAAGGGGGTCACGTACAATTTGAACAATGTAGGGCTCAACGAGGAGCCCTGCGGTACCCCACAAGGAAGCGTGAACTGGTCTGAACATAAATCACCAATCTGAACATATTGAGACCTGTTGTTCAGATATGATTTGATCAAATTAAGGGCAGTGTCATTAACTCCTGCCTCTAGGAGCCTTCTGATTAGGATCTCATGATTGACGGTGCGAAAAGCTGCCGATAGATCCAAAAGTATCAGGGCGGCCTTTGCACCGGAGTCCAGTATTGCTCTGAGCTCCTATGCTGCCTTAACCAGGTCGGTTTCCGTGCTGTGAACCTGTCAGAAATCAAATTGTGTGGAATCTAACAGGTCCGTTGAGGAAATAAAGGCAGTTAATTGGGTGTTAAGGATTTTTTCTAAAACTTTAGTAGGGAAAGGAATCCTTGCAATAGGTCTATAATTGCTGGTATCGCTGGGATCCAGATTGGGTTTCTTTATTAGAGGCAGGATTGAGACCGTTTTCCATGCATCAGGGAAGATACCCAAGCTAAACATTTCTTTAAAATGTATGCTGAGTTGCTCACTGATGCCATCCGGTACCATCTGAAATATTTTTGGGGGTGTAGGGGTCTGTGGGTGCTCTAGACTTCAATGATCTAATTACCGGGGATATCTCTCCTATATTAGGTGGATCAAAAGATGCCAAAACATTATCGGAGCAGGGCAGAGACTTAGTGAGAGTGTTGCAATGCTATCTATACCCTTGTCTGTAAGGGATCTAAAGACTGTCAGCACCTTGTCCTCGAAAAACTGTGCGAGTTGGTTGCTGAATTCCACACTGTTATCTCCTTTTGATGTTTCAAGTAATTTAACTAGCTTCTTTAAAGTTGCAAAGAGTACTTTGCTAGAATTACCCGCTTGCAGAATTTTCTCTGAAAATAAATTAAATTTTTTTCAAGTATCATTTTTTTATAGTCATTCAGTGTCTGAGCGTATGTAATTTTATCAGCCACATTGTACTGCCTTCTCCACCGTCTTTCAGACTGTCTGCAAAGTTGTTTTTGTACCCGCAGCTCGTCATAAAACCAGGGTTCGGAATTTTTCTTACACTTGGTAGTAAAGCTTTTTTCCGGTGCTACACTATTTACTGCTGTTTTTATCTCAATGGTAAAAGTGCCTGTCGCCCTGTTTGCCTCGGATGTAAGATCCGATTTTGAGGTTGCCAGAGTAGATTGCAGCAAATTGGGGTCTATGTTATTCCAGTTACGCCCTTTTTGTCCCCTATGACGTTTATGGGGGCTGGAAATATGATGAGTAGTGGTTACTGCAAACACTATGGCTTTATGGTCTGACCATGTGATTGGCAAGACCTCCTGAATTTTTAGGTGAGGGTTCGATGGAAAAATTCCCTCTAGGGTATGACCAGCATTGCGTGTGGAATGCTTAACCAGCTGCTCCAGCAAGGCACCGGCCATCATCTCCACAATAGAGGCTGTATTATGGTCTTCTAGATCTTCTAGATGGTAGTTAAAATTACCTAGGATCGAGAAATCCTCTGATTGAATACTTGATTCTATAATGGGGCTAACAATTTCAGCAAATCTATTTTTTGCAAGTGGAGGTCTGTACAGTAATGTTCCTCTGAATGTATAGTTATCACTTAAAGTGATTCTAAAGGATAATAGTTCGTAATCTGTGCAGCTTCCTATGGAGGAACTCTTGATTGGCAGAGTATCTTTGAGAATAATCGCTGGACCTCCTCCTTGTTTGTTTTGTCTGTCATTTCTGATTATTGTAAATGCTGTTGGAACAGCTAGAGCTAAATTGAAATTGGAGGTATTATCTGCCCAGGTTTTTGTCACAAAAGCCATGTCAATTTTGTGTGCTATCAACAGCTCTGCAAATTCTAAATTGTGTTTCACAAGAGATCTAGGGGGCCGATTTGGATGGCTGGTGGACTTTCGTCCGCCCGCCACCCTTGCGGTGCTGGGACCGGCCGCCAGTGGTGCGGCGGTCCCGCACCGGCAATTAGGATGCCACCGTGGCAGTGGCATCCTCTATTCCCAGCATTGTGGTGGGCGGTGCTCACAGCACATCACAATGCTGGGAATGCACGTTGTGCATTGTCATGCACAAGGTGACAGGCACCGCGCGGTGCCTGCCACCTTGTCATGACAATGTAGGGTGGTACCCCCATGTGCACCCCCCACAGCCCCTATACCCCCGAAAGCAGAATCCGCCTGGCTTTCCATGGTGGGGTATCCTCCATGGAAAGCCCTGCACCGCTGCCCATTCTAATATGGATGGCGGTGTCTAGCTGACACCGCCACCAAATCCAGCCCCTTTTCTGCCCGGTCAACTGGCGGAAAACTGGCGGACGGTCTTTCTGTCCACCGGGGGCCCCCTGCCTTACTAATATGGCGGGGGAAAATGGGTGGCGGGTGGAGGGAAATGTCGGGCGGATCGCCACAGCCAAGCGGGCAGTGGCGATCCACCCGACATCATAATCAGCCCCATAGTGTTAATAAGCAAGCCTAAGATTGTGTTGGGTGCAATTAATTGATGCCAGTGGGCTTGATGCACACTTGTGCATGCTCTTAGTTTCTGAAACAAAAGTTTTAAAGAGCAGTACACTCATGAATTGGGCTCCTTAAATAGATCAAGCTGAGGACATGTAGGAGTTTTAATAGGCCGTTTAAGACTCAGAAGAGCACTTTTTGAATAGGTCACTCTGAGTCCCTCATTTGAAATGGATCGGGCAGGGGTTATGGCCCTGGGCCCGATCCAGGCACGAAGGCGCAGACGGGCTTGCCTTTGGGACACCTTTAATTTTTGAAGTAAATGATATCTTAAACATCAACATGTTAAGAAAACAGTTTAAAAAAGAATAAACTTAACTTCTATATTTTGATCCACAATACTTTTGCAGTCATGGTATTCTGACGATGATCATAAGATCAGATGATATTTTTGAATCGATATTTAAGTGGAATATCATGTTAACACTACAAACCCTTTTCCCTAAAACAGCTTGGATCCCACAGGGTGATATTTGCACCTGTGTTTGAGCTATCAGAGATCTTTCATATGTGCAAAATGAGATGCATGTACTCCAAATGTCTTGCACACATGCATCTTGTCTGTGTGCAAATATTGTAGTCAGATTTCCATGCCTCTTGTGGAATATGACCGGCACTGATTTCACTGTGTACTTCTTTCACACAGATGAATTGCCTGTTCCTGATAAATCTCACCTTCGCATCCGACAGTACAACAGAGGTGCAGGTCTGCCACATTGGAAGCTGCAATGCAGGTGGTTGATAGAGCTGTCCCCTATCCAGGGGCGCTAAAACCATCAGGGTAATAGGGCTTTAGCCCCCTCCCCTCCCCCCAATTTGCTGCCATTAGCTCATTAGCTGGGCTGACTGGGCTGGAGTGGAGTTCAGCCTCATCTTTAATATTCCGCCAGCATTCTGAAGCCATTTGCAGCTTGGTGGGGCTGTGATTTATTTGTGATTGCTTTCAGAGAACCCCGCAGTCCTTCTCTGTTGGCTTGATCTATGCCCTCACAAGGTCACCATCTGCAAGGGTTAGGTCAGCATGGATGAAAGACAAATGGGCAGCAGGGGTGCCCTGCACACTCAGAGATACAAGCTCAGTCACAAAGTAACTACCAATGCAAGGTAATGATAAAACACTCAATCTCCGTGTGAAATAAATAAAATATGAAAAACAAAATAAATAAAGAGTGACTTTGAAAGTAAAAAAATATCTATGAAAGTAGAAAAAAAATAATAGAAGAGATTTGAGGCCGTTTATAATACGAGGCATGAAATGTTGCATTTGGGCATCAGTTTCTCTCTATTATTTTACTTCATGCAGATGATATCTGGGGCAAATGTACTTCTATCTCATGTAATACATTGCAGCAACTAAAGTTGTATCGTATGAAAGGGAGAGAGCGGAATAACACCAAATCTACAAATATAATGGGATGCTGCTCTCTTCTCAAGTTCTGGTGCATAATTTCTCTGCTTTGTGCCATAGTAACTCCCACAGCATCACCCATTGCACGCCCCTTTGCCGCCGAACACTGTGGTGAGGAGGGCCATATTTACAAGGCGGCTTTAAGCCACCCAGAGTGGCTCAGCCACACCTTGTAATTATGGAGCGCGGCATTTTGCCACCGGAGTGTCTGAAAAAGTGGCGTACCGGTGGCCCAAAGCTGTGTGTGTGTTCTTTTGAGTAGGTTTTGCACTGGCAGTGCAAAACACTATGCTTATACTGAGGTTAATTTTTCCCCACATTGGATGTGTTCTGTACTGTGCAGCAGACAAGAAAAGTTTTAAAAGTTTGGAGAAAATCGAAACATTTGCACCTCCCTCAAGGAGGCAAATTGTTTGGTGCAAAGCCCTCCTAACATGGGCATATTAGCCCACCATCTTTCTGAAATTGATTATAAAAAACTATCACTGAGTTCACAACAGAGCAGTTAACTTTACAGTGCTGGACAATTACAGCATTTCCTGCAGTCAGTCCTCTATAAAAAAGAAAGCTAGTCACATAAAACCCAATGGAAACTAAAGGTTAAAATACATAAAGACCAAAACAACTGGACCTGGAGGCTCAGTGGGTTAATGCATCCACTCCACGATTCAGTGTTTGCTGTCATAGTCACAAGTTCAGACATTGAAGGGTACAGCCAGCCTTCCCTCCTTCCTAAGTCAATAAAATGAGAGCCAATTCAGTTGGGTAACAATTAACTTCCAGTTTCTGTCAATAGCACAAAAAAACAAACTTAAGAATGAATGTGCATCCTACAAATATGTCTGTTGCGCCTATTTCAACAAATAAAAAAGGAAAATGTGTCAGAAGTACTGAAATGCAAGCTTTACTACAAACAGCAGGTGTAACAGTACTGCTACGTACACAGATACAACAGACAAACCACCACCTGAGAAATACCAAGTCACTTAACAATTACTTGCTGAGATCACCACATTAGAAGTTCTTGTTCTAGAAAGTCTTTGACCTTTCACATTAAAAATGGGGCCCTTGGCTACTAACACATTCAAGGTTGCATGCATTTGGCACCCTGAGCGCCCAGCCAGACAGCAATGCTGCTGAGAAAGGGCTCCTGTCAGCAAGAACCTTGGCCTTGAGCGCTCAACTGGACAGCATTGCAGCTCTGAACTTTCTACTGGAAGGAAGCACAATAGGCCCTGAGCCACCAGCAACCGAGCCATGTAGCCCTGAGCTGACAGCTAGCAGAGGGCAACATAGAACACTAGCCCCCCGCCCCCACAGCCATGGACTCGTGCAACCCTGAAGTGACATCTGGCAGGAGGCACCGTGCATCCTGAGCACCAGCGAGACAGTCATGTAGCTCTGAGCTGACTGCTAGCAGAGGGCAACATAGGACGTTAGCCCCCCCCCCCCGCCATGGACTCTGCAACCCTGGACTGACATCTGGCTGCAGGCACCATGCATCCTGAGCACCAGCGAGACAGTCATGTAGCTCTGGGCTGACTGCCAGCAGAGGGCAGCATAGGACGTTAGCCCCCCCCCCCCCCCCCCAGCCATGGACTCGTGCAACTCTGGACTGACATCTGGCTGCAGGCACCATGCATCCTGAGCACCAGCGAGACAGTCATGTAGCTCTGGGCTGACTGCCAGCAGAGGGCAACATAGGACGTTAGCCCCCCCCCCCCCCGCCATGGACTCTGCAACCCTGGACTGACATCTGGCTGCAGGCACCATGCATCCTGAGCACCAGCGAGACAGTCATGTAGCTCTGAGCTAAGTGCTAGTGGCGGACATGAACACAACCTGGAAACCTGCACCTACTTCGATTAGGTTGACCAAATGTCTCACTTTGTGGAGTATTGCTGGATGCAAAACCACTTGCAGTCCACTTGAAAGATTTGCACTTCAAGGAAAAATTTTAATAAAGAAATTGCAAATGGCCCAAACTGGAGGGATCCAATGTCTTGGCTCTCTGTAAAGAAAGAATGTACATTGGCATGGCAGTAATTTTAGGAGGCCAGGCAGTGCATTCGAAGATTGAAGGTAGGCGGAGTGCAGTACTTAATTTGAGCTGGTGGTTTCCGGTGCTCAGCACCAGCACTTAGTTGTCAACACCAGCGCTTGTGACAGTCTGCTGCAAGGAGGCCCTGTCTGGCTAATTTAGAGATGATCACAACATTTAATTCTTAATTTAATATGAATACAAAATTACTATTACCTGCTGCCCAAATTTAATATGAATACAAAATTACTATTACCTGCTGCCCAAGCCATTCTTTTAGCTGTGGGGGCCTGAAATCGTCCGAATTGTCACACTTGTAGAAGCGTGATGGTTAGTAGTTGTGTTTTTACTTTTATTGGCAGCATAGAAGGGGCAATGGGTGGTGCAAGCTGCAGTGGCCTCCTGAGGAGGGCCCTGGCACTTATTTTTGAATACATTAATCACTGGCTGAGTGAAATACGTTTTAGGATGAGGAAAGGAAGTTCTGAGAAGAAAAGGGTGTAGGAAGAAGTACGTGAAAGGATTGAAATCATTGAGTGGTGTAAGACAAAGGGTGCTGTACAGTGTAATTTATGAATGTATTTGATCCGTGAGGAAACAATATGTGATAAGAGGAAATGCAGGACTGGTGGCGATTACATATTTCTGCTCTATTTCGTTTACAATTGAAACCTTTCTTATCTATTTTGTTGCTGTGCACAAGCCACCAAGGAGTGGATAAGAGACAGAGAGAGAGATTCCCACTGCAAGATAGAGGCCCAAAGAGAAAGACAGAAAGGTTGTTTGTCTGGTTCTCTGTTGCAATAGCAGAAATCACTTTAACATTAAATAATTCAATAATATAACTCTATAAGAAATCATAAGATCATCTCAAAGCACTTAGAGTGATGTCATTGGGGCGTAGTAAAAGAACAGAGAGCGCAGAAGAGTGCAACGGAGGAGACACAGTACAGCGAATGAGAATGGAGCCTTGAGAATAGAATGGAACGGTCTACCCTATGCCAGAAAAAAACAGTGGGGTATATTTACAAAGGGATAGGGCCACCAGACCGTCACTTTTAGGGATGTTCTGGTGGCGCTATGCCCTTCTCCATATTTACATGTGGCTTAACACTTCCTTATAAATACCGCCCCTTTAAACGCATCACTTAACGTGAAAGGGGTGTGCAATGGGTGTTGCGCTGGGCGTTCCACTGCAACACCCATTACTTTTTGACGCTGCCTCAGATTTACACATCCTTGCAAGAGCAGGCTTTTGAATAGCGAAACAAGGAGAAATTCTTTTATTTCTCCTCCTTTTCCATTGTCTATGTGTGCTACATTCTGCAGCACACATAGAAAGAGCAAAACACCATTAATGATTGATTATGTGCAGGAAGGGACACCTAAATAATGACGATTTGCTACTTCTATGAGTGCTGCAGCACACATCGAAGTAAAAAATCATCATTATGCATTGGTAATGTGCAGGAAGGGACACTGTACTGCACATAAACAATCATTCCCTGCAACACAGGCACCCTTGCACTATGGTGCAAGGGTGATAGTGCAAGGGTGCCTGTGTTGGTGCCAGGCAGCACATTTTAGCGCCAGTGCTGGTGAAAGCACAGCTGTGCGCCATATTGCTGTAAATTTGGCATAGCTCCGCGCTGCAACATTTCATTGTAAATTTGCCCCAGTGTTTCATGGGTAGCCAAAGACAGGCATCTGGCAAAGCTGGGAAGTGAGTATATGAGCAGTAACGAGAAAAGGAGAGTTACAAGATGGTACATTGATCAAGAAATACTAGGGCAGGCAGGAGAGACTCCCTGGAGGCAGCAGACTCTCCCCCTGGTCCTAGGGATTTCAAGCTCTGCTGCAGGCGCACAAAATATCTGAATAGACTTGATCAAAATATCAACCAGCTAACTAAAGCTACGACCACCACGGCTAGTCATACCCGCTGATCAAGCTCTCCAAACTCCAAAATGCTTTTATGTCTGTGTTGCACCTCCACTTTAACGCTTACTGGCACCTTAAGCTCCACTGCTGAGCTTTCTATTCTAGGGAAAATGCATCACAACACGTACTTTAGCTTTGTAACATCATGTCCTACGTCTTTATCCATTTAAACCTCTTTTTGTAATATCTGGGTTAACTGTTTATGCTTTTATCGTGACAAGATTTTATCCTAAAGGTTTTATGTATACACTCAGTGCAATGGTTTTAATTACCTGTGTGTGCACTTTAAGTTATCACAGATATCTTGCAAAAGAAGTTTTATATCTTGTAAAAGATTTGTAATCTTGATTCAATTGAGTCCCATGTGTTTTGATAAGACTCCATTTGCCGATTTGTGCTTGAAATTGAAACATGAAACAACATAGCCCTCAAGGTATACTCGCCCAATGAGTATTGCAATCCAGCTTTTAACAGTGAAGGGCGCCCCCCCACGAGTAATTGCGGTATTGTTTATGATGAAGGTTCTGTCCTCACAATTCAAAATGTTGTCATCCATCATTACAGCAGAGGTTTAAATCAGCTCACAGGGTGACGTGTCTTGTCATCATTACAGGTATGGGACACTTGCAAGAGGCGGTGAACAACCACAAACCCTGTGGGGACCTGTGCTCCAAAAAAGGAAGGAACACACAAGGAGCATGTGTTTTTTCACCAGCGACTTTTTCAGTCCCTCAGTGATCCCGCCTCTGAGGATGGCGTTGATGAAGTAGCACTGTATTGTACTTCCCCCTCATGAAACTTTTTAAAGTACATGCATCTTCCTCTCTGTTTCTCAGGTCATTTCCACTGTTTTGAATTGAAAGAAGTCTAAAATAGATCAGCTAATTATAGCTTGCTTATCGTTTGAGTGCACGAGTTAATGATCCTATAAATTACCTATGACTAACTTCTACAATTATTTGAAACGTAAAAACATGGTCATCTACACATTTTTCAAAAACCCAGCTATTATGTGGAATGTTTTGTCTCACTAGGAAATAAATAAGCACATATTTCATGAAGTAATATTTAAAAAGCGTGTTAAAATGTGCAATTTATTTTTACAGAAAGGTTCAGCATAATAGATCATCATAGAACGGTCTGAATAAAGTACCCATGTGTCTCTCTTCTGATTCCCTCTCTGACTGCCAAAACTGTAAAGCGAAATAAAAAAAAAAACTAACTAGCGGAACTGGTTCACTGAATATTTCAAAACAGGGGCAATGGAAAATTAACAATTTAGAAAGAAATAGAACATGTAGTTCGAATATTATAAAATATTTGAAAATGTTTTTAATAGTTTGAATTACCTAAAAATATATATTTTTTTACTTTTAGTGAGTGTTTAAAGGGATAAAGTTTCAGAGTAATTTAGGGAAAAGTTAGATGGACTATTTGAAATGTATTACTGTGGCGGGTTTCTTTCAATGCTCTTCACAGCCCTGTACGGCTGTATGCTTTAAATAATTGAAAATTGCTATCCTACCTGTTCAAATGCGAAATCTTAGCATATTTTCTGAAAGTGCCAATACTTGTTTAAACAAATGAATATATTTAAATATATGACCACACATACAGCAGTATGTAGTTCTTTCATCTCTTCATGCCATCCATCAGGAGAGCCACACCTTAAACGTCACCCTTCTTTTAAAGTTTAGGAAGGTAATCTTTCCGGCACTCTTTCGGCAATCATTTACTGCCACCTTTTATGTTTTTTGATGCATATTGCCTCTGTCTCTCACTTCATTAAGTTTTTCTTCAAATGTGCAGAGTAAAGGATTGCAAAAATAGTTAGGTACTTACAGTAGTGATATTTAATTGCACCCAATCCATTTATTTTATTTGTCGGTAATAACGTGATCAGTGCAGTGTCTACTTGAGCATCTCAAAATTACTTCCTGCTCATGAATGTCACCATATTGAAAATGTGGAAGCGACGTACAAAGGAAATGAGTGGAATTCTAGAGAGAAATAAAAGGCGTACAGACAAAAGTTAAGACATCGAAGCAGGCGCTCCTCTATTTCAATTTTTTCCCTGTGACTGATTGTCTTCTCCCTCTCAGGAGCCCCTCACTTTGACCTTCACATCTGAATAGTGTGTTGATATCTTCCTTCCACAGACTAGAATATCATATTGGCATTAAGAAACATAAGGTGTAGTTGTAAAGTGCATGTTCACCTGTTGGCATCTTGGCGCTGAATAACAGATGTTTATTGTTACCCAACTTAATGATACTCATTTTATCAACCTCAGGAGGATGAAAGGCTGGGTGAACCCACCAGGATTTAAACCTGTGACCATGAGGAGGTCAAACACAGGTGCCTACAGTGAGCCCATTAGGCCACTAAGCCACCAGAACCGGCATAATCAAGACCGAATTGTTTGTGCCGGTCTTTGTCTGACACGTCCATATGTTGCATGTCTGATGCTATATATCCTGTCAATATGAAGAAACAACTGGCCAGTACTTACTCCTACCATGCTGATGACAGATTATTTAAGGAAATAGCAATTAATGTGGCAGCTGCTGCCAGGCCCTGTGGCCAAAACCCCAGCAGCTTACTAACCCCACGCCGCGTACAGCCTTTGGTGTGCACAGAATAGCGTTGGCCTTCAGGCCCCAGGGACCCCATCCCCTGGGGCGCAACATTTATATTAGGGGAGGGGGCTGCAAACCCTTAATTGGCCCCAGGGCCCCAGGGACCTCATCCATAAAGCCAATCCCATCCCGCTGGGCCATTCCAATAAAAAAAGGGGAGAGGCCATGTGGTTCCCCTCCGCGAGCATCATTAGGCCCCAAGGAGCCCAATCCCATGGTCCTTTTTTCTAAAAGTGGAGGGGGGGCATGGCTCCCCTCCCAAATTTCATTAGGCCCTGGAGACCCCATCCCCCAGGGCCTGTTTTCTATAAAGAGGAGTGAGTGACTCCCTTCCCTGAGCCTCAGTAGGCCCTCGGGGCAACATTCTCATGGCCTTTTTTTGGATGAAGGGAGGGGGGGGGGGCTGCGGTGCCTTACATCAGGCCCTACCCAGGCCTAGGTTTTTCTGCAGCCCAAAATGTTTTCTTCTTTGCATTTCATTCCTTAGAGAGTTCTTAGTCCTCTGACTTATTAGCTTTTGTGTTGCCATTTTACACATGATCCTAGTTTCTCTTACATGTGTCAGAACCATGCACTTTTATTGTTATCTCTGTCTATTATGGACTCATTTTTGCCAAATGTATTAATTTTTAATATACAGAGCTTTTGTTATACATGACATAAAGCAAGTCTGTGGCATTCCACCTATTCATTCACACAATCGCCGTGTGAGATGAGCTGAGTTATCAGTCAAAGCTCCTTGATGTGCTGAACTTCTTCAGTATTGTTACCTGATATGATTATCCACGAAATATCAACAATGTTATGGTCTTTGCATTTGAAGTGGGCCACCAATGATTTATATTGTGTTATATGTTTGTCACAGAACAAGGTTTGGCAGATCTTTACTTCACTTCTATTGTTGTTTAACCTACATATTATATTTGCAGATGCATGTATACCCCATCAGTAGAATTGCTGTTTACATTTTCCTTTTGAATTCATGAGTTTTCAGGCAAGTTAGTGTAATATGCTTTTTAAATATATAAATATACAATACTCACAGAGAATTACTACAATTCTGATAGGGTATGAGTTATACGAGCACCTCTTACATGAACCCCTTCTTAGCAGTGCAGTATGAAGCACTATATTAAATTATATGTTTTGTTAATGATGTCGTTCATGGTTGATTGCCCTTCCGGTGCATTTATGCCCATTGAATTTTCTTACGTTGCCTTCCAAGCCCAAATCACCCTTGGCTTGACATGTAATGTTGTTCTGTAACAATTCTCTATGCTCTTGTCAATTTGTTGATCATAAAGTTGTTAGAAATGTTGTCTCTAGTCGACAGTGGTATGCACCCTGTCCAAGTATGGGCTCTTCCTTCTAGTCAGGGTAATGGGTTTACACACTCAAGATAACCGCTGCTCACGCCCTTAGTAGTTTGACACGAGCTTACATAGTAATACAGTGAAAGTATTTTTATCTAAACCAAACTAGACCAAAATGACAAAAATCCAACATAGGCAACTCACAATATCACTTTTAAAAAGGTTTTAGCAGTTCTGTCCATAGAACACTATTGATGCTGTGATTTTACACAAAGTTCCTTTATATGCATCAAAATCCAAAAAATAAAACAGCCTCAAAGGAGGGAAGCATCAGAAAGTACGGTGATGCATCAGTTCCTGTGTCCTTGGGCAGGCGATGCATCAGTTCTGCTGCACGCAGGAGAAGTTTTGCATCGAATCCAGACTGTAGGGGAAAGCAATTAGTGAAATCCCAAGATGGTTCTGGTCTGTGTGTGATGCGTTGTAAAACTTGGCATAAAGGTGTGATGCGTGGAAATCTGGACGTGTGGGAGGTCGATGTGGCGGTGGCAAAACAGGTGCTGCATTGATTTCTTCAGCCACAGTCCAACTATGTGTCAATTCTTTCAGCCGAAGAGCAGGATCTTCGTCGGAGTTAGTGCGGTGGTCTAGAACTTCATAGGCGTGATACTCTGAACTCGGGCTGCTGTAGTTTCTTCGGCCAAGGGCAGGCGCTGCATTGATTTCTTTGGCCACATGTCGGCAGTGCGTGGAAACTTTCCAGGAACGGTGCGCTACATTAACAAAACAGGCGCTGGAAGAGAGATGTAGTGATTTTGATAGTTTCAAGCAGCAAGATAACCTCCGAGGGCCCAGAACTGGAATTGGCACCTCCTGACAGGTCAGAAATCCCTGCAGTGGAGTTCAGAGATGCGGCAGATGAAGTCTTTGATGGACCTGAGACTTCTTAACTTGTGGCAAGCACACACAAGCCCTTGGAAAATCTTTAGAAGTAGGACACATAGCAAAGTCCAGTCCTTTTCCTGCAGGCCAACCCAGCAAAATAACACACAGCAAAGGGGTAGTACTCCTCTTTACAGCTCTTTGGCTCTCCTCCTTGGATGATGCCCCTCTAAATCTAGAAGTTTTTGAAACGTCTGGGGTTTTAGGTCGAATACTTATACTCCTTTTGGCCTTTGAAGTAGGTATACTGCAAAAGAAAGTCTTTGTAGTTGACAAGTTCCTGCCTTGCCCTGTCTCCAAACGGACTCCCTGGGAACAGAGATGGCATTTTGAGAGGACAGGCACTGCCATATTCAGGTGTCAGTGACAACTCCTCATGCCACTCTAGCTCAGTAAGACTCATCAGCCTGGTGATGGGCCATCGGGAGAAACAGGGCACACCTCAGCTCCTTTTATGTGACCATCTGGAGTGAATGCACAAACAGGTCTCTGTCAGTCTAAACCATACGTTGATTCCACAGGCAGGCCCAGTTTTAAAAAGTGCCATTTTCAAACACACAATTTAAAACCAACCTCACTAAAAGATGCATTTTTATATTTTGAGCTGAGGGAGCCCAAACTCTGAATCTCAATCTCTTCCCAATTGAAAATTACACTTGGAAAATGTTACAAGGCAGCTCCGATGATAACCTATGGGAGAGACAGTCCTTGCAATAGTGAAACACGAAATTGTCTGTGTTTCATCAGGACATGTAAAACACACCAGTACATGTCCTACCTTTCAAATACACTGAGTCCTGCCCATGGGGTTTTCTTGGCCCTAGCTGAGCGGTGCCTTACATGTTGTAAAAGGGAAGGTTTAGGGCCTGGCCAGTGGGTGCACTGGCCAGGTCAACATGACAGTTTAAAACTGCACTCACAGTTTAAAACTGCAGGCCTGAGACTTGTTTACAGGGCTACTTATGTGTGTGGCACAATGAATTCTGTAGGCCCACTTGTATCATTTGATTTACAGTCTTTGGGAACATACACTGCACTCTACTAGGGACTTACTAGAAAATCAAATATGCCAATCATGGACAGCCAATCAGGTTCACAATTTACACAGGGAGCACCTGTACTTTAGCACTGACCAGCAGTGGTATAGTGCCCAGAGAACATAATCCAGCAAAAAGAAAGTCCAGAATGCCATCAAAAATACAGGCGGTAGAGTTAAAAAGGGAGGGGAAACGACGCTAAGGATGCCAGATCTAACAAAAGTGATCAGAAAATGAGGATGAAGTGTATCTTATTCATAATCAGATGCCTAATTTTCATATCATTAACAGTCAACCTTTAAGCCTTAGGAATTGCATTTGTCACTGATTTTAAAGCAGAATTTGGTTGAGTTGAGGAAAAACGGGGGCTGCTATGCTAACTTCTGAGATTGATCTGGAATTTTTGCTACAGCTATCAGTATGTTAGAGAGAGATGTACGACCAGTTTTTGTGTGCGCAAACGGGTTAGTGAGCCGTTTGCACACAATCCTCTTTCATTGTAAGGGTCTGGGTAAATGCTGGTTCCCATGATTTTAGATAATTCCTGGCTTCCCCAGTGTTTGTGTGGCACCTTGGTGCTTCTCAAAAAATAGTTTTACAACTTCTCATACGCTGGACATGTTTCTGTCAACAATCATCTTGCTTCCTTTATCAACCAGAGTCTGTGTCCATTGTTTACACTATGTAAAGACTAATCTGAAGAAGTTGGTGACTCCTTTTGCAGTGGACCCTTCATCCTCTACTGTGTGGAGGATTCATCTAAAAATTTAAAAAACAATAATCAGACTACAAATTCAGTTTTGAACAGCCATTAATATCCATAAACATCTGTTGAAATTGAGCTATTGGTGATATATTTAATAAAATAGTGATCAATCTACCTTTATTAGAACTTAAATGCTTATTTATGTAATGCTGGATTTGGCGAGCCCAAACTCTGAGTAATGGCATTGCAGATTATTCATGGTTGACTTTACAGCTAGAACCAACAATACCTTTGTGGCAAGGTCTCTAAATACCTGCTAATTTTCTTATAAACCTGAGAAATAAAATTCTCTCTGGACAAACTTAATTTACAGTTGTACAACTCATATATGGAACACTACCACATAATTAGATTGTGTTGTAAATAATGAGTGCAGTCCAGAGTGATGCTCTGTATTGTAGCATATTGGCACTAATGTAGTTTAATACCGTCTGTTGGAAACCTTTATGAGTGTTTAAATTAAATCTGCCTCATTAGGATTCTCCCTCTCAGCAAACAAACTGTTAGAAAATGAGTTAATATTTCGGGTGGGCTCTTGTCCAACTCAAAGAATTAAGAGGCTTTTATGTAGTTCCAAAACAGTAATAAAGTCAAACCAAAATAAAATAAAAATCCCAAAGCAAGTTACAAAAATTGTGTACAATTTAATAAAATACCACCAAAACAGCAAAATTCCAATAAAGGAAATCAGGGTTATGAATTTTTTTACTTTTAAATAAAAATAGGGTCAAAAAGCACTGAGCACCATCTATGGAAGAAGTAGATAGGGCCTAAGCATGATTTCAGGTTGAACGAGATTGAGCCTATATCAAATCCGTCAACTAACTTCATATCCGTCAACGATTTTAGCTTCTGATTTAGGGCCTGATTTAGATTTTGGCGAACGGATTACCCAGTCACAACGGTGATGGATATCTCATCCGTCAAAATATAAATTCCATTATATCCTAAGTAACTCGCTCGTATTAGAAGATCTAAATTAGTCCCTCAGTCTTTTTTATGGAGCTCAAATCTTCCAGCAAGGCAAACCTCACGTTGGGTACAAGGAATGCGCATCCAAATCAGACACCTTTGCTATGACATTTCTTGATGGCTCAGATGTCTTGGGAATCCAAACAGTTTCTAAGTCCCCAATTTGTAGGATTTCTGAGCAGCCCTTCCCACTTTTTAAGCAGTTCATGTTGCCTCAACGGTAAATAATTCCACAGTGACCCTCACTCCTAAAATCTAAGCTGGAGAAATCCTTTCTCCCTTGTGCAGAAATCTTGTGTCCACCCAGAAATTTGGGCTGAGAAATGAGCAGTCCCCTTCCCTGTGTCCACTCCAAACCAGTTATGGAGTACCTTCCTTCTCACTGAGTTTGGTGTCAGCCCAGGTAGTGTGGACTTGGTGACAAATGCTTTCCCTTCCTTAGGTCTCTCATTACAGTAAACTATGAATTTGAAGGCCTTACCTATACAAGTACCTGTTCAAGTTAACAAAGTTTCTGTGTCCACCCCAACTGTCTTTCCTGAGTTGATATGGATCAGAGGTCTCACACTCAGTCCATCCTGTTATCAGGCCTAATCCATTGTTCTGCTCTGGGTATTTCCACACATCATTAAGGTCAAACACTCGCTGCCCAAATGATAGAAGGCTTTTGCAAATTAGCCTGCTTGATCTTTAGGCAGGGAAAAGGTAACATTCTAAAAGTAAATTTTCCTAAATATTAATTAAAATCTTCACCACGAATTGGACTTTTAATAAACAGGGAAAGTAGTCTTTGAAGGACAGATTAAAGTTTAAAATCTATACATTGACATTTTCTAGGATCCAGCTACAGCTGTGCTTGTGAAAATAGCTATGGGGGTGGGCTAGTCACTAGAGCAACTAGACAACCTTAATTTCACATATGTTCCACTTTCAAATACTATGCACCCTGCCTTGCATGCAACAATGTATATTTAGGGGTGCCTTATTATGATTTAGAAGTATTGGTTTCTGTCTGCCCAAAAGGGTTATTTTGACAGCCTTGATAGTAGGTTTTTAGTCTGATGCAGTCAGGATCCATAGGAGATACCCAAAGTCATATTTTACAGGCTTATTCTGTGGATGGCACAATAGTTTCTGCTGTCCAAAGGTCGTAGAACTCTTTTCTTTTGAAATCAATGTAACTCTCTCTCTTGGTACAACAAACTGTTTTCTCCACATATTCTCCAGAATAGGTGTAATTCATTACATAAAAAACTCAAATTAAGTGTAGATGGCGCAGTGCTCAAAGGTGATGTGGTGGGCAACATTTACAATGAAACATATGTCCTGGTGGGATGTCTCAGGACTTTATTAAGCCAAAACAGTCCAAATGTATTCACTGATTACTGTTTTCGATTTAATTGCAACAGACAATTCCTTCTAAAATAGTCAACGTTTGGCCCTGAATTGTCAGGACAAACACGTGCTGTCTAGCATGTCACCTATCAGGGCAAAAATATAGATAGAGGCTAATTTACCAAATACATCAGACATGTCTGTTCTAATTAAAATGTACTTAAAAAACTAAAATCATACCTCCAAGCAGTATACATTGTTCACGTGCTGGGGTAGTCACTATAAGTAGGTATCTGAAATGAATAGATAAAACATTATAAGGATACAGCCATACGGACACTACTACCTGAATCTTACCTTCAGTTCAGAAAATCCCTTAAGACTTGGCTCTTTTCCCAGGCCTTTAACTGATTAACTCTCACTGCATCTGTCTACACATTCCATTTAAGCGCCAAGAAACCGCTGGTGAACGTACGCTAAATAAATAATTTTATCATATCATATCATATCCCATGTCAATCATATACCTCCATATGGGTAAAATAAAAGTCTGACCATGCCACCATCCAAATGTTATATTTTATCATGATGGTTCACATGTTGTGTTAACAGATACCTTTGATCAATCTCATAGTGATTCAGTCCGACCCGTAATAGTGGTGGACAGAAATCCCAGTAATGCGAACACTGGTAGGGAACCCACTCAAATATAGCCTCCATTGGATCTAGTACATCTGTTACAAAAATGAGAGAAATACCAATCTAGTTCCAATTTGAGAGACCCGACATGGCCCCTCTCTTACTTTCTAATTCTATAGGCATGTATTCTTTATCATGCTCCGGATGAGTTGGGTGAAAGCAGCACAGAAGATTCAGCCTGTCTGCATGCAAGCATTTTCAAAGACAAGCAGGATGGGCCGGGAGAAGCTTGCTCTTATCTCCCGTGGTCCTCATAAATGACTAGACCGCTAACCAATGCGGCCATCTTGGGTTTGTTTAACTACCCTACATTTTTGCCTTGTATGCCACCAAATCTCCTCATTTATATAAAACAAGGGGTGGTAATCATTATAAAACCCAGTCGCCATCAATATTGAATGGAAATCGTCCATTTGTCCATACCATACCATTTACTGTGTATCGGTACAAAGCAGATTGGATCCTGTGACAACAATATCCCAGGCCAGCTGACACCCTAATCAGTCGTTCAGACAAGTCTGCAGACATGCCCAATACAGATGTAATGCCCCACTGTATCAGATTGGTTGCAGGACCTCCTGTGGCATACAGTTGTCAAAATATGACATAAACATATATAGTGGGGATGTTGATATATTCATGATCCTTGTACCCTGTAGTCACACTCTATTAGTCATTAGGATAAATATGCATACAATCTTATTGTCAGTAAGATTTAGTATTACGCACAGTGTCAACTCTGTATCGTTTTATAGAGACGTACTTGGGATGACAACAATATCAAGCTAATCTCCAATCTAGCATTTCATCACAATGCATCCGTAAACATGGAACTGTATAAATCACTTAATCACGTATCAGGCAGCGGCGGCTCCTCCGCTATGGCGGAAGAGTGTTGCCTCACTGCTTTCAAGGAGTTTGATAAGTAGAAATAAAGAAATAAAAAAAATATAGAAATATAAAATGATAATACCTTTCAGATATTATCATTTTATGTTTGTGCTGCTTTGCGGGTGGGCGTGGGTGCTCTGCTCTCGGAGCAGGGCAGGGGAGGAGTGGTTTGCCCACTCCTAAGTACACAATGACTGTTTGGTCAGCCCTCTCGTGCCGCCCAAACCAGCCGTGCGCACTTTCCCCATTCTCCATGCAGGCTGCATTACAGCCTGCATGGAGAACATGCCCAGGCCCCCATTCCCTGGTTGAGTGTCAAACTAGGACGCTCAAAACCAGTGTTGTGATTGGTCAGGGGAGCCTGGATGCCTACCAATCACAACGCTGCATTGCAGTATTGTGATTGGTCAGTGGGGCATGGCTGTGCATCCTGTTCCTCGAGCAGAGCAAGAGCAGACATGGAACCCGGCTGCAAGGTAAGGTCATTTATTTTTTAATTTATTTTTTATTATGCGCACCCTCCCGCCCCCTGAGCGGCCCCACTCACCCGCAACCCCATGCACCTGCCCCTGCCCTGCCACCCACCAGCCATGCCAGCCGCCATGGTATCAGGGTCAACATCGAGTATTGGAGGAAGTTCATGAGCATATACTGATTCAGACAAAGTAGCTGCAATCCCTCTCAAATCACAAATATCATTTAATCATTTTCCTGTGCTTTTCAGATGATACAACCATCTGCATTCATGAGTCGCTAGTAGATCTCCTAGGTTCCCACCTCTTGTGTCTGGTCTTATTGTTTCCAGGATGTACCATTGTAGCATATTTGGTTTAGATCCGTTCTCGAGAATAGATCGCAAAAATTCATAGTCAACCAAACCCTCTCAGGCCCAACCAGAAACAATATCGGAGTTCCGCAAGGGTCAACACTATCTCCAGCGCTATTCAACCTATACGTAGAACCACTAACGGATATACTACAAAAAGCGAACATTTCTTTCCACATGTACGCCGATGACACCCAGCTGTACATCAAGGTCACATCATCTGAAGAGATAAAGACCATGAAACATGCACTATCGAGAACCATCCAATGGTTAACGGCTAACCACCTGAAGCTAAGCCCCCAGAAAACAGAATTCCTATTGATTACACCCCAAAAAAGCAAATCAAATATAGTAGAATGGACCAACACTATCACTGCTCTAAAATGTACTCTGAAGATTGTCAACTCTACTAAATCTCTGGGAATTACTCTGGACAAAAACCTGAACATGTTAGCACATATTAACTCAGAGGCAAAAATCACCCATTTCCATTTAAGTTACCTGCGGGAACTGAAACCATTCCTAAATAAAACAGATCTCAAAATAGCAGTTCAGGCACTGGTCATATCAAGGATTGAGTATGGTTGCACAACTCTGGCCGGGCTCCCCAAGATCTCAACAGCACCACTGAAAGCATGTCTGAATGCTGCCACAAGACTTATATCTGGATCCCAAAAATTCGACCATATCACCCCTTACTTGAAAGCCCTTAACTGGCTGCCCTTCGAAGCAAGAATTCAATTCAAGTTGGCATGCATCACGCACAAAGCATTACACCACAAAACTCCAGTTTACCTCGCACAAAAACTCACACTATCAGGAGGGTGCCGCCTCTCCAGGAGCCACGCAGACCTACTATTGAAACCGGCTCGCTTTTGTAAGAAAAGAAGTTATGATAGAGAATTCTCCGGGGCAGCTCCAAGAATCTGGAACGCTATCCCCCCTAACATTAGAAGAATTCCATCCATCACGGCATTCAAAAAGGAAGCAAAAGCATTCTATATGAGGAAATTTCTCCCATAAGTACATAGAGCAGAATCTTTGTCACTGTCTACAAACCTATCATGACTATTCCATGTGCCCGCTAGCCGCTCACTAACCTTATATAGGCTTGTATATACATGTTCAAAATGTAGTCTATTACTTTAAACTATGGTAATTCAATTGTTGACTGATGACTATATGTGTATATATTATCTTTTGTTGCCTAATGTTCTGTTCTAAACTTGGTAGGCATCTAATGACTTGTAACGTATTCGGTTCTGTTTCACCAAAATTCAGCTGTAAAGCGCTCTGATACCCTACGCAGGGTCATGTTCGCGCTATAGAAAACACTAAATAAATAAATAAAATAAATATCCTCAGTATGTTGTGCCTCGCTGTAATGCTTGACCTGTGGTGCTCCTTCGGTTTTACATCTGATACAGCTTTTATGTTGACAAATTCTCTGTTTAACCATTTGAGATAATAATAATAATGTTTATTGTTTGATTATTTAAAACCATTGCAATTAATAATAACGTAAACAATGAAAAAATTCCAAGTCCGATGTCTTCCAAAGCATTATTGCATTACAAATATACCATTACAACCAATGGTCATATGAGCAGTGTAAAATCCAGGATAGATGTGTTTCAAACATTTTGCATCTGTCTATTCTGCTGTGCAGACAACAGCACAGCCGCTAATAAAAACAAAAAACAAGGTGCAATATGTACACCAGCGTCGCTTTTTGTGAAAAAAACTTAGGCGCGAAATCCTAATGTTCACACCTGAGACAAAAACCTGGCTTAATTTTACGTTTGTTGACATAATGCTGTAACAGCCAACTGCTACTATAGCTGATAGCAGCAAAGTGCTGAGTGAAATCTAGAAAATAACAGCAGACTTATATCAAGAGAAGCTAGGTGCAAAGGCTTTATGTTTCCTGGTGAGGCTAGCGCGTAGTTTACACAGATTACATGAAACCATAAGAACCAAACAATGAGAAATGGAGCATAATGGATTACCTTGTTTAAGTACTGACATGTAAATAGGCTCAATGCGTCTTCAATAATTACATAGGGCTCAGGGTGCATTCACACCGCTGCCCGTGCGGTACAGGAAGCAATGATTACATAAACAAGCTCTACTTGAGATAAAAAACAAATAGGCAACATTGAAACAAGGAGCGATCAGAGCACTCCCAGACTGGAGACGATTGACTGGAAGAATTTGCCTTAGTGTACTGTACAGCTGGCGGGGGTACAATAAAATGCTCAATCTAATGGGTGTTGTAACCCCTAAGATTATCTTCTTAGCCGCTAGAGGCATTAACTTGACCAGTAAAATACTGAAGGTGCTATTGTCAGAGTTAAGAGCATTAATGATTGCCTGTCAGCACGTGTGCATGCCTAATTTGTTCCATTCCTACTTTAACAGTGCTGTTTGCTCCTCTAGCAAGGCTGGGCAGCTGCAGATGAAATGCTGAAGGGATTCGTCATACATACCGCAGCCCCTGCACATTGTGAATCCCAAGTGCCAATGCCACCTGGCTAGGTGTTTCAAGAACGCCCCTCTCCGAGCCTAAGGGCCATGAACTTTAGTTTTTTGCATTTTGAATATGTACAAGCTAGATAAGGATGAGAGCGCTGCAGTTGGTAAGAACTGATAAAAACCCATGCATGCCTACGCTTAGCTGTTGCATCCATGTCAGCCAGACATGAGAGGCAGCGCACTCTCTTTTTTAATACTTTGCCTAAAGGCATTTTAACTTGTGTGAGGCCCAGAGTTCTCCAGCATGCAGTAGAACAACAACAAGCCTTATGGTGCAAGGAGTGGGGTTTTGGACGTCGCATGATTCACCTTCATCCCACAGTAAGGTCTCCAAGCTTCCTCTCCTGGCAAGCCGGATTTGTGACAAAGATTTAAAAACGCCGTTGCCCTTGCCACCAATTGGTCGAGAAGGCCAAGTTCCAGTTAAACCTGAGGGGCTGATGAAGATCTTGGCAGTTGGAAAGCAGCCTCATAAATCTTGGCAACCAAATTATTTAGAAGCTTACCATCCCTCCCCAGTAAGATTTCACTGCAATAAGTCAGGCATGGGATTATTTTTACCTTCATTACCTTTGGAAGTGGGTCAAGGCTCATCCCCCACGACGAGCTTGACAATTTTGAAAAAGTTGAAAGAGGGGCCAGGGCTTTGCTTTCAACAGCCTCCATGTGCCGGACATAGGAACACCCTACATCAATTATGACCCTGAGGTATTTATACAACTGTTACCTCAAGATGGTGTTGCCGCTGAGGTACCAGCAGCCCGCCTTGTTGATTTTCCTGCAGAGCATTACAATTTTAGTTTTCCTTAGATTAATTTCCATGCAGTTGACATTGGAGTAAGAGCAAACACATTTAATAAGCCCTGCAGATGACTCTTGTTTAGCTACACAGAACTAAGTCAACCACACAACACTAATGTGCTAATGTGTTCGCCGCCAATCCTGGGGGGTTGGGCTGTTTATGTTATCAATAGCGCTTGGCAAGTCAGAGATGTACAAGTTAAAAGCAGGGGGCCAGCACACACACCTGCTAACCCCTCGTGAGGTGGCAATTTTCCTGGACACGCAAGTTCCGTCACCCAATTCGACACAAATCCAGGTATCAGTGTGTAATTGTATAACTGCCTCAAGGATATTCGATGGAATGCCACTGTTCTTTAACTTTGACCACAAGGCCCCTCTTGGTACACTGTCAAATGCTGTCCTGAACTCCACAGAGCAGCAGTGCAGCAAGGCCTGAGATGTTATCGCCCTTTCTAGTAATGTGGATATAGCCAGTTCAGATGGCGTGTCAAGGAGGGCCAGTCTTTCATGAAGGGAGTGGAACCTTCAAAGCCTCGATAACTAGCAGGACCAAGAGCCTCTATGGTACCAGTAGAACAGGGCTCACTCCCTTGCTGGAAGACATAGCAACCTAGGCTTTCTACCGAGTCACTGGGCATGAAGTGTCTGGAAAGAAACAATGACCATTCCAATTCAGAAATGTTGGCACTGCCTACTCTACCTGGGCCATTCATTTGCCGGTTTATCAAGGCCCAAAAGTTCTTCGAGTTGCTCTTCTTAGTTTCGTACAGGAGACTCGTCCAGAACTGGTCAAAGTGTCTGGGCTTCTTAGCCCATACTGCTTGCTTGAAGCATTTTCGCACCAGCTTGAGTTCAATCACTAGCTCAGTATTGACTGGATTCTTGCGAGGTGCTCTCAAGGCGATGTTCAAGGTTTTCTTCAAACTTTCAATCGAAGTCGAAGGGAGTAGATAAGAGGATGTACATTAAGTGCTCTTGTATTTGAAGACTTTGCGAGCAGCCGTGTAGTAAAATTGGTCCATTTAGCAATTGGAGTAGAATTTGGATATGACGGCCCAACTGATGGCTTTTATGCATTCAACCAAGATTTTACCATGGGAGTAGTCCCTCCATTTAAGTCGTCTAAGATTTTCTGTGAAAGCTCTTTTGCTGGTAACGTAGGCCAGAGCATGATGTTCCAAATTGGTGTTTATTCTTATAACCTGGGGGCAATGGTCACTCTCAGAACGAAATACTATGCTGTAACTTTCCACTAAGTTGAATATTTTCACATTGCATATGGTGAAACTGAGGTAGGACTGTGTTTTTCTCCTATCTTGTTCTGTTGGGCGGGATGTCCTGCGTAAACCTTCCATTTAGGACTTTGAAGCCCAAGTTATTGAGTTGCATGACCCAGCTGGATATATGAACTTACCTTAGGCCTAATTTGTTGTATGATGTTCCATGGACTGTCAAGAGTCAGCTCTGGGGCATCCTCATAATTATCTTTAAAAAAGTTCACATTGAAGTCTCCCCGTTATGATGTAGTTTGTAAAAAATGGTCCCTACCCAGACCACATATAAACGATATGAGATGGTTCAGTGTTGACCATTTTTCTTTCGAACAGGGCCAGATGTAAGTGTTGATCAGTAGAAGCGAGCGATTAGGCCTCTAGTTTCGCAATTTGACTTCTAACCTTTTGTGTAGTTTGACTTATATACAACAATCCACATGTGCATATGGTAAGGTACACCACATCCCTACTGTTGCAATTCAAGTGACCCCTCGATTGTATTGTAGCTTCTACCACTTCAATTACCTTAGTGTCATTCGTGAATTTGTAAATCACGCAGTTTCCACACTCAAAATGGCCGTTCATAGGTGGTTTTCCCCAGGCCTGTGTTATGGTCTCTGCTGCTTTCTCCTGTTCCTCATAGACTCTTGGGGCCAAATGTATCAACCTTGCATTTTGCGAGTCCTTAATGGCTAATTTTACTGATTCGCTATTAAGGACGCGCAAAATGCAATGTATGTAGGATTTGCATTTCAAATAGCGATTCCTACGCATTCCTTATTTGCGAGTCGCAAATTGCGAGTCGCAAATAAGTAATGGTTTCCCATTCATTTCTATGGGCCAAGAGGCCCGTAGGACTGAATGGGAATTGCATGTGCAAATTGCGAGTACCCAATAGGTACTCGCAAATTGTGCATGAAATTTCAAGGGTGCAAGGGTTCCAAAAGGACACACTGTTGCACCCCTGAAATATGCATGTGTGCACATGTGGCGCACATACATGCCCTAAGGACATGTATATTCACCACATGACACTTAAAAAAATGCAAAACAGTGCATTTTAACAGAAAATCACAAATTACCACCAACTTGAAGTTGGTGGTAATTTGCGATTCCTTAGATATATCTCAATTTGCACAGGCTACTAGAATAGCATTTAGGAAATAGCAAATTGTGATTCCCAAACTGCATTCGCAACTTAGGTAATCGCAAATATTTGGGATTACCCATATTGCGCATTCTTATTGCTTGATACATGTCAAAATGCATATTTGAGATCACAAACGGGCCGATTCTGCAGATAGGCCTGTTTGAGATCGCAAAATGCGTTGATACATCTGGCCCTTACTGCATAGTCCCTTATGCTCTTATTTATTTTGTAAAGGCAAATAAGGAGTGATCTTCTTCGTCAATTACATGCCAATGTCTATTAATGATTTTACTCGCAGAATTAATCACTAGACTAGACCAGGCGTGGAGACAATAAAAGTAGATTTCTTTTTTTTTGTATGTCCTGCTTGGTATGCAGAGTGTTTTCCTTGAACAATACCAAGCACATTTCAGTGCTCTATGCACTATAATTTGGGGGTATCCTCTTTCTACAAGTTTGGTAGTAAGCAATTCTGCTTCCCTGAAGTTGTCATTCCTGTATGTGCAGGTCCGTCTTATCCAGAGAAATTGTCTGTAAGGTAAATTATCATGCAATGATATTGGGTAAAAATGACTATACGCCAATAGGAGGTTCTTATCAGTGGGCTTGCAGGATAATGTGTACATCTACCCATTCTCATGTTTGACTCAATGTCCAAATAGTTAACCTGATCTTTATTGTAGCTGCAAGGTAATTAAGTCAGGACACTGTATGTTGAGCCATGAGAAAAGCTTCTCGAGATACATGTGGTCATCACCCTCCCATATCATGAAAACATCACCTTATTATCTTGGTCAAAATATTCTTTCTATATGGGTTCATTTTGGAAAGAATAGTGCTATTCTCAAATTCTGCCACCACCAGATTCACTATATCTAGGGCTACTTCTTTCTTCTGTAAATGGTATTAATTTTTTCATCCAGAAATAATTTTTACTCAAGGCAATTTTGCTCAGTTGTAAAATGTACTCAATGGGGTGATGCTTCTCCAGATCATATTCCAATGTTTTCCTTATAACATCAAGTGCTGTCGTTTGTTGTATATTAGTATGTCACCAGAATCTGTGTCTTATCTTTAAAATCCCTGTACTCAATAAGATTCATAAAATCCATACTGCCTCTGACATAGGAAATTATTTTAGGTACGAGTGGTTTTATATAGTGATCTACAAATGTGTATAATGGCTCCAGAACTGAACCATAAATCAAGATTATCGGTCTCCCAGGAGGTTCTTGACTATTTTGTGTATTTCGGGTAAAGTGTAAACCACTGGTGCCATCTAAGAATGCATATCATTCTCTGTAATGATCCCCATGCTAAGGCCTTTTTGTGTGATGTTCCTAATGCATCCTTGGATATCTTTAAGGGGATTTATTGTAAGCCTCATGTAATGTTCCTCATATCAATCTATCTGTCATACATGTTTGTGTCTTGTATCAGTATAGCAATCCATTTGTCAGCAGGTTTGATCGTGATCTGTCTATTTTTGCTAAGATTCAATAATGCTGTCTTCTCTTCTTTACATTATTATAATGTATGTATTCATTTTCTCATTCTAATACCTAAACTTCATAACGAGGTTCTCAATCGTTAGTATTTCCACACACATTAAATGGGAGGAGGGCGGGGTGGTAAAAAGTGGAAGGCAATTTTAGGCCAGGGTCAGTCCTCTGAACATCATTTAATTTAATTTATCTTTGGAAAAATATCAGAGCCCGACTTTACTGAAAAAGCGATATATATCAGTTTTTATCTTGAAAACATCAGGGTGGTCTTTTAAGATAAACCCTAAACCACATTTGAATAGCGTCTTTTCAGCATGGTTCAGTGTGTAAGATGTGATATTGAATACAGGAAAGGGGCTGCCGCTAGTCAGCATTCTGTCTACCATTTGTACATTTGATTCCTCATCTGCCTTTCCCTGGTTGGCCTCCGTACCATCCTCTACCTCACTCCCTGTTCCTGCCCCTCAATCGGGTGTATTTTCGACATCATATACTATGGACCTTTTAGCAAGTTAACTATTTCAATCAGGGGTAAGACAATTTAATCATGTTTAAAGGAGAAGCACAAGCACATTACTTCTCTTTAGCAGCAATAAGGTGCACAGAGTTAAAAAATCTTCAAAAATAGGGTCTTGAAAACGGGCACAAATTGGGGTGACCATGCAGAAGAGGCCTATTTTCTAGGTAAATACTTTGGGGCTTATTACGATGTCGGTCGGAGGACACCGTCTCAGACCAACCTCCAGTTAGCGGTTCCGACCACCTGATTACGATGCGACCGAACAATGTTCGGTCGCAAACTCACTTTTCTCTATGGAACCTTGTGTCACAACAGTTAACTGGTCATAATTTAGGCTCCTATAGAGAAATGGGTGTGTGTGTAAAACCCTGCACCGGATGGTGCCTGCCACACAGTGCAGAGTTTTACAGAGGGGTACGGTAGGTACCTCCTTTACTACCAACCATAGACGGTGGAGGCAAGGGGGCCCTACGAGGGGCCCCCAAAGTTGCTTTCTGACAGCCTTTCCGTGACGGAAAGGCCAGCACGGAAAGGCTGTGGGAAACCGATATTGTAATCCCGACTGTGGAAACACCGTCCATAGGGGATTACAGTGCAGTTCAGACCGGCTGGAAGACTCTGAGAGCCGGTCAGAACCGAGTCAGACTGACCAGCCAGTTTACGTTTCAACCGTTGACATTGTAACCATGCAGTTGGACCGCAAACTGACCAACTCTGCTCTCTGCCCCAGCTGCTCATCTGTTGTGCTGCTGCCACTGCCTATAAGGTAGGTGTTTGAGGCCCTCCTCCACCCGCAGGCTCCTGCGTACACCTCATCCTTGGTGGTCCAGTGGTAGAGCCTTGCTCTTCTGCTGGTCCGCTGTTGTCTGTCTTGTGTTTGTGCCTGTTTTCTGTCTTTTTGTTATTGTGCCTCCGTATTTGTTATTTGCTATTTTCTGTCTTTCTGTTTATTCTTGCCTATTTGTGCCCTACGTGCTCATTACCTTTCCCGCCGCTGCTGCCCCCATGGCCTCTCCGCCCTGATGGTTCCTGCTTCCGCCTCCAAGCTGCGCTTCCCTCCCCTTCCCTATTTAATTGCTGTTGCTGCTCGGGCATGTGAGCAAGACCTCTGACCTCTTGGTCAGGGACTCTGCACTCTGCCCCAGCAGCTCTGCTGTTGTGCCGCTGCCACTGCCCCTACACCTCTCTGAGAAGGTAGGTGTTCGAGGCCTTCCTCCAACCGCAGGCTCCTGCCTGCGCCTCAGCTCTGATAGTCCAGTGGGAGAGACTTGATCTTCTGCTGGTTGGCTGTTGTCTGTCTTGTGTTTGGGCCCATTTTCTGTCTTTTTGTTATTGGGCCACCTGTTCTGTTGCTGACACTGCTGACAGTCCTTCACCATCCTCTGCACCCCCATGGCCGCTGCAGTCACGCCGGATTCCAGCACCCTGAAGCACTGAGGTGCATCCTCCTCAATGTGCGCTCCCTGCTGTAGAGATCTGGTACCTCCTCGAAACCCTCTCACCAGACGTCGCCTTCTTCACGGAAACCTGGACCAACCCCACATATGCCCCGACATCGCCACCACCATCCCCGACGGATACAAGAACCAGAGGAAGGACTGCTCCAACCACCCAGGAGGAGGACTCGTCATTGCACACAAGAGCTCCCTCCGACTCTCCACCTCCAGCAAGAGTGACTCCCAATCCACCACCGAACACCTCCAAATCCAGATCCAAACCAGCCCCAGAATGACCCTATGCAGCACCTTCACCTACAGACCCCCCCAGACCACCTTGAACCTCATTCGCCACTACCATTGCCGATGTTATCCTGCTTCACGCCATCACCTCCATGGACTACATACTCATTGGAGACCTCAACTTCCATCTCAACAACCTCAGAGACCCCAACTCCGCCACTATCCTGGACAACCTCGCCAACCTCAGACTGAAACAGCTCATCACCACTCCCAACCACAAGGCAGGACACACCCTTGACCCGATCTTCGCAGGAGGTAACAATATCCACTTCAGCCACACTACGCAACCCCCTGGATGGACCACCATTGCGTACACTTCTCTTTCAACAAAGCCACCTCCCCCAAACCTACACTGTGCCCTCCACGAAGGAAGTGGATCATGGTCACCAAGGAGTGCCTCAACTCCACCCTCATCCATGATCCCCCACCCTCCTCGACCGATGCCAACTTCACAGCCAAAGAACTCCACAGATGGAACACAAACTGCACAGACAAGCTCTCCCCCCTCCGCAACCCCGACAAACAGCGCCCCAGCAAGGCCACTTGGTTCACCACCGACCTCCAAGAATCCAGACACACCTGCAGAAGTCTCGAGAAGCTATGGAGAAACAGCAAAACCTCAGAAGGATGCACACCTACAAGAACACCATAACAGAATTCCACCAACTCATCAGATCCACCAAAAGGACCTTTATCCAAAACAAAGTCCACGCCAATGCCAGCAACTCAAGGGAACTCTTCAGCATCATTCAGGAATTCACCAAGCCCCCAGCGAAGCCACGGACATCACACCCTCCGAGGACCTCTGCAACAAACTCGGCTTCTACTTCCACCTGTAGATAAGATCCCTCGACAACAACTTCAACGAACAAACTCCGTACACCAAACCCCTTCCTCCTCCCAGCAACGACAGCCAGCCTACCATCTCCTCCTGGACCCCAGTCACCACAGAAGACACAGCATCAACCATGAAAGGCATTCACTCACGAGCCCCCAAGGACCCCTGCCCTCCGCACATCTTCCACAGACCCGCTGCCGCCATTGCACCTGAGCTACGACGCACCATCAATGCCACCTTCGAAGCAGGCACATTCCTTGATGACTGGAAATGTGCAGAAGTCAGTTCCCTCCTCAAGAAGCCCTCAGCAGATTTGACGGACCTCAAAATCTACCAACCCATCGCTCGCCTCCCCTTCATGGCCATAGTCACAGAGAAGATCGCCAACGCCCAACTAATGAACTTCATCAAAGAGAACTCCATCCTCAACCCCTCCCAATCTAGATTCCGAAGCAACCACAGCACAGAGACCGCCCTACTCACTGCCACAGACTACATCTGCACCCTTCTCTACTAAGGCCACACTGCAGCCCTGATCCTGCTTGACCTCTCTGCAACCTTTTACACCGTCTCCGACCGTACTTTCACCGCCAGACTCCACAACGCTGCCATACAGGGAGCTGCCCTCGGCTGGCCCTGCTCCTACCTCACTGGCAGAACCCAAAGAATCAGACTCACGCCCTTCCTCTGCAAACCCACAGAGTTCAACTGAGGAGTGCCCCAGGGATCGTCGCTCAGCCCCACACTCTTCATCATCTACATGGCTCCACTCGCCCCAATCGTCAGAGAGCATGGACTCAGCATAGTATCCTACGCTGACGACACCCAGCTCATCCTCACCCTCACCAAGGACCACCAGACTTCCAGGAAGGAATGAAGGACGTCTGTGAGAAAGTGGCTCTATATATACTGTTCCAAAATAGGTACAGTGTGTACAGAGTCCACAGACCCCAGAGGTGTGGCAGAGGTTAAAGTTAGATATAACCTTTCTCTCTAAAGTGGTAGCTTGGTCGAGCAGTAAGGCAGTATCAGAGGACAGTGTAAAGCATTTGTTGCACACACTCAGTCAGCAAATGGTCTCACACACTCAATAACTGAACTCTAGGCCAATGGGTTATGTAAAAAATATATGGTTGTTTTATTTTAGAACCAACAATAGGTATCAAAATATACTTTCTCAGAATGAGATGCTTTAGTTAAATATTTTTGCAATATGCAGTTGATTTTTGTAGGTAATAGTTACAGGTTGTTGCAATAGGCAACACAATTTCAAACACAATAATACATTGAGCTCAATGGGGATTTTAAGTTATGTGCACTTGATTACTTTCAGGATTACTTTTCTAACTCCAGGACTGGATCCTAGATTCAGTCCTGGGACAGTTCTTGGAAACAAGTGAGTAAATTCAGTTAAGTTACTGTTGTGATTTTTAAACAATATTCTGCTATTTTATAAGTTGACACAGAAACTTTTTATGTTCAAATTACCAATGTTATCCTATGGAAGGAAATTCACTTAGCAGGTAAGTGGAGTTATGAGTACTTTTTCTAAGTCAGTGTTGGATCCTGGATCCGGCACTAGTGTACCACCTGTAAGCAGTTGAGAAACTGTGTTTAAGTTACACAGGTGATTTTTAAAGAATATTTATAAGTTTGCAAAATCGACACTTTGAAGAAATTTCATAGAAAAGCAGACAATGTTTTCCTATGGGAGAAAATTCAAGTTACGGGTAAAGTATATTCTCGTTACTTTTGTAATCCAGATCTGGGCTCCTAGGCTCAGCCCTGGTGCATCTATCTAAAACAGGTAAGTAATTATGTTTACACATATTTGTAGTTTGCAAAAATCGACAGAAGAAATTTCACAGAAAAACAGTCAATGGTTTCCTATGGGAGAAAATTGAGTTAGTGGTAAGTACGATTGTAAGTACTCTTCAGGGTCAGTGCTGGGCACCAAGATCCTGCACTGGGACCTCTCCTAATTGTAGATGAGTATTTCCGTTTTCGTTACTCGGTTGATTTTAGGTGAATATTTTAAAGTTTAGAAACTCTACACTTAGAATAAATTTCAGAAGAAACCGAAGAAATTTCAGAAGAAACCAGTCAATTTTACCCTATGGAAGGAAATTGGGTTATCAGTTTTTGGGTAAGTACTCAACTGGCAGAGTTAAGGTTCTGGGCACAGACTCAGGGGTCTCCCAGGGTCAGGTAAGTACAGTTGTTAGACCCTCAGCGGCACAGGGGCAGCCGAGTGCAGAGTGAGTTAGGCCCAATGTTATCCTATGGGAGGCAGGGGGGCCTTGGTTGGTGGCTGCTGACTAGCAGGCCACGCGGCTGTGGGAGCTGGTCTCCTGGTCACTTGCTCAGGGCAAATGGGGAAGTAGGTAGGAGAAACAGTTACACTGCCAGGGCCACTCGGGCGGCTGGGTGCAGGGTGCTTTTGAGCCTTCGGGCGCTCAATGGCTTTCAATGGGAAAGCTCCAGGATGAACAAAGGCTGCAAGCTCGGGGACAAAGATTCTTCAGATGCCACCACCACTTAGAGATGTGAGTTGGGTAGATGGAGGATAGGTAGGTACCCAGGAGTTGGGTACAGGGGGCCGCAGGACGCCGGTTGCAGGGTTGCCTTTTGATGTCGGGAAATCTTACCCTCTGTTGATCGCGGTTGGGGGGGTACCTGGTTCTGAGACTGCAGGCGTCGTCAGGAATGTCGAGGTGAGTCCTTGGGTGCCAGATTCGGGGTCACAGTCGCCGGGGGACGTCCTCGGGGTCTTTGTCCACTCCGGCACAGGCCAGGCTTGGCGGGTGCAGAGTGTACAGGGTTCGCGGTTCCGGGCTGATGCCAGGGGTTAGAAACTTGTTTTGAGCAGAGCCACTGCTCATGGGAGTCCCAGATGCTCGGAGTCCAAGGTAGCCAGGTCCTCCGGGGTTTGTCAGGCTGCTGGCCACAAGAGGTGCCGGGATTTAGCAGGAGCAGGGTCGAGGGTCGGTAGGGCTGGGGCAAAAGCAGTTGGTGTCTTCCTCTTCTTAGCAGCTGCACGGCAGGTCTTCTTTCTTCTTGCTCTTCTTTGCTTTTTCGGAATCTGGAATCTGAGGTAGGAAGGTTCTGGGTTCCCTAAATACTAGATTTAGGGGCGTTACAGGTAGGTAAAGGGAAGGAACCAATGGGTCCCTGCCCTGGGGTGGGTACACCCCCTATCCTGCCACTCTCCTGTGGGAGAGGGGCAGTAGCCTAGTCCTGATTGGTCAGGGCTTCCCATCTTCAAGATGGCGAGAGCCCGGAGATGTGCTTCATCTCGCCTCCCCCACCTAAGGGGTGGGGTTGGCAGAGGCTGGCACATCCCCTGTCCTTACTTGGGGTTTCCGGCCAGTCTTCCTGCATAGTGGGGGTCAGAACTGGTGGGGGCCAGTTTGCTGGGTATAGCAAGTGGCCTGGAAAAGCTCACAAAGGCGACATGCCTTTGAAGCTACCCCCTGCCCATCCTGGGGGAGGAGACCTAGCACCTCACCCAGGATGTGCATTGTTGCAGGCCCAGGAGAGCGGGGGCTCTCCACCCAGGGGTCCAGCAACATGTCTGCTGTGTGGCAGCCTAGGCAGCCTCCCAGACAAGACGTGGATTGTGGGTTAGGTTTCAGGGGGCATCTCTAAGATGCCCTCTGTAGTGCTTTGTACATTAAATCCCACACTGGCATCAGTGTGGGTTTAATGTGCTGAGAAGTTTGATACCAAACTTCTCAGTCTTCAGTGTTGCCATTATGGTGCTGTGGAGTTCGTGTTTGACGAGCTCTCAGCACCATATACTCTTAAATGGCAGCACTGCACTTACAGTGCCCAGGAATGGACCTGGGTACTCTAGGGGCACAGGGCTCATGCTCCTGTGCCCACACCACTGGCATAGGGCACCCAGCTAGAGGGGTGGCTGATGTATGCCAGGGCAGTGTAGGTTGTGGGCATGGCACACAGGGATGTGTGCCATGTCGACTCTTTGTTTTGTCTTGTACCCAGACACTCAGCCTGCAAGGGCAGAGTGTTTGTGTTAGGGTACAGGGTCTCTAAGGGTGGCACAATAAGTGCTGCAGCCCTTAGAGGCCTTCCCTTGTCACAAGGCCCTGGGCACCTAGGGTACCATTTACTAGGGGCTGACATGTGACCAGGGTTTGCCAATTTGGGGTTTTAGGTTTTAGGGAAGGAACCTAGGCCCTGAGCACCTGATTGGCAGGAGTCCAGGGCACACTCAGTCAAAGTACATTCAGCAATTCAGCAAAAAGTGGGGGCATACCATGCAAGAAAGATGGCACGTTCTCACAGCGTCGCATCCTGGATGAGAAGCAGCTTTCGGGAGCTCAACTCGGAGAAGACAGAAGTCCTCATCCTCGGACCCTCCCCCTCTGCATGGGACAACACCTGGTGGCCCATCGCCCTCGGCAGCCCCTTTACCCGCACGGACCATGCCCATACCCTCAGCATCATACTCTACTCCTCCCTCACCATGAACCGACAGACCAACGCCATCGCCTCCACCTGTTTCAACACCCTCCGCATCCTTTGCAAGACCTTCAAATGGATCCCCCCTGAGTCCAGAAGACCATCACCAACGCACTCATAACCAGCAGACTGGACTATGGAAACACCCTCAACGCCGGAATCAAGAAATACCTGCTCCACAAACTCCAGACCAAACAGAACACCGCAGCCAAACTCATCCTCGGCATCCCTCGACATGAACACATCACCCAACAACTGTGACACCTCCACTGGCTCCCAGTCGAGAAGAGAGTAACCTTCAAGATACTCACCCACGCCTACAAATGTCTCCACAACACCGAACCCAAGATCTCAAAAAATAATCCCCTTCCACGTACCCAAGAGGAACTTCTGATCCTCCAACATCACCCTCGCCGATAACACCCGCATCCGCAGAGCAAGAATGGGTGGAAGAGCCTTCTCCTACATCCCGGCAAAGACCTGGATGAGCTCAACATCAGACCCGCCCCCACTCTGCACACCATCAGGAAGAGCTTCAAGACCCGGCACTTCTACTGTCCCGCAGCTTCACACCCCTCTCCCCCCAGCACCTTGAGACCCTCATGGGTGAGTAGTGAGCTTCACAATTCCCTGTTTTATTGAGAAAGCTTTCGACTAGCGGTCGGAGTCTTTCCGACTGACATCATAATTTACCCCTTTATCTGCATTCGAACTGATCACTTTAAACCTTCAGTATGAGTGGCTTTTTAATGCTAATGGGGCCAGTGATGAAAGTTACAAACCTCATCAGAATTATTAGATATGTGGGAAACCTGTGAATTTCTTTACTTTCCTTGGAGGCTTCAGCTACATATAACAGCTGAAATTACCATATGAACGCCTAGGGGAAAATAGTGAATTACTGGGAAATAGAAGCAGAATTGCCATTTTCCTTGAAAAATCCTTATTTCTTAGTGGACACTCTGGTTCCAACTCAGAATGGCCAGGATGTGCCCCACCTACGGAGTTACATGTAACCCCGGTATGTGTAGACTCCAGGGATATAGAAGTTCTGGCCCCATTACCGAGACACTCATATTGAGGCCCATAAGTGGCTTTCCTTCTCCCATTCTATAATATTCAGCAACCTTATTGATGTTTGTGCGTGATTAAATAAGCATATGTGTGTGATACATTTTTGCTGATTGAAATGTATCAACAGGGTAGATCTAGCCAAATAAGGAGAAATTATTTTCAAAAACATTTACAGTCTGCATTTTCCATAGAAATGGGTTGACATAATGTGCAAAATAGTGGGCCTTACCTTCCCTAGGAATATTATTGCTTGGGGGAATCTACCTGCTCCTGGGAGCATCCATATGTTGGAAAATATGGGTACAGGCATCACCATACATGTCCAAAATGCCCTCGTAGAATATCTTCTCTATTGGTAAATTCATTGCTTTTAGTGAAATGACCCTAATATTTTTATTACAAACATTTGACTATGTATGGGACCTTATTACGATTCAAAAGGATATTCATTTATAGCTGAAATGTAAATAACTTGCTATATAAATTACTAAATATTTCCCATTTTATGATCATCCAGATTAAGCCCATTTCTCTAGGACAGAGATGGTTTTAGGCAGGTCCTTGTTTGTCATTCCTTTAGCAGCAGATGTTGCCTAGTAAACAATTTTGTTAAAGTGTCAATGGCATTCAGAAAAGGTTTTCCCTTCTTTTTCTATGATTATCCATTCAATTTAGTGTATACCACTAAAACCCATGATTCAAAATATCACATTAGGTTTTAGCCTCATTAGTCAAGC
Source organism: Triturus cristatus (assembly GCF_964204655.1). Classification (NCBI taxonomy): domain Eukaryota; kingdom Metazoa; phylum Chordata; class Amphibia; order Caudata; family Salamandridae; genus Triturus; species Triturus cristatus. The sequence goes on from NC_140582.1 coordinate 948,725,170, forward strand.
GAACTGTTTTATCCATCTATTGCAAAATACTCATATCAGATGTCAATAGATCCATCACCAAAAACAAGCTGTAATTTGAATTAAAATGTAAGAAAAAAATGCAAACCATACCAATTCACATTCTACAACTAGACAATTGGCTGCCCAGGGTTACTTTGAAGTCTCAACATAATAATTAGCAGGCAAATAATTATATAACTCTGATTAAAACCTGCCTAATAATTGATCTTAATTAATGTCCATGCCATAAAAACTATTTTGTGTAAGTCTCCTGCCTATGCAATTTTGATTTGCCTGTTAGTTTCCTGCTAAATTAGTGATCTGTGCACCCATTCTTCTGTCTATATAGAGAACAATCCCTTTGACAGCTGCAATTGCAGAGGAATGGCACACCTCCGAGGTGAAAGTGTTTTAATATTAACAAAATGCTTATTTACATGTGTTTAAATTAGCCTAACTAGGGCTCCTGCTGACATAACTGGGCCTCAGACTGCTTGTACAGACATGCACCTTTGCAGCTATGAAAAGAATGCTGGTTTATTCTTAATATTAAAAAGGTCTGCTGGAATTATTTTTCAATAACAGAACACAGTTGTAAAGGGATTTAGTTTCTGGTGTTGTTTACTTGTACTGTATCTAATTTGTAATGGTGCAGTAATTAGGGTAATTGCTGGCAGCCACAACTGTTTGTTTATTAATTTTAAATGGTTTATTGTTCAATTGTGCAATGTCATTACCCTTTTATGTAGGGTAAAGGGGATTATTGCATATTAATATTTAGCCCGCCCCTAGAGCAGCCTGTTTTACATACCACAATTTCTGCAATGTTGATTGGGTTATATAATTTAACTTTATTAGTTCAGCCCAACCGTGCCACTTTACACCATGCTGAGAGGTTTTTTTACTACTCCTCTGAACAGGTAAAATGTGCGTTTTCTGGGATGTGCGTCAAAGCTTTTTGCTTACTTTTCAGAGGTACACTTCATGTCGGTCCTCTTGCTGACTTTGTACTTAGATTATTTTACATACCTTTCTTGCCTTTTAAACTGAGCTGTCTCGGAATGAGGTTGCTATTTAATTCCGTACTTAGACTTTATTTGATTGCCAGAACTTTTTGCTCATTCTTTGATGTCAGACTCTATAACAGTCTGTCATTTGACCTTATACTTAGACCTTTCCTCTTGACTTATGAATGACAATCAAAGTTGACTGAAAGTTCCTACCTATTTTTTTGCATTCAGTAATGATTCCTACATTTTGTATGAACCTTCATGCTTTTTACTTTGAAAATGGTTGTTTGCCCTGGGCCCTTGTCCTTTGGGATCCACGTGGCCACAAATCTCGGTTCCAGCCATTTAAATTTCATTGATTCAAAGCACCAACACTTCCAAGGCCTAAAGCAACTGTTGTGCTGATCAGGCATTTTTGTCTCTGTTAGAGTGTATCACAAAGGGTTTAAGCACATTTATTATTACAATTGTAATTATTATCATTATTGTTGCTGCTGTTGTTATTTCCGTTATTCTTATTTTCATTATTACGAAATGTATTACTGAATATATCCTGGACTATAGTTCAAAATATCTTTTTGTGAAAAAGATCCTTTTTTCAATTTCAGTCTCCTCGTCTGTGTCCTCTTTCCTTCAACACAGAGAAGGAAGGCCTCTTAGTTCCCCTGCTCTCCATCTCCACTGAAAATCAATTTTTGTTCTCCAGGATCCAACTACTTTGCAGTTCAGAGAAGGGAGGCCTTTCAGTCACCACTGATCCCCATCCCAACTGAGCCTCTCTTCCCCCTTATACCCTGTACCTACCAATTTTCTTTTCGTAGCATCTGACTGGGCCACCCTATAGGTGGTTTGAATTCTGATGCCCCATCAGTATATTATGGGTAGATTGAAAGCTAAGCCTTCTTCTCTGAATTATCTTTCTTGGTTCAAACCCCTCCACACGTTGCCTGTTGAGTCTAACTGCTCACTTCGATTACAGAGTGTCTTGTGTATGAGGTCACCAACACCCTAGCTACACCTCACATCTTTCTCTTCTAACCAGAGAGCAATGTGGGCACCCTGGCACTGTCCACTTATCTGAACCTGGCTCGCCATCAGCAGTGGTGCAGTTGCGGCTGTGTTGCTGCCTAACCCATCCTTTTTTCCTCATTTACCCCACAAGTAGCCCTGAATAAGAGAAAAATATTGGATAATGGAAAAAGTTACCAAAGAAAAAAGAAATAAATAGAAGGAAAGCACAAAAAACTTACTCTCAAAAAGGAAAAAAAATGTAATCAGCATAATTGGCTACAAAAGACTGTACTTGTACTGACATCATGAAAGTATTTCACATAATTATAACTGACATACGTTTTAGAGATAACCTTTAATGTTTTGCCGACCAAGTCAAAATTTCCTCTCTGTAAAAGTAAATAAATATGCCATCCTTCAGCATGATTAATTTGCATGGATCCTATAATTTAATGGTGTATCTGATTGCCTGCATTTTAGGGATCAACTGAAGTGAAATTACTTAAATCAAATCAAAAAAGACCTGCAGGGTGGAGTAATTTCTCTGGGTGGGCCAATAACATGTGTTTTCTTCACAGCTTGTTTCCACAATGAAACAGAAGTGTCCAGGGGCAGTAAGACGTACAAGTATATTTGAGGAGTACTCGGTTGTTTTTGTGGATCACATCTTCGAAATGCTAGATTATGAGACAGATTAAATCTTTTGTTTCAACAGAATTTATAAATAAATTCAAACCCTCCCAGTGGCCATTCACAGCCCCTAAAATGCTTAATATTTTCACTCTGTGATATATTTTCCATTTCTTAATTTTCAGATTGTAGGAAGGTCATCTGCTGCTGAATCATAACTCTGCACTTTAACCTCGACATATGGCAACATGCACTCAACCGACTCACCATTTTGTGACAATTCCATAAACTGTCTTGCCAGGCCTGTTAATAATGCGGAAAGTCTTTGAAAAAAAGTGTCCATATACATTGTTTGTGCCTGCAGACAAGCTTAGGTTTAATCTCACTATATAAAAAAATAGATTTATACTAGAGGGATCACAGTTCTAGGGCGAGATGTACTAGTGGATTTTGTGGTTGCAAACCCCCTTTTCTCACTTACTATACATATTTTACAGGGCCAGAAAGTTTTACTGACTCGTAAAATGGGTTTATCAGCGGTAACTGATTCTCAATATGGAAGGGGTGAGTTTTGGGCATTTCTTCCAAATTGAAAATCGAAACCTAAAGGAACGAGTTTATCAATAAGCTGTGTCTCACAAGGACTTCCTTTAAGTAAATCAGAAGATAAAGCCAGTCCTTCTCCATCTTCATTATCATCTACAAAGAGGCATTTGTATGCCATAAATGATAAATAAGTAATGTCATTCCATGATTCTCCTCGTCGACCTGCGTTGTTATAACAATCAGCGAGGCACTACGAGTTTAGGTTGAATGAAAATAACAATAAACACGTTATTTAGGCCTGAGTGAAATTTCCATCCTACTGCCATAATCTCAAGTAACAGGTCATTTTGCATTACGCTTTCGCCTAATTTCTGAATTGACACTATAACGCCAAATTGGTTATATGTGCACCGTTTGCAGCAACAATTTAGTGCAAGCTCACAGGAAGAACATGAGCAATCAGAACGTGTTAGGCTAATGTTTGCAGTGCTTGTGTTTTTTGCTCTTTTTTTAATGCAAAATGCATTCTCTAAAATATAGCGCCAAATTTCGGTTTACCATTTCGCATTACTATATGTAATTTCACATCATTTTACCCCCTGAAATTTTGCATAATTACGCGAAAGCAACTTGCATTAATTTTTCACTCCCCTTATGTTAAAAGGACCTAGTTGGCACTTTCAAGCACAAGCGATGACCAGTATTTTATTTACTTTAAGATTTTATTACAATATTTCTGTTTCTGAGTGCTGCACAGAGAAGTAAGTTTAAAAATGAAACATGAGAAACAGAGAATGAATATGAGCTAACTGCTTCAGAGGCCATTTAAAAACACTTTAATTAATTATGACATCATTGTTCTTTCAGCTAATGGGCTTAAAAGGGTGCTATTCTCCAACTTGGAAAAGCTTAAAATAGTGGCAGATGGTGATGTTTTCCAGAAGGATTTGCACTTTAAATTCAAAGATCAAAAAACATTAAGATGCCTTTTTATATAGGACCATACCGCACGCTCTCCGGATAAACACAATGTAAATAACAGGTGATAAACAACAATGGAGGATGAAGGGCTTTGTATGCTGTACATAGTTTTTCATTGTCATCCTCACCTCTAGCAGGAATCAGAGGAGCTAAATTAGATGAGTGGTAATCAGTTTATATTATTGAGACGTTAATGCAGATGTGGGTAATTCTTCTAGAAGTGCATTGCCACTCAGGATGAGACATAATCCAAAGAGTTCGGTCAGCCCTAGCCAGTGTTGGATATTTTAATTCCTGTTTCCTGAATTATGAATAACCAATTTGCTTGCATTCATCTTTAGGGGAAGGTTTGCCATCCAGTTTCAAGACTTGAGAAGAAGGATTTGAGCTTCTTAGGGGCATATTATCAAGCACGGCGTTAAAATTATCGCCACTTTAGCGGCAGTTTTCTGCCGCTAAAGCGGCGATAATGGGTTTGATAATATGCCGCAGAGAATTCCCATAGAAGCCCATGTTGACACCAGAACATGGGCTTCTATGGGAATTCTTAAGGGCATATTATCAAGCCCATTATCGCCGCTCTAGCGGCAGTTTTTTTACGCTAAAGCGGCGATAACCTTAACACAGTGTCTTGATAATATGCCCCTTAGTGTCATTCTGAAAAGGGAAGGCATCCTCAGTTACATTTAGGTCTCTCCTGCACTTTGATCAAGGGTGATTTCGATTTCCCATGGAATTAAGCCTTCTAGCAGCTCTACATATAGAATGAGAGATCAAATATTGATCCCAGAGGCGTTGCACATGCCACAGGGAGAGCAGTAGTCTTGTAGAGGTACCTTGTGCACAGATGGAATGTGTATCTGAAACAAGATGAGAACCATTTCCAGATCTGTTTGTGCATCTCTATGTAAGACATGTTTGAAAGAAAGTATCATGATGGACCGCATCGAGGGATGTCGACTGGGCAAGTAGGACCCGGAGAACGGAATTGCCATCATCCCGGGTGCACCAAAGATTATTATTCACCTGAAGCTGACCTATACTGTATTTTGATCTGAACCATGAAATACAGCTGAAAGAAAGATCAATATTACTAATATGTGGTTGTGATTGGAGTAAAAGAAATGCCTCTATAACTTTCAATAACAATTCTGGATCCAGACTGATTTCATCTATATTTTAGCTTGTCTTTAACTGGAAAAGACAATCCTCTTAAATTAGAAATGCAATGACTATGTTTAGGATGATGTCACTGGCTATAATAGTTTATTATTTCAGCCACTTCATTTTCCATGAAAGAATTCAGTTTAGGTTTGCAGAATATATAGTTGTGTGGTTTCTTTTTATTTGAATAAAGATCTTTTTTAGATTATTTACAATACTGATCTTTGTTATTTGTGGATAACATTGATTTTAATTCAATATCTTGTTAGCATAATGTAAAGGTGTTGGTGATTTTTTCTGACGAATGTGGACATTTGTAAAGAAAACTGGTGCAATGTGTTATCATTTCTAATAGAAAGCAATAGAGTGATTAGGGGTGTTTTTATTCTGAGGGTCAGATTTTTTATGTCATTTTATGGTTGCAATCCCTGCGATTCTCAAAATCACAGAGTTTGTGATGGAGAAATGGGTTTTTGTATGTATTGAACCCATTTTACAAGTCAGAAAAGCATTTCTATCTCTCAAAATGGGCTGACTGATCCATTCCAAATTGCAATTAAGAAGGGGTATGAAAGGGATGTTCCCTTCTAATTTGTGATATGGTATGGTATGTATCAATGGGTTCCAACGCTAATGTGGTTGAAAACCATTTAACAGTTACCAGCTACTCAAAGGGGAAGGTGTCCCCTGTGAACAGCCTCCCCTTTGGGGATTGTATTGGGCGACCTCAGCTGGGACAGGCATTGCTCACCCCGATATGTTCCCAAGAACATATCCCATGGTCATCAGAAGACATTACATGTTGACCAGACGTTACACCTGTGTTCTTTAAGGCAAGGCAAGGGAAGGTTAAGTGATGTCGCCAGAGACACAGGCTTCTGAGCCAAGGCCGGAACCCAAACTGATAATCTGGTCAGCAGCTCTAGCCGTAAGGATGTATCTCAGGGGTCTCGAAACTTTTCTGTAATGAGAGCTACTGTTGATCAGTGAAAATCATCATGCGATTCTGAAGGCCAAGTAACTTGCGCATTGTTACCAGACACTCCCCTGCCCAGCTTAATTGACTTTAAGCCTAATATCCATGGAGCCCAATACTATGGTTTGAATAAAATACTGTGACTGGGGGTACTATGATAGGGCTGCCATGTGTTTCCGTGAGTGCATGGTCAGTGGGGATGTATGAACGTGTGTGAATTGTATTTATTTATATAGCGCAGCTAATACCCTGGGGGTCTAGGAGCTTGTCAACCAACATCAGGCCATCACTGAGATTAATTTAAATGCTAGAGCTTGACAAATCAGAAATTAAGCTATGAGTAACCAGGTTTTCAGGCCCTGCCTCAAGGACAACAAGTCTGACGAAATGTTAAGTTTGTAAGGTAAAGTTTGTAATGGCATATATATGTGGGGGTGACTGGGAACCTGTCTTACGTACTTGTGGCATCGAAAATAACTGTGGCCATATGTGGCACCATTACTTGTACAACACAAACATATAACCATTTTTTTAAAGAGAGAAATGTAAAGTGCAATAAAATCTTCTTACAAAATGTTCTTAATAAGGAATATTTTTCCGCACTTTATGGAAAAAATGTCTACACTTTTAATATCTTCCATTTAAAAAGAAATTGCTATATTTTTTGTTACAAATATGGTAGTGTAACAGCCACTGGGAGCAAGATGCTGCTGTGTGTTAATGTGACACTTTGAAATGTGAGAAAATTCAACTGAAGAGTTAAGTTTATGTTCATATGTATTACAGCTCATACTTTTCATTTTCTTCCATGTCAAAGTGCCTTTACAAACAGCAGGCATTTTATTCCCAGTGGCCTGCAGACATGGTGCAATATTCATAACAGTAGAATACAGTAATTTTTTAAAATGTTATGAATTTGAAGTGATGAATCCTGCTTAAAAAACATTAGTACTTAACTGGCTTAATTTCAAGTAGATGAAAAACATTAAGATTTAATGTTTCATAGAATTTTTCTTTTCACTTTCAGGTTCTCTTGTTTTAAAGAAAAGGACTCTATTTTTCAGTAACAAATATGGCACTGTGTCTACCAGCCACTAGGAGCAAGATGCCAGCTGGTTGTAAATGCAATACTTTGAAAAGGGAGAAAATGTAAATGAAGAGTTAACTTAATAATTAAGTTAACTCTTCATTTTAATATTTTCTCTCATTTAAAAGCATTTAAAACATCATTTTGTTTACTGAGTTGACAACGACTTTTATTTAAGAGTTAAATACTTCTGGTTCTTTAGTTCTGAAAGATTGTGACCCGCCTGGTTCATGAATCTGAGTGGAGCACTGCTCATTATCAGGCTCTGCAATCTGCAGCATGATAATAATGTAAAATAAACATAGCCTTTCCTTAACTTTAAACAGAAAACTCAACACTTATGTATTGCAGTTCTTAGTTAAAAATGTACTCAAGGCTGGGCGCTACTCTTAAGGTTTCTGCGAGCTACTGGTAGCTTGCGATCGACTGGTTGGAGATACCTGATATAGCTACTCCCAAAGAAATGCATGCTTTCCAAACATTACAGTTTTATAGGAAACTGGATAAATCTCAGTGTAGAATATAGATGTAAATATGTAACTTAAGCACTATTTTCTTAATAGTGACCTCAAATAAGGTACAACCCCAAAAAATGTGTGATCATTTTAAAAAGACCTGCTCAGCTTTAATGAGGATGAATTAATCTCTAGTTTGAGGTAACATCAGTTTCTCTCCAGTCTGCTTGCAATTGGCAGAACAAGTTACATTCACAAAGTTAAGAATGTCTCATTTACCCCAATATATGGCTGTTCTATTTGCCTAGTTTTTTTAATTGTTGCTGTTAACCTGTTGAGTGAGAAACATTAGTTAGCGGCCAAAGTCCATTTGGTGGGATGATGTCTATCCTGGAGTGATCTTCAGGAAATTGCATTGTCTCTTTACAAAACATATTTTTGGTCCTCAGATTACTGTTAGGAGCTCATGTTTAAGACAAATGCACATCAAAAGGGAGCAGCGCACATCATTTATTTTCAAAAACTGCAAAGGCCTAACAGTATGGATCAGCAAAAACTGCTCAGTTACCAATAGCTCACATACCCCGGTAAAACATTTCTGTTAAAGCCTAAAAACCCGATGTGATATAACAGAAAATAAGCATAGAGGCATCTATATTCATGTAGACAAGACCCATACGTGCAAATCCACAGTCACAAAAAACAACACGCACACAGACACACATGTGGATGGTAGTCTGATGTATGGATGGATCAATTATTTGCTCTGTGGTGGTAAACAGTGATAAATAAGTGGTGAAGGCTGTGGGTGTATATGATAGTTGATTTTAGACCTGGCCACCTTGGTGTGGTTTCCCCAGTCTTTTTGCCTCTACCTCTTTTATTTTTGACTGCATGCTGGTTTTCATTGTTGCTGGGTTTTTTTTAACTCTGGGCACTTTACCACTGCTGTTCAGTGCTAAAGTGCAAGTGCTCCCTGTGTAAATTGGGAATATGTTAGGTTATCCATGATTGGCATATTTGATTTACTGGTAACCCTAGTAATGTGCACTGTATGTGCCCAGGGCATGTAAATCAAATGTTACTAGTGGGCCTGCAGAACTGATTGTGCCACGCACATGAATAGCCAGCAAACATGTCTCAGGCCTGCAAGGCAGACTTTAACTGCTATGTCCACCTGGCAAGTGCACCCACTTCCCAGGCCCAAACCTTCCTTCTTATTACATGTAAGGCATCCCTAAGGTAGGCCCAAGTTAGCCCCATGGACAGGGTGCAGTGAATGTGGTATGTTATACCTATCATGATAGTGAAATACTGCCGATTTCATTTTTCACTACGGCAAGGGCTAGCTCTCCCATAGGTTCTTATTGGAGCTGCCTTGTAACATCTTACAAGTGTCACTTTAAATTGAGGAAAAGATAAAGATTTGAAGTTTGGGTTCCCTGAATTCAAAATGTAAAAACACATATTTCTGCAAATGTGGTTTTTAAATTGTAGGTTGGAAAATGACACTTTTAGAAAGTGGGCATTTTCTTGTTTTACACTCCTGTGTCTTTGCCTGCCTGTGGAATCCACGTCTGGTTTAGACTGACACTTGGGCTGTTTGTGCATTCACTCTAGACAGTCACAGAAAGGGAGCTGAGGTGTGCCCTGCATATCCTGATTGCCCATTACCAGGTTGATGGGCCTTCCTGAGCTAGAGTGGTGGGAGGAGTTGTCACTGACACCTGAATAGGGCTGTGCCTATCCTTCCACAATGCTGTCTCCACCCCTCTGTAGTGTGTCCGGATTCAGGACAGGACAAGCTAGGATCGGTGCACTACAAAGACTGTCCTTTGAAGTATGGCCCTTTGCTGGGTTGCTTTGCTGGGTTGGTCTGCATTTGCTGCTTCTGTTAGTGAGCAATGACTTTGCTTTCTGGAATCCTATTTTCTCAGTTCTCCAAGGGCTTGTGTGTGCTTGACTCCTGTTGGAAGTCCATAGGACCGTGTCTCTGACGTCCGAGACACCTGCTCCGACTTTGGCGCATGCCATGCTGTGTGGCTGAAGGAATTGACGCATCACCTGCTCGCGGCTGCAAGAATCGACACAGCACCTGTTTCGCCGCCACTGCATCGAACTCAGCAGGTCTGGATTTTCCACACATCTCACCGGTGCGGCAAGTTTCCAACGCATGCACCCGCAGTAAGGAGCCGCTTTCGGAATTTGATGCATTGCTTCTTAATTCAATTCAATTCAATATGTTATTCAAGGTTTGGAACTCCTAGGAGGACCACATAAAAGTACGTGAATATTATTACAAATAATAAAACATAACAGAGCACATTCCACAAACCATCATAAAATTGTCAGTAGCAACGCATAGTAATTTCAACAGAAAGTAGCATTTAGAATTAGCAGCATAAGTAATGAAATAACAAAGCATATCCTAGAAAGTGCAAAGAACATTAAGTAGCTGCCAGTTCGTATACAAAAATAAAGTCCAAAGTTCAGTTTCAGCTAAGAGACCGATTTAGAATTAGCAGCCAGAAGAAGGGAATAACAGAGCATTTCGTAAAATGTGCAAAGGTTGGTAAGTATCAGCCAATTCATATGCAAAACTGAGTCCAAAGTTCAATTTCAGCTAAAAAGTTCAACTTGGAAATAACAGCAAGAAAAAAGGAATAACTAAGCGTAGCCAAACCTGTGCAAAAAGCTATTCAGTAGCAGCCAGTTCATGTGCAAAATACATCAAAAATCCCACTTCAATTAAGTTTTGAAGTTAACAACAAGGACATTGTGGGAAACAAATGCAACATATCCTTATTGTGCAAAATAGCAGTAAATAGCAGCTAATCAGTGTGCAAAATACAATTTCAAAAGGGACGAGATACTAATACTTCGTAAGATGATAACAAATGAGGTGGTTAACTACCCGATTAAAAGAATATGTAAAAGATTTAAAATATATACATAAACTCCTTAAAATTGTTAAAAAGTTTTACACACACCGCTTCATTTTTTGGATAAAAGAGATAGTCTCGGGCTGATGCTACATTTTTAACACAATTTTTTAAAAACATCGTCCGAAGCCAACGATGACGACTCGAAGCCAGTACTGGATAGACAAACAAAACATGATCCAGGGTCTGAATGCTCAGTTTACACTAGTTACAAGTTTTTCCATTATTCAAATTCTGGGACAAGTTTGCTGTTAAGTCGTTTAGGGGTACACGAATCCTGCGACATAAAATGTGCCAACGTCGAATTCCGTTTCTTAAATACCAAAATAAATATTTTTGTGCAATTCTCGATGAGTTTGTCCTGGCTGTTAGCTTTAATCTTTCTTTAGAATTGCAAAATGTAATATCTCTATTAAAGCTAATTTTGCCACTTAAGGTTTTTAGGAGAGATTTAAATCCTAAGGGTGGGAGTGTGAACACTGATTCTTCTTGTATGCCAAAGATTTTTAGTGGCAATGAAAAATCATGCTAAAAAAAAGTAATTACCTGCCTTAACAATGAAGATTTCATGACACATGAGACCTCTTAGTGTATCTGGCTCGCTATTTTTTAGCTGATATCCCCAGCGAAGAACCCTGGATAAACCTTGGACATAGGAACTTATCAAGCCAAATTCCAATCTAATTGCTGCCGTTGAAACTAACGAAGTATTTGACCTTCAGTCCCATCTAAAAAATTCATTCATTCAATCGCATAGAGCTGGGTTGGCGGAATCTTTGCCTTAAAAACCATCAAAAGATGTAAAAAGTGCCTTCTGCCCACGGCACTGTAAATAATACACAAACCATTGGTATGTAGCTTTACAAGTTCTGTGTTCAATATGAGGTTTTTTCTTTGAACTACCTGTTAAGAGTTTCCCTAAATAAAGGTATGAGTCTACCACCTCCAGCTTTTAAGGACCACTTTTCCGCTTAAAGTTACATGATGTTCTACTTTTAATACTTTTCATAATTAAAATGTTACTTTTAGAGACATTTATTTCTGTAGTGATACCAGTTTTCTATTCAACCCAATAGGGGTTAAGTCCATTACTACTATGTCATCGGCTGATAAAAGACATGCAAAAGGCCGGGTACTTATCTTTGGTGCATCTCCATCAGTTTGAGCAAAGCTTTTGGGTAAATATGCTATATATTGAGTAAATAGCAGCGGTGCTAACAAGCAACCTTATTTCAGACCATTTTCTGTAGGGATTACGTCAGATAAACTTGATTTCCACCCATTAGTATCTGGCACCAAGTTTGCGAGTGTAGTGCACTAATTAAGGATAGCAGGGGTTAAGGCAAACCCATTTTTTGCAATTTTCTCCATAATAGCGGTCGATCTACCTTATCGAAGGCTGTTGAAAAGTCTATGTACGCCATGTATACATTTGAGTTACGAGTAATTGTGTATTTCTCCTCAATTAATTTCAACATAGATATATTATCTAGAGTGGAATGATTTTTTCCCTACTGCATCCAAGAAGGCTATTTGCCGATAATTATCCGGGTGTGTTCTAGGGCCCTTTTTGTACAGAGGGATTAAAATACTTCCAGACCAAGAGGGTAGTGTCTTCCCCTGGGACTAGCAAAGATTAAATAGTGAAGCTAGATAGGTAGCCCACAAAAGTGGCTTCTTTTTAATTACCGTCATGGGAATTTCATCAGGACTCATTGCTCCTGAGGATCTCATTTTTTTAATAGTTCCGGCCACTTCATTAATTGAATGTACGTAATTGGATACAGAAGTATTAGACTGATCGGTTGCCGCAGTACTTAATCTGAAGGAATTAAGATTCGCGGAATACAATTCTAGCAAATGGAGTTTCCCTTCCTCTTCTTTTATGGGTATAGGGAGAGATTTCACTCTAGTGCCACAGCAATCGGCGATTATTTCCCAATACCTTTTGGAATTATTTTTAGAGGCTGCCTCTTTTAGCTGTATCCAAACACCATCTTCCTTTATTTGTCTTAAGGAGCGTTTTTTCCTCTGTCTTTTCCTCTTTATTAGGTTTATTAAATTACTTCGCTCACACAAAAAATTCTGGAACTAGGCCCTCACTAATTTAATTATTTCCCTGTTTATAGTAAGCAATGGGTTAAAATATGATCTCCGTTTAACAGGAGCATGTGTTAATTGGGAAGATTTAGCCAGGAGGCCTATATTATGGGAAAATGCTACAAGTAAATCTGGTTGGATAGAGTCACACTCAGCCGTTATTAAGCGCTGCTGATCTCTTATTAGTATCAATAAGTGTGCTTTTAATTTAGCAGTCGCTTGAGTGTTCCAGTGAATTTTGCCATTTGTTACATTGAACCCTACTGTGTCACCTTTGAAGTTCCAGGGGCCTACCTTAGCACAAGTGAAATCAAATTTAAAACAAATCAGCACATGGTCACTAAAAACATTTCCTAGGACTTCTGCAGAAACAATTATATAATCTATAATAGATCTCCCAGTTGGCGCCTTATGAGTGTAGTTTGCTGGAATATCTTTTTCTAGCCTTCCATTAGCAATTATGAGATCTAAACTTCTCAAACCTTTAAGTAATAAAACTCCTCTTTTGTCTGTCCTGCTGTTATTCGGAAATTGGGCAATGGGAATATTTAGGACTTCGTTTTTTTCTCTTTTAGAAAATAACCTTATACCATGAGATGAGACTTTAGAGTTCAAATCTCCAACTAATAATAAGGACCTGCAGTCTTCAATTTCCAGGGTAGAGGGGATAAAAAGGAATAGATATTTTAATAGATGAGAATAAGATGCGTTGGGAGGTAAATATGCATTTATGATCAACAAGAAGTCCAAGTGAACTAATCTAACTTAATCGCCTGAATTAGGTTAGAGGCATTAAAACTTCTTTATATGACCAGCTAAGGCTTGTACTTAGCAAAATGGCAATATCTCATTTAGCGTGACCTCTATTTGCAGTGAGTGCAGGCCAGCTCAGCATAATATAATCTTCGGTAGACCAGTTCTTTGTGGTCCAAGTCTTTCGTAGACAAATTATAGCGGCATTTTGCTCTTTCAAGAATAAGAGTTTGTTGGTATTAGTGCTTAAGCTGGCTGCGTTCCAAGATATCACATTAATATCCTTTCTATGAAGAGTTCTCACATCTTAGGCATAAGGGTCTATTTGAATTTAGAACACCTGCAACCCAACTCCATTTCTTATCTTCCTCCTCGACGGGAGACACATGCTGAGTATGTTCTGTATGGAGCAAAACCCTCCTACCTTCTTTACCTAGGAAAACCTGCAAAGTACTATCTTTCCCCGAAAAAGTTATGCCTCTTGCGCAGGTTTCTAGATTGATGTTAGGCAGTTTATTTTGGGTCACTTTTTTTAATGATAGCTCCACTTTTGGTAATAGAAGATCAATGCCACAGCAACGTAGTTTATCACTGTGAGCCATTATCAAATGGGAGATAGCTTTGGATGCAAATGTTACTCTTGCCCCCCTAAGATTGTTATATTTTTGAAACTCAACCAGAGCGATGTCATTACTTTAGATCATCTGTAGGCCCGAAATTTCAGCAAAGCAACCGAACAAAAAGGTCCTATTCATATATGGTTCATGGTCAAAAACAAACAAAAAAATCCAGGCTATAAGTGGCAGGCTGGGAGTTAATACCTAGGCTATGTACCTCAGAAATATTATTATTGGAATTGTAAATGACATTATTACCTACAGAGTAAGCAAATAGAGTTGCATTAGGGTTCAAAATACTCTGAGCAATAGGAGGAACACTTATATCTAATGTCACTGCATCTTTTGAGAATTAATAGGTACACGTGAATTCAGAAAGGAGGAACAAGGACCCAATAGGTTGTACTCTGTTTGTTCATCTTCTTTCTTCAGAACATTTAAATCCAGCTTTGGTGATATATTATGGATAAGGTTAGGGTCGAAGCGTAACGGTTTTGACCTTTTTTTGTCTATCCTTCTGCGTTTTTCCCTTTTTCCCTTCATCTTTTTCTTACAGGCATTGTTACTTTTGTTCTTGACTACATTTTCCTTAATAGGAGAGCTTTCGACTTTAAGTCCTTCCTCTATAGGCTGCTTTGAGGGATTTACGCCATTTTTTAGGAAGAGCGGGAAAACCTTTCGAATTGAATTTGTATTTTCTATCTTAGTTTGCGGGCAGAACGTAGGTACAACCACTGTAGCTAAAGACTCAGAGTCAAGAGCTGCTGTAGAGTAGAGGAGTGTAACTTATCAAGCATATCTTCATTTTCTCTCTTTTTGGTTTTATTATTTCTACTAAAGAAAGGCTTACCAGCCTGGATGCCAAGTCCCGCCCTTTAACACGTGGAAAAGAGTCTGTTTGAGTAGAGCATAGCTTGTCGGAGTTTTCCTTCGAAAGAAGAGGAGTGGAAGAACCCTTCCCTGCATTAGAAATACTGAGGGGAAGTACACAAGCTTTGCCTGGCAATAGTTTTTGTTCAGAGGCTATAAACTTTGTCAGCGCCAAAACAGAGTCCAAAATAGAGTCGGAGTTACTTACTGATTTCTCCATTAAAGCTAGGATAGAAGCCAGCACTCTTTCTAGGCAAAGTAACGATTCCAACATCAACATTTTTGACTCTGGATTATTAATTAAAGGAAGAAAGTTCGGGGATCGTTCAGGAGTAAATGAACCCCGTGAATCTAATAAGCTTGCTCCGCTGGGTGTACTACTAAACAGTTGCAGTTTCACAGGATGATCCTTGGAGGATGATGAAGTGGCAGGAAAAAGAATCCTGGATGATTCTAGATTATGAGCGTGAGACATTTTATGAGAATGTTCTAAATGAATATCAGGTAGCGTAAAGTCTTTCATTATGTGTTCTCCCGCTTTTGGGACTGGTTGAGAAACTCTTTCAGATTCAAAGACTCCATTTACCAAGGAGTAAGTAGTTAAATTTGCCAGCAAAGAGTCAGCCACCCTAGATTCCGAGTGTTGATGGTCTGTAGGCCATGATCCCCCGATTTTGGATGGTAGTAAGGAGGATACTACTGATAATGGCTGTCCAAGAATTACTTTAGCCTCTACATGATCTTCATATTCTTTTTGGAAAGACTCCCGCATCCCTACCGATTTTAAACTTGTTTGTTTTTTGGGAAAGAAGGAAGGAATGGTGTTGAAATTCTTTAAAAAATGTATTTGCAGTGAGTCGTTCCTTATAGGATTAGCTCTTGTTTTTTTGCAAGCTCTTGTGTACACCAATCTACCAGAGCATAATTTTTTTGCGGTCATATCTTTGTTCTTATATTACAAGTCCCTTAGCCTGGCCGGCCAGCACAGCCAGAGAGGTATGGCTTCAATGGCTCCACTGCGCTAGAGCGCCGGTGTGCCGCTTATGCTATACCGAGCACTGAGCGCCGAGTGTCCACTCTCCAACATACAGTACACAATCTCATAATCTCACGAGCTTCGGCGGGAGATTGAAATACTGGCTGCCCGGACAGGGCTCTGGGTCAGCATTCTTATCTCAAAAAATCTTCAGTGCTCAGAGGTCACTATAGTTATACACAACAGGCACCCTCTAGCTCACATCTTTCCAAACTTTTCATGTTGGTGACACACTTTATGGAGATGCATAATTTTTGGAACATGGTAAGGCAGTGTAGCGAGCAAGAGTAGCGTGCAAGCCAGAACCACCTAAGGGGGGTTCAGGGGGGTTCTCCCCCAGGAAGAAAATGTTGAAAAAAAAGTGGGCAAATGGTGCATTTTCAAGCAAATTTGAGAAAGCAGGAAGGTTACTAAAGCAATTGTGAATCAGTTCAAGACAGTGACTGGAAAAACTGGGTGTAAAGTTAGGTTTGTGCCTGAAACAAGAATATAATCATGCATACATTGACACGTCCCAGTCATTTACGGAACAAAAAGGGAGTGTTCATGCACTGCCAACCCTTTCAACCATGTACAAAGTACGCCTGCTGCCGAGCGAGCGTAGCGAGCGAGCCAACCCCACCTACAGGGGATTCGGGGGGGGTTCTGCCCCCGGAGAAAATGTTTTTAAAAAGTGGACAAATTGTGCATTTTCAAGCAAATTTGAGAAAGCAGCAAGGTTAATAAAGCAATTGTGAATCAGTTCTATGAAAGAAGGTGACTGGCAAAACTGGGTGTAAGGTTAGGTTTGTGCCTGAAGCAAGAATATAATCATGCACACAGTGACACATGCCCCAGTGATTTAGGGAACAAAATGGGCGGGTGCACGCACTGCCAACCCTTCCAACCATGCACAAAGTCCGCCAGCTGCCTTGCGGAATATGTGTTATACAAAAATCCGTTCAGGAAGGGGATATTGTGAGTGGTAAAACAATCATGCAACTTATCAGCTGGTCTCTGCGCATTGAACTCAGATGGGGCAGGTCTCCGCAGCGTGCCAAAAGCCAACAGAAAATAAGACGAGTCATATGTTTTTCCTTTCAGCACTTTGAGGTAAAATTAACTGCATATAAGAAATAAGGACAAATACATATCTCATAGAAATTGTAAATATCAAAATGTATGGGGACACAACATATCTCCCGAAAACCTTTCATTGATTTTTATAAAAAATATACGATTTGTAATATAACACATTCTGTGATTCTGGGCAAATCACTTAATCTCCCCGTGCGTAACAAAAATGAATGTGTCCGTCTGTAACGTAACTGGTGCTCATGTAAAGCGCTCTGATACCTTCGGGTCTAGTTTGGGCTATATAAAACGCCCCCCCAAAAAAATACGGAGCAAGTGATGAGTCTAGGTCAAAAAGATCACAAAGGTTTATGCACCAACTTCCCTAATCCTAACAGTAAATGTCTGAAACGGAAAATAAGTCATAATAGTGGCATTTTCTGAATATCTGCATTGAAAGAAGGGATATAGCTAGGGCAGGACCACTATGAATTTGAAGAAAAACCTCTTCTTAAAAATACCAAATCTTGGATTGGGTTTTATTCTACGTTAAGATCAAGAGAGACGGCGGATGTAGCAGACATCATGCAGAATTGAAGTGGCAAAACGCAACCTGCCTGGCCGTGAAAATTGATTACCAAACAAAAAAATAGCCAGAGGTACCACATATCTGTATCAGAAACTCAAACTGCGCATCAATTTCTGCCTCCTTTTATAATGACAATAGCAAACTTCACAAGTAGAAATAAAATATATGAAAAAATAAAGCATGAACATAGACTTCTATGGCACAACCTATGTCTAAAAGGCAAGCGTAGGAACAAGGCATAAACCATAGTTTTGTGAGCTTCATAAAAGGATGTTATGTGATTATTTATGAGTACTTAGTTTGAATTGCAGCTCACATGAATCACATGGCTATAATACTAATGGAAAAATCGTATCCACTGTTCAAATTTCTCATAAATAAACAGTCCTGGCCCTACCCCCTATAGCTCACCCTTTTAATTCTCCTCTTCCCCTCCTGTCCATTCCACTTTGGTATGTACGCCCACCTTTTTGCTATCTCCTTTTCACTTTTTGCGAGGGGGTGCACCATGATTAACCCCTTATCACCCATCCCTGCTCTGTTCAATACCACACAAAATATCCTCCCCAACCCACCTCTTTTGTACCCTAACCCCCTTCTGCTTACTTTTCTGTATTACTGTGGCTGTTTCACCATGGGGCACCGGCGAGTGACTAGTGAAGAAGGCCTCCCCTGCATTGTTGCGGCGCCGCTGTGCCCGAGTGGGCTGTCTCACCCTATGCACTCACCCCAAGTGTCTCTGATGGTTGCCTTGCTGATTCAGCACCACTCCAATGGCTTGCACCTGCAAAGACCATGCCAGTGCAAACCCCTGCAGCAGCAACCATGCAGTTCACACTTCACCTTCAAGAGAACAACGATCCACCACCACCAGCAACAGGTTGCCCGTAGAAGCTGGAACAAGATCACTGCCGACCAGCTCACCGCTTCCCTGAGCCAGCACCCTCCTGCCAGCTCAGCGAACCCCAGCCAGGCAGCCGACAACTTCACGAAGTGGATCAGCAACTGCGCGGACGAACTCGCCCCGATGAGGACCCCGCCCAGCAGACCCGGCAGCAAGAAAGCCCCATGGTTCACCGACGAACTCAAGAGCTCCAAGAAGAACTGCCGAGCCCTCGAGAAAGTCTGGAGAAGGGAACCAACACCGGACAACATGACCACCCTCAAGATCGCCACCCGGAAGCACCACCAACTGATCCGCGCCGCCAAGAAAACCGCTTTCAAGGACCGGCTGGATAACAACGCACACAACTGCAAGGAACTCTTCAACATCGTGAAAGAGCTCTCCAACCCCAACGCCGGAAACAACGACATCACCCCTTCGCAAGATCTCTGCAACTCCCTCGCCTCCTACTTCCACAACAAGATCGCGGACATACACAACAGCTTCAGCACCCAACCGACGCACGCCACGACCACAGCAACGCCGCCCACCGCCGCCCTCCGATCCTGGACTCCGATCAGCACCGAAGACACCGTCCGCATGATGAACTCCGTGCACTCCGGATCTCCGACCGACCCCTGCCCTCACCACGTCTTCAACAAGGCCGACGCGGTCATCGCACCCCACCTGCGGGACATCATCAACACCTCCATCGACACCGCCACCTTCCCCGAGAGCTGGAAGCACGCAGAACTCAGCGCTCTCCTCAAGAAACCTACAGCAGACCCCACCGAACTCAAGAATTACCGCCCAATCTCGCTCCTCCCGTTTCCAGCCAAAGTCATCGAGAAGACCGTCAACAATCAGCTGGCCGCCTTCCTTGAGACGAACGGATCCCTCGACCCCTCGCAGTCCGGCTTCCGAGCCAACCACAGCACCGAGACCGCCCTCATCGCCGCCACCGACGACATCCGAGCCCTGATGGACAACGGAGAAACAGCGGCCCTCATCCTCCTAGACCTCTCCGCGGCCTTCGACACTGTCTGCCACCGCACCCTAGTGCAACGCCTCAGCAACGTCGGAATCCAGGAGAAGGCACTGGAATGGATCATCTCCTTCCTCGACGGAAGAACACAGAGAGTCCGCCTACCACCGTACAAGTCAGAAGCCACCAAAGTCATCTGCGGCGTCCCTCAAGGATCCTCGCTGAGCCCTACCCTCTTCAACGTCTACATGAGCCCCCTCGCGGCCATCGCACGCCAACACAACCTCAACATAATCTCCTACGCCGACGACACCCAGCTGATCCTCTCCCTGACCAACGACCCCGCCGCCGCCAGAACCAACCTGCACGAAGGGATGAAGGAGGTAGCCGAGTGGATGACGACCAGCCGCCTGAAACTGAACTCAGACAAGACGGAGGTCCTCATCCTGGGCTCCACGCCCACCGCCTGGGACGACTCCTGGTGGCCCCCCACCCTGGGCACCGCACCCAAACCGACTAACCACGCACGCAACCTGGGCTTCATCCTGGACTCCTCCCTCTCCATGACCAAGCAAGTCAACGCCGTCTCCTCGGCGTGCTTCAACACCCTACGCATGCTACGGAAGATCTTCTGGTGGATCCCCACGGAGACCAGGAAGACCGTCACCCAGGCCCTCGTCACCAGCCGACTGGACTACGGCAACGCCCTCTACGCCGGAACCACCGCCAAGCTCCAGAAGAGACTTCAGCGGATCCAGAACGCCTCAGCCAGACTCATCCTCGACATCCCACGTAACAGCCACATCTCCGGACACCTGAGAGACCTGCACTGGCTCCCCGTCAACAAAAGAATCACCTTCCGTCTCCTCACCCACGCACACAAAGCCCTACACGATCAAGGCCCGAGCTACCTCAACAACCGAATCAACTTCTACGCTCCCAAACGCCACCTCCGTTCAGCCAGTCACGCCCTCGCCGCCGTCCCACGCATCCGTAGAGCGACAACAGGAGGAAGGTCCTTCTCCTACCTGGCCACCAAGACCTGGAACTCCCTCCCGACCGACCTGCGCCTGACCCAAGACCACCTCTCCTTCAGGAAGAAGCTCAAGACCTGGCTGTTCGATCAGTAACGGCACCCCCCCCCCCCTAAGCACCTTGAGACCCTACGGGTAAGTAGTGTGCTCTATAAATGTCTTTGATTGATTGATTGATTGATTCCTTCCAGCTGCAGGGCCCACACACAATACCAGCAAGGGCCTACAGTACAGCACCTTCTTCGTTGGAAAATCCGTCACTGCAGGGCCTCGGGAGACGTTTGGGTCGGCCTTACCTTAGTTATGGATGCGTCTGTGCCTCGGTCGGCCTCCCGCTCACATCGCATCCCCTCATGTGCAGCCTCCTCCAGTCTTTGCAGGCGGCTGCCGGGAATGGTCACCACAGACAGACTCGTCCTGATCCAGGCACCAGCCTCACTGCTTCTCTAGCTCCAGCCGGGCTGCAGCTCGGCCTTGCAGCCCCCAGCAGTAGAGGTGTAATGCCGCTCGGACGGGGCAGAGGTGGACCAGGCCGCAACATGGTCCCATCACCTCACCACTGCAGCCTCGCGGAGACCGAACTGCGCATGTGCCGTGCGCGGCGCGCACACACTCGCCTAACGGTCTCCTTCTTTCTCCACGTACATCTGGCATGCGAACTGCGCATTTGCAGGAAGGAAGTGAGGCTTGGTCCCTGAAATAAGTAAACTACTGGTGTCATCCCGCGACACACCCACCATTTGCAGGCGACACAGTACTGTGTCGGGACACACAGTTTAGAAAGCTCTGCTCTAGCTCCTGCATACCTCCAGTAGATCTTTTTACCATGGACAGATTACAGTTGAGGTTTTTTTTGAGATACCAATGACTGATAGGAATTTAGCGAGGTTGAGGAGAATTGTAATGGGGTTAGACAGGATCCTAGGTCCTTAGTCGATTAATTGCGTGAATGCTTGAATGCTTACAGCTTAGCAGTTGGATGGCCTGGATGTGTTGGAATCTTGGAGACCTTGAAAGACCTTGAAAGGCTTAAGGTACATAAAATACTTAAAGTGCTTAGTGCTTAAAATGCACACAAAAAAACAAACTAAGCCACAAGGGGGGGGGGGCAACAGGGTTTTTCGAGCCCGTCAGCCCCCTTCTACCACACCGCTCCTCTTCAGGCCAAGCGCCAATCTTTCAGTCTGCTTTCACCTTCATTCTGCTTTCACTCTGCAGTTCTTTGAGGTGATTTCGTGATTTGTTCCAGTGTTCTCCTTGCCCACCGCACACCTACCGCCGCCAACCGCACTTCGCACTTCACACTTCGCTCACTTCGCTCTCTGGACTCCGGCACCCACGGGAATCGAGACTGCAGCCGGGACTGCAGCAGGGAGCAACAACGGCAGCAGTGGCGATGGCAGCGATGGTGGGCCACAGCTTCCACGACCCGGCGGGCCTGTGAGTCTCTGCGGCTTATTTTTGGCTACTTTTGGGTAAAATGTCGGGCGATTTGGGGAATTCTCTGATGGTTACGGCTTAGCTTGGCTTGTGAATGAGATTCGGCGGCTGCAGGATGCAGCTGCGGCTGCGGCTCCTCCTCCTCGATTACGTCGCAAAGTCACAATGTCTCCAAAGTCCAAAGTTACGCCGATACTCAGCTTACTCAGGACCCGCAGCAGTAAGCAGTAGATTCCGAATAGGAATGGAGAATGTCGCATTTCTTCTCCCTGCAATAAGGAATTGACACAACTCTTCTACTGCATGCAGCAGGACTGACATCTTCATTCCCCTGGGGAAATCACTTGTGTTTTCTGAGGTTTCCCTCCATTGTGGCTGTTTTTCATCTCAGATTTTGATGCATCAAAGATACTTTGTGCTAAAAATAATGCATCCATAGAGTTCTGTGGACTGAATTGCTCAAACCTTAAAAAGTGATATGTTTGCTTGTGCTGCTTTTTGTCATTTAGGTCTTGTTTGGTTTATATAAAGATTGGCGATTTTTCTGGTGTGGTGTCCGTTTATAGTGTTTTGACTATGTGACTGTGTGTTTTATGTACAAATGCTTTACACATTGCCTCTGAGATAAGCCTGACTGCTTATGCTAAGTTACCAAGGGGGTGAGCAGGGGTTATCTTGGGTGTGCAACTCCCTTACCCTGACTAGCTGGAACAGTCCCTACTTGGACAGGGTGCATACCACTGGCAACTAGAGACTCCCATTTCCAGCAGTTGGTGGGTTGGTAGAACGATGCATTTAGTTGCATACATGGATGGATGGATGTACATGTGTTTGGAAGGAAGAGTGTTTGGTTGTGGGTTGATCGATGAATGCCAGTGTGCAGGTGGGTGGTAGTCGCAAGAAGATGAGTAGATGTATTGAAGTAGAAGTAAGTGGGATTAACGGTAGTATTAAGTAGGAGTAAGAATGAGAGCAGGAGTGGGAATAAGTAGATCGAGGTAGCAGTTTAAGCCCTAGCACACTACTTTTATATGCACTGTTTTCTTGACTTACTTCAAGCCTTAGTTTGTGTTCTTTTCACATCATACAATAATCTTAATATATTTCTATTGCTCTTTTGCAGCCAACAGATATCAGGGAACATTAAATAGATATAATTTACACTGTTATAAAAAAAAAGTAGGAAACTATTGGTAAATATTGACAAAGGGACAAAGATAGTTTAGATTGTTAGGAATCAGAGAGAATATTTACGTTATACGATATGTACATTTTAACCCTTTTCTCCCTTTTCACTCAAAATATTTTTTTCTTGTCTGGAACTAAACTTTATACGGCATTCACAGGCCTATTGTATGCTGACCTTTTCCCATTTTGATTACCTTGCCCTTCACATTAGAAGGAATTCTGTGATTCAGATATTAAAGTTCAATATAGAATATTGAAAAATATACTTTAACCAGTACTGGTAGCCTTTACTGCTGTTGCATGGATTATTCATTCTGTCATCTATGGAAAACCCTACAAAATAGTCTAGCAGTTGAGTAAACAATATTAAGCTAAAAACATTGGCAGTGATTCAAAGAAGCATATCAATACTTCACAGGAAATGGAGTCTAGATACAGAGGTTGCCCTGCTCATAAAGCACTTCAATCTTAAAAGTACAAAGTACAAGACCTTGCCTTGAGCAAAATTCATTTAGACTCAGCATGAAAAAAAACAGTGGGAAGAAAGTGATTTTCATGACAGCTGCAATGTTTAATACATTTTGAGTCAGTGCAAAGTATGCATACACACACACATACATATGTAATCATATATAATATATATATCAGTTTTGGTGGTTCGTGAATTCTTTGTGGCGGGAGAAGCGCTGATAACGCTGCGAGCTGACGAAGGATCTTTGGTGATTTCCATATATATATACATATATCTATGGAGAGAGAGAGAGAGAGCAACAGAGGGAGAATGTGCATGCTCAAGGGAGAGAGAGAGGCTACATAACTGTGTAATATGATCCAACACTGCTAACAAGGATCATGTGCTCTCAGGCCAAAGACTGATTGGACTGTAAATGCCACAAGAATTATTTTTACATTGAGGTAGTCAGTCTAAAAAACTATTTTCTTTAATTGAACACTGGACACCACAAGAAGCCTGCAGCTGCAGGCTGTGAGTTTCACTCACCTCAGGCTGTCTTCCCTTGTGCTCCTGGGCTCCTAGCTGCTGCCCCTTGCTCTTCCAGTTCCAAAATCACAATCACCTGACTAAGGGTTTGCAGTTGCATTTTAAAGCTGCACTGCAGCTATTCCTGTACACAGTTTGGTTCCTGTTTTTTTTCCTTTTTCCATCATAGCAATTTCTTCCTTGATTGAGTTCTGGTTCTCCCAATCCTTAGCTTTTCCTGTTGTTAGCTTTTTAAAGTCATTTCCTTTTCTTGTTCTTTTACTATCTAAAGGGTTCAATGTGATTGGATGGTTGTCACAATAAATCCAGGTTCCTTTGCTTGTTTTCTAGCTCCCTCCACTTGTTGTTTCTGATTCATCACTCCTGAAGAATTCCAATCATCAGACTCCTGCAATTTTTTCAATCCTTTTAAATCTTCATCCATCAAAGATTTTGTTTTTTACCCCTTTGTCTTTTTCCTCTTAAGAAGGTCACAGCTTCTTGAGGACGCTTGCCAATTACATATTCCAGTGTGTGGTACTATTGTGGCTTCCAGAAAAAGCCACCCATTCATCTGGTCTAGCATACGCTTAGTGCCCTCTGCACTTGAGTGTTATATATGTACATGTTATATGATAATTATATTAATATGTGTATAGTGTAAATATTAATTAATATTAAACGGCTACATATATTTTTTCAAGAACCATATATATGTTCAGAATGTAATCACAACCTATATTCTCATGTTAATTATACCTGTTTGGGGTTCATTTTGATGTTAAGTTAGTTCAACGTGTAACCAGTCCAGAGCAACGTGAATTTCATTTTATTAAATGCCTTGTCAGTTGTTAGAAATTGTGTCTGTAGTTGGCAGAGGTTTGCATCTTGTCCAGGTATGGACCACAATCCCAGTCAGGGTCAGTCAGATACACAACCTAAATTAACCTGTGCTCACCTTCTGGTAGCTTGGCACAGAGCATTCAGGCTTAACTTAAGAGGCAATGTGTACATTATTTGTCTACACTTTAATTACAGTAACACAGTGAAAACACCACAAAAAGACTCCAAAGTTTAGAAAAATGGAGAATATTTATCTGAGTAACACAAGACCAAAACACCAAAAATCCAATAAGTAGAACTTGAGATATGAATTTTCAAAGATTAAATGCAAAAACAGTCCATATAAGTCACTATTCAAAAGGTTACTTGAGGTCACGAGGGACCGGTGCAAATCCAAAGCTCAGGCCGACCGTGAAGGAGGGCAAGCAGACTACAGCACCTACGCAGGGTCTGATGAAAAAGTACCTTGTACGGAGCACGCATCAGTGTGAAAGGCCTCACTGCGTCAGTCGATCCACACAGTTGGGTTGATGCTTAGGAGGTCGACCCTTGCAGTCGGTGTCGAAGGATCGATGCTGCGTCAACCTCAAGCCTCACAGTTGGTGTAAGGATCAGCACTGTGTTGGTGTCCAACCTCGCAGGCAGGAACTGCGTCATTGTCGAACCTGCACTGCGTTAGAGGTCACTGTATCGGTTCCGATCAGCACAAAGGAGTCACTGCGTCCATATTGGCAGAAAACAGCTGCAGAATCCACTCATGAGGCACAGGACTGGAGGAGGTACCTCAGACAAGTGAAGGACTCACAGATTGCAGAGTTCAGCAGCACTAACAGAGTTGCAACAAGTATTCTGATTCCCTGAGACTTCAGAAAACAGGAGGCAAACCAGCAAGCCCTTGGAAAGTCTTGGGTTCCAGGATGTAGAGAGCAGGTCCAGTTCCTCTCACTCCCAGACAAGAAGCAGCATGCCAACACAGCACAGCAGGTAGCAAAGTGGTAGTCCCTCCTACAGCACAGCAATCAGCAGGAGGCAGGCCAACAATGGAGGTAGCAAAGTAGCAGTCCGTCCTACAGCATAGCAGCTCTTCATCCAGTCAGAATGTCCTTGGTTCCAGCAAAGCTCTGATTTGGTGGTGTCAGGGATCCAGCCCTTATACCCAAATGTGCCTTTGAAGTGGGGGAGACATCAAAGAGGCCTTTGAAGATCACAAGGTCCCTTCCTTTTCTGCCCTGGTTCCAGACACACTACAGAGGGGTATGCAGCTCTTTGTGTGAGGACAGGCACAGCCCAATTCAGGTGAAAGTGTCTGCTCCTGTTGCAGGGATTCTGCTCAGGAACAGAACTATGCTTGGGACCATAGAACATCAGTATGCAGGAAACTGAGTCTCCATATCACATGAGCCGGAGTCCGACTAGCTATAAGGCCTCAAATGCCCTCCTAACTTTTCCAGAAAGAAAAGTGATTTGGCACCCCAGAACATAACACTCCCGACCCTCTCCGGGATCGGTGTAACAGAACACACTGGTTCACTCTCTTACTTGCACTTGTCCACAATAAGATAAAAAAGAGACATGAAGGAAGTTTACAATGTTTATTTCAACTATTGTGCTCTAAGATGCAATAATTGTGCCACAACTGGAAAACCAATACATGTCAATATTGTCATCAGCATGGTTAATAAACCATATACAGTAAGGAGCCCTGTCATGTTATCTGACAGATCTACGTAAACCCTCCTGCACTACTGAAGCTAAGTGGTTATAAATTATAGATCTCTAGCTCTAGTGGTGGACCCTGTACCTTAGCATACATAGGTGGATATTCGACATCTCAGATGACGCAGCACTTGTGTCTAAGGACCTTCTCTATGTGAGTGTGTTTTTTCAGAACCACTGTCCTCAGTTAAATGACAAGATATGTGTACTCAAAACAGCATCTGCATTATTTTATTATATCTAGGTGCTAGTGTCTGATCAGAGAGAATAACAAGTGGCCATGTTTGACCTTGCCTAGGCTTTTCAGACTAAATCTCAGGAAAATAATAAAATGCTAAAACATGTGCTGGTTCTGTGTTAAAATACAGTGTGGCACAAGAGTATGCATGATATTTAGTAACGTTTGCAAAACAAATGCGTCCGACACCGTGCATAATTAGGCTAATATAGGGGAAACAACAATGGGCCATGTGGGAAACTCACAACACTCCTCCCTCCCACTCTACCTCAGGAAGGCCCAGCAGCCTGGTGTTGGGTTATCAGGATGCAAGTATCACACCTCGGCTCCCTTTGGGTGACTGTCTAGAGGGAATGCACAAAGCCCAGCTGTCACTTAACCCAGACATGTATTCAGAGACAGGCAGAGGAACAGAATGGTTAAAGTAAAAAAATGCCAACTTTCTAAAAGTTGCATTTTCCGACTTAAAACTAAAAATTCAACTTCACCATCAATTATGATTTTAAATAGTGAGTCCATAGATATCAAACTTCATATTTCTATCTGCTCTGAATTGGAAATTACACTTAAAATGTGTTTCAGGCAATCCCAATGTTAATCAACGGGAGAGATAGGCCTTGCAGTAGTGAAAAATTAATTTAAGAGTATTTCACTACCATGACATGTAAAATTTAAAAGTACATGCCCTACTTTTTAAATACACTGCACCCTGCCCATGGGGCTACCTAGTGGCCTACCTTACCGGTGACTTACATATAATAAAAAGGATGGTTAGTTCACTTTAGTAGAGACTTATAAGTAAATTAAATATGCCAATTGTGGATAAGCCAATGTTATCATAGAGTACAGAACATATGTACGTTAGCACTTGTTAGCAGTGGTAAGGTGCCCAGAATCCTAAAGCAAACAAAAATAAATTCGCAAAAAGGGAAGGAGGAAGGCAAAAAGTTAGGGGGTGACCCTGCAGAAAGGGCCATTTCCAACACCAGTGTCTTGTTTTTTTCTCCCCTTTGAAGGTGTCTTATCACGTGTCTCATTACATTGGAATAGACTTATTGTTTATTGTATTAGTTTAGTAGGCAACTGAACTTTAATTATAAGTTGACCTCAGATATGGACACTGAGAATATGGGAGATATCGCCCTGTATCAGGCAGACTGGAGTGATGTTACATCCATGGTCGCACAGATAATTGCCCTTATGGTGAGAGCTGGAAAACGAATGAGTCTTCCCGCTCCCAGAGAACACTGTCATTGGATTAGATTGGATTTTTTGTTGAAAACTGATATGCACAAGCCATCTAGAATCTTCTTTCATGCTTTGATTGTATGATCTTTAGTATAGTTGAGCAGACCCTGGGCTGACTTTGCTGAGAGAAGACTTCTTCTCAACTTTGCTGATTTCCCCTGTCCAGAGTGTTGAGCTTCATGCTTGAGCACTCATATCTTCCCCTCAAACCTTAGATTGATTCATCTGATGCTGACACCTTCCTAATAGAAATCCCCCTTGCCATTTTCAATTCTTTATTTAAAATAGGGAGGTTCTTTTTGGAACTTGCTTGGTCGATATTTTGCTGGCCATATGTGATTCTGTTTTGTATCTTTTTCCTTATAGTAGACAAATTCAGGTTGCATGATTATTTAAATGAGTATGCTCTTACACTATTTTTCTTTCAATTTTATTGAGTGACTTAGCTTTGTCGTAACCTGAACTAACTTGTTAATAAAACACAGTTTAAACACTATCCTCTTGGTCGTTCTTGTGGAGTCAAATTGTTTTTACTGTTCTTGAAATGTGTTGCCAATGTTAGCTCCTTTCTTATACTTCAAGTCGACAATCAAAGGTCCATACAACCAGGAGGGGATTCCTTTGATGATTTTACTAAAAGCTTGAGATTCAAGAAACCTCATTCTATCTCATCGAACCGTGGAATACCCCAACCAGATTACGGGTAAGCGTGCAGACCTGAAAACCACCGCTAGAGTCCAGGTTTCTCTGACTCTATTTGTCATTTAGTCTAACACCATCTTTCTCAATGACTCTCTCTACAGTCCTAACACTTTACTGTTTGGAACTGGAATCCCTTACATACGTCAATTCTTTCCATGCTTCTTTGAATGGAACTGCAAAACCAAAAGCTCTCCACTGCACTAGTTCACCCATTTAGGAATCAGCCCCTGATGCAAAGTGCTGTTTTCTGAAAAGTATAAACTTACATTTTGCTTGATTGGGGGACAGGTGTTCATGCCCTAAAGCCCAAAGTACCACACTCTCCTGGCTCAATCACAAGCCACTAAAATGACTTGGGCCCTGTCTTTCCTGATCTTTTTAGAATGTACAAAAAATGCATTCAGTAAAAGTGGTCGCAATTAGTGCACCTACTTATACCAAATGTATTGTTTTTTTGTGAATCAACATATGTACCAATAGGTTGGTTCACAAAATGTTAAATCGTAGTGGTTTGTAATTCGGAGTATTTCATGAAAAGTAGTAGCAAATTGCAACCCGCTACGATTCACAGCCTTCACATGGATGTTGACTTGCTGGGGTCAGCAGACCACCATGTCTGTGATTTCTTTTAAATAATCAATCATTTTATTTTGTATAAAATTCATCCCATTTTGGTTGTGAAAAATGGGATATGTTAAAAAGAAATTGTTTCACACTTTTTTTTTTTAGTGGTAAGCAATGGTTCAATGAACCACTGCCTATGCCTAAAAGAGTTTTTCGTCAACATGCATAAATCTGGCAGGGTCCAATGAGGACCCCTTCTCATTTACAAACAGGTTAGTATATCCTTTGAGGGGTCTGTAACCTATCATTGGTTTGTGACTGCAATTGTGGTCGCAAACCATTAATACATCCCTTAAGGAATCGCAGACTGGAAGGGACACCCTAAACACATCCCTTCTAATTTGCTATTCAGTATGTACTGAGAAAGAATATTTTGAGATTAGGTAATGTGTTATCAAATCACAATTTGGATGTTGTATATATCTAAAAGCTATTTTAGACTTGTAAAGGCTTTGACTTTGTGAATCAGAGCCTTGTGATGAAAAACAGCTGTCTAAATAAGGCTCTCTACTCTTAGATGGTGCAAAAGGCTTATTGTACTGTACTCTGCAGTACAACTTTGTCTTAAAAATACGTTAGTGCTAAATCAGAAAACATATGTTTAATTGTGTTCCCTGGCTGAGATAAACTGAAATAGAAGCTCAAAGCCACTATTCCCTGAAAGTCTCCAGTGAAAATCTACCGCCAGGAAGTGGTCTAAACTTTTGATTGATTGAAAACTTTTAGCACTGCTGCAAACATCTATAAGTGTATAGCAAACCAGCTAGCAAACTCGGAATAGCATAAAAATGTGTGCAGATTCGAGCCAAATAAATTCATCCATGCTTACACCTTCTATTTGATGAAAAAACTATTTATTTGAGATTTAACTTGAACCATATAAATGGCCACTCAATAATTTCTGTTTGTATTGGGACCCAGAAGGACAAAGAGTTTGCACCTTTTGTGGAATTGAAGTTCAGCCACAAGAACACATTCTCTCTCTGTAGGTGCCAAAATAGGTGCTGTAATCGGATTTTGCACATCTAATCCATTCGTTTAGAATGCTCGGTTGAAATTAATTGAATGGTTTGTTATGTAGTGTTGCGTCGCTGTGAGTATATTAGACATTATTTATTAAGATCTTTTAGGGTTGAATGAATAAACGATATGGTGAGCAATGTGAAATTGTTCAGAGCATGTATTTCGAAAATGGTAGTAACCTGCATTTTATTTTAAACTGTAACAAAGTCAAGCAAATTAAACAATACCTGTGTTGGTCTTGAGGAAGCTCTGCTGCAGCACAAAACAACTATCTTTCTCCTTACTACCGAGCACTATTAACCCCTTCCCTGCGGGGGCAATTCTCCCACGGTGCGGGGGGGGGGGGCGTGGCGCCGCTGTGCTTGTGACGAACTCAGCTCGTCATGACTCACAGTGGAGCTGTGCTCATGACGAGCTGAGCTTGTCACGGCCCCGCCCACTGATTAATTCTCCCGCACAGGCGGGGAATTTATCGCGCGTGGGCGGGCCGCAGCTGTTATGACGAACTCAGCTCGTCATGAGCACAGCTCCACTGTGACTCACGACGAGCTCAGCTCGTCATGAGCATGGAAGGGGTTAAACACGACCTTCAAGCTACTGCTGCCCCATATTCAGCGAAGGATTTCACCAAATACAATCCACAGTAACATATCCATATTGTGGACTTGCGTAGTAAGCACAGACTGCTCACACTAGACCAGAGAGAAAAGCATGCTATGCAGTAAAATACTTATTCGTGGGACTTGAGTGGTAAACACTGATCAGAGTTGGAGAAGGAAGACAAGAATATTTATCTATGAAGAAAGGGAGTACATTGAAATTCCACCATCACTAAAAAACAACCATGAAACAATAAATACAATTTTTCAAGTGATTTACTGTTGACATTGGATGGTTCATCTATTTCTATTCATTCACCATACATATTCTAAATTGAAAGAGGCAGAC
This sequence comes from Triturus cristatus, assembly GCF_964204655.1. Lineage (NCBI taxonomy): Eukaryota > Metazoa > Chordata > Amphibia > Caudata > Salamandridae > Triturus > Triturus cristatus. Next base: position 948,756,841 of record NC_140582.1, read on the forward strand.
ATCACTTTGATGTGAGAACAGCCATCCATTTGTGTAACTTTCATAGCCGTTGTTATTTTTAATGAGGCAGAATATAGATTACAATTTAAGAATGGGACTATTTTCTGAAAATATAGGGGAATATTTATGACCCGGTTTGCGCCACTCTTGCACCACGCAAAGGGATGCAAGCGTGACGCAAACCTAAACTCATATTTTTAAAGCCACTTTGGCTTTGAATGGCTTGAAAAATATGGAGTAATGCAACACAGCGCAAATCGTTGAGTTGCATTGCTTGGCGTGAGGGAGGCTTTGTATGGGTGTTCCCACGCAACTCCCAAGTTTATTTTTTTTCTAATTATTTTATTCGCATTTTTAAGTAAAACAATGAAAGCAAAATGACACCAAATGTTAATACATGCTGGCCTCAAGAGCTCATAGGACCACAATAACAAAAAAAATAGCAACAATTATAGTATTGGGAATGTCAGGGGGTCGTATGCCAGTCAAGTTCAGCTGATGGATGGGGACTAAATATTCGGCAATGGAATTATCATTCTTGAGACAGTTGGGAATGGTCTGTTCCTGGAGGACATTAGGACTGTGGTTGGCTACCGGGTAATTGACATAGAATTACATAACTGGAAACAAAAACACTAAAATGAAGTAAGTGAGTAGGGGACGAGAGGAAAGGAAGGGAGTCATGTGAATTGATGGCAAACTTCCATAGTCAAGACTGCAAATGGAGTCCATGGCAGTGTGACAGTGTCCGAGAGTTCCCTTATTGTGTGGGCAAGTTGTGAATATAGATGTCTAGTGAGGTTGCCTTTATGTGATTGGTCTGTATTTGTACTTCTAAGGTAAGTGACCCATGCCCACAATGTATGATAACATAACATTATGAATGGATTTCCAGTCAGTCAAAATCACCTTAAGGGCAATGGTAGGTAGCAGATGTAGTAAAGCAAGGTCTGCATCTAGAAGTTTGATCGGTGGCTCAGCTAACTGTAGGCCAAGGATTATCAATGGAAAGATTAGAGGAATGTTGATTTGGAAAATTTTGTGTAATTGGAAGGAGATGTCTGACCAGAAGGAAGACAGCACGGGTATGTGAAGAACATATGTTCTGCATCGGCAGGTGATAAGTTACCCGTCCTGCAGGTGTCGGTGTCTTTAAGTTTTAGTCTGAATTAGCCGGTGCCCAGTAGAGAAAGTGGGAAGCAAAGAACTTTGTTTGCATCACTGAGGAGATTAGTTTGTTTTGGAGTAGTCGTGAGCAGACTTTCAACCAAGTCTCCTCACAAAGTAGTGTGAAAGCCTTAGAGCAAAGGTATGACGACCATTTGTTTAGTAGTGGAGGTTTAGATGATGATTGGTATTATTGAGTAAATTATATATCTTGGATGCAGAATGCCCATGTAAATGTATAGGTTACATCTTTGCAAGAAGAGTCAATTTCTCAAGTGGACCTAGCTTGGTCACTTGCACTTTGATCTGTAAAAATTCATAGATATCCATATTGAAAGACCATGTTTACTCTGTAGTGTTGCGAATGGCAGTGGTTTGGAGTCCTTGTAAATATCTGATAACAATGAGATGTCTTTGGCCACCCATATCGGACCAATAGTCGTTGAGTTGGTGATCTGAAGCTTCTTATTATTCCATAACGATAGGGAAAAAGATTTGTATACGTTGGGTGCTAGAGATTTATGCACTAACAGTAATGCTGACATTTTGTCTCTAAAGATCTTTCTGGAATGTGGATAGGATTAGTAAGTCATAGTCAGGTTGGCTTCTAAGGTGAATGTGTGAATGATTGACATCTCCATGTCGAGCCATGCAGGACGGTGAACAACCTTTGCAACGCAACTATTACAACGCACTACACTTACAACGAAATTTTTACAACGCAACATCCACTACAACGCATTCCATTACATCGCATGACACTACAACGCATGTTTAAAAACTACCTTTACAACGCATTCCATTACATCGCATACTACCTTTACAACGCATACCATTACAACGCAATCCAACACTTACCCTACTGTTGCACCCCCTGGAGTTAGAATAGTAATTTTTACCCCTATACTATCCAATACTTACCTTAAATGCAATTTAATATTATGCGTTGTAATGGTATGCGTTGTAAAGGTAGTATGCGATGTAATGGAATGCGTTGTAAAGGTAGTTTTTAAAAATGCGTTGTAGTGTCATGCTATGTAATGGAATGCGTTGTAGTGGATGTTGCATTGTAAAAAATGCATTGTAAGTGCATGCGTTGTAAAAATGTGCGTTGTAACGACATACATCCATGCAGGACTCCTGCAAGATTGAGTCTCAAACTGGTGTGCACCTTGTGTGTCCAAATATGTTGTTTGGTAGATTAACGAATTAGGGAAGTTGCATCCTCCTTGCTCGGGGGAGTTTTTAAAGGCTGAATCTAGCTTTTTTCTTGCTCCAGAGATATTTGGAGACAATCATATTGGTTTTAAGGAAGAAGACATGAGACAGGGGACTGGGAGCATACTAGTCAGAAAGTTAATCAGTGGGGACACAAACCTTTTAATAGTTTCAAGACTGCCCCACCACGAGATGTTTGAGAGACCATGCTGACAACAGGTCCCTAATATTTCCAATCTGCTTTATTTCACTGATGGCAACGGATTCTGAGAGATCAATGCAGAACCAGATGCCAAGGTAGGTAATATTAGTTTTCCATTGAAAGTTGGAGATGCCAACAATGGAGGAGTGGCAGTGGATGTTCAGAGGAAGGATCTCTGTTTTATCTTTGTTTAACGAATAACCAGAAAAGCAGTAGAAATTATCAATAGTGTCTAGGATCACTGGGATGGCTGAGTTAGGAGATTCCGTAAATATTAATATGTCATTTGCGTACGCAGCAGCTTTATGGATCACGTCACCGAATTGTATTCCTGGGATGTCTATGGACTCATTTAGCATTACTAGAAGAGGATCAATGGCCAACATGAATAATAGAGGGGATAGTGGGTAACCTTGGTGGGTTCCCTGTTGTAGGGTGAAGGGTTGTGCTAAGGTACTGTTAATTTTGATTCTAGCTGAGGGGTTAGAGTATTAGGCTATGATCATTATGACGAAGGGGTCACCTAGGTCATATCTGGATAGGATGGCGTCTAGGTATTGTAGGAGATTAGGATCTGCTTCACATGGGTACCCCCACTTTTTGCTGGTGTTTCACTGTTTTTTCGACCTTAGTCTGGCTCTGGCCCTGCTAATCAGGACCCCATTCTAGCTGCTTCCTCTCTAAAATGGTTTCCATGTACATTAGGTACATTTCTAATTGGATTCTGGAGTGCCTTATAAGTCCCTAGTATATGGTATACTATGTACCTAGGGCATAGGTACCTCAGAGGCCTACCAGGGGTTGAAGCATGTATTATGCCACCCCTGGGAAGCACTCCAAAATGACACCACAGGTCTGCTACTGCAGCCTTGGTAAGGTGCTGCTTGCACCCATTGCTGTGGTATAGGCTACCTATATCACTACCATTGCACACACATATAAAACCTATAAGTCACACCTATGGCAGGCCTTAACAATCCTGAAGGCAGAGTGCTTGGTTTTTATGTGAGAGGGTGCCCCTGCATGAGCAGAGCCCCTCTGCAGTGTTCAGAGTACCTCCTCTGATGCTGTTTGTGGTGCAGCCTGTCCATATACTCTTAAGTGCAGTATAACCTCGCGGTAAATGCTAACTTTGGGATGGCTGCACGGATACATGTCATGTTTGGTGTCAAACTCTTTGGAATACTACCCCCGCCAGTTCTGGCGGTGGGGGTAGCATTCCACCCTTCTAGAGGGAGAGACATGTTCACACTGGTCTAACCCAGTAAGGACTTTCTACAGCCCTGGCATCACAAAATGGATGCCACAGACACAGGTCTGGCCTCCTGCTGCTGACCGAAACTCCGGCAGGGAAGGCCTGGACCATAGGTTTCCTGTCCCAGGGAGGTGTAACCACCTCCCCAGACAGGCAGATGTGTATTGGGGCTGGGCGGGAGCATACTCTGGTGCTTTGAAGTCCTGCACTGGGGGCACACTTGGTGTCCCTGTGCATAGTCCAGTTCAAACCGGTTGCAGGGACTTCCTGCCCCTGCTCTGGCGGGAAACTGGACAAAGGAAATGGGTGTTACCACCGCTCTTTCCAAACCCTCCCATAGGTGGGTCCCTAGAGTATGTCCAACCCCTAAACTTTGTATAAGTATGGGAACCCAGTCCTTGCGACTTTAGATTACCCTGGACGAAACTCTGCAATATATATCCTGGACCTTCGATATTCTACTTTGCTTAGAAGACTGAAGAAATCTCCCTTGGGGTCAAGGAGTGACTCCCCTGCTTGGCAGGCACCAAAGAAGCAACTGACCCGTCTGCATTGCTGAAGCTCCTGCCGGAAGCCGAAGTCTTTGCATCACCAGAGGTAGATTTCCAGACTTATCCAAGGCTACCCTGAGACCATAGCAAAGCTGAGGCCCGTGGCTATCGTGGGTGACGTGGAACTGTGACCCCCTGGGCACCATTATCTTTTGCTGATCCATCATTTTCCTGGTCTTCCTCGAAGTTGTGATTTAGGCTCCGAGTAGCCCCAGCCTTGAGCACCTCCTTCACCAAAGATTTCTGGTCTCCACTCCATGAGTGACCCGTAGGCCAGTTTCCAGTGCGACCGCTCAAGGCTCCTTTGCGATAGCTAGCCCGTTGGCTAGTAGGTCCCCACGAAGGCAACTCCTCTTCTGATTGGGCTTTCCTGGCTGCTCCAGATGTGCCCCGACTTACCTTCACTGGGTAACTCCCCCAGACCTTGCTGGTCTGCACCGACGCCCTTTCTATTATTCCAAGTGACTTGCCGTTGCCAAGGCTTGTTGGGTCCAATCTGGTCGCTGACACCGCAGCACTCGACAGACTTTGTGGTACAGCTCGAATCCCGCTCCTGGTTGTCATCGGTGCCTCCTGGACCTTGTGGCTGAAGAGTCAAGACACCAGTCAACTCACCTGAAGCACCCGACATCTGTGGGCATTGGTCTATTTTGCCCTTGGTCACTGGTAACTGACACAGACTCTGTCGCCTCTGCTTTCACATCCTAGATCCAGGCTTGGATCTCTCCGGACACTTCTCCTCTTCACGGCAGCAGCACTTCCTGAGCAGCTTCCATTGAAAACAGGGACGCGACCCGACACCATTTGACACTGTTAGAATCCGGGTTCTCTGGTTGGCACAGGTAGGTACTTGTGACAAGCAGGGAACCTTTCCTCTAGTCAGGGTAAGGGGTTACCATCCTAAAATAACCCCTGCTCACCCTCTAGGTAGCTTGGCGCGAGCAGACATGGCTTATCTCAGAGCGTTATAGGTTAAGCATTTGTGAACACATACAGTAACCCAGTGACAACACTACAAATGGACACCACAGAGGTTTTATATTCAAAATAAGGATTCTTTATATAGAGTTACCACAAGACCATTAAACGACAAAAATACACAATACTGTTACTTTAGATGGTAGAAGTTTGCTTAGTTCTCTTAAGTTCTTAAATGCGACACTTTAAGTCAATGTACCTTTTAGATGCGACACGCAGGGCAACGAAAGTGTTGCAACGATGTAGATGCGATGAAGTTTTTGGTGCAAAGAAATAAAGACGTGAAGATCTTCCAGATGAGTTACGCTTCTCCGATGTTGCGAGAAGACTCGACTCGATGCGTCAGCTGCAGTGGCGTCACCCTTACGCGATGCGACGATAGCGGCCTTGGCAGCGGCACTCTTCTCTGTCGTTTGCAAGACACTTCCGCTCAATGCGATGTTGCAGCGGCGACAACCCTTTACGCGATGCGACGACAGCAACTCCGACGGCGGCACGCTTCTCCGTGGATGCGAGGCGCTTTTCTTGATGTGGTGCAATGCGACAGCTACGATGGCTGCGATGGCGACACGCTTCTTCCTCGATGCGAGACTCTTCTCTTGATGCGGTGCGATGCATCAGCTACGATGGCTGCGATGGCGACACGCTTCTTCGGCGTTGCGAGACACTTCCTGGATGATGCGAGACGCTTCCGCTCGATGCGATGCTGCAGCGGCGACACACTTTACGAGATGCGACGACAGCAGCTCCGACGGCGGCACGCTTGTCCTTCTTGAGTCGCGCTTCCAGCTCCTTGCGACACGCAGTCCCTCAGAAGGCCCAACAACAGCAGCAGGCACTTCCAAAGAACTTTGGGGAGCTGGGGGGTGAAGTCTGTTGTTCCTGAGACTTCAGCAGGAGGCAAGCTCTATTCCAAGCCCTTGGAGATCTTTTTAAGCACAAGTTGAAATAAAGTCTTTGTAGTCTTTCTCCTCTCCTTCAGCAGCAAGGCAACCACTGCAGGCCAATCCCCCAGGTCAGGGACAGTACTCCTCTTTACAGCTTTCCCAGTTCCTTCTCCTCAGGCAGAGGTTCTTCTTGTCAAGCGGGATCTAATTTCTTGGGAGTAGGGTCCCAATACTTACACCCCTAATTCCTTTGTTCCTCTGGGGTAGAGGGGCCTTTGCCCAGTCCAAACCAGTTCCTGAGCACTTTGTTGACATGACTCTGACTTTCTATTCAGGGTGCAGGGCAGAGACATCAGCCGCTCTACAGGAGGTGGAGCCAGCATTGTGGTGGCAGAGCACATCCCTATTCAGAGTCCAGGTGCTCTCCTCCCACCCATCTGGATGTCAATCTCTCTATTCACCACCAGGCTACCTAGCCCTGCCCCTCTGGGTTTCCCCAGCCCTGTCACTCACACAAACCAGACAGGCAGATACGCATCATAGCAGAGGCGGGCTGAAATGGTTAGGCAAGCAAATACCAACTTTCTAAAAGTGGTATTTGCAAACACAAAATATTAAAATAAACTTTACTAAAAGATGTATTTTATTATTCTGAGTTCAGGCATACTAAACTCGAATTTCTACCATGTTCCCTGGGTCTGTTAGGATCATAGGACGTAACAATTCTAACAGCCCATTCTGGCCTATGGGAACAGGTAGCCTTGCAATAGTGAAAAACGAAAATGGCTGTAATCCACTATTAGGGCAGGTCACACACATCAGGGCTTGTCCTGCCTTATGCTTACAATGTACCCTGCCCTTGGGCCTACCATAGCGGAGACTAATATGAAGTTAAGGGAAGGTTTAGGGATTGGGAAGTGGGAAGTGGGTGCACTTGCCCAGTCAGCATGACAGTACCAGACTGCACGCAGGTTCTGCAATGGCAGACCTTAGACACATTTTACTAGGCCGCTTCCGTGGGTGGCACAACCAGTGCTGCAAGCCCACCAGCAGCATTTGTATTTACAAGCCCTGGGCACTCCTGGTGCACTTTACTGGGGTCTGACAGTAAACCAAATAAGCCAATTATGGAATCCAACCAACATATACATTTTACAGTAGGGAGAGCATATGCACTTTAGCACTGATCAGCAGTGGTAAAGTGCCCAGAGTCATAAAACAGCCAACAACAGGTCAGAAGAAATGCAGGAGGAAGGCAAAAAGTGTAGGGATGACCCTGCAAAAAGGGCCAAGTCCAACAGACACCTATGCACCCAGCTTCCCTGGGTGAGGTAACTCGAGTACTCCGTTGCTCCCGTGGGTGTTGGCCCTAGACACCTCTAAGTCCAAAAGGGTTCGCTCGTAGATATCTTCTAAGTGTCCTTAAACTCTAAGGGCCCGATTCACAGAACTAACTTAAGACAAAATCCTAAATTTACTACCTTTTTGGTATTCACAGATAGCACTTACTCACTTTGGTATTCACAGAAGGCACTTACTCATTTCGGTATTCACAGAAGTTAGGAGTCCTAACTTTAGGACTCCTAAATGTCTTCTGTGAATACCGAAAGTCTTAAAGTTAGGATTTTTCTCAGTTTAGGAATAGTAAAGTTAGGACTCCTAACTTCAGTGAATACCGAAATGAGTAAGTGCCTTCTGTGAATACAGAGTGGCAAATATATTATATATTTAAACATTCCATCCAATGCTTCCTCGAGCCTGTCACCATTGCTGATAGTGAGGCTGGTCTCTTTACAATTAAAGTGGCTATGAACTACATCATGAAAGGGCTCCTGGTCTACAGACCTCCGTGACCCCCCACTCGCTTCTCTCCTAGCCTGATAGATTGTCTCACTCAACTAGCACTGCGTTATGATAAACTCTTAGTGCTTGGAGACTCCAATCTGGACTTCAATCTGCATTTTGAGGATGGTAAGAGTGTGGTGGTGGGTGAGTTATGTCAGGAAATGGTCACTTTACAACTCAGGCTAAAATCTGACTCCCCCACCCATCAGCTGGGCCATTTGCTTGACCCCATTTTCATGAACTGGGAGGACATAGTTGTTAACCCACCTCTCCCTATTATATGGAAAGACCATTTCCTGGTTCCTTTTGTTATGATGCTGCCTGGGCCAAAGGTACAGGAGGAATCTAAGAGAGGAATAGCATGCCGGAAGTGGGCTGGCTTCTCGCAGGAAAAGTTTAATAGTGCCCTTTCTCAGGGTGGGTTACCAGGGGGCATAGATGCCGAAAGTGCATGTGTAAACTTGGACAGGCGGATTGCGGAGGCACTGGATAGCACTGCCCCCTGGTCACAGAAAATACCGGGAAGAGCACAAAAATCTGCTCCTTGGGATAATGCCGCCTTGAGAATGGCGAAAGCAGACTGTAAATGCCTGGAAAGGCAGTGGAGGAAAGACTTTTCGGAGAAGGGAGTATAAAGATACGTTGAAGAGCTATCATGGGCTCATTAGAAGGGCTAAGGCATCATACTACCTGGAAAAAATTGGGTCGGTGGAAAATTCGACAAGGGAACTGTTTAGGGTTTACAAGGAGATATCTTCCCTAGCTACAGCGGCAGTACCTGCAACGGGCTCAGCAGAACTATGTAACCGCGTGGCAGATTTCTTTTCAGACAAGGTGGTGAAAATTTATTCCACCTTCCCTGACTCCGCCAAGTAGGCTACGAGACCTTGGAGGAGGCAGGGTACGCCCGGGAGGGTGAAGGGTTGGATAGCTTCACCGTTCCCCCTCCAGAGCTGCTAACTAAAATCTGTATTTGTGTTAAGTCGGCCTCTCTTAGAGAGCCGGCCTCCCCTAAAGTGCTTAGAGGGAGCATAGAAACATTGGAGCCATACATTAGACATCTCATGGAGGTTTCATTTAGGACATGCACAGTGCCAGGAAGATGGAAGGAAGCAGTGGTCCTTCCGCTACCCAAGAAACCGCACATAGGCCCAGACCAACTTGACAATCTGCGTCCAATCTCTCTACTGCCGTACTTCGCAAAGATTGTGGAGAAAGTGGTAAACATGCAACTTACGGCGCAAATTGGGAAATGTAACCTCCTGCATCCCACTCAGTCTGGATTCCGGGCTTTCCACTCGACGGAATCTGCCCTGCTTCTCGCCACGGAAACCATCAGGCAATATGTGGATGCGGGACAGACGGCGGCCTTGATCCTGTTTGACTTAAGTGCCGCCTTTAACACTGTTGCCCATCACACTCTGGTGCAGTGTCTGAGGAAAGGAGGTGTGTCTGGCAGTGCATTGAGCTGGATGAAATCATTTTTGTCAGAGCGCAGTTTTCAGGTGAGGCAGGGCTCCCACTATCCTAAAGTCATCAAACTGAAACAGGGGGTGCCGCAGGGATCGACCCTGAGCCCGAATCTGTTCAATCTTTATTTGGCTCCATTAGCGGAGATTGCTGACGGATTTGGGATCAGGGTCGTGTCCTATGCCGATAACACTCAATTGGTGGTCTCCCTGACACAGGCACAGGATACGGCAGCCTCCAATTTCGTGGCATGCTTGCACGAGTTGGCATCATGGATGGCTAACAACTGCCTGAAATTGAATGGCGATAAGACTGAGGTGCTTGTGGTGGGGAGAGCCCCGTTGGTGTGGTCATCGGCTTGGTGGTCCCAGAGCTTGGGATCCACCCCTACGCCCTGCGCTTAGGCGAAGAACCTGTGGTGTGGCTGGGCACAAAGCTCTCCTTTGAGTACCATACCAGGCGGGTGGCAGGCATCTGTTTTCGAGTCCTGAGGGGCCTTCGTAAAACCCTGGATATGCTTCCTACTGCAGCCAGGAAGACCATGGTTCATGCCCTGGTGACATCGCGCCTTGATTATGGCAATATTCTGTACCTGGGTGCAACGACTAAATGTATGCAAAGACTCCAGGGTGTGCAGAAGGCAGCTGCTCGTCTGGTTCTTATGCGCCCGAGGAGGGCCTCCTCGAAGTTGCCGCTGGCTTCCCTCCATTGGCTGCCGATAAGAGAGAGAGTCTTGTTCGAGGCACTGTGTGTCTGCCACCGTATTATTCAGGGGACGGCTCCATCCTATTTGTCTGATCTACTCACTCCTTATGTCCCAAGAAGTCAACTTAGATCAGGAGGGACGGGCCTGGTGTGCGTTCCCGCTATTAAGAGAGCAAGGATGGGTGGGCGCTCTTTTCGTTTTTTGGCTGCACAGCAATGGAACAAACTCCCCTTGAGCCTCCGGGTGGAGGCCTTGGAGGGCACCCTCAGGAAAAATTTGAAAACGCATCTCTTCCCCCCGGGATAGTCAGGACTGGCTAGGTTAGGGTGTAGCAATCAGGGCAGTTTGCACCGCAGCGCGGGGACACACTGGCCGAGTGTAACCATGCGCTTTATAAATGTGCCTATTATTAATATTATTATACCAAAATGGTAGTAAGTTTAGGATTTTGTCTTAAGTTAAATCTGTGAATCGGGCCCTAAATTTCCAACTGCGACATTGCCCATAGAAGTAAACAGCGATTCGCGGCTGTGTTCTCGCACTGCACGCGTCCCCCGTGGGTCCCCTGTGTCACTAACTTGGGTGGTTCCTTGTGGCCCAAGCACTTCTACAGGCTCTAGGGCTTGTGTCTAGCTCAGTCGTGGTTCTTTTACCACTTTATTGGTATATGGTTTGGTACGCCCCTAGGGCTCAAACGTGTATTTGTGCTATTACTGTTGATTGCTAACTTTTAAATTAAGTACTTCGAACTCCAGTCTCATAAAGAGACTAGAGGGGTGTGTTTTATCTTAAATACATATATTTTAAATATATACATGGTGTGGTTGTCCTTTCATTTGGTCATTCAAGAGATTATAGACTGGTAAAACAAGCTGCTTTACATTCCTTCAAGACTTAGCCTGAAGGCTGCTCTCCATACCTACCACTAGGATAGCTTTTAATAAAGGTTGTCTTTAACCTATTCACCATAAGGGATTGTATGGACTGATACAGGATGCCCACTATAACTAGTGGGCAGCATATATCAGGCCAACTTCTCAAAGGTATGGCCACTAAACCTTATCACATGCCTTCTATGCATCTAAGACTATAGCTGCCGCTGCTGGTGGGAAGGGTGGGCTGAAAGCTTTTTTGATCACATAGGTAAATAAGAAGATGTTGTCACAGGCCAGGGGGCCTTTGGTAAAGCCTGCCAGGGTAAGGTGAATGATTTCAGGTATCAGGAAGGTGAGGCGCTTAGCGATGATTTTAGCGTGAATCATTGCCTCTGTGTATTAGGGAGATGGGTCTAATGTTTTTTCGGTTGCAGTGGTATTTTCCATCTTTGGGGATGACCATGATTTTGGCCTCGGAAGCAGAACCTGACACTGAACCAGAGGTAGTAAAATGGTTCAGGGCAAATGTCAGTGCTTCTATAATCATGGGAGCATAGTTTTTAAAGAAATTAATGAGGAGACTGTCTGGTCCTGGTGCTATACCAGTTGGGATATTTCTTACAGCAAGTCTAATCTCGTCTCTGTTGATAGTACTGCTTAAGGATAGTTGCATGTCAATATAAATTTGCTTTATTGGGAGGTTACGGAGGAGTTCCAGAAAAGCATCCTTGGAAGACTTAACGGTCAGGGTGTAAAGTTTGGTGTCAAATTTTCGGAGCAGTGTGAGCATTTCATCAATCGACGTTTGTAATTTTAGCTTCAGGTATGCTGCTAGTGATCTACCAGCCTTATTTAAGTAAAACAATATTTTGCCTTTCTGGGCATCAGCCCATAGATGAGCATGTTTACTAATGAAGGATTTGAATTCATATTTAAGTCAGTTTAACACCACCATGTCTGAAGGGTCAATAGTTTGCCTGTATATCAATGCTTTGGCCTTGGTCTCAGCAGTTAATCTATCTAGGGATGCTTTAGTTTATTTTTCCTGTACATGCGGCTAATAACTTGGATGCCAAAAAAGCATTTCAGGGTGTCTCATAATATTATCAATGAGAATGTTGCGTCTTTGTTTTCCTGTATGATTTGGGCTAGTTCTTTGTGTAGTGCATTTGCAGTGTTATCTTCTTCCAGAAGCATCTGTGTTTATATGCCAGATATGCCCCTTAAATTGAATGGGGAGGATCTGTAGAGTTATTGAAATAGCTGCATGGTCTGACATTGTGATGGGTTCTATGAATGCAGAGGATATGTCATGAAAGGGGAACAACCTTTACAACGCAACTTTTACAACGCACTGCCATTACAACGAAACTGTTACAACGCAAATGCATTGACAACGCATGCCATTACAACGCAAGTCTTTACATCGACTTGCACTAGATGGCGTGCTAACATTAAAAATAGTGTAGTTTACTATCCAAACACCTTCCCTACTGTTACGTGGACTGGAGTTAGAATAGTAAATTACACTTTTTTAATGTTAGCACGCCATCTAGTGCAAGTCGATGTAAAGACTTGCGTTGTAAAGAATTGCGTTGTCACTGCATTTGCGTTGTAAAAATTTCGTTGTAACAGCATGCGTTGTAAAAGCATGCGTTGTAACATCATACATCCGTCATGAAATAGAGAGGGGTTGACCAGAAGGGAATCAATTCTCAAAAAGGGATTGTGTGGTGTGGAAAAGATGGTGACGTCGCTTCCTGAGCGGTTATGTCATCTCCAGACGTCAGTTAGATGGTGAGCTGTACATAGGGAATGAATCGCTTTGTGGGCCTTGAGAGTCTCATATCTAAAGACAGATTGTCTGTCTAATGTGTCATCTATTGGGAGGTTAAAGTCATTGCATAGGACAATCCTGACATTGGGGGGGGGGGGGAAGAGTGAGAGTTTTTCAGATAATTTGTCCCAAAATTTGCATCATCTGTGGTGGGGGCCTAAATGTTTACTGCATACATTTCCGTAGTACGGTTCTAGAGGCGTGTAATCAGTCACCTGCTACCATTATCCGGTTTTGATGGGAAGATTGAAAGACCAGAATTTTTGGAGATGATGGTGATTACACTGTTCTTTTTAGAGATTGCTGCAGAGCTGGCAATATCAGAAACCCAACCATAGCGCAAGGACTGTGCTTCTTTGTAGCCAATCCTAGTTTCCAGGAGAAAAACCATGTCGCTTCTGAGAGTTTGGCATTTCCTGTGTTTCACAGGGTGGTTGAGTCCTCTGGTATTAAGGGAAACAACCTTTAGTGTTTGGGTATGTTGGTCAGCCATCTTAGTGGGGGAAACCTATTGTGAACATGTCTTGGATTGAGGCCACTATTTGTGGCAGGATAAGAGAGAACTCAAAGCTGGCACATGACACAGGAAATGAGGGAAACAAAAAAGAGAGAAAAGAAGAAAAGAAAATGGAAAAACAGAGAGTATTGTGATACAAAGAACCCACACTGGAGGGGGAAGGTTTCTAAGAGATAAGGTGTGGGATACAGGGCATTGGGTAAGGTTACGCGCATAAGAAGCAGGAGGAGGGCTCGGACCCGCCACATTGAACAATAAGTGGAATAGGTGAGGAACACAGCCCTGGTGGGCGTTAAACATGTAGAGCAAACATACTTATATCAGTTATTAGTATGCATACACAAATAATGCAAAATCTTGTGAGTGAGCTAGGGAACTAGAGTGAGCATATTAAACCTGTGGGAGTGCAGATATGTCTTAGTTATGGCTTGCTGGATTGCACCCTAATAGAGTGTCAAAAAGTCTTAACTAGTGTTTCTGCTAAACAAGGTCGAAAAAACATGTCAAAACTGCAGAAAGGACAACCCTGAAAATTGCAGAGTAAGAGCATATAGTAACGTGTAGCTTCATGGATATATAATACTTAAAAAGTACACGGCCTGATGGGCAACAGTAGTAACTGGATTGAACTGTGGGTTAAAGCCTGACCAAGGGCTCAACCAGGACCACTCTGGGAGTCCTCCATTTAAGTTTCTAGGGTGTTGTCCAAGGAAGTCATTAATTCTGCGGGTTCCAGGAACATGTGGGTGTTGCCTTTGTAGATAATTATAAGTTTGGATTGGCCAATAGAAGAATGTTGAATCGCTCGGTCTAGCATTGTTTTCCAGAGTGCCAGAAAACCTTCCTTATGGAGAGTGTCTCTGGTGTAGCCTTGAAAGATAGAGATCTTGGTGCCTTGCCAGGAGAGTTATTTAATCTTCCTCAATTGTGTTTGGGTGAGCTCTGAGTGTTGGTATCTCAAAGGTCTGAAGATCATGATGTGTAGTGATGTGCCTTTCTTCATCCTGAAGGTAGCTATTCTGTGAGCTCTCTCGACTTCAAAGCCTTTGTAAAACGAGATACCTAGGGTTGACAGGATCCATGCTTCCAGGAAGGCAATTGCGAGGGAGTCTTGTCTTCTGATAATCCAGAAAGCCAAAGATTCTAAGGTTACCTCTCCTTTTGGGGTCCTCGAACTGAGTAATTTCACGTCCAAGGGATGCCAATATTGAGTCATTTTTGAGCAGGTGTTTCGACTGAGCCGTTACACGGTCCTCCATCATGCTTATTCAGCTTTCACCATTCGTCACTTGTAGATTCAGTTCCTTAAGGTCTCTCCTAATCATGACACTTCCACTTGTAAGATGTCAGTGTTAGTCTTCTTGCTCTGTGCAATTTTGCGGACATCATTCAGTGTTTTAAGGATCACTTCCAGAGTGGCATGGTTCTCTTTTTGTCTTTCACTGGTAACACCGGAATTATGGAGTATTGTTTCATTCTTTTCAGGCCACCCTTGCCCTCCTTCTCCTTCTAGAGTTTGTGGTCTTTGTGTTCTTCAATACTTAATAGATATTGAATCTCTATAAGTCAAGGATTATGCAGTATGTAGCGGAGGGCTGTTTAGGTTATCACAATGAGAGAAAAGCACTGATGAAAAATCCAGGATCACCAAACTTAGATAGACATTCCAAAGAAGTCACTACTGACCCAGAAGTAGTCACCACTGACCCCGAGCCAATTACCACGCCACACACCCTGCAATTAGTAGAAGAGGGGTACTTAGAATTGGGCATGAGCTCCAACTGTTCAGAACGCTTGAAACACTTGAAAGGCAGTATTAGGGACAGCAGGGTCCGGCTGTCACTGGACCACCTGAAAGGCAGTTTTGGCGATGTAGGATTGGAAGCTGTCAGTGCAGCAGTGCTCCAATGTGCCCGTCTTGATGTATGTAGCAGGGTTAGGCTACCACTGAAGGGTCACATCTAGTCTGGTACCCCACAGGAACTCCACTGGTACTCCACAGGTACTCTAGAGGGTCTTCAGACACTCAGTCACTCGGTAATGGAAAGATGGTACCTGGAATCAGGTGAGTCAGTTACTCCAGAGGGATCAGTGGATTCCGTTTTTGAAGGTGAGGATTATCTCACATGGTCAAGGGGGTATACAAAGGGGGAGACAGGCTATCAACACACCCATCTCATGTTCCAGTCACCAGGTACTAGGTCCGTACTCAACAGGTTAAACTTTGCTCAAGGTTTTCCAGTGGGATCCACTATTGATGGACATACTATCAGTGTGCCCGTCTCATACTCTGCTGATTGGGTGCCGCCATCTTGGCTCTTCTTGCATCACATAGTTTTTAGGGCTCCCCGGGCTCGGTAGTGTGGCAGGTCTAGCTCCCCAGGGTGCCGAGGCATAGGTCAGTAGATTCCAAGCACGAGGGGACGTACCACAGGATCGACAGGCTATTAATGCTCTCATCTTACTTCCTGCGCACAGGCCACCACAATCTTGTTTATCCGTGCCTCTTCTCGCATTGCGGGGGAGAAGAGTTTTTAGGGCTCCCCAGGTCCAATGATGATGCAGTTCTGGCGCCTCAGGACGTCAAGGCAAAGGTCCCCAGTTTCCCAAGCACAAGGAGATGTTAAGGGACAGTTATTCAATGCGGCGGGCTCGACAGAGCTAAGAAGAGAGTCGCCATCTTGTGCAGACGCCAAACTCTTAATCAAGTCCTTAGTTTGGTCCTTTTTCCTCTGATGCAAATAGAATTATGGTGGAAATTCCCTTCTTGCTCTATTGCCTATTATGCAAATATTAGAATAGTCCAAAATCACGTTTTCCTTGTTTTCCCATGGACGAAATGGAAGTATTTACACGAGTTACGCATAGAGAAAATACTGTATGCACAGCAAAATGTAGCGAATCTATTTTTTACTGTGCATGAATTTTTGAGGGTCTTATTTTCTCACATTTTGCCTGCCCCATTCTGTGGCTTCATGATAGCGCAGTACAGTATGCGGTCTGCAGCGTACACGAAGATAATTGCCGAAGCAATGTTCACAAAGCAGGCAATATATCTTCATGGTTTCCTCTGTGCTCAGAGCAGCACTAGGCATGAGCAATGAGCAATTTATGAAGCATTTGCTTCAAACTGCTACATTGCCAAAAAATAACTACTGAAATGCAAAAGACGTTTTTCATTTCTGTATTTAGGAGCAGCAGCATGTATCCTTGTGATATTTGTAATATTGTAATAGTTACTTTTAAGGGTAGTGTTAAGAGTAATGCTAGTGAAAATGCAGGGCAGCTCTTTTCTGCTGTCAGTGTGGCATTCACTGGGCATAGTGCAGAGTACATGGGTACTTTCGGGGGATCTTTCCTAATCAGGAAGTAGGCTGTATATAAATATCTTTAATAGGGTGAATAAGTGAGAGATGAAGATCGAGGTGGTACATTCAATGTTTGGAGAGCTAGGGATAAAATTACTTTTCTAATTGTATTCTACAATGAAACTGTGCTGCAAAAATTCCCTAAAATTGCCAAAAATACATAGGGGTTGAGACTGCTCGAACAATCTGTAAAAATCCCTGGATTGATCACTCCACTGGCCCTGGGTGAACTATTAATCTCAATTAAACTCCTCTTTCTGCTATATAAATCACACAGGCTGAGCCACAGACTTCCTTCACAGCTTTCAGGATCATAATTGTCCACTAGTTGTGCTCGGGCCTGGGAGGGGGAGACAACGGAAATAGAAACCATGTCTACATAGCGGTCACTTTAAAACAAGCCATGTGAGGCTGATTTAGCCTCTGAAGGTTTACTAAGAACTATGGGCCCCATGCGTCAACGAAAAAACTGGTCGCAAACAGGCAGATTCTCAGAATCTGCCCCTTTGCGACTGGTATTGTTGCATTTGGGATGCATCATCCCAAATGCAAAAATCGCAATTTAAGTAATCGCAGAATTTGCGATTACTTAAATTGCGATTGTATTTAAGGAATCGCAAATTGGCTATTTTGATGCATGTGCACCTATAATCCTAAATATTCTACTAGGCAATTTGTTAAACTGGTCCCGTCGTACAAGTTCCTGTTCATGTTAACCATTACTACGGCATCAGGAAACGGTTCTCCCGTTGCAACGCCGACACTTCTGACAAATATAGTGGTAGGAATGCTTCTGCTGATAACTGGTACCTATTTATAAGTGGTAAATACCTCCTGTTATAATCGAAAAAAATACTCATGTGAGATAAAAATCTGCGTATTGGAAAATTGCATTATCACCAGCTGTAAGTGTATTGTAGTCAGCACTCTCGAATATTGCCAAAAATAGTTGGATTTGCCATGCGAACTAAGATTCGTTTTGTAACGCCTGTAACCGGTTTGTGCCACATGAATCATTGTCTTTAAGGGGAAACTAAATACTTAGTAATGTTGCAGGATAGTTTCCCTGCAATGGTCCTGATGCTGATGGTCAAGGGTACTTTTACTGATCTGGGATGGATTTTAGTCTAGGCAGTATTTATTTAGCTGGTAAATCATTAATGTGTATATTCTCAATTTTGCTTCACGAATTTACTCCAATGGTGGGCATGGAACAAAACATTTCAGTCTAATTTTCTCAACTCTCTGGGACAGATTCATACTCTCCTAAAAGCCAGGCTAAATTATTGAGTAAGCCTGGAGTACAGCAGGTGTATCTCACACTTGCTGATAAACTAATCATTGTGGCCCCATTTAATCATCTAATCTTTACAAAATCAACTCAGACGCTATGATTTGATGTAGAGAACCAATGGATTAAAAGTTCATAGGATTTGTGTCTAACTAGAAGTATTGTTCTCTGCAAAATTATTGGTTACAATTGGAGAGAAAATATATACATTTTCCAAGATTGAAGCTGCAAAACATTTACTGGAAAAAGAGAAGGGGGTGAAAGATAATGGATGAGAGGAGTTGGTACCACTGAGACTTGGGGGCATATTTACAAGGGGATTGTGCCACCGGAATGTCACTTTTACTGACGTTCCGGTGGCGCAATGCCCTGCATAATATCTACAAAGTGCCGTTGAGCCACGTTTTGTGGCTTAACGCCGCTTTGTAAATATGGTACCCTCTCATGCAAGTATTTACGTTAAAGGGGCGTGCAATGGATGTTGCTATGGGCGTTCCACCGCAACACCCACTGCTTTTTGACGCTGTCCCAGATTTACCAAGATACAAATCTGAAGCAGCGCCAAAAACTAGCTCCATGCAATAGCAGGTGTTAGAATGGTGCAACGAGGAGAAATACTTTTATTTCTCCTCGTTTTTGCTTTTTGTATGTGTGCTGTATTATGCAGCACACATAGAAAGAGCAAGCCACCATTAATGATTGTTTATGTGCAGCAAGGGAGACCTTCCTGCACATAAACAATCATTCCCTACAACTCAGGTACCCTTGCACTATTGTGCAAGGGTGTCTGTGTTGTCGCTAGGTAGCTAATTTTAGTGCCAGCGCTAGAGAAAACAAAGGAGTGCGCCATACTGTTGTAAATACGCCGCATCCTTGCAGTTTGGGAATGGTGATGTGTAATTTGCCGCAGTGTAAGTGTAAGTGCTGCTGCTCCTTGTAAATATGTCCCTATGACTCACATCAAGTTCATATTTGCTGTATTTGTCATGCTTAATACAAACCATTTACATTAGTAGGATTTCAACAATGTATCTTTGTTCCTATTGAACATTTCAAATTTTAATTTTGCTTGTAACTGTAATCACTCTTTTGATTCCAATTTATATAATGCAAAGTCTTTTCATTTCTTTTCTCAATCAATTGCCAAACATTGGTATCTTTTTATATAAAGTTCTTTTTATTAAACATCAAATTTTCCAACATCACTGTGACAGATCCAGCCAATACATTTAATCCCTTACAGGGACTTCATCAGGGCCTAAAAACTGATTTTAATGTATACATAACAATACTTTACATTTGTTAAAAACATCAAACAGTGTAAAAAAAGTTTTTTCACCTTTTTTCTATTTTTTTGTTTTTCTATTAACATAAAAACATTTTTACTCTTTAGAATGTGTTTATTTCCATTCATGTGAAACCCAATCGGAGAACAACCAGCCGAACAAAACGTGACTTTGCCTTAATAAAAAATTACTTTCTGTATTTCTTATTTCCAAAACACCATAATGTTAAGAGTGATTGCAGCTACTAAGTGCATGCTGCATAGCTTAAACCAATTATCTAAGTTCTTCCCCCATAACCATTTAAAATGTGCATCAAATAAGACTAATGTTTTAATTACAATTTCATTTATCTTCCTTCACAAATCTTCATTTCTCTTTCTCCTTTTCTTAATTTTGTTTTTTTAATTCTCTCACTGTCAAAAAATGTAGGTTTCATGTCTGAATAGTTTAAAAAGCTTTCCTTCCTTTACTCATCTCTTGCATTCCATTAGGAAGATTCTATTTAATTTATTTCTTCTCTTTTTCTTTTTTTCTTCAGTCATACCAAATTTGCTACCCCGTTCAGGACCGCACCATACCCATTCTGTCTGCTCGATACTATTAATACTAGATGTCTTTCACAGGCTCCCTCACTTGTCAGTGTACACACTATGTTCCCTTTACAAAACTGTTTTCTTTTAATTTTATATAATTATTCTTCTTTTTACACTCTCCCACTTCCTAACGTATTGCTCACATACTCGTCTTTCATGCACCTTGACGAGTGAACATTCACCCTTCAATTTTCTCTGCACTATTCTTACCAAGTCCTCCCTTATTCCATTGCATTACATCAATATCCTTCTTCAACCGCTATCTCCCACAGGGGGCCCTTCCTACTTCTTTCATACCAGTCACATCTTACATGCAGAGTTGTTCCCCCACATAGCTTTTCTCCCCTTTCTCTTTACCTTTGAAGAAGCCATTTGGCACGCATTCTAATATTAACACTTGTTACTATGCTGTACCCCTCATCATTGTGTCTTTTTATGTTCAAACTCAACTATCATGTTTAGGTTGAAAGTCATCCGAACAACAAATTCTTGGGATCACTTCATCACATGTATATTTCATTTCAGGCATACTTCATTCACATCTCACATAACTTCATAACCACAGGATGATGATCTTATCTCCCCTACTACAGCTCATTTCCATCTCATATTTCATAAGTACAGGCATCATGGACAAACATTATGGAGTTCTTTCATGTCACTGCTAGTTTGATTTCTTTCATGCAGTGTTTTTAAAGAAAATAATGCAATTCCTGCTCTGTATTTAGCCCATTTTCTACAGTCCTCAATCTTTCTATCCATTTTGCTTCTGCCTGCCTTAACATCGATTCCTAATCCCCCATGTCTAGGATTCAGTCTTTGGATGCCATGAAAGGTGAAACTCATATCTGAAGGATGATTCTCTTGCATGTGTTATCATATAGGGCTTTTGCTATCCTTGTTTTTCACGGCTCTCTGTTGCTCTTGTATGCATAAATGTAACATTATAATAGTGCTTCCTACATAGATCATTTGACAGTTGCACACTATTGCATGCATTACATATGTACTATTACAGTTTATAAATTAAATTACATAGTTCTTCCTCGCCAAATTATAACTGACATATTAAATTTTTATGACCTCATCAACACACATTGCATTCTGAACAGATGTAACTTCCTTTTGGTTGTTCAGGCAACCAATTCCTGTTTCTGTCCCTAGCGGGGGTGTAACTACATGTGACCAAACGTTTGACTGTGGTCCCTCTCCTGTGGGTTACCTTTGGTTTTTCGGTAATCCAGTTAGTTATACCCAGTAGCCCATGCACTGATTCCCAATGTTTTCATAATATCTTTTATACCTCATTGTGCTATGCACTTTAGTTGTAAACAAATTCTTTTACTCAGTGTGGTGCTTATACTGGTCTACAAAATACTGTTCTCCGCGTGCTCTAAAACATTTTTCTTATAACCTCTATGCCGCAATCTTGTTTTTAAACCATTCAAATAATTCCTAAAGTCACTTTCCTAACTGCAGTTCTGCTTTATTCTCACCATTTCCACACCACTGGAGATGGCATAGCACTCATCTATCGAAATTCCTGCTTGTGCTCAAAAGTACATATTCCATTGTTCACATCCTTTGAAGCTCTTATAATCACCATCAACACCTCCCTAGAAAAATTATTTTATCAACACAATTTATTGCTCATCTAAATGTCACAAAAGGTTCTTCAAAGAAAACATTGAGTAAGGCCCTATGCAGCAAATATGCTCACTCAATAACTAATGTATTGGTGTTTTCAGTATCTACTAGAGTATTAATAAAGAAGGCTTTAATAGGAATTTCACAAATTCCTCTGAAATTTCACAATTCGACAATTTTGAACGACTATATGTGCTACCTACTAACAAAAAATGTACAATTCATGATCATTCATGAAAATGTCTCACAGAGATATTGCATTGAAAAAGAGCTACATTTAAAAGACTTGGATGCAAATGGAGAAACAATACAGACCCAAGAGCACTAACAGAACCAAACTCAAAGTAATATGTCTTCAACTAAAGACTCAGAAAAAGTTAACTAAACCCAACAAACTATTCCAAATTGTTAGGAACCAGACAGAACGGAACCAGACCAAAACAACAGTTACTCTTACCCCTGCTACATTACCGTGAAAATCTCAGCAATTTGTAAACCTATGATTTCCACATTTCAACCTTTTATTGGAACTTTCGCCTTCTCCATCACAAAGTGGACACATTTTTTTACCATAATGGCAGAACAATTAAACGCGATTTTTTTAAAAGATGTAGCCTACTATCTACTTTGTTTATCTTTTGCCAGCAAGTCTTGCTTGATGTATCTTCAGAATTTGAAATAATCACTCATCAGATGCTTATCAGGATCCTTGAAGTTCACATGGGTTCTTCCGACACAATCCTCAGCTGGTTTCACTCTTATCTGTCTAACCTAAAGGAGCTAGTCAGAACGGGAGTGCTGTGCTCTGGAGCTGGCTCAGTACGGCGCAAAGAACCTCTAGCTTCATTTCTTGCCCATAATGTATTCAGCTTCTACATTGAACTGCTTTGGGTCTCTGTATGAAAATTACCAACTTCAATGATGTTCTTGCTCACAAAAAATGTTGAACTTCTTGAAACTAAATCATGAGAAAACAGAATTAATTCTCCTCAGCAGAGAACTACCACCAGACATATGCACAGACTAGGCAGACAAAGTCAAAAATAAATACCTTTGCTTATACACTATCCCAAGGTGGTAAAATAATTGAGCTTTTGGATTGTTGCCAGCCTTTTAATAAAAAACTCATATCGGTTGCACTGTTCAGTTCACATGAGCTGTTTTATCCTTGAAACTCCTTAACCCACTGGTAACAAATTCCACTCCATCATTCAAGCCATAGTCATTTCCAAAATTGCTTTTAGAAATGCATTACTCACTAATGCAATGAGAACCTCATTGATGCTGTGCTAGGTTGGAAAAGTCCCTTGCATGGTGATGGACGTGCACTGCTGTCCTGAATGCCCCAGCTGTAACATTTTCTGGAACCCAGATGCTGATTATTGGTCGTGGGTTGGTCATGGGTAGACATGGATCATGCATGTGTGCCATGACGTAGTCCTGTGTTGTTAGAGCAGGAAGTGTGGCCAACGTGCTACGCTGGCTGGGCGGAAGTGCTGCTGCTATTACCAAAGGCTTAAATAGCATGAGCATGGTTGTGGCAGCATACTGTGTTTTTGTAATCATGATAAAAAGAGTGAAAAGGCCTTTAAACCTTTGTCACCAGCGTGGCCAACTGACGTAAAGTTCCGCAGCTGTGTGCTTAACTCACCCTTGGCCTAAATTGTGTTAAATTTTCAAGTTGTGCAAAGCACGTGTGTTAGAATTTGTATACTGTGTTGTATGTGTGCCTGTCAGTGTACAAAATATGGAGGCTGTGGGTGCCATTTTGAAACTCTGGGCCTTGGAAAGACATGTGGGGGAGCCTCCCAGACAGATTTGTGGATTGCAACATTCCTGAGAGCTGGGTGGGACACACTGGAAGAAGGGAGAGCCAAGCACTGTGCAATTCAAAAGAGCTCCTTGATTTTGGATAGGTTAATGGTCAAAGACCCCTGGGCACATTTCAGGAAGGAGATGGGGCTGATACCGGAATCAGTAAAGAGTAGGGCTGGAGTCATGTTTAACCTTTTGTTAGGGATATGTCAGTGAGTCTGATATTCAGGTGTGATCCACTCGTAGTTCCCAGGCCCTGTGTTGTGGTGCAATCTGGTTTGGAGTAGCTCCTGCTGTGACAGACTGCTTCGGGGGCAAGGGCCAGGACAGAGGAATGGGCACTTCAAATGAGACACCCTCGAAATATGAACTTCAAAGCATGAGTCATTAAATCACACCTGTGTATGGAAATGGATTATAAAAAGGAGAGCATGAGTCTCCTGAATTGTCAACTGTTCAGCAGTCAGCCGCGACTGCACCCCCATGTGGAGAAGCTCAATAAGACTTCTTCCTTGTGGATCAAGGCCTGCTAGTCTCCCAGCTGGGTTTGGAACATTACCCAGGATAATCAACCTGCCCTGGAACCTGGAGCACTAGTACCTGCCTGCCTGCCAAGACCAGAGGACCCTGTGGGGAGGAGGAGAGTGCCTGGTAGGAGAAAGGTCAAGTGGGGGATCCTGGCGAGTCGATCCCTAATGTGAGATAATTGTGCCACACCAATCTGGCTGTCGACCCTTGTGCCACTCAAGGTCGTCAGCCCAATATGCCAGATGGGGCCGCTGTGAAGGTATGTGCTGCTATACAGATTGGGCCATCCGTTCCAGTGCTGCCAAAAAGTCAGAGACCGCTCAAGCCAGATGGGGCTGCCGTGAAGAGCAATGGCTGTTGTCTGGTGCAGCACTGCCAATAGGAAGGAGCGTGACACAGGTACAGCATGTGTGCATGAAGCGCCGCAGGTTCTGACTCATGTACCTGGAACGCCGACTAAAGCTTTGGAAGTCAAGTGACTGCCCCTGACCTTCCAGCAGGATCAGAGGAACTTTCTCCATCACCGGAGGAGCACTGCAGATGTCCAGCTGCCTTGCCCTCAGTGATGAGACTTCCACTTATCCGCGGCATCCTCTCCAGTCTGCCGAGAAACTGGTCAAGGTCCCGGGGTCTTGCATATTACAACACCAGCAAGAGCAGGTAAGACTGATTAGCAGGCTGCAGAGCCCTGGGGGGGCATTTGCTCTACCTTTGAGCACTTTGGTGCTGGAACACTTTGAGTTCTAGAAAGCCATTGCAGACTTTCTAAAGCTTGAAATAGTTAGTGGGACCTAACTTAAATGTTACTTATTGTAAATGGGAAATAACCACTGCCAGTAGGCAAGAATGTGGGACTCGGCACAACAATGTTAGAGTATCGGTCATAGGAGGGTTGTGTATATTGTTTTTTTGTGTCGTATTTCACTTTGTGCTCACACATAAATAGGACTTTTATCATAAAAGCGAGCACCTGGTTTAGACATTAATTTACTGAGGTTCCCGGAAGCATTTTTAGTCTTGGGCCTGTGTTCCTCTTGCACCTACCTGCCCCCGAAAAGCCTTGTTTGGTCTACGCTGCCACTGAAAGTTGAGTGCTGATGGGGTTCTTGGTTGAGTTGCTCAGGAGGCATTGTAGGTGTGACCCCAGGGCATCAGGAGTAAAAGACTTCAACCACCACTGCTGGGCAGAGTAACTCCTGCTTGTCCAAGGCCCTCTGAAAGTGGTTCTTACATGCCGTTAAAAGCCTTATTTCACTCAGCTGCATGTTAGGCTGCTGGTACCAACAGATTTGATGACATAACACCAGTGCTGAGAAGCCTCAACTACATGCTGTTGACCAGAATAACATTCAATTTCACCTGTATGACATTTAAAACCCTAAAACATCAATAATCCACCTGTTTTCACTCTCACGCTTTCATCTCTAGTAGGTTAAAAATCGTTTAGGAGCCAAGAGATCTTCTGTCTCAAAATCAAGAAATCCAAATCAAACTCAACAATATCTAAATATTTTTCAGTGCTTACCAACCTCTGCCGACCCCCCACCCGATGATGGAATTCTATTTTCTGAGGACTATAGACATCAAAAGGCCATTGGAACTTTTCGGAAGATGCTAAAAACTCTACTTTTCAACCAACTTTTAAATATCTAAACACTTGTCTCTTTGCCGTCCCTGAATGAATGGACTAGATTCCTTCATCCTTGATTTCCTCCCTCATTTTTTTTTTATTTTTTTTATTTGCGCATCTTTTAAATTGTGATACACTATATAATTACATGTTTTTTTTTTTACTTCAGTTGCACACATACACAGTTGAATGTATTCCAGGGACCCTTTCTCTGGAGACGTTGTTCCTGTGTGAAGCATTCAGACAACCTTAATAGCAGAGCAGCACTTTATTAAAACAAATATATACACGCCTTACGCAGCCTAGACTTAAAGCTCTCCAGGCTTTGACTGAGCCTTACCTCCAAGTCGAGTATCCTGATCACTCTCCCTCTACCTCCCCCTCCTATTAACCCCACCTCTTAGCCACGACTGGGTCCTAGGACTTCATTTGTTGGTTCTCCCTAACCTAATATGGTACGCATTCCATAAGGTGAACGTATTTTGGTTCCTCCACCTTCTTTCTCAGTTATGCAGTTGGGATGGGCTTTTTTCTAATAGTAGCGCAATAGTACTTCCTTTTTTTTAAAATTTATGGCGTTTACATAGCGCAAACTTGACCCGGTATCGGGTATCAGAGCACTTTACATAGCACCAGTTGGGTCACATTCTTTTTTGTTAGGCACGGTGAGATTAAGTCATTCGCCCAGAATCACAGGATGTTCAGTGTCATTGCCGAGACTCGAACCCGGGACCCCAGATTCGAGGTCGACCACCCTAGCCGTTACCCTCTTCCTTACTATGCCTATACTCTCTGGTCGCCTTGTTTTCATAAGTGCATTATGCAACTGCTTACATCCGCTGTGGTCGCTTTGGTTAACACACTGTACTGGAATACTCAATCCTTGCTGTATCCACGGCACCATGGTATTCGTTGCTGTCTTTGTACCACAGATTTTCAATAAAGAGATGTTTTGCAAAACAAAATATACATACAAAAGTAAATAAATATGAAATAATCGAACACATCAGAAAGTTTCTGGATTTATATCTTTAATTACATATTATTGACCTAAATTTAAGAATTATAAGTAGCAGTCAAATCTGTGTTAAATAATATTCTACAGCAAGGACTCCGTAATCCATAAAATGCACAATGAATTGCTCCTCCTAATTCAACTTAAGTATAAACTATTGTGTGTTGTTTTAAGTAGCGAATGAATCTACACCATCAATTACCACATCTACATATTGAGTAAATATCCATGATGTGATAATGTTGTAATTACGTTTCGTGAAATGTTTGCAGTGGATCTTAAACAGAGATGCCATGTACTTTTCTGTGATATATTCTTGTCTGCTGAACTTACTTACATTTGTGATGTCATTGTATTGAGGTTATGGTAATATAGCAGAGGATGTGACCTGCAGTATGCTTGATGATGAATAATAATTTTATGATGCTATCATACCTGACCACCCTACTCAAGGAAGCTTTAATCCACCCTATAAATCACAGGCAGCTTGACTGGGTAAAAAAATGAGAAATTTGCAAGGGAGACCTTTGGTAATGTTCACAAGGAACCATATTTATTACCTCTGAGGTTTATTATAAAACGACTGTTATTCAAATCGTCTAGTCACTGTACATGTTAATATCAAGGATGCCTTCTTACTGTTGCGATCTTTTATCTCAAGTTAGCCCTAATTCTTTAAACCTTTATTTCTGAAGAGGCTTGGTGAATTAGTGTATGGATGAGGAACAAGCATTGGCAAAGCTAATAGCTGTGGCCTTGGCAAGTTGGCGCAATAGCTACTTTCATTCAAAAAAAATTGCAAACACTTGCCAGAAAAATTAAATAATAAAAAAAGAAAATACGCCAAGACCTACACATGGCAGCCATGCCCTTACAAATAAAACGAAAAAAACTATAATTTCTATATTTTTTAAGGGAACACTTTGAAAGCTTCCATCAGACAGGTATTTAGAACAGGTATAGTAACCGTTTTTAGTTCTAATACACATCACACGAAACTACAATTCTTATCGACATAATCTGAACACATAATGTAAACACACAAGGATAACTTAAACAAAATAAAAAATGATAAAGAATGGACAGAAAAAATGTATTGGTCCACTAGCCCTGAAACTGAAATGTACTACTTTTTAGGAAGAACTACACATTGCTCCATGCTGTGTCCTATATTGGGTGTAAGCAAACTGTGAAAGGCAGTTGATTGGACTAGTGGTTGAAGAGGGCTGACCCAAAGCTCATCTATGTATATGTGTCTGCATGTTTTTTAAATTAGACCTGCTTTGATTGCTCGAGGTTGGAAAGACAGCCACAGTGTCTATATGGTAGACCTGACAACATATTAAGTGTGTGGTTTCACGGTCTGACCCCGTTCCCTTTGGCATTTCAGATGACGTTGAAGATGAATTGGAAATGGCCACTGTGCGGCACCGCCCCGAGGCGCTCGAGTTGCTGGAAGCACAAACCAAATTCACAAGAAAAGAGCTTCAGATCCTGTACAGAGGATTCAAAAACGTAAGCAAAATCTTCGTCACCACATATTTCGAACGCTGTCAAGACTTGATATGAAAGCAGCCAGCAAAGAAGCACGCATACCCTGCTTCGATTTCTTAATGTCTTTATTTATGTTGATTCTAAAAAAAAAAATCCTACCTCTGTTTTTTTATTTGCAATATTTATTAAAAGAAATGTCCCATTACCTTGTACGGTTATCAAACTGTGGCATATTAAGAAGACTTTGTGAGACAATGACAGGTCGGTGGTTCTGGATGAGTATGAGAAGCATACAGAAACCATTTTAAGCAAGTTTTAAAATATTTTAAGAGCTTTGAAAACAGTAAACAATAGGAAATGGGTCCAGCTTTAGTTGTGTTTTATCTTCGAAGAGTAAGCGCAGAGGCGGGCACGCAGAACAGGAAGACCTCCAAAGTTAAATGGGAGCCCAAGAGGCTGGAAATACAGACACAATTGGGATCAGGTGTGAATAGATAGGTAGGACAAAGAAAACAACATGTCAATTGAAAAGAGAGAAGGAACCACGTTAGGAAAGAGTGGTGAAAAGAATAGGTTGGCAAAGGTATGTTGAATAAGTTGGAAGGAAGACGAAACATAGCAAGGAACTCCAACAAAGTGAGATGAGAAAAACAGCAGTAAATTAGACAGAACAGAAGACTAAGGGAGATGTTTAGTATTGAATATAAATGAGCATGGCTCACGCTTCCTAACATATTCCAGGCAATCGATCAGTTAAAATTGTAGATAGAGAAATACAAAAATAAAAAATCACAGAAGCCTACTTAATGATACCACATTATAGACATAATAATGAGTGGAGTTACTGGAATATGAGCATGTGAATGCAAATTGCAGAAAGCACCCGTCAACTAGCCATTAGCATACGCTAGCCTATTTTACCAGCAAGGAGAAAGTAGGCAGAACAGTTGAGTAAAGAGAGAAGTGTGGCAAAAATGTAGGGTCAGATTTTGTACCTGGGTTTCGCCACAAAAGGGGCGCAAACAAGTGCAAAATTATTATTTGGAATTTACTTTTCAGCGAGAAACTTGTTTATCATATTAAAGCTTCAACATTTCTCCTTATTATGGATGTTGAAGAGATGGGGATGGCATTGTGTTAGAAATTGGGTTTTTGATTGAGGAGGGGTGAAAACCCTTCTCAAGCAAAAACCATAATCCTTATCAGGGCGAACTACAAAAGTCACTAATTGAACTTGTGCTTAACTCTCTAGTAACTTGGCACAAAAGCAGTCTCACTTAAAGCATTTATGTAGCACACAAACAGTAACAAAATGGGAAGACAATACAAGAAAAATCCCATGCAAGTTTAGAAAAATGGAGTAAAATGTAATAAATTATATGACACCAAAATGACAAAAGGTCAATCAGGAGAGCCAGAGATATCAATTTTTATGAGAACATTGGAATGTTGAGCGCTGCATTGTAGACAATGGAGTGCTCTGGGATTCTACTGGCTAGTAGAAGCCCGGAGAGCAACATTCCAATGTTCTTTTCCTTTCACAACTGCTGCTGTGAACAAAGGCCTGTTAGAGCCCGAGGGGATTTAAACCCTCTCGGGCTCCGCGAGTCCTTTGTTTTGACTAATTACAACATTTTGCCCTCTAGGGGCGGAATGTTCTATTAGCCTTAGAGCCCTCCTAGAGGGCTATAGTAGCCATTGAAAGCCTGCTCCCTTGTTAAAGGCCCTCGCCTTCGGCTGGGGCCTTTAACACTGGAGCAGGCCATTAATGACCGGTACAGCCTGCTAGGTCAGGCTCTAAGGCTATAGTAAATGCTAGTCCCTAAAATATCAAGGTGCCAACCGCAGACATCTAGTCACACAAGACCAGTGCAAAGTTGAAAGTTATGGCCAACCGCGATGGAGCGCAGTTCGGATAAATGAGGTGGATTGCTCAGGGTCGCGGCTTCCCTTCAGGGTTAGAAGATATTTTTAAGAAAATTGTCTGAAAAGGTACAGTTCAGCATGGCAAGAAAGCTAGTGATGTGTGTGGAGAAGGCATCATAGTTATGGAGCCGCTGGATAAAGCTGAGGCGAATATTTGGAAAGTAAAGAATCTCCAGCGGGATGAAGCTGCAGGCTGTAGCCAATGAGGGCTCCATGAGATCGAATACCCCTTCTTCGATGAGACTCTGAACAGAGCATAGAAGGACGTAGCAGGAGCTACAGTGAAGTGAAGCCAACTGGTGATGCATCTTCTCCAGATCGGCGAGCAGGTGGGTCCCGGTCTCCTATCAGAGCACTTACTCAGAGCACTTAATTGCTGAAATTGTGAGTCTCACATTTTGAATTTTGGCTATCTGGGTACCTTGAGCACCACTTCCTAGAGTCCAGGGCTGGAAGAGCACCACTTGGAGGGTAAGATTCAACTTCGGCAGAGTCAAGGTGCAAATGAAAAGTTGTTGGAGCATTTTTGCCCCTGTAGCTCAAAACCAAAGGCCAGCAAACTATTTCTTGCAGTCACTCTGATAGTCCACCCTTCAAGCAGCAAGCCTGTCCTCAAACAGCAGGGCAGTCGTCTGAGGGTTAAAGGTAGGCTTCAAGCAGCATGCCAGTCCGCAGGGAGCAGCAAGACAGTTCTCTGAAGTGCAAAGAAGGCCTAAAGCAGCAGGACAGGCCTTCTGAGTGTCCTCCACATATCTGGGTGTCTCAGTTGAAGAGTGGGTTTGAAGGTCCTATTTTTATATCTGGTGCCAGCTTTGAAGTGAAGGAAAATTCTAGAGTTTTTACCTCATAGTTGGTTCTGGAATTTCCTTCCTCCCTACTCAGGCTCTAGAGGTCTGAGGTGACAGAAGACTGGTCTGAAGATCTTTGTGAGTGTGCTGAGGCAGCTCCTTTGAAATGTAAGTGACGCAGGAAACAGCTCCGTCCCACACATCCTGGCATGATGGCACTTCCTCCAAACACCTAGTCCCCCTTTGTCTCACTGTCTGGGAGGAATACACAAAAGCCAACTGCCATGCTAATCACAGTCATGTGAACCTGGACCCAGGCTGCAGGGACCAAATGATTAGGACAAGAAAGTTCCAACCTTCTAAAAGTGGCATTTTCAGAACTGTGGTTTAAAATCCGACTTTACTATTAAAGAGGATTTAAAATTGTAATTCATTAGAGACCACAAATTATATATTTCTACCAGTTTCCAAGTAGAAGTTATCACTTATTAAATGTAATAAGGTATCTCAATTATGACTTATTGGAGAAGTAGGTCTCACAGTAGTGAGCAACAAATTTATGTATTTTTCACTACCAGGAAATGTAAAACTTAGAAGTACATGCCCAACTTTTTAAATACAATGCACCCTGCACTACTGGCTATTTATGGACTACCCGGGGTGGCTTATATGTATTAAAAAGGGTGGTTTGGGCCTGTCAAAAGGTTTATTTGGCAGTTCGATTTTGCCATTTAAAACTGCAAAATTGTTGCAATTGCAGGCTTGAGACATGTTTTGAGGGGCTACTTAAGTGGGTGGCACAATAAGTGCTGCAGATCAATTAGTAGCATTTGATTTACAGGCACTGGGTACATGTTATACTGCTTTACTAGGGACTTATTAATAAATTAAATGTGCCAATCAGGTGTAGGCCAATTTTTAAATGTTTAGAGGAGTGAGTACAAGCACTGGTTAGCAGTAGTAAAATGCACAGTCCTACGACTAGCAAAACCCATCTTCACAAACAGGAGGGGAGAAAGCAAAATGTTTGTGGGAAGACCACGCTAAGGCTGACATGTCTAATACATTGGTAATATAGCAAGTATAAATTAGGTTATATAAATGTTTTAAATGGCTTTATTTCCATCCTTCCATGTTTGATATGTGAGGATAGGAGCTCTGTACAGCAGGTATGGTAAACATGCCAGTCCTATGAAGCAGTGTTGGTCTCTCGGTTACACAAAAGGGATGCCCTTTAATAGACTTCATTTCCATGGGTTTAAAGTGCAATAAAAAGAATGCAATTTTTACAATGATACAAGCACTTCTTCAGCAACAGGGCTGTCAGTATTGAACAGGCTGAAGAACAAGTGTGCCTTGGCATACTCTTCCTGAGTTTATGTAGTCTACTTTGGAGGAAGGATGCTAAATGCCAGCTCTAAGAATCCAATAATGTTGCCCTCTGTAGAAAACGCAATGGTATGTAAACACCTCTCACAGGCACGCCGTAAAGTAAATATCTCATTGGGCCTTTTCAATGTAAGGTTCATCATTATAATGTAAATCCCAAAACCACACTGAAGACATTGTCAGTTGTCAGCGCCACTAAGATTGTCTGTCAATGGAGGATCAACTTATGCAAGAGGATTGTGCTAATTATATAGAAGTGAAGGCAATGTATTAGGCATTAATAGGTCTTAAAAGACGCCCTGATTCGCTAGCGCTCTGACAACTTTGTAAACACTCCTGAGGCACAGCCGGGAGCAGATTCTAGATCGTGTTTGTAGCACTGTGTTTTAAAAACTGCAAATTTGGAAACTCTTTTAACTTTGCACTTACCCTCTCTCCACACGATTGCTGTGTGTAGACACCCCGTTTTTCCAGCAAAACGAGCACTGGAAAAGCTGAAACCGGCGCCCTCTATCTAATTGCCATTTCCCACGCCCTGACTTGGCCACGCCCACTACGAGGCCACGCCCCATCCCCTTTTTACCTTCATAATTATGTGCATATACCGGAAGCGCAGCGGACGAGCGCAGCGGGCGCGACGATGGCGCGCCGAAGGCGCGCTTAAGGGAAGCTCGTCTGCGCTCGTCCGCGATCAGGACGCGACCGGGGCCGGTAGCTATCTCCGACCACCTAGCCATGTGATCACTACCTATTCTCGAAAGGAGCTGCTGTCTCTGAAACCCCCTCAGTGCCTTATCTGCCTTTTCCCTTCCTCTGACGTTCAAGGCATCGCTCACGCTTGCTCTGTCTGCAATTTCTCTCTTCCCTCTCCTGGCTACACTATCAGAACGACTCACGTCCTGATTTCCCCTCCTTCACGCGGTCTACCATCCCCCTCGACCCTCCGAGCTGCTCTGATCAACTGCAGATCCCTGAGTAAACACGCCATTGACATCTGGCAGTCCCTTCAGGACAACGACTGGGATCTGCTTTTTTTGACCGAAACATGGCTAAATGACACCACGAATCCCGCCATTACCCTCGCACTTCCGGAGGGCTACAACATCATCTGTGCAAACAGACCCAACGGTAAATCCGGGGGTGGTGTTGCATTAATTCATAAATCCAAATGGGCGGTCTCCCTTCCCCCATTTGACCAAATTGACAGCATTGAAGGTCTCCCCTTCAACGTCCAAATCTCCCCATCCTCTTCTTGTTCTGGAATTCTTATTTACCGCCCCCCGCATTCCAATGTCTCTCACTTACTGGCTCTGGCGGACTATCTTACTCAGCTCAGCACACGATACGCCAATTTCACCGCTCTAGGAGACTTTAATCTCCACGTCGATAATGATTCCTGCCCCCACAGCAGTAATTTCATTTCGACGCTAGCCGCTTGTAAGCTTGTCCAAACAGTTACTCTACCTACCCATAAAGCCGGTCATACTTTGGATCTGATCTGTTCCAATCTACCATCTATCCGAGTCACATCTCCCATCCCGGTTATATGGTCGGATCACTTCCTCATCCCTTTCGAGATTGACATCACCTGCCACGCTAGACCTGCCATCACCCCTAAATCATCAGGTAGAAACTGGAGTTGCATCACTCCCGAATCACTCCTGGGACACCTCAAAAACTTTCCTCCTTGTCTGTCGTCCGATCCGGACATATTGATCGATAATCTGGACTCATGGATTACTCAGGCCTTGGATGCCTTAGCTCCCAGCAAACCCATAAAAACCTACAGGGCGACACCCTCCGCACCATGGTACTCTGATGAGCTGCGGCAGAAAAAGGCCTCTTGTAAATCCCTCGAACGCCTTTGGAGACTCAACTTCTCCCTTGACAG
Organism: Triturus cristatus; assembly: GCF_964204655.1. NCBI lineage: Eukaryota > Metazoa > Chordata > Amphibia > Caudata > Salamandridae > Triturus > Triturus cristatus. The sequence continues at coordinate 948,791,010 of NC_140582.1, forward strand.
CAAAATTACCTACAAATCAGCCCTTAAAGAATATCGGAGAATGATTGAAAGACACAAACGTGATTTTCTGGCATCCCGAATCCAACTTGCCAGTAATGGCCCTAGGGAAATTTTCAATATAGTGAGATCCTTCACAAACCCCATTGCGCTGACTCGTACTCAGCCTGCCTCCCAGTCGCTTTGCGACAAACTCTCTAAATTCTTTGAGGATAAGATTGAGGACATCTACTCCTCTTTCCCCCTCCCCAAAACCGCAGGGCAAAAAAAGAAACTTTCTACCCCCTCGCCCCAGCTACCTACCCTATTCGAATTTGACACCATATCAGAAGTAGACTCTCTGGCCGAACTAACCAAATGCAAATCAGGCTCACCCAAAGACCCCTGGCCTGCCAAGTTCTATAAAAAACATGCACCCCTTCTCAACCCCTACCTCAATCTCATCTGGAATGATTCATTCAGAACGGGCTGTTTCCCTGCCAAATGGAAACATGCCTCCTTAGTTCCCATCCTAAAGAAACCTAACCTAGATCCAGACAATCCCAGTAATTACAGGCCTATTTCTCTCCTGCCTGCCCCAGCTAAGATCTTGGAAAGACTGGCACATTCCCAGCTGTCGAAATACATTGAAACCCATGGTCTTCTCCACGACTCCCAGCACGGCTTTAGGTCGGGCCACAGCACCGAGTCGGCCCTTATCGAAATGGCCGACTCGGTGAGGTGGACGCTTGACCAAGGATCGAGGGCGGTGTTGGTGCTGCTAGATTTATCGGCAGCATTCGACACCGTCTCTCACAAAATCCTGCTGGGAAGACTGGAGGACCTTGGGCTGGGTGGAGCTGTCCTGAAATGGTTTTCATCCTACCTTTCGGACCGCACACAGCAGGTTTTCACACCCCCTTTTTCTTCTCTGGCCAGACCACTCAAATGGGGAGTCCCTCAGGGCTCTTCCCTGAGCCCGCTCCTTTTTAACGTGTATTTCACCCCTCTGGCCAAGTTGATTGCACAGACGGGGATCAAATCTACCTCCTACGCTGATGACATCCAGCTTCTTTTCACTTTCGATTCTCACTCTGCCTCTGCTTTTGATCCTTTGAAATCCTGTCTCAGTGACATCTCGAGCTGGATGGATACCAATTCCCTCCGGCTCAACGCCGGTAAAACAGAGATCCTTTTTTTCAACACATCATCTCCCTTGGATTCCAATATATGGTGGCCAGAAGACTTAAGCCTAGCTCCCATCCCTAAAGACTCGGTGAGAAATCTCGGAGTCCGCTGGGACACTCAACTTAGCTTCAAAAATCAGGTGCAAACAGTAGCAACCTCCTGTTTCGCCAAGATTAGAATCATAAAACGCCTCATCAATTATCTGCCGGTAGACTGCCGTAAGACTGTGATCCAGGCCCTGATCATATCCCATCTTGATTATGCTAATGCTCTCTACCTTGGTATCACAGCGGGCCTCTGCCACAAGCTCCAGACGGTCCAAAACGCCGCCGCACGGCTGGTTGAGAGAATCCCGGCCAGACACCATATTACTCCTCATCTCCGTAAGTTACATTGGCTGCCCATAGCAAAAAGATGTGTATTCAAGGCCATGACTCTGGCCTTTCGAGCTTCAAAAGGCAAGGGATCGGCACACCTCAAAAACATTCTTCGACCTTATGCCAACTCCAGGACTCTACGGTCCAATACCCTCCATTTCCTGGAAACCCCCCGATGTAAACGATCTCGGGCCGGTGGCAAAACCTTTGAGGTCTGTACCTCTCAGTGCTGGAACAAACTTCCATTAGCCTTACGCACCTGTCAGACTGAATTAGTTTTCCGTAAATCCCTGAAAACACATCTGTTCTCCTCATAAATTTGGATATCTGCCCCTACGACCTCCCTTTGTTTTTCATTGTTTCAGCGCCGGGACGCCCCGTTGGGGCCGCTGTGCGCTCTATAAATTTCTCAAATAAATAAATTATGTGGCACATTCCCTGGTAGTATTATTTTAATACATTTGAGCTAGAAGCAGCATTTTCTGTTGGAGTCTTCAAATTATGATGCAAATTTTGTAGTAAGTGTGGTAACTCCATAATGGAGTGGTACATTCTGCAGTCATTGAATTTAATAATTCCACATGCCTTGAACATTGTCCAGTGTTTTATCAATGATCTATTCAACAAAAGGTAAACAAAAGCTAAACATTGTAATTCCAATCAGTGCCGATAGTTAGCTGTACCTTGAAAAGAACAGTTCCGACAATCTTTCCTTTTTACAGACAAAATGTGCTTTGTAACAGCACAAAGGCTGTTGTTTATAAAATACTACATTATTCACTACAAAATTAAGTACTGTTATCTTCTTTCAACTGTATATAACCAACTAGCATAGTCCAATATTTCAGATACTCTTTTCAGTTAACATTTCCATGCATGAAATAAACAAATTTCAAGCTACTTTCCCGGAAATAAACATGCAATGTAAAACAAATACAGATAGGGCATTAGCACATTCAAATGTTGAGAGCACAATGTTGAGAAAATGGAGCGGCTCAGTGCCAATAATGACCACTAATGGCTTCTACTCCAAAATTCGAATGTTTGTTTTTTTGTTTCACCCTGTTGATTTTTGAACATTCTATCCTCAGTGGGTTGAATGTTCCAATAGTTGTATATTCCTTTTGCTGCAGGCTATGCTAGTTGTTAACGGCCCTTTCCCTTGTTCTAGACCCTCACCTGCAGTTTTGGCCTATAATTTGGGTTCAGGACGTTTAGCAAATTCTGTAGCCCTAAATAGTGGGCTATAATGTTATGATATGATCCTGTATTGCCATCTCAGTTGATATTTGCTATCAACTACAATGCAAAGGTCAGATTCTGGTTTATTACCACACTTCACAAAACTTAACATAGGAAAATAACAACTTAGGGCCTCACTGATTGCACGTTGCAATTACAGTATTAAGGAAAACAACCCTCCTAATTTGTCTCTTCAATGTGATCTTACCTTATTGCACATATGTATTCCCTTGTGCATCTTCATACATACACATCAACACACACACACTACACACACACACACACAAAGTACTTTAATTAGTTACACTGCAGCAGTTCACCATTGTGTCTCAAGTACACACTTGAGACATATGAGTGTCACTTTGTGGTGGGGTTCTCATGTCATATCTTTACCATTAGAAAAATCTCTTTGGAGCAAGATTCAAAATTATTTTGATTAAAGCAGAGTATTTTGCCCAGGACATACTTTTTCACTAAGAAACATAAAACTTGAAGAGGCTTATCACTCTCTAGTGTGATGGTCACATTCTTTCTAGACTGGGCATCCATGAAATGTCCTTTTTCAAGTCTTATGTGTGTGTGTTTGAGGTGTTCCTTGAGCATAATAAGCACATATAAACAGCCCGCAGGAACTGAGTCCAAAGCATCCTTAACTCTAATATCTTGCTCTCCTTCCCTCCTAGTTGGATGGGAATCGCCCAGACTCCACACATGCATCAGTACAATCCCCACCCAGCACCTGCTTTTTGTACAAATCAGACGAGAATCTGGACTAAGCTTCTTTGGTGATTCCTGCTTTCCTTTTGTCTTTGCCATATTGGGCTTTTAGTGGGCCAAATTAAGGATCCAAATTGTTGAACTAGATCCCTGTTAGAAGGTGCAAATAATATTCTTGTTTCTCCTTTGCTATTTTGTGACAATTATCTGTGCTGGACTTCTTACCTCTATTAGACAACCCGCTCCCCGTTGCAAACTCATTTCAATGGCTTGCTCGTCACAATTGTTTCTACAGTGGATCATCATTACTCTCTATCCTGCACACAGTATAGAAAAGTGTACCAGCACAGAAATATCTATATTAAAGGGATCATCGATCACTAGTCTTGTATGAGTATGTTTCTGATTTGGATGTGCCACATTTCCCATTAATTCCAGATTCATTATAATGAAACAGGTCATGTGACTGGGGTAGGATCATTCGTCGACCCCAAGCTCAAGACAAGCCTTGGGGCAAACTCATCTGATGAGAGTATCAAAATACCTTTCTGTATTAGAGAAGTCCAGCCATGGTCATGTTAAAGGGGGACAACTGTGATAAGTGGAGTACAATCCCCCATACTTGTCTACTGATTTTGTTGTAGAATTCAAAAGATAATAGATGTTGAACCACACTTGTGTAACAGCAGCATTTTGGAGAAAATTGACCTCAACATTCAAAAACAAGCATTGGCAATGCCAATAGGTCTCGCATTTGTTAGATTTAGAGCTATGGGCATTGTAAATGACAATGTCTTTTACCCATGTGTTATGGAGTGAATTGGATGTATGTGGTGTGGAGTGGATTTATGTGGGTTGGATTGGAATTGTTAGTTGTGGACTTGTGTGCCATGGAATTGTGTGGTGAGGAGTGGATGTGTGTGTTGGAATAATGTGGCATGGTGTGCAGTGAAATTATGTGGGTAGTAATTATGTGGTTTTGAGCGTACTGGAATTATGTGGAGTCGGATTGTGTGTCATGAAGTTTATTTATGTGGAAAGGTATTTTGTGTTGCGTAGTGGTATGTTGTGATGTTTAATTATGTGGTGTGCTGTTAAATTTTATGTCATGATGTGGTATTCTTTGGTGTTGATTGGATGTATGTGGTGGGTTGTGTAGATGTGTTGTTGAGTTGGCTTACGTAGTTTGTTGCCAAAATATGTGGTGTGGAATGGAAATGCATAGAGTGGAAATGTGTTGCGTGGAAATGTGTGAAGCTGTGTGAAATTATGCCAATTGGAATTATGTGGCATGATGTGGAGTGTATTTATGTGGATTGTAGCTAGTGCCAGTGGAGTCCTAGAGTTGAGTGGGAGGGGTAGAGTGTCTGGACTGGATTTGTTGGAGTACAGTATCATAGAATGGAGGAGGGAGAGTAGAGTGTCGTAGAGTTGAGTAGAAAGGAGCAGAGTTCAGTGGCAGAGAGTATTGTAGAGTGTAGTGTCGTAGAGTGGTTTTTGGTGGGGTGGAATAGGGTGGACTGTGTTGGAGTGGATTGGGGTAAAGGGGTGGATTAGATTGTAGTAGAGTGGGTTGGATGCGGGGCTGGACTGGATGGGGTGTATTAGATTGGAGTGGGGTGGATTGAAATGGAGTGAGGTGGATTGGAGTGGGGTGGATTAGATTAGTTTCGGTTGGGTCGTATTGAATTGTGGTGGGGTGGATTGGATTTGATTGGATTATGGTGGGGTGATTTGGATTCAGGTAGAGTGGTTTGAAGTGGGGTGAATTAGAGTGGAGGAAGTTGACTCGATTGGAGGGGGTGGGGTGGATTGGACTGGACCAGAGTGGGGTGGATTCGATTGGATTGGATTCGATTGGAGTGGAGTGGGGTTGATTCAAGTGTGATGGCTGGCTGGATTGGGTTTAGTGGGGTGGACTGAACTTGGAGTAGAGTGTGGTGATTGGACTGCAATGGCGTAGGGTGGAGTGGAGTGGGTGGACCGCCTGGGGTAGATAATATTGGAGTGGGGTGAATTTTATTGGGGTGAGGTGGAGAGGAGTAGATTAGATTGTAGTAGGGTAGATTGTATTGGGGTGCACTGGATTGGGCTGGGGTGGATTGGATTGAGGTGGATGGGGATGGTGGGGTGCATTGGGGTAGGTTGAATTTGGCTGGATTGTGGTGGATTGGATTGGGGTGGGGTGGTTTGGATTGGGGTGGATTAGATTGGATTGGGGTGGTGGATTGGATGGGGTGAGATGGATTGGATTGGGGTGAGGTGGATTGATTGGGGTGTGGTGGATTGGATTGGAGTGGTGCAGTTTGGATTGAGGCAGATTGTTTTGGATTGGAGTGTGGCAGTTTGGAGTGGGGCAGATTGTTTTGGATTTGAGTGGAGCAGATTGCAGTGGGACAGATTTTTCTGAATTGGAGTTTGCACAAACACCCTAAGCCTGGCCCTAAAAACGAGGCAGCATGGTCCTCCTTTGATTTGTACACTGAACATGACCTAGGCATAATCCTAAATTCCCTGAAACCGGCCAATCACCTCTTTGACCCCTCCCTGCCAATGCAGTCAAAGACCTTGCCCCTTGGCTTCTTCCACTTTGGACCAAAATCATTAACAGCTCTCTTCATCAAGGTTGCATCCCGGACTCCCTCAAAGTAGGTCAAGTCTCACCTATTCTAAAGAAACCCACTGCTGACCCTACGGATCTTAACAACTATCGACCCATATCCAATATTCCCACCCTCGCCAAATTGCTGGAAAAATGTGTTCACCGACAACTAACCAATCACATAGATCACTTTGAACTCCTAAATATACACCAATCAGGTTTCAGAGCAGGTCACAGCACTGAATCAGCCATGACACACATTATTGATGATGCGCTACAAATCCTTGACCAGAACGATGCGTGCCTCCTCATCCTGCTAGACCTTTCCTCAGCCTTTGACACGGTCAAACACCAGAAACTAATCGATCTTCTGGAGCACAGAATGGGTATGTCTGGCACAGTGTTAAATTGGTTTACCTCCTTCCTCCATAACCATACACAAAAATTCAAGGTCAACAACACTCTCTCCAATTCCTCTCCTGTAACACTTGGGGTTCAGCAAGGGTCCGCACTCTCGCCGACCTTATTCAACTTGTTCATGGAACCTCTCACTGAAATTCTGCACGCGTCTAACGTATAATTCCATATGTACACGGATGACACACAACTCTATCTCAAGATCAACTCCCTAGAAGACATTAATTTGCTTAACTCCACTCTCAGGACCACCCAGTCCTGGCTTTCAGATAATCATCTCAAACTGAACGCGCTAAAAACAGAATTCCCCTCATAGCACCACCGGTCAAAGTCCCTTTAATGCACGACCTGATCAAACAGCTTACCGCCTTCAACGTTCAACCAACCATCGTGGATTCAGCAAAATCCTTGGGAATTACCCTCGACAGCAACCTTATGATGCAAAAACACATCAGCAACGCTACAAAAGGAGCTAATTTCCAGATAAATACATTGAGGAAGCTGAAACCCTTCCTGCCCTTCGAGGACTTCAAATTGGCAGTACAAGCTCTAGTTATCCCTCATGTCGAGTACGGAATTGTCTCCTTATGTGGCCTCCCAAAAGTTGCTACAGCCCCACTACGAGCAACTATCAACGCAGCAGCTAGACTCATCACTGGCTCGAAAAGAAGGGCTCACATTTCCCCTGACCTTAAATCCCTGAACTGGCTACCATTTGAAGCTAGAATCCATCTAAAAATTGCGTGCATGACTCATAAAGCCCTACATCACAACACCCCCAGCTATCTGGCGCAGAAACTGACTATCTCTGGTGGTCTTAGGTCCTCTAGAAATGCTGGAAAACTTCTACTGAAACCACAAAGGTACATCAAGAAGAAAACCTATAAACGATCCTTCTCAGGGATGGCGCCCAAAATATGGAACTCTCTTCCCCCTGAAACCAGACTGAATGACTCTTCCGCATCGTTCAAAAAAGAAGTTAAAGCTTTGCTCATGGCAAAACTTACATGAACAATTGCCATCCTTGCCCCGAGTTCTTTAGAGCCCGTTTAAAATGCTCTACTTGTTTAATCCTCCTAAGATATCTTGCTCCAAATGTTGTTTTTATATGACTGTTACCTGCACACTACTGTTTCTTCCAACTTACTGTTTTGTTGTTATGTAAAGTGCTCTGATATCCGCAAGGATCTTGTTCGCGCTATATAAGACTTTCAAAATAAATAAATAAACAGTTGATGGACAGAATGCAGAACAATGTCATACATTCACCCCAGTACAGAGATTTGGACCTAAATCCATCATGTTTTTGCTCACCATGCCATTCCAGTTTGAACCCAGCTATATGCAAATCAGTCTTGACCCTGTGCCTCATGGGAACAGTCCAGCCCCAACTGCCAAGCCAGGTCCTCCCTGGACTGGGAACAAGCATCCTAGGACCGGTTTCAGGGTTTCACCCCTTTCAGCCATGATAGCTTGATTCCAGTGGCATGGAGAGCACGGGACCCACGTCTGGACATTCCCGTCCTACTCGGGGTGACAAATGCAAAAACAACAGTTGATGGACAGAATGCAGAACAATGTCATACATTCACCCCAGTACAGAGATCTGGGCCTAAATCCATCGTTTTTTTGCTCACCATGCCATTCCAGTTTGAACCCAGCCATATGCAAATCACTCTTGACCCTGTGCCTCATGGGAACAGTCCAGCCTGAACTGCTAAGCCAGGTCTTCCCTGGACTGGAAACAAGCATTCTTGGACCGGTTTTGGGGTTTCACCCCTCTTCAGCCAGGATAGCTTGATTCCAGTGGCATGGAGAGCACAGGACCCACGCTAGCCCCTCCCGCTGCTGAAGGGACCTCGCCGGGTGAATTGAGGCCGCGACGGTTCAGAGGTGGGCCCTGAATCCACTGAGGGGCCTCAGCAGAGCGGACCCGGACCGCTGTGTCTGCGTGTATTAGTGACCTCCTGCTACGGGGACTGGTGGCCTTGGGAATCTGGTGAAGCCTGGTGGAGGGACCGGACACCTTTTACCCCTGGCGGAGCAGCCCGGTATTGGTGACCTGCGGCTGTACCCGCTCGCCACAGTGACTTGCCGCTGCAGGGCCTGGCGAACTTGGGGGCCTGGCGGTGCCCCGAGGGGGGACCGGATGCCTTCTGACCCCTGGAGGGGTTTACCGGGGCTGGCGGACGGAGGCTCCCCTGGCCTTGAGACCTGTGGTGGGGTGCGAAACGGCCCAACGTCCAGCCTCCCTTGCGCCACTTCTCCCCTGGAACCCAAGGCGGCAGACCGGCTGCGCAGGTGAGGTATTGGGCGGGGGTGCACTCTCACGCTTTGTGGCCCGCCTGAACTGACCTACTTAGACTGGGCCCTGCGTGATACTCCCAGATGCCTGCCCCTTGCCCCCTGCATGTACCACGGCTGCCCTAGAACTGCCCGAGACCTGCGTGAGGCCTGTCCTGACATCATCCTCGACCACCCCACAGAGTAACTGCTGGGCGCCTCGCCGCTCGATGGCCTTCGGGGGTGGGAGCCTCTGGTGTATGCGCCCCCTGCGGTGGACGGAATCTACATCTTCTCTGGGGCCCCGGGGACAGTGCACCTTCTCCTCTGCCTCATGAGTCTTTTGCCTTGCACGAGGGGGAGCCACCTTGCGGGGCTTCCTCACTGCCGGTCATCTCTCGGTAACCCCCCCCCCCGCTCCTGGAGCTCGAAATTATAGCCTGGGGGTGCCCTCTCTATGCCCAGGTGAAGGCCCCCTGAATCACGGCCGTTCCCCCTGCGGCCTACTGGCAGTTGAGAACTTGGCAGCCCCAGACTTGATGGCGGCTGGAGCGCATAGGGTTGAGCCCTCTGTGGTGGTACAGCTCTCAGTCAAGTTGATTGCAAGATCCTTTCTCACATAGCCTGGGAGTCGTCGTACGTGGAGCCAATGCACGCCATCAATCGAAGGCCCCTGAATCCCCGTGGCCGTCTCGCGATGCCCCCTCCCCCTGTGAGCCTCTACTGCTCCAACGGAGCTCTGGCAGTGCTGGACCTCGAGTTAAGATCATGCGCACTAGAGTGGGAAAGGAACAGGTGGCACACCAGAAGGACAACCCAGTCACAGTGCTTTGGAACAAATCGGGCCCCTCCACCCGGAACAATGGCATCCCCAGCCGGAGATGACTCCGCGCCAATCACACAATCCTTCATGGCGAACTCTATGGCGGAACTCAAATCTGAAATTGGCTCTCTGCGCTTGGAGGTCCACACCTGTGTGTGGGAACTCAGGAAAGAAGTCACAGATCTGGGTGAGAGAGTGGGCGGCCTCAAGAAGACAGTAGACACTCGAACGGAGGACCAGGAGCATCTCTGGCAGCGGCTGGCTCCCTGGAGGAACAACACATAGATCTGCAGCTGGAACAGAAGGACTTGGAAAACAGGAGCCGCCACAACTACCTCCGCATTAGGGGGTTTCCAATCGGAGCGGAGGGGACTGACATTATGACCTTTGTAGCAAAACTCCTCCATGACATCTGGGCCGATGACGACGCCTCAACCCCGGCCCTCGACCGGGCTCACCGGGTCTCGAGCCCCTCCGCCCGTTCGGGCCTCGTCCCCGACATCCTGACCTGAATCAATTTTTTCACAGAGAAGGAGGCGATCCTCAGAGCGGCACGCTCCAAACCGGAAATTACCTATCAGGGGGCCACCATTCAAATCTTTCAGGACCTTGCACCCACGACATTGCGTCGGCGACGTGACTTCAAGCTGGTGACAGACAAGCTGCGGAGCCTTAATATCCAATATCAATGGGGGCATCCCTTTGTGCTCTTCTTCCAGTGGGAATCTAAGCTTAGGATGGTATGGTCCCTCCAGGAAGCAGCACACCTCCTGCACATATCCCTCTCGCCGCCATCCAGTCCATCGCGCTCATCCTCCCGTGTCCAGGAACCGGCAAAACCGTCTTGGTCCCAGGTGCATCGCCACAGGAAAACGTCACACACAGGGGAGCAATCGGCTTCCCAGGCCAAGCAAGACATCATCCAGCACATCCGCTCCATGGAGGAGGGGCCGTCATTGGCAGACTCTCGCTCTTCTACACCATTACTGTAGGGCTCCACACCTGCTTATGTAGCTCTGTGACATGGTATCAATACCCAAAGCCTTGCCTTGGTGAGCTCTGACCCCACTCCGAGCCTAAAGACCCCCCGGCTCCTCATCTCTAAGGCCGGCGACGCGGGCTCACCCTTCTCACCCTCATGCTTTGAGTTGGAAGGCCATCCCCCCTGCTCCTGGGAGAGCGACTTCTCCAGGATGGTCTGTGCCTCTGGGCCGCGATCACCCCCAGTACGGAACAGGACACAGTGGCCCAGTTGGCCGATATTATACTTTTTGTTGCAGAATGTTGGTATTTCACCTTTTTTGCCCCTACCCTCTTCTGCACTTCCCCCCTCTTCCTCTCAAGTCTTCTAGGTGGGCAGGAGATTCTTCTTTCTTTCCTCCTTCATCCCTTGCCCTTCTACTTACTTGCATGGCGAAGGGACAGCCTCGACAACCCTTGGGCTTACCAGCAGGCGGGGTGTCCTTGGGTTCCACTTTACCTTTCCCTGATCACCATGGCTGCTGAGTTCCTCGCAACTCTATCAGGGGGGGATCAGCTTTGTTGTCCTCTGACCTCGCCCGGCTTGCGCTAGCGTGCCCTCCTGACACACTACCACCATGACCTTGGTACCTTGCTTGAAGCTGCTATCCCTTAAAGTGATGGGGCTCAATGCTCCTAACAAGCGTCGCCAAGTCTAGCGCTACCTTTTGTTGCACAATCCTGACATCATCTTCCTCCAAGAAACTCACCTTCTGAGCACCGACACCTCCCGTATGACGCACCCCGATACCCCCTCCAATTCTGGGCCTCTGCTCCCACCAAGTCAGCCGGTGTCGTAATTCTCTGTCGGGCAGGTATCCACCAGGGGGATTCCAAAATGGTTCGTAGCAAGGATGGTAGATTTCTTAAGGCGATGGTCAGGATCGGACACCGCAACCTTACATTATGCAACACCCATGCACCAAATCAAGCCCAGGACTCCTTCCTGCGAGGGCTATTGTGGGAACACATCACACAGGATGACCCGGGTCTTATTCTGAGGGTGACTTTAATTTGGTATGGGAGGCGAAGCTTGATCGTACTGAGGGCACATTTCAGGGGACGGGGGCCATGTCAGCCGCCTTAAAGAAACAGCTATCTGCGCTAGGCCTTATTGATATCTGGCACTATCACTCACCAGACACGCGCGATTACTCTTACTACTCTCATGTTCACCATTCGTACTCGCGTATCGACCACCTCTTTGTCTCACACTCCCTGGTTAAGGGCACTGTATCAGCGTCTATGTCCGATATCTCGATTTCGGAGCATGCGCATGTGGAACTCCTTATCCACGACCGTTTCTCACACCCCAGGCGCCCCTCGCGATGGCGGTTCCCTCTACACGTTCTTAGAGACCCGGTGGACATGATGGAAATCCAAGACGCTATCACGTCATATTGTGAGATCAATGATCTTCCAGAGACCCCTCTCTTAGTGGTATGGGATGCATTTAAAGCCACGATTCGTGGCACTCTCACATCCATTGCTATAGCTCAGGCTCGGGAGGCTCGCTTGTTCGAGGATAATCTATCCTGCGATATTAAGTCGCTCGAGAAACTAGACCAAGAGCGTCCTCTGACGCTGCACAAGAGGCGCCTGACCACGCTTCGTAGCCAACTACGTGTACACAGAACGAACCAGGCTGAGCGCGCTCTTTTAGCTTTGCGGCAGTGATATTACGAGGGAGGGGATAAAGTAGGCACGGTGCTAGCTTGTCGTCTTCGGAAACGAGCAGAGAAAGCACATATAGCTAAGATCAAACTGGAGGACGGCTCCTGGGCCACTACTGAAGCCGCTAAGCTACAGGCGTTCCAGACTTATTATTTGTCTCTCTACGCCAGGGAGTCTTCCGAACCGGATCAGCTCTTAACTGCCTTAGACGCTAGTGCCTGTACCCCGATTAACACTCATCACTCTCAGCTAATGGAAGCACCCCTCACTCTGGAGGAATTGGCTGGAGCATTGAAGGATCTTCCTCTGGGCAAAACCCCGGGCCCAGGCGGCTTGCCGGTCTCGTTTTATCGCGCCTTTTTACCGCAGCTACAACCCTGCCTCTTGCGCCTTTTTAACTCTTTCTCAGAAGGGGTGGGCCCCTCTTCAGACATGGCTATGGCTGAAATTTCCCAGATCCCCAAACCTGGGAAGGATCCCACGCTCTGCTCTTCGTTCCGCCCCATCACGCTCCTGAACACAGATCTTAAGCTTTAAACCAAAATACTAGCTAAACGCCTCAGCACGCACCTTCCGGGCCTCATAGAACCTGATCAGGTGGGATTCATACATCAGCATCAAGGGGCAGACAACGTCCGGCGTATCGTGCATCTGGTGGGGAAGGCGCATCACTGGAACATACCCGCCTGTTTGCTATCACTCGATGCTGAGAAGGCATTCGACCGAGTCGACTGGGTATTCCTCCGGGTGGTCTTGCAGAAAATAGGGTTAGGGCCGCAAATGATTGCCTGAATCATGGCCCCTTATCTCTCCCCGCTTGCTAGGGTGCACGTCAACGGGCAACTCACACCACCCATTTCCATTCACAGGGGAACCCGACAGGGATGCCCCTTATCACCTTTACTGTTTGCCCTTGTGGTGGAACCTCTGGCCAACATGATTTGTCAAGCCCCAGATATCCACGGCATCAGGCTTGGAGGTCTGGATCACAAAATAGCCTTATTTGCGGACGACCTCCTTCTCACTTTATCCCACCCGCGGGAATCATTGCCTGCCCTGTATAAGTTGCTCCAATTGTATGAACAGGCCTCGGGGCTCAAGATCAACAACACAAAGTCATGTGCTTTAAACCTTACGCTCCCCACAGACAAGGTTTCTGCACTACAAGCTCTCATGCCCTACCAGTGGGCATCGAGTTCCATCCGATATCTGGGGCTCAACCTAACACCCACTCTCGCCACATGGACTCAAGCAAACTGGCAGGAGTGTAAAGCTGCGGTTGTGGCTGACTTAAGGGCCTGGAAGCCTTTATCGCTCTCATGGCTGGGGCGATTAAATACGGTTAAAATGTCAATTGTACCAAAAATACTTGATCTTTTTCAGACCTTACCTACACCTATCCCTGAACGCCAAATTCAGGGCCTCCAGTGTGAACTAAATGCGTTTGTATGGGGAGGGAAAAAAACGCGCTTTTCCAACAAAATACTCATGCTCCCACGAGACAGAGGAGGACTGGCCTGCCCCAACCTGCTGGAGTATTACTGGGCGTCACACCTCCGCTTCATCTCAGAGTGGATGGCGTGAGAGAGTGAGAAGGTCTGGTTCCATATGGACCGGGCAGTGGCTTGTCGCCCTATTTGGGACCTGGCATGGCTCTCACGAGAGACACGCACCCGAAGCGCCACCTCGCTGTGCCCACCAAGACTGTCCTTGAGATTTGGGATAAAATAGCAGTGCGCAAAGGCCTTACCTTTTTCCCGTCTCCCCATACCCCCATTGCTCGCAACTCCCATTTCCCGCCGGCTTATCACCCACCCTACTTCTCGGAATGGACGGAGGGAGGATGCAGGATCATTAGGGACCTATTCACAGGGGGGTCTCTCAAAACCTTCGAACAATGTAAACGAGACTTCCAGTTATCCGAGGGGGCTCGATTCCAATACGTTCAGCTCAGACATTGGATACAGGCGTCCTCGCTGACGCCAGCGGCTACTAGGCCCCTCACCTCGTTTGAGCGATTGGTACGCTCCTTCGACAATACCAGAGGCCTAATATCTCACATACCACATTCTCCAACACCCGCAGCAAACTGTCCCGCACCCCTACCAACAATGGTGGCAATCGGTCACTGCTACTACCATTACACCCACCCAATGTGCACATCTATGGCGTGATATCCCGAAGATCTGCCGTAGCATTCCCCAACAGGAGTCTGCCTATAAAGTCATGACGCAATGGTACTATACTCCCGACAGGCTGCACAAAATGCTTCTTACTGCCTCCCCTCTTTGTTGGCGCTGCGCTGGCGCCTCAGGGGACTATCTCCATATCTGGTGGACGTGTCCGCTCTTGACCATCTTTTGGAATGAAGTTCTCATTCATATTCGACTGGTGCTAGGTTACCCACTCCCAGAAAATCCGGCTACAATTCTCTTGGGCCTTCGGCCAGTGAACCTGTGTGTCATTACCCGGCGTGACCGGCATCTGAGCCTACATATGCTGGGTGCGGCCAAGCAAACTATTGCCCTCTATTGGAAAAACCCTCGATTAACGTATGGTTCACACGCCTGTGGCACACAGTAGCGATGGAACTGCTCACATCGCGTCTACAAAATCGAGACGCTATGTTTACTAAATTGTGGGGCCCTCTGGTGGATCACTTAGGTTGGCAGGAATATGCTAGGCTCAAACCCCCGAGGTTGAGGGCCCTCTGCCTCTTTGACGATGGTATTTTCCCTCTAGACACAGATAGGTCCAGCAAGCTCACAGTTAGCCCAACCTGAATTGTATCCTGGGTGGCCTCTTTCTTTCTTCCCTCCCCCCACACATGGGACCTCCATTTTCCCATTGCCATATTCAATGCTGACCCTGACACGCACGCCCCTAGAGTTTGCTGGCGGCCCCTTGCACAGTAGCGCTGGCGCGCCCGATCTCCACGGCTTTTGCAGCATCAGTCCTCCACCCCGCCTCCGCCATGCCTTCGACCCTATCTCTCGCCCGCCTTCTCTACTCCTCTCTATTCTGCACTACGTCTCTTCCTTCTCCTCCCTTTTGCTTTCCTGTACCCGACAAACTGCTATCCGCTGTGGTTGGGTTTCTTCTGTGAGCAAACCAGTCAGCGGTGCCTCGTGGGCTGGCCTCTGCAGTGGTAGGGGCCGGCTCGGAGCATTGGCTGTTCGGCGATTATCTCACCCATAGCTGCAACACGCAATAGTGCACACAGGAGGCCGGCCTTCGTCGTCAAGCCCGACCACACACATATCACTAACGGGAGCGGACATACCCTTGAAGCTGGATTGGTACCCTTATGTAATGGGCACTCCTAGATGCCATGTCACGATGATTAACCACTGCTCAAAGTAACGAGCTGATGTGCAATGGACATCGCTAAACAGCAATACAGGACGTCATACAATAAACTGTCCATTCAAGGCTATCCAAATTAGGCATATCGAAAGTGCACTGTATATCGGGTCTTATTCCCTAACTCCCTGCACTACTTACTCAGCACTCCTTTTGCTCGCTCGCAGTTCCTCTCCCCCTCTCCTACACCTTGCCCCTCGGGGGCCCTCTCTCTTTCCCTCTGATCTTCCCTTGCTGCCCCTCTGTCCCTGTTAGAGTTGGTTTGATTATTTCTTCTCTGCGTACATGCCGAAGTCCTATCATAGCCTTTTATTGTTACATCTATCACATTACGCGGCCGGCCCCAGTGTGGGTTGTAGGCGACTTGCTGTGTCATCCAACATAACTGCAATGTCAAATGATGCCTTCACTATGCATATTGAACGCTAGCCAAATCATGCCGCAGGCCCATTCCAGGGTTGTAGGCTTATTGCTGTGTTCAAGATACCACTCCCTCTCTTCTAAAATAAAAAGAGTTTGAACACAAAAAAAACAAATTGCATTTTGGTCGTATGTGAGGTGCTGCAGAGGTGAATTTGAAGATTGTCAGGCTTGCCAATAACGGTAACTGCACAACTACTAACCAGCACACTGCTTCAAGTGTGACAGTTCAGCCTATTGCCGGCCCCCAAAGCTCTAAAAATAGATAGGGCAGCAGGTATTAGTTGTTTTTAATGCATACTGAATTAATAAATAATTGCTGTTCTGCTCATCTCTAAATTAAACAACAGTGTCACCATGTGGCAGCTGTCATAAGGGCCAGTGTCGACAATTAAGTGCCGGTGCTGACAATTAAGTGCTGAAGTGGGGAAACAACATTCTTTGGGAGAGTACCCAATTAGTCCTTAATTGGACTTCAAAAATGTCATAGTAACTTGAAGAACCTCTTCTTTCCATCACACTTGCTCTAAGGCAGATTTACACTGATGTGCTGCCCTTTGCAAAGATCTTTAATAAATTAAAAGTTAATAGTCTATGGTTGTGAAAATTGTGGCCACTCTGTAGTGCATGGGATATTTTATGAGCAACAACTACATAATTTTTGGGATATCTCCTGTGTTGGGAAACTGACTCAGACTTGCTCCTCAATATCACATATCAAAAAGTAATACCATATGGAGCTGGGCAAATATGAAGGAAGGTTTTAAATCTTTTAGGGTAAAAAATAACAGTAGGTTACTCAGTAGGGAAACACTGCCACATGCATTAGAAGCCTTTTTTTAGGGGGTGTGATATCTTCTTGGCTTGTCATATATATGGCAGAATAGTTTCTTGATATTATGTGATACTGCACCATTAGCAATATTTAACAAACAAATTAGACTTTGCACTCGTGATTGTATTACATTTGCTCTGAATCGCTACTTTACTTATTTGTTTCTAAATAAAGTGCCAAATCCACAAACTAACCACAGGTGTGTTTTGATTTGTGCAGAACGAAGTTGTTGCATGGGAATGCTGTTCAACCGTCTGTGGTTTGTTTTTGGTTGGGGTCAGGCTGCGCCCCGCCATATGTGAAAGTGTTGTCTTCTGCCCTTGTTCTAGTTTACAGTCAGTTGGAGAAGCTGATATAGTCATACTCCCTCCCCCCCCCCGTCTCCCCCCCATCCCATCCAGAGATGAAGGCTGGCTGCAGTCAGTTTTATGGCAGGCTTGCCTTCTTGCCAGTACGGAGTATGAAAGCCATAAATGCTGGCAGTAATCTAGTTTGATCCCCTGCAATCACAGGAAGTGCTTGTCTGTTTGCCCAAATGTTGTAAATTCCAAATATGTGCTATCTTAATGACTGTGAATTTCAAAACGACACTTCAGGAAGACAAGAAAACATAATAATACTATTAATTTGGAATTTCCAGCCCCTAACCCCATACTGAGACTCGGTCAGTCCATTGCCCAGCCGTAAACCCTCAGTAGCATGGGATTGCTGCTCCGCGCCACTTTGAATCCGGGAACATCAACTTGCCTTAGTGCCCTGAACAAGGTGTGACCCGAACATCAGGACATTATGCCTAATTGGAGAGAATTATTTGAATGCACACAATATCTGCAGCAATCTATGAAGATAGCTATTAATTAGCTCTTTATTTCTATGTATTTAAAGAATGTGTGTTCAATTTGATTTGTGTAACATGTGCATTTTGAAATTGTATTGTTGTATTCTTAAATCACAGTTTGTTGTTTCTTGGCTTTTTGTTCATATATGTGTAACCTTCCACATGTGTAAGGTGGATTTGAAGGAAAATTGACTTTATATGGTGTGCTGGATGCCAGCAGTATGTGTAAGGCCGGAGTGATTGTGGATATGAATGCATGAGGAGACTGATTGTATTTTGATAAGGGGATGTTAAATACAGCTGTGGCTTTTTCATTTATTGTTTTGGGGGAAAAAAATCTTAGTCTTAAATTGAAACTATAGCTATAAGAAATTTATTTTTGAATATTTTTGTGTTAAATGCACATACATTTATGTAAGTGTATTGTGTTCATATGCAATACCTTGGTCAAATGGGGAATGATTATCCCAGGGTAAGGTGAGATATTCCACTTTTTAGCCTTTCTGGGCAGGGTAGTTTCTTTGAAGCTTTTATGGTCTCTTTCCCTGGTTCCCGCCCATAAAGTATTTCAGGGTCCCTCTTCAATTTTGAATGACACTACATTAATGCAACAGGATACAAATACTTTGGTATTGCAAGTTTAAACGTAGGTACATGTGGGACTAAAGTGACATTGAAGATTCATTTTTGAATAATGGTGGAAAGCAAATAAATGCTTTTACTGCCACTACAGCACAAAGTGATTCTGTATATTGTATCATTGACTTGGCTGAGATGGGCCTCAAGGCGCCTCTATTCTTACTCAGAGCTGTTGCTGCACTGTGCATGTGATTCAAAGTGGTAAAGTGTCTGTCACTGCCTCCTGCGATTTCTGTAGCTCAGTTAAAGTGCTTCAACATTCAACAATCTACCTTCGTCAAGAGTTTCAGTGCTTAAGCTCTGATACACTATGATGGTTTACACAAATGTACCATGTGGACTGCTGGGTTTTAGAAAGCAATTGGTGTGCTGCTCGAAGGCACTGCTATTTTTAGGAGAGACTCGAACGGAAAACCTACAAGGCACGTTGATTAATCTAAACAGGAGAGTTGTCTTTTAAGTGATAAGCACTTGGGCAGTCCGGGTGTATGGCACTAGAGTTACTGACATCATCAAAGTTCGAGTCTGTCTCAGGGGCGTAACACAAGCCCCCGCATCCCCCCGCAGTGCGGGTGGGCCCCAAGCTCCAGGGGGCCCCCTTAGCACAGCACTCTGGCTGCAGGGCTCCTGATTGAGCCCGGAGGGCCCCCCCAGGTGCCTTGCAGGGAGGCCCCCTCAAGGTTTGTTACGCCAGTGAACTGTCAAGCCGTACACTGCAGGTCACACTGATTCTCCACAGCAGGGTTCCGTTCCCCCCATCTTACCTGACTTTTATTGCACCTGAAAGGTGTGAGGCGAGGTACTTTATATTGCACCAAATGCTTAACAAATGGAACCTCACGGTATTGAAAAATAAATATGCGTGTATGTCTCTTTCAATAAAACTGTGCCGTAGGGGGTAACGCGGCTGATGCATGACGTGGTGTGTTTAACTACATTTGACTCACCATAATATGGGCTATGGTGTATATCACATATTTCATCAAAGAAAGACAAACGTGATTTTAAATTGAGGTAACTACATAAAATCCAACTGAGCACAAATACTTTGGTATTGCACATGAGTTTAAAAGTAGGTACATGTGGGAATAAAGCAACATTAAACATTCGTTTTTGGATAATGGTGGAACGTGAATAAATGATTTTGCTGCCACTACATCACAAAGTGATTCTCTATTTTGTATGATTGACTGGGTCGAGATGGGCGTCAGTGCATCTCTCTTCTTTCTTGGTGCTTTCACGGAGACTCAAACAGAAAAATGGCCAGGCACGTTGATTTATCTAAACAGCACAGAGTTGTCTCTTAAACAATAAGTGTGTGCATAAATTGAAAGAACATTGAGTGGAGCACAGCGCCTGTCTGTGCCACAACAAACACCTGAGGGAAGTGCTTGATTACACTGAAGCGCAGCGGCCTTGATTTGGGTGGCACGCTAAGTGGGATGTGCTTGGTCTGAATGTAATAAATAGTTCCAAAGACATGACATACAATGGCACGAGTGGAAGAGGAGAAGTTGTGTTGGTTTACTCCTTGGGAGTTCACAATTGAGAAAAAGGTGGGACAAGCAGGAACCATTATCCACTTAGAAGCAGCATTTTTTAAAAGACCATGACAAACGCTAATCAAAAGCCGGAGGCGGGCTTTAAGCCCACAGAGTGAATACGGCATGTCTCGAGAGACAGCGCTTGTGCTGCCTAGGCTCTACCTAAACATTGGAAGCAGATCGCCACTCTTTTAGAAAGTAGCGCTATCTCTAAAGACTGCGTAAGCAGCCATTACTGCAATCTCTTGACTCCACTAAGTGCATATTATTTATTTTCAGAATTGTTTTTGATCAGTGCCAAATATGGCACCAAAAACAAGCGCAATGATAATTGTTTCAGGAACACATTGATCACATGATTCATATGAAGTCACAAACAAGAGGTTATGTTGGTTTAAAATTATGTTTTGTGTATCTTGGGTGATATATGAGATTGGTAGTGTAATCCATGCCTGAATGTGGGGTGGGAGAGATTTTCATTTTGGAAACAAGGCTGTCAAAGTTCTCCTGCCATTTCTATCCTGGTGTCTTCCCCTTCATCCCACCCCCTTCGATTGGCCCATTGCATTTATTTTGGGGGAGTGATGAGTTATTTTAGGCCTCAATATGTTTCTAATAGCGGCTAATTCCCTAGAACATTAACATTATTAAATTAACATTGTTAATTTATAACAAATTAATTGCTGTTCCCTGAGTTGCTTAAAATATCATTGCTCTGTTTCGATTAGTGCCACTTCTGCACTTGAAATCTTTTTTACTAAAGCCATTTAGTGTGCACGAATCAAAAAGAGAACAATTTTACACCAGGTCTCTATGATAATGCTGACATTTTTATACCAGCGAAAAATTCGTTGGGTATGCGGGCAATTTTGTAGAGTGTTTGAGACAAATAGCACGCAAAATTATCCTCTGTACAGCATAATCAAGTACTTTATTTTAATTTTTTAGAAATTGATGTGTTTGCCTCTTTCAATCCCAGCAAATCATTGCTCCAGCAACGTGGTCTTATAGTTTTGCAAAAAGATTTATGAGCCTTGAATAGCTGTGCAAGATTTTACTTTTCTTGCAAGGTTACCCAGTGGTGATTTCATCTGACATCTACTCAGGCGGTTAAGTGCCTGTCTGACCCCGTGCTTCAAATTTATGATCACCAAAAATCTGGAGACAGATGCGGCTAGTAAAGCAGCCAGAAGCTGTCAAGCATTTCTTATTGCCTTCATGAAAGCGAGTCCACCAAGTGCACTTCAGGGCAAACCTGGAGGATCTGAACATGAAGTAAAGAGCACAATACTTAAGGTTTTTATATTGCTGGAGAAGTGAATCCTTGGAAAATGTTGCCATTAAGATGGCTACATATTTGTTCATTTGTAGCAAAAAATCGTTCTTTCTAGGGTGCATTTCATGCTGTTTATCATTAAAACACAGGAGACCATTACCGTTCAATGCAGAGTGCATGATTACAAGGATAAGATGACATTAAATGTGTTTTAGGTAAGAAGTGGCCAATTTTGTGTGCCAACCCCTTTCTTAGTATGTTTTAAGGCCCTAGATTGAGGAGACATTTGGACTAATTCACAGATGCCAAATGGTATATTTGAATTTTAGATGCACCCGAGCAAAAATGTGCACAACCTGCGCGAGTGGGCTGCAGCCTGGCTTTGCAAAAACCACATGAGGGATGATAAACAGCCCCTTAACGCTTATCAGATTTAAACTCTGGCGGATGTGTTACTCCATCACAAACGCGACAGATATCCCATCCGCCGTATTGCAAGATCCATAGGGCATATTGGAATTGTAATACGGCGGACGGGATATGTGTCACATTTGTTAGGAGTAACCTCATCTGCCAAACTCTAAATCAAGCTCTAAAATCATTGTTGAGGGGAGAGGATGTGGCGTTATCAGCCAGAGCTGCCCACTTTGGAGTTGAGGAACCAGGTTCGAGTTCCGGCGTTAGCTCAACATCCTGTGATTCTGGACAAATCACTTGATCTCCCCTTGCCTACCAACATTGAACATACCCTTGCAGGGCCGGACTGGGAACACAAACCAGCTCTGGCAATTCAGCTGAATCAGCCCCGGAAGGGGGGGCGGGGGCTTGTGTAAAACACTGCAACCGCTTTTGTTACAGGGGTCCAATATTGCTGTGCCCTGTA
The DNA here is from genome assembly GCF_964204655.1 of Triturus cristatus. Lineage (NCBI taxonomy): Eukaryota > Metazoa > Chordata > Amphibia > Caudata > Salamandridae > Triturus > Triturus cristatus. Next base: position 948,813,127 of record NC_140582.1, read on the forward strand.
AGAAAAGTGGCCCCCACTGCTCCAAAACCGGCCCCCACCCTTCCAGCCCACCAGGAAAATGTCCGGTGCCCGCTACTGCCAGTTCGACCCTGTGTCTGTGTGTAATGTAACTGGTGCTCATGTAAAACGCTCACTTTGGGTCGAGTTTGCACCATATAAAAACAGCCAAATTGTTTTCAAATTAAGCCCTTCTCTAACATTAAATAAGCCACCTGAATTGGAACACGAGTTGTGCCACTGTGGTCCGATGTTCCCTAGTCTATATTGGGATCAGTCGGTATATATCTTAATTAGTCCATCAAATATTTTGATATGGTTGGCGTCCTTGTAGTGTATAATGGCTTTATATTTTACAAGATAATTATTAGCCCTGAGTTAAGGATTATAAAGGGTAATTTTTTTAATTGCACCAAGGTGTATAAAATGAATGGGATGATGAGAATACATAATTTATGTTTCTAGAGAGCATTCTGTGTGGCAGGCTTCAATAGATGCAGTGAATCAGGGGTCTGTGGCCACAATGTCAGCACTATGGAACGCAGTAATGTTTAGTAAGTGCCATGTTGTCATACCATTGAAAAGACTGAGAACAAGGCTGTTGCCCAAATAGATTTTATTAAATGTAAAAGATGTGCAGAGCTCGTCTATTTTTGTCCATTCTCTTTAGCGTCATTGAAAACAGTTTGTCAGAACAGTGAAAACATGTAGGTATTTAATTAACATTACATCATGTGGAATTGCATATATTTTATGCTGTTCTTTGCTAATAAAAAGTATTGGAAAATACACATTCAGTCTTAATAGTGATACACTGATGTAGTTATGTAACAATACGTTATGGTCCTTGGCATACATATTACAGTAATATTGTCTTAGTAATAAAATTCTACAGAAAATATAGAGCCATCACAAACTAGGGATACAATGTGGTAGTTATATAGAAATACCGATTGTAGTGATTGTCCCAGTAGGGCGCGTATGCCTTGCCATCAGTCGTAAACTCACACCGAAAGAAATATTGCTGTTTAACTAGAGATAAAATGAGGTAGTTACATAAAACACATTAAGTCATTTCGTACTATTGTTACTATGTTTTATTGTTACTATATTCATTGATAAAAAAACTGAAAAATACACTGACAAGTTTCAATAATAATGCATTTTAATACAGCAAGGAAAACAGAATTAACATCAGAGAAGCTTGGTAAGAAAACAAAATGCACTGCTAAGCAGTCAACCAATGAAATCTTTTGAATGGCTTTCTTCATACTTTGTAGCAACAAGCTGCATTTGGTCAAAAAGTAAAAGCTGTAATGTGCTTAAAAAAACATAAAAATGGGTTTTCATGGCTTACTAGCAGTTCCATCATGCTTAAGCGAAACATGCACTCAGTTAAGGGTGGGCCCGGGATGCCAAACCCACCCAGAGAATGACCCAGTGCTTACGCAGTGGGATCATCAGCCAGTGGTCAGCCATAGCCTCTCTGAAGCTGTGGGCGGCATGCTCTGCAGCTTGCTTTATATCTTGAACCCAAATTAGTTTCCTGCCCATTTCAGAAGGCTGCCTAGGTCTAGCTGATGTCAAAAGCATCTCATCCTCTTCCCACACCACTCACACTTTCGAAAGGAATGCTGTGACTACCTTGAATTACAGAAGTGTGTACACCCTCAAGAACCAGGCCTTCAGCGCTGAGTAAAAATGTGTTTATTAGAGAGCATTACAACAGACTGTTTGAAAAAGAAGTGGTTTCCACCTCTAGAATTGTGTACTTTTGTATTATTAACTCTAAATGTGATACCATCAGTAATTACAATGGTATTTCCATCATGTTAGCAGACACTGAACACTAATTTTATATGAAGTTCTACATACATTTTTATGTGATTCGAGTTGCAGGCATAAAATGGCCTTTGTACGGGCATCATGCATATTACCACTAAACACGGATAAAATAGACTTTGCAGAGCCAGACAATATGCTGTAGATATGCTAAAAACATTGGTTTTAAATAAATAAAATGTCCTCTTTTTCACAAATAGCATTACTGCTTTGACCTTTTGTACATATTTGTGCCCTTAACAATGTTGGATCCCTTACTCTGAAACTACTTCTGTTTACACATCTGGCTTTGCATAAGATCATCACAATGTCTTGAACACCAACTACAAGGCGTTTAAGCACACATGTACAAATGAAGTTCTATCTTCATCCACGGGGCAACAGGGCAGGTCCACAACATTGCTAATCTACACGTACATCACAAGGATGCTTTTTATTATAAATATTCAGCATCTCATAGGATTAACAGAGGAGGCACTTCAGCTGATACTGAGGGTCCCTGCATGCTGAGACCTCACCATGCAGTGGTCTGACATCTCCGTTAGGGGTGTCCAGTTTGTGGCCAAGACGGGGTCCTACATTCTCTCCCACCATGTAATGGGGTTGGATCGTTCCTTGGGGGTATTCTTGGCTTCACACCTACAAACACTCTAGGTACACTCAAAGTAGGGTTTGCATAGTTGGGGTACTCCTGATTGCTACCTTGTTTTGTATGCCTGCATACATACACTGTTTTAGCACCATGGTAGAACTATATCTGGTATTTACTCTTTTGGGGCTTGTAATCACTTTGATCTGCTTTTGTCTACTGATTTTCACAGCACATGTATTCTATACAAGAATAACAATGGTTCAATAAATATATTGAAAACATCCCACTGTGTATTCTCTGTATATTTCTCTGAGACCAAAAGAGCACAATTGACTGAGCGAGAGATCTGATCTGTTACCACAATCCCTGAGGGGTCAAGGTTGCCAGGTTCAGTGGTTGCGAGAAACTATTTGCTCCTGAGTAGAGTCAAGGGGCATATGGTGGCTAGCTTGTCTCTAGGTGAACATATGGTAGCCAGCTGGTCTCTAGGCCAACATATCCTGCGGGGATGCTTGGAATCAGTCTAGGTACCTCACCCAAAGTTAATGTTGTCCAGCAAACACGCAAATCCTACGGATTAGTGAGAACTACATGACACCCCAATATCACTATTTGGACATAGATAATAAGCCAACATTGAAAAACATTTGTAAGCGTGATGCACAAAAATGGGTCTGTCTACTGATTACTTGCCTATAACCTATAGGAGCCTGTTTGAAATTAGGTTTGTGGTTGGAAGAGGTATGCACCCTGCCCTAGCAGGAACCACAATCCGAGTCAGGGTAAGTTACATATACACATCCAAAATTAACCTGTGTCACCCATTTGTAGCTTGCACAGAGCAGTAAGCTTAACTTAAGAGGCAATGTGTAAAGTATTTGTGCAACACTTAAAACAGTAAAACAGTGCACACACCACACAAAAAGATACCATACTTGGTTTGAAAACTAGAGCTTAATTTCAATATTCAATAAGTAGAACCGGAGTTATGAATTTTTAAAGTATAAACTGAATATAAAAACATAAAGCATAAAGCGCCAACCCGGGCTATCTGGTCACGCTTCACCCGGGCGAATCTGAAAGTTCAGGCCGACAGCGAGGGACCAGCCTTGTCCCACTGCAAAGGTCCTTGTTTGAGCAAAGAGCGGAGGAGGCGATGAGTCATCGACGATCCTCAGCATGTAGACGTTGCGTCGGCTACAAACAGCTCAAAGTCAAAGATGCTTTTGAAAAGGAGGTGCTGCGCTGCTCAATCGGCAAAGTGATGCACCCGATCCTTGCAGGAGCAGTGATGCATCGTTGTCAAGGGAAATGCACCAGTTCCAAATGGAGCAACGACAGAAATGTGTGGCTTTTGGTTGAAGCAGCAATTTATTCCCACTTCCAAGGGTCCAGGATTGGAGTGGCACCACTTGGCAAGGCAAGACCCACAGATGGCAGAGTACAGGTGTTGTTGCAGGGTGGTTGGAAGTCTGTCATGTCCCTGAGACTTCAGAACAGGAGGCACGCCAGCAAACCCTTGGAGTCACTCTGGATTCAAGTGATACAGGCATACCAGAGTCTTCACAAGTCCAGAAGTGTACGGAAGTTGTAGTGTCTGAGGTCCAATACCTTGTTGAGTCTTTGAAGTGGTGGAGGCTTCAAAGAGATACCTTTTAAATGCACAAAGTCCCTGCCCTTCCTGCCCGGGCTCCAGGTTCACTGCAGGGAGTTAAGCATTCCTTTGTGTGGAGAAAGGACACAGCCTATTCAGGTGTGTGAGGCTGTGTCCAGCTCCTCCCATCCTGCCCAGGATGGCTCATCAGAATGTGGATGCCCATCAAGGCGCACCTAAACTCCCTTTGTGGGTAGCTGTCTAGAGGGAATAGACAAAGTGCAGCTGCCACCTACCGCAGACAAGTAATCAGAGACAAGCAGCAGGCACCAACCGGGTAAAGTAAGGAAATGCCAATTTTCTACAAGTTCCATTTTCAGACTTGCAATTTAAAATCTGAATTCACCATAAGTTGTGATTTTCAAATTGTGATTCCAGAGATATTAAATTTGGAGGTCCTATCTTTTCCCAATTGGAAATTGAACTTATACAATGTAATAAAGCAATCCTAATGTTATCCTATGGGAGAGATAGGCCGTGTAGTAGTAAACAATTAATTTGAGAGTTTTTCACTATTAAGGCAGGTAAGGCTTATGAGCACATGTCCTACTTTATAAATATCCTGCACCATGCTCTTGCGCTGTCTAGGGCCTACTTTAGGGGTGACTTATATGAATTAAAAAGGAGGGTTTGGGTCTGGTAAGAGGGTTAACATGGCAGTTTAAAACTGAACACACAGGCTCGGCAATGTTTAGGGGGCTACTTAAGCGGGTGGCACAATCAGTGCTGCAGGCCCACTAGAAGCATTTCATTTGCATGCCCTGGGCACAGTTAGTCCACTTTACTAGGGACATTTAAGTAAATTAAATAAGCCAATTGTGGATAAGCCAATGTTACCATGTTTTAGGGAAAGAACACAAGCAGTTTAACACTGGTTAGCAGTGGTAAAGGCCAGCAAAAATGAAGTCAGCAAAAACAGGAGGTCTGAAGGCAAAAAGTCAGGGGAAACAACACAAAGGATGCCAGACCTAACAGAGCCCCATATGTTCCCTAACCACGTTTTGAACCCTGGCATGTAAAGTTTTGCCAGAATAGCTTGCCCACCTACAGAGAGAAATTAAAGGGGTTCTTGATATATTCTCCCTAAAAGAGTCATTATCGACCAATGCTATAATTACTAATCTAGGCAAAAATCTGAAATTTAAAACTTTGCTTATTCTTTCACTCCATATCCCTGAAGAAGAGGCCTGCAGAAAGTTGTTCTTTCTAAGCCAGATCATCATACTTAAGTATTGTGTCTAGATAAGCCCTGTATGAGCTGTTCGAATGACCAATAAATCGGCCGCCAAGACACATCCAATTGGATAAAGAGCAAGGCAATGGGGTAAAATAGAAAAGTGACTTAAGCTGTAGAGGTGAAATCAGATGTGTCTTATTCGCAATATTGCAAGACAGATAAAGCAGCATTGCTGAGTGGTCCAAGTTGTGATCTGACTAAGGTTGAAGAATTCAAGGTGTGCAGTGTAGGAGAGGGCTGAGAGAGACAGTACTTTGCTATATAGAGAACTTTCAATGCTGGTAGTATACGTGGTGCTTGTAAAAAATACAGCTCAGACTCTGTGCATTCATGGGAACTGCAGGGTATGAAGGTCATGGTTTGATTCAAAATATGTTGCCTTTAGGGACATGCTTTCTGCTGTGTCTTTTAATAGTATTACTTATCCTCCTTCAACCACAGCAAATACACGTTATTCTTCTTGGAGAAACCAAGGGGCAGGCACCTAAGGGGGGGCTGATTCTGTCTTCCTCCCTTTTTTCAGACAAATTAGCTCAAAGTCTCCTTGGTCTGTATTATTGAATTTTCCATTACAGCTATTAAAATGTGCCCTACTATGTCTCTTACAATATTGTTGCACCAGATTTTATGCGTGTTTTCTCAACTGTAACCCTCTTCTTAAACGTGGTAATGTTTTTCTGAAAAGATTCTTGAATATACTGCCAATCCCTGCCCCCTACATAATAGATGCTCCATGGAACCCTTTAAGCCTTGAGTAACCTTGTGCCCTGCAGTAATCTCCATGGAGAGACGTTCCACCATAATGTTCTGATAAAATCATTATTTTAGCACGATTCACCATAATGAAGATTAGAGTGAATCAGCACTATCATTTTCCCTACTTTAAATCTTAAAGGTTTTTAAAGAGTTCAAGTCATCTTTTATTTCAATTGGAATTGAATGAAGTATGTTTTTGCAGACAGCTACATAGTCTTTTTTGTGTACATGATGTTTATCATGCTATTAATTTCACCAGTGTTTTCCACACAATGGAGGAGAGTTCCTTTTTCCCACTCTCAAAAGTTCAGTGACATCATAATATACAAACAGCAAGTAAAAGGTTTTATGTACAACTGTGGATGCTTTGCCCGTCGATGCTGCATGATAAACGTTAGATATAAGCCCCAGAATTCTCCAGATTATCATATACTAAAATGCCAAAATCCTGTATATTCCGGAGTGCTACTTTTCTCTGTCTTAGTTCATATGTCAATGAGATGTAATAATATTCAGCAATTTTACAGAGGGCTTTATTGATTGCATCTGCAAGGCCTATGATATTGTAATGTCCTGTAGAAAATGTAAGCTCAGACGCCATTTCCTTCTTGTGTACAATAATAACTTTAACATCCTCAGCTTCAAAAAGTGTTCCATGTGTGTGTAGGAGCAAAACCGTACCCCGAAATTTAGATGGCCCAAAAATGCACCTGTTGGAAGGTGGTTTATTAGTAGGTGCAGGTAGTTACCTACAGCTAGTAAAAACACCACAATCACAAATAAGGACCAGTCAAGTCTTCATAAAGTAATGTTTGCTCAATCTTTTGTAGCTTGGCTGATGAACATTCAGACTTTACTTAAGAGACAGGTGTTCAAAGCATTTATTATCACCAAAACAGTAATTAAGTAAAAGACACAACATAATAAAAGTCCAACACCAATTTATAACAATGGAAAATGATTATATTTTTTAAATGACTCCAAAACGACAAAATACAATGTAGGGAACCGGAGATAAGAATTTTTTAAGTTGTAATAAAACACTGGGCTTTCTACCGACCAAAAGTGCAAAGCACCAACCGCGGCTATCTGGTCATGCTGTACCAAGACAAAGTCAACTTTTCAGGCTGACCGCGATGAAGTGCAGTTCGGATACATTGAGTGGTTGGGTACAGTCACATTTTTACCTTCTGATCTAGTCACTGTTTTAGAGCTTTTTGTCTCGTCAAACAAGTTGGTCTACGTATCCGAGTTTCGAGTCGATGACGACTGCCTACTGCAGCACAGTGCCTCTGTGAGTTCTTAAGGTCTTTGTCATTGATGGTGAGTAGCTCCGGAGCTTTCAGCAGGACAAACCTGTGGGTTCCGGCCGAGTCACAGTTCGATGCTGGTCTTCTTTTGGAGATTTTTCACAAAAGTTGGCAAAAAGTTCCCAAACGTTCATTTCTTCTTCTGAAAGATTCCTTGGGGGTCAGAAAGGGTCCTCAGCACCAGCCTAAATTTCAGAAGCTCTTGTTTGCGTCTTTTGGGGCTGGGACTCCAACTACCACAATGCACCTGGTCAATCCAGGAAAATCCAAGTGAAGCTGGTCAGCTGGAGTTGTCCTCTTAGTTGATGTTGCATGGGGATTCTTCCAGCACTTTTCTACCTGTTCCTGCACCTGTAGTCCACTCCTTATCCTTGAAATCCTTGAAGACAGGCACAGTTCTTCATGTATGAAGCCTTTAAAGTGCAGCAGGTGCAGTACTTGTGAGTGCAGTCCTTCTTCAAATGTTTCAGGAACTGATCTGAGGTGCTCTGGCAGCCCTCCCATATGTATTCCCTATTCTAGGCTGGCAAGAGGGGGGCACCCCAATCAATGGGGTTCAAGTTGCCACACTATGCTGTGACAATTGTCAGGAAATGTGGTATATTTTTGTCTCAGAATGCCAGCTCTTACAAAATAAAAATGGAGAATATCTCTCCTTGGAGGTCAGGTCTGGCTAACCCAACCCATAAGTGTGGCTAACTTTTCCCTACTCCCCTTCCAGCCCCTCTCCTGATTTAATTAGGGAAGCTCCCATATGGCTGGGGATTAAGGAATTGGGGTCTGGCCTGGGTCCTGTTTTATCTGCTCTTCTACCTTTGAAATTCAGTTTATCTCCCCAGTCCTCTCCTAACTTTCCCAGGAACCAAATCTCCTCCCACCAAATGGCTGTACTGTTTGGCTGGACGGCTATCTTGGAGGCTTGGGGACTACAGTTTGGACTCTCGGACTCTTATCCCCCGGCACGCAAGTACACGTTATGGGATCAAAGCACTCTGCTCGGTTGGGGAGGCGGGTAGTTGGGATCCGTCTAGCAGGGAGGCAGGGAGGGGGGTGGTGACTGGGGGGGGTTCGTTTTATTGGTTGGCGGGGCTGTGGTATTGTCCCCTGCTTTGTTGTTTCTAAGTATGCACCTGAGACTGGGAGGGAAGGTACACCCACTGGCAGCACGATTGCATCTCACCCATGGATTGGTGATCCAGAGTCTGCCACAGGGTTTGCTCCTGCCACATATTTGCACGCACCCACGGTGTGCACCGCAACGACCAATGTATCGGTGAATGATCAGCAGGGCCCGGGCGCCCCGCTGTCCGTGATGTCTTGGAATGTGAATGGCTTGGGTAATAAGATCAAGCGGGGTCTGGTCCTGCAACATATTAAGAGACACGCACCATCAGTGGCTCTCCTCCAGGAGACTCATTTAGCTGGCACTGCCGTGAAGGCGCTGGATAGATGGGGATTCAAAATGGCAGCGCACTCCGAATTCACCTCAGGGTCCAGAGGAGTGGGGATCCTCCTCCGTAAAAGCTGCCCCCTGGTGGTGACCGGGACCTGGGCGGATGACCAGGGGCGCTTTGCAGCGCTGTCGGGCCAGTGGGAGGGCTGTCCTTTTAACTTCATCTCGGTTTACCTCCCCCCTGCGCTTCTTACCCTAGCCTTTCCGGCCCTTGGAAAGTTCATACTGGGCCTACCCCAAGGAGAACTAATAGTGGGGAGCGTCTTTAATGCCATAGTGGATTCGGACTGGGATAAACAACCCCCGCGGCCTAGTGCGACCCCCACACCCATGCGAGGATTCCTGGACGCTATGGGGCTGATTGATTGTTGGCGCATGCGACATCCCACTACCCGTCAATTCACACATCATGCTAGCGCGCACAACAGCCTTTCGCGTATTGACTACTTCCTCACCTCTCCTACGTGTGTCACCCGCGTACGGGAGGTTAAGCACCTCCCCAGGGGCATCTCCGACCATTCCCCGATGCTGCTAACTTATTCCTCGGGTCTCTCGGGTAGGAGGCGCACCTTCCCGCTCCATCCTGGCTACCTTAAGGTCCCTAATGTGAAAAAAACGCTGCATAAAACTACAAAACAGTACTTTCCGGAGAACTTGCACTCGGTCGCCTCGCCGATTGTCCTCTGGGAGGCCTACAAAACAGTGCTACGTGGGCAGGCCATTGCAGTAATCACAGCCCATAAGCGTGAAGCGTCACGGCAAGTGGCTACCTTGGAGGTGGCGGTGGAGGTGGCGGAAGAGGCACACGCCCAGGACCCCACTGAGGCGAACGCGCATACACTTAATCTAGCGAAACAAGTTTATAGAGATCACCAGTGGGAGGCGGCCCGGTTGCATCTGCTAACAACACAGCATACAATATATGAGCTAGGGGACAAGGCGGGTCGCCTGCTCGCGTGGCTTGACAAAAAAGAAAGGGCCGACCGCTGGGTGGCGAGGCTGCGCCTACCATCGGGGGAGGAGGTGACAGACCCGGATGACATAGTATCAGCCTTCGCGGCCCACTATGAGCAGGTCTATACCTCCGCAGTGACAACCTCGGTAGAAGATAACCTACAATTCCTCGCAGACATCCGACTTCCGAAACTGGCCCCTGATGACGCGCTTAAACTGGAAGGGAGTCTCTCGGCAGAGGAGATTGCCCTCGCTATCCGCGACCTTCAGTCAGGAAAGGCACTGGGACCGAATGGGCTTCCAGTGGAGCTGTTCAAACGAGAGGCAGGCACAATCGTGCCGCACCTGCTACGAATGTATGAGGCCAGTCTGGCCGAAGGGGCGCTTCCACGGGATGTTAGTGTAGCGACGCTGGTCGCAATACTGAAACCTGGTAAACCCCCCACCGAGTGTACCTCCTATAGGCCTATTTCACTCCTGAATGTGGAAGCCAAGATATTGGCAAAGCTGTTAGCGACCCGTCTCCAGGCGCATCTGCACACACTCATTCATCCCGATCAGTCCGGTTTTATGCCGGCGCGCAACACTGCAATGAACATCAGAAGGTTGCACGGCATACTGGCCAGTGGGCCGCACCTCCAGGAGGATGCGGTTATACTCTCGCTGGACGCGGTTATGGCTTTTGACCGAGTGGAATGGCCTTTCATGTTTGCGGTACTAGTGCATTTTGGCTTTGGGCCCAGGTTCTGCGCCTGGGTGCGGCTACTTTATACGGACCCACTGGCACAGGTAACGGTGAATGGCCGACTGTCGCGAGACTTCGCGTTGGGGCGCGGCACGAGGCAGGGGTGTCCTCTGTCCCCCCTGCTCTTCGCCTTGGTTCTGGAGCCCTTGGCGGCCTGGATCCGGCAAGACCCGGTCGTCTCCGGGCTTCGCTGGGCGGAGGGCTGGGATGATCGAATCTCCCTCTATGCGGATGATATCTTGGTCTATCTGACGCGGCCAAGGCAGTCCATAGCTGCATTGCTCGACATTTGTGATTCCTATGGTCGCTTCTCGGGCTATTCGATCAATTGGGCGAAGTCTGTGCTCTACGTTCTACAGGGGCCCCCGCCGCAACTCCCGGGTGGAGTATTAATACCAAGGGCGGAGGATGGTTTCAAATATCTTGGTATTCACATTGCGTCGGACCCAGCGCTTTACCTGGAACGCAACTTACTGCCACCCCTCAAAAGATTGAAAAGGGATGTCAAGTATTGGCACTCCCTGCCGCTGACGTTGCTGGGGAGAGCGGCGTTATTCAAAATGATGGCTCTCCCTCGCTTCCTCTACGCGCTCCAGAATGCGCCTGCTCTAGTACCAGACTCCTACTTTCAATCTATTAACGCAGAGGTAGGTTATTTGCTCTGGGAGGGTAAACCTCATAGGATATCGCTCTGCAAGCTCATGCGGAGCTGGTACGACGGGGGGATCGCGCTGCCCAACATCCGTCTATATTATTGGGCGTCCCAGCTTATCATAATTAATCACTGGATGCACGCTGCGCAGGATGAACCCGCTTTGAGAATGGACAGGGCGCAGCTGGGCCTCCACGGCGTCCTCCAGGCCCTCTATGTTAGGTCAGGGTCAAACAGGCTGCAGGGCCCCACGGCACACACGGTCCAGATCTAACACATGGCACAGCGACGGATGGGAGGGGGTGATTACGAGGCACACACCTCTATGGATCTCCCCAAAGATAGGTGTAGGTCATCTGCGTAAAGAATTTGAGGGGTGGGATCGCATAGGCATCTCCAAGGTCGGGGATCTCTGGAAGAGGGGCGAGGTGATACCGTTTGAGACTTTACAAACAGAATATCAGATGAGGCAGACCGAGCAATTCAAATACTTACAAATCAGGCATGCACTGCAGAAAGCGATACCCGGTGGGACCGCGCCGCCGGAGTCCTCCCCGCTAGAGGACCGGCTCCTCACGGACCACCTCACCAAGAAAGCTATCTCCCTGACCTACCGTAAACTAGTGAATCATCAAAAAGACCCCACGGAGCTCCTCAAACAAAACTGGGAGGCGGCAGTGGGTCCCATGGACGAACTAGAATGGTTTGAAGCGCTAGCATCTCCCCGGGAGGTGGCCATCCCGTCCACACTGAAGCTGGTGCAGCTAAAAATACTACACCGGATATACTACACCACAACTACACTTCACAAAATGGGGAGGGCACAGAGCCCGTTGTGCCTACGGGGGTGTGGACTGTGGGGCGCCTTCTATCACACTCTATGGGACTGCCCGAACATAGCTGCATACTGGAGGGAGGTAGTGGGGACACTATCACAGGTCACCGGGCGTGAGGTCCCACTGGAACCCCGGATGTGTTTGTTGAATGTGTGGGATGCTACTGACCTTAACCAGGATGATCAAGCCTGGGTGACTATTGGGCTAACACTGGCGAAGAAGTCCATTGCGCAATACTGTGGGGCGCAGGCAACCCCCTTGCACGGGAGATGGGCCCGTGACATGGACAGTGCCATGACAGCGGAGAGGGTGGTGTGTAAGAACAGAGGCTGTCCCAGGCGCTGGCAACGAATTTGGGGAAAATGGAACACGTTTAGAGGCAATATCTGTGAACCCCCTGTGGCGGACTCAGAGTCCGAGATCAGTGACTGAAACCGCAGCTATGCCATTCTTGTGGCCGGGGGAGGGATGTGATGGGAGATGGAGGTGCGGGTGGGAGGAAGCGAGGGGGGGCTAGGGTGGGAGGGGGAGGTGTTGACTGTAAGGGTATTTTGCCACATGTCAGGACAGGCTCCTATGCTGCCAGAACTACTACCGTGAAATATACTGTAATGTTCAAAGGTGCATCTTTGTTTTTGTTTAATAAAATGTTTTAAAAAAAAAAAAAGGTAGTTTTAGACTTTGGAAGTACTTTTAATTCCAAAGTCGAATGTGGACATAGTTTTATTTTAAAACCTGTCTGCAAGGCAGTGCTGGCTTTAAAATGGCATCAGACACCATAGCTGTGCACACTTAAGTGCATTACGTCTACTGGGGTCTCTGAACCCCCCTTCCCTATTTTATACTAGGGACATACAGTAGGGTGACTTGGCCAATTATAGTTGACTTTCCTACATTACCTCATTCGGTTCTCCCGCAGTTTACTGGATTGAAGACGGTGTTAAACCTCAGTTTCTTTCGTGAGGCAATGTGTCCCCATGTTAAGGAACCTCCCCCAACATCATATTAGCAGAGTAAAACAGCCCCTTAAGTAATAGGATCCTCTCAATATTTGAGTTCTAGATCAATAAATATTTTAAAGGTTTTATTATAAAAATTCATAATAAGTGGTACAGAGTCAATGCCATGAAGGTTCTCAGTAGAAGAGTTATGCAGAATATTTAAAATCAGAAATTGTTCTAAGGGCCCAATGAGCAGCACAATTAGAAATAAATCAGGTGGCATTCCTAGTGGGATAGTAAAGTCTTCTAGCTCACCCCAAAAACCAAGGACTTTGAATACACAACTCTTGCATAGGAAATTAGCAATACTGCAAACTCCTTTCGGTGTGAGGGTAAGGTAATGTTTCTTTAGCAAAACAGACCACAAGAAAAATAAACGCCATTACCTTAACACATACGCACCAACCTTATTTTTTTGAATAATTATTCAACACATTCTGTTCTAATGTCATCCAGAGATGTTCAAACAAATATGAAACATTTGGCAATGAGGCTTTCTCTGAATGAATAGAAGAAGTGAAGGAGCAAAAAATATGGATATTTCTTGCAATCTTACACCCGCACCATAGGAAATTCAGGACTAACAGGACAACCATTACAGTGGAAATAACCTATAATGACGGTGCTGTGTGAAGCCTGTGGGGAGAGGGCATGCGCAAGGGGGAAGTAGGAGTGAATGACATAGATGGCATCCATCTTTTCCAAGATGGTGTTTTACACATAAATATTGCTCTATACAAACACATTCACAAAAACACTTCTATACATTATAAGAAATTTGTTTCAAATGCAATTATGTTAATTCAGTCTATATATATAAAAGCATGTGTAAAATTTTATAGTATTCATTATTTTTAATGGACAAAATACAAAAATGTAAAAACTTTTCCACATGTGTAGCCATTGTATTTCAGTTAAAGCAACCTCCCAGTCCCCTTGTAGTTGCATAGGGTTTGCAAGATTCACCATAAAATTTGAAATGTAGTTATTACGGAATATGTCCATAGATGCATTACTGGTGAGCATTTGAGAAGGAACGACCTGCATCATGATGTTTCTAAGGATCTTAAACCCTCATTTTCAAAGCTGTAGACTTTATATATCTTTTAATTTGTGTGCACAAGTCCAACTCTTAAATTTATAGTTATATCACTTACATTTAACTAATCACTGTATTTGCCGTCGTTGACCCTTCTCCACCAATACTTTCTCAATAGGGTGCCCACGATCTTGATCTGGTTTTACTTTTTATGGCTCATCGCTCTAAAAACTAACTTTGACCTCTTCCTCCTTTTAACTTAAAAACTGTAACATTGCTCTGAGAGGAAATCTTTTCAATCACACAAATATCACCAGTAAAATCCTTTTCATAGCCGTTTTGAAAAAAAACTTTCTATATAGATATGAGTAGTATAGGTTGTATACTATTCGTCACCATGTATTTTTTGACAGGTGGCCACGCCCCTTTGACCACGCCCCTTTGGTCCGTGTGTCTATATTGGACTCGTTCCAAATCTGATTTTAATCGGATTTTAATCGGTCCTTATAATGTATTTATAAGATTATAACATTTTATTGTTTTATAGGTCGTTATCTTGTTAGGATTTGTGAATCAAGGCTTATAACATGATACGGCGATGAAATCAAAAAGCGCATAAAACGATAAGTTAGGGTTTGTGAATCAAGGCTTATAAAATGATACGGCGATGAAATCAAAAAGCGTATAAAACGACCAAGCATGCCCTGGCATGTCTTGTTTTAGGCATGTTTAAGGGGGCTCAGTAATCGGATATATGGGTTGTAGCTACGAATTACAATGATATTTTATACATTTCATATCATCACATTATTGAAAAGAATAATAACGCGTTTTAGATCAAATTGCTTTTATTAAATGTAAAATCAAAGCTCAGAGAAGTTTAATTTTGGGTAAATATTTACAATTTAATCGAAATCATGTTTTACATAACAGAAAATCATATTTTATGTAATTACAGTTTCATTATATGGAATTACATCTAACTGACAACAGCGGTATTCTTAAATACATTATTCCTCAAGACATATAAATCACAGTATGAACGACGGACATCAAATCTGTGGAAGTTACATAAAAAGGAATCACATCTTTGTTTTAATCACGAATAATGATAATACATTTATAAAATATAGAAAATTACATATTTAAGCTTATAGTGAATACATTATGTACCGTGGCATATAAATCACAGTATCAACGACAGATATCAAATCAGCGGAAGTTAGATAAAAAGGAATTGATTATTACCGGTTACCCCAAAAAATATGTGATTCCTTTTTATGTAACTTCCGCAGATTTGATGTCCGCCGTTCATACTGTGATTTATATGTCTTGAGGAATAATGTATTTAAGAACTACCGCTGTTGTTAGGTAGATGTAATTCCATATAATGAAACTGTAATTACGTAAAATGTGATTTTCTGTTATGTACAACATGATTTCAATTAAATTGTAAATATTGACCCAAAATAAAACTTCTCCGAGCTTTGATTTTACATATAATTAAAGCAATTTGATCTAAAACGCGTTATTATTCTTTTCAATAATGTGATGATATGAAATGTATAAAATATCAATGTAATTCGTAGCTAAAACCCATATATCCGATTACTGAGCCACCATAAACATGCCTAAAACAAGACATGCCCGGGCAGGCTTGGTCGTTTTATACGCTTTTTGATTTCATCGCCGTATCATTTTATAAGCCTTGATTCACAAATCTCAACTTATCGTTTTATTCGCTTTTTGATTTCATCGCCGTATCATTTTATACGCCTTGATTCACAAATCCTAATTTATCGTTTTATACACTTTTTGATTTCATCAATGTATCATTTTATAAGCCATGATTCACAAAATAACGACCTATAAAACAATAAAATGCTATAATCTTATCAATACATTATAAGGACCGATTCAAATCAGATTAAAATCAGATTTGGAACGAGTCTAATATAGACACACGGACCAAAGGGGCGTGGTCAAAGGGGCTTGGCCACCTGTCAAAAAATACATGGTGACGAGTAGTATACAGCCTATACTACTGATATGGTAATGTAATCACCTTTTTTGAACACGTTTTTAAACATATGACCAAGTAGTGTTCCAAAATTTCAAGTAATTTTGAGGCATCACTTCTTGCAGCAATGTCTTAATGGTTCTATGATAGCTGTGGTTGTAACTTTTGACAGAATATTATAAGTGGTTTGTAACGAAATGTTTTGTAAGAGGTAGAATACGTTGAGATTTGATTGTTAGGAGTTCTATTGAACCTTTCTATGAACACCGCCTTAACTTTATTGATGGTGACAAAATGCTTCACTCCATATCAGCTCAGCGGAGTTCTTACCATTTTGTTCTCAAACTTTTTCCCCCGTGTGCTTGAAACCTTTTCTATATTTGGTCTTTGGTGAAAATGTTTCGGAATGCTTTTGTGTCCGTGCTTTCTGAGTTATTCTTCAAACCAGTTACAAAGGCATTCTTTGACAGCACATCCATCACCATTAACTTATATTTTATGCCATCATAATCCGAAGTGTACTCATACACATCTGGTTGGTCTTCTGGTTACTATTGATGTTTTTAGGCCAGGGATGACCATAACGAATCTTTGAAAGCTCTTTCTAGCGCTCATATGTAACCTGTAATCGATTGCTCCTGATAAACAACCCAGTACATTTTTCTTTCTATCTTTTTCTACAGGGCATCTACCCCATGAATGCTCATACCATCTTTTGAAAAGCTTCTGCACCCCGTCGTTTTTGAACCAAAATACCCGTAATTCCACCCTTGATTTATTAGTCTCTTTAATTTATTTTAATTATTATTTTATTATCACATCAAGAGGTGGAAATGATTTTTTTGTAAAAATGAAATCGTATTCTATTGAATATTAAGAGTTAAGTTTATTGATTACGAATCAAAGATGTATGATTGAACAGAAAGTTTCATATTGACATATAAGATGTTATACTCGATAATGTACTTGAATATACATAAATTACTCATTGAAATACAAAAAAAGTCTATGTGCACAACACTTCCAAAAACTCATGGTGCAGAAGCACTGTGTTGATTTTATTTGCTATGATCAGAATGAGTCTTTTGACCTCTTTTCCATCACAAGAAAGCTTGACAGGAAAAATTGCAGAGCATATTCATGAACGTGAAAAACTGTTTCTTCTTTAGAGTTTTTACTGCCTGCTAAATGTTCACTTAATACAGTTGCTGCTGCAGTCTTCCAGTTCATCCTCGACACTCATGAAGCTGTTTTTTCAATGCTGTAAAAGCCTGGCCGTTTCAGTCTCTGCTCTTTATTGAGCTCATCAACTCTTTCACAGTGCTTTTTACAGCACCAGGTGATTGGCTGAAGCACCAATTTGGGTTCTGGCATATTTGCTCCGAACAGAATATAAAAAGTGCCATCTAGTCATGAAATGCCTGGCACCACCGTGTGATGAAATATGTTTTTGTGCAATAAAGAAACACATACACAATAATAGGATGCGTAAAGTTCTTCATGTTTTCATTTGAAACATGTCACAGACCATATTTCTTGACCCCAATAAAGATACTTGTTTTTAAAATATCAACAATAATACTTCCTACTCAAATGATGTTTCAATAGAAAATGAATATCCTCATACCTCGCTTCCTGCATGCCTCATACATGCCTCCCACTTTCTCCAACAAGCTCTATGATCATGATTTGCATTTGAAAGTAAATCCAAGCACAACATTTTCCACCAGGTTACTTCACTTTTGGACGTAAATTTTCCACCCAGAGTCTTTCACATCAGTGTCAGGCCATAATACATTAACAGTTTTAGGGGGATATTCACAAGGATCTATCGTCACGTTAACGGCACTTTATCACAGCCAAAGTTGCGATAAACTGATCGCCCCAATCACAAGCTGGTGTTAACAGCCCACAGTACCAGTTTACCCGCAATAGCAGCTGCAATAAACATCACCATAGATGACCCCCGCAACTATCGCTAATGAGATGCAGAGTAGGCATTCCCGTGCCAAAAGCCGCGACAACACCCCTCCACAACATTCACAACGACCAGCCAGAACTGCGATAAGAACACAAAATAGGCGATAAGGCGCGTTAGCAGCAGGAAAATAACACCTGCTCTGACCTGGTGCAAAGTCGGACCACAGCCTGCACCACAAAATGGAGCCCAGCCCAGAGCTACACCTGAAGAACAACAGATGCAACCGGGCAATTGAACATGCAGCCCGGAGGGCCGAAAGGGCAACAACACCCGCCGCCACCTCCCCAGGACCCCCCCTCCCCAGCAACCCCCGACCAAAGACATGCTACATCAGCTACACCCAAACATGTACAAAATAATCTGTTTGATGTCGCACAATCACAACTGGTGACATGCATGTGTTGTCACAAAAATGAGCATCACACATTCACTTTCGAAGCAACAAATGAAACTTTATTAAAATGAACACAGAACAGAAATGAGGACACATGGCGGCTCCCTTTAGGACAATCCGTAGGTCACAGCCTGCAAGACAAAAATCATGATGAGAAGGTGTGTCCTGCGCACATCAAAGGACAGAGAGAGAGCGAAAGAGAGAGAAAGGAAGAGAGGGAGCGAGAGAGATAAGAAGAGAAGGGGAGAGAGAGAGAGAAGAAGAGAGGTGGAGAGAGAGTTTTTGTCTTGTTATATGCACAATGTAGTTTATTTTTAAATACTTCTGTGTGGAGTCTCTTTTGTGTTGTATTCATTGTATCACTAGTGTGAGTGTGTTGCCCAAACACTTTGACGGCTCTGCGCATGCTACCAGAGGGTAAGCACAGGTTATCTTTGGTATGTAACTCACACTTACTAGAGCGGTTGGTTCTGCCTGGCTTATATACCCTAGCCAACCAGAAACCCCCTTTCTAACATCACATATTCATTTTAATAAGGTAACCCAGTGTTTGTGTATGGAAGAATTAGCCTTGCTACAGTGAAAAAATTACTGTGTGAGTTTTCCAATAACTGGACATAAAAAACGTAATCACACATTTGCTACTTTTTAAATACCATGCACCTTGCCCTATGAGTCTCTACGGCCTACCTTATGGGCCAACATGATAGTTTCAAAACTGCACTGCAGTCTGCTGTGGCTAGCCTGAGACATGTTTTAAAAGGCTGCTTTTGTGGATTTAACAATGATTGCTGCAGCTCACTAGTATTTAATGTACAGGCCCTGGGTTCAGGTAGTACCATGTACTAGGGACTTAAAAGTAAATTAAATGTGCCACTCATGGGTAGGCGAATTTTACCATCTTTAGAAAGGAGAGCACAAGCACTCTACCACTGGCTAGCAGAAGTAAAGTAGGCAGAGTCCTAAAAGCCAATGAAAACGGATTCAACAAAGAAGGACAAACATCTTGGGGGACCTAACAGAATGGGCCAGGTCCAACCTGAATGTATACAATTGTATTTGATCATAGATTTCAGTTTGTAAGCTGCCCCTTAATTCCTTGCTCGGGTTCTTTTCCCCGTGCCTGGCGGGAGATTTACACACACACCCACCCCATTTAGTCTGGACAACTGCACATTATCTGCAGGAGTAAATATGGTCTGTGGGTAAAAAACTCAAGAGATCCTGATGGTGTTAGTCCGGACCAAGGTGCTTTCTACTGCAGATGACATTTTTGCATAGCTATACTCATTTGCGTAAAAGGTTTTGATGATCGTGGCCACAATATGTTATGTTATGTTATGTTAAGCATATTTTTATAGCGCACGACTCACCCGGGGGCATCTCGGCGCTTACCTAGTGAAAAGAAGGTGGAAACCAAAATCAGACTGATGCATAGATTCAAAACAGAAAAGCTTTTCATTGTTTCCTAAAGACGGTATATGAGTTGCATTCACGCAATGCAATAGGCAGTTGGTTCCAGTACCGGGGGGCAAGGTACAAGAAGGCTTTGCCCCCAGTGCGACTAAGACGTATTCTCGGGACTTTTAGAAGGCTAGAGAATTAGATCTAACGTTACGACCAGAAGCCTGTTTGGTAAATTTCTTTTGCAGGTAATTGGGGCCTTTGCCATTTAAGTCATTGTATGTGAGGCAGCAGATCTTGAAGTTGGATCGCTTCCTCACTGGTAACCAATGGAGCTCTCTCAGCAAGGGGCCTGAGGGGGAACCTGGCGGGCGATTCAGAATCATTCTTGCAGCGGTATTTTGAATCCCCTGCAGTTTAGCAAGCAACGTCTCGCCTACTTCAGCTAACAGTGCATTTCCATAGTCCAGGCGGCTGATCACAATAGCCTGGACCAAGGTTCTACGGTGTTTCGTGGGCAGATAGGGCAAAATCTTGCGTAGGAGACGTAAGCTATAATAACAGGAGCTAGTAATAGCCGCAATGTGATCTTTCATGGACAGTGTCTGAACAAGTTTTAATCCTTGATTTTTCACAGATTGTGTAGGGGTGGGGGCAGCTCCCAGCTGAGACGGCCACCAGTCATCCGTCGAAATGGTTGATGCTTTCCCCATTAGCATAACCTAAGTTTACTAGGATTCAACTGAAGGCAGTTCTCTGTCATCCAACATTTTTGTATTATCAGCTTGCCATTCTGTCAAATATATTTGTAATCGGAACATGTTATTAGGTGTTGTTAGGGTTTAATATTTGGCTGACAAATACACACACACAGTACATTTGATACACTTTGACTACATTTAAAGAATTTTTGTCTTGCACCAGTTTTATTTTCATTCCCTTGTTTCTGTTTTTACCAAAGTCTTATTTACAAGTCAAAATGGTGTCATAAAGTATGTCTACTTTCACCATCTTTTTGGGAGATCACTGACTATCAATAGAACCGGCAGCACAACAGTTATCAGGTAATTGCACATGTAGACAGGGAAGGTATAGTGTTTATCCAGAGCCGTGAAGGAAGAGACAATTATAATTCCACCCACAGTGCTCTTTGTTTCTTCACAATAGTATTTTGATCACTTATCTTTACAACCATTAAAATGTTATCAGCTGTCTGCAGCTGTATGCGCTTTTATGTTGTTTTCTTTTCAAACTGTTCTCTCTCTTTAACCTCACCACGGACATCAATTCACCAAAATGCCAGGGGAAGCGGAAGTGACCTCACATGCCCTTTGACCTTCACTTTCACTCACACATACACATGCTTACACATACACACGCTTGCACATACACATGCATTCACACACACACTATTAGTATAATACAAAATTGACAGAACAAGGAGAGTGGAGCCCCCATCGATGTCCATAAGGACGAGCTGCTTCTGTTCCTGGCACCGATTTGCCACTGCTGGCTCTAGGGGTCACAAAGGCAGTGCCAGGGGTCACAAGGGGCATGACAGGGGTCACAGAAGCAATCCCTAGCGACCCCGAAATATCGTCCATAAACCTCACCCCTAATCTTTTTAAAACTTGTGAGTGCAACACAGAACCACACATGTTGGCATTGTCTGGCTATATTAAAACTGGTATAACTCATGACAAAAATAAACTATATAATACAAACTTACCATGTGAATCTGGCTTTCTCAAGAAGCGTTAGGATGGCGCTGTAGTTTAGTCACAGACAGCTGTCACATTCTAAATATCATTAATAAAAGTTGCCGAACAGTTAGGCAGTGCTGATTGATGGCCCACCATATCACTACTTTGGAAACAGCTGCCAAACAAAGAGCAAATGTACAAATTGTTGCGCTGCGGTGCAGTGCTCTTTTTGACTGTAGCCATTATGACATGGTTGTCTTTTTATTGCCATCAAAAAACTTTATTACGATCACCAGGATCCAAAAATGTACACAGCAGAGGTATAAAAATATATATAAAATTTGGGAATAAATGTTTTAGAAGTTTTAAGAACAATTTCATTAGGTAAATGTGCAAAATGCGAGATACGATTCTTAGTGGAGAAAAAGTGCATCATACAAGTTTCTTCCCTATAAATATTTAGGAACAATTTCATTAGGGAAATGTGCAAAGAAGCAAGATACAGTGATTCTTATCGGAAAAAGGTGCTTCATACAAGTATCTTCCCACGCCTGATCCACAATGCATACCAAAATCTAGAGAGACCAAAAACCATTGGTATACGGGTATCAGTACACAATAGTCTCAATACATAGAAATAATGACCCAGACCAACAAGTCTACACAATGGAAATACTATTATTATTATTAGGGAAGTTTATAAAGCGCATGGTTACGCAGGAAGCGTGTCCCCGCGCTACATTTGCAAACTCGAAGCAGAAGTGAGGAGGGGTTCAGTTACCTTGAGAAAAGGTGAGTTTTTAAGTTTTTCCGGAAACTTGATTCCGAAGGGTCGAGGCGGAGATTAAGAGGCAGGGCATTCCAGCATTTCGCTGCCAGATGGCGAAAGGAGCGTCCACCCATGTGGGCCTTTCTGATCCTAGGGACCACCAGTAGACCTGTATGAGAAGAGCGCAAAGCGCGTGAGGGTACATACTTGATGGCTAGGTTCTGGAGTGGTGCCGGCGCTTTCCGCGCAAGAATGCGATAACATGTACAGAGGGCCTTGAATTCCACTCTGCTTCTTACTGGCAGCCAGTGGAGGCTATGAAGAGCAGCTTTGGTATCTGATCTTTTGGGGAGTTTTAAGATGAGGCGAGCTGCCGCATTCTGCAATACCTGGAGGCGTTTTACTGCCTTACAGGTGGCACCTAGGTACAGTAGGTTGCCATAGTCCAGGCGTGATGTCACAAGGGCGTGTACCAGTGTTCTTCGGGCGGATATGGGGAGGAGGGCAAGGACCTTGCGTAAGACTTTTAAGACGCTGAAACAGACACCGGCCACTCGGTTTATTTGGGGTCCAAAAGACAGATCAGTATCAAACCATATGCCAAGGTTTTTGACCTCCTGACGAGGCAAAGGAGCCTCCCCCAGACAAGGGGGCCACCACGCCGACGACCACGCGGAAGGGCTCCCCCCTACCACGAGTACCTCTGTCTTGCTTCCATTTAGTTTAAGGCAGTTGGTGGACATCCATGTAGCAAGGTCTTGCATGCAGGCCTTGAAACTGTTCGAGGCAAGTCTGGGCTCTCGCGATAGGGAGATGACCAGTTGCGTGTCGTCTGCGTATGACACGATTTCCAGACCATGGCTCGCGGCAATCGAAGCCACTGGGGAGATGTAGAGATTGAACAAGGTTGGGCTTAGGGACGACCCTTGGGGAACGCCCTGTCCCAAACCCATGTCTCTCGAGTAGTGGTCGCCAAGGCGGCCTTGGAAGCTCCTCCCAGTCAGGAAGGATTGGAACCATAGGAGTGCAGCTTCAGATATCCCTCCATTATTCAGACACTGTAGCAAGTTGGCATGAGCTACAGTGTCGAATGCTGCACTCAGGTCCAGTAGGATGAGGGCCATGGTGTGACCCTCATCCGCCCCCTGACGGAGAGCCTCCACTGCTGTTAGGAGTGCGGACTCTGTGGAATGACGGGGACGGAAGCCGAATTGAGTGTCATGTAGTAATGCCGCTTTTTCGACGAAGTCCATCAGTTGTGAGTTGACCAGTTTTTCGGCTACTTTGGCCAAATAGGGAAGAAGTGAAATAGGACGTAGGTTCTCTAGTTTCTCGAAACTGATGGTCGGTTTCTTCCTTAGGGGTAGGACTACCGCCTTTTTCCAGTCTTTTGGTACAGTTGAGCTATTAAAGGATGTGTTGAGTAGGTGTCTGATGTAGGGTTCTAATACCGCTAGACTGTCTGTCAGACGTTTAGGTGTAGTAGGGTCGCGAGGAGAACCCGACTTCACGGATTTACAAATTTTTACGAGGTCTTCAGGTGGAGGGATAACAAAGTGGGTCAGTCTGGGTCTGTTACCCCATTCCCTGGGGCTTTCGATGAATTCTGCACCCGTTATGGGCTGTGTAGGGAACGCTGCGTATATTTTTGCTATTTTCTCGGAAAAAAAGTTAGCAATTTTATTGCACGCGTCGGGGGAGCAATCATCTGGGACACTGGATGATTTCCCACTCGAGAGAGTTTTGTAGAGCGAAAACAGCTCTTTAGTGGAATTGCTGGCCTCACTGACTCTAAGCGTGTAGTATGCTGTTTTGCTCTTTCTAATTAGACCATGGTAGAGTCGCCTCTCAGTTAAGTAGGTGGCTCTAGATTCTTTAGAGAAAGTCTTGCGCCATTCTCTTTCGAGTTTCTTCAGTGCGGTTTTTAAGGCTCTAAGTTCATCATTGAACCATGGAGCTGTTTTTTGAACACGCCCCCAGATTTGGTCCTTTGAAGAGGAGCCGTGTGGTCAAGTGCCTCAGTAATACGTTTGCACAGGTTGGTGTTGGCTGTGTCAGCGTCAACCCCCCCCCGGGCTCCCCCCTTTAATCAGTGCCTCGCAGAATTTATGCTGGGAAAAGGTAGCCCAGTTCCGTCTAAGATGATACAGCAAAGCCGGCTGCGGAGGTCTATTTCCGGGGATGCGAATGGTGAAGGGAGCTAAGTAATGGTCCGACCAGGGGATGGGAAATATCAATTTTTTCCTCAATGGTGAGTAATGGGAGCAGAAGAAAAGTAAATGAACAATAGATTCTGGACAGGCCTTACATGCGGGGCACAGATCGTCCTGGGAAGCACTAAAACACCACAGAACAAAATGATCTTGTAGGCAAGGTCTTGTAGTGGAACTGTAGGAAAAGTTTACATGCCATCGATGGGGTAATTTCGTCAATAGTTGGCTCAAACAATAGAACAGATTTAAAATCAAAAAGTCTTTTGTCAAACCTATCGAGGATTCGGCCAAGTCCATTGCAAGCATTTTTTCCCAATACAGTTCTTTCAACTTCACCCTCGGAATTTGCACCATGTTTTCCGGGTTGGACCAGAAGGCCTACATCCCCAGTCTCCCCAATAGTTCACGTAAACAGATGAACCACCTGATCGATGTTGCCTGGGGAAATTTCAGGAAATCCTTCAAAGCCTCTCTATAGGTCTCCAGCTCTTCCACTGTCCATAACCTAAACTAAAACATTAGCAATTTACAGTTCAGCTTATGCTTTAGCTGCCTATGGGCGAGATTGGATGCCCGAGCCCCATAACTCGGCACCATAAACTACCCCTCCCAGAAACTTGGTATTGCAGATTTCCAGTGCAGGGGCAATTTGTCTAGATACCGTTTTCCTATGTATTTTGTTGATGTGGGCACATTGGTGAATTAGCTGTAACTTTGCCTTTTCCATATGTGGTCCCCACTTAATGGATGAGGTCAGGCAAATACCCAAATAGTCGAAAACATCTACTTGCTCTAACTTAGTGCTACCAGCCCACAAAGATTTAGTTGTTGCTGTATTTCTTCCTTTGCCAAAAATCATGTACTTAGTCTTTGTCTCATTAAGAATCAGATCCCTATAGTCGCAAAACCTTAAATTTACAAATTAAAAGAGTGTCATCTGCAAATAATAGTGCAGGCACTCTTCTCAAACCAATTTTAGGAGCATCACTGCTGACCCTATCTAGATAGTCAACAACTCCATTAAGAAAAAGAGTAAAAAGGGTGGGTGCCAACACACATCCCTGTCTCACTCCATGTTGGACAGGGAAGGTTTCTGTTACTTTGTTATTCGCACCCCACCTGACCTGTGCTGTGTTGTCTGAATGTAATCCATTTAAAATATTTAAAAGATTGGTAGGGAGCCCCATCTCTTTTAGCACCATCCAGAGTCTGGCTCGCGGGACTAGATCGAATGCAGTGCGCAGATCAACAAAGGCCACATATAATATACCCCCTTAACAACTACTTCCTTCCAGTAGGTACAAATAAGGTGGTAGACCTGATCCAAGGTGCTAACTGTAGTGTGAAACCCCTCCTAGAAGTCACTCAGAATTTGGGACTCCATCATCTAATCCTGTACCCTTCCTAAGACCTGTTTACAAAAAAATAGTAAATAAGGCTTATCTGCCTATTGCTCATTGGCTTGGATCTGTACTCTTTTTTGCAGATGGGCACTATTTCCGCGATCTGCCAAGATGGTGGGATGAGGGCACCAGACAAGATCAAATTCGTGACCAAATCAATGTACGAGCCCCAGAGCATTTTGTCCTCTCTATACAGGTCATTGGGAATTCTATCTGGACCTGCGGCGAGCACTGGCACACAGGATGAGATTGCTATCTGTGTTTCCTCTAATGTGAAATACAAAGTTTCACTATCCCCTCCCATGAGCTCATCCCTCTCCTCAATTATCTCACTATTTGTAAGAGTGTCATTACCACAGAGAGAACAAAAATAAGCAACCCACTCTTCAGGCTGGACAGTGTATTCCAGAGTTTGCCTTGTTCCCTTTAGCCAATATGCTGCTTATCTCCGGAATGCCTTGGGGTCTTTATTGGTTAGTGCAGTGTGTAAGGAAGTCCAGAGAGAACCCTCCAACCCTTTTTAGCTCTACCAATGGCCTTTTTATACTGTGCTCTACAGATTGTGATCTCCGCACATACCCTTCACTTTAATCCACTGATAAACACCCCCTTTGCCTGCCTACAATCCTGATTATACCAGGAACTCTTAGGATCTTGCATCAGATCTGTACATTGCGCCCCCTTTCCCCGCACTTTAAGAGGTCGACTGAGTATGTCCCTCATCTCTTTAAAAAACAGCTCATGGCGAGGCCCCAGGCTCTCAGCTGCATCCTTAGGGTGAAGTGCAGCCAGCTCTTTAACCAGCTGCCTTGCTTTTTCCTTCACTACTTCTAGGTCTGCCGGGTGATCCTCCACCCAGTCCCACTTGACAGCTCTTTGATTGTTTGCAACCGAGAGCACACCCAGGTCAGATCACCCCATAGTGGCAGTCTGCAAGGGCCTATTTTTCTGAAGGTGAAAGCAAGGGCATAATGGTCACTCTCAGATCTATTCACCACTGCCATATCTTCCACTAGGGGCCAAAGATTGGGAGTAATTAAACAATAGTCGATTCTACTAGTATAACCAGGTCTATTAAAGGTGTGTTCCCCTGTGGGATTTGACCTAGTTCTACCATTTGTTGCTCTTAACTCATGTTGTAGAGTAAGGGCGAGCACCTGACCTCCTCA
The DNA here is from genome assembly GCF_964204655.1 of Triturus cristatus. Taxonomy (NCBI): domain Eukaryota; kingdom Metazoa; phylum Chordata; class Amphibia; order Caudata; family Salamandridae; genus Triturus; species Triturus cristatus. Next base: position 948,840,251 of record NC_140582.1, read on the forward strand.
CTTCATCCACCATACTTTTGGGAGATCTAGGGGGTCTATTGACCACTCACGATCCCAATCCTCTGTAAGATCTGGAGGGGTAGAAGCAAGGGGTTCAAAGGTACAATTAAAATCACCTGCCACCAGTACAGGGGCACTATTAGCATATTTAGCCAAAACGTTTCTAGTATATGGATAGTGTTTGTTTCCTCCAAGGCACGGTCAACTCTGTTATAAACGTTAAAAATTCTGTCCCTCCAGCCACCAAACAGGGTCAGCTCGAGGGCCAAAATATCCTGAGAGTCAACATGTAGGAGCTTAACTTTGGACCCCAGTGTGTTTTTGATCCAGACTGCGAGGCCCCCTGATGGTCTACCCTGATCTTTCCTAGTCGTTTCAAGAGCGTAAGCGGAAAAAACGCTTCTATAAGGGGTGGCCAAACTCCATGTTTACTGGAACAGGATGACATCGAAGGTGTCCACAAAGCTAACCCAGTCTGGATCTGATTGCAATTTTAGAATCCCAGCCACATTCCATACGAAGACCCTTAGGTCAGAAACAGCGGGTGTTCCGCCTTCTATCGCAAGGCTAGGAGCTAAACCACCAATTTCACAAGCAGTTAAGGGATCATCAGCATAAGAACCCGGTGCCCTACCATCCATTGTGCCACCGTTAGGGGCTAGGCTACTGTTTCCATTAGCAATCAGGGGCCCAGTACAATACTCCGGGTCGCTCACCCAAATTCTAGAAGTCAAAGTTTCAGATGAGGATAAATTCAACGGGGCCCCTAGGTTCCCTAGATTTTTTCCACCAGATTGTAGTCACCTTCGGCCATTCCCTGCTCCACCAAGACCGGCGCAGGAACCTTCCCCAGAAAGCCTATGGGGCACTAACTCTAACCTTGTTGTGCGCCTGTACCTAATGGAGATACAGGTGTTGGCCGGGGATAATATGGGAATCTATTGCCAGAAGTCCAGTGACCATGTCCCTATTAAAGAACCCAACTTCAATCATGTCCCTAACAACCCCGGGAGGGTAAGTCTTTCTGCATATTTAATGTCATCTCTGATTATTGAATAACAGTGGCGAGAAAATCTCAGCCAATTGATGACCTTACTTTTTAGTGGTTCGTGATCTTCTGACCAAACCCGAGAGAGTTTTCTGCGTCATATAAATACCATCCCTTACTGACCCTAGGGCATGACTTTCGTCTAGTAGCATCTTACGTCTATCTGTGACCCTGGAGTGTGCCTTTGCGTGAGCAACTCCTGGCTGCGTATTTTGGGTTGTCACAACATCAGTAAGGCTTTGGAGATGGTTCCTAGAGCTATCTGATGGATGGTGTAAAGTAGTAGGGGGGTATTGTGGGGTGTAACTCTATTGGATTTCACTGCACTCCCACGGGAATGCGGCCCTTTATCCCTATCCAATACTATGGATAGTGCTGCTAATTGGGATACTAGGGGCAACCCATGGCATACCTCCTTCATGCATGATACCCTCTCAGGTATGGTGGCGACCTCCCTCTTAAGTGCAGCCACCTCATCCCTTAGTGACTCTATCGCTAAATTCAATGCGAGCACTTTGGGTGTAGGGGCGTTATAAGAAACTTCAGAATTGTTTCGACCCGCTCCTGTGCACCCTATGTCCACATTGAATCTGTTGCGGCATTCTATTGGGATAGCTTAGGCTATACCAGGTGACCCATTTAACTGTCCACTTTGCGCTGGTGTATGATAAGGATGTGTGGTTATACAACAAGGCTGAGTCTTGGCTATGTAGAGTAGTTCCTATATTCCTGATAGGCTCTGCGCATTGAAATAACATACACTATAGATTTGACATAGGACTAAGGTCAGTATGTCTCTATCGAGTATATTAAACTTAATTACTTGTGTGTGCCAGCTAACTCAGAGGTCACTAGAAACTTCTCGGATATACAAGAAGGGATTAGTCTCTGACAACCGCATAAACATGTCAACTTTGTTTCCCTTTAGAATCGGAACAGTCTCAGAATCGTGGAAACAATAGATGACAGTTTCACTCAGTCACTCGTGCATGCTTCGTTTCTACAGAGTTGCACAGAAATAGAGAGACGTGCGTTTCAATAAAAGGGTTTATTGAACAGTCTTATTTCTCATGCAAGAGATATGAATTGGTACAATCATAAGACAGACTGCGATGTACAATATGTACGAGGTTAGCAGTAAGATAAAATAATACTGCAATAGCATGGTTTGTAGCTATGACATTTATTAATCGAAATACATACATAAATAACATAATGCTCAAATGTGATACTCATCGGATGCTTCTAAATTGTTCTACCCCAGTGCACCTAACCTAAGTGCAGTATGAAGATTGAAGTAGGTGCTGTTTCTAAAGTATAGCTAGCTATATTTTAGTTTAGCCAAGAGTTGCCAAAAGTTTCTCTAAGTTCTAGTCAGCTCCATACCTGAGAATAAGAGACGGTGGAATATCTTTTCTGGACTCAATAGTCTAACCCCCCGCAAGGGAAGTCAGAGAGCACTGGAGCTGGATTATCTGCAAGGAGGATGGCAGCGTCAGGTCAGTGCATCAGGCTGGAACTCGATCTCCTTCCGATCTTGCCGTGGCAAACCGCGTAGTCTGGGTCGGAGCGAATCCTCCGGGAACCGCCATTTGCCAAGGCAAGTGCTGGTATATTTATACCTTGAAGGTGTCTAGGAATGCCACTATTGATGTAAAAGTCGGGCAGAGGAACGTCATGAATGAACCCCTATGGAATAGATGTTCATGCATACTTAATGAGTTCCTGGAGAAATCAATATTCAAGCTGAGGGAAATTCCTAAAGGCTTAAGGGTCTGGTTTTCCAAGAAGTCGTTGTGACGTGGATAGACGGATGTAGGTGGCCATGCCTGTATTTGGTTTGTACGGACAATGTCTAAATAAGGGCCGGATTTCTATGTCCAAATAAGGGCAATGTGAATTGTACCTATATAAGGGCATAAATCGGGAAACATTTATACGGAATCTAAATCTGCACACAACACCCACTTCAGTTTCGTATGAACGACGTTACTAAATCCTAAACGTTCTAAATATATCTTAAAACAGAGTATCGCATGGGTTTGCTAAAAGAAGCAAAATCGTATCTAAAACATATGTTCTAAAAATACGTTACAAAACCATTGCTATGCATAAAGTGTTGTACATATTAAAGGCAATGTTTCATTCTAAGCATAGGATTACATTGGAATGCTAAATGAATTAACCAAAATATACACAAAAAGGGCCGAAACGATTTTATATCAGGTTACATAAGTCAAATTGTTATTCATGACAAGGTGGCATACTGTCCCTGGAAGTGTTATCAAAGAGTTCTCCTATAAGCAGACTACTGTGTCAAAAAATGCAAAAAATACAAATTTACAAAAATACAAAATTAATCACAGAAAAAAAGGTTCCAAAGTCAGTAGCACGTTTGAAAAAGAATGAAGGCCAAATTCAGAGTCTCTCCGGAACACTGTGTGCTTGATTCAAAAGTCAGTGTGTGGGGATGGAGAAAACATAAATGTTTCTAAACTCGTAGACAACAAGTCGTCTACCGTTGTGGGTGAGAGTTGGAATACCTTGTGTAGAAGATCAACAGCACAGAGATGCGAACTATCACCTTCAGCATGGGAAGCATCAGCAATGTCCGGATTGGATGTTACCTGCATGCCTGGTGTTTCCTCTCGTACCTCAGCAGCGATTTTATAGTGACGCTTCGGCTCGCGTTCGCTATGGCCTAAGGGGGCAATGCACTGGCAAAATCCCAATCAGGAGTGGTGTCAGGCAGGGCTGTGTCCTCACCCCATTCCTTTTTAATTTGTATATAAATGGTTTGGAGAAAGCCCTGTGCAATAGTAAGGTGGCGTAGGACAATGTTCCCATTGATTATACATTAATACATTACTAGGTGTTGCAGATCTATGCAAGAAATGATGACCATAGTGGTTATAACAATACAGTTGTTCAACGTCTGATGAACCTTGTAAATATTCATTATAAGTAAATGCAGTTGACATCTCTATATCAGATATCATATTATTAACAGTCTCGAAGTCCCAATTATCAGAAAAGCTACTGAAGGTAATAAAGTCGTTTAATGACATTTTAAACAAATGTGGAATCTTCAAAAGCTCTGACGGACCAAAAAATGTCATATTCTGTTTTGTCCCAAACTATACCATCAGGTATAGGAATCGCTGTGATGTTCACTGCTGACAAGTCTCTTGCTTCACGATGGGATGATTTGTGTGGCTGGAGAAGTAAGTTCACTGTTTTACTTGCTGTGTCCATTTGAATATATCTTCCATTAATCAGCATACCCAGAGTGAATACCAGAACTAACCAAAGTAGAAAGAAGAATATTCCCAAAATAATCCATAGTTCAATCTATGGTGAAACCAGATAAGTCTTTTTCAGGAGTTGAAAAAAGTCTGTTGCTTGTTCTTTGAAAGTTCTTTGTACTGGAATTATTTCAGGCTCGCTGGGATCCTCAGAAAACGTATCAAAGTTCATGAAATAGCCAGGAGCAGTTCTGTCAATGGTTTGAATTGCATCAGGATTCGTTGAAATCGCTGGAACCAGGTGATCACTTGTTGCTTTGTTGTAGACAGGTATATCAGGATGAACTGTTATTTGGGTCTCAAGAGGTACAAGGTCCATAGCATTGTTGCTTAGTCCTCTATTTCTTACTGTTGAATCTTCAAAGGTGAGGAGTCTCTCAGTTGGAACCTCTTGGATTGTAGCTAGAGGAGTGCGTCTGCTACATTGACGGAGTCCACTTGGCCTACTGTTCAGTATCGGCCACATAGTGTGGTTTGATCAGGTCAATGGACACAAATCTTTTCTCCTTTTTACCAGCAAGGGGCAGCAAAAGTACTGTTCTTGATCTGTGGATTGCTAGGACAGGTACTGGTTGTCTGTAAGAAGGCCCAAATTCCTTCTGGTCTGCGATCTTTTCTCTGACTAGATCCTCAAGCTTTGGGATCCAGACAGGCCTTGCTGGGACGGCCGGATTTTTCTCAGTGATGGTTGGCTTCAGGATCACGTTGCTTTGTTTCGTTCTTAGATCATTTAAGTCCTGTAAAACAGCCAAACTATCTTTGATATCAAACTGTTTGTTTTCCACCACTGTGCCTTTCATATCTAAGTCCGGAACCAACATTCTAGTCCCAAACAGGACCTCATATAGAGTGACACCCCCTAGAGAACTTCTTGGCAAGTTGTTAAGTGCGCTCTGGAGCCCATATAAATGTTTGACCCAAACCTAATACCCTAGCTGTTATAGACTGCTTTATGTCCCGTTTTTTTCTTTCCACAACAGAATTTCCCTCAGGATGGAATGGAGAAGAATACCGCAATGCTACGCCCAGACTGGCCATGGCTTCTTTGTAAGCCCTAGAGCTAAACGCAGGACCCTGGTCAGAATGTAGTGTGCCTATTGCGTATGTGCCGATAATGACTCGCAAATCTTTCATAACAGTTTGAGCGTCAACTGAGCGCTGAGGCTACATCCATAGGAACCTAGAGCACGAATCCACTGCGACCATGATATATTTATAGTTCCCATCCCTTTGTAAGGGACCGCAGTGGTCCAGGTAAACACAAGCTAATGGTTTATCTGAAATTAACAGGGGCGTCTGCGCAGGACGTTTCACAGTAGAGACTTACCTCTTCTGGCATATCTCAAAGTCCAAAACATAATTTCTAGTCTGTTTCCTAATGCAGGACCACCAGTATATTTGTTTTAATAATGCTACTGTGGCGGAATCACCTGCATGGGCAGAGGCGAGCCCTTCATGTGCTGCTAGAATTAGCTCTAGTCTATGTTCCATGTTTGGAATTACTCTATCCCCCACTCCAGTGATTCGAGCAAACGGAACATTGTTCGCATCAATTATATATGAGTATTTGAGTGGAAACTTTTTAAGTAATGCCGCATCGCTGCCTTTGCTTGATGCATTGACAGCCAGCATTATTTTGCTGTCTATTTTCGTTTTTGAGTGATTGCAGCTACGAAAGTGTTTGCACAGCCCCTTTTGCGACTTCATCAGTTAATGAATTCCCTTCAACGTGAACGCCATCACGTTGGTGACTCAGCGTGTGTATCACGTGAGTCTTCTCTAGTCTGTTTTGCAACTGAACTTCTTGTTCGCAAAGCAATTTGTGCTTGATTGTGCCACCTTTTGCATCTTTGAAACCATTTTTAATCCAATTCTGTAAATATTCATTGTAAGATTGAACACAGTAAAAATAATTGCACACTATAACTGTGGGGAATTCGCGATCCGTATTTTCAAATGCCATCTTGAATGCTTGTAGTTCAGCTCGCTGAGCTGTACAATCTCCTAGAGATTGGGTTTTTGTGACCATTGGTCTGAATTTGCCATCTCGTATGCGACCTTTAACGATAGCACACGCTGCACTGTAAGCTTGTTTACTCCCCGTAGCGGGCTGTGCAGATCCGTCAGTATAAATTAGTACTGGCCAAGAGGGAGAATTTCAGTAGGCAAAGGACATTCGTGTTCATATTGCAGGAATGCTTGTGTTTTTAAATATGGATCAAAAACGTATCCAACATCAGTTATCAGTTGTAGCAAGAGAATTAACCCATTGTATCCCTCTCAGATGTAAAGCTTTTGCATTTGGAATGCTAGCCTTTGTAACTGCCTCTAGGGCAGGTACAGGAGTCACAACCATAATGTGTTTCCCCTGTGCTACGGCTCTTTCTTTTGCTACAGCGGTTTGAACTGCTGTCAGAATTTTTTCTGTAGAAGTGAATTTCATTTCTGCTTGTGTATACAAGTGGGATTTGTATGCAATTGGTACTTTTTCACCTTCATTAAAAGTTAAGTAGGTGAATCTGCATTGACCCGGAATTATTCGGATCACTAAGTTGTGTGCGTTTACGCGTGTTTGCAAGTGTTTCATTGCTAACATGTCTGTTTGTAGTGAACGCAACATTTCTGTGTGTTTTTGTGTCCAATGTGTGATTTTAAAATCAGGTTTGATTAATTCGTAGAGAGGTTTAACCCTTTCTGCGTAATTGAAAATGTAAGTTCTTCCAAAATTCAGGAAACCTAGAATCAACTGTACATTTTTCAGCGTTTTTGGAGGTTGGAGCATCGCACACTTTTCTAAAAAGTTGGCTGCCAGGCTTTTGCCTTCACTTGATAGTGCATATTCTAGGAAAAGGACGTCGAGGTGGGCAATTCTTGACTTTTTAAAGTTGAGTTTGTAACCCTCTGAGGCGAAGCCCAATGTTATGGTGCTCACCCTGTTCAAGTGCCTATCCAGATCATCGTCTGTCAGACAGATATCATCGACATAAGACAATGCCTCGTCATCATAAGTTTGTACTAACTCTGTTACCCTTGCTGAGAATAACCCCGGGTTGTTTTTAAATCCCTGGGGCAGTCGACAAAATTGATGCAGGGTCCCCATTATTGAGAAAGCGGTCAAATATCTGCTTTCTGGTGCTATATTTTGACAAGAGAAACCATTTGAAATGTCTAATGTGGTTTTATATTTTTTACGCACAATGTTATTCATTAATACTGTACTATGTGCATTTTGCACTGCAAATGTTTTGCAACAAGATATTTAAGTGTCTGTAATCCAAAACTAGACGATATGTATTGTCTGGTTTGGAGACAGGAAACAAAGGATTGTTCATTGATGAGGTGCATGTTTCAATCACCCCCTGATATTCAAGTTGATCTAAGATCTCCCTGACCTGTTTTTTAGCTTCTTGCTTAATTGGGTACTGCCTTTGTGCAGTCGGTTGATTTTTTAACTGGATTTTATAGTAAGGTGAGTCCTCATCCCATCCTACATGATTTTCATACAGTGCTGGGGCCTGGGCTACTGCCTATTTCCTGGCTAATGTATATTTTAAATGAACTGGAATATGGTTGGAGAAGGCAGGCATAATTATGGCCTCGCCATGTGGGCACTCCCTGACAAATTCTGGTGGCCAGTCCTGTTCTTCTAGAAGTATATCATAGCCCTTTGAAAGATGCTTCCAAAAGAGTCCTATCACTTTTCTTGGTATGTCTCCCTCCATCCGGAGTGTTATTTTATGTAACCTATGTGGAGAACTAACCCTGGTGTCTACAGTCTCAACTTGTATGTCTTCATTGAAGTCCACTGTCTCCAGAAGTCCCTTCAGGTTCTGGCGAGCTATTGTAACTTCTGCTGCACTGTCCAGCATTGTCTGGGCCCATTCTCCATTCCTGAGTTGGGTTCTCAGTATTCTCGGCATGTCTGATCTTCAGACCTGCTACCTTTTTCTTGGAGAATTGAGGTTTTGCTTTATTTTTCTGAACGTGTTGATCGTGTTTGGACACGTTCTTCCTTGTTTTCTGACCGTCCTCTTCTTTCGGATGTCTGTGATGATATCTGAAAGGTACGAGAGGAACATGTATCATTATCTTGATATCTGTCAGGTTTTCTCAAATTATCCCTATTCCTGAGGTTGTACCTCCTTTCAGTGGGCTCCTTCTGTGGAGGAGATCTGCCTCGGGAATGAGAATGCTTCTCTTTGGAATTCTGTTTGCTATTTTCCCACTTCTTTTTAGAAAAGGTAGGAGTGTTTTTTGTAAAGACCTTATCAGGACTTTCAGATAGTTGTGGTTTAACTGTATAGGGGTATTAGCTTTTGTATGTTTCTAAGTAATTAATCGTCTGACATAGATTCAATGTCAGGGTCAGATTTATAGCTGGCTAAAATTGGCCATGTTGCTCCTGGTCTACCTAGTGGACCGAGCCTGGTAATGTGATTGTAATGTTTTAGGGCGACTTTAAACCAGAGCTGATGCTCCTGGTATGTGAGTGGAATTTCAATATCATCGAAAGGAATATATTCCTCTGGTGGTTCATCTTCTTTGTAGAAGTGAAACAAGTGTGTTACTGGATTTGATTCTGGGAATACTATCCATGAGTAGAATACCTTTGTCTGGTGAGATTCATGTGCTTCTATCACAAAAATTGCTCTACCACCTCTTGGTGTTAGGCAATGTTTTATAAGTTTAAGAGTGATGGCTCTCCTTAAATTTGGTGGGATGTGTATAACACCCGCTTCATTTTCATTAAAACCTGTAATGTCAGCCACAGCTGTACCGTTTTCAACGACAACATCTCCGGTGTCGGACATTGTTTAATTGAAAAATGCAGAGCAAGTTTCAAGGGAACAAAGATAAGGTGCAAAATCTTTTGGAACACTGTATCCTTTCAATGTTGAACAAAACCAAACAGATAATACATAGGACATTCGTCCTATACAGCTATGGCGGATATTATCACTACCCACTCCAGATGTCTTATGGAGTTTTATGAGTATAGGGTCTCTGCGAAAAGCATGACTGAGTTACTTCAGTATCTAGCGTTAAATTAGTGCCTTACCAAACCGTTGGGCGCCATGTAGTGTAGTTCCTATATCCCTGATAGGCTCTGCGCATTGGAATAGGATACACTATAGATTTGACATAGGGCTAAGGTCAGTATGTCTCTATCAAGTATATTAAACTTAATTACTTGTGTGTGCCAAACCTTCTGCAGTAGTACACCAGTTAACTGGGATTCTCTGAACTGATGAGCAACCTTCTCTATTCCTAGACCTTCTCCAACCTCATGGATCTCAAGCTTTCCAGAGGCAAGATTTCCAGGACAGATCTAAATGTGGCTCGGGATTATGCCAATAAACTGTCTCTTTCTGTTGCTAGAATACGTCCTTAAGGGGAGGGATTTCAACAAATGTATGGATTACAGAAGTGTAGTAGACAGGGCAGTGTTCTTCCCCCTTCTTTTAGCCTTATTCTGGCGGGGGGGTTAAAGTGCCTGCCGTAGGATTTTAAAAGGAGAACTAGTATATCATTGGTAGGGAATCCCAACCCATAATGCTTCCAAATTCCACACAGCCACTGTTATTTTTGTGCTTGGTACCCTGTGAAATGCAAAATCCTAATTACTTCACTTGAAGGCTACATCATCTCGAACGTTAATGTCAGGATCTGTGGCCATTAATTCGCACCTTGCTGTAGTGAATCGTAGTCAAGGCTTGATCGCATTGGAAGTGCTTCTCAAAGTCATTACTCATGACTCATGAGGCTGTGAAAATAGAAACTATATTACTGAAGACCATGAGGGTACACAGCAGAAATTTTGCAATAGAACCAGTAAAAAGGACATATCCTGTCTCTAGTATAAAACTTGAATACAAAACTTTTCCTTTTTTGTAGAATATAATCATGGAGCATTCACAGTCTCAAAGAACTTGCATTTTTCATCAGCTAAGGGACTGGGGCATACCCGATAAAGTCATTCGCCCATACCCACATCCACAGTTTGGCCAAGGGCATAAGTCAGGATAAATATACAGGTCTTTTGGGGCTCACAGTGACAAGTTTAGTTCCTACAGCGGAATCTTTGTCTTATAAAGGTTATTTATGGCGTGTTTGCCAGAGCCAGGATATGCATTCAGAATACAAGATTCTCCACCAGTGCATGATTTCAATGAGACTTGCTGACAGGGATGGTGTAGCTAACTTCCTGAACACAGCAGCTTTATACCTGAATGGACTTCCAGGACTTATATGGCCAGCTTAACCACCGCAGTTGTAACTTTTGAGTTAAAATGAAAGTGTGAATGCAAACATTTTTTATTTTATTGGGTCTACCAACCAAACTCAAGAGAAAGTTCTTCTTGTGTACGAATTACTAGAGTATTATACAACAAAAGGTTATTTGGAGCGAAAAATAAGTTTCTCAGACAAACCCTACAGAGCCTGCTTACTGTGCCTCCTGTTCTAGTCAATCAACAACCTGGCATTCACATTTTGCAACCTGAGATCGCTATAGCAGGTTTTCTACTTGATTAAAATGTTGTGCCTTCCGTGTGATTTCATGCATGTGGCAGGAAATCGAGAAAGTGTTCAAAGATTCTAAAACCATTGTTAAGATAGAGGGTATGTGCAAGTATAAGGTATTTATTTTCAGCGTAAAGCATTCAATGCATAATTTGCTTGTGGGTGCTCTGTAGCTCTCGCTCTCGCTCTCTCTCTCTCTCTCTCTCTCTCTCGCTCTCTCTCTGCTTCTCTACAGAAAGGACACAGAGAGTGACAAGATCCAAATGAGAGCAGGTTGAAAGGCATCCTGGGTTGTTCAATAATATAGCCTTAGAGACCGCCGTTGTGTGCTCTACCGGCCATTAAAGGCCCTCTCCACCTTAAACGTCTGAGTCGAAGGAGAGGGCCTTTAACAAGGGAGCGGGCCTTTAATGGCCGGTTGAGCCCGCTACAGTGGGCTCTAAGGCTATTCGAAAATTCAGCACCTAGAGGGCAGAATGTTGTTATTTGTAAAACAAAGTCTTCATGGAGCCTGAGGGGTTGAAATCCTCTCGGACTTTGTGAGGCCTTTGTACACAGCAACACCTCTTTACAGCATAGTAGTATACAGGATACTGGAGACAATTAGAGTCCCTCGGAATTGGATTCTCGTTTCTCGTGATATTGGTAAGACCCACGTTTAGGCATCAAAAGCTACAACTAGTACAAATTTGAAAAACATAGCTGCTGCCAAGGTTTATATTGGACTAGGGTATCTTTGCTACCATAAACTGGTTTCAGGTATGAGCTTCATGTACAAAACAATTTTGAAGTTGCAAACTATGCAATTTGCAAAATCAGAGGGTTTGCACTTGCAAAAGGGTATTTTTAAATGTACCAAACCCTTTTACAAAAAAGAAAAGATTTTTAAAGCAGCACTTGTCCCTTTAGTGGTCATGGGCTGCTTTGAATTAAAAAAATGTAAGCGTGAGAAAGCAAATGCAGGTATGGTGGTCTGTTGTCACTTGCAGACCACTGTCTCTGCATTGATGGCCATTCACAGGAGGTCTCATATTGTGACTTGCCTTGCCCCCTTGAAAATTTACAATTCACAATGCAACCTTGTTTGTATGTAAGTCACATCACAAATTCCACACCCATTTACAAACCAGTCAATGTGAAAATTGCAGATCTTGGTTTGCAAATGGGTCTTTGTACATCAGGCCCCTTGTCATTTGTTTTGGAGTTCAGAATCCTCAAGCAGGGCCTGGCTGGAATCTGTAGTTGGCGAGGCCTCAAATTTTCCACCGTAAAGGAGCTAGTGAGACAAACCAGTATATCATGGCCACCAAGGTCACACAGTCATAAAATGACTTAGAGGTTATATATAGGGTATATATAGTACTTTTTTGATGTAACACTAATCCAGTCTGGTTTCAGTTTATGTTTTTTCATGTACAGAGGTGCAACACCCACCTCCAACACTTTCAACTGGTACGTCCATATGCCTCCAAATCCCTTCCATAGTTTTATGGTAAAATAATTCAAATTCACCAGTTAAAAAGCTTCTACAGATACGTCACAGGCACCAACGCACATCAAGACAGGACATCTCCTTCCTCTTACCGAGGCCACACAAATGGAAAATATGGCACATGCAGCAGATACTTTTATTTAGAAAAATATGCTTTAAACGTACTGGAAATGCATCTGGTATATAGTCATTCCTTTACACTTTCTCCTACACTGTTGCTCACTCTTTGCCCTTTAGAACCTACTTCTGTACCTACCCACCGACTCTGACACACTCCTCTTCCACATTACTTGTGCTGCCTGCTGCTGAACTACAATCAAATGTGCCCCTAGTTACACCGTGACCACAGCTGGCACCTTCTCTTCTTGCTTCCGCACAGCTACCATGACACCATGCTCCCGCTCTCCAATTTCAACTCCTGTCCTCTGTGACCACGGTACACTCAATGTAGGATTATCCTTTACAAAAAATTCAAAGCTGTGCCAAATTTGGTAGCGCTGCGCTCCAACATTTTCAAAATGCAAGGATCAGCTGTATTCACAAGAATAAGGCGCTCCTCTGTGTTTTCCCTAGCACTGGCGCTAAATTTAGCTGCATAGCGCAGGCACCCTTTCACCGTAGTGCAAGGGTGCCTGCATTGCTGGGAATGATTGGTTACGTGCAGGAAGGTGTCCCTTCATCAATCATTAATAGCAGTTTGCTCTTTCTATGTGTGCTGCAGAAAAAGTATTTCTCCTCGTTCTGCCATTCTCATGCTTGCTCTTGCATGGCGTTTTTTGGCACTGCTTCACATTTACAGCTCCTTGCAAATCTGGGCCGGCGTCAAATAGAAATGGGCGTTGCGGTGGAACTCCCACTGCAATACCCATTGCACGCCCCTTTCACACTAAGTGATGCGTGTAGCAGGGCCGTATTTACAAGGTAGTCTTAAGCCACAAAAATGGCTTAACGCCGCTTCGCAATTATGGGCATATCGCTGCCAGAACATCACTAAAAGTTCTTGTAAATATGTCCCTTTATTGTTTCTTCTTGTAAGGAACCCGCCTGCTGTAGTAAGACTCCTCTCATTGACTGTATGCTCAGAATGAAATGCAATTGCATTTACTTTTAATGCATCCCTTGCCATAACAGGCCATTTTAGAGATTATGCCCGAAAACAAGACTGGAAAAGTCAAATGCATGAACTGATAACTTTTAGATTTAACTTAATTGTCGGAAGTGCTTTAAATCTGCCTATATCTAAATATGTCCAGTTCTGGTACTAGGACGCAGAACATGTTGTGTTCTTAGTTCTGAGTAATGTTTACGTGAGTTAATACATTCCAAAAGTCAATTCTATACTAGATTAACGTCTAAGCTTACAGTAGCATTGCTCTGATCTCTAACAGTTAATACAAATACCACAAATTTGTAACTTTTTAATGGTGGTAGCTCTTTATTCTATATTCAAATGCGAAGCACAGTTTTTACTGAAATGTACACATTTCATAGTGTTCTGAAGAAGTAAACAATTTAATACTTCCTACTTTACCCAGGCAGAAGGAAATTCAATATAACTGCTACATGCCAGGACTGGCCTTTACTAATGTGCCTCTGGGAAATCTACTAACTGTGGCAGATAGATGCATTAGATGGGACAGAAAGCAGGGACTGTGAAGAGGGTGATTAAGGTACTAGTCTGCTTGCATGCAGGTGGGATCGACCTTTGTGGTGACGTCCATTCAGCAAGGAGGGCTATGATAGACTAGCTCGCCAACAGGAAGCACAAGAGGATTTGTCTGCTGGGTTGTGAAATCAATAGGGAACACCTCTTCATGTCCTTAACCTGCACTGTTTGAACTCTCCTCTGGACTCATTCAAAGTCCACTTTTTCACTCTTTCCTTGCATCTTCCACTGCCACCATGGACACCCCCTGAAACCTCTTTCTTTCCCTCAAACAGTTCAAAGTGATTAATGCAATTCACTTACTGTAGGGTGATACATCTATGCCCAAATCATATCTTGCACTATCATCAGACATGGTTTCCTACATCCAAGACCATTAGTATGCTTTCCTATAAACCCTATTTGATCTCTGAATCTGAATATTCCAAAGTGGGCTGTACAAGGTTGTGGGTGTATAATCCTGCCAGAACCTACTCATATATTTATTAATGGTTTGGTATTACAAATAATTAATAAAGGTAAAAATTTACTTTTTCAGAAAATCCTCTCATAGAATTATACCTTACATATGTATTATATAGCATAACAATTCATTATAATAAAATAACATTTGGGGTGAATTTGCAAACCAGTTAAGGATTTAGACCTAGTATTTTCCATTCCAATAATATTAGATTTGAAAGCCACTAACTCATCCTCAAAGTATTTTCATTTATTTATTTTATTTATTTATTAATTACATTTATAATGCGCGACAGCTACCCAAAAAGGATTTCCTGGCGCAGAAGCAGATCAGACAATGTGTATAACAGGCAACAGGCTATTGGTTAAAAAGCCACGTCTTCAATGATTTGCGAAATTGGACGTATTCTGTCTTGTTACGGAGAGCTATGGGCAGGGCATTCCAGAGTGAGGGACCTAGGTGCGAGAATGACCTTCCACCTATAATTTAATTCTCAGAACGAAAAACTTCCCCTGAGTGGCTGAACGGAGGTTGCGAGGCGGGACATAAGGACGGACCAGTGATTGGAGATATTGAGGGGCAATTCCTCTTTTGATTTTGAGCATGTAGCTCAGGGATTTGAACTTGATGCAGTTCTCTACCCTGAGCTAGTGCAGGTCTCTTGGAAGGCCGGAGATAGGAAGTAGATTTGTATTCCTCCCAAATTTTTACTACCAGGGAAGAAATGTGTATTCTCTTCAAAAAATAACCTTGGCCTATGTATCATTTGCTATAAAAGGGGCTGTGTGGCAACATGCCTCTATTCAGGGTCCAATGCAGAGTAGGAGCATTAACTGATGGAAAGACAATATTTAGTAAGATAGTGGCATGGTCAGATAAAAAGTCAGAAATAATTAAGGCTTTGATGTTTCTTTTGACACCAAAAAGTAATCAATATAGATCCTAATTGATATCGATATGACAAACATTTATATCACCTGAAAAGAGGATTGGCTTATCACCAGGGATCTAACAAGCTATGCTCCTCCTTAATATGTGCAATAGCTCTAACAGTTTTGGGCTTTCATTCTAAGCTACCACGCTTGCATAGATCTAAATCAGGAACCAGGATAAAATGTAATTCCCCTCCAATTATTATGTTTGGGGAAAATGTGAATTTCAAGTAAGACCCATTTTCTGAACTGATACGAGACAAATTAATTATACTACGCAGGAATTTTTACTGGTCAAGATTCCTACCCCACTCAGTGCTGCTAAAACACAAGAAAGAGCCATTAGCTGAAAAGGGCCACAATTGATTAAATTAATTTTTAACTTCCTAATATGCATCTATTGCAATAATGCAAGGGTTCCCTTTTGTTCACTAATACTTCTCTTTTTTTTCTAGGACTGTTCACCCCATTAACATTCAAGGAAATTATCTTAATATTTAGAGCATGCATACCAAAAGATCTAAGTAAAGCTCAACCGCAGTACAGAGAAGTTCTGATTCAAGGCTTCCTGGTAAACCTTTTGATCCGAAAGCTACCAATAGTCAAGGATAAATTCTCTCTGTCCTATAGGAAACCATTCCTTTTATGCTTTGCTCATTTCGTGCGATCCTATCCTTGTCCACAGACACCACTACGCCCTGTCTTTCTTCCAGTCCCTCCTCTGGAATCCGATATGCTCCCACCCCTTGTCCCACCCATACTACTACCTTGTTTCCAGTCCCTCTGCAAAGACCCTAGGCCACCAAGACGAGGAACCCAATTTTTCGCAATTTCGTATAGTGCCTATCTATGCTATAAATAAACCAGTGAATAGATTGACAATGAACAAAGACAATGGGCAAATAATTGCCTTTACCCTATACACCCTCTTCAGAGCATACCCAGGCAAATACAAACCTATCCCAACAAAAGCTACTCCTCTTCAACACTCAGAACACCAGGGGCACTAATATATCTTTAGGTGTCTTGGGAGTCACTGTTAAGCTATAGCTTGTTTGTATTTTGTAAAGAAGGTCTGGGTGAGAGCCCTTGCATCTCCATCAATCTAATGCTGCCTCCACTTGCCTTTGCTTGAGGTCCTGCAAGTAGTTCTGTGCATCTAATGTATCATTAAACACCTTGAAAATGCCCCTTGCAAGAACCTTCAGTTTGGCCAGTTGTATATATGAGGCCTGAACCCCCTTTGACTGAAAAGAAGGAATTAAAAGTCACAATTACTTTTGCTTCTTGTAAGTCACAAAGGCAAAATCAAGAAATACCTGGAAAGGGAATTCATCATTTACTTTAAACATTTTCTGTTTAATGGCCTGTGATAGGATTTTTTTGCTTACACTTTAATCACATAATAAAGTTGACAGGCATTGCACAGGGGCAAGTGCTGTTTGGATACTCCACAAACCTTCCCACATAGGGCGAACAGCAAAATACACAAGATGATGGACTGAATGTTGCACATTGGCAAAACATTCACCCCCAGTCACGGATCTGGGTTTAATCCATCGTTATTTTGCTCACCACACCACCCCAGATCAGACATGGCCATATGAAAATCAGTCTTGACCCTGTGCCTCATGGGAACAGTCCAGTCTGAACTGCCAAGCTATGTCTTCCCTGGACCGGAATCAAGCATCCTAGGACCGGTTTCGAGGTTTCACCCCTCTTCAGCCAGGATAGCTTGACTCCAGTGGTGTAGTGAGCACGGGACCCATGTCTGGGCATACCCTTCCCACCCAGGGCGAACAGCAAAACACTCATCTATCTCTTTTTCCAATGTGCAGTTGGTCTTCACCAAATTACTTTGGGCATCCTCAGATCCAATACCTTTGATTTCACCTCCTCAAGCTGCAATTTACAGGAAACAATCTTTTTCTCAATCTCTTACATCGTCTCATTGAGAGACTGGGTAAGTAGAATCGACCTGAGTTTCACCCCCTGTATTTCTGAGAGTATTGTGGCCAAAAGCAACTCAATTTTCCCTTAAGGAGTTTATGTAGCAGAATTTTGCAGAGGACAATTGCACCGGCACATTGTCCCAAAGCAATTTATCCCTGAGAATTAGTTCTAAAGCCTCCTGGGCCTCATTCATCCTAGCTTGCCGTTCTGAAGTGCATACTTTTTCCTGCTGGCTAAGCAGTGGCCTTCCGCTACCATTGCTTCCCCCATTATCTATTCCCCCTCCAACTTTCATTATGGTTTGGGTTTTCTTTACTCCTTTGAGGAAAAATGGGTAGACTTTTCCTCCCAGGCTTCCCTTATCATGTTAGCTGTCAGAGGCTGCACTGGAAGGGCTAGGGGCACGAATGTCAATGGTGTGTTCTGTATCGGAGAGAATTGTTGTAAATTCCCCAGTGCTGATGTCGACAGAGCAGGTAGTGCTTGGAAGTGGGTTGCCTTGCTCTCCTTATTCTCAAATTCTGCGCAATCTCATGTTCTCTAGCCCTGCTACCTTTGCCATATTACTCTGTTTCTGCTTGGCTTGCTGGGTAATCTAAAGTCTTTGGGCCCATAATTGATGAAGAAACAATGATTGGGTCGACAATCATTCCACCCACTGGAGATTGAGGGCCAAATTGATCAATTAGTTGCATCACCCTTGCGCCACGCAATGTGGCGCAAGGGTGCCATAACTCATAAGTTAGATTTATCAAGCCATGCAAGGCCACCTTGTGTTTCTCTGAGTGGCTTGATAAATGTAGAGTAACACAATGCAACGCAATTTCTCTGGCCTAGGGAGGTGTCCCATGGGTGTGCCCATGCAAAACCCATGGATTTTGCCACATTCCCAGATTTATCATCATTGATAGACCTGGTCATGCAGCAAATGCTACGGATGCCCAGGGGAGGTGTAACAAGGAGAAAAATCTTTATTTTCCTTCGTGACTTTTTTCCTTCTATATGTGCTGCATTTTGCAGCACTCATAGAAGGAGGAAAATGCCTTTGATGATTGTTTTTGGGCAGTAAGGTGTCCCTTCCAGCACAAAAACAATCCTGCCTAGAATGCATGCACCCTTGCACCATAGTGCAAAGGTGCCTGCATTGGCGCAAGGCAGCACATTGAGTGCTAGCTCTAGGAAAAGCAGTGTGTTATGTGAAAAATAGCGCATTCCTGCCCTTTCCCTGTCACACAGCACAGAAAGGTGGCTTGCTGCACTGTGCTGTTCTGCGTTGCCTGACTTTTTGATAAATATGCCCCTAAATTTCCCAGGATGTACAAATATCAGTTATTAATTCAGTAGCAAGTGCGGCCCTCCGTAGCTCCATAATATTAATTTCCTTCTCACTCCTTGCCCCGTAAGGAATATTTTAGTTCTGGCAGCAGTACAGGTGGTACTTTTTGTTACAACTGTTTTTGGATTTTTCCCTTTCAGGCACTTTCCTCTACAGATTTTTAATGCATTGATTATCCTGCAGTCCGCAGGTGTCCCATTTCAAAAGAGGCACAAGCTTTGATCCAACATACCCAGACACTCCCTCTCTTACCTGGAGTACATGAGTTGATCGTTCAGCTACCTGGGCAGACCAAGCTGTTTAATACAGACAGTCAAGTGGGTGGGAGGACAGGAAGATGGGCGGGTAGGCAAGTGAAAGCTGAGCCTCTTAGTTGCGGGGTGAGTCTAGTCTATTCTGCTCTGCACCATCTCCAATCACCATTCCCAAAGGTGATTTAACATCCTCAGTACTCCAGCCACAGCCTTCCAATCATCAAACTACATCCCAGGATCCATGTCTGAGCTGGCCCCCAAAATCCCTCGGGTCAACCAAGGGAAGAGCAGGGCAACAAATTCCCTCAAGCCTCATTCTTACTTCCAGAGGCTCATGGATATTTCAAAGCGTGTAAGCGACCTGCCAAAGCTGGCTGCCACGGCCATGCTTGAGCAGGGGGGCATGGCCATGGCCTTAATGATGACATACCCTGGGTGAGTTTGTAGTGGGGGTTTATCATTTCCTATCCAGTCTTGTCTGTACTAAGATTCGTTATTTGGTATTGGGTAGAATCTCCCTAGCGAACTATCACTATTTGGGTCTGTGATGTTCAAATAACGTCTTTTGTACCCTAGTGATCTAAATCGATAAACACAGATGTTTTTGACTCTCTATAATTCGTTATGCCATACACTGGATTTGGCCCTAATAGTTGTGCCTTTTGGCAACTATGAGCACACTATAGCAGTTGTCCATGCTTCGCACCAGGTTGTCAGAATGTTTCTAGCGAGATATGAAGTATCCTCATTTTGTGAGGGTTTTCAAGTTACAAGGCATGATATTCATTGTTACCTATTATAACATTCGTAGTGTTATTCCCTTGGGCTCTTCAAACAAACAAAACGGGAGCGCGTGACGTAATGGTTTCACAGGTTCGAACGCAGCTGGAGTGTTCTCCATGCCTGGTTGCGTCTTGCCTATGACGCTCTTACCTTGCGCTGGAAGTACAATGAGGGATATCACAATAGGTTGGAGTACTCCAAGCAGGAACTGAAGTACCCTTATTTTTAGAGAGTTTGTAAGCTCCCACATGATATTTATTGGTATTCAGTACCATATTCGTAGCGTCACTCCGGTGTTTATTATTGTCACTTTTGAACTACAAAATATTAGCGTGTGATGTCACGTTGTAGTTCTACGTATGGACGGTTTCTCACATAGCTCTAAGTAATCTAGCGCGTCTTGTTGAGGACGCCTCAATCCTGCGCCGGAAGTCCATTGATTGACATTAGGCGTCCTTAAGTATTTAAACCAACATGCCTGATCTCTCGGTGCCTCCTTCCCTGACTCGGCAAAATTAAGAGGTAACGACGGACAGGTCAGTTGTTGTGTGACGACCCTCCCTTGATATTTGGCGGCATTTCTCACGCTGGCATTTGTAAACTAACGCAGCAAACTCCACTTGTAGCTGTGCCCTGTTAGCGTACTAGAATGTGTTTGTTGGGGCACGATCCTCCCTTGATACTTGGCGGCATTTTCTCACGCTGCCATTTGCAAGATAACGCAGCAAACTCCAGTTGTACCTTTGCCTTGTTAGCGTACTATAATGTGTTTCTCGAGATAATGTTTCTCTTTTTCGCTAAACGCCCTTTTTGAGGGCAATGTGCTCACAATATACAAGCTCTTGCCAATGCCTTTATACAGCGCTGTGGACTCATTATTTTGTTGTTTTGATACACGCTGCATATTTTGGCTTTTAATGCTGTTACGCTCTACTTAGACTTTCCAGACCGACAAGGAGTGTTTTCTATTTTTAAGAGTTTTGATACATGACAGTATGTACTCAGAGTAGGCATACTTGGTCTAATTGTTTAGGCTATGCGAACTAGCACTTGGGGCATTGTTGTTAGCATTTTTTGTTTGCATGATTTATGCCTTGCCTTTTTTTCTTTTCCCTGCAGAGCAGGGCCTCATTTTATCTGAGAAAGGTTCCAGGGAGGTGAGGTTTAAGCCTTGATCACGCAGGGTAAGCTACATTTGCTGTTTGAGTGGACACACCAATGTTTTTGTGTCACACAAATTTCTAAGCACAGAGTATGATAAATTCATTTATATCTCTGTAGGTGATGATTGCATCCAGTGATTGAAGGTTTCGCATCAAGCGAGGTTGTATGGTTCTAATTAACTCTTTGCTCTCATGTAAGAAGAGTTTTGTATATGCAGTAGCTATAATACTATAGGTCCTGAAGAAAGCCGTGGGTAACTCCCAGTTAGGCTGAAACATGTCGACCCAATGCTAGCAGTCACTTTGACTTCTGCTATGATTTAATAGCAGTTACTTGAGATTACTGCATTTTTCGTCTTTTACTAGGTGTGAAGAGGGTTATACTTTCTAGAGCAACTAGTCTCTCCACACAATCTTTTTAATTCTTTTTCTTCTTTTTTGCACTGCATCACATTAGATTTCTTCACCATCAAGTACACTTTCTTGTAGCTGATGTTTGCCCTAGTTTTGTTAAGGTATCTCTTATGAGCATTAGAGCTTGCCATTGAAGCAATCCCTACGATCAAGGGATTGACCTTCTGTTTCTGGCGGATTACCAAATGATAGCATTGATCATCAGAGCTTGATACCTTAGCTCCATCACTTAAAGCAATTTGATGGCAATCCTTGCTCTGCTCTGAATGCCTTGGGCTATATCTTAATTAGCCTTCAATCTCTGTGTATATTTACCTAAGTGCTTCTATGTTTGACCCCCAGTTCGTTTATGTATGTTGAATTAGTTTGTAGAAGGGGAGTAGGACTTGGGCTGGTCATTAAATATAGTTTCCCTTAGACCCTATTTTTCTACTGGTTTGTTGATGTCCCATTGCATGTCAGGTGGCTGAGACACACCTCATCCCCCTTGTTCCACCAGAACCTCGCTGTGTAGTGTACTTCACCATGCAGCGCCACACTATTTTTGCTTGAAAAATTCAATCTTTCTGCTACTTATCCAATTCTCATTTCTTCTTAATTTTGACTTGTATAATCTCTTTCAGCTTCTCACCCCTCCCTCTCACAAACATGCATGATCTTTAAATCTCATATTCTGCTTTGTTCTTCTTCAGATGCATCTCTTCTACAGATATTCAGTCATATACCTGTTTCTCTTTTCAAAACATCTTCCAATCAACCATCAAATACACTCTTTTTTAGAGCTCCCCTATCTATTCCTCACTCAGTTTTCTATGCAATTATACACATTAACTGCCTTATCTCACCTAACCTCAACTGAGTGTTCACTTATTTCTCAGATTGTGTCTTTTGTGTGTCTTGACACTATACACCCTTCACAACATTTCAGGTCCTTTGTTAAAACCACTCAATAATGGTTTAACTCTGTTCATCCTTCTCTATTTGCATAAAATTGAAAACTGTTGGGTCAAAACCTATTCTGTCTACAATCATTCTATTCTGTCCAGGCTTCACATTGATTACAATTCTGCACTCTATCTTGCTACAGAATGTTTCTTTCAAACTCTGATCTGCCCCCACCTATGCCTTTATTTTACTGATCAAACAAGCTCTGAAACCCCTTCTGTCTGAGTCTGGCGTCCCGCTCTCCTTTTTCCACCTCCGACTTTGCAATTTACTATGCATTAAAGATTGGTACATATTTTCTCACAAATCCACTGCAATATCATCTCTTACATTTCAGACGTTTTCCTTCATGCCATTCTTAACCATTAGCTGATGCATTTCGTCTTGATTTTGAAAAAAATTTTCAATTATGTTGCTGCTTTGTCTGGTTTCATGCATGCTAATTTTCAATTCTCAAATTCGATCTTCTTATTTCCCACCTATAAACACACTGTTCACTTCTTTTCTGACGCTCTTTAGAATGCTGTGATCCTTCACCTTCTTCGAAACATTATCACCACTCTTAGTTTTCTCTTTCACCTGATCTCCATCCGCTTTGTCTAAACTGTTGAAATGCCTTATCTGTCATTACCTTTCTGCATTTCTTTATATCCACCCACTTTTTAATGACTCTTTAATCTTGTTTCCTGTCTAGTCCAGTAAAATAATTGTTTGCTGTTATAAATCGCTGTCAGTTTCTTTGCCACAATAAACCATCCTCTTTCTTGGAGCTGTCAATCAACTAACCACCCTACTTGTCTTCTCACTCACTTCACAATAGTCACCAGGCCTATTCATTGTCCAATTCCAATCCTCTCATCTAAAGGGTACCACTTTGCTCCCTCAGGGTCCCAACATTTTTTATGTACACCATTACCCTTACAGCTTTAATTTCCTCTGTTCACCTGTCATGCAGATAACTGTAAAACCTTCATCTCTTCCTTCAGCACTGCACTTCTCAACAGTATTATCAACTTTGTACCTTCTACCTGTTTTTGGATACTTGACTGGCTTATTTATCGTTCTAGTAAGGCATAATGGATGGAGGAGAAAATGCATCTGTGGGGCAAAAGTTAAATGTCATATGTGGGTTCAAGTGTGTATTTAACCACCCGTATATATGACAAAATAGATGGCTTCAGAGAGCGCCATTGTGCTCTAGCTTGGAGGTAGACTAAAATTCTGTAGTGACACATATGGTGAGCAAAAGTGCATTTGCCAAGTAAGAAAAACAGTTTTTATATATATGCTAGGTCGCTCTAAAAGCGGGCCTGGTAACCCCACAGTGCTAGATACTTAACATATGAAAATGAGGCATAATACACAGTGGGAAAAGTATGCTCCAAAAGTAAACAATTATGGAGTCAGTTGTCACTGTGTAGGTGATGCTCCATTTTCCAGGAACAAATCTAGCCTTGATTAAAAACCACTTTGTCTTATCTTGGCTTGGGAAAATCATAGAGCAGTCAATACAAGTTATTTTTCACTTATTTAAAAAAA
Organism: Triturus cristatus; assembly: GCF_964204655.1. Classification (NCBI taxonomy): domain Eukaryota; kingdom Metazoa; phylum Chordata; class Amphibia; order Caudata; family Salamandridae; genus Triturus; species Triturus cristatus. Next base: position 948,864,066 of record NC_140582.1, read on the forward strand.
TGTAAATCATTGTAGGTTTTTTATAACATTAGTGGAAACATACCATCAGAAAAGTGTACTTTGTCTGCCTGAGAGTAAACTTGTTTAGATTTGGTTTGTCTCACAGCCACTATCCAGAGAATTAATACACATCCCTGGCTGTATGTTGTTGAAATTCCTCTTGTAAGACAATGATTTGATTTCTGACAGCTGGAATTCGGAAGTAGTGTTAACAGTGAGAAAGGAGACAGGAACTGACAACAAAAAGGGCACATCTATTCCTATGAAGTGGAGATCCCTAGTAAGGATGTCAATAGCTGCACAAATTGATTCTGAGGGCCACTCTAGACTTTTTATTGGGGTCCTCACCAGGTGAGAAAAACAGTGATAGCACTACCAGGAGGAAGGGCTCCTCATTGCCAAGTTGAAGTGGCTATGGGAAGGAATAGGGCTCCAGTAGCTGAAAGAAGACTGACCAACTTGGTTAATGGGTTCTGGGAAGGATAGCAGTAAAATGAGAAAGGAATTGTAAAAAAAGAGAAGATTGGGTATGTAAGTATTTATGTATTTGTGAATGTATGTATTTGGTGTTTGTATAGTACGAACATTGCCAAATAGACAGTGGAGTGCTGTACAGGATCCAAGGCAAGCATAAAGTCAAGCGATGGGCGAAATAGCTGGTTATTAGAGTGTTACTGCATTGTGATGTAATGTTCTCTAAAAAGGTGTGTCTTCAAATCTTGCTTAAATTGGAGAAAAGTTGAGGTGGTCCATATGGATACAGGGAAGTTGTTCCAGATTCTGTAGTGGTCTGGCTGGGCCTGTGTTGAGCACCACCAGAGATGATGATCTTGTCCACAGAAGGTTTTGTAGATGGTGTAGGCCAGCAAGAGGAGCTAATGTAGTTTCATCAGAATGGGGGTGATATGATAATATTTCTCCTGGCACTGGATGAAATGTGCTGTGGCGTATAAGATGCCTTTTAAAGAATGGCAGTACTGACTCCGGGTGGCCATGAAAAAAAGCATTACCATCATCCAGATGTAAGAGTACGAGGGCCTGAATAGCAGTTTTTAAGTTACTTTCTTGAAAAAACTAACTTTCTTTAGAAGAGAGTTGATATAAGGATGTCTTGGTTTTTTTTGGTAATCTATTTCTTGAAACTGCATGTATAGGCTGAAGAAGCTAGGAGACAGTATGGAGATCTGGGGGACTGTGCAGGCTAGTGGAATCGTTTGGGAAGGGGCCTATGTGAACAAACTACTGTCAATTGGAATGGTAGGGTGGTGTAGGGAATTCTCCATTCCTAGATTGGTGAAGAAACATTTTGAAGAAAGAATATTCTATATAACTGAGCAAAGAAAGAAGACTTAAGAAATCTTGACTCCAGCTGGCACCCAAAAGCAGAGCCACTCTCTGGGGGTCAAGTGGTTACCCTCTTACTGATGCTGCAGGGGCACAAAAGGACTAGACCTTGCAGGAGGACTGGGTGGATTTCTACAAATCTGTTCTGGGAACCTGAGGACTGCACAAGTGTCCAGGAGGAACTTTCCAGACAGTTAAAAAATTTGAGACTTGATCATTCCCCCCCCTGAGTACCAAGATAAAACAATTAGGATTCCTCAAAGAAAGGTGCAGTGAGGAGGAAGTCCAGGTTCGTCCCGCTCAGAGTTTTTTACTGCAAAGAATGCAATAGCTGGACTTTGCGGCAAAGTTATGTCATTTTTAATGCTGGTAGATTTAGAGGACCAAAAAAAAGTGACTTAATTAAAGCTAAAATCCTGAACCGGATGAGGTAGAAAATCTACCCCAGGGAGGAATGATCTCTGCTGCTATGAAATCCTGCTTTCTTCAGTTTTGAGATTTTGATGCCAAAACTTAAGGCTTCAGTGTTAGCTTGACAATGCACAGCTGTAAGATATTGGGCTGTTGGATAAGTGGGGTGCAAGACATTCTTAAGCAACTGCCACAATCCCTGTCAGGGTGACCCACAAACACTCACAAAAATAACCTGTTCTTAACCCTCTGGCAGCATGGCACAAAAGCAGTCAGAATTAACTTAGAAGCAATGTGTTAAGTATTTGTGGAGCACTTAAACAGTAATAGAGTGAAAACACAACACAAGAAAAATCCCAAACCAATTTAGAAAAACAGAGTAAGCTTTAGTAAATTATTTGACATCTAAATGACAAACATCAAATCAGTAGAACCTGAGTTATGCATTTTGAAAGTTTAAAGTGAAAACGAATGCCTAAAAATAAAAGCACCAACCGCAGACATCTAGTCGCATAAGCCTGGGGCAAAGTCGAAAGTTATGGCCGACGGCAATAGAGTGTTGGTTAGATACATGAAGTGGATTGGGCCCGGTCTATGCGTACCTTTGGACTTAGAAGAAATTTTGAGGAAAATGTCTGGGAAGGTAAAGTTTAGCTGGGCAATGCAGCCTGTGGTGTCTGAGGAGTGGGTGTCATCATCTGGGAGCTGCTGGAAAAGTCACGGTAAAGATTCCTAAGTACAGACGTAGTCTCTTTTTTTCAGTCAGGCCGACTGGCGATGCACCTTGGGTAAGTCCTGGGCTTCTCTCTGTTCTCAGAGTACTTTTTGGTAACAAATGTCCCAAGTTTTAGATTTGGGCTATCTAGGAACCTTTATCAGCAATTTCAAGAGTCCAGGACTATAGAAGCACCACCTGGAGGGTCAAGACTCACTCGGGCAGGGTCAGGAAGTCCTACGTTCAAGTAGACAGGGGGCTCACAGTAGGTTTCAGGCATCAGAGCAGTCCTTATTAGTGCAGAAAAACAGTCTCATGAAATATACAGCACACCACAGTGGTAAGCAGTCCCCTGATAGTCCTTCAGCAGTTCTAGAAAGTGAACTGAAGACTGGGTATGAGGGTCCCCTTTTTATAACTGGGGCCCCCTTTGAACTGGGAGTAACTTCAGGAGGCTTTCCCCTACCGAAGTGTCAGGAATTTCCTGTCTCCCTCCCCTGGCTCCAATCTGGCTACACGCACAAAAGGCTAGTGTAACATTCTTTGAATGAGAGAAGGGAACAGCCTATTGAAGTGCAAGTGGGGCTGTGGACAGCTCCGCCCCCTCACCCTTACTGAGAAGGCACTCTTAATCCTACTATTACGTGGCTGTCTAAGGGAATATAGAAAGACCAACTGCCGCTCAGACCTAGTCATTTGACCCAGTAACAGTCTGCAGACACCAAATGATTGGGGCATAAAAATGCCAACTTTATTCAATTTGCAAAAGGATCAAATGATAGACGGAATGCTGAACAATGTAAACATTCACCCCCAGTCACAAAGATCTGAGTTTAATCCATAGATCTCCATGCCACTGAAATCAAGCTAGCCTGGCTGATGAGGGGTGAAACCCCGAAACCGGGCCTAGGATGCATGTTTACCAGTCCAGGGAGAACCTGGTCTGGCAGTTCGGGCTGGACTGCTCCCATGGGGAACAGGGTCAAGACTGTGTTGCATATGTCTGGGTTTAAACTGGAATGGCATGGGGAGCAAAACAACAATGGATTTAGGCCCAGATCTCGGTCCTGGGGTGAATGTTTGACATTGTTCAACGTTTTGTCCATCAATTGTTCTTTTTGCAACTTTATAACTGTGGCATTTTTAGAAATGTGAATTAAAACCCAACTTTACCATTAAAGAAGATTTTAAATTACAGATCCTCAGACATCAAACATGACTTTATGACCTGCTTCCAATCAAAAGTTAGTATTTCTTAAATGTAATAAGGAAATCCAATATTATCCTATTGAAGAGGCAGGCCTGACAGCAGTAAAAAATGCATTTGTGAGTTTTTCACTACCAGGACGTGCAAAACGGTACATGACCAAATTTAGTTACAAATTCACCCTGCCCTATGGGTTGTTTAGTGAGTTTACAAAAAAGTGATAGGTGGAACGCTTGAATTAATCTTAGCCACTGGTAATCACTATGGTCGCATCCTAATCCATCATTATTTTCCACACCATGCCACCTCAGTTTTGACCCAGCTATATGCAAATCAGTCTTGACCTTGCTCCAATAGGAACAGCCCAGCCCAATCTGCCAAGCCAGGTCCTCCTTGAACTGGAATGCAGTGAACACAGCACCCACATCTGGGCATACCCATCCCACATACAGTGGCACAATGAGTAAACAAAACAGTGATGGATGGAATGCTTGAATAAATCTCCGCCGTTGATAATCACCCCGCTGAGGTGGCATGGTGTGTTAAATAATGCTGGATTGAGTTGAGACCCAAGTGATTACCAGTGGCTGAGATTAATTCAAGCATTACCTTCATCACTGTTTTGTATACTTACTGTGAGCTGTTTAGGGCCTATCTTATGGGTGACTTATGTGTATTAAAAAGGGAGTTTTAAGTTTGGCAAAGGATTACTTTGCGAAGTCTAATTGGCAGTTTAAAACTCCTGGCAAGCTGGAATGACAGGCCTGAGACATATTTTAAAGGGCTACTTAAGTGGGTAGCACAATAAGTGCTCCAAGTCCAATAATAGCATTTAATTTATAGGCCCTGGCTATAGGGTATATCACCTTACTAAGGTCTTATAAGTAAATTAAATAATCCAATCAGGCGTTAGTCAATGACACTATGTTTTAGGGAGTGAGCATAAGAACTTTAATACTAGTCAGCAGTGGAAAAGTGCATCAAGTCCCAAGGCTAACAAAACCAAAATCAGAAAAATAAGAGGGGTGAAGGCAAAATGTTTGGAAGTGACCCTGCAGAGAGGGCCAAGTCCAAAATGATCCCCCTTCAGATAAATAATCCTGGGGAGACCGATCAGTACCTTGATGGGCTTCCCTGCTTAGGCGATAGAACATGGACAAAGCCACTATATTGCAGAGGCCCTTGACAGTTCTGTAACCATCTGAACTCACTTGGACCCCATTATATACACTCTCCTGAGCTACTGGACTGACTCATGAGGAACTCTTTTCCTTGTTTGTAACCCCCATCTGTGAATCACCTAACCTTAACTTGCTCACAGATGCATTTCAGGGGGCAGATAGCACCACCAACAAAGTGATGTGGCCCATTCCACCACTTGGGTCAGACATCTGTCCCCCCACTAAAGGTAAACTCTACCCATAAGGGCAGCAACCAACAGGGGCCACTGACTGTTGTCAGTGTTAAGAGTAGGGGTAGGTGGTAAACTCCGCTATGCTGGTGGAGTTCACGGAGTTGTGCCACTCCGTGCTCCACTTGGAGCATGGAGTTTGGCCAAAAACTCTGTCTACCGTTGTGTGGTGGACTTTACCAGTGTTCACCCCTAGAATAGCATAAAAATAGGCATATGCCCTAATTCAGAAACAAACAACTTTTTAACCCTCCTGCAAAAGCCTTTGTGGCCAGGCAGCTGAGCTGCGGATTCCTTTTCCCAAACAACGCCAAAATCATGATTAGCTGAATATTGCTCTCTGTAAATCCCTCATCTAAGTTGGATGCCACGCAAATTGTCTCAGATTTCTTTTTGGTATGGAATCGTTGCCTCTTGTTTTTTGTATATGCCATTTTTTCTGTTTATTTTTTTATCTATTGCTCCTTGAAGATGTCGTAATGCTTTTGTTTGAGCTTTCAAAATAAAAGAAACAGACATTAGGGGGAGAGGGTCCGGGAAGAGGATGTAGCCTAATTACTAGGGTGGTCAATCTCAAACCTGGGGAACCGGGTTCAAGTCTAGGCAATGACGCTCAACATCCTGTGATTCTGGGCAAATCACTTAATCTCCTTGTGCCTAAAAAAAAGAATGTGTCCTTGTGTAACCCAACTACTGCTCATGTAAAGTGCCCTGATACCTTCGGGTCAAGTTCGTACTATATAAAACTATGGGGAAAAAAAGATATACCAGCAGCGAAAGCATCTAAGATGTGTGATGCTTTCATGAAATTTAATATGTGGATAGTAACATACAGGCTGCATGCGGGACAACTGTAAACTGAACAGTAAATGTTGTAATGCTTTTATTTGCACTCTCAAAATAGAAAAAACAGATATACTAGCAGCCACAGCATCTAAGAAGCATTGTGTTTTCATGAACTTTAATGTGAGGATAGTACCATACAGACTGCATGTGGGACACCTGTAAACTGAACAGCAAACTGCAGAGCATACAACCTAGTCAGTCCGATGGGGCAGACTGGCACTGTCAGGCAGAGCCGGCGCTGTCAGGTTGAGCAGGCAGCAAGCAGCAGGACATGCAGTGTCAGAGGCTGGACTGAGTCGCTGCTACTTTTTGATTCTCACTATGTCTACCATTGGCAGAGTTACCCTCAACCTCAGGACCTTGAGGCTCACATGCATCTCCAAACTTCAAAGCCCCTGGGGATAGCTGCAAAGCACTATGATCTTCGGTGGGAATTAGAGTCAGCATCCAGCTGTGAGAAACCAGAAAGACTTCTAGGGGCACTATCACCTGTGGAAGACTAACAATAATCAGACAGCTCAAAACAGGGCCATGCCTAAATCGCCCCCCCTCTGAGTCATCGAGTATAAATGTGAAGGAGTGACTACTAACTCTACTAGGTCTGTTGGCAGGGTTGGGCTATATCAGACCTTGTTTTAAATGTGTCTGAATGTATTTTAACCTGTCGACTTTTAAAGAAACGTTTTTAAAATAGCGTGTTTTGCACAATTTGTTTTCCTTGCACTTTATTTAATGTAAAGCTGCTCACTTGCCTGTGTTCACGTTTCCGGTCCGTCACAGCTGCCTGGTGCCGGTTGTATGGAGAAACGCGTTAGGTTTACTCCCCCTACCCTCCCAGACCACTCCCACTTTCTGTTGGTTGGCGGGCTGGTTGGCGGGATCTTGGAAGGCATAGATGGAGATGCTCCCTCGGACGCGCAGTGGACGCGCGCAGCACGCACACCGCCGGCGGGCCAAAGGCAAGCCCGTCTGTGCCCGTCCGCAGCCGACCGGGGCCAGGGGCCACCCCTTATGCCCAATTTTATAGATACTCCCCTAACGAGATGAAATCGTGGCAGGGTAATCTCCAAATTAACGGAAATACAAAATTTTATCTAGAACAGGCGGAAATCTTCACATATAGATATGATTTCCCAGAATTAATTCTAGAACCCCCTCCCCTCAAGAATACGCCCCGGTCCACCCCCTCCCCTCCCAAGGGTCAAAAACCCATAGGACTCACAGTCTGCTATTTGAATACCCGGTCCTTGGTGAAACACCAAGTCAAAATCGCATTACTCCTACAGTCTGAAAATCCCGATATGCTCCTCCTAACTGAAACGTGGTTGACCAATAACTGTGCCCCGGACATCTTGGCGGCAATTCCGGATGGCTACTATATCCTTCAGGCAAATCGGTCTCCGGGGAAAGCTGGAGGTGGGGTTGCTGCCATTATCCGTAAGGAACATCAGTTTACAACTTTAGAGGCTGCTGGTCTGCCATTAACCGACTTTCTGATTTTAAAACTTGATTCTCCTCAGTTATCTTTTATCTGTGCCCTTTTTTATAGACCCCCTGGTAATATGCCCACTTTCCCTCAGGCACTGGGTGAGATGATATCTCACCTCGTTATTAATCATGCTAGGATTCTTATAGTTGCGGATTTCAACCACTGGCCTAGTGACAATCGGGAGAGCCCTAGTTCAAAGGAATTTGTTGATCTTCTCTCTGGGATGAACTGTATTCTACATGTGAGGGAAGCTATCCACATAAAAGGGCATACCTTAGATCAAGTCTGGACCTCAAATTTGAAGATCTCCACTCCTCTGATAGCTCCGTGCGCCTGGTTTGACCACTATTTGATTAGATTCATTCTTCAATGTATTCCTTCTCCCAAATACCAACAAATAGAGAATCAAATGTCCAGAAATTGGAGACAAGCAGACATGGACCATTTCCGGTCACGTCTAATGAGCACATCCCCTTCCACACTAGAAGACTTTCAGACTCAGGCAGAGAGCATCAAATCATGGTTGGAGTCGGCTAGCGATTGTGTCGCCCCCCCTCAAAAAAATAAAGATTATGAGACCTCACGACACTCAACGGTGGTTCTCGGATGATCTAAAAATTAAGAAACTTGAACTTAGACAAGCAGAATGCCAATGGCGCCGTCATTACCTCCCAGATAAGCAAGCTTCCTATCTAGTCTTGATGAAAGAATATAAAAATCTGATTACTCAAGGCTAACTATTTTTCTCAAAAAATTGTCAACGCATCAAACAAATCTAAAGAGACTTTTTCCATAGTTGACCAACTCTCGAAACCAGACAGAGTCACACCAAAACCTGTTCCTTCACAGTCTCTATGTGATTCTCTTAATTCATATTTTTTAGAGAAAATAACCATCATCAAGGCTAGTATTCCTTCAGTGGCTGGTGTTACACAGGACCCAAATACTGACTTGAGCCTACATTGCCTTGACCGAATCCCTCTGATTTCGGAGGAGATTTTTCTGAACTTACTAAATAAGGTCAGCTCTGGCTCCCCCTTGGATTGCTGTCCACCCTACATTCTTCGAGAAGCTTTTACAAGGTGTCCAGACACTCCCCGATCATTTCTGAACAACTCGCTTGAGCATGGCATTGTTCCTGATTCATTTAAAAGGGCAGAAATTATTCCAATCTTGAAGAAACCGGGTGCCGATCTGTCGGTTCTCAGTAATTATCGTCCTATCTCTTTGCTGCCCTATCTGGAAAAGGTTTTAGATGCTCATGTAGCTAACTTCCTCAGCTCTTTTGTGGAACATTTCCAGGTTCTGGATACCCACCAGGCCGGATTCAGACCCGCACATTCGACCGAGTCGGTCATTCTTGCTGTTATGGATGTGCTCAGAGGGGGGGCGGATATAGGCACCACCCAGGCCCAGATTCTCTTGGATCTCTCTGAAGCTTTCGCCACGGTCGATCATGGTATCCTGATCGACCGTGTCAGTAATGCCGGAATTCAGGGTCTGGCCCGAATGTGGCTCTCCTCCTTTCTGAGTAATCTGTCCCAAGCGGTGCGCCTCGCCAAGTTCTCATCTAATAAAAGAGATATTACCTGTGGGATTCCTCAGGGCTGTTCTCATTCCCCACTCCTTTTTAATCTTTACAATCTTCCTTTAATTCATTCTTTGAGGAAAAGGAATGTTGGAATTTTTAACTATGCAGATGACCTTCAACTGGTGTTTAATATTAAATCTGCTTCATCCAAGTCAAATGTTCAAGACACGATTGTTTTCATAAGTGACTGGATGAACAATAACCAGTTGAAGCTGAACCCGGAGAAAACTGAGCTGATTCTTACGGGTCGGTTAGCAAACCCATGGCATTCCAACTTTTGGCCCCCTAAATTAGGCAATCCCCCTGTGCCAGTTGCCTCTTCTAAAAGCTTGGGGATCATTATCAGTAATGATTTGTCCATGAAGGCCCAGATCAGCTTGGTTGTCTCAGCTGGCTTCTTTCAGCTGCGCAGAATAAAGAAGATCAGTAGATTCTTGAGCAGGAAGCTATGATTTTGGTCACTCTAGCCCCAGTGATCTCTCGCCAATTCATTGTATGTTAGCATTCCGGCATATCAACTGAGGCACCTCCAACTAGTTCAGAACCAGGCGGCCAAGCTGATCTTTCATCAGCCTAAATGGCACCATGTCAGCCCACTAATGAAAAGCCTCCACTGACTTCAATTGACTAAGCGCTGTGCGTTTAAGATGGGTTGCACCATTTTTAAGGCACTACATTTCAACGGACCAGCTTTTATCTTGGCTCGTCTACATCGCTACATTCCCTCTCGAAACCTCAGATCCTCCCATTTGAATTTGTTGAAAATTCCTTCAGCCAAACGGAAGAAGTATGGCGGACTAAGGTTTTCATTCCTTGCTCCGCAGTTTTGGAATTCTCTCCCGGCTGAGATTAGGTCTCTGACTTCCTTAGCCCAGTTCAGAAAACAGCTAAAGACCTGGTTGTTCATTCAAGCATATACTGATTAAGTGATCTCCCTGCCACTGCCTTGATCCTCATTTGAGCGCAAAGAAACCGTCGGTGTACGTGCGCTTAACAAATGCTTTTAACATAACATAACATAATACAACATAACATAACTCACTGAAAGAAGGGAATGAGCTTAAGGGGGTTTCAGGCAAGTCAGCGGGCCAGTCAAATAAGTGGGTTAGTCAGTATGTGTGAGGTTGACTTTGTGAGTGAAAGTATAAGTTAGTCTTGGTGAGCGAGGTTGGAGGTAGTCCGGGGCCATATCCAGAGGTGACAAGCAGCATCCATGTGTTGCAGCATTCATTCAACATATGTTGTTACAACATGGCTTCATATATGTCAAATTTAACAGTTTCATGTCAGGGTTACAATAGAAATCATTATTTTTACACAGGTATATTCCTAGTCTGACAACATAAATATAAATAATAGGGAGAAACATGTATATGATGCTTTATATTATCAAACTCTGTTTATGTAGTTCCTCAAGTGCTTTGGCATTGGTGGAATATTAGCGCTTCTATATACAAATAAAATAGATGATGTTCTTCCCTACAGACCGGAGAATCTCTTGACCTCATTATACACACAGTCGCCTCCCGTGGGCCTTAGCTCTACCCACATGTCTGTGCTATACCTCCTTGGTGCTCTGACCCTCTCCTCACTCCCCCTTATTGCCGATCCCTCCTCTCAGCCCACCCCCTTCCCCTGTGCGGGAGGCATAGGTTGCCATGCCAATGAGATCCATGCGGTCGCCAGTAGGTAGATATAGTTAGGACCTATTTTCCATAGGAAATCCGCAACATTCTATTTGGAATAACTATGGCGCCGATTGACGAATCTTCGCGACATTTTCCAAACTTTTGGCCAGCTCCGGTCCGCTCCTATCCTGAATCACAGTGATTCGTCAAGCGGGGGCTGAGAAAAAAGGGGGTCCCAAAACGCGTTTTCCCCATGCATTTTCCCATAGGACATTTAGCCGCAGCTACAGCCCGAACTGCTGAACGGAATTACACCAAGTTTGGCAAAGAGGTATTGCTCAGTTCAGACTCGTGTCTTTTGCTTAAATGATGTAAATCCATTCAGTAGTTTCTGAGAAAATTGCAGTTAAAAGTACATAGAACCGAGGCACAAGAAACCCTCCCAAAAAGTCGCAAAATGCGAAAAGGGGGCAGGGTAGAAACACCCCGACCCCCTGGGCCTGCTCAGGGAATCCCACAAGGACGTTTAAAAAACAGGATTATGCACGCTGGATGCGCGCATCCTGCCGATAGAAAAATAAATTCAGCGCGGGCTCCCGCGCTAAATATGCTAATTTGCCCCGGGGGGGCCAAATCCCGGGGGCATAATGAAAAATTAAGTGTGGGGGGTCCCAATCCCCCCCACACTGCCCCAGGGACCGCCACCCCCCGGGGCTCTAACATAATATAGGGGGGCTCATGCCCCCCCACAGCCCCGGGGACCGCCACCCCCCGGGTTTTTTTTAAAATGGGTGGTGGGGCTCTCAGGCCTGGGGACCGCCAGCCCCCGGGGCAACTTCAAAATGTGGGAGGGGGGCACGTGGCCCCCCTCCTGGAGCCTTTTATAGGCCCTGGGGACCGCCACCCCCCAGGGCCGGCTCCTGCAGTGTCCTGGGGTGCCCACCCTCGGGACACTGCTGTTTGCAATGACAGGGCGGGAGCCTCGCGGCTCATTGAAGCAAAGCAGATTGCTTTTCCACATGGGGAGCAGCATGTTAGCTGCTCCCCATGTGGAAAGCAATGCCGGCTGGGAACGTGGGGGGATTGGGGACCCCCCCATGGCCCCCAATGAAGAGATTTAAAAATGCAAAAAAAAAAATAACGGCCCGGGGGATGGGGCCATAAGTGGTCACAGGAGGGGGGTAAGGCAGCACCCTCCAAAATATTTTTTTTTTAAAAAAAGGCCCATGCCCCGGGGGATGGGGTCCCCGGGGCAAATTATGGCCTCGGGAGGGGTGCCACGCGCCCCCCTTCCCGAATAGAAAAAGAAATTGGGGGCAGGCCCTGGGGGATGGGGTCCCCAGGGCTAATAAATTAGAAAAAGAAGGGAGGCTACACAGCCCCCCTTCTAAAAAATAAAAAAAGATGGGATCAGGCCGGAGGCCACGCCCCCTCCTTGCACCGGGGCACATTTGCAGAGGGGAACTAATTCCCCTTGAATACTGGGGGTCCCTGGGGGCCAACTATCCCACCAGGAACTGTAATGAGGCCACGCCCCTTTGTACACCTCTCTGCATCGCAGCTCTGTGGCGCTTACTGGAGGTACCTGGTGGGCTAGTTGGCCACCAGGGGACCTCAGGATTCAAGGGGACTTAATCCCCCAATTTAAAACGCACCACGTTGTGCGTTTGCACAGTGGTGAAGGTAGGGGCGGGGCCTGAGGTGATATGTGTGCAAACACGCCCTGTGGCGCCTTTTAAGTTGGGGAATTAATTCCTCTTCAATCCAGAGGTCCCCTAGGGGCCAACTAGCCCACCAGGTACCTCCACTAAGCGCCACGGAGCTGCATTGCAGAGTGTTGTAAAAAGGGTCGTGGCCTCTGAACACCTCTCTGCAACGCAGCTCCCTGGCGCATACTGGAGGTACCTGGTGGGCTAGTTGGCCACAAGGGGACCTCAGGATTCAAGGGGACATAATCCCCCAACTTAAAACACACCATGGGGTGCGTTTGCACAGTGGTGAAGGTAGGGGGCGGGGCCTGAGGTGATATGTGTGCAAACACCCCCAGTGGCGCATTTTAAGTTGGGGAATTCATTCATCTTCAATCCAGAGGTCCCCTAGGGGCCAACTAGCCCACCAGGTACCTCCAGTAAGCGCCACGGAGCTGTGTTGCAGAGTGTTGTAAAAAGGGGCGTGGCCTCTAAACACCTCTCTGCAACGCAGCTCCCTGGTGTACACTGGAGGTACCTGGTGGGCTAGTTGGCCCCCAGGGGACCGCAGGATTGAAGAGGAATTAATTCCCCAACTTAAAACGCGCCACAGGTCGTGTTTGCACACGCCCCCTTCCTTCACCATTGTACAAATATTCCTCTAAAATCAGCCGAACTACGAATTCCGATTAACTCACCTGTTATCAGGAGAGAACCCAGTGCTGCATCTTTTAGCCCAGCACTGACCCTGAAAAGTAATTCTAAGCGTACTTACCAGTAACTTGTATTTCCTTCCATAGGAATCCATTGTGTGGTTTTCAGCAGAAAAGTTATGAAGTGTCTATTTTCACAAGCTAAAAATATTCCGAAAAAATCGTCTGTATGACTTAAACACATTCTTTCAACTGTTTACAGTAGATTCACCAGTGCTGGATCCAGGATCCACCACTGAGTAAGAAAAAGTAACGATAACACTACTTACCTGCTAAGTGAATTTTCTGTCATAGGATAACATTGGTGATTCTATGTGAAAAAATGTCTGTTGTCAACTTTTAAAATTCAATAATACTCCTTAAAAATCACTACTGTAACCAAAACGCTATTGCTCAACTGTTTACAGGAGATGTCCAAGGACTGAATCTAGGATCCAGTCCTGTGGTTATAGAAGTAATCCATAAAGTAACTAATTGCATTTGACTACAAATTCACATTGAGCTCAATGTTACATTGTGTTTGAAATTGTGTTGCCCACTGCAACAACTGTAACTACTGTACTTAAAAGTCTATTGCCTATTTGCAAAGTATTTAAACTAAAGTAATTCATTCTGAGAAAGTATATTTTGTATTGTAATGTATAATGTAATTATAATGTAATTAAAAAAAATATCTAAAAATAGTTTAAAAAATGTAGTAAATCAGTATCAAAAAAATCAGTATAACAATTAATACATTAAAAAATTGTCATTTATAAAAACTTTGAAATTCACTGAAAAAACCATAGGATTCAGGCCTGATATAGTTAGGAATTAGCATTTAAAAAACCTTTGAAATTCACTGAAAAAACCATAGGTTTCAGGCCTGATATAGTTAGGAATTAGCATTTAAAAAACCTTAGAAATTCACTGAAAAAACAATAGGTTTTAGGGGTGTTATAGTTAGCTGGACATTTCACTCGAACAAAACCATTGAAATTCCTCCGATATAGTTAGTTGTACTAACTACATCTCACGCGCCCGCAATCCACTGCTGATGATGTCACATATTACATCATTCATGACATGATCAGTGACATCACTGATGACATCTCAAATGACACCAGCAGAAAGCAGGTGTAAAATCCCTGGTGCTAACGTGTCTTATCGCCGGAATTTGTTTCGCATTGCAATTTGTGTGAAAGTTGTGATGTGATTTTTTTCGTGTGCACAACAATATACGAACTGAGCAGTGTATCTCGTCAAGATCCAGCACCTGACGCACTATTCCCAATCAATATAAATACAATGAGATTTCTTAATAGATTTTGTGTGTACACTGTAAGTGCAGCCAATACATCAGTGCAATACAATACAGGATTTTAGTATTTAGAATAAATCGCAAAGGTGCACCTCGTGTCTTTTTACACGGGAACGGCTACTCTCCATTTCATTATCAGCACTTTAACGGAAGTAAAGTTGAGATAAATCTAACACACTATTCAGAAGTTGGTGCAAACTGCAGATATCACCAGTATTCCAGCGATAAGTGCCCCAAAATTTAACACCATGGTGGACTCCTTCAAATAACAGTAATAAGAATAAGAAAGAGTCACACAGCAGTTAAGAGAACAACCAAAAACCTCATTAATTTTTTTTTCAAACTTTATTTTTTATAATAATAAATATATAAACAAAAAACTATTTTCAAACTTAATTTTTTTTTTAACATACATATGAACAATAAACTAATAAACAAAATGTAACAACAATAACAAAAAACAACAAGGCGTAACACTACTGTGGGGACAATGGATGTCGACGACAGACCTGGAAAATAAGAAAGATTGTTAAAAAAAAACAACATGGTATTCTCAACAAAATACAACAAGAAACAAATCACAGATATATAAAATGCATACAGCTAACAAAATTTTATAAGTTTAACTTAAAAAAACTGTAAATGTTGCCGCTTTAAAATATTTACCGAATCTGAAGAAAATGTTTTGCAGAAGGCACCACACCAACAACGTTTTTCTTCAGTGGTGAGGAATTTTTTTACTTTTTCCAAGGAGCAAACAAAGACCAATGCCACCTTCTTCACTCACAAGATTTGCCAAAGAGTTCTGTTATGAGGGGATACTAACAAAAAATACTCGTGCGACACAGCAAGTATGATGAAACACCTAAGGACCCTTCATCCAAACAATCTTGCACGAGAAGAGTGTAAACAGATGAGAAACACTCCTGTTCTGTATCTGTAAAAAAGAATCACAAATAAATGTATATTAATAACTTTCAAATTTATACTATTCCATTACTGTACAAACACATTTTATATCAAAACTGACTAAGAAACTATAGCCCTGAACCCCAAGTGTGACGATCGTTAAAACACTACATGCATAGTGCATACTACTTTGAAGCAGTTCATGCCCTAAAGCCTACCTCAGTAAAAGACTACATGCTAACTGACTAAATGATTACAGTACTATAAGGAGACACACTGGGTGAGTGACAGGGTGTTTGCTAGAAGAGTATGAATACTAACTAGGGAATTGAAGGTGTGAAACACAACTGTGTAGGTGATTAGTGGACTGCACCCATACTGCATAGGCATTTAAAGCAGTCCATGTGCTAAGGCCTGGCTCACTGCATGACTACTTGGGTACTGACTGAATGATTAGAGTACAGCAAGGAGAGTGCCTAGGTGAATTTATAAGTGCTAGGGTTTTCGCACAGGGAATGGATTAGTACTTGGTACTGAATGGGTCACTAGATGAGTGCAAAGGCAGTGTCAAGTGCTGGACTGTATGGATACTGACTAGGAAATTGAAAGTGTGAAAGACAAGTGTCTAGGTGGTTAGAAGACTGCATGCATAGTGCATAGGGGTTTGAAGCAGTCCATGTGCTAAGGCCTGCCTCAGTGTATGAATACTTAGGCACTGACTGAATGATTAGAGTACTGCAAAGATAGCATCTCGGTGAATTTATAAGTGTTTGGGTTTTAGCACAGTGAATGGATTAGTACATGGTGCTGAATGGGTCACTAGAGGACTGCACAGGGAGTGACAGGGTATTTCCTGGAAGTGTATGGATACTGATTAGGGAATTGAATGTGAGAAAGACAATTGTGTAGGTGGTTAGAGGACTGCATGCATAGTGGATTAGGGTTTGAAGCAGTCCATATACTAAGGCCTGGGTCACTGGATGAGTACTTGGGTACTGACTGAATGATTAGAGTACTGCAAGGAGAGTGCCTGGGTGAATTTATTAGGGTTTGGCGCTGTGAATGGATTAGTGCATGATGCTGAATGGGTCACTAGAGGAGTGCAACGGCAGTGACAGGGTGTTTGCTGGAAGTGAACGGATACTGACTGGGGCATTGAAGGTGTGAAAGACAAGTGTGTAGGTGGTTAGAGGACTGCGTGCATAGTGGATATGGGTTTGACGTAGTCCATGTGCTAAGACCTGGCTCAGTGCATGAATACTTAGGCAGTGACTGAATCATTAGAGTACTGGAAAGAGAGTGTCTAGGTGAATTTTAAGTGTTTGAGTTTTGGCACAGTCAATGGATTAGTACATGCTGTTAAATGGGTCTCTAGAGGACTGCAAAGGAAGTGACAGGATGTTTCCTGGAAGTGTATGGATACTGACTAGGGAATTGAAGGTGTAAAAGACAAGTGTATAGTATGTCAGAACACTTTTATTTAAAGCAATCTATTTGGTACTTAGAAACTGACTAAATAATCAGACTACTTCTAGGACAGTGCTTAGGTAAAACTTTTACATTTTCAGTTCTGCCACAGTGAACAGAATAGTACATGGTACTGCACCTTAGTGTCAAACCCTGACTCATTTTATCAATGCATAAGCAAAGACTAGCTTCTAATGCTACTAAAACTTGACAACAAGACAGGTTTTAAATTAGTTATCTGTCAGCAAATACACGATGTTACCAAATGCTTCTCTCACAGTGGTTCCCAAATGCACACAGACTCAGTGTGATTCTAGACAACAACCACTATACCTATAATTTTACCAAAAATCATTCACTACTGTGGAAGTGGTAAGCGAACTGCACACAATCTTCATATTTCAGGACTGCACTTTTATGTCAAAGCCTGACTCATATAATCAAAGCATAAGCAAAGACTGGCTTCTAATGCTACTTAAACTTCACAACATGACCGGTTTTAAAACAGGTATATGTCAGCAAATACACAATGTTACCAAATGCTTCTCTCATAATCCTTACCCAAATGCACACAGACTCACAGTGTGATTTTAGACAAGCACCACTATCCTAGGAGTTTACCAAAACTCATTCACTACTATTGAAGAGTTAATGGTACTGCACACAATCTACATATTTAAGTACACCACATCAGTGTCAAAGCATGACTCATTTAATCAACGCATAAGCAAAGACTGGATTCTAATCCTACTAAAACTTCACAACATGACAGGTTTTAAACCAGTTATCTGTCAGCAAATACATGATGTTACCAAATGCTTCTCTCACAGTGATCCCAAATACACACTAACTCACAGTGTGATTTTAGACAAGCACCACTATCCCTATGAGTTTACCAAAACTCATTCACTACAGTGCAAGTGGTAAGGGAACTGCACACAATCTACATATTTCACAACTGCAATTTACTGTCAATGCCTGACTCATATAATGAAAGCATAAGCCATAACTGTCTTCTAATGCTACTAAAACTTGACAACATGACATGTTTTACAACACTTATCTGTCAGCAAATACACGATGTTACCAAACACTTCTCTCACAGTGGTTCTCAAATACACACAGACTCACAGTGTGATTCTAGACAAACAACACTATCCCTAGCAGCTTAACAAAACTCATTCACTACAGTGGAAGTGGTAAGGGAACTGCACACAATCTACATATTTCACGACTGCAATTTACTATCAATGCCTCACTCATTTAATGAAAGCATAAGCCATAACTGTCTTCTAATGCTACTAAAATTTGACAACCTGACTGGTTTTAAAACAGTTATCTGTCAGCAAATACACGATATTACCAAATGCTTCTCTCACAGTGGTTCCCAAATGCACACAGACTCACTGTGTGATTCTAGACAAACAACACTATCCCTTGCACTATACCAAAACACATTTCTTCATCTAGAAGTAGTACTACATTTTAGTATAGAAACATAACATAACTCATTTCACAAATTCATAAACAATGACTGGTTTCTAATTCTACCAAAATATAAAAACTGCACAGTTATCGGTCTACAAACACATGAAAAACACAAATGCCTATCACAGAATGGTTTCTACATGCACACACATTGTAGAGAAAAAAGTACGCCCTACACTTTAGCAGGAAAAATACATTAGTCTGATTAAAATCAAAATAGTCTACATACATCCCCTCACAATTAAATAACTCATCTTTCAAGTTCTTTTGTAGATTAGGGAGTATATCAATCACTCACCATATTTTCTTTTACAGAATCTCTGCACTGTGCACCTCTCAGCAAAAGCAAAGAATGGAAAAGTTTCCCTTTCATTTTCCACACATATACATGTAAACATCAAATCACAATCCTTCGCACATAAACTCAAAAGCAAACACACATTTCTGTTGGTTGAACATTTCAACCCTTTCCAACTGAAATATATTTCAACCCTTCCCCCAATCTGCCTTCTGCCTGTTACCATAGACACAGGCCATGGAACACAGCACTGAGCTCACTGGTCACAAGTTCAGCACACAATGTTCCTACACAAGACAGGAAGTGGGCTTGACTTTTCAACATATCAGCTTATCATATATAATGTTCCTTACAATCTGTTTTTGTTAACCAATAACAATCATACCTTTAAAAAACAAAAATATACACCCTACCTTTCAGTGTAGAAAGTTGTTATACAACCAATGATTTCTTGTCGTTTATCAAAAAACGTTGCTGTGGATCCGCGCACCCACCGCGAGAGAATCTGTGCATCCAACGCGATAGGATGTGTGCACCGTGCGCGCATTTCGCCGCTTTTTTTTTTTTTAAAAAGGGGGTCCACTGGGGGTTCTTCTGCGACCCCCTAAGCAGATCTAGATGGTCAGAGTATTTCCACTCTGTCCCCTTTATATCTTTTACACACTTATTCCCCTTCCATCTTCAGCCTCGCTTCTACCGAGGCAGAAAATGGCCGCCAACAGTTCCTGGTTTCGAATGTAGAGAGACGCTCGACAGCCAATTAGCATTCAGCGTGCGATCTGGAGGGTGCGTGCTCCGTTCGGGGAGGGTGCGCTTACGGTGCGGGTACGGTCCGCGGATCCTTCGCGGCCATAGATATCACTAACTTTTTTACCCTAATTTTCTCAGGAACTACTGAACAGATTCACACCAAATATGTAAAAGGCACGAGTCCGAACTGAGGACTACCTCTTTGCCAAATTTGGTGGCATTCCGTTCAGCGGTTCGGGCTGTAGCTGCGACAACAGATCCTATGGGAAATTGCATGGGGAAAACGCGTTTTGGGACCCCCCTTTTTTCTCGGCCCCCGCTTCACGGATCACCTCAAAACTTTCCGAGTAGGAGCGAAGCGGAGCTGGCCAAAAGTTTGGAGAATTTCGCGAAGATTCGTCAATCGGCGCCAAAGATATTCCCAATAGAATGTTGCGGATTTCCTATGGAAAATAGGTCCTAACTATCTACTGGCGACCGCCAGTAGATAATATATATATATATATATATATTCATAGAAGGGTTTGCCTTTTGTGGGATGCACTCGAGATGGATGGATATAGCACAAAGGAGATGTGGCCCCCAACCTCCAGACAGTTCTTGCGACGCGTTTCGGGCCTTGCGCCCTTCTTCTCTGGCAACTGTCACACAACAAACAAGCGCCACTGCCAGGTGATTCCTTTAAATAATTTATTAAATCACGCCCTTGTGGGCCGGCTGAAATGCCGTCTCAAAGCATCCTGGGCCTGGTAGTTTCAATGTCAATATCAAACCCGTGTGGGTTGCTTGTTACAATTGTGAATTTTCGAAAGTTTCTTGCTGCATGGTACACGGAGACAAACAAACTCCTTGATAGTGCGCATCCATTACTCACGCACTTGGCTGCCCCAATAAACAGCCGCGGACCCGCTGTGTGTGGCGCGGTGGTGCTTCCCTCGACCTGGCGGGCCGGAATATATTCATAGAAGGGTTTGCCTTTTGTGGGATGCACTCGAGATGGATGGATATAGCACAAAGGAGATGTGGCCCCCAACCTCCAGACAGTTCTTGCGACGCGTTTCGGGCCTTGCGCCCTTCTTCTCTGGCAACTGTCACACAACAAACAAGCGCCACTGCCAGGTGATTCCTTTAAATAATTTATTAAATCACGCCCTTGTGGGCCGGCTGAAATGCCGTCTCAAAGCATCCTGGGCCTGGTAGTTTCAATGTCAATATCAAACCCGTGTGGGTTGCTTGTTACAATTGTGAATTTTCGAAAGTTTCTTGCTGCATGGTACACGGAGACAAACAAACTCCTTGATAGTGCGCATCCATTACTCACGCACTTGGCTGCCCCAATAAACAGCCGCGGACCCGCTGTGTGTGGCGCGGTGGTGCTTCCCTCGACCTGGCGGGCCGGAATATATTCATAGAAGGGTTTGCCTTTTGTGGGATGCACTCGAGATGGATGGATATAGCACAAAGGAGATGTGGCCCCCAACCTCCAGACAGTTCTTGCGACGCGTTTCGGGCCTTGCGCCCTTCTTCTCTGGCAACTGTCACACAACAAACAAGCGCCACTGCCAGGTGATTCCTTTAAATAATTTATTAAATCACGCCCTTGTGGGCCGGCTGAAATGCCGTCTCAAAGCATCCTGGGCCTGGTAGTTTCAATGTCAATATCAAACCCGTGTGGGTTGCTTGTTACAATTGTGAATTTTCGAAAGTTTCTTGCTGCATGGTACACGGAGACAAACAAACTCCTTGATAGTGCGCATCCATTACTCACGCACTTGGCTGCCCCAATAATCAGCCGCGGACCCGCTGTGTGTGGCGCGGTGGTGCTTCCCTCGACCTGGCGGGCCGGAATATATTCATAGAAGGGTTTGCCTTTTGTGGGATGCACTCGAGATGGATGGATATAGCACAAAGGAGATGTGGCCCCCAACCTCCAGACAGTTCTTGCGACGCGTTTCGGGCCTTGCGCCCTTCTTCTCTGGCAACTGTCACACAACAAACAAGCGCCACTGCCAGGTGATTCCTTTAAATAATTCATTAAATCACGCATTTCAGCCGGCCCACAAGGGCGTGATTTAATAAATTATTTAAAGGAATCACCTGGCAGTGGCGCTTGTTTGTTGTGTGACAGTTGCCAGAGAAGAAGGGCGCAAGGCCCGAAACGCGTCGCAAGAACTGTCTGGAGGTTGGGGGCCACATCTCCTTTGTGCTATATCCATCCATCTCGAGTGCATCCCACAAAAGGCAAACCCTTCTATGAATATATATATATATATATATATATATATATATATATATATATATATATATATATATATATATATTATTTGCCATGTCTTATCCAAGAAACGATAGAGCACTCCACTGCAGGCCACTTGTTGAAAAGCTTTATTCATATGCAGGAGCAAGACTGCTTTAGTTGTCGAGACATAAGGTGCCTAACGCGTTTCGAGTCTCCTGACTCTTGATCACAGGCTAGTAACGGCATCACGGAGCAGGAAGCAGTTCACGGAGATTATGTCCCTCAGGTGGGACCTCGCAGGTGAGTACAATTCAACGCCGTGCACTATGGGGTATGTAGTGCTGCTGTACTAATTAAAACCCTCCAGTGGGTTTGCTCCGCTTTGCCATATTTCAAAATTTAACACGACCCTCCAGTGGGCTTCTGACAAAAAAACTGTTTGATTTGAGGTCTGCTGTGACCGCATCGGGGCTGCGAACAGTTCTGTGCCCCAGCGGCTCCATTCTACATTTCAACGGCGGTGCTTCTTTCACGGCGGGACAGCCGTAATTATGTTTGCCATGTCTTATCCAAGAAACGAAAGAGCACTCCACTGCATGCCACTTGTTGAAAAGCTTTATTCATATGCAGGAGCAAGACTGCTTTAGTTGTCGAGACATAAGGTGCCTAACGCGTTTCGAGTCTCCTGACTCTTGATCACAGGCTAGTAACGGCATCACGGAGCAGGAAGCAGTTCACGGAGATTATGTCCCTCAGGTGGGACCTCGCAGATGAGTACAATTCAACGCCGTGCACTATGGGGTATGTAGTGCTGCTGTACTAATTAAAACGCTCCAGTGGGTTTGCTCCGCTTTGCCATATTTCAAAATTTAACACGACCCTCCAGTGGGCTTCTGACAAAAAAACAGTTCGATTTGAGGTCTGCTGTGACCGCATCGGGGCTGCGAACAGTTCTGTGCCCCAGCGGCTCCATTCTACATTTCAACGGCGGTGCTTCTTTCACGGCGGGACAGCCGTAATTATGTTTGCCATGTCTTATCCAAGAAACGAAAGAGCACTCCACTGCAGGCCACTTGTTGAAAAGCTTTATTCATATGCAGGAGCAAGACTGCTTTAGTTGTCGAGACATAAGGTGCCTAACGCGTTTCGAGTCTCCTGACTCTTGATCACAGGCTAGTAACGGCATCACGGAGCAGGAAGCAGTTCACGGAGATTATGTCCCTCAGGTGGGACCTCGCAGGTGAGTACAATTCAACGCCGTGCACTATGGGGTATGTAGTGCTGCTGTACTAATTAAAACCCTGCAGTGGGTTTGCTCCGCTTTGCCATATTTCAAAATTTAACATGACCCTCCAGTGGGCTTCTGACAAAAAAACAGTTCGATTTGAGGTCTGCTGTGACCGCATCGGGGCTGCGAACAGTTCTGTGCCCCAGCGGCTCCATTCTACATTTCAACGGCGGTGCTTCTTTCACGGCGGGACAGCCGTAATTATGTTTGCCATGTCTTATCCAAGAAACGAAAGAGCACTCCACTCCAGGCCACTTGTTGAAAAGCTTTATTCATATGCAGGAGCAAGACTGCTTTAGTTGTCGAGACATAAGGTGCCTAACGCGTTTCGAGTCTCCTGACTCTTGATCACAGGCTAGTAACGGCATCACGGAGCAGGAAGCAGTTCACGGAGATTATGTCCCTCAGGTGGGACCTCGCAGGTGAGTACAATTCAACGCCGTGCACTATGGGGTATGTAGTGCTGCTGTACTAATTAAAACCCTCCAGTGGGTTTGCTCCGCTTTGCCATATTTCAAAATTTAACACGACCCTCCAGTGGGCTTCTGACAAAAAAAAAGTACGATTTGAGGTCTGCTGTGACCGCATCGGGGCTGCGAACAGTTCTGTGCCCCAGCGGCTTTTCAACAAGTGGCCTGCAGTGGAGTGCTCTTTCGTTTCTTGGATAAGACATGGCAAACATATATATATATATATATATATATATATACATTCAAAAGGTGCTCAGATTCAGAGCCGCACTCCGCTGACAGGTTGGTCAACAAAACCTCTTTATTGCAGAAACATGCATTTTTCCATCTCGTTCATCAATCTCCCGGCCTTACGCTTTTCAAAGCCTCATGCTTCTCATCAGAGGCCGCATGTGGAAAGAGTTCATTGCTGCCACATCCCTCTGCATGTCTTTATTAACTTTAATTGGCCTCCGGTGTGCCCTTGATGTCAAGTTCGTTTTTTTGAAAAGCAGAGTGCATGCTGGGGCCTGTAGTCATTTAAGCATTTTTTCTACCCTCCAGTGGGTTTCTTTCCTCAATGTTACATACGAGATCACTTTTCTAACCCTCCAATGGGTCCCAGATGAAACCTTGCATGTTTAAAATCTTTACCTGCAGCGCCGATATCGAGGGGATGTTGCCCCTCTACCAGTCCTTCAGCTGCTTCACAGGCAGTGCGTCGCTCCCACTGCCGAAGCCGCCGTGCTATTATGCATTCAAAAGGTGCTCAGATTCAGAGCCGCACTCCGCTGACAGGTTGGTCAACAAAACCTCTTTATTGCAGAAACATGCAATTTTCCATCTCGTTCATCAATCTCCCGGCCTTACGCGTTTCAAAGCCTCATGCTTCTCATCAGAGGCCGCATTTGGAAAGAGTTCATTGCTGCCACATCCCTGCTGCATGTCTTTATTAACTTTAATTGGCCTCCGGTGTGCCCTTGATGTCAAGTTCGTTTTTTTGAAAAGCGGAGTGCATGCTGGGGCCTGTAGTCATTTAAGCATTTTTTCTACCCTCCAGTGGGTTTCTTTCCTCAATGTTACATACGAGATCACTTTTCTAACCCTCCAATGGGTCCCAGATGAAACCTTGCATGTTTAAAATCTTTACCTGCAGCGCCGATATCGAGGGGATGTTGGCCCTCTACCAGTCCTTCAGCTGCTTCACAGGCGGTGCGTCGCTCCCACGGCCGAAGCCGCCGTGCTATTATGCATTCAAAAGGTGCTCAGATTCAGAGCCGCACTCCGCTGACAGGTTGGTCAACAAAACCTCTTTATTGCAGAAACATGCAATTTTCCATCTTGTTCATCAATCTCCCGGCCTTACGCGTTTCAAAGCCTCATGCTTCTCATCAGAGGCCGCATTGGGAAAGAGTTCATTGCTGCCACATCCCTGCTGCATGTCTTTATTAACTTTAATTGGCCTCCGGTGTGCCCTTGATGTCAAGTTCGTTTTTTTGAAAAGCAGAGTGCATGCTGGGGCCTGTAGTCATTTAAGCATTTTTTCTACCCTCCAGTGGGTTTCTTTCCTCAATGTTACATACGAGATCACTTTTCTAACCCTCCAATGGGTCCCAGATGAAACCTTGCATGTTTAAAATCTTTACCTGCAGCGCCGATATCGAGGGGATGTTGCCCCTCTACCAGTCCTTCAGCTGCTTCACAGGCGGTGCGTCGCTCCCACGGCCGAAGCCGCCGTGCTATTATGCATTCAAAAGGTGCTCAGATTCAGAGCCGCACTCCGCTGACAGGTTGGTCAACAAAACCTCTTTATTGCAGAAACATGCAATTTTCCATCTCGTTCATCAATCTCCCGGCCTTACGCATTTCAAAGCCTCATGCTTCTCATCAGAGGCCGCATTGGGAAAGAGTTCATTGCTGCCACATCCCTGCTGCATGTCTTTATTAACTTTAATTGGCCTCCGGTGTGCCCTTGATGTCAAGTTCGTTTTTTTGAAAAGCAGAGTGCATGCTGGGACCTGTAGTCATTTAAGCATTTTTTTCTACCCTCCAGTGGGTTTCTTTCCTCAATGTTACATGCTTGCAATGGCAACGCGTGCACATCTGTCGATTTCCTTGCGGGAGCACGCGGCGCCATATGGTGGCGCCATATGGTCGCACGCTCCCGCAAGGGAATCTCGCAGGCCCCCTCCCCTGCACGAAAAGTAAACAAGCATTGGCATAGCCAATAGGTCTCGCTTTTGGGACCTTATTAGTATGTTAACTTTTGCTATAATCGTGGCACGTAAAGCGCGGGTGCCGCAATTATAGCAAGAATAAAGAAATAGTTTTTTTAAATTTCTTTACTTTTGCTATAATCGCGGCACTCGCGCTTTACGTGCCGCGAATATAGCAAAAGTAAATATGGGTCTAAGGTCCCAAAAGCGAGACCTATTGGCTATGCCAATGCTTGTTGAAACTTACAAATATTCCTCTAAAATCAGCCGAACTACGAATTCCGATTTACTCACCTGTTATCAGGAGACAACCCAGTGCTGCATCTTTTAGCCCACCACTGACCCTGAAAAGTAATTCTAAGCGTACTTACCAATAACTTGTATTTCCTTCCATAGGAATCCATTGCGTGGTTTTCACTAGAAAAGTTTTTAAGTGTCCATTTTTGAAACTTACAAATATTCCTCTAAAATCAGCCGAACTACGAATTCCGATTTACTCCCCTGTTATCAGGAGAGAACCCAGGGCCGCATCTTTTAGCCCACCACTGACCCTGAAAAGTAATTCTAAGCGTACTTAGCAGTAACTTGTATTTCCTTCCATAGGAATCCATTGTGTGGTTTTCAGCAGAAAAGTTTCTAAGTGTCCATTTTTAGGTCTCGCCTATGCAGCGCGCATGCGCTGCATAGTTGAGACCTAATGCCATCGGCACAGCTTTGGGGACAAAAACGTGCACGCGTTGCATTGCTTGCAATGGCAACGCGTGCACGTCTGTCGATTTCCTTGCGGGAGCGCGCGGCGCCATATGGTGGCGCCATATGGTCGCACGCTCCCGCAAGGGAATCTCGCAGGCCCTCTCCCATGCACGAAAAGTAAACAAGCATTGGCATAGCCAATAGGTCTCGCTTTTGGGACCTTATTAGTATGTTAACTTTTGCTATAATCGCGGCACGTAAAGCGCGGGTGCCGCGATTATAGCAAAAGTAAAGAAATAGGTTTTTTTTCTATTTCTTTACTTTTGCTATAATCGCGGCACCCGCGCTTTACGTGCCGCGATTATAGCAAGAGTAAATATGCTTCTAAGCTCCCAAAAGCGAGACCTATTGGCTATGCCAATGCTTGTTGAAACTTACAAATATTCCTCTAAAATCAGCCGAACTAGGAATTCCGATTTACTCACCTGTTATCAGGAGACAACCCAGTGCTGCATCTTTTAGCCCAGCACTGACCCTGAAAAGTAATTCTAAGCGTACTTACCAGTAACTTGTATTTCCTTCCATAGGAATCCATTGCGTGGTTTTCACTAGAAAAGTTTCTAAGTGTCCATTTTTGAAATGTACAAATATTCCTCTAAAATCAGCCGAACTACGAATTCCGATTTACTCCCCTGTTATCAGGAGAGAACCCAGGGCTGCATCTTTTAGCCCACCACTGACCCTGAAAAGCGATTCGAAGCGTACTTACCAGTAACTTGTATTTCCTTCCATAGGAATCCATTGTGTGGTTTTCAGCAGTAAAGTTTCTAAGTGTCCTTTTTTGAAACTTACAAATATTCCTCTAAAATCAGCCGAACTACGAATTCCGATTTACTCCCCAGTTATCAGGAGAGAACCCAGTGCTGCATCTTTTAGAGCAGCAATGACCCTGAAAAGTAATTTTAAGCGTACTTAAGAGTAACTTGTATTTCCTTCCATAGGAATCCATTGTGTGCTTTTAAGCAGAAACGTTTCTAAGTGTCTATCTTCACAAACTAAAACTATTCCTAAAAAATCGTCTGTATGACTTAAACACATTCTTTCAACTGTTTACAGGAGATTCACCTATGCTGGATCCAGGATCCACCACTGAGTAAGAAAAAGTAACAATAACACTACTTACCTGCTAAGTGAATTTTCTGCCATAGGATAACATTTGAAAAATGTTCTGTCCACTTTTAAAATACAATAGTAATCCTTAAAAATCACTACCGTAACCAAAATGCTTTTACTCAACTGTTTACATGAGATGTCCAAGGGCTGAATCTAGGATCCAGTCCAGTGGTTAGAAAAGTAATCCATAAAGTGACTAATTGCATTTGACTAGAAATTCACATTGAGCTCAATGTTGCTTTGTGTTTGAAATTGTGTTTCCCATTGCAACAACTGTAACTACTGTACTTAAAAGTCTATTGCCTATTTGCAAAGTATTTAAACTAAAGTAATTCATTCTGAGAAAGTATATTTTGTATTGTAATGTATAATGTAATTAAAAAAATAAAATATCTAAAGATAAACAGTTTAAAAAATGTAGTAAATCAGTATTAAAAAAATTAGTATAACAATTAATCATTAAAAATTGTCATTTACAAAACCTTTGAAATTCACTGAAAAAACCGTAGGTTTCAGGCCTGATATAGTTAGGAATTAGCATTTAAAAAACCTTTGAAATTCACTGAAAAAACCATAGGTTTCAGGCCTGATATAGTTAGGAATTATTATTTAAAACACCTTAGAAATTCACTGAAAAAACAATAGGTTTTAAGGGTGTTATAGTTAGCTGGACATTTCACTCGAACAAAACCATTGAAATTCCTCTGATATAATTAGTTGTACTAACTACATCTCTCGCGCCCGCAATCCACTGCTGATGATGTCACATATTACATCATTCATGACATGGTCAGTGACATCACTAATGACATCTCAAATGACATCACTGATGACATCACTGATGACATCATCCATGTGACAATAAGATACACCTCATCATACACTAGTATAATCTTTTATCACTCACTGTAAAATACAGAGTAACAGATTTAAAACCATTGACACACCAATACAAGTTTCTGAACACCCACTCAGTGATTCCTAGATCTATACACACATCAAATCACTTACCTATAGATTCACTCATACATGCTGTCAATGATCAGTAGAACACTATCAAATATACTTATACACCTATATCGACATTACACAACAGCACACATCCTAGTCACTTATGAAGCCATCCTACTCACTTATGCAAACAATGGATCATACTTACTTTTACTTAGCTATACACTTATAAAAACACCACTTCATCTATTCATATAGATAATAGCTCATACTTAGTGTGTTATAAAATCACTATTACAACTATACAGTTATCCATACAGTCACTCATACAATCACTGAGTTTTATGTATAATTATTTATATACAACTGACACATACACTGGCTTTTATTTTTCTAGTTTGTTGGACATGTACCATTGAGACATATATTTGCTCATCGCCATACCCATAAAGATATTCACTCACCCAAACAACTGTTATAACATGTAGTTTTAACTTCATATACCTACTGAATCAACTATTCACACATCTTTGGGCAGTCACACCCCCCCACAAAACCACACACACATTCACTCTCCCATACAAAATACTCAGTTAACTAATCAATAAATAATATAGACTTTCACGTAGCTAGTAACCAACTGGTGCAGCAGTTTATACAACAACTGACAAAGTGATACAGATATTCACACACTAGTCACTATATATATATATATATATATATATATATATATATATTCACACACAATAGTCACTATCCAATATATTTAGTGAGACACTATAAATTAGTCAAGTAAACAGTCAATCACACTGCTACTAAATCCTCCATCCAGATATTTATATTTATATATCCACTCATTCTTCAATGTAAATTGCTATATATATAATACATATTTAAATAACGAACCAAACCACATTCACTGGATGATGTCATCAGTGATGTCATTAGAGATGTCATCAGTGATGTCACTGACCATGTCATGAATGATGTAATATGTGACATCATCAGCAGTGGATTGCAGGCGCGCGAGATGTAGAATAACTAACTATATCGGAGGAATTTCAATCGTTTTGTTCGAGTGAAATTATTATTATTATTATTATTATTATTTATAAAACTTATAATGCGCAACAGCTACCCGCAGTGGGTTTCCCGGCGCCAGGGATAGACTAGAGAAGAAAAGGAAGAAAAGGAGAAAAGGAGAACGCAGTAACCATGACAACACCAAATTAAACAGGAAAAAATTAAAAATTAAAAAAGCAGAGTCTTTAATTTTTTGCGGAAGTTCAATAAGTTGGCTTCCAACTTAAGGGCAGTAGGCAAAGTGTTCCAGAATTTGGGTCCTAAATAAGAAAAGGACCGTCCACCCATTCTGACAAGTTTAAATCTTGGAACAACAAAGTCACCGTTTGCCGAAGATCTTAACAAGCGAGAGGGTTTGTATGCTTGAACAAGGCATTTTAGGTATTTTGGGGCCATACCATTCTTAATCTTAAAAAGATAACACAGGGCTTTGAATTTTATGCGACTAGCGATGCTCAGCCAATGCAGGTCGCGAAGGGCCTGTGTTGCCGAAGATCTCCGCGGTAGATTACATAAGAGTCGAGCAGCTGAGTTTTGTACTACCTGGAGCTTATTTAAAGTAAAAACATCGGCGCCAAGATAGAGAACATTGCCGTAATCAAGACGAGATGTAACTAGCGCTTGTACGACAGTTCTCCGAGTAAAATGGGGAAGCATCCACAAAATTTTCTGCAGCCACCTTAAGATGGCAAAGCAGGTGGAGGCAACCTTGGTAACTTGCTGTCTCATTGATAGCTTGTCATCAATAAGAAAACCAAGATTGCGGACCACAGAAACCGGTTGTGGAAGGGGTCCCATATTACTTGGCCAGTGCTAAGGGCCCCATAGCTCTTTGTTTTTACCTAAAATAACGACCTCCGTCTTGTCGCCATTCAACTTTAAAAGATGTGTTTGCATCCATTCGGCGACACGGGAAAGTCCATCTCTTAGAATAGAGTCACGGTTGCCTTCACTACTGGAAAGGGAAAAGACAATCTGTGTATCATCGGCATATGAAAAGATGGTCAGCCCAGCGTCCTCAGCGATGGCAGCCAGGGGTCTAACATAGATGTTGAATAATAGGGGGCTGAGTATAGACCCCTGGGGGACGCCATATGCCGATGAACAGATAGCTGAGGAGGCCTTCGTTGAAAAAACCTGAAAAGTGCGCTCACACAAAAAGGAGGCAATCCAGGCGAGTGCGGGGCCATCCACTCCAAGGGACCGGAGGGAATTTAAAAGAATAGTGTGGGACACGGTATCAAAGGCCGCACTCAAATCCAATAGGATGAGTGCAGATGTTTCCCCTCGATCAATACCGTGTCGCAACTTCTCCGTAACCCCTAGGAGAGCAGTCTCAGTAGAATAGTGTGCTCGAAAGCCAGATTGAGAAGGGTGTAAAAATTCAGAGCTTTCCACTATTTGATTTAACTGAGAATTAATATGTCTTTCCAGTACCTTTGAAAGAAAAGGCAACAAAGATATAGGTCTAAAATTAGACAAGTTCGCAATGTCCGCACCAGCTTTCTTTAGAAGGGGGACAACCATTGCGTGCTTCCATTCTGGTAGCACATAGGACTCCGACAAAGACGCATTGAGAAGACTCATTAAAACCCGACGGGGTCTGAGATCCAATAACTTTAAAACTCTTGCTGGGATCAAATCGCGAGGGGATCCAGATCTGACACTGTTCAAACAAGAAAGAAAAGAGGTATCATCAAACAGCTGCCAATTAGTGACCTTCAGCAAAGGAGAGGATAGTTCAGGCGCATTCAGTTGCGTCTGGAGAGAGTCTATTGTGGTCAAGGGAGAACTCATAGAGTCGTATATACGCTCAACCTTGGCCACGAAAAACTCAGCAATAGCTATACATTGATCCTCCTCCAAAGCGGGAGGGGTCGGAGTAGCATCAGCTCCTGCTAGCTTTTTTACAACGGAGAAAAGAGTGCGTGGGCAGTTCTGGGCTTGCATCACTGTACTCACAGTGTAAGAGGCCCTAGCTTTTTTACATTGGTAGTGATACCCTTTAAGAGCTTCTTTATATTCCGCTTTAGAAGACGCAGAATAGAAATGCCTCCATTTCCTTTCAAGCACCTTGCACTTGGCTTTTAGGATTTTTAATTCTTCCGAAAACCAAGGTGCAGGGGGGTGATGTAGTCTAGAGCGCTTAGATGTCAAAGGCAATAAAACAGTTATAGCACTTGTGAGCCAGTGTGATATTGCCTTATTAAGCTCTAAAGCTGAAACATCCGTATCAGGGCAAGTTTTAGAGAGGTGCTCATTGAACTCTACAATGTCCAGTCTTCCCCACTGATGAGTCAGTTCATTCCTACCACAGCTGCCCACGACTGGACTTCTAAAAAAGGACAGGGAGAAATGAACCGCTGAGTGGTCAGACCACTCTAACGGACGGGCACCTCGTGAACAATCAAGATGTAAATTTGAAATGATCGGATCCAACAGATGTCCAGCAGAATGAGTAGGTCCAGAGTTCCGAAGTAATAAATTCAAAACTTCTAGATCATTTAAAAAGTGTGTACTAAGAGTACAATGGGGATCCTCGAGATGCAAATTAAGATCACCTAAAATAGTAAAATTTGATGCTTTAAGAAGCAGCGGGGCTACGGATTCGGCAAAAGACGATATCCAAGTACTCGCGTTGCCAGGGGGGCGATAAACCAAAAGACCTGAAAAGGTAAATTGGGAATTAACTGCCAATTGAAATAGGGCGGCTTCGCAACCAGGTAATGAAAAGGTGTCAAATTTACACACATAACGAGATTTACAAATTATCGCGATACCTCCGCCCTTTCCGGAGGATCGGTCTTGTCTTACTATGATATAATTATTCGGAATAGCAATGGCAACATCCGGACCGGAACTATCCTGGAGCCATGTTTCCGTGCAAAATATTGCATCTGGCCTCTCATCCATAATAAAATCATACATATGATATTTGTGTTTGGGCAGAGACCTACAATTAATGCTCCAGAAATGGAGCGGAGAGTCAGCAGATGAAATTTTGGTAACACGTCGAGTACCGCGAGTGCGTGTGCGACTCAACGCTTTACAGCTAGTCATTTTGCCTGTATGAAAATTACAGCCAGAACATTTGAAATTATGGGTCGGTAATATGAAGGGGGTACAG
Source organism: Triturus cristatus (assembly GCF_964204655.1). NCBI lineage: Eukaryota > Metazoa > Chordata > Amphibia > Caudata > Salamandridae > Triturus > Triturus cristatus. Next base: position 948,896,540 of record NC_140582.1, read on the forward strand.
TTAACATGGGAAGGAGGGCGCAAGTTATATAATGCCTCACCTGTGTATGGACGACCTCCTGCCAGAGTATGGCCAGCTGTCATGTTTGGAGCGAAATAGGACAGTGGCCCCTGGACCCGTACTGACGCGGACGGGCGCAGACGGGCTAACTCTGGCGTAAACTCCGGCGGAAATCCGGCGCACCGCAGCGCGTAACCGCTGCGCGTAGCGTGGCTGTTATTTGTAATGTCCAGCTAACTATAACACCCCTAAAACCTATTGTTTTTTCAATTAATTTCTAAGGTTTTTTTAAATGCTAATTCCTAACTATAATCAGTGAATATATATTTATATATATACATACACATATATATTACCTACTGGCGGTCGCCAGTAGGTAGTTATAGTTAGGACCTTGTTTCTATTCAAAAAGCATTTTTTCTTTTCCCAATAACTTTGTCACCGGTTGACGAATCTTTGCAAAAGTTTCAAAACTAGTGGGGCACTCCGGTCAGCTCCTATCTTGAAACTTTCAGGGTGATTCAGAAAGCTGGGGCCAAGAAAAAAGGGGGTCCCAAAACTTGTTTTCTCCATGTTAATTCTCATAGGAAACTTTAGACACGGCTACAGCCCGAACTGCTGAACGGAATTACACCACATTTGGCAAAAAGGTAGCCATTGGTTCAGAAAGAGATCTTTTTTTAAATGGTGTAAATCCGTTCAGTAGTTGCTGAGAAAATCAAAAAATAGAGGTAAAAAAATGCTTTTCCCATAGGAAACTTTAGACACGGCTACAGCTCGAACTGCTGAACGGAATTACACCAAATTTGGCAAAAAGGTAGTGCTTGGTTCAGAAAGTGCCCTTTTTTAAAATGGTGTAAATTCATTCAGTAGTTGGTACGAAAATCCAAAAGTAAAAGTTTAGATATTTAGAAGCGCGGTGGATCCGGGTATCCTCCCGACCACGAGCTTTATGCTAATTGGCTGTCAACACTCCAAACCAGGAAGTGTTGGCAGCCATCTTGTGCCTCGGTTACCGAGGCACAAGAAAACAGAAAAACAAATGCGTAAAACAAGAAGAGGGGGCAGGGTAGAATCACCCTGACCCCCTAGGCCTGATCAGGGGGTCCCACAAGGACCCCCAGGGCCAAAAAAAGCATTTTTTTAAAAACAAATAGGCGAAATTCAGGCACCCAGAGCGAATTTCGGCCGAAAATTAAAAAAAACTGTATATTTTAATATCTGAACATCGATGACCTGGATGCCTCTGCCCTGTGGGGCCGGTGGGGAGCCAGTGCCGCATGAACTGGGGTTTACCAGGTGGTCCGCGCCCAGCTTTCAGGTCATTAACGGATATATCCTGCAACTAAAGGATATTGTGAATATGGTATTATTTGTATATTATTACAACTATTATTCCTGTATTTACTAGTATTATTTCTCCACCCTCAGTCGCCGTCCTTTCTGAATCCGGATATTTTTATATTTCAGGGCCCCTTCATCTCCGCTCCCCCACTGTGTACAATTTATTTATTGTCTGTTTTATGGTAAAATCCGCCCATGTTTCACATTACCCAAAACTCGAAGAGGGAGACTGACAACCGCTGCTTACAGCGCTTCGAAGCGGCTTACGGCCAGAAGTGCTATGAACAAGCAACGAATTGTTATCATTGTGATGCATCCGATTTATTATTATGCGCTCGGGTGGTGACCCGGGTCCGCCCATTTGATTCCCAGTGCACTTTGTGTGTGTTGGGGTCATGGGGGGCTAGAGAGGGCTCCCCCGATGTGTCCCTACAGCCCCCAATCCCCCCGATGGAGCCACGGACAGGGTCACTCAGCTCCTGCCGAAGAGTGTTGTTTATTTATAAATGAAGCATTTTCTGTTGATTTCTGACATTTCTATGGGACCCACCTCTCCGCCCGGAAAACCAGGTGCTTTACTGAAAACAAACCCCCTCTTTGTAAGTGAGGCCGAGGGTGCAGTCGGGTGTAAGTAGAGAGTTGGGGTGGAGGGGCGTGAAAGAGCGGGGACATGCACCTTAGAAGAGGTGCATGAGGTGCATGAGGTAAGGTGGAAGAGGTGCGTGAGGTAAGGTGTAAGGGGTGCGTGAGCTAAGGTGGAAGAGGTGCATGAGGCAAGGTGGAAGAGGTGTGTGAGGTAAGGTGGAAGAGGTGTATGTGTGAGGTAAGGTGGAAGGGGTGCATGTGCATGAGGTGAGGTGGAAGAGGTGCGTGCGGTAAGGTGGAAGAGGTGCGTGAGGTAAGGTGGAAGAGGTGCATGAGGTAAGGTGGAAGAGGTGCATGAGGTAAGGTGGAAAATGTGTGTGAGGTAAGGTGGAAGAAGTGTGTTTGTGAGGTAAGGTGGAACGGGTGCGTGAGGTAAGGTGGAAGTGGTGCGTGAGGTAACTTGGAAGAGGTGCGCGAAGTAAGGTGTCATCTCTGCCAGGTGGGGGTGATGGGGTGCAAACCTTTACTTCTAGGGGTGTGGACTCAGACACCAGAGGCAGGGGTGTCACCCCACTCCAGAGAGCACTACACTTCTGTTGCAAATGTTGAATATAACACAGCCCTCCCTATGCCCTGGTGAACCCCTTATGGACCCATCGCTGTGCAGACACAGACCCCACACAGCCCTCCCTATGCCCTGGTGGGTGCCTTATAGAACCTCACTATACAAACACAGACCCTACACAGCCCTCCCTATGCCCTGGTGAACCCCTTATAGGCCCCTCGCTGTGCACACACAGACCCTACACAGCCCTCCCTATGCACTGGTGGGTGCCTTATAGACCCTCGCTATGCAAACACAGACCCTACACAGCCCTCCCTATGCCCTGGTGGGAGCCTTATAGACCCTCGATATGCAGACACTGACACTACACAACCCTCCCTATGCCCTGGTGAACCTCTTATAGACCCCTCACTGTGCTGACACAGACCCCACACAGGCCTCCCTATGCCCTGGTGAACCCCTTATAGACCCCTCGCTGGGCAAACACAGACCCAAAACAGCCCTCCCTATGCCCTGGTGAACCCCTTATAGACCCCTCGCTGTGCAGACATAGACTCTACACATGCCCTTCTGAGGCCCGGTGACTCCGCATGGGGTCCCGGTGGCACACATATAGACACTGCCTAGAACGCCTTCAGGCACGCAGCCGGTGCTTTATATGTGTATGCCCCTTATTCGAAGTGCTGTACCCTTCCTGCAGGTGTCCTTGTGAAATGTAACCGGTGCTCACGTAAAGCCTTCGGGGCCAGTTCCGCTATATTAAACTAAAACACGGCAGGTATATACAAAATGGTGGAGTGCGTAAACACAATTCCGGGGTTGAGGCGAAGTAAAGCTTCTACCAGCACCCAGCTCCACCCTGGTCTTCATCTGGCCCCAGTTGGTTGAAAGGCAGAACCAGCCCCGCCAGCACCCCAGGGTGCTTCCAAGCGGATCTCAACTGCAGGCGCGGAACCGATGGAGCCATCTCCCAGCTCCATGTGTGTCCGGCGTGACCCGGCGTGAGCCTCTGCTTCTGCCCGGTGTCCCGGCCCGTGTCCCAGGGTCATTATAATGATCACTTCGAAGCAACTACAGGGAGGGGGGGTCAAACCGCCCCAGAAAGTGCCTAGAAAAGGGCAAATCTGAGACACCGCCCACCCGCATAATAGGAGTCCACCCTGGTCCCTGTGACAGGTGCATGGATGTGGGGGGGGGCAGGGCACTAGACAAGAATCTCGGATAGAGAGGGGGCAGCAGGCCCACTGGGGTGTGAGGGGCGAGAGGCGGGACGACGGATGTTCAATATTAATATTTCAGTATTTCTTTTCTTTTATTTGTTTTTTTTCTGTCTTTTTGCACGTACATCTGTCTGTCTGTGTGTTTGTACAGCTGCCTGACTCCGTGTGTGAGCATCTATCTCTCTGCGTGTGTGTCGCTTGGCTGTCGACCTCTGCATGTACCTACCTACCCGTCCATCCGTCAATCTGTCTGTCTATTACATCTGTCTATTTATCTACGTGTCTATCTGTGTGTATGTGCATCTGCCTATCGATTTTCTGTCTGTTGTCTGTCTGCGCGTATGCCCCTCTGTCTCTCTGTCCACGTGAGGCAGAGCCAGTTCCTCTCAGTGCCGTTCAGCAGGGCCTCGCAGAATACCTGCTCATCCAATCCTTGGCCTCTCTGTAGCTCACATACAGTAGTGGCCACGTGGGTCAATTGTAATTGTGACTCTATTCATGAGTGTGTAATGGAGGCGCCCAGCTGTTGAAATATTGACAGAGCGAAAGGTAAAGAAAATGAAGGGCTCAGAGGTGCAGTGTGTGTGGGGAGGTGCGGGGAAGGGAGCTACAAGGAAGTGTGCGGGGATGAGAGCGGGCAGAGGGTGCGGACAGGGAAGAGGGGAGGTGGGTGATTCACAGACAGAGGGCTTCAGAAAGAGGTGGGGAGGGTAAGGGCATACCTGTCTAAGAGAGCTTGTGGAGGCGGGTGTTCTCTAGGGGAGAACGGGAGTGATTGAGACACCGAAGACCACCACCACTGCCACATGTTTAAAATGCTGTGTGTGTGTGGGTGTGTGTGTGAGTGGGTGTCTATATATATATATAAACAAATAGCTGTAGATCAAGGCCCTGGAATTATGCGATTGTGCGGAAGTGGGGTGTTTTACTTAATTATATATATGCCACATTGACCACATAATCCATCATTGCTGCATATTCTGCACGTTTTAACATCAAAATTTGCTTCCAGTTTAAATCGTTCAAAATTTACTAAAAATTCAGCGAGGTGTTGTGGCACAGTACCTTTTGGAAAGGTTGACTGATCACCTTTCTTTTGCTTATTGCTATTTGTGGGTGTTAAAACCAGAGCAAGTCAGTGCAAAAAAGTAATACTATTTCAAAATTCAGTGAATTTCTAAGGTTTTTTAAATGCTAATTTCTAACTATAACGTGCCTGAAACCTATGGTTTCTTAATTGAATTTCAAAGGTTTTTTAAATGCTAATTTCTAACTATAACGTGCCTGAAACCTATGGTTTCTTAAGTGAATATATATATATATATATTACCTACTGGCGGTCGCCAGTAGGTAGTTATAGTTAGGACCCCTTTTCCATAGGAAATCCGCAACATTCTATTTTGAATAACTTTGGCGTCGGTCGACGAATCCTCGCGAATTTCTCAAAATAGGTGGGGCGCTACGCTCCGCTCCTACCCTGAAAGTCTCGGGGGGATTCGTCAAGCGGGGGCTGAGATAAAAGGGGGGTCCCAAAACGCGTTTTTCCCATGCATTTTTCCATAGGACCTTTAGACAGGGCTACAGCCCGAACGGCTGAACAGAATTACTAGAAATTTGGCAGAGAGGTAGTCCTCAGGTCAAGGAAGTGCCTTTTGTAGGTTTGGTGTAAATCTGTTCAGTAGATTCTGAGAAAATAGCCTTTAAATCAATATATATATCTGAGCCAGCTTACGGTACGCTTACCGTAAGCTTACCGTACGCGTACGGTGGCATGCGCGAGCGCGATTCTGATTGGCTGTTACATCTAAGTAAACATTCGAATCGGTCGAAACCAGGAAGCGGCGGCCGCCATTTTCTTTCTCGCACTCTGAGGGGGGGGGCTGTAAATAAAGGCAAAAAACATATAAAGGGGCTGTTTAGACAGCGCCCATGCACATAGCCATGTTAGTTGAGTCCTCAAAGGCCAAAAACGGTAAATTTTTATTTTTTGAAAATTTCGCCGATTACGCTTACCGTACGCGTACGGTGCGCTTACGCTAAAAATTTAAATAAAAAAAAAAAACTCTCTGTGCATGGCATATTATTGTCATCACTTACAAATTAAATTTAACAGATTACCTATCACAAGGAAGCGCATAATATGTCCTCCATGTGCGCACGGTGCGTAACGTGGGCACGCGGTGCGCGTAGCGCACTGCATGCCCACCTTGCGTGTACGGCACTAACTGCGTAAAGTGGGCGCGCGGTGTGCGAAGCGCACCGCGTGCTCACCGTGCGCGCACGGTGCGCAAAGCGCACCGTGCGCGCACGGAACGAACTGCGTTAAGTGGGCGTGCACGCCACGAATGGCGTAAAGTAACTTAGCATTTAAAAAACCGTACAAATTCACTGAAAAAACCATAGGTTTCACACACGTTATAGTTAGGAATTAGCATTTAAAAAACCTTGCAAATTCACTGAAAAAACCATAGGTTTCAGACATGTTATAGTTAGCGGAAATTTTACTGATAAAAAACCAATGAAATTCCCCGGTTATAGTTAGTGCAGGCAACTATAACTCACGCGACCGCAATCTCCTGCTGATGACATATGTGTCTTTATGAAAAAAAAATATTTCTAATATATGTATAGCTAAAAATTTATGGAAGAAGACATGGGCAAATAAGTGTCTAAATACAGTATTAGCATCAGCAGAGGATTGCGGTCGCGTGAGTTATAGTTGCCTGCACTAACTATAACGGGGGAATTTCATTGGTTTTTTTATCAGTAAAATTTCCGCTAACTATAACATGTCTGAAACCTATGGTTTTTTCAGTGAATTTGCAAGGTTTTTTAAATGCTAATTCCTAACTATAACGTGTGTGAAACCTATGGTTTTTTCAGTGAATATATATATATATATATATTCACTTAAAAAACCATAGGTTTTCACACATGTTAACTATAACTCGCGCGCCCGCAATCCACTGCTCATGACGTCACATATTACATCACTCATGACATGGTCAGTGGCATCACTCATGACATCACTGATGACATCATCCTTGTGATAGAGTGGCAGTCGCGCGAGTTATAGTTATCTGAACTAACTATAACGGTGGAATTTCATTGGTTTTTTACGAGTGAAATGTCCACCTAACTATAACATGTGTGAAAACCTATGGTTTTTTAAGTGAATTTGCAAGGATTTTTAAATGCTAATTTCTAACTATAACGTGTGTGAAACCTATGGTTTTTTAAGTGAATTTGTACGTTTTTTTTAATGCTAATTTTTGTACGTTTTTTTTTGTTTTTTTTAAGGTTTTTCACCATGCGCGCACCGTGCGCGCACCCCTCGATTTAAAGAAAAATAAAAAATCATGTTTTATCACCCTTCCGGGTCCTTTAGGGACCCCCTGACAAAGGCTAGGGGGTCAGGAACTCTCTGCCCTGCCCCCTTTTCACATTCGCCACCTCTCTTTTTCACTCTCGCACCCACAACAAACAAAATGTCAGCCGACACTTCCTGATTTCGACCGATTCGAACGTTGACTGACATGTAACCACCAATCAGAATTACACTCGCGCACGTTACGGTGCACGCACGGTGCGCGGCTATAGATATTTATGTGCTTTAACTGCAATTTTCTAAGGAAATACTGAACAGATTGACTCCATACATACAAAAGGCACATGCCTGACCTGAGGACTACCTCTCTGCCAAATTTCAAGTAATTCTGTTCAGCCGTTCGGGCTGTACCTTCGACTAAAGGTCCTATGGGAAAATGCATGGGGAAAAAGCGTTTTGGGACCCCCCTTTTTTCTCGGCCCCCGCTTGACGAATCACCCCGAGACTTTCAGGGTAGGAGCTGAGCGGAGCGCCCCATTAGTTTTGAAAATGTCGCAAGGATTCGTCAACCGGCGCCAAAGTTATTCAAAATAGAATTTTCAGATTTCCTATGGAAACACGGTCCTAACTATAACTATCTACTGGCGACCGCCAGTAGATAATATATATATATATATATATATATATATATATATATATATATATATATATATATGTATATATATATTCACTGAAAAAACCAAAGGTTTCACACACGTTATAGTTAGGAATTAGCATTTAAAAAACCTTGCAAATTCACTGAAAAAACCATAGGTTTCACACATGTTATAGTTAGCTGGACATTTCACTCGTGAAAAACCAATGAAATTCCCCCGTTATAGTTAGTTCAGCTAACTATAACTCGCGCCCCCGCAATGCACTGCTGATGACGTCACATATTACATCACTCATGACATGGTCAGTGACATCACTCATGACATCACTGATGACATCTCAAATGACATCACTGATGACATCATCCAGTGAATGTGTATTTTTCTGAAAATTAAATATGTTTTATATATGTATATCTCAAGGACGATGGAAGAATAAATGGGTATATATGTGTCTAAATGGATGATTTGTTTTTGAAAAATTGATTGTATAACTGACTGATTAAGTGTATCTTAGTGAATACATGGCTTAGTGAGTAATGTTTAAATATGTAAATATCTTTATCAGTCTCTCACTTTGTGTATAAGTGGCTGCATGGGTTGGTGAGTAGCTACATGGGTGTTTATATAGGTTATTAGTTGTTTTTTTTAGTATCAGTGTGAGTGTGTGTATGGTTTGGTGGGGGGTATTAAGTACTGCATAGGTACATGAATGAGTGACTCACTGTTTGTATGTGTTGAAGACAGCATGTCTGCAGGACTGTATGGGTGGATGAGTGTGTGCATGGGTGTGTTAGTGAGTGAATGACTGTCTCAATAGTGTCTCTATGAGTAACTACATATTTTTTAAACTAGTATATGTGACTATTGGTGTATATAACTGAGTATATGTGAGAGTGAGAGATTGAAAGAGTTCCTGTATGAATAAATATGTGTTTCTATAAGTGATTGTTTAAAAGACTAAGTATGTGTAAGTTCCCGTAGAAGTAAGTGTGGTGGTGTGTGTATAAATGTATATGCAAGTAAATGTATGTTTCTTTCTTTATTTTCATGAGTGACTATGTGTGTCAGTAACTCTGTGGATGTGAGGCATTGTGTAACAGGATGTATAGGTGTATGAGTACATATGATGAGTGAGTACATGTATGAGTGACTGTACAGGACTGTTGGTGAATGAGTGGATGTGTATGTGGATCTTAGAATTACTGATGAGGTTGTTGTAACTGGTATTGGTATGTCCATTTTTTTGAAAATTTTAGTCTCTATTTTTGAATGTTTGTATCAAAGGTTATATTCGGGTGAGAGGAGGTCTGACACTCTGTCTTTTTACTTTCCCAGAGGGACAAAAAAAGGTAAATGCACCTAAAGTTACATGTGTACTTTGTCAAAAAGTCTTGTCACGTGGGAATCCTAACAAGAAATATTCTTTTAGCATTCACACTATGTTGAGGCATGTTGACTAAATACATCCAGTGACTTTTCGTCGAGCTTCTGGAGCAAACCCTCCACCTGCTCTACCGACGACATCTGCAGCAGCTCAGCCGATCACATCTTCGGCAGCTCAGCCGAGCACTTCTTCTGCAGTGGTGCCTTTGCCTTCTGCCACACCTCGTTTTGGACCACCTTGTTTTGCGAGGTTGTCCACACGCTGCACTGATTGCGGTCAACTTATTTCTGTTTGTGAGACCAGTCTTGATCTCATTCAGAGAAAATTTGATGCGCATCAGTGCAGTAGGCCATAGATGTTTTTTCATTTTTTTCGTTTTTCTCTTCCTGTTTCCCTCCATTAACTCAAGGGCTCTTTTAAGAGCCACTTATAAACTAAACCCCAAAAAATTTTGGGGGGGGGATTTTTTACATTTAATGTACAAAAAGAGGTGAAGAAATGGAAGCATGAAAAGGGAGGATTGAGTAATACTAATATTTTTCACTTATTTTTAAAAAAAAAAAAAATTAGAAAAAAAAATATTTAGAGTATTTTGCAAGGGAACAGAATTTTTTTTAAATTTTTTCTTTCCAGTTCTGCAAAAAAAGTATTAATATTCAATCATACATTACAAAAAGCATTACATGTTTTTACATATTTTACAAAGCAATTTTTTGCCCTTTTTTTGCTGTTTTCAGAATTTTTTATTTTTCACTTAAAATAGTGAAAACAATTGTATTCATCATTTAACAGCGGGCAAAAAAAAAACAATCTGAAAGATTGCTTAAAAAAAGCCCTAAAACTTTCCTCACTAAAATATACCTTGTTAGAAATATTACATATATATTACAAGTACTTCTCTAGATGAATAAAATTTTTCTAGACAAACCGTCTTTAAACCTTGTCGCAAAAGCACACATGCCAAAATAATTTCTGTCAAAGGAGTCCACAATTGTTTTTATTACTTTTCCTTTAGGCCAAATAGTAATTTTAAAGTCCTTTTTAAGTGATATCTTCAATTATAATCCTTTAAAAATACAAAAAATGCTTTGTTCAGATGCAGTTTTTAGTTTTCAAAATTTAGGTTTCATAAAAATTAAATAAGAATTAGGTAAATCATAAGGCAAACGTTGCTTGAAAATCAATTGGGAATCATTACACAGTGTCCAGCCTTTTTCACATTTAAGATAAACTGTGTAATGCCCAGAAGTTACAGTAGATCCTTCATGAAAAATTATTGCAACTGTAACAAGTTTTTCCAGAAATTGATAATTGCTGTCCTGTAAACTTCTTAATTAAAGTTTCCAATTTTGAACCATCAGCTCTACAACGTTGCATCATTAAAATTACATACTGACCATATTTCTGTAAAAATAATGTGGAAAACATGTCTGATTTACATTTGTCTAAAAGTCACTGATTTACTTTGTGGTAATGGTAAAAATATGAACCTTTCTGAATCAACATTACTACTACATGTGTTCATACAGTTTTCACAGCAATGTTCCCATTTGTAAGAGACACCAAATAAGTTTTCTACTTCTACTCCTTCATCTTCTAGTACACTCAAAATATATATTAAGAATTCCTGTGCATCTTGCTGGACATTTTCTTTAAACTGTGTAGAACCACAACATACATCTAAAAGATTTCTAACATCAGAAGCACTTTCTATTTCAGTTTTATCAGTACTCAGCTTCTCAAAAAGAAGACTCAGCAGAGAACACAATCTTTTTCCATGATTTACTATTATCTGTTCTAGCAACTTTTCAAGATAAAATACAACATTCAGCACTACATTTGCATAGCAGTTGACACCAGAGCTATTTTCAAAATGGCAACCAACAACCTCTTCAACACTGTCCTTTTTCTTTTTCCTTGCTATCACATCACTGTCCTTTTTTTTTTTTGTTCTGTTCATCCACATTACAGATATTCTCAAATTTCCTTTTCCGACAAACATGTTTTTCAATCACAGGATACTGACCTAAATGAGGAGCATAGGTTCTTCTTAATCTATTATACTCCTTTACACAGTTTGTATCAGCACTAACTTTTGAGTCATCAAAGTCTATCATAAATAAACTAGATAATGTTTTCACTCGTGACAAAGCAACATATGCCATACCTTCTTTGAACACAGTAGAACCAATGTTTACAAAAGCACTATCTACAGTCAATCCTTGAGACTTGTGAATAGTTACAGCATATGCTAGAGAAAACGGAAACTGCTTCCTACGTACATATAAGTCTTTCACAAGCATGAAACGAACTGAACAACGACAAATGTCTTTAACTTCTTCTATCTGATCAAATTTTATTTTTAAACATTCAATTCCTTCTTTTTTCTGATAATTAATAAAACCCACAACTCTTCCCATAGCTCCATTCACTAAACCTTTTTCTACATCCAAATTTCTCCTTAAAATCACTCGACAATTCATGCAAACATATAGATTTTTTTCTAATCCAGCTGTTTTGGAAATGTTCTTCTCTAGTGAATCCAATTTATTTTTCAGTTTGCCTGTTAATGTAAAAGTAATTCTTTCATGCTGAATTTTGTCCTCTGCTTCCATTTTCTTAATCTCTTCGTTTTCCAATTTCAAAAGTTCCTCATTGAATATTGAGCACTCACGTAGTGTTGGCATTAAGCAGATTACAGTATTTTTTTCTGCAATGTTCTGGTATATTTTCTCTGCAACTATTTCTTCATTTGGAAATAAGTTATGTAGCAACCGACTCTGTAATGCTTTTTTGCCAACTTCTGTGAGTAGTCCAATTCTGATATCTTTCAGAATATTTGCATAATCTTCGTCGTTTGCTTGTCTCATATTGGTAGTGAGTTCTTTGTACTCAAAGAATGACCAAATATTCGCATTACCAAATCTTCCTAATGACTTCTTCGTGTCTTCATGTGTCACAGTATTAAACACTGGTTGTCCTTTAACTGGAGTGAGCTGTAAAAGATCTCCAAAAACTATGACGTGTTTACCTCCAAATAACACGTCATAGTCTCTCTTAAGAATTTGTTGCATTCTTAAATGCACAAAGGCAAGCATTAAATTTGAAACCATGCTCACCTCATCAATAATGAGAACTTGCATCTTCTTCAACACTCTTGAAACTTCGAGGCATGCTTCTCCAGTTAGCTTGTGGTATTCTATTTTGTTCTCATGCTCCACTGGTAACATTAGCAAGCGATGTAAGGTAATTCCTTTTATGTTATAGGCTGCTAACCCAGTTGGAGCAGTTACCACACAAGACAAATTTGAAGCTGTTTTTTGCTGTAGGTAGCTTCAGATGACTTTTATTAAGAAACTTTTACCAGTTCCAGCTTGTCCATTCACATACATCCTGATTGGTTCAAATGATGTGCATGAGCACTCTTTCTTTTCATGTAGTAATCCATGATCAATTTTTTTGGTGACTTCTTCATAAATTTCTTTTTGTTCTTCATTCAGTTGTTGTTCCAGATTTAGTAAGTCGATTCAATCTTCCTGTGCTTGATTCATAGCCGTTTCTACTTCAGTCATGGCTACTGCAGCTTCATTTTCTATGATTGGTTGTCCTAGGGGATCTTGACTAAGTGTTCCTGAACGTTGGCTGTCTTGAGAACTGTCTCTAGCTACTTCAGCCGCAATTTTTGCTTCCTGTTCATTTTCTTCATTTAACATTTGGACATAAGTTGTGAAAGTACTGCATTCTATGCTGTCTTTGCTAGCATTAAAAGAATCTTCATAGCTTTGAAATTCTCCCAGTAGTTCGTCCTCTGAACGCCATGGTTTAAACAGCTCAGCAAAGAGACTTCCAGAACTGCATGAAGACTGCAGGGATGTATGTAACAGTGCATGTGTGCTAAGGGATAATTTGTGTAAACACAACAGGCTGCCCCTTTCCTGGGACTGCATTTCTTACTGAACAACAACTTCATAAATTAAATCTCTGCCCACAATTCCTGTGTGCACACAGAGTCATGCCATCATTTTAGGCACATAACACAGGCTGCCCCTTTCCTGGGACTGCATTTCTTACTGAGCAACATCTTCACAAATTAAATCTCTGCCCACAATTCCTGTGCGCACACAGACTCATGCCATCATTTTAAGCACATAACACAGGCTGCCCCTTTCCTGGGACTGCATTTCTTACTGAACAACAACTTCACAAATTAAATCTCAGACAACAATTCCTATATGCACACAGACTCATGTTGTGTTGGTAGGCACAAAACACAGGCTGCCCCTTTCCTGGGTCATCAATTCTTACAGAACTAATGCTTTTTTCAAATGTGCTGCCATTTTCCTCTCTTTTCTTTCAAAGTGATTTCTGCTAAATCCTAACCATCACAATTAAAAAGAAGCTGTCCTTTTCTTTCAACTGCAAGTCTTACTTTTCAACAGCAACACAAATTAAATCTCTGTCAACAATTCTTCTCTGCACACAGACTCATGGTTTGATGGTAGGCACAAAACAGTATTCCTCATTGTTACCAGTACACATTAACTTATGGTGAAAATATACTCCATAATATTTTACATATTCAAGACAGTTAAATATCTCCCAAAACAGAAAATGTAAATCACAACTTTAAACAAATAATCACAATTCTTTTTTATATATCTAAATTAACCACAAACACCCCCTCTCAAACTCATAACTCACCTTTAAAATTAGTTATTTGGGAAAGAAATGTGGCAGTCACACAGCAGTTTATCAGACCAGAATCTCTGAGCTGAACACCTCTCTCCTCTCAGCAGAACCAGTTAATGGCACAGTTTCCCTCTCTTTTTTCATACATATACATGTTAATTACAAATCTCAGTGCTTCCCACTTTTTTTCAAATGAAATCACACATTTCTATTGGTTGAAAACTTCAACCCCTTTCCAAATGTACCCTTCCCCCAACTTGACTTCTGCCTGCTACCATAGCAACAGGTCATGGAACACAGGTGTGAGCAGAGAGGTCAGAAGTTCAGCAGACAATGTTTCATTTCCAAAGAGCAAGAGTGCTTGACTTTTCAAACCTAACAGCAAATCCAAACTAATGTTCTTTGTTCACACATTTTTCTGAACCAATACAAAACATGCTTTTTAAAATTTAAACATACAGCCTAGTTTTTAGTGTAGAATGGTTTGAAACAGCCAATGAGTTCTTTTTATAAAAAAAAGTATGTGTGCCCCCATTTTTCAACTGTCTTTCATTTCTTTTTGCCTTTCTACTGAAAGACACCTCCTGAGTGCATCCAGATCTCCTTTGAAGATGTTCACAGTGTGGATTGTAGGTCACAGCTATGTCTTCTGGAGTGAAACATTTGCAGAAAAAAAGGTATGGTGAGAGACCTTGCTTTGCCAAATGTAGACATTAAATGGATTGGTCAGAGAGGGTTAAAGTGGCACCAATTAATGCCTTTGGTGAAAACCTTTCTACATCTCCCACAGCCTAACCTTATTATTGTGCACTGTGGTGGAAATGACCTAGGCACTTTAACTGGGGTAGGTCTGGAAATGCTTATTAAGGACACCTTTGTGCAATTGATGTCGCTTTTTCCACAAACTGCCTTCGTATATTCTAACATATGCCAAAGGCAAAAGTGGAACTGGTCCAACCAATTTTGTCCGCAGATTGACAAAGCAAGGAAGCACGTCAACAAATCTATTTCTGCTTTCCTCAGAGACTATGGTTTGGGTTCTATATACCACAACAACTTGCGTTACAACATGCAAGACATTTATAGAGGAGATGGTGTACACTTCACTGATGAAGGCAACAAAGTCTTCCTCTTGAACTTTAGACTCTGCATTGGTACTTACTTGTAGGTACCAAAAAACAAACAATAAACACAAGGGCTCTTTTTAGAGCCACGTTATATCTAAACACTTAAATGCGATTTTTTATTATTTTTTTTAAATAGTTTTTTTTCGGGTGCGCGCTGGGTGCGCGCACTTGGCGATATTTTTTTTTCAAAATATAAATCTTTTTTTTTGCCCAACAAGGTCCTACTGTGACCCCCTTACAATGCCTAGTGGGTCAATATCTCCCCACTCTGCCCCCTTTTCAAGTTCTCCCCCCTTTGTTTATCACCCCCTCTTTATGCGAGAGACAAAATGGCGGCCGCCGCTTCCTGATTTCCACCGATTCGAATGTTTACTGACATCTAACAACCAATCAGAAGTGCGCTCGCGCACGGCAAGGTGCGCGCACAGGACTTGCTCAGTGCGCGCACGGTACGCGCGTAGACATGTATATATTGATTTAAATGCTAATTTCTCAGGAAATACTCAACAGATTTACACCAAACCTGCAAAAGGCACTTCATGGACCTTATGGCTACCTCTCTGCCAAATTTCACATAATTCTGTTCAGCCGTTCGGGCTGTAGCTGCGACTAAAGTCCCTATGGAAAAATGCATGGGGAAAACGTGTTTTGGGACCCCCCTTTTTCTCGGCCCCCGCTTGACGAATCCCCCCGAAACATTCAGGGTAGGAGCTGAGCGGAGCGCCCCATTAGTTTTGAAAATTTCGCGAGGATTCGTCAACCGGCGCCAAAGTTATTCAAAATAGAATTTTGAGATTTCCTATGGAAACACGGTCCTAACTATAACTACCTACTGGCGACCGCCAGTAGGTAATATATATATATATATATATATATATATATCTATCTATCTATCTATCTATCTATCTATCTATCTATCTATCTATAGATTGATAGATAGATAGATAGATAGATAGATAGATAGATAGATAGATAGATAGATAGATAGATAGATAGATAGATAGATAGATAGATAGATAGATAGATAGATAGATAGATAGATAGATAGATATATGTGTATATATATATATATATAAAACAAAGAAATACCCTTTCAGGCATAGAGTGACGAATAAATTATGCAAAAAAGAAGCAGAGAACTCTGGGTAGTTCTCAAGTTTAGGTGGAAAGCAGCTCCTGTATGGAGCACTCTCAACACCAGCGACACTCTAGATCTGCTCACCTCAAATGTCTGTTTTTCTATCAAAATCTTTAAGCATAGGATTAGCACAGTGCCATCCACGCCGAGATAGAAAAGGACAAAGTCTTTGGCCATTTGTACAGCAAAGTCTTTAAGCATAGGACTAGCACAGTGCTGTCCTTGCCGAGCCGTAAAATGACAAAAGCCAATTACCACTCCAGGCACAGTATTACAGCTTTGGGTTGGTAAAATACCAATCAAGCCAACCTGAAATCAGTAAAAGCAACCCCTGACACAGTGTTTCGCTCTAATTAGAGCTCTTCAGAGAGGTATAGCTTTGTCCAGACACAAGGGAGCACCCAGTATAAGTCAAAGAAATACCCTTTCAGGCATAGAGTGACGAATAAATTATGCAAAAAAGAAGCAGAGAACTCTGGGTAGTTCTCAAGTTTAGGTGGAAAGCAGCTCCTGTATGGAGCACTCTCAACACCAGCGACACTCTAGATCTGCTCACCTCAAATGTCTGTTTTTCTATCAAAATCTTTAAGCATAGGATTAGCACAGTGCCATCCACGCCAAGATAGAAAAGGACAAAGTCTTTGGCCATTTGTACAGCAAAGTCTTTAAGCATAGGACTAGCACAGTGCTGTCCTTGCCGAGCTGTAAAATGACATGGTTGGCTTGATTGGCATTTTACCAACTCAAAGCTGTAATACTGTGCCTGGAGTGGTAATTGGCTTTTGTCATTTTACAGCTCGGCAAGGACAGCACTGTGCTAGTCCTATGCTTAAAGACTTTGCTGTACAAATGGCCAAAGACTTTGTCCTTTTCTATCTCGGCGTGGATGGCACTGTGCTAATCCTATGCTTAAAGATTTTGATAGAAAAACAGACATTTGAGGTGAGCAGATCTAGAGTGTCGCTGGTGTTGAGAGTGCTCCATACAGGAGCTGCTTTCCACCTAAACTTGAGAACTACCCAGAGTTCTCTGCTTCTTTTTTGCATATATATATATATATATATATATAGATATATTACCTACTAACAATGAAGTTATTTTATTCCAGTCCCGTGGCTGAACAAATGCATTTCGGCCATGACGGCCTTCGTCAATGTCAGTACGACAATGCGTACATAAAGTTTAAATACACTTCAATTGATCACTTTTTTGGGGCCAAGATGTAAAACAGACTTATTTTAGAAGCGTTAAATCTCATGGTAACAGTGGCAGCCATCTTACAATGGATAAGATAGAAAGCCCATGTGGTGTAGTTCATGGGCATTTTTTCCCCTCCAACCATGAATCAATACCATGCCTGCACATACATCGATCGGTATCAGTGCAAAACCGTAAATAAAAGTGAATATCAATGGTTTTCCTTGTGTACCAATAAAAACCCAATACATTTATAAATATCAACAAATATTGATACAATGCACTCAAATTCTAATATTTACAATATTAAACAATTGATATAGACAAATATAAATATGTCTCATCTCCATCCAAATAAAGCCCTGAATAGGCAAATTCATAATATGACCCGTTTTTGGATCTCGATTGAATTAATAATGCCCTTGATGGGCTAGTTAAAATTCACTTAGTGTCTCTGTTTTACATGATTTTCGCTTAACAATTCATACATTGGTCTCTTTTTAAAATTTTGGCCAACAAAATATCATATGAAAGAATCAGGAATTAATAGATGAAGCCACTGACAGGAAGAAGAGATTTCTCTAACAAAACATTTACAAACTTTTCTGCTCAATAATTTTGTTGAGAATTATTTATGAATTTATATCTAGACTTTTTTGTATATTTATTCGTGTTTTGTGTCAGTATGTATTACTACACAACTCTATCTTCTTTTAGGTCAGGTTGTGGGAAAAGATATAAAAAGATATAAAAAGGAGTGTGGAAAAAGACAAAGTTGGGGGAGAGGCGGGGCAAGTTCATTACATATAGTGAGGGAAAACTATGAGGGAAGATCCCTGCATACCCTATTGTGTGTAAGAGACAGCTGTAATCACGGGGCTATTCCTTTATATTTGGACTATGTCTCCCATTGGTGCATGTATCTAGTTAACACAGTTATCATTTGACTCAAGTCTACTGATCTAATTACATGGTTGGTAGGTTATGTAGTACTCAGAAATACAGCCGTATTCAGAAAAGTAGCATCATCATGTACATAGTAATGTTTTAACCTACATGTACCCACAGTTCCTCTTCGCAGTTCAGACCATGTGGGGTGAGGGTGCACAGATCCACTATATATTTGGACTCCATCTGCCTCAACATTCTTACCCTATCCCCCCTCTTTTTTGGCGGAGGGACATGGTCTATACAGAAAAATCTCAGTTGTTGAATGTTGCTATTGTGGTGTTCTGCGAAATGTCTGGCCACTGGGTAGCTGTTATCTTTGTTGGTGATAACACGCATGTGCTCCAAAATCTTCTTTTTTGTCTGGTGTATCGTGCTTCCTACATAACGTAGGTTGCACGGACACACCAGACAATACACAGTAAAGTCAGTGTTACAATTGAGGAGTCTGGCTATGATCCTAGTCTGGTCTTTGCCTGTCACTTGAAACTCTTTCACAACTTTGCTGTTTTTGCATGCCTTACATTTAAGGCATGGATAGAAGCCCTTGACACTACATGGACTAGCTGTCATTGTATTACTGTAATGACTATGGACCAGCATGTCTTTTAAGGAGACATTCTTCCTGTATGTTATGCTTGGAATGGTGCGTAATGGATTTTCCAATAATACCATCCGATCGGAGAATGTTCCACTGCTTCCCTTGAATCTGGTGGATTTCTCCAGAGTCTATGGAGTATGTCAATATCATCCTAGTTGTTTTATCCTCAACAGGTCTAGCTGTCCTGTTGAGAAGTTCTTCTCTGTCTCGTAAATTGACCTTTGTTATTGCTGGTTTTAGTACCTTCTAGGGATAGCCCCTTTGAGCAAACCGACTTATTGCATGCTTAGTGGCTGTATCATAGTCCTTTTTAGTTTTGCTATTCCTTTTCAGGCGTAACAATTCTCCCTAAGGAATGCTGTTTACGAGACAGCGTGGAAGTTGACTGGTGTAGTGTAATGTAGCATTCCCCGCTGTGGGTTTCCTAAATAGCTTGGTTTTCAATTGGCCCTCATCAGCAAAAACCGTCAAATCCAGATATGCTACCTCTTTTTTACTGATGGTTCCAGTGAAATGTAGGTTGATGTTGTTGATGTTAAGGCTGTCTTTATACTGATCTAGTTCATTTCTGGTACCCATCCAGACGAAAAATATATCGTCAATATAGCAGGTCCAAATTACTATCTTCTGTGTCAAGATTCCCACCCGCCCAGGCCACGTGCTTCTCCCACCAGCCCACGAATAGGTTCACATAGCTGGGGGCGAAGCACGTGCCCATCGTGGTACCCTGTTTCTGTATATACAGTTGATCACCAAACGCAAAAATGTTGTTGTGTACGCAGAAGGTCATGAAATCCACAATCATCTGACTATGTTCCATGAATTTCAGCGATCTAGTTTTCAGAAATGTCTTTACCGCTTCTATTCCCTGATTGTGATTGATACAGGTATATAGACTGGAGATGTCCAGTGTAACCAGGAAAAACGAATTGTCCCAATTTATATTGGCTATCGTCTTAATAAAATCAGTGCTATCCTTGACAAAAGAGACTAAATCATATACAAAAGGGCAAAGGATACATTTCACTAAGATAGAGGTATTTTCTAAAAGGCTACCCTTTGACGACACTATAGGTCTACCCGGCGGCCTTTTCGCGTTCTTATGTATCTTAGGAATGTGATAAAAAGTCGGAGTAACAGGATAATCAGTTCTTATGAATTTATACTCCTCCTGACTCAAGATGCCCTTATCCCTCCAAAAATCAATCATAGTAAAAAATTCCAATATGCTTTGATTGTATTCTTTTTTCGAAATGTTTACATAACTGTTAGTGTCACTTAATAGTTTTAGGGCTTCTTCTTCATAGGTCAAGGCTTCTTGTATGACAATGTTCCCGCCCTTATCTGACGGTTTTATCACTATCGTCTGGTCTCCTTGCAAGTTCTTTATTGCTTGTCTTTCCGCTAGGGTGATATTATGTTGCTGTTTTTTCTCTTCTCTAGATTGATCTCTCAAATTATCTAGGTCTTTTATGACCACTTCATGAAAACTGTCAATCATGTTGAATGCTGTTCTTGGGATAAATCTGGACTCTTTCTTCAGATGGCTATTCATCCCTGCTTGTGCCAGCTCAATATGTTCCAAAAATCCCACATCATTAATTCGTTGAGAACTGCTGATGTCCAAAGATTCCTCTCCTAGGTCATGCAGAGCTCTCAACGCTGGAAGATCACTTCCCGGTAATATGTCTGTTGGTTCTATTGTTCCTTGTTCAATGTTGGTTGGACCAGTCACTCGACCATGGAATAACTTCTTTAGTTTCAGTTTTCTAATGAAAAGATAGAGATCTATTCGTGTCTGAACATAGTCCCACTTGTTAGTTGGACAAAAAGATAAACCTTTGTGTAAGACTTGTTTTTCTGTGTTGCTCAATTCTCTTTTGGAAAGATTCATTATTGTCAGATCTGTTTTGTTTATTTCTTGTTCATCCCTCTCTTGCTCCTGGTAACTCTGGCAGTATATTGTTGCATTTCTTTTCTTGCTCCTTCTTGTTTTCCTTTTTCTTGTTCTGGTGGTCGGTTTCTTTGTGGTAGTTGGCGCCATGATTGTCGGGTTACGTGGTACTCCTGAGGAAAATGTATCTTGCCCCCAACATTCTCCAAATGACTGGTGCTAGCATTACCTCCTTCTGATTCCGTTTACACTGTGTCTAATTCAGATTCTGAAGTGTCCCTTGCTGAGGCTGTATTGGTTTTCTTTGCCTCCTGGATCGATTTCCTTGGTAGATCGAATTTTTTCGCAAACGTTAGGACACTGATAGACTCATAATCATTTGGGACTCTGATAAATTTCTCATGTTTGTGTTTTCTGATTGTTCCTTTGTATTTTACCAGTCTCTGTTTCATTTGCTGTCTTAGAGTCTCCGCCGTCTCCTTTGCGGAGTCTTCTGTGATAAGATCTTCCAATCTTTTAATCTCTTCCATTAATTTAATTCTGTCGCTGACAGCGTATTTTATTAGAATCTCTACCATCCCCTTGGCCGAATGAGTTATATGGGCTGACCAATCCAGTGATAGTTTATGGTCGGGTTTTTCATATGATGGTACCGTAATATATACGGAGACCATAAGTAATGTGATCCACTTCTAAATATCTTCGTAATGATGTTGACTCCCACCATTTGCGTACTTCTTTTTCATATGTTTTTTCAAGCAACTGAAACAGTCCTTTTAAAGAATTCGGAGCTACGCCACCTCCTCCTTGTCTGTTTCTCACCCCTGCAGTTTCTAGGGGTCCCACTGTAAATATCGAGGCAGCCGCCTCCATCCTTTCCTCTTCGCTAAACATTGTCGATACTCGTCACGGGACACTTTATAATTAATTGCAAGGTTCCGCTTTGCCGTAATAAGGCGTTGCGTGTATCTTTGGATGTATCACGTATCACTCTACCACACAGTTCGGGGGTACAGTCAATGGCGTTGTCGACTTACCGGAGTGGGCTTCTGACAGGTTTAGGCGTCCTCTGACCCGGCCGCCTCCAATTCCGCTCCGTCTCAGTCTTCTTCTTGCTCAGTACCGTCCCTGTCGCGGTTACAATACTTCGCGTGCTGTGGTGGAGCGGTGGTATTTTCATTGAAATTCGTCCATGTCCGTCACCCAGACCGCCACTCTCTTCAGAATGGGTGCTGCCACAAGCAGTGGTGCACTGCTGAATATTTGTCCAAAACATTAAATCTCATGGTAAAAGTGGCGGCCATCTTACAATGGATAAGAGAGAAAGCCCATGTGGTGTAGTTCATGGGTGTTCTTCCCCTCCAACCATGAATCAATACCATGCCTGCACATACATCGATCGGTATCAGTGCAAAACCATAAATAACAGTGAGTATCAATGGTTTTCCTTGTGTATCAATAAAAACCCAATACATTTATAAATATCAACAAAAATTCTAATATTTACAATATTAAACAATGGATATAGACAAATATATGTCTCATCTCCATCCAAATAAAGCCCTGAATTGGAAAATTCATAATATGACCCGTTGTTGGATCTCGATCGAATTATATCTATATATAACCTACTGGTGGTCGCCAGTAGGTAGTTATAGTTAGGACCTGGTTACCATAGGAAAAGCATTTTTTGATTTGCCAATATCTTTGGCGCCGTTTGACAAATCTTCGTGAAATTTCAAAAAAACAGAGTTGGGCTGCTCAGTTTGTGTGTTGAATGTTTCAGGGTAATTCGTCAAGTGGGGGCTGAGAAAAAAGGAGGGTCCCAATGCTCGTTTTCGCCATGTTAATTTCCATAGGAAATGTATTGCAGGCTACAGCCCGAATTGCTGAACGGAATTACACTAAATTTGGCAAAAAAGTAGGTCTTGGTTTAGACTGGGCCCTTTTTGTTAAATGGTGTAAATCCATCCCGTAGTTGCTGAGAAATTTAAAAAAGAAAAATATTGATATCTGAGCATTGACCTCCTGGGCACGAGCTTCACTCTGATTGGCTGCCAACACTCCAAACCAGGAAGTGTTGGCAGCCATCTTGTGACTCGGTAGAACCGAGTCACTAGAAAACAGTAAAAAAGAGGTTAAAAAACAAGAAAAGGGGGCAGGGTACAAACACCCTGACCCCCTAGGCCTTCTCAGGGGGTACCACAAGGACCCCCAGGGCAAAAAAAGCATTTTTCTTTAAAAAAAAATCAGCCGAATTTACGCTGGGGTCGCGAATCTGGCCGAGAAAATACAAAAAAATTAAGCGCGGGCCCCCGCTTCATTTTAATGAGCCCCTGGTTGTGCCAGGTCCCTGGAGAATGCCACAAGGACCCCCAGGGCAAAAAAAAGCATTTTTCTTTAAAAAGAAAACAGCCGTATTCATGCTGGGGTCGCGAATCTGGCCGAGAAAATAAAAAAAATGAAGCACGGGCTCCTGCTTCATTTAAATGAGCCCCTGGTTGTGCCAGGTCCCTGGAGAATGCCAAAATTATATCGCAGGGGCTCGCGGGGCCCCGCGCAGCCCCGGGGACCGCCACCTCCCCGGGGCTATGTAAATTATATGCGGGAGGGCATGGGGCCCTCCCACAGCCCCGGGGACTGCCACCTCTCAGGGGCTAGTACCTAAGAAAAAATTGTGTGGGTGGGGCCTCACGGAGCCCTCCAAGCCCCAGGGACTGCCACCTTCCCGGCTTTCTTGAATTTTTTGCGGGAGCAGCTCCCCTTGCTCAAAAGCAATGCCAGCTCCCGCAGGAGGTGGGGAGTGGGCGGGACCGTGGGGACATTGGGGCTCCCCCCATGGTCCCCAACGGAGCGGCCAGGTGAGGCCACAGGTGATGGGGTCCCCAGGGCCAGCAGTGGCATGGGAGGGGGGCCACGCGGCCCACCTCCCCTGTGAAAAAAAAGGTAAGGCCGACCCTGGGGGATGGAGTCCCCAGGGCCATCATTGGCCTTAGGAGGGGGCCACGCGGCCCCCCTCCAAACAATTAAATTTAAAAAAATACAAAAACGACTCACCATGCCCGGAGGACGGGGTTCCCGGGGCAAAATTCCCTTCTGGAGGGGGGCCCATTTTCTTTTAATGAATTAAAAGGGGTCAGGCCTTGGAGAATGGGGTCCCCAGGGACCCAAAAATGTAAAAGAAGGGGGGCCACACAACCCCCCTTATAAAAAAATATTTTTTAAAAAGCCGGCATCTAGCTGGAGGCCTCGCCCCCTTTCTCCACCACACTGCAAACGCGCCCACTGGCGCGTTGTTAGTTGGGGAATGAATTCCCCTTGAATACTAAGGGTCTCTGGGAGCCAACTAGCCCACCAGGTACCTCCAGTTTGTGCCACAGAGCAGCGGTCCAGAGAGGTGGTTTGAGGCCACGGCCCTTTTTACACCACTCTGCAAAGCAGCTCTGTGGCACAAACTGGAGGTACCTGGTGGGCAAGTTGGTCCCTAGTGACCCTTAGAATTCAAGGGGACTTCATCCTCCAACTTGAAACACGCCAAGGGGCGTATTTGCTCACTGGTGCAGGGAGGGGATGGGGCCTGAAATAAAAAGTGTGCAAACACACCCCCTGGAGCGTTGTAAATTGGGAGATTAAGTCCACTTCAATCCTGAGGGTCCCTGGGGGCCAACTAGCCCACCAGGTACCTCCAGTAGGCACCACAGAGCTGCGTTGCAGAGTGGTGTAAAAAGGGGCGTGACCTCAGACCACCTCTCTGCAACGCAGCTCTGTGGCGCAAACTGGAGGTACCTCGTGGGCTAGTTGGCCCCCAGGGACCCTCACGATTCAAGGGGACTTAATCCCCCAAGTTACAATGAGCCTGGGGCGCGTTTGCACTGTGGTGCAGGGAGGCAGTGGAGCCTGATAAAACAAGTGTGCAAACCGCCCCCTGGCACATTGTAATTTGGGGGATTAAGTCCCCTTCAATCCTGAAGGTCCCTGGGGGCCAACTAGCCCACCAGGTACCGCCACTTTGCACCACAGAGCTGCGTTGCAGAGAGGTGGTCCGAGGCCATGCCCCTTTTTACACCACTCTGCAAATGCGGCTTCTGGTGCACTGCTGGTGGGGCTATGAGGTCCTATTGTGTCCTGAGGACCTCAGGACACAAGTGGACTTCCTCCTCCGAGGAGCAGTGCGCCAGAAGCCGCGTTTGCAGAGTGGTGTATAAAGGGGTATGGCCTCGGACCACCTCTCTGCAACGCAGCTCTGTGGCGCAAACTGGAGGTACCTGGTGGGCTAGTTGGCAGTTAGACATTATAATTTAAAAAACCCTTTGAAATTCACTGAAAAAACCATAAGTTTCAGGCACGTTATAGTTACAAATTAGCATTTAAAAAACCTTAGAAATTCACTGAAAAAATCACAGGTTTCAGGGACCTTATAGTTAGTTGGACATTTCACTCGTACAAAACCAGTAAAATTCGGCTGTTATAGTTAGTTCAGCCAACTATAACTCGTGCCCCCGCAATGTACTGCTGATGATGATACATATTACATTACTCATGACATAGTGAGTGACATCACTGCTAACATCACTGCTGACATCTCAAATGACATCACTGATGCAGCTGCAGCGAGTTTCCTCGCACTAACCCAGCCCACCTGGATTGCCAGCAATGGCAGAACGACTTGTACAATTTAAAAGTGGATTAATTTGGCAGCAATAACTCTGTTACAGGCATTTGATAAAGACATTCATGTCGAAACGCGGCATGCCATATTCTGCTGCAATAAACGCCTTTCCTGAAACCCCGCTGTGTCCCTCTAGTTCTTCATTGTAGGAATTGTGTTCTTCATATATTGCAGGCTAGCTCCGGGCGCGATGGAGGAGACCCGCCTTTCAAGTGTCCAGAGGCATAAAGGCAGCTACGGCACGTAAAACAGGATGCAAGGTATGGGAAGCACTCTGGCCCACCGCATCCTCGTACAGCAAGGCACCGCTGCAACCCAGCAGTCTGTGACTTCACGGAGGAGCCAGGATTGCTGCATTCCTGGCTTCAGGGCATGCTGGAAGAGTCACTTGCGGTTTGGGCGTCTTGGGGACTGGGAAGGGAACTTGTTCCAGCAGCAACATAACCATTCCGCCTACCTGTATTTGTATCAATCTAGCACTCAAGATGAAATACAGTGGAGCCTGGGGAGCAACTTACCCGACTTTCCAGGAGTGGTGCATGTTGGGAGTTGTAGTTTGCCGACGCAGCTGCAGCGAGTTTCCTCGCACTAACCCGGCCCATCTGGATTGCCACCAATTGCAGAACAACTTGTACAATTTAAAAGCGGATTGGCAGCAATAACTCGGTTACGGGTATTTGATAAAGACATTCATGTCGAAACACGTCATGCCATATTCTGCTGCAATAAACGCCTTTCCTGAAACCCTGCTGTGTCACTCCGGTTCTTCATTGTAGGAATCGTGTTCTTCATATATTGCACGCTAGCCCCGGGTGCACTGGAGGAGAACCCCCTTTCAAGTGGCCAGAGGCATAAGGGCAGCTACAGCACGTAAAACAGGATCCAAGGTATTGGAAGCACTCTGGCCCACCTCATCCTCGTACAGCAAGGCACCACTGCAACCCAGCAGTCTGTGACTTCACGGAGGAGCCAGGATCACTGCATTCATGGCTTCAGGGCATTCTGGAAGAGTCACTTGCGGTTTGTGCATCTTGGGGACTCGGGAAGGAAACTTGTTCGAGCAGCAACATAACCATTCCACCTACCTGCGTTTGTATCAATCCGGCTCTCAAGATGAGGTACAGTGGAGCCAGGGGGAGCAACTTACCCGACTTTCCAGGAGTGGTGCATGTTGGGAGTTGTAGTTTGCCGACGCAACTGTAGCGAGTTTCCTCTCACTAACCCAGCCCACTTGGATTGCCACCAATGACAGAACGACTTGTACAATTTAAAAGCGGATTGGCAGCAATAACTCTGTTACAGGCATTTGATAAAGACATTCATGTTGAAACGCGTCATGCCATATTCTGCTGCAATAAAAGCCTTTCCTGAAGCCCCGCTGTGTCCCTCCGGTTCTTCACTGTAGGAATCGTGTTCTTCATATATATATATGTATATATATTTATATATATATATATATATTACCTACTGGCGGTCGCCAGTAGGTAGTTATAGTTAGGACCCTGTTTCCATAGGAAATCCGCAACATTCTATTTGGAATAACTTTGGCGCCGGTCGACGAATCCTCGCGAATTTCTCAAAATAGGTGGGGCGCTACGCTCCGCTCCTACCCTGAAAGTCTCGAGGGGATTCGTCAAGCGGGGGCTGAGATAAAAGGGGGGTCCCAAAACGCGTTTTTCCCATGCATTTTTCCATAGGACCTTTAGACAGGGCTACAGCCCGAACGGCTGAACAGAATTACTAGAAATTTGGCAGAGAGGTAGTCCTCAGGTCAAGGAAGTGCCTTTTGTAGGTTTGGTGTAAATCTGTTCAGTAGATTCTGAGAAAATAGCCTTTAAATCAATATATATATCTGAGCCAGCTTACGGTACGCTTACCGTAAGCTTACCGTACACGTACGGTGGCGTGCGCGAGCGCGATTCTGATTGGCTGTTAGATCTTAGTAAACATTCGAATCGGCCGAAACCAGGAAGCGGCGGCCGCCATTTTGTGTATTTCACTCCGGTAAAAAAGAGTGATATCTTAAAAAGGGGGCAAGGGAGAGAGTTACAGACCCCCTAACATTTGTAAGGGGGTCAAAGAAGGACAGAAAAGTACAAAGGAAACATTTATTGATTTTAAATAAAATCACGGGGTACGCGTACGGTAAGCTTACGGTAAGCGTGCGGTAAAAAAAAAATACAAAAAAGAAATGAAATTCAGATTTAAGTGTTTAGATATTAGGGGGCTCTAAAAAGAGCCGTTGTGTTTATTAAGTGATTTTTTTTGTGGTACCTACAAGTAAGTACCGATGCAGAGTCTAAGGTTCAAGAGGAAGACTCTGTTCCCTTCATCATTGAAGTGCACACCATCTCCTCTATAAATGTCTTGCATGTCGTAACGCAAGTTGTTGTGGTAAATGGAACCCATACCATAGTCACGGAGGAAAGCAGAAACAGATATGTTGACGTGCTTTCTTGCTTTGTCAATCTGCGGACAGAAATGATTGGACCAGTTCCATTTTTGCCTTTGGCATATGTTAGAAAACACAATGGCAGTTTTAGGGAAAAGTGAAAACAGTTGTGCAAAGGTGTCCTTCATAAGCATTTCCAGACCTACCCCAGTCAAAGTGCCTAGGTCATTGCCACCACAGTGCACTATTATGAGGTCAGGGTGTTGGATTTGCATGAAGGATTTCACCAATGGCATCAATTGGTGCCACTTTAACCCTCTCTGACCAATCCATTTAATGTCTACATTTGGCAAAGCAAGGTCTCTCACCATACCTGTTTTCTCTGCAAACTTTTCACTCCAGAAGACATAGCTGTGCCCTACAATCCACACTGTGAACATCTTCAAAGGAGAACTGGATGCACTCAGGAGGTGTCTTTCAGTAGAATGGCAATATGAAAAGAAAGACAGTTTGGAAATGGAGGCATACATATTTTTTTCAAAACAAAAAGAACTGATTGGCTGTTTCATACCATTCTAGAATAAAAACTAGGCTGTATGTGTAAATTAATAGAAGCATGTTTTGTATTGGTACAGAAAAATGTGTTACCAAAGAACAGTACTATGGATTTGCTGTTAGGTTTGAAAAGTCAAGCACTCTTGCTCTGTGGAATTGAAACATTGTGTGGCGAACTTCTGACCTAACTCCACACAGCAGTGTTCCATGAGCTGTTGCTATGGTAGCAGGCAGAAGTCAAGTTGGGGGAAGGGTACTAGGCAGAAGTCAAGTTGGGGGCAGGGTACTTTTGGAAAAGGGTTGGTTTTCAACCAATAGAAATGTGTGATTTCATTTGAAAAAAAGGGGGAAGCACTGAGATTTGAAACTTACATGTATATGTGTGGAAAAATAGAGGGAAACTTTGCCATTATCTGGTTCTGCTGAGAGGAGAGAGGTGTAGAGAACAGAGATCCTGGCTCTGATAATCTGCTGTTTGAGTGCCACATTTCTTTCACAACTAACTAATTTTAAAGGTGAGGTTAGAGTTTGAGAGGGGATGTATATGGTAAATTAAGAAATGAATAATAGAAATGTAATTCTTTTTGTTGAAGTTGCGTTTATTATTTTCTGTTTTGGGAGAAATTTAAATGTGAGGAACATGTAAAATAATATGGACTATGTTTTCACGATAAATTAAGGTGTATTGGTATAAAAAATGAATAGTTTAAGGGTTTGAGGTTGGACTCAGTAATGCAAATACATTCAGCATCACTAAGGCTGGTTGCCCTTGGTGGAATGTAGGCAGTCACCCAGGTTACACATGTTGGGAAATATAGGCAGAGATTTATTGTGTACAACTCTGGTAATTTTATATTTGCATTAGTAGGAAAAAGGGGGAGCGATTTTTTTGGTGCAGAAGCAGACTCTTAGCACACACCCAGCTCCTTTCCATGTATAATCATGCACAGTGTTTACAAGCGAGTGGGGTTTGAGGTTTCAGTCTGTAATGCAAATACATTCAGCATCACTAAGGCTGGTTGCCCTTGCTGGAGTGTAGGCAGTCACCCAGGATACACATGGTGGTGGTCTGAAAAAGCAGTTTGGACATGTGCATTTAAAAAAATCTGAAAAGTGGATTCATAATGTGTCAGTCTGTAAAAGTGTTTATCACTTGCCAAAAAAAAGAGCAGTAAGTGTGCATTCAAATTGGCAAAGAAATTTTGTTTTGTGACTAATGTGAGAACATGACTCTGTGTGTAAATAGGAATTACAGGCAGAGATTTATTGCGTTTTGCTCTGGTGATTTCACAGTTGCATTAGTAGGAAAAAGGGGGAGCGATTTTTTGGTGCAGAAGCAGACTCTTAGCACACACCCAGCTCCTTTCCATGTATAATCATGCACAGTATTTACAAGCGAGTGGGGTTTGAGGTTTCAGTCTGTAATGCAAAGACATTCAGCATCAGTAAGGCTGGTTGCCCTTGCTGGAGTTAATAATTGTAGTCTCTCAAGGACCTTGTAATGTGATAATTGATTTTTAGTGTTTTTTAAAAAAAAAAAAATACGCGCACCGTACGCGTACGGTAAAAAAAAAAAAAAAAAAGTTTTTAAAAACATAGATAAAAAAAAGATGAAAGATAAGGTTGGCTCTTAAAAGAGCCGTTGTGTTCATGCAGGGACAGAGGAAAGAAAGATTGGGAAATTTAGTCTCTGCGACAAGTGTGCTGATCTATTTTGTTGTTCACTAGGGAAACACTGGTCTCCCTATGACAAATTAGATCATGACAAGAGGCGCATCGAATATCAACCCTCAGAAATCGAGGGTTAATTTCCAGAGGGCCAGCAAAAGGAGATGCTCCCCCCACAGATGAAGGGCTCACCTGACCTACAGAAGAAGGACTCAGCCCTGCAGATGATGGTCCAGGCTGAGCTGCTGTGGATGTGCTTGGTTGACTTACTGAAGGGTTACCTCCAAAAAGTCGAGCATGTGTCCTTTTGTGTACATCCTTGAGGTGCCTCATCATGGTATGATTCCCAAAGGAATACTTCCTGTCAGGATTACCTCTTGAAAGTACACGCTGACACAGCTTGCAAGTCACTAAGGGTGCATTTACCTTTAGCTGGCCTTCAGGAAAAGTAAAATAATCCCATACATAAGAGGTCTTTTGTTTCCTCGCTCTCTGCCTCAAGGTAGTGCTGCTAGTGCTAGCCTCACTCTCAGAAGGGCTCTGCTGTTCTGTCATCGTATCACAAAGACAACCCAACTCCTTCTCCTAAGGGATCACAAGCAGAAATGAGGGGAATGGGTGTGGTGTAGGAGAGTTCTAGAACTGAAAGTAGTTTCATCCAATCAAAAGTTGTGTTTCATGATCACATGACCTACCGTACGCTTACGGTACGCTTACGGCAAAAGTACGCATGCGCGTAAAAAAGACACGCGCTTGCACGCATGCACATAACAGTCACTACCCGACACTTCCGCGTAACGTGCGCGTGTAGCGTACACGCGTACGCGTCCCACGCGGAGTACGCGCGGCTACGCAAATTGCGTAACTATACGCAAACAGCGTAGAAAAATTACAGACGTTGCGTAAACCGTACGCTTACCGTAAGCTTACGGTACGCGTACTAAAAAAAAAAGAAAAAAAAAAAGAAAAAATGTATTGCTAATAAATTTTACATGTTTATTTTATAAAATATATTAAAAAAAACATATTATAGAATTTTAAAAATTTACCCATAGTCTTTAAAAAAGGATAGAAAATTAAAATAAAAATATGTAAAAAAAAAAAAAAGAGAGAAAAAAAATTAGCATTTAAAAAACCTTGCAAATTCACTGAAAAAACCATGGGTTTCACACACGTTATAGTTAGGAATTAGCATTTAAAAAACCTTGCAAATTCACTGAAAAAAACATGGGTTTCACACACGTTATAGTTAGGAATTAGCATTTAAAAAACCTTAGAAATTCAATGAAAAAACCAAAGGTTTCACACATGTTATAGTTAGCTGGACATTTCACTCGTAAAAAACCAATGAAATTCCCCCGTTATAGTTAGTTCAGCTAACTATAACTCGCGCGCCCGCAATGCACTACTGATGACGTCACATATTACATCACTCATGACATGGTCAGTGACATCACTCATGACATCACTGATGACATCTCAAATGACATCACTGATGACATCATCCAGTGAATGTGTGTTTTTCTGAAAATTAAATATGTTTTATATATGTATATCTCAAGGTCGATGGAAGAATAAATGAGTATATAAGTGTATAAATTGATGATTTGTTTCTGAAAAATTGATTGTATAACTGACTGATTAAGTGTATCTTTTTGAATACATGGCTTAGTGAGTAATGTTTAAATGTGTAAATACCTGTATCAGTCTCTCACTTTGTGTATAAGTGGCTGCATGGGTTGGTGAGTAGCTACATGGGTGTCTATATAGGTTATTAGTTGGTTTTTTGAGTATCAGTCTGAGTATCTTCATGGTGCAGTGGGGGGTATTACGTAGTGCATAGGTGCATGAATGAGTGACTCACTGTTTGTATGTGTTGAAGTCAGCATGTGTGCAGGACTGTATGGGTGGATGAGTGTGTGCATGGGTGTGTTAGTGAGTGAATGACTGTCTCAATAGTGTCTTCATAAGTAACTACATATGTTTTAAACTAGTATATGTGACTATTGTTGTTTATAAGTGAGTATATGTGAGAGTGAGAGATTGGAAGAGTTCCTGTATGAATAAGTATGTGTTTCTATAAGTGATTGTTAAAAAGACTAAGTATGTGTAAGTTTCTGTTAAAGTAAGTGTGCTGGTGTGTGTATAACTGTATATGCAAGTAAATGGATGTTTGTTTCTTTATTAGCATGAGTGACTATGTGTGTGAGTAACTCTATGGATGAGTGGGATTGTGTTACAGGATGTTTAGGTGTATGAGTACATATGATGTGTGAGTACATGTATGAGTGACTGTATAGGATTGTTGGTGGATGAGTGGATGTGTATGTGGATCTTAGAATTACTGAATAGGTTGTTGTAACTGTTATTGGTATGTCCATTGTTTTGAAAATGTTAGTGTCTATTTTTGAATGTTTGTATCAAAGGTTATATTAGGGTGAGAGTAGGTCTACCACTCTGTCACAAGGATAATGTCATCAGTGATGTCATTTGAGATGTCATCAGTGATGTCATGAGTGATGTCACTGACCATGTCATGAGTGATGTAATATGTGACGTCATCAGTAGTGCATTACGGGCGCGCGAGTTATAGTTAGCTGAACTAACTATAACGGGGGAATTTCATTGGTTTTTTACGAGTGAAATGTCCAGCTAACTATAACATGTGTGAAACCTTTGGTTTTTTCATTGAATTTCTAAGGTTTTTTAAATGCTAATTCCTAACTATAACGTGTGTGAAACCCATGGTTTTTTCAGTGAATATATATATATATATATATATATATATAAATATTCTACAATTCACCCTCGATAGAAAATGTACCCAGAGGTAGATTTCTGTAAAAGCAGACCGGCAATTAGCATTTAGAAGTCCATTCTTTGCCTAACATGTTTCGGAGCTTCAGCTCCTTGCTCACAGGCATCAACATGCAGCACAGTACAATGAAAAGGCATCACCCCCTGGTGGGCCTCTTTAGTAGATTCAATTAATATTGCAAACAGGGAATTGTTGTGCCTTTATCATTTTGTTGTTCCCTCCAGTAGGTACTTACGCTTGCACACTTCATTAATGTTGCTTCATCCCCACAGAGGGTCTCTAACTTGCAATGTGTCGGTAATTTTAGCAAATCTACTGTTCCACAGCTGAGGCCAGAACAGTTCCAAGCCTTCGTGGCCCCCTATTCATTTCAGGGGTGGTGTAGTTTTCATGGCTGGACAGCCGTCGTGCATTTTTTCTACAATTTGTCTTCGATAGAAAATGCACTCAGCAGTAGAGTTCTGTAAAAGCAGACCGGCAATTAGCATTTAGATATATACATTCGGGGTGGGCAAAACTCTGCAGGATCTTGTGGATTTTTTAAGTAACTCCACGGAATTCCTCAGAGTAAAACTCCACGAGTTCTGCCCGCCCCTTGTCAAGAGCCAGGCCCCAAATTATCCAGAGGTCTCTGACCTCTAAGCTTTCTCAGAGTGGGGGTCAACAGCCTTGGGTGTTAGGCACCCTTATTCCACTCTCCTTCCGACCAGTCCAGTCTTGGTATCCTGAGACTGGCCATTCAGCCCAGGGTCTGCACCCTGTGGCTGAAAATGTGACAGGGCAGTCTTTCCTCCCTCTAAACCTCCATATAGGTCTCTGTACCCTACACATAGGAGTGGTACCCCCAGAAAACCAAGTTTCCAGTGTGCCCTGGGCAGCCTCACCATCCAGTTCACCTGTCACCAGGGGAAACTCATTACCCAGAATGCAATCAATTGGTATCTGAGGACTAACTATAACCCTCCTCTGGGTCACCTCCCAATCCATTTCTATTGATACCAGGGCCACTTCTGGGGAATCCAGCCTTTCCACTACCATGGTTTGGCTGGCCCGGTGTCCCTCAAAGCAGTGAAAGGGATACTATACACTTTGACCTGATGGAAGTGCTGACTCCCACCCTCAGGGATTACCAGCTCACCCTCTGAGTCCACCTCTTAACTAAAGGAGATGAGGGCATATTCTATCACCTGCCCCTGGGGACTACTTACCCCCAAGGCCATACTGGCCACCTTTGTAGCGCTCTCACCAGTGGGTGGTGTCTTCCGACAGACAGAGTCCCACTGCTTGTGTCCTAGCTGGGAGCAATCAAAGCAGCAGGGTTAGAAATGAGGGGCCTGGGCAATCACCCAACTGGACCTCCTCCCTGCTTCTCAGAAGGAGCATGGGAACCCTTTCCCTCCACGTTACTCTAGGATTTGTCTCTGTCTTCCTTGACCACCTCCTCACTCTGCTGGGGGAACCTCAACCACCATTCTTGGGATCACTCCCAGGTACCCTTTTAGACACTCTGGTATGAATCCAGAGGTCTGCCTCCTTAGAAAGCAACCTGAGATCAGTATGTTTACTATCAACCATGTGTTGGTGCAGCTCTGTGAAACAGATATTAAGCATGTGCTCTCTCAGCAACCCAGTAAAATCATCAAGTTTGCTGCTCCTCACCCAACCATTTAGTGCCTCGCTGGAATAGTCCCATACATTTACCCAAAAATCGGTTGGCAGTTTGTGGCTGTCCCTGACCCTAAGGCAGTACTTTTAAAGAGCCAATATAAATTTAGAGACAAGAATGGCCTTCATAGGGGCATACTGTATCTGGTCCCCCACATCTAGTGTAATTTGGGTGCCCTTCTTCACTGTGGGCATGTGTTTCCATAAGCTAGCCTCACAATATGCCCCTGGGACCCTATGCCTCCTAAGGACTACCTCATAGGCTGAAAGTATTTGTCTATGTCATCTCTCACCACAAAACACAGTACCAGGTCTTTTCGTATGCAGACACTCACCTCATCAGTGGACACTGTGGGTATCCTGTCATCATTGTTGCTATACTCAATTTGGTTGAATTTCAGTTTGAGCTCTTTCAAGTTCATCTCATGAGCTAGCTTCTTTTCCTCTAGAGGCAATCTCTTTTCCTATTGACCCAGCTTCTCCTCCATTTGAAGTCTGGCTAGCTGCAACCTGAACTCCCTTTCAGCCCGCCTGTCTGCCAATTCTTCAGAGGACAAGCTGTGGGAGGACACTTTATTCCTTGCTTCAGCAGGAGCCTTCTCTCCTGTAGGCAAGTTGTCCTCCTTAGAAAGCAGCAGCTCAGGGCCCATAGCCAGGTTCTCCTCCTCTTCTTCGAAGTCTAATCCCCACTCCTCCATTATCTGGAGGCCCACCTTTGTGGCCTTCTTACCTACATTCAGCCCTTTCTACTTGCAGAGCCTCAGCAGCTCACCCATGCTGAGGGGGCAGCTCCATCTCTGTTGTAGGCAAAAAGGAGGTGGGGAAAATGTACATTTGTAAAAAGGAGAAAAACAGCCAATCGGAAACTAGTGTCACATTATTTATCTGGGATTTTAGTGTTATATTAATCACGGTATGGCACTACAGAAACATAAGTACTGTATCTCACCATTGAGCGCCAATGCGAAAAATTGGGTTGTGGGTAGAGGGGGTTGTGAGCCCTTCTCAAGCAACAGCCACAATCTCTGTCAGAGTGAACAACAAACAGTCACTGAAGTAACCTTTGTTTACCCTCTGGTAGCGTAGCTTGGCACAAAAATAGTCAGCCTTTACTTAGAAGCAATGTATAAAGTAGTTATGGAGCTCTCAAACAGTTGAAATGTGATAACACAACAGAAGAAAAATCCAAAACCAATTTCAATTTTAATAAATTATTTGACAACAAAAGACAAAAATCCAATTAGTAGAACCAGAGTTATAAGTTTTTCAAGTTTAAAGTGAAAACAAGAGCCTAAAAGTTGAAAGCACTGACCGTGGACCTCAAGTCGTACAAGTACGGGCCCAAGTCGAAAGTTATGGCAAACCGCAATGGAGCGTTGGTCGGACACACAAAGAGGATTGGGCCTGGTGTCTGCTTACATTCGGACTTAGAAGATTTCTTGGAGTAAGATGTCCGAGAAGGAAAAGTTCAATAAGACAAGGCAGCCAGCTGTGTTCAAGAGGTTTCGTTATAAGGGAGCCCCGCGACGAAGTTGCAGTTAAGATTCCTAAGTTCGGACTTAGTCTCTTTTTTTGGAAGTAAAAAATCTCCAGCATGATAAAGCTGCAAGCTGTAGCTCGCTAGGGCTCCACGAACACAGATGCCCATTGTGCGAGGAGCAGCTGAACAGGATTTACTGCTTCGGAGAAGAATGTAGCAGGAGCTACTGCAAAGTCAGGTCGACCAACAATGCACCTTGGACGTATTGGTGAGCAGGTAGATCCGGTTTCCTCTTGGTTATCAGAGCACTTTTTAGTCAAAATTGTTCTATGTTCCAGGTTTTGGATTTGGGCTGTCTGGGCATGGACACCTTTAGAACCACTTTCAAGGGTTCAGGACTGGAGTGGCACCACTGGAGGGGCAGGGCTCACTAAGACAGGGTACAGGTGCGGGTTCAAGATGGTTGGAGCCTTTGAAGGACCTGAAGCTCTGATCAGGAGACAAACCAACTAGTCCTTGGGTTCACTCTGGAAGTCCTGGTTTCAGTAGAAGAGCAGGGCTCAAGCAGCAGGGCATATCTCTGGGGGCTCCGAGCAGGCATCAGGCAGCAAGGCAAACACAACAAGAGGATCAATGGAGTGCTGAAACTTTTTAACCACTCACTCCCAGTAAAGAGATCTGGGTTTAATTCATCGTTCTTTTGCTCACTATGGCACCCCAGTTTGGACCCAGCCATATGCAAATCAGTCTTGACCCCGTTCCTCATGGGAACAGTTCAGCTCGAATTGCCAGGCCAGGTCCTCCCTGGACCAGAAACAAGCATCCTGGGATCAGTTTTGGGGTATCACCCTTCATCATCCAGGCTAGCTTGAATCCAGTGGCACAGCGAGCAAGGGACCCACATCTGGGCATACCCATGGCCACTTAGGATGAACATAGCAAACACAACAATATGTTGGCCGGAGTGCAGAAACTTTTAATCCATTGTTCTTTTGCTCACAATGCCACCCCAGTTTGGACCCAGCCATATGCATATCAGTCTTGACACTGCTCCTCATGGGAACATTCCAGGCCGAACTGCCAGGCCACACAAAGCCACCCTTCTTGGTTCAGTAAAGCAGTCTTCTGAAGTACACAGCTGGCCACATCAGCAGGCAGTTCTTTGAGAGTTCTCTTGCAGGTCCAGAAAGTGAACTAAAGTGGTCTGAGGGTTACCTTTTTATACCTTTAAAGTAGGAGAAACATCTAAAAGGCTTCCCCCTTAGTAGGTTTTGGAAGTTCCTGCCTCCCTGCCCTGGACTCAGCCTGGCTACAGGCACAAAAGGCTAGAGTGAAGTTCTTTGTGTGAGAGCAAGGCACAGTCTATTGAAGTGCAAGGGAGCTGTGCACAGCTCACCCCATCCTGCTTGAGATGGCCCATCCAGGCACACAAAATCCCTCTATTGTGTGGCTGTCTTGGAGGACTTTCCAAAGAACAACTACCATTCACACTTAGTCATGTGACCCAGGAACAGGCTCAGGTTCCAAATGATTAGGGCACAAAAAGTGGAATTTTGATATTTGTGACTTAAAACCCAACTTTACCATTAAAGAAGATTTTAAGTTACAATTCTTCAGACACCAAACATGACTTTCTTAGCTGCTACCGATTAAATGTTACCCCTTGTTTAATGTAAAAAGGTAACCCAATGTTACTCCATAGGAGAGGCAGGCTTCACAGTATTGAAAAATGAATTTGTGAGTTTTCACTACCAAGACATGCAAAACTTAAAAGTACATTGCCCCACTTTTTAATTACAATGTATCCTGCCCTGTGGGCTGTTTAGGGCCTACCTTATGGGAGACCTATATGTATTTATAAGGGAGTTTTACGCTTGGCAAAGGGGTTATTTGCCAAGTCCTATTGGCAGTTCAAAACGCCTGGATTTAGTTTCTCGCCTTGCCCACTGAAGACCAGGTGTTTCAGAAAATAAATTACGTCAGAAGATAAAACCTTTTACCAGTGTGACCTGTTTGGCCTATTGAAAACCTGTTTCATTCAAAGTGGATTTTTTGTGGATTGTTTATCCTGCATTTATGTAATTATAGAAACATGTCTAATTCCAGTTTAACAAACACTTGCACTGGAGCTAATATGAGAATGTCTGAAACCCCTTAATATATTATACAAGCAGAACCCTCTTAATTCCATTACAACTTGAGCAACTCCAGCATATTCTAGAGAATATTCCAGATTTTCTTAGTCTAAAAACCATATGCATGTAGTAGGTATGTATCTTGTTTCTATAATGATTCCATGCAAATCTATATAAGCATGTGCCTTTATGGCTCTGCATTTTGATTCAGCGGCCCTAAGTTCCAAATGCCACATTGCTTTAGGTTTATGAAGAGTCTGCAAAAAAGGAACCCTGTAGCCACGAGGAAATGTCCCAGTTAAGTAATCTGCTGGAAGGACTTTTTTCTGGTAATCTCAATGTCTTCTCTTTGTGTAATTGAAGATGAGTGGTATGTGAGGCAGCTATTTACCTAGTTAATCTATTGCTGGACTGTACCCAGGGTGATTGGCTGTAGCTGGGATTGCTAATCATTTGTAGCCAAAAAGGTGGCGCTAGCCAGGAGTGATAATCAATTAGAACTAGTAGGTGGGCTGTTCCCAGGGATAAAAGTCACTGAGAGTGCCAGCATTTCTCCCTCCTTGGTTTTATGGGAAGGTTTGTACCCAGGAGTGATAACTCCCTGGACCCCAATAGCATATATACCATGTAGTGGTGTGTAGCTGCTTACATTATGGTCTGGAGACGCACAGTTTCTGGTTCTATACCCTTTACAGTCCCTAACAGCCCCAATCAGACAGCACTCTTAACCTGTCACCTTTTATGTGGACGCCAGGGCTGGAAGCCCTAAAGGATCTGTTAAAGTAGGAAGGAAAGCCCTAGTTGGCAAGCGACCTGGCTCTAATAGCAAATCTAGGACTCACACACTGGGCAGCCTGAAGCTAGACCCATCTTGAACCCAATGCATGTGTTTGCCAAGCAAATATTGCTTGGCTTACAAGGAGGAAAACAAGGTGAAGCTGATCCAAATCTGTACCAAATGCTGAGAAATACATGTCAATGCCATCAAATGAATTTTGGGGGGCCAAAATATATTACTAATTGTTTAACACAGATTCCCTATTTGAAATATAGCTAGTTTCTTCCTTACCTGCTTTCTCAGGATCACACAGGCAGTTTGTAGATCAGGATTCTACACCACGACACCACGCTGAAGTAGGCCTGCAGGTATTATAATTTCAAACTGCCTGTGGCTGAGGGAGGATGAATGGACTAACATTTCATGCAATGCATCCGAGAAAGGGAAGTTGCTGTGTAAAATGGAGAGCAGCATTGTGTCATATCTTGTAAGATATGGCACATTTCTGCTCCCTCCTTGTGCTGGTGCAGTGTGTGCTGCCTAGTGCCAATCCAGGCACCCTTGTACTATGGTGCAAAAGTTCCTGCTTTATGGATAGGATTGTTCTTGTGCAGGAAGGGATACTTTCCTGCACAAAAAGAATCCTTCAGGGCTTATCCCTCTTTCCATGTGTCCTGCAGAATGGGAAAAGGAAATAATGAGGAGAAATAAAGATTTTTTTTTCTTGTTACACCTCTCTGTGATAGGTGCACCATTTTGGCGCAATCCTAGGTTTGCTGCCTTTAGTTAATCTGGAATTGCATCATATTCCAGGAGTTGATGCATGGGGATGCCCATGCTCTAACCATGGAGTGCATCCTACAACGGAATTTACCGCAGTGCAGGGCAAGTTGCTGTGTTGCTTAAATTTCTTTACAAAGCCACAAAAAGGGGGACAAATAGCCCCTTGTGTGAATTTGGAAATCTAATTTAAGGAGGTTTGTTGCCTTGAGATGACTTGTGTCATGCAGGACAACACAAGTCATTAGTAAATTTGGTCCTAGATGTTCAAGGGCCTTAGCAAAGAAGAAGATACTTGTGGGTTGCACTGATACCTACAAAGAGCTAGACAAAAACGGAGTTATTTTAACTGAGTGGTACTGGCTAGAGAGCAGGAATATAACCAATGAAGGAAGAAAGAAAAAAAACTGCTGTTTCCACTGTGTAGCAGTGGCACAGTATAACATGGTTGTGGTGTCAAAGTTCATGCTTAGGTAGTGTTTAATTTGTAAAAGAAAACGTTCTGGGGCCGAAGCTCTGCTCAGAATGCTGCGGCTGGTGCAATTCAATGTGGGTGCACCGAATACCAAGGCAGGTAGTCTTAAACCACTTAGTGCCTTTTTAATCCACTATCAGACACTCCCTGTCCCTTCATCTCAATCTTGCAGATCCTGCTTTCCCCCTTTGTGGCGGTTTTTCTGACTTTCTCTTCCTCCGTCTTTTCGATTTGTGTGTTTAACCTTTCTTGTTCTCAGTAATTATCTGATACTAAAAAAATAAGTGCCGGTCCCCAAAAGCTAGTGCCCGTGACCCCCTACTGGCACAAACTAGGCACTGTTTGGTCCAGAAGTACCTGCATGCATGTCTCAGTTGCATTTCAGATTTTGGTTAGGGCCATTGTTGTGCGACTGGGGAAAGGTATGTCTGGCTTCCATCATGAATACTTAGGGACTTATTACAATGTCGGTCGGAGCTGCCTCCGACCGACAACATCTCGGGACCGACCAACCACCAAACTTGTGTTACAGCAGTAAACCGGCCGTAATACAGGCTCCCATAAAGAATTGGTGGTGGGGTGTAAAAACCTGCACCCTGTGGCAGATACCCCAGAGTGCCTGCCACAGAGTGCAGGGATTTCTAGGGGAGCACCCTAGGTACTCCCTCGGTCCCCAACCGTAGGCCACAGAGGCAAGGGGGCCCTACTAGGGGCCCCAAAGTCAGTTTACAACAGCCTTTCCATTTAAAAAAGGCCAGCACGGAAAGGCTGTGGGAAACCGACATAGTAATCCTGATGGCGGAAACGCCGTCCATAGAGGATTACGGTGCGGTTCCGACCAGCAGGACGACTCCAAGAGCCGGTCAGAACTGCGTCGGAATGACCAACTGGTTCACGCTCCAACCACCTAATTTGGCAGTCAAACCGCAAACCCACCGTGTCGGTCGGAAAGCCTCCGAACGACTAGCGGTCGGAGGCTTACCAACCGACATCGTAATCAGGCCCTCGGTTGGGAGAGAACCTCAAAAAGCTTCCTATATAGGTCTAGTAGTATGTAAAATTATTTACTTTACTTTTCTTTTCTTTTTTTGTTGTGTCCTGTATCTGCAGCTGATATTAAAAAAACCTTGAAGAATGTTTGTGCATAAAAAAAACATGTCTAACACCATTAATGCCCATGAAAATACCTGATTGATTGGTACAATTTTAATATACGTCACCGTATTGAAAACAGTTCAACTTCCTCATGCCTGAAATTATTAGAGATGCACCACATGGCACTGTTAAGGGTATAAGCTTTCCCTGACTTTAATAGTTCCTTTGTTCGCTCCCATTATCATTAAATTAAGCATTCATTGACAGTAGTTCTACGACCTTGTACAGAGACACTGACGCTTATAGTTGTCCTTGTATTTCTTTAAATAATTCCATGTTTTTAATGTTCTTGCCCCCTCTAGGCCATTTTATGCCTCTTGGCGCTCTTTACCTATTCTGCTACTTTTCTATGGGTCAGCATATTGCCTGAAATGAATCCTTTAGGATTTATCTTGAATTAATTATTTTCTGTATTCATAGCCGGTGATACTAGCAATTACAATTTCTATACCCAGCAACTTTTTAAGGCATTACCGTTTTTTAAAGTTATGTTTTGTGATAATATTCAACTGCAACATGACTTTGGCTCAAGTCACTTTCGACCACATCCAGAAAAAAAAACAGGTATGTAAAAACCTAACAACTAATAATCAGTTAGCGCTAGAAAGCAATAATTAATTTGATTTTCCCGGACTGGTAGTATGGCCCTTAATGTCAATATCTTTACCCATATGTTCGGAAACTATTAATTGTGCCAAAGAAAGAACTAGAGATTACAGAAAAGCTACTGGACTTGGTTAGAGTGACTTAAAAATGGAGTAGCATGGCTACCCACAACATGCCTCTGTAATGAGGTCACACAACTGGCAGCCATTTTATGAGTGAATGCATGGTCCAAAGCACCTTGCATCAAATAGGGCCCCCGTTTGGCCAAAGGAAATTAATTCCAGAGAGATCAAGTGTCACATTGAACTAATTGGGCCAAATTCATAAAAGGAGGCTACACGTTTGCAAAGGAAAAAAAAACTAAATTTTATGGGAGCAGATTCTAATTCACAGTAACTTATGCCAGTAAGAGGAAAGGTCACTGAGCACAGATGTCTTTTCACATTTCTTTTCGGGCCCTCCATAAGCAGTGGGTGTGCCCTTGATGCTCTTTTATACAATGGTTTTCGTGAACCACGAGGGCACAGTGAATGAGGCCTGCTGGTGTCAGCAGTCACCACCCCTATATGTACTTCTCTCATGGAAGCAGCACTGACAGCTATAGGCACTGAATGTCCTTAGCTGTACGTTTCCAACTCTGCATTAGGGGAGATCTAAATCTGTTCTGCGCCACTTATTTATTACATGAGTTGGGGAGAATGGACTCCGTGCACTGTCTTCATTACATTTTCTTGGTGACACTCCTGAGCATGTCAAACCTTTAGTGAATTGGGATCTTTCCATCTGTTCAACTGTTGATCTCAAGATTTAATTTAGAATGTGACTAGGAGGCAGGAATTATTCAACAATGATACTGGTGCAGCGCAAAGGTGCCCACTCCGTACATTTTACAAATGAGTCACAAATATGTTAACAGATAGCGTGATCTGAACGTGCACTTATCACATGTTTCTTACGTGGTTAAATGATTATTGAAAATATGGCACTCAACATTAGTATTAAAGAGTGCCATTATGTTAAAATTAGAGAATATTCTTATGTGTGTGTTTTAATCATGCTAATACATCTATTAATTGAAGTCTTAAAGAATTTAAAGCTATCCTCAAGGGGTGGATTCCGATCTCGCTCGTAAGGGCTCCGAATGCGATCCGGCCAGAAAAAGTACCAGCCGTACGCTTGTTCTCCACCCGACTCATACAGCTGTATGAGCAAGCTCCGTACGTCTCATCCGTAAGCAAACCGTGCCGTGCAATGGATGTGATTTCAGACCAAGCCAGTACAATGCATGCGTCGGACAGCCGGATCGAGCCGAAGTTTCCGGCTTGCAAAACGTCCATGAAGCTGCCTTTGGGGGTCCGCATCGGACCCCCGTCACCCGCAGCCTTACGACTCGGACACAGGGGGAGACCCACCGACACGTATCCACTGTAGGGGGCGCTATTGTACGAGACGTACCCATTCAGTCAATGGGAGCCCATGTACGCGCCATACGACCGGCTCCCATTGACTTCTATGGGAGTGCGACCGAACCGAGTCCGGCAGCATGCGGCCGCATCTTACTTCTCGGGTAGACTACAGGTGTCCGGCTCGGTCAGAAAACACTCCGGATCCAGCTCGGTCAGAGAGCTTTCCGACCCAGATCGGACAGGCCCCAGTAGATGATGTACTTTCTGTGAAGATGAAATTCGATTTTTTTAAACATGTGCTATACTACATGGCTAGCACTTAATGACTTGAAAACTAGATAGAAAACATCCCTATATTTGTAGAATGTGAGTTTAGCTAAAATGATAAAGTTTATGTAATGTGTGCACTAATGTTGCACATATAGACATCTAAATGTAGTTCTCGGCCATACTTACACTTGATCAATTTGAAGATTTTCTGTATGCTACATGTAGTATGAATTCAATACAATGTGCTCGAAACTTGCGGCCTGATTACGAGTCTGGCGGTCTTCCGAACGCCAGACTCCCGGTGGTGCAGCAGTGGCAGTCCACCGTCCACCATATTGAGACCTCTAAAGTCATTGTGGTGGTGGACTGTCGGCTGCGCCAGTGAACAGTTGTTTCTTGGCGGTGGCGCAGGAGCGCCCCAACCCAA
The DNA here is from genome assembly GCF_964204655.1 of Triturus cristatus. Taxonomy (NCBI): domain Eukaryota; kingdom Metazoa; phylum Chordata; class Amphibia; order Caudata; family Salamandridae; genus Triturus; species Triturus cristatus. The sequence goes on from NC_140582.1 coordinate 948,940,495, forward strand.
TATACTGAGCGGGGACTGGCGCAGTCCCACTCAGCATATTATGAGTTCCTGGACCACCAGCCTTTTCATGGCGGGTTTCCGACATGAAAAGGTTGGCGGTCCAGGAACAAAGGGAGCCCTACAGGGCCCCATGGCCCCTCCCCCACCATGGGAATACCTTCAGGAGGGCATAACAAGAGCACCCCGTCTGTACCCCCCCAAAGTTCCAGCAGGGCATGAAAGTTCAGGTCCATGCCCTGCTGGAACTTGTTTGCTGTTCCTATTGCAGTGCCTGTTTTACAGGCACCGCATGGGCATAGCAAAGGGCCGCCCTGCGCATTACGAGTTAGACATTTTTAACTCGTAATATGGTCAGCGGTGGTTGCGTGGCTTTGGCGCAGTGGATGTGTTATTGTGCTGTCGCCGCTGCGCCAAAGTCGTAATCAGGCCCTTATACTCGTGTGTTTAAATGTGCACCACTGAGTTAATGTTTAACTTATCTTGACAATTAAGGCCTGTATTTCGCCAAGCTGCATTTCCTAAAATACTGTTTTCCATTTTCTGCTAACGTGATTTTTCTTGCAGGTATTCTAATACATTACTACTTTAGAATATATGCATTACTGTACTAGAAATAGATGAAAGAACCCGAGAAGAAGACCTTGACAAAAGTACATGGGGCACCAGAGCGTTAACTGAAAGGACTATTGAGCAAATGTTGCAACCAACGTATGTGTGAGAAAGAGATGTTGTTAACATATCCAGTGCGGGATAACTTACCGATGTTTCAGTCTGCTACTTGAGAAATGGACAAGAACAATGGACCCCTGATGACACGTGCAGGGGGTGTTACCCAAAGATTTTGTGAGATATAACAGAGTGTTCACCCCATTGGACTTAAGAGATCCCCTTAGATCCCATCTGAGTTCAGTACCCCTTCAGAGATCCCTACAGAACCCCTTCCAAACTTTTCCTAATGTTAGAACTGCTTTGCTGAACCCTTCTGCAGACTCAATGCAGATCTCTCCTGCGGATTCCTTACAGACACCTTCTCTGATTCCCTACTACCTGAATAGACTTTGAGAGGTTTAGACCTTGATGCTTTCCTTTGATTATTTCCTAAATGTGGTTTAGGCTAACACTAATTCCAGATCCACTGAAATCTCTTGACCACGTTTCTGAAACGCTACCACTTTTCTACTTGATTTGTTCCTGAATTTTTTCATGGAATTTCCCTGATCTACAGATTTTATCTTACCGAACCATCTCCTTAACCTGGACTGGATTTTAGGAGATTTTCATTTCATTTCATTTTCATTTCATTTCATTTCATTCACTCAGGTTAAACATGTCTATTGGAGGACCAATGTTAAGTAAGTGGGCCCAGAAAACACTATATCAAATAACTCAAAACCAGGGATGTCAGATTTAATTGGTGTGATATAGATCCCATCAATAACCAGTCAAATCATAATGAGAGCAATGCACTTCTAATAAAAATTATTATTAGGATACTCTATTTGAAGAATGTATGCAAAATGTCAGTTTCATCCAAAGGTTATATTCTTTTGTATGCTTCTTAAATCTTTTTAAACATAAATATTAGTATACAAAAGGTATTTGGATTGATACATAATGCAGTAGGTGTTATTATTATTAGCATGAAATGTATTGCCTTTTCTTGATCAGAATTCCATTACCGATAGCTTCTGCTCATAATACCAATGTGCCAAAGGGTTACACCTCCTCACTAACACGGCAGGCAAAGAAAAGTAGGCCTTGTTGTCCACACATACACAAAGGTTTTCTCTCATACATGCCAAGCATTGTTCATTGAGGAGGAATAAGAGTTACAGCCTTCATTCTGAATAGAGAAATACAGGCACTGGAAAAGAAATGGATACAGTGCTATGTGATCTTATGTGAATGACATTTCAACAGTCACAATGTAACTAGCATGCTGTTTACTCCAATCACTCCATCATATTTCAGCCATATCTAGGCATGAATGGAATGGTTTATAAATTAATAACGACACTACAAAACCTGAATATTTGTCCGTATCTCATATTAGGGGATATAAATATATAAATATAGGGAAGATAGACACTGTGGCATGCTGATTTGGTTCATAACTATATTGAAACACTGCACTAGAGAAGGTAACCTATTACTGACTATTGCACTATTAACAGACGGCCATAGAAAGCCTATTTCTAACTCATAACTTCAACAGCAAACCTCACAAAACCTACAGGATCAGACACTAACGCTAATTGTGACACTATGCCTATCCCTAACAGTTACGCTAACCCAATCCCTTTATTTAACAGTAAATCAAAATCCAACACTTCCCTAAATCTCTAACTTACCCTAACACTACTCATTACCCTAAGCATAACCACAAGCCTTATCAGACTCTAAGGCTAATCTTCATCCTAACTTGATGACTAACCCTAAAAAGTGCCCTGACCCTAACACTAAGCTTAAATCCAGCACAATCCTGGCTTGTACCATAAATATAACCTTACATTTAAAACTAATCTTACCCATAAGCCTAACACAAGCAATACCACTGACTCTTCTTTTTTATAGGGATTTCCGTGCATTTTGCTCTTAGTGTTTTGTTATATTAGTTAGGAAGGATGTAAATCCTTCCAAATTAAAACATCCAAAATCTTGGTAGTTCAAACATGCAAAAATAAACCTTATTCTGACTATGATAGTTATGACACAGAGCAGAGAGGCTTGACTTACTGAAAATGTGTTAAGTATTTAAGCAGTGCAAAAGAAGTTAAAACGTTGAAGCACAAAAAATAAAACTCCCACAGCCAATTTAGAAAATTTTAATTTAATTTAATAACAGAAACAACACATGAATAATTAAAATCCAATCAGGAGAACCAGAGATAAGACTTTATAAAGTTTCAAGAGCCTATTCACAAACTGATTTTGTAGACTATTTAGTAGTACTACGATAGCACTACCCACCTGCTCACTTTCCCAGCAACCGCCAGCACAGGAAGTGCATCACTGAATCTTCCACCATCTAAATGTCCAGGAAGGGACATCACTGCATTTCTCATCATCCTTCTGGACAGGAAGTGACATTACTGGTTTTCCCACCAAAACCATCTATGAAAGAAGCCAAGCAAGAGAACTTCATTTCCTTTCCATCACACATTAGCACAGGAAGTGAAATCACTGGATCTCCCATCATCCACTTGCACAGGAAGTGACATTACTGAATTTCCCATCACCCATCTGAACAGTAAGTGACATTATTGGTTTCCCCGTCTAAACCTCCTTTAAAAGAAGAAGCCGAGCAAAAGGACATCATGTTCTATCATCCACCAGCACAGAAAATGATATCACGGCACCCTGCTCTCCTCCCATTTCTTCTCCTACTTAATGGCAGGTGCAACATGGACAAGCAGTGGATGCTTGCAGTGGGCCTGCAGCTGGCATGCCAAAGTCGAGACGGTCTGTACTTGTCCGCAGCTGGACCATGCCCTATGCCAGGAACCCTGATCCAATCACCACGCAGCTATACTCCGCATCACTCCTTGGGTAGCTAGTCCCCGGACGTCATTCCTTCAATTACTGCTGTACCTCACACCACAATAGGAGCTTTCACCTGCACCCACTGCTGGTTCTTCAGCAGCCGCACACTCACTCCCCCAAACAAATACCAATAACACCCTCAAAACCCAACCCCAGCAGTAATGAGATAGAATATCGAGTAAAACATATCGAGTGACATTAATACCGAGTAAAAAATATTGTGGAATGGAAATACTGCGTGCAAGAATATTGTTGTCAAGAATAACATATTTAAGGTAAGTAATATAAATTTGTATAATTTGTTATGTATTTAGTTATATATTTTATATGTATACGATGTAGTTTATTTTTTTAATATTGTTTTTGTGTTTTAATTTATTTGTGAAAATTGTAGTAGTTATTACAGTAATTTATATTTTTTTTTGTACTGTAGCGGGTTGTGGGTTAATAGGGGTATAGGGTGGGAAGTCATTCAGTTATAATAATTCATGTGTATTTATTATAAAATATTATTTATTTAATTAATAATGAATTTTGTCAATTGTGTAATAATTGTGTATACAATTGTTAATTAATAATAATTATTTAATTGGTAATTAATTATGTTAATGTTGTAAATAATATTTTTTAAATACATTTTTGTGTATGGGGTGTGGGAGATATGAGGCTAGAGAGTGCGAAGTAATTACATTTTAATTTCAATATTAATATTTTAATTGATTATTAATTATGTTAATATTCGTTTTTTATGAGTGGGTTTTGGGATTTACAGGGGTGACAGATATTTAATTGTAAATAATTGTTTTTTTATTAATAGTAGTTTAAATTATTTAATTGATAATTAAGTTAATTGTGTAAGTACTTTTTTTTTATTTTGGTGGTGTGGGTTGTGGGGTTTATAGGGGTAAAAGATGGGAGCTAAATCAATTTTAAGTTATAAATATTTTACATTTTTTAAATAATTATTGCTTTTATATTTATTGTGTTAACTGTGTATTTAATTTATTAATTATTACATTTTAGGAGCATGATGGATATTTTGTGGCGGTATGTTGTTAAAAGTTAAATAAATGTAATTGCATAATTAATAATTTTTTATTAAATATATACTTTTTTGCTCATTTATATTGATGTTAATATTGAAAAATATGTGTGCTTTTATTTTAGTGTTAGGGGCCAATTATGATGGTGGGCGGACTTGATTCCGCCCGCTGTCATAGCAGGGATTGTGACCGCCCGCCAGTCATGCGGTGGTCCCGCACTCCACATTAGGATGCAACCGCCACCACGGCAGTCGCATCCAACACTTTAACAATGCGGCGGGTGCTGCTGGCTGCAGCACCTGCCACAATGCTAAATATGCATGCACTGCATTTCACTGAACTACATAGCAGACACAACGCGGTGCCTGCCACTTAGGGGCCGATTCCGATCCTGGAGAAACCCGGTACGAATCGTCGGACGGAGCGTTTTCTCCGTCCGACTCGTACCCGGGAAAAAGACCGTACAAACATGCAAGTACGAATCGTACGGAAACACCATTTCCGTACGAATCGGAAAAAACACCGACCGACAGTAAAAAAACAGACGAATGTGATCCGGGACAGTGCATACGCGACATTCGTACGGAGTGAGACAGCTGTTTACGTACCAGCAAGTACGATTCGTACCGACAGCACTCCGGAAGGCAATATTTTTACGGCACCCAAAAAGTGCCGAAAAAGCTAAGTACGCCGTGCAGCGTGAGGAAAAGGGGGCCCGGTACGTGCCAAACAACCCCCCAGCCCCCCCTTATGTATGAGACGTACCCCCACCCGTGTATGTACACCTGTGTATGTACGAGTCGTACCCCCACCCATGTATGTACACCTGTGTATGTACGAGTCATACCCCCACCCGTGTATGTACACCCGTGTATGTACGAGTCGTACCCCCACCCGTGTATGTACACCGGTGTATGTACGAGTCGTACCCCCACCCGTGTATGTACGAGTCGTACCCCCACCCATGTATGTACACCTGTGTATGTACGAGTCATACCCCCACCCGTGTATGTACACCCGTGTATGTATGAGTCGTACCCCCACCCGTGTATGTACACCTGTGTATGTACGAGTCGTACCCCCACCCGTGTATGTACACCTGTGTCGTACATACACAGGTGTACATACATGGGTGGGGGTACGACTCGTACATACACGGGTGTACATACACGGGTGGGGGTACGACTCGTACATACACGGTGGGGGTACGACTCGTGCATACACGGGTGTACATACATGGGTGGGGGTACGACTCGTACATACACAGGTGTACATACACGGGTGGGGGTACGACTCGTACATACACGGGTGTACATACACGGGTGGGGGTAGGACTCGTACATACACAGGTGTACATACACAGGTGGGGGTACGACTCGTACATACACGGGTGGGGGTACGACTCGTACATACATGGGTGTACATACAGGGGTGGGGGTACGACTCGTACATACACAGGTGTACATACACGGGTGGGGGTACGACTCGTACATACACGGGTGTACATACACAGGTGGGGGTACGACTCGTACATACACAGGTGTACATACACGGGTGGGGGTACGACTCGTACATACACGGGTGTACATACACGGGTGGGGGTACGACTCGTACATACACGGGTGTACATACACGGGTGGGGGTATGACTCGTACATACACAGGTGTACATACACGGGTGGGGGTACGACTCGTACATACACGGGTGTACATACACGGGTGGGGGTACGACTCGTACATACACGGTGGGGGTACGACTCGTGCATACACGGGTGTACATACCCGGGTGGGGGTACGACTCGTACATACACGGGTGTACATACACGGGTGGGGGTAGGACTCGTACATACACAGGTGTACATACACAGGTGGGGGTACGACTCGTACATACACAGGTGTACATACACAGGTGGGGGTACGACTCGTACATACACAGGTGTACATACACGGGTGGGGGTACGACTCGTACATACACAGGTGTACATACACGGGTGGGGGTACGACTCGTACATACATACACAGGTGTACATACACGGGTGGGGGTACGACTCGTACATACACAGGTGTACATACACGGGTGGGGGTACGACTCGTACATACACTGGTGTACATACACGGGTGGGGGTACGACTCGTACATACACTGGTGTACATACACAGGTGGGGGTACGACTCGTACATACACAGGTGTACATACACGGGTGGGGGTATGACTCGTACATACACGGGTGGGGGTACGACTCGTACATACACGGATGTACATACACGGGTGGGGGTACGACTCGTACATACACGGGTGTACATACACGGGTGGGGGTACGACTCGTACATACGACTCGTACCGTTACTCCGTACGGTGTTTTTACCTGTAACGCCCTGAACGTCTCAGGATCGTTTAACAGACACGATAATGAGAACACAACCACTTGTGAAGGTTTAGTTATTTTAATGAAGGCAAAAATAATACAAGGAATAAACAAAGGTTATAGTCACTGGAATCCTCCAGGCTAAGTACGTTACCAGCCCACAGCACGGATGGTCCTAACCGTCCTCTGCATATACGCCGATCCCGGCGTATGCCAACAGAGGGCAGAAATGAAATGGCCGACAATGCCAATCGGTAGGCTGTGAGGGGCACGAAGAGTGTTGGGGAGAATCGAGGAGTCAGGGAAACACCCAGCCGGGGTCTCTACCTGAAGGGAGCAGCCGCTCAACCTCTTCCTCAGACTGCACCGGGACACGGAGTCACCTCCTGGTGATGCGTCACCGATACCCCAATCACAAGCAAAGAAGACTGAACCGAGAGCAGCCGCTCGATCGATCCTGTGGACTTCCGAGTCTGTAACGCGGCAAACACCTCCTGGTGTGCGTTACAGCTGGCAGTCCCTGTATCTCTGGTCGGGCTGGGAGTTACGACTCCAACCAGCAAAAGCGCCTCTGCGCTTTGACTCAGCCGAGTCAAAAAGCGAAGCTCAATGGTTATCCGGTAGAGCTTCCGGGTCCTTCACAGGTGACGATGGGGCAAGACACGGCCCAGGGAGTAACGACTCGACCTACCTCCGTTCTTGCCTTACTGGAGCACCACTCCGGAACACTGCTCTTCACTAAGCAGGTACGTCGGTGTAAACACAATATCCGACAGCGTTGTACCTCCCGGTTCCTCCCTTTATAGGGCGTGTTTTCCTTGAGTTATGTTACAACAAACAAATGATGGACGGAATGCTGACAATGCAGGCATTCTCCCCCAGTCAAGAGATCTGGGTTAAATCCATCGTTCTTTTGCCCACTACACCACCCCAGTTTAGACATGGCCATATGCAAATCAGTCTTGACCCTGTGCCTCATGGGAACAGTCCAGCCCGAACTGCCAAGCCATATCTTCCCTGGACCGGAATCAAGCATCCTAGGACCGGTTTCTGGCTATCAGCCATCATCAGCCAGGATAGCTTGACTCCAGTGGCGTAGTGAGCACGGGTCCCACGTCTGGGAATACCCATCCCACTTAGGGAGAAAAGCGTTACAACAAACAAATGATGGACGGAATGCTGACAATGCAGGCATTCTCCCCCAGTCAAGAGATCTGGGTTAAATCCATCGTTCTTTTGCCCACTACACCACCCCAGTTTAGACATGGCCATATGCAAATCAGTCTTGACCCTGTGCCTCATGGGAACAGTCCAGCCCGAACTGCCAAGCCATATCTTCCCTGGACCGGAATCAAGCATCCTAGGACCGGTTTCTGGCTATCAGCCATCATCAGCCAGGATAGCTTGACTCCAGTGGCGTAGTGAGCACGGGTCCCACGTCTGGGAATACCCATCCCACTTAGGGAGAAAAGCGTTACAACAAACAAATGATGGACGGAATGCTGACAATGCAGGCATTCTCCCCCAGTCAAGAGATCTGGGTTAAATCCATCGTTCTTTTGCCCACTACACCACCCCAGTTTAGACATGGCCATATGCAAATCAGTCTTGACCCTGTGCCTCATGGGAACAGTCCAGCCCGAACTGCCAAGCCATATCTTCCCTGGACCGGAATCAAGCATCCTAGGACCGGTTTCTGGCTATCAGCCATCATCAGCCAGGATAGCTTGACTCCAGTGGCGTAGTGAGCACGGGTCCCACGTCTGGGAATACCCATCCCACTTAGGGAGAAAAGCGTTACAACAAACAAATGATGGACGGAATGCTGACAATGCAGGCATTCTCCCCCAGTCAAGAGATCTGGGTTAAATCCATCGTTCTTTTGCCCACTACACCACCCCAGTTTAGACATGGCCATATGCAAATCAGTCTTGACCCTGTGCCTCATGGGAACAGTCCAGCCCGAACTGCCAAGCCATATCTTCCCTGGACCGGAATCAAGCATCCTAGGACCGGTTTCTGGCTATCAGCCATCATCAGCCAGGATAGCTTGACTCCAGTGGCGTAGTGAGCACGGGTCCCACGTCTGGGAATACCCATCCCACTTAGGGAGAAAAGCGTTACAACAAACAAATGATGGACGGAATGCTGACAATGCAGGCATTCTCCCCCAGTCAAGAGATCTGGGTTAAATCCATCGTTCTTTTGCCCACTACACCACCCCAGTTTAGACATGGCCATATGCAAATCAGTCTTGACCCTGTGCCTCATGGGAACAGTCCAGCCCGAACTGCCAAGCCATATCTTCCCTGGACCGGAATCAAGCATCCTAGGACCGGTTTCTGGCTATCAGCCATCATCAGCCAGGATAGCTTGACTCCAGTGGCGTAGTGAGCACGGGTCCCACGGCTGGGAATACCCATCCCACTTAGGGAGAAAAGCGTTACAACAAACAAATGATGGACGGAATGCTGACAATGCAGGCATTCTCCCCCAGTCAAGAGATCTGGGTTAAATCCATCGTTCTTTTGCCCACTACACCACCCCAGTTTAGACATGGCCATATGCAAATCAGTCTTGACCCTGTGCCTCATGGGAACAGTCCAGCCCGAACTGCCAAGCCATATCTTCCCTGGACCGGAATCAAGCATCCTAGGACCGGTTTCTGGCTATCAGCCATCATCAGCCAGGATAGCTTGACTCCAGTGGCGTAGTGAGCACGGGTCCCACGTCTGGGAATACCCATCCCACTTAGGGAGAAAAGCGTTACAACAAACAAATGATGGACGGAATGCTGACAATGCAGGCATTCTCCCCCAGTCAAGAGATCTGGGTTAAATCCATCGTTCTTTTGCCCACTACACCACCCCAGTTTAGACATGGCCATATGCAAATCAGTCTTGACCCTGTGCCTCATGGGAACAGTCCAGCCCGAACTGCCAAGCCATATCTTCCCTGGACCGGAATCAAGCATCCTAGGACCGGTTTCTGGCTATCAGCCATCATAAGCCAGGATAGCATGACTCCAGTGGCGTAGTGAGCACGGGTCCCACGTCTGGGAATACCCATCCCACTTAGGGAGAAAAGCGTTACAACAAACAAATGATGGACGGAATGCTGACAATGCAGGCATTCTCCCCCAGTCAAGAGATCTGGGTTAAATCCATCGTTCTTTTGCCCACTACACCACCCCAGTTTAGACATGGCCATATGCAAATCAGTCTTGACCCTGTGCCTCATGGGAACAGTCCAGCCCGAACTGCCAAGCCATATCTTCCCTGGACCGGAATCAAGCATCCTAGGACCGGTTTCTGGCTATCAGCCATCATCAGCCAGGATAGCTTGACTCCAGTGGCGTAGTGAGCACGGGTCCCATGTCTGGGAATACCCATCCCACTTAGGGAGAAAAGCGTTACAACAAACAAATGATGGACGGAATGCTGACAATGCAGGCATTCTCCCCCAGTCAAGAGATCTGGGTTAAATCCATCGTTCTTTTGCCCACTACACCACCCCAGTTTAGACATGGCCATATGCAAATCAGTCTTGACCCTGTGCCTCATGGGAACAGTCCAGCCCGAACTGCCAAGCCATATCTTCCCTGGACCGGAATCAAGCATCCTAGGACCGGTTTCTGGCTATCAGCCATCATCAGCCAGGATAGCTTGACTCCAGTGGCGTAGTGAGCACGGGTCCCACGTCTGGGAATACCCATCCCACTTAGGGAGAAAAGCGTTACAACAAACAAATGATGGACGGAATGCTGACAATGCAGGCATTCTCCCCCAGTCAAGAGATCTGGGTTAAATCCATCGTTCTTTTGCCCACTACACCACCCCAGTTTAGACATGGCCATATGCAAATCAGTCTTGACCCTGTGCCTCATGGGAACAGTCCAGCCCGAACTGCCAAGCCATATCTTCCCTGGACCGGAATCAAGCATCCTAGGACCGGTTTCTGGCTATCAGCCATCATCAGCCAGGATAGCTTGACTCCAGTGGCGTAGTGAGCACGGGTCCCACGTCTGGGAATACCCATCCCACTTAGGGAGAAAAGCGTTACAACAAACAAATGATGGACGGAATGCTGACAATGCAGGCATTCTCCCCCAGTCAAGAGATCTGGGTTAAATCCATCGTTCTTTTGCCCACTACACCACCCCAGTTTAGACATGGCCATATGCAAATCAGTCTTGACCCTGTGCCTCATGGGAACAGTCCAGCACGAAATCCCAAGCCATATCTTCCCTGGACCGGAATCAAGCATCCTAGGACCGGTTTCTGGCTATCAGCCATCATCAGCCAGGATAGCTTGACTCCAGTGGCGTAGTGAGCACGGGTCCCACGTCTGGGAATACCCATCCCACTTAGGGAGAAAAGCGTTACAACAAACAAATGATGGACGGAATGCTGACAATGCAGGCATTCTCCCCCAGTCAAGAGATCTGGGTTAAATCCATCGTTCTTTTGCCCACTACACCACCCCAGTTTAGACATGGCCATATGCAAATCAGTCTTGACCCTGTGCCTCATGGGAACAGTCCAGCCCGAACTGCCAAGCCATATCTTCCCTGGACCGGAATCAAGCATCCTGGGACCGGTTTCTGGCTGATGAGGGCTGAAAGCCCGAAACCGGTCCTAGGATGCTTGTTTCCAGTCCAGGGAGGACCTGGCTTGGCAGTTTGGGCTGGACTGTTCCCATGGGGCACAGGGTCAAGACTGATTTGCATATGGCTGAGTTCAAACTGGAATGGCATGGTGAGCAAAAAAACGATGGATTTAGGCCCAGATCTCTGTACTGGGGTGAATGTATGACATTGTTCTGCATTCTGTCCATCAATTGTTATTTTTGCATTCCTTGAGTTATGTAACAGCTCTCCTGTTTACATAAGGGCGTGTTTTCCTTGAGTTATGTAACAGCTCTCCTGTTTACATAAGGGCGTGTTTCCTTGAGTTATGTAACAGCTCTCCTGTTTACATAAGGGCGTGTTTTCCTTGAGTTATGTAACAGCTCTCCTGTTTACATAAGGGCGTGTTTTCCTTGAGTTATGTAACAGCTCTCCTGTTTACATAACCTCTCAACCGCTAAGCATCCTGGGAGATGTAGTCCGTTTTCGCTGGTTACCGTTTTACTCCCCTCGCATGACAGGAATTCTTGACATTACCATACGGTTGTATTTTACGGTTGTATTTTCGGACGGACGGGATGGTTCTTACTTGCGCGCTCGGACTTCAGTTGTCCGATTCATACGTAAAGCTGTCCGGGGACGTGTCGGACACTTTTCCCGACCCGAGGACGTGTCGGGGAATTTTCCCAATGCGATTCGTATGGTCTTTTTCACGTATGAATCGTACTTGCCAGTTTGTACGGGACTTGTACGATTCGTACGGAAAAAAATCCAGATACGATTCGTACGGGGAATATTTTTGCCGGATCGGAATCGGCACCTTAGTGTAGTGAAATGTTGGGGTGTACCATGGGTACCAGCCCAGTGCACCACCACCCCATCCCAGCACAAGGGGGGCCCGCAACGGGCCCTGGAAACCAATCCCCGCCAGCCTTTCCATGGTGGTTTCGCCGCCATGGAAAGGCTGGATATAGTCTGCATAGTAATTTGGTGGACGGTGCCTGCTAGGTACCGCCACCATTTCAGAGATGCAGACCGCTCCATCAGGCTATCGGTAAGATTGCCTGTGGTGGATCCATGGCGGTAATAGCCGTTCGATGGCAGAGGGCTCGCCACCGCACGGATGGCTGTGGCGGAACTTCCTCCATCGTAATTGGCCCCTTAGGATTTGGCTGTAAGTTTTGTTGGGGTAGATGGTGGGAGGAAATTAGAACAACTTTTATTTTATTAATTTAATTTATTAAAAAATATTTTTAAGGGAATTTTTTTATATGTGAAATGTTATTGCATTTAATGTTAATATTGTTTGTAATATTAGTATGATATTTTTACTTTTCAGAAAAGTTGTAATTGTTATTATTTGTTTAAATGTAATATATTTCATTTCAAATATTTATTTTTAGTATTTGTATTTTGTTTTTCAAATTAGTTATTTGTATACATTTTATTTGTGTAATGTAGTACTGACTGTAGTGGGAATCATATATTGTTTTTATTTTAAAATCCAACACTTTCCCTACTGTTGCACTGACTGGAGTGGGAATAGTACATGTTACCCCTCTGCAATCCAACACTTTCCCTACTGTTGTAATGACTGGAGTGGGAATGGTACATTTTCCCCCTCCTCAATCAAACACTTTCACTATTTTTGCACTGGCTGGAGTGGGAATAGTACACCCCCCCCCCCCCTGCAATCCAGCACTGTCCCTACATTTGCACTGGATGAAGTGGGATTAATACATGTTATTCCACTGCAATTGTACACTTTCCACATTGTTGCAGAGTGTAGTGTGATTTTTTTTAATATTAATTATTCATTTTATTGTTGTGTTAATTGTAGTGGGAATAGTAGATTGTAGTATTTTACATTGTTATATTTTATGTAATTTTATTTTTATTGTAGTTAGGGTACTAAATATAATTTTTATGTGATATAAAAAAAATTGTTACTTTTGTGTTGTGTTAGGTGGAAGTACTTATTTTTATATTTATTTAGTATACATTTTTTTAATGTAGTGGCCAATCTATATGTATTTATTTTAATTTTTAATATTTTATTTTATGTTGTTATAATTTGTATAATTATGTTTGATTTATTATAATAACAATATTTACAATGTACATTCTCTTTTGTTTGTAAATTCCTTTTTGTAATATTTTGGGAGCTATTACAATGTTGGGCGGACGCCGTCAAGGAAACGGGACTGGCCGACCTCCCATTGGAAGTCCCAATCGCCTCATTACGATGCGACCTATGGAAGCATGGGTTACGGCCAGAAACCAGCTGAGGTACATGCTCCCAAAGGGAGATGTGAGGTGGTTTCCTTGGAGGCCCTGCTTTTGCTCGGATTCTGAGGAATTCCTGTGCCTCCGATGGAGTTTCAAAAATCCTTTATCTGCCATCCACATCCACATCAACTTTCAGTCGTGCAGGGTACAGCAGCCCATATTTTAGTCCAGTCTTGGGTACCACGGCTTTGATTGGTACAAACATTTGACAAGCCTCCTGAACCATCGCAGTGAAGTCTGGGTACAGGGAGATGGTAGAGCCCTACCAGTCCAATGACCCACATTCCCTTGCCATCCGCAATGCAATATCCCTGTCTTGCCATGATAGGGCGAGGTGGATAGCCCGGGTTAGGCCGTGGACCAAGGGATCCGTGCGCCCGTTCGACAACAAAAGTAGCAGTAAAGGACTACCGGCCAAATAAGTCAACCAGAAGGCTTTCAACAAATCCATCCAATTTGTGGATTCAGGCACTCCCATAATACAGACGTTGTCCCGTCTCCCCCTGGCTTCAAGGTCCTCATTCTTTATGGCAATATTCTTCAATAGGCCTTCCATCCTCTCCAATCGTTTCGTAGTCTGGACCGAGCCATCCTCCAAGTCCGAGATTCTACCCTCAGCTGTGTCATGCCTCTTGTCGTGCTGATCTAGTCTGGTCCCCATTTTGCCATTTATCAAGAGCATCAAATCGAGTGTCCAGAGCTCGAAAGCCCGCCTTGAGTTCTGCCATAAGTGCCTCACTGCTCTGCACGTGAGACTGCGGTGGGGCTGTGGCCTGATCTCTTCCCTCAGCCATCGTGCTAGTCGTTGAATCAGAGCCTCCGCCTGCCTTTTCAAAGGTGAGTTTCTGCTGTTTCGATCACTCTTGCCTATGGCCTTGGGAAGGGATTGCAAGGAACAGTATCACAATGGCCCTGGAACAGCCCGATGTTGTCGGTCTGCAATAGCCCCGTCAAGGGTTAGATCATTACATTACAACGATCTGATTGATGCACTTCCCGCTTCCTTTGAGCACCGTAGCCACCAATGTAGTCGTCCAGTCGCTACCAGCAGAGATCACCCGGCCGTCTCCACCACAACACAGGGATCACTCTGCAGTTATGGTAACACAGTGCGGGGGTGTCCTCAATCAAGCAGATGTATGTGGGCAAGTAGGCGCTCAGGCAGTGTAGGCACTCTAAGCTCCTCCAATCTTTCCCAAGCTGAGCAGTAGTGGCGGGACGGGAGCTGCAGCAGTTCTGGCAGTAATGGGAGCCAAGTCTTATGTACAGAGAGACGCTCCTTGAGCAGGCCCACTAAAAAAGTTTTTTAAATGCCTCTGTGCAGGGGCGCAATATGCTCTTGGTCATAGTGAAGAAATGCGACCAACCCTCTGCCCAATCGGGGGGCCCACAGTGTCCAGCGACGCTGCGTGGGGTCTGCTGCAATCAGGCATAGCAAGCTCGCAACATGCTCCTCACCGTCTCTCTGCTAAGTAGGGCCGCGGGCACGCCGTGGTCATTAGGAACTCCGCCCTCCACCTCTCAACCGTGCGCGAGCTGTATTTGAGGCTGTGGCTCTGTGGAAACACACAGGCCACAGCACACACCTCGATTCTGCTGCAGTTAACAATCACTGATCGGCAGCAGAGAGGCGTCGCTGCAGTCCGGGTGCCGTGCTGAAGTCAATCGCACCAACACCATGTTGTTTTTGGACGCAGGGACTCCGGGATGGCCCTTTATTCCAGGGAATACAGCGCAGCTCCGAAACTACGTGGCCATCTTGGTCCGCGGTTCAGCCACACCCCCCGCCATTGGGAAAAAAATTAACGGACGATAACATTGTCAGCAAGTTCAATTTTTTTCCTACTTATTTTCATTATGTTTCAATGCAACAATTAGTTTCTTTTAAAAATCCGTGTGCAATTTACACCAATGTTCTCTTGCCGATTGTAGATTTTTTCTAGTTTTCAGAAATGTATAGCTTTCCAGTTTACAAATGGGTTTCATGCCTATTTCTGCCACAATGTAAGTTGAAACCTCAAACAATAGGAAAAATCGACTACTAGTTAACAAAATGCTCAAGCTATGGTTAAAAAAGGGTTTTCTTTTACAACTCTGCTTGTTCATTGAGCTGGAGAGATGGCGATCTTAGAACATTGAACCATTTGGCGATGTCTTCGTGAGGGAAAAACACATACATTTCCTTGCACTGCACTTTTTCCCATTTTTCCGACCAAAAAAATGTTTTTATATTTTGGCTGAGTTCCCTCCTGGTGAATTCATAAACTCTGGGTACATTTAAAATCCCCAAGGTGCAGGCAAAAAAGGGTGCAAGTATGGCATGTATACTCTTTGAGGAAAACGTTATAAAGGCGTTAGCACGAAGTGCATCAAACATCAAAAAAAGGCTTAGCAATGTTTGTGGAAAAGCCTCAGTGGCTAATGGGTCAACAGCCCACAAACCAGCTATCTCTCCTACCACTAGTTGACAACTACTACATGCATACATACAAATTGCTGCCACAATCGAGTAAGGGGTTTAACTCAAATGATGTTACTTTTAGAAACAATTTGCCAGTCTACATACTATGCATTTAGGAAGGTTGGAAGACCCACTACTATTTCTACAAATATACACTGGGTAGGAATCCAAAATGTTTCGAAAGAATGTTTTTTCTATGTTTTAAACTGATGCATAGAAATTTTGTGCCGTAGATATTTAACAGTTTAGCTCTTTATATAAATACAAAGTACTCTGGTACAGAGCAGTAGTCCTGACCTGTATTATGTTTTATTTGCATGGACACTACGAGGAGTCGAAAATGACACAGAAGGGCGTAGGCTTACATGGGCATAAGTGGAGTCCAAATTCATGGTATATACACATAGTACAAAAGCTCAGGAAAATAGAATTCTCTACACCATAAGCATTGCTTTTTTCCATCCTCTCTCTCTCGTTTTTTAAATGAATTTGTTTTGGTTTCAAATAACTTGTATTCATTGCAGAGGTAGGATTCAATAAACGTGGATAATCATGATCTCTGTCAGCACATTTTGAAACTCTACAAAAGTCATATTTAATTATGTAGCAGTAACTAAGTTTTAGGGATGTGATTGTCAATGGCAAATATATTGAAGAAAAACTGTTAAAAGTCAGAGAAATTATTAGCATGGCACCTTGAGCCATAAAAACCTGCACATTGCTTCTCACCCTTTGTTATGTCAGCATACTCCTTTTATAATCATCCTTGGAAAACAACATTCAAATGCAACCAGTAACTCCTTTTGGGCCATCCATCAATTTTACATATTATAGGGCCCCATTTCACAGAGATTGTTTTGATATAAAATGCACTTCAAACTCATGGTAAATTGTAAAAATAGAGGTGTTTTACAAAAACCTATTCCATGTTTATATCACAAATAGCATAATATATACATGGAAATTTATGAGTACACAAAAATAAGAATTTTGCCCTTGGTCCCCATCTCAAGTCCAAATGCACGAGGATGCTCATGAGGATACATATACATCACAATACTACACAAGTGCTAGAGGGATTATTGATGTCCTTGACAAAGAGACAATCAATTACACATCAGGCAGCCAAGTTCTGAGTTAATATTTGAGTTGAGGAAAAAACTTCACATAATTTGTGGATGAAACAAGGTTGGTGATGGTGAGGGGTGATGTATGTCCAAGTGGTGTGCAGAAATCACCTATATGAGATACATCATAAATTAATAAAGTGGAAATGGGCACAATATGGCATTTAGCCTTATGACTCATGTTGTAGCGCAAGCGTGGTAAAATGTATGATACGTTTACTCTCCATACTACTCTAACCATACTGGGCCCTTTACGATTATACAATCTGCAGAATTTCCATTTACCACAGAGACAACGTTCCTCTGATAAATCTTTCTCCACCAATAGGAGGGGTGGAAATTAGGATGGCCAAAACAATATTTTAGCTGTCCAGTGAAGACCATTATTTGAAACTCACAAATTTGAGATCAGATTTAGGTACAACACTCTCAAGACCATGTTGTAGAAATAAAAAATAGCAATGAGAAGATCCTACTGTCTGAAGAAGTTAAGTCAGACTAGAATTATGCAGACCAATAGCTCTGCAACAGCAACACAGAACAAAAGAAGTAATACCTGATATTCTGACAGAGCTAGTTGATTCGTCCTACAACGCATTTAAATCATTTATAAAATAGCAGTTTGTTATATAGGTATTAGACTATTTAGGTTATTGTATTAAAGATTCAAAATTCATAGCAATAAGCAATCTTTTGAGAATTTCAGTTAAGAATATCACAGCTTGCTTTAAAGCACCAAACATATAGGCAAGGCTTTATCGGATGGTTATTATAAGAATCAGTTTACAGAGTTACTGAGCCCTACTACCATTAAGGCAGAAGGATAGTTTGTTTGTCTAACAGTTCAAATCCTATGAGAAAGGGGAAAGGGTTCAGATTTGAAGTCCATTAAGGGTGAGTACATTACATAGAACAATGGAAATAAATTAAAATGAAATGGTTCGGCAAAGAAGGTTTCAGTCAATCAGCTACCGACTGTAGCATAAGCAAGCAGTCCAAAAGTCAAAAGATAGTTCTTAGTAATCATCAAAAATCAATCAGCATAACGGCCTCTCGCAAGGGAAAAAGAAAAGGTATGGTGCTGCACCTCCTTTGGGGGTTTCTTCTTTCTATAAAGTCTCTAACAAAGTTCCAGTGATGCAGCATCACACCACCATTGATAGACTGTCATATGCTCTAATTCACATAATGGCACCTAGGACACTTGCAACAGTGAGATGCCTTTCCATGCTGGTCATGAGAAAGTCCCCATCGGTGATCAAGAAAATCAGAGTATCCATCTATAGCAACAGCTGAAATCCTGTTCCTACAGGAATGTTTCACTATGAACATTGAAGAAACATTTAGGAATGTCCAAAATGATCCATGTACAGAACAAATAAAGCAACATTTTACTAATTGTATATGGACCATTGTATTAGGTTAGGGGAAAGGTCAGCATTTGAGGAGAAGCATTTTCGAAAAAGCCTTTAAATTGGCATACACATTTGAAACTAAATGAACTCTAAACCAATATCAAATGAATGCAATAAATTATTTCAAATGGGGAATATTTAGAACTTTCACAAGACGTTATTGCATGGAAATAGCTAACATTAGAAATAACCTACTACCACAGTTTTTCTCAATATTCATATAAGTATATCATTTTCTAAATTCACACTACAAAAAGTGTTTTTCACTTTTCATAAACTATAGAATCTCTTGTATTAGTGTGCGTAATTTCAAGATCATATCTAGTTTCTACTCGTTTTTGCACAGACTTTTCGGGGCCCGATATTGCTACTGCCCTTCCTTCTAATTAAGCCATTGCCCGAATGGATAGAGCCATTGGGAAAGGTGGGGGGATTGCTATTATTTTTAAACATCATTTTCATTGCAAATTGGATTCTGTAAACCTTCCAAATTGCGAAGCTGCGTCATTTAAACTTACACTTACTTCTAAATTCACTTTCTCTGGCTTATTAGTTTTTCGCCCTCCAGGTCCTTCCTCTCCATGGTCTGCTACTTTGCCTGGTTTGTTATCACCTTTACTTTTGAGTTCCACAAATTTCTCATTAATTGGTGATCTGAACCTACATTTGGAGGATGTCACAAATTCTACATGTACTAATTTCATTGCTGATCTTTTAGCCATGAATATTACTCTCTGCAATTCTGGCCCCACACATAAGGCTGGTCACTTTCTAGATCCTATTTTTTCTAATCTTTCCTCTATGAAATGTGAACCAGCAACACAATATTCTTTGGTCGGATCATTTCTTATTGAAATGTATAATTCCTGCTCCTGTAAGTCTGCCATCTGTATGTCCTCAGTCCACGTCTTTTAAAAGGGACTGGAAAAAAATTGACATTACTACCTTGAACAATTTGCTTAGCAAAAATACTCCTATCGTCGATTCTCAGGTCAATGCTTTTGCTAAAAACATTCATAATTGGCTGTCCCATGCTGTTGAAGAATGCCTTCCTCTGACTAAGAAAAAACTGACTCACCATCGCCCCCCAGCTCCATGGTATACTGATACTCTTAAAGCCGAAAAATCTAAATGCAAAGCACTAGAAAGGGAATGGTGAAGAAACTATGCCCCTGAGTTTAAAGCAGTCTATAAAAAATCCCTAAAAATGTATCATGTTTTATGTAAATCTACAAGAGCTACGTACATTTTTAAAACTATCACCACTGCTACTAACCGTCCCAAGTCACTCTTTAGTTTAGTAAAAAATCTCGCCGGTTCTGAAACTATAGCTAAGCCTCTGCCATTAGATAAGAACCTGTGTGAGAATCTTGCTCTTTTTTTCTCATGTAAAATAGTGAAAATTCACTCTGAAATAATTAATTCCTCTCTATTTTGTTCTTTTCAACAACAATCATCCACCACGACTTGCAGGGTGTCATCTTCAATTCCGGCTAGCATTTCTATGGACCCTTCTCTGTTAGCCTCTTGGCCTCTTTTGGATCTAGCCTCTTTCGGTCCTACTCTTGATACAGTAAAGTCTGGTTCCCCTAATGATCCCCTACCTATTTCCATTATAAAACAACTCGATCCCATTCATCTTCAGGTTATTGTGAAAGCACTTAATTTTTCGCTGCAAGAGTCTAGAGTTCCGTCTGCCTGGAAACACTCAATGGTTGTCTCGTTGCTAAAAAAGCCTACTGCAGACCCCAAAGTTCTTGCAAATTTTCGACCCATTTCCCTTTTGCCTATTTTTTCTAAGATTTTGGAAAGACACATTCATCTACACCTTTCCAAGTTTGTTGAAACAAACAAAATACTTCATTCCTCACAATCTGGTTTTCGAGCTGGCTTCTCGACTGAGACCACTCTCTTGGGGGTCACGGAAAGACTACGACTCCTTTTGGATGCTGGAGACACAGTTGCGCTCATATTATTGGACCTGAGCACGGTGTTCAACACTATCTCCCACCCTATATTAATTAATACACTGAAATCTTTTGGCATCTGCGGTTATGCTCTGGATTGGTTGACTTCTTTCTTAGCTGACTGCACTTTTCAGGTCTTTTCTGCTTCTGACAGCTCTAATGTCTTTCCACCGCCGTTTGGAGTTCCTCAGGGCTCTATCTTGAGTCCTTTGCTTTTTAATCTTTATGTCAGGCCGCTAGCAGATATTGCTGACAGTGTTGGACTGTCCCTTTTTACATATGCTGATGATTCTCAAATCATCTTCTCGCTTTCCAAATCTGACACTTGTTCCATCTCTGACCTCCAGTTGGGCTTACGCCAAATTGCTATTTGGATGAGTAAAAATTATTTGATACTCAATGCCAATAAAACTGAGATCCTTATTTTAGGTAAACAGAAAGATCTCTGGGGCTCCTCTCATTGGCCGGACGAGATGGGCGCTCTTCCGCGGCCAGTTGATCATGTCCGCAACCTGTGTTTTTATATTGATGACTCCTTGACAATGCATCACCAAGCAGTGAAGGTTGCTGCTACCTGTTTCACTATTTTAAAATGGTGCACAAAATCCTTTGGTTGATGCCCAGCGATACCCAGAAAACCGTAGTCCATGCTCTTATTACATCACGGCTGGACTACGGGAATGTTCTTTTTCTGGGTGCAAATAAGGCTGTGTCCCGCAGGCTGCAACTTGTACAAAACTCCGCTGCAAGACTCCTCTGTAAGGTTCCTAGATGTTCTTCTATCTCTGGACATCTTCGTGATCTACATTGGCTTAGAATTGAAAAGCGTGTCGAGTTTAAAGCATTGAGCTTTATGTTTAAAATCAAATGGGGTTTAGCACCTAACTATTTACAGACCATTGTCTGTCCCTATTGTCAGACCCGTCATCTTCGTTCTGCCTCACTTGAAAAATGTCTAGTTCCTAGATTTAATCTATCCAGAATGGGTGGTAGATCTTGTTCGGTTCTAGGCCCCACTCTTTGGAACTCCATTCCTCTTGCCATACGTAAGGAACCTTTGTGCTCCTAGTTTCGTCGCTCATTAAAAACCTGGCTATTTAATCAATAATCTTTCAATATTCCAGCACTGTCCAGGCGCCGGGTAACCCTTGTTGGGTAGCTGTTGCGCCATATAAATTAAATAAATAAATGGTGCGTTCTACCAGAAAGCATTAGAAACAGTAGGACACTTCATTAACAGCACAATTTGATCAGTAAACGTCAATACACAACATGTCCATAAGCAACTATCATTAGTGCAGGTCATTTGTAAGTATTAATATTGCTTTATATGTATGTTTTCCTCATCTTACTCGTACTCGAGGAAGACGGCGTGAGGGGGCGATTGCTACAAGACTCTTTAAACTTTCCGCTTGGATACAAGATTTTGGATCCAATTACAGAATAAATACCATTCCGCTTGCCCATGTATACCGGCGCCTGAGGTCGGTGTGGGTCGGAATTAACACCACACTGAAACTGTCCTAAGATAAGAGACTACGCCTTGAGAAAGTCGCATGTCAATTGAACGTGAAGCGACAAAACCCGTGTTTGCTTTGGGCTCACAAACAGTCACAAGATTAATAACCAAAGGAATCAACATATGAATTAAAGATCGAAGACTCCAAGATACATAATTTGTGCTGCTGATTTATATGTTGTCTCATTTGTTTCTTTATGATAATACTTTGTTAATCATCATTAAGAACTAACGAGTGCTAGGGATTTGCGTTGTTAACACACAACATGTTCATAAGCAACTATCATTAGTGCAGGTCATTTGTAAGTATTAATATTGCTTTATATGTATGTTTTCCTCATATTGCATTTTAAAGCATGCTTTTACGGGGCTTCTACTACATTTTTCTCAGTTTCATGTGTCGCTGTGTCTAATGTGTGCAAAGTGCACTTTCAGCTTTTTATGTCTTTAAACAGTTAATGTGTCATGTATTATGATTTTTAAAATCAAGCTTCATCACTCTCATTGATGAATTCTTCTGATGTTCTTTCAGATTCTAGCTCTGATTCTGAGCTAGCAAGATCGAAAGATCGAGTTGCTTGGGTTGAAATAATGAAAAAGTGCAGGTCAGAATTAATTAGTGAAGTATCACAATGTACCAAGAATGATATGGGGAACTTACAATGCAGCAATTTAGCCAATGACCTGACACTGCCTTCAGACTCAATTAAAAAATGTTTACAAGTGAGCTAAATCATAGCAGCTCCTATAGCAGCCTCTGCAATGGATGTTGCTCATATAACAGATATGCCTCTGCAATTAGCGAACCCAAGTTACAGTGATCTGTAATTCAATTACTGCTCATCATTGTTGACACCATCATATCTGATAATCAAAGATAAAGTACCTACCCAGAACCAGAGGGGGTGTCAACCCAAAGAACATATGAGGCAACGTGTCACAGCAGATAATAGTTTTCACATCATATTTATCAGAAAAGTCAATTAAAAAAGCCTTTTTAGCCCTCAAAATGTTTAAAACCATTAAGGTTTTTTGAAATTAAAGTGCAATACAGAGGCAAAAAATCCCAGTTAGTCAAAATGCATAGTCAATCGATATATAGAATTAGCATAAGACTCAATCAGATGTAGCAGAGTCTGCCATGAAGTGAAGTCTCATATCTTAAAGTCCAAATCGAAAGACAGACTGATGCAGTTCTGCTCTTAAAGAGTTGGGGCAAACTAAACTTGCCCGTCTCTAATTTCAGCTGTTTATAGACATATACACTGTACAAATTGCTTTGTGAGTATAAGGTGATCATACATCATTACATATGACAAATCATAATACAGCATCATCTAGCACCATCCAAATCCCATTCCCTAATATGAATATTTTAACCATCTCCTTGTCCTAATTTCATGTCATCGGCTATGTCAGTACAAATCTAGTTACATTAAATGCAACAGTCTCACACAATGAATAAACCTACTGGAATACAAGCAGAAAAAGCCTTAAATGTATCAAGAAGGCTTCCTCCACAGTTCTTCAAGAACACAGCGTAAACAACAAGCATTTTACAGTGCACATTTTGTTCTATTAAAGTGATGAGCAATGAAAACACACATCATTGTTGCTTTATTATCCAAAATGGAGTTTAGGCCTTTATCTGCCTAGTTTAGGACAGAAACATTGATAGGAATAGGGATATATTTTTAATAAATCTAAATTATCTCTTACAGTATGAAGATAGTAGTTGAGACCATTTGGCTGGAAAAGCATTGAGTATAAAAACAGATGCAGTTATTTGTAAAGTGGCTCAGCAAGTGAGCTGACTGGTCACCATTTTAGCAGATGTGGAATAGAAATCTGTGATCTTAGAGAAGACATCCATCTAGCCTAAGAAGCATTTAACTGAGTAGACTACAGGAGGTGAATTCATATGGCAGTTGAAAGTAGTAGATCTTAGAGAATCAACTTCACAGAAATAATTTTAGGAATGCCAGAAGGTGTCAAAGGAAAGGAAATTTTGGAACTTTATTGTTCAATGGACTGAGACAGGAATGACCAAATCTAAAGAGCACATTGCTTTTCCTCTAGAAATTATAGCCCTCACAAGGCTCAGAGCAAGGCTGTTGATAAGACCATGTGTGCTTCTTGAATCCCCCTTCAGTAGATGCTGTAGCATTTCATGTGCAGGCAGGTATCTGTCCCAGTGCTTTGGAGCGGCATTACAGTAGATGATAGTTGCCGTACGAGAACTTGGAGCTCTAGTATATATATATTAACAGGAATCAGCAAAATTGAAAATTATTTTTGAGTTACATAATTGTATCTATATTCCAGAACTTGAAGTCTGAGAATTGATAAGTTTGTGGCCAAAATGGGACAATCCTGAAGACTGACCTTTTCTTGGTAATTTGAGAGTGATGGACATTTCTACGATGATTTAGATGATCTACTTATCTTTTCTAATAGTAGAAGTGGGGTAGGGCTGAAAAAGTCTTGATATCATGTTTCATGATTGGATTGGCAGAACTAGTTTTTATCCGTAGATGACATTGCAGTATTTACAAATGATCCCGCTAAAGATGTGGTTGGGACAGAAAAAGAAGGCATTAGGTTGGGATAAATATATTGCTAATTTTTCAATAAGAAAAAGCACAAAATCCAAGATATGAGTCCAGAATAAATTTGGGAGTTAAGATCTCACCTAAAGCTAATGGTATGGTTATCCCTTACTATGAGCATCTTGTACTGGAAACAGATAAAGTTATGCGCAAATGGACAGGCTTCAGATAGACATAAGAGGTCACTGTATCATTATCAAAATGGGTCTTCTTTGTAAATTCTTATATTTCTTTACATCATTACCAGTGTTAGTCTTGACTGGATGATTTTAAACAGTAGAAGCTACATGGAGTTGTTTAATCTGAAACTATAAAAAGCAATTTGAGGCCCTTGCATACATGCAGCTTCTGTTAAACCGGGGAGCTTGGCCCACCCAAATTTGAAATATTATTATTGGACCCGACTGGCCCAACTGGTTAATAGATCACCTCACATAATGATATGGCTTATTATTGTTTGTCCTATATGAGAATTGTGCAAAGACCATTTCTGTATAGGTGACCTTTTTGAAACATCAACAAGATATGACACTTAAGATGTATGTGTGTGCCTGAAAAAGGTTTGTCAATGCATCTAGAAATTCCTCGTGTCACTATATACAATTTTTATGCATGATTCCTTGCTTCCTGAGTTCTTTAGAGACACTTGGGTACCATCATGCAGGTAAACCCTACTCAGGAACATGTGGAATCTATTATTTTGCAGACCCTTGAGGTCAATTAGGTATCCCTATAGCTGGGTTTACAAATATTTACAAATACAGGACTATTTAATTATTTAAAAACTGGTTATAGTCGAGGAGTCGTCCCAGGCTGAGGGGGTGGAGCTGAGGATGTTGTTGGCGTATGAGATGATATTGAGTTTGTGTGATCGGACGATGTTGGCAAACTGTACCATGTAGACGTTGAACAGTGTCGGGCTGAGGGACGATCCTTGGGGTACGCCGCAGATGATCTTCATGGCTTCAGATCGGAATGGAGGGAGGCGGACACTCTGGGTTCTGCCAGTAAGGAAGGAGGTGGTCCAGTCCAAGGCTTTGTTGCGGATCCCTGCGTTGTGGAGGCGTGTGCGTAGGGTGTGGTGGGAGATGGTGTCCAAGGAGGCCGAAAGGTCCAGGAGGAAGAGGGCCACGGTTTCGCTGTTGTCCAGCAGGGTCCTGATGTCGTCGGTGGTGGCGAAGGGGGCAGTTTCGGTGCTGTGGTTGCTGCGGAATCCAGATTGTGATGAGTCCAGAGCATTGTTCTCCTCGAGGAAGCATGTCAGTTGCCTGTTGACAATCTTCTCGATGACTTTCGCCGGGAACGGGAGCAGGGAGATGGGCCGGAAGTTCTTGAGGTCCTTAGGGTCTGCCTTGGGCTTCTTGAGTAAGGCGTTGATCTCAGCGTGCTTCCAGCTCTCCGGGAAGGTGGCGGTCTCGAAGAAGTTGTTGACGATTTTCCGAAGATGGGGTGCGATGATGGAGCTTGCTTTGTTGAAGATGTGGTGTGTGCAGGGGTCGGATGGTGAGCCGGAGTGCATGGTGTTCATGATTTTTCTGGTGTCGTCGTCGTTGAGGTGGGTCCAGGAGAGCAGGAGGTCAGTTTGGTTGGGAGACGGTGAGTCTGAGGTGTGGCAGCTGTCGGGGGGCTTGGTTGTTGAAGCTGTTGTGGATGTCTGCGATCTTGCGATGGGAGAAATTGGCTAGGGAGTCCCAGAATTCTTGCGATGGCAGGATGTCATTCAAGTTGGAGCTGGGGTTGGAGAGTTCCTTCATGATGTTGAACAGCTCTTTGCTGTTGTGTCCATTGTTGTCGATGCGTTCCTTGAAGGAGGTCCTTTTGGTAGTTCGGATGAGTTGGTAGTGCCTGCAGATGGTGTTCTTGTGGGCTGCATTGTTGTCTGGTGTCTGTTCATGGTGCCACTTCTTCTCGAGTCTTCGGCAGGTCTGCTTGGATGCCTGGAGGTTGGCGGTGAACCAGATGGCTTTTCTGTCGGTGAGTCTGTTTGAGGGTTTCTTGATCGGGGCGAGGGTGTTGGCACAGTCGTTGATCCATTGCCTGAGGTTGCGGGAGGCAATGTCAGGGTCGGCGGTGTCTGTTGGTGGGTTTCGGGCGAGAGTGGCGATTAGCTGGTCTTCGGTGACCTTGTTCCAGATGCGGTGGGGGGTCCGTTGTGGGTGATGGTGCGTGGTGGGTTTCTCGAAAGGTGAAGTGGATGCAGCGGTGGTCGGTCCAGTGGAGTTCGGTGATGTTGTTGAAGTTGACGTGGTTGCTGGCTGAGAAGATGGGGTCGAGCATGTGTCCAGCGAAGTGGGTGGGCATCGTGATGAGCTGTTTGAGTCTGAGGTTGACGAGGTTGTCGAGCAGGGTAGTGGATTTGCTGTTGTTGGCATTCTCGAGGTGGAAGTTCAGGTCTCCGAGGATGATGTAGTCCGTGGATGCAAGGGCGTGCATCTGACGAAGTCGGCGATGGAGTCACTGAACTGTGGCCGGGGCCCGGGGGGTCTGTAGATGAGGGTTCATCTGAGGGTGGTGTTGGGATCGGTGTGGATCTGGAAGTGTAGTTGTTCGGCGGCGCTGAGGGTGTCGTTGGTGCTGGTCGAGATTCTGAGGGTGTTCCTGTGGATGATGGCGATTCCTCCTCCTGCTCCGTTGATGTGATCCCTGCGGGTGATCTTTTAGCCGTTCGGGATGGCTATGATAATGTCGGGCGATGAGGAGGGGTTCATCCAGGTCTCCATCAGGAAGGCGACGTCCGGGGAGGATGAGTCGAGTAGGTCCCAGAGTTCGATGGCGTGCATGTGGGCGGAGCGGGTGTTGAGTAGTATGCATCTGAGGTGGTTGTGTCCTACCCCGGCGGGCGAGGCGGTGGCTTGGAGGCTGGTGAAGCTGCAGCTCCGGCTGGAGATGGTCCGTGGGTGCGCTTTGGGGTGGCCGGGAAGCCGGTGGATGGTTGGCCAGGGTTCAGTTCGTGGAGGGTGCTTGTGTTGTAGTGGCGGTGGGTGTCATGGTGTTCGTGGGGGCCAGGGGTCTGGCGCTGGGCACGGTTCAGGCACGGACGGGCGCAGACGGGCTTGCCTTTGACGCGCTTTCGGAACGCCAGTGGTGTGCCCGTTGCGTGTGGCCCCACAGCGGCCACCATAAGAAGGGTAGGTGGGACGGAGGAGCAGCTAGGAGGCGGGGAGCGAATGAGCGAGTGAGGGGGGCGGGCCGCAGGGAACGCAGCAGCAGGAGGGGGAAAGGAAGGCTGGAACGCTGGAAGGTTTACAGTGAGAAAAAGGGCAGAAAAACAGAATACAAAAAATGGAATTCAGCAGCAGAACAGATTACAACAAAACAGATTACAACAAAATGAAATACACCATCAGACAAGTAAATAAGCAAAAAAGTGACAGAGCGAGCAGACAGATACCTACGGAGGAGGGCCTCTAACTCGCGGCAGCAGCAAGGTCAGGGAGCAGGGACACGGGCACAGGCAGGTGGAGCTGTGCGGCGTGGGGAGTGACCTGCCTGGAACAGGGTCAAGTATGGTATGGTAATCAGTATGGTATGTACTACTGTTCTGTCACTGAATGCAAGTCACAAAACAGTAATACTTTACCATCCGTTTGAAACTGGTGGTAACGCACTTGCAAAGGGGAAGGGCTCCCAAAGGAACCGTCCCCCTTTGAGAATGTAATTAAAAAGATTTTTTAACTGCAGTTAAAAGCAATCACAGACATGGTGGTCAGCTGACCTCAGCAGGCCATCATCCCTGTGATGGCTGGGATTCCTAACGGGTAGCAAATTGTGACCTACCTGTTTAATATGCATAAGGTAGGTCTATTTATGACTCACTAGTAATCGCTAATGTAACTCAAAAGAGTTTTATACATTAGGAATACTGACTTCCTAATTGTGAATCAGAGAGAATCCTAATTAGGAAATCGGTATCCCTAATGTTAGTACATCAGGCCCTTAATTGCTTTAGATGTGAGCCACCCAAGGCAGACCTGATTCATCTTTTCACCCAATTGAATATTGGGATTAAAAATGTAATTAAATGAATTGACTTGTGGGACAAAAGAAGAACCTTCCCCTACACTGATTTTGCTAGACCATTCAACTTTAAATCAAGTGAAGCTGGGAAGATGGCGTATATGCTATTGTAATGACCTGAGTCTGAATACCAACTCATTGTCTAATGATGGAACCTCTTAACTTTTGGCTGTGGTGGAACTGTGTCATGGATTATGCTGGTATGAAGATCTTCATATTGGTGGCTGGCAGTGACCAGAGGCATCTTGCTAGAATATGGGGTCCTGTAATTGATTGCATGAATCACATTGGATGATAGTATTGCCTTATTATCTAGCAGTGAAGAGTTAATATTTTATTGACAAACAGGATCCAATGTCTTCTTTAATGATGTATGTGCTACTGTTATAATTTTTTAAAGGTAAAGCAATAACATCATTTAAGATACCTCTTCCATTTTTCAGTGAATTATATTCATGCATTCTTAAGCTTAACTTTTTATCGTTGATCAGGAATCAGAAGGCAAGCATTTTTTAAACTTTGTATACTACTATTAGGAACATTAGCTCATCCAACAGAGCTATACTTAAATTTGTACAGCCCTATTAGTCACCTTTAAACATATTTTTATCCAAAATAACATTTTTATCAGTTATGTTATTTTTTGTAAGTGCATGAAACATTTTAATGAATATGTTTCATTTAACCAAATATTGAATGAAGAACAGTATTTTCTATTACAAGGGCATGTGGTGGGGAATACTCCCAAGTGATTAAACAGAAATAAATCATACAAAGTGAAGTCCGTGAGCCAATATGGCTCTTATGACAAACAATAAACCAAGCACAAGGATTAACTACATATAGTCACAGATAATAGACAAATGGAAGACAGCTAAAGCAATACAGATTTCGACACAAGAAGTACACAATTAAACCATATTGATTACTGTAGATTAAGCTTTATGTGACGTACATCTCTTAAATACAAATCTACTGGTGTAGCGAAAATGTAGGGAAAGATAAGCATAGTGCCACTACTTACATAAACTGATAACAATATAGGTTTGGAGTAGCCTAAAATGTGTTTTTAGAATGTTCTGCCATGGACGAAGCAAATATGAGGGTGCTTTTTATTCATTTTGTTCAAGCAAAAGAAGCAATAAATATCATGACAAATGAGATTGGATGGCAGAAGTGTGTAATTATGGTGAGTGATAGTGCATGATGAGGAAATTATGTCACTGTATATTCCCTTGGTACAATGTGCTATGCTTGTGCTTACTTCCACCTTCAAATCAAGTCAAGAAAGCAGCCATCACAGCCCGCATCAACACCGCTGCTAACCACACAAAGGAACTCTTCAAAATAGTCAAGGAATTCTCCAACCCAACAGCCACAGAGAACACCATCCATCCCTACCAAGAACTCTACGACAGCCTCTCGGACTAGTTCCACAGCAATATTGCCACCATCAACAACTTCGACCCACTGCTATCAACCTCAGCAACCTCAACCATCAAGCCCACATCAGCTGAATGACCACCACCTGGTCTCCGCTCACCATTCAAACCACCATGGCCATCATGTCCTCCATACTCTCCAGGGTGCCCACGGACCCCTGCCCGATTGACTATTCAAACTCTAAACCAACGCAATCAGCACGGAACTCACCAGCATCAGCAACACCTCCATCCACCCAGCAGGCTTCCCAGACAAATGATAAGACGCATAGGACAGACCCTCCTAAAGAAACCCTCCACCGACACAAGTGATCTAAAAAATTATTGATCGATCTCCCTGCTCCCCTACCCGGCACTCGAGATAGCCATCAACCAATAAATCACCGAGTCTCTGGAACGAAATCATCTACTGGGTGCCTCACAATCAGGATTCCATGCCAACAACAGCACTAAGACTGCCCGCATCAGTACCTCAGATGACATTAGAACTCTCCTCGACCGTGAGAAACTGTGGCTTTCATCCTCCTCGACCTCTCTGCTGCGTTTGGCACCATCTCCCACTACACCCTCTTTGACAGACTCCACAACATCAGCATACAGAAAAACACCATTAAGTGGATCACCTCTTTTCTCACAGGATGCACATACATCCTCCAACTGCTTTGCTCCACCTCCGAACCCAAGGACATCATATGTTGCGTACCCCAAGTATCATCCGTATAGGACCACAGTTGGTGGCCAAGACAACTCGGACCAACACCCAGACCAACAAACCACGCATGCAACCTGGACATCATCCGCGACAGTGAACCGACCATGAAACAACAAGTCAACGCAGGCACTTCCTCCTGCTTCCACACCCTCTGCATGCACTGCGCAACATTGAGATGGATCCCAGTCAACACCAGAAAGACCGTCACTCAGGCCTCCATAACCAGCCACCTAGACTATGGCAATGCTCTCTATGCCACCATTCCACCCAGCTCCTCTGAAGACTCCAGACTATACAGAATACTGCAGGCACACTCATCCTGGTCCTCCCCAAACAAACCAACATCACCCCCACCTCAGACACCTCCACTGGCTCACCAGCCAGAAGAGATGGCATTTCAAGATCCTCATGCATGCCTACAAAGCTTTACATGATCAAGGACCATCCTACATCAATGTTTGACTGACCTTTCCACATACCCACAAGACACCTGTGCTCCTCCTCACTTGCCTGCAAGCACACCTTCCACATCTGTTATAGCCGTAGCGGGCCGCTCCTTCTCCTACATTGCGGCCAAGACCTGGAACGACCTGCCACTCCACCTCCGAATGGCACCTTCCCTGGTAGACTTCAGAAAGAAACTCAAAACCTGGCTTTTCAACTGAGACATACTACCCTCAGCGTCCAGATACCCTTAGGGGTAATAGTGCTGTGCTGTATGAATGCTGACTGAGTGTTTGATTGATAGATTGACTGAAAAAAACAGGGTCAGTAGTTGTAGTAATAAGTTAGGCAATAATACGTTTAAAAACTGCTAAATTGTACGAGGAAGCGAGGAAATAATAATGATGATAATAATAATAATATGTGCAATATAGAATCCCTGCTGAACATTATAAGAATATTATACTCCAGTGAGGAGCAGCATGAGAAGATTGGCAAATGTAGCTGCAGATGGAGTTGTTCATAGGTCATGGTACTCCAAAGTGACTTTAGCCTCTTGAAATATGGCAGAGGGTATTTTATTTCTTAGACTCGCACACCATCACCCTTCCCAGAAACAAGTTAAATCCTAGACATAAAGAATAAAAGCAGAATCTGTTGTGCAAAATTAAACGTGCAAAAAAAGCATTTAGGAATGTATTGCAAAAATTATGTTAGAATCCCTTTAAAGTAAGTTACATTAAAAACTGCTATACCTCAGAATGCGTAGAAACATGCAGAGAGATTATATTTTACTGCATTTTGTCATAAACACCCCTGCTGATCGCTGTTCGTTTCAGAAAAACAGATCAGAAGAACCGGTTTTAATTTTTGTTGTTAAAAAAGCAGCCGTGATTACGCGCTCTGACACGTTCATTGTTTTGAACAAAAAGCAGTCAACGAAACCTGTATAATTTGTGGCTGTGGACGTTAAACAGGAAACCTCTTGTTAACGCTGCTGGCAAAGTGGCACATCCTGTCATAGAACATAATTCAAAATATTTCTCATGCATTCTAAGGGTAAACAGGATATAAACGACGCGTGGAACATAATGTGAAAAAAGCGGCTCCTTGTGGGACCTCGTTAATATTGTGTTCAGATCCAACTTCCCACAGACAGGGTTCAGAGTGCGCTAATGTGTCTAAAGAGAAACCATTTTTAATATTGGCTGTCTGGGGATGTGCAGTAGTGTCTGGTGTTTGCATAATGCCATTTTGAATTTTCAGATGTAGTCTGATATGCAGCATTGAAACTCTAATGTAACGCGTGTGGAATTGCAATTGGATGTCACACAGTCCCACATCAATTTAGTTTCTTCCAAGATGTGCAACAGTCAGAGCTTGTTTGATACATATGCATGACAATGGGCCACAATGGATGTCTTTTACTTCCGTTCATTTGTTATGCAAAAAGAACACCTGTCAAATAAGAGTAGAATATGTAGAATCTACGCTTATGAACGATGTGGTGTAAGCTAGGGAAAAGGAAAGGACTTATCACTCTTGCTGTGAGGCAAAAAACACAGTTATCCCATTGTGCACCCTGGCTTTGGTTCTGGTTATAAGTCTTCTTGCCTAAATGGTCCATTTACAAGAGAACATGCATGAGATTAATTCATGAAAATGTATGAACAGGTTCTAGACATAGTCAGTTGTTTTTTACTGGTGGCTGCATAATTTTGAAATTAGGTGCATTATCGTGATAGGCAGAAGAAGGTTAGCATAGGGGAAAAAACATGCAATTTTGCAATGATCTTACTTACAGGCTTACAGACAGGCTTGGTTGCTCTCTTTCGAAATCGCATTTTCTGCTTCTCCAAGAACTTAAGTTCAAATGAAACACCTGCAGGGGCATATTTACAAGCTGCTTTTGACACAGGAATGTCACTTTTTCTGACGCTCCTGTGGTGTAGCGTCATTTCACATTTTTACAAGGTAGCGCTAAGCCACTTATTGTGGCTGAACGGCACCTTGTAAATATGCCCCTTTCCGCCGCAGTCTGCTCTGGCAAAGCGGCAGGCAATGGATGTTGCACTGGGTGCTCAACTGCAACACCCATTGATTTTTGACACTGTCCCCACTTTTACAAGGCTTGGGCAGCACCAAAAACTATGGCCAGGTAATATCTGGTCTTAGAATGGCGATGCGAGGACAAAAAATTAATTTCTCCTCGATTTTTGCTCTTTGCACAGAAAGAGCAAATTGCCATTATTGATCAAATATATGCAGAAAAGTGCCCCTTCCAGCACATAAACAATCGCCCCTGCAGTGCAGGCACCCTTGCAACATCGTGCAAGGGTGCCTGCGCTAGCGCCAGGCAGCTTTTTTTAGCACTAGCGCTAGAGGAAACGTTGAGGTGTGCCGTATATGTGTAAATACGGTGCATCTCTACGTTTTTAAAATGTGGCAATGCGGCGTTGCCAAATTTGGTGTAGCACATTGGTGCAACGTTTTTTTAGTAAATATGCCCACTGTCTTTTTGCTTCGCTACATGGGCCTAACTTGGGAATATATACACAAAGGCTAACTAAAACAAATTCACAAGCTTTGCACCAGTAATTAAGCAACATTGTACCAGTGACTAATTATTCTTGCATTAGTTTTTCCAACAACTGCCCAACACGCAGTATAGTTTCCAGTTGGTGTAAATGCGGTCTTGCTTAGCTACCAAAGGAATACAATGATTCAAATTTGACTTATATCCGAAGGATGCGCAAATATGTTTGTAGTGAGTATATTTACTTTCTAAACCAGGCTTCTTCAACTAGTAGCTTGTGAGCTACTACAAGCTCTCCAGTTACCAGTAAGTAGCTGTCTTTTGTGCAGCTACTTACTACATTATAAGATTCTGCTTAGTTGATTTATTATATTTATACCAAAATTGAAAAGAGTGTAATCAAGACAAAAATGCGTGCATTTTGATCTCATAATTTGATTTTTGGAGAACAATGGTTGAATTTCCCACATATATTTTTAACTGACATTTCAGTGATAAATCATGCAGCATTGGGGAGAATGATTACTAATATTAATACTTTGGTGCCCGATGCATTGCAGCTCTGGCTGTTATGTATTAACTACGTACATGAATTCCACACTGACAAAGCCTTTTTTACCGCTGGCAAACATGCTTGATGAACTGAGTTGATCACTGCTGGTAATCTTGCAAATGGTGTCCACTAATGTAATATTTTCTAATGTGTTCAATATTACAACTCTAACAATATTAGTAGCTCAAATGATTTTCTATGAACGTAAGTAGCTTTTATTACAGAAAGAGTTGGAGACCCCTGCACTAAACTATATTCTTTGAACCACTCACAGTGGAAAACATGTTATGTCCAATCCCAAATGAGAATGGTAGAAAGGGTGAGCTAGTCATAATCATTAGCACACTGGGACGCGCATCCAAAATAATAACTTTTTTTGATATGGCGCTTGCTACTACACATTCTTTCCATTCTGTCACTGATAACCAACTCATTGTTATCAACATTGCCATCTTAGACAGCCTAATCCTGTGCAATACATATTTTGAGGCTCCTTTTTCAGCACTGCTTTGAATTTATGACCCAATTTCTGCTAATGTAGTTCCTCATGATGCCTTACTTTATTGAATTTTATGTTAAACCTTTGAGAAATGTGGCTCGCTAAAACTACTGAATGCGTAAACTGCCTGGCTACTACCAGCCGACTAATACCAAGGAAAGCTCTAGAAGGCATTAATAACGGAAAGATGTAGTAAGGCTGAGTTGACGCGCTTACAGCCGAACGGGGAAACGGACTTCTGCTTCTTGCCTATTTTTGATTCCTGACATTGCCGTGAGGGGAACGGCTCCTGTGTTCACTGTGTCATCGCTACTCCTGCTGCGAGGGTAACGGCTGAAGGGCTGAACTACCATCCCCAGTAGGCAGTGGGAGTCGCTTGCTGGGGACGTCATCGTAGCGCCCGGAGGTGCTTATCAGCTGAGCAGCTCACCCGCAGCGCGGGACGCGCTTACAGCCGAACGGGGAACGGACTTCTGCTCCTTGCCTATTTTTGATTCCTGACATTGCCGTGAGGGGAACGGCTCCTGCGTTCACTGTGTCATCGCTACTCCTGCTGCGAGGGTAACGGCTGAAGGGCTAAACTACCATCCCCAGCAGGCAGTGGGAGCTGCTTGCTGGGGACGTCATCGTCGCGCCCGGTGGTGCTTATCAGCTGAGCAGCTCACCTGCAGTGCGGGACGCGCGCGGGGGTGCCCTTGCGGCGCCCGGTCCAAGGGCGGGCCCGTCCGCGCCCGTCTGAGGCCAACTGAGGCCGGGCTGGGCCACCCCCTTAAGAACTTGGTTGCGGATTCATCATAAGACGCTAACGGTAACAGCTGTGGTATTGACATTGTCATAATACGTTATACTTCTGCAACTATACTTTGTCCATCATGATTAAGAGGAAAACAGGACAGGGTGCGGCAGGAACTCTCGACGCTTTTTTACAGAGGGCAGAATCTGTCCTAATTAAGGAGATCCAACTTACAGAACGCAGTCTATCACTTGAACCTCTCCCTTCCCAAAATAGACTTTCCCTGACACCATCACTAGTTGAATCTAATTTAACGACCACTCATGAGGCAGATTCTTTTCATGCTAGTTCGTCACTTCAACAAGACCCAGACTATGTGATAGAAGATTCTCCTTCTATTCCCTCGTCTAGCATTGATCAAAGCCCTGCTAGGCCCAAAGTTATTACTAGAGGTCAGAAAGCCAAAGCAAGTATAACTCACACGGCTGATCCCCCAAAAAATAGAAAGAGTCGTGGTCCATGTAAACAGAATAAACCTGTGCAAAAAACAAATGGGAAGAAATTGAGAACCCCTGTAGATCCAAGTGGACATAATGAAGGCCCCTCAAGCGCCATTAACATCATCCCTCTTACTACGACTGGAAAGATTGTGGATAGCAATCTTGAGGAGAATTTTTGGGGTAAACTGGAGACAATGATAACAGTATTACTGGATCCAATCTTACAAAAAATATCAATGGTGGAAACCAGGCTTGCCAAGGTGGAAGAGCTGGTAAGCTGTAAACCATTGGTCTCCCCTGCCACTAACCCTAAGTTCAATTCAGCCCCGCCAAATAATAGGGTAAAGAGTAGCGAGTATGGCCAAGTTGTGAGTTTCCCTGAACTTAGACAAGTGCAAGTTAGGAGTCCTTCTGGTGATAATATTCCTAGTACTTCACGCAACTCTATTCAACCCAGACATCTTCCCAAAACATGTCACTCAATCCCAGAACCTAGCAATGCAGCCAACTTAGAAAGTGGCGCATTAGGTGCTAGGCAGCCAGGACAAAATGAAGTTAATGACTCTGAGAGAGGTGCTAAATTACCCGATCACCGAGATAGGCCCACGAATTCCCCACAAAACTTAAACTTGCCCCCTGAAGCAACCCTGTATACGATTATTCTGACAAACGTACCACCCTTACCAAATAACACCTTCGAACATTGGTCGACTCTGAGGAATAAGTCTTTATACTTCCTCGGCCTAAGGACCGGCATTACTAACTTTCTTTTTTCTGAATTTAAAATGGTAAGGAGAATAGGGTGGGTGGGCACCTCGGTAAAAACTTCAAGTGTCGATTGCGCTGTGTTAACCTTTGGTTCGACATCTTTGGTGCACGAAATTCTGGACGGGGGAAGTACTGGGTATTTTAACCCTAACGACATCAATATTCTCCCCCTTGGTTACTTTTATCAACCACTGAAACACTTTAATTTTTGCTGGCCACCACTCGAAGGAGGTGATTATAGAGGGAATAGAGAGTCTAGATTCTGGATTCCCGTGAGTAACCGATTTGATGCATTGAACCAGCTGGAAGACGTTGACTGACTGGCTCCGGGGCCTTATCCTCAATCCAACTTGGAACTTGATTCCCCTGAACGTAAGAGCAAGTTTGGATTAATTAGAGTAGGAAATACCAACCCTTTTATTCCCCCTAATGGCTGTCAAAGGGAAGAGGATCTGGGAAGATAGCTTTAATCACGAATATACTTCCTAACCCTGTGGATAGCTTAAATGTACCACAGCTACCCCACGACGCAGTCGAGGACCTATTAGGGCTAGTAACCCCCACACCTGCCTCTGATGGTGATAAATATGCCCTCTGTCATATCGCATCATGGAATGTGGCTGGCATTCGGTCAAAGCTAAGTAATCACTTGTGGTGGTATTTTGTCCTAAAAGTTGACATTTTGGGGCATATGCATCACCCAAACGAATACCGATTCCTTAATAGCGAAAAATAAGGAATCGCCATTAAGGAATCGGTAATTGGCATGCATCAACAGATTCGGTGAAATTTAGCGATTCCTTAAAAATCGCTAAATTTACCGATTCCTTAATAGCGGGGCACGCAAACGGCCTCACTAGCAAATAGCGAGTTCGGTAATACCGAATTGGCTAATAGCGAGTCCGTTAATACCGAGTTAGCTCTTACCGAATCGGTAATAGCGAAATCGCAAATTGCCGCGTCGCTCCGGGAACGTGCAGATGACATCACCAACCAGGAAATACTGCTGCCCCACCCACATAGCCTCGACAGAGGAGCAGACAGGAGCTGGGAAGAAAGACTGGCTGTGCAGAGTGAGGCCACACCGATTCTGCAAATCACATCAGACATCCATCATGTCGCAGGAAGTGCCATCCAGCGCAGAATCTGCACGCAAGCGCAAGAAGAAGTTTTCGGACAGGGAGCTGGAGTACCTCATCGAGGGAGTGTCCAGCAAACACGACCGCCTCTTTGGCAAGCTGTCCCTCAAGGTGCCTGAGACAGAGAAGCGGCGCATCTGGCTGCGCAGCTGTGAGAGGGTCAATGCGGTTGGCGTCACTACCCGCAGCATCGACGACCTTAAAAAACGGTGGTATGACCTGCGGAAGCGCGCCAAAGAGAGGATTGCTGAGAGGCTCCGGGAGGCTAGAAGGACTGGAGGTGTCACATCTACTGCACCATCCAACACAGCCCTGGAGGACCTTGTGGAAGGGACGATAGAGCGGGAAGCCGTCGTGGGGGTGACCCAGATGGACACGTCCGGCGCAGCCACAAGTGCCCAAGGTAAGATGCATGCCTGTGCCACACCCAGCATAGCGTAAATCCATACCCATGCCCCCAGCCCAATCTCACTGTGTCTGCAGCTCTGGCACAGACAGCTCCACACATGACACTACTGCATCTTGGGAGTTGTAGTCTAGTCAGCCCAGTGTGCATGTACAGGCGTAAATCCAATGAGCATACACCACATCATTTGTACATGGCTGGAGACTGTTCATTTGTTGGACAACAGAGGGACATTAATGGGTACAACACTATGTAGGTGTATTCATCCCACTAATCATGCACTGTTTCACACACAGATGCATCACCTGGGGACTCTGACGACAGCGACCAGCTGATAATTTCGGAGACACCCGTCGAGTCAGACCAGGAGACAGCGCAGGATGGGCACGCATCGCCAACACCTGCCACCCCACCAGCACCACCTCCATCAGCGCCACAATCAACGGCACCAGCACCAGTGCCACAAGCTAAGGCACCAGCACCTGCGCCACTAGCCAAGGCACCAGCAACAGCGCCACAAGCAACGGCACCAGCAAAACAGCCTGCAGCTAGTACAGCCACAATACCGCAGAGGCACAGGCACCAAGTTGCGCCCTTGCAGGAGATGGTAACACCCCCCCCGCAATTGGCACCCAGGCAGCGCACATCCACACCACCTGCTGCACCACCTGGAGGCTCAAGACACGCACGGCGTCACAGGGCCCGTCGCAGTTCCGTCTCCTCAGCAGACCAGGATGTCCCAACAACCTCTGCAATCGAGGAGAGGATGCTGCGTACACAGAGCCTGCAGGGACGACATGTGGCTAGCATTAGCTGCAATATTGTGCGCCTTGCGAGGGAGATGCGCGCCATGACTGCAGCAGTCACCGACATGGGCGCCGCGGTCAGGGACATGGGCAGGCGGTCAGGGACCAGACCACTGCGGTTGCTGATGGCAATGCTCAGCTCAGGGAGGAGGTACGTGAGCTCACCCGTGCCATCAGGGAGGGCCATGAGTCCCAGAGGAGGAGTAACCGGCAGCTAATGTTGCGTTCCGCCGCCGCTACCAAGGCCATACAACGGCACAGCAACAGCACCGCTGTGTTGGCACGCCGCACAGTCTCCCTGCAGGTGGACCTTGGGCACTTCTGCGGGGATGTCGCTAAGTCACTGGGACACATCACCACTGCTGTGGAACAACTTCAGAGCAGCACATGCAGTGCTGCAGCATTGGGAGGGGATGACACAAGTGAGGCTGCCTCCAGTGTCAGCAGCGTGTCACTGGCAGAGGCCAGCACCAGGCGCCGCAGTTCGCGTGCCTCCACGGGGACAGGCCGTGGTGAGGCATTGGATGCACCTGAGCGGAGGCTTGGTGTACGTGGCAAGCGCCACTAGACAGTTGGACATGCTGCAGGACCATGGTGGGGCAACCATGGCCATCCAATTATTGTGTTTGCACAGGCCTGACTTTAAGGCACCTTTTATTTACATGAATGCAATCGGAGCATGATTTACAATGCTAGTTCTGTTGCACAATCCTCAGTGCTACTGTGCATTAAACAGTTGCACCCAAAACCAACTTGTAATGTCTCATTTTACCCAGGGTCAAAAATGATTTTGCATTATGTATGTCCGCCTCCTATGGCCCTCTGCTGTGTTTGGGATGTGTGCCTGTCGTCGTTGGGCGGGTGGTTGGTCAGCCCGGTGGTCGTCATCCCTGTCCACCTCCATGGGTATCCCCCTTCTGGTGGCAATGTTGTGCAGCATTGCACATACAGCAATTATCCGACAGCATGTTTCTGGTTGGTATAGCATGGCGCCGCCAG
Organism: Triturus cristatus; assembly: GCF_964204655.1. Lineage (NCBI taxonomy): Eukaryota > Metazoa > Chordata > Amphibia > Caudata > Salamandridae > Triturus > Triturus cristatus. The sequence continues at coordinate 948,981,013 of NC_140582.1, forward strand.
TCTTGTGGAGGATACGGAAGCGGCTCTTGAGAATCCCAAAAGTCCGCTCTATCACATTCCTCGTGCTGATGTGTGCAGCGTTGTAGCGATGTTCCTGCGGGGTTGCTGGATTTAGGTATGGGGTGAGTATGTATTCCCGCAGGGCGTAAGCACTGTCACCTAGAAGATAGAAGCATAGACTTAGCATTGGTGATGTACATGCATGTGTGGTGTTGGTGTGGGGAAGCGTATTTCTACGTACCTAGCAGGAGTCCCTCTCCAAATTCTCCATTGATTAGTCGCCTGTGCATTCCACTGTTGCGGAAGATGTATGAGTCGTGTGTGCTCCCTGGGAATTGTGCCACTAGGTCCGTTATGATGTTGTTGGCATCGCACACAACCTGCACGTTGATCGAGTGGTATGACTTGCGGTACCGGAATAGGTACTCATTTGCTGACGGAGGACATATGGGGATATGCGTGCAGTCGATGCATCCAATCACATGTGGGAATTGTGCCACCTGGTAGAAAGCCTGTTTGGTGCGGTCCAACTGCTGTGGGGTTGTGGGGAAGCTGATGTGTGTGTGGAGCATTGTCAGCATGGCATCTAGGAATTTCTTGAAGAAGCGTGACAGTGCGCTTTGCGAAACACCTCCGGCCACCGCAATTACCCCCTGGAAACTCCCTGAGGCCAGTAGGTGCAGGCTGCATAGGACCTGAACGTGCGCAGGGATAGCATTTGTCCGGTGTGTCTGGTGCTGCAGTAATGGTTCCAGGTCTGCAATCAGGCGCATGATCATAGCGCGATTGAGGCGATACTTCTGGTACACCTCGTCCTCATTCTGCCCCAGCAAGGTTATGCGCAGTCTGAAAACTCGCTCCTGGACCCTTCTCCTGCGCTGTCCTGCTGCATTGATCCGCATCCTCCTTGCAAGCACGTAGAGGGCAGCCATTTTGTGGGAGCCAACAGGGTCTCCTGGGCCACATTTAAGTGTTTAGTGATTGCCTCAATCATTTGCACATGTTGGAAGATTTTAGCCTCATCTTTTTTTTTTTTTGTAACTTTACCTCCAGGTTTTGATTCCCCTTATTTAGCTCTTGCAAAATAGCGATTTTTGGGATTTTCGGTAATAGCGAGTTTTGTTGCATTGGGGTGCGATTCGTTATTTGCTATTGGCACTTTCCGGGAGCTAATAGTGATTTCGGTAATTGCTAATTCGGTATATAGCGATTCGGTAAATTAGCATTTTGGGTATTAGCGATTCGGTATGTTCGAGGTTATTTATTTTGCGATTCGTTATTTGCTCAGGTTTTGGGTTGATGCATTAGGATTGGGTATTTTTCACGCAATACCGGGAGCTATTAACGATTCGGTATTTTACCGACTGGATTTTGGCTTGATGCATAAGGGTGTAAGTGTGCTAACGACCACTATTTTCAAATACTTACATTGGACATTGATGCAAAACATTGCCTAGTTTTAACCAATTTTTACAATAATATTCCCCAAGCCGAAGTAGGAACTGTTATTAAGAATATTACAACCCGATTGAAATCCATCAGCAGAAGTAAGGCGAAAGAAATTATAATGCTATTGGCAGGTGATTTTAATTGCGCGCTATGTCCCAATGCTGGGGATAATCTATGCGGGTTTCCAATTGAAGAGGGGGTATGCTCATCTCATTTCTGGCATTCTGCCCTAGGGGAAAAACTAAATGAATTGATTATTTCTCTTGACTTGGGATTTGTAAATGATTTGTGTCCAACACCTGTCTCTATGCCTTGGACTTTCAACGGTAGGGGTTTATTCTCCACCATAGATTATGTTTTAATGTCAAGTAATCACGAGTAGAGTCTTCACTCATTTCACGTCTCAGATATCTCCCTTAGTGACCACTTCCCTTTGTGCCTGTCAATAAAGTTAATGTCAGATAAAATGGTTAAATTTAGCACAAACGACCAATTGCTAGAAAATATAGTTATTGGGAGTACAAATGGTTTTTCTTTGCGCTGGTCTATGGTAGACCAAGCAGCAACAATCAAGTCAGTGGTGGACAGATGTAAATCTGCCATCGAGACCTGTTTGTCTGAAACAGCCGCCCCAGACAAGATTCTTGCCTCTTTCCTGGTGATATCGCAAACCATAAAAGAATCCCTGCTCAGACGCATAAACAGTAAAAAACATGTGAGTGGACCTAAAAAGGGAGTTACATAAATCCCCTAGGAATTTGACTGATTTGAGGATCGCTAGATGGGAATATAAACAAGCAATTAAGGCAAGGAAAAATACCTTGAAGAAGGAGGCATGGAAGGCATTACATACGGCTTCATTGGCGAATGATAGTTCGGCTTTTTTGGAAGGCTGTTAAAACACCTTTTCTTTCACCTAAGGCTGGCCCTACCATTGAAATAGCAATTAGTGAGGATCACTGGATTGAGCATTTTTCAAGAGTATATAATGGCGAGGGAATATTTGATAAGACGGGTAGTAATGATCAGGAGGATTATAACTTTAATTTACCCCATCACGACTCTGGATTGTCGTTTACTCTAGATGAAGTAGAGAGGGCACTATCCAGAACTCAGGGAGGGAAGGCCCCCGGGCCGGATGGGGTTCCTGTGGATTTGTTTAAAACTAACATTTCTCTATGGGGGCCCATCATAGCCCAGGTGATTACAGCTAGCTGTAGTACCTCTTTTTTACCTACCTGGGTAGAATCTACTATTGTGCCTATTTTTAAAAAGGGGGACTGGCAGGACCGGGGATGCTATAGGCCCATTTCTTTACTCGACACCATTACAAAAGTAACAGGTAGAATAAAATTAGAACGCCTCCAGGATTGGGCGGAGGAAAACTCTGTTCTGTCTGACCTGCAGTACGGTTTTCGTGCTGGGCTTGGAACGACAGAGCAGGGCATAAACCTATCAATCATGGTGGGGAAATACACAAGGGCAAAGCAGGGAAATCTATTTTTAGCTTTTGTGGACCTCACAGCAGCATTTGACTGCATGGTCCACAGCAAACTCTGGCTTATTTTAGAGGATATGGGGGTTGATGTTCAGATTATTTATTTTCTTAAGCGTTTTTATTGTGATGACAAGGCAAGTGTGTGATGTGGATTGAAGGGCGAATGTTCGGCTACATTTCCAATTAAGAGCGGAGTCAGACAAGGTTGTGTTCTGGCCCCTTTTCTTTTTAACCTTTATATTAATGGGCTGGGGAATGCCCTTCTTAAAGACAATAAAGATTTTCCACAAGCGGGAGGACGTCTAATACCAGCGCTTCTATATGCTGATGACGCAGTGTTGATGTCCCGCACACAGGTTGGCCTTCAGAGAGTGTTAGAGAGCTTCTTTCTTTTCATGAAAAATCTTGGCTTGAGAGTAAACTCCTCTAAGACATTCATTATGCATTGTGGCCCTAGCATTAACCCCTTCAGTGCCCATGACGAGCTGGACTCGTCATGGGCTGCGGTGGCGCTGTGCCCATGATGAGTCCAGCTCATCATGAACTCCGCCCGCTAATGGAAGGCGCGGCACTGGGCGGGGAAAGGGGCGGGCATGCAAGGGGCTAAGAAACCCAAAGACATGTTTGTTGCAGGGCAGAAGATTGGGGCAACTAAAGAGTTCCCATACTTGGGAATTCTTTTTGCACACAACGATACCTGGGACAAGCAGCCCTAACCACCTTAGCTAGAAAGCTGGGAAAGACCACCCGAGGAGCTTATCAAGATTTACAAGGCAAAGTGTGTCTCATCTGTTTTATATGGGGCAGGTGTCTGGGGGTTTACCGATTCGCTCGCAATCCAACGCATAGAAAACTCTTTTTATAAGATATATTTTATCAGTTCCGAATAGCACTTCATCATATATATGCCATGCGGAGTTGAGGCTCTCTTTCATTTCTAATTTAATAAAGCTAGAGCCTCTTCTTCTTTGGCATAGGCTATGGACTAAAGAAGAGGCCAAGCTAAACAGGGATATATTATTAGATGTGTTAAAATTGGAAGGGGCATTGAAAATCCCATGAATAAAATATGTCTGTAACACTCTAAAAGATCTTGGTCATTTAAAGTATTTTACGAACCCTCTATCTATTCGACAAATACCAAGGAATAACCTGAGAAAAGAGGGTCTTTTGCTGTTGGATTCCAACAGAGTGTCGTCTGAAATTTTAAAACCTACCGTACTTCATAACCAGATGATTTTAGCTACTTTTAACATTTAGCCCTATTTAATCTCTGTACCCGGAGTTTATGATAGATTTTTATTAACTAGATTCAGACTAGGAATATTTTATAGACTAGTTACCTTGCCTACAAAGAACGATTGGTCTCAACATCTCCCTCTTTGCCCTTGTGATAATAACTCTAATCAATCTATGATCCATGTAATGTTATTTTGTAAATTTTATATCCATCTGAGGAAATTGTATTTGGTACCAGTTTTAAAAATGTTTGGGCTCCGCCAATGTCGACCTGCTTTACTTGCATTATAACAGCTTGATAATGCGCACATTACTTTTAGAATAGCAATTTATTTGAAGCAAGTCTTGAGACATAGGAACTGTTTGCTCACTTAATCCCTTCTTTGGATACAGCACACGTGAGTTTAATCATGTTTTTAATCCTACAATGTATTTATATTGAAATTATATTTATATTATTTTAGGCTATGAAATGAGGTGTTTTTTATATTGGTATGATATTTTTAATGCTATAAATTATGCATAGTTGTGTTTTTCTATGTGCTTTTATGATTGTCTTATGTAGCAATCGAATAAAGCTTATTGAATTGAATTGAATTGAGTTGGTCGACCTTTAGTGGGTTGGTTCATTGTACTAAAATAAGACCTGTGCACATAATGCTTGAAAATGCAGCTGTAACCAAAAGTTAATGCCCCTTTCCAATTGCCATTCTTGCAACAATAGAACAAACTAAAACACTGATCCAAGGATTTTAACAATTCCAGATTGTGAAATCTGAATTCTCCGATCTTAATTCTCATCTGCTGCCTTGTCTCTAATCTTGTCTTTCTGTGTGTAATTGCCTAGGGAGACAGTGACCTCAGGCTCTGCTGAGTGGGAGAAATGGAAAAGGGCAAGGGACATGGAAAGGAGTGGGATATAAAAGGGTTGATGTCACAAGAGAGCATAAGTAGAGAGAGGAAGATATTGGAGAAAGTGATGAGGTAAAGAGACTGGGAACATAGTGAGAGTAATGAGGTAAAGAGAGAAAGATGAGGTAGCCAGAAAGAAAGACACAGTGGTCTATTCAAAAAGTGCATTTTGGAGTATATTAATAGTACCACAATCGTAATACTAATGTATTAAAAAATGCTGTCACTAACCTGCTTGCGGAGTTCTGAAACGCCACCTCGTCTATCTTTTCTGTGCAGAGATCTCCAACCTGATGCATAGGTATACTTCTCAGTAGTAAATGTGGAAGGGACAAGGGGGTGAGGCTGGGAAATGCAGAACGTTTATGAATAAATGGAAGGGGTTTAGGGATAACTGAGAAAAGGTTTAGAGATGTTAAGGGAAGGGGATAGGGAGGGACATGCACTCACCCATAAAACTCATTGGTATTCACCAACTGCACTTCTATAGTTAGTACAGCAGAAATGACCTACAACAGCAAAAATACCTAAAACAGTAGTAAATGCACTGCATCTCAGAGCTGGAGTAAATCCAGCACTGTTCATATCCTATCACAGGTTCTGCAACTCCCTACCATGGAAAATAATGACGTTACCTGACTAAAATAAAACCCCATAGGAAATCATTTTTAAATAAATTAACAATTTTTTAAAAGTATTTATACCATTATTTTGATGTTGAATAAATTATACGAAAAGAAGATTTTATTTTCAAAATAATTTAGAAACATTTTTTACTATTTAAAATTCAATGTAACTTCAATTATTTAAAAAATACTTAAATTATTTGTATAAATAATGTTTAGTAAGTCTTATAGATAATAAATAAATATAAACATTTTACTTTAGATGTGTTTAACTTTTTTGAAAATCTTTTAAAAAAAAAATGTTTAGAGTAATGCACTTAAATGTATTAAAAATGTAATTTAAAATTAAGTTATCGGTGCTGTAAAATTAAAACGTTTATCCTACATAAAAAAAATACATGCAGAACATTCACATTTAAAGTACAAAAAACTTTAATTATGTTTTTAAAACGTTAATTAATTTTGATTGATTTCCCTATACTTTATATTAGGGAGATCTCCCGTGGTGCTGAACCCATAGTTTTTTTCTAGCTCCAGGAACACAGCAAGTTCTATGTACAAAGTATATTGCAATAAGGGACAAAAAGCAGTAGCAGTCAGAGTGCACAACAAAATAAAAATAATGCTGTATAATAGTCAGGGATTTCATATCCCTTATGACATGTTACAGTTTTTATCGAAAAAGTTGGTGTGGCCTTTCCCAATGGTGGTGTCAAAGACATTTTTGTGCTGGATCCACAGCCCTACACCCCGTGGTTTTCTTCTTGCATCTCCTTTGGTGATAAACCCACATTTGTAGCCCAACTTCAAGATCACAGCTAGTTCAAACTGCAGTGCAATTGGAAACAACAAGCAGTAGCAGGTAGAATGGACAGCAAGATAAAATGAGCACCCCAGAAGGGTTAAAATTCATCCTTTTGAATATTTTTTCTTTTTTCCCATTTTTGTAACATTCTTCCTCCTATATTTTTTTCCTTCATTTTTTTCATTTTTCTTTTCATCTTCCTAAACTTCATTCTTATTTTTCTACCTTTGTTTGAAACTTTCTTCTATTTTCTTTATTCTGCCTGGGCCCCAGCTCCCACTTACCTGGAGTAGTACTCTAACCAGTCTAAGGCCCTTTCTGACCTGGCCTCATTGTCTTAAGGCCCCACCTCATTATGCAGTCCTTCTCTCTCACTCTTTCCTGCTCCTCTCACCCTTACTTCGATCTCTCACTCACTATTGTGCCCTTCTCTTGTTCTTATTCTCTCTCTCTCACTCTTTGTGCCATCTTCCTGTGCCTTTTCATTCTCTCTCTCACACTTTTGCCCATTTTCCTCTGTGCTCCCTTTACTGTGGGACCAATTTCTTTGTCCCCGTCTTTCGCTCTCCACTCTCACTCTCTCTGCCTGCATCCTTTGTGCCCATTTTGCTTTCTTCACTCTCTCTCTCTCTCTTTGTTCTCGGTATCATTTGTGCCAGCTTTCTTTTGTGCCCTTTTTCAGTTGTTTTCCACCCTGCCCCCCGAGACTCTCCCATCTCCTGCACTTTCCCGCCTCCCACCTCCCCCGCTCCTTACCTGCATTTCCCTTGTGTGCCTTCTCCCACCTTTTGCACCTCGCCCTTCCCTAACCCTGCTCTCCAACCCCTGTCCTCCCCCCTCCCAGGACCTATTTAATTGCAGCTACTGCGTAACTGAGCAGAGAGTGTTAGAAGCAGGTGTGCCCTCGCGCAAAAGCAAGCTTGTCTATTGCTGTCTGTGCCTTGACACACATAGCGCCTCGACTACGGTCTGCCCAAACACCACTGCTACACAGTCTCCCCCCTGCAAGCACTCGACATCGGATACTCCCATGACAGCTGCTTTCAAGCTTCACCCTGCTCCATGGCAGGACCTTTCTCATGCACTCACTGCCACTTCACTTGCACCTGCTCTCCCATCCTATTCCTAACCGAGACCTTTCTCGGTCCATGGCCATACCACCGGGGTACAAGAGCTCCCGCTAGGGCAGTCAGAACAAGCCAGGAAGAGGACTTGCCATCATCCACAAGGACTCTATCACCTGTACCACCTTCACCGACGTGAACACAGCTTTCATGGAACATATGCACTTCCAACTTCAAGCTCGCACCCATACCACCATCAAAGGCACCATAGCTTAGCGACCATCGGACAACAAACTACCTTCAGGAATCTCCTCATTGACTCCATCGCCATCAGCTCAAACGACTTCTTCTTACTCGGCGACCTCAGGTTCCATCTCGACTACCCCAAAAATCCCAACTTAAGAGCATAGAGAACCTTGGACACACCCTGCTCGTCCAAGGCCCAACACAAAATGCAGGACACACCCTCAACCCCATCTTCACAGCAAGCAACAAAATTAATTAAGCCACCTCACTCGGCTAACTTGAACAGACATCTCCATGGTCCACTTCTTCATCAACGCACCACAACTCCACGCAGCCAAAATTACTAGCGACCTCAGACCAGCTGGAACAAGATAACAGAAACAGATGATGAACACCCTCAGTGCCCACCATCCAAACCTCATAGGCGACCTGCACTCCAACATTAAAGCCTTCAACAACTGGAACACAAACTGCTCAGACACTCTCACCCTGCTGAAGGTCGTCAGCCAATCAAGAACCAACACATAAGCCAGCTAGTACACTGAAAGCCTTAGAAACTCCAAACAGCACTGCAAACAGCTGGCGAGAAGATGGAGAACCAGCTGTTACTCCAGAAACACAAACAAATCGGCACTAAGAAATTATCACACCCAAATCAACAAGTCTAGAAAAACAGCCCTTGCTCTCAGACTAGAAACCAGCTACTGCAAAGCTCCCTTCAACATCATCACAGAATTCTCCGAACTCCCCCAGCTGACACCAACCCCATCACCTCATCGCAAGACCTGTGCTACAGCCTCTCCAAATTACTTCACATCAAAAATATAAAAATCTAACGCAACTTTGTTGCCAACGTAAGACACAAGATCTCATCAACCAAATGCCTACCGCCACCAAATATGACCACCAGATCACAAACTGGAAACCCCTCGCCCCACTCTGGTGTCCCACTGCCCCCTGATCCACTATATCTACAACCTAGGAGGAACTCTGATCAGCTCCCACCTCACCACCATCAAAAATGCCTCCACCCAGAGCAGAACCTTCCCAGACAGCAGGAAACATGCAGCAATCTCAACTCTCCTGAGAAAAATGACAGCAAACCCAAAATAGATCAGCAACTACAGACCCATTTCACTCCTCTCTTTCCCATCCAAAGTCAGGGAGAAACAACTCTCCAATCATCTTGAACAACACCGCCTCCTAAGACATCTAGAACCAAGAAGCCACCCTCAGCAATGGATGGCATCCGGACCATCATGGACCAAGAGGAAACTGCAGCACTCATAATACTTGACCTCTACACGGGCTTCAATACCATATCCCAGAGCACCCCTTCACAAGACTCCACAAATTCGGAATACTCAGATGGTGGCCTCTTTTCGACAGGATCCAGTGAATCAGCCTCCTACCCTACACTTCTGAACCCAAGAACCTCATCTGCCGAGACCGTCAAGAATCATCAAGGAGCCCCACCCTCTTTAACATCTATATGGCACCTCTCACTCACATCATAAGATCCCATGAAGTGAGCAATGTCTCCTATACAGACGACACTCAGCTCATCCTCTCCCTCACAGACAAGAACCGCACCCCAAGGACTAACATCACCACCTACATGTCAAAAATAGCAAACTGAAACAAAACTGCCTAAAACTCAACACTGATAAAACAGTAGTCCTTATTTTCAGGAACAAGAGCTCTCCATTGGACTCTTCCTGGTGGCCCACCAACCTGAGACCCAGGTCCACCCCCACTAACCACACTAAAAACCTCAGCATCATCGTGGATAACAGACTCACGATGGTCAAACAGGTGAACTCCATCACCTCATCCTGTTTCTTCATCCTATATATGCTCTGCAAGATATTCAAATGGAACCCCACTGACACCAGACACACAGTCACCCAGGGCTTCATTCCAAGCAGACCAGACTACGGCAACACACTCCACGTCGGCATCATGATTCAGCTCATACAAAGGCCAGATCGCCCAAAACACCTTCTCCACAGTCATCCTCAACATCCCCCACAGCACAAATATCATGCCTCAACTCAGAGAGCTACACTTCTAGTTTGCATCGTTCCTTTTCCTCATTTCATTGTTTATATCATCTCTCTGTATGTATTGCTGCACGTTATGTTACTGCTTCTGTCCTCCTTTGTCTTCCTTTCTTTCCTGCACACTTTCTATTTGTTTGCCCCTTTCATTTCTGTTTTTCTTCCAGATTTACTGATTTCTCCTGAACTCTCTCTCTCTCTCTTTAGGTGACTGTGGCTTCTTTCATATAGCTATCCCCTCACCCCTCCTCTTTCATGCTATCTGGTCATTTATAAAATTCTGTCTAAGATTGTCTCTGACTAAAGTCAAAGGGCCTGATTCACAAAGGTAAAGTAAGACCAAAAGTCTAACGTAGACCAAAAGTCTAACCTTACTACTTTTCGGTATTTACAAAGGTAAGTTAGACTTTTGATCTAAGTTAGATTTTTGGTCTAACTTTACCTTTGTGAATCCGGCCTTAAGTTTAGACCGGGAGTCTAAGAGCCTGATTCACAAAGGTAAAGTTGGACCCAAAGTCAAGCTTAGATCAAAAGTCTAACTTACCTTTGTGAATTCCGAAAAGTAGTAAATTTAGACTTTTGGTCTAACTTTACCTTTGTGAATCAGGCCTAAACAAACTATAAAGAGCACTTCAATAATTTAACTTGATAATCTGATTTTCCTGATTACTTTTACTTGGGGAGTACCCTTTAAAGATTGCGGCTGTGGGCAAATGCCCTCTTTGCCCATGCCTCAGATGGTTCTAGTTATGACACCTATTTTATCAATGACAAAACGATAAAAGTGTCAGCTCGTTGGGGTTCGAAACTGTGACCTGAAGGGTGTTCACACACACTCACATGTACTCACCACTCTGAAGCAAATAACTGACACACTGACTGCCTCGCCTGCCACGTATGTAAACCACATGGTCGCATCCTTTAAAAAGAGAAAAAAAAAGAAAAAAAGTATGTGGCAATAAATGTGATTTAGACAGAAAATGATCTCCTGGTAAACAGTATTACAATGTGAACATCATTTGATTGTGTACAGTATAGGTGTCACTAATACAAATTGAGCAATCAGAAACCATGGAACTGGAAAATTAAGTTGTACTGAACAAGTTAGATATCAAAATGATTTAACTAAACTCCCATTTAAATACTTAAGAGTATCTGATATTCAGGAATTCAGAAAAATGAATGTTTGTCACGTTGCCTCTGCAATTTCAGAAAGGACTGCGTGAAGACAGCGTATGTGTACCAGGAATGTAAAGTATCAGATAGCACAACAGAACTCTAAATAATTAAACCTCACATATATTTCAGACCCCATGTGTAAATCTGATGAGTGTACATTCAGCGAGAGTGCTTCTCATATTGATTGTCCGCTGCTTTCTCTAGGAATGTCCCAGCGGAGTGGTTAACGAGGAGACCTTCAAAGGAATTTATTCTCAGTTCTTTCCACATGGAGGTGAGTACTGTTCTGATGGAATTAGTAGGATTTTATCAAACTGAATTTCAAATGTAGAATGTACTCGCCTCGTTCCATTATTTAAAAAGCGCTTTGACTGATGGAACGGTTTCAAATGTTGTTCTTAAAAGTATTATTAGCTATGTATGCATAAAGTGACAACTTTTGCATTTATTACCACTTTGCATAGGGGAAGGGGGGCATTGATTTGTTCTTCGGTTGTTTTATCATTTTCACAAACATTATTGTAACATACTAAAAGTATTGGAGATAAAATTGCATACTTTGAAAATCAGCACACCGCATAATTAGTCAAATAAATAAATACGATAACATCGGATGTTATGTCACTGTGGGTTTATGCCACAGGTCACCTATTGACTAAGATTGGGCTTAACTAGGTTTTTAAAATGTTTTAACCTGTGGAATTCCTGTGGTGAATTGAAAAGTTCATAGTTACAGAAAAGTTTACATATTATTAAGGGCATGGAGACATGGAATTTACTTTTGAAATCTCGTTTCTGAAAATAATAGCTAAACAAGAATAACTTATATATTTCCCATTAGCCCCAAGAAATAAATTACATATGATCAGAAACAAAAAATTACAATTCAAGATCCCAACAAATGGGTCTTTAGGGCTCCTCCGAGTCTGTGCAACACATCTATTCATACTCAGATATGCATCATCTTATTCAGTATAGAGCCCCATCACCACCAAATGTTTCTGAATCCCTAGGTCAAAATAAAATAATCACAGCAAGACCAGGGACAGATAACAAATGACCACAAATCATCATAACAATCCATCATGTTAATAATACATTGCGACAAGCAACCACCCTGATATCGTAATGGGCTAAACCTAGCCTCACTTCCTTTATATACTCTAAACTTTCCTTTTTTTTTTTAACGCCTTTTTTTCATTTAAAAAAAAAATATATATTTTTATTGATTTTATCTCACACAACAACAAACAACTTATACACCTTTACTGAACCCCCATTTTCTTCTTAAGCAAAATCCCCTTTATCAGGTTTGGCTCAGTCCTGTTTTGTTACATGGTCAAGAAATATCCTGTAGTCCATTCCCAATACATCTTTTTGAGTGCATCGTGCAGTTTACCGGCAGATATCTGTGGAAAACTGCTAATAATGGGTATGCATTTCTTGCTCATTGAACAACTGAAACAATAACAAGTCATCCACCCCCCTCCCACCCCACACACTGCCACTGGTGTGTCCCTACCATCTGCTGTCAATACAAGTTAGAGCAACAACTCGCTTAGCAGCAATGATCATGTCACCTTTAATACGGTACTTCCCAATCTCTATTCCCTCTATTTGAATCACCACACGTCATGTCTGTGCACAGGGGTATACTTCAGGGTGAGCCCGCTGGTGCACTCATGGCTGAGCTGGCATCTGTATCCCCCTCTGCTGTCTGCAGGGACCGCACTAATGCCTCCCACACCCTTGCGGACTCCAGCGCCTTATCGTTAGCCATCCGTTTGGCCTGCTGGTGTCGGACCATACTTTCACTTGTCGCCCATTTTGTTAGTTCTACCTTCCATCTCCTAAAACTAGGCCCTCCCCTCGACTTCCAGTGCGCTGTAATATCCCTCTTTGCTAGCAACACTCCCAGGTCCAGAAACTTGCTAGTTACCTTCGTCTTGGGGGTGTGTGGGAACCAATGCAACAAGCAGGTGCCCATGTCCGGCTCAATGCTTCGCTCCGTGATGTCGCAGAGCAGGCCTACTACCTCCTCACAGTATGTACCCAGCCGAGGACAGTCCCATATTATATGACGAAACACCGCGTCCCCTAATGTACACCGCGGGCACTGGGCAGTATCTGTTCTAAAATACTTGTTTATCTTAGCCGGGGTAAGATATGCCCTGTGTAATATAAAAAAGTGTACCAGCTGAAACCTGGCATTCCTAGTACATTTCCATGCTCTCCTCACTAATTGAGCCCATGTTGTCTCAGGTATCTCCATGCCGATATCCCCTTCCCACTTCCATCGCAAGTCCCCCAGTGGTTCTATGCCCTCTCCCACCATGCGGCGGTATAAACACGTAACTGCCTTGAAAGTCCATGCTGCCATCACTACATACTGGCATGCCATGGTCATCCTCGGTTCTAATAGTCCCTCCTTCCAATGTTTCTGCATTGCTGTCTGGTAAGGCAACAGGGCCCCATCTTCATACCGATCCCCCAACACTTGCACTCCCAGGGCTTTCCACTCAGCTAATGCAGTCCAATCACCTCCATGCGGTAAAACTGTACACATACCCAAAGGTATCTCCGTAGCATATGGAAAGGAGATTCCAGCTCTGCGCTGACTCCGATTCCAGCAGGCCCTCAGCGTTCACTTCTCAATAATGAGCACCACCAGACACATCCGCTGCTGGAGTACTATAAAGGACAATACGTGACACGGTATCCACCATCCCACTGGGCCAGCAGGGCCCCTAAATTCCAGCGCCACCGCTTGGTTAAGCCATTGCAGTTGGGCTGCCAAATAATAGAGCTCAAAATCTGGCACCGCCAGTCCCCCCTCGGCCCTCGGACGCATCATCGTGTTCAGCGCTACCCGCCTCCTACCGTTCTCCCACAGAAACCCCCCAACCAGTGAACGGAGCTGTCTGAAGACGGTTCCCGGTATCCAGATCGGTAGGGTTGTGAAACAATATAACAATCGTGAGAGCACCACCATCTTTAACAGAGCTACCCATCCAATCACCGAAAGCGGCAAAGTACTCCAAAATGCAACACTACCCTTAAGCCCCCGCACGGCTCTGCCTATGTTCCCTTCCAGAAAATCATGGGACGCATGATAGATGTTAGTTCCAAGATAGGGCAAACAACAGGGCTCCCACCTGATGCCCTTGACCGGGGTCACCGGGAACAAACAAGCCTTTGTCCATCTCACCCCTAGACCCGACACCCTTCCAAACTCGGAGAGTAACGTCATCGCTCCATCCAGAGCTTCCTCCATGTTAGCCAGATACATAAGTAAATCGTCGGCGTAAAGTGAGATATACTGCTCCTCACCCCTTAGGTCTAATCCAAAATAATGTCGTCCCGACTGGGCATGCACAGCCAGCGGCTCAATAGCCAATGCAAACAACAAAGGTGAGAGCGGGCATCCCTGTCGTGGCCCTCGCCCCACCGAACAAGAAGAGGAAATATACTCTAAACTTTCCTTTATGTTAACAAGGACGATTTGCATTTTAAGTTAGGACTGGAGGCAAGACATTTGTTTTTTCAAAGCTGTCTTATAACTAGGGAAGTGATAACGTTTACAGGTTTTAAGTATAACTTATCGAGTAAAGCTCATAACTTCTTCCTTTGTTTGCAAACACTAAACAACACACAGTTTAATTTCAGAAAGAGTAGCAAGACAGGAAACCAACTATTTGTGAACATAGTCCTCTTTCTAAAAGTCCTAAGGCATAAACAGTTTACTGTCAAAGTCCAATGAGTGGACGTCGGAGACCCAGAGACACAGCAGGGTCACCAATTTAGCTGAGAGTCCTTCCTTCTTCATTTCTAATTTATTTGAGGCTTATGAGACAAACAGGAACATAACTCTGTTGACGTAACACAAATGTGTGTATTTATTATTACTGAGGGGACTATGTAACTCAGGACACCTTCGCAGCCAGCAGATCAACGGGAGTTCTCCCACATTAAAGCCGTCCAAAGAGGTGGGATCTGCAGAAATAACCAATCGGAAGGAATTGCTGGTCCCGTATGCCAGGTCCTGTCTATTTGTTCTGACTTGAATTTCAGAATCAGAATATATCTGAGCAAATTTAAACATCAATGATACTACAGTGCCCAAGTGGCCTTATATTCCTTGTTCATACCAGCTGCCGAGGCTTGTTCCATGAGGAAATAAACAGTTTTAAAAGGACTGGTACCTGAACTGCCATCCTTGGAATCAATAGAACGGGTGACAAGGCATAGTGAACCATGTTGCTGCAGAGCTTCATGAAAGCATCCACTTTTATCTCCTGGGGTCCAGTGTAAAGGATGTTAGATGTTAAAGTATGTCAGAAGGTGTGTATTCAGCCTTGATTCGGAGAGACCTTTGCAGCGTGGCCCCCATACAGTCATCATGGCAGTGTTAAGACAAGTGGCCAGCCTCAACTCGCTGGAGTTTCAATTGGCAAATGTGATGCTTTTATTGGACATAGATTAATTTGGGAGGTTCCTTTTATAGATTCTCCAAGAAAGTGGACATCTTCAGGTCAGCTTTCGCCACCATATCCTGATTGGAAGGCCTAGGACATTCTTCCTTGTGGGCTCTGTTCACTACCTTTTTAAGTGGATTCCTAATCCTGAATTGTTCATAAGCTGCCATGTGTGGTACAGGGACCCAATCAGTGGACCTTGAGTAATTAGGGTCGTCAAGGATGAACATGACCACAATATTATTGGGTAAGCCTTCTTCCCAACTGTAAGAAAGTGTTTTTTAGTTGAGTGGGGGAAGCCACACTAAGGCAACAATCCCAATCCTCGTCATGCTGAACAAAAAAGCCACTATTTAACCTGTGCTTAACTCTCTGGTAGCTTGGCACCAAAGCAATAAGGTTTAACTTAGAGACGATGTGTCTAGTATTTATGCAGTACACAAACAGTAATAAAGTGGAAACACAACACACGAAAAATCCCAAATCAATCTAGACACAGAGAGTAAAATGTAATTAAGTATTTGACACCAACCTGACAAAAATCCAATCAGTCGAACCGGAGATATGCAATTTCAAAGATTTATAGTAAGTATAGTAGTGGACAGCAGCAGCCCATGCAGATAAGAGCGGTAGGGTGGTGGGGCTGGGTGGGGGGGGATGCGACAGATGCCCACGAGCAAAAGTTAAATAAATAAATAATTTTTATACCCCCCTAATCGGCCCCACTGCTCTTACCTGCACTGACCGCTGCTGGTGCAAGAGGTTGCTGTAGTGCGAGGAGTCGGGTTCACGGGAGCTTCGCATTGTCAGTTACTGTGGATGGCAAGATCTTGGCACGAACAGGCCTGTTCCCAGTCGCGAAGAGCCCAAAACTCCTGGATTTAACGTTTTCTTGAAGGAGGAACTAATTTGATGCCACATCAAGGACCCAGGACCTGGGAGGCTCAGGATCGCTAGGGCATCAGGAACGTAATGCAGCAGAGGCCAGCAGGGCTCAGGCAGGTCCGGTGGAATGTCCAGGCAGTTCTAGTGCAATAGATCAGCTGGTCAGTTGCAGGGAGGCCTTTGGAGCTTGGTGTGGCTGTGTAGGTCAGAACAGGAGGTCAGTCAGCTGACCATTTGAGTCACTTCAATCTGGGATGAAGGGTGCAGGTCCATTCTTCCTTCTCATACATCATTGTAGGCCTCAGACAGGTCCAGTTGCAAGTGCAGGCAGGTCCAGTGCAGCAGGTCAGCTGGGCAGTCCTTTGTATGTAGTATCCACAGGTCCAGGAGTGGACTGAAGAGTGGGTATGGTGATCTTCTTTTTATACCTGGTGTCCACTTTGAAGTGGAGGAAGCGTCTAAAACCTTCCCCTCTAGGGGTGTGTGGGACTTCCTGTTGCCTTGCCCTGGTCTCAGTCTGTCTTCAAGAAAAATAGGCTAGTGCGAAGTACTCTGTGTAAGAGCTAAGGCAGTGTCTTTGAAATGCATGTGGGATATGTGAAAACTCCGCCCCTCATCAAATTAGGATGGCCCTTCCTGACAACTCCCAGACCCTCTATTGTGTTACTGTCTGAGAGGACCAACCACCTGCTTCACCTAATCGTGTGACCCAGGAAAAAGCTGCTGACACCAAATAGTTAGGGCAAGAAAACGCCAACTTTGTGAAAATGCCATTTTCAGAATTGTGACTTCAAATCCGTCTTTACAACTAAAGAGGATTTTATATTACAATTCATCAGACCCAAAACATGACATACCTACTTGCTCCCACACTAACATTATCACTTAATAAATTGAATTAGGTAACCCAATGTTGTCCTGTGGGAGAAAAACTAATTTAGGATTTTTTCTCTATCAGGACATGGAAAATGTGCAACTTTTTAAATAGAAAGCACCCAGCCCTATGGACTGCTAGGAGCTATCCTGCGGGTGACTTACATGTATTAAAAAGGAATGTTTAGGCCTTGCAAAAGGTTTATTTTGCTTAGTCAAAATGGTAGTTTAAAATTGATGACACGGTCTGCAATGGCAGGCCTGACACATGTTTCAAGGGCTACTTAAGTGGGTGGCACAATAAGTGCTATAGGTTCACTAGTAGTATTTCATTTACAGGCCCTGGGTACATGTAGTACCACTTTACTAGCGACTGACAATCAAATGTGCCAATTGGGCTTAAGCCAATTTTGCCATGTTAGCAGTTCTAACAAGCATATCTATACTAGGGGTGGGCAGAATTTGCGAAACTCACTTCCGCAAATTATCGCGAAAATGTTAAAAATCTCCGCAGACACGCGGAAATATCGCGAAGACGCCCGTTCGCGGTATTTTCTGCGTGGTCGCGGCTCGCCAACTTACCCATGCGGTTGCTCGCGGGCGCGGCCATCTTGTTTTCACTTGTCTCGCGGTGCATGATCGCGAGAAGAAAGACGTGATCGCGCGACGAATGACGTTACTGCGGGCGCGAACTGTCGTGAGACAGCGCAAGTGGCTACCAACAATCCAATATCTCTTGGAGAACGTGACCGGATCAGGAAAACTTGTCGGCAAATGCGGGGATTCAGGTAAGGCGATCGCGCGCATGCGAGAATGTATTATTTTACAGCGCGAGCAAGCGACAAATTTCCTGTAAAATGCGGATTGCGGAAATTTTTACATTTTCGCGCTCTCCGCGGAACGCGAAAATGTCAAATTATCGCAATTTCCGCGAGCGGAACGGATTTTTAGCCCAGGCCTAATCTATACAAGGTTAAAACTGTCCCAATTTGCAGACATGTTGCACTTTTCTTTAGCAATCTAAATCACTAATGGGGGCCACTTTTATTTTGGTGTGTGGGGCCTATTTTCTGTCTCAATGCACACATTAGTTTCGTCAATTCACATCTTGATATTTCTTTTTCAGAAATTAGCATGCATAGGCATGAGCAATATCTGAGAGGCTCCACTGCTAAATGCAAAGAGTTTGCAAAGCGGTTCACGGACAAGATACAGGCTGTTTGAAAGACTACTGAGACTCAGTGCTGTTCTCTCCATTCCAGGGCTGACAACTCATTAACCTATGCATCTTAGCTGGCTGCTCACAGAAAAAGATGTGGAGACCTTACTAGTGAAAAGTGAACTACCTGGACCCACATCTTGAACGTATCCCTGCAAAACATTTTAAAAGACTCATTCCAGTCTTTTACCCTGAAGTCAAAACTATAATAAATGCCTCTTTATTTAAATGCCACATAACTTCACAGCTGAAAACTGATATTGTGACCCTCTTGTTAAAAACAGTGGTGGCGCCTCTGCTAAGGCGAAGGAGTGTCACACCACTGCTTGGCTGGACTTCTTAGCCCGGCCAAATATTCATGGGCACTTTGCATTTTCCCTACCAGGCTGTATTGCATAGCCTGGTGGGGAATGTGCACAGGCTCCCTGTCCCCCTCTGAGCACTGATACACATAGCTCAGACCAATTACAACACTGCATTGCAGTGTTGTGATTGGCTCAGGAGAGCCTATGTGCCCGGTTGTTTCCTGCAGCTTGTTCAGGACTGGAGTCAGGAAGAGAACAGAAGCGGAAATGGAGGAGAGACGGCGGAAAAGGTAAATGTTTTTTAAATATTTTTAAAACCCCCCAACCCCTCCTGCCCTGCCACCGTCCCTTCCCAACTAGCCGCCGCTGGTTAAAAACACAACGCTTAAGCATGACAATCCTGCAAATCTGTCAGGATGTAGCACTGAGATGGTAGTGGCAAATTAAGACACCAATTGATAAGGGTTACAACAAACAAATGATGGACAGAATGCTGACAATGCAGACATTCTCCCCCAGTCAAGAGATCTGGGTTAAATCCATCGTTCTTTTGCCCACTACACCACCCCAGTTTAGACATGGCCATATGCAAATCAGTCTTGACCCTGTGCCTCATGGGAACAGTCCAGCCCGAACTGCCAAGCCATGTCTTCCCTGGACCGGAATCAAGCATCCTAGGACCGGTTTCTGGCTATCAGCCGTCATCAGCCAGGATAGCTTGACTCCAGTGGCGTAGTGAGCACGGGTCCCACGTCTGGGAATACCCATCCCACTTAGGGCGAAAAGCGTTACAACAAACAAATGATGGACGGAATGCTGACAATGCAGACATTCTCCCCCAGTCAAGAGATCTGGGTTAAATCCATCGTTCTTTTGCCCACTACACCACCCCAGTTTAGACATGGCCATATGCAAATCAGTCTTGACCCTGTGCCTCATGGGAACAGTCCAGCCCGAACTGCCAAGCCATGTCTTCCCTGGACCGGAATCAAGCATCCTAGGACCGGTTTCTGGCTATCAGCCGTCATCAGCCAGGATAGCTTGACTCCAGTGGCGTAATGAGCACGGGTCCCACGTCTGGGAATACCCATC
This sequence comes from Triturus cristatus, assembly GCF_964204655.1. NCBI lineage: Eukaryota > Metazoa > Chordata > Amphibia > Caudata > Salamandridae > Triturus > Triturus cristatus. Next base: position 949,000,940 of record NC_140582.1, read on the forward strand.
CCACTTAGGGCGAAGAGCGTTACAACAAACAAATGATGGACGGAATGCTGACAATGCAGACATTCTCCCCCAGTCAAGAGATCTGGGTTAAATCCATCGTTCTTTTGCCCACTACACCACCCCAGTTTATACATGGCCATATGCAAATCAGTCTTGACCCTGTGCCTCATGGGAACAGTCCAGCCCGAACTGCCAAGCCATGTCTTCCCTGGACCGGAATCAAGCATCCTAGGACCGGTTTCTGGCTATCAGCCGTCATCAGCCAGGATAGCTTGACTCCAGTGGCGTAGTGAGCACGGGTCCCACGTCTGGGAATACCCATCCCACTTAGGGCGAAAAGCGTTACAACAAACAAATGATGGACGGAATGCTGACAATGCAGACATTCTCCCCCAGTCAAGAGATCTGGGTTAAATCCATCGTTCTTTTGCCCACTACACCACCCCAGTTTAGACATGGCCATATGCAAATCAGTCTTGGCCCTGTGCCTCATGGGAACAGTCCAGCCCGAACTGCCAAGCCATGTCTTCCCTGGACCGGAATCAAGCATCCTAGGACCGGTTTCTGGCTATCAGCCGTCATCAGCCAGGATAGCTTGACTCCAGTGGCGTAGTGAGCACGGGTCCCACGTCTGGGAATACCCATCCCACTTAGGGCGAAAAGCGTTACAACAAACAAATGATGGACGGAATGCTGACAATGCAGACATTCTCCCCCAGTCAAGAGATCTGGGTTAAATCCATTGTTCTTTTGCCCACTACACCACCCCTGGCTGATGACGGCTGATAGCCAGAAACCGGTCCTAGGATGCTTTATTCCGGTCCAGGGAAGACATGGCTTGGCAGTTCGGGCTGGACTGTTCCCATGAGGCACAGGGTCAAGACTGATTTGCATATGGCCATGTCTAAACTGGGGTGGCGTAGTGGGCAAATGAACGATGGATTTAACCCAGATCTCTTGACTGGGGGAGAATGTCTGCATTGTCAGCATTCCGTCCATCATTTGTTTGTTGTAACGCTTTTCGCCCTAAGTGGGATGGGTATTCCCAGACGTGGGACCCGTGCTCACTCCGCCACTGGAGTCAAGCTATCCTGGCTGATGACGGCTGATAGCCAGAAACCGGTCCTAGGATGCTTGATTCCGGTCCAGGGAAGACATGGCTTGGCAGTTCGGGCTGGACTGTTCCCATGAGGCACAGGGTCAAGACTGATTTGCATATGGCCATGTCTAAACTGGGGTGGCGTAGTGGGCAAAAGAACGATGGATTTAACCCAGATCTCTTGACTGGGGGAGAATGTCTGCATTGTCAGCATTCCGTCCATCATTTGTTTGTTGTAACGCTTTTCGCCCTAAGTGGGATGGGTATTTAGCACCACCTTGAACGATCCAGGACTGGAGAAGCATCACTTGGGAGGTCAGGACTCAGGCTGGGCCCAGGTGCAGGTTCAAGGGGGTTGGGGCCTTTTCTGTACCTGAGGCTCGGATCAGTACGACAGTCAACCATCCCTTGGAGTCACTCTGGTAGTCCTAAGTTAAACAGTGGAACAGGGCTCAAGCAGCGGGCAGACCTCTGACGGCTCAAGGCAGGCTTCAGGTAGCAGAGCAGTCCTTCCAGGTGCAGCAAAGCAGTCTTCTGAAGTACACAACAGGCCTCAGAGCAGGTAGTCATCTGAGAGTCCTTTTGCATGTTCAGAAAGTTAACTGAAAAGTGGGACTGAGGGTCTTATTTTTATTTGTGGTGCTTTCTTTGAAGTAGAAGAAGTTTATGCTGAATTCCCTTTGAATTGCTTGGAGTTCACTACTTCCTGTAGTGGCTTCAGCCTGACTGCATGAACAACGAGGTACTGTAAATTCCTTTTTGAGAATACAGGGCATAGTCTATTCACTTGTAAGTAGAGCTGTTCCCAGCTCCGCCCCCATCCTGCCAGTGATGGCCCATGCAGGCCCACTAATCCCTCTATTGTGTGGATGTATGGGAGGAATAAACAAAGTCCAATTGGCAACTACGTGCAGTCATATGGCCTGGGACCAGGGTACAGGCCCAAAATAGCTAGGGCAGGAAAATGTGAACTTTCTAAAAGTATGCATAAAATCCCCTGAAAGAGAATACTTTTCAAAATAGCAGTAACACATGTATCTCCTAACTATATTATATGTAAATAATAATTTAGTTGTCATAATGAGGCATACTTTTTTTAAATCAGTGTTCCATATGATTTATTATATCCCAAATACATAGAAAGAATAACAATAAGAAAGGATTCAGAAATACATTCAATAAGATCGCACTTCCCCGTGGTAACACTAGGATATTTGCAATACATATAGATGACAATCTAAGGTACTATGTTAATCACTCAACAATGTTAACCTCCAAAACAAATTATAAGGAAATACATTTATCATGTAGATCTCACTGTTGTCGTGATTATAGTGTCAACGTTTCGGTCCCTTGTTGTCACCAAGTACATGGGACCATCTTCAGGACAAAGGGTCGCAATTTAACATAAATATATGGACCAAAGTCAAATAACAGGCTTCCAAAATACTGGACTTAATCCTAAATGGATCCGTGTAACCCAGGCGTGACTGGTAGATATTGCCAATGTACTACATCACAAAATCGAATGGATTTTAATTCACTGGAATCAAACCAGTCTAGCAAGGGGACAACTCAGTGAACTTGCAGCAGCATGCACGCTGATAAAGTCAATCTGTCACTTTGTACACAACGTGAGCATTCATGGTGGTTAAAAGTTGCTCATAACTGTATTGCCCCTGCAAAAGAACAAATTTGATTCAGGAATGACCTCTGTGCATCTAAGTCACATTGAGAGAACTCAGCTGCTCAATTGGTCACAGTCCCGTGACTGAGTTCCCTCGTCACAGGACCGTGACCAATTGAGCAACTGATTTACAAGAAGTACACCTCATTATTACAACCAAATTGTTAATTACATATAATTAATTTAGCAGATACATGTGTTACTGTCATTTTGAAAAGTATTTTCCTTCAGGGGATTTTATGTATATTGATATAGATAGCCAGTCTCCTGTGGGGTTACCGGGTTGCCATATTGTTTACCTTTTCTAAAAGTGGCACTTTCAAAATTGTGACTTAAAATCAGACTTTACCATAAAGAGGGTTTTAAATGACAATTTCTTAGACATTAATCATGAATGTCCTACTCGCTCTGAGGCAAAAGTTAGTGCTTATGAATGTAATAAAGCAACCCAACGTTATCTTACAGGAGATGTAGGCCTCACAGTAGCAAAAAAATTATTTTTTCACAACCAAGACATGTAAAACTTAAAAGTACATGCATCCTGCCCTATAGCCTGCTTTGGGCCTACTGTGTGTGTGACATATGTTTTAAAAAATTTGCCAAGCCGAACTGGCAGTTTAAAACTGCTAGCAGGCTGCAATGGCAGGCCTGAGATATATTATAAAGGACTACTTAAGCGGGCAGCACAATAAGTGCTGCAGGCCCACGAATAGCATTTAATTTACAGGCCCTGGGTAAACGGTATACCGCTGTACTGTGGACTCATAAGTTAATTAACTATGCCAATCAGGTCTAAGCCAATGTTACCATATTTCAGGGAGCGAGCACAAGCACTTCAGCACTGGTCAGCAGTGGAAAAGTGCACAGAGTCCTAACACCAGCAAAACTGAATTCAGACAAATAGGAGGGGTGAAGGGAGAAGTTTTGGGAGTGACCCTGCAGATAGGGCCTAGACCAACAGTGTTACTGCTACCTTAAGGTAAATAATTAAATAGTGGGAAGACAAAAGGTCCACCATAGTGTTATGATTTGCAATATACCCTAATATATGCCTAGGTAGTCTCCCAACCTTTAACCTACATTTACCCTGCCATTGTACCACATACTGTTTTTAGTGCTGACCTTTAACCTAGTTAGGTGCTGCATAAAATGTTGGGTGGTTTACCCCAAAAACTGGCCTCATTTATTATGCATGAGGATTCGCAGAATCACAGCAGGATTACCATTGTCTGCATAATAACTGTGTATAAGGTTCATCACCATCGTCATCCTCGGCCGACATGACACAGCAAGGTAGAACCCCTGAGGTTATCTTTTAGGTGTATAAGCACCATATCTCTGTTGGGACAAGCAGAGGAGAAAAAGACTTCCATGCAAACACACTGACGCGAGATGCTTAGATTCCTGCACGCAGACACTCCACCACACAGTGGTCTGACATCCCTCACGGGGTGTCCATCTCGAGACCAAGACAGGGTCCTTCGTCCTCTCACACCAGGTAATAGGGATGGCTTTATCCTAGGGGAAATCTTGGCTATACACATACATACATGCTAGGTACTTATAGGTATGCATTATTACTGTTATGTATTTATATTCCTGCATATATTCATTGTTTTAGCACTATGGTAGAAATCCACCATCCATTTACTCTGCTGGTGCTTATAATCGTTTATATCTGTTTCTGTCTTATGGTTATTGCAGCACACATATTTTACACTAGAATGCTTATTGAAATCATCCACATCGTTTAGTCTGTGTATCTTTCTAAGACAAACTGAGCACAAGTGACTGATTGAAATGTACTGTACTGTTTCCACGATCCCTAATGGGACAGTGTTGTCATATTCGATAGTTGCCAGAAACTATTCTGTCCTAGGTAAGAGAAGTTCATAGTGGCACTGTGAGTCAGCTAGTATACAGGCAACCATATGCAGTGGGGGTGTCTGGAATCAGTCTGGACATTGATCCCACAGTTTACGTTGCCTGAAAGTGCAGATCCTATATAGATTTATAGGGACTACGTGACAACAGGAAACTCTTTATCCCAAGTTCTGGCCAAGATCCCACTGAGTCTTTCCAACCCCTTGAAATTGTGTAAAAAAATTAGGAACGGAAACAGACTCCAAACTCTCTATATATGCTCAGAATAGCTCAATGACCAATGTACGTTGCTTTTATCTTCTACATTTTGCATTTTGTTTCTTCCACACAAGGTTACGATTGTGATTGCTTTTATTTCATGACTCTGCATTTAAAATCACTACACAGAGGCTCCAACTTTTAAAATGCAGCTGTTGTACAAGCTGCTTACCTTTTCGGTATTACTCTTTTAGGTGGATACTCTAACCACAAATTCCTCACCTTGTTAATTTTTCCCAAGTGTCAGACTGGATCCAGAATCTTTAAAGCAGTACACCTATGCGTCTGTAGGTGGTGTTGTGTATCTCTGTGCCGATGTTGTTCCACTCTGGAAATTACGAGCAGAACTGCATTTAGACACCACCAATGGGGCTGACGTCAGTTGTTTTCTTAGGCTGTCTGTGGCCTCAGAGGCAGAGATTATTGGCAGATTTTCATGATCAGTGTGCCCATCTCTACAGATTGAATAAGAGCCTAGTTTCCTGAACAGGTAGGAGGGAGGGTCAGTGAGGAATCTGCGGTTAGATATAGTATCCACCAGAAAGAGCATTACGTAAGTAAAATGTTATTCTTGTAGATACTTCTAAGCGTTGATTCCTCACCTTGTGAATAAATACTATAGCAGTACATCCACAGGTGGTGTGTCTGTGAACTGAGTCAGACCAAAACGTCCCGCTGGACCAAGCGGGAAAAACACCCATCTCGACAGTCCTGGCTGTTGAGGCAGTAGTACTTCTTGAACGTATGTACAGATGCTCAAGTAGCTGCCCGACAAATGTCCAGGACAGGTTCTCCGCGTGCTTGTGGAATGAGCCCACATGCCCTCTGGAGGCTGCTTCTTCACCAGTGCATAGCAGATCTTTATGCAGTGAACAATCCATCAGGAGGTGGTCCAGTTTTGCACTGCAATGCCCCTCTTTGCCCTGTAGAAACCCACAAAGAGCTGATCATCCATCTGATGTTCTTTTGTGTTATCAAAATAAAAGCTTTTTGACCACTTGGAATCTAAAGAGAGGTGAAGTTTATCTTTCTCCTTAGAGGGACAAAGAATGTCAGAAGGGTGTGTGATGGCCTGCCAGGTGTAAAATGGAGTAACCACTCTCAGTATAACAGACATTTGGGTCCTCAAAACCAACTTATCCAGAAAGAATGTTGTATAAGATGTGTTGGACAGAAAGAGACTGTAGCTCTCACACACATGTGCACACACACACACACACACTCATTGTTATGGCAATGAAAAAGATCATTTTCACCTTCAAAAATCTTAATGGGCAACTGTGCAGTGGCTCAAAAGGGGTGCACATCAAAAAAGTGAGAACGACGTTCCAGTTTCACTGTGGCATCACAAAGCATGTTGACGGAAACAATTGTTGCAAACCTTTCAAAAATCTTATCACAACAGGTGACTTAAATAAGGCTGATCTGGCAACTACAAAAAATATCAAAAGGTCCAATAAATAGCCTTTAACAGTGCCCAAAGTATGGCCTTGCTGGGTCAGAGAAAAAAACACAAAACAACACTTCAGACAGCATGGCTTGGCGGGTGACTCATCAAGCCACCAAGTTTTCCCAGTGTCTGGTGTACACCAATTTTATGGTGGGATGCCTCGCTTCCACAATGACATCAATTACCTCAAATGGAAGGTCGAAGGTGGTTAACTGCCACTGTTCAATCTCCAAGCATGGAGATGCAAATTGTGCAGGTCCAGGTGCAGCTTGATTGGACGGCAGATATTCATGCTGAGGAGTTTTGGGTACAAAACTCTCATGGCAAGCATAGATACTCTAATCAGCATCCAGTATGAGCTCCCAAAATAAAACAACCACATACTAGAGGTAGAGCCTTATCAGACACTGTTTCAACCTCCTAGAATACCTTGGATCTATCATCATAAAAAATATGCAGCTATTTTTAACAGTGCACAGTCTATCAATTAACTGACATCTCTAGCACCTTGATGTCTTAAGGTGAGTGCTTTCATGCTTTATAAATCCTATAATTACAAATGCCTATTGCCACCATTGCTGCCCTGAGAATGAGCTCTGCACAGATTTGTTATTTGCCTAAGTGAGATTCTCACTCAAAATGTAGGAAGTTTATTCCTCCTTGTAACTCTCCTAGATGGGCCCTCACCATACATAGTAGGACCCTACCCAAAAAGTACCCCTGCCACCAGAACTGCAGTGGGATGAAAAATGCAGACAACTGTCTAAATAACAGAATTAATACATCTTCACTTGACCAGTAGGGAGAATGCAAGGCTGCTGGATCCCCTGCAGCACTGTCACCCACACATCAACCTTCAGCAAACACAACAGTCTTCCACAAGCACCTGATGTGGAGTGGTCCATGCAATGAGCTGTCATATTGCCTGATGTGAAGACGGACTCTGGCCTGCTCAAAATATAACTCTAAGGAAGTCCTCTCTGCACTCCTCTGTATATTAAGTAAGAAAATGGAGGATCGCATGGAAACAGGAGTGTAAAGTCTAGTCTCTTCCCTCTCCAGCATCTGCTCGAAATGCCCAAAGCAGCAACAGAGATACATAGGTAGCAACACTAAGTGGCTCCTGTGGAGAGAAACATTTACTAAAAAACAAAGCACAAATAAGGCAACATAGTGCTGTTTAGACTGCAACACCTGATGTAGTTGGCGGTGCTTTCCACAATTTATTTACTATTTAATACATCGTGTAGTAGCAAACGTTGCAGGTTTCTTTGTTGATTTCTATGTTGATGTGGAAGGAAGGCTTTTCTCTTTACTGTACACAGCAGCCAATCACAAAACACAGTTCAACCGCATGTGGTGTTCCCTTTTTATCAGAAGGATAGAAACACTGAGTGGTACAAATTTTGTGGATTTCAGAAATTCACTGAAATGTGAGGGGAATGTGTGATTTAACCAAAGTTTGTAGTTTGCATATCATTCTGGGTAATGAAATGTAATGAACCCCCCACAAGTCACACCACCCTAAACTCACCAGGTGTCTAGTTTTAAGAAGTGTCTTGGTTTAATAGGTTTCCCTGGGTGGCAGCCAATTCTGGACCCAGGTACTCCTGTCACACATAACATTAAATCGCCATTGACAGCATTTGGGTGTAGTTCAAACCATTAATTTCTGAAAGAAAAGACACAAACATAAATTGTACATTCAATGAAGAAAAGAGAATTTTGATGATGGTGAATTAGGAACAATTTAAAATGTAATGAAGTCATGTTTTAAAATAATATAGATACAAAATGACTTTTGAAATGTGTTTCTGGCAATGCTGAAAAAATAATGAAATGTCTTCACCCAGGTACATCACATGTGTGGATTGCCTTATCATAGGACTATCACAGCACGCACTGTGGATCATCGTTTTGTTTTGTCCGCCTTTTGTAAAAATAAACAAGTGCCACAAGCGTGCAGAGTTTATGTGCATGTGAACCAGTATCTGTGGTTAGAGAGGTTGGTGTTTTAGTATGAATATGTCACTCCTGCTTTGACTATGTTCCTTCTACCTAGACAATCGATTAACACAAGCATAGGCTAAGGTTTTAAGATCTCTTCATGTCTCTGTCTTACTCAGAATCCTGACTTATACTGTTCAGGGGCCAGGTGAACCTTTACTAATACCTCCCTGTGACCAGCTGCTTAGGCCCAGGCCTTTAGCATATTCATTGCACTAAATGTAACTACTTCAACTGCATGGTAGTAAGTAGTGGGGTGTCCGAGAATGTCTTGTAACCCATCTGTAGGACAATGTGAGTATAACTACATTACAAACTGGGATAAACATGCTAGGGAAGACTCTCCAAAGAGACTACTTCCAGAAAGACTAAGGGCACGATGTAGAGTTTGGCAGATAGAGTACTGTTGGAAGAGCAAAAGAGTACTTTCTCCTCCAAACTCTTGTTTCACCCTTCTGACTACTTTTGATTTCCCTGATATTAAACCAAGCATTGACTGCAGCCAGCCAAAATCGATGTAGTCTTCTAGACCTTGCAGCAGACTTATGCAGCGTGTCTCTACAAGTTTAAATCTGCCCCAAATCATAAACATATGCCACTTTATAAAATTATCTAATTCACTTGGGGGCATATTTATCAATATGTCATGCAGCGTAGCAAGCGACCTTGCTGTGCTGTCTGACAGGGAAAGGGCAGGACTGCACCATATTTAACATTATATGGCGCATTCCTGTCTTTTCCCAGTGCTGGCGCACAATGTGCTGCACTCTTGTACCATGGTGCAAGGGTACCTGTTTTGTAAGCAAGATTGTCTTTGCACCTTCCTGCCCAAAAACAATTCCCTGAGGAATTTTACTTTTTCTATGTTTGCTGCAGAATGCAGCACACATAGAAAGAGGAAAATTAGAGGAGAAATAAAGATATTTCTCTGTGTTATGCCTCACCTGGGGAGGATTAGCATTTATTACTCATTCCTAGATCTACCACTTATGGTAAACCTGAAAATGCACCAAAATCAATGGATGTTGCATGGGAAAACCCACGCACCACACAAGGAATGGCTCCATGGGGCAGAGTAACAAAACACAGCTATTTGCCCTGTGTTGCATTACTCTGGAGCTATCAAGCAACTTAGGGCCAAGCAGGGTGGCCTTGCGTGGCTTCATAAATCACATATTAGTTGCATCAATTTTGCTTCCCATTGCCTGGTGCAAAAGCGATGCAACCCTTAGATAAATATGGCCCTAAAGGTGGCCACTTTATTTTGGAGTCCAGGCCTATTTTATTTCCCAGTCCGACCCTGGTTGACTGACTTGTTGAGCGCTATGTTCATACCAAGAGAATATATCTCTAGAAACATGGCAGATAAATGTTCTGTGACAGGCTGAATTTTGAACAACCTGTCATAGTCTGGATGTTCCTGGGGCAATACTGCAAAATTATCATTGAAATGCTGCATACACTGCAGAAGAAAAATAAAAACAGTGGTCATGACCAATGTGAAGCTGGGTGTTTTCCAAACCGAGGGGCATTTCAGCAACAACCGGCGATAATTATCTCTAAGTGCACTTAGCGCTAGGATAATTATCGCCGGCTAGCGTGGATTTTTATCGCTGAGATAGCGTGCTATTAGCAACGCTTATCTCAAAAGCGCTAATAATCCTCACGCTAACTGCCTAACGTGAGATTATCGCTGGAAACCCAGCGATAATCTCACGCAATGTGGCGTTAGCTTGTTGATAGGGCCCCACAAACTTAGCCATGATATCCACCTTCCATAGGATATCATGGCTAAGTCAGTCCTGAAGCAGGCGTAAGGAAAGTAGCGATAACAGGGGTTATCGCTACTTTTCTTGCCGCTATGATTCATAGCGTGGGGCTTGATGATAGGAGAAATGTCACTTGTGGGTTTCTGCACTATTCCTGTGGGAATGCATGGCCCAGACATTTTTTCAACCACCCAAGTGAAATGGGAGTCCACAGGCATGACCTAGAACCAGGCACCATATATTTGGGTGCACAGTTGCCCAAAGGAACACATCATCCACAAAGAGATGCAAGTAGTCAAAAAGCAAAGAATGTACAGTATTGACTAGGGGTGGGCGGTGCTCACAGAGTTCCATTTGGCTGAATTTTACAATGTTGAATAAAAACTCCATGTGATTCCGTGGAGTTCTGCCGACACTGACTTCTAAAAACCAGCACAAACAAGAGCCCAGCAGCCTTCAATCATGCATGGTCTCTTTTGGCCCTAGGTTGGTCTGACTCCACACTCCGCAGCACATCCTGCAGCCGCCACGAGCTGTGCTGATATATGATATGGGATGTGCTACAGTACAACTTGAAAACACCTCGACCATCACCATGCGTTCGATGGATACTTTACCTAAAATACAAATACAACCAAACATTTAGAATGCAGGTAGAACCCAGGATGGAGTTCTTGGGTTTGACCAAAGGGTGTTTTTGAAAAAAAAAATCAAACACATTGCAAGCACATTATCATTACTAAATCAGTGCTCTCTAAAGCACCAGGCATGCATTTGGATCATACTGGCCACCGACGGGCGACGCTTTGTAGCATGTGCTTTATGACGGGCTGCCAGAGCTGTTTGCGCCTGAGCTACCTCAGCTTACAGAGTAGACATGGCTGAATGTGGGGTTTCCCTTTCCTTTCTGTGCTGGGCACTTGGAGCAGAGTAATGTGCGGCCGGCCTCAGGTTGACTCCTCAATCACCAGCGATTCATTTGTAAAACGAATAAGTGCTGTGACCATAAGTTTTCAGAAGCCCACTGTCCACTTTATCGAATGCCAGGGTGAGGAACACATTGCATGGTAGCCTTTATTCCCGATCAAGTCTCTACTCTACCACCAGATGCTCTCTGCCTCTTATCTTGCTTCTTTGGGTCCTTTTTATTCCCTGCTTTCTCCCTCTGTAATGGTTCTTCTGTATTTCGCTTCCTCCTTCGAAACACTTTTTTGTTTCTTTCTCATTCTCCGTCAATGTCTGATGAGTAAAAATAAGTTCTGGTCCTCAAAATGAGTGGCAATGGCCTCCACCTGCAACCAGCGGCTCAAATTAAGCACTGGATGCAGGTCAATAATGTATGTTGTTCAGCTGTACTGTAAAACAATGGCAGATGATTAGTGATGCTAAAAGTCGAGGGGTAGACCTTTACCATATATTGCACATTTTAAGTGTTTTGTCAAATAAATTAACATTATTGTTGTACAGCAAGGGGCTTTTTTTTATTTGTGTGTATATTAAGCATGTGGACGTGGTTGCCTGGCAATCTCACTGCATAAGAAACGTAAAGACCTGGAGTTGCCCTGCTTGGCATCCTCACCTGTTGAACACACCAACACCATCCACCATGAAAAGAAGATTGAAAGCATCATCTTCTGGTCAAAGAGGATCATCACCATTATAAAACTGCTTGCACCATACTGAGGCATATTCAGGCTCTGGTACCATAGTTCCCTGCACAAATAAGGGTGACTGCCGTTCTCTGTCCAAAGAAGGTTGACCGCATTGGCCTAAGTACAAACTTGTGCCACGTCTCCTGCAGAAAGGCCTCTCTGTATTTTATTTAGCTTAATGCAGGCCCAACTTGAGACGCTGATGAGGCCTGTAATTAAAAGAACACCTTAACACATTCTGAATTTCTGTTACCAGAGGGGCTGCACTGTTGTAGAGCAGATGGCAGTGAAAGGGCCTGGGCCCAATTGTTCAGTTCTGCTCAAATGCCGGTCTTCCAATGGTTCTATTTAACTTCATGAAAGTGTAAAGGGGCGTACATTTTGTGAATCAATTTAAGACAAATTAGAACATTGGAATGTTGGGAACTCCATTGTAGACAATGGAGTGCTCCATGCTTCTTCGGGCCGATAAAGGCCCACAGAGCAACATTCCAATGTTTTACAAAGGCCTCTCGGAGCTTGAAGGGAATTAAATCCCCATGAGGTTCGAGAGGCCTTTGTTTTATTCGTTAGAACATTCTGCCCTCTAGTGGCAGAATGTTCTAATAGCCTTATAGCCCTTTGTAGCAGGGCAATACCGGCTATTAAAGTCCCAGTCCCTTGTTAAAGTCCCTCGCCTTCGGCTCGGGCCTTTAACACGGGAGCGAGCTTTAATAGCCGGTATAGCTCGCTACGGCGGGCTATAGGGCTATAGTGTAACTCAATAAGGGCTTTAAAAAAAAACAAGTCAACAACCAAATGAAGGTTAGTCAAATTTATTACAGATTTAAATATAGTTGGACATACACAAACGTTCAATAACTCAAAAGAAGTCTGATGGTCTATGTGTTAAGAGAGAGACAACAGAAAAACAAATGCAAAAGGTGAGAGAGAAACTTTACAGTGCTATTTGGCTATAAAGGATTTCCATCAATAACCAGTGATTGGTCAGTATCATCATCTGGATATCCATCCTTCCCACCACAATAAACCCCTCCAACAAGGGGTGTTGCGTGTGGTATAGATGTCAACCAGAGCACCTGAATGTAAACCGGGAAGGGGGAAAAAAAGAAGACAGCAAAGATCACTGGCTTAGTCAAGAATGTGTGAATATATACCAAAAAATGATATGTAAATAGTGCAGTGCAAAAACGTGAAGTTAAAAAAGGATTTAGAGGAAAAAAGAAGTTTTATTCAGGATATTCCTACTAATCCTTAGGTTAAAAATCGGTGCAGAAACAGCTTTTAACAAATAGACTGTATGTCAATACGGTCGACATGTTTCAGCCTTCTTGACACCCTTGTCAAATGGCTTTCTTCAGGACCTTATGATCTATTTAATATTGCTACTGCAACAATAAGTGTGACAAAATTAATAATAAGTGTGTAAAATACAACCTTCGTGGTGTATGCCTCTTCGTGCAACCAGTATATATGAATTATCTGTGCAGAACAAAGAGAAAAACCAGAAAAAACACAATTTGCAAAGTTAAACATTCTCTCTCGAAATAGAACAGTTAGTATTGGGCAAGACCAATAACATATTACCAAGTGCTCACCTGATTTGCACGAGGAGTAAGCCTCACCTCACCCGGTGCTGACTCAGGTTAAGGGAGGCCCCGCCCTGTAAAAAGTAAGGAAGGGAGTAGGGAGACTGTTAAGTCATAGAGGTAGCGGGCTCCCAAATAGAATCAAGAGAAGCCGGACATCATTCAACTATTCTGTTAAACGCTCTGTTAGAAACTCTGTTGACAACTTCCCAAGCAGAGAGACTATGCTACTCTCCAACATTAAGCAAGCGTGTGTCTAGTAACGCAGCGTGTGCTACATAACAGAGTGTCTATGATTAAAATGGAACTACATCGGCAATCACTGCAGCGGTGTAGCCAAGCTATAAATGATTACAACTCTGACCCTCCTGTGAAATGCGAATAAAAAGCCGGAAGGGACTTAGGCATTTAGAGTTTAGTCTTCCATCTAAGCGAAACGCGCAGCGAGTTTAATGCAAAGAATTCAAAAGGAGAGAAGTCATGTAGCATACCTCTCCGTCGGTACCTCGGGGTGTATCTGAGCCGCATGGGAGGTAACTGCAGATTCGAATCGTGGACATTTAAGCAGCCACGGTGTACGTGAAATCACGTGTGAGTTACTCTGCCAATGGCCAGCCTGTGTCGACATTGTCAAGAGATAAACTACCAATCCTCGTGTGGTAGCGATAAAACTACTGAATGACATCAGCATACCAGGAAGTAGTAGTTTATCGAAAAAATGTGAACTTTATTGATCTTGGTAATGGAAAAAACCTCTACCAGAGCTGACATAAATGTAGAAGTCCTGTGCTAGCTGTCACAACCAGTGGATTAGGGGTAACGCCTTGTTTTAAATTACGTTGAGATAAATCACCAATCCTCGTGTGGTAGCGATGAAAACTACTGAATGACATCAGCGTAGGAGTTTATCGAAAAATGTAAACTTTATCACGTATTCAGTGTATGTAACCAGACGTATATGCCCAGCTGTTATGTCCCAAAATTTAATCTTTCCAAGAATTCTGTGCATACAGGTATTTATCCAAAACACTCATTTGCTAATGGCCACAATGGTGTAAGCTAGATCATGTACAACAATGGAACTGAGACCAATGCACACATGTGTTGAGAAAAACTCCATTAAAATTTGTGTAATAGCAATGTGTATGTTAACAGGCATGTATGGAGGTAGAGACAACTGAAGGCAATTCAGAGAATGTAAAAGTAAGGTATATCTCACAAGGAAACCCAAGGAATGTCATCATTTAAACCTACTAGATCGCTGTGAATTTTGAAAACTCATCTTTGTTCTTTAAGAAACAAGAAACGAGATATATCACTAACATGAGATGGGATAAAGGGTTTTTCTAAAACAGTCCAACAAAAATCGTTGGCTTGGTGATTTGTCTCAAGAAAGTGGCGTGTCAACCTTGTGTTCGTTTTCTTGCATCTAAATGTACTCTTGTGTTCAAGCATGCGTTGTCTGACTCTTCGAGTAGTCATACCCACGGATCGAAGTTTGCATGGGCACTCGATCAGGTAAATTAAGTTTTCACTGTTACAATTAGTGAAAGTCCTTTGTTCCCACGGTGTCTTAGTACCAATATCTATAGATTTAGAGTGTTTGGTTTGTGGGCATATTGAGCATGTGCCACACGGGTGGTGTCCCTGGACCGCAGGTAAGTCCCACAGAGTACCAATTGGACGTGGTCTGTCTTCTTGAGGTCTTGTGTGGACCAATTTGTCTCTAAGATTACTTCCTCTCTTTAAAGAAAATAAAGGTAACTGTATCTTTTCTTTGCATGAGTTGAGGAGACGCCAATGTTTCTTCACGCATTTCTGAATACCGTTAGTTAAAGTACTGAAGGTGTGAACAAAGGTTAACCGATCTAGCGGTGGTTTTACACAGGACGGTTCTATTAAGGCCTCTCTGTTGTTGTTGGAAGCCCGTTTGAGAGCTTTTTTAATCACATTTTTAGGATATTTTTTCTCAATCAATTGTTCAGTGAGATTTTTAGCGTGCATCTGGTATTTGACGGATGTTGAGCAATTGCGTCTTACACGCAAAAATTGACCATAAGGGAGATTGTCTCTAAGAGATTTAGGATGTTGGCTGTCATATCTAAGGAGGGAATTACGAGACATTGGTTTTTTGTAGAGTTCACTTTCTAATCCAGTTGGAGTAGTGAAGATGGATAGATATAGAAAAGCCAATTTTTCTTTGTGCGCTTCAACTGTGAACTTCAAGAAATTGTTTCTGGTATTCAACCAATCTAAAAAGGAAGAGATCGATGACAGATCTCCACGCCATACTACAAAGATGTCATCGATGTAGCGCTTCCATAATCTGATGGAGTCGAGGAAGGGATTGTCGTGATTGAGCACGTATGTCTGTTCAAAAGAATGCACATAAAGATTGGCTAGACTTGGAGCAAAAATGCTCCCCATGCTGGTCCCGGAGACTTGAAGGTATACAGTATCTTCAAATTTGAAAAAGTTTTCTTTCATAGCCAAATGTGCAAGCGTCATAATAAAGTGGACAGGAGTGATGGAGTCCAAAGCCGTGTCACTCAAGATGGAGAAGATGGTCTCAAGAGTCTCATCTTGAGGAATAGATGTATACAATGATTCTACATCAAATGATACTAGAAGATCTTTCTCAATATCAAAATCTACCGTGGGTAGTAAGCGTAAGACATCTTTGGTATCTTGTAGATAAGTTGGCATATCTTTTACTAAAGGCCGCAGGAAATGGTCCACGAAAGTAGACAAAGGTTCTAGTAGTGATCCTTGGCCTGATATAATGGGTCTTCCTGGTGGTGGGCGTTGAGTTTTGTGTACTTTGGGTAAAGTATAAAAGTATGGCATCACCGGATGAGGAGTATGCAGAAACAATGCTTCTTGTGAGGTGATCCAACCATTAGCTGAAGCTTCTTCCACTGCTTCTGTGATGGCTTTTTTTATTCTCTCTGTTGGATCTTGTTGGAGAGGTTGGTAAAATCTCCTATCTGCTAGTTGTCTTATACATTCCTGACGATATGTTTCAGTGTCCTGGATGACAACCGCTCCGCCTTTATCGGCCGGCTTGATTACAATTGTCTGATCTTGCATGAGTTCTTTCAGTGCCAATCGTTCCTGCTTGGGGAGATTACTATATTGATTTGCCTTCTTCTTATTATTACATAAGGTTGTAATCTCTTCCGTAACAGCTTTCTCAAAGGTCAAAACTTGAGGAGGTACGCTGTGTAGTGGAGGATTGAAGGTAGATCGATTCTTCAGACCAGTGTTAGTCTCCTCTGTAGCAGTAGGGGGCATATCTTTGTTGTTAAAAAAGAAATGTAATCGTATTTTGCGGAAGAATTTTGCCAAGTCGCACTGTACTTGAAAATCATCTCCATGTGTTGTCGTTACAAAACCAAGCCCTTTATTAAGGACTGATATCTCATCTGTTGTCAGGATCTTCTTGCTTAGATTGAGTACTAGATTGTCTCTGTGCTCGTTCCTGGTTGAGGTTGTCCCCTCTTGGTTTGGCTGCGTGTGCTCATTTGTTGAGGCATTGATGTCGGCAGGTTCCAGTGTACCTGTGACTGTCGTCCTCTTCTTCTTCCTCTGGGCCTCCCTTGGCCAGACCCTAAAATGGCTGAGGGGGAGGGGGGTATCCCCAAGGTGTCGGAGGCCACCATTGTTGGAAGTGGGGTGTATAATGTCCTCTCCAGTTCCTTCTGTTACCGCGTCCTCTATATTGTGGCCTGTTCATTTCTGGGCCTTCACTCTCATAGATGTCATCATCAGAACTGCTCCCTGAGTATGTGGACCCATAGCGACGTCCTTTTTTGTTAAACTCAGGTGGAGTATAGGTGTCACTGGTGTAAGGATATATCACCTCATGCTTGAATTTGGCTAAGTCTTTCTTGAACTTATCAATCTTGGAGGTAAGTATTGAATCTTTAAGTTCTTTGTTACTTTTATTCGCCTCTTCTTGTTTTTTTTAAAAAGAGTAGCTGTAACAGTGACCTTAATTTGGGCCTCCAAGACCTGTAACTCAAGAAGAATGGCGTCTGCAACGCGTTTGGCTGTACTGATTATTAGGATGAGCCAATCGCGCGTGCAGCGCCAAGCTATGAGGGACCAATCTTTCAAGAATCTTTTGTCTTGTAAGAACAGGCGAGGGGCATTAGTGACGATTAAACCTGAAGGGGCACAATTGCCCCGTAAGTATTCAGCCATGATTGCGCCATGTATCGTAGTCCGTGTATGTGATTTTTTCAAGGACAATATCTGGCTCCAATCATCTGTGGTTGTGCCACAAACGTTAGCATTAGAGTATAAAAATACAGGGGAAACAGAAAGAATCCAAACCTTCCGAAGCTATTTGTTCGGTGCAACATGAAAAGAACAACGAATTCTATGACTATTATGCAGGAAATCAGAAAACAAAAGTTAAGGTTCCCCTTCATCGATACTTCATCAGTATGAAGCGTTTAATTCTATCTATGCCTACTCTAATTCTAGAAGTGGCATCCCTAAATTAGCATATAGGCAAAAGGTTCGAAAGAGAAAAGATGTCAGTGTGTAGTCACTCCACAATAATATGGTTCCGTGGCATGAAGCTACAAGTAGGCAAAGGAGCAAGTTAGCACTCAGGTGTCCTCTGTTGAGAAGGCAAGAAGTAATGAGTGTATTTCCTTCTCTGCAAAGCATCATATACTCAAAATGTATTCAATAAAAGTCCCATAATGCTTTTCTAACTCATACTCTACGGTGGGATCAGACACACAACTTTTCCATGACATTGATTCCTTTCATGGCCTTCTCCATTTATGCCCCTCTGCAAACATTTGTCCTTGGTCCTCTCTCCTTCCGTGTGAAAGCGCCTGCCTCCACCTTATCTTCAGCAGGCCAAGCTAACTGTAACTCCTCATTCCGCAACTTATCTATTGGAATAATACCCCTACTCTTCACTAACATTATTGTCCTCCTGAAATGCAAAACATGGGAACAAATAACATTCTACGAAACTCCATGAGAATCTAAGCTTTAGTTTCAGAAATGAGAACATTTCAAAATGTACTGCAGTTTCAGGCCGACGACTTAGGCTAAGTTAATGATTTTGCCATGTTATGTACATTAGTATTTCCATAAAATCATTGGCATCCAAAAGGGACATTTACTCTAACTATATTAATACATATATTTCAGCTATATCATTAGCCTAAGATGCATTCAAAATACAATTAATATATCACTGTGCTGTGTCACTAATGAGGCCTATATAAGTGGGTTACATTTGATGTAATGCAGTACAAATTCTATGAACCATTTATTAAGCTTCACATCAAATCGCACTGATGTCTTGAGAACATGTTGCTTGATTCACGTTTCCTCTAACTTCTAATTTCTCTAATAACACAGAATAATATGTGAGTGCGTACTACAAGTGGTTACATTGTGCTCCTAACAGGTAGGATACGAATTTGCGCTCCATCAGCAGATTTTCTCCACTCCTGTAGCATCATTGCGTTATGCTGTGTTATTAACGAGTGGGATTTCAATTTGTTCCCAGCCTCCAACATGCCTCTTCAGTCTAAGGAAAAGGAGCAGGGAAGTGTGCAGCCGGCGTTTCCAAACTGAGGGCCTCATTTAAAATAAGTTTATGTAGTGCAGCGCTGCAAGCCATTTTGCTGCATTGAGCTATGTCATTTTCAAAGCACAGGGATGCGTCAGATTAACAACAATCTGTGTAATTTCCCCTGCGTTGGGGCACAACTGGCTGCCATGCTCCAGCCCTGACACCCTTGCATCATGTTGCAAGGGTGTCTGCAATACGGGGATGATTGTTTTTGTGCAGTAAGGAACACCTTCCTACACGAAAACAATCATTGATGGCATTTTCTACTTTCTATGCCTGCTGCAGGGTGCAGCATGCATAGAAAGAGGAAAAAACTCCTACGGGGGCCTCTTCTAGGTTTTGTGTGAACTGTTGGAACTGCACGCCATGAAGGAAACATGAGTCCCGGGGCGAATACCCAAGAATGTGGACCTTTTGGCACAGTTATTGGAACCTGTCCCATTTGACTTTGGATGCGGGGATCTGGGTGCCTGCTTTTTAAGTACTTGATCTGGGAGCCGCCATGAACCCCTTGTCAGATGTTCCGGAGTTGCGAGGAAGTCCTGATCCAGTCATCATCCCTAGGCAAAGGCCTACATGGATTTTTGGGCTTGGCCCTGGGCTGTCCACGTTCTTCTGATCTTGGCGATGTTTTCTTTTCATTCCTTAGGGTTTTTCGAATATCCAAAGTCTGGTCACTGTGTCATACCCCTCCAAAGAAATTAAGACATAAGCATGCCTGCTAGTAGAAAGTCCCGAGCCACAAGCTAGGAATGGCAGATCCAAACACCATGGAGAAGACATGGTCCGAGGGAGAAGGGGGTGCCTGGGAGACTCGAGGCGGCAAAGTCCATCACATCTCAGGAGAGAGTAGAACGCAGAATGCGCTCACCAACGTGTCAGGCCTAGCAATGGACCAATGCACCAGGCCTCACACACACCATCTGGAGAAAGCAGTAAGCTCAACCTCGGACACCACAAGATGGCATGATCAGGGGTACATGGGAGCCACAGAATGACTTTACAACCTTCTCCGCCCTCATGATCAGTAAAATAGCCGATCACATGAGATCTAGGGAAGCGCCAAACACCCAACAAAAGTAGCCTGAATTTAGCCCAAGAAAAGAAGCCTGTAGAGAAGGAGTGAGGCAAGATATCTGAGGGCCACAAGGAAGGGGCATGCACGTTGCACGCTTCATGCCAAGGCAAACGTGATCTTGGGGCACGTCGTAACCACCACACAACACTAAACAGGAACACGCCACCTTCTCGTTAAGTCCTGCGCATATGTAGGTTAAGTTACCAACACCAATGGCACCCAGAGACACACATCAGGAGG
This sequence comes from Triturus cristatus, assembly GCF_964204655.1. Lineage (NCBI taxonomy): Eukaryota > Metazoa > Chordata > Amphibia > Caudata > Salamandridae > Triturus > Triturus cristatus. The sequence continues at coordinate 949,021,261 of NC_140582.1, forward strand.
AACAGCATCTCTGGAAACTGGTGACACCCACAAAACCCTAGATAAAAACTGAGAGATCCATCCCTATAATCAGAAGAACACTTACAAAAACACTAATCCAAGCACTCAGTTAAGTACAAGGACTCATAAAATAGATGAATCTGCCTGATTACATATAAGCCACCTTTTAGATTTTAACCATCAAAAGATACCATAAAGTAAAATGACCAGTTGACAGTGTACCCTGTAATGACCTAGCACCTGATCTGTTTTCCCTAATTAATATATGTTAAATGGGAGTTTCTCCCAGGTTCATGTGTGCACACTGTTAATGCACCCACTGCCACGGTGCATTCCAACACTGGATTGTAACAGATTACAAAAAAGCAGAGGTGCACCACTAGACATATAAGAAGAGAAATAATTGATCTATTCCCATAAAGCTTTTCTTTAGTATCTTCTTTTATTTACAGAAAATTCTTGTTTAAAATAACACAGCAGACGCGTTTCGGCCAATAAAGGACTTCTTTAGGGCATGAAGTTTGAAAATTGGGCACTCTCAACAAGGATCAGTGACGGAGTACACTTAATGGATAGATTAAAAAGTAGGTGATTTCAGCAGAAGTTAATATTTTGAAGAATGTGCTTTTCCAATGTAGGCTTAGACACTCAGAGATGTAATAATACTCTGTTAATCCATTTTGTTGGCCACACTACAGTTGGTGTGCGAGGGTTATCGGAAAATTTCACCCGATCAGCCGTAATATGGCTACCGGGTCAAATCAGCAAGAGCACTTTCTGCGAGGTGCGGACGGTCCGCACCTCACAGAAAGTGCTTTTATTGATCAATTATTTCTCTTCTTATATATCTAGTGGTGCACCTTTGCTTTTTTGTAATCAAAAAAGACCATGACTGGAGTCACCTTCTGGTTTCATCACTAAAAATAAAAAAAAGTGGAGAACACACCACTGAGGGCAATACAGGAATCTGAAGAAAAGATCATTAACAACGGCTCACATGCAATGTTGTTCCAAACTAACAAATGAACCAAGGTCTTATCCAACAGGTCTGCAATCGAACCACCAAGTGCACCACCTTTCAGCTGCCATGTCATCACCCCAGCGTGGATCTAAAGTGTTTGAATCAAATTACAAACTGCAGTGTGAACTTTTTGATCGAACTGTTGAACGAAAACACCCGATAACCAGAGGACCTCAGACATCTCCACTGGATCCATGTCAGAGACCTGCAATGTTCAATCACCACTTATGTATTTTTGCACTTCTATTTACCTTCAGACTAGTTTGGGTGCTGCCGGACCTATGCTCTGCCAAAGGGCCACCTGGTCAAATGGAGTCTGTTCAGAAACAATCACAGCACTTGGACATGGATCTCTCCCCTGTCACTTATAATTACACCAACCTAACCACAGGCATTCCTCATGCACTGCACAGTGCCCTTTCAGACAAAACATGGTATCTGCACATGAGCGCCATGGGATCTAAGACATCAGCTAGGTCATGTTACGTCTGTTTGCTGGATACTGCATGAAGTAGGCGCAGATAGTCTTTACCAAGAGGTAGCCCCTGAAAAAGCAAAATGCCTTCTCCATTTATACCTGTACAGAGCCACGGACAACATCTAGCCCAACAAGGTAGAACCACACAGATTAATAGTGTTAAGAGACCAACCCAACCGCTCTATACCTTTTCACTGAACCTAGCGGTATTCAAACTGAGCTAGACAGGATGCTCAGATAGGGTACAATAAGGTAGGATACTGTGTAGCCCCGAGACTTCCCAGGGAAGAGATTCTTGGAGGTAGTAAAACCCCCAACTCAATGCACAAACACATCCGCTCCTGCTTCCATTTACGGTCCAAGGGTGGCCAATTGTGTATCCGGGGCAGTCTTTTTTAATAACAAGTGGACCCCCGACATGGAGATCTCTTGTAGGGCCATCCTGCTGAATGATACGAAGGGAAACGGTTCTCATAGGGGGCATAGATACTGCATGTCAGGAAATCTTGGATAGCAATATGAGAGGATGCGCTTGGCTTGAAGGGAAGGGGCACCCCCTAATTGTATGGAAACTTACACTGTATTCCTTATGTTTCAAAGGTAAAGGAATGCTTCTACTGAGCATGAATGAAATCCTGCACATTCTAGATATGCAATGGGGCACCTCCACACTAATGGCAATGCTTAAAATGATGTAGAGCACTGAGCTTGGCTTTAATTTGATCGAGAACAGACTGAGAGCAATCCACCTCATGATGGTATGTATTAGACCAGTGGTTCCCAAACGTTTTTGACCTGGGGCGACCAATGGCCGTGTCTCCCAATTATCTTACTTTTTTTAGTGGGTGGGGGAATTTAAGCCAAGCCTTGGGAGTACTATTAGCGTGACGTCAGAAGCAACCTATATTATGGAATCTTTGAGGTTAATATTTACTGTGATAAAGTGAAACTACGCCCCTTATATTCAGCATGGCTCCAGAGACAGGACTGACTAAAAGAGTCACACATGAAATATGTGACAGCAAATTCTTGTGCCTCAGGTACAGGGTGTGCACAGAGTGATGCACCATTTTATGTTCTTTAATATTCCTTCTTTTCAGATAATGCACATGCATGACTTACATAGCAATCACCTGCCTTCACTGATGCAGACCTAAATACAACCGAGGTGTTACTAATATGGCCACTTCACTGCACATTCCCGTATTTTCACTCCAGTTCAAAACAGAAGTTTCCTTTTCCTTGTATGCCATAAAATTGCTCTCTATTGACAGTTTATGGAGCTTTGTGGTCTAAAGATGCACATGGCTAATCCTTTTAAGATAAATACCTCCAACAGGAGTACTAAACATGCAAACTTCACATTATACACTTGCTTCCCACACACTCATTCCCCTTCTTTCACAAACGAGAGAATACAGGGAACACAGGCACAGACACACTCTCAGTCAAACTCTCACGCAAGCACACACATACAAATACACTTTCTTTCACGCACGCGAACCCTCTCTTCCAACAATGGAATATGAGGTGAATGCAAGCCTAGCAAATGAAAAACAGAACATATCAGAATTTAAGAGGAATAAGGAAGGGGTAGCAACTGGAACTGTGCCCGGGCATTTCCTCTTCCTACAATAAACACATATGTTACAAATTACATAATCCTAACTTTACATCACCTCGTTAAACCACGCTGTAACAAGCCTGTAATATTATGGATTGCTGTAGTCACCCAGAGGGTTTGGCCCATGAGCCACAGCAACCATCTAATGATGGATTGGTAGCTTATAATTGTTAAAGGTCTTTTGAGTGCAAAAATCAAATAAGACCTCTATCAGTTCCTTGTCTCTTTGCTGGAGCTCCACTAATTTCTCGAAATTTGAAAGCTGTGCCTGTCAATTGTCTGAACACGTTTCTTATAGCCTTCGTGGGGCAAAGTATAACTAGATATTGAACTTCCCTCACTTCCTCATGTGACTTGACTGCACATTGCTTTCCACCCGAAGGTGAAGATCAGGTGAAAGAGAAAGCATTATCGATAATGAATATTTTCGTTAAATAAGTGTAATATGCCATATCTGAATTCCATATACTTGTTGAGGGTAAATGCCAAGATATCAATATTTTTCTTTTGAAATGCAGAGTGTAAACTGTCAGTGCAATTAAGAGTTATGTCACTGTCTTCAGATACCTTTAAACGTTTGTGCCCTCTTTTCCAACATAAGTGGAATATGAGATGAATGTTTTTCAGTGGTTCCCAAACTGTGTGCTTGTTGAGTGATGCCCCTGACTAGTTTTGATGGTGCACGGGGTGCTGAGGCACACAGATTGGGAACCACTGTGTTAGACCTAATGATCACAATGGAGGGAGGGGTGTGTGCCAAGATCGGTGTGTCCTTCTGCACATTTATCCCAGGGAATGAACTGGATAAAAAAACATTGACTCTTGCCATGCAAGCACTGCACAGTGTATAAAGAGACATCCGTAAGAAGGGGGTGCCCCAAAGGAAGAGTGGTTCTCAATTGGTTCTCCTGGCTCCCCCGGTGGTTTTCCAGATTGTGCACATCATTGCTACCTGTTTTCATCGTGTTTTTGTTTGTGTGTGGCTCCATGCTGTAAAAACGCAGTCGTTAAAATTGGGTACAATGCAAAGTAACTAGGAAAGTAATAATTGTCAAAACCGAAGAACAACAGTCCTCCAATAAAGTAACTATCATGAAGCCTGAGTTAGGGAAAATTCAATTAGAGGGGGGAATGTTAAATATGAAAAAGTCGATGTCAATATGAATAAGGATACGTTCATGAATAAAAGGAAATTGCATCTTTATTGACTAATTCACCCATTATGAATTCCACATTGACGCAGACTCAGAAATACAATGTTAGGCAGGCCCTGAGACCCAGGCCCAAGGTCACTGATTGACAGATCACAGGTGGAGTGGTACGTAGCCAGCAGACAAACATGTGAACAGGAAATCCCAGATCGATCCCACAGATAGGCGCAGCAATACCACTATGCTCCAGGGAGATTGGCCCCAATAAAGCACACATGGCCGTAGGGGTAAGTTCATTCCCAAAACACCATAAAGTCAGATGCCACATGAAGTTAGGAAAATGTGGCCAATCAAGACACAGTACACACTGCACACAGCACATGCAGTGATCACGCACTCCCCATGCTGGAGATCTGGACACGTTACCCACTGGCCCCATTGTGAGCCTATATTTATGGCCCCAAAGACACATTACTTACCAAAAAAATTGCCGGAAACATTTTATTGCATTCAATGAACTGTGTAAAAGTCTGTGTTCGATCAATTGTAAATTGAGACAGTCTTCAGACCCTCAACCTGTGGCTGTGCTCCAAGCCACATTGTTCAATTAAACAAACTGTTCCTGTTTTGCAAAACGCCTCTTGTCTCATGTTTCTTTTAACGTATTTCATGTTCAAGCAACATCTGTGAGTAGTATTTGTAGTCTCTGAAAGTCTTGCAGGCAATGTAGAGGATTAGGAGGAGAAATATCTCATAATGTGTCTGCATGGATTTTTAAGTATATAATAATCTGAGCCCATTTTTTAGCCTTTTAATGTTTTATATGTAGAAGTCCAGAGCAAATCCCAGATTGCTGCAAAGGCATTTGTTTGGTTTTACATTGTTATGCATATTTATATTTATATTTATTGTAGTTTATATCTTGGTTTTTACAACTGTATGGTGATCTTTTATTGACTTTCATTGCAATTTGCCTAATACATTTTTCTGAATCTAAATCTGCTCATAAATTCTTCTTTCCACCTTTTCCAGGGAATAGGGGGCTTCCTTTTTATTGTAGTCATTTTTGGAGTGGGTCAAATTGCATTTTGTCAAAATTGGGGTGAAATTCAATCAGCACTTTGACTACTTCACATTTGCAGAATGGCTGTAAATATTTGTCACAGTACTTCATCCAACTACTAATACTTTAATTGTAGAAATAATGGTACACCTCCTGAATTAGCCCTTAGATGGAATAATTCTGCTTAAGTGAGGGAACTCTTCATATTTTCACACTGACCTTTGCAAAATAGTTCATTTAGTTTGGAACGCAGTTGAAAGTCAATGTGTTTTAAAATGGCAGCCAGTGCTCAAAGCAAGGCTCAGAACGCAGTTTGTATTCTCTCAGAGTTCTGCTGGAGGCCGTTAATTCCCTTTCTCAAGCAACTTACTTACCGCCCATCAGGGTGTGGAAGCTGTAGAATGACCGAAGCTCCTCATGCCAATCTCCGCTAAGTTGTATTCCTCACTCAATGGGAGGAGCTGTCTGAAACACCAGCATGTGTCTACTGCAGCCCGACCTGCTAAGTGGCAGCCAACATCGCATGATTTCAGACACTCTGCATGGCTTCCCCCATTCTCATCTCCAAAAACAATGTTGTGAAGGTGAGGAAGGAGGCTGAGAACATTGGTGAAGAACACAGTAACTTTAGTGCATCCATTAATGGCATACACCTAACCCCAATGCTTAGCTCTGAATCTGCACAGCACCAGTATTCCATGCATGTGCAAGGATAGAACACAACCATTATGAAGGGGGAGGGATACAAGGTCATAACATTACTTTAACACCCTTAACAATCCCATATCTTCAAATACATTATCTTATTCCTTGAGCCACTTGTCCAGAATACTTTTGTAAAATTAAAAAAGCTAGGCCAGCCTTAGCTCTTCCACACCTCAATGAAATTGCTAGGGTACTTAAACGATGCAGTAACTGTCCATGTGAAAAGGCTTAAAAACCTACATCTCCTGCAGGCAAATGCATTCAAAACATTTAATAAATGTAAGCCAATCTGAATTGGACAACTTGGAACCAATGCCTGCTACAGTCCCAAAAATATAGCTACTTTTGTTCCAGTTTTCCCAGTTTAGTAACTGATAGAGGAGAGGCAACTTGCAAAGAGTTGTAGATGTGCCTTACAGTCGCTCAATAGGCTCGAAAGAGGAGTTATGTCTGACCCTAGGAATTATGCCTCTGCTCTCTGGGCATAAATGTAAATCATTTTCTTCAAGGTCCCAATAGGGGCATATGTATTGAGACATTATAGAATGGTTGGTCTACCATTATATTAGAATAAGAAGGGTAATGATTGTAACAATTCTAAGGCCTCCTTCTATTTATATGCCTATAAACGTACTCCAAGGGATGTGCACTTATGTGGTCTATATATTGCTGTATGGTAGATAATCTACACAGGACCATTGCAACCACTGAAGGGTCTTTGAAATTAACAACACAATTGCCCCTTGACTCTTTAGGCCATTGCCCAAGTAGGCAACCTTTCTTGCCATAAAAATATTATCTTTCAGTTCTTTGGTGTTTTACAGACCCACGCTTTTCCTCTACTGTGAAAATTTCCATATTCAGCACACCATTAGTGCTAGCTAAAATGTTTGTAATGGAAGGGGGAAGGATTTGTCTTACCTCCAGAAAGCACAGAGGCCTTTTCTTTATCATGCTGTGTTCTCTTCGGTGGTAGGACCAAGAGGGGTAGCCCAGCCCAGCCTCCTCTGGCTCTGACAGAGTCAGACAGGCCCATCTTGGCCTGGTCTTCACCTGGGACAGGCTAGGCATGTCCCACAATGCAGAAAAGCCTGTCAGTTTAAGTGACATCTAGAGCCATGCCTTTGCACAAGCTCTCTGCAGACTAGACCTTGCAGTCCTCAATGATGAATCTGGCAGCCAAAGATACGTCCTGCCTGGGAATTGAAAACCAATTTATGGAAGTTTAGAGCTCTGCCTCCACACAAGCCCACAGCAGGCTGGATCTCAGAGTTCTGAAGGGCGAATCTGTCAGTCAAAGATGTGTCACTTGAAGATATATTTGGCATCTATAGATCTGCCTTCAAGCAAGCCTACAGCAATCTGGACCTTGGAGTCCACAATGATGATCTTGCGGCCAAAGATGTGTCCTGCACTGTGGGAAACGCAAAGGTATATGTGGCGTCTAGAGTCCCGCCTCCACACAAACTCACAACAATCTGGACTTCTGAGTCCTCAATGATTTGTTTGGCAGTCAAAGATGCCAGCATCATTATAGATGAAGTTCTTTGTTGCTCAAATATGAGTTTACCTTGCAAAAAAGACAAGAGGCATTTGGCAAAACAGGAACAATTGATTTAATTAAACAATTTGGCCTAGAGCACAGCTACAGAAGTGGGTCTTAGGGCTGCCTCAGAGTATGATCAATCTGAATGAGTCTTTATACAGTTTTTGGGTGTCATAAAGTACTTACGACAAACTTTTTTTGATAAAAGAATGCATGCTTAGTCTGTGGAGTCATAAATAAAGGCCCCGATAGCAAATGCCAGTGGGCCTCGAAGCTTGCATGAACACAAGGGGGGCCAGTGGGTAACATGTCCAGATGAGGGGCGCCTGATCACTGCGGGTACTGTATGTGCTGTGTCCTGATTGGCTATCTGTTATTAGCTTTATGTGGCATCTGATTTTATGATGTTTTGGGAAAGCACGCACCGCTCTGGCCATGTATGCTTTACTTGGGACAAATATCCCCTGACCATTAGAGTGTCACTGCGCTTATCTCGGGATTGACCGAAGTTTCCTGTTTGCGAGTTTGTATGCTGGCTACGTGCCACCCCACCTTTGTCCTGTCCATCTGTAACCATGTATTTCTGAGTTGGGGTTGAGTGAGAGTTCATGACAGGCGAGTTTGTTAATAGTGATGCGATTTTACTGGTATACGTGAGTGTATCATTGTGAACATTGGCACTGAATTTATCAATATTAACATTCCCCCCTTTAGTTGAATTTTCAACTACATTATCTAACCCATACTTCATGACAGTCACATTATTGGTGAATAGTTGTGCTACAACTTTGACAATTACTATTTTCCTACTTACTTGCATTCTACCTAATTTGAGAACTGTGTATTTACAGCAGGAAACCCCCAATTGCAGGAAACCACATAAGAACAATATAAAGATGAAAATGGGCAATAATGACGTGACCAGTCCGATCAGTCACCGGGGGAGCCAGATGAATCAGTTCATGTACCATTCCTGCTCAGGGGTACCTCCCTCCTCATGAATGGCTCTTTTTAAACTGTGCAATGCTTGGATAGCCAGTTTAGACCCAAACATAACCAAATCGGACATGGGTCCCGGGCTCGTCATGACACTGGCTTCAAGCTAGCCTGGCAGATGAAGGGTGAAACCCCAAAACTGGTCCCTGGATGCTTGTTTCTGGTACAGGAAGGATCGCTTTGCAGTTTGGGCTGAACTGTTCCCATTAGGAGCAGGGTCAAGACTTATTTACATATGGCTGGGTCTATACTGGGGTGACATGGTGAGCAAAAGAACAATGGATTTAATCCAGATCTCTTGACTGGAGGTGAATGTTTGATTTGTTCCACATTCCATGCATCATGTGTGTGTTGTTTGCTTTCTTGCCCTCAGTGCGCCTGGTATGCCCAGACGTGGGTCCCCAGGCTCACAATGCCACTGGATTCAAGCTAGCCTGGCTGATGAGGAGTTATACCCTGAAACTTGTCCTAAGAGCTTGTTTCTGATCCGAGGAGGACCTGGCTTGGCAGTTCGGGCTGAACTGTTCCCACGAGGAGCAGAATCAAGACTGATTTTTTATGGCTGGGTCTAAACTGGAGTGGCATGATGAGCAAAAATCAATGGATTTAATCCAGATCTCTTGACTGGGGGTGAATGCTTAATTTGCTCTGCATTCCATTCATCATCTGTGTGTCTTTAGGTCGTGGAGATGGCCTAATCATGTATGACGGACCCGCTTGTTAATAGTGATGCAATTTCGCTCGTATATGCAAGTGAATCATTATGAACATTGGCATCGATTTTATTAACATTAACATCTTTATATACAGATCTCTGGTTTAAAAACATTAGAATGAAACACCACAAAACTAATTTGGGAATTGTATGGAAATGCATAATATTAAAAGCACTTTACATATCAATCAATCAATAAAAAATCTTTATTCGGTCTTGCGAACAAAAGACCGTAACAGTACATAAGAAATATTGTACATAGCTGTAAACACACCTTAACATTTGTGATGATTCGTATTTAGAGAATATTTAAAATACTAGAATGGGACATACAATGTACGAAACAAAACAATAGCGGTGCGTCAAGTGACCACCGAGGCATAAAATTAGGACCGTACAATTACATAGAAATATTGCACACAAAATACATCAGACATCAGAAATTTAAAAGGGAACCTGAGATATAAAAACATATTCTGAATAAGGTGCACAGTTATGGACTAAGGGGTGGGAGCGCGGTTATAGCACCAAGAACGGGGAATGGATAAAGGACAAAGACCTCAAAAGGGTCCGCCATGAACTCCTACTACCCCCCATTAATGAGAAAACCCTGCACACCTACCAAGATCGGTGTACTTTACCAAGCTGCCCATATAAAAAATCTATGGATTAATCCAGCATAGTTTGTCTGATTCTGAGTGCAGATTTCAAGAAGGCATATACATGGAAAATAATTTTTGGGGAACTGAGAGATTGTAAGTGGTAGAGTGCAGGACTGCAGTGACGAAGACCTAGCCTCCTTAATAGAGGAATTAGAAAGTGTTGATGTGCTAATCTGTGCAAATTGCAAATGAAATAAAGTGCAATAAAGATTGGCCAGAATCTAAATAATGTATAAAAGATAAAGACCAGTAGATTGAGCCGACTCTAAAGCGAAAAAGTATAGATCGCTCTCGTCTGGTCAGCTCCAAGTCCAAATACAGCAGAGGCTCAATGTAACAAAGTCTGTATTATTGCAGAACCAGGGGTTTGGCTAGCTCGGATTTCAACCTGATTTTTGCACAATGAGCCTTGAATAATAATTTCACCTCGGACGTGGCGTTATTAGGGATACGATTAGGTTCAGCTTACCACCAGGGTATGCCAAGGGAACCAAAGGTTTCTCGTAAATAGCTCAGCCAAGGTATGGCGGAAACATTATCCAACTTCATACAGTCAGAATTAATGTCCTTACAAAGTTTAGCGGCTGGGTTCAACCAGATGCTAACCCATAATAGTAGTGGTGCCATCTGGATCTTATCCTCAATAAAACCCTGGTTTAGCTCCAAATGCAGTGTGCGGGTGGGGGTAGATGGGGGTGCACTTAATAACTTGCGTAGGAAGCGGTTTTCCTCTGCCTGAATAGAGCAGCATTTGCTGAAACCCTAAATTCCCACTCCGTGAGTGGCCACATCAATGCATTTGGAATTTAATAGTTTCAAAGGTGGGATCATTGTCCCTCTAATTTGCGGTCTGATGAGGTTACTTACTGTCCCTGTACATTTCCTTAACTTGGAACAGACCTGAGCACAGTGGGGATTCCAAGACCCAGAGGAACTAACATTTAGTCCCAGTTAACAGACGGGCTTGACTGATGTCAAAACCTGGCCGTTAATACTAATTTTGTTAGAATTTAGTGTGCCTAGGCCACAAGGCATAATATGTGATTTAGAATAATTAGTGCTAAGGTTCAAATTGTGCATAAAAGAAACAAAACAGTCCACCTGGTGTCTCAGGGCTTTTGGGGTAAGGGCCAACAAAACGGCATCATCCGTGTATAACAGAGCGGGGACAGGGCAGCCTGCTATTCTGGTATGTCAGTGTGGGAGGAGGCTGGGTGAGCTGTTAAACCATTGATATATGAAATAAATATTAACGGTGCCAATATGCAGCCCTGGCTAACCCCACTGTTCAACGGGAATTCGGAAGACAGTTCCCCAAGTAGTTAAATGAATCCGTGCGGTTAGATCTGAGTGTAAACAATAAAAAAAGTTGACCGGGGGAGATCCACGCCTTGATTCAGCAATATCAACCAGAGTTTGGTTCTGTTCACCGAATCAAAGGCGGTGGATAAATCCATGAAGGCCAAATACATGGGGGATCGCTTAGCCTTAGTATATTTGGCAATAGTGAAGGCCAGATTTAAACATTGTTCATTTGTTCCTAATTTGGGTCAAAACCAAAGAATGAGATCAAGAATTTATTGCTATGCTCAATATTACATTATGTTCAATAATTCTTCTGTTAGTCGGTATTCTAGAGCAAAGTATTATTTTTACAAAAGCTGGACTGATCTTAAAATTTGCTTTAATATACTGTACCACCACTGGTTAGTAAGATGCTATATACCAGATGACCGAATCATAGTAAGCAATCCTGGACAGTGCACAAAGGTAGCATCAGTCTGCATCTTTACCAGTTCTCAGCTTAATGCACTGTTTTAATATATTTGGAATGTATTACACAACATTGAATATAAATAGGATGAGCTATTGGTGGGATAGCATCCAGTACTCCTCCAAGACAAAAAAGGAATTCCTATTTCACTCTAATGGACAATCTTTACACATAGACCCACACAGGAAAAATGCAAGCAGGAAATGACATAGCAGGGACCACCCTAAATAAGGGAGCCCATTTGATCGTATCAATGTTGAGCCACCAACAGGGTTTTCCTAACAGCAGAACTGGGGGTGGCTCTGCCCACCACAAACACTGTACATGTGGAAGGGCGTTTGAGAGAAGTGCATTACAACATCTATTTGTCTGGAAGGGGAGGATTAAGAGATTGCAAACAAAAAATAGGGGAGAGTTAAAGTGTGTAAAAAGCAAAAACTTTGAGGAATGACAAAATGAAGAGTTAATCATTAGGGACACATAGAGAATAAAAATAGGGGAAAGTACATGTGAGAGCAAGAATGCCTAGAATTATTGGCCATAGATTACATAGTACAATTAAAAATATTATTTTCCCAATTGCAGGTTGAGCAAATGGGAATTTCATTCCACTCGATCATGTGTGTGCCTTTGTTCCCTCACCTAGATTTAAGAAGTATCGGAACAATGGACCCAATTTTACTGAATGGAAAATTGATTGGTAAATTTGCTTGGGGAATAGACTGAAATATAGCTCTGTCACTTTCCCTGGCTCTGCCCTCCCCCTTCCAATCTACAAGAAAAGGATGTAATAATGCTCCCCAGCCAAGCAATGCCCGCTCCTTCCGTCTCCCACCTCCTTACCCACCAGCCTGAACCGTTCAACAGAGGAGTTGGGGAATATGAGCATTTGTCCCCTCGTAACAGTAAATGCAGTGTGGAATTATGTCTGGTAAAACCAGGCCTACACAGCTATTCTACATTCCATCAGGATGAACTCATATTTGCACAGGACTGTCAGGGTGTTACAGCACAGTATCTGTTTTCACAGGTGCAGAGTTACCAAACGATCATTATTGTGCAACTCCGAATCTGAACCTAAATGTTAAAGAAAAATAAGAGTAGAAATAGCTGATGTAACTGCGAATCAGATGGACATGTTGGAAAACTTGTGGCCTATAGTTACTAAAAGAGAAATAAGTCACAAATACCAAAATGTATTCAAACAGTTCTACATCAGACCAAGGCACTCCTATGTTACTCTGAGCATAGTTATGTTAGAAGTATTTCTCTAAGATGAATGTGAAGTATTCTTTAAAGGCGCCCATCTTTTAAAAGCTCACTATGGAGTAAGCCATTAGTCTAGAACAGAGCTTCCCAAAACCTTTTAGAACCATGACCCAATTTTTGAACTGCAAACTTTTGTGACCCGCCTAGGTTTAACAGGCATGTGGCGGGGCAGATTTTTAATGTAATAGTAGACATGCTTTAAAAATGCTGTGAATTACGGAACTAACATACTATTTAAAACGTGTGGGTTCCTCTCCAACAGCAATTCTTTGTAGATGTCACAACCTTGGCCATGCCTTTTGATATGTCTTTATCAGACTATGATCAAGACATCAATCTTCCCATAAAAGTGGCAGATAGTGAATTGCTCTAGAGCTGGAAAACTATTCAGATTGGGGACTTGAACTTGGCTCCCCAGATTCAGAGTCAACAGTTCTGGCCATTAGGCCACATCCATATTTCTTAATTTGTGTGTTAAGTGGGATGACTGGGTATGATTACATATAGGGAGCATATTCCCTGTTGAAATTACTTTGTGAAGTAAAAAACACTGGAACGTTCACCCTGAGTCTTCATTGGGAATACTTGCAAGGGTTTGTTTTAAAACAAAACTTAGGGTCACAGTTCAGCTCCTTTGTGGCATTGAAACTGTAAACATTTTCAGAGTGAGGGTGCTGACATCAATGTTGCATCGCTGGAGTCATAGCTATTGTGCATAAATCTAGCTTCACACAACGTGTGGCAAATGTATTCAGCAGGAGAGTTGTAAAGGTGTTGTATGTCACAGTTGGTGCAATTTGCAGCACACTGTTGCAAATATATCATTAAAATATCATTCAAAAGGACACAAATTGTGCACAGACATACAGCTTTACTGCTAAAACTATAAGGCATACAAATGACAATGTGTGGAAATTGGGTTTAAGTGAATATTTATAATTTGCTCATCACCAAATAAAAGATCTTTATTTGTTTGATCCTGTTAAAATCTTTGTTTCCATCCCACTTCAAAATTACAAAAAAAGTGTGTCATTCTTTCCTTCCTAAATGCTGATGCATTCTAAAATGAAGTTAATTTACTATTATTTTCATTTTTTATTGTGTGGTTCATAAATATACATTTTACACCCTTCCTTTCACACTCCATGTACCCCAACCAGATTGTCACACAGTTCGCATAACAATTCCTCTCACTTTGAAGTCAGAGAAAGAAACGTAAACACCATGTTTAAAGAATATGTATCATTTTGTCAGACATTATAGCCTTATATTCGACCTCTGTCTTTGAAGCACAGCAAATGTGACAAGATAAAAACAAAATCTAAAGGCGTCTTAATTTATTGTTCTTTAACGACCCACCAGCAATCGACTGAATTACAGCACATTTTTACAGGTGTGCTCCATGAAGACAGCTTACAGAGAAAGGCCCAGTGAAAGGCACATGCATGCAGGACTGATATAAAAATACTAAAACAACCTCCACGTACAACCCCTTCCCAACAGTTCTAACCAACTAGAAAATAAAGGGTTGTCTTGACTATGCTTTTCAAAATACAGTCGTATTTTTATGAAGAAGCTCCTCTCCTAGGTGATACAAATGGTATGTGGCCTTACACAATTAGGCAGTGGCTTAAAGGGAAGCATGCTTATCCTTTTACAAGTGGCCCATTGTTTCATCTGAAGGGATTTGAAGAAGTTACATATCTGATTTATTTCAATGAAACAGCTAGGAGATATTGTTTTAAGTTATGTCTAATGCTAAGCAGGACAAAATGAGTGTTTTGACACTCAAGATGGTCATAAAGCAAGTTAGCACATAAAGAAATAAAAATAATTTGGACTTTTGAAAAAAATCAGGAGCATGGCCAAATCCTTAATAAGAGATTATTAAAGATAAATGGAAGGATGTATCATTCAAGCTACTAACATTAGCTTTAATGCATAGGTAAATATTACTATCAATATCCATAAGTGTGCTAGGGAACTAAGGTCTATTCATTGAAATAGAAAATGCTTTTTAGTAAATATTAGTCATTGAAAAACGTCAGGACTGGCAATCTCGTGTTTTTGTTCTGGAAAAAAGTGAATGAAAGAATAGAAATGATTATGAGTAAGTAAAGTTAGATACATGGTTAGCTATGTTGGGATGCACATGTAAATTCTTGAGACTGGCAAAAGATGAGAAAGTTAGAGTGCTGAGAGCAGTGATATGCAAAGAGGGAGGTTTTTATGCACTGAGGTCCTGAAGTCAATCAGAAAACCTGTGATAGAAATACAGCTAAAGGAATGTCTCATATGACAACCCCTGAGAAGGAGTTTTAGAGAGTTGAACATAATACGGAGAAGTGAGTATATTTGGTTCAGCTTTCTGAAATTATGTTTTCAACTGGCCTTTAGTACTGGCTTCATTTTGATGTATGGTCAACATCCTCTACTCCCTTCCTTTCCATCTTTTAATTTTTAGCCCATCTTCATTTCTAGTGCTTATGGGACTCCTTTCCTCAGAATCCCTTCTTTAAGCAGCTTATGTGCAATGGAAAAATTAATCCCCAAATGTCTGTTTGATCTTTTTTCGGAATATCCAATTGATAGATATCTATATAATGTATTTAGATAAGTTGTTTAAAATTATATAAATCATTCACATTGCTGCTCTGTACAACGACATTGATGTTAGTATTGTATTAAATTTAAAGATAAAACCTGGGATGAAGGAGGATATTGGGTGATAAACCAAGCATGTGGTAAAATGATCAATAGTGGTCAAGTAATCAAAGAGGAAAACATGGTGCAGAAACAATCATGAGATAGTTTGAATATGAAACAGTGAGAAGTGTAGACTAGATTTCAACAATAAACATCAATATACAGATGGCACAGTTCTGGGAGAGAATATTAATAATGTGATTCAGCACGGGCACAGAGAAGGAAAAGTTAAATGAATAATGTGGGCAAAAGCAATAATTAGGGAGGAAGTAATGAAAAGGGGTAACAACTAAATAAGTATAAAGAGAAGAGCAAAAACAGAAGGCAGATCACTATTAAATCCTCAGCTGTGTTGGTATTCTTTGGTCCTTCTAGCTACAATACTCCAATGTTGTCATGATATTTGGAAAGACCTCGAGCTTGTCTACAAAGGGGACCAGAGTGTGCCAGTGACACAGATGTCATACTGTATTTTACGGTCCTGATGCATCTCCCCTGCATCCATGTCTAAAAGCCCTCTTTGATGTCTAGTGAGATTTCTCTTATGGGAATCTCAACCTGCGCATAATGCTTTGAGGGTGGCTCTCATTGGGCCCAGATTCCTGAGTGCCTCAAGGGAGCTGCGCTATGGAGTGAGTTAGCTACTTCCAAAGCACTAATTGATTACATCATATGAGAAATGTTAGGGATTGCTAATGGATAGCTATGCAATGTGAAGTGACTGCAAGCTCTTTGTTCTTCAATTCTTCTGTTTTCAATTCATTGCAATATGGTTAAAGCTTTGAGTTAGTTATTGTAGAGCTACAAAGCCCTAAAATTAATCCATCTTTATTATGTACCCAAAATATGTCTCGTAAATCTGTGAATTTATCAATATATCCACATAGATTAAAAAATTTGTCATGAAACGTAGCAATACAATAATTAATGAACCAAAAACTAAAGATTAAATATGTATTTTTATTTTCAGATTCCACGACATACGCACACTTTCTTTTTAATGCCTTTGATACGGCTCAAAGTGGAACTGTGAGCTTCGAGGTATGTTGAGAATTGTGTTATTAGTGAAAATTCATTTTATGGCATAGTGACAATTTACTGTTAAATCATTAAGGACTTCCTTTCAGTTTTCTAAAGAACTATGGAAATTTTAGTAAATACAATATTTTGCTTTCTTCAATCCAAGGTTGTAGTAAAGTGCACATGTTTGACTGGTAATCTCCTACTCTAACAAATTGTCCACCCTGCAGATAACAGTACAATTTAAACAGTTTGCAAAGTTGCAAAATGCAACATCTGCTTAAATAGCAGCATTAGCATACATTTAATGCCTCATAACGATAACAAGTGTATGTGTAATGTTCATGGTAACTTATCCTATTTGCAACAGTCACATTCATGCATGTTATGTTATGTTATATTATGTTATGTTATGGTATGTATGTTATGTTCTGTTCTGTTATGTTATGTTAATGGAATCTAGTACAGCGCAATGACTCACCCCTGAAGGAGTATCTCGCGCTTAGCAGAGTCAGGACAGAATTGCAAGTTATAAACAGGCAAGTTCTATGATGTTTTATAAAATGTATAAATTTAGCGCAAGAGCGAATGTATAAGGGAAGCCTGTACCAATGGTAAGGGGCACGGTATAAAAAGGATAGACCGCTGTATCTGGACATACGGATGCGCTGGGGACACAGTCACAGTTTGTCTTTAGTTCTCAAGTTTCTGCTAGGATAATAGTAAGTGAGTTTCTCTTGTAGGTGACGGAAATTACTTTTAAAATAAACATTCAACTCAGTACATGTTAGAATTGCACTTTAGAATGCGTTTAACCTGCTATAGAAATATTCTCAAATAGAAAATGACACACAGAAAAATAGTGCCTGTTTTGGGACATGAAAGAATCATATTCAAATGTATTATTAATTTATTACATTATTCCTAGACTAATCATATATAGGAGAAATGTGTAGTACATAAATGTATGCAAAATAATATAGAAGATTTTTATTTGGACAAAGCTATCATTCTTAAATGTGTTTTTCAAGGGTTGAAAGGAAAACCCTTTCCTTTCAACTCTTGCTCATAGCTTAACACACATTATTTATAACATTTTTGCCTAGCCCCAGCATCTTGCTTTAGAATGTGCTGATATCAAATCCCTGTTTCTTTAACTCCCTCCCACCATGATTAGGTCACTTTTTTTAATACAATGAGCTGCTTTAACTACTTGAATGGATAATGATTTAGATATCTTTTATGACTGTCTTACAGAATATTATTGCTAAATTTGCTTTATCATATTCGACTTGCTCTGAATTCACAAGGGACATACAGCACATCTTTCAGCTTTGGCAAATAGGTTCTCTCGAGGACTTTCCTCCATATAACAAAGTCTTGAAACGATGTTTTACACAATATTGATGCAAATGTTTACCGTGGGAATTGAGAGGAGCAGCACCGGTAGCTGATGACACCATCGGACGAGCGGTTTCCATTGGAGGAGGAGAGTTAACTCCTAAATATTATCGATACATTATTATGTGGTTTTATATTAATGAGTGTTCCTAGCTAGTTAGGAGAAAAGGGATGAGGGGAAGAAGAGAAGAAGAATATTTGGATGAGAAGAAGACTCTGACCCAGATTTCTTTATCCTGTCTGTGTGACTCTTCTACTGAAGAGTGGCTTCCTTACTTTTGTTACTAACAGCTACTGCTAAAGGTGACTTTCTTCTTTCTTCAGTTAAAGATTCTCTTTGATCAATGCTACTGCAAATATTACTCTTTTAAACAGTTGTTGCTGCAGCTGTAAGGAACTTGGCTGAGTTTCTAGAATCACTCTTTTTGGGTAGTTCTTTTCATATTCTGAATCGTGCTCTTTTTCAAAAAGAACTCTTCATGGGTTCTGCTTAGGGTAGATTAGGCTCCTTAACTAGTTTAGTGACAATTTCCTTTATGGAACAATGTGTATTGGTTTATGCTCCCTCTACTCAAATTTTGTTGGCCTTTCTGTAATCTGAAAAATCTGAATAAAGACAACAAAAATGATATTAATTCTTTAAGATAAATAAAGGTGTTGAAAACTTCCCCAGCCTCTCATCATTGACTGAACATTGTTGATGATGTATGCAAAGTTTTTGTTTTTTTCTAGCTCTGTTCTAAGACTGTGGCAAAGTCCATCAACCTTTTCATGAGGATATCCCAAGGGACAAAATCTGTAAATTGTGTGTTTAGACATAGATTCAATTCTTGGCTAATCCTCAGGCTCCCACAGTTTCTGGTAGCAGAGGAAGTGGTTAACACCCTGAATGGTGCATTACAATTAGTACACAAACTATAATAAAAGTAATCCCTGTTTCCAGTTTCCAGATCCAAGCGGTGTGGCAAAGCAGTTTCCAAAAGCGGTTGTGGTTTTGAAGATGTGAGTATTAATAGGGTAAAAATTTTGCAGTTATTATTGTAGTGGTTCTGTGTGTTTTTCCTTGCAGGATGTATGAGAGAATAATGAGAAATTTAAAGAGTTGTTGAAGAGGAGACGTTGATTTCGGGCTCATTGAAGTTGAAAGATCCCGGGGTAATAACAAATGTTATAGTCTTGTGTGCAGGAGAAGTCGATGTGGAGTGTGAGTACCATCACTTCCATCGGTAACGTTAGGGACTAGCTGTTGTGTTTGATTAATCCCTTAATTTTAGTGGAGCCTTATTGCGCAAGCAGGTGAAGCTGCATTCATTTGTGTGGATTTTTGCTAGTCGAGAAGACACTTGTGAGTGTAGAATATTGTTGGATGATTGAGATACTTAATTTTCCTTACAAGAGGAAACAAGATATTATTTAAGAAGTTATTTGATGAGTGAGGCATACATCATAGTGTTTCATACTTGGATTGGACAGTTGGTGTGCTTTTTTGTGGTTATTGATTAGAAGGTTTCTTGTGCCGCATTGTGATTGGATATTGTTGATTTGACTTCTTTCTGATTTGATAAAGAAGCATGTGAAATATAAGCTGTCCTTTAATTGGTGAACGAAATTTGACATATACAGAATAGAATCAAAATATTTGGGATGTGTGAAAATTTGGAAGATTTAACTGTCACTAAGAAATGTTTTAAGGATTTTAAATAATTTCTTAGGGGTGATGTCACTATTCCTATAAGAAAAGGTGCAGAGGCACCTCCTGAGGGTACTCCGGCTTATATTATGACTACCTAACATGGATTAAATTCATGTCTATGGCTACAACATTGGGAAAGAATTACAGAAAACGAGAGTGATTTAAGATTTCTGAGGTATGGGGCATTTAACACCAGAATCCTAGATCATTTGTAAAAACATTTGTACGAGATGAAGCCACCACCTTGACCCATGCAATATGAAGCTTTTAATGCTTGGGAAAATGTTGTGAGGGAAAAAGAGAAGGAGAAATATCAGAGAAGTGCAGAGAGAGCAATAAAAAATTATGCAAACGCCCTATGGGATGAAGAACAGCGCAGATGGAGGAAGGTAATTATTGAAGGAACTAGATTATATCTGGTTCTTTCATCAGAGGGTACAAGAAAGAGTAAGGATGTGGCTAAGCAAGAAGAGGGTGACTCAGATACTGATTCGGGAGATAAGATATTAGAACAAATGCTGTCTTCCCGATCACCTCCAACTGTAAAATATACTGTCCCAGGAAAGATGTGTGCAAGTGCTAGTCAGACTGTAGCTACTGATCCTGTGGCTTCAGATACACCTCCCATTGAACAACCACTACAGGTTTTACACATTCCTCCATCAGTTTGAGAAGGCCAATAGCTGTGATTCCTATTGATACTGTTCAAGTTGTGACCCAAGTGGTTCCTACTGCACCACCACAAATTGAGAGAAGACCGGAGGACTTCACGGCACCGGTTGTTGCAAATGTACAGACCATCCAAAATACACAGTAACTAAATTTGCAGGATCTAGTAGATAGAGAAGGAACCCTAGCCATTAGGACTTCTTTTGCTTCAAATTAACTGCCTGGTAATAAAGATGGGGGTTTACCAGCATGGCTTGAAGCAGTTACAGGGGAGAGAAGTGCAGATGCCACATAGCCCCCATAAGAGTTAAAGACAAGAAAAGAAAAACCATTGGACATTCCTAAATTAAAAATAGAAATGAAATAATTAATCAAGTGTTGCCTGGAGTATTATCACCTGGCTCAGTATCAAAGACATGAGTTAACTTACCTGTGTAAGGAGATTACTCTGAAATCTGCCATGATACATGACACATTGTCAGTGATAGCAAAGAAGTACGATGTGGATCTTTTTAATAATGTGAAAATAAATCGTAGCTATAGAGTAGAGTTGGATGATCAAGCAATAGAAAACATAAGGATTACAGGAATGCGTTTGCATATTACTGAATTATTTAAATGCATACACGATGGAAGAATGTAGAAAAGTTGGCACTTAGGTGGGCAAAGAAACACAAAAGGAAAAACAGGGAGGCAGAGGAAAAACTAGATGGGCTGGATGAGGCAGCGGCATATCCATTGAGGGAAGTAGTTGGAGGTACCTATGTACACGTTCCATGGAATAAAAGTGATTTGACAGCATTCAAAAACACATTTTCAAAATTGAGAGACAAACCAGTACAGTGGTATGCACAATTGGAAAGGTTCATAAAGATTTAGAAAGTGTTGTCGAGAGACCTAAATATGTTTCTTGACATTGTGATACCAGCTGATTTGTGGGCAGAATGTAAGGTAGCAGTGCAGTAGCCAAAGGCAGAACCACACAAGAGAGAGAGGAACTGGTGCACCTTCTCCATCGATAATGGAGAAATATAAAGCCATTATGAACTACATAAAAGGAAAAATACCTCCCAGAGATACAGATTGGTTGAAAATTAAAAGAACAACACATGGACATGAATACCATGAAAGGTTGTTGCAGGTGTTTAAATAGCACAGTGGGTGTGAATGTGCTGAAGAAAAGGATATGGGGATTTTTGTGCCTCAGTTTGTTCTAGGATTGACACCTGAAACCTGAAATCAGTGCTCATATTATTCAAAGTGTGATCTGCTGGCAGACATAGGCACTAGACGAGATCTTGCATACCAGCTTTGGATAAATAGTGTTTGATGCAAACAAGTAAATAAACATTCAGGGTATGTTTGGAGGCCCCAGCTGCTAGCCTGTTTCATCGACCAAATCGTGGGAAAGGCTTGCCCAGCCCATATGGAGTGAGCCGGGCTGCAGTCGGCGTGACAATAGACTGGAGGGGTTACTCTTGGGCAGTATAGAGGCATCCGAGGATATGTCATTCCGGCCTCATCACCGGGAGGCAGATGGGTCCTGTGGCCGGGAGAAGATTGAGTGCAAGGGTGTGTGGAGGAGTTCACATTCAACATGGCCACTCCATTCTTGTTATTCTTCACTCCAGCAGGTCGTGGTATGTGGGAGACTAGCCAGGCAACACATGCAGTAGGTCCCGGGGCGAGCCAGGGCAGTGGTGCTGGTGGACGCCTGCAGTCATTACGCAGGAAGGGCGGGCAGTTCTTTTCACATCTGCATAGTCGCCTCACCCTGTTCGACCCCCACTCCAGCTGGACATCGGGGCGCAGGTTGACGAGAGTGGCAGAGACATTCTCGTTCCTCCTCCAGGAGCCAACAGGGTTTGGTCCATGCAAATCGGACCCGACTCATGTTGCCCTGCCGGTGCAGGACATGGAGTTCACTTTATTCTTTCTTCCAGTGTGGGGCGAGCAGGGCCGGGCAGTGGAGCTGCAGGCTATCCGCGGCGATGGAGGGTTCCCTCACTATTGTATGGCTGCCTCACCCCCTTTGACCCCCAGTCAGGCTGGATGCCAAGGTGCAAGAGAACGGCAGAGAAATCCCTGCTCCTCCTCGGGGAGCTAATAAGTTGCTTGTGACATAGCACTGTGGCTTTGTAGATCGCTTAGGGGTATCCAACTGGATTAATACGGCAGCTGTAATGGTAGGAGCATCTGAATCACTGATGTGCCAGTGCCGATGCCAATTTCCTGAATCTGAGGAGGTGCTTTCGTAGTAACGAGAAGCGGTGGCTGGGCGTGGGTGGTAGGTTGTGGGTGAGGATTTACACCAGAGGGGTGATCCCGAGCCCGCGTCCGTCCCCTTAGCTGCTCTTAGCGGCTCACCCTTTCATTCGGCCATCTTGCTGGGTTTTCGGCGGCGGCAGACATTGCTTATTTCTGCTTCATCACAGTCTACATTGCGCTGGGCTGTCGTGCAGGATCCTGGGAACATTTCCTTCACATCCCAATGGCTGGTGTGTCCTTGGGGGAGGGCTTTTTCTGGGGATTTGCGCCATAAGGTGATCCCTAACTCGGGGGCTCCTTACAATTCGGTCAACTTGTACCATGAATAACGACTATATAAAAATCAATAAGGGAATCAAAAGAAAAAGATGAGACTCATCTGAAGATGAAAGTGTTCTCAAGACTTCAATTCGAATGTGAGACCATAAATTTGTAATTGTTAAAATCATCAAAAGGGAGAGATGTGAGGGAAATGACGTTTAAACTAAAACATTTGACTCACAGACCACAGTAGAATTGCACTTTAGAATGCATTTAAGCTGCTGTAAATATGCTTTCAGATAGAAAATGACACAAAAAACAGCCTGTTTGAGTGCGTGATAGAATCATATTCAAATATATTATTAATTTATTAGATGATTCCTAGACTAACCAAATGTAGGGAAAATGGGTAGTACTTACATATATGCAAAATAATATAAAATATTTTTTTTAGTGCCAGGCAATCTTACTTAAATGTACCTCTTTAGTAGGGCCTAAAGGCCTTTCCTTTCGACTCTTGCTCATAGCTTAATACAAGTTATTTTTGTGCATAGCACCAGCATTTTGCTTGAGAATGTGCTGACCTCAAAACCCTGTTTCTTTAGCTTCCTCACACCAATGATTAGGTCACTGTTCTTAATACAATTATCTGCTGTGACTACATGAATGAATAATGATTTAGAAATATGCTGTGAATGCCTAACAGAATATTATTGCTAGTTTAGCGTTATCATATTGGACTTACTTTGTATTCATAATGGACACACAACGCAACTTTTAGCTTAAGTAAGAAGGTTCTCATGAGAACTTTCCTCCATGTAACAAAGTCTTGAAACAATGTTTTACACTATATCGACAAGAATGTTTACCGTGGGAATCGAGAGCAGAAGCATTGGGCTTTGACGACACCATTGGACGAACGGTTTCTATTGGAAGAGGAGAGTTATCTCCTACTCCATTATCAATACTTTATTATGTGGTTTTATATTAATGAGTGTATCTAGCTAGTTAGGAGAGAAGGTAAGAGGGGAAGAAGAACAATCAGATGAGAAGAAGAATCTCACCCAGATTTCTTTATCCTACCTGTGCAACTCTTCTACTGAAGAGTGTCTCACTTATTGTTGTTATCAACAGCTACTGCTAAAGGTGACTTTATTCTTCCTTCATCAAAAACTCTCATTGATCAATGCTACTGCAAAGATTAGTCTTTTAAATGGTTGCTGCTGCAGCTGTAAGGAACTCGGCTGAGTTTCTAGAACCACCCTTGATGGGTAGTTCTTTTCATATTCTAACTCCAGCTCTTTTCTGAAAATAACTCTTCATGGGTTCTGCTGAGGGTCGATTAGGCTCCTTATCTAGTTGAGTGACAGTTCCCTTTATGGAACACTTTGCATTTATTTATGTTGTCACTAATGAACTTTTATTGGCATTTGTAAACCGACTAATCTGAATAAAGACAACACAAATAATGCTAGTCCTTTATGATAAATAATGGTGTTGAAAACTTCACCAACCTCTCATCATTGACTGAACATTAATCCAACTGTTGATCATGTATGCAAAGTTTCTGTTTTGTATAAGCTCTATTCCAAGACAGTGGTAAAGGTCCATCGTGCCATCAGAATTTCCTAAATCTGTAAATTGGGTGTTTAGACATGAATTCTATACTTGGTTAATCCTCAGGCTCCCACATAGGAATGCTAGATTCTTGTCAGTCAGGGACCTCTAAGTCAGACAGAGAAGTTTGAACAAGGATCTTTTCCTGATTGGGAGCCAGTAGAGAGCTATGAGCAGAGGGGCAGATGGCGAGCCTGGTGGAAGTTTATTAACCAGGCAAACAGCAGTGTTCTGAGCGACCTGTATTTCAGTCTGGCTTTTGAGCCTTTCATAGCACTGAAACCGCCCTTTAGGCAGTAGTCGATCCTATCAGACTATTTTGAGATGCAAAACGCTGGCTATGCTGTTCCTTCTTGACCTGTTAGTGGCTTTCGATGCTGTCTTGGTAACAATCTACCTTTAGAAACAAATTAAATAAATACTGTACCAAAATGGCATTAAATACCAAGTAGTCAATATTTGAAACTTCCTAATTCATGTAGAAAAACATAAGCCTTGATATAGTTATCCTCAATAGATTTATATTCACAATATTTTAGCACCATTGATACTTTGGTGTTAATATTCACGATCTCCACCAAACACATTTTTCCAAGTGATTATTATATAAGCCAAGGTGCAGATCTTTGGCAGGCCATTTCATCCATCCTAGTTTTATCCCAAGTCTACACTTATTTGTCCCATCAAACAAAAATACCGAATTAGGAAGAGATCGATGCCCACTGCACAACAAAAGCATAGTTAAATGCACCTTTATTTGAGCTATAGAAATCATTCAAGCAGGCCAATCTACTCTTCTAAAACTATAGATATAATATATTTGCTAACATTTATTAACAAAAAATTCATAAAACTCTGGATTTATCAATTGGCACTTATAACCATCCACGTTTGACAGCATTTGCTTAGGTTCAATTGCCTCCCCCTTCCTCCTGCTGCAACACCCATCAAAACCATCAAAAAAACAACAACAGACTGTTTCAACATGGTTTAGTTAGTCTCTGTTAGACCTGACATCCTTGGCAAGGTTCTCCCCTAATGTTTGCCTTCAACCCTCCTGTTTTGCTGACTTTGTTTTTGCTAGCTTTAGTACTCTTTCCACTTTACCCCTGCTAGCCCTTGCTAAAGTGCTTGTACTCTCTCCATAAAACATGGTAGAAAGATGGCATTTGTTTTGCTCTTAGCCCTGTATGCCTGCATGCAGCCTGTCTCCAATACACATCTGGGGTGGGTGACAGCTGGACTTTTTGCATTACCTATAGACAGCCACATACAAAGGAAACTTAGGTGTGAGTTGATGGGTCTTCCTGGGAGGATGGTAGGGAGGAGCTGGGCACAGCCTCACACCTGAATAGGCTGTGTCCTGTCCCCGCACCAAGGACTGCTTAGCCCCCTGTAGAAAGTCTGGAGCCAAGGTAGGAAGGGAGGACCTCTTTGTACTTCAAAGTTCTTCCTTGAAGACTCTTCAAAGGCACCACGGGGTACCACTTCAGTACACTTCTGAACCTGTGGATACTCTGCCAGGAAGAAGGACTTCTTTGTTGCTGAAGGACTGCTGTTCTGCTGGACTGCTTTTTGGGAAGAACTCCTTTCCTGCTGTGTTGACCTTCTGCCTGCTGCACTCCTTGCCTGGGTGAGAAAGATTGGACCCACATCACTTGAACCCAGAAACAGTGTGAGTCCAAGGGCTTGCTGGCTTTCCTCCTGATTGAAGTCTCAGGGACATAAAATACTTCCAACCACTCTGCTACAGCTCCTGGACTCGGTAATCTGCATGTCTTGCCCTGCCAAGTGGTGCAATCCAGTCCTGGGCCCCTGGAAGTGGGTATAAAGTGCTGACCCAGCAGAAATCCATGCATCAACACTGTTGCGCCACTCAGAACCGATGCATCTCCCTGAACGATGACGCATCACCGCTGCTGTGAGGATTGAGTGCATCACATTGCTGCTGCTGTGAGAATCGAGTGCATCGTGTCACCAACTGTGAGGTGCATTGCTTCCATCTCTGATGCTATTCCGACTTTAAGCAACTCGGAGTCAACACATCGCCCCCATCCTAAGGATAGACAACAACTCATCTCCTCCCTTGCTCATTGCATCTCCCTCATTGTCTACTCAAACAAGGTATTTTTCAGCAGACCAAGGCGGGTCCTTGTATCTGACCCGTGCTCCATCGCGGTCAACCGGACCTTTTGCATTTGACCCGGTCCTGTGCGACCAGATAGCCCCGGATGGAGCTTTATGTCTTTAACCACTACAGTTCAGTTTATTTTTTTTTAAAGTCCTAGCTCTGGACCTACTCATTGGATATTTGTTGTTTTGGTCTTGTTTTACTCATAAGAATATTCTCTATTTTTCTAACCTGGTGTTGAGTCTTTTTGTGGTTTTTATTACAGTTATTGTTTGAAGTGCTGCACATTGCCTCTTAAGTTATTATTTATTTATTTATTTTATTTTTTAAACTTGTAAGGCGCTACAGCTACCCAAAAAGGGTTTCCCGGCGCCTAGACACAGCATAAGAATGTCAGGAGACATTATTAGCTATTCTTGTTATTGTTCGAATAGCCAGGTCTTAACGTGTCTTCGGAACCTGACGTGGTTTTCCTCTTTTCGAATGAAAGGAGGGAGTGCGTTCCAGAGGGATGGTCCAAGGTGGGCGAAAGATCTGCCTCCCATTCTTGCCAATTTAAATCTTGGTACACAGAAGTTGGCAGCTGATTGCGAACGAAGATTGCGCTTGGGAATATAGGGGTGAGCCAGAGCTATAAGGTAATTGGGTGCCGTACCTGCTTTGATTCTGAACATATAGTTCAGGGCTTTAAAACGGATTCTGCTTTCTACCCTAAGCCAGTGGAGTTCCCGACGGTAACTCGAGACCCCGGAATTTTTAGGGATTCTGCACAGTAGTCGGACTGCAGCGTTATGGGCAAGTTGCAGTCGACTGACTACCGCTTTATTTGAACCAAGGTACAGAATGTTGCAATAGTCGAGCCGTGATGTTATGAGGGCATTGACTATGGTCTTTTGAGTGGAAGAGGGCAGCATCCAAATAATTTTCCTCAGCCATTTGATGATGGTAAAGCATAGACCGACAACTTTATTGGCCTGTTGACTCATGGAGAGGGAGCTATCCAAGATGACTCCCAGATTGCGAACTTGAGTCACTGGGGTAGGAAAAGTAGCCATCTGGTCTGGCCGTGTGAAGGATTCCAAAGATCTTGACATTTTCCTAAGAGAAGAATCTCTGTCTTGTCTCCATTGAGCTTTAATTGGTTTCTTGTCATCCAATTAAGGATGTTTTGAAGCCCTGATTTGAGGAGAGATGGGGATGTCGGACCGGGTTCAGATAGGGAGAATATAATTTAGGAATCATCGGCATAGGTCATGAGGATGAGTCCAGATTTTTCGGCTAAATCAGCTAGGGGTCGGAGGTAAAGATTAAAAAACAGGGGACTCAATATAGATCCCTGTGGCACGCCGTGGAGGGCATTGAAGGTGTCGGAACAGGCCAGTGGGGATGTTATTTGGAAAGTCCGTTCCGCTAGGAAGGATCGAATCCAATTAAGCGCTTTTCCACGGACACCGTTTCTGAATAATGCCTTGATGAGAGTTTCGTGGGATATGGTGTCAAAGGCCGCGCTCAGATCTAAAAGCACGAGCGCGACCGTCTGGCTTTTATCGAGGAGATTTCGGATGTGTTCCATAACTCCTAGAAGGGTGGTCTCTGTCGAGAAACCAGCCCGAAAGCCCGATTGTGAGGGGTGCAAAAGCGAATTTTCTTTGACAAAGGTGGGCAGGACCGCGTGGACGTGTCGCTCCAAGCATTTGGAGAAGGCAGGGAGCAGGGATATGGGTCTATAGTTGGCTAGACTGTCCGGATTTGCTGTGGGCTTTTTTAACAATGGCGTAATCATGGCGTGTTTCCAGAGGGTCGGGACTGTGGAGAATTCAAACAAAGCGTTAAGCATATCAACGATGACTCCCAGGGAATGATCATCCAGTTGTTTAATAATTTTAATCGGGATAGGATCCCTGGGAGAGCCGGACTTGATGTTTTTGAATATGGTTTTCAGTATTTCTACCGAAATGGGAGGCCAGGCTTCCAGGATATTTTCACAGGAGGGGGCATGTTCCGAGTCAGAAAAAGGTGGTGGTTCGTTATTGTTGGTGTTAATGTCCCTGATGATTTTCTCGACTTTTTCAGTAAAGAAACATGCTAGATCTTGGCATTGTTGAGTATTCAGTGGGGGAGCCGAGGCTGTGGTTTGTGCGCCTGCTAGTTCCTTGACTATATTGAACAAAGTTTTCGGCTTATTTGTTGCTTCCGTGATAGTATTAGAAACGAAAGAGGCACGTGTTTTTGCACAGGCAGTATGATATAAATTTCTGGCTTCATGGTAGATATTTTTTGCGTCAGGGGCGTAGTCTTTACGCCATTGACGCTCCAGTGCCTTGCATTTTGATTTTTCAGCTTTTAAAAGGTCACTAAACCATGGGGCAGGGTGGCGGTGTCTATTTCCTTTGATAGAAGTGGTGGATAGACAGTGGTCAGCGGCATCGTTGAGCCATTTGTGAGTAGCTGCCGCCAGGCTGTCCATGTTATGACCGTTTCTAGGAGGGTTTTCATGAAGTGCCGAATTTAGTTTTGCCAGGTCCAGTAGCTTCCAGTTTTTCCTGGACGTAGCTGGAACGTCAGGTTGCGTATAGGAGGTAGGTGGAAGATTTATGCTGAATTTTATTAAATGATGGTCAGACCAACAAATAGGAGTGGTATTGTGCCATTTTAGCTCGTTAATATTGGAGATAATGGGGTCGAGCAAGTGGCCCTCTTTATGTGTCGGCCCAGTATTGACTAAGGTCAAATTTAGGGCCTTCAGATCCTCTACCAAATTAGAGCAGAAGGGAATGGAAGGGTCATCAAGATGTAAATTTAAATCACCAATGAGTGAGAAGTTTTTTGAGGCAATGTAGTATGGAGTGATATAGTTGGCTAAATTTGGTGCCCATTTGGATGAATTTCCGGGGGGCCGGTATATCAATAGGCCTGACATCGTGAAGTTCGGATTCAGGGAAATTTTGAAAAAGCCGGCTTCGCAGTCGGGGATGGCAACTTGTTCTAATGTACATTTCAAGTCTCTTAAAAATGATTGCTATTCCACCTCCTAGCTGGTTATTTTGATCTATCCTAGTGATAGCATAATTAGCGGGGAGGGCAGTAGCCACGTCGGGGCCAGCACTCTCGTGCAGCCACGTCTCTGTCAGAAAGAGGACACTAGGGTTAACATCCAATAGGAGGTTGAACATGTCCAATTTGTGTTTAGGTAGTGAACGGCAGTTAGTACTGTAGAGCACGTACTTATGTGCCTCAACATTGCAAGGCTGTTTGCGTTTCCTGTGCCTCCTTGCAGCGTCAGGGTAAGGTTGGTGGATGGTAGTGGTAAGTTTGCAATTTTTACAGGAGGTAACTCCTGTTTTGTGGAGATTGAGTGTTGTGCATCTTATGTTTGTAATTGGGCGTAGCGCTCTTAGTTCCATAGGGGATCTTACCAGCTTTTTATGGGCGGGGGGAGCATAGTCTTCTGCCCCATGCCCCGTACTGGCCCGGACGGGCACAGACGGGCTGGTCTTTGGCGTGTCTTCGGTGTGCTGAGGGCGTGCCCGCTGCGCTCGTCCGCTGCGCTTCAAAGGAGTGTGCATAGTTATGGGGAGGAGGAGGGGGCGTGGCTAGTTGTAAGGGGCATGGCCCAGTGTCTCGTGGGTGGCGATGGCGGCTGAGAACTCGCCCTTCCCACAACAGCGCTAGCTCCGCTGTGCAGGGAAGTGTCCTCACCAGCCCAAATGCAACAGAATAAAGGTGAGTAACAAGAGACAAAACACAGTATTTAAAAATCAGCAATGTGCAAATTACGCGTTATTAAAAGTTAAGCCTGACTGCTCTGTGCCAACCTACTAGAGGATGAGCACAGGGTAATTTAGGGTGTGTTGTGACTTGCTTTGGCAAGGATTGTGGTTCCTGCTTGGACAGGGTACATACCTCTGCCAACCAGAAACCCAGTTTCTAACAGCGGGCCTAACTGTTCATCGCAGTCAGCCTAAACTTGTGACTTTGTCCCTTTCTAGCATGACCAGATATTAACAGTTGATGCTTTCTGCGTTTTTGGTGCTAATTTCCCTAAATATTTGAGATTGCATTTCTTCGGTTATACCCTTTGGATTTTTGTCATTCTGGTCTTGATTTATTTGTTACAATGTACTTTATTTTTCTAAATTGGTGTGGGATTTTCCTTGTGTTCTGTTTTCACTCTATTAATGTTGGAAGTGCTGCATGAATACTTTACACATAGCCTCTAAGTTAAGCCTAACTGCTCTGTGCCAAGCTGCCAGAGGGTTGAGCACAGGTTATTATGGGTTTGCTTGTTAACCCCGATAAGAACTGTGGTTTCTGCTTGAGTAGCGTTTCCCCCTCCTCAACCAGTAACCCAAATTCTTACAGTCTCCATCTGAACTCTCAATCACCATCTCCATTTTTGTACAGAATCATTATTTTGATTTTTGAATCTAAATTTTAAGATAAGTGGCCTCTGTTACTATTCTATTTATTTTTTATGTATAAACAGTATGTAAAAGGATCACAATGGAAACAAACATTAGAAAACATATCACAGATAGCTATAAAAACACAAAAAATCCCACTATACAATAAAATATGCAGAAAGTAAACTAAAGGGGTAACAACACACATTACTTACATACATACTAATATACAGACATGACACACATATAACATAACTAACACACAGAACTAACAATACACCCTCGCAAGGGAATGATAAAATGAAAGTGGGACATGCATATCAATCAATCGATCAATCAATCAAGGGATTTGTAGGCGCGCTATTTACCCGTGAGGGTCATAAGGCGCTGCTCATAATAAGAATGATGCAGAAGACTCCATAATAAATCCATGTAGGAGATTTTAATACTTTGATGTATAAATAATTGCACAAATGGCTTCAAACATACGCATTATGTCTATTTTGATATACAGTTGCCTTCTAATTCCCCCTAATGTTCACATTTTCAACATGCAATTGCCAGTACTTGACAGATAATCACGCTTCCTGTTCAATTTTAGCCGTCAATAAATCCCTCCATATAAATGGTCTCTGAGTAAAACTTGGGAAACAATATGGGTATGGAAGCTTAAATATGCGTATTGTTTTGATGAATTGATGTAGAATCCTAAAAACAGTAAGTCCAAAGAGAATCGTTCTCTATTACATTTTGTCTGTAAATTGATGGTGGTAGATAATACTGTTTGGTGGGCAAATCCTAATGCTGAATCAACAGTGACACAGAAGTTCGTCTTGATCATTTAAACCTCATTTAAACCATTGCCCATGAGCCTTTTAAACTAGAAAATTTCTTTGACTGTGAACTTGACGTTATATATGTGTAAATATTTGATGCAAGCATCTTAGATATTTGCAAGTGTTTAAGAAAGGGAGGCATATTTCGCTACATCATATTCCTATTTGTGTAGACATTGGTTGAATCTCATCAAAGTATCCTATCTCTTTTTTTCTATTTCTCGTCTTATTCTTACATGTCATCTAATCAAAATATAACGTTAAACCATGCTTCAAAAATTGCCAAAGGGATTATTTTTTCTTGCACAAAGAATTTTTATAAATCATAATTCTGTGCATAGAGGCAGAGGTCCTCTTATAAATTGGGCCCCCACAACTCTAGCAGGTCATTTTCAGAGCAAATAAGCTTACCATAATTTTTTACATTTTATTGAAATAGACTCTCAGGGCCCGATTCACAGAACAAACTTAAGACTAAATCCTAAACTTAGTACCATTCTGGTATTCACAGAATGCACCTAGTACTTCTGGTATTCACAGAATGAACTTACTACTTTTGCTATTCACAGAATGAACTTAGTACTTTTGCTATTCACAGAATGGATTTACGACTCCTAAACTTACGTCCGCACTCGGGCCGGAAATTCCGGCCCGGAGGCGGGGCTTCCGAGCCGGAGGCGGAGCTTCCGGCCCGGAGGCGGAGCTTCCGGCCCGGAGGTGGAGATTTCAGCCATAGCTAAATCGGCTGGAATCCCCACCTCCGGGCCGGAAGCTCCGCCTCCGGGCCGGAAGCTCCGCCTCCGGGCCGGAAGCTCCGCCTCCGGGCCGGAATTTCCGGCCCGAGTGCGGACGTAAGTTTAGGAGTCGTAAATCCATTCTGTGAATAGCAAAAGTACTAAGTTCATTCTGTGAATGGCAAAAGTAGTAAGTTCATTCTGTGAATACCAGAAGTACTAAGTGCATTCTGTGAATACCAGAATGGTACTAAGTTTAGGATTTAGTCTTAAGTTTGTTCTGTGAATCGGGCCCTCAGAGTTGTGTGGTTGTTTCTGCAAAACAAGCTAGTAATACCCTGATGTGTTAAGAGTTTTTGTCGCAGCGTTGGGGACTCATTGCTAATTTTACCTTTTCTTTTACCACCATAAAAGTCATAAACTGTTATCACCAGAGGAATGTCATGTTAAGCATGGCTGCCAGGCTGGCAAAGGGTGTCTGAAGGCAGCACCAGCTTAGACTTTTAGAAACAAGGCAAGGGAACCACACGGTGGGGAGATGGGAGTCAGCAATCAGAGTTCAGAACATAAATGGCAGCTAAGTGACTTAGAGCTATAGACCAAATTTGCTTCCAATCATAAGAGCCGTTTTGAGGCATGGGCAAAGTGGGCATTTGCCCAGAGCTCCCACCACCTTCAAAGGGGCCCCCGATAAATGATTGGGAAATATCATCATTAAATTAAATTAATTATGTGGTCTCTATGGCCTATTTGCCTTTAGTCCAAGAGAAACTCAGACAGAAGCAGATAAATACTCAGATAACACGAAAGGGCCGAGGGCCTAGCAATTCTATAGAAACCACAGACACCAAAAGAGAGAGAGAGAGAGTACAGGAGAAATCAATACATTTAACAGAAAAGCGTAAATTAAAGGGGTAGCAAACAGAAAGTGTGCAAAAAGAGAGTTCACAAAGAAAGGAAAAAAACCAAGATTGAAGGAAAGGAAGATGAAAATAAAGATAAAAACAGAAATGAAAAAAAAATTAAGGTAGAAAAGACGTAACAGAAATGGAAGCAAAGTAAAAAAAAAAGGAAAGAATATTCCCAAGCTTTACTAAGGCATGTCTTTTTCTTGCTGTCCACTTTACCTGTTACTGCCTGTTGTTCCCAATTGCACCACGGTTTAATTTGCTATGATCTTGAAGTGGGAGCTAGAACGGTGGGTTTATCACCAAAGGAGATGTTTGAGGGAATCCAAGGGGCTTGAGGCCTTGAAACAGCACAAGACAATCTCTGACATCACCTATTGGAAAAGACCATGTACACCTTTACAATAAATCTACCATCTGACTTGAGGAGTGTGAAATCAATGATTATATGACGTTATTTTTATCTTGTTGTGCATTTTGGCAAAAGGTGCTTTTTAATCCTTACTCCTCCGCACTTTGCACGTAGAACTTATGTGATCTTGGAGCTGGGCTAGAACTATGGGTTGAATACCAAGGAGAACACTCTGGCAGAGACCGGGGTGTTTATGACCTTGGATTCAACACAAAGAGTCACTGATACTACTCATTTGGAAAAATCATGTCCACTTCTGCTATAAAAACAAGCATTTGCAATGCAATAGGTCTCGCATTTGCGAGAGTTTAAGCTATTAGCATTATAAATGGCAATGCCTTTTATTTATGTTTTAAAAACCAACACATAAATAAAAGGTATTGTCATTTACAATGCCAATAGCTCAAACTCGCTTAACTCGCTTAAGCCCGCAAGCCCAGCTCTGCAACCCTTTACCAGAATTCTGCAGATAACCTACAAAGGTAAGGAAGCGCAGGAGCCAGTCGTTGGAAGGCGGAGTAGTGAACCAGTGGAGATGGTTGGTGGTGGGTGGCAACTGGAGGCTCTGGCACCATTATCATGGGGAAGAGTTGTTATAATACAGGCCAGGGTTCAGTGCTGTGGATGTTGCCATTAGGGTGGTTGAATAACCATCATATTTTTAAAGGAGGAAGTGAAGTATGTAGAAGGAAATTGGCTGAACTAGTGAGCGTACAGATGAATTTAGCCTCATGGCCTAGTGAGTGTTGACCCGTGGAATAGAACTTGCCAGTAGACCCATTGTTGCACCAAGTCTCGCATTGCCTATCCTCCACAAGACCATCTGTGCTGGACTGCCAGCCCTCCATGCAGCGCATTCTAATTGTGGGTGCACTTTTTGGTACAGCTTACAGAGAAGGCATTGCTTTTGTTGTAATTACAGCCAGAGTAGGCCCGCATTGAGACTGCACCTCTGCTCTGAAGTACAAAGCAGCTAGTATTGTGCTGTTGGAAGTAAGATGCATACACTCCACACAACAGTGTGTGTGTATACCTTGTCATACTAGTGGAGGATATGTATCTGCAGGAATCCCACCTTATTATTCTAATGAGGTATATGCAGGCCAGTGCGTCACAAGTGAGGTGCGTTCCGCAGAACACGATGGGAGAGAGGGAACGTGCACCCACCTTCCCCCACAATTTGTTTTCCAGGAGGCTCTGATGATATACTGAGGCAACTGTAGATGGAAACAAAGGACAGTAACAGAGAGATGATAGGAGACAGTAAGATGCACATTAGATAGAAGAGGCCGGGGAGAGAGATGCAGGTACAGTGGTATGAAAGAGAGAAAGGGAAAGCTTAGGGGCGGGGGAAGGGGTCAGACACGGGAGCGGAAAAAGTGCAAAGAAAATGAGAGACTGAGCATGGAAGGGGGATGAGTCATGGGAGGAACAGAGCAAGTGAAATATACTGCATAAAGCAGAGGAGCAGGAATAAAAGGAAAGAGAGATTTTAAGCACAGGGTTTGACAACGGGAATAAGAGACTGCAGAAGAGAGTCCAATTTAGCCCAAGGCCAATTAATGTCTGTGAGATATGGGAGACTCAGAGCCCCTCGTCACATTCTCCAGGGGACACCAGCATTTTGCGTTACGTTACTGCTTCGAGATTCCCACTGAAATGCTCAGAGACTCATTACATGGAGATGTTAATCCATTTAGAGACTGAGCTGATGCTGTGACCGAAAAGCACCCTTTGGAAATTTCTGAGTGCCTCGCAGTTTCAGAAAGCAGGCGTAGGAGCACCCAGCTTCCCACTCTCGCGGGACAGATTAGCGCTTCTAGGGACATTCGGCGTTGCGAGGTACGATTAATTACAATACATTGCTCCAGAAATATCTGTTAAATTGTTCTTGCAGTGTTCGCCAAGCAGGCCTAGCTGACATGTGAAGGCTCCTGGCGTAAACTGAAAAAAATACAAAAACGGTCACAAATGAAACAAGAAGGTGAACGAGTGGTGTGCGCTCGCTGGGCAGCGGCAGCGAAGCCACGAAAGTGAAAGCATTTGTAACCTGACCCAAAACAGATGGCAGGCTGCGCGCGCTGCT
The DNA here is from genome assembly GCF_964204655.1 of Triturus cristatus. Lineage (NCBI taxonomy): Eukaryota > Metazoa > Chordata > Amphibia > Caudata > Salamandridae > Triturus > Triturus cristatus. The sequence goes on from NC_140582.1 coordinate 949,057,410, forward strand.
GAAGCTGCTGACTTTGGGTTCGAGCCTCGGCGTGGGCTGCATTATTTAATTATTTAAAAACAGCGATCTCAGAGTGGGGTTGGGGAGAGACAAATTAAAAAAATAATACATATGGAGGGGGAGACAGATACAATGAAAAAACGACAGTTGAGATGGAAAAATGTAGCATCTGAAACCAAGTACAACAAACGGTGCGAGGAGGTGTCTCAACAAATAACGATGCTGACTTTGGAGCAGGAAAACAGGGTTCGAGCCTCAGCTTGGGCTGCATCATTTAAGCATGATTCAATTATGAATAAATTAAAGGTAAATAAATAAACAGGGTCGGGTAAGTGCAGGAAGTTGCCAGATGTGGAAATGCGAGCAGCAAAGAAAAAAAGTAGTCCCTAAATAAAAAGATAACAGCCAACAGCGTAAGGTAACTGTAGTTGGTCGATGCTGCTTCCTCCTGAAATGGAAGAAAAAGTAAGTGATGTATCGAACCACAAGCCAACAATGAGCAAGATAAGAACAGCAATGCCAGATTCCACCAATGGCAAGCGACAAAACAAAGACAAATGCAATGGGTGGAGTTTCAGTAGTAATACTGATTACTTGATGGCTCGTAGAGGCAGCGCATGCGCTGCCCCATGCAAGACCTAATGAGTTAGAGCTCTACAGCTTATGTAACAATGTCTGCCTTGCCTCTCTCTCAACTCCTTCCCTTTCTTTGTGCATCACTTTTCTCTACTTCACAACTCTCTTACTACTTCTCTATATTTTGTACCTCCCTTTCTCTCCTTCACCAATCATTAATTCTCAACGTCATCTCTACCACAATATCCTTTCCATCCCTCTCACTGACTAAGGGCCTGATTACGTGTTTGGTGGTACGGGAGTGGGACGGCCCCCCTCCCGCACCGCCAAACCTGTGGTTAAACCGCCCGCCAGATTTGGAGCTTTCTCCTGGTCTGGCAGGTGGTTCTTTGGCGCTCCCATGATGGCATGCAGGTACTGGGGTGCATGCACACATGGGGCGCACCATGTGCCCCCCTGAATGCATTCCCAGTCCCAGAGGCACAGCGGGGCCCTGTTAGGCCTCTTTTGTTCCTCTCTATCACAGTTTTCATGGCAGTGGAACCACCATGAAAACCGCAGTGGAGAGGAAACTAGTAATATGCTTAGTGGGACCATAGTGGTCCCGACAAGAGTATTGCAGCCTCAAGATCGCTGTGCCATCACCTCTCTAATCCCTGGCAGTTGCAGCGGCCTCATGGTGGCCTGACCGCCTAGTTGTAATAGGGCAGTCGGAAGACCACCGCCACCAGGATCTTGCAACTCTGTCGGTCCATGGACCGCCAGACTAGTAATTAGCCCCAAAGTCTATGTCACCCCTACGCCTCTCATTGTAACTCTCTCTCTCGTTCTCTTCCTCATCTCTATGTCTGTCTACTGGCACATCTTTTTCCTTACTTCACCTCACCTCTTTCATCTGTCTTTAATCCTCTCTGCATACCTACCTCTATATCTCCATACTAACCCTGTTCTCTTGATCTCTTTTCTCTCTACCTCACCTCTGTCTACCTTCTCTCTCTTAATACATCTATCTCTACCTCATCCCTCCCTATATCTCGCATGACCTAACCTCCACCACTTTGTGTGCTTATCTCTACATTTCTACCTCTCATCTAGTCTAACTGTGTCTATCTGTCCCTTCTCTGTACCTCAGTGGTCTCTTTCCTTCTCCCCTTCCCCCTCCAAATATCTTTACTTTTGTCTCACCCTCCTCCCTCTTTGTACTTTAACTCTGCATCTTTCCCTCCATCTCTCCATACCTCACCTCTCTCTACCTTTCTCTCATGGTTATCTCTCTCACCACACTCTATGTCACTTCTCTCACTCCCTTATTTCTTCACTACCTCATATATCGCCATGGTCATGAAGAGCACTCACTCAGGGGCCCCTCCGAACCCCTGCCCACCGCACACCTTCCACAGAATCCGCCACTGCCATAGCACCCGCGCTACAACGCACCATCAATGCCATCTTCGAATCCGGCACCTTCCTCAATGACTGAAAGCCTGCAGAAGTCAAGCCCCTCCTCAAGAAACCCTCTGAAGACCAGACCGACCTGAAAAACTACGGCCCCTTCTCTCTCCTTCGCTGCCAAAGTCACTGAGAAGATCGTCAACGCCCAGCTGACCAACTTTATCAAGGAGAACGCCATCCTCGACCCTTCACAATCCAGATTCCGCAGAACCACAGTACCGAGACCACCCTCCTCGCCGCCACAGACGACATCCGCATGCTCCTCGACCAAGGCCACACCGCAGCCCTCATCCTTCTAGACTTCTCTGCAGCCTTTGACAACGTCTCCCACCGCACCCTCACCACTAGACTCCACCACGCTGGCATACAGGGAACCGCCCTCGATTGTCTCCGCTCCTTCCTCACCGGCAGACCCCAAAGAATCAGACTCACGCCCTTCCTCTCCGAACCTACAGAGGAGTACCCCAAGGATCATCGCTCAGTCCCAGGCTCTTCAACATCTACATGGCCCCCCTCGCCACCATCATCAGACTGCATGGATTCAGCATTGTATCCTATGCTGACGACACCCAGCTCACCCTCTACCTCACGAAGGAGCCCGACGCCACCAGACTCAGCTTGCAGGAAGGAATTGAGGACGTTGAATCCTGGATGAGCAGCAGCTGTCTAAAGCTCAACTCGGAGAAGACAGAAGTCCTTCTCCTTGAGCACATACCCTCAGCTTGGGACAACACTTGGTGTCCCACCGCACTCTGCAATCCCCCCTCCACCCCAGAACCTCAGCATCATTCTCGACTCCTCCCTCACCATGAACAGCCAGATCAACGTTGCCGCCTCTACTTGCTTCAACACCCTCTGCATCCTTTGCAAAACCTTCAAATGGATCCCCCGAATCCATAAAGACCGTCACCCACACACTCATAACTAGCAGACTGGACTATGGAAACTCCCTCTATGCCGGAATCAACAAATCCCTGCTACGCAAACTCCAGACAATCCAAAACACAGCGACCAGACTAGTCCTCAGCATCCCACAGCATGAACACATCACCCAACACCTGCGAGACCTCCACTGGCTCCCTGTCGAGAAGAGAGTAACTTTCAAGCTACTCACCCACGCTTACAAATCCCTCCACAACACTGGACCCAAATACCTTCCACGTACCAAAGAGAAACCACCCCTCTGTCGACCTCGCACTCGCCGAAACCCCACGCATCCGCAAAACAAGAGTGGGTGGAAGAGTCTTCTACATTGCAGCAAAGACCTGGAACGAGCTCTCGATCAACATCAGACTCTCCCCCACTATGCACACCTTCAGAAAGAGCCTCAAGACCTGGCTCTTCGACTGACTCGGAGCTTCACCTCTCCTGCCCCAGGGCCTTGAGACCCTCACAGGTGAGTAGCGCGCTTCACAATTCCCTGATAGATTGATAATCTCATCTCTCACTACCCCCATTTCAGACTACTTGTTTTCTACCTTCCTGTTCTAGCTCCACTCTCTCTCTCTTTCTACCTCTGTTCCTTCTACCTCCCGTCTAACTACATTACATCTTTTTTGCTGCCTCTGTTAACCCTTCCCTACCTCTTTTTTCTATCATTACCTCGCCTCCCTTTCTCTCAAATCTCAGTACCGCCTTCTGTAGTTCAACCTACCTCCTCCACCCCTCTTTACCTCACCTCTCTCACCCTCTCTACCTCCCAACTCTCTCACAACCTCACCCCTTGACATACCACACACCTCTACCTCTCCCTACATTTCATTATCCCTATCTCTATATTTACCACTCTACCTCACTTACCTATCTTCCATATCTATCGATTTTTCTTTATGTACTGCCTTTTCTTTCTACATATCTGTGCCTTTCTTTATTGCTACCTCACTTGTCACTCTTTACCTTATGTCTCCCCTAACTCTAGTTACTGTTTATCTCATCTCCATCTCTATCTTTCTCTCATGACTTCTCCTCTCTCAATATTCTGTACTTTTTGCCTCTCACTCCTAATTATGTCCCCAGCCCAAAGCCATTTCTCTTACTCAACAAAGTTTGAGCTCCCTGTTTAACTAGAGAAGTGTTCAAATTGGAAAATGAAATTACAGACAAGACAAAAGTGGAGGTGAAAAATGTCTGGATTTCACAATACAGAATGGTCAAAATCTTTCGAGCAATGCTTTAATATTTCTCTTTTGCTGTGAGAATGCCAGTTGTGAAGGGTTATTAATTTGTGGTTACAACTTTCAAGTAACAAGCGTGATACAAAATTCCCAAAATTATTTGAATTACATTGGTGTTTAATAAAATTTTGCCCAGGCCTATAAGTTAGATACTTGCGATTGATTTTGGATATGTCTATTTTTCTTTTACAGAGGAAGCCTCCTCTGATAACTCAAAATTATATGTGCTTCAAGCTGCTTTGAAAGAAAAATATGTATTGTTCCTATGCCCAAAGTTGGTAAATCTTATTGTGACATAACATCTTTACACACACATACATACAGACACACACACAAAGGTAAACAAAGTAATCTCCCTGTGCCAGGCATCTTAACAGAGAAGTGTTTTGTGCTTTGTCCTTGGTATTCCCACAAAGTATGGCTAAGAAAGTTACCTTAAGTGGGCTAGTCTGTCTCGTATTTATTGTATATATTCTAATATTCTTACAGTGTGCGTACCAGACTCAAAGATGGCAGAATACTTTACATAGTAAACTTAGGGCTACTCACCCTGGAGGTAATTGCTGAAGATGTGGCAGAGCCCCACACGCTCCGTTTCCTGACAAGGGGTCAAAGGTCACCAAACTTAAAAAGCCATAACTTGGGCCCAGTTCGGCTAATTTGGATGATCTTTGGCTCATTGCACTCCTGGTGGTCAGCTCTAGCCAACACTGCAGTTTTAGACAACATCCTCACCTCTGAGGTGGACTTGTCACAGGGAGCTGTTTCACCAGCTCGCTGTGCTAACTTTTCTCCTGGTCTTTGTCTCTGAGTGCAGGAGTCCAGAGCTTTCCCACAAAAAGTCCTCGGGAGGTCTAAGGGGGCCAGCCCCATTGGCCCTTGGAGAGACTCATTGGTCCTGGGGTCACCTGTGACAGACTCCTTGGCCCTTTCGGACATCAAGGGATTTCATCCTTTCAGTTGTCCTTGACTGTTGCAGTCCCAGGGTCCAGCAACAAAAAGCACAATAGAATCAACAGCCCTCTATCTCCCTTTAGCAAGACTTTTTTAAAGGGGGTGGAAGGTTCTAGAAGCCAGAAACTCTTGGCCAATACTAGGGTGCCACATCATCTCGCTGCCCTTGTCCCAACCCTCCTGCACAGCATGCTGGGACAGTTCAAGATGGCATCATCCAGGAGTTCTGGTCACATCTGCTCCTGGGGTCTCAATTCAGCCCCTCGCTGACATCACTGCCAGGTGCTTTCCCACCAAAACGTCAAAGAGAAGCCCCCTCCTGTGTTAAATCCAGTTTTCTGGGCTCACTACTTTGCTCAATGGTCCTGGGTTGTCCCTAGCCGCCCTGGTACAGTGTGACAGGCAATTAACAGATGCAGATTTTCATTCCAAACCCTTTCTGCTCAAGAGCTGAGGCAAGCACTGTTAAGTACTCCTTTTCTGTGGGGCGGCCTTTGTTTCCTCTGCTTGGGAGAAATGTAATTAATTTAGTTCAGCAGTGTGACAAAAGGCATGGGCTCTGATCCAGAGCTGAGTCTGAGAAATATGACCATTCTGGATTACCCATAAGTTGTACTGATACCATCTTGGAACTTGCAGATTTCATTTTGGTACACAGGTTCTATCCCATTTTGATATGTAAGTAGACTTTCTAGACCAAAGGGAAGTGAAACTGCCTTCTATGACAGTTTTCCCACATGTGTATACAAATGTGTCACTGCATACAAAACAGTAAAACACACTGACTTTCCATTTAAGTGTACACTAACATTATAAGGCCCATCCCAGGTCGATATCTAACCCTGAAAAGTAACTTCTGCACCAGGCTATCTGTGTGCAGTTACGGGGCTGTGCACAGCTGTATTCTCACATGCACAGCCCGCACATGTGTGCACATGCGTATGTGCGTGTGTTCACGTGCAAGCAGTCAAATGCCCATACCTGAGCTGCGTCGCCTTATCTTAAAAGGCGGACACTAGCGGTAAACACAAAAGTCCATTTACAGTGTGATTACCATGGGCGAGACACGTGTAGTGAGACTCACCCACAGTAAAATGTCCAAAACTGAGGGGGATATGTACAAGGAAGTGGAGGAGAGGTATGTTAGCCTTACTGGCTTAACGCTTCTCTCCTACACTTCTGAAACGCAAGGCTGCACCATATTTACAAGAATGTGGTGCAGCCTTGCATTTTCCCCTGCGATGGTGCTAAGTTTAGCATCTTCAAAAACAACAGTTGATGGACAGAATGCCGAACAATGTCATACATTCACCCCAGTACAGAGATCTGGGCCTAAATCCATTGTTTTTTTTCTCACCATGCCATTCCAGTTTAAACCCAGCCATATGCAAATCAGTTTTGACCCTGTGCCTCATGGGTACAGTCCAGCCCGAACTGCCAAGCCAGGTCCTCATTGGACTGGAAACAAGCATCCTGGGACCGGTTTTGAGGTTTCACCCCTCTTCAGCCAGGATAGCTTTGATTCCAGTGACATGGAGAGCACGAGACCCACGTCTGGGCATACCCTTCCCACTCTGGGTGACAAATGCAAAAACAACAGTTGATGGACAGAATGCAGAACAATGTCATATATTCACCCCATTACAGAGATCTGGGCCTAAATCCTTCGTCTTTTTTACTCACCATGCCGTTGCAGTTTGAACCCAGCCATATGCAAATCAGTCTTGACCCTGTGCCTCATGGGTACAGTCCAGCCCGAACTGCCAAGCCAGGTCCTCCCCGTTTAGCAACTTAGCACCAACGCAGGCACCCTAGCACCAGAGTGCAAGGGTGTCTGCGTGCAGGGGAGGATTGTTTATGTGTGGGAACGCGTCCCTTCGTGCACATAAACAATCCTAGAAATGTCATTCTGTCACTTTCATGTATGATGCTTCATGCAGCACACATAAAAGTGACAAAATGGCATTTTTTTAAAAGTTTGTTTATGTACAGGAAGGGATACCTTCCTGTAATACATATATCTCACCCCCAGGGTAAGCCATTATGGCAGAGTGCATTGTATTTTAAAGGTTGGACATGTACTTTTAAGCTTTACATGACCTGGTATAGAAAAAATCCTCAATCTTTTTTTCCCTACTGTGAGGCCTATCTCTGCTATAGGATAACATTGGGTTACCTTATTACATTTGCTAAGTGCTTTTGATTGGGAACAGTTAGAAATATCATGTTCGTCTCAAATGAATTATAATTTAAACTCCTCTTTAATGGTAAAGTTGGATCATAGACTGCAAGTTTGAAAATGCCACTTTTAAAAAGTTGTCCTTTTCCTGCTCCAAACGTTCTGAGGCCTTCTAGGAGTTTCCAACTGTTATTTGCTCCCCCATCTGGTATGAATATTGGGCCCAGAAGGTGAACAATAGGACCTCAGTATAGCTGAGAGAGGGTGATCCTGCTAGGATGGGAGGTACTGAGCTGTTCCTTGCCCCACTTACATTTCAAAAGAGTTGCCTCCAGCACACTCACATAGAACTTGGCATCACCCTATTGTCACCACCGATCCTTTGGAGCCTGAGCAAGGGAAGGTGGGACATTTCCAGAACCATGTATAGAAAGGCTTAAAAGTTTCCTTCACTTTAAAGGCTGGCACTAGGAATACATACTGGACCCTCTGACCAACAGTATAGGGAACGCTGCTAAGGGGTATTTATCTGAGGGGTCTATATCACCTGGACAGGACTTACACACTAACCTATACCCCTAAAAGACCACAGGACAAAACGGAACATGAATTGTAGGTATAGTTCTGTGGTAACTTGGAGTTGTGAATTTTAGCCTCAAAATTACATATGGGTTCTCCGTTGTGTATTGAATACAAATCAAGGTAATTTCATTTAATACATTTAGTACTTTTTTATTCTTTTTAATGCTCTTTCAAACATAGTTGATGTGACATAGTAATTCATAGATTAGAATTAGCTCACACGTTGCGTCCCCTATGGTACACAAGCCTGGGGCTTTTTTTAAGGGGATGCAACAACAAAATAGTACTAGGTCTCACAGCCAAAATCAGTTGAATCTCACAGTTATTTTATTACGGAGATCTATGATACTGTTAAACTCTTCATAATTAGGTATGATGCAGATAATTAGTGGTCCTCCAGATCCCTGGGCGACATATTTCAGCCATATCTAATTGGCCTTGTACAAGGTCTCAGTCTTTCCTCAGGAACTAGATCCTTGCCTTCCTTTTAGAATATCTGAACACGAGTTGTCTAATCAAAACTCTATATGGTCAAATGGGTGCAGGTGGCCTAACACTCATACACATGCATACACAGTTATGCGAGCATTGTTATTCTCAGTGGTTGAAGTCCTTGTAATGGTATTGGATATGAAGGAACCTTTAATAATACTTGCCAAATGACTTAAGAAACATACCATTTGGAAACACAAATGTAAATTTAGTAGTTCCAATTTCACCTCTTTGGCGTGATTTCATGTACTGAAAAACACACAGAACAACCTCACTGCAAACTCATGCGAACACATGAAGGATAGTTATCCCCAGTAGTTGTGACAAATATTGATTTTCAAAAATTGCAGGAATACATTTGAGTAATCAGTCCATACCCCTAGTGGGTTGTCATTGGAGCTCCATGGTGGGGATAAAGAAAGAGCCCTCTATAGTCACACACTGAAGATAAAATGCCAGCAAGAACTGACTCTCAAGGTTGTGATTATAAACAATGTAGTTAGGGCAATAAATAAATTGCAGATTTAACCTTACTTCATCAAGAGAGGCTCCAACATGGATACTAACAAACTTGGTATGCCTCTGTAGCGCGAATGTCTAGAGCAAGACCGTTTCCTTTAGAAGCACCCATCCCACCAGAGGTGGCCCAGCTAATAACGCAACATCAGTTCATGTGATGCCGGTCAAGCTTCAAGATAGCTAAGGCATGAATGTGTTATCAGTGTTGTTATGTGAGCATGATGGCAATTAATAAAGTCACGTGATGCAGGTTGCTTTGCACTGTGGCCAAGACACCGGTGGGGAGGTGAGAGCAGACAAAGTAGGTGCAAATGGTGACATGATACCACTAAAGAGACATTGCTCGCACCCCTCCCACATTGCCATCTGGCTTCATAATACAGTGACCCAAGATGGGAACTCCATTGGAAAAAGGGCAACTGTGTCCTTTACATGATACGTGTTGCATTTTATCTGTTGTCCGGACTGAACTTAGTTAAGTCTTTTAACACCCTTCTGTGGCCAAGGGGCCGTGGAGACAGGGAGACTCCCTTAAAGGCTGACACCGCCAGCCCAAGTGAAATGCTGAATAGCTTTCTAGTGGTGGGGCTGGACACACCCCCAGATGAGACAAGGCCTGCATATAGGGGACATGCAGTGCTGGGATGTGTGTGTGCATGCAAGTGAAGGCGGAAACAGCACCCGAGAAGGAGGACAAGCAATGAAGATGGCAGACTGACATCACAACAGGAGTGAAGGAGATTCCGCCAAGAGAAGCTGTATGGAGCAGCAACATCTGTGAAAAGCTCCAAGGACTCCATGTAAGTCTGGATGGACTGTGTGAGATGAGGAGAAGAGACGCAACCCCTGATGAGGAGAAGAGAAGAGACAAAACTCCCAATGAGGCTGGGGGAGGCACCCGAGAGGAAGGAGAGCAGAGCCAGCCCATCCCCAAGGAAAGGTAAAAAAAATATAATGGGGCAACCCAGTGTCCCTCAGTGCCTGGGTACAAATGATAAATACTACAATTGGTTCTGTTGGGTCTAACAATTGCTTAGTGTTACAAGGGAAATAATCCCCAAGGAAAGGCACTACAAGCCAGACTGCCACAACTCTTTTACATAGCCGTGTCCCCAGACAAGTGACAGGGAGCGGCTCAATCTTCGTATGGTGGTGGGCTGTTCAGCAGAATTATCTGGTGATCTCTGAGGGGTTCTGAAACAGCACGGTGGTGGGTATTTCTCTGATAATATTTGCTTAGATGTTAGGGGAGCACAGGTGACACTTAGTTCTCCACAACGCGACCCGAGGTTTGGCTGCAATTAAGTCTTGACACTCCTGAGAATTATACTCTTGGTGTTAGGGAGTACCAGTCCCCGTATATATTGTGGCTGTTATCAAGTTGGCTGCCACACAGGTGTAGGTGACATGACAATCACTAAGTAACAAGTTCCTGAGCACTTAAGGTCTGGTGTTTTGTTTTTCCTGAGGGCCACCTGGGGCTAGGTGAAGGACATACAAGGAAGACATCCTGAAGGTTTTCCCCTGCAGTATATTCCAACCAGCTTATGTGGAAGAACCGCCCTTTGTTTATCACATCCTTTAGCAGTCATTTCAATAAATACTACTACATAATGCACGCTGACTCAGAGTCATAACTGACAACCTGTTACACCTTCATTGACATTTTTCAGGGGCAAAGCAATCTAGTCCTGATGAAAGCCCTGGACCATATGGCCATTACTTTTTAGGTCTGAAACATAGCAACTGATATACAGGGTGTAGGATAATTATTTCCTTAGACACCCTTTTGCAATATTTTAATCATACCAGGAACACCATTAATAAAGGGATGCCTAAGTATTTAGAGGTATTCTTATTTTAAGACCCTGGCAGGATCCTATCCTAAATGCTTCTTGGGATATGGTCAAGCCCATCCTGGGGGCATATTAACAACAAGGCAATAAAAAATCATTGCCGCTTCTGCGGCCGTTTTCGGCCGAAAAGCGGCGATAATTTTATCGCAATATCATCAAGGACACGCTAACGCGTGTTTCCTTGATGTAGAGCCCGTTTTTTCACAGCCTCGCCTCGCATCGCTAATGAGATGCAAAAGAGGCGTGGCTGTGAAAACAACACATGTTAATATCGTGAAGGCAGCTTCGCGATATTAACAAGGAGGTGCTGCGATAAAAAAAATCGCGCTACCTCAGCCTTAACTCAGGAATTTAACACCTGTTAAATTCCTGACTAAGGCATACTTTTAATAGGATATGGATTATGCTGATAGGACCACAGGGTCCTATCAGCAATGTTATCGCTGTTTCCAATGGAACATCGCTGGAAAACCAGCGATGTTCCATTGAAAACACTGCTATCGCTGAAATATTATCGCCATAGCGCTATGCGTTGTAAATATAGCGTTATCATGGCGATAATATTCAGCGATAGCTGGCGATAATTTTTTTGTCGCTATGAACGGCCAGCGATAATTATCGCTGGCCGTTGATAATATGCCCCCTGGTTTTTTGGGATCAGAATGAGACCCGATGATGAAGCATGGAGCATGACACCCATAGGGTGTGTGAGAGACATTATTAAAGTCTTGTTAGCCTATTAGGGTCAAGCTTCACTTTTTCTGTGAGTAGAAGATACCTTGTGGTGGAGTAAGGCACAAATGTGCCATTCATGTTCTCATGCATTCCCTCAATAACCTTGAGCACAATACATGTGAACACTGGCCCCTTAAGGAGATATCCTGATCGCCACTAATGTGTGCGTAATCGCCAATTATTAGCAGACTATGGGGCCTAATATCCTCCTACGTCAGTTTGGTATGCCACATGTTTTGAAAAATATATAGGAGGAAAGCTAGTGTAGTATTAGTGCCAGTAACTGGATAACAAATAATTCATTTGTATAGAGTATTGATAATGATACAGCAATCCTTAACAGTTACAATGTAACAACTTGAGTCCAGGGTATTTTACCATTCAATCACAGCATATGTGTTTGGAGACTATATACCCATCTTTGTTCTTTTATGAGTAGGAGATGTTGGATAGATATATGTTCACTGCCATTGGTTATCTTCTCTACAATAACCCACTTTATGTGATTTTCACTGTGTTTTAAGTCTTAAAAGGGGGCAGTCATCCTACTGTTTATACACTGGCATCTCAAGTTGCTCCTATGGTACCCTGTTCAGACATGAATCTTTCTAGATGCCATCTAGAAATAACATAATCTGCAAGCCACATAATCACATAGATGATTTTTATTGTGTTGCAATTAGTGTCCTAAGCAATAGTCTTGGTGACTTCAATAATGGATACACACTGCATCGGCCAGAAGGATAGTATCTGTCACTGGTGGGAGGGCCCACAGTGTAGTTGTGATCTTGGGCTTCCCTTGTGTGGGGGGGCTAGTGTGTACTAGCCAATTTCTCCAATCTTTCCACGTTTAAAGGAAACAACTTGAAGGTTACTATGCCTTATTGCCTGTGTAGAGAATCCTCCAGTGTTTTGTAATTATGTTCCTTAAGCAATTGGGGAATTATAGGATGGAAAGATTGTAACACAAGTAATTTTTTCATTATCTAATTTAGTATTGTTCTCTAGAAGGGCCTAATATTTATTATTGTTTGCTCTTTTATTGGCTCGGCTTTTTTTGTAATATTCATGACTTACCAATCTTTTGATGATAGTAATACTTCTTTATCAAATCTAGAAATTCCTGAACAAATCTGTGTTATTCTCCAAGATTGCCCATATGGTACATTTTCTCCCAGTGCTCGTGGCTGGTAACTATCAAATCTGAGGAGGCCATTTCTGTCAATGGGTTCATGATACACCTCCTGTAGCCAACAGAAGTATGGCATAAAAACCTAATATGAACTGCACACTACAAGAGAGCAAAGAAAGTGAGACATAATTGCTTCATTATTGTTCAGTGGAGTGGGTTTGGTGGTATACTTCCCACCAGAAAAAGTTAAGAACGGCCTATGCATTCAGAGCATAATTTATACCTAAGCTTGCTGAAAACTTGGGTTCTGATGGAGCTTTCATGAAAGAGTCCAATAACATTGTGAGTGTCGAGCAAGCCTGACCCTGAGGCAGGGGGCTATTTGTGGTTTACCCTGTCCAACAAAGGTAAACTAAGGCATGGCTCTGCATTTCAGCAGTTTCAATAGAAATATCCACAATATGCCAAGAATTGGCACCATTATTTCAGGGGCACCTCATCAAGCCAGAGATAGCCCAAGACTAGTTTGCCACTGACTTGAGATCCTCCGGGTCATTCACAGCAGTGACACAGACTAGAATTAAATAGGGAAGCATACATTTAGGGTGGTGGGGATGGTGAGGATGACAGGGATTGGGAGTGTGGAAGGGAAGAGAAAGGTGACAGGCATGGAGTAGATGAGAGATTAGAAGTGTTATAGGGATGGAAAGTGTAAAAGGGACAGGATGAATGCCAGGGATTGGGAGTGTGTCAGAGATTTTGAGGATGGCAGGAACTGGGGTGGCTATAGAGGGTGACTCAAATGGGAAGGTGATATGGAATTGAATAAAGACCAGTTTTGAGAGAATTACAGGGAAAAGAATGTTTGCAGGGATAGAGAAGGTAGCAGCGAACTTAGTCACTAGCAAACTGTACCTCGTGCACCCCTAGCTCACCATCAGTACCCATCTGACTGCCACACCTAAGCTCACACTCCAGACAGTATCCACCTGCCACACACCTTTTCCCACCCTCATTCACTAGCTACATGCCCTCTACCCTTTCTTCTCCATTTTAACTACACTACCTATTGATAAACGGCCAAAGTGGGGCAACATATAGAGCAAGCACTTTACCTTTACAGTTTTTCTGGTGCTATATTGGCAGAAAATAATGGGGCACTTGTACCTTGATGCCAGAACTTAATAGATTTTAGAGCTTCATCTACTATCTATCTACTACCCTAATCCCCCACAGCCCCCTAAAAACTAATACAAACCCCTCCCACCCCCTACAAACTAACCCAAACCCCTCCCACCCCCTAAGAACTAACACAAACCCTCCACCCCTAAAATCTAACACAAACCCCTTCCACCCCTAAAATCTAACATGATCCCCCACCCCCTAAAAACTAACACAAACCCCTCCCACTCCCTAAAAACTAACATGTACACCTCCGACCCCTAAAAACTAACACAAACCGACTAACCTCAAAAATCTAACACAAACCTCCTCAACCTGAACCCCTCTTACCTGACCTGTTCCCATCCGCCGCTCGCCGCTCAACTCCGCCCATCCCGAACACTAGAATGACTTAGCCTTAACCACGCACATGCGTGGTTAAGGTCAAGTCGTTGTTCAGGCAAGTCGTTGTTTGGCTTGCGTGACTCCGGAAGTCGTTGTTCTGGAGTCATTGTTCAGGTTGCTCTCCACACAATGATGTCCCTTTTCACTGTATTTGATGTAGTGGCCGCACTTATTAGCCAATGGTCGCCCTAGTCCTGACTTATAGTAGCAGACAACACACAGCTACTAATTTATGGTGCATTTATTTACATGTTCAATTTTCATTTGGTCCCACAGGTACAGTTCACAGGATGACAACCCCAAAGGATGATAGAAGCCAGTGGATGTCCAGACAGAGTCCTTGTGGGGAACATGTCATGGGACATTTTGAGGATTAGGGTCGCACCAGTCAGGAGGATGACTGCAGTGTCATTGGGGAGGATAGGCCATACTGGCAGTCCACAAATGTCCAAGGTAAACAGGGCGAAGTCAAAACCACAACAGTGATAGCAGATGTTCCATGGCATGTTGGTGAGCACAGGGCTAAGTAGAAACTGGACATATGACACAGATGAATGCTACTGCAGACTTTTTCTTTGGAAAGAAGCACCGTCCACATCTTCCTCCTCTGATGTGTGATGTCTCCTGTGAGGTAGGATTTGTAGATGTGGCTGGTGAGGGAGGCACAGGCACATCAGGGGTGGAAGATGTGGATGTCACTCCTGCAGCAGCATTCATCTGTGCCAAAACATGAGGCATCACTGCAGCGAGGAGGATCTGCTGGCTTTGCAACACAGCAGCAACATCACGGTGGTAGGCAGCCATGGCAGCCATGTGTGTGTCTTGCTTCTGCTCCATGGTCTCCAAGATGTTTCGGATCGCACCCAGCTTTTTGATGAGATCGCTGGTGCCACTTTGGGAGGGCAGTTGTTGATGCATCTGACTCATGACACCAGCGATGTCAGCCAGGGACTGCTGGAGGTCACGGAGCGGATGCCCCATCCATCTATTTCAGCCTGAATAATTAGGTTAGAGTAGGTTTAATATAGTGTTAAGATAGTAAACATAAGGGTTTCATAAGAGTGGGTTTTATGGTTGTTTTACAGGATTACTTTGGGTTGTTCAGGGGGTGGGGGTTGATGTGTGTTTCATGTATAAAAAAAATACAATACCAAACAAAACTTACAATTTAAAAAAATCCCCAAAAATATATATTTGTTTAGTTTAAATGTTTAGGTAGCTTATGTTTAGGTATAGTTAGATCTGTCCTTTCTTGGGTGTGACTTAAGGGTGTTGGGGGGGTTGATGTTTAAAATGCCTTGTTAAGTGTGTAGGTTAAGATAAGATAAGTTAAGTTAAGGTAGTGTTAATTGTAGATAGGATAAGGTAGTGTAGTATAGGTTAGGATAGGTTTTTAACATAGGTTAGATAGGCATAGGTCTACTTTACATTTAAGATACATATACTACTTTGATACATAAAGGTGTATGTAATAGTTTACTGTGTATTAGTGATCTATTGTGCTCAGCTGAAGCTGTATACTTACACTAGTCTTAGCTTGTAGTGTCAGATAACATGTGTGAGTGGTTTTATGATCAGTGGACAAGGATCTGTTATACTCCTATTAATTCACACAAACTGACCAGCAGACATTGTTGACTAGGGGATGTGGGTTTTCTTTATGCGTGACGACAGAGTGCTCATTTTGTAGTCAAATAGGAGATCAATGTGTGTTTCAAATTCAACAGTCTTGGAGGGATGTTATGCCTTATGAGTTCTGCACATTCAATCAATCAATCATAGGTTTGTTAAGTGCAGCTACTCACCCAAGAGAGACTCAAGGCGTTGGGGGGAGGGGGGGGGGACTGAGCACAGGTCCAGGATGTTCAAGGAGATCCATCGAATAGACAGGTCTTGAGGTTCACATTAGTTTGTATGTGGACTGATACATTCATCGCTGCATCATAACCTCTTGCACTTGCTACGTGTACCCAATGTGGTATATTTCCATTCACTGCAATGGAAAGGAAAGGGTAAATACTATTGTTGCTGTCTGCTACATGTTGACATGTTTTTAAGCTGTTGACAAACAACGTGCATGACATGACACTTTTCGTTCTCCTGTGATACAAGGTACACCTGTTACACTAGGCTGTGGAGGGCAGATAGCACTGTATATTAATATTGTATGTCAGGAGCTCTGCATTATGATCAGGGCCACTGTGTGCCAACTCTGAATGGATGGGGCCTCTTCTAGTAGTCACAATGGAATCACTGACATTCATGCCATTTCATCATTTGCTGAATTGGTCATCTGCAGGGTGTCATAAATCTCATTGAATTGTTCCACACACTTGTACATGTCCATTGACCCCTCTGGCTGTTTCAAAGAAGGTCCTGGAAGGGGACTTACAGCCACACAGTGATGAGACCATAATCATACATGGATTATCCTGTAGCTACACCACTTACATCATGTGTGGCTACCTCCAACGAGCTGTCATGGCAAGCTGTTACAGGGTGACCTGTCATGCAGCACCCCACATTGTAGTGTTTTAGGGGATGGTGAGATGCACCTTCCGAGGAGCCTTTTCACAATATTTTGACACAACATGGCACAACAAGCACTTTAGCTATGCAACATAGCATCATTGCACCTACACAGGACATCAACACACTCAGAAGGAGTGTGTTCTCCCTTTGTGTGTTCCCCTGCACTGGCAATGATGAAGACAGGCAAGCACCAACACAGACGACCTTGATCCATGGTGCAAGAGTGCCTGCATTGGTGCACAGCTGATTTTTTGCAGCAGCGCAGGGGTGTGCACAGGGATGAAACATACTCCAGTGTATATGGCCCTTACATGCATTTCTGAAAGGATGCATGTTGGCACAACCAATATGTATGAATTTACGCCCTGCCCCTTTTCACTTTAAATATGGCCCATGTTCCATGGGTGAACATATGTTGCATTCATCCCCACACCCAGTCTTTTCTGTGTTTAGGATAGGTGTTCAGGTGGGTCCAGCCATGGCAGCTGACACATGTGTAGTCTGAGCATGCATGGCATGCCAGCTGTTTGCCATGTTGTTAGCCCTAAGTGAGTTTGGAAGTGACAATGTCCAGACCCACATGTATAAGTACTGACCATAGCCCACTGATCCCCCACTCCTCAGGTGTGTAGTTGATCCGGTGAGATACCATTTGCATGCTATGAATTACGAGCCTTGATTTATGTGCATTGGCCCAGGTGTGATTCATAGACATGTGTTGTTGTGCTGCACGGCAAAAGAAAGCATGTTGCTGGCCTAAACCTTGTGAAGTGCAGGGTTGTGCTGTGTGTAGGACAGCAGAATACATCACTGTGCTTACTTTCCTGCTGATGCACAATCAGCTGTGTAGGACTTACGCAGGTGCCTATTGAACTATGGTGCATTGGTGCACATCTGCTATATGTGCATCTGCGCATGCAGTTACTACAGGAAAGCACCGTACCTTGTCAACAATGCACATGACTGCTCTTACTATGTGTGTTAGTATAGCCCAGTTGTGACACTTGCAACGCTGCCCTATGCAAACATTTGACCAAAACACACACAAGTCTTCAATTGATGTTATCTCTACACATGGAGAACCCAGGTGGCTACTGTTTGACCTGCACACGGTGTGGAAGAGCGCTGAGACATAGGTACCTGGGGTGGACAACGGGAAACATAGTTTACAATGCACTTGTTACAACGCATGTCATTACAACAAATGTTTTACAACGCAAAATCCATTATAACGCATGTCATTACATCGCATAATCCATTACAACTCATTCCCCAAAGTAACGCCCCGGTGGAGTTAGAATAGTAATTGTGTTGTAATGGATTATGCGTTGTAACGACATGCGTTGTAACAACATGTGTTGTAACGGCGTGCGTTGAAATGGATTTTGCGATGTAAAAATGTATTATAATGACACTCGTTGTAACGCATGCGTAGTAAAGTGTCATATTCGTGGACAACATTACGTGTTTCCCGCAATGTCAGTTGTTGGTACTTAGCCTGTTGCTGCTACACCGACTCCTCACAGATGACTGTGGACACCTGATCTTCCAAGGGATTCTCCTGGGGCAGTATACTACCACCACCAGTCTGCAATACTGCCTGTCGATTGGTTGCCAGTTTCTGCTTAGTTTTGCACTTGGCATCTTTTCAGCGGTTCTTGCAGTCCATCACTGTCCTCTTGACTTCGGCGATGCAGTGCACCTTGCTCACTATGGACTGCCATATAGCCTTTTTGTTCCCCAAAGACACTATGAAGATGACAAAGAGCTGGTGTTGATGCTCCGTCACCTGCCCAATCAGGATTTCATTCTCCTCCTGAATAAACCTGCTTTTCCTCTTCTTCGTCCCCTTGGACTCTGGCTGGTCATCCTGGCTGTTGGTGGGATTGGGGGTCTTGTTGTCCTGTGCTGTACTGGTTCCTGGCTGCTCCATTCTACATTCAGTTTTTTTCCCCCTCCGTAGAAGCCCTTTGGTGTGTTTTTTTCACGCTTGACGCAGATGCATGACGCTCTGCTTCCTAGGGAGATTGTTGCCGCCCATTGGCCGTCCGTCACTTTTTTCACATTAGCGTGTATTTTTATTACGACTTGATGCTCGTGTTAGCATCATTTTTTCCACATTAGCTTTTCCTAACCCCACGTAGAGCGCAATTGTAAATACGGCACTAGTATGGTGTTAGAATTTGGCGTATGGCAGCGGTAAAATAAATTACGCTCTGATGCGTGAAAGCAGCGGATCGCCATTTCTTGTAAATATGCACCTATATTTAAAAAGTAACAAGAAAGCTGATGAAAGTAAATCTAAATTAAGATGAAAGCCATCGCTCTCAACTGGGGAGCCACACTTTCTGCAGTAAGGACATGCAGGGTCTCCAGGTGAGCCACTGGATATAACTCATCCGGGTCAAGGGGGGGTCAAAGACGAAGTGTCTTGCACGATATGGACATTTGTCTTGCACGATATGGACATTACTCCATAGAGTGAGAAATGTAATGAAGAAGAGAGAAAATGTAGAAATTACAAATCAGTGAAGGTTTTTCAATAGCAAACGGTCTTGACATTTTGAATCAACAGTTTGCCAGAGACTTCAGGATTTTTCTTGTACCTAAAAAATTTTCTTCTTGGTTTCATTTCCCTGCCCAACCTTGTTTAAATGCAATCATTAGACATAAATGCAGTGTGCTCTTAAGAAATTGTGGATTTATTTTTGGGCTGGAGTGTCGATAATTATTCATTTTGTCTACAAGATGAACTAACGCACTAGTAAATACTGATTGACAATGAACGGCTATTAATTGATTTTTGTTTCTTTTTTAGGATTTTGTACTGGGTCTCTCGGTGTTGCTTCGAGGAACAACACAGGAAAAACTCAACTGGGCCTTTAATTTATATGATATAAATAAAGATGGCTACATTACTAAAGAGGTAAAGTTTATCTAGAAAATAGATAGCAAAAATATATTTGTGAATGTCTCGTTTTTTTTGGCTAATTCCTTACAGGGCTTAAATGTCTGATCTGCCTGGACCAAGGGTGGGGAGGGTAATATGACTGATACTATTTTATAAATTGATTTATTACATCAAATGCCCATGTGGGAAGCTATATGTTGGTAAAACTGAGCGTAAAATTAAAACCTGCATATCTGAGCATAAAAGTACTATCAGAACTCAAAATAAGAACAATAGTTTAGCTACACACTGGTCAGTTGAAAGGCACAACATAGCCCAACTAACATTTGTCGTTTTAGAAAGAGTTATACATCACCCTGATATGGATCTCACAAGAACCCTTCTACAAAGAGAAACGTTTTGGATTAGGCACCTTGATACTTTAGTAGACAAAGGAATGAATGATAAAATAGATTATTCATGTTATTTATAACATCTTCTGGTACTGCACTAAGTGTTCATGCATGATCTCTTACATGCGTATATTTTTAGGTCTGCAGTTAATTCAATGTGTATCATGGGACTTTGTCTTTTGCACTGTCCTTTATTTTCGATCACTGTTCTTAACTTTCTATCACATGTTAGCACCTTTGGGTATATTGTTTACCAGGCCAGCGTTTTTGTGTGTTCTGAAGCTAGTGGCGCACTGTTGTAATGATTTTCCTGTGAGTAAGTGTTGGTGCGTTTAGCATTGTGTAGTCTGCATTTTCCTTTTGATTCACACATTGGTGGTATGTTAGTCTGTTCACTCATCATTCATTGGACCGTTTTAATATGGCGGCCGCAATTGCTGGCGTTGTTTAAGTCCGTCGTTGATATTTTCCCCGCCGACCGCGAATTCCCGCTTCCGGTGTGTGTTGAAAGTCAGCGTTTGATCATTACGCTGTGTACATCTGACATGACCTGAGACTTCAGCGTTTTCGGAGAGTATATTGTGGACTGCCGGTTGTTCGAGCAGGTAACTGTATGTTTTGCATACGTTACTTCTTATGATTACAGATGATACATGTTTGGTGTTTTTTTGACGTTTGTCTCACTCCTACAGGTTCATTTTGATTGGCCTTCAGGCGATTTAGTCAGTTTGACGGGATTATCAAGGTACGATTTCTTATACATTCATGTGGACTTATTTCAGTGAGGCAGTTTGTGGTCAGCACTCTGGTTGAGGGCTTTTATTATTTTTTGTCTCCTTTTTTTAGATAAGAGGGTTTTAAAGCCTTTCAAAGTGAGTATTTCACCCGCATTGATTCACGAAGGTGGAGGGTCTTTCTTCTCCCTTTGTCTTGAACTTTACCATGAAGTATAGAAATTTACTGACTTCTTTGACCAAATTATTCATGGTTGTTACCGTGTTTGTGATGATGCTTTTGCTTTCTGTATGTATTACACTACATTTGTTTACATTCATGTATACTTTGTTCATATTCCCAGAGTTCAATCCCCTGAAGAAGGGCCAATTGTGGCCCGAAATGCATTGGGCACCACGAAAGCTTTTGAATTCCTTGAACTGTGTTATTCATTGAATATATAATATTTCAACATGTGATTATGTTGTAGAATCTTTCAATTTGATGTTGGATAAATGTACTTTCCATTTATTGAAAAATATTGTTGTTTAGATTTTTTTCATTTAGATTTTGGTAACCATACCATTAGCAACAGTGCACAGAGGATGAGTCCGATAGACTCTGAATATTGTTAGTTCATGAACAGGCACAAGTCAAACAGTACGTGCCATCCACTGTAGCACGCTTTGTTCTAAAAAATTTGAATAAGCAGATCTAGCTTGAAGCTTATAGTTGAAACTGTTATGATTGCCAGGAGGTTCCGCAGGAGCGTCAGGAATCTGGAGAGAATACCTCAGCCTTCCCCCGTGGCCTTCCGACTCTATCAGACTCTAGAGTAACGGATGGCACACCAGGGGAAAACAGGGAAACAAAACAAGGGAAGGCGGGAATACTTCTAGTAAGGATGAGGGCTCCACGTCTGGGACAGGTGAGGCTGAAGGCAGCTGTAGGAAAAGAAGGGTTAATTCAGCCTTTGCAGTTGTAATGCTTCCCTCATACTCAATTGAAACCCCTTGTCACACATACCATCATGATGCTAGTTCTATGCGGATAGTGGAAACATAGGATAGTGCCAATGTAGAGGATTCTGCACAACAGAAGAAAACGTAATTAGAACGGAGTTAACATCCCAACTATAAACCACAAATATGTAATGTTCACCACTTACCCCCACTATGCTACGGTAGAACTGAGAGCGTTTATGGTTTAAATCTGCCGCGGGTGTAGGTTCTGCACCTAATCATGGAGTAATCCGCAAAAGGAGTATGAACAGTAAGTAGCCCCCTTAATCGCCCAATAACTGGTAAACATAAATATGTTCATAAATATAGAAACAGAGGCAGCGCAAAGCGCTGTTACCGTAGTTCTGTCGTGGAGATCCTATATTGCCAAGTGGTTCACGCAAGTATCCCAGAGTGTTCTCCAAATACTAGTAGCACAGCGGAGAACCCCCACAATGCCAGGCAAGGAGCACTCTTGTGGAACCCCGCACACAGCGAGGAAGGGACAAGACCAAAACTATAATGTAGGGGAGGAAACGGACTAAGAAAACCAATAAAGAAACAAAACGAGAAGGGGAAGGGGAGGGAGGCTAAGATTCAAATGCCTCCTTTCTCCTAGATCCAGAGCGTAGGGTCTGAGCTCTGCTCGGCTGGATGTAAGCGCCGAGATACCGGGTGGAACACCCGGTGGACGGAGCCTTCGAAAGAGCCTCGAACTCTACGTCGATAAGAATCTCCCGTTGGAGTGGGGAGATTGCAGGAATGTATCCCAGAGAAGAAGTGGACTAAACGTCCTGCGGGGGTGTACACCAGCGTTAAGAAACGCTAGCGCAACGAACTCTTCCTCCGGTGCTGAGAACGCTCAGTGGAACCCGGAAGAAGAGTAACCGGAAGTCAGGCACAAGCAAAACGGACGGAAATGGGGCCAAGAGCTAGAACGCTAAGCGTGTTTGTGAGCGTTTACACTCCTTTTATACTCATGCTGTCGCTAGGCAGGGCTACGGGGCATGACAGAAACCCAGTGTGTGCCTCTCCAATTGTTTGATACCATTGGGATTGCCTTATTATATTTTATAAGTGTAATTTCCAATTGGGAAGAGATAGAACACCTAGATGTGTTGTGTATGGAATCACAATAAAAAAACACAACTTATGGTGAAGTTGGATTTTAAATTTGAATTCTGAAAATGTCACCTTTAGAAACCTGCCATTTTCTTACCGTAACAATTTGGTGCCTCTGCCTGTCTTCGAATCCATGCCTGGGATGGGCGACAGCTGGCCTTGTGCATTCCCTCTTGACAGCCACACACAAAGGTAGCTTAGGTGTTACTGATGGGCCAACCACATCCTGATAGGCCATCCTGGGCAGGATGAGAGGGAGGAGCTGACACTTATACCTGAAAGGGCTGTGTCCTGTTCCCCCACAACACGCGGAATACCCCCCTGTAGTGAGTCTGTAGCTGGGCTGGAAAGGCAGGGACTTGTGCACTTCAAAGGCATCTATTTTAAGTCTCCCCTACTTCAAAGGCCCAACTCAGTTTAAGTAAGGGACCTCTGACACCACCAAGTTAGAACACTTCTGGAACTGAGGACATTCTACCAAGAATGGCTGGTGTGCTGCTGGAGGGACTGGCACTTTGCTGAACTGCTTTGTTGTGTTGTCCTACTTCCTGCTGCATTCTTACTGGTAACGAGAAGGACTTGACCTTCATCTCTACATCCCAGAACCTAAGTATATCCAAAGGCTTGTCGGCGTGCCTCCTGTTTTCTGAAGTCTCAGGAATATCAAAGACTTCTCTGTCTGTTGTGATCCTGCTCTGCAAAATGGTGCCAATCCACTAATGGGCCCTTGGAAGGCAGTATAAAGTGCTGCATTTGCCAGAACCCACAAATCGACATTGTTGTGCCGATCGGAACCGGTGCCTCCCTGCTGTTGTGAGAACCATATTGACGCATCGCACTTAGAAACCTCCGCCTTACCTATGGAACCGCTGCATCAGAACCAATGCATCACCACCACTGTGTGGAGAAGACTGACGCATCGCCTCTACAAGTGGGGAAACCCAGTGTAATGCATTCAAAACTGCAGGAAGTGGTACGTCGCTCAAGGAACTGATGCATCACCACCATTGTGTGGAGAAATCCGGTGCATCACACCAACTGTGTGGGGATTACCGACACATCTCGTTAGTTGCGACCAGGATCAAAGTACTTTTGCTCAGTGAGTCTTGCGTGGGTCCTGTATCCAGCCCACGCTCTATTGTGGTCGACCTGAACTCTTGACTTTTTCCTGGTCCAGCAGGACCAATTATATCCTTAAGCACTTAGGGGCATATTCTCAAGGACCCATCACTAAGTTATCGGCACGTTATCGCAGCCAAAGTGGTGATAAATTAATCACCCCATTCACAAGCTGGTACTAACAGCCGATACCACTAGATTACCTGCGATAGCAGCTGCAACAGATGACACCGGCAACTAGCGCTAATGAGATGCAGAGTAGGTGTTCCCGTGCAATAAGCCGCGACAACACCACTTCACAACATTCTCAACGACCAGCCTCACAGACTTAACACCACAGGATGTCATTGCCCACTACAGGCCCAAAGGGACAATCATCCTCCGCATCCTGACCATCATTGCCCACAGGCTGACAGTACCAACACAGCGGACAACCAACATCCCACCTCAGACAAAGATGCTGGCTGTGCTGCACTTGGTGGCCTCTGGAATCTTCCAACTGACAACCGCCAGAGTCGGAGGAGTCTCACAGCCAGCCCTATCCAAGTTCCTCACATCTGTCTTGGATGCCATCATCAGCTTGGTACCCAGCACCTTTAATTCCCCCACACTGCGCAGGAACAGCTGGAGACCAAGCAAGGCTTCTATGCCATAGCAGGCTTCCCGCACGTGTTGGGGGCAATTGACTGCACACATGTCCTACTTGTACCCCCTGCCAACACTGCACACAATTACCCCAACAGAAGGCACACGCATTCCATCAATGTGCAGGCAATAATGGACCACCGGGGACTCTTCACCAATGTGGTCGCCAACTACCCAGGCAGTGTGAATGATTCCTTCATCTTCCGACAGTCCATCATCAACCAGCACTTTGAGGCTGCCACTCATGGGAATGCATTGCTCGTTGGTAAGTTCCAAGAGAACACACCACACACCTCAACTCCAAAATCATGCAACTCACTACTCTGGGAATGCACACGTTACAAACTCACATACAACATGCCAAACAACATGCCCACCTATCAGACACGACAGCACAACTTACTTTGGTAACCTTGGTTAGCCATGTACACAAGCCATCAATGGCATTGCACCACAGCCACACAATAGCAGAATGTGGGTAGAGGTGGGAATCAGACATGTGCAAAGGAGGCAAGTGACACACAAATGAGAATGTACACAATGTCAAGTGTGGCATGGATGTGCTGGCCAGACTGCAGTATGCAGTATGCAGACCACAGACATGCCCATGTCGACATATACTGCTGGTGTCTGGAGTGTAGTGAACAGTAGACTCAGCCATGTTACCCCAGGCAGTGGGGTAGATCACGGAAATGTAGCTTGTTACATCCCCCCCTGTAAGCGTGAGCGTAGTGGGCTGGCCTGGCGTATGTCATGCCAGCATAGGGGTGTGAATAAAAAGCACATTGCTCTGGGTTTGGTTCTCTTCTGGAATGGCCAATGTAGCTATGCAAAGTGCACTTCACACTACGCGAGCTATGCGTAGCTACGCGAACTGCGTAGTGCACTGTGCAAAATGCTGTTCGCACTGATTGCACAGTGCTGAATGCATGTCCGCACTGTGCAATCATTGCAAACCGCATCTTGCACAGTGCAAGCGGCAGTTTTCTGCCGCTCGAGTAGATTTGTCAACGCGGACTGGTAGTTTCTCATCGCGAGCGGTCACGAGCATACGCGACCACTCGCAATGAGAAATCTGACCTCCCCATGTTGAGAATCTCGCGGGGAGGTTTATTTTCCATGCTCGCGATCGGCAACTTGATGTTGCTGTTTGCGAACAAGAAAAAAGTCTTGCCGGGATGTTATTTTGCTCGCTCGCGGTCGCCAACTTCATGTTGAGGACCGCGAGCAAGCAAAAAATGCCCGCTATGCTACACCTTTTTGCACTGTGCTACGTGCAATTCGCGTAGCGCATAGTTGCGCAAACTACCCAAGCATAGCGTAGTCCTACGCGCAGGGTTGGTGTTTGGTCTGCAACATTGTGTGACACTGACACATCAGAGGCCGGAGATGTGGATGTAGAAGTAGCAGCAGCATTCATCTGCGCACTGTCTTGTGGCATCACTCCCATGATGAGGATCTGCAGGGCATGGAAGATCCTATCTACAGCTTTCTCGTGTTCAGCCGTGGTAGCCATTCTTTGCACCTGCCTCCGCTCCATGTTCTCCATGACCCTCCTTATCCTTCCCAAATCACGGATGACATTGCTGTAGCCACTCTGACTGGACAGTTGTTGTTGCCGAGTCACGGCTCCTGCAACGCCAGCCATGGATTTTTGGAGGGCATGGGGCAGACTGTGGGTGTCCGTTAGGGAGTGTAAGTGGCCCTGATGGGACTTAGCAACCCAGGCATGGCATCTAGTTTGGCTGCCATGGAGCTGAACCCCACCCACACCTGTTCAGCCAGCTCCTTCTGGTGGTCTAACACACAGCGTTGGAACGCCATGTGTTCTTAGGTGAGGTGCTGGGAGCCAGATGTGGTGGTGGGTGCTTCCTGCTGTGTGGTCTGTGCAGGAGGTGGGCTCACCTCGATGGTCCTGGGCTGCCCTGCTACTGGAGGTGGGGTTTGGAGGTTGTCCATGAATCGTTGGAGTTCGTCGTAGTCATTGTCCTGGGTGTCGTCTCCATCATCACTGACGTGATGTAGGGTCTGCTCTGCAGGAGGTGTTGATTGTCCATCTGCAATGTAAAGGAGAAATGCAGTTTCACAGTGTGTTCCATGTATGTTTACGCATTGGTGAAGTTTACATATGGACTGCATGACAATGTACATTGTGGCTGTTTGTGAGGAGATGCTTTTTTGATGTGGGACAGTGGACATTTGTACTACATAATGGATGTGAGGTGTCACTCGTATTGTCATCTCACAATTTTTTTTCTCTGCTTGTCTGGTGCATTTTCCCACATGATGCGTGGAAATTCCACGGCTGTCGCTAGTTATCGCTAAATTTGTATCGTGGTGTGGGACATCGCCGCATTTTTCGCATTCGTGTTTCGCATTTTTTAGGCGTCGCGTTAATTTTACCATGGTCATTTGAAACATTGTCGTGAGACTATCGCATGGTACCGCTGTGAATACCACGTTGACACAGCGTTATTTTCCCGCGATAGACTGCGGTGTTGAAAGTTTCGTTAGGCTAATTTTGTGATAATTATCACACATTCTTGAGAATATCCCCCTCACTGTTTTTAAGCACTATTTTTCCATTTAATCTTTAAAAATTCGTATCTCGACTTCTACTGATTGGATTTCTGTCATTTTGATCTTGTTTTATTTATACAATTATTCTCTATTTTCTTAAACTAGTGTGGAGATTGTTGTGGCGTTTTCACTGCATTAATGTTTGATGTGTTGCACAAATATTTTACACATTGCCTTTTAAGTTAAGCCTGATTGCTCTGTGTCAAGCTAACAGAGTGTGAGTGCAGGTTAATGTATGGTGTGTATCTGACTTACCTTGACTAGGATTGTGGTTCCTGCTTGGACAGGGCACATACCTCTGCCAACCAGAAACCAAGGACCCTATTTATGAGGTCTTTTGAGTCACTCTTGCACCCCACAACGTAGTGCAAGAGTGACACAAGCCTTAAGACAAATTTTTGCAGCCATGCAAAGCCACTTTGCATGGCTGTGAGTGGCTCCAAAAATCTGGAGTAAAACCAACACAGCGCAAATTGCTGTGTTGCTTTATTCTACAATGGGAAGGCATTCCATGGACGTTACATAGGTATTCCCATGCAACTTCCATTATGTGTGATGCATTCCCAGATGTACAAGAACGTGTTAACCTAGGAATTTGCCAAAATCTGACAACTACCCAGGGGAGGCGTAACAAGGAGAAATATCTCTACTTTCCCTCATTTCTTCGTCTTGCTATGTGTGCTGCATTTTGCAGCACACATAGAAAGAAGAATATGCCTCCCAGGATTGTTTTTATGTAGGACGGTGTCCCTTCTTGCACGAAAACAATCCTGCGTGCAACGCAAGCACCCTTGCACCATGGTGCAATCGTGCCTGCATGCAACGCTAGTCAGTCAAAATGGTGCCAGCGCAGGGGAAAGGACAGGAATGCGGCATATAGCCTTATATATGACAACGTCCTGCCCTTTCCCTGTCATGCTGCACAGAAATGTTATTTGTTGCACTGCACTGCATAACTTCCCCATAAATAGGCCCCCCAATTTTTAACATCTGGCATTTTATTTTACCAAAATTATATGTGTACTCAGGTAAGGGGGCCTTTCAGCTGACCCTCTTCATCAATTGGTCTGTTACTGTGCCATTCACATTTTTATTCTGCCTTCTACAGAAAACAGCATGAAGGAATTGGTCTGCTTACGTCAGCCACTGGCTAACTTCACAGTGAGTGACGACATTGGGCTCTTCAACAAGGAACGCATTTACACAAAGTAGTTCCCTTCATTACAAGGGATTATTATGGCAATTTGGGCTTTTTTTTAAGCTAAATTTTCTTTTATTTAGATTGATGAGAGCCCAGCAGCATTTCTAACAATAAAGTTCTGCAGAAAACCACAACGTTTCACAACAAGCAGTTTGGTAGCCAATGTCAAAGCAAATTTATTTGCCAATACTTGCTCTTTATGTGTAGTATTGAGATGGGAAGCTATTGGAAGGATATTCAGATGTGCTCCTGTTTTCCTTCCAGCTGGGGTTGCCTTGATATCAGTTTAAGACAAAAACAGGGTCAATTCTGTCTATAACACATTAGGGGATAGGAAGGGGTGATGCCAGATCTTGAGTTTAGAAAATCTACAAAGGAACTTGGTCTTAAAATTAGCATTGGCAATGACAATTGGGCTTGCGTTGTCAATGCTATAGGAGCACTGCTAGTGGCTTTGTGAAACGGAAGGCTTTAATGTACATCAGCATTTGAAAGCCAGCGCCACTGACTAGCCATGTTAAATTATTGAAAACATTATTTTCTTTGATTGAAGCTTGTTGCTGCATAGCAAGATGCAACATGCATTGTACAGTAATGTTGTGATATGCAACGCGATGACCATTTTTGAAGTGTAGAAAACAATATTTTCTGTACTTTCAAGATGGTCGCTGCATTGCATGATGCAACGTGCATCACGCAATGGTGTGACAATTTTGAAAGTACAGATAACAATATTTTCTATACTTTGAAGATAACCACCACGTTGAGTGATGTAGCATCAAGGTGCAACTCATGTTGCATTACCCAAACTTGCAGCCACCCTGAAATTATAAAAAAAACAATGTTTTCTACATTGTTGCATAGTTTTTTACACTTTTAATGCAGCTGGTTGATGCTGTTGACTTTGCAAATGCAGCTCAATCAATCAATCAAGCGATACTTGTATAGTGCGGCTTATCACCAGAGAGGGTATCCGGGTGCTTTGCTGTGGGTGTCAGTCGAAAAGTCAGGTTTTGATTCCCTTCCTGAAGTGGGTCAGTATGGGTGAAGTATACAGGTGGAGGGGAAGCGTGTTGCAGGACTTGGCGGTGAGCTGGGAGAAGGAGCAGCAGTGGCAGATGTGTGGTATCTGTACAAGGGAGAGGTGAGTGGAGCAGAGGTTCCTTGGAGGTCGGTGGAAATTGAAGTGGTGGTTCATGTAGGTGGTCATTGGTCTTAGAGGACTTTGAAAGCATGAATCAGAAGCGTGAATTGGCATCTTTTCTGGATGGGGAGCCAGTGGAGGTCTTTCAGGTGGTTGGTGATGTGGATTCTCTTAAGCAGGTTGAGGATCGGCCTAACTGCTGCGTTATGGATCATCTGGAGTCTTTTCATGATTTTAGTGGAGGTGCCCGGATAGAGTGCATTGCCATAGTCCAGCCGGCTGGTGATGAGAGCCTGCGGCACCGTTTTCCTGCTGCTGATGGGGAGCCACTTGAAGACTTAGTGGAGCATACAGATCATGTGGAAGCATGCTGAGGAGACGGTGTTGACCTGGCGTTTCATTGAGAGTTCGCTGTTCAGGATGATGCCGAGGTTGCAGGCGTGGTCTTTAGGGGTGGGACTTCGACGAGTTCCGATGAGAAAAATAGGAAATAGGAGAAATAGACAGTTGACATGTTTTGGCTTGTTGCCTTCGACTGGACCATATAATTTAATGCCTAGAGAGTCTATTTAAAGTGCCCACACCAAAATGGTCCTTCATTACAGTTTAGGAACAAAAGAGAAGCTACAACGAGTATATTGGTACAGAGTGATGCACAGACAAGCATATGTTGCCATTTTTACCTTTTGGCTTTTGATTATTTACACTCCTGTGAAGTGCATGAAGTATACTATCTATTCATTCAATAGACATCATTGTTACACAAACAAAATCTGACATGTGTTTCACTATAGAAAAAGAAATTGATGGACAGAATGCAGAACAATGTCATACATTCACCTCAGTACAGAGATCAGGCCCTAAATCCATAGTTTTTTTCTCACCATGCCATTCCAGTTTGGACCCAGCCATATGCAAATCAGTCTTGACCCTGCGCCAATAGGAACAGTCCAGCCTGAACTGTCAGGCCAGGTTCTCCGTGGACTGGAAACAAGCATCCTAGGACCGGTTTGAGGGTTTCAGCCCTCATCAGTCAGGATAGCTTGACTCCAGTGTCATGGAGAGCACGGGACCCATGTCTAGGCATACCCGTCCCACTCGGGGTGACAAATGCAAACAGAACAATTGATGGACAGAATACAGAACAATGTCATACATTCACCCCAGTACAGAGATCTGGGCCTAAATCCATCGTTTTTTTGCTCACCACGCCATTCCAGTTTGGACCCAGCCATATGCAAATCAGTCTTGATCCTGCACCCAATGGGAACAGACCAGACTGAACTGCCAGGTCTGGTCCTCCCTGGACTGGAAACAAGTATCCTATGACCTGTTTTGGGGTTTCACCTCTCACCAGCCAGGATAGCTTGACTCCAGTGGCATGGAGAGCACAGGACCCACGGCTGGGCATACCCGTCCCACTCGGGGTGACAAATGCAAAAAGAACAATTGATGGACAGAATGCAGAACAATGTCATACATTCACCTCAGTACAGAGATCAGGCCCTAAATCCATAGTTTTTTTGATCACCTTAGGTACCAAGGGCATAGGTACTTCACAGGTCTACCAGGGGCTGAAGCATGTATTATGCTACCTCTGGGAAGCAGACTAAATCTGACACCACAGGCCTGCTACTGCAGCCTGGGTGAGGTAGTGTTAGCACTCCTCACGGAGGTATAGGTTCCCTATATCTCACTTTACACACGCATATAAACCTATCAGTCACCCCTAAGGCAGGCCCTATCAATCCTGAGGGCAGGGTGCTTGGTTTCCATGTGAGGGGGTGCCTCTGCCTGAGCAGGGCCCCTCTGCAGCTCTCAGAGCCCATTCTCTGTGGCTGTTTGTGGATGCGGTTAAACCATATACTCTTAAGTGCATTATAACCTAGCGGTAAATGCTAACTTTGGGATGGCTGCATCAAAACATGTCGTGTTTGGTGTCAAACGCCTTGGAATCATACCCCCACACCAGTAACTGGTATGGGAGTATGATCCCACCCTTCTAGAGGGATAGACATGTACCTACTGTGGAAACACGGTAGAATCCTGAAAGAGCCCTGGCATCACAAAATGAATGCCACCAGCACAGACACTGGGCTGCCCTCCTGCTGCTGACCGAAACTCGCAGTGGAAGGGGCCCAACAATAGGCATCCTGTCACAGGGAGGTGTAACCGCCTTCCAGACAGGATTCAGTGTATTGGGGCTAGGTGGGTGCACTCCTAGAGTGTTTTGAAGTCCTGCAGTGGGGGAGCAGTAGGCTCCTCTGTGCATATGTCAGCTCAAACCGGTTCAGGGGCTACCAGCTCTGGCGTGAAACTGGACAAAGGGAAGTGGGTGTAACCACCCACTCCCCTGACCCTCCCATAGGAGTGCTCATAGAGCTAGTCCCTCCTTTAGTATAAGTTAGGGAACCCTTGCCATTGCATACTAGATATCGCTGGACGATGCTCTACAATAAGAATCCTGGACCTTCGACGTTCCACTACCTTTGGAAGACTGAAGAATCTCCCTTGGAGTCAAGGAGTGACTCCCCTGCTTGGCAGGCACCAAAACTTAGCATCAACAGTCGCAAAATTTCCCCTCCTACCGGAGTCCAAAGTCCCTGCAGCCCCGGAAGTATATTTCCTGGCTTCTCGATGGCCATTGTGAGTCCCCAGCAAAACTGAGGCAAGTGGACCCCACGAGTGATGAGGAACAGCAATACCCGGGTACCGTGCACTATTGTTGAGTGCAAACCTTTCACGACGTTCTACGAACTTGTACATTGGACCACGTGTGGTCCAAGCCTCCAGCAGGATTTCCACTGAAAAACTGAGGCCTACCTCATCCCGAGTGACCGTGGACTCCTGTGAAGTGAATCCTCCTGAGGCATCTTTGTGATCCCTTGCCGGTTGGCTTGTGGGTCCCCTGAAGACTTTTTCATCAAACCAAATGTCTCCTCTGGTTGCTCCAGGCCTGCCCTGACTTACCCTTGCTGGGGAGTCCCACAGACCTTTCTGGTCTGCACCGCTGACCTTCTTCACATTCCACGATACTTGCTGTTGCCAAGGCTTGTTGGCTCCAATCCGGTTGCCGACACCTCAGTAAGCTGCAGACTTTGTGGGACACTCCGAATCCAGCTCCTGGTTGTCGTCAATGCCTCCTGGACCTCGTGGCTGAAGAGTCAAGACACCCATGATCACCTGAAAACACCCGACTTCTGTGGGCATCCAGCTTCCTGACCCCGGGTCACTGGCAAGTGACTTTGAACACTGTCTCCACTGCTTTCAGGTCTTCTTTCTTCAGAATCCAGCCTTGGATTCCACCGGACACTTCTTCTGTCTTCACAAGCAGCAAGTCTTCTTTGGCTCCCATTGAAAACAACGCCGCGACCCGACACCAAAAGACCCCTATGCACCCGGCTTCTCTGGGTGAGGTAACTCGAGTACTCTGGTTCTCCTGTGTGTGTTGGCTCTAGAACTACTTACCCTGTAAGTAAGTGACTTGCTTGTAGACTCTCCCGAAGTATCCTAAAACTTTCAAATTCCAACCGCGACTTGCTCCATTGAAGTCTATTGGGATCCACGGCTCCCTTCTCAAGTCGTTCTTCTTATACCTCTTTTTTAGTATATGGTCTGGTACGCCCCTAGGGCCCCAGCCATATAAGTGCTTAATTTGTTGTGCAACATTGATTTGTGCTTATGTTCCTGGCTTCTAATCTCATAAAGAGATTAGTAGAGTGTGTCTAGAAATAAATACATATATATTTTATATATATACCTGTGTGGTGTCTTTTCATTTGGTAATTCAAGAGATTATAAGGTAAAACAAGCTGCTTTTCATTCCTCAGAGACTTAGCCTGAAGGCTGCTCTCCACAGCTACCACTAGGATAGCGTTTTTTAAAAGGTTGTCTTAAACCATAAGAGTCGAATTGGACTGGTGCAAGGTGGCCACTTTAACTAGTGACCAGCATATGCCAGGCCAACTTCTCACAATGCTGCCATATGCAAATCAGTCTTATGGGTTTCACTATAAGCAGACAGATTAAAAAAGGAAAACACATTTGTTAATTAACTCGTAATGGGGTTCCTACATCACTTCCTATGTAAAGGGCATTGTATTGTTTGCGAGTGATGGCAATGGCTGTTACATAAAACAAGGAGAAATCAAAGAGGGGTTTGACCTGTAAAGGTTCCTGAGAGAGTTATGGTACTAATCATTTTCTTGTACTAACAATGGTGAAATTAGAGCTAAGTTAATTATATCCCATCTTTGTCATATGACATTTTTCAAGTAAGTTTTATCTCCTGCACAATAGGTGCCCCCTAATTACAGGCAGCTATATAACAGCAAACTCTTTAATAATATGCAGTTCATTCTGGGAACTCTTTCATGTTCATATTGCCCGTTTAAAGTGCAAATGTTTCTAAAAGACCCATATGGCATTATTCTAAAGTAGGAAGGGGTGCCGGCTAGGGGGTCTAATGTGCTACTCGTTTAGTAATTAATGGCATTAAAGTATTCAGTTCATATACAGAAGACCATAAAGTGCTTGCAGTTTCTAGATGGTCTATAAAGTGCTTCATGTTTTTAAAGTGCATTTGTTGTATTACACATTGCAAGGAGGTTTTCATCAAAAGTACAAGTACTTCTATAGACAGCCCAAATAAGCCTTAATATCCATCTTGTAACAGATGCACTATCTTCCTGATAATAAGTTGGGACATTTGACCATTAGCAATTTGAACAATAGTTGGTCAAAACTTAATGTACAAGGGGGATGAGAGACGGGGGAACCACTACAATGTAATTTGTATTTGCAAGGAAGTGCAGTAGTGCATAAAGAAAGTGTAATGTAGTACATTAAATAAGATTGGAATATAATCGGACATTGGTCATTATTTCTCATACCAGTGAAGAGATCGTAGATATTCAAAGTTCATGATAACAGAAAATGCAAAGTGCATGGTGAAAAGATGATAATACAGTACAGTACATTAATTAGTATCAAAATAGAACTGGATATTGGTTATTATTCATACTGGTTTCGAGGTCACTTGATCACAGAAATGTAAGATTCATGACAACATATAAAACATGTTAAAAAGTTACAAATTCAACCAGAGCATAAAAAGATGGGGATTTCTTGTTTCAATTCGAAGTACATGACTTGAATCCTCATAAATGAATGTAAAGTTCTGCATCTAAATTATGTGCAAAGTGAGGTTATGCCCCCATCAGGAATGATGAGTCGTGATTCCATTCTTCTCAGGGTTAATTCTCGATTACCTCCTCTATCTTTTGCTTTGATGTGTTAAATCCCATATTAATGTAGCTCCTTAATGTCACCTTCATGTTTCTCCCAAAAATGTTTTGCTATAGGGTATGAATAGTGACAATTGTTTATGGCCTGTAGATATTTTAGGACCCTAAGTTAGACTTTAGTAGAGGGACTTCCAACATAGGGCCGTATTACAATAACGGGTGGTCGGACCGCCGCCCACTATCACGTCAGTTAGTAGACTGACCCACAAGCAGGCGGTGGTCCGCCCACCTATTTATGATGTGGCCGCTGGGCTGGCATTCGGAAAAGTGCTCTTTAACACGGCAGCTTGTGCTGCAGCCCTGGAAAAGGGCAGCAGAACACGCCGCAGTGTAAAAGAGCACTTGGTACACATCTTTTGTGGTGTATGGCACTCAGTATATGGATGTGCGTGGGGGTACTACATGTGGCCCCTGGGCCATTCTGTAATGGCCCACAAGGCACAGGGGCCCTGCTTGGGGCCCCCAAAGTTCCTTTCCGACAAGCTATTCCTAACGATGAGACCACCATGAAAAGGCTGATGGAAAGGGACATTGTGATCCAAAAGAGGTGCCTGCCTCGGCACCACCGTCATTAGGGATTGCGATTCTGACTGCCCGCACCCATCGGGATCAGGAGATCCGTCGGAGGTGGCGGTCTGTCCCCCATCAAACTAGGGTCCAACCTTCAGCATCATAATGCGGTGGTTGGACTGAACGGTTGACGGTCGAGTGGACCATCAGTGGCGGGCCACACAACATCACAATTAGGCCCTTAGTTTTTTCCACAGGAGCATTCTAAAACAAACTACACATTATGCTTCACATCTGGTGGTTTCCTTTATTTTCTCTTGTTTTACATTGTGCAACTTATATGTAGTTCTGTTGATTCCATGGTTGTGTGCCTTACATTTGGCACATTTCCAGAAGCCATTTTGACTGAGCCAATTAGAATTTAGGTATTTTCCAGGCAGTAAATGACTTTGCATTAATAAATCTCTTAATGATGTGACCTTCCTGTATGTTATACTTGGGCAGTCAATAAGTACTTCCCACAAGGTCTAATCAAGTTACAGAATTTTTCAGTTCTTATTTAGTAAGTGCTTCAGTTCTCGATGTTTTTCAATTATAATCCATGATTATGCAAATGTTATTTCCCTCCATTGTTTCTATCCTGCGGGTTATTAATAATTCTGCTCCTCTCCGGCTCCTTGCTCTATTTGCTTCATTTGTAAGCACTTGGAATGGATATCCTCTTGACAAAAGCCTAATTTGCATTTCCTGTATCTGTTCCTCAAAATCTGTGTCTCCCGAACAGTTCCATCTTGCTCTTAACATTTCTCCGAAAGGAATGCTCCACTTCAGTGTCTTTGGATATCCACGGTTGGCGTGTAAAATACTATAGAAAGATGTACTCAGTGGACGCTGGTACATAGTTTTATGTCTTTAATAAATACCTCAATATCAAGGAAAGTTATTTGTTGCAAGCTGATGGGGTAAGTAAAGCTCAGATTGTAAGCATTGCGGTTCAAAGACAAGATGAATTGCTCCAGGTCCACACTGTCCCCTTCCCAGATTAGGAAAAGGTCATCAATGAACCTTGTCCATAGTCTTACATGGTCCAAGCTGCCCTGATTTCCATCCGTCCACACTGTTTCTTTACCCAGTACACCTTAAAAGGATTTGCATAGGTTTGAGCAAAAGATGTCCCCATAGCCGTTCCTCGTTTTTGTAGGTAATGGGTTCCATTAAAGAGGAATACATTATGGTTAAGCAGAAACTGAGCATTTCCATCAGCAGATCTGAATGCTCCATGTAAGTGACTGATCGTGCTCTGAGAAAGTAGTTACATGCTGTTAGACAGTCCTTGAGTCTAGCAGAGGTAAAAAGTGATGGAGGAGACATCATCAATTACCATGAGATAGTTGTCTTTCCATGGAATTGCCTGAATTATAGCAAAATATAAAAAAATATATAGACATACATATATATATATATATATATATTTAAAGACTTTCTCCCAACCATCATTACAAGAAAGGGAACCGGCACTCGATGTCAGGGGCTTAGAACCTGTTTATTGAGTCAGTGCTGGAACTCCAAAGAGAGACGCGTTTTGGCAGTTATACTGCCTTTATCGATCTAAAGTGTGCCATATTGGTGCTCAATTTAAACATTCACAACCATAAACATAGAAAATACACTTCCTTAGTCAGCAAGGTTAATTACCATATCGGGACATATATGAAGCTTTTCAGAAATAAAACATTGTTTTTACAGTTACCCAGTGTTAATACTGATTTATATAAAGCTCAAAGTGAGTTCCTATGAGACTTCCAATCAGTCCATCTGAGCGCTATTTCTGAAACTAACATCCATTAAATTCTGCAGTCCCTGCATGCATCAAATTGGCACTTGTAAAAACCGGACTGGAATTACTTTTAGTCCTCAGCTGCGGTGAAGGCATTTAAAAGTTGTGTACTTCAACCAATTAACACGCACTAAAATCCTCCATTCAAAACACAATTATTTACATCAATTCCACCTTTTGGAATCATTATGGAGCACCTGTCATGCAGATCATGTCTCTAATCTTCGAGGGGAAATCCACTCTTGTTGTTTGTAAAAATGTCAATTTCTGCATTCAGCATTCCATGTTGTACATACTCACGAACAGGTGGCTGCAAAGTTCAACTTTAATTCCTGCATCTGGTTTGACTCGATCCGACAATCAGTGCTGAGGTCCCCTGACCCCACCGCCATGCCAGTGCCATTGCAGTGCCCAGCTCAAACAAAGGTGGTATTCCTAGGGTGAGGTTGGGCTGAATTACGGAGGAGACTTAGTCCCCGCCTAAAAGCCTATATATATATATATAGTTATAAATATATTAGAAAAGTTCTAATCTATCAATATTTATTTAATGTATATATACATTTTCACCAGGTTTACTAACATTTAAATAAAATAAATTACAGTGTTATTTGATATACATTTAATTTGATCAGTGATATGATTTGTGCTGTAAGATTGTATTTTATCATGTCTGAGGTAATAATAATATCTTAAAATATTTTACATTTATAATATACATTAAAATATTCGTAAATATTTTTTTTAAGTAGTCAACTCTATTTAATTTCCATTAACTTTCCTATAGGGACATCTCCACCAACAAGTGAATAGTTACTAGTAATAATTTTACACTCAGAAATTCTGTAATGTGAAGCACCACCTCCTCATTTGAGGGGATGCAGACTTGTCACGGTGTAATTTGTGGGGGAATAGAAAGGGAAGTTGTGTTTAATATTTATTTAATTTTTTGTTTATAAATAGTTCATTCATATTATAGCTTTTAAGTTGTTAAATTTAAATTATTTTATTTTTGAATTAAGTAGCTGTTTTAAACAGTATTTTTTAAATTAATTGGCTAATAAGCAAATTGATTTTGTAATTTATTAAATTTTTTAAATAATTTGCATATTAATTCATTGTAGTGTGTTTATTTTTTTATGTAATTATTTTATATTTATTTTTTTAACTGACACATATGGTTCATTTTTTCTTGTATTATTATAATTTGTTTGTGTAGATTTTGGATTTATAAGGCAATAAGGTGGGAAGTCTTTTAAATCTATTTTTGATGCTTAAACTGGTAAATTGATTAATAGTATATTATCATTTGAATTGTTAATTTAGTAAATGTATTTTTTATTATTTATATATATTATATAATGTTACAAGTGTATATATATGTATCTATATGTATCTCTCTATATATATATATAGAGCGAGAGAAAGAGCTATAGATACATATTCACTGAAAAAACCATAGGGTTCAGGCACGTTATAGTTAGGAATTAGAATTTAAAAAACCTTAGAAATTCACTGAAAAAACCATAGGTTTCAGGGGCGTTAAAGTTAGCTGGACTTTTCACTCATACAAAACCATTGAAAATCCCACGTTATAGTTAGTTCAGCTAACTATAACTCACGCGCCCGCAATGCACTGCTGATGACGTCACATATTACATCACTCATGACATGGTCAGTGACATCACTCATGACATCACTGATGACATCTCAAATGACATCACTGATGACATCACTGATGACATCATCCAGTGAATGTTTCTTTTTCTGAAAATTAAATATGTGTTATATATGTATATCTCAAGGTCGATGGAAGAATAAATGGGTATATAAGTGTCTAAATGGATGATTTGTTTTTGAAAAATTGATTGTATAACTGACTGATTAAGTATATCTTAGTGAATATATGGCTTAGTGAGTAATGTTTAAATATGTAAATATCTGTATCAGTCTCTCACTTTGTGTAGAAGTGGCTGCATGGGTTGGTGAGTAGCTACATGAGTGTCTATATAGGTTATTAGTTGGTTTTTTGAGTAGCAGTATGAGTGTCTGAGTGTCTGTATGGGTCGGGGGGTATTACGTAGTGCATAGGTGCATGAATGAGTGACTCACTGTTTGTATGGGTTGAAGACAGCATGTGTGCAGGACTGTATGGGTGGATGAGTGTGTGCATGGGTGTGTTAGTGAGTGAATGACTGTCTCAATAGTGTCTTTACGAGTAACTACATATGTTTTAAACTAGTATATGTGACTATTGGTGTATATAAGTGAGTATATGTGAGAGTGAGAGATTGGAAGAGTTCCTGTATGAATAAGTATGTGTTTCTTTAAGTGATTGTTTAAAAGACTAAGGGGCATATGTATCATCATCTCCATTTGCGATTCTCAAATAGCGATTTTTTGAGAATCGCTGTTTGAGAATTGCAAAACGGGATGGATTTAACAAATCGCACAAATTTTGCGATTTCTTAAAATTCCTTAATTGCGATTAGCAAATTGCGAAATCGCAATTAAGGAATACCTTCCCATTCATTCCTATGGGCCAGGAGGCCCATAGCAATGAATGGGAAGTCCTTCTCAATTTGCGAATCGCTATTTGCAAATCGCAAATTGAGAATATTTTCAAAGGTGCAAGGGTGTCATGATGACACCCTGATGCACCCCTGAAATCAGCATGTGTGCACATATGGCGCACATACATGCCCTAAGGGCATGTATGTGCACCACATGGCACTTTGAAATATGCATAAAAGTGCATATTTCAAAGAAATCGCAACTTACCACCAACTTGAAGGTGGTGGTAATTTGCGATTTCTTAAGGAGAAATCGCACAACTTGGGTGCGTGTTACATTGCATTTAAGAAATCGCAATTTGCGATTTCTTAAATGCTTACGCAAACTTAAGAAATCGCTAATTTAGCGACTCCTTAAGATTGCGAGGCTGAAATGCCTCATACATCTCCTTTTGCGATTTTGTATTCGCAAACGCTGTTTTTTTGCGATTCGCAGTGTTTGCGACTACAAAATCCTTTGATACATATGCCCCTAAGTATGTGTAAGTTTCTGTAGAAGTAAGTGTGGTGGTGTGTGTATAACTGTATATGGAAGTAAATGGATGTTTGATTCTTTATTAGCGTGAGTGACTATGTGTGTGAGTAACTCTATGGATGAGTGGGGTTGTGTGACAGGATGTATAGGTGTGTGAGTACATATGATGAGTGAATACATGTATGAGTGATTGTATAGAACTGTTGGTGAATGAGTGGATGTGTATGTGGATCTTAGAATTACTGAATAGGTTGTTGTAACTGGTATTGGTATGTCCATTGTTTTGAAAATTTTAGTTTCTATTTTTGAATGTGTGTATTAAAGGTTAAATTAGGGTGAGAGCAGGTCTGCCACTCTATCACAAGGATGATGTCATCAGTGATGTCATTTAAGATGTCATCAGTAATGTCATGAATGATGTCACTGACCATGTCATGAGTGATGTAATATGTGACGTCATCAGCAGTGCATTGCGGGCGCACGAGTTATAGTTAGCTGAACTAACTATAACAGGGGAATTTCAATGGTTTTGTACGAGTGAAAAGTCCAGCTAACTATAACGCCCTTGAAACCTATGTTTTTTTCAGTGAATTTCTAAGGTTTTTTTAAATGCTAATTCCTAACTATAACGTGCCTGAAACCTATGTTTTTCTCAGTGAATTTCAAAGGTTTTTTAAATGCTAATTTCTAACTATGCCTACAGAGATAGGACATGTGAAGAAAGAAGAAAAAACCCACAGAAAGAAAAAAAAGAAATGCAGAAAGAAGCAATAGAAGTCCTCAAAGACAAAGAAAAGTGCAGGAAGAAGGGTAACGTGCAGAAAGAACAAACAGAGGAGCAGAAAGAAGCCTTGTTGCAAAATCATCCTGTACCCTAAACTTTTTCAGACGGATACTGGTGGTAACTGAGTCTGACTAACCAGTCCTAGAGCCAGTGCTATGTTAAAAGAAACTCAGAATACAGTGAAAACACCTACATACACTAGGGAACACTATGCGTTGGGGTCCCCCTGTGATTAGCATGACCTCCTCTGTAAGCCCCTAGTATATAATAGGGCAGGGGGATTGAAACTATCTCTTAAAACGCGCCACAGGGTGTTTTTGCACACGTCACCTCAGGCCCCGTCCCCTCCCTTCCCCACTGCGTAAACACGCCCTGTGGCCGTTTTAAGTTGGGAGATTAAGTCCCCTTGAATCCTGAGGGTCCCTAGGGTCCAACTAGACCACTAGGTACCTCCAGTAAGCGCCACAGAGCTGCGTTGCAGAGAGATGTAAAAAGGGGCACGGCCTAACCACCTCTCTGCAACGCAGCGCAGTGGTGCTTACTGGAAGCACCTGTTGGCTATTTGGCCCCCAGGGTCCCTCAGGATTGAAGGTGAATTATTTCCCCAACTTAAAACGCGCCACAGGGCGTGTTTGCATACGTTAACCCAGGCCCCGTCCCCTCCCTTCACCACTGTGTAAACATGCCCTGTGGCCGTTTTTAGTTGGGAGATTAAGTTCATTTGAATCCTGAGGGTCCATAGGGTCCAACTATCCCACTAGGTACCTCCAGTAAGCGCCACAGAGCAGCGTTGCAGAGAGGTGTAAAAAGTGGCACGACCTGGACCACCTCTCTGCAACGCAGCTCAGTGGCGCTTACTGGAAGCACCTGGTGGGCTAGTTAGCCCCCACGGGCCCTCAGGATTGAAGGGGAATTATTTCCCCAACTTAAAACATGCCATAGGGCGTGTTTGCACACGTCACCTCAGGCCCAGTCCCCTCCCTTCACCACTGTGTAAACACGCCCTGTGGCTGTTTTAAGTTGGGAGATTAAGTCCCCTTGAATCCTGAGGGTCCCTAGGGGCAAAATAGCCCACTAGGGACGTCCAGTAAGCGCCATTGCAGAGAAGTGTAAAAAGGGGCACGGCCTGCACCACCTCTCTGCAACGTAGAGCAGTGGCGCTTACTGGAAGCACCTGGTGGGCTAGTTGGCCCCCAGGGTCCCTCAGGATTGAAAGGGAATTATTTCCCCAACGTAAAACATGCCATAGGGCGTGTTTGCACACGTCACCTCAGGCCCTGTCCCCTCCCTTCACCACTGTGTAAACGCGCCCTGTGGCCGTTCTAAATTGAGAGATTAAGTCCCCTTGAATCCTAAGGGTCCCCAGGGTCAAACTAGACCACTAGGTACCCCCAGTAAGCGCCACAGAGCTGCGTTGCAGACAGGTGTTAAAAGGGACGTGGCCTCAGAACACCTGTCTGCAACGCAGCTCCCTGGCGCGTACTGGAGATACCTGTTGGGCTAGTTGGCCCTCAGGGACCCTCAGTATTGAAAGGGAATTAATTCTCCAACTTACAACTGGCCAGGGGGCGCGTTTGCAGAGTGCTGCAAGGAGGGGGCGTGGCCTCGGGTGCGATGCTGGTCTTTTATTTATTTTATTTTGTTAAGAAGGAGGGCTGTGTGGCCCCCCTTCTTTTTCTAATTTATTGACCCTGGGGACCCCAACCCCCAGGGCCTGCCCCCTAATTAATTTGTTTGAGAAAAAAAATTTGGAAGGGGGCCGTGTGGCCCCCCTCCCAAGGCCTTAATCGGCCCCGTGGACCCCAACCCCCAGGGCATGGCCTTTTTTATTTTTATTCTTTAGGAGGGGGGCTGCATTGCCACCCTCCTCAGGCCACTTATGGCCCCGGGTACCCCATCCCCCGGGGCCGGCCTTTGTTTTTTATTATTTGTTTTTTAATATATTTATAGAAACACCTAGGACATGCTGGACAAACCGTATGTACCTATCACCATGACGATTTGCGTGAT
Source organism: Triturus cristatus (assembly GCF_964204655.1). Classification (NCBI taxonomy): domain Eukaryota; kingdom Metazoa; phylum Chordata; class Amphibia; order Caudata; family Salamandridae; genus Triturus; species Triturus cristatus. The sequence continues at coordinate 949,100,483 of NC_140582.1, forward strand.
ATTCATTAAAAGGTGAATTGCATACAATAAATCCACGTGGAATGTATTTACACCGCTAGTGAAGCTCTGACGTGTCTGACGCCCTACCGTGCCTATTCCCGGCCCCCCCCCCCCCCCCGGTGGGTACTTTCCAAGTAGACACCCTTGTCGTTTATATATACAAACATGGGTAGCTATTGATGGGCACATTTAATACACACGCACACCAAGCCATTCAAAGGGGATTCGACAAGAATTCGACCAAAACTATGCAAGAAACCCCCCTCACGGTTAATAAAACACACATCCACCGCTGGATGTATAATACTTTTTATTTTACTCTCTGGAAAGGAGACGGACCTCACTTGAGAGTCACAGCGCGCTCCTGGCTGAGCCCGATGCTGTGTTACACCCACCAGTGCCCACCGAGTGCCACACACCTCTGTGTTGTATTCCACCAGCCAGTGCATATGCTATGACACTCTCTGGCCCATGTGCACTGTAACACCACCCCGTGAATATGTCATGCCACACTTGCCTTAGCACGGATTATATTGCCCCATCTAACGTGCCTTCTTCGATGCCTATGTTATAACGCACAGCACTATGCCATACATATTACAATCTGGGATCCATATCTTTGTCACAGTGCATATGCAATGTTACACTCCCCAGCACATATTTTATATTACAACTTTAGAGACTAGTTAGGTTACACAACACTGCCCTGTGCATATTACACTCCAAGGCGCATATCGCATAGCATGCGCTAGTGCCTGTGCTATCTCGTGCTCTCCAATGAATCTGTCATTGCGCACAATGTATTGCATATTATATTTCACGGCCCGGTTCATCTTATATCACACTTTTTGGTGCATAGTTTATACCATACACTATATCTAGTTTTCATTTTCAATCGTGCTCTCAGGACTATGTTCTATATAACACTGCATTCACCTACCCTTTTCACAGGCATTACATTTTGCGATGGGGGGTGGAGGGTCAGGGGGTGTTTCTGCCAAGTGAGCCCGGAGTCGCAGTCACAAGCGTCCTCTTCTTCCTGAATAAAAGTGAGATTATGCTGCATACTTGTTCATATTTTAAGTAGTTCGCACAGACACACATTTGAAAAACAATAAAGTTCCTAATACCCACCTTCTCCGAACAGTTAGCTTGCTGCCCCATCCAACTCCTCCCTATCCTCTGTTGTCTGAATCCATGGACTAGCCTCCTCCCTCCTGGCATGCATGGTCTGATGTGCTGCCACAGCCCTCCATTTAGCATGATGTACCAGTCCACCCCTCCTGCCCTCCACTGCCCAATTCTATGCCCCATCATTGACCTCCTGCTTAGCCTCTGTGCTTAGCTTGCTGCCCCTATTCTCCTTCCCCCTGCCCTCCGATATCTTTGTTCATGCCCCTGCTCCATCCTTTCTGCCCACCATGTTCCATGGACCTGTCACTCCTATCTACTCTGAGTGTTCTGGTGAGCTGCCACTCCCCTCCCACCTGCCTAGCATTGTCAAATGACTGTAACCTGTCCCTGCCACCTCCACCCTGCCTGTCCACATGCCATTCCCCTATCCCCTTCCTCCTGTCCTCCATGGTCCATTTTACTACCAATCCCTTCAGCCCTCCCTGTTCTGTTGTGCTGCAACTGCTCCTCCTGCCTGCCCCGCGCGGTCTGTTGTGAGGCCCCATCCCCTGAACTTTCTTGTCTGTGCCCAGGTCTTGACCCTCCCTTCTATCCTCCATGGTCCTTTGTGCATGCCCCTGCACCCTCCTTGTTGCCCATCATAGCCATTGTGCTGCCACTAACCCTCCCGCTTGCCATGCATGGTCTTCTGTGCTGCCACGGCCCCTCCCACCTTCCCTGTGTGGTCAGCTAGCTGCCCCTGACCCCCTCCCACCTTCCCTCCATGGTCTGTGTGTATGCCATCAAAGTCTCACTGTTGCTCTCCATGGTGTGTCTTGTTTCTAGTGTCCATCCTGCCTGACCTTCATGGTCATCATGCTCCTGCTCTACCCCCTTGCCCCCAGCCCTCTGTTTCCATGTGCAGACCCTATTCCCTCCCTCCTGGCTTGTCTGTTCCATTGTAATGCCCCTGATCTGTCCCTCCTGCCCTTTATGGTCTGTTATGCTGCAGCTTTCGCTCCTGTCTGTCCATTATGGTCAGCTAGCTATCATTGCCTCTTTCCCCTCTGTTCTCTGTTGTCCATGTGCATGGTCCTGTCCCCTCCCTATTGCTTTCTATGGATTGTTGTGCTGCACTCCCGTTCTGCATGCCCTGTGTGGTGTATTGTGCTGCTGCAAACCCTGATGCCTGCCCTGTAGGGTCAGTTTGGAGCACCTCTGCATGTCCCTCCTGTCCTCTGTTATTCGAGTCCATGTCCCTACCCCAATTCCTCCTGCCTTCCATGATCCAATGTACCATACTCGCGAACATTTTGAACTTGGTAAGAGGGAGATTTTGAAAAGAAACTGGGGTATTGATTTTCCCCTTTGAGTTACATTGAAAAAGAGGAGATTGTAGACAGGAGACAGATCAAATAAAGCCCATATGAGCTTAAAAACATTGGACGTTTCCTGGCTGAATTGGGTCTGTTGGCATGTATGGTTGTACTACCACTGCCTCTTCCTTCTGCCCACAATGGTCTTTTATATTGCCACAACCTCTCTTGCCAGTCCTGTATTGTTGGTTTGTTGCCCCTGCCCCCCTTTCCACTGCCCTCCATAGTCTGTTGTGCTGCCACTGCCCTTCCTGCCTTCCCAGTGTGGTCAAATCGTTGCCTCTGCACCCTCCTACCTGCCTTCAATTTTCAGAGTCTGTTCCCCTGGCCTCTGCCTCTCAATAGTATCCTAATGAACAACTAGATTGCTAACATTCTATATTTATTACAAAAGTGTGGAACGCCTGACGTCATCTTGATGTAATCAAAACTGTAATAACTAGAGCATTTCCTTTAGAAATTACATATATGAGAGGGTCTTATTTGCATCAAAATTATGGTTAGTGCTCTAAAAAACTAAAATGAGGACATATTTTCTGAGTTTTCAAATAGCGACAAAGCAGTTTAAAATTATTTGTTATCTTTATGTTTTTTTATCCAGTTGACCACTTGATTAAATGTTGCACTTAGGGGAGAGGATGTGGTGTTACTTCCAGAGCTGCAGACTTTGCAACTGGGGAACCAGGTTGGAGTTTCTGCTTCAGCTCAACATTCTGTGATTCTGGTCAAATCACTTAATCTCCCCATGTCTACAACCAAAATGAATTTGATCTTGTGTGATGTAACCAATGCTCATGTAAAGCACTCCAATACCTGACAAGTCTGCACTATATAAAACTGCAAAAACACAACAAATAAGTGTTTTGCACACTTCTGTCATTGGGCTACATGTGGGCTACATCTGGGTGATATTTGTGCTGCATTTGGGCTCTTTTGTCCCTGGTGGCCATCTTGGGAGATTTATTTGTTATGAAGTTTCCTAATTTCCACATTTACTACAGTCTCGTCAGTAGCAAATACTTTCAGTTTTTTACTTTGATTCCATCAAGAAGGCATTCAGATGTGTCACACATTTGCCATAAATTCAGAATGTTAGCACTCTAGTTGCTCATTAGACCACTGTAGTAAAGCTACTGCTCACCAGGGAAGTCTGCTGCTGGTATTGAAAGTGCATGTTTCAGTCTGCATGTCAGAATTTTTTTATGAAATATAAGAGGATTTGAGAAGTCACTCAAAATGTGCCCTAATTTTTCTTTCTGCAGCACTAATCCTACTTTCTATGGCAAAATGAACCCCCTCATTTTGTTCCTTTTTAAATTAAATGTTTTATGAGTTACCACTTTATTTCAATCAAGATGGCTTCAGGTGTGCAATACGTTTGTCATAAGTAGGACTGTTAGCGCTCTAGTTGTTCTTTAGAACACTCTGGGAAGCTGCAGTAGAACACAAAGAAATCAACTGACAGTCTCTGCCCTTGTTGGATGTACATGTTTTACTGAGAATGTCAGACTTCATTCTCACATGACTGAGAAAGATAATGTGAATTTACAGAAAACATGCTCTCAGTTTAGCTTCCAAACCTCTGTGGGAAAAGCATGAGAAAATAGTTTTCTCTCAAACATGATTCATGATATCACAGCAGAAGGCTTTTTCACATGGTAAATTCCCCTAAATTCCTAAAATGAGTATGGTACCATCAACAAATGATTTATAATGTCTTAAAACCTTCTATTAACTGCAATGCTTTTTAATTAGGTGCTATCATGTATATTGGTCCCAAGATGGCTGCCAACACTTCTTGGATGAAGTACTGACAGCCAATGAGATCTCATGATGAGATGTGTGGTTATGCTCCGCCCAGATATATATGTGATTTTGATTTTGATTTTCTCAGGAACTACTGAACGGATTTACACCATTTAAGTAAAAGGCACAACTCTGAACCAAGGTCTACCTTTCTGCTAAATTTGGTGTAATTCCGTTGAGCAGTTCGGGCTGTAGCTGCGGCTAAAGGTCCTATGGGAAATTGCATGGGGAAAACACGTTTCATTTATTGAACTTTGTTTTAATTTCATTATTTAATCTATATTTTTGTCTTTTTAATTTAGGAATAGTATATCTGACACTTCCAAAGCTTAACACCTGTCCTACTGTTGCTCACGTTTGAATGGGAATGGTTAATATGAACAGAAGAAATTCTAATACTTTTGTATGGGTTGAATTGGGAAAAGTAAATCTAACCCCTCCAAATTCCAACTCTTTCCCTACTGTTGCTTTATGTTGGATTGGGAATAGTAACTCTGACCTCTTCACAGTTCAACACTTTCCCTATTGTTGCTTAGGTTGGTAATGTCATGTGGGATATACTTTTGAGATATTTTGTTATTAAAGTTATTTTAATTTAAATTATTTTTATTATATATTTGAAGTACTATTACATATACAAGAAGAAATTATTTTAAATATATTGTCTTTTTTCGTTTTCATTTCTAGTGTTTGTAGTTATTAAATATTATTGGAATGTTTATTATTTGGTTATGTTTATATAATATTTGTATATGCTTAAAATGATATTTTTCACTTATTTTAAAGTATATATTTTTATTTTATGTTTGTAAGTTATAACAGTTGTGAAAAATATGGTTTCAACTGGCTGCTTTTGCCCAAAGTGATATCTCATTTAATTGAAAAAAAAAAAAGTATGCATCTATTTCTTTCAGTCCGGAGAAAACAGTTTGGTAGAGTGCCACTAAAGTATGTAATGGCACAACAGAATGAATATTATCTATCTTTTTGAAATATGAAGAATATTTAACCACTATTATGTTCGCTATTGCTGCGTGGGCAGATGGAATTACATTTAACGAAAATATTTACGAGTGGTTGCTATGAAGACCCTTTTTTTGTGATTTTTTCGTTATTGAATGTTTAAAGGGACAGAAGTTATATGGGACTCCATTCAGGCTAATACAACTTTGGAATGCTGAGAGCGCCATTGAAGGCATTGGAGCAGCGGCGGCCTAAATAAACTGGCAAAGACCCGCTGCTTTCAACATTACAGTGTCCTAATACACAGCATCTGCCTCTCCAAAATATATGGTTTGGGCAGGGGAAATTGAAATGCAGGGCCTGTGTAGAAGGGCACACAGGAGGCTCCAACCCCTCGCCTCCCGTAGCTCACAGTTTCACTGGAGCCTTGGGAGGAGGGAAGAGGGAATGCTATTCAGATCCCTGGTATCTCTGGCTTGGCTGAATGATGAAAAGCAGTTTAGCCAAGCCCACAGAGATTCAGGGGCTGAATACAGCCCTCTTTTACAGATACTACCTGGAATATTCAACAGCTAACATCCGTGGTCCTGCTCATGCTGTTATCTGTTGAACAATTACAGATACAACTGTGAAACAAAGGGCTTCAGAGCAGCAGAAGGGTTTGAACTCCCTGGGGCTCCGAGAGGTCTTTGTATTTTATTATTTGGTGACTTAACGTGCTAAAATAGCACATGCATCAAAGAATGACTGCACATTTATTGGTTAAATAAATCACAACTTCAGTTATTCACAAGAAAACAAAATAGATATTGATCCCTACTGATAAAATGGATAAAAACGAAATATGGAAAAATACAGATGTGTCGGAAAGTCAACCTTTTTGCCCTGATTGCCCCTAATTTTGGGCTGATGCTGGTGGTTGCTGACTCCAAATGTGCCCTGGGGTCTTCCAACCAGGCACAGGGCCAGTGGTATATCCTCTAAAACTATATGCTGATTAGTATAATTTTAATTCATTAGGACAGCCTACCTGTCAGTCCCTAGTATATGGTAGGGCTTGTAAGTTTAGAGGCCTCAGTAGACTTAATTCACTTAAGTGTGCACTGCTGTGGTTTGTGATGTCATTTTAAAGCCATGCCTGCCTTGTAGGCTGGTTTAAAAATAAAACTATGTCCAAATCTGACTTTGGAATTTAAAGCACTTCCAAAATCCAGAACTACTTTTGTATTACTTATAAGGCAACCCTAAGCTCTGCCTTAGGTGCCCCAAGGGTAGGGTGCATAGTTATAAAAAGTAGCAACAATATAAAAGATGTTTACGATGCCCTACTAGGGAAAAGCAGCTGACACCATTTTCTCTGTGGTAATGCTACTAGACCAATACGCTAACATTGGAAGGACTTTATTACATTTAATGAAGTCTAACTTTGAATTGGAGCCAGCTAGAAATATCATTCAAAGTATCAAATTATTAGTTACATAAAATCCAACAACTTACTAAGGTTAGATTTAATATAACTAATGCAGAAAAGTAGTTTTAAAACGTACTGCCCTGAAGTTACCTAAAGCATCTCTGTAGCAGACTCTTCTGACTGGTCAGCCTTTGACAGCCTGAGACAAGCTGCTCCCTGAGTAGGTGTAAAGAAGCCTAGGTCTGCAGTACTACAGCCATTTGCTGGGAGAAGATTTCCTTTTTGGAGAAGCCAGGGAGAGGAAGTGGGCTAGGTAGATAAGTTGGACTTCAAAGGAAGAAGCCTCCATAGAAAACAGATGTCACAGGACCCAGAATACCTCCACTTCCTTTATGTCTAGCCAGATGGCAGACTCCCTAATTAGATTAGGAGAGGGGCTGGAAGGGGAGTGTGGTCACAACTCTGGGTTTGGTTGCCGGTTGCACTGACCACACAGGTTCATCCTGCTGAAAAGCTCCAGAGAGCTAGGAAGTTTATAAATACAAAGGTAAAGGAGAAGACCGGGACCTACCTGGAGAAGTAAGCTAAAGTTGACAACGCCGTCCTCAGGCACAATCGCTGACTTTGCCTGCTCCATGGCTCTCCTCCTCATTGATGTCAAAGACACGACTCCCACCCTTTCACAGAAATTTGCAACAGCTGCTGTTGTCGGTTCAAACTTTGAATCCAACCAGTCCGAGGACGCGCCTATGAGCCCCTCAATGAGACAAAATAACCAAGAAAGCTTCTAAGTCTGAAGGTAAAACTTTGACGGTGATCTAGCCCGGAGCCTAGCCAGTCGGCAGCCCATCTCACTCAGCCTGAAACTTTGACCTTGTCCCAGTAGCGTGTCTCCTAATGGTCGTGAGTGTCACCTTTCAGCGCTATAAAATAAATTTTGTATTTAATCTTTAGAAATTCATATCTCAGGGATTAAATTACATCCTAGACAATGACTTGCATATAACCTGTGGCAACTTCATCGCTATGTAACAAGTTGTTTTGCAAGCTATATTCTGGACTGTGGTTCCTCCATCATGCTGCTTCTCTTAACCTAAACTACTGTTGCTGGGTGGTGGTGCCCCATTCATCTAAAGCTGCGCCAGATGGTCATGCTGGTGCTGCACCATTAACTGCCAGAGTGCTAATGTTACAGTTTCCAGTCACTGCAGCCTTAGTCCAGCACATTGTCCTTTACTGCAGGTGATGCATGATGGTGGTGGAACTAATCAACTGAAACAGTAGTAAATACCCCCAACTAGGGGACCGTGCAGGTTCATGGAAGAAGATCCGTGATAATTGTCCCCATCACTTACAATGCAACACCAAAACGGAATTTGGTTTTTGAAGAACTAGCGGATGGTGTGCTTGTGTTTCACAGCCAGACTTTTGGTTGATGGTCTGTGACTAAACTAGACTGCCAACCAGCCTTTCAATACCTCACCAATCCTATGACCAATTACAAGCAAATCCTTTATTTTCTATCACAGAGTAGAAAATCTCACATGACTTAAGACGCTGAGAACCCCTTCCCACCCTCTTTGGGCCGTCCATTTCAAACTAAAATTAGAGCCAAAATGAAGGTCTCCCTAGGACTAGTCTCTGGCACAAAGGAGAAAGTAGATTAAGAAATGCAATTTACGATGGCAGATGAGACATAAAATAACATTCTTAATCTGCTCTGAGCAAAAAAAGACCATGTCTGAATAAGGCCAAAAGAGGAACTGTTCTCGGAAAAGTGGGTGTCAAGAGGCACTGGAAGATGCTTTGGAACAACATCCAGGGTATCACCAAGCCTGCCATTTACTGCCTAGCATTCAATGCAGGAGTCAAGCGTTTACCCAGTCTCCTCCATGAGGAGACTTGCGGTGTGCCCGAAGTCTTTCTGGAGTCCTGACACCAACATGTAACACTCCAAGAGGAAGACCTTCACTGCCATGGATGTGGTGTATGCCCTAAAGCGCAAAAAATGATCCGACATCAGGGATCAGAGAACCTAGCTAGATGGGAAGGGAGGGGTCTACTTAGTGAGTAAGATGCACCTCAAATAGAGAAAAGAAAATACTTTTCTTGAGTCCCCTCACTCACCAAAGGTTTCCCCTAGGTGACATGCTTCATCATTGGGGCCATCCAAAGCATCTACTGCTTGGGGCGTGCTGCAACTTGCGACAGTTACGTAGGAGCACTATTTAGTGAAGACTATGTGTAGTGCAGTGAGATGGGAGTGGTGTGTGTTTAAATTAAAAATTACCTAGCTAGTGAGCGTAATTGAGTTTATTCGTGCTCCTAGTTGGTAAAGGATAAAAAGGGGGGTTAATAAAAGGGAGGAATTAGGTAATAATGTGCTAATAGTCCCTAATATTGAAAGCCAACATGTTTCGAGGTTATCCCCTAAACCTCTTCTTCAGGACCACATGGGGACCAGCCCCATGTGTACCACTCCGTGCAAAGACCTATAATAAGGTGATAAAGTAAAAAGGAAAAATAAACGCGCACATTAGTGTCAGCGTAAATCAATTACATACGGTTAGATTGAACGCGTAGTATTTAGTAGTTAATCACACCATACAATCTGGATTGCATAACTCTAAATTTATATAGTCTTTGCGTGTTTGAAAATTCTAAATTTCTCTATTAACACAGGGAGGAGAAATCAACCATTAACTTTTGGTGAGGTGCAAAATGGAAATGTTTATAGTAAGCTCATCCACCTTGGGAATTGAATGTGTGTTTAATTGATAGACTATGCTCAGTTTTCAGAAACCTATAAAGAAATTGGATGATTCAATCAGGTTGAGGTATCAGTACAACCAGTCAGTTACTGACAATGATGGATTCCTCAATGTTGCGGTCTTCAACACCGGGTCTAGTTTTTGGTTCTCTTAACTTTTACTTGGCTTGGTAAACTCAATATTGCCTATGACTGATCAGACTCCTTTAGGCATGCAGATCTGATGACAGATATTATCCCTCTGTTGAGTTGTTGAGAGAAGGACTAGAATCTGGTATACCAACCTCTAAGGTATTTTTCTCCTAGCTTGAAGTGTTCTGTGAAAGGAGAGGCAGCTTCTCCCACATATGAGGTCATTCAGATCTGTTGGGTTTTGTCTGACCCAGTTATCGTAGGAATCACATTGTGTTGGTCTGCCATTTCTTCAGATAGTTTGCATGGAAGATTGCACTGAATATCTTCTGATCATTTAGATTTGTCTATTAATTCAGGTTATTAGCCCCTCTGTGATGGTATACTGTTCCTACCTGTGGCCAGACGTTTGCATAGTGTAGGTATTGAGACTAGGATCTGACCTCCCATTTTGAAATAAAAGAAGTCAGGTGCTCTGGTCATGGTATTTTTCTAATGTCCCTAGCTCCTTTGTATGGTCTGCTGAACAATCCTCTGAGCTCTTTGTATGTGTTCTTCTTAGCTTTCTGCAAAGGAGGACATGGATTCCAGTGCCTTGATTGAGTCTCCTAGTTTTCATTTAGCACATACAGGACACCTTTGGGTGTCTACTTGCTCAAATGGACTAATCTTGGTTGATGTTTGGGGTGTATGCCAAAATATAGGCACATTTTTTTCTTCAAAAGCTAACGTCAGGAAATCTGGTAGCATAGGTCTCCAGGACTAACATATATTAATATCTCCAACAGAATGGTTATAGCAGAGTAACTAGATCTGTCTTATTGCGCTCAAACTGAGCATCACTTATGGGAAGAGGATGACTGGGTGCTTTTGGTATTTCTTACAGAGCACACTCCTGGGACTCAGGTATGCCTGACACTGTTTCTACTCCTCCACAAAAGCACTAGCCCAGGCACATTTCCTCTTGTACATTTATGGGGCCATCATAGCTGCTTGGAAGGCCATTGTGCTCCAGTTTGAGTACTGAAGAATAAACTGTAGCCTTTAGTGGTAGATGTCAGAAAGCCACACCATTCCCATTGTCATTGGACCCATGCGGCACAGCAGACTTCTATCTTCGATGAAGTAAGTAAGGGTGCTGTCTTCCATTTCACTGTTTGTAATTCAGCATCTGGTTGAATGCTTTAGCAAGAGCCCTGTCTTTTCTTTCACCTTCTACCAAAAATATCTTATAATGTTCAGTGCTTTTGCTCTTGTTCGGTCTGTTGATGAGATAGCTATGGCAATGAGGTGCATTTCATGCCTTCTTTGGTTTATGTTTTTTATTTTCTCCCTTCAAGAATCATAGAAAAGAAGATTTGTCATTACTTTGCGTTGGTGCAAATTTAGAAAAAAAGTGACACAAACTAGCACAAATGTTGATTTGCTATTTTGTTTCCAGAGGAAAATCACTACCTTTTTAGCAGCTAAGGCTCTGTGTCAAAATCAACCGATGCTTGTATGGGATTGCCCTTATACCACCCATGGGCTGCTCTCTAGACCTGAAGTAGCATAAAGCACTACTTTGGATTGCTTTAGGACTACTTCCCAGTACAAACCAAGATTTGCACTGAAAAGTAAATCCCAATTCAATACTTTGCTGTAGTTTGCATCACTTCATATGACACTGCACAGCTGCAAAGCCTTGAAAAATCTTGCCTTAATCTTATACAAGTATCAGTCAATCAATCAATCAATACATTTATAGAGCACGCTACTCACCCGTGAGGGTCTCAAGGTGCTGAGGGGGGGGGCTCGAATAGCCAGGTCTTGAGGTGTTTCCTGAAGGCGAGATGGTTCTGGGGCAGTCGTAGGTGTGTGGGGAGGGAGTTCCATGTTTTGGCTGCCAGGTAGGACAATGATCTTCCTCCAGCGGTGGTTCTGCGAATCCGTGGGACGGTGGCGAGGGTGAGGCTGGCGGAGCGGAGCTGGTGGGTGGGAGTGTAGAACGAGAGGCGGCTGTTGAGGTATTCGGGGTCCATTTCGTGGAGTGCTTTGTGTGCGTGGGTGAGGAGTCTGAATGTGATCCTCTTGCTGACGGGGAGCCATTGCAGGTTTCTCAGGTGGGCGGATATGTGGCTATGGCAAGGGATGTCGAGGATGAGTCGTGCGGAGGCGTTCTGTATGCGCTGAAGTCGTTTCTGGAGTTTGGCTGTAGTTCTTGCGTATAGGGCGTTACCTTAGTCCAGTCGGCTGGTGACGAGGGCCTGGGTGACGGTCTTTCTGGTTTCGGTGGGGATCCATCGGAAGATTTTTCGGAGCATGCGCAGGATGTTGAAGCAAGAGGACGAGATAGCGTTGACTTGCTTGGTCATCGTGAGGGAGGAGTCCAGGATGAATCCCAGGTTGCGTGCGTGGTCCGAGGGTGTCGGCGCGGAGCCCAGCGCTGTGGCCCACCAGGAGTCGTTCCAGGCGGATGGGCATTGCCCGAGGATGAGGACCTCCGTCTTGTCTGAGTTCAGCTTCAGGCGACTGAGCTTCATCCATTCTGTGACGTCTCCTACCTGGAGGTTGGTTTTGGCGGTGGCTGGGTCTTTGGTGAGGGAGAGTATCAGCTGGGTGTCGTCGGCGTAGGAGATGATGTTGATGTTGTGTTTGCGTGCGATGGCGGCGAGGGGGCTCATGTAGATATTGAAGAGGGTTGGGCTGAGTGAGGAGCCTTGGGGTACACCACAGATGATCTCGGTGGCTGCTGAGCGGAAGGGAGGGAGGCGGACTCTCTGGGTTCTGTCAGAGAGGAACGAGGTGATCCAGTCCAGGGCCTTTCCTTGGATCCCAGTGTTGAAGAGGCGGGTTGTTAGGGTGCGATGGCATACGGTGTCAAAGGCTGCCGAGAGGTCTAGGAGGATGAGAGCGGTTGTTTCTCCGTTGTCCATCAGGGTCCTAATGTCGTCGGTGGCTGCGATGAGGGCGGTCTCGGTGCTGTGGTTGGCTCGAAATCCGGATTGGGACGGGTCGAGCGAGTTGTTTGCCTCGAGGAATGCAGTCAGCTGTTTATTGACGGTCTTCTCGAGGACTTTAGCTGGGAAGGGAAGAAGAGAGATGGGGCGGAAGTTCTTGAGGTCTTTGGGGTCCACTGTGGGTTTCTTCAGAAGGGCGTTGATTTCTGCGTGCTTCCAGCTCTCAGGGAAGGAGGCTGACGTGAAGGAGTTGTTAATGGCGTTCCGGAGGTGGGGTGCGATGATGATGTCGGCTTTGTTGAAGATATGATGGGGGCATGGATCAGAGGGGGAGCCAGAGTGGATGGTGTTCATGATGTGGGTGGTGTCTTCAGTGCTGATGGGGGTCCAGGCGCTGAGGGTGATGGTGGGGGTCGTTATTTCGGTGACTGGAGGCGGAGTCTGGGGTCCGAAGCTGTCATGTATATCTGCGATGGCGAGGGAGTTGCAGAGGTCTTGTGAAGGTGTGATGTTGTTGTTGCTGGCGCTGTGGTTGGAGAGCTAAAACAAAATATCAGATCATCAGTACACAGAATTGTATGTGATTTCATACCAGGCCACACCACTTTATCCCTATATCACACATACCATGAGCGATATGTTGACACAGAGCACACCGTAGCTGCCCTAGGTGCCAAAATAGCATTTAATACCAGTGGAATGGTATATTTATTTCAGGTATGAAACCTGAGCATTATGAAATTGATCAAAGTACTATAGACTAGACTAGATGTGAGGATTAAGACACATAAAGAGATTCGGAGATCTAGGAATTAGAGAGAGGCACTGCGCTAATTCCTAGTGGAGCCAATGGTTTAGATGCTAAGAAGTCGTAAAGCATATAAAGATGTTGCTGTCAGTGAGTAGATGCATGCTCCATCCTAGAATTCAAACAATATGATGAGAGATCTAGGACAGCCAGAAAAGTGTGCCCCAGGAAAGCTGGAAATTAGTAAAATGTTTTACCTAGTGTCCGGACTCAAGATTACTTGGGATAAATTCAGTCTGCTCCCCCGGAGAACTTAGTGGACAAGACTGAGTTCCTGTTCCAGAATCTCGTATTGGAGCGGAAACTGCCAAAGATGTGGACACCATCTACATTGTTATATTTAGGAATAAGGATCTTCTCCATTCCCTTAACTCACCATGTTGTCAGCGCTCATGGTAGAACTCCACAAGGATTGCAATGGCTGTTGACTGCAAATTGCTCTTTTCTGTCTATTATGTGAGAAATGGCAGACAGCAAGATGGTGATGCTACATCATCTTTCGTGTGTTTCCCCGGGAGCATCAACGTATATAGAAGCATGTACCATTCTAGAGGTAGATAATTACTTACCGGGCTGATTTGGATGTGGATGAAGGTACTCAGACTGTGCTACGAAAAAGTTGGTATTGAAGTGACAGAAGTTCTAATTACAACATGATGAATGGAGAATGTTTTATGTCACAGCAGCCTGTGCTGCTAGAAAGTAAACAACTGTTGTCACATGGAGAGAAGATCGATTGTTCTTACCTCACTATTCACTTCCTTTCTAGTACAGAAATATTAAAAACAACATCCCCCTTGACAGCGATTCTTGCAGCTAGCAGGTAGTATAATGTGCAGCAGCACAGACTGCTCCATCAGCTTATGTGAGCTCCACAGCTGAAACGTGCGCACCATGTTTGCTTCTGTTTACAGGAGGTTGTCTCACATCAGAACTAGGTCTGACTCATTCCCCACCTGACAAAGGCGGTTAGGAGAGTATGGAAACGGATGTGCACAAGGTATTTGCTAGACACTATCCTAGTGTGCAATGTCTTTGCATAAGAGTGCTAATCACAGTCAAATGTTTGGGAATATTTCTGCAGATGAAAGCTGGAGCTATCTCTGGTGTGTGACAAGGGCAAGTAACATGTCTCGCATTCCTGTAGATATGGAACACGTTGGGCAAGCCCAAACATTGTTAGAATGTAGGATTGGAGGTGAATCAATAATAAAACTTTATAGTCTTTGAATGAACCGTTTTGTGCAATTGAGACTTAGGTCCACTGGGAGGAGATTTGTCTATTCATCTTACAGATGCTGAGTGGGCGAAGATATGTTTTTAAAAAGTGTTAAGTAAAGAATTATTCAAATTAATGCAACAAGTGGCCCCTTAACTACTTGACATGAGAATCGCTTCATACAAATTATGTAAATATCAGAGTTGTTTCCACATTAGCCTGGAGATTCAAAATAGCTGTAGGTCAGTTACACAGCCTAATAACATGTCTAATAACATAGCACAAAGATATGACAATTGAGTCTATTGCACACATAGAAAGAAGTACAGCCAACTATTTAAAAACACTGGTCTAACACCTGTCTATTAGCTAAGCGCACAGCCATAGTCCTGAAATTGATCACACCACTCACCACTGATAATTTAATAATTCATGTGGAAGAATGAGATGATGTAGATTTCAGTGGCTTTGCTGTCATTGGAAGTAGTGGGAGGATGAAGAAGCAGTTATTATCCCTTCCTAGCACTTGTCCCTTTAAGGTCAAGATCAGGGTCTATGTACGACTGAATTTGGGGGTGTGGCTTGACAACGACAGCAATCTTCTCTATGTATGTGAGCTCCTGGACCTTCCACCCAATACCCCTAATATCCGATCGAGTATCCATTAAAAAATGCCCTGTTGGGCTGGGAAGAGATCTTAGATACACAAGGATTTTGGTGGGTGAAGTGTCGATCGCCCCACAACCGGTGTGCCACCATTCAAGAGGTGCGCCCTACAAGATGCAGCAAGCCGAGTTGAGAGCATTGAATGGAGTGGCGCTGACATTCAGAGGCAGCATAGCCCAGTATCAGCAACGGAGTGTATTTAAGAACCAGCCTGGTCCCCAGCAATCAGGAGAATGGAGAATGGTGCTGGGAGGACTCCCAATGTAAGGAGTAGGCAGACTAGACCCCTCTGCCACAGCGCCTGAAATGAGAAGTGCTGCGCCATGTTTAAAGAAGGGAGGTGAGTGGGGAGAAACCCATTTGGAAGTCCCAAATGATGGAGAAGGATAACGCCCCAAAGGGAGGAGAAAGTGAAGAGAATTGCAATGGGGCGACGACGCAAGACCATCCAAGTACACAGGAACTGGGTGAGAAACAAGGCATAATACGGGAAAAGAAGGCCCAACTAGGCATTAACAGTGCTGCCCTCTGAAATGAACTAACTGAGATAACTGTTTGCAAACAGAAGACCCTAGGTGCCTAATATATGGAGAGTCCTAATGGACAGTGAGGGCCGAAGTGATCAAGAAGCTGGCCTGAAGAGAAGAGCCAAGAAAACACTGAAAATCCATCTCCTACAAGGCCACTAATGTTCATGCTGTAATCCAGAGAAGATGTGTGACATGCACTGGGTAAAAGGGAAAACTGACAAGGGGCAGAGGGGGGACTGGCTAAGTGTAATGCCCCTCTACTTGAGTGGCAGCAATGATTTCTGTACCCGGATTTGCACAGTTCTGGTCAGGGCACATCTATGGTGAGAAACAGGCCATCAGCACCAAAAAAAGGATCCACAGAAACAATGGGGTGTTAGAGGGTTTGTAAATCCAGTTAACAGAGCAAAATGAAGAGGTATGCTTTCCTGCGCCACAGAGGGACAGAAAGGTTGTGGAGGAAAGTGATGCGCACAGAGGGGCAACTGTGCTACAAACTGAAGACAATTGCAAGCCTACCTGAATAGACATCATCCTTGCAGTGAGTGAAATTATGGCCACACTGAAGGCAAAGATTGACAAGGCTAATATTGTAGTAAATTTGCTCAGATATGATATTTGCAAAATGAGTGAAAAATAGGTTCATAATGAGCAATTCATAGCAACTCTCCAGGGGGAAGCGAAAACTTAAAATGAAAACTTGGCCACATAAGCACGACCTGGGGACTCTGAAGGCAGATCCAGGAGAAATAATATATGTACTGCGGGGGTACTGGAGGATACAGAGTGTGGAACTGTTTTAATGAAAACTGCACGCAAAGGACCGAGTGTGGAACTGTTTTAATGAAAACTGCACGCAAAGCACCAATACCCATGGGCTCCCCTTCCCAATTATGATTATAGTTTGCATCATTAATCAACAAGATCAGGATGAGATCTTACAGACATCCAGGAACAAGGACAGATTCATTTTGAGAATACACTTATCTGAATTTTCCATTATTGCACTATAATAGTCTAGAGACAGGAACACAGACTTAAGGTGGTGTAGAGAGAACTCAGGGAGCAAGAACTCAAATATGGATGCTGTTTCTGTCAAAGCTCCATGTTATTACAGAGAAGAAGACCTGGAGATTTGCAACACCGAAGGAAGCATGCGACTGGCTTGAGGGATAAAGACCGGTCTCAAACCAACAGAATAAGAGCCCCAATAGAGGGGCATGGCTGCGGGACAATCTACCCATAGGAATGATCAAAGAGAGGGCGAGTTCAAAAGATATACAACAACATTAGGCTCCACAGAGAGACATAGACTCCAGCTAAGAACAGAAGACCGATGGCACTAGCAATACAGTCGACAAGATTGCATTTTGACAGAGTATGCCATCTGCCAACCTCTAAATAAGACTCTCAGGGGCATATTTACAAGCCCCTATCACCACCATAATGTCACTTTTTTGACTATGTGGTGGCGATACGGGCTTCGACTTATTTACAAGGCAGTGTTAATAAGGCCCCCTTTCATGCTATATTTAGCATGAAATGGGTGGGCAATGGGTGTTGCGATGGTCGTTCCGCCGCAATCCCCATTGATTTTGATGCTGCCTCATATTTATAAGGGTGGCGTAAATATAGGACAGTGCCAAAATTAAGACCAGGGAAAACCCGGTCTTAACAGGGCGCAGCAAGGAGAAATGCATTACGTTTCCTCGTTTTTGCTGTTTTTATGTGTACTGCTTTGTGCAGCACACACAAAAACAGCAAAACGCAATGCATGATTGTTTATGTGCAGGAAGGTGTCCCTTCCTGCACATAAACAATAATTTTAAAAATAATGAGTTGCAACTTCTATGTGTGCTACACCAAGCAGCATACATAGGGCCAGATTCACAAATGTAAACTGAGACGAAAATCTAACTTTTTGATAGTTGGTATTGACCATGGGCATTTACTACTTGAAAATGCCCATGGTGAATACCAAAAGTTGAACTTTATGACTTTCGGTATTCACATAGGGTATTTACGAGTAGGAAATGTCCTTTGTGAACACCAAAAGTTGTAAAGTGAGAAATCCATCTCATTTTACCTTTGTGAATCGGGCCCATAGAATTTACAAATCGCCATTTAAGATTGTTTGTGTGCAGGAAGGGACACCTTCCTGCACATAAACAATCATTCCCGCCTAACGCAGGCACCCTTGCACTATGGGGCAAGGGTGTATGTGTAGGCGATAGACAGCTAAAATTACCGTCAGCGCATGGGGAAACACGTGGCTGCACCGTATTGTTGTAAATATGGTGCAGCCCTGCGTTTCAGAAGTGGCGGAGTGTGGCGTTAAGCCAAGAAGGCTTAAGCCGCGCTCCGTCACTTCATTGTACATATACCCCTAAGTCTTTGAAATGAAAATCAATATCTTTCAGCAGCTCAAAGTTCAAGGCTGTGGCCAGTGAGGATCCCTCACATTCAGGTATGGTAGCATCATGCTCCTGTTGAAGCTAATTGGTTTTGGAACCAATAGATTTTAGCCGGACAAAGCCAGATTCCATAGCCACAGAGGGTGCTATATCCATCTGATAGACTTTTCGCCTAACCCCGGTTGAAGGTTTTACTTTTTGGACTTAGTCACTTTTTGGAAGTTAAAATCCTGCAGTGGTGCAAGGCTTGCAACTGTAGCTGGGCAGGTATCCACAAGGATGGATACATTTAGTACAAAGTCTCTCTTAACCGATTTTCAGCACAGCAAAATGCTCTGAGTAAGACTAGCCTAGCTTTCTTGCCCTTCTAGAGTGTGACCTTCCTGGAAAAGTCTCAGAACCTTGTCCTGGTTATGAGGAGGTGGTAAAACTGACGAACTGCTGCAAGAATTCCTTCTGATCAGTCCTGGAAACTCCAGGTCTCTCTCCAGTCAAATCTCCAGCAAGGTCCAGTCCTGTACGGTCAGCCCTCTTGGAGTCAGAAGTCCTTCTCTTTTTCGTGTCCCTGAAGCAGACAGTCAGAGCACTACTTTACTCTTGGTACTCTCTGGGAGCCAACAGGAGTCTTTATGTGCTTGAATAAGACTTCTTTTTTCAGCAGTAGTCACGAGTCTTCTTTCTTCCAGAAAGGTCATCTTCTTCCGTTAGGGTGTTCCCAGGTCCAGGAGTGTTCTCAGGAGGTGGTTGTGGTGCAAGATTTGTCATGTGCTCTAGCCAGAAATCCTGCAACCCAATACTTACTGTTTTCTTGATGAACCCCACCTACTTTTGCAGCACCTCCTCTTTGTGTTACTGTAAAATTAACCAGGTGCCACAGTTTCAGTATGGCAGAACCCTGTGACCAACAGACAGGCCTATCTTCAGCATCTTGACCACTCTGCTTTTTAAATGAGCTCCCCTTCCCACCTGACTTGGCCCAAGCAGTTTCTCTCCTCTCCTGTGAATGGAGCCTGTCTGCCAAAGAGAGTCCTTCCCAGGCATCTTCAAGTCAAAAGAAGTAGTGCTAAGGCTGTACTTTGTTCTGCCAACTACTCCTATCCACTCTTAGATACTTAACCCCTGTGAAGGGGTGAAACGTTAACACCTCTTTGCCATCTCTTGGGTCAGAGGCAGGACATTGTCTTCTGAGCCAGAGGTGTTAACTCTCCCAGCAAGGATATGTATTCCAGCTTTGGAGGTGTGATGAGTGGCAGAGATGGTTTTAAGCCAGTTCTGGCTCAAGCAACCTGAAGTACATTTTTATAAAGTTTATTTTCCACACAAGGTACCAACAATTAGATATCACTATTAAACTGAAATCTGAAAATTAAGTAAGAAATGACTTAGGAGGATTTGCTAATTACTTCCTAGGTGGAGACGACATTAAATACTATAATCACTCCCACGCCTTACCTATGGAAAAATGTAGTTGAACATACACAGTGAAATAGCTTTTAGGCCTTCAGTCCCTGTGAGGGTACACTTTTCAAATATAAAGCATGCTTCTTTTTTATATATTATGCACCTTGTCTGTGGATTGGACAGCACAATTTAGGAGTGACTTATTATTATTTAAAAGTCAATTTTCCTATAGGGTGAGGGTACATTTCCATGCCAGGTATTACTCCAATGCCTTTAACCTGCAGCATAGTCATACATTTTTGTCATATGTTTGAGTTGTGTGAATACACATTGAACCTCACACATGCCATTTTACTCCCATACCGTTCTTGTTTTTTTCTGTGCCATCTATATGGCCCCACAGGAAAGTGCAATAGTCAAACTGGGTGAAACCAATTTTACCAATACCATTTTATGGCAAGAGAGAGAGCAAAATTAATAAGAGATGGAAGGGTGTGTCTTAATAACCGAATACGGACTCTTCCTTATAAAAAGGAAGTCAATCAATCAATGCGCATTGTGATGTTCAATTTGGCAGCGAAATACCAGGACATTGCACGACTTGTCTCTTTTTTTTCAAAAACTTTTGAGACTGTGCAAAACTGAACATGTATTGCTATTTCAGCACATTAATTTATCCATTAATAACAAAATGTATTTCTTTCTTTAGGAAATGCTTGATATAATGAGAGCGATATATGACATGATGGGGAAATGCACATATCCTATCCTCAGAGAGGAAATACCTAGACAACATGTGGAAACATTTTTCCAGGTATAAAAGCCTTAAATCTAAAGTGTAGTAGGCTTATTTCTTGCTTGTTCAAAAAAATCAGTTTTCAGTATATAAAAGCTTTATATTGACTGCATTATTCTTGACTATTTCTCTTGTAGAAAATGGACAAAAATAAGGATGGCGTGGTTACTATAGATGAATTTATTGAAAGCTGCCAAAAGGTAAGTATTCATTCCATCTGGGTTTATAAAAAAAGAACAATAGATGTAATAGTAGAGATGCAAGATGATTGTCTTCTAAAGAAACAGCATGTTGCAGATGGATGGATAAAATGCTGGAGCAACTTCTCATCCTCTCTATCGAGTTGCAAGTGTCTATGAAAGGAACATCATAGCATGGTGGAAGCAAAGCAACCGACCCTACACTATCAGAAACAAACATTTGATAAGCATCACATGCAGAAATGCCCCTGTTAATTACCGGTAATCTTCATTACTCTGAGTCCTAGTCTTCCTCGCCACAGTAATTAACACATGAACTTCAGGCTCCCACAGAAACTCCAAGCAAAAGAAAGTCAGCCTACTAATTCTCCCATCCCTCCAACATGGCCCCCACCTCTATCCACCGATGGGATAAAAGGAGGCACTACACACCTCAAAGACCTGCAACCAAAGTCACAGAAACATGAAGCCCCCAAACAAGTGCCGGGAGGGATGATAAACAATACTGTGGCGAGAAAGACTAGGAATCGATGTTATGAAGATTATCGGTAAGTAACCAGGGCATTACCTCCTCATCCATCTTCCTCGCCACAGTAATTAACACATGAGCAGATCCCAAAGTCAAATTGGCTTCATGTAGAACAGAAGACAGCCAACGCACAGAAAGTCAGCAACATCAGGTTTAATAACACACAACATGGGACTGAAACAGAATCTCAAGAATCAACAGAACCCAGAAGAAAAGTGTCAAAAAGAACTGAAGCACCACCCCCAAACTCAAGTCGGAAATACGCCACAAAGGTATGAAGGGAAGACCATGTAGCCGCCCTGCAAATATCCTCCATGGACACCCCCTTGAACGCGGCCCAAAAAACTGCCACAGACCAAGTAGACCGCCCCTCAACAGGAAACACCGTCCTGGGCATCATAAACCAACAGAATAGCTTCCTTAAACCAATGACTAAGAATTGAAAAAGAAGGCTTTAAGCCCTGCCTAGCCAAACCGAAAGCGACAAACAGACTGTCCACTTTACAGAAAGGAGCAGTCCGTGACAAGTAAGTCAACAAAGTACGCTTCACATCGAAAAGAGGCAACAGAGGCTCCTCCTCAGACTGGGGATCGGGAAAGAAAACAGGAAGGACCACCTCCGCAGACCTATGAAAAAAAGAAGCCACCTTTGGCACAAAAGTAGTCTAAGTCCTCAACACCACCCCATCCTCCAAAAACCACAAAAACAAGGCATACCTCAAGAAAGACCCCAATTCCCCAACATGCCTGGCAGAGGCAATCACAACCAAAAACATGGCCTTCAAGGTCAAAAACTTTAAGTTCACAGACCCCAGAGGCTCAAAGGGAACCCTCTGCAAGACTCTTAACACCAACGGAAGATCCCACGGAGGGGGAGACAACATCAGTTTAGGGCGCTGAAAAGCCAGAGACCTCAACAGGTGAGCCACCAAATGTTCATTGCCAACAAAAAGGGGACCTTTGAACACCCGAATAGCCGCCTATTGGGCCTCGAGAGTAGAAGGGGCCAATCCCAGATCAAAACCCTCCATTAAAAACTCCAGAACACGAGCCAGATCCACCACATCAACAGACAAGCCCTGGCACAGACACCAACCAGAAAAATTGTCCCAATGCTTAGCATAAGCTTTCAAAGTAAAAGGACTCCTGGACTGTGGAATGAGGCCAGCCACCACCTGGGAACAACCCCTCTGTATCAGCGATTACCATTCAAGAGCGAAACCTGAAGACTCATTGATTGGAACACAGGGAAGGGAACCTGGGGACCCAACAATGGATATGGATGAAACGGAAGCGCCTAGCCCGGGGGCACTGCCAACTCCAACAGTGGAAACTACAGACTGTGCCACCCACCCAGAACCACCAGAAGCACCAACGCACCCTCTCTCCTGATTTTCTGCAAAACTGCCAGAATCAGGTGAACCGGGGGAAATGCATACAACAGACCCTGAGGCCACAGGAAGGACATTGCATCAACCTTCCAAGCCCCCAGGCAAGGCATAATCGTGCAAAAACAATAGAGCTTGGCATTGTCCAGAGTGGCAAACAAGTCAACCTTCAGAGACCTAAACCTCACAAGCAACATTAGGAATGCCCTTTCAACGTGGGTCTCTACTGAAGAAGGATGAAATCCAGAAACACATGTGTCTAGAGATTAACAGCACTAACCTGCACCAACTTTGGTGAGACACTCTGCAACATTTCAAGTAAGCATTTAAATTGAACTGCATGTACCAGGATGCAAAGGGGCGAACTGTGCTGGGAGGTAGCAGTGTGCTCCCATCCCCCTTCTGTTTCAAAAAGGCTCCCTTGAGCCACTGGGCTGACGAGCTCATGGGAGGCACCTGTGCGCCAGGGAGAGGTACAGAGACCTGAGAGTATTGTGGCAGCTTTCTCAGCAAACCCCAGAAGAATTTCGTTTTATCTCTACTGAAGAAGGATGAAATCCAGAAACACATGTGTCTAGAGATTAACAGCACTAACCTGCACCAACTTTGGTGAGACACTCTGCAACATTTCAAGTAAGCATTTAAATTGAACTGCATGTACCAGGATGCAAAGGGGCGAACTGTGCTGGGAGGTAGCAGTGTGCTCCCATCCCCCTTCTGTTTCAAAATGGCTCCCTTGAGCCACTTGGCTGACGAGCTCATGGGAGGCACCTGTGCGCCAGGGAGAGGTACAGAGGCCTGAGAGTATTGTGGCAGCTTTCTCAGCAAACCCCAGAAGAATTTCGTTTTATCTCTACTGAAGAAGGATGAAATCCAGAAACACATGTGTCTAGAGATTAACAGCACTAACCTGCACCAACTTTGGTGAGACACTCTGCAACATTTCAAGTAAGCATTTAAATTGAACTGCATGTACCAGGATGCAAAGGGGCGAACTGTGCTGGGAGGTAGCAGTGTGCTCCCATCCCCCTTCTGTTTCAAAAAGGCTCCCTTGAGCCACTGGGCTGACGAGCTCATGGGAGGCACCTGTGCGCCAGGGAGAGGTACAGAGACCTGAGAGTATTGTGGCAGCTTTCTCAGCAAACCCCAGAAGAATTTCGTTTTATCTCTACTGAAGAAGGATGAAATCCAGAAACACATGTGTCTAGAGATTAACAGCACTAACCTGCACCAACTTTGGTGAGACACTCTGCAACATTTCAAGTAAGCATTTAAATTGAACTGCATGTACCAGGATGCAAAGGGGCGAACTGTGCTGGGAGGTAGCAGTGTGCTCCCATCACCCTTCTGTTTCAAAAAGGCTCCCTTGAGCCACTGGGCTGACGAGCTCATGGGAGGCACCTGTGCGCCAGGGAGAGGTACAGAGACCTGAGAGTATTGTGGCAGCTTTCTCAGCAAACCCCAGAAGAATTTCGTTTTATCTCTACTGAAGAAGGATGAAATCCAGAAACACATGTGTCTAGAGATTAACAGCACTAACCTGCACCAACTTTGGTGAGACACTCTGCAACATTTCAAGTAAGCATTTAAATTGAACTGCATGTACCAGGATGCAAAGGGGCGAACTGTGCTGGGAGGTAGCAGTGTGCTCCCATCCCTCTTCTGTTTCAAAAAGGCTCCCTTGAGCCACTGGGCTGACGAGCTCATGGGAGGCACCTGTGCGCCAGGGAGAGGTACAGAGACCTGAGAGTATTGTGGCAGCTTTCTCAGCAAACCCCAGAAGAATTTCGTTTTATCTCTACTGAAGAAGGATGAAATCCAGAAACACATGTGTCTAGAGATTAACAGCACTAACCTGCACCAACTTTGGTGAGACACTCTGCAACATTTCAAGTAAGCATTTAAATTGAACTGCATGTACCAGGATGCAAAGGGGCGAACTGTGCTGGGAGGTAGCAGTGTGCTCCCATCCCCCTTCTGTTTCAAAAAGGCTCCCTTGAGCCACTGGGCTGACGAGCTCATGGGAGGCACCTGTGCGCCAGGGAGAGGTACAGAGACCTGAGAGTATTGTGGCAGCTTTCTCAGCAAACCCCAGAAGAATTTTGTTTTATCTCTACTGAAGAAGGATGAAATCCAGAAACACATGTGTCTAGAGATTAACAGCACTAACCTGCACCAACTTTGGTGAGACACTCTGCAACATTTCAAGTAAGCATTTAAATTGAACTGCATGTACCAGGATGCAAAGGGGCGAACTGTGCTGGGAGGTAGCAGTGTGCTCCCATCCCCCTTCTGTTTCAAAAAGGCTCCCTTGAGCCACTGGGCTGACGAGCTCATGGGAGGCACCTGTGCGCCAGGGAGAGGTACAGAGACCTGAGAGTATTGTGGCAGCTTTCTCAGCAAACCCCAGAAGAATTTCGTTTTATCTCTACTGAAGAAGGATGAAATCCAGAAACACATGTGTCTAGAGATTAACAGCACTAACCTGCACCAACTTTGGTGAGACACTCTGCAACATTTCAAGTAAGCATTTAAATTGAACTGCATGTACCAGGATGCAAAGGGGCGAACTGTGCTGGGAGGTAGCAGTGTGCTCCCATCCCCCTTCTGTTTCAACATTAGGAATGCCTCCTGAGTCAGAGACAGCGAGCACATGGAGGGAAACACCCTGTTGAGACAGTCCGCCACCACATTCTCCTTGCCCGGTGGGTAAATGGCAGATAGGGAGCCCAACATCCTCTCCACCCTAGAGCAAATGACCCGGCTAAGACAAATGAGGGACCGCACCCTGCAACCCCCATGTTGATTCAAGTATGACATGACAACCTGGTTTTCCGTATGGACCTGCACATGGTAACCCACCAGAAGAGCTGCAAAGGCCAAGAGACCCAAGTGAACTGCCTTCAGTTCCCTGTAATCCCTGTAATTCGAAGAACAGGACTTCAGGGCCCTGGACCATTTTCCCTGGACAGAAGAGTCCCCCAGGGTAGTACCCCATCCCAACAAACTGGCATAGGTCATCACCACTCGCCCCGGGAGAGATTCACCTAGTCCAACCCCCACCCAAGATCCACCCTGACCTGGGCAGTCACCAGCACCCCTGACTGAAATTTTGATCACATGGGAGCCAGTGGGAGAAAACAGGGTACATATGCAGGTGGGCCCAAGAAACCACCATCAAGGAAGCAGACATCAGGCCCAGCACCCTTAACCAACGTTTCACAGGACGACAGTCCATGGACAACAAGACATGAATCTCCGACATCAGTGTCAATTTGAAGGCTTGTGTCAGGAAAACCTTCCCCAACAGAGTCATGAAGTGAGCCCCAATGTAAGTGAGATCCTTAGTCGGTATAAGGCATGATTTCTTCAGATTCACCAGAAATCCATGGGCTCCCAGCACTTAGAAAACCTTCTAGACATGACACTCCGCCTTAGGGAAAGAAGAGGCAGAAATCAAAAGATCATCCAGATAAGGAAAAATCCTAATCCCAATAATAAACTTGCTAGCTTGTTCCTGGAGAAATTAATGTAATGAAGTTTGGGAGATTTCTGGAATTGGCAATACCCCAATCAGAGGGGACTGCACTTTAGTAAAGACCTGGGGAGAGGAACAAGGACCAAAAGGCAATACCTTGAACTGATATTGGCGGCCCAGTACACAGAAGCATAGAAACCTTTGGGACTCCCGATGGACCGGGACATGGAGATAAGCCTCCTGCAGGTCGAGGGAAGCCAGAAAATCCCCCTGATTGATCAAGAGAAGAATCAGGTGCAGAGATACTATCATAAATTTGACGGGGGATGATCATATTCAGCACTTCTGGTGTGCAGTTCTGGACGGACAGCCAGG
This sequence comes from Triturus cristatus, assembly GCF_964204655.1. NCBI lineage: Eukaryota > Metazoa > Chordata > Amphibia > Caudata > Salamandridae > Triturus > Triturus cristatus. The sequence goes on from NC_140582.1 coordinate 949,126,797, forward strand.
TTGTCATGTCTTACTTGAACCATCAGGGGGGTCGCAAGGTGCGGTCCGGTCCCTCAGTTGTCTTAGTCAGGTCATTTTCTCAGGAAACAGCAAATTAGAGCAAATGTGCTGAAGAACCTCCTTCAAGTCAGAACACTGCAAATAACGACCCTTCAGCTCTACATCTTCCTCCCCGTCAGAATCATGGGAGGGGCCAGGATCCATCCTCGACTTTTTAGAAGGAGGAAGAGCCCCCCTGCCCTTGAATACAGCAGCCACAGCAGCCTAAATCATCTCCTAAATAATCGCTAACAAAAGAAGAGGTTCTGATGGTCCTACCTTCTCCACATTATGGGACTTCCCAAGTGCTTTGCCACCCGACGCCATCATGCAGCACAGTACTAAACTGCCCAACACATGAATAAATAAACTAGCAGATCCGGCAAACACCTGACATCAAAATCATCCCAGTTGCCAGGGAAACACTCCCATAATGCATTGCGGTGGACGCCGGCATGTCCTGCACGCATGCACGCCACCTGAAACCAGTAAATAGACCTCAAGGGCTGCCAGCGAATGGGAACCACCGCCCGTAATGTAGCCACGTCGGACGTCAACTACCCCATACGCAGCACCCAAAATGCAGCACCAGGGAAGGCTGGAAAGGTGAGTAAACACCTCAGAGAAAGACTGCGACTCACCCGCAAGTCTGCTCAAGCAGGACAAGACCAGCAGAGTACGCAGCAGTTAGGCACAAAGCAGGCGGCCCGCACAGACAAGGCCGGAACTGCGTCCCCAAGGGTCCACTATAGCAGGACCACTGTACGCAGAGAGCTTGAGACACAGAATACATAAGCAACATGAGGTCTCCCCAGCATGTCCAGCACACCTCGACCCCGGTGATACTATAGTCTGCTAAAGCAGGACCTCGATCCCACTTACCTGAAAACAGGAAACCGCACTTGGAGCAGTGAAGAAACCAAAAAATAGGTCGTTGAGGTGTGTGGTGCCTCCTTGTATCCCATTGGTGGATAGAGGTGGGGACCATGTTGGAGGGATGGGAAACTAGTAGGCTGACTTTCTTTGGCTTGGAGTTTCTGTGGGAGCCTAAATCTCATGTGTTAATTACTGTGGCGAGGAAGAAGGACGAGGAGGTAATGCACTATTGGAACGCCCCACAAATAAAGATACAACCAGAAATATGAGTGGTGCAAGTCCTTTCCGAGCACACATGGCAAGAAGAAAATAAGTAGCCGCTATACACACCTCTCATGCCCCCACCAACGCATTACTTCCCCCACATCCATCCCAGCTACCACTAATTCAATATGGCTCAGGGGGGTCAATGTGGAGAGAAATGTAGTGTGCTTAGGGTTAGAAGGAAATTACAGGGTATTTTAGAGGCAGAACAGAGTCTCGTGTGCAGGAGCAAGCCATAGGATGGTGAAAGATCAGTAGAGAGTGGTACATGATGTAGATGTATGGTGTTTTTGTTACAGGAGGGAGCAGTAGGTTCGTATGTAGTGCTCAAAGTGAAGAAGTGCCTACATGCCAACATTTTAGAGCAGACAAGTTGGGGATTTAAAAAAATAAATAGCCCAGAGAATGTATTTCCCCTCTGACTTTAGAGCAGAGGCAATCTGCCTGAATCGGTATGCTATCGGTATGTATACAATAGCATTTTTCATTTTTGACAGTTTACTAACATGCTCCAATTTCCCCTTCCAAAAATTATGGACAAAGCGTTGACCTTTGTATCAGAGGTGATTCTTGGAGTGGGAGATTGAAGCCTGTGTGACAGGCATCAATTTATGTTTGGCAGCTTTGCAAAACTTTGAATGGAGTTTCTGTGTACAGTAACCAGGAGGCAGGAGAACAGCCTTGAAATCGATAGTCTCCCGCTTGAATCGGGAGGGTAGGCATGTATGAGATGGGTACCTTTAGAAAAGCGCACAAGGTGTTTTAGTTGCAGGAGGAAGCTTACTGATACATTTGGGAATTGCAGGGCTCTCTGCTTGTAGGACAGGATGGGCCAGGCGAAGGAGATGGAAGTTTGTAATAGTGACCCAGAGAGGAGCACTATGTGGCAGTGGGTGCACAGAGAAGTGGCAGGCGACAGGAGAGAGGTGCACAGGGTAGGATGGAAATGCAGACCTCGAAGTGGGGGAGCAAGGGTTATTGGAATATCATATAAAGAAATGTTGCCTGACATAAATATTATGACCTAAATTCATTTGCAACAATAGCACCCCATTGGTTGTAAATTTTCTATTATGAACTCTATTTTAGGGTACTACTTTTCTTGATGACTCTGGACACGATATTGATGTCAGCCAATATTCAGGCAATGATCTTCGGGAATCACGGCTGAAATCAATGCAGGGTAGAAATTTTACCCAGCCCTGTTTGATGGTGCATTCTGATACTTGCAATCCTTCATTTATAATTGGAAAGGTCACAGAATACAAAGAAAAGGGCATAGCTGGGTAAAAACCCTGGCAAGGGCTGAGCCACTAGGATGGGCCTCACCAGCGGCGGCTCCTCCATTATGGTAGAGGAGTGTCACCCCGCCTGCTATGATTGCAGCAGACACACTCATTAATTAAATGGTAATAAATACAATTTTATTAATGTGTCTCAGGCACGCGCTGCTACAGCGCGAGGGCAGTGGGCGGGGCTGATTAGTGTAATTGCCCCATTAATGCAGCCCCCTGCCAGTGGGCAGGTCTGATTGGCCAGCTTTCTAGAGCCGCACAATCTGACCTGCGCACTTCAGAGCCTGCAATCCCAAGGCTGAGAAACAAACAGCTGAGGGATTGCAGCTGCAGGCCTCCAGCCTCAAAATGAGCACTGGGTTAGCCTGCTCTAACCAATCCTGCAGTGCAGCTCCAGGATTGGCTGGTTTCACCTTGTACAAGGGAGGAAGTCCTTCCCTTTCTGCCGAGTCAGCACCGAGGTCAGAGAGTGCCAGGACAAAGGACACCACATTCAGAGCCTGCGGCCAGAAAGCCAGCATATATGGTGAGTGTTTCGGGTATTGCGCCCCACAATATTGTAATGTTGCCAGCCGCCGCTGGACCCCAGTACAGGTTTTCAGTGTGCAGCAGATCCCAGTTCGCATGGGGTCCTGGGAAGCCTCTTCTCATTTGCAGTTATGGCACCTTCCCCCTTGAAGAAGAACGGTCCCAGGGCTGGGCCCAGAGCTAACAGAATATTCTGTTCACAATTGTTATTTCATATCAACAATGTATGGGAGATGGTACTTGACTACAGACTGTAATGTAAAGTCAGCTTTTTCGTCTATGGTGGTGGAAAGTAAAGTAAAGGGTGGGTAGCAGAATCCAAAGCAATGCGGGCCTAAAAGCCAGGACTGGCTAAATATCTCACAACTAAAGACCCAAACCTTGGCAATATTCTTCCCCCTAAAGAAATACAACTGCTAAACTAAGATGAAATTTAGACCATGGTCATACCTAGTGTCATGCTCATTGAAGTGCTGGTTCCAAGGAAACCTTCACATTATAAAGTGTGCAGCTCAAGCATCTACTAGGAGTTTGAGTGGGTGGGGTTCGGGCAGGATTTGTCCCACTAATAAATGACCTGTCATAGTGCTGCGATGTTAGAGGGGGGTGGCAGGGGTATTCCAGTCATGATAGATGACAATGTTGCACACTGATAGCCCGTTTAAGCCTTGCAAGGTATGCTGTACCTTTAAGATTCAAACATAAATACCCATCAAATACAGAGAGATCACAACAGACAATTTAAAAAAATGCTTCCAGATTTGGCTGTGGTTTGATGTTATTTGAGAGCAGAGCATAAAGAGCCTACCAGTGGCCGTACTACAGATAGTGCACTGGGAAAGCAACAGAGGTGTGCGCCTGCTTTTTGTACCCCCGGGGCACTATGGTATTACAGAATACCTTGCACAGCCCCTTCTGGAATACTAATAGAACTGGCACACATGTTGCACCAGCACTATCTTCAGCCGGTGTTCCCTCATTTGCATGGGGTCATGACCCATGCAAATGAGAGAATCACTTTGACTCTGTGCCCGTACTGAATAATAGACATAGACGCAGAGGCAAAAATGTCCCTAGGAGGTGCACTGACAGTGCACCAGTGGGCCCCCTGAGGGCAACCCTCTTGGAATGGTGAAAGGAGTTCTCTGGGACCACCCAGACATCCCCCTGCAGGCAGGTGCAGTGACTCACTGCGCCAATCTGCAGGGGGTTTCTAACACCTTTCAGCAGGCGGGTTGCAAGCAAAGATGCTGCTTTTAACCCCTTGCCTGCTCATGACGGAACCACTCCGTCATGAGTCACGGGCGCCGTGTGCTCATGACGGAGTGGTTCCGTCATGCTGCGGCCGTTGCGGCCACTCCGCCCACGCGGCGCTGATTCCCCGCCTGTGCGGGCGAACAATGCAAGTGGGCGGAGTCGTGACGGAACCACTTTGTCATGAGCACAGTGCGCCCGTGGCTCATGAAGGAGTGGTTCCGTCACGAGCATGGCGGCGCCGCACTCACCCTGAACCCCCCCAGCACCGCGGCAAAATTCGTGCCGCGGGGAAGGGGTTAAATAGCCACTCCGTATTTCACTGAATGCGCTGCCCCCAGGGCAGCACAAGTGTGCAACTGCCCTGAGGGCAGCGTATTCATAGTAATAGGACCTACTCTCCCTGTTTGCAACCGGCGCATCTGTTTAAAGGTGTGCCATAGTGCAAAGACAGTACGCCATATCACTAATATGGACCCAGGTGATCAATGAGAAGGGACGAACCATATTCCTGAAATTGACCGCATATGCATATTATTTCAAGCAAATGAAATAATCCAACTATAAAACCTCACTTTGTTCCCCAAATACAATTCTAGCTCTGCAAAGCACTGCACATGCCTCGGATCTCATGTTCTTGTGTGGACCAGGAAGGAGTGACGGGGGCTGCTTGCCACACTGCCCCTATATTCCTGTTACTCACTGGAAGCCTCTACATCTCTCACCTGCATGCACTGAGTCTTCCTCCAAGATCCACTTCAAAGCTTGTTTAAAGTGGCTACACAGCCGCTCAGGCCCCCAGCACTATCCATCCTCGGGGGCTGCTATTACTGGGGGAGAGCATCACTGCTGGGCTAAGACAAGCCTCGCCCTCACATGTGCACCTCTGATAAAGATGCATAGATGCAATACTCCATACCTAGATGGGAGGCACTCAGTGGCTGGTTCACAAAAGCATTTATGAGTAAGTGAATACTACAAATTACACAAGAGTGCTACATCACATACTCATAGACACCTATCGGCTCCAACTCTATTAGTAAAAGTGCAAAGAGGCCCCAGTCCTTTCTGTTTGTACTAATTATTTATGAATATTCCCTGAACATTCTCTTTTGTTCCCATTTTAGTTGTTTTGGGACCAATTCACAAAAGCCTGTAAGAGTACAAATAAGAGCAAAACGTACTCCAAAATGTGTTTTCGAATAGGCCACGGAGTTGTTCTTTGACCTATAAGAAACCAGAGATGGAACTGTGGCTAATGGTGTTTCTTAAAACCTACTGTGGTAGTTCTCTTGGGGATTTATACAAGGAAGATCCCTATCCGCTCATAGGATGATGCGCTTGTGTTTGCTTTTGTTTCAGATAGAAAGAGTAAATAATAATTCCCTACAAACAACCTACCCCAAGCAGATAAACGTAACACACTGACTTTCCCATGAAAACGCCTTCAATGCCTGTTGTGGCACAAAGTTTAAAACTCTCTAAATGTTTGTTTCTAATTGTTCATGTTAGGCTCTTATGCAGGTCTGTATTCATGCATCAAAACTTAGCTCATTGAATAGTGTGTGCAGATGATTAGGAACCGCTTACTTCAAGAGCTACAAACAGTGTTCCAAATATACTCCAACTGAATATGACTTATTTCAAACCATAACGGAAACATCTCACAATAAAATCCCATGAAATTCTATTTGCTTACAAGCATAACAAGACTACTGAAGTTTCAAGAGTCAGCACTACACATACTGCATTACGGTTGTCTATGCCCTACCACACACTTTTTGAAAATAGTTTATAGTGAAGCAACGCCTCTCACAGGGACCGAGGAGAAGAGGGTGAAGAGAAACAGACAAGGGAGCTGGTTGTCAGCTGAATCTCTGTCAGTCACAGGACCTTCAGACACATGCTCTTGGGAGTCTCAAGTCGCAAATTAGGAACAAGATAACACAAAGATTAAGCCAAATACTGGTGGGTATACGTATATCATGCCAGAGACAGGCTTAATAACTTACCAATCTTCAAGGTTTATGTAGCTTTAAGGAACATTCTGATTAACCGGGAACTGATGGGGAAGGAATCCAATGACCACAAGGAGGGTAAAATAGAGGCAAAGTGTCACCAGCATGAATCACAGACAAACACAGAAACAGAGAAGGAACTCAGATCTCTAACACAAAGACCTTGGGGAACTGAAAGGGAGGCAAAAAACAAATTGAAAGATAAGAAAGATGTGTTATGAACTAAACGGAAAGCGGAGAAACAAAACATCTAACCAATCGTTAGCAGGTACATTCCGGCAGGGAGCTGTGCCTGTTAACCTTGAAGTGAACACCCTACCCGGAATTAAGCCTCTGCAAACTGTATAGAGGTCTAGCCTATCTGTCCCACTCTGCACTGCCAGCCCTCTAAAGTCTCCATTTCCTTTCCCTGTGTGGATCAGTAAGGTAAGGGAGACGAAGATGGCTTTCTATCTTTTGATGTGTGCTTCCTGCCATGAGCCTCGATCATTTTTAACTGTTGTCTTCATCCGCAATGTGTTTTTGAATACATACTTCAAGAGGAGGGCAGTCACAATGTTGATGCTTCCAAGCACCACAGAGTGTTGCAGCCATCGGAAGGGTTTTACATGGCCTGGTCAAAATGGCCAATGTGACTGCCGATAAAACTTGTCTTGCGAACGAATGATGTCTCCTTTCCTACAGTGTGGGACGCCTTTAAGGCCACCGCTCGGGATTTCATCATTAGATTTGTGTCAAATAAACGTAAAGTTTCCCGCATATTACATAACACACTTCTTGCTAAGATTAAAAAACTTGAGCACTCCTTCCACACCTCCAAGTCGAAGGACTCCCTTAAAGATCTCATCACTGCAAAAATCGCTTTTAACGAATCCACTACCAAACAGGCCTCCCTATACTTACTGAAATCCTCAGCAAAGTATTATGGTGGCCAAAATAAATCAGGCAAACTTCTAGCCAATTATCTAAAGCATGGGTCTCCAACGAGTAGCTCGGGAGCTACTGGTAGCTCACCAGTACCTTCAAAGTAGCTCTCAAAGGAGAAGTCAAGGTCAGTATCTAATTCAGAGAGTAGGTGCCTATTAAAGAAGGCAGCACTGCTCATCTCAAGACCCTCAGAGTGACAGCCAGCTAAACCTATGGCAGTACTTCATACTAACACTCAAGCACACAGTGTGTCGGTCTGTAGGGCCTCCCACATGACTGTCTGTATCCAATCTCAATATAACTACGCCACAAGGAGACTGATCATGTTGTAGTGGACCTTAAAAGAAGTATGGCAGCAGTAGCCTGAGCAGTAATCAGTACTTACCCACCAAGGTGTGGGACTGCAGGAGTCAGAGTGAAAATGTGTCATTTGGGTGCAGGATCAGCCCAAGACCAGAGGAGAACAGGGCATGACCCAGACCGGAGCAAATTAAGAGACTCCTTAGTACATGGGTCTCCAACGAGTAGCTCGGGAGCTACTGGTAGCTCACCAGTACCTTCAAAGTAGCTCTCAAAGGAGAAGTCAAGGTCAGTATCTAATTCAGAGAGTAGGTGCCTATTAAAGAAGGCAGCACTGCTCATCTCAAGACCCTCAGAGTGACAGCCAGCTAAACCTATGGCAGTACTTCATACTAACACTCAAGCACACAGTGTGTCGGTCTGTAGGGCCTCCCACATGACTGTCTGTATCCAATCTCAATATAACTACGCCACAAGGAGACTGATCATGTTGTAGTGGACCTTAAAAGAAGTATGGCAGCAGTAGCCTGAGCAGTAATCAGTACTTACCCACCAAGGTGTGGGACTGCAGGAGTCAGAGTGAAAATGTGTCATTTGGGTGCAGGATCAGCCCAAGACCAGAGGAGAACAGGGCATGACCCAGACCGGAGCAAATTAAGAGACTCCTTAGTATTTATGTGCGTCCATGATAAACACTATTGCTTCCTGAAAGCTACGCCTGGTGTCAAGGACCAGCAAATGTGTATGGTAGTCCCCATCATAAGGGTGTTATCTCTGGCATAGTTTTTGCCATTCCTGGCAGAATAGTGCCAATAGCATAATAATGGTCATCCTTATGTATTTGGGGTATTCTTGGTCTAGTTGTGGTTCACTGACAGCCATCTGACATACTAAGAGCATGACTCCCTTTACCTATTCCTGGCATAAGAATGGTCATGACTGGTATATGGTCTCTGCCCGGACCCTTATGGTTTCCAGCCTTGGCACAACTGTGGCCCTCGTATAATGGTGGGCATTACTGGCATAATGCAGGCACCGTGGTGCTATGGTTAGCATCCCTGGTATATGACTGTAATCCCTGGGTATTCAAAGCAGTCTGTCCATTAGAGGCACTTGTATATGGGACTACTTGATGACAATGACAAGCTGATGTTTTGGGATTGTGCACTTTCTAAAAATGAAAACAGATATTTCAAAGCCAGTTTTTGTTTTCAAAAGTGGGTTTTCTTTTGAGTTCATTTGCCCACAGTAGAAAGTTATACTTGATAGAAAAATGTGCATTTTCAGAAACTGATGAAAGATCATTCAAGGAAGAGGTGGGGAGACCTCCTGCTGTGCTTATGTCTTTTGTACCACAGGCAATGTCAAGATTTGAATGTTACTTCATAAGTCAGCTGGAGGCATTTTATATTGATGGAGTTTTCCTAATTGCGCCTGGAATACTTGGGTCGTCACTTCTGATCATCCTGTTTAGGGTGGTTATAGTGTAGTCACTATTTTACAGTTATAACATTTGCTAGTAGCTCGGAAAGACTTTCCTTGAGCAGAAGTAGCTCTCACTACAGAAAAGGTTGGAGACCCCTGCTCTAGGTGGTCCACCCCCCAACAAGTTAGAAGCCACGCTAGACTGCAATGATTTGAGCCAGCGACTGAGGATAACTTTTGAGGGTATATAACATTTATGGTAGTAAAATAATTTGGAGCAACACCCCTCTGCCCATTATGGAGATCGCAGGGCTACTCCAAGCCATCATCTGTGTTCTCATTTTAAGCAGCAGTGGGGCTATGTTCTACTTCCATCTTTTGTCTTGGTGAAGTGAAATCTAAATGCTCAGGTATTTAAATTGACTACTGGTGACCTGCAACTCAGGGATAGCGAGAGTGGCTACTGTGTCCCACACTGTTAGGGGCTTCAAAATTGACTTATGCCAATTAACTCTTGAGTACTGAGGCTTCTCCATAAATGTTAAAGATTTGAATAAATGTCACTTGCATGTGAGCAATATGGTCCTCCAACCCTCTCCCCCCTTAAAGGCCACTAGGTTGAGCGTCCTGACATTGCCAAATATGTAGTGGCTCTATTATGAGGGTGAAGAGGAGAGAGACAATGGAAATTCCTGCCTTGTCCCCTGCTTTTTTGGGAAGAGTCTGGATAGCGCGCCCTTAACCCGAACCCTGGCCCACAGGGAGGAGTAAAAAAGGCGCACATGAGAAATAAACCTTAGCCCAAATTCCATTTTTCACAGAACCTGGTAAAGAAAGGACCAAGAGATAGAATCAAGTGCCTTCTCAAAGTCAATGGAGACCAACACTGTCAACCAACATATTTTATGGACGTTTGCTAAGGACGCATGTAGTCACCTAAGGCAGTGTCTGCTCCCACAGGAGCGCATAAATACTTTTTGATCCAGTCCTAATAGAGTCCTTACACTGTTGACGAGCCTGGTGGCCAGTACTTTGACCAGAATTTTCGCCTTGTTATTGATCAAAGATACCAGCCTATGTGATGTACATTCTGTGGATTTCATTTTATGCTCAGGTATGTTTACTAGGTTGACACCATAAAGATCATAAGGTCTAGTCCATGGGTCTCCGACGAGTAGCTCGGGAGCTACTGGTAGCTCACCAGTACCTTCAAAGTAGCTCTCAAAGGAGAAGTCAAGGTCAGTATCTAATTCAGAGAGTAGGTGCCTATTAAAGAAGGCAGCATTGCTCATCTCAAGACCCTCAGAGTGACAGCCAGCTAAACCTATGGCAGTACTTCATACTAACACTCAAGCACGCAGTGTGTCGGACTGTAGGGCCTCCCACATGACTGTCTGTATCCAATCTCAATATAACTACGCCACAAGGAGACTGATCATGTTGTAGTGGACCTTAAAAGAAGTATGCCAGCAGTAGCCTGAGCAGTAATCAGTACTTACCCACCAAGGTGTGGGACTGCAGGAGTCAGAGTGAAAATGTGTCATTTGGGTGCAGGATCAGCCCAAGACCAGAGGAGAACAGGGCATGACCCAGACCGGAGCAAATTAAGAGACTCCTTAGTATTTATGGGTGTCCATGATAAACACTATTGCTTCCTGAAAGCTACGCCTGGTGTTAAGGACCAGCAAATGAGTATGGTAGCCCCCATCATAAGGGTGTTATCTCTGGCATAGATTTTACCATTCCTGGCAGAATAGAGCCAATAGCATAATAATGGTCATCCTTATGTATTTGGGGTATTTTTGGTCTAGTTGTGGTTCACTGACAGCCATCTGACATACTAAGAGCATGACTCCCTTTACCTATTCCTGGCATAAGAATGGTCATGACTGGTATATGGTCTCTGCCCGGACCCTTATGGTTTCCAGCCTTGGCACAACTGTGGCCCTCGTATAATTGTGGGCATTACTGGCATAATGCAGGCACCGTGGTGCTATGGTTAGCATCCCTGGTATATGACTGTAATCCCTGGGTATTCAAAGCAGTCTGTCCATTAGAGGCACTTGTATATGGGACTACTTGATGACAATGACAAGCTGATGTTTTGGGATTGTGCACTTTCTAAAAATGAAAACAGATATTTCAAAGCCAGTTTTTGTTTTCAAAAGTGGGTTTTCTTTTGAGTTCATTTGCCCATAGTAGAAAGTTATGCTTGATAGAAAAATGTGCATTTTCAGAAACTGATGAATGATCATTCAAGGTAGAGGTGGGGAGACCTCCTGCTGTGCTTATGTCTTTTGTACCACAGGGAATGTCAAGATTTTAATGTTACTTCATAAGTCAGCTGGAGGCATTTTATATTGATGGAGTTTTCCCCGGAATGTCCGCTGGTAATTGCGCCTGGAATACTTGGGTCGTCACTTCTGATCATCCTGTTTAGGGTGGTTATAGTGTAGTCACTATTTTACAGTTATAAAATTTGCTAGTAGCTCGGAAAGACTTTCCTTGAGCAGAAGTAGCTCTCACTACAGAAAAGTTTGGAGACCCCTGATCTAAAGATTAAACAACAGAAACTTCATATTGATTCCATTATAGATGATAGCCAAGCACCGAAATTCAAAGACACTGAAATACTCCAAGAATTTGTACATTTCAATCAATCCCTTTACACACCAGAAAACACACCCTCAGATACAGACATATCCCAATATTTCTCCACAATTCAAAAACATATTGATCCCCAATTAGATTTAGCCTCTATGGAAGCTGAACTTACACAAACAGAATTGTTAAATGCTTTAAAAACTCTTAAAAAAGACAAGGCCCCAGGCCCAGACGGCTTCATAGTGGAATTTTATTTACATTTTGTTCATCTATTACTCTCACACTTACACACTCTTCTTTCTTCATTTATCGCTTCCCCTAATTCCACTGGCTCTTTTTCCAAAGCCTTGATCTGTCTAATACCAAAGGCTGATAAGGATTTACGTTACTGTAAGAATTATAGACCTATATCCTTAGTTAACGTAGATTATAACATTTTCCTGAATGCTCTAGCCCTAAGATTAGAACCACATCTTCCCATGCTGCTTGGAAAAGAACAATCAGATTTTGTCAAAGGTTGCAACATCACTGACAATACACGCTTATTCTTTGACATTTTATCTAAATCATCACATTATCCGGACTCCTTGGCGGCAATTGCGTTAGATGCAGAAAAGGCCTTTGATAGGGTTTACTGGCCTTTTATCTTCCACGCTCTCAAATGGTTTGGGTTTGGACCGAAAATCATTTCTTTAATAGCCCTACTTTACTCTGAGCCCAAGGCCGCCATATCTACCAATGGCCTCATCTCCCCCTACTTTAATCTTAAACGAGGAGTATGCCAAGGATGCCCCTAGTCCCCTTTTCTTTTCAATGTGGCCTTAGAACCCTTTCTCTCAAGAATACGCCAGAATAACTCAATCACAGGTTTTGTCTCGGATTCTCAACAAATTAAGGGGCATATTATCAAGCCAGGCGATACAATTGTCGCCGCTTTAGCGGCAGAAAACTGCCGCTAAAACGGCGATAATGGGCTTGATAATATGATCAATGGAATTCCAATTGAAGCCCATGTTAGATGTGAAGGACGTCTAACATGGGTTTCAATTGGAATTCCATAGAGCATATTATCAAGCCCATTATCGCCGTTTTCTGCCGCTAAAGCGGCGATAATTTTATCGCCTGGCTTGATAATATGCCCCTAAGCTGGCAGCATATGCTGACGATATTTTAGTTTTTCTCTCCAAACCACAATCTTCACTTACAGCTTTCATGGGAGAGGTGGAGGCCTATGGATTGGTATCTGGCTATAAACTGAATAGAGGAAAATGTGAGATAGTACCCTTGACCAAATACACCTTTAAGGATGATTTTAAGATCTCCAACTTTACTTGAAGCTCTATAAAGACATCTATCTCTTTAAACATAGACAAATGTGCTGCTAAACTTAAAACTTTGGTGACAAGATGGCATCCCCTTCATCTTTCTTGCTGGGGTCGTCTGGAAACAATCAAAATGATAGTTTTGTATATCCTTTCTAACATTCCACTTTCCATTCCATCTAAATTTTTTCAAAAGATTAATTCTATTTTGACTTCTTTTTATGGAATGCTAAAAAACCAAGAATGGCGTTACAGAAATTAACAAGACTAAAATCTGAAAGCGGTGTCAATTTCCCCCATTTCTCCAATTATCACAAAGCCTTTCAGTTACGACAACTATCAAATTGGATCACTATTCAATCTGAAGATAAACCTCTCTGGGTGGATCTTGAGACCTCATTTTTAGCTCCCTTCTCATTTCAGGAATATCTCTCCTTTACTCGCAAACCACAAAAGCTCTCTTCTCCCATAATTAAGCAATCCTGTAAACTACTATCCACTGCACCCCACTTAGTAGTACATAATTTAGACACTTTTCTCAATTCCACAATTTGGCACAATAAACAAATCCTCCTTAATAGGAAACCTATACTTTGGAAAGCTTGGAGAAATAAAGGCCTACTGTGGGTTCATCAATTTTTAGCTCAGGGCGCACCCATTCAATTTACGCAATTACAAACTCTTTATCATTTGCCTTCTTCCTTTAAACCTAAATTTTTGACCTTGCAGAAAGCAATACTTGATACTTATGCTAAACTCAAATCATCACCTTCCTCACCCTCCCACCCCCTTTCCCATGGCATAACCTTTTGCACATAAACCCCAAAGCGTCCACCATTTATTCCCGTTTAATGGTGCCTCCTGAGATCCGAGACAAAACCAAAGTGGAACTCTCGTGGGAATCCGATCTGGGAACAAATTGGCCTATCTCTTTTTGGAACAGAATTTGGACGAAACTTAGGAAATTATCCAGAGGGCCAGCACAACACAAACACTCTTCTTTATTTACAACAGATTGTTTCTTACCCCTACATACCTACATAAAATACACAACACAAATCTCAACACTTGCTGGACATGTTCCCAGGTTCACGCTGATCTCCATCATATGCTTTTCACATGTCCACATGTTCTTATATTCTGGAAACAGGTCTGGCACCAAATCAACACTATATTTCACACCACAATTCCACTCTCCCCTACAAACATTTTCCTAGGTAGTTTAACACCAGACTGGAAAACAAGTCAATCCCAGTTACCACTTATTGATTTGATAATAGCTGTAGCTTTTCAGCAAATATCAAAAAACGGGAAAGATTCCTCTAAATTGTCCTATTTAGCTTGGTGGTATGCTGTATGTCACAATCATCGCCTCGATACAGCACTCGTTCATCCTATCTCTCTTGCTACTAAACGTTCTCACCTTTGGGGCCCACTCACACAATTTCTAGACAATACCATGAAGAAAACTCCTTTAACTGCTCCCTCACAACAAGAAGTGACCAAGCCTCCTTGACCTCCTATTGTTTATTTATAATTATGTTTAATTTATCATTTTCTATAATATATGTATATATTTTTATTTTTTATTTTAATTGTGTATTTTTGACATGTACTGTTATTTACGATTTCTGTTAAGCTTTGCTTGTATTCATATCATCTTCTATATTATCCTTTTACTATTTTAATGGATATTATATATCATTATTGTTCTTTATTACACCTTCATGTATGTATGTATTAACAAATAACTGCATATATGAAGTATTGTTTTTATGATTATAATAATCTTTTCAATAAATCTTTTCTTGAAGTTAAAAAACTTGTCTTGCGGAATACTGCGAGTGAACTTCTCAACCTTACCAGTCTATGCCTCCCAGTTTGGAGGTGCTATCTACCTCTACACAGGCAGCTCATCTCTCCAGAATAAATGTTCTTCTGCTGTCAGTTTTCATAGACAGGTGATGATATCTGTAGCAAAGGCAGGAATTGAACGAACATGAAAATAGAGTGTTTGTTACACTGATAAGACAGAGGTGGCAAACCATTTGTTATTTGTTTTGCCACCATTCTTGTAGCATGCTCCAAATCCGTACAGAACTGTGGATAAAAGAACAGAGTTAAAATGTCAAAAGCTGTGAACGGGAGCGAGGCCAAGCCATCTAGGATGGTGGACACATATTGTTAAAGCTCCCAAACGTCTTACATAGGCCTTTTAAGGGGCATATTTACAAGGGATTTATCTCCGCTTTTTTGGCTTACAAAGCCAAAAAAGCGGAGATAAAACCAGCACCCTATTTACAAGAGGGTGCTAACATGCATAATCGCATGTTAGCACCCTTTTCCCCAACACCTCCCTTTGCATCTCCAATGAGATGCAAAGTGGGCGTTACTGGGCGTACCCAGGATGGACTACCTTGCAAATATCGCTGATGTTTACATTGCGATATTTACAAGGCAGCCCACATGATTTTAGCAGACGTTAGATTTTGGCGACAACGGCCGTTTTCGCCAAAATTTAATGTCTGCTGAAATCCTGACTTAGCCATCCCTAACATAGGGGGTGGATTATGCTGACACGACCCTGTGGGTCGTATCAGCAAGGTTATCGCCGTTTTGCAGGGAACATCGCTGGAAAACCAGCGATGTTCCCTGCAAAAGGGCGATAACCTCACTATCTCTGGAATTTCTATCGCCCTGGGGAAACGCGTTGTTAATAACGCGCTACCAGGGCGATAAATTCCAGAGATAGCCTGCAATAATATTATTATCACTAAGCACAGCCAGCGATAATTATTTCTGGCCGTTGATAATATGCCCCATAATCCTTTATTGCTTGTGACTGTCGCGAGAAGCCTTAGTGATCCTGTAAAAACTCATATTGCCTGATTACTAACTGGTCCAACTGCATTAATCAGTGCATGGAACTCATGTTGTGAGCAGTGGCAGGTCATTTTTAATAAATATAAAAACAATAAATCCGCCACTGTAAATCTACCAAGCCTATTTCTTACAACAACTATATTTCCCTATTGACATTGCTACAGACCCCCCGCCTCCGCACATCTATCTTGCGCATTGTTCACTGTGGTGTCCATAACGACAAAGATCTCCCCCCACAGCATGGCATATTAGAGCTGGGTTCCTGTGGTTACTGTTAGCCTTCCACATTCCTTCTATTGCCCACTGAGGTATTGTTCCTGTCCTGAGTTAGAAAAGTACAAAGATGTTACTGACAATGCAAATACTATGGGGCAGATTTACAAGCCCCTTCCGCCACTTTTGCGTCAATTTTAACATGGGAAAAGTGACGCAAATGAGGCGCAATGGGCTTGTAAATATGGCCCTATAAGCGTAACATTTAGTAATATCCAGTGCCCTTACTCATCTGTACGGGGACTCTCAACTGCTGCCTAATTTCCATGACAGGAGTATACCTACAGACGCAACTTTTCTTACCAAAGTAAAAAATAAATCCGTAAGAGTTTGGATCACAGGAGACAGTGTATAAGAAATGGTTGTCTTGTAGGAGATTGGTATCCTACAAACTTTGGTTAATTCTCAAAGTACATTAATACACTTGTCTGCAAAGTTATGGCGCTAAACTTATATAGGTTAATAGCTAACATGGCAAAAAATGTGTGTGGCATCATGCCCGGACTCTAAATCAGTTACTTGTTGTGTTTTCCCCAATTTGTAATTTGATGACCAAAGAACAGCACTTTTAGAACCATAACGCTAACTCCCACCCGTTTCACCCCTTTCCTCATTTCCCCTATATCCCTGATCTTGTACAGTAGGACCCCACAAAACAATACCATTAGAGGGAGTCCCTGTAGAAACAAGAAAGAAAACTACAAAGATAAAAATAGACGAGAGAAAACTACAAGTTCCCACGGGTTCTCTTATGCCAAAAGAGTATAACCCTCTCCCAAGGGGCATCCATCAAAACCGTGAAATGGCACAACTCTAAGTGGTATAATAGGAAACAAACCTCTTTGTATTCTTTCCCTACCATTGACACAATCACTAGCTTCCCCTGCCATCTATGAGAAAAGGAACAATGCCTCAACACTGTCACCACTCATCTTTCAATGCACTAAGAAATGTTATCTCGATCGTTATTTTCCCCGCTGGCTCACTTCAGCTGCTGTAATGCCTCCTTTGATTTCCTAAGCATTCAGGGCCTCACTTATGAGATTATGGCATAGGGCAGCACTGCAAGGAATCTTGCGGCGCTGCCCTACTTCAAACAAAGGGTAGGAATGTGCTGTATCTATATCATATGGCGCATTCCTGTCCTATTCCCCAGTGCCGGCGCACAATGGGCAATTCCCAGGTTTATGATTTCTCGTAAATCTGGGAATGTATCAGGTTCCATGGATGATGCGTGGGACAACCCACAGCAACACCCATGGAACGCCCATTTCACCCAGTTTTCTGGGTAAAAGGGGTACATATTACTAAGGCCTTGAAAAGCCACGTAAAGTAGCTTTAGGTGGCCTTATAAATTTGCTGTGGCACATTGCTCCAACAGAACGTCAAAAAGTGAGGTTTCGGCGCCTCAAAAGTGCTAGTTGGCCTTCTACGCATATCTTTCTCTGCCCTTTTTCTTCTGCCAGAATGGGTGGTGCGCTGGGATTTCTGATAGATTGTTTTGTTCCCTGAATATGAGGACTACGTGAGCCAGGTGGCTTTGCCCTGGAGCCAGGAGACACATTTATGTATCTTGTCTTGATCAAATAAATAAATCCGTATTTGTAAAGCTCAAACTGCTCACCCTTATGGGTCTCAAGGCGCTGGGGGCCATCGTGGAAATTAAGTGAGCTATTGCCCAGAGTCACATGGTGCTGAGCTGAGCTGCCACCGGAGCTGGGGATCGAACCGTGAGCCCTGTGCTCCGAAGTCAGCTGCCCTGGCTGCTGCACCACACCTCTCCACAAACAAAAAACATTAGGAAGTGAGTCACTTTTGTCTTTAACTTTCTTGAGTGGAGGATGTCCAGTGAAGACAGTTAAATAAAACAGTGGCCCACCTCTAGTAGAGGGAAGTTGCCCCAAATCATTCAATTGAGGACAGCTCCCAAATTATAGGAGGTGGTTTAAAACATTAATTTGAGTCGGTGGTTTTAGGTGCTCAGCACCGGCATTTAATCATCAACACCTGTGCTTTTCATGAGCACCAGTTAAGGAGCCATTTATTTACAGCGAGATTAAGTGCTTTTCCCAGAATCACAGGATGTTGAGCTGACACAGTGATTTTCACCTGGTTCCCCACTTCCGAAGTCTGCAGCCATGGCCATTATGCCACATCCTCTCCCCACTTTCATAATTAGCAGTTGGTTCTGTTTTAGGCGGCGCAAACAGGAGAAATGGGCTGGTGCAAGCTGCCTCCTGACATGAGCCCCAGCATGTATTTTTATATAAATTAACCACTGGTCTAAATAATATAAGGTCTCAGAAAAGGAGGGAGCCACAAGGTCATCATTATCAACTGCATTGAGCAGCCAGCAGAATACAGCTAGGACCGAGTCAATGGTTTGTGCAGAACTCAGCCAGGCCAGGAGCATATACTCGCCCACGAGCAACTCAGCATCATTTAGAGCACCCCTTGCCACTCACCGGGGATTAGGAGAAATGTTGCAGAACAAAGCCCCCCAGAGGAGTACCACACATTACAGCCACAACATCTCTCCAATATGCGGCATCATTTAATCCAGGCAGCTGGGACCATCAGCTCATCCATGCTCAGCAGTCTCAACTCTGTCCCTCAGTCTGAAGCTCACTACCTAAGGGTCTGGCTGCTGCCACACATAAAGAGTCTAGCAAAACCAAAGAGGATGATGGACGGAGTGTTGAACATTGCAAGCACTCACCCCAAGTGATCTAGGTTAAATCCATCATCATTCTTTAGCTCACTCCGCCACCCCAGTTCAGACATGGCCATATGCAAATCAGTCTGACCCTGTGCCACATGGGAACAGTCCAGCCCGAACTGCCAAGTCATGTCTTCCCTGGACCGGAAACAAGCATCCTGGGACCGGTTTCTGGCTAATCAGCCGACATCAGCCAGGCTAGCTATCCAGTGGCAAAGTGAGCAAGGGACCCACGTCTGGGCATACCCTGCCAACTTAGGGCAAACATAGCAAAACCAAAGGGGATGATGGACGGAGTGTTGAACATTGCAAGCACTCACCCCCAGTCAACTGATCTGGGCTTAATCCATCATCATTCTTTAGCTCACTCCGCCACCCCAGTTCAGACATGGCCATATGCAAATCAGTCTGACCCTATGCCTCATGGGAACAATCCAGCCCGAACTGTCATGTCATGTCTTCCCTGGATCGGGAACAAGCATCCTGGGACCGGTTTCTGGCTAATCAGCCGTCATCAGCCAGGCTAGCTTGAATCCAGTGGCAAAGTGAGCAAGGGACCCACGTCTGGGCATACCCTGCCAACTTAGGGCGACCATAGCAAAACCAAAGGAGATGATGGATGGAGTGTTGAACATTGCAAGCACTCACCCCCAGTCAACTGATCTGGGTTTAATCCATCATCATTCTTTAGCTCACTCCGCCACCCCAGTTCAGACATGGCCATATGCAAATCAGTCTGACCCTGTGCCTCATGGGAACAGTCCAGGCCGAACTGCCAAGTCATGTCTTCCCTGGATCGGAAACAAGCATCCTGGGACCGGTTTCTGGCTAATCAGCCGTCATCAGCCAGGCTAGCTATCCAGTGGCAAAGTGAGCAAGGGACCACATAAAGAGTCAGCAGCTGAATCTTACTCCTTTGATGCCCGGCGGCAATGCTCTCTTTACTTAGGGGCATCATAGCCAGCACATCAATGAGCCTGTCCTTTTGCCAGGGTGCCTGCATCTCCTTACCTGCTAGTCACTCACGCCCCTTCCTGTTTATTGCTCCATGTTTATTTGCAGTGTCTCAGGGAGCCCACCATGTTGCAACAACAGCAACCGAGCACTAAAAAGTAAACCTGTGTGGCGAGATCTTAGTCTTATTATGAAGGTCACAGCAGACAAGACACATGCTAGATGGGAGGATCTGTAGCAATGTCAAGTGGTAAAACAATGTTTGGAAGATATAGGTTTGGTAGATTTATTTGGGAATAATTATTGTTTTTAGTTTAATGCAGCGCTGTAACCAAAGATGCTGAGCTGCTTTGTGCTAGGGGTGAAAACAGTGCTAAGCTACATTTATTACAAATTTCCTGCTTCTCACTATGCCTGTGCTGGCCCACAAGCAGTCTTCTAGCACCATGCACAATATTGCTACCATTGTGCAGAAGTGAGTGTGTGCTGCCTAGCACTGGAAAACAGAGAAACTGCCCTTTCATACCAGACTTATACACTTCCAGAACCAAATCATATACCTAGACACAGTCTAAAACAATCCACGTATTCTATGTGGGCTGTACAGTAATGTTTGGAGAAATTAAAAACGTTTTCTTTATTAGCACCTGTTTCAAGGTGTCATTACTTTTTGACGCAAAGCCTGGTCAGGCCATTTTAGTAAACCAGGCTTTGCGTCCAATGCTATGGGTGCTTGTGCTGATCTACTCATGTAATACCAAAGTAATGCCCCCTTCAATAAAGTGCTATGTATGCTGAGAAAAGGGCAACGTTTCAGCACAGAATACCTTTTGCACTGTAAAGTAAATGTCCTTGCAAGACCTTGGGCGTGTTGCATTGCTTTCCGTGACTTCGCACTGGTGCAAACCCTTAGTTATCTGGCCTATGGTGTCTAGGACACCCCATTACGATTGGCTGTTCTCGCTATACGCCAGTAAATTGCTCTTATGCATGTTCAGATCTTCCTTTGGCACACAAAAATTTCTTGCATTTGGTCAAAGGCATTCATCACGGTCCAATGACATTACTGGATCATGCTAAAAAACAGAGGGATCCCTTTTGTACTATATATTACTTGGTCAACCAATGATCAAACAGAGTGCACTGAACCGAAGATATACCAGGGAGTATATAAATCTAAAAAACATACACATTTCTGTTTCCTTCATGTATATTAAAAATAATTTATTATAAAATTATGTTTCACTACATTCAAGAAAGGCATATTTCATAATAATCCATAATAAGAAATATTTACATAAATTCCAAAAATATTTTTACAATATCCTAATTCGATAAAATATGCACATACACAAATACAATCATAATATCAATTCACGTGACAAGCATTAGAGAGATTTTTCCTTTGCATATAGATTTCTACCACACAAAAAATCTAAAACTTTTATTCAAGCTCTTCATGTACTTATTGTAATTGAACTAGTGTCGATGCGGTGTGTCGGCGGATTGTCAAATCAGTCTCCGCCTTCTTCTGGACAAATTCAAAAATAAAAGTTTTTCTTAAAACACTTTTAAAAACAGTAGATAACCTGGGAAACAGAAAAAGATAAAACACCTCATTAGATACATATCATGATGTTATATACTACTCTGTTCAGTGCACACTATTGACATAGTGAATTGATACCCAACATAGAAGTTCTCCACACTATAATTCTTCGATGTTATATACATTTAAAACAGAGGTTCCCAGAATAGAGAATCCTCTAGGTGAGTGTGTTTAGGATATATGGGCATCTTATGGGCATCTTATATAAAAAAAGGTTTATTAGAAAGATGGTGTCATATATGGCTCATATGGTGTCTCCATGTCGATTCTGCAGTGTCCCAAACCTTCCTCAGTGATTTCAACCTTCACTGGCCTAACCCGAATGACCAAGCTGTCACTTGCCTTAAATCTTTCCTAGATGATCACAAGCTCATTCAATACTGTGACCGGCCAACGCATAATAAAGGAGAAATCCTGGATCTCATCATCTCCAAAAGAAATACCATCTCACTGGACAACATCTCCCCTTGTGACTGGTCCAACCATCACATCATCCTGTTTTACATTAATCAGGAGGTGTCCCTGAGGAAGGCTCAACCAAAGAAGTTGAAGATATGGGAAAGGGACCTTAGACATATCAACACAGCTGAATTAGCAACCCAATGTAAATTTGCCCTTTCCTCCCAAGCTGACTTGTCTGATGTTCATGTACTCACAGACTTTTACAACTCACAATCTCATGTATCATGGATTCCATGGCACCACTCCCGAAAAAAAATGCCTCAACAAAAATCTCCAAACCATGGTTCAATGACAACCTAAATTCTGAACGACGCAATTTAAGGGCAATTGAACAATCTTGGAGGTCCAAACCATCCTTCGATCAGCTAAAAGTTCTTAGATCATTAAGGAGCTCCTATAACAAACAAATCAAGAGCGCCAAGGCCAACTACTTCAGATCCCAACTTAGCCAAGCCGCTAATCGCCCCAGGAAACTTTTTGATATTGTTAAACAACAATCAGTTGATGCACCCATTCGCTCTGACCCAGGTCTCAGCCCACCCTCATGTGACGCTCTCGCTACTTTCTTTACCGAGAAAGCAAGACTCAGCAATATCGCACTGGATTCTAAGAAAGCTTCTTTGCCATCCCATTCATTTGTGCACTCTCTGTCCCTCTCTGAACAGCTTGAACCAGCTGGTCTGAGCACCAAGAACAATGCCTCCTGGGGCACCTTTACTCCTTTCAGCGAAATAGACATTAAGAAGATTCTTCAGAGTATCAACCCATCCAATCATTTTAGTGACCCGTTACCACCCTCCGTTTTTAAAGACATTAAGAAAGTCGTCACCCCTCTTTGGACAAAGATTATCAATGCCTCACTATCTCAAGGCATGATCCCTGATTGCCTAAAAGCAGCTCAGGTTTCATCTATTCTAAAAAAAAAACTAATGCTGAGAGTGCCGACCTTAACAACTTCCGCCCTATCTCCAACATCACTACTTTGGCCAAACTCCTTGAAAAATGCGTCCAATCTCAACTCTGCGCTCACATTGAGAATTTCCAACTCCTAGACCAACACCAATCTGGCTTTCAGAGTGGACACAGCATGGAATCGACTCTCATTCACGTTATCAATTACATTTTAAAAATGCTCGACCACAATGAATCTTGCCTCCTAATCCTCCTTCACCTTTCCTCTGCATTTGACACTGTAAATCATGACAACCTCTTATCTATTTTGAAGCACAGGATGGGCCTCTCAGGTATGGCATTGCAATGGTTCTTGTCCTTCCTCCACCACCGATCACAAAGAATAAAGGTGAACCACTCCCTATCCCAGCCCACGTCAGTATCCATGGGGGTTCCACAAGGGTCCGCCTTATCTCCCATACTATTCAACTTATTCTTGGAACCACTGGCTAATGCACTAAACTCAATGAACATTTTCTTCACTGCGTACACGTATGACACACAACTCTACCTGAAAATCTCCTCCCCAGAAAATCTTATAACACTCAACAATACCCTCATGAATACCCAAAACTGGCTAACCGAGAACCACCTCCTACTCAACACCTCCAAAACCGAATTTCTGCTAATTTCTCCTCCGAATCATACTCCCAAGCTAGACCTCTGGATGAACCATCTCACTGCCTTCAACTGTTCCCCCCTCATTATTGACTCTGCCAAATCTCTTGGAATCACCCTGGACAAACATTTAAATATGAAGAATCATATTAGCAAGGTGTGCAAGGGAGCGAATAGCCAGATGTGATTACTCAGGAATCTCAAACCCTTTCTTCCACAAGCTGACTTCAAGCAGGTGGTCCAAGCACTGGTTTTGCCGCGGCTAGACGATGGCAGTGCTATGCTCTGTGGCCTCCCTAAATATATACTTGGCCCCACTTAGGGCTACATTGAATGCTACAGCCAGAATGACCACGGGCACAAAAAGAAATGCGCCCATTTCCCAAGTCTTAAAATCTCTAAATCTTCTGCCTTTTGAAGCAAGAATACAGCTAAAGATTGCCTACCTGTCCCACAAAGCTCTCTATTTCCAAACCCCCAAGTATCTTGTCCAAAGGCTAGAATTATCTGGAAGTGGTAGACCCTCAAGAAGCGTTAACTCCTTCCTCCTGAAACCACAAATATTTTGCAAAAGAGAACTTGTCAAAGAGCTTTCTCTGTCTCTGCCCCGAGGCTCTGGAACTCTCTCCCTCCTGAAGTCCGCAGACTTACCTCCACAGTTGCTTTCAAACAGGAAGTAAAAGGATTCCTTATGTGCACGTTCTTACCTTAATTGGTTTGGATCTTCTGCAATACAATACTGGACGTATATCTTCATGTCTTGTACTGATTTATTATATTTTTTTCTTTTTATTTAATCTTTTTCCCCCCTCCCAGATCAGCTATTATTAGCCACTGTGTTGCTTTTATGCAACCTTGTAACTGTCTTGTTGATTTGTATTTGACGCCTCTACATCCCTGATCAGCTGTAACTTGGCACCCTTTGTAACTGACTCGTTGATTTGTATTTGACGCCTGTAAATCCCTGATCATCTTTATTGAGAAGCGCTCTGATATCCCTTGGGAACTTGTTCACGCTATATAAAATGTTATATATAAATAAATAAATGAATATAATTTACAGATCGAGACTCCCCAAACAGAGCGCCATCTAAATAAATCCACGAGTACAGGAGAAGCAGATATTAACAACTGTAAGAGGTAAGTGGTGGGTGGAAGTGAAGGTGACCCAGGCCTAGATGGTGAGCCATATGAAGTTAATCTTTGCATATGACATTCTCACCTAGAGGATTCTCTTTTCTGGGACCCTCTGTTTTAAATGTATATAACATCGAAGAAAGATAGTGTGGATAACTTATATGTTGGGTGTCAACTTACTATGTCAATAGTGTGCACTGAACAGAGTAGTATATGAAGTCATGAAATGCATCTAATGAGGTGTTTTATTTCTGTGTCCCAGATTAACTACTGTTTTTAAACATGTTTTAAGAAAACATTTTATTTTAGAATTTGTTCTGAAGAAGGCGGAGACTGATTTGACAATCTGCCGAAATGCTGCGTCGACACTAGTTCAATTACAATAAGTATATGAAGATCTTGAAATTTTATTTTTTATTTTCTATGTGATAGAGATCTATATGCAAAGGAAACATCTCTCTAATGCCTGTTATGTGAATTGATATTATGATTGTATTTGTGTATGTGTATATTTTATCGAATTAGGATATTGTAAAAATAATTTTGGAACTTATGTCAATCTTTCTTATTGTGGATTAATATGAAACATGTCTTTCATGAATGTAGTGAAACATAATTTTATAATAAATTCTTCTTAATATACATAGAGGAAACAGAACTTTGTATGTTTTTTTAGATTTATATACTCTCTGGTATATTTTCGGTTCAGTGCACTCTGTTTGATCATAGGTTGATCAAGAAATCTAAAGCACAATAATTGGATCCTTTTGTTTTTTAGTTTATCTAACAACCCTGTCCCTTTTGGCTTAATTTGGGTGACTCTCTGTAATTACTGGATCATGACCTACTTACAGGTACCATAAAATTGCCGAAGCAATGCCTTCTTAACCTATAAATCAGTGGTGACTCAAAGCTTTGCTTAAAGACCTATTAGTCTGAATTAATATAGCCTCGAAGATTAAAGATTACCTGAATTTACCAATTTGAGGTAAGCTCAGCTGGTGCTGGGATGCATTAAAGGTGGTGCTGAAAGGTCATGTAATAGCAGCAGCAGCTAGGCTGAAACACCCATGGGAGTGCAGACTAAAACATCTAAAGCTAGAGCAAACAGAGGCTGAAGCTAAGGACAAGAAGCGCTGTCACATGGGGTTTTAAGGTATGGCATTAAGAGGGCAAATAAGGACCCACTAGATAAAGTATTTTATTGCTTGACTCACATTAATGCCAAATAATATATAAAATGTAACAAAGCTAAGCTCATATTAACCCCTTCGCTGCGGCGCGAATTCCGCCGCAGCGCTGGGGGGGTGAGGGTTGAGCGCGGCGCCGCCATGCTCATGACGGAATCACGCCGTCATGAGTCACGGGCGAGCTGTGCTCATGACGGCGTGGTTCCGTCACGACTCCGCCCACTCTCTATTTCGCCCGCACAGGCGGGGAATTAGAGCCGCGTGGGAGGAGCGGCCGCCAACGGCCGCAGCATGACGGAACCACGCCGTCATGAGCACACGCCGCCCGTGGCTCATGACGGCGTGGTTCCGTCATGAGCGCACAAGGGGTTAATAGCTAAACTTTGAACTAAATGGCTGAGGACTTTTATAGAAGAGAGTTGTGGCATTTCATCTGCATGTGCCGAAACTGAAGATGAGAAATTGAGGTGTGTACAGTGCCTCTTCACGTTTTTTCTTCCTCCGAGAGTTTGGGTGAACATGAAAGGGAATGTTACCTTTCCACTGTATATCTGTCTTTAATATATGTGAGGTAGAAACTAAAGCGTCAAGTTTTTAATCAAGTTTCTTTGTGATCTTTGGAGCTTTGCTTTAGCAGGCCCCACTACATACATGCTAAATATGATTATAAGCACATCCATATTCTAGGAAATGAGAATAGTGTTATATATCCTAAACAATTAAGAACTCTCTGTTTTTGGACACTGATGAGCAAGTAATATTTAGTAATGCTCTTTCTGGTGGACTATGGGTGCTTGTGCTCTACATGAAGATTATTCGCCATAGAATATCCCCCAGGCACCAGACTGGATCCAAATATTTTTTGTAGCAGTGCTCCCACATGCCACTAGGTGGTGTTGGGTAGCTCTAAGCTGACTCTATACTTTTCTTTTTTTTTTAAACGTTTATTTATGAATTTCCTCATATACAAGAATCCATTACACTGTCAAATATTCATAACAATACCAGCATATTCACACAGCACCTGTAGCTTAAATCCAGCGGTCATTCTGTACTCGCTTGTCATTTTGCAACCCCGGTGGAAACATTAGGTGAACCAGACCAGTCCGTATTTGTCCATCATAGGATTGTGCGAGTAAATGAGGGCCCATCCCCATCACATCTGGAGTAGTACAAGAAACACATTTCGGCAAATTATCAACCTCACCGCTTCACAAATCTTAGCTCTGTCCCACTCACCCACCCCCCGCATCTCCTCAATATCATATATCAATAAAAAAAAGGAAACAGTGCATTGGATCATAAGGAACATCCCGCAGCGGTCAGCAGACATTAAGCAGGTCCCTGCGGCAGTGGGTCTGACCCCTCGGAATCCCGCAGGAGCAGATAACCTTGCAGTGGACCCCATATATCCTTAGGTCTGGAAGCTCTTGGCAGTATTTCAGCATATACAGTAAATTGCTCCAGGCAGTATAGTAAATCTGCCAGCCAATCCTTGAATTTCGGGGCACGTCCCCGTCCCCACCTGCATGCCACCCTACGCTTGGCCAGCAGTGAGGCCATATCAAGAAATTTACGACATGCCCTAGGTATTTGTACAGTATACCCCAACAGGGCCATCAGTGGATCTCTACCCAATGTAATATTCGTCATCTTCTCAAGCACCTCAAAGACCTGTCCCCAGAACTCCTACACCCCAGGACATTCCCAGGCTAGGTGTATGAAGCCAGCCCCCGGACATCGACACCGCCCGCAGTTATTATTATCAGCCAGTTTATGCCTATATTTTTTAGCGGGTGTGTAATACATGCGATGCAGGTATTTATAATGTATTACGCGCAATCTACAGCTGGCAGAAATGCGTGAGGTTTGGAGACAGCAGTAGTCCCAGTGGTCATCGGTCACCTCCCTCCCCAACTGTGCAGTCCAGTGTGCGCGAGCTGGTGTGCCAGCCCCCTGTTCCTGTTCGCGTATGCTTTTATAAAGCCTGGATACCAGGTGCCTCCCATCCGTGGATCCCAGCATTTGGTGTAATGGAAGAAAATTAGCTGGCTCCCGTGGAAAGTCCGGTATAATAGTTCTAATTCCCTGTCTGAGCCGTATGTAAAGGAAAATATCTAGCAAGGAAGGTTGGATTCCCTGAAATAGCTGAGCATAGACCATTGGAGCCTCGGTTGCTTGCCTCCCCACATTAATCTAATCAATTCAGTGCGAAGCGTCTTAAAAAAATAAGATCCAGGGTGGTAGGGTATATTCATAAAAAGGTATAAGAACCGTGGGAAAACCACCATCTTAATCAAAGAAGCTCTTCCCGCAAGAGAAAGAGGCAGAGCAATCCATCGCGTAATATTATCAGATAATTGCGTGATAGCTGTGCCGTAATTAAGTCGCAGTACACTGTCCCTGTCCCCAGCCAGCAGTATACCCAAGTATCGAAGATCGGTATCGCACCACTCCAGTGGGAAATCAAGATCAAACCTAGGGACGCCGACGTCAATGGAAAGAATTGAGATTTCCCCCAATTAATGCCAATCCCGGACAGTCTGCCAAATACAATAAACTCCCTCAACAATGGGTTGACGTTTTGCTGGGGGTGTCTAATATATAAAGTCACATCATCCGCGTATATTGAAATCAGAATTTGGCGCAAGCAACAGCGAAATGCTTTATCTTGATGGTGCTGGCGGAGTTAGAGGCTAATGGTTCGACAGCTATGGCGAATAAAAGTGAGGAAAGCAGACACACCTGCCGTGTGCCTCTAGTGATGGAAAATGGAGAAGAGAGGTGTCCGTTAATCAGTATTCTAGCAGTGGGCTGCCCGTATAGCAATCTGATCCATGATATGAACTGGAGGGGAAACCCCATGCGCTGAAGCACCCCGAAGAGGTAGTCCCACTCCACGGAGTCAAATGCCTTTGTGGCATCTAAAAACACTGCGGCTAACGGGAATTCAGGCTCCACGTTCTGCAGCAGAGAAAACAGGGTGCGGAAATTATGAGTGGTGGCGCGATCAGGGACGAACCCCGACTGATCTGGCAAAATAAGCTTGTCCAGCAGGAGAGTCAATCGATTTGCCAGTACCTTAGCTAATATTTTCGTGTCACAATTTATAAGCGACAGCGGTCTATAGGAGTCACAGGATTCCGGTGCTTTACCCGGCTTCAGAAGGGATATGACCAGAGCCTCCCTCATCGATGGGGGTAGTGTGCCCACTTCCAGTGATTCCTCGAAGACCTCCTTGAGGACCGGCGCCATGATATCAATGTAGCATTTATGAAACTCAGCGGGAATGCCGTCAAGTCCCGGCACCTTCCCACTCTTTAGCTGCATTATCGCCTCCCTGAGTTCATCAATCTCGAAAGGAAGGCTAAGAAATTCCAGTTGTGTATCGCCCAGCCACCCCAGTGACACATCCCCTAGAAATCCATACAGATCTAGGGCCCCCCGCGTTTCGTTGTGTACAATTCTGTGTAATGTGAGGTAAATGCGTCTAGTATGTCCGCAGTGTCCCGCCGTGGCAACTCCCCAGGTCTCTCAATCCCCAAAATATGCGTTGAGTAGCGGGGCCGCCTAGCGATTTCAGCCAGTGCCTTTCCTGGGCGCTCTCCTTCCCCATACCTACGGGCCACCCAATGTCATCCTCTGTACTTCACCTCCCGCGCCGCAGTAACCTCGTATTCAGACAGCATCTCCCAAAACTCTTTCTGCACCTGGCCTGTCTCTCCCTCCCCCATACGTGCCTCCAATGTCTTCAACTTTGACTCCAGTTTTTTAAGCGTACCCCTGATATCCCTCAGGACGCCAAAGCTCTTAGAGATACAGATCCCTCTAACGGTGACCTTAAAGGCCTCCCATATCATCTCCACGCTGTCCACCGACCCCTTGTTTCTTTTGAAAAATTCCTTTATCTCTTCCCCTAGTTCATTCTGAAACACTGCATCCGACAGGGCCGCAGGTTGTAACCGCCACCTGGGTCTGGGCGCGTCATATCCCAGAGGTGTGAGTGTGAGCCTCACTGGGCAGTGATCTGAAAACGTGAGTGCAGGGTGCTCAGCGCTGCGTAGAGTCGACACTAGACCCCTAGACAGCAAACAGTAGTCTATGCGAGCCCATGTCCCAGCATACGCTGTAAAGTGTGTACCCTCCCTGACCTGTGGATGCAGGTATCTCCAGTTATCGATCAGCTTACCCTCATCCATAATCCCCTGTAGCTCCGCCTGGGAGTTATTGTAGTGATGTGCTGCAGTGTTTGATCTATCTAGAACCGGGTTGAAAGCCACGTTAAAATCTGCTCCCCAGATTATGTGTGTGGACCCTACATTCTCAATTTTACCCCATACCGTGGTAAAAAATTCCGGGGCATCAACGTTCGGGCCGTAACACGTTGCTATCGTGATCGATTCCCTGCCCAAATGTCCCCACGCTATGGCATACCTCCCCTGTGGGTCTGCAATCGCCCCTGCTAATACAAAGGGTGTCTGTTTTTTTACTATGATCGCCGTGCCACGAGCATAAGATGAATAAGAGGAGAATATTCTACTGCCAGCCCATTTGCTAGCCAATGTATTTGATGAGTGTGGGTTAATGTGTGTTTCTTGAAGCAAAGCTATGCTAACTTGTTGGCGATCCAGATAAGCTAATATTTGCCTGTGCTTTTGTGAGTCCCCCAGACCCCGCACATTCCAGGATACTACCTTCAATTGTGTCCTATCCACCATGTCCCCCGTATCGCCAGACAGTGTAGTGACCCCCGTGTTGCAATTCCAAACATTCTAAAACCGTGTGTAAACAGCGAGTTGTGGTGCCAACGATAATGCTGCACATTATAGCCAATCAACCATGTGCTGGTCGCAACCCCTCCCTCCCCCTCCCACTGAAGCATCCCAATCATGCCAGTTTCGTGAAACCCTCCCCCACCCCGCTTCTGCCCAAACAGAACTTCCCTGTGAACATCTCTAGCCAATGACCAAAAAATAACCATCGATGGGGATCTCCCGTAAGGGGAAGTTTTACTAGGTGGCCCACGGGTACCTCCTGCCGTTCAGGTCGCCGATGCCAACGAGCATGCCCCTAAACAGACCCCGAGGTTGTCTGGCTGCTTCTGAAGTTCATGTCCCAGTAGCCCTTAAGTGCCACCTCCATCAGCATGTATTCCCGGTGCATCCAGGCATCCACCTCAACGCAAGTGTTAGTTATGCCGTTCGTGGTTCTCAATTCGCAGCATCTGCCGGCATTCCCACAGCTGAATGATCAACCTTCCACACTCCACAGTTGTTATCAGGATGTATCATCCGGTGGAGTGCCAGCTGCCCTTCGTCTCTAAGTTGCTTCAGGAAATCCTTAACCTGCTGGGGCTTTGTATAAAACATTTGTTTGCCCTGGTGAGTGATGCGGAGCCGCGCTGGGTAGAGATGAGCATAATCGATTTGTGCCTGCCGCAGTTTTTCCTTAACCGGAAGGAATTTGCGCCGTTCTTCCTGCACTTGCGGGGTAAAATCCGGGTATATGGTGAATGAAACCCCCTCAAAATGTAGCTGTTTCTTGTCTTTCGCCACCTTCAGGGCCGCATCCCTATCCCTATAATTCAGCAGGCGTGCTATGATGGGCCTTGCTCACTTCTGGGAGGTTGGCCTTGAGCCTAGGGATCTGTGTGCCCGTTCGACGACGAGATAAGGAGATAGGGCTTCCGGTCCCACCACGGCCCTCAGCAACTTTTCGATATAGTCTTCCATCCTGCCCGTATTGGTGCTCTCTGGTATCCCCAGTACGCGAATGTTGTTCCTCCTACTCCTTGCTTCAATATCCTCATTCTTGGCAGCGATGATTTTAAGCAACTTCTCCATTTGCGTCACTGTGCTTTAGATGTGGGCATTATTATCTTCAGCCTCCGAAATGCGCGTTTCAACGTCCTTTATATGCATCTCGTGTCCATCAATCTTATGGGCTATCGCGTCCATGTGTGTGCTCAGTGTGTCCACCTTTTCCGCGATACTAGCGAAGCCCTGTCTCATTTCCTGTAGGATTACTGTCATTTCTGCGCCCTGCGCGGTCTGTGGGCATTGCGACATGCCGTCTGCGCCTTCGTCATCCATCGCCATCGGCTGGTGCGTCCCCTTCTTTGCCTCAAAGGTGAGCCGTGACTGCTTCGCATCTGGTTTCTCCATCGTAGTAATTGACTTCAAAGACTACGCTGCAGTTCCCCCTCAGGGATGTTGGTATCGATGAGTGGTGGTCTCTGCAGGCCGTCGCGCCTCTACGCTGTACTCCGCTGTCAGCGCCGGTATGTTGCGCCACCAGTCAGCTCTGTGCAACTAACTCTCCACAACTCTGCCCAGCGTGACCAAAATGACACCTGGGGACATGCGCTCCCCACAGACCATCCCACACTGGCTATGCGCAATGGTCCTCTGTGTCTACCTCCAGCTGCCAAGTCCCCACCACTCTCCAATATGTCGCCAGTCACCCGTCTCTCCTTGCCCTTCTGCCTCACAGTGTGTGCGGGGGACAACTCTTTGGTGCCAAGCGACAGCCGCTCTTAGCTTTGCAGGTTTACCTCCACAGCGCCTACCGCGAGGCCTCACGCACTGCAACGCTCCAGTCACCCCGATCAATGCACAATGCTCCTCTACCGCTAACGGCCAATCCGCCGTCCGCACGGCAAATACAGTCAGCAATCCGCTTCCGTCTTGCTCCCAGTACCGGTTTCAGTACTTCAATGGCAGCCGGTGGTAAATATCCACGCTAAGCGGATGCACAAGAGAATCAGCAGGCACTCACCGCGGTAACTAAGGTCGGAAATCTGCTCCCCTCTGGCTCCCAGTACCGGCTTCAGTAGTTCAGTGGCAGCCGGTGGTGTAGGATACGCGGGAGGATCAAAAGGCACTCACCACCCCACGGCAGCCGCCATTTCCGCACCGCGGCCTAGAAACCTCGTGGGAGCCGCGGTGCTTGCGTGCCCGCCAACACCGCGTTGGAGTTCCGCGCTTCACCAGAGGTCGTCGCGGCCCCGCCTTCCTTCGTCCGTTTCTGCCGCTACTCGCGTCTGCGGCTCCCACGGCTCAGGACACAGTTACCCTGGTGCTTGGACGTTTGGAGGCCGATCGTAGGTGGCCGGACCCCCGCCTCGGGACAGGATTATTGAAGGATGTCAGCGCCAGACTGTGGAAGCCTCACTCAGTGATGGCCATTCCGCTCGGGCGCCACCTAGCGCCCCAGGCTGACTCTATACTTCCCCAGAAATGACAGAGTGGAGCTGCATATAAGTGCCACTGCAGCACGCTGGTGTCAGTTTTTTTTCTTTTCCCTATGTGTGCCCTCAGCGCTGGGCATGAATAATGAGTGGAAACAGTGCGCTGATCAATAACTTAGGATATTTTGGGGCTTTTAAAAAAGAGGCCACTCTATAAAACAGGAAGGAAGAACAGTGAGGAATTTGTGGTTGGATAGATTATCCACTAGCAAGAGTGTTACTGAAGGTAAGTAACTTGCTCTTCTGGTGGATACTTCTAACCACAGATTTCTCACCTTAGAATAGATACAAAAACAGTACCTCCCCAGGATGGACGGTCTGTGGAGTGAACTCAGAATAAAACGGGTTGAACAACCAAGTGGGTGAAGTGTTCTTCCTGCCTGACCTGGCTGTCATGGCAGTTGTGCTTCATTAATATATGCGCCGACGCCTGCATTGCCACCTGCCAGATATCAAGGACAAACATCTCCCTGCGCCAACACAGTGGTAGCAGCCTTGACCTGGTGTCCTAGACACATCCAGAAGCTCAAAGTCTCCTGGAAGAGAACGTACGACCCCACTTAACATTGCTTTTTGCAGTACTACAAGGTGGCATTATTGTCCATGAGCACCTGTAACAGCCTCTCCTTGATGGACGGCAAGAAAGCATTTAGGGCAAGATGAATGGTCCGTAGCTTCAGTAGGTTGTTGAGGAGCTGGACCTTAATTAGGACCAGAACCCTCTGATCTTGACTTTTTCAAGTAACCCCCGCCCCACCCAGTAGCAATTGGCATGTCACCACTATCATGTCTGGGTGGAGATGGAAGAGTGTCCTGCTGCAAGACAAAGTGTGAGCGGTCAGCCAACACTGTGCCCACTGCACCCAGTGAGCCATCTCCTCTGAAACCTGGATGGTGTCCGAAAGGCAGCTTTGATGCTGGGCCACTGTAATTTCAGGTTTGACTATAGGGCTCAAATGTGTCACCTGGCATGGTTGTCAAGGACGATGCAGAAAGCTAAGATGCCAAGAAGCCTCAGAGCCACCCTCATGTTGATTCAGGATAGAGCCTGAAACAGTGGGATCTAAGCCTAAAGGCACTGGAATCATTGCTGCAGAGTAAAAGCCCTGAACTCCAGTGTGAAGGTTCACCCTAACAAATGGAAGACCCTGTGAAAGAATCAGGCGGTACTTCAGATTGTTTATGGTGAAACCCAATGATGTCAAAAGTTCTACAGTCATCCAGGGGTGGTTCACGACTGTTTGCTGCGGGCCCACCATCAGCATTCAGTTTTCAAGTAACAGAAATACAGAAACTTCCAAAAGCCAAAGATGGGAAGAGACCACATCCAAACACTCAAAGGGCACTGGTGAGGCTGATGTGGAGCAAGGCAAATTGAAAATTCCCCTGGCTCACCTTGAACCTCAGGTAATACCTATGGGTGTTAGACCCGACATCCTTGGTGTGTTATTTGCCCAAACCATTTTTCCTTCACCGCTCCTGTTTTCCTGAATTCATTTTTGTTGGCATTAGGACTCTCTGCACTTAACCACTGCTAACCAGTGTTCACTCCCTAAAATATAGTAAAATTGGCACATTTATTTTACCTATATGTCCCTATGATCCAGGGCCTGTAAATTAAGGGGGATATTTATGTAGGAGTTGTCACCCTTGTGCCATGCACCAGGGCGCAAGAGCGACGCACCTCCTAAGTTTGATTTATCAAGCCATGCAAGGCCACCTTGTGTGTCCTTGCATGGCTTGGTAAATCCAGAGTAACACAACGCAGCGCAAATCGCTGCATTGCGTTACTTTGCCCCAGCCAGGCACTCCATGGGTGGACCATTGGTGTTCCATGGCATCTACCCATGAATTTTGGTGCATTCCCAGATTTACCATCAGTGGTAAACCTGGGAATGTGTCAAAATGCTACGCCTTTCCAGGTAAGGCGTAATGAGGAGAAATATATTTATTGCTCCTTGTTTCTTCCTCTTTCTATGTGTGCTGCATTCCTGCTCTTTCCCTCTTTCCCTCTCACGCAGGTTTTTTGTTGCTCTGCACTGTGTGAAAGCTACATAAATATGCCCATGTATGCTACAGCACTCATTTTGCCACCCACTTAAATTATTTTGAATGTATAAAATAAACTTTTTGCCACGCCTGAACCTTCCTTTTTAATGCATATAAGTCACCCCTAAGGTAGGCCTTAAAGTCTGGGTTTAAGGTGTACATGTCCTGGTGTACATGTCCTGATAGTGGTAAACTACTAAATTTGTTTTTCATTACTGTAAAGCATATATCTACCATTGGATAACATTGGATAACTTATTACATTTAATAACTTCTATCTTTGGATTGGGGGCAGATAGGGATATGTGTAGACTCAAATGAATTGTAATTTGAAATCCTTCTCTTTAATGGTAAAGTTGGATTTTAAGTCACAATTCTAAAAATGCCACTTTTAGTAAGTTGGCATTATCCTGTCCTAACCATTTGGTGCTGTCTGCCAATTTCATTTGTCACATGACTGTGAATGACTCTGCTGTTGGCCTTTGTGTATTCCTCCCAGACAGTGACCCAAAAGGTATTAGGTGTGGGCAGGATGTGCCATCCTGCCAGGATGGCTCGGGTAGAGCTGTTCCTTGCCCCACTTAGACTTCAAAGAGCTTGTCTCCAGGACCCACAAAGAAGCCTGATACTAACCTTTTGTTACCTCACACTTCTTTGAGCTCTGGTAGGGGAAGGGAAGACATTTCAGAACCAGATGTTGGGGTAGACCGGGTTGTTTTCCCCACACACAAAAGCTGGTACCAGTTATTAATATTGGACCCTCTGAACAACTATTCAGTACACTCTTGGACCTGTGGAAGATTTCAGAATGACTGCCTTGTCACCATAGTACTGCCCTGATGCTACCAGAGGACTGCCCCACTTCTTGAAGGACTTCCTTGAAGCTTTAAGGAGAAGTGAATTATGTCCTTCAAACCAGAACCACCAGAAGGCACTCCAAGAGCAAGTTAGCTGGCCTCCTGTGGGAACTACAGAAACATAAGCTCCTGAGGTCTTGAACCCTGTACCTCTCCTCTGCTGAAGTGAGTGTTGGTGGTACTACTCCTGCCTAAAAGTAAAACCTGGGACTTATAATTTTCACTACAAACTTCCTGAAGAGCCGCCAGAAGACTGGGACCTACCAGTCAGCTGATATGTCTAAGGTGCTTTGCCGGTCTACCTCAATTTTCGATAGCTCCCCCTATGTTCTTCCTGGTAGCAGTAAATTCTGTTTAGTGGGACCTCACAGGAAAGTTATGCGGCCTCATGAAGCCTTCTTTGGCTGTAGCCTGCAGTTTCATCCCGCTGGAGGTTTTTGACTTCCAAGAAGTTGCCTAAGTCCTGAGGTGGTAAGCCTCACCAGGCTTGACTACTGAAATTAGTTCCAGTTGGAAAGAATACTGTGTGGGTAAGAGAGAAACAGAAGGGTGTAGCCTAATTGAACACTTTACACAACCAATCCGCCACATGTAATGTATCGCCAACCCAGGAAGTGTTGAATCGTGCCCCCCACTAATTGGGCAAGTCCTGCTGAGGGCAAACTAAAGAAGTTTATTGGCTACTTTAGCAGGCTAAGAGAATATTGAAGACTGGTGACCCTCCTAGCCTGCACACTTCTTGCCAGATCTGTGTCTGCAGCCCAAAATGATTGGGCTGTCTGCTGGATCCATGGCTGCATAGGCAGTCTATACCTATATTCCAGCCCACTAGAATAGCCCTTAAATTTCTGCAACTTTTGCAGAAGTTGTTTGGCAGGGGTCAACAACCCCAAGGAACTTGCTATAGTTCTAATATCATAAAGTATTCCAAAGTTGAGTTCACCTTCTCTCCAAAGAGGCAAGATCTATTAATGGACATGGCCATTAGTAATGCCCATACTTCGCCGGAGAGCACGGTGAACCTCATCCAGGCATGTTTGCTTAGAGCATCACTGGTACCACCCATCCTGCCTATGTAATCCGTGGTATCCAGACCAGTGCAGCTAGCATAGTTGGCTGCGTCCTGTCCGTCATGTATCATCTAAGTCAGAGAGGCCCTAAGACCTCCGGGACGGTAGCAATATCTTGCCAAAGGGAAAGTGTGTATCGACCTAACTGGCAGACTGCATTTCAGGATCGCACTAACAACATGACAGAATAAAATATATGCTTAGTGGCATTAATCCTTTTGGATTCTCTGTTTGGAAGATTTGGTCCACCTTATTGGTCTAGGCCTCGACAATTAGGCTGTCTGCAGTGGAGAGAAAAACCAAATCACCAGGCGGAGGTCTGTGATATCTGGCTACCTGCCTGTTCTTAGGTGGACAAGAAAATGTTTTCCACGTTGTGACCGGTGAGGGCATCATAGAATGGGAGCAAGGGCTCAAATGCGAGCCTGGGCTGTAAAATTTCAGTCAAAATATTTGTTTAGTCTTAATGAAAGGCAGCTATAGCTCTTGGTTGCCCTCCGAACCACCACTGCAAATGAGGCATTTCATTTTCTTCTGTTGCTGGCCCATGTGCCGAGTCAAATTCTGTCTCATTAAAGGTGTACAGCTCTTTGACATTTTGTAAATAAAGGTATTAGGCATCATCAGTGTAATGAGGAATGAGTAAGCCATTCTCTTCCCTATTATCATCATCAATATCCCCGGGTGAACCTCACAGAGAATGTGGGCTCTGCTGATAGTTGTGATGTGGGAGAGGCAAGGGGTTAGAGTCAGGTTGCATCACAACAGGTTGTGCTTTTGTAATCGCTTAACACCACACTGGTCAAGCTTGGGCCATTGTCAGTTCAAGAGATAACATTGGCTTGGTACTGGATCATCCTCTTGCATCTTCTATGGTGTGGTGTTGGTGTGACAGGAACGAGCATGGATCTCCCTGCAAGAGTGGAAGTCCGTTATGGAACTGGTATTGGCCCAGTAAAAAGTCATGAGGGAGCAGACGACTCCAGTAATTAACCCGCTGGTGGTAACCCAGCCTGAGGCCCCTATAGTGTCAAGTAGTGCCAGAGGGAGCCGGAAACACCATGAAAATTTGCACAATGGCCTCAACCTGCTGCAGCATTGTCAACAGCCTAAGAAACACTGTAAACATCTGCAATAACTGAGGAATGGGCTCCATGCAGAGTGACCTAGTGGCATATTATCAAGATAGGCGATAAGATTATCACCGCTTTAGCAGCAGAAATCTGCCGCTAAAACAATGATAATGGGCTTGATAATATGCTCTACTGAATTCCAATTGAAGCCCATGTTAGATGTGAAGGACATCTAACATGGGCTTCAATTGTAATTCCATAGAGCATATTGTCAAGCCCATTATCTCAGTTTTAGCTGCAGATTTCTGCCGCTAAAGCAGCGATAATTGTATCGCCTTTCTTGATAATATGCCCCCTTGAGGGAATGTGACTGACATTTTGATGACTTTATGCCTTCTCTTTGCAGTAAGAGTGGTGAGATGAGGTCGATTTCTGACTCTTTTTTATGCTTGTGTTTGGACATGGACTACAACCTACCGGAGGACTTCGAGCAGGTAGGGTGACCAACCCTCCATAAAGTTCACGGACTGTCTGTAATTTGGACCTCACGTCCGTTTTACAGATGCTTTTTGTTCGTAATTTTGGGCCTTGTAGGGAGCAGAGCTGTCCCCCTGCGAGAGGCCTGAGCTCCTAAATGGGGCCACCTCGCACTCAACCTTGGAGCACAAGAGCAGCCCTCCCCGCCTATTGTCATTCTGTATGCCAGCTGATTTTCACATACAGAACGACAATGGGCCAGTTTGAGCTGTTACAGCATGTTGTGGCCTCCTCCTTCCGCAGTCTAGGGCAGGGCATTCTGTTAGATGGAAGAAATGTACAAAACAAATGTACAAAAATGCCCATGCTGCTATGTGCCAGTTCATGAAAAGAAGCTGGGGAAAGAAGTTAAAAAGAAGAGATTACAGTTCTTACACAGTCTCATCATTTCAGAGCCGAAGGATTTTTCATATTATATACAACAAAGCAATAGTTGCTGCTTTTTTATTTATTTTATGCAACTTACATCCATTGACAGAGCCAAAACTCATGGCTTGTTCTAAGTCTAATGTTACTAGATGCAATGATAAAAACAGCAAAATACCAGTCGGGCGGCACATTATGCTCAGCACATATTTTTAGCTTAGGTGTTTTAATCCATGCCCTTAAATACACCAGACACGCCCCTGGGAGAGACCCCCAGTTTTTTCATCCCACTTAAAGCCCTGGAAACAACACCATGCCACAGTCACCTCACGCCCTGGCTGTGTGTATCATGTAAGACTCATGACTTCCAAGTTTTCAGATTGCTTATGTGCAGGGGCATAGTGAACCCTCTCCCACCCCACCCTTTGCTTTAGGAACTACAACAAGGGTGAAGTTCTTTATGCGCCTCTTCTGTCTTCAACTCAGTAGCCAAAGGCTCAGCTCATAATTAATGTGAAAAGGTGGGTGAGTGAATCAATCAATCAGTCACGGCTTTGTTGAGAGTGACTACTCACCCGTAAGGGTCTCAAGGCGCTGTGGGGGGGAGGCACAGGGTCCTGTCCATCAAGGAGGAGGTCTATCGAAGAGGCATGTCTTGAGGTCCCTCGTGACGTTGGGAGTGATGTTGTCTGTCTGAGGTGGAGCGGGAGGGTGTTCCAGGCTCTGGCTGCGAGGAAGGAGAAGGAGCGGCCTCCCAATCTGGACATCCTGGTGTGAGGGACCACAGCATGGGAGAGCTGGGCTAATCCTAGGGTCCTTTGGGGTGTGTGGAATGAGAGTTGGCTATTCAGGTATGCTGGTCTGGTGTTGTGGAGGGCTTTGTGTGCGTGGGTGAGAATCTTGAAGATGATTCTTGCCTTGATGAGGAGCCAGTGTAGTGTGCGCAGGTGCTGACTGATGTGGCAGTGTCGTGGCAGGTTGAGGATTAGTTTGGCGGTGGCATTTTGGATGTTTTGAAGTTTGTGGGTGAGGTTTTTGTTGATGCCGGCATAGAGTACGTTGCCGCAGTCAAGTCTGTTGGTGACAAGGGCATGCATGACGGTCTTTCTGTGTTCGAGTGGGATCCATTTGAAGGTTTTGCGCAGGAGGCGGAGGGTGTGGAAGCAGGAGGATGCGACTGGTTGATCAGGCAGTCCATTTTGAGATCGGAGTCCAGGATGATTCTGAGGTTGCGTGCTTGGTCCGTTGGGGTGGGCGGGCTTACGAGGGCAGGGGGCCACCAGGTGTTGATCCAGGCATCGGGGTGTGGGCCCATGATGAGTACTTCTGTTTTGTCCGTGTTGAGTTGTAGACAGCTGCTCTTCATCCATTTGGCGACTGCTTCCATGCCTTCTTGAAAGTTATGTTTGGATGCATTGGGTTCGATGGAGAGGGAGAGGGTGAGTTGGGTGTCGTCTCCGTATGAAACAATGTTGAGGCCATGGGCTCTGACGATGGGTGCGAGCGGAGCCATGTAGACGTTGAACAATGTGGGTCTGATGGAAGATCCTTGGGGGACTCTACAGATGGTCGGTGTGGGGTCCGAGAGGAAGGGAGGGAGTCTGACCCGCTGCTTTCTGCCGGAGAGGAATGAGCGGATCAAGTCGAGGGCCTTGTCCCAGATCCCTACATCGTGAAGTCTGCATGTTAGGGTGTGGTGAGAGACTGAGTCGAAGACCGCTGAAAGGTCGAGGAGGATGAGGGCTACTGTCTCGCCTTTGCCCAGGAGGGAGCGAATGTCGTCTGTTGCGGTGAGGAGGACGGTTTCCGTGCTGTGGTTCTTTCTGTAGCCAGACTGGGAGGAGTCAAGGATGTTGTGCTCTTCGATGAAAGTGGCGAGTGAATAAGTGATGTAATGTGTAAATGACTGGATGGATTAGTGAAAGGATGAATGGATGAGTGAAAGGGTGAATGGATGGATAATGAGAGAAAGGATGGATGGATGCGTGAGTAGAAGGATGGATGAGGGTAAATAGATTGATGTATGGGTGGAAGGGTAGATGGATGGGTAAAAGGGTTGATGGATCAGTAAAAGGATGGATGGATGAGAGAAATGATGGATGGATGAATTGATAAGTGAAAGGGTGAATGAATGGATGGATGAGTGACAGGGTGGATGTAAGGATGGACGAGTGAGTGAAAGGGAGGGTAGATGGACAAAAGGATGGATAGATGAGTGAAAGGGTGGATGGATGAGAGAAAGGTTGGATGATTGAGTCAAAGGATGGATGAGTGATACAGGGTCAATGGATGGATTCATAAGTGGATGAGTAAATGGATGAGTGAGTGGATGGGTGAAGGGTGGATTGAAGGATGGGTGGCTAAGTGAAAGGGGAATGGCGAGAGAAAGGGAGGATGAATGGATGAGTGAAAGCATGGATGAATGATTGGCAGAATGGATGGGCGAATGGTTGCCTGGAGCAGTGAAAAGAAGAATGTAAAGATGGATGAGTGAAATAATGCATACACAAGTGAAAGGGAGGGTGGAGAGCTGAAGAAAGGATGGATGGATGGATGAGTGAAAGGTTGAATGGATAAGTGACTGCTTGGATGGATGAGTAAGTGAAAGGATGGCTGGATGGGTGAAAGGGTGAATGGTTGGATGGATGAGTGAATGGATGGGTGGAAGAGTGGATGGATGAGTGAGTGAACAGGAGGGTAGATGGGCAAAAGGATGGAGAGATGAGTGAAAGGGTGGATGGATGAGAAAGAATGGATGGGTGGATGAGTGATAGGGTCAATGGATGATTCATGAGCGGATAAATAAATTGATGAGTGGGTGGATGGGTGAAGGGTGAATGGAAGGATATGTGGCTAAGTGAAGGGGAAATGGAGAGAGAAAGGGAGGGTGAATGGATAGATGAGTGAAAGCATGGATGAATGTTTGGCAGAATGGATGGGCGAATGGGTGCCTGGAGGAGTGAAAAGAAGAATGTAAAGATGGATGAGTGAAAGAATGCATACATTAGTGAAAGGGAGGATGGAGAGCTGGAAGAAAGGATGGATGGATGAGTGAGAAGTTGAATGGATGGATGAGTGACTGGGTGGATGGATGAGGAAGTGAAAGGATGGCTGGATGGGTGAAAGGGTAAATGGTTGTATGGATGGATGGAAGGGTGGAAGAGTGCATGGATGAGTGAAAGGATGGCTTGGGTGAAAAGGTAAATTATTGGATTGATAGATGTGTGAATGGATGGATAGGTGTAGGGTGGTTGGTGGTTGGATGAGTGAAAGGATGGATTCAGTGAAAGGGTGGATGGATGATGGATGGATGAGTGAAAGGGTGGATGGAGGATAGATGATGGATAGGTTTGCAAATTGTTGAAAAGTTTTGGATATGGCTGGGAACACAGATGGAAGGACAGAATGAATGGTGAAAGGCTGAATGATGGATGAAAGAATTAATAGATGACAGAATGTAAATTTGAAATGGTGGATATCAGGGGTTTGATGGAAAGATGAATGGCTAGATCCTTGGCCAAGAGAGCTCTTCTGGGGAGGGTTGTGATATCTTACCTTGCTTTCTTGGTGCCATAAGAGCATTATTTCAAAGTGGGAGGTGTTTAAATTTCCTGGCTACTCCCTTGTCTAGGTGTTACTATTCTGTATTTGCGTTGTGCTTATGTGTGGGATCCATACATCATGAATATGGCATTTGAGTGACACCCAACTGCTACTTGAATGTCACACTAGTAATTGTAAATGTTTGCATGTTTTGTTTTAGGTGTAAGGTTTTAGGGAGAGCCTCGTAGTGCCATGAGCTGTGCTTGAGATGAATATTGTGTTTGTAGCAATAGGCAAGACATCACAAATAAACTTTGTAATAGTAAACCCATGTGGGATCCCACTGCTTCAGGTGAAGCAGTGTGATCCCACATTGGTTTCCTGTTTAAAAGGCTCCCTCGAGCCGGATGAGCTGATGAGCTTGCGGAGAGGCACCTGCGCGCCTTGAGAGGTACTGTACTTTCGATAATCCATGGTGGAACTTTGGCGGCCGCCCCCTACTGCAGCCTGTATATTTTCACCGGCCAGAAGACGAGAAGCGATTGGGTCGGAGGACCCATTGATGATCCGATTCAGGTGGTGAGTAATACGGCATACGGCATAGGAGGGGAGGTTTAGAGAAAGGCACTAAGTCAGTCAGCTCAGACACTGTGGGTAAAGACCAATTTATGAAAGGGAAACACCTCACGATGTCTGCGGAAACAGTCTAAGAACGAGAGGCAGCAGCAGATGAGGTATTTGGCAATCTGCCTACGACATCCACTAACCAGTTATATACACAAAGAGGTGGAGTCAATGGTGGGAGCATAAATCCCTAACAAAATATGCGGAAGTAGGGAGAGTCCCGCGGGGACTGATAATTTTACTTGCTCCAAGTTTCGACAAACCTAATCCGCATATGCTAAAAGAATGGGGGGAAAGTACCTTGCAGCTTCAAGGAACCTTGTTAACATTTTAATCAAATATGCTGCCATAGATCGTTTGTCTATTTTAGAGGAGATTAATCTGATCAATGAGAAGCTCAATAAATTAGAAGAAACTGAATATGTAAAAAAAAAACAGGAAGGCTATCAAAGAAAGACTACGAAAACATGAAGACAAGATTAAAATCAGAAAAGCTCACAAATTTGCGCGCGATCAAGCGGATTATGCCAACGGGCAGATTTTTACATTTGCGCGCAAATTTGACAATGCCAAACGACAAGAATACAGCAATAAAAGCAAGAGTGGTACCGCAAATGCATCATCAAATATAGTGCCAGATGCTAATGATGACATTTCCAGTGCCGATACAATATCATTAACAAGTTATTCAAGCTTAGAACAGGCAAACAGTACAAATGAAATTGAGTTTGTGTGAAGACTTGGATTTTTTAGTAGAAGAAAAACTACAGACTCTGAGGCCGAGACAGCAAAGGAGGCCAAACGAAAGAGAAACAACAACACAAGAAGGCGTGACAGGAGAAAAAGGCGCAAACAAAAATCAAAAGAAAGAAACGCAATGGCAGAGGAAACGGTAAAAAATGATAATTCTATAATCAACCTTTCATCTGTAGTATTGACGAAA
Organism: Triturus cristatus; assembly: GCF_964204655.1. Taxonomy (NCBI): domain Eukaryota; kingdom Metazoa; phylum Chordata; class Amphibia; order Caudata; family Salamandridae; genus Triturus; species Triturus cristatus. Next base: position 949,170,756 of record NC_140582.1, read on the forward strand.
GCCGAAGAACAATTATTGGCACATGGATTAAACTATTGCCCAGGGCAACGTTTTGATTATGCAAGCACTCGGATCGATGTATTTTGCTTTATTAGAAAACTTAAACTTAAAATGTTGTTTGCAATTAAACCTGGAAAAAACAAAACTAACGAGGCATTGGACGGTTATGATGGCGAAGGTCGGGCGCTCACTGTGTCCGACATCCCCACTCTATTGACACTGCACGATTTAAATGAAGAAACTAGGTCGCAGTCCCCTGTTTCCGATATAGACACTGCTACACAAACCAGACTACGCAAAATCAACTGGACACAGAAAGGGGCTGGGATCAGCCCTTTTAAACCCAAATCATGTTTTATTCCACTCATGCCCAAAGACGCTGTGGACATTTTTCAAGAAAGAGTCACTGAAGATATTAAAAAATTATATCACCAAGTAAAAGGCAAGAAGAAAAACATACAGTATAAAAAATATGAATATGCAAAATTAATGAAGAAATTGGGAGAAAACAATGAAATAATAATAAAAAAAATCAGACAAAGGAGGAAACCTGGTGATATGGCCTAAAAGCGATTATATTCAGGAAGCTAAAAGACAACTTGATAAACCTGTTTGTTATGAGAGAACTACATTAAAGGAATACAACAATGCAAAGGAGACTTTACAAAGGCAATTGGCACAATGGAGACGGGAGGGACTCATCTCTACAGATGAATATAAATTTATGTATAATGAATTTCCAGTCCTTCCCGTACTATATTTAATTCCCAAAGTGCATAAAAACACTATGCCCATTCCAGGAAGGCCCATCATATCGGCCATCAACAGCATGGGAGAAAAAGTAGGACAATATATTGATTGTTTCCTACAAGACATGGTGAAATAACTACTCAGCTATGTGAAGGATACTGGTGACTTCCTTATCAAAACTAAAGTCATAATATGGACGGATGATTTGTTGTTAATTACCTTAGATATAGAGTCTCTCTATACGAGTATTGATCACAACATGGGTCTACAAGCAGTCAAGTATTTTTTAGACAAAAGACCGTGTGAATATTATGAACACAATAAGGTTGTCCTAGATCTTATTACATGGCGCCTCAATAATAACTTTTTTCTTTTCAGCAAAGACATATTCAGGCAACTAAGAGGAGTTGCGATGGGAGCCTGTTTCTCCACCAGCTACGCGTGCTTGCACGTTGGCAGGTGGGAGGAACAGGTTCTGAAACACGAACAGCGTGATAAGTTTGAGAAGCATATTTTGTGCTATCTCAGATATATAGATGATTTTTTATAGTGTGGAAGGGTGAGGAAAGGGATGCTCTTGAATTTATCAAAGCTATCAATGTGAATTCGTTGAACCTCAACGTCACTTCCCATATAAATAAACATAACATTACATTTTTGGATGTTAAAGTCTGTATCAGGGATGGCAAATTTGAAACAACGCTGTTTAGGAAGCCTACATCAGGGAATGTCACGCTTCACGCTAGGAGTGCCCATCCTAAACACCTCATAGCGAGTATACCCTATGGGGAGATTTTAAGACTCAAACGGATCTGTAGTCTTGAATCTGACTTTACCATTTGCCTGCAGGACACCATGAATAGACTCAGGGCAATAGGATATACTGACAGAACTTTGAATGAAGCTTTGGAAAAGGCAAGCATGAGACCGAGAATGAGTCTTTTCAAGGGTAGTGAGGCTGCCATTTCTGATCCAATTGCTGAGTCTGGAACCCTATGTAAAGACAATGAGGGCCCCAAACTCATTACCACCTATAGCAATGAGGAAAGAAAAATCAGATCAATAATCAAAAAGAATTAGCCAATCGTCCTCACTGATGGAGTGTTGCGTACTAGATTACCCGCAACTCCTTTGATTACCTTTAGAAGAGCGATATGTATGGGTTCCATTTTGGATAAAAGCAGCCCTGAGATTAGACAGTCTATGACTTGGTTAAAACCAGCTCAGGGTTTCAGGAAATGTTCAACCTGCAGGGCCTGTAAATTTGGCACCAACAAGACTCATTACCTGACTCCATTTAGTGAGAATGAAACAGCCATTGTGGGTAGCTTTAACTGCAGAACTGAATACGCGGTGTATGTTCTGACATGCACCTGTGGTTTCAATTACATCAGTAGTACCAAGCTACAGGTGCATGTCAGAATTCTTCAAATCTGCATGCTATATTGCATAGGGATCCAGTGTATCCAGTAGCGAGGCATTTTAAAAGAGTACACAACAACAATGTAAATTGCCTCACATATTTTGTGATTCGTTCTGTTCCCAAACCACAGCGTTATACACTAGAATGATCCTCGAATTTGACAGTAAGTGGCCCAACGGTCTGAATAAAACAGAGGACATGCACAATTTTCTCTGAAATCCGGATAACATCTCAGGTTACAGTTGCATCTGGAGGGTTCAGCTACATGATGCTATGTTATACAATAGCTGTAACAGTTTCTAAAAGAGTTAAAGAATATACCTTTACAAATCAAAATTGGAAGTGGATGTACGATAGTAGACACCTTTTAATCATGATGTAATGATTTGGGTACCTTATCTGCTGTAGCAATTGTTTTTACAATGATTAATTTTTTAGTATGATGTTTATTATGCAATGATATTTATATGATTGTAACAGTATTGACCAGGATGTTGTTTTTACAGTTATTAATATACTTAAATTTGCACACACCATACTGATGCACTTTTATTGGTTTATTCCATATATTTGCACTTTAGCACTTTTTTGCACTTTTGTCCTTGCTGCTATGCACTTATGAACTTTTTTAGCAGGTCTTCATTGGAATGGAATAAACAATAGTGAACAGGGCGTTTTTGAAATATAACATGGAATGTATATTTTGAATAAGAAGGATTTATCCAGAAAAATGTAAACACTTGCAGGACATATCACATCTGTATTGCGCGGTTTGGCGATAAAACGTGCTTCGTGGAAAATGTGGTATTAGTACCGAGATGTGGGCAACTATCTATTTATTTTAGCATTTGCTGATAATTGATTTTGCATATAAGGATGATTGTTGCCAAATCCGAGATCTTAATGTATTTATACAGATATACAATACCATGCTTTGTGAATAATATTATATGTCCGCATTTGACAATGGAATGTTTTGAAATTATTAGCCTTTGGCAAAACTTCTATTTATTCTTGTGAAAAGCTCTGGGAACGCTAAGTCTGTTTTCCATGTTTTTGATCATGTGATACGGAACCCGGTGAGATGGGTGTGCACTTTGTAACAGTTAAAAGAATCAAGGATGGCTGTGTTCCGCATGTGTACAAGGGCTCTAGTAGCCCGAAACGCGTCATTTTGTGAGGAAATGGTCTAATTAAATAACATCTTGCCTGATATTCCGTGAGTCTGTCTCTCCTACACACCTAAACAATAGGCTTGTAAAGGTATATATATATATATAGATAGATATATATATCTATAGAGAGAGACATAAATATATAGGTACGCACACATTTACAAGGCTACAGTTACTTAACTTACCATGGCAGGATGGCAGAACCTCCACCCTGAGGCCCCTTCTCTCTTCCCTACCATCTCCCCTCCACTGGGAGCATGCAGCCCAATCAACCTCCTCCTGTACTGCCTCAAAGATAGATTACTAAATTGTTTTCAGTCTTCAGAGGCCACTGTGAAAAAGAGCATACTGTTCAATTCTTCTTTGCTGAATTACCTGACCTCTGTCTGAAAAACCGGGACATGTATTTAAATTGAAAAAAGGGTCAGGACAATGGAACAGTCCACCGAAACCTGGGACTGTCCAGGGAAATCTGGGATGTCCTTTACTAGTCACAACCCTCAGTGGGTCAGCATCAAAAGGAGTATCAGATTTGTGTTTCAGTATCTGCCTGACAAGAACTTGGTCTTCTCTGTTGAACACAGTGCTGCGAGCACAGTGGCACCAGTCCTCATAGGTTTTCATTTTGAGTTTGTGAGATGAATTAGTAATGTGAAGATTGTCACTAGATCTCTCATTGGTCCATTGTGGCAGTTTTATTCCTTCGGCTGTCCCAAACATTAAGGTGGCAGGGCTTTCACCCGTTGTAGAATGGGGAGTTGACCTGTATGCAGGAAGTGCAGACTGAAGAATTTATTTGAGTTCAAGCTTTTCCAGTACAACACGCTGAACAGTCTAATTGAGGGTGCTCATAAATCTCTCAACCACACCTTCGCCAGTGGCCAGAGTGGTGTGCTTTTTTGATGCTTAACGTACAGATGAGTGAGAAAATCTTTAGAATTCTCGAATATTGAAAGGCCGGGCATTGTCGGATTTCAAAATCAAAGGAACACCTCATGTTGCAAGGATACTTTTTAATCTCTCAGTTACTCTGTCATGAGAAGTTGATGACAGATCTTCCATAAAGGGAAACTGGGAATATTCATCAACAACGACTAGTAGATGATGTCCATTGTCAAGGGGTCCAAAGAAATCAATTGCAATCTTCGCACATGCATACTTTGTAAGGTCAGACATGTTTAACAGATGTGTGGTTGTCTTGGATGACAAGCAGTTACACAAATGACATGCTTTTAACTCTTTTTCAAGCCTTTTATCAAGACGAGGGAACCACACTCTGTCCAGTAGAGCTTGTTTCATAGACTCTCTGGTGTGGCAATTCTTGACCCCCGTAAGATGATGCCTTCTATGGTAACTGAAATTCTTCCTGCACATTTTTTGAATTTCTTGTATTCAAGGTTATCATGAAGAGGTCAATTATGTTTTGTTACGATTGGTGTGGATCAATGTCTTTGAGTATTAGCAAATCCCTGTCAGTACTCATGGCAGCAATGATCTTTTCTATCATTATGGCAGCAGGGGTACTGAACTTCACAATGGAGGTAACATAAGCATCAGTTGCTTTAGAATAAGTGCCATGACACTGTATTGGCACACGTGAGAAGTAGTCAGCAGGATTTTGACTTTTTCCTGGACTAAGCACAATTGTATAATCCTACTCCTGCAATCACAACCCCCTCCTCTCAATGCGAGGGGGCATCTTGGCTTTAGGATTGCTGAAAATGGTGAGCACTGCTTGGTGGTCGGTGACAACTGTGAAATGATTTCTATGTAGGAGCACATGAAAATGCTCTCAAACCCATATGACAGCAAGGATCTCTTTTTCAGGTTGTGAATAAGCACATTCTGTCAATGACAGACTTCGACTAGCATAAGCCACAATGTGTCTTGGGGCATTGGCATGTCCAGTGTGCTGGGAAAGGATGGACCCATTTTCACACAAGGAGAGTGAGAGGATGAATGGGACAGTTGCGTTCTCACAATCAAAACTTTTTTATCACTATAGGCAACTGTTGCCAAAACGGTAAACCCACCAAGGGTTACAGTTTTTTTGAGAGATTCCTACGATGTTATGTGTGTCAGGTGTAATATCAAAGATATTGAAGAAGACGCCTCACTCACATAATAGATAAGATGATACTATCTGGGCAGACTCAACCAAAGATATAATGGGAGTTCTTATATAAGTAGGTAACTGGTTAAGCAGGGAACCAGATTTTTTAGAACTAAAAATACTTACAAGTGTACCCCTACTCGATCCTTTATTCTGGGGCACTTGTGGTACCATTAAAAACCATATGTTGGTTTTTTTTTAACATTATTCTATTCAAATGTACCCTCCTATAAATGCCAACATGTTTCGGCCCTCATTTAAACAGCCCAATTGGGTCTGGGGCCTTCGTCAGGGCGTTGTGTTTCTGTTCCTTAATTAAAAATGGCGTCCTGTAGTCACACATTCGTCAAGGATCCGCCACCGCTTATTCGCCTACTCGACACATCGCCTGCCGTGATTCGACGGCAGGCGATGTGTCGAGTAGGCGAATAAGCGGTGGCGGATCCTTGACGAATGTGTGACTACAGGACGCCATTTTTGACACACGATTCCTGCGTGATGCTAGGAAGTATCCACCAGTAGAAAATCTACTGGAGTTCGAATACAAGAAGTGCAGGTGAGTGCATTAGGCCTCACTTTTGGTATGCATGAAGTATATGCGTAAAGCCCAGGCAGGGACCTTAAATTAAGGGACAGAAACACATTGCCCTGACGAAGGCCCCAGACCCGATTGGGCTATTTAAATGAGGGCCGAAACATGTTGGCATTCTAGGTGTATTTGCGGAACACTCCTAATGCACTCTATGTAACCCACAGCTGTCAACTCCTCCTTCACCCCAGTCCTGATGAAGACCCGCATTGACCACTCAATAACGCATATATTGGGTTGATACGTCGATAGGCACCTCTTGGCCCAGATCAAGACTCTGCATGCAAAGGCATTAATGTGGATATGGCAGCAGAGCCATTGTTTTCGCTAGACACTCTGGTCTTCAATGTATATATTGTTATCACTTTGTACATAATGTTCACCATACTGCTTCACTGAGCACATTATGTCACATATTCATTATGCACTTTAAGTATCACCTCTTGTTGACAGCAATTTTATCAACCCATGAGTATATATAAATGATGGAATTTATATAAAACGACCTATCACTCGCAATGCAGCATTGCTCTGGTGTTTTTTTTTTTTGTGTGTGTGTTCCGTATTATTTGAATTGTCCTAAGATTGAAAGCTGTGAATATTTAACCTCTCTAGAATTGTATTTTGAAAGGAACTTAACAGGATAAGAAATAATTGTTCGCACCCGGCAGAACCATTGTTTTGCTTTTATATCATACCCAGGTTCTGAGGGACACAGGGTCACCCCATTGTTGATTGTCTGATGCACTTCAGGGCAGTCGCGATTAAGGCCCGACTGTGCCTTATTCAATTAAGATATTTAATCAAACACACCACAATAGAAGTAGGCTATATAAACTGCGGAGAGCGCCAACCCCACTTGCCTTACACGTCTGATGGCAGAAGGCTCTTTCCTCCACAATATCGTAACTGGGAGGAAATAATTAGTGAATTAGAAGCGCATATGGCTGTCAAAATCCCAGGTGACAATTTTCGGAATCCCACAAGAGATCGATCTACCAAGAAACACACTCACGTTCTGCGGTCTGGTCTTGATTGTGGCAAAAATGGGTTTAGCTAAACTTTAGGGGATGTGGCAACCCCCCACATAGGATTAATGGCAATCGGGTGGGAATATGTGCAAGAGGTGGAATGGGGTGGTGTACGCAGGGCGAGAATGTCCCAGGAAGGTTTAGAAGGGTTGGGGCAAGGGAGAAGGCCCCTCGGAGAGTGAGCATACCAGGTGAGGGAAACACATTGGCACTGAGGGGTCCCGCATGGTCTGGGACGAAAGCACTACATGTCCTTTTGTTAAATGGCAGGTATTGGCCCGGCGGCCAAAATTTAGCAGGAAGGTTCATTTTGCTGATCGATTTTAATGTGCTGTATGATGTGTACTGCTGTGCTGGTCTGGCTTCTTTATGTATGTTTTATTTTCTCGTTTCATTTTGCGGTCTTTTTCACCACCCAAATATATATATTAATCTTTTTTAAGTGTATTTAAAAATGGTCTCTACTGAATAATTTTCTTTGGTATTTTGTAAACAGTTAGCACATTTGGTATTTCTATCACTCATGCGCTAAATGCTATGTTTAGTGAGGAATAGTGGAAATGTGGCATGTGCTTAGTGTTGCTTTTTTTTATAGAAAATGTAGGATTTAATTCATCCGAATGTCCAACATCTACTTGAAAAGTTCGAATTATAAAAATGGGAAGTGATTCATGGACAGTAGCCATTGGCATGAGGTTTAGATGCTAGCAACAGAAACAGTCATTCACATAATGTAATTGACATAAAATGCAATGCTATTGTTAAATGTTATCTAAATCTATCTTTTTTTCCTTTTTTGACAGGATGAAAATATCATGCGCTCAATGCAATTGTTTGAAAACGTTATTTAATACATCAGCCTATCTACAGCTCGGCGGACAATTATATTATGACGACACATAAACCCTGGATTTGCCATCCCTAGGATAAATAGATGGCTCAGCTTGTACACTGAGATTTATATTATGCAAATCAGCTCGTTTGTTTGGTTACAATGCCTTTTGAACCGCACGTCACTAGCTGCAGAGATTTCCTTCTGTCGTTTCATAGGGTGATTGCCATTATGCATAATCTGTGTTGTGAGACATAAGTGGCTCAGACTGAACACATATCAGTTACATACCTGCCTATGTACAAATTAGTGCCACTGTGTGAAGAAGTGATGGGGCCTTAAAAGGCGAGGGGCCTGGTATCGAGAGCTATTTAAGAGGCATTGTGCCCCTCACCAAGCCCCCACGCCCCTCCCAAAACAAATAAAAACAAAGGTTCATTGAGGCTGTGGCAGATGTCCTGGGGTGTTTTCACACCAATCAATGGACATTGTCTGCTAACTGCCTCAGAAAATGGACTAAAATCCCACTGTTTGCAGTGGTTTTCAGCTCGTTTTCCCTGCCACCTTGTGATTTAGGCTCCTCACTGGGTGACTATGTGAAAGGAGCCAAAATGATGTGGCACACGGTGGCCCCGTGTGAGTTGGCAGGTCTGCAGGTATGATGCAAATAGTGCTGGAGTCAGTCATCCATTAGTGTTCAAAGGATTTACACATTGTACTGATAGAGAGTAGATATGACATCCATAAAAATAACTATAAAACATTACACAACAAGAGATAGAAAGCAACAAGGGGCATTATGCAGGTCTCACCGGCCTTTCCTAAAGAAGCCTTTTTGTCTCACTATTACTTTAATGACAACGGTGATATGTATTTAGAAAGTTGTGCTATTTATTTAGGGATCGCAAACCTTCCCTCATGCTGTGATTCGTAATAGTTGGACTTGTATACGCCAAATTATAAATCAAAATATCTACCAGGGGTAAACAAGACTGTGTCTTAAGACATCTTGGTATTTTTCCAAATTATTTTGTTGCACTTATTGGCGGACTTCTAGTCCGCCTGAATGTAATACTAAAATCTCCGTAAGAAATATTGTTAAGATCTGTTGGACGACGTTTATATTGCACCCAAGGTACTGGTTGTGAAAGCTATGAAGAGTAATTGAAGTAATACAATTTGTTTTTGGCTAGAAGACTTGTGAATATTAACATATATCTGCTTAATTTTTTGTGTGGAATAAAAATGTACCCTGTGTGAGCAGGAGCGCCCCGTGCAGGTAAGAGCGGCGGGCCAGTTGGGGGGAGGGGTATTCGACAGACGACAATGTGGGAAAATTAAATAAATTATTAATTTTCCCTCGTGGTCGTCTGTTGAATACCCCCCATCTCCCGCCCCACTGCCCTACCAGTCTTATCTGCACGGGCCGCTCCTGTGTGCAAAAGTGTGTGTCCCAGACAAGCACATACAATCCAAAACAGGATCTCCAGGCCAAAACTCTGCTCTTGAATGAGCTGTAAACCCCAAAAAACTCCAGGATGTACCGTTTTTTGCTAATTCTTAAAGTTCATCTATAAGCAATGAGCCTCTTAAATGGAATGCTAAATTTTAAAATGCAATGTTATACGGTATCAGAACCACATTTGGATGCCACAGGTCACACAGGGGCTACTGGGCCCAACTGTGGTGGGTGAGGCCTTTATACCTGGTGTACCGGGGCCCAACCTACTATGGACCCTGAGCAACTGGCCAAGTACCACTTCTGAACTTGGCTCTCAGTAACAGTTGTGGACAAACTGGCAAAGGCTCCCTGAGGAGAGGGGGGCCTAGCGGGGACGGGCAGTGTAGATACAGGTTAGTGAACACAACACTTAACTCAAAGTGCAAACAGTAGTGACAATAAATCAGTGTCCAGTCAAATACTTGTTTTTATCAGAAAGAGAAGTCTTTTATTTCTAACTCTACACATTCAAACGAATAATGATACTCATAAGCAGCAACGTAATCCCCGTGAGGGTGAGCTCTAGGGGTGTCAGGCAAATCCCTGTCCCACCCTCTTCCTTGGAACGTGGTCAAGGTTATTTCCCATTCACTAGTGACTGCATCCAGGAGATGCTCACTAGTAAACCGCATTCAAGAGTTTCTCTTTAACTCTTTGGAATTACTCAAAAATGTTTTGGTGCCATGGCACCATCAGCAGCGAGTCTCCTGGGGCCCAACAGGCCCAAACAGGCCCAATTCAAGTCTTACACGCTCATGCAGCACAGAAGCGTTCAGTGTTGCAGCAACAATTGTTTTGAGCACAGGCACTCGCGAGTTCTGATGCTGCTCGGAGAAGTCAGGCTGCTCGTGGCACATGGGGTTGCTCTTGACAGGCGCAGGTTCGCTCCTGATGTCCGCTGCTGGCTTTCTCAAATGAGCAGATGCCAGCTCGCAAAGACACGGTTAAGTTAATCTTCCTCTGGGGAAGGAAGGAGATGGGCAGAGGGGATTCCAGTCCTTGAACTCCCGGAGCCCAGGAGGGCGGGTGGGTGGGGGAGTTACATTGTCAGCAGCATCCTCTACAGTCCCCGGGGGCAAGTCAGGGGCAGTTCTCTCGCTGTGCAGGCTCGACCGGCCAAACGCAGCCTCACTCTTTCTTCTGGCAATGGGCAAACATCTTGGCACAGTTAGTACCGGCAGCCCCTCCTGGGGGTTGCCGAGGTACTTTACAAATCAACCACAGACTCCTCCCTTGCAATCACCTCCACCTTGGCAGTTACAAGTCTCAGTTCTCTTGCAGCAGTAACTTCAACGTAACATAGCGGTATGGGCTTGCCAAATTCCTTATGGCGCTTAGTACAAGGCTTGGTCCAAGGAAGCCCTCTCTTGGCATATGGGGGTTGCTGAGCTGACACTGCACACGGCAATGACCCAATCAGTGCACAGCTGTTCCCTCACACCTTGCTTAGGGAGACCTCTTGGTAGGGCTCCTCACTGAACCTCACTCCCTCCAACACTCTTCTCTTCCTCAAATGACATACTGGTTTCAGCAAGCAGGCAGGCACTGGTGTTCCAAGCCGCAGAGCAGGTGGCCTTGGTTTCCCTGGGTGATATCCCCTTACCCAGCTGGGAGACTAGCAGGCCTTGTGCTCTAGTCATGGTCTCGTGCAGAAACCATGCAAAGCTTCCCCTTCTCACACAGCCGATCTCGTTGCTTGCAAATTTTTGCATCTCAAACTCCCTTTCTATTAGTCCATTTCCAGCCATCAAATGTGATTTTGGGTCTAAGTCTTTTAAGTTTTATGTTGTGGTTATACTTCTTTTGAAGTGTACATTTTTCCTTCTTCAAAGCTGTCTGTCACAGCAGGAAAAACTCTGAAGCTGCTTGTTCCACATTACAGGCCATGGGAGTGACTAGAGTGCACAACTGGATGTTAACCACAGGATCATTCTTCAACCCAAAGGACAGCACCGTAAACTGATACATAGAAAATGGGGTCTTCTCCTTAGGGATCAGCCAAAGCGATCTGTCAGTAACCACTGGTCTGATCCAAAGTGCTAACGTACTTTGCAGCACCTAACCAATTAACAAGCCAATTGACATTAGAGATTGAAAGGGAATCGGTTTTTGGTTACCTCATTAAGGGCTCTGTAGTCCACACAGAACCACAAATCAGTAGAACCACAGATCACTAGAACCACAGGACTAGACCAAGGACTACGAGATCTCTCAATGACTCCCAGGTCCAACATTTTTTCAACTTCCGCCATAATGCATCCCTGGAACCTCTCAGACACTCTGCCTTCACCAGCAGACTATCACCCATGGCTATATTATGCACAGAGACAGGTGTCAACCATGGAGTCCGCAAGAAGAGGATGGCAAATTATCCCAACAGCTCTCTATACTCTCTCTGCTGCTCAGGTGTTAACTCAGATGCTAACTGAACCCCATCCACAGTGCCATCCTTCATATCACTTTGCAGCAAGTCAGGAAGAGGCTCACTTTCTTCCTTAAATTTCTCTGCCATAGCCTTGACATTCATTGTTTAGCCTCTCCGAAAGCAAGGATTCAGCCTGTTCACACGAAACACCCTCTTGCGTTCCCTTGTAAAACCAGTGTCCACCAAGTAGTTTACATCGGATACTTTCTGAACTACTTTGTATAATCCAAATCATTTGCCCTCAAAAGCCCTTGGACAAATAGTATTTAGCACCAATACCTCCCTGTCCTTCTTGAATACCAGCCAGTATAGCTTTCTGGCTGTACCATTTCTTCATCAGTGATTGATGCCACTGCAAAGTCATGCAAAATTACACAAAGTGGTGCAGGTCTTGATATGGTATTTACTTTCCAGCATAAAACCTATTGTAGAGCAAATAACACTTTGTGCTGCTTTGTGCTTCATTGCATCAAGAGGGCATTCTATGGATGGTACTTGGCTTCTCCAGTGCTACCATTCATGGTTTTTGATACAAAGCCAAATCTACAATTATGATCATCAACAAACAACACCTCCTTGAGACAGGTGCAAAGTCAGAAAAATGTTTTAATTTATACTAACATTTCAAACATTGCATGTTTCCTGCACCATTCAGCACACACCAAGTGTGAGGGAAAAGAAATTGTCTCCGCAAACACATCTGTATTGAAAGAGTATCCTTCCAGTAACACACCTATGCCAGACATCATTCACATACCTGTGTGTGAGGCGCTAGCCGGCCTCAAAGAGGCAGGCACTAGAACCATAGGACCAGACTAAGAACTACGAGATCTATCAATGACTCCCAGGTCCAAACTTTTTTCATCTGCCACCTTAATGCATCCCCGGATGCAGTCAGACATTCTACTTAGCTCTGCTAACTAGAACTGGTGAATTTCTGTGGGGAGTTTTTAGGAGAAGATAACAGCAGCAAGCCATATTTAAAAAGTCTGCCTCTGTGCGGCTCTCAAATCCTAACGCAACATGGCACAGTATCTTTAATTGTTGCACTGCATGTTTCTTTGTAAATCTGCCCCATATCTAATAAAGATACTGAGGAAACCAAGAAAACGAATGTCCTTATTAGAAGTCACAAAGAGATCTGCTTAATTAATGTTCTGCACCTGGTGATCCAGAGCCCGTTTTTACTGTATGGATACTCCAAGGAGTAAAGGCACAAGCTCTGACCACTCCCTCCTCAATTCCCGCTTGTGGCATGTGGGAAAGGAAAATAGCCTTTACCACGTAGGCATTACAATGTAATGCCTTTACTATGCATCCATTACCATGCAATGCCTTTACCAGTCATTGCCTTTACCATGCATGTTTTTATCACACATATGCCTTTTCCACGGTATGCATAAGGTAAGTGTGTGTGTATATATTCATATATTCACTGATGTCATAGAACATGTCAAAAGGGTTGTAATATGTGAAGTCACAGGGAGTGCATGGCGGGGCCGCAACTTATAGTTAGCTCTGCTACCTAGAACTGGGGATTTTCTGTGGATTATTTTTGTTCAAAAAGTTAATGTAGTCATTGATGTTTTCACTGCTATATCATTACTTTAACCTTTGTTTTTTCAGTGAATTTATAGGGTTTTATTAAAAACATAATGTAATATTTTATTACCATACATAAAGCCAAACCCCTCCGCTGTGCAGAGCCTCAGCCGTGTGCGGCAGGGGATGGCTACAGAACCCTATGTTTTTTTTAAAGGGGAGAGTGTCCAAGAGGCCACCCTCCCAAGCCTTATTAGTCCCTGGGACCCCATCTACCCCAGGGCCTTTTTTTTGCTAAGCAATCCCATCCGCCTGGGCTCTATATTTTATATTAAAGGGGAGGGGTCCATGCTGCCCCCCTCTCTGAGCCTTGTTAGGCTCTGGGGACCCCATACCCAGGGCTGTTTATTTTAAGGGGAGGTAAATCTTCCTAGTTCGTGAGGACCCCATCCCCAGGGCCTTTTTGTTTTAAAATGAAAGGGGTGAGGCAGCCACGCAGCCCCCTTTTTAAAAGCCTTGTTAAGCCAACCCATCACCAAGGCCCATTTTATTTAATTAAACAGGGCAGGCACTGTCAAAGGTTGGTGCCCTGGTGACCACCCAGGGCACTCACCATATACTTGGGGGTGGAGGGGGGATCCCCAAAGCCCCCAAAGCCCCAGCCGGCTCCCGCATGCAGCAGGAGCCAGCATTGCTCCCACCCGGAGGGAGCCGCTACTAATGCTGCTCTCTCCTGGTGGGAGCAATATTTTGATCTGTTTCCCTGCTCCCATAAGTGAGGGCAGGAAAACTGATCAAAAGTTTGCTCCCAGCTGGCAGGAGCATTTTTAAAGCTGCTGCCAGCTGGGGCAGACTTTGTGTTTCCTCTCGCTAGGCAGGAGATTCAAAAATGCTCCTGCCAATAGGGAGCAAACACAGGTTTCCCTGCCTGTGCAGGTCCAGGCAGGGATACCGCTACGTCCTGGGTTGCTCTCCCCGGGACATAGAATGAGAGCCTGCCCCAGAGGATGGGATCTCCGGGACATTTGTTTCTCAGGGACCCGGGACACACCCATTTTGAATAATTTCAGCCCGAAGTTGGGCTCCCTGGGCCTATAGAGGATTGGGGAGGGGGGGCATGTGGCCGCCTCCAATTTTTAGACTTTTGGGCCCCATCGGGGGTGCCCCAGGCCCTCTGATGGCTTGGGGAGGAGGGGCCCTTCTTTATTGAAAACGCCCCCTGGGGATAAGGGCCTTTGGGGCCTCTGGAGGCTCAGGTAGAGGGGGGCACATTGGCCCCACTATGCATATATGCAAATTTAAGCCACAGGGGTGGGCTCCCAGTGGCCTTTAATGGCTTGGGAAGGGGGGCAGCCCCTGAATACTGCCCCAGAGGTGGCTCCTCAGGACCTAAAAATAATGAATGCAGCCCGGATGCCATTTTGTTTTGGGTTTTTTCAATCCTGCGGGACTCAATTTTGCCAATTTCTTTTAGTTTTTGGCCTGGGAGGGTGTTCGTCTGGGTCCCCCTCATGGCCCCTAGGGGGTCAGGGTATCCCTACCCTGTCCCCTTATATTACCTTTTAATTTTTTTCTTCAGGACAGGGAACAAAGTACCTGAGACCTATGATGGCCCCAGAAACATTTTTCTGAAGTTGCTGGCAGCCAATCAGAGTGCTGATGGCCCAAAAGAAATAAAGCTCCCTGGGCCAATCAGAATGCTCTATATTTTTAAACTGGCACCCTGTGGGAGTCTCTCGAGCCTCTCACAGACCCAACCATCCAGATATACAATTATTTTTCAACCTTAATTTCTCAAAAAACCACTGAAAGGATTTACACCGAACCCCAAAAAGCACAATCTGTGAACCAATATCTAGCTTCCTGCCAAATTTCGTGCAATTTCGTTCAGCAGTTTTTGCTGTAGCCTCGTATAAAGAAGTCTATCTAAAATCCCTGGGGATTTTGGGAATGGGGCCCCCTTTTTTATTGGCCATCGCTTGACGGTTCACCTTGAAACTTTCCATGCACAAAAAGTAAAAAAATTAGCCTTTTTTGGAAAGTTTCGTGGAGATTCGTCAAACGCTGCTAAAGTAGTTATCAAAATAAACATTTCTTTTACTATGAAACAGCTGACCTCACTATAACTACCCAATGGCGACTGCCACTAGGTAATATACATGCATATAAATATATATATATTGGGATTAGGGTAAGGGTATTTTTAGGGTTTAGGCGTGGGTAAGGGTTTTGGGTGGTAATGGTATTTTTAGGGTTTAGAAGTGGGTAAAGCAATAGGGTGGTACGATAATATGGTGGTAAGGGTGTTTTAGAGTTTAGGGGTGGCTAATGGAATTGGATGGCAGGGATATTTTTAGGATATTGGGTCAGGTAAGGGAATCGGGCGGTAAGGTTTTTTTTTAGGGTTTATAGCTGGGTAGGAGGGTTTTTAGTGTTTAGGGGTGGTTAATAAAATTGGGTGATTAGGATGATTTTAGGGTTTAGGTGAGGTTAAGGGAATTGGGGGGTAGAGTTGTTTTTAGGATTATGGGCTGATATGGGTGTTTTAGAGTTGGCTAAGAAAATTGGATGGTAAGGGTGTTGGGTGGTAAGGGTGTTTTTAGGGTTATGGGGTGGGTGAGGTAATTGGGTGATACAGGTGTTTTTAGGGCTTAGGGTGGATAAGGGACTGGGCGGTAAGAACATTTTTATGGTTTAGTGGTGGGTGAGGGGATCGGGTGGTAAGGGTATTTTTAGGGTTTTGAGGTGGATAAGGGAATTGGAGGTTCAAGGTGTTTTTAGGGTTTTGGGGTGGGTAAGGGATTTGGTTGGAAGGTGACAAATATAAGGGTTTTAGGGTTCCCCCTAAAAAAAAAATACTTATATTTATAATAATTTTAAAAAATATGCGGTTCCCCCAATTAAAAAAACGTAATAAATGTATATTTACATATAAACCCATATATATATATATATATAGATATATATATATGGGTTTCACTTAGCTTATATATACTTACCTTGGTAAAGATACATATGTGTGATAAAGGCAATGCGTGGCAAAGGCATGCATAGTTAAGGCATTCGTGGAAATATTATACAACCTGGGGGAAGCATGGAAGTCTCCACTCTGCCTGCTACCATCCGCTCGTGCCCTTGATACCATTCCAACAATTCCCCACTTTGTTCTATAAGCTGCTAAAAGCTGGCAGTAAATGGGAGTGGAAAAGAGCCCGTCATTCAGCCTAAAATGGGGAATCTGTATGCTTTAGCCTTTAGTGCTGTTAGCCCCAGAATCTGCATGTCATTCACCAATAACACATTAATAGGTGCTATTTTTCACACTCAATAAATAATATAACCCACAGTATTGTTACTTATTTGGTGCGATAAAAAGCCCCAGGATTCTGCCAAATTCAGAAATAGGGTGGAAATCATAACTCATTTGCCTAAGATAACAAATAGGGGTCCTAGAAACAGGAAATACGGTTTCCAGAGTCCAGAACAAGCACACCACACAGACAATTATGCGGTCATGTTTAAGTTGTTTGTTAAATTATGTAGTAGGAGCAGCGCTTTGGGGGCAATCTATGCCCCAGGTTATTCAGGAATTTGGGGTTCACATTCTCATTGGGTTGAAAGTATAAAGGTTGCATGTGTAAGAGAACAATGACAATCTTCTTTATAAATAATGTGGGTGCAAACAATTGTCTATGTCCTTCTCAGCCCCCTCAAAATGGCTTCTTTTCGTAGGCATTAAATGATGGTCAATTTTAACGGTGGGTGGTGTTTGAGCATTGAATAGAAATGCTTATTTTTACAGTACACTGAATAGAAATTCAGAATAAACGATAATAGAAGCACAATAAGTATGTTCAATGTTTGAGCATTGACTTTTCAGTCACTGGGATGTTAAATGTGAATGACATTGGGTGCCAAAAGATGCGACTGAACATAGTAAAAAGTGATATTCCAGAGACAAAACACAAAATTATAGAACACAGTAGCACAATTGCATACAGAAACAAATAGTTACTAAAAGCAGAATATGTTAGTATTTACGTTTTCACTGCTGGACCACTGCAATAGTATTAGATAAGCACTCAACGTTAGAGTCTGGGCAAGTCAAAAAGAGCGTGCAAGGGAAATTTCTTATTTTGGTCTCCAGGTATACACATGAGAACTATCATGGTGTGCTGACTGAAACTGCTTTACTTCACAACCATTTAATTCTAGCAGCAGATACGGAAAATATGTTCTACAGCTTTACGGAACTGTACTGTGACACAAGAAGCTTAAAGAGACATTTGTAGATTTTTTACTTGTACTAGAAGCTTTAAACGAATAAAGATGTTAAAATATCCTAGACATGAAAAACTTACTTTTGTTTTGTATTTAATGAAAAAGTGGACATTTCTGAAACACATTGCTAATGATTTCTATTTGCATAGTCTAGAATTTTACAATCGATATCAGAAGCAGGATATTGCAGCATCCGTAAAACTCCACAGAGAGAGAGCCCTGTTCATGTGACAGATTGGCACACTATATTCTGGATCAAGCTCCGCCTACCTTTAGTTATCATTTGTATTGTTGTCTTGCCAGAAACTGATGCCAGCAACCATTTCTGCCTCGAATGTGACAGTATAGGAAAGAATGGACAACATGACCATCTACACAACTTGAAAGACCAGCCACAACTGAAATGATCTACACCACTGTGAGAGTGGGAGGCTTTTTCCTCTCATGACCTTAACCTCAACGCTCCTACTGGGCCCGTGGAGTAGGATTTTTACTCTAACTCAATATCTCACCTCAGTGCGATGGTCCTCCCATGGACCTGTCTCTGTCATAGCGAGGGGGAGGAGTCAGGATGTCCAACTGTCATCTACCTAATTGGTAGCCGACTCACAAATTGTTAATCTGGTTTGGGTAAATCACTCTTAAAACCATGCTATAAATATAAAATCTGACAATATGTATACCGAACCTACTGAAGAAGTTCAGTCTAAGAAGAATCATGCACCCTAAGAGCTTTGCTGTGGCTACACAGAACAAGAGCAAAATAACCTGATGTTCTGAAAATAATCTATGACTATTACTGTTATGCATTTTAAAATTTAGCATAGTTCTTGTAAAATAACATCAGACACAATACAACTCAGACAACTTCAGAATATTTTAGTTATTGTTTTAAAGATCCTAAATCATTGCATATAAGTAGGAATTTAAGAGTTCAGTCATATATCTAACAATTTGAAATGCAAAATCACGCATTTAGTTAAGGTAATCTAAACCTAAATACCAGAATCCATAAGAGGATGGTTCTCTTGCAATCCTACAATGTAATCTCTACTACCAACAAATCAAGATGTTGGTTGTCAAATATTCTTTTCCATGGGTAAAGGGGATCAAGTTAAAGTCCACTAGGGGCAAAGTCCAAAAGTAAAGCAAGGGGAATGGAGCATAAATCAGGAAAGTTCAAGTCTGGTATCTCACCTAACTGCTCCAAATCGTCCAGTAAACAAATTCATCAGTAAGTTTAGACAAAAGGGAATAACAAAAATGGTTCAGCAGGCAGGATGGAGGCAAGGAAAAATGTTAAAGGGCAGCCTAAGCTTAGAAGTAAGTTCTCCTCAAAGGTGCAAATAAGCAATAAATGAGAAATTGTCAGCTCAATGCCGCACTTCTACTCCTGTACCTCATGGTTAAATAGTTCAAATTTGTCATCAATGACATGAATGGTCAGTCCACAATGGTCTGATTGTCATGTGATCCTCTCTTCCGTCTCTCCAGATACAAAATGTTACTTCAACATAATTTCCCACAAAAGTCATGTGAA
Organism: Triturus cristatus; assembly: GCF_964204655.1. Classification (NCBI taxonomy): domain Eukaryota; kingdom Metazoa; phylum Chordata; class Amphibia; order Caudata; family Salamandridae; genus Triturus; species Triturus cristatus. The sequence goes on from NC_140582.1 coordinate 949,189,958, forward strand.
ACGAATGTCCTTGTATTCTTCACACGTTAGTTGTCACATAGCTTATTGAGTTTTCAACTGATTACGGATGTAGGGGAAAGGTCTGTTTCCCACTATTCATACACAAAGAAAAAAGAGCTGCCTTTATTTGATAAAGAATGTTATTTGAATCAAGAAGAAATATTGCAACATTTGAGAACATATCAGGTCCAATGCAAAAGACTGTGAAATAGTGCGGCATAAAAAGAAATACATCGTAAGGTTTTTAAATTCAACATTTCATCGTTTAGCATTATAAATCCTAAAATCTAAATTTTAATGTACTAGAATAGGTCACATTATCATTTTAAAGCATTCTGAAATGATTGTCAGTAAAACTCGCTTGAAAACGCTCAACTTTAATTATTGCCTACTTCTACAACCTAAAATATAGTAACATTTAAAATAATTCTAAACATTATTATATCAAAGTTGTTTCTAGATGCAAACATTTTACCCTATGTTGGAGACTTATACTGAAAATTTCAAACATCAACTAGCTTCATTTAGGATTTGCACCAAAAATGAGTTTGTTAGGACACTCTACAATTATGTCAAATAGCAATGCTAAGTTATAATTTTTTTCATAACATTTCTTCTTAATAATATAAGGTAATTGAAAACTTGAACATCCACTAATTGATGAATCCTACGGTTTCTACCTATGTGAAGCACGCTTTTACGGTGCTGGCTTATCATTCTCTAAGTTTCTGTGTAGTTTTCCTAAACTTGTGAAATGTGCACATTCTTTCTATTACATTGTAATTGTATGTGTGTGTCGTGTAAAGGCAAGATCAGCTTTAATGCTTCCTCACCACCTACAAAGCAAAGCTTGTGAAGCAACAGTATCTGTGAAATTAAATAAAGTGCTTTAAGTTACAGACACCACTATACATACCCCTTAGGATTCGGCCACCTCATTGAGCCACACAACCTACAATACCCAGCCAGTAACATTGCTTGATATGACTACGTATTGGAAGCAGGACCCCCTAAACATCCCTCATTTAGGGGGTCAAGACACATCACTTTTGACCTATACACCACAATGCAGTGGCAGGATCAGGCAAGATACGAAGTGACTTTGCAGAAATTAATGTCAGCAGGTGGCTTCACAATCCACACCCTTCTGAGGTCAAGCCACATACACACTGAGCAACACACCAACAAGCAATGCTTTGAAAGTGAGATCACTAGAGCATATCATGCAGGTAATGATACTGATATCACTATCCACAACCTTTGGGGGAAGATCAAGTCAATTCCCCTTCACCAAGTGGACAGGATAACATGTAGGGTGAACTTTTGTCACCACATTGGTTGAGTGTGCAGTGTCACCTATGCATAGCATTCACAATGTTTGTTAGTGGATATTTTCAGTTAGCCACTTCCTTGCTTAACACTGCCAATATATGTTTGCGACAGTTAAAATTAAGCAGGGGTTCACCTAGATATGTAAGAAAATAATGTATGTTAGTTAAAAATTCATTGATATGGAATGCATGCAAAACAAAAGAGTAAAATCCTGGAAAAAGTGCCTTGAGGCCCTCACCTTAACGAGAAAGGGGAGTGTCACTGATTACCTCACACTTGGGCGCTTCACTTTGAAACCCTGAAGGGCCTTGGGCCGAGTGTCAATCAGTGACACCTTTTTGTCACAGAGTGGGGTTAGCAAGTCTCACTGAACATATCCCAATCTGTGACGAGTGAGGGATTGCTGCCTTCAGCCAACGAGGGAAGATAGAAGTCCAAACGCTCCTGGGACAACCAAGGCTTTCCTCTCCCAGAGCTGCAGGACAGGTAAGTTTTAGGTTCATGAATGTTTGATGTGTGCTTGTGTGTAGGAATGTGTGAATGTTTTGTGAGTGTTATTAATGGGTGGGGGTCTCACAAGGAGGGGCGAGGGGGCTTAGTAGGTCCAGCATACAGGCCCCGGGGATACTGGTAAAGAAAAGAGGGTATGCTGTTCCTAGGGGGGGGCGGGGTAAGCGATATGGCAGGCCACGTAAATAATGTCAGTTACTGACAGGTGCTAGGTAGGACAAGGTAGTGCGTGCTTGTCAGGGATAGCTCCAATAAGGAGCAAGGGCCCTCACACACCCAGAGGGATGTCATACTTCTTCACAGGGCAGCTTCTCGTTGAACTGGCGCTGTAATGCCCAATGGGCCCCGCAGGGGGGCTCTTTGCCGGAGGTCTTCTCGGTTAGCTTGTGAAGCTAAATGATGTTGTATGAAAGTGTCTATATGTAGTGAGTAGGAATGGGATTGTGTGCGTGTGGTTTAAAAGTGGCCCCCGGATTCTCCAGAGACAGTTTACTCGAGGAGTACCTGGGCCATGAGTAAAAACAGACTAAAGAGTTCTGGACTGAGGGGGGAGAATTAAACCAGTCTCAGTTCTAAGGATTTAGTGAAGTGTGCAAGGGGTCGACATGTTTCATACCTTAATCAGTCCGTAAGGATCTAGGCATTTCTTCAGGACATTTTTATCCTCATCTACTCAAATGGGGTGGCAAGTGATGATATAGCTAAAGAGAGCAAAGAGTCACGTCCCCTCAAGTCAGGATTCAACAGTAGTCCTAATGTGTGGTGAAAACAAGAGATACAATTATACCTTCTGGAATATCGTGCACCTAAAAAAGGAGGGTTGTTCTGTGCACGTTTATAAATGCATGAGTGAGTGTATATGTGTATATGTGTACCTGTGTGGCCCGACCGCCCCAATTCCTGCCAAAATTACTGGCTGCCCCTGAATGCTATATCGAAAACAAACAACTTATTACAATAGACAACTAAATAAATGTTTCTTGTGATACAACACTGCCAGTAAGACTTTAACAGCACTTATCTTCATTGGTATGGCAATACTGTGCTTTGGATTCAGCAATCAGCACCTTTTGATGCGGTTTATGATCGACAAGAGCCTGACTGATGTTTTTGGTTGGAATTGCTTTTGAATCGCTATATTTCTTTGTCTACGAGATATTGGTAATCCATTATTCACAAAGGCTTGGAACTTGCTCACCAGTTTCTGAAAGGTTCTAGCACACTATAAAATTACAGCGTCAGAGTCTGAGCATTAAATTAGGAGGCATTTGGGGGTAGGTATCTATTTTGCGTCATAGTGTCTTATTTTTGACACCAAAAATGATTTAATTGAATTTAATACTTTATATATGAAGCTTTTACCACATTTGATTGAACTAATGAATATCGACCCTCAGAACATAGTGGTACAAGAATATCAAGGACAAAACATCGAAAGGTAAATGCGAATAGGGAAAGTGTAGATTTACTTTTCCTAACTACATAGGTACATACCTTGATGATTAATACACCACATAGGTACATATAGGTGCAGCTAAGCATAGTGTGGTACTTTGAAATTTGGGACCACGTAGGAGGCAGGGCCCTACCCCTGTCTATTCCGGTATTAGCGAACCATGAATGGTCAATGCAGTATGTACAAGTGCTTTGTGTAACGTTTTAGCTATAAATGCACTGTGTATACAATATTATACATCGACTACGTGGGTTCCATCTTAGAGCGGTGGCTATCTTATGGTTGCCCTCACATAGGCTACACATTACAAACAAGTACGGGCCTTTAGAATACATGTACTTTCTGTTTGACTTCTCTGTGACCTGGGCAGCTTGGCTCCGCCGCCCCAGGTCAGTCCGGTCCCACGAGCTGCCCGTCCTGCGGCCACCTGTGATTAGCATCAGGGTTTGACACACCATAAAGCCTTTTCATCCCACACGAGCCTCCGGCTAATCTCTTTCACACCTGACTCTTCCTGCTTTATGGCTTGTTTTCCAAACAGGAGATGCCCGTGTTTATTGGGGCCTATTGATATCTGATGTGGGATCTGAGCCTCGCTGGGTGAATAATTGTGGGCTGGTTTAACTGGAATGTGGGATGGTCATCATGACTCTGCATTTTCGTTTGTAATAGATACATGTAAATGACCATACCGTAAAACAAGGAATGTGTGCCTGAAGCATGATATTTTGTATTTAAGGAGAAGCCTGTTTCTGTAACCTTAAGCAGTCTCCTGAGAACATACATGCTGTTGTACTTCTCGGATACCTGTAATTGGTCTGCAGCCAATAAATCGATCTTTGACTTCACCCAGAAGACTCTGTGTTTCTGTAGGTCTGAAACAGGAAGAACCCGAAGTCTTAGGGTGTGTTCCCCTGCACCGCTGGGCTTAAAATTCCCAGTACTTCAGTTGGTGCCCAACTCGGGACGATTTCAGCGGTACCGGTCCAAGCCAGAGGTTCGTGAGGAGCTTCGTGTGGAAATTCTGGAGGAAGGCCGCCACTTCATCGACCCCTGCATGTCGACGTGGACCGAAAGTCTTTTCTGCGAGGTTCTCCGCGTCCCGACGGCTACGAAGGACTGCTGCCCTGATTAATCGCCCTGTTTTGGACCCTTGATGATTTTGGTAGAGCGAAACAATCGAGAGAGTCTTCTGGTGACGCCATCGATCATCGATATTCAGTTAAGTATAAGTGGAGCGTCTCCCAGTTTGTTTGGTATCATTCGGGATTTTTGGTATCCTTCGGGATCGCTTTGATTTGGAGCTTGCAAGCGCCAAAACCAGAGGACTCGTGTATTCACGAGACTATCGTATTCGATAATCCTTTGAAGTTTTGAAACTAGACTAGTGAGCGAGGATGCCTGGTTCTAGTGTATTTGGTAATTGGTTTTGTTTGAGTTGTAGAAGGGATTTCCAGTTAGAGGATTCATGTCCGGTTCCTCCAATTGGAACTCCAACCTATGAGCTTTATGTAAAACATGGTGTGGGCCCCATTGCATATAACGAAGTATGGATCCGCTACACCAGAAAGGACGGTGTTTTAAAATGGCCCCAAAATGGTAGTTTTGATACCGATATTTTAGATAATTTGGAAGTGAAATTGTTTAAAAAGAAAGCCCAGCCGGCGATGTTTGATTCTTTCCGCCTATGGCGAAAGGAAGCCAAACAGAAGGAAATTAAGCTAGCGAAAAGGAATAAGAGAGAAAGAGGTATGTCAGTGATGCAAGCAGCTGTGCAATTTAAAGATAATGAGGAGGAACAAATGAATGAACAGTTGCACAGACAGCGCAAACTAGGGATTGATAAATGTTACCCTGTTTTGTCACCCCTTGTGCAAGATGAGACAGAAGAGAAAGAGAAAGAATCCCTAATGTCCCATTTGCTAAGTTCGCCACCCCCGTATGCGCAAAATGCCACAGCACCTCCACAGCTTGTAAATGTGCAGCCTCCAGTAAATATACCGCAAGCCATCCCACAGCCGCCAGCTCCTCCTCAGCTGGCTCCTATCCCTGCAGTGCAGCCCTCTCAAGGGCCGCCAGTTTAGCTACCTGTTGCCCCCGCGCTTCCTGCGACTTTGCCTAGCACATCAGCTGCCTCCCCTGGCGCTCCTTCTTGCACTACCCCGGTACCTGTATCTGAATCCGCTTTTCTTCCCTCTGTCTATCCCCCCGTTTTCGCCTCAACTTCTCCTTCAGCGCGACAACGACTAGCTAATGTAGTTACTAGTTTAATGTCGCCTCTCTTTGGGTCATCTAGTGCGACTCCTGGTTTACAACGTAAGCAATTACGCAGTCAGCTGCCTGGTCCTGACGAGAAAGAGGTGTTAGATCATCTGGCGCGTAGGTGGATTGGTTTCCCTTCACTCAATAATGTGGAATCAGTTGTTAACGTTTTCCACCAATGGGATGCCCCAACACAGAGGTATGTCTTTGACAAAATGTGTGAATTCCTCTGTGAGGAATTGGAGGATAATGGTTCAAACCCAAACCCACAGGAATTGTGTCGAGTACGATTTGATTTTGGAACAGGTACAATTGTGGGTCCCAATGTAGATAAAGCAGTTGCAACTTTACTGTCCTTCAGAAATGGCGATTGTCAGCAATCATTGTTGGAACAGGAATTCCCTGTGGGGAAAAAGGGAAAAGCGCGACAATACCCTATGAGAGAAGTCCCTCCGGTATGGAAGGAAGCTGTTGCGGATGATGCCGCTAATGGTATTGCTGCTATGCCAGCTCATTTTCAGCGTGTTTGGGTGCATGTCCCATGGAAGCGTTCTGAAGTGTTAGCGCTTAAGCAGACATTGCCTGACCCCCGTAAAAACCCTGCAGGATATTATAAGGAGTTATCACAAACTGCAGAATCGTGCGTCATGAATCTGGCTGACATAGATATGTTGTTTGGGAATGTGGTTCCACAGCCTTTATGGGGATCCATTCGTAATGTAGATCACGCTGCAGAATTGGGTAACACATGAGCTAATATCATTGCTGCAGATGCTGGCCAAACTGGTGGTGCGAAGCCTGACCCTTTGGTAGCAGAACTCCCTGGTAGAATTATTACATACATGAAGACTATAATGCCCGCGATGCGCGTAAATTGGGATAAACTATCCGCATGCAAGCAGAAGAAAGATGAGACAGTGTCCGATTTCTTTACACGGTTTGAAGAAACGTTCATCGACCACAGTGGTCAAGACATGAGCACTGAAGGTGGCCAACGGTTATTTGTGGATAAATTTGTGCAGAATCTACTTCCCGAGTTGTGTAAGAAATTAAAAGATTCAGAAAGTTCTTGGGCTGTTTCCTCTTCAGCGCAAATACTGGCTACTGCACAGTATTATGAAAATAGAGATAAAGACGAGAAGGATAGAACAGATAAGAAAACGAAAGAACTGAAAACGAAGGTCCTTTTACAGCAGGCTTACCCGCCACGTGGAGGACAGAATAATTATAGGCAAACACAAGGTATCTATCAGCAGCCCCAACAGTTTCAGAATAACCAGCAAATGAATGGGTATTATCAACCACGTATCCCTGTAGGTCCCAATCAATGTTCATATTGCAAAGAGGAAGGTCATTTTAAATATAGTTGCCCTAAATTAATGCAGCATAACAGTAATGCGTATGGCGCAAGAGGTAGGGGTAGTCAGCAAGCTCCTAGAGGCAGAGGGCGTGGAAATGTTCCCCAGAACGCGAGTCCTCTTCCGCCTCAAAATACCATAAATAGGTTTGATCAGCAAGCTAATGCGACTGGTAATACAGCTCAGTACTATAATAATGATTATTATACAGAAGACGACAATGTGGAAGGTAATGATTACTAGGACAGCCATAGACAGAGAGAGGGAGTTGTTTCAGTACCAGTGGATCAGAGTGGACTGTATGTTAAGGTGACTACAGCAAATGTAACAGAGCCCTTTCTGCTGGACACTGGTGCTGCAAAGAGTTCAATCATGCATTCAAAACTCCCTGGCGCGCCTTTGTCTGGCGAAATGAATGTTTCAGTAGGTTTTTCTGGCGCCCCAGTTAGGAACCCGATTTCTAGTCCTATGTCACTCTCTGTTGGACCTTGTGAGCTAAAAGCACCCCTCATCCTAACGACAGGATGTGGTGAAAATCTGCTAGGATTAGATTTGTTAAAAAGATTGCATGCAACGCTATATTGTTCTCCCTCAGGAGTACAACTTACATTAGGTAAGAAAGTGATTTCCCCGATGTATTTGTCTAAGAATGCAATGCCACCTGAAATGTCATCCCTTCCGGATGCCCTTTGGGCTACTGGTCCCAATGATGTGGGTCTCCTGGAAATACCGCCATACGTGGTAACTTTAAAAGCCAATGTTAGATTGCCACGCATTCCCCAGTACAAGATCTCCAATGAAGGTCAGAAAGCTTTGTTAGCAATTGTCAGCGATTTGGTTAAAAAGGATGTAATTGAAGAGACAAGAGGCAACGTTTGCAATAGTCCTGTTTTACCTGTCTTAAAACGAACGGACCCTTCACAGCCACCTGTTTACAGATTTGTGATTGATCTTAGAGAGGTTAATAAGATTGTTGTGCCACAGTTTCCAGTAGTCCCTGACATAACTGCCTTGTTAACTATGATTCCAGCTTCCGCTGCATGGTTCTCAGTGATCGATTTAAAGAATGCTTCTTTAGCATCCCAATTGCAGAGGAGAGCAGAGACATTTTTGGCTTCAGTTTAGGAGGTCGAAGCTTCCGCTTTAAACGCGCTCCCCAGGGCTACTGTGAAAGCCCATCAATATACAGTCAGGCTTTAAAAGCGCAGCTTGATGCACTGGTTTTACCCAGTGGCGCTATCCTCATTCAGTACGTTGACGATTTGTTAATTGCCGCGAATACTGAAGAGATTTGCAAGAAAGCTACACTGTCTTTGTTGCGTCATTTGTCTGCCTTTCATCACAAAGTATCCCTCTCAAAGATGCAATATTGTCGACAAGAAGTGACCTACTTAGGTCATCTCTTATCGAAGGAGGGAAGGAAACTGACCCCAGAGAGAATTCAAGCCATTGCACAATTAAGTGTGCCAAGAACACAGAGGGAAGTGCGTTCTTTCTTGGGCATTACTTCATACTGTAGGCATTGGATTCCGAATTTTTCCTTGCTGGCAAAACCTTTGTTAGCATTAACATGTAAAGACACACCGAATCCTATTCCATGGTCTGAAGAGTGTCAGAAAAGTTTTTTGGAATTGCGTAATGCATTATGTTCAGCTCCTGTGTTGGGTACCCCCGACTACAGTAAGCCTTTTACATTGTATGTTCACGAAAAGAACGGTTGCGCATTATCAGTGTTAACACAGCCTTTTGGCGACAGACCGCGTCCATGCGCATATTTTTCGTCAACCTTGGACCCGGTAGCGAGGGCATTGCCAAGTTGTCTGAGAGCTACAGCTGCCGCAGCTATGTCTATTCGACAGTCTGCTGGACTAGTAATGGATAATACATTGATTGTTATGGTTCCACATGCTGTGGACACATTGTTAAACAGGACCAAGACACAGCACTTAACTAGTGCGCGATTGTCTGGATATGAACTGACACTGTTAGCAAATCATATACACATAAAGAGATGCAACACGTTGAATCCAGCTACATTATTGCCGATTCCAGCAGACTTAGATGAGATTGAGCAACATGATTGTCTGTTCAGAACAGAAGAAGAGACAAAAGGGAGAATAGATCTTAAAGATACTCCCTTGACTGAGTGTGATGGTACCTTATGGGTGGATGGTTCGTGTTTTAAACTTCCGAATGGTGATACAACTGCTGCATATGCTATCACGACTTTGCACACGATTGTTGAAACTGCACGTGTGCCACAAAATTCGGCTCAAGCAGCAGAATTGATTGCCCTTACAAGAGCATGCGTGTTGTCTGAAGGAATGAAAGTGAACATATATACCGACAGCCAGTACGCCTTTGGCGTGGCTCATAGTTTTGGGCGATTGTGGAAAGAACGTGGGTTCCTGACTTCGCATGGAGCTAAGATTCAGAATGGCAAGTTGGTGAATGATCTCCTTGAGTCACTGACCCTACCGTTACAAGTTGCGATTATGAAATGCAGTGCGCACAAGAAAATCACTGATGATGTTGGTCGTGGTAATGCGTTTGCTGATGAAATCGCGAAAGAAACAGCAAAGGATGTAAAAACTCGAATGTATGTTGCAGGCCCTGCAAGATGGGTTGGTGATGTTGGAATGTGTGCAAACACGATAGAGAGTGTAAAGTCCCTTCAAGCTGAAGCCACAGAGAAAGAGTTGAGCAAGTGGAGAGAAAGTACGGGTAAATTGGATGAGAATGGCTGTTGGATTGATTTGTCAGAACATCGGCGATGGTTGTTACCTGATGCATATGTGCTTCCAGTGGTTACTATGGCACATGGAATGGCACATATCAGTATGAAAGGAATCTGTAAGTTGTTGGCTCCAGTATGGCAGAATGCTGGAATTCCCAAGTGTGCAGAGAATGTGGTCAAGAATTGTATGGTATGCTTGAAATACAACCCTGGTAGAGGAACCCCAACTCCAGCTGGTCATTTTGCGCCTCCATCATATCCATTTGAAGTTTTGCAGCTAGATTTTATCCACATGGAAAGGTGCAACAACTTGAAATATGTATTGGTTGTTGTTTGCGCTTTTTCAAAATGGATAGAAGCATATCCCCTAAAAGACAACACTGCTTTATCCACAGCCAAAGCCCTTGTGAAGGAATTTTTCCCTAGGTTTGGAATCCCAAGAATGGTGTGGAGTGATAATGGGAGTGAATTTGTGGGTCGAGTGATGAAGAATGTGTGTGAGGGGTTAGGGATCAAGCAAAAGTTCCACGCTGCAAATCACCCCCAATCAGCTGGATTAGTAGAGCGCTACAATGGCGCTCTAAAACTCAAGCTGGCCAAAATCCAGGTGAGCTCCGGTCTTAAATGGCCTGACGCTCTGCCTCTAGCGCTCCTGTCCACCAGAATGACCGTACACTCACGAGTGGGATTTAGCCCATACGAGATTATTTTTGGCCGCCCGGCCAATGTATGGGGTGTGCCAAGACCGACGAAATTCAGCGAAATCGAACATCCAGTACTGCTTGGTTACTTGTATGAATTGAAGGCTAAATTGCGTGTTTTACACCAACAGGTGCATGATACTCTCCCCCAGGCCTCTGAAGCTCCAGGACACCCTATCGACCCTGGCACGTGGGTTCTGGTGAAGAACTTCCAGCGAAAGAGCAACGATGAGCCCCGTTGGATTGGCCCTCACCTCGTACTTCTGTCTACAAGATCAGCTGTTCGAGTAAAGGGGAAAAAGAATTGGATCCACGGCGCCCACATCAAGAGGATCCGTTTGCCTCTACCATACGACCAGTGGGTCCAGGAGGGTATCGCTGACTCTGAAACAGACACTGTACCTCGTTTTGTGCCGTTCAGTGATGCACGTGTAAGAGGCACAACTTCATCACAAGAGAGTGACGATATTTTACAAGAAGCTGTGCCACCGTCAATTCGATTGGACACTACAGAGCCTGAACTCTTGTTTCAAGATCAGACAGTACCTGGCCGTTTCCACTACAATCTGAGACCAAGGCCTATGGACAAAGAAATATTCCTTTCCCTTACCCTATTGTTTTTTGATATCATAGCTCTCCCATCTGAAGGACTTTCTTGATTTTTGTTTTTCGAACCACCATCCGGGTTCAGCCGCAGGGTCGCGGTGCCAAGACTTTGGGGTACAGGCCGAAGACGTTAGGTCAACGGTTCTGGTTGGTCTAGGGCGTTCCCTGGACCGACAGGCGTACTCCTTAGCAGAAGATACTCACCCGCCGCGAGCGGCACGATTAGAGGATGGAGTTTTTCAAGATAGAGAGACCCGCTGAGGAAATGAACTTTAAAGCAAAAATATGTAAAATAATGAAGAGCAAACGTTTTGTATTTTTATGTCTGTTTATACTATGTAGCATAATAGTGTTTACTGTGGGATTTGTATTCTTCTCCTCTCAAGAGCCCTTTGCACCCACTATACAGCCTATACCTCCTCCTACTGCCTCCTTGCACTCTTTTCACCCTCTGCCTGAACACGAACAAGCCAGACGATCAGAGTTTGTAAACAACTCGTTTATTCAGCTCTTGCACCAGCACCAACTAGTCATGAATACAACCAATTGCTGGGTGTGTGGTTTAATGCCACATACCATTAATAAGGGTATTCCTTATCTAGTGCTGCCGTTTAGTTACAATGGATCGTCATGGGCATTCCAGACCATGTTTCTCTTTGCACTAGATGCCTACTCCCCGCGACAACCGCGTTCCATCAGACCTAGCACAAATAATAAAGCTTTGATGAAAGGAGTTGCCGATATGAGCAGAGATATCGACGCATACTCATCTATACCCAAGGATGAATTGAGAGCTTATGTAGGGTGGAACGCGACGGGGTATAGCATTAGTCTGGGTGAAAGGCAGCGAAAGATCTCATCCCCAATCTGGGTCGTACCCCACATAGGTCGGTTCTGTTTACAAGGTAATGGTCAGAATCCAAGAGCTCAACTGGGGAAAAGTGACTGTACTGAAACGTACACTTTCCCATCACAGTTTTCCCCTGCGTTTTTGGCTGAAAAGGGTACATATTTTGTCTGCAATGACCGAGCATATACATGGTTGCCCCCTGATTTCTCGGGCACATGTTATATTGCAAATTTGCTACCGCCGACATTTACTGCTGCCTCTGACTATCACAAGACCAGAGTTGTGAGAGGCGTGATTAGTAAGGAGGATACTGCCGGTCAGGAAGCGGGAGACTTCTTTTTGGGTTTCCTGCCGTTTTGGGGACCTATGGTCAATAGTAGGAACCTGAGACAACTGACTTGTGTGGTTGAATCCACTGTTAATGTTACGGCTGGTGCCCTTGGTAATTTGACAGCTGAGCTCCAAGCGGATCGCCTCATGACTTTGCAGAACCGTATGGTTCTAGACGTTATACTTGCAGACCGCGGTGGGGTATGTAAGGTTATCCAATCTAGTTGTTGCATTTTCATACCAGATAACACTCCAACAGTTTATCAAGCCATCTCCAAACTGCATAAAATATCTGAATCCATACACGTGGATAAAGGAGATTGGTCACTGGTGGGGTGGTTTTGGGAACTGATATCTGCCTGGGGTTGGAAAGTTCTGATGGTCATTGGAATGATCGTAGCCATTCTTTTCCTGTTCTGTCTGTGCATACAGTGTGCTCCTGCGATATGTGGCCTCTGTGCTGCATTATGTGTAAGGAAACCTGTATCGAGGGACGAGCTAAGTAATAGGATGATGCTACAGCAACATCTCCATGACTTCGTGAATATTGACCTAGACGCGGATTGATGTGAGTATAGTTATTGCCTATGTAAGGGCAAAAGGAGGGTTTGTGGTACTTTGAAATTTGGGACCACGTAGGAGGCAGGGCCCTACCCCTGTCTATTCCGGTATTAGCGAACCACGAATGGTCAATGCGGTATGTACAAGTGCTTTGTGTAACGTTTTAGCTATAAATGCACTGTGTATACAATATTATACATCGACTACGTGGGTTCCATCTTAGAGCGGTGGCCATCTTATGGTTGCCCTCACATAGGCTACACATTACAAACAAGTACGGGCCTTTAGAATACATGTACTTTCTGTTTGACTTCTCTGTGACCTGGGCAGCTTGGCTCCGCCGCCCCAGGTCAGTCCGGTCCCACGAGCTGCCCGTCCTGCGGCCACCTGTGATTAGCATCAGGGTTTGACACACCATAAAGCCTTTTCATCCCACACGAGCCTCCGGCTAATCTCTTTCACACCTGACTCTTCCTGCTTTATGGCTTGTTTTCCAAACAGGAGATGCCCGTGTTTATTGGGGCCTATTGATATCTGATGTGGGATCTGAGCCTCGCTGGGTAAATAATTGTGGGCTGGTTTAACTGGAATGTGGGATGGTCATCATGACTCTGCCTTTTCGTTTGTAATAGATACATGTAAATGACCATACCGTAAAACAAGGAATGTGTGCCTGAAGCATGATATTTTGTATTTAAGGAGAAGCCCGTTTCTGTAACTTTAAGCAGTCTCCTGAGAACATACATGCTGTTGTACTTCTCGGATACCTGTAATTGGTCTGCAGCCAATAAATCGATCTTTGGCTTCACCCAGAAGACTCTGTGTTTCTGTAGGTCTGAAACAGGAAGAACCCGAAGTCTTAGGGTGTGTTCCCCTGCACCGCTGGGCTTAAAATTCCCAGTACTTCAATAGAACATCTAGACTTACCTGTTGATATTTATTTCGATATTTTATCCTCGATATTTTGTCCCATGGATATTTTGGGGTTGATATTCAGGGTCCACACCCACATTTTTTCCTATCAGGTAATCTGTTTTAACGTTTTATCTGAGCAAACAAGAGTCCTTGGGTCTAATTCACAAAAGCAGTAATGAACCTGCACCCACATATTTACTTCTCCATGCAGGTTCAGATTTTGTACTTTTTTTGGAATTCACCATTTTGAATTGGGAATCATATGATTTCAAACTTTTGTTTCCATTCCCTCTGTTTGGACTTCTAGTTGGCAGAGAACTCCGTACCAAGGGAATGGAGTCCCTTATATAAATGTACTAAAAAAAAAAAAAAATCTGCGTGGAATATTTTTTTATCCCAAGAAAACCCTTCCCCTACACACCCACCAAATGGGGGTCTGATCAGTTCATCTTCCCACTCTGGAAGGAAAGTCATGCCAGCTCTGTGCTTGAGTACGTTTCCTAACATTTCAGGTTGGGAATGGATTGGATAAAACACCCATTTTCCAAAAGCTTAGTGAATTCACAAGTTTACGCTTGACCAAGAAACCCTAGTAGGTGTAAGAAAGGGAAATGTGACCATAAACTTAAGTTTAGGCCTAAATTCTACTTTGTGACTAGGGCCCCTGAACTTTAAAGTTATTTTCATTCGTTTGACTCTGAGTGATTAGAAGCCTGCGGGAAACCCATTTTCTGATTTTGGTTGCAATTCTTTTTGTTAAGAGTGTATTGATGCTATCGTTTTCACTTCTAACCCTTTGGCTCTACAAATTATGTTTTTTCAAAATAACATATTCCCTTCTGGATATTCTTAAAGGAACCTTTTGGAATTAGTTTTATAATTAACTAGATATATCCCTAACCATTGGTGATTTCTCTTGTTGCTTACATTAGCAACAATTTCTTTAAAGTGTTTATTTATGAATTTTGCCACCAATGGTCTCTTTATAAAAATTGAACTTTTTCTACAGGACACACATGTATGTACCGGATTCTCTCTAATGGTACACAGTGCATGGCTGACATTCAGAACCCTCATGCAATGCTCTTAAAAATGAACTATTCAAGTGTGCCTCCTAAAACAAGAGTGATAACAACCTCCACAATCTGAGGGCATGCACCAGTATCCACTATTCACAAACAGGTGTGTTGGGAGACCATTGAAAGAAACGGTTCAAGGGCTCCTTTGTAAAATAGGAGTATAATGAAATGATCTGTGGAGGATGTGAGAGTAATACATCTACCAAATCCTGTCAGGCCAAACACACAGTTTAAATAATTTATACCTGGGTTCAAACCCAGGTAGCTGTAGCACAGAGTAAATAGGCTTTAATTTAACTAAATGTGCAAAGTATTTAGCAACACTAAGCCAGTTGAGAAGTCAAAACACCACTCTATAAAAATCCCACAGCCAATGTCTAAAAATTAAGAAAAATGTAGTAAGAAAATGACGCCTAAGTGACAAATAAACAATAAAGAAGATCCATGATATGACTTTTTAAAGTTTTAACCCCTTCACTGCTAGGCCTTTCTCCCCCTGTGCTAAGCCTTTTTTGGGCTATTTGGGGAAGTTCGCGCTTAGGCCCCTGTAACTTTTTGACCACATAAGGTATCCACCCCAAATATGCATCCTTTTTTTCCAACATAATGGGAATTCTAAAAGTACCCAGGGTTTGTGGATTCCCAAAACTTTTTGAGGCGACATCAAAATTGACTATCACGAAATGTTTTGGGCCCTTGCCTGTCGCGGGTACTTGGGCTTCCCACACGAGTGAGGCACCATTTTTATTAGGAGTGCTGGGGGAACACTGGGTGGTAGGAAATTTCTGTCAGCCCGGTGATGCCACAACTTTCCCACACAAAAATGTGTGGAAAAAGTTGTTTTTTTCAGCTAAATTTGAGGTTTGCAGGGGATTCTGGGTAAGAAAACATTGGGGGATCCACGCAAGCCATACCTCCCCGGAATTCCCCGGGTGTCTAGCTTTTAGAAATGTGTGGGTTTGGTAGGTTTCCCTTGCTTTCCACCAAGCATGGGGCCAAAAACCCAGGTGACCCCCCTTGCAAAACCAGGTTGTTTTGTGATAGGCAATTTTGATGTCGCCTCAATACATCTTGGGCCCTTGCCTGTCGTGGGTACTTGGACCTCCCACACGAGTGAGGCACCATTTTTATTAGGAGTGCTGGGGGAACACTGGGTGGTAGGAAATTTCTGTCAGCCCGGTGATGCCACAACTTTCCCACACAAAAATGTGTGGAAAAAGTTGTTTTTTTCAGCTAAATTTGAGGTTTGCAGGGGATTCTGGGTAAGAAAACATTGGGGGATCCACGCAAGCCATACCTCCCCGGAATTCCCCGGGTGTCTAGCTTTTAGAAATGTGTGGGTTTGGTAGGTTTCCCTTGCTTTCCACCAAGCATGGGGCCAAAAACCCAGGTGACCCCCCTTGCAAAACCAGGTTGTTTTGTGATAGGCAATTTTGATGTCGCCTCAATACATCTTGGGCCCTTGCCTGTCGTGGGTACTTGGACCTCCCACACGAGTGAGGCACCATTTTTATCGGAAGACCTGGGGGAACACTGGGTGGTAGGAAATTTGTGTCAGCCCAGTGATCCCACAACTTTCCCACAAAAAAAGTGTGGAAAAAGTGATTTTTTCAGCTAAATTTGAGGTTTGCAGGGGTTCAGAAAATGTTGGGAGATCCACGCAAGCCATACCTCGCTGGACTCCCCAGGGTGTCTAGTTTTCAGAAATGTGTGGGTTTAGTAGGTTTCCCTAGATGGCGGCCGAGCCCCGGGCCAAAAACTCATGGGACCCCCCTTGCAAAACCAAGTTGGTTTGTGATAGGTAATTTTGATGTCTCCTCAATAGGGTTTGGGCCCTTGCCACAGGTACTTTCTCCACCCACACAAGTGAGGTACCATTTCAATTGGGATACTTGGAAAAGTGCTGGGGGGTAGGAAATCTGTTGTTTCTTTCTGCAGCGTAAAATTTTTTGAACAATAATGCAAGCAAAATGTGACAGTCACAGTTGAGGTTTGCAGGACATTGTGGGTAAGATAACTTGTTGGGATCCACAAGAGAGACATCACCATGTACTCCCATGGGTGTTTAGTTTACAACAATATCTACAACAATATCTACAGTTGGTAGGTTTTTCCTAGGCAGAGAGACATAAAAGCAAAGATTACTGCACTGCCTTGTATTCCTCAAGCACACACACATACTGGTTGGATTTGGCACGAGGGCGAGTGATGGTTCAGTTTATAAAATTTTATTAATAAGAGATTTCACAAAAATGAAATGCACGGTCAAAAATTGAAAGGACAAAAAACTGAACCAGTGACTTGCAGCTTGTGAGCTGTAAAGCCACGTCAAGGCCCCAACCGATTTACAGGCCATTCACACACCTTTCATATGTGATACACACAAGACCATTCACACCACCAGGAACAAAACCAACATATTACAACATTCAAAAAAAGGGACAAGATAGAAAAGACAATTATTTCTGCACAACCACCTATTCCTCCAGTACACATACATACCAGTTGGATTTGGCACGAGGGTGAGTGATGGTTCAGTATATACAGTTGTATTAACTAGAGATTTCACAAAAATGAAATGCACTGTTAATAATTGAAAGGACGAGAAACTGAACCATTGACTCACAGCTCGTGAGCAGTAAAGCCACGACAAGCACCAACCTCTTTACAGGCCATTCATACACCTTTCATACGCATGGCACATACAAAACCATTTACACCTCCAGCCGGGGGCCCAGCACATTACAACACTCACACCAGCAGACAGCGCCATTCAAGGGCCCATCACTTTCACACGCCCACATTCCTGACACAGCAACCACACCAGCTTACAAATTGCGTGGAGTGGTGTTTAGCTAGCAGTGTGTGTAGTGACCAGCAGCAAGTCAAGCGCCAGTCCACGCACACCGCCAGCCAAGAGCCAACCCATGCACACCGCCAGCCAAGTGCCAGTCCACGCACACCGCCAGCCAAGCGCCAATCCACACACACTGCCAGACAAGCGCCAGTCAATGCACACCGCCACCCAAGCACGAGTCCATGCACACCCCCAGCCAAGCGTCAATCCACGCACATTGCCAGCCAAGTGCCAGTCCACTCACCGCCAGCCAAGCGCCAGTCCACGCACACCACTAGCCAAGCGCCAGTCCACGCACAACGTCATACATTTTTTTATCAAGAAAGAAACACAAACCAATTGCAACTACATACAAAGCTATAATTACTAAAACAACAGCAGTCACTAAAGATCATTCGATTGCCAAACGTGAAACTATACAACTATATAAAACCATACAGAACAGGCAGTACACTATTAGACTCACAGTTGCTCTCCAAACCTCTTTTGAGTGCGATACAATCTGAAACATGTGGGCACACACAGCCCAGGATCAGAAAGACAATCAGCACAGTGCATCCAATGCTCCTTACACACACCTCTTCGCGTGCAGACTTTACATCTCTTACAGGGATTGTTTGTTTTAGGCGTGGGAGGAATTAAATCAGGAAGGTGGCGATCTTTCAACCTAGCCACATCCTCCACCACTCCAACTCTAGGAACACTTGCCTGTTCCACAAAAACAAGGCTGCCTATCACAGACTCCTGAGACTGAACAAAAGTCATCTTTGACGCAGGAGAACACTCCTTGTACACAACAAAAGCATTGAAAGTTGCTAAATTGAAGAGATGATGGCCAACTTCTTATACCAAATGTAAGCCTTATGAATAGCAGTTTAAGGTTCCAACGTCTGATCTACTCTATCGACACCACCTATGTGCTTATTGTAGTCTACAAATGCAAAAACAACAGTTGATGGACAGAATGCAGAACAATGTCATACATTCACCCCAGTACAGAGATCTGGGCCTAAATCCATCATTTTTTTGCTCGCCATGCCGTTCCAGTTTGAACCCCGCCATATGCAAATCAGTCTAGACCCTGTGCCTCATGGCAACAGTCCAGCCCAAACTGCCAAGCCAGGTCCTCCCTGGACTGGAAACAAGCACCCTAGGACCGGTTTCGGGGTTTCACCCCTCGTCAGCCAGGATAGCTTGATTCCACTGGCATGGAGAGCACGGGACCCACGTCTGGACATACCCTTCAAACTCGGGGTGACAAATGCAAAACAACAGTTGATGGACAGAATGCAGAACAATGTCATACATTCGCCCCAGTACAGAGATCTGGGCCTAAAGCCATAGTTTTTTTGCTCACCATGCCGTTCCAGTTTGAACCCAGCCATATGCAAATCAGTCTTGACCCTGTGCCTCATGGGAACAGTCCAGCCCGAACTGCCAAGCCAGGTCGTCCCTGGACTGGAAACAAGCAACCTAGGACCGGTTTCGGGGTTTCACCCCTCGTCAGCCAGGATAGCTTGATTCCAGTGGCATGGAGAGCACGGGACCCACGTCTGGGCATACCCTTCCCACTCGGGGTGACAAATGAAAAAACAACAGTTGATGGACAGAATGCAGAACAATGTCATACATTCACCCCAGTACAGAGATCTGGGCCTAAATCCATCGTTTTTTTGCTCACCATGCCGTTCCAGTTTGAACGCAGCCATATGCAAATCAGTCTTGACCCTGTGTCTCATGGGAACAGCCCAGCCCGAACTGCCAAGCCAGGTCCCCCATGGACTGGAAACAAGCATCCTAGGACCGGATTCAGGGTTTCAACCAGGGGGGTCAATAGTGGAATCCGTACCAGTGTACACCCGAAAATTACAGACATATCCTGTCCTACTTTCACATAACATATACATCCTAATTCCATAACGTGCCCTCTTGCTAGGAATGTACTGCCTAAAAACCAAACAGCCCTTGAACAGGACCAAAGATTCATCAACAGATATTTCTTTGCCTGGAGTATAGAGCTCTGAAAATTGATCTACTAAGTGATCAAGAACAGGCCGAATCTTAAAAAGATGGTCACAGTCAGGGTTATCTCGTGGCAACGCCAAAGCATTATCAACAAAATGCTGCATCCGAAGCAAAAGTAAATACCGATCACGACTCATAATTGCAAGAAATGTGGCCGTTGCAATCAAGGGACTGGTAGACCAATATTAAGCCAGGGACGACTTCCTTATCAAGCCCATCAAAGAAGTCAAACCCAAAAACTTCTTCATGTCATCCAGATTTGTGGGAGTCCACCGGGTAGCTCAAGAGTGGGGCCTAAGTCTGTCACTGTTGTCTCTCAAAAACTGTTCAGCATACAAATTAATCTGCTCAACAATCTCACCCAAAAATACACTATCCATGAACAACTGAAAAAAACGGTATAGGCAAAAATATTTCACAATCCACTCAACACCCTGCATCACCACTAAAGGCAGGCAACACCGGCTGCACCATGTTTGGATCAACCCAGAGTCCAGAACTTCCAATGGGAAGCCTTAAAGCTCCAGGCTACAATCCAGATGCCTCTTGCACCATCAGTGTCCTAATCTAAAAAAGGCACTTCATTCGCACTGAGAGTAGCTTCATCCACACTGAGAGTAGCGTCATCATCCGATGATTTCATGTGGAGAGAAAACTCACTGCCTGAATCTTCTCCTCCCTCCTCTCCCTCAGACGCACTGTCAGTCTCATAATCCTGCTCAGAGGAAGATTCAAGAAGCATACCAACCACCTGCTGACCAGTAATTTTACGGCTAGCCATAATGCTTACCAATAAAGGTAACTTGTCAAACAAGTCAACAACAACAAACCCTTTGTAAAAAAGAAATAAACAAAATGTAGCTTTAGCACTAAGACCTATCAACTCCAACACTTTACCACTCACTTGCCAGAAGCAGCTAGAATCGCCACCACCGGCTCTGCACAGACACAGTAAGGACCAACAGTATCTCACTAAAAAAGAAATTTACACATAAGACAACATAAAACACATCACAAAGAATTTCATGCACAAAGCACTAACTAAACATGCTGCTATTATGACACCACTTACAAAAAATTCATTCATGCATGACATTAATACTCAATTGGAGTAAACACAACAAAAATGTTTTTCTTACCAAAAAAATGCAACTACGCAAAACTGCAGATCAACCACTGCCGAAACCGCAAACAAGAATCAAAACTTTCCACTAGAATAAAAAGGAGAAAAAACACATTACAATCACATATGCAAATAATGCACTAGTCCACACACTATCCACCAGCCAAGCAAAGGTGGTAGGTGGGCCGAAAAGCATGACTCTCATGCATCTTTGACTTCACCCAGAAGACTCTGTGTTTCTGTAGGTCTGAAACAGGAAGAACCCGAAGTCTTAGGGTGTGTTCCCCTGCACCGCTGGGCTTAAAATTCCCAGTACTTCAATAGAACATCTAGACTTACCTGTTGATATTTATTTCGATATTTTATCCTCGAAATTTTGTCCCATGGATATTTTGGGGTTGATATTCAGGGTCCACACCCACATTTTTTCCTATCAGGTAATCTGTTTTAACGTTTTATCTGAGCAAACAAGAGTCCTTGGGTCTAATTCACAAAAGCAGTAATGAACCTGCACCCACATATTTACTTCTCCATGCAGGTTCAGATTTTGTACTTTTTTTGGAATTCACCATTTTGAATTGGGAATCATATGATTTCAAACTTTTGTTTCCATTCCCTCTGTTTGGACCTCTAGTTGGCAGAGAACTCCGTACCAAGGGAATGGAGTCCCTTATATAAATGTACTAAAAAAAAAAAAAAAATCTGCGTGGAATATTTTTTTATCCCAAGAAAACCCTTCCCCTACACACCCACCAAATGGGGGTCTGATCAGTTCATCTTCCCACTCTGGAAGGAAAGTCATGCCAGCTCTGTGCTTGAGTACGTTTCCTAACATTTCAGGTTGGGAATGGATTGGATAAAACACCCATTTTCCAAAAGCTTAGTGAATTCACAAGTATACGCTTGACCAAGAAACCCTAGTAGGTGTAAGAAAGGGAAATGTGACCATAAACTTAAGTTTAGGCCTAAATTCTACTTTGTGACTAGGGCCCCTGAACTTTAAAGTTATTTTCATTCGTTTGACTCTGAGTGATTAGAAGCCTACGGGAAACCCATTTTCTGAATTTGGTTGCAATTCTTTTTGTTAAGAGTGTATTGATGCTATCGTTTTCACTTCTAACCCTTTGGCTCTACAAATTATGTTTTTTCAAAATAACATATTCCCTTCTGGATATTCTTAAAGGAACCTTTTGGAATTAGTTTTATAATTAACTAGATATATCCCTAACCATTGGTGATTTCTCTTGTTGCTTACATTAGCAACAATTTCTTTAAAGTGTTTATTTATGAATTTTGCCACCAATGGTCTCTTTATAAAAATTGAACTTTTTCTACAGGACACACATGTATGTACCGGATTCTCTCTCATGGTACACAGTGCACAGCTGACATTCAGAACCCTCATGCAATGCTCTTAAAAATGAACTATTCAAGTGTGCCTCCTAAAACAAGAGTGATAACAACCTCCACAATCTGAGGGCATGCACCAGTATCCACTTTTCACAAAAAGGTGTGTTGGGAGACCATTGAAAGAAACGGTTCAAGGGCTCCTTTGTAAAACAGGAGTATAATGAAATGATCTGTGGAGGATGTGAGAGTAATACATCTACCAAATCCTGTCAGGCCAAACAAACAGTTTAAATAATTTATACCTGGGTTCAAACCCAGGTAGCTGTAGCACAGAGTAAATAGGCTTAAATTTAACTAAATGTGCAAAGTATTTAGCAACACTAAGCCAGTTGAGAAGTCAAAACACCACTCTATAAAAATCCCACAGCCAATGTCTAAAAATTAAGAAAAATGTAGTAAGAAAATGACGCCTAAGTGACAAATAAACAATAAAGAAGATCCATGATATGACTTTTTAAAGTTTTAACCCCTTCACTTCTAGGCCTTTCTCCCCCTGTGCTAAGCCTTTTTTGGGCTATTTGGGGAAGTTCGCGCTTAGGCCCCTGTAACTTTTTGACCACATAAGGTATCCACCCCAAATTTGCATCCTTTTTTTCCAACATAATGGGAATTCTAAAAGTACCCAGGGTTTGTGGATTCCCAAAACTTTTTGAGGCGACATCAAAATTGACTATCACGAAATGTTTTGGGCCCTTGCCTGTCGCGGGTACTTGGGCTTCCCACACGAGTGAGGCACCATTTTTATTAGGAGTGCTGGGGGAACACTGGGTGGTAGGAAATTTCTGTCAGCCCGGTGATGCCACAACTTTCCCACACAAAAATGTGTTGAAAAAGTTGTTTTTTTCAGCTAAATTTGAGGTTTGCAGGGGATTCTGGGTAAGAAAACATTGGGGGATCCACGCAAGCCATACCTCCCCGGAATTCCCCGGGTGTCTAGCTTTTAGAAATGTGTGGGTTTGGTAGGTTTCCCTTGCTTTCCACCAAGCATGGGGCCAAAAACCCAGGTGACCCCCCTTGCAAAACCAGGTTGTTTTGTGATAGGCAATTTTGATGTCGCCTCAATACATCTTGGGCCCTTGCCTGTCGTGGGTACTTGGACCTCCCACACGAGTGAGGCACCATTTTTATCGGAAGACCTGGGGGAACACTGGGTGGTAGGAAATTTGTGTCAGCCCAGTGATCCCACAACTTTCCCACAAAAAAAGTGTGGAAAAAGTGATTTTTTCAGCTAAATTTGAGGTTTTCAGGGGTTCAGAAAATGTTGGGAGATCCACGCAAGGCATACCTCGCTGGACTCCCCACGGTGTCTAGTTTTCAGAAATGTGTGGGTTTAGTAGGTTTCCCTAGAGGGACGGCCGAGCCCCGGGCCAAAAACTCATGGGACCCCCCTTGCAAAACCAAGTTGGTGTGTGATAGGTAATTTTGATGTCTCCTCAATAGGTTTTGGGCCCTTGCCACAGGTACTTTCTCCACCCACACAAGTGAGGTACCATTTCAATTGGGATACTTGGAAAAGTGCTGGGGGGTAGGAAATCTGTTGTTTCTTTCTGCAGCGTAAAATTTTTTGAACAATAATGCAAGCAAAATGTGACAGTCACAGTTGAGGTTTGCAGGACATTGTGGGTAAGATAACTTGTTGGGATCCAAAAGAGAGACATCACCATGTACTCCCATGGGTGTTTAGTTCACAACAATATCTACAACAATATCTACAGTTGGTAGGTTTTTCCTAGGCAGAGAGACATAAAAGCAAAGATTACTGCACTGCCTTGTATTCCTCAAGCACACACACATACTGGTTGGATTTGGCACGAGGGCGAGTGATGGTTCAGTTTATAAAATTTTATTAATAAGAGATTTCACAAAAATGAAATGCACGGTCAAAAATTGAAAGGACAAAAAACTGAACCAGTGACTTGCAGCTTGTGAGCTGTAAAGCCACGTCAAGGCCCCAACCGATTTACAGGCCATTCACACACCTTTCATATGTGATACACACAAGACCATTCACACCACCAGGAACAAAACCAACATATTACAACATTCAAAAAAAGGGACAAGATAGAAAAGACAATTATTTCTGCACAACCACCTATTCCTCCAGTACACATACATACCAGTTGGATTTGGCACGAGGGTGAGTGATGGTTCAGTATATACAGTTGTATTAACTAGAGATTTCACAAAAATGAAATGCACTGTTAATAATTGAAAGGACGAGAAACTGAACCATTGACTCACAGCTCGTGAGCAGTAAAGCCACGACAAGCACCAACCTCTTTACAGGCCATTCATACACCTTTCATACGCATGGCACATACAAAACCATTCACACCTCCAGCCGGGGTCCCAGCACATTACAACACTCACACCAGCAGACAGCGCCATTCAAGGGCCCATCACTTTCACACGCCCACATTCCTGACACAGCAACCACACCAGCTTACGAATTGCATGGAGTGGGTTTTAGCTAGCAGTGTGTGTAGTGACCAGCAGCAAGTCAAGCGCCAGTCCACGCACACCGCCAGCCAAGAGCCAACCCATGCACACCGCCAGCCAAGTGCCAGTCCACGCACACCGCCAGCCAAGCGCCAATCCACACACACTGCCAGACAAGCGCCAGTCAATGCACACCGCCACCCAAGCACGAGTCCATGCACACCCCCAGCCAAGCGTCAATCCACGCACATTGCCAGCCAAGCGCCAGTCCACTCACCGCCAGCCAAGCGCCAGTCCACGCACACCACTAGCCAAGCGCCAGTCCACGCACAACGTCATACATTTTTTTATCAAGAAAGAAACACAAACCAATTGCAACTACATACAAAGCTATAATTACTAAAACAACAGCAGTCACTAAAGATCATTCGATTGCCAAACGTGAAACTATACAACTATATAAAACCATACAGAACAGGCAGTACACTATTAGACTCACAGTTGCTCTCCAAACCTCTTTTGAGTGCGATACAATCTAAAACATGTGGGCACACACAGCCCAGGATCAGAAAGACAATCAGCACAGTGCATCCAATGCTCCTTACACACACCTCTTCGCGTGCAGACTTTACATCTCTTACAGGGATTGTTTGTTTTAGGCGTGGGAGGAATTAAATCAGGAAGGTGGCGATCTTTCAACCTAGCCACATCCTCCACCACTCCAACACTAGGAACACTTGCCTGTTCCACAAAAACAAGGCTGCCTATCACAGACTCCTGAGACTGAACAAAAGTCATCTTTGACGCAGGAGAACACTCCTTGTACACAACAAAAGCATTGAAAGTTGCTAAATTGAAGAGATGATGGCCAACTTCTTATACCAAATGTAAGCCTTATGAATAGCAGTTTAAGGTTCCAACGTCTGATCTACTCTATCGACACCACCTATGTGCTTATTGTAGTCTACAAATGCAAAAACAACAGTTGATGGACAGAATGCAGAACAATGTCATACATTCACCCCAGTACAGAGATCTGGGCCTAAATCCATCATTTTTTTGCTCGCCATGCCGTTCCAGTTTGAACCCCGCCATATGCAAATCAGTCTAGACCCTGTGCCTCATGGCAACAGTCCAGCCCAAACTGCCAAGCCAGGTCCTCCCTGGACTGGAAACAAGCACCCTAGGACCGGTTTCGGGGTTTCACCCCTCGTCAGCCAGGATAGCTTGATTCCACTGGCATGGAGAGCACGGGACCCACGTCTGGACATACCCTTCCCACTCGGGGTGACAAATGCAAAACAACAGTTGATGGACAGAATGTAGAACAATGTCATACATTCACCCCAGTACAGAGATCTGGGCCTAAAGCCATAGTTTTTTTGCTCACCATGCCGTTCCAGTTTGAACCCAGCCATATGCAAATCAGTCTTGACCCTGTGCCTCATGGGAACAGTCCAGCCCGAACTGCCAAGCCAGGTCGTCCCTGGACTGGAAACAAGCAACCTAGGACCGGTTTCGGGGTTTCACCCCTCGTCAGCCAGGATAGCTTGATTCCAGTGGCATGGAGAGCACGGGACCCACGTCTGGGCATACCCTTCCCACTCGGGGTGACAAATGAAAAAACAACAGTTGATGGACAGAATGCAGAACAATGTCATACATTCACCCCAGTACAGAGATCTGGGCCTAAATCCATCGTTTTTTTGCTCACCATGCCGTTCCAGTTTGAACACAGCCATATGCAAATCAGTCTTGACCCTGTGTCTCATGGGAACAGCCCAGCCCGAACTGCCAAGCCAGGTCCCCCATGGACTGGAAACAAGCATCCTAGGACCGGATTCAGGGTTTCAACCAGGGGGGTCAATAGTGGAATCCGTACCAGTGTACACCCGAAAATTACAGACATATCCTGTCCTACTTTCACATAACATATACATCCTAATTCCATAACGTGCCCTCTTGCTAGGAATGTACTGCCTAAAAACCAAACAGCCCTTGAACAGGACCAAAGATTCATCAACAGATATTTCTTTGCCTGGAGTATAGAGCTCTGAAAATTGATCTACTAAGTGATCAAGAACAGGCCGAATCTTAAAAAGACGGTCACAGTCAGGGTTATCTCGTGGCAACGCCAAAGCATTATCAACAAAATGCTGCATCCGAAGCAAAAGTAAATACCGATCACGACTCATAATTGCAAGAAATGTGGCCGTTGCAACCAAGGGACTGGTAGACCAATATTAAGCCAGGGACGACTTCCTTATCAAGCCCATCAAAGAAGTCAAACCCAAAAACTTCTTCATGTCATCCAGATTTGTGGGAGTCCACCGGGTAGCTCGAGAGTGGGGCCTAAGTCTGTCACTGTTGTCTCTCAAAAACTGTTCAGCATACAAATTAATCTGCTCAACAATCTCACCCAAAAATACACTATCCATGAACAACTGAAAAAAACGGTATAGGCAAAAATATTTCACAATCCACTCAACACCCTGCATCACCACTAAAGGCAGGCAACACCGGCTGCACCATGTTTGGATCAACCCAGAGTCCAGAACTTCCAATGGGAAGCCTTAAAGCTCCAGGCTACAATCCAGATGCCTCTTGCACCATCAGTGTCCTAATCTAAAAAAGGCACTTCATTCGCACTGAGAGTAGCTTCATCCACACTGAGAGTAGCGTCATCATCCGATGATTTCATGTGGAGAGAAAATTCACTGCCTGAATCTTCTCCTCCCTCCTCTCCCTCAGACGCACTGTCAGTCTCATAATCCTGCTCAGAGGAAGATTCAAGAAGCATACCAACCACCTGCTGACCAGTAATTTTACGGCTAGCCATAATGCTTACCAATAAAGGTAACTTGTCAAACAAGTCAACAACAACAAACCCTTTGTAAAAAAGAAATAAACAAAATGTAGCTTTAGCACTAAGACCTATCAACTCCAACACTTTACCACTCACTTGCCAGAAGCAGCTAGAATCGCCACCACCGGCTCTGCACAGACACAGTAAGGACCAACAGTATCTCACTAAAAAAGAAATTTACACATAAGACAACATAAAACACATCACAAAGAATTTCATGCACAAAGCACTAACTAAACATGCTGCTATTATGACACCACTTACAAAAAATTCATTCATGCATGACATTAATACTCAATTGGAGTAAACACAACAAAAATGTTCTTCTTACCAAAAAAATGCAACTACGCAAAACTGCAGATCAACCACTGCCGAAACCGCAAACAAGAATCAAAAGCTTTCCACTGGAATAAAAAGGAGAAAAAACACATTACAATCACATATGCAAATAATGCACTAGTCCACACACTATCAACCAGCCAAGCAAAGGTGGTAGGTGGGCCGAAAAGCATGAGGCCGAACTGCCCCCACAGGGAGCAGAAACAGCCAAAATATTCACCTTCATAAAGGGGGAGCGACCCTTGCCCAAATGGCCGCTCCCCAACAACACAAACAATCCCTGGTGTCTAATGGCTTCTGCCCCCCTTGGGGCAGATTGGCCTAGAATAACAAGGCCGATCCACCCCCAAGGGGAGCAGAAATGGCCACAATAAATGATTCCCTTGCCTAGGGGGTCGCTCCCCGAAAACATATTTAAAAAAAAAATCCCTGGTGGCCTAGTGGGCTCACAGCGACTTTTTTATTAATTCAATCTGCCCCCACAAGGGGGGCAGACCACTACAAAAAAAATTGTCCCACAAGGGGAGCGACCCTTGCCCAAGGGGCCACTCCCCGACACAAGGGTACTTTTCAAATAAAAAAAACAAAATTCCCTGGTGGCCTTTTGGTCATATAATGCCTTTTTAAATTTTTTTATTTATATATCTGCCCCCCCCAAAGGGAGGCAGACCCATCCACAAAATGTGCACCCAAGGGGAGCGACCCTTGCCTAAGAGGCCGCTGCCCGACACAAAAGACACTTAACTTTCCTTCAATGCCTTTTTAAAATGCCCCCCACACCCTCCCCGAGGCCAAACTCGCCTCTTACCTGCGGGACACGCTGGAAGCAAATGGCTTCCAGCACGTCCGGTATCATGTAATGATGTCAGCGCGCGAGGCGCGCTGACGTCATTACATGATGTGGTGGGGGGGAGGGTGAAGCGGAAGGGCTTTCTCTTTCATTGCGGGTGGGGCAGGATGATGGGCGGCCCACGGGGAGAGCGCTAGCGCTTCCCCCGTGGGTGAGTGCCAGGATGGCCGGGAGCTGTCGTGAGCACACGCCCACCGTGTCTCAGGACGGCTCCCGGCCGTCCTGAGCACCGAAGGGGTTAAGGCAGAAAGTGCCCAAAAATAAATAAAGCATCAATTAGCAACCACTGCTCATGGTTGATCATGACCTCAGCAATTTTAGGCCAACCACAGTGAAGCGTGGATTGGATACACCAAGCGGATAGTCCGGATTAAAGTTCTTACCTTTTGACTTTGTCCTTTTTATGGATGTTGAAATTCTCCTGCAAGGCTGAAGGCTATATATGATGAACTTCATTTGAATCGGGACAACCACTGGAGGAAGCAGTTGGTTTTGGCAAGAATAGTTCAGAGGGAAAGTTCAAATTTCACTGCCTTCGAGATACTTTTTGCTCCTTTGCCCGGTCAAAATTTCTAACTTCAGACTTAGGGACAAATTTATATGTTGGCGGAGAGGTTACTTTGTTGCAACGAGAACAGGGATCACTCCTTGCCAAGAATATGGTAAGCCTCTGCGATTAGGATTCGGGCAGACAATAGTTTGACGACGGCAGAAACTACTCCAGCTTCTCTGTGGTCAAACTCCTCCGACAGCCCAACAGAGTGTTGGCTGTCAGAGGTTTAGCTATATGCCTGGCCACCGAATTTAAATGAGTTGACGAACAGCTGTTTTTCAATGCTGTCACCACCAGGAAACCCCAGGTAGTAAGGGACGTTTAAAAGTGCACAATGACCCTCTCGCCATGGGAGGAACTCCATTGGCAAAGGAGGCATTGCTTTTTTTATTTTATTTTTGAAAATAAAAAATTATAAATTTGATGTACAGCTCCATCATGTTGACGGAACCATTGGTCAAACTTATAATACATTGGCAGGAAACGCTGTGATGGTGGTTGCTGCCAATGCTAGAAATGTCTGTTGGGCCAGCGGACATTTCTAAATTTGGTGGAAAGCATCTCCGTCAGGGTGACAATGCAATTTACTCCATCACCCTGGTGGGGGACGGGCCACCTGCCTGGTTCTAAATGAAGCCCTCAGTCTCCTTTTTAGTTTTTGTCGCTCAGAATCTTTCAAAGGGGCAAACCTGAAGCTGTATCAGATGAAGTCCTTTTGAAATCGGGCACCTTTGCCACAATTTTCACTAAAAAGCAGAAGTTCTTGGAAGTCTAAAATTTTTCCAAGGCTTAACTTTTCAGACTTTCTGTGGTTGTTCATCTTAGCCACTTTTGAGGTTTCCAGGAACTCAGAAATAGCACTTAGTGGCCGAAACACTCTCCATCAGAGGACACAAGCAAAGTCCAGTCCATATACAGTTGTAATTATTCACACCAGGAAAAAGGCCTCTTGCAGCTTGTAATGTGCCTGTAGCCACAGAGGAGGTAAGCAAGCTGACCCCTGGAGTCCACTTCTCAGTACAGGGTACAAGTGTGAGAAGGCCCAACAAATCCGGTCTCCACACAGGTTGGAGATTGCTGGTCCAGTCCAATTCTGTTCTGTCACAGGTCAGAGTGTTCAGAGGAGCTAGGGGTGAGGTGCTAATTTTGTTCAATACACTAGCCAGTGGGTGGGTGTGACTCCCGTCAACACTCTGGCCAATGGGCAAGATTCCCAAATGCAAACCTTCCCACTTTTGCAGTATATCCTGTTTGCTAACTGAAAACTATCCCACAGTGCACTATTTTAAGTAAATTTCAACATGGCAAAATCATTCTGCACCCTTGAGAGAGCTGGTGGCGCACATACCCGTATGTTTATTCAGCAGTCTCCACCCCAGTAGAAGAAGAAAAAAAAAGTTTATTGTATGATTAATTAAAAACTTAACAATATGGTACATTGGACATGCATAAAAAAAAATTCTTAATCGATTGTGGTTATCTTATTATTAATACAATTGTTTAAAATCGACTGCCGTTGAGTCAAAGTGCACAGTGCATTGAGACTAGTAGAGCTTGAGTACCATATATCCATCACTATCTTGGTATATCAAAGAAAATAAAATGCATATTTTGCAGTTATCAGTCATTTCATAGAGGATCAATTGCCATTGAGTCAAAGGGCACAGTGCATTGAGATTATTAAGACTTGAGTACCATATGTCCATCACAATCTTGTAGTATCAAAAGAATAAAATCGTGTTTTACAATCAGCAGTCATTGCATAAAAGATCATGTGGTTGAGATCTATTAAAAAAGTAAAACCAAATGCCACGTGCATTTTATTAATCAGCAATCATCGCTGCACTTAAGTTGGTTCTTTTAAGCTGTTTCTGCACCACCTTAAAGTATTTGCCAATTTGGGCCAGTTCAGAGAGGACTGTAGTGGAAAATATTGAGGTTGTTGCGTCACTACAAGTCCTTAGGCCATTAATTAGAAAGAGTGACTTTAATAACATCCGCCTAGGATAGAGTAGCAACGAGCAGCAGCAAATTAGGTGATGGAAAGATTCAAGTTTGTAACCGCACAGCCTGCAATTCACTATATTGGAGAGGATAGACAAGTTTGCATTAAATTCTTTGATTTGTAGTGTCATCATCCTCGCAACCAAAATTTGAGTGACGCAAGCTTTCCAGATTGAACAACTAAGGTATAACTGTGGCTTTAGGCCGGCCTGGTGTTCGTTATCATGCAAGGCTACCAGGGCTTTTGAGAATGAGATAGTCTTGATAATTTCCACATCAACAAGTTTCGAAAGGAATCTTGTCTATTTCTTCAGTATGTTTTTCACTGCCGAGTGAGGAAGCGATGGAGAATTTAATAGACTTAGGTCAATTTGGATGGTATCTGCTGAAGCCATTAAATATGTTCTCCAGGGGCTATTTTTGGTATGAAATACATTTTGAAGGATAATCTTCAAGGTGCCATGGCCTAAATGCATCTATGGTAATATTTCATGATAGAATCCATATTGGTCAAGTTTAGGGCCTCTAGGCCAAATTCCAGTCTCACCAGCGATCTCCTGGTGTAATATGGCAGCCTAAACACTCTTTTATAGGTTTTAGACGTAATTTACCATGCTTTTAATGATAAGTCCTGGGAAAGCCACACTGCAGTAAGTGATGGCTGATGGAAATGTTGCACTGAGCACTTTTGAAATTGGTGCTGAAGAAGGACTTTCGTTTGAGGCATTCAATTGGTACAGTCTGGTGATAATCAGTGAGCCTTATCTTTGAGATGATTCCGATGCATTTTATGTCCCCATTTTGCTGACAACCAAGTACCCAAATAATTGTACGATTTGGCTCCTGTTATATTTAAGGGACCAAGTGACCAGTGACTATTAGTTTGCTTGCGCGTCCTTCCAAACGAGACCACTTTTGTTTTTGAAGTATTAACTACCATCTTGTTTGTCATGTTGTAGGTATGGAGGGCGTTAAGGGCTTCTGAATCCCTATTTTTGAATTATCAAGAAGAACTATGTCATCAGCATACTGTATTATCGTAATCTTGGATGTTCCTATTTTTGGGGGAATTAAGTTTGAGTGATTCAGTGATGCGGACATATCTGCTGTATATAGGTTGAAGAGCATTGGGGCTAGGAAACATCCTTGCTTTAGGCCTTGATTGGTATTAATCTTTTTTGATAAAGCAGTGGAAGCCCATTTGGGCCTGGTGCACCTTATACTCTCATTTTACGTATGGCCCCTTTGATCAAATGGATCATGGGCTTTTTGTCGATTTCATTTCGATCATCCGTTAGGTTTAAGTTTTCTGGTGAGAATAAGGGGGCGCTCGAGGGCTCAGTAGTATACAAGTTTTTTACATACAGATCCCTTGTGGGTTCATCAATTACATTGGTTCTGTTAGTATACTGGCGTGTTTAGTTTTTGATATGCTTCCATAGGTCTACCTGATTGCATTTATTCATAAGTGAGTATACATACTGCCACTCCTTTTCCCTCTGCCCCCTCTCAACCAGCCCAAACTGGCAGCTCCTCCTCCACTGATACTAAAGCCGGGAGGCTAAAGTGCGTTTTGGGATTAAAATATGCCTCTACTCCAGGCTTCCATTATAACCAAACTATAAATATACAGGTCTCACCTCTGTCCCTAAGTTTGTGGACACTCCTAAACTGCCTTTCTGGGGTTAAGCTGGGTCGCTTTGCTACCCAAAGCCATCCTGCCAAGCACAAGTCATTATCCCTGCTCTGACAGCAGTATTTCACACTTCACTTGAAGAAGCACCGATAGTCCACCTACAGGCAGGCCAAACCTAATTAGTCTGTAGGGACTTCAGGCAAGATACGTATAACGTTTTAAAAGTTACTGTTCCTATTTATGTATCAAAAACCTAACTTCACCACTGATTTGGGTTTTTGATAAATATTAATTCACTTGTACAATCAGAATAAAGGGAGCCATGTTCATGATCGGGCTGTTGACAAAGACTGGAGACCCAAGAGGAAGTAAGAGGGGATTAATCAGCTGAAGCTGGAAATAGATGAAGAGCGGCAGACAAGAGTATGGAGAGACACAGAACATTGACACCAGATACGCGTGCACATTAAAACTGTGAAGAAAGGTAAATGTACAATGATTTTCTATCCCACCAAAATATCAGACAAGCTAAATGGGAATACCTTTCTGCCTTAAACAACCACTGGTATAACACAAAGATGCATAGTGGGGGCGTGGTCTGGCAGCACATGATGGCAGCTGCCGATCCTGTAGCACTCCTGTGTCCACACCAACCATCCTGCCTTTATGTGGTGCTGTGCATAAGAGAAGGACTCCTCCTTGGTGCCCAGGCACTGTAGAGCCCAGGGTGCAGTGAGAGTGGCCGTGGAGCTTGGGGGACGCGACTCCCACTGCGATCGGTGACTCAGATCCAGAAGCAATGACCGTATAGATGGCGATCAGTTTGAGACCGCAGCGCAGCAGTCAAGCACAGCAGAGGGGCTAGGAGACTCAAAGGCCGCCGCTGGATGATGATGGTGCTTGTCCCCAGCCTTGACATGCCCGCAGGGGGGTGGCAGTGTGGAGATGTGCATTTTCCTCCGTTCCGCCCCACCCCACCCTGTTCAGTGCTGCGCAAGAAGCCTTGGGTAGGGAGTCTGATCCCTAGAAAAGGACTCCCTGGGGGAGGGGGGGCAAAGAGGTACAAGAAAAGAGAAGTGGACAGAACTCTGGCCAATAGAGACAATCTTCCTTACCTGTTCAGCATCGAGCTGTATCCTGG
The DNA here is from genome assembly GCF_964204655.1 of Triturus cristatus. Classification (NCBI taxonomy): domain Eukaryota; kingdom Metazoa; phylum Chordata; class Amphibia; order Caudata; family Salamandridae; genus Triturus; species Triturus cristatus. The sequence continues at coordinate 949,223,898 of NC_140582.1, forward strand.
AAGACCCGTGGCCACAAGGGTGGCAGAAGAGGAGCCCGGTCGACTGAGGTACATTTGCATTTCCTCCCCTTGGAGCATTGACCTGAGGGATCGATACCTCCATGAGAGGAACAATTCTGTCCATGCTCCAAGTTTGCCCATTGGTAAGCTGAACTACATTTCTTCCCACCTTGATTACCTTCATGGGTACTGAGAATCTTGTGGCCTCCCTCCTGCATTGTTTAGATAGATCTACATGGACCCAATCCCCTTCTCTGACCATGAAAGATTTCACGTGTTTAGTTGCGTTATACATGACCTTGTACTTGGCTTGATGACTGGCAACTCGTTCCCTAATCTCGTCACGATTCACAGCACAGGTGTTCTGTCTTTTTAAGGGAGGGGAGAGTCTGGTTTTGGGAACCCTACCTTTTAGCGAACTGAAGGTGGACACCCCTGTGACCAGGGTTGGGGTTGTATGATAGGCCCAAAGTGTGCCTTGCAAAGTGTCTTTCGCCGAGATGCCTAAGATCTCAGCACGCTGTAAGCATTCTTATACCATGTGATTCATGCATTCTACCAACCCGTTGGCCCGGGGACGAGATAGGGCCATTTTGTGATAGGTGATGCCCATTTCTGATAGGAATTCAGACATGTTCTCTGAGGTAAACTGCACCCCATTATCTGTTACCAAGGTGTCCGGGATCCCCTCCTCAAAGAATACATCCCTCAGGAATTGTATCATTACTTTCGTGTCTATCTGGTGCACGCACCTATAGACGACCCACCGAGTGTGGTAGTCCGCCATGGCCAATAAGAATCATTCCTTCAAGGACTTAAGGTGAAGGGGACCAATTATGTCCAGGGCTAGTTTGGACCATGGTTTATCTAGCACGATGACAGGGGATAGGAGGGGGTTTCCTTGCCTGTTGTATTTTGTCTGAATGGCAGCACTCAAGACAGTCCCTCACTGTGTGCGCCGCAATGGTATCCATCCCCGGCCACCAGTAATCCAATTTTATTTTGTTTTTAAAGAGTCTACACCCCAGGTGACCAATATAGGCTAGGTCCACAATTTTCTGTCTAAGTGCTACAGGTGGAACAATTTTCTCTCCCCTGCAAACCGTCCCCTCTTGAATGTTCAGTTCCAGCTTTACATCCCAGAACCCGCTCAATGAAGTGGTAACCTTACATTTCTCATTGGGCCACCCTTTGACAATAAAGCCTTTAAGGACTTTCATTTCATCATCATTGCATAAACACTCTTCCCATTCTTCTTTTTTTAGGCAAGTCACCTTAAGAATCACGTCATCAGCTTCAACATGAGTTACACTGTCATCAACATCCATGGGTGAGTGAGAGAGGAAATCCGCTACCACATTTTTCGAACCTGGTGTATCTTTACATTGAAATGGTACCCTTCCATCCCCAAAATTCATCTTGCTATCCTGGGTGTGGTCTTTTCAGACCCCTTAGTTGTGAATGCATACATGAGGGGTTTGTGGTTGGTCTTCACGGTAAAGGGAATACCCCACAGAAAGAAGTGGAAGTGTTTGATGGCCCATGCACATGCAAGTGCTTCTTTTTTGACTATGGAGTAATTTGCTTCTGCTCCTTTAAGGGCGCGAGAAGCGAACGCCACCACTTGTTCCTTGCAGTTGACGACCTGGGTGAGACTGGCACCAACCCTTTATTACTCACGTCAGTATACAGGACAGTGGGTTTGGTGGGATCAAATCTGCCCAACGATGGGGCGGAGGCAATGCTCTCCTTCACTGTGAAGAACGCTGCTTGGCAATCCTCGCTCCATACAAAAGGGCTCCTTGCTTTAAGTAAAGCCCTCAATGGTTCCACAATACTTGCGTAATTTCTGACAAACTTTGCGTAGTATTCCGATAACCCCAAGAACGACTTTAAGTCTTCAACACACACCAGAGCGGCTGTCCCCTGAATGGCTTCCACTAGGTCAACTTTTGGTTTAATTCCATCTTGAGAAATTGTATGGCCTAGGTACTCAACGGATCCTACCCCAATGCGACACTTGTCCTTCTTTAAGGTCAAGCCCGCCGCCTCCAGTTTGGTCAGTACATTCCTTAAAATGGTGTTATGTACTTCCAGGTCTTTTCCATAAATGAGGATGTCATCATGGAAGCACATGGTACACTGAATGTCCTTAAGTACGTGTTGCATGATCCTCTGAAAGGCGGCAGCTGCTGAGGCCAACCCAAAGGGCATGCACATGTACTGGAACGCTCCCAGCAGGGTTATGAAGGAGGTTAAGTGACAGGAGTCAGGGTGTAGTTCTACCTGGTGGTAGGCGGACGAGAGGTCTAACACACTGAAGCAGCTTTGATTAAGGTGAGGACCTCGTGTATGCATGGCAAAGGATGCCTATCCACCCATATGTTACTGTTAAGGTCCCTCAGGTCCACACATAACCTGATCTCTTTGCTGGACGCCTTAGTCATAAGGACAATGGGGGCCAACCACTGCGAGCTTTCTATGGGCTCAATGACCCCTTGTGACAGGAGTTTGTCTAATTCTGCTCGGAGGGGTGTTTGCATCATATGTGGTATGGGCCTAACCTTGTGAGCCACTGGTCTAGCATTTGCTTTAAGCTTAATAGAGTGTTGATAGTTTCTCAGTAGTCCTAGTTTGTCCGTAAAGACCTCAGGAAAGTCATTGCAATCCTCTGTGCCCCCCACAAACGGGTCTACTAGAAGGACCTGGTCAGGGCTATTGGGGTCTAATATGATGCCCAGTTCCCTCTGGTGTTTCCACCCCAACAAGTTTGATCCCTTCTGTGTGATGTGGATTTTGCCCACCATACTCCTCCCTTTCAACCCTATGTTCATGGTTGTCATGCCCATCAAGGGTATGGGGTCCCCATTGTAACCCCCCGGATGTATGTCTGGAGGCTGCATGCCCTGTTGCCATGAGGAGAACAACTTTGTAAATGCCTAAGCTTCCACCAATGTATAGGGTGAGCATGAATCAGCGAAGACCGTCACCTCTCTTTTGTCCAAGGTGATAGTGCAAGATGGAAAGTCCTTTGTCTTGTCACCACTTTTTAGTTGGAAAACTAGTTTGGCTTTTTGGGGAGGTTCTTGCTCTATGGCCAGTACCGATTTGGGTTGGTGATCCTTACATACCCTGGCCAAGTGACCCCTCCTTCCGCTCTTATGACAGGTAACCGATCTGGCTTGACACCCCGTAAAATTAGCCAGGTGCGTAGGGCTACCGCACCTATAACATTTGAGTTTGGTGCCTGTAGGGTGAACACTGGGACCTTTGTTCCTGCTCTCCTTGGTGACCTCTTGTTTGCTTATTGGATTTACTTCTGCATTTTTGTTTCCGTCCCCTTTCATTGCTACCATACAATCAGCAGTGTGCTCAGTCCCTACCGCTATGTCTATAGCTTGTTTAAGATCAGGATTTGCGACTAATAGCCTTTCTTGTATCTTGGTGTTGTTGCTGCACCTTACCAACTGATCTCTAATGAGGGAGTCTTGCAGGGCCTCAAATTCACATGTATAAGCCAGACCTTTAAGGGCTGCAATGTAAGTTTTGACTTTCTCATTATTTCCCCGTACCTTCGAAAATAATTTGTGCCTTTCCAACACCATATTTATAGTTTTACTTTTCAAAATGCTTTTCAAGTCTATTAACCGCCGCTAGGTACACATTCTCATTGTCGTCACTATCCTCCTCTGCTTCTGCATCTGTTTTACGCCCTTCAATTCCTAGGTTATGATGCAAGGTATGTAGCTTCCGCAAGGCTGAGAATTTCCCCCCCCCCCGATTGCTATGAGATAAGACTCCAGCAGCTCAAACCATTGCTTCCACGGAAGCTGTGGCTCCCCCACTTCGTTTAGGAACAGGAGTGGTTGCAACATGTTTGTACTCGCCATGTCGTATGGGGTAAGTTCAGTGAAACCCCAATGCTGTAGCTGCTAACTATGGGTAGCTGCCCCCCGTTGAAGTGCCCCCCCACTCAGGCAGTAAAAACACGTAGGGAACAGTGCTTTAGGTCTTAATTAGTGAGTCAGGTAGCCCAGCTGTGCCTGTCAGCGTGACAGAAGGGTGACAGGTGTGGTGAGTTACGTCAACTTCTTAGTCAGCTGTGCCTATCAGCGTGGAAGAGTGAGACAGGCTGTGAGGTTAATCAACTTCTTAGTCCGCTGTGCCTGTCAGCGTGGAGGAGCGACACAGGCAGCAAAGTATGCAGGAGAAAGCAAGGGGTTATGTGCCCATCAGAGGAAATGAAATAGTCATCAACTTCTTATTCAGCTGCGTCTGTCAGCATGGGATAGCGAGACAGGCTAGAAGAGGTGCGGGAGGGAGGAAGGGGGTAACTCCGACCTCCTCACAGGCAATCGCTGTGTCGAGAGACGCCTCCTGACAAACCCCGGCTGCTGCTCCGCCTCACGAAGGCAGCGCGCAGACGCGGAAGCTGGAGAGCAGAGGCTGAGCCTGAGGTGAGGCGAATCCCCGGCGGCTGATCACGAAAATTCCTGCCTCTCAGCTTCGCAAAGGCAACACGCAGGCATCTGGCTCCAAGCTGCATTGCTGAAAATTTTGAGGGAGTGACTGTACTGCGGCGTCTCCTTTCCGCTGGATTCCCCGAGCTTCCACACACTTCCTGCGGCCCAAGGACGCTGGCACCACCTTCACATGCGTCACTCTTCTCATCCCCACGGCGCCCGACCGGGGTAGCGTCCAGCCCAGAGATGGACACCTGGGCTGATGCTTTTTTCGCTGTAGCGCCTAGACGCCGGCCTCGTCACCGCACACAGATCCTTTCTCTTCTGCTGTCCCAGGCCCGGACTTCTCATGGCGGTGTCCCCGTCCCTGCAACGATGTGAGTCGAAACACCACACCTCGACAGTAGTCGCTGAAAGCAGAGCTGTATCCCTGTGAAGAGGCAACTCCTTAGACGTAATTAATTTCTTCAACGTTCAGAAGAGGCTGGAATATCTATATATAGCAGACGTGTGTGTGTACCACCTAAACGCTGTGGTCCTTGCTTCAGTAGCTGATCCCCTGCATTAATCGCATGCTATGGACTCTTCGCCTGCAGCCAAGCTCAAAATTTCAAGGTAAGATAAGTACTCACTACTTTGTACCTTTACTCAGTACCAGCTGTCCTGGAGTACATATTGGGGGTGATGGTGTGGACCGTCCCCACACGGTTGTTCGTTGCCAGTGTTGCAAGCAGAGACGCACACGGTGAATAGAGAAGTCTTCTTTATTGCGTCTTTACACCATCACAGGTTCCAGTCAGCTGGAGTCAGCTGTGGAATGTTCACACATTCTTGCCTGGCACATACTAAGGGGAAGGAGGGCAGAGGGGTGGCGGGGCATACCTAGTGTGGATTACAACAATAACACATATGACCACACATAGCCTTGAGGTGCTCACCGTTCTCTCATAGAATGTCAATGGGCTGGACTGTAAGATTTGGGGTTATATTATCAAGCAAGGTGTTGAAATTATCGCCGCTTTAGCGGCAAAAAACTGCCGCTAAAGCGGCGATAATGGGCTTGATAATATGTCCGTGAGAATTCCAATAGAAGCCCATGTTGACACCAGAACATGGGCTTCTATTGGAATTCTCAAGGGCATATTATCAAGCCCATCATCGCCGCTTTAGCGGCAGTTTTCAGCCGCTAAAGCGGCGATAATTTTAACGCCGTTTCTTGATAATATGCCCCTAAGAGAGGAGTTGTGACACAATACATATCAAACATTCCCCCAACCTAGTGCTCCTGTAGGAGACCCATTTGGTGGGAAACAACTTCAAATGTCTGCAAAGGGGTAAATATACTGACCTGACCCATACAGAGCTCACTAACGGCTCCTGAGCAGTTGCAATTCTAGCCAAGATGACCCCCTCCCCTTTTTAGGTGGAGAGACAAAGGGTGGTCCCCAAGGGTTGTTATGTGCCACTAAAGGGAAGGTAGAACAGGAGGAATATCCTCACCATGAACCTATACGCACCCCTGAGAATACAGAAGGGGTTAATGGACAGGCTGGGCTCCACCCTGATAGACTCAGTTACTGACCTCCATGTTTTGGGAGGGGACTTCAGTAAGGTTATGGACTGGAACCTGGACAGATATAACCTGTACCTGAGAGTACCCTCAGAGCTACCAGGCTTTTCCCATGCGATGGGTCTCACAGATGCCTGGAGGTCACTACACCCATGAGATAGACAGCACCCATTGCTGTCGGAAGCCCACTGGATTCTTTTCCCGTTTGAAATACGTGTTTGTCCCACTGTGTGAGGTCACGTGGGTAAGATACACAAGGTACATGGCCCGAGAGATATCAGGCCACTTGCCTCGGCCTATCAACATGGTCGCCCGAAACAGAGAAGAGATACCCACCTGGAAGCTAGATGCCTGGGCCCTAAAAGAAGCAGATATTGCGGAGTCCCTGAGAGTCAACTCACAGATATATTTCAAGGAGAATGAGGGGTCAGTGTTAACCCTGGGCGTAGTTTGCGAAGTAGCGCTACGCGTAGAAACTGTGTAGTGCACTGTGCAAGATGCTGTTCGCACTGATTGCACAGTGCCGAATGCTTATCCGCACTGTGCAATCAGTGCAAACTGCATCTTGCACAGTGCAAGCGGTCGTTTTCTGCTGCTCGAGTAGATTTCTACTCGAGCGGCAGCTTTCTCAACGCGGACTGGTAGTTTCTCATCGCGAGCGGTCGCGAGCATACGCGACCACTCGCAATGAGAAACCTGACCTCCCCGCGTTGAGAAGCTCGCCGGGAGGTTTATTTTCCACGCTTGCGATCGGCAACTTGATGTTGCTGATCGCGAACGAGGAAAAAGTCTCGCCGGGATGTAATTTTGCTTGCTCGCGGTCACCAACTTGACATTGAGGACCGCGAGCAAGCAAAAAATGACCACTGCACTACGCTGCGCTACGCTACGCGTGTTTGCACTGTGCTACGTGCAATTCGCGTAGTGCGAAGTAGCGCAAACTTCGCAAACTACGCGAGCGTAGCGTAGTGCTTTGCCCAGGCTTAGTCAGTGTACACTCTGGTAGGCATTCAAGAGTGTAATCAGGAACGAAGCCCAAAACATAAACATCAAAAAAGAGACATAGGGAAGAACAGACACAACAGCTGGAAATACACCTCCTCCAGCTGGAAAATACCTGGGTGAACCCAGCAACATACCTACAGCTGGGGGTGACCAGGGAGGAATATCACAACCCCACATTACAAGCAACTCGCCAACACTACCTTGGGGATACAAAAAAACTGTATGATATAGGGGACAAAGTGGGTCTCACTTTTATGTGGCTTGGTAGGAGGGAGAAAGAAAGTCGCTGGATGGCCAAGGTGTTGACCGAGACAGGGGAAGTGACCCTCAATGACAGGGAGATAACCCAGACATTTGTGAAATACTACAGGAGACTCTGCCTGGCCCAGAGGGACTACCCGGAGCAAGAAACAGAGGAGCTCCTTGAGGACATGGATGACAGGGATGCCCTAAAGGCAAACTTGTTGATAGATGAGGTTGAGGAAGCACTAACTAATATGCAGTCGGGGAAGACGCAAGGTGCCAACGGCCTCCCAGTAGAGCTGTATAAAAGCCTAACCTCACTCCTTAATTCACACTTGCTTAACCTGCTATGTGCAGTCAAGGATGGGAGGGACCTGCCGCCGGACTTTTACCATGCACTCATTATACTTATCCCTAAATGATGTAAACCAGAAATCTTGTGCTCTTCGTACTGGCCCATCTCACTGTTAAACAGAGAGAGCAAGATTCTAGCTAAGATCCTTGTGGTTACAATGGCCCGGGTGATATTCTCTTTGGTCCATGCTCACCAAACAGGTTTTATGCTGAGACAGGCGGCAAGAATAAACCTCAATTGTCTGCAGCTATGGCTAGATATACTTAAGGCCGACCGAGAACCTAGGGCAATTAATGTCCCTAGATGCTGAAAAACCATTTGATTCCATAGACTGGTGATACCTGCTTGGGACCCTAATGCGGCTTGGATTCAGACCAAAGTTCTGTGCATTGGTGTCCCTTCTCTCCGAGGCGTTTACTGTGGCAGTAATGGTCAATGGAGAGACTTCAGAGACATTTGCCTTGGGGAGGGGTACGAGACAGGCATAGTCCTCCTGTTGTCACTATGCCTGGAGCCACTGGCATGTTTGGTGCACTGCAGAGCCAACATACTGGGCTTCCCTGAAGCAACAAATGACCCAGAAAAGATATTGTTATACGCTGACGATGCTCTTGTGTACCTCAAGGACCCAAAGCTGTTGATTCCAGCGGTCCTGTCAGTGTTTCCTTGCTTCAAAACTTATTCAAGCTATTGCATCAACCGGGAAAAATCTGTCATCTCCCAGATAGGAGATAGGGAAAGTCTGGATGGTCTAGAGGGTGACTTCTGAGTGGCAAGAGTGGGTTTCAATTACCTCGGAATTGAGATTACGATAGAGAGGGAACGGATCTTGGAACTGAATCTTGATTGAGTCCTTGGTAACTTTGGAAAACACATGGAGAAATCGCACAAACTCCTCTTGATGATTATAGGTAGTGCTGTACTTTTTGTGCTGTAGAAAACTCCACTTCAAATACTGGATAATTACTTTGACAAAATAGATAAAATGCTGTGAACGCTGCTCTTGGATGGCGGTACCCCAAGAATAGCCCGGCCTTAGTTGTACAACCTTGTGCTACCAGATGTGACAGCATAATACGGGGCCACCCAACTACAGGTTATCAATTAATGGGGACACATCCCACATCGCAAACAGGCATATAGGACAGAAAGGGCTGAGATGATGGCGGCTACCCACATTCACTATGTATATGGGACAAAAGACAGGAAACTCTGGCCTGAGCCAGCGCTGGGACTCAGAGCGTGGGATGACACTATCAGCGCTATGGACTTGTGAGAAAGGATACCTTGGCCCTACCCTTATGGAAGGGAACACTACTGCTTGAAGTCGGAAATCTCACCAGCTTCCACCGCTGGGAACAGATTGGGATAGAAACACTACGCATAGTAGATAGTGAGAAGTTTAAGACATTTGAGGTATTACAGTAGGAATATGCATTAGCTGCTACCCAAAGGTTCAAATATTTGCAACTGACACGCACCCTTGAGAGGGTAGGGGTTCTGGAGATGGATCTCCTAGAACACTGCCGGCTAGAAAGCTGGGTCCTTGGGACACGATCCCCCACAACACGGCACCCAAGCTGTACCGCACCATAATTAACAATGCCCCCAACAAACTCAGGAGTCTCTAGATAGTTGAGAGGCCGACGTGGGGACCCTGGAGGATATTGATTGGGAAGCAGTCCTAATGCACCCAGGGGAAGTCACTATCAAAGCCAGACTGAGACTGACTCAATTTAATATCCTCCACAGGTAATACTACAACAGGTCTCAGCTATCCAAGATGGAAAGGGCAGAGAGCCCCACCTATCCTTGGTGCAGCGCAGAATATGGCACATTTCTACACACCCTACCCAGGGTGAATGAGTACGGGCGTAAACGTTAGCGAAGTGAAAGCCGTAATGGAAGTAGCTATCCCCAGGACACCTCACCTGGTTAACTAAACAAAATGGTCGCACACTGCTTACCTACCAACGTGTTACCCCAATGAACTGTGGTCCCTGTAGTCAGCGTCGGCGGGTACGCCTATGCTCAGTGGTGCGTGCAAGTCAGAGTAGCGTTAGCCATCCCTGGACACGTGTTTCGAGGTTGTTGCTTCTCGTCAGCAGGGAGTAGGAAGAGTGTAGGGTTGCTAGTGTAGGCTGTTAAAATCATATCAGGTCTGGTACCTCTCGTAACAACGCAGGTGCGTAACCTAGAGCCCGTCGGCTCTCGGGGCTCAGGGAGCCACTAAATAACTAAACAAAATGGTCGCACACTGCTTACCTACCAACGTGTTACCCCAATGAACTGTGGTCCCTGTAGTCAGCGTCGGCGGGTACGCCTATGCTCAGTGGTGCGTGCAAGTCAGAGTAGCGTTAGCCATCCCTGGACACGTGTATCGAGGTTGTTGCCTCTCGTCAGCAGGGAGTAGGAAGAGTGTAGGGTTGCTAGTGTAGGCTGTTAAAATCATATCAGGTCTGGTACCTCTCGTAACAACGCAGGTGCGTAACCTAGAGCCCGTCGGCTCTCGGGGCTCAGGGAGCCACTAAATAACTAAACAAAATGGTCGCACACTGCTTACCTACCAACGTGTTACCCCAATGAACTGTGGTCCCTGTAGTCAGCGTCGGCGGGTACGCCTATGCTCAGTGGTGCGTGCAAGTCAGAGTAGCGTTAGCCATCCCTGGACACGTGTTTCGAGGTTGTTGCCTCTCGTCAGCAGGGAGTAGGAAGAGTGTAGGGTTGCTAGTGTAGGCTGTTAAAATCATATCAGGTCTGGTACCTCTCGTAACAACGCAGGTGCGTAACCTAGAGCCCGTCGGCTCTCGGGGCTCAGGGAGCCACTAAATAACTAAACAAAATGGTCGCACACTGCTTACCTACCAACGTGTTACCCCAATGAACTGTGGTCCCTGTAGTCAGCGTCGGCGGGTACGCCTATGCTCAGTGGTGCGTGCAAGTCAGAGTAGCGTTAGCCATCCCTGGACACGTGTTTCGAGGTTGTTGCCTCTCGTCAGCAGGGAGTAGGAAGAGTGTAGGGTTGCTAGTGTAGGCTGTTAAAATCATATCAGGTCTGGTACCTCTCGTAACAACGCAGGTGCGTAACCTAGAGCCCGTCGGCTCTCGGGGCTCAGGGAGCCACTAAATAACTAAACAAAATGGTCGCACACTGCTTACCTACCAACGTGTTACCCCAATGAACTGTGGTCCCTGTAGTCAGCGTCGGCGGGTACGCCTATGCTCAGTGGTGCGTGCAAGTCAGAGTAGCGTTAGCCATCCCTGGACACGTGTTTTGAGGTTGTTGCCTCTCGTCAGCAGGGAGTAGGAAGAGTGTAGGGTTGCTAGTGTAGGCTGTTAAAATCATATCAGGTCTGGTACCTCTCGTAACAATGCAGGTGCGTAACCTAGAGCCCGTCGGCTCTCGGGGCTCAGGGAGCCACTAAATAACTAAACAAAATGGTCGCACACTGCTTACCTACCAACGTGTTACCCCAATGAACTGTGGTCCCTGTAGTCAGCGTCGGCGGGTACGCCTATGCTCAGTGGTGCGTGCAAGTCAGAGTAGCGTTAGCCATCCCTGGACACGTGTTTCGAGGTTGTTGCCTCTCGTCAGCAGGGAGTAGGAAGAGTGTAGGGTTGCTAGTGTAGGCTGTTAAAATCATATCAGGTCTGGTACCTCTCGTAACAACGCAGGTGCGTAACCTAGAGCCCGTCGGCTCTCAGGGCTCAGGGAGCCACTAAATAACTAAACAAAATGGTCGCACACTGCTTACCTACCAACGTGTTACCCCAATGAACTGTGGTCCCTGTAGTCAGCGTCGGCGGGTACGCCTATGCTCAGTGGTGCGTGCAAGTCAGAGTAGCGTTAGCCATCCCTGGACACGTGTATCGAGGTTGTTGCCTCTCGTCAGCAGGGAGTAGGAAGAGTGTAGGGTTGCTAGTGTAGGCTGTTAAAATCATATCGGGTCTGGTACCTCTCGTAACAACGCAGGTGCGTAACCTAGAGCCCGTCGGCTCTCGGGGCTCAGGGAGCCACTAAATAACTAAACAAAATGGTTGCACACTGCTTACCTACCAACGTGTTACCCCAATGAACTGTGGTCCCTGTAGTCAGCGTCGGCGGGTACGCCTATGCTCAGTGGTGCGTGCAAGTCAGAGTAGCGTTAGCCATCCCTGGTTTAACTTTATATTCAGGCTCCCTTGAGCCGGTGGAGTCGACGGACTCATGGTTACGCACCTGCACGCTACGAGAGGTACTAGACCTGATAACGATTTTAGCAGCTTACACAGCAACCCCACACATTTTCCTACTCCCTGCTGACGAGAGGCAACTACCTCGAAACACGTGTCCAGGGATGGCACACGCCACGCATACTTGCATTCACACTCGAGCATAGGTGTATCCGCCGACGCTGACCTTCAGGGACCATTTTCATTGGGGGAACACGCCTGGTAGGTGTAGCAGTGTGCGACCAATCTGGTTTAACTTTATATTCAGGCTCCCTTGAGCCGGTGGAGTCGACGGACTCATGGTTACGCACCTGCGCGCTAAGAGAGGTACTAGACCTGATAACGATTTTAGCAGCTTACACAGCAACCCCACACATTTTCCTACTCCCTGCTGACGAGAGGCAACTAACTCGAAACACGTGTCCAGGGATGGCACACGCCACGCATACTTGCATTCACACTCGAGCATAGGTGTATCCGCCAACGCTGACCTTCAGGGACCATTTTCATTGGGGGAACACGCCTGGTAGGTGTAGCAGTGTGCGACCAATCTGGTTTAACTTTATATTCAGGCTCCCTCGAGCCGGTGGAGTCGACGGACTCATGGTTACGCACCTGCGCGCTACGAGAGGTACTAGACCTGATAACGATTTTAGCAGCTTACACAGCAACCCCACACATTTTCCTACTCCCTGCTGACGAGAGGCAACTACCTCGAAACACGTGTCCAGGGATGGCACACGCCACGCATACTTGCATTCACACTCGAGCATAGGTGTATCCGCCGACGCTGACCTTCAGGGACCATTTTCATTGGGGGAACACGCCTGGTAGGTGTAGCAGTGTGCGACCAATCTGGTTTAACTTTATATTCAGGCTCCCTTGAGCCGGTGGAGTCGACGGACTCATGGTTACGCACCTGCGCGCTACGAGAGGTACTAGACCTGATAACTATTTTAGCAGCTTACACAGCAAGCCCACACATTTTCCTACTCCCTGCTGACGAGAGGCAACTACCTCGAAACACGTGTCCTGGGATGGCACACGCCACGCATACTTGCATTCACACTCGAGCATAGGTGTATCCGCCGACGCTGACCTTCAGGGACCATTTTCATTGGGGGAACACGCCTGGTAGGTGTAGCAGTGTGCGACCAATCTGGTTTAACTTTATATTCAGGCTCCCTTGAGCCGGTGGAGTCGACGGACTCATGGTTACGCACCTGCGCGCTACGAGAGGTACTAGACCTGATAACGATTTTAGCAGCTTACACAGCAACCCCACACATTTTCCTACTCCCTGCTGACGAGAGGCAACTACCTCGAAACACGTGTCCAGGGATGGCACACGCCACGCATACTTGCATTCACACTCGAGCATAGGTGTATCCGCCGACGCTGACCTTCAGGGACCATTTTCATTGGGGGAACACGCCTGGTAGGTGTAGCAGTGTGCGACCAATCTGGTTTAACTTTATATTCAGGCTCCCTTGAGCCGGTGGAGTCGACGGACTCATGGTTACGCACCTGCGCGCTAAGAGAGGTACTAGACCTGATAACGATTTTAGCAGCTTACACAGCAACCCCACACATTTTCCTACTCCCTGCTGACGAGAGGCAACTAACTAGAAACACGTGTCCAGGGATGGCACACGCCACGCATACTTGCATTCACACTCGAGCATAGGTGTATCCGCCAACGCTGACCTTCAGGGACCATTTTCATTGGGGGAACACGCCTGGTAGGTGTAGCAGTGTGCGACCAATCTGGTTTAACTTTATATTCAGGCTCCCTTGAGCCGGTGGAGTCGACGGACTCATGGTTACGCACCTGCGCGCTACGAGAGGTACTAGACCTGATAACGATTTTAGCAGCTTACACAGCAACCCCACACATTTTCCTACTCCCTGCTGACGAGAGGCAACCACCTCGAAACACGTGTCCAGGGATGGCACACGCCACGCATACTTGCATTCACACTCGAGCATAGGTGTATCCGCCGACGCTGACCTTCAGGGACCATTTTCATTGGGGGAACACGCCTGGTAGGTGTAGCAGTGTGCGACCAATCTGGTTTAACTTTATATTCAGGCTCCCTCGAGCCGGTGGAGTCGACGGACTCATGGTTACGCACCTGCGCGCTACGAGAGGTACTAGACCTGATAACGATTTTAGCAGCTTACACAGCAACCCCACACATTTTCCTACTCCCTGCTGACGAGAGGCAACTACCTCGAAACACGTGTCCAGGGATGGCACACGCCACGCATACTTGCATTCACACTCGAGCATAGGTGTATCCGCCGACGCTGACCTTCAGGGACCATTTTCATTGGGGGAACACGCCTGGTAGGTGTAGCAGTGTGCGACCAATCTGGTTTAACTTTATATTCAGGCTCCCTTGAGCCGGTGGAGTCGACGGACTCATGGTTACGCACCTGCGCGCTACGAGAGGTACTAGACCTGATAACGATTTTAGCAGCTTACACAGCAACCCCACACATTTTCCTACTCCCTGCTGACGAGAGGCAACTACCTCGAAACACGTGTCCAGGGATGGCACACGCCACGCATACTTGCATTCACACTCGAGCATAGGTGTATCCGACGACGCTGACCTTCAGGGACCATTTTCATTGGGGGAACACGCCTGGTAGGTGTAGCAGTGTGCGACCAATCTGGTTTAACTTTATATTCAGGCTCCCTTGAGCCGGTGGAGTCGACGGACTCATGGTTACGCACCTGCGCGCTACGAGAGGTACTAGACCTGATAACGATTTTAGCAGCTTACACAGCAACCCCACACATTTTCCTACTCCCTGCTGACGAGAGGCAACTACCTCGAAACACGTGTCCAGGGATGGCACACGCCACGCATACTTGCATTCACACTCGAGCATAGGTGTATCCGCCGACGCTGACCTTCAGGGACCATTTTCATTGGGGGAACACGCCTGGTAGGTGTAGCAGTGTGCGACCAATCTGGTTTAACTTTATATTCAGGCTCCCTTGAGCCGGTGGAGTCGACGGACTCATGGTTACGCACCTGCGCGCTACGAGAGGTACTAGACCTGATAACGATTTTAGCAGCTTACACAGCAACCCCACACATTTTCCTACTCCCTGCTGACGAGAGGCAAGTACCTCGAAACACGTGTCCAGGGATGGCACACGCCACGTATACTTGCATTCACACTCGAGCATAGGTGTATCCGCCAACGCTGACCTTCAGGGACCATTTTCATTGGGGGAACATGCCTGGTAGGTGTAGCAGTGTGCGACCAATCTGGTTTAACTTTATATTCAGGCTCCCTTGAGCCGGTGGAGTCGACGGACTCATGGTTACGCACCTGCGCGCTACGAGAGGTACTAGACCTGATAACGATTTTAGCAGCTTACACAGCAACCCCACACATTTTCCTACTCCCTGCTGACGAGAGGCAACTACCTCGAAACACGTGTCCAGGGATGGCACACGCCACGCATACTTGCATTCACACTCGAGCATAGGTGTATCCGCCAACGCTGACCTTCAGGGACCATTTTCATTGGGGGAACACGCCTGGTAGGTGTAGCAGTGTGCGACCAATCTGGTTTAACTTTATATTCAGGCTCCCTTGAGCCGGTGGAGTCGGCGGACTCATGGTTACGCACCTGCGCGCTACGAGAGGTACTAGACCTGATAACGATTTTAGCAGCTTACACAGCAACCCCACACATTTTCCTACTCCCTGCTGACGAGAGGCAACTACCTCGAAACACGTGTCCAGGGATGGCACACGCCACGCATTCTTGCATTCACACTCGAGCATAGGTGTATCCGCCGACGCTGACCTTCAGGGACCATTTTCATTGGGGGAACACGCCTGGTAGGTGTAGCAGTGTGCGACCAATCTGGTTTAACTTTATATTCAGGCTCCCTTGAGCCGGTGGAGTCGACTGACTCATGGTTACGCACCTGCGCGCTACGAGAGGTACTAGACCTGATAACGATTTTAGCAGCTTACACAGCAACCCCACACATTTTCCTACTCCCTGCTGACGAGAGGCAATTACCTCGAAACATGAGCCCAGGGATGGCACACGCCACGCATACTTGCATTCACACTCGAGCATAGGTGTATCCGCCGACGCTGACCTTCAGGGACCATTTTCATTGGGGGAACACGCCTGGTAGGTGTAGCAGTGTGCGACCAATCTGGTTTAACCTCACCTGGTTAAACTGGGCTTCCCCAACAACGTGGATATCCCTAGGAAACAATTGTTGTTCTGTATGTTGGGCTTCAAAGAGGCAAAAAGTGATGTAACCAAAATGTGGGGCAGGGAACATACTCCAACAAGGAGGTATGTGGCAGGAGGGAATGAACAGACATATGGAGGCAGAGAGGTATACAAGAGCCACGGTTGCCCCGATAAATTTGCTAAGATTTGGGAGAAATGGAGAGCCTATCACAGACTAATCAACCACATCAGCGATTCACCAGACACAAATTTTTCTTCGTAGTACTCCTCTCATTTGGGGGGGGAGGGAACAGCGGACGGTGCTTGAACATCCACAATATATGCCATGAACGAAAAGGGGAGGGAGGGGTATGCAGAGAGTTTTGTTGTGGAAACACTTGTACCCATACATACTTACTGTGCGTGTATTATGGAGTGCCAAAAGCAAGAAAAAATAAAAATATTTTAAACATTTTTAAATGAAAGATGCATAGTAGAATAAATGCATGAAACTGGGGAACGGGTAGTTAGAAGGAATACATGCATGGTCTTTCACACAGCATACTTCTCAACTACATATGGGGAATAACTGATCTAATAAAATGTCAAGCGTTAATTAGCATAGATCTAACAGTGTAAAGAAACCTGGCATATCTTTCAGTCTTCCTGTAACTTAGAATGTTGGTCAAAGTGCTCCATCCTCTTACTGTGGCTGCACCAAATATTCACCTTTTATAAATGGTGTATACTACAAACAATGATAATTTGAGAGATGCCACGGATTCTGAAATTGCTCTGCATAATTAAATGATCCAAATGCCAGAAAAGGTCAATCTTGCCTCTGTTTCAAGCACCTCTCATGCCACAACGAAAATATGGCTTTATATCCAGGGCAATACTGCACAGTGTTCTACATTGGTGACACAGAGGAAAGAGGACCCAGTTGATATCGCAGTTGAGAAGCTGAAAGTCAGCCAAGACCTTGCTACTACAGAACAGCTCAATTAGCCAACACCATAACCAACAAAGGCAACTCTTAGCAAAGGTGGCAGTAGGCTGCTATACAATTAGAACAGTGGACCTCTCATTACTGCTCGCTATGACCGCATTGACCATAAAAGGGCAATTTCAAGAAATTCATTCAAATATACAGTCCATCAGGAGATGACTGGAGAGGACAGAAGCATGTGTGGAGATGCTAGAAGACCCAGGACCTCTAGGGCAATTTATATCGGAGGTTGTCACACCTGCTCTGTCCTCCATGTCTACATTCAGCCATCTGAAGCCCAGTCTTTATAGGCACATATTAGTTGTCTTAACCATCATTTTGAAATGTTTAGAGCGCTTTGAATCAGAGCTTGGAGCCAAGGGACAATGAACACTGTGACTGGCCAAAGCCTACTCTGTGCTACCAGCAAATCATTCAAAAGTCCCTTTCGCAAACGACACTCATAAAATGCATATTTTACAGCTAAATATTCTTCGGAAACAACGGCTAAAGATAAATATTTTGAGCATTAGACCAACTCCTACAGTTTCTAAATTCAGTCAAAATGTTCATTATTAAGGGCAGAAACATATGAATCCCTTGATCCAAAAGCGTTCAATGAATTATTATTAGAAGGGACCATGATACTCCCTATCGAACTAAACGAATACTTTAGAACCACTACACTACATTTAAAACAAAGTACCTTACTCACCAATATCACAAGAACCATTATCCTAAAGGCTAGAAGAGTGATAAGGACATCACTTACCGACCTAAAGGTCAGGGTCTTTATAATCATTCCACATTTAATTACAATTGAGAGAAGGGCAGGTGAGAATAAATGGCAGCATAGAAAATGTCTTGCTCAGAATGTCAATTGGGAATTCAAACAGTGCCCAAGCAGAAGGACAATTGTCAGTTCTAAGAAAATATGGCAGAACGTTCATAGAATGCTAATGTGGGAATACAACCAGACATAAATCAAGAGGTGTGCCATCTGCGCCCATATGAGCCTCATGCTACTAATCGAAAGCCCCCTCATCCAAAGCTGATTAGCTATGAAGACTGACCTGAACTGCAGCTAAAAGCACACATCCATCACTAGGAGGTGCACATCCAACCCTGGATGCTGAGTGGACCCAAGCCTGCTTGGAGACAATCAACAACGAGGAAGAAGGGCAGCCAAGATTTGAAGAAGTCATGAATGCTGCAAGCATCCCACCTACTGGAATACAATGCTCCGATTTCCATGCTCCACTCACCTCAATAAATGTTGGAGGATTAAACATATAGAGCAGTTGCTACCTCTGCCCTTCTTTCCACCAACGCAGGAACAAAATACTAGAGCTAGAAAGAAAGCAAAATTAACCTTCCCTAATTTGCTCTAGACTGTGCTCCTATAGATGAATCGACATCCCCCATAGACAGTTGGGCATCACCTGGAAAGTACTTCTTTCAAGAAGGAAACCTTTACGTTTCCTCCATTCCCCCATACCAATAAATAACTTCATCCCAGGCTTTGAAGATGTTTTATGTGCCGATTCTGTAGGCGCATGTGGCACACAGGATTAGATGAGGCTGGAATTCTCATCACTGAAGTCAAAATCTAAACTGCTTTTCACGTCATCACTTTTCTCCTAACAGACATGTTTTATGCAATTCTGGACACTGCTGCCACTTGGGGCTAGAGCCTAAAGAAACCCTAGAGACAGGGGTTGCCAATGACCTCCCATGACTCAGCGCCTTCTTTTATTACAACATCAAGACCATCTATGACAACTTTGACGACAACTTTCATGAGGAACCCACACCCTATGTTGCCTACACCACGCAGCTGACACTGGACAGCTGGACCGCCCTCAGCATTGAAGATACACTGAAGACTATGAAGACAACCCACACCAGGGCCCCCAAGGACCCCTGCCACTACCACAAGGAATCATCAACCGCTTTTCGAGACCGCCTCCTTCCCCAGCGACTGGAAACACGCTGAGATCAGCCCTCTTATGAAGAAACTCGCGGCGGACCCCGCCGACCTCAAGAACTTCAGACTGATCTCCTTACTCCTGTATCTGGTGAATGTCATAGAAAAATCCGTCAACAGCCAACTCACCTCCTTCATAGAAGAAAACAACATCCTCGACTCCTCCCAATCAGGCTTCAGGAAGAATCACAGCACCAAAACAGCCCTTCACTCATCAACAGACGACCTCCGCTCCCTCATTGACAGTGGCCCTCATCCTCCTGGACCTCTTCGCTGCCTTCAACACAGTCTCACACCGCACCCTAACCTGCAGACTCCACGACGCAGGAATCTGGAACAAGGCCTTCGACTGGATCCGCTCATTCCTCTCCGGCAGAACGCAGCGGGTCAGGCTCCCTCCTTTCGTCTCTAAACCCACACCGACCACCTGCAGAGTCCCCCAAGGATCCTCCATCAGCCCCACCCTGTTCAACGTGTACATGGACCCGCTTGCACCCATCGTCA
The DNA here is from genome assembly GCF_964204655.1 of Triturus cristatus. Lineage (NCBI taxonomy): Eukaryota > Metazoa > Chordata > Amphibia > Caudata > Salamandridae > Triturus > Triturus cristatus. The sequence continues at coordinate 949,243,447 of NC_140582.1, forward strand.
GATCACACGGACTCAACATCGTATTGTAAGCAGACAACACCCAACTCATCCTCTCCCTATCCAATGAGCACAACACCTCCAAACACAACTTTCAAGAAGGAATGGAAGCAGTCGCCAGGTGGATGAAGAACAGCTGCCTACAGCTCAACAAGGACAAAACCGAAGTACTCATCATGGGCCCACACCCCGACACCTTGGAGTAACACATGGTGGCCCCCCGCCCTTGGGAACCCTCCCTCCCCCACAGACCACGCATGCACCCTCGGAAGCATCCTGGACTTGGAGCTCAAAATGGACCACCAGATCAACACTGTCACCTCTTCCTGCTACCACACCCTCCGCCTGCTCCGAAAGACCTTTAACTGGATTTCCCTCGAACACAGGAAAACCGCCACCCATGCCCTTATAAGCAGCAGACTGTACTACGGCAACGCAGTCTATGCCGAGATGAACAAGAACCTCACCCACAAACTCCAGAATGTCCAGAACGCTGCCGCCAGACTAGTCCTCAAACTACCACGCCACTGCCATATCATCCAACAACTACGGACACTACACTGGCACCCCATTGAGAAGAGAATCACCTTCAAGCTTCTCACCCATGCCCACAAAGCCCTCCACAACACCGGACCCACCTACATGAACCACTGCCTCTCATTCCTCACACCCCAAAGTTCCCTCCGCTCAGCCCAGCTCTCTCTTGCGACAGTGCCGTGCATCAAGAAGACCAGAACAGGAGGACGCTCCTTCTCCTTCCTCGCGGCCAAGCATGTAACACCCTCCCTCTCCACTCTCCAAGTTCTTGAAGGACCTCAAGGCTGGCTCTTCGACGAATCACCATGAATATCCAGGAGCTGCGTGCCCCCTCCTCCCCTCAGCACCTCAAGCCACTTTGGGGTGAGTAGCTGCGCTTTATAAACCCCTGATTGATTGAATGATTGATTGATTGATTGATTGATTGATTGATTGATTGATTGATTGATTGATTGATTGATTGAACTCCGACTATGACTAGTACTGGAAATCACACCCACCCTTCGCATTAAAGTTAATACTGAAGCTAAAGGAGTCAAAATACTTACCCATTTGAATACTTGTTGCATTTCTGGTGTTCAAATCTGTTCCCTTTTGGAGCAGCAAGAGTTTTGGTGACTAGGATGGATGTTGTAACTTGGAACCAGGCCTAGGTCTGCAGATTGCTCTTTCGATGCAACCCTTAATGTAGTCTCACTAGGAGTGCCATTCAAAGTACATGTCCAACTTTTCAAATACACTGCACCCTGCCCTTGGGGCTGTCTAGGGCCTACCTTACGGGTGACTTATATGCATTAAAATGGAAAGTTAGGGACTGGCAAAAGGATTAACTTGCCAGGTCGACTTGGTAGTTTAAAACTGCATGCACAGGCTCTTCAACGGAAGGCCTGAGAAATGTTTAAATGGCTACTGAAGACGGTGGCACAATCAGTGCTGCTGCAGGCCTACTAGTAGCATTTAATTTACAGATCCTGGGCACATGTAGTACACTTTACTAGCGACTTATAGGTAAATTAAAATATGTAAAAGGTGGATAAACCAATGTTACTATGTTTTAGGGAAAGACACAGGCACTTTAGCCATTGTCAGCAGTGGTAAAGTGCCCAAAATCCTAAAGCTAGCAAAAATGAAGTCAGCAATACCTTAGGTCAGAAGGCAAAAAGTCAGGCAACCATGCCAAGGATGCCAGATCTAACACGTGTACCCCCAGCTCATAGTGAGGAGACCTACCCAACCCTTTGGGAGTTCTCTTCACTAAGGTGGAAGAACCTAGAGAGACAATCATCATTGTTGTGGTCAGTTCCAGGATGGTGTTCCACCATAAAGTCCACTCCCTGTAGAGAGATGGACCACCTCAGTAGTTTGGGAAGCATCCCTCATCTGCATGAACCATCTGAGGGGCCTGTATGCTGTCTGAACACGGAAGTGATTGCCAAACAGGTATGGTCTTAGCTTCTTCAGCACCCAGATCACAGCCTAGACTTCCCTTTCTATTGCGTTCCACCTCTGTTCTCTGGGAAGTAGGCTCCTACTGATGAAGGCTACAGGCTGATCCAGGCCCTCTTCGTTCCTCTTCATTTAGCTGTGAGAGCACAGCCTCTATACCATGCTTTTAGGCATCTGTTTGAACAATGAATTCTTGTGAGTAGTCAGGGGCCTTGAGCACAGGTGCTGTGCACATGGCCTCCTTCAGGGTGTCAAAAGCTTTCTGGCACGCCCCTGTCCAGATCACCTGATGTAGCTGCTTCATGGAAGCCAGCTCTGTCAAGGAGGCAACATTGGTGCCATACCCCTTGATGAATCTCCTGTAATAGCCATTGAGGCCTAAGTAGGCTCTCACTTCTGTCTGGGTCTTGGGGGGGTCCCAAGCGAGAATAGTTTCAATTGTGGCCTGGAGGGGGGTGCCACCTTGGCACCTCCCACTTGGTGAACTGCAAAGACCACTGAATCCTGCCTTATCTGGCACTTACTGTCCTTGCTAGTCAGGCCTGCCTTTTGCAGAGCCTGAAGCACTTCCCTGAGGTGGCCCAGGTGGTCCTTCCAGCTAGAACTGAAGGCCACAATGTTGTCTAGGTAGGCGCCACTGAAATTCTCCAACCCAGCCAGGACTTAATTGACCAACCTCTGGAAGGTGGCAGGGGCATTCTTCAACCCAAAGGGCATGACCCAGAACTGGAAGTGCTTTTCTGGTGTAGAGAATGCAGATCTCTCTTGAGCTCCCTCGCTCAAGGCAATCTGCCAGTACCCAGAAATGAAGTCAAACGTACTGAGGAACTTGGGAGCTCCAAGCCAATATATGAGCTCATCAGCTTGGGGATGGGGTGCCCGTCAGTCTTGGTGACAGCATTGAGCCCACAGTGGCCCACACAGAACCTAAGTTCAGGTGTGACACTGGGAGGGACAGCCTTGGGGACCAACACCACTGCGCTAGACCGTGGTCTGTTTGAGGGTTCAATTACCCTTAACACCAGCCTCTTGGAGACCTCCTTCCTGATTCTGGCTCTCACCTTATCAGACAACTTGTAAATGATGTTCTTTACAGGTGTGCTGTCCCGAGTATCAATATCATAGGTACACCATGTAGTGATTCCTGGGGCAAGGGAGAACAAAGAGGCGAACTGCCCCAACAGCTGTCTCTTGGTTGATCAAGGGTAAGTGTAGGGGAGAGGCTGACACCCTCCATTGACCCATCCTGCTCCTTGGCAGACAGGAGGACGGGAAGAGGTTCACTCTTCTCTTCCACCCCATCATCAGTTACCAGGAGCATGGTTAGCTCAGACCTCTCATAGTGGAGCTTGAGGCGATTAACATGCAGTCTCGTGGTCCACCAGGTAGGTGGCATCACTCTTGCGCTCCTTCACCTTCACTCTTGCCGTCTCCATCTTCAGAGGGATAGTGTTGGACTTGGCCCTTTTTGCAGGGTCATCCCTGAACTTTTTGCCTTCCTCCAAGCCTTTTTTCTGACATGGAGTTGGTGGTTTTAGGAGATTGCTCTACACCTGTTTGGTGTATTTAATTTACCTGTCAGTCCCTTTTAAAGTGGCATCCCAGATACTCAGGGCCAGTAAATTAAATGCTACTAGTGGGCTTTCAGCGCTGATTCCGCCACCCACCAAAGTAGCTCTTCAAACCTGTCTCAGGCCTCTGCCATTGCAGGGCCTGTGCGCGCAGTGTTACTTCCGCTGTGACGCGACACCTAAAGTGTGTGCAGCACCTGTGACCCCCCCTTTTACTGCATGTCAGTCACCCCTAAGGTAGGTCCTAGCTAGCCCTATGGGCAGGGTGCATTGTAGGTAGAAGGTAGGACATGTAAATTAAGTGCGGGACATGTCCTGGTAGTGACAAACAGCCATTTTGGTTTCTCACTGCTGTGAGGCTGCCCTCTCATAGGAATGCATTGGGGATTCCCTGATAAGTGTTTCAGTGGTAACTCCTGATATGAGAGGAGCAGAATGGTCAAGTCTGGTATATTTGGAATAGTAATAATGAATGCTGCGCAATGGTGTGCGCAGATTTATTATCACTATTTTAGAAATGCCACTTTTAGAAGTTGCCATTTCTGTGTGCTATGTGTCTCTCTGCCTGATGTGTATTGCATGTCTGGCTCTGGAGTGACAGGGGCTGGTGAGGTGTGTGTGGCTCCAGGGAGGGCAGGGTGAGTCAGCGCTAGGCTGAATAGGAGATCTACATTTGGAGTAGTGGGAGGAGTAGTTCCCTGACCCAGAATAGGTCTTTGCCTGCCTGGGTGAATGCTGGATCCACCCCCTGTGGTGTGTCTGATGACCGAGCCCCCACCTGACAAAGGGGAAGAAGAGCCCGGTAACAAAGTGCTCCACCACCCCCCAGAACCAGTTGAGACTGGTTCCCAAAGCCCTGTGCCAAGGGCAGAACAAAGGAAGAATGTCCTATAAGTACTGGGGCTGTGACCACATGAAAAGTGTGCTTCCTTGTGACTTGGGACTTGCTGCTGCAGGGCCCCAGGAGGAACCGCCACGAGGGACTGCCTCCCTGCTGGAGGGCCCTGTGAGCTGGTATGCCTGGGCCCTGCCTCTGCCCTGAAACCTTTGGGGGCTCAGCACCTCATGAGTGCTAAATTTCTACTCCAGGAGGAGTGCTGGTGGCTGCAGCGCATGGCTGTAAAGTCTCGTGAAGGGAATCCCGGCACGGAGATTCCCCCGTGCTGCGGGAGGAAAGCAGGCGCCTACCTCGCATTTATGTCCCTTTGAACGGGAGCCTACCCTGCATTTATGCTTACTTTAAGGCGGGAGCCTACTCCGCCATTTTGTGCCCCGAAGTGAGCCTCTACTGTGGGCTCGTGTTGTGCAAAGTCGCGGCCCGAGCCGGAAGTCAGGCAGGCCGCCTGATCCTGGGTGGAGCCTGGCCCAAGGAAGAGGGAAAAAGCTGCGCGACCGCAGGAAGTTAGGTGAGCTTGTGCCTGTTTGTAGGCGGGGCTTCTGTGGCAGGAGGAAGCCCCAGCAGTTGATGCCCAGAGGCGGCGGCGACGAAACCTACAGAGACCTCACTCCGTTTCTCGCCACCACCGTGTCCCATCAAGAGGCCTGCGGAGGGCCTGACGCCATCATCGAGGGAGGCCTGGTGAGTGGGGCAGGAGGGAGAGCACTCAGGCCGATTCTCTCCCCCAAGAGGAGCCCTGGGAAGGAGCGGCTCCCTAGGCACTGTTAGTGCCAGCACTTGGTCTGCCACAGCTGCACCGCACAAGCGCGGGCAGCTGCAACGTTGGGCAATTTTGTCTTTAGAGTCCCAGTGGGGGCTCAGGAGGCACGGCAGTGCCAAAGGTGATTCCTCAGCTGCACCGCAGGAGCGCGGGCAGCTGCAACACGGGGGCATTTTCTTTTCTAGCTGAGGAAGGGGTGAGTTGCACCCCCCTGCCTCAGTGTGCTACGCACATTGTTCTTGCTGCCAAGGCAGCCAGGGGGCCCATGGAAGGTCCATGAGAGCCCTGACATTTTGTACAGCAGGCATTTGAGCCCCAGAGAAGGCCAGTTGGCCTGGGAGTCATTGTGGGTACCTGTGTGTACCGGGAGGGCGCAAGGCCCTAAAGGAAGGCATACTGTAGTTGTGCCAAAGTGGATGTATGCATCTGGGGAGTGTTACTAAGGTGCCCTCCTAATTGTGATTTATGTATAATGTGTTTTATGCCTAATGTGATGCAGACATAATGCATTTATGTTTCTAGTGAATATGTTGAGTACAGTATTTTGCCAGTAGTTACTGGTAGTGTTTTTTTGTATATTTGCTACTTGTGCTTTGCGATGGTTCTGACAGTGGCCCGATTGACCCTGTCATGTATATAATCCCCTGTAAATTACTACCTAGTGCCAGTTGGCACAGTGTATATGTGTGACTATGATTCTAATGTGTTTTGGATAATACAAAGGCTATTTTTTATATAACCTTGTGTGGGGTTTCTTTTGTAGTGTGCCTAGTGTATTGCTGCTGTGTGTTGCGCAAACGCTTTACACATTGCCTCTGGGATAAGCCTGACTGCTCGTGTCAAGCTACCAAGGAAGTGAGCAAGGGTTATCTTCAGCGTGTAACTCCCTTGCCCTAACTAGAGTGGTGGTTTCTGCCTGGCTTAGGCGCAAGCCCTAGCCAACCAGAAATCCCATTTCTAACAGATAGCTTCCAGGTACCGGGTGGCATGGTCCACCAAGACCAGAACAAATCTGTTGTCCATGGCTGTTGTGGGGTCCAGAGGCCCAATTATGTCAATTCTCACTCTTTCAAAGGGAAGTGGCAATGACAGGAAAAGGTTGCAAGGGGGCTTTGCACTATCCCCTGACTTGCTACTCGCCTGGCAAGTAGGACTGGACCTACAGAAATCATCTGAGTCCCTCCTCATTTGAGGCCAATAAAAGTGGGTAACAAGCCTGCCAAAGATCTTGTCTTGCACCAAATGACCTGCCAGGGGTACATCATGAGCCAGCGCCAATAAGAAGACCATGTAGCACTGGGGGACTACCAACACACGGGTTGCACAAGGCTCAGGAGCCTTAGGCTCACTATACAGGAGACCATTGTCTCAGTAAATCAGGTGTTTGCCCGAGGTGTCACCAACAGCCTGCGTCTCAGCCCCACAAGATTAGGGCATTCCCTCTTTGCCTTAGAGAACTCTTCCCCGGTGGGCCCCATTCTTGCTGCCAGTTGGCAGGTTTCCCAGTTTGGCCACATCCTCCTCTGTAGGTACCGGTGCATCACCGTCAGGTTCAGACTCCTTCCGGACTATGAGAGTCTCAGGAACATGTTTCCTACGTCCCTTACCCTTCCTCTTTTTGGCAGGCACCTGGGCCATTCTTCCAGGCTGCCATGTCCTCCTGACTACCCACTCGGGCTGCCATGGACCGTGTGGTTAGGCACAACCACTCATGCAACCTAAACATCTCCAAGTGGGGCTTGCGCTCCACCTCCTTCCAGGCGGTATGCTTCAGGTCACTGCCAAGCAGACAGTCCACAGGGATGGGCAGACTCACAGCTATCAATCAATCAGGATTTATAAAGCGCAGCTAATCACCAGATAGGGTATCCTGGCACTTGCATATCCCGGAGGCTTGTGTGAACAGCCATGTCTTAAGGGCCATTCGGTATTCCGGAGGAGTGCGAGGAGGCTGTTCAAGGTCTTTGCTGCGATGTGGGCGAAGGTGCGTCCTCCACTTCTGCTTCGGTAGATGTGGGGAGTATGGGCAAGTGAAAGGAAAGGTAGGCAGAGTACAGTTTTCTCTACAGTTGGTGGAAGTTCGGGTGGTTATTGGATGTGGGTCCTTGGTTGTGCAGAGCCTTGTGTTCAGCAACTTGAATTGTCATCTCTTCTGTACGAGGAGCAAGAGTTGCCTAAGGTCGGGTGTAATGTGTGTTCATCGGGGAAAGCCAAGGATGAGTCTGGCTGCGGTGTTCTGTATGATTTGAAGTCTCTGTAGGGGGTGTGCGGCGGTTCCTACGTAGAGGACATTGCTATAGTCCAGTCGGCAGGTGATGAGGGCTTGTTTCACTGTGTGTAGTGGTAGCTACTTGAAGATCTTACATAGAATGCACAGAGTGAGGAAGCAGGCAGAGGAGAAGTCATTGATCTGTAGTTTTATTGGGAGCTTGTTGTCAATGATGATACTGAGGTTTCTGGCATGGTCGGAGGTAGTGGGGGTGGGCCCTAGGTCTGATGGTCACCAGGAGTCGTTCCATGTGTTGCTGCTGTTGCCAAGGATCTGTGTTCAGCTGCAGGCAGTTGTTCTTCATCTAGTCGGCGATGTTAGTCATGCATCATCGGTGGAAGTTGATTGTGGTGGTGGTGGGGTTGTCGGTGAGTGAGAGGATGAGTTGGATGTCGTCTGCATAGTAACTAATGTTGAGAATGTGGGATGTGACAATGTTGGCCAGCGGGGTCATATGTCCATTAAAGAGTGTGGGGCTGTGGGATGAGCCCTGGGGCACAAAGCAGGTGATCTCATTGGGTTCAGAGGTAAAAGGAGGGAGGTGGATCCTGTGGGTTCTTCAGATGAGGAAGGAGGTGGTCCACCTGAGAACGTCGCCTTGGATGCTGATGTGGTAGAGTCTTTTGAGCTGCATGTGGTGGGATACAGTCTCAAAGGTTGTTGAGAGTCCGAGGAGGATCAAAGCTGCTATTTGTCCTCTGTCTTCTGTCCTCTGTCAAGAATGGTTCGGATGCCGTCAGTTGCTGAGATCAAGGCGGTTTCGCTGCTGTGATTGCAGCAGAAGCCAGATTGGGAGGCATCAAGTAGCTGGTTCTGCTCCAGGTGTGTCATGAGTTGATTGTTGATGATCTTTTCCAGTCCCTTTGCCTGGAATGGGAGCAGGGAGACTGGGCGGTAGTTTTGGGGTTTGCAGGGGTCAGAGGAGGGTTTTTGGAGTAGTGGTCTGACTTTGGCATTGCGGTGGTGATAGAGGTGTTGAGTGGGGTGGTGAGTTCCTGGATGATCCTTTGGTTTACGAGGTTGAAAATGTGGTGTGGGCATGGGTCTGTAAGAGTTCCTGAGTGGATTGATTTCATGGTGGAGGTGGTGTCCTGGGTGGAGAGGATGTTCCTGGTGGTTAGTGTGTGGTTTGTGTTGGTTAGGGTACTGGCGTATCTGTTGAGGAAGTCTGTAGGTGTGGGTTGAGGTTCTGTTGAGTTTTTATATATGATTGCGATCTTGTTGTGGAACAAGTGGGCGTGTTTGTTGCACAGCTCCTGTGAGGGTATGATGTTGTTTTCGCTACCCTCAAGGAACCTGAGACCCCCTCCACCATTCAAAGGAAACCAGAACCACTGGGTAGTGCCTCTCACGGCTGTCAGCTGCAACAACTTGTTGAAATACATTTGAGACAGCCTGCTCTGAGGAAACCAGATTACACCTGATGGCCTTGTGTCTCTGAGAGCCTCCACCCTCTCCCCATTGATGGTGACAGACTGACTGTACTTCCTAGTATTTTCAGCCATCTGGGCTCTCTGCACCATCTCTCTGTCACCCAGGGACACTATTGTAGCCTCTATGCTCTCCCCCAAATTATTTGGGGCAGTCTCTTCCCCAAGTGCTACACTAGCCAGCCCCAGTAACTGCCCACCGGCTGCACTAGGGACACTTGGCATCTCCTTTGAAGTACCCTTTATGCAAACAATCAAGACACTTCAGGGTTGCCTTCCATGCAGACTTACAGAAGTACTATTTTGGGGCCCTTAAGAGAACTCCTGCTCTTATATTTGTCCCCCACTCCTTCTTCTGGTGAGGACCCAAGACTAGTGGTGCATTTTTTTGGCTGTCCCTGAACTTGAGCCTATACTCTTCTGGGGGTCAGACCATGCTTCCTGATATGGGCTTCCTTCATGGGCTGATACCTCATCCTGTCCTCCTTCTCTATGGTCAGTAGGGTGTCCCTCCCCTCCCTGGAGATATGCCTCCACAAACTAGCCCACCAATCCGCCTCAGGGATCTTGTACATCTGCATGGCAATCTCAGAGGCCTCAAACCACTTATCAATATCGTCTCCAACCACAAAGTCAGGCACTAGCTCCTTAGGTATGTAGATCTTCCTGTTTCCAGAGGGCACTAAGGAAATGCAGTCACCATCACTGCTGGCTCCTGTCTACCTGGCCTTGAGGTCCAGCTCCTTAAGGCTCCTCTCATGAACCAAAGGCTTTAAAGCAATTCTCTCCTCCATGGCTAATTTATTTTGCTCTGCTTCAATTTTTAATTTGGCAAGCTCCTAACTTAGATTTCTCTCCTCCCTTCTGTCCTTCAGCTCCTCTAGGGACAGGCCTCTGGTTGACGCACTGTTCCCTGTCCGGGGTGGACACTCCATTCCTGTTAGGATGTTATCCCCCTCCTCCACAGGTAGCAGTTCAAGACCATCCTGTGGGCCCTGGTCCAAATCATCCTCCTCATCCAGCTCCTCCTCCAGAACCTCCTCCTCCTCTGGGGTCACATTCAATGCAGCATCTCTGTGCTTTCAGCAGCTCCACTTTCCTAGTGGTGCTCTTTACGGGAGGCCCAAAGTCCTTGCAGAAATTCTTGAGCTGGTACACAAGTTAGGCCAGCTCAAAATCCATTTTTGCAGGTGCAGGTGCATATGTAGAACCTCAAGTGAGAGACATGATGTTATGAAAAAGCAAAAATGTCAATCAAGGAGAATAAAAAAACTTTACAATCCGAATCAGAGAGGATGGAAAAAGAAAATGCCAATTTGGAAGAATTTACTTGAATTAGTCCTAGGTATGGATTGGTAGTGTACACTAAATTACTAAAAGGCACAGCACAAATACAAGGCCAATCCCACCACTGCCACCAATGGTAGAAACTGGTTCTCTACTTGGCAGAGGTATGCACCCTGTCCAAGTTGGGACCACAATCCTAGTCAGGGTAAGTCAGATACACACCCTAAATCAACCTGTGCTCACCTTCTGGTAGCTTGGCACAGAGCAGTCAGGCTTAACGTAAAGTCAATGAGTAAGGTATTTGTGCAACACTTAAAGCAGAAAACTACAAAAATCCACACCAGGTTAGAAACATATAGTTTAATTTAATGAACAAACTAAGACCAAAACAACAAAAATCCATTAAGAAAAACCATAGTCATGAATTTTTGAGGAATATCTTGAAATATAGTGCTTAAAAACATAGAGCGCCAGCTGGGGCTATCTGATCATACTTGACCAGGTCAAATCTGGTAGTTCACGCCAACCGTGATAGATCGCGTGTCGAATACAGGGACCAGCCTTATACCGCTGAAAAAGTACCTTGGATGGAGGATGCGTCTACGTCGACGACCAGATGCGGGGAGCAGAGGAGGTGATGCATCTGTGCTGATCCCTTCAGATGTAGGCGATGGGTTGGTTCTGATTTGCGCAGTCGGAGATGCGTTATCATTTAACCCATTACTATGATGGCGATGTGTCATTGTCGAGCCGCAAAGCCGGCGATGCGACGTCTCTGTCAGCAGCAGTGGCGATGCTTCGAGGAAAGATGCATCTGTTCCGACCAGTGCAACGACAGCCATACATTGATTTTGCAGAAAACCCCCTTCCAAAGGACCAGAATGGATTGGAACCACTTGGTAAAGGACTCACAGTTGGAAGAGTCCAACAGCCCACATGTCACTATTAGCACAAAACAGGGCATTAGGTTGCCCATTATGTCCAGGGGCTCCATTTACTCGAAGCCCACGTAACAAGGTCAATACTTGATTACAACTTGGAATTTCTAAGTCAAAATTTGGATCTAGACTAGAGTCAATAACATGATCTATGGAATTCAGATCCAGAAACTCACCATTCCCCACATTGGTTGTTGATATATTATTTACCTCACATGCAATTTCTCCAATACCAGGGCCTATAAAACAGGTTTTATAAGGACCCTGCTTATACCTACAAGACCCCCCACTCCTGGAAAGACTTTAGGGGTTCTGAATATATCACAATATTGCAGATCCTCATTTCACAGTGCTCCTAGCACAAAAGTCGACTTTACAACATTGTGGGGAGTGAAATGTGCATGACAGTCAACCCTTCAACAGCTAGGGGAGACCATGGGGGTACCTACCATGCCCAAACATTGTAGTTTATTCATTTTTAAGTGCCCCAAACACAACATTTGAGTTTGGCACAATTTGCATTTTAAAAGCAGTTCTGCAACACAGGGCTGCTTTTAGACTGACCTTAGGCTCCAGCAGTGCACACATGCAAGTGCAGAAAAGGCTGCTGGCCTCTAAACTGCTCTGCCCTATTCTATACTAGGGACTTAAAGGTAGTTTTAATCCCCCTGCCCTTTATGTACTATGGTCTTATAGGGTAGGTCATGCCAATCACAGGGGTACTCTAACCCATAGTGTACCCTAGCATATGTAGGTGTTTTTACTGTATTCTACGTGTGTCTTCAGCATAGAACTGGCCCTGGTCCTAGTTGGGTAGAGACCAGAATCAGTAAGAGTCAGTTACCACCAGTACCAATCAGCAAAATGTTGGGGGGTGCCCAGGGCACAGGATGACTTTGCAACATAGCCCCTCCCAAACGAAAGGTGATGGGTTACTAACCTACACCCTGGTGGTCCTCATCAGCAAGGTGGAAAAACTTGGAAAGTCCATCCGCATTTGCATGGGCAACCCCAGGTCTGTGTTCCACTGTAAAGTCCATCCCCTGTAGGGAAATGGACCACCTTAACCGCTTGGGATTCTCCCCTCTCATCTGCATGAGCCATCTGAGAGGTGTGTGGTCAGTCCGAACAAGAAAATGAGTCCCAAACAAATATGGTATCCACCTTTTTAAGGACCAAACCACAACAACAGCCTCACTCTCTATGGCACTCTACCTCTGCTCTCTGGGAAGAAGTCGCCTACTAATAAAGGCAACTGGCTGATCAAGGCCCTCTCCATTTAGCTGTGACAACACCGCCTCAATCCCTTGCTTTGAAGCATCTGTCTGAGCCACAAATTATTTTGTGTAGTCTGGGGCCACCAACACTAGTGCTGAACACATAGCAGCTTTCAGAGTGTCAAAAGCCTTCTGACAATCTGGGGTCCAATCCAACTTTTTTGGGCCTCTTCTTAGAAGTGAGTTCTATTAGGGTCCCCACTATGGCCCCATAATTTTGAACAAACCTTCTATAATACCCTGTCAGTCCAAGGAATGTCCTGACCTGAGTCTGGGTAACAGGAGCTGTCCAATCCAAAATAGTTTGGATTTTAGCTTGGAGAGGCCGTCTATGGCCCCCACCTACCAGGTGGCCCAGGTACACTACAGAACTCTGCCCTATTTGGCACTTACTTGCCTTAATAGTCAGGCCTGCCTGCTGCATGGCCTGAAGCACTTCCGTTAGGTGGCTTAAGTGATCCCCCCATGTAGAACTGTATACAGCTATGTCCTCCAGATAAGCTGGGCTGAACTGTTCCAACCCAGACAAGACCCTTTAAGACTTTAAGCCAAAGGGCATTACCCTGAACTGATAATGTCCCTCTGGTGTGGAGAATGCTGACCTTTCCTTTGCTCAATCAGTGAGGGCAACCTGCCAGTAACCTGGAGTCAAATCAAAAGTACTCTGGTACTTAGCCGCCCCTAACCGGTCAATGAGCTCATCAGCTCTAGGTATAGGGTGAGCGTCAGTCTTTGTGACTGCATTCAGTCCTCTATAGTCCACACAGAACCTTAACTCTTTGGGTCCCCCTTAGGGATTAGGTTTGGGGACCAGCACCACTTGACTGGCCCATGGAATTTCAGATGGTTCAATTACCCCCAAATCTAGCATTTTAGCTACCTCAGCTTTAATGCTGGCTCTGACATGTTCAGACAACCTGTACAGCTTATTTTATGACAGGTAGGCTGTCACCAGTGCCAATTAGGTGCACAAACCACTCAGTGATGCCTGGGGTCAAAGAAAACAGGCCAGCTAACTGCTCCAGCACCTGCTTACAGTCTCTGTGCTGCTGGTCTGTCAACTTGGGAGAGAGTACAACTCCCTTTACTGAGATCAGGCACTGGATCAGTTTCCTCCTCCACTCCCTCATCAGTGACCAGTAACATGGTCATATCTGCCCTGTCATGGTGGGGTTTCAATCTATTCACATGCAGGACCCTATGAGGGTTCCTGGGGGTGCCAAGGTCAAACAAATAGGTAAACGCACCCTTCTTTTCTAAGATTGGATAGGGTCCACTTCACTTGTCATAGATGGCCCTGGGAGCCACAGGCTCCAACACCCACACCAATTGTTCTGGAGTATACTCAGGCATAGTAGGCTTCAGATCATACCAGTGCTTCATGAGCTCCTGGCAGGCCACCAGTTTCCTGCTTGCCTTGTACATGTACTCTGACATTCTAGATCTCAGGTGTAGCAAACAGTCAAGCACATTGTCCTTTGCTTCTTTAAGAGGCTTCTCTAAAGACTCTCTCAGCAGGCACAATGACCCCCTCACAGGCTGTCCAAACAGCAACTCAAAGGGATTGAATCCAACCCCTTTCTGTGGCACCTCCCTGTTGGCAAACAGTAGGCATGGGAGGAGAACATCCCATCTCCTCCTGAGCTTCCCTGACAACTCATTTATCATGCCCTTCAGGGTTTTGTGGAACCTCTCAACTGCACCATGTGTTTGTGGGTAATAGGGGGTGGTGAACTTGTAGTTGACACTACACTCAACCCTCATAGCGCATATTACTGGACAGAAAGTGTGTTTCCCTATCTGACATCAACTCTTTCAGAAATAACCCACTGTGGTGAACACACCCAGCAGTGCTCTAGCCACCGCAGGAGCATCAATGGTTCTTAGAGGGACTGCTTCAGGGTACCCAGTGGCATGGTCCACTACCACTAAGATATAGCTATTCCCTGATGTAGTAGGTGGGTCCAGGGGGCCAACAATGTCCATCCCCACTCTTTCAAAAGGAACCTCAACCACAGGCAGTGGTATTAGGGGAGCCTTTGTCTTGCCCCTGCCTTGCTACTGGCCTGACAGGTGACACAGGAGCTGCAAAACTCCTTTACCTTTTCTGACATATGGGGCCAGTAGAAGTGGTTCACCAACAGCTCCCAAATGTCCTGCCAAGGGGATGTCATGACCCAAAGTCAGGATGAACTCTCTGTACTTCTGGGGCACCACCAACCTCCTTGTGGCCCCCTCCTTGAGGTTTCTGGCCTCAGTATAAAGCAGTCCTTCTTCCCAGTAGATTCTATGAAACCCACTGTCATCTCCCTCCTCTTGCTTAGAGGCAATTCACCTCCAGCTCTCAAGGGTGGGATAGTCTTTCTGTCCCTTACTGAACTCCTCTCTGGAGGGTCCACCTGCTCCTGTCAGTTCGGCCATATCTGACAGCTCCAGCAGGAATGGAGTCTCTCCTTCAGAGGCCAGATCCTCCTCATCCGGGTTAGATTCTTACTGCACCTTTGGAGTTCCCTGGGCTGGCTCACCAGGTCCAGTACCCTTGTCCTTTGATGCTTGGCCCTTTGTTCCAGGGTCCAAGTGTCCAGCCCTTCCCATCTGGCTAGTCTGTGACCTGGTCACAGCACATACCCACTCAGGGAGCTCCAATATTTTCATATGGAGTCTTATCTCCACCTCTGACCTCTCAGAGGCTTCAAGATCATTGCCCAGTAAACACTGGACTGGGAGCACCTTTGACACAGCTGCCTGTCACACCTCCTCATTCCAAATCCACCATAGCCATAGGATGGAGTTTGGTAGTGCCGTTTGCATATGTCACCTGGTGAAACTCACCAGATAGTAACCTCCCTGGAGGTACCAGCTCCTCCAGGACCATAGTTACACTAGCCCCAGTGTCTCTGGTAGCCTCAACCTCAGTCCCATTCACTTTAGGTCTCTGCCTGTACTTGTCCATGTTTGGAGGTAAGGCAGCAAGGGTGGCAAAATTCACCCCGCCCAGGGACACTGAGGTGGCTTCCACCACCTACCTATCCAGGACACCACTGTCCACCCCCACACTTACACTGGCAATCCCAGGGGATGGCCCCTTAGGGGGGAGTTTCTTGGCGCAGACAGCACATCCCTGTTTTTGCCCTGGCTGGTCACAGTCAAAGCACTTACCCACTTTTGAGGGATCAAAGAACCTACCATTATTTCCCTGATACCCCCTCCCTTTGAATTTGGGTTGGTTCGCCCCCTACCTCCTTGTTCAGCTTTTTGTGGGCCTTTGAAGAACTCCTTAGATTTTTTACCATCTTTTCCCTGGGCTTTTTCTCGGGAAGAGACCTGTCCTCCTTTCTTCTGGTCACCTCCCTGGTGCTGAGTGGAAACCCGGGTTCTCACCCATTCATCAGCTGCCTTGACTAGGTCTCTAGGACTAGACAGCTTTGAGTCCACTAGGTACTGGCGTAACTTCTCTTCCGCACAATGAGCCAAAATATGTTCTTTCAAAAACAAATGATACAATCCCTCATATGTGTTAACATTGTTACCAATAATCCAGCCTTCCAGAGCTTTCTGTGAGATGTCCACAAAGTCTACCCATGACTTTGAACTCACTTTCGGGGTGTCTCTAAACTTCACCCTGTACTGCTCTGGAGTTAAACCAAATTTCTCAACTAAGCAATGTCTCATATGAGTATAGGACTTGCCTCCTCTCCCTGCAAGGTCAGGAGCCTATCCCTTTCAGTCACTGAAATAAGTTCCCACAGGAATGAACCCCAATGTTAGGGGCAGAACCCCCACATCTCAAGGGCCCTTTCAAATGCAGTCAGCCATTTGTCAATGTCATCCCCCTCTATGTACCTGGGTACTATGCCCTTGGGAAGTTTGTGATCAAATCCACCGCTCCTGGACCTCTCAAAATCTTCATCATTTTCACTGGCACCATTTCTTTTCTCCTCCTCCCTCTCACATCTATTCTTAGCTAATTCCAATTTCTACCTTTCCAAGGCAATGGAAGCTAGTTGGGCCTCAAAAAGCCTTTCTGCAGGGGACAGTGATGGTTGCTGAGTAGGGGACTCTGCCCTCCACCCACTATCTGGAATCACCTGGCTAACAAAACGAAAAAATAGAAGAGGCAACATCCTAATAAAACGTTTTTTCTGTCCATTTGACAATTTTAACATCACTTTCCTTAAAACATTTTTTTGTTTTTTTTGCACTGCTTCTGTCATCACCACGTATGTTTTTTCAGCCACACTATGATTTGATAGATACCTCATCTCAAGATGTATAGAGAGGTGCCCGAACTATCTGCAGCCTTGATCAACCTGATTGCTCAGACAGGGCTATCGGATCCCAAATGATGTGGGCTGCTATTCTGGTGGCTGATGGGATTCATGTTTCATGTTTAGACTATTTACATGTTTGAATTGCTTGATCTTTTGTTGAGTGGACCCTAGACTTCTTTGTTGTGATACTTTATTAAAAACACATTGTATACAATTGTAATGACATTAAAAATTTCACAACCTGTGTATGACACAATTTTTTCCAAATAAAAACACAATAATACAATTAAAACACCATACAAAACAACATTTCATCAAATAAATCCAGAACAGCATTTGTTATGCAGAGAGAAAACATTTTTGACAGCACAATTTGTCATTCAAAAAGCATATTGATTGCGACAAATTTAAAGACTAGGCCTTAATGTACTTAATCTTTACACCATTTCCAAGACCAAGAATTCCCATGGATAATGCTATTAGTTGCGTCGACGCATTTCGATGGTTTCTTGTTAATAGTCCATCTTTTTCAAGACCATATTAAATTCAAGTCTCTCTGTGTGTTTCACTATACAGTTGCTGTAAGCATCCTGATCCTAGCAAATACTGTGCCCCTACTGCTGTTTAGCACGAGTTGGGACCATATATCAGCCCTTCTTGTATATGCAAAGTTTCCTTTTTATTCAATCGACCTTAGTATTAGATCAGGACTCGCGGCTGCCTTGCGTGGTTTTCTTTCTATTATGTATAGTTTGGAAACGTTATGGTCCCTTGGTGTTTGACTCAACCTTTAATTCAAACAGCAAGGAATCTTAGTATGTCTCAAATTCCACCCACGACCATAAACAAAGCTTGAGGGACTGAAACTTACAAGCCTCCTCTTGCTTGTTGCTACAATTCACTTCCGTGTCGACAGAGTGCCCGGGCCTTACACGTATTGTCTTTCGTTATTCAGATAAACCACTGACACAAGATAGGGCTCAGAATAGTTCTTAGAATATTATTCCCATGCTCAACCCTTGGTAGCTTGGCTGCGAGCAGGCAGGCTTAACTTCAAAGACAGGGATTTAAAGCTTTTAAACATAGCAATTCAGTAAACAACTAAGACAAAACAAACAATCAAAATCCAACACTAAATTATAAAAATAGGAAATATTTTTATCTTTTAAACTGACACCAAAACGAACAAGTCCACTGTAGGGAACCAGAGATATGAATTTTTAAAGATTGGTCACTTTTTAGTGCTCAGAAACCAACAGTGCCACTTTTGGACATTTGGCTGCCTCTGACAGGGACACATTCACATTTAGCAAATGTTCTGGAGGATTTCTCTCCAGACTTCTGCAGCCTCCTCCAGCAGGCTTGATCCTGTTAGGAACTCCTTCCTCTAGTTCCTCTTGCGGGTCCAAAGTGTCCAACACTTTGGACACTTTGGACAGTGGATCATCAACTGCGCCGATGCCCTTGCACCACTGAAGAACCCTCCAGGCAAGCCTGGCAACAGGAAAACCACATGGTTCACCGACGACCTCAAAGAATCAAAGAAATCCTGCCAAACCCTCGAGAAAGCCTGGCACCGCGAACAGACGACAGAAAACCTGACAGCCCTCAAGAACGCCACTCGCAAACACCACCAGCTGATCCGCACCACCAAAAAGACTTCGTTCAAAGAGCGGCTGGACAACAACACACACAACAGCAAGGAACTCTTCAGCATCGTAAAAGAGCTCTCCAACCCCAGCGCCAGCAGCAACGACGTCACACAGTTGCAAGACCTTTGCAACTCCCTCGCCACGTTCTTTCACTGCAAGATCGCCGACATGCACGACAGCTTCGGCACCCAGACTCCGCCCCTAGCCACCGAACCAACACCCCCTACAACCACCCTCAGCGCTTGGACTCCAATCAGCACTGAAAACACCACCCACGCTATGAACACCATCCACTCCGGCTCTCCTTCCGACCCATGCCCTCACCACATCTTCAACAAAGCTGACACCATCATCGCACCCCACCTACGGAACGTCATAAACAACTCCCTCGCGTCCGCCACCTTCCCAGAGAGCTGGAAGCATGCAGAGATCAACGCCCTACTGAAGAAACCCACAGCGGACCCTAAAGACCTCAGGAACTTCCGCCCCATCTGTCTTCTTCCCTTCCCTGCAAAAGTTATCGAGAAGATCGTCAATAAACAGCTGACCGCATTCCTCAAGGCCAATGGCTCCCTCGACCCATCCCAGTCCGGATTTTGAGCCAACGACAGCACCGAGACCGCCCTCATCGCAGCCACCAACGACATCAGGACCCTGCTTGACAACGGGGAAACAACCGCCCTCATCCTCCTAGACCTCTCAGCCGCCTTTGATATAGTCTGCCATCGCACCCTAATAACCCGCCTCCACAACGCTGGGATCCAAGGTAAAGCTCTGGACCGGATCACCTCGTTCCTCTCGGACAGAACCCAGAGAGTCCGCCTCCCTCCCTTCCGCTCCGCGGCCACCAAAATCATCTGCGGCGTACCCCAAGGCTCATCACTCAGCCCAACCCTCTTCAATATCTGCATGAGCCCCCTCGCCGCCATCGCACGCAAACACAACCTCAACATCATCTCATATGCCGACGACACCCAGCTGATACTCTCCCTCACCAAAGACCCAGCCACCGCCAAATTCAACCTCCAGGAAGGAATGTAAAACGTCGCGGAATGGATGAAACTCAGCCGTCTGAAACTGAACTCAGACAAGACGGAGGTCCTCATCCTCGGACCATCCCCATCCGCCTGGGACGCCTCCTGGTGGCCCACAGCACTGGGGACCGCACCTACACCCACTGACCACGCACGCAACCTGGGATTCATCCTGGACTCCTCTCTCACGATGACCAAGCAAGTCAACGCCATCTCATCCTCATGTTTCAACACCCTGCACATGCTCCGTAAGATCTTCCGGTGGATCCCTACGGAACTAGAAAGACAGTCACCCAGGCCCTCGTCACCAGCCGACTAGACTACGGGAACGCCTTATACGCAGGAACCAGTCAAACTTCAGAAAACACTCCAGCGCATACAGAACGCATCCGCACGACTCATCCTCGACATCCCTCGCAACAGCCACATATCAGCCCACCTGAGAGACCTGCACTGGCTCCCCGTCAGCAAAAGGATCACGTTCAGGCTCCTCACCCACGCACACAAAGCGCTCAACAACCGCCTCACGTTTCACACTCCAACTCGCAAACTCCCCTCCGCCAGCCTCGCCCTCGCCACCGTCCCACGGAACCGCAGAACCACCACCGGAGGAAGATCATTCTCCTACCTGGTGGCCAAGACGTGGAACTCCCTCCCCGCCCACCTACGACTGACCCAGGACCACCTCACCTTCAGGAAACACCTCAAGACCTGGCTCTTCGAGCAGTAGCAGCAACCCCCTCCCTTCAGCGCCTTGAGACCCTTATGGGTGAGTAGCGTGCTCTATAAATGTATTGATTGATTGATTGACAATCCAAGAATCTGGAATCTCCAAGAGGGTCCTTGAAAGTTGGGGACTTCAGTTCCCACAATCCACTTGGACAAAACCCTAACAAATCCACTGGTAATACTCCAGGCTGAGGATTTTTTGTGGTGATGGTCCAGGTGAGCTCTGTTAACCTGTAGCTTGCAGGGAGTCCACTCTGTAGTCCTTTTGCAGCAGGTTTGATCCACAGGTCTGTCATTTCAGATGGTGCAAATGGCGCAATCCTCAGAGTGCAGGGCCTGGTGAATGCACATCAAACTCTTCAGCGTGGGCCATTCTGATTCTCATAGGTTTCAAAAGCAGATCTGAGAGGCACTGCCCTGCTCAGATACTTATTCAGTATTCTCTGGGGTCAAGCAGGAGGACACTCCTGTGCAATGAGGTGCAGGGCAACACCCCAGAGCATGACCACTTCCTCTAAAGTGTGCCACAATGCTAACTCAGAAACCAGTATTCTTCCAAAATTCAGTCTGTCAGAATTTTTGGCAGAGGGAGAAGAGCTGGCTAAACACACCCCTAGGATGGCTGATCTAATAGTCTCTCCCCCTTGCATCTGCTCATTCCTTTCATAAGCCTAGCATCTGCCTTGGTTCAAAGAGAAGAGTTGTAAATTAAACGGATGTCTTTAGCTTGTCTTAACCCCAGGGGTCATTTATTACCTCTACAAAGTAGCCAGGCTCACACTCTTATCTCTGACCAATCAGGGCAGAGCACTACAGGGTTAATTTTGACTTACAAAAAAAGTCATAACTTTTTGTTTGTACATTTTAGAAGCAATTCAACAATATCATATTGTTGGATTTATCATTACCACTCTTCTGAGTCCTTTAATCCTAGTTTTAGGGCTTTTCTTTATCCAGTTATTAGCTAATAACCTCTTCCAATGTTAACCTATGGGCTGGGGATCAATCAATCAATCAGAGGGCTTATAAAGCGCGCTACTCACCCATGAGGGTCTCAAGTCGCTGGGGGTGGGGGGCAGCTCCGGATCAGCGGAAAACCCAGGTCTTCCTGAAGGTGTGCAGGGTAGGGGAGCATCTGATGTTGACTGGGAGCTCGTTCCAGGCTTTGGCTGCGACGTAGGAGAAGGCTCTTCCACCTGCTCTAGTTCTGCGGATACGTGGAGTATCTTCCAGGGGTGAGGTCGGCTGAGCGGAGGTTTCTTTTGAGTACGTGGAAAGAGATTCTTTCATTGAGGTATTTGGGCCCAATGTTGTGGAGGGATTTGTAGGCGCGGGTGAGTAGCTCGAAGGTTACTCTTCTCGACGGGGAGCCAGTGGAGGTCTCGCAGGTGTTGGGTCATGTGCTCATGTCATGGGGAGCCGAGGACAAGTCTGGCTGCTGTGTTCTGGATGGTCTGGAGTTTGTGTAGCAGGGAGTTGTTGATCCCAGAGTAGATGGTGTTCCCATAATCCAGGCTGCTAGTTATGAATGTGTGGGTGACAGTCTTTCTGGCTCCGGGGGGGATCCACTTGAAGGTCTCGCGGAGGATGCAGAAGGAGTTGAAACTGGTGGAGGCGACAGCGTTTATCTGGTGAGTCATGGTGAGGGAGGAGTCTAGAATGATGCCGAGGATCCTGATGTGGTACATCGGGGTGGGTGGGTTTCCCGGTGCGGAGGGCCACCAGGAGTTGTCCCAAGCGGTGGGGGAGGGTCCAAGGACGAGGACCTCTGTCTTCTCCGAGTTGAGCTTTAGGCAGCTGTTGCTCATCCAGGCTGTGACGTCCTTCATTCCTTCCTGGAAGCTGAGTCTAGTGTCATCGGTGTTCTTCGTGAGGGAGAGAATGAGCTGGGTGTCGTCGGCATAGGATACTATGCTGAGCCCATGCTGTCTTATGATGGCGGGGTACTCCGCAGTTGATCTCTGTGTGTTCGGAGAGGAAGGGTGTGGGTCTGATCCTTTGGGTTCAGCCGGCGAGAAAGGAGCGGATGCAGTCAAGGGATGGTTCCCCGCATGCCAGCGTCGTGGAGTCTGGCTGCAAGAGTGCGCACTAGAGATAGTGTCGAAAGCTGCAGAGAGGTCTAGCAGGATGAGGGCAGCGGTGTGGCCCTGGATGTCGTCGGTGGCGGAAGAGGGCAGTCTCAGTGCTGTGGTTGCTGCGGAATCCGGACTGGGAGGAGTCGAGGATGGTGTTCTATTCAATGAAGGTGGTCAGCTGGGCGTTGATGAATTTCTCACTTGTCTGCGCAGCTTGTGATCCAGCAGTGTAGTTCCGTGGCTGCAGAGTTGGCGTCAGTCGTGGGGGGGTCATGGATGAGGGTGGAGTTGAGTTGCTCCTCTGTGACCTTGCGCCAATTCCTTTGTGGAAAAATTAACTGGCAATTTCTCCAATACCAGGGCCTTTAAAACAGGTTTTATAAGGACTCTGCTTATACCTACTGGATCCCCCCCACTCCTGGAACACCTAGGAAAGACTTTAGGAGTTCTGAATATATCAAAATATTGCAGATCCTCATTTCACAGTGCTCTTAGCACAAATGTCGATTTTGAGAAGCACTTTTCAACAATGTGGGGAGTAAAATGTGCGATTTCACTAACCCCAGGGCATATAAAAACCTTTTTTTATAAGGATTCTCCTTATAAATACCTGACCCCACCCCTTGAACACCTAGGCGAGACCCTGGGGGTACCTACCATGCCCAAACATTGTAGTGTATTCATTTTTAAGTTCCCCAAACACAAAAGTCGAGTTTGGGCACAATTTGCATTTGACTTCAGGCTCCAGCAGTGCACACATTCAAGTGCATTAAAGGCTGCTTGCCTCTAAACTGCCCTGCCTTATTCTATACTGGGGACTTAAAGGTAGTTTCAACCCCCCTGCCCTATATGTACTAGGGCCTTATAGGTGAGGTCATGCCAATCACAGTGGTACCCTAACCCGTTGTACACCCTTGTGTATGTAGGTGTTTTCACTGTATTCTACGTGTGTCTTCAGCATAGCACTGGCCCTGGGCCTGGCTAGGCAGAGCCCAGGGTCAGTCAGAGTCAGTTACCACCAGTACCAGTCAGCAAAAAGTTGGGGGGTTCCCAGCACACAGGATGACTTTGCAGCAATAACCTAAGTGAGATTTATCAAGCCGCACAAGGCCACCTTGCGTGGCCCTGTGTGGCTTGATAAATCTACAGAAACGCAAGGCATCGCATATCGCTACCTTGCGTTACTGTGCCCCAGGGAAGCGTTCCAGGGGTGGAGCGGAAGGGGTTCCCATGCATCCACCCATGGATTTTGGCACATTCCCAGATTTACCGCTAGTGGTAGACCTGGGAATGCATAAAAAAACTATGCCTACCCAGGTGAGGCATAACTTGGAGAAATATCTTTTTTCCTTTTTCAACCTGTACTGCAGAATGCAGTACATGTAGAGAGAGGAAAATGCCTCCCAGGTTTTTTTTTTGTGCAGGAAGGCCTTCCTGCACAAATTCTATCCTGCCTACAATGCAGGCACCCTTGCACCGTGACGCAAGGGTGCCTGCATTGGCGCTAAGCAGCCAAAAGTGCATCAGTGCTAGAAAAGGACAGGAATGTGCTATATAATGTTAACTACAGCGCATTCCTGCCCATTACCTTTTACACAGCACATCAAGGTGGCTTGCTGCAATAAGCGAAAAAATGATAACCATAGGCCCATGTGTCTTTACTCCATGTTGGGCCCACAATCTGTCCAGGTTGTCAAAGTGGCCCCAGGCTAGGCATGAGCGGTTTCGCTTGCCATAGGCTAAAGTCCAGCAGGGGCATAAACAGTTTAAAAAGGCCCCATCTCTAGTGAATGGGCCTTCCACTCTGAGACGCAGGTCCCTAGTCATCCATAGACACTAGGGGCCATATTTATGTAGGAGTTGCATTGTCCTTGTGCCATGCAACGAGGCGCAAGAGAGACGCAACTCCTGAGTTTGATTTATCAAGCTATGCAAGGCAACCTTGCATGACCTTGCGTGGCTTGAAAAATCCAGAGAAACACAATGCAGCGTGAATTGCTGCGTTGTATTAGTCTGTCCCACGGAGGCATTCAATGGGTGGTGCGTGTGTGTTCCCACACATCATCCATGGATTTTGGCACATTCGCAGATTTAACCAAAGATAGGTACACAAAACTGTGCACACAACGCAAGGCTCACCATGCAAGACCCTAAGGGTCCTTCCAAATAAACAAAATTTGTGCAATTTTTACAATCATTAATGCATTTATTCATGCTGTTTTACAAGAATTCTTCTTTTTTCCTTGTTTTCTTATTTTGGTAAACAACAAAAAATTATACACAACATGTGAATGGCCAATTGTGGCCTGTCAACAAATTCGATGTACAATGTACAATCAGATCTCATCCAATGACATTTCTTTCCTTGTTCTGTTTGTAATATTCCCAATGCATTTCAGATTTTCAATAAACCCTTCTTCAGGGTTACTGGAAAATAAAATACAGCTTCTTACAATGTATACTGTATAATCGCCACCTAGGGACAATTCTATCCTGATGGAAAAGACCGTTAACTTGTGGTTATACTATAGACATGCCAGAGTGTTAAGGACCCCCTGATTCAGAAACGTGATTGACAACAGAGTTTTACGCATATCTATAAACAAGCGTGAACCTTAAAAATGTAACAACCACTTTTTAAGCGTATCTATGAATATCCAAAGACTTCAATGTGCGATGTGCCGAATCACCGTGCTTTTGATGCATACCAACAACGTACGAACAAACATCTAAAAAATTGCAGCAACATGGCGTACCGAAATACTGTTAGAGCTGTGATATAATCGTCTGTAGAGGGAGTTGTAGAGCAATGCGTCTAAATTCCTGCCGTTCTTCACATATGGAGCCGGTTTTACTGAAAAGGATATATGGCGTTAACTAACCGTATTACCGGTGCCACAATATTAACAAGTATTAGAGTAGGGAACTCAATATAGTGTTGCTTAAACTCAAAACAAGTTTGCGTCTCAATCTTAAACGCGTCATAAAAACATGACGTATAATCACTGCAAGGGAAAACAGATTCAGTCTGAAACCCTCTCTTGCGGATACATGAAGGGAAGAGCGATCCTATACTATGTGTGTGACCAACCCAACTGTGAATGGAGAGTATAATCACATGATGATTGACGTGCAATATGCGCAATTTCGCTCCTTGCATAACCAAAGTTAAAACAATCTTATATCATCAATAATGGTTCATAACAATAAATAAGGTTCATCACAGTAGAAACAACTTATAAATAATCATAGTACACATTTTCAAGGGTGTTAAAACAGAGACGAGATAATCTGCGTAATGAAAACTGCATTGCATATTAGATCACAAAAAACATGCCATTTCAATGTTATCATTAAGCCCCTTTGGTGTTAAACTCTGCATGTATTTAATCCAAAAGGTTTCTCTCTGGGCTAACAGTTTGTGCAAATCCCTTTCTGGTGAAAAAATGAGTCTTTCTAAAATAGTGAATCTCCATTGTGGTATGGTGTGCTTCATGTCTAACCAATGAGCTGCTAGACAGGAATTTTTGATGGTGGTTCTAATCGTGCTTTTGTGTTCTGAAATTCTAACTTTAACCTTTCTGAATGTCCCTCCCACTCTGTCATCATTGCCCCATGTAGAGTGATCTTAAGCCACTCATGCTTCAAGTTGGCTAATGAAGCCCAATCCTCTGAATGGCTACTAGAGGCTACGCTGCCATCAGGCCCTAGTAGGGGTGGTGCTCTCAAAATCTCAGCTGCTGCTTCGTCGCCGAAGCTCAGTCCCTGGTAGTCCTCCATGTGGTTAGAATGAGGAACTAATGGACTGACACAAATAATTAGAAATAAGAAGAGGGTAAGTCACACTCTGTAAAAACGAAAAATATGGTCCAGAGTAACATAAGATATGTTCTCGGCAGCCTAATCAAGAATCCCACAAGCCAGCGCTCGTGCAAACATTAATTCAAAAAAGGGGAAAGCCGACGATTATTTACCCAGGTCCAGCATACAGGTCCGTTGATAGAGCTATAACAAAATTAGTATGCAGTTCCTAATGTACAAGCAGGCAATTTTTGTTGAAGAGTGAGCTCTAGTAAGTACTAGAATGAAGGAGGGGAGAAGGAACTTCTCCTTGTTGGAAAAAGATCCTCACACACCCAGCCAGCTAGGTGTCATGCTTCATCATCGGGTCTGCTCCTTATCGGGGCGGCGCTGCAATCCCCGATCGGCACCCAAGATGGGGCCTTCCTGGCGGAGATCATTTTTCCAGAAGCCGGTGGGTGAAGTGCGTGTGAGGGCCCTAAAATAGTGTAGGTCATAGTGGTGTGTAGGGAAATCTAAAATAGGGGAGGAGGTCCACTCAGAATTTTTTTTTAATGAACATGGCCCCAACCCTAATTAAAAATAATGAGACAAAACCAACTATAAGGATGCCGGTTAATTGCGTCTGTCAAGTGGTCAACATGTTTCTTGCCGTTGAGTCTATTTGACGGCAATTCGTCAGGACCAGAAAGAACTACCTACACTTAAGTGGTGGTGGTCTAAAGTATAATATACAGGGGACCACCCTTACAGCACCCAAAGAAAGTGTGGTACCTGTAACTCTAAAAACACAGCCTGCAAAGTAAAAACGGATTAACAATATTAGAAAATCAAGTCAAAATATATATCAATTGTAAACGACAGGACATGCAGCATAATGATGCAAACCTCATGCTATATAAGATTGCTCGTGACATGCATATTGACGTGTCTGTCATACAGATTTTAACAGTGAGATGAAAACAAAATGAATGCAGCAAGAGGAGCACACAAAAAGAAGTTAACTCACCCCAATAGGGTCATGGATATGTAGTGTCAGATCCGGCTAGTGGAGACACTAAGGTGTAGTGTCCTAATATAAAGCGAATAATAAACGAAACGAAGAGAGACATAATTGATACATAAGGAAATGTACAGAAAGTCCAGGGCTTGTGTGCCCAGGGTCGAGGAGGCCACACAGTGAATCTGCGTGTCCAATCGGTAGAACAAAAGTACAGAGTGAACTGTAATAGTGCCACGCCTCCAAGGTGGGGCGCACAAAGTAGGAAAAAATACAGGAGCCCAGGGGGACGTCGCGTGGTACCCCGGCAGGCATGGTTGCCGCCCCCATCCTCACCGCGGTGAGATCAGGAGTGCAAACAAGTTGCCTGTCAGGGTCCTGCGCGAGAGTGTCAACCCAGGTCTGTAAATTAAAACAACACCATATAATAACGATGAAGGCATTGAGACCGCGCGGGCAGAATCGGGCGCATTCACCAATAAAGCGGAGGTCATGATTACGGGGCATTGCTGGTGTTGGCCGCCGCGAAGTCAGTGCCGCGAGCCCGTGCAATCAATGGACCTACACAGTGCGGTGCCAGGTATGTGAGGGGCCAAGGCACGAAAAATCATAGACTAGAGTTAGTCATGGATAGGTAGTACTCACGGTTTCCAATGAAGGAGGTGGCGGTAGACCTACCCCCACGTCGCCGGTCCGGGAATTACAAATGTATGCCGGCATCTAGCGTGTAATATACCCGTGAATGGCGTACAATGGTGGAAAGGACTTCCGGGTTACCTCACCGGAACAATGGGCAAGGCTAGAATGTTTTAATTAGGGTTGGGGCCACGCTCATTAAAAAATTTCTGAGTGGACCTCCTCCCCTATTTTAGATTTCCCTACACACCCCTATCACCTACACTATTTTAGGGCCCTCACACGCACTTCACCCACCGGCTTCTGGAAAAAAGATCTCCGCCAGGAAGGCCCCATCTTGGGTGCCGATCGGGGATTGCAGCGCCGCCCCAATAAGGAGCAGACCCGATGATGAAGCATGACACCTAGCTGGCTGGGTGTGTGAGGGTCTTTTTCCAACAAGGAGAAGTTCCTTCTCCCCTCCTTCATTCTAGTACTTACTAGAGCTCACTCTTCAACACAAATTGCCTGCTTGTACATTAGGAACTGCATACTAATTTTGTTATAGCTCTATCAACGGACCTGTATGCTGGACCTGGGTAAATAATCGTCCGCTTTCCCCTTTTTTGAATTAATGTTCTCAAACTGCACCATAAAGATATTCGCATACAACGGGACCCCGGGAAAGCCCATGGATGTTCCAGTTCTTTGAAGAAAAAAGGTGTTGTCCCATGCAAAATAACTATGAAATAAGCTGAAATATAACAGTTGTAGCAGGAAAATCCTGTTGGCTTGTATGTCATCATTGTTGAGAAGCATCTACTCTACTGCCTTTATACCCTCACCATGGGGAATTGATGTATATAAAGAGACTACGTCTATGGTACATATCCATGTTTCTTCAGTAATCGCCTGTTGAATGGAAATGAGTTTATTTAAAAATCTGTAGTTTCCTGTACGTATGAGGTCCATGCCTTTACCAATGGTTGCAAAAAGTGATCTAGATATTTCCCGATGGGTTCGTGGATAGAACCGCATCCTGCCATGATGGGTCCAAACAAGGGATCTTTGTGCATCTTGGGTAATATGTACATGTGGGGTCTCTGTGGGAATTCAGGAGTCAATAATTTCTTGGTGTTCTCTGATATCCATTTCATCTCCAATGCTCTGTTCAACAAAGTGTTCAATACTTTTCTGAAATTCGGAGTAGGGTCTGTGTCCAATTGAATGTATGTGTCTTTATCCATAACATGAACTCATACCTTTTGCTCATAGAAAGTCCTGTTCATGATTACCAAAGCTCCCCCTTAACTGCAGGTTGAAAGATGATGTCCTTGTCGTTTCAAACGATTTAAGATTTGATGTTCTTCAAAGGTGTCAAGTGACTTATGCGAGTAAGGTGCCATTAAGGTGCTTTTAGGTTTAAATGACTTTCCTGCTTCCTGTTCACTTCCCGCGTCAGTTTGTGGTAAGTTGTGAAAAAAACACCTGAGTCTCAATTTTCTGTTTCCAATTGATTGGTATGGTATGTGGAACAAATGAGATGCCTTTGTGCTTTTGTTAGTTGTTTATCTGAGATATTGATAATTAAGTTTTCTTCAGATTCCTCAATGTTCGTGAGTGTTCTGTTGCTTTTCTTTTGTTCCCTCCTTGTTCGTTTGTTTTTGATGTTCCCTTTTCTTCTGGTGGATGATTTAAAGTTCGGGCCACCTCTAAAAAATAAACTTTCGCAGAGGTTGTCGTGTTGGTATCTGCTGTTTTCTCCCTACTGCTGGTGGATGGTTGAATGGGCATAAGTGTAATTAACATTTCTTGATCGGTGACCATACTTTCCTCTGATGAGGCAGCATCTGGTATTTTGAAAGTGCGTTTTTGGACGTATGTATCCGCCCATGTATAAACCTCATCAAGTTTATAATCTATTGTGTCTCGTTTGAATTTTCTTAATTTTCTTTCATGGACGTCCTTTGCATGATAGTCAAATTTTTCATTGATGTGGTTCAGGGTTTTTGTCCATTGTTCTGCATCCATTCTCTTTTCAAATTCTGTTTTGAAGATTTACCATCAGTGGTAAACCTGGGAATGTGTCAAAATGCTGCATCTCCCCAGGTGAGGCGTAACGCAGAGAAATATTTTTATTTCTTCTCTTTACTTCCACTCCATCTTTGTGTGTGTGCTGCATTATGCAGCACACAAAGAAAGAGGAAAATGCCTCAGGGGATTATTTTTGTGCTAGTAGGTTCCCCTTCGTGCACAAAAACAAACCTGCTTACAACGCAGACACCCTTGCACTATGGTGCAAGGGTGCCTGCGTTGGCGTTATGCAGCCAAAAGGGTGCCAGTGCAAGGAAAGGAGAGGAATGTGTCCTATTATGTTAAATAAGGTGCACTCCTGCCGTTTTCCTTTCACACAGCGAGGTTGGCTTGCTGGGCTGCACGAAAACTACATAAATATGTCCCTTAGAGTGCACACTGCTCTGTGCCTCTACAAAAGAGAGCCAACGCCCGCCTTCCCTCCTTCTTTCCTCAGACCCCAGGACATTGAGATCTGCCCCGGAATCATCGAATACAACAACGCCTGTGAAAGTCTGGCCCTCCAGGTGGCAATAGCTACCTCACTTTAAACACAAAGACCCACTCAGCTGCACATGCGAGCACCCAAAGCTAGGTGTCATGCTTCATCATCGGGTCTGCTCCTTATCGGGGCGGCGCTGCAATCCCCGATCGGCACCCAAGATGGGGCCCCAATAAGGAGCAGACCCGATGATGAAGCATGACACCTAGCTGGCTGGGTGTGTGAGGGTCTTTTTCCAACAAGGAGAAGTTCCTTCTCCCCTCCTTCATTCTAGTACTTACTAGAGCTCACTCTTCAACACAAATTGCCTGCTTGTACATTAGGAACTGCATACTAATTTTGTTATAGCTCTATCAACGGACCTGTATGCTGGACCTGGGTAAATAATCGTCCGCTTTCCCCTTTTTTGAATTAATGTTTTCAAACTGCACCATAAAGATATTCGCATACAACGGGACCCCGGGAAAGCCCATGGATGTTCCAGTTCTTTGAAGAAAAAAGGTGTTGTCCCATGCAAAATAACTATGAAATAAGCTGAAATATAACAGTTGTAGCAGGAAAATCCTGTTGGCTTGTATGTCATCATTGTTGAGAAGCATCTACTCTACTGCCTTTATACCCTCACCATGGGGAATTGATGTATATAAAGAGACTACGTCTATGGTACATATCCATGTTTCTTCAGTAATAGCCTGTTGAATGGAAATGAGTTTATTTAAAAATCTGTAGTTTCCTGTACGTATGAGGTCCATGCCTTTACCAATGGTTGCAAAAAGTGATCTAGATATTTCCCGATGGGTTCGTGGATAGAACCGCATCCTGCCATGATGGGTCCAAACAAGGGATCTTTGTGCATCTTGGGTAATATGTACATGTGGGGTCTCTGTGGGAATTCAGGAGTCAATAATTTCTTGGTGTTCTCTGATATCCATTTCATCTCCAATGCTCTGTTCAACAAAGTGTTCAATACTTTTCTGAAATTCGGAGTAGGGTCTGTGTCCAATTGAATGTATGTGTCTTTATCCATAACATGAACTCATACCTTTTGCTCATAGAAAGTCCTGTTCATGATTACCAAAGCTCCCCCTTAACTGCAGGTTGAAAGATGATGTCCTTGTCGTTTCAAACGATTTAAGATTTGATGTTCTTCAAAGGTGTCAAGTGACTTATGCGAGTAAGGTGCCATTAAGGTGCTTTTAGGTTTAAATGACTTTCCTGCTTCCTGTTCACTTCCCGCGTCAGTTTGTGGTAAGTTGTGAAAAAAACACCTGAGTCTCAATTTTCTGTTTCCAATTGATTGGTATGGTATGTGGAACAAATGAGATGCCTTTGTTGAGGACAGAATACTCTGCTTTTGTTAGTTGTTTATCTGAGATATTGATAATTAAGTTTTCTTCAGATTCCTCAATGTTCGTGAGTGTTCTGTTGCTTTTCTTTTGTTCCCTCCTTGTTCGTTTGTTTTTGATGTTCCCTTTTCTTCTGGTGGATGATTTAAAGTTCGGGCCACCTCTAAAAAATAAACTTTCGCAGAGGTTGTCGTGTTGGTATCTGCTGTTTTCTCCCTACTGCTGGTGGATGGTTGAATGGGCATAAGTGTAATTAACATTTCTTGATCGGTGACCATACTTTCCTCTGATGAGGCAGCATCTGGTATTTTGAAAGTGCGTTTTTGGACGTATGTATCCGCCCATGTATAAACCTCATCAAGTTTATAATCTATTGTGTCTCGTTTGAATTTTCTTAATTTTCTTTCATGGACGTCCTTTGCATGATAGTCAAATTTTTCATTGATGTGGTTCAGGGTTTTTGTCCATTGTTCTGCATCCATTCTCTTTTCAAATTCTGTTTTGAAGATTTACCATCAGTGGTAAACCTGGGAATGTGTCAAAATGCTGCATCTCCCCAGGTGAGGCGTAACGCAGAGAAATATTTTTATTTCTTCTCTTTACTTCCACTCCATCTTTGTGTGTGTGCTGCATTATGCAGCACACAAAGAAAGAGGAAAATGCCTCAGGGGATTATTTTTGTGCTAGTAGGTTCCCCTTCGTGCACAAAAACAAACCTGCTTACAACGCAGACACCCTTGCACTATGGTGCAAGGGTGCCTGTGTTGGCGTTATGCAGCCAAAAGGGTGCCAGTGCAAGGAAAGGAGAGGAATGTGTCCTATTATGTTAAATAAGGTGCACTCCTGCCGTTTTCCTTTCACACAGCGAGGTTGGCTTGCTGGGCTGCACGAAAACTACATAAATATGTCCCTTAGAGTGCACACTGCTCTGTGCCTCTACAAAAGAGAGCCAACGCCCGCCTTCCCTCCTTCTTTCCTCAGACCCCAGGACATTGAGATCTGCCCCGGAATCATCGAATACAACAACGCCTGTGAAAGTCTGGCCCTCCAGGTGGCAATAGCTACCTCACTTTAAACACAAGCGAGCACCCAAAGTGCAGGAGCGCCCCTCTCATCAGCACCACTTCAGTCTCCACACTTCCGAATGAGGATTGTCCAGGCACCATAAGATGTTCAGACCTCTGATAGTTCGTTTGCTTCCCCAGGTCTTTGATATCGCTTTGTGCTGATTTATTCAGCCCACGGTCTCCCAAACAGGGTTCCACTTGCCTTAGGACCCACAACAACAGCTGATGTTGGCCTCATTCGCATAAGCTGTGCAGATACAAAGTGCTGCAGGCTCACTGTAGTCTTAGCATGAGTGTGGTGGCAGCCGGTTTGTTTGTGTATCTGTGCTGTTATTTTTCCTCTTGGCCTGGCACCATGCTTCTATAATCTGCCAAGTTTTTACTTGGGGGAGCTTAATGCAGATAGCACCTAACTCACCCATCATTATTTGAGCATGTTCATGTTTTGTATTGCAGAAATGAGTCATCTACATGGCGGATTGTGAGATGTGTCTTCCAAACCAAGGAATCTTGCAGATGTTGTACATTCGTGTTAGAACACGGGTCTCTGGAGACCCCATTTCACTATTTAACAGCCAGTGCATGTGTAATTTAATCTATTCACTTGTCTCTCATTTGATTGGTTTCTCCCAACGCCAATTCTTGTTCCTTGTAGGAGAACAACGTCACCATTACATCTCTTATAGTAATCAAAAATGTTCTTTCCTTTCTGAGAGTGATTGAGACCCTTGGTATTCAGGCAGAGAATTTTGACTTCACTTATTGTGGGTTTTGTTTGCCAGTTGACCTAACACACAAACCTCAGTATTGTACTTTAACTCTGGCTCTAAATAATATAGGTACGTCCAATCATGATATGAGAGTCATTTCCACTTTAAGTGTTATCCATACATCTAGTAGGTTTGTTGTGTAGTTCCTAGGAATCCACAGGACCTGTGCGTTTCAGTTGACCTAAATAGAGTGCTTGGTGTCCCAACCGCTTCTGGACACCCCCACAGGATATGGGAGCCATTAGACCAGCTAGCTCCACAGTGCCACTACCCCCCCCACTGTATCTAACAGTGGTGTAGGTAGTCTCTGGCAACCACTGAACATGACAACTCTGATTCCTCAGGGATCGTGGAAAACAGTACAGTACTTTTCGCTCAGTCACCCGTGCTCACTTATTCTCAGAAAATACACAGGATGGCGATTAGGATGTTTCAATAAGCATTTATTGGTCCAGCGTCAGTCTTGTGTAAAACATATTTGCTGCGACAATCAGGAGACAAAAGCATACGAAAGAGATTGCAAGTACCAATATAGTATATAGTAGATACATTTCTACCATAGTTCTAATAAGATGAACATAAGCAGCTCCGATAGAAACAGTAGCACTTGCATATTTCTAAAATGAGCGCCCTAAGTAATTTGCCTAAACGTACCTAGCCTAGATCTGGATGTGTAGCATGTATGTATAGATTGACAAAGGCTGTTGTCACAGCCGAAACGCGTCTCCCCTGGTAGCTAGGTCAAGGGAGGCCCATTGCAATAAAAAAAAGCCATATCCCTGCATTCTTCGTGTGCGTGCTCTTTTCCTTTGGGAGCAGGGGCTGTGTTATATATATATTTATTCACTAAAAAACCATAGGTTTCAGAGACGCTATAGTTAGTTGGACATTTGACTCATATAAAACCAGAGAAATTCGCCCGTTATAGTTAGTTGAGCTAACTATAACTCGCGCAACCGCAATGCACTGGTGATGATGACACATATTACATCACTCATGACATGGTCAGTGACATCACTGATGACATCTCAAATAACATCACTGATGACATCACTGATGACATCATCTAGTAAATGTGTGTTTCTGTAAAGTTTAAATATTTTTCATATATATCTATGCTAAGGTGTATTGAAGAATGAGTGGATTTACAAGTGCCTGAAGGAATTATTTAGTAGGTGCATGACTGACTGTATAAGTGAGTGATTGAACGTGTCTTACTGAATGCATGGGTTAGTGACTAAACTGTGTGAAAGTCTGTATTAGTCTCTCAGTTGGTGTGTAAGCGGCTGCATGGGTTGGTGAGTAGCTACATGAGTGTCTATATGGGTTAATGATTTGTTGTCTGAGTATCTGTATGGGTGCCTGAGTGTCTGTGTGGGTGGGTGGGCGATGTGACTGTGCACAGATGTCTGAGTGGGTGATTCACTGGTTGTATGGATTCAAAAGTGCATCTGGGAAGGGCTGTATGGGTGAGTTAGTGTGTGTATGGGTGTGTTGGTGAGTGAATGAATGTCTCAGTGGTATATGTGTGAGTAACTACATATGTTTTAAGGCAGTACATGTGAGTATTGGCATATATAAATGACTATACGTGAGAGTAAGTTATTTGAAGAGTGGGTGTATAAATGAGTGTCTGCTTGTATCAGTGATTGTATAAGACAGTAAGTATGTGTTAGTATCTGCATAAATGAGTTATGTGGTGTGTGTATAAATAACGGAGTTGGTGTGTATAACTGTATACATGAGTAAATGGGTATGTGATTGCCTATATGGGTTATTGATTTGTTGTCTGAGTATCTGTATGGGTGCCTGAGTGTCTGTGTGGGTGGGTGGGCGATGTGACTGTGCATAGATGTGGGTGATTCACTGGTTGTATGGATTCAAAAGTGCATCTGGGAAAGGGCTGTATGGGTGAGTTAGTGTGTGTATGGGTGTGTTGGTGAGTGAATGAATGTCTCAGTGGTATATGTGTGAGTAACTACATATGTTTTAAGGCAGTATATGTGAGTGTTGGAGTATATAAATGACTATACGTGAGAGTAAGTTATTTGAAGAGTGGGTGTATAAATGAGTGTCTGCTTGTATAAGTGATTGTATAAGACAGTAAGTATGTGTTAGTATCTGCATAAATGAGTTATGTGGTGTGTGTATAAATAACGGAGTTGGTGTGTATAACTGTATACATGAGTAAATGGGTATGTGATTGATTCTTTGCATGACTGACTACATGTGTGAGTAACTCTGTGGATCAGTGGTGGAGTGTGACTGTATGTATAAGTGTATGAGTGCATATTATAGTACTATATTGATGAGCAACTGCATGTATAAGTGACTGGATGTGTGTGTAGGCCTAGGAAATAGTGGGTGGTATATAGTAGCTGGCATTGTTGTGTGTATGGTTTCAAAAATAGTAGTCTGTATTTTAGAGTGCGTGTATCAAAGTTTATAGTAGGGCATCAGTATGTGCATCAGATTATCACGTGGATGATGTTATGAGTGATGTCATGAGTGATGTCATGAGTGATGTCATTTGAGATGTCATGAGTGATGTCATCAGTGATGTCACTGAGCATGTCATGAGTGATGTAATATGTGACGTCACCACCAGTGCATTGCGGGCGCGAGAGTTATAGTTAGTTCAACTAACTATAACGGGCGAAATTCTCTGGTTTTATATGAGTCAAATGTCCAACTAACTATAACATCCCTGAAACCTATGGTTTTTTAGTGAATTTCAAAAGTTTTTTAAATGCTAATTCCTAAGTATAACATCAGTAAAACATATGATTTTTTCAGTGAATTTCGAAGGTTTTTTAAATGTTAATTTCATATTTTAATATTTATAAAACCTATTTTTTTTCTATTTTTTACTATCCTTTTTTTTATTTTAAAAATTATGTAATGTTTTTTATCTTCAAGAAAGGTATGTATACCAGTAGTGTATCAAGCTCCATCAGCACGCGAATCCTATCCGCCATATTGCTAAACTCGTAAAGGATGCATATTTCATATCTGACGGGTTCGTGGCTCTGCGTCCCGCCTAATATCATATATGTATGAGGTCGTGCCAACTGCTAGTTTGGTATACAACGGGTGCGCGGTACCAAGCCGCGCATTATGCCATATACGTATGGGGTCACTCCGGCTGCACGTTCCGTATGCGAAGAGTGCACGCTGCCAGGCCCTGTGTTACGTCATAGATGTGTGGTATTGCGCCGGGTAAACCATTCCCTCATTTTTAGGTTCCGCCTAGGCAGCGCATGCTGTATACAGAATTGTGGGGGAAGCTCCGCCCACTTTCTGCCCATGCTTTTGATTGGCTCAAATCTGAAATTCTGCACTCTCATTGGTTGCCGGCGTATTAGTCCTGCCTCCTTACCGCCATGACATTATTTTTATCCTTCCATGGCTATCAGCCCCTGTACTTCAGCAACTCTTTTGTTCCCCTGCCTCCCCCTGTTCCCTCCCAAAGTCCGTGACTTCTCTGACCACCACCATCCCCCCACCCACTCCCGTTCCTGCCTTCTTCGGCACCCGCAATTTTGTTTACAATGCAATAGGACTCGCGTAAATACGAGTCCTATTGCATTTGTAAGTGCTTTTTTTTCATATGATTGGCTGCCTGCATTCGCACTTTCTTTTGCCTGACCTGTCCCAACTCTCACATGCGCCCGATGTTTTACATCATGCGCATGGGCGCCAAAAGTGTTACTCTGTAGTGCGGCGGCTGCCTCCGGCTCGGCCTAAGTGACTCGAACTACGCTCGGCTGGGTGGCTGCAGGATGCAGGCGTGTTTGCCTCACTTCTCTTCAAAGCGGGTGCCGAGGCCCTGTGAACGAGCCCCTGTATAACCAGCCGTCCTTTTACACCAGACACACGACCCGACTGTGCAAACAGAGGTTTAATGTCTCTCGCATGGGCGGAGGCCGCTGGTGACGGACAAGAGATCTGAAAAGGTGGCTGGAGGGGTTAGTTTAGGGACAGCGGGCCTGGCTCTTGTGATAAGAGAGGTCCAGTGAAAGGGGTTGCCTCTTTAAACAAGTGTTAGCTGCCATTTCTTATTGGGTCTTCAGTTAAAGGACAGACCCCCACCTCTGAACACAATAACAAAGTTAATAGCCCCCTTATATTTATTTATGTAATATTTTATGTAGCATCGACTCCACCAAGCGGGGCTTCATAGCGCAGTACGACGCACTCTTAAACACGGCCTGTCAACCATTTATTGATTGCTGTAAACACGCTCCTAATGCAGTTGAAATCAGTTTTGCCTTTCTTTTAAGAAATACGTCCTAAACGCTGACAGTGTGCTACTTTCTTTATGTCTCAAAACTATATCTAAATAACTTTAAAGTGTATATGAGAGAGAGCAAGCGATAATCTAAAATATTTTAAACATTTATATATTTCTCACTGTAAAAAACGTATGTTATGGTAAATATATTTTCTCAAAATCACGTCGGGTGCGGTCTCCTTGCACGCTGGGTGCGCAATTGCCATGTGACCTTAAATAAAAGCATTTGATTAGTTCATTACATTTCCCATTGTAGCAGCTGGAGAACGCCACCCATTTTAGTCCTGCTCTCTACAGCATTTGATGAGACACACCTCTTCTGCTTAGAGAGCTTTTTTGAAAACCTTTTGCTATGTACACATAACTTACACTACACACAACATGCAACCATCATCTTCATCAATATTCATGGTCTGTAAAGTAGCCTTCCACCTGTGATAGCCATGCACCTAAAAGATACATAACCGAAGTTTTCCCCACTGCCAGAGGAAAGGGGCAGCATCATGCATAGATAATGAACACACAGACACAGATAGATAGAGGAAGTGGGTACAGGCATGTGCGCTCGACTCCTCTTTATTACCAGGGTCACATATCCAGTGACGTCTGTGCTGGATGCATGTGGGGTGAGTGTAAACAAGCCCTCAGGGAATGGTTGCTGCTAGCATCAACTACAACAGTAATCATTGGATCACAGAGATTCAATAATAAAAGGGTCAATAGTTGGTGCTGCAGTAAGGTAGGGACAGTAGATGTGAAATAATACACAAAAGATTACATCGTAAAAGAACCATATCTTGTGGTATACTGAGATACAGGCAGTAGATCTAAAATAATACACAAAAAGATTGTATCATAAACGGTCCATCAGTTCTAGTGCACTCAGATAGCCACATCAAAAGCATTCAGCATGTTCACAGCCAGCGATGATGCGTGCTGCGGGTGGGCCATACTAGGAGCAATGTCTGTAGCCTACAGGACTGCATCATCTGCAATAGCGACTCGATCTGAATTGTGAACACTGCTGTCTACAGTGTAGGCCAGAGAGAGCGGTCAACAAGGCCCAACAGCCACGTGGCGTTGACTTGAGCTGCCCAGTTTGTAATACACGAAGCAATAAAAATCATATGCGGAGCCTGCGATGATGTGCATGAGTAGAGCGGACAGAACGCACTGGAGCAATGTCTTTTGCCTACAGGACTGCGTCATCTACAATAGCGTCTCAATATGAATTGTGAACACTGATGTCTGCAGTGTAAATTGAAGGCAGTAGTCATCACAGACATCCATGAATACTTTTTCTCACTTCCTTTTCACAAAATACAACAACATAACTTACTAAAAACTCTGCAATAAATAAATCAAAACAATTCGAATTGCGATCTCTGTTGTCCACAGTGTAGACTGTTATTCAGTGTTCTTTTCCACTACCAAGAAGAATTTGGTCATTGTACTAAACCTATAACTCATCTAAAAAAAAGTTCTTCAAGCAAGTATACTAAAAGGATATTGTTTATATTTCAATAGACGTTGTAGTTAGTTGCCTACTGGATTCTGTAACTTAACAATCACCAATCGATCTGAATTGTGAGCCCTGCTGACCGCAGTGTAGGCCAGAGGCAGTGGTCATTAACGCCTCACAGCCACGTGCCATTGGATTCGGAAGCATGGAGTTGGTTACCCCTGATCGGAGGGGGTACACAGAAATCATCACAGACTTCAACTTCTGACATCCTCAATCATAGAATCAAGACCCCATTTGACTGTTCGGACCTGCTTTACCACGGTGTAATCCAGCTACTAGTCAACCAAGCCCAATAATCATGTGCAGCAGTTAGCTACGGAAGCACAGAGTGTGATGCACCTCAAAGTAGGGTGTTCTGTGAAAACCAAGCAGCAGGTAATATCGGACATCGTCCATTGTGGGATCAAGACACCGTTCCACTGTTGGGACCTAGAGTTGGTTGCACCTGGTCGAAGGTGCAACCTCCACTCTCAGATGCAGTTCTAACATCGTCCATTGTGGGAAAAAGACACCGTTCCACTGTTGGTACCTGTTGGACTACTGTGTTAGTAGTATACAGAGCACCCCACGGTGCTGAGCCTCAGGCTGGGCGCTGTCTGCCTGTGTTGCGGTAGCCAGCGTTGATTTCAGGAGCCTTCCCAGCTCGCAGACCTTGGTCCAGGAGTGGGCCCTCTTACACATACGGCGGTGTCAAAAGGTGAACTGTGGTGCATATGTGCGTCACAGCAGCCATGACGGTTTCTGGATACCAGCTGGCTAAGAGCATCATTCACGCACCCACCTTCGCTCACGGCGTCAGCCTCGTGGCGGTGTAAGTTGCGCAGACCTAGCAGACACATTCGCCATTCCAGAAGAGAACCACACCCAGAGAAACTGGCCTTTTATTCATA
This sequence comes from Triturus cristatus, assembly GCF_964204655.1. Classification (NCBI taxonomy): domain Eukaryota; kingdom Metazoa; phylum Chordata; class Amphibia; order Caudata; family Salamandridae; genus Triturus; species Triturus cristatus. Next base: position 949,283,501 of record NC_140582.1, read on the forward strand.
CCCCTACGCTAGCCTTGCGTACGCCGAGCCAGCCCACTACGCTAAAGATTTGGGGGGGAGGGGCACGTACGCGCTATGTTTTCGTAATCTTCCCTACTGACTGTACTATCATGGTTGCGTCCACTGTCCACTTCACTCAATAGACCATCACTGTATGTTGACATGTACATCTCTGTGCTCTGCATACTCAAGTCTCTCTGGCACATCCCCTTAACACTTTGCATTGTATACTTTTACAATCGAGAATCACTTGCCACCTTCGCACATACTTTGCTCCCATCTCTCCCCGCATTCTGCATTGTGTGGCAGAGGTGCCATGCCATGTTTGTTTGTGTACATGGCTAGCCACGGTTCCCACAGTACATAGTGTTGTTGTGTCTGCTAGGTGTACATGTTGTTTGTCATGTTGTATGTGATTATATAAGGTGGCGCACAGGTGAAAAGTGCGACAACAATGGCAGTCATTCATTACTATGCAAGAATGTCCAACTGCACAACGCTTCTAAGCTTACAGCCCCCAATCTTGTGTGCTTTCTTAAAAGCACACCAACTCCCACAATCAGATCAACATTCACACAGCTTTCTCACGGCAGTTATCTGGTTCTTAATAACATGGACTGCTACGGAATGTGAGCTGGCATACCGTATGTCCTTACTGTTTCAAACCGAGTAACTTCCTGTGGCAATCTCTATTCCCACCCACACAAAGTAACTCCCAAAGTTCAACTTGGCCTTCAATACCTACTTTGAAAACAGATTTCATTAAACTGAGCAAACTGAAAGCGCTTTTGTTTCAAACAGAAGAGTCCCTCACTTCTGCAAAAGAAATTTATCGACTGCAGATAGCACAAACTTCAAGTAAAATACAGTCCCTGTTAAATACGAACCTCCCATTACACTTTGTGAATTGTTACACAATTTTCAACACATCTGACACTCAAGGTCTGGCAAAAAATTTTAACACTGTCTCCTTCGGCCTTGTCACAGGCTTTGAAACTGTTTTTGGTATAATACCAGACTTCATTCATTCGATCATCTCTGGAATAACAGGAACAGTGCCCATAATTCTCACTCTGATTGCGGCCATCCTACTACTATTTTTGCTTGTAAAAAATGACTGCGCTTCTTGCGGTAACAATCATGTCTGACAGAATACGCCTGTATGCGAAGCTACATCAATACCGTGAAAAAATGGAACAACTTTTCGGCTGCCTGCCTCTATCTATTATCGGAGCCAGCTACAACATGACATTTATTTACACATATATAATCTGCGAGCAACCATCTGTTTATTGCAAAACTTGCCCATTTGACTGGCGAATGGATTTATGCCTTGCCAACATCCCAACAATCGCTCCCGATATCCAGCAGGTAATGGAGTATCTTGAAAACCATGAACTTGATTGTTCGGGCAGTGGAGCAATGGCGGATGCAACGCAAAAAGGTATCCTGGCGGAATGAGATTTCTGCGCAGCCGCGAAAGATCTCCTGCAACGTGCGACCTTTGACAACATCGCAGATTGCCTGCCAATTCAAATTGCCGCTCCAACATTGGAGGAACATTACTGTCCCTTCGAGGATATGAATTGGATCGCTTCGCTTTTCTCATACGATGGAAGCAATCGCCTCTTGGAACATTACGCATCTCAAGACGCTGAAGACCTTCCGGACTGCAATATCCAAGACTTGTAAGAAATTCACATTATCCTTGGATTGATTTTTTCCAACTTTTTTTACTTTTTCCTATACATTTTTTTAATACACTTCAATTGAACTATTTTCATATAATAACTTTCTAAGTATGCTCAGGCATTTGAACTCTATTTTCATTATTGCCCCTTATGTCTCCAGCCTAACCAGGGATGGCTGATGTATGGCCGATGCAAATACGCTATTTACTTGCTAACTAAGCCTAAACCCAACATCCATTTTGAAACCATATCTATTCTTTATGAACACGTCTCTCTGCCTGCCTGTTATCCACGAAGCCCTTTCACACAAATTAGTTCATCCTCAGCCACTGCTCTCAAGCTGGCAATCAAGATAAAAAAACACAACATTGTTTAGGAACTGGTTGGCACAGTGTGGTAATCTTATCCTACCTTTATTTTCATTATAGAATTTACTCATTCATGTCTAATATCTATTGTTTATGTCACATGGAACTGTAACATGTAATGTGCAATTCACTGATGCAGGAGCTTAGGTTTGAATACAGCAGAACCGGTTGGAGTTTGCCTCAGCTCGATGCCTTAGCTCTTGCACAAGAATGTTTTTTTGAAAGAACTGAAGACAATAATGTATGGTTTGACAAGAAGGGTACCGAATGTGCTTCTGAGAAGCGCAATGTTTGTGTTCCTCCTCAAAGTTCCGATGTGAGTAGAACTATTACCAATTCTGACACGCACCAGATTGAATCTACTGTAGAAGAGATTGCTGACTGTTCTGCTGTTGATAATTTTGTGTTACAGAAAAGGAATACCAGGGTACCTAAGAAGTTTGATGACTACATTTTGGAATATTATTTTTTGTTTTGTTTTCTTAAAGGATACATGTGGTAATCGTATCCTACCTTGATTTTCATTATAGAATTTAGAGTCATTCATGTCTAATAGGTATTGTTTATGCCACATGGAACTGTAACATGTAATGTGGAATTCACTGATGCAGGAGCTTAGGTTTGAATACAGCAAAAGCACTCAGCTGGATGCCTTAGCTCTTGCACCAGTGGGCCCATTTATGGCACTTAAATAAAGACACTTTTTATATAACTTGCAGACTCCATCGCTTTATTACACACCGCCACTTTCTTAGACACACCTGATTTCACCAACTTCTGTGGCATTGCAACATTCTGCATTATATTCTTCACGATTATTTATTTATTCCTGCTTGCTAAAACACTGCATTCGAGTCTTCAGACCGGTAGGGGTGAGTAGTTTGCTTCCCACTCCCTGTATAGTATAAACACATACTAACACTACTTACACAGGTATGCTACAGCAGCCAGTATCCTACAGCACATCACTTTACAGCAATCAGCTCACGGCTTAGGCTCACGGTTTGATCCCCGAGTCTTCAGACCGGTAGGAGTGAGTAGCTTGCTTCCCACTCCCGCTATAGTCTAAACGCATACTAACACCACTTGCACAGCAATGCTACAGCGGCCAGTATGCTACTGTGCCCAGAGCACATCAGTTTACATCAATCAGCTCACGGTTTAGGCGCACGGTTTCATCCCCGAGTGTACCGGCACCTCACCTCAGCCCCCTCTCACTCTGGGCAAAACAGCACTTTCACACCCGTAGGGGTGAATACTTTGTTTCACACTCGCTGTATAGCACACCCTAACCACCCCACAGAGCTCACAGCGCTCCTACCCTCCTCTTTCCTACTTTTTTTGCCCTTTTTTTTCCCTTACTCGCTTCAACGGAATCATAAAATGGCTGCCAACACTTCCTAGTTGCAACCGTTCGCAGCCAATAACCAGCAAGCTCGTGCTCGTAACGCCTCAGCCAATCAGATTGCAGAGTTCCCAAATATCAATATCTGCAAATTTCGATATTTCTCCAAAACTACTGAACGGATTTCCACCAAATAAACAAAAGCATGCTTTCTAGACCAAGACCCTTCTCCCTGCCAAATTTGGGGTAATTCCGTTCACCCGTTCGACCTGTAGCCTTGTCTAAAGTTTCCCATGGAAATGGCATGGAGAAAACACGTTTTGGGACCCCCCTTTTTTCTCGGCCCCCCCTTGACGAATCACCCCCAAACTTTTATCATAGGAGCTGATATGAACAAAAAATTAGTTTGGAAAATTTCATGAAGATTCATCAAACGACGCCAAAGTTATAAGCAAAACAAAAAAAATTCTTCCTATGGAAACTTGGTCCTAACTACCTACTGGTGACCGACAGTAGGTAATGTATATCTTGCCAAGAAACCCCCAGGGAAGAACCATCCCCCCTCACCTGATGGTAGAGAACGAAGGACCCAGCCTCTGCTTCGAGGATGACACCCCGCAAAGGATGTCAGACCACTGCATGTCAAAGATTCAGCATGCAGGACCCTTTGTCAGCTTGGGAGGAATTTTCCTCTAATTTGCAGGGGGGAATAAGGGTCTTATATACTTGAGTGGTCACTCCAGGGTTATTTCTAGAACCAATATGTTTTGAAAACTGTCACGACTGTTTTGAAAACAATCATAAATGTTTTTCCAAACAAATGCGATCATGCACAGCTGGCTGATGGCCAAGGATAAAAAAAAGTGGTGACCCTTATGCAGAATAATTATATCATGCCGGAGGACAGGTTTTTGTATGTAAGGTACAGGGATTATGATAGAATACCGAGAGCCTGATGTTGAAGAGACAGGAGCAAGCAACTAGGTAAAAGGTCAAGTGTTCAGAACCGTTATTGTCGTGTGGATGGGACAAATGTATGTAAAAAGGGGTATACATGACAGAACTCTCTTAAAGGACATGACACCCACTCCTCATCAAAAGGTCAACAGGGTCAGCTAAATAATGATAAAGCTAAGGCCATTAAAAAGCATAAAAATCATTCATCATAAAAATACTAAAAGTACTTTAAAAGCCTGAAAAAATGTCCATAAAAAAAGTAATTTTTACCCTTAAAAGTGATTAAAAAAAGGTCCTCTAAACTTGCATATGTTGTTATTATTACACTGAGCACCTTGAAAGCCATTACGCTCAGTTAGAGCAGAGAAGGAGAAAAATAAAAACAAAGTCAGTTACGACCTTCAATTTTGTTAATGTTTAAAAAATGCTGAATAGGTCCCAGCACAGGAAAGGCCAGATTGTTTATGAATCCTGTGCCGAAGGCTCAACATCGCTGAACACCGTATCCGCAGGTGACAGTCCCTCCAGAGGTTCCAGTATCATATTGAGTAAGCACAGATGGTCATCTCTGGTTCCCACAGCAGCCGTCGGTAAAGAATTAGATGCCTGCACGCTTGGAACCGATGCCTGTACCTCTGGAGCAGAGCCAATTTGCCTTCCAACAGAAGCGGAAGCATCCCTAAGGAGGCTTTAGAAATGCCGTCATCAACATGGGAATACGATGTGGACAACTGTGCACATGGGCCTGCAAGGGCTCCAGGAGCACTTCTATGTCTGGCGGCGCATCCGATGGAAGTGTCAGAAACAGGTACAACACGCAGCGAAATCCACAGAAGAGGTAACGAAACACAGGTAGGAGACAGTCTAGCAAGACTGGTCTGAAAGACAGGAACCAATGCTCACTCAGCTCTCGAAGCCGAACAGTTGCCAGTTAGAACACGATACGCTCACAACAAAGTTGTTCCTGCAGTGTTCTCTCCATGTCTTGAGTGATTGTGGCATCCATTGCGAAGCAATAGGATTAAAATCAGGATGCCCGCTACTGATAGCAGGACCAACGGAAGCACTCCAAAAACGCTTCCAAGTACGGAGTGTATGAAAGCTGGCATTACTCCGAAGATGGTCTGAAAGTTGGTTAAGAGACCTGATCCAAGGCGGTTAAATAAGTACACGTTCCCACTCGTATCAGACATGTTAAAGATACGATGAGCCATTTCTCCTAAATGGATTGGGAAATTCGTATGGACCAGGGCCTGTATCTCTGCTGAACATCTTGCAACCTGGAGACCAAAAGTCTCTCGGGCTGAAGTTAAGGCCACATTTTGTTGAAACAACATGGCTTTCAGTCTGCTCAGCGAATCAAACTGTATACTGGAAACATTCAATGAAGGCCACAGTGGTGCCTCCCTAACTGTGCGAGCCGGGGGAAACAATACTTTCTTACAGCACACAACCCTGAGGTTTACTGTGACGAGATATGCAATGCCTGGCGCCATCTCGCAACAGCCTTGATCAGTCAGCATTAAATAACTCCCATTCGAAAGAAACTCGAAAACTGGATTAATACCTGCAGCTGGGGAGCCTTTCAAGTAGCAAGATAGGTTTGCCTTCGAAGCATAATACGCTCCATGGACCTAAGCGCTGCATTTGACACAGTCACCCATCAGATCTTATTGCAGCACTTGGAGGAGATCGGTATAGATGGCTTGCCCTGGGCTGGTTCACCTCCTTTTTATCTGAGAGATCCTTCCAAGTGTCTGTCCCCCCCCTTCTGCTCTCAGGTGCATGCTGTATGCCAAAGGGGTTACCCAGGGCTCTGCCCCGAGCCCTACTCTATTTAACATCTACATTCAACCCCTGGCTGCAGTAGCCAGGAACAGAGGATTAACTGTGGTATCGTATGCAGATGACACACAGTTGGTGGTCGCACTATCTGATAACTCTGCCCTGGATGTGCTTAAATTCAAAGCCGATTTAACAGCCATCACAGATTGGATGACCGCCAACTGTCTCCAACTTAATGCCAGTAAATCTGAGATCTTGTTGGTGGGTAAAGATACTCATTTGTAGAATGAGCATTGGTGGCTATCCACCCCGGGCCTTCATACGGCCCTGAAGCAGTCAGTAAAAAATCTTGGAGTATGGGTTGACACGGCTCTGAGCTTTCAGGCCAAACAAAAGTGGTTGCCGGGTCTGCTTTGGGCCCCTAAGTGGTCTCAAACCATCCGCCAGGTGATCATTCAGGCCACTGTACTATCCAGGCTGGATTATGCTACCTCATTGTACTTAGGGGTAAATAGAGCAGAGATACTTTGCCTACAAAGGGCACAAAATGCTGCAATTCGGATGCTTCTCAGCTTGCCGAGAACCTGATCCACCTCTGATTCTATCTGCAGACTACATTGGCTCCCTGTGGAGAAACGTATCCAGTTCAATACTCTTTGTATCTTCCATAGAATCATGAATCTCCAATCCCCCGTCGTCCTAGCTAATCTCCTTATGCCCTACGTACCCACCCGCCAGCTGTATTCCATTAGCCCGCACCTGGCGGTTGTTCCCCGGGTAAAGAGAGCACGGGGCTGGAGGGCGCTCCTTCCGTACCCTTGCTCCCAAACTTTGGAATTCCCTTCCTGTGAGTATCAGAAGTATTCAAGATCATGCGTCATTCTGTAAAGCCATAAAAACCCATCTTTTTCCTACATAACTTTCCCCTCTGCACATTATCAGGTCCGCCCTACGCCAGTTGCAATTAGCGCTGGGACGCCTGTTTGCTGGGGCAGCCGTGCGCTCTATAAAATCTATAACATAACATCATTTTCTTCGCATTTGTTTGCGTAAGCTTATAATAATATGACATTGGGTCTGATGTATTGAACAATGTAAAGTATGCAAATTTCTATGAGAATGTGGCATAACTACCTTTCGTGGTGTCGGGCAATGTTCCAATTGATGGTAAGTGTTAACAGTTCGTGGGACACTAGCTCTGTGCAAAAAATGATGACCATAATGCAGGTAACAATATATACTGTCGAAGTGAGGTGTATCTTCGTACAATTCCCTGTAAGAAAATGCAGCAGATTATTCGAAATCTGAGAGCATAGCATTTACAGTTTCAATGTCCCAATCTTCAGAGAGTACTCGGGGTGATAAAATCATTCAACGAAATTTTAAATACGTGTGGAATTTTCAAATGTTCAGTGGGACCAAATACATCATATGAAACTATCTCAAACTAAACCATCAGGTACTGGAACTGTTATAATGTCCACTAGGGACAAGTATCTCTGTTCACAGTGTGATAACGTATGAGGTTTCAAGACCAAGTTCACAGGTTGTACTACAGAGCGTTGTGGGAGGTAATGTCCATTCAGTAGTAGAAAAAAGACAGTTACTATACCAATCCAAATTAACTGGAACAGGACCCTAATGAAAACCAAAGATGCACCCAAGGGGACACCAAGTAATCCTTTTTCAGCCAGAGATAGAATTGTTGAAATTGTTCTTTTTTGGAAATGTGTGGCGTTTGCTCAGGTTCACTTGGATCTGAAGAAAAGTCATCAAAGTTGATGAAATAGCCAGACACAATTCGATCTATCTTTGGGAGCTCAGCAGTGTTTGTAGAGCTGGCAGTTGCTTCTTGTGAAGGCACATTGATGTAAATTTCATTATTGGGCCGAATTGCAATTTGCTTTTCATATTCATTTGGATGTTGTTCTGTTTCAACAGGTGTAATTCATACTCCGTTATTGTCTTGAAACGTTATTAGTCTTTCCATCTGAACTTCCTGTATAGTAGCGAGAGGAGATTTGCAGCTACTCATGACCCCACGTGGCCTACTGTTGAGAATTAGTCACATAGTGTGGTTTGATGAGATCAATGGAGACAAATCTTCTTTCTTTTTTGCCGGCATGAGGCAGCAGCAGTACTGTTCTTGTTCCTTGAACCGCCAGGACAGGTTCAGGTGTTCTGTAGGATGGCCTAAACTCCTTCTTGTCCATGATCTTTTCTCTGACAAGATCCCCAATCTTTGAGACCCAGGCAGCCCTTGCCGGAACCGGTTTCACTTCCCCAGTGGTGGTGCGTTTTACTTGGACGTTGCTTTGTAATGCCTGGAATTCATTGAGTTCCTGTAAAACAGCCAAAAGATCATTCAATTCAAATGGTTTTACAGCTGCCACTGTGCTGGCACAATCGAGGTCAGGTACCCACATTCTTGCCCCAAACTGATCTCATAGGGGGTACGCCCTCCCAAAGATTTTCGTGGCATATGGTTTAGTGCCCTCTGGATCCCATATAGGTGATTGACCCATCTACCGCCTGCACCTAATACCCTTGCTATTAAGGATTGCTTTAGGTCCTGGTTTTTCCACTCCACCACCAAATTTCCCTCGGAATGGTAGGGGGAGGAGTACCACAAGGCCATTCCAATACTTTCCATGGCTTCCTTGTAAGCCTGAGAGCTAAACGCAGGGCCACGATCGGAATGTAACATGCCAATTGTGTATGTCCCAATGAAGACTCGCAAATACTTTATAACAGTTTGAGCGTCAGCCGAGCGCTGAGGCTAAACCCATAGAAATCTAGAGCATGAATCCACTGCCACCAAGTTGTATTTGTAAGCCCCGTCTGAATTTAAGGGACCGCAGTGATCCAAATAGGCACATGCAAGAGGTCTGTCTGAAATGAGTAATGGTGTTTGTGGTGACCGTGCTACAGTGGAATCTTTCATGTGCTGGCAGATGTCGCACTTTAAGACATAAGCCTTTGTTTGTTTAGACAAACTTGGCTACCAGAAAAATAATGAAATGAAATATCAGCGTTTGTAAAGCGCACAGCTACAGTGTCCCGGCGCTGGGGGCCGTCGGGAAGATTAAGCAAGCTATTGTCCAGAGTCACATGGTGCTGGGCTAACCGGCTGCCGGCGTTGGGGATAGAACCGTGAACCCAGTGGTCCGGAGTCAGGCACCCTGGCCGTTACGCCACACCTCTTCCACAATCGCCGCTTCAGTAATGAAATTGTAGCAGTGACTTCTGCGTGTGCTGAGCCCAGACCCTCATGTGCAGCTAGTGTTAAACCTAATCTACGATCCATGTTTGATATAACTCTATCCCCTACTTCTGGAATTTGAGCATATTGTGCATTTTGCGCATCTAATTTATAGGCATATTTGAGTGGAGAGCCCTTCGGAACGCCAGAGCGGTTCTTTGAGGTGTTGACAGCTATCAGTATGTCAACGTCTATCTTTGTGCTAGAACGAGTGATTGCAGCAGTGGCAGCAGTTTGTCTTGGCGGCTTCATCGGCCAGTGAATTCCCTTCAACGTGTATGCCAACACGCTGATGACTCAAAGTGTGAATAACTTGAGCCCATGGCAGGCATGCTTTCAGCTTTGCCACTTGTTCCTATAACAATTTATGTTTAATTGTGCAACCCTTGGAATCTCTGTACCCATTCTGGCCCCAGTAATGAAGATATTCATTATAGGACTGCACACAATAAAATGAATCGCACACTATCAGTGTGGGGAATTCCCGATATTGTAGTGCGAGTATCAGGGCTTTCAGCTCTGCCAACTGTGCCGTACAATCTCCTAGAGATTGCATAGTCATATTGCTGGGATGGAACTTACCACCCCGCATACGTCCCTTCACTATAGCACATGCTGCGCTATACTGTCGTTTACTTTCTATGGCAGGCTAAAAAGAACCACCAGTATAAATGATATATTCATATTTCTCTAGAGGCAAGATTTCATTCGCGAGAGGGTATTTTGTTCGTACTGCAGGAACGCTTGTGTTTTTAATGTAGAATCATATCAGTATTCTACATCTGTTGCAGTGAGAAAAATAGCCCATTGTATACATCACGGATGCAGTGCTTTTGCATTTGGAATGCTCACTTTGGTAACAGCTTCCAAAGTTGGTACTGGGGTAACAACTAATATGCATTTCCCCTGTGCTAGTGCTCTTTCTCTCACTACAGCAGTCTGTACAGCAGTCAATATTTTTTCAGTTACTGCAAATCGCAATTCAGCATTCGTGTATAAATGTGATTTGTATGCAATTGGGACTGTCTCACCTTCATTGAAAGTGATATATGTATATCCTGATAAACCCGGGACTACCCAGATCACCAAGTTGGTAGTATTCACACGTGTGCCCAAATGTTTAGATGCTATCATGTCAGCCTGAACTGAACGTAGAGTATCTGTGTGTTGCTGTGTCCACTGATGTGCTGTGAAATCAGGTCTGCTTAAGTCGTAGAAATTTTTTACTTCTTCTGCGTAATCTAGAATGTATGTTCTGCCAAAATTCAAAAATCCTATAATTGATTGCAAACCCTTCAGAGTCTTTAGAGGTTGGAGCAGTGCGCACTTTTCTAAAAAGTTGGCTGCCAGGCTCTTGCCTTCACTTAATAGCGCATATCCCAAAAACAGGACATTGAGATGGGCAATTTAAGATTTCTTGAAATTAAATTTGTAGCCCAAATTGGCAAATCCCACAATTATGTTGTTCACCCTGCTCAAGTAATTCATCATCCGTCAGATAGATGTCATCTACATAGGACACTGCCTCTTATTGCATGTTTGTAATATTTCTGACACTCTTGCAGAGAATAGCCCCAGACTGTTCTTATATCCATGGGGCAAATGACAAGAATTTCACCGAGGGGAGAACATGCTGTCAAATATCTGCTTTCTGGAGCTATATTTTGACAGAAGAATCCATTTGAGATATACAATGTTTTTTCTTATTTCTTCCGCACAATGTTATTCATTAATGCGGCACTAATTGCATTTTGAACTGCAAATGCTCGTGTGCATGTGTTTAAATGTCAGTAATCTTAAACCAGACGATATGTGTTGTCAGGTTTCATTACTGGAAACTAAGGATTGGTCATCGGGGAGGTGCAAGTCTCAAGCACACCTTGGTATTCAAGTTGGTCTAAGATTTCTTTGACCTGCGTTTTGCATCATTTTTAATGTGATACGGTCTCTATGGATTTGGACTACATTTTAATGGGATTTCGTGGTGGGTAGACTCCACATCCCACCCTACATGGTTGCAGTATAGTGCCGGAGCTAGCACCCACTCAGGCGCGTATGTTTTAAAAATTCTGGAACAAGGTCAGAGAAAGCAGGTAAAATGACGCTTTCCCCTTTTGGGCAATCCATAACAAACTCAGGCAGCCAATTGTTTTCTGCTAATAGTATGTCATAATCATTTTTTAAGTTCTCCCAAAAGAGACCTTTAACCTTTCTCAAGATGTCCCCCGCTATTTGGAGTGTAATTTTGTGTGATCGAAGTGGGACACTAACTCTCAGATCAGGTGTTTTCACCGTGATGTGCTCATTCAATACTGCTGTCATCATAAAATCCTTCAGATTCCGGCGAGCTATTGTTACTTCTGCCGCGCTGTCTAGCATCGTCAGAGTTCATTCCCCATTCAGAGCTCTCAGTAACCTGGGCATGTCTAATTTTTAAGCCAGCTACTTTTGTCTTTTTGAATTAAGGTTTTGCTTTAGGTTGCTCTTCCTGTTTGATAATATAATCTGAATTGCAATGTGTTTCCCTTTTTGCCTTGGGTCGATCTTCTTGCTTTTGTTCTGATCGCCCGTCCCTCTCCGAGTGTTTTTTGAAGAACCCTGAAAAGAACATGCATCAGTGTCCTGATAGCTATCAGGTTTCCAATTGTTGTCACGATTCCTACGGTTATACCTTTTTTCAGAGGACTCCCGTTGGGAAGACCCACCCCTTTCTAAAAAGAAATAGATATTTATTAATATTTTTTTTCTTTCAATAGGAACACCTTTGTTTACATGTACAGACAATAACATGGCATATTGTGCCAATTACATCTTCACATCGTTCAGTTATTTTCCATAGAAAGTAGTGTGTCTAGAAGACAAGGCCATGTACACCTGGAGTCTGTACCTCAAGTTATGTGTACTCAAGGGAGTTACTCGGAACGATCTGCAAAGATATACATTTATTTACAACAAACTAATCGCATCTAACAAATTATATTAACCATTTTGGTGATGTGTCTCCCAGTGTCATACGAACGTGCGTTTGTCCTACATATGTTTGTCAGGGATATGGGCTGATCTAGCTTGAAAATCCTATCAAATATATGTGTTGTTAATGTGCCGCGGGGGTGCACGGGGAAGGCCATTCCACTGCGTGGGGGTTTCAACTCAGTTATGATTCCCTCTCTATTCCCACTTTAATCCTGCTCATCTGTTGATCCAGTTAACCCAGAACTATCTTCCTGTTGGTCTAATACCTCTCCTTCTTCTACATCAGGTTCATGCCTTGTCCTCCGCTGTCTCAGGACCTCTGTCCAGAGCTCCGCCAGTGGGTGCTTTCAGATCCACCTTCCATCTTCCTGCAATAATGCTCTCTGTTCTGCTTTAGCCGAAGTATCAACACTATTCTCCCATGTCTCTATGCGAGGGGTCGTGTGTGATTTCCAGTGCCGGGCTATTTGTCTCCTCGCCAGGATGAATGCAAGGTCAATGAATCTGTTGCCTATTTTTTTGACTTTCGGTCTGGGAAACAAGCCCAGTGAGCCAACCTCTATTGTGATTGGCAGAGTGCGCACCAGGATTTTCTTTATCATATCTAGAACCTTCTCTGAGGATTCTCTCAAATTTGTGCATTCCCAGGTCATGTGAGCAAAGCCCACAACCCTCACTCCGCATCTAGGGCAACCCTGTGTCACGTCACCTCTTATGATGTTCAGCCAGTAAGGTGTCTGGTATACCATGTGCACATAATTAAACTGTATTGCATTAAAGTTAGAATTTCTGGATACCCATCTGGGGCCATCTAATACTCTGCTGCATTCCTTGTCAGTCAACACTCTCCCAATAATCTCATCCTTTCGTACGAGTACAGTCCAATGGTTTCTTAACTGTGTCTAGTAGCAACCTATATAGCCATTTAATCAAGTGTCTAGCCTCCTCCAAGGTCAAAATTGTCTGGAGTACCCCATGTGTGTTTGTGGCCCCTGGGAATTATTGTGCTATAATTCCCCAAATGTCTTGGTCAGAGAATAGTATGTCAGAGAAATTGCCTCATAAGGTCATCTATGGGTATCAATACCCCCATAAGGAAGCAATCTCCCACAGTGGTTATCCCAACTGTTGTCCATTCTGCAAACTGATGTCTCGTGTATAGGGTGATAGGGTCTCCCTGTGGCATCCCCACTAGCGGTATCTCAGAGGCATAGGGGTGGTCCGTGTTCGTACGTCGGTGACATCTCTTCCAACAGTATAAAGTCGCTTGTAAAAGCATATTAGATTTGGGAACAATCACCGCTGGATGCAGCAACTTGGTCACCAGCCAACTTTGGCTGTTTCTCCACCCTTCCCCTTATAACAATTCCAGATTTCTACCATCTACCCACTGGGCTAGCTACTGGAGTTGGGCCGCTAAATAGTACAGCTCAAAGTCTGGTGCACCTAATCCTCCCTCCTCTGGTGCTCGTTGTAATATCTCCAAGGATACTTTGTTCCGCCCTCCATCCAATATTAGTTTGTGGAGTGTCTGATTTAGGTCTGCGACCCACGTAGGCGTAATTATCACTGGCAAGTTCACAAAATGGTATAGTAGCCTGAGAAGCATGATCATGTTTTAAAGAGCTATGCGAGCCATCAAAGGTAGCTTAACTGAATGCCAAAACTCTACACAGGTTTTTAAGGACCTCAAAACCGTGTTCAGGTTGCGCTCCCTCAGGTCTCCTAATGAATGAACTATTTGAATACTGAGGTATTTAAATGAGCGTGGGGACCATGTCACACCCGCAGTGAGGTCCACCTGGAGCGTGCCTTCAATAGTTAATGGGAAGTAATATGTTTTGACTTTATTAAGTTTAAGTCCTGCCAGGTTTGCATAGGTGTCCATGATATATAGTGCCCGTTCTGCTCCCCGACCACCATCTCCCAGATATAATAATAAGTCGTCCACGTAGAGCGAAATTACATGCAAATCACTCCCCAGGCGTATGCCCAGATTGTGACGCTGGGTCCCTTGCTCACTTTGCCACTGGATTCAACCTAGCCTGGCTGATGACGGCTGATTATGTCTGTCTATGATAAGGTGCCCCCTGTATGTAATTCTAGGTCTGGGAGAAGGGGAAAACCAACAAAAATATAACAAAATACTCCCACACGACCTATAGTAGTTTCATTGCGGCTATCACAAGCTCTAAGGGCTTCCTATGCTATACAGATCAAGGCCTGCTACCAAGTTTCATTTAGACATTTTATTCAGAACATATTTTTTTCATTTAAATATTTTGTTCAGAACATATTTTTCTTTTTTAATCAAATTGATATTTTTATTTTATAGAGCACTTTTTTTTATAAATATAACATGATAAAGCATCATTTTTGTAAATAAGGTGAAGAAGCAATATTTTTACATATATACAATTAAAACATGACAGACATGTGAACAACACATTTCATGGTTCGAATTTCGGTGTACATGAATATACTTTCAATGATATAATAATTCTGTCTTATCCCCATCAAGAGAGAAAAACAAAAATTTGTAAAGAGAAATCAAATCATACCACACCTCTCACTCCATTCTACCGTCATTCATACTAGACACACATACACACTTTCAAGCTATCTTTTGCCACCAGGCTTAAGAGGGCGTGCTACAACACTGCATGGTAGAGGTCCATCCATGGTGTGGCCGTCAGCAGGGAGTGTATATAGCCAACGTACGTTTCGGTGGATTCAATTAATTAGTGTTCACCTTCCTCAGGGTCATCCACTTTCTATTCTTACTCTCACTAGTAGAGGTGCGATGAGAGAATCCTGATAGAATAATCAGAATTTTTTTTTTTCCTGCGATCCGCTGTATCTTTGCCAGCCAGGAATCGTATCCTAGTATGAGTACTTCTTATTACATGGATAATTAATTTGCACATGTAGCATAATTTTGCCTATATCCCAACACTGTCTGGTTGAGATGTCCAGGATTTTTAAGAGGATAAATCTTGTGAGATGGTATCTTCCAGTATGATACGAATTAGGTCTTTAAGGCAAGCTCATGGTTCGATCATTCAGGCCGCATTCATTTGTTTAAACGGTCCTTCTGCATCGCATCTGGTGATTCTGCTTTTCCCAAGATCAAGATGATGATAGCTGATTAGCCAGAAACCGGTCCCAGAATGCTTGTTTCCGGTCCAGGAAAGACATGGCTTGGCAGTTCAGTCTGGGCTGTTCCCATGAGGCACAGGGTCAGACTGATCTGCATATGGCAATGTCTGAACTGGGGTGGCGGAGTGAGCTAAAGAATGATGATGGATTAAACCCAGATCAGTTGACTGGGGGTGAGTGCTTGCAATGCTCAACATTCCGTCCATCATCCCCTTTGGTTTTGCTTTGTTCGCCCTAAGTTGGCAGGTATGCCCAGACGTGGGTCCCTTGCTCACTTTGCCACTGGATTCAAGCTAGCCTGGCTGATGACGGCTGATTAGGCAGAAACCAGTCCCAGGATGCTTGTTTCCGGTCCAGGGAAGACATGGCTTGGCAGTTCGGTCTGGACTGTTCCCATGAGGCACAGGGTCAGACTGATTTTCATATGGCTATGTCTGAACTGAGGTGGCGGAGTGAGCTAAAGAATGATGATGGATAAAACTCAGATCAGTTGACTGGGGGTGAGTGCTTGCAATGTTCAACACTCCGTCCATCATCCCCTTTGGTTTTGCTTTGTTTGCCGTAAGTTGGCAGGGTATGCCCATACGTGGGTCCCTTGCTCACTTTGCCACTGGATTCAAGCTAGCCTGGCTGATGACGGCTGATTAGCCAGAAACCGGTCCCAGGATGCTTTTTCCGGTCCAGAGAAGACATGGCTTGGCAGTTCGGTCTGGACTGTTCCCATGAGGCACAGGGTCAGACTGATTTGCATATGGCCATGTCTGAACTGGGATGGCGGAGTGAGCTAAAGAATGATGATGGATTAAACGCAGATCAGTTGACTAGGGGTGAGTGCTTGCAATGTTCAACACTCCGTCCAACATCCCCTTTGGTTTTGCCCCGTATGAAGGTGATAGCAAGGGACTCTATTGCAATCGCAAATATCAACAGGGACCGTGGGCAATCTTGTATAGTACCTCTATGTATGTTATACGTTTCCTACACCGCCCCATTTGTTTTGACCCTTGCCGTAGGGTGCGTATACAATATTTTCACCCGTCTAGTCTTCAAAAAAGGCCCACCTTACCAAATCAAACGCTTTCTCCAAATCTACGGACATATTGAGGGCATCTGGATAATGGTTCCAATCAGGGTGGCGCATAACATGAAAAAGCTTTCGCAAGTTCCCAGACATGGACCTAGTTGGTACAAACCCATTTTGGTCTTTGTGGATCAAGCTGGTCATAAATGGCAAGATTCTAGCCACTAAGATTTTGCTCAGAATTTTAAAGTCAACATTTAGCATCGATAGAGGCCGATAGTCTGACGTGCGTGGAGTCGCCGTCTGTGCATAAGTCGAATAGAAAACCACTGGAATGCCGTCTGGGCCCGGTGACTCCCCTTTGGCCATTTCTTTATTTGCAGCCTTGATTTCCATCCCAGTCACCGGCCCTCCCAAGTCTTCCCGTCTACCCGGCTCCAAGGGCAAAGCTTCCAGATAATAAACTAACGTCTCCCACGTCAGGGGCCTCGGTTCACTGAATAGTGTTACATAATAAGTTCTAAATGCATCATTTATGTCCATAGGACAAATTATTCTCTGGCCATCTCCCCACTGAATTTGGGAAATGGTGGATCCCCTATTTTTAGGGCACACTAGCCATGCAAGCATATGACCTGCTCTTTCCCCTTATGCATGTACCCGCCCTGGATAGTCCTGTGCATCCAAGCACCATAGCCTCTCAAGCATGCTATCGTATTCCTTTTTCTTTAATCTACCAGTGCGTCCTCCTCTCTCATCAGTTGTTCTTCCCCATCATGTAGCTATGCTTCTATATATGTGAGGTCTTCTGGAATTTGTCTCCACATTCCCACTCTCTGACTCATACAATGTCCCCTTACTACTATTTTTGCAGGTTTCCCACTCTATCACTCTAGAGCTGGCAATGCCATGGTTAAACTGAAAGTATTCCTCCACCGCCTTGTGTAATGACGTGCAGAAGGGAACATCCTCAAGAAGAGCGGGGTCTAGCCGCCATGTGGGTATCAAAGTAGCCTCAGGGATGGGACGAATGTGTAGCATGAGCGGATTGTGATCAGATATGGTTCATCCAAGGTATTCCATGTGTGTGATGGCGGGTCCCAGCTGAGCTGAGCATGTGAACATATCTAATCTGGTATGTAGCCTATAAATAGGAGAATAATATGAATAATCTTTGGTGTTACTATGTTGCGATCTCTAGATGTCCACCATGTCCCACCCTTCTAATCAAGTCAGAACCCTTTGGACGTTTTGGATACTGGGTTGTTATTTAAGGGTGAAGTCGAACTGTCCACTTCCACGTCCGCCACACAGTTAAAGTCTACCCCAATAGTAGAGAAACAGGGGAAAAGCCCACCATGTCACAGCTAAGAACACATTAGCTCTTAGTATGTAAAGGTGAAAACATTAAGTCCTAGAATGGAAGTATGTGTAAGTAAGAAAATTATGTTAAAAAATAACTTTGTCGGGCGTGGCTTGGACGGCAGAGCTAATGGCTGCCTGATCCCGTCGCTCGGCGCGGATATATTTTTTAAGCCCGGCGCGTTCTAACAGCTCCAAATCCACAAAATGGTGTCAACCGTAACCAGACTGAGGGGCTGGTGACGCTACCACAATATCATCCCAGCTGCAAGTAAGACCTTCACATACCAAGAAATCGCCACTACCTAGCGATCACTGTGCTTGAAGGTGTATAGTTTCCTTATTAATATCTTTTGCTGGCAAGACGGATATAAGAACAGCACGACAAGCTTGAACTGCCTGACCCCAAAATGGCACTTACATCGCTTGTCAAGGTCCGCTGAGATTTTGACTCCCTAATGCGACATAGCGCATACTGCATGGGCTGCAATTCCTAACTGCTTCTTTCTACCTAGAGATGTCTTTACCCTGAAGGGAGGGTTGATTCCTTTTATCGAGATGTGTTCTCTTCCTCAGAAATATGTGCCTGATCTTAAAATGGCGAAGCCTCTAACATAACCCGGGAACAGAGGAGCGGGACTGATCGTTCGCGGCCGATCCCTTGCACCGCAATATCACCGCCAACTTTCTCCCAGGGGCAGAGCAGTACTTTAGAATGTAGGGTTTACCCTGCCACTCGCATGCTGCATCTGCGGCGCATGCTGATTCTAGCAAGGCTGAATAACCAAATGAGAGGCGGATTGCTTCCTCCGCGCTGTTGCCCTTGCTGACAATAATCAGACTACTACTTTGAGACCGGTTGATGTCAATACCTATCTAGCAGTTCCTGCCAATACCTACCAATTGAGGCAGACCAATAGTGATCCTCTGACCAAGGGGTGTCCACGTGAGAGGATAACAAGTCTGTCCTGCTGTTGATTAGGTTCCGTTTGTTGTCTATACAGCCTCTCCTTCCACTTTCGCCAATACTGTCAATATTGCCAGCTCTGCCGACACAGTTGCCATTACCTGCCGGCTTACATCGGTCAGTAACTACCATTACCTGACGATTCCTACCTGCCAATCATACAGCTACCTGCCTACCCATAGGCTTCTGACTACTGCTGACACAGGTTTTCAGTGCCCGGTGTCTTGTGGTCTGGTGGGCATGGGTGCTCGTCTATCTACCACCAAACTACAGACATTATCTCTGCTGCAAGATGACGGATAAAGAGTCCAGGGCGCATTATAAAAAATCTAAGGCTGAACCGACCCTCTCTGACTCATGGGTCAAAGTCAAATCGGACATCAATAGCAGTATGGACATGATCCTAAAGAAATTAGCCGATGTCCATGACCTGGAGAAGTCAACATAACAGAACACTGACTCCGTGCAACTAGAACTAACTGCCATACGTGCAGACATGAGCACAATTAACTCAAATGTCAATGACGCAGAGTAAAGAATAAGCGATTTGGAAGACGTTGCTTCTCAGGCCAACAAGGAAATAAGGTACCTTCTGGATACTAGCAGTGGCCTCAAAATAGAAGAGGCAACATACAAATTTTTGGGATTCCAGAGGGCTCAGAAGATTTCACTGGGTCTTGCATGGTGTTTCTGGAATCCGGTATACCCTTGGTCACAGAAAGTAAATTTCATCAAGACTTGGAATTAGACCGGGCACATAGAATTCCAACGTTTAACTCCTCAACTAGGAAAATGACTCGGCCTATCATTTGCAAACCACTGCGATACCAATACACGGAAGCCATCCTTAACTTTGCCAGGAAAAATCACCAGGTCTCCTGGGAAGGTCAAAAAATAACCTTTACGCAGGACTATTCAAAAACCACTGTGGAGAGGAGGAAGGGATTCCTTTTACTAAGGGACAAATTGAGGGACAAGAACATCTAATTTTCCTTTGCAGGTCCCTCAAAATTCTGAATCTTTGAAAATGGCAAGCCACATTTCTTGGCAAGCCACATTTCTTCACAAACCAAAAAGACCAGGCAAAACACTTGGAAGCATCACCAATCCAAGAAATGGACCTATCATCAGCGGCCTCGAATAAGAGCCACATGATATCCTTTAGGTTTCATAAATGTTTCAAGATGTGTCTCTGTTCTGTCAGCATCCATGTGGGATGCTTGACGTTATACTTGTCTAGTATACTTTCTTGATGCAAAGTCGATGTGTGCTGTCAGTATAACGCTGCATTCTCTCCTGAGTGAGTTTTCACTGTGAAGTACTGTTTTCAGATGTGAGTGGTACTGGTTTCAGGCATACATGATTGACTCCATATACCTTGTTTTTCATGGAAATTGCGGTGCTATGTTCTATGAAGATTTGGGCAGTTTTACTTTAGTTTGGTAGCAGGTCCTATTCTCTGTTTCGCACAGAAGTGAGTTTAGATTCCACAGTTTATTGTGCTTTTAAGTTGGAAATGTAGTTTGTTTGCATTGGTTAAGTAGGTACTGTTGCCCCTAGATGTAACCGCCAGTACCCATATTAGTTGCGGAAGCTGTTACCTATTGATTATAAGTCGCAACTGATAATGATGGGCGTATACTGTTTCTGCACTACTCCAGGTTGTTGAGAACCATGTTAGTATCCTCCATGCTGCCAGATCGACGCTCCTGTCCTCGCAGCTCCTACATCCGAATCTATCAGGTGGGGGAGGGAGGGAGGGTTAAGGGATTGTGGGTAAAATTACACTTGGTTGTTTTTGTTTTTCTGTATGTTTTCTGTATCCTCTTTTATGATCATCTTGCATTGACAGGTATGCACTACTCTAAGCATGGTAGCGGGGCCATGGATTTATTTAGATTCAGTAAGAAACTGCCTCATCGGTCTAACACCCAAATAGAGCAAAACACACAAATTTGTGGTTACTGTCGGGGATTCACGTATGTCTTAGAAGAGCAGTTTTATCGCCATCACTGACTCAGTCGATGTCTCAGGTTAGATGTAATAATATAGCGGAGGACCTCAATGTTGTTTCCCTAAATGGGAAGGGGCCAAACCACCCAGTTAAACGTAAGAAAATCTTTGATTACTTAGCTAAATCTAAAGGCGATATCATACTTCTACAGGAAACAAAATTATCCGAGGATGATGCTGCCTTTATCAAATACAACTGGATCTCACATGTCTCATGCTCACCGGCAGACCATAAAAAAAGGAGTTCTTACCCTTATAGCTAGGAAGTCAAACATCTCCATTGAATCACAATCACATGATGATGAAGGAAGGGTGGTAGTTACACATCTGAAAAAGGGTGATGATTTAATCTGTGTCCTCAATCTATACAGCCCTATAGCCGATGAACCCAATTTCTGGGAAAACATTTAAAAACCATAGAAAACTTTCCTCAAGATGATCTTATCATAGTTGGTGACAACTTCAACCCGCCACTTGATCCTATAATTGACCGCTAATCCAAGTGTAAATATCAAGCCACTCGATCTCATGATAGTGTTAAAAAAAATTGCTCTAAATTCAATCTGAAGAATTCATGGCGCCTTCAACACCCGGTCTCTCGAGACTATACGTTTTACTCGGCCCCACACAACTCCTATACTAGGATAGATTACATACTAATATCTGGCTCCTTTACACATCTAATTGATCAAACTGACATTGCACCCAAACTAGTGTCAGACCACTCTTGCATCAACACCAAACTAGCTGGTACCCATACTATGCCTCCTATTAAAAGGTGGTCTTTTAATGAAGATGTCCTCTCTGACCTGGAAGACAAAGAGAAAATTGAGGACGCAATCCGGGACTATCTTAAGCACAATGTTCTCCCTGAAACTGAGGCTTTCACCCTCTGGGATGCATTGAAGGCAACCATTAGGGGAGTCCAACTTAATTCTGAATTAATTAGTTTGGAACGTGAAATTAAGCTCCTAGAAACCTCACATGCCAATGCACTGGACAACAACAATATCCTTAACCAACTAGTTCAGAATTAATATGAATATAATAAAATTGTAAGCAATCGGGCGGGAGTGTGGATCAACAAGTTTAAGGCCCTTAAACGTTGTGAAGCCAAGAGGGCAGGCAAACTATTGGCTTCTTACCTCAAACATAAACAGAGACGACATACTAGCTCTTCAATAAAGGACTCCAATAATAATACACAGACTAAACAAAAAGATATTCTGAACACATTTAAGTCCTTTAATGAAGATTTGTATAAGAGCAAACAAACCCTTCAGTCAGAAGATTGTGTCAGATACTTGGATACATTAAATCTCCCTCAGCTATTGGATGCAGACAGCGCAGCACTAGGGAAACCCATTTCTGACATGGAGATAACCAACTCTATCAAGTCATTGAAAAGTAATAAAGCTCCAGGCCCTGATGGCTTCTCAGCAACCTTCTATAAGATGGTCGGTGGGTCACTTCAACCAATCATGCCAAAAGATTTCAATACTATAGCTCGGGAAGGACATACATCCAACTCAATGAAAGAAGCCAACATTATAATTATACCCAAGGAGTGGAAGGATCCGCTATTGCCAAAAAATTATAGGCCAATATCTCTGATCAATGAAGATTGTAAAATCTATGCAAAAATACTTGCCACCAGACTGAATGTGGTTCTTCCGCAGCTGATAAGTAACTCACAAGTTGGATTCCTTAAAAACCGAATGTCTAATGATAACACCCGCTTGTTAAGTCATGTCCTAGAACAAGCAAAGTTGAAACCAGAACAGACTATAGCAATCACTCTAGATGCTGAGAAGGCATTTGACAGAGTATTGTGGCCGTTCTTAAAACATTGCATGCAATCCTTCAATCTACGAGGTTCATACATTAACATGGTCATGGCTATGTACTCAGCACCTACTGCCCGTATTGCGATTAATGGCATTCTCAGAAGCCGTCACTCTTGAAAACGGTACTTACTAGACATGGTTGTCCTCTTTCTCCATCACTTTTCCTATTAGCCCATGAGCCCTTAATACAGGACATTAAACGTGATAAAGGGAATACGTTTTAAAGACATTCTCGTTAAATTAGCCGCCAATACGGATGATTTACTTATAGTTACGGAAGATCCGGGTTCTTCAATTGATGCCCTGATGATAACCATAGAGACATACTCGATTTATTCGGGATACAAATTAAATAGGGATAAATCAGAAGTTAAGCCCCTAAATGTCCATTGTACTTGGGAGTTATTGGGCGACTCGGGCCTTGCGCGGCAACCTGGATACATAAAATATCTAGGTATTGAGTTTGGCAGGAATATAATTGACAATCTACAACAAAACAAATCCTCCACACTGGGGAAGATTAAAACTCTCTTAGACGCATGGTCACCAAAATTTATCACATGGTGGGGTAAAATTGAGACCATCAAGATGATGATCACGCCTTTAGTGAATTATCTAATAACCATGCTCCCCCTTATTAACCGAGGATTTTCACCGCAAATTGGATGCCCTTATTTCCAAATTCTTATGGCAAGGTAAAAAGGCCAGAATAGAATAAAAAAAACTAAGACTAGACAAATCTCTCGGCAGGGTCAATTTAGCCGATTTTTAAACATATCAAACAGGGTTCTTGGCAAAACAAGGCTCGTACTGGGTCATGCCCCCGTTAATTATACTCCAGTATGGCTAGAGGTTGAAAAATCTTTACTTAATAATCTTGTACCGATAGCCCTGCTCACATCCAGTCATACGAATATCAGCTGCTGAAAATCAATATTTAAAAATACAAAAGCAGCTCTACTGAAATCGGATAAGAAATTAGATATGTTTGAGATGCTCTAAATCCGAATCATTATGGGACAACCACAATATTTGATATAAAGGGAAAAGAACACATGATGATGCCTGGATTGATAAAGGGATATTTTTTCCTTATCAATTGGAAAACTCAGCGTACCCGATCACTTTCAAAGATCTCCAAACTAAATACAATTTGGACAACCTAGAGTTTTATAACTTTCTAAAGGTTAAGGCAGCGCTGTCGAAGGCTAAACTACATACCTCAACCCCCTCTTTACCAAACTTTGTAATGAAGATTAACAAATTAGGTCACCAAGTTTCTTGGATCTGTAAACTAATTCACCCAAAACACTCTTCCCTTAATAAGAATTGTATATCCTTTTGGGAATCACACTCCTCTTCCCCGATCTCTGAAGTAGATTGGTCTCATATATGGAGTTCTGTCTCCAGAAATAAAATATCCCCAGTCCCATCACAGACAAAATTCTGGCTCCTACATAAGGCTGATTGGACACCGGCCCACCTACACTTGCATAATATACGAGATGATCCTAGTTGCTGGAATTGCAAAGAGGGAACAGGAGACTTGGCCCATCTGCTGTTGCACTGTAAAAGTGTTGTGTCATATTGGGACAAGGTATTTGACTTTATTTCCAAATTATTTTCCTGCACCCTTAAAAAGGAATTATGCACTCTGACAACCGGCTTTATATTTGTAGATACACTAAACGATGATGATAAAGCCCGTCTGGACCTTCTACTTACATCTGCAGTTAAGATTAGCCTAAATAACTGGAAAGACACACAAAAGTCAACATTTAAATGCTGGTTGAATTGGATTTCCCACCATAGGGGCGCTGATAATATTGCTCTCTAAGACTGCCCATGGAAACCCCTCACTAGACATATGTAGGATAGCCTAGATACATATTTCACTTCTCATAAACCTCTATGATCCACAAGTGACAATGTGTTGTTATGGCCCCTTCTCTTGTCGATTTCATGAGCTACTTGTCTTGACCGTGTTCTTTCTGTAATTAGAGGTGTATTACATCAATGCTCTTATATTATTTACTGCATAATTTTAATTTTGTCCTTTGGTATTCTGTATTTTGAGTGATTTGTATCATGTGGTTTTTAAGGCCCACTATCTATCACATCAACGTGAATTATTGTACATCTCTCTGCACGATGTACTGAGTTAATGACACCACAATATTCGTCATATATCACTGTAATTTTTATTTTCGATTTATTTATTGTTTGAAAAACAACCAATACAAATATTTAGACTGAAAAAAAAAAATAACTTTGTCATGAGGACTATTGATAGTTAAAGATGTTAAATGCAACTTTCCCTAGTTCTAATAAATTGTTATAGTTCGAGCATTAGGGGGACTATACTTGAAACTTTAAGACTGAGCAACTAAGAAAGAATAGACTATATTATGCTGGAGCACACCACCAAAACAAATTCAACATAGATAATTACACAGGAATAAGAAAACAAGTTACTTACCTGTAACTGTAGTTCTCCAGTATTGGGCCTTTCATAGATTCACATGCCTGAATCATTCCCCGTCGTCGAGACGGGAGTCTCCGGTACATAAAGCATTGCTTAGTATCATAGCAAACAGAAAAAAGGCCTAGGCCCATTTTCCTTTGCAACCCATAACTTTCGTTATGTAAAAAAGGACTAAACTTGTCCCTGAACCAATCAGAGCCTCTCACCCTCTAGAACACTCCTGAGAGAACCTTCTGCCCTCAGATTTTCGTGCACTTGTGCCATAACACTCTTTGTGCTAAATCCGAGGTGAGCCTCTCAGGGGAGGAGGGTGGGTTGCATGTGAATCTATGAAAGGTGGACCAGAGGCCGTTCTTCTAAAGCGTGACATTGCAGCTAGGTGTATCTTTATAGATGCATGAGCCAAACCTGACTTAGCCAAAAGCAAGAGGTATGGAATGATCTTGTGAGCTTTTGATAGCAGCGGATGAATGTTAGACCTTCTGCACCATAAACAGAACCTTTTCCACTTCATCCGATACGTCTTGTTTGTACTATCCGCTCTGGCTCTAGATAGAATCTCCCTGCACTCCGTAGGGATATTCAGATGCTGAAATTCACAGTATTCAGGAGCCAGGCTGCTAAATGCAGAGATTTCGGATCCGGATGCAGAACTTCCCCCTGGAACATTGTCAGCAGAGACGGTATCAGCTGCAGGCAAATCGGGCGCTCCTCTGACAGTAGAAGAGGCTCCGCAAACCAATGCTGTCTGGGCCACCACGGAGCTATCGGGATTAAACTGCATGGTTCTTTCTTGATCTTCATAAGAACCCGCGGCAGGAGGGGAATGGAGGAAAGGCGTAGGCAAAGATGCCTGACCATGCCATCAAAAACGCATTCCCTCAAGATCCCCGTTGGGGAAGCCAGCTTGCGAAGAACCTGCATTTTCTGTTCTCTCTTGTCGCAAACAGATCTACTGTTGGAGTTCCCCATTTCTGGAAGATGTTGTTCAAAATCCCGTTGTCGATTTCCCAATCGGGACAGACAGACTTTAGTCTGCTTAGAGTATCCGCTTTGGTGTTCTGGTCCCCTGGAAGATGTTCCGCTGTAATGGATACTTCGTGTCGTAGAGCCCATTCCCATATCCACTGGGCTTCCCGAGACAGGGAGAGTGATCTTGTTCCTGCCTGTTTGTTCAATTAGTGCATTGATGTTGTGTTGTCTGTTCTTACCAACACGGCTGCACCTTGAATCCTTGGCAGGAACGCCAACAATGCTAAGTGGACGGCTCTGAGCTCCAAAAGGTTGATATGCAATTGTTCGTCCGCTTTCCAACGACCGCTGACCTGCAGATCCTGAAGGAATGCTCCCCATCCTTCTAAGGACGCATCCGTTGTGATCACCAGTGGAGCTGGCTGAGTCAGGAAAGAAAGACCCTGCGAGAGGTTTCGTTTTCGGGTCCACCATGTCGCCGCGTGGATCATGATCGGCGTTACTTTGATTATATCCTGAAAGGATCCTGTCGATTGATGCCACTGAAGATCCAACTGCTCTTGTAACGGACGCATCCGTAGCCTGCAGCAAGGTATGAGGGGAATGCAAGATGACATCGTTCCCAGCAATGACTTGTACTTGCGTACTGAAAGAGACCTTCTTTTTATAAACGCCTGGGATAGAGATATTATACCCCGCTGTCTCTCCTCGGAGGGGAACGCTCTGTTTTCCTCCATATCCAGAATTGCTCCCAAGAAAGTTATACTTCGACGGTTGCAGAGTTGACTTCTCCTCATTTAGAGTGAGGCCTAATATGGCAAATAGTTCTATGCAAGCCTCTGTTGATAACTGGGCTGACGCTTTCGATGGAGCCTTGACTAGCCAGTCGTCGAGGTAAGGAAACACTTGGTGTTTCTGTCTCCTTAGAACCGCTGCCACTGGAGCCAGGCATTTTGTAAAAATCCTCGGGCCGATTTCAGACCAAAAGGAAGCACCTTGAATTGGTAATGATCTTCGGACACCACGAACCGAAGGTACTGCCGGTGTGAAGGATGGATTGGGATATGGAAATACGCATCCCGTAAGTCCAGTTTGGTCATATAATCCCCTGGGTTTAACAGCAGCAGAATATCCTGGAGGGAGATCATTCTGAAGGTCTGATCCTTGAGGTAAGCATTTAGGGATCTGAGATCCAAAATGGGGCGCCATTGAAGAATGTTTTTCTTGATCAGAAAAAAACGGGAATAAAATCCCCTTCCTTTCTGGGAATTCGGTACCGGTTCTATTGCTCCCTTTCGGAGCATTGTCCGAATTTCTTGACGCATCTGGTGTAAATACTTAACCTCTTGAAATCTTGGAGGTGAACAAGGGGGAATTTCTAGAAACTCTAGAGTATGACCGAATTGTATTATGTGGAGGACCCATTGGTCCGTCGTTATCTGCTGCCAATTTTGATGATGATAGGAAATTCTTCCACCCAGGGGAATATGCGACATATGAGGAGTAAATGTCACCAGAATGTCATTGTCTTCGGGTGGTGTCTTTCCCTTGGCGACCTCCTCAACCTCTAGGAGTAGATTTTGTGAAACCTCCTGTCTGTTTCTGTGAATATTGTTGACGATATGGTTGAGATGATGTGGAGTAGGAAGAAAAGCGGCCTTATTGATAACCTCCTCTATAAGGAGGTTGGCCCCTACCTCGTGAGCCACGAAAAGGAACTTTTCTATACTGTAATGTTCCCAGAGATTTCGCGGTTTCCGTATCCTTCTTGATACTCTGTAAGGCCTCATCCACATGCTTTCCGAACAGATCTTCCCCATTGAACGGAAGATCCAAGATCTTATTCTGGACTTCCGGCCTAAACGATGTTGCTCTCAACCATCCTTGTCTGCGTAAAACAGCCGCTCCTCCCAGTGATCTGAAGGCCGTGGTCGCAATGTCCATTGAACAATCTATGACTTCAGCCGAAGTCCTTTCACATTCCTGGAGGATTTTCCTGGCCTCTTGTCTGTCCGCTTCCGGTATGCTATCAATGTATGGTGATAGGTCGCACCACATCTGCCTATCATACCTGCCCAGGATGGCTAGGGCATTTGCTGCTTTGACCAGAAGAGCAGACATGGATGAAAACCTTTTCCCTGCATTATCCAAGCGCCTACCCTCTCTGTCCGGTGGCGTCGAATTTGGAGCAGACGGATTCCTCGATTTTTGCTGCGCCGCCTGAGTTATAACCGAGTCCGGTTTGGGGTGACCTAATAAGCAAGCCGGAGCATCGGAAGGCGCTTTGTATTTTTTGTCCAGCCTAGCAAACACTGGCGTAACCGTTGCCGGCGTCTCCATCACTTTGAGACCTTCCTCCCTTAGATGACTCACAATTGGAAGAGATCTAACCGTCTTGCGAAACAGTTCTCTGAAATCATACAAAAAGCATTCTGCTTTATCTGATGACCTATTGAGCGCAAATCTCTGCGCGGCTCTTTCCATCAGGTTATGGAACCCTCCAATGTCCTCCGGAGGGGAGTCCACAGGTCTTGGTGACGGAGATGAAGGGGACGGAATCAAATACTCATCCCATTCCTTACTAGGATCTGTTATCTCCCCTTCCTCTCACTCTTCATCCTCAGATGTGTCCAGAACCGGCTGCGGCAAAGGTGATATTGGCCTCGGAACCGGTACCTCCTGTCTTCGCACTGGTGTACATGGAAGAGAGTGCGCCGGAGCCACTGGCATCCTTTGGATAGACTGAGGCAAAGTATGCCTTTTCTTGTAATCATCCAACATGAACTGCAAATCCGTCAGAAGAGAAGCTGGAACATTCACCATCTCTTCCTGATCATGTTGTCGGGCCGGTCCTGATAACCCCCATACTCATCCTCCCAGTCATCCTCCTGACATTGAACATGTAACTGAGAGGGGCTACTTGCATAGCCAAACGGACCCTCATTATCATCCTCCTGTGAATCCTCCTCCTCCAATAAATGAGATGGAACCAGAGGCGTTACCTTACTAGGAGACGTAATATCCAGGGTAATCCTTCTTTTCCTGGCAAAATCCCGCTTTTCTGGGGTTGTTTCCCTCGTCGACGAGCCCGTCGACGAGATTGCCATAGTAACCGCCGACGACACCGTCGTCGTTGTCGCCGTCGACGATGCAGTGGACACCGTCGTCGACGGTGCCGTCGACGATGTAGTTGTGGTCGTCGTCATTGTCGTCGGCGCTCTCGTTGTCGACACTACTGTTGACGATGCCATCGTCGACAAGAGGATAGGTTTAATAATGAATTTACTTCACTCTTCTTCGTCGACGATCCCGCTCAGGTGAAGTAGACGCTGGCTTTTTAAGCGTATGTTTAATTTTAAGGGGTGATTTTGAAGGCTCAGAACTTGTTTTCTTTGACTGTTTCACCCCTGAAGCATGACCCTTGCTCTCCTTTTCTTTAGTTTTAGGAGATTTTGAGGGACTGCGCTCTGAAGACCCAGAAGTGGTCTTTTTAAGAGCCTTCTCAGGTTTCTCCCCTGAGGTATGAGCCTGAGGAGATCTGCCTCTCTTCTGAGATCTCCTTGAAACAGATGACGCCTCATCACTGTCACTAGACACGACGTCCTTCCTGGTTTTAAGTTTTTGGAGCCAAATTAACAGTCTGCCTTCACGATCCCTCAGAGTCTCATTAGAAAAGGTGCGACATACCTTACACTCCTTCGCCTGGTGGTGTGGGTAAAGGCAGTATATACAGTCTTTATGAGGATCGTCAGTATATAATCTCTTCTTTGAACAGGTGGCACAGGCCCTAAACAAGCCTTTCTTTTCCTTATCAGCCATTCTCCAAGATGATGTAGAAATTTCAGTTGAAAAAATCTCCTCAATCTAGAACCAACTGTAGAATTTGAGCAGAGCTCAAAGGAGACTCCCTAGCACAACGTGCAGTAGAAAATCTGAGGGCAGAAGGTTCTCTCAGGAGTGTTCTAGAGGGTGAGAGGCTCTGATTGGTTCAGGGACAAGTTTAGTCCTTTTTTACATAACAAAGGTTATGGGTTGCAAAGGAAAATGGGCCTAGGCCTTTTTTCTATTTGCTATGATACTAAGCAATGCTTTTTTATGTACCGGAGACTCCCGTCTCGACGACGGGGAATGATTCAGGCATGTGAATCTATGAAAGGCTCCAATACTGGAGTAACCAAATGGTTTGATAACTTTAGAGAAGATCGACATTTCTTGGTTTCATATAGAGCATAAACAAATATTGTCCTTATGAAAAAAATGTTTTTTACAACACTTATAACATTCAATCACATGAAACAGAACAGACGAATTCTACGAACAGGCAACGGAATGCCAAAATAGAAACTCCTGGGCAATTTTTCACAAATACACAGTAGGAAGAATTCAATTATTTCTCAATTATTTCTTATGTGACATCCGTTGGATAATGCTGCCATCATTAGTTTTGTCTATATAAGACTTCATCGGGGCTTCTGATCATAATAACATAAGCTGAGAGAGCTTCCAAGGGTATCTGCATTAGCTCTAGGCAGCCAAAACAGCGCCAGCTCAGGGACAAAGGCAGGAATGTGCTGTATTTGTTTAAATAGGGCATAATCCTGCCCTTTTCATGTCACTCAGCCCAGCAAGATGACTGGCTGCACTGTGTGACATTGCCATATATATGGCCCTTCCAATATGGAATCAACAGACCTCCATTTGCAGTACCACTCACAGACACACATACATCACTGCATGCACATGCATGCATGCACTGCACAGCGGCATGATAGCACCATGTGGGCCAAGGGTGAGTTATGCATATAGCAGTGGAACCGTATTTGAGTGGGCTGATAGGCCTCACTCCAATGACACAGGTAGAGAGGCCTGCTCACTCTACTGATCACTATTAACACTTGTGCTACTTAACTCTTTGGTAAGGGCAGTAGCACTTCACGACTTATAAGGGCTGGGCTTTGGGCGCATCTCCTGGTTCAACAAGACCGTAATCTAAGGGACAGTCTCAGTAGATGGCATACACGCATGATCCATGGTCATCCATGACAAAAAAATAGCACCAAGGATCCAGATACCATTGCAGCTGGGCCCTCTGGGCAAGGGTGCATATCTGTCACTATGCAAGGGACTTTTCCTTCCCAACACTCAGTTACCCTCTACTGGCCTTGTTCCCTGTGTCGAAGTGCAGTGGATCTCATTTTCCCCATTCAAGCATGGCCAACGAAATATCTGAGCAGCGGCTCCGACAGACTGCTGTCACTCCATTAGTAGGTCTGGCTGAGGTCATGGTCCAATCTAGCATGGCTCAGTCCAATACAGTTTTGCAGCACAGCTCTTGGCATCCGAAAACTTGCTGGTACACACACACACACACAAGTGGGACGATCCACAGATAAAGATATCAATTTTCAAATGGAAGTTCTAAAAAGCAACCAAGGCAGGAGCTTGTAAAGCAGTTCTCATGAGGTCTGGCGTGAAAAACAGATTCTAGGCCTCTGAGCATGTAACAACATGTTGATAAGGACTATGTATGATAGGCCAAATATGCTGCAACAGAGGGTATAATGACTGCTTCTTTTCTATCATTAAGGTTACTTTTTTAGAGTGATTCTTTTCTTCAGGTAAATTGACACAGCTAAAAAAGTATACATAGCGGAAATGTGTAAAATAGCTGCCAAGGTTTTGCAGAAAACTAGGAAGAACTTACAAGATTTTATTTTGAAGACCATTCTTGTCAGAAGATTCTAATATATTTAGGGGGCGATTGCGTCCGCCCGACACCATTTCGGAAATGGAACCGACCGACCCTCAGTTGGCGGTTCAGACCACCTGATTAAGATGCGACCGAACACTGTTCAGTCGCATTCCGACATTCCTCTTTTGGGAGCATGTGTTATGGCCGTAAACTGGCCAAAGTACATGCTCCCATATGGAAATGGGAGGTGGTGTTAATTACTGCACCCCATGGCAGGCACATGGGGTGCAGGGATTAACAGGGGGCACCATAGGTGCCCACATGGCCCCCAACTAGAGGCCGCAAGGGAAAGGGGGCCCTGCTAGGGGCCCCCAAACACACTTTCCGACTGGGTTTCCATGTCAGAAAGCCCGTCATGGAAACCCTGACGGATAATGTGCATTGTAATTCGGACAGTGCAAACCGCCGTCCATTTGGATAACGTGCTGGTTCCGACTGGCCGACGGGCTCCATTAGCCTGTCAGAAGCCAGCCGGAATGACGGTCTGGTTTTAATTCCGACCGGCTGAATCCTAATCAGCAGGTCGGAACTGAATCCAATGATGTTGGTGATAAGGCCTCCAACCTGAGGTCGGAGGCCTTACAACCGACATCCTAATAGGCCCCTTAATGTTCAGCTTCCCTCCAATAAAGGCTGTAGATTTCTTTAGTCATTGTGCCTTCAAAATAGCACTTGAGATTATCGATAATGTTGGCTCCTGTATTTGTGGTATTCTAAAAATCTAGTGTCAGGAAAAATAGAGAACAGGCACTTTCCTGTTTTTAAAGTGCATTAGGTGAGATCGGATTTGTGGTTACTAAAGAATGTTGTTTTCTTGCACTACAAAAGAAATCATTGAAGTGTGACTGCTGAATTACATATCCTTTTATACACAATTTTCACTGAATACATTCAGACCTGACCTTATCTAGCAAAGAATGAGAGACTGAAGTTACAAGGGACTGACGTAGATGATTTTCAAATTTGAAGAGGAAAATAAAAGCAACACACAAGGACACCAACTCACGAAAATATCCCAGCAAATACAGCCCCACGCCCAAAAATAAATTCCACAACATGCATTACGGAGCTCTATGATCATGCACCTCATACTACATGTGGCCATTGGTACAGACAGCCCAACTTTCACCCTGAAGCAGAGTAGAAGTTAAAATAACTTACAAACACAAAAACACAACCAGCATGCACAACACAGTAGAAAGCAAGAGCAGAAATGATGGTTACACTCTTACTTCAGTGCAAATCTGCACGTGACAGAGAAGCCAAAGTAGGAGGCAACTGCAAATAACAGCCAACGCCCAGCCAAGTAGCAAAGGTTTTGAAAATACACAAGTAGCATAACACACATTGCAGCTTATACATAAAAAGTTGAAAGACAGACGCAAAAGGCAACTGGATTACACATCAGCCATCAGCCTACTTAGAGCCCGGGCCCTAATGACCCAGCTGCCAATCATATGATTATATTCACAAAACCTATAGAGAGTAATGGTCATCTGTCTGCTAAAGCTCCCACCAACACGGGTCCTGCAAAGTAATACTAGCAATAACAACTTCCATAGAACTAAAGTATTCAACAGGGTCAGGGCACTGGCCAACACTGAACAAGCTTCGCATGGCCATGCAAGAGATCGTATGCAATTTAGAAGGTAGAAAGGTGGCAGACAACCACAGGCATAGACACAAACGTAGCACTGACTGCAACATAGCAT
This sequence comes from Triturus cristatus, assembly GCF_964204655.1. Lineage (NCBI taxonomy): Eukaryota > Metazoa > Chordata > Amphibia > Caudata > Salamandridae > Triturus > Triturus cristatus. Next base: position 949,317,172 of record NC_140582.1, read on the forward strand.
GATCGAGACATTGCAGTAAAACAGTGTGTCCATCCATTGTTCTTTGGATTTGCTTACAGTTATCAGAGTGGACATGTTTTTGATTTGCTGCCTAAAATGACACAGTGTAGGCTTAGTATTGAACCAAATCAAGCAATTCCAACACATTTTATTTTTATTTTTTTACTTCTGCAAAAAATACTCAATTGTAATAAAATATATTCACTTTAGTTATTTGCTCTGTAATGCATGTGCCTATGATATTGCTTGCATTAGAATATCCCATTTAATACAAAGGTTTACAAACCTAGACATTACACCAAGGCGTACCATGCGGAGAGCGAAAACACTTATTGGTTCATCTATCAGCAGCAGGTCCTCTACGGGTTTGGTACTTACAGTTAGAGCTGAAAATAACTTCTAGGCATAGGTGGCCACTGATGTACAGTCAACTGCTGCTTTCACATATCCACACATAGGTCCACTTGTGAACACACCTTCACATTTGAGAAACCTTCAAACCAAAAAAGGGTGGCTTGTCACAGTACAGATGTTCAGCTGCGCTAAGTAGCTGCTATTGTATAAGGCACGCCAGTCCCAGAACATAAGTCCTCTTTTTTTAATTTTTGGTCCTGTGGTGGATGTGGGATGGGGGTGTAAATGAGTAACTTATGCAATGCCATGTCACACCCACGTTAGCACTATACTGAAGGAATACCTGCATCCAATGATGCAGTTCCACACATGCAGGTATAATACTGTGGCTGTCCCACATACTCCTCAGCATAAACAGTTGATCAAAATCTGGGCGTTTATGTCGATAATATAACCTGCACCATGGTTAGGATTTTAGTCATATAGCCGAATTACAAACAAATATATCCTTAGCTAAGCCTTTTCCTACATTCCCTTCTATGTCCAATAGTACTTCAACTTATACAGTTTGCACGTGGCTAATATTAAAACAATTAAGCCCATCAACAAAAAAAACCACTTTCCAAGTGACCAAATGATACAGAGCAGAATACAAACGAAAGGTGAACTGTTACTTTAGGTAGAAATGTCTCCGTGTGAAGTTCAGCTCCATGTTTCTCAAAGGTCAACTTTACTATTTTTTCAATTGATTTGTTAGTTCAAATAAAAACACTAATTTCGAAGTTAGTTACTTCAAGATCGAAATTCGCTCCAGAATTGATATTCTTGAATGTCACTTAAAACACATTTATTTAGAATGACCTTCCACGTGTGCCTCTCCGACTTAAAGGATGGAGAAATCCTCGCCTTGTGTCCTGAAGAAAATGATGACGTCACATTTGTGAGTGTAATTGCCACCCAACTCTAGGGGCCGATTCACAGAACATCCTGTGCATCTTTGTTTTGTGCACAAAAAGAGGCACGTCCTGCTATGAATGGCGGCTCTTGGTTCCTAGTATCCGGTTATGCCGACATCTAGACCGGCAGGCAGAACTCATGATTGTAAAAATATGCAAGTATCTGGATCCTCCTCAGACCCGAGTTTAGGGTATGAAGTGGAAACACAGGGAGAGATCTAAATAACCAGTTGGGTGGCTGCAGGGAAAGTACTAAACACCAACACAGTTGTAAGTTTGATGGTCCTCTTAACCCGTTGCCAATGGTTCTTTCCACACCATGTGGCCAAGTAAATTATAGTTGTTGGAGAGTACATATTGAAAATGAAAAGCACATGCACTCTGGACTTTACTGGGAGTGATAGAATGAAAATAAAAATACATTACATATGCACAACTCATGACTGCATGAAGGGCCGGTAAAAAGCAAACAAGTGTCAGGCAGTAGGAGTGCATCTGGAAATTTACAAACTTTCTTGGAATTCTAGCTTTACCACTTTAGGCGGTCATGTGCCAACATGTCAGGCATGGGTTTTTTAAAGGCTCCAGGGCCAAGATGTGAGAGAGGCTCAGTCAGCTCCGCACTGGCTGCAATGTACTCAACAGTATTTTTGCATGTATGTTTTTTAAAAGTACCTCGATGGGTTTAGAATGTGTGGTTTCCCTTTCTGAAAAGGGTTGAGGAAGAGCCAATGTCACAGAGGTGCAAGGAGCGCACTGCACCACCGTTAATGGACTTCTTGTCATAATAACCCACATGCCAGGAGGTCAATATTTCCGGGTTTCGGTTAGGGCCCACTGCTCTCTTTCTATGCCACAGATTTTTGGTAGCTTGCACACTGCACACGCTTGCATATATTAAGCTGTTGCTTATCTTCTGTGCATGCAGGGTTGGCTACAGCTCATGGAGCAACTTTATTACTCTGCACAGAATAAACAAATGAGAAAACCCCAGACATGTGTAAATCTATGGAAATCCAGACACGTCTATATCATTCTCAGATTTCTGCATTCTTTTCTGTGAATCCCTTCCTTGGAATTGCCACATTCAAAGTTGTGCACCGTAATCCTTAAACAGGTTTGTTAATGTCAACTATCCGTGCACTTCCTATTTCACTACACATTGTCACAAACAGAAAACAATAGTTTCCCACGTTACTATATGAAAGAAATCCATGCAACAGGAAAAGGGAAGCCTCACACCAGGGCATGACAAAGAAGGGACGGCAATACTTCTTTATACAAATACGAAACAATCAATGAGTCCGACAGAAGGGCAAGAACATTTAAATTAATCAGGTTGATGTGTTTACCATCTCACTGGAGATACCCACCAAGACAATCAAAATACGTTAATTATCAACGTGCACTTCCTTATCGGTTGTGATTGTTTTGTCACAGCACCGAATTTGTTACATATATTATTTTAGAAAACTAAGTTGAATTGTACTGCTCATTTTGGAAACTTAAATTATTTAATATAAATTATAGCAGCCAGTCCAGCAAGGATGCAAATGTATTAACTGAATTATTTTAGTACCAGATTATGCTTTCAACTGAGCAATACACAACTACAATATACATGTTTTATCTGTCAAAGTTTAAGAGACACACGAGTAAACAACTTTATATCCCTTTAAACAGTAATCCCATGTGTTCATTGCTTGTTAAAGTGATTTGAGAGCGCAGACATCACCATAACAGTATAGTCGAATTTCTTTTTTTTAGCTTTGAATTTTTTTGCACTACAAATACAGCAACGACTGGTCCATGACTGAGCGCGAACATCTACAGCAACCAAGGATAGTTCTCCAAGGCCCCCATAGGGTGATGATACTCATAAGTATTCTCCTTGGTCAAGAGCAGATTGAACAATAAATTGGAATTTTTGATTTGATGATTCCAAGTGTTTCCTGTTGAGATAAAACCGTATTGTATGATTAAGTGAAATAATGTAAAACATCGATACTGAGACATGTTAATACTTTTCTAGAGAATATTTCACCTAAAAGCTCCATGGGAAATAAAATAAGCTGCTTATCATGGCTAGGCTGTAGTGTACCTCCACAGGCAAACTGAAATCACATATGGAAACCACCACTGGCTTCTTCCTTTTTGTTCGGGCCTATCAAACCAGGCCACTATGTTCACTTGCTATTTCCAATGGAAGTCTTTCTTACAAACCTCCAAACACAGGAAGGTGATGGTGTCACCAAGTTGTCATGTAGAACTACAATTAAGCTACTATTCATTTATATCATTATAACTACGTGTAATTCATATAGAGATGGGAAGTAAATCAATGCACTGAAAATTAAAGCTAAACAAAGAGTGAGTTGCAGCCCAGAACATTTGTGAATACCAACATCGTTCATAGTTTATATATGCTTCAGCTAGCTTCCACTTTAAGGATGAATAAAAAACAGTTGTTTATCAATGACACAAATAACCGCATCTGTCATCAGTCATGCAAGCATGGGTTGTTTCCACAGTATTGCACGTCAGTAGGGTCAACTGAAACTTTTTGCCTTCACTCCCTTTGCTGAATCCGTGTTTGGTGGCTTTTAGGACTCTATGCACTTTACCACATAACAGGTACTAACATATAACAGGTACTAAAATGCTTTTGCTCTCTCCTTCAACTATGGTAAAATAGGGCTATACCTGATAGGCACAATTACTTTATTTGTAAGCCCCTAGTAAAGTGGTACTACCTGTACCCCCGGACCTGTGCATTGAATGCTACTATTGGGCCTTGACCTACAGCACTCACTGTGCCACCCTCTGAAAAACCACTTTAAAACATGTATCAGGTCTGCCCCTACAGCCTGTAGTGCAGTTTTAAACTGCCATTTAGACATGGCAACAGGTAAACATATTTGCCAGGTCTAAAAGTATTTTTTAAGTATTTATAAGGCACCCCTAAGTTAGGCCCCAAGGCTCATAGGGCATAGTGTATGGTATTTATAAAGCAGGACATGGGGGTTTGTTTTACATGTCATGGTAGTGAAAAACTCCTAAAGTCGTTTTTCACTACTGTCAGGCCTATCTGTCTCATGGACTAACACTGGGTTACTGTACTACATTTAATACGTGCTAACTTTGGATTGGAAGTAGATGAAGATATGCTGTTTAGACTCAAATTAATTTTGATTTAAAATCCTCTTTAATGGCGAAGTCAGGTTTTAAGCCATAATTCTGAAAATGCCACTTTTAGAAATGAGGCATTTTCTTTTCTTAACCATTTGTGCCTTCTCACAGTATACTGGATGACATGACTGAATGGCTTTGCTGTTTGGGTTTGTGTATTCTGCCAGACAGTGACACAAAGGGTGACAGCAGCACTGGTGTCTGGAAAGAAAGGATGGCCCATCCTGCCGGGATGGTTGGCAGCAGAGGTGCACGCCCTGCCCCACTTAAACTCCAAAGGGCTTGCTTCAGCACACCAGCCTTTTGTCACCTCAGACTTCTTGGAGCCTTGACAGGGGAAGGGATGAACTTTCAAGAACCAGATATGGGAGTAAAACAGGGTGTTCCCCCTCACACACACAAAGGCTGGCACCAGATGTAAATATTGGGCATCCACAGCCACTAATCTGTACACTACTGGACTTGCGGACATTACAGAAGAATAACTACCTTGCCCCTGGAGAACTGCCCTGCTGCTTGAATTGCCTTGCTCTCTGAAGAGGAAGACAGGACCCAGTCCCTTTATACAAGGCTAACCTTAGTGACTCCAAGGGCCAGTTGGCTGACTTTCTGTCAGAGCTACAGGGGCACAACAACCTCCACAGGCCTCCCTGCAACTGCCCAATCTAACCTGCAGCACTGGATCTGCCTAAACCTGCAACTGGACCTGCCTGAGCGCTGCTGGCCTCTGCTGGAGTGATTTCAGATCCCCAAGAGGTGCCTCCCCCTGTCCTTAACCCATGGCTGGTACAACTGAGCTCCTCCTGTGAAGAAAGGGGGAATCCTGAAGTTTTGGGCACTTTGTGACCAACGGATCCATTAGTGCCAAGAACCTGCCACCCGCGACGACCATCAATGTGAAGGTCCACTGCACCTAACTCTTCGCCATACAGCGACCACCAGTTAAGACCGGCTAAACAGGATCTGTACTATACGTTATAGCAACGACCATCCAGGACGTATTCCCTGCTCCTAACGGACGAAACTCATTGTGCTAGACTTTTAGAAGGATTAACCTGATCACTGTATCTAGGCCATGCTCCATTGTGGCCAACCTGAGCTTGTGAGTTTCCAGCAGTATATCACAACCAGATGACCGCGAGTGATGCTTTGTGTTTTAGGTGCTATATCTACCTACCTAAAACTTTGAAATTGCACTTCTCTGGTTCCACTGATTTGATTTTTGTCACTCTATTCTCGTTTTATTTATTAAAATTTACTCTACTTTTCTAAATTGGTTTGGGATTTTTCTTATGTTATGTTTTCACTTAATTATTGTTTGTTTGCTGCATAAATACTCTACACTTTGCTTCCAAGTTAAGTACACTTTAATTTAGGGATTGTTGTGGTTCACTCTTAGGATTGTGGTTGTTGCTTGAGTGGGTCTTCCATCCCTCTTAACCAATAACTCAATTTCTTACATTGGCATTCAGTGGTAGTATCCGGTACTTGAGTTCGTGTAGACCACTCATTGATTCTGTGTAAAAATAAATCACATAAATAACTTCATACTGGATTCTACCTCTTATTAAATTCTCCCTGATTGGCTATTTTCCCTTTATCTTCTAAATGTAATTCTTGCCCCACATTTTGTGCACCTGTGATTCTTACCTTTAAAAATGGAGTTGGATCAAGACAACCTTGAAAGCTGCAGTATAGCCGAGCTGAAAAAGTTGTGCAGGGAGAGGGGGATGAATCCAGCCAAGATTTCTCCAAAGTTGGTGTGTGAGCAAGCCCTCATACCCTGGGTGAAGGTCCACAGGATGCAAGCTGCAGCATCGAAGCAGGATGATGAGGATGATGATGAGATTTGAAATGGATGAGGATGAAATAGAGGCTGAGGAGGATAACTTTGCAACAGCTCCAGAGCAAGGAGCACATTATCTTCTGCTCCTGGTCCCAGAACTAGAGGACAGTGGGAGACCCGGAGGAATGAGGTCTCCTACTGGGTCCAGAACAGGAAGCATTGCATGATTCCACCCCCTCTCCCCTGAGGAACAAGAGGAAAGGAAAGCTGAAAGGGAGTTCAAGCTGCTGCTGGCACTGGCTGCAAAAGCTACAAAGGCTGAGATGATCAGAGCCCAGAAAAGGACTATGGAGGACAGAAAGCTAGCCGTCGAGGAAAATAAACTTTGTGGGCTCATGAAGTGAGTCTAAATGAACTAGACTTCAAGATGCAGAAGCTCACAAAATCCACCGGTAATGGTGGAGGCAACCAAACAATGTCCAAGAGAGACAGCAATATCATCATACCCAAGGACCTGATGCCTAATTTTGAGATGTGAGATGACAGACAGGTGACTTAATTCATATGAGATAGCTCTAGAGATGCATAGGGTCCCCAAGGAGGATTGGAGAGGCAGTCTCTTGAGGCATATACCCAATGAGGAGAGAGATACACTGCTGGCCCTAGGGAAGGGTGACAGGATAAAGTATCAACTCATGAGAGCAGCCCTGGTCAGAAAGTATGGTTTCACCCCTGAAGAGTATAGGTTGAAGATCAGAGAGCGCCAGAAGCTGTCTCACCAATCTTGAGTGGATTTTGTGGATAATGTTTGTAAGGCGCTCATTGATTGGGGGGAAGGGTAGTGAGGTAAACCCATATGAGGTGCTGTATAATCTGATTTCAAGAGAGCACATGTTCAGTAATTGTTTTCCAGAGCTAAGCCAACATGGCAATATCACTGGTGTCAGTGAACTTGCTAAGGAAGCGGATCTCTGGCTCAGCACCAGGGGCACAGAGGAGGTACCTGGGAGTGACCCCGAGGAGGGTGGTTCAGGTTTGGCCCAGCAGAGTGAGGGGGAGGTCCGAAGTGGTTCAAACGTCCCGAAATAGTGCAGGGAAAAGAGCTCCAATGCCACTTCTAAGGAAAAGGGGGGAGATTTTTGTGGCAGTGGGCCAGGGCACCCCATTTCCAACGCCGGTATTTCATTCTTCCCAGCTGGGGCACAAGCAAGGGGACCTGGTCTGTACCAAGAGACCATCCACTAGTGGGTGCCCCACAGGGTTGGCCAGTGTAGCCTTCGGGGAAGGTAATTCTTCGGAGCATAGGGCAGAGCAAGGTATACCTTAGCGGAAAAGTGAATTCCAAGGGTAACATTGTGATCCCTGAGGCTGGGAGTCGTCACGTCCATCAGGTAACAGTTAGTGGGATATCTATGCCAGTCAGGCAATGGCGGTAGAAAGACTGGTTTCTTCAGAGCAGTAAACCGGAAAAGATTGTAGGGTATCTCAGTCCCATGGGCAGGACTTTTTCCACCCAATGGCTCTGCTGTCCCTGGAATGGGGTGGGGACGTGACCTAGAGGCGAGTCATTGTTAGTCCCTAGATGCCCACTGACTGCATTCTGGGAAATGAATTACCACCAGTGTTAGAAGAACTGGGAGGGACAGCTGCCCAGGGCATCGTGAATGCTCAGGTCTCTGGGGGAACTACATCCAAAAGGAGAGTGCAGAGGAACAGATGGAGGGGCAGAAGGTGGAAACAGGCCACAGTGGGAGGCCCAGTGGATAAGGGGTTATCAGCTCTGAGGAAAGAGCACTCCAAGACTGAGCCTGGTGAGGCCACTTCTGATCTAGGAATGCTCACTGTGCTGTGGCAGAGACAATGGGTTGGATACCAACACCAGGTAGACCCCTGCATGACACAATGTGTCACCCTTGAGGGGGGTGGTGGTTTCCCTCTTGAAGTCCTGGTTTGCCAGGCATCTGTTCAGCCTCAGGGTACAAACTGTGGGCTGGGTGACCATTCTCATTGTACCACCCTTGGACTGCTGAGAAGAGTGGAAGTAGGCTACCTAACGCCCAGGGCTGTTGCCCCCCCACACTGAGAAAGCTCAGAGGTCTGCGAGACATCAGGAGCAATTAGAAAACTCCCAAGGCTGAAAGTGAGGCCTGCTCGAGGCCCATGCTTGGTGCCTCCACTAAGCAGTGTATGGCCCGGGCCGGGCTCTTGACACTGACCGCTTTCTGTGGCATCTGGTGGTTGCTGTCCTTATGAGCAGAGTTTTCCTTGGATTGGGGACAGAAGTCTAATCCGAGGGGTGTAATGGGCCACATCACGTGCTACTGTGCCTACTGGGATACATCTATGAGCAAATTAAGGTTAAGAGCTACACAAATAGGGGCCACAGGTGAGAAGGGTTCCCCACGGATCAGTCCTGTGGCTCAGGAGAGTGTTGACAGAGGGATTTAAAAAGGGTCCCAGGGGCACAGAACTGACAAGTGCAAATGCAGATGAGGCCCACATAGTCCATGTTATAGCTTAAGCAGGGAAGCCTATCAAGGTATTGGTTAGTTTACCATAGCTTTTGGCAGGAGGGGGGTCATGTTGGACCTGTCCTTATTTGTAGAGCCACCAAAATGTTTTGAAACTATGACAGGGTAGAGGAAGCACTTTTCAGAAACAGACGTGGGGGTAGGACAGGATGCTTGCCCACAAAAAAAAGCTAGCACCAGGAATAAATATTGGACCTCTAGACTCCTGGAATTATAAACATTATAGAAGGAAAACGGTATTGCCCCCGAGAGGACGGCTCAGCTGATTGAGGACTGCCTTGCCCTCTGAAAAAGGAAGACTGGACGTGCTCCCTTCATACTAGGTTAACCTGAGTGACTCCAAGTGTCCAACTCCAGAGGCCTCCATGCAACTGATGTAGCTGACCTGCTGCATTGGACCTGCAACTGTACCTGCCTAAGTCTTCTGGAGTGAGTAGGAACTCCTGGACCCTTAGGTGGCATCAGTTGAGCTCCTCCTGTGAAGAAAAGGTGAAATCCTGAAGTTGTGTGCTTTTCACAACCGTAAACGGGCCAGTTCGCAGCCAGTCCCTGCTGCTCGCAACGATCACCAACGCAAAGCTCCAGTGAAGTCGACTCTTCATGAAACATCGACCGCCAGGGATGACCGGCAATACAAGATCAGCACTTTGGCACTTCAGGAATGACTATCCACAATGTTTTCTCTACTCCTCGCAGCCTCCTCCACCGCGAACAGAACTCTTCGCATAGGACTGTAAAAGGAAACTTTTTCAGCAGGATTAACCTGGTCCCTGTATCCAGTCCATGCTCCTTCACGGCCGGTCTTAGCATGTGATGATGGCGAGTGGCGCTTTGTGCTTTTATACGCTATGTCTACCTAAAATTCGAAACGGCACATCTCTGGTTCTTCTGGCTGGATTTTGGTCTTTCTGATCTCATTATATTTATCAAAGTTTACTTCCTGTTCCTAAACTGGGTTGTCATTTTTCTTGTGTTGTCTTTTCCCTGTTTGTGTGCTGCATTCCTACTTTACACTATGCCTATAATTTAAGCCTGACTGCTTTGTGCCAGACTAACGGAGGGTTTAACACAGGTTAAACCCTCTAAACAAAATGTATTGAATGTTGTTGTTCACCCCGACAAGGATTGTGTTTTTTGCCTGAGTGGGATCCACCTCCTTAAAACCATCACCCAATTTCTTAAAGGAATTGTGAAGCAAATATCACACTGGATACCTAGAACAAACACCATTCACATGATAAAAGAATTAATTAAATGGGTGTCTGAACAAGGGTTAAGTGGTTGCTGACCTCCATAAGGAAGGATACTCATAACGTATGGAATCATCATGCCCATGTAGATGACGATACAGATCCCTCAAAGAGCTCATTATGGAATCAGCTACATGTCCTAGCCCTATGACAACACAGACTTTAACATTGTTAACAGATATGCTGTCAGCCTGGAATTCAGTAAAGGTAGATTCCACTTCCATACGTATCAACCAGCTGTCACAAGCCCGCAAAACACTGCTGAAATCAGTTTTAATGAAGAAAGATTTTGAATAACCAGAAAAAGATCACAGAAATATTTAAAGAGGACAATAAGATCAGAAGATTTTTGGCCTGGAAAACTAAGAAGAGATAGATATACAATCAAATCCACAGTTAGAAAGGGAGCTCGATGGAATTCCAGAAATCTTTTTGAAATTCTACTAACATTTATATCAAGAAAGACAAAATCCCTCACCTATGAAAATCATGGACTTTTTAAATAAACCTGAACTTAATCTAAACTAACCCTTGAAGATTAGATTAATCCAGTTTCACCTATAACTAGTGATGAAATTAGGGAATCTGTAAACTTTCTCCCTTCTGAAAACGCTCCAAGAGAACACAGATTATCTGATGAGCTATACAAAATATATGCCAACATTTTCATCCCATATATTATCTTGGTTCATAATAGGACTTGTAAAGGCCATATTCCACCCATTTCTTTTAAAAGTGCAAAACTAATGTGTGAAACCTAGAAAAGATCTGAAGGAATGTGGGTCTTATAGATCTATTACATTAATAAATTCAGATTATAAAATATGAATGAAAAAAATTGTGATGAGATAGCTAGATTAATAGGGTAACTTACCAAATCAAAGTGGTGTTATACCAGGTCATCTCATTCTCAAAAGGCTTGATTTCAGAATATGATATTTGGAGTGGGGTTACATGGACCCTTATTTGAGATTGCGAAGGACTGAGAGGATCTTGGCTGATTAGATGTGGGTGGCGCTTGTCAAATTTTAATGTGTGAAAAGCACATACCAATGGAGGAATAGCGTCATTAGTCCTGAAAGCCCAGAATGTCATGTATTCCATGGATTTTATTACAGAAAAATGTGGCAAGATCTTTATATAAGTAGTGCTAGGCAACAAGTGAACCCAACAGTCATCAAGGACCTTGGGTAAACATTGCATTTCAATTAAATTCAAATAACTTTATTTCGGCCTAAGCCATAAAAATGAGCAATAAATAACATACAACACATATAAACAACATCACCTGAACATTAAAGGATCACATTTGGAGGCATCAAATGATCATATTTAACAAGGTGCGACTTAGACCAATTATTCCTAAGATTTCCAGAAGGAATTTCATGTATAAGAAATACAATGTAACCATCATATTAAAATATTTTTTTTATAGAAGTCTAAAACCATTTTAAAATCTTAACACGTTATGACAGATCCCATCTTTTTGCTCACATCAGGCCCTAAAGAAATTCATAAAACAAAATGTACAGTTTACATTTGCAATAAAAAAGACATTTTCATTTTAAAATCTTAAAATCATATTACAGCAATGGCAGCCTTTAGTTTTTCCCACATTAGGCCCAAGACTTTAGTAACTGCACAGACTTGTAAAGAGACTAGGTCTGTTCTCAGTATCCTTGGTGCTACCTGATGGCTTAGGGTGCCCAACTGCCTGCACACTGGAGCAATCCAAGAGCGGAACTTATCATAAGCAGGGCATGCAAAGACCACATGTCGAATGAACTCTATTTGGCCCTCGCAAAACGGACAGTCCTCGACAGCTGTACCCGCCCACCTTGTGCTGAACGCCCTTACAGGAAGTGTACCCACTCTGAATTGGTGATATAACTTCCTGTCAAACAAGTTACTTACCTTCAGTAACAATATATCTGTAAGAGACATATATTAGTTATAGATTCCTTACCTTAGAATTACCCCCAGGCGTCAGACTGGATCCGGAGAATTTTTCTTCAGCAGTACCCCTGCACGTCAGAAGGTGGCGTCAGTCGACTCTGCGTTCTTCGCTGGCGTCATGATTGCTGAAATGATGTCGCGGTATCTACTTAGACGGCGCCCCTGCGCGCTGATGTCAGTTCTTTATACGACATTCCACACCAGAATCACAGAGCCATGCAAGACACTGACCACTGGTGCACAAAACTAGGACCCTGAAAGGGAGTCCCTTATTCTAGAAGTCAGTTCGCAGAATGGGGGATGGGTGGGGCAGTAAGGAATCTATAACTAATATAGGTCTCTTACAAATATATCGCTACTGAAGGTAAGTAACTAATTATCTGAAAGAGACTATTATTTATGGATTCCTTACCTTAGAATTAGAATAGATACCCCAGCAATACCAACCCCGGAGGTGGGTCTGCAAACTAAGTTCACAACAGAAAGTCCTGGAGAACTGAACGGCCAAAGAAGCTGTCTCTCTCTGGACTGGACTATCCAGGCAATAATGCTTAGCGAATGTGTACAGTGATGCCCATGTGGCTGCCTGGCAGATGTCACTGAGGGGGGCTCCATGTCCCAAAGCAGTAGTGGCTACCGTCGTCCTGGTGGAATGGGCAACCCTACTGGAGGCTCCTTTTTTGCCAAGGAATAACAGATTTTAATGCAAAGAACAACCTATCGAGAGATGGTTTGTTTTTGCTCGGCCCGACCTTTCTTGGCGCCCACAAAGAGTTGATCATTCACTCGGAATTGTCTTGTGCGATCCAGGTAAAATGATAGCGCACGTTTTGGATCCAGATGGTGGAGCCGCTCCTCCTCTTTAGAAGGATGCGGGGGCGGGAAGAAGGTGGACAAAGTGATGGTCTGTCCTATGTGGAAGAGGTAACCACTTTGGGAAGGAAAGAAGGTTGAGTTCGAAGGACAACCTTGTCCGGATGAACAGCAAGGAAAGGAGGTTTAGAAAAAAGAGCCTGAAGCTCACTCACCCTGCAAGCAGCGGTGATGGCAACCAGAAAAGCAGTCTTCAAGGTCAATAGTTTGAGAGAACAATTATGTAGTGGCTCGAAAGTAGCACACATTAGGTAAGTTAAGACCAGATTCAAGTCCCATTGGGGCATTACGAAAGAAATAGGAGGAAAGAGGTGAGTAATGCCCTTAAGAAATCTATATACAATAGGGGACTTGAAAAGAGAAGGCTGATCAGGAAGGCACAGAAAGGCCGAAATGGCCAAAAGATAGCCTTTAAGGGTGACCAGAGCAGAGCCCAGCTGGGCCAAAGACTAAGAAAGAGGAGAACATCTAAAAGAGGGCAGAACGGGGATCCACAGCCATTGCTGTGCACCATGCCACAAATTTGTTCTATTTACAGGCGTATCCCGTTTTAGTGGAGGGATGCCTGGCTGCCAAGATGACATTACAGACTACGGGAGGAAGCTCAAAAGTTGTCAACTGCTGCCGCTCAAACTCCACGCAAGGAAGAGGAGGCTGGACAGGTTCGGGTGGAGGACCGTCCCCTGCTGCTGCGACAGAAGATCCTCCTGAAGGGGCAGTCTGATTGGAGGATCGATGGCCATGTTCAAGAGCTCATGATACCAGACTCTTCGTGCCCAATACGGAGTTAAAAGAATGACTTGGGCCCGGTTGCGCTTTATCTTCTTCAGCACTCTGGGCAGAAGTGGTATAGGTGGAAATGCGTACAGAAGATCGCAATTCCACTCGCGACTAAAAGCATCGCCGATCGAGTGCCGCCTTGGAAATTCCAATGCGCAGAACTGCAGACATTGTGCGTTCTCTTCGGTGGCGAACAGATCTAACCAAGGCTCTCCTCACTGCTGAAAGGGACCTTTCATCACCTCTGAGTGAAGACACCATTCCTGATCCATTATACAACGGCAGCTGAGTTCGTCCACCCTGGCGTCAGGGACATGCCCTGATGTTCCAGCCACGTCCAGAGGCAGAGAGCCCTCTTGACATAGGGTTTACGACCCCACCCCGCCCTGTTTGTTGCAGTACCACATGGCGGTGGTATTATCCGTGAACACCTGCACTACTCTTCCTTTGACAGAAGGAAGGAATACTTTCAGTGCAAGACTGATCGCCCAGAGCTCCTGCAGGTTGATGTGGAGCTTGGACTCCGCCGGAGACCAGAGGACTCTGATCTTCGCCTCTCCCACGTGGTCCCCCCATCCCAGAAGTGACGCATCTGTCACCACTACCACTGCAATTGGTGAGCAGTGCCCTCCGAGATCTGGACGACATTGGAAAGATTCCCCTGATGCTGCGCCCACTGGAACTTCAGGTCCCACTGCAGAGCCTGCATATACCTGGCATAGTCCACCAGCAGGATGCAGGAGGCCATGAGGCCCAGCAGCCTCAGGGTCATCCTCACCGAAACACACAATAGAGGCTGAAACATCGGTATCACAGCCCGAATATCCCAGACTCGCTGCTCGGGAGGATAGGCCCGAAACTGCGCTGTATCCAGAACTGCTCCAAATAGAAGGAGCTTCTGAGAGGGAATCCGGTGTGACTTCGGCACGTTGATAGTGAACCCCAGCGAGTGCAGATGGTCCGCCGTAGTCTTGAGGTGGGAAATGACAGCCTGGGGCAAACTCGCCTTCAACAGCAAGTCGTCAAGATAGTGGAAGACTGGAACCCCTGATTTGCACAGATGAGCTGCGTATACCGCCATCACTTTTGTGAACCCCTGAGGGGCTCTGGTAAGGCCAAGGGGGAGACCGGTAAACTGAAAATGCTCGTGGCCTACCATGAACTGTAGGTAACCCCTGTGGGTCGGCAGGACAGGGATGTGAAAATAAGCGTCCTGCAAGTCCAACGTTACCATTCAGTCTCCAGGGTCAAGGGCAGAAAAGACCTGGACCAATGTCAACATTTTGAACTTCTCCTTCCGGAAGAAACGGTTGACGTCCCTGAGATCCAAGATAGGATGCAGGCCTTTTTCCTACTTGGGCACCAGGAAGTAGTAGGAATAACAACCGCTACCTACTTCTGGCACAGGAACTCGCTTGATGGCTCCCTTGGCCAAGAGAGCTGCAACTTCCTGACGGAGAAGGGCCAAGTGATCCTCCGACATGCGATAGAGTATTGGTGGCATGGAGGGAGCGGTAGTCTCGAAGGGGAGGGAGTAGCCCCTTTGGACCATCTGCAAAACCCACCTGTCTGACCTGATGGTGTGCCAGTGGGGGAGATGACGGCGAACCCTGCCACAAACTGACAACTGGTGGCCCTGAAAGGTCAGACTGGGAAGGCTTGGAGGCTGATGCAGAGCGGGCACTGGTGGACTGGCCGGCTCGCTGGCCCGCAGACCCATGGCGCTGGGTCCCACATCCCCAGCCGCGCAGAGGTTGAGTAGCTTGCACGGCCTATGGCACTGGGTGAAAGGTGGTGGGGCACCCCTTCCATAGCCACGAAAGGGGCGAAAGGCGACCTGTATGGGACAAGATGTGGCAGCGAGGCCCAAGGATCTGGCCGGAGCCAGAGAGTCCTTGAAGCGCTCGAGCGCATTTTCCGCCTTGTCGCCAAACAGGCGACGGCCATCAAAGGGCATGTCCAAAAGGGTTGATTAGACATCCCTGGAAAAGCCAGTGGAATTCAGCCAGGCGTAGCGTCTCAAGGCTTCTGAAGTAGATATCGTCCTACCTAGCAAGTCAGCAGTATCCAGCCCACACCGAATGGCGAACTTTGCTGCTTCTCTACCCTCTGCAACCGCATGGGTGAGTACAGTCTGGGCCTCCTCCGGGCACTGTGGCAGCACTTCGCAACCGTGTCCCACACAGAGTGGGTGTAGCAGCCCAAGAGACATGCGGTGTTCACCAACTGCAGTCCTAAGCTGGCAGAAGAAAACATATTCTTCCCAAGATGATCCAGCTTCTTGGATTCCCTATTTGGGGGAGCAGTAGGGAACGCGCCCTTAGAGGTCGAGGCTTGGACCACCAAGCTCTCAGGGGTAGGGTGTTGAGAGAGGGAAATGGGGTCGCCTGGGGCCAGGCGGTGGCGTAGGGCAATCATCCTATCCACAGGAGCCCCTGTGCTGGGCTTGGACCAAGTGCCCAAAAGGATATCGGTGAGGGCATCATTGAACAGTGGCAGGGGCTCAGAGGAGGCCGCTGCCGGTTGAAGCACCTCAGTCAGGAGGTTATTCCTAACTGCCACCGTAGGAAGCTCGATGCCCAAGGCCTCAGCCACCCTACACAACACCACAGCGTAAGAGGCTCCCTCTGTGGCCACGGTAGGGGGAGAAAGCATACCAAGGTCTGGAGAGGTATCCAGACCACTGGCATCCCCCAACTCCTCTTTCCAGTCTGGCTCTTTTAGCTGGTCTGCCAGAGGGTCCACAGACCCCTCCCAGTTCTCCTCATCCTCCCCTGGCGAAAAGGAACACCAGGATAGAACAGTGGTACACAAGTACCAGTCGGCGCCGGTCTGGCTCCGTCTGCGGCTCGAGGGGGAGGCCGGGGTCGACGCCGGCCAGGGATCCAACCGGCGTCGGAGGTGTTGTCAGTGCAATCGGCGCCACGGGAGGTGTCCTGAGTTCAACCGGTGGCGATCCAGATCCAGGCCTGGATCCCTGGGGGCACTTCGACGTCTGGGCTGGAGCCGCCGGCATCAAAGGCCTAGAGGCCCCAGCAGAGTCCGCGGGCCTGTAGGCATGCCGGCTGAGTCGGGCTGCCCAAAGATGGAGTGGAGGGCCTCGTAAAAGGCACAAAGCTGGGCAGCGGATGCCCTGGCTCCCGGGAAGGGAGGGAAGCTCGGAGCTGTCCCAGCAGGTTGCCCGGGCGGAGTAGATGGACAACGACCTTCTGCGTCCGTGTTGCGTCGGCTGATGGACGGGGAGAAGGCGAAGAGCAGTGGTGCTTCTTCATCTTCTTTTTGTGCTTCGACTTACTGGAAGACAAAGACTTCGATGAGGATCGATGGTGGTGACTCTGCGACCGGTCCTGTGACCAACCTCTCGACCGGGACCTCTAGCTGCGCGGAGCTGACTGCCGTGCCTCCAGAAGCTTTTGGGACTGCTCCCGCAAAGACGTTGGGTTCATGGCCCGACAGTCAGAGCACGACTTCGGGTCGTGGTTGCGCTCCAGGCACCAAAGGCACACGAGGTGCGGATCTGTGACTGACATAAGCTTGAGACAAGAGTCACAAGGCTTGAAGTTGGTCCGTGGATGTGACATCCCTGCGTGCACCAGGAGTCGAACGACTCGAAAAAGAGGTCGACAAAAAGTCAAAAAACACTAGTCAAAAAATGACTAAGGGTACCACTCTCTCTAGATCTGTGCTGGCTAGTGCGGAAAAAGAAAGAACGGACGTCTGCGCGCAGGGGCGACGTCTAAGTAGATACCGCAACGTCATTCCGGCAATCACGACGCCAACGATGAACGTGGAGTTGACTAACGCCGCCTACCGAGGCACAGGGGTACTGCTGAAGAAAAATTCGCCGGATCCAGTCTGACGCCTGGGGAAATTCTAAGTTAAGGAATCCAGAACTAATAGACTCTTTCATATGTGCGGGACAGTAATCGAGTCCCAATGCTGCTCTAGCCCATTTGAGGGCTTGAAGTCTAGAAATTCCCTAGTTAGCGTGGCACCCCTGACTGAGTTACTCCCTCTGTAGGGATCGGGTTGGGGCCAATACACAGCCTTGTTGGACACCCTTTAGTACTAGAATTTTGTCAGATAGTTGGCCCTGTGAACCCCACCATATCTGGGCAAAGTTCTTATCGTGTAATCTAATTGACAATATGTCAAAAGGCATACCCATCTCTTTAAGGGCCGACCATTACTTAAGGTGTGGCACCAGATCAAAAGCGGATTTAAGATTGACAAAAGTGACATAAGTTGCCGTTGCTGATCAGAACCGTCTTCCAATAAATTATTATCAAATATAAGGACCTGGTCTATAGTAGATGTTTTGGCTCTAAAACCTGCTGATAGAGGGCTTAAGATGTCATTCTTTTCTATTCATTCCTAGATCTTTACTAGTAGCATTCATCCAAAAACTTTCTGTAGATAGTCGATTAGGCTAATAGGCCTGCAGTTAGCATGGAGGCTCTTATTACCCTTCTTATACACCGGCACCACCTCTGGTCCCTGCCATGATACCGGGATAGGAGCACCCATAGCTATCTCGTTTGCGATGACAAGTATATATTTCATCCACATATCTGAATTGTGGAAATATACATCACTGGAAGACTGTCAAGACCAGCAGCCCTCCCTCTGTAGAAGGTGGCCAACGGATTAGAGACATCCTCTTCAGAGAAAGGTGGCATGCCAAAATTCAGCAATGTGGCATTCAGGCGATTTTCGTCGGGATTTCTGGCCTCATCATAATAAAGAGCTGAGAAGTGTTTAAACCAATCAGAATATGCAACATGGTTCTGGGGTTCGAACCCTGTTGTGTGTTCACCTCTAGCCACTAGCTTCCAAAAGCTCAGTCATACTTGGATGCACAATTATTACTAAATCGCACCATCTATGGTCTTCTCACTCTTTCTTTGTCCTATTCATTGCTAGCTTGTAAGATTTTCTAGTGGCCGATAATAGCGGAGATTTTTTTGCTTTTATGGCCATTGCTAGGGAGATTCTTAGCTTCCAAGATTCCCTATTATACCAACTGCTACCTCCAGATAGGCACTTCTTTCTTCTTAGGTGAGGAATTAAAAAGTAAGAAGATAATTTCTTGAAAAGCGTTTTATGCATCTGTATTCCAAAACAGAGGCCTATAGACATATTATCAGATATATGTTTTTCAATCAAATAGTTATTGTTGGACTTTGCCCTTTCTGCAGGGTCAGCCCCAAACTTGTTGCCTTACTCCTCCCCTTTTTTCCGAGCTTGTGTCTGTTGGAGTTAGAACTCTAGGGAACTTTACTACTGCTAATTATCAGTACTAAAGTGCACGTGTTCTCTCTCTAAAACAGTAAATTGATACTTGTATAGCGCACTACTCACCCGCAAGGGTCTCAAGGCGCTTGTACGAATACCGCTGTGGAACCCATCCTGGCTTTCCCTGTGAGGCGTCCACTCCTGGGCACCCCCAAGGTGGAGGCCAGGCATCCTTAGCGTTGTGGGGGCCGTTGTGGAGATTAAGCAAGCTATTGCCCAGAGTTGCAGAGTGGGACTCCATGATTGGAATGGCACCGAGGCGAGAATTATCAGGTCCGTGGAATTTTTGAGCCCAAGACCCGCCGAGGTGGGGAATTGAACCCTGGTCCCGGGCCAGACCTCTGCATCAGGGTCTGCCGCTCTAATCATTGAGCCACACTTCTCAACAGTCACACAGGCATAACCACAATTGCCATATTTAGTTTACTTACAAGTCCCTGGTACAGTGCATTATGCGTGCCCAGGGCCTGTAAATGAAATGCTACTCGTGGGCCTGCAGCACTGATTGCACCACTCACTTTAAACATGCCTTAGGCCTGCCACTGCAGAGCCTGTGTGTGCAGTTTAAACTGCCATTTCGACCTGGTATGTTAATCGACTTGGCAGGCCCAAACCTTCCTTTTTAATAGTTATAAGGCCCCCTTGAGGTAGTCCCTAGAGAGTCCCAAGTGCAGGGTGCGGTGTATTTCAAAAGTTGGACATGTACTTTTGAGTTTTACATGTCAAGGTAGTGAAAAACTCTTTCGTTTTTCACTCCTGCACGGCCTATCTCGTCCATAGGTTAGCACCAGGGGTACCTTACTCCACCTTTTAAGTGTAATTTCCAATTGGGACAAGATGGAAATATCGAGTTTGGTGTCTCTGGACTCCAATTTAAAATTACACCTTATGGTGAAGTCGGATTTGAAGTTGTAAGTCTGCAAATGCCACTTCTAGCAAGTTGTGATACCAAAGGGGATGATGGACGGAGCGCTTGAGCAAATCAAACAGTCACCCCCAGTCAACTGATCTGGGTTTAATCCATCATCATTCTTTAGCTCACTCCACCACCCCAGTTCAGACATGGCCATATGCAAATCAGTCTGACCCTGTGCCTCATGGGAACAGTCCAGCCCGAACTGCCAAACCATGTCTTCCCTGGACCGGAAACAAGCATCCTGAGACCGGTTTCAGGTTCATAACCCTCATCAGCCAGGCTATCTTGAATCCAGTGGCAAAGTGAGCAAGGGACCCACGTCTGGGCATACCCTGCCAACTTAGGGCGAACAAAGCGATACCAAAGGGGATGATGGACGGAGCGCTTGAGCAACTCAAACACTCATCCCCAGCCAACTGATCTGGGTTTAATCCATCATCATTCTTTAGCTCACTCCACCACCCCAGTTCAGACATGGCCATATGCAAATCAGTCTGACCCTGTGCCTCATGGGAACAGTCCAGCCCGAACTGCCAAACCATGTCTTCCCTGGACCGGAAACAAGCATCCTGAGACCGGTTTCAGGTTCATAACCCTCATCAGCCAGGCTATCTTGAATCCAGTGGCAAAGTGAGCAAGGGACCCACGTCTGGGCATACCCTGCCAACTTAGGGCGAACAAAGCGATACCAAAGGGGATGATGGACGGAGCGCTTGAGCAACTCAAACACTCATCCCCAGCCAACTGATCTGGGTTTAATCCATCATCATTCTTTAGCTCACTCCACCACCCCAGTTCAGACACGGCCATATGCAAATCAGTCGGACCCTGAGCCTCATGGGAACAGTCCAGCCCGAACTGCCAAGCCATGTCTTCCCAGACGTGGGTCCCTCGCTCACTTTGCCACTGGATTCAAGATAGTTGGCCTTTTCTTACTTTAACCATTCTGTTCTCTGCCTGGCTCTGAATACACATCTGGGGAGGGTGACAGCTGGGCTTTGGGAATTCCCTCTAGACAGTCACACACAAAGTGAGCAGAGGTGTGTCATTCACATCCTGATGGCCAATCACCAGGCTGACAGGTCTTCCTAAACTAGATGAGAGGAAGGAGCCAACACTTGCACCTGAATAGAGCTGTGCCTGTCCCACGGAAAGAGCTGCATTCCCCCTGTAGTGAATCTGGAGCCAGAGTAGGAAGGGCAGGAACCTTGCGTTCTTCAAAAGCCTCTCTTTGAAGTCTAAGCCACTTCAAAGGCACATCTGAGTGGAAGTACTGGACCTCTGACACCACCAACTCAGTACACGTCGGGATCTGAGGACATTCTGCCAGGAAGAAGGATTGCAGTGCTACCAGAAGGGACTGCCACTCTGCTGAACTGCTTTGTTGTGTTGGCCAGTTGTCTACTGCCTCTTTCCTGGGAGGGGAGTGATAATGATTGGACCTGCATCTTCATATCCTCCAAGAACTTAAGTGACTCCAAGGGCTTGCCTCCTTATGTGAAGTCTCAGGGCCATCAAAGACTTCCAACTCAACTTCAGCTGCTGGACTCTGCCAACTGAGAGTACTGCCCTGCCAAGAGGTGCCAAATCCAGTCCTGGGCCTTGAAAAGTGGGTTCTGCAGCTATTTTCTTAAAAAAACTCATGCATTGCTTGCTTTGCGCCAGTCGGAACCAACACATTCACCTTTGACGTTGATGCAGCACCACTTCCATGCGTGACTTTAACGACGACGCGGATACACCAGTGAGGCTCGACGATGACACATTGCTTTCATCTTAAGGGTTCGATGTCAACGAAGGACTCGGCTGCGAGGCTCAACAATGATGTATCGCCTTCATCACAAAGGGGTCCAACAACGATGCTGGACTCATTTGCAACTCCTACTACCTGACTTGGAACAGACGCATCGTGCTCTCGCCGTCAATGCATCCTACGGTAAGGTACTATTTTTAGCTGGACCTCCGTGATTCCTGTATCTGGCACATGTTCCATCGCGGTCGCCCTGAGCTTTTGGATTTACAGCGTTCATGTGCAACCACACAGCCCGGGTTGGCGCTTTATGACTCAAAGCACCATAGAGCAGTTTCATTTTTAAAAATTCATATCTCAAGTTTACTTATTGCATTTTTGCCATTTTGGTATTGTTTTGCTCAGAAAAATATTTTTAATTTTTCTAAATTTTTGTGGTATTTTCACTGCGTTACTGTCATTTAAGTGCCGCACATATACTTTTTACATTGCCTCTTATGTTAAGCCTGGCTGCTCTGTGCCAAGCTACCAGACGGTGAGCAGAGGTTAATTTAGGATGTGTATCTGACTTTCCCTGACTAGGATTGTGGTCCGTACTCAGACAGGGTACAGACCTCGGCCAACTAGAGACCCAATTTCTAACAGTTATTTATTTATAATAATCAGAAAAGTCTTACAAAACATCAACATCGGCACAGTAGGTTCTTGTTTTTAGATAAGCACTTTGATCACTACTATAACACGTGTTTCACTCATAAGCAGGGCCACTGGAATAATGGGATTGTGCGGCCGTGGTGATTTTCGCATAGTTACAGATTTGGCGCATTTGACACACAACGCATAATCTGCCACACAATCTTCAGATTTTAACAAAAAATTATTGTTTCTAGTCTAAATGTTACTAAAAATGTGACAAAATGTGTTCCTGCGCACTGAAAGTAGCTTTGCAAAGCTGGACTGGTCACCTTTCTGTTGCTTAATGATATATTTGAGTGTTAAATCTGTAATAATGTAATGCAACCATGGCCCGGAAAAGTGTTACCTAGTTTAAAAATGATTAAATAATGTAGTAATACTATTAGAAAATGTGCTGCATTATTCCGCATAGTTTACTCAACCTTCCCACATAATTTGGCCCTCTCCTGCTGCATAATTCTAGTGGCCCTCCTCATAAGAGAGCACCCACTGTGCCAATATTGTTTTTTAAGACTTTTCTGAGTGTCATAGGGAAATCATCAATGTCTTTCCACATCCAACACTAAAATCCAGTTTGAGGCATGCACCAAACCCAGAGACAGACGTATGGTAGAACAAAGCAGGGTCTTAATCAACCAGAAAAGGAGTCCACAAGATTTGCCTTGGAATTCTTTTCTCTCCCTTGGAAGTATGTTCCAAGTGTTGCATGTGGCAGAAAGAAACCTGTCAAGGAGGATCTGACATTGTGTTGTCTCAGGATGCCCATACCCAGACTTAGAATATTGTGTGGAGTTCATATGAATCATCTCTGCATATTCAAATCAGTCTATTGTTTGCTCCTGAGAGGCATTTCATACCTTGTTCTCACCTATGCAAGGCTGAGCACATGTGGTGTGTTTACTTTTCCTTAATAGTTATTAAAGATCCAATTCAATGGTGAATTTAGATTTATAATAACAATTAAAAATAGAGGTTTGATTATTTTGCTTGTCCCTTTTGGCAGCATTAGTATTTTAATCTACTCTCTCATTTTCTACCTAGGACTTCGAGGTCTGCCACAGTAAACACAGATTTCTGCGCATTTCACATAATGTGTTCTACATAATTCACTTTCAAATACCATGCACCCTACCTTGTGGGTTACAAACCTTACACAGGGGTGACTTACTAAATGTTTAAAAGGGAGGTTTTTACCTGTTAAAATAGGTTATTTTATCATGTTGCACTAACGTCTGTGCACTGCAGCACTGACCAGTAACATTTCAAGTCATGAGGTGTATTTCTGCACCATATACGATGGCCTTATAGGAACATTAACTATGCCAATCAGGGGAAAGCCAATTTCTCTCTGTTTTAGGGGTCAGAGCACATGCATTGGGCACTGGACAGCAGTACCCAAGTGTGCAGAGTTTAAAAACCATCAAGACCATTGGGTCCAGCAAAAGGTGAAAAATTAGGGGTGACTACACAGAAAAGGCAGATTTCCTATGCAATCAAAGCACAATCACTCTACAAGACACCCAGAAAAACGCACAAGGTGCTGCCCTTAGTCTTTCTCTGACCAAGTCCTGCACAGTGAAACTGTCTGGAGACCACGGATTCCTCCACAGTGGGGAAAACTGTTCTCCTCCAGCTTTCAAAAAAGGCAAAATGTTAACTCAATCCTTTCCCTGGCAGTGTAACCAGAATATTAAACTGACTGCCCCCTACTCTTCCCACTACCTTGTTTCTGGCAATGTTCACAAAAGATCTTAACCTTCTTGTGTTCCACAGGACACTTCCAGTCTTGCTCTAGCTTACTACTTCTCTCTTCATTTTGATTCCTGCCCCTACTCATGGCACCCTTTTCTTTCTCAACCCAGCACTTTTAGTGGTCTCCTCCTGCAACAATACCTTTCTACTTATCTATTTTCGCTACTCAACTCTTCAGACTGCATGTTTTCTTTCTCCATACTCATCATTAATTCTCTTCTATTACAGTGCCCTGTTCTACGTTATAATGTGTTCACGTTGGTGGTTATCCAGTGTATACTGATGTGATGTTAGCAATTGTTAATATTATAGATGCTCCACCTGTTTTTTTTTCTTGTCCATATTTTCGTTATTTGCTTTATAATAAGTTATTTTGTTGTTCTCAATGTACCCTTCTAATCTTTGTTCACTATATAAAGCGCAAAATACCCCTGGCCTTAATTCGAACTATGTAAAACTGTATTAAAAAAAGTAAAGTCTAGAGAAAACTAAGCAATTTTTCTTCCTAAATGATGAATCCTGTTTGTTCTCTGGAGATAAAAATGCACAGTACTTCCTCTACTGTTAGAGATAGCTCTCCCAATGTTCAACAGTACAAGCTCCAAAAATCTCACTTAAAAAAATGTGAAGATGCAAACATTTTTATAAAGCAGTAAGTGTTAAAGACTACATCGAGGATAAGCTAAGAAAGGGCTCACAGGTCCACTCTCCCACGGCAATGACCATCACTACTTCCATATCTTTGTGTGGCACAAAGTGAAGGAGATTAATGTTTTGCAATACACTATCAACAATTCATAGCTTGAGAAACAAATTATCTTAAATGGAGAAAGGAGCATAGGATACCTGCATGGTCTGTTAATTCAATATGCATAATTAGTTACTCAGAGGGCCACTCTTATGAGATTGCATGTTTGAACTTAGCTCTGCTCTGTTCTGAGCTTTTTGATTTAAAATTATACATACATATGTCCATGTTATGGGTGGTATCATCTCAAAGGCAATAAGGTGCTAGCTAGCCATGTTTGTTGCATTTATGTACTTGTTAATACAAAAACAACACCTGGAATATAAACGCCGTACAAGAGGACAGTAGGTAGCAAAATGGGCAAATGGGTGGTCAACAGTGCTATTGAGGGAATGTAAAAAGATGCTGCTTATCATAAAAGCGGAGTAAATAAAACGATGCATAAGATAGAGTTGTGTTCTGCAGGCAAGAGATGCTTGTAAACTTGTAAACATTCTCAGTTTTGACCGAGTGACATGGGTTTCTCTTATTTTTTATCATAGCAGATGCCATTTTAAGTTAGTCTTGAACTAAAGGAGTGAGAGCCGCTCGAACATCATATAGCAGTGAAATCCAGTGTAGAGAATCGAGAAGGTAAAAAGACTGTAACCTGAAAATTGCTCTACCGGAGTGAGTGCAAGCGCAAGTTCTGGTTGGTATATACTACTGTCCAGTTTGGTTGTATAGCGATTAAATGTGCCAGCAACGAAGCCTGTGAACATATCATGGACTACTTTGAAAACTCATGTTAATATTTGTGGAGGGCCCTTATTTGCTAATAGGCAAAGTGCTTGGTGACAAAATGAGTTCTCCTGGGATAGAAAGCATATTGTAGCAGTCCCACTGATATATTGATTCAGTATTTTATTTCAATTTACTTAGCTTTAGTGAAATTATCCATGCTTTGGTTAGAAGAAAGGTAGAAATGTAAATATCTTTCTATGCTTAGCTTGTAATGTGCTGCATGGGCATAGCAGTAATAAACAATGAAAAATTTCCTAGCTAACGTAACGGAAAGTTTCAATTCTATTAAGAATTCGGAGGCGAGGATTATGCTCTATCTTTCTTTAATTCCAATAGCAGCACTTCAAAGTTAACAAAAAAACACTATCCCCATGAACCACAGGGAACATAATACAAAAACAATAGAGTGTCCATGGGTAGACAGTCCGACATCCATTCACCAATCACAGGGCTCCTGGGGGTATGTAGTCCTCTGTCCTTATCCATTCCTCCTCTTTCGATGCTGTAGGCCAGCCAGTTCTAGATCCTCACGAATCCTGCTTGCCAGAATCGCCTGCGGAAGCAAACGACAGCGTAAGCGAGAACCTTGGCTAAGGCTTAGTCGTGCAAGGAAGGAATTCCGGTACAGAGATTCAATAGGTACAAGCAAAATGCAAACTCAGAAGAACTGTTACTTACCCCAGTACGAGGGTGGGGAAGGTATCCCAGAAACGGATACCCTGGGCGGGATAATCCTCGCCTCCGAGTCCTTAATAGAATTGAAACTTTCCGTTACGTTAGCTAGGAAATTTTTCATTCTATGTCAGGACCGGAGGCGAGGATTATGCTCATTTAAAGCTTGCTCACCACCAAATGTGCCATATCCACCACAGGTTTGAAATAAAACCGTTTAAAGGTGGAGTCCGAAGACCAATCTGCCGCATTGAGAATGTCCTCCAGATGAGCTCCCAGGGTAAACGCCTTCGAGGCCATGGCCCCTCTGGTAGAATGGGCCCCAAAAACACGGAGGTCAATGCCTGCCTCCTGCATCCCCCAACGTACCCAACGGGCTATCGTGGGGGAGGAGACCGCCTTGTGCGGTTTCCTCAGCACGATATGCAACTGTCGTTTTCCGGGAGGGCGGAACTCGTCCGACATTTCTTCATAAGCTTTGAGGCAGGACACCACGCAAAGCTTAGGAGAATCCGGAAAGGCTGGATAGGAAATGGAGGTGGTACCGCATTTCGTCCGTCTTCGGATAGTGAAAGGGACCCCAAAGGGGGGGAAAATTCTTCCTGAGACATCCAGCCCCCGCACATCCGAAACCCGTCGACAAGATACTAGACAAAGAAGCATAGCCAGTTTGGCCGAAAGCTCCTTCAGAGATAAAAAACGGTTCGGTTGCCAAGACAAGAAAAGGTTGAGGACCTGGTTTACGTCCCACAGCTGGGAATAATGAGGCTCCGGCGGCAACGAAAGACGGATGCCCCTAAGAAGGCGACAAACCCAAGGGTGCTCACCCACCGGGGAGCCGTCCACTAAGGAGTGGCCGGCCGAAATGGCCGAGCGAAAGGTATTGATGGTTCTATAAGCCAACCCGTCTTCAGCCAAAGCGGCTAAGAAATTTACAATAGAAGTCACATCTGCCGCCACGGGATTGAGATTCCGGCGCGTACACCAACGACCCAACGCCTCCAAGTGGATCGGTATCGCTTGACCGTACCATCGGCCCAAGCCTTTGACATGAGCTTCTCAGCTGTTCCCGAAAGGCCCGGGATCACCCATCGTCCCCGGTAATCCGCCAGGCCATCAGGGCAAGGGACCCCTGCGCTATGAGCGGGTGAGGAATCCCGTCGGGATCGAGGAGAAGAGTCGGGAAGCGGGGTAGTAGGATTGGAAAATCCCAGGAAAGTTCCAAAAGAACTGGAAACCAGACTTGAGATCTCCAAATCGGAGATATTAGCACAATGTCCGCCCCCTAGCGACGCACCTGCGCTGAAACGCTCGTTAGCATGGCAAACGGGGGAAAGGCATAACCCGTCTCCTCCCTCCAATCCTGGAGAAAAGCATCCGTGCTTGTCGCCAGAGGGTCCGGCCGCCAGCTGAAGAACCGGGGCAGTTGATAATCTAAGCGGGATGCAAACAGATCCACCGAAAACGGGCCCCAGATGCTCTGGAGGTCCGCAAACACACCCGGGTGAAGCTTCCACAGACTCACGTCCTGAACATGCCGTGAGTGGAAATCTGCCACTTGGTTGCTGTGGCCCGGTAGGTATTCCGCCGTGACGGAAACATGATGGTTGAGGCAATGCTCCCAAAAATTCGCCGCCAGGTCGGATAGCGCTCAAGAGCGGGTCCCCCCCAGGTGGTTGATGTAACGCACCGCGGATACGTTGTCCATCCTGAGGAGGACGCAAAAACGGACCAAGTCTTTGGTCCAGCACTTGATCGCAAAGGATCCCGCCAACAGTTCTAGACAGTTGATGTGAAGCCGCTGCTCCTGTGGTACCACACACCTCCGGTAGCATACTCGCCACATCGTGCGCCCCATCCGGACCTGCTGGCGTCGGACTCGATAACGATATCGGGCGCGGAGCCGAAGATCGCCCGCCCATTCCAGGCTTCCATATTGGCAAGCCACCATTGCAACTCCTCCTTGGCCTCGGCCGAAAGGAGGACTTTCTGGGAATACGAGAGGTCCCTGCGAAGGTGGCGGGCCTTGAGGCGTTGTAAAGCCCTGTAGCGCAGCGGGCCCGGAAAAATCGCTTGTATGGAGGCTGAGAGAAGACCGACTATGCAAGCCAGTTGGCGGAGGGAGAGGCGTGACTGTGCAAGGGACCTTCTGATCTCGTGACGGATCTTGGTCATCTTGCGAGAAGGCAGGCTGAGGGTGGCTGCCACCGAGTCGATCACGAAACCTAGGAACATCACTCGTTGGGCCGGAACCAGGACGGATTTCGCTTCGTTGATAATGAAGCCTAAACCCTGAAGGAGGTCCACCGCCATTTGAAGATGATCCGACAAAACCCGAGGACATTGGGCCATAATCAAAATGTCGTCCAGGTAGACGATCATGCGCATGCCGGACACCCTCAAACGTTCGATCGCGGGCCGAAGAACCTTGGTGAAACACCAAGGGGCGGATGACAGACCGAACGGGAGGGTGGTGAACTCATACACCGTGTCCCGCCACTTGAACTGCAAAAATCTCCGGTGAGGAGGAAAAATCGGAATCGCTAGGTAAGCGTCCTTGAGGTTCAGACGCGCCATCCAATCGCCGGGCCTGAGGAGATCACGCAAGAGATGGATGCCCTCCATCTTGAAGTGGCGGTAAACCAGCCACTCGTTGAACTCCCTCAGATTGATAACTGGACGCTGTGTCCCGTCGGCCTTGTCGACCAAGAAAATATTGCTGAGGAAACCTCTGGGATGAGGCCGCGCCTCGACGATAGCTTGCTTGTCCAATAAGGCGGAGACCTCTAAGTCGACCAATGCCATGTCGGCGGCCGAAAAGGAGAGAGGGCGAGGGGGAACCGACTGGGAAGGTTCTCCATGGAACTCTATGTGGAACCCTTGGACCATCCGCAGCACCCACGCATCCCCCGTGACAGAAGTCCAGGCCTGGAAAAAATGCGCCAGACGGCACCCCACTTTTAGAAGGGAAGAAGGGAGAACACTCACCGGACGAGTTGGAGACTCCACTGCCTCGACCGCCTCTGCCTTTCCCTCTGCGACCTCTGGTCGGGTAGAAGTTTCCGAATCTGGCTTGATCCTGATAGTTGCCATACCGGAGCCTTGCCCTCTGCCCCGATTAGGACGGCCGGACGAGCGGCCCCTGCCTAGTCCGGCCCCCCGAAAAACACGGGGACGGAAAACTTTCCTGATGGAAGAATGGGCTCTATCCAGCGAGGTGAAAGTATTCACAAATTTACCCAATTCCTTAATAAAGGGTTCTCCGAAAAGGCCTCCCTGGGCCACGGAGCCCGCCTCAGAGTCAGCGAGACCGCCAAGCTTGGGGTCCACCTTGATGAGTAAGCTTCGGCGTCTCTCCGTAGAGAGTGCGCAGTTGGCGTTCCCTAGGAACACCACTACGCGCTAGCCCAAGCAGAGAGGGTATCAGGTGAAATCAGAGAGCCTGATACCTTGGCCTCTTCGGCCATATCAAGAATCTTTGTGACTGGTCCAAGTACATCCAGAAGTTTATCCTGGCAAGCTCGCCAAGACCTGTCAATACCCCGCTTGGGGTCCTTGACAAACTTTTGCAAGAATGTCGCCATGCGGGGGTCGATCTCTGGTGTAGCAGCCACCTTGCCTTCCAGAGAAGGCCGTGGGCATTCCGCCCTAAGACAGCTCCTGGCTGTGGCCTCTAACGGCTGACGGATTCTGCTGGCGACATACTGGGCGACTTTCTCTGAAGGAGCCCAGTCTGAGGAGCGGGGATGCAAAATATCACCGGGGTCTAACATGTTGGCGCAAAGATTCTGCACCTCGCTAGTCGGCTCTGGGCGGGACGGCCGCCAGGGACGGGATGGGCCGGCCTCGTCGTCAGCATCTTCTGCTACATCCCCAGATGGTGCGGGGGTCGCCGGTATGGGGTTGCTCGCTAAGAACGCCTGCTTAAGGCGAGCGAAAGCATCGATATCCACTCCAGCCTCTTTAGGCCGTTTGGACGGAGGAGGGTGAGTATCAGCAAGAGTACCCCCGGAAACGGGGGAGGAAGGTTCTGCGCCCCGGCTAACGCCTGCTCTATTCTACGGGAAAGGCGATCCTCCAAGGGCCCCATGGCCTGCTCCACCGCTTTGTGGATAGAATCATCCACCGCGTCATAAAAGTCTTCATCCCATTGTAAGGCTGTTAGGGGGTCCTCCTCCCACTGACCGTCCTGCTGATAAGCCTACTCGTCGTACGACTCCATGTGTAGGCGAGGGCTTCAAACAGGTAAGTGGGGCAGAGAGGGTAAACTCTGTACTAAGGGGGCTGGGTGTCAGCCTAAATCAATTGCGGGCAGAGCTTGCGTTGTGAAGGGAACAAAGCCCTGGGATCCACAGCCCTGGTGCGATGATAAATGTAGGGCACCCTGCCAACACTATATGGATCCCTATGGACTCTCACGAGCGTTGTTTAGGCCTAAAGGTACAGCCTCCGCCCCTGAAGCGATTAGAATCGCCAAGTGTCCTGCTTCCAAGTGGCAGAAACAGACAGCTGCCTAATGGCAGTTACAGACTCGCTTTTAATGCGAGCGTTCGAGTTTCAGCACAGGGGGGGGCGTTCAACACACACTGCCTCAGGGCAGGACAACAGGCCACACGGGCGTAATGGCAGGGCAGGCTCCTCGACGAGACGTCTCCGGCATCGACAAAACGCGCGACGAATGCGCAGAATGCCAGACGTTTCGTCGATGAGGCGCGCGCCAGACGTCCTCTAGCGGCAGGAGGCGCACCGCGAGCCTGGGCACCACAGACACCGGCCGTTAGGGAGTGAAACGCTCCCACGGCCAGGCGAGGGAAGACCAAGTAGCGGCTCCCTCGCAAACACCTGAAGGAAAAAATAAAGTTCAAACGGGCATAAACTGCGCACAGAAGTGACAGAAAAAACGCGTCACAGAAGGATCGCATCAAATAACAACTAAAATATGAAACTAACCATCATGAAAAACAGCGTGCGCGATGCGCGCTCTAAACAGATAATTAAATCACATACTTCAAATATCTCAACATTTCCCGCGACAAAGTTACGAGGGAAGGGCAAACGAAAAGCACTTATCTTAGGCTGCAGCATTAAAGAAAGAGGAGAAATGGATAAGGACAGAGGACTACATACCCCCAGGAGCCCTATGATTGATGCATGGATGTCGGACTGTCTACCCATGGACACTCTATTGTTTTTGTATTATGTTCCCTGTGGTTCATGGGAACAGGGGTTTTTTGTTAACTTTGAAGTGCTGCTATTGGAATTAAAGAAAGATAGAGCATAATCCTCGCCTCCGGTCCTGACATAGAATTAAATATGCATTGAGGGGATTAACATCACTCCTTTACTGTAGGTAGTTGGACATGCTTGGTGGTGCTGCATGTCTGTCTCAATGGTTTCACTGCATCCAATCAAGTTAAGAACTTAGGACCAGATGTACTAACATTAGGAACTGTGATTTCCAAATTGCGATTCTTATCGAATCGATATTTGGAAATTGCAATTCCTAATATATTAAAGTGTTAAATGTAATTTAGGGTTTCCAAATGGGTCGTAAATCGACTTACCTCATGAATATTAGTGGAGGTAGGTTGCAATTTGCGGCCCACAAGGAATCGAAGCCATCACAGGTCACCAAGTCTGTTATTGCTTTTTAATAAGGCAGACTCTTTTTTTTTATGCAGTCTGTTTTCATTAAACCCGGTTTAAAAATAAAAGTTTCTTTCCTTTTTTTAGTTATTTTAAGAGGCAGTGGTCCTGTAGACCACTGCCTCCTCTTAAACAAAAATATTTGTTTTCATTCACGAAGAGGATCTCTTCCCATTTGCAAACTATGGAATTCACACGATGCACCTTGGACCGAGACAGATGGCTTTTCGGTTGCGGTTCGAATCCCATCTACTGCGGCGGTCCGACCAGCCCATTACGATGCGTGCGAGGCAGCAATCGGAGGGACCAATAACACAATCAGACGGGCTCATGGAGCCAGTCGGTCGTCAGAAAGGCCTCATAATTCCTTAAGGACGGCGTTTCCACTGTCAGGATTATGATGTTGGTTTCCGTCGGCCTTTTCGACATGGCCCTCCACATCTTCCCCTGGCCCTCCACATCTGGGCTCACCCCCGAATATCCCTGCACCGTGTGGCAGGCACCAGGAGGTGCCTGCCACACATTGAAGGGATGTTCACAAACTCCTATTTCTCAATAGGAGCTTGTGCTGCGTGCGGTTTCTGCCCGGTGCACAAGCTCCCACTGAGAAATGGGAGTTTCAGACTGCACCATATGTGGTTGAATCCAAATAATGTGGTCAGAACCGCCGACCTGAGGTCGGTCGGTTCCCAATCTGCAATCGTAATGAGGGCCTAGAAGTTTGCAGTCTGTAAATTATTAACATTTTGCAACCAGGATTAGGTTGCAAAACATTAATATATACCAAACCGATTCGGAATTTGGAAGAGCAGTCCTTTCAAATACTGAATTGGATTTGAGTCGCAAACACAAATTGCAATATGTTAACAAATTACTGAACCGCAAATTGGTGTTTGTACATATAAAAATGCTGAGGTTGCAAATAGGTTCTTAGAATCAGCCTGTTTGCCATTTCAAAAATGCTTTGTACATCTAGCCCTTAATTCTTCGGTGTCTCTGAAAACGAACCCGGATACCAACAATTTACCAATTCATAGAAAAAGTCGCAAGCTACACACAATCACAGAACTGGAGGTACAGATCCCAGAAAATGAGAAGATGGGTCTGGAAGTGGGTTTCACTCTCCAAACATGAAATAAAATCCCCATGTCTCTCTGTGACAGGGGCAGTTTCTCCATTAGAGCTGTGGGGCTGCGCCCCTCTGAAAATTCCTACACATTTACATAAAAAATATAAAATAGATCGATTTATTTAGAGATACAATTGTATCTCTAAAGAAATTGCTGCATTCAAGCCTGGGTTGTCTGTTTCAGGCTGCCTGTCCTGGAAGACGGAAGACAAGCAGTAAATCAACTTTCTTAATGTGATGCACGACGCAGTGCTTTCTGATTTAAAGCACTTCATTGCCATTGGGGTCTCTGG
The DNA here is from genome assembly GCF_964204655.1 of Triturus cristatus. Classification (NCBI taxonomy): domain Eukaryota; kingdom Metazoa; phylum Chordata; class Amphibia; order Caudata; family Salamandridae; genus Triturus; species Triturus cristatus. The sequence goes on from NC_140582.1 coordinate 949,350,527, forward strand.
TTGTATGCACACTGTAGGCCAGTGACGTAATCAGCATCAGGGTTTCAGGAGCAGGAGACTTCATTGCTGCGTGATTTCAGACGTCCGTCATTCAAAGACATAAATCCCACCCTTTCCTCACACGTGAGAGTGGATGCAACCACTTCTGATCCGGTGCCTTGTTCTCTGTAATGGTAAGCGTTTGCAAGCTAATGCTGTGCTCTATATATTGTGCCAAGACCCCTCATCACTCTAATCTCCCCCACTGTGACACCCCCAGGCCCTAGCTGCACATTGCTCTTTTCTTTAGAAGTGGAGCTGCGGCATCTGCTCCCTTGTGAAATGGATCCAAATAAGGAGCAGGGTTCGCTCTTGTTCCCTTGAGAAATGGATCCAAAAATCCGAGTCGAGCCCAAAGCGAGAGATATGTGCTTACTGTGTAACATGTGCTTACAAGTGGCCAGTTCTCTGATTTATCACATTAAAACTGGAGTTGTGTACATGCCCTTAAGTTAACACTGATGCTAAAAACATGGATTGACTTGCAAACAATGAATGTTAAAAACGGCGAGGGAATGCATTTTCAGCTATTTAGTTTCTCTCTTATTTTAAATGCTTTATCGGGCAATTTTTAATGTGTTTAATATTTCCAGACTATACGTTCCCAATGCTTAATAAGCCTTGCTTTATGGCTATATTTGTTTGCTTTAAAATGCACCATTTGCCAATCTCTTTTTTCAGTTCTTTCTCAGGAAAGGGACTCCTCCTGGATCCCAGGTTTGTCCTTTAGAAACAGACGGGCAACGGCGGACCAGGTAACCGCACTTTCCTGCTGTTTTTCCTTTATGATTTTGTTCGTAGGTAATCCAAAATAGTGTGCACATGCAACTCCTGCACCCGCCGTCGTAAGGTGTAAACTTCCAAGCAGAGAGAAGACTAAGACAAAGTTGGAGTCGTGCACCACTCAAGTATTGTTTCTCAATAAATCCTGTAGGCTTATTTAGTTGTTTAAGTTCTTTATTCAAAATGTCATCCAACAGTAACAAGTTCCAGCCAACGCGTTTCGTTCATTTGGAATGAACTTCTTCAGGGTAATGTATGGTGTGTGGATGGTGGGGAACGGAGGTCCATGAGTCCCCAAATTGCGTCTCACGGATATATAGCAAGCTTATTCCTGTATGCTGTGTAGTTTAGCTGGGTGGGTGCAAAAATGCAAAAGCGAGGGCCTCCCTGATAAGGGCCAGTGAATGGTGGTTCTGAGGTGCAGACAAATAGACGCAGTCCTCTTCAAATCCGAAAGCCGGCTTTCGGATTGGAAGAGGACTTACTAACACAACTAAATAAGCCTACGGGATTGATTGAGAAACAATACTTGAGTGGTGCACGACTCCAACTTTGCCTTATCCATTGAACTGGTCCACATCGCTTGCTATATAAAAATCATGCCCAACGTTTACGGGCTTACCACTTTCAAAAGTGACCAGCCGACACTGCTCTGTGAGTCTGGCAGCTATCACACATTTCAAATATGATCATTTTGCTTAAAGGACTAGACTCCATGAGGTCTTAGACCTTTAAGGGACAGTCAGTTGTTTTGATAGGACTGGGTTCTTCTGGCATGGCGAGAACTAGCCTGCAATTAGCAATCTACAGTACTTACTCATATATAGGCCAGTACCCAGCTGGCAGGTAAGCTTCTTAATTTTTTTATTTTGTTTTTATACTACACTGCTCATACCAATGAACTATGAAATCCATGTGCGACAAACTAGAAGACATATTTAGAAATACTCCGCACTCAAATTGAAATTAAGGGGAAAATATTTATAAAGAAAAGAAAAAAAAAAATTATCAGCTGGCATGGATAGTATGAGAGAGAAAACCGGGCTGGGGTGTATTCTGGTTGGAAGCCAGTGCAGAGTGTATAGGAGTGTTATGTTTGACATTATATAATTTTATAAAAATATATTCAATTCAATCTCATCAAGGATATGTGGTGTAAGCCATTCCATATTACACTTAAAATCTTGTATCACAGAGACATGTATATGGCCATTGATCATCTCTTAGCTAAGAAAGGCACTTTAAAAGTAATACTGAGCATTGATTATAATACTGTTCTGACCCTTTGCATGGGATAAGGTAAGCTGAAACATGGGAAATGTCCTGTTAAAAGGTACATTGATTAGGAGTAGCATTCCTCGATAGGACTCTGAGGGCACTTGTGTGTAGTTTAGCTGATGCTGTGGAACAATTCTTAGTATTGCATTTTAGACTGTATGTTACTTCACAATCTTTGAGTTTAATATGACTTTTTTACCTTTGAAGACTGACAAATGTTGAAACTCACCTTGCCTCCCTGCTGTTCAAGTTTTTGTAAAGCAGTGGTTACCTGGTCCTTGCATTTTTTGTCCATCAATCTCTTTGAAAGCTACAAAAAAAAGATAAACATTAGATCACACTGAAGCTAAATTCCTTACATCAAGTACACATTTACACAAATTTATGAGCACTATATCCGTTCCAGCATTAGCTGTTTGATCACAACACTGAACAACCATTCCTTTTCAAGTTTAATGGCAATCAGTTTTGGTTACATCTCTAACCAGCTAACCTGGAAGAAGACTTTTGTAAATTTTAGCAGGGTTAAAGGAAGTGACACCAAAAGATGAGGATATATGGAGAAACAACAGTGATACATTGAGGATGAAATAAACTAAGGAGATAAAAATAATTACGTAACACAAAACCGGGATGCGACGAACCCAGTGTTGCACAGAACACAAGAGTATATTGGAGGGGTCACAGTGATCTTTATTTTCAAAACTATTTTGGTGTTCGTTTCAGCTATATATTCCCCTTTTATTTTATTATGGAAACTTACAAAAAGAGATTTACAACACCTTGGTATTTATATTTATAAAACATAAGTTAAATATACCTACTTTTGAGCATATCCAAGTTTAGATTTCTAAAAACCACTAACCCTGCCATCAAACAATAAAGCCCACATTTCTCCCACTTAAATTCCAAACATACTCACCCATCCCTTAAATCTCCCTCCCCCAACCAATTTCCAAAGAAAAGACTGGACAGTTACACAGCAGACAATGAAACACAAGGTGGGTGGAAGCGAGAAGAGACAGCTCGTCCAAGAGATAACAAGAAAACAGACACAAACTAAAACTAATATACTGAATTTTATGCACTAATCATGGTATTCTTCAGACTCTTTCCAGAGTCAAATATGTCAATGTATTTCTTCAACGGTGCATTTCTTTTATCACTTGGAACTTTAAGACAGTCTTCTACCTTGGCTGTGATGGTGACTTTCACTTTTTCAGAATACCTATCCGCAACAATTACCGATTTCAAAACAAACACTTCAAGCCCCCGAAGCTATCTATGAAAAACACTGAACACAGTTTAGGGGTGTTTCATTAACTAGGAAGTTAGTCTTCAATTTCAAACAGCCCCCTCCAGTAAATGAGCATTTCATTAAAAGACCAAAACCAATAACCAGGATTCCTTTAAATCCTTACATGACAGGAGCACAACATTGCCGGAAGAAGATCTTCTATTGCAACAATCCTAGATTAGGGTCTAGAGTCTAAGGGTTTTTTTTAGACACTGGCACAAGGTCCGACAGAGGGGCAAAGGTTATGAGCCCCGCCTCCCTGGTGGAGGACCACCTGTCCAATTTAGAGACCCTCACCGCCGTGGCTCTCTTTTTTCTAAGAGCCACTCCCATGTTGGCTCCTGTCGAAACTCTGACGGTTTGCAGAATGGGCACCATGTTTAAAGCTCCGCTTAACAAACTTTTTTCTTTACAGAAAACAAGCTTCCAAAGCAGGAGTTTCTTTTCGCTGAGATAATGAATGGCCACGATGCGCAGGTAGGTTTGTCCCTGCATGTTGGGTCAATTCTGGATTTCGCCAGCCCTTGTTCACTATGCCCGACACGGCAGATAAGGGTAGGGAAAATGAGTGACTGTAGGACAGGACGACTGACACAGTGACCTTGGTGGGTATGCTGCCAGATAAAGAGTTTAAACAGATGGAGCTACTAAAGGTTCACTACACTCTAAACAGAGCAAGGGAGCTGCAAGTTTGGCGGGGCCGGGCGGTAGTTAAAAGCTAAACACCTGCACCAGCCCTGCTCATATCTATGCCATTATGCTCCATCTTTCAGTAATGTGAAGTTCTTTTCTAGTTTTAGGTCACTATTATTGAGAGTATTGGTGTACGTGGGTGTGGAAAGAAACAGCTAATCTGTTGCCAAATCCACTGGAGCTTTGACCTCTTTTGGAGTTTTTAAGAGATTGGAGTATTAGTTGAGGGGGTGGGAAATCACCTCAAATAAGAATCGCAATCCTTGTCAGGGTGAACCACTAAAGTAACTAAATAAACCTGTTCTTAACTATCTGATAGCTTAGCACAGAGCAGTCAGGCTTAACTTAGAGGCAATTTATAAAGTATTCATGCAGTATTCAAACAATAATAAAGTGAAAACACAATATAAGAAAAATCCCAATTACATTTTGAAAAATAGAAAATATTTTAATAACTGAAAAGACACCCAAAATATAACTATATAAAAACGGAGAGTTCCCCTTAAATTGTACTACCGGTAAAGGCTCAAAAATAATATTGCTATACTATTTGTTGCCCAACGAAAATATCCTCACTGGCTGTTCTTTAATATAGGCAATCATATACTTTGACCAATACTATCGGTTTCTTCCGACAATTTCCAGATCCACCCGATGCTATTATATAGTTATATTTTAGGAGGATATGTGATGGTCAGAGGGATTATTTATGCATTAACTATATTTACAGGTCTGAGAAATGACTTTGTGATCAATATATATTCGCCAAAAAGTAGTTGGGAGATGGTAGATTACAGCCAATTCTCCGACAAGTATTGCGCTTTTATAACGGAAAAACGTGGTTAAGGTGAGCTCTCTTCCTGAACAATCAAAAACAAATGTATATTTTAGTTTAAATGATACTGAGCACGGGTTAGTTGGTGGATCTTATATTGGGTGTGATCATAGAGTGTAGTTGGATCACTTTTATATATATATATATATAAGAAGTAAAGAATGTATAGCTTTACGATGTACGCCTCCGTGATAAAATTTAGCACATCACATTACCAACTACTGTGTTCACCTGTGGTGGAATTGTCTCTATCTATGCAATATCAGATGTACAATGAGCACATGGGTGTTATGGTGCTGGATATATTGAGTAAGTAAGTTCTATATAACCAAGACAATTGTTATTGGTTTATTTATGGCCCTGATGAAGGCAGAGATGCAAACGCATCCTACCTGACGAAAAACGTGTTGGCTATATGTGCATTTGGAGAAGTTGTGGATAGATGTGCATCTGGAGAAGACGTTTAAGACATTGATGGAATAAAAACAACGCAGTTGGAACAAAGACGGATTGGACTGTGATTTATATACATGGAGTGGTGCTCAGGATAAATTGTGGATATATTGTGGACTGGTTTTCTGGTCCTTATCTTTTGGGGTATTGGTGGCTGCCCCATACCTTGGAGCACACAACGCGATAACTGGTATATTGGACTGTGGGGATTATTGTGATTAGGATTGCGCACAAAACCTTGTCATAACTAGCTGTGTCTATATAACAAACTATAAGTAGAACCAAATATGTGATTTTTTAACTGTTGAATTAAAAGTACAGCACCAGAAAGCGCAAAGCACCAACTGCAATTACCTGGTCACGCTACAACAGATTGAAGCCTAGAGTTAAGGCCAGTCGCAATAGAGCACACATCAGATACAGACACCAGGTTCATCCAGGTGGAAAGTTTACTTTCTGACATAGAAAATTTAGGGAGACAAAGTGGTTGCCGGCACGGCAATCTAGAGGATGATCCGAAGTAGGGTTCGACAACGGTGAGTTGTTGAAGTGCAGAGTACCGGTGTGGTAGTTGAAAAAGGCAGTAAAGCTCTGAACGGGTGCAGTCCAAAGTCCATGTCCAGGAAGGCCTTGATGTCTACGGATTGTTGCTCAGCCCCGATGATGCCCTCTAAGTTAGGACTTCGAAACTTTGCCGGAAGTCAGATCTCCTTCAGAGGGGCAAATGGCTGTGGCTTTGATGGAGACTCCAGTTTCCGTTAGTTCTGCTGCAAAAATTTGAAGTTCCAGCTCCTGCAGTTTGGAGACAAAAGCAGAAATCTGTAAGATGAGCCAAGGGTCCAGGATGTGGGGGGCACCACTTTGGGGTTAGGACTCACTCCAACAGAGGTCTGAAGCAGGGTCCAGAGTGCATGACCATTTGGAAATGGTGAGGTGGGCATTTGCAGGGAGAGAGGACTCTGGAATATTGTTGTGTAGCTGTAGCTCAAACAGGGGGTCAGCAAACTGACCCTTGGAGTCACTTCTGGAGCCCTGGGTTCAAGGCAAGCAGGACCAGTCCTCCTTCAGGTTTCAGACAGCAGGTCAGTCCTTCTTCTGAACCTCACAGGTCCAGAAGTGTTCTGAGGAGAGGTTTTTGGGGAGGCCACTTTTATGCCATGTGCCAGCCTGTGGGTGGAGGGCAAGCCTTTGTTCAGCCGTTAACCAGGCTCTTGCCAGTTCCTGTCCCCCACTGGGTTTGGCACCAGCCTGGCTACAGAGACTAAGTGCGAGCTTAATCAGCCTTTGACAAGTAGGCATCATTTGAAGCTCGGGAAGGGGCAGGGCACAGAACCCTCTGGCCTTCCTGTCAAGGGTGAAGTCCCCCTCCCAGGGCCCTTTGTCCACTGTCTGGGAGCAATACACATCACACCACAGAAGAGCCATTAGGGGTCAGGCGGACACAGACAGCAATGACTTTTGGTTTTATGCAGGAAAATGACAACTTTCTAAAAGTGTAATTTGTAAAATAGTAATATAAAATCAGACTTGATCATTAAAGGTTATAGTGTTAACCACTGTTAACCTATGGGAAGACCAGCCTTGCCACAAAGAAAAACAACTTTGATTAACAGGGCATGTAGAACATTAACTATATGTGCCCTACTTATTAAATACCATGCACAGTGTTCAATTGCCATTTATGGCCAGCCTTAGGTGTGACATAAGAATTAAAAAGGAAGGCTTAAACCTGGAAAAAGATTTACTTTGCCAGGTCAAATGGCAGTTTATAACTGCACATCCAGACTCCAATGGCAGACCTGGAAAGTGGAGACATGTTTTACAGTACTACTTTAGTGGTCAGCACAATAAATGCTGCAGCCTACTATTAGCATTTCATTTACAGGCTGAGGGTACATGTGAAACCCTATCCTAGGGACTTACACTTAAATTAAAGGTGTCAATTAGTGGTATACCAATTGTAACAGGCTTAGAGAGGGGAGTACAAGCACATTACTACTCGTCTCAAGTGGTAAAGTGCACAGAGTCCCTTGGTCAGCAAAAACGGGTTCCGCAAAAGGCAAAAATCTGGGGGAATACCACGCAAACGATGGTCATCTCTAACAGAGGTCCCATTTATTATTCCAAAATGTTCAACGATTTTCAGATGTAAGGTTGGATATATTAATTTATTTATTCATTTGATGCGATTTTATATAGCGCGAACATTACCCGAAGGTGTCAGAGCGCTTTACAAAAGAACCAGTTGCGTTACATAAGGACTTTGGATTACATGAGTTACATAAGAGATACAAACAGGGAAAAAAATAGAGTCACTCAAGGAAGAGATACAAACAGATAAACTCTAAAATCACATAGGAATGGTAGTAAGTACAAAGGTCTACTACATATACTAGTGGTTGGAGTTATATATACAAGTGGAGTGAAAGAAGGGAAACATTGTAAATGTATAAGCTGTAAAGTCACTCAAGGAAGAGATACAAACAGATAAACTCTAAAATCACATAGGAATGGTAGTAAGTACAAAGGTCTACTACATATACTAGTGGTTAAAGATAAATATATATACAAATTGCAAATTGACTCAGGATTACATTTTAACAGCGATTAGGCTTGGACAATTATATATTACATATTTACAGAGCAGTAAATTCTTGCCATTGTTCAGCCAGGTGTTCAGGTGGTGTTGCACTCAACGGTGGTGGTCTTGGGTGACCGAAAGTCTTTAGTCCAGAAACGCCTATGATTCAATTAAAACATGAATTTGCTCTACAGGCTAACCTCTGGTGGTCTCACGAAATCCCTAATCATGTAGGGAGGGTGCCATGGCAGAGGCAGCTTGCCGAAAACTGGACCGTGGGTAGGGGCTCCCCCTGTAAGGCTGTGAGATGGCGCTTGACCACCGCCATTTTAAGGTCAGGCGCCAGTCTAATGGGTGCTTCCAATGACCGTGGCAAGCTTAGCTTAGGGAGCCCCCGCCCCTCTTCGCAACCGGAGCTCAACTCACCGCTGCCCCTGAAGGTCCTCTCCAGTGGGGATCCCGGCTCAGAGCGTCACCCTCTGGTCTCGGGCGTCACCACGAGTCGCGCTCCAGCAACAAAGCTGCAGAGGCAGCCGGTGGGGGGTCCACAATGCAGTGCCTCGGAGTCCGCTGCCTCAGTGGTTATTGCGGAGCTCCCCTTGTGACTTGGGGCCACCGCACTCGAAGTGGGAAGCAGAGTCAGTGTCAGCCGCCATTTTAGGCGGAGTCGAGGGCTCCATTCTCCGGGACGCTCCCCTTGCAGATCTCGACAGCCGGGGACTGCAGGTCGCCTCCGGGGACTCTCCTCGCCGCCAGTCGCCCTCAAACTTCAGGTGAGGCGGTATTGGGAGCCAAAGGTGCCATATAATGTATAGTTAATTATATTATAGCTAGTATGATATAGGGATTTTATAATGAGTTTGTTTCGATTTTCACAACCCGGAAACAAGTAAAATAGAATTGCAATACTTGGTTTTCTATTAAACATGCCCTTTCCAACCCCTACTGCCTACAAATACGTTTATTGCCCTTGTAAACAGAGGGCTTGTAAACAGACTTATAACAAGGTAGTCTCCTTGCCCTAATGCTTTCTAATCTTTTTATATCGGACTGAAGTGCACATCTAGATGCAGACAAATTACATCCACAGAGACTGGGGTTTTGTCAAGTGACTTCATTACAGTATGCGGATGATGTAGTTCAGATGAACTTGACTGGAATTGGGCTACATATTGTATTAACTCCATACTTACTGTGTTGAAAATGAAATGACTGTGAATCTTACAAAGATTCAGATCGCAGTGTTCGGAAGAAAGATCAAAAAGAAAGACAGCCTGCCGGTCTCATGAAACTCTTGCAATAAATATATTGGTGCCTGGTTGCTGGATTGCCTGTATTATCGTTTAGATCTTAACTCATTAAAGTCAAAGACCGACTCCTTAATTGCAGCCCTTCAATCCTCAGACCACATACTGCAAAGCCCAACAGTGGCACCTCGTCTTACAGTGATACAGGTCAAGTTTATTCCAACAATCAGTTTTGGCACAGAGACTTTAACAGGGAAGTTTGGGACCTTTCTAAATTCTGCACAAGGTAAGGAATTCCACCTTCTCTTTCGACTCCCTCAAAATGCATCTCTGGTCCAGATACAGCTGGAATTTGGCTTGCTTAATCAAGTACTAGTTCAACACAGCTCCTTACGTATACGTCACTATTAAGACTGTCCAATCAAGCGTTATAGCGGTCCCAGATATCGAAAAAAAATCTAATTGCTATTATGACTAAAACACATAGCTGGATGCAGGCTTTTGAGGTGGCCTTGAATGATCTAGAGGCAAATGAATTATGGGAATTGACCTTACCGCATGACCTCTTTAAAACATCTCTAAACAAAGAGGATCTCATGGAATAGGGACAAGAAAGATTTTAGCAACAGAAGAAATGCGCGGATGGTAATAACTCTGTCCACAGTAGTACTTAACAGTTTCTTTTATAAAATTAAGTTGTTACACCTGAACCTTGGCCTGTGTCAAACTACAGATTGTCTTCCAAAATGGTTGTCGAAACGTCTTTCCTCCAAGTGCAAACTTTGTCATCAATATCAGGAAAATTTGACTCCCATTGCATCAATTTGCCCTAAGCTTCTTAGTGAAGGTAAGACTTTGCTGTGAAAAGTCTTTAAACAGAACAGCATCAGAACATGATGTCATGTGCTACTTTTACGTTTAAAGGGTGAATGCCCCCAAGTGATTGCAGCTTTTATAAAATTAATTACAAAAGAGGACAGAATACTATCAGGCAAAGGTCCGATAACAGCTGTAGAAATACGAAAACGTACTAATAAATGTTTTAGTCTGATGCCGTTCAATGCTATCCTTGTACATTATTGCGAACTTTGCATCGTTACATCTGCACTTTTTACTTGGTATCATGGAAGAGGCAATATCAAACATGATGAGAAATAATAAGAAACCACAGAATACGAGGTGACACTGTTGCCTATGAAGGAGCGACAAGCAAGTGGTCCAGCATGATGCTGTTTCAATTTCAATAATGAGAAATATTCAGAAACAAGAGAATACGAAGTGACACTGCTGCGTATAAAGAAGCCACGAGCAAGTGGTCCAGCCTGATGGGGTTTCAATTTCATCATTGCACTTCATAGCAAATTTTACAGTTACATATGCACTGTACATCTGGGATCATGGAAGATGTAAAACGAATTCATGGTTAGAAATAACTATCTACGTTAGGCACTGAACAGCGTATTGTTGCAGAAACAGAGACCGTGGGGCGATATGAAGATCACGCAGTCTAATGACTGACAGCGCCAATCCCTCATGATTGTTTACACGGTATGGAACTTTATATCGGCAGGTTAGAATCAACTCTCTGTACGGCTGTAGGAGAAACCAGGAGCTCTGGGGTGGACGGTTTAACAGTACAATTAAAACCCAGCAAACTAGTATACAACCATTGGATTAACCCCTTCCCAGTTTTTATGTTAAAGTTTCAGTTTATAATGATTCCCTGGATAATGTAGTTCATTATAGTAAATGTTATGAATGTTTTTAACTTATTGTATTGTGCTGTATAAAATTATGGTTTTCATTAACTGAAATAGACATTATCTATATCTATCTATATCTATCTATCAATATCTATCAATCAAAATCTATCAATCAAAATCTATCTATCAATATCTATGTATCTATCTCTCGTTAAACAGTACTTCTAACAATCCCAGTTGGTGACCAAGCTGTTAGAAAAACCATGCGACACTCCTCACTTGAATCCCTCAATAAATTCACAACCATAAATTGAATCACATGAAGACAATGAACTCATTAAAGTGAATCCAAATGCTGCAAACCAAAGAGTAAAGAAAAGAAGCTAGAGTGAGCAATATTAATTGTGAAAACTAATACTGCCTATACCTATTTATTACAAATACTCAGAGGAACCACCACAATAGCCTCTCTGAAGGGAGTATCATTCTGTTACATTGAGGTGTCAATAAATCAATGCTTTTTAAAGTCAATGCAATGATAATGAACATAGACTGACTAAAGTGCTCTAAATCCCTTCTGTTAGATCTGGAATTCTTGGGGTGATTTCCTCCTAAAGCTTTACCTTCAGACCTGTTTTGCTGACTTTGTTTTTGCTGGCCTCAGGTTTCTGCGCTAAACAATGCTAAAGTGCATTTGCTCTTTCCCCAAAGAATGGTAACATTGGCATACACCCAACTGGTATATTTAATTTACCTACAAGTTGCTAGTAAAATGCACCACATGTGCCCATGGCCTGTAAATTAAATGCTACTAGTGGGCCTGCAGCACTGATTATGCCACCCACTTAAGTAGCCCTTTAAACATGCCATTGCAGGGCCTATGTTTGCATTTTTTAAACTGCCAATTCCCCCTGGCAAAATATACCTTTTGCCAGGCCCACACCTTCCTTTTTAATACATATAAGTCACCCCTAGGGTAGGCTCTGGATAGCCCAGAGGCAGGGAGCAATGTATTTTAAAAGCAGGACACGTACTTTTACGTTTTACATGTCCTGGTAGTGAAAACATGTTAAATTCATTTTCCACTACTGCAAGGCCTATCCCATAAGATAACATTGAAGCTGCCTTATTTCATTTTATAAGTGTAATTTCCAAACGGAAAGATGTTTGGTGTCTCTGGAATACAAATTTAAAACACTAACTTATGAAGTCGGAGTATAAATTTTAATTCTGAAAACGCCACAAAGTTAGCATTTTCTTTCCTCAGCCATTTGGTACCTGCAGCCTGTCTCTGGTCACATGACTGAGTGTAGTTCGCAGTTGGGCTTTGTGAATTCCTCCTAGACAGCCACACACAATGGGAGCTTAGGTGTGACTGGATGGGCCATCACTGGCAGGATGGGAGGGAAGAGATGCACCTAGCCTTTCTTACACATAAATAGGCTATGTTCTGTCTCCATACAAAGGGCTGCATATCCCAAGTAATTAGTCTGGATCCAGGGTGTTAGACCTAGCACCATTGGTTTGGGTTTCCCCTGTATTTTTGCCTTTTCCTCCTGTGTTTTTGCTGTGTGCTGGACTTCGGTTTTGCTGGTCTAGATGCTTTAGGCACTTTGCCACTGCTGTTTTGTGCCAAAGTGCAAGTGCTCCCTTCGTAAATTATTGCTATAGATAAGTGATTCCAGGATTGGCATATTTGATTTACTAGTCTGTCCCTAGTATAGTGCACTGCGTGTGCCCAGGGCCTGTAAATCAAATGCTGCTAGTGGGCCTGCAGCGCCGATTATGCCACCCACATAAGCCACCTGTAAATGTAACTCAGATCTGCCACTGCAGTATCTGTGAGCAGTCTAGTACTGTCATGTCGACTTGGCAAGGGCACCCATATGCCAGGCCCAACCCTTCCCTTTTCTTACATGTTAGTCACCCCTAAGGTAGGCCCAAGATACCCCTGTGGGCAGGGTGCAGTGTATGTGAAAGGTAGAACATGCCGTGGTGTGTGTGACATGTCCTGATCGTGAAATACTGACAATTTTGTTTTTCACTATTGCAAAGATACCTGTTCCCAAAGGATAGAATTGGGCATTTGCTTATAACAACTTATAAACATAACTATCCCTGAGAACAAGGTAGGAAAATAAAGTTTAGTATGCCTTGACTAGGAAGAAGGATCCCTACTTGGACAAAGGTACCTACCTCTGCCAACTAGATGCCCCCATTTCTAAGACAGTGCAAGGAAGGCAGGGCATCTGTGCACTTCAAAGGCATGCGTCTAGAACTTTCTCCCCATGTCAAAGGCACAATCTATGTAGTGAAGAAGAGCCTCAGACCCCGCCACTTCAGTACACTTTTGGACCTGTGAATACTCTGCCAGAGGACTGCTGTGCTGCTGAAAGAACTGCCACCTGCTGGACTGCTATGCTGAAGGAGCTACTACCCTGCTGTGCGGATCTGCTGCCCTCTTGCCTGAGGAGTAAGAACTGGCCCGTCAACCCATCTTGCACCTAGGAAGCTGGGGTGACTCACAGGGGTAGTCTGCTGGCCTCCTGGTCTCAGTCTCAGGGACTTAAAATGCTCCCCAACAGCTCCTAGACCCATCTTCAGCAAGTTGCTGAGCCCTAAGTGGTGCTTCTCTGGTTCTGGACCCTTGGTGTCGAGCACTTGAAATGAAGCTTTTTGGCTCGTCGAGACCACCAATGGGCCCGTTCGCGCTGAAAATCAGCACGAGCTGCTGCCAGCCTGTCTGTTTGCACAGCAGCATCAGCAGCCTGCGGAGGACCGCCAATGTGAAGCTTCAGCCCGCCTGTGCCACCCGTCCTGCTCTTCATGCCACGCCGACCACCGCACACAATGCTCTCCTTGCTCCCGGCGACCCTCTCCAATGCAAACTGGACTTTTGGCACAAAACTTGAAAAGGTAAAAGTTCAGCTGAACTAATCTGTGACTGTATCTGACCCACGCTCCATCACAGTCGGCCTGAGATTTTCACTTTGAACTGGTCGAGCACGACCAGATACTTCCGGTTGGCGCTTTATGCTTTTAGGCGCTATTTTACAGTTTATTCTTTAAAAATGTATAACTATGGTTCTACTGATTAGATTGTTGTTGTTTTGGTCTTGTTGTAGTTATTAAATTAAGCTCTATTGTTTTAACATGGAGTGGGAATCTTTTGTGTTGCGTTTTCACTGTTTTACTATTGTAAATGTTGCACAATACTTTATACATTGCCTTTAAGTTAAGACAGAATTCTCTGTGCCAAGCTATCAGGGGGTTGAGCAAAGGTTAATTTGAGGTTGCTTGTGCCTTACCCTGATTAGGTTGCTGCTTGACCAGACCCTATACAGTGATTTGGTGTACACTACGATCTTATATCTAAGACCAGTTTCAGTTTTAAATTCTCCTGGATTTGCCTTTTTGTTTTAAATTAATTCCTACTGTACCTGACTTATAGTGTCTGTGACCTCACATGCAAATATGGAGTTTGACCGTGTCAACTTGGAGAGCTAAATGGTGGCTTAGCTCAAGGAGTTTTGCTGGGAGAGGGACGGCCCGCTAAAAGGACCATCAAGAAGGGGGCGCTCCAAAATGCCTAGAGGATATGGGCAGAGGCCCAATAGTTGCCAGTCACAACAGATGAGCAGGTGGAAGAGGAAGGATCAGAGAAAGACCTACAGGAAAGTATTGAAATGCAGTCTGTTGAGGAATGGGTAATCTACTCCCAAGAGTGGAAATCCCCTCCCGTGTAGGGAGCAGTGTGTCAACTAGCAACCTGTCCCTTTAGGAGTTGGGGGAAGGGAAGGCGGAGAGTACAAGCTGGAGATGGGTACATTCAAGATGGAGGAAAAGAGCCTGGCCATGGAAGCAGAACAAAAGAAGCTGGTCATGGAGGAAAAGAAACTAGCCATGGAGAAGAGAATTGCTTTGGAGTGCTTGGCTCATGAGAAGAGTCTTAAGGAACGGGACATCAAGGCCAAACAGACAAAGTCCAGCATTGCTGGTGGAAGCATTTCTTCAGTGCCTTCTGGAGACAAGAGGGTCCATATTTCTACTTATCTGGTGCCGGACTTAGGTGTTAAAAATGATATTGGCAAGTGATTTGAGGCTTATGAGGAGGATTGGGGGGATTATCCGTGGAGGCATATCCCTAGCGAGGTGAGGGTCACCCTACAAGAAGGTATCTAGGGGGAGAACACTCCATGGGTGGGCAGGGTCCCATTTGGAAGGGGGGGCAGTTCTCTAAAGGGCCCCAGACTAGTTCCACAGGTCAGGACTCTCACCTCTTAACTGAGAAAAACAAAAGATGGCTCCCTGACAGTAAAGCTTTAGAGAAAATGCTCCCCAAGTGCTAAGAGTTCCAATAGGATAGGGAACTTCAAGGGGGATGTCAAGTGTGCCACGAAGGCACAGCCCCCCACCAGTGGGTTGTCACTGGGGTTGGCTCTGAGAGACACTGGAGCCAGAACGACAACCGTCAGATGTCATCTGGGGACCTCAGAGTAGTTAGTCCCTAATGCATTACACCAAGGTTTAACAACTTCCAAATATTCATGGTGGAAGTAGTTACTTCAAGTAAAATTTTATATCTTTCATTTGAGAACCTGGATGCTAAAATCTTTCAAATGTGCAGGCCAAGTACACCTAAACGTTTTCAGTTTTCTCTATTGCTAAAGGAGAAGGGGTCCATTACTACTCACATATAAGAGGGGGAAAGAGTATAAATAATTTCAATATTCCCCTCTCGCTTATTTTTTCCTAAAGGTACATGTGTATGCTTATCAATACTATTCAGCCTTCAAACATGTCAATGAAGAACAAGTTACTTACCTTCGGTAACGCTTTTTCTGGTGGATACAGTATCTGCCTGTGAATTCATCACCTTATGAATATCCCCTGCGCCAGCATTTCGCTGAATTTTTTCCTAGCTCTCCACATCGATGAGGACGTTGGCTCCGCTCACGACTCCGCATGACGTCACCGGAGTCATGAGAGGGCCTCGTCGGCGTGATGACGTCAGTTCCACATATTTTTTCCGTGCCTCCAAGGCGAACAGCTGGACCGACAACAGATTCAAAGTATACACAGTTCACAATATTCGTACAAATATACATAGTACATAATCAAAAAGGAAAGCTAAAGAACATAAGCATTTCCTATAAATGTACCAGATAGAAAGAATATACAATGTAAAACAACATGTCAAACAAGGCATCCTTTAAGGTATACAAAGGAGGACAATGGGGAGGAGGGTGGGTCAGTGAGGAATCCACAGGCAGATACTGTATCCACCAGAAAAAGCGCTACC
This sequence comes from Triturus cristatus, assembly GCF_964204655.1. Lineage (NCBI taxonomy): Eukaryota > Metazoa > Chordata > Amphibia > Caudata > Salamandridae > Triturus > Triturus cristatus. The sequence continues at coordinate 949,366,738 of NC_140582.1, forward strand.
GAAGGTAAGTAACTTGTTCTTCTGATGGATACATCTGCCTGTGGATTCCTCACCTTATGAATAGATTCCCACGGCAGTCCCACTCCTGGGGAGGGTGTCCACCCTTTTATACCAAAAGATCCTGCAAGACAGAGCACGCAAAGTGGCCCACCCTCCTCATCTCGGAGTCCAAGCAATAATGCTTTGCAAAAGTGTGGAGGGAGGCCCAAGTCGCTGCCTTACAAATGTCCAGAACAGGAACACTTTTAACTAAAGCAGAAGTGGAAGACTTGGCTCGAGTAGAATGAGCTCTAATACCCTCAGGTGGTTCCTTACCAGCAAGGGCGTAGCAGATCTTAATGCACAAGATGATCCACCTGGATAGAGTGCGCTTGTGCACAGCTTTACCTTTTGAGCGTCCAACGTAGCCCACAAAGAGCTGATGGTCCATACGCAAGTCCTTTGTCCTGTACAAATAAAAGCTCACCGCTCATTTAGTGTCCAAGCGGTGAAGTCTCTCCTCATCCTTGGAAGGGTGCGGGGAAGGATAAAATACAGGGAGAGTTATAGACTGCCCCAGATGAAAGGGAGTAACTGCCTTAGGCAGAAAAGCAGCCCTGGTCCTGAGGACCATCCTTTCAGCATGGTATGGTCAAAAACGGGGGTTTTGAACTAAGCTTGAAGCTCACTCACCCTCCTTTCTGAGGGAATGGATACCAGAAAGACTGTTTTAAAAGACAAAAGCCTCAAAGGACAGCTATGTAAGGGTTCAAACGGGGAACCCATCAAAAAAGTTAAAACAAGATTTAGATCCCATTGGGGCATGACAAAAAAAGGAGGCGGAAACCTATTGGCAAGGCCCTTGATTAACCTCAAAACGATAGGAGACTTAAATAAAGACGGCAGTTCAGGTAGACACAGAAAAGCCGATAAGGCCGACAAATAGCCCTTAACCGTTGCCACAGCACAACCTTGCTGAGCCAAGGAAAGAGCAACTGAAGAACATTTGACAAGTGGGCCTTTAAAGAATCAATGGATCTCTCTCCACACCATTTAACAAACTTAGACCATCTACAGGAATAAATCGACTTTGTGGAGTGTCGCCTGGAAGATAAGATAACATCCACAACGTCCGGCGGGAGAGAGAAGGAACTCAGATTACCCCGTTCAATCTCCAGGGATGAAGGTGCAGGCTCTGAAGGTGGGGGGTGTAGAACCTGCCCCTGTGACTGCGAGAGGAGGTCTGCCCTGAGAGGGAGATGGGGTGGAGGGTGCGATGAGAGGTGAAGAAGATCTGTGTACCACACCCTTCTTGGCCAATCCAGGGCGATCAATATGACTTGGGCCCGGTCTTGGCGAATCTTCCTCAGAACCCGAGGAATCAAGGGTATGGGAGGAAACACGTAAAGGAGTTGTGAGCTCCAATCCAATTGAAACGCGTCCCCCAGCGCTCCCTGCAACGGAAACTGCAAAACAACGGGCAGCGCGCGTTCGCTTGGGTGGCAAACCGGTCCAATCGAGGAGATCCCCACATCTGGAAGACGTGATGGACCGCCTCCGGATGAAGCCGCCACTCGTGATCAGCAGAGTAATGCTGACTGAGACTGTCCGCATGAACATTCAGCACACCGGCTAGATGATTTACAAACACACACATCTGATGGTCCTGAACCCAGGACCAGAGTCGCAGAGCCTCTAGACAGAGACGATACGACCCTCCACCTCCCTATTTGTTGATGTACCACATCGCGGTAGTGTTGTTCGTCAGGACCTGAACTGACTGACCGCGAAGGGAGGGAAGGAAAGCCTTTAGTGCCAAACGTATCGCCCGCAATTCCAGAAGGTTGATGTGAAGCAACCTTTCCTCTGGAGACCAAAGACCCTTGACCTCCAGATCCCCCAGATGAGTACCCCACCCTAGAGTGGAGGCGTTCGTGATAACTGTGGTCACCGGCGGAGGAGGCTGAACGGGCTTCCGTGAGACAGATTGCCCTCCACACTCCTCCGTTGCAGTGTCTATGGAGATTCTGACTGACTCCCTGAGATCTCCATTGTGCTGAAACCACTGTCTGCGGAGGCACCACTGGAGTGCCCTCATGTGCCAGCGTGCATGGTTGACCAACAATATGCTGGAAGCAAACAGACCAAGCGGGCGTAGAACCTTCAGGACTGGAACAACCGCTCCATCGTGAAACAAAGGAATCATCTCCTGAATGTCGAGAATTCTTTGTGGAGGAGGAAATGCTCGACACACAATAGTGTCCAGTACCGCGCCTATGAACAGGTTGCGCTGAGAGGGCACCAGGTGAGATTTGGGCACATTGATTGAAAAAAAAAAGTTGAACAACAGCTGAGATGTTACTCGCAGATGATGAAGCACCATCTCTGGCAACTCCGCTTTGATCAGTCAATCGTCCAGATAGGGGAAAACAGGAATCCCTGACCTTCTGAGATGAGCTGCCACCACTGCAGTCACCTTTGTGAAGACTCGAGGTACAGTAGTAAGACCAAACGGGAGGACCGCAAACTGGTAGTGCTGCGACCCAACCGTAAAACAGAGATACTTCCTGTGCGACTTCAGAATGGGGATGTGAAAATACGCATCCTGTAAGTCGATCGACACCATCCAGTCCTCTTGCTGCAGTGCCAGAAGAACCTGAGCATCATGAATTTCTCCTGCCTCAGGTAAAAATTCAAGACTCTGAGGTCCAGAATCGGACGTAACCTGCCGTCCTTTTTGGGATCAGGAAATACCGGGAGTAGCATCACTGACCCCTTTCCTGCTCTGGAACCACCTCTATTGCACCTTTTTGTAGTAATGCAAGGATCTCCTTCTGTAGAAGAAGCAAATGGTCCTCTGAACAAAAACCTTGGCAAGGAGGGTAAGGAGGAGGAAATTCCCGAAAGGGAAGGGCGTACCCATTCTCTACAAGGTTTAAAAGCCAATGGTCTGACGTGACCGATTTCCAACCCTGTAGAAAGTGAGACAGCCGACCCCCTACAGGACCCACATGATCAAGGATGGGGGATCTAGGGCTTCTTTCCTGCGGTACCAGAGGGAGCGGGGGAGGCAGAAGAGGAGGAGGAGAGATTGCGGGCAGAACCACGTTGGCGACCATTGGCTCTTCCTCTATAAGATTTATAGAGTGGATTCTGCTGCTGCTGAGGTTGACGGAAGCTGCGACAGGAAGACCTTTCAAAGCCGCGATATTTCTTGTAGCCAAAACCTCTTGATTGGGTTTGCAATCCCAAGGAGTTCGCCGTGGCTCTGCTATCCTTAAACCTTTGCAAAGCCGAATCTGCCTTTTCCCCAAAGAGTTTGGACTATCAAACGGCAAATCAAAAAGAGTGGCCTGGACATTAGGGGAAAATCCAGAGGATCAAAGCCAAGCCTGCCTTCTTGTATCTATGGAGGAGCCCAGAACCCTGGCCACTGAGTCAGCCGTATCCAGGCCTGATTGAAATACCTGTCTAGCCGCAGCCTGAGCATCCGAAAGAACCTCCATAAAGTTTCCCCTCTCCTCATCAGGTAACTTGGGGGCCAACTGTTTCGCTGAGTCCATCAAGGCATGTATATAACGGCCCAACAGACAAGCAGCATTGGTCGATTTCAGTGCCATGCTAGACGAAGAGAAGACCTTTTTAGCTGACTGCTCCATTTTCTTAGAGTCTCTGTCAGCTGGAGCCTGAGGAAAAGCACCTAAAGATTGTTTGGAACAGGATGCCTGCACCACCAAACTCTCTGGACATGGATGAGAAGAAAGAAATACTGGATCCCCTGGTGCAGTCCTATATCTGCTAGCCGCAGCCTTAGAAACAGCAGGCGAAGAGAGTGGTTTACGCCAAACTTCGAGGATAGGCTCCAATAAGGCTTCATTAAAGGGTAACAGAGGCTCAACTGTAGAAGAAGGCGAATGCAAAACCTCGGTCAGTAAATTTGGCTTATATTCGGCAGTAGGTAACTGTAAATCCAAAAGCTCCGCAGCTTTCCTTAGGAGCGACCTCTTGAGGAGGAGAAGCCCTTGTTGAAGAGAGTTCCCACTAAGGAGAGGTATCCAATCCACTCGCCTCCTGAATTCCCTCAAATTCATCAAGAGACTATCAACTCGCCCTCCTCTACTTCCTCTCTACGATACTGCTCTCTTCTAACAGCCTTTGTGCCTCTCTCCTTGAACGAATCCGCGGATGAGGCATCGGTGGCGTCATAAGCGGCGCCGACTGCTCCAAAGCCGGCGTCGAAGGAGGTTCCGAAGGAGGCATGGGATCCGTACGAGGCCGAGAGGAAGGCTCACCAGACGGCGCCGGGGATTCCATCAACGGCGTGGAGACTCTCGTCATTGGAAATTGCCATGACGGCGCCATCGGCATGAAAGGCACGAAGGGTGTCTGGGCATAGTGCTGGGGCACGCCCAAGTTGAATGCCAGCGGCCCCACGGGACCAGAAGGTGCTCCAGATGGGAAAGCCGCACTTGCAAACACTCCGTACATTGCATTTAAAAAATGCAACGGATCCGAACCTGGAGTCGGGAACTGTGGATACGGATTCGAGCCAGTATCCAAACGGGGAGTGTTTGACGTCGGAACAATCGGATCCACTGCCGAATCCCCCGGTTCATTCTCAGGCAAAGGAGAAGATGGATCATCCTGAACCGGCTATGCGTCTGAAGCCGGTGAATCCCTCAGCGCCGGAGACTGCGCCGGAGCACCTCTAGGCGAAGGAGACCTCTCCCGAGTCACACGAGGTGAAGGCGAGGGCAAAGGAGAAACAAAGTCTTTACGGCGACGTCGAGGAGCAGGCGAAGGCGACCTCGAAGCCTTACTCTTCGTCGAACGGCACCGAGATCCATGCCTTCTTTTTTTCTTATGTTTTCTCGACTTCGAAGTATGCGAAGTCGACGACTTCGACTTATCTCTCTTACGCCCTCTCCCTTCTTTCTTCGCCTTGGCCAGAAACAACTTAGTTTCCCGTTCTTTAAGCACTTTTGGATTCATTTTCCTGCAACAGGAACAGTCCTCCAAATCGTGATCGGACGACAAGCACAATAAACAATCTTCATGTGGGTCAGTGATGGACATATGAACTCCACATTCCCTACAGGGCTTAAACCCAGACTTCCTTGAAGACAACATCGCAACAGCAACAGTTAAAGCTGAAGGAACAACAAAGTAACTCTACAAAAAGCTGGAGAGTGCTAGGAAACTTATGCGTCGACGGCGCGGAAAAAATTGAACTGACGTCATCACGCCGACGAGGCCCTCTTATGGCTCCGGTGAAATCATGCGGAGTCACGAGCGGCACCGACGTCCTCGTCGACATGGAGAGCTAGGAAAAAATTCTGCGAAATGCTGGCGCAGGGGATAGTCATAAGGTGAAGACTCCACAGGCAGATGTATCCATCAGAAGTTAGCTTTACTTCTTGAACCAAATCATTTATGGATCATTGAATCCCGAATTTCCAGCAACGGCGATGTTCTCCTACGTTTCCTGGCAACCTAAAACTACAGAATTCTTCATAAGGACAGGACTGCTAGTAGGGTGACAGTTATATTTTAGAAAAACTTTCATATTTCTCTAGCCAATTAACAGATCACTCGAGCCAGCCTTAAATGCCAAATTTTTAGTTTTATAATTTGGTTGATTGCAATGTGTTGAGCAGTAATTTATGACACATTTGAATCAGAAGGTAGACATGGAAACAAGGACAACAGAGAGGGAAACCAAATGGAATATTCGCGCAGATGGTGGTGTGGGTAAATCTTGGACCTCTCATTGAGTCAACTTTATGTCTAGAGCTTCCGTTATAGCTCCAAGAGTCCATGCCTGCTGAAGACTGGCACTAGTGGGTGTGCATTGGTGATAGTGCAGGATATAACAAAATAAAATATAGGCAGGTACTTAGTATTGTGGACTGAAAAGTGGTTTGATAGTGATTCAAGGTGATTTTAATGCTTCTACTCTGTAGATGTTTTATTGTTTGGCATGTTCAAGAATTCTGGAAGGAGGGACGGGGCCTGTGCAGTCATATGCTTTTTTACTGGTAATGTCTCATGGCATAGATCCAAAATGTTTTACTCTAGGGAGCTTAGGGTTCTACCAAAAGGCTGCTACTGCAGTTACAATGTACAAATGTTTTATTGTGCATCAGTATTCTAAATTGAAGGGTGGAGAGAAGGAGTAGTTTTAGATTTGGTTTTTATGTGGGAGACGATGGTAATAGAATCAGATATTCAGTTCAACTACAATGATACAAATAATCACATACTTGATCATCAAATTGTTATTTGGTACAACCAGCAGTTTAATGAGATCTGTGCAATACTAAAAGAATTCATGTCTTTTTGCAATGCTGTTCGGATGCATGGTTTCATTTTATTAGCGTTTTGTGAACATCTTGTTCACAAATGCTGCTTTTAAGGTAGCATATAGTTGGGTTAATTTAAGGATGTAAATTAAGTTGGATTGTGGTAATAATAGTAGCGGAAGAAAAGGTTGTTAGCCTGCTTTTGAAAATTCTTTGCTTGATGTGGCAGTGTGAGAAACTGGATTATAAACTGGGGAGGAGAGCAATTTATGAACTCATACACACCCAAGAAGTACAATCCAAGGTTTAGTGAGGGAACTTGGGCTAATTGCCAGTAGCTGTTGGTCCAAGGAAGCAGGTTTCTCTCAGAGAATGCATATAAAGTATTTTGGCAACACAAAAACAACATTCAGAATTAAACATGTAAAACTCCTCAACAAATGTAGTAAAAAGAAATATATTTCAATAATTAAAATGGCATCAAAGTAATAAAAATTGGTAAAAGTAGATCAAGTAGTATGAGGTATTTAAAGAAAAATGCAGTAAGCATCCACAGAAAACAAAGGGGAAGGACATATCAAGAGTAGTCTAAGTGCTGTTTTTCTAGAGGTAAAAATCCTTTAGCATGCCAAAGTAGGACACCATGGCCACTCAGGGCTGTGTGAGTTTAGATAAGATGTGTTGAATTTGTGGTAGTGCAGAAACCTGGAATCATGGCACCAGAAGCTCCAGGCCTCACAACTGTGAAACTGAAAAGTCCTCTCACTGGTGGTTTAATTTTTATGTTCAGGCTTTGCAAAGTTTTTAGAACTTAAAATCTTTCAGGAGGCAAGGCTAGACTCCAAGGCTGTGCATGTCTTCACAAGGCAACTTATCCCTGCATGAGAATCTGCTAAAGATTTGTTTTCTATTGCACAAATCGAAGAGTGGAAAAATTCAGATAATTCTACTTATGTGAAAGACCTTTCTCTAGAAGCCTAGCAATGTTATCTCGGTCCTCCAGGGGACCGGATAAGGTTCCAACTCTGTTGGAATTTGCACAAGTTCTTCTTGGAGGCTTACAATGCTCCCAAACATGTAGGAGCTTCTCTGGGGAATTCGAGCCACAGATCCAAGGGGAAGTCAAGAATTCTTTACCACTGCTTATTTAGACCCACAGTCAAATCTCCTGTTCCACTGGACTTGCGGATTCCTTTTCCAAGGAGCTCTCTATTCCAGGATTTCTCAGTGGACGACATTAAACCAGTTTCCTTGGCCCTTAAAGAGAAGCCATCCAAGTCCGGATACAAATAACCATGATCCAGTGTCTCAGCCCTCTCACAGGTAGACAAGCAAGGAGACTCCCTCTTCCTCTGGTCCTCTCCAAATCCAATAGTGGTATGCTTATAAGTGGGGGAGCTCCATGATATTGTATAACTTAGCAAATGGGTGGTAAAAGGCACTCAGCATATCCATTCTACCCGCCCAAACTGGGCCCTTCTCAACTTTTCAACAGTTGCTCTGTTTTAGGGCTAAAAGAAAAATTGAATTGCTGGAAGGACTTGTGTACCCTTATGTGGGATGACCAGATTTTGAACACAAAAACAAAAAAAATAAGTATATTTCAACAAACCTAGAAGCAGGACTGGAATTTTGCTCTGACCGTGGGGGACAGAACGACTTAAATGACAGTGCTCACCAACAGAGGAAACACAGACACTGAAGCTCTAAGGGGAATTCAAAGGAACTTTTAAACAAGTAGCATCTGTGTTAATTAAATGTTCGGGGACAAACACATAATCAGACTACTGGGTCTACGCCATTGGGGTTAAAGTAGTTTGCCTCTTATGTGCCTGGGCCCGTCCAACTAAGACTTTGTAAACTGGGCCAAGTAGAATTCTTTCCACACTTGACTCTCAGTGGTAGTAAGGATGAGCAGTCACGGGCTCAAAAGGGGAGTAGAGCAAGAGCGCTCAAGCTCAAAGCTCAACACTCCCAATAAGTGAACGTTCAGCGTTTCTCTCTACAAGAACGTAATAGTACATTCGATTAATATCTCAGGGTGCTGTCAGAGCTAGTGCTGCCCCTTTCCCCACTCCCTCACTGCTCTCCACCATCCAGTCTCTCAATGGTTGATGGCGCTCTCCGTTTCTCTATCAGGAGATGCAGTCCTAGTAAGAATATAGCTATGGGGCAGATTAGGCATCCCAAATAATATGTGCATTATGTCGCAGTTCAGTCTCTACCACTCAAGTGGAATCAGTCCTCACAGGTTGGCCTTACAAGCCTGTGTCTTTCATGCAACACTTCTTTTGTCTCAAAGTATCAATTTTCATTATTACGTGAACAGATATTTGGCCGCCAGGCAACAGCTTATACTATTCATTAAGTGCTTACATGTGAAACTCTCTTAACTGAACATAAATCCCAATTTCATTTAATTTCATTTCAAGTATTACTACCAAATACCAAGGATGGTTACTCTAATGCAAGGCACACCACAAGGGCATGGACAGATACAATAACAACAAAGATGTCTACAAAATTGCAATAATGGACAAAGGGCAGCCAGTATGCCTGGGCTAGGCGCCAGCAACATATGTCCTAAATAAAATGTCCAGTGTTATGTTAGTGGTTGCCATCGTTAGGCCAGGGATAGCCTCAATTAGGCCGACGAATGCCTAAAATATGCTAGAATACCCATTCTAAAAGGAATCGCCAACAGTGCACCATGAATTTCCCGATACCACCTCTCTATACCAGATGCCTCTTATAGTTCCAAATGCTAGATGTTGGCCTTGAGGAGGAACTGTATGCTCTGAGCGGCAAAATACAAGCATACAAAAGGCATGCAAACATGTGCCCACCTGAATGTGCTTACATATATGAACATACACAAGCGTGCACATCCATCCCCTACATCAGGTGAGGCACTTATCGGCATCTCCTCCCAAACCAGCTCACATACAGTCCCTCTAGCTCCCACAGTCGTACCGTCATGCTGTTGGCATTCTTCTTTTCGGACTTTAAGATTCCCCACCACACACACAGATCAGGGGCCAGCAATATGACCAGTTCCCAAAGGGTGGCAGCGGCTGTGTGAGTGTGCTCTGTAACCATACCATTGGTATGTCAAGAAGTGCCACTAATTTGCGACACACCCTCCGATTAGCCTGCTGGGCAGGGTTCCACATCTGTGAGCTACTTAGTAATACATGCAGAGCTACCAGTATCTCAAGAGTTACTTGTTTGCGGAAAGACACCAGATGAAGAGCCCATATTGTGTATATGTTCAAACATAGTTAAACAACGATTACACATCCAGTAGTACTAGTGGATGGAGTAAGAATAAAATCTCTCATACTGTGCTATAAAAAAATTGTTTCTCCTATACATAGGAGATCACTGTGAACCACTTTCTGAAATCATAAGTGTCCACAACAGTGAACTAATTGATGATGCCACTGTTGTTCATTTGTGATCTCATCAGTGGTCATCAATTATATAATTTGAAATGTCAGTGATGTCAATAATTATGACATTTCAGTGGTCATTGGTGATATATTTTCAGATGTTATCTGTGACAAGAGAACAGTTGGTGGCAAGGGTGTGACTTAAAGTTTACGTAGCTAACCATAACAGGACAATTTCAGAAAGTTTTAAGCCTCTTTGTTAACCATACTATAGCCTTATAGCCCGCCGTAGCAGGCTATACCGGCTGTTAAAGGCCCGCTGCAGCGTTAAAGGCCCGAGCCGAAGGCGAGGGACTTTAACAAAGCAGAGGGACTTTAAAAGCCGGTATAGCCCTGCTACGAAGGGCTATAAGGCTATTAGAACATTCTGCCACTAGAGGGAAGAATGTTCTAACAAATTAAACAAAGCCTTCAGGGAGCGCGATGGGATTGAAATCCCCTCAGGCTCCCTGAAGCCTTTGTTCACAGCCACAGCTGTGAACAAACACACATTGGAATGTTGGAGCTCCGGGCTTATACCAGCCATTATAAGCCCGGAGCACTCCATTGTTTTCAATGGAGCTCCCAACATTCCAATGTTCTAATTTTATTTAAACTGCGTTTAAAGGGAATATTATCTACTGGTGGTCGCCAGTAGATAGTTATAGTTAGGACCGAGTTTCCATAGGAAATCTGAAAATTCTATTTTGAATAACTTTGGCGCCGGTTGACTTATCTTCGTGAAATTTTCAAAACTAATGGGGCGCTCTGCTCAGCTCCTACCCTGAAAGTCCCGGGGTGATTCGTCAAGCGGGGGCTGAGAAAAAGGGGGGTCCCAAAACGTGTTTTCCCCATGCATTTTCCCATAGGACCTTTAGTCGGAGGTACAGCCTGAACGCCTGAACAGAATTATTTAAAATTTGGCAAAGAGGTAGTCCTCAGGTCAGGCATGTGACTTTTGCATATATGGTGTCAATCTGTTCAGTAGTTCCTGAGAAAATTGCAGTTAAAAGTACATAAATATCTATATGCGCGCACCGTGCGCGCACGGTGCTCGCACGGGGCGCGCACCAAATGTCCGCGAGCGTAATTCTGATTGGTGGTTAGATGTCAGTCAACATTCCAATCGGTCGAAATCAGGAAGTGTTGTCCGCCATTTTGTGTGTGACGGTGAAAAAGAAAGGTGGAGAACGTGAAAAGGGGGCAGGGTAGAGAGTTCCTGACCCCCTAGCCTTTGTCAGGGGGTCCCTGAAGGACCCCGAAGGGTGAAAAAAACATTTTATTGTTTTTTTTAAAAAATCGCGGGGTGCGCGCACGGTGCACACTCCCCCCAGCCGCCATTTTGAGTTTTAGAGGCAGAAGAGAGCTAAAAACACAAGTGGAGAACGTGAAAAGGGGGCAGGGTAGAGAGTCCCTGACCCCCTAGTCCTTCTCAGGGGGACCATGAAAGACCCCTAAGGTCCCCCCCCCCCCCAAAAAATTTTTTTATAAATATTGTGCCGTGCACGCACGGTGCCAAAAAATTTATTAAAAAAATAGAATTAAAAATCAAGTTTAAGTGTTTAGATGTTGGTTGGCTCTAAAAAGAGCCGTTGTGTTCATTGAGTGCTTTTTTGTACCTACAAGTAAGTACCGATGCAGAGTCTAAAGTTCAAGAGGAAGACTCTGTTCCCTTCATCTGTGAAATGAACACCGTCTCCTCTATAAATGCTTTGCATGTTGTAATGCAAGTTGTTGTGGTATATAGAACCCATACCATAGTCTCTGAGGAAAGCAGAAACAGACTTATTGATGTGCTTTTTTGCTTTCTCAAACTCCGGACAATATTGGTTGGACCAGTTCCACTTTTGCCTTTGGCATATATTAGAATATACAAAGGTAGTTTGTGGAAAAAGTGACATCAATTGCACAAAGGTGTCCTTAACAAGCATTTCCAGACCTACCCCAGTTAAAGTGCCTAGGTCATTTCCACCACAGTGCACAATTATACGGTCAGGCTGTGGGAGATGTAGAAAAGATTTCACCAAAGGCATTATTTGGTGCCACTTTAACCCTCTCTGACCAATCCATTTAATGTCTACATTTGGCAAAGCAAGGTCTTTCACAATACCTCTTTTTTCTGCATACTTTTCACTCCAGTACACATAGCTATGACCTACAATCCACACTGTGAACATCTTTCAAGGAGATCTGGATGCACTCAGAAGGTGTCTTTCAGTAGAATGGCAATATGAAAAGAAAGTTAGTTGTAAAATGAAAATGGAGGCTTACATACTTTTTTTTAATAAAAAGATCTCATTGGCTGTTTCAGACCATTCAACACTAAAAACTAGGCTGTATGTTTACATTTTTAAAAGCATGTTTTGTATTGGTTCAGAAAAATGTGTTCCCACAGAAGATTACTTTGGATATGCTGTTAGGTTTGAAAAGTCAAGCACTCTTGCTCTTTGGATTAGAAACATTGTGTGCTGAACTTCTGACCTCTCTGCTCACACCAGTGTTCCATGATCTGTTGCTATGGTAGCAGGCAGAAGTCATGTTGGGGGTAGGAATCATTTGGAAAGGGTTGAAATTTGCAACCAATAGAAATGTGTGTTTCCATTTAAAAAAATGTGGGAAGCAATGTGATTTGAAGTTAACATGTATATGTGTGAAAACAGAGAGGGAAATGTTGCCATTTAGTGGTTCTGGTGAGAGGAGTACAGCTCAGAGATTCTGGCTCTGATAATCTACTGTGTGAGTGGCACATTTCTTTCTCAACTAACTACTTTTAAAGGTGAGTTATGAGAGGGGATGTATGTGGTGTATTTTGATATAAATAATAGAAATGTGTTTCTTCTTTTAAAGTTGTGTTTTACATTTTATGTTTTGGAAGATATTTAACTACCTTGAACTTGTAAGATATTATGGAGTATGTTTTCACCATAAGTTAAGGTGGACTGGTATCACCCAGGAATACTGTTTTGTGCCTAGAATCACATCATGAATCTGTGTGCACACAGGAATTGTTGTCAGAGATTTAATTCGTGTTGCTCTTGTTCTGTAAGACTTGCACTCGTAGGAAAGGGGCAGCTTGTTTTCTTGAACTGTGATGGTTAGCATTCAGCAGAATTCACTATCTCACAGGTGAGAGGCAAATGCTAACACTATTTGAAAACAACAGGGTAGATTTTCCTTCCACTCCTGCAATGGGTGAGGTAGTTCCTACATGTTCAAAACTCCAATTAACCCTTACCACAGGTGATCTTACATACTTCTCTGCAGTCTTCATGCAGTTGTGCAAGCGTCCATGCAGATCTCTTTGCACCTGACAATACACCGTCTCCAGAAACACACTCTTAGCACACAGCCAGCTGCTTCTCCTGCACTCCCATGCTTACTATTCAGCACTGTGTGGTATTACAGATAGCAGTGTGTAACGCTAACACATTCAACATCACCAAGGCTCATTTCCTTTGCTCTAGTCTAATCACTCACCCAGGTTCCACATGCTCATGGTCTCAAGTAGCTGTTAGGACATGTGCTCTTTTCTGCCTCTCTAAACTATAAGGAAAATGTGTCAGGCTGTTACAGTAATTATCACTTGCTCTACCACAGTAGAAAATGTGCTTTGAAATTGCCAATCAAATATCGTTTTCTGCCTAGAATCACACCATGAGTCTGTGTGCACACAGGAATTGTTGTCAGAGATTTAATTTGTGTTGCTCTTGTTCTGTAAGACTTGCACTCGTAGGAAAGGGGCAGCTCATATGATAGGAATTGAAAAGCTCAAAAAAAATATAGTAATATATTTAATTTACATAAAGGTATTTTTTTTTGTTTCCTTTAGGTATTGCTGAACAACACTGAAATAAATTAAACATGCCTATAAAATCAAGAAAGAGAATAGAACAGCAAAAACATCTATATTTGAAGACAACTGGACAACAGAAATTAGTTGAAGAACCTCACGTTGGAAAAAAGAAAAAAAGTCTTCTGGTAAGCAGCCTAAGGATTTTTTTAAAAATATCCTCAAACATAGAAAAAATTTACAAAGTATATCCACTGCAAATAGTGTTTCAAGAAGAAAACAACAAGACAATAGAAAGAAAATACTAAACGCTAATGTACAATCAGAAGCAAGAAAGAATGACTTAAAAAGAAAAACAGAATTTCAAAACATTCGTAAAAAAATGTTTCAGAGAAGAGTGGTGTTCAATTTGCTAAAGGATGTGAAAAAATATAGGAAGAAAGCAATATTTTATAAGAAAAAGAAACCTATTGAATCAATTGTTGCAAAGGCTTTGGAATTAAAAAGAAAACTATTCATTTTAATTTTGAACAGGATCCGTACATTAAATAAAATAGTCAATGTAATGAAGTCAAAAAGCAAAAGGAAAAGAGTAGTGAAAAAAAATAACTTTTGTAATGTGTTCTTAGGAGAATGGAAGCATAGTTCAAGTACTGAACCAATTTTTAATGAAGAGAGTTATCTTCAAAGTAACAGTTTGCTGCATGCAGTTGACACCAGTGGTCGAAGTTATGAAGTTAAAGATGGTTGTGTAATGGAAAAGGAGAAAATGGTTCCAAGAAATGAGGAAGAAGTGTTAGCTGATGAGGTTATAGGGAAACGTCCTAAAGCCCCAGTGTACACTTGGAATTGTAGTAGTAGTTGTACTGTACGACAAGAATCTATTGATAAATTACGTGACTTTCTAAGAGAATATAGTAAAAAAAAGTCTTAAACATAAGATTAAGGTGCTTCAAAGACTAGATCCATGCAGAGTGAGAAAGAATACTGGTTTGCAAGGACATTCTCTGGCTTGTCTTTCTAGGAAAGTTTGTCAAAGTGTTTTTCACCATTTTAGGATGCTCGCAGTACATCATACTGAAATGAGAAAGTTTGTGAGAAGATTGTATTTTGCTAAAAGTCCAGCACTAAAGTTAAATGAGTTGAATAGTGCTCTGTTGCGTGGACCTGTATCAGATGTAGAGAAGGTTACTGATGATATTCCGTTTTGTTACTTTGGTCCAGATCAAGAAAGTGCAGGAAATGACACAGTTATTGAAGAAAATGTGGAAGAGAATGTAGAACCCACTGTTGGTAAAAATTTTGAAGATCAAATGACAAAATTTACTATCATCTCTAATGAAAGACCAAATATTTCTTGTATTTGTTGCCGGAGAAGCCATTATAAAACTCAAACAAGGAATGTTGATCTCTATAAAAAAAGTGAAAAAGAAAATAATTATGAGTGGAAGGATTTTGCTACATATTTGTTTCTGGAAAATTGTTTTGATTTGGGTGAAGATCAGCGTATTTGTAAATACTGTTATAACAAGTTAGAAGAAAATAAAATGCCAGCTAGAGCTGTACATAATAATTTAGAATTGGTTGATATTCCTGCAGAACTTAGTGATTTAAATACTTATGAGTCTATACTCATTCAATGTGTCCATCCGTTTCAGACTATAGTTCGTATGGAACTCAAAACAGGTAAATTACCTCCTTCAGATTTACAAAGAGGTTTAAAAGGAAGAGTTGTCTATTTGCCATTAGATTTGAAAAAAAAATATTCAAACAATTGATGCAGATAGTTTGGAAACGGTACCATTAGTTATTCTGGTTAATGGTGTACCTACAAAGAATAAGAAAATTTGTCAGGAGCTAGTAGATGTACGAAAAGTACAAAGAGCAAATTTATATTTGAAAAGAAATGATAAGTACTATGAATCAATTTATATGGATGAAGATGAAGAAGTTTTACTTGCAGACACAGGAATACCAACTGGGCAAATTGAAAAAGTGGATAAGTCAAAAGAAGAAGAAATTTATGAACATTTCAGCATACATCCTCTTCATTCTAAAGAAGTTATGGGAAACACTATTGATCTATTTCAGATGAAAAAAGCAAAAGGAACTCCCGTGAGTGTATGGGAGGAGAGCTTGGAAGCTCGTTGTTTTCCCCAGCTGTTTCCTACAGGAAAAGGTGGACGATATGATGAACGTCCAGTACAGATTCCTGCTTCTGAGTATCGGACTACAAGATTATATGCAGAAGATCCAAGATTTCGTCAAAGTATTCCTTATTTGTTCCATCTTTTATTTGAAAGTGATCTGTCTGCACTATCTTATGCAGTAAATCATATTTTAAAAACTGGAGTACATCTACATAATGTGTCTGCAAAGGATTTTATGAACAAAGTGCAACAGCGAGATGATCATTTGGAATCTCAATTGATTAATCTGATGACTTGTCAGCGTGGAACTAATGAATATTGGTACCGACGCCATGGAGAATTGGAATGTATGTATCGGAATTTAGGAACTCCTTCATGGTTCCTTACCCTAAGCTGTGCTGAGTACGCTTGGGATGATTTACTGGATTTTCTTCGAGAGGCAAATTCAAATATTGAAAACATCCAATACAAGACAGCAGGAGAATTGTGCTCATTGGATCCGGTTAATGTTTGCAGATATTTCAATCATAGATTTGAGGCTATGATGTCCTTCATCTGCAATAAAAAAATTCACCTCTTTGAGAAGTTGTGGATTTCTTTTGGAGAAGAGAGTACCAAGCAAGAGGTGCTCCTCATATTCATATGCTGTTGTGGATCAAGGATGCCCCAAAATTTGGAACAGATTCTGATGATGCAGTTTTATCTTTCATTGAAGAATATGAAACATGTGCTATACCTAAAAGCACAGAAGAAAAAAACTTAAAAGAGCAAGTTTTACGTTTCCAAAGTCATCGGTGTGGAAAATACTGTCGACGAAAGTACAAGAGTAAAGATAAATTCTACACAAAATGTCGATTTGGATTTCCACGACCTGTTCTTTCAAAAGGAAGAGTAAACAGTTTTATGTCAGCTGTGCGACATACCTTTACAAGAAAATCTCCGAAAAATACCTACAACCTAAGAAGAAAAGAAGAGTCAAAATATATAAATGACTACAACCCAGTCATTTTTTCCATGTGGAATGCTAACATGGATATTCAGTATGTAGCTGATAATTCTATTGCTGTTGCTCGGTATGTCACATCTTACATCACTAAATCTGAGAAAACGGAATTGAAAGAAATGTGGGAAGAGATTTCTCACGAGAAGACTGTCAGTAAAAAGCTATACAGTTTCAGTTTAAAGATGTTATCGCATCGAGAAATTGGGTCATACGAATGCTCAGATAGGTTATCATCTGCAAGTCTGTACTCCAAATCCAGAAGAATAATTTGGGTAAGTTTAGGCTTTTCAGGAATGCGAAATCGGGTACTGAAATCTATTCGAGAAATTGAATATTTAGCAGAGAACGAACCAGAAAGTACAGACATTTTGAAAACAAATATGTTGGACACATATTACCCAAACAGAAGTCATCATCTTGAGAACATGTGTCTCTATGAAGTGCTGCAGAACTACATTTTTACACGGAATGCCACAGAAGACATCAACAATGGAAAATATAAAGTCATTGGTGAGGAAGGATGTTTGGTGAAACAAACAAAAGGAAGTTTGATTAATCACAGGAAGCTGAGTTGCGACACTACTGACAAAAAGGAATTTTACTACTTAGCACTTTTACAGCTGTTTAAACCATGGCGTTCAGAGGATGAATTACTTGGAGATTTTCAGAGCTATGAAGATTCCTTTAATGCATGTAAAGATAGCATAGAATGCAGTACTTTCACAAATTATGTACAAATGTTAAATTAAGAAATTGAACAAGAAGCTACAATTGCAGCTGAAGTAGCTAGAGACAGTTCTCAAGACAGTCAAAGTTCTGGTATGCTCAGTCAAGATCCCCTAGGACAACCAATCGTAGAAAATGAAGCTGCAATAGCCATGACTGAAGTGGAAACAGCTATGAATCAAGCTCAGGAAGATTTAATAGACTTACCAAATTTGGAACAACAACTGAATGATGAACAACAACAAATTTATGAAGAAGTCACAAAACAAATTGATCATGGATTACTACATGAAAATAAAGAGTGCTCATGCACATCATTTGAACGAATCAGAATGTATGTGAGTGGACAAGCTGGAACTGGAAAAAGTTTCTTAATTAAAGTAATTAGAAGCTACCTACAGAAAAAAACTGATTCAACTTTGTCTTGTGTTGTTACTGCTCCAACTGGGTTAGCAGCATATAACATAAAAGGAATTACCTTACATCGTTTGCTAATGTTACCAGTAGAGCATGAGAACAAAATAGAATACCACAAGCTAACAGGAGAAGCATGTTTTGAAGTTTCAAGAGTGTTGAAGAAAATGAAAGTTCTCATTATTGATGAGGTAAGCATGGTATCAAACTTAATGCTTGCCTTTGTGCATTTAATAATGCAGCAAATTCTAAAGACAGACTATGACGTGTTATTTGGAGGAAAACATGTTATAGTTTTTGGGGATCTACTGCAGCTCACTCCAGTTAAAGGACAGCCAGTATTGAATACTCTTGCACATGAAGACACAAAAAAGTCATTAGGAAGTATAGGTAATGTGAATATTTGGTCATACTTTGAGTACAAAGAACTCATTACCAATATGCAGCAAGCAAATGATGATGATTATGCAAGTATTCTCAAAGATATCAGAATTGGACTACTCACAGAACATGGCAGAAAAGCTTTACAGAGTTGATTGCTATGTAATTTGTTTCCAACAGAACAAATAGTTCCAGAGAAAATATACAAGAAAATTGCAGAACAAAATACTGTAATCTGCTTAATGCCAACACTACATGAATGCTCTATATTCAATGAAGAACTTTTGAAATTGGAAAATGAAGAGATTATGAAAATGGAAGCCGTCGATAAAATACAGCATGAAGGAATAACTATTATATTGACAGGCAAATTGAAAACTAAATTGGATTCTCTAGAGAAAAACATATCGAAAACAGCTGGTTTAGAAAAGAATCTTTATGTATGTATGAACTGTCGAGTAATTTTAAGATGTAATTTGAATGTAGAAAAAGGTTTAGTGAATGGGGCTATGGGTAAAGTTGTGGGTTTTGTTAATTACCAGAAAAAAGATGGAATTGAATTTTTAAAAATAAAATTTGATCAGATTGAAGAGGTTAAAGACATTAGTCGTTGTTCAGTTCGTTTTTTGCTTGTGAAAGACTTATATGTACGTAGGAAGCAGTTTCCGTTTTCTCTAGCATATGCTGTAACTATTAACAAATCTCAAGGATTAACTGTAGATAGTGCTTTTGTATACATTGGATCTAGTGTGTTTAAAGAAGGTATGGCATATGTTGCTTTGTCACGAGTGAAACAATTATCTGGTTTATTCATGATAGACTTAGATGACTCAAAAGTTAGTGCTGATGCAAATTGTGTAGAGGAGTATAATAGATTAAGAAGAAGCTATGCTCTTCATTTAGGTCAGTATCCTGTGTTTGAAAAACGTGTTGTTTGTCGGAAAAGGAGAATTGAGAATATCTGTAATGAGGATGTACAGAAGAGAAAACAAAAAGAGAGTGATGTGATTGCAAGCAAAAAGAACAAGCATTTACTATGCAATGGTATCTGCAATATTATAGGTAGAGCTACTGGTATTGCTCATTATTTTTTTATTATTTTTGTATCCCTAAATAAATGGCATTGTCATTTCTATTGGCATTAGCTTTTTTTTTTGCATATGTGATACATATTGCATTAGCAGAGAGAGAGTGAGGTAGTGAGATAGAGAGAGAGAGAGAGTGAGCTATTGAAATAGAGAGTGAGGTAGTGAGAGAGAGTGAGGTAGATAGAGAGTGAGGTAGTGAGATATAGAGTGAGGTAGTGAGGTAGTGAAAGAGTGAGGTAGTGAGGGAGAGGGATGTTGTGAGGTAGTGATATATAAGCATAGAGTGATGTGATGTAGTGAGATAGAGAGAGAGGTAGTGAAAGAGAGTGAAAGTGAGTTAGTGAGATAGAAAGAGTGAGGTAGTGAGATAGAGAGTGATTGAGGTAGTGAGTGAGAGAGAGTGAAGTTGTGAGGTTGTGAGCTAGAGAGTGAGGTAGTGATGTTTTGAGAGAGAGGTTGTGAGGTAGTGAGATAGAGTGGAGTAGTGAGGTAGAGAGAGTTATGTAGTGAGAAAGAGTGAGGTAGTGAAACAGTGATGTAGTGAGGGAGAGGGATGTTGTGAAGAAGTGAGATGGTCGGTGGTTGAGATAAGTAATGACTGGCTGATACTGGCCTTCATTCTTGAGGGGTCCATTGGTGGCTGGATTGTGATGTAACAGGGCTTCAGAGACAGGTTTTGAAAGTAAAGTAGTGTCACTTCTCATGAATATATCATGACGTTCACTGGACACAACTGACTCATCTCATAAAATAGTTAACTATGGTAGGATATTGTTAGCATGGTCTTTAAGGCTTCCGTACTTGAATTGGGACAGCTACAGGAACTTCTCTGCACAATGAAGTAGTACTGGCGGTTCTCAAAAGGACTCCTGTGTGTCAGATGAGAGGGACTGGCCTGTATCAGCTGTAATCGAACACTTTCTGTCGGACAGTGTACGCACGCCTATGGATCATTTGAATACTTTTCATGGGACAGCCGCTGCAATTCTCAGTTTTTTTCTGATAGTTTTAAGGGGCTGTGCAGATTTTTATCAGCAGGTATCAAATGAACTCTACAGTGGTGGCGCTTCTTTACAGGATTCCTGTTGTGTGATGGCACTGGCACTTATCAAATGAAATCATGGCACATCTCAAAAGTATTCTGTTACATTTAAAGTGACATCACTGCCACACTACTCGGCGCTGGCACTTCTCAGCAAGATTCTAAAACTTTTGACGGGACAGCACTACCACACTGGCACTTCTCACCAAGATTCTAACCGTTTTAATTGAACAGCGCTATCACACTGCTCAGCACTGGCACTTCTCAGCAAGATTCTAACACTTTTAATGGGAATTCAGTATCACACTGCTCTGCACTTGCACTTCTCGGCAACAGTTTAACACTTTTCATGGGCCAGCAGTAATACACTGCTCAGCACTGGCACTTCTCAGCAAGATTCTAATTATTTTAAAGTGACAGGAATCGATACTCTCCACAGGATTATAATGTTTTCAGTGAGCGGTTCTTGTCATGATTTCTTGCAAAAATCCGATCTGAATGAGCCATGTGCTTTTATAACGCGTGGAACACATGCGCAGTGGGACACATTCGTCGCCTCACATCCCTTAGCAGTATGAAAACCAGAGCCTGGGAAGGTGAACCCCCTCTGAACACACACGGAACCTCCAGGCCAATCTGCCATTCGGATCCTTCCACCCTACGCAGAGGCGCAACTAGAGCCAAATTTCGGGGGGGGCTAAGCAAAAATTTCGGTGGGGGGGGGCTGAATCTAGGCAGAGTGGAGCTGCAGGGACTCTTAGAAGGGGTGAAACGACAGCAAGGCCTCATTAACATGCAAATGGTCTTTTTAAAGACCTGTGAAGTGCTCGGGCGCGGCTGTGTTTGTGCCCGGGAAGATGTCTCATCCCGGGCTGCCACACACGACGGGAAAGGGGGGGGGGGCTGAAGCCCTTTGATTCCAATGGGTGTTGCCCGCCTGGTAGAGAGGGACCCTCACCTCCCTTCCTACGGAGGCGCCTCTGCTAACCTGGGAATTCCAGCTCCTTCCAAGCACCCGCCGAGCCCTGCACGGGTCTGCAATGCTAGGACGAGACATCCCACGGGAACACTGGGGGAACGCACTGCTGAGGCATGCCCGAGGAGGGTCGGTGGAGCCACATGTCAGGCGTGACCCCTTCCTAGAACAGCAGGCCTGGAAGTCATTCTCTCAAAATGGCCTCGCGTCCCTCCGTAACTCTGAGGTGAGGGACAGTCGCCACACCTCGGGCTCCGTTACCCTCAAAGCAAGCAAACAACAAAACACTGAATAGGCCAGAACAAATGAACAACACGCGACCGCGTTTGTTTAACTCTTGAGTGCTCGCTCCTAGGCTTCTGTGAAATGGCAGCTTTTCCCTCAGTCGAAAGCCACTAAAAACTCAATATCCCAGAATCCCTTCCAGCTGTTTCTATCGCATCCCTCCCAGATTTGCTAAGAGTAACTCACTAGACGAGTCGAGCACTTCAGAAAGTTTCAGTGCTTTGTAAATACCGGTGCAGCTATCAGCTAACAAACCGCCTCCTGTGGAGGCGCCGAGGATACCTTGGTTTTATGCATCGTTTGAAGAAAGAATCCCCCAGCAAAATGGGGGTGAAGCCAGCATCCGGTCAAATGCAGATGGAGCAAAGGGGGGCAGGGCTCGCTCCCTCCCGTCTCAGGCTGTGATGGCTGACTCGTGTTTGAGGGATGTTGCGCTGCGAGTGTCGGTGGAATCACTGCAGGTGGTCTACGGCAGTGATGGCGGACTCGTGTTTGAGGGATGTAGCGCTGCGAGTGTCGGTGGAATCACTGCAGGTGGTCTTCGGCAGTGATGGCGGACTCGTGTTTGAGGGATGTAGCGCTGCGAGTGTCGGTCAGACGATAGGAAAAAAATGGCGGATGGAAGCTTTGAAACTTTTTCGGATTCGGGGGCATGTTCCTGCTGTTCTAAAAGGGCGTGGCTAAAAAGTAGAAAGAACAGCAAGGAACACGCCCCCGAATCTGAAAAAGACGGAGCCTATTTGGAGGGGCGGCTCTCTCCTCCAATGGCTGGCCTCCGTTTAGGAAGCCAGCCAATGGAGGAGAGGCAAAAAGAGAGGCGGGCTAAGGAGCCACTCTAGGAAACATTAAATCTCCGACTTCCGGTTCTGCCTTTGGCAGACCGGTAGTCCTCGACCTAAAAAGGACAATGTTGAAGAGGTTGTTGGTTGTCATTTTGAAAATAGCTCTGGTGTCAACTGCTACGCTAATGTAGTGCTGAATGTTGCATTTTATCTGGAAAGTTTGCAAGAGCAGATAAAACTAAATCATGAAAAAAGATTTTGTTCTCTGCTGAGTTTCCTTTATGAGAAGTTGAGTAATGATAAAACTAAAATAGAAAGTGCTTCTGATGTTAGAAATCTTTTAGATGTATGTTCTGGATGTAAACAGTTTACACAAAATGTCCAGCAAGATGCACAGGAATTCTTAATGTATATGCTTATGGTACTGGAAGATGAAGGGGTAGAAATAGAAAATATGTTTTGTCTCTCCTATAAATGGGAACATTGTTGTGAAAACTGTATGAACACATGCAGCACTAATGTTGATTCTGAAAGGTTCATACATTTAACATTACCAGAGAGTAAATCAGTGACTTTTAGTAAATTAGTTAAAGATGCAAATCACAACATGGAATGTTCTCAATGTAAATCAGAAATGTTATCAACATTATTTTTAAAGAAATATGGACAGTATATCATTTTAATGATGCAACGTTGTAGAGCTGACGGAACAAAATTGGACACTTTAATAAAGAAGTTTGTAGGAAATCAATTATCAATATCAGGAAAGACTTTTGTTGCAGTTGCAATAATTTTCCATGATGGACCTTCTATAACTTCTGGTCATTACACAGTTTATCTAAAATGGGAAAAAGGCTGGACACTGTGTAATGATTCTGAATTGATTTTCCAGCAACGTTTGCCTGCAGAATTACCAAATTCCTACTTAATTTTTCTAAAACCAAAATTTTAGATACAAATTGCAGCATCTGAAGAAACCATTATTTCGATTTTATAGGATTACCATTGGATATTTCACCTAAAAAGGATTTAAAAATTACCATTTGGCCTCATGGAAAGTTAAATGTTTCTATTGTGGACTTCTTTGACAGATATTATTTTGGTGTATGTGCTTAAGCAACAAGATTTACAGACGTTATTTATTCCAAATAGTTATTGTTCTTAGAAGATATGTTTAATATATATGTTACATTTCTATCAAGGTATGTTTTACTGAGGATAGATTCAGGGATTTTTTAAACAATCTTTCAGATTGTTTATTTTTGTGCCTGCTGTTAAGTGATGAATACAATTGATATCACTATTTTCAGTGAAATTCAATATATTCTGAAAACAGCAAAAAAAGGGCAAAAAATGACTTTGTTAAATATGAAATATGTGTACTGTATTCTAAAATGTATTGTTAAATATTACTACCTTTTTTCAGATCTAGAAAGAAAATTTAGGAAATTGAATCCATTTTTCTTGTAATTAAAAAAAACATTTATTTCTAATTAAGTTATTTTGTTGGTCAGGTAAGTTTAAAATATCTGTATTTCTCACCCCTTCACTTTCATGCTCCCTTTTCTTCACTTCTCCTCACTCTGCTTTTCTCATTCCCCTTCCCTCTCTCTTCTTCCTTTACTGCTCTTTCGTAACTCCCTCACTCCTTCTCTACTACTCCCCTAGGTTTACTGCCTCCATCACTATTTTTTCAACCATGTCTCCATATGTCTCAGTCATTCTAACTGCCTTACTCCTTCTCAGTTCCTTGCTCTCTGTCTCTGTTTCTGTCTCTCTCCCTTTGTCTGTCTTACCCTTAATTTCCTTGACATCTCTGTTTCTACCACTCCTCCTCTCTCCATCACTCATTTTCCATCTATGTTAATTTTTTTAACCTTCTCCGTCATTCTCCTTCCCTCACCTTCCCTAACTGTCACTATCCTTTACTCATAGTCACTCCTATTCTCCTACTTCACTTCCTCCTGTCTGTATCTCACACCCCTTCATCTTTTCACATTATTTCCTCACTCTCCTTTGCTCATTGAAATCCTGACTCCCTTTCTCTCACTCCAGTTTCCTAAATCCCTCCATCCCCTCACTCCCCATCTCTCACTTTCCCTTACCCCCTTTTCTAATCCTCATACCCCTTATCTCACCATCACTCCACTTCTCTTACTTTCAATCCCTTTACCCTGCTGTACTTCATCCGCTTCATCTGTTACTCCCTTTTCCTATCTCCGTCCCTTACTCCCCTTTTCTCACTCCCCCTCCATCAGTCTCCATTACTCACTGCCATTCCCTTACTCATTCACTCTTCTTACCTGTATCCTCTACCCTTAGTCCTTTTTTTGCAGTCAGTCTTTCACTTCCCTTTCATGACTGATCATACTTTCCTTTTCTCACTCATTCTGTCTGTCCTTTCCTCCTCTTCACTCAGTCATTTCAATCATTCATGTATACACTACACATTCATTCAATAAAATTACAACACAGTATATTAGGAATATAGCTCTTCTTGGAGAAGTGAAGTGAGTTCTGAAAAGAACTGTTTTTTTTGTCTTTTTTGTTTTGTATTTTTTTTTAGAGCACCAAAAAAAAAACTGGTAATGAAAAACTGTTCAACAGGAACAAAAAAAAAAGTGAAAAAAATTATGGGCTGGAGCATGTGTGCTGCTGTATTTTGTTTTCAATCAAGTTAATACTGCTCTCACCGTAGCAAAGAACAGCATTGCACACATTGCAATGTATGTGCACCTTCTGGAAAAGTGGGCGGATGTCCAGTGACCTGGTGCAAGGTGAATCTGCGGCCGCAGATGATGTGCTCGGCTGAGCAGTTGGAGGGTTGTCTCCTAGGGTTCTAGTTGACTCTCGAGCATAAGGTACAGGATGCACTGTCTTGCAGTGTCTTAACATTGAATAAATACTAAATAAGTATTTCTTGCTGGGATATCCTCTGGATAAGACACTTCCACAAATAGTGCATGTCACCTTCGTGGGCATTGACCTTCTTTTGGCCCTCTGGAAAGGTGAAGAATTTCCAGATGAAAGAGTCTTTTTGTTTGGTCTTCCTTGGTGGTACCACAAAGGTCTCCTCCTCACTCCCTGAAGTAGACTGCTGTTCCGCCATTTTGAAGTAAAATTTTACTTGAGTAGCTGTTCAGCTCCTTGTCCCAGGAAATAAGAAGAAATAGTGAGGGGAGTGGGTGTGGTGTTTGAAGATACTTGAACAGAAACTACTATGAACCAATGAAAAGTGTTGTTTCGTAATCACATGACTTGCCGTGCGCGCACGGTGCTCGCATGCATGCGCGCACGGTGCACGCACGCATCAGAAATGAATTACTTTTAACCCGATTTCTAAAACATGAAAAGGAGGCAGGGAAGACACTCCCTGACCCCCTAGACCTTCTCAGGGGGTCCCTAAAGGACCTCGTAAATAAAAAAAATAAAAAATCCTTTAATAAAAAAAAATTGCCGGTGCGCGCACGGTGCTCGCACCGTGAAAAACCCTTAAAAAAAAAAACATTTTAAACTGTTTATAAGTTTATAGAAGATATTAACTATGCTGTTCAACTTTATCCAAATAAAAAAAAAAAGAGCTGAGCCATTCCATATTACAGGATACAGTCAATCTATAACTACATGCATAGGTAGTTTATTGTAAAATAAATATATAAAAAATAGAGTACATACATAAATTAGCATTTAAAAAAACCTTACAAATTCACTAAAAAAAAACATAGGTTTTACAAACATTATAGTTAGAAATTAGCATTTAAAAAACCTTGCAAATTCACTGAAAAAACCATAGGTTTCACACATGTTATAGTTAGCTGGACATTTCACTCGTACAAAACCATTGAAATTCCCCCGTTATAGTTAGTTCAGCTAACTATAACTCGCGCGCCCGCAATCCACTGCTGATGACGTCACATATTACATCACTCATGACATGGTCAGTGACATCACTCATGACATCACTGATGACATCTCAAATGACATCACTGATGACATCATCCTTGTGTAAGAGTGGCAGACCTCCTCTTATCCTAATATAAACTTTGATACACACATTGAAAAATACAAACTAAAGTTTTGAAAACTATAGAGATACCAATACCAGTTAGAACAACCTATTCAGTAATTCCAAAATCTACATACGCATCCACTCATTCATCAACACTTCTATATAGTCACTCATACATGTATCCAGTCATCATATGTACTCATACACCTATACATCCTGTTACACACCTACACTCATACATAGAGTTACTCACACATATACTCACACATGCAAATAAACATCCATTTACTTGCAGATACAGCTATACACACACCACTACACTTACTTCTACAGAAACGTACACATACTTACTCTCTTAAATAATCACTTATAGAAACACATACTTATTTATACAGGAACTCTTCCAATCTCTCACTCTCATATATCCTCACTTATATACATCAATACTCACATATACTAGTTTAAAACATATGGACTTACTCATAAAGACACTATTGAGACAGTCGTTCACTCTCTTACTCACCCATACACACAATCATCCACCCATACTGTCCTGCTCACATACTGTCTTCAAAACACATACAAACAGTGAGTCACTCATTCATGCATCTATACGCTAAGTAACATCCCCCACTGAACCATACAGACACTCATACTGATACTCTAAAAACGAACTAATAACCCATATACACACATGTAGCTACTCACCAACCCATGCAGCCACTTATACACAAAGTGAGACACTGATACAGATATATAAATATTTAAACATTACTCACTGATACTTGTATTCACGAAGATACTGTTAATAAGTCAGTTATACAATGAATTTTACAAAAAAAGAACATCCATTTAGACACTTATTTACCCATTTATTCTTCCATTAACCTTTAGATATAAATATATAAAAAATATTTATTTTCCAGAAAGACACATATTCACTGGATGATGTCATCAGTGATGTCATTTGAGATGTCATCAGTGATGTCATGAGTGATGTCACTGACCATGTCATGAGTGATGTAATATGTGACGTCATCAGCAGTGGATTGCGGTCGCGCGAGTTATAGTTAGCTGAACTAACTATATTGGGGGAATTTCAATGGTTTTGTACGAGTGATATGTCCAGCTAACTATAACATGTGTGAAACCTATGGTTTTTTCTGTGAATATAGATATATATGGATATGTAGAATGGCTATAATTAATGGAAATAAACATTTTAAATGTTGTCAGGTCTCCCCCACCCGCCTGTTTGGGAGTCCTTATCACATTAACCACATTTTTTGTTGTAAATCTCCTTATTGCAGCTTTAACATTAAACTATAAACAAGGTATAAATCGAGACATCAAAGAATGTTGCAGCCCCTAACACGAGCTCACCTAGCAATACATGAAATGTACATTCAACAGTGTCGATCTTCGACCAGCACATTTAACTATTAAACACATTTTCAACAACTCTTGACTGGTCGTGAGCATCTGTAGATGGCAAACTTTTTTCAAGTGGCAATATTTCAACAATACTTACACTTGTCAGTAGTTGTTTAAGATGATCGTTAAGAGCTGGGCCAACAACTGCACTCATCTGTACCAAGGCATTTAAACCACGCTCAAACACTTCAGCATCCGTGTGCATCTTTAAGAAAACAATGTCATCATTATCATCATTAGCCATCTAACCCTACGGTCGTCAAACTTTAACACTATGTCCCTCCTACCCCGTAGAATAATTGAATCTAGACACCCGTAATAATGGCAAACACATTTTCTTTCAATCATGGTTTTGTTTGTTAAATAGTACAAGCAAATTAAAGGTTAAAGGGACGTAAAGGCATACTCGCTAAAAAAAAAGTACACAAAACTGGTTTTCATTAGTGCTTTTCGATGAATATCACTAAATATAACTAGGGTAAAACTTGATAACCCACCCAAACATTTCAAGAGATAATGTGAGGTAGAAAAAGCCAAGAGCAATTTATCTGTTAGGTGTTTCTTTGCTATGTTTTTATGCCATGTTTCTCTCGAACACAAACTTTGAAATTGAAAAACGAAGAGCCAAAATGTTACAGGGAATCAGAATTTGACAAAAATTGATGATCGCTCTTGCCTAGTCCTTTGCCACATTGTCATACCGAGCTTACAACTCCTCCATATTGTGTGGGACACCTCCAGCCAGCCCAGATTTTTCAGGCCAAAATCATTCTGCATGACGGGACTTTTTAGCCCAATCAACTGTTGGCTCAAATACCAGGACTGGTGGGAGGTGTTTCACAAGAAATGGAGCTAGTTGGCAGTTCTAAATAAAGCAAAGTGAACATTAGTTCAGTTTATCTTGTTTAAAAGTGTAGTCAACCAATCAAAAGCTTTATTTCAGCAACAAAAAGAAGCCATAAAAGCACTCGACAGAAATAACTCGAATATAATCGCATCACTACAAGCTTGCAAAAATGCATAAAATAGAGATTTTAAAAAACGCATCTTTAAATTAGTAATACATTGGTTAAAATCATTTAAATGAGATAACCAGAGTGAACATCCTCTAGAAGTAGTTTTTAAAGAATTAAGGCAAGCCCACGTAGCAGTCTGGCCCAAAGTGCGCATTTAATAAAGTGACTCTCTGCAACCAAAAAGTACTTGAATCTAAAATGACATCGATTTTCTTTTCACAATGGCACGCTTTAAAGAAAAAGAACTAATATTAATACAGACGGTGGGGGAGTTTGACTGTTGCAAGTAAATCAAGGCATCACCATATCTGCTCAGACTACTTTATTAAGATGGTAGTAAAAAACTTCTAAGTGTAAACATTGTAAAAGTGACAAAAAAGGGTAAAATGGAGCAAGATGTGGGAGGACTGGTCACATGGACAGATTAACACTTTACTTGGATAAAATTGGTCAAAGGGAAAGCCCAGATGCCACTTCACAAACTCAAGTCGAAATCTCGTGAAAATAACTCTGTCCCAAGTATTGTCAATCAATTCTAAGTACAGCTCCATCCAAATGTTGTATTTTTACAGGTCGCATTTATAGTTTAATACTACGCAGTCAGGCTACAAATGGTAGGCCTGTAGTCATGTATGCAGTGTCACTGCAGTGGATGGCACAATGGGTGCTTCAGTCCACTACTGACACTAGGGATGTATAGGTAAATTAAATATACCAATTAGTGGATATGCCAATTTCATCATGTTGAAAGGCGGGATCAAGGTCATTTTACCTGTGGTTAACATGTGTAAAGAGCTCAGACTTCTGCAGCCAGCCTAAACAGTCAACTGAAACATCTGGTGGTCCACCAGGCAAAAGATGGTCATTTCCAACAAAGTCCTTAGTATGCTACTGCAATATTCACACTTTTTCAGGGCTAGAAGGTTTATGAAGCTTTGTTAATGTAGAAGGAGGAGAAGTGGGTAAATAGTTAACTTATTAAACAATTCTATTCTGGCTAATTTGGTGGTGATAAATGACGCTAGCCTAATGCACTTAATTAATCACACATGAGGTTCAGGTGGGTAAAAAGCATGGCAGCAGGAAAGTAAGGCTCCATCTTTAAAGAGCTAAATATCAGTGAACGAAAAGCCATTGAAATTTAAATCTCCGCAAGGCTACGCCAGTTTGAAAATGCGGTGAGAAAGAACAAAAGGAGGAAAATGTGATGCATCAGAGACAGGGTAGGTGTGTAGAAATCAGAGATAATAATAAAAACACAGGTGCCCCCACCTCGGAATGCTGCTCTGGCCCAGTGGCCACAGGTAGTGGGGTCCATGTGAAGGTCAGCAGGTAGGGTTGTGTCCTGAAGCTGCATCGATATGTCCATCAAGGAAGCAGCAATCAACATTTTTCATAATAGTTGCAGCATTCCACAAGATCCACAGAACGGTCTTAATTTGTGTTTTGCTGAATAGATTATTAGTACTGTATGAAAATCCCGATGCTTGAGAATGGGAATACTGATGAGACGTATGGAAAAATGGTTCTGCCCAAGGAGGACAGTGAGCTTGAGTATGGAGAAGCACACAAATCTGACTAGTGTAAATGTTCAGCCATTTGTATTTTTTTGGGGGGGGAGGGGGACTGGAAATCAATTCACAAGTTACACATGTTCAGAGTAACAAATAAAACCGGTTTCTGAGGAACTATTTGCAATGGACAATAGTTGAATTGAGAATGCAAAGCAACAGACTTTGCAGTGCTCAAGAAGAGCTGGAATACTGGTATGGCAATAACAATAGGTAATGATATTAGCTGTGTATAAAAACCCTACTGCTCTGCTCATCCCATATTAGGCCAGCAATTTTTGTGGAGTTAGAGTAAGTATTGTGACTAGTTAGGAATAGTCAAGCTTATTTTCTGCATTGATTGTTCACTAGGAGGAACGCCAGAATCAAGCTCAGAGATGCAAAAAATATTGTATTGAGTCAGTAAAGTTCCAAAGTTAGCAAAAAACAAAATTGAAAAAACTGAAAATACATACCAGAGCTGTCTTTAGTGCTGGGACCAGCCTAGGCAACATAGGAATTGTTTTCTCTTCAGCTCCATCTACCAACAGCAATTCCTTGAACCCTTCCTTTGATACAAACGTGTATGGATGTTTTGTTTCTCTTAGACCCTTGTAAAAATAGATTAATATATTAGTCAAACGCAAACATCAAATAAACTAATGTACGCTGTACGAGTTTTTAAGACCAATAAACAAAGTTTTTAACATGAAGCTAAATGCTGATCACACCACATTGCATTAAAAACAAACATAGTACAAAGGAAAATATATCAGTTTTATTTAATTCACTACACCAGGCTACCAACATACTGAGCTGAGTGAATTACAAAATGCTAGAAAAAATATTCAAATTCCCAAATATATATTTTCGAATTAGTTTTTGTTTCAATCAAATCAAACAATATAATACACAAGAAAAAGTTACTTACTTGTAGCCCAAGTTCTACATCCTACGAATCTTCATTGAAGTCCTAATTTTTAGAATAATTCCCTACTGCATACGTGGACCCAAGAGCACTTTTCATAGCTATATTGCCAATTAACTTATATACACAAGGTGTCTGTGTCCTTATGATGAGCAGCACCCTGTAGGAGCTCATCAAAGGAGACATTGTATATATAGAATACTCTAGATGGATACGAACTCGGTTTATTTTATGTTCGTGACTAGCAAATACCAGTAAAATCTAAATCTCACTCTACGAGAGGTAAATCAGCCACTGCACATGAATTAGTACTGTATTAACTGCTGACATTTCCAAAACAGCAACTTGGAAATCTTTATCTACATTCACGATACACAATTGTCTAGGTTTAGTTATACAAGCTGATGCAAAATAGGCCAGGAAACCCAATGAAATCTTGCCAACTGTGAAAAACAATAAGGGTTTCTATGACACACATAATGATTCTTTTTCTGCTGCGGTCTTCTATGGGATTCATCAGCTTCCAACTCTGTTCCAATGTTTAGGAGTATCAATGTAGACCCTAAGTGACACAGATATCTGTCTAGAGGTGCAGCGCCGCGGCCAGGGCGACTGCCTCTGGAATCTGGGGATCACGGTTCGATCCCCGGCGCCAGCGGCAGATTCGCCCAGCACCATGTGACTCTGGGCAATAGCTTGCTTAATCTTCCCGACGGCCCCCAGCGCATAGAGACCCTTACAGGTGATTGTTTCGCGCTTTAAAAATGCTGATTATTACATATTATTATTATTATTACATTCTACTTCAAAGCAGATAGCAGGTACAAAAAGAACTTTCAGACCCACTTTTCAGTTCACTTCTGGACCTGTCGAGGGCTCGCAAAGGACTGTCTTGTTGCCTGAGGTCTGTTGTGTACTACAGAGCACTGCCCTGCTGATCCAAGAGGGCTGCCTTGCTACTGAAGCCTGATCTGTGATCTCAGAGATCTGCCCTGCTGCTTGAGGCTTGCTTTTCTGCTTGACACCAGGACTTCCATAGAGACTCCAAAGGCTAATTGGCACGCCTTCTGTTCAGAGCCACAGGGACATAAAAGGATCCAACCATCTTGAGCCTACACTAAGACCAAGCAAGTGGTGCCCATCCAGTCTTGGGCCTTGAAAGTGGTGCTAAAAATGCCAAAACATCCAGAGAGCCAGATTTGAGGCGTAGAAAATTTTCCACCCAAAAGTGCGCTGAGAACTGACAGGAGATCAAGACCTAACTGCTCACCAATCCACCCAAGAGAATCACCAGTGAGACTGGCTTTGCGGCAGAAGGGCAATCTAGCTATATGGACCTCTCATCTGCTACAGCCTGCAGCCTCTTCCCGCTAGAAATCTTTGACTTTCAAAAATGAGGATCCAAATGAAGAAATCTTCACCGCGACCTCAATCAGCGGCTCTCATACAACGACAACATCATCTCCTTGGACACACCAGGCTGCCTTGCCCTGCTGCACTTTTACCTTCTCAGACATTTCTCTTCAAGAATTCTTTTAAGTCCAAAAGGTAAGCTTAGACAGGGCCCAATCCACTGAGTATAGTCGAACCGCGATCCAGCTTGGTCAGCCTTAACTTTCGACTTGGCCCTCATCTCGCTCGACCAGATACCACAGTTGGTGCTTTGTTCTTTTTGGTGTTATTTTTCACTTTAAACCTTTCGGATTCTACTGAATGGACTGGATTTAATTTGCTTTGCTGTCATTTTATTTATTACATTTTAGTCTATTTTTCTACATTGGTGTCGGATTTCTCTTCTGTTGTGTATTCGCTTTATTACTGTTTGAGTGCCTAATAAACACCTTGCACATTGTCTCTAAATTAAGCCTGACTGCTTTTGTGCCAAGCTACCAGAGGGTCAAGCACAGGTTAATTTAGTGACTTTTTTCGTTTACCCGGACAAAGATTGTGGATGTTGCTTGAAAAGGACTCATATCTCCCAAAACCAACAACTCAATTTCTCACAAATACCCTCTGAGATGTGGGAGTGAGTAGTGAAGCTTAACCATGGAAGTCATACAGCACAGCCCTGGCAAGGTATCCATTACTGCACACTTGGGTTGTGAGGCAGTAAAGTTAGCAAACATATGCAGAGATGATTACATAAGCTGCCCAATCGATGTCAGTAACCACAATGCTTCTAGTGAGAGGTGTGAAAACAGCCTAGTTGAGTGAGCATTAATGCCCTTTAGAGGATCCTTCTTGGCCAAGGTATAGATGAACTTGATACCAAGGATGATCCAGCACAAAAGGATGTGCATGGCCACTAAACTGCCTTTGGCAAAGGCCACAATTAGCGGATCATCCAACAAGTTTTGATGAATATGGCCAGTACAGAACTAGGGTGCATGCCTGAGATCCAGTGAATGCAATCACTCCTCTTCCTTGATTTTAAAGGTGGGAAGACAGATGAAAGGTGATAAACATTGCCAATTGAAAGGCTGAAGCCAACGTAGGCAAGAAGGTAGGGAAAGTATAGAGGACCCACTTGCCCAAGTACAAAATTGTGAAAGAGGGACAAACTTAAAGGTTCTGAAATTCTCCGACCAAACAAGCTGGGTGCATAGGCTCGAAAGAGGATGTCCTTAAGATACACAAAACAAGAGTCAGATCCCACTGAGGACCTATGAACAGAGTGGGAGGAAACTGGCAGTGTAACCCTTTCATAAAACACGCTACTAAAGGCAACTTAACCAACAAGGCTGATCTGTCAAACACATGAAAGAAGACAAGGCAGCAAGGGAACCCTTGACTCAAACCACCACTAAACTTAGCTGTGCAAGAGGCAGAGTAAAACACAAGATATTAGAAAACCATGATTTCGAAAAATCCAAACCATCCGACTCTCCCCACTCACAAATTTGTTCTAGTGACCCGCATACATGGATCTTCTAGTAGGTTTTCAGGCAGTCAAGATGACGTGTGCAACTTTGTCAGGGAGAATACTAGCTGGTATTTCTCACTCTCCATTCAGGCAGTCGCAGCATTTGAGTCTTCGAGGGAAGAACCGACCATTTTGCTGTGACAGACCTTCCACCCTGCACAGTAGAGAAAGAGGCATCTGAATGCTTAGTGCCAATAGATCGACATACAAGATCCTCCATGTGCAATCTTGTGTCATCTGGATCAGCTTTGTCAAAACTTCTCATACCTTCTGCAGGAATTACAATTGAAGCAGAATCAATGGGAATGCATGCAGTAGGTCCTGAGAGCAGCTGAATCTTAACGAATCCCCCAAAGAAGAATTCAGAGGGTTGTGTATGGCACAAAACAGATTTCTGATTATGGGCCACCGTGAAGAGGTCAGGTGTGCGGAATTAAAAAAAAAAAAAAATGCTTGTCCAAGAGATGAAATGCTTCTATAATCGACTTGTTCTGTAAAACAAATCCACTAGTCCCTTTCAGTGCCTTGTATAGAAATGACAATTTAAGGCAATATTCTTATTATAGAAAATCACTGCTTCGTTGAGTATGCCTGCACTCAGGGTCTGGGTGTAACAGAATTCCTGCATGGAATTACACTTAATCATGAGTGAGCCGTTGATCCCACACCTTGATTTACCTGCATACGAACAATAGACCAGAGTTTACTAGCCGAAAAAAATGCTTTGGGTATGGGCTGTACTGTAGCCTGATCCTGTATTCCCACCTCCGCCTGACTTTCAGTCATGACACATGTAATGCTCCCCCTTGCCAGACTATAATCTCCTCTGCCCACCCCACCCTCTCCACCATTGCCCCACCCCCTCATACAGCAGCTGCCCCCGCTCACATTTTCGATCTGTCAACAGCTGGAGGCAAGTGCGATTGATAATATCCTCAGAAAAGTAATATTGTGCGTAATGCTGTCCAGAAAAACAAGCCTGGCATCCCATGAGGATTAATTTGTAAGTGATTGGTACTAAATGGGAAGTCACTGCACAGTACCAGTTTTTAAGGGTGTGGATTTACCACCACAGCAGTACAATGCAACTCGTAATCACGGACACACAGGGGATGGAAGTAGGCAGAATGGTAGTTCCGGGGTTGGAATGCCAAGCGAGCCTGTGTATTACCCACAACATAAATGTTTAAGGGTATTCACCAATTACTGTTCATCTCCATCCACTGTGAAAAAGGTTGGACATTTACTATGGACAAATGCAGGAGTAAAATGTTTTTCATGGTGAGGGAAAAGGGGGTGCAGGGAAAAGTGAATTTGCAATTTTTCAGCATTTTATTTACATGAGCATATTTGCTCATGAGAAAATGTATATCACAAACAGGCCTACTTCTATAAACGTTTGGGAATTCTTGAAAGTTGTACATCTGCACTAATGCAAGGGCACATATTTGCAAATCCACGTAGGTGGCTTTCTTTAAAAAACAAAAACAAAAAATTGGCATGCATCAAAAATGTTTGGCGAAATGATCCCATGGAGAAATAATATTTAGAGTTACACAATAGTTTTGCAAACGCTTTTTCAAGTTGCCTTTTTGATGTACATGTTTTTTGGAAAGCAATTGCCAATCTTGCGTTAATGTTTTAGCGTGTATTCATATACAATCAAGATTAATCTGTGAGCATTGTAAGTAGCTTCAAATTGTTAAACGTTTTATGGTAAGCAATTTATTTTATAGAGTGCGACTGTGACTTAAAAAGGCATTCGGCATGATGATTGAAAAAGGGAGAAAAAAAAAATGATCAAAAACAGCGATGATACCTATAGAGTGTAAAGCCAGATCGTCAGCGCTTTCCTAAAGGTAGAATAGATCTTGTGTGGAAATGGGAAAGATGGAGAAAGCAAATTCCACAGATGGGCAGCTTGAACTGAAAGAATTAGACCACCTGTATGTACCTTTTTGATCTTAGGAACAACAAGCAAATTGGAGCCAGACAAATCGTAGAGTTCTTTGTGGCAAATATTTAATACATTTTTCTGTAGGTACAAAGGGCCTGATGGTAAGTTTTGTCAACAATGCAAAGTGACTGAAGCATGATCTTTTGGAAGGGGAAGCCAGTGCGGGTAATCCAAGGCAGATGATGTGGAGGAGCGCTGGGGAAGAGAGAGGGCGAATATAGCAACAACTACTTGTATGCTGTAGTCTAATGTGCTGAGTATTGTAAACTGTACCACCAAAGGATGAGAGTGATTGGTTAGCAGTAAAAGAATCTTCTGAAGAGTCCTCATTATAGAAAAACAAGAAGATAAGTTGGCATGCTCCATAAACGATAGATTGCTCTACATGAAAACTCAAAGATTGCATACAGTAATAGTAAAGGCTTTTGTAATAATGAACCATATATAAAAGTTTGAACATTGTGTACATTTGGATAGACATCTTGCCATATTAGCAGGCAATCCAGATTCTAAGAGCACTGATCCATACTGTGGTATTGCAAACTGGTAACCAAAGGAATTGTTCTACTGTGGTTGGGCCAACTTGTCCAGTGGGGAAAATAAACAAGAACTCTTCTTGTCTTTGACCCGAAACAATATGTTGTGGGTGTTGGGTTAGAAGAATTCTACTCCATGGATAGACATTCAATCTGGGGAATATTACCACTATTACTCCATGGTATTGTTCGCACTAAGTCTTCCAAAAAGAGGCGACTAAGCCTCCAGCATACTGTTGTGAGAACCTGCTAGATAGACCACTACTAATTCCCTGCTGCGGAGATCACTTCCACAGGCTAATCGCCTCACAGAATACTATCCAAGATATGACAGCACCGTGCCTGTTGATGTAAAGAGCAACAGTGGTGTTGTATGGTAGAATCTGAATGGCGGTCCCTTAGATATAAGGGAGAAATGCCTTAATTTTAAGTCAAACTTCTGGCACAATGATGAGCAGACGATGCACCTGCGAACTAACACCTCTATGTTGGCGTGTGCTGGGACTTCTGGGTTTTGATAACAAAATCCTCCAAACTTTGGAAAAGAGTCATTAAGCACCACAGATGTTCTTCAACCACGGCAGGGAACACCACCTTCACCAGACAGTCGTGAGAGTGTAGAAATACAAGAACTAGCAACTGCCATTGAAATGGCCACAATTGTTTCGAAAATATAAGGAGCGGTAATCAGTCTGAAATGCACGACCATGAACTGATAGTGCTAGGACCTCAGAGTGAACCTGAGGTAATGCCAGTGAGCAGTGAAGATCGAGGAATGCCAGCCAATCCCCAGTATTTAGGGCCAGTAAGACTTAGCTCATGGACAGCACCTTCACATTTTCCTGCAAAGGGAATAGAATCCCATCCACTTTTTTCCAGAGGAGCTACCTGTATGGTCCCTGCTTTAAGCAGAGAAATCATCACCATCTCCAAAATAATGGTCTGAGGCAGACAGCCCACCCTGGTCGTAGGAGGATGGTTTGTAGAGAAAAACAGAAAGGGTAGAATATAGCGGTGCATCCCTTGCAAATCAACTGGATGACCCAGTGGTTCATCTTAGGTGTCTCCCAAGTGACAGAAAAGTGGGAGACCATCCCCCAAAGAATGATGTTGGTATAAGTGGGAGTCGGAGAGGTCTTAAAGCATCACAGCTAGCAGAAGCCAAAGGGGGCTGAATCTGGTCAGGTTCAGTAAGTGAGGCATAGTCCTTGTTAGAAATGGGGGTCTCTAGTTGGCAGAGGTAGGTACCTTTGTCCAAATAGGGGCCCTTGCTTCTAGTCAGTGTAAGGGGGACACACCCCTTGGTAGGTTGGCATGAACAGACAGGCTTATCTCAGAGGCAGTGTGTAAAGCATTTGTGAACACATACAGTAATACAGTGAAAACACTACAAAATGGACACCACACCAGTTTAGAAAAATAAGTAATCTTTATCTAAACCAAAACAAGACCAAACGACAAAAATCCACAATACAGTTATCAAGATATCCTTAAAAATAGGTTATTCACTCAAATAACGCTTGTAGCAACAAACAACTCCACCTGGAGTGATTACGACGTCGTGACAGATGAAAATCCTAAAGTACGGCATCAACGTGAGGTGTGCGGCGTCGGGCCCGGAGTCAAGAAGACCCACAAAGAACAGTACCTTGGAATTGATAAAAGCAAAGACGGTGCACAGCGTTGGGGAGGTGATGCTTCGTTGGCGCCTGCGGCGTCGGTTCCTTGCAACCCCAGGCCCAGGGGAGAGGGATCCTCTGTTCCTTACTGCAGGGGAGGTGAGACGTCGGTTCCTTACTGTGTCGGGGAGGTGACGTCAAGAAAGGCGGCAAGGCGGCGGTTGCTTACGACGGTACGATGTTGATGGATTCGAGAGTCACCCACGGCGAGGATCGGCTCCGCGTTGATGAAGCACCAGCGTCGCTGAAGTCAGGGCTGCGGTGCGAGTCTGTACTGTGCGTAATGGAAGTCATGAGCGGTGTCCTCTGCTCCGGTGCAGGCAGCGGCCTCGATGACGGCTTCGGTGTCGATGCGGCACGGCATCAGCAGGCGTCGGGCCTACGGTGCAAGTCGGGCGGTGCGTTGTGCTTTTCATGAGTGGTGCCCACGGCTTTGGTGCAGGTTACAGCGTTGCTCGCAGTCGTCAGTGTTGCAATTTTCTTCTGTAGCAGCTGAAACAGCAGTTCCAGATGCAGAGAGACAGAAGGGATGAAGTCTTTGTGTCCCTGAGACTTCAGAACAGGAGGCAAGCTCAGTTTCATGCCCTTGGAGATCTTCCTTAAGATGACAAAGAAAACAGCAAAGTCTATTTCTCCTTTCCTTGGCAGCAAGCAGCCACTGCAGGCCAACCACTGACAGCAAACAGCACAGGGGCAGTATTCCTCCTCAGCTTCTCCAGCTCTTCTCCTTGGCAAAGTTTGCTCTTGATTCCCAGAAGTGATCTAAAACTCTGTGGTCTGGGCCCCTCTTTTTATACCCAAAAATCCTTTGTTCCCTGAAGGTAGAGAGCGTCTGTACCCAGCCAAAACCGGTTCTGTGGGGCACTTTGCAAGTGCACCACAACTTCCAATTATCAGTGTGAGCCCTGGCTCCAGATACACCACAGGGGAAGCCGTCCTTGTGGAAGGCAGGCACAGCCCTATTCAGGTGCAGGTGTTACTCCTCCCACCACTCCAAATGCAGACCAGGACTATTCAGCCCAGCCCTGACTCATCAGACTACTGGAGCCGCTGCCCCTCTCCAACCCCTGTCATCCATAAGCCAGACATGCAATACACAAACCTAGCGGAGGCACACTGGATGGTTAGGCAAGAAAATACCTACTTTCTAAAAGTGGTATTTTCAAACACAGAATGCAAAAATCACCCTCATTCTGAGTTAAGGCATAATAAACTTTATTTTTCTACCTTGTTCCCAGGGCCAGTTATGTTTATAAGATGTTATAAACAAACGCCCCATTCTGTCTCATAGGGGAACAGGTAGACTTTCAATAGTGAAAAACGAAAATGGCAGTATTTCACTATCGGGACATTCCACACACATCAGGGCATGTCCTACTTTCCAGATACAATGCACCATGTACACAGGGGTACCTTAGACCTACCTTAGGGGTAACTAATATGTAGAAAAGGAAAGGTTTAGGGACTGGCAAGTTTGTGCACTTGGCAAGTCGACATAGTAGTCCCAGACTGCACACAGGCTCTGCAATGGCAGGCCATATTTACATTTTACAGGCTGCTTCTGTACGTGGCATAATCAGTGCATCAGCCAACGAGCAGCATTTGATTTAAAGGCCCTGGGCACATCCAAGTATGAAAGCCGTCACGTAGGCTTACAACTGCTAGTTTGGCCAGTTCCCACAAGGCATGGATATAGAAGTCCAGTAGCAACATGGCAATCACCGTATTGACAGTG
The DNA here is from genome assembly GCF_964204655.1 of Triturus cristatus. Lineage (NCBI taxonomy): Eukaryota > Metazoa > Chordata > Amphibia > Caudata > Salamandridae > Triturus > Triturus cristatus. The sequence continues at coordinate 949,406,854 of NC_140582.1, forward strand.
TGTCTTACTGATGCAAAAACCTTCTTCCCATGGTATCAAGTCGGGTAAACTCTTTGTCCGCAAAGGACGTTGGAAAGGGACTCGGCTTAAGTCTGGAAGGTTAAGCCAGAAACACAAGGCTCTCTGGAGACAGATAAGAGAACAAGAATTTTGGATCACTCTGAATCAGCCTATGGCATCTGGTTATTTGTCTGTGTGCTGCTAGACCAGGGAAGGGTGTTTCTGAGGCAGGTAAATCAGCTTACAATAGTGCCTCATTAAATAGGAGCCAGGGTTCTGCAACTGAAAATGTAAGTTGCAAGATTGCCACAAAAATGTTAGACTTTGTTTGTTAGGAAGGCAAAGACGGTCCCAGAGTTTCTGCAGCTTTATGCACCACTGCGCTAAAGGAAGATGCTTTCTCTTACGGGGGCCAGAGATGTTTGTGATGTCATCTTCAGAACAGGTATCTGTCCCACTGGCATTTTGTAGGTCAAGATAATGCCAGCATTAGAGTAAGAAGGAAGCAAACTGTCAGCCTCAGAGTGATCATCCCACATGCAACAATAATCTTTATCAGGCATGGTTAGGGTGTCAGTGTCAAAACCAAATAACTCTTCCATCCAGAAAAAGTTCTGGGTACAAAAAAAAAAAGACAGTTTCTCTAGGAAATTTAGGCCTTCTCTTAAGCCATCTGGATGAATTCATCTGAATTTGAAGGGAGCACATATCTGGGCTCAGCACTGTAATCAACCCCACGTCAGCACCGTGCCCAATGGACTGGGAACGACTCCATGGTATAGGGCTTTGTTTTAGACACAAAGGTGAGACCTGGTGGAGGAACTTAGTTAGGAAGTATCACAGTCATATCTGTCAAACCAGAAAGAGTGAGTTCTCCATTGTGAAGGGTCTCAAAGGGTACTGGAGTAGTCCTAAAGATATCCAACATGCCCAGAAGGAAAGCCTCAACCTGAGCAAGATCACCAGAGAGAGCAGTAAATTTCAGCTAGATCATTTATAGCTTGAAACCCAGGAAGGATTGGTTTCTTACCTGTAACTCCTAGTTCTCTCTCAAGGGAATCTCCACTGGCATCATAAGTACTGAATAGTCCCGCCCATGTGTGGGGAAACCGGAGCACGTCTTTACAATATATCTTCTTAAGAATAGTTGTTCACCTTTCGTCAGTATGGCCTGGAGAAGCACTTAAGATATTAAATGTTTTTCAGCTTATAAATGAGGCTATATTAGCCAATTGCATTAATTTCATTCAAAGAAGGGTTAATATATACTTTAACAACCAGGAAAGATTAGCTGGAATTGCGTTATTTGTCTTTACACATCTCGTTCACAAACCTTTTTTAAAGGGAAACGTTGAAGGAGGAAGAGGACAATGTAGACTTATAGACTGAAACTCTGCAGATATGAAAATAGTCTGTGCCTTTAAGGGCTCACAGCTCACCAGTATCCCATCATGCCCAGTAGGTGGCAGTTACGTCAATTCTTTTAATCGGCTCCTGGTAACAGGATCTTGGAGCACTGAGCTCAGCCTTTGTGGCTTTTCTCTTCAGATATTTATTTCAGGAATTTTTGACAACTACTTCATTCAACGGATTGTAACATTTCAAATTTTTTTATCATTTTCGGACAGGAATTTCTTTTCCTCAGTCAATAAAATGCCATCTTTATTTGACAAATGCCCTGCCTGTGGTAGAAAGAAGACCAAATCAGCTCCTCAAGATATCTTTTTCATCTGCCTTCCTAAAAACCACATCCCAGACAGATGTCCACACTGCAGCATCTTCTCCAGGCATACCATGAGGGACAGGGAGAAGATTCGCCTTTATAGAACAGAAGAGGGACGCAGGCAGCAGGAGGCACAATCTGAAGGTGGGATGTCGCAGGAGCGAGAATAGTGTCAGTCCTCTACCAGGGCTCTTCCACTTTCCTCTGAGGACTCCAGGAGAGGGAGATCCAAAAAGAGAGACCATCTTCAAAATGTCGTTGCAGATCGATGTCGAGGACATAGACGTCAAGACAAGGTACAGGGTCTACATTTTCACAATCGAGAGCTGGGTCGACATTGAAATGGAGACGACCTTCCATGTTGAGACATAGGAGGTTGACATTGAAGGATTCCACGACATCGAGGCATTCGATGTCAAAAAGTCTGTTGATGCCGAGACATAGGGTAAAATCAACATTGAGAAGGTCTGTCGACGTTGAGACATTCCAGACCTGTGGAAAAAGTCAAAAAGTCGAGACCAAGATGATTGCCATCCGCTTCTAACTTAGAATACTTCAGTACGTACTCTCCCTTGTCGCCCATCCTACTTTCGGACTCATCTACACCCCCTCCACCTCCTTTAGTGCCTCTTTCACCTACTTCGCCTCCACCTCTTCCTCAAACAGCTTTAGAAGCTCCTTCTTCGACCAAGCCTTTTGCTTCCCATCAGACATCAAGGTCTCTTCAGTCCAAATCTCACCATAGATCGAGAGCACAAGGGCCTTAGAAACAGTAATCGGTCTTGTCAGTCCTCATCAAGACGCTTCTCTTGTCATACTCATCACTATCGTCATAGGTCCTGATCCAGATCAAGGACACAATCAAGATGCAGATTTTATTCCACCTCTTCCTTCTAATAGAAGATATTCACCAACATCGATGGATTCTCCCCAGTCAAGGGTCTTCCCAGATGAGGACATCAACACCTTCCAAAACATACTTGTGCGAGGTGCAACAAAACTGAACATTTCATAACCTGTCCCATTAACAATATCAGTGATCTTTGAAACTCTTCACAAACGTGCACCATCAAGACCACTCCTACCTATAGTTCTGGGTGTATTGGAAATAGCCACGTTACTGTTCCTTAAGCCAGCTCTGTCAGGTGTCAGAAAAAATATATGCCTCAGGAGCAGGACCCGTTATTCCTGCAATCAGATCCTCTCCCTGATGCAGTGGTTATCCTAGCATCAAAGGTAGTGCATTCTACTACTCCTTCATCCACAGTTCTACCAGGCAAGGAGAGTAAGAAGCTGGATTCAGTGGGACACAAGGTATGTGGATCAACTACCACTACCAGGAAAGCAGGAAGTGCATCTGACCTGCTAGGCTGGTATGACAGAGCCATACGTGACTCAGTGCAGTAGCTTGTTAAAGACCAACCAAGAGATCGCAGAGAGAACTTACTAAAAGTCGTGAATGAGGGCATGTTGGTTCCGAACCAGGTGATTAGTGCTTATGACGATTCATCTTTACTGGCAGCCCAGGGCTACTGTCACGGTTCGCCCTTAGAAGATATTCTTGGCGACGTCGTAGATCCGTTAAGCAAAAACCTGAACAGAGGTTTCTTAATCTTGCTTTCCTAGGCAACACTGGGAGTCATACGGATGACAAAATGGCTTGTATGAAGACCGAGAGAGTGACCTTCAAGCTAGTTGGTCTATAGAAATGCAAGGAACAACGAAGAAACCTTTACAAACCTTATGAAAGATGTTTCTACCCACAGAGGGTTCAAACCCCTCAATGGTTGCTGGGTCAACAGCAACAGCAGCAACAAAGACCTTTCCAGCCGCACCAAAAGCTGCCCACCAAACAGCCCAAGCAGAAAACTCCCAACAGACTCCAAACAATGAGTTTCTGCTTGCGTTATCCATTCTGAAAGGGGGAAGAATGCGACCGCCTTTGTAAAATCTCCTGCAGTTTCACCACTCTCAAAATGGCTACTATTTTTTGGCTGTGAGCTGATAGCAACTTTATTCTCATTGAAACCTGTTTCAACAACACTCTGTTGCTTCTCAGCTAGGTCCACGCTTTTTAGGCGTATATTCACATAAGCTTTTCCACCGATTATGGGGAGGCTGTGACAGTTGAACTTTAAAATGTGGCTTAATCTTTGAACGCTGACTTATACAAAAGTCGCTTAATTTGCCAAGGTGGCGACTTCACTGGCTGCACCATATGGCAGTTGGTCACCTAAACTATACATGGTGGCCTTAGACAACACCATAGTCTGAACTAACACCTGGAATGTAAGCCAGAAGTACAAATGACAATTCTGACATTTAGTCCTGACTTGTTAGTTCCAACAGCCTGTTCTGGATTAGCTGATTTTAAAAAGGGATTCTTACCTGGTCAGTCAATGGAAAGGGGAGTGACTTTTATACAGTAACACATTCTCCTGAAGTAAGAGATCAAGCCTAAGGTTTTGGTTAAATCAAGTAATTATTGACTAAGGCAATTAAGGATTGTATTTTCAAGGATTTGCTGTGTGTCAGGTTTCCTCTTTATATCTATCTATTGAATGCCAATAACCAGAGATATTGTACCATAAGCAGACTAGAAAGTCAGCAATATACCCAAAACAATTATTATTTATTACCCGGTGGATAGTAGACTATCACAAGGATGAAACAATCCCAGGGAAAACTGCTACATACAGACATTACCTAAAAGGAGCAGAGAGGGTAAACTGTTAAAGTTTTTACACCACTTTGTTTAACAATAAATGTCGGTTACCAACTTGATCATAAGAAAAGCAAATGTAGGCCTCATTTAAAAGCAGCAGCAGAACTTATGACAGTGGAGAGCCAATGTAATAATCAGAAACATCTAAGTAACAAAAAGCACTCGTTTTTTTAAAACAAACACGTTAGCAATAAACACATTTTGTTTGGCACAAATTAAGTGTTACAGTTGTTAGGAAACAGTGATTTACCTCAGCTAACGTTATAAGAAGAGGATCAAATGGAATGGTTTCTGGAAGCCGTTCCCATTGCAATTTGTGCTTTACAGAGCCATGAACCAACCTAACGCGTGGAAAAAATAAACAGTGAAATTTAAACTTATAAAAAAAAAATGTGAAAGCAACATTCAGGAACAACTGCAAGGACAGTACTGCATATAAGACTTTGATCTCCCAGAGTAAAACAAATCACAACCTTTTTTCAAGGTTTAGGAAGCAAACAAAGTTCTGTGCATCCACAAGGCTGCACCATCCCCTGGCAAAAGACAAAAAACTGGTGGTGGAGACAACTCAAGTTCAAGTTCTTGGTCAGGCCAGCATCAGATAAACAGCTTTCACCAGGAACATCCAACTGTGCGCCAAAGTGTTCTGATTGCAAATAGCTTTAGGATGCGTGTTCTTGCTGATGTTGCTAATAATGGAAACAATGGACTGATTGCCCTGGGTATACGACATAAGGTTGAACCCAAAGGACACGTGTAAGAAATTGGGTATTAGTTAAAGGGGGCGACAACCCACTATAAGCAACAAACACAACCCTTGTCAGGGTGAACCACTAAAGTCAATAAATTAACCTGAGCTCAACCCCTGGTAGCTAGGATACAGAGCATACAGGGTTTGGTACTGCATAAATACTTTACAGATTGCTTTACCCAACAGTAGTAAAGTCAAAGAACACCATGAGAAAACTCCCAAACTAATTTAGACAAACAGAGTAAAATGTAATGAATAAAATGACACCGAAACAACAAAAATCCAACACAGAGAAACCAGAGAAATGTATTTTAAAAAGTTTTATATAGAACTTCACCAAAAAAATGTTCATTGCCAACCGTGGTCAAGTGGTGTGGTAGATTGGGACGTGGATGCAATTTGAGGCAGACCCCGATGAAATGCAGCTCGTATGCAGGAACCAGGTTTGACCCAGTCAAAGGATTTACCTCGAGAAAATAAAAGACCAAAATCTTCAGCAAGGCAAGGCAGCAGGCTGTATCCGAAGAGGGTCCACGAGGTACGATAGCCATCGAACAAAGTCTTGTTGAAGCGGTTGGTTATGGGCAGGAATTCTCAGAGAGAGAAATTAGAATTGCACACGAGTTAAGGTCCCTCGCCGGCCAAACTCTTTGGTACCTTCGTCCAGTGAGGATTTCTTTGTTTGCACTTAGTCACCTTTGTGGAAGCTCGGATTCCTCCAGGGGGGCAAGACTGTAGGATGTAGCCAAAAAGGGCTCCACAAGGCCAGATACTGTTTCATCAAGTCTTGCCATCATGAAAAAAGCTCAGAGCAGGGGTAACCTACATTTTTAACCCAGTGGCAATGCACCTTGGTCGGATTGGCTCAACAGGTTTGTCCCAGTCCTCCAGAGGTCTTTAGAGCCAAAACATTTTCAAGTCCCAGGTTTTTAGAAGTGGTATGAGAAGTCCAGCCAGACACCCAAGTGTTCCAGCACCTCAGGAACTGCACTTGGGTGTCAGGACACGCTCCAGCGGAGGCCACCATGAGGGCCAGGTCAGTTCCAGTTGGAAGTGATCAGCTGAGAATCTTCAGAAAAGGCCTCTTGCAGCTTGATGTTTCCCTGTAGCTTGAACAGGAGGTCAGCCTTATGACCCTTAGAGTCAAACATGTTTGAACTGTGACCGACATCAAGCTGGACATGAGGCGTCACTATCATGTGACTGAATGTACAAATTAGTATAGAAATGAAATCACAGGATTAACAACTAAATCTACCTTGGAAAAAAGAAGAATATCTTGCCCTGAAGAAATTTCGTATTGCCAAAAGGAACGAAAAGCATTGGCCCCCTATGTGTTTTTTTGATGAAAAATAAAAATAAATGTTAGTCTTCATTTTGGAGTTCTTCATTTAATTACACTCTGGAGTGTGCTCTCTGCCAACTGGGCTTGTTTTGCAAGCCATCTAGAAGATAAGCTCCTAGCACCTCTTGTTCTCGGATAGTGACAAGTTGAGCCCAATAGAGTACAGCTCCATCAACTTCAATTGGTGTTGCAAAATCATATTTTCGATCAGGGAGGGTGTTGGACTTTGTCCTTTCTGCAGGATCATCCACAGACGTTTTGCCTTCCTCCACCTAATTCATTTTTGTTGGCCTTAGGACTCGGTGTACATCACTAGAGCTAACCAGTGCTAAAGTGTTTGTGCTTTCTCCTTAAAACATGGTAGAATTGGCTTAAACTCAGCTGGCATACTTAATTTACTTGCAAGTCCTAGTAATGTGTACTGCATGCACCCCATGTCTGTTAATAAAAATGCCACTAGCGGGCCTGCAGCACTTGTTGTGCCACCCACTTAAGTAGCCTGGTAAACATGGCTCAGGACTGGTAAACATGTCTCAGGCATGTCACTGTAGATCCTGTGTGGGCAATTTTAAACTGCCATATTGACCTGGCAAAATAAATCTTTTGCCAGGCCCAAACCTTCCATTAATATGCCACGCCTAGGGTAGGCCCTGGACAGCCCAGGGGATAGAATTCAATGTATTTAAAACACTGTACATGTACTTTTATGTTTAACATGTCCTGATAATGAAAAACTCTTGAAATCGTTTTTCAGTACTGGAAGGCCTATCTCTCCCATAGGATAACATTGGAGTTACCTTATTACATTTAATAAGCTGTAATTTCCATATGGGAACAGGTGACCACTTCATGTTTACTGTGTTTGGAATTGTAATGAAAAATCCTAATTTATGGAGATGTCCGATTTTAAATTACAATTTTAAAAATGACACTTTGAGAAAGTTGACATTTTTTCTGCCTTAGCCTTTTACAGTCTGAAGCCTGTCTCTGGGTCACCTGATTGGGTGTAGTTGACAGTTGTGCTTTATTAATTCCTCATAAACAGTCACATACAATAGGGACCTTAGGTGTGCCTGGATGGGAGGTAGGAGCTGGGCACAGCACTACTTGTGCTTGAATAGGCTGTGTCCTATATCTACACAAAGGGCTGCATAACACCTTTAGTTAGACTGGAGATAGAGCAGGGGAGGCCGAGCACCTGTACACTTCAAAGGCATGCCTCTAAAAGCTTCTCCCCACTTCAAAGGCACAACTGTGAATAACTATTGGACCTCAGACACCAACCTTTCAGTACATTGTGGATGCTCTGCCAGGAAGAAGGACTGCTGTGCTGCTGAATGAACTGCCACTTTGCTCGACTGTTGACCTGTTGCAGCCTTTCTGAATTGCTACCTTTCTGCCCTGCTTCCCTCATTACTGGGGAAGAAGAACTGGACCTGCAACTTCATCTTGAACCCAGGGCTACAAGAGTGACTCCAAGAGCTAGTCTGCCAGCCTCCTGATCTGAGCCTCAGGATAAAAGACTCCCAACAACCAGCACCAGCACCGAGTTCTTTACCCTCAAGTGGTGCTTCTCAGGTTCTGGACCCTTGGTGTGGTTCAGAGCCATATTTAACTGTTTGGGCTCTTTGTGACCGTGGATGGGCCTGTTCACACCAAGACCTCACTGCTCACACGTGATTCAATGCGAAGCTCCGAATGCCCCACCCATCGTGCTATAGCATCGACCACTCGCAGGGGTCGCCAAAGCAAAGCCCCTGGCCTGCTCTTTGCGCAACTCCAGCAGCCTCCTGCAACACATTCCTTGCTCCTGGTGGCCCCTCACCATGAGTGGGACTCTTGGCACTGATTTGAGAGAATAAAACTTCAGCAGGCCTAACCTGGTGACTGTAGTCGACCTGTGCTCCCTCGTGGTCGGCCTGAACTTGTGACTTTGACCTGGTCCAGCGTGACTAGACATCCATAGTAAGCGCTTAGTACTTTTTGGCACTATTTTCACTAAACTCTTTAAAAATTCATAACGCTGGCTTTACCGATTGGATTTTTGTTGTTTTGGTGCCAAATTATTTATTAAAATTTACTCTATTATTCTACATTGGTGTAGGATTTTTCTTGTGTTGTGTCTTCACTTTATTACTATTTGTGTGCTGAAATAAATTCTTTACAGATTGCCTCTAAGTTATGCCAAGGACTTTTTGTGGTTTAGCCTGCAAGGGATTGAGGCTGTTTTGCTTGACCCGGGCTCACACCCCAGTCAACCAACAACCCAATTTCTCACAGGGGCAAAGGCACGCAGAACTGGGTTTAGCATAACTGGGGAATCGGCATAGTGCTAAGGTGGCACTGAAGAAAGATTAGCCACAATTAGGTTTGTAGTAGTTAAGGAATATTACATTTTTTCAATGGCTAACAAATAACTTCCTGAAGGTCATGATAAAACGTTAATGATAATGATATTATTCTGGTAGCCCAACTGAAGTATAGACTGTATCTCTTTAGCCAAGTAATTTAAAAAATAACAGCATAACTGGGAGAGGCTATTAGATCAAAACAAAGCACTTCTGTATTCTCTCCAGGAAAGACCTGTATTGGCAATGAAGCATCCATTTAAATGGCGATAAAGCAAATGATGTACCATAAACAGTCTAAACTACCTCAGGTAAATTTTTATCTCTTTTAAGGACACTATTCATAACAGCCCAATCATTCCACTTGCTCCGCTATTCAACAGTACTGGAACATTAATAGTCGTTCCTTCTTCAGCTCTCAAGACAATCTACAAAAGGTACAGTTCAGTTGTCAGAATTACTCATGGATGATCCAATAAAAGAGAGCTATTGCACACCCACTTTTTTCTTTTTCCCAGGTTGATGGTTACTCAATTCCTTGTGAAGAGGTATAGGACAGGCACAAATCAATTGTTTAGATCACCAACATGAAGGTACAGTCTAGCCTTTTGCTCACATTGCTTTTTTCCTTTGCCAAAGAACTCCAGACTGCCTTTATACACAGAGGTTCCTCTTGGGACCAGGAAACAATTCCTGGTCCGCAAGGGAATGGATTTTGGAAAAACTAGAAAACCCTACTCAAGATTTTTTATTTTATTTTGCTTCTGCTGAATTCTATGTTTAATTAAGAGGGCTACATGAAGAACTTCAGGAAATTATTTAGGGCAATTAATTTTGACTAACTCAATCTCTTCTTTTCATCCATGATGAGATAATGTAAACCGAGTCTCTAAACCCTACTAATCTCAGCTGTCCATCAGTGAAATTGTGCCACATGGGCCAATACATGCATACCACATTGTTGGATACCACAAACTGCCTCCTCAGAAGCATGTTCAAAATCAGGGCATTCAAATATCTTCTTACAGTGGGACGTTTGCATCACTATCCATGCAGGGTGATGGCTAAAGGAGTGACCCAGTCTGACAGCAATTTAGAGTTATCGCCTTGGCTTGGTCTGTGCAAGGTAGAAGGCAAAATACAATCCCACGCATGTTATAGACAACTATTTTACGTGTCTCCAGCTCCTCCAGTTACTGAGTTGTCAGTAGATCTTATACTAACATCTGGTTTAGGCCAGCATTTTCAAGACATAGGGCCAGATGCAGGTTAATCTGAAATACCGATTTCTTAAAAGCGAATTTTACCGATTCGCTATTAAGAAATCAGTATTTCCTATGTAGGTAAAGATTTGGTAAAAAATACAGAATCCTTAATATTCCTTATTACCGAATCGGTAATTGAGATTCAGTAATAAGGAATACTTACCCATTCATTTCTATGGGCTTGGAGGCCCATAGGAATGAATGTGAAGACATTCACTATTAGCAATTCGATATTACCGAATCGCTAATAGCGGGAGCACTTGCAAGGGTGTCAAAATGACACCCTGTTGCACCCCTGAAATGTGCATGTGTGCACATGTGGCGCACATACATGCCCTAAGGGCATGAATGTGTGCCACATGGCACTTAACAAAAAACAAAAAAGTGACTTTTTAAAGGAAATTGGTAAATGACCACCAACTTGAAGTTGGTGGTAATTACTGATTTCTTAAGGCTCAAAAGCACTCTTTAATGTGTTTCCTACATTGCATTTAAGGAATCGGTATTACCGATTCCTTAAATGCAAGAGCAATAAGGAATCGGTATTTACCAATTCCTTATTTACTGATTCCTTACCTACATTAGGAATGGCTAAATACCGGCCGGTAATGCTGAAATTTACCGAATTTCGGCGTTACCGACCGGTATTTAGCCACCTACATCTGGCCCAAAGTGGTTGCAGCCATTGAACCAGGTCATGAGAAGAATCCATAGGAATGGAAGTCTACTGAGCCACAGGAGTCAAAATCTGTCAATGACTGGATGATGTGAATGTCTCTCTTGTTTACTCCTTGACTGCACAATCAAAGGGTAAGTCTTCCCAGTAGTCACAGTACAACTGTGCAATTAATATGCATGTGAAAGTGTCAGATGTCTCAGCAACAGGTTCCCAGTTCGGAGGAAAAAGCCCTAAAGGTCCAAAAAACATAGGCACTTCTTGATTGATTATGAAGAAGACTGCAAGTGTTGAAAACGAAGGAAGATAAACTACTAAGATGGGGATAAGAAAGAGCTCAACATAAAGTCTTCCAAACAAGGAATCCAACTAGGAATACTGCTGCAGAAAGAGGAAGCATAAACCAGACATAAATATGGAATCTAAATGGACGATGAACAAGACAAAAACATAGGGCTTCAAGAGAGTTGCAACACATCCTTCACTGAACAAGGCTACCCTATATATGGCCGAGGCAGGAAATTACATCACAGGAAAAAGGGTTGATACCATCTTGGATTGGGAAACTCTGATAACAAACAAATGGTAATGTAGCCATCTTGGATAAGAATAGATGTAAGACTAGCAACCACTTCTTCAGGAAAACAGCCTTTCCGCAAAGCAATGAGTGCAGGAAAAACCTTCTCTAACATCCTTCATGGTCTCCATGCTCTCAAACTCCACCTACGGATCTCCCAGCCTGGCGTACCGCAAAGTTCACACAGGAGCCAGACATTAACACGGATCTCCTCAAACTGGTGTGGACATGGAAGCACTGGCTCTGGCTGGACAGAGAAGAATCAAAATTCTTAACATGCAAGGAGCATGAGGGCCGAGGATGTAGTGCCTTCTAACAATGTCAGATCAGATGGCCACACTGCTGCCGCTGGTGAATCGTTTCCCCAGATGTAACACTTGTGTATGTGTGGAGACCATTCCTCCTGCTCCACCTTACTAGAAACTGGAGGAAGTTGTCTTTCAACACTATTTGTTCAGCCCAATTTGCAGTTATCTGTAACTATTTGTATTTCAGATATTCATGGAGTGGTTACATGTGAAGTATGGCATTGAAGACTATGAAATACATGTATCCCGGAAGTGTAAGATTTCCAGGACTGTTGGTTTAGGAGATTTTCACAGAAGATGACAGTTGTTCTGGATTGAAGACAAATATGTTTTCTGAATGAAAAGCTGTTACAATCTTTGTGCTGAGTATTGCTCTCATGTGTCAGATGTCAAAAAGTTTGGAGGTGTGATTCGTTTGCACTGATCTATAGATACAAATCATGAAGCAAACTAATAGCTGTCTGAAGCGTGGGTCCTACCATTAGAATGCAAAATAAACCAGGTGAAGAGTTAACAACTTGTCTTGCTCCTCTGATGGTTTCAAGCAAATTAAATAAAAGCTCTGTGTAAGATCGAGTGCACATGAGATGGAGTAAGGTTGCTGGGAACCTTAGTGTTGGGGAGCTTTACTATGCTGATAAAAGTGCCTTTTTTAAACTTCTCATCTGCATGAATACCTGTCGGCTCAGTGATTTTAACTGAAACTGGGAAGATCTTCATAGGGAGATACCCTGGCAGTATCCTCTATGCAGAAGATATATAGTATATAGCCACACTTCTAGATTGATTAGCGGTGAACATTCCTTTTTAGAATTTCATGGAGGTCTTCCTCATTATCTCCGGAAGAAGGTCAGCAGATCCTCGCCTGGACTTTGCAGGGCACTATTTTAGTGCCTCTTAGTAAAGTTTTCTGCTTTCATGCTTTCATGAAAGTAGTTGATGTTTGTCAAACATTACTTTTTTTAAAATGCATATTCATGTTCTCTGTTTCTCGCATGAGCAGGCATGAGGAGCCAAGGATGTTGTAGTGCTTTCTGATATTACTAGATTACCTAGGGTAGGGGTTTCAAAGAAAACAAATACGATTCTAGTGACTTGTCTCTTTTCTCCTATCTTGGGCTCCATGAAGCCCAGAAATAACGAAATTGTTTCTCTTTCTTGTTGCTTGGGGTAGGAATGTTATGAAATTAACCATGGCATATAAAGAGGCATACTGGCCGCAATATTCCAGTGTTAACAACTGGGTGCTGTAGATCAGCCGAATTACAATACCTTTTGAGTTTGCTTATTTGTGATAGCTTTAATAAAAGAACCATATTGCAAACAATGAAATACACAATGTACATACTATTAGACTTAACTGTCATCAATAAGAAATGGCCATTTACTTGTAGTTCTGTTGTTGCATCGTAGAAATGTTCATTGAAGTCATAAACGTTAGTATAATTTCCTGCTACATGTGTAGACCCTGTAATACTTTAAATTCAGATCTGTCCATATGACTTAATGTACAGGGCGCCTATATACATATGAACACGAGATAAAGATAAGACCTTTCCAAAATATAGAAGAAAAAATGCTCAAAATAGTTCCTTTAAAACTACATTGCAGCATTTGAAGCGTATAAATGGGAAATCTGTCAAACACTGAAGGAGAAGTGCAGCCCAATAAGCTTACATTGTAAAGCTTCCCTTGCCCATGATGAACCTCATTGGACATTGCCTTCCTCAGTCAGTCCTTCTTTATGGTGAGCAAATTCTAACTATAGAATCCTAAAAATACAGCAAATAAACTTGAAATGCCCAAGACAAGACAGCAGGGGAGTTAGGTGAGTTGTTTATGACTTATAGAGTATCTGAAGATGCCTAAGATGTAGAACCAGAACTACAAGTAACCAACCATTTCTTCTGCAGCATGCAATCATCATTGATAGTTATAAACATTACAACAGAGCATCAAGTTACTATCAGTTTTATTACATGTCTCTTGGGCATAGCTAATACATTTCATAGGAAACATTAAGACCATCTCTAACATCCCATTCTTTGCCAAGCAAACTTTTCAGGTGAGCGCAACCAATTTTAGCATCAGCCTGGACATCTGAATCTAAGCAGTATTGCTTTGTCAATGTGTACACTGATTTTCAAGTGGCAGACTTGCAAGTAACTGTTAAGAGAACATTTCTAAGGCAGCCTGTTGTTGCTGTTTTCCTTCTAGTTGAATGAGCCTTTGGTTTACAGGAAAGGGGGTTTTGTAATTTGGTAGCATTAAGAAATGCAAGCTAAAATCAATCTGGAAATTAATCGGTAGTGTATTGCCTGGACCTGCCTGGTCTTCCTTCACTGCTACCTTACCTTGTGTGTTCATTGTAGGCCAGAACCTCAATGCTCCAGCCAAGGGTTGCTTGATCCTTTCAAACCTTTCTTATTATAATTTTACTTCTTGTATTTTATTTTCATTGTATGCTTGTTCCTCCCAGGCTAACTGCCGCTCCCCTGAGTTTACCTAGTCTGGTTTTATTCTTATTTTACTCTTCTTTGATTTAGCTCTTCTAAATGGAAACCTCCATTTGTTTTACCCTGTTTTCATAGGCCTGACCTGCCCACTTGCTCACTAGGCAGGACTGACCATCAGTGCCTGTTCCTACTGCCTCCCTCCTTCTGAAGGACCCCTTACTCTGGGGAACATAAAATGGCACCAGCAGAGTGGAGTAGTGTAGTAGTGCAATGCCTGGACCGGTCTGGTCTTCCTTCATAGCCACCATACTTTTTGTGTTCTGTAGATGTCAGAGCATCAGCCCATGGCTTGCCTGACCCTGTTACTTCAATTTTACTTTTAGTTCTTATATTATATTTTCCATGTATGCTCAGTCCACCAGACCCTTGCCTCCAAAGTCACCTACCAGCATTTTACTCGGATTCTACTCTTCTAGGTTTTAGATTCTTCATTTAGTAGTTTCTTTGTTTTGCCCAATTTTCTTGTACCCGACTTGCCTGCCGCCTTACTCTTATTCAACACTGAAGTGGTGTCTCGTCTGGAAAGGTGGCAAGGACAGTGTGCGTGGTCACCTTCCCTCCTCCTCTACTCGGCTCTTCCTCTTGGGAAGTTGTTTTGAGGTGTATCTATATTTGCTGGGCGTAGCTGTCCTGATGATTTCTGTAGAAAAGTCATCCCTTTTTTCTCTGATCACCCCCATTTTTAGGACTGATGCAGGTGGTTACTGACTCTGAAAGTGTCCTGGGTTCAGCTACCAGACCCAGGACATCTAAAGGTAAATGGTAATTGATATAATTTGAATTGGTAAAGACAGCCTACTTGTAAGTCCCTAGTATATGGTAGGGTATGTAGGTTTAGAGACACCAGTGGACTTAATGCACTTAAGCGTGAACCGATGTGCTGCCTGACGTCATTTACAGCCAGGCATGCCTTGCAAGCTGGTTTTAAAATAAACATATAAATCAAATTCAACTTTTGAATTAAAAGCACTTCCAAATCTATCTTTTTATTACTTCTAAGTCAACACTAAGGTCTGCCCTGGATGCCCCAGAGGCAGGGTGTATTGTTATAAAAAGCAGAGACAATATAAAAGATGATTTTTATATGCCCTGGTAAGGAATAACAGCCAAAGTCGTTTTTTTCAATATTGTAGTGCTGCTAGCCCTACAGACTAACATGAAGAAGGCTTTATTACATTTAATAAAGTCAATCTTTGCATTGGAGTTAGCTAGCAACACCATTCAAAGCATCAAATTATTAGGCACATTAAATCCAATACCATTATAGGAAAGTAATTTTAGAACATTCTATCCTGAAGTTACCTAAAGCAGTCCTGTAGCAGTCTCTTCTGATTGGTCAACCTTTGCAATCCTGAGCCAAGCTGCTCCCTGAGTAGGCGTGAAGAGCCCTGCAGCTGCAACAATGCAGCCATTTAGTGGGAGGAACTTTGCTCCCTGGAGATGCCAGAGGCAAGAAGGGGGGGTGAACAGATATCCCAAGACCCAGGCCAGCCCCCACTGCCTGGATCCCCATCCAGATGGAACCTCCTCGAACTGGATTAGGAGAGGGGCTGGAAGAGAAGGGGAGTGTAGTCAGTAGTTAGCCTCATGTCTGGGTTGGGTTACAGAGACACACACACACCAATGAGAGATTTTCTCCATCTTGATTTTTGGAAGAATAATGTATTCTGGGCCTGGGGTTTGCCACACTTCACAGGAAGTGGTCATACTAGAGGGTTGTAGCTTATTCCCTATTTGATAGGGAGCCCCGCTACCTCAAGCCCACAAATGAAGAATAAATAAGGCAGCTCTGAGGAGCTCAACAAAACACTGCCTGGAACAAAGGCAGCAGAAGGACTGCTCTGCTGGACCCTTGGACTGTACCACAGAAGTTCTGCCATCTGAGAGACTGCGCCTGCTGTACTCACAAGGCTCCACAAAGAAAGGAATATGGCTTACTCAAAGGAAAAGGAGTAGAATCCCTGATCAGCAACAGGTACAACAGAGCTGGAAGGTGTCACCTGCAAAGCATTGTGCATTGTGGGAAATTGAATGCTAGCCCCCCCCTCTCCCCACCCCCAGAGGCAATTCAGAGTTTATGAACCCTAGGCTGGTGTTACAGGACTCCTTATTTTTCCCAAAGGAATCAAGAAACTGCAGTAGCTGTAAGTATGGAAATTTTCTAAAAAGTTTTGAAGAAAAGCTCCAGGGGAGACCAGCTCAATGTCGAGAGTCAAACCGCCAACGCAGACTCGCCGATCAGATTGACCATGTTGGTTCAGCCGATGAAAAGCTTCAGGCGGAGCCCGCCTCGACATCGGGAGGAGGCCGTAGTTGACCACTTCAAGATTCTCCTCGCAGTAGACGCCAAGGACTTGACGTCCGTCTTTCAACGAGCTGCAGGAAGCCGCAGTAGACAATTCGAACTAAGTTAGGCCTCACTGCTTGCTTGACAAGCTACCAAGGGTTGAGTAAGGATGAACTTACTGAGACATGAGTTGACCTATTAGTGATTGAGATACTACTAGCTGAGGATGAATGCCCCACCTACAAATGACCTACTTTCCTACAATTTGTCAGCTCTCTATTCCCCCTTCTTTAGCTATCATATCTTCAAATATCCTGCTGAGCCCGATACCTTCACTGTCTTTTAATGTCCTTTTGGACATTTGTCAGGGCAGACCGCAAATTCCTTGCTTTAATTTGAGAATGGTAAGCACACCAGACAGACTTTGAGTGGATCTGAAGTTGCCTTTGGTCTGCCAAAGAAGGGTCACTTCACGTGAAGGTATTATGACAGAAAAATAGACCGAATCTTCATTATCTGTAGAAGTCGTGTAAAACAGTAAACATCTATCTGAGAAAAACTCTTCTGAAGAACACAGGTGTTAAAAAAAAAACAGGTGTTGTAAGATATTCTCTCACAAGCCAGGCTGCACTCCTCTCAATTATAGATTTTACAGATTTTACATGTTTTTACACATTTCAAATGCAGCTATGTAGCTTCAAATCTTGCCTTGGATGGGTTTCTTAAGAGTGATTGATCTCATATGGAAAATGGCACCCTGCACTTGGGAAAATGGGAAATAATGTAACGTTTATGATGTCAATGAAGATCCTATAAGGCAGAAACTATTTCTCCGTGGGTTTCCCAGAAAATCCTCGGGTCCGAATGTTTGGTTAGGTGGTAAAGGTACATGAAATCAAACATTTATTGATGACAAAGCCTTCGATTCCCCGTCTTTTTGGGAAGCATGGGTTGAATTGCATTCAATGGTGGAGCCGCATCTAGCTTTGCACTACATTCTCGATGACTGGGTATCAGAAGTCCTGCTCTAATTTGATGTGCCATACGATTAGATATTAGCAATCTGTCAGGTCCACTTAGTTAGAACACTTGTTTTGACGCCATGTCAGCTATTTTCTTTTTACTGTCCATGGCCCTTGTGCACAGTAAGGCAGGAAAAAAGAACAATGCCCCCATGTAAAAACTCCCAAGACATTAGGGATATTTGTTAGGTCTCGCCTAGGCAAAGACCTTTTGCTTTTCAGCCAAAAACGTGCACACGTTCCATTGCCTTCAATGGCAACGCATGCACATCTGGAGATTCACTTGCGGGAGCGCGCGGCGGCATATGGTAGCAATTATCGCTCCTGGCGCTGCTCGCTCTCGCAAGTGAAACGCTTTAACTCGCCCCCTCCTCTCGCCCCTCCCCATGCTGCCTCCTTTTAGCACGAGCAACGCACTGGTTACATGAAGGAACTATTTACCCCTTGTCAGTGCCAGCACTGTTCAATCATTTTAGTAGAACCGACTGACAATGTTTGAATCTTCACTGCAAATGTTCATACTCGTGAAGGGAGCTAAATTATGAATCTGCACTACCCCAAGATGGCAGACAAATGAGGCCAGGGAGGCACACGCATTTTTACTTTTCTAGTCTAGGATGACAGATTGACACGATTCTCCCCTGGCTAGTAGTGACAGTCATACATAACACAACAAAGAATGGAGGGTCAGAGGGAACAAATATTTAAAGACCTCCTCATGGTTTACTTCCCCAGACACAACTATATGCAAAACCAGAAAACCAGAGAGGTCTATAAGTCAGTTTGCCTGACCACAGTAACAAGTCTATAAAGTATGTCACCAAGTGCATTAGTCACTGACAACTATAAAAAGGAAAAAGAAAACGCGTGTATGCAAGAGAGTAGAAGTAATTGCTGGTTCAAAAGAACAACTGGTCAACATGATCCAAGTTATAGGATAAAGTACTGACAGGGTGAGAGCCTGTGTGTAACTGTGCACTGTTCACAAAGTGTCAAGTCTGGCACTATGCAAGTTTTGAAATCATATTGTGCTTTAATTTTCAACAAAGAAACATCACATTATCTTGAACATTTCTCGTTTTTTAGGTGCGAGACAACAAGTAAGTATTTGCGATTTGTGTCAGAAAACAATTCATTAGATATTTACATGAAACAATGCGGTATCATACAGAAATCATATGTAACATTATGTCAATTACATGTTACAAGCATATAATAATGCGACAAAATTACATCACAACAGAAATGTAAATGCCCAATGCATTTCGGAACCAGCCGGTTCCTTCGTCAGGGGCAATCTGAAAAATATAAGGTGAACCATTTGCTAGTGAGTAAAATGTGTTCTTGGCTCAATCTCTAGAACTCTAATGATGAGCAGACGTCACTCTAGAAGTTACCTGTTTGTGTGTTGAATTTGGTATGCTCTGAAAGAGACAATGGTGTAGCAATGTCAGCAACACGTGGAGCGAAGAAGTATACGTAAGTGATAGTGGTGGATGACTACCAGACTTACGCTTACCTGTTTGAATGAAAACTCGTGGCTCTGAAAATATAAAATGACGAGCTGTATTGAGTATATGGGGCCAACGAGACCTGAGATTAATGAGACTTACAAATAATAAAGTATAACGCGTTCCTAATGAGAGAGATCTTACCTCTAGAAGGAGGTGCTTTAGAAGCTGAGGAAAAAGTAAACAGAACGAGGTATCAGAAAAAGGCGAGACCAAGAACAACAAACGCATCGGCCAGCAGCGAGAACTCGTGTCAAGACCCTTACCTGGAAATAACTACGGAAGAGAGTAACCGGCGAAGCTTCACACAAGATAAGCGGGTGAGAGAAGGTGAGCCGAGGGTGCTATTTCAGGAGTGAAACCCGGAAACAAACCGGAGGTGCTCGACAGTAAAAACAGACTACTGGAAACGAGTGCAACCAGCTAGGTATCTCGTAACTAGCGTACTCACGAAAGCGCCATCTTGGAATGGAGTCAGATAGACTTCCAGAAAGAACTGAGACTACTCAAAGTGTAAACAATAGTAACGACGGTGCATGCAGTACTATCGTAAGAGTGATGAAAGAACAAACAAAAAAAGGGAAAACAATCTCGACGAGATAACGAACGTTTACGAGAGAAGTAACGTTGAAAACGAAATTAACACACTTCCCATGGGCTGTAATGCAAATTAGGAGGCTAAAAACAGATGATTAGATAAACCAAGGAAAGGGCTTGGATAGCAGGCTATACGACGAGAAAAAAGAGAAAAGATAAGCCTCATCTTAAAAGGTGAAAATCCTAGAGGTCATGTGGAAATGTAAATGCAAACTTGAAAGTATTAAGAACATCAAATTGATCATGTGAGGACGTAGGGAAAGTCGGTACTAGTAAGAATCATGGAAGAGATCTCTGGGTTAATCAATGGCGTGTTGGTGGGTTGTGTATATGTAACACAGTTTGTTGCTCCAGTGTAGTTTAAGTGCGTGTGAGTTGTCTGTGTCATGAGAGGCCACATAGGGCTCATGTACGAGGTAGCTCAGCTGGTAATTAAAGAAAACATGACATGTCTAGCCTGTCATTGAGACCGATCGGTGTCATGGTGTCCAGATATTTGATCCAATAGATCTCCCTTTGTAGGAGTCTAAGGTGGGTATTGACTCCATGATGTTGCTCAACGTGCTCAATTATTTGGAATCGGAGTTGTGATATTGAATGGCTTGCTTCATGCCAGTGGGTCGCCAGAGGCGAGTTTTTGTTCTGAATTCTGATCCGACTTTTGTGCTCTGTAAGTCGTGTTTTCATTTTCCGTTCGGTTTTACCAATATACAGTTTGCCACATGGGCATTTAATCCCGTATATTACATTTGTGGTGTTGCAATCGCTGGTATGTCTGAGCAGAACATCCTTGCCCGTGGTGGGGTGTTTTAAAATGTTCCCTGGGATTATGTTGTTGCAATGCGAGCAGTTTTGACATTTCAGAGTTCCTTTTTTGAGGATTGAGGTGTGTGGTTTCTTCGTGGAGGATATTAATTCTCGAAGATTTTGACCCCTGGTGTAGGCATGCAGAGGCTTTTCCCGAAAAATGTTGTTGAAATCAGTTTCATTGGCTAGTAGTTCCCAACGTTTGTTGATGATTCTTTTAATAGCAATGGAACTGGTCGTGTATTTGGAAAGGAACACTGTGTTTGATTTCTTGAGTTTCTTGACAGGTGTAAGAAGTTCTCCACGGGATTTTGTCATCGCTCTTTGTGCACATGAATCAATGATTGTGAGGGGGTACCCACGCTCCTGGTATTTTTCCTTGTATTCACTGATTTTTGCTGTGCTATCCGGTGTTTCTGAGCAAATGCGTTTGATCCTAATGAACTGGGAGTAAGGTAGATTGTTGATGAGGTTGCTAGGGTGGAAGCTGGAGTATTGTAATGCATTGTTGCGGTCCGTGGGTTTAGTGTCTACTGTTGTGGTCAACCCATGACCATCTGGGTTTTTGTTGATGTTGACGTCGAGATATTGGATAGACTGTATGTCAATTTTGTGAGTGAATTGGATCCTGGGGTTATGTGAGTTAAGAGTGGTTATCATTTGTTCGAGGAGTTGTTGTGAGTTAGTCCAAACCAAAAAGATGTCGTCGATGTACCGACAGTATGTGTAGATGTTTGACCATTGGGAGTTATCCATGATGCATTCCTGTTCGAACATCGCCATGAAGATGTTAGCGTACGATGGAGCCCCCGGAAAACCCATAGAGGTTCCCGAGAGTTGGGCGTAAAATTTTTCGTTCCATTTGAAGTAGCTGTGGTGGAGGCAGAAATGTAATAGCTGTAAAATGAAGACTTTTTCTGTCTCAATGTCTTCACGTTGGAGGATGGCCCATTCGACTGCCTCCATACCTGTGGAGTGAGGAATAGAAGTATAAAGTGCCACCACATCAATGGTGCACAGTAACCAGGTTGGTTGAATGTTGGGTTGAATTGACTCAAGTTTTTTAAGGAAGTCTGTAGTGTCTTTGGTGTATGACCATCAGTTCTGCACAAACTTCTGCAAATAAAAGTCCAGATATTTACCGACGGTGTCGAAAATGGACCCACATCCTGAAACAATTGGTCTGAAAGGTGGCCGCTGCAGGTTTTTATGTATTTTGGGTAACATGTATAGATGGGGTCTGCGAGGATCCGGTGTTGTAAGAAACTGTTTGGTCTGTTCATCAATCCACCCCAAGTCGTACGCTTTTTTCAAAATGTCTTGTAAAATGGTTACAAGTTGTGGCGTTGGATCTGTTTGCAGTGGTAGATATATGGATTGATCATTCACGTGATTATTGACTTGTTGTAGGTAGAACTCTGTGTCCATTATGACAATTGCTCCTCCCTTGTCTGCAGGTTGAATAGTGATGTCTGGGTTGTTTGCAAGGATTCTCAGAGTAATTCTTTCATTGTTCGTCAAGTTTTGGTGTTTGTTAGAAAGAAGGTTCAGGTTTTGTATGTCTTTTTTGACCATGATCTCGAATGTGTCCAGCATCTTATGGGACACTGGAGCTTGGAAGGTACTGCGAGGTTTACATTTCGTCGGTTTGCCAGTTTCTGGAGTTGCATCTAGAGACACAATGTTGGAGAAATAGTGTCGTAGGCGTAATGTCCGCATGAACTTATATAGGGCAACGTCGATTTCCAATTGGTTAGCATGGTTTGTGGGAACAAAAGACAAACCTCTGTTCAAAACAGCTTTTTGGTAAGGTGTAATGTTTACCGATGATATGTTGATGATCAGGGAATGTTCTTCCCGCTGCGTAGCGATTTTCCTGCCCTTTCCTCGCCTGGTTTTGCTGTTGCACTTTGTGTCTGATTGTAGGGCTGGTGGTATTCCTTGGTCCGGGGCCTGAGACAAAAAAGATACCGAGCTTGTTTTGTCAGCGTGTTCAGTGGAATCCTTGGTGGGAATTTGTTGATTAGAAGCCGATGTACCGGGCTGGACTGGTATTCTAGATGTTGAGATATCCTTGTCAGAAACCAAACTCTCTTCCGATGAATGCGTGTTCGGTTTGCGTGGTTCAAACCTTTTTCGTGCATATATTTCGGCCCAGGTGTAAACCTCGTTTAATTTATAGTCAATAGTATCTCTTTTGTACTTTCTTAGTTTCCCCTCTTGTAATTCTCTGCTGTATTTATCAAGTTTTATATTCAGACCCTCTAAGTTGATTCTCCATGTGTCATGTTCTAACCTTGTCTGAAGTTCTCCTTTCAGTGTGTTGATTTCTTGTTCGAGATCCTTGATGGTTTTGGAAAGCTCCTCGATAATGAGTAGAATCAGATCAAGGGAACATTTATTAAGTATTGAGAACCACTTATTTATGAAGGTAGGATTGAGGTGGAAACGGAATAGCATGGGTCTTATAGAAAGTCGTAATCCTCTGGGGATCCGTTTGGCTTTGTGGTACTGTACTAATGTGGAGGCATGAAGTTGTTGGTTAAGTTGACGTCTGGTTAAATATTCTAGTTGTTTAAGTTGTTGTGAGATCGAGCCGCTGTGCGTGTCCATATTTTTTACTTCCTGGATTAAAGAATACATTTCAGAGGCTTGGTCTGTGGTGTAGACCAAAGTGGTTGCTCTATTGTCTGTGATATTCGTTATAGACTCAAACGACATAATAAGATAACACACGTTTTGTATGTTATTTTTTATTTTATTTTAATACTGAGACATAAGATCACTGTGTCTAAAACAAGAGAAAACAAGATGAGGTGTGAGGGTTGGCACTTTGGGGTGCTGGGTTGAGAACTTATGGTCGCTCTATTATTTAACTATTGTGGACAGGAGTGACAGGTATAACAGGGTTATTCGTTGGGCTTCATGGTTAATCTACATATAGGTAGATATTTGACGCCAGCCTGGCTTGCACTCTTTTATCCACAGTGCGGGGCCTCGGATACCTGAGCACGGTCCAGGTGAGGTGAGGTCCAATCCCCTGTCAGTTTGGGTGAGAAATAAAAAAAGAATTTCTTCATAAAGTTTGATTCAGAGAACGCACGTATTGACGAGATTGTAGAAAGTCTTTCTAAAACAAATGATTTATGTTTTTACAGATGTCCTCCAAAACCAAACAAGATAAGGAGGATTAATATACAACTGTGGCTACAGATTGTATTGTTTCTAACAAATTCACTTTATTTTTGGTTATCACATGAACTGCGTTCAGGGATAATATATTTAATTTTCACAACATTTTCGTGACAGTAGCAGCAATTTAAGAGCAGTGGCCCTGATGAATGCCGAGGGACTGTTGGCCCGATAGGCAGAAACATGTTGGCCCGACTTACGACAGTTATTTGTTTCACACTGTCGCTTGCGCTGTTCTAATTTTTTAATTAGGGGATGTGTCTTGTTCTTTATTAAAATTAGTTGGTATAGACACATCACCTTATCTTAACATCACTACACTTTTTGTTTATGTTGCACTGTTCTCTTATTACCATCAACCATCCACAAGAAATTGGTGGTTAATAGACCAGCTGTGGATTTGATCCAGTGTTAAAAGTTTTACTGCCAGGCGTATGGTCCTGATGATCAAAGGGCCTGCCTATGTGCAGTCTGGACGACCACATGATAGGATTGATCACTTGGTTGGTTTGATGGTTATCCTATAACTTGGATCATGTTGACCAGTTGTTCTTTTGAACCAGCAATTACTTCTACTTTCTTGCATACACGCGTTTTCTTTTTCCTTTTTATAGTTGTCAGTGACTAATGCACTCAGTGACATACTTTATAGACTTGTTACTGTGGTCAGGCAAACTGACTTATAGACCTCTCTGGTTTTCTGGTTTTGCGCATAGTAGTGACAGTCCTCACCATCCAATCTCGAAGCTCTGTAGACTTTATTGTTAAAATATATTTTTATTCGTTTTGTTTTCTTTCATTCAATTTGCGGGGTGTGCTCTTTCTTTAATATTAAGAGAAGGGATGCCGTGCATTTACCGAGCCTTCTTTTGATGTTGTGTTGCCTTGCGTGAGTGAGTCGGACCCCTGGGGGAAACCCCTTCATCTCCCTTGGGGGCTCGTTTTGTCAGCAGCAGGCGGATGGTTGCATGAGATGTTAAACTGTACGAACTCCACCTGGCGACGGTGACACTGAAGACGCAGCAATCCGATCAACAAAATAGATGGTAAAGTCAGCTTAAACAAAAGGCCTTACCACAGCTCAAGGCCTGCTTACATGCTGATATGCTTTGAAAGGCAATGTTACCTTTTAAGTTAGGTCACATATTCATGTCTCAGGTCAAACAATGTAAGGAGAGAGATGAAGAAAGCAGATTTAAGGCAAATATCCCGCAGGGCTGGGCAAGATCGACAAGGTGGCCAGCGCGTGTGTGTGGATTATAGGCAGGGGTTACTGTTGTCAGAGTTTGAAGAGGTTGTGGCTGGGACAGGGCAGCGTTTTAGGAGTACTTTCATTCTTTTGTTTTATTATATTCTTTTCTGCAGCACTTGTGAAGCTCTTCCCCTTTGTTTTGCATCCTCTATTTCCTTTAACCTTTCGTGCTTTGTGTCATTTCTACAGTTTTGTTTCTCAATGTGCTCTCTCCCACCTCCAACCCCCTTGGCTCAATTAAGTTCTTGCAGTCTATTTCCATCTTTTATTGTTGCATATTCTTCATTTATCCTGCCACTGCTTGCTCTTGACATTCTTTCACTTCTCTTCTTGTCTGTTCTGGTTCCAGTTCTGCCCCATTTCACTATACATTTCCTTTCTTTCCTCTTTGCCCTTACTTTTCTTCCTCCTGCCTCCCATGCATGGCTACTGGTGAAGTGCAGAATGCTTTAGAATGACCTACTCAGAGTAGGTGATTTATGAGCCTGTAAAGGTATAGTCAAAATGGCAAGCAACAGAGCATCAGAGTCCCTTAGGAAGCAAAGACCGAAGGACATGGGCCTCAAATGCAGGCCTGGATGGCAGGACTAGTTGACTTGTGATGACCTCCTCCAAAGGTATTTCCACCTAGGGAAAATGGATGTTTCAGAAAAAGTAGAATAAGCAACAAGCACCGTCCCCGTATCTGTTCAGCAACAAAGCACACACAAGTAAAATAATTCTCCCCCTCTTGTCTTCAACCATTCTTTCCCTGTCTCATGGTATTAGGCAACAGTGTCATCTACCACTCCCCACTGGACATCCCCCAGGGCTCAGTCTTAGGCCCACTGCCTCTTCAAGCTTCCTCTCCCTGGAGGACATACTCTCTGATTTCACCTCTATAATGTTTCTAATTCCACCTCTATGTTGTTTCTAATTCCACCTCTATGAAGATCACACTGAAATATTCCTTGCCTTCCCTTGTCTCACTCCTCAGATCCACATGCATTTAACTGTCTCATTGATACCAGGAACTTGATAACATTGTTCACTGTCATCTACCATGTACCTTATCTTTTATTGGCCGTCACTAACCTCAGTCCAGCCTCCTAGGCTAAATCAATTGCTCTCATTGGTTTAAATTTATTTTACAATCTGAATGTTATGCTACGAGTCATCATTGTGTTCTTTGTTAGGAAGGGCAATGCTGCTTTTAATAAATACACAAATAAATAAAAAGTCCCTTCATGCTCGATTCATCTAAAACCGAAATCACCTAACAGCCAGCCTAATCAAATTTATCTCCTCTGGGCCCAACAATATCCTTTCCACCAGATGTCTTCACTTTTTCCCCCCATACTTGCAGTTATGCATATTAACGGAGATTAAAAAGCATCTACATGTCATTATCTCACCCACAGCTGCTATAGCCAGATACTAGCTGCTTAATATAAACAAGCATTGGCATAGCCAATAGGTCTCGCCTTTGTGACCTTATAAGTGTTTAGTTATGCAGCACAATATCCTTGGTGCAACAACATCAACTTTTGCATGGCAAAGCACTTTTAAGGTCCCAATGGCGAGACCTATTGACTATGCCAATGATCGTTTTTCAAATAAAACCCCCTTTTATGGTTTGTCATCACTCCTCGTGTCGGAAGGAAGCTTTAAACAAGGAAGGCCACTCACTGCTTGACCGCCTGAGCCACCAGCTTTATAGTGGGTATTCCATCATACTTTAAATTAGGCTCCCTACAGCTGCAGACAATGTTCTATGAATTTAGACGAGCTGAAAACGGAGTTTGTAGGTTTGCTATTTGCACAGATGAAAGGCAGTTACTATCATGGGTACAGCTTGAATAACAACCAGATTCAGGAAAAGAATCACAGTACAGAGGAGAGCCTCAGACGAGTCAAACGAAAAGAAAAATTCTACTCCTCCGATGCTCAACTTACTATAATGCTTTTAAATACTTTTTTGCACTCACCTACAAGGAATGCCCCCTTTAGAATATATAGCAGCAAACGCAGAAGGTGCTTTCTGGTGATCTGAAAACTACAATAGCGGACAAAAATCATTACACATATACACAAAAAGCATATATCAAACAGGAAATACTGATATGCTTTGTTATCTCTTATAGAACACCACGAGAAATAGGGAGTTATTGTGGTTCGCATAAAGGAAGGTCTTCATTAAATTAAAAAAAACTAATGGGAGATTTACGACTCCAAGAAAACCTGTCTTAACGAGGAAAAAGGCCATCATAATGAAGATTAATATTTCATTTGGGTCAAAGAATTATAGGAATAAGGACATTTGTGTACATATAACATACATCCAGTTACATCTGAAATCACAGCACAAGTTCAGTTTGGTGTGTGATTCGTTATTGGCATTTTATAAAAATATTGGCATAATTAAAACTCGTAACTCACGTTTAGAAAAACAAATCAAATAGTAAGTACATTTGTAAACTCTCTCACCCCGTCTAGATATTTCAAGTGAAAAGATTTCGTAACAGATTTAGTCTGTAGTATATATCTCGTTGCTTATTTTACTTTCTGAACATTATATATGTTTTGGTCAAGTTACAGTCCAAAGTGTTTTCTCATACAATCAAACAGAACTAAAAGCTACATGCAGTTAAACAGTAGAAAGGAAACAATCTTTATATCCCATAACAAATAGCAGAACAATTAAATAGCCCACATTTCACCACATTGTGTTAATGTTACACCATTTGTGCTACTATGACTTGACGTATTTGCTTTTACTTTTCGAGAAAATCTGGGTACATTAACAACATGAGCAGTTAAGTAGCTAAGGTGCTTTGTCTCGTAATTTACAGTGGTAAGAACTAGGCCTAGGCTAAATTTCCGTTCCGCTCGCGGAAATTGCGATAATTTGACATTTTCGCGTTCCGCGGAGAGCGCGAAAATGTCAAAATTTCCGCATTCCGCAGCTTAGCGATAATTTGTTTCTTGCACGCGCTGTAAAATAATACATTTTCGCGCGCGCGATCGCCTTACCTGAATCCCCGCGTTCGGCGACAAGTTTTCCCGATTCGGTCGCGTTCTCCACGAGATGTTGGATTGTTGGTAGCCATTTGCGCTGTCTCGCGACAGTACGCGCCCGCAGTAATGTCATTGGTCGAGCGATCACGTCTTTCTTCACGCGATCATGCACCGCGAGAAGAGTGAAAACAAGATGGCCGCGCACGCGAGCAACCGCATGGGTAAGTTGGCGAGCCGCGACCACGCAGAAAATACCGCGAACGGGCGGTAAAAAAACTTCCGCATCTTCGCGATATTTCCGCGGATATTTTTTACATTTTCGCGATAATTTGCGAAAGTCACTTTCGCAAATTCCGCCCACCGCTAGTAAGAACCTCGATCCAACATTGCATAACTACGAATGAAGATGCACCTTTGCCATGGCCACTATTTTTTTTTCAAAACAAATTTTATTGATTGCCATAATGTCTTATTCAATCGGTACAAACATTGTTCTTTGATGTTTCTTGTCGTTTTATAGCTGCCATATTTTAGCGAGATTATTGTGGTACGTACATACAATTACAACATGTTTTGACTTTATTACAGTAACTTTCTGTATGATGCTAGAAGTAGAAAGATACATTATTTGGAATAGGGCTATTAATGTAACTATTACCAAGTACCCACTTTCCCCCTCCCCCCACCCACGTCCTGGCCCATCATGTCTGTTAACTGGCACAGCAATTACATACTTTAAATATTGCTTAGTGTTCCATTTTGCTTTGTGCGGATATGTGTATCCTCCCAGCGACCTCTAACTACGCTGTCCATTGGGGTTCGATTTACTAGTTACTGTGGGTCTGGGGTGGCGTGATGTGGATTGAGGTCTATTGCTTTAAAACTCTCCAGTGTGATAATCCACTCCATAGATATTGGGTGTTAGGCGCAGCCCCCGAGCCTCCTCTCGTCTGATTGCTGCACTTTCTGGACCACTCCATCGTACCACCTCATCATGCCATGAGGATAATGCAGGGGGCCTCACAGATTTCCACCTCATTGTTATAGCTCATACTGCCAATACAAAATCGAGGTCTAAAAAGCAGAGCTGGACTTTCTGGGTGCCTGTGCGTTTACGGAGCCCTAACAGGCATTCTTCTATGGTGTCTCCAATCTGTAGATGTGTGACCTCCCCCACAGCGCCAAGTACCTCCTACCAGAATCCTCTAAGGTGAGGGCATGCCCACTGCATGTGTATGAACCCCGCCTCTTCAATCTTACAGCGCGGACAACAGTGTTGTGTACTTGGGAACATTCGGTGTAGACGGTGCAGGGTTAAGTAGGACCTGTGTAGAAGCATACATTGTATGAATTTAAATTTTGCATTGCGGGTCACTCTTTTTGGGTGTTCCAAAATATTTACCCTTTCCTTAACAGATATGTCTCGTCCCATAGTATCCAACCACTTCGTTCTAAAGTCAGTGAGGGGGGACTGCCGCTTGAGCTCGAATACTTATGTACAGCCATTTTATAAGGTGCCGCCCCTCTCCCATGTAGTATAATGTGCGGACTAATTCATGGGGCGGGGGCTCCATACGTTAAGGGGCCCAACACTTCTTCACATAATGCAACACCATGGCAAGCGTTAAGTATAAGTGTCCTGGCGCCCCTGTAGCACGCGTGAAGTTGTCGTGATCAAGGAGAGTGTTGTCGGTAAACAGGGCTCCCACTGTGTCTATGCCCACTTCAGCCCAGGCCTGTAGCCTATGCTTCGCGAGTCTTCCACCAGGAATTGGTATCTCCAGCAATGAGATGTTTCCAGTATAGGGAATGGAGCTGGACGTGTATTGCAGCACTTTTTATCCAACACTGAAGTGCTGTTGTATGGAGTGGTGGCGTATGAGGGGGGGGCTTCGCATTTTGGTAACAACAATGTGTGGAGCGTCCCCTGATTAATGTCCTGCATTGTGTACCTTATTTCTTGCAGTAAGACAGCCACTGTAGCTGACTAGCATAATAGTATGCTCTGAAGTCTGGCACCCCCAGTCACCCTTTATGCGGTTCCAGTTGTCATTTTTTTTTTTTTGTTTTTAAGGCTCACCCGCCGACGTCTAGCCCCCCAGAGTAGATCCCGCAGTATTATGTCTAGGGTACGAGATATGGATGGAGGGACTAGTATTGGCAGGTTTGTAAAGTAATACAACAATCAGGGAGGGACCACCATTTTAGATATAGCAACCCATCCCATTACCGATCGTGGCAGTGACGTCCAGAATGCCACTTTCGATGGCACTGCTCGTATTCCTTTGATTAGATTGCCGTCACGCAGGTCAGCGTGCGACCTGAATATGTGTATACCTAAGTACTTAAATGTATTGTGTGCCACCGGTATAATATATTTACCAAATCCAATTTCATCTGGGCGATCACCTTCATGCAAGAAGAAGGCATTCGATTTTCCCTCATTAATGGCGAGACCAAAAACACGTTCGAAGCTGGAAAAGATACTGGGGAGGGGCTCCAACATATTTGTGAGGTCCCGTATATATACAATGATGTCATCTGCATAGGCAGATATAAGGTGCGTTGCATCCCCAA
Organism: Triturus cristatus; assembly: GCF_964204655.1. Lineage (NCBI taxonomy): Eukaryota > Metazoa > Chordata > Amphibia > Caudata > Salamandridae > Triturus > Triturus cristatus. The sequence goes on from NC_140582.1 coordinate 949,437,330, forward strand.
GTGATCAGCCTCCCGCCATAATTTAAGTACCAGCGGCACTATGGCAAGCACAAATAATAGGGGGGACATAGGGCAGCCTTGTCTCGTACCTCTGTGCACTGTGTATTATTGTGATATGTGACTGCCGGTGCGTGCTCTCGCAGTAGGGGCCGTTTACAACAGCCGAACCCACCAGAGGTATTCAAGAGGCAACACAAATCTCTCCAAGGCTTTAAACATATAATCCCATGCGATAGTGTCAAAGGCTTGGCGCAGGTCCAGTGCGATGGAGCCAGCATCAACATTCCTCAGGGGTAGTAGCCATGATGTGGTGTAATCATCTGATATTTAACAATGAACTACGCGCTGGTAGGAAGCCGCATTGGTCCCTGTGTATTAATTTATGTAATTGGGGAAGGAGCCGGTTTGCTAGAATCTTACTTAAGATCCTATATTATGATGCCAAATGCGACAATGGGCGATAACCCGAGAGATCTGATCCGTCTCTGCCTGGCTTGGGGAGGGATACCACCAGAGCCTGCATGGTAATGTACGGGAGGTGTCCCAGTTCCAGCACTCTGTTGTATAACTCCTCCATATTCGGGATTAAGGCCTCGGAGTAGGAGTCTAAGAATTCTATAGGCAGGCCGTCCAGAACTGGTGTTTTATTTCATGGGAGCTCTTCGATGGCCGCTTTTATTTCCATTTTTGTAATCTCACCCATTAGGCTTTTCTGTGCATCAGCATTTAGCTTTGGGTAAGGGTAATCCCTCTAGTAATGTGTCAATAAGTGTAGCGTCAATGGTCTTGAGCCATGGCCACTAAACATACTTAATTTCCTGGCTTTAACTTTGGCCGTTTCTCTAAAAACAATATATATTTATTGGATATATAAACGGTCATTACAAATTCCAGAACCATTTCAATTGAGTTTCAATTTTTCATGTAATTTGCGAACTAATTCATAGAACAATATTGGTACAACTTTATGCAGGTACCAGAGATTCAGCTGAAAGTCTGGAACACACTACATTAAAGTATTGCAGGCTCATCAGCAGGCCTTTTGTACACTTGTTCAGAATTTTGCCATGACAGTTCAAAAGCAATGTTTGGGTAAATAGCATTCCCAACTGTAATAACCACATAACCACCTCAATCTTTGGGAAGACAGCAGTGCAATATAGTTGGCATCAGTGCAGAGCAAATACCATTATTTTTTATTTGGATACATAAGCTGTTATTTTACTAGCTCTACAGAAATAATTAAATACAAATTGAAAAAACAAGTTACTTAACTTCGGTAACGCTCTTTCTGGTGGATACTCTATTTAACTGCAGATTCCTCATCTTGTGAATACCCTGCGCACCAGAATGGATCCGCAGATTATTTTAGTCAGCAATAACCTCACGCCCCAGTAGGTGAGCCCACCATGCACCATTGCGTCTTTTCTATCCTGCACCGGAAATTACTTCACCTCCACAACATAAATGCCACCTCTGCATGTTGATTTCTTTCTGACATCTGTCTCTGACATTGGACGAGGAGTGTTAAATAATCAGATAGTGCAAGAACAAGGAGATGATGGACGAAGCACTGAAACTTTTCAGACAATCACCCCCTGTCACAGATCTCGGTTGAATTGATCATCGTTTTTTAGCTCACTTCACCACCCCAGTTCAGACCCAGCCATATGCAATCAACCTTGACCGTGTTCCTCATGGGAACAGTCCAGACCGGACTGCCAAGTCAGATCTTCCCTGGACCGGAAACAAGCATCCTGGGACCGGTTTTGGGGTAACACCAATCATCAGCCAGGCTAGCTTGAATCCAGTGACAAAGTGAGCAAGGGACCCATGTCTGGGCATACCCTGCCAACTTAAGGCAAACAAAGAAAAAGACAAGGAGATGATGGATGGAGTGCTGAAACTTTTCAGACACTCCCCCCCCCCCCCAGTCGAAGATCTGGGTTGAATCCATCATCGTTCTTTAGCTCACTTCGCCACCTCAGGTCAGACCCAGCCATATGCAAAATCAGTCTTGACCCTGTTCCTCAGGGGAACAGTCCAGCCCGAACTGCCAAGCCAGGTCTACCCTGGACTGGAAACAAGCATCCTGGGAACGGTTTCGGGGTAACAGATAGTGCCAGTGGGAAGATCTCTAGTTGGCATTTTATTAATGTGGGCCCAGGAAGTCCATTTCACAGATCGGGTGTAGTGAGGAATCAGTGATTAAATAGAGTATCTACCAGAAAGAGAGTTACCAACGGTAAGTAACTTGATCTTCTAATTGATACTTCAAACCGCAGCTTCCTCTCATTGTGAACCGATACTAAAGCAGTCCCTACCCAGGATGAGTCGTGCTAAGCCATGACAGGATGCCCCTAAGGACTGCAGTGTGGCGTATTCGGGCCAGGGCATTAACACCACCCCAATGCTTGAACAGCTGTTGTAAAGTCACCTTGTAGAAAAAAGTGTTTCACCTTTTTTTTTTTTGTAAGAGGAGATAGCAGATACTAGGCATTCTTTTTTTGTTAATGTTTTCCTTGAGTGTGAGGTTGGTGTCCATGTTGAATCCAAGTGACTTGGCATTTGGAGAAATTTGAGGTTCAAAGGGGGTTAAGGGTCATGTCATTGAGCCAGGCTTGCACTGTGCCTTCTTTGTTTTATTTGACACATAACAGGAATTCTGTCTTGTTTGGGGTAAGCTTTGGGTAGGTGCTGGACATCTAAGGTCAGTATGATAAGCAGGCAGTTTTTGAGCCATTGAATATCTGAAGCAGTGTAGGCTTTTAAGTAGAGTTGTGGATAATCAGCATACTGGTGAATCCTGATGCTATTATCGGTGAGTAAGAGCACCAAGCGACTCCACGTGGAAGTTGAAAGAACAACATGCAAGTAGATGCCCCTAGAAAATACTGTTGATTACTCCAAACATAAGTGATTTATGGTAATGTGTTCATTACCATAATAATTCATGCTCCAATGCTTTTATAACACATTAGCACATCAATAAAGATAGGTCCTGATTCAGTGGTTATTCATCATTTGGAGTGACACACGAAGGATGGTCATTGCTCAGAAAAGGTTGAAGACCCCTGGGTTAGGCAGTTTAGAGCACAGATAAAAGAGTTTAGGGTTAATGCTACAGAGCTAAGGGTACACTCTGCAAGTTACACAGTTTAGAGGCAGGGCTCAGATTTATAAGTGTGAATGAATGTACGATAATTCATAAAAGCACTAAACAGTGGAAATCAAAACAGAAAAGGAAGGTCTTGATTTCCTTCCAAAAGGCTCTTAAGTTTTGTTGAGAACGTAAGGCTAGAGGAAGGGAATTCCAAATTCTAGCTGTTATCATCATCAGAGAGCAGACTTCCATTCTGGCTTTCTTGAACTTTGGAATGGTGACCTCAGAAGCATGTTCGGAGCTCTCACCTCACGAGTCGGCTGATACAAGGTGAACAATGAGGTTATTAAAGAGTGCTGATGAAATACTTTGGAACACAAGCAGAACACTTTGAATTGGCATCTTTCAGAACTGAAGTCCAATGAAGTCTTGCTAACCAATTAGAGATGGCTGCAACATTTCTTTAAACCTAACACTATACTGGCTGCAGCATTTTGCAGCAATTGTAATCTGTATAGGAAGAAGTTTACCAATCTTATGTAAACTGAATTACAGTAACCTATTCTAGAAAGGTTCAGGGCTTGTACCATGTACTTTGTAGATGACGCTGGTATAAAAGGGAAAAACTTCCTTATGGTTTTCAACTGCCTGAAACCTAGTGTACATGTTGTTTTAATACGCTCTTTAAAGGCAAATAGGAATCCATAGCAAAAACCAAAGGAAATGATGGACGGAGTGTTGAACATTGCAAGCACTCACCCCCAGTCAACTGATCTGGGTTTAATCCATCACCGTTCTTTAGCCCACTCTGCCACCCCAGTTCAGACATGGCCATATGCAAATCAGTCTGACCCTGTGCCTCATGGGAACAGTCCAGCCCGAACTGCCAAGCCATGTCTTCCCTGGACCGGAAACAAGCTTCCTAGGACCGGTTTCTGGCATTTCAGCCGTCTTCAGCCAGGCTTGCTTGAATCCAGTGGCAAAGTGAGCAAGGGACTCACGTCTGAGCATACCCTGCCAACTTATGGCGAACAAAGCGAAAACCAAAGGAAATGATGGACGGAGTGTTGAACATTGCAAGCACTCACCCCCAGTCAACTGATCTGGGTTTAATCCATCACCGTTCTTTAGCCCACTCTGCCACCCCAGTTCAGACATGGCCATATGCAAATCAGTCTGACCCTGTGCCTCATGGGAACAGTCCAGCCCGAACTGCCAAGCCATGTCTTCCCTGGACCGGAAACAAGCTTCCTAGGACCGGTTTCTGGCATTTCAGCCGTCTTCAGCCAGGCTTGCTTGAATCCAGTGGCAAAGTGAGCAAGGGACTCACGTCTGAGCATACCCTGCCAACTTATGGCGAACAAAGCGAAAACCAAAGGAAATGATGGACGGAGTGTTGAACATTGCAAGCACTCACCCCCAGTCAACTGATCTGGGTTTAATCCATCACCGTTCTTTAGCCCACTCTGCCACCCCAGTTCAGACATGGCCATATGCAAATCAGTCTGACCCTGTGCCTCATGGGAACAGTCCAGCCCGAACTGCCAAGCCATGTCTTCCCTGGACCGGAAACAAGCTTCCTAGGAGCGGTTTCTGGCATAGGAATCCATACACATTCCAAGTCAGAGCAAGATCCTGAAAGATTTTGTCCACCATTCTTGTGACCAAGAGGTTTCATATATGAAGACTACAATCTCCTTTTTATCTTTGTTCAGTACCATATATTTTACAGTCATACAATTGGATAACTACAAAAGACAACTTTTAAATTCTTAGCCATTGCCTCAGGATTTTTCTATAACCTGATCAGTTGTGTATTGTCGGCATACGAAAAGAAAGTGATGCTGAATGACTCAATCAGGTTGGCTAGCGTAGAGAATGACACAATAAAAAGAATGGGGCTTGAAACCGAACCCTGGGGTACTCCTGCCCTGCAATTTGCGAAACCCACTGCTTCTGTGCGCTTTCTTAAAAAACAGAAGAGAACCAAGCAAGCACAATCTCAAACACCAACTGCCTCCAGCCTCTACAATAAGACGGAGTGGAAACGGTGGCGGTTAGACCTGGCATCCGTTGCGTGGTTTCTCTGACTTTCTGTCTTCCGACCTCCTGTTTTGCTGACTTCATTTATGCTGGCTTTAGGATTTTGAGCACTTTAGCACTGCTGACCAGTGCTATAGTGCTTGTGCTCTTTTCCTAAAACATGGCAACATTGGAGTATCCACAAGTAACATATTTAATTTACTTACAAGTTCCTAGTAAAGTGCACTACATGTGCACAGGGCCTGTAAATTAAATGCTACTAGTGGGCCTGCAGCACTAATTGTGCCATCCATTTCAGTATCATGCCTGCCGTTGCAGAGCCTGTGTGTGCAATATTAAACTGCCATGTCAACCTGGCAAGTTAATCCTCTTGCCAGTCTCAACCCTTCCTTTTTAATACATATAAGTCACCCCTATGGTAAGTCCTAGACAGCCCTATGGGGAGGTTGCAGTTTATTAAAAAAGCAGGACATGTACTTTTAAGTTTTACATGTCCTAGTAGGGAAAAACGATTAAATTTCTTTTTCACTACTGCAAGGCCTATCTCTCCCATTGGTTAACATAGGGATTACCTTAAAATATTTTATAAGTGTAATTTCCAATTGGGAAAAGATTGACATTTCAAGTTTGGTGTCTCTGGAATCATAATTTAAAACTTTCACTTATGGTAAGGTTGAATTTTAAGTTGAAAGTCTGAAAATACCACTTTCAGAAAGATGGCATTTTCTTACTTTACCCATTATGTGCCTTTGCCTGTCTCTGGATCCACATCGGGGGTGGGTGGCAGATGGACTTTGTGGAGTCCCTCTAGACAGCCACACACAAAGGGAGCTTATGTGTGTCTGATGGGCCATCCACATCCTGATGAGATATTGAATTGCTGATAGGTCATCCTGTGAAGCATAGGAGGGAGTATCCGACACCTGCACCTGAATGAGCTGTGTCTGTCCCACACAAAGAGCTGCGCACCCCCCTGTAGTGAGTCTAGAGCCAGGGTAGAAGTACAGGAACTATATGCAATTCAAATGCCTCTCTTTGAGACCTCTCCCACTTCAAAGGCACATCTAGGTATAAGTACTGGACCCCTGACACCACCAACTCAGTACACTTTTGGACCCAAGGACATTCTGCCAGGAAGGGCGACTGCTGTGCTGCTGAAAGAACTGTCACTTTGCTGGACACCTGCTTTGCTGGGCTTGACCTGCTGCTTAATGCCCTCCTTGCCTGAGAGTGAGAAAGACTGGATCTGCATTGCTACATCCCAAGAATCAAAGTGAGTCAAAGGGATTGATAGCTTTCCTCCTGTTCTGAAGTCTCATGGACATCAAAGACTTACACCAACCCTTCTACAGATCTGGACTCTGCTAACTGTGTCCGAAACTGACACATCTCTGCTCGACGCGGACGCACCGCTGCTGCCGCTTAGGACGAAGACATGCGCAGCTCGATGACAAACATCGCCTTCATCATAAAGGGTTCCCCACCAAAACATCTCCGACTGCGCAGATTGGAAACGATGCATCGCCTACATCCGAAGGGATCAACACGGACACATCGCCTCCTCTGCTCCCCGTATCAGGTCTTCGATGTTCACACATCCTCCATCCAAAAGTACTTTTTCAGCGAGATAATGCTGAGGATTTCTCCCAAATTAAACATCTGGAAGCTTGGACTAAAGAATCCTCTCACTCCCTTGATCATTTCCCTGCCCTTTCGCTAGAGGATCTTAATAGCCTGTTGGACAAAACTAAATCGTCATCTCCACTCGATCCAGTTCCTCTGAAAGTACTGAAGAACTGCAGAGAGATCATTCTTCCTTCGATGCTGGAAGTCATGAATGGAGCATTGGAACAGGGCATCTTCCCGTCACTTTGGAAGAAAGCCATCGTGAAGCCGCTGCTGAAAAAGACCACCTTGGACCCTGGAGTACTGAAGAACTTTAGACCCATCTCTCTGCTGCCGGCCCCTGCTAAAATGTTGGAGACCCATTTGAATTTCCATCTTTCAAACTTCCTCGATACCTCTGGTTTCTTGGACGGGTCCCAACATGGCTTTAGAAAGCTGCATAGCACGGAGTCTGCTTTGACGAAAGTCATGGATAACATCCGCAGAAAAGTGGATTTGGGTCTAACCACCGTACTGGTGCTGCTGGATCTTTCAGCAGCATTTGACACCCTGTCTCCCCTTACTTTAACAACTAGGTTAAGGGAGGCAGGGGTAGAAGGACCGGCACTCAGTCTCCTGAGCTCCTTTCTTCAACAACGAGAACAGCGTGTCATGCTAGGTGAATACCTCTCCCCCGCTAAGTCTTTGCAATGTGGGGTGCCACAGGGGTCGGCATTGAGTCCGACCCTGTTTAACATCTACGTGGCCCCACTTGCAAGACTAGTAAGATCTCAGGGGATGGAGGTAGTGTCGTATGCCGACGACACGCAGATTATGGTATCCCTGACTCACTCTGTGGGTGAAACCGCTTCTAACTTTAGGGCCTGCATGCAACTTGTTGCAGAGTGGATGATTGCCAACTCCCTAAAGTTGAACGGGGACAAGACAGAGGTCCTGGTCTTTGGCAAGGACCAGGGCATATGGTCAGATGATTGGTGGCCTCCTTCTTTAGGTAGCTGCCCAACACCAACACAATCTGCCAGGAACCTAGGCGTCATCTTCGACACCCAGCTCTCCATGGAGCTTCAGGTCAACAGAACGGTGGCTACCTGTTGGGGAGTCATCAAGACCTTGAAAAGAATCGTACACTACCTGTCCCCTCAGGCACGGAAACAGGTGGTGATCGCCCTTGTTGGCTCAAGGCTTGATTACTGCAACTCAGTGTACGCCGGGGCCAACAAGGGCCTGCTTTAGCGTTTGCAGGTCATACAAAACGCGGCAGCGCGGTTTGCTCTCGCTTTGCCCTGGCTGGCCTCGATGATCTTAGCGAGGAAGAACCTCCACTGGCTCCCCATCCCCTCAAGGATCACTTTTAAACTCCTTTGCCTTACATATAAGGCTTTAACTGCAGGCCCGGCTGATGCCCTTGGATCACTTCTCTCTAGATACGTTCCGAGTAGATGTCTCCGATCCAGTGAGCTTAATCAACTGGTAATTCCCAGAGCCAAGAAGGCTAGATGGGGGAGCAAAGCTTTTTCCATACTGGCTCCTCTGATGTGGAATTCACTCCCCCTGGAAATCAAAACACTGCCCTCCCTTGACCTCTTTAGGAAGTCATTGAAAACTTGGCTCTTTATTAATGCTTACCAGTAGGCTCTGTTTCTTTTCGCTCACAGTCGTTATTTGGATTAGGCGCCTTGACGCCCATTGGGCATAGCTGCGCAATATAAATAATGTTTCATTCATTCATTCATTCATAAGGTTGGTCCCTGTATATGACTCCCGCTACATTGCGGCCAGCCTGAAATTTCAGATTTGACCCAGTCCAGCGCGGCTAGATAGCCCTGGTTGGCGCTATATGTTTCTAAGCACTACATTTTATGATATTCTTTAGAAATTCATAACTCCGGTTCGACGTATCGGATGTTTGTCATTTTGGTCTTGTTTTGTTCATTAAATTAAGATGTACCTTTGTAACCCGTGGAATATGTTTGTCTGGTATTTTCACAGTTTTACTGTTTTAGTGTTGCACAACCACTTTACACATTGCCTCTTAAGTTAAGCCTGACTGACCTGTGCCAAACTACCAGAGGGTAAGCACGGGTTAATTTAGTGTGTGCATCTGACTTACCTGGACTAGAATTGTGTTAATACTTGGACATGGCGCATACCTCTGCCAACTAGAGATCCTATTTCTAACAGTGTCAAACAAGATCAGCGCTCCCACTCATCCATAATGTCAGATACCCTGGGTGGCCTTAGCCAATACGTTATCTGTGGAGAGACCCTTGTGGAAGCCTGATAGGGCTTTCTGCAGGAGATGATTAGATTGAAGATAGGAGTACTGAGTTAATGGTTAAGTGTATAGGGTTTAGGTTACACAGAACAGGGTGCAATGTTAAGAGCACAGAGCTTAGGGTTACTAGTTTAAGAACACATTAAGAGAGTGAGAGGTATGAGTCAGCACACGTCCTCCCTAGTCAACCCATTAATAAACGACCGATGCGAAGGCTCCAAATCTGGGATTATCCTTTTCTGTGATCACCTACCACAACACATACACTTATACATTTAAAGACACCTAGCCCACAATTTATAGTAGAATGCGTCATTATAGGTGTATTCGCCTGTTCTGCTCGATTTTCCCGGCCTTCTTGTGAGGAACAATGATGGAATATGACTTCAGTCTCTTATCATTCAAGTCTAAGGGTTAGAGTAGTGAATGGAGCCTATTTACTAGGCACTTCGACATGGTTCTGTGCTCTTCCCCATAGATCAGGGCTTGCACACATAGCCTAGGGGATAGATTCGTTAGTATTAGGGATAACCTGTCCTGTAGTGAGGGTATTTCATGGAGCCGTGCTGAATTCAGGCCTGGTAGACCTCAAACGGGAGAGACTCCATCTTTCTTTCTGCTCCGGCAGCTTGGGATGCTTCTAGGTCAAATGTAATGTTTTAGTTATGAGGTGTTATTCGCTTGGAGAGAACCGGTTCAGGCCGGCCCTTATCGAAGGATTGTATTTTTCTTCATGCCGAAGACACTACATCAGGCCGGCCGGCTGGGAACGTGTCCTTGGTACGGGGAGGTACAAGAATTTGGTGGGCGGCAGGTTACGGGCCGGAATTTTCCATGAGGAAACGCACCTCTATATTAGTGAAAGTCTGAGGCAGTTACATGTTCAGTCCGTAGGCGGCATCTAGCCGTTAGCAGTAAATCTACTACTTATTCCAGGGAAGACAGACGCCATCTTGAAGGCGGAGAAGAACCGAGAGACAGATACTCTCCTAGCAGAATAGCCAGAGAGGAGAGAGTAGCCGATAAGGAAGAGGTCCCAGTGACTCGGAGAAGGGTGAAGAGAACAGCGCATAGTGGTGCAGACATGTATCCGTGATTGCGGAGGTGTGACTTCCAGGCGAGCCGAGGCACAGACGAGAAGGGAACCTAGATGACCACTGAGTGCAGGCTACACACTACTAAGGTGATGTCGACCCTTTCTTATTAGAGTGTACAACTTAATCTTTCACTTTTCTTTGCAGGTTATGTGTTATATTGTAATGTTATGTGGTTGCGTATGTAATGAGTAATAAAGTACCCAGTTTGTAGTGAACCAACATGTGCTGCGTGTTCTTGTATGAGAGGGTAGCCTATTCTTCTAGTCAGCTGCGGCTACATGAACAGATGTTAACCCTGATCAGGTAAGTGGTAACTGAATAAGGGAAAGAGGAGCCCCTCGAACCGGAGAACAGACTATGCTTGAACTGGCAATCCTTGTGTGATCTGATGAATAGTGAGACTGATTCCCTTTTTGTATGTTATGGTGATCATAGGATGAACTTCGTATGAGACTGCCGTCTGGGTAGAGAGGTCTGGATTCGTATGGGATCGCGAGGCCGCCACTTGTGATACTGTCGTATGGGCAGAGAGGTCTGGATCCGTATGGGATCGCGAGGCCGCCGATTGTGCTGAGACTGCTGTCTGGGTAGAGAGGTCTGGATTCGTATGGGATCGCGAGGCCGCCACTTGTGATACTGTCGTATGGGCAGAGAGGTCTGGATTCGTATGGGATCGCGAGGCCGCCGATTGTGCTGAGACTGCCGTCTGGGTAGAGAGGTCTGGATTCGTATGGGATCGCGAGGCCGCCACTTGTGATACTGTCGTATGGGCAGAGAGGTCTGGATCCGTATGGGATCGCGAGGCCGCCGATTGTGCTGAGACTGCCGTCTGGGTAGAGAGGTCTGGATTCGTATGGGATCGCGAGGCCGCCACTTGTGATACTGTCGTATGGGCAGAGAGGTCTGGATCCGTATGGGATCGCGAGGCCGCCGATTGTGCTGAGACTGCTGTCTGGGTAGAGAGGTCTGGATTCATATGGGATCGCGAGGCCGCCACTTGTGATACTGTCGTATGGGCAGAGAGGTTTGGATTCGTATGGGATCGCGAGGCCGCCAATTGTGCTGAGACTGCCGTCTGGGTAGAGAGGTCTGGATTCGTATGGGATCGCGAGGCCGCCACTTGTGATACTGTCGTATGGGCAGAGAGGTCTGGATTCGTATGGGATCGCGAGGCCGCCACTTGTGATACTGTCGTATGGGCAGAGAGGTCTGGATTCGTATGGGATCGCGAGGCCGCCGATTGTGCTGAGACTGCCGTCTGGGTAGAGAGGTCTGGATTCGTATGGGATCGCGAGGCCGCCACTTGTGATACTGTCGTATGGGCAGAGAGGTCTGGATCCGTATGGGATCGCGAGGCCGCCGATTATAAGAGGTCTTGGTATGTATAGTAGGAATTCCCTGTCCTTAGGTGGTAAATATATGTGGTTGCACTATTGTAGATAGGCCCTAGGGAGGGGGTAACGTTCTGGCTGGGTTAGTGAGGCTCTGATGAGCGGGTTCTATCTGATCCGAAAACCCAAGCAGAACATTTGGCGTCACGAACCGTTTACGAAACCTGTGTGCGTTGTGGTCGTATCGTGTTTGCTTTCGGCGCGTGCGTGGTTTCGTTTGTATATTATTTGTGTATAATTGTGTGTGTAGTTTTTTTTTTTTCTTCTTTCTCTCTTTCTCTTTCTTTTCCGAGATGTTTTCTAGAAAGTCGAAATCTACTTTTAAGTTGCCCGTTGATATTCCCGGCTGGGATTCAACGCCTTATGAAGCCTTAGCCCGTGAGTGGGCTGATTCTACTGGTTTGAGTGAGAATTGGAATTCTTTTTTGGAGCTGGCGGAGCCGGCTAATGTGATTACTTGTTTACAGAAGGCGCCGGTATCTAAGGGTGATGAGCTTCCCGTTTTGGGGCGCAGAGGTTGGATTGTTCTGTCTGCGTACAGGATCCTGCATGAGAGGTTGTTGAAGTTACAGAATGTGCATAAGGATGTGGAAGTGAACTTTGTTGAGATTCAGAATGCTCATACTTTGTTGCGGTGTCAAAATAAGTTGCTTGCTGACAAACTTGATACGTACCAAACTATTGCCGAGAGGGCGGCTGTGCGAATTGCTCGTTATAAATACAAGAATCGGCGTGGTCGGGTTTCGACGCGAAAGGTGCGTCTGGTCGTGGCGAAAGCCGGACTAGATTGGAATCCTGATGAATGGGATGGTAATATCTGGAACTCGAGTGATTCTCCTTCCTCGGGTGAGGAGTCTGCCAAGCGCGAGTCCTCTCGCTCCGGCCGTGATTGTAAGTCTGCTTCTTGCGCCTCTGATGGTGCACCCAGTGATTGCGCTCGTCCTCCGAGCGGGGTCGATGCTTCTTACACTGATTGTTCCTCTACGTGTACTGGTCGAGCTCCTTGTGATGCTCGTCCCGCGGTCTCGGTGCATCCAGTTTTTCGGCGGAAGTTGCAGCAGGCTCCCGGTGCTCCAAATGGTATTGCTTTAGACTCTTTGGAGGATTTTACTCAACAAGAAATTAGTGATATTTTGCAGCGATTTCGGCAGCGAGCTGGTGAGTCCTTACTCACATGGATGGTGCGCCTTTATGAACTGGGCGCTGCTGGCATTATGTTGGATGCTTGCGATTGTTTGAAGTTTTGTTCCTTGAGTTCGGATTCTACTGTACAGGATCATTTTCGTAACTTTAATGTTGGTGGTCAAATTTCTTTGCTTCAATTGGCGACTGAGGGTTGTAATCAAAAATATCCTACTGAGTCTGACTGGCCTGTGAATGACAAACCGTGGTATACTTTGCGCGACGCTGCACAACGTCTCAAAGAGGAGGTGATGAAAACGGCAATTTTTCTGAATACTGCTGACAGGTTGCTTGATGGTTTGTTGACATCTTCTGTGCGGAATCGTATTTTTCGTTCTTCCCCTGTTGCTTATAAGCAGATCATGATGACTTTATTGATTAATCAGACTGGTAACGTATTGTCTATGGTGCTGGAATCGGTACGCCAACTCGGTGAGTTGGGTGAGTGGTTTAAACCTGAACGGCAATCCCGGCCTGACACTCGTACTCCTGGTGACAATAAACTTACTAGACGTGATATGTTTTTTGGTCTTATGGCCGATGGTGTGCGGAAGGAGGACATTGACGGTGAGACTACTTCTCGTTTGTGGGAAATGTTTCGCAAACGTGGCTTGGATCGAAAGGAGGGTGCCCGGCGTGTTCGGACAACTGAGTGTGATCGTGGTTTTTCTGACGGTAGCGGTGATGACGACCGCCGTGGGCGCTCTGATCGTCGTGATGATCGACGTTATGTACGTGATTTGTCCCCCCGTAATGAGAGAGACAGGGAGAGAGAGGGGGAAAGAGAGAGGGGGAGAAATGATTATGTTAACAGCAGACGTAGAGATGATAGGGATCAATCCCCTGAGTTGAGAAGGAGAGAGGATCGACACAGATTGGCCGATCGAAACCCGCAGTACAATGCAGAGAACAGGAATCCATTTCGTAATGGAGATGGATATGAACAGGAGGTATCGATACCTGGGAAACGTGAGAGTCTTTATCCTGATTTATCCTGGTACACAGAACGCAGTAAAAATGACTAGGAAATAGGTCAAGCTCCAGTACACAGATGGGCTCACAGAGATAATAGACCCTATGTAGATATTGATATTTATTGGAGACATCGTAATGTCCAAAGGGCCCGAGCATTGGTAGATACAGGAGCGGAGGCCACTCTTATTCATGGAAAATCAAAGAAGTTTAAAGGTCAGCCTTTTACAATTACCGGATTAGGTGGAAAGGAAACTCCCGCAGTTCAAACTTTACTTGAAATGAGAATAGGTAGAATTCCTAGAAAAGAATACTCTGTATTAGTGGTACCACTCTTAGAATTTATAATTGGAATTGATATTTTGAAAGGAATGACTTTGCACTTAGATGATGGATGTTACCAATTTGGAACTAAACATTATATATCGTCCAGGCCTGTATGGGTTGGTCGTTTAAGAATGCCCCCCATAAAAGTTCCCCAGGCGACAAAAGTGGTTCGTCAGAAGCAGTATCGTATTCCAGGTGGTCATGAAGAGATTAGTACCACTATTCAGGAGTTGGTGGATGCAGGAGTTATAACCCCAGTTACTTCTGCTTGGAATAATCCTGTTTGGCCTGTACGTAAGAGTGATAATTCTTGGCGCATGACTGTTGATTATCGAGAATTGAATAGACACACACCCCCTTTGACTGTTGCAGTACCGGATGTTATTACCCTAATTGAAAGAATCCAAAAACATCCAGGTACATGGTATGCGTCCATTGATATTGCTGATGCTTTCTTTTCGATTCCGATTGCCCCTGAGTGTCAGGAACAATTCAGTTTTACGTGGAACGGGCGTCAGATGACGTTTAGAAGTCTTCCCCAGGGCTATGTGCAGAGTCCTACGATATGTCACCGGCTGGTGGCAGAGCATTTGGCTGAGGTACCGGTTCATCCGCGAATTCAGATATGTCACTATATTGATGATATTTTGATCCAAGGTGAAACACAAGAGGAAGTTCAGACCCAATTGGACAGAGTCATTGAGTGCCTGCGTGAGAAAGGTTGGGAAATCAACCCGGATAAATTACAAGGTCCGTCCCAGGCTGTGAAATTTTTGGGTATTAATTGGCATGAGGGGCACCGAGAAGTGATCCCTCAGGTTAAACAGAAAATTCTTGATTTTGCAGTTCCGAGGAACAGGAAAGAAGCCCAAAGCTTCATTGGTTTGTTTGGTTTTTGGCGCCAGCATATTCCTCATTTGAGTCAAATATTGGCCCCTTTGTACCGTGTCACTCGTAAAAAGAATGCATTTGAATGGGATAAACCACAGCAAGATGCGTTCAGTCTGGCAAAAGAAGCAATTCAGCATGCTCTTGATTTATGGCCTGTATGTGATGGTGATGTGGATTTGAATGTGTCCGTACAAGGCCTTTATGCGAATTGGAGTTTGTGGCAGAAACAAGGCAAGAGTAGAGTACCGTTAGGTTTCTGGACCAAAAAGTTGATGCTGGTGAGCGTTATACACCTTTTGAGAAACAGTTACTTGCATGTTATTGGGCTCTGGTGGATACCGAGCAATTGACTTTGGGACATGATATAGTTTTGCGACCTGAAATTCCTATCATGCAGTGGGTTATGAGTTCGCCGAAAACTCACCGAATTGGACACGCTCAAGAGGAGAGTGTGATTAAATGGAAATGGTATATACAAGACAGGGCACGTGTGGGACAAAAAGGAGTTGCATCTTTGCATGAGCAGGTGGCACGGGCGCCATCGACTGAGACTGAGAGTGAATGTTCCGTACCTTTAGTACAGGAGTCTCCTGTTCAGTGGGGTAGACCTTTTGATGATTTGTCCGCAGAGGACAGAAACCATGTCTGGTTTACGGATGGTTCAGCAAGGTTCATAGGGACGAAACGGCATTGGAAGGCAGTGTCCTATAATCCGATCACACAAAAATTGCTGAGTACAACTGGTGAGGGTAAGAGCAGTCAATTTGCTGAACTCTATGCTGTTTATCAAGTTTTGAAACAAGAGTTACCTGGCACATGTCATATTTTCACCGATTCTTGGTCTACTGCCAATGGACTGGCAGTTTGGTTACCGACTTGGCATTCCCATAGTTGGAAAATCCATTCAAAAGAACTGTGGGGAAAAGAATTATGGCAGGAGATTTGGGAAATGCTCCCACAGAGTACTGTTACAATCTTCCATGTGGATGCTCATACCCCGATAGACTCTCTTGACAAATTCTTTCATAATATTGCAGATGAGAAATCTAAAATTGCTGAGGCAGTGGTGGACAGGCAAGATTCTGATATTGCGGGATTGGCGAAATGGGCCCACCAGAAAGCAGGACACTTTGGAGAGAAAGCCACTAGCAGGTGGGCTGCTGATCGAGGAATTTATATTCCCCTAGATTTAATCAAAAATGTTATTCTACATTGTCCCATTTGTCAGCATATCAGGCAGCGCAAAGTGCCCCAAATTGTTAAAGGTCATTTACATCGCGGGAAATTGCCCAGATTGATTACATTGGTCCACTTCCTATGAGTAGGAATTGTCAATATGTTTGCACTATTGTTGATACATACAGTGGCCTGTTGGTGGCCCTTCCTTGTAAGCAAGCTACCCAATTGAATACTATTAAAACAGTGGAATTGATTATGATGTATTATGGTGTGCCATTCCAAATTCAATCTGATAATGCATGCCATTTTCGTGGAAGATTGGTACAGGAATTCTGTGTGGAAAACAATATTGAATGGGTGTTTCATATACCATATTATCCACAGGCCTCGGGTCTTGTGGAGAGGTTGAATGGCCTGCTGAAAGATCAGCTACGTAAATTAACTGATGACAAGTATAAAAATTGGCGAGACTTTTTGCCTCAAGCGCTATTGATTTTGAATAACCGTCCTTTTCTAAATGCTGAATCCCCACTTATGCGTTTGTTTCCTCCGAATGTTGATGCTAAGCCCAATGAAATCAGAGAGACTGTGATGTACTGGGAAATTACTCCCGGAGCTTTGGCTCCATGTAGAGCGACCCCAGGGTCGGCAGGTTTAGACTTGCATGCCATGGATGACACCGTTATAAAAAGTAAGGATCGAGTCATCATTGAAACTGGTGTTGGTGTTCATATACCAACTGGGAATTTCGGATTAATCGCCCCTAGATCGGGGCTGGCTGTAAAAGGCATTCAGGTGCTTGGAGGAATCATTGATAGTGATTATCAGGGAGAGATTAAGGTGCTCCTGCTGAATAGCAGTGAGGTTGACTTACTGATACATCAAACTGACCGAGTGGCTCAATTGCTAATAATGCCTGTTTTCAGTGGTGAGATCACAAAAGGCACTGCCCCAACGTTGCTAACTGTACGAGGCCAGAAAGGTTTTGGCTCCACAGATAATCCTGGGGCCAGAGTTTGGGTGCAGTCGCCTAAGAATCCCCCTGAACAAGCAGAAGTCATTGCAACCGGTCAAGACAACACCATTTTAGTTATGAGACCAGGGAAAGATAGCTGGGAAGCAGTCCCGGCTGACAAATGTTACTTACGAGAATGAATAATGCCTGTATTTGATTCTCTTTCAGATCATTCTTTGGACTGTTGCTGCAGGATGTGTCGGCGTTGGACTCCTTTTGGGCTGGTACGACGAGAGAGGAGGGATCCCATCAACCCGGGCTGAGTTGGGAACCCGAGTGTCGCGTTCCTTCGCTGCGTGGGATTCGTCGTCGAACTTTTGGATTACATTAGCCAAACAAGTGACTAAAGCCCCTCATTTCTGCTTGACACCGATGAGATCGGTGTCTGACATTCTAGCGACTTGTTTAGTTGCTGTCCCTGCTTCATTGGAGACTTTGACTCATATTTTTAATATATCGAATGCTCGCCCCAATGTTCTTCTGGGCGATTTTGCTGCCCATGAGTATTGCCCCTTGTGTACTGTACTGTCAGACCCGATACCCCCCATCCAGTCCCAAATAGTTACCTATAATATCACACAGGGTGATTTGTGTTTTTTCCTTACTTGTGATCCTAGTGCGATTTCTGAATGTATGCGTTTAAGATTGAAAGGTGCCACTTCATTCACCGCTCATGAACGAACTTTGTGCCTTCAAAGGACACCGAAAACATGTACTTCTGTTCAGAATAACATGACTTGCAAGAGTTTGGTAGTTACCCCCAGTCATTATCGCACGATGTTACTACCTGCCGGATGGCTTTTCTCATGTGGTAATACTTCCTGGCCATATATCCCCGCAAATATTTCTGGAGGCCCTTGTGCCATTACTAGACTGAGCTTGTTGATGTTTTCATCACATCCGAATGCCAACTCTTGTGTGATTCGAGATACAGTGAGGTTACAGGAGGATTGTGACTCATCTTTACATTTATATTCCAAGTCTGAATACCTTAGCCTGGCTATTTCAATTGTTGGTGTTCCTGCTTTGGCAGTTTATAATGCCAAATCTATTGGGAAAATGGCCTGCTGGATGGTAAAATCCATTAATCATACTTCTACAGTCCTGTCTGACATGCTATTAGACGCCCAGGGTGAACGTAGAGCTATCTTGCAAAATAGAGCGGCCATTGATTATCTTTTGCTTAAACATGGAC
Organism: Triturus cristatus; assembly: GCF_964204655.1. Taxonomy (NCBI): domain Eukaryota; kingdom Metazoa; phylum Chordata; class Amphibia; order Caudata; family Salamandridae; genus Triturus; species Triturus cristatus. The sequence continues at coordinate 949,455,626 of NC_140582.1, forward strand.
ATGATTGTTCTGATTTTGAGGGTCTTTGTTGTTTTAACTTGTCGGATCATACAAAATCCATTCAAGCTCACATTGATAAACTACATGACTTGACAGAAGAAGTTAGAAAACACATTGACCAGGGCTGGTTTGACTGGCTCTTTAATTGGTTACCTGATTTGCATATGTTACGTCAGATATTAGGAGGTATTCTGATTACTATCGGCATTTTGATTTCTATCTGTTGCTTTATTCAGTGTATTCCTTCACTACTTCAATTCTGCACACCTGGTACTAGACATAGATCAGTTAGTCTTGTTTCATATTATTCTTCCACAGATATTAGTTCTGTTTAATGAATGTATAATAGACTGAAGGGTGAAATGTTCTGCTCGATTTTCCCGGCCTTCTTGTGAGGAACAATGATGAAATGTGACTTCAGTCTCTTATCATTCAAGTCTAAGGGTTAGAGTAGTGAATGGAGCCTATTTACTAGGCACTTCGACATGATTCTGTGCTCTTCCCCATAGATCAGGGCTTGCACACATAGCCTAGGGGATAGATTCGTTAGTATTAGGGATAACCTGTCCTGTAGTGAGGGTATTTCATGGAGCCGTGCTGAATTCAGGCCTGGTAGACCTCAAACGGGAGAGACTCCATCTTTCTTTCTGCTCCGGCAGCTTGGGATGCTTCTAGGTCAAATGTAATGTTTTAGTTATGAGGTGTTATTCGCTTGGAGAGAACCGGTTCAGGCCGGCCCTTATCGAAGGATTGTATTTTTCTTCATGCCGAAGACACTACATCAGGCCGGCCGGCTGGGAACGTGTCCTTGGTACGGGGAGGTACAAGAATTTGGTGGGCGGCAGGTTACGGGCCGGAATTTTCCATGAGGAAACGCACCTCTATATTAGTGAAAGTCTGAGGCAGTTACATGTTCAGTCCGTAGGCGGCATCTAGCCGTTAGCAGTAAATCTACTACTTATTCCAGGGAAGACAGACGCCATCTTGAAGGCGGAGAAGAACCGAGAGACAGATACTCTCCTAGCAGAATAGCCAGAGAGGAGAGAGTAGCCGATAAGGAAGAGGTCCCAGTGACTCGGAGAAGGGTGAAGAGAACAGCGCATAGTGGTGCAGACATGTATCCGTGATTGCGGAGGTGTGACTTCCAGGCGAGCCGAGGCACAGACGAGAAGGGAACCTAGATGACCACTGAGTGCAGGCTACACACTACTAAGGTGATGTCGACCCTTTCTTATTAGAGTGTACAACTTAATCTTTCACTTTTCTTTGCAGGTTATGTGTTATATTGTAATGTTATGTGGTTGCGTATGTAATGAGTAATAAAGTACCCAGTTTGTAGTGAACCAACATGTGCTGCGTGTTCTTGTATGAGAGGGTAGCCTATTCTTCTAGTCAGCTGCGGCTACATGAACAGATGTTAACCCTGATCAGGTAAGTGGTAACTGAATAAGGGAAAGAGGAGCCCCTCGAACCGGAGAACAGACTATGCTTGAACTGGCAATCCTTGTGTGATCTGATGAATAGTGAGACTGATTCCCTTTTTGTATGTTATGGTGATCATAGGATGAACTTCGTATGAGACTGCAGTCTGGGTAGAGAGGTCTGGATTCGTATGGGATCGCGAGGCCGCCACTTGTGATACTGTCGTATGGGCAGAGAGGTCTGGATTCGTATGGGATCGCGAGGCCGCCGATTGTGCTGAGACTGCCGTCTGGGTAGAGAGGTCTGGATTCGTATGGGATCGCGAGGCCGCCACTTGTGATACTGTCGTATGGGCAGAGAGGTCTGGATCCGTATGGGATCGCGAGGCCGCCGATTGTGCTGAGACTGCTGTCTGGGTAGAGAGGTCTGGATTCGTATGGGATCGCGAGGCCGCCACTTGTGATACTGTCGTATGGGCAGAGAGGTCTGGATTCGTATGGGATCGCGAGGCCGCCGATTGTGCTGAGACTGCCGTCTGGGTAGAGAGGTCTGGATTCGTATGGGATCGCGAGGCCGCCACTTGTGATACTGTCGTATGGGCAGAGAGGTCTGGATTCGTATGGGATCGCGAGGCCGCCACTTGTGATACTGTCGTATGGGCAGAGAGGTCTGGATTCGTATGGGATCGCGAGGCCGCCGATTGTGCTGAGACTGCCGTCTGGGTAGAGAGGTCTGGATTCGTATGGGATCGCGAGGCCGCCACTTGTGATACTGTCGTATGGGCAGAGAGGTCTGGATCCGTATGGGATCGCGAGGCCGCCGATTATAAGAGGTCTTGGTATGTATAGTAGGAATTCCCTGTCCTTAGGTGGTAAATATATGTGGTTGCACTATTGTAGATAGGCCCTAGGGAGGGGGTAACGTTCTGGCTGGGTTAGTGAGGCTCTGATGAGCGGGTTCTCTCTGATCCGAAAACCCAAGCAGAACATCGCCTCACCAGAATAGGTATGTACTACATGGGCTCAACCACTCATGGTGAGCTCGCAATAAAAACAAATTATCTATATAAAAGCAGAACTAGATATATTCTGGATGTTTAATGAAAGTTATATTTCATGCACCCATTGGAAATTACCTACATGTTTCATCCGTTGTACTAGCCCCAACGGGTCTCCAGCTTTCTTCAGGGCTCAAGAAGTCCCTGCTTTATTGCTCATAAAGTTTTATGAAATGTAGGAGTGGTGAAAGGCTCGCTTGACTGTTTTTTCCATGTATTTTTATTACTCTGTTCTGGGCTGTGTTCCTAATTCATCAGCAAGAGGGGTGGTGGCATGTCCTTGTAGCCACAAATTGATCAATGGAACAGTGCTGCTACAGCACCTATCTTCCAAGTCTCTGTCTTGTTGCATTAGTAACAGGCTGCTGGACAGGTGAAACGAGTCCTACCAGTTGACTGAATAAATTAATTCTGGCCAGTACATGGCGTCGCCGTTCCTTGCGCTGCGAGGCATTTGCAATTATTACCGGACTGTGCTTGGGTGGTCCACTTACAACGACGCACCTGCTGTTTTGGAGTTGCGGCGGCTGTACCTAAGCTTGGAGGAAAGAGAGATATGTATATATATATATATATATATATATATATATATATATATATATATATATATATATATATATATATATATATTCACTGAAAAAACCATAGGTTTCACACATGTTATAGTTAGCGGAAATTTTACTGATAAAAAACCAATGAAATTCCCCCGTTATAGTTAGTGCAGGCAACTATAACTCACGCGACCGCAATCCTCTGCTGATGCTAATACTGTATTTAGACACTTATTTGCCCATGTCTTCTTCCATACATTTTTAGCTATACATATATTACAAATATTTTTTTTTCATAAAGACACATATGTCATCAGCAGAAGATTGCGGTCGCGTGAGTTATAGTTGCCTGCACTAACTATAACGGGGGAATTTCATTGGTTTTTTATCAGTAAAATTTCCGCTAACTATAACATGTGTGAAACCTATGGTTTTTTCAGTGAATTTGCAAGGTTTTTTAAATGCTAATTCCTAACTATAACGTGTGTGAAACCTATGGTTTTTTCAGTGAATTTGTACGGTTTTTTAAATGCTAAGTTACTTTACACCATTCGTGGCGTGCGCGCCCACTTAACGCAGTTCGTTCCGTGCGCGCACGGTGCGCTTCGCGCACCGTGCGCACACAGTGAGCACGCGGTGCGCTTCGCGCACCGCGCGCCCACTTTACGCAGTTAGTGCCGTGCACGCACGGTGGGCACGCGGTGCGATGACAAAGCAAGAAAGCACGTCAACAAATCTGTGCCATTTACCACAACAACTTGCGTTATGACATGCAAGACATTTATAGAGGAGATGGTGTGCACTTCAATGATGAAGGGAACAGAGTCTTCCTCTTGAACCTTAGACTCTGCATCGGTACTTACTTGTAGGTACCACTAAAAAATCATTTCATAAACACAACAGCTCTTTTTAGAGCCCCCTAATATCTAAACACTTAAATCTGATTTTCATTTTATTTTTTTTTTTTCTACCGTACGCTTACCGTAAGCTTACCGTACGCGTACCCCGTGATTTTTTTTAAAATCAATAAATGTTTTTGTACTTTTCTGTCCTTCTTTGACCCCCTTACAAATGTTAGGGGGTCTGTAACTCTCCTCATTGCCCCCTTTCCTTGTTTTCACTCTTTTTTTTCAGAGTGAAATACACAAAATGGCGGCCGCCGCTTCCTGGTTTCGGCCGATTCGAATGTTTACTAAGATCTAAGAGCCAATCAGAATCGCGCTCGCGCACGCCACCGTACGCTTACCGTAAGCGTACGGTAAGCGTACCGTAAGCGGGCTCAGATATATATATTGATTTAAAGGCTATTTTCTCAGAATCTACTGAACAGATTTACACCAAACCTACAAAAGGCACTTCCTTGACCTAGGGACTACCTCTCTGCCAAATTTTGAGTAATTCTGTTCAGCCGTTCGGGCTGTAGCTCGTTCTAAAGGTCCTATGGAAAAATGCATGGGAAAAACGCGTTTTGGGACCCCCCTTTTATCTCAGCCCCCGCTTGACGGATCCCCCCGAGACTTTCAGGGTAGGAGCGGAGCGTAGCGCCCCACCTATTTTGAGAAATTCGCGAGGATTCGTCGACCGGCGCCAAAGTTATTCAAAATAGAATGTTGAGGTTTTCCTATGGAAACGTGGTCCTAACTATAACTACCTACTGGCGACCGCCAGTAGGTAATATATATATATATATATATATATATATATATATATATTGTAGTTAGGTGACAATGCCAGTTGCAACACGGCATTTTTAAATGTAGGGGGGAAAAAACACTGAAATTCACCAGTTATATACAACTGAAGTAACTATAACCCTCCCCCTCCACAGGGTTGTCATAAATGATGTAATTTCAGATGCCATCTGTGATGTTATCAATGCTATTGTATAGGTCAACAGTGATATAACATACAAGAGTAAAAGCAATGCAATGAGAGGGTGGTAGTTATATTTACTCCAGGGCTTAAGTTATAGTTACCGCAGTCAACTATAACTGGTGAACTTCAGTATTTTTTAGTTTAAAATGTTATGAAATCAAACCACAAGCTCGAAGGCCTAGTGATTGGTAAATGGCACTAGAACCAGTCTTGCCAATTTAAGACTATACTGCACATTATCCATTATGTATTTTTATACTATATGTATTTTGGTATAGTTAGCTTGAAAAAGCTGTTCTCTTCAAAGTGTGTCTAAAAACGGAATTACAACGCTTAGGCTTTTTTTAATCTTTCATGTATAAACTGGTGATAAAGCACTGGAAAGCAATAACTGCCAGTGGATTTAAGTGATTCTGTGGCTGCAGCATTTATGGCATAGTTATGGATTTACCACAAAGGCCGCTATCAGAACACGTGCTAAACTGCCCCAAAAAGCAAGAAAAATTATAAACATAGTCCCATTTCCAGTAGTAGTTGGGGCCAAAATTGCCTGTGGCAATACAATCCTTTGCATCAGTTACTAAACACGAAGCTCAGCTACAACCGTCTCAACTATGATTTTTCTCTCATCATTATAAGTTACCAAACTGATTTAACTTGCATAGTAATACAGAACAGCCAAGTCAAGCAGTCACTGCCAACAAAAGGCAAATTTGAAATTTCCCCACACTCCACTACTACAACTGAAGGAAGGACCATTCAAATGAATATTCAATTATGCGCTTCATCTAGATACTCTGGATATTACTGGCTGTCACACTGAGCTGTCTCCTCATACGAACGACTCTGTACAATAACGTTGGCATGCAATGAACTGAGCCACCCTTGTGCCATAACCTATCCTGCGGCTATAACACTACAATTTTCAAAACGTACCACGTATAACAATAGCATCCACAAAATAAAGCACAGCATGGGAAATGTAGTTTGCATTAACGAAAGAACTAAAATGGCAACACTGCATGTAATAAGCAATGGACCGTGAGAGGAAGCATTGATACTGCAGTCAGGGAACAACCTTCCTCGGCTGCTGAATCCGAGTTGCTAAAGTGTATGAACTCAGAACACAGGCCTGGTAATCGACCAAGAGTGCTTCTGTGCATATCAAAACAGCAAACGGAAGGGAAGTGACAAAAACTAATGTTTTCTACAAATAGGCAGATTATGATGTTGAACTTTAGCAGCCTAGACTGGCATTTTGAGCTAGACCAACGCCATAGAAGCAAACAAGATGAATGTCGGCGCTCCTCTTCCAAAAAGAGCACAATTTCTGGCATAATGGCAGATTAATAATAAAAATTTTCTTGACAGGATGCATCTTCATGGCATTTCATTGAATACTAACTAATGGCCTTTTGTTCAGTATCAAACATGCTCAAAGGATTAAAGCCTTAACAATGTTATTTTTGAAAAAGGACCATAAAATGACAGATACACGATCACACGCCAAAAGCAAACCTGGAAAAAAAAAACACAGTGTAAAATGTAGAAACCACAGAGGCGGTGGTTAATGAATAAAAGGTTTTATTCATGAGAGTACAGCTTCAGATGAGTACAGCGACCTCCAGCTTCTTCAACTGCCAGGATTCACAGAATCTCTCAGTGATGTCATTCTATGGCATCACTGAGTTCCAGTGAGAGAATGAATTCTCCACACATCTCCCCCCTTTATAAAGAATTTACAATAAAACGTCAATAACTATGCATGTTAAAATCATAACAATAATAGAACAAGTTATAAGAACATTCACAAGTTATAAAAAAAATAACAAGAAAATAATTATTCAAAAGAATTTGTAACATCAATTTTGCACAAGTTACCAATGCTCCACATTTTTCCATCAAGAGTTACCACTGAGTTCATTACTTTTATCACCTTTTGTGGTTTAGAAAATTTACTTTCTCCTTTTTTTACCAAACCCATTTTTTTAGTAAACACCCAGTCGCCATTGGTAATCCATATATCTCTCACTCCTTTTCTCTCGTTATAATCATCTTTATTTCTTTCTGGAGATTCTCTGACTCTTTCTGCAATTCGTTCTCGATCTACCCAGACCTGATCCTTCTTTTGCAACGACACAGGAGAGTCTTTGGTTGCCGGTTCTCTTCCTTTTAAAACCACAAAAGGTGAAACACCTGTGACAGAGTGAGGAGTCACTCTGTGAGCCCACACGATTTTGTCTAACTCTTCTCTCCACCTTAAACCATTGCTTAATGACAACTGAATGTTGTCCATTATGATACGATTAACTCGCTCAACCAAACCATTTGCTTGCGGTCTGAATAGCGCCACCCTTTCATGTCCAATACCTAGATTTGAAAGAAATGTTGCCATCACTGTGGAAACAAGTTGAACTCCATTGTCCGTAACTAAACACTTAGGTATTCCCTCTTCCAAAAATGCCTTTCTTAAAAATTCAATTACAACTTCAGACGTAATATGTTCCACAGATTTCACTATGAACCACTTACTATGGTAATCAACTAAAACAATCAAAAATCTGTTCCTTACACCTAATCTGTTGATAGATCTATTGCTAACTTCTCCCAGGGTCGGTTAGGAACATCAGCAGACCCCAGTGGAGGTTGACGAATTACTCTACATTTATCGCTATTCCTACATCCTTGACATTCTTTAACAATTACTTCTACTTCCCTATCCATTTCAGACCACCAAAAACTCTGCCTTAACCTTCTTTTACACATGCTTCTTCCCAAGTGTCTTTCATGTACGAGTTTGATTAACTTCCCTCTCAACATCCTAGGAGGAACTACACGGTTGCATCTTAGAACTTTGTTCATTTGGATACTTAACTGATCTTTTACTTTTAGATATTTCTTCAATTCTTCATTCAAAGTAATTTCATTCTTCCAACCATCACGTATGACATTTTTAAGCTCCATGTATACCTCATCGCTATCCAAAGCTTCGCAGATCCCATCCTCGTCGCCATAAAATGTAGTAACCACAGAGACAGTGGTTAATGAATAAAAGGTTTTATTCATGAGAGTACAGCTTCAGATGTGTACAGCGACCTCCAGCTTCTTCAACTGACAGTATTCACAGAATCTCTCAGTAATGTTATTCTATGGCATCACTGAGTTCCACAGTGAGAGAATGAATTCTCCACACAGATGTTATTGGTCTGTTGCCCAGCGTGCTCCTCAGACTGTTATACAAACTTTTCTCTTTTAAACTGGTCTACAAAATGCCATGTTTTAATAACATTTGTCCATCCATGTCCAGCAGGACACAATTATGTAAAGAGATGATGAGAGAGAATGTATGTTGTTACTTCGCAAACTAAAACAACGCATACTTTTACAACGTTGTTTTTAGTTCGCAAGTACCATTACAATATATTTTTATATAACGCATACCATTACTTCGCAAGTGCTTTAAAATGCATATAAAATATCTTTTCAATAGATCCCAATTCCCCGCATACTTTTACAACGCATTTTTTTAAATAACCCCCAACACTACGCTAATTTCTACATCCATATACACTACCCTACATAACACATACTCCACAACACTACCCTAAACCCTCAAACATTACCCCCAGCACGACCCTCTCCCTTTCTCCAACCCGGTCCCTACATGCAAACACTAACCTGCACGACCCCCCCCCCCCCCCAACACTACCCTAAACCCTAAAACACTACCCTACACTACACAAACACCACAACACTAAACCCTAAAACACTACCCCCTGCACGACCCTGCCCCCAGTCCGGTCCCTACACTAAAACACTACCCTACACGACCCCCTGACACTACCCTAAACAACTACCCTATACTACACAATCACTACAACCCTTCCATAAACCCTATAACACTACACAAACAACACAACACTACCCGAAACCCTAAATCACTACCCCAAACACGACCCTACCCCTACCCCCAGTCCGTCCCCTACACTGAAACACTACCCTGCACGACCCCCCCGACACCACCCTAAAACACTACCCTACACAAACACCACAACACTACCCCAAACCTTAATACACTACCCCCTGCACGACCTTGCCCCTACCCCTAGTCCGGTCCCTACACTAAAACACTACCCTATACAACCCCCGACACTACCCTAAATCCAAAAACACTACTCCTCAAACACAATCCCCTTAAAAATACACAGCCCCTCTTAGCTCTCTCTCCTCGGAGTACGTCCCTTGTCCTCGGCTGCAAGCGTTCTAAATCAAAGGCGGTGAGGACAGCAGAAGTGCCTAAAAAGCCGCCAGCCAGGGCACAGGAGCCTGCAGATCCGTACCGGGCACCAGCACCTGTACCCTACATGCTCCAGCCACGCCACTCAAGGCCCCACAGCTCACCGGTTGTCCAGGCGCCGACGCAAATCTCTCACCTCAGTCCGCTGGTGCGCAGGACCGCCCGAGGCCCAACAGCGCTCACTCGCTACAGGCCGCAGGGGAGATTCAGAGGCCGCCTCCACCCCACTGCCGTCATCGCTGCCTCCTCGGGTGCTCTGCCATCTGGGCGCCGGTATTGGTTACTGCCTCTATCCAATGGACCAGGCCGGAGGGGTTGTCACTCTAATTCCGGGCGCAGCCAACCGTGAGTGGATGAGTTGGCCACGCATTACAAAGCTTGCAATGTAATAACATACGTAGTAAAGGCTACGCGTCGTTACAACGAATGCGTTGTTACGCTTCCGTTGTATTGGTATGCGAAGTACAAGTCACGTACTAATGGCTGTTCACCGATGAGAGAACATCACGTGTTTAAGAAGAAACGGTTACTAGCTTGAAAACACAATGACAGCAGATCACTGTACAAGGAGAAATCATTACTAACTTAAAAGTGAATGAAAGAAAATCAAACGAACGAGAAAAACAGCTTTTAGCTTAAAACAGAATGAGAAGATGACATGCACAAGAAGAAATCATTACTAGTTTAAAACAGAATTAAAGAAGATCATGTGTACAAGAAGAAACAGATACTAGCTTAAAAACTAAGTGAACAAGCATTGCAAATGCAATAGGTCTCGCATTTGTTGGAGCTGGAGCTATTGGCATTGTAAATGGTAATGTTTTGTACTTTGCAATAGGTCTTGTATTTGTTGGAGATATTCACATTGTAAATGGCAATGTTTTATATTTATCCTTGGGGTTTAATATAGCGCGAACTGAACAGCCTCAGTTATGAATTTCGATTGATCAAAGTTTTGTGAGCCCTGAAATTTGCACAAGTAAAGTGCTAACAGTATAAATATGGGCACTGTTTACCAAACGAAGCCACTGCAATACAAGAGCAAAGGTGACAGAGTGACTGCTTCTGGGTTGACGGAGTTGCTTACAGTCACTGCCCGTTACAGCTAGCTAGCCCGCTACTATGAGTTTATCAGACTTAATGCTATGTTTTCTTATGTTATGCTATGTTTTGTTGTGTTATGCTATGTTTTGTTTTGCTATGTTTTGTTATGCTATGCTTTGTTTTGCTATGCTATGCTGTTTTGTTTTGTTATGCTATGTTTTGTTTTGTTATGCTATGCTGTTTTGTTTTGCTATGCTGTTTTGTTATGCTATTCTAGGTTTTGCTATGCTATATTTTGTTATGCTATGTTTTGTTATACCATGCTATGTTTTGTGGCGTTTTGCTATGCTATGTTTTGTTTTGTTATGCTGTTTTGTTGTGTTTTGTTGTGCTATGCTATGTTTTGCTATGCTATGTTTTGTTGTGTTTTGCTATGCTTTGTTTTGTTATGCTATGTTTTGTGATGCTATGCTATATTTTGCTATGCTATGTTTTGTTGTATTTTGCTATGCTATGTTTTGTTGTATTTTGCTATGCTATGTTATGTTATGCAATGCTATGTTTTGTTGGGTTTTGTTATGCTATGCTATGTTATGCAATGCTATGTTTTGTTGTGTTTTGTTATGCTAGGTTTTGTTGTGTTTTGCTATGCTATGCTTTGTTATGCTATGATATGTTTTGTTATGCTGTTTTGTTGTGTTTTGTTATGCTATGGTTTGTTATTCTATATTTTGTTGTGTTATGCTAGGTTTTGTTTTGCTATGCTATGTTTTGTTGTGTTATGCTATGCTGGGTTTTGTTATGCTATGTTATGTTATGCTGTGCTATGTTTTGTTAAGCTAGGTTTTGTTATTCTATGCTATGTGTTGTTGCTTTTTGCTATGCTATGTTTTGTTATGCTATGTTTTGTTTTGTTATGCTATGTTTTATTACGCTATGCTATGTTTTGTTATGCCATGCTTTGTTAAGCTATGTTTTGTTAAGCTATGCTATGTTATGCTCTTCTATGCTAGGTTTTCTTTTGTTATGCTATGCTATCTTTTGTTATGCTATGCTATGTTTTGTTATGCTATGTTATGCTATGCTTTGTTGTGTTTGCTATGCTTTGTTATGCTATGCTTAGTTTTGCTATGTTTTGTTATGCTATGTTATGCTATGCTTTGTTGTGTTTGTAATGCTATGCTAGGTTTTGTTATGCTATGCTATGCTTTGTTGTGTTTTGTTATGCTATGCTATGTTTTGCTATGCTATGCTATGTTATGCTATGCTTTGTTTTGCTATGCTATGCTTTGTTATACTGTGCTATGTTTTGTTGTTTTAATGCTCTGCTATGTTTTGTTGTGTTCCGCTATGCTATGCTTTGTTGTGTTTTGCTGTGCTATGCTCTGTTTTGTTGTGTCTTGCTATGCTATGTTTTGTTATGCTATGCTAGGTTTTGGTATGCTATGCTAGGTTTTGGTATGCTATGATTTGTTAGGCTATGTTTTGTTATGCTACGCTTTGTTATGCTACGTTTTGTTATGCTATGCTTTGTTATGCTATGCTTTGTTAGGCTATGTTTTGTTTTGTTATGCTACGCTATGTTTTGTTATGCTATGCTATGGTTGTTATGCTAGGTTTTGTTGTGTTTTGTTATGCTATGCTACGTTTTGTTATGCTATGCTATGTTATGCTATGCTATGTTTTGTAATGCTATGCTATGTTGTGTTATGCTTTGCTATGATTTGTTATGTTGTGTTAGGCTAGGCTATGTTGTGTTAGGCTAGGTTGTGTTATGTTGTGTTAGGCTAGGTTGTGTTATGTTATGTTATGTTTTTGTTTTGTTAAGTTATACTATGTTTTGTTATGTTATACAATGTTATGTTATACCATGCTATGTTATGCTATACTATGTTATGCTATACTATGTTATGTTATGCTATACTATGTTATGTTATGCTATACTGTTAGGTTATGTTATACTATGTTATGTTATGCTATACTATGTTACATTTTGTTATGCTATGTATTGTTATGTTATGCTTTTTTAAGTTATGTTATGCTATGCTATGCAATGGTATGCCGATTTTCATATAATTATGGATTTGCTGCATGTGCCACAATCTGCTGATTTTAACAAAAAATAATTGTTTCTAGCTCAAACGGATCGAAGGTTACAAAAAATATGGCAACTCAGGTTTCTGAACAGGGGAAGGCTTTCCGCAAAGGTTGACTTTTCATCTGTCAGCTGCGAATGTTTGTATTTTGGAGTTAAATTGGTACTAACTAGGGCGAGCTCTTTTCTCAGGCACTGTTACAGGTGTAAAAAAAGACAAAATACCATCACAAAATGTGCCGCATTAGGCCGCATAATTTACCTTTTCATGATGCATAATTTAGTCACTTTTGCCACATAAATTGGTCCTCCTCTTCTGCCTAATTCCAGTGGCCTTGCCCATGGTCAGAGCTTTACCTGTGGGGCTCTGAGACCAAAGCCCCCACACTCTGGGAAACTAAAGGGAGGAAGAGAGGAAATATATCAAAGCCACCCCCCACCCCACTTGATCAGAAGCATGCACGATGAAAATATTAGACTAACCGAGCAGTATTGGAGGCAGATGTGTGAAATAAGATGGAATTTGACATTGTGCTCCTTTGCCCTCTCTGGCTTGACCCCTCTGTGCTAACAAGCCAGCTCTTGTATGCTAGATCATTATGCCTGGCAGACCCAATCAGGCCCCACCTCTTATTTTTCCTAAAAGACTTTTCATAAATAGTTCAAACTTCTCTCCATCTGGCCTCTCCCTGCCATGAACTACACGGCATCACTAGTCTAACTCCTGTTGAATCGTGTGGCCCCAACCAGGACGAAGAAGTGAAAAAAAAAAAATATATATATATATATATATATATATATATATATATATATTCACTGAAAAAACCATAGGTTTCAGGGGTGTTATAGTTAGCTGGACTTTTCACTTGTACAAAACCATTGAAATTCCCCCGTTATAGTTAGTTCAGCTAACTATAACTCGCGCGCCCGCAATGCACTGCTGATGACGTCACATATTACATCACTCATGACATGGTCAGTGACATCACTCATGACATCACTGATGACATCTCAAATGACATCACTGATGACATCACTGATGACATCATCCAGTGAATGTGTGTTATTCTGAAAATTAAATATGTTTTATATATGTATATCTCAAGGTCGATGGAAGAATAAATGGGTATATAAGTGTCTAAATGGATGATTTGTTTTTGAAAAATTGATTGTGTAACTGACTGATTAAGTGTATCATAGTGAATACATGGCTTAGTGAGTAATGTTTAAATATGTAAATATCTGTATCAGTCTCTCACTTTGTGTATAAGTGGCTGCATGGGTTGGTGAGTAGCTACATGGGTGTCTATATAGGTTATTAGTTGGTTTTTTGAGTATCAGTCTGAGTGTCTGCATGGTTCGGTGGGGGGTATTACGTAGTGCATAGGTGCATGAATGAGTGACTCACTGTTTGTATGTGTTGAACACAGTATGTGTGCAGGACTGTATGGGTGGATGAGTGTGTGTATGGGTGTGTTAGTGAGTGAATGACTGTCTCAATAGTGTCTTTATGAGTAACTACATATGTTTTAAACTAGTATATGTGACTATTGGTGTATATATGTGAGTATATGTGAGAGTGAGAGATTGAAAGAGTTCCTGTATGAATAAGTATGTGTTTCTATAAGTGATTGTTTAAAAGACTAAGTATGTGTAAGTTTCCGTAGAAGTAAGTGTGGTGGTGTGTGTATAACTGTATATGCAAGTAAATGTATGTTTGATTCTTTATTAGCATGAGTGACTATGTGGGTGAGTAACTCTATGGATGAGTGGCATTGTGTAACAGGATGTATAGGTGTATGAGTACATATGATGAGTGAGTACATGTATGAGTGACTGTATTGGACTGTTGGTGAATGAGTGGATGTGTATGTGGATCTTAGAATTACTAAAGAGGTTGTTGTAACTGGTATTGGTATGTCCATTGTTTTGAAAATTTTAGTCTCTATTTTTGAATGTGTGTATCAAAGGTTATATTAGGGTGAGAGGAGGTCTGCCACTCTTTCACAAGGATGATGTCATCAGTGATGTCATCAGTGATGTCATTTGAGATGTCATCAGTGATGTCATGAGTGATGTCACTGACCATGTCATGAGTGATGTAATATGTGACGTCATCAGCAGTGCATTGCGGGCGCGCGAGTTATAGTTAGCTGAACTAACTATAACGGGGGAATTTCAATGGTTTTGTACAAGTGAAAAGTCCAGCTAACTATAACACCCCTGAAACCTATGGTTTTTTCAGTGAATTTCTGAGGTTTTTTAAATGCTAATTCCTAACTATAACGTGCCTGAAACCTATGGTTTTTTCTGTTAATTTCAAAGGTTTTTTAAATGCTAATTTCTAACTATGCCTACAGAGATAGGACATGTGAAGAAAGAAGAAAAAATGCACAGAAAGAAACAAAAGAAGTGCAGAAAGAAGCAACAGAAGTCCTCAAATACGAAGATAAGTGCAGGAAGAAGGATAACGTGCAGAAAGAACAAAAAGAAGAGCAGAAAGAAGCCTTGTTGCAAAATCATCCTGTACCCTCAACTTTTTCAGACGGATACTGGTGGTAACTGAGTCTGACTAACCAGTCCTAGAGCCAGTGGTATGTTAAAAGACACTTAGAATACAGTGAAAACACCTACATACACTAGGGAACATTATGCGTTGGGGTCCCCCTGTGATTAGCCTTACCTCCTCTATAAGCCCCTAGTATATAATAGGGCATGGGGATTAAAACTACCTCTTAAAACAGGCCACAGGGCGTTTTTGCACACGTTAACTCAGGCCCCGTCCCCTCCTTTCACCATTGTGTAAACACGCCCTGTGTCCGTTTTTAGTTGGGAGATTAAGTTCATTTGAGTCCTGAGGGTCCCTAGGGTCCAACTAGCCCACTAGGTACCTCCAGTAAGTGTCACAGAGCTGCGTTGCAGAGAGGTGTAAAAAGTGGCACGGCCTGGACCACCTCTCTGCAATGCAGCTCAGTGGCGCTTACTGGAAACACTTGGTGGGCTAGTTAGCCCCCAGGGGCCTCAGTATTGAAGGGAAATTATATCCCCAATTTAAAACGTGCCATGGTGCGTGTTTGCACACGTCACCTCAGGCCCCGTCCCCTCCCTTCACCACTGTGTAAACGCGCCCTGTGGCTGTTCTAAGTTGAGAGATTAAGTCCCCTTGAATCCTAAGGGTCCCTAGGGTCACACTAGACCACTAGGTACCTCCAGTAAGCGCCACAGAGCTGCGTTGCAGAGAGGTGTAAAAAGGGGCTTGGCCTCAGAACACCTGTCTGCAGCGCAGCTCCCTGGCGCATACTGGAGATGCCTGTTGGGGGCGCGTTTGCAGAGTGCTGCATGGAGGGGGCATGGCCTCCGGGACGATGCCAGTCTTTTATTTATTTTATTTTTTTAAGAAGGGGGGCTGTGTGGTTCCCCTTCTTATTCTAATTTATTGGCCCTGATGACCCCATCCCCCAGGGCCTGTCTCCTAATTATATTTTTTTGACCCCAATCCCCAGGGCCGGCCACTGTTTTTTATTATTTTTAAAAAATATATATTTATAGACACACCTAGGACATGCTGGACAAACCGTACGTACCTATCACCATGACGATTTGCGTGATATTCATTAAAAGGCGACTATGCATGCAATTAATCCACGTGGAATGTATTTACACCACTAGTGAAGCTCTGACATGTCTGATGCTCTACCGTGCCTAATCCCGGTAGACACCCTTGTCGTTTATTTATACAAACATGGGTAGCTATTGACGGGCACATTTAATACACATGCACACCAAGCCATTCAAAGGGGATTCGACAAAAATTCGACCAAAACTATGCAAGAAACCCCCCTCACAGTTAATAAAACACACATCCACTGCCGGATGTCTAATACTTTTTATTTTACTCTCTGGAAAGGGGACGAACATCACTTGCGAGTCACAGCGCGCTCCTGACAGAGCCCAATGCTGTGTTACACCCACCATTGCCTGCCGAGTGCCACACACCTCTGTATTGTATTCCACTAGCTAGTGCATATGCTATGACACTCTCTAGCCCATGTGCACTGTAACACCACCCCGTGAAAATGTCATGCCACACTTGTCTTCGCACGGGTTATATTGCCCCATCTAACGTGCCTTCCTCGATGCCTATGTTATAACGCACAGTGCTATGCCATACATATTACAATTTGGGATCCATATCTTTGTCACAGTGCATATGCAACGTTACACTCCCCAGCACATATTTTATATTACAACTTTAGAGACTAGTTAGGTTACACAACATTGCCCTGTGCATATTACACTCCAAGGCGCATATCGCATAGCACGCGCTAGTGCCTGTGCTATCTCGCGCTCTCCAATGAATCTGTCATTGCGCACAATGTATTGCATATTATATTTCACGCCTGGTTCATCTTATATCACACTTTTTGGTGCATAGTTTATACCATATACTATATCTAGTTTTCATTTTCAATCGTGCTCTCAGGACTATGTTCTATATAACACTGTGTTCACCTACCCTTTTCACGGGCATTACATTTTGCGATAGGGGGTGGAGGGTCAGGGGGTGTTTTTGCCAAGTGAGCCCGGAGTCACAGTCACTAACGTCTTCTTCTTCCTGAATAAAAGTGAGATTATGCTGCATACTTGTTCATATTTTAAGTAGTTTGCACAGACAAAATGTTTTAAAAACAATAAAGTTTCTAATACCCGCCTTCTCTGAACAGTTAGCTTGCTGCCCCATCCCCCTCCTCCCTATCCTCTGTTGTGTGAATCCATGGACTAGCCTCCTCCCTCCTGCCATGCATGGTCTGATGTGCTGCCACTGCCCTCAATTTAGTATGATGTACCAGTCCACTCCTCCTGCCCTCCATTGCCCAATTCTATGCCCCATCATTGACCTCCTGCTTAAACTCTGTGCTTAGCTTGCTGCCCCTATTCTCCTTCCCCCTGCCCTCCGATGTCTTTGTGCATGCCCCTGCTCCATCCTTTTTGCCCACCATGTCCCATGGACCTGCCACTCCTATCTACTCTGAGTGTTCTGTTGAGCTGCCACTCCCCTCCCACCTGCCTAGCATTGTCAGATGACTGTAACCTGTCCCTGCCACCTCCACCCTGCCTGTCCACATGCCATGCCTCTATCCTCTTCCTCCTGTCCTACATGGTCCATTGTACTGCCACACCCTTCTGCCCTCCCTGGTCTGTTGTGCTGCAACTGCTCCTCCTGCCTGCCCCGTGTGGTCTGTTGTGAGGCCCCTTCCCCTGAACTTTCTTGTCTGTGCACAGGTCCTGACCCTCCCTTCTATCCTCCATCGTCCTTTGTGCATGCCCCTGCACCCTCCTTCTTGCCCATCATAGCCATTGTGCTGCCACTAACCCTCCCACTTGCCATGCATGGTCTTCTGTGCTGCCATGGCCCCTCCCACCTTCCCTGTGTGGTCAGTTAGCTGCCCCTGACCCCCTCCCACCTTCCCTCCATGGTCTGTGTGTATGCCATCACAGTCTCACTGTTGCTCTTCATGTTGTGTCTTGCTTCTAGTGCCCATCCTGCCTGACCTCCATGGCTATCTTGCTGCTCCTGCCCTGCCCCCTTGCCCCCAGCCCTCTGTTTACATGTGCAGACCCCTACTCCCTCCCTCTTGGCTTGTCTGTTCCATTGTAATGCCCCTGATCGGTCCCTCCTGCCCTTTATGGTCTGTTATGCTGCAGCCTTCTCTCCTGTCTGTCCATTATGGTCAGCTAGCTACCATTGCCTCTTGCCCCTCTGTTCTCTGTTGTCCATGTGCATGGTCCTGTCCCCTCCCTCTTGCTTTCTATGGATTGTTGTGCTGCACTCCCGTCCTGCATGCCCTGTGTGGTGTATTGTGCTGCTGCAAACCCTGATGCCTGCCCTGCAGGGTCAGTTTGGTGCACCTCTCCATGTCTCTCCTGTCCTCTGTTATCCAAGTCCATGTCCCTATCCCATTTCCTTCCATGATCCAATGTACCATACTTGCGAACATTTTGAACTTGGTAAGAGGGAGATTTTGAAAAAAAACTGGGGTATTGATTTTCCCCTTTGAGTTACATTGAAAAAGAGGATATTGTAGACAGGAGACAGATCAAATAAAGCCCATTTGAGCTTAAAAACATTGGACGTTTCCTGGCTGTATCGGGTCTGTTGGCATGTATGGTTGTACTACCATTGCCTCTTCCTTCTGCCCACAATGGTCTATTACATTGCCACAGCCTTGAAGGAGGGTAGATTTTGTATCACAGGAGACCCCTGGCCCGTTCTGTCCACACCTGAAGTATGAGACCCTTGTCCTTGCCCTGCCAGCCGCATTTGTAGGCCGTATTAAATTGACCAGCGGGTCCTGTGTTGCTATATAATTATCCTGAGACATCCTTACCACTCAGCCAGCATAAAACCCCTGTGTAGGCCCTTCTGTTCAATATGTAGGCCTCTTTGTTAAATTGACCATAGCTCTGCAATTTTAGTGTATAGCAGTCTGAAGGCAGGTCTGCGAGGCCTTCTGCTCCAAACTAGTAGCCCCCACCCTACCCGAGTGCTCCGTGCTCGGTATCAAAGTTCAACATCCCCCTGAAGCTGTCGACATACAGTAGGCTGCATCCTGGACTGGTACTTGCTTCCTGGGCAGGTTTCCCGCTTTTAAGGAAGTGGCAACCGCAGAGCGTCAAGTTAGGAGAACTGAGGAGATTTTATACATGAATATATTGAATTCCTGTACAATACCCATTATTTTCTGCTTGCTCTATGGAACTTACGATAAGCGATTGGCCTGAGAGACTGACCTTTTCACCCAGTCCATTGTCAGCATTAAGTGGGTAAATGACGAAATGTCTGGTAAAATCTGCAGACGAAGCTTTTGGGTAGCATACGTAGGTAGATGTAGCGTGCAAAGGAGCCCACAAAATGATATAAAAAGGGAGCACCCACAGATATCGACGGACAACCTCGCCGTCTGTATGTAGGTTAACAGGCTGTGCAGGTTTTCCCCAAGAACTGGGAGCTCTTGTCTTCCTTTGCTTAAAATGTCTTGCTCTGCTTTGCTTGAAGTATCATATTCTATTTTACCTATATGAAATGTCATGTTATGTTTAACCATTGTTCTCTTTACTTTTGCATTTAAAAGATGTTGTATTGTAATTGCAGGAATGCTTGCTCTAAGAGTAAATGTGAGTGTCCCTAGGTAACATTTTCCTTGGTGTAACTTGTTTCTCATGATGCATTTATAGATGTGTTTTCTCTCTCTCTCTGTCAGTCTATTAATTGAGATACAGAGAATATCATGACAGCTGTATGATTATCTGGATTCTGTATTTTGTACTTTATGTCTCTATTCTGCGGTTTCTTTGAAGTTGCATCTTCTCATTAAACTGCCATTGTATTCTGCCTCCAATTCCATGTCTCATATGTCTGTTTTCTTCATTTTTGGAGCAAGCGTTCCTAGGCACCCCGGCTCAAATTAAGGTGCCCCTTTTGTCCCTGACTCACTCTCCTGCTCAGTTCTGTGGTGGCTCCCGGGGCTCTGGGGACCGCCCCTAGCTTCCTTGACCCGTAATAGATCTTCCCTCCAACAGCCTCTCTTGCAAGTCCTGTATTGTTGGTTTGTTGCCCCTGCCCCCCTTTCCACTGCCCTCCATAGTCTGTTGTGCTTCCACGGCCCTTCCTGCCTGCTCAGTGTGGTTAAATTGTTGCCTTTGCACCCTCCTACCTGCCTTCAATTTTCAGAGTCCGTGCCCCTGGCCTCTGCCTCTCAACAGTATCCTAATGAACAACTAGATTGCTAACATTCTATATTTATTACAAAAGTGTGGAACGCCTGACATCATCTTAATGTAATCAAAACTGTAATACCTAGAGCATTCCTTTAGAAATTACATATATGAGAGGGTCTTATTGGCTTCAAAATTATGGTTAGTGCTCTAAAAGACTAAAATAAGGACCTATTTTCTGAGTTTTCAAATAGCGACAAAGCACTTTTAAATTATTTGTTATCTTTATGTTTTTTTATCTAGTTGACAACTTGATTAAATGTTGCACTTAGGGGAGAGGATGTGGTGTTACTTCCAGAACTGCAGACTTTGCAACTGGGGAACCAGGTTGAAGTTTCTGCTTCAGCTCGACATTCTGTGATTCTGGTCAAATCACTTAGTCTCCCCATGTCTACAACCAAAATGAATTTGTTCTTGTGTGATGTAACCAATGCTCATGTAAAGCACTCCAATACCTGACAAGTCTGCACTATATAACACTGCAAAAACACAAAATAATAAGTGTTTTGCACACTTCTGTCATTGGGCTATATTTGGGCTATATCTGGGTGATTTTGGGCTACATTTGGGCTCTTTTGTCTCCGGTGGCCATCTTGGGAGATTTATTTGTTATGAAGTTTCCTAATTTACTCATGTACTGCAGTCTCCTCAGTCGGAAATGCTTTCAGTTTTTTACTTTGATTCCATCATGAAGGTATTCAGATATGTCACACATTTGCCATAAATTCTGAATGTTAGCACTCTAGTTGCTCAATAGATCACTGTAGTAAAACTACTGTTCACCATGGAAGTCTGCTCCTGGTATTAAAAGTGCATGTTTCAGTCTGCATGTCAGAATTTTTTAATGAAATAGAAGAGGATTTGAGAAGTCACTCAAAATGTGCCCTCATTTTCTTTCTTCAGCATTAATCATAATTTCTATGGCAAAATGAACCCCCTCATTGTGTTCCTTTTTAAATTAAATGTTTTAAGTGTTACCAGTTTATTCCAATCAAGATGGCTTCAGGTGTGCCATACTTTTGTCATAATGAAGACAGTAAGTGCTCTAGTTGTTTTTAAGAACATTCTTGGACATTCTGTCATTGGGCTATACTTGGGCTACATCTGGGTGATATTTGGGCTACATTTGGGCTCTTTTGTCTCTGGTGGCCATCTTGGGAGACTTATTTGTTATGAAGTTTCCTAATTTCCTCATTTACTGCAGTCTCCTCAGTAGGAAATACTTTCAGTTTTTTACTTTGATTCCATCAAGAAGGCATTCAAATGTGTCACACATTTGCCATAAAATCAGAATGTTAGCACTCTTTTTGCTCATTAGATCACTGTAGTAAAGCTACTGCTCACCAGGGAAAACTGCTGCTGGTATTGAAAGTGCATGTTTCAGTCTGCATGTCAGAATTTTTTAATGAAATAGAAGAGGATTTGAGAAGTCATTCAAAATGTGCCCTAATTTTTCTTTCTGCAGCACTAATCATACTTTTTATGGAAAAATGAACCCCCTCATTTTGTTCCTTTTTAAATTAAATGTTTTAAGAGTTACCACTTTAATCCAAGCAAGATGGCTTCAGGTGTGCCATACATTTATCATAAGTAGGACGGTTAGCGCTCTAGTAGTTCTTTGGAACACTCTGGAAAGCTGCAGTAGAACACAAAGGAATCAACTGACAGTCTCTGCCCTTGTTGGATGTACATGTTTTACTGAGAATGTCAGACTTCATTCTCACATGACTGAGAAAGATAATGTGAATTTACAGAAAATAAGCTCTCAGTTTAGCTTATAGATCACCTTCCAAACCTCTGTGGTAAAAGCATGAGAAAATAATTTTCTCTCAATCATGATATCCCAGCAGAAGGCTTTTTCACATGGTGAAATCACCTTAGAACATACCACAATTCCTAAAATGAGTATGGTACCATCAACAAATGATTTATAATGTAACTAAAGTCTTAAAACCTTCTATTAACTGCAATGCTTTTTAATGAGGTGCTATCATGTATATTGGTCCCAAGATGGCTGCCAACACTTCTTGGATGAAGTGCTGACAGCCAATCAGATCTCAGGATGAGATGTGTGGTTAGGCTCCGCCCACATATATATATTGATTTAAATGCTATTTTCTCAGGAACTACTGAACAGATTTACACCAGACCTACAAAAGGCACTTCCTTGACCTGAGGACTTTCTCTCTGCCAAATTTCAAGTAACTCTGTTCAGCCGTTCGGGCTGTAGCTGTGTCTAAAGGTCCTATGGAAAAATGCATGGGAAAAACGCGTTTTGGGACCCCCCTTTTTTCTCAGCCCCCGCTTGACGAATCCCCCCGAGACTTTCAGGGTAGGAGCGGAGCGTAGCGCCCCACCTATTTTGAAAATTTCGCGAGGATTCATCGACCGGCGCCAAAGTTATTCCAAATAGAATGTTGCGGATTTCCTATGGAAACAGGGTCCTAACTATAACTATCTACTGGCGACCGCCAGTAGATAATATATATATATATATATATTAAAAATATTATATATATCTCCAAACAACCGTTATGTCAGTCAAAGAAACGATGTCCAGGCCACTTTCTCCTTGTCAGCGGGTTTTTATTTTCTTTAGATGTCCAGTCACTCGACGCGTTTCGGAGGGAAACCTCCTTGCTCACGGGTGCGAGTGCAAGTAAATTCACAGTGTTTATACATGATCATGTTACACACCTCATAATAGTGAACAGTGGAAACAGACGCCTTGTTTTTGTGAACAATTACGGCGCTAGAAAGCAGACCTAATGATTCACAGCTTCATTCGACATTGTGAGACATCCATGTTATAGCATTTTAGCTAAAACCAAATAATGAACAATGGGCATTGTATTGAATTCATACAAAGAAATACAGTGTACTGAAAATAACAGCACTTAAAATACATTCTTGATAGCTGTTATGGAGCCTGCATCCACACAGGTGCCAGGTGTATATCGACTAGTCGTGTTATTAAGCACCAACTAGTGGTACTCAACTTTTTACAGCCCCAGGGGGCTCTTAACTATTGCATCAAGCCCCAGTGGGCCTATTAGCAGACCAAATCAGTACAACGCACAGTGGGCAAACAAGTCCAACCCCAGTGGGTAAAGTCCACATTCAAACTATGGTGCTTTATTAACTCACTCATCTCCACCATTGATGATCATGCTATTAAGTCTTGCATTAAACTCTCCTTTAGAGACTCACCAAGGACCTGTAAAATAAAGATCACCATCGCTAAAGAACTCTAAGCACCTTTCCAGTGTTGCCAGATAAGGGTGTTTCAGGCAAACGTACTCACCATATGAGAAATATCCTTCTAAAGTTATTAGTTAATCTAAATAAAGAAATACTCACCTAATCTGCATTCATGTTTATTTCTGAATCACACATTTACCTTTACGTAGTATGCATCAATATTGGGCATAAGAGTTCAGGTCAATGTCCAACAGCATACTTTCTGGAAACCTTGGTTGCAGCACAAGGGATGCCATTATACTGCTAGTCCAAGATGTCCACCACGCTGCCTGCAGCAAAGTTATACTCCATGCATGTAGGGTTGACTGATGAGCAACAGTGGAAAGCGAAACCGCTTAATGCACGCGCCCTCCTGTTCTCTACCCGCCCTATTGTTCTCAATCACCACCCGCTCAACCACCACCCGCCCTCCCAATCTCCACCTCCACCATACTGCCAAAGCCAATAGCTCACCCATAGGCGAGACCTATTGGCTTTGCCAACGCTTGCTAGTGAAAGTGTATTTTTCATAGCACAGTTTGTTTGTGTGGTATTATGAAAAATAAAAAAGGTTTGTTTTCCATTAACATGGTGTCCAAGGATCCCTGTTTAGGGACTGTTAGTAACCCAAAAGAATGGACGCCACTTAAACTATGTATTGGGTAGGGTTCTTTGGGTCCTTAAAACTTGTCTCACATTCAAGAGTTGGTGCATTAAACTAAATGCACTGGTGTGAAAACAAACCTTGTGGAGCTGAGACAGAGACTCAGTCTATGTAACAAAATGTACAGTAAACGTCTAACTAATTTAACAAAACGTTGTCAAAATCAAAGTATCTGACTTGCAAATTTAGCTCTGGTTGTTATACTAGAACAACCTGCGAATGTAGACTCAACAGCAAGGAAGGCTCTCAAACTTTTAAAGATTTAATGGGGGGGGGGGGGTTAATTGAAAATAAACTATAGGCCAACTTGATATTAAAATGGGGTGGACTGAAAGGGTAACTTTAAAGTTCACGGCATGAATTAGCATTGCTTTTTTATTAGGAAGCACTGGCAAAGCAAACAGGTCGGGCCTATGCAAATATGCATGTGCAATATACAAAAAATTGGCTCAAATATGTAAACTACAAAACAGAAAACGAAAGGAGAGGAGAGTACCAACACCCACATACAACAACACGGTGGTAGCACAAAGCACACTAGTTATGAAATATGTGAGTCCTTCATAAGTAAGAAGTCCACAACTTTGTTTTAAATAGGAACTGAGTGCCAGATGTACGACTCACCAATTAGCGTGTCGCAAATTATTTGCGAGTCGCAAATTGGGATGCACAACAGTCTCTGAGACACTGTTTGCAATTCCCAATGGTGTCACAAATTGTATGCCTCATGCATATTAATGAGGCTGTCGCAATTTACGACCACATTGGGAATGGCTGGCACTCCCAGGGATGGTGGCCTGCTGGGCTCAGCAGACCTCCGTGTCTGGGACCGCTTTTAAATAAAGCAGGTTTTTTTGTTCTTTTTTAAATGCAGCCCGTTTCCCTTAAAGGATAACGGGATGCATTTAAAAATGAAAATGAAACTTTTCAGTTTCATTTTTTAAGGGAAGGCAATGGTCCCTGGGACCACTGCCTACCCTTAAAAAACATTTGTGCATGCATTCACAAAGGGAAAGGGAGCCCCTGGGGGGCCCTTCCCGTTTGCGAGTGGTTTACCACCCTTCTGGGAAGGGTAGTTAACTGCGAGTGTTTTGCGACCACAATTGCTTAAGGAGTCGCTATTAGGAAGGGACGCCCTTGGAACGCCCCTTCCTAATAGAGAGTCACTAATCCTATTTTGTGAGTCGCAAATTGATTCGTGACTCACAAATTAGGAGGAGTACTTGGGCCACTGTTTTTTTGCAGGTGCAAACGGGTCTAAAACCCATTTGCGCCCATAAAAAAACCTTTGAACATCTGGCCCCATGTACCCTATTATAGCACTTGACACTCTCATGGTAGCAAAGCAGAGAAGTCCAAGGCCTACTCAGAGGAGGTGGTGTGCGCTAGTAATGCCAGCTTGCTTGGACACAACAATGCTCAATTCTATGTCAGGACTGGAGGCGAGG
Organism: Triturus cristatus; assembly: GCF_964204655.1. NCBI lineage: Eukaryota > Metazoa > Chordata > Amphibia > Caudata > Salamandridae > Triturus > Triturus cristatus. Next base: position 949,481,095 of record NC_140582.1, read on the forward strand.
ATTAGGCCTTCTTTCTTCACTTTATTAACATAGCAGCGTTGAAAGAAACTAACAAAGACTACGTTTCCCATGAACCATAGGGAAAAAGTAGTCAATCACAATGTGTTAACATCTAATCAAAAGAGGGTCAACGTCCAATCAGGGCATCCCAGGATCCATATAGTCCTTTGTTAGTGTCCTGTCCTCCTCTTTCTTCGCAGCTGCGCAGCCAGATAAGTTCTCCTCAGTTTCCTATACTGTTTTGGGGGGTTTTTATTCTGGTTGTGTAACCTGTAATTAGCGCGTTTGTTTTATGTGAGTGCAGCGCCGCCTCTTGACGCGAGTGCTGTGAATACATGATCGGTGATTTCCGCTCGTAATTTAATTTCATAGGTAGATTATTTGTTCAGACGCGCTGCTTTATTTGTGGTGTATGTCGCGCTGCCGTTGCGCTTCAATTTCTTCGTCTTTCACCGCGGGAGCGGGTTTTCCCGCTTCTATGCGGCATTTGGCCGGTTGCTTGTCTCGGCGCCAGACCTCCCGCCGCCTGGGGGCATGGGAGGCAGTGGCAAGCGTGACGCGTTTTCTGGGGGTTTTCTAACCATCGTCCCAGAGGCGTGCACGTTAGTTTCCAGTCAGGGGCCCTGGTGCTGAGAACAGAACGCCGATTACGGTCTGTACTCAGCAGACGAGCCCATAAATCTTGCTCGCTGCAGATTTTGCATCTTACACTCGTTTCCCGCATTAGTTAAAGAAACACACGGGATTCAAGTCTGGTATTTCCTTTATTATGCTGACGCCTCACTGAGAGGTGTTGTACCGGCCATTAGGCCTTTTGCTTAAAGGGGACATATCCAGCCCAGATTTGGTTTCCATAATCATTTAAATATAGTTTTAACCAGCATTTGTCCCCTGTGAAATTGTGGTTCCTGCCACCCAAAAAATTTAGCTGACACCCAGCTCTTATTAAAAACTTACTGTTACAGTACTAAATAACCTAATTCTTCCTCACTCTCACAATGGAGTATTATGAGGGTTACCAGGAGGAGGAAGAGGACCCCCTGGCGGACATGCCTTGGGGTGAAGCTTTCTATGAGGCTGTAGACACCTCTATCTATAGGGCAGTGGACCAAGCTATTTCTCCCCTGGAGGACAGGCTTACACGTAAAATAGAGCAGGCATTCCTGCGCCTGAAGCGTAGAACTGCTCCTCTCCCTGCCCTGTCCTCTTCATCCCAGGACAACCCTGGACCTCCCCCATCTAAACGCCCGTGTGCACCGGGAGTTGACGTGGACGCTTTGAGCGTCTGAAGCAGGCTTTCATGGACAGCCTGCCTGAAAGAGGTTCGGGGGATACCCAGTCTCCGGCCCCCGCCCTTTCACCAGTGTTGCCGGGACCCTCTGGGGAGCCTGACTCCAGCCCGTCTAGACCTTGGCTCCCGTCCCGACCCTCTCAGGTCCCTCAAACTCTTCCAGTGCCCTTTGATTCGCAACCACCTCCTATTCCTTCCAACATGTTGGATCCTAAAGATATTGTACACCCACGTTCTTCGGAATGGGTTCCAGCTGAGAAAGTCACGACTTATGTCGCAGAACATATCAGACGCCATCTTGAGAAGGAAGCTCGCAATTGCCTTCGGGCTGAATGTCCACGCCCATCCCTAGAGGGAAAAGTGGCTCTTACCCCGGAGATTTACCCTAGAATGTCGACATTTTTGCAAAAATTTATTAGGGATCCCAAAAAGGGCATTGACAGATCTTGGAGGGCGTGCCAGGATAAGCTCCTGGACGTCCTCAGCCCGGCCACTAAAATTATGGACATGGCCGAAGAAGCCAAAGCTTCCGGTTCGATGATTTACCCTGAGATGCTATCCGGTTGGGCTCAGCGTGTGGTGATATTTTTGGGCAACGCTAACTGCACCCTTTCCACCGAACGCCGCAGGTCCCTCCTTATCAAAATTGACCCGAAACTCAGGGACCTGGCGGTATCAGAGGCCGGTGCCATTGCCCAAGGGGGTTTGTTTGGTGAACCCTTCATAAAGGAGCTGGGTAAATTTGTCAATACTTTTACTTAATTAAACAGGGCCTAGTCCACAATTAAAAAAGTGTGTCCCCGTGTTTTTCGAGGGGCCGGTGGAGGTAGGGGCCGCTCGACCGGTCGGCAGAATCATCAAGCCAACCAAAGAGGCCCCGGACAATATCAAAATCAGTCCAAATTTGGAAATTTCTACCCCACAAGAGGATGCCGGGGCAAAGGCAGAGGCTTCAGGGGAGGAGCGTCCAACGCAAACTCCGGTGAGTGTTCTCCCTTTTTCCCCACAAAACATAGGGGGGGCGACTGTCCAGATGTTACGAGGCATGGTTGACCATCACGCACGACGCATGGGTGCTTCAGACAGTGAGGGATTTCCATATAGAATTCTTAGGGCACCCAGTGCAACACGTTCCTCCACGACCCATTCATTTTTCAACGCAAGATGCAGCCCTTGTGGACGAGGAAGTGGCTTCCCTTCCCCAGAAAGGCGCCATCTTGCTTACATCTCCCCACCCGCGCGGTTTTCTCAGCAACATCTTTTTGGTCGACAAGACCGACGGAGGCAAGAGGCCTCTCATAAATTTAAGCGAGTTCAACGTATGGTTGGTTTACCACCATTTCAAAATGGAGGGGATTCACCTCCTTCGAGATGTCCTCCGTCCTCAAGATTGGATGGTCCGCGTGGACCTCAAAGACGCCTATCTGGTGATCCCAGTTTTTCAACCGCATTGCCGTTTTCTGCAGTTTGCTTGGCGTCATCGGGTTTACGAGTTCACCGCTCTCCTTTTCGGGCTCTCTTCAGCACCCTGGTGCTTCACCAAGGTGCTCAAGCCGGTGGTGAAGTTTCTGAGAGCTTGAGGCGTCATGTTGAATATTTATCTCAACGGCCTCCTCCTGATGGCGTCCTGTCCCCGTCTTTTGACGGAACAACTTCAGATGACAGTGACTCTGCTCCGGGATCTCGGCTTTGTGATCAACGGGAAAAAGTCCCTCTTAAAACCGGCACAGTCCGTTACCTTCTTGGGGTTCGTCATCGACTCCATCTCCTCCACTCTCAGTCTACCAGCCAGAAAGGTTGCAAAAATTTGCCACAAGTTGCGACGGGTTCTGGCCAAGCAGCAGGTATCCCTGCGCCAGTTGGCTTGTGTAGTGGGGCTCCTGTCCGCTTCTATTCAAGCTATCTTTCCGGGTCCGCTTCAGTACAGGGCCCTCCAACACCTCAAGGTGTATTTTCTTCGGAAAGGGTATCCGTACTCTTACAAGGTCACCTTGTCCGACCAAGCGCAGAGCGAGATTCAATGGTTGTTAGCTCATATGGAGGCATGGAATGGAAGAGTGATCTTTGGGTCGGTTCCGGATCTGATTATCGAATCGGACGCCAGCAGGCTCGGCTGGGGCGCACGGTGTGGAGATCTTTCCACGGGAGGTTTGTGGTCCCCCTCACCCCTAAATTATAGCTAGGCAAAAGATCTTTGGAAATATCAATTTTGGAATGAGCCCTGCTAGGTACATCATTATTACTGCCACCTTTCTCAATGACCCTGAAGCCCTCCTAGACCAAAGCCCATCTTCCACTCACCACTCTCAAGGTCTGGCATGGCCTTTCACTCCTCTAAAGCAATTTGTTTCTCCTCCGGTGCGAGAGCTGCTGAAAGCTATTTCTCCTCAAAAACCTAGGTGGCAGCTGACTTCTACTCCTCCACTGCCAGCCTCAATTCAACAAGGGCAAGGTCTGTCTTCCTCTCCTCTGAAGCCTGTGTAGCATCTGACTTTCTTGTCTGCAGCAAAGCCAGACCTTTTCTCCTCCATGGCTAGGGTGGCCAATTTCAATGCCAAGTCCTACTGTCTTTCTGTTCGTCAGCTCCAGCTTGTGAGCCTCCAGCTCTAATGGTAACACACTGCAAGAGTGCACAGTACTCCCAGCCCTGGAAACATAGGCAATGCTGTTACTTAGGGAAATATTCTTCTGTCTCCTCAACTTGATCCTCATCATAATCTGAAGTAATCTGTGCTTGGAGGGCCACATCCCATGCAGTTATGACATTCTTGTACTACCCATTACCTGGCAATCTGGACACTTTCAGCAGCACTAGTTCACACATGGCCTTTATTTCCGCCATAGTAATTTAATCAAAAAAGAAAATAAAAATAAAAAAAATGTGACAATGAAACATGTAGCACATATCCTGCTTGCCAATTAAAGAAATGAAACATTTCTTTGCCTCTAAATCTGGAGCTGGATTTTCATTTCTTAGTGCAACCCCTGGTTTCTCAGGGCAGACTCCTAGGCACCAGATCTATCACAGCCAGGATGCCTGCAGGGTCCAGTCCTCTGTGGTCAGCTAAGCCTTCTACAAGTCAAGAGTCCCTATTCTTTTTGTGTCCCTGAAAGGTTAACAGGATTTCAACCATCCCCAGCTCTGGGTGCTAGCAGCAGTCAGAAGTCCTCAGGCCTCGTCTTTCTACAGGAGTTCTCCGTCTTCAAACATAACATTATTCTTTAGGTGGAGTGCTTCTAGGTCCGTCACGGTCCTGTGCATCAGCCACTGACTCAGCAAAGCTCTAACATAAATACCATTAACATTACCACCATATTACACATCACAGCTAATTTGATGTGTGGCAAATAAAGGCTGTCAACTCTCCCAACCAAAACCAGATTTTGTCTTTAATAAAACCTAGATTTTCTGAACACCAAGGATGATAAAAATCTACATATTATGGCAAGGCCGGAGGCTAATATTATTGTAAGTTCAAAGCTTCTCCACAAGACAAAAACCCACACTCTCTACTAGCCTAAAATAAAATTTTCTGAATAAGGCATCATTCGACGTGCACCACACCTCAAAATGTCCTGTAAAGCGCCCCCAAGCAAAAATGCCTTTGAAGCAGATGCCCCTCTCACTGAATGTGCTCCAAACACATTTACATCCACACCTGAACATCTCAACACCACTTTGACCCATAGAGGCAGTGTAGGAGAAGACGCTGTAGTCTAAGGTCTCTTAAAAGAAATAAGTAACTGACTCTCACCATTCACTCTCAAAAGAGTGGTCCTCCTCTCATACACCCCCCCTCAGGTTCACATGTTCATCAAAGTAGGGGTACAAAATTGAAAATGAATTTGTTTAGTCTTCTACCTAAATGAAAACAAACCCCTTCGGTGAAAATAACCTGCTTGACGCTTCTAAAGCCTTCACTACTGATACCATCCTGAAAGAAATCCAACACAACAACACGGTTACCTTATGCGTCAACACTTTTAAACACAAACTATCATCATTTCCTAAATTCTCTAGAAAATGTAAAACACTAGACAGATCCCAGACGGAATTATACCTAGCCACTGGTGGTCTTGATATTGAGCCCTGCCTCAATAGCGAACCTATACACACTAATCATTCTGTATGATAACCCTCACAGTCTCCACTATATCCACTGAAACGGGATCAAATTCCCTCACCATGCACCAACAACCCCATTTTTGTCATGCCAGTCTATACATTCTCCTTGTTCCTAGAGCCCGGAGTCCTTAATAAGATTTGTAGCCACCTGTGAAAGTCCAGGGACCTCACACACATGCTTGAAATTTTCCAAACTACCATTCTCAACTTCCCTGACAATACCAACTCGTGCCTCTCTCCCTAAGGATTCAACAGAATATCCTGAAACACTGAAAGTAAAATTGGAAGATCCACCGATAATTCCAGGAGAATTGGGTACCAAACTTGTGACCTCCAAAGAGGTGTCACCAACACCAAAGTCTACTTCTGTTTGTGTCGAAGAATTGTCAACCCAGTAATCCTGATAAACAGAGGGAACGCATACGGAATAAGCCCCCTCCAATTCACATGAAATGCACCCAACCCCACCGCCTCCGGATCTGCGCACCAACTGAAAAACTTCAGCAAATATGTTTCTCGTATGGACCCCTAAGAATCATTAACTCCTGAAACACCTGCCTGTCTTGCATCCAATCGCGTGAATCCCTGTAATTCCTCGAGCACCAGTCTGCCTCCACATTCTTCAACCCTGGAATGTGTTCTTCCTGCACTGAAATGTTTTGATGAAGACAATAAGCCCAAGAATTCATGGCTAGGTCCGCAAGATCCTTTGAATGAGGACCCCCCCCCTCAGCTTGTTCACATATCTTATAGCTGATACATTGTCCATCTTCAATGACACTTCGCACTGCTCTTCGTAAAACTCTTTATCGCAAACAATCCTGACAACAATTTCAGACATTTATATGGAGTTTGCTCTCCTCCTCCGACCATACTCAACCTCTCGTAATCGAACCACAGAGAGCCCCCAAACAATCCAGACTTGCATCGATTTCTATCATCATCTCTAGACACTCCCCCCAAAAATAGCTCTTCCATTACACGCCTCCATGTTCGTTAACCACTAAACTAACTACTTCCTCTGAATGCTTCAAACCACTCCTTAAATGTCTGGCTTTTAATCTTTGAAGAGCCGATAATGCAAAGGTCCTGAAAAAATAGCTTCATTTGTAGACAAGAGCAAACCTATAACTCTTGCCAACCTTCTCAAAGAGACTTTCTCTGCAACCAAAAACTTGCGTAACTCCTTCCAAATTCTTTTCCACTTTTCCTTTGGTAATTTCAATTGACCATCCACTGTATTCACCATAAAACACCAAAACGGCATCTCCTGTTGTGGAACAAGACAAGATTTCTTCTTGTTCACCACAAACCCTAAATTCCTCTAACAATTTTACCCCCATATTCGTCTTTCATCAACTTCAACTTGCACTGATCCATCAATAAAATATTGTCCAAATAAATAATCAATCCGATTCATCTTTCTCTTAAATACTCTGCCACAGCTCGAAGAACCTTGGTAAACAGGGCTCGAAAAAAACCAACAAAAAAAAAAATGGTACTAGTCCTGCAGGTCTAGTGCCTTGGAAAATCCCCTCGACCTCACTGCAACCTACTTGACCTCCGTCTCCGAAAACGGAGCAAAAGTGACAAGATAACAAGATTTAAAGGCATCTTTATTGCTCATTCCCTTTGTGAGCAATACAAATGTCATTAAATCTTGTTATCTTGTCACTTTTGCTTTGTTTTCAAAGACAGAGGACAAAAGTTAGTTTGTCTTCCTACTCGTCAGAAAGGGCGAGTAGGACCTAAAAATAGCTCGTCCTCATCAATTCTCCCTCGCAAATGCGAGCGGGCGAGTGGATTTGTTGAGCCCTGGTAAAGCACCATGGGGCAGACGGTAGTCTGAAAGGAAGACATACAAACCATATATTTCCCCCATCTGAAGTGCAGAAATCGTTGATGGGGCTCCCACGTTGGAATAGCCAGATATGCGTCTTTTAAATCTAAATACAAACGAGTCATCCAATCTCCTATTTGTAATACATCTCTCACTAAATAAATACCTTCCATTTTCAAATGGTGATACTCCACCCAATCATTCAAACTTCTCAAGTTTATTACTGGTCTCATTCTCTTGTCTTTTTTCTGCACAACAAAAAAAATGTTGCCGACAAAACTTTCTACGTTCTCCTTTACTCCCTCTATCGCACAATTTTCTACCAAACCCTGAACTTCCTTTCCCACTAATTCTGTGAGTTCTACATTGTACTGTAACATCTTCTGAAGATGGCTTTGAAACGGTTCCTTTATAAAATCGATGTGATATCCTTGAACGGTTTGCAAAACCCACGGATCACTTGTTAGCCATAACCATTTCCCCAAAAATTGGGCAAGTCTGCCGCCCATCTTTTGTAGAGTAACAAAAGGGTCTTGACTTACTTGCGACCGTGGAACATCCATCACCATGTCCACTTCTTCCTCTATTACTCGGTCTTTGAGGGTAGAAGCCACCTGACTGATATGAGGTCTTTAAAGTATTGGGTCTAAAAGAGGCCCTAGTAATGCCTTGCCCTCTGTCGTGGAACTAGGCTCTCGATCTCCTGGCCCCTCCGAAATCATGTTTATCAAATACTCTTTGATTTTTACAAAGAGCTAAATGCTCCCAGGTATTTAGATATTTCCTTCTAATTTCTAATTTAAAACATTTCTAAAGCGCAGCGTACACCATGCGGTTTCTTGGCGCTAGTAGGCAGGATCGGCAGTTCGGCAACTGAGGGAAAAGACAAGAGTGATAGGAATGAAGAGCTAAGCAGGGAAAGCCTGATTGAAGAGGAAAGTTTTTAAATCTTTGCGAAAGGAGAGGTACTGGGTAGCAGAACGGAGATGGTCAGGAAGGGAGTTCCAGAATGTTGGAGCCAAGGTGGAAAAGTTGGCCCCACCCCACTTTTTACGTGTGAAGCGGGGGATCTGAAGAAGGGACTTAGAGGAAGAGCGGAGCTCTCTTGTGGGAACATAGGGTTTTATTAAAGAAGAGATAAAGGCGGGGGCAGTGCCCTGGCGGGCCTGAAAGACCATGCAGCCCGTCTTAAAAAGGGAGCGTTCTTTTACGGGAAGCCAGTGAAGCTCCCAGAGAAGGGGGGTGGAATGGTGATGGCGTGGGAGGCCGTAGACCAGCCGGGCCGCCTGGTTCTGGATCGACTGAAGTCTTCGCAGGCTGTAAGCTGGAATGCCGTGATAGAGGGCATTGGTGTAATCCAGCTTTGATATCACCAGGGCGGCCGTAATAATCTTGAGTGCCTGAGGGGAAAAGAAGCGGGAAACAGAACGGATGGTACGGAGAGTGAGGAAACAAGAGGAAACCACGGAGCTGATTTGTGGGTGAAGAGTGAGCTGATTATTCACTTTGACACCCAGTGTTTTGACCGTGGTTGAGGGGGAAGGTGCGGGCCCGAGAGAGGGGGGCCAGAAAAGAGAGTTCCAGGGGCTGGATGAACCACCGGTGAGAACCAATTCGGTTTTATCCGGGTTCAGTTTAAGGTGGTTGTGGTTCATCCAGTCCCTGATGAATGTCATAGTAGACTGGAAATTAGAGACAGAAAGGGGAGAAGGGGACAGATCAAAGATGAGCTGGAGATCATCCGCGTAGTTATACACGGTGACCTCCAGCTGCTGAAGCGCGAAGATAAGAGGGAAGATATAGAGGTTGAAAAGCAGGGGGGAAAGAGAGGATCCTTGATGAAATGTCCCCAAACAACAAACCATTTGCTCATTTACCACCTTCATTATTCGCAAGCTCCACCAACTTTGGGTCAATTTATTGTAAAATACTCTTTCTGCGTTCAACCGACAAGGCAGTGTTTGCATGCCACAAAAGACAAACAGATCTTTGAATCCACTATCTCAACTCTACAATATCCAAAGTCTTATTAACAATGTAAGCCTCTTAGGCCATTTCGAATACTTTTGTCATAGGATTCAGTCAAATCCAACAGATGCAGATGGTCCCGACACCTTTTTAGGCCCCTATCTAGACCTTTTTCAAGGATCCCTACCACCTTTGCCTATGAAGGCTAATATTTTAGCATCCAATTCGGATTTCACCATGATCCTATTAGCCAGACTAGACCTTAGACATTCAGAACTCACCCTTAGTCTAACGTCCTTAGGAATCTGATTTCTTGACCAATTTTCCACATACTATGCTACATGAGCTATAGGAGTCTATTCTGGTGGTAAAGGATGTTTAATTAACAAGGGGTCTAACAAATTCCGCCATGGGATCCATCAGGGCCCCCTGCTCTCCATCATTTCCTGTCAAATCTGCAGCCTTCTTCCTGCTCCCTCTCAAATCTTCCTCTGAATCAAAATCCGAGGAGCAACTTATTTCCACCTCAGCACTTCCTGAGGACTCGTCGCAAAAAAACAGAGGAAGGTTTAAGTTTTTTAAAAGGCTGCTTGCCTGAAACTTCTAGACCCTTAACTTGGCGCCCACGTGTATCCTTAACACCATAATCTTTCTTTAGCCCACCAAAGCCGTTATCAGAGCTTGCTTTCCTATATTTTTTTGCAACTGTCCGCAGCTCCACAAGAGGTTTCCTCATCCTACTTACTCTACCACTTTTACCGCCTGCTGGTCCAGGGCTCGGAAAATTCACTCACTCACTATCGAGCTAGATTTATTCAGGACAAGCTATTTTTAGGGACTGCTCGCCTTTCTGGCAGTTGAAAATCCTCTAACTTCAGTCACAGAACAAAAAGTATATGTATTAATACAAACTGACTTTTGACCTCGGTCTCTGAAAGTAGTGCAAATGTGCCAAGATAACAAGATTTAAAGGCATCTTTATTGCTCACAAAGTGAAGGAGCAATAAAAATGCCTTTAAATCTTGTTATCTTGTCACACTTGCTGGCTCTCAGAAACAGAGGTCATAAGTCAGTTTGTCTTCCCACATTTAGTTTTCTTTCTGTGACTAAAGTTAGAGGATTTTGTAAAGAGAACTGTGTGACAATTGAACTGTGCAAACCATGTCAAATGAAAAGCTGTAAGATGTCAAGCTATTTTCTAACACAACAATGAAATAGCTAGGTGAACTGTTGAAACATTTCAAATATATTTCACTAATTATGAAAACCCATTTTTGCAATTCTGTGGTGAAAAAAACACCTTTATTTGGTGAGTGCAAGTTTTAAATATTTTTGCTGAAACTCAATTTCCAAACATTGTTTATGCGCTATTATCAGTAAAACTACATGCTAGTGGGAATGTTTTGTGAGCCTTTGAATGGAAAATATGCTGTGTAATGACAGTGCACTACTACATCATGCTTTGGTAATATATTCATGAAAGGTGAGTTTTTAAACATGAACTGGGAATTATTACTGCTCTTGCCCAGATGACAATGCTATGAGTGTACTAAGACAAAAACAACAATTGATGGACAGAATGCAGAACAATGTCATACATTCACCCCAGTACAGAGATCTGGGCCTAAATCCATCGTTTTTTTGCTCATCATGCCATTCCAGTTTGAACCCAGCCATATGCAAATCAGTCTTGACCCTGTGCCCTATGGGAACAGTCCAGCCCGAACTGCCAAGCCAGGTCCTCCCTGGACTGGAAACAAGCATCCTAGGACCGGTTTCGGGCTTTCAGCCCTAGTCAGCCAGGATAGCTTGATTCCAGTGGCATGGAGAGCACGGGACTCATGTCTGAGCATACCCTTCCCACTCGGGGTGACAAATGCAAAAACAACAATTGATGGACAGAATGCAGAACAATGTCATACATTCACCCCAGTACAGAGATCTGGGCCTAAATCCATCGGTTTTTTTGCTCACCATACCATTCCAGTTTGAACCCAGCCATATGCAAATCAGTCTTGACCCTGTGCCCTATGGGAACAGTCCAGCCCGAACTGCCAAGGCTGATGACGGCTGATAGCCAGAAACCAGTCCTAGGATGCTTGATTCCGGTCCAGGGAAGACATGGCTTGGCAGTTCGGGCTGGACTGTTCCCATGAGGCACAGGGTCAAGACTGATTTGCGTATGGCCATGTCTAAACTGGGGTGGTGTAGTGGGCAAAAGAACGATGGATTTAACCCAGATCTCTTGACTGGGGGAGAATGTCTGCATTGTCAGCATTCCGTCCATCATTTGTTTGTTGTAACGCTTTTCGCCCTAAGTGGGATGGGTATTCCCAGACGTGGGACCCGTGCTCACTACACCACTGGAGTCAAGCTATCCTGGCTGATGACGGCTGATAGCCAGAAACCGGTCCTAGGATGCTTGATTCCGGTCCAGGGAAGACATGGCTTGGCAGTTCGGGCTGGACTGTTCCCATGAGGCACAGGGTCAAGACTGATTTGCGTATGGCCATGTCTAAACTAGGGTGGTGTAGTGGGCAAAAGAACGATGGATTTAACCCAGATCTCTTGACTGGGGGAGAATGTCTGCATTGTCAGCATTCCGTCCATCATTTGTTTGTTGTAACGCTTTTCGCCCTAAGTGGGATTGGTATTCCCAGACGTGGGACCCGTGCTCACTACACCACTGGAGTCAAGCTATCCTGGCTGATGACGGCTGATAGCCAGAAACCGGTCCTAGGATGCTTGATTCCGGTCCAGGGAAGACATGGCTTGGCAGTTCGGGCTGGACAAACCTACAACCACAGAGACAATAGGTCATAAAGTCCTTTGTCAATATTCCATGATCAAGAAGTACATCATAATGGACAAACTTGAATCACATAGATTTCTTGTAAGGAAATCCAAGTGAGCTGATACCAGTGTAGCCTCCCACGTCAGGGATACGCAATCAGCCCACGTCATCACATTAAGAACCCCAGGGAATAGTCGAAATTGAATGTATCCAAGTGGTGACAGACACACCTTCGACATCAGGGGCATCTGGCAGCAGAATCGCCCATATCTGCAGCAGTCTGAGGTGAATGGATTGCCTATTCCTTATGCGAGAGGCCGCACTGGGATCAGCACTCTTAAATTTCCCTACAACAAATCTATGTGATTCATGTTTGTCCATTACAATGTATTTCTTAATCATGAACAGTCTTGTTAAAGGTGGGGCCATATAAATGATTGTTCTAGTGAAACATAAATCAACAATTTTAATTGTCCACTGTTGTATGCCTTCCATGGAGGATGCAGAAATACGACTGCTTGCTCGTTCAAATTTGACAGTTCCGAGACAACAAAGGCTGTGTTTTATTTATTTATTTATGACATTGTCTCTGTGATTGTAGGTTCTGATTGATAGTTGGTGATTTATTTGCAATCACCGTTATTGTATATTACAATAAAATTAAAATAATCACTTTTGATTAATATTTCTGTAATGATCTTTTGTTTATGAACGTATATATCAATAGATACCTGGTGGCATATCATTGATAACTAAGCACATACTGTGGTTAAATTAAACTAATTCGACAAAGGTAACAAGTTTTCTAGTTGTTTGTTATACTTTCTCCTTTGTCTTCTACCATCATCTCTATGCCCCTAAAGGGATATCATGAACTCTTTCCCCACTTATGTCTCATCTTCGTTCTCAAATCACTCCTGTCTCTATCTACTATCAGTAATTGGGTGGCTCTAGCATCCCTCAGGCTCAACTTATCAAAAACTAAGATAATAATTTTCTGATCTCATCAAACCGTCTCCACACACTCTGTTGATCATATTTCACACGATTTTCTCTATTGAAAGCCCTCCGCCAAATCAAACCCTGAGTACTAACCTCTCTATCTGCTCCCAAAATTGATCTCAAAACCCACTCAGAATGTGAGGCATGCGTACCTTGAGGTAGCACACTCAAAACTGGACGGTCTCCATGCTCCACTCACATAACTTTTCCAGCTTCCTCAAACTCAGAACCATGGGCTGCCTGATGTAGAATAAGCAGTATCACATACATTGTTGTATTGTCTTGTGCTTTCTCTTAATTCATCATCATCATCAATATATTCAGCTTTATGCAACAACACAAGCTACATATGCCTATGTATTCGACTATGTTACCAAGTACATTTGTTTCAGAAACCGTATTCCTCCTAAATAAATAAGACAAATATGTATACCCATCTTCAAAATGTATTTGCTGTTGTTCTCAGGACACCCCCGCGCCGCACGGCCACCAGCTGTGTGTGTGCCCCTCGCTGCTGCCCGCAGCCTCGTTGTGCCTGCCTCGCTGTTCCCTGCCCCTCCGCCGTATTTTGCGCGTGTGTGTTTAACCGTTTCGTTTCCTAATTGTTTTTTGCCTTTTGACTGTTGTCACTGCTGTCCCCTGAACGTTGTTGTATTGGCTTTGTTGCTTGTTATTCAGTCCCCCTGTGCCTGCCCGCCCTGCTCCCCGCTTCCTGCCGCCGTCCAAGCGGCCACGCCCCCTTTTCGTTTTGTGCCCTCCCCGCTCCCAGCTGCTCCTCCCTCCCTCCCTCCCACTTCGCCATAAATGGCCACTGCGCGTAAGCGCAGCGGGCGCGCCGATTGTGCGCCGAAGGCGTGCCAAAGGCAAGCCCGTCTGCGCCCGTCCGCGCCTGGACCCCCGCCCAGTGCCAGGACCCCTGGTCCCCAGCGATGCAAGTCGACCCGACAGACCTACGACGCCGCGGCCCTCAATGCACTCAATGCCGGCCGAAACCCCACCTGCTGCCGAGCCGCCCCAAGACACATTCACGGACCCTTCACCTGCACAACCTGCAAGTTCTCCTGCCTCCGAACCTGCACCACGCCCGCCAAGCCAAACTCCAGCAGCGACCTCAAGTGCATCCTGCACAACACCCGCTCCGTCCACAGACACGCCGTAGAACTCTGGAACCTCCTCGACACAACATCACCAGACATCGCCTTCCTCACTGAAACATGGATGAACGCCTCCTCAGCCCCCGACATCGCCATCGCCATCCCGGATGGATACAAGATCATCAGGAGGGACCGCGTCAACCAGACCGGAGGAGGCATCGCCATCGTCCACAAGAGCACCATCCGCATCACGACCAACGCCGACGACACCCTCGCCACCGCCGAACACCTCCACTTCCAGATTCACACCGACCCAAAGACGACCCTCAGAGGCACCCTCATCTACCGACCCCCGGGACCACGCACGCAATTCGGCGAAGACATCACGGACTTCATCAGCCCACACGCCCTCCCCTCCGCCGACTACATCCTCCTAGGGGACCTCAACTTCCACCTGGAGAACAACAAGGACCGCAACACCGCCACCCTGCTGGACAACCTCGCCAACCTCGGCCTCAAGCAACTGGTCAACACCCCTACCCACTACGCCGGCCACACGCTTGATCCCGTCTTCTCATCCAGCAAGCACATCAGCTTCAGCCACTCCACCGAACTCCACTGGACCGACCACAGCTGCGTCCACTTCAGATTCAGAAAAACCACAACCCACCACCACCCGCAACAGGTTCCTCACAGGAGCTGGAGCAAGATCACCGCCGACCAGCTCACCACCTCCCTCAGCCAGAACCCACCTGCCAGCACATCAGACGTCAACGAAGCAGCCCGCAACTTCACGCAGTGGCTGACCGCCTGCGCCGATGACCTCGCACCATTGAAGAACCCTCCCAGCAGACCCAGAAGCAAGAAAGCCCCCTGGTTCACCGACGAACTCACGGACTCCAAGAAGACCTGCCGCACCCTCGAGAAAGCCTGGCTCCACGACCGGACCACTGACAACATGACCGCCCTCAAACACGCCACCCGCAAGCACCACCAGCTCATCCGCACCACCAAGAAGAAATCACTGAAGGAGCGACTGGACAACAACGCCCACGACAGCAAGGAACTCTTCAGCATCGTCAAGGAGTTCTCCAACCCCAGCACCGGCAACAACGACATCACCCCTTCACAAGATCTCTGCGACTCCCTTGCCTCGTTCTTCCACCGCAAGATTGCCGACATCCACAACAGCTTCGGCGCACCATCCACGCACCCAACCACCGAACCAACGAACCCCACCGCCACCCTCCGCACCTGGACCACGGTGACCACCGAAGACACAGCCCGCACGATGAACACCATCCACTCCGGCTCTCCAACCGACCCCTGCCCCCACCACGTCTTCAACAAGGCCGACTCCACCATCGCACCCCAACTCCGGTACATCATCAACACCTCCTTCAACACCGCCACCTTCCCGGAGAGCTGGAAGCATACCGAGCTCAGCGCCCTACTGAAGAAACCAACAGCGGAACCCACCGACCTCAAAAACTTCCGACCCATCTCGCTCCTCCCTTTTCCTGCCAAAGTCATCGAGAAGATCGTCAACAAACAGCTTGCCGCCTTCCTCGAGACGAACGGATCCCTCGACCCCTCGCAGTCCGGTTTCAGAGCCAACCACAGCACCGAGACCGCCCTCATCGCAGCCACCGACGACATCCGAGCCCTGCTCGACAACGGGGAAACAGCGGCACTCATCCTCCTGGACCTCTCCGCAGCATTCAACACTGTCTGCCACCGCACCCTAGTCCAACGCCTCGACAACACCGGCATCCAAGAGAAGGCACCGAAGTGGATCATCTCATTCCTCGCCGGAAGAACTCAGAGAGTCCGCCTCCCCCCGTTTCGATCCGAGGCCACCGAAGTCATCTGTGGAGTCCCGCAAGGATCATCACTCAGCCCCACCCTCTTCAACGTCTACATGAGACCTCTAGCCGCCATCGCACGCCAACACAACCTCAACATCATCTCCTACGCCGACAACACCCAGCTGATCCTCTCCCTCACCAGAGACCCCGACACCGCCAGAACCAGCCTACACGAAGGGATGAAAGACGTCGCCGAGTGGATGAAGAACAGCCGCCTGAAACTGAACTCAAGACAAGACGGAAGTCCTCATCCTGGGACCATCACCCTCCGCCTGGAACGACTCCTGGTGGCCCCCAGCCCTGGGCACCGCCCCCAAGCCAACAGACCATGCACGCAACCCGGACTTCATCCTGGACTCCTCCCTCTCGATGACCAGACAAGTCAACGCCGTATCCTCATCATGCTTTCACACCCTTCGCAAGATCTTCCGATGGATCCCGACCGAAACCAGGAAGACGGTCACCCAGGCCCTCGTCACCAGCCGTCTGGACTACGGAAACACCCTCTACGCCGGAACCACAGCCAAGCTACAGAAAAGACTCCAACGCATCCAGAACGCCTCCGCCCGACTCATTCTGGACATCCCCCGACGCAGCCACATCTTTGACCACCTGAGGGACCTGCACTGGCTCCCCGTTGACAAGAGGATCACGTTCAGGCTCCTCACCCACGCAGACAAGTCTCTCCACGACCTGGGCCCCAAGTACCTCAACGACCGCCTGACCTTCTACACGCCCACCCGCCAGCTACGGTCTACCAGCCTCGCCCTCGCAACCGTACCACGCATCCGAAGAGCCACCGCCGGAGGCAGATCCTTCCCCTACCTGGCGGCCAAGACATGGAACTCCCTCCCCATCCACCTCCGGCTGACCCAGGACCACCTCGCCTTCAGGAGACAACTCAAGACCTGGCTGTTCGAGCAGTAGCGGACCCCTTCCCCCCCAAGCGCCTTGAGACCCTTCCGGGTGAGTAGCGCGCTATACAAATGCTATGATTGATTGATTGATTGAGCATCCATCCAAAATGATATCATTTGTGGACTGCTGATATTGCTCACCTTACAACTGGTGGTATAATTATTATTATCCAGCTTTGTACAGCGCATGGCTACTCAGCCATGGGCTTCCTATCGCTTTGCTACAATAAGGTAGCGGGAACAGAGAAGCGAACTGCTGTAGATGGCAAGGTTTAAAATAGAGCACGGTTTTGAGTTTTGGAAAGCAGATAGCGAACAACACGATCTGAGCTCAGCCAGGAGTGCATTCAATAACTATAGGACTAACAAAAAAAAAAGGCTTGTCCTCTCTGTCTGGCTCTCTTAACTCTAGGAATAACTACAAGGTCCCAGTTAACAGAGCCTAGAGAACGATTAGGGATATATAACTGCACCAAAGATCTTAGATCGGAGGGACAGAATTTGAAAGACAATTGTGTATGCAACACAGTGCATCAAATTGGACGCAACGTTCAACAGGGAGCCAGTGCAGTTTGTGAAGCAGACATGTAGTGGAATAGAATTTGAGGGGATGCAATAGCAGTCTTGCCGCTGTGTTCTGCACTATTTGAAGTTGTCTGAGCTGATATTTCATTACTCCAAGATATTTCCATAATCGAGCCTCAGAATCACCTAGGCATGAATGACAGTTCTTAAGACTGAAAACAGAAGGCAGCCTAAGATTTTTTTATGGCATCTCAAAATGCTAATGCAAGTAGCAGCCACTTTAGAGATCTGATAGCTCACAGAAAGACTCAAGTCTAACCAAACACCAATATTTTTTACTACTGGACCGGTACAGGTAAGGTATCCCTCACCACAGGCCATAGATGCGGGCCTCACAGATGAAGGTTTCCTAGCACCAGCACCTAAGTCTTGTCTCTGTTCAGCTTCACAAAGTTGGAGTTCATCCAGTAGCAGACTTCGGTAAGACAGATGTCCAGTATCACTGAGCTCTTATTCTATTGCGAGTACAGGGAGACCATGATCTGGGTGTCATTGGCATAGGATAGAAGAGTGAAGCTGTGATTTTCCACCAAGTCAGCTAGTGGCCTTACGTACAGATTAAAAAGAATAGGTCTGAGGGTGGAGCCCTGATGAATCCCGGACGGTAAAGGGTGTAAATTGAACGGGTGCTGCTGTGAATGCACTTGGAAAACCCAGACCCGAATGAAGGAACTCAGGGCCGAGTCCTGAACCCCAACGGCCTCTAGCTTCTGCAGTAGAATGTTGTGATTCACTGTACTGAACACTGCACTGAGATCTAACGAAATCAGTGTATCGGTGATGCCATTATTCAATTGTTGCCTTAAGTGGTCTGTTACAGCCAATAGGGCTGGCTTTGTAGAATGGCTGGCTCTGAAGACCAACTGAGAAGGGTGAAGCAATCCTTTGTGTTCGTTGTACAGTGGGAGCTGAATATTCACATGCTTTTTAAGGACTTAAGACAAAGTAGGCAAGAGGGAGATTAGTCTGTAATTTTCCCAGATAGAAGGGTCCAGATTGGGTTTTTTAAGCAAAGTCATACCCATTGCGCGTTTCCATACTCTTTGATCAATGCCTTCCCAGAGAGAGGCATTGAAAACCGGAGTGAGTATATGTGTCAAGCTTGCTGAACACCGCAGGAGGGCAAGGGTTGAAAGGAAAACCTGATTTAACGGAGGTAAGGAGGGATTTAAAAGTTGGGGGCTACCAAGCCAACCTGAAACGCACCCACGGAGCATTCACCTGCCACGCCTGCAACTTCACCTGCACCCGATCCTGCACCGCACCCACCAAGCCAGGCTCCGGCAACGACCACCTCAAGTGCATCTTGCTCAACACCCGCTCCATCCACAGGCACGCCGTCGAACTCTGGAACCTTCGACACAACATCACCAGACGTCGCCTTCCTCACAGAAACATGGATGAACGCCTCCTCAGCTCCCGACATCGCCATAGCCATCCCGGATGGCTACAAGATCGCCCGGAAGGACCGCGTCAACCAAGCCGGAGGAGGCATCGCCATCGTCCACAGAAACACCATCCGAATCACGACCAACTCCGACGACACCCTCACCGCCGCCGAACACCTTCACTTCCAGATACACACCGACCCCAAGACCACCCTCAGAGGCACCCTCGTCTACAGACCCCCGGGACCACGCACACAATTCAGCAAAGCCATCACACACTTCGTCAGCCCGCATGCCCTTACCTCCTCAGACTACATCCTCCTAGGAGACCTCAACTTCCACCTGGAGAACAACAATGACAGCAACACCGCCACCCTGCTGGACAACCTCGCCAACCTCGGACTCAAGTAACTGGTGAACACCCCCACCCACATCGCCGGCCTCACGCTTGACCCCATCTTCTCCTCCTGCAAGCACATCTCCTTCAGCCACTCCACCGGACTGCACTGGACAGACCACAGCTGCGTCCACTTCAACTTCAGGAGAACCATGACCCACACCCACCCTCAACAGGTTCCCCGCAGAAGCTGGAGCAAGATCACCGCCGACCAGCTCACCACCTCCCTCAGCCAGAACCCCCCCACCAACACAACGGACCCCAACGAAGCAGCCCGCAACCTCACACAGTGGCTCACCAACTGTGCCGATGACCTCGCACCACTGAAGAACCCCCCAGCAGACACCGCAGCAAGAAAGCCTCCTGGTTCACCAACGACCTCAAAAACTCCAAGAAAACCTGCCGTACCCTCGAGAAAGCCTGGCGCCACGATGAGACTACAGAAAACATGACAGCCTTCAAGAACGCCACCCGCAAACACCACCAA
Organism: Triturus cristatus; assembly: GCF_964204655.1. Classification (NCBI taxonomy): domain Eukaryota; kingdom Metazoa; phylum Chordata; class Amphibia; order Caudata; family Salamandridae; genus Triturus; species Triturus cristatus. The sequence continues at coordinate 949,500,852 of NC_140582.1, forward strand.
CTGATCCGCACCACCAAAAGAACCACATTCAAAGAACGACTGGACAACAACTCCCACAACAGCAAGGAACTCTTCAGCATCGTCAAAGAGCTCTCCAGCCCCAGCGCCTGCAACAACGACATCACACCCTCGCAGGACCTCTGCGACTCACTCGCCTCGTTCTTTCACCGCAAGATTGCCGACATACACAACAGTTTCGGCGCACAGACCGCGCACCCTACCACCACCCTCCACACCTGGACGACGGTCAGCACCGAAGATACCACCCACACGATGAACACCATCCACTCCGGCTCCCCAACCGACCCCTGCCCACACCACATCTTCAACAAAGCCGACTCCATCATCGCACCCCAACTCCGGAACATCATCAACAGCTCCTTCGCATCCGCCACCTTCCCAGAGAGCTGGAAACACGCCGAGCTCAGCACCCCCTTAAAGAAGAAACCCACCGCAGACCCCACGGACCTCAAGAACTTCTGCCCCATCTCGCTCCTCCCCTTTCCGGCCAAAGTCATCGAGAAGATCGTTAACAAACAACTCTCTGCCTTCCTCGAGACCAACGGATCCCTCGACCCCTCGCAGTCCGGCTTCCGAGCAAACCACAGCATCGAGACCGCCCTCATCGCAGCCACCGACGACATCAGTTCCCTGCTCGACAACGGGGAAACAGCTGCCCTCATCCTCCTGGACCTCTCGGCAGCCTTCGACACCGTGTGCCACCGCACCCTGATACAGCGCCTCAGCAACATCGGAATCCAAGGAAAGGCCTTGGAATGGATCATCTCGTTCCTCGCCGGCAGAACCCAGAGAGTCCGCCTTCCCCCGTTCCGGTCCGTGGCCACCGAAGTCATCTGCGGCGTCTCGCAAGGATCCTCGCTCAGCCCCACACTCTTCAACGTCTACATGAGCCCCCTCGCAGCCATCGCACGCCAACACAACCTCAACATCATCTCCTACGCCGACGACACCCAGCTGATCCTCTCCCTCACCAACGACCCCGCCACAGCCAGAGCCAACCTCCAGGAAGGAATGAAAGACGTCGCGGAATGGATGAAGCTCAGCCGGCTGAAACTGAACTCAGATAAGATGGAAGTCCTCATCCTGGGAACATCCCCCTCCGCCTGGGAAGACTCCTGGTGGCCCCCTGCCCTGGGCTCTGCTCCAAAGCCAGCGGACCATGCTCGCAACCTGGGCTTCATCCTGGACTCCTTCCTCACGATGACCAAGCAAGTCAACGCCGTCTCGTCATCCTGCTTCAACACCCTGTGCATGCTCCGATAGATCTTCCGGTGGATCCCCACCGACACCAGGAAGACGGTCACCCAGGCCCTCGTCACCAGCCGACTGGACTACGGAAACACCCTCTACGCTGGAACCACAGCCAAACTACAGAAAAGACTCCAGCACATACAGAACGCCTCTGCACGACTTATCCTGGACTCCCCCGCTTCAGCCACATCTCTCCCCAGCTGAGAGACCTGCACTGGCTCCCCATCAGCAAGAAGATCACTTTCAGACTCCTCACCCACAAGGCTCTCCACGACATGGGACCCACATACCTCAACAACCGCCTCAAATTCTACACACCGACCCGCCACCTCCGCTCCGCCAGCCTCGATCTCGCCACCGTCCCGCAAGACCACCACCGGAGGAAGATCCTTCTCCTACCTGGCGGCCAAGACATGGAACTCCCTCCCCACCCACCTACGACTGACCCAGAACCATCTCTCCTTCAGGAAACAGCTCAAGACCTGGCTCTTCGAGCAATAGCGGATCACCCTCCCCCCAGCGCCTTGAGACCCTACGGGTGAGTAGCGCGCTTTACAAATTCATTGATTGCTTGATCCAGAGGATAAAATGGAGAGAGAGAGAAAGAGAGAGAGAGAAAAAGAGAAAAAGAGAGAGAAAAAGAGAAAGAGAAAGAGAGAGAAAAAGAGAAAGAGAAAGAGAAAGAGAGAAAGAGAAAGAGAAAGAGAAAGAGAAAGAGAGAGAGAAAAGAGAGAAAAAGAGAAAAAAGAGAAAGAGAAAGAGAAAGAGAAAAAGAGAAAGAGAAAGAGAAAGAGAAAGAGAAAGAGAAAGAGAGAGAAAGAGAAAGAGAAAGAGAAAGAGAAAGAGAAAGAGAAAGAGAGAGAGAGAGAAAGAGAGAGAAAGAGAAAGAGAGAGAGAGAGAAAGAAAGAGAGAGAGAAAAAGAGAGAGAAAAAGAGAGAGAAAAAGAGAGAGAAAAGAGAGAGAAAAGAGAGAGAAAGAGAGAGAAAGAGAGAGAGAGAGAGAGAGAGAGAGAGAGAGAGAGAGAGAGAGAGAGAGAGAGAGAGAGAGAGAGAGAGAGAGAGAGAGAGAGAGAGAGAGAGAGAGAGAGAGAGAGAGAGAGAGAGAGAGAGAGAGAGAGAGAGAGAGAGAGAGAGAGAGAGAGAGAGAGAGAGAGAGAGAGAGAGAGAGAGAGAGAGAGAGAGAGAGAGAGAGAGAGAGAGAGAGAGAGAGAGAGAGAGAGAGACATGCTGATCCGCAGAAATGTAATCTAGAAAAGTGGCTTCAATGTTAACAACTTTATTTGAGAAACAAGTGGCTAGTTCATCATACTGAGAATGAGTGAGAGAGATGGCCGGAGCTATAGTAACAGGATCCAAGAGTGATTTCACCATTTGAAACAAAGTTTTTGCGAAGTTTTGAGTCACACAGATTTTATCAGAAAAAAGGTGGCTCTAGTCGTGTAGCAGGTTTTATAGTAGACTTTTAAAGCCTGCTTGTAATATGCTTCAGCCTCTCCACTTTTAGATTTTCACCATATTCTCTCGAGGGATTTGCAAACCCTTTTGTTTTTATACAATAAATCATTAAACCGGGGAGCTGGAGGACAGGTTCTCTTGTGCTTTCTTTCCCCAACTGGGATTAAAGAGTACAATTCAGACCCAATCCACTAATCAATGATGGAAACGTCAGAACACATCGAGTTTGACAGGATTGGACAGTTGGATTCTAAAATCTGACTCAAAGCTGCAACACTGATCTTCAACCAATTCCAGTCTGAGAATAAGGACTGGACATCCCTTAACTGGGGAGCCCCTGGGATAACGAGAGAGAAAGGAACTGCAAAATAATTGGACCAGGCTAAGGGTAGAAGGTGACCCTTGCGCAAGTTCATCTCATTAGCAAAAATGGGATCGAGCATATGTCCAGCCTCATGGGTGCGGCCATTATTGGCCAACTGTAAGGCCAACACCATGAAATCCTCAATAAGTGTGGAGGTGAAACTGCAGGACTTATTGTCTAGGTAAATATTAAAGTCTCCAAGAATTGTGAAGCAAGCATACTTCACAATAAAAGGAGACAAAGCCTTTATTAGGCTGGGATACAACTGCTGGCCAGCCCAAGGGGACAGTATATCAAGGCACCTGACAGCATAAACGTATTAGAAAGAGTCAAGAGAAACAGTAACGCTTCACAGTCTGTGATAGAAAGCTTATCTATTTACAAACAAATTGTGATTTGAAAACAAGTGCAATGCCCCCCACCCCATTATAAGTACGGTCTATTCTGTGGATGCAGTAATCAAGGGGTACAGCAGCGACAGTGTCTGGGGTTAAAGCTTCATTCACCCAAGTTTGTCAGAAATACCACATTTGGAGCGTGATCAATGAAAAAGTTGAACAATTCAGATTGGTGTTTCCCTAGTGACCCACAATTAATACACAAAAAATGTAAAGTGAGCAGAGTTACATAGTTGTCGGTCTACATAAATAGAATGAGAGCAGAAACCTGTGGTATGGATTTGTGATGGAATAGGAGGTTCAGCGACCGCAAAATCACAGAAAGGGCATTTGTAACAAACCTTTTCAGAAATCCAGGATGCAAAACAAGCACCTGGCGTATTGGGGCGAAAAGCAAGGAGGCTTGATGGGAAGTGGGACATCTGGTCTGGGGGCAATTGACCAGCATATCTAACCCTGGTCCCGTTCAGGCCCAGACGGGTTTGCCTTAGGTGCGCCTTTAGCATGCCAGCAGCACTTCTGTGACTAACTACACAGGTCGGTCACGCAGACGAGGCAGTAAAAAAAACAGTGGATCGCTAACCATCAAAAAGACATGGCCGCTGAGCACTATCGTTTCCCCCAAACATCAGTGAAATCACCCCAAACAGTACAGCGTTTTAAAAAAAGGAAATAGCTGCAACAGTCAACAGTTTTTAAAACTGTGAAACTGATTGAAAAAGTAAAAACAAGGCCTTCAGGTACCGAAAAAGTAGCACTGGTGTTCTTAAAGAGTCTGTATACCCTATATAAAGAATAATCAAACTTTGTGCACTAATTATGTGGAAGGTACAACAACACTGTAGTATTTACCCATAAAAAAACGTTTCAACCCGGAAAATAAATTAAGACACGGCTGAAAATATTTAAAAATCAGAATAAATGTACATCGCCATTAAAGTATGATCTTTAAATACCGGATCAATCGTTTTTGGATTGAGTCTATCACTGGGTCGAGGTTTCCCTTTCGTGGCACATTCCAAAGAACCAACGGCTCCTGAAGACGGTGCAGAGGATGATTTTCTTCTTGGAACAGTTACCCTTGGTTTGGAGACAGATGACATTCTAAGACCAGAGGTTCCAACAATGATGGAAACAAAACAACGTCGCTGTTGAAGGAAGTAAAAACAACAACTATTTAAAGAATATGAAACAAATGCTAAATAAAGGACAAAAGTATACTTTAATAATTCAGATTCCTGGTATCAGGCCGGAATATTCCACTTAAATACTCTTCATTATGAATATGCATTGATGGTTGACCACAGACTGAAGCAATATATTTACCCAAGGAGCACTGTATATATTTGTGGGCGTGTGCTGCTTTGGTCTTCAATATGTGCTACTGCCAGAAAGGGGTGAGACGGAAAAGGAATACAGTGCAGGTTTAATGGAATGCACCAAAGCCAGGACCTCCTTCTTCCTCTCTTGTGAAAGCGCGGTCACCTTCAAACTACAGTAAAAAGGTTCATCCCTGCTAGAGATCTGTGTGTAACCTCAAACTCGCAAAGTGTAGTTCACAGTTGTTCAACGAAACAGCAAAATCAGCAGAAACAACTTCAGATAGAAGGAAAAGTGTATTGCACAGCTGCTTGCCCAAACATGGCATGGCTCAAAACTAACTTATCACAGTAGCTGGTGGTTCCTGAACCATCTACATTTGCCATCTCAATATGGACTACCCCAGCTATTGGAGAGAACATGCAGTACTCAACAGTCATCCCTTGCTCATGATTAGATGCCCTTCTTGTCAATCTGAGCTCTCTGTTCTTTACAGGCGACTTTCCTTTCTCTTCTCGGTTTGACACTCCTCTGGAGCGTAGCTCTTACTAAAAAAAACAATTACAGGCAGATATCCCTGTTGTCTAGTGTGGGCAAGGTATTGGAAAAGCATGTCAATCAGCACCTATCAGTTTTCATCCCATTCAGCCTGGACACAGTCGTAGAGGACCTTAAAATTACTATAGAAACAAAATTACTATAGAACAAAGGGCTCAGAACTCAGCTCAGATCTGAGCGCAGCTTTCAACACTGTATCTCATTCAGTGCTGTTGCAGAGAATACAGGAGTAACACTGAAATGGCTATCTTCGTTTTTGGAGGATAGGAGCTCCCAGATCTATGACAAGCCATTTTACTCTTTTCCTCTGAAGTGTGGAGTGTCCCAGGGATCTTCACAGAGCCCCACACTATTTAACCTGTATGTAAGCCCCTTGGCTGATATTGTCCAATCTTATGGACTTTCAATAGTATTGTATGCTGATGATACCCAGATTGTAATCTTTTTTAACTCCAAAGCCGACCATAAATAGATGGATTTGAGACTTATGAGATTGCCCTGTAGATGCACAAGATCCCTGAGGATGATTGGGGGGTGAGGGAGCTAACTGTTGAAGGCATATCCCTAGTGAGGGGAGAAACACCCTACTGGCCTTGGAGAGGGAGGACAAGATGAGATATTCCTCCATGAAGGAAGCCCTTATCAGAAAATATGGGTTGACTCCAGAGACGTATAGGTAGAAGTTCTGGGACAGTCAGAGAACTGGCCCACTAAACCTGGGTTTATTGTGTGGATTGTTTTTGCAAGGCACTTGATGGTTGGGTTAAGGGCAGTGAAGTCCAGGATTATCAAGGGCTGTGTAACTTGATTTCAGAAGAGCACATGTTCAGACTTTGTTTTTCCAGATATGCGTCAACACTTGATTGACAGTAAGCTCTCTGACCCCATCGAGCTTGCTAAGGAGGCGGACTGCTGTATCAACACCAGGGTCCTTAGAAGGGACCTGGGAGTGACCCCAAGAAGGGTGGTTCAGGTTCCCCTAGCAAAGGGTTCAACAAACCGGTCCCAGCGATGAATTGTCCTTCATCCAGCATACAATGCTGGACATACATTGATTAAACTTTTGGGCAACCGATTGCAAATTATTCATATAGAAACAATGATTTGTGTGTCATCCGCGTAGGAGGGCACCTGGAAGCCGAACGATCTCACCAACTCTGCCAGGGGGTCACATACAGATTAAAAAGGGTGGGGCTAAGTGAAGATCCCTGGTGGACAACACAGGGAAGGCCAAAGACCTTTGCTCTAACGCCTTCACAACTGATGGTGTGAGTAGTGCCGGTCATGAAAGAGAAGCTGCAGGGCCCTCCCAGTAACTCCTGCTTCCCGCAGTCGCTGAATCATGCGCACTGCAGAGATGGTATCAAATGCCACCGAGAGGTCGAACAAAATCAGCACCACAGATCTCCCTTGGTCATCCTGGGTGTGGATACAGTCAGTGGCTGCTACCAAGGCGGATTCAGTGCTTTGACCGGCACGAAATCCGTTACGAGAGCTGTCAAGGATTTCCTGGGATTCAATGTGTTTCATCAGTTCAACATTGATGAATTTCTCCAGGATTTTGGCCGGGCGGGGAGAAAGGAGATAGGTTGAATGTTTGACTATAACCGCAGGAGGTTGCAGATGCTGATAAATCACGTTTGTTTGCTTCTAACTTTATGGCACGCTTAGCATTATCTCACACATTTTCATACGGACCTTGAGTACATCCTTTTGCCACCTTAACCACGATGTTGCAGAGGCTGGGAATTCGTGCTCTTTTTTACATTTTATTTCTATTTTTATTTAGTGGGTAACACCTAACGAGGCATGACCTGAATGTCACGTCCTCCATTGAGCTTATTCGTGAGACACATGCGCAGGTTTACTTACCTCTGCTATACCGCATACACAACCTTGGATTTAGACCATGACAGCAAGTCTAACTTTGGGTTTCAACTTTATCGGGCGCCTGTCACTATCTCACTACTTTCCCCACTGATTTTGAGCACTTACAGTCTGACTACGGCCTTGCTGACGATGCTGGGAAACCAGTTTGACCTGTCCCTTCCTTTAGTGGCTAACACTAAATAATTAAACCAGTTTAACCTGTGCGTAACACAATACAAGAAGTAGAGCAGGCTTTTTCTTATTGTGTTGACTTTCACTTTCCCTACAGATTGCATGACTACAAACAAGATGTTTAGGTAAGCACTGCCCCCAGTATTTTAGTATCTTTGCTCTCTAATGACTTTCCACAAAATATCAACTTTAAAGGACAGTAACTTGAAATTCATATTGATAACCTTTCACAACTCTGGGGCTCTTTGGATTGCTCTGCTAGTAAAAGTGAGGGGATTCGATAGAATTGTACTGCCTCTAATATATGATATGTGTCTCGCGCTCAACCCAACTGTAAGGTGCTGAACTTTGTGTCTACCTCAAATGGAAGCTAAATTTTGATTAGGGTGAATCATGCGTATTATAATTGGAGTGCTTTAATAGAATGATAAATATGCTGATTAGCCTATTGTTTTGGACATTGATACCATCTGAAAGAAAAAATGAAATTTTGGTATACATTGCATATTGATTTTTTTGTTTTTACACCTTCCCCCTTTATCTTCATGTCCTCTCATTTTAATCACTCACCTTTACCCTCCAAAATACCCACCTCTCCTTTGGTGTCTGCATTGATCATTTATTTTTCCACCCACTCGGCCACTTATTAATCATATGATTATGAACTAATGGTCTATGGATTAATTCTCAGTTTCCTTTAACACAATGTTTTACTATGAATGTCATCAGTGAAAAAGCCCTTGGCCTCATGGCCCTACGGGCAAAACACATGTCTAAAAAAAAAAAAAGGTTGTTATTTTTCTAGTTACACTTTTTGAAATAACAATAAAACCGCCTACCATACTTTAAAAAGTATATTGGACTTTAGCAATTATTAAACACACAACTCCCTGAACACTGGGCACAGACCTCTCTCCAAGTCTAAAATTTACTTTGGGTAGGCCGGCAAGAGTAGCACTCCCGTAATCTAATCAGGAGATGACTAGAAATTATACTGCTAATTGAAAATCCAACGAGGGCAAGAAGGGTTTGGATTTCATTAGAATGTTAATTTGGTGATTGGCTCCCCCGATGGCTCCACTAATATGATCTTACATATTAAGATGTTTGTCCAAAGTTATGCCTAGTGATTGAGTAGTCTTAATAATGGGGGGGGTGTTGGTAGTTGCGAGCTGGTAGATGTTTGATCCAATATTCTATGGGGGCCGAGAGGGGTGATCAAAAGGATTCAGTTTGGAGGGTATTAAGCATGAGGCATTTGCAGGTCAGCCATTGGTGGGTTTTCGACAGAGTGTAATTGAGCATTTTGATATCTTCAGGTGAGATTCTCAAATACAACTGTGTATCATCAGCATACATGTAGTAATGAATGTTTGAGATTTTTAAAATGTTCGCAAGAGGTTCCATGAAAAGGTTGAATCGATTGGGTGAGTGTGAGGAGTCTTGGGGTACTCAAAGTGTTACCGGATGTAATATCTGATAATGAATGGTTAATTTTGATTCTCCAAGTTCTATTGTGAAGGAATAACGCAAACCAGTTTAAAACGGGACCCGATAACCCTATCCTATTTTCGAGGAGGTCAATCAAGCTGTCATGTTTGACAGTATCAAATGCAGAGGAGAGATCAAAAAGTATAAGTAGGCAGGATTCATTCTGATCAAGCAATCTCAGGGCATCATCAACAATATGTGTCAGAGCTGTTTCAATGTTATGGCCAGTTCTAAAGCCATATTTGGTACTGATCTAGAAGTTGGAATTGTTCAATGTGGTTGTAGAGTTGCAGGTTTACACATTTCTCCAGAAGTTTTGCTAGAGTCAGTATGTTGGAGATTGGGCAAAAATTGACTGGGTCAGACTGGTCAGCGTTGTTGATTTTTTTTTTTTTTTTTAAATAGGGGTGACCTCTCCTATCTTTAGGCTATCAGGGACCATGCCCTGAGACAGAGATGCTGCGATAGTCTTCGTACAGAAAGGGAGTAAGGAAAATGTAAGCTCTTTTACAAGCTTAGCCTGGCAGAGTATCGCTTAAATGGTTTGAGGGTTTTATAGATGTCATTTTTAGGTCTCGCCTACACAGCACACATGTGCTGCATAGGAGGAGACCTTTAGAACTCGATTCCGTTTTTCAGGCAAAAACGTGCACGCATTGCATTGATTGGAATGGCAACCGGCGCACGTTTGGCGATTCCCTTGCGGGAGCGAGCTTTGAGACCATCTGTTTGTAATTAAGAGATGGTTCCTGCTCCCGCAAAAGGAAACCGGTGCAGGCCCCCTCCTCTCGCCCCTCCCACTGCCGCCTCCTCCTCTCCTCGTTTTTTTTTTACTGTCAGCGCGAAGCACACTTGCATGTTTTATTAAGGATTCCCTTTTTTTGCATCTAAAGAAAATTAATTTCCTGGTACAATTACATATGTGGTTAGAGGTTGTTCCTTATGAGCCGTGCCCTTCTTTCTAAGTTGTTGACGTAAGTAGCTTAAGAGGACATAGTGGTTTGCTGAAAATGTGTGCAGAATGGGAGCCCGCGACATTGCACTGTCTCTACTGCAGGCAGACACTAGCGTGTTTTCAGCTGCTCGCTAGCCTATCGCATGGTCACGATGCCCGGGGCGACCAACAGCGGAGTACAGATGTGGCCAAGCCGCAACTAACTTAACTTGATACATAAGAAGAGGAAAACATGTTAATTTGACGTTTCTCTATTGTAAATCTGATACCATTTCAAATTAGTCGGGTGGTGCTAAACATTTAGATGGTGGCAAACGGAGAGTACCATTTTGCATAGGTACATAAACTGAAGCGTACTTCCAAAATAGGTAGAGTTGGTGCGTGAGCTTCAGCTACATAGCTACAGCTATGGGAGAAAAGTCATGGCTCTAATGGTCTGGGCACCCTTGTGTCTGTCTAGCAGAAGCCACAGGTGGATGCGCCAGCATCCCAGAGCCGGGTCCGGCTGAAGTCATCTTGCTGAGTGATGAGAGGACCCAGGCCTTGGTGCGGGTCCTTCACGTGTAGCAGTAGTGAGTGACATTAACTCAAGTAAGAAAGACATTCCGATTTTAATGACTGCTCGCGCAAGCCAGATTTATTTCTGGGTAGTATCCCACCTCTCGTTTCCGTCTAACCTAATTATATTCATTTTTGTGAGCTGCATTTAGGTTTGCAACTTTTTAGATTCTGTATCGCGTGGGTGCTGCTGAGGCAGAGTGCATTAATGCAGACACGTTCTTTTACAGCCTCAGGCAGAAGAAACAGAGTTCCCAAGGTCGAACAGAAATCTGCAGTGGTAAAGGACAATGAGATGACCCTTAAATGATGTCCAAGAGGCACAATGCAGGGAACGAAAATTCATAATGGGCAGCTATCATTTTCATCTGGCAAATTACATGGAAAAGGAAACAGTACTGTTTAGTGTGCTTTTTTTTCTAAGACTCTCAATCGATGGAATCGATTCAACATCGAAGATCATGACACGCAGTTACTTAACCCCTTCTGTGCCACGCCCTTTCCCCCTCCTGTGCCGGGCGTTTAATTAGTGGGTGGGGTTCATGACGAGATAGTCTCGTCATGGGCACAGCGCGACCGTGCTCCATGACAAGACTATCTCGTCATGGGCACAGAAGAGGTTAAGCTTTATCAATGCAAAAGTTTATTTGAAATTTTAATGTAGAATAACAACATACTAGAAGACACTTTAGCAAAATTAATTCTCAACATATTAAATGTTTAGGTCTGTAATAAAGGAGAAAGCATGGCCTATGATATAATTGTTTGCTTTACTAACAACAATATTTAACTACAGTGTTTTTGCCCACTTGATTAAGTTTGGCCTGCATCGCTGAGCAACCATTTCATTGTTATGTTACACTACTTGTATATCAGAGCAAAACAAAGCTACACGTTATTGTGTAATGACTGCACTTTTATTAGACAAACACACTTATTTGGTTGCACGATTCTGTAACTGCAAATGCCACATGTGCATAAAGTTGCATGTTTTTGGCTAAATTATTAGCAATTCTTGATCCTAAATCCTTCCAATTAGATTCATTCTTTATTTAGGAGTCCCTGAGATGCTGAAATAGAAGTACAGGTATGGTTTCATTAGTCATTCATATCAGAATTGACTTTCATCATGGAGAAGGTGCAATGAATGCAGTGGGTGAGAGTAGAGTGGCAGGAGACTGCTGCCTCGCAGTAGTGAATATGTTCGGCTCTTTAGTATCTTGTAATAAGCTTTGAATTCGGTTTGGCCTTTCACTTAAGCCAGCAGGCTGGTTGGTTTACATGAATGTTTAGGGGAGAGTCTGATAACTCCTGATCCTGTGACTAAACCATACATGCACAGAGTAGTCTTCTTGATTGCTTGCACTTTTCAACACTTGTCCACTCCACAGCAGATCTTCTGTTACCTTGTACTTGAGGATTTGATGATTTGATGGTTGACAAACACGGTGTGCACTAGCCTCTCTCACCACAGTTAGAGGAGGATTCTCTGTTTTTTCCCTTTCTTGGTCTGCTAAAAATCCTTTCCATTGAGAAGAATGCGGCTTGTGCATTTTCAGTTCTGCAAGAGCATGTGGCTGTTTATGGTTCTGTCCAAAATGGGGGTAAACTTGGCATAAAGCCACTCTTCAGAAAAGATATGGAGAAATAGGTAAATATAAACCCAATTTAAAATAGACACAATAGTAAAATAAGCACTGTTCAGTTCAGTATCATTAGAGGTAGCAATTTAGTAAAGATACAGTAGAAAAATCCCCACAGTTGTGGCTTATGTATGGAGTAAAGTACCGCCACCTGTGTATGATAAGGCTATCGCAAGTTACCAAGGAGATATGCGATCATATGCAGGCATAAGGTCACAACTCAGACGGCTTTATGAGGTTATGCAATTTCAAAGTGGCTTTTAATATCCTTTTATTTTAGAGTTGAGAGTATTTCATACTATTTAATAAATACATGTCTCCAACCACAACAGAAGTTGCTAACTACCCTGGGTCACGTGTAAGTAGGTGAGAAAAAACATGGATACCCACTCATACTTTTTTGGGATAACAAAATGGCTTTGCTGGAGGCGGGGAAAACACTGAAAGATGTACTTCATCTTTGGTTGGTTATGTCTTTTTCACTAAATTTCTGGATGCAGCCTTGTCCTATGCCATGGAGCCACCAGTTGGGTAGCGAGGAAAGAGATATCTAGGAGTGGGGAGCCCTGCGTGTGCACTGCAAGGTAAAGGAATCCCTGGCTGCAGTACGGACAATCTAGCCAGTATCTTTTTCAGCTTGACTATCCCGCACATAGCCAAGCAGGAGTGTTGGTGGGGTTCAGGCAGTCAAAAAGGTACCTTTCAAACATTGACAGAAATGTATCTGACACTGATATCTTGTATACGGTTTTATTTCCCACAGGTGAGGTTGTGGGCGGGGGTGGGGAAGGAGGCAAGAAGATCCCTGGGACGCAGAATGCAGAGGTTCAGAGTAGGGAACGGTGTGAAGTTGCAACTCATTTGTAATGAAGTTTCATTACAAAGTAGTGACATAATTTTCAAATTATAGACGTGGTCTGATGTTGGAGCGCGCCTATTACAAAAAAAAAATTATGCACATTTTTAAGGAAATAGAAACTCCCACATATACTTATGGCCTAATTGCATATGTGGTGAAATGTCTGCCTTCAAAATAAGCAAATAACTTATATTTGAATGGTGCAGCACCAGGAGAAACATAGAAATGGATGCCCCAGTGTGAAACAGAGACCAAAAGATGTGTAGAGCACTAGATAGAAAGCAATGACTGTTGATCCATCAGCGCAAGTACCCAAGTCGAGTACTGGGGAAGAAGATTCAGCTTGTCATTCAATGTCATTCAAGGTATTCTTATGGTTGGAAGCAGCAACATATTCTTACAATGTTGTGTCTTCCAGCATCCATGAAAATGTGTTCTATGGTATGCTATTGTTAGTTTGATATGTTGGAAAGTCATCATTGCTGCAGTCTTAAGTGCTGTTTTTAAGTTTATGAAATCTAGATGTTGCAGAATTTTGAGAAAAAAATTTCTTGAAATTTAAATTCAGTATTACAGGGTTTCTCCCTGTGGCTCGACCACCATCAATGTTGTTTTCCCCTAACAGTCTTTTGGTGAATGTGGAATGTTCCATGGAAAGTGGTGTAGCACAATAACTTGGCCAACCCTGAATCTCCACATCAGAGACTGTTGGTCCTTCTTGAGGCCCTCTACTCTGGTAAGTCATAACATTTCTACCCCAATATGCTTTTCAAAGCTATTTAGTAGCCCAAAAAGACCCGATAGCAATTCCAAATGTACAAGTTCCAGTAGAAGAAAAACATCACAAGAGAAACAAGAAGGCAACCCCCTCTTCTGTTCTGAGGTGGCAGAATTTTGCTTCTTCAAGGTGTGGTCCAAACGACTTTAGCAAAGCAAAAACTGGTGAAACCTGTCGTGGAATCCTTAAAGCTAAAATGCATCAGATACAGATAGACCCTAGAGTGAAACTCTGAGGATACTGAAAGTTGACATAGCTAATGTGCTGGTGACTGAAATTCAGCAAAACCGCCATAGGCCACTGTGAAGAGATCCCAAAAAGAATTGAAACTCTTAATTAAATCTGGTACAGTATGATATGGGTGATCAGTGGGACTGAATTTGCTGGACAAATTTTAAATCACAGAAGTGGGAAGGGTCTACCCCATCAGAAGATATCATTATGAAATATTTGGTACCCTTGGACGATTGTGTTTGATGAAGTGAGGTAGATTTGTTGGAGGTTTGCATCTTGGCCTGAGTGGCGCAATGAAGAGTTCAGGGGTAACTTAGGCAAACTGAAATGGTTACCCACGGTGGTGAGCGGAGAGGACAGAAGATAATGATTTAACATTGGTGTGTTTAATGCACTGTTGATATTTGCTCTCATGCAAAAGCTGGAGGGCTGAAGGAAAAGTGTCAGGTTTTAAAAATAACTTTGAAAAATGTGAGCGTCTCCTGTTTAAATATTAAAGGAACTAGTGAATAAAGAGCGACCCATTCATAATGACTAAACGATTGATCTGATATCTTGGAGTTCAATTAAAATCTTCAATAAGTAGGTGTTGGAAATAGCCCTTTCTGAAGTATCACCCCCAAATCTATTTTTGCCTTCCTCCTCCCCTTTTTACTGAATTCGTTTTTGTTGGCTGTAGGACTCTGGGCACATTACCACTGATAACCATTGCTAAAGTCCATGTGCTCTGTACCCTAAACATGGTAAAATTGGGTTATCCACAACTGGTATATTCAATTTAGTTATAAGTCCCTAGTAAAGTGCACTATATGTGCCCAAGACCTGTACGTTAAATGCTACTGGTGGGCCTGCAGCACTGATTGTGCCACCCACTACAATATTACCCTAAACATGGCCCAGGCCTGCCACTGCAAAGTCTGTGTGTGCAGTTTTAAACTGCCATCTCCACCTAGAAAGTTAACCTACTTGACAGGCCCAAAACGTCCTTTTTAGGTCTTGCCTAGGCAGTGCGCATGCGCTGCCCTAGGAGGGCCTTTAGCCATCGGTCTGCTCCTTTTCAAGCACACTCGTGCTTCAGCTGGCATCCACCGTGCGGGAGGGAACAGCGGCGCGCGTGGTAATTTACTAATCCATTATGGTAGGCACCGATCTTGGAACGATGAATACAAATAAAACGAGCCTTCCAAAAATGCATTGTGTAAAAGGAGCAACCCGACAGCAAACTGCAGTTGGCGGCCCTCTAAAAAATAATAATTAAAACAAGAATTGGCATAGCCAATAGGTCTCGCTTTTGGGACATTAGAAGTATTTAGTTATGCAGCACAATATCCTTGGTGCAACAACATCAACCGTTGCATGGCTAAACACTTATAAGGTCCCAAAGGCGAGACCTATTGGCTATGCCAATACTTGTGCATATGTCCTTTTCGTCAGGGATTTTGAAGGAAGACCGAGTAGCCTTATTTTTTGTGGTATAATCAGTATGAGGAGAGCTGTCCAGTAGCTACATCTGGGGGAAGACTGGGCAGGTCCAGGCTGAGCGATTCTATGTTAGGACAGGAGGCGAGGATTAGGCTTTACTTTCTTGCTTTATTTCTCAACATCAGCCTTAGACCAACATGTAAACCTTGAGAAAACTAAATTTCCCATCAGGCAGTGAGACAGGAAACAGTCAAATAATGTGCAATCAGGAGTCCAGGATCCTCCTTAACCCGTTTCATCGACACTCTACACAACTGTTAATTGTTGTAATTTCAAACTGCCTATTTGATTGTCTCAGCCCGCATTACCGCTAGTGTTGGCCTGATTCCGTTTTGCCCAATCGACACGGCCGCGGGAACTGTTTTTCATTCCTTCGTGGCCAGGCGCTTCTGCCCTCGAGACGTGGAGCGGTCTTCAGGCCGCTAGGGGGTCCATGTCATTCTATTTCACGCGCACAGCAGGTCTACCTCCTGAGCACTCACGCATCTTCGCGAGATTCATTCAGCGAAACGCGTCAGCACAGCGGTACCGGGGGCTGCTAAATTTACGTCTTTGAAGTCTGGGCATTGTTTAGAGGTCCCCGCCTGGAGCTTGACACCAGCTTAACGGGTAAGATGAATTAGAGCACATTATTGCTTGTGGAACTGCCCATGAGGGAGAAACCCTTTCAGCTCCCCCCTTGGATTTGT
This sequence comes from Triturus cristatus, assembly GCF_964204655.1. Lineage (NCBI taxonomy): Eukaryota > Metazoa > Chordata > Amphibia > Caudata > Salamandridae > Triturus > Triturus cristatus. The sequence goes on from NC_140582.1 coordinate 949,516,969, forward strand.
GGGATTGCTAGTCCCGTTCTTGTTTTTTTTTTATTCCCGCTTATATTCCTGTTTGAAAGCTCCTTCACAAAACCATGGAGCAGTTTATTGATTATGATGAATACTATGGGGAAGGGGAGGAAGTGGCTTATCTGCCTATCAATGATAGCTTGAGGGGAAGGTTGCTCAGACACCAGAGATTGACTGTAAGATGGTCATCTACTTGGCCAAATTCGTCAAGGAACCAAAGAAGGGTATTGATAGGTCTTGGCAGTCTTGCCAAGACAAGCACTTGGATGTGGCATGGTCTTTGTCAAAAATTCTTATCATGGCGGAGGATGCAAAGGCATCAGGAGCACTGATCTCCCCTTAAGCCCTTTCTAGTTGGGCGCAACGAGCTATTACCTTGTTAAGGAACGCCAACTGCGCGATAGCCACCGAGCGTCGCCGCTCGCTCCTGATAAATATTGATCCCAAGCTGGGAGAACTTTCCACTTCTGGGGCGGGCCCTGTTGCAGATGGCAACCTGTTCGGGGACCTATTACCTCCATCGACAAAGCCCAGTCTTCGATTAAGCGAAATTTCACACCCAAGCTTTTGCCGGTGCCTGTCGTGGTAGGGCGCTTGGCCGGCCGCGCTGCTTACTAAGCTCCTCAGAGAGGAAACGACAATCGCAGAGGAAACAGACAAGATCCCGCACGTTTTGGCAATTTCTACACCACCAGATCCTATCCCCTAAGGAGGGGAGCGAAGGGCAGGGGCAATGGCTCCTATGGTGCAAATCAAGGTAAGCGTTCAGGATCCCACTGGGATTTTTCTTGGTGTCAGGTTGGGAGAGTTTTCTCATAACTGGTGGAAGATTACTACGGATGCATGCGTTTTGCCGACTATCAAAGTGTTCCACTTGGAATTCATAGATCTATCTGTTCAGCAGAGGTGCCCAAGCCAACTGGGTTTGTTCCAGCTCAGGCAGCTCTTGTGGAGACGAAGTGCAACATCTGCTGAAAAAAGGGGCAATAGTCAGGTCCTCCTTACACCCACTCGGTTTTCTCAGCAACGTATTTCTGGTGGAGAGTGGTTGGTTTTACGCCACTTCAAGATGGAGGGACCTCCTTCTCCCAAACGCTGGATGGTCCGGCTGGACCCTAGAGATGCGTATCTCACAGTCCCAATCGTCCTGCCTCACAGGCAATACCTCCAATTTCTATTGAATTCACAGGTTTACGAGTTCACGTCATTTCCATTCATCAACTGGCTCGGATTGTGGGGCTCCCTTAATTTTCGATTTAGGCGATCTTCCCAGGACCCTTACATTACAGGGCTCTACAACGGCTAAAGATATCCAGTCTGAGGCGGGGCCTCAGTTATTCCTACTCTGTTCCCCTCTCAGACGAGGCTCAAGAGGAATTACAGTGGTGGATTGTGAACATGAAGGCTTGGAATGGCCGTGCATTCTACGATTACGTGCCCCGATTTAGTCATAGAATCGGCCAGTGGTTCTAGTTGGGGTGCTCGCTGTGGGGAATTCTCCACAGGAGGAAGATGGTCCGCACAGGAACGAAGTTTACACATCAACTGTATAGAGCTGATGGCGGGGTCCTTTGCAGTGAAATGCTGGACCAAGAACAGGGTTCAATGCCGCTTCCTCCTAAAGATGCACAATGTGAGGGCAGTTTGCTATGTCAACCATCAGGGAGGCCAAATCAAACACAGGGAGATTATGGACGGAGTGCTGAAACTTTTGAAACACTCACCCCCAGTAACAGATCTGGGTTGAATCCATTGAATCAATTCATCATTCTTTAGCTCACTTTGCCACCCCAGTTCAGACACAGCTATATGCAAATCAGTCTTGATTCTGTGCTTCATGGGAACAGTTCAGCCCAAACTGCCAAGCCATGTCTTCCCTGGACCGGAAACAAGCATCCTGGGACCGATTTCGGGCTAACAGCCCTCTTCAGCCAGGCTAACTTGAATCCAGTGGCAAAGTGAGCAAGGGACCCACGTCTGGGCATACCCTGATAACTTAGGGCAAACAAAGCAAACACAAAGAGATGATGGACGGAGTGTTGAAACTTTTCAAACACTCACCCCCATCTGGGAGGCACCAGGTCAAAGGGCCTCTCTGACCTGGCGCGTACCCTTTGGTAGTATTGCATGGACAACCAGACTGCCCGCTCGGCGGAACACTTTCCGGGGATATCCAACCAGGAGGTGGCAGGCTGGCATGCGCGTCATTGGCACGATTCCAGCCTCTGGCAGCTTCACACAAGGGTCTTCCGGGCTCGCCAGAAACGCTGGGGGCCCATAATCCATCGATCTTTTAGACTCTTGGCTGGACCATCAGTTGCAGAGGTATTGTAGTTGGAGGCCGGACCCCAGTGCAGTGGCCACCAATGCATTCCTCCAAAATTGCAGTAAGTAACAAGCGTATGCGTTCCCTCTATTTGCCATGATAAGGCGAATTTCCACACAGTTTCGGAGGCAGGCCGCGGACCTAGTTCTGATCACTCCGACGTGGAGAGCTCAAGTCTGGTTTACGGTTCTGATGGAACTTTCTAGGGATTTTCCAATCCCTCTAGCCCGGTTTCAGGATCTCCTCAACGATCCCCTGGAGAATAATCACCACATGGTGCTCTCACACTCCCTACGCCTCATGGCCTGGCGGATTACCGGGAACGTTGGAAAGTCCAGCGCCTTTCTTCAATCACTGCGGAGTTGCTCGCCAAGCATGGGACAGCACTAATAAGAGATATCGATCCGCTTGGTCAAGGTGGCTGGGTTGGTGTTATCCACAACGGCTGGATCCCGTAGGGCAGACGTGTGTGTAGTGAATTTCTTTGCGGATTTGGCCTGTTTGGGTTTGGCTTATAGATCCATCAATGCCTTCAGGTCTGTGATTTCTGCATGTCATGTGCCAGTCGATTGTCGTCTGGAAACAAACATGCTCTGCTGTGCAAGCTTCTACGAGGAGTGAGGTTTTCAGTTCCTCCGGAGTCTAGGTACTCATGTATGTGGGACGTGGGCAAGGTTCTCAACCTGTTTAAATCTTGGCCTTCGGATAGATATCTGTCTCAGAAGCAGCTATCAGCAAAACTAGCTACACTTTTAAGTTTGATCTCCTGCCGCAGAGTCTCGGATGTCAGAGTTCTGGATCTAACAGGTAGGGTTTTCATCCCGGACGGGGTCACCTTTACCATTTCTAGATGTACCAAATGTAATTCCAGATCAGTTTCATATCCTTCCTTTCCACAGGGAAAGCTGTGTTTGGTCCGTACATTGAAGGCATACGAGTCAGTAACAGAGGAACTTCGTCCTCATGGGGAACATCATCAACTGTTTATCGCTCTTACCAAACCACATAGGGAAGTGTCTTCTCCTACCATTGCCAGATGGGTCAGGTGAGCCAGGCGGGAACGGATACTTCCCAGTTTGGAGAACACTCAGTGAGGGGAGCAATGGCATCTAAAGCGTTCTCCCTCGGTGCCCACTTGGAGGACATCCTTAATGCCGCCGATTGGTCCTCTGCTTCCACTTTCAAGAAGTTTTATTTCAAACCGGTTACACATGTGGCATCTCTGGTGGGGGTGAGAAGCTTTGAACTAGCCTAATCCTGACCTCCGTTCCTGACATAGAAGGAAAAATGTCCTAGCTATCGTAACAGAAAGTTTCAATTCTATTAAGGACTCTATTAAGTCCATTCTGATGATATCATGGTTGGGTGGTACTAGTATGTCAAAATGGGAGGGGATGAATCATTGGGCCACGTTTCAGTAATAAGGCGATCTAGGTCTTGAGCAAGAATAAGTTCAATGATGTCAACAGCATGCTCAATTGCAGATCTGCAATTAAGGAGCAAAGATCTGAGATGAGATATAATAAATAAATGTGTTGTGTGGATTTGAAGCAGATTATGCTTGTTCATCGGTCTGTAGTTGCAGGTTGGAGGGAATAGCCTGGATGATGCTCTACGAGGGTGTTGAATCGTTGTCTGTGTTGGTATTTGATAGCAGAAGGGAATGCATGTCAGCATCAGATAGGTGTTCTGTAACCCTCTGGGGTCTGGAGGTAGTACTGGAGTGGAGTGGTTAGCTCACAAGTGGGTTCACTGAATTCTCATTGATAGCTGAGACATGATGCAACATCAATGGACAATCTCTGATGTCTAAAGGTCAATTCTAGCTAAGAGGAGGTCCGAGTGTTCGATAAGGTCATCACACGTATTGTCTCCGGGTTGAGGCTGTTGATCACACTCGAGCAGTGATTATCATTTCTTGGCCTTCTATGATCCAAGGGCCTGCACCGCTCCAATAAGTGCATAATGGGAGATGGGCAGGAATCATACTTGGGAGAAAGTGAACTGGGTTTATCAGCGACAGATCCTGTCCTGCCAAGACCAGAGGGAAGGGCATGAGGCAGCAGAGGGGATACAATGGAGGAGCGATGGGATGGTGCCTGTGTTTTAATCCCTGGGGGGTGGGGGGGGGGGGAGACCCTGACTGAGAGGAAGTGGGGGCATAGTTGGACATTGTGTTTTTGATCTTCATGAAAAGTTTGTCAAACCTCTCTAGATTACAATCAGAAGATTGGATGAGAACATTACCATTGTTGTATATGGTGATGGTTGCCTCAGCACTGAAATCTGGTAAAGGTGTTCTGGTGACACGAAGCCCATGTTGTGTTTTCCTTGATGTGTTCATCTGGAGCGTTGCACCAATAGTCTTCCTCCATTGTGCTCCATTGCTGAAGACTAAAACTGTAAAGACCGCAGTTCCTTTATCAGCACAATAAAGGTGTTAGATATGAGTGTTTCAGAGTTCCGTTTAAGAAGATTATGTTTGAAACGCTTAGCTGCGCTCTTTGATAGATTGCCAGTAGATAGTCTTACATGCAATGCGACCAACCAGTGCCACCAAACAATCCTTAGGGCTTAGGTTATTAGGTTCCAAATTAGCAGCGATTTCCAGAAATACAATAAGTGGAAACTTCTACTGATAGTCCACAGACAGGCCTCAGAAAATAGAAGGGAATAGTAGCACACACTAGAGTTCTGACAGCGGGGATGAAAAAAAAAAACGATGCAAAAGACTGTCAGTAATGAGCCGAGGCGATGTACAGAGGGATCAACACAGAGCCATTGCAATACAGCCAACCGAGGCTCAGAAAGCACGGAATCCTTCCTCTCATCCTTATGATAGGGTCAAGTCACCAAGAGATATGATTTTCTATCATAAAATGAAGTGACAGGAACAGCCCAAGAACCCTTTAAAGATGGCCACTTCGGTGGCATTGAGGAGACATTACACCGATCATGGAACACCTTAACTTCCAACTCAACGGCAGAACCACTATCAGAGCAAAACCACCATCAAAGGCACCCCCACCTGAATACCTCAAGGATCACGCCCCAGCTTCTGCATGCAATCCCCAAATTCATTGCCTCACTAGCCATTGACTCAAAGCACTACATCTACCTCGACGACCACAAAGACGTAAACACTGCCAACCTCCTGGAAAGCATGAGCAACACCGGCCTCACCCATCTGGTCACCAACCCCACACACAGCACAGGACACACGGTTGACTAGATCTTCACCGCTAGCAACAGAATCAAGTACAGTTATGTCACAGAACTCACTTAGACCGACCACGCCATCGTCCACTTCACCATCGCAGGATCCCAAGAGACTACCACAAAGCCTCCCAGCTCCTCCCACCGCAGCTGGAACAAAATGACAGAAACCCAATGGGCAGATGCCCTTAACACCACCCATCACGACTCCGCAACTAACCTCAAACAGGCCATTAAGAATTTCTCCGCCTGGATCACCAACTGCACCGACAGAGTCGCCCCTATCAAGTCCGCCAAGACCAGTAGATCCACCAAACAAGCCACTTGTTATACACCAGAACTCAAGAGTATGAAACAACTGCAAATGGTTAGTAAAAAATGGCGCACCAACAAAAACCGCACAAGCCAAGCCACCTTCAAGGCAGCCCTCAACAAATGCCAATGCGTAAAAGACCCAAAGAGAGGTGACCTGGCAGACTGCATCGAAGTCAGCTCCAACAGCAGCAAGGAACTCTTCAGCATCGTCAGAGAGTTCTCCTGCCAATCAGCCACTGAAAACACAATTCCCCCTTCCCAGGAACTCTGACACCCTGGTGGACAACTTCCACAAACATTTGAACCTCAACCCACTGACCTCTACAACCTCCTCACAGCAACCAACGCCACCCACAACCACCAGCTCACCACATGGATCACCACAGCCATCATGAACTTCATCCATTCTGGAGCACCTTCCGACCCCTGCCAGCACCACTTCTTCAACCTCAGGAGCAAGGAAATCCGCAGCAAACAACTCCATTCTCAACAAATCCATAACCACAGCCACCTTCCCTAATGGATGGAAACACGCAGAGGTCAGACCCCTCCTCAAGAAACCCTCCGACAACCCCAGCGAACTCAAGAACTACTGCCTCATCCATTTATCTGCTGCCCTTTCCCGCCAGAGTCCTCGAGAAGGCCATCAATTTCCAACTCACAGAACACCTGGAGAGATACAACCTGCTGGACACCTCCCAATCTGATTTTGGCACCGACCACAGCACTAGACTGTCCTGATCGCTGCCACCGACACCATAAGAATTCTCCTCAACCTCTCAGCAGTGTTCAATACCATATCCCATCACACCCTCATCAAGAAACTCCACCACATCAGGATCCAGGGAGACGCCCTCAAATGAATTGCATCCTTCCTCACAATACGAACCCAGAGAATCCGCCTACCACCCTTCACTTTATGAACCCAAGAGCATCATCTGCGGCGTCCCTCAAGGTTCATCCCTCAGCCCCACACCGTTCAACACCTACATGACGCCCATGGCCAACATTGTCAGAACCCATAGCCTCAACATCTTACGAAATCTAGAAAACCTCCCGCTCCCCCACCAGTAGGACCAAAATCCACAACTGCATGACGAGTGTCTGCGACTAGATGAAGACCAACTGCCTGAAACTCAACACGGACAAGACGGGTGTGCTGATTTTTGGGAACAGCATCTGGTGGCCCTCTGAACTCGGACCCACACCTATACCAACTGACCATGCCAGCTACCTGGGTATCATCCTAGCAAGCAAACTAACCATGAAATGCCAAATTAATGCAGTCGCGTCTGCCTGCTTCCACACTCTATACATGCTACTAAAGATTTTCAGATGGCTCCCATCAACACCAGGAAAACCATCACAGAGGATACAATCGCCAGGAACCTCAGAGAAACCATCAACCTCAAAACACGGGACAGGAATACCTAGCGACCCGCAGCAGACAATACTGGAGGTAGAAGAACTCCCCATTATCAATCTATCCAGCAAAGTCTTAACTATAGATGAAATTGAGGTTTTAAAGAAAGGTTTTAGCTTTGCTCCCACTACTCCCCATAATCTTTATGAATTGGAGAGTGACCTCAAGAGCTTCTTTAGGAAAATTAGATTAAACAAATTCTTTGAAAATAAACAGTATGAACCTCCACCAAACATATCAGGCCTAAAACCAAAATCCACTTTTACTCCGAATTTAGGCCAAATAGATAAGAATGTAGAAATTTTTGAGAGGGTTGTGGAAATGGAAATAAAGAGTATGAGGCAGGCGGCCTACAAATATCACGACAATAATCTTTCCTCTAACCAAAAGATAGCTTTGAAATCCTTACAACAATGCAACCTTATAACGATCAAACCGGCTGATAAAGGCGGGGGGGTTGTCATCTTTGATACGTGTGACTACGAAAGAAGAATGAGGGATCTCCTCAATGTCAAAGAACACTATCAATCTATCCGCCTTACATCCATTGATGTCCTCAAAAGGGAAGTGTCTTCCTTACTGAACTTAGGTAGAGAACAGGGATGGTTATGTGAAAACGAATATAGATTTTTACTTAATACCCATCCGATGATACCAGCTATTTACGGACTTCCCAAGATTCACAAAAACTGCAAAGATCCACCCATGAGACCCATTGTGAGCAGTGTGGGATCTATGTTAGAACCCCTTAGTAGATATGCTGACCATTTTTTAAAACCCATTGTTCAAAAACAGAGATCCTATTTAAAAGACACAGCACATGCTATATCCATTTTTGAGGGTCTGAGTTTTAATAGGGCCACCCAAATTCTAGTCACCATGGATATAGAAGCCCTATATACAAATATCCCTCAAAATGATACGATTGAAGTCATCTCCAACATTCTGGATGATGAGGATCTTAATGGGGCCAGTAAGTGGTTTATCATGTCTTGTATAGAAATGGTACTCAAAAACAATATCTTTCTATTTAAAAACGAAGCATACATCCAAGTGAAAGGTACCAGCATGGGGGCCACCTGTGCTCCTAGTCTGGCATGCCTGTATGTGGGAGACTTCGAATCCAGACATGTTTATAATGAGATGGCTCCCTATTTTGAAAATGTTACCTGCTGGCACCGTTATATCGATGATATCATCTTCATTTGGAACGGTGCCAGTCAGGAACTAGAAACATTTCTGGAATGGATCAACCTAGGAGATCCCAACCTAAAATTTACTGCTCATCACAGCGTTTCTGAAGTAGAGTTTCTGGACATTAAAATCAAGAACTCCAATGATGTCCTTCAGGTAGAATTATTTTCCAAACCTACCGATAAAAACACTCTCCTGCACTATGGGAGCAATCATCCGCGTTCACAGAAGGATAATATCCCTTTCGGGGAATTTTTAAGATTAAGACGCAATTGTACCACCCTTCCTGACTTTTATCATCATTCCGAAATCCTTAAGAAAAAACTTAAGGCCAGAGGATATCCGGGCAAACTCATTAAACATTCATTTAAAAGAGAGAGATTTTATAATCGAGATCACTTGCTCGAGGTTAACAAAGTCAAAACTAAGAATAAATCAACGGAACGTATAGTTTTTGTGTCTCAATTTTCAAATCTGAGTAATCGGATAAAGAATATAGTTAACAAAAATTGGAAGATTTTGAACCATGGGTCTGAGATGACGTTGGAAAAGCCTTTGTTTGCGTTCAGACGCAACAAAACCATACGCAATGCTTTGGTCAGAACCTATGAAGGGAAACATGAGACACAGAATACACTCACAGGAGATAAAGCCAAGGGCAATTATAGATGTGGAACATGCTCCATTTGTCCCTTATGTCTAGAAGCCAAAAGTGTGACATACAACAACCAAAAAATCTGGGCTAAAAGCCTAAACAACTGCCGAAGTAAGAATGTGGTTTATTTGTTAATTTGTCCCTGTGGTCTCGGGTACGTAGGTGAAACAAGTAGGGAGCTACGTATCCGGATTTTAGAACACAAATCGGCAATTCGAACCAAAAAAGCAAACGCCCCGTTGACTGACCATTTTAATCAAATGAACCACACTTGTGATCAGTTTCAATGGTTCATTTTGGAGAGAATATTTGTCAATAGAAGAGGAGGCGACCCTAATACCACCAGGAAAAAGAGAGGAGTGGCACATTTGCTATTTAAATACAGTAGACAGGGGACTTAATACTAAAGAAGATTGGATGAGCATTATTTCCACATAAATACCTTGATGAAATGTAAAAAACCGGGGGAGGTTATTATCTGTGGTTATACCAAGATTGTATTTTTCTGAGATCAAGTTTGTTGTAAGACGATTTTTACTGGATATATCTGATGTATCTGACATTTGTGTAAACTGAGGGCAATTTGAAGAGGTATGTCTGTATGATTGTATTCGGTAGATGCACTATATGATGTCATATTTTTACTCCAATGACAGTAATGTCGATAATGTGTTCCACATTTTAAATGTCATCATTTAGGCAGTGCAATACACTCTTGCATTGATGTATTTTTCCAAATATGCTACGAAATTGTATTAAGAACAGTTAGGATTGTTTGGAATTTAGAGATGTCAACAATAAAGTTGTATTTTTCTTGCATTGAGACTATGACGATAAACATGGGTTTTTAGGAATGTATTCTAAAAATAGTAACATCGTAACACACACTAAGTATACGTGTGTCATATTTTTACTCCAATGACAGTAATGTCAATAATGTTTTCCACATTTTAAATGTCATTATTTAGGCAGTGCAATACACTCTTGCATTGATGTATTTTTCCAAATATGCTACGAAATTGTATTAAGAACAGTTAGGGTGCTCGCGCGCGTCCCATTTATACGGGAACCGGCCATTTTGGCGTCCTTGGACGCCACCATGGCGTTTGACACGCTTGAGTGGCCATACATCTGGGCGATGCTTGCGAAGTTCGGATTTGGCCCAGGATTCATCAGTTGGGTCAAATTGTTGTATTCGGGCCCATTGGCGCAGGTGGTCGTGAACGGAAGAGTATCGGCCCCGTTTGAGCTGGGCCGGGGCACGCGACAGGGCTGTCCCTTGTCGCCGCTTCTTTTTGCGCTTGCCTTGGAGCCCCTGGCGGAGTGGCTGCGGTGGGAGCCTTCCATCCGTGGTCTCCGTTGGACCCCCGAGTATGAGGACCGCGTATCCCTATACGCTGATGACATCCTTCTGTACCTAGCCTCCCCACGTAAATCACTTATAGTGCTGGTTGATGTTTTACACTCGTTTGGTCGTAACTCCGGTCTCGTCATCAACTGGGCTAAGTCGTGCGTGTATGTTCTCTCTGGGGAGGCTCCTACTCTCCCGCGGGGCTGTCCGATCCAGATCGCCCCGCAGGGATTTCGGTACCTGGGTGTCTTCATTACTCTGGACCCGGAGGCCCGGTATGAACGGAATCTGCTCCCCCCCCCTCCAGCGCCTGCGGGTAGATGTCGCACGCTGGCGGCGCCTGCCGCTTTCGCCGCTCGGCCGGGCGGCATTGTTCAAGATGATGTCTCTGCCGCGTTTCCTGTACGCTTTGCAGAACACTATGGACTTAGTCCCAGCGCGCTACTTCCGTGAGGTGGAGAGTCTGCAACGTCGCCTGTTCTGGGACGGGAGGCCGCGTATTGCCCTGGCGAAGCTGACGCTCCCATGGTTTGACGGGGGGATTGCCCTCCCGGATATTAAACGGTACTATTGGGCCTCCCAGCTCGCTGCCATTAACCATGGCCTATACGGGCCCGCCTTAAACCCGGCATTCGAAATGGACAAGATGCTCCTGCCAGGTGGCGACTACAATCGAGCGCTCTATTCTAGCGCGCCCGACGCTCGTCTGACGGGCCCCACGCGTGTCATGGTGCAAGTCTGGCACGCGGCCAATGCAGCTATGGGGTGGAAGGACCGTTTGACCCGGGCATCACCACTATACGCGTCTGAGCGGTTAGGTTCCCTGTGGACCTCTAAGGGCTTTGAGAAGTGGGACATAATAGGTATCAGTAAAGTGGGGGATCTCTGGACGAGGGGAGGATTTAAAACGTTCGATATGCTGCAGACGGAATTTCAGTTGCAGGGCAGTGAATACTTTCGGTATTTGCAGGTCCGTCATGCGCTGGGCTCCGTCTTCTCGGACGTTGCCTCCATCCCGGAATATTCCCCCCTGGAGGATAGAATGCTGGATGGGCACGTCCCGGACAGCACGATCTCACTTATATACAAAAAGCTAATAAACGACCGCTCGGGCCTGTTGACTGCCCTTCGTGCGGCTTGGGTTGCCGACGGGCTGGAGTTGGACGACGAGGACTGGACCTCCGCGGTGGCCTCCCCGAAGGAGGTGGCCATACCGGCTCGCCTTCGCTTCGTCCAGCTCAAGATACTCCACCGGGTCTACATGACGGGGCCAAAGCTTCTGCGTATGGGCTATGCTGTAGATGGGTTGTGTAAGCGTGGGTGTGGTGCTTTGGGGACCTTTCTGCATATTTTATGGGAGTGCCCGGAGGTGGAGGGGTTCTGGCGTGGTGTACATGAGGTGCTGCGACTGGTTACGCATGTGGCGCTGTTGCCTGAAGCGAGGAGATGCCTGTTGAATGTGTGGGAACCTACTGATTACTCGGCGCCGCAGACGTGGTGGGTGACTCTGGGATATATGATAGCCAAGCGTGATATTGCTCAACTGTGGGGATCCCAGAGGCCCCCGACGGTCTCGGCCTGGAAAGAACACATGGACTGGTGCATGTTTCGAGAAAAGGTGGTGTATGTGGCGAGGGGTAAGCCTGGGACATGGGTGAAAGTATGGGGCCCCTGGAACGCCTACCGCGGGGGTATCTGTGCACCACCGTTGCTGCCTGATACCTCGCCAGCCCCATCCCCTTAGCCGACTCATTCCCCCGCTTCCGGGCATTGGGTTCCCCCAGTCCTCGCTCTGTTCTCTTCCCCCTCTTTATACTTCTGTGTACAGTTGGGATCCCCCCTCTAGGGGAGCACGTGCTGCTATTTTCGATTGTGGGTTGCCTTGTGGGTGTGGTTTTATTTTTTGTTGTTCTTAATTTAAAATGAAACCGCATAATGGGGTCTGGATGATGTGGCTTTTGACATTGTTACCTATTGAGAAATGCTCCTCCGTAATACCACGTGTTCCATAAAAGTATGTCGTATGTTCCTACCATTGCTAGCGGCCGGCCTGAAGGATGTAGGCCCATACTTGTATACTTTTAAGACCTGTAATAAACGGTTTAAAAAAAAAAACAAAAAAAACAGTTAGGATTGTTTGGAATTTAGAGATGGGAACAATAAAGTTGTATTTTTCTTGCATTGAGACTATGACGATAAACATGGGGTTTTATTAGGAATGTATTCTAAAAATAGTAACATCGTAACACACACTAAGTATACGCGTGCGAGCGTACACAGTTAGGAACAATACGCGTAAAACATAGGTTTCCCTATTATATAAAACTGTGATTAATTCAAACACCTATAAAAACACTTCATTAGAGAGTAGAGGTAGAACCCAATCAGAAGCCACGTATTTGAATATACGATAGAATAATCACACGTGGGCGGCGACACGTGACTAATTAAGCCAACCACGAGAGTCGAGTCTTTTCAACAAATAGGCGAATAGATTAGATTATCAAAGAACAGACGTAGCAGGAAGACTACCACACCGGCGGACGAATTTACAAGCCGTAAGGTGAGACTTTGCAACTTAACGAGTATAGGGACTCAGTGAGGCGGCACGGCCTCTATGCAATTGCATTATAGGCAGTTACCGGCGAGAACAGCTCGGCTCCGCGCTATAAAATGATCCCTCTTTATTTTATTTTTAGAGGGATTCAATAGGAGACGTCATACAAGGGTGTGATTTATGGACCCCCGTCTCCGTTGATTTTATCCATTAAGAAACACGCGCCTCTCGGCTCAGCTTCATTAGCGTGTCGAACATAACGGTAAGCTTTTTTGTCAATGCAGCTTGATAAAACGAATTTGGGCCATCCCAACAATAACGTATTCCGTTATGTTATTCCGCAGCAACGGGTGTCCGTGTACCACGGCCAATTAAAACAAACACATTGTGCCTGTACGAAACCTTTTTAACAATTATCACAGGAAGTGTGCTCCAAGCAGAGGGCAAGACTGATCAAGGTGAGGAGGAGATAACCTGAGCAGTACATAACTTGGGAGACAGCGATTTTGTAAACTGGTGGAGGTGGAGTCTACATATAGAACCATTTATAACCGTAATGCCCCATATAAAAGTAGTATGAAGATTGAGTAACATGAACCACTATATATTGTGATCATGCAGAGCGTATAAAGGCTTTTTAAACAGATTAGATAAACACATTGGGGACATCGAAGAACATAAGACAATCAGACTAAATACATGCTAATATGGTTAGAGGATTTTATATCTCTGCTAGTAGAACTTTTTTTAAGTTCACTAATAGCACTTATGTCTTTATAGGTTCGAAACTGAGCCGGAAGCAACTAAAGCCTATAAACTGTCTTGATAAAGATGGTTGTATAAAGCAAAAACCATCGAAACGCGTCGACGCCAGAGATAGACACAATCCAAGGGACCGCCGTAGAGAATTGGAGATAGTAGTGGGTCACATATATCCCAAACCACGGTGTAAACTTATGGTCACTCAGGATGTGCCATTAATGACAAAGCTCATTGTCTGTTTTCGTTTTCTGTTATGCGGGCTCATAACAGTTTGTGTTTTGTAATCTTTATTTGCAAATGTACTACATAAATGTTGTAATGAAGTGATTGTTTTTTAATATGCACTGTATTAATTGAGGAAGGATTTTTATTACAATATATGTATACCCCCTTTTTTTTAATAAATGTGATACAATTTTGAAATTTAGTCATATGTGTGTGATACTTTATAATAGGAATGTACCATTGTGTAGTCGCATTGGGATTGCCTTGTTGATATTTGTAACTGGTACCCCTTTCCCTTCATTTTACGAGGGGTCGCTCTCAGTTCATTATACAAACCAACATTGTCAGAACCCATAGCCTCAACATCTTACGAAATCTAGAAAACCTCCCGCTCCCCCACCAGTAGGACCAAAATCCACAACTGCATGAAGAGTGTCTGCGACTAGATGAAGACCAACTGCCTGAAACTCAACACGGACAAGACGGATGTGCTGATTTTTGGGAACAGCATCTGGTGGCCCTCTGAACTCGGACCCACACCTATACCAACTGACCATGCCAGCTACCTTGGTATCATCCTAGCAAGCAAACTAACCATGAAATGCCAAATTAATGCAGTCGCGTCTGCCTGCTTCCACACTCTATACATGCTACTAAAGATTTTCAGATGGCTCCCATCAACACCAGGAAAACCATCACTCATACCCTAGTCACCAGCCAGCTGGCCTACACCTAAGCGCTCTATGCCAGTCACCACCCAACTCCGGAAGAGATTAGCTGCTAGATTCAACCTCGACCTCCTCAATCGGACCCACAATACCCCCCCTCCTTCAGGAACCTTCACTAGCTCCCCATTCAAAAAAGATGTTAATTCAAAATACCGATTCACACCTACAAGGCCCTCCATGACCAAGGATCAGCATACATCAATCACCGCCTGAACTTCAATCAATCAATCAATTAGGGTTTTTGTAAAGCGTGACTAATCACCTGTTAGGGTCTCAAGGCGCTGTGGAGTTCTGCAGTTCAGTTAAAGAGCCAGGTCTTGAGATCCTTCCTGAATTGAAGCAGTGACAGTGAATTCTACCAACCCTCCAGAAACCTGTGCTCTACCTCCCTTGTACACACACCCCACATCTGCTGAAGCTACTTTGTTCTTTTTACACGGATTGTGTCGATTATCCTGATTTAATCCCTCCTCTCTAACTTCTCACTTGTTGTTTCACTCTTTGGGTCAGCTCTGTTGTGCACTTGTGGTGGAGATTAGAACAGAGACCCAGCACGCTATGTATAATGAAGGGGACAGATGTGTACATTAATGTACATATACTTTATGGATTCTTTCAGGCCCGTTCCATTTGCCCTTGTCCTGAGGAGGCCAAGAAGAAATTAAAGGCTGAAATGCGTCTGCATTTCTTTATAGAGGAGTTTATTAAAATATAAATGTATACATTTATAGTTTGAAGCACATTTGAGTAAAGGGGAGAGAAGGAATACACCTCATGTGCTTGAAAGACTACCTCTGAGTGTATCACCCAGATTGAGGGCGTGAACACTAGGTACCATGAAAAACCTTTTTGGGTATTGATAACGTAGAGTTCTGTTTAGTCGTGTTTGTGTTTTTTCATATCAACATTATATGTATTTTTGTATGTTTATGTCCTTGTGTTTATGGATTTCAGAATGATTTATGTTCAAAGATCGGTCCCATAGCATGTGTGTGATTTGTACTAATTTTGGGAAGCTATTCTTTATAGGATTTTGTACTGATGTTAGGATAATTGATTGTGTCGTATGACAAAATAAGTAAGATATCAATTCCTCCGTGCCAACCTTTTTTGCATATGATAGTGTTCGATAACCAGGTACAGGAGGGTAATTTGGGTAAAGCTCGTGTTTTTTCTGGAAGCTACAGAGGAGGGCGCTCCTTTTCTTAACTCGCCGCCGAGTCCAGGAACGACCTCCCCATCACCTCCAAACATCATCCTCCCTCCCAGAATTTAGAAAGGGACTCAAGACCTGGGTTTTCGACTGATCCCAGCAAGAACGTAGCGCCTGGATTCCCTTGTGAGTGATCAGCCACGCTCTGCAAATCAGAGTTGATTGATATGTACCCAGCAGTGCCGGAATGTAGCAGACAACCTCACTGGGCCCAGTTGTCTAGGTAGTAGTCGTTGGACACCACCTTGTTGATCATGACGTCAGACAGGCTGTCAGTCAGAGTCAGGCCACAGGGAATGATCACATTGAATCATGATACATTGTAGCACTGCAGAGTGAGCCTGCCAGCACTGTAGCCTTAGCTCACATTGCTAGGCCTGGAGCCTGTGGGAGCCCAGCAGGATCAGTGCACGTCATGGGTGGCACGCTGCCAGCTGCCACACTGAGCGCTTTCCCAATGATTGCTGAGACAGATATGCGTGACAATGCATTTCAGTGCAGTAATGCGGACTACCACACTGAAATGCGTTAGTCTAACACCTGATGTGTGGTACTTGGCAGGACTGATTATACATTTATTAAAACCAATCTGCTGCAAAGAAATTGACAAGGACGTCACAATAAATCTTTTCTTGATTCATTAATTGGTGACAGAGAGGCTGTATTTTAAAATTTTACAGTAGGGTTGAGACAACTATTGCAGAAATCATGGTGTGCCCAGCAATTTTAAGGGGATTATACTAGTGGTTGGTTAATGTAGTTCTCGGAGAACTCGGTGTGTCGTCCAGTCACAGTTTTGGCTCCTAAAGTAGCATAGCAGGTTAATGTGCCTCCTGCAAAGCACCTAGTGCATTACATCCTGCTGCCGGAGCCGGGAGTTTTGAGAAGACGCAGCTTTGAGGTGGTTGCATTGCGGGTGGCGCAGCAAATTCAATGATGGCGCCTCTCGCAGTGTTGCTCTGCAGGCAGCTCGCACCGAGCTGGGCCGTGCTAGCTCAGCTGGTATAAATTTAACGCAGCCGATTTGGGGGTCAAGTGACCTGGGGACTACAGCACCGAGCAGCCACCAGGGCAGTATCACTGGACGGCCCCACACTGAATTCACGTGGAGTCAGGACAGCGGCAGCCCGATCACTGTGTGGAGGCCGCGGGCCGGGAGGCAAACTGCCCCAGAAACGCAGCCTCGCCTGAGCTCAGCCTACCTGCAGAGCTGCAGCCAATCCTTGCAGACAAGAGTACGTCGCTGCCTGCAAGCGCCACACGCCAGCAGCTCCACAGTCCTAGTACTCCGGACACAGACACTCATACTTATCAGCGGCCGGGCAGCGGCCCAACTGAGTGTTTTAGTTTATAACACAGATCATGTTATTTCTGGTCCTTATGCTCCATTTCCCTGATGCTCCATTATTGCTCTCTTTGATGTCCAATTATTGTGCCCGGTACCTGGTTATTGCCCTCGCTGGTGCCATATTATTGTCGTGTCTGGTTAACCTCGCAGACGCCTTATCATTGTCCTCTTTGATGCCTTGTTATTGCCCGCTCTTATGACATTATAGCCCCTCTGATTTGCTTCACTGCCCTCTTGAATGCCCTATTATTACCCCATCTGAAGCACCACTTTTGTCCTCTCGGTCGCCCTGTTATTGTCTTATCTAATTTGCTGTTATTTCTGCCTCTGATGCTCTGTTATTGATGCCTCTGATGCCCTATAATTTACCTTTCTGATGCATTGTTAACACCCCTGATGCCCTCTTAACGCCTTCTCTGATACAGTATTATTGACCTCTTTGAATTAGTAGGATTTCCTTATTTATTGCCCTGTTATTAACCCATTTCATGTGCTATCATTGGTCTGCCTTATGCTGTTATTGCCTGCTCTATCTCCCTGTTAATACCCCCTCTGAAGCCTCATTACTGCAAACTGTGATGCCAGTATTCACCTCTCTATTGTCCTGTTAATGCCTCCACTGTGGTCTAATTAATGTCTCCTCTGATGCCTAATTATTGCTCCCTCTGATGCCTTGTTATTGCCTGCTCTATTCCCTGTCAATGCTCCCTCTGGTGCCTTCTTATTGCCCCCTCTGATGTCGTTATTGCCCTTTCTGAGGCCCTGGTATTGCCTCCTCTGACGCTGTTATTGGCCTGTCTAAAGTCCGGTAATTCCTGGCTCCGGGTCTCAGCTCGGTTCCTGGTTTATTTTGAGGCCTCGTGCAGGAATTTCAATGATGGGTGCAAGAGAGCAGTAAGGAGTTTGTAAGGTTGATAATGTTGGTGGGGTGGTTAGTTGTTGCAATGAATGAAACAAAATAGATTATAAATGTTATTAAAAAAATTAGAGAAACCACAGTACTGTGGGACCTGATGCACAATAACTTTGGAAACTGTCCTATGTTGTATTTGGTGATCTAATCTAGGTATTACAATACAGGGACGATTTGCTGTTTTGTCCCATACATATTTTCTTCCTAACTTCTCTTGATAAAATGTTATTCAAAGTGTCATATGTCATAGATGTAAATGCCACTCATAAATAGAGTATAAACATAAAAAGGTCACTCATATGCATGCTGAAAACTTGGAAGCTATGTGCGTTAGTCCTACCCCTGATGCTTGGTACTTGACAGGCTGGTGTAATTTCTGTTATTTATGTTTCCCTCGTCTTCATTGCTTGCTTTTTGTAGAAATGGTAAATAGTAGTAAATTCCAGACGTAGCCTTGAGGTATATTTTAAGTAGGTTTATTAGTTGGTCACCATCTGGCACTATGACACTTTTGCTAGCGAGAAAGTGTCATAGTTGTTTAAATGTCATTCATAATTACATTGAAATGATGAAAGTGTCACACATAGCAATCTGAAACCTTGGCAGCTATGTGTATTGATTAACTTTCAGACTCTGCTTTTCAAGCTCTGCCCCTCGTGACAACACATTTCCTCTTCGTCTCCCTGACGCCCAGTTTGCGGGTTCCAGAAGTAAATTGTTTTCAATTCCAGCACTGGCTACCACCTCCAATTAAAGCGTTGCCAGAATCCCCGATCCATTTCTAGCACTGTTCGAAACAAACAACAGGATCTGTAAACAGATGAACCCTGGGAGTCGAGGCTTGTCTTAGAAAGGCAGAGACTGTGGCTGGCGGTTTGTGTCTAGAAAGCTTCACTTTTGAGCTGGTAGTGGCTGGGCAGAGCATGCGCATGTGGTATAAATGGCCGATTGTTGCCATAGGAACCAACGCCGTCACACACATGGCTGCAGGAGACATGGCGCACCTAAACTGACTACAGAGTCAGGCACCGAAGTAACCCCTACAATAACAGTGGTACTCAAGCAGGTACCCACAGGGTCCCAGCCATAGGATGCAGACTCCACATTCGATGTGCACTCGCGATGCCTTGTTAGCGATCCGGCGCGCAGCTCAATAACGGGCCTGACTTACAAACATACACATTCTAACCAAGCTCAAACACATTCTGTAATTAAACCGTTCCGTCAAAAAATAAAATCTATTCTTAATTACAAAATAAGGAAACACGTCTCTCTGCACTCACCAAGAGATGTGGACTCAAAGTGCAACCGGCGTCGTCTGATTAAACAGCAGCGGCAGCATGAACGTACAGTTGCCAGCAGGGGCGCAGAAGAGGCGGGAGCTCAAGACAGCCTGTCCCTGTTGTTGTCTCCTCCCTCTTTACACAGGTTAGTTTGGGGGAGGAGTCTCACGCGGTTACGTGTAGACCCGGAAGTTGTCTGAATCATAACAGATTTGCCTCTATGGCACTGAGTGAGCTAGAGCTTCTTCACTTCAGTGTGTGTTTTACACAGCGTAAGGAGTGCCACTGCCAGGGTCATAAATGTAAAGTTGGAAAGATGAATGTGTCACACGTTGACTACTCATCGAAAATCCATTTAGTACATACGGTGTTTAAAAGGTCTCGAAACTGGTTAATCTTCTAAAATATGTTCTGGTTAGCCCTCCAGAAAACATCCTGACAAAAAGGTATGATTTTGGCTACAAATTAAACAGTTGCGTCGCTAAAAGTGAAATATCCCTTTAATGCAGACAGCGCCCCTGAAAAGTTAGACGCCCTTGGCTTGCCAAGGTCACCCATGGTCTGAATGCTGGCTATAAGGGCAACTGGTTGTGTTGTGTTTGACAGTGAGTTCTGAGGTTCGGCAGAGTGTGAACCCATACATGCCAACGTTTTAGAAGAGGAAGACGAGAGGTTTTTTTTTTAGATAATCAGAACAACGTATTTCTTCCATTGACTTCTGTTAAGTCCTCAATCGGGTGTATTGTCATGCATGGTACTGAAGGTAAATACATAAACGATTTTTCCCTTACCAGTCAGGAGCACGGAGAAAGCGCTATGCCAAGCAGAGAGCGTGACTAAAATGTTGTGCACTCGCCTGCATGAGCATGTTACTGGCAGTGAATACTACGATTGACACAAGACCAGTTCCTGTCTGCAAAAGCCTGCTGAGCAATCAGGTTTTTGCATACAGGAAACTAGAGGCGGGAGACTAGCCTTGAAATCAGTAGTCTCCCGTCTGAAACAAGGATCTTTTTGAGTCTACAGAAGGTTTCATAGGGTACACTGAGAGTCTGGTTGGCTTGGGTTGACACAAGGCAGTCTCAGTTTCCTTTGAGGGCGTGGAGGTTTCTGAAGGCACACCACCAGTCGGGAGCATATAAGGATCAAAGCCACAGATAAAGACAGCATGCGGTTTTATAAGGTAGCTTTCTACCACCTGATGGTAAGTCTTTAGGCACCCCGTTCTACTCTTTAGCAAGACTGCAATCCGTAAGTCAGGCCTAGGTCATGGCGCACACGCCTGATCTGTGTTCGCCCATGATCAAACAATTGTTCCCAAGGACTGAGATATCATAGCAGCTGGGTCACTCAGAGCAGGGATACACGTCCATTGCCATGCAAAGGAATTTTCCATCCCGACACCTACCTAACAATGTAGGACGATTTAAACATAGGATTGAAGGGGCAGAAGCCAAATTACAACCAAAGGTTGAGGGCCAAAAATGGTATCGTAGTTCAGTGAGTTAAAATACTTTTTTTGCAGGCCACACAATATCTTAGAAAGAAAAGTCAACATATGTTAAAAGTGACATAACTGTTAGAACACTAAACAATATGGCTTGCCCACGAACAAAAAATTACATGAAACGTACAGGCACAAGTTTAAATTACAGTGCTGAATCAGGAGGTGAAAGCTTACAGCAAAAAAAATTTGGGTTGGACTTTATCTCCCAATGTAGTATTTTGTTGAGTACAAATGGTATACCAAAGTACTGTTATTGCATGCATTTATATATTTTTATCTGTCTATTTAACAACAGCGTTTGCAGGTAGTAATATCATTGTATGCCAGTAATTCACTGCAATTTTCTGGTACATAAACAAATTGAATTGATTTTGTGTTTGAAGTTTGTGCAATTTTTAAATGAAAACACTAAATTCCTAGTTCCCCCTGTACTTCAGGATACAGATTTCCATTCTTAAAAAATAAACATATACAACTGTCTGCTTACTTCTTCATTTGGGGTTGGATCTACAAACGTATTCAAATTTACTAGGGCCAATCGTACATAGAGTCCAATTTACTGGGCATGCAAAAATGCATTTGCATTAATTAATATGCAGGTTTTTATTTTTATCTCCACAGCGAAAATATGTTTTCCCTTTAAAGAAACTCATTTACTTGTTCCAACCTCTCCCAAGAAATAAATTAAATCCTGCAATTGACTGAGCAGGAGTACATCTCTGAATGTTTTTAGGTTAGAAATGGGTTGTGGAGAAGTTTATGAATGGTAACAAATATGTGGGTTTGTGTTTGTTTCCAAACATTCAGTTTTGATTTTGTAGACATCTCGTTGAAAGGACTGTATGGTGGGCTATACTGTTTGGTTATGCAAGAGAATATCAACAGTAACTTTTCTTTAGAGTTGCACCAGAATCTACTGAATTCCAAGCTGACTGACCCCAGACAGCTTGGGGTACAGGTGTGTAGGTACACACTAAGATGTAAAAAAAAGTCCCATATGGTGATCCCAAGCAAAGGGGTCATGCCTTCACCAGGGAAAGGAGTGAAGCAACAAGGTTACAAAGAAGGGCCTCAAAAGTCTGAGAAAGAAGGGAAAATCTCTAACCATTGCTAAAAAGAAGTGGGCTGGGTATAAGAGGAAAATCCATTAGACCCCTCCTCTCAGAGATGGTGGTGTGCTTGGACTGTCATCAACGAGGGCACAAAAGGGGAGACTTTGCCTGTTCCATGAAGCCGACCAATGGTGAGCAGTCCTAAGGGATTGCAAGAGTAGGAATTTGGCTGGAAGTTGACCCAGGGGATACCAAGTGTTTAACTGAAACAACATTAGCGTATGTGGGTGGAGAAAATGTTGAAGCCCTGGCTGTCTTACTCCCCAGCAGGATAAAGTATAAGTAGTGGCCATTAATCAACGAAACAGGAGTAAAAGCTTTGAGGGACACAAGAGCCAGCATGACCACTGTGATGGAGAATGTGGTATTCCCAGAGCAGATCATCCAAAAGGACCTTTGTTAAAAATTGAGGTTTCTGGTTTTCAAATACATCGTACCCTGCCCTCTGGACTTTACGGGAAGATCACACTAAGGCGGACAGGTCACTGTTTTTTCTGTTGTCCCATTCCCCTTTCTAATGCTAAAAATCCCACTTCGATTGTGAATAGTTGGCTGTGTATAAAGAGAAGTGCAGAACAGTACATGTTCCCAGTGGCATCAGAATTCAGCTTTGAGCATTCTAACAGATTGCTTGCCCAAGATATAATCCAAACAAAGTAATGGATTCCAGTGCTATTAGAGAGCAAATCACAGTTATTGTGACTAAATTACAACAGGCCAGTAGCATGGTATGGTCTGATAATAAAGCCTTACAATAAGAGTTTAATAGCAATAAAACAAGAAATTGGTGTCTTTCAAAAAATGAAAAGAAAAAAGCAAATCATGTACTGTACCCTCAGGCACTACTAATTCAGAGCCTCGGGCCTTGCTATCTCTATCACGATAATCTAGATCCTACTCTCATACCTGTTCAAAAGCAGTGCCCATCATACCTCTACAGCCTAGCAAGACATTTACAGGGGATGCAAGGAAATCAGCACTTTGCCTCAATCAGTGTCAAATGCATTTCCTTTGTAAACCTAAGACATTTTCAGACAATCAAACTAAAGTAGCCCTTGTTTTTGTCATATTTATGTGGAATTGATTCAAATTGAAGGGATTCTGTTAGTAGTGGGAAATAATATTCTCTTGTACATTTTGTCTGCCTTCTGTGAACAAATACAAAAGTAATTGGATAGAAAGGTGCAAGTCCTGTCTTTAGTATTTCAGACAGGCTGAGCTGAAGAGAATAGACCGTCATTATTTAAACACAGTGAGCTGAAGGATGTTGTTGGAAAACGAGGCAGTATCTGTGAGGCCTGCACAAATAACATGACTACATTTGTCCTTCACTGGGAACCAAACACCCAATTGTAGCGACTGTCTCTCAGAGGGTAGCGTTGCAGAGCAGTCTGAAGGTTACTCAAGGGAGGTGGTGTGGGCTAGTAATCACCATTACAGGTGCGCAGAAATAACACTCAATAATTGATTGTCCAGTCTGTACTTTGCTTTATAAAATTAAGAGTACATTTATTAAACACACACACTACTCAATACTATGCACCAATTTACAAATATACATAAGCTGTTGGAATTACTTTCAGACATTGCATAACATCTCAACCCCTCCCGTAGGGGGGTGGGGTCTAGTACCACCACTCTCATGTATGCACATCATCCTGCCCCCTAATGCAGTTAGTTGAACATAACCTGGAGCTAGGGCCCTGCACACTGGCACCATCTCAGTGGCGACCCACCCCATTACATCAACCAGCATTTAAACTAGGCGCACTAGTCGTGGTGACACTTAACTCTAACTGAGCATCTCCTACTGACCAAGAAGTATACAATAATATTGATGCACACGCTGTTAACAATAAAGATACACAGTAAACGATATTAACACATATGAACTTCTGTTCTTCTTTTGTTATTCATGTAAGATCCTTCCAATCCCAACGCGTTTCGTCGTTTTACGGGTGTGTCCCATACGACTTCTTCAGGGCTGGAAGTAATGAATAACCATTGTAATACTCAGTATTAATAATGGGCATCACACATAATGTGCCCCCAAGATGTGTACCAAGTGCAGAGTAATCACACATGCATACAGGTGCCTTGTAGTACATTACCCCTGTAACAATTACATATACCTATAACCTAAGGCATTTGATAACTGTTATGACATAAACATATCAATTCTTTCATTTTGTATACACAAATACAGTATCTCAATAACTTTGTGTCAATCCAATACTCTCTAAATCCTACATTATTTACTCACCACCCTCGTGAGTTACATGCTTCTTATGTTCATAAACAATATTATATAAAAATCTATACCTGAGTAACTGGAATATATTCAACCTGCAAAATAAATAAATGAAATCTAATTACCTCACAAATAAACTGACTCTGTCTCACTTGAGGCACGATGTATCACAATGCCAAGAGGATATTTAAATGTACAACAATACCTTCAAAAGCTCCGTCTAATCCCTAGTAGTAATCTCAAATATCGTTTCTCATGTATTTTCGGTCCTTAAACGCCAATATCATGGTCCCATAACACCTAAAAAATATTGTAGCGAAACTTAGATGACTCAATAGTCCACGTACATATCCACTCTGCCACATCAGCCTAGTAGTGCTCTAAAAGAAGAATTTGTGCTTACCCGAATTTACGGGTCACCGTCAGCCAGAAATTTTTTCACCAATTCTCACATCTCACAATATCCAGTGCTTCAAGTAAATTCCGATCTGTGACAAAAATAACCACATTTATCTAGCAACCAATCACTATATCACGTCTCCCCAACTATTAAATAACCTCCAAATCTGCCACAATTCCCATATCTTACCTGTCGAACGAAGAGAAACCTCGTGTACGAGTAATCAGTACTAACGCTGCACAGCCGCTTATTCTTCCGGTATAAAAATAGTTTCAGTTCAAAGGACATAAACATAGAAAAGGGTGAAGGCGCTATTAAGTATAACACGCGCCATATTGGAGTTCCTCAGCTAATTTGTAGTACTGAGAGAATCCATCCAAAGTGATATAATATTGTTCCGCCAACAACCTCCATATATTGTTATTCAGAGTTATTTAACTTTAATACACCATGTTGAAACAACCACTTAATTTATGAACACTCTATATATATTACAGGACTAAGTATACTAGCACAGAGTACTCGCTAGTACAAGATCTGTACTGAAACGCGCCATGTTTGGATTGCCGAATTAGTATAATCATGTACTACACGCACATCGCTAGTACAAGATCTGTGCTAAAACGCGCCATGTTTGAATTGCCAAATTAGTATAATCACGTATTACACGCACATCCTCCATCGTAAGTCAAAGCCTATTAGCTCCTGAATTGTATAAATGCCATCTTTTAAAATACTCTACATCCAATGATAGGGATTTGTTGTTAATCAAAAAATCATATTTTCGTGAAAATCTACTTATCACGATACTTCTAATAAATCTACTCTCGCCCAGACAGATAGGTATGAAAATCAATTCATATCACATCAGATCATATGCACTACACTGTATCCAGTCATTTGTGCTAATATAAAATTATGCACATCTAATTCAAGTAATACAATAGATCAGAGTTATTTCAAATCTGACCTGTCATGATTATTTATAAATAAATACAACATTCCCATGTCTACATAATTGTGCCTCAGTTTGACAGATCCTACTAAGATGAAAGGTCGTTTCACACAAATTTCACACAATTGAAGGGGTCATTATCCCACTGTTGAAGGGATTCTTAATATCCAAATAAGTTGGTTAAATACGGAATCATTTCAGGCAGGTAGTGCAGTTTAAAGGTATTACCGTATATCTCTTATGTCACCAGCTAGTCCAAATACATGTTAAACAAATCTCCGTATCTAATCAGATTTCAATCACCCAGATAATATTGCAGTTCTCTATCATAATTAAGCCCATCCTCAACCGCCCGTAAGCGCATGATCCATCGTGCCTCAAGTCTACGTAGTTTCAGCTCTCTATTCCCAGCACGTGGGTCAATTGCTACATGATCTATACCATAAAATTCAAATGATTTGTGATGATCTTGAGCTTTACAATTATATACATGCTCTGCAATGGGGTATCTCATGTCACAATTCTTAATGGCTCGCATATGTTCACTGACACGATCCTTTAAGGCTCTGATTGTACTTCCCACATAGATTTTTTGACATTTGCATACAATTACATATACAACATATTTAGAGCTACAATTGATATTACACTGAATAGTGAAATTGTGACCATAGTTATCATGAAATTGTTTAGTTTTGTCTTTGGCATGTTTACACATGCCACAATGCCACATTTAAAAAAAGATTTTGATAGCGACGTGAGCCAAGTATCTTTTTTCTTATTGCAAGGGTAGCTAGGACATAGCAATGATCCTAGAGTCCTACCCTTACGATACGTCACCTGTGGTTTGTCTGTTAGAAATTCTTTCAAGGTACTGTCTGCCTGCAGAATATGCCAATGTCTCGCCAAGCTTTTGCGTAACAAATTACTAATGAGAGTATAATCAGTAACCATTCTAATGGGTGTTGTCTCTAAGTGGATACTTGTTTTAGATAGCAATGTGGATGGTCTTTTAATCCTCATGGCTCTCTGTTTCGCCAATGAAATGTCCTTGTTAGAATAGGCCCTCCGTAAAAATCTTCTCTCCATATCATCTATACATTTCTCAAATTCTATAGTATCACTACAGTTGCGTCGCGCTCTAACCATTTCTCCAAATGGATTGCTTTGATCTGGTGTCTGGGATGTGCACTATCTGCGTGAAGAATAGAATTGCAAGATGTGGGTTTACGATGCATTCTACTGTGGATCACGTTGTCGACTATATAATTCAACATCAAGAAATACCACTTTAGATGCACTAGTAGTTGTTGTGAATCTAATATTTAGTTCATTACTGTTAAGGTCCTCAATAAACTCAAGTAACATCTGTTCAGTACCTGTCCAAATCATAAGACAATCGTCTATGTAGCGCCCCCAAAATAGGATACAGTCAATCCATTTACTAGCTGAAGGGCCCCACACCACCTTTTCTTCTAGCCAGCCCATAAATAAATTAGCATAGGCTGGTGATACTTTTTGAACCCATGGCTACTCCTTGGGTTTGTTTATACCAATCTTGTTTGAAAAGCAAAAATTATTATTGAGTATCAACTCGATCATAGTCAGCAACATTTGGGTATGCTCCCATTGACTGGCCGGTCTTTTTGATAGAAAAAATTCAATCGCTTGTTAACCCAAATCATTAGGTATGCTAGTGTAAAGAGACACTACATCAAGTGTCACCAATAACATACCAGTCTCCCAGTTAACATCGCCAATAACATTTAGAATATGCCGAGTGTCCTTTATATAAGATGGTAAATTGACAACCAAGGCTGCAAAAACAGATCAACATATTGGGATAATCGCTCAGTTGCTCCTCCAATTCCTGAGACAATTAGGCGCCCCGGTGGAAAGGGGAGGCCCTTGTGAATTTTAGGTAATGTGTATATGCATGGATAACGTGGACGGTTAACCTTCAAATACAAGTATTCTTCATCATCTAGTAAATGATTATCATGCCATTGCCTTAGTAACCCATTAATTTTGGTAGTAAGAGAGAATACCGGATTATGTGAGATTTTCAAATAGCATTGTACATTATTCAGTTGGGACAATAATTCTTGTTCATAATCTGATGTATTCATTACTATCAGGTTTCCACCTTTATCCGCTTTTTTAATAGTTAGATTAGAATCATGCATTAAACTTGTAAGCGCTTGCCTCGCTGGTATCGTCAAATTATCTTGATTAGGTCTATGAACAGAGATAGTGTTCCTCAAACTCCTATCTAGATCATTGGTAACAAGGGTGTGGAATATTTCAATGTTATTACCACTGTGCAAATTCGGGGACCAACGAGATTTCTCTTTCAGACCACTAGATATTGAGTAGTCTGATCTAATATCTAGATCTGATAAAACTTTCCCTATTGTAACAGGGTCCTCCTCCAATTCAGTGATTGACAGTAACATCATAGTGTCCTGTATATCTCTAATGGAAATAATATCAGATACAGAACTGCTAGGTGACAACGTCTCTTTATTGGGTACAGGATTCATCGCAAAATGTTTTTTCAATTTTAACCGTCGTATGAACTTGAATAAGTCAATTTTAGTGTCGCAAACATCACCTTTAGAATATGGGCAGAAACTCAGACCCTTTTTCAGTAGCTTTATCATATCTTCATTCAATACGCAGTCGGATAAATTAATTACCTCAATTTCATCACATGTATTTATTTCCGATCCCGTTTGTCCCATGATCTTGTTTTCATTCCTGTTCTGTCTATGTTTGTTCCTGGCCCTGTTGCCCCTCCTTGTGGTCTTGAATTGTCTGTTCTTTGGTTCAATTCTCGATTGCCCCTTTTGATACGATAAACTTCTTGTAAAAATGACGAGTTCCCCAAAGGGTTACTCTGTCTACCTTCCACACCAGATCCTCCTTCAGCATCACTGCTGATTGAGGGAACCGTATTTAAAGAAGTACTACTAGAACTAGTGGATTGTGGTTGAGAAGTCAATTTACCTGCATCTCCTGAGATGAGATAATCATATTTTTTAGAAAAGGTAAAGACCCTGCCATTATTATAGTCCACCTCATCTCTCTTAAGTTTCCGCGCTTTACGTTGTTTGATATCATTTTGATGATCCGTGAGTACTCTTTTAAGAATTTCATAGTTCTTTGTAGTCACCTCCGGCATATTCATTGAGACAATCTCCCCTTCAAATTGTGTAATTTCTGCCTGCAATTTCTTTACTTTCCTGTCTGCATTTTCAATAAGAATCTCCATAAGTTTCATAGAACTGGAGATAAGTTCTTTCTCCCATATATTCAAAAGGTCCTCGTCTAAGTCGTCGTATGTTGGGATAATCTGAGATCGAAGACCCCTGGGAATCCTATTGAGTTTTATATACTGTTTAAGTGTGGCACCATCCCACCATTTTGACATTTCTGATTTTTTAAGGCGTTCTAACCTTATAAACTTATCCCGTAACCCCTCATTTTTGGGTTTATTCGTAATATTGATTGCCTGTGTGACCGTGCTTCCTCTGCACAAATTATCAAACAGTTCAGCTGCTAGTTTGTCTCTGTCTAGATTGTCACTCATTGTAATACTATCCTGTGCTTGTTGTGCTACCTTGCCCCAATAATTTTGTATTAAGGTGGGTGTGAAAGGCTAAATGGCGCAACAAACAAAAATTGCACACCTTATTTAGAACAGCAAATTGAAAAATAGAAATCAGTAGCGGTGCAATCAATTAGGGAATAACACCCAAACTCCCTACAGGCTCAATCAAAGATTGATAAGATGCAATAATATTGATGCACACGCTGTTAACAATAAAGATACACAGTAAACGATATTAACACATGTGAACTTCTGTTCTTCTTTTATTATTCATGTAAGATCCTTCCAATCCCAACGCGTTTCGTCGTTTTACGGGTGTGTCCCGTACGACTTCTTCAGGGCTGGAAGTAATGAATAACCATTGTAATACTCAGTATTAATAATGGGCATCACACATAATGTGCCCCCAAGATGTGTACCAAGTGCAGAGTAATCACACGTGCATACAGGTGCCTTGTGGTACATTACCCCTGTAACAATTACATATACCTATAACCTAAGGCATTTGATAACTGTTATGACGTAAACATATCAATTCTTTCATTTTGTATACACAAATACAGTATCTCAATAACTTTGTGTCAATCCAATACTCTCTAAATCCTACATTATTTACTCACCACCCTCGTGAGTTACATGCCTCTTATGGTCATAAACAATATTATATAAAAATCTATACCTGAGTAACTGGAATATATTCAACCTGCAAAATAAATAAATGAAATCTAATTACCTCACAAATAAACTGACTCTGTCTCACTTGAGGCACGATGTATCACAATGCCAACAGGATATTTAAATGTACAACAATACCTTCAAAAGCTCCGTGTAATCCCTAGTAGTAATCTCAAATATCGTTTCTCATGTATTTTCGGTCCTTAAACGCCAATATCATGATCCCATAACACCTAAAAAATATTGTAGCGAAACTTAGATGACTCAATAGTCCGCGTACATATCCACTCTGCCACATCAGCCTAGTAGTGCTCAAAAGACCAAGAAGTATACACCTCTTCATCTGAGGAGCTAACAGTCTGGGTTGTTCTTCACCTAAGCGCAGCAACAAGAATACATGTTTAAGCATCACTTTAGAATGACAGTACTCATCACATTTGTTGGTCATTAGAATGCATTGCAATTACAGCCCCTAAAGGCATCACTGATGAAATCACAGGATTAAGCATATACAGCCAGACACCCTAGCAGGAATGTCGAGCAACATAACCCCCTTTGGCTTATGACATCACCTTACACAGGTACTTCACATTACACATGTGACTTTCAGTCCCTCTAAAGGAAATAACGTTAGTAAATGCAGTTCTGGTGCAATTACACCTCTTCACCTCCAGGGGATGCCATTCTCCAGACATCCCCAACTCAGCCCTTCACTCCTTTAATGCACTCCTCAATACACCCCCAGCTATAGATCAAAAGTTCCAGCCCAGAAGGTGATTCAATTCTGGCTGAGCCCTTCAGGGGTTATTTCCTCAGAGTCCCCAAAGACTTAGGGGGGGACTTCTTAATCTTCGTGCTGGGCAGACTGTGTTGCTCCTGCAGCTCCCACTGCACCTTTTCACGCTCTTAGTGGTGACCCCGTCCTCCTGGGGCCTTCACAGTCCAAGAAAAAGCGTTTTCCCTTGCAGGTTTGTCCCGGCCTGCAAGGCATTATGGGGCACTTCCTTGTCTTGCAGCGAATATGGTAGCAGCGGCTCCCCCGAGGAGAGCCACGATCACTGCAGGCGGCCTCCTGCCGCAAACAGACCTCGTTGGGGGAGCCCGGGCCCCCCCGGATCCCCAGGTGAGTGCTTGCAGCTCAGGGAGCCCATCCCCTGCTTCTCTTGTCGCCTCTCTTCATCCTTCGGGGTCCCGATCCCACCGGGAACCCTGCATCGCAGGCACGCAGGAGAGCCACTTGGGGAGCCCACCCCCGGTGGCTCCCGCCGGCTCCCCGTCTGGCCAGCACCTTCACGTGCTGCCGCAGGAGCCTGCATCTCTGTTGTGCTCTGCCCGCTCCTGCGGGCAGACCCAGAGACTCTCACCAGCCCTTCTGGACCTCGGAGGAGTGCAATGGCGCTCCCCTGCCTTCTTCCGGCTGCAGTGGGGGAGTGCGGCGGCACTCCCCCCTCCTCTCTCCTGACACCGGGGCCCCGGGCCCCCACAATCTTCATGGGGAGCGCGACGGCGCTCCCCGGCTTCATCCTCTCTGCCGTAGACATCGGGCCCGGAGTTGGGGGTCCTGGGCCCCAGGGCTCTTCACAGGGGGGCGCAACGGCACCCCCGGCTTCATCTTCTCTGCTGGCAGCTTCGGGGCCATTCTTCACGGGGATTTAGCTTCTCCGCGGGAGAGCCAGGGTGGGCTCCGGGCCCCCCTTCACTAATCTTCATGGGGAGCGCTGTGGCGCTCTCCTCCTTCGGCGGGGGGGGGGGGTGCAATGGCGCTCTCCCCTCCTTCCACTGCACACGGGCCCAGAGTTGGGATCCTGGGCCCCTCGCACTTTTCCCAAGGGGGCCCGATGGCGCTCCCCTGCTCCAGTTCTTCTCGAGGCCAGGGTGGGCTCCTGGCACCCCTCTTTACCAGCTTCACAGGGAGCGCAACGACGCTCCCCGGCTTTGCTTCTTGCGGGACCTGACCCACCCCGGGGGCATCTTTGAGACCGGCGGCGGAGCCCCACGCGCTTCGTCGTCGGTCGACCAGAGGTCAAAGGTCGCCTACCTTCTAGGGGGCATATCTCAGCCCCCAGGGGACCGATCTTCACAATTCTGGCCTCTTCTTTCTCCTGGTGGTGCTCCCCAGCCACTGGGAAAACTCTCATTTGCCCTCCTTGTCTCCAAGAGGGTGCACTCGACAGGGAGCGGTCTTCACTGGCTCCCTGCACCAGACTTTTGCCTGGCTCTTCTCCTGGGCCTCTCTTCTCCCTGCGCACAGGCCCCGGCTTCTGCTCACTGGTCCTGGTCTTCACCTGTGGCACCAGGCAGGGTCCTGGGCCAGTCAGGGGGTTCTTCCTTCCAGCTGCCCATGGCGCCAGGCTCCAGCACCAGTCTTCCTCAGCAGACCACACCCCAGAGAGAGCTCCTCTTTCTGTGCAAGTTCTTTTTAAAGATTTGGGGAGGGGGCTGGCAGGAAGTCTCTGTTTGCCCTATCACACAGCGACACATCACTTCTCTGCCCCGGCTCCGTCCTTCCTACCCAGGCCTCTGGGTTTGTTCAAAATGGCGTCGTCCAGGGGTCTCCTGCCACATGGCCTCTGAATGCCCCTTCCCCCCAGTGCTGCCTTCTCCCTTGTGCAGCTGGCTGCCTGGCACCAGGGGACAGCTGCTGATGGATTAGCCTGTAGCTCCACCCATCTTCTCTTCTTTGGAGAGTAGGCCTTCACTCTTGGAAGGAAGGTCGTTAATCCAGCCTGCTGGGGTCAGCCCACAGCCAGGCCCTGGTTATGGGCTGACTCAGAGAAATATGAAATTTCTGGATGACCCAATACGACTTTGGACTTTGGATTACTTCTTCTCACCAGTTACAGTGGGCTTTAGTGCATGTCTGGAATTTGTAGGCGTTAGGAAAGTAAAACTAGCCCATGGGCTCCACATCCCCATAGGAGAAAAATGAAGTGAAACAGTAAAACACACTGACTTTCCCTGGCATGTTTCTTCCCACTGTACAAAGCCTATTTCCATGTCACCACCCAATTCTGCATAAGTCCTGCCACACCATTCACGTGGTAGCTGCTCCTGGGCTGCACACGCCAGGAACCGTTCCTGCGCAGCCCGCACATGTGTGCCCACGCATGTACACATGTGTCTGCATGTAACCAGCCCGGTGCCCCTTACTCCAGCTGCTGCTCAGCGGCCTAGTCAAGCTAGAGGGACACCAGTAAAATCCACATGCAGTCTCTTTCATCATGAGTTCACTGTGGGTGAGTCCCAACTTATGAGGCTCTCCCACAGTAAAAGCTCAACAAATAGGTGCTCAAAAAGCAAAACATCCGGGCGGCTCAGAGTGTCAGAACCACCTTCTAACAGATGTTTTAGCAGAAGTGGTAAATCCTTCTGCTAAATGAGCAGAACTTATACACATAGTGATGCATTCAGTATATCATTTAGGTGAACATCATTTAGAGAAAACAAGATTAGAGAATTAACTATTAATAGTACATCCAAAGTTAGAAGAGGGTAGATTGCCAAAGTCTTTTATACCTGTGAAACTAGGCAGTTCACCAGGCCTTAACTCAATAGTAGACAGTCTGTCGGCGTTACACTTAGAATATCTAAGAATCAAGCATTGGTAATGTCCCAATCAGAAAAAAAACCTGCCAGAAAGCTAGATTCGTTGCTAATGAAAGGCGCTGCCTTGAGTGAAGAAATTTAAGTAATTTCCAAAATGGCCAGTGAAAACCATGCTGACATCAATAGCTCATATGATTGTGCAAATGAAAATGTTCTTGTTGGATGGACAAGAGAAGGTTTTATTTCAGGACTTTTAAATTCAGGTGCTTCAGGAATCTTTATGGGCATTAAGTATGCTCAATCTCTACAAGTACCTATGATTAAGAAAGCAATCCCTGAGACTCTTACAGCAGTTGATGGCTTCATTCTGTCTTCTGGTACAATATGTTTTCATACACACATGCTTTCTTTCATTTGTAATGGGAGCCATCGTGAAAATTAATAATCAGGTAGATGTACATCCGTTCAGAGTGATTTTTTGTATTCCATGATTGACATTGCATAAACCTAGCATTGATTGTGTGGATAAAACTGTTTGATTGAAATCTGATTATTGTCAGTACGGTTGTTTGAAATCATGTGAATTGCCCAGTAGTCATCCTTTTAGGGCTTTAACAGTACCTGCTTTACCATGTTATTGGTTGTTGACTACTCTACCATCCAGTTATGAATGATTTAATGATGTGTCTGGCACGTATATTACCTCTACACAGGCGTGATGATTGCAGAATGATTTGTTACTTGGCACATCCCTATCTTGTAGTTGAATATGTGCACTCACAGACTTAG
The DNA here is from genome assembly GCF_964204655.1 of Triturus cristatus. NCBI lineage: Eukaryota > Metazoa > Chordata > Amphibia > Caudata > Salamandridae > Triturus > Triturus cristatus. The sequence goes on from NC_140582.1 coordinate 949,551,335, forward strand.
AAACAGGACACCTTGGACAATATTTAGATGAGAAAACTCTGTGTCAGGGGTATTCGGAAGGAACGTCGATGAAGAGCCCAACATTGCCTTGTTTTACTGAAAAAGGGTCAGAGCACCCAGCAGGTAACCAGTTGATGAGTCAAGAATGCTGCCAGAGATGCATGAGTTGTTGGTTGCTTGAGTTATCCATATGAATATCATTTTAGGTGCCCAAGGAGATTGTACGGTGGAGAATAGCAGAAGTGCTGTTCATTGTTCAAACTGCTGAAAATGACAATAGACTTCCGCGAATATCTTATGCCGTGACTTACTTACATTGTTATGTTCTCCTTTAACTTTCAATAAAAGAATTGCGAAACAAAAAAACAAACTGCTGAAAGCTTCAATGTTAAATTGGCGAAACATGGTGGTTTGTTCCATAAAACATCAGAATGCTTAGCAATTGCAAGACAAGATCATTGGAAGTTTGATACCCCTAGGGATCTCTTTGAGTGTATTTGTCTCTTACCAGCACACAGTCCCTTGCATTGAACCAGGTCTGCCCCTAACTGAGCCTCATAGAACGTTAGCTCCATTTACTGGATCCAGAGACATTGAATATGTCTTTGGCAACCTTGTTATTTCATAATAAAGCCACCTGTTGTAGAATGTGTGGTGGCCCCAGCCACTTTTCTGTTCATAGACTAATTTGTGTGGAAAAGGTGATGATGCAGTGGGAATCCGCATAGAACAACAGATGATGGCACTCTGCATTGAAGTCCAGTTGTAAAAAGCAGCAGACACATCTGGTTTTCGCCATACTTTGACTGCTCTGATTACAGCCACTGAGGAAATCAGAACATCCCTTGACAGAGGGGGCAATGTGATTCTTATCCTGCGGGATCTTTCAGCGGCTTTTGATATGGTTAAGCCTAAAATACTGTTAGACCGTATGCAGGAACTGGAGATCGGAGACTCAGCCCTGGCGCTACTAAAGTCTTTTCTCTCAGGACCCCATCAAGTGGTATCACTTGGAGAATTTCACTCAGATTCATACTTCTTGCCTTGCGGGGTCCCTCAGGGGTCCTCCTTATCCCCCACCCTGTTTAATCTGTATGTTACACCGATTGCCTCCTTGATCAAAGGCTTTGGAAGGTGAAACCTTCTCTGGTAGAATTGTCAATGAATGCATGTGCGCAGTTGCGCAGTTAGCAAATGGATGGATAGCAATTGTTTGAAGCTTAACTCTACAAAAACAGAGGTCATCCAGTTCAGCAATAATCCGTCCATTTTGTTCCCGGACTGGTGGCCATCGGATTTGGGCTTGGCCCCTACACTAACTTCCAAACCTAAGAATCTGGGGATCATGTTGGACAGGGAGAAAATGTATAAAGACCAAGTCAACAAGGTCACATCCTCCTCCGTCCATTGGCTCAGAATTATCAAAAAAAGTGAAAATATTTCTCATAGCAGATCTTCTGAAAGCAGTAGTCATTGCTCTAGTTCTATCGCAACTGGATTATTATAATAGGCTGTTTGTTGACCTCCCAAAAGGTCCCCTTAAGAAACTTCAGACTATTCAAAATGCGGCCACTCGATTCCTCCATAAAATTCCTAAATAGCAATTGGCTAGGTCATCAGACAATTGCATTGGCTCTTGATCAGCCATCATTTCTCCATTAATAAGGCACTCTGTCTAGCAACCAAAACACTCTATGGGAAAGCACAAGCCTACTTTAAGAAAAACCTTGTGTGGTATATACCAGGCAGAACCCTACGCTCCAGCAAGCCAAGCTCGTAAAGGTTGCTCCCTTCAAACTCTCCACATGGGGAAGTGGCTTTTTCAGAGCCACGGCTCTTCATTGGAACCACTTGCCACCTGAACTGAAAACAGCATCTTCATTCTCTGTCTTCAGAAAGCAACCTAAAACCTGGCTTTTTAACCAGTGATTTTCTACAACACTACCTAGGACACCCTTTGCTCCTTTCTGGTCCGCATAGCGCCAAGACGCCTCCGGGCATTCATGCGCTTTATAAGTTACATCATTCATTCATTCATTTTCTTTCACCCATAGTAGGCTGTATATGCCACTTGCATTTGAAAGCTTTGGTTAGGGGCCTTCTGTCCAAGCATAACTTTTCACCCCCTAATCTTTAATTTTTGGTGACTTAAACATTACATCTAAAGTGAGAGGCGTTTGACCTTTTCAATGAACCTGTTGCCTCCTTCATTGCAAGTTTCCACTTTGGAACCTACCTGAAACAATGTTCTGTAGTTTTGCAGGGCAACATGCTGCAGTGTTTTGTATTGTAATGTATTCATATGCCCTTGTTTTTTAGACATATCTTAAAGTCAGGTGAGACTCATTTGAATGAGGAAACCTCGCCTTTAGAGGAATCCACAATCTAATTAACAATACATTTGTAGCTTAATTGCACAGAAAAAAACATGGTCAGAATACCAGCTGCAGACAACCTTAGTTACTGTGACAATTGTATTAGATTAATAAATCTGAAGTACTGTATAATACAATGTGATATAGGTGAGTATAGTACAAACAATGCAGGGCTCCCAATGTGAATCTCTTTTACAGCATATAATACATAAGACAATGTACAATTCCCAATGGTTGTATAAATGAATTAAAAAAGATAAGGGTAGGTCAAGCGACGTTCATTTCCATTATTCGTCAGTGTCAACCAAACTGGAGGGTTTGTAGAAATTATTTCCTCAAATTATGTGTGGGATCTCCTAAGGACGTAGTCATTCGACTAACACACCACCTCAGTGTGGTATGTGGATCTGTCTAGTGTGTAGATTGTATCATCCATATGATTCCAATTGACGGCTCTATAAGTCCATCAGGTGTACTAAGTTACATCGCTGGCACCCTCAATGCTTTGTTTTTGAGACAACCTTCTTCTGTACTCTTCAAAGATGTTCATATATCTTGTAACATATTATATCTCTCTATATATATACATCTCTATATCTCTATACCTCTCTCTCTCCCTCTATATATATATATATATATATATATATATATATATATATATATTACCTACTGGCGGTCGCCAGTAGGTAGTTATAGTTAGGACCACGTTTCCATAGGAAATCCGCAACATTCTATTTTGAATAACTTTGGCGCCGGTCGACGAATCCTCGCGAATTTTTCAAAATAGGTGGGGCGCTACGCTCCGCTCCTACCCTGAAAGTCTCGGGGGGATTCGTCAAGCGGGGGCTGAGATAAAAGGGGGGTCCCAAAACGCGTTTTTCCCATGCATTTTTCCATAGGACCTTTAGACAGGGCTACAGCCCGAACGGCTGAACAGAATTACTTGAAATTTGGCAGAGAGGTAGTCCTCAGGTCAAGGAAGTGCCTTTTGTAGGTTTGGTGTAAATCTGTTCAGTAGATTCTGAGAAAATAGCCTTTAAATCAATATATATATCTGAGCCAGCTTACGGTGCGCTTACGGTACGCTTACCGTACGCGTACGGTGGCGTGCGCGAGCGCGATTCTGATTGGCTCTTAGATCTTAGTAAACATTCGAATCGGCCGAAACCAGGAAGCGGCGGCCGCCATTTTCTCTCTCGCACTGAGAGTGATGATGAAAATACAAAGCACAAAAACATGTAAAGGGGCTGTTTAGACAGCTCCCACACACATAGCCATGTTGAGGGAGTCCCCAAAGATCCCCCAAGGCCAAAAACGGATTTTATTTTTTTTCACTAATTTCGCCGATTACGCTTACCGTACGCGTACGGTCAAAAATTATATAAAAAAAAAAATTATCCACACTCTCCCCACCCCGTGTGCAATTGGTGGCCGAAGGCCACCAATTGCGCATGGCTTATAACAGATGAGATAAACTATAATATTTAAAAAAATAAAAATAAAAATAAAAATTATCCACACTCTGTCCACCCCGTGTGCAAATGGTGCCCGAAGGGCACCATTTGTGCATGGCTTATAAAAATTACGAAAAATTAAAATATTACCTTTCAAAACGAAGTGCATCATATGTCCTCCATGTGCGCACGGTGCGCGAAGCGCATCGTGCGTACATGGCCCATCTAGCGTAACGTGGGCACGCGGTGCGCGTAGCGCACCGCGTGCCCACCGTGCGTGCACGGCACTAACTGCGTAAAGTGGGCGCGCGGTGCGCGAAGCGCACCGCGTGCTTACTGTGCGCGCACGGTGCGTGCGCGCACGGAACGAACTGCGTTAAGTGGGCGCGCACGCCACGAATGGCGTAATGTAACTTAGCATTTAAAAAACCGTACAAATTCACTGAAAAAACCATAGGTTTCACACATGTTATAGTTAGGAATTAGCATTTAAAAAACCTTGCAAATTCACTGAAAAAACCATAGGTTTCACACATGTTATAGTTAGCGGAAATTTTACTGATAAAAAACCAATGAAATTCCCCCGTTATAGTTAGTGCAGGCAACTATAACTCACGCGACCGCAATCTTCTGCTGATGACATATGTGTCTTTATGAAAAAAAAATATTTGTAATATATGTATAGCTAAAAATGTATGGAAGAAGACATGGGCAAATAAGTGTCTAAATACAGTATTAGCATCAGCAGAGGATTGCGGTCGCGTGAGTTATAGTTGCCTGCACTAACTATAACGGGGGAATTTCATTGGTTTTTTATCAGTAAAATTTCCGCTAACTATAACATGTGTGAAACCTATGGTTTTTTCAGTGAATTTGCAAGGTTTTTTAAATGCTAATTCCTAACTATAACATGTGTGAAACCTATGGTTTTTTCAGTGAATATATATATATATATATATATACTTGGCATGACCTATATTTAGTAGCTTATGCTCCATTGGCCCTCGTTTTCTGGCTATGCTTAGGGTTGTCCCCAATAACCCCAAGATAGCTGTAGAATTATCACAATTATGTTAGCATATAAGGCCCCCTAGTTATGGTAATGTTGGCCATATTACTTTGCAGATGCCCTCTGCAATAAATCCTGTTCTCGCCTTTTTTTACACACATACAGATTCATTGATACTCACCAAATCAGAAAGTACCTTCCTGTTGCTCAACCCCAAGGTCCTATTTATTTGCTTGTCAATCTGTATTTATTTAAGCAATCGTAATATTTTATATATCACACCAAGTATTTAGAATATGTCAAAAAGATAAAGTTGATATAAAATCCAAATAACTTTTATCTACAAAACAAAACCATGCTGCAATTCTTCTTTATATAACATGCAGCATGATAGTATTTTTAGTGTAGATGAATGACTGAAAAGAGGCTTTCAATTAAAATAGAGTTCAGGAGTTTGCTTGTATATTCTAAAATGCGGTTAGTGCTCATTCATTTGCCGATAACAACTCAAAGCATTCCAGTCTCATAAAAGTCATGTAACCTCTTCAGGACAAAAACAAGGACTTCTCAATCTTTTTCCCTTTTTTGATATCCCTGTCCCCCGAGACCTCGATTTTTGTTGGTTCAACATAACTCCTGAATGCTTCTTTTTGGGAATATTTTCTGTCACCTCAAGACACAGGTCAACTGAAGATAGTAGGATATTAGTTGCCTAGCAAAAGGCACAGTTGTGTTTATAGATTTGGGTTCGTACCTTCATCCCTCAAAAAAGTGATTACTTTATCACTGTTTGTAAGCTTTATGTACTGCCTGGAACTTCTAAAGATCAATTCACCACAAAGGATGTTTCTAGTGATGCTATTGGTGTTGTTTTAGCAGAAGGTGTCACATGCACAGGTAGTTGTTTTCACCATTGGTGGGCGATGCTGTTTGGATGTTACTGGAGTCACCACTGTGCTCAGCAGAGGTTGGTGAAGATAGCGCCTCAGTTGTTCCCCCCAGAATTCATAATATTTCATCTTCAAGTAGATGACCCAACATTTATGAATTGGAATATATATTTTAAAAGAATCTTTTTCTCTGCATTTTATATAAACAGTACAGAGCAATTTTCATGTGTCAATTACTGAAATGTCTTGGCGTGGGGGTATAAATTGAAATATTTAAGACTGAAAAGGGAACAAAGTTCACATCCCATTTTTGCACCATGGATCCAGTATAGTAGCACAGATGGATGCTCTCTTTCGAGGACACAAATGTTTTTTAAACCTGGTGTTTGTGCTTCCTGTGTCAAGATCTCAAAGGCTGTAAGCATTTTTAATCAGTCACTGTATCGCCCCCCCCCCCCCCCCCAAACCCCTTGTCAACATCCTTTCACATTGTTTTGGCAGTAGCATCTCCTCCCCTTTGTAACATATAATCATTTGTGGTCTTGTATTGCTCAAACAGGTGTTGTAATATGTGTAAGAAATGGTTTTAGAGGACCGGAACCTACTTTGTAAGTGCTTTTACATAGACGTTTTAGCACGTTTAATGATACTCAAGCTCTTTTGGACTTTAAAGGAATTACTCAAATGTGTGCAAATTCTCCCCAAGAGGCTGTATATTGTGAAATATGTCTTACTTTTTGAGGAAGGACCTACTCAATCAGGATGATGCAGTGGGCTAAACAAGGCACTCTGAAGTATCCTCCATCTGACAGGGCTTCGAATGTGTTACTCCCATTGGCAATGACAAATCCAATCCTCCTGGGACTCCTGTGTTAAAACCTTTTGTAATATTTGATCTTGTAATTGGCATCTGTGAGTTCTTTGTTCATGGAAAACATTGCAACAGTTAGATACCAACAAATGTCTTGAAAAGCATTCGTACTCGTGGCATTGAGTGATAACCTTCTATTAATCCCCTTGAAGGAAGAAGGTCCATTGTGCCATGATGCACCTATAGTCTATATTGACAAATAGTCCATATATCTGCATTGAGATGGGCCTGCATTGTGTCAGCAACCAACATGAGCACCTCACAGTATGGGTTTGGTGATGAGGTGCATTCTCTCATCAAGTGGTTTCCATGTGCGAATCTTGCTTGCACGTTTCTGGGTTACTGTGCGATCCCCCGTTTCCTTGAGTCAAGTAGAGGTTGCTGCTGATGCTAACTGCACACTATGAGGGGCAGGGCTTTTTGTCCTCCTGATGACATATTCATTTCCATTATCCTCATCTTCTCCTTCTCTCAGTTCAGGTTATTGTGTCTCCACAAAAACATTCTTCCTTAGCTGCTGTTCTCATGTGATGGAATGTATATCTTTCATATCAGAATGTGGCCTCCCAGTACCAAGATGTCCACTTATCTTCAAGCGATTCACTAATTTTCTGGAAATCTAGCAGTCTGCAATGTGTCCATCATGCTGCGTAACTATCAATAAAGTCTGATGAGGCTAGGCTGTGTTTTATTTTGCTTAGGGTGGCTTGGAGTGTGACCTTGGTGTGGGCTTTTGCTGCTATTTTGGAAATTTAAAAAAGATGAAGGTAGGCGGTGATGGTACAGACACACACTGAAAAGAGATGATTTGCACTTCTCAGTGCTACTCTTGACACAAACTACGATGCTTTCTGAAAACCTTCTTCTGCCTTGTCTCCCATGACAGGACATGACTCTGTCACCTTTATCTGAAGAGAGGCTTGGAGAATATAGGGTAGCTGGCGTTATTTTTTTTGGGGGGGGGGCGAAGAGATGGCCATGGATATAATAGAAGAGCAGAGTCCACATCCTGCTGTGCATCAGGTGCACCGTTCTGCTGTGTAGCAGGCACAACATCCTGCTCTGGTCCTACCACAGAAGAATGAGGTGAAGTAGACACTTGTTCTGGTTCTCTCTGCTTGGAAGATTCTGTTTCCAGGGACAATTTCATTTATAACTCATTGGTCTCAACCATGACTGCCGCCGCCGCAGCACCGGGTGGTGGTAGTACTGCTGATCAAGAGATGATCCCAAGGTTTTTCTGCCTAGAAGATGGTGCAATAGCTACACCTCGCACCTTTCTGGAGAAAGGAATAGACTTCTCACTGACCACTTTCTTGTCAGGAACCTCTTTCTTGCATGCCATCCGTTAACTTCTTGTTGATCAGCACTGAGCAGACAAGCCTCTGGACTCTACCGCGGCTAATTCACTGACCTGTCTCCATCTCATCCACCTGCAGGAAATACAAAGTAAAAATTAAAGTTGTCAGACATGGTCATTGTAGAGATTGCAATTCAAGTTATCATAACATATAACAATAACACCAGTGTGTAAACGAATCAAGACCAGGCCCTAAATTAGATAATAACTGTTTAAATGCTGGTAGTATAGAAATATTACAAAATGTTTCTGTAACACTATAAACTGCCTTGATACTGACCGTTGATGCAATGAGTCTGACAGAATACTACTACAGCAACCTCAGGAGCAGGTGGTAAAATGAAAGCGATCATAAGTGTTTGGCGTCCCTCCAAGACTCATAGGAACCCCAGTGAGTACGGGGAGAGCCTGGCAACGTTTGTCACATCACATCGGTCAACACAACAACATGAAAACAGAAAAGACTGATTAAAATGAAATTGTAAAGTGTCGTCATCAGATAGCCCTAGACAACAGTCACTTCAGCCATAGCAGTAAATACACATTAATTAGCCAACGGATACGTTTCAGATCATGACCCGAGAAAAGTTCCGCTAGACCTTCTGGTACCAAAGGCTGTGTCAGCAGAGCAGCAAGAGGCAGAAAACCTGGTAGCTGCAACCTTCTGCCAACCTGCTGAGTATTACATGAGTAAGGTGTATTTGAGGTAACTATCACTCCTGTGAGACTCACAGGAGTAGAGGACACGAAACCCTCTCTAGTTACAAGCAGATATACTCAAGGATTCACACTAGGAATGTATGTTGTGTTTTATTAAAACCAAAAGCCTTTCCTGTTGTACACAATATGACTAGTTTCTATAAAAATAAACAATGTAGTGCCAGGGATATTTGTCAACAGATAGAACTGCAGAAAACACTGGAACATTGTGATGGTAATTTATGATTTCTCTACATTGGTATCCCTGACTCCTCCCTGCCCTCTGTCTGCTAAGCTCATCTTAACACCACAAGGGGGATGCTACGAGTTTCTTAGGTGACTGTACTCACGTCTGCATATCGGTTATACAACAACAGAAGCAGCGCTCAGGGGGAGATAGCTGTTTTTCCTGTCACAGGAGCTCAGTTGTCCCCATGCAGGCAGATAAGCTTGTTCGAAGACTGAAAAAGCCTTTTATGGAGCAGCCTTCTGCAGTCAAATGTGTTTATAAGTATAATCTCATCTGCACGACCCTCAACCTTCAATCCCCGGATTGAAGTTCCTTTCTTGCTAACAGTATTTCAATTCAGCTTATCAAATCTGCCTTGAACATTGGTAAATGGTTTTAAGTAAACAATCAATATAGATGCCCCTCTAGCCTTTCACCTATGTATGTTCTGCGAAACATTGTTTACTGTTTAGAAACAATAAGTGAGAAATCAAGATATCAAATTCTATGAAACCTTCTTAACTATTTAAAAATAAAAACAAGAAAATCAAGGTATCAATGTATGATAGAACACACATTTAAAAAATATATTTGGGCAAGCTGGATTTTCACATTGCACTGAAACAAATATTTTAACGACATTCGCAATCATGCATTCATACTCAAATACGGACACATAAATAAATTAACACAAATAATGCAAAAGGGGGATACCTAAATGAAAAATAAATGAAGATAATATTACATACGCTAACAAACATATACAGAAAATGGTGGATAAGCACTCTGCAAGGGAGAAGATACCTGAGAACTAAAAAAAATAACCATCTTTCTGGGCCTGAAGTCGATCGCAGCCACCATGCAGGCATGAATATAATAAATTATTTACAAGACGAGGCTTAGGTGGTGCACAGATCTGGAAGGTCAGCCACTTGATCTTCCAAACAGGAGCACAACTTCATAGATTAATTACAAAAGGTTGATCAGCACCCACCATTGGCCATGTAAGATATATATGTATCACAGATGGTTTAGGTTACATAGTGCACAGATTCCATCAAAGTTTTTCTTAAAAGGGGTTTCTTTATTCACAGCCTTGTTCTTTTTATATAAAACTTTTCTTCCTTAAATCTCAATATAGCCAATGCGTTTCATCCCTTAACAGAGACTTCTTCAGGGATAATAAATACAGACAATACATTAATTTTTTTAAATCATTCTACAAAATCTTTACACACAAGACGCCAACTATTTGTTCATGTTGCATTTGTGGGAAATACTATGTGCACAGTGATTATGGCAATATAGTACAGAAGCCAACCTATCTTGTGATTGCATTATATACAATTATATGACCTGCTAATTTGAAATACATGTACCATATACAAATAGTTTTTAAAACTTTGTATGTATTGTCTGTATTTTGTAGCCCTGTAGAAGTCTCTGATGAAACGCATTGGCTACATTGAGATTTAAGGAAGAAAAGTTTTATATAAAAAGAACAAGAAGATTGTGAATAAAGAATCTTTTTTAAAGAAAAACTTTGATGTAGCCTCTGCATTATGTAACCTAAATCATCTGTGATACAGACATATCTTACATCAGGGTTCTCCAAAGTTGGTTCAGGAGGGCCGGATCCATGCACGATTTTTAAGCGAACTACATTTATATAAATGGGGATATGCTCAAAATCTGGCATGGATCCAGCCCTCCTGGAATGACTTTGTAGAACCCTGTCTTACATGATCAATGGTGGGTGCTGAACATCCTTTTGTAATAAATATAATACATTTAGCATGAAATCAAGGGCATCCTTGGGCAATTAAAATATATTGAGAATATCAGCAGTGCGAATGGGGAAATGCATTAAAATTACTGAGAAAAGCAGTTGTTGCCTACAGAGGGTTAGGGCCCATGCAGTATATCCCGAGGCCCCACCACACAAAAATAGCTCATTGGTCTTTCAGTTGTGCCCCTTATTCTACACAGGAGCCACACCTGCAACCCCAGGTCCAGACTCCTGGCCCTCCAGTCAAAAAAGTAAATACATCAAAAAAAAGAGAGCTATTGTGCCTACTCTCTACCTTATTAGCTCATCATTAGAGTCAGTTTGCAAATAAATTAACTTTCTTTGCCTTAAAAGTGCAAACAACAGTGGTGGATATATAGCAGAGAGTGCAGACAAAGGATGAGTGATGCTTTCCTTCGAATGACCAAATCCAAAATGAACAAGGACTCAATAAAGAACAGAGAGGCGACAACAGTACAGGAAGAAGGAGTTGTTCAATTATGCGGCAAACAAAAATATGGATTCTGCGCACTAAACGGGGATGCTCTCGAGTAAAAAATTCCACTCGAAAATTATTTGCTTAATAGTTGAGCCTAACAATAAAAAAAACAGTACGTAGAACCAATCGTTCGCATTTTGAAAGCCGTCTATTATTCTTACCACATTCCACAATACCTTTTTTTAACTGAATATCTTGCACGATATGGAGTAATATTTTGTCAGATTACACTAGAGCACTAATAGTTTTGCCCTTGCTTCTTCATAACGAACACACAAATACTTAATTCGCGCTACGAAAAGCATAAACCTATATACTTTATTAAAGCATGTGCATTGTGTTTCAACCATGAAAATATGAAAGTGAAAGGAGCGCGTCTGTCAGATTATTGAGCACAATCGCCACAGTTTATTTTAGAGAAATAAAAATAAATATAGTCTTCAAGAGATTTAAAAAAAGCTTGTGGTGTCCTCGTATGTTCGATAGAAAGCAAAGGACACCCTAAAAACAATTGTAAAATTAGTCATACTTTCTGCAGCCCACTATTCTCTTTTCATTTGTTGTTATCTGGTGACACCTGCTGGACACATTTGCCCACTGCACTTCCTGGGTTACACCGAAATTGCTGAAAAATCCAGACCGCTGATACGTCAAAGGTCAAATCTCGTATCGTAGAAATTACCTTAAATATGTGCACGATTGTTTGTTTAACAATTTTCCTTACATTGTTTGTCTCTTAAAGTCAGTGGTCGAAGTGGGGGGGGGGGGGGGGGGAGGTGCGGCAGCGCACGGCGTGCCCCTACTTCTTCAATTCCAGGGATTTCGTTGATTCGTTCCCCTACTTTTTTATTTTGAAAATGCGTCCCGGGACGCAAGCAATCACCATCGCCTATAAATAAAACCCGGTGTTCCTGGCGTTCGAGGACGGGCGGCAGAGAAGTAACAGGACTCTGTCTTTTCCTTCTTACCCAGAGAAGAAAAATACAGTGTCCACTTCTGCTCTGTCGCTTCAGTTGCCCCCCTCTTTCCTTCTTCCCTCTCTTTCTGTCTAGCAGTACTTCTCTTACAGAAAACCGAGATTTCAAGACGGGGTTTTCACACTCTTTCCTCTCCTTCCTTTTATTTGCTCCCCTGTGAAATGGATCCAAAAAAGAAAATAATTTTTGCTGGAAATGTCGTATTTTAATTCCAAAGTGCAGCATCTGGAATAAAAGGTTAAAAATAGGAAAAATAACTAAATAAAGTAAGACAGAGTGGTAACAAACTGACCAGATTGATTTTATTCACACCCAAACACATCAGCGCCACTTTTACAGAGTTTGCCAATAAAGCGCTATTTTTGTTTTCTTGTCTTTGTTTTCCCTGGGCTTGCACCTAGTGCACCAGTCCTGGAGGTACTGCAAAGTGTGGATTGGAAAACAAAATGTGTACTGCGGCTCTGCGTTCAGGGATGTGGTCTTTTTACCATGCTGCTTACGTTTTGTAAGGATATAAGCAATGGACATTGAAATGGGTCCATTCAGGCCCCTGTAGTCATGTCCTTAACTTTTCAGGCAAAAGCACTCACTGATTTCTGAATAGTGAGTGTAAACGCATTAAGGTAACCATGTTGTTCCTGCTTACATTTCACATGGTTTGCTAAATTTTACATTCCCTATGAGGGTTTGCTTTTTCCAGGATGTGGTTTCTTTTTTTTGTAGGCCGCATTTTGCTCTTGTCTAGTGCGTCATTTAAATTGAGCCTCATCCAGGTGTTTATAGCCAGCAGCAATTGGGTTGTAGTTGAAGGCAGTGTGAGTTTTTCTCAGTGGGTCAGTATGGTGTTCAGCGGGGAGAGGATGCGGCACTATGGCCAGAGCTACTGAATTTGTAACTGGGGAACCAGGTTCAGCCTTAATAACCAGTCCAACAGACCACTCTCCTGAGGGAGCACAATCCCATGCTAGACCTTAGAAGGCTGTGCAAGACCTTAGAAGCCCTGGTGTCTTAGCACCAACAGGTGAACCCTAGCAGTGGCAAGTGTGGGTTAACCTTCAAGGTTTGTCCATCACAATCCATACGGAAGTTCACCTCCAGTCTTGCAGACAGGCCTATGAAGCAGCACACTCTAGAGCAACACTGACTCTGTCACTGAGGTCACAGGACCCTTGAGAAGGGCCAGCTCTAGGGCAGTGCAACCGGTGTGACCGCACCGGGTGCTGACTTTGGGTGGAGGCATTATGTTTGCAAGTATATTAAGGTTTTAAAAGCGCTTGCTGCCTCCTTCCTGGCCTCCAGCAATGTTCGGCAACAATAAAAAATTCATGATGACTCTGGTGTTTAATGTTCTTCCTAGAGAGAGATCATTTTGTCTAGTGGAAGTTTTGATTCATGGAAAGGTAGCTCAGAGGGTTAATATGCCTGCTGCAAAGAACAAGTACCATACAGATTGTGGGAAGTTGGCCTGGTATATGCTGTCCACTAGTTATAGTGGGCACCTTGTACCAGTCCAAACAACCCTTATTGATGATAGGTTTAAAGACAACCTTTATCGAAAGCTATCCTAGTGGTAGCTATGGAGAGCAGCCTTCAGGCTAAGTCTTGAAGGAGTGTAAAGTAGCTTGGTTTACCAGATTATAACCTCTTGAATTACTAAATGAAAGGAGATCCACACAAGGTATATATAAAATATATGTATTTATTTCTAAACACTCACTACTAATCTCTTTATGAGATTAGAGTCCAAGATAAACAAAAATACAGTTCTAAAACGACAGTAAATAGCACAATATACAATGGGCCCTAGGGGCGGACCAAACCATATATTAAGAAAGTGGTATAAGAACCACAACTTGACTAGACACAGTGCCTAAAGCACGTAGAACCACTGGTACCCAAAGGAACCACCCAAGGTAGTGACACGGGAGACCCAAGGGGGACGCGTGCAGTGTGAGAACACAGGCGCGAGACCCGTACTATTTTATGGGAAAGTCGCAGTTGGAATTTTAGAAGTTAAGGACACTTAGGAGAGGACTTTGAGCAAACCCCTTTAGACGTAGGGGGTTCTAGGGCCAGCACCCACGGAAGCACCGGAGTACTCGTTACCTCATCCAGGGAAGCCGGGTGCATAGGTGTCAAATGGTGTCGGGGATCGTCGTTGATTTCAATGGCGATCTGCTACAAAGTGCTGCTGCCGGGAAGGAGGAAAGTGTCCGGTGTGATCCAAGCCTGGATCGAAGATCAGAGAACCTGAAAGCAGAGGGGACAGAGTCTGGGTCACTTGCCAGTGACTAGGGGCACTGTAGACGAAAGCCTACCAATGTTGGGTGATTCAGGTGCGAAGAGGCGAAGCTTGACTCTGTAGCCACGAGGACCAGGAGGCGTTGATGACAACCAGAAGTTGGATTTGAGCTGTCCCACAAAGGATGTCGAGTGCTGCGGTGTCGGTGCTCGTATTGAACACAACAAGCCTTGGCAACAGCAACCCATGCAGGAAGAGAAAAGATGCTTCGGTGCGGACCAGCAAGTTCCTGAGGACTCCCCAAGCAATGGAGAGACAGGGCACGTCTAGAGCAATCAGGTAAGCCTAATTACAGGTAAAGTTGCCTTCACAGGGACCCACCAGTTGATGGACTAGGGATCGCGAAGAGACCTCGAGAGGACACACAAAGGGCCAGCTCACGGAACACTTGTGGAGTGTAGACGGGCAATCTTCAGTGCAAATGCTGCTCGGGGTCAGGGCTATAAGTAATCCAAAGCTCAGCTGCAGGAGTTGTTGGAAAGCTGATGCTTCTGCAAAGTGACGTGGTGTCCAGGGTTTCGATTTGCACGGTCGCCATGATGGATACGGGCCTCAGACTTGCTGTGGGCACTGATCGACCTCTAAGACCATGGAAACCCACCCCCTGTGTTGCAAAATTCTTCGGAGGCTGGCGGGAGCTTTGGAGCTGCAAACCGGTCAGATGTGTCTTTGGTGCCTGCCTTGCAGGGGAGTAACTCCTTTACTCCAAGGGAGATTCTTCACTCATCTAGTTCAATGTAGATCATTGAAGTTCCAGTATTCAGTATCAGAGTTTCGTCCAGGTGTAATCTAAAGTCCTGTAGCCAGGGGTTCTTTTCTTATACCCAAGGAAGGGGTGGGACAAACTCTAGGGACCCACCTATGGTAGGGTCAGGAAAGAGGGGTGGCTACACCAATTTCCTTTGTCCAGTTTCACGCCAGAGCAGGGGCTGGTAGCCCCTGCAACCAGTTTGAGCTGGACTATGCACAGTGACACCAAATAAGCCCCCAGTGCTGAACTTCAAAGCACTCTTGGAGTGCACCCACACAGCCCCAATACACTAAAGTCTTTCTGGGAGGTGGTGACACCTCCCTGTGACAGGAAACCTATTGTCCAGGCCTCCCCTGCCGGAGTTTCGTCCAGCAGCAGGAGGGCAGACTCGTGTCTGTGGCTGGCAGCATCCATTTTGTGATGCCAGGGCTCTGTTAGCTGGTACCGGGTATACCGGTGCTGTCATGTCTCTCCCTCTAGAAGGGTGGGATCATACTCCCACACCAGTTACTGGTGTGGGGGTATGATTCCAAAGTGTTTGACACCAAATACGACATGTTTCCGTGCAGCCATCCCAAAGTTAGCATTTACCGTTTGGTTATAATGCACTTAAGAGTGTATGGTTTGGCTGCATCACAAACAACCCCAGAATAAAGGTTCTGAAGGCTGCAGAGGGGCTCTGCTCAAGCATGGGCACCCTCTCACATAAAACCCAGCACCCTGCCTTCAGGATTGGGAAGGCCTGCCATGGGGTGACTGATAGGTTTATATGTGCAGTGATATGGAGAGATATAGTGAATCTATATCTCAGTAAGGGGTGCATGCACCACCTTACCCAGGCTGCAGTAGCAGACCTGTGGTGTCATTGTTGAAGGCTTCCCAGGGGTGGCACAATACATGCTGCAGCCCCTGGTAGGCCTCTGGGGTACCTATGCCCCTTGTACATAGTATACATATACTAGGGACTTATAAGGGTACCCCAGAATCCAATCTGGAGTGTACCTATAGTACTTGTAATCAATTTAAGGGAGAAAGCAGATAGGCTGGGGTCTTGAATAGCAGGATCCCAGCCAGACTAAGTCGAATACCAGCAAAACACCAGGAAAAAAGTGCGGGCAACCATGCAGTCAGATTCCACCTTCCTACACAGATCACAAAGTGCACATAATGTAAATAGGTCAGTGGGCTACTGCTTTTGTCAGAGAGATACTTTTGTTACTTGCAGTTTATAAGTTAAAATCCTAACATGCAACAGTGAGCTATTAACTTTCATCTAAGAGCTGCATACAAACTGCAAGGTATAAATTAGAGCGTTATGTTTTCCCCCCCAGTCTTTGATTATCCTAATGTTGCAAAAAGTGTTCTTTTGGACAGAAATCAATTCTGATTATTAAAGAGAAGCCCCAACCATGGTATTACGTTTTAAAATTCTGAGTTTGTTTCTCCAGACCAATCACTATTAAACTATACGGCCTAGTAGTATGGTTGTCATGTGACTCCTACACCTTGTAGTCCTTAGTCTTGTGTAACATTTTCTATACAGTGATTTACACACATATTGATTGTCTCTGAGTAATGTGTGTGATGTAAAGTGCTCTGACACCCTACACTGGTATGAGTGGCGCTGTAAATCAAATTAAATGCATCTGAGAGAGAGTGTGGTTATGGAGACTTGAGGGGCACTGTTAAAGGGTGGTAGTGAGGGAATCCATGGCAGAGGTAGTCATTGGGGGGCAATACCAAACATTAATGCACAGGGCACCACCAGTGCTAAGACCGGCCCTGCCCTTGAGGCCGGTCTGCCTCACCCATAGGTAGCTTCATTGGCTTTGTTTCAGAAGTAGTAGCTGCAACTCACCAGGGATCGACAATGCAGAATTTTCACGCACACCAAACTAAGTTCACAAACTTCACAGTCTCTCTGCTTCATTCACAAGCACTTTTAACATGTGCTGCTTGCTGTGGGGCCACTGGAATAAAATATGCAGCAAAGGAGGACAAAATTATGCCACAGTGTTGACTAAATTATGCATTTAAAAAAGGCTGCAGCGTAATGCAGTATATTTTCTGATATTTAATTATTTTGACATGTGTACACATGCTAACAGTCTCTGGAAAGATTTTGCCTGATTAGTACCAGTGTAACATACAAATGCAGCAGTGAGAAAGGTGATCAGTCAACCTTTGCAATAAGCCATCCACTCAGCAGCAAAACAAGTCACATTTTTTATTAACTTGTGATACGTTTGAGCTATAAACAATTTATTAGTTTAAATGGTCAGATCATGCAGCAGATCTTGCATTATGAGGCAAATATGGCAGAGCCATAATTATATAGAAAACATTTGCAAACTAGGATATTTTGCTATTCACGTTTGAACTGCTGTTGTGGAAAAAGGTAGAAGTGCTGAGGACAGAAACTCCATGGCTCGGAGACAAATGGCTTGGGCTTCCACATTTTATCGTATTTGGGAAGTTCTGTGATTAGAAGCACATCCTACTTTGTGAATGTGTTTTAATGTCAATAACTCATTATAACCTTATATAATCATGTGTATCCATTGGTTGATCAAACTGGGCAGTGAAATGCCAAACAAATACTAAAAATTGGGATATTTGCGCATTCTGGCCACACCTCTGGCTCCGCCCACTGAGTCAATCCTTGGGTTATTCCCACCCTCTGATTCTCCGCCCACAGTTCCCCTACTTTTTTCCCCCCACTTCGACCACTGCTTAAACTAGTCTGTTTGTATAATTCTCCAGCAAAAGAAAAACATTGCTATTTTTGTACGGGCCACATAAAGCACATCTATCACTGATCAGTCTTTGGCATCAACTTTCTAAATAAAGTCACAGACAGAAATTGCCTGCTCACCAATGTGCAGAAGCGCAATACAAATCCACACTGAAATACTGTTTTTTATTGAGGACATATGGTTTGCGTTTCGTTAAGTAAATGTTTGTTTTTTCCTTGTGTATTTCGTGGTCCAAATCACATAGAAAGAACATTTATTATCATATCTGAGTGCGAAGAAGTTCCAAAACTAATTAGAGGCAAAGCTCCCTTATGTCCCTTCTCGTAAATAGTAATAAATAGAGCATTATTTTAGGCTGGATCAGCAAATATGTTTTATACCAGCTTGTTATTTCATGTGTGTTAGTAACAAACAACGTTATTGAACAAGGGATGGCGAAAAGGGGTGCTGTAACATGACATATCATTAAATAGGCTTTGTAAGCATGGGGCTAATTGATTTAAGTTTATTCGTACACTTGCTCCAAATAGCATGTGCTATTAGGCTGCCGTATTACTATTGACATGCAATAAACTTAGATTGATCTTTCCACATATCCACATGTGCCAATGAGGAGGCGTCTTCCAAATAGGCATATTCTGGGAGCTTTGCCAAGAGCAAGTATCCGGATGATACCCAGGGCAATGGGAGATTTCTTTTCCACAAGGTAGTTGCTTAACAAGATAAGCAGTCATTTGTAATTCACCGAGTCGGACTGGGACAGAAAATAAGCCCGGGTACCAACATAAAAGTGCCCCTGTTAATATTGAGAAAGTCAATGTGAATATGAATAATGATAAATTCATATCCAAGAACGAAATTGCATGTCTTTTTGCTGAATTTGCCCGTTGTGAACTCTACGTCAACCATGACTCAGAAATACGAGGTCAGGCAGGCCTGAGACCCAGGTCCCTGATTGACCAAATAGGAAATCCCAGATCTACCCCACAGATAGGCGCAGCGGCACCACAATGGTTCAGGTAGATTGGCCTCAGTAAAGCACACATGGTGTGCATGCATTCCCAAAATACCACATGAAGTTAGGAACACATAGCCAATCAGGGCACAGCACACGCATTACACGAAGTGATCACACGCACCCCATGCCTGACATCTGGATACGTTACCCACTGGCCCCAATATGCCCACCTTGATTCCTCATCGAACCATCAATTTATGGCTCCAGAGACAACGGCTCACATTCCTTACCAAAAAAGGATCACCAGAACTATTTTATTGCATTCAACAAAATCTATAAAACCCATGGCCGATCAATTGTAAGTTGAGACAGTCCTCGGACCCTATGCCTGTAACTGTTCTCCCATTCGCACTGTGTATTTAAACAAACTGTTATTGTTTTTCCAAATGCCTCTTGTCTCTTGTTTTTTTTAAGGTATTTCATGTTCAAGCAACATACTCATTATCGCATCAGATAGATAAAAAGTGCCCACATTTACAAATCATTGCACTTTTGAACTTATAAAGACATGTTGTTTAGGTGTTGTGCAATGTATGGGAGACTGTGTGCTTCTGTGCTTGTGCAGCAATGTTTTTGGTAATATCTGGAAATCAATAGTAAAAACATCATTTGGAGCAAGTGTACGAATAACCCAATCACCAATGTATGAGTAGCATAAGATTTCTAATGCTGCTTAAAACCAATTAACTGCTTCTGTATTGACTTTATTGAAACTTTTTACATAGAGTTGTATCTATTACCTGCCTTCTTCACAGTATACATATCGCACATGCACTTTATTGAGCCTATTGGATTTGGAACAGTACTGAATTCCAGGTCTGGATGTCATTTTACCATTTTACCTTTTTATCTTCTATCTTGATGAATTGTATGTTGTCTATTTTGAAAACTTTGATGGTCGCAAATGACAGAAATAAAGTTTTCTGACTGACTGACAATAAATTGAGTCTTAAATGCTCTCATATGCTAAAAGCCAGATCACAGAGAGTGCGAATGCCAGCCTACTCTAGGAACACATGCCAATATAATTTTATAAAACACACATTAAAATATCTGTTACATTCCAATTCTCGATGTCCAATAGGATTTCGGAAAGCTCTGGTAGCAGGTAAACTCCCTAAGTTCTCACATCTTCACAATAGACCACAGAAACAAATCCTTGAAATGATAATTCATCCACAACTTGTGGTTCAGACAGCATCTGGAAAGTTACAGCATCTGCAGAACTTGCAAAAGGAGGGAATTCGCTCCAGCAGCTGTGTGGTATACAGTTTTAGATGGATGTGCATTGCTGAATACCTCAATGTATGCATGGGTGGGTGAATTGATAAATGGATGTTGTTTGAAATGACCATTTTGCAGGGTCACCCCAAAACCTTTTACCTTCCTCTTTTTGCTGAATGCATTTGTATTGGCCTTAGGACTCTGAGACACTTTACCACTGCTAACCAGTGCTAAAGAATATGTACTCTCTCCGCTAAACAGAGTAATATTGGCTCATATCCAGTTGGAATATTTATTTTACTTATAAGTCCCAAGTACAGTGCAATACATGTGCCCATATCCTGTATATTAAATGCTACTAGTGGGCCTGCAGCACTGAGTGTGCCACCCACTTAAGTAGCCCTTTAAATATGGCTCAGACCTGCCATTGCTGTGTGCAGTTTTAAACTGCCATTTCCACGTAGCAAACTAAACAATTTGCCAAGCCCAGATCTTCCTTTTTAATACATATGTCACCTTAAGGTAGGCCCTGGATAACCCGGGGGCAGAGTGCAATGTATTTAAAAAGCCGGATATGTGCTGTTACATTTTACATGTCCTGGTAGTAAAAAAAAAAACTAAATTTGTTTTTCACAACAAGGCCAATAACTCCAGTAGAATTGCATTGAGATTACCTTATTACATTTTATGAGTGTAATTTCCAAATTGGAAGATATTACAGTTTCAAGTTTGGTGTCTTTGGAATCTTAATTTAAAATCCTAACTTATGGTGCTGTAGGATTTTAAATTACAATTCTGAAAATGATACTTTTAGAAAGTTGGTATTTTCTTGCCTTAGACATTTGGTGCCTGTGGCCTGCCTCTGGTCACATGACTGGGTGTAGTTGGCAGTTGGGCTTCGTGTATTCCGCCTAGACAGCCACACACAATGGAAGCTTAGTTAGATATGACTGAATGGGCCATCAGGGTGGGACAAAGGAGCTGGACCCAGCCTCACATACACCTGAATAGGATGTGCCCTGTCCCCACACAAAGGGCTGCATACCCCCTGTAGTTAGTAGGGAGCCAGGGCTGGCTGGTTAGAGAATCTGTGCACTTCAAAGGCATGCCTCTAGAAGTCTCTGCCAGGAAGAACCCTGGTGCTGCTGAAGGACTGCCACTCTGCTAGACTGCACTCTGCTGGACTCTTGCTTTGCTGTGCTGATCCGCTGCATGGTGCCCTCTTGACTCTTGACTGGGTGAGAAGGATTGGACCTGCATCTCTTGAACACAGAGTGACTCCAAGGGTTAGTTGGCTGGCCTCCTTATCTGAAGCCTCAGGGACATAACAGGCTTCCAACCCCTGCACCTGGACTCTGCCATCTGTATGTCTATTCTGCATAGTGGTTCCACAGTCCTGGACCCTTGGAAGTGAGCCTAAGGTTCTTGCCAGCAGGACCGACTCATCTTCTCTGCTGAGCGACGCATTCCCAACCAGAACGACACATCTCCTTGGCTGAGCGGTTCATCCCGGATCAGAACCGCCGCATCACTGCTGCTGTGTGGATTGGACAACATTACCGCCACAACCTGCATCTTGGGACCGATGCACAGCCTTCAGAACCACCAGTGCATGATGCTTCCCCTGGCACAGCTCCTCGCATCTCGTGTTGATAGCAGCCTCAATGCAGCCGCCAAAACTCTGCATCGCACCTTCACCGGTCATTGGAATCGCCGTATTGCCTCATATGCTCATTACATCCCCAACACTGGACTTCGCATCGCCACCTCCGCAGCCGGGATCCTCAATGTCAACGCAACTGGACTGTGCACCACATTCTTGCCATGTTTCAGAACTAACAAATTTCCATGGCTGGGCGACAGATCTTCGACGCTGATCTATGTAATGCTCCACAACCATGATTTAAGGTACTCTGTTCAGTGGGCCTAACAGGGGCTGTGCTCCATCTTGGTCATCCTGAACTTGTGACTTTGTGCTGGTCTGCCCCAATTGCACTTTGTGCTTTTTGGCACTACTTCTCACCATAAAATTCAATAGCTTCAGTTCTACTAATTGGATTGTCAGTCTTGTTTTATTTATTAAACTAAGTTCCATTTTTCTAAACTGGTGTGGGATCCTTTTTGTGTGGTGTTTTCACTGATTTATTGCTTAAACCATTGCACAAATACTTTACACATTGCTTCTAAGTTAAGCGTGACTGCTCTGTTCCAAACTACCAGAGGATGAGTACAGGTTAATCTAGGGGTTGCCTGTACCTTACCCTGACTAGGATTGTGGTTGCTGTTTGACCAGGAGTCACACCCCAGTCAACCAGTAACCCAATTTCTAACACTAGTGATCTGCGGTGAGGATTAGCGCTTGTGTTTGTGCGGTGCCATACAGAGATTTGGTGTACACCATGCCATATCTATGACCAATTTGAGTTTAAATTCTTCCTGGTTGGCCTTTTTGGTTTTCCAAATTATCTCCCTGACTGTTGTCTGAAACGACATCTGCAAGAATGGAGTTCGACCTGGCCAACATGGATGTCTACACTGTGGCCCACCTCAGGGAGTTCTGTAAGGAGAGGGGGTTTCCTGCCAAGAGCACTACCAGGAAGGTGGAATTGCAAAAGGCGCTGAGGGCCTGGTTGAATCCACAGGAGAGGATGATGAGATGGAGGGGCATGAGGAGGGCCCTTCTAAGGAACCACCGGCAGTGGAAGGGGATGGTTTTACCTCTGAAATGGAGCCCCCTGCCAGGGCAGGAAGCAGTGTGTCTTCCCTCAACTTGTCCCCAGAGGAACTGGCAGAGAAGAGGGAGGAGAGAGAGTTCAAGCTGCAAATGGGCAAGTTAAAGATGGAGGAAGAGGTAAAGGAACTAGCATTAGAGGAAAAGAACATTTTACTGGCTCATGAGCTAGGTTTGAATGAGCTGGACATAAAGGCCTGGCAGGCAGATTCCAGCAGTGATGGTGATACCATACCCACAGTGTCTGAACGCGACAAGAAGGTCCTCATACCCAGAGATCTGGTGCTCACCTATGTGGTAGGGATGAGATAGACAAGTAGCTTCCCGCATTTGAGGATAGCTCTAGAGGTATACAAGGTTTTAGAGGAGCATTGGTGGGTGGCTTGTGGAGCCACATGCCTCCAATGAGGAGGGACACATTGCTTATACTAGGAGCAAAGGGTCAAACCAGATATGCCCCCATGAAAGGCATCCTTGTCACAAAGTTTGTACTTACCACAGAGAAATACTGCATCAGGTTTAGAGACACCCAGAAGGCAGAATCAGTCTTGGGCGGGATTCTTGGATTATGCTGACAAGGCGCTGAATGGTTGGGTGCGGGGCAGTAAGGGAGAGGATTATGTTGGGCTGTGCAACTTATTCTTGGGAGAGCACATGCTCAGTGCCTGCTTTCCAGAGCTGCACCAGCATCTAGTTCACAGCAAACTGACTGACCTCAGAAAGCTGTTGAGGAGGTGGCCCTCTGGGTCAGCACCAGAGTGTCCAAGAAGGTACCGGGGAGTGGCCCAAAGAAGTATGTTGCAGGTTCCCCCCAGCAGAGTTGATCCAGAGAAGTCCCAGAGTAAGGGGAAAGGCAAGGGTTTCCATGCCCCATCTGAAAAATAGGAGGGTGGTTCTGGTGGGCAGTGCCTCAGGGCACTCCATTTCCAACCCTGCTGTTTTGAGTGCTCTCAGTTAGGATAAAAGCGCGGGACTCTGTCTATCCAACAAAATCACCCACTGATGGGATCGCTACAGTAGGTGGCTAATGTGGCCTTAGGAGTAAGTAGTCCCCAGGGGCAGGTCATAGACCATGCCATGATCTCTCTTAGTTGGGAGGTTGACTCAGAGGGTGAACTGATAATCCCTGAGGGTGGGAGTCGTCACTTCCACCAGGTGAAAGTAAATGGGGTCCCAGTCACTGCCCTGAGGGATGCTGGAGATCGCCAGACCATGGTAGTGGAAAGGCTAGTTTCTCCAAAGCAGTAAGCCAGTCAGGTGTCTAGGGTGACTCAATCCCATGGGCAGGGCGTTTTCCGCCCTATGGCCTTGGTATCCCTGGAGTGGGGTGGGGAGGTGACACAGTTATAGGTTTTCCCTTGATGCCCATAGACTGCATTCTGGGGAGTAAGTTGCCCCAGGTGTAAGGAGATCTGAGAGGGGCCCCCACTAAGGGTGCCCTGACAGTTCCATTTTCTGGGGTGCCACTCCCAATGGGAGGGTACGGGACCCCAGATGAAGGGGCATGGTGAGGGAGGACTCACCCCTGTCCCCTCAGCCTCAGGGTACAGGCACTGGGTTGGTTGGCCAGTGGCAGGATACCACCCCTGAACTGTCGGGAGGTTGAGTGAAAGTAGGGTGCAAAACCCCTGGGACTACCACCTCCACTCTGAGACACCTTAGAGGTCAGAAAAACCCCAGAAGCCCATAGCAAACTCCTTGACAGCCCCTGGAAGAGAGGTCTACCCAATATCCCCGCTTAGAAACCGCACCTGGCACCTGACAACTGTCAGTGGCATCTGTTGGTTACTGTCCTTATGGGCAGAGTTTCCCTTGGGTTGGGGACAGAAGTCTGATCAAAGGGGTGGAATGGACCACATCACTTTGTTGGCCATGGTGATACTGTTTGCCTACTGGGTTGCATCTGTGAGCAAATTAAGGTTAGAACTGACAAGTGCCCTTGCAGTGGGGGGTCATTGTCTATATTCTATCGCCTAAGCAGTGAAGTCTACCAAGGTATTGATTAGTCTCCCCTAGCTTTAGGCTGGAGGGTGGTCGTGTTGGAAAGGGTTGTTTTTGCAGGGCCACCCCCAAACCTTTTGCCTTCCTCCTCCTACTTTTGCTGAATTTGTTTTGTTGGCCCTAGGACTCTGGGCACTTTACCGCTGCTAACTAGTGCAAAGTGCATGCACCTTCTCTTCTAAACATAGTAATATTGGTTCATACCCAATTGGCATACTTAATTTACTTATAAGTCCCTGGTACAATGCACTACAAGTGCCCAGGGCCTGTAAATTAAGTACTACTGGTGGACCTGCTGCACTGATTGTGCCACCCACTTATGTAGCCTTTTAAACATGGCTCAGGCCTGCCATTGTAGAGCCTCTGTGTGCAGTTTTAAACTGATTTTGACTGGGAAAAATAAACCTTTTTCCAGGTCCAAACTTTCCTTTTTAATACATATAGGTCACTCCTAAGGTAGGCCCTGGCTAGCCCGGCGGGCAGGGTGAAATTTATTTACAAAACAGGGCATGCACTTTTAAGTTTTACATGTCCTGGTAATGACAAACTCCTAAATGTGTTCTTTATTACTGCAAGTCCTATCTCTTCCATAGGATAATATTGGAGTTGCCTTATTACAAATCCTAAGTGTAATTTACCAAATGGGAAGAGATTACCAGTTCATATTTGGTGTCTCTCGAATCACAATTTAAAATCGTAATTTATAGTGAAGTTGGATTTTAAATTGGGAAGTTGGCATTTTCTTTCCTTAGCCATTTAGTGCCTGTAGCCTTTCTCTGGTCACATGAGTGGGTGTAGCTGACAGTTGAGCTTTGTGTATTCCTCATAGACAGCCACACACAGTAGAGAGCTTAGGTTTGCCTGGATGAGCCATCACTGGCTGGAGGGACGGAGGAGCTGGTCACAGTCCTACTTACACTTGAATAGACTGTATCCTGCCTTCACTCAAAGGGCTGCATACCCCCTGTAGCTAGTCTGGAGCGAGGGCAGGGAAGGCCAGATGCCTGGGGACTTCAAAGGGAAATATCTAGACTCCACCATTTCAGTACACGGCTGGACCTGTGGATACTCTGCTAAGAAGAAGGGCTGATGTGCTGCTACAAGGACTGCCACTCTGCTCTATTGCTGCTCTGAGGGAACTCCTGCCTACTGTCCTGGTCTTCTGCCCTCTTGTCTGGGTGTGAAGGACCTGGCCTACATGTCTTGAACCCAGAACCCAGAGTGGCTCACAGTGCTAACTGGCTGGCCTCCTGATCTGAAACCTCAGGGACATAACAGGCCTCCAACCACCTTGCATCTGTGCCTGGACTCTGCCATTTGTGAGTCTACCCTGCTAGCTGGTGCCACTCCACTCCTGGACCCTTGGAAGTGGGTTTAAGGTGGTCTGCCAATCTCTGTGTATCCAGCAGAACCGATTCATCTCCTTCCCTATGCTGCGCAAAACCGAGCATAACTGACGCATCTCTGCTGCTGCATGGATTGGAACCGTCGCAGAGACTTGCATCACCTTTGGAACCACCATGGCACAACACATCCTCAGTGCAGGCCCTGGCATCTCTCGTTGACGGCAGCCTCGACAATGACACCGGACTCCGTAATACTCCTCAACTCTTTGGAACTGATGTATCGGCCCGAATGCGCGCTGCATCCTCGACACCGGACTTCGTATTGCAAGCCTCATCAACAGGATCCTTGACAATGACGCAGGCCCTCACATGGCAGTCTCACCTCATCTCGGAACCAATTAATTGCTTCAGCTGCACAACGCCTATTCGACGTGGATTCACGCAACGCTCAACAAACCAGGATTGAAGGTACTTTGTTTAGTGGTTCCTAGTAGCTGGCCCGCACTCCATCGCAGTCGGCCTGAATTTTTGACTTTGTCCTGGTCTGGGGCAATCAGATATCCATAGTTAGCACTTTAAGCATTTTGGCACTATTTTCACTAAAACATTAAAATTCAATATCTCTGGTTCTAATAATTGGATTTTTGTCACTTTGGTCTTTTTTTAATTTATTAAGAACTACTCTATTTTTCTAATTCTGTTGTGGGCTTCGTTTGTGGTGTGCTTTCACAGTTTGAAGTGTTGCACAAATAATTTACATATAAACAAAGAGAACGAGCTCTAGAGCTGTGCTCTAGAAAACTCAATCTGAAGGTTTAATTACATTTTTGCCTCCTTGACAGGGAAACCAGTTGGTTTTTTAGAAGAACCCTTACCCACCAACCTAGTTGGTGGCATGCTTCATCATCGGGTTCCCACCCAGAAGGCCAAATGCCTCCTAGGTGTGCTTCGACGCCTGATTACAGCAGAGCTGGGTTTTTTGTTTGTAGTATGCAGTGGCGGCTGGTAATGTTTGACAATGGTGAGGCGTAAAATGAAGAAACCAATTTTCGATTAGTGAGCAAACATGAGTAGGCATAACTTAAGATGAAGTTAGGCATGGTATTTTGTTGACTGGACAGGATAAGTCTGGTACCAATAGTGTAGACTAAAATGAACAGTTTTATTAAATAAAAGAGAAAAAGTAAAAAAAAGCTTGGTGCTGGGTACTTTTATGATACGTTTTAGAGGTCTACCAGCACATTACTCTTGACAGATCAACAGGTCAAAAACGTGTGTCATTGCTAGCCCTTTAAAATTATTCACAAACGAACAACATTTTGCACTTCATGTGTTTAACCCAGTTCCCCTCTTTTGCTCTGCAAAGCGATGAGAAGAAAGACTTCCAAATCACGTCATTAGAAAACACACACACACAGCCATTTTAACATTTCAGCCAAGGGCAATGCCAAAAACGTTTAAACTCACCAGGACCTGCATATGTTGACTTTCAGCAAAGCACAGAAAGACAGTCAAAAGGTTTGCACGGCGTTCTGCAGTCAGTCGGGCAATTCCAACCCTTCTCTTATGGTTGGTGTTCAGATTCATCGCTGGCTCTTCTAATGCACCTTTTCAGGTGGCTAAAGGGAACAGCAGTGGCACTTCACCAGTGCATCTGTTTCTAAGTTTTGAAACCCATTTCACTGGCGAAATTAAATCCTGACTAGAATAAATGTTAGCGTACAGCAGTACCATGAAGTCAGAGAGGGAAAACATGCATTGTGGGCCCCCTACTAAAAGTACGTGCCAGGAGTTGCTGATACAATTGTGCCACAGCATCCTGTCTGCACTTACAACTGCAATATATCAATCAAGCTCACTTGGGGAGGCTGATCGGTGCTGAGGAAGTTGCTCTGCATTCAGAGAGATCTTGAAGATAACACGCCACAAATTCACACTTATCTGTAGAAAATAAACAGCACCAGGGGCTAAATTCCAGGGTTGGGCTTGCCGCCTCCATCCGCTAACCCCACCCACTCTCACAACTCCTCACAAGATGGGGTCAGTGCTGGTTGCTCCCACCCCATCCTGTGACGTGACCCTGATGGACATGAAGCCCTCGGAGCTGCAGGGCTTCAGCCAGAAATGCCCAGGGACAACTTTCCACCCGTGTTATCAGGGGATGGAGCTTAGTGCGGGAGGTAATGATTTTGACGAGCTGGTGACCTCACAAGCCTCAGGGCTTAGAGCTCATCCACCCGGCAAATGGTAATTTGATGCAAGCCTTACTCAGTTAGCTGCG
This sequence comes from Triturus cristatus, assembly GCF_964204655.1. Lineage (NCBI taxonomy): Eukaryota > Metazoa > Chordata > Amphibia > Caudata > Salamandridae > Triturus > Triturus cristatus. Next base: position 949,579,897 of record NC_140582.1, read on the forward strand.
CAGGTGCAGCAGAGGACTGCTCGAGGAGTTTTTATCTGACAGCGATTTATTTTCAGTACTGCCCTAAAGAAAATCGTTTATTTTGGAATAGTGGATTTGAAAAAAAATTCTATAAAAAAAGGCTATTTTGCGAAGGAAATAAAGGGGGCGGAGCCCCAGCGCCCACGTGAGAGAACCACCCCTGGTAGTATGTGAATAGTGGATACTGCGAAAGTGAAAGATTAAAAGTACCTGCAGGGTACCTAATCCTTTATTGTATGGTCCCTGGGTTGGGATTAAAAAATGTATTACAATGGACGTGAGTGAGACACTGGTCTCGCATGTCTCCTCAAATTATGTCAAAAGTGAATTTTAGTTAGGTGGTCTACATGTTTCAGCCAAAAGTGTCAAATCGAATGGCTTTCTTCAGGACCCATGGCTCAGAGTAAACCCCGAGCTCACGTAAAACACGCACACACGCTGTGGTGTGCATAGGAATATGATGGACCTAACGTACGATTTTTACCGTCAGTGTTTCTGTACCTGTAAAGAACAAGCATTTGCAATGCAATAGGTCTCGCATTGGCACGCGTTTAAGTTATTGGCATTGTAAAGGACAAAACCTTTTATTTATGTTTTCAAAACCAATACGTAAATAAAAGGCATTGTCATTTACAACTCCAGTGGCTCAAATTCTCGCAAATGCGAGACCTACTGCATTGTAAATGCTTGTTCCAGTAGCACCCCAAGTTGAGTCTGACAACCCTAAATACCTTTGGTCCCACTTGACCAATGTGAACCAGACTTGGGAGAAGTCACCATCCAAAATTCAAACTTTCAGATTTGCAGATTGGCCGAAGAGGTTACAAGTCAATAGAGAATCTTAAATATAGTGACATTTCCGAGTCAAATGGAAATCGCTGAACCCAAAATCCTGTGTAAAAATGCCTTTCCTTTGCTTGGTGACTATTAATTTGCTTGCTTTGTAAGCAAAAACCTTGTGTCCAGGGTGCACGCAGTATGGCCGAAAACTTTTGCAAACAGAGGACAATCCTTCTCTTCCAACAGAAGTTGGGGATGCTGTATACACGTTGCTTTGTTACTTATTGTAAACGTTTGCAAACATCGCTGTTTGTAAATAAAACAATCAAAACAACACAGAATGCCCATGCACTGGTTGGCCGAAATCACACACCGCCCAAAACACACATATATGCCACAAGTCATGGTTGTTGGACAATTAATATACTCCAATGTTTGCAAGCATCAAACACAGCACAACTTAGAATTGACGAATCTAACACCTAGGCAGGCCCAACTGTCACACCTACACAAAACACATACAAGACACAAGTTATATTCGGTTAAAAAATAAAGTATACTACAATGTGACTAACAAACCATATTGACAAAGTTGGTGTGGGCGAAGTTCACACAGCGTTGGGCCCAACTGTCCCACCTACGTCAGACACATACATGCCACAGGCTATGATGGGTTAAAAAAACACAAGCCATGCTGTAGTGTAAGGTTCTTGAACATCCAACAAAACATATCAGGGAAGTTGGGTGTGGGAGAATCACATGCCGTGGCAGTCCGAACTTCATATCTGCCACATACACACACACAGCAGTCAAGTTGCTGTGGGTTAATAACAATAAATAAAACACAGAAATTAAATGTAGGGCAGCCCCTAGGCCCTGGGGGCCCAACTGGCACACCTACAGGTCGCAAGTTTTGATAGATTCAGTAATATCAATGTACTCATATGCAAACCAAAAACATCAAACAAAGATGTTGGGAGTGAATCCCACACTCTGGCAGCCCCTCCCTCATGCTCACCACAAACACACACACAGGCCACAAGTTAGGTTGTGTTCACTTACTTCTGTGTCCACAAACATCAAACAGAACCCATCAACAATTAATGGTGTGCTTTATAAAACACTCATAAAACAGAGTTTTATGGCCTTTGATTAAACATATGCCAATAGTGTGCGCTAGCTTCGGAAAGAAATATCTCTCAATAAGAAGTTCGCTGACAATATAAAAACAAAATAATATTAGAAAAAAAGCCAGACATGCTGCATGATGTTTGCAAACACCTATGTGAGTAAAACAAGAAATAAAAGGAAAATAAACAATCAATCAATATGACGCTCGCTAATATAAGAGCCCTGAAAGTATGAAAACAAATGCAATTCCCTGAAAAGGGTTAGGAGAAAGTGCAGATTTATCAACTATTAATACTGGATACAACAAAAAACAAGTCTTAATGATCACTAAGCTATGTGCACTATGTACATCAACGCCACATGCACTACTCGCACAGAAAAGAACTTTCCTCTGTCCAGCACCTGAATCTGATCCCACTTTTTGCAGCCAGCCAGACTTCTCCTCATGCCAATCTCCAAAGCACCCCCGAGACCACAACTTACAACAGCCCGCAGCATACTTACAGTTTCTGCTCCTTTCACCAGGTCACACCTTAAGCGCTCGCCTCCTTTAACACCCACAATGTTCCTCCAACCACGAAGACCCTAAACAGCCATACTCCAAGCTCGTACTCGCTGCTACCAGTAAGTACACCAAGCTTACACTGACCAGTCTGCTAAACGCGGTGATCCTTCTTATCCTTAAAACAACAAGACCGTACCTCATTAAACACTGTGCCTCCCTTCCACACCACTGCCGCTCGCACACAAGTAAAGTCCCTGCCCAGTCTGCGTCCCCCAACACGACTAACCCCACATGATCCCCTACTGCCGCGTGCACTGAACAAAGGATACCAGAACTGAGGCTTGAGCTGCTTCTTCTTCTTCTGCCCCATGCCGTCCACGCATCGAGTCCTGCAGAGAAGGGGAAAACACAGATCAGGCAAGACGCCGCCGCCAGCAAGGAGCCTCGCGTAAGCTCACACTCCCAGATTGCACCGCGATCAGAGGAAAGGCAGGGAAGTGGAAAGTATCAAGCAATGTTAAAGCAACAAATCAAACAGGCACCAGCTGAAATATTATGCATGGCGCCCCACGCCATGTTGTTGTAATGAGGGAAGATTAGCTCACATCCAGGGGCGGGACGGCAGGGAGGAGGAAGCTCAGGCAAGCTAATTAAAGAATGGAAGGGGTACAGCCGCTAAAGATAAAGCGCGCCGTGCTATTTACATAGTAAATAAATAAAAGGCATTAAAAGGCGCGTGTTTAAAACAAGAAGTACAAGAGTAGGCGGCTGGAGCAGCAGAGCCGGCACAGCTTCCTGTACAGGCTGGAAGACCTCAGCCTACAGAACAGCGAGGGGCGCGAACCAGGCACCATGGAAAAAAAAAAAAGTAGTGCCTACATTCAAAGATGTCGCCCTGCAGCGCAAGTTCACAGTAGTTGATCGATGCTGCTTCCGCCAAAAACGGAAATGACGTGACGGACCACCAGCCAACAGAGAGCACATTAGGAAGAGCAATGCCAGATTTCACCAATGGTAAGTGAGGAGGCAAAGAGAAATACAATGGGTGGAGTTTAAATAGTAATGCTAATTACTTAATGCCTTGCAGAGGAAGCGCATGCGCTGCCTATGCGAGACCTAAAAATTACAAGGAGACACAGCGTAATTATGAATTAACATTAGGTCCATCATGATGGGGACCCCGCGTTCATGCATGCAATTGCAAGTGCAATGCGATTGACTACTGACAAAACCGTCCGTGCATGTAGTGGGTGGTTTTGCAGACATAGTACATAGTAAATAGGTGAGGGTTCTTCTAAAAAACCAACTGGTTTCCCTATCAAGGAGGCAAAAATCTAATTAACCCTTCAGATTGGGTTTTCTAGAGCACAGCTCTAGAGCTTGTTCTCTTTGTTTATGTATACCTATGACCAGGGTAGACAAACGAGCACTCTAGCTTCCGCCTCTTTCTCACCAATTTGTTATTTGACACAAATACTTTACACATTGCCTCATACTTAAGCCTGACTGATCTGTGCCAAACTACCCAAGGGTGGAGACCAGGATAATTTATGGTCTGCTTGTGAATTCAACCTGAGAAGAATTGTAGTTCCTGCTTGGAAGGGTTTCACCCCCCTCAACCAGTAACCCAATTTCCTACAGATCAACTTTGGGACAAGATCAAACACGTGTTCTGAATCCAAATGAACAAATACGATTCAAGACAGTGCTAAATACTGCCCTAGAACAGGAAAGGTGTTGACCCTTTTACTATCACAAATGACAGAGCCCAAATGTACGAGAAATGGTAAACCTGGAAATGCATCTGAATGCTACGTCTCCCCAGGGGAGGCGTAGGGAGGCGCAACGAGGAGAAATGTATTAATTTCTCCTCATAATTTTCCTATTTCTATGTGTGCTGCATCTGGGAAACCTTCCTGCACATAAACATTCATCCCCGTGATGTAGACATCCTTGTACCATGGTGCAAGGGTGCCCGCGTCAGCGCATGGCAGCCCTTTGTGTGCCAGGGCAGGGGAGAGCACAGGAATGCGACATGTTATTGTAAATATGTGGCATCCCTGTGCTTTGAAAGTGCCGCAGTGTGGCGCAGCTAAAGGGCTTGTGGGGCCACGCTGCAGCACTTACTTGTAAATGAGGCCCGCAGTAACTCAAGACAGGTCAAAGAGCTATGTCAAGGAGGCGTCACGTAGGTGGAGAGTGGGCAAACCTATGCATCCACCCATGAATTTTGACACATTCTCAGATTTACAAAGCCTTGTAAACCTGGGAATCCATGAAAAAGAGCCTCCCTCAAGGAGGCGTAACAAGGAGAAATATCTTTATTTCTAGTTACTTCCTCTTCTTATGCATGCTGCATCCTGCAGTACACATGGAAAGAGGAAACTGCCTTTAAGGATTGGTTTTGGCAGGAAGATTTCCCTTCTTGCTCAGAAACATTCTTACCTATAACGCAGGCACCTTTTCACTATGGTGCAAGGGTGCTTGCCGCTAGGCAGCTACAAGTGCACCAGTGCTGAGAGCTGAAGAGCGTCATATCTTAATAGATATAGGGGCATATTCTCAAGGAGCTATCGCCGAGTTAACGGCACTTTATCGCAACTAAACTCGTGAGAAAGTTACAGCCCCATTCACAAGCCGGTGCTAACAGCCCATATCACCATTTTTACGGCGATAGCATCCTCAAAATACATCGCCACAGATGACCCCGGCAACTATCTTCAATGAGATGCAGAGTAGGCTTTCCCATACAGAAAGCCGCGACAACACCACTCCACAACATTCTAAATGACCAGCCAGATCAGCGATAAGATCACAAAACATGTGATAAGGCACGTTAGCAGCGGGAAATTAACACCTGCTCTGACCTGGTGCAAAGTCAGACAATAACCGTCATAGCCATACATGAAGAACAACAGACGCCCCCGGTCAACTGAACACGCAGCCCAGAGCCCCAATAGGGCAACAACACCCACCGCCACCACCCCCAGGACCACCCCCAGCCCTCCTAGACCCCCACCTGGACCAACACTGAGGCAGCGCAAACAAAGATATCGACCTGCTGAAAACGCACCAACCTCACAGACCCAACACCAGGGAATGTCATTGCCCACCACAGCCTCAAAAGGACAGCCATCCTATGCATCCTGAACACCATTGCCCACAGGCCGATGGTACCAACACAGCGGACAATCAACATCCCTCCGCAGACAAAGCTGCTAGCTGTGCTGCACCTGTTGGCCTCTGGGACCTGCCAACCAACAACCTGTCTTGGATGCCATCATCAGCTTGGTACCACTCTACCAATCCTTCCCCCACACTGCGCAGGAACATCTGGAGACCAAGCAAGGCGTCAATGCCGTAGCTGGCTTCCCTCATGTGTCAGGGGGCAATTGAATGCACACATGTCCTACTTGTGCCCCTGGTGACACTGCACACAATATTCGCTACCGAAAGCACACGCATACCATCACTATGCAGGCAATAGTGGAGCACCTGGGAATCTCCACCAACGTCAACACCAACCACCCATTCCTAGTGCATGAGTCCTACATCTTCCAACAGTCCATCGTCACCCGGCGCTTCCTGGCTGGCACCTATGGAAATGAGCTGCTCGTTGGCAAGTACCAAATTAACACACCACACACCTCAACTCCACAATCATGCAACTCACAACACTGGGAATGCACACATCACAAACTCACATACAATATGCCTAACAACATGCCCACCCATCAGACACGACAGCACAACTTACTCTGGCAACCTGGGCCAGCCATGCACATAAGCCATCAACTGCATGGCACCTCAGCCACACGATAGCAGATTGTGGGAAGAGGTGGGGACCAGGCACGTGCGAAGGAGGCAAGTGACCGATGAATTAGAATGTACACAATGCCAAGAGTGGCGTGGAAGCGATGGCCAAACTGCAGTATGCAGACCACACACATATCCATGTCGACATACACCGCTGGTGTATGGAGTGCAGTGGACAGTGGATGCAACCATGTCACCCCAGCCAGTGGGGACGATCCCAGAAATGTAGCTTGTTACGTCCCCCCCTGTAAGCGTGAGCAGAGTGGGCTGGTCCGGCGTACACCAGGCCAGAGTAGGGGTGTGAATAAAAAGCACGAAGCACTGGGCGTGGTCCTCTACCGGAATGCCCAAAGTCTCTGCCAAGGCGGCGCCCCTCACTCCGCCACGAGGCAGACGCCAATGCCGTGAGTGGTGTTGCCTGCGTTCCTGTGCGCCTGCTGCACCCCGGGCCGCAGGTCCCCGTACCAGTCCTGCCAGGCCCTGCACGCCCAGGCCTCAATGCACACCTGCCGACACCGGCATGTGTCGAAGAGGGCCCAACACGTGCCGGTGCAAGCTCCAAGCCCAAGTGCCACGAACCTGGCAGCCTCCTCAGATCATCACGGCTTCCGCAACACAGGCCCTCAGTACTCCCTTCTCGTTGACGTACTCCACCTGCATGCACAGCGGACAAGTAGGTCACATATTTGGAACTGAGTCTTGATTACACTATGGCAGAGAACATCAATTATGACTGATCTTATCTCACTATACTCCCTTCGATGTGGTACCACCAAGTCTGTGCATAGCATTCCATTCATACGTGTCCGTGGACCCAAGCGGACTACTGCCCTCGGGCCACACTGTGTTCGAGTCGGTCGCACATGCGGGACTGAGTCTTGATTTGTCAATGGCAGAGTACAGATCATTGCACGCAAGGAGAGGTGTGAGAGGAAGACACGTGTCAGTCAGGAGGAAAAAAGGATCATCGTTTCGGAGGTGATCAAACACTACCAACAACTGCCCTGGTGTCACTAACTCTGTGCATCCTAAGACAACGACACGTGGCTGTGGGCCCTTGCTGACCGCTGCCTCCTGCCTACACTGTGGGTGAGTAGGTCACATATTTGGGAGTGAGTCTTGATCATACATTGTCCGAGTACACACATTAATGGAGCGTTTACATCAATGTACTCCCTTCGATGTGGTGACACCAAGTATGTGCCTAGCAACCCAACCACACATGTCTGTGGGCCCTTGATGACTACGCAGTCGGCCTACACTGCGGTCCATCAGGCCTCACGTCAATCCAATCCAGTCCGTACCAGGCAGGACACGTCATTGTCACTGACTGAACACCCGCTCAGCTCTGGTGCTTTTGCCTCCGTCAACCACAAGTCACCCCCAAATGCCATGTCAACTTCGTTTGTTAGAGTTCCAGGAGGAGCTCGCTGAACCGCGTCTGGCCCGTGCTGACTGCTACCGTGGGCTTACACTTTGGTCGTGTAGGTCACACATTTTGAACTCAGTCTTGATTTATGTATGGCTGACTTGATGTCATTGTACAGGCCTCATCGCAGACTGCATCCCCTTTAAGCCCAGGTGCCACTAAGTCTGTTCCCCGAGACCCATGGACACTTTCTGGTTGAACTTTGGTGGCGACTGAGTCCATGGACTTTGGGTTGTCGTCACCATCATGTTGGTGATATTGACTTTGTGGCAAAAACGGTGCCGTGGCATTCCACTCCTCCATTTGCTGCTTCTGGACAGCTTCCACCCTCTGCATCATGATCTGGAGGACACCTTCCACTGCCCCCCACAACCCTCCACCACATTCACCTCGGACATTGATGAGGACCTGCTCAGCTCGTGTGGCCCATCTCACTGCACCGCAAGTCACCGTCCCGTGGCGGGGTCCCTGTGCCAGCCGCAGTGTATCCGGGGCCACTAACTCTGTGCAGCTCAAGTCAGGGACCCTGTCTTCTGAGATATTGGATGGCCTCTGAGACGATGGCCTTGGGATCATCGACGCCATGTGTCTGTGGCCCTGCGCTGTCCCCATGCCACCACCGCCAGGTCCACCTCCAACTGCCAACTGCAAGAGTCGAAACAGTCGTACTGGCAGACTAACTGAGTTGCTCACACCTGTGGTGGATGCAATCATCTGCCTGATACCCTGCATGGCACTCCAGGTGCCCCAACCTCAGTGCACTGCAACTCACGGACACTTCTGTTTGCATATTGGGTGACCTCTGTACTTGCTCGGACTACCTCCATGATGCTCCGCTGTTGTCTCTGTTATGCTGTTTTTTTCTGTTTCCGTTTTACTGCTGTTCACTGTTCAAGTTTTTGCCAGCACCAACAACTCCTTGCGGGCTGGCTTACACTCACCCTACACACATCCAGCACAGGCGTCACTGTACATGTGGCCCTGCCAATAAAGGGGCCGGGCACACGTGCCCGTGGCCAGTTCCACGAACTATCCGTGTGTGTCCTTGTGTTCATAATGTATGCATGAGGGCCCTGGGCCCGACAACATTACATTGTGTTGTGTACAGAGGTCGCCAACATGTCACCGCAGGCAGCGTGTTAGACCTTGGACATGCAGCTTTATTGTCACCCACTCAATACGTTAGAGGTGTGGTAAATAATTTTCCTTTACCTGGACTGAATTTGATACAGAAACATTATAAAATAGCTCAGTAAATGAGAGGCAGAATCCGTGATATTAGAGGTTCGGAATGGGCTTTATTCCAGTGATCGATTATAATCGGATGCTCCAAGTTCCATCACCACGGGGGTTCAGGAAGTGAAGTACATACTTTATTGACAAGAAGTAACTTTTATAGTGCATACATTACAATGAAGCGAATGCAGTAGGCGTAACAATTGATAAGGAAAATGACGATTTGTCTGCGTAACCAGAAATGGGTGTAATAAAGAGTAAAAAGGAACATAATTGGTTATGATGTCATACATAGGTGGATCTATAAGATAATACTTGGCCTAGATGCGCGCGCAGCAGCATGACGTGTAATTGACGTGTAACTAGGGGGTGAAGGGGACTTGACATTTAGCTCTACATGTGGAGACGAAAAGTCTGGGGGGTCAAGTCAACCTAATCCCAAATCATATCTAACATCCTATGTTTAAAGAACTATGTTATCCACAAAAGAAGGACTCTCGGACAGAATCTATTCTATACTGACTGTGCGTGCGTGTACAAGCGTCTAAGTGTCTACACTGAATGCGAGGGGGTAGGAATATTCCATGGTAACAGGGCTATGAATTACTTGCATGAGGACAGAGAAGCCGGGCCTTTTGCTCGGTAACTGGAAGAATGTTTACTTAAACTACTAGGCAGGAATGCATCGGCTGAGGGGGAAGCAGATAATTCGAAGGTGAAATACAGTACTTGGCAGAGAATAGGCTGATGTCAGGCTTCGTGAGCCGCGCAGAGAATGAGACAAAGTTCATGGTCACAGATGCAGGCTCAGACTGGAGCTTTCAGAGGCAGAAGGCAAGAGGAGTTTTGATGACAGAATCAGGGCCTACTTGCCTGGACTGTAAAATGGCATAAGTGAACCATATAAAGCCGGTGGCCTTTCATATTTAGGAATGGAATATCCGGCCTGTTCATGGCGGATCTGACAGAGGACATGTTGACGGTGGACGCATATGTATTTGCGTCTTCATAACTGGAACTGGAGGGAACATACATGTACTTGTGACACGCACATAGAACCGTTGGGGTCCAAGATAGGGGACATAACTGACCAGAAAAATCCATATTTCCACATTCCCTCCTTGTCCCCTACTTGCCCTTCAAGAGATATCAATCTTCATCAATCCATTGATCTGTTCATATAGCATCATTTGTTCTTCTTTCTTCTTCCGTGACGAATGAAATCTTGGTGGTGGAATACACGATGTGGCACACAGACCACAGATCGCTGGTCCACATTGTAGACATAGACAGCAACTGAATAGTAGGAGAAGGCCAATACCCAGGAAGGATAAAACTCTCCATCCCCAGGCTGATATCACATTCCAAAACCAACTGGACCAAGTCCAAGTGCCTGGGTTCTGGTGTATCTGGCTTACAATCTTATGAAGGCGAGTGATGGCTTTATATACAGATGGCGAATTTTCTGGTATGAATACGCAGCAGCTTGATCCGATGACCCTACAAGCTCCGCCCCTATCAGCCAGGATGACGTCAAGGACAAGACGATTTTGAAGCACAACAATCCGCATAGCAGACTGCTCTTCTGTTAAATTGCCTAAGGCGGAAATAGTCTCATTCACTACTGCTTCAAGGGTTCTAGTTAATCTACGTATCAGCTTACTATTAGTAACGGTACCTATATAGGGAAAGATGCCTTTATTAAAATCTACATACTTGTCCCATGCTGTCTCAGTGTAATCGACAATGGGGAGATCTCTCCGCTCTCTGTTGTGTACTAAATGAATATTTCTGTAATAATCAGGAGGAGCTAGGAAAACAGGTGGCAAAAGGAATGCAATGTAGCAGGTACCATCCCAATCCAGAGGTAGACGCATATATGCAGTCTGACCACATATAAAGTAGGAGTGGCGATAAGCTTTAAATGAAGATTTGCCTTGATCACTGAATTCTACTATAGTAGTGCATTTACTATGGCCCATATGTATGGAACCAACCTTTCTTACACACAATTCACCCTTCGCTGGGAATACTGACATGGTGGGTAAGACTAGTTCAACCTCGGATACGACATTTAGAATCATGAGATTAGGTGTAAAATTACCTAATCCATATACTTCATTTTCTAGATCAGTTCCTGTTCTTTTGGGGCGACCCTCCTTGTCAGGGTAGCAGACCTTGAGTAAAACTAGGTTCAGGTTTCCCCATACCCAATGATCTTGGTAAACTGCTGTGTCTGAGTCTATGGAATTGATTAAACTAAGCCATGCTCCACAGGAGCCATTATGTGTAAATGGATGTGGAAAGAAAGGCAGGACTCCTTCATAATTCTGATAGGGAGGGAGTCGGCCACACACCCAACAATTGGTGGCATTACTAGTCTGATGGGAATGATGTAACATACTAATGAAAGTGTTATTGCGCAGCGCAAGTCTATAAGACAATTCATGTGGAGGTAAGTCACTAAAAGAATGTTCAGCAGCAACATTATAAACATGTCTAGAAATAGGGTAATATATGTGCAACAACATACTTGTAATAATTGTTAAAAGACTAAATAAAAACAAAATTAATAATGTCACTATGCAGTGGCTACGCAGTGATTTACAATACGCCTGTCGTTTCAACATTTTCCGGGTATTTTCTCTACTCAGGTCCAAGGGATACATGTCAGAGACAATTCAACCGCTTCACCTTGGAGAGGACTTAAACAATCAAATTGCTCGACTTGTTGGGCCTAAGCTTTAGTTTGTAGTTTTCAGAGTCATTTGGTTCAACAAAAGGAAGTTTTGAATCAGTCTGTGAGGGAGTGCAGGGCACAATGTCTATATCCGAGGATAGTCCATGAAATTTCTTGATATGACTTGAATGAATCCAGCCCTTGCGGCCCTCGATCTTCACGGCTGTCCTTGTGGTCAGCAGGACCAACTTGGGTGATTTCCACCTGGGCTCCAGCTGAGTCTTTCGGTCGAAATTCCTCACACAGACGAGATCCCCCGGAACTACGTCATGGGGTTTCACCTCGGTGTTGTCGGGAAAGGCTGCAGCTACCTGTGAACGACAAGATTGTAGTGCAGACATCAAGGAAGCCAAGTAATCTGTCAGCATATTACAGTCAACATCAGTTATTTTGCGTGGTACAGGCGTCCCCCACATATTTGGTGGTCTGCCGAAGATCACCTCATACGGGGATAGCCCTGTTCGTGAGTGTGCTACCATTCTCATGTAAAAGAGTGCAACGGGTAACGCTACTACCCAGTCGACACCTTTCTCTCTGCATATTTTGGACATTCTGATTTTCAGTATCTGATTATGTCTTTCTACGAGACCTGCTGCCTCGGGGTGTCGGACACAGTGGAATTTCCACTGATATCCTAACAGAAGTGAAACGTGTTTCATTAATTCGGATGAGAACGGCTGGCCGTTATCTGAGTGAACAACACGTGGTAAACCGTATCGTGGGAAGAATTCTCGAACCAACTGTTTGGCAGTAGTCGGGGCAGTGTAATCTGAAACCGGGTATGCCTCCGTCCAACGGGACAGAGCGCAGACAACTACGAGAACATATTTGAATCCTCGACATCGTTCCATCTGGATGTAATCCATCTGTAGGACTTCAAAAGGGTGATTAGGAGGATGAAATCCACCCTGTTCTACGGGAACGCTTTTTCCTGGGTTAAACTGACAACAGATCATACAGGTACGGACCTTTTGTTTGGCTGCTGCTCGTAAATGTTTATTAAACCAAATGTGTTGAATGCTGTCTAGCATAGCTTTTTTTCTCCTAGATGTGCTGGACTATGTATTGTGTTAATTATAACTTGGACCATTGAATCAGGAAGGAACCACACAGACTGTTCCTTCATCATCCATCCTTGGTCCGTTTGAATCCCTCCTAATTCAGTCCATTTCTTTATTTCGTCTGGTGTAGCATGTGTCTGTATGTCAATTACGTCAAGAGTAGGATCTTTAACTGTCATAGAATGTGTCGGTGTCGGGACTATTGTCTTTGTCATGTCGGGGGTTTGAGTTTGAGCAGTCTGTTTAGCTGTTCTGTCGGCTAGATCATTGCCTTGGGAAATGATATCAGTAACCTTCGTATGAGCCTTACATTTCATAATTGATATTGCAGTGGGTAGATGTATTGCATCTAATAAGGCATGAATGAGGGGTCCGTGCTGAATGTGGGCCCCGTGGGAAGTTAAATAACCTCTCTCTCGCCATAGCACGCCGAAGTCATGTACAACTCCGAATGCATATCGTGAATCAGTGTATATGTTGACTTTTTTATTTGTGGCTTGAATACAGGCTTGTGTCAGAGCGATGAGTTCTGCGGCTTGAGCTGACAAAATATTTATACGCTTAGTTTCAATGACTTCAGTATCTGAGGTGACTGCGTAAGCAGCCACTAACTCTCCTGTACTTGTTCTCATACATGAACCATCTACATACAATGTTAGGTCTGGATCTGACAATGGGACATCGGTTAAGTCTTGTCTGGGTTTCGTCGTGATTGTAATAACTTCAATACAGTCATGGGCTAGTGGGTCCGTTCCGGTTACTGGCAAAAGTGTGGCAGGATTCAATGTGTTACAGCGTCTGATTTCTATATGTGGCTGAAACAATGTAAGTTCATACCCTGTAAGTCGCGCTATAGTCAAGTGTTGTGTTTGTGTTCTATTTACAAGAACCTCTACTGCGTGTGGTACTTGAACTGTCAATGGATGTCCTAACACTATAGCATCGCTTTGTCTGATTGCTAAAGCTGTCGCTGCTACTGATTTTAGGCACGCAGGCAAAGCCTGAGCTACGGGATCTAATGTACTAGAAAAATAAGCACATGGTTTGTGTGCTCCTGCTTGTTCCTGTGTGAGTACTGACAAGGCAGTACCTTCGCGTTCTGTAACAAAGAGTGTAAACTGTTTTCTGTAACATGGCGTTGCTAAAACAGGTGCTTGACATAAAGCTTTCTTTAGGTTTTCAAAAGCTTGTGTATGTTCCTGAGTCCAAGGGAGAACAGTCGATGTGGCTGCCTCCTGTGTGGTTAACTGAATGAGTGGTTTTGCTAAAAATGCATACTGAGGGATCCACTACCTACAATATGAAGTGAGGCCTATGAAGGCCCGCACCTCCTTTTGTGTCCTGGGTATTGACATGTTAGCTATTAACTGAATGCGGTCGGGTGTAAGCTGCCTTCCCTCCTTGGACAGCGAGTGTCCAAGATAAACAACTCGCTGGACACAGAATTGCAGCTTAGAAGGGGACACCTTGTGCCCCTTTTCGGCTAGAAATTGTAAAACTGTCAGCGATGCTTTTTCACATTCCGGTTCGCTTCTCGCGGTGATCAGCAGATCATCGACGTATTGAAGCAGAGCAGTGTTAACTGGCATGTGGATACTGTCTAGTTCTCTTTTCAGTGCTTGGCTATAGATGCTGGGGCTTTCTGTAAATCCTTGAGGTGCACGTGAGAATTTAAAGCTACGCCCATTTAAACTAAATCCGAACAAATATTGGCTTTCCGGATCTATTGGGACGCTGAAAAAGGCATTCTTGAGATCAATTACAGTAAAGAATGTTGCTTCGGAATCAATAGCTGTCAGTAATGATGAGATATCTGGGACCACAGGAAATTGTGGCACAATGCACTTGTTTAATTCGCGCAGATCAATAACCAATCGATATACTGGCGGGGCCTTTGGATCTGTTCGTTTAAGAATCGGAATTATCGGTGAATTACATACATTGGAGTCTGTTTCCACAACTACTCCTTGGGCAATGAGCTCGTCAATGATTTGTAGTAAAGCCACTACAGCATCTGGTGGTAACTTGTATTGTCGCATTCGTGGTAGCACCACTCCTGCCTTTAATGTGACTCGATATGGTGTAATATTCATGCAACCAACATCAGTAGGGCCTTGTGCCCATAGACGTGTAGATAAAGTCTGCAGTCGGGGATCCATGTCTCTAGACACATAGTGACCTTTAAAATCACGTAAAAACAACCTTACTCCTTCCGGAGAACAACATATTATGGCTCCTAGAGCTTTCAATGTTTTTATCCCTAGCAAGTTTTCTGGACATGATTTAGTAAGCAATAAATCTGTAGTTCGGGTCAGAGGTCCTATCGTAAGTGGCAGAGGTTGTGACACTTCATTAACAATAGGTTTTCCTGAAAAACCAAGGGAAATATTCTGAGAGCCTGAGAGGGGTGCCCCTGGAACTTCACTACGTTTTATAGTTGTTCGACTTGCCCCTGTATCGAGTAAAAATTTCCTATCTTGGCCTAATAATTCACTATGTATATAAGGTCCTTCTTGATCTACAGGGATCTCGATAAGGGGTAAGTCAACTTCCCTCTCTAGGCTAGTTCATGCGTAACGCTGATACTCAGGATATTCATACTGTGCGGTCTGATACATTTGTCGTGTTGTGGTTTGTGTGGCAGCAGCAGGCAACGGTGGTGCAGCTGGCACAAACTGTATTGGCTGTTGTGCGGCTGGCATGGCCTGGGCATGCTGCATAGCTCCTTGTTCATTCTGATCTTGTCTAGGTGGCCGTGATCTTTCTTGTGTTTTACCTATGGCGATATTATGTTTTAAAACTGGACAATCGTGTACGTAATGACCTGGCTTTTTACAATAATTGCATGTCCCTTTTACAGGTCCTGCTGAATCGGAATGTGCCATACCCTTTTTATGTCCTTCAGCTGGTACTGTCTGGGAAACTAGCATTTTCATTTTCGTGTCTTTCATGCGTCTGTGTTCATGTTCTTGTTCTTCTCTAATTCTATTGTGATGGTACTGTAACATTTGTAACATTTGTGATGGAGTGTTACCTTGCCAGGTACTCTCGAATTTTAATACTCTATTCTTTACTGGGGGCAGGGCATTTTCTACTAATTTTGTCACAAACAGATGTGGGTATGATTCGCTACTTGCTTTTATGCCACTATTTATACCAAAACATTTTTCAAATCGGGCATAGTAATCACTAGTGTCTTCATCTTGCTTCTGTTTACAGGCTGAAATTGTACCCCAATCTTCCTTTTTCGTAGTCAATAGACGTGGCAGTACCTGTACTAATAAACCTGGTAATGCTTTAGTTTTATCCCCAAGTCCTGCTCCTGCAGTTCGGGCCTTTTCTTCCGCTTCTAACACTGACCATTCTATCTTTTGGTCTCCTACCTCCCACTCTTTTTCCTTGAGTTTCTCATAAATGCCAGCAGGCATCAATACCTTTAATATTGTCATAATGTCGGGATAGGTATACTCTCCCATGAGTAACATGTCTTTAATTTCTCGGTGAAAACCCGCTGGATCTTTGTCATGACTGGGTACCACTTTCTTCATTTGTAACAATTCTATTTTTGATATGGGCGTATATACAAATACGCGCTGAAACTCGTTGTCCTCGCCTCTTATTGGGTGCACTTCTCGTAAGGGATTCTGTCTATCTATGTGATACGTTGTTCTTTCCTTGACGGGCAATGAAACATGCTCTGAGCATACAAAAAGAATATACTGCTTTCTTGATTCTAGAATTTCTTTAATTAATTTAGTACCTGCACCTCTCCAATTATTCATAAGCAATCCAGTCAATATGTCAGGTAAGGGACCAGGGTCCGAATGCTGACTCCGATATAGTATAATGAGTTGTTGAATCATATAGATCCCAGCTAACCTCTGTTCATCTGGGGTGAGATTCAAAAATGTGCGTACTACTGTATCATCACTATATTTTCCGGGACTGTCCACCCAATGGACAGCTGCCCTGGCTAAATCTTGTTCGTCCATAGAATCGAGAAAATGATAACCCCTTCGTTCTCGGAGTAGTTTGTCGGCGGTTTGGAACGAATGCTCGTTAGACCTTATATTGATTATAGGTATTTGGAAATTCCTGCTATTATCTGGACATATCGGACGTATTGAGTCGGTATGACATCTAGTCTGATTCCTATTACAAGATCTTCCTCTACCTACATAGGCTATGGTGTCCGACTGTCCTGCGGGCAGTCCTGACCCTTCTTCCTCGCTTTGTTCGAACTCGTCTGCCTCTAATCTCTCTTCGTGTAGGCGTTCTATTTCTTTACGGATCTTTCGGCACATGGCTATTATACAATTTTGCTTGTCATGTCTCCCTTCTGATATATTCTGGCTCCATCTTGTAAGAATTTGCATTGCTTCCGGGTCTACCCCCGGTCGGTCTACATTTCTGATCACACAGTTTATGAGGAAACGTAACAGTTCCCCCTGTATCTCTACTTTCTGGTATTCCATAGCTCTGTTAATACATTCTGGATCTCGCCCTGTTTGGACAAAATGATATATATTATCTAGATGCGCAGTCATTCCTGGTAATTTCCCTAAATATACTGCGGCTCGTCTGATACGCAATGATGCCAGGATCATTTCGTCCTCTATACCGGGCACCGGGTCATATCTACAATCTACGAGAAGTTCTTTAAGTGCACGGGCACTTACGAATTTGGGTGTACGTGAATGCGCTGACTCTTGAAAAGTAAGTTTATTTATTCTAGGTGGCGTAGAAAAAATATTGGTAGCACCTCCCGTGGCCCCATCTGGGGCGTCGGGTGTGAAAGGATTCGTCGAACGTGACACAGCAACTATAGGTGTGGACACAGCTATAGAAGTACCTGTAGGAACAGATGCGGAAACAGATGTGCTTGCCGGAACTTGTGACTCGATTTGTTGCTGTAGGGATACGGGTGCTGGATCTTGGCGTGAGACCTCCCTGGTATGCGGCCTATGTGGGGCAGAATTAGCATACTCGGGAGCTGCGTCATCTAAATATGAGGAAAGAAAAACATCTTCTGCGGTTCTAGGATGCCCCTTAGGATGTACCTTGATTGGGAATAATGGGGGTGGCAAGTCTTTCGGTATCTCCGGAGTAGCCTTAGGTAATCCTTCGGCCAGAAGGGGATACATACCATTCATAAGGGCATTTCTCTGTCTGTCTACTTGTTCTGATTTCACTCGGATACCTTCCTCAATTAATAGATTCTCTCGAACTTTGTTTGAACTCTCTTTACTCTTCTCTTCCTGTCTACGTGCTTTTTCTGTACGTCTATGAGATTCTTTACGCCATAACTCAACGGCGTCCTTCTGTGACTGTCTGACTTTCCTTTTCCATAACTCTTCCTCGACTTTCATGATGCACTCTGCATCCCAGGTCCCCGCTGCGGGCCACCTCTGACTTTCTGGTAATCCCTTGGTGTAGTCTACCCATAAATCAAGAAATAATATAGCGTCTAAGCCATGTTTGTGATACATGAAGTGCCCTGGAGTATCCCTAGGAGGAATAGGGACGGCTTCTTCAAGTACCCCTTTTCTAGTAGTAATCTGTCTTAATTTAGAAAAGAGCGGCATATTGACAACTGATCTGACACTTAATCTTGAACACACTTAATACGAAAGCACAATAATGAACAACCATTCATACCACAATATGCAGGACGTTTTTAAACACATTAAACATTAAACATTAGACTTTTAACTGAAACAACAATGATGATCGTCTGCATAACTAATCACCAAGCTTAATTCTTGACAATAACTAGATACTTCGGAATACTTGATATACTGCTAAACAGTACAGATACACTGCTAAAACAGTGCAGACCGGATTTGTGTACCCAAACCCGTCTTGACCGGCACAACCTATGTGCACGTCAGAAATGCCTCCCCAGTAATGGTACTCACCGGGTAGCTTCGGAAACGGAAGGCCTCGGTAACTTGAACTTGAACCGGACTGGACTCGACTCGACTCGTCGGAAACTGGACTTGACTTCGAACTGGTGGGTCTCTGTATACCTCGGATCTTGCTCTCTCAGCTAGGCTCTGGTCGGGATACTTCGCTCTTCTCACCGCCTCGTCTGGGTGTTGATCGCAGTCTCAGTCGCCCCCGCTTGACCGGAGGGAGATACAGGAAATCCTGCTGGTACGCGTAATTGTCCGTCCAGCTGTGGCAGGAGACCGGGCCTGCAACTCACCGCCGGCGCGTGAGATGAGAAAGTGTCCCTGTTCGGGCGCCATCATGTGGTAAATAATTTTCCTTTACCTGGACTGAATTTGATACAGAAACATTATAAAATAGCTCAGTAAATGAGAGGCAGAATCCGTGATATTAGAGGTTCGGAATGGGCTTTATTCCAGTGATCGATTATAATCGGATGCTCCAAGTTCCATCACCACGGGGGTTCAGGAAGTGAAGTACATACTTTATTGACAAGAAGTAACTTTTATAGTGCATACATTACAATGAAGCGAATGCAGTAGGCGTAACAATTGATAAGGAAAATGACGATTTGTCTGCGTAACCAGAAATGGGTGTAATAAAGAGTAAAAAGGAACATAATTGGTTATGATGTCATACATAGGTGGATCTATAAGATAATACTTGGCCTAGATGCGCGCGCAGCAGCATGACGTGTAATTGATGTGTAACTAGGGGGTGAAGGGGACTTGACATTTAGCTCTACATGTGGAGACGAAAAGTCTGGGGGGTCAAGTCAACCTAATCCCAAATCATATCTAACATCCTATGTTTAAAGAACTATGTTATCCACAAAAGAAGGACTCTCGGACAGAATCTATTCTATACTGACTGTGCGTGCGTGTACAAGCGTCTAAGTGTCTACACTGAATGCGAGGGGGTAGGAATATTCCATGGTAACAGGGCTATGAATTACTTGCATGAGGACAGAGAAGCCGGGCCTTTTGCTCGGTAACTGGAAGAATGTTTACTTAAACTACTAGGCAGGAATGCATCGGCTGAGGGGGAAGCAGATAATTCGAAGGTGAAATACAGTACTTGGCAGAGAATAGGCTGATGTCAGGCTTCGTGAGCCGCGCAGAGAATGAGACAAAGTTCATGGTCACAGATGCAGGCTCAGACTGGAGCTTTCAGAGGCAGAAGGCAAGAGGAGTTTTGATGACAGAATCAGGGCCTACTTGCCTGGACTGTAAAATGGCATAAGTGAACCATATAAAGCCGGTGGCCTTTCATATTTAGGAATGGAATATCCGGCCTGTTCATGGCGGATCTGACAGAGGACATGTTGACGGTGGACGCATATGTATTTGCGTCTTCATAACTGGAACTGGAGGGAACATACATGTACTTGTGACACGCACATAGAACCGTTGGGGTCCAAGATAGGGGACATAACTGACCAGAAAAATCCATGTGTGTCCTTGTGTTCATAATGTATGCATGAGGGCCCTGGGCCCGACAACATTACATTGTGTTGTGTACAGAGGTCGCCAACATGTCACCGCAGGCAGCGTGTTAGACCTTGGACATGCAGCTTTATTGTCACCCACTCAATACGTTAGAGGAGTGTACTGGCCCATCGTATGCAGGTCCAGCGTGGGTGTGTGAATGATAATTGCGTGCCTCTGGGCGTGGTTCAGTACTGTAAATGTGCGCATGCATGTGTCTCTGTCACAGTGTGGGTCTCCTTGGTGTGGTGTAGGTGGTCCCTGAGGGGAATTAGACAACCATGCATGTTGTCTAGTTCGTGTTCCATGAGTTTCGGCCCCACTCGCACCTGTTCGGCCACCTCCTTTTGTCATTCTGACACCTGGCATTGGAATGCGATGTGTGCCTAGGTGACGTGTTAGGAGCCATAAGTGGTTGTGGGTGCTTCCTGCTGTGTGGTCTGTGCAGGGGCTGGGGTCTCCTCTGTGTGGCTTGGCTGTCCTGCTCCTGGGGATGGGTTGCCTAAGATGTCCATGGGCTGTTGTAGGGAATCGGTGCCGATGGTGGGGTGGTCCTCTCCAGCATCACTGATGGGTAGTCTGGTCTGCTCTGCTGGAGGTGTTGTTTGTCCCTCTACAATGTGAAGGGGAGATGCATGTTGACATTGTGTTGACATGTATGTTGGTGCATTGTCCTTGTTTGCATGCAGACTGTCGACTATGTACATTGTGACTGTTTGGGAGGTGCTGGATTTTGATGCGGGACAGTGGACATTTGGACTACATGACGGATGTGGGTTTGTACGCGTACATTTCCTTTTCACAGTTTCCTGCTCTGTTAGATGTGGTTGGCCTGTTTCAGCGCATGAGCGCAGCCAGTTGTGTCCTCTGTTCTGCAGTGTCGGTATTGCACTTTGTGCTACATTATCGTCAATGTGGAAGTGCTGTTACTGCCATGTGTGTGTGCTGCTGTGTGCCACCGGGAGGAGGGACATGTTCCAGGGTCATTGTGGGTGTGCAGTGTGCTACACATCGTTGAGCATGTGTGCCATTGTGCCCATCTCCACCCGTTTCCCCAAGCCCAGGTCATTACTCACCCTGTTGATGTTGTGTCAGGTCCTCTCGGGCTGTGTCCTGACTCCCACATCCTTGCAGCGTCTTCACACTGATGACTGTGGCCTCAGTTTCCTCCAGCTCCTCCTGTGGCACAGGACTCCCACCTCCTGTTGCCGTTGCTGCCTTCCTGTTGGCAGGGGGTTTGTGCTTGGTTTGGCTTTTCACATCATGCCAGCGCCTCTTGTCCTCCTCCATTGACCTCCTCGACACTCCAACTGCTTTCACGGTGGTATAAATGTGTGTCAGTTGATGGTAGTGTTCTGTCACCTCCGTGACGCTGATCTGCTTTTCCTGCAGACTGCACCCGTCTTCCTCTCACTCTTCTCCTTGGCCTTCCCCGGCCCCGTTGTTCCTTGCTGGTGGCTTGTGGGGCTTGTGGGGTTCGCATTGGCCTCTGCACTCAGTCCAGGCGCATCCATGGTGCTACGCAGTTGCTTTTTATCTCCTTTTATGATGCATTTTCTCGCATGACTCATGGGAATTGCTGGCCTGTGGCTGGTTTTCGCTGGTTTTAGTTTTTTGGCATTGGTGTTTCGCCTTTTTGCGGTGTCGTGTTGACTTTATCACGGACATTTGACGCGTTATCGTGAGCCTATCGCATGGTGCCGCAGTGTTGAGAATACCACGTTGACAAGGTGTTATTTTACCCCAATAGACTGCGATGTGAGTAGTTGCGTTAAGCTACTTTTGCGGTAGTTATCATACGTTCTTGAGAATATCCCCCATGGTCTTTTTAGTGCTCTCCCTCTCACACAATGCAACACAGCAACTTTTCTTGCTGCACTGTGTTGTGTGAATTGTAAGTAAATATACCCCTGCACTGGGCGGTGCAGATTTGGTTAGAAGAATGCTCACCTTTCCGGTATGGACTTTTTCACATCCAGTTCAATAGCTGGTGAACCCTAATAAAGATAAACACGCTGAAGGATGTGACAGGCTGGAGCACAGGCAGAGTCTGGCAGCAGCTTTCAATTTCCAACCCTGAGGCAGTGCGCACTGATAAGAGATGGGAGAAAGGGCACTACCTTCACAATGGGCTAAGGAAGACACTGAGGCGAATAGGGCAGCATTGCACGCTGTAGAAACTACTCCCTTATTTACTGTCACAGTCAAAGGGCATAGCCAAGCAGGCGTGTGTCACCAAAGGCACAAAGGTAACAGTTCTTGGCTCCTCCAACACCCCGATCACTATTAATCAGCCCCACTTTTCAGCCAGTGAGAAGACAGGTGTTGGCTAAGCATCATGGGTCCCCATCTGTAAAAGAACTGGACTTAGGGGCTGGAGTTAGGGACTGTACCAGCTCTCTTACAGTGGTTTCCACTTCTCACTTTTGCCTGGCTATATGGCTGCTGGTCTCCACCTTGAGCTCAACTTTGATGACCTCATAGACTTAGCCATCCTGTCCTTTCCTGTCAAAAGATATCATACAACCTTGACAACACATGTTTATTAAAAGGATGTGCAGGAGACAAATATGTTACATGGTTTAAGTCCTGTCCAATCTGTGGGTTGTGCTCGTGAGCATGGTGATCTGCAGTTGTAGAAAGCTGTGGTTGACTGTGCCATTTGTTACATGTAGAAAAAGAAAATGGATGAAAACATCCCCTTTCCCCTTTATGGCTTTTCAGCCAAACTAAAACAAGAACATCTCCCTAAGTATTTATCTGGAATAGTGAATTTAGTGGAAGAATCAACTTGAAAGTTTTAAAAACGAAATACTGCACTAACTTAGTAAGAATGTAAGCTGTAATACAGCAATAGAAAAACAGTTCATTTTAAAATGGCTACCCCATTTACTCCCAGCTTTGCATGTCTGAATGGTGGAGGCTATTGCATTTAGGATAATTGGGACTTAAGACATGTCATGGACACTGTTTCTGTTACTTTGCAGAATATCCTCTGTTAGACTTGGCATCTTTGGTGTGGTTTCCCCTGACTTTTTGCCTCTACCTCCTGTATTTGGGATGCTGTGCTGGATTACGGTTTTTGCTGGCTTAGATGCTTTGGGCACTTTGCCACTGCTGATCAGTGTCAAAGTGCAAGTGATCCTTGTATAAATTGTGATTATAATTGGTTCTCTATCATTGGCATATATGATTTACTAGTAAGACCTCAGTTAGGTGTGCTGAGTGTGCCAGGGCCTGTAAATCAAATGCTACTAGTGGGCCTGCAGCACTGATTGTGCTGCCCACATGAGTAGCCCTGAAAAGGCATCTGAAACCTGCCACTGCAGTGTCTGTGTGCAGTGTTTAACTGCCATTTCAACCTGGCAAGTGCACCCACTTGCCAGGCACTAACCTTCCCTTTTCTTACATTTATGACACCCTTATGGTAGGCCCAAGTTACCCCCATGGGCAGGGCGCAGTGTATGTGAAAGGTAGGACATATACTGGTGTGTGTGACATGTCCTGATAGTGAAATACTGCCAATCTAGTTTTACACTATTGAAATGCTATCTGTCCCATAGGATAGAATGGGAGGTACTTTGTAACATCTTACAAGTATAACTTCCCATCCGGAATAGATAGAGAAATAAAGTTTAGGCTCTCTGAACTCAGAATTTAATAACACATCTTTTAGTAAAGATGGCAATTAAATTATGTGCTTGAAAATGCCACTTTTAGAAAGTAAAAACAACAGTTGATGGACAGAATGCAGAACAATGTCATACATTCACCCCAGTACAGAGATCTGGGCCTAAATCCATCGTTTTTTTGTTCACCATGCCGTTCCAGTTTGAACCCAGCCATATGCAAATCAGTCTTGACCCTGTGCCTCATGGGAACAGTCCAGCCCGAACTGCCAAGCCAAGTCCTCCCTGGACTGGAAACAAGCATCCTAGGACCAGTTTCGGGGTTTCACCCCTCTTCAGCCAGGATAGCTTGATTCCAGTGGCAAGGAGTGCACGAGACCCACGTCTGGGCATACCCGTCCCACTCGGGGTGACAATTGCAAATACAACAGTTGATGGACAGAATGCAGAACAATGTCATACATTCATCCCAGTACAGAGATCTGGGCCTAAATCCATCTTTATTTTGCTCACCATGCCATTCCAGTTTGAAGCCAGCCCTAAGTGCGCCAGGTAATCCCAGACGTGGGTCCTGAGCTCACTGTGCCACTGGAATCAAGCTATCCTGGCTGAAGTGGGGTGAAACCCCAAAACTGGCCCTAGGATGCTTGTTTCCGGTCCAGGGAGGACCTGGCTTGGCAGTTTGGGCTGGATTGTTCCCATGGGGCACAGAGTCAAGACTGATTTGCATATGGCCAGGTCTAAACTGGGGTGGCATGGTGAGCAAAATAATGATGGATTTAACCAAGATCTCTTGACTGGTGGTGAATGTTTTGATTTGTTCTGCATTCCGTCCATCAATTGTGTGTCTTTTAATTTTAGAAAGTAGGCATTTTCTTGTTTAATCATTCTGTGTGCGTCTGTTTGTGGATTGACTGTCTGGTTTTGGAGTGACAGGGGCTGGGGATGTGCATTCACTGTAGACA
This sequence comes from Triturus cristatus, assembly GCF_964204655.1. NCBI lineage: Eukaryota > Metazoa > Chordata > Amphibia > Caudata > Salamandridae > Triturus > Triturus cristatus. The sequence continues at coordinate 949,604,649 of NC_140582.1, forward strand.
GCCACTGGTGGGGTTGAGTTGTGCCTGACCTTCCTGGATGACTCAGAGCTGAGCTGAATAGGGCTTTGGTGCATTTAGAGTAGTGGGAGGAGATTTCCTTGAACCTGAATACTGCTTGTCTCCCTTGTACAATGCTGTCTCCAACCCCTATGGTCATACTGCACCAGTGCGGACAGAACTGGTTTGAACTGGGCTCAGAGACCCTTGCACAAAGAGAACAAAGACAAAATCAGGTATAAGTAGTAGACCTTCAAACCCAGAATTTTAGATCACTTCTGGACTCAAGAGGAACCGTTGCCAAGCAAAAGAGCTGAAGAGCTGTGAAGAGGAGTACTGCCCCTTTGCTGTGTGCTGTGTGGGGTTGGTCTGCAGTTGCTGTTTCTGCCAAGGAAAGGACAACGACTGGAACTTTGCTCTGAACCTGCTTGAAGAAGAATTTCCAAGGGGCTGTGTGTGCTGGCCTCCTGCTGAAGTCTCAGGGACACAAAGTCTTCACCCCCAGCTACCTGAACTCTGCTGCTAAGAGTTCTGACCTGCCAGGAGATGCCTGTTCCAATTCTGGGCCTCTGGAGGTTGTTCCGGCTGTTGTGAGCTGGAATAAACCTGAAGAACTGAGAAAATCGCCGCATCGCTCTTCTTGCGACTATTTTTCCCGACGCAGCACTGCCGTGTGAGAAGACTCTCCATGCATTGTTGCGCCATTGCCGAGACAACGCAGTGCCTGTCACGGCTGCAAGAACTGACACATCATGGGATCATGGCTGAAGAAACCAACGCAGTACAGCTTGTCGCCACTGCATCGATCACCTATGCATTCCGGATTTTAACACCCATCGGCCCTGTGCAGCAAGTTTTCCCGATGCATCACTGTGGACCAGAACCATCTTGGCGACGACGCATCACTTCCCCCTACAGTCCGGATTCGATGCATCACTGTTGCATCGCCTCCCCAGGACTCAGGAGCTGACTCATCTCTTTGTTTATCAATGCTTCCCATCTCAGCGGCTGTTTGGCCTTGTGAATGTTGACGCATCTACAGGTTCTTTGTGTAGAATCACGCATCCATAGTTTTCTATGGACCCAGTTGAAACCTTTGAAAAGTCATATTCCTATTACATGTATGTTGGATTTTTGTCATTTTGGTCTTGTTGATTTTAGATAAAGATACTTTATTTTTCTAACTGGTGTAGTGTCCATTTGTGGTGTTATCACTCTATTACTGTGTGTTTTGAGTACAAACACTTTACACATTGCCTTTGGGATAAGTCTGTCTGTTCATGCTAAGCTACCTAGTGGGCTGAGCAGGGGGTTTCTAACGTGTGTATCCCCCTTACCTTGACTAGAAGCAAGGGTCCCTATTTGGACAAAGGTACCTACCTCTGCCAACTGGAGACCCCATTTCTAACATCCTCAAAAACATGGCATCCAAATAGGAGGAGAAAAGCTCTTTCTGTGTTACGAGGGGAGGGGAGCTCTGAGGATAGCAGGGATCATCGTGAGTGTGTAAGGGATAAATGAAAACAGTGGCGGCTCCTCCGCTGAGGCAGAGGAGCGTCGCTCCACTGCTAATTCAGCAGTGCACAAAAGAAAAAGAAAATTATAATAACATAACGTTATTATCATTTTATTTTTCTTTCTGGAGCCCAGAGCCAGGTGGAGGCGGGGCTGGGCTCCGTGACGCCAAACAGAGTGAGGAGTGGTTTGCACTCCTCTAAGTGCACATGACAGTTTGGCCGGCCCTTTAGTCATGCGCACTTGGCATGTTCTCCATTGGGCTGTGTTGCACAGCCTCGTGGAGAACACACCCAACCCCCCCAGGCACAGCCTGAGCGTCTCAACACCACGCTCAGACCAATCACAACGCTGCCCCTGCAGCATCGGGATTGGCTGGGAGAGTCCGGAAGCCTGGGTGCTTCCGGTAGATCGTCAGGAAGAGGATGGAGGAGAGACGTGCAGCAGTGCGGCGCCGCAGGAAAAGGTACGTTACTTTTTATATTATCATTTTTTTGTAATCCATCCCCCGCCTCACCACCCCCGTTTTGAGGTGGCCACCACTGAATGAAAACAATTATTTAACAATTTTATCTAGTGCTCCTGCTTTCCTAATAGGGCAGTTTAGAGCCAATCTTTGATCATATTATGTATACCAAGAGAAGAATGCCATGACCAATCGCATAAATAATAGAAAAAAACATGCCCTTGCGTACAAAAAAAATCATAGGATTAAATTGATATTTTCAATGATCCATTCCAGATTTTAGGAGCAGGGAGATTATTAGCTTAGGGAGAGAAACAGAAAAAGGGTGTTATGAAAACTTTATGAAAGTGAGAAGGGCGATTTTTGTTTAAATAGAAAGAGGCAGTGACTTCTAGGTGACGATTATAGTTCAAGCAAAGAGGTGTGTTAAACCTGGTCTTCCTCCAAACTTCATGCCTTCTCCCCTCCTGTATTACTTAATTTGTTTTTTGTTCTCCTTAGGACTCTTTTAACTGTACTCTGCTAAAGTGCTGCTTGTGCTCATTCCCTAAAATGTAGTAACATTGGTTTATACCTGGTTGACATATCTAATTTACTTGTGGTATACCATATACCCAGGCACGGTAAATTAAATACTACTAGAGGGCCAGGGTATATGGTATACCACAAGTGCCACCCACTAAAATAGCCCCTTAAAACATGTCCCAGGCCTGCCAATGCAGCCTATGAGCAATTTTAACTGCCAATACGACTTGGCAAATTAAACCCCTTGCCAGGTCTAAAACTCCTTTTTTAATACATATATGACCCCCCCAAGCTAGGCCCGAAATAGCCCATACGGCAGGGTGCACTTATTGAAAATGTGGGACGTATTTTTAAGTTTGACAAGTCCTGGTAGTGAAAAACTCACACAGTTGTTTTTCACTACTGTGTGGCCTATCACTTCCATAGGATAACACTGAGTTACCTTATTACATTTAATAAGTGATAACTTTTGTTTGGGAGCAGGTAGAAATGTCATCTTTGATGTCTTAGAAATTGGAGTTGTAAATTCCCTTTAATGTTGAAGTCTGAAAATGCCACTTTGAGAAAGTATGCATTTTCTTGTCCTAACCATTTGGTGCCTGTATCCTATTTCCTGGGCCACATGACAGGGTGTAGCTGGCAGTTGACTTTATGTATTCCTCCCAGACAGCCACATAATAGAAGGATTAGATATTGGCAAGATGGGGGGAAAGAGGGGTGGATCTGTGCACAGTCACACTTGCACTTCAAAGACCCTGCCTCCGCTAACACACAAAGAACTTCACACTAGTCCATAGTGACTGCAGACAGATTGGAACCAGGGCCGGTAGGCAAGAAATGCCAGTCACTTCTGTGAGGGGAAAACTCCAGAAGTTTCTTCCACTTCAAAGCTGGAACCATGAATATAATCAAGACCCTCAGAACCACTCTTCAGTTCACTTCTGGACCACAAAAGGAATCTGAGGTCTTCCCTGCTGCCTGTTGCCTGCTGTGTCCTTTAAGAACTTCCCTGCTGCACCAAGAGAACTGCCCTGCTGCCTGAAGCCTGTTGTGAGCCCTCAGAGGACTGCCTTGCTGCTTGAGACCTGCTTTCATGCTTGAACACAAGACTTCTAGAGTGACTCCATGGGCTAATTAGCTTGCCTTCTGAATAGAGCCTCAGGGACAGAAAAGGCTCTAACCATCTAAACCTGTGCCTGGGTGAGTCCTGACTCTCCAAGTGATGCCACTCCAGTCATAGACCCTTGAAAGTGGTGTTAAAGGTGCTCAGATAGCCCAAATCCAAAGAGTTGGACTATGAAAAATTTCTGCTAAAAAGTGCTCTGCGAACCAAGATGAGACTGGGACCTACCTGCTCGCTGACCGGCCCAAGGTGCATAGTCGGTCAGCCTGACTTGCGGCAACTTCTGCTACATTCTTTACCACAGCGGCAAATTCTGTTCAGCGGCTCCTCGTCAGAGGTGTATTCAGCCTCTTGAAGCCCTTGTCAGCTACAGCATGTAGTTATACCCCTCGAGACTTTCGACTTTCATAAAAGAGATGAAGTATGAATGTAATAATCTCCACTGCGACTTCGTCCATTGGCTTCCCAACAATGATGCTGCCTATTCAGACACTGCCAGCTGCCTTGCCCTGCTGAACCTTACCTTCTCAGACATTTGTCTTCAAACTTTCTTCCAAATCTGAATGTAAGCAAAAATCGGCCACAATCCTTTTCGTGTATCTGAACCCTGATCCATTGCAGTTGGCTGTAGCTTTTGACTTTGCCCTGGTCTCACTTGACTAGATGTCTGCAGTTGGCACTTTGATCTATTTTTCACATTAAACTTTAAAAGGTTATAACTCCGGTTATACTGATTGGATTTTTGTTGTTGTGTCAAATACTTTATTACATTTTTGCTATTTTTCTAAATTGGTGTGTGACCTTTTTGTGTTGTGTTTTCACTTTATTACTGTTTTAAGTGTTGCATAAATACTTTACACAGTGCCTCTAAGTTAAACCTGATTGCTTTTGTGCCAAGGTACAAAAGGGTTAATTTAGTGACTGGTTCTCCCTGGTGAGGATTGTGGTTGTTGCTTGAAAGGGTTTCACCCCCTCATCCAATATCTCAAATTGATGCTCAGTGGTAGTATCCAGTACTTGTATTTATGCAGTGCCATGCAGCGATTTTGTGTATTTCAGCAAGGCACTGAGTGGCTGGGAGAGGGGAAGCAACGTGGATAACTTTACTGGGCTGTATGATCTGGTCTAAAGAGAGCACATTCCTAATATATGTTTTACTGAGCTGTGCCAACACCTAGTTGATAGTAAGATCACTGACCCCAGTGAGCTGCTAAGGAGGCTGACCTTTGGGTCAGCACCGTAGTATTCAAAAAGGCATCTGGGGAGATACCCAAAAGGGTGGTCAAGGTCCCCACCAGAATAAAGAGGAAGGAGAGAAAAATAAAAAAAAGGAGTTATCTGAAGGCCCCAAAACAGTTAACTGGGGAAGGGAACCCAACCCTTTTCTGACCAAAAGTACCATGATTTTGTTGATAAGAAGACAGGTGAATATGTCTCCAAGTGTCAGGAGTGCTACAAGTTTGGGTACTTGAACGGAGATACCAAAGGATGACTAGTGTAGCACTTGGGAAGGATGTTGTCCTAGGTATTGTGGGGGAGAGAGCAGAAGTTGCCCTTGTGTCCCTGAGTGACAGAAAGATGATGGTCAAAGCCTTCCAATGCTTCTAAGTATAGGCAGTGGGTCACCATCAATGGCCATTGGGTAGAGGCTCTGAAGGACTCAGGAGTCAGCATGACTAAGGTGGTGAGTGTCTGAAAAGTTTCAGCACTCCGCCCATCATCTTACTGTGTTTGCTATGTTTCGCCCGAAGTGGCCAGGGTATGCCCAGACATGGTTCCCTTGCTCACTTTGCCACTGGATTCAAGCTAGTCTTGCTGATGAGGGGTGAAACCCCGAAACCGGTCCCAGGATGCTTGTTTACGGTCCAGGGACGATGATGATGGATTAAACCCAGATCTGTGACTGGGGGTGAGTGTGTGAAAAGTTTCAGCACTCCGTCCATCATCTTACTGTGTTTGCTATGTTTCGCCCTACGTGGCCAGGGCATACCCAAATGTAGGTCCCTTGCTCACTTTGCCTCTGGCCTGGCTGATGAGTGGTGAAACCCCCGAAACCAGTCGCAGGATACTTGTTTCCGGTCCAGGGAGGACCTGGCCTGGCAGTTCGGGCTGGACTGTTCCCATGAGTAACAGGGTCAAGACTGGTGTGGCTTAGTGAGCAGAAGAATGATGATGGATTAAACTGAGATTTGTGACTGGGGGTGAGTGTCTGAAGAGTTTCAGCACTCTGTCCATCATCTTACTGTGTTTGCTATGTTTTGCCCTAAGTGGCCAGGGTATGACCAGACATGGGTACCTTGCTCACTTTGCCACTGGATTCAAGCTAGCCTGGCTGATGAGGGATGCATTGTATGTAAAGGGTGGGATGTGTACTCTTATGATTTATATGTCCTGGTAGTGAAAAACTCACAAAAGCGTTTTTTCCTGCTGTGAGGCCTACCTTTCCCATATCATAACATTGGGTTGCCTTATTCCATTTGTTAAGTGTTGACTTTTGTTTGGGAGCAGGTAGGAATATCATGTTTGGTGTCTAAGGAATTGTAATTTAAAATCGCCATTAATGATAAAGCAGTATTTTCAGTCACAATTCTGAAAATGCCATGGTTCCAGATGTTTCTTTCTTGCAGACTTTCCTCAAGGCAGGTGACTCATAAAACAATACTGAAGCGGGAATACCACCACAAGTCAGCCACTGAGAATGGTAGAAGAACATGGATCTGGTCAGAATTATTCCATGGATTGAAGTCTATGAGTTGTACCTAAAACAGCAACCTTAACTCTCCACTCTACAAGGCAAGGAAGATTGTAGAAACTTGGCTTTGGTAAGATTCAACCTGTTGGACTTGCACGAACAAAGTCCCGGATGGAACAAGACGTTTTAGTTAGGATGCTTCTGCAAATGTAAATCAACTGAAAATATCATGCACATTTTCCTATAGTGCAAAAGGTTTTTCTAGAGTAGAAAGACTACTTCAGTCTGGAGACCACGACAGTGTTTTAACACTCCTTGGAATTGACTTTCCAGAAATCACTCAGAAAGTCTCAGCCTGCAACAAGACAGTTCGGAAAACTAGAAGCAAAAAACAGTGCGATGGCCACAACCTCAAAGGAGTCAGCAAGAGTGGAAAATGTAACCTTACAGATACAGGCACAGTAAAGCCACTAATGGCATCAGAGCCGCCCATCAGATGATCCCTTCTAGCGTGACCTAACACCAAGCCCAGGATAAATACCGCCACCCCTATTCAGGCCCAGTTCTAGAGGGGGGGCCGGGTGGGCCAGGCCCACCCAAACATGAGCCTGGCCCACCCAAACGTGAGCCTTGGCCCTCGCAGTGACGGCGCAAAGGCCAATACAAAACGGCATCTTTAATTTAAAACGTCACTCCTAACATTTTCCTTCTTGTTCTGGGAGCTGAGTAATTTGGAATGGGCTCTTTCTTACAGCCATCCCAAATCCCCCAACTCCTTTTAGAAGGTGGGCTGTGTCCTGTAGGAACAATAGGGGCATGGCGAAGGGGACACATTCTTTATTTGACACCAAGTAACTTTTGCCTACCTTCCTGCTGTTCAGCGCTGGAGAAAATAAGTTTGTTTATTTCTATTCACCTTTCCTGAACCCTGCAGCAGCTTATCAGATCAGGCTGTGACACAAAGTTTGACTAATGGAGTAGGTAAGAGAATGTGTTACTATTTGTGTTTATTTTTTAAATCTGCACAGGCCCCACAATGCACATACTTTGTGTAAGCTTCATTTAAATAGTTTTTATCATTATCATGACCATGGATGCAAGACAACAATAAAAATGTCCAGATAACTGGTGATTAATGATCCAGCTGGAGAGCAATCCTTTGCCTGTTAGTAGTTTTGAAATGCAGATAAGCTGTATTTTATGTGGATAGCTCAGTTGGTTACTGCCTTTGTCACAGAGATTATTGTGTTACTTGCACTTCATAATACAATCCTAACATAGGACAGTGACCTATGAACAGTCATCAAAGAGATGCCTACAAACAGGAATGGTATAGTTAAAACTTCACTTTTTTTGTGTTACTATATAGTTAGAACTTACCCAGTCTTTCATTATTTTAATGCTGCTAAAAAGAGTTTGGGCCGATATACATTTTTATTAGTAAAACCAACCCCCAACCACTGGGATATGCTTTAAATCCTGAGTTTGTGCTTCCGCAGCACAACCCCTCTTAAAATATACTGCCCACCAGTATGGATGACGTGATTCCTACACCTTGCAATCCTCATTGTCTTATGTCGCATTCCCTATAGACTGACTTACATACTTTTATGATTCATTGCCTCTGTATAATGTGTGCGTGGTGTAAAGTACTGTGATACCCTACACTGATATGAGTAGTGCTATGCAACAAATGAAATGCATATCAGAGAGTGGCTACGGAGAGATGAATGGCACTGTTGGAGGGTGGTAGTAATGGTATCTGCGGAGAAAGAGGTAATTGGTGGGGCGCCAAAAAAGACTTTCGCACTACTGCTAAAGCCTGCCCTCTCAAGGCCTTTCTGGTTTTATTTAATTAGCAGTTGGGTCATTAGGGCAACTGTGGAACATATTAAAGTGTGTGCTAATTATATTTGCTGCTATATTCAATGTTTTAAGTTTGAAGGTGATTTTACTAATGTTTTTTACGGGAATAAGGCAGGTGGAGCTGGATGGTGGCTGATATGGGGCGGGGGCCCAAGGTCAGCTGTGAGATAAGGTGCACAGGAGAGGAATGGTAGAAAAGTGGATAATCGGGCATGGAATTACTTGTTTTGAAGCCTGGCCTGTTGGAATTTGAGGGTTTGCACTTAGGTCCAGACATTGCTGAAATAACTCTCCACATGCTCTGTATACACACAGAATCGATCTATTGTATCATGGCGACTGTTTGGAAGTAGATATGATGTAATCTAGGGCTTGTAGGCTACCACAAGAAGCGACAAAATGGACCCGCAGTGGCCCACCCAAATGCACCCTTGGCCCATCCCAAAAAAAATTCCTGGGGCCGGGCCTGCCCCTATCCCTACCTACCTTTCCTGCACTCTTTCCTACCCGCCACTTAGACTCATGTTACCATAATGCATTATATTAAAAGTCTGGAACGATGCAAAGTCATGGACAGTAAGCTCTAAACCATTTCAAACTCCTTGCATCTTTAGGTGGCGTGTCCATTTATCATTCTATTACAATGGTGCCACGGGCTCTACAGCAACCAAGGAAAACACCCCTTCAACCTCAGCTCCCCTGGATTGAGGTGCAGTATGTCCCGGTCTCAAACCCGTTGGCTCTGGTGCCACTGCACCTGCTGCACTATCGGCACTCGTCGGTGTCCTTAAAGTTTGAGAGGTATGCATTAAAAAACACACGATAACATGAAATGTTCTCTGCACTGGATGCCCAGCTTTATTGCACCGTGTGCTGTAAATGTTTCATTTTCTCCACTTGGTGGCGCTCGCAAGCTATCTTTTTCGAAAAACGTCTGTTTGGTTCATGTTATTCGTCTGGTGAAGTGATTTTTGATGCAGAGGTAAAATGGCCTAATTTATAAAAAATGTCAAACCCCTTAAAAGAAACAAAAAACTAATACAAAACAATCATCTTCTTTTTTTTTTTTTTTTTTAAACAAACTGGACATTTAACAATTTTATACCAGTTCTTTAAAGCTCTATTACAGATGCTATCGCAATCCTGCTTAAATAAAACATAGTTCCTGTTAACTTGTCCTAGATATATGTGTGCAAAGAAAATCTGTTAATCAGACGGCTATTTTAAATCAGCTTTATTCTCCGAAATGTATCATAAATGGTGAGAAAGATGTAATAAGTGATATTGACCTCAATGAGTTTATTTCAACTCAACCTGTATCATCTCAATCTTTTCCCAAGAAAGTGTAACCCACCCGTGCTGGGCAGCCTGGGTATATTTAGCCCGCCCGGATGTGCGCAGGAGATCAAAGGCCTCCTCGAGTTGGATGAGTTGTTAGTTTGCCCTTCTGTACTTGGACTTCTTTTGTTTAAAGATCAGACGCTCAGTGTGACCCTTGCCCTAATCAAGTAAAGGCCACAATTAGATAAATGTGAAAAAAGGACACAATTACAAGCCTGGGCTCTGCCCTTCGCTACAGTTTCGTGTTGATAGCCGCGCTTTTAACATGCATGTGGTTGCAACTGGTACAAAACCGCAAACGTGGCCGAGGAGCGTCGTAGGATGTCTCGTTATGTAAGCCATGGGCAGTGGCTGTTGGTTAACATTAGTAGTGTGACGTAAAGAACTACCTCTAAATGGACTACGTGAGTGAACCAAGCGAGCAGGCCCGACTCCCTCTAGGGGGGTACTGGTAGACGGGGGTTCTATCCACGAGACATTTTAAAAATCAACAGGGCCAAATGGTGCATTATACAAAAATAAATAAATTTGCTAAACATCCAAAGTTTATGAAGGAACAGTGCTGAAATCTTCAAATAATTGTGTAGAAAGCGTGACCCTCCCCAGCAGTTTTAGAGCTCACTCTCTTCCTGTTTGATAAAATGGTAGCAATATATGGATTTTTCTGCATCTCAAAAAGAGCTAAAGAGCAATGGGCCAGATGTACTAACATAGGTAAAAAAGGGGTGAAAATGGCGTTACAACAAACAAATTAAAGTGGATTTATTCTGCCGAAAGTTAACGTAAATTGAGGTATTTAACACATTCGATATCTATCAGATGAGTTAAATAACACTCAACTAGTAATTCCAACCCCTGCGCAGACAGGGGTTTAAGCAGGGGTCAGAAATGAATGACCCACTGGTAATCACACACTTAGGCCTATATTAGGATGGCGGGCGGACTTCAGTCCGCCCGCCACCCTAGCGGTGCTGGGACCGGCCGCCAGTGGTGCGGCAGTCCAGCACTGCCAATTAGGATGCGACCGCCACCCTGGTCGCATCCCGCATCTTTGACATTGCGGCTGGGCGGTCCCCCAGTGCAGCCATCCGGTGGCCCCCAACGGGCCCACAAAGTCAATTTCCTCATACCTTTAAATGGCGGAGTCTCCGCCATGGAAAGGCATTCCCACCGCAGTCATCATAATATGGATTGTGGTGCCTTCAAGGCACCGCCACCATATTGTGGGCTTTTTCCGCCCGGCCGGCAATCGTGACGATTGCCAACCGGCGGAAAAGCGGCGGACGGACTTTCCGTCCGCTGCGGTACCCCCCCGCCATAGTAATATGGCGGGGGGTAAATTGTGATGTGATGGCGGGCGGATCGCCACAGCCGGCCGGGTGGTGGCGATCCGCCCGCCATCATAATGGCCCCCTTAGTTTGCCTGCTTTCTACATCACTGCCAAGTGCCTGCATCTTGGGATGAAGTAATACAGTGCCTTAGTATTCCTGCACCACAACATATTCTCATGCAACTAAGAGCCGTCAATCTGGCCCCCCTAAAAATGTTCATGTTTCGTGCTTGATGGACTGGCTTACCATGTGTACATTGACATCTAAAATCTTACAGGGCCTTGGACTGTTACCTAGAACACAGACGTGTTCTCTATGTTCTCTTACTGGGTAGCTGAATACCGTTGTGGTGATGCCATGTTCGTCCATGCCAGCTTGCTGCTCATTCTAGTGAGCTTGTGGCAGGCGTGGGGGATTTTAAGGCAGATGCTGGTGCTCAAGTGGTCTCCTTGTCCTGGCACCATGGTGTTCTTTCGAATGACTGAAATGTAATGATGAGAGTTTATATTTCCTAATTCATCATGGCTGCCGCTCTCTGACTCTGGGCCTGCCAATTTAAAATGGTGTTTTTTTTCCCTTTCCTGTGTGCTGGATTTCTTCTGGTCTGGGCCAGCTATTTAAGTCCAACAGTTGGTTGCTTGGCTGCATCGAACTGCTTGCTGGTTTAAGATTCTCTCTTTCTCCTTTCCTGTGCTCTGTTTGCCTTACTGTTCCGTATTTCTGGATTTCTGTTTATGTTCGCTATTATCACCTGCAGAACTTCTTCAGGTTTTGTTGCTGCCTTTGGCATATTTTAGGTCTCGCCTGATCCAGCACATGCGCTGGTCTGGCCGAGACATTTTGTATGCGGGTTTTCCAAGTGCTGCCTGTGGCCTAAAGCTTGCGTGCACGTGAGCGTGCACGCACGCAGCCGCCATATGTGTTACCAACGCCCTGCTTGATCGCGTCTGCGATCACTTTCACTTTCGCGGGCCGCGCGGCCGTGTCATTTTCACGGCCGCGCGGCCAATGCTTGTTTTTTTCATGTGAGCTTTCGCTCTATTTTTCCTGTCATTCCTTCTCTGCAGCTGCTCCATTCTTTAGCTCACGCTCCTCCTTGGGTCATCAGCATAGTCTTCCGCTCACAATGTTCTTAGTCGAAAATGTCATACCTTTGAGGCAAACTATAAATATGAAACCCCTGCGTATACTTCACTTTTGCTTTTTATTAAAACCTCACCCAAGGCGCTGGCGCATCTTGTTTTTGGGTGCTTCCATCCTGTACTATCGTGGCTGAATGGGACATTCAGTCTGCCCCTGATTTAAAGATCCCGCTGCCATATTTCCGACACTGTTCAACGTGCTGCACTGTCCCCCGCTGACCAGGAACACTTTACCTCCTCAAACATAGTAGGGAGAGGCACTATACAAGCGCCCTCTTTTCCTTGAATTTTTCTCTCCGGTCACTGGACCCGGTCTCTCTCGCCAGCGCCAATTCTTTGCCCACACTCCGCCTCATTGTCCCGCCTGACCTCTCTAGGCTCCGATCTTAAAGAACGGCAACAACACTACTAGCTGCCTTTAGCACCAACACAATAAAAGAGAAAGGAAACATACATAGGCCGTTTTCCAGATCGCATACCACCGGCAGTGGAATATCAGTCAATTAACACACCGGCAGAACATCCATAAAAAAAATGTTTGCTCTGTGTCCCATCAGCCCTTCACCCCCCCACCCCAGTTGATAAAATACGTTTATTTGAGCTAGCCTCCTCGCCCGCCCCCCCAAAAAAAATCAGATAGCCCCAAGAAACTCATAGATGAAAGCGCTCGTCATAAACACAGGTTATGCATAAAAAAAGTATTCCTACATATTACAGCAATACATGTCGTGTTTAATGCAAACGTCAACAAGGAACAATATCTGCTCTGATTTGGGTTTTTAACAAAACAGAATCTTAAGACAAAAATATTTGCAAATATTTAATTTTGCAAACAGTAACCGGAAATACCAAAACAATAAACACAAAACCAAGCGGCCTATCACAGCGCTGCGTATCTCGGGTAACAAACCAATCAATTGTTCTCACTTTTCAAACAATATTCAAAAGCGACGGGTCACTCCAGAACATAGTTTTTGGTTTTATTAATTTACCCGTAGTGCTTCGTGTCACAACTTCACAGCACGGGCCCGACTAAACGGTACTCCTTTTACCTATGTTGGAAGATAAAAGGTCGGGTAGGAGTTATTGGGTTTAGTTTTCAATCCACCACCAATCACTTCATTCATTGCACTGCTGTCCTAAATTAAAGATATTCTTTTGGTATTGCTTAACAGTTACAAGAGTTTGCGTTGTTGCTAATTAGGCATACTTTTGTTGTTTTTCCTGCCTTGATAAAGTTGCCGGCGTTTGTAATATATGTAACAATTTTAGCCATCCCGGTTTCATTTTCACACTATTTTTACAAGAATTATATAATAGGAGAGGTTGGCTACATTCCGCAAATGAGCACATAAATGAACAATAAGCAGACGGTTTTCATGGCAAAACAGCCCAGTGAACTATTGTGTTGATGCCAGAGCTGCATCTTTTGAAATGGTGAACCAGGTTCAAGTCCCAGCTTTGCCTCGGCATCCTGTAATTCTAGGAAAATCAGTTAATTTCCCTCTACCTAAATAAACAGAATGCGACCTTGTAGAATGTAACCCGCTCTAATGCATCTGGTTCGAGTTTGTTATTTAAACCTATGAAAAAATAAACACACTACTTTAACCCTCTATTTATATCAGAAAGGTAAGGCCTCGGTTGGAAAGTGGAAATGTCATTTTTGGTTGTAAAAAGTCACCTTTTGCCATTTTGATTCTTACACCTACAGCTACACGGCCTATGCTGTGGCAGAATAGAGGCCCTAAACCCCTCTTTTGCGTTTTCGTGTGCTTTCTTTTCTTTTTAGGTTGACAGGCTGAAGAATATATATTAAAAACACAAAAAAAACAATTCTATTAAAATGTAGGGCTACATGGCTGAAAGAGTTGTATCAGCCTAAAAGCAGCACTATAAGGAACCTATTACTGTAAAAGTTTTCTATGTTACCTGCATGGCTAAAATACTTGTACGGTCCCAAGGGCGAGACCGATTGCATTGCAAATGCTTGTTTTCCTATGTGGTGTTTTTCTTGAGAAAGCACTATCTCAACTTGGTACTGGTATACCTAACCATACAATTAGTCCAGGAGCTATCTACAGAAGAAGCGCTTGGCAAGACCAGGACTTGACAGACTGCACCATCAATTTTGCCCGACCGAGATGTATCCTACCCACATCTTACATGATGCCATTCAACAGCAGAGGGCTGTGTTGTAAACATTACACAATGAAAACACAATTATGCATCAGGTCCTAGCCACTAGAATGCCCTCTGAAGTACCACCAGCTCCTACTGAGGCCCTACATCTTGATCGATATCCCAACAAGTTGAAGTAGTTCTTGGATTCTTTAGCAGTCCATTTTGCTTTTCGCCCCACTCAATTTTCTCTGGACAAGACTAATGTGGGATGTCTAATTACCTGACTGTCTGGGTCTGCCATGGCTTAGTAAACTCTGTTGGTGACGTAGGATGACCCACGCTTAGATAATTACTCAACCTTCCTGGGAGCTTTTCAACATATGTTTGAAAAGCCATATTTGGAGAGTTCTGCTGAAGAGGCGCTTTGTGAGTGATAACGCCAGATTCTTATCTTATCTTATCTTATCTTATCTTATCTTATCTTACCACTAAGAATCCTCGGCCGACTGGACCTTTTTACCTGCTGTGAAGTGTAAAGGGGAGAAAACCAATTCATTCAAATGAAACCAATAAATCAATCAATTCCGACTCTGAAGAATCACTTACTCTGAATTAAGTTTTAGGGGATTTATTACAAAGCCAAAAATAACTGAACATACAAGCACCTCATGACGAGGTTAAAGAAATACATGGGCACTAATACAAAATTCATCCTACGCAATATTCTTATTCGGTGAAGCATGAAAAGAATAAGAAACTCTAAAAATATTAAACAAGCGATGGCTGCTCCAATATCTAATTCAGTCTTCATCAATACCTGCGAAAAATCCATTAGTCTGTCTCCCTACACTATCACTAAGGTGACATCCCTATTTAGCATCTCCCAAGGCAGATCAATAAAAGGTGTCAGTGCGTGAAGACTTCCTAAGAAGTACACTCACATTGAAAGGGTCAGTAGCCAAAGCTAAAAATTTGTTCTAAGTCTCTTTTCTCAGTATTGATCCCTTCCTTCTACTCTCTAACAGCTCTCTGCTCCATCTGCCCTCTCCTCCCTCGGGGCACTGTCCCTAATTCAAAATGCACAATATGGAGGACACGCCTCTGTAACACCTCCTCTGACTAAGCACCTCTCGTAGGTAAATTTCCATCGAACGAGTACTTCGTCCAGCAACGTTTGATACGTCCTTGGGTCCCAGGCTTCTTCTCAATTATCAGCATTACAGGACACACTGTTTCAGCTCTCCTCCATACCTAACTCCTAAAACAAAAGGCATCTGTCTAATAAACAAAGACGGTGTCCTTGCACCTGCTATAGAAGCATGTGAACAGAGAATTCTTCCAAACACATGAATTTTACTGACTACCTCCAAATGAGAGCTTTCCCAGGGAAAATATACTTCAGGCCTACACAATTCAGCTAACATAAGAAATACGAATAGGCCTTTAATAGCAAAACGTGAACATTCATTTAGGCCTTTACACACCAAAAATTACACGCATTAATAAATGTTGCATTAATAATCCTACACTTCATTACTTTAAGGCACAGTTAGTCACTTCTAAATATGCAGACTTTAATATGATGCATGTTTAAATCTAATGCATTACATTACACACAAGCTAATTCATTAGGTGTTTGCAATGAACAACAAAAATTACATAATCACATTTAAATGCCACTTTACTTTCTCGAATGGCACAAATTAATTTTTCTATTATTACAGTCACACGTTTCATTATTACCTCTACAATTCTAATGATCAGTTTTAGTACAACACGTGATTATATGCGGGTGCGGACTATTCACGATTATGAGGCACCCCTACAATTTTCAGAACATCATGACGATCTATCAGTTCCCCCCTTTGATGACTAAAGTCATCACAAAATTACCATTCCCATGGCGAAGGAACCGACCTAAACAGAGTCGCTGTCAGAACTTCTCTAGATTCTTGATATTCTGGTAGTGACCTTCCTGCAGTCTAGCCATCCTTATCTCTTGCTCCCTAAGGGACCTTTCAACTTGGTTCGCCTTGTAACCCTGAAAGGCTCTAGCAAATCCCCACAAGCAAACCACATAGACCACAATGATAATGATAGGCTTCAGAATATAACCAAGAATACCTTTTCCCAAATTCGCAAACCAATTTCCCACTCTGCCAAATCCTTTACCAATTTTTTCCCAAACACCCCCTTCAGTCAGATCCTGGATCTCATGATGGATCACAGTGATGTTACTTATATATTTCTCCAGATCTTTGCTGTTGTCTGGTATGTAAGTACAGCACTCTTGAATCTTCAACATTTAACAGACTTTGCCCTCTTTTGCAAATAACACATCCAAAGCAAGATGGTTCTGCATCACCATCATCCTTATCGTCAACATCTCTCCATCAACAAGTATCATCGACTTAGCTGTATTAGTCGATAACATGTCAACAACAGTTGCCAATTTTCTAATCTTCAGTTCATTCAAGATCACTCCCAAACTTGGTATCACTGCTCCAAAGATATCGCCAATCACCGCTCCTACACTTGGATCCCTCCTCACTCTAGAATGCTTTTCACCTTCCAAAAGTTCTAATTCCTCTGCATGGTAGATTTTAGGGAAGATAATTCCCATATAACATGTACCATACCAATTCGCAGGCAGTCTCACATAAAAATTCTTTCCACACAAATAATATACTGTTGGCACCACATGTACTGAACCTTGTAAAAAGTTCTTTGCAGACTCTTCCATAGTGAAAACATGATCACACGTGCTCTGTCCCACATACACCTTATCATAATAGTCTGCACACGTTTCACACACAGCTTCCCCTTCTGCACTAGATCTAATGCTATAGGGCCATAAGTACCCTTTGCTCGGTGAGCTCTCTTCTCCTCTGTCAAATCTACTGGACTTTCTCCAGTGTTATGAGTTTGTGTTCGATGTCTATATCTATCTTCTACTTGATCTACGAATTTCTTCTCTGCACTTGTTAGTGAACAGGTCAGATTATAACTATGAGCATAGGCTGTGTCTAAAGTTGTAGTCGGTATGAAATACTTCCCAATCCTGTCTTCCTGCTTATAATAATCATACTTATTCAAGTGCGTCTAAGCTGGTACCTCTGAAAGCACTGCATCATAATTCGAAAAGAAGTACTCATATTGTCCTCTTCCATAGAACATACTAAGTAACAGACTACATGAGATTCCATACGTCAGTGGAAGATGATGGTACTTAATACCCTCGTCCACTGAGGCAGGCAACTGCATACACACATAACAATCTTTTGCATCCATCGCCACCACGTACTCATATAGCAGCTTGGAATAAGCATTAAGCTTAAAATCACCTCTAGACAAATCTACATGCAATCTACGATTATTCTGATTAAGCATAGCCTTTTCAGCTCCTATGATACCCTCTTTCTTGGTTGAAGTACTGGGTGTAGGTGTTCTCTTCACCTCTATAACTTCTACCTCATGTGGAATAGCAACTGAAACCATAATAACTACAACTATTGAAACAATCACTGCTCCTATGAGTGTACCTATCATACATTTGGACATACGGTTCGGATTTCCAGCCTCCATTTTCTTTGTCGGTTTGGTTTTTAGAATCGGCTCAGTCAATGGGTTAGTCATTCTCTTATTTGCCACACCTACAACTTGGATTGATTGTCCCGAGAGGAGTAGGTTGGGAACTACTGCAGATCTTACAGTAGAACGGGTAGCACCAGTGTCAACCAAAAAGGTGGTAGGATGACCGTCAACATCCGCCTCTACAAACGGTCCCCTCTGGTCTACTGCCAAGACTGCCCCAAAAGTGCAGTCTTCCTCCCCTCACAGGCACCGTCATTTTAACGGGTCTGAGCTGTAGTCATCAAAATTCTCGAAAAGGGGCATCTGTTGGTACGTTCGATTTCTCTATGGAATTCTCTGAGTTTGCCGGACTGGCACCTGCGGGACCGTCGTCCCCCCTTGCATGGATCTAGATCTCGTTACTGTATTGACAGCTTCAGGTACCTGCACTATTTCTGCCTCTTGTTGCACCTGATTTGCTGGATTCAATCTACACTCGCGCTTCCAATGCCCGATCTTGTGACAAAGGTGACATGCAGTGGTCTTTTTCAGGGTTACCACATCCATTCCTGTCTTGGGGTCTACAGGTTTCCCCTTCCCTTGATCCTGCACATTCGGAGTCCCTCTTTGATTGTTTCCCTGTCTTCTCCCTAGCGTCCCTCCATTAGACTGCATCTGGAGCTCCCTGTCAGCGATTTGCATTTGGACTAACATCAACTTATCCTTAAGTTTCTTGTGTTTCGAGTCCACCTCATCGCTGCAGTATTTGGCATACCGCAGTATTTCGTCCACTGACTTGTTCTGCCAGCAGATCAAGTGTTGCTGAGTGATAAAGCTAATTTCCGGTCTCAGACCCAAAACGAACCTGGAAACAAACTGTCCCATGTCTTTGGGGTCTAATGTGCCTAGCCCACCGTACTGCTTGATGGCTTGTAGGAGCCTTTTGTAGTATTCATGGACAGATTCTTTCGGTTCCTGAAAGGTTCGATCTATCTTAACCCAGTCAATATCTTGTGGCAAGATTTTGGATTTCAGCCATGTATTTACCTGTTCAAACTTTTTCATAACAATAGGTGAAGGACCATTTGTAACATAATACCTGTCTGGTTTTCAGAGGTTGGCCAATCAACTGCAACTTTGCAAGCTTCCCACAAATCACTCTGTACTACAATGTCAAATAATGTATTCAGATCAACCCACAACACCTTCGAGATTTTAACAAACCGATTGATCTGCTTGTACCATTCGACGGGCTTCTCCCTCAGCCAAGGAAAGTCATTAGTGAATGCTGCCAAATCACCTCTACTCCAAGGCACATGCACATACCCTCCATTCTGTACTTCTCGTAAAGGGTAATTCTCCACTCCTATTATTCCCCCTCCTGGAAGCGGCGTCTCTCCTACACTCTTTTTAGTGCTTTTCTTCTTGGACCATCTTTCCTTCCACTTATCAAGCATGCTCCATGCGCGTATCCCTATAATCAATTCTCTAATATGAACTTTCAACCCTATGACTCTCTTCTCTTCCAATTCCTGATCACTGTACTGCAGTCTATGACTTCACTGTAACATCTTTGTCTTGGACAGATCCACCTCATACCTATTTGTCAGTTCAGTCAATTTCTCATGTGCTGACTTTGCCTTGCGAGTTCCGTACTTCGCTACAAACAGTAACTCGTCTGGTTCATAAAGTTCCACTCTCTCCAAAGGCAGGGTCCCACAATTATCTCGTCTACTTCAGCTTTCAATCTCACCACATCCAACATCTTTGCTCTTATAGCAACTTTCAGGGTCCCTCGACTAAATGCACCACTCGATCCTTCATTCTCACTATTCTGATCTCCGCATCGGTTCTTTTCCACTACATTCCTAAGGACTGGTCGACCTCCTGAGTCTTCACGATCCCAATCTCCTGCCATCCTGTCACTCTGGTTTCTTACTGGTGGTTTCCACATTCTTAGGTCTGATCTTGAATCGGACAAAGACTTTGGTCTCGCCGTTCTCCCATACACCTGTCCCCTAGAGGAGTCTGCAGTGGCTGGTAATGGCGTACTCGATTCTATAAGTCTCGGAAGGTGAGCTATTCTACTCACCGTGCCATTCCCTCCAGAGCTAATCCCTTCTCCTACTGCTGACTGCACCAAATTCCCCATTTCTCGCCCGATCCGGGTCATATACTGACACTATGGGTCCAATGGTAACCGACACTGTAAGAGCATCCGGTAACCTTGTAACTCCGTTAGCCTCAGCACTTGCTGGTGTCTGTGTCCTCATCCCTTCTGTTCCTGTTGAGATTTTTCCCACTACTCTCACATTAGGTTGAGCCTGTGAATCCCCAACCCCCTCTGTCAGCACTGACTTTCCCTCTTCTGAGTCTGGGTTATAAGGGGGTGGTCTCTCTGATAATAACCTTTCTAACAAGCTGTCATCTGTGTTACTATCGTCTTCCTCGGTACTCTTCTTCTGGGTGTCTCCCAACTTCACCATCAACGGGAATAGTCTATCACCCTCGATAGTCTCCACCCTCCATCTTTTCTCCAATGCATCCCATCTCGCATCTTGAAATGCCCTAATCGACTTTTTCACCCTTTCCTGACTTCGATCTCGTTTCCTGTCATGTGCTGCTCTAATCCATGCATGTAGCACCTCGAACTGTGTTGGTCTGGGCAGAGGTCGCAATGAAGACATCACTGATTTCAACTGATACAACGCTTCCAATCTTTAAGTACCATAGCACGGAAAAGCTAATTCACCCTCTTTTTCAGTCATTTTATGCCAATTTTCAAGCTAAATTATAGTATGCAATCCCACATTCGTTGCCATGTAATGAGCCGGGGTATCTTCGGATGGAGATTCTTCTCCTCCCCGAGTAACCACCCTCTACACAGGTCTTGTAAAACTTTAAAACATTTCATGATGAATTCAAATTAAATCAACTTCTTTTACACACGAGGTTTCGTTCTACTTACTGATGCCAATCCACCAATCCCAGCGCAGCTTCACTCCAACCGACCTATCGCAGCGTGGCACCCTCTGACATCACTCTTCCTCTGCCTGCAGCAGTTCCCTTCCTTTACACATCGTCTCTCACACATTCACGCGTCTCTTTCATACAATGAAATAATTGTTTGTCCATCAAACGACCGGACAGTCACTTCTCAGACTGCCTGTCCACCAACGACTGGACAGTCTCATACAATTGTCGACCTCAACTTCGGCAATTGTCTGTCTGCGAAATGACCGGACAACTGCCTCGGACTATCTGCCCACGGCCAGACAGTCATGTACTTGATCGATAGGATCCAAACGCTTGATGTTCCACATACAGTAACCCACGACCTGCGTCGGTTACTCACGCCCTCACACACGCATTTCCCTATCATGAATGGGTCAGTCAACGACATCTCATGACTCCCACAAACTCTGGTCAGACAATTTCAACTCTGGGTGTCTTCTAAGCCACAATCTCTTATCCAGGGATATCAAAATCAAATCTCATGGACCGCGCGCGCTAACAGTCCAAAACCACAATCACTCGACTCTTACACCGACTCCGCAAGACATCACACAATCAGCACAACGCTGCAATCTAACAGGCATACATCCCTGTTCATACTCACTCTCCCACGAACTGCTGCTTTCCCCACACCGTCACTCTCCGCCGGCTTCCATCAATGCCGTCGTCCTCCGCTCACAATCCACTGGATCACCATCACTTGGGGCTCTATAGGATCAATATCTACCCTTCTCTACTTCTCCCCTTTCTACAGAGATAACCATCCTCTGCTACCAACTGATAATGCCAGATTTTTGTCTTATCTTATCTTATCTTAACTTACCACTAAGAATCCTTGGCCGACTGGACCTTTTTACCTGCTGTGAAGTGTAAAGGGGAGAATACCAATTCATTCAAATGAAACCAATAAACCAATCTATTCCGACTCGGAAGAATCACTTACTCCGAATTAAGTTTTAGGGTATTTATTACAAAGCCAAAAATAACTGAACATACAAGCACCTCATGTCGAGGTTAAAGAAATACATGGGCACTAATACAAAATTCATCCTACGCAATAATCTAATTCGGTGAAGCATGAAATGAATAAAAAACTTAAAAAATATTAAACAAGCGATGACTGCTCCAATATCTAATTCAGTCTTCATCAATACCTGCGAAAAATCCGTTAGTCTGTCCCTATACTATCACTAAGGTGACATCCCTGCTTAGCATCTCCCAAGGCAGATCAATAAAAGTGTCAGCGCGTGTGAAGACTTCCTAAGAAGTACACTCACGTTGAAAGGGTCAGTAGCCAAAGCTACAAATTTGTTCTAAAGTCTCCTTTCTCAGTATTGATCCCTTCCTTCTACTCTCTAACAGATCTCTGCTCCATCTGCCCTATCCTCCCTCGGGGCACTGTCCCTAATACAAAATGAACAAAATGGAGGACACGCCTCTGTTACACCTCCTCTGGCTAAGTACCTCTCGTAGGTACATTTTCATCCAACTTGTACTTCGTCCAGCAACCGTTGATACGTCCTTGGGTCCCAGGCTTCTTCCCAATTATCAGCATTCCAGTAAACACTGTTTCAGCTCTCCTCCATAGATAACTCCTAAAACAAAAGGCATCTGTCTAAGTAAAGAAGACGGTGTCCTTGCACCTGCAATAGAAGCATGTGAACAGAGAATTCTTCCAAACACATGAATTTCGCTGACTACCTCCAAATGAGAGCTTTTCCAGGGAAAATATACTTCAGGCCTACACAATTCAGCTAACATGAGCAATACGAATAGGCATTTTGTGGCAAAACGTTAACATTCATTTAGGCCTTTACACACCAAGAATTACATGCATTAATAAACGTTGCATTAATTATCCTACACTTCATCACTTTAAGGCACAGTTAGTCACTTCTACACATGCAGACTTTAATCTGATGCATGTTTAAATCTAATGCATTACATTACACACAAGCTAATTCATTAGGCATTTGCAATGAACAACAATAATTACATGATCACATTTAAATGCCACTTTACTTTCTCGAATGGCACAAATTAATTTTCTATCATTATAGTCACACGTTTCATTATTACCTCTACAATTCTAATGATCAGTTTTAGTACAACACGTGATTATATGCGGGTGCAAACTATTCACGCTCTATCATGAGATTCATTATGTGTCTCAGGTTGTGCTTATGGTCTAGCCCGATTCAAGACTTTGGCAGCTGAAACAGCATGGGTCGATTGAACTTTGTTAACACTTTTCCGGCAAGGTTCAAAGAAAAAGTTAAAGATGAATTAATGCACATGACTCGCCCAATGTCCTTTATTAAAATTATTGAGGCAGTGCTAAATATAGAACACTGACCCCATGAGAGAAAGAAGACAAAGGAGGATATATGTGTTACAGCATTTCCCATGGGATTAAGTCCAACTCTTTCTCGAAGAGGGGAGACCCCTGGTCCTAGTCCCCCAAATGAAGAGCTTATGCAAATAGGAGTAACATGAGGACCATTGTCAGAGAAAGAGAACGCAAAGACATAGGCCTAAAGACCTTTGTCTTTATTGCAGCAAGTCAGGGCATATGATTGGCATATGTTCAATTCGCCCATCAAAACCTTCAGGAAACAAGTGGACCCATCCTTTTGGGAGGAAGGAGGGATAGGGTAACCCATCACTTCCTCATGTTAGACAGGTATAATCTTCTAAAAGCATTGAGAAGTTGCCACTCTGTTTGCTGCCAGTGACCATCACTTGTGTTTCCTGTTTAGTATCAGTGCTAGCATTATTAGATTCTGGAGCCATAGGTATATTTATGGGCAATGATTGGGCTTTGAAGTATAACTGTTAGAAATGGGTTCTCTAGTAGGCAATAGTTTGCACCCTTTCCCAAATAGGGACCCTTCCTTCTAGTCAGGATAAGGGGGGAAGCACTACTGAAATGACCCCTGCTCAACCTCTTGGTAGCTTGGCATGAGCAGTCAGGCTTATCTCAGAGGCAGTTTGTGAAGCATTTGCGCATAACCAACAGTAATACAGTGAAAACACTACAAAAGGACACCACACCAATTTTAGAAAAAATAACCAACATTTATCTCTGCAATCAAGACCAAAACGATAAAAGACCCACATAAAGTAATACAAAATAGGCACTTTGCAAGTATGACTTAAAATGCAGTTCCTTAAAGCCGGTAGCTATGTCCATGAATACTGCAGTGCTGAAAACAACACAATCCAACAGTTTCGGCCCTCCGCCTCAGTGCGGACCAGCATTAGTGTCAGCAGACTCGTAACCAGTACCTTTAGTTCCGGCTGACTGCATCGATGAGGGCCGGTTGTGGCAACTGTCGCGGTTGTGATCTGAAGTGTTGCGGTGCCCTCAAGTCACGGTGCAGGCAGCGGCTCAGTGACAGTTGCCTAGCGGCATCGGTGAGGAGTGAGGCGGTGCTTGTGGCGGTGCTGACAGGTCACTGTGCAAGTGACAGTGCTGGTAGATGGGAGCTGGCGTCAGATGGCCCAGACTGCACCATGTGACTTACGAGCGGTACCCCCAAACCACTGTATGATCACGGGTTTTGGGGTCAGCGGGCAGTGACATCGTCAGTTAGACCAGGGTGGCGGAGTGAAGCGAGGGGGTACGGAGTGCGGTGCCTACAGGTCGCAGTGCAAGTAGTGGCTCAGTGGCGGCAGCGGTTGTCATCGGTGTTCTGTCCTGTTTTCACTGTCTAAGACAGAAGCAGCAACTGCAGGCCAACCCAGCAAAGCAACAACACAGCAAAGGGGCTTTACTCCTCCTGGCAGTTCTATCAGCTCTTCTTCTTGGCAGGTTCCTTGATCCAAGCAAGTTCTAAAGTTCTGGGGTCCGGGCCCCAATAGTTATACTCAGTTTCTCTTTGTTCTCTCGGGCAGTGAGTGTCTGTGCTCAGTACAAATCAGTTTAGTCCTCTCTGGCCCAGCTTCCCAGCAGGAGGTGGAGACAGCATTGTCCAAGGCAGACCAGGCCCATTCAGGTGCAAGGAAACCTCCTCCCACTACTAGATGCAGCCCAGGTCTATTCAGCCCAGTTCTGACTCATCTAGGAAAGGCAGGACACACCTGGACCCCCCAGTGGCTGTCTAAAGTGAATGCACATCCCCAGCCCCTGTCACTTCAAAGCCAGACAGTCAATCCGCAATCCAGCAGAGGCACATAGGATGGCTAAGCAAGAAAATGCCTACTTTCTAAAAGTGGTATTTTCAAACAGAAAATAAAAGTTCTCTTTACTAAAAGATGTATTTCTACATTCTGAGTTCAGGCATACTAACCTCCATTTCTCTATCTTGTCCCAATAGGAAAATATACTTGTAAAATGTTACCAAGTATTCCCCATTCTATCCTATGAGACAGATACCCTTTCAACAGTGAAAAACCAAATAGACTGTATTTCACTATCAAGACATGTCACACATACCAGTACATGTCTTATCTTTCAAATACGCTGCACCCTGCCCATAGGAGTAACTTGGGACTACCTTAGGGGTGACTCACATGTGATAAAAGGGAAGGTTTGGGCTCGGCAAGTGGGTGCACTTGCCAAGTCGACATGGCAGTAAAAACTGTGAGCAGACACTGCAGTGGCAGGTCTGAGAACTTTTTGAAAGGCTGCTTGTGTGGGTGGCATAATCAATACTGCAGGCCCACTAGCACCATTAGATTTATAGGTCCTGGCACTCTCAGTGCACTTTACTAGGGACTTACCAGTAAATCAAATATGCCAGTCATGGAAACACCAATCCATAATCCAATTTACAATAGGAACGCTTGCACTTTACCACTGAACAGCAGTGATAAAGTGCGCAGAGACACTAAACCAGCAAAAACAGAGTCAAAACTGGGAGGTCAGAAAGCAAAAGGCAGGCGAAACATGCCAAAAGATGCCAGGTCTAAAAATAACCTTTGCAGTCAAGCCAGAGATAAAGAGGATGTTATTCATACCATAGATGGTATGCCTCAATGGTAAATCATACCTAAGTATTGTTGTTTGACCTGATTGCGACTTCTAATTATCCAGCAATATATGTAGTTCCTTGGTTGATCCAACACAATCTGTTTATTATTTGGCCCTTAGGGATTCTATCACTGAGCTTGGAATAATGTGTTGAAAACTGCCCGAAAGACAATCATGTTTCAATTTAAGGAAAGATTATAGCTTAAGGAGAATCTGTAACAGTTGTGGCTACTCTCTCGTCAGTCCTATAGCGGTATCAGGACTATAAGGATGTTTTTGACAACGTTCAGAGCGTTTCATTACATCCTCATCATTCATGCAACTGTGCAGCGAATCTAGTTCGTAGAGCTGAAGTCAATTATGGAAGAATATATTCCTTATCTGAGCCAGAGAGGACAGCATTAAGGAAATATCTTGATGAAAATCCGTAGAACTGATTAATAGACCATCAACGTCTCCAGATAGAGCCCCTCTTTTATTTGTCCCCAAAAAATCAAATTAATTAAGACAGTGTAATGTCTTTAGAGAGCTGAACCAGATTACCAGCAAGGAATGTTACACTTTACCTCTAAATAAAGATATACTTGAATTGGTAAGAGGCTCGTCAATCTTCACCAAGCTTGATTTTAGAGGAGCCTTTCATTTATCCAGGATCATTGCTGGAGACGAGTGGAAAACAGCATTCCAGACTCCATTCCGCCATTTCAAATACAAGATTATGCCATATGGACTAAGTAATGCTCCTTCAGTGTTTCAACGGTTAAATATTCTGAGCATTAATATGATTGTAAACCTGGATGGTATTTACTCCAGGTCTACAGAAGAACTCGACTGTCATATTTGAGGACTATTACCGTGAATAAAAGAATATTTTTTTCCTGCAAACCTGAAAATTGTGTTTTTGAACAATCTAAAGTTTGGTTTTCATCTTGTCCCCTCAAGGTTTGCCCATGAATCCAAAGTAAATAGAGGCAGTTTTGAATTGGCCATCACTTTATTCTATCAAAGAAACTCAAACTTTTTTAGGATTTGCAAACTTTTATCAGCAATTATTCCAAAATGTCCTTGAGTATTCTTGCAACATCTCAAAGTTCTTAAAGAAAGAACATTTAATATAAGTATTCATTTGAGAAGATATAGCTGAGCATTCTTTCTGAGCCTTATAGTCTTCACTTCTGCCCCGATACTCTGACAGCCGGATCCAGCCAAAAAGTTCATTCTGATGACCGATACTTCTGTAAAACAAGCATTGGCATAGCCAATAGTTCTAGCTTTTGGGACCTTATAAGTATTTAGTTATGCAGAACAATATCCTTGGTGCAACAACTGTTGCATGGCTAAATAGTTATCAGGTCCCAAAGGCGAGACCTATTGGCTATGCCAATGCCCTGGTCTTGTGTTCACATGGGGTTGGAGGAAGCCGACATGGGGTGCAGGGTGGAGTCTTGTGTTCCCATGGGGTGGGTAGAGGTGGGAGGAAGCTGACATGGGGTGCAGGGTGGAGTCTTGTGTTCCCATGGGGTGGGGATAGGTGGGAGGAAGCCGACATGGGGTGCAGGGTGGAGTCTTGTGTTTACATGGGGTGGGGAGAGGTGGGAGGAAGCCGACATGGTGTGCAGGGTGGACTCTTGTGGTCACATGGGGTGGGAGGAAGCCGACATGGGGTGCAGGGTCTTGTTCACATGCAAGGTTATAAAGAAGAGCTCCGACACTGGAGCAGAGTTGCTCAGCAGAGCAACAGAAGAGGTGCTGCCCCCTCCTGCCAGGGCTGTAAAACTGCGGCCGTCCGGTGACTGTGATGTGGGATGGGACTCCTGGGAGAGGTGCTAATAGGTAATCGAAGGGTGTGAGGGGGCGGAGCCACGAGGTCACGTATGTAGATATTTGGCAGTATAAACTTGACTCACGAGCATTTTTGTTTTGAGAGCTTTTTGTGCCTTCACTTCACATAAAACGTCTCCATAAATGGAAGCCTTGCAGCCCTCGGAGTGCACACTACGTAAATATTAACACTACGGACAGGAGGGATGACTGCCCAACAGCTGACAGCAGGCGCAGGCATTGGAGTGAACGAGCCCAGGCACTGGAGTGCACGAGCGCAGGCCCTGGAGGGAATGAGCGCAGGCACTGGAGTGCATGATGGGAGACACTGGAGGGCATAAGCACAGGCATTGAAGTGAATCAGTAAGCATTTGTGGCATGTGAGCAGAAAATTTTAAAAAAGCACTCGAGTGGTGCGCGCGTGATGGCAAAAGTGAAAGAAGGCGCCCGCGACGGCAAAAGTGAAAGTGATCGCAAGCGATCTGCGCGCACCATGACGAGAGAGGAAAGCCAGATGGTGCCTCTGCTTGTCATTGTGCGCGTAACCGCACGCTGTATGCCCCCCCGAAAGCTGTGGTAGGACTTTTGAAAGCCCACTCACTAAATGTCTTGCCAGCGCAGCGCATGCGCTGGCTCAGGCGAGACCTAAAACGGACCAGTTTTGCTGCAACACCAAGACAATGCCAACTTGTAGTATTCCATCTTTTTTTATAAAAATGTACGGAGCTTTGTATAGCCCAAACCTGACCCAGTATCGGGTATCAGAGCGCTTTACATAACACCCGTTGTGTTACACGAGGACACACATTCATATTTTTGGTAGGCATGGGGAGATTAAGTGATTTGCCCAGAATCACAGGATGTTCAGCGTCATTGCCGAGACTCGAACCCGGTTCCCCAGATTCGAGGTCGACCGCCCCAGCCATTAGGCCAAGTCCTCTCCCCATCTCTTCTATCACTCTAGAACTTTATCCCCGTCAGAGCAGAATGCTACAGTGATCAAGGAATCCTTTCCAAATCAGGGCCGACCAAAAGCTTATTTTTTTTCCCCTCAATATCACTTTGTGATCACCTATATTCCAGGGTCAACTAACATCTATAGCTGAAGCTTTATCCTGCCTGTTTTATAAGGGATATTCCTCAGCCAATAGAAGCCCCTGAATGTATTGTATCATCTTTCTTGTCTCCTCCTACTAGATCAAATTAAGAAAGCATAATACGCCATGAACCAGAGAGCATTACAAGAAATTTGCCAAGAATGTAAAATTAAAAAACAGGATCAACTATACTTTTTAAAGAAAGCTTTATACTTTCTTTTTTTGGAATTACAAGAATTGGTGCTAAATCTCTATTACGACTCTTGATGAGCTATGTATCTTTTTCTATGCTCGTTTTAGTTGCCAAAAGTGACTAAAGATGCGCATGGCTATTTATCATCCTGTACAGTGTTTGCACAGTCTAAGACATCATGTTCAAAATTGTATGGACTGCTTCACCCACTACCAATGGCACCTATACCATGGCACATAATTTCTACTGATATTATTTTGGAACTACATGTTTCTGAAGGCAATACTACCATTACAGTCACCATGGATACTTTTTCCAAAATGGCACATTTCTCTGCTTTCAAGCAAATACCATCTGCTGTGGCCTGACATGTTGTCAAATACATTTTTAGCTTGCACAGGTTGCTATCAACAATTGTTAAGTGTAGAGGTCCGCAATGCATTTCTAGTTTTGTAAAGTAGTCTGTTCAGCTCTTGAAAAATCTTAAAGCCCCATCCTCAGGATTTCATCCTCAGACTTGCGGATTGACTGAATGCACCAGTCAGACTTTAGAACAGTTTTTACGATGCTATTTAAACGCAGCTTATGATAACTGGGTATCTTTATTGACTTATGCCAGGTTTGCTTGCAACAATAGTGCACACAATGCAACTGGAGTTTCAGCTTTTTTTTCTACCCAGGGATTAAATCTTAAAATCTGTCTGGAAGTTATTTCCATTGATGCAGAGTTGCCTTCAGACTTAGAATTTTTGCAACATTTAGTGAATGTCCGAAGACAAGTTCAACAGGTTTAGTTGGTGACCAAGAATAAGATGAATAAACAGGTTGATCAATAGAGATACCCGAGCTAATTGCACTGTTGGGGCTAGGGTTTGGCTATCTTCCTGTTCTCTACCCCTCAGAGGGGCCCTTAGTAATGAGCAAAACTGATCAGTCCAGTTGCTGTGCATTTACAGTTGCCTACTGCCTGGCAAGTTCATCCAGTTTTTCATGTCTCACAGTTGAAACCATGTTTGCTTTCATCTTTTTTCTTGTATCCTTTCTCCTTGCTCCATTCTAGTACAGCAATTACAGGAATTTCTGGAATTTGAGGCTTCTGACATTTGTGTCTTCCCCAAAAAATGGGATAAATTCAGTTTTTGGTTCATTGGGAGGGTAATCCCTTTAGTAAACGGTCCTGGGAGCCAGCTTCTGCAGTTCATGTCCCAAGATGGTTCAAAAGATTTTTGTCTTCACTCTAATGAACCAGGAGCCTCGGGGAGGGGTTATACTGTTCGCCCGTGGACGCAGACATGCTCCATGGGTTCTCTTGCCTGGCAGCCGAGTGTGGTCGTACCGGCCCCATGCTCCAACCACGCAGACATCAGTTACTGCTGACTCTGGAGACCTTGTGGCAGGCATGGGAGTCTTAGAGTAGGTATTGGGGCTCAAGTGGTCTCATTGTCCTGATACCACGGAGTTCTTCCTGAAAGATTGCATTGCTATGATGGGATTTTATATTTCCCAACCCATCATGGCCACCACTTCTTGATTGTGGGCCCTTCCAACCCAATTCAAAATGGTGCTTCTTTGCTTTTATGTTTGCTGGATTTCTTTTGGGTTGGGGGCAACTATTTAAGACCAAGAATCTGCCTCTTTGATGTGTTGCAAAACTTCTAAGTTTAAGGTTAAGGTTAACCTGTGCTTTATTTTCACTTTCTTTTTCCTTTTTTTGAGCCCTGGTTCATGGTATGTTATTGTCACCTGCAAAAACTTTTAAGGTGCTTTTTTGCTGCCTTTGGTATATTTTTTCCTCCATGGCATTTTTATTCAGCAGGCACTACCTCAGCTTGGTGTACCTAATCACTGGCTGGCACAGTGACATGTACAGGAGACCTGCCAGCTTCAACTCCAGAACCTATCGGCAGGAGAAATGCTCTGCTAGACAGTCACTTGACAGATCTTGGGTCACGCATGTATGTGTAAGTTTTATGTGACGGCTAAAACTTGTGTTTGCTGGGGCTTGTATTAGGAGTACTGTTTTAAAAGAAAGCTGGGCTGTCCCCTCAAGCTGCTTTGGGTTCTGATTGGGGAGCTATGTGTCCTGACTCCACGTGCACTACACATGCAACTAGCACCGCACATGGCCACCAGGCTAACTCTCAGGGCCTGGTGTAGATCTCGGCGGACGGGTTACACATCACAACGGTGACGGATAGCCTGTCCACCGAAATATAAATCCCATCATATCCTATGGGATTTATATTTCGGGGGGCGGGATATCCATCACCTTTGTGGCGGAGTCACCCATCCACCGAGATCTAAATCAGGCCCTAAGTCTACTAGGCAAGGAGGTACAAGAGCGAGAGAAGTAGACTGACCAGACTGTCACCCTTAATTCCAAGGACAGATCTCATCATTGGAGCTTCTGTGACCAGCCACACCACTGTAGGCTTCATGGCAGTGACACAAGTAGACATCAAGTAAGAAACAAGTGCTGCCATTAGAGAGATGGAAGTGTGAGCCAGGTTACAGAGCAGCACACAAAGAGCACCATTTAGTGGGCAGCCCCGTTTTGTTGAAACCCATGCCAAGCTGGCCCCTTAATGATAAATGACACCACTACTATGGAACAGATTAATTTAGGCTCCACCCTTATAGAAAACAGAGATGCAATTATATACATGCACCCGACAGTATCGTCATAGTGTGCCTTAACTTTAATAATATGTGAAACATTTAAACACATTACTGACATTTATTCACTCTAGAACTTTGAGATCTATATACATTTGCACTAATGTTCAGTTTAAACATGAATCCTGTGTTCTTTATTCACGTTTTACACTTACACTTCAAGTTATATTTGTATATATAAACATGTATTCCTTTGCTTATTGATGTTAGAAATGGGATCTCTGGTTGGCTAAGACTTGTGCCAAAGCCAGGCAGAGGCCACCACTCTAGTCAGGGCAAGGGAGTTACATGCCAAATATAACCCCTGCTCACCCCCTTGGTAGCTTGGCACGAGCAGTCAGGCTTATCCCGGAGGCCATGTGTAAAGCATTTGCGCATGCACACAGCAACATCCCAGGTACACTACAAAAGGAACTCCACACAAAGTTATATCAAAAATAGCCTTTGTATTCTCATTAGAATAGTAAACACATAATATACATGGAGCCACCTGGCACTAGGTCATATTTACAAGGGATTATATACACCTGACAGGGCCCACTGGACCACTGTCAGAACCATCACAAAGCAAACTTAGTAAAAGTAATACATCTCATAAACGTACAACCAGTAATCACTGGTAACCACTGTACTCAGCATCAGCCTGTAACATGAACCACAGTATGCACAGTATCACATTAGGCGCCAAACGCATTGTACGACCATAATCTAAACAGTCTAATATCTTAGACCCTAACCTCCTAAGCATCACTTATATTAGGAAATAATCACAGTGGAGGATACGCCCAAGCATAAACCATATTATGCAAATAACCTCATACCTAAACCACAGTTAGAGGCATCAAACAGGGTGCGTAAATCATACTACATAAATCACATTTCCTAGCACCACATAAATCATATTAGCACATAGTCTCCTAATAAAGACCATAGTAGAGGCATTAATCACATTAGGGCCTGGCGCCCTATTAACCTCCCAGTCCCCCCAGCCACTGGCCATCTCAAAAGGGGCTCAAACGCCCAGTGTCCAGAATGTCAGGGCTGCTGCCTATGCAGCGAAATCCAATTGCGCCTTTGCGCTAGGGCCAAGGAGTGCATCTCACTCCTATCTCACAATGCCCCCAAAGAACTGCGGCCTAAACGTTGCAGCTGCCCACTACTTCCTGGGCAGCTGTGAGTCAAGCGAAGGCCTGGCACCTCTGTGCCACTTCTGTCCCTCTCAGGGACTCCTGAATTAATTATACCAAACGGTGCAGCTGCCCCCGCTGGTGCGGCACAGCTGGGATCAAATAACTCGGCCCTGGCACAACTGTGCCCTTAGGGCCTCATTGGTAGCAAAACGGGATGTGGGCAAAAACGTGGCAGCTGCCCACTGTCAGGCGGGGCAGCTGGGGCAGGAGCACGAGTGCCGACAAGGCGCTCCGATCTGGGAGCCCCCTCATGTACCAAAAGAAACTACCCCTCAACGTTGGAGCCACACAGGCTCTTAAAACCAAACATGCCCCCTCGTAGGAGCGGTAATGAAATGTGGCCACGTTCCCTGCCCAGCCCTCACACACCGGGCTCACTCGCGCTGGATTCTCTCACTCTCCTTCTCCCGGGCAGCAGGCGGGGCTCTCTCTCTCTCATGAGAGCCTCGCTGAGGATCCGGCTGCACTTCTCTTGTGGCGCTGGGTTTCCCTTCACTCCTGGGAGCCCCGCGCTGCCGTCGGCAGCTTCTGCCGCCTTTACTCTTCATCCGGGCCCTCTCCTGCGACCCGAGACTTCTTTTTGGTGCTCCGGGAGGCGGGGTGGGCTCCCGTTCTCCCTCTCTCTGCACACTGGGGCGCCCATCGGCTCACAGGAGCCCCGCACCAACACGGGCCAACTTCCGGTACTGCCGCCAGCCCCGCCCAGAGGCAGGCGAAGATTGCTTGGCTTCCGGGTCTGCAGCCATTACTCACTCGGGACACGGCGGTGATTTTCATCGCAATAAGAACCCGGGGTGGGCTCCCGCTTTAAATGAATAAAATCGAAATGCGGCAATGAGTGGTAGGCTCCCTCCTAATTAAAAGTATAAAGTGGGATGGGCACCCGCTTCGGCCGGCATCACGGGAGAATCCCTACGACGGGGATTCCCTCTACACAGACGGCAGCTCAGCGCTGCGGAGTATACACGCTCATCTTTCCTGGGGTAATCAAAATAAAGCGCACACAGGGTGCAAAAAGATGAAGCAAAGGTCCTGGAGGTCCTTTTAGGAAAAGTCCATGAGAGGTTTCAGGGGCATAGCTGGGCCCAGGGGCCAGCACACAGGGCCCTCCAGCAGGGAGGCAGCCCCCATGGCGGTTCCTCCTGGGCCCCAGCAGCAGCAAGCCCCCCTCCGTCAGGAACAGCACACCAGAACAGGAACATTTTCATGGGGTCACAGCCCTTATAGTTATACTAACATTTCCTTTGTGTCACAGCACAGGGCTTGGGGATACCAGTCAGAACTGGTTTAGGGGGATTTGAAGCACTTTCTTTTGCTTAGCTCCTCTCCCCTTTGTCAGGTAGGGCCTCAGTGATCAGACACACCACAGGGGGCGGAGCCAGCATTGTACTAGGGAAGCACCATCCTATTCAGAGTCTGGGGATTTCTCCTCCCACCACTCTCAGCTCAGGTGTCCCATTCAGCCTAGCTCTGACTCATTCTGCCCCTCCTGGAGCCACCCACACCTCTAAGCTCCTGTCAATCACAAGCCAGACATGCAGCACACAGAAATGCCAACTTCTAAAAGTGGCATTTCTCCACCAGTCGCCATAAATCTGCGCACACCATTGTGCAGCATTTATCCTCACAAGTTCAGACATACTAAACTCGACCCTGCACTCCCCTCATACCAGGAATTACCATGGACACACTTATCCCCCATGCATTCCTATGGAAGGGCAGGCCAATCTCACCACACGCACTCAGAGAGCGCACGCACTTTACACTGGGCCACAGTGTTAAAGTGCCCAGAGGCCTAAAACCACTACCACCATGACAGAGTTTAAGGCAAAAAGTTCAGGGGTGAACCTGCCAAAAAGGGCCAAGCCCAAAACTTATGTTTTGTCATTCTTTTAAAGTTACACATGTGCATGAATAACTATGCAATCGAAGTGCACATAACATGATCAATTAGGTTAGTCTGACTACAGTCCTCAGTTGAAATGTATTTTATTTGCTACCATAATTTTGTCATGTCTTGATTGCCCCATCATGTATACCCAGTTTTAAATACATTATCCCATCCACACGACTATAACAATTCTAAACAGGTGACCTTTTACCTAATAGCTTGCTCCTGTCTCTTCTACACCAGGCTCTCAATCTTCTACCTGAATTCCTGTACCTGACGTACATAAACATGTCTCCGGGCACTGCAGATTTATTCTGTATAAGGGTCACCATTTTTTTCATCCTTGGCCAACAGCCAGCTGTGCATAATCGCACTTGTTTAGAAAAGCATTGGTGATTGTTTTCAAAACATTTATGATTCTTTTCAAAACATCATGATTGTTTTAAAAACATATTGATTCTAGAAAAAACCCTGGAGTGACCATGTTAGTATAAAAGATCCTCATTCCTCCCTACAAATTAGAGGAGAATTTCTTCCAAGCTGAGACGGGGGTCTTGCATGCTGAATCTTTGACACACAGTGGTCTGACATCCCTTGCGGGTTGTCATCCTCGACGCAAAGACAGGGTCCTTCATTCTAAACCATCAGGTGAAGGGGCAGGTTCATCCCAAGGGGTTTCTTTGCTACAGATACATATAGCTATATGCATATACACCCCTCCACAACCAGGTTAGGCTAGTTACATTTTAGGAAATGACTTAGGGCGCATTTTAGGAATATGCAAGTGCTACTGTTTCTATCTGAACTGTTTCTGTGCATCTTATTAGCACTTTGGTAGAAATGTATTTACCATTCACTATATTGTACGAGCAAGCTCTTTCATATGCTTCTGTCTCCTGCACAAGACTGTCGCTGGACCAATAAATATTTATTGAAACGTTCTAATCGCCATCTTGTGTATTTTCTGAGAGAAAGCAAGCACGAGTGTCTGAGCGAAATGTACTGTACTGTTTTTACGATCCCTGAGGAATCAGGGTTATCATGTTCAGGGGTTGCCAGAAACTACCTACATCACTGTAAAATACAAGGGGGTGGTAGTGGCACTGTAGAGGTAGCTGGTCTAATGGCTGACATATCCTGTTTGGGTTTCTGGAAGCGGTCGGGACACCAAGCCCTCAGTTTAGGTAATCTAAAACGCGCAGGTCCTGGGGATTCCTAGGAACTACACGACAATTTGTTCTTCTCTTGCAGGTTTATTATTTCATTAGCTAGTGAAAGGCTCATTGTTTGTATTAGACGACTGATAAAGAAGCCTCAGAGAGTCTTGACATTGAACATGAGAAACAAGGCTCGAAAAAAGCTTTCTGTTCATCGTGTACCAGGATGGCAAGCTGCTCAAGGCTGAGAATGGTAGCCTTAGTTTGATGCATTGGTAATTAAGAGATGTGTTGCAGATACACTCAGGTAGTGCTCCAATTGAATCCTGGTGGTGTGAACAAAGATAAAGTGTTGAATCTCCTGTTACTTTTATATTGGTGTTCCCATAGTTTGCATTAGAGATTCCCTTTAGACTTAGAGAGGTACAGACCTCTCTGCTTCTCCTATTCTTGTGAGTGTGAAGCTTTATGCTGAACACTAATTTCCTTTTCTTTTAGACTTCTACTGAAGTCTGATCATGTTGACAGTGTTGCTTGAACATACAATACCCAGAAAAAACAAGAGACAAGTCAGGCACAGTTTATTTAATTAAACAGTTTGTCAGGGAGAACAGTTACAGGCACAGAGTCTGAGGACTGTCTC
Organism: Triturus cristatus; assembly: GCF_964204655.1. NCBI lineage: Eukaryota > Metazoa > Chordata > Amphibia > Caudata > Salamandridae > Triturus > Triturus cristatus. The sequence continues at coordinate 949,641,003 of NC_140582.1, forward strand.
AACTTACAATCTATCGGCAATGGATTTTTAATCAATTTGTTAAATGCCATAAAATAGTTCCGGCGATCCTTTTTTGGTAAGTAATGTGAACCGCTGTCTTTGGAGTCATAAATAATGTATTAGATGAAGTATCCAGGTGGGCCTCGACCTTGCGTGGACACAATGCAGCCAGTGGGTACCATGTCCATATGTCCGGCATGGGGAGCATGTGATCACTGTGTGTACTGTGTGCTGTGTCTTGATTGGCTTTTTGTTCCTAACTTTATGTGGCATCTGACTTTATGGTGTTTTAGGGGCCTACGTACCCCTACGGCCATGTGTGCTTTATTGGTGCCAATATCCCAGGACTATTGTGGTATGCTGCACCTATCTGTGGGATTGATTTGAGGTTTCCTGTTTGAGCTTTTGTCTGCCTGCTATGTGCCACCACACCTGTGACTTGTCAATCAGTGACCTTGGGCCTGAGCCTCAGAGACTGCCAGACTACGGATTTCTGAGTCAGGGTTGACGTGGAGTTTATAGCGGATGAATTAGTCAAGAGAGATGCGATTTCATTTTTATACATGAATGTATTGTTATTCATATTGACATCGACTTTTTTCAATGTTAACATTCCCCCTCTACTTGAATTTTCAACTACACTATCTAACCCATATTTCATGACAGTTACTTTTTTGGGGTCCTGTTGTTCTTCAGTTTTGACAATTACTACATTCCTAGTTATTTGCATTATATCCAATTTGAGGACTGTGTTTTTGCAGCACGAACTCCCCAATTACGCTGAACCACACAAAAACAAGAGCACAATGAAAACCAGCAACACGATGATCACTGACCTGAAAGCCACCGAGGGAGCCAGGAGAACCAATTCAAGAACCACTCCTGCTCAGGGGCACCTCCCTCCTCATGCATGTCTCTTTGTAAATGGTGCAGTGCTTGGATGTTAAGAGTCAATGTCCCTATATCCATGTTGTTCCCTGGGATACACGTGCAGCAGGACGCACCGATCTTGACAGGCATCCCTCCCTTCATCGCGGTCATAAAGTGTAACACATACCAATGCTGCATCAACATGAGATGGATTGCTCTCAGTTCTTCCTTGATTGAACTAAGGCTGAGCTCAGTGCTGTTCATCATTTAAAGCATTTCCCACCTGTTTATTTGGAGCCAGCAGGCATTAGCTTTCGTCTGCAGAGTGAAGAAGTGTTTGGACCCTCCTGCCGATTCTCGTGTGTCCGAGAACAGTCCAAATTCTTCTGAAATGTCCTTGTACTGAGCCCAGCCAAAATAATCTGCTTTTTCACAAGCCTGATGCAGCAAGGTTGTCTTTTTCCCTAGCGGGTGCTAATCCGATAGTTCTTCTTCGGGAATGATCAGGATCAGGGTGTGTATGGTTACGAGGGAACAAAATCCATGGCTACCAGGCAAGCTGAGTGTAAGCAAACTCGCTGCATTGCCAGTATAAATCCATCAGCGTGGGAGTGCCCCATTGCATATCCGGAATGTGCACAATCGTTCCGCAGTTTTCATTCGTGCTCAGTGGAAGCATTCCTTTATTTCTGAAACATAAGGAATACAGTGTTAGTTTATGTACAATTAGGAGTTGCCCCTTCCTTTCTAGCTAAGTGTATCTACCCACTTTGGTATCTCCGATTTTCTGGCGTGGGGTGTCTCTACTTTTGTTCAACCCTCCCTAAAGAGGCTCATTTACTTTCGTATCATCGAGCTCGACGGCCCTACACAGGAACTCCATGTCTGGGGTCCACTTCTTGTTAAAGAAGACTGCCCCAGATTTGCTAAGAGCAAAGAATGAGGTTATGTTGGGAATAACGTAAACCGATTTTGAAATGTACTTAATACATGTATTCAATGTTTCAATTCCCTTTTTTCTTTACTCTATATAGAGCAAGCAAATATTGTTTTAGGTCATTAGTTGCGGAGGAATTGACGAACCCGGACGTCTTTTGAAGTGCATTAATTTGTTGTGATCGTTACGACGGCACCACTTTTTGACTGAAGTAAATAACCTTTAAGAATAGACGAGTGAGATAGGTGTCGGCTGACACCATCTCACAGGTGACCCTAGGAATCTAAATCATATATTTCCTAGTTACCAGGCTACCCTCCCCCTTGTCTGTCCTGATGAAGAACCGTGTTAGATGCTTCTAAAGCTACATTTCCTAATTTTCAAGTAGTTATATGTGAGTGTATCTTCATTTAAAGACGATTGAAACATTGAATACATGTATTAAGTACATTTCAAAATCGGTTTACGTTATTCCCAACAGAACCTCTTTCTTTGCTCTACTATATACCCAGGTTCTGAAGGTTACTGGGTTACCCCATTATTTCTAATGGCCAGATTTGCTAAGGGCCACCCTTCGACCGCAAATGGAGGCAGAAGCGAATGTGTTTGTGCATTAAGTCAGGGGTTTTGCTACCTCCAAGAACCTCTTTTCTGGGAAGACTTGGGCCAAACAGTATCCTCCCCTATGGTGTCCTGCCTGCGCATTCTGCCTAGCTCAGTTAAGATATCGCTAGGCTTGTTGAAAACGATATAGCTGTTGGGTTGGTCTTGTATCATTTCAGATTTACTACTACTCTGTGGGGTTCTACCTTGCTGCCCTGGAATTTGGCCCTGATTCTGCATAGGTACAGGTGGAGAAGGCATTTTGCTTTTTGAGGGCCACCTCTTTGGACATAAAGGGGCCGATTCCGATCCTGGAGAAATCGGGTACGCACCGTCGGTCGGAGCGTTTCCTCCGTCCGACTCGTACCCAGTAAAAACACCATACAAACATGCAAGTACGATTCGTACGGAAACACCATTTCCGTACGAATCGTACAAAACACCGACCGACACAAAAACACATACAAATGTGATCTGGGACGGCGCGTACGCGACATGCGGACGGAGTTAGGCAGCTTTTTACGTACCAGCAAGTACGATTCGTACCGACAGCACTCCGGACGGCTATATTTTTACGGCACACAAAAAGTGCCGGAAAAGCTAAGTACGCCGCGAAGCGTGAGGAAAAGGGGGCCCGGTACGTGCCGAACACCCCCCCAGTCCCCCCTATGTCCGTGACATACCCCCAGCCCCCCCCATATGTCCGCGCCGTACCCCCAGCCCCCCGTATGGCCGCGCCGTACCCCCAGCCCCCCCGTATGTCCGCGACGTACCCGCACCCCACCCGTGTATGTCTGCGATGTACCCCCAGCCCCCCCGTATGTCCGCGACGTACCCGCACCCCACCCGTGTATGTCTGCGACGTACCCGCACCCCACCCGTGTATGTACAGTGCGGACCCCCACCCCCGTATGTACGGTGCGAACCCCCACCCTGTATGTACGGTGCAGACCCCCAGCGCATAGCAATGGGGGTCCGCACCGTACATACGGGGGTGGGGGTTCGCACCGTACATACGGGGGTGGGGGTTCGCACCGTACATACGGGGGTGGGGGTCCGCACCGTACATACGGGGGTGGGGGTTCGCACTGTACATACGGGGGTGGGGGTCCGCACCGTACATACGGGGGGTGGGGTTCGCACCATACATACGGGGGTGGGGGTTCGCACCGTACATACGGGGGTGGGGGTTCGCACCGTACATACGGGTTTGGGGGTCCGCACCGTACATACGGGGGTGGGGGTCCGCACCGTACATACGGGGGTGGGGGTTCGCACCGTACATACGGGGGTGGGGGTCCGCACCGTACATACGGGGGTGGGGGTTTGCACCATACATACGGGGGTGGGGGTTTGCACCGTACATAGGGGGGTGGGGGTCCGCACCGTACATACACAGGTGGGGTTGGGGGTACGGCGTGGACATACACGGGTGGGGTGCGGGTACGTCGCGGACATACGGGGGGGCTGGGGGTACGGCGCAGACATACGGGGGGTTGGGCGTACGGCGCGGCCATGGGGGGGTGTTTGGCGGGCACATGTTTGGACGTCTCCATGGTTGCTATGGAGGTTCGCTCCGTACGGTGTTTTTACCATACGGTTGTGGATTCGGACGGACGGGACGGATCGTACTTGCGCGTTCGGACGTCGGTTTACCGAGTCGTACGTAAAACCGTCTGGGGACGTGTCGGACACTTTTTCCGGCCCGAGGACGTGTCGGGGTTTATTCCCAATGCGATTCGTATGGAGTTTTTTACATACGAATCGTACTTGCCAGTTTGTACGGGACTTGTACGATTTGTACGTAAAAAAATCCGGATACGATTCGTACGGTGAATATTTCTCCAGGATCGGAATCGGCCCCATAATGTCTGTCTGCACCTACTGCATGAGGATTCAGTGAACAGACATTACATTATTTGGCTGATGTCTTAGATCCCACAGCGGTCATGTGCTGATGCCAAGTGTTATTAAAAAAGGGCGCTGTGTAGTGCAGGTGGAATGCAAGTGTTCGGGTTGGTGTAATTGTAAGTGACATGGGAGAGATCTCTATGCAACGCTGTGATAGTTTCTGAACAGACTCAATCTGGCCAGGCGGTTCTTTAATAGTAAATAGGTGCAGCAGCACCCAACATAGACAGAGGGTACATAGAAGTGCAATACTACATAACTTAGTATTGAACATTGGGGATCTTGGAAATTGATCCAGGGGAGGTTTCTGTGGTCCTCTGTTGATTGAGTTTTTCTTGTTTCAATCAAAAAAAGTTCATGGTTTAGTTCGTAATTTTGATTCTCACACTTTAGATCTGTATTGTGGTGTTAATGGGGCAGCTGAAAAGTTGGTGCACTTGGAGGTTCAATTTTAGACCTGTTGGCTAGGGGCTTTATTCATTTTGGTTGGTTCAGAAAACATTGCATCAATCAATCAGGATTTATAAAGCACGGCAAATCACCAGTGTGGGTCTCAAGACCCTGGAGTTGCTAGCTGCTTCGCAAAGTAAGCAGTGAAAAACGAGGCAAAAGCAGGAAAAAAGTACTCAGGAAAACCAGGGAGGGGTAGAAGTAGGTAGTAAAAAAACGAGGCAAAAGCATGGAAAAAGCACTAAGAAAAGGGGGGGTAAAGGTCAGAGAAAGCAGTAAATAATGAGGGAAAAGCAGGATACAGCACTCGGGAAAACAGGGGAGTGGAGGGAGAAAGCAGCGAAAAACAAAGTAAATGCAGCAGAAAGCACTCAAAAATGGGGGAAAGAAAGGAGAAAGCTGTAAAAAACAAGGCAAAAGCAGGAGAAAGCGCTCAGAAAAATGGGGGGAGGAAGGAGAAAACAGTAAAAACTGTGTAAGAGCAGGAGAACGCACTCGGAAAAATGGGGCAAAGGAAGGAGAAAGCAGTAAAAAACTAGGGAAAAGCAGGAGAAAGCCATCAGAAAGACAATGAGAAAGAAGAGCGGTGCAGCAGCAAGGGAGAGCTGGGCCTACATGTGCCATCGTCAATGATTTTCCTTCGGGGTTCCAGTACTTCACTTTAGGGGTGTGCTCGCCACAATCCATTTATGCAATATTTAGTGAGGCACTGGAAGATGGCCCAATCATGTTTTTATTTTGTTAATATTTGAGACTTAAAGGTGGCTTATTGGTAATCAGGCGAAATAATCTATTTTATGAGCAGTTGAGCCATCCCACACTATTTATTTCATACTGCATGCTTTTATTAGTGCGTAATGTTTATGGGGTGGACTTGTGATCATAGGGATGGACTAAATCAGTTTTTATCTAGGGTTTTATGGGCGCTGCCAGTGTTCTGAGACTCTGTATCTCCTGGTGTGTGCATGGGGTGCAATTGGTGCGGGCTGCTTTCAGCCTACACTATGCGAAGGACTGCAGGAGGAGGGGGCATGTCGCTGCTGAGTTTTAGTGGTTGCAACGTGCCCCGAGATCACGTGTGTGTGTGTGTGATCTTCTCCATTCTCGTCATGCAGAGTGCTCTCAGTTCTTCCTTGATTGAACTAAGGCTGAGCCCAGTTCTGTTCATCATTTAAAGCATTTCCCACCTGTTTATTTGGAGCCAGCGGGCATTAGTTTTCGTCTGCAGAGTGAAGAAGTTTATGGACCCTCCCGCCGATTCTCACGTGTCCGAGAACAGTCCAAATTCTTCTGAAATGTCCTTATACTGAGCCCAGCCAAAATAATCTGCAGGTCTTTTTTCACAAGCCTGATGCAGCAAGGTTGTCTTTTTCCTTAGCGGGTGCTAATCCGATAGTTCTTCTTCGCTGCCAGTGTTCTGAGACTCTGTCTCTCCTGGTGTGTGTATGGGGTGCCATTGGTGCGGGCTGCTTTCAGCCTACACTATGCGAAGGACTGCAGGAGGAGGGGGCATGTCGCTGCTGAGTTTTAGTGGTTGCAACGTGCCCTAAGATCACGTGTGTGTGTGTGTTCTTCTCCATTCTCGGCATGCAGAGTGCAACGTGCCCCTCCCCTGTGGTGCCAGATATCTCAACTCCAACCTTTCTCTAGAGATTTGTTTTTGGGCTAACTTTCGGGTACTTTGGTTTAGTTTTGGGGGCTTCCATAGATCTTTTTGTGATCTGCTTATCTCACTTATCATGAGGCAGAGGGGTTCGGAAAGTAGTTCCGGGGCCCTCATGTACCCCTGATCATGCCATCTTGTGGTGTCCGAGGTCGGAGCTTACTGCTTTGTTCAGGGTGGCTTATGTAAATCCTGGTGCATTGGTTAATTACTAGACCTGATATGAAGTTAAGCGCATTCTGCATTTTACTCTCGTCTGGGTCTGTGATGGACTTTGTGGCCTCCCCTCTCCCAGTCACCCCCTCTCCCTTGGACTATGTCTTTTCAGTGCATTTGGAAATGTGGTTCCTGGCTTGTGGCTAGGGTCTTCTAACTAGCAGACATTCTCCTTTTGCTATTTTGGAGAAATATGGCATGCTGACCAGACCTTGGAGATTTGAAAAACCTGAAGGAAAGAAAAGAAAACACTGCCTGGATCATTAGATCGTAGGGAGCCTGGGGACAAGGCCAAGATTCCTTGCCAAACTTTGCCTAGGTATGATGACTGGACCGGTATTTCCTAGCAATTCTGGGATGTTTGGCTAACCTGGTGAACCTCCTGACTGACTCAATGCGATGCAGGTGCCTCACAATTTATTGGTTCTTGTGCGTGTGCTGGGAAGGTTATGGGATCTTCACTATCCCATGCGGATAGGAATCCTGGTTCCCGCTACTTGAGGACATCTTAGTTTTAGCCTGAAAGGGGGCCTCCATTTGGCAGACGGCTTCTAGTTTTTGGGGATGCTCCTGCAGGCGCCCATAATGGCAAACTTTAGTGAGGGTACCCAATATTAAGAATGCATACAGCAACCTTGAATCACCAGATGCAAGTTAAAGTTTGTGTTACTAACGTTCTCTCATTGGTCCTTCTTTTGGTTTTGATACAGTTAATTTTTGGGTGAGTGAATGGATAATATTTACTCTGGGGGTTTATCTTACTGCACATTTGGACTCTGTGTTTGTGTAAAGGAATTACCCCCCCAGACAATTACCCCTTCTTGCTGAGGCCGTGGCCCGGTTCCTGTGAGGCTGAGTTCCTTGTTTGTGGTTGGTGTTGCCACATGTTTGTCCAACTATCTGATCAGTGTTATTGTGGTGCGGTGACCGAGTGGCCTCCCTGCGGCTGAGTGTAAGGTACATTGTGGTTTCCCTGGGCTTGGTTTTGTGGAGGAGGGTTTTGGGGTTACTGGCCCTGGCCCATCGATCTCTGTTTATGGTATGCTTTTAACTGGCATCTGCCTGCCAGGTGGCCCATCCTGTGGCAATAGTAACATTCTCTAGGGTTTGGTTGCTGCCAACCTTCCTGGCCTCTTCCGCTTTAGCTAGGTTGAAACCCTCTGGAGTTTTGTCGTGAAGACTGGTGCTATTGCTCACTCGCGCCCAACACAGCCCCCTCAAGGGCGATCTTTTTCAATTTGTGTTGGACAAATTTAGCAGTGTGTCTCTGGGCCTGTTCCTGTCGGGGGATCGTCCTCGTTGGTCGCAGAGTTGGGGTGTCTTTTTCAATTTGTGTTGGACCAATTTAGCAGTGTCTCTCTGGGCTTGCTACTGTTGGGGGATTGTCCTCGTGGGTAGAAGGAGGGTGTCTGCCCGCCCATCTCATGCCCAGCATTTCTTTCCTTGTGATCGGTGGGGACATTTCCTCACAATGGGTGCCTGTCTCCCTTATGTGTGCATTATTTTTGATAGCTATGCATTCAGGTATCGTATTTGTCAGCTGAAAGGGGTCCTTAGACAGGGCAGATGCAACCCACTGTACCAGGGAACTTCATCTTCGCCACTCCCAGGTCCGCGGAGGTATTGCCTGAGTTCGGTGTTTCAAAAGGTGCATAGGATCTAGCCATTACGGCCATTGCCCCCAGATGTCCTGCCCCAGGTTCTTGCTTTGCCCCAGGAGACCCAGTGGAAGTGTGTGTAGTGTAATTGTGATTCTCTTAACTACCCTGTTAGCTATAAAAGTCAGCTGTCTCAACTAGGAGGCGGTGCGTGCGATATGCCCACTTGCCAAACAAGCTCGCCGATACCCAAGAGTCTTCCCATGTATGCCAAGACCTCCTCAGTGAAGTGGTCTGGTTGGTAGGTGGTGTCCTAGCTGGTATACTTGTGAGGAGGGAATGTTTCAATGAAATAGATCCTAGAGAGGGAGCACCCGGGGAAGAGCAGGCCATGGTCCCATCGTCGGTGAACTGAATGGTCATTTTTAGTGTGGCTAGCAGATCTCATCCTGATAAATTAGCCGTGATGAAAAAGAATATAATAACTGTCTAGTCACGCAATTCCCTCCTAGCTCTAGTTTGAGGTGTTTCATAAAGGGGATCCTTGACACCGTCCTGAGAACCCTTGTATGAATGTTGTGTCTTTCGATAAAGGGATCATCCCTTCCTTAGGCATGACCTTGCCACCCCTTGTCTATTACAGAGTTGTATGGTGTATTGTTCAAGAGTACCATGACTACTGGTTCTTCCTCTGGTCACCTCGTGGCTGACAGTAATAGGCATGTGTGATTGTGTGACTCTTCTGCCTCGAGCATCAGCTCCCACCTTTCTCCCTTGGTTGACTGGGCAAATCCTGTAGTTTTACCCTCATTATTGGTACCCAGGAGGTTTGGGGCCCCCTTCCTCACTTCTGCTAGCTGTATCACTGCCTAGAACTGCCACAAATCTCCCTGTTACTCCTGTGTGGTTGCCTAAACCAGTGGGAGTGCATATTCTCATGCGCCACTGGGGCTCTATGTGTCAGGCGCTGGGTCAAACTTTTTGGAACCCTCTGCCTGGACTGGGGTTGCGCCGGGACTTGCTGAGCTTGCTGGCCTATTAGTCTTTCATGTCTGGGCCTAACCGCTTGTTGCTCGGTGGGAGGCCCACTGGCGGATTGGAGTATCCTAATGCAGGGAGCGTGGGCGAGAGCACTTCCATGCCTACATATGGTGGGGGAGGTGCTGACGAAGCAGAGACAGAATATCGAATAAAAAACTATTGATTTGCCTAAATATTGAGTTGCAAATATCGTGGGTCAGATACCGACAGCAAGAATATCGTGGTCAAGAATATTGACTTTAAGTATGTAATATCGATTTTAAAAATATCAAAGTGTTTAATATCGTTTGCAAAAATATAGTTGTTAAAAATATAATGTTTTATTGTTATGTATTTTAGTATATATATGTGTTATATTTTAAGAATTGTTTGCATTTTTAATATATGCATTACATTTTTAGTAGTTATTAAAAACAAATCTTTGAATTTTGCGTTTTTAGTTTCGTTGCGGATTGTGAATTTATAGGGGAATAGGGTAGGAAGTAACTTAATTATATTAAATGTATTGATTATTTTTTATTTATTAATATTTATTTGATTGAGATGGTATAGTGTTAAATGTGTAAAGGAATGTATTATTAATTAATTAATATTTGGGGGGCGATGCCTATCCGGGTCGGAAGGGCACCGAACGCGATCCGGCCGGAAAATCTATGCGCCGTACGTGTGTTTTCTGCCTGACTCGTACAGCTGTACGAGCGAGCAAGTACGATGCGAGCTACATGAAATTCACCGACCGACTCGTTTCCGGGTCCGAACCGCTCCATATGTCTTGGTCGGAAGCTAACCGTGGCGTGCAATGGATGCGATTCACGACCGAGCCAGTACGATGCACGCATCGGACAGCCTGTGCGAGCTGGAGTATCCGGCTCGCAAATCGTCCGGGTGGTTGCCTTTGGGGATCCGCGTCAGACCCCCTGCCACCCGCAGCCCTACGACTCGGACACAGGGGGAGACACATGGGTCTCCCCAACACAGGCATGTACGGTGCGGGTGGCACCGACGCGTACCCACTGTAGGGGGCGCACTTGTTCGAGACGTACCCATTCAGTCAATGGGAGCTCATGTACGCGTCGTACGACCGGCTCCCATTGACATCTATGGGAGTCCGACCGAACCGAGTCAGACAGCATACGGCCGCATCGTACTCGCTCGGTCGGACTGCAGGACTCCGGCTCGGTCAGAAAACACTCTGGGTCCGGCTCGGTCGGAGTGCTTTTCGACCCGGATCGGAATCGGTCCCTTGGTTGTAAATTAATTTCAATTAATTAATGGGTAATTAATTATGGTAATTGTGTAATTAATTTTAGGTGTGTGTTGTGGTGTTTATAGGTGTTAAGGGTGGGAAGTAATTTATTTTTAATTGATGAATTAATAATTGGGTGTTAATTTGAATTAACTAATTGGTAAATAATTATGGTAATTGTGTAATTAATTTTAGGTGTGTGTTTTGATGTTCATAGGAGTAAAGGGTGGGAAGTAATTTGTATTTAATTATTAATATATAGTTGTTAATTAATGTTAATTATTTGATATGTATTTAGGGTAATTGTTGATTTTTTTGTCTGTTGTTTTTACTTTTAAAGGGGAAAGGGTGGGTATTAAATACATTTTAATTACTTTATCATTAGTTGTTAATATAAATAGTTTTTAATTTATAAATACGTTTTAATTGTGTTTTATTATTTTAGAGTTTAATTTAGGTGTATGTTGTGGATATCATAGTGTTAAAGTGTGTGTAGTCAATTAATGTGTATTCGTTTTTTATTAATAATATATTTTAAATTGATTCATAATTATGTTAATTTTGGGGGAAATGTAATTAAAAATGTTGAAGTGTTTTGTTATTGGTGTGGTGTTATAGGGTAGGAAATACAATGAATACATTAATGTATTAATTAATGTATTTAAAAATATTTTCTAGTTTAAAGGAATGTTTTTTAAATAAATGTATTTATTATTCTATATTATATATTATTTGCAGGTTTAATTAATATTGTAATATTTTTTCTTTTTATATATTTAATATATTTGATTTTTCATTTCTAATATTGTTTATTTATTTTTATGATTTTTTAAAAATAATTGTTAATGTTTTTTATTTTTGTTTTAACTGTTTAAGTGTGATGAGTAATTGTTGTCTCTTCGCTATCCAACACTTTCCCTAATGTTGCACTCACTGGTGTGGGAGTAGTAATTGTTACTCCTCCTCTATCCAACACTTTTTCTACTGTTGCACTCACTGTTGTGAAAGTAATTTTTACCCCTCTGCTATCCAATACTTTCCCTACTGTTGCACTCTTTGGAGTGGGAATAGTGGGTTTTACTCCTCCGCTATCCAACACGTTCCCTACTGTTTCATTCTTTGGAGTGGGAATAGTAATTTTTACCCCTCCGCTATCCAACACTTTCCCTACTGTTGCACTCTTTGGAGTGGGAATAGTGGGTTTTACTCCTCCGCTATCCAACACGTTCCCTACTGTTTCATTCTTTGGAGTGGGAATAGTAATTTTTTCCCCTCCGCTATCCAACACTTTCCCTACTGTTGCACTCACTGGAGTTGGAATAGTGTCATTATTTTGCTATCCAACACTTTCCCTAATGTTGCACTGATTGTATTGGGAAATGTAAGTTTAAATATTTTTTAATAGTTTAATGTTTGAATGTATTATAGAAGTGTTTTATATTTTAAATTATAGATATATATTTAATTTTGATATAATTTTAAAGTTGTAAAATAAATTAAAGATAATAGTTTATTAATTATTTTAAAGTAAATACATATAAATGTATAATGTATTATGTTTGTGTTTATATTATTATCTACTGGCGGTCGCCAGTAGATAGTTATAGTTAGGACCTATTTTCCATTGGAAATCCGCAACATTCTATTGGGAATTTCTTTGGCGCCGATTGATGAATCTTCGCGAAATTCTCCAAACTTTTGGCCAGCTCCGCTCCGCTCCTACCCTTGAAAGTTTCGTGGTGATTCGTCAAGCGGGGGCCAAGAAAAAAGGGGGGTACCAAAACGCGTTTTCCCCATGCAATTTCCCATAGGATCTGTTGTGGCAGCTACAGCCCGAACCGCTGAATGGAATGACACCAAATTTGGCAAAGAGGTAGTCCACAGTTCGGATTTGTGCCTTTTGCATATTTGGTGTGAATCTGTTCAGTAGTTCCTGAGAAGATTAGGGTAAAAAAGTTAGTGATATCTATGGCCGTGGAGGATCCGCGGACCCTACCCGCACCGTACGCGAACCCTCCCCGAACCGAGCGCGCACCCTCCCGATCGCGCGCTGAATGCTAATTGGCTGTCGAGCGTCTCTTTACATTCGAAACCAGGAACTGTTGGCGGCCATTTTCTGCCTCGGTAGAAGCGAGGCTGAAGAAGCAAGGGGAATAAGTGCGTAAAACATATAAAGGGGGCAGAGTGGGAATACTCTGACCCTCTAGAGGTGCTTAGGGGGTCCCAGAAGGACCCCCTGTGGCCCCCCTTTTTAAAAATAAAGCGGCAAAATGCGCGCACGGTGCGCGCATCCTATCGCGTTGGATACACGGATTCTCTCGCGGTGGGTGCGCGGATCCACGGCAACGTTTTTTGAAAAACGACAAGAAATCATTGGTTGTATAACAACTTTCTACACTGAAAGGTAGGGTGTATATTTCTGTTTTTTAAAGGTATGATTGTTATTGGTTAACAAAAACAGATTGTAAGGAACATTATATATGATAAGCTGATATGTTGAAAAGTCAAGCACACTTCTTGTCTTGTGTAGGAACATTGTGTGCTGAACTTGTGACCTGTGAGCTCAGTGTTCCATGACCTGTTTCTATGGTAACAGGCACAAGGCAGATTGGGGGAAGGGTTGAAATGTATTTCAGTTGGAAAGGGTTGAAATGTTTAACCAATAGAAATGTGTGTTTGCTTTTGAGTTTATGTGCGAAGGATTGTGATTTGATGTTTACATGTATATGTGTGGAAAATGAAAGGGAAACTTTTCCATTCTTTGCTTTTGCTGAGAGGTGCACAGTGCAGAGATTATGTACAAGAAAATATGGTGAGTGATTGATATACTCCTTAATCTACAAAATAACTTGAAATATGAGTTATTTAATTGTGAGGGGATGTATGTGGACTATTTTGATTTTAATCAGACTAATGTATTTTTCCTGCTAACGTTTAGGGCGTACTTTTTTTCTCTAAAATGTGATTGGCATTTGTGTTTTTCATGTGTTTGTAGAGAGATAACTGTGCAGTTTTTATATTTTGGTAGAATTGGAAACCAGTCATTGTTTATGAATTTGTGAAATGAGTTATGTTATGTTTCTATACTAAAATGTAGTACTACTTCTAGATGAAGAAATGTGTTTTCATATAGTGCAAGGGATAGTGTTGTTTGTCTAGAATCACACAGTGAGTCTGTGTGCATTTGGGAACCACTGTGAGAGAAGCATTTGGTAATATTGTGTATTTGCTGACAGATAAGTGTTTTAAAACCAGTCAGGTTGTCAAGTTTTAGTAGCATTAGAAGCCAGTCTTTGCTTATGTGTTAATTAAATGAGTCAGGCATTGACACTAAAGTGCAGTCGTGAAATATGTAGATTGTGTGCAGTTCCCTTATCACTTCCTTCCAGTGTAGTGAATGAGTTTTGGTAAACTCCTAGGAATACTGGTGCTTGTCTAGAATCACACTGTGAGTCTTTGTGCATTTGGGAACCACTGTGAGAGAAGCGTTTGGTAACATTGTGTATTTGCTGAGAGAAAACTGTTTTAAAACCTGTCATGTTGTCAAGTTTTAGTAGCATTAGAAGCCAGTCTTTGCTTATGTGTTGATTAAATGAGTCAGGCATTGACACTAAAGAGCAGTCGTGAAATATGTAGATTGTGTGCAGTTCCCTAATCACTTCCAGTGTTGTGAATGAGTTTTGGTAAACTCCTAGGGATACTGGTGCTTGTCTAGAATCACACTGTGAGTCTTTGTGCATTTGGGAACCACTGTGAAAGAAGCGTTTGGTAACATTGTGTATTTGCTGACAGAAAATTGTTTTAAAACTTGTCATGTTGTCAAGTTTTAGTAGCATTAGAAGCCAATCATTGCTTATGCGTTGATTATGTGTTGATTAAATGAGTCAGGCACTGACACTAAAGTCAAGTCGTGAAATATGTAGATTGTGTGCAGTTCCCTTATCAATTCCAGTGTAGTGAATGAGTTTTGGTAAACTCCTAGGAATACTGGTGCTTGTCTAGAATCACACTGTGAGTCTTTGTGCATTTGGGAACCACTGTGAGAGAAGCGTTTGGTAACATCGTGTATTTGCTGAGAGAAAACTGTTTTAAAACCTGTCATGTTGTCAAGTTTTAGTAGCATTAGAAGCCAGTCTTTGCTTATGTGTTGATTAAATGAGTCTGGCGTTGACACTAAAGAGCAGTCGTGAAATATGTAGATTGTGTGCAGTTCCCTTATCACTTCCAGTGTTGTGAATGAGTTTTGGTAAACTCCTAGGGATACTGGTGCTTGTCTAGAATCACACTGTGAGTCTTTGTGCATTTGGGAACCACTGTGAGAGAAGCGTTTGGTAACATCGTGTATTTGCTGAGAGAAAACTGTTTTAAAACCTGTCATGTTGTCAAGTTTTAGTAGCATTAGAAGCCAGTCTTTGCTTATGTGTTGATTAAATGAGTCTGGCGTTGACACTAAAGAGCAGTCGTGAAATATGTAGATTGTGTGCAGTTCCCTTATCACTTCCAGTGTTGTGAATGAGTTTTGGTAAACTCCTAGGGATACTGGTGCTTGTCTAGAATCACACTGTGAGTCTTTGTGCATTTGGGAACCACTGTGAGAGAAGTGTTTGGTAACATCGTGTATTTGCTGACAGATAAGTGTTGTAAAACATGTCATGTTGTCAAGTTTTAGTAGCATTAGAAGACAGTTATGGCTTATGCTTTCATTATATGAGTCAGGCATTGACAGTAAATTGCAGTTGTGAAAAATGTAGATTGAGTGCAGTTCCCTTACCACTTGCACTGTAGTGAATGAGTTTTGGTAAGCTCATAGGGATAGTGGTGCTTGTCTAGAATCATACTGTGAGTTAGTGTGTATTTGGGATCACTGTGAGAGAATCATTTGGTAACATGATGTATTTGCTGACAGATAACGGTTTTAAAATCTGTCATGTTGAGAAGTTTTAGTAGCATTAGAATCCAGTCTTTGCTTATATGTTGATTAAATGAGTCATGCTTTGACACTGATGTGCTGTACTTAAATATGTAGATTGTGTGCAGTACCATTAACTCTTCCAGACTAGTGAATGAGTTTTGGTAATCTCCTAGGATAGTGTTGCTTGTCTAAAATCACACTGTGAGTCTGTGTGCATTTGGGTAAGGTTTGTGAGAGAAGCATTTGGTAATATCGTGTATTTGCTGACAGATAAGTGTTTTAAAACCAGTCAGGTTGTCAAGTTTTAGTAGCATTAGTAGCCAGTCTTTGCTTATGTGTTGATTAAATGAGTCAGGCATTGACACAAAAGTGCAGTCATGAAATATGAAGATTGTGTGCAGTTCGCTTACCATTTCCACAGTAGTGAATGATTTTTGTTAAACTCCTAGGTATAGTGGTTGTTGTCTAGAATTACACTGTGAGTCTGTGTGCATTTGAGAACCACTGTGAGAGAAGCATTTGGTAACATCGTGTATTTGCTGACAGATAACTAATTTAAAACCTCTCATGTTGTCAAGTTTTAGTAGCATTAGAAGCTAGTCTTTGCTTATGCATTGATAAAATGAGTCAGGATTTGACACTAAGGTGCAGTAACATGTACTATTCTGTTCACTGTGGCAGAACTGACAATTTAAAAGTTTTACCTAAGCACTGTCCTAGAAGTAGTCTGATTATTTAGTCAGTTTCTAAGTACCAAATAGATTGCTTCAAATAAAAGTGTTCTGACATACTATACACTTGTCTTTTACACCTTCAATTCCCTAGTCAGTATCAATACACTTCCAGGAAACATCCTCTAGAGACCCATTCAACAGCATGTACTAATCCATTGACTGTGCCAAAACTCAAACACTTATAAATTCACCTAGACACTCTCTTTCCAGTACTCTAATGATTCAGTCACTGCCTAAGTATTCATGCACTGAGCCAGTTCTTAGCACATGGACTACGTTAAACCCATATCCACTATGAATGCAGTCCTCTAACCACCTACACACTTGTCTTTCACACCTTCAATTCCCCAGTCAGTATCCGTTCACTTGCAGCAAACACCCTGTCACTGCCATTGCACTCCTCTAGTGACCCATTCAGCATCATGTACTAATCCATTCACAGCGCCAAATCCTAATAAATTCACCCAGGCACTCTCCTTGCAGTACTCTAATCATTCAGTCAGTACCCAAGTACTCATCCAGTGACCCAGGCCTTAGTATATGGACTGCTTCAAACCCTTATCCTCTATGTATGCAGTCCTCTAACCACCTACACAATTGTCTTTCACACCTTCAATTCCCTAGTCAGTATCCATACACTTCCAGGAAATACCCTGTGACTCTCTTTGCAGTCCTCTAGTGACCCATTCAGCACCATGTACTAATCCATTCACTGTGCTAAAACCCAAACACTTATAAATTCACCAAGAAACTATCTTTGCAGTACTCTAATCATTCAGTCAGTGCCTAAGTATTCATACACTGAGCCAGGCCTTAGCACATGGACTGCTTCAAACCCCTATGCACTATGCATGCAGTCTTCTAACCACCTAGACACTTGTCTTTCACACTTTCAATTTCCTAGTCAGTATCCATACAGTCCAGCACTTGTCACTGCCTTTGCACTCCTCTAGTGACCCATTCAGTACCAAGTACTAATCTATTCTCTGTGCGAAAAGCCTAGCACTTATAAATTCACCTAGGCACTCTCCTTGCTGTACGATAATCATTCAGTCAGTACCCAAGTAGTCATGCAGTGAGCCAGGCCGTAGCACATGGACTGCTTTAAATGTCTATGCAGTATGGATGCAGTCCTCTAATCACCTACACAGTTGTGTTTCACACCTTCTATTCCCTAGTTAGTATTCATACTCTTCTAGCAAACACCCTGTGAGTCACCAAGTGTGTCTCCTTATACTACTGTAATCATTTAGTCAGTTAGCATGTAGTGTTTTAGTGAGGTAGGCTTTAGGGCATGAACTGCTTCAAAGTAGCATGCACTATGCATGTAGTGTTTTAATGATCGTCACACTTGTGGTTCAGGGCTATAGTTTCATAGTCAGTTTTTATATAAAATGTGTTTGTACAGTAATGGAATAGTATAAATTTGAAAGTTATTAATATACATTTATTTGTGATTCTTTTTTACAGATACAGAACAGGAGTGTTTCTCATCTGTTTGCACTCTTCTCGTGCAAGATTGTTTGGATGAAGGGTCCTTAGGTGTTTCATCATACTTGCTGTGCCGCACGAGTATTTTTTGTTAGGATCTCCTCGTAACAGAACTCTTTGGCAAATCTTGCGAGTGACGAAGGTGGCATTGGTCTTTGTTTGCTCCTTGGAAAAAGTAAAACATTTCCTCACCACTGAAGAAAAACGTTGTTTGTGTGGTGCCTTCTGCAAAACATTTTCTTCAGATTCGGTAAATATTTTAAAGCGGCAACATTTACAGTTTTTGTAAGTTAAACTTATAAAATTGTGTTGGCTGTATGCATTTTATATATCTGTGATTTGTTTCTTGTGGTATTTTGTTGAGAATACCATGTTGTTTTTTTAACAATCTTTCTTATTTTCCAGGTCTGTCGTCGACATCCATTGTCCCCACAGTAGTGTTCCGCCTTGTTGTTTTTTATTATTGTTGTTACATTTTGTTTATTAGTTTATTGTTCATATATATGTTAATAAAAAAATAAAGTTTGAAAATAGTTTTTCGTTTATATATTTATTATTATAAAAAATAAAGTTTGAAAAAAATAACGTTTTGGGTTGTTCTCTTAACTGCTGTGTGACTCTTTCTTGTTCTTATTACTGTTATTTGATGGAGTCCACCACGGTGTTAAATTTTGGGGGACTTATTGCTGGAATACTGGTGATATCTGCGGTTTGCACTAACTTCTGAATAGTGTGTTAGATTTATCTCAACTTTACTTCCGTTAAAGTGCTGATAATGAAATGGAGAGTAGCCGTTCCCGTGCAAAAAGACAAGAGGTGCACCTTTCCGATTTATTCTAAATACTAAAATCCTGTATTGAATTGCACTGAGGTATTGGCTGCAGTTACAGTGTGCATACAAAATCTATTAAGAAATCTCATTGTATTTATATTGATTGGGAATAGTGCGTCAGGTGCTGGATCTTGATGAGATACACTGCTCAGTTCGTATATTGTTCTGCAAGCGAAAAAAATCCCATCACAACTTTCACACCAATTGCAATGCGAAACAAATTCCGGCGATAAGACACGTTAGCACCAGGGATTTTACACCTGCTTTCTGCTGGTGTTAAGCAGGACAACTACCTGCACCATGAAAGGGAACACAGTCAAAAGCCACACCAGAACACCCACAGGTACCATAGAGTCAATGAGCATGATACAGCGATACCCATGAGGGACAGAAGACTCATCTCAACAACTCCAGGACCGCGAATGCCCCCCAAACCCACATCTTAGTAAGTGTGTCCCTGTGGTCATTGTCTTAGCATGATAGACACGAGCCCTGCAACATCACAGTGTGCTGTCACCGCAGCGTTGGCAGTGAGCCTGGATGTGTAGCTACGCACGCATCCTCCTGCATGCACAACTGGCGTGTGCTGGTCTGGGGTTCACAGGTCAGTGCAGGGGTGTGCCTATCCGGCAAGGGGAACGGGTGTCTCGGACATGTCAGTGTACAGGAAGTGCGGTAAGTGTGTCTCTGTGTTCTGGTGTGGCCTGCTACAAGAGCCGCAGCAGTTGATGTTGTAAACTGGCATGCACCACCTCCAAACGGCACTGTGATGTTGTAGTTGGAATGTAGCAGGACATGCGCAAATAGGCATTACAATGGTGTGCTGTATGAGTGCACGAGATACAACAGCGCACCGTACAAAAGTGTGGGGGCTCGTGGGAGGAAGGTGCAGCCGTTTGGCAACATAACACACAGTGAACTCAACCATGTGCCACATGCTGGGCATCTCATCCATGATGACCACGGTTGCAGACATCCCACAACACCAACGACTGGCCTTTGTACACATCCTGTATGAATGCAGCGTGGTTTTCACTTCTATGCTCGTTCAGTGGTGTGATGTTGACAGGTTGTGTGACTTGTGCTGCTTGTTGGTGTGTTTCATTTTGGCCATTGTTAGTCTATATGTGTGTTGTACTTAATTGTGCATGTGTGCCATTCTGCCCATCTCTCCCCCTCCCCCCACTCCCTGCTTCTTCCTCTTCCTACTGTTGTTGTGTCTATAATTTTGTTGCTGCACACATAAATACATGTAAAGAATAAATTAGAATAGTTCCTTGATTCTTTTAGGCTTCAAAACTTCTCTATTGGTTTCTTTTTAATTTTCCATATAAAACGTTTTTTAAACATTGAACAACACATAGAAGTCAGAAGTGCAACGTATTCTATCAACACACTTTCTAGAACATTCTACAACACGTGCAGGTTAAAAGTTCATCAATTTTTTAAAACTTAACGATATTTTTTTGTAACATTTTCTTGAGTATTTAACGACACGTGCAGGTAAAAAGTTGACGATTGTTTTAAGTTCGAACAGTGCCTTTCAAATGCAAGTAGCAGGTGTGGATGATCTGAGCAAATGTTATCCTTTGATATGTACTCCACGTTGAAACTGCTTTTTCTTAACCAATCACAAAGATGCTTTACCACAAAACTAATGCTCACCCTACTTTTAAAAAAGAATGCTTTTCATGATATCTTCAGAGATAAGTTATAGATAGGAATTAGCATTTAAAAAACCTTTGAAATTCACTGAAAAAACCATAGGTTTCAGAGGCGTTATAGTTAGGAATTGGCATTTTAAAAACCTTAGAAATTCACTGAAAAAAACAAAGGTTTCAGGGGCGTTATAGTTAGCTGGACATTTCCAGCTAACTATAACGCCCCTGAAACCTTTGGTTTTTTCCAGTGAAGATATAATTAAGTTTATTTGGTATATTGTGTTGAAATGTACATTAAGGGGTCGATTCCGATCCTGGATTTTTTTTTCCCGTACGACTCGTATCCGTATTTTTTTACGTATGAATCGATCAAGTCCCGTACAAACGGCGAAGTACGATTCGTACGTGAAAAATACATACGACTCGCCTCTGGAAAAGTCTACGAGACGTCCCTGGACAGTTTTACATACAAATCGTAAATCTGAAGTCCGAGCGCGCAAGTACGATCCGTACCGCCCGTCCGAAAACACAAGCGCATGGAAAAGGCCCCGTCGGAGTGAACTTTGTACGACCCCTACCCCGAGTACACTTGTGCATGGGGTACGAGTCGTACGGCCCCCCCAGCCTCCCACCACTCCTGTGTACGTCCACACCATACCCCCCACCCCCCGTACATCCGCACCATACCCTCCACCCCCCACGTACATCTGCACTGTACCCCCCATACATCCGCACCGTACCCCCCACCCGCGTATGTCCGCACCGTACCCCAGACGTACCCTCACCCGCGTATGTCGCACCGTACCCCAGGTGTACCCCCCCACCCGCGTATGTCTGCACCATACCCCAGGCGTACCCCCACCCGTGTATGTCCGCACCGTACCCCAGGCGTACCCCCCCACCCGTGTATGTCCGCACCATACCCCAGGCATACCCCCCCACCTGCGTATGTCCGCACCGTACCCCAGGCGTACCCCCCCACCCGCGTATGTCTGCACCGTACCCCAGGCATACCCCAATCCTCGCGTATGTATGGTCCATACATATGCGAGGATCGGGGTACGCCTGGGGTACGGTGCGGACATACGGGGGGTGGGGTGTACGGTCCGTACATAGGGGGTGTGGGGGGTACGGTCCTTACCTATGCAATGTTGGAGTACGCACCGTACATGATGACACGTACGATGTGGGTGATGGCGTGTACGTCACGTAGCGGGCCCCCTTTTCATCGTGCATCGCAGCGTACTTAGGTTTTACGGCACTTTTTGGCTCCCGTAAAAATATAGCCATGCGGAGTGCTGTAGGTACGAATCGTACTTGCTGGTCCGTAAAACGCTGCCTGACTCCATGCGGACGTCGCGTACGCGCTGTCCAGGATCAGAATTGTATGTATTTTTTAGCCGTACGGTGTTTTTTACGATTCGTACGGAAATGGTATTTCTGTACGAATCGTACTTGCTGGTTTGTAAGGTGGAATTCCCGGGTACGAGTCGTACGGAGCAAACGCTCCGTACGACCATTCATACCCGGGTTTTACAGGATCGGAATCGGCACCTAAATGGAATTTATTTTGTTCAAATTAATATTAATATATATTATTTTATTTTATTTATATATTTAAATCTATATTTTTTACATCGATATTTTTGATTCAATATTTTTGTACTTACCTGTGTAGGTATGGGAGTCAATATTTTGTATTCTATATTTTCTTTCAATATTTTGAACAGTACTTTTGTCATTAATTTTTTATCAGTGAACCGATGCTGACGCCTTGCTTGCTAAGTGTCATGCAGGACTGTCGATCTTGGCTTCTTCAAAGATGGTCGATAGCTCTAATAATGCCTCTATCCTGTCTATTTTTGACCTGAGTATTTGGTTTCTATGTGTGTTCTCATGTGTTCATTTGAGTTAGTGTCAAAAGTTCCCTCCTTTGGCCTGGGAAATGTGTGTGCATGCCATTCTTTGCAAACCCTTTTAAAGTTTTTTAGCCTGTGTGCGGAACCCGGTTTGCATGTGTTTTAATGGTGACTCCATTAGAAGGTTGGTAGTTTTAGAGAAATGGTACACCATAGCCTGTTTGTTTTAGGGAATCTGCTTTTGATCTAATTGTGGGGGAAATATACACAGGGGTTACAGTTAATAATTATGTTGCTACAAGCTCAGCGCTATCTACAGATGCATCAACAATTCAACATGAACATTTCATAAACACATATAGCAATGCATATGAAGGGTTGCAACCTAGAAATAATTGCAATTATAAAAAAAAAACAGTATCTAAACAATATTGACTCTTGGTATCAAATACAGTTTGTGAGAAATAGCAGCAACCGCATGTGAAATATAAGGTCAATGACAAAAACACTATACTTAAGACAAAACACATTTTGCAGTAATTGACATGCCCACAACATCACATACATTTTACATCAATCTCAACAATAAAAACTGATTGAGAAAAATTATGACTTTGTCAAAAATTTCTTAGCCTGCTCCTATTGCATGCTATCCTGTGACCAGGGGAAGCTATGTGCGGAACACGGGACTAAGGGCCATATGTAGGTAGCTAAATACCGGTCGGTAACGGCCGAAATTCGGTAAATATCCCATTACCGACCGGTATTTAGGCAATTGAGATGTAGGAGTCCAAAAAGAAGGGTTCGGTAAATATGAATCGGTAAATACCGATTCATCCTTACCGAATTCTAAATTACCGATTCATAATTACCAAATTCATATTTACCGATTCGGTAAATATGAAATGGTAAAACGATACAAGAGATGTAGGAAAAGTCGGTATTACCGAATTCCATGAAATTCGGTATTTAAGAGTCGGTAATTAACACAGAGTGAAATCAGGTGGTAAACAGCCACAGTGCATATAAGCAATCCCAAAATGCAACAGCGTGAACACCATAGCCGCTCTGTATGTGATTGCAAGGCGCCTACGTCTACAGGCAGCAGGTCTGAGGATTTGGAGATGGGAGGAACGCATTTACAGACAGCGCATCACACTCTTTCAACAGACTGAGGCTGAGATACATGAAAGGTACAGGCTACACCCCCAAACCATCATGGACCTGATAAGGGACCTGCACCCACTCCTGGACCAGCCAACAACAAGGGCGCATGCCATACCACCACATGTGCAGGTGCTCTGTAGCCTACATCTACTCGCATCTGGCAGTTACCAGGGGGTGATAGCTGCGGTAGGCGGGGTATCCCAGAGTTGCCTGTCCCGTTTCTTCAGGAAGTTCCTGGATGCCATGATGCAGAGAATGCAACACTACATTAGCTTCCCAAACACACAGGCTGAACTGCAGAAAACAAAGACAGACTTTTACCAGATGGCACAGTTCCCGCATGTCATAGGCTGTATTGATGGCACACACATTCCAATCTGCCCACCAGCAGCCACTGAGCACATCTACAGGGACAGAAAGTCCACCCACTCCATAAATGTGCAGGTAATCTGCGATGCAGGCAACATAATCACTGATATCGTAGCTAAGTTCCCTGGGAGCACCCACGACTCCTTCATCTTCCAGAACAGTGGGATCTACACACGACTGGTTGCCGGAGAATTTGGAGAAGGATTCCTGCTAGGTAAATCACTGTGACACTCCCTAATACTTATCGCAAATGAATGTGTATTGAGGCATGTGACTAATGCTACTCTCTTACTCACCTAGGCGATAGTGCATATGCCGTGCGGTTATTCATCCTCACTCCCTACCTACACCCATCAACTCTGAGTGAAAGACGATATAATGTGACACACAAATCAACACGCAACGTGGTGGAGCGCACGTTTGGACTATTGAAAAGCAGGTTCCGCTGCCTCCACAAAAGCGGAGGCGCACGCCAGTACACACCCATCATCTGCTGCAAGATCATTGCCACTTGTGCAATGCTGCACAACCTTGCCACGAAGACAGGTACAGAGGTGGAAATAACAGATTTTGAGGACAATGACGATGAGTCTGAACAGCCAGAGCCCAACACAGCAGGAGTGGCAACAGCAACAGATGGGAGAGAGAGACGGGCAGAGATCACAAGCAACTATTTCTAAGTAGATTCAGATTTTAAAGTCTTTATTTCGATAATAAAATCACAAAAGACAACGAGGTTTACACAAACAGATAAATTCATACATTATAAACACCACATGCTGACCAATTTACACACAATATAAACTATACATTTAAAAAATAATCCCAGTTAAACATCCCAATTGTATTAAGACGATCCGTTTGTGTATACAGTTCCTTATTAAAACATAAAATCAATAAATAAAACCATCTTAAGATACTGTACAATATCCAATTTTAGATTAAAACTTTTAAAAATGAATCGTATGATCAAGCAACTCCTTACTATTTTTGGGCTCTAATAATCCAGGCCCAACCCAAAAATTTCGCTGTGCTCACCACAAACAACTCTGAAGTATTGGTCTTTAGTACCCGAATAGCCTCAGCGGACCTGCCACAAGTAAAGCGTAGGAACAAAGGTTTTAACCATTTTTTGCGAGGGTCATGGTACTTGGGGCAGGCAAATAAAAGGTGGCCCTCTGACTCCTTGTGGCCAGGGCACCATTTGCAAAATTCGGTTGTTCCCGTGCCCCAATTTTTAACAAATGTGTTCAGGGGCAGAGAACCCACCCGAAACTGGTGGTAGAGTTTCTTATCCAACGGCCTGGTAATAATGTCCCAATAGTTCTCGCGGGAAGGGTCCAGCTTGTTAGCCAGGAACCTGCCAGTTAGACTAGTGGAGCTGGAAACAGACACTAGGGTTTGTCTGACCGAGGCCCAGTACAGTGCTTTAAATTCTGGTTTGGAGGGAAACACATTAGTTCCAGGAGACAACCACAACTGTTCCAGACCCATTTGGACCAAAATGGTTCTAACCGTACATAGCCATGGAATTCTCCCGGAACCCTCCAGGGACCTAACCTCGGCAAGCTCTTTAGCAAATGAGACAAGGTCGGGGGAAGACCAAATCCGTCTCCAAAGGGCCACCAATCTGTACCTCGCCATCTCGTTGATTGGATTACATCCCAAGTCCAAACAAAGGGGTATAGATGGGGTTGATTGAGGAAGCCCCACTAAATTCCGCAGGAACTTGCACTGTGCTTTAAACAGGCTAGATAGATCCGTGTACGCCCAAAGATCCGCTCCATATAAAATAGCAGCGTTGATCTTTGCATCATAGATTTTTAGCGCGGGGTGCACTCGTTTAGTGATGGATCTCTTTTGTTCCCTGACAAGACAGCCAGTTAGGCGGGCCAGTTTAAGCTGCTGTACAACTACCTGCTCTTTCCATCGCAGGCGAAAATCTAATGTAACCCCTAGGTAGGACATATGGTCTACTTGTTCCAAGTTGGCACCACCCATCATTACTGAGCTCCGAACCGGAGTATTCCTTGTGAATACCATAAACTTAGTTTTGCTCACGTTAACCTTCAGGTCGCTGATGACACAAAACTCCTCGAAGCGGTTCAATGCCCGTTGTAAACCGCTTCTGGTCTTTGAGAGGAGCAGAGTGTCATCAGCGAAGATGAGCATGGGGAACTTCTTCCCGGCCAGGGAGGGAGCGTCTGTTGGAAAAGTATTGAAAAAGTTTACTACCTGGTCAATAAATAGCAAAAAGAGAGTGGGCGCCAGGACGCAGCCCTGACGGACCCCGCGTGTTACTGGGAAACTGTCCGTCACTTGACCTTGACTGCCCCATCGAACCCTGGCAAAATTGTCCTCATGCAATTTGACGATTAAATCCAGAAGTTCCGGGGGTAAACCTAGGTCTCTCAAGACACACCACAGTTTGGCCCTCGGAACCATGTCAAAAGCAGCCTTTAGATCAATGAAAGCGGCGAAAATCTTCCCCCCACCTAACAGCACCACCTTCCAGTACATCAGGCAAAATCTAAACACCTGGTCGATAGTACTGATACCAGCTCTAAAGCCTGCTTGCATAGGGGACAAAATGCACTCTGAAACCATCCATCCCTGAACTCTGCCTAAGATCATTCGAGCGATGACCTTTTGGAGAGAATCAATAAGGCTGATCGGGCGGTAATTGCCCGGGTTGGACCGGTCCCCTTTTTTATATATTGGGAGGATCTCGGCCCCCTTCCAGCTCATTGGGATTCTAGCTCCTTGGGCAATTGCATTTGCTAGCCTAGTGATGTACGGGATCCAGAGTCCTTGGTTGGATTTAAACAGATCAACGGGGATTAGGTCCATCCCAGGAGCCTTCCCCCATTCGGTCAAACCCAATGCTAATTCTGTTTCCTGTTCAGAAAAGAACAGGACCCCACCGTGGTCCAACAGTGTGTACTCATCACTTAGCAGGGTAAGGGGTGCAGAGAACTCAGACCTAAATTGGGATGCATAAAAGTCCACCCAAGTTCCGGGGAGGACATGATTAGAAGGTATTTTCAAATCTGGGTCCCTGCCCCATTTCACCAATTCCCAGAATTTCGTCTGGTTATTGGATGTCGAAGCATCCAGAAGATCGGACCAATGCCTATCTTCCCACTCTCTTTTAGCCTCCCACTGGATTTTTTTATACTGGGCCCTGGCTAACTTAATATCTACCATAACCCGTGACTTGACCGCCTTGACTAATTGGCTGTAAGCCTCCCTACATTTCCCGTTATACCATTTCTGGCGGGAACATAGTTTTTTTGGCGGGACTGCCAAGTATGGTCTGGATAAAATAATTTTAAGCTGTTCGAAACAACCTTCGTGGGTCTTGGTGACTTGATCAAGGCCAGCCCCCTCAGGCACAATGTCCGTAAGTTCGTTCATCGAGTGGGTGACCAATTGTGTGATACTTTCGTGGAGGGTGGCATCACCCACTATCCTAGACCATTTCAGCCGTCTTCTGTCATTGGTCAAGGTGAGGTCGCCTGTGGTAACATTGTCTGGGTTCTTCGATCTATCAGATCCCAGAAACCTTAAACTAAGCGACAAGGGGTTGTGGTCACTTTCTGGGCGGGATACCACTTCCATATCGATCATATAATGCCAAAGTTCCAACTTTAGCAAGATATAATCTATACGGCTTTTCCTTAAGCCATTATCAAAAGTATTGCTGGCACATTGATCAGATAGGGAACGGCCATTAACTGCCCTTAAGCCCCTGTTCAAACATAGGGCCATCCAATTCAAAGCTGCCTCAGTCCCTTTGGCGATTTTATCTATTGACAGGTCAGGAATGTTCCAAACTGCATCTTCAGAGGACCCCCAACTGTCCCCGACTGCCTGGAGCGGCTCAAAGGTACAGTTCAAGTCGCCCGCAAGGATAAACAAATTATCACTACCTGAACTGTCAAGATACCTATCAACTACATCGACAATGCCAGGGCAACGGCCTCCAGGTAGGCCTCGTGCATAGATGTTAATGAAGAACAAGTCCCTGTGGGCGGCTTTGCTCAACTTAATGCCCATGAGGTCTTGATGTTCAAGAAAAATTTCTGTTAGTTGGACTCCCAGGGATTGCTTCACCCAAATAAGTAGGCCCCCTAAAGCGCGCCCTTTGTTACCTCTGATCGCAGGTTTACAAAAATTAATGAACCCAACCCTGTGGATTGGGGCCGTAGCCCAGGTTTCCTGGAGTAATATGATATCAAAGGAATCTATGAATTCCAGCCACTCCTCAGAGAGTAGCCGGCCCTTGATCCCAGCCACATTCCAGGAGGCCATCTTGAGAGAGTCGTGGGGGGACATTACGTTAATTTGATATGATTGGATCGTTGGCTCGGTGGGGACGAACGTCTCCACCACCTTCTCAGGTTCAGCCCGTAGCTCAAGTCTTGGGGTCAAACAAACACCCACCGACCCCTTGATTACCTCTGAAATGTCCTCTGTGGTAGCTTCAACAGACCCCTCCATAGGATTTGACAGTAGGCCCCCCCCAACAACATGCCCCATAGAAAGATCCACCCCGCCGGGCACAGGTATTACGTTCCTAAGGCTCTCCACTGTGCTGTGCTCCTTGCATGATAAGTATAGTCAATCGACAGCCTCAAGATCAGAAAGAGGACCGTATCGATTGAAGAGTTGGAGATGTTGGGAGTGACAAGGTGTTCTCACAAACAAATGCCTCTTGTCTAATAATCGCTTATGGCGGGGGCTGGTTGTAGGTTTAGGATGTCTATCGGGGTAAAAATAAGCAAGATCCAGAGTTTGTACATCCCCCATTCTTGCATACCTTGCTACCCTTCGAATGGACTCTACTACCCATGGATCCTTAAACGAGACTAAAATGCAATCACCCTCTAAGTCTTTGGTCCCAAAGCCCACCCAATCAACTCTCCTCACTAATAGGATTTCAGTTGAAATTGATGGCGGGAGAGGGCGATTTTTATTCAGCCAATATACTACTTTATTACGTAGATCCCTATCTGTCTCTTTGACACCCTCCTTAATGGGCACTACCCCAGTAAGCACAATGGTATATAGGTTAGATTCTGGGGGTAGGTCAATGCAAGGGTGGGCGCCCTTAACAATATTTCTCCTGTTATGAATTGTAGGGTTACGGATAGTATTTGGCTTACCTAGAAGAGGCAGGGATGGGGAGCTATGTGCAACTGTTAACCTGTCGTCCACCCTCGTGGTATGAGTTCTCTGCATTGTTGTCTTGGCGGCGTTTTTCCTAGATTCCTGCGCCAGGGTATCAGCACCGGCGGTGTTGTCTAAGTCCTTGGGAATCACCTGTGCCGAAGATATTTTTACTACCCCCATTGTTGTACCTTGGCATATATTATCTGTGTTGTTAGTTATGTTTGGCTGGGAGATGGGGGCCCCCGCTACTACGGGGGGGGCAATTAACTTGTGGAGTAGGCGCTTATTCGAGTTCACGACAGATTCCAATGCTTCTAATTTGATGGTCATCAACCTTGTTTGCTCCAGGACGGAGCGCAAAAGGGTTTTGAACATAGCCTCCATTTTTACCAGAAGGATTTCATCGCTGTTGCAGCAAGTGGGGCACGGGTCTGATGAACCAATGGTGGTTAAAGAGGGGCACAATACGTTGGAATGTATCATGGGGGGGTATGTAGCATTGTAAGGCTGAGGTGCAGCAGCATTGGTTTGATTAGCAGCATTTAATTTGGGCAACTTCTGTACTCTCCCCCCTTGTTTGCTTTGGGTATATTTCCTTTTGCTGGTTTTTTTTGTAACGGGGTCGGACACTTCTATTTGTTTCGACACCGAGTTATTGATTGTGTCCCCTCTGTCCGTGCCACTAGTGTTTGACCCGTTATGTTGGATAACATCAGGGCTCGAGTCAAGGTTATGTGACAAATGTAAAGAATCCACCCCATCTCCCACAACATGTATCAGTGCATCTGTCGTTATGGAATGTGAATAATTAGACGGAGCTTGGGCTGCGGGGCTAGAACTTAAGGCCAGTGTTCCTATAGAGGAACGCTTACCACTGACTAAATCTAAAGAGAGCCTTTTCTCGGTCAGTGCTATTTCTTTTTCTAGAATCCCGGTAGCTCTAGTTATAAAGGCATCTAATGGTCCGGAAACTATTCCCTTGGAGGTATGTAGTTGAACAGTGCGGTCTTTACCTGACCTTAGAGGCATTTTTAAAAATGGAATAGAACGACAGGACCCTTGTCAAACCCCGGACTATTATAATAAATAAATAAATGCCTGCGGAGGTAACGAACACAAGAAGAATATGAATGACAGGCCAGAGGGTGTGGACAGACTCGGCTCTGCCCAAACACAAGCAGGCACAGGCTACGCCCGGTAGATTTGCAAGTTTTCGAAATAGACCTTATTATACAATAGACAATGGACAGTGACTACATTACACTCTCAGAATAAAAACATGGTGGGCAACCAGGGGGGCCCACTGCCGCAGAGCTCCGCAGAACTGTTGCAGGAAGGAACAGAGTTTAACAACCAGGGATAATGACCCAATAAAAGGTTGCAATAAATTAGAAAACAAAGTCCACAGTACCTTGGGGATACCGATGTTAAAAGACACCGTTTAGTGGGGTGGCCCCGCCCCGGCCACCACCGGGCAGTGACGGGCAAGGACGGGCCCGCCCTTGGCCCGGGCTTCGCCCGGGCGCGGCCCGCGCGCGTCCCGCGCAGCGAGGCAGCTCCCCGCCTCAAATAGCGCCCCGGCGCTGCCTGATGACAGCGGCGGCAGGCGTCGGGCGCTGGGGATGCTGGGGGTAGTAGTTTAGCAAAGCCGTTCCCCTCACGGCGAAGTTAAAGGCTGGCAGGACGTTGCAGGTGCAAACCTGGAGCTGGCCGTTCCCCTCACGGCGGGCTCGGAGTGTATGGCAGCGAGGTAGGGTCAAGTGGTGCTATTTCTAAGTAAGTAAGGGGACACAGCCAGTAGTTGTATGCCATGACGTAGTTTTAATCATGCGGCACTACGCCACAACACAGCGCCAAAAATGGCCCTATCAATCATGTGAAAACAAGAGTTTGAAGTCAAGGGTTACTTCACCCAACTGTGTCCTGCAATTGTGTGCAGCATCAGTGTTTTCGCCCACGCACTACAGTGCGGGATGCCAGCGATTGAGTGTCCTCACTGGCTGTGGGACCAATGGCAGCCCCATGCCGTCTGTTGCTCCTCCGTGTGTATGTGACAGGGGGGGTAATGCTGCTCCTACTGGTGGTGTCTTTGCTGTCCCCAGCATCCACAGCACCAGTTGTGGTCGACTGGCTTGTTAGCAGCACCTCAAGTGCACTGGTCACCCTCACCATCCCCCTTGACACATCATTGCTGCAGTGCGCAAGCCCCTCCTGCATTGCCACAGAGCGCCTGCAGAGCAGCGAAGTGGCAGTTGCCAGGCGGTTCACTGCCCTTGTGTGGTGATCTTTCTTTTGCCTCTCCCTGTGCCGTGCAGCTCTGTCCTCATCCATCTTTGTGCACAGCAGCATGACGGACTGGGACATGTCCCGCATGCCCGCAGCCATCTCCCTCATGCCCTCAGCCATTGCACTTATGCCCCTGTCAATATTGCCCATTGTGTCATTGAGGCCCTTCATTTGGCGCTGGACTGACAGGATTGCCTTTCCTTGTAGGCGCTGGACCTTGACCATGGTGGCCTCCAGCCCTAAGAGCACCCCATGGCTCTCACCCTGTGGAGGTGGACTGCGCACCCGAGCCCTGCGGCGACGTCTGGCACCTGTGTGTGCTCCCTCAGAGGCGGAGGGCACACCGGCATGGCAACCATCAAGTGGCACAGTGGATGTTTCCGCAGCCCTCGAGTCTTCTGATGAGGACTCTGAGACATGTAATCTGGCAACAGCACGCCTCCTAGACCTGAACAATGCAGGTGGTGTCGATGCGGGTGAGACCAGCTGGAGTGGCGATGCTGGATGTGGTGGCGAGGCTGGCTGTGGTGGCGTGGCTGGCTGTGGTGGTGCGGCTGGCTGTGGTGCTGTTGTCTGGCCAGAACCCGTGGTGGTCTTCTCTGAGCTGTCCTTCCGGGGTGCCCTCTCTCCCTTCTCCTGTGCAGTCCTGCGCGAAGTATCGCCTGTGGACAGAAATTCAACATCAGCTCAGTGTACCTGCAGCCCTGCATTACTATCATCATAATACATTTCTGTAACACTCTCTCATTGTCCTATGCCTGCTTATCGCTAATGTGTGTAACATGCCTAGTTGTTCTGCGCAATTTTTGTCATGTTTGGGGTTTCACAGACTACATCTCCCATAATGCATTGCTGGTATGCACTAACACCTGTACTGGAGTGGGATTCTCATTGCCCAATTGGGGATTTGGGATAGGGGTAGGGGGGGCACAATGCTGTGCATGCATCTTACCTTGTTTTGTGGCAGCTCTGGCAGAGCTGTCTGCATCCCCAATCCCCACGACACTTTCAGGCTCAATTGTAGACTCCACGAGCTCCTAAGTTCTGTCAGGGCAGGTGCCCTGTTCCTTCCTCCTCCTGTCCGGCTGGCCTCTTTCTTCAGTTCCGCCATCTTCCTCTTCGTGATGATACGGATGTCGTACCACCGCTTCTTGAGGACATCAATGTCCCGGGGGGTCACTCCCATGGAATTCACCTGCGCCTGGATTCCCAGCCAGATCTTCCTTTTCTCTGATTCAGCCACTTGCAGTGACTGTTTTCCGAAGAGATTATGGTGCTGCTTTCCCACCTCCTCCACAAGTACCTGCAGTTCCTTATGGCTGAATTTAAGTTTTCTCTTCCTTTCCCCTCCATCTCTCTCTGTGTCCTGGCTGGCCATTGTGTCAGTTTCTTGTGCTGAATCAGGCACTGGCTCTGTTCCTCTCCTCTGCACTCCCAGCCTCTCCAGAGTCTGCTGATTGTGTGCACCTGCCTGGGTGTGGCCACTTCCTGGTTGGGTGGGGTTGGGTTTGCACAGGATTGGCTGATTCCTCAAGTGATGTGTATTTGAATTTTCCGAATCGGAAAATACCGATTCGGTATTTACCGATTCGGTAAATACCAATTCGGTATTTACCGATTCGGTAAATACCGATTCGACACTCCGGTCGGTATTGTGGAATCGGTATTCTTTTACCGAATTTTACCGATTCGGTAAAATTTTCCGATCTATTTGGTACATAGCAAATACTAATTTCTAAATACCGAATCAGTAAAATTCGGTATTTAGGAATCGGTATTCCTGCCCTACCTACATATGGCCCTAAGTGAGCCCGATAGTCTGTCAATATAGCTCAATAGCTCGCAGAATAAAAGGGAATAACTCGAGAACCACATACCCCTCCTGACCAAACACAAATTACACCTAATCTCCCAGGTCCAAATTATTTTTCCCTAAATATCCGAATCGCACCCTGTATCACACCCAGGGGCCAAGCGTACCATCTGTATCATGCCCAGTAATCCAAGTGACTAACTCCTCTCACTCCTTTCAGATACCAACTGTGTTAAGAAACCGGTGGCACTGAGAGTCCGGGGAGCCGTAAAGAGCTATATAAATATATATTCACTTTTCCGAGCGTGCTGACAATTGAAAAAGGTGACTTCCACAGGATCGCCTCTAAGGTCACCTTACGACGATTCAGCTAGGTCATGTTAAATTGGTAATATACCAGATTTCAGTCAGTTGCAGGGGGCTCAGGTTAACTTTTTAATCTTCTCCTTAGTGTGCCATACACCACATGATTTACTAAGGTTCTGATGTAGTCACTTACCCTCTGTGACAGCTGCTTCAGGACAGACCTCCGCCCCACGGATTCATCAGAATTTTCAATCAATCGGTGTCTGCTCACCTTACTGGCTGAGCAAATGTGAATCCGTTGGGCAGGTTTCCCTTCTTTAGGCTGCATCCAGGTTCGAGATTCTAATCAGCTCTGATGGTGGCTGGCCACAATGTTGCTTGAGCATGAAATACCTTGAACATTCAAGAGAGAAGAGGTGTTTGGCAAAACAGGAACAGTTTGTTTAATTAAACAGTGCAGCCGGGAGAACAGTTACAATCATAGGGTCTGAGGACAGTCTCAACTTACAATCGCAGGTACCTTCATGAAAGGGTACCATATTTACAAAGCGTCATTAAGCCACAAGACATGGCTTAACGCCACTGTGTAACTATGGTTCAGGTCATTGCACCACCGGAGCGTCAGTAAAAGTGATGTTCAGGTGGCACAGCCACAATCCCCTTGTAAATATGCTCCTCAGTGTATGCCGGATGGGGTATGATCATTATTTTCATGCATTATTTTCCCAGATCAAGCACTCAACCCATGGTATATCACAGATAATGCGATTAGTGGGCATGGAGATTTTAGTCCTCGTTTGACAAAAGGAGATGAAAGAAAAGGGGAGTGCTGGGAGTTGAGAGAGATACAATGAGTGGCAAGGGGAAGACGAATCAGGGAGATGAGATAGAGGGAGACATATAGAAGAAAGAGAAAGAGGAAAATAGCAGAGAAAGTAAAGTTGTAGAAGTGGAAGAAAAGAGAAAGTAAGAAAGGAAAGGAGGGAGAATTAAAAATGGAGAAATGAAAGATAGACATTGATAATAAAACTATGGAAAAGAGATCGAAGTAAAATAGGAAGTGAAAGTGGCGAGGATAAATACAACAATTACAGAGAGAGAAGTGAATGGCAAAGGATGGAGAGAGGGTATCAGGAGTTGTTGCAGACTGTATAAAGCAAAGGTTCTATATTTCTTCTGACGCATCGTATTAGGCATTATCTTAATTTCCATGTAGACTTGCTGCAGAGGGACTTAATTTTAGAGGTGAGTGGTACTGTAGAATCTCCGATTCTGGGTGAAAATGCTAAATCTGGAGTCCAGCTGCTATAACAGGGCTGTGCTAACAGAGATGGTTGACACATTCACCCACTTTGCCCTCCTCTATTCCTGCAGTAGTGTTTGCAGAGCTGTAGCCCTCATTTCTGGATAAATAGTTAAATGCAGGTAGCTTCCCAGAACTCCTTTTTTCCAAGTGTTCTTTTGCCTTTCTTTTATGCACTCTACCCCCTGTGCTGTCACTCCTCGAATCTGTCTTCTATGCTCACATGGTACCATGTCAATTCTTATCTCACCCAGTGCTCCTTGCATTCTCATAGCTCCTGAGTATTTTCCGCCAAGGAGCAGACTAAGAAGTCGCTAGCAGCCTGGGCTGAATGTCTGCTAAGGGAGCAGCATGGCCAACGAAGGGCTAGATATCCCTCAAGCCAGTTGGAGGTCTTGCACATTGTGAGCAGTGAAGTACTGTGAGCGGCCAGTGTTTATTTTTAAAGTACACGAGAGGGTGAAGGAGCTGCTCTGCAGAAGTATCTTGCATTTAAAGAAGTGGGAGCCCCAACATATTTAAAGCTGCCTAGCCACTGCTCAACTGATCACCATGTTGTCTTAATTCTCAATTTTCCCTCATCTGTACACAATAGTGCCTCACCCTGATATATTATGTTATGAATTATCTGTTACAGTTTTTAGTCTGCTTTGCCAGTATGAAGTAGTCACTAGACTGGCCAGCCATATCTATGCAGGGTTGCACCAATCAACTAAGAAGCCTTGGACGAAGCAACAAATAGTGCAGGTGCCATTTGTGCAGCATGGACAGATTATCACTCCAGGGAGGTACTAATAATATTTTTGTGAAATATCACAAAACCAACATATCTTGGAGTTTTTGTTTTTTTACAGAGTTTTATATAGAGCAAACTTGACCCGAATCGGGTATCAGAGCACTTTACATAGCACCCGTTGCATTACATGAGGACACATTAATTTTTGTTAGGCACAGGGAGATTCAGTGATTTGCCCAGAATCACAGGATGTTCAGCGTCATTGCCGAGAGTCGAACCCAGTTCCCCAGATCCGAGGTTGACCGCCCGAGCAGTTAGGTCAACTCCTCTCCCCGTTCATAATGCATCGGTAATATGACTTGTTAAACCTGTTCCACTTCTGTTCTATGGAGACATGAAGTCCATTAACAGGTTCATATATAGACGTCATTGCCTTGTTGTGCATTCTTATTAAACGTGAGTTTGATGATCAACACAAGTCTTTGTCCCATTCTTAGGTTCCCTGTGTTTGATGTGTATTTTTAGTCTCTGTGAGACTGAAGGCAGCATGAATAAAAGGGCTTTGCTCCAAGGTTATTTTCCTCCTTCATTTTGGTAGTTCATGCTTTTGGTTGCAGAACTCCCCAGGTGTGGCAGATTTGTTAAAAAAGGGAAAGTGACTAAAGTGATAGTCAAAAGGCTATGGGGCATATTATCAAGGACGGCGTTAAAATTATCGCCGCTTTAGTGGCAGGAAACTGCCGCTAAAAGTGGCGATAATGGGCTTGATAATATGCCGCAGAGAATTCCAATAGAAACCCATGTTCTGATGTGAACATGGGCTTCTATTGGAAATCTCTGCGGCATATTATCAAAATCATTATCGCCGCTTAAGTGGCAGTTTCCTACCGCTAAAGCGGTGACAATTTTAACGCCGTCCTTCATAATATGCCCCTATATTGGTTATTGTTTTTAAGTGGGTCTCAAACTGCAGCACAGTCATCCATCATCAAAGCACTACAGCTCATCACTACCTTAGTCTACCCTTCATCCATACCTGTAGCAGTTGCTTCTAGTATGTACAGCATAGGCCAGCTGACAGTTTTGAGAAATAAATGCCAGGGTCACTGGTGGTGGTGGCATTGGTGGTGGTGGTGGTAGTGGTGGTAGTAGTGGAGGTGGTGGTATTGGTGGTGGTGGTGTGTGGTATTGGTGGTGGTATTGGTGGTGGTGGTGGTATTGGTGGCAGTGGTATTGGTGGTATTGGTGGTGGTGATATTGGTATTGGTGGTGGTGGTATTGGTGGTGGTGGTGGTGGTGGTATTGGTGGTGGTGTGCTGGGATTGGTATTGATGGTGTTGGTATTGGTGGTGATGGCATTGGTGGGGGCGGTATTGGTGGTGGTGGTATTGATGGTGGTGGTATTGGTAGTGGTGGTATTGGTATTGGTGGTGGTA
The DNA here is from genome assembly GCF_964204655.1 of Triturus cristatus. NCBI lineage: Eukaryota > Metazoa > Chordata > Amphibia > Caudata > Salamandridae > Triturus > Triturus cristatus. The sequence continues at coordinate 949,677,618 of NC_140582.1, forward strand.
GTAATTTTTTACCTCTCCAATAGCCGACAATTTTCCTACTGTTGCATTCACTGGAGTGGGAATACATTTTTTTACCAATAGGTGGTGGTGGTGGTGATGTTATCGGTGGTGGTGATTTTGGTAATATTGGTGGTGGTGGTATTGGTGGTGGTGATGGTATTGGTGGTGGTGGTGGTTTTGGTGGTGGTGGTATTGGTATTGGTGGTAGTGGTATAGGTATTGGCGGTGGTATTGGTGGTGGTGCTATTGGTGGTGGTGGTATTAGTGGTGGAGGTATTGGTAGCAGTGGTGGTGGTGGTAGTGGTTTTGGTGGTGGTGGTATTGGTGGTGGTGGCAATGATGGTGTTGGTGGTATTGGTGGTGATGGTATTGGTGGTGGTGTTATTGGTGGTAGTGGAATTGGTATTGGTGGTGTTGGTATTGTTGGTGATGGTATTGGTGGTGGTGGTGGTACTGGTGGTGGTGGTATTCGTGGTGGTGGTGGTGGTATTGGTGGTATTGGTGGTGGTGGTATTGGTGGTGGTGATGGTATTGGTGGTGGTATTGGTGGTGGTGGTATTGGTATTGGTGGTGGGGTACATGTATTGTTGGTGGTGGTATTGGTGGTGGTAATGGTATTGGTGGTGGTATTGCTGGTGGTGGTTTTGGTGGTGGAGGTTTTGGTGGTGGTGGTTTTGGTGATGGTATTGGTGGTGGTGGTATTGGTGTTGGTGTTATTGGTGGTAGTGGAATTGGTATTGGTGGTGTTGGTATTGTTGGTGATGGTATTGGTGGTGGTGGTATTGGTGGTGGTAGGGGTGGTGGTATTGGTGGTGGTGGTGCTATTGGTGGTGGTATTGGTGGTGGTGGCATTGTTGGTGGTGGTATTGGTGGTGATACTGGTGGTGGTAGTATTGGTATTGGTGGTGGTGGTATTGGTGGTGATGGTATAAAGCGGCAACAATTTTAACGCCGTCCTTGATAATATGCCCCTATATTTGTTATTGTTTTCAAGTGGGTCTTAAACTGCAGCACAGTCATCCATCATCAAAACACTACAGCTCATCACTACCTTAGTCTACCCTTCATCCATACCTGTAGCAATTGCTTCTAGTATGTACAGCATAGGCCAGCTGACTTTGGACAGTTTTGAGAAATAAATGCCAGGGTCACTGGTGGTGGTGGCATTGGTGGTGGTGGTGGTAGTGGTGGTAGTAGTGGAGGTGGTGGTATTGGTGGTGGTGGTGTGTGGTATTGGTGGTGGTATTGGTGGTGGTATTGGTGGTATTGGTGGTGGTATTGGTGGTGGTGGTATTGGTGGTGGTGGTGGTATTGGTGGCAGTGGTATTGGTGGTATTGGTGGTGGTGGTATTGCTATTGGTGGTGGTGGTATTGTTATTGGTGGTGGTATTGGTGGTGGTGTGCTGGTATTGGTATTGATGGTGTTGGTATTGGTGGTGATGGCATTGGTGGTGGTGGTATTGGTGGTGGTGGTATTGGTGGTGGTGGTATTGGTAGTGGTGGTATTGGTATTGGTGGTGGTAGTAATTTTTTACCTTTTCCTACTGTTGCATTCACTGGAGTGGGAATACATTTTTTACCAATAGGTGGTGGTGGTGGCATTGGTGGTGGTGGTATTGGTGGTGGTGGTATTGGTGGTGGTGATGGTATTGGTGGTGGTGGTGGTTTTGGTGGTGGTGGTATTGGTATTGGTATTGGTGGTAGTGGTATTGGTATTGGTGGTGGTATTGGTGATGGTGGTATTGGTGGTGGTGGTATTGGTGGTGGAGGTATTGGTAGCGGAGGTGGTAGTGGTTTTGGTGGTGGTGGTTTTGGTGGTGGTGGCATTGGTGGTGTTGATGGTATTGGTGGTGGTGTTATTGGAGGTAGTGGAATTGGTATTTTTGGTGTTGGTATTGTTGGTGATGGTATTGGTGGTGGTGGTGGTATTGGTGGTGGTAGGGTGGTGGTATTGGTATGGTGGTGGTATTGGTGGTGGTATTGGTGGTGGTGGCATTGGTGGTGGTGGTATTGGTGGTGGTGGTGGTACTGGTGGTGGTGGTATTGGTATTGGTGGTGGTGGTATTGGTGGTATTGGTGGTGGTGATGGTATAAAGCGGCAACAATTTTAACGCTGTCCTTGATAATATGCCCCTATATTTGTTATTGTTTTCAAGTGGGTCTCAAACTGCAAAACAGTCATCCATCATCAAAACACTACAGCTCATCACTACCTTAGTCTACCCTTCATCCATACCTGTAGCAATTGCTTCTAGTTTGTACAGCATAGGCCAGCTGACTTTGGACAGTTTTGAGAAATAAATGCCAGGGTCACTGGTGGTGGCGGCATTGGTGGTGGTGGTGGTGGTATTGGTGGTAGTAGTGGTGGTGTGTGGTATTGGTGGTGGTATTGGTGGTATTGGTGGTGGTGGTATTGGTGGTGGTGGTGGTATTGGTGGCAGTAGTATTGGTGGTATTGGTGGTGGTGGTATTGCTATTGGTGGTGGTGGTATTGTTATTGGTGGTGGTATTGGTGGTGGTGTGCTGGTATTGGTATTGATGGTGTTGGTATTGGTGGTGATGGCATTGGTGGTGGTGGTATTGGTGGTGGTGGTATTGGTGGTGGTGGTATTGGTAGTGGTGGTATTGGTATTGGTGGTGGTAGTAATTTTTTACATTTTCCTACTGTTGCATTCACTGGAGTGGGAATACATTTTTTACCAATAGGTGGTGGTGGTGGCATTGGTGGTGGTGATGTTATTGGTGGTGGTGGTATTGGTGGTGGTGGTATTGGTGGTGGTGATGGTATTGGTGGTGGTGGTGGTTTTGGTGGTGGTGGTATTGGTAGCGGAGGTGGTAGTGGTTTTGGTGGTGGTGGTTTTGGTGGTGGTGGCATTGGTGGTGTTGGTGGTATTGGTGGTGGTGTTATTGGTGGTAGTGGAATTGGTATTGGTGGTGTTGGTATTGTTGGTGATGGTATTGGTGGTGGTGGTATTGGTGGTGGTACGGGTGGTGGTATTGGTGGTGGTGGTGGTATTGGTGGTATTGGTGGTGGTATTGGTGGTGGTGGCATTGTTGGTGGTGGTATTGGTGGTGATACTGGTGGTGGTAGTATTGGTATTGGTGGTGGTGGTATTGGTGGTGATGGTATAAAGCGGCAACAATTTTAACGCCGTCCTTGATAATATGCCCCTATATTTGTTATTGTTTTCAAGTGGGTCTTAAACTGCAGCACAGTCATCCATCATCAAAGCACTACAGCTCATCACTACCTTAGTCTACCCTTCATCCATACCTGTAGCAGTTGCTTCTAGTATGTACAGCATAGGCCAGCTGACAGTTTTGAGAAATAAATGCCAGGGTCACTGGTGGTGGAGGCATTGGTGGTGGTGGTGGTAGTGGTGGTAGTAGGGGAGGTGGTGGTATTGGTGGTGGTGGTGTGTGGTATTGGTGGTGGTATTGGTGGTGGTGGTGGTGGTGGTATTGGTGGCAGTGGTATTGGTGGTATTGGTGGTGGTGATATTGGTATTGGTGGTGGTGGTATTGGTGGTGGTGGTGGTGGTATTGGTGGTGGTGTGCTGGGATTGGTATTGATGGTGTTGGTATTGGTGGTGATGGCATTGGTGGGGGCGGTATTGGTGGTGGTGGTATTGATGGTGGTGGTATTGGTAGTGGTGGTATTGGTATTGGTGGTGGTAGTAATTTTTTACCTCTCCAATAGCCGACAATTTTCCTACTGTTGCATTCACTGGAGTGGGAATACATTTTTTTTACCAATAGGTGGTGGTGGTGGTGATGTTATCGGTGGTGGTGATTTTGGTAATATTGGTGGTGGTGGTATTGGTGGTGGTGATGGTATTGGTGGTGGTGGTGGTTTTGGTGGTGGTGGTATTGGTATTGGTGGTAGTGGTATAGGTATTGACGGTGGTATTGGTGGTGGTGCTATTGGTGGTGGTGGTATTAGTGGTGGAGGTATTGGTAGCGGTGGTGGTGGTGGTAGTGGTTTTGGTGGTGGTGGTATTGGTGGTGGTGGCAATGATGGTGTTGGTGGTATTGGTGGTGATGGTATTGGTGGTGGTGTTATTGGTGGTAGTGGAATTGGTATTGGTGGTGTTGGTATTGTTGGTGATGGTATTGGTGGTGGTGGTGGTACTGGTGGTGGTGGTATTGGTGGTGGTGGTGGTATTGGTGGTGGTGGTATTGGTGGTGGTGATGGTATTGGTGGTGGTATTGGTGGTGGTGGTATTGGTATTGGTGGTGGGGTAAATGTATTGTTGGTGGTGGTATTGGTGGTGGTAATGGTATTGGTGGTGGTATTGCTGGTGGTGGTTTTGGTGGTGGAGGTTTTGGTGGTGGTGGTTTTGGTGATGGTATTTGGTGGTGGTGGTATTGGTGGTGGTGGTATTGGTGGTGGTGATTGTATTGGTGGTGGTGATATTGGTGGTGGTATTGGTGGTGGTGGTATTGGTGTTGGTGTTATTGGTGGTAGTGGAATTGGTATTGGTGGTGTTGGTATTGTTGGTGATGGTATTGGTGGTGGTGGTATTGGTGGTGGTAGGGGTGGTGGTATTGGTGGTGGTGGTGGTATTGGTGGTATTGGTGGTGGTATTGGTGGTGGTGGCATTGTTGGTGGTGGTATTGGTGGTGATACTGGTGGTGGTAGTATTGGTATTGGTGGTGGTGGTATTGGTGGTGATGGTATAAAGCGGCAACAATTTTAACGCCGTCCTTGATAATATGCCCCTATATTTGTTATTGTTTTCAAGTGGGTCTTAAACTGCAGCACAGTCATCCATCATCAAAACACTACAGCTCATCACTACCTTAGTCTACCCTTCATCCATACCTGTAGCAATTGCTTCTAGTATGTACAGCATAGGCCAGCTGACTTTGGACAGTTTTGAGAAATAAATGCCAGGGTCACTGGTGGTGGTGGTGGTGGTAGTGGTGGTAGTAGTGGAGGTGGTGGTATTGGTGGTGGTGGTGTGTGGTATTGGTGGTGGTATTGGTGGTGGTATTGGTGGTATTGGTGGTGGTATTGGTGGTGGTGGTATTGGTGGTGGTGGTGGTATTGGTGGCAGTGGTATTGGTGGTATTGGTGGTGGTGGTATTGCTATTGGTGGTGGTGGTATTGTTATTGGTGGTGGTATTGGTGGTGGTGTGCTGGTATTGGTATTGATGGTGTTGGTATTGGTGGTGATGGCATTGGTGGTGGTGGTATTGGTGGTGGTGGTATTGGTGGTGGTGGTATTGGTAGTGGTGGTATTGGTATTGGTGGTGGTAGTAATTTTTTTACCTTTTCCTACTGTTGCATTCACTGGAGTGGGAATACATTTTTTACCAATAGGTGGTGGTGGTGGCATTGGTGGTGGTGGTATTGGTGGTGGTGGTATTGGTGGTGGTGATGGTATTGGTGGTGGTGGTGGTTTTGGTGGTGGTGGTATTGGTATTGGTATTGGTGGTAGTGGTATTGGTATTGGTGGTGGTATTGGTGATGGTGGTATTGGTGGTGGTGGTATTGGTGGTGGAGGTATTGGTAGCGGAGGTGGTAGTGGTTTTGGTGGTGGTGGTTTTGGTGGTGGTGGCATTGGTGGTGTTGATGGTATTGGTGGTGGTGTTATTGGAGGTAGTGGAATTGGTATTGGTGGTGTTGGTATTGTTGGTGATGGTATTGGTGGTGGTGGTGGTATTGGTGGTGGTAGGGGTGGTGGTATTGGTATGGTGGTGGTATTGGTGGTGGTATTGGTGGTGGTGGCATTGGTGGTGGTGGTATTGGTGGTGGTGGTGGTACTGGTGGTGGTGGTATTGGTATTGGTGGTGGTGGTATTGGTGGTATTGGTGGTGGTGATGGTATAAAGCGGCAACAATTTTAACGCTGTCCTTGATAATATGCCCCTATATTTGTTATTGTTTTCAAGTGGGTCTCAAACTGCAAAACAGTCATCCATCATCAAAACACTACAGCTCATCACTACCTTAGTCTACCCTTCATCCATACCTGTAGCAATTGCTTCTAGTATGTACAGCATAGGCCAGCTGACTTTGGACAGTTTTGAGAAATAAATGCCAGGGTCACTGGTGGTGGTGGCATTGGTGGTGGTGGTGGTGGTATTGGTGGTAGTAGTGGTGGTGTGTGGTATTGGTGGTGGTATTGGTCGTGGTGGTATTGGTGGTGGTGGTGGTATTGGTGGCAGTAGTATTGGTGGTATTGGTGGTGGTGGTATTGCTATTGGTGGTGGTGGTATTGTTATTGGTGGTGGTATTGGTGGTGGTGTGCTGGTATTGGTATTGATGGTATTGGTATTGGTGGTGATGGCATTGGTGGTGGTGGTATTGGTGGTGGTGGTATTGGTGGTGGTGGTATTGGTAGTGGTGGTATTGGTATTGGTGGTGGTAGTAATTTTTTACCTTTTCCTACTGTTGCATTCACTGGAGTGGGAATACATTTTTTACCAATAGGTGGTGGTGGTGGCATTGGTGGTGGTGATGTTATTGGTGGTGGTGGTATTGGTGGTGGTGGTATTGGTGGTGGTGATGGTATTGGTGGTGGTGGTGGTTTTGGTGGGTGTGGTATTGGTATTGGTGGTAGTGGTATTGGTATTGGTGGTGGTATTGGTGATGGTGGTATTGGTGGTGGTGGTATTGGTGGTGGAGGTATTGGTAGCGGAGGTGGTAGTGGTTTTGGTGGTGGTGGTTTTGGTGGTGGTGGCATTGGTGGTGTTGGTGGTATTGGTGGTGGTATTATTGGTGGTAGTGGAATTGGTATTGGTGGTGTTGGTATTGTTGGTGATGGTATTGGTGGTGGTGGTGGTATTGGTGGTGGTAGGGGTGGTGATATTGGTGGTGGTGGTAGTATTGGTGGTGGTATTGGTGGTGGTGGCATTGCTGGTGGTGGTGGTGGTGGTACTGGTGGTGGTGGTGGTATTGGTATTGATGGTGGTGGTGGTATTGGTGGTATTGGTGGTGGTGGTATTGGTGGTGGTGATGGTATTGGTGGTGGTGGTATTGGTGGTGGTGGTATTGGTATTGGTGGTGGGGTAAAGGTATTGGTGGCATTGGTGGTGGTGGCATTGGTGGTGGTGGTACTGGTGGTGGTGGTATTGGTATTGGTGGTGGTGGTATTGGTGGTATTTTTGGTGGTGGTATTGGTGGTGGTAATGGTATTGGTGGTGGTATTGCTGGTGGTGGTTTTGGTGGTGGAGGTTTTGGTGGTGGTGGTTTTGGTATTGGTGATGATATTTGGTGGTGGTGGTATTGGTGGTGGTATTGGTGGTGGTGGTATTGGTGTTGGTGTGGTGGTATTGGTGGTGGTATTGGTGGTGGTGGTATTGGTATTGGTGGTGGGGTAAAGGTATTGTTGGTGGTGGTAATGGTATTGGTGGTGGTAGTTTTGGCGGTGGAGGTTTTGATGGTGATGGTATTGGTGGTGGTGGTATTGGTGGTGGTGGTAGTCTTGGTGGGGGTGGTGGTATTGGTGGTGGTGGTGGTATTGGTGGTGATGGTGGTATTGGTGGTTGTGATGGTATTGTTGGTGGTATTGGTGGTGGGTTGTGGTATCAGTGGTGGTATTGGTGGTGGTGGTGGTATTGGTGGTGGTATTGGTGGAGGTGGTATTGGTGGTTGTGGTATTGGCATTGGTTGTAGTGGTATTGGTGGTGGGTGTGGTATTGGTATTGGCAGTGGTGTTGTTGGTGGTATTAGTGGTGGTGGTTATTGGTATTGGTGATGGTGGTGGTATTGGTGGTATTGGTGGTGGTATCTGTATTTGTGGTGGTGGTGGTGGTGGTATTAATTGTGGGGGTATTGGTGGTACTGGTGGTGGTATTGGTGGTACTGGTGGTGGTGGTATTGGTGGTAGTGGTATTGGTGGTGGAAGTGGTGCTGTTGGTGGTATTAGTGGTGGTGGTATTAGTGGTGGTATTGGTGGTGGTGGTGGTATTGGTATTGGTGGTGGTGGTATTGTTATTGGTGGTGGTGGTATTGGTGGTGCTGGTGGTATTGGTGGTGGTTGTGGTATTGGTGGTGGTGGTGATAGTATTTGTGGTATTGGTGATGATGGTATTGGTGGTATTGGTGGTGCTGGTATTGGTATTGTGGTGTTGGTATTGGGGGTGGTGGTATTGGTGGCAGTATTGGTGGTGGTGTTATTGTTATTGGCAGTGGTATTGGTGTTGGTGGTGTTATTGCTGGTGATGTTATTGTTGATGGTGGTGTTGGTGACATTGGTGTTGGTGGTGGTATTGGTGGTACCGGTGGTGGTGGTATTGGTGGTGGTGGTTTTGGTGGTGGAGGTTTTGGTGGTGGTGGTATTGGTATTGGTGGTGGTATTTGGTGGTGGTGGTATTGGTGGTGGTGGTGTTGGTGGTGGTGATGGTATTGGTGGTGGTGGTATTGGTGGTGGTGGTATTGGTGTTGGTGTGTTGGTATTGGTGGTGGTGTTGCAGGGATTCTGCTCATGCACAGAACTATGCGCAGGAAACCAGGACCTCAGTGAATTGCGATGTACCAAAAACTCACCTCAGTACACAGAACCCCTATCCGACTAGCATCATTGTCTCATTCGCTCTCTGTATCATCTTGAAGCTACCAATGATTAGACAACCCAGAACATGCGACTTAGAGTACTCTCAGGAATGGTGGGAATCAGAAATACCTGTTCGTTATTATTCACATATCAATCCACAACAAGAGTAATCTGAGACACAGTAAAGTTTAAAACGTTTATTTTATAAACTACGTGTCCTTAAATGCAGTACTTTGGCTGACATAAGCAGACAAATGATTAAGAATAAAACATCAGCATTGTTACAATACCATAGAAAATGAAGGGAGAAATCATGTTACCAATGATAGTGGAATTCAACCACCCTCCCTTCACTAGTAAGCTAGTATTATTAGACTAATACAAGGTCTCTAGGTTTGAATGGGGAACTCCATACCGTAAATATCAGCTTAGGTGAATCACATCACAGGATCAGCTTTGCTCTATGTCTGGAAAAATTATTCTCCAATGTGCGTATCTCATGCATGCAAACTGCAATATAAAAGGCGCTCGAATTTCAGATATTTGCAGCTGTGTGTGTGTTATGGATAGAGCGTGGGCCGACCGACCTGAATTCAAAAGCATACATTGTTTGTTGGCCCTGACGGTGTCTGCACACAATGTTCAGTCCAAGGTCGCGGTGCACATCTAGGGATGTGAACAACAGACCGTTCTCATGTGAAGAAAAGGCAAGCAAGCATTTTTCATATAATAACATCTATCGGCAGTGTCGTGTGCAAAAGCAGCAAAAGTGGCAAGATGGCGTTTTAACTTCTAAGACGCTTATGCTAACATAGCAATGTGTGTACCTGAACCTCCGTCTCCACTACACCCCCCCTTGATCGGACCACGAACAAATAGGGATACAATTTAGGAACACAGAGTTCAAGTTCGATAGTGACAGAACCGAGTGCATGTATTATAAATCCATATAAATGGCAGTGAAAGTTCAAAAAACCAGCGTACAAAATGGAAGAGAGAAGAAGAGAAAAAATAAAAACATGTGACATAATATCTCGCAAAGGCTCAGCACAGCTTAGATTGGCGAGTCAAAAAGTTAAAAAAAATGTGTTGTTTAAATATCGGAAGTCAGACGACTTCCAAGTTAATCCATCAGCGTGTAAGCACAATAAGTAGCGACTGCCTCCAAGAGGAAGTCATTATAATGTTCGGCAAAAGTGTCCGCCATCCAGTCTAACAAAGTAAATGAACATACATGTTCCTCGATAACTGGAGCCTCTAGCACAATCAGAGGGAAACGTGCGTGTTCTTCAAGGTAACTTCTCGCCAAGAAGTCATTTGCTGCCGTATAGATGTCCCAATTCCCTAGGACTCCATGTGCCGCTCCACAGGCCATAATCCTGATACTAGAACAGTCCAACTCATGAGCCACTGAGGGACTCATCAGTCGATCATAATCCGGGGCAGGAGACACCGAGTTCAACAGGCACAAATCCAGAGCCCATTCGAAGGGACAATCTAGGCAATGAAAAACAGGTTGCACGCAAGTAAAGTAAGAAAACCGGAAGGACAATCCATAGGCTATGCTTAAAGTGGCCAGTGGCAATGTTCCATAGTATTCAAGCATCCGGTTACGAAGATGGAGCAGCCGGGGCAGGCTGCCGTGTGACACATATTGTGCAGCCATTGCGCAGCAAGCAGACCAACAGGAGCACACCAGCCGTGAGGGCGAGAATCAACGAGAGCCCGCCGAAGACGCTGGAAAAAATAGAATGAAAAAATGCCGGTATCACACCAAAAATTGTTTGGAAAGAGGTCACGAGGCCGGAGCCCACAACTTTGAAAAAATGAGCCAAGCCAGTTGTTGACGAGTCATTGAATATAGTGTGAATCAGAGTACCGAAATGAAGGGGGAGATCAGTATTTAAAAGCGCATGCACCTCGGTGCGGGTGTTTGCTACGTGAAGGACAAATGTTTCACGGGAGGAAGTCAGAGCGACTTCTTTTTGAGACAATAGGGCTCTTATTCTGCTCATCTTGTTGAACTCTGCCTTCAAGGTTGGGATGGAAGGCCAGATGGATACATCCAGCCTCCCATGCGGGGGCTGGAAAAGGACATTTTTACAGCAGACTACTCGTTGTGAGACAGTCACAATGTAGGGAATTCCCACTAGCATCCCACAGCAAGCCTCATTATTTAAAAGCAAATAACTACAGTTAGCTAACAATGTAAAAGTGGGCGTAATAGCTGGCACTGGAATCCCTTTCAGAACGCAAGCTAAATTTGGTGCCTGAACATTGCATGCACCATGCAATTGGATGTGCCTACGGACTACTGAGTGATCAGGTGTGGAAGTGCATTCCTCACCTTTCAAATAAACTTCTTTACCTTCTCTGTTGCATCTGTTTGTAAATGGGAGTGCCCAAACTTCATGCAGAAAAGCAGTACCCAATGGTTAATATCTGCCTAGGGCATAATGTTTCATACAGGAACTGAACTTAAACAAAGAAAATGGCAAGGTGATTAACCCATGGATAAGCCACACTGCGGAGTTCAATTCGGCTACAGAGAAAGGCAAAGGTTCCAACTTTTCAATATGCAGTAATGAGTATGTTGCATCTTTCATGGACATGAACTGTTGTTTTGCTGTCAGATTAAATGACAGGAATAAAGAAGATGTATTTATGTAGTCCCAGGGAACTTTCCCAGCCTTCAACGTTTGCAATGTCCATGCAAACTGCATTATAGAATGCAATTGATTTTGGCCATGATACAAAACAGACATATCATCCTGTACAATATCCACAACAGATGAAACAATATTATCTAATGTATAAATTCTGGAAGAAAGGGTGTTAATGCTATTATCGATAACAGCTAGCGCTTTTTCCAAATTGGCTTGATCCATAGCTCTCAATCTGGAGGCCGCTTCAATTTGCGATAATTTCCAAACTTCGTTATAAATAGCTTATACCCATCTTTTGGACCTTCCACCCACAGGACCTTTAACAAAATCATTCAAATCTATTTTGTCATGCAATTTTGATAAATGAAGTTTAACAGATGCCAAGGTGGAATGTTGCAGCCAGTTCTGACATAACTTCCATACAGAATAGGTAGTAACCCAATGGGAAGATTCAAAGCGTGGGTCCACTCTAACCTGTGTATATCCAGGGTATAGACCCAGAAAACGATGTTGACAGGAATCTGAGCTTTTCTGCCATATCAACCATCCTTCACGATTTAAATTGGAGATGTTGAAGGAGGTGTTAGTAATATATGACTGCAACGCTCAAGAGACAGATCTGTGTGATTATCCCAATTTGGGTAAGCACCCAGATCAGGAATAGAGGGGGAATTCATCTTTTTAGAAGTAGCCAATCCAAAGCAGGTGGTTTGAAAAATGGTAGAATTCAAAAATAACATGTGGTTTGGGATAAGGCAAGCACGATGCAGAGCTTCAGTCCCTCGTACCTGCCATGTCTTAGAACCCCAAAGCAATTTAAGATCAAAGGTATCTTTCCACAGCTCATAACCCCTTATAGTCAACTCATCCATAAAGGATTTGGAATATAACAATTTAGTCGAAGTCAGTCTAACTTTAGAAGCTGGTCCTGCAGCTAATTTAAAATAAAATGCTTTAGGGTCAGATAAACTGAAATCCGAAAAATATGTAAATTTGTTCACTAAAGTTTTAGAGCTGCCTTCAGTTGATGCTGGACAATGTTCCCATTGCGTATAATTAACAACATTTCTAAATGTATTGGCTTTTTGTAGGAAGTGATTACCATAGTGTTGGTAGCAAAACAGCTCCCCATAATTAGCTGTGTCTAAATACAAATCTTCAGCATCAAAAGCAGCATAATATTTCAAATCTGAAAACAGTGCCTCTATGGCCTGGACGTCCCAATCATCAGACCTGATGTTTTGTTTCATCACATCTCCCATAGAAACATGAAGTACATTTGGGGCATTAATCACTTCTGTGGGACCATGAATTTGAAATTTAACAGCATCCCACACAATCCCATCCTTCACTGGCCAGGCCTTAATATTCACAAAAGTCTGGTCCCTTTTCATGATGTGCGATGAGGAGTGGGGGGCCAAAGTTCCATCAATTAGTCTAATTGCAGATCTTTAGGTGAGATAGTGTCCATTTACAAGACAAAAAAATACCACCACAAATCCAATGGACATAAACAAAAAGATACTTATGAGCAACAACCAAATGTAAGTCCAGGGGTGAATTAAAAAATGAAACTTTTGATGGGGGATTGGAAGTCATAGAGTTAGTATCAAATGAAAGTCGTGACTGGTCAACTGCACTTGATTGTAAACCAGACAACGATACATCTGTGGGATAAGCATACTCAGTATCTTCAGATTGACCACCAGCCGGTGGAGGCAACAAAGGATTAGTAACTGTATGCATCTCGATGGCAATGTCAGGCCTGTTGGTATTTGCCGGAGCCAAAACAGAATTTCTCAGCATCGCTGGACAAGAGACCGCTGGAGTCATACTAAGAAGAATCGGCCATTCGTGTAGTTTGACATTGTCAATGGAGATGTACCTGTTATCCTTGCGACCAGGAAGTGGAGGTAAAATGACTGTTCTTGTACCCTGCATGCCAAGCACTGGTACTGGTGCACGATAAGAGGGGCCGAACTACTTCTTGTTCTCCACCTTCTCACGGACCAGGTCACCAACTCGAGGTAGCCAGCCGACTACCGGAATCTGAAGCGCAGCATCAGTTGTGGAGGGCAAATGTTCCTTTGCAAGACTGTCTCTGGTCTCTTGTAGATTCTGTAATAGAGCACAGTGATCATCTACGTCAAAGGGTGCGGCTGATGCCGCCATGTCTAGACCATCAAGGTCCGGGACAAACATCTTTATGCCAAAGAGCATTTCGTATGGGGTCCACCCATCCAGAGACCTTCTAGGGAGATTATTAAGTGCACGTTGTACGTTATACAAATGGGCTAACCAGTTCCTGCCAGTGCCTAAACCCCTAGCTGTCAGGGATTGCTTTAAGCCACGGTTCATCCATTCCACAACACTATTGCCCTCCGGCCGGTATGGAGACAAAAATTTGACTTGGACCCCCAAAGATCTCATGGCTTCTTTGTACGTCTTAGAGGCGAACGCAGGACCTTGGTCAGAATGATGGGTTCCACATGCAAAGATTCCCACAAAGACACGCAAATCCCTGATGACAGTTCGAGCATCAGCACTCCTTTGTGGCCATACCCAAAGAAAACGTGTGCATGAATCTACTGCAACTAAGATGTACTTATACGCAGTATCAGAGGAGAAAGGACAGCAGTGATCTAAGCAAACACACCCAAGTGGTTTATTAGATATGTACAACTGCGTTTGTGGTGGGCGCGCAGCAGTCGAAGGTTTAATTTGCTGGCAAATGTCACAATTAAGAACATAAGCATGAGTCTGTTTATACAATCCGCGCCACCAGTAACGTTGTTGTAAGAGAGTAACAGTCACTGAAACGCCGGCATGGGCAGAGGCAATGCTTTCGTGAGCCGCTGTTATCAAGGAAAGTCTGCAGTCCGCTTTGGGAATCAATCTGTCACTAACGTCGTTAATTCTCACATAGGGAACTTTATCAGGACTTAAATGATAAGAGTGCGGAGAAGGGAAACCTCTAGGGTAATTACTGCCCTTCTCTGTTACAGCAATAGCTGCCAAGATATCATCATCAATCTTACTTTTGGATCTTGTAACTGCTGCTACTAGATATGTTGCCACTGCTGTTTTCGCTGCTTCGTCAGCTAAGCTGTTTCCGACAGCGTGGACACAAACTCGTTGGTGCCCAAGAGTGTGAATCACATTCACGAGAGGCAGATCCTGTTTAAGTTCTGCCACTCGAACCCAAAGCATTTTATGCTTAATTGTGCTACCCTTGGAATCACGATATTCATTTTGAGAGCAAAAGAATAAATTGTCATTAAAAGACTGAACACAGTAAAACGAGTCACTCACTATAAGAGTTGTAACCCGTGGATCAGCAAACTCCAGTGCAAGCACAAGAGCACGTAGCTCTGCCACCTGGGTGGTACAATCACCCAATGACTGCGTATGCACGGCATCATCTTGAATTCACCATTCACGAAAGTACCAGCCACAATTGAGCAGGCCGCTGAATAAGCATGCTTTGATTCCGTTGCCGGTTGCGCAGAACCGTCTGTGTATATGACACAATGGTAATCCTCAAGTGGGCGCAAAGACAGAGGAGCTGGATGAACAAATTCATACTGCAAGTACTCCTGAGTCTGCAATGAGGCATCAAAGATGTAGGTGACATCAGGTGATGTCAAGGACGTGGCCCATTGTATCCAACGGGGATGCAAAGCTTTAGAATTAGGTACACTGGCTTTCGTCACTGCCTCAAGAGCAGGATACGGTGTGACCACCAACATGCGTTTCCCCTGCGACAGTGCTCTCTCTTTAAGAATTGCCATCTGCACTGCAGTCAAAACGTTTTCCACAGTGGAAAAACGCATCTCAGCCGAAGTGTACAGGTGTGATTTGTAAGCAATGGGGACTGTATCGCCCTCATTGAACGTTAAGTACGTGAAACCTACTGTTCCAGGCACAATTCTTATTACCAGGTTAGTGTGGTTATCACGTGTCAGTAAGTATTTCGAAGCAAGAAGGTCAGCCTGCAAAGATTGCAAGATAGCTGAATGTTCCGGCAGCCAGCTCAATTTGGAAAAAGTAGGTTGTTACGCTGGGCATAATCGGGAATATAAGTACGCCCGAAATTTAGAAAACCCAGCAAAGATTGTAGTTTTTTCAGTGTTGCCGGAGCACGCAAACATGCGCACTTCTCCAGGAAGTGAGGGGTTAATCCTCGACCTTCATTGTTGAGTTCATAGCCCAAAAACAGCATTGTATACTCTGCAATGTGTGACTTTGCAAAGTTGAATTTTTAACCGAAGTCTTCAAACATAACAATGATACGGTCAACGCGACACATATGTGGCTATAATTTGTCGTCTGTGAGATAGATATCATCAACATACAAGTACGCATCAGAGTCAATGCTCTCTAACAGAGAGACTACACGTGCGGCAAAGATGCCAGGGCTGTTTTTATAGCCCATGGCTAATCTCTTAAACTGTTTTTTTTGCTGCCAGAAGTAAAGGCTGTCCATTGACTACTAATAGAGGACAGATTATGGCTGAAAAAGCCATTAGATATGTCAAGTGTGGTCTTAAACCTTTTTCTCACAAGTCTATCAACGTTGTATGTCACCCTCAATTAAAAGGACTATATCATGTAGTCTGTCAGGGGGAGCCACTCTAGTATCTGCAGTTTCAACAGTAATGAAAGTGTCAGTTGCTGTCGCCTCCAGATATGGACGCAGTGCTTGCCGCACTACTGTAACCACCGCTGCACTGTCGAGCAGCGTTAGTGCCCATGTCAGGATCCGAAGCTGCGTTCTCACTATCTGTGGCCTACCTCGCTGTAAGTGCAGCAACCGTCTTTTTCTGAAACGGGGGACGTTGACATGCAAACTCGTCCTGCTGGCCTTTACCGTCAGGCTGACGGGGCTGCCCACGTCCTTGTTGGGCACCCCGACCCTTGCCACGTTCTCCGCCACCGGACTGTGTGGCCGATGTTTCCTGTGAAGAACGAGGAGAACGTTGTTCAGTAACCTGAAATCTATCAGGTGACCTAATTCTAGTGCGATCGTTCAAATCATATGTGCGTTCACTAGTCGCCTGTACCGGTGATGCAGGACGAGACCCGTTTCTGTTGTTGCTTTCCTTGTTTCTTAGTTATCCAATTCTGTTTAGGAAAAGCTGGACGATCGTCTTTGACAGACGAACCGCCTTAGTTTGCTGTTGCACATCTGCAATGGTAATATTAGGCTTAATCCCCAAACTACTGCGGCCTATAGTTTTATAAGCTTCCGCAATAATCTTAGGCAACTCACGGGGTTTATCGACGTTGTTTACAAGGGCTAACCCATTCGCCACTTGAAAGTGTACCACATCTCCCTTGAGGTTACTAAGGATGAGAGAGGCAACTACGTCGAACACACCGACAAGTCTCATTCCCAACTCGACCGCTGCCTCCGGACCGTGTTGATCTTGAACACGTTTGATGACAGAGGGAAGCACTGCCATAGATGGGGTGCCGAAGCACTTCGAGTAGACCTCTGCAAAAACCTTACCCCAGTTCTCACAATCGGCCACTTCTGGGACTAAGTCTTTCTGCAAACTAATGGTGAGTATCCTGTGTTTCTCGACAGGAGTAGAGTGCGGAAATACTGCTTCCAGCAGGTCAAATTTCTCAGCAAGCCAATAAGGTAAATCGTCCTTATTTTGGGGGCGCTTGCCCATTACCGAATTAACCATGACGGGACTAATAACAATCCCGGCCGGTCCAGCTGGTTGTCCCGAAACAACAGGAGCCCCAACCTGCATGTTGCGTGAAACGTATTGCACTAAAGCCCTATGTACAGTAATCAGGGCTGTATGGAGTACACATAACTCATCCACTGAAGCATTTCGATAACGAGGATGAGGTGTAAATCTGGCTAGTACCGGCCAAGTGGCCCCTGGAATGGACAAAGGGCCCAAACGAGCAGGTGTCACCGAGTGGGGGAGGGCGCCATTAAACCAAATACGATGCTGCCAAGCCGAAATAGGAATCTCCAGCGTCCTATATGGTGTATAATTCGCCGGGACCTGCGTGGGAGTATAGGAGTGAAACGTACTATCGTCCGCATTCACCGCCGGCATAGTTACCCCAGAGTAAAACAACTCGTAGGGATATGACGCATTGGCACTCACCACAAGAATAAAAGCCATCCCATCGTCTGGCACCCCGAACTGCGTCAAATGACGCCAGAGAGGTGCTCGGCTATGCGCCGCAATAGGCACAGCAGCCATAAGGACACAGCGTAGAAAAACAATCTATTATAACAGTAGCACAAGGGTTCAAGCTTGATTGAACCTATAGAGTAACTATTAGGTAGGTTAAAACCGTCACTCCCGTTATCCGGAAACAAGAGTGAGGGCGTCGTGGACTAATATAAGCACTACTAAGGCGTCTCAAATCATAAGACCAAATGTTAGGTGCGCCATGTTGCAGGGATTCTGCTCATGCACAGAACTATGTGCAGGAAACCAGGACCTCAGTGAATTGCGGTGTACCAAAAACTCACCTCAGTACCCAGAACCCCTATCCGACTAGCATCAGTGTCTCATTCGCTCTCCGTATCATCTCGAAGCTACCAATGATTAGACAACCCAGAACATGCGACTTAGAGTACTCTCGGGAATGGTGGGAATCAGAAATACCTGTTCGTTATTATTCTCATATCAGTCCACAACAAGAGTAATCTGAGACACAGTAAAGTTTAAAAAGTTTATTTTATAAACTACGTGTCCTAAGATGCAGTACTTTGGCTAACGTAAGCAGACAAATGATTAAGAATAAAACCATCAGCATTGTTACAATACCATAGAAAATGAAGGGAGAAATCATGTTACAAATGATAGTGGAATTCAACCACCCTCCCTTCACTTGTAAGCTAGTATTATTAGACTAATAGAAGGTCTCTAGGTTTGAATGGGGAACCCCATACCGTAAATATCAGCTTAGGTGAATCACATCACAGGATCAGCTTTGCTCTGTGTCTGGAAAAAGTCTTCTCCAAAGTGCGTATCTCATGCATGCAAACTGCAATATTAAAGGCGCTCGAATTTCAGATATTTGCAGCTGTGTGCATGTTATGGCTAGAGCGTGGGCCGATCAACCTGAATTCAAAAGCATACATTGTTTGTTGGCCCTGACGGTGTCTGCACCCAATGTTCAGACCAAGGTCGCGGTGCACATCTAGGGATGTGAACAACAGACCTTTCTCATGTGAAGAAAAGGCAAGCAAGCATTTTTCAAATAATAACATCTATCAGCAGTGTTGTGTACAAAAGCAGCAAAAGTGGCAAGATGGCATTTTAACTTCTAAGATGCTTATGGTAACATAGCAATGTGTGTACCTGAACCTCCGTCTCCACTACAGTGGTGGTATTGGTGGTGGGGGTAAAGGTATTGTTGGTGGTGGTAATGGTATTGGTGGTTGTGGTATTGGTGGTGGTGGTTTTGGCTGTGGAGGTTTTAATGGTGATGGTAGTGGTGGTGGTGGTATTGGTATTGGTGGTGGTGGTATTGGTGGTGGTATTGGTAGTGGTGGTAGTCTTGGTGGTGGTGGTGGTATTGGTGGTGGTATTGGTAGTGGTGGTGGTATTGGTGGTGATGGTGGTATTGGTGGTGGTGATGGTATTGGTGATGGTATTGGTGGTGGTAGTGTTGGTGGTGGTATTGGTGGTGGTGGTGGTATTGGTGGAGGTGGTATTGGTGGTTGTGGTATTGGCATTGGTTGTAGTGGTATTGGTGGTGGTGGTGGTATTGGCAGTGGTGTTTTTGGTGGAATTGGTGGTGGTGGTTATTGGTATTGGTGGTGGTGGTATTGGTGGTGGTGGTGGTATTGGTGGTGATGGTGGTGGTACTGGTGGTGGTGGTAGTATTAATGGTGGTGATATTGGTGGTACTGGTGGTGGTATTGGTGGTACTGGTGGTGGTGGTATTGGTGGTAGTGGTTTTGGTGGTGGTATTGGTGCTGTTGGTGGTATTAGTGGTGGTGGTATTAGTGGTGGTATTGGTGGTGGTATTGGTATTGGTGGTGGTGGTATTGTTATTGGTGGAGGTGGTATTGTTGGTGCTGGTGGTATTGGTGGTGGTGTTGGTTGTGGTATTGGTGTTGGTGGTGCTATTGGTGGTGGTGATGGTATTCGTGGTATTGGTGATGATGGTATTGGTGGTATTGGTGGTGGTGGTATTGGTATTGTGGTGTTGGTATTGGTGGTGGTGGTATTGGTGGCATTATTGGTGGTGGTGGTATTGTTATTGGCAGTGGTATTGGTGTTGGTGGTGTTATTGCTGGTGGTGTTATTGTTAGTGGTGGTGTTGGTGGCATTGGTGTTGGTGGTATTGGTGGTGGTAGTGGTGGTACTGGTGGTACTGGTGGTGGTGGTATTGGTAGAGTTGGTGGTGGTGGTATTGGTGGTGGTGGTGGTAGTATTGGTGGTGGTGGTGGTGGTGGTATTGGTATTGGTGGTGGTGGTGGTGGTATTGGTGGTATTGGTGGTGGTGGTATTGGTGGTGTAATTGGTGGTGGTGGTATTGGTGGTATTGGTGGTGGTGGTATTGGTGGTGTAATTTGTGGTGGTGGTATTGCTGTTGGTATTTCTGGTATTGGTGGTGGTAGTGGTGATAGTGGTGGTATTGGTGGCGGTGGTATTGGTGTTGGTGGTATTGGTGGTGGTGGTGATGGTATTGGTGGTGGTGGTGTTATTGGTGGTGGTGATATTGGTATTGGTGGTGGGTTAAAGGCATTGGTGGTGGTATTGGTGGTGGTAATGCTATTGGTGGTGGTGATATTGGTGGTGGTGGTATTGGTAGAATTGGTGTGGTAGTATTGCTGGTGGTGGTATTGTTGGTGGTGGTGTTGGTGGTATTGGTCATGGAATTAGCCGTGGTGGTATTGGCGGTGGTACTGGTGGTGGTGGTGGTATTGGTGGTGATGGTATTGGTGGTGGTGTTATTGGTGGTAGTGCTATTGGTATTGGTGGGGTTGGTATTGTTGGTGGTGGTATTGGTGGTGGTGGTAGTATTGGTGGTTGTGGCATTGGTGCTGGTGGTATTGGTGGTTGTATTGGTGGTGGTGGTATTGGTGGTGGTTGTGGTATTGGTATTGGTGGTGGGGGTATTGGTGGTGGTATTGGTGGTGGTGGTGGTATTGGTGGTGGTGGCATTGGTGCTGGTGGTATTGGTGGTTGTATTGGTGGTGGTGGTATTGGTGGTGGTGGTGGTATTGGTATTGGTGATGGGGGTATTGGTGGTATTGGTGGTGGTGGTATTGGTTGTGGTGATGGTATTGGTGGTGGTGGTATTGGTGGTGGTATTGGTGGTGGTGGTATTGGTGGTGGGGGTAAAGGTATTGGTGGTGGTGGTATTGGTGGTGGTAATGGTATTGGTGGTGGTAGTATTGGTGGTGGAGGTTTTGGTGGTGGTGGTATTGATGGTGGTATTTGGTGGTGGTGGTATTGGTGGTATTGGTGGTGATGGTATTGGGGGTGGTGATGGTATTGGTCGTGGTGGTATTGGTGGTGATGTTATTGGTATTGATAGCGGTATTGATGGTGGTGGTATTCATATCGGTGGTTGGGTAAAGGTATTGTTGGTGGTGGTATTGGTGGTGGTAATGGTATTGGGGGAGGTGGTATTGGTGTTGGTGGTTTTGGTGGTGGGGTTTTTGGTGGTGGTGGTATTGGTGGTGGTGGTATTGGTGGTGGTATTGGTGGTGGTGGTGGTCTTGGTGGTGGTGGTGGTATTGGTGGTGGTATTGGTGGTGCTATTGTTGGTGGTATTGGAGGTGTTGTGGTATTGGACGTGATGGTGGTATTGGTGGTGGTCATGGTATTGGTGCTGGTATTGGTGGTGGTGGTGGTGGTGGTGGTGGTGGTATTGGTGGGGGTAGTATTGGTGGTGGTGGTATTGGTGGTGGTTTGTGGTATCAGTGGTGGTATTGGTGGTGGTGATGGTATTGGTGGTGGTATTGATAGAGGTGGTATTAGGGGTTGTGGTGTTATTGGTGGTGGTGGTGTTATTGGTGGGGGTGGTATTAGTGGTGGTGGTATTGGTGGTGGTGGTGTTGGCATTGGTTGTAGTGGTATTGGTGGTGGTGGTGGTATTGGTATTGTCAGTGGTGTTGGTGGTATTGGTGGTGGTGGTATTGGTGGTGGTGGTATTGGTGGTGATAGTGGGGGTATTGGTGGTAGTGGTATTGGTGGTGGTGGTGATATTAGTGGTGGTGGTATTGGTGGTGGTATTGGTGGTGGTGATGGTGGTTTTGGTATTGGTGGTGGTATTGTTATTGGTGGTGGTGGTATTCGTGGTGCTGGTGGTATTGGTGGTGGTGTTGGTTGTGGTATTGGTGGTGGTGGTGCTATCAGTGGTGATGATATTGGTGGTGGTGGTATTGGTAGAATTGGTAGTGGTAGTATTGCTGGTGGTGGTATTGTTGGTGGTGGTGTTGGTGGTATTGGTCATGGAATTAGTCATGGTGGTATTGGTGGTGGTACTGGTGGTGGTGGTGGTATTGGTGGTGGTGGTGGTATTGGTGGTGATGGTGGTGGTACTGGTGGTGGTGGTAGTATTAATGGTGGTGATATTGGTGGTACTGGTGGTGGTATTGGTGGTACTGGTGGTAGTGGTATTTGTGGTCGTGGTATTGGTGGTGGTATTGGTGCTGTTGGTGGTATTAGTGGTGGTATTGGTGGTGGTATTGGTATTGGTGGTGGTGGTATTGTTATTGGTGGAGGTGGTATTGGTGGTGCTGGTGGTATTGGTGGTGGTGTTGGTTGTGGTATTGGTGGTGGTGGTGCTATTGGTGGTGGTGATGGTATTGGTGGTATTGGTGATGATGGTATTGGTGGTATTGGTGGTGGTGGTATTGGTATTGTGGTGTTGGTATTGGTGGTGGTGGTATTGGTGGCATTATTGGTGGTGGTGGTATTGTTATTGGCAGTGGTATTGGTGTTGGTGGTGTTATTGCTGGTGGTGTTATTGTTGGTGGTGGTGTTGGTGGCATTGGTGTTGGTGGTATTGGTGGTGGTAGTGGTGGTACTGGTGGTGGTGGTATTGGTAGAATTGGTGGTGGTGGTATTGGTGGTGGTAGTATTGGTGGAGGTGGTGGTGGTATTGGTATTGGTGGTGGTGGTGGTATTGGTGGTATTGGTGGTGGTGGTATTGGTGGTGTAATTGTTGGTGGTGGTATTGGTGTTGGTATTGCTGGTATTGGTGGTGGTAGTGGTGATAGTGGTGGTATTGGTGGCGGTGGTATTGGTATTGGTGGTATTGGTGGTGGTGGTGATGGTATTGGTGGTGGTGGTGTTATTGGTGGTGGTGATATTGGTATTGGTGGTGGGTTAAACGCATTGGTGGTGGTATTGGTGGTGGTAATGCTATTGGTGGTGGTGATATTGGTGGTGGTGGTATTGGTAGAATTGGTGGTGGTAGTATTGCTGGTGGTGGTATTGTTGGTGGTGGTGTTGGTGGTATTGGTCATGGAATTAGCCGTGGTGGTATTGGCGGTGGTACTGGTGGTGGTGGTGGTATTGGTGGTGATGGTATTGGTGGTGGTGTTATTGGTGGTAGTGCTATTGGTATTGGTGGGGTTGGCATTGTTGGTGGTGGTATTGGTGGTGGTGGTAGTAGTGGTGGTGGTGGCATTGGTGCTGGTGGTATTGGTGGTTGTATTGGTGGTGGTGGTATTGGTGATGGTTGTGGTATTGGTATTGGTGGTGGGGGAATTGGTGGTGGTATTGGTGGTGGTGGTGGCATTGGTGCTGGTGGTATTGGTGGTTGTATTGGTGGTGGTGGTATTGGTGGTGGTGGTGGTATTGGTATTGGTGATGGGGGTATTGGTGGTATTGGTGGTGGTGGTATTGGTTGTGGTGATGGTGGTGGGGGTAAAGGTATTGTTGGTGGTGGTATTGGTGGTGGTAATGGTATTGGTGGTGGTAGTATTGGTGGTGGAGGTTTTGGTGGTGGTGGTATTGATGGTGGTATTTGGTCGTGGTGGTATTGGTGGTGATGTTATTGGTATTGATAGCGGTATTGATGGTGGTGGTATTCATATCGGTGGTTGGGTAAAGGTATTGTTGGTGGTGGTATTGGTGGTGGTAATGGTATTAGTGGAGGTGGTATTGGTGTTGGTGGTTTTGGTGGTGGAGGTTTTGGTGGTGGTGGTATTGGTGGTGGTATTGGTGGTGGTGGTGGTCTTGGTGGTGGTGGTGGTATTGGTGGTGGTATTGGCGGTGCTATTGGTGGTGGTATTGGAGGTGTTGTGGTATTGGACGTGATGGTGGTATTGGTGGTGGCCATGGTATTGGTGATGGTATTGGTGGTGGTGGTGGTGGTATTGGTGGGGGTAGTATTGGTGGTGGTTTGTGGTATCAGTGGTGGTATTGGTGGTGGTGATGGTATTGGTGGTGGTATTGATGGAGGTGGTATTAGGGGTTGTAGTGTTATTGGTGGTGGTGGTGGTATTGGTGGGGGTGGTATTAGTGGCGGTGGTATTGGTGGTGGTGGTGTTGGCATTGGTTGTAGTGGTATTGGTGGTGCTGGTGGTATTGGTATTGTCAGTGGTGTTGGTGGTATTGGTGGTGGTGGTGGTATTGGTGGTGGTGGTATTGGTGGTGATAGTGGGGGTATTGGTGGTAGTGGTATTGGTGGTGATATTAGTGGTGGTGGTATTGGTGGTGGTATTGGTGGTGGTGATGGTGGTTTTGGTATTGGTGGTGGTATTGTTATTGGTGGTGATGGTATTCATGGTGCTGGTGATATTGGTGGTGGTGTTGGTTGTGGTATTGGTGGTGGTGGTGCTATTGGTGGTGATGATATTGGTGGTGGTGGTATTGGTAGAATTGGTAGTGGTAGTATTGCTGGTGGTGGTATTGTTGGTGGTGGTGTTGGTGGTATTGGTCATGGAATTAGTCATGGTGGTATTGGTGGTGGTACTGGTGGTGGTGGTATTGGTGGTGGTGTTATTGGTGGTAGTGCTATTGGTATTGGTGGGGTTGGTATTGTTGGTGGTGGTATTGGTGGTAGTGGTAGTATTGGTGGTGGTGGGGGTAGTGGTATTGGTGGTGGTGGTGGTGGTATTGGTGATGGTATTGGTGGTGGTGGTGGTATTGGTATTGGTGGTATTGGTGGTGGTGGTGATGGTATTGGTGGTGGTGATATTGGAATTTGTGGTGGGTTAAAGGCATTGTTGGTGGTGGTATTGGTGGTGGTAATGCTATTGGTGGTGGTGATATTGGTGGTGGTGGTATTGGTAGAATTGGTGGTGGTAGTATTGCTGGTGGTGGTATTGTTGGTGGTGGTGTTGGTGGTATTGGTCATGGAATTAGTTGTGGTGGTATTGGTGGTGGTACTGGTGGTGGTGGTGGTATTGGTGGTGATGGTATTGGTGGTGGTGTTATTGGTGGTAGTGCTATTGGTATTAGTGGGGTTGGTATTGTTGGTGGTGCTATTGGTGGTGGTGGTAGTATTGGTGGTGGTGGGGGTGGTGGTATTGGTGGTGGTGGCATTGGTGCTGGTTGTATTGGTGGTTGTATTGGTGGTGGTGGTGGTATTGGTATTGGTGGTGGGGGTATTGGTGGTGGTGGTATTGGTGGTGGTGATGGTATTGGTGGTGGTGGTATTGGTGGTGGTGGTATTGGTATTGGTGGTGGGGGTAAATGTATTGTTGGTGTTGGTATTGGTGGTGGTAATGGTATTGGTGGTGGTAGTATTGGTGGTGGAGGTTTTGGTGGTGGTGGTATTGGTGGTGGTATTTGGTGGTGGTGGTATTGGTGGTGGTATTTGGTGGTGGTGGTATTGGTGGTGGTGGTATTGGTGGTGGTGATGGTATTGGTGGTGGTGGTGTTATTGGTATTGGTAGTGGTAGTGGTATTGGTATTGGTGGGGTTGGTATTGTTGGTGGTGGTATTGGTGGTAGTGGTAGTATTGGTGGTGGTGGGGGTGGTGGTATTGGTGGTGGTGGTGGTGGTATTGGTGATGGCATTGGTGATGGTGGTGGTATTGGTATTGGTGGTATTGGTGGTGGTGGTGATGGTATTGGGGGTGGTGATATTGGAATTGGTGGTGGGTTAAAGGCATTGTTGGTGGTGGTATTGGTGGTGGTAATGCTATTGGTGGTGGTGATATTGGTGGTGGTGGTATTGGTAGAATTGGTGGTGGTAGTATTGCTGGTGGTGGTATTGTTGGTGGTGGTGTTGGTGGTATTGGTCATGGAATTAGTTGTGGTGGTATTGGTGGTGGTACTGGTGGTGGTGGTGGTATTGGTGGTGATGGTATTGGTGGTGGTGTTATTGGTGGTAGTGCTATTGGTATTAGTGGGGTTGGTATTGTTGGTGGTGGTATTGGTGGTGGTGGTAGTATTGGTGGTGGTGGGGGTGGTGGTATTGGTGGTGGTGGTGGTATTGGTGATGGTATTGGTGGTGGTGGTGGTATTGGTGGTGGTGGCATTGGTGATGGTATTGGTGGTGGTGGTGGTGGTATTGGTGGTGGTGGCATTGGTGCTGGTTGTATTGGTGGTTGTATTGGTGGTGGTGGTATTGGTGGTGGTGGTGGTATTGGTATTGGTGGTGGGGGTATTGGTGGTGGTGGTATTGGTGGTGGTGATGGTATTGGTGGTGGTGGTATTGGTGGTGGTGGTATTGGTATTGGTGGTGGGGGTAAAGGTATTGTTGGTGTTGGTATTGGTGGTGGTAATGGTATTGGTGGTGGTAGTATTGGTGGTGGAGGTTTTGGTGGTGGTGGTATTGGTGGTGGTATTTGGTGGTGGTGGTATTGGTGGTGGCGGTATTGGTGGTGGTGATGGTATTGGTGGTGGTGGTGGTGTTATTGGTATTGGTAGTGGTATTGGTGGTGGTGGTATTCATATTGGTGGTGGGGTAAAGGTATTGTTGGTGGTGGTATTGGTGGTGGTAATGGTATTGGTGGTGGTGGTATTGGTGTTGGTGGTGGAGGTTTTGGTGGTGGTGGTATTGGTGGTGGTGGTATTGGTATTGATGGTGGTGGTATTGGTGGTGGTATTGGTGGTGGTGGTGGTCTTGGTGGTGGTGGTGGTGGTATTGGTGGTGCTATTGGTGGTGGTATTGGTGGTGTTGTGGTATTGGTGGTGATGGTGGTATTGGTGGTGGTCATGGTATTGGTGATGGTATTGGTGGTGGTGGTGGTATTGGTGGTATTGGTGGGGGTAGTATTGGTGGTGGTGGTATTGGTGGTGGTTTGTGGTATCAGTGGTGGTATTGGTGGTGGTGATGGTATTGGTGGTGGTATTGATGGAGGTGGTATTAGTGGTGGTGGTGTTATTGCTGGTGGTGGTGTTATTGGTGGGGGTGGTATTAGTGGTGGTGGTATTGGTGGTGGTGGTATTGGTATTGGCAGTGGTGGTGGTATTGGTGGTGGTGGTTATTGGTATTGGTGGTGGTGGTGGTATTTGTGGTGGTGGTGGTATTGGTGGTGATGGTGGGGGCATTGGTGGTAGTGGTATTGGTGGTGGTGGTGGTGGTGGTGGTGGTATTGGTGGTGGTGATGGTGGTTTTGGTATTGGTGGTGGTATTGTTATTGGTGGTGGTGGTATTCGTGGTGCTGGTGGTATTGGTGGTGGTGTTGGTTGTGGTATTGGTGGTGGTGGTGCTATTGGAGGTGGTGATGGTATTTGTGATATTGGTGATGATGGTATTGGTGGTATTGGTGGTGGTGGTATTGGTATTGTGGTGTTGGTATTGGTGGTGGTGATATTGGCAGTGGTATTGGTGTTGGTGGTGTTATTGCTGGTGGTGGTATTGTTGGTGGTGGTATTGGTGGTGGAATTGGTGGTGGTGGTGGTGGTGGTATTGGTGGTATTGGTGGAATTGGTGGTGGTAGTGGTGGTATTGTTGGTGGTGGTGGTATTGGTATTGGTGGTGGTGGTGATGATATTGATGGTGGTGATGTTGGTATTGATGGTGGGGGTAAAGGTATTGTTGGGTGGTGGTATTGGTGATGGTAATGTTATTGGCGGTGGTGATATTGGTGGTGGTGGTATTGGTAGAATTGGTGGTGGTGGTATTGCTGGTGGTGGTATTGTTGGTGGTGGTATTGCTCGTGGAATTAGTCATGGTGGTATTGGTGGTGGTATTGGTGGTGGTGGTATTAGTGGTGGTGGTGAGATTGGTGGTGGTATTGGTGGTGATGGAATTGGTGGTGGCGGCATTGTTGGTGGTGATGATGGAGGTGGTGGTATTGATGGTGGTGTTGTTGTGGATTTAGTACAGATGACATGTAACACAGATGTGCTGTTGTCAGCTTCAGCCCATTAATAAAGGATTATGTGCTACCTGGAATTCACATGCCTTAATTCACCAATCATTTCTAAATCAATTTTAATTGGCGGGTTGAAACAGACACAAGATAATGCCGGTTTAAAGTGACTGAAAGTGGGCGCCTGTGTTACGGGGGCGGCCGTGCTGCTTAAAAAACACAAGCGGTTTCAGCTGAAGCAGCGCATGTCTGGCCTGCAGTAAGAGAAACTCAATAAAGTAAATAGTGCTTACAGACTAAATAACAGGTCCCATGTAACAACCAAGGTAAAAGGGCCAGTAGTCATGGGAGTTTACAAATTAAGACAAGGCCATACTAAGGAGGGACTAACAAGCCTATTAAAGAATATTTAGGCAGCTTTTAGGAAAGACAATAACACGAGCCAATGAAAAATCTGGGCAGAGAGTAGGCGCCTCTTCTCTCCTATACACTACTACAGCTGTCTCGCAGAGCGAGCAGTGCATGCGCGCTGCTGCTAGGCTCATCCTAAAAAACGGCCTCAACACTTGAGGGTGGGGAGTTGGTTTGAGAACCCTTAGTAATTAAGGAGTTAGAGAGTACCACACCGCTAAGGCAGAATGTTCTTTACATGCAACTCTCCCACATTTACATTTCATTTGGTTTCTGATCACTATGGGTTGGCAGGCTGTTTGTCTGAACTGAAGGGACCTGAAAAGTAATCACCCATCGACATTTTATTTTGCAATTGCATTGCATTAAACATCATGTATCACCAAAAATGTACTTGGTATTGGTGGTGGTATTGGTGGTGGTGGTATTGGTATTGTTGGTGGTGGTATTATTGGTATTGGTGGTGGTGGTGGTCTTGGTGGTGGTATTGATGGTGGGATATTGGCAGTGGTATTGGTGGTGGTATTGGCGGTGGTATTGGTGGTGGTGATGGTGGTATTGGTGGTATTGGTGGTGGTGATGGTATTGGTGGTGGTGGTGGTATTGGTGATGTTGGTGGTGGTAGTATTGGTGGTAGTGGTGGTGGTATTGGTATTGGTGGTGGTATTGGTGGTGGTATTTGTGGTGGTGTTATTGTTGGTATTGGTGGTATTGGTGGTGGTGGTGGTGGTCTTGGTGGTGGGGTATTGGTAGTGGTATTGGTGGTGGTGTTGGTATTGGTGGTGGTGGTATTGGTGGTGATGGTGGAATCGGTGGTGGTGGTAATGGTGGTGATGGTGGTATTGGTTGCGGTGATGGTATTGGTGGTGGTAGTATTGATGGTGGTGGTATTGGTGGTGGTTTGTGTTATCGGTGGTGGTATTGGTGGTGGTGGTGGTATTGGTGGTATTGGTGGTAGTATTGGTATTGGTGGTGGTGGTGTAAGTGGTGGTGTTGTTATTGGTGGTGGTGATATTGGTGGTGGCATTGGTGGTATTGGTGGTATTGGCATTTGTTGTTGTGGTATTTCTGGTGGTGGTATTGGTATTGACAGTGGTATTGGTATTGGCAGTGGTATTGGTGGTGGTGGTTGTATTCATGGTGGAAGTGGTATTGGTGGTAGTGGTATTGGTGGTGGTAGTATTGGTGGTGATGGTGGTGGTATTGGTGGTGATGGTATTGATATTGGCCTTGGTATCTGTTTTGGTGGTAGTGGTATTGGTGGTGGTGGTGGTATTAGTGATGGTATTGGTGGTGGTGGTGCTGGTATTGTGGTATTAGTGGTGGTATTGGTGGTGGTGGTATTGGTGGTTTTATTGAAATGAAATGAAAAGGAAATGTATAAAGTGCAAGACATTCCCCCGAAGGTGTCAAGGTGCTAGCTCAGCAGACAAGATAAACCGGACCATTTTAAAACCACATCAGAGATTAAAAAGCCACTTGTTTAACGTGGTGATGGTATTAGTGGTGGTGGTGGTGGTGGTGGTATTGGTATTGGTGGTGGTGGTGGTATTGGTGGTGCTGGTGGTATTGGTGGTGGTGGTGCTATTGGTGGTTGTGATGGTATTTGTGGTATTGGTGGTGTGGTATTGATGGCGGTATTGGTGGTGGTGGTATTGTTATTGGCAGTGGTATTGGTTTTGGTGGTATTGCTGGTGGTGGGATTGTTGGTGGTGGTGTTGGTGGTATTGATGGTGGGGGTATTGGTAGAATTGGTTGTGGTGGTATTGGTGGTGGTATTGCTGCTGGTGGTATTGTTGGTGTTGGTGGTATTGGTGGTGGAATTGGTGGTGGTGGTATTGGTGGTGGTGGTATTGGTGGTGGTGATATTGGTGGTGGTGATGGTATTGGTATTGGTGGTGGTGATATTGGTATTGTTGGTGGTGGTATTGGTTGTGGTGGTGGTATTGGCTGTGGTGGTAGTATTGGTGATATTGGTGGTATTGGTATTATTGGTGGAAGTATTGGTGGGCTGGTGGTATTGGTGGTGGTGGTGGTATTAGTGGTGGTATTGGTGGTGGTGATGGTATTGGTGGTGGTGATAGTGGTGGTGGTGGTATTGGTATTGGTGGTAGGGTAAAGGTATTGTTTGTGGTGGTATTTGTATTGTTGGTGGTGGTATTGGTGGTGGTGGTATTGGTGGTAGTATTGGTGGCATTGTTGGTATTGGTATTATTGGTGGTGGTATTGGTGGGCTGGTGGTATTGGTGGTGGTGTTAGTGGTGGTATTGTTGGTATTGGTATTGCTATTATTGGTGGTGGTATTGGTGGGCTGGTGGTATTGGTGGTGGTGGTGGTGGTATTAGTGGTGGTATTGGTGGTGGTGATGGTATTGGTGGTGGTGGTATTAATGGTGGTGATGGTGGTGGTGGCAGTGGAGGTGGTGGTATTGGTGGTGGTGTTGTTGTTAGTAAAACAGGTTTTTGAAAACAACCCATCAGTTGGCTCTAGTACAGATGACATGTAACACAGATGTGCTGTTGTCAGCTTCAGCCCATTAGCACAAGATTATGTGCTACCTGGAATTAACATGACTTAATTCGCTATTCATTTCTAAATCCATTTTAATTGGAAGGTTGAAACAGACACAAGATAATGCCGGTTTAAAGTGACTGAAAGCGGGTGCCTGTGTTACGGGGCGGCCGTGCTGCTTATAAAAATGCAAGTGGTTTCAGCTGAAGCAGTGCATGTCCGGCCTGCAGTAAGAGAAACTCAATAAAGTAAATAGTGCTTACAGACTAAAAACAGGTCCCATGTAACAACCAAAGTAAAAGGGCCAGAAATCATGGGAGTTTACAAATGAAGACAAGGCCGTCCTAAGGAGGGACTAACAAGCCTATTAAAGAATCTAAAGGCAGTATTTTCTAAAGACAATGACACAAGCCAATAAAAATATGGGCAGAGAGTGGGTGCCACTTCTCTCCTATACTCTACTACAGCAGTCTCACAAAGCGAGAAGAGCATGTGCGCTGCCGCTAGGCCCGACCTAAAAACAGGCTCAACACTTGAGTGCGGGGAGTTGGTTTGAGAACCCTCAGTAATTAAGGAGTTAAAGTGTAACGCCCTGCTAACTAAGGCAGAGTGTTCTTTACATGCAACTCTCCCACATTTACATTAGCTTTGGATTCTGATCACTATGGGTTGGCTCGCTCTTGGTCTGCACTGAAGGGACCTGGAAAGTAATCGCCCATCTACATTTGATTTTGCATTTGCATTGCATTAAACATCATGTATCACCAAAAATGTATTTGGTATTGGTGGTGGTTGGGGTGGTGGTATTGGTGGTGGTGGTGGTATTGGTGGTATTGGCAGTGGTATTGGTGGTGGTGGTATTGGTGGTGGTATTGGTATTGTTGGTGGTGGTATTGGTGGTGGTGGTGGTATTGGTCAGGGCATTGTTGGTATTGGTGGTGGTGGTGGTCTTGGTGGTTGTGGTGGTATTGGTGGTGGTATTGGTGGTGGTGGTATTGGTGGTGATGTTGGTATTGATGGTGGTGATGGTATTCGTGGTGGTGGTATTGGTGGTGGTGTTGGTATTGGTGGTGGTTTGTGGTATCAGTGGTAACAGTGGTGGTATTGGTGGTATTGGTGGTGGTATTGGTGGTGATGGTATTAGTGGTGGTATTGTTATTGATGGTGGTTTTATTGGTGGTGGTATTGGTGGTGGCATTGGTGGTAGTGCTGGTGGTGGTATTGGCATTGGTTGTGGTTGTATTGGTGGTAGTGCTATTGGTATTGGAAGTGGTATTGGTATTGGCAGTAGTATAGGTAGTGTTATCGGTGGTGGTTGTGGTATTGGTGGTGGTGGTGTTTGGTGATGGTGGTGGTATTGGTGGTGGTATTGGTATTGGCAGTGGTATCTGTATTGTTGGTGGTATTGGCGGTAGTGGTATTGGTGGTAGTATTGGTGGTGGTGGTATTAGTGGTGGTGGTATTGGTGGTACTGGTGGTGGTATTTGTGGTATTAGTTGTGGTATTGGTGATGGTGGTATTGGTGGTGGTATCAGTGGTGGTGGTGATATTAGTGGTGGTGGTGGTATTGGTGGTGGTGGTATTGGTATTGGTGGTGCTGGTGGTATTGGTGGTGGTATTGTTTGTGGTATTGGTGGCTCTATTGGTAGAGGAGATGGTATTCTTGGTATTGGTGGTGGTGGTGGTGGTATTGGTGGTGGTGGTATTGTGGTGTTGGTATTGGCAGTGGTGGAATTTATTGCAGTATTGGCGGTGGTGGTATTGTTATGGCCAGTGGTATTGGTGTTGGTGGTGGTATTGCTGGTGGTGGTATTGCTGGTGGTGGTATTGTTGTTGGTGGTGGTTGTGTTGGTGGTATTGGTGGTGGTGGTATTGGTGGTGGTGGTGTTGGTGGTATTGGTCGTGGAATTGGTGGTGGTGGTATTGGTGGTGGTAGTATTGGTGGTGGTGGCATTTGTGGTGGTGATATTGGTGGTGGTGGTAGTATTGGTGGTATTGGTGGTGATGGTATTGGTATTGGTGGTGGTGATATTGGTATTGGTGGTGGTAGTATTGATGGAATTGTTATTGTTGGTGGTGGTATTGGTGGGGGTGGTGGTATTGGTGGTAGTGGTATTGGTGGCAGTAGTGGTATTGGTGGTGGTATTGGTGGTATTGGTGGTGGTGGTGATGGTTTTGGTGGTGGTGGTATTGGTGGTGGGGGTAAATGTATTAGTGGTGGTATTGGTGGTGGTATTGGTATTGGTAGTAGAGGTTTTGGTGGTGATTGTATTGGTATTGGTGGTATTGGTATTGGTGGGGGTGGTATTGGTATTGTTGGTGGTGGTATTGGTGGTGATGGTATTGTTGGTATTGGTGGTGGTGGTGGTGGTATTTGTGGTATTCGTGGTCTTGGTGGTGGTATTTGTGGCGGTGGTATTGGTGGTGGTGGTATTGGTGTTGGTGGTGGGGGTGGGGGTAAATGTATAGGTGGTGGTATTGGTGGTGGTAATGGTATTGGTGGTGGTTTTGGTGGTGGAGGTTTTGGTGGTGGTTGTATTGGTATTGGTATTAGTGGTGGTTGTATTGGTATTGTTGGTGGTTGGTATTGGTGGTGATATTGGTGGTGGTGATGGTATTGGTGGTGGTGGTGGTATTGGTGGTGGTGGTATTAGTGGTGGTGTTGTTATTGATGGTGGTGTTATTGGTGGTGGCATTGGTGGTATTGCTGGTGGTGGTATTGGCATTGTTTGTGGTGTATTGGTGGTGGTGATATTGGTATTGGCAGTGGTATTGGTATTGGTATTGGCAGTGGTATTGGTGGTGGTGGGGATATTGTTGGTGGTGGTATTGGTGATGGTGGTCGTATTGGTGGTGGTAGTATTGGTATTGGCAGTAGTATCTGTATTGGTGGTGGTGGTGGTATTGGTGGTAGTGCTATTGGTGGTGGTATTGGTGGTGGTGGTGGAGGTGGTATTAGTGGTGGTGGAATTGGTGGTACTGGTGTTGGTATTGGTGGTGTTAGTGGTGGTATTGGTGATGGTCGTATTGGTGGTGGTATTGGTGGTGGTGGTATTGGTATTGTTGGTGGTGGTATTGGTGGTGGTGGTGGTAGTGGTGGTTGTATTGTTGGTATTAGTGGTGGTGGTGGTGGTGGTGGTGGTGTTGGTATTGTTGGTATTGGTGATGGTGGTGGTGGTATTGGTATTGGTGGTATTTGTGGTCTTGGTAGTGGTATTTGTGGTTGTGGTATTGGTGGTGGTGGTATTGGTGTTGGTGGTGTTGGTGGTGGTGGTGGTATTGGTGTTGGTGGTGTTGGTGGTAGTGTTGGTATTGGTGGTGGGGGTACATGTATTGGTGGTGGTATTGGTGGTAGTAATGGTATTGGTGGTGGTTTTGGTGGTGGAGGTTTTGGTGGTGGTTGTATTGGTGGTATTGGTATTGGTGGTGGTTGTATTGGTATTGTTGGTGGTGGTGAGGGTGGTATTGGTGGTATTTCTGGTGGTGGTATTAGCATTGTTTGTGGTGTATTGGTGGTGGTGGTATTGGTATTGGCAGTGGTATTGGTATTGGCAGTGGTATTGGTGGTGGTGGTGATATTGGTGGTGGTGGTATTGGTGGTGGTGGTGGTATTGGTGGTGGTGGTATTGGTGATGGTGGTGGTATTGGTGATGGTGGTATTGGTGATGGTATCTGTGTTGGTGGTGGTATTGGTGGTAGTGGTATTGGTGGTGGTGGTGTTGGTGGTGGTGGTGGTATTGGTGTTGGTGGTGTTGGTGGTAGTGTTGGTATTGGTGGTGGGGGTACATGTATTGGTGGTGGTATTGGTGGTAGTAATGGTATTGGTGGTGGTTTTGGTGGTGGAGGTTTTGGTGGTGGTTGTATTGGTGGTATTGGTATTGGTGGTGGTTGTATTGGTATTGTTGGTGGTGGTGAGGGTGGTATTGGTGGTATTTCTGGTGGTGGTATTAGCATTGTTTGTGGTGTATTGGTGGTGGTGGTATTGGTATTGGCAGTGGTATTGGTATTGGCAGTGGTATTGGTGGTGGTGGTGATATTGGTGGTGGTGGTATTGGTGGTGGTGGTGGTATTGGTGGTGGTGGTATTGGTGATGGTGGTGGTATTGGTGATGGTGGTATTGGTGATGGTATCTGTGTTGGTGGTGGTATTGGTGGTAGTGGTATTGGTGGTGGTGGTATTAGTGGTGGTGGTATTGGTGGTACTGGTGGTGGTATTGGTGGTATTAGTGGAGGTATGGGTGATGTTGGTATTGGCGGTGGTATTGGTGGTGGTGGTGATATTAGTGATGGTGGTGGTATTGGTGGTGGTGGTATTGGTATTGGTGGTGCTGGTGGTAGTGGTGGTGGTATTGTTTGTGGTATTGGTGGTGCTATTGGTAGTGGTGATGGTATTCTTGGTATGGGCGGTGGTGGTATTGGTGGTGGTGGTATTTATTGCGGTATTGTTGGTGGTGGTATTGTTATCGCCAGTGGTATTGATGTTGGTGGTGGTATTGCTGGTGGTGGTATTGGTGGTGGTGGTATTGTTGGTGGTATTGGTTGTGGTGGTATTGGTTGTGGAATTGGTGGTGGTGGTAGTATTGGTGGTGGTGGCATTGGCGGTGGTGATATTGGCGGTGGTGGTAGTATTGGTGGTATTGGTGGTGGTAATGGTATTGGTATTGGTGGTGATGGTATTGGTATTGTTGGTGGTGTATTGGTGGTGGTGGTGGTAGTATTGGTGGAATTGTTATTGTTGGTGGTGGTATTGGTGGTGGTATTGGTGTTGGTGGTGTTGGTGGTAGTGATGGTATTGGTGGTGGTGGTATTGGTGGTGGTGGTGTTGGTGTTGGTATTGGTGGTGGGAGTAAATGTATTGGTGGTGGTAATGGTATTGGTGGTGGTTTTGGTGGTGGAGGTTTTGGTAGTGGTTATATTGGTATTGGTGGTATTGGTATTGTTGCTGGTAGTATTGTTATTGTTGGTGGTGTTACTGGTGGTGGTGGTATTGGTGGTGGTATTGTTGTTATTGGTGGTGGTGGTGGTATTGGTATTGGTGGTATTCGTGGTCTTGGTGGTGATATTTGTGGTGGTATTGGGGTGTTGGTATTGGTCGAATTGGTGTTGGTGGTATTGGTGGTGGTATTGCTGGTGGTGGTATTGTTGGTGGTGGTGTTGGTGATATTGGTGGTGGAATTGGTTGTGGTGGTATTGGTGGTGGTATTGGTGGAGGTGGCATTGGTGGTGGTGATATTGGTGGTGTTGATATTGGTGGTGGTGGTGGAAATGGTATTGGCGGTGGTGGCATTGGTGGTGGTGATGGTGGTGGTATTGCTGGTGGTGGTATTGGTGGTGGGGGTATTGGTGGTATTGGTTGTGGTGGTATTGGTTGTGGAATTGGTGGTGGTGGTGGTAGTACTGGTGGTGGCATTGGTGGTGGTGATATTGGTGGTGGTGGTAGTATTGGTGGTATTGGTGGTGGTGATGGTATTGGTGGTGATGGTATTGGTATTGTTGGTGGTGTATTGGTGGTGGTGGTGGTAGTATTGGTGGAATTGTTATTGTTGGTGGTGGTATTGGTGGGGGTGGTGGTATTGGTGGTGGTGGTATTGGTGGTGGTGGTATTGGTGGTGGTATTGGTGGTGGTATTGGTGGTGGTGGTATTGGTGTTGGTGGTGGTGATGGTATTGGTGGTGGTGGTATTGGTGGTGGTGGTGTTGGTATTGGTGGTGGGGGTAAATGTATTGGTGGTGGTAATGGTATTGGTGGTGGTTTTGGTGGTGGTTGTATTGGTATTGGTGGTATTGGTATTGTTGCTGGTGGTATTGGTATTGTTGGTGGTGTTATTGGTGGTGGTGGTGGTATTGGTGTGGTGGTGTTATTGTTGGTATAGGTGGTGGTGGTGGTGGTATTGGTGGTATTCGTGGTCTTGGTGGTGGTATTTGTGGTGGTATTGGTGGTATTGGGGTGGTGGTATTGGTCAAACTGGGGGTGGTGGTATTGGTGGTGGTATTGCTGGTGGTGGTACTGTTGGTGGTGGTGTTGGTGGTATTGGTGGTGGAATTGGTTGTGGTGGTATTGGTGGTGGTGGCATTGGTGGTGGTGATATTGGTGGTGGTGGTGGTAATGGTATTGGTGGTGGTGGCATGGTGGTGGTGATGGTAGTGGTGGTGGAAGTGGTGGTATTGGTGGTGGTGGTATTGGTGGTGGTGTTGTTGTTAATAAAACTGTTTTTTGAAAGCAACCCGTCAAGTGGCTCTAGTATAGATGACATGTAACATAGATGTGCTGTTGTCAGCTTCAGCCCATTTGCACAGGATTATGTGCTACCTGGAATTCACATGACTTAATTCGCTAATCATTTCGAACTCAATTTTAATTGGGGGGTTGAACCAGACACGGGATAATGCCAGTTTAAAGTGAGTGAAAGCGGGCGCATGTGTTCCGGGGGCGGACGTGATGCTTAAAAGAACACAAGTGGTTTCAGCTGAAGCAGCGCATGTCCGGCCTGCAGTAAGAGAAACAGACTAAATAACAGGTCCCATCTAACAACCAAAGTAAAAGCGCCTGTAGTCATGGGAGGTTACAAATGAAGACAAGGTCCTACTAAGGAGGGACTAACAAGCCTATTAAAGAGTCCGAAGGCAGCATTTACAAAAGACATTACACAAGCCAATGAAAAATATGGGCAGAGAGTGGGCGCCGCTTCTCTCCCATTCTCTCCTACAGCAGTCTTGCAGAGCGAGCAGCGCATGCGCGCTGCCGCTAGGCTCAACCTGAAAAACGGGCTCAACACTTGAGGGCGGGCAGTTGCTTTGCGAACCCTCAGTAATTAAGGCGTTGTACCGCACTGTTAACTAAAGCAGAATGTTCTTTACATGCAACTCTCCTACATTTACATGAGCTTTGGATTCTCACTATGGGTTGGCAGGCTGTTGGTCTGAACTGAAGGGACCTGGAAAGTAATCACCCTTCTACATTTGATTTTGCAATTGCATTGCATTAAACATCATGTATCACCAAAATGTACTTGAAATTCTATACTCGCAGCAAGAAGATTAAAATCTAATACAATCATATTGTTGAGTTGCTAGTGATGCATCCAACAAGGGAAATATTAAATTATATCTGCTTTTGTTGAGGTACTTCAGTTTCACTTTTTGGTGTGACCCACACTTTGGTTTTTGTCTGTGGTGATGCTGAATAGACTGCTTCTGCAATTACAAAGTCAGTTCAAGAATATGGCCTCCTACTATGGTGACAATGCAAATATGAATTATTTATGACACCAATCTATTTTTTAGCTACTGCAAAAAATCAAGTAAAGGTATTTTCCATCGAACTGTCCTGCCCACATCCTCCATAACGGCTAAGTGAACCATTGATGGCCTTTCTATTGATATTGACACATTTACTTTAAAAGCCTATAATAATTTCTCATCTGCACAGTGAACAAACAAATTAGGTTGTTATTTTCGTTTGCAGACTCCGAGTGTCTGCCGTTGTTTCAGTATATACCAATACATTCACTCACCTTACTTTCAGCCAGCGGCGGCTCCTCCGCAATGGCGGAGGAGCTTCGCCCCACTGGCTCAGGGCCGGAACCTGAAAAATAAAATGATATTTTATTATCATTTTGTTTTGCAGGTGCTGGCTGAGCCATACGTGTGTGTATAGAAGTGGAGGGCAGGGCTGGGCCATGGCAGATGGGAAGAAGTGGTGAGCACCTATAAGTGAGCATGTCTATTTGGCCTGCCTGCTGTCTTAGGCCAGCCAAACAAACATGCGCTCTTAGGTTTCTCCAACCCGCTGTATTCTACAGCTGGGTGGGGAAACAGCACAGACTCCCTGTGCTGAGCAAGCATTAAACCAGCCCGCTTCGGCAAATCCTGACGCTGTTCTCATAGGACGAGAACAGCGTCTGGATTGGATGGGGAGTTTGTCCCAGGGAATGCCGGGAGCAGCAGGAGAGCAGAGGAGCACCGAGGTGCAAGGCGTCCAGCAGCATCAGGTGAGGTTTTTTTTTTATTAATCCCCCCAACCGCTGCTCCCGCTGCTGCTGCCCTGCCGCCACGCCACTGCATATTGGCAGCGGCCGCAACTGCTTTCAGGTATTGTATTTTGCAGCACAGTACAGCAGTGAAACCTAATTTTCAGGCCCTAGGACACCATCACTGTGGCAAAGGCAGACGTGCACCTTTTCTTTGTTCACAGCATATTAAATTGTATTTAAGGATGCTATCCTGTAGCTCGAGTCGGAGGTGTTGAGTGCCCCTGAAGCACCAGCCATCCCCAGACTGCTGTTGAGCAATCTGAAGAGCCAGATGGAAAGCCAGTTCTTATGATAATTTTGTAAGTAAACAGTGGTGATGAGCATGTGGATTGAGTTTTTTTATTTTCTTACTGTTGTCTTGCCCACTTGGCAAAGTGGTTTGATTTTTCTGAGACCTCTTACCTAATTTTTATACAGCTTTGCTGTTTAAGAGAGATGATTACTTTTCAAAACCTGCGGTAAGCAACTAATGCTGTAACCCTTCCCATTATCTGCAACTGAAATATCTCTCAAATGACTATATTTTTGTCGCAGTGGGTTTTAAAGCAATTACAGGCACTGGCTTACCATGTGTTTAGAAATGGCTATTTTTTTCAGGTTGCCAACTGAAGTCCCCAGTTTAAAAAATGTCAGTCTCTCATTGTCAGGCAGCAGTGCTGTAAATAAGAAAATATTTTCCCTAATGAAACAAGAAATAGATGTAATGTTGACTTTTTTCCAGCTGAGGTTCATATCCAAGTTAATATGCAAGTTATATTCTGAATTTCCCAAATCTCAGAGATTTTACAGCGGGATTAGTCAAACCTAATGTATTCCATATCACCCTGTATTGCATAGTGCAGAAGACAGTCTGCACTAGATGAAATACTCCGTCCATGTCCCAGGTCGCTATGAAAGCATAACTTGAGTAGGAAACAAAGCAGGAGGTGAGTTGAATTTAAGTTTGAAATATGCATTTTTTTTAAATGCAGCTGTCCTCTGAATTGTTAATATTTATTCAGATGTATGTATTTTATAAAGTGAGAAAACCCAATCCTAATTCAAGTAGCAACATTTCCTACACTAGGGCAAAATTAAACAGTACGGTGAAGTGTGCATTACCTGTATATTTGGTTCTAATACATTCATTTCTATATTCTTTTCATATTCACGAGTTTGCCTTTAGTACCCTCGGAAGAGGATGGCACTAACACAGGTCTACAGTTTGTCTTATTCCTCGTTTAATCTGGGAGACTCGTCCCAACTCTAGTCTATTTGTTCATGTGAAGCAAGCGCCATTATGAATCAGGCAGGCATCCCACCCTTCCTGTCCTTCAAGCTCATGATTGGCAACAAAGCGGCTTTCAATTTTCAGGCGTGGGACTTATGAGGTTTCAAAAATACAGACCGTGGAATGAGAAGGGGGTTTTGCGACTGAAAACGCGTTCCGCCTCTGCCATATTCATGCCCTGGGTCAGCTCGTCTTGTTCGTGCACGGATTGTATCCCAGCAGAACATGAATCCATTAGGCTGCTCTTTAATCTCACACCTGTCTGGTACCTTTCACGCAAGCACTATAAAGCTACTCAGCCCTGGCGGAGGGGTCTGCCATGGCGCTACTTTGCTGTGACTGACACCGATGCTACATAATAGATCAAAGGTGGTGGGACCGCCATATCGAGTTGGAATAATTAGGGAGGCATCCGTGACAAACGGCTTCACACAACTGTAACCCAAGGACACACGAGACCTGCGGTTTCATCTATATTGAAATCAAAATGTTCATATATATTTAAATTTCTGGATGCTAGTTGTGCATAATTTAAAAGGTAGCATACAGGATCATTTTAACATGAAAAAATATATTCTTTAAAGATACACCACTCACCACTTTGCATGCAAGTATGAGGTAGTCTTAGAAAATAATTAAAGAACAACAGACTCAACAAAAAGGCGCATCCTGTTTGCCCATTTGCTGCCTGTTCATTCTTGCCCTTCATTTTGAATTTATTTGCCCTTTAGGTCTCCTTCTGTTGATAGATTGTTCTGTGCATTCGCTATATTTTCTATGAAATTGTGTTCTCTAACGCAGTTCCTAAACCACCCTTAGTCTCACAGTGTGGTGTGCAGTTCTAGGCGTTCTTGTCTGAATAAAAATGCATGCTGCCTCCAGTAGCAACTGCTACCTGACCCAGTGGTGAGGCGGGGGATGAAAAAAGTTTTTTTAAAACACTTACCTGTGACGGCCAGCTGCTGCCTCTCCTGTGTGCTCTTCTTCCTGTCTCCGTTCTGGCAGCAGGAGGAAGTACCCAGGCTCCCCTGATCCACTCACAACACTGCAATGCAGTGTTGTGATTGGTCTGAGCGCATGGATCGGTGCTCAGACGGGGACTGGGAGCCTTTGCATGTTCCTCATCAGGCTGTGTAATACAGCCTGGTGGGAATGATGCAAAGTGCGCTGGACTGTTTGGCTGGCCCAAGAGCACCGACCAGGCAGTCATGCGCATGTAAGGAGTGTAACCCACTCCTTCCCTGCTCTGGCCAGCCCTGCCCAGGCCCGAAAGTCACTAAAAACTAAAATGATAACAATACATTATTATCATTTTAGTTTTACTTTTGAGAAGTGTGGGGCGATGCTCCTCCGCCTTAGCAGAGGAGCCGCCACTGGCTGCCTCCAATGTTTACTCCATTTGGGAATCTGAATGTACCTGAGGTATATCCCGCTTTCTAGTTTACTGATCTCACTGTGTTTGAGTCTTTTTGTTGCTCTAGTGAAGCAGATATATGTCATGAAAGGGTATCCACAGGATGCTGCCCTTACTTTTATGAGATATATATATATATATATATAATTCACTGAAAAAAACATGGGTTTCTGGACTTTTCACTTGTACAAAACCATTGAAATTCCCCCGTTATAGTTAGTTCAGCTAACTATAACACGCGCGCCCGCAATGCACTGCTGATGACGTCACATAGTACATCACTCATGACATGGTCAGTGACATCACTCATGGCATCACTGATGACATCTCAAATGACATCACTGATGACATCACTGATGACATCACTAGTGACATCATCCAGTGAATGTGTGTTTTTCTGAAAATTACATATGTTTTATATATGTATATCTCAAGGTCGATGGAAGAATAAATGGGTATATAAGTATCTAAACGGATGATTTGTTTTTGAAAAATTGATTGTATAACTGACTGATTAAGTGTATCTTAGTGAATACATGGCTTAGTGAGTAATGTTTAATTATGTAAATATTTGTATCAGTCTCTCACTTTGTGTATAAGTGGCTGCATGGGTTGGTGAGTGGCTACATGAGTGTATATATAGGTTATTAGTTGGTTTTTTGAGTATCAGTATAAGTGTCTGATGTCTGTATGGTTCGGTGGGGGGTATTACGTAGTGCATAGGTACATGAATGAGTGACTCATTGTTTGTATTTGTTGAAGACAGCATGTGTGCAGGACTGTATGGGTGGATGAGTGTGTGCATGGGTGTGTTAGTGAGTGAATGACTGTCTCAATAGTGTCTTTATGAGTAACTACATATGTTTTAAACTAGTATATGTGACTATTGGTGTATATAAGTGAGTATATGTGAGGGTGAGAGATTGGAAGAGTTCCTGTATGAATACGTATGTGTTTCTATAAGTGATTGTTTAAAAGACTAAGTATGTGTAAGTTTCTTTAGAAGTAAGTGTGGTGTTGTGTGTATAACTGTATATGCAAGTAAATGGATGTTTGATTCTTTATTAGCATGAGTGACTATGTGTGTGAGTAACTTTATGGATGAGTGGCATTGTGTAACAGGATGTATAGGTGTATGAGTACATATGATGAGTGAGTACATGTATGAGTGACTGTATAGGACTGTTGGTGAATGAGTGGATGTGTATGTGGATCTTAGAATTACTGAATAGGTTGTTCTAACTGGTATTGGTATGTCCATTGTTTTGAAAATTTTAGTTTCTATTTTTGAATGTGTGTATTAAAGGTTATATTAGGGGGAGAGGAGGTCTGCCACTCTATCACAAAGATGATGTCATCAGTGATGTCATCACTGATGTCATTTGAGATGTCATCAGTGATGTCATGAGTGATGTCACTGACCATGTCATGAGTGATGTAATATGTGACGTAATCAACAGTGTATTGCGGGCGCGCGAGTTATAGTTAGCTGAACTAACTATAACGGGGGAATTTCAATGGTTTTGTACGAGTGAAAAGTCCAGCTAACTATAACGCCCCTGAAACCTATGGTTTTTTCAGTGAATTTCTAAGGTTTTTTAAATGCTAATTCCTAACTATAACGTGCCTGAAACCTATGGTTTTTTCAGTGAATTTCAAAGGTTTTTGAAAATGCTAATTTCTAACTATGCCTACAGAGATAGGACATGTGAAGAAAGAAGAAAAAACGCACAGAAAGAAAAAAAGAAATGCAGAAAGAAGCAACAGAAGTCCTCAAAGACGAAGAAAAGTGCAGGAAGAAGGATAACGTGCAGCAAGAACAAACAGAAGAGCAGAAAGAAGACTTGTTGCAAAATCATCCTGTACCCTCAACTTTTTCAGACGGATACTGGTGGTAACTGAGTCTGACTAACCAGTCCTAGAGACAGTGCTATGTTAAAAGACACTCAGAATACAGTGAAAGCACGTACATACACTAGGGAACACTGTGTGTTGGGGTCCCCCTGTGATTAGCATGACCTCCTCTGTAAGCCCCTAGTATATAATAGGGCAGGGGATTAAAACTACCTCTTAAAACGCGTCACAGGGCGGGTTTGCACACGTCACCTCAGGCCCCGTCCCCTCCCTTCCCCACTGTGTAAACACGCCCTGCGGCCATTTTAAGTTGGGAGATTAAGTCCCCTTGAATCCTGAGGGTCCCTAGGGTCCAACTAGACCACTAGGTACCTCCAGTAAGCTCCACAGAGCTGCGTTGCAGAGAGATGTAAAAAGGTGCATGGCCTAGACCACCTCTCTGCAACGCAGTGCAGTGGCACTTACTGGAAGCACCTGGTGGACTAGTTGGCCCCCAGGGTCCCTCAGGATTGAAGGGGAATTATTTCCCCAACTTAAAACGCGCCACAGGGCGTGTTTGCACAAGTTAACTCAAGCCCCGTCCCCTCCCTTCACTACTGTGTAAACACGCCCTGTGGCTGTTTTTAGTTGGGAGATTAAGTTCATTTGAATCCTGAGGGTCCCTAGGGTCCAACTAGCTCACTAGGTACCCCCAGTAAGCACCACAGAGCTGAGTTGCAGAGAGGTGTAAAAAGTGGCACGGCCTGGACCACCTCTCTGCAACGCAGCTCAGTGGTGCTTACTGGAAGCACCTGGTAGGCTAGTTAGTCCCCAAGGGCCCTCAGGATTGAAGGGGAATTATTTCCCCTACTTAAAACGCGCCATAGGGCGTGTTTGCACACGTCACCTCAGGCTCCGTCCCCTCCCTTCCCCACTGTGTAAACACGCCCTGTGGCCGTTTTAAGTTGGAAGATTAAGTCCCCTTGAATCCTGAGGGTCCCCAGGGGCAAAATAGCCCACTAGGTACGTCCAGTAAGCGCCATTGCAGAGAGGTGTAAAAAGGGGCACGGCCTGCACCACCTCTCTGCAACGCAGAGCAGTGGCGCTTACTGGAAGCACCTGGTGGACTAGTTGGCCCCCAGGGTCCCTCAGGATTGAAAGGGAATTATTTCCCCAACTTAAAACGCGCCACAGGGCATGTTTGCACACGTCACCTCAGGCCCCGTCCCCTCCCTTCACCACTGTGTAAACGCGCCCTGTGTCCGTTCTAAG
Organism: Triturus cristatus; assembly: GCF_964204655.1. Taxonomy (NCBI): domain Eukaryota; kingdom Metazoa; phylum Chordata; class Amphibia; order Caudata; family Salamandridae; genus Triturus; species Triturus cristatus. The sequence continues at coordinate 949,721,750 of NC_140582.1, forward strand.
TTGAGAGATTAAGTCCCCTTGAATCCTAAGGCTCCCTAGTGTCAAACTAGCCCACTAGGTAGCTCCAGTAAGCACCGCAGAGCTGCGTTGCATAGAGGTGTAAAAAGGGGCTGGCCTCAGAACACCTGTCTGCAACGCAGCTCCCTGGCGCATACTGGAGATACCTGTTGGGCTAGTTGGCCCTCAGGGACCCTCAGTATTGAAGGGGAATTAATTCCCCAACTTACAACTGGCCAGGGGGCGCGTTTGTAGAGTGCTGCAAGGAGGGGGCGTGGCCTCCGGCGCGATGCCGGTCTTTTATTTATTTTATTTTTTAAGAAGGAGGGCTGTGTGCCCCCTGTTCTTTATCTAATTTATTGGCCCTGTGACCCCATCCCCCAGGGCCTGCACTCTAATTTATTTTGTTGAAAAAAATAAATTTGGAAGGTGGCCACGCGGTCCCCCTCCCAAGGCCTTAATAGTCCCCGGGGACCCCAACCCCCGGGTCATGGCCTTTTTCTTTATTTAATTCTTTAGGAGGGGGGCTGCGTTGCCCCCCTCCTCAGGCCACTTATGGCCCCGGGGACCCCATCTCCTGGGGCCGGCCTTTGTTTTTTATTATTTTAAAAAAATATATATTTATAGAAACACCTAGGACATGCTGGACAAACCGTATGTACCTATCACCATGACGATTTGCGTGATATTCATTAAAAGGAGACTATGCATACAATGAATCCACGTGGAATGTATTTACACCGCTAGTGAAGCTCTGACGTGTCTGACGCCCTACCGTGCCTAATCCCGGCACCCCCGCCGGTGGGTACTCTCCAAGTAGACACCCTTGTCATTTATCTATACAAACATGGGTAGCTATTGATGGGCACATTTAATACACACGCACACCAAGCCATTCAAAGGGGATTCGACAAAAATTTGACCAAACTATACAAGAAACCCCCCTCACGGTTAATAAAACACACATCCACCGCCGGATGTGTAATACTTTTTATTTTACTCTCTGGAAAGGAGACAAACCTCACTTGAGAGTCACAGCGTGCTCCTGGCTGAGCCCAATGCAGTGTTACACCCACCAGTGCCCGCCGAGTGCCACACACCTCTGTGTTGTATTCCACCAGCTAGTGCGTATGCTATGACACTCTCTAGCCCATGTGCACTGTAACACCACCCCGTGAATATTTCATGCCACACTTGCCTTCGCACAGGTTATATTGCCCCATCTAACGTGCCTTCCTCGATGCCTATGTTATAACGCACAGCGCTATGCCATACATATTACAATCTGGGATCCATATCTTTGTCACAGTGCATATGCAACGTTACACTCCCCAGCACATATTTTATATTACAACTTTAGAGACTAGTTAGGTTACACAACACTGCCCTGTGCATATTACACTCCAAGGCGCATATCGCATAGCACGCGCTAGTGCCTGTGCTATCTCGCACTCTCCAATGAATCTGTCATTGCGCACAATGAATTGCATTTTATATTTCACGCCCCGGTTCATCTTATATCACACTTTTTGGTGTATAGTTTATACCATATACTATATCTTTTCATTTTCAATCGTGCGCTCAGGACTATGTTCTATTTAACACTGCGTCCACCTACCCTTTTCACGGGCATTACATTTTGCGATGGGGGTGGAGGGTCAGGGGGTGTTTCTGCCAAGTGAGCCCGTAGTCACAGTCACAAACGTCCTCTTCTTCCTGAATAAAAGTGAGATTATGCTGCATACTTGTTCATATTTTAAGTAGTTTGCACAGACACACATTTTAAAAACCATAAAGTTCCTAATACCCACCTTCTATGAACAGTTAGCTTGCTGCCCCATCCACCTCCTCCCTATCCTCTGTTGTCTGAATCCATGGACTAGCCTCCTCCCTCCTGCCATGCATAGTCTGATGTGCTGCCACTGCCCTCCATTTAGCATGATGTACCAGTCCACTCCTTCTGCCCTCCATTGCCCAATTCTATGGCCCATCATTGACCTCCTGCTTAGCCTCTGTGCTTAGCTTGCTGCCCCTATTCTCCTTCCCCCTGCCCTCCGATGTCTTTGTGCATGCCCCTGCTTCATCCTTTTTGCCCACCATGTTCCATGGACCTGCCACTCCTATCTACTCTGAGTGTTCTGTTGAGCTGCCACTCCCCTGCCACCTGCCTAGCATTGTCAGATGACTGTAACCTGGCCCTGCCACCTCCACCCGGCCTGTCCACATGCAATTTCCCTATCCCCTTCCTCCTGTCCTCCATGGTCCATTATACTGCCACACCCTTCTGCCCTCCCTGGTCTGTTGTGCTGCAACTGCTCCTCCTGCCTGCCCCACGCGGTCTGTTGTGAGGCCCCTTCCCCTGAAATCTCTTGTCTGTGCCCAGGTCCTGACCCTCCCTTCTATCCTCCATGGTCCTTTGTGCATGCCCCTGCACCCTCCTTCTTGCCCATCATAGCCATTGTGCTGCCACCAACCCTCCCGCTTGCCATGCATGGTCTTCTGTGCTGCCATGGCCCCTCCCACCTTCCCTGTGTGGTCAGCTAGCTGCCCCTGACCCCCTCCCACCTTCCCTCCATGGTCTGTGTGCATGCCATCATAGTCTCACTGTTGCTCTCCATGGTCTTGTTTCTAGTGCCCATCCTGCCTGACCTCCATGGTCATCTTGCTGCTCCTGCTCTGCCCCCTTCCCCCCAGCCCTCTGTTTCCATGTGCAGACCCCTATTCCCTCCCTCCTGGCTTATCTGTTCCATTGTAATGCCCCTGATCCGTCCCTCCTGCCCTTCATGGTCTGTTATGCTGCAGCTTTCTCTCCTGTCTGTCCATTATGGTCAGCTATCTACCATTGCCTCTTTCCCCTCTGTTCTCTGTTGTCCATGTGCATGGTCCTGTCCCCTCCCTATTGATTTCTATGGATTGTTGTGCTGCACTCCCGCCCCGCATGCCCTGTGTGGTGTATTGTGCTGCTGCAAACCCTGATGCCTGCGCTGTAGGGTCAGTTTGGTGCACCTCTCCATGTCCCTCCTGTCCTCTGTTATCCGAATCCATGTCCCTACCCCAATTCCTCCTGCCTACCATGATCCAAAGTACCATACTTGCGAACATTTTGAACTTGGTAAGTGGGAGATTTTGAAAAAAAACTGGGGTATTGTTTTTCTCCTTTGAGTTACATTGAAAAAGAGGAGATTGTAGACAGGAGACAGATCAAATAAAGCCCATTTGAGCTTAAAAACATTGGACATTTCCTGGCGGAAACAGGTCTGTTGGCATGTATGGTTGTACTACCACTGCCTCTTCCTTCTGCCCACAATGGTCTATTATATTGCCACAGCCTCTCTTGCCAGTCCTGTATTGTTGGTTTGTTGCCCCTGCCCCCCTTTCCACTGCCCTCCATGGTCTGGTGTGCTGCCACTGCCCTTTCTGCCTGCCCAGTGTGGTCAAATTGTTGCCTCTGCACTCTCCTACCTGCCTTCAATTTTCAGAGTCCGTGCCCCTGGCCTCTGCCTCTCAACAGTATCCCAATGAACAACTAGATTGCTAACATTCTATATTTATTACAAAAGTGTGGAACGCCTGACGTCATCTTGATGTAATCAAAACTGTAATACCTAGAGCATTTCCATTAGAAATTACATATATGAGAGGGTCTCATTTGCATCAAAAGTATGGTTAGTGCTCTAAAAAACTAAAATGAGGACATATTTTCTGAGTTTTCAAATAGCGACAAAGAACTTTTAAATTATTTGTAATCTATATGTTTTTTTATCCAGTTGACCACTTGATTAAATGTTGCACTTAGGGGAGAGGATGTGGTGTTACTTCCAGAGCTGCAGACTTTGCAACTGGGGAACCAGGTTGGAGTTTCTGCTTCAGCTCAACATTCTGTGATTCTGGTCAAATCACTTAATCTCCCCATGTCTACAACCAAAATGAATTTGATCTTGTGTGATGTAACCAATGGTCATGTAAAGCACTCCAATACCTGACACGTCTGCACTATATAAAACTGCAAATCCACAAAAAATAAGTGTTTTGCACACTTCTGTCATTGGGCTACATGTGGGCTACATCTGGGTGATATTTGTGCTGCATTTGGGCTCTTTTGTCTCTGGTGGCCATCTTGGGAGATTTATTTGTTATGAAGTTTCCTAATTTCCTCATTTACTGCAGTCTCCTCAGTAGGAAATGCTTTCAGTTTTTTACTTTGATTCCATCAAGAAGGTATTCAGATATGTCACACATTTGCCATAAATTCTGAATGTTAGCACTCTAGTTGCCCATTAGATCACTGTAGTAAAGCTACTGCTCACCACGGAAGTCTGCTGCTGGTATTAAAAGTGCATGTTTCAGTCTGCATATCAGAATTTTTTAATGAAATAGAAGAGGATTTGAGAAGTCACTCAAAATGTGCCCTAATTTTTCTTTCTTCAGCACTAATCATAATTTCTATGGCAAAATGAACCCCCTCATTGTGTTCCTTTTTAAATGAAATGTTTTAAGTGTTACCAGTTTATTCCAATCAAGATGGCTTCAGGTGTGCCATACTTTTGTCATAAGTAAGACAGTAATCGCTCTAGTTGTTCTTAAGAACACTCTGAGACATTCTGTCATTGGGCTATACTTGGGCTACATCTGGGTGATATGTGGGCTACATTTGGGCTCTTTTGTCTCTGCGGTCATCTTGGGAGATTTATTTGTTATGAAGTGTCCTAATTTCCTCATTTACTGCAGTCTCCTCAGTAGGAAATACTTTCAGTTTTATACTTTGGTTCCATCAAGAAGGCATTCAGATTTGTCACACATTTGCCATAAATTCTGAATGTTAGCACTCTAGTTGCTCATTAGATCACTGTATTAAAGCTACTGCTCACCAGGGAAGTCTGCTGCTGGTATTCAAAGTGCATGTTTCAGTCTGCATGTCAGAATTTTTTTATGAAATAGAAGAGGATTTGAGACGTCAAAATGTTCCCTAATTTTTCTTTCTGCAGCACTAATAATAGTTTCTACGGCAAAATGAACCCCCTCATTGTGTTCCTTTGTAAATTAAATGTTTTAAGTGCTACCACTTTATTCCAATCAAGATGGCTTAAGGTGTGCCATACTTTTGTCATAACTAAGACTGTTAGCGCTCTAGTTGTTCCTTAGAACACTCTGGGACATTCTGTCATTGGGCTATGCTTGGGCTATATCTGGGTGATATTTGGGCTACATTTGGGCTTTTTTGTCTCTGGTGGCCATCTAGGGAGATTTATTTGTTATGAAGTTTCCTAATTTCCTCATTTACTGCAGTCTCCTCAGTAGGAAATACTTTCAGTTTTTTACTTTGGTTCCATCAAGAAGGCATTCAGATGTGTCACATATTTGCCATAAATTCTGAATGTTAGCACTCTAGTTGCTCATTAGATCACTGTAGTAAAGCTACTGCTCACCAGGGAAGTCTGCTGCTGGTATTCAAAGTGCATGTTTCAGTCTGCATGTCAGAATTATTTTATGAAATAGAAGAGGATTTGAGAAGTCAAAATGTGCCCTAATTTTTCTTTCTGCAGCACTAATCATAATTGCTATGGCAAAATGAACCCACTAATTTTGTTCCTTTTTAAATTAAATGTTTTAAGAGTTACCACTTTATTCCAATCAAGATGGCTTCAGTGTGCAATACGTTTGTCATAAGTAGAACTGTTAGCGCTCTAGTTGTTCCTTAGAACACTCTGGGAAGCTGCAGTAGAATACAAAGGAACCAACTGACAGTCTCTGCCCTTGTTGGATGTACATGATTTACTGAGAATGTCAGACTTCATTCACACATGACTGAGAAAGATAATGTGAATTTACAGAAAATATGCTCTCAATTTAGCTTATAGATCACCTTCCAAACCTCTGTGGGAAAAGCATGAGAAAATAGTTTTATCTCAAACATGATTCATGATATCACAGCAGAAGGCTTTTTCACTTGGTAAAATCACCTTAGAACACACCACAATTCCTAAAATGAGTATGGTACCATCAACAAACGATTTATAATGTAACTAAAGTATTAAAACCTTCTATTAACTGCAATGCTTTTTAATGAGGTGCCATCATGTATATTGGTCCCAAGATGGCTGCCAACACTTCTTGGATGAAGTACTGACAGCCAATCAGATCTCACGATGAGATGTGTGGTTTGGCTCCGCCCAGATATATCTATCTTTTTAACTCTAGTTTTCTCAGGAACTACGGAACGGATTTACACCATTTAAGCAAAAGGCACGAGTCTGAACTGAGGACTACCTCTTTGCCAAATTTGGTGTAATTCCATTCAGCAGTTCGGGCTGTAGCTGCGTCAACAGGCCCTATGGGAAAATGCATGGGGAAAACGCGTTTTGGGACCCCCTTTTTTCTCGGCCCCCGCTTGACGAATCACCGTGAAATTTTCAGGATAGGAGCGGACCGGAGCTGGCCAAAAGTTTGGAAAATTTCGCAAGGATTCGTCAATCGGCGCCAACGTTATTCCAAATAGAATGTTGCGGATTTCCTATGGAAAATAGGTCTATAAAACTATAACTACCTACTGGCGACTGCCAGTAGGTAATTGTTGGACTTGGCCCTTTTTGCAGGGTCATCCCTAAACTTTTTGCCTTCCTCCTGTATTTTTTCTGACCTGTTGTTGGCTGTTTTATGACTCTGGGCACCTTACCACTGCTGATCAGTGCTAAGGTGCATATGCTCTCCCTATCGTAAAATGTTGACATTGATTGGTTTCCATGTTTGGCTTATTTGGTTTACTATCAGCCCCTAGTAAAGTGCACCAGGAGTGCCAGGGCTTGTAAATACAAATGCTGCTGGTGGGCTTGCAGCACTGGTTGTGCCACCCATAGAAGCGGCCTAGTAAAATGTGTCTCCGGTCTGCCATTGCAGGACCTGCGTGCAGTCTGGTACTGTCATGCTGACTGCGCAAGTGCACCTACTTGCCAGTCCCTAAACCTTCCCTTAACTACATATTAGTCACCCCTCTGGTAGGCCCAAGGGCAGGGTGCATTGTAAGCATAAGGTAGGACATGCCCTGGTGTGTGTGGCATGTCCTAATAGTGAATTACAGCCATTTTCGTTTTTCACTATTGAAGGCTACCTGCTCTCCATAGGCCAGAATGGGCTGCTGGAATTATTACACTCTATAATCCCAGCGGACTCAGAGAGCATGGTAGAAAGTCAAGTTTAGTATGCCTGAACTCAGAATAATAAAATACTTCTTTTAGTAAAGTTTATTTTAATATCCTGTGTTTGTAAATACTACTTTTAGAAAGTGAGGGGCAGATTTATGAGCCCTGTGCGTCACTTTTGCGCCGCCGTTGCGTCACTTTTGTGACGCAGCGGCGGCGCAAAGCCAGCGCCATGCTGCAGCAGATTTACAACGTGACGCATCTAGGGAGATGCGTCACATTGTAAAGCTTGCGCCACGTGTAGGCGTTCTGGCGCAGGGGGGGGCGTTCCGGCGCAGGAACGCCTCCTAAAAGTGGCTGAGTGAAATCTACAAGATTTCACTCAGTCACTTTTGAGCCCATGCTGCGTCAAAACCCTGCGCCTGCTTGAAGCAGGCGTAAGGATTGACGCAGCATTGTATTGATAGGGCACCCCCGAGCCTTGCTGGAGCTGCGTCGCGCTTGCGACACAACTCCAACAATGCGCCGCCTTTTCGACTGGAGATGCGTCACGCATCTGCCCATCCGAGTGCCACGGTGTGCCGCATTGTAAATGCGGCGCATCAGTGGTGGCGCACGGGTGGGCAGATGCGTCGCAACTCTTCTGGCGCATCTCTGCTGATTAGCAGAGATGCGCCAGAAGTCATAAATCTGCCCCTTAGTATTTACTTGCTTAGCCATTTCAGTCCGCCTCTGCTTTGTGTGTGTGTGCTGCCTAGTTTCAGTGAGGGGCAGGGCTTGGGAATTCCAGGAGACAGGCTGGCTGCCAGGTGGTGGGTAGAGAGATTACACCAGGATGGGTGGGAGGAGTACACCTTGACTCTGAATAGACCTGTGCTCTGCCACCACAATGCTGGCTCCGCCCCCTGTGGAGCGGCTGATGTCTCTGCCCTGTGCACTGAAAGGAAAGAGCAGAGTCACCACAACAAAGTGCTCCAAAACCGGACTGAGCTAGGCACAGGCCCCCTGGCGACAAAGAACAAAAGAAACTGTGTATAAAAGAAGGAGCCCTGCTCCTAAGAAATCAGATCCTGTTTACGCCAAGAAGAAACTTTGCCTGAAGAGAAGGACCTGGGAAAGCTGCATGGAGGAGTACTGTCTCTAAGCCTGAGAGACTGGCCTTTGGTGGGTGCCTTGCTGCAAGAAGGAGAGGAAAAGACTGAGAGAGACTTGTAAATCAACTTGTGCTGTTTGAACAATCTCCAAGGGCTTGCTGGTGAACTTGCCCCCTGAACTGCACCCCAGGAACAGTGGGCGCTACCCCTCCCTGGAAGAAAGGAAGCTGCGACTGGTGATTTGCAAAACGCTGACCTCAGAGAACTTGCGTGGCCTCATCTCGCTGAGCACCATGACCTCTGCCCGCCTGTGCTGCTGTGAGCACCGTGACGGCCTGCCCTGCCTGGCCTGATCAAAGTGAACAGCTGCCCCCTCGAGCCAGACCTCGCAACGTGAGGAAAGACTGCCTTCATCCAAACCCCAAGCCTCTGTGGCCCGAGCCATTGAGACCACCGTGAGGAGCATTGCCACGCCAGTTCACCCCATCTGGCCGAAGCCGACAGCGCTGCGCCCTGAAAATCACCCCTGAGCCGCCCCTCCTGCTTCCCACCTCGAGGTGTGCCGTGATGTCCCACGAAGCATCGCCGCCCACTGACCAAGCGGGACTGCAACGCGACGCACGACGCCCTTCTACCGACTGCTGAGGCCGCCGCGAACGTTGCCCCCAAGAATAAGGTACTGTGAGCCCAAGCGCCCCTGTACGTTGCGTACTTTCCTTAGTACGATCCGTACTGCGCTGTCGTCCCGCTATGCTACTCACGCGGGAAGCGTGAGGCGTTGTGCCGTTCGCACCAAGCCCGTACGGCGCGTCTCTGCACCTGTACGGCCCGTACCGTGTGAATACATAGACGCTGCTCACACGGAAAGCGTGAGGAGTGGCAAGAAGTGTACCGGACTCGTACGACGTGTACCTACGAGGGTACGGCCCGTACGGCTTGAGTCCCAGTACGCGTGCTCACGCGGGAAGCGTGAGAAACGGCACAAAGCGACCCAACGCCAGTACGACACGTACAGAGGGCCCTACGAAGCGCACAGACCCCCAAAGAGTGCAGATTGCACCAAAATTGACCATTTAAAGAACTGTGGCATCCTGAACATTAATCACAAGTAACTGGAACCCTGTTTACAAGTAAAAGAGTGTATTTTGAAGCCTGCTTAAAGAACCTCTATATAAAGTGCTTTATTTTTAAAAATACAGTCTGGTGTCTCTGTTTGGTGGGTTGGTGGTTATTGTGGGACACCTTAAATGCTTAACCTCATGCCCTCTGGAATCTAGACTGACTGCTCGCGCCACGTTACCTAGAGGGTGAGCAGGGGTTATTTTCTAAGAGTAATCATTTGCCCTGACTTAGAGGAAAGGGTCCCTGCTTGTCGCAAGCGCATACCTGCGCCAACCGGAGATCCCGGATTCTAACAGTAATTATATATATATATATATATATATCAATGAACTTCCTTTCGACCAACAAAGGATGACAACGCCGTGTCTTGCCAAAATACTGATTTAATTATCAGCTGTCGGACGTGTTTCGCCTGACCTGCAGGCTTGCTCACCAACAAACACAATAACATTTTCAGCCATTTATACATCTCATGAGTGCTGTGTCACGTGTAGAACTACTGAAACAGTGTATCAGAAGACAGACTTGTAGTTTTTCAATAAAAACCCAATGTTTTCCTATAAAATACAAACTTTTCCGCAAATCATTAGTTGCATAAATTAAATAAACAAATCGATGTAAAATCTTAACACTCTTACATCGTAAAGCTACTTCATTGTGAAGATATCTCTACTTTGTGATAAAGGACATGTGGCCATGTTTCACTGAATTTATGTCACCTAAGTAGGCATCTTAAACGTCGATATGCTTCAATACCTGTGGTAAATTTACCCAAATTATTGTCACAATTGAGCCCAAGTGGGCTACATAATCGATGGCATTAATAAGTAGTTCATGAATAAATAAAAGTGCGTCTTCTGAAAGTGTAAGTGCTCAATAACAAAGAAAAACATATTATGCTGTGATTTTTATACAGTGAATGGATAAAAACAGAAGGAAAGGGACTGAGACTCGCTTATTACTGCCAATTCATTATAGGTGTGTATGTAGATCTTCCTCCATATTTAAACCTTCCGGGATTTTGCTGATCAATTTTATTATATATGAAGTTTCTAACCTTCTCAATTGTTTCTCCCGATTACCACCTCTCACATTGGGCTTTATTGCATCTATTACAAAATATGATAATCCCTCTGGGTTTTTGCAATGATATTGCTCAAAATGAGACGTGCTTCAAAAGGGGAGGAACCAAGAGCTTTTTAATGAGGTCCTGCACCGTGCTCCAAGGAATAGAGAACAAAACCAAGAGTGCAGTTCCTCTGGGAGAAGGGGGGTTAAGAAAAAAGGGGGGGAGAGTGATTAGTCTCTATAGAATGCCCTCACACACCTAGCAAGGTGTCATGCTTCATCATAGGGCTGTGCTCCTCGTCGGGCCGGCGCTGCAATGCCCGACGGGCTCCCGCGAAGGGGCTCTTTTTCGGAGATCTTTTTAGAGACAGCCGTATTGGTGCATGGGGGTAGGTGCAACAAGTGTAGTGAGTGATGGTGTAGTGAGTTAAAATAGGTATGGTATTGCCAAACAATGAACCATTTTATTCTGATGGTATACCAGCCTAGGTAAAAACAGGTGACCCCAAGGGATTATAATGATCCCTAGGGAAATCAGAAGGTCGACATGTTTCTTGCTCTATGCCCTTACGGGTCGGTGGCAATTCATCAGGACCAAGTGAGAAAGTGCTCCAAAAAATATATAATAAACTCTACTACATAATTGGTGACTCAAAAATTATAAGTACATCACCAGGCAAATCCATTGGGTCCCTAAGAGGAGTGGACCCGCTGTTGCGGTACCTAGAAGAAAAAGAGAAAAGAAGGACAACACAGACACATAAAACTTTACAGCATTTGAGAATTAGGTGCTGGTGGGCTCCTGTAGGGAACCGTGCGTCTATTGTAATAGCCAAATCAATGTGTGCTCACACAGAAGATCTCAGAAGAGGATCGTGCCTTGTCCTATAAGGGTTACCAAAATACGTGATACTGTGCAAACACCATATATGCCAATTGCTATAATGTGCTTCACGAAGTGCTCAAATGGCAAGAATGGATCTCAAAAGAGGATCGTGCCTTGTCGTATCAGGGTTACCACAATGCGTGATGCTGTGCACACACCATATATGCCAATTGCTATAATGTGCTTCACGACGTGCTCAATGGCAAGGGGTCGCGATGTGTGATCGAGCGGGAATTGCATTGTCATCCCCAGCCCTCCGAAGACGTTAATAAACATAATATGCAATCGGGGAGGTGTTGGGAGGCTAAAGTGGCGGTTTGGTGAAGACGCTGATCCCACGAATGCTAGTGCTAATGGCTACGTCAATCACAACGATACTCGTACTGATAGTTGCGGGGCCTGTGAGGGTGAGACTCACCCCCTGGGGGACAGTGATTGCTGTACGGGTTCGCCTGGAGGCCGTAGAGCGCTCACCCTAAAAAAGTTAAGGGAGGGGTTAAGTACCTTGAACGTTGTCATACACAAATAACACCCTGGGAACGTTGAGTACTTACAGAGTTGGGGCGCAAGCACGACCGAGATCCTATTGAGGCTCAGGCTTCCGTAACGCGCCGCCAGGGGTGTGTCCTAGATAAAGGAAGTGATCGGACGCACCGGGGCAAACGACTAGACCGCAAACTTGGTCGGCCATATTGGAGATGACAACAAACTTTATTGTGCGAACAGTACAGGGAAGGACGAGTGTCCCATTTAAAGTTCAGCTTAAGGCATGCACAACACAGATCTTGTAAAGAACGCGCTGGAAGGTAACTCAGCGGAAAGTACACTGCAATGGCGGGGTTCATTCGGAATATATACAAGACTGATGCAGTAATATGGAACAGTCTCAGAGTCTTAAAAAAGGGGGGTATAGAAAGGTGATTATGAGTGGGTATTTTTATATTCTCAGGGGTGGACAAGAATACAAGTGTGTAATTATTATTTTTAGTGGTTCACCTATATATCCACTGGTAAGACCACTTAATTGGCACCATCAGGACATATATGTGTGTAAGATGAGTTGTGTATTGTCAAGGTCAGCACTTCAAGCCGATGAGTCTTTGCCTAGTGCTCCAAAAAAAACCAAAAAAACTTTTGTTTGTAACCATTGGTGTTGTTTACGGTGACAAAGGGTAATCACCTTAATGTAGGCTGTAGAGATCAGGTTATTAGTTAATACCGGCCGTCTCATATATGAGGTGGATCATGTATTGTTAAGAGTGGCCCATGGTATATCATCGTTGAGGCCGTCAGTATGGCTAGAAATTCTGAAAATCCACTGCTGTTCCTTTCGGAAGAGGGCCTCCTTACTGATCATTGGGAAAGCCTGTAGGATTGTCCATGTAAGATCATTGGCAGTATGGTTTTTCTCCAAAAAGTGGGTGCACATTTTGGTGCTAATCTTTTTGCATCTAATGTTGCTACGGTGCTCGGAAATCCTGATCTTCACTGGATGTGTCGTCATGCCAATGTACATAAGGTCACATGGGCACTGAATTAAGTAAATACAATTGCGGGTGTTGCAATTGGTGTGGGATTTTTGTTGCCAATTTAGGGTTTCTGAAAAGGTGATAGATTTACTTGTTTTTGTAAGGGTGCACGCTGTACATTGTCCGCATGGGTGATGGCCTGTCACAGGTGGAAGGCCCCACAGTCGTTGGTTGGACGGAGGGGCTAGTTTGGGTCTGGTGCTGATAAGCATACTTTTCAAATTGTCGGTCCTTTTGAACGCAAAACGGGGCTTGGGGACTTCCCAGCCTCCTACCGATAACAGATTCCAATGTTTTTTGATTATTTTTTGGAAGGTGTTTGATTCAGGGGTAAAAGTGCTTACACACGTAATTAGGTCAGTTTTTATTTTTTCTGTGGAGGCAAGCAAGACATCTCTGTTGGTATTGCGTGCTCTTTTGTAGGCCGTTTGCGTGATTTTCCCCGGATATTCTCTTCGAGCCAGATGGCCTGTGAGGTCATGTGCTTGTGATTTGAAGTCCTCCAGTGTACTGCAGTTGCGTCGGAGTCTGAGATATTGTCCATATGGCAGGTTGTTACGTAAAGCCTTAGGATGGAAACTACTAAAGAGTAGTGGGCTATGGCTGTCAGTAGGTTTTTTGTAGGTTTTGGTGTTCAACCCAAAAGGGGTGTTTTGGATGAGCAAATCCAGGAAAGGCAGCTCATGAACTGAGGAGTTGGCTGTGAACCGAAGATAGGGGTTCAGGCTGTTAACCCAAGCTACAAAAAGAGGGATAGAATTCAGATCCCCTTTCCAGAAAATGAGAATGTCATCTATATACCGCCGCCAAAGGGTGACGTTCTCCTTATAGATATTAGTCTCAGATAGGATGTGGTTGGCTTCAAAGTGTGCCATGTAGAGGCATGCCAGGCTGGGAGCAAATGTGCTCCCCATCGAAGTGCCCTGGACTTGATGGTACATGCGGTCTTCAAATTGGAAGTAGTTTTTTGTTAGGGCAATCTCTGCACACTCCATGATGAAAGAGATTGGTGTGGGCGAGTCCCATATTTGTGCTCGAAGTACTTCTTCCACAACATCCAGGGTGGCCCTCTGAGGAATGTTAGTGTAGAGGGCCTCTACATTCAAGGTAACAAGTGCATCCACACTACTGCCAGTCTCATTGACTTGTTTGATGATATTGAGGACATCCCTTGTGTCGAGTAGGAAAGTTGGAGTCTTTTGTACCAGGGGGCGTAGAAAGTGGTCACAGAACCGCGAAAGGGGTTCCAGAGCCGAATTGATACCTGACACAATGGGTCTCCCAGGTGGGGGTAGAACACCTTTGTGAATTTTTGGTAATGTGTAGAAGTACGGTATACGGGGATCATTATTCATTAGGAATTCTGACTCGTTTTTTGATATCCAGCCTTGTGTTAAAGCACTGGTCACTAGTGTTCTTATTGTAATGATCAGTTTTTTGGTTGGATCTTCTTTGATTTGCACGTAATACCGTGTATCACTCAGTTGTCTTAGGCATTCCGTTCTGTAGTCCGGGGTGGACATGATCACTATTGCTCCCCCCTTGTCTGCCTCTTTGATGGTAATCGTCGTCTCTTTGCTGAGATCGGTTATCGCCAAGTTTTCCAGGCGAGAAATGTTATGGAAGGTTTTTTTCTCTGTCATGGTACTAATGTCCTTGATGACTGCTTTTTCGAAAGCCAGAATTTCCGGTGGCACCATTGCGGACGAGGGTGTGAAGGTGGATGGTTTTCGCAGGCCTGAGTCTGATTGGGAAGAGGAATTTTGGCCTGTGAAGAAATTTCTCAGACGAATTTTCCGAAAAAGATCGTGTACCTCGCAGTGAGTCCTGAATTCATCGTGTCGTGGTGTGGGCACGAATCCCAGCCCCTTGGTAAGGACCTTAACTTCTGGCTGGTTTAACTGCCGATCTGATAAGTTCACTATCAACTTTTCTTCCCTCTGTGACTCCTGAGTTCCATCGGGCCCTGGTCTGTTTGGTCTTGCCAGTGAACCTGTTTTTGCTGATTGTATCCGCCTCTTCTTCTTCCTCTGCCCCTGCCCCAGCCTCTGCCTAAAAAAGGTTGTGGTATATAGGGGTTGAAAGGTAAAGGTCCCTGTTGGAAACCAGGTGGTTGCCACATGTGTGGACCTGGAAAAGGGGGCATCGTGTAGGTGTACTGTGGGTTAGGCGGGCCGTGCTGTTGGTAATGTTGTTGACCTCTCCAACTGTCGGTGCTGGAATTGCTACTATTGGAGGTAGTTCTCCGGCGGGAACTGGAACTGTCATCTGACGAGTAATCACTTTGTGCTTGTTGGAAATCGTCTTTTAAATAAGGGTAGATTTTTTCTTTATTGAAGCGCCCAATATCTTTCTGAAGTTTGCTGATTTTTTGTCGCATTAGATAATCTTTATTTTCTGCGATTTCACTGTTGATTTCTGATAGCTTGGCTTTATAGCGCGATGGTTATAGTCGCTTTCAGTGCTCCTTCGGCAATGGTGATCTGAATGATTAAGTCGTCAGCCAGGCGTTTAGCTGTCTTGATAATCAGTATCAACCAGTCCCTAGTGCACTTCCAGGCAACTAGGGACCATTCCTCCTTGAATTGCTTGTCCTCAAGAAAAATTCTTGGCATATTAGAGACAATAAGCCCATTGGGGGCTATATTGGCACGGAGATATTCAGTCATAATTGCCCCGTGCATAATGATCTTCATCAATTGGCGTTTCATGTTGGTGATGCTGTTCCAGTCGCTGCCCAGGCTAGTGGTAGCCATAGCTCCGTCTGCATCTAGTAAGGATGGTGTTCTTAGGATTTCTGACACCAGGTCGTCATCAAAGGATAATCCCTGGTGTTGTTCCATGGTCATGGGTGTCCAAGGGGGAGAAAAAAGGAAGGGGAAAAAGGAGCGGTAAGTATCCGCTAGCCAACACGGGCTAAGGTTCCACGGCTGAGCCGCCGTACGTAAATGCTTCAAAAGGGGAGGAACCAAGAGCTTTTTAATGAGGTCCTGCACCGTGCTCCAAGGAATAGAGAACAAAACCAAGAGTGCAGTTCCTCTGGGAGAAGGGGGGTTAAGAAAAAAGGGGGGGAGAGCGATTAGTCTCTATAGAATGCCCTCACACACCTAGCAAGGTGTCATGCTTCATCATAGGGCTGTGCTCCTCATCGGGCCGGCGCTGCAATGCCCGACGGGCTCCCGCGAAGGGGCTCTTTTTCGGAGATCTTTTTAGAGACAGCCGTATTGGTGCGTGGGGGTAGGTGCAACAAGTGTAGTGAGTGATGATGTAGTGAGTTAAAATAGGTATGGTATTGCCAAACAATGAACCATTTTATTCTGATGGTATACCAGCCTAGGTAAAAACAGGTGACCCCAAGGGATTATAATGATCCCTAGGGAAATCAGAAGGTCGACATGTTTCTTGCTCTATGCCCTTACGGGTCGGTGGCAATTCATCAGGACCAAGTGAGAAAGTGCTCCAAAAAATATATAATAAACTCTACTACATAATTGGTGACTCAAAAATTATAAGTACATCACCAGGCAAATCCATTGGGTCCCTAAGAGGAGTGGACCCGCTGTTGCGGTACCTAGAAGAAAAAGAGAAAAGAAGGACAACACAGACACATCTCTGGATCCATCGAGACCTGAAAACTACCGCCCTATATCTTTGCTCCCTTGGCCGGCCAAGGTTATGGAGGCCCATGTAAATCGGGCCCTCACGGAGCACATGACCCTTGTGAATGTCCTGGATCCAACGCAGAATGGGTTTCGTGCTGGTCACAGCACTGAGACGGCCCTTCTGGCAATGGTTGAGCATTTGCGAGGTGTGCTCGATGCAGGTCAAACGGCAGCGCTTATTTTACTAGATCTGAGCGCTGCCTTTGACACTGTCTCCCATCGCATCTTGCTACGCCGCCTGCAGGACATTGGCATTTGTGGTTCAGCTCTGCAGTGGTGCCGCTCCTTCCTCAGCGATCGCTCCTTCTGCGTTGCCACCCCTCCTTTTCAGTCCAAGTACCATCCTTTGGACCTGGGGGTTCCGCAGGGCTCCTCGCTGAGTCCCACGCTTTTTAATCTGTACGTGCAGCCGCTGGCTGAGGTCGTCAGGCAATGGGGCCTTACCATGGTCTCCTATGCTGACGACACTCAGTTGGCGGTTACGATCAGCGGGGATGCCAAGCAGGATGCCCTCAGGTTCCGAAGTGGACTGAGAGAGGTGGCCAGCTGGATGAATAACAACTGTCTCCAACTGAACGCGTCAAAAACTGAGGTGATGATCGTTGGAAGGGAAGCGGACCACTGGGGGGACGAATGGTGGCCTCCAGAGCTGGGATCAGCGCCGGTCCCTGTTCTGGAACTCAGGAATCTCGGAGTCTGGCTTGACCATACGCTTAGCTTTGTGACTCACACAAAGAGAGTGGCGGCCTGCTGTTTTGGAGTACTACGCGGGCTAAGACCCCTGCTGCGTTTCTTCGATGCCCCTACAAGACAGCTGGTCATTCAAGCAATGATCATCTCGCGGTTGGACTATGCCAGCTCTCTCCTATTAGGAGCAAACCAAGCCGAGATTCTTCGTTTACAACGAGTCCAGAATGCGGCGGCTAGGGCGGTGGTTGGTCTGCCTCGATCCTGCCCTACTTCTAACACCCTGCGGTCCTTGCACTGGCTCCCGATATGCAAGCGTATCCAATTCAAGGCTCTCTGCCTGGTTTTTAAAATTTTGAGAGAGTTGGCACCCGGAATACTTAATTCATTGATCTCTCCTTACGTTCCCACTCGTTCACTACGATCCCTTGGACAGTCCTTGGTGGTCGTCCCCCGTTTCAGACTTAGTCGGATGGGGGGTCGCTCCTTCCGTGTGAAAGCCGCAACCCTCTGGAACGCTCTCCCCTTGGAAATTCGTCTCTCGAACGACCTATTGTCTTTCCGCAGAGCTTTGAAAACCCTCTTGTTTTAATTATTTCCAGTTTTCATTGTCTGTTTCGTGTCACCGGATCCAGTATTATGTGGTGTTTTCCTTTCCCTGCGCCAGGACGCTCCTTCGCTGGAGCAGCTGTGCGCATTAAAATGTAACTAACATAACATAACATAACATAACATAAAACTTTACAGCATTTGAGAATTAGGTGCTGGTGGGCTCCTGTAGGGAACCGTGCGTCTATTGTAATAGCCAAATCAATGTGTGCTCACACAGAAGATCTCAGAAGAGGATCGTGCCTTGTCCTATAAGGGTTACCAAAATACGTGATACTGTGCAAACACCATATATGCCAATTGCTATAATGTGCTTCACGAAGTGCTCAAATGGCAAGAATGGATCTCAAAAGAGGATCGTGCCTTGTCGTATCAGGGTTACCACAATGCGTGATGCTGTGCACACACCATATATGCCAATTGCTATAATGTGCTTCACGACGTGCTCAATGGCAAGGGGTCGCGATGTGTGATCGAGCGGGAATTGCATTGTCATCCCCAGCCCTCCGAAGACGTTAATAAACATAATATGCAATCGGGGAGGTGTTGGGAGGCTAAAGTGGCGGTTTGGTGAAGACGCTGATCCCACGAATGCTAGTGATAATGGCTACGTCAATCACAACGATACTCGTACTGATAGTTGCGGGGCCCGTGAGGGTGAGACTCACCCCCTGGGGGACAGTGATTGCTGTACGGGTTCGCCTGGAGGCCGTAGAGCGCTCACCCTAAAAAAGTTAAGGGAGGGGTTAAGTACCTTGAACGTTGTCATACACAAATAACACCCTGGGAACGTTGAGTACTTACAGAGTTGGGGCGCAAGCACGACCGAGATCCTATTGAGGCTCAGGCTTCCGTAACACGCCGCCAGGGGTGTGTCCTAGATAAAGGAAGTGATCGGACGCACCGGGGCAAACGACTAGACCGCAAACTTGGGCGGCCATATTGGAGATGATAACAAACTTTATTGTGCGAACAGTACAGGGAAGGACGAGTGTCCCATTTAAAGTTCAGCTTAAGGCATGCACAACACAGATCTTGTAAAGAACGCGCTGGAAGGTAACTCAGCGGAAAGTACACTGCAATGGCGGGGTTCATTCGGAATATATACAAGACTGATGCAGTAATATGGAACAGTCTCAGAGTCTTAAAAAAGGGGGGTATAGAAAGGTGATTATGAGTGGGTATTTTTATATTCTCAGGGGTGGACAAGAATACAAGTGTGTAATTATTATTTTTAGTGGTTCACCTATATATCCACTGGTAAGACCACTTAATTGGCACCATCAGGACATATATGTGTGTAAGATGAGTTGTGTATTGTCAAGGTCAGCACTTCAAGCTGATGAGTCTTTGCCTAGTGCTCCAAAAAAAAAAAACCAAAAAAAAACTTTTGTTTGTAACCATTGGTGTTGTTTACGGTGACAAAGGGTAATCACCTTAATGTAGGCTATAGAGATCAGGTTATTAGTTAATACCGGCCGTCTCATATATGAGGTGGATCATGTATTGTTAAGAGTGGCCCATGGTATATCATCGTTGAGGCCGTCAGTATGGCTAGAAATTCTGAAAATCCACTGCTGTTCCTTTCGGAAGAGGGCCTCCTTACTGATCATTGGGAAAGCCTGTAGGATTGTCCATGTAAGATCATTGGCAGTATGGTTTTTCTCCAAAAAGTGGGTGCACATTTTGGTGCTAATCTTTTTGCATCTAATGTTGCTACGGTGCTCGGAAATCCTGATCTTCACTGGACGTGTCGTCATGCCAATGTACAGAAGGTCACATGGGCACTGAATTAAGTAAATACAATTGCGGGTGTTGCAATTGGTGTGGGATTTTTGTTGCCAATTTAGGGTTTATGAAAAGGTGATAGATTTACTTGTTTTTGTAAGGGTGCACGCTGTACATTGTCCGCATGGGTGATGGCCTGTCACAGGTGGAAGGCCCCACAGTCGTTGGTTGGACGGAGGGGCTAGTTTGGGTCTGGTGCTGATAAGCATACTTTTCAAATTGTCGGTCCTTTTGAACGCAAAACGGGGCTTGGGGACTTCCCAGCCTCCTACCGATAACAGATTCGAATGTTTTTTGATTATTTTTTGGAAGGTGTTTGATTCAGGGGTAAAAGTGCTTACACACGTAATTAGGTCAGTTTTTATTTTTTCTGTGGAGGCAAGCAAGACATCTCTGTTGGTATTGCGTGCTCTTTTGTAGGCCGTTTGCGTGATTTTCCCCGGGTATTCTCTTCGAGCCAGATGGCCTGTGAGGTCATGTGCTTGTGATTTGAAGTCCTCCAGTGTACTGCAGTTGCGTCGGAGTCTGAGATATTGTCCATATGGCAGGTTGTTACGTAAAGCCTTAGGATGGAAACTACTAAAGAGTAGTGGGCTATGGCTGTCAGTAGGTTTTTTGTAGGTTTTGGTGTTCAACCCAAAAGGGGTTTTTTGGATGAGCAAATCCAGGAAAGGCAGCTCATGAACTGAGGAGTTGGCTGTGAACCGAAGATAGGGGTTCAGGCTGTTAACCCAAGCTACAAAAAGAGGGATAGAATTCAGATCCCCTTTCCAGAAAATGAGAATGTCATCTATATACCGCCGCCAAAGGGTGACGTTCTCCTTATAGATATTATTTAAAAGACGATTTCCAACAAGCACAAAGTGATTACTCGTCAGATGACAGTTCCAGTTCCCGCCGGAGAACTACCTCCAATAGTAGCAATTCCAGCACCGACAGTTGGAGAGGTCAACAACATTACCAACAGCACGGCCCGCCTAACCCACAGTACACCTACACGATGCCCCCTTTTCCAGGTCCACACATGTGGCAACCACCTGGTTTCCAACAGGGACCTTTACCTTTCAACCCCTATATACCACAACCTTTTTTAGGCAGAGGCTGGGGCAGGGGCAGAGGAAGAAGCAGAGGCGGATACAATCAGCAAAAACAGGTCCACTGGCAAGACCAAACAGACCAGGGCCCGATGGAACTCAGGAGTCACAGAGGGAAGAAAAGTTGATAGTGAACTTATCAGATCGGCAGTTAAACCAGCCAGAAGTTAAGGTCCTTACCAAGGGGCTGGGATTCGTGCCCACACCACGACACGATGAATTCAGGACTCACTGCGAGGTACACAATCTTTTTCGGAAAATTCGTCTGAGAAATTTCTTCACAGGCCAAAATTCCTCTTCCCAATCAGACTCAGGCCTGCGAAAACCATCCACCTTCACACCCTCGTCCGCAATGGTGCCACCGGAAATTCTGGCTTTCGAAAAAGCAGTCATCAAGGACATTAGTACCATGACAGAGAAAAAAACCTTCCATAACATTTCTCGCCTGGAAAACTTGGCGATAACCGATCTCAGCAAAGACACGACGATTACCATCAAAGAGGCAGACAAGGGGGGAGCAATAGTGATCATGTCCACCCCGGACTACAGAACGGAATGCCTAAGACAACTGAGTGGTACACGGTATTACGTGCAAATCAAAGAAGATCCAACCAAAAAACTGATCATTACAATAAGAACACTAGTGACCAGTGCTTTAACACAAGGCTGGATATCAAAAAACGAGTCAGAATTCTTAATGAATAATGATCCCCGTATACCGTACTTCTACACATTACCAAAAATTCACAAAGGTGTTCTACCCCCACCTGGGAGACCCATTGTGTCAGGTATCAATTCGGCTCTGGAACCCCTTTCGCGGTTCTGTGACCACTTTCTACGCCCCCTGGTACAAAAGACTCCAACTTTCCTACTCGACACAAGGGATGTCCTCAATATCATCAAACAAGTCAATGAGACTGGCAGTAGTGTGGATGCACTTGTTACCTTGGATGTAGAGGCCCTCTACACTAACATTCCTCAGAGGGCCACCCTGGATGTTGTGGAAGAAGTACTTCGAGCACAAATATGGGACTCGCCCACACCAATCTCTTTCATCATGGAGTGTGCAGAGATTGCCCTAACAAAAAACTACTTCCAATTTGAAGACCGCATGTACCATCAAGTCCAGGGCACTTCGATGGGGAGCACATTTGCTCCCAGCCTGGCATGCCTCTACATGGCACACTTTGAAGCCAACCACATCCTATCTGAGACTAATATCTATAAGGAGAACGTCACCCTTTGGCGGCGGTATATAGATGACATTCTCATTTTCTGGAAAGGGGATCTGAATTCTATCCCTCTTTTTGTAGCTTGGGTTAACAGCCTGAACCCCTATCTTCGGTTCACAGCCAACTCCTCAGTTCATGAGCTGCCTTTCCTGGATTTGCTCATCCAAAACACCCCTTTTGGGTTGAACACCAAAACCTACAAAAAACCTACTGACAGCCATAGCCCACTACTCTTTAGTAGTTTCCATCCTAAGGCTTTACGTAACAACCTGCCATATGGACAATATCTCAGACTCCGACGCAACTGCAGTACACTGGAGGACTTCAAATCACAAGCACATGACCTCACAGGCCATCTGGCTCGAAGAGAATATCCGGGGAAAATCACGCAAACGGCCTACAAAAGAGCACGCAATACCAACAGAGATGTCTTGCTTGCCTCCACAGAAAAAATAAAAACTGACCTAATTACGTGTGTAAGCACTTTTACCCCTGAATCAAAAACCTTCCAAAAAATAATCAAAAAACATTGGAATCTGTTAACGGTAGGAGGCTGGGAAGTCCCCAAGCCCCGTTTTGCGTTCAAAAGGACCGACAATTTGAAAAGTATGCTTATCAGCACCAGACCCAAACTAGCCCCTCCGTCCAACCAACGACTGTGGGGCCTTCCACCTGTGACAGGCCATTACCCATGCGGACAATGTACAGCGTGCACCCTTACAAAAACAAGTAAATCTATCACCTTTTCATAAACCCTAAATTGGCAACAAAAATCCCACACCAATTGCAACACCCGCAATTGTATTTACTTAATTCAGTGCCCATGTGACCTTATGTACATTGGCATGACGACACGTCCAGTGAAGATCAGGATTTCCGAGCACCGTAGCAACATTAGATGCAAAAAGATTAGCACCAAAATGTGCACCCACTTTTTGGAGAAAAACCATACTGCCAATGATCTTACATGGACAATCCTACAGGCTTTCCCAATGATCAGTAAGGAGGCCCTCTTCCGAAAGGAACAGCAGTGGATTTTCAGAATTTCTAGCCATACTGACGGCCTCAACGATGATATACCGTGGGCCACTCTTAACAATACATGATCCACCTCATATATGAGACGGCCGGTATTAACTAATAACCTGATCTCTACAGCCTACATTAAGGTGATTACCCTTTGTCACCGTAAACAACACCAATGGTTACAAACAAAAGTTTTTTTTTTTTGTTTTTTTTTGGAGCACTAGGCAAAGACTCATCGGCTTGAAGTGCTGACCTTGACAATACACAACTCATCTTACACATATATATGTCCTGATGGTGCCAATTAAGTGGTCTTACCAGTGGATATATAGGTGAACCACTAAAAATAATAATTACACACTTGTATTCTTGTCCACCCCTGAGAATATAAAAATACCCACTCATAATCACCTTTCTATACCCCCCTTTTTTAAGACTCTGAGACTGTTCCATATTACTGCATCAGTCTTGTATATATTCCGAATGAACCCCGCCATTGCAGTGTACTTTCCGCTGAGTTACCTTCCAGCGCGTTCTTTACAAGATCTGTGTTGTGCATGCCTTAAGCTGAACTTTAAATGGGACACTCGTCCTTCCCTGTACTGTTCGCACAATAAAGTTTGTTGTCATCTCCAATATGGCCGCCCAAGTTTGCGGTCTAGTCGTTTGCCCCGGTGCGTCCGATCACTTCCTTTATCTAGGACACACCCCTGGCGGCGTGTTACGGAAGCCTGAGCCTCAATAGGATCTCGGTCGTGCTTGCGCCCCAACTCTGTAAGTACTCAACGTTCCCAGGGTGTTATTTGTGTATGACAACGTTCAAGGTACTTAACCCCTCCCTTAACTTTTTTAGGGCGAACGCTCTACGGCCTCCAGGCGAACCCGTACAGCAATCACTGTCCCCCAGGGGGTGAGTCTCACCCTCACGGGCCCCGCAACTATCAGTACGAGTATCGTTGTGATTGACGTAGCCATTAGCACTAGCATTCGTGGGATCAGCGTCTTCACCAAACCGCCACTTTAGCCTCCCAACACTTCCCCGATTGCATATTATGTTTATTAACGTCTTCGGAGGGCTGGGGATGACAATGCAATTCCCGCTCGATCACACATCGCGACCCCTTGCCATTGAGCACGTCGTGAAGCACATTATAGCAATTGGCATATATGGTGTGTGCACAGCATCACGCATTGTGGTAACCCTGATACGACAAGGCACGATCCTCTTTTGAGATCCATTCTTGCCATTTGAGCACTTCGTGAAGCACATTATAGCAATTGGCATATATGGTGTTTGCACAGTATCACGTATTTTGGTAACCCTTATAGGACAAGGCACGATCCTCTTCTGAGATCTTCTGTGTGAGCACACATTGATTTGGCTATTACAATAGACGCACGGTTCCCTACAGGAGCCCACCAGCACCTAATTCTCAAATGCTGTAAAGTTTTATGTGTCTGTGTTGTCCTTCTTTTCTCTTTTTCTTCTAGGTACCGCAACAGC
This sequence comes from Triturus cristatus, assembly GCF_964204655.1. Taxonomy (NCBI): domain Eukaryota; kingdom Metazoa; phylum Chordata; class Amphibia; order Caudata; family Salamandridae; genus Triturus; species Triturus cristatus. Next base: position 949,746,184 of record NC_140582.1, read on the forward strand.
GGGTCCACTCCTCTTAGGGACCCAATAGATTTGCCTGGTGATGTACTTATAATTTTTGAGTCACCAATTATGTAGTAGAGTTTATTATATATTTTTTGGAGCACTTTCTCACTTGGTCCTGATGAATTGCCACCGACCCGTAAGGGCATAGAGCAAGAAACATGTCGACCTTCTGATTTCCCTAGGGATCATTATAATACCTTGGGGTCACCTGTTTTTACCTAGGCTGGTATACCATCAGAATAAAATGGTTCATTGTTTGGCAATACCATACCTATTTTAACTCACTACACCATCACTCACTACACTTGTTGCACCTACCCCCACGCACCAATACGGCTGTCTCTAAAAAGATCTCCGAAAAAGAGCCCCTTCGCGGGAGCCCGTCGGGCATTGCAGCGCCGGCCCGACGAGGAGCACAGCCCTATGATGAAGCATGACACCTTGCTAGGTGTGTGAGGGCATTCTATAGAGACTAATCGCTCTCCCCCCCTTTTTTCTTAACCCCCCTTCTCCCAGAGGAACTGCACTCTTGGTTTTGTTCTCAAAATGAGACGTGCCACCGGGAGAGTTTTATCCCCATTCTTAATGGCTCTTACGTGTTGGAGCACACGTTTGTGGACTGGTAGGATTGTACTGCCTACGTACCTCATGCCACAAGGGCACTGAAGAACGTACACAGCAAAATCCGTTTTGCATGTGTAATGGCCCTTGATTTTCATCTGCCTCTTGGAGAGTCCTGTTTGATACATGATAGTATTTGTCCCATGCACATAGGCTTTACATTTCGAGCATTTTACAAATCCTTCTCTCTTTCTTAACCACATTGAGGCAGCCGTCTTGGGTTTGGATACTGGTACCAGATTACTAACTAGCATTTGTTTGAACGATCTTGCTCGTCTAAAAGTGATTTGTGGACTCTTCTTTACCAGTTTGTCCAAAACTGGATCATTACGAATCAGATGCCAATGTTAGGCAAAATGCTACTCTCTTTTTTATGCTGTATATTGTAAGAAGTCACCATCCTCCAATGGTTAGTGTTCTCTCTTTCCAATCTCTTTTTTGTATTGCTTTTATTAAAAAGAATATCTTCTCTCGACCTTTTCTTGACTTTGTAAATGGCAGATTTAATACAACTTTCAGACTAACCTCTGGATTTGAAACGTGCTTTTAGAACCTCCAATTCTTTATTACAGCTCACTGGATTGCTGCAGTTGAGGATGGTTCGCAAGCATTCCCCATAGGGGATACTTCTGATTAAATTCTGGGGGTGGAATCTTTTTGCGTGTAGCAATATATTGACCGCTGTAGGTTTTCGAAATACCGAAGTCTCCAACCTCCCATCTTTTATGTACACCATCAACTCAAGAAAATTAACATTAGTTGAGCTGACTGTTCTAGGTAACTTGAGATTTAAATTGTTAGTCTGCAGTTTCTTAACAAAATCTATCAATGTCTGTTCTGAGCCTTTCCATACAACGAACAAGTCGTCAATGAATCGACTCCAGTGCATGAAATTATTTTGCCATTCAACCGGGTACAACTTCTGGACCACCTGCTCCTCCCACCAGCCCATATGCAAATTCGCATAGTTGGGGGCGAAGCAGATGCCCATCGCTGTACCGCTTGTCTGGTGAAATAGTTCGCCATTGAAAAGGAAATAGCTGTTTTTCAAGCAGATAGATACCATAGCAATAAGCATTTGTGTGTGAGACCAGAATTTTGCAGGTTTATTCCCTAGATAGTATTTAACAGCATTCAGCCCATCTTCATGCTTGATACTGGTGCATAGTGTGGTGACATCAATGGTTCCCAGTAGGAAATCACTCTCCCATGGCAGATCGTAGACTTGCTTAAGGAAATCTCTTGGATATATGACAAAAGGGTTTTGACTATTTGACACAGGAAAGAATCAACGCACTTCAATGTATTTTTGAGGGCACTGCCTATAGCTGATATTATGGGGCGTCCCAGTGGATTTGTCTGATCTTTATGTACTTTTGGTATTAGGTACAACACAGGGGTAACCGGATTGTTAATTTTTAAGAACATCAATTCTTCATCTTTTAACAGACATTGTGTGTGCCAATCCTGTAACTGAACATTATAAAGGGCGATTATAGCAATCATAGCATCTTCTGCAATCCTTACATAGTTAAAGCGATTATTCAGTTGCTTGTATGCTGCACTCATATATTGCTGTTTTCCCAATAGCACCACATTCCTGCCCTTATCTGCATTGCGCACAGTACATTCAGAATTTGTCGACTATTTATTCACCAAAGCAGTGTAATCTCGTTGTTGTTGTGTCATTTATTTTGTGTTTTACACTAGTATTTATACATAGACTTTTCAATTCATTGGTCACCAGTTCATTGTAAATGTCCACTGCATCTCTACTGGACATTGGTATAAATCTGGAAGTGGGTCTGAAGCTTGTTGGATCGTTGCTAGCAATGTCCATGCCTTGTACTTCAGCTAACATAGATGCTTGACCCATAGTGGTTTGTGTGTCACTCCTTGTGTCTGAGTTACTCATCTCAGATTCTTCTTCAAGTTGTCACAAGTCCAGCATCAGATTCATATAATTTACCACTAGCTCTCTTTGCTGGTCATCGTTCAAATTCATCTCACTGATAAAAGGTACAGATATTTGTCTGGCATTTGTGGGAAAATGTTTCTTTAACTTTAACATCCGAATAAATTTGAAGACATCTACCCTTGTATTTACATAATCGAAGTCTTCTTCCATTCAGAAAGATAGGCCTAACCTTAGAATACTTTTCTTAACTCTGACTGCAGATCTGTTGTGGGTTTGCCACTTGCATTCAACCTTTGACGGCGCAGGGTTTCAAATTTCTTTGCAAACGTGTAGATTTGACCACGGCTGTAGTCAATTTTATCGCGCATGAACGTCTGCACCTTCCTCTCTTTAATTGACTCTTCAAGTTTGCTCAATCTCTCTTTTGTCTCGGATTTAAATTTTGATATTGTCTCTTGATCCTTGTCTTTGTCTATCATATCAAGGATTTGTTCTATTTCCTCAATGATTTTTGTTCTATTAATGTCAGCGTACTTTATTAAAATTGTGAGCATTTTCTGTGAAGATTCTTGATTATTTTCTGCCCACTCTCAAAGCATATTGGGGTTAGGGTCCTCATATGTGGGGGACACTAAGATCCTCAAGCCTCTTGGAATACGCTTGACCTCTAAGTAGCGCTTTTAGGATTTGGACTACCACCATTTTGATAATTCTGAATGTTTCAATTTTTCCAGTCTTTTCAAACGTGTTATCAAATCTGATTTGGTCACATTTTTGGGGGCTCCAACACTTCTTTTAGTGCTTGCTATGGAATAGTCAAATATCGACAGTGCCGCCTCCTCCTTTTTTTTTTAACTTCACCAGATGACATTGTACCAAAATGAATCTTCTTTTGTGGATATTCACCACTAAACAAAAACCACTGGTGTCTACGTTATGTGTAATATTCGAAAAATAATTCTTCACCGGCTTTCACTCTTCCCTAACCGCACTGCTGGATCCACGCTTACCTGGATGTAATGGTGCAATCCGCGGGTCCTCCGACTCTCCGGGTTACACCACGCACTCCAGGTTCTGCTCCGGATATTGTTTCTTGGCTCGTTGCCGCTTGCCTTCTTTGGCGGTGTGGGGGGGGGGGGTGGCGGATTGTAAATCCAGCACTCGTTACTTGTGTTGGACCGTCGCTGCTCCAAAACAGAGGGCGCGTCGTCTTGCAGACCACCCAAGCTCGGTCCGTAATAAATCAATGAACTTCCTTTCGACCAACAAAGGATGACGACGCTGTGTCTTGCCAGATACTGATTTAATTGGCAGCTTTCGGACGCATTTCACTTGACCTGCAGGCTTGCTCACTAACAAATACAATAACGTTTTCAGTCATTTTAAATCTCATTAGTGCCATGTCACGTGTAGAACTACTGAAACAGTGTATCAGAAGAGAGACATGTAGTTTTTCAATAAAAAACCCAATGTTTTCATATAAAATACACACTTTACCACAAATCATTAGTTGCATAAATTAAATAAACAAATCAATGTAATATCTTAACACTCTTACATTGTATATATATATATATATATATTCACTATTCACTGAAAAAACAGAGGTTTCAGGGACGTTATAGCTAGTTGGACATTTCACTCGTACAAAACCAGTGAAATTCATCCATTATAGTTAGTTCAGCTAACTATAACTCGCGCCCCCACAATGCACTGCTGATGACGTCACATATTACATCATTCATGACATGGTCAGTGACATCACTGATGACATCTTAAATGACATCACCGATGACATCCTCCAGTGACTGTGTGTTTCTATAAAGTTTAAAAATGTTTGACATATATATGCCAAGGTGTATTGAAGAATGAGTGGGTATATAAGTGTCTGGATGGAGGATTTAGTAGGTGCGTGACTGTATAAGTGAGTGATTAAATGTGTCTTACTGAATGCATGGGTTAGTGACTAAACTGTGTGAATGTCTGTATCAGTGTTTCTGTTGTTGGTTAAGCTGCTGCATGGGTTGGTGAGTAGCTACATGAGTGTCTATATGGGTTATTGATTGGTTGCCTGAGTATCTGTATAGGTGCCTGAGTGTTTGTGTGGGTGGGTTGGGGGTGTGTGACTTTGTGCATAGATGTGTGAGTGGGTGATTCACTGGGTGTATGGGTTCAAGAGTGTGTCTGTGAAGGGCTGTATGGGTGAGTGAGTGTGCATATGGCTGTGTTGGTGAGTGAATGGATATCTCAGAGGTATATGTGTGAGTAACTACATATGTGAAAGGCAGTATATGTGAGTGTGGGAGTATATAAATGACTAGATGTGAGAGTGACTGTATGGATGAGTGTGTGCTTGTGTCAGTGATTGTATAAGAGAGTTAGTATGTGTTAGTATCTGTATGAATAGGTGAGCTTGTGTGTGTGTAGAACTGTATAGGTGAGTAAATGGGAGTGTGATTGATTCTTTACATGAATGACTAGGTGTGTAAGTAGCTGTATGGGTGAGTGGTGGTGTGTGAGTGTCTGTATTGGTGTATGAGTGCATATGATAGTGCTGTATTGATGAGTGACTGCATGTATAAGTGACTGTATGGGTGAATGAATGGATGTGTGTGTAGACCTAGGAATCAGTGAGCGAGTATGTAGTAACTGGTGTTGGTGTGTCTATGGTTTCAAAAATGGTACTCTGTATTTTAGAGTGGGTGTATCAAAGGTTATATTAGGGTGTGAGGAGGTGCATCAGATTATCACGTAGATGATGTCATCATTGATGTCATCAGTGATGTCACTGACCATGTCATGAATGATGAATATGTGATGTCATCAGCAGTGCATTGCGGGGGCACTAGTTATAGTTAGCTGAACTAACTATTACGGACGAATTTTACTGGTTTTGTATGAGTGAAATGTCCAACTAACTATAACGTCCCTCAAACCTCTGTTTTTTTCAGTGAATTTCTAAGGTTTTTAAATGCTAATTTCTAACTATAACGTGCCTGAAACCTATGGTTTTTTCAGTGAATTTCAAATGTTTTTCAAATGCTAATTTCTAACTATAACGTCCCTAAAACCAATGTTTTTTTCAGTGAATTTCAAAGGTTTTTTAAATGCTAATTTCTAACTATGCCTACAGAGGTAGGACATTTGAAGAAAGAAGAACAAAGGCACAGACAGAAGCAAGACAAATGCAAAAAGAGGCAACAGAAGTCCAGAAAGACGAAGAAAAGTGCAGGAAGAAGCAAGATATGTGCAGAGAGAACCAACAGAGGAGCAGAAAGTCCTTCTATGCCCCCAACTGTTTGCTGACGGGTACTGGTGGTAACTGACTCTGACTAACCAGGCCTAGAGCCAGTGCTCTGCTAAAAGACACTTAGAATACAGTGAAAACACCTACATACACTAGGGAACACTATGCTTTGGGGTACCCCTGTGATTAGCATGACCTCCTCTGTAAGGCCCTAGTACATAATAGGGCAGGGGGATTAAAACTACCTCTCAGTCAGAGGTGCAGAAAGATGCTTCTTTAAGTAGTAGTCATGTTTGCAGAGTGGTGGAGAAAGGGTGCTGGGCCTCCAACCAGCTCTCAGGAATTCCGCAGCGTAGGACTTACAGGAGGTACCAGGAGGGCTTCTTGGCCCCAAACTCCCTCAGGACTAAATTGGACTTCATCCCCCATCCTGTAGTCTGCCAGGAGGCGCGTTTGCAGAGTGGTGGAAAAAGGGGGGCATGGCCTCCAAAGATGTCTTAGCAATCCCACTGTGTGGGACTTACTGGAGGTAACAAAAGGGGTAGTTGGCCCCCAAGGACATCCTTGGGGGGCAACTTCCCCTCCTATTACCTCTAGTAAGTCCCAAACAGCAGCATTGATAAGTACTTGTACCAGGCCACGCCCCCTTTTCCCACCACTCTACAAACGCGAGATTGAAGTCCCCTTCGCTGCTGGGGGTCCTTTAGGGGCCAACTAGCCGACCTCTTACCTCCTGTAAGCCTCACACAGTGGGATTTCTGAGAGGTAGACAAAGGCCACGCCCCCTTTCTCCACCACTCTGCAAACGAGCACCCTGGCTCCTTGTTAGATGGGGAATTAATTCCCCTCGAATACTGAGTGTCCCTGGGGGCCAACTAGCCCACCAGGTACCTCCAATATGTGCCACAGAGCTGGATTGCAGAGAGGGGGTCTGAGGCCACGCCCCCTTTTTACATCACTCTGCAAACACGCCTCTTGGCATCTAACAACACGCCAGGAGGGCGCATTTGCAGAGTGGTGGAGAAAGGGGGCAAGGCTTCTGACAAGATGTTGTTTTTTTAAAAAAAATGGTTACAAGGGGGGCTGTGTGCCCCCCCCTTTTTTACATTTTGTGGGTCCTGGGGACCCCATCCCTTAGGGCCTGACCCCTATTTTGTTTTTTAAGAAAAAATAATGGAAAGGGGGCTGCGTGGCCCCCCTCCCGATGCCAATATCGGCCCCAGGGACCCCATCCCCCGGGAAATGGCCAGACTTTTTTTCACTTTGTTTATGTATTTATTTGGAGGGGGGCCACCTGGCCCCCCTTCTCAGGCCAATTATGACCCCGGGGACCCCATTCCCCAGGGCCAGCCTTTTAATTTTTTTATTATTATTTTATTAGAGGGGAGGAGGGCCACGGGGCCCCCCTCCCGGGCCGCTTTTGGCTCCAGGGACCCAACCTCGAGGCCCGGCCTCTGTGATTTGGACCGTGGGGTGAGCCCCAATGCCCCCATGGTGCTGCCGGCTCCCCGACTCCTGCGGGAGCCGGCATTGGTTTTGAGCAAGGGGAGCTGCTGACATGCAGCTCCCTTTGCTCAAAAGCAATTCTGCCATGCTTCATTGAAGCAAGAGCAGGTTTTCCTGCTCTCACTTCAATGAAGCAAAGCAGAGTTTGCTACGGCAGGGCGGGAGGCGTGCTCCCGCCCTGCCATAGCAAACAGCTATGTCCCGGGGATGGGAACCGCAGGACATTGCAGGAGCCGGCCCTGGGGGGTGGCGGTTCCCAGGGCCATGAAGGGCTCCAGGAGGGGGGCTGCATGGCCCCCTCCCTTCATTTTCAAAGCCCCATTGGTGGTGGTCCTCGGGGCTTGGGGGTCCATAAAGGACCCCCCAATTTCAATATTTAGTGCCCCTGGGAGGTGGTGGTCCCCGGGGCATGTGGGGGGTCTCGATCCCCCCACACATAATTTTTTTAAAACAGAGCCCCGGGGAGGTGGCGATTCCCTGGGTTTGGGGGGCCCATGATGACCCCCCACCCTAATTATAAAAAAAGCCCCGGGGAGGTGGCGGTCCCCGGGGCTGCGGGGGTGCTGCATGCCCCCTGCATATTATTAATAAACTCCAGGGAGGTGGCGGGCCCCTGCCACATAATTAGGCATGCCCCAGGACCTGGCCCACCCGGGGGCCTAAATACAATGGAGCACGGACAATTTTCATTTTTTTAAAATGCTTTTTTAGGGCCCTGGGGGTCCTTGTGGGACCCTCTGAGCAGGCCTAGGGGGTCAGGGTGTACCCTTCCCCCTTTTCATGTTTTTTATCTTTGTTTCACCCTTTTTCATGTGACTCGGTTACCGAGTCACAAGATGGCTGCCAACAGTTTCAGGCTTGGAGTGTTGGCAGCCAATCAGAGTGAAGCTCGTGCCAGGGAGGGTTCGCGAACCCTCCTCGGTGCTCAGGTATCGATATTTTCTTTTTAACATTTCTCAGGAACTACTGAACGGATTTACACCATTTAAAAAAAGGGTGCACTCTAAACCAAGTCCTAACTTTTTGCCAAATTTGGTGTAATTCCGTTCAGCAGGTCGGGCTGTAGCCTGTAATAAAGTTTCCTATGGAAAATAACATTGAGAAAACACCCTGTGGGACCCCCCTTTTTTCTCAGTCCCCGCTTGACGAATCACCCTGAAACTTTAAACACACAAACTGAGCAGTCCAGCCCTATTTTTGGGAAAATTTCACGAGGATATATCAAACAGCACCAAAGATATTGGCAAATCAAAAAACGCTTTTCCTGTGGAAAATAGGTTCTAACTATAACTACCTACTGGGGATGTATATATATATATATATATATATATATATATATATATATATATATATATATATATATATATATATATATATATATTACCTACTGGCGGTCGCCAGTAGGTAGTTATAGTTAGGACCCTATTTCCATAGGAAATCCGCAACATTCTATTTGGAATAACTTTGGCGCCGGTCGACGAATCCTCGCGAAATTTTCAAATAGGTGGGGCGCTACGCTCCGCTCCTACCCTGAAAGTCTCGGGGGGATTCGTCAAGCGGGGGCTGAGAAAAAAGGGGGGTCCCAAAACGCGTTTTTCCCATGCATTTTTCCATAGGACCTTTAGACACAGCTACAGCCCGAACGGCTGAACAGAGTTACTTGAAATTTGGCAGAGAGGTAGTCCTCAGGTCAAGGAAGTGCCTTTTGTAGGTCTGGTGTTAATCTGTTCAGTAGTTCCTGAGAAAATAGCATTTAAATCAATATATATATCTGTGGCAGCTTACGGTGCGCTTACCGTGCGCTTACGGTAAGCTTACCGTACGCGTACGGTGACATGCGCGAGCGCGATTCTGATTGGCTGTGAGATCTTAGTAAACATTCGAATCGGTCGAAACCAGGAAGCAGCGGCCGCCATTTTCTCTCTCGCACTCTGGGGGGGGGGGAGGAAAAACAAAGGGAAAAAACATGTAAAGGGGCTGTATAGACAGCTCATAACCACATAGACTTGATGAAGGTGTCCCCAAAGAACCCCCAAGGGCAAGAAGTCAAAAAATATTTTTGGGGAAAAATCGTCGATTACGCTTACGTACGGTAAAAAAAAAAAAAAAAGAAAAATTATCCACACTCCCTCCACCCCGTGTGCTTATGGTGCCCTTAGGGCACCATTTGCGCATGGCATATGAAAACCAATGGAAAAGTAAAAGTTTACCTTGCACAACGAAGCGCATAATATGCCCTCCATGTGCGCACGGTGCGCGAAGCGCATCGTGCGTACATGGCCCATCGAGCGTAACGTGGGCACGCGGTGCGCGTAGCGCACCGCGTGCCCACCGTGCGTGCACGGCACTAACTGCGTAAAGTGGGCGCGCGGTGCGCGAAGCGCACCGCGTGCTCACTGTGCGCGCACGGTGCGCGAAGCGCACCGTGCGCGCACGGAACAAACTGCGTTAAGTGGGCGTGCACGCCACGAATGGCGTAAAGTAACTTAGCATTTAAAAAAACGTACAAATTCACTGAAAAAACCATAGGTTTCACACACGTTATAGTTAGGAATTAGCATTTAAAAAACCTTGCAAATTCACTGAAAAAACCATAGGTTTCACACATGTTATAGTTAGCTGGACATTTTACTGATAAAAAACCTATGAAATTCCCCCGTTATAGTTAGTGCAGGCAACTATAACTCACGCGACCGCAATCCTCTGCTGATGACATATGTGTCTTTATGAAAAAAAATATTTGTAATATATGTATAGCTAAAATTTAATGGAAGAAGACATGGGCAAATAAGTGTCTAAATACAGTATTAGCATCAGCAGAGGATTGCGGTGAAACCTATGGTTTTTTCAGTGAATATATATATATATATATATATATATATATATATATATATATATATATATATATACATATATATCAGAAAAGGGCTCCATGCATTATTTATTTTGTTCCCCGATGGGGAACAAATCCCTTCCTGGTCTTGGGGGAAGGGGGGCAGTTTGCCACTTCCCGATCATTTCTGTGTCACAGTGTACCCTAGAATGAAGTTCAAACTTTAGGATGTGTAGATGTTACAAATATATGGTAGTGGTATGTTTCCATATAGCCCAGGAGTGATGTTTGTGAACAAAACACAGGTACCCTAAAACAGCATTTCACTAGCAGGTGTTTCCACAGTTGCAAAAAGCATTGCTTTCAGTTTGTCACCTGAGGCCACCCTGAACCTATAACAAATCCATACATGCCTGATTTACCCACTGTTAGTAATGGGATTCCTGGTTAGCTGAGACATGCACCCAAGCCAGGCAGGAACCACCACTCTAGTCAGGGTACGTCAGATACACACCCTAAATTAACCTGTGCTCACCTTTGGGTAGCTTGGCATGAAGCAGTCATGTTTAACATAAGAGGTAATGTGTAAAGAATTTGTGTAACACTTACATTACAGTAACTCAATGAAAAGATCACAAAAAGACTCCACACAAGTTTAGAAAGATAGAGAATATTTATCTGATTAAAACAAAACCAAAACGACAAAAATCTAATAGTCTAAGTTGAAATATGATTTTTTAAAGAATAAACCAAAAATGATATGATATGATATGATATGATAAGGTATTTGTAAAGCGCAACTGTCACTCCGTAAGGAGTATCCTGGCGCTAGAGTACCGGTGATGAAGAGAGTCCCAAGAAGAAAAAACTAAATCAAAGCTAATAGTGCAGAAAAGTCACTAGCGGTCAAAGGGTTACTTGAGGTCGCGAGGGACCGGTGCAAAGTCAAAGTTCGGGGTGACTTCGATGGAGGGCAGGCCGGCTACAGGACCCAGATAGGTCCAGCTGAAAAAATACCTCAGATTCGAGCTTTTGTCGACGCCGAGAGTCTACTAAATCGTGCAGAGAGGGTCCTGCGTCGTCATCAAGCTTCATTGAAAAGAATGCCAATCTCTGCGTCGGCATTGAAGAGAAATTACGGCACAAATTCTCGCACAGTTGAGCCAGTAGGGGGTAAATCAGCCCTTTGTGTGAGGGCAGGACACACCCTATTTAGATGTAAGTGTGAGCCACCTCTCCTCTTTCCACGTAGGAAGGCAATCATTATGCAGATGGATCCCTGTCACACCCAGCCCTTCCTGTGTTGTGGCTCTCTAGAGGGAATGCACAAAGTGTAGATGTCACCCAGCCAAGGCATGTATGGAGACAGGCTTCAGGCACACAGATCAAAGTTAGGAGCAGAGAAATGTCCACTTTCTAAATCTTATGCATCTTTTGCATCTTTTAGAATCACGGATGGAATACCATCCTTTTATGATCCTAGGGGATTTTAATTATCATTTAGAACGCGTGGAGCAGCCAGAGGTGGCGGCGCTAATTGAGAACCTAGCTGCACTCGATTTTAACCAAGTAGTCTTGAGCCCCACTCATAGCTTGGGACACACCTTAGACGGCATTTTTATTAATAATATGGACCTGGAGGTGGCTACTATTATGCCATTTCCATGGTCAGACCACATGGCAGTGAATTTTACTGTCAGGACTGATATATCGGCCATTCCCTTAGGTTATAGGGCAGAAAAACATATGATCAGACCATGGTCTCAGGTGACGGCTGAAAAGCTCCTCCCTATCCTGAAAGGATCACGCCCCTCCTACACTGAAGACATCACGGAGGCGGCAATACTCTTCAAGGACTGGTTAGCGGCCGCGATACAGATAGTAGCTCCTCAGAAGCCGCTGGTTTCTAGGAGAACTAAACCGTCTGCGCCGTGGTATAACAATGAACTCAAGATCCTGAAGGGGACATGTCGGAGAGCTGAGCGGCTCTGGAGAAGAGATTATAGTGCTGAGGGCAAAGCACATTATAATTGCACTCTCACAGCTTACAAACTAGCAATAGTGGCAGCCAAAAGTGCTAATTTTGCCACTAAAATTAGTGAGGCGGGCAACTCGGCTAAGGAGCTTTTTAAGACCATTACAGCTCTGGCTAAAACTCCTCAGGACAATACCTTTCGACCGGAACTGGAAACCTGCCAAAAGTTAGCGGTATATTTCCAGGAGAAGGTCCAAGATATTTACAATCAGTTTAGTAGCGTGTCTCCCAGTTTAGAGTCGAGCGGCCAGAGGCAGGAACTTGGCTCTAGGGGCTTTACTGGTCTTAGTGAGTTTGCCCCCATCACGGTGGAGGAAACTCGTAGGTTGATCATTTCAGTCACCTCAGGATCACCCTTAGATCCGTGCCCGCCATCAGTTGTTCATCTTGCTGCCGAGGTGATTGCGGAGGAGTTATCTCAGCTAATTAATACAGCCATACAATCCGGTTGCTACCCCTTAAGTTGGAAGAGAGCAATAATCAAGCCTCTGCTAAAAAAACCTACATTAGACCCCCTTGTTTTAAAAAACTACCGGCCAATTGCCGCACTACCCATGGCGGCCAAGATTCTGGAGAGGCAGCTAAACCGCTCTTTGACAGCATATCTCACGGCCCATGAGTTGCTTGACGTGTCTCAGCATGGATTCCGTGCCCAGCACTCCACAGAGTCAGCACTCTTACTGGCTGCAGAAAATGTTCGCACTATAGTGGACGGGGGTGGCCGGGTGGTCCTGGTGATGTTGGACCTCTCGGCCGCCTTCGACACCGTGAATCATACGATACTGCTCCAGAGGCTCCAGGAGTTTGGTGTCCAAGGAACTGCATTGGCCTTACTGGCCTCTTTTTTGGAGGACAGGGAGCAGAGCCTGTCTTGGGGGGGGGTCTACAGTCTGACACCCTTCCACTTACCATGTGGAGTGCCGCAGGGCTCCGCCTTATCTCCCACGCTTTTTAACATCTATGTAGCCCCCTTGGCCAAGCTGATTAGGGCTCACGGTTTCACGATCATCTCTTACGCCGATGATTCCCAGATCATTGTGTCTGCTGGGGAACAAGCCAATGACACGGCTATTGAGTTCCATAGTTGCCTGGCAGAAATCATGAGCTGGATGCGAGAGAATTATCTCAAAATCAACACGGAGAAAATGGAGGTAATAGAGTTTGGCCAGGGAATTTCCGTGTGGAGCGGTTCTTGGTGGCCAGAAGAGGCCGGTGAATGCCCCTGTCCCGTGCGGAAGGTCAGAAACCTGGGAGTGGTTTTTGATAACCAGCTTAATTTTTCTGCACATGTCAGTAATCTTGCTTCATCCTGCTCCTATCTCATAAGGATACTGCGGAAGATCTTCCCTTTTTATTAAATATGAGCTCCGCAGGAATGTAGTGGTGGCCTTAGTACTGTCTAGAGTGGACTACTGCAATGCTCTACTATTAGGAATAAACAAGACGTTGATGATGAGATTGCAGGTTCTGCAGAATGCGGCAGCCAGACTTTTGCTGGACGTTCCTAGAGATCAGTCTGTGGCGGAGGGAATCAGGGCACTTCACTGGCTCCCAGTCCAGCAGCGCATAGAGTTTAAGGCTTTATACCTAGTACACAAGGCGGTGTTTGGGGGGGGGGCAAGGGGGTTCAAAAGCTCTTTATCCCCTACTCTCCGGGTCGGGTACTCAGGTCCTCCTCCCAATGCCTTCTTAAGTTAAATCATTAGGAAAGCCAGATGGGGCGGCAGAGCCTTTTCTTTCCATGCTGTCACTCTCTGGAATAAGCTTCCTGGTCCTCTGAGACTTATAGACAGTCATCAAGTATTCAGAAATCTCTTAAAAACACGGATGTTTGATGTGACCCGGTGTTAAGATGGGGCTGTTTCTCTCTACCTACTAGCGCCAAGACGCCTCGGAATTCGTTCGCGCTTTACAAGTGGCTATCCTATCCTATCCTATCCTATCCTAAAAGTGGCATTTCTAAAATGGTAATGCCAAATCCAACTTTACCATTAAAGAGGATTTATCACCATCATTCCAAAAATATTAAATATGAAGTAGCTACTCCTTTCCAATCAGGAAATACAGCTTAAAAGGTGAACTAACTAATCCCCAATGCTAGCCATTGGAATGAATAGGCTGCACAGCAGTGAAAAACGGATTTAGCTGTTTGTCACTGCCAGGGCATGTAAAACTTAAACGTACATGCCCTGCCTTTTAGTTATACAGCACCCTGCCCTAAGGGTCACTTAGGGCCTACCTTAGAGGTCAGTTATGTGTAATAAAAGGGGAGCTTAAGGCTTGAAAAGTGGTTTTAAATGCCAGGTCGAAGTGGCAGTAAACTGCACACACAGGCCCTGCAATGACAGTCCTGAAAAAGGTTTGAAAGGCTACCTCTGTGGATGGCACAATCAGTGCTGCAGCCCACTGGTAGAAATTAACTTATAGGCCATGGGTACATGGTGTATCACCTTGCAAGGGACTTACAAGTAAATTAATTATTTGACTCATGTATATACCAAATACACACATGTTTAGATGAGAGAGCACAAAGATTGTCAGAAAAAGAGGAGGAGGAAGGCAAAATGTTTGGAGTAACCCTGCAAAAAGGGTCATTTGCAACATGCACACACAGGGAAAGAGTTGGGGGTCAAGTGTTGGCAGGGATGTGTTTCTGCACAAGGGGGCTAGGGGAATGTCCCTGTTTTTAATTTTTTTAACTGCAAATATGACAAATGTCATACTAAGAGTGTTCCCCTAGTAACACAGCAAAGGTACGGCGGCATAGGCACCCCCAACAATGACTGTGATTCCATAATACTGTAGCCAATGACTGTGGTTACATAATACTGGCATAATGAATACATCAGGTGATCGACCACCTTTAGAAGTCAGCACAAAATTGTTTTGATACTTGCTCATACGCTTCATATGGAATGGGTTTTCTTACTTAGGAGTTGTAGGAAAGTGGATTATAATTTGGGGTGGACATGTCCACCTCAAAGGATAGGGTCACCACCTGCTGGATGTCACACAAATTAAATAAAATAAACCCATGCTCAAACCCTGGTAAAGTGACACAGAGCAGTCAGGCTTAAATCAAAGGCAATGTGAAAAGTATTTAAATGGTGCATACACAGTAGAAAAAGTAATCTAAAAAACAGTGAAACTCCACAACCAGTTGGAAAATAAAGAGAAACTTATTTTGAGTAAATTAAGACCAAATCAACAAAGATGCAAAAAGGGGAACTGAAGATATTACTTTTTAAAGACTTAAGTGAAAATAGCGTCAAAACGTGCAAAGCACCAATGATAATCTATGAAAAGTGTAAGCCGGGACCTAGGCACAACTTGAAGCTGACCACAAAGGGACCCTTGTATTGGTCCCGGTGAAAGTCTTGAAGTCAAAAAAGTTCAAAAAAGAGTTTCTAAGTGGCAGTTGTTAAATGCCAGTTATTGAGAAGAAAAATCATGCTTGCCGACTGCCTAATATAGCTGCCGCTGTGGAACCAAGGGCCAGATACAGGTTAGTCCTGTTGGAGCAGTGGAGATTTAGAGATTTCTTGCTGAACATTTTCCAAAACCAAACGCAGAATGAAACTTAATCATTCTTTTTTCAGATCTACTTCGGAACCAGACCAGGACAAAGCTGAAATTCAATACAGTGCCGTGAACTGCCGGTTGTACACTTTTTCCTGATGGACCTCCTGAAGCTCTGAAGTAAAAGTTTTTCAAAGTTTCCAAACTTTCTTCTAGTGCCGAAACAACCATAGGACTACAAATGTAAATGCCCCATGACCTCAGGGATTGTACTTTGAGACTTTCAGGGTTTAGGCAGAGGCCCTCGGCAAAGTGTACCTGAAGTCTAGTTGTCACTGTTCAGCTGGGTACTTCCAGGAAAAGGCCTTTTGCACCTGCTTATTGTGTCGCTATAGCCACACAGCAGGTCGGCCAGCTGACCTTTGGTGCCTATTTCTCTGCCCTATGTACAAGAGGGAGCAGGTACTGACCTTCAGGACTTGTCTCAGTTCACAGACAGCAAGCAGGTCCAGTCCTCTTCTGATCTTCAGGTCACAAAGTGTTCTGTGGTAGTGCTTTTGGGTGTCACATTTTTGTCTGGCACTAGCTAGTGGGTGGGTGTTACTACAGGGCACTCTCTAACCAATGGGATAAAAGTTCCTGGGGGCAACCTTACCCATTTTTTCAGCAGTTCCAGTTTTCCTCACTGCAGCAGTCCCACAGTGCCCTTCACCCTCACAAATCAAGTTGGGAATACCCTTCTTCGCATTTGCTGAGAATTTGTGCTCACCCAGATGTGTAGCCAGGGCAATGCATAGTCTCCTCCTCTGTGGTCACTCAAAACTGATTCTGGGGATAGATTTTCTCTAACAGGGTTTGGGGCCATCATGACTATAGAGAAAAAAGCTGGGGCTTTTCAAGTGTCACCTAACATTTGCTTGTGACAGGACATGCCCCATTGAAGTTAATTAAGTTCTTGGTCCAATCCCAGTCGGTCTTCCTGAAAGGAGGGGGAAGAAAACACCTTTTCACTCCCAGGCCATTGTCTCTGCTGTGGAAGTAGTTTTCACACCTCATTCTGACCAAGGACAAGATGAGAAGTTGGTGGAGAACTAATGTAAATTAGCCTCCAGCAGCTTTAGGAAAAGTAAAATTTACTTTCTAAAAGTTACATCTACCATATATTTGATAAAATTATATTGCATTTTAATTAAATATAACAATAAGTCTTTGAATGGCTTCTGTGGCTGGTACAGGTCACAAAATGATAGATTAAAGTGTGTAATCTAATCTTGACTTTTCATATGTGCTATCTACAGCCTGATCAATGACAATGTCATTTTGGGCCTAGTCACAGGGAGAACCTGCATTTCTAAAGGCACACATGTTCCACTCTTAAATATTATCCTCTCTAGCGTGTGGACAGCAAGGTGTGCTTAGGGGAAAAATATTCAGTATTTAAAATCAGGTTTTCCTAGCTCTTAGTGGGGTGATTTTAACGAGTCTCTGCAGCAGGGTTCAAGCTGCTACTTTCAGGCTACTCAGGGTAGGCTGGAAGCCATGTCTTCGATGCCACTGTTGTGGATGGCACAATTGCTCCTGCAGTCCATATGTGGCATTTAACTTTCCATGCCAGGGGTGTATTTCTCCATTGTATATTACAACCTAATAGGAAAGTTATATGTGCCATCAGGGGTCAGATAACATACACTGAGCACTGCATAACAGTGTCCTAATGCTCAAGATTACCAGCAGGTGAGTCCCAAAACAAATGAAAAAAAATGAAGAACTGCTTTTAGTTTAAAGGATTGAGAAAAGTAAGACATTGCAGGGTAGTCCTGATCAAGTGTCCTAAATGGACACACTGGAAATATTATACTAGGACATTACTGTTGGCTGGGCAAATGTTACTGTTTGTAGGTTGTACAGTTGGTTCAAGGGTAAGTAAGAATACATTTGTAATGGTCTGCATATTGCTTATTGCCAACACAGTGGTTTAGATATAACATTAGCGTGACAACTGAAAAACCTAATAAAAATCAATTTAAAAAAGGCATGTTTTACTGGCCAGTTTATTATGACAAGGGAGGTCTGGATTTACCAATAAATGTTTAAGGCCATTCAGAATAAGAAAATATATATATTTTCTGACTGGTTGCAAACAAAGTATTGTGGGCTTACCAAAAACTCACAAGATGATGGACGGAATGTTGCACATTGGCAAAACATTCACCCCCAGATCTGGGTTTAATCCATCGTTATTTTGCTCACCACGCCACCCCAGTTCAGACATGGCCATATGCAAATCAGTCTTGACCCTGTGCCTCATGGGAACAGTCCAGCCTGAACTGCCAAGCCATGTCTTCCCTGGACCGGAATAAAGCATCCTAGGACCGGTTTCGGGGTTTCACCCCTCTTCAGCCAGGATAGCTTGACTCCAGTGGCATAGTGAGCCAAAAACTAACATGGGGTTACAGCCCACTGTTGCTTACCATTGGTTGGGTTTAATGCCACTCTCATTTACTTGCTCCTTATTTTTTTACTTTCCTTGTCTAGCTTGTGTTTGTCCCTCCTCTGGCATAGCCTCTTTAACATCCCGTTGGCATGCTGAATTGTGGTCTTCCACTTCTCCCATTTAGGGAACTATGTTTTTCTTTTTGGTTAAGGACTACATCAACATGCATTTGTTTTCCAGTTCTCCTCTCTCTCCCCCAGAAATATCTGTCCCCTGTGCTCTGTGTTTGCTCTTTCTTTAGTGGCGGCTTACTCTCTCCTGTGTTCTTCTCTCCCATAACACCCACACTCTGGGTTGTTGTCTCCCTCATGTGATTCTCTCCTACCCAGGCTCCTCCTCATACGCCCATTCACTCCCAATAGTTTTGCCCCATCCCACTCCCCACCAAGCCATGTCTTCCCTGGACCGGAATCAAGCATCCTAGGACCGGTTTCGGGGTTTCACCCCTCTTCAGCCAGGATAGCTTGACTCCAGTGGCGTAGTGAGCATGGGACCCACGTCTGGGCATACCCTTCCCACATAGGGCGAACAGCAAAACACACAAGATGATGGACGGAATGTTGCACATTGGCAAAACATTCACCCCCAGTCACAGATATGGGTTTAATCCATCGTTATTTTGCTCACCACGCCACCCCAGTTCAGACTTGGCCATTTGCAAATCAGTCTTAACCCTGTGCCTCATGGGAACAGTCCATTCCGAACTGCCAAGCCATGTCTTCCCTGGACCGGAATCAAGCATCCTAGGACCGGTTTCGGGGTTTCACCCCTCTTCAGCCAGGATAGCTTGACTCCAGTGGCGTAGTGAGCACGGGACCCACGTCTGGGCATACCCTTCCTACATAGGGCGAACAGCAAAACACACAAGATGATGGACGGAATGTTGCACATTGGCAAAACATTCACCCCCAGTCACAGATCTGGGTTTAATCCATTGTTATTTTGCTCACCACGCCACCCCAGTTCAGACATGGCCATATGCAAATCAGTCTTGACCCTGTGCCTCATGGGAACAGTCCAGCCCGAATTGCCAAGCCATGTCTTCCCTGGACCGGAATCAAGCATCCTAGGACCGGTTTCGGGTTTCACCCCTCTTCAGCCAGGATAGCTTGACTCCAGAGGCGTAGTGAGCACGGGACCCACGTCTGGGCATACCCTTCCCACATAGGGCGAACAGCAAAACATACAAGATGATGGACGGAATGTTGCACATTGGCAAAACATTCACCCCCAGTCACAGATCTGGGTTTAATCCATCGTTATTTTGCTCACCACGTCACCCCAGTTCAGACATGGCCATATGCAAATTAGTCTTGACCCTGTGCCTCATGGGAACAGTCCAGCCCGAACTGCCAAGCCATGTCTTCCCTGGAACGGAATCAAGCATCCTAGGACCGGTTTCGGGGTTTCACCCCTCTTCAGCCAGGATTGCTTGACTCCAGTAGCGTAGTGAGCACGGGACCCACATCTGGGCATACCCTTCCCACATAGGGCGAACAGCAAAACACACAAGATGATGGACGGAATGTTGCACATTGGCAAAACATTCACCCCCAGTCACAGATCTGGGTTTAATCCATCGTTATTTTGCTCACCACGCCACCCCAGTTCAGACATGGCCATATGCAAATCAGTCTTGGCCCTGTGCCTCATGAGAACAGTCCAGCCTGAACTGCCAAGCCATGTCTTCCCTGGACCGGAAACAAGCATCCTTGGACCGGTTTTGGGGTTTCACCCCTCTTCAGCCAGGATAGCTTGACTCCAGTGGTGTAGTGAGCCAAAAACTAACATGGGGTTACAGCCCACTGTTGCTTACCATTGGTTGGCTTTAATGCCACTCTCATTTACTTGCTCCTTATTTTTTTACTTTCCTTGTCTAGCTTGTGTTTGTCCCTCCTCTGGCATAGCCTCTCTAACATCCCATTGGCATGCTGAATTGTGGTCTTCCACTTCTCCCATTTAGGGAACTATGTTTTTCTTTTTGGTTAAGGACTACATCAACATGCATTTGTTTTCCAGTTCTCCTCTCTCTCCCCCAGAAATATCTGTCCCCTATGCTCTGTGTTTGCTCTTTCTTTACTGGCTGCTTACTCTCTCCTGTGTTCTTCTCTCCCATAACACCCACACTCTGGGTTGTTGTCTCCCTCATGCGATTCTCTCCTACCCATCCCACTCCCCGCACCTACTTCTCCGTTTCCCTCCTGTCTCACAACATTGTTTTTTCCAATATATTTTTTAACATTTTTTGGGGGTGGGCCAGGCAGCAAATTTCTGCAGAACCTACACAAAATCGTTTTTGCACACACATTTTTTTATTGACCGATTCAAGTCGTGCCACCATCTTAGATTGGTCCTTGAAAATATAAGAAAATGGCACCCACATCATTCTGTAGGTGCACACATGCATACAGAATGAAACGACTGCCAACAGCAGCCACGTCATTGTGCTTTTTTTTGCTGATACTAAATAGTACTTCTTAAAAGCATTGCTTTTTAGGTCTCGCCTGACCCAGCGCATGTGCTGGTCTGGCGAGACTTATTGAGAGGGCTCCAAAAAGTGCTACCAGGCCAGCCTAGAGCTACAGTGCATGTGCGCGGGCGCGCGCGCCGCGCTGTACCGCGATTACTTTCACTTTCGCGGCCGCTTTGATGTTTGATCGTGATCGCGATCACTTTCGCGACCGCACGGCCGCTTTGCATAGCCAATAGGTTTCGCTTTTGGGACCTTGTAAGTATTTAGTTATGCAACTGTTGCATAGCTAAGCACTTATAAGGTCCCAAAGGCGAGACCTATTGGCTATGCCAATGCCAATGCTTGTTGTTGATGCTATTTAGCAGCGCCAAAAAGCATTGGCAGAGTCATAGTTCCCAAAAGGGAACCCTATTGGCTTTGCTAATGCGCTATTTAACTTTCCATATAGTCCTGAGTTTGATCTCTGTCACCAAATGAACAGGGCACTATAAACTTTGATTCTGACACAATTTTATGATCTCTGCTATCGTGAAATAATTGATTGTGCAGACCACATTTGTTAGGAAAACCTACAAATAGTTGTTATTGCCAGAGTCTAGACATTCAGGGCAACATTTCCTTAGTTCATGTTCTTGCATTTATGTTTGCCTATTTGGTAACTGTATTAAAATATAGAGTCAGTCTGTTAAACAATGAAAATTTCTCATTTTTAATTGCATCTTTAGGCTTCAATGAGATATTGATGTACACTTTAGATCAATACACACTTCTGAATGGGATGGAAAGAATATGTCGTTTGGATGGATGCCAGGAAGCCACAGATTTCCATGTGCTTGAACAACCTAAGGCCAATTTCTTTTTTTATATACAAACTATGGCACAGAGGTGTAATAACATGCCCCACAGTGAAAGGTTAAAAAACATACAAATGTTGAAAGTTTAATTTTAGACACCCTCCTACTTGTATTTTTCTTCTTTTGTGTTGGAGTAGCTAGAACAGAAACCAATCCTGCTTCTAAGGCTTAACAAGGAGTGGTTTTTATGCCAGATATACCTCAACTTCCTTCAATGGCACAATCGACCTGTTTTGTTAAACATATGTTCAGACCTTATGTTGTGAGATCTTGGTTCACATATGGGTAACAGTGCTTCAGTTCCGATCTCCTGCTGTATGACAGGTATGTAGCCTTACTGTGAGCATGTTGTACATATGGAGTGTCAGTTTAGAAGGGAAGCTGCATGGGAATGGGAAGAGATTATTAGAAATCTTGCCAGGTGAGAGGAGATCCTTGCAGAGTGGTCCACCGGAATATAGGTCAGTATACAATGCAGCCAGGGGTACAGCAGATGCCATAGCACCGCATCATATCATGAAGAGAGTTCAGTAAAATTTGCCACTTGCATTTATAAATAACCTTTTGATACATTTTCTCAAAGAAACAACACAGTCAATAAACAGAACCCCCCTCCAAGGGCGTAACAGAGGCCCTTGCAGCTACCACAGTATCTTGCTTTGGAAGCCCCCACCCTCCAGGCCATGCCGTTGCATGCCTTGCAGAATGCATGCAATAAGAAATAGTTAAACACATGCCTCTGCAGGAGAGGGGAGGAGGGGCACTCGTTCAGGGGCCTCCTGTAAACCAACACCAATGAAGATCTTGGAGACGATGGGTTCCCTCATCACCTCTGTTGTCAATCCATTTCGTCTGAAATGTGTCTGTACAATGAACTTCACAGTAGTTAGTCTCTCTTCCTGAATTGCCTCCTCAGGTCAGAGCTCCGTCCCAATCGACTTGGCTGCTTCATAGTACTCATCAACTTCGAAGCTTTCAAAATTTTTCAAAACTCGAAGGGGTATATTCTCGGGCCCCCATCGCCACTACAATGTCACTTTCAGTGACGTTGTGGTGGCGATAGGGGCTAGCCCTATTCACAAGGCAGCGTTAAGCCACCTTAAGTGGCTTAACGCGGCTTAACACTGCCTTGTGAATAGGGCCCCCTTCCTGCTGTTTTTAGCGCGAATGGGGCGTGCAGTGGGTGTTGCAGTGGGTGTTCCACCGCAACACCCATTGAGTTTGACGCCAACTCCTATTCACAAGGGCAGCGTAAATAGGAGGTAACGCCAAACTTAAGACTAGGAAAATCTGGTCTTAAGGTAGCAAAATGAGGAGAAATGCTTTATTTCCCCTCATTGCCATGGTTTGTTTATGTACAGGAAGGTGTTCCCTTCCTAAACATAAACAAACCTTTTTTTTTAAATGCCGTTTTGTGACTTACATGTGTGCTGCATGAAGCAGCACACATGTAAGTTACAAACTGGCATTTAAGGTTTGTTTTTGTGCAGGAAATGACACCTTCCTGTACATAAACAAACCTTGGTGCAAGGGTGCCTGCGTTGGCACTAAGTTGTGAAACTTAGCGCCATCACAAGGGGAAATGCGAGGTTGCATCCTATCCTTGAGAATAGGGTGCAGCCTCGCTTTTCTGAAGTGGCAGAGAAAGGCATTAAGGCAAGAAGGCTAACGCCTCTCTCCGCCACTTCCTTGAGATTATGGCCTGAAGTCTCTTTGGACAGAAGAGCTCCTGGCCCATTGGAGTGCTTTTCCATTCCCAGAAGCCACACACCCTTTTGATCCACTTCACATTCGTGGATACTACACTTTGCTCCCAGAGAGCCAAAATCAACTGTTTTTTGCCAACAGGTGTGAGATAAGGTGTCCTTTCCAAGACGGTAGCTATTGGAGCAGCGTAATTGTGGCTCCACCAGTACACGTCACAAATAGTTAACAGAAACAAACACTTAGCACATGTTTCCTGGGTGGCCTAATTACATTAATATAAATTGTGGCATTTTACATGATTATTAAGTGCATTCACGTAGAATTAGAGAATTCATACATACACTGTGTGCCTTATCCGTATTAAATGAGATATTCTTTGGAGACTTGAGAAAGAAACAACAATGGATTTATGTAATGTGTGCACTAATGTTTCATATATTTTATTTAAAATGTCGTTTTTAGCCTTACTAAGGTCACATATCTGAATGAGAGCCGTCAGCTGAAAAAGAGTCCAGATACATGACTGGCACAGTACACACACCTGCACAAGACAACATCGCCTGCCCGCCCATGCACACCCAGGCAGAGGCACCCCAACCCTCCTGCCGCCCATTGGAGCATGCCCGCCCATGCACACCCAGGCCTCACTGCTCACCTTCCGCCCCAGCGCGTAGACAGGAGGTCCCACCACGTGCCGCTGCAAGCCACAAGCCCATGGCCCACGGACATGGCACCCTCAACACCATGCAGCCACGCTCCGCAGGCCAACAGGTCTCACGTTTGGTGCTGGGTCTTGATTACTCCATGGCAGAGGACATACCAGTGCACCCGGCACCATCGCAGGCTGCACACCCGCTCAGCCCAATGGGTGCCACTAACTCTGGGATCCCGGAAGCAACGCCACGTGGTGGTAGGCCCGCACTGCCCACTGGCTCTGGCCTACACTGCGGTCCAGCAAGGCACACTAAACCTGAGCTGTCCGGACTGCCGGGACGGGACTGCATCGCAGGCTGCACACCCGCTCAGCAGCTTAAGGTGCCACTGACTCAGTGCACCCAAAGTCACAGTCCTATGGAAGGATGCCTGTGCCGGCCTCAATGCTCCGAGTGCCACTAACCCTGTGCAAGCCCAGTCAGCACCACGTGGCAGTAGGCCCATGTCGTGCGCCAGGCCTCGGATGCCACCAACCCTGTGCACAAAAAATCATGGGCCCTTTATGAATGAGAAGCGTGGAGCGGCCGTCTTCCAGTCACCACTGGAAGAGGGGAATGTGACGTCGTCGGCCCCTTAAGTTGGCGGAGTCACATGGCCAGGGACGCCTGTGCCGGATGAGTGTGGTGTGTGTGCAAACTTGCCCTCAGGGAGTGGCTGTGACATGCTGACAACTAGACCAGTGACCAGCACACCACCAGCGAGTTCGCTTGTGATGGGTAGCAATGATGGCCCCCCCCTTGATGCGTCATCGGAGTGGTCTGGCCTGCCGTACGCCGGACCAGCGCAGGGCTTGCCACAATGACTTGTGGGCTCGGGGCGTGGTCCAGTCCATGTCCGGACAAAGAAGTGACTGATGCGTGTGTCCCTGTTGTAGTGTTCACGGGACCCGGTACACAATATGCAATGTGTCAACCTGTGACTGGCATCCCACAGGATGAGCATCATTGACGCAAGGGAAATCACTGTCCCTACATTCATCCACACATTCATACATGAATGATTAAAGACATGACACAGCAGTGCGTCACTGGATGTTTATTTGCACATCCAGTGCAGTTATGCAGCTGGAGCGGTACAGGGCAATGCCGAGCACACGACACAATATGGGCCCGTGGAGGGCCAGCCAGAGTCCATCCGTGGATGACATGTACTGCAGAAGTGGAAGGGTACAGTCCGCAGTCTGTCCGCCGTGTCATTGGTCGTCGAACAGGATGTGGCAGTCCATGTCGCTGTCCAAGGTGAGTGCATCGGAGTGTATAGGGGGTCAGTGGAAGGTCATGAGGCCATGTGCGGCACCAAGCAGAAACAAGCCAGGTGGCGGAAATGAATGCTGGTGCCTCCTGATCACAAACCCATCCACGTCATCGTCCCCGGATGTGTGCCCTGCCCCCCCCCTCCTGTGGGTGTTGCAGTATCGGCTGCGGCACTGTGTGCCACTGACACATCAGGGGCCTGAGTGGATACTTCTGCCGCACTGTAAGGAACTGACACACCAGGGTGCAGGGATATGATTGGTGTGGGGGCAGCAGCATTCATCAGCACCAAGCCTTTTGATGGCAATGTCATGATGGAGGTCTGCAGGGTATGATAGATTCCAGCTACATTTCGATGGTGTGCAGCGGAGGCTGCCATCCTTTCCGCCTCCATCTGCACCATGTCTTCAATGAGCCTCCGCATGTGTGTCAGCTCACGGCTGGTATCGCTGGAGCCACTTTGAGCGGACAGCTGTTCTTCTCTCTGTGTCATGACTCCAGCGATGTCAGTCAGGGCTCGTTGGAGACCATGGGGTGGACATAGCCACCCAAGGATGGCGTCCAGTTTGGCAGCCATGAGTTCGAACCCCACCCACACCTGCTCAGCCGTCTCCCTCTGGCCCTCCAGCACACAGCATTGGAAGGCCATTTGTTGTTCCTGGGGGACTTGGGAGGGTGCCGGGCTGTGGGTGCCTCCTGCTGGGTGGTTTGGGTGGTGGGTGGGTTCTCCTTGATGTAGCTGGGCTGATCCTGGATGTGATTCGTGGATGAGGTCAATGATGTCTAGGAGGGCTTGTGCGTTGATGCTGGTGTTGTCCTCCTCGTCATCAGTGAAGAGTGGCCGGGACTGCTCTGCAGGAAGTGTTGACGATGCCCCTGCGATGTGAAGGGGAGATGGTGTATTACAATGTGTCCACATGTATGTAGCCGCATGGTACAGGTTGACATTCTGACAGCATGGCATTGTACATTGTGACAGTCTGTGGGTCTGTGCGAGGAGCCAGGGTCATTGTGGGTGTGTACTGTGTCCTGCTTGATTGTGCATGTGTACCATCGTGCCGATTTCCACCCGTCCCCCCAGTACCTGGTGGTCACTCAGCCTGTTGCGGTTGTGTTGTGTCATGTTGAGCAGTGTCCGGTCCCCCGACTCCAGCCACAGTCTCCACACTGATGACTGTCGAAACCAGCTCCTCCATGTCATCCAGCTCGAGCTGTGATGCTGGGCCCCCACCTCCGGTCTGAATTGCTGCCTTCTGGTTGGTGGAGAGTTTCTCCTTGGTCTTCCGATTGATGTCAATTCATCGCCTCTTGACCACGTCCATTGTCTGCTTGTGCTCTCCTACGGCATTCACCTTGTCGACAATGTCCCGCCATATTCCAGTTTTGGTGCCCAATGAAACGTTGGAGGTGACGAAGAGTTGTTGATGGTGTTCCATCACCTCCGTGACTATGATCCTGTTCGCCTGTGGACTGAGCTTCGTCTTCTTGTCCTTCCACTTCCCTGTTCCTGATGTCCCGGGCTGGTCGTCCGGGGTGCTTGTTGTGTTGCGCTCATCCTCTGCGCCTGCTCCCGCTGCCTCCAAGGTGCTTGGGTGTAGGTCAGTTTGGGTGTGGGTGTTTTTTTCTACTTTTATGGTGATTTTACTCATTTATAGAAGAGAGAACCATAAACTCTTCTGAGAGCACCAAATCTTGTTATTGATCTTTTGTATTGCTGTGACTGAACTTCTTCTTTATCACATACTCGTATGCCTAAACTTCTTTAGCAGGTTGGAGTACCCAGTTGTTATTCTGCATCTTTATAGCATGGTGCTGAGATTCGTGTACCTTAACTTGACTGCTAACTTGTAATAAACCTTCTTAACTGTAGTCACTGATTGCTGGTCCTTATTGTGTAGCCAAATGGTTTATACTGTTAATTGGAATTGATTGATGTAATGTTGCCTTCCGTCACTCCTCAAGCGGGTAAGAAAAGACTCATAGGAGAACAAATGGTAAGAGGGTTGGTCCAGTGCGCTGGATCAACTTGGTAGCATAGGATGGTTTCCCACTGACGTGATGGAGTTGGGGTGTCCCATTTAGAAATTGCTCAAGCCCAGTCCAAACCCCAAAAGCCCGTGGTTTGGTCGGAGGATTGAATGAGTTTCAGTGGTTCAGAAACTATTTGTAGCAGTGGAGAAGTGTGAGTATCAATTGGGTTGCACATTGCTGCTTAGATTGCGGAATTTTCCAGTGGCTGTGTGGTGTACTGTGGAGATATTTTAAGTTGATGTGTGAATGTAGTGCTCGATGCAAAGAAGTTGAAGTTGTTATCGGTTGCGTCGTGGCCTAAGATCCTGTGATAGACAAAAGATACATTGTTAGTGTATAAGACACTGGTTGTGGTTGTCTGCTATGTTGCGGTGCTAGTCGTGAGGCATTGTCAACATCATTATTGAGATAGAGACTTTATCTTTGTGTGATTGTGGGGTGTGGTTGGTATAGTGAATCTCAGTGCGCAGGGAGGAACTCTATCAATACGAGTGATACACCGCTGGTCTAGGTTTCTTTTGATGTGAATGCCAGAGTAGGCTGGAAAGTGTTGCTCCTAACTGGTTCTTGTATGTATGAAAATATTTAATTTCATTAGAGAAGCAGAAAGCTAGTTGTTGAAATTGCTTGCATTTGTTTTGTGAATAAATTGTAGAGAGAGCGCACTTGTGAGATTGTAAAGGAGGGTGAGATGCTACAAGAAGTGAGATTGACATCACAGTGTGCCGCTCTGGTATTGGTTGGTTGGTGTAAAGCCACGCTGGTATCGGTTGATACATCAAGGAGTGCCGTGCTGGTATTGCTTGTGAACACCGAACAGAGAATTGTGGTTGTGAAATCATTTCCTGGTTCAAACAAAAAGTCATTTGTATATTTTGATCGAAAATGAAATTCTTTAAGGCACTGCAAGGTCAAATGAAGGGAGATGTGACTGTGCCTGTTACAAAGGCAGAAGAGACTCCATTCGAAGGTATGCCCGGACATCATATGGCATGTGACATACAAGTGTATTTGGCTCGAACAATGGCATAAGATCAATGAGAAAGATGGTCCTTTCACATTTCCTTGTTATGGGACATTTAATTTGAGAATCATTGAACATTTAAGAAGGACGTTGTATGACAGGAAGCCGCATCCTAGATGTACCCAATATAAAGCAATTAATGCCTGGGAACATACAGCTCATCTTAGACAGCAAGAGAGATTTCAAGTAAGGGTAAAGAAAGCATTCATACTTGTGCGGATACCAGATGGGCTGCAGAACAGAAAACTTTGAGAACCAATATGATCGAGGGAGCTAGATTATATCCTGCATTAACGGTTGAGGAAGAAGTTGAAAGGTAAACAAAAGGATAACAAAAAGAAGAAAGAGGCACATGATGAGGAGAATGTACCTGAGGACAGTGATAGCAATTTAAATGAAGATTCTATAACCACATTTTTGTTAAACTGTTCACTCCCATACAATGTGACCCAAACTGGAGGAGCGAGTAATGTACATACTGCTGAGACTTTTGATGTGCCTACAGCACCAATAAATGTTCAATCTAATCCAATGTAGAATAATTAAGGAATGACAGCCCCTTCAAATTCACTTGCTCTAAATGCCCCAGATACACTGACTGTTCCTGTTACAATTGGTCCGGTAGTTCCTTTATATAAACCTGGAGTGGTAGGAAATACTACACATAATTTGGCTGTTACTACTTGAATGAGTAACTCAGGGAGCAATCCTGGGGCTCAACAATGAGACCAATTCCTCAAACTCTTTGGTTTCAGGACAAGGGAATACCACATGTGCTGCAAGTACAAGCCCTACAATAAATCAGACATGGTTTGACCTGACTGGAAGGTTTCCTGCGAGATTGCTACCTTTTTTCATGCCCGACACAAACGTGCTTCCAAGCATTATTATCAGTACCCCCAGGGCTGAAAGGTTTGCCAAGTTCTGGCATGTCCCTTTTGAACTCACCACCTGATGCAAACCATGGTTTCTTTAGTGAAGGGATCATTCTGAATACTAGTACAACAACCAGGTCTTACTGCCCTAGAACTCAATGATTGGTTCAGAGGTATATGCACCGGGACTAGTAGTAGAACACCCTTAACAAGTGACAGGGATACTCAGGTCCCAGAGAGGGAAAGCACAATAGATGTGGCTAAACTGAAAATACATTTGGAATACATTATACTTGGCACTCTTTACATGTCCCAATTATACGTGCAGAACAGATCAAATAATCAATTGCCTATGTTTGAAAATGAAGTGAGTTGGATAGATGGGAAGGTAGATGGGTAAGGAAAAAGGAACTGAAGAAAGTTAGATTACAACAACCTCCGTCTGGAACAGAAGAAGACGATGAGAATATATATATGCTTCCAATGAGAGAAGTGCCTGATTAAGGTTATGTCCACATACCCTGAAGTAGAACTGAACTTGCGTCATTCACAAATGATTTTCCAAAATTGAGAGAGAGAACCCAGTTAAATGGTACAGACAGGTTGATCGTTTTGTAAATATATCAAAGGTTCTGTGGAATGATTTGAATATATTATTTGAAATTGTGGTTCGAGGTGATTTATTGTTTGAATGCAAAGTTGCTGTGGATTGGCCCGAGACGGACCTGATGAGGCATCCCATATCACATAGTACATCACCAGTGGTGATGAAAAAGTATCATCAGGTGATTACATTTTTGAAATTGAAAATATCTTCTAAAGATATTGATTTGGTAAAGATAGACAGAGCAACCCAATAGTCCAAAGAAACAATATATAGCTATTATGAGAGACTATTGCAGGCATTTAAACAGTATAGTGGCACAGAGACAATTGATACTAAAGACATGGGACATTTTGTGTATAGGTTTGTGCATTGATTGAAACCTGAGATTAGTTTGATGATTCAACAGCACAGGATAGTTTGGCAGAGAAAGCCCATTGATGAGATACTGAGATATGATAAGTATTGCAGAGAGTAATTGGAAATGAAACATAAGAAATTGAAAGAATAGTTGATGATGGCACAGACAAAAGCTGCTCAGCGAAGTCTGAATCAACAGTTTGTTGGGAATGATGGTCCCATGCAGGGAGCATATCAGCAGGAAATGGGTTTCAACCGCAACGTATAGGTCGTGGTATTCCAATTGATCTGAGTACAGGGATTGATGTGGCGACTTTGAAAAAGTCAAATCCATGCCACGTCTGTGGCAAACTGGGGCACTGGAAGCGGGAATGTCGATTCAATGCTGGTAACATGGCAAATGGAAATCAGGTTCAGAATGTTAGATTTGTACAATCTCAAGTTAATGACATGGCTCAGACACAGCACGTACAGAGACAAAGAGTTCAGAAGGTTTATGTGCCCCAAGCTCAAGTAATGCAGGTTCCACAAGCCCCAATGACACAACCAAATTCAAATGTCCACAGATTTAATTTGAATCAAACTCCCAATGTAAACAGCAATCCTTTTGTGAATCAGATGTGTCTCATCAGTACTCTATAATACAAACAGACAAGGATTGCAGCTCAAACCTGTTGCAATGACTGGGCATGAGAGGGGAGGTGGATTGCGTACTTGGAGCAACCTTAGAGGTAGACTGGAGTGGTCCATTCTGTGGATGATGAGGTGAATGGTTACCCTATATCATTCTTGATCAACACTGTTGCTACCTGCTCTACTGTGAGAACAGCAGGGGTATCCAACCTACTCCTCTTAGGAAAAAGAATTCAAGTTGTAGGAGTTGCGGACAAACAAATGACTAGCTATTTTTCAGAAGCATTACCTGTCAAAATAGGGTCCTTCGAGGAGAATCACTGGTTTGTGGTGTGGGTTTTGAGCCCTGTAAATCTACTTGGATCAGGCCCTTTGTTCAAACGAAATTGTTCCATTTACTGTACCCAAATGACATTGAAATCTAGACTCATGATGAAGATATTGTCTTTAAACTTTTCAATCGGAGGACAGGGATTGGGCTTTACCTAATGTTGATGACAGATGATTTGCCCCCAAAGCTTAGAGACACAGTGTTACCTATAGTCTGGGACCTTTCAGGGAAAGATATAGGTCTCCTAAAGGGTGCTGAACCAGTCCATATAACAGTGAAACCTAGTGCTAAGTACCCGAGAATCCCACAATACAATCTGACCCCCGAAACTATTGCTGGGAATACTCTTGTGATTGACTCAATGATTGAGCAAACCATTTTGAAAGAGATTATAGGGAGTCAATGTGACTCACTTATTATGGGGTTGCAGAAACCCAGTGGAAAGTATAGGATTGTTCAAGATTTGAGAAAGATTAAAAATATCAGTGCCCCTTGTCCTGTGGTAACAAATCTAGCTGTAATTTTGTTTCAGATTCTATGCAAGGCTGAGCGGTTCTCCGTCATTGACTTGTGCCAAGCCATCTTCTCCATGGATAGATAAATTGGATAGCAAATTCCTCATTGCATTTCGGTTTGGCAGTTCGGCCAAGGTGTTTTGGTATGGGGCTGTGTCCCACAAGGGTATACAGAGAGTCCTTCTATCTTTAAACAGATGCTCAAAATAAATCTGGAATCCTTGATAATACCCATTACTCAGGCCTGGTCAAATACATTGATGAGCTATTGTTGACATCAAATATGCAAGAGGCTTGCAAACAAGATACAATTTGTCTATTGAACCATTTAGCTGAGAATGGGCATACATTGTCCCTGACTAAACTGCAATACTGTCGTAAAGAAGTCCTGTACTTTGGACATCACATTGAGAAAGGAGCAGGGAAGGTGTCGCTAGACAAAATCTCAGCAATCCTGAAAATGAATCCACCAACTACTAAGAAAAAAGTCAGGATATTCTTGGAAATAGTGTGGTACTGTTGACAGTGGATTCCCAACTTTTTGCTCGTGGCCAAGCCTTTAGAGAGGCTGAGACACACCGATGTGTCAGATTCGGTACCATGGAATGACAGCTAGCTACATGCGTGCCTTCTCAGAGCTGAGATAATGTCTCTGCTGTGCCCCAGCACTGGGAATGCCTGATTATAATAAATGTTTTGTTTAGCTTTGCAGTGAGAGAGAGGGTTGCGCTCTCTCAGTGCTAAATCAGATGCACGGGAATGCTTGCTAACCTGTAGCATATTTTTTAACCACACTTAATCCAGTAGCTGCTGCTTTGCCCAGCTGCCTCAAAGCTGTGGCATCCACAGGTGCCAATATCAAGCAGTATGGGAGGATTGTTATGGATCATCCATTGACAGTTTTTGCTCCCCATTCTGTGGAAGTATTGTTAACCTTCAGTAGAACCCAGTATCTCACCAACAGTCACCTCACAAAATATGAGCAAGTTATGCTTGGTGTGGATAATGTCACCCTTAGGAGATGTACTACAATTAGCCTTGCCACTCTTTTGCTAGTACCTGGAAATAGTGTCACTGAAGGTGAAGTTGAGCATGACTTTCTTTATGTTACTGAACTATGCATCAAGCCAAGACCTGACATACAAGATGTGACATTGCCTGAATCATATGATGTGATATTTGTTGATGGCTCCTGTTTATGAGACCAATGAAGGAACCCTGAGAGCTGCCTACACAGTCTTTCCAGTCTCAGGTCTGATCGAAGCCTCCAAGTTTTAAGGACTATTTTCTGCACAAGTGGCCATATTGATTGCTCTTACTAGGGCATACAGTGTTTCAGACCAGCTGAGAGTAACCATTTTCACTGATCGTCAATAAAGCTTTGGTGTTTTTCATGACTTTGGACAGTTATGGTCGCAACTTGGATTTATGACTTCTTCGGGGTCACTAATATGCAATGGCAAAAGCATACACAACCTGTTAAAGGCATTACAGCTGCCTGCCCAGATTGCAGTCGTGAAGTGTGCTCCACACCACAATGGAAATGACTATGTCACTGTGGGCAACAGATATGCAGACGAGACTGCAAGGTATTGTGCCCTGAATGCTTGTACCTTTAAAGGGAGTATTATAATGAAAAGAAGGATGAGACAAATTGCAATCTGTTGTTAATTACAGTTGATACTTGGGAGGAAGTTAAGAGGTTGCAGTAGAAAGTTTCAGAAGCATAACAGCAAGGGTGGATTAGAGCAGGTTGTGTCAAAAGAGATGAAGATGACATTTGGGTTTCAAGAGATGGAAAGCCTGTGTTACCAGATAGTTTGTTACCTCCGATAGCAAGACATTATCATAGACATGCACACCTAGGTAGAAATGCCGTGGTTCGGTTGTTCAGCCACCCTGGTTCAACCCTAGGTTCGGATTGATGTCTGTAGCGTTGTGTCACAGATGTATTGTGTGCCAGCAGCAAAACGTGGGTAGAAGAAAAGCAGTCACACAGGGAGATTAGGAGGTCCCTTTTACAGGATGCAACTGGACTTTATTGAGATGCCTGGGTGCAGTGGGCTTAGATATGGCCTAGTGATTGTGTGAATATTCTCCAGGGGGTTGAAGCTTATCCACCTAGAAGGTGTGGTAGTCTCACAGTGGCTAAGTTGTTGTTGAGGAAGTTAATACCTAGTTTCGGTTTCCCAACTTCTCTATAGTCAGACAGAGGAACTTATTTAGCAATGAGGTCCTGAAGATCTTGTGCGCAGCACTACAAGTCGAACAGAGGCTACATTGCAGTTATGGATCGGAGACTTCTGGAAATGTAGAACAGGTCAATGGGACTTTGAAATCCAGATTGGATAAAGTGTGTGCCTCAACATCTCTGAAATGGCCTGCTGCTTTGCCTCCTGTGTTGATGAGCCTATGCAGTACTCCAGATCAGAGAACAGGATTGTCTCCCCATGAGATAATCATGGGCAGAGTCATGAGACTACCAGCTGTGCCTGCAAATGTGTGTTGTGAATATTGCAGATTACATGATTCTTGATTACTACAAGGGACTGGCTGATGTGATACGTGTGTGTCTCATCAGGTGGAGATGATACTTATTTTATGGAAAGGGTTATCTTCAATATTATTACTCAAATTATGATTTAGGGCCTAATTTCGATTTTGAAGGTAATGGTCCCGCCATCTTTTTTTTTCAACGTATCCACTGGCTGCCAACTTAGTGGTCTGCCCACCGTATGTGGATGTTGGCAGGTCCATAGACGAAAGACCGCCAGAGTCCCGACAACTCTGCCAGGAACCTTTACCCATATCGACAGCTTCATAGGCAGAAGCAGCTGTCAGTGGGAGTCCAGCCAAGACTACTGTCGAGCTAATCACGATGTAACTTGCCATCAAGGCTGCTGTGGTGGAGATACCTCCTACTAAAGAATGGAAGGAAATGAGGTAAGAACTTCCTTTTTTACTGTTTTCCACATCCATTTCCGACATTAACACCCAGGTCCCTCCTTAGATGCTTCGACTGCACCACAACGCAAAACGACTCCATTTTTGTTGGGATCTAAGGCTACCCTAACAATTGTCTTACTATGAATAGTGTGTTGACAATTGCTGTAGCCTTGTATGTTTTAGCATTGCTCTTACATGCAATTTTTTAACATGTGTAATGCAGTAGTGTACATTTTGCAACCTCACAAGTAATAATGCACATGCCTGTATTGACACAGGAAAATGTGTATTGTTGTTGTGGAGATTGTGGGCATTGTGCTTGTGGTGCCTGTGGGTGTGCATTCATCAGTGTGTGAACGTTGTGTGTGTGGCATGCAATATGTATCAAGAAGGGTCATTGCACATTACCTACATATGTGTTTTGGAACAAACACAACATATATGCGTATTGACACATTGATAAGTAGAACTTACTAGTGTCTATTCCACCAGGGACTCACCCAGTCAGGAATCCACCAGTAGGACAACACCAGCACAACTAGAACATCTAAAGATGCACGGCAGAATACCACTGGCCTAACGGTGATGGAGTACTGTTAGCCAGCAGAGGAGTCCGCCGCTGCAGTTCAGCTAGCACACATCTAAATACTGCTGGTGGGATACTCTCATCTCGACGGAGT
The DNA here is from genome assembly GCF_964204655.1 of Triturus cristatus. Classification (NCBI taxonomy): domain Eukaryota; kingdom Metazoa; phylum Chordata; class Amphibia; order Caudata; family Salamandridae; genus Triturus; species Triturus cristatus. Next base: position 949,781,360 of record NC_140582.1, read on the forward strand.
ACTTGCAATTGCCACCACAGATGGACAGCGGGAGTACTGCCAAGATCTAAACCAGGCCTCAAGGGTTTTCAAGTCCCTATGTTGAAGCATTTGAATTGTCTGCCTGATGCAAAAACTTCAGAGATAGTGGCACATTTCTTTAGACCCACCATTACATTAGACATAGCTTATGTGCACCAACCTAATTTAACTTGTTCCTTCACAGGGGTAGGAAAGAAATGTATAGATTCAGTTGGAGACAGACAAAGGGATATCTTGGCTAAAGCAGCAAATCATTCAAATGTATCTCAATGTGCCAAAGAAGGAACTGAGTATAGGTTAGTGAGAATGGTAGCAGCATTAGCTCTAGATTGGCAACATAAAGAGAAATTATGCATATTCATTAGAAAATCCACAATAGACACAAATTATATGGGAAACAGTGAATGTGATCATACTTTTGAAGTTCGTGGAAATTGGGGATTATATTTGGAAGGACATATCCTGCTTTACCTGGAGTTTATTATATGTGAGGGAAAATGCATTTTATAGGTTACCCAAGAGATGGTATGATCATTTTTTCCAAATATATATCATGTGGGACAACTAGATGACCCAGTAGGTGGAGAACATTTGAGAACTAAAATAGGTACCAGTGCTAGTGAAGTTGTGAGAGACATCTTTGGTGCTCTAATACCATCTGTAGGAGTGATGGTGAATTTGCATAAGATTAGAAAGCTTCTACTGTTGATAAGCTGTCGACTAGAACAGCTGGAGGATTATTAGTTATAGATACTGACATGGTTACGATCAGATCAATGGTTTTGCAGAATAGACGTGCATTTGATATCCTTGTCGCCAATGACGGCGGACTCCGTCAGATGTTAAAAGTTCAAAACTGTTGTACTTACTGTGGGAAGTTGGCCTGGCATATGCTGGTCACTACTTATAGTGAAACAAGAAAGCAGCAACTTGGTACTGCGTAGACCAGTCGCACAGCCAGTTCAGTGTGCACTAGTTATAGTGGCCACCTTGCACCAGTCCAATTCGACTCTTGTGGTAGATAGGTTTAAGACAACCTTTAAAGAAAGCTATCCTAGCGGTAGCTGTGGAGAGCAGCCTTCAGGCTAAGTCTCTGAGGAATGTAAAGCAGCTTGTTTTACCTTATAATCTCTTGAATTACCAAATGAAAAGACACCACACAGGTATATATATCAAATATATATGTATTTATTTCTAAATATACTCTACTAATCTCTTTATGAGATTAGAGCCAGGTAAACATTCAAAAGATCAACAGTTCTCAATAAATTAAGCACAAATATGGCTGTAGCCCTAGGGGCGTACCAGACCATATACTAAAAAAATGGTGTAACAAACTCAACTTGCAACATGAAGAGGCCTAGGGCCTTGGGAATCGCTGGGGCTTCTCTTCTGCAGTGTTAGCAGGTAAGTAATCAGCCCACAGGAGACGCGTGCAGTGTCTAAACACACACGCGGGTTTCCTATATGTTTCAATGGCAAATGTCGCGGTTTGTAAATTACAGTTTTAGGGCACTTCGCAAAAGTCAACAGGCAAGCAACTTACAGGGTAAGTATTTCGAGAGCCAACACACACTTGGGCACTGGAGTGCACGAGTTACCTCACCCAGGGAAGCCGGGTGCATAGGTGTCCTTTGGTGTCGGGTCGCGATGCTGTTTTCAATGGAGATCACTGAAGACTTGCTGCTTGTGACGCGTGGAGAGGTGTCCGTTCGAATCCGAAGATGGATTGGAGTTGCAGAAGACCTAGAAATTGAGGGGACAGAGTTCAGAGTCACTTGCCAGTGACCGGTGGCCAGCAAGATGGATGACCACAGCTGTCGCGTCTCTTCAGGTCAATGATGGTGTTTTGTCTCTTTGCTCACGAGGTCCAGGAGGGATCGACAATGACCAGCAGCTGGACTCGGGAGGTCCCATGACGTCTGCAGCTGTCAACGGTGTCGGCATCCGGATTGGAGCCAACAAGCCTTGGCAGCCGCAAGTCTCGTGTGGAGTGAAGATTGGCAGTGGTGCAGACCAGCAAGCTCTGATGGACTTACTCAGCAAGGCTAAGTGAGGGCAGGCCCAGAGCAACGAGGCGAGCCCTTGAAGTTGATGTGGAAGTCTTCAGGTGAGTTACTAGCCAACGGGCAAGCAACCGCAAAGACGCCTTTGCAGGAAAAGTTTAACAACAGCCCACAGTCACTCGGGACGGGGTAGGCTGCTTAATTTCGGTATTAGACCTGCTAGGGACTTGGACAACAAGTGGTCCAAAGCACAACTTCGTTGGACGTAGATTAGGGCTTGCATTCGAAATCAGTGCACGGTTCCCTGGTATTGCTGTTCCTCGTCACTCGTGGGGTCCAGATGCCACAGCTTCACTGGGGACTCAAAATGGCCATCTAAAGGTCAGGAAATCTACTTCAGGGGATGCAGGGACTTCGGGCTCCGGCAGGAGCAGTAAAGTTTGCAACTGTTGTAGAAGAGTTTTGGTGCCTGCCAATCAAGGGAGTCACTCCTTGACTCCAAGGGAGATTCTTCAGTCTTCCAGAGATAGTGGAACATCGAAGGGCCAGGATTCTTCTTAGTAGAGCGTCGTCCAGGTGTAATCTGAATTGCATTGGCAATGCTTGGTATCTTATAATGAAGATAGGGGAGGGACTAGCTCTATGACCACTCCTCTAGGAGGGTCAGGGTAGTGGGTGGTTACACCCACTTCCCTTTGTCCAGTTTCGCGCCAGAGCAGGGGCAGGTAGCCCCTGAACCGGTTTGAGCTGGCATATGCACAGAGGAGCCTACTGCTCCCCCAGTGCAGGACTTCAAAGGCACTCTAAGAGTGCACCCACCCAGCTCCAATACACTAAATCCTGTCTGGGAGGTGGTAACACCTCCCTGTGACAGGATACCCTTTGTTGGACTTCCTCCACTGCGAGTTTCGGTCAGCAGCAGGAGGGCAGCCCGGTGTCTGTGCTGGTGGCATCCATTTTGTGATGCCAGGGCTCTAGAAGATTTCTACCGTGTAGTACAGTGGGTACATGTCGTCCCCTCTAGAAGGGTGGGATCCTACTCCCACACCAGTTACTGGTGTGGGGGTAGGATTCCAAGTTGTTTGACACCAAACACAACATGTTTTGATGCAGTCATTCCAAAGTTAGCATTTACCGCGAGGTTATAATGCACTTAAGAGTATATGGTTTAACCGCATCCACAAACTGCAGTAGAGAATAGACTCTGCTAGCTGCCGAGGAGTCCTTCTCAGGCAGAAGCACCCCCTCACATAGTAAACCAAGCACCCTGCCCTCAAGATTGTTAGGGCCTGCTAGAGGGGTGACTGATGTGTGTGTATGGTGAGATATAGGAACCTATACCTCAGTGAGGAGTGCTAACTCTACCTCACACAGGCTGCAGTAGCAGGCCTGTGGTGTCAGATTGTGAATGCTTCCCAGGGGTGGCAAAATACATGCTGCAGCCCCTGGTAGGCCTGTGAAGTACCAATGCCATAGGTACCTAAGGTACCATATACTTGGGGCTCATAAGGTACCACAGTATCCAATCACTAGTGCATCTAATATGCACATCAATCATTTAAGGGAGTAAGCAGATAGGCTGGGGCCCTGGATAGCAGGATCCCAGCCAGACTAGTCAAAAACCATTCAAACACCAGGAAAAAAGTGGGGGCAACCATATAGTCAGATTCCACCTTCCTACACTTACATTTCAGACAAAGTAAGGACTTGAAGAAATTAAGAACATTACTGACCTATAGACAGATTTGTAAGGGTTAGAAGCAACCGGTGCTTGGGAAACAGCAGAGAATGGATATTCTGCTATAGGCAGACAGTTTGGAAACTTAGGGAGGGGAATTGTTGGAAGCATCTTGAAACCTTTAGTAATAATTACTCTTGGTCGATTATTCTTGTTTGTGATTTATAAGGGATTCAAACGTGCACAAGTAAAAACGGGATTGAAGAGAACAAGAGCAGACGTAGAACTAGAAAACAGACTATGATGACATGGAGTTTCTGGAGGAATGCAGAAGAAAGATGATGAAAACAACCAAATTGTGATCTGTCTATCTGATAAAAGATTATTATCTAGATGTGATGGCTTGATTCGCCATCAAAGCGGATATTGGAGCAGCATAACTTTGGCTCCACCTTTACATGTCACAAATACTTAATGTAAACGTGCACTTAGCATGTTTCTTGTGTGGCCTAACGACATTGCTATAAAGTGTTGCACTCGCCATCATTATTGAAGTGCATTCACTGTAGAATTAGAGAATTCATACATACGCTGTGTGCCTTAACCATATTAAATGAGATATTATTTTGAGACTTGATCAATGAACTATACTCACCTTTTTATTTCAGAAACTACAATGGATTTATGTAATGTGTGCACTAATGTTTCATATATTTAATTTGAAATGTAGTTCTTAGCCATACTTACACGTGTGTACTAAACGTTTTTCTGTACGCCACGTGCAGTATGAATCAAATGAACTGATACGTTTTATTCATTTGTGTTTGAAACTGCACATGCATATTACATTTGCACCATTGATTTAACACTTTAAAGTTGTCCTGACTGGGCCTGTTCTGCATAAAATACTGTTTTTCCATTTCTGCTTGCATGACTTTTCCCTTGAGGGTGCATTCAAATACATTTTTAGTTTGAAAGTAGATAAAACACGGTACTAGCGAAAGAGAGAAAGCTTGAGAAGAAGAACTTGACAAAGAAACATGGAGAACCAGAGCATTAACTGAAGAGTCCTGTTCAGTGTTTTTGCAACATGGCTTGGTTAAACAAAGACAATGTCGTTCTCATGTTTAGTGTTGGACATTTCATAAATGTAGCAGTTTACAACATCAGAATGCAAAAGAACAACGGAAATCCTGACGATGTGAAGAGAGGGTTGGTACCTGAGATATTGTGTCGCAAATAACTGGAGACTACACTGTCTGATGTTGCTGCCACCTTTCCTTGTACTCCAAGAAGTTTGACCTCCTGACTTTCCTGTATTTCCATATTTTTCTGCATTGCACTGAATTTTGAGATTGCTTAGTCTATTGAACCACCCTCTTCGTTGGACTTAACCTAGATGATTCTAGATTTTACTCATGTATAGAAAAGAGAACCATAACCTCTTCTCTGAGCACCAAATCTTGTTATTATTCTTTTATATTGCTGTGACTGAACTTCTTCTTTATCTCATACTGGTATTCCCAAACATCTTTAGGAGGTTGGGTTTCCCAGTTGTTATTCTGTATCTTTTTAGCATGGTACTAAGATTGTTGTACCTTAACATGACTGCTAACTTATAATAAGCCTTCTTAACTGTAGTCACTGATTGATGGTCCTTATTGTGTAGCCAAATGGTTTACACTATTAATTGAAATTAATTGATCTAATGTTAACTCTCATCACCTCTCAGGGGCGTGGCTAAGATGGCCACCGCGACGGATGTGCCTTGCTGTGGCTCCGTGACTGGGCTTTCACCTCGCCCAGTGTCGGTGAGCCTGGCTGGGTCTTACCTGCGCCTGGTGGTTCCTTGAGGCGTGGGGAGCCCGGTGCCCATGTTTCTAAAGCAGCCTTGGCCCTGGGAGGACTGAAACCCGGAGTTCGGAGCGGAGCGGAGGCGCCGAGCACAAGATGGCGCCCGCTCGACTCGCAGCTCCCCGCCCTGGCTACTGACCCAGAGGGGGCACGGGCGACGTGGGCGTACCGGAGGAGGTAATCCTGGACCTCCGACCTTGAGAGATCTGCCTGGATGTTCCGGAGGACGGCAGGGACGACGGGGTGATTGTTCACTGGTGTCAGCGCCCTGCGTATGGCGGAGGCCCCCCCCCTGCTTGGGGCTCACCGAAGACACACCGTGGCCCACGCGCGACATGGGCGGTCGGAGGCGCGCATCGTTGGGGAGCGCCGCCTCCGCCTGAACTGGCCTGCGGGAGACGCATCTACTGTCGGCCTGGAAAGCCGTGCGGCGCACTCCTGGAGGCCTGGAGGCGGGTGTACTGCTGGACCACAGGCGGCCGCCGGAACAGAGGTGAGCCCACGCAATGGTGAGGGGGACTAAGGGCAGCGCCAGGACAATACTTCGCAGGAGCTGCTGTCCCTCGCGGCCACGAGGTGGCCTGCCTGACTCTAAGATGGCGGCCCACTGCACTCCAGCCTAGTGGCCTGCACGGGAGAGCGGAGGTCCTTGGTGGACGGGGCGTCGAGGTGTTGCATCGGCACTCGCCTCCACTGTGACGGCCCCCATAGACTTTCTGGGAGCTGAGGGAGGCAGTGGAGGACTTATGGTGTGCTGACCCTGATCTGGCCTTGCAGCGGTAACATCGCCAGCCCAGGTGGGAAGATTTACCCTGGGGACGGAGTGAGGAACGGGGCCCCCGCTGGCGGGAGGGGCCGCCGACATCCCGGTGGCTGCGTAGCGCCGGCGGCCTCCACCACCACAACGGCCACATAATTTTCCACATCCCCGCCTACCCAACGGGCGACACTCACCTGCAGTGGCACCTGACTGCGCAGCAACGGAGCACAGTGCCAGAGGGCCCATCATCGGCTACAAATACGCCTCGCCCCGCAAAAGAGTCCACTTCGCGCTCGTGGGGCCCACAGCGGATAATATGGGCAAACCTAGAGCAGCGGCGCCGGCCCCGGGGGCTGTGTCGGAGGCCCCGGCCAGCCAATCCAGCAGGGCCTCCAAAGCCGCTGGATCGTCGGGGAAGCCCTCTCTGTCGGCCAAGCTCGACAAGGTACTGGCGGCGATAGAGCAGTCGCGGCTCTCCCTGGAGCACCAGCTGGGCACCCTCACTACGGACGTCAGCCTCCTCCACGATGATCATCGTAAACTGTCGAATAAAGTCTCGGACAATGCGAAAGCGGTCGCCGACATCCAACCTATAGTGCAGGCACACCAGGACTCACACCCTGATGGGTCACATGGCCACCATGGAAGAACGCATTGATGACCTGGAGGGGTGGTCACGGCGCTGCAACATTCGCGTCCTTGGGCTGCCGGAGGGAATTGAACGATCTGACGCAGTGGAGTATATGGAGACCTGGACTAAATCCTTCACCCCCAGTGATGACCACACAGCGTACTTCTCCGTCGAGAGGGCGCACCGTGTTCTTTCGCGTCGCCCACAGCCAGGAGCCCCGCTGCGTCCCATGCTGGCCAAGATCCTACACTTCAGAGACCGTGATGCGGTGCTCCGGGCGGCCCGGCAGTCGGGACCACTCCGAGTCGAGAATAAAACCATCATGATCTTTCCCGACTATTCACGAGCGGTCCAGCGCCAAAGGGCGTCCTTTCTGGAGGTGAAACGACGCCTACGGGCGGAGAAAATACAGTACTCCCTGCTGTTCCCGGCCCATCTGAAAATCATACACGATGGCGTTACTCACTTCTTTACAACACCTGAAGAGGCGCACGACTGGGCGGACCAGAACTGTACTGCGGGCCACCGGGCAAAGCGCACCCAGGAACAACGCGTGAGAACAGCGGGCCCCAGGAGACAACGCTCGCGAAGACGACACCATCCAGGTGCCCCCGCACCACTTCCACATACCTTGGGGTCCCCGGACCTGGTGCAGATAGTTCAGCAGCGGCGCCAGGCCCTGAAAGCGGCGGCGGGCCTCTGTCCTGCCTCCCCAGCAACAGACCTTGAACGCGACCCCCACATATTTACGTCGGAGGAGGAAGGGGACAGTGAGGCAATGCAGTCCGAGGTGTACTCGGTGGCTCTGCCCTCGGTCACCCCGCGAACGGCGGACGACCTGATATGACTGGACCCTTGCAGCATGTTGAGGATTTACAGCATGGGGAGATGTCTTCAACCCATTGTTATTGCTAGATCCTGCGCTGCGCGCGTCCCCTCGCTGCCTCTGGCCTTACTACCCCGGGTGCGGATCGACAGACCAGAAGCTAGTCATAGATAGCGCGCATAGCCCGCACGTTGAGCCCCTAGCAGACACAGGCCGACACCCCTAAATTATGTTGATGCTCTTGTACCAATTGAGAGCTAGTTTGGACGTATCGCCTCTGACGATAGGTCCCCCGCGTTGGGGCAAGTTATTTTCGCCTCACCCCAGTTTTCCCTTCCCCTTGCACACAAATTTTCTGCACTGTGTCCTAGTCCACAAGTCGCTGAACAGCTGCACTGACACACTAGGGACGCGGGCATGGAGTAAATGGATCAAAGCCGGGTGCCTCCGGGGGAGCCTGCTGACCCATCCTGCGCTATGCGCTAGACATACGCACTGATGGCAAACACTGGTAAAACCACAATTCTTACACTGAATGTGCGCGGCATGCATACTGCACGCAAGAGATACTCCATATATGCATACATTAAGCGCCACCAAGCACAAATTGCACTTCTGCAGGAGACGCACCTTACAGCAGGGGAGGTAGCGAAATTGCGCAGGCGATGGCGGGGAACCATATGTGCCACAACTTATTCAGCCTTCGCCCGAGGCACCCTTATATGGGTACTTCCTGGGGTTCCCTTTCAGGAACAGTCTCATATAATAGATCCAGATGGCTGATACGTTTTATTGCTAGGCCGGTTGGATGGTCAGGCAGTACTACTGGGCAGCATCTATGGGCCCAACGCCAAACAAAATAAATTTTGGGAAGCGCTGTACACTCCCTTAAGCACATACACACAGGCACCCTGGATCCTGGGTGGAGATTACAACTGTGTGCAAAACATAGCACTGGACAGGTCCCACCTACCCCATCCAACATCCCCCTTTGTAGTGCAGGCAAAGCGGTTTGCAACATGGGCACAGCACTGGTCCCTGGCGGATGCTTGGCGAACCCGGAACCCTACCACCAAACTCTACTCGTTCCACTCCAGACCACATGACCTTAGGGTGCGCCTGGACTGTTTCCTTTGCTCCCCTACCATCCTACCTATCGTCTCAGACACTGACTATTTGGGTAGAACCATATCAGACCACGATGCCTACACGTTAACGATCCGTTGGTGCCCGCCACATCCTCCTGTCCCTAACTGGCGCCTCCCTAGGGATAGTCTCGACGATCCGGTTTTTAAACAAACTCTAGCGGATCACATCCGCCATTATTTCCAGGAGAACACAGGCACGGCCACTACACGCACGCAGGAGTGGAATGCTTTCAAGGTCGTAATGCGGGGTACCTGCATTCGCCACATCACGGGAGTCCGACGGGTCCTGGAGCGGGATATCCAGAAGGCGGAACAAGCGTTGGCCGAGCTCACCAAAGAGATCAACCCGGCTAACGCCACGCCGGCTCAGATAGCTAGTGCCGGGACTGCCTATGCGGAGGCGCTGGCAAGTATGCGCCGGTATAATTTCGCGGCATATGCAGCTCGGGTCCACAAAGAAGGCGACCGTGCGGGCACGTTATTGGCTTGGCTTCTCAAGCAGGATTCGAGCCTTCCGCCCATCACGGCCATTCATAACGCTCAAGGCACTCTGTTATACTCGCAGGACTTGATCCTCAAGGCCTTCCAAGAGCACTACACGATATTATATGCCAGTCCCCTTCCCCCGGAATCGGATGATGTCCTTTCTAGACCGCTTCCGGCTACCCCGCATAGACCATGACACACGCCAAGACCTTGACGGACCTATCAGGGCGACCGAGATTAGGCACCCAATGAAGGCTCTGGCTACCCACAAGGCTCCTGGTTTAGATGGCCTTCCACTAGAAATTTATCACGCCTTTGCGTCCCAATTAGTCCCTCAGTTGGAGTCACAATTCCAGGCAGCCCTAGACGTGGGGGCCTTACCCCAATCCATGCGTGAATCAGTCATAGTGTCCCTTCTCAAGCCGGATAGAGACCCACATCAACTGGGCTCCTATCGACCCCTAGCCTTACTGCCAGCAGATTATAAAATTTACGGGGAAGGTCCTGGCGGATAGGTACGCTACGGTCCTCCCACAGCTAATCCACCCAGATCAGAACGGATTCGTCCCAGGCAGGCATATCTCTTATAACATCCGGCGGCTGTTCCATGTACAGGACCAGATACGGGAGCTGTTTCCCCGGGCAGCGTGTCTGGTGCTGGACCTCGAAAAAGCTTTCGACACTCTCTCATGGGCCTACCTGTTTCGGGTCCTACAACGCACGGGCATAGGACCCAGACTGCAAGCCTATACTCAGCTCAGCTACTCCGCGCCCAGCTCCAGAGCGCGAATAGGCTCCCTTATTTCGGACTCCTTTCCAGTCCGCCGTGGCACCAGACAAGGATGCCCACTCTCCACCTTGCTTTTCGCAATAGCGATGGAGCCGTTGGCGACTCTGCTCCGCGCAGCGGGCAAGGAGTGGGGCATCCCAATAGGTGATTATACCCACTCAGTATCGTTATACGCTGACGATGTACTTATATATGTCCGGGATATTACAGCCGACTTAACGCCTATATTGCGTATCCTACACGACTTTGCGGAGCTGGCGGGACTCAGGGTCAACTGGCCCAAATCCACTGTCTATCCCCTGGTACAGGCTATGCCCCACTGTCAAATATGAATGGGTAACTTGGACATCTCGTGGAGTCCCCAAGCGGTTCGCTATTTAGCAGTTAGACTATACCATACACCGCAGGATATCTATGACGGGAACTACCGCAAATTGATGGGTAGCATTCGATCCTCTGTCCACTTTTGGAAAGATCTTCCACTGGCGGTCACGGGGAAGATAGCGGTCGCCAAAATGATCCTCGTCCCGTGCCTGCTATATCTCTTCTCCAATCTTCCGGTGGTCCCTCCACAATCTCTATTTCACGAGCTCGACACCCTGCTGGGGACCCTCTTCTGGGGCAATGGTCGCTGGCATATTGCTCTGGCAAAACTGCAACTGCCCCTCGACCAAGGTGGGCTACCGGCCCCATCGTTTGAGGCGTATTTCCTGGCCGCCCAATTGCAGTGGGTGTCACGCTGGACAGCGGGCCGGGCACAGGGGGAGCTGATCACCACGACAGGGCACATTCAAACCCCTACTATACACCGCATGTTGCTACCAGGTGCAGCGCCGCTGCCGACTAAGCCCCTCCAAGTAATGACTGCGCGCGCCTGCCTGGCACATATTCATCATATGGATCGGGATGTGCCCCTGTACTCCCCATTTCTGCCACTGATAGGGTTCCCCAGGGGCCGGGTGCATTATACGGAGAGAATGCTGCAAACATGGACGGATCACGCCGTGACGGAGGTGGGGATGATGTTTTTTGAGGGACACTTGCAGACTTTTGACGCACTGGTTGACGATTTCGAACTTCCCAGGGGACAGTTCCTACGGCATAGACAGCTCCTCACGGACTGCCGCAGGCAGTGGCGTGCGATTGACACGGAACCCCCCACGCACCCGGTCATCCATGCGATCCTACAGATGGGGCCTGGACGCCACTTAGTCACTTGGATCTATGAAGCCATACGGACTCTAAAACAACCCACACTTGCACCCCTCAGAGAACACTGGGAAACCGACTTCTGCAGACCACTACATGACAGGGAATGGGCCAGGGCCCTTGAGCACACCAAGAAGGTGTCCCGCAATCACCGCTTTAAGAATATACAATTGCACATCCTGCATAGGGCATACCTCACTCCCGAAAAATTACAGAAATATTTCCCTGACAGCTCGTTTGCTTGCCCCAGGTGCCTGGAGCCCACTGCCTCTTTCATACACATGTTCTGGGATTGTCCGACACTTCACAGTTACTGGCACGCGATCCACACCGCCCTTCGCACGGTTAAGTGGTTACAGGACTTATACACATGGGAGGCTAGCGCCCTGGGCATCCATAGGCGGCACAAGCATATGAAGGTGGAGAGGCGGTTTGCTTCCCTGGTGCTCCTCCTAGCCAAACGGTGCATCACCATGCACTGGAAGACACCGGAGGGGCCTCCTCTAGCGGCATGGGTGGGCGCAGTCAAAAAGTGGGGTAAGGCGGAGGAAGCACTACTCAGAGCGGAGGAAGCCCAGGGACTTCGCAAACACCCGATTTCCCTGCCCTGGGCCATGCTAATGCATTCCTTCGTGCAGGAAACGATAACGGTGGCGGGCCCACGAACGATTGGTCCCCCAAGGGCCCCCATGGCCCATGAGCCCACCCAGGGAGACGTACAAGGGGTCCAGGCGCCCGGCGGGTCATAATTGTGGACTGCGACTGTTCCTTCATTATGCCTTCACACGGGCAGCGATCAGCGCTCTCGCCTCCCTCCTCCCCCCCGCGCCCGCAAAGCCCCAACAATATACCCTGCAATGGTATAGCTCTCAGGCGCAAGATTACTACTGCTCATCATCCACGACATAGTGCACCCCCCAGTTTATATATCCCCAGTTTGTTGATGGTTTGCATGTGGCTGCAATCCCATAGCCTCTATGATAAAGTACATAGGGGAGTGGGCACACCTCGCAGCCCCTGCAAGGCGCAGCGACCATCACGTGTGCTAGTTGGGTGTACTTAGGCATAGGCCCCGGAAGCCTGTCCGTAGCTCATAGACAGAGTGGAGACACACATACCCAAGGCTCACACGCTCGGAAGTCCACACAGGGCGCGATTGAGCGCTCCTGTTTGCAGGCCTATATGAATCGCATTACCAGATGTGCTATTGTATGTACTGTTTTTATAAATGCCAATAAAAAGTGTTTTAAAAAAAAAAAAAGAAACTCTTATCACCTTTCAAGCGGGATAAAAAAAAGTTTTTGGGGAGAACGAATGGTAGGAGGGTTGGCCCAGAGCACTGGATCAATGTGGTAGCAGAGGATAGTTTCCCACTGATGTGTGGAAGTTAGAGTGTCTGTTGGACTTGGCCCTTTTTGTAGGGTCATCCCTGAACTTTTTGCCTTATTCCTAATCTTTTTTCTGACCTGGTGTTGGTGGTTTTAGGACTCTGAGCACCAGTGTAAAGTGCGTGGGCTTTCTGTGGTAAACATGGTAAGATTGGTCTACACCTGTTTGGTATATTTAAGTTACCTGTCACTCCCTTGTAAAGTGGTATCTCAGATACCCAGGGCTAGTAAATTAAATGCTACTGGTGGGCTTGCAGCGCTGCTTATGCCACCCACCAAAGTAGCCTTTCAAACCTGTCTCAGGCCTCTGCCATTGCAGGGCCTGTGCACACAGTTTACTGCCGCTGTGACGTGACACATAAACTGGGTGCCACATCTGTGACCCCCCTTTTTCTACATATCAGTCACCCCTAAGGTAGGCCCTAGCTAGCCCTATGGGCAGGGTGCATGTAGGTGAAAGGTAGGACATGTAGCTTAATTGTGTGACATGTCCTGGTAGTGGCAAACAGCCATTTTGGTTTCTCACTACTGTGAGGCTGTCCTCTCATAGAAATGCATTGTGGATTCCCTGATAAATGCTTCAGTGGTAATTCCTGATCTGAGAGGAGTAGAGTGGTCAAGTTTGGTATGTTTGGAAACGTGGTAATAAATGCTGCGTAACGGTGTGCGCAGATTTATTATCACTATTTTAGAAATGCCACTTTTAGAAGTTGGCATTTCTGTGTGCTATGTGTATTTGTGCCTGCCTGATGTGTATTGCATGTCTGGCTCTGGAGAGCCAGGGACTGGGGAGGTGCCGTATCTCCAGAGGGGCTGGGTGAGTCAGCGCTAGGCTGAATCGACCTGATCTACATTCAGAGTAGTGGGAGGAGTAGCCCCTGACCCTGAATAGGATAGAGCCTGGTTGGTACAATGCTGGATCCGCCCCCCTGTTGTGTGTCTGGGGCCAGAGCATAACTTGACAAAGAAGGCTGTGAGCACTGTAAAATAAATGCTTGAGTACCCACCAGAACCAGTTGGGACTGGATCCCCAAGCCCTGTGCCAGGGCAGAACAAAGACCTGGCTGGTATAAGTATTGGGACTGTGACCCCATGTTAGGTGTGCTTACTTGTACCTGTTTTGGAGCCGAATGACTGCTGGGCTTCAGGAGGAACCACCATGGGACCCAGCTGCTATCTCCTGGGGATCCCCAAGTGCTGGCCTGCCTGTGCACAGCTTTGCCCTAGGGACCTTTGGACTTTATTGCCTGAGCCCAAAGAGTAGTACTCCAACTCTGCCTGGTGCCAAGTACGGGAGGAACACTTGTGCCGCGCTTACCTCTCTAAAGTGACCGGAGCCCCAGAGGGGGGCCCACACCGCTGGGACATGAGGAGTGCCCCAGGGGTATTGGTGCTCGACAGCGCTGTGCCGAAAAGTGTTCAGAGGAAATCCCGGCGTGGGGATTCCCCCGTGCTGCCTGGAGGTGGAGCTGGAGCCTACCCCGCATTTTTGTTGCACCGACAGCCGCTGCACCACGAACAGTGTCCAGGAAGCCAGGCGAGGTGCCTAGTTGTGAGCGGGGCCACGCCACGTACGGCAGACCAATCAGGGTGGACGTAGCTGTCGAAAGTCAGGCACAATTGAGCCTGCAGGTGGGAGGGCCTCCGTGTGTTGGTGGAAGCCCCGCATGCCGCCCGGAAAGGAGAAGGGGATCAGCGGAGACTGCGCTCCGTGCTGAGGGACCCCTGGGTGCCTGCATCTGGAGGTGGAGCCCCGCAGGCTAACCGGACCCCGAGACAAGAGGACCGGAGCCTCACGGGCTCCCAGCTGAAGTCCTGAGCGTGTCCCCGTTGCCAGAGGAGGAAAAAGGCCCCGGTGAGTGGGCCTGTCTGGAGCACTGTGGGTGCAGGGCCATACTTACAGCTACACCACCAAATCACGGGCAGCTGCAATGACGGGGGCATCTCTTTTGCACAAGAGAGATAAGGGTGAGTTGCACCCTCACCCCATGGGAGTACTGGCCGGTGGAGGCCTCGTGAGGAGAGGAGCCCCGGGAAGGAGAGGCTCCCAAGGCACTGTTGGTGCCTAGAGTTTTGCACACAGCTGCACCGCCAGTTCTCGGGCAGCTGCAACTTTGGGGGCATTTTGGGTCTCAAGAGAGACCAGGGTGATTACACCCTTGAACCTCTATTTTTGGTACAGACCTGTTTGGCCTGTACCCTGCTGCAGTAGTAGCTTAGAGCCCTGACTATTTGGACATAGGGCATGGTGGGGAAGTCCCAGCTGGACCCCGAGGAAGGCCAGTTGGCCTGTGAGCACCTGGTGTGCTGGTAGGGCGCAAGGCCCTAACATGATGATGCATAATGTGTTTATGCCTAATGTGATGATGCATAATGTGGTTTATGCCTAATTTGATGATGCATAATGTGGTTTATGCCTAATGTGATGATGCATACTATGCTTATGCCCAGTGTTTATGCATAATGTGTTTATGCTGAGTACAGTATTTTACCAGTAGTTACTGGATGTCTTATCTTTTACTACCGGTTCTAAGGGTTCTGACAGTGGCCTGATTGGCCCTGTCATGTATATAATCCCCTGTAAAGTGATACCTAATGCCAGGTGGCACAGTATTTGTATTTGTAGGGGAATTTATATAGCGCATGTATACCGACAGGTCTCTTAGCGCTGTACATATGTGATGTGTTCTAATGTGTTTTATGGATAATATAAAGGATATTTTTACATAACCTTGTGTGGAGCTTCTTTTGTGGAGTGCCTAGTGTGTCACTGCTGTGTGTGTGTGTTGCGCAAACGCTTTATACATTGCCTCTGGGATAAGCCTGACTGCTCTGCCAAGCTACAAAGGGGGTGAGCAGGGGTTATCTTCAGCGTGTAACTCCCTTGCCCTGACTAGAGTGGTGGTTTCTGCCTGGCTTCAGGGCCGGACTGGGAACTGAAATCAGCCCTGGCAAAATTTGGCAGACCAGCCCCCGTCAAATTTTGCAGACCAGCCTCCGTCCAGCGCGTAGCGAGCGAGCGCAGCGAGCGAGCCCGACCGCTACTAGGGGGGTTTGGGGGGGTTCTCCCCCCAAGAAAATTTTGGAAAACAACCGACCAAAATGGTGAATTTTACAGCACATTTTTCATTACATATTCAATTGTATCAACTTTCAAACCACAGTAAATAGTAGATGATGACCTTCAAGAGCACCAGGTTACCCACCCAGTCATATGTACCCATAGACATTCTTTCAGAGAGCACCAAAAATAGGCACGAGTAGTAAATCAGAGAGAAATAAAAGTGAGACCAGCCCCCACATGGTGTGTAACGAGCAAGCGCAGTGAGCAACCACTATTAGGGGGAGTTTGGGGGGGTTGAACTTGTCCCCCCCACACAAGAAATTTGGGAGACAGAAAGGCCAAAAAAAAAAAGTATTTTTCAACACATTTTTCATTACATATTATATTGGATTGTATTAACTTTTAAAGCATAGTAAATGATTACCTTAAGGAGCACCAAGATACACAGTCATAAAACATAGACATTCCTACAGAGAACACTAAAAAATGAAATGTCGAGCACAAAACATGAATATAAATATAAACAATTTATTCTTCATATAAAATAGCATAAAGACATTTAAAAACGCACTTAACTTCAAACAATTGTGCAAAGGTTCAGAGTAAAAAGTGTACAAGACAATGTGCAAACATTAAATGATTTTTATATCCTGAGTTTTGTAAATAGTGCTAAAATAAAGCATCTCTCCGTAGCCACTCCCCCTCATGGCCTCCTCCTCAGACACCCTAACTACCACCCTCCACCAGTGCCCCTCATCTCTCCGTAGCTCCCACACCCCATGACCTCCTCCTCAGATTCCCTCACTGCCAACCTTCACCAGCACCCCTCATCACTCCGTAGTTTCCCCCCACCCCATGACCCCCTCATCGGATTCCCTCACTGCCATCCTCCACTAGTGCCCCTCATTTCTCTGTAGCCCCCCCACCCCATGACCTCCTCCTCAGATTCCCTCACTTCCATCCTCCACTAGTGCCCCTCATTTCTCTGTAGCCCCCCACCCCATGACCTACTCAGATTCCCTCACCGCTCCCTCCACCAGCGCCCCTCATCTGTCTGTAGTTCCCCCCCTACCCCGTGACCTCCTCCTCGGATTCCCTCACTGCCACCCCCACCAGTGCCCCTCATCTCTCTGTAGTTCCCTTCCAGCCTGTGACCCACCTCCTCATAAGATTCCCTCACTGCCACCCTCCACTATTGCCCCTCATCGCTCTGTAGTTCCCCCTGCCCCATGACATCCTCGTTGGCTTCCCTCACTGCCACCCTCCATTAGTACCCCTCATCTCTCCTGTAGTTCCCCCACCTCATGACCTCCACCTCGGTTTCCCTCACTCCCACTCTCCACTAGTGCCCCTCAGCTCTCTGTAGTTCCCCCCCACCCCGGGACCTCCTCCTCTGACTCCCTCACTGCCACCCTCCCTCACTGTCTGCCACCCACACCCTTCATCTCTCTGTAGCTCCCCCCACCCCATGACCTCTTCCTGGTATTCCCTCACTGCCACCCTCCACTAGTGCCCCTTATCTCTCCGTTGCCCCTCTCATACCCATTCCATTCGTTGTATAGCACTACTCATATCAGTGTAAGGTGTCACAGTACTTTACATAACAGCAGCACACATTATACAGAGACAATAAATCAAAATCAGTTTACGCGAAATGTCACATAAGCTAATGAGGATTACAAGGTGTAGAAATCACTTCATCCATTCTGGTGGGCAGTATATTTTACAGGGGTTTGGTCGGGACTCGGAGAAGCACAAAGTCAGGATTTAAAGAGTACTCCAGTGGTCAGGGTTGGCTTTACTGATAAAAATGTATAACTGCCCAAACAAACTCTTATTAGTAACATTAGAATAATGAAAGAATGGAGAAGTTCTAACTACATCACAACACAAAAAAGCGAAGTTTGTATGCAGTTTTTTTATGACAGTTCATTGGTCACTGTCTTATGTTAACTTCTGAACTGCAAGTAACACAAGGATATCTGTGACAGAGGTAGTAACCCACTGAGCTATTCCCATAAAATTCAGTTTATCTGCATTTACGAACTACCAACCGACAAATGGTTGCTCTGCAGCAGGATCGTAAATCACAAGTTAACAGTTTTTATTGTTGTTGTACATCGGTGGCAGATTCACTGCGACTGCGAGGGCTAAGGAGGCTCATGTTTGGTGGGCCTGGCCCACCCTCTAGAACCGGGCCTGGTAGGTAGTGGTGCAGCCTGCTAGCATAGCCGGAGTCTTGCTCGCAGCCTCAGGCACAGGCAGGTCAGTGAGGAAGACTGCCCTCAAGGCCAGGGACGGCCTTAGCACTGGTGGTGCCCTTTGCATTAATAGCTCACTGTTCTATGTTAGGATTTTAACTTATTAACTGCAAGTAACAATAGGATCTCTCTGACAAAAGCAGTAGCCCACTGACCTATTTACATTATGTGCACTTTGTGATCTGCATGGTACATGTTCTTTGCAGCAGGCACATTAACACTCTGAGCTACCTTTCCATAAGTCAAAACTTCCACTAAACAATATGCAGATCTCTCTCTAGGAAGAACATTCAACACCAGATTCATCATGCCATTTTTATTGATGCCGAAAATTGCTGGAGGCCAGGAAGGAGGCAGCAAGCGCTTTTAAAATCTTAATATACTTGCAAACATAATGCCTCCACCCAAAGTCAGCACCCGGTGCGGTCACACCGGTTGCACTGCCCTAGAGCTGGCCCTTCAAGGGTCCTGTGACCTCAATGACAGTCACTGTTCTAGGGTGTGCTGCTTCATAGGCCTGCCCGCAAGACTGGAGGTGAACTTCAGTATGGATTGTGGTGGACAAGCCTTGAAGGTTAAACCACACTTGCCACTGCTAGGATCCGCCTGCTGGTGCTAAGACACCAGAGTTTCTAAGGTCTTGCGAAGCCTTCTAAGGTCTAGCATGGGTTGTGCTCACTCAGGAGAGTGGTCTAATGGACTGGTTATTAAGGCTGAACCTGGTTCACCAGTTCCAAATTCAGCAGCTCTGGCCATAGTGCCACATCCTCTCCCCCACTGAAAACCATACTGCCCCACTGAGAAAAACTCACACTACCTTCAATTACAACCCAATTGTTGCCGGCTATAAACACCTGGATGTGGCTCAATTTAAATGACGCACTAGACAAGAGCAATATGTGGCCTACAAAAAATAGTAACAACATCCTGGAAAAGCAAACACTCAAAGGGAATGCAAAATTAGCAAACCATGTGAAATGTAAGCAGGAACAACATGGTTAGCTTAGCGCTTTTACACTCACTATTCAGAAATCAGTGAGTGCTTTTGCCTGAAAAGTTGAGGACATGACAACAAGGCCCTGAATGGACCCATTTTAACGTCCATTGCTTATATCCTTACAAAATGTAAGCAGTAGTAGGGTAAAAAAGACCACATCCCTGGACGCAGAGCCGCAGTACACATTTCTTTTCTCCAATCCACACATTGCAGCACCTCCAGGATTGGTGCACTAGGTGCAAGCCCAGGAAAAACAAAGACAAGAAAACAAAAATAGCGCTTCACTGGCAAACTCTGTAAAAGTGACGCTAATGTGTTTGGGTGTTAATAAAATCAATCTGGCCAGCTTGCTACCACTCTGTCTTACTTTATTTAGTTATTTTATCATATTTTAACCTTTTATTCCCGAAGCTGCACCTTGGAAATAAAATAACAGAAAAATACGACATTTCCAACAAAAGTGTTTTTTTTTTTGGATCCATTTCACAGGGGAGCAAATAAAAGAAAGGAGAGGAATGAGACAGGGGACGCACATCGCACCGTGAACTAGACTGTCAATCAGCGCTGGACAGTCACCCAGTCCTGCGGCTTTTAGTGTCAGGGAGCAGCGTCGCGTGTCAGGCAGTAGGCGATAATCCTAAACCCGTGCTGGCTGCAGTGCCAGGCCTGAGGCCAGCCACCACCTCGCTCCCTGTGCCTAGTAGTAGCCCCCTTGCCCCTTACTTCCTTAGGCCCCTTTTGCTTTTGAAATTTCTGGCCCGCTCCAGCCCGGTCTTGAGTCGCGACTCCCCCGCACCAGGAACACTGCCCTGACACTACAGTGCCACCACACCATAGGACGGAACAATGCACGCAGTTGCCCATATGTCGTGTTCACCGAGCTCAGGTTTGTGTATGTAAGTTATGTAACAGAGCAAAAGGAAAATCCAGATCAGACTCTGATCTGGATTCTCCTGTTGCTCTGTTACGTAACTTACATACACAAACCTGAGCTCGGTGAACACGACAATCAGAGAATACCAGGTCGATCCCTACCCGTTGACCCCGCGCTCCTACTGCTGTGCATTATCTGATTGAAAATGCAATTAGCAAAAATGCAAAAACAACACTCACTTGGCGGCGGGCGGCACTGGGACACACTGGGACAGGCAGGGGCTAGGGGGCTATAAATAAATTAAATTATGGGGTGGCGAGAGAGGGCCTCTGGTCGACTCGTCAAGGTCTCAGTCTCTGCTGCAGCCTGCGTTCTGGAACCTGGGGATCACGCGCACTTTTTATTGCGTGAGCTCCAATGCGCATGTGTCAACTCACCACCAACAGCCGCACCCGCCCCACCCCCCTAAGGTGGGTGAACTGCGAGTCTGCGACTAAGAGCAGGCAGCGCAGACGCGGCGGTGGAGACTTCAGCGCACCGCGCTATTTATCCAGCACTGACCTACAGTCAGCACTAAATTCATTAATTGTGTTCATAAATTTTGCTTTTTTCCGCACCGAGCGAGGGAGACGCAGTCACGCAGCAGAGACAGTACAGAGCAAACAGTGAGCAACAAAACCGGCCCCCGGCCCAAAAACCGGCCCCCGGCCCAAAAACCGGCCCCCACCCCTGGCAGCCTACCGGGGGATTGCCCGGTGCCCGGCATTGCCAGTCCGGGCCTGCCTGGCTTAGGCGTTTGCCCTAGCTAAACAGATATCCCATTTCTAACAGTGTCCCATTAAGAAATTGCTTAAGCCCATTCCAAACTCCAAAGGCCCATGGTGGGTCAAAGGATTGATGGAGTTTCAGTGGTTCAGAAATAATTTGTAGTAGCGGAAGAGAATGAGTATTAATCGGGTTGCATGTTGCAATTGCTTCTGCTTAGATTGCGGGATTTGCAGTGGCTGTGTGGTGTTCTGTGGAGGTGTTTTAAGTTGATGTGTGAATGTGGCACTTGATGCAAAGAAGTTGAAGTTGTTATTGGGTCCGTCGTGGCCTAAGATCTCGTGATAGACAGAAGATCAGTTATCAGTGTATAAGACACTCGGTGTGGTTGTCTGCTGTGTTGTGATCCTGGTCGTGAGATGTTGTCGACAGCATTATTTAGATAGGGACTTTATCTTTGTGTGATTTTGAGATGTGGACGGTGTAGTGCATCTCAGTGCACATGGAGGAGCTATATCAATCTGATTGATGCACTACTGGTCTAGGTTTCATTTGAAATGAATGTCAGAGTAGGTTGGAAAGTGTTTCTCCGAACTGGTTCTTGTGTGTACGAAAATCCTTAATTTCATTAGAAGAGCAGAAAGTTAGCTGTTAAAATTCCTTGCATTTGTTTTGTGAATAAATTGTTGAGAGAACACGCTTGTGAGATTGTAAAGGACATTGAGCTGCTGCAAGGAGTAAGATTGACGTCACAGTGTGCAGTGCTGGTATTGGTTGGTTGGTGTAAGAGGGTTGTCCAGAGCGCTGTTTTATATTTTATATGTTTTATGTTTCCTTAATTGGTGCTCAAACCAACAACCTGTTGTAATTATGCAGACCCCCCAGGATAATGCGGAATAGATTTGGAATTTTGAGGCACAAAAATTGAAATATTGCAGCATAAAAGTGGAAAGTTTGCGGCATTATTGTGGCATTTTATTTTATTCGTAATCATTCCTTTCAGCCTTAATTTAATGGAAACAGTTTTAGCAGAGTATTCCACTTTGAAATAGGAATGTTTAAAGTGTCTGAGAGTGTTTGTTTGCTCTAGTCTAGTTTGTGGTAACATTCCAGAGCATAGGTTAAGCCTAGCACAATAGCACAGGGCTGCTAGTCATCCTGTTTTCTGTGGCATTGTGCTGACTTGGGGCTAACGGTTTCTAGTCCCAGAGCCATCTGCTGTAGGACACCATGTTTTGAAATGTAACCAGATTGGTTGAGGAAAATTGCAATTGCTTAGCGAAACAGTCTTGGCTTGGGAACTGGTGTAATCCCTTTCACAATGCAGCCCCCATCTCCAGGTGAATTACAGGTGCTGTGTGTGCAGTCTACATCTCAAAAATGAGACTATTTCCACCACAGCCCAATGCTAGTAATGCCCCTACCCAGGCTGTTCATTACGGTAAAATCCCTTAGCAATATGGTACAAGAGTGTCATTATCTAAATATCATCAGACTGAAAACTTCTGTCCTAAATTTTGTTTAAAAATATATCATCTCAGTGGAGTTAATAATAGAGAATGTATGCCCATTGGGACAAAATGTTTGCAAATAATATGTAGGTCACCATATTTCCATCAGGCAATATGTTTGAAAACAGTATTCTAACACACAACCTTCCTTAGCATGTTGGTTGCATACCTTATATAATCAGTGGAAATTCATTGCATACAATGGGCATTCCTTCATGCATCCTTCCCGCATTCCTTGCCTCCCCCCGATCTTTATTCCTGTACACCCTTCCATTCTCTTCCACATCTGCCTTCCTTCATGCTCACTTTTCCCTGCTGCATCTCCGTTTTCCCCTTCTGCTTTTATCTCCCCTTTCTCTTTTTCACTCATTGTAACCCTCTCTCTCTCTTTCCTGTCTCTGTTCTTCTCTAACCTTTATTTTCCTTTCACTACTCCCCATCACAACTGCCTCCTCCCTCCCTCTTTCCGTTTTACATTACAGAACCTGTGCCTCAGATCTCTATTTTGATAAACATTGTGTGAGACAAGAAGCAACTATGTTTGCAATGTGGTACGCATAAAATTTCAGTCATCATCAGTGCTAAATGAAGCATGAAATTTACAAAAGCACGATATTAGTTTTTTCACGATCACTGCTCTGAGGCTCCTTACTATTTGCATATTATATTATTGTTGTTGGACACAAGAAATTGAATTTTCCACAAGCAGAACACAGAAGTTGTCATACTGAGCAGGAAATTCCATCCAAATGTGCTGTTGAACTATATTGTTGTCAATATTGCATTTTTCAGGAATCCCCCCCACATGCATCAAAATTCTGAAAAGCGAGTCCTTATTAGCGATAAATAAGGAATCGCAAATAAGGATTCGTTTATCGGGATGCATGTACAGAATCGGTCAAATTTAGCGATTCCTTAAAAATCGCTAAAACTAACCGAAAACACAGAATAGCAAATATCGAAATCGGTATTACCGAATTCGGTAATTGCGATTTCGGAAATAGCGAATTCGCAAAAAACGGGTCGCACTGGAAGCAGGCTGATGACATCACAACCTGGAAGTCATCCAGCCCATGCTTCATTCAGTGCCCTGAGGAGCTCAGAGGAGGAGGCAGAGCATAGAAGCTGAGCTGACAGACTTGACCCTCACAACCCAGCCACACTACAGCTATCCAGGATGGACAAGAATGCATCTAACCCACAGCCACGCCCAGGAAGAGGAAGAGAAAGTTCTCTGACAGGGAACTGGAACATTTGATAGAGAGGGTGAACAGCAAGCATGATAAGCTTTTTGGAAAGCTGTCACTCAAGGTGCCCGAAGCCGAGAAGCGCAAGATATGGCTGCGCATTAGGGAGAGGGTGAATGCTGTTGGCGTCACGCACCGCAGCATAGACGACCTGAAGAAGAGGTGGGTTGACCTCAGGAAAAGGGCAAAGGAGCGCATTGCCGAAAGGGTGAAGGAAGCAGCTGACACAGGAGGGGTGCCTTCCAGAGTACCTGCCAACACAGCCCTGGAGGACCAAGTTGAGGGGACCATTGAGCCAGAGGCAGTCGTCGGAGTCACCCAAATGGACAATTCCGGCGCAGCAACCATAGAACAAGGTAAGATGCATGCCTGCGCTGATACGCTGCGTATTGTATACCCATGCCCATCCCCCCCAGGTTAATCACAGTGTGAAGGGAGAAGTGCATAACACATATACCCTCACAATAGTATTGCATCATGGGAGTTGTAGTCATGTTAGCCAAGTGTGCATGTATGATCACCAATGCACAAGAAATGAGACCAGCAGTACAGGCCCAGCAGCGTGCCTAAATATGTCATTTATTGTAGTAAAAGTATGCGGAATGAGGAACAGATCTAGTTACAAAATAAACTAACAATGCACTGTTTCACACACAGATGCAGCTCCGGTGGACTCTGATGACAGCGAGCGCCTCATCATTTCTGAGACACCGGCAGAGACCGATGGAGAGACTCCGCAGGAACGTCAATCCACACCAGCACCACCACCACCACCGACATCACCACCACCACCGACCACACCACCACCACCACCCTCCGACAACACCACCAAGACGCAGGGCACATGTCCCCTCCCTGCAGGTGATGGATACAGAGCCGAGACCAGCACCCACAAGTGTTCCCAGTCAGACACGTGTCACTCCGCCAGCTCCAACACCAGCACGTGGCCGAGTCAGACAGTGGCGCAGGTCCATGCGCAGTATTGCTGAGCTCTCCGAACAGCCTAGAAATGTCTATGGTGGTGTAGAGGCCCAGATGCTGCGTGTTCAGCGCCTGCAGGGTAGACATATAGGAACAATGAACCTCAACCTCTCCAAACTGGCGAAAAACATGTGCACGTTGACAGACGCTGTGCGTCACATGACCACAGTTGTAGCCGAGGGGAATCGTGACATCAACAAGACCCTACAGGAGCTCACCCGTGCCGTCCTAGCAGGACAACACAGCGATCGCAGGAGGCATCGGCAGAACTTGCTCTGTTCTACTGCATCTACCAGGGACATCACCAGGCTCTGAAACAGCACTGCAGTTTTGTCACGCCGCTCTGTGTCACTGCAGGTAGTCCTAGGGCATTACTGCGGGATGTAGCAAAGGCCTTAGGCCAGGTGACCACTGCAGTTGAACACCTACAGTCTGGCACATTTAGTGCCAGCAACTTGGGAGGGAAGGAGGGCAGTGAGGCGGCATCGAGCATGAGTAGCTTGTCCGTGCCGGAGACCACTAACAGGAGGCGCAGTTTGCACAGCTCTACAGCCACAGACACACACCATGGTGATGTAGAGGAGACACGTGACAGGAGGCTGGGGGTACGTGAGAAGCGGCACTAGACATTCAGTCCCACCTATTTGTCCATGGTGGAGTAACCATGGGCCACTTGCATATCGCGATTGTACTACCGTGATGCCAACGGATCTGTTTTTTTCCACAATGTGTACAATCACTGTCATGTTTTCTAATCATGTAAATTCACTTTGACAAGTGCTCATGTGAAGTAAATATTTGCACTCCACAATATGTTGTGATGGCTCATTCTTACCTGGCTCGGAAGTGATGTTGTGTGATGTATGTCCACCTCCTTTGACCTTCAGCTGTGTTTGGCACGTGTGCCTGTCTGTGTTGTGCGGGGGGTTGGTCATCCCGGAAGTTGTCATCACCGTACATCTCTATTTGTATCCCCCTTCTTGTCACAATGTTGTGCAGCATGGCACACACTGCTATTATCCTGCAGCAGGTTTCAGGGTTATACTGCAATGCACCTCCCGTCTTATGTAAGATCCTGAAGCGGCTTTTAAGGATACCAAATGTTCGCTCAACGACATTTCTGGTACTGAATATGTGCCGCGTTGTAGCGCTGCTCCAGAGGTGTTGCTGGGTTGAGGTAGGGAGTGAGTAGATATTCACGCAAGGCGTATGCGCTGTCACCTACAGGGTGGGAAGCAAATGGTTAGCGGCAGCAATACAATTACATATGTGATGAAGATGTAACAAATAGGAATATGTATGTACCAAGTAGGTGTCCCTCTCCAAATTCCCCGTTGAGCAGACGCCTGTGGATGCCGCTGTGTCTGAATATGTAGGAGTCGTGTGTGCTCCCGGGAAATTGCGCAACAATGTCCGTAATGATGTGCTTGGCATTGCACACGACCTGTGCGTTTATCGAGTGATAGGACTTCCTGTTACGGAATAAGTACTCATTGGCTGAGGGGGGACAGATGGGGACATGCGTGCAGTCAATGCATCCTATGACGTGGGGAAATTGTGCCACCTGGTAGAAGTTCTGTTTGGTCCGGTTCCACTGCTGTGGGGTAGTGGGGAAGGTGATGTGGGTGTGTATTATTGTCAGCATGGCATCAATGAATTTACGGAAGAAGGGTGAAAGTGCGCTTTGTGATACGCCTCCGGCAACCGCTACGACCCCCTGGAAACTTCCAGACGCCAGCAGGTGCAGGCTGCATAGGACCTGGACGTGTGCAAGAATGGTATTGGTCCTACGGGTCTGGTGCTGCAGTAGTGGTTCCAGGTCAGCAATTAGGCACATAATCATGGCACGATTCAGTCGGTACTTGTCATAGATTTCGTCGTCATTTTGGCCCAGCGATGTGATGCGCACCCTGAATACCCTCTCCCGGATCCTCCTGCTGCGCTGTGCTGCAGCATTTATTCTCCTCCTCCTTGCAAGCACTTAGAGGGCAGCCATTTTTGAGGAAATACAGGTGTGGTATCCTTGTTGCTATAGCGATGCTTTGCTTTTGTCATCTAGGTTCTCCTGCTTGTCATCATGTCATAAGAATGTTCTAACTGTTACCTTGGTTAGAGAATGTAATGTTTAGAAGAAGGTTCTAACACCAGGGACGGTTGGGAAGAGACAGTTATTTGTGAGCTGGCTGAAGGATTGTATGGGTCCTATTACCTTGGATTAAACCTGCTGTTTTCTAATGAATCACCTGAGTCAAGACTTCTCATTTCATGCTAAGGAGAATCTTACATTGGCGTAGTCGGCAGCTGGACCAAAGAAGGACCCAACATCCTCAACGCTCCGTGTTTTGTCGTTCCCACAAGGTACTGTGCACGTTAATTTGGGGCTGGGATCTTTCGCCGTGAAGTACATGGTGGGATAATATAATCGTCACGGGCTCGCCCATTTTACTTTACTTCTATGGAGTTTTGTGGAAGAAATGGGTTACGCGTGAAAAAAGGGAATCCTTCACATGTCGTTTCGCTGGGGTGCTTACTTTGATTCTCTGAAGTTTTCAAAAGCGGTGTCTCGTGGTGTGCTATCCTTGAGTGAACGTTTTAAGTGGAAGATTGGCACTCACGCGTTTGAATTCGCCAGCATCCTGAGATTCGTTGGTTCACAGGAGCTCTTCTCTCATCGATCGCGCTGGGAGACTGATGACGCAGTGGAATCCTGCAAAGGGATTCGGTGAACCACTAGCTTCATCGTCAGCGTGCTTGTCATTACGTTGGTGCAGAAGTTCACGGAGGGGCGTGTGGAACGCTCACAGCAGATTCGTCGAGTGAGGGAAAAGAAAGGTAAAACTCGATGGTAAATGGTTCTGGAATGCTGCCAGCGGTGTCGTGGTGGGAACAAAGGAAACACTGAACTTGTGGGTGTTAGGACTTCTTCTGATACATAGAAGGTTTCAAGTAAGTCTTAAGTCGAACAGTGTTTGAGAAGCAACGTTATAAGGACAACCCAGCGTTTTATTCAAGATTTCTGGTGAAGAGCAGGAGCGCGGCGAGCTGTGGGGATGTTTTTTTTTGGTGCTTGCATTTTGTTTTGTCACCAAGTAACATATTAACCTCCGTGTGTTCTTTCTAGACAGTCACGCTGTGTGAGGACACGCAGCGCTCTCTTCCTGAATTTGGTACATTTTTTTAAAAAAGAAAGAAGAAATTAACATTCGCTCTGTTCTTTTATTAACTGATTGACATTGCCATCTAATGTTCTGTTGGGGTATCAGCTAATGGGTTATTTATGTGACACTGTTAGTTTTCTCAGGTAAAACGAGGAGGGTTTTAAGGAGCATTCTAGGGTTTTTGACAAATTTTTGGCATTCAAGTTGGGAAACACTGTGTTATAGAGATTTCTAATAAGTGCATATTGTAGTTTTTTGTGTTTTTAAAAGCCACAATGCAGAATTTGACTGCTCCTCCTTTCTTTTTATCGGAACCTGGTGAGCCTGCTATCAAGTGGAAGAAGTGGAAAAAAGTATTTGAAAGGTATGCTAAGGTGTGTGGTGCGAATCTTGGCGCAGAGCGAAAAACTGCTCTTCTTTTACATTGTCTTGGCTCGGAGGGTCAGGATGTTTTTGACCATTTGGCTGATCTCTCTGTAGTTGAAAGCAGGGGTTTAAATGAATATGAAGTCTGCATTAAGAAATTAGATAATCATTATCTACCGAAAGTAAGCACAATACTTGAAAGGTATCAATTCACTAAAAGGCTTCAAAATGATGGTGAATCGGTAGAAATGTATGTTACTCATCTTAGGAAACTTGCGTCTTCCTGTAGGTTTGAACAACTTTTGGAAGAAAGAATAAGGGATCAGTTTATGTTGGGTTGCAATTTGGAAAAGTTGCGTGAAGAACTATGGCTAAGGGATGAACCCTCCTTAGATGCAAGTTGCTAAAAGGATTGAACATTCTTTGAAATGTGTGGACACCTTGAAGAATGATGGGAAGGTTTGTGTTCAAACTGTTAAACAAGGTATTGTTAGCAAAAACATCTCTAAGGGTGATGATGCTGGTAAAGGTAATTCAAAACCGTTTGTTCCAAAATGTTTCAGGTGTGATAAACTTGGGCATTATGCGAATGATAAGAAATGTCCAGCTTTGAAGGCAATTTGTGCTAAATGTAAACGCAAGGGTCATCTTGCGGTGGTTTGTAAAACAAAAAATTCTTCAAGCTCTGTTAAAACAGTTGAGACAGAATTTCAAGAAGAAGACTTTGTATGTGGTCAGATTGTAGTTCAAGTTCAATCTGATGTTCAACAAAATGAGTCTGGGGAGCATAGATCTTGCCCTTTGTATATAATACAACTTGAGGGTGAACCTACAAGAGTATTGTTTGATTCAGGGGCAAAAATTACGATTGTCTCTAAATCATTTTTTTCAGACTAAGCTTGCTGGGAAGGTCAATTTACTGAAGCCAGATATACGTCCTTTGGCATATGGGGGTGAACCTATACCACTGTGTGGGTATTTTATAGGTTTAATTGAGTATGGAGGGAGATATCTTTCAGGGAAGGTTTATGTCTCCAAAAAGGGGGACAGTATCATCAGTTGGTTCCATCAGGCAGACCTAGGAGTTATGTTGGATCCAGGGAGTTCCTCTCCAATTGTTCTTAAACAGAACATTCAAACTGTTCTTCTAAATTCTGATGGGAGTGTTCTGAATGACATCAAAATTAAATTTCCAAGAGTGTTTAGAGAGGAATTAGGATGTCTCAGAGATTTTAAATTGAAGATACCTTTACGTCCTAATTCTCAACCCTCTACTTGTAAAGTCAGGAGTGTTCCCTTAGCAGTGAGGGAGGAGATGAAGAGGGAATTGGATAAACTTAAGGATGGTGGAATAATTGAAGAAGTATCCAACACAGAATGGCTTGCTCCGGTTGTCCCTGCACGCAAGTCCAATGAATCCCTCTGTTTATGTGTGGACTTGAGGCAGTTAAACAAGTGTGTGGTGGTTGATAAATATCCGCTACCTAATATCTCCGAGTTACTTGCATTGCTAGGTGGTGCAAAGGTCTTCAGCACAATTGACCTAGCTTCCGCGTATCACCAGATTGAGCTTGATATGTCTTCCAGAGATTTGACCTCGTTTATCACACCTTTCGGAACTTTTAGATTTGTCAGGATGTCGTTTGGGTTGGTGTCGGCGGCATCCGTGTTTCAGCGTGTCATGGAAAGAGTTCTTGAGGGGTGTGATGGCGTTTGTGTATATCAGGATGACATATTAATTTTTGCGAAGGATCACAAAGAACATAGGGAGGTACTTTTTGAGGTGTTAAATAGACTTGAAAATGCCAACTTAACTGTAAAATTGGAGAAGTGTTGTTTTGAAACCTCTTCTATTAATTATTTAGGGCACACAATTTCTGGTGCTGGTATCGCTCCGAAACCTGATTTGGTCAACACTATTTCTAAAATGCCACCTCCATCCTCAAGGGAAGAACTTATGAAGTTTTTCGGGATGGCGGAGTATTATAACAAATTTGTTAAAGGATTTGCGGAACATTGTTCGAGCATGAGAGCACTTTTGAAGAGGGGTGTGGAGTTTAAATGGTCACAGGAGTGTGATGAGGAATTTGTTGGGGTTAAGGAAAAACTCTGTGATGCACCTAACCTAAAGGGTTTTGATTCTTCAAGGAGGTCAGTTGTGACTACGGATGCAAGTGTTAAAGGGTTGGGTGCAGTGTTGCAACAAGAGGGTGAGAATGGTTTGGAAACCATTACTTTCATTTCTAGAGGCCTAAAAGATACGGAATCACGGTATTCTGTGATTGAGCGCGAGGCTCTTGCTGTTTTTTGGGCAATCAGGAAGTTGAAGAAATTTTTATGGGGTACCAAATTTGTTGTTAAATCAGATCACAAACATTTGTCTGAGATTTTTGGAAAGAAGGGTATTGACCAGATTTCAGGACGAATTAGTAAGTGGGTCATAGCTCTTCAGGAATATGATTTAGAAATGAAATATATTCCTGGTGTTGAGAACACGGTAGCTGATGCTCTGTCTAGGCTGGTAGAGAGTTACGAGGAAGATGAAAACACGGATGATTGGGCTGAGAGTGATTTACATGTGTGTTTCGTCAATTCTGGTATTATTGCTGAGGATCAATGGAGATTAAAGTTATCTCAGGATCCGGTATTATCTGAGGTGATGAGTTTGATTCAGTTTGGGTGGAATGAAAAGAAAGCTGGGTCAAATGAAGCTACAAGGTTTTGGGGTGTGAAGGATGAAATGAGTGTGTGTGATGGTATTTTGTTACGTGGGACACGATTAATACCTCCTTTAGAGGTAAGGAAAGCCTTGGTGGACATGGCTCATGAATTGCACTCTGGTATGTCCAGGACCAAAGAGAGGCTTCGCTCTACTTATTGGTGGCCTTGGATGGACTTACAAATAGAAAGGGTTATTAGAGACTGTTTGGTGTGTGCAACAAGTGATAAATCGAAGATGGTTAGAGTTCAACCTATGGTTATCAGGGAACCTTCGAGTGGACCGTGGACAGAAGTAGCTCTGGACATTGTGGGTCCCATTCATTTCAATGGACAGCAACATTATATTTTAGTGCTTTTGGATTTATTCTCAAGGTGGCCTGAGATACAGTTTACATCTGGTATAGAAACTGTTCATGTGATTAGATTTCTTGAAGAGCTATTTGCTAGGGAGGGATTCCCGCAATCGATTCTAACGGATAAAGGGGTTCAATTGGTCTCAAAGGAGATGGAAAAGTTCCTTAAGGATAGAGGCATAAGACACAAAAAATGTTCCCTGTATCACCCAGAAACCAATGGGATGGTTGAAAGGTTCAATA
Organism: Triturus cristatus; assembly: GCF_964204655.1. NCBI lineage: Eukaryota > Metazoa > Chordata > Amphibia > Caudata > Salamandridae > Triturus > Triturus cristatus. The sequence goes on from NC_140582.1 coordinate 949,812,698, forward strand.
GGGTGATTAAGGAGACGATCTCATTGGCAAAAGGCTCTGGGAAGAATTGGAAAGAGCAAGTGTTAAAGAAAGTTGAAGACTATAGGATGACTCCGCATACTTCAACGGGTCAGTCTCCTTTTATTCTATTTAAGGGGAGGACTCCTTGTACTCAGGTGGAACCCTCATGGATTCGACGTTTGGAGAATAATAAGTTTGGTTCTTCTATCAAAGAAAAGACTGAAGGGTGGAGGAAGAGAGAAGAGAAAAAGTGTTTAGACAGAAAGGGAAATTTTGATGCTAGGAAATCTACCATACGGACGAAGGTTAAGATTGGAGATAAGGTGGTTGTAAGGCTTCCGGGCTCTAAAGTACGATTCTCTAAACCTATGCATGTGGTTAAAGTGTTTAATAACGCTGTAAGAACAAATGATCATAAACTTTGGAACTTAGGAAGGATCTTTGTGTGTTCAGATTTTAGTGTGGATTCAGGGAATACTTTGAGAGATGAAACAGTGTTGTCTGATTCCTCACGTAAATCTTCTAGGGTTCAGAGAAAACCAGAATATTTGAAAGATTATATTTCGTGACTTGTTTTTTTTTGTTTTTTTGTGTGTTTGTTAACGGAGGGAGGTGTGTGGTATCCTTGTTGCTATAGCGATGCTTTGCTTTTGTCATCTAGGTTCTCCTGCTTGTCATCATGTCATAAGAATGTTCTAACCGTTACCTTGGTTAGAGAATGTAATGTTTAGAAGAAGGTTCTAACACCAGGGACGGTTGGGAAGAGACAGTTATTTGTGAGCTGGCTGAAGGATTGTATGGGTTCTATTACCTTGGATTAAACCTGCTGTTTTCTAATGAATCACCCGAGTCAAGACTTCTCATTTCATGCTAAGGAGAATCTTACAACAGGGTCTCCTGTGCCATTTTAGAATGGTTTCTGATTGTTTCCACCTGTTTAAAAAAAATGTTTTTTCCTTTTTTTTTTTTCCTTTCATCAACTTTACCTATATTTTGCTATTATCAATTTGCTATTTTACGATTCAGTATTTTACCGCGTGGGTTATTTAGCGATTATTGGATTTTTTAGTTATCGGGGTTGATGAACTGGGATATGATGTTTTGCAGTTGGTAACGGCCTGTTTTACCGAATCGCTATTTTACGAGGGGATTTTGGCTTGATGCATGTGCCAGATTGTGCCTTAATTTGATTTTCAACTCATACTTGTATTCACGGTTAAAAGCAAAATAAACGATACAATAATTTCCACGCTATCTGTATCCGTCTACCTAGTTTTCAACTTGCGCTGCAGTTTTCTGTCAAGGACTTTACTGTAAGCAGTTCTTTTAACTAGTGATGGCTCTCTCTTCTTTGATCTCCACATTGTGTGCCCAACTTTAGTCTGAATTTGGGGCAATCTGGGACCCTAAAGGCATGTGCACAGCACAATTTCACAAGTGGCAGGCACACAATGGACAGACCACCTTTCTTGAAAGCAGATCTGTGTAGGTGGTGCTGCTTCACTCTGTGTCCCAAGCAGCAGTCGAAAGTATGGAAAGCGACAGGCCCAGATTTTGTGGTCACTTTTGTCAAAAGTGTGGGATTTTTACAAAACGGCTGATTTCACTATTTATTTTTGCAATTCACGAAATCTTGTATAGTCTGATTATGGGGCACCTAGTTAGGCTTCTAATTGCTTCAATATCTTGGTCAGGCCGCTCTTTCTTAGTCCGCCAGGAGACCTACGCCTAGAGTGTGTAATGTAAAGTCCTGCCTGATGAACAATTCTGTTGAGCCTAGATTAGCAAAACCAAAGGAAATGATGGACGGAGTGTTGAACATTGCATGCACTCACCCCCAGTCAACTGATCTGGGTTTAATCCACCACCGTTCTTTAGCCCACTCTGCCACCCCAGTTCAGAGCCTAGATTAGCTTCAAGAAACAAATTGATTCCGTCTCTCAATGTGTTTCTGAAACCTGCACAACCTCCTCAGCTCTGCCTTGCTGTAGCTCTCAGTGTTGTTGATGTCCAATATCATATGTGTCAGGCCCCTGGTATCTGCACCCTCCCCTCAGCTCAGGGTTTTTATCCTCTGTTGTTGCTTGCAGCCTCCTGACCTCCTCATAGGCTCTAAGGGCTATCTGTAGGTCTGCTGTGGAAACTTTCCTGCCCACTTTCAGCCCCCGCACTGTGCAGAACTCCCTCAGCTCACTCCCAGTGTAGTCTGCTAGGCAGTTGAGCTCCATGGACATCCTGCAAAGGATTCCCAAATTGGTGAAGGTGAAACAGGAGTCAATTTAGAAAAATGACCAATTGAGAGAACAGGAGAAAAATTAAAAATTCATAATGATCTTTGTATAGAGTTGTAGGAACACTAAAATACTATATGGTATTGCACAAACACAAGTCTTATCCTCACCACTGATCATCAATGTTAGAAATGGGGCATCTGGTTGGCTGAGGTATACACCCAAGTCAAGCAGAACCCACCACTCTAGTCAGAGTAAACTAGATACACAACTGATATAACCTGTCCTCAGCCTCTGGTTGCTTGGCGCAGAGCAAGCAGGCTTATCAAAAGAGGCAATGAGTAAAGTAGATGTTCAACACACACACATACACACACATACACACACACACACACACGCACGCACACATACACACACACACATGCACACACTAACACAATTAATATTCTACAGAAAGATTCCACACAGATTTATAATACTAGCTTAGTATTTTATGAACACATTATGGCCAAAACTACAATGTATACTTTTCAGGATATGCAAGTTTTAAAGATAGTACTATTTGCACTGAAGAAAGCCAGATCAAAACAATAACGATCAAATCAGTGGTTCTCAAGTTAGGCACACTCGCCTTGTGCAGACAATACCAGTGTTGGGAGAACCCTGGTATTCACTCCAGTGATAGTGGTCAGGCCGGACTATGTTATACTGGCCCACATCCCAGCAGGGAATCAAGGCACACGGTTGCGGGGTTGCAAGGCACTGAGCCAGAGAGTCACTTCTGTGGGAGGTTGGAGCTAGTCACTAGGGACCGCTCTGTTTGATCCGTCCTCGAGGCCATGGATGGCACTGCAGGGACCTTAATAGTCCTGGGGAGAAGCGCAGCACCTTGTCTGTGGACCGTGTTGCTTTGTCGGAGCCTAACTCATGGGAGAGATGATGGGGTGAAAAGCCATTAGTTGGACAGGCACGTCAATCGAGGAGTCCCACAATGGACTCTCTTTGTCGGAAGCACAGAGTCGTGTGGGGTTTCTTTTTGGGCGTCCTGTGGATGTCGCAGCAGTTCGGCGGTGCACAGAGTAGTTGGGCGTGGCAGTCAGGAAAATAGCTTGCCCCCCATTTTACAGTGGAGAAAGGGAAGCACCACTTCCTGGTGCTGAGAGTCTCAGAGCGCTAGGATCACTGGCCACTCGGGCAGTTCTGGCCTCTGTAGTGAAGCTTTCAATATTATGGGAGTAAGAGCACTCACACCTTTTGTCAAGTAGAGTAGTCTGTTTAACTGCTCAGCTGCCGGACTCAGGAGTCTCGTAGGTCCCATGGCAGCAGTCATGAAGTGAAGTCTTTGATAGCCATGAGACTTTAGGAACAGGGGGCAAGCCAACATGCTCTTGGAGAGCACTTTTGAAGGTAGCAAAGCGAAAAGGCAGCAGGCAGCAGGCCAGCACTTCAAGACCGGTCAGAAAGTGTCAGTCCCTCCTGCAGCTCAACAAACAGCAGGCCAGCAGAGCAGAGTAGTTAGCAGAGTGGCAGTCCCTCATGGCAGCAAGCAGTTCCTGCTTCACACCAACAAACAAAGAGACGAGAGGTCTATACTTTTCCTAGTCCTCCCTACTATTATATTTACGCACACAAAAAAAAGAAAGTATGTAATATGTGCTACTTTTAATTCTTTAATAGAAGCACAAGTGGAAAGCCGTAATGGTTTTTAGTACTGCCCTCACCCACTAGAGAGTGGCATGCTTCATCATGGAGCCACTGACACACCCTGATGCAGCCCAACATACAGGGTGGAACATTGTTATTTTCTGATAATGCTAGGGATACACTTTGCAGAAGAGAAAGGTAAATCTATTTAGGAGGGTGCGTTCAGAATTTTATTCCTGGTCCTCCTGACAGGTTTAAAAATCTTAGGGGTGTACTCAGGCATTTAAGTCCCTGTCACCCTCTTTGCGTTTATCGACATGTTTCAGCCAATAGATTTGTCCACCAAGGGTCACTGACCTTTCTCAGGATATAGATCCCTTATAAGTACCTCCCAATACTTATCTATATGGAGGTTATAAGTTACTATACTTGCCAGTTGTAGTAACACATCAGAGAGTTCCTGAGTTTCAAAATTTCCGCTCTTAACTAGGTGTGAGTGTGGGACGTCACCCTATTGTCACACTTTCATCAAGGTACAAGCGTCTCGCAATAAGTCCACTTCTCACCCTGAAGCAGTTCCTTCTTGTAATGTGCAGATGTAGAGTCAGCAGTTTCGGTTACAGGTCCAAAAGATGTCTGATCTTATGGGGTAAGATGCCCAGTACTTATACCCAAAAGTGCCTTTGATGTAGCAGGTGACTTCAAAGGAGCTTTCTGAAGTGCACAAAGACCCTTTCAACCCAGTCCTGTCTTCCAGGCTAACCCTCAGAGGTAAATCAGTGCTTTGTGTGTGGTCAGGACACTACCCATTAAAGTGTAAATGTTAGTCCTTCACATTCCACCCTGCCCAAGAAGACCCATCAGACTGCTAATGGGTGCTCAGAATGTAGATAAGTCGCACCTTCCTGTGTTTGTGGCTGTCTAGAGGGAATGAACAAAGTGTAGCTGTTACCCAACCCATACGTGTATTGGAGTCAGGCTGTCAGGTACAAAGAGCAGTAAGTACAGAGAAATGCCCATTTTCCAAAAGTGGCATTCCTAAAGCAGTGATATTAAATCCAACTTCACCAGTAAGACGGAGTTATCATTACCTTTTATTATCAAACACAAAAAAGCTACTCCTCTCTGATCAGGAATTACAGCTTAAAAGTATATCAAAGAATGTCCAATGCTAGCCTATGAGAGGGGTAGGCCTCACTGTATTGAAAAACGAAACAAGCTGCTTGTCACTAACAGGAGATGCAAAACATAAAGGTACATGTACTACCTTTTACTTACATAGCACCCTGCCCTTAGGGTTACTTAGGGTCTATCTTAGGGTTGACTTATACGTAACAAAGGGAGAATTTAAGGATTGACAAGGAGTTTAAAATGCTAAATCGAAGTGGCAAAAAACTGCACACACAGGCACTGCAGTAGCAGGCCTGAGACGGGTTTTAAAGGCTACTTATGTGGGTGGCACTATGAGTGCTGCAGCACACTAGTATCATTTGAAGTAGAAGCCCTGGGTATATGGTATACCACTTTACAAGGGACTTGCCAGTACAACAAATATACCAATCAGGTATACACCAATGACATCATGTTTTGGGGAGAAGCACATGCGCTTTAGCGCTGGTAAGCAATGGACAGTGCTCAGAGTCCTAAGGCCAACAAAAACGAGGTCAGAAAAATAAGAAAAGTAAGGCAAAATGTTTAGGCTGACCCTTCAAGAGGGCCATTTTCCAACACTATGGCCCACCAGACCATTTTGCTTTGGTCACCGCATATACAAGCACAATTTATCATCTGACAGTCTAAACTTGGAGAGAATGATCCAACAATGCCTATGTCCCATATTGACACTCACAAAAATATGATATTCACCACCTCTTGTCAAGAGATGATCGGTCCTGGTGCATGATTCAAATATGGGCCAGTAGGAATGAGTATTTCCTTATTTGTTCAGGTGCAAATTCCTTTCTACCTAGTTCTGAAAGTCCTGCATATATCCTGTAAACATCTGGTGGACACTGAGTTTAATTTGGGCTTGTCTTAGAATATGAGCAGCATACTGTTAAGAGGGCAATTTAAACTGCTACCCCAAGCTGGCAGGCTGTCTTTCTCCAGCTGAGTCGTTTCAGGAAATTTCCAGATCAGCTTTGAACTATCTGTATTGGATCTATTGTTATTCACTAGACTAGCAAGATGATTCATTGTAGTACATTTCAAGATCACCCACCTCTTCTGGATTTTGGTTAATTGTTGAGAAACCCTAATTGGAGCATTTCTGCCCCGTAAAACACACATACACATGTAGTTGGATGAGAAACATACTTTGCCCCCACCCACATCTGTCTAGTTTAAGATGTATAGGTCTGATAAGATGCACTCTTCCAAAATGGGTTGCTGTACGTTCTTCTGTTTTGAGAAGAAATGCTAAACAATTATGTAATATCATATAATAGTTTGGTATTTCTCCCTTATTATGAACCTACTAGGGGTTAAAAGCCCACACACCCACGTTTGTTCCTGGGATTTACACATGGTTTGCCAAAGTTGAGGCCTATTTCCCCTCACAAATCATCTATAAAGAGGATACGACCCTCCAATCAAGGTTTACATTTCTAATGCATGCTATCTACATAATGGAAGTCCACCCTCTGCAGTTTTCTGAGATAACTTGGTAACTAACAACCTACAACTCATACAACTTCCAACAAGGGTAACCAAGCTCTCTAATGCCATGTAGGATTGAAAACTTGGCTAATACATGGCCACCCTTATTTGTGATTGATAAATAAACTTAATTTTGCAGATGGCGCTTACTGAACCTTATTTCAACTGTGAGGAAGAGGAATGAATAACGCAAAACCATTAGTCATTCTTGCATGACTGCACCTTTGCATCTTAGTGCAGAGAACTCCTTCTATGTAGTGGTGCCAACATCCTGATCCTCTGAAACCTTGGAGTCACTCTGATGGACAGTTTGTGCTTTGTCTGGTCATAGCAGCCAAGTCATATTTACTGTTCTTCTGACTTCCACCATGACTTTTCAGATGTCAGCTGAGGTGGATTCAGGATTTTCTGCATCCCCTGTCTTGTCTTAAGACTATAAATACTTGTGTTATTAAGAATTGTTTTCCCATTTCGATTATTGGTGAGATGATTGTAGTCCTCAGAGAAGTTAGTATTTCTGTGTTAAAAGAGTCAGGCTTAACTTAGAGGCAATGTGTAAAGTATTTATACAGCACTTAAAAAGGAATAAAGTGAAAACACAACACAAGAAAAATCTCAAACCACTTAAAACAAAATAGAGTAAAATGTAATAAATTATTTAACACCAAATCTATAACAATCCGATCAGTAGAGCCAAAGATATGCAATCTTAAATATGTAAGGTAAGTTTGGTGCCTAAAAGCACAAAGCACCACTCATGGCTGTCTGGGAGTGCGACAGTGGGTGAAAATTACAGGTTCAGACTGACTGCGATGGAGCATGGGCCCGATACAGGGCCCAGATGAGTCCCTCTGAAAAAGTAACCTTCTGAAGTCCAGTGCGAAGAGTTCCTCTTGTGGTGGGGGAGGCCGCGAAGAGCAGGGAGAGCGTCGCTGATGGTCGTTGCTGTAGCGCGAAGAGCAGGCTAGGCGTCACTTCAGTCATTACTGTAGTGCAAAGATCCTGTCTGGCATCGCAGCCTGTCATTTCTGGAGATGTGCATTGGCAGTCACTGTGGGCTGTCGATGTTACAACGGAGCTGGTGGTTGCTGTAGCGCAAAGGTTCGGGCTCACAGGAGTTTCAAATTAGCAGTCAGTGCACAATGATGTCATAGAAGATGTAAGGACTGATGAAATATGTGGGGTAATTAGCAGTGCATGGCAAGTGCGTGAGTTACAGTTACTTTAGGGCATGAGTTATTTGTTTCTTGAGATAACTGTAACTAGAACGGCTGAATTTGAAATGGTTTTATGTGTGTAAAATCTGAACCTAACTATAATGTCCCTTTAACCTTTGTTTTTGTAGTAAAATTCTGAGTTTAAAAAAAATTATATTTTGTAACTATAACGTCCCTGTAACCTAATGTTTTTTTCAGTGAATTTCTATGGTTTTTAATGCAATTATCTGACTAAAACGTCCCTGTAAAGACCTACATCCCACTCCAACTGTGCCTTCAAAACCCCACACACTGCCCCCAACTTTTTCTAGACAGGGCAAGGTACAAACAACACCCTTTCAATCGTTCACACAAAGGGCACCGAGGAATCCACTGAAAATCAGAAGCAAAGCATGACTTCATCTAGGCTACGAGGTGGTACCTAAATACAATAGTAGCTACATTAGCTACTTCCACGGTAGTCCAGAAATCACTTGAGACCTTTTTGCCTGCACAAAAATATTTAAGAAATTTCAAAATAATTAATGCAAAAAGGGAATGAAAATGTTTGTGGGTATTGCTCAGTGGATTTTTTCTTCTAACAACTGCATATTGTTCAAAGAAACGTACTTGAAAAGAGGCACACATGTAAATTGCTTATGTTTGTTCATGCACCTGTAATTTACAACGACTTCTAAGTGGACACAAAAAGCTGTCACAAATCAGAGTTAGAGATGATTTAGGAACAGTTTGAATCAAAAGCACTAATTCAAGAGAGTCCTGGAGGGACTTGGATACTTAGTATATATGGACACAAGGTTTTGTTTGAAATGGCAACGCATTTATTATCTGCATAAATGGAGTATCATATATTTAGATAGTATTTCTAGTGCTCACATAGGAAATGGGAGTGCGTGGAGTGAGGGTGTGTTGGTGACATTTTTAAAAATACATCGCATTGGAAAACAACAATAATTATCAAAACATAAAATGAATGTGATAATGGAGATTTTGTTGGAGGGGTCGACGGCGTTTCGATCTCAAGCATTTGAGATCATCATCAGGACGTGAGCATGTGAGCAATTAGAATTGAAGGGTAGAGCGAAGTAAGGCTAAAGGTTCCCGGGAGGGGGCGAAGGATCACTGGCTTGTTGGCAAGTATGAGTTAGCAAGAGGCAAATGTAATTCCGTTACAAGTTTGGTGTAGTAGTAGGGCTGCTGGAGCAGGCATCATTTTATTGCGGAGTTTTGATAATTATTGTTGTTTTCCAATGTGTATTTTTAAAAATGTCACCAACACACCCTCACTCCACGCACTCCCATTTCCTATGTGAGCACTAGAAATACTATCTAAATATATGATACTCCATTTATGCAGATAATAAATGTGTTGTCATTTCAAACAAAACCTTGTGTCCATATATACTCAGGGGCTCATTTATGAGCCCCTGTGTCACTTTTGCGCCACCGGTGCATCACTTTTTGTGACGCACCAGTGGCGTAAAACATGCGCCATGTTGCGCCATATTTATGAAGTGACGCATCTAGGTAGATGCGTCACTTCGTAAACCCCTGCGCTACATTATACCTGCGCCAGGTATAATGTATGCGGGGTGGGCGTACCCCGCAAGAAAGGGTCGTAGGAGTGGCGCAGCGAAATCTATGAGATTTCGCTGCGCCACTACTAGGACGGCAATGCGTCAAAACCTTTTGCCTGCCTCATGGCAGGCGTAAGGGTGACGCAGGCCGTTTCACATGGGGCTTGCCCCATGTGAAAGGAACATTGCTGGAGTTGCGTCAGGCTTCCGACACAACTCCAGCAATGCGTCACTTTTTGCGTCGACAGATACGTCAGTTATACAGACGTATCTGTCCTTCCTTGCGACATGATGCGTCATATTATAAATATGACGCATCATTGGTGTCGCAAGGAGGGCGCACTGAGAAGTGACGCATCGCTGCTTTCATGCAGCGATGCGTCACTTCTCATAAATGAGGTCCTAAGTATCCAAGTCCCTCCAGGACTCTCTCTTGAATTAGTGCTTTTGATTCAAACTGTTCCTAAATCATCTGCAGCCCAGGCTACATGAGGACCCTTCAGGCCTCCCCTAGACCATTGTTTATACTCACCAACCTTATACTACCCCGGGTCTCAGTACTGGGGTCCCCTTGTTCTTTAAAACACGAAGCAGAGTTATAGATGCTTAAAATCTCTTTAGAGTTTCGATGGGAAGCCACTTTTTATGGGATTCTCATTTAGAGAATCATATTTATTCTTATCAAGCGATGTTAGCTGTTCGCCACAGCCCTTAAATGTCACTCCTGTGCACTACTGCACTTACTTAAACACCACCAGTACCAAAGCCCCTTTTCTCAAATAATATTTGGACAAATATCGTTTGTGTTTTTGATCTAGGCATACACTTTGTGCAAACAGCAACTTGTGCTAATGTTTGTGCTAATCTTTTTGTGTACATTGTAATATTTGTTTGACTTTTCGTGTGCCCTGTCAGTGCTTAGGCAAAACGAAAGCAACTGTATAATTCTTCGCCCTTAATTGGTGCACGTGCTAAAACAGAAAGATGCCACTGAACTTCTCATTCTCTACAACTACGCATGTGCCGGGCTGTCAACTAAACATGGGATATAGGGCAACAAGGCCAATACCATGACCTTCAAAACCTGGGCTCTCCACCCAACAGCAGTAAGAATGTTCAGATGGGTAGACTCCCAGTTATAAAACAAAAGTGAAAGTAAAAAACTCAGGATGATTAGGGTGGTTGGGTGGAAAAACAAGACTGGTTGATAGTCATGCCGTGACGAGGGGCTAGTTGGCAGCTAAATAATGGAGTAAAATTCACAAGTTTCACTCACTTTTTTTTAGTTCCTCATCTTATGATGGCAATAGTTGTATCGCAGGGAAGCTCATAATATAAGGTATGGCTTATTGTCCCCTGCAAAACCAAAGTGGATGATGAACGGAGTGTTGAACATTGCAAGCACACACCCCCAGTCAACTGATGTGGGTTTAATCCATCATCATTCTTAAGCTCACTCTGCCACCCCAGTTCAGACATGGCCATATGCAAATCAGTCTGACCCTGTGCCTCATGGGAACAGTCCAGCCCGAACTGCCAAGCCATGTCTTCCCTGGACCGGAAACAAGCATCCTGGGACCGGTTCTGGCTAATCAGTCGTCATCAGCCAGGCTAGCTTGAATCCAGTGGCAAAGTGAGCAAGGGACCCAGGTTTGGGCATACCCAGCCAACTTAGGGCGAACAAATCAAAACCAAAAGGGATGATGGACGGAGTGTTGAACATTGCAAGCACTCATCCCTTGCTGCTACTTGGTAAACTCCAGGGAGTATAGGCCTGCTGGATGTAAAATGGCTACTGGTTGTCACGTTTAGCCGTCCTCAGTGACCCTTCTGGACCTTCCCTAATGTCATGACATTGTCCACTAGCACAAGAGATTTAGCCAGTTCAGGCTGGGATTTACAAGTTTGTCTTACCTGTATTGTATGTGGCATTCCCAACCATTTGTGGCATACCAAAATCTGTGCAGTGGTAATAGGCAAACAGAAAGTGCAGCTCCCAAAACTGAGGGGCAGTTGCTTGACAAAAAATCCAGGAATGGTGGGGCCATTTGGCAGATTTGCTGATTTGGGTATATATACCTGGTAAGCTCACATTTGCATAAAAGTCCTGAAATCTCACACTTTGACTTTGTACATAACTCCAGGCGACAGAGGGGTGATTTCGCCCAGCTTGTTATGGTTACCCGCAAACATAAATAAATCAGGAGGAGGTGTGCATCTTTACCATTAGAGAAACAAGCATTTGCAATCCAATAGGTCTTGCATTCAAGCGAGTTTGAGCTATTGGCATTGTAAATGACAATGCCTTTTTATTTATATTTTAGGTTTTAAAACATAAATAAAAGGCATTGTCATTTACAATACCAAGAGCTTAAACTCTCGCAAATGCGATACCTATTGCATTGCAATAAAGGGCCTTCTCGACCGCTTGTTAGATTGTAAATATAAGAGGAAAAGACCGGCCTGCGACGTCTTCAAATTAGTGACAAATAGTGCAGTGAAGAAGATGTGTAAGTGTTGTAAATTACACAGACACAAAGTGTGAAGTGAGAGTTATATATGATCCAAGCTATAAATACTAACAAAGCGCTCCAACACCTTTAGCTCTGTGATTACACTGTCGCGGCTCGGGAGGAAGAGCGGGGGGCTGTTTGCCGCCCTCTCCGTGATTTGAGTGTGCAGTGTGGCATTGCGTAATGTCACTGCTATCTTTGGCCTAATAAAAAACACTCCAGCTGTAGTAGGGCGCTGGCTTCACCTCCTGGTGCAGGGCGGGCTGTGCCTTATGGCAGGCATGGAGGGAGGGTCTCGGCTGCAGCTACGGCCTCGTACAGTGCGCCCGCTATTACTAGTGAGCAAGAGGCGCTGAGGTGGTGGTATTGGTGGTGGTGGTTTCGGTGGAATTGGTGGTGGGGTGGTATTAGTGGTGGTGGTATTGGTGGCGGTATTGGTATTGGTGGTGGTATTGGTAGTGAGACTGGTATTGGTGTTGGTATTGGTATTGGTGGGGGTATTGGTGGTATTGTTGGTATTGGTGGTGGTTTTGGTCGTGGGGGTGGTGGTGGTGTTGGTGATGGGGTATTGGTGGTGGTGGTGGTATTGGTGGTGTTGGTATTGGTGGTGGTGGTGGTATTAGTGGTGGTGGTGGTGGTGGAAGAGATGTGGCACAGCAGCCAGGGAGCCTGACTCCAGACCACAGGGTTCACGGTTCGATCCCCCGGCTCTGGCGGCAGGTTAGCCCAGCACCATGTGACTCTGGGCAATAGCTTGCTTAATCTTCCCGACGGCCCCCAGCGCCGGGACACCACTCCGGAGGTAGCTACAAAAACTGGCATTTACATTTACTGGCATTGATAGTGGTGGTATTGGTGGTGATATTGGTGGTGGTGGTAATGGTGGCATTGGTGGTGGTGGTGGTGGTATTGGTATTGGGGGTGGTATTGGTATTGGTGGTGGTACTGCTATTGGTGGTGGTGGTGGTGGTATTGGTGGTTGTGGTGGTATTGGTATTGGTGGTGATGGTTGTATTGCTGGTGGTGGTATTGTTGGTGGTGGTGGTATTGGTGGTGGTTTTGGTGGTGGTATTGGCATTGGTGGAGGTATTGGTGGTATTGTCAGTGGTATTTGTGGTGGTGGTATTGGTGATGGTGGTATTTGTGGTGATATTGGTGGTGGTGGTGGTATTGGTGATGGTGGTATTTGTGGTGGTATTGGTGGTGGTGGTGGTGGTATTGGTGATGGTGGTATTGGTGGTGGTGGGATTGGTGATGGTGGGATTGGTGGTGGTGGTATTGGTGGTGGTGGGATTGGTGGTGGTGGGATTGATGGTGGTACTGGTGGTGGTGGTATTGGTGGTGGTGGTGGTATTGGTGGTGTTATTGGTGGTATTGGTGATGAGGTTGGTATTGGTGGTGGTATTGGTGGTGGTGGTGGTATTGGTGGTGGTGGTATTGGCGGTGGTGGTAGTGGTATTGGTGGTATTCGTGGTGGTTTTGGTATTGGTGGTGGTATTGGTGGTGGTGGTATTGGATCTGTGGTGGTGGTAATGGTGGTGGTGGTGGTATTGGTGGTGGTATTGGTGGTTGTGTTGGTGGTGGTGTTGGTGGTGGTGGTATTGGTGGTGGTGGTGGTGGTATTGGTGGTGATGGTTGTATTGCTAGTGGTGGTATTGGTGGTGGTATTGGTGGTTGTGGTGGTCGTGGTGTTGGTGGTGGTGGTATTGTTGGTGGTGGTGAAGGTGGTATTGTGGTGGTATTGGTGGTGGTGGTGGTGTTATTGGTGGTATTGGTGATGGTGGTATTGGTGGCGGTGGAGCTGTTGTTGATAATAAAACAGGCTTTTAAAAACAACCTGTCATGTGGCTTAGTGCAGATGACATGTAACACAGATGTGCTGTTGTCAGCTTCAGCCCATTAGCACACGATTATGTGCTACCTGGAATTCACATGACTTAATCATTTCTAAATCCATTTTACTTGGGGGGGGTTTGAAACAGTCACGAGATAATGCCGGGTTAAAGTGATTGAAAGCGGGCACCCTTGTTACGGGGCAGTCCTGCTGCAAAAGCGGTTTCAGCTGAAGCAGCGCATGTCTGGCCTGCAGTAAGAGAAACTCAATAAAGTAAATAGTGCTTACAGACTAAATTTGAAGTAAAGGGGCCAGTAGCCATGGGAGGTTACAAATGAAGACAAGGCCGTACTAAGGAGGGACTAACAAGCCTATTAACGAATCCAAAGGCAGCATTTGTGAAAGACAATAACACAAGCCAATGAAAAATATGGGAGGAGAGTGGCCGCGGCTTCTCTCCCATACTCTACTACAGCGGTCTCACAGAGCGAGTAGCGCAAGCGTGCTGCCACTAGGCTCGACCTAAAAATCAAGCACTGCAATAGTAAGCTGGAGCTCCCACCCAGCCCCTGTCTCCCACCCACCACAGGCCCTGCTTTGAAATTTATCAATCTGTGTCAGCGTAATTTAAACGTGATTGAAATCTGGGGTCCTGTTCTCAGCAGGTCGAAGACACTGTTTTGGTCTAGATTCTGTCTATTTAGGTTAGAAATAAACCTATACATGCAGTGTAGTTACCTGCATTTTTAAGTTTTTCAAATATGTACATTAAAATTTATTTTTATACAAATTTCTTCATCAGTTTTCTAATTGATGTGTGCGGAGCCCTTTATTCTTTTTATTTATACCCCATTTCCAATTCTTGTTACATGCAGATTTTCTTCACTGTATTCATGGATGCTGATGGACTTTTCAGGTTCCTTCAATAAAAATAATGATTGATTGTTTTTTTCTATAATATTTCGACTGGAATATTTGTGTCATGTTTTGATATTGTACAAAAAAGGCATTTAATTTAAATGTATTTTTTATAAAGCTTTCTGTAGGTGGCGTTACATTTGTTTTGAATATTTAGGTTTCTCTTTCAGTATGTATTTGGATTAATTTTTTTATATAGTACGCTGCAATATAATGAAAGTTATGTACTAAGGAATTGCAGTTTGAGATTATGGGCCCTATACACATCGAAACTGGTAAACAAACACTGATTGTTAAATCTGTGTTTGAGTGTAGTTGTGTTACTATGTGGAATTCTGATTGGGATCCATACTGAAAGTTGAATATTGTGCAAGTTTCCAAGTGGATTCCCTGGAAAAACAATTGATTATCATTTGGGATTAAATTCCTTCTTATTGGTGTTGTTCGTGGCATAGAACATAGCACAGGGGGAATTGAATCCCTTGTGTAATTCAAATTCTTTTTTTAAATTTATTTTCTTCTCAATAGCAGAAATATGTTTCTCTAAGGCAAAGACCCATTTGCCTTCCACCCTGGAAAGAGATTGACATCAGCACCTTTCCAGGCTGTGGAGGGAACGTGATGAGTTTGTGAATGGCATAAAAGCATACTAATTCTGCACTAGTGAATTAACTTACACTCACCAGTAACCGCTTAGTGATCATTTGTGAAGCTGGAATAAATTCAGTCATAACATATCTTTGTTAATAGGCATCCAATGTTGTTAAATGTGGGCTTGGAAAGCTATTAATATGTTTGGTTGGTTAATCTGGTGTTTTTTGGTTAGAATAGGTACTCTGGGCATTTCCTGAAAAAGCAGTTATAACGTTCTATGGAATTGACAGCTTTTAGTTTGTTAAAGGAAGTGGTATGGATATTTTAAAAATGTCCACTAAATTTTCCACTGTTTGTTTCTCCGTGTCTCATTAAGTTTTAATTCTTTTTGTGCTGTTTTAAAGTATTCTCTGGAACATGGTATATATTACGATGTTAATATTTAATCTGTGCTGTGTTGACTGTGCTGTTCTGTTTCAAATATTTATGATGGTGCTATGAGCAAGTTAAATGGAAAGCTGATAACTGTGTGTCTTTTTTGTTGTCATTATTCGAAGAACACTGTTTTGCAGAGTAAAAATATGTAAAAGGAAATCAAAGCATTTTCTGTGGATTGTTTCTTCTAGAACATTGAACAATGAATACATAATGTTATAAAAGCTGAGCACAGGGTATTAAGGTGGAGAGAGGAACCTTCATGCCAGGTGACAATAAGACAGGCTACATTTTTCTGAAACCCAAATTAAGCTTTCTCTTTTCTTCTATAGTAAAACTTGTAGAAGTAGAAAGGGAATGTTATAAAATCAAACAGCAAATATGTTAGAGTTTTACTTGGTATTTATACTTTTAGCAAACATTACAACTGCCATTCTCTTTGTCCTAATTATAGTTACAATTCATATCATGTGAACTAAGATAGGATTTTGTTTTTCAAAAGAAATCTTTAAAATGTATCCTAAGCATCCTACTGTTCTTGAGTGTGGTAGGTATTCCTTAATGAAAGAGGGTTTGGTGTTCCACTAACTATCCCTAAAATATCTTGTGGGATTGATTGTTACCTGAAACATATCTCATTCAGGTATTGTTCAGTGGGTTGTGGGGTGCTTGCAGACCAACTTGCTTTCTGTCTTAGGTCACATGGTTCTTATAGCCAAGCAGTCTAGAAACTGAACTCTTTGTTCCAGAGTAATATAGAAAATGTATCAGGGGCATAAAAGTGATTACTTTTGGTGTAGTGAATATTTTAATCTTCTTAAGTATTTCAATGAATTGATACAAAGTACGGTGATGTTTTCCAGAAGTGAATTGAAATGAATTATGCCTACCTTTTGTGTATTTGTTTATTTGTGCTACTAATTTTTCTGTGCTTTTATTACTGTTCCACCTAGCTTTTTGAAACATGGATGCTCACCTGTGCACTGAGCATTGCACGCAGCCCACCCACGTGTCTTAAAAATAGTTCAACAATTATGAGAGTGTGTCTTCATTGTTTTGGAAGAGGGTTGTGTTGGTTAATAGGTCATAATAGTTGAGTCCATCTGGAAGTGGGACAAATACCAGTGCTACTAGTTTATTCTTTTCAAACTGGAATTTGCCATCACTTGAATATATTTTTTTAAGAATGTCTTCTGAATGTTTGGCCAAAATGCCTGTTTGAAAAGGAAGTAGTAGGCTTGACTTTGTACTTATGGATATGTCATTTGAGTGTTTAACACGAGTTGTTCAACATTTAATATGTTTTAGGAATTGTATTTATTTGTTTTAGTTTTCTATAAATGACATTAGTTCTGTGTTAGTAGATATCTGTTTGTTTTATAGGTATTGTCTCAGAATTGTATACATTTATGTGAGGGGGTAATAAATGATGTAAATGTTTCAGCCGATATCTAGAAAGGCGATTATTGAGGTTTGCAGGTTTGTTTCTGTGCTAAATACAATCATAATTTTTCTGTTGTGTTCATTGCCATTGATAATATATAGTTCCTTATTGCATACTATGAGGTTATTCAGTATTTGTATTTGATAATATGATGTGGGTACAACATTAGTTTATTGGTGTAGTGTTCTTTTGTGGTTGATGCTGTTCTTCAAATTTGGGTTTGTAGGCATTTGTCTAGCCAGGTAGATTAGTCGTTTTGGGAAAAAATGTTGCAGTTGCTGCAGGGGATGTAGTTTTCAATAGCAGTGTGTATTTTGGCTCCTGAGATAAGGTGGCGGTTGCACTCTTTGGTATTATTCAACTGTTTTCTTATTGGTTGTTCTACTGCTGTAACATTTGGTTCAGTCATATATTTGACATATTTCATGTATGGCCTGTTGTTCTAAGTGTTCTATTTGAAACAGATGTATCTGTTATATGTCAGCAGTGGTTTTCCCTTTTGTGAGCCTTTTGTAAGGGCATACGTCTATATTATTGAATTTGTAAAAAACATTTTTTTACATTGTATGTAGAGATTTAATGTGAGAGTTTATTAACTGTTAAATTCCATTTATTAACTTCTTTCTGGATTATAATTCTGTTAATAATAGCCAACAGAGTGCTTTTTCCCTCAAGGTCTTTGTATGCTGTCCTATATTTTTGGAAGTTGGTGACGGAATCCAAGACAGGAAGAGCATAAAAACAGTTGAGCTATTATTGGTTTAAATTATTTTAAAATCATTTATTAAGATAAAACATTCTATTTTTCTTTATGTTATTTTTTAAGTACACTTAAGTGTGTTTTGTACATCAGTTTAATTGTTGAGCTAGCAAATGGTGTGTCTTTTGGAATGAAAAGAGTTGTTCCTGTTCTCACTGTATAGGTTCTGGTTATTATTTGTTTTTTTATTTTGTATTGTTAATTGTAGGGTGCTTGTTCAGTTAAATTTTTTTTACTGATGTATAGTTTTGTAGACAATTATTTTGAAGGTTTCTGTAATGGTGCCTTTTTTTATTTGTTTATATGTATTTTTTTCAGGGATGGTATCTTAGTTAGTACAGCTGTGAAAGAAGATATTGTTATGTAGGTCAGAACTTTTTAAAGGCATGTAACGATTTTGTGACTGACATATTGGTTCAATATTTTAGTACTTTATATATGACTTAAAAAATAATGTATGACTATATTGTGGTTTTCAATATTGTGTCATACAGAGCGCTAGGTGGCGCCCGACTGGTATGGCTGCCTTCCAGTGAGGCTCCCGGCGCCGGACCCCATGAGTCCTTCTGGCTCCATCCTGCACTGCCCTGGCCGGCTCCCTCCGAGCCCAGCGAAGCGCGGAGCTGTCGCGCTGTGCTGGGCCGAGATCCGGAGTGCCTTTGTCCCCGCGAGGCCCGTCCCGGAGCATCGGAAGCTGACCGACGGTGGCCGGTGGCGGCCCTGGAGCTGCGGCGCGGGCGAGCGGCTACCTGAGCCCGCGGCGCCCACGAGAGGTGTAGGCCGGATTCCGCCGGCGGAGGGAAGGAGGCGGATGCGCGGCCGCCGCGAGCCCTGCCGAAGAGGGGAAAGCAAGGCTCCTGTTTGGTGTCCGCACGTGGGGGCCCAGGAGGCGTGAGGTTGGCCCCTGAAAGCAGGATGGTGCTGCAAGACAGGGGGTGAGTGCGGCTGCAAGGGAGGCATAGGCTGGGCCTTTGGGGGCTGCTGTGGGGGCCGGGTGAGGTGGGGACACCCCCCCATCGGGCCGGGTGTCGGCGGCCGGGGGCTGCCCCCCCCTTCTTCTCCAATCTGCCAAGGCCATCGGGGGTGATCCGGACGGCGTGGGGTCCCCTTCTGGGGTCGGGCCGCGGACCGGTGGTCAAGGGGTGTGTGACCTCCCTCCCTCCCTCCCTCCCCCCCCTCTCACTGCTCCGAGGTGGACTTGACGGAGGGCGAAGTGATGGGGACCCCTGGGGGGGCAGGTCCGAACTGTGTTGCAGCCCCCCTTTAAAACTGGACGCTGACCGCGCTGGTGAGGGGCTCAGTGAGAGGGGTCATCTGTGTGCGGAAGCGCATTCGTTGTGCCTTGGAGACCTATTGCCTGCGGGAGAGTTGGTGGCCGATGTTTTGGCTCAGGGCCTTAATTTGAGTGGCGAACCCTTGCCTTGATCGTAGATGGTGGTGGGCACCGCTGTGGGGAGGAGCTCCAGAAGATAAACGGCTGTCCGGTTGGGAGGCCCGCCGGGGACCGATCTGTGGCCTGGTGGCGCCTGGCCTTCTACCTACGCGGGACGCCCTGATCGCACCTCCTTCCACCTGCCTCCTGACTCCTCGGTCTTCGCGGACGCACTGGGGGTGCATACCCGCTGTCGTCTGGCCTCGCTGACCTCCGCGCCCCAGGTGCCGCCACCATGGGTAAAGACAAGACAGCCAGGAAGACGCCCGCAGCCACCCAAACCAGAATGGACCAATTCACAACCTCCGAGAGAGGGACCGGCCCAACCGGCGAGTTGGCTCCGGCCCCCGTCACAGACCTTGCTGCCATCCTGCAGGCCATAAATTCGTCCCGTGCCTCCCTGGAGGGCATGGTGGGGGAGGTCAAGGTGGATGTCGCTCTTCTCCGGCAGGACCTGCGTAACGCCACTGCCCGCATCTCGGAAGCCGAATCTAGAATATCCACAGCTGAAGATGATATCCGTCAACTGCAGAACCAAGTACGGGAATTGACCACCCATTCCAAGGAACTACACCGCCGGGTCGAGGATGCAGAAAACCGTGCCCGACGCAGTAACTTACGCCTGGTGGGTTTCACGGAGGGGGTCGAATCGGGCCGTGGTGATGACTTTATGGAACGCTGGTTCAGATCCTGGATGCCGGCGGACAGTCTGTCTGCCTCATTCGTAGTGGAGAGGGCCCATCGCTCCCTGGCCCCTCGGCCCCCGGGCGCGCCCCCCCGGCCCTTCATCCTCAAGATCCTTAACTTCCGGGACAGGGATGCCATTCTCCGTGAGGCCCGGCGCGTGGACACCCTCAAGTACCAAAACCACACGGTCATGATCTTCCCGGACTACACCCGAGAGGTCCAAGAACTGCGCCGTTCCTATATTGAGGTGAAACAGAATCTGCGATCCCTGGGCCTCCAATACCAGCTTCAGTTCCCGGCCCGCCTTCGGGTCATCTTCCAGCACAAGACAATATTTTTTGATACACCACGAACGGCCTGGACCTGGTTAACGGAGGAGCACTCCCTGCACTGCTCTGGACACGGATCGCCTGTGGGCGGGCGGGGAGGGCGGGGTGGGCCCCGGTCGTCGAGACCCCGCCGGCGGCGCCGCACGCTGCCCCGGGAGCGCACAGAGGGAGGGGTGGTCATCACACGCTCCATGGGGCGGCCGCGCCGGGGGTCTGGGGGCTCTTCTGCCTCCTCTGCTGCACACACCAGTCCCGCGGCTGCCGTGCGGCGGGCCGCGTCGCCCCGGAGGGCGGGCTCCGCGGACCGGCCAGCCGTGCAAGTGGACACCTCGGACCTTTCTCGCAGCCCTACCATTTGACTTCCTTTTGCTGTCTGTGTATTTGTCGGGGGGGGAGATCTGCCCACCAGGTTGCAGGCGCTCGGCACTGGGTTGGAGTACTCCGTTGTGTTCGTTGCTCTCGGCCAGGGCAGGTGAATCAGGCTTATTCCGCTGTATCAGGGGTCCACTAGTGCTCAAGCCCGAGCGTTTTAGCTTGGTGGTTGTTCCATCTCGTTAGGGCGACAGATGCTTCTGTTTTCGAAGTATAGGGTGGGGGGTTGGGGTTGGTTTGGGGTTGTTTCCTCCTCCTGGGGAGGGTTTTGTTGGTAGAGGGTGATCTTCTCTCTGTTGTTGTTCTGCGGCATCATGAAACCTTTGACCTGCTCTACTGCTCGGTGTCCCGCTGTCCCTCCTCTCTGGGAGCCCGTGCGGCCACGCCTCCATTGACCCCTTCTTATGTCCACGACCATGGCTGACGCGCTCTTTCCTAAGGCCGCCATGCGTGTATTGTCCTGGAATGTCAATGGTCTTCTAGATCGTTTTAAACGCGTGGCTGTCCTTAAATATGCACAGCGTGCGGAGATCGATGTGCTCCTCCTTCAGGAGACCCATCTCCTTGGCAATAAATGTCCCTTTCTCACCCGTTACGGATACAATAGGGTGTGGCACTCAGGTTTTGCGAGAGGATCCCGGGGAGTGGCTATCTTGCTTCGCAGGGCCTTTCCCTTTGTCTTGGCTCAGGTGCATTTAGACCCCCAGGGAATGGTAGTGGCGATTTGTGGTACTCTTGAGGGGCGACCCCTCACCCTGCTGTCCCTTTATGCGGCACCATCCTTTTTACCGACGGCCCTTTCATACACCGCGGGGCTCCTCCCGACGCTTCCGGCGGGCTCCCTTGTTCTGGGAGGCGACTTTAATGCTGTCTACGCGCCCCATCTGGACTCGACAGGTCCGATCTCCCTCGCCAGAGCCACGCGCGCGAAGCAACTGTCGAATTGGGCCGAATCTCAAGGTCTGTGTGATGTCTGGAGGATTTGGCACCCACAGGCTCGCCAATACACTCAAACGTCGGCGGCGCACCACTCTCATGCCAGGATCGATCTCATCTTTGTCCCGTCAACTGAATGCGCGGGGGTGCAGGATGCACATATCCTCCCGAGGGGCCTATCAGACCACTCGCCGGTGCTCCTTGCTCTTGGCCCACCTCCCCTCTCCACCCGCCCGATATGGCGCCTGAACGATTGGTTCCTCCAAGACAAAGCTTTTCGAACAGTGGTGGGAGGCGAGATAGCTGATTATTACTCCCATAATGCGGGCTCCGTCCCCTCCTCTGCCATCCTTTGGGAGGCCGGCAAAGCGACTATTAGGGGGGCTGCGAAGGGGCATGTGCAACAGCAGAGACGTAGACAAATCCAACAACTTGTGGCTCGCGAAGCTCAGGCTTTGGAGCTAGAGCGGAACCAGGGGGCGTTGGGAGACGCCGCGCAGACACGCCGCCTGGCCTTTCTGCGTGAGGAGATACGCCTGCACTCTCTGGAGGCGGCGAGGACTCTTTGGCGCTCCTCGGTGGCCCGGGTCTACGGATGGGGGGATAAAAATGGTACACTCCTTCACCGGCTGGCTACTTACCCCCGGGCGGGCAGGATTATTCCTGCCGTCAAAGACTCCGCAGGCGTGACCCAAACGGTATCGGTGGCAATGGCCCAGACCTTTGCTGATTACTACTCCCAGTTATACCGAACTCGGGCATCTGAGATCTCCCTTGCGGAGTTGCTGGGGGCGAACGGGGCGGTTCTCGGACGGTTGGGACAGGAGGTGTGTGAGACCCTCGACTTGCCCATCACGCTGCAAGAAATTGAGGAGGCGATCAGCCGCCTGGCGCCCGGGAAGACCCCGGGACCAGATGGGTTCCCACAGGAATACTATGCTCACTACCGTGAGACCCTGGCCCCGAGGCTTCGGGACCTTTTTGCAGAAGTGGTGGAGAAGGGCTTGTTCCCCCAGGAAATGGACACAGCCACTATAGTCGTCCTTCCCAAGACGCAATCCCCATCACAGTCCTGCTCAGATTACCGGCCGATATCCCTCATTAATACCGAGCTCAAGATCTATGCCACTGTCCTCGCACAGCGGTTGCCCCCGTCCCTTGCCTCGTTGGTCCACCCGGACCAATGTGGATTTATGCCAAACCGGGGAACCAGACACTGCCTGCGGCGATTGCATCTCGCCCCGGCGCACCGTGAGCGCCTTTCCCCCTATCTGGCCCTTCTGCTGGTTGACTTCGAAAAGGCCTTCGATTCAGTGGGGTGGGCCTACCTGGGTGATATTTTGGAACGATTGGGTTTTGGCCCCCGGTTCCGCGCTATGGTTGGTGTCCTGTACGCGAGCCCGCGAGCCCGTGTGTTGGTCAATGGTGCTCTGTCCCGCCCGTTTCCCATAGGACGGGGGACGCGACAGGGCTGTCCGCTCTCGCCCCTCCTTTTCGCCCTGGCCATGGAACCCTTGGCCGTGCTGATCCGGTCGGACCCCGTTCTTCGTGGGTGGGAGTGGCCGGGTATGGCCCCAGACAAAATTGCTCTCTACGTGGACGACGTCCTTTTATATCTTTCTGATCCGGCGGTCTCGGGGCCCCGGGTCCGCCAGTTACTTTGCCGATTTGGTCAGGCATCGGGTCTTCATCTGAACCCTAAGAAATCCGTGCTGGTCCCGCTGCACCCGTCGAGGGAGTGTTTCGACTGGCAGTCTGATATCCCCCTACGGCGGCTCTCCTTTAAATACCTGGGGATCTGGGTCCTTCCGGAACTCTGCTGGGCCCTCAACGTGGCCCCCGTGGTCAACAAGACCAGATCAGATCTGATTAGGTGGCAGTCGCTCCCATTGAACCCACTGGGGAGGGTCGCCCTCTATAAGATGATGATCCTTCCCAAGTTCCTATACCTACTACAAAACACTCCGTGCCCCTTCCCACGCCCGTGGTTCCGGGAACTGGATAAGATGACGACTAAATTTCTTTGGGGTGGCGGCAGACCCCGTTTGGCTTTGGACCGCTGCCGGGTCCCATCATATGACGGAGGCCTGAGCATGACCAATCTCTACTTGTATTATTTGGCCACCCAGCTGCTGGTGATTCACGACTGGTTCTCGAACGGGTGGGACGATCCGGCCTACAGGCTCGAGGTGCAACTTACCGGGTTTTCATCTATCCAGAATATGATCTATGGGGCGACAGTTTCCCGGTCGCTTCCGGATGTTGTGCGGGCCCCCTTTCTGGCATAGCACGCCGCTTTGCGATATACCCGCTGGTCGGGAACAGTGACCTCGGTCACGCCACTCTGGCATGGGACTTGGCTGAAGGAGGTGGCGGGGCTTGAGGGATTTCGAGCGTGAGATCTTCTAGGGATCTCCTGCTTGGGTGATGTCTGGCAGGGGAGCCACATGTGTTCCTTCCAGGAGCTTCAGAACCGCTTCTCTTTACAGTCTTCGCAGTTTTATAAGTATCTTCAGCTGCGCCATGCGGTCCAGTCCCATGTCCCTCTGGACTCCAGACTGCCTGACCATAGCCCGCCTGAGGCCCAGGTGATGTTAGGGTGTCTTGGGAGAGGGGGAATATCCCGTATTTATTAATCCCTGATTAACAATACCCCGGTAGATTGGAGCGGATTGAAGCAGCGGTGGGAAACCTGGGTGGGTCCCTTGGAGGATGCTGACTGGAGGGACGCCCTTATGGCACCCAGAACGATTACCACTTCCGCTAGGCTGCGGCTCATCCAACTGTACTACCTCCACGCCGCGTATCTGACCCCAGACCCCTTATATCGTGCGGGCCTCCGCCAAGACGCTTCATGTGCTCGCTGTGGGGTAGATCCGGCGGACTTCTTCCACATGGTATGGTCTTGTTCGCGCCTGGGGAGCTATTGGGACATGATTGAAACTGAGTTAACTGAGGTCCTGGAATGGGAGGTTCCCCATGACCCTAGAATGGCTCTACTGGGCATAACGGATGGGCTAGACGTTCTTTCTAACTACTGCCCTAGTGGTGGCCAAAAGAGATATCGCGGCCACGTGGAAACAAACTGACCCACCCAGAGGTGCTACTTGGAGAAGAGGGGTGCACTGGTGTGCCGCTCAGGAGCGGACGTTGTATGCTGTCCGGGGTTGTCCCAAAAACGTCCGTAAAGTATGGGGGAAATGGCTTGGGGGCCTGCTTTAGGGGGAGGGGAGTACGGGGGACGAGGGTGGGGGGCTGGGGAGGAGGGAAGGGTCTTGCAATGGATTGTTAATGCTTCCATGATAGACTTTATTTATGCCAAGTTACTCGGACAGTTGTATGTCATCCTTGATTTTGCTTTCTATAAAGAAATAAAAATTTGCTTATCAAAAAAAATATTGTGTCATACAATCACGGGAATGCACTTAGGTTGTATTGGAGGCTCCCATTTATGGGTAGGATATATGTACATAGGTTTAGATATATAGTACAGCCCTTGTGAGGAATCATCAGAGGTCAAGTGCAATGTGGTGGTACCGCTAGTGTACTTATGTTTATTTTCAATTCAGTCCACCTCAGAAAGGCTGGTGGTCAGAAAGAAGAGCAGATAGGGCATCAGTGGGTAGGTGTTTACTGAGACCTAATAGCTTCTTTCCAGGCTTCCTATACAATACCAATGAGACAGCCTTATCATGATCATAGATCTTTATTCATCTTTCCGTAACAGGTAAGTGTGTGGAATTGCATAGTGATGTTTTTGCTGCAATTCCTACTAGTTGGGCTTGGTAGAAGAATGTTACTAGTCGGTGAGCAGCCATAAAAGCTTTTTTTGTGAATTCTAGGGAGGTCTGATAGTCACTAAGTGACTGAGAAGTGTGCACAGGTTTTTTTTATTATTGAAGCTCATAATTTAACCTATTCCTTCTGCAAGCCCCATTATGAATGTCTTGCCATAGTCCCTCTGACATTGGATATGTTAAATGTTTTGCTGTCTGCCAGCCAATGAAAAAAACACTTACAATCAATACAAGGGACCATGGACCAGCCTTCTTTTGTCATTGCTCTTTTGAAGTGTCGTTCATATTTTGGATAAGCCACTAGATATGTCAACAGGATAGTATACATAATTGGGAAAGAGATTAGCCCTTTGTAGCCAATCAATCAATCAATCAATCAATCAATCAATTAAAACTTTATTCGGCCACATGATGGCCATAAAAGTACATGTTACATTTTTTTTAAAAAGACATTGATGTTGTAAGTTAAAATAGAGAAAGTTATAGAGACACAAAGGGCAGACATTTTCTAATGACCCAAATCATGAATGTAAGCCCACCATATTATTTTGTTTACGGATCGCCCTTGGCAGAAAACATGCAACCCCATAACAAACGAAGGGGGAAGAAAGCATTTGTAGGTAGGTCAGTGCTGACCTAACTTGTGCAAAATAGCAATCTTTAAAAAGTGGTAGGATATATTTAACTCTCAGTATAAAAGCCACAGAAGAACATAAAGTGCAAAATATCTTGTTCAGAGATGTTGTCACATGTGCATGGTTGCAGAGAGCCTAACTTTGTGAAGCCTTTAGGTACAGGTAGGAGCCAGTGAATACAACTAAATCTAAAACTAGATAAAATAAAGCGGTGGTGCAGGTTATTTACAAAAGACCAAAATGGTTGACTTAAAATTGAAGGACTTAAAATCATAAAATATCTACACGAAGGTTTCATAATTTCTTTTGCTTCTCTATCTAATGCCTCCTAGTGAGAAATTGAGTTTTTAAATTTTTCACAATTTCAGGTTGCAGCTTCCTAGGATTCTTAAATAGCTCTGGTTGCCCAAGAGTTGAAAGCTGCTATGAAATATATTTTAACCACGGGATTTCCATGGTTCCATCCAAACTTATACAATCTTCTAAGATGGTCTGGTTTAGATTTGATCTATCTTTCGACCAAATATTTAGCCACCATATAAGGGGTGCTGGAGCAATTTTGTCTGTCAAGTAGCCCTGTCTTAGTTCCACATGGATGATAAAAGGTTGAATGCTAGGGAGAGCAGCCAAGAGTTTGCGTAAATAGTTATTTTCTACCCCCTGGAGTTCGCTACAATCCTTAAAACCCCACACCACACTACCATACGCTGTCATTGCGATACATTTCTCGTTATATATTTTTAGCAGTGGTTGTATTGGTTTACTACCTAATCTTCTAGCGAAATCCAGTGAGGCTCCAGCCGCTCTTGCCAAAATATTTTTCTTTAGAGCGCGCTTTGCTACCCAGGAGCCCCTGTCGTCAAATAATATTCCCAAGTATGGATAAGTGGGCACATTGGTTAGCACTCCACCTTTACAGGGAAGAGATTTTTTCCCCCTTTTGGAGTAACCCATTGACATAATGTGTGATTTTTTTTTAATTAACTGCAAGATCCAGGGCTACTATGAAATCAATAAACGAGTTAACTAAAGATTTCAATGCATTTGCGGTCCTGGCGATTAAAACTGCGTCATGCGCATATAAAAATGCTGGAATAGATTTAGAACCTACTCTAGGAATGTCTAGGCAAGAGTTGGACAATACTACCCCCAGATTATTAATATACAAAGTAAATAAGACCGGGGCAAGGATGCAACCCTGCCATACTCCTCTTTGGACCTTCCAAGCATTAGATAGGGAGCCATCTTTGTTATATCTCACTGAGGCAGTTAGATTGAGATGGGACCAATGCAGGAAACTTACTAAGTTCATGTCCATCCCAGTATCTATTACTAAGTGCCATAACTTAAACCTATTTATGCTGTCAAAAGCAGACGTTAAGTCCATAAATGCCAATGACATCCGTCCTTTTTTAGCTAGGGTGTATTTACTGGTAATCATGAGTAGGTCCGTACATTGCTCTACTGTGCCTCTCCCTTTACGAAAACCAAATTGTAGTTATGATAACACATCCCTCTCTTCCAGCCAGGTCGCTAAGCGGTCTAAAATGACTTTTCCCATGATCTTTGCTGCGGAGTCTAATAAATAAATTGGGCGATAACATCCCGGGTCTTCCCTGGCTCCTTTTTTAAAAATTGGCAATATCACCGCTGTTGACCATGAATGAGGTTGACCGGCCCTTACGGCTGCATTAAACACTCCAGTTAAAATTTTCGCCCATACACCCACATCTGACTTGTAAATGTCCACCGGTATCCCATCAGGACCGGGGGCTTTCCTGGCGGACATACCCTCAATAGCTTTCTGAACTTCTTTTATGTCCACAGTCAGGTCTAGGGGTAAAGGGCTAGGTGCCCTGAAGGGACCTATAGGTTCTGCAACAACCTCTGAGTAGATTTGTTCAAAGTGGCCAACCCACCTGTCAGCTGGAATTACGCATTCTACTTTTGTTGTTTTGTTGTCTTTAAAAAATGAGCTGTTTACCACTTTCCAAAATTTTGCACTATCCGCTTGTGAGCACGCCTGTGTTAGATCATCCCAAGCCTGATCCCTCAGTGATGCCTTCCTAGATTTTAAAGCTAAATCATAAGCTTTTCTACACGATTTAATCAGTTCGGGGTCTTTAGGTATGCATTTCAGGGCAACCATTAGGGCTTTATGAGTTTTGGAACAGTCGGCGTCAAACCACTTTGCCTCATATGCTCCTGCCTTAGACTTTTTGCGTGTTAGCTTATTACCAATTAGCTTACTTAGTCGATCATAAGCCTCTAATACTTCTGTCGGCTCACTGTGTGTATTTATATAACGCTCAATTTCTCCTTTGCCCTCAGTATATAGCTCATGTAAAAAGAGTTCCGGGACAATTTTCTCCCATCTTATCTTTCAGTCTTTGGCCGTCGTTTGAAAAACCCCATTAGACAAAGCTTTTGGCTCTCCGCCCCTAAAGACCAAATAGCCTTTAGTTACCACAATAATAGGATTGTGGTCACTAAAACTGGTTTGAACCACCCTAACCTCCCGAATATGTTTGTATATGGGGGCTGAAATCACGACACATAGGGGCAGATTTATGTTGCACTTGCTCCACTTTTGCGCCGCCGTTGCGTCACTTTTGATACGCAGCAGCGGCGCAAATCCTGCGCCATGGTGCGGGGTATTTACAACGTGACGCATCTGGGAGATGCGTCACGTTGTAAAGCCCTGCGCCACATGTAGGCGTTCCAGGGCAGGTGGGGGCGTTCCAGCGCAGGAACGCCTCCTAAAAGTGGCTGAGTGAAATCTACAAGATTTCACTCAGTCACTTTTAGGCCCATGCTGCGTCAAAACCCTGCGCCTGCTTGAAGCAGGCGTAAGGATTGACGCAGCATTGTACAGATAGGGCCCCCCAGAGCATTGCTGGAGCTGCGTCGCGCTTGCGACGCAACTCCAGCAATGCGCCACTTTTACGGCACACATGCGTCATGCATCTGTGCCGTTTTTGCCCCATGGTGCGCCGCATTATAAATGCGGTGCATCCATGGTGGCGGTGGCGCATAATAACTGGCGCATCCCTGCTGATATGCAGGGATGCGCCAGTTATCATAAATCTGCCCCTAAGTCTATAGTGGAACTGCAACCTCTACCAAAGAAAGATGGTATCACCTCTTTTTCTTCCCCCGGCTCTAGACAGTATAAATTATTGTTTGCTAAAAAACTATCCAGATGGGTGCCTTGCCTTGAATGTTCAAAATGGACCATTGGTGGTAAATCTTCATCGGTCTCCTTCTCCATCACACAATTTAATTTACATCGATGAATATTAAAATCCCCCATTATGACTAGATCGTAGGGAGTATGTCTCCCCTGTGCAAGTTCCTCTAAGAAGACATCAGGACCAGTCAAATGTTCACTCTCGAAATCTCTACAAAACGAGTTATAGAAATTAACAATCACCAATGTTTCCCCATTTAAAAAGGTCAGTTCTACTGCTAGAATGTGCGGCGATGAGCTGGGGAGACCCTTAATGGTGCAGGATAATTTAAGAGAAATTAGGGTGAGTAAACCACGCTTCGCTCTACCAGCAATAGAGGGTGAGGCAGCTTTGAAAAAATGGGCAAAGCCATCCATTATAAAAGAATCAGAAGTATTCCAGGTTTCTTGAAGTGCAATGATGTGGGCCTCCCTTATTACTATTGACCACTGGTCGTCATATTTTTTTGCCTTCAAACCAGCAATATTCCATGTCATAAGCATACATTCCAAGGGATCTGTCACTTTCTCACATAGTGATTCTAGCGGACCAATCGGTTGTACTCTTACTGAATGACTTGTACCAACTATGGTCGCTGAAGGAATTTGCTGTCAATCTACACTGTCCAGGTCCCTTAATGGAGAAAATCTATTTGAAAGTGGAATTAGTGTGGTCCTGACAGGGCTGACTTCATTAGTTTGCGGTACCCTCCCTTGGGCCTGAGTATATCTATTGCCCTCAAACCTGGGTTGTAATGACCCTTCTGGATAGAAATAGCAGAGTGGGAATATCTGTTTACCCGAGGCAACAGTGGCACTTATCTGGCCTTGTAACATTGCACTTGCATGGGCAGGATGAGTTACATTTACCACAATGCAATCCCCACTCCTATCTTTTCTTATGGTTTTCCCTACCCAGCCCACTCTTCTAGCGATGGTGATATGAGGGGCAAAAGTACAACCATATGGTTGGGTTTTCCCCATCCAATGTGTTACCTTATGAATTAGGTCCCTTGTTGTCTCTTTGCTATTTTCCAATAAGGGTGGGACTCCTACTAAGACACGAGCGGAGCTGACTCAGGGGGTAAATGTAGGACATCATTGTTCGAATTCACCTGGCTATTGGGCTTGGACACTCTCGGCTCTGTGATTTCAGTACCATACATCTGTCTTGTCTTTGCAGGTGCCCCCCTAAGTGAATTACATATGGCTAGGGCTGTATCTGGGGCACTTCCTTTGGCTAAGCCATTTATTGGTAGACCAGTCCTTCCTTGCGGATCTCTAGAGGACTTCTGTGAATCCTCTGGCACCCTTGGATTACTACCAATAATTGTCACCCCAGTATTTTGTGGTTGACTGTTACATCCATTTACCTTGGCATGCCCATTTTGTGCTGTACCTGTGCCTACCAAAGAGATAGTAGTAAAACCATTGTTTGCCTGGAGTATAAGTGATTGAAGTTTATCCAGCCTGGTGAGAATAGGGCCAAGGTGCAGTTTCATAAGTTCTTTGATTTTCAAAGAGAGGCTGTTGACAATTTGACCCAGACCCACATTAATTTGCTCTTCGATAGTTAACACGGTCTGTTTTTTTTCCTGGGGAGACGTTTTCCTGCCTCCACCTCTTTTCTTTTTTACTGGTGGTTCAAATAAAGAGGGTCCCTCCTCTTGGTTGCTTTTTTGTCTCCTCAATCAGGAGGGAGTCGATCATTGTTAGTGGCGTAGACCCACTTTGCACAGTATGTAATAAAGCCGTTGGTGTTGATGGGCTTACCAGCCGGCTAGTCAGTTCCAGTGAGAGTCTACGTTCTGTTAGGACGATTTCATTGGACAGGGCATTGGCAGCTCTGGACAGATATGAATCTAAGGTAGTGGTTGCTACACCCTCTCTGAGGCCTTTCATTGGTTGCTTCCTCTTGGCCATAATTTCCCCTGGTAATCATCAAAATGGGTTATTTATAGCTAAATACAAAGGCTAAAATAATATAAACTAATGTGGCTATAACCCAATAATAATCAATATCAGGTGTTCAGTTGTTAAAAACCTGTGAGAGAGGGTCAGCCAGTTCTCAATAACAACAATGTATACCGCACACAATGTAAACTTATTTGTCTTTTAACGGGCACTATAAAACCCAATTTCCATAGCTCTCACAGACTATATATTAACCCCACAGTCTCGAACTCACTTATTTTCTAGCTGATCAGAAATCCTAGTGGGAGTTCAATAGCATAAGTCAATGGTCGTCCATGTAGCCCTTACATCGATGCAAAGAGGGATGGCCCAGCCCTGCCACCTCCTAGCAGTGACGGGCAAGGACGGGTCCGCCCTTGGCCTGGGCTTTGCCTGGGAGCGCCCACGCACATTCCACGAAGCGGGTGCCGCACGCAAAGAAGTAGGCCCCCCTGGGAGCTAGCAAACAGCGTCAGTGCCTCCAGGCGCGTGGGCGAGGGATTCCTGGGACTTGTAGTCCCCACAGCAGGCTCAGTGTCTATCAAAGCGGATTCCAGGGCATCAATTCTTTCAATTGCCTGTGGCGATATTATTTTAGGCTGCTGTTTAAGTTAGAACCTCAGGCTCAGAAGTCCTCCGAATACACAAACTGCCGAATACACAAACTGCCGGGTTTCACAGCTCATTTCACGCTCTTACCCGTCCCGAGCTGCAGCCCTTCAGTCCATTAGTCCTTTGTCTTCCATGACATATATTTTGCTCGAATCCACCGTCCTAGGGATGCAGCACTCGAGTTGGGCTCTCCAAGCGAACCTCAAGGACACGCTCTCGGCAATTCCGTTCTCGTCTCGGCTCCGCATTCCGAAATGGACGCCATTCAATTCTCCTCTGCGGTCTTTCCCTCTGGTGGGCGGGGCCTCAATGGTCAGCTTTTGCAGTGCCCCATGGACTCGGATGATGTGACCGCCCTTTGTAGCCACCAGAGGTTGCATTGGAAAGCCATTCAGATTTTAATCCCACCCAAAGGACAATGATTGGGTAACTGGAGTCTCAATCCTGTTGAGTGAAGTCATTTTACTTGTTTACTGTTGCAGTATACATCCGGAATTGGACGAACCCCAAAGGCAAAAAGAAGTCGCTGTAGGGGATGGATGTGGGTCCAGTGACCATGAAGGTACCTGCTGCTGTTACTTCACTCACCCCAGGCATCATTGCATTTGACCTACAAAACAGGAGGAGCAGCACCGCTCATCAACCATCAGAGACAATGGTATATTTGCTCCAACCATCCCATGGCCTCCTTCCTTTCCTCTGTTAGCAAATGATGTGATGGCCACAACAGTCTCTGTGAAGTCACTGCACTCGAAGTAGCCCATCCCCGGCATTGCAGCCGGAATGTCTCTTGGCTACAGTCTCCAGTCACAGATTTGGCTTCTCAAGAGGGGTTTCTGCACTGTGCTATACCTTCAGCTTCTCCTGCTTGTGGTTTTGCTCTAGTTGATGGCGCTGAACGGAGGAGCTACTTGCTCTGCAGCAAGTGTAGCACGGCAAGGCACCGGAAGAATAAAAATACTGCTCATCTTTGAAATGGTCCCGCCAATGTACCTAAATGGGTTAAATTAGGAAGCGTCTCATCTAAAATGACTACCATTGTGACATTCCCATCCATTGCAATAGTCTTCAATGGCTGAGTGGACACTGTTAGCTTAATGGTGCTTGTTTAGTTGATTTTTTATAATGATGTACAGTTTTGTAGACCCTTATTTTGCAGGTTGAGTGCGATGATGCGTTTTTTAAATGTATGTATATGTATTTCTCGGAACTGTTTCTTAATTAATATAGCTGTGAGAGGAGGATTTTGTTGCTTAGTTTATGAATACCCACATGTCATCAGTCCACAAAGTTGGAGGGCAGAATGAGCCATGGCATCTTCAACTGCCAGGAACCATAGATGCCGCTCTTGCCTTCCCCATTATGGCTCTGTGAAATACCCATGACCAGTGCTTAATTTGAGACGGTGGTTGCCGGTGAAGGCAACCAGTACTCACAAAGGGAGAGAGCAGGAACCTGCAAGAGTGGACTAAAGGTGCAGGGAGTGCCAGGTAGTGAATTAAAAAGGCATGAGGTGGTTTTAAGACTATGCAGCTTTGGCATCTGGTGCACTGGCATTTAATAGTGCCGGCCGTGGCCTTCTGAACAGAGCTTTGAGCAGGGCACTCATACTTTCACAAATTAGGCACGCCCCAAAATCCTTTGGGGTATATTCACAAGAACGTGTGCTAAACATCACCCAAAAATGTTAACGCAACTTTACACATCGCAGCCTATCGCGGGAAAATAACCCCATGTCAACATGGAATTCACAACAAGGCGGCCCCATGCAATAGTTTGCCGAAACTGCGGCCAATGCCCACAATACAACCACCTCGATGGAGATAAAAACACAAACCCCAACACAAAAAAACATGCGATGGGCCAAAGGGCAATGAGGAAATCAGCGATAAGCAGCCCCAGGCCTGCAACACACACCTGGCAGGCGGGAAAAATCACCATAAAAGTAGAAAAAACACCAAAACACAATCTGACCACACCCAAGCACCATGGAGGCAGCCTGAGCAGGCGCAGAGAACGAGCGCAACCCCACAAGCACCCCAGACGACCAGCCCGGGACCTCGGGGACAGGGAAGGGCAAGGACAAGAAGAAGAGGAAGACGAAGTTCAGTCCGCAGGCGAACAGGATCATAGTCACGTAGGTGATGGAACACAATTAACAACTGTTTGTCACCTCCATCATGTCATTGGCCACCAAAAAGGACATCGTGGACAAGGTGAATGCCGTCGCAGAGCACAAGAGGACAACAGACGAGGTCAAGAGGCGATGGAATGACATCAAGCGAAAGACCAAGGAGAAACTTGCAGCCAACCAGAAGGCAGCAATGCAGACTTGAGGTGGGGGTCCAGCGCCACAGCTCGTGCTGGATGACATGGAGGAGCTGGTGTCGACAGTCATCAGTGTGGATACTGTGGCCAGAGTCAGGGGACCGGACACTGCTCGACAGGACACAACACAACCGCAACAGGGTGAGTCACCACCAGGTACTGGGGGGACGGGTGGAGATGGCCACGATGGCACAAATGCACAATCAAGCAGAGCACAGTGCACACCCTCAATGACTCTGGTTCATTGCCCAGATCTATCGACTGTCACAATGTACAATGCCATGCTGTCTGAATGTCAACATGTTTTTTCTGAAAAACAAACGGGGCCCCTGGAAATAGGATATAACCCTACCAAGGAAATTACTAATTTTTGAAAATAAAACCACCAGTCACAGTTATATATAATACATAGAAGGGCATATATACTCTAGATATCCAGTTATTCGAACTGTTAATCAATATCCTTAAAAAAGAATAACAATTAGATAATTATATTTATATTTATTTTTTGTTGAATGTATAAAAATTATTTATCATATCAAAAATAGAAAGACATTCATTTGTGAGGATTACATGAATTAAATTGATAAATAGATTGTTCCCAATGATAATAATCAAAAACCACATTTGCAGTTGCATCTGATCCAAACAATGATATTAGACAACCAAATCATTAGACATCATAGTATAATCAGTTGGCAAAGTATAGTATTACAACATTCATGATACATCTATTGCCAACATTACAATAACTTGCTTATACAGTCTAAATTACTAAAGTACATTGTGCAGAGATTGGTGACACATGTTGAAAAAACCAACGCGTTTCGGCAATGCCTTCATCAGGATTCCGTCACTGTGGTTAACTAAACAAGGGATTTATTTATTTATTTATAATCTAGAGTACAAATTAGCCCTTTCATGTGTTTACACAATACCTGCCATTACAACATTTTTATTGATATCTTTAATCTATATGATACACAAATAGCTGATCATAGGTTTCAATTATATGGGCCAATAGCAAGAAAAAGGAGAACCTACTAGGTGATTAGTGATGCTATTAATGCGAAAAAACAAGTGTGTGAATTCTAAAATTGTGGATAAAAAATTCTCAATTTGTACATATTGCAGAATATTACCTCTGCTAGTCTCTACTGTGGCGAAGATGCGATCTTATCGAATCGTCAGTATTAGTAAGACTTGTATCTCATAAGAACAGGAAGCTATATGGAAGAAAAATAATATTAAAATATATTATGATTATATGGTGTCCCTAAGCCATTATAGAGTCAATGTATTATATATAACTGTGACTGGTGTTTTTCTTTTAAAAAATGAATGTCAACATGTACCATGCGTCTACATACATGTGGACACATTGCAGTACACCATCTCCCCTTCACATTGCAGTGCCACCGTCAACTCCCCATGCATTGCAGTCCCAGCCACTCTTCACTGATGACGAGGAGGACAACCCCAGCATCGATGCACAAGCCCTCCTAGACATCATTGACATCATCCGCGACTCACCTCCAGGATCAGGGCTGCCCAGCTGCATTGAGAAAACCACACCCACCACCCAAACCACCCAGCAGGAGGCACCCACGGCCCCGGCAGTCTCCCAAGACCCCAGGAACAACAAACGGCATTCCAACGCCGTGTGCTGGAGGGCCAGAGGGAGACGGCAGAGCAGATGCGGGTGAGGTTCGACCTCATGGCTACCAAACTGGACGCCATTCATGGGTGTCTAGGCCCGCTCCATGGTCTCCAACGAGTCCTGACTGACATCGCTGGAGTCATGACGCGGAGAGAAGAACACCTGTCCGCTCAGAGGGGCTCCTGCAATACCAGCCGTAAGCTGGCACACATGCGGAGGCTCATGGAGGACATGGTGCGGATGGAGGCGGAAAGGATGGCAGCCACCGCTGCACACCAGTGAAATGTAGCTTGGATCTACCATGCCCTTCAAATCCTCATCATGGCATTGCTGCCACAAAGCGTGGTGATGATGAATGCTGCTGCCCCCACACCATCCACATCTCCGCCCCCTGGTGTGTCGTTGCCTCACAGTGCGGCAGACGTATCCACTCTGGCACCTGATGTGTCATGGCACACAGTGCATCAGCTGGTACTGCAACACCCACAGGTGGGGCAGAGCACACATCCGGGGACGAGGACGTGGATGGGTTTGTAATCAGTAGGCACTAGCATTCATTTCCGTCACCTGGCCTGTTTCGGCTTGGTGCTGCACATGGCCCCATGACATTCCCCTGACCCCCGATACACTCCGATGCACTCACCTTGGACAGCGACATGGACTGCCATATCCTGTTTGATGACTAATGACATGGTGACCAGACTGCGGACTGTCATCTCTGGAAGGACTCTGGCTGGCCCTCCACGGGCCCATATTGTGTAGTGTGCTTAGCATTGCCATGTACCGCTCCAACTGCAAAACTGCACTGGATGTGCAGTCCAGTAACGCACTGCTGTGTTATGTCTTTTCTCATTCATGTATGAATGTGTGGATGAATGTAGGGACAGTGATTTCCCTTGCGTCAATGATGCTCATCCTGTGGGATGGCAGTCAGAGGGTGCTACATTGCATATTCTGTTCCGGGTGCCGTGGACACTACAACAGGGACACACGCATCAGTCACTTCCATGTCCGGACATGGACTGAACCACGCCCAGAGCCCACGAGTCATTGTTGCAAGCCCTGCGCTGGTCCGGCATACGGCAGGCCAGACCACTCCGCTTACGCTCCGAGGGGGGGCCCTCATTGCTACCCGTCGCAGGCGTACTCGCTGGTGGTGTGCAGGTCACTGGTCTAGTAGTCAGCATGTCACATGCGACTCCCTGAGGGCAGGTTTGCTCTCATATGTCTCTCTCCCCCTCTCCTCTTCTCTCTCTCTCTCTCTCTCTTCTTTTCTCTCTCTCCCCCTCTTTTCTTCTCTCTCCCCCTCTCTTCTCATCTCTCTCTCCCCCGCTCTTCTTCTCTGTCTCTCTCCCCCTCTCTTCTTCTCTCTCTCTCTCTCTCCCCCTCTTTTATTCTCTCTCCCCGTCTCTTCTCTCTCTCTCTCCCCCTCTCTTCTCTCTCTCTCCCCCCTCTCCGTCTCTCTCCCTCTCTCCCCCTCTCTTCTGATCTCTCTCTCCCTCTATTCCTCTCTCTCTCCTTCGCTCTCTCTCTGTCCTTTGATGTGCGCAGGACACATATTCTCATCATCATTTTTATCTTGCAGGCTGTGACCTTCGGATTGTCCCGAGGGGAGCCGCCATGTGTCTTCATTTCATTTCAGTGTTCATTTTAATAAAGTTTCATTTGTTGCTTCGAAAATGAATGTGTGTGCATGTCACCAGTTGTGATTGTGCGACTTCATGTGGATTATTTTGTACATGTTTAGGTGTAGCTGATGTGGCATGTCTTTGGTTGTGGGGTGCTGGGGAAGAGGGATCCTGGGGGTGGTGGCGGCAGGTGTTGTTGCCCTTTCGGCCCTCCGGGCTGCATGTTCAGTTGCCCAGGTGCATCTGTTGTTCTTCAGGTGTGGCTCTGGGCTGGGCTCCCTTTTGTGGTGCAGGCGGTGGTCTGACTTTGCACCAGGTCAGAGCAGGTGTTATTTTCCTGTTGCTAACGCGCCTTATCGCCTGTTTTGTGTTCTTATCGCAGTTCTGGCTGCTCGTTGTGAATGTTGTGGAGTGGTGTTGTCGCGGCTTTTGGCACGGGAACGCCTACTCTGCATCTCATTAGTGGTAGTTGCGGGGGTCATCTGTGGCGATGTTTTTTGCGGCGGCTATCGCGGGTAAACTGGTGCTGTGGGATGTTAACACCAGCTTGTGATTGGGGCGATAAGTTTATTGCTACTTTGGCTGCGATAAAGTGCTGTTGACTCAGCGATAGATCCTTGTGAATATGCCCCTTTGTGTACTAGATGTAGTCTCACAATTCTTGCTTTACACACTGTATACATACCCACAAGCCTCAGCATAAGAATACGTTTACCTTTTACTAAACATGATATGCAATAGATTTACTCTTTGAAACAGTTAATAATTTGCAAAACGCATTTTTCTTGTTAGTGTTGCATTTTGTTTCACTATTGTGGAAGGATTCTTATATTGAAGTTGCTAAGGGGCATATCATCAAGGGACTTATCGCCACGTTAGTGTCAGTTTTCGGCGATAAAGCGGTGATAATTCTATCGCCCTATCAACCAAGCGTTACTTTTCCGGCGATAGTGACCGGAAATTTATCGCCTTTCAAACCAGCGATAATCAACGCTAATGACATGCAAAGTAGGCGTTCCTGACTGAAATCTCCCGAAAAAAGTCGCTAACACAGCTTCTCACTATTATCAAGGATATCGCCAACCCGCTTAGCTACAAAAAAACTCACGCTGACTCACGCTAACTCCAGTTATTAACACCTGATGAAAACCTGACTTACACTGGAGATAAGTGGGTGTATATAAGGAAGAGTAGGACCGAGCTTCCCCAGAACAGCCACAGAAGCCATGGAGGTAGTCATCATGCAGATTGGAGTCCCACCAAGGCAGCAACAACAACAACCACTGCCAATGCCACCACCCCCAGGACCACCACCACCCATGCAGCGACGAAGAAGACAGCGGGCACTGCGCAGATGTGTCTACCTCGCAGACTTAAGGCCAGAGAAAGTCATAGCCCACTACAGGCTCAAAAGGACATCCATCCAGCACATCCTGACCCTTATTGCCCACAGGCTGACGCCACCAACACAGCGGACAACCAACATCCCTGCGCAGACACAACTGCTCACTGTGCTGCACTTTTTGGCCTCTGGGACATTCCAACCAACAACAGCCAGAGTCGGTGGAGTATCACAGGCAGCCTTCTCAACCTTCCTTCCCACTGTCTTGGATGACATACTCAGCCTGATTCCCCAGCACCTTCACTTCCCCAACACTGTGCAGGAGCAGATTGCCTTCAAGCAAGGATTCCATGCTATTGCAGGCTTACCACAGGTGATCGGTGCAATTGACTGCAAACATGTACCATTTGTGCCCCCTGCGGACAGCAAACACATATACCGCAACAGGAAGCACACCCATTCAATGAATGTGCAGGCAATAGTGGACCACCGTGGACTGTTCACAAATGTCATTGCCAAATTTCCAGGGAGTATGCATGATGCATTCATCTTCCGACACTGCATCATAAACCAGCACTTCCAAGATGGCACATATGGAAATGCATTGCTTGTGGGTAAGTACCAACTGAACACACCACATGCCCAAAAAACACAATCATGTTGACCCATCAAGAGGGAGGATGTAAATACATTGCCTAGGTACTGATTGGGGGGGGCACAAAATGCATGGGCACACCACTACGTGCAACATGCTGATGTATTGTGTACGAGGATGAGGTATACAGGCTCCACTGCGTAGAGCATGGGTACACATAGTATGGCCCACGTGCCACCAGCGGCCCGGCAAGCCTTTCTTGTTGGGCCGCGGAGCTTGCAGACATTGTACCTGTGTGCCATGTCTGCAGATTTTATAAGAGTGCCACCAAACACTGCCGTACCAGCGCGGACTCCGAAAGACTCTGCACCATGGGGGCTGTGCAAGTCCAGCGATAGTCAGAGTGGAGATGCACGTGCACCAAGAGGTGAAATATAACAAAAACTCGTTAACAAGTAAATTGTCCATGAAAGACCTGTGAAGTACTGGGGTGTGGCTGTGTGTGTGTGCCCAGGAAGCTGTCCCATCTCAGGCTGCCAGGGGGGAGGTGACAGAGGGTGACAGAGGGAGAGAGAGGGAAAGAGACAGAGGGAGGGAGACAGAGGGAGGGTGAGATAGAGCAAGGGAGGGAGAGATAGAGCGAGGAAGGGAGACAGAGAGAGGGATGCAGAGAGAGAGAGAGAGAGAGATGTGTGTATGCAAGGTCTGGTGGCTCAGTGAACAAGGGTGTCCACCCCAGGGGCCTGTGTCCAACCACATGGTCAGTTTCCTTTCTCACTGGCCCCGCCCTCTTCTCCACTGACCCTACCCCCACCGGTGTGGCACACTGCCACAAACCACACTGCAAATTTCGGACCTGAGAGAAAGTATGTGAGTGCCCATGGTGTAGAGTAACCCCCAGCACCTGGCCATCTATGTACCTAATCAAAGTCATCCTCACTGGTATCCCAGTCCGGTGTGTGGTCGTATTGTTGATGAAGATGATCATGTTGCAGTTCTTGTTGCTGGTGACCTATTAGGGTGACCCAACGTTGCATAAGTAATCTCACATGAACAATCAGTGTGTCAATTCAGAGGTTTGTCGTGACCAAGGTTGTAATAATGCACTTTGATTGTAGGAAGTGCATTGTGGGGCAAATGTGATAGCATAGGCCGGAAAAGGTGTCATGAAACCACCATACAGAGCCATTGGTGTTGACTGCAGTGTTGTTGGTGCTGCTGTTGATGGTGTTTAGTAGCATCTCCTCTCTCACTCTGCCACACATATTTCTCGTTCTCACCCCTGTGACATGGTGTGTCATGTGGTTGCCCGATGAGTAAGTGTTTATTCGGCCACTACTTGTGTGTTGAAATAGATAGGTCAAATGCTAAACAATTACAAATGCAAAGAAGTGTGCAAAGGTGAGCCATGCCATGTGTATCAGCTTGGTGAAGTGTGTGGCCAATCTGATCTGGTCAAATAAACCACATAGTGTAAATGATTTGGAGAAGTGGTGTCATGTGAGTCTCATGCCCTGCTAGTGACAGATGACCCAGGCCATTAAGTTTATGTTGTGTCAAAAGTTATTGTTAATGGTGTTTTCAAACCTTCACTGTCTCCAGTGGGCCCTGCAGGTGAGGTGGCTGTGGACTCTCCCTCGTTTTCTCACGGAACATACAATTGCATGGTTTGTGTGGTGTCACAGGTCTGCCATCAGCATGAGATGCATGTCTGAATGTGAGCTGTGTCATGCGTGGCCTATGTCATTTTAACATTCACATGGCGGTGACTGCGAGGAGTGTGGATCAGTGCCCTGGCTAGATGTCAGGAGAGCCAGTCTGCCTGTTGGTGTCTGTGGTTTTTGGGCAGGTCTCATTCCCATTTTGTACATTTGTAGTGACACGTATGTAACTGTGCAGCAAACACAAGCAAAATGGATGGTTGGACGATCAACACTGAGGCAATGTACTCAGCATTGATGCCGCTAAATAGCCAGAAGCAACACATGTCTAACCTAAGTCTAAAAATTGCTAAAATCACAAGATAATAAACTGTCAACACTGCCAACATAGTATGCCTAATGAATCATGTACCCATCTATCCCTCACATGTCATAGGAGATCAAGGATATGCTCTCTGCCCGTGGATGACACCCAAACGAAACCCCACCACCCAGGCACAGAGGCAGTACAATGCTGCACATCGACGCACACGTGGTATGGTGGAGCGTACATTTGATGTGCTCAAGTCACGTTTCCATTGCCGGGATATTACAGGTGGCAAACTGCTGTACAGCCCAGAAATGGTGAACAAAATAATACTGGCATGTTGTGTATTGCACAACATCTGTGTCCACACAAATGCCCCCTGGATCCAAGTGCCTGCAGCACCGGGCGATGAACAGGATGATGACGAGGATCAGCGAGGTGGCCCACACCCCACAGCCACTGCTGCTGGAATTGCCCAAAGGGACAGGATCATAAATAATTTCTTCACATGAGCACATCACATTGTGAATGACAAAAGCAAATACATGTATGTAGAAAAGGACCGCCAGTACTGTTTGTGACAATAAACAAACTCAACACACATACCTTGTCTGCAAGTTACTCTCCTGCATCAGTATATCACTATGAAATGTTACCATTGTACAATAATTGCAAGTAAGAGTACCAAAGTAAAATCATGCTGTGTATGTTTCATCATCCCAGAGATGCAATAGTGCATCAATCGTGCACAAGCTGACTTTACAATGAGTAAAATCGGGCACAAAACTCATCAATGGTTGTGTCAAATAGTATGTAATTCATGATTGACAGGGTGTACTTGACATGATAATTTATAATGTATGGGTTTTGTAGTGCCTAAAAATTATTTCATTGGTTAATTCATTGTTAAATATAACTGTTAAGGCCGTGATAAGGGGAACACATCAGAAAATTGGGTGTGGAATGGGGCACTAATCTGAGAAGTGGGTGTGGAATGGGGCTCAATGTGAAGAAGTGGGTGTGGAATGGGGCTCAAATCTGAGAAGTGGGTGTGGAATGGGGCTCAAATCTGAGAGGTGGGTGTGGAATGGGGCTCAAATCTGAGAAGTGGATGTGGAATGGGGCTCAAATCTGAGAGGTGGGTGTGAACTGTGTTTCCAAGCAGAAAAATGGGTGTGAATTTGGGGCTCAATTTGGAAAAATGTGTCCTAAATTGGGTGCACATCTGAAAAGTGGGTGTGAACTGTGGGTCTAAGCTGTAAATTGGGTGTGAAATGGTGCCAAAATGGGGAAATAAACTCTGCATGCATCCAAGAAATTGAATGAGCCAGCAGCAAGGCTCACATGCACACCATCCCTGGACACCTTCATGAAGACCATCAAGACCGGTCACGATGTTTAACAAATTGGCTCATTGGCAGTATGACCCAACAGACAAGACAAACTATCTGACCATCTCCCTGCACCCCGTGGTGGACAAAGTCACTGAGAGACCCATTAACACTCAGCTGACTGGCTACATTGAAGAGAACTCCATCATGGACCATTCCTAGTCTTGTTTTGGCATCAAGCACAGCACCAAGAACGTACACCATGCTGCCAATGATTACATATGCATGCCACTTGACCTGTGTCACATTGCGGACAGCACATCCTACTACACCTCTATGCAGCCTTAAACACCCTCTCACACCACACCCCAGATGCCAGACACCACCACAAGCGGATACGAGGAACAGCCCTCTCCTGGATCCTCTCCTTCCTCCCCGCAATAAGCCAAAGGACCATCACCCACCCCTATCTCCAAAACCACAGGCAACAACTGCGGAGTACCACATGGAGCGTCACTAAGACACACGTTTTGCAATATACACATGTCCCCACTCACTGCTATTGCTAGACAACACGGGGTAAGCATATCATCCCACACAGACAACACACCGCTCATCCTCCCCCTCACGAATAACGCAGAAGACACAAAAGCCAGGTTCCAGGAATGAATGTCGGAACTAGCAGATTGGATGACAAACCTCTGTATAAAGCACTACTGTGAGAAGACTGACCTCCTCATCTCCGGTCCATCCACATCCGCATGAGACAACCTCTAGTGGTTGTCTGCCCTTGTGAGCCTGCCCTCACTGACAGACCATGCATGCAAGTTTGGCATCATCCCAAATCCTCCATCATCCTGCCCTGCCAGATCTACTCCATTGCGTGCTACAGCTGTCTACTGATCTAACCTAATTTATCACAATGGATAACCCCAGGATGCATTAAAATTGTCAACAACGCACTCATCCCCAGCAGACTGGACTAATGCAACAAACTCAACGCAGGGATATACAAAACGCCACTACACAAGTTCTAACAAAGCCTGAAGTCTTCAGAAACCCACATCCCAACACAAGAGGCAACACATACAGAACATCCAATGTATCACCGACAAGGAGAAAGTAACCCTCAAACTACTCACACACACCTACAATTCACTAC
Organism: Triturus cristatus; assembly: GCF_964204655.1. Taxonomy (NCBI): domain Eukaryota; kingdom Metazoa; phylum Chordata; class Amphibia; order Caudata; family Salamandridae; genus Triturus; species Triturus cristatus. The sequence goes on from NC_140582.1 coordinate 949,856,519, forward strand.
ACATTATCAGGCACAAAGACATCCATGAGAGAGTCAATCTCAACATCCCCAAGAGGAACTGCTGCTCTGACAATCTTGCCCTTGCAGACTCGACCGGGATCGGAAAATCACGAGGCTGAGGAAGAGCTTCCACCTTCGTCGCCAGCAAAGCCATGGACGAGATGAAAGTCAACATCAAACAATCTCCCACCCAGCACGCTTACATGCGGAACGACAAGACATGGCTATTTGGCTGAGACGGGGCTGCACTCCCACTCCCCCACAGCGACTTGTGAGCCTCACGTGTGAGTAGGGCACATCATGCCCACTGTTATTGTCGGATTGATCTACGCACATACTCATCACCTACAGACCACCCCGGGTGAGTAGTGCCCTTACAATTCACATCTTTTTTTGAATGAATGTCTGTGAAATTAGCAAAAGAGGTGGGGATGAGTAATGTTACATGCCATTTTGGGTGTCAACTATCTTGGAACATAAAAGGTAGTCTGTGTTTACCCCCGAGGAAGTGTTGGCTATGGAACAACAATTCCCATTGCGTTGGGTGCAGGGGGATACACAGTACCTGGGTCTCCAACTGGCTCCGACTCTTGCCTGTACAGTGAAGCTCAAATATTCAACACTGTTGGATGAGACGGCTAAGGCGCTGGACGCCTGCTCAAAACTGTGCCTCACATGGTTTGGATGCATAGCGGGAGTGAAAATGTTGATTCTTCCACGCATTCTCTATGTATTTCAATTTGGACACATGGTGTCCCACCCCGTGCACTCACACAATTGCAAGCCCTCATTAATAAGTCTGTCAGGGAGGGCAAGCGGCCTTGCCTCTCACTTGTGCAGCTTATATGCCCGAAAATTCAAGGTGGCTTGGGATTGCCCCTCATTGGTGGCTACTACCAAGCCACATGCCTTTGATATATAGTGGAATGGAATGGGCTGCTATCGGAGAAGCACTGGAACTTCATGGGCCAGTCTGTGGTGGGCAAAAACATCTGGATGTAACTGTGGCTAGCCCATAAGCACTGGCCCTGGGGCTTGCACTCTTCACCGGTTACAGCGCCCACCCTCAAGGTTTGGGACAGGGTGGCAGTATGGAAGGGCTGGACCTCTTTCCCCTCACCGATGAACTCCAGCGTGGATAACCCGGACTTGCCCTCGGGTCAGGAATCAGCGATATTCCATCGCTGGCGAGAACAGGGCTGCAAGAGCATGGGGTCTATCTTTGATCTAGAAGGGCTGGTGCCATATCTGCGGCCCCTACAGGATTATGATTTGCCCGCTGCTGATGTGTATTCATAACGCCAAATAACACACTGGGTCACAGGATTCGAGGTTGTTTACATCATATGAGAAGTGGTTAGCGCATAAGGAGGACAAACGTCCCCTCATATCTGAGCTGTACAAAATGCTTTTGACCAGTCCGAGTGATCAGTACACAAAAGCGCAGGTTTTGTGGGAAATGTAGCTGGGGAGGCCGCTTTCCTCCAAGGAATGGGAATGTATCCTGTATCGCGCACACCACACTGCGCACAGTGCAGCGGGGGCTGAAACCTCCTTTAAGGTTCACTCTCATTGGTGTTGCACACCTGTGCAACTACATGTCTGGGATAAAAGCAAGCCAGATCGCTGCTGTCGGGGATGCTGAATGACTGGTACACTCGTGCACGTACTCTGGCATTGCCCGAAATTGAAAAGATATTGGGGTGAGTCCTTAGATGACATAGATACAGCGTGCGACATTGCAATGCCCGGCGCACCGGAGTACACTCTCCTTGGCCTCTCACATCTGAAGGCCTTCCCACTAACATCTCTCAGGGGTGGGCAATTAGTCACAGCGTTGCTGGCGGACAGGCAGGTTATCCTAGCACAGTGGGGTACAGTGGCAGTTCCAGGGCTCCTGTCCTGGTTACAACGTCTAAGGAACCTAATAGCTATGGAGCGTCTGTCTCGGGGTGCAGAGGGAAGGATGAGAGATTTCGCAACTCTGTGGTGCCCCTTTGTGATTTCATTGTCCCGAGATATGAGGGAAGTCACATGCCCCAAGTACTTGCAGGTCTGATGCCTTCCACCGATGGAGCAATCATCCGCCGCCGCTCACCCAGTGGAGTGACGAGGGGGCTCCCTTCCACACATATTGTGTATGCTTACTATCATCTAGGGAGGCTGCAACCGGTGCGGAAGGTGGGGTTGTGGGAGGGTTATTGGGGGAGGGGTTTGTTTTCTCCTTTGTTCTTGATTGTTTCACTTGTCTGTTTTACATGTTTATTCTTTGGAAAATGGAAGACGCTCTTAGTGGCTTGTTCGCTCTTCCGGTATGCGGCCGGTCTCCGGGTTGCGGCTTAAACGCTGTGTAAATGCTCACAATGCTTGGCCGGCCGGCATCTGGATGTAGGCAGCAAGCTGTGTTTGCCAAATATTTCTTCCTTTCTATAAAAAGATGTAACCCTAAAATGTAGTCTGTCTTCATTGTGCAAACCTATCTTCACGTTGTATTATTGTGCTGTGATCAAAGTTTTGGCCTGACTGTCCATCATAGTCTGAAAAATGGCGGGGCGTGATATTTTTATCTCAAACGCAATGATATTTCTCCCGCGCATTTGAAAGGACATCGCTGGACACACTCTACACTACTGTATCAGCAGCAGGACAGTAGCGGCCTCTTAGCGTGAAGAAACCCATTGCTATGTATGAAACTTGCCGCATACACATTATAGTATCAGCCTGAGTACATTAGCGGCCCCTTAGCGTGCAGATTATGATCGCATTTAATCAAACAGGCCGCATACACATTACAGTATCAGCCTGAGTACATTAGCGTCCCCTTAACATGCAGATTATGATCGCATTTATTCTGCCTGAGTACATTAGCGGCCCCTTAGCGTGTAGATTATGATTGCATTTAATAAAACGGGCCGCATACACATTACAGTATCAGTCTGAGTACATTAGCGGCCCCTGAGCGTGCATATTTTTATCGAATTGTACAAAAACTGCCGCTAACACACAGGAAGTGATGTATGCATGTTTCCTGTCTCCCTTGGGTGTGGCATTCACTTTCACTTTCTCTTTTGAGCATATTGTGGTTGATTTGGTTGAGGGAAGGAGGTGTCTTGTGGATTGTGGTGTTGGAGAGTGGATTTTGGAGTGTTGCTGTGTTGATGTGTCCTGTCGAAAGAGTCTTTTGCAATTATTTTAAATTTTGATTACTTTTTACTGTCTACTGTCCTCAGTCTTGTTGTGTTTGTTGTGGGTTATGTTAGTTTTGTGTCATTAGAGGGTTTTATTTTGTTAGGCTTGGGTGAGAACTGGGGTGCAGGGAGATGCTGGCTTTGGGAAGGCCAGAGCGGATGTCAGAGGGGGCATTGGGGGGCTTCCTCTGGCTGGTGCGGTGCTATCTGCCTCTGATGTTAGAGAGGGGAGGACATATCCTCCAGGGCTACAGTGTGGCAGTGCGGAAGTTGCGGTGGGAGTGTGTGTGGGTGCAGATGCTCCGCTGCTACAAAGTCAATCGGACCGTGCACCAGTGGAAGCGCCAGTGGAAGCACCGCTGGCAGGACATGCTGGCGCGGGAGGCCGATCTGCTGGACTACACAGGAGTCATGCCTGGCATCCAGGGCGGTAAGTACCAATTCCCTTTTTGTCCATGACTAATGTTACGTACATATATGAGTGACGTGTGTGACAAGAAGATATGATGTCTTTATGCTGTCTCAAGACCGTGACACTGTAACAACGTGGTTAATGCAATAATACTTGCCAAAAATACGTGCGCACAATGACCTTGACTTAGGATTTGTATGACTTACTCTTCCCACTACAGTGTGTGCAACAGTAGGGAAGGTGTTGGAATAGTCAATCCAAATATCCATTATTGATGTGCGCCATGCAGTGCAAGTTGTCGTGACGATTGGCGTTGCAATGACCGCGTAGATTAAGTTTGCCACTGGAAATACCACATAGGAATGGAGATCCCCGGTGTTAACCATCCCAAAATACACATGCTTATTGTGAGCGTATACTCAGCAGGAAGAGTTTCAGGGTGCGTGGCGGTGTTTGCATATTGAAGTATAGCAAGGGGCGTGTCCAGTTGAAGAGCAATGTTCAGAGTTAGTGCTTGGAGATGGGGAGCAACTTTGCCTGTCAGAGGTGTAGCGGAAGGTTCTCACATGCTATGTCTGCAAGGTAGGAAAAGGAGCAGACTCACGATCTGGTCTCTCTGGTGCAGGGGAACACGGCATAGGCTAGCTGGTCTGATCGTCGGGTCCTTTGATGTGCCATGAAAAGAGAGTTGGACGTTAAGGTATTTTGGCCCAGTGTTGTGGATGGCTGTGTGAGCCTGGGTGAACATCTTGAAGGTGACTCTAGCTTTGATGTGGAGACAGTGGAGTGTGCGCAGGTGGTGGGAGGTGTGACAGGGTCCTGGCAGTGTGAGGATCAGTCCTGTGGTTGCATTTGAGATGTCCTGCAGCTTGCGGATGTGGTTCATGTAAATTCCGGCATGGACTGTGGTGCCATAGTAGGGTGAGCTGTTACACAGGGCATGAGTGAGTGTCTATGTGTGTTAGAGTAGGAGTCATTTGACTGTCTGACATAGGAGGCAGTGTGTATGGAAGCAGGATGATGAGACCGGATAGATATTGCAATTATCTTGGACATCGGAGTCCATGATGGATTCCATGTTGCGTGACTTGTCCGTGTTGGGGTGTGGGTTCCCCATGCCGTGTGAGGACCCTGTGTAATTCCATGCATGGAGGTTTTGGAGCATGATGGGTACTTATCTTTTGTTGTTGTTCACTTGTATGCAGCTGTTTGACATTCATTTAGCAAGCTCTGCCATGGCTTCTCAATACTTGTGTTTGCCGGAGTTGTGTTAGTTGGATGTGTCGAGGAGGAGTTGTCAGTCGTATGCCTATGATACAATGTTGAGTCCATAGCTAATCCCGATTGTGGCGTGCGGAGCCATGTAGATGTCGAAGATTGTAGGGCTGAGTAAGGATCTCTGGTGGACTCCACGGGTGGTTGTTGTAGGCTCCAAGACAAAAGGGGGGTGTCTGGCCCACAGCGTATGTCAGTTGAGGAAGGAGCAGATCCAGTTGAGGGCCTTGTCTTGGATCCCTTTGTTGTGGAGTCTGCATATTTGTGGGCTTTGAGAGACAGTGGTGAACGCCGCAGCGATAGGTCAAGGATGATGAGTGCAACTGTTTTTTTCTCGCTCCGTGTGGATGAGGTGCCTTGATATTGCGTGACACAACTCATATGTGCAGGTCTGACAGCATTGATGTTTTGGCTGTGCAGCCTCTGCTTCCACAGGTCATGTGTGTTATGTTATGTTATGTTATTCGAGATTTGTTAAGCGCACGGACACCCAGAGGTTTCATGGCGCTGATGGTGAGAAAGGAAGGTAGACAATGACCTAACCGTGCGCTTGCTTGAATAACCAGGTCTTCAGTGCGCCCCTGAATTCTAGTGTGGATGCCATTCAAAGTAGGCCCAGTCATGTGGCCAACATGAAGTCAACACCACATGGATGTAGCATTGTCTGTCACTATAATAATTCACATTGTGAATATGCCACGTTTGCTGGGGTTTGCTAACAACACCTATTTACGCTTGTCCTTTCACAGATGAACGCCGACCTATCACCCAGGGGGACATTGACCGATTCCGGGACCCACACGCCACTGGTGAGTAGTGACAACAAATATTGGCATGTTGCGGGGTCATGAGTGTCTGTGCCAAATGCAACATGTTGTTGATTAGCAGTATGGGTGTGTATCGCATGTCAATTGCCTACGATGTGCAGAGGTATTCAGCATTTCTGATCTGTGTCAAATATGGTAGTTTGAAGGGGTACAATGCATCTTATTCAGAGTTGTGACTTTGTCCATCAACAGTCAGTGATACACATGCCAATGTAAAGCAACTAATGCTGCCAACTAGGCATTTACACTGCAGTTGTGTTGGCAATAGGCCACTTGCAATTTCTCCCATGTTCATTTGCGCAGCCTAGTCAAGATGGCACACTTACATGCTGTAAACATCATCCAAGGGGCGTGCAGTGGGTGTTGCATTGAGGCAGTGCATTTATGTCCGTACAAGGTCAGACATCTTGGCACAGTTATCCCTAAGGTATGCTGCATAGAAGAGAACCAGAAGTGGCAGGGTGTAGCTCAGATCCAAATTTGGCAATGGAGTGTTACACAAACACATTCAATAGATGTGTACGTTAATTGAAATTTAATATTTGTGCACTGCAATGGTGTTGACAGGCTGTTAGACTTGGGGGTCTCTAGTTGGCACAGGTATGCACTTGTGACAAATAGGGACCCTCTCCTCTAGTCAGGGCAAGGGGGTACACTCCTAAAATAACCCCTGCTCACCCCCTTGGTAGCTTGGCACGAGCAGACAGGCTTATCTCAGAGGCAGTGTCTAAAGCAATTGTGAACACATACAGTAACTAAGTGACAACACTACAAATGGACACCACACAGGATTTATATAAAAAATAAGTATTCTTTAAATAGATTTACCACAAGACAATTAAACGACAAAAACACACAATACTGTTACTTTAGATAGTAGAATTTTGCTTAGTTCTCTTAAGTTCTTAGATGCGACACTTTAAGTCAATGTACCTTTTAGATGCGACACGCAGGGCAACGAAAGTGTTGCAACGATAAAGTTTTTGGTGCAAAGAAATAAAGACGTGAAGATCTTCCAGATGCAGCACGCTTCTCCGATGTTGCGAGAAGACTCGACTCGATGCTTCAGCTGCAGCGGCGTCACCCTTTACGCGATGCGACTACAGCGGCCTTGGCAGCGACACTCTTCTCCAACGTTTGCGAGACGCTTCCGCTCGATGCGATGTTGCAGCGGCGACACCCCTTTTCACGATGCGACGACAGCAGCCCCGACGGCGGCATGCTTCTCCGTGGATGCGAGGCGCTTTTCTTGATGCGGTGCAATGCGACAACTACGATGGCTGCGATGGCGACACGCTTCTTCCTCGATGCGAGACTCTTCTCTTGATGCGGTGCAATGCGTCAGCTACCATGGCTACAATGGCGACACGCTTCTTCGGGGTGGCGGGACACTTCCTGCATGATGCGAGATGCTTCCGCTCGATGCGATGCTGCAGCGGTGACACACTTTACGAGATGCGACAACAACAGCTCCGACGGCGGCACACTTCTCCTTCTTGAGTCGTGCTTCCAGCTCCTTGCGACACGCAGTCCCTCAGAAGGCCCAACAACAGCAGCAGGCACTTCCAAAGAACTCTGGGGAGCTGGGGGGTGAAGTCTGTTGTTCCTGAGACTTCAGCAGGAGGCAAGCTCTTTTCCAAGCCCTTGGAGATCCTTCACAAGTTGAGCAAAAGTACACACAAAGTTCCTTTCTCCTCTCTTTGGCAGTAAGGCAACCACTGCAGGCCAATCCCCCAGGTTCAGGGATAGTTTCCTCCCCAGCATCTTCTGGTTCCTCCCTCAGCAGAGGTCCTTCTTGTTTTCCCAAAGGGATCTAAATTCTTGGGATCAGGGGCCCAATATTTATACCCAGAAATCCTTTATCCTCTGAAGGCAGAGGGGCCTTTGCCCAGTCCAAACCAGTTCCTGAGCACTCTGATTACCAGACTTCTCCTTTCCTTTCACAGTGCAGGGCAGAAACATTAGACGCCCCACAGGAGGTGGAGCCAGAATTGTGGAAGGCAAGTACAGCCCTGGAGCACTTTGTTGACAGGATTCCTTCTCTTCATTCACTGTGCAGGGCAGAGACATCAGCCGCTCCACAGGGGGTGGAGCCAGCATTGTGGAAGGCAGGCACAGCCCTATTCAGGTCCCAGGTGAAACTCCTCCCACCCATCTAGATGCAGATCTCTCTATTCACCACTGGGGCACCGCACCCTGTCTCCTGGAATTCCCCAGCCCTGTCACTCAAACTCCAGACAAAGGAATACACACAGCCCAGCAGAGGCAGGTTTGAATGGTTAGACAAGAAAATGCCTACTTTCTAAAAGTGGCATTTTCAAACACAGAATGTTAAAACCAACTTCACTAAAAGATGTATTTTATCATCCTGAGTTCAGGCATACTAAATTCGAATTTCTACCATGTTCTCTGAGTCAGTTAGGATTATAAGATGTAATAAACAAACTGCCCATTCTGGCCTATGGAGAACAGGTAGCCTTGCAATAGTGAAAAACGAAAATGGCTGTAATTCACTATTAGAACATGCCATACACACCAGGGCATGTCCTACCTTATCCTTACAATACACCCTGCCCTTGGGCCTACCATAGGGGTGTCTGATTTGAAGAAAAGGGAAGGTTTAGGGACTGGCAAGTGGGTGCACTTGCCCAGTCAGCATGACAGTACCAGACTGCATGCAGGCTCTGCATTGGCAGACCTTAGACACATGTTTACAGGCTGCTTCTGTGGGTGGCACAACCAGTGCTGCAAGCCCACCAGCAGTATTTGGATTACAAGCCCTGGACACTCCTGGTGCACTGTACTAGGGTCTGACAGGTAACCCAAACCAACCAATCATGGAATCACAAATTATACATCAATTTACAATAGGGAGCACTTGCACTGTGGCACTAGACAACTAAAACCAGCAAAAACATATGAGGCAACAACGAAAAATGGGAGGGAGACTCACGCCTGTGCCAGGTCTAACACGTGTCCCCTCCAGCTGAAATGTGGGGAGAACTGCCCTACCTCCTGGGAGTTCTCATAACTAAGGCGGAAAAATCTGGACAGACCATCAGCATTGGCATGTTCTGTACCGGGACGATGTTCCACCGTGAAATCCATCCTCTGTAGGGAAATGGACTACCTTAACCGCTTTGGGTTCTCACCCCTCATCTGCATCAACCATCTGAGGGGCCTGTGGTCTGTCTGAACCCGTAAGTGATTCCCAAACAGTTAGGGTCTCAGCTTCTTCAGTGCCCAGCTCACAGCAAAAGCCTCACGCTCAATAGCACTCTACCTCTGTTCCCGTGGAAGTAACCTCCTACTGATGAAGGATACAGGTTGATCTAGGCCTTCCTCATTCATCTGTGATAGAACAGCCCCCACACCACGCTCTGAAGCGTCTGTTTGCACTATGAACTCCTGGGAGAAGTTGGGTGCCAAGAGCACGAGCACTGTGCACATAGCAGTTTTTAAGGCCTCAAAAGCTTCCTGACAGGTGTCAGTCCAAATCAATTTCCTTGGCTGCTTCCTGAAGGTCAGCGCTGTCAAGGGTGCAACAATGTTGCCATATCCCTTGACAAACCTCCTGTAGTAACCCGTGAGTCCTAAGAAGGGTCTCACCTCTGTCTGGGTTTTGGGCGGCACCCAAGCCAGGATGGTTTCAATCTTGGGCTGTAGGGGCGCCACCTGGCCGCTCCCTACCTGGTGTCCCAAGTACACCACGGAACCCTGCCCGATCTGGCACTTACTCACCTTGATCGTGAGGCCTGCCCTCCGCAGTGCCATCAACACTTCCCAGAGGTGGCGCAAATGTTCTTCCCAACTGTTGCTGAACACTGCGATGTCATCCAGGTAGGTGGCATTGAACGAGTCCAGTCAACACCTGGTTGACCAACCTCTGAAAGGTGGCAGGGGCATTCTTCATCCCAAAGGGCATCACCCGGAACTGGTAGTGCCCATCTGGTGTGGGGAATGCTGACCTCTCCTTTGCCCCATCAGTCAAGGCGATCTGCCAGTACCCAGACGTTAAGTCAAACGTGCTGAGGTACCGCGCAGCCCCTAGCCGATCTATGAGCTCATCAGCTCTGGGGATGGGGTGGCCATCAGTCCTGGTGACTGCATTGAGCCCTCGGTAGTCCACACAGAACCGGAGTTCGGGTGTGGCACCCGGCGCGGCAGCCTTTGGGACCAAGACCACTGGGCTGGCCCAAGGACTGCTAGACGACTCAATTACCCCTAGCGCAAGCATCTTGGAGACCTCCTCCTTGATGCAAGCCCTTACCCTGTCAGTCACTCTGTAGGCCTTGTGCCTCACAGGTGTACTGTCCCCAGTGTCCACCTCATGGACGCACCAATCAGTGACACCAGGAACCAGGGAGAACAGATCAGAAAACTGTCCCTGCAACTGGTGACAGTCATTCTGTTGCTCAGGGGTCAGGGTGGAAGAGAGGTTTACACCATCCACTGACCCATTTTTCTTTTGGGCTGACAGGAGTTCAGGAAGAGGCTCGGTCTCCTCCTCCATCCCAGCATCAGTTGCCAAGAGCATGCCCACTTGGGACCTCTCCAAGTGGGGCTTCAAGCAGTTGACATGCAGGACCCTCAAGGGGTTCCTGGGAGACCGCAAGTCCACCAAGTAGGTAACCGGACTCTTGCACTCCACAACCTCAAAGGGGCCGGTCCACTTATCCTGGGGCACACAGGGCTCCAATGGGGCCATGACCCACACCTTCTGACCAGGCTGAAGCTCAACCACAGTGGCATTCTGGTCATACCACCGCTTCATCTCCTCCTGGCTGGCTTCCAGATTTGCCTCAGCGAGTTGTCTGAAACACCTGGTCTGGTTCCTAAAGGCCAGCATGTGGTTATATACATCCTGGGGAGGTTTCCTGGGAGATTGCTCCCAGCCTTCTTTGACCAGACTTAGAGGTCCTCTTACGGGGTGTCCATAGAGAAGCTCAAAGGGACTGAACCCTAGAGATTTCTGTGGCACCTCACGGTAAGCAAAGAGTAGGCATGGTAAGAGGACGTCCCACTTACGCCTCATAGGTTCCTCAAGACTAATTATCATGTCTTTGAGGGTTTGGTTGAATCTCTCAACCAACCCGTTTCCTTGGGGGTGGTAAGGAGTGGTGAACTTATAGGTTACACCACACTCCTGCCACAGGGACTTCATATACTTGGATATGAAGTTGGGACCCCGGTCAGACACTACTTCGTGAGGGAATCCCACCCTGGAGAAAATTCCCATCAGTGCTCGTCCCACCACGGGGGTCGTCACTGTCCTCAGAGGTATGGCTTCCGGGTACCGGGTGGCATGGTCTACCAAGACCAGGATGAACCTGTTGCCCATGGCTGTCTTGGGGTCCAGTGGCCCCACAATGTCAATACCCACCCGTTCAAAGGGGGTGCTGACTACAGGGAATGGCTGGAGAGGAGCCTTGCGCTTCCTCCCACTCTTACCACTTGCCTGGCAAGTCTGACACGTCCTGCAGTGAGTGTCTGAACTCCTGTGCATTTGGGGCCAATAAAAATGGGTGACAAGCCTTTCAAAGGTCTTGTCCTGCCCCAAATGTCCTGCCAATGGAACATCATGAGCCAGCCCCAGTAGGACGGCTCTGAAGCGCTGGGGTACCACCAGCACACGGGCTGACCCAGGCTCAGCAACCTTAGGCTCAGTATACAGTAGATCCAATGTGATCCAGACTGATCACCTGCTGCCTGGTCTGCAGCCTGTTGCCGCAGACCCACAAGAGAAGGGCATTCTTTCTGCTCCTTGCAGAATTCCTCCCTGGAGGGTCCCCCTTCTTGCTGCCAATGGGTCAGCTCAGGCAGGTCCCCCAGTTCGGCTACCTGTTCCCATGTAGGCTCCAGGGCATCCCCCTCAGGGTCTGCTCCCTCCTGGACTGTGGGAACGTCAGGGGCCGGTTTCCCATGCCCCCTGCCTCTACTCTTGACGGCAGGTACCTGGGCCTCCGTCTCAGGCTCCAGATCTTCTTGAGCACCTTTACTCGCTGCCATTGACCGGGTGGTCGCACACGCCCAGTCAGGCATATCCAACATTTCTAAATGTGCATTCTGCTCCACCTTCACCCAAGGTGAGCTCTCCAAGTCATTCCCTAACAAACAGTCAACAGGCATGGCAAGCCTCACAGCTACCTGAAGAGTACCAGAGACACCCCCCCACTCAAAGGGAACCTGAGCCACCTTGCAGTGACTTTCTGTGTTGTCAGCGGCAAAAACTGGGTCGAATGCTCCAGGGACAACCTGCTCTTGAGACACCAGGTGACACTTGACAGCTGTCACACTGGCCCCTGTGTCTCTCAGAGCCTCCACTCTATGGCCATTGATGGTCACCTACTGCCTGTATTTTTTAGTGTTATCAGGCAGCTGGGTCCTGGGGACCACCTCACAGTCTCCTAATGAGACAAGGGACATTTCTGCGGGACCACACCCACCTTGGGCACCCATTCCCTCATCCAGGGCTACACTAGCCATCTGCCGGGGGGCTGCACCAGTGGGTGCTGGTTTTCTAAACAGGCGACACTTGGTATCATTGGCAAAATGACCCAGTTCTCCACATTTGTAGCATCTCTGGGGCCCTCTTTGAACAGGTGGACCTGTCGGGCCCCTGACAGGTTCTGGGGGGGAGGCTGAGAACCTTTCCCTTGGTTCCCTTGGAGATTACTTTGGGGCCTCTTATGGAACTCCCTCTGTTTACCCTTGTCCCCCCCACTCTTCTGCTGGGGACCCTGCCCACTCTTGGCTGAGTCACCCACGTGACCCCTGTGGACCCTGGTACTGACCCAGCGGTCTGCCTCCTCAGCAAGCTTCCTAGGATTAGTCAGCCTACTATCAATCAGGTGCTGGCGTAGCTCAGGAAAACAGTTACTTGACAAGTGCTCCCAAGCAATCAAATCAAGCAGTCCCTGAAAATCATTGACTTTGCTACCCTTCACCCAACCATCCAATGCTCTGCAGAAAAACGTGACATATTCAACATAGGTACTGTTTGCTATCTTTGTGCAACCCCTGAACCTCTGTCTGTACATCTCAGGGGTCAAACCATATCTAGACATCAATGCATCTTTCATGGGGGGATAGGAATTATAGACATCAGAAGGCAAGTCTAGCAGTGTGTCCCGCCCTTCACTAAGGAACTGTCCCCACAACCCCGCTCCCCAATCCTTCTCAGGGACCCGGTGGGAAGACATGGCTACCTCACAGGCCTTGAACCACTGCCAAATATCATCATTTAAAAAAAAAATCTTCACTACATCTTTAGGGATATATACTCTAGATTCCACATGCATTGACGGTGTGCTGCCAGCAGAGGGAGTATTCCCTAAATTCTGGGCTTTCAATTCCAACTCCCTCAAAATCTGTTCATGTTCAAACTGTAGCTTCTTTTCTTCTAGGGCTAACTTTCTACTTTGCATTTCAAATTCTAACTGCCCACTTAACTTGAGCTTGGTCATCTCCAATTTGTGCATCCTACACTCCTTTCTATCTGCCAATTCCTCTAGTGATGGACTTTTACTAGAAACACTGCTACCAGGAGGGGAATGGGGTTCTCCTTCCTCTTGGACCCACTGGCCCATCCAGCTGCTCCTCTACATTATCATCATCAGTGGCATTCCTTGCTTCTACCCAGGCCCTCAGTGCCTTGTAGAACTCTGCCTTGTTTTTGCATCCAGAATTGCAAACATTACATTTTTTGCAAAAGAATTTCAGCTGTTGTACTTTGTAGCTTTCCAGTTTCTCTTCTTCCTATTCCAACTCATTATCAACAGAGACTATGGATGCTGCTTTCTCCACCATGGTTAAGCTTGGCAGTACTAAAAAAATAGAAAGTCCCAAAAAGAAATCTACCAACAAGTATTGGTTGCGTTATGGTCTGCACTCATTAAGTAGTGTTCACCAATCACTGTATATGAGTCACAAATGCAAGTCCATAATCCTCACCGCTGACCACCAATGTTAAACTTGGGGGTCTCTAGTTGGCACAGGTATGCACTTGTGACAAATAGGGACCCTCTCCTCTAGTCAGGGTAAGGGTGTACACTCCTAAAATAACCCCTGCTCACCCCCTCGGTAGCTTGGCACGAGCAGACAGGCTTATCTCAGAGGCAGTGTGTAAAGCATTTGTGAACACATACAGTAACCAAGTGACAAAACTACAAATGGACACCACACAGGCTTTATATCAAAAATAAGTATTCTTTATATATATTTACCACAAGACCATTAAACGACAAAAACACACAATACTGTTACTTTAGATTGTAGAATTTTGCTTAGTTCTCTTAAGTTCTTAGATGCAACACTTTAAGTCACTGTACGTTTTAGATGCGACACGCAGGGCAACGAAAGTGTTGCAACGATGTTGATGCGATGAAGTTTTTGGTGCAAAGAAATAAAGACGTGAAGATCTTCCAGATGCGGCACGCTTCTCCGATGTTGCGAGAAGACACGACTCGATGCTTCAGCTGCAGCGGCGTCACCCTTTACGCGATGTGACGACAGCGGCCTTGGCAGCGACACTCTTCTCCAACGTTTGCGAGACACTTCCGCTCGATGCGATGTTGCAGCGGCGACTCCCCTTTACATGATGCGACGGCAGCAGCTCCGACGGCGGCACGCTTCTCCGTGGGTGCGAGGCACTTTTCTTGATGCGGTGCAATGCGACAACTACGATGGCTGCGATGGCGACACGCTCCTTCCTCGATGCGAGACTCTTCTCTTGATGCGGTGCAATGCGTCAGCTACAATGACTGCGATGGCGACACGCTTCGTCGGCGTTGCGGGACACTTCCTGGATGATGCAAGATGCTTCCGCTCGATGCGATGCTGCAGCGGCGACACACTTTCCGAGATGCGACGACAACAGCTCCGACGGCGGCACGCTTCTCCTTCTTGAGTCGCGCTTCCAGCTCCTTGCGACATGCAGTCCCTCAGAAGGCCCAACAACAGAAGCAGGCACTTCCAAAGAACTCCGGGGAGCTGGGGGGTGAAGTCTGTTGTTCAGCAGGAGGCAAGCTCTTTTCCAAGCCCTTGGAGATCCTTCACAAGCTGAGCAAAAGTACACACAAAGTTCCTTTCTCCTCTCTTTGGCAGTAAGGCAACCACTGCAGGCCAATCCCCCAGGTTCAGGGATAGTTTCCTCCTCAGCTTCTTCTGGTTCCTCCCTCAGCAGAGGTTCTTCTCGTTTTCCCAAAGTGATCTAAATTCTTGGGCTCAGAGTCCCAATATTTATACCCAGAAATCCTTTGTCCTCTAAGGCAGAGGGGCCTTTGCCCAGTCCAAACCAGTTCCTGAGCACTCTGTTTACCAGACTTCTCCTTTCCTTTCACAGTGCAGGGCAGAAACATTAGACGCCCCACAGGAGGTTGAGCCAGCATTGTGGAAGGCAAGTACAGCCCTGGAGCACTTTGTTGACAGGATTCCTTCTCTTCATTCACTGTGCAGGGCAGAGACATCAGCCGCTCCCCAGGGGGTGGAGCCAGCATTGTGGAAGGCAGGCACAGCCCTATTCAGGTCCCAGGCGAAACTCCTCCCACCCATCTAGATGCAGATCTCTCTATTCACCACTGGGGCACCTCACCCTGTCTCCTGGAATTCCCCAGCCCTGTCACTCAAACTCCAGACAAAGGAATACACACAGCCTAGCAGGGGCAGGTTTGAATGGTTAGACAAGAAAATGCCTACTTTCTAAAAGTGGCATTTTCAAACACAGAATGTTAAAACCAACTTCACTAAAAGATGCATTTTATCATCCTGAGTTCAGGCATACTAAATTCGAATTTCTACCATGTTCTCTGAGTCAGTTAGGATTATAAGATGTAATAAACAAACTGCCCATTCAGGCCTATGGAGAACAGGTAGCCTTGCAATAGTGAAAAACGAAAATGGCTGTAATTCACTATTAGAACATGCCACACACACCAGGGCATGTCCTACCTTATCCTTACAATGCACCCTGCCCTTTGGCCTACCATAGGGTTGTCTGATATGGAGAAAAGGGACTGGCAAGTGGGTGCACTTGCCCAGTCAGCATGACAGTACCAGACTGCACGCAGGCTCTGCAATGGCAGACCTTAGACACATGTTTACAGGCTGCTTCTGTGGGTGGCACAACCAGTGCTGCAAGCCCACCAGCAGTATTTGGATTACAAGCTCTAGGCACTCCTGGTGCACTGTACTAGGGTCTGACAGGTAACCCAAACCAACCAATCATGGAATCACAAATTATACATCAATTTACAATAGGGAGCACTTGCACTGTGGCACTGGACAGCAGTGGCACAGTGCCCTGAGCAACTAACACCAGCAAAAACATATGAGGCAACAGCGAAAAATGGGAGGGAGACTCAGGCCAATGTGCCAGGTCTAACACAGGCTATGTCCGTGTGGACATTTCATGCTGG
The DNA here is from genome assembly GCF_964204655.1 of Triturus cristatus. Lineage (NCBI taxonomy): Eukaryota > Metazoa > Chordata > Amphibia > Caudata > Salamandridae > Triturus > Triturus cristatus. Next base: position 949,872,636 of record NC_140582.1, read on the forward strand.
AATCAGGATCATGTGTACCAACTCAGCTGACACAATTGGTGACATTACTCAACACACATTTCATACGCATGCATTAGCTATGCATCATTTGATGTCACATAGATTTGCAAATCCAGTCTGCGCCAACAATATCTGTGTGTACACATTAGCCATAAGAATTACACAACCCTCATGACCCCTGGGTGCCATTACAATGTGTAATCCATTGTAACAGTTTGCATAGTTGATGCATGCGTATTCATCTCTACTATGGAGTGAGATTGGTGGTTACAACACATGCATGAGTGGCAGTTGTGGTTCAATGATGTCTCCCCCTCGCAGTGGATGACTATCACCAATTGCATAGTAATGGTGGAGTGAGTAAGTGCCGAAGTCAGCATTCATACACCAAACATGTTTCCATGTGTGCTGCATGATGCAGCATGATTGCAAGTGTGAGTAGGACAGTCCCAGTCCTGTTATTGTGCATGTAGTGTGAGACTACAATAGGTAGTTATTCACACCTGCACACATACACCCTTGCACGCTTGTGCAAAAGTGCCTGTCTTGGCACTGACTGGATGTACTGTACACAGTTCCTGGGGGACACACATGGCTGCACATGTGCATTGTACTTTTGATGCAGCTGTCTGTCACAGGATGGGAGAGGGTTGTGCTGTGCAAGTAGGGGTTATGCCTCCCGACTGAAATCAATTGTACATGTCACCCACAGCCTGGTTGTCCAATTGTGCCATGTTTGTAGCATGTCATTAGCATTTAGTTGTGTCAGTGCATGTACCATGCCATGCACTGTCATGTCAGTCTCCACAGCATGTAGTGATTGAATCATGCGTAGACATTGGGTTTAACAGGTCAGTCTTTGACTTAACAGGGTGAAGCGGGTGTGTTGCCTCGCATGTTGTTTTTAACTTGTGATACAGATATCATGTTGGACGTTTACATAATGTAGGGGACAGAAAACTGACATTGAGTTTTTTTTTACAGACAACATTACACCTGAGTGATGAATACAGGCCCCAGCTAGGCCCGCAGGACACAAGGGTTCGCTCTCCTGTAATGGAATCTATAAGGAAGTTGGCACGGAAACTGCAAAGTACAAAGACAAGATTTATTAACCCTTAAGGGTGGTCCTACAATCCATACAATACCCTTCAGTATTGCATAGAGTAGCACAAAGAACTTGCATACACGGTCCCCTTTTATACACAACAGAGGGGCTCATAAGTGGGAGGGCACGACAGGAGACGAGGAATGTTACCTTTTATGGACATTTGCAATACAAGATCGATATGTGGGCGGAGCTGACATACTCCTTGAGCCCGCGAAAACATGGTCAAGCAAGGACTAACTGATAACAGATGTGGTCAAGTCTGGGCATGCGCCAGACGGACAAAGGAACTATTACTAGGCAGATTACAAGAGCAACTAACACAAAGATAAGACTCTCCTCGTGTTGAGCACGTGGAGACATGACAGTACAAAATGGAGTCCGGACTTCAGTCAACATAACAAAAGAGACAGGTGTAAACCAGGAGAATTCATGTCTTAAGTAAATGCTTAATCACATCGTAGTTGCAATTTACAACATGAGGAGCAGCACAAATTCCAGGTTGCCAAGGACCGGTACCTCCATGTGAGGAAGGTCCATAAGGGTTATCGAATCATGGCAAGGAGGTACCGGGCCAAGAAGAAGGCAGGGACCTGGAAGTCGCTGCCGGAATGTGTCCTGACTGGCAGCAGCAACATTCCCTCGACCTCAGCAGCAGCACCTGCACCCACCGATGGGTCCTGTCCTGTCACAACTAATGCAGATGGTTAGCAACAACAACACCATTCTGACAGACATTCGCCATGAACTTCTGTACCTGAACCGGCACCTCCACGAGATCCGGAGTCACCTTGGACTGCAATAAAGACTCCCCCAGTTCTCACCCATCCCCCTCTTCTTCCTTCCCACAATGTCCCTATGTTTGTCTTATGTTGTGTTAGGTCATAGTTGTGTGTATTAGTTAGAATAGTTTAGTATAGGCTTAGTTAGTTGTAGATTTAGACTTTTTTCATTCTTGAACGTTATAGGATATGGGGATAGGTTTCATTTAGCTTTGGGTGGGGGGTTGATGTCTTTATTCATTTTGTGTGTTTGTAAATAGTTAGGGTAGATAGTTTTTGTTAGTAAAAATATTTGTAGTTAGTTTAGGTCTAGAGTTAGGGTAATAGATTAGTGTAGGGTTTTCGTATCTTTCATATTGTTAAATAAATCTTGTTAATTTTAGATTTCTGCTTGCACTTATATCATGGCTGATGCGGGGTAGTGGGGCTTGCTACATTGTGTGCAACTCATACCATCACTGGAGTAATCATTGTATGTGTAACTATGGTCCTGACCTGTCACTTAGCAGGATGGATTGAGTCCAGATACCTTAGATGTGAGCACAATGACCTTGCATGTCTGATAGATTAGCAAATATGGTTTACGGCCTACTCTGGTGACAGTTTCTTGTGACCTCCAACATCTCAAATGTTCCTGGGCATGGTCAATCGATCTCCATTCCATGCATGCTGTTGGTCATTTGTGTGTCCATTGTTAACGTCACATGGCACGACAGTGTTAGTGAGTCACATGAGTTATATAAGACTGAGTCATGACTTTGGAATAGAGGTCATTCGCAGGTGTCTTTTTGGATTTGCACTGTTCGGAATACAGACTTAACTTCGAGTTTCTTGCTTTTGTGACACCCTTAATCATTTGAGTTATGCTTTTGGACCTGATGATGTTTGGTTGCAGGCACACAGTTCTGCTGCACACAAGTGGTGACATGCTGCATTGCTCCCTGTACCAACAGTGCCATAGCCACTCATCCCAGTTGTAACTTTTCGCATTGGCTCATAGTGATGACACCCTTGTAATCTTGCCACTGATTCAGACTATATGCTAAGTGCAGTTCAACTGACATCCATGGGCACATTGGCCAATATGTGGGCACTACATGCCAGGGCTCTGAAGTTGGTTTGGTATTGTTTGTGCACAGGTAGGGGCTGACTGACGCTTTGCACTTTGGCTTCAGTAACTATTGTAGACTCAACTGCAGTGTGGCTTACTTTGTAGTTCCATGTATGAATGTTAGACCAGTGCCCTTGGGTCTCATCAGCAAGGTGAATCTGTTGTGAACACCTAGAGATGTGGCATGCAATGTGCTACATCACAACAATCTTTGACCAACACGTCCTGTGTAAGGCGATATGCCAGGAGATTATGCTTTGCTATCCTTCTTGGTGACACTACTTGTGTCCTGCAACAGACTTGTACATGTTGTCACACATGCATTTTGTGAGAAAGTGGCTCTGTATATACTGTTCCCAAATAGGTACAGTGTGCACAGAGTCCACAGTCCCCAGAGGTTTGGCAGAGGTTAAAGTTAAATATAACCTTACTCTCTAAAGTGGTAGCTTGGTCGAGCAGTAAGGCAGTATCAGAGGACAGCCTAAAGCATTTGTTGTACACACTCAGTCAGCAAATGGTCTCACACACTCAAGAACTGAACTCTGGGCCAATGGTTTATATAAAAAATATATGGTTGTTTTATTTTAGAACCAACAATAGGTATCAAAATATACTTTCTCAGAATGAGAGGTGTTAGTTAAATACTTTTGCAATATGCAATTGACTTTGGTAGGTAATAGTTACAAGTTGTTGCAATAGGCAACACAATTTCAAACACAATAATACATTGAGCTCAATGTGATTTTTAAGTTATTTGCAATAGATTACACCCAGGATTACTTTTCTAATTCCAGGACTGGATCCTAGATTCAGTCCTGGGAAAGGTCTTGGAAACAAGTGAGTAAATTCAGTTAAGTTACTGTTGTGATTTTTAGGCAATATTTTGCTATTTCAAAAGTTGACACTTAGAAGAAATTTCACAGAAAAAACAGTTAATGATTTCCTATGGAAGAAAATTGGGTTAGTGGTAAATACGGTTGTGAGTACTTTTCAGGGTCAGTGCTGGGCACCAAGATCCAGCACTGGGATCTCTCCTAATAGCAGGTGAGTATTTCCGTTTTTGTTACTCAGTTGATTTTAGGTGAATATTTTAAGTTTTAGAATCTCCACACTTAGAAGAAATTTCAGATGAAACCAGTCAATGTTACCCTATGGAATAAAATTGGGTTATCGGCTTTTGGGTAAGTACTCGACTGGCAGAGTTAAGGTTCTGGGCACAGACTCAGGGGTCTCCCAGGGTCAGGTTGGTACAGTTGTTACACCCTCTGCGGCAATGTGGCGGCCGGGTGCAGAGTGAGTTAGGCCCAATGTTATCCTATGGGATACAGGGGGGCCTTGATTGGTGGCTGCTGACTAGCAGGCCACGCGGCTGTGGGAGCTGGGCTCCTGGTCACTTGCTCAGGGCAAATGGGGAAGTAGGTAGGAGTAGAAGTTACTCTGCCAGGCCACTCGGGCAGCTGGGTGCAGGGTGCTTTTGAGCCTTCGGGCGCTCAATGGATTGCAATGGGAAAGCTCCAGGACGAACAAAGGCTGCAAGCTCGGGGACGAAGATTCTTCAGGTGCCACCACCACTTCGGGAGGTAATTTGGGTAGTTGGAGGATGGGTAGGTACCCAGGAGTTGGGCACATGGGGCCGCAGGGCGCCGGGTGCAGGGGTGCCTTTTGGTGTCGGGAAATCTTACCCTCTGTTGATCGTGGTTGGGGGTGGTCCCTGGTTCTGAGGCTGCAGGCGTCGTCATGAGCGTTGAGGTGAGTCCTTGTGGGCTGGATTCGGGGTCACAGTCGCCGGGGGGACGTCATCAGGGTCTTTGTCCACTCCGGCACAGGCCATGCTTGGCCGGTGCAGAGTGTGCAGAGTTTGCGGTTCCGGGATGATGCCAGGGGTTAGAGACTTGCTTTGAGCAGAGCCACTGCTCCTGGGAGTCCCAGATGCTCAGAGTCACAAGGTAGCCAGGTCCTCCGGTGTTTGTGAGGTTGCTGGCCACAAGTGGGGCCGGGATTTAGCAGGAGCAGGTTCGAGGGTAAACAGGCTGGTAGGGCTGGGGCCAAAGCAGTTGGTGTCTTCCTCTTCCTAGCAGCTGCGCACGGCAGGTCTTATTTCTCCTTGCTCTTCTTTGCTTTTTTGGAATCTGGAATCTGGAGAAGGAAGGTTCAGGGTGCCTTTAAATACTAGGTTTAGGGGCGTTACAGGTAGGTAAAGGGCAGGGACCAATGGGTCCCTGCCCTGGGGTGGGTACACCCCCTATCCTGCCACTCTCCTGTGGGAGGGGGGCAGTAGCCTAGTCCTGATTGGGCAGGGCTTCCCATCTTCAAGATGTCGAGCACCCGGAGATGTGCTTCACCTCGCCTCCCCCACCTGAGGGTTGGGGTTGGCAGGCTGGCACATCCCCTGTCCTTACTTGGGGTTTCCGGCCAGTCTTCCCACCAGAGTGGGGGTCAGAACCGGTGGGGGCCAGTTTGCTGGGTACAGCAAGTGGCCTGGAGAAGCTCACAGAGGCGGCATGCCTTTGAAGATTCCCCCTGCCCATCCTGGGGGAGGAGACCTAGCACCTCGCCCAGGATGTGCATTGTTGCATGCCCAGGAGAGCGGGGGCTCTCCACCCTGGGGTCCAGCAACATGTCTGCTGTGTGGCAGCCTAGGCAGCCTCCCATACCACACGTGGATTGTAGGTTAGTTTTCAGGGGCCATCTCTAAGATGCCCTCTGTAGTGCTTTGTACATTAAATCCCACACTGGCATCCGTACGGGTTTAATGTGCTGAGAAGTTTGATACCAAACTTCTCAGTCTTCAGTGTTGCCATTATGGTGCTGTGGAGTTTGTGTTTGACGAGCTCTCAGCACCATATACTCTTAAATGGCAGCACTGCACTTACAGTGCCCAGGAATGGACCTCTGTACTGTAGGTGCAGAGGGCTCATGCTCCTATGCCCACACCACTGGCATAGGGCACCCAGCTTGAGGGGTGGCTGATGTATGCCAGGGCAGTGTAGGTTGTGAGCATGGCACACAGGGATGTGTGCCATGTCGACTCTTTGTTTTGCTTTGTACCCAGACACTCAGCCTGCAAGGGCAGTGTGGTTGTGTTAGGGTACAGGGCCTCTAAGGGTGTCACAATAAGTGCTGCAGCCCTTAGAGGCCTTCCCTGGTCACAAGGCCCTGGGTACCTAGGGTACCATTTACCAGGGGCTGACATGTGTCCAGGGTTTTCCAATTTGGGATTTTAGGTTTTAGGGAAGGAACATAGGCCCTGGGCACCTGATTGGCAGGAGTCCAGTGCACAGTCAGTCAAAGTACATTCAGCAATTCAGCAAAAAGTGGGGGAATACCATGCAAAAAAGATGGCACTTTCTCACACATATGTCCTACATGGACATGGGTCAGAGTTGGTATATTGCTAGATTGTGCTATCTGATCAATGTGGGCAGTCCAATTTGGCCTGTGTAATCTCATATGACCCCCTGTGCCCCTTCTTCACTGTCTGCCTTCGGTTGTTTCATCTGTACCTTCATCGCAAGTGTAATTTAGTTTGGCCCACTGTGCCCCCTTCTGCCGGGTTTAGTTGTATTGCTCATTTACATTTCTTACCCTGTATTCGGACACGTGATTTTCAACCCGCCTCCGCTCTCCCTTCCCGCCACAGTATCCCCTGCTGACCCGAAGAGCAACACGCCCATTCGTACCGCCCACACGCCAGGCTGATCCTCCCACCTCCCCTTCCTCTGGCATAAGTCCACTCCGGGACCGCGCAAAGTGCAGGAACATCCTGGGACCGCAAACGCAACTACACACGTTGCCACTACGATGCTAGCACCCTCAATGCCCTCAACATAGGACGATCACACACCTGCTTCCTGCCCGGACCAAAACACACACAAGGACACTTCTCCTGCCGGAACAGCATCGTCACCAGCATCCGATCAGCAAATCCACCCACTGGGTAGGAACCCAACTACCTCAGATGCATTGTCCTCAACACCCGCCACGGACGCCAACCCGCAAGTGAACTCTGGGACCTACTCGACTCAACCTCCCCAGACATGGCCTTCATGACAGTGACCTGATTGTACCCCTCCTCGGAACACTACCTCGCCATAGCCATCCTGTGCAGCTACAAGATCAACCACAGGGACCGCACCAACGGAGTAAGAGTAGGAATTGCCATCGTCAACAGGAACACTCTCATAGTCTCAACCAACAACGACATCTTCAGTAACGCCGAACACCTGCACTTCCAGATCCACAGCAATCCCAACACCACCCTCAGAGTACCCCTCGTCTACAGAGCCTCCAGACCCCAAACACAGTTCTGCAACTCGATCGCCAACTTTGTCAGTACACACGCCCTCACATCCACAGACTACATCCTTCACGTTGACCTGAACTTCCACCTCGTGTACATTAACTGCACCAGATCCACCACCCTGATCGACAACCTGGCCAACCTCGGACTCGTACAACTCGTCACAACACCCACCCACCACACCAGCCTCACGCTTGACCACATATTCTCCGCAAGCTCCCACGTCTACTCCAACCACACAACCAACCTCCACTGGAACAACCATTGATGCATTAACTTTGCCTTCCATAAAGACACCACGCACCACCACACCCAACAGATCCACCGGCACTGCTGGAGCAAAGTCACAGAATCCCAGCTAACCACCAGCCTTGCCCGGAGCACACCCACCGACACTGACTCCACCGCCCAGACCCTCAGGCAAAGGATCAGCGACTGTACCAACACCCTCGGCCAGATTAAGACACACTCCAACAGACACACCAGCAAGTAAGCCAGCTGGTTCAATGCAAACCACCAGGCCTCAATGTGTACCTGACATGAGCTAGTGAAGAAATTGCACCGTGAACAGACACTGGACAGCTGCGCAACCCACAAAGACGCCACCCGCAGACACCATCACCTCATCAGATCCGCAATCGGGCCTCCTTCAAAGACCGCATAGCCAACAACGCACACACCAGCTAAGTGCTCTTCAACCTAGTGAAAGAACTCTCCAACACCAGCTCCAACACCAACAACATCCCACCTTTGCAAGACCTGTGCAACTCCCTTGCCACTTTCGTCCATCGCAAGAGTGCAGACATCCACGACAGCTATGTCACGACTGCCACAAATAGCACTGAGACCTCCATCCCCACGGACACCATCTGCACCAACCCCCTGCTCTCCTGGACCAACATAAACGACACAAATACAATCAAAATCTGGTACAACATCCACTCCGGATCAACGTCAGACACATGCCCACACCACATCTGCTACAAAGCCAGCACCACCATTGCACCCCATTTCCAGATAAGCATCAACATCTCCTTCGAAAATTCAACCTTCACGTAGAGCTGGAAGCATGCCGAGATCAACCCCTTACTCCACAAACACAAGACTGACCCCAAGGACCTCCTGAACGTACGTCCCATCTCCCTGCTACCATTCCTGTGAGCAGTCATTGCGAAGACCATCAACAGATAACTGACCCACTAACTCTATGGAAACAGCATCCTGGATCCGTCCCATTCACGCTTCTGCGGCAACTCCTGCAGCAAAACTGCCCTCATCTCCGCCACCAATGACATAATGCCACGGATGGACAACAGCGAAACAGCAGCACTCATTGTCCAGGACCTGTAATTCGCCTTCAACACTGTCTTGCACCGCACACTATGCACACGCATACACGACACCGAGATCAGAGACAAGGCTCGTGACTGGACCGCCTCCTTCCTCTCCGGCAAAACCCAGGCTGCCCGCCTCCATCCTTCCTGCTCAGAATCCACATTAATCTTCAGCGGCTTACCCCAGGGCTCATCCCTCACACAACATTGTTCAACATGCACATGTCACCGCTCGCACACATTACCCGACTGCACAACCTCAACATCATCTCCTACGACAACAACAGCCAGCTGATCTTCTCCCTCACCATGGCCACCCTCACTTACACAACCAAACACTATGTAGGACTGTAAGCCATTGCAGAGTGGAGGAAGAACTGCCAACTCGGACAAGACAGAAATGCTCATCCTCGGATCCACCCCCTCCGCCTGGGACAACTCCTGTTGTGCGGCCGCCCTGGGAACAGATCCAACACCAACCAACCACGCACGCAACATGGGGTTCATCATCAACTCTACTCTCTCCATGCCAAAGCAGGTAAATTTCGTCTTGTCCTCCTGCTTCATCACCCTCCAGATGCTTGGCAAGTTCTACAGGTGGCTTCCCACCGAAACATGGAGAACAGTCACACAGGCACTCATCAGCAGCAAGTAGGAATACGGAAACACCCTCTATGCAGGAGCCTCGACCAAACTCTGGAAACAACTTAAACGCATTCAAAACGCCTCTGCATGCCTGGTCCTCAATATCCCTTGCCCACAGCACATCACACCCCTCTTGGGAGACCTGCACTGGCTCACCGCCAACAAGTGGATCACCTTCACGCTCCTGAACCACGCACACAAGCCATTCCACAACACCGGACCTGCATACCTCAACAGACGACTCAGCTTCTGCAACCTAAACCGGCAAGTCCGCTCCGCTGACATCGCACTCGCCACGGTCCCCCGCATCTGAAAAGCGACCTCCTGCGGAAGATCATTATGCCACCTCGCCGCTAAGAACTGGAACCTCTCACCACCCTCCTACGGCAGACACAGGACATGCTAACCTTAATGAGACTCCTCAAGAACGGGATTTTCAAGCAGTGGCAGACTCCCACCCCCCCGCTCCTTGAGACACTCACGGGTTAGTGGTGCACTTTAAAGATGTTGTGATTGATTGCTTTTGCACATACACGGTCATCTCACTGCCTATCCGTGTCAGGTGACACATGTACATTGATTGTATTTCCCTTGCTGGACCTTCTTGTGAATTCACAGCCCCTTACTTATTGCCTTAGTTAAATACTTGATTGGTCATGGAAACACGCATCTGTGTGATTTTAGGGAATTTATTTACAAGACAAGGTTTAGACTGCATCAGAAGTGGCCCATACGACACAGGATTGGCTGGATGCCCGTTGGAGTGGCAGGCAGAGTCCATTGTGAGTGACAGAGCCAGGGGAAGAGGCAGAGTTTGCAGTGCCATCTGTTGGAGTTCCCTCTGCTCCCTGGCCTCCATTATCCGTGACAGTCTGGATAGTTCGGCACAGACACTACTGGAGCTATCCTGCCGGAACAGTGTGTCAGCTCTCCGGATCAGGACCCCAGCAATGTCATCCAGGGTGTGTTGGATATTATTAAGGGGTATGTGGATGTCTGACATCCTCTGCATGTGGTTGTCGAGGTGATTCAGACACCCACGTAGGTCATCAAATTTGGCTGCCAGGCTCTCCAACGCCACCCGCACATAGTCCCGTGTCTCACGCTGGACCTCAAGCACCATGCTGTGCAAGGCCACATATGGGTTAGCTGTGGGGGGAGGTTCTTGCGGGGGGAGGTTCTTGCTGCTGGGTGGTTTGTGCAGGGGGTGGGCTTGGCGCAATGCTGCTGGGTGGCCCTGCTCCTGGAGTTGGTGTGGCAAAGGAATCCAGGAGATGTTGAAATTCAGCCACATTGATGGTGGGGGTTTCAGACAAGTCATCGTGGCGGAGTGGGTCGTCGTGCTGTCCAGGAGGTGTTGTCTCTCCCTCTGCAATGTTCATGGGAGATACAGTTTAACAGTGGTATCCATGTATGGGCATGCATTATTTGACTTAACAATCAGACTGAGGGAGACTGTACATTATAGATATTTTGTACAATATGCATGTTAGTTTCTGGATGGTGATTATTTCAGGGACATCACGGATGTGAGGGTGTACTTGTACATTGTAATATCACAAGTTACCTATGTGAGAAATGTGTCTTGACAGTGTCTACGCACAAATGCTACCTGTTGTGTCCTGGTTTGTGTTATGTGACTAATGCAGTCCTGAACACCTATTAGGCAATGTTGATGTACTCAGATTAGTATGTGTGTACACTGCATTGTGTGATGGTGGCACCTGCTGCCTTTGTTTAGCTGCCCCATGTCCTTTTCATGAAATGGGCCTTTGACTTCTGTGTATGTACAATGCAGACATGTGGAAAGCTGGGTGGATTGTGTGTCCTTTTCAGAGTTGTGACACTTGTGCATAGTAGGTCATCAAGTGTCTTGTTCACATCAAGGGTTTTGTGTACATTAGGTTATGACAGGGAGGGTGTGACATGCTCCCTTGAGATGTGCTCCACACTCCGCAACATCAGTGAGGTGTCCTACACCATGTAAATCTTTGTCCTGCAGGCATGCTATTCATCATGCCCTATCACTTGCCTTATCAGTGTGGCTCAAGGAGTTGCAGCTTTGCAGAGGCTTGCACATGTGCATGTGTTTTGTGTGCTATTAGATATGTGTGATGAGGGCCCACTTTTGGCACATTGGCAATGGGAGCCTACTTGGGGGCATGTTATCAGCGACGGCCTTAATATTATTGCTGCTTTAGCGGCAGGAAACTTCCGCTACAAGTGGCGATGATGTTCTTGAAAATATGCCGCATAGAATTCCAATAGAAGCACCTGTTCTGGTGTGAACATGGGCTTCTATTTGAATTCTCTGCAGCATGTTATCAGGCACATTATCACCACTTTAGCAGCAGTTTCCTGCCGCTGAAGCAGTGATAATTTTAAGAACGTCCTTGGTTATATGCACCGTGTTTTTTCTACAGAGCTGCACTGTGTAGGACACATGTGCCTCTAAGTCGCTTTGGCTCCTTGTGATTTGTGTTGTGTGCATTGCGTCTGTCATGTTTAATCTTGCATGGTTTGCTTGCTGCACTTCTTTTGGATTACCCTTTCAGAGTATGGTGCAGCATGTATAGCAACTGTTGTTACTGTCTGAGCAGACTGTGTCCACACCCATTACCCACAAATTTGGGCCCACATGTGGTGTGTGTGTGGCAGTGGTGGGCTGTTTTGTGCATCATACCAGGCGGTGACCTTCTGTACTCAGCATAAGCGCTTTGATTTTAGAAGGGGGGACTTCCTACTCCATGCAGCGATCACAGCGGATATTTGTGCGCATTGTAAAGGTGACCAAGCAGGACCTGAGCTTTTTTTAGGGTGCCAATACATATTGACAGCAGCTGTAAAGTTTAAGGCAGTCACATGCCTGTACATGCGCATGAATCTTGAGGAGCTGCCCCCTTTGGACATACTCAATTGAAATGGGAGGTAGATGTAGGGAGTGAGATATCAGAAAGGGCTTGTGCTGAGATTGTAGAGTAAGCGTGGAGGTGCACCAGGCACGACCTCTTTCAAAGGCTTCTTTTTAATGTTTTACATCGCCTTACCTCACACCGGCAAAACGTCAATGTATGTTTCAACACTGACTCATACGAATGCCCAAGGGTCAGGGAGAGGGGGCAAACTTCCCTCACATGATTTGGGGGTGACCACTTTGGGCTACTTATTGGACCGTAGTGATGGCACTATTGAAGATGTTGACGGACAGGGAGGTAGATCTGGCGTTGGGGGCTTGTATCCTACATTGCTTCCCACACACAGCTCAAAGTGGGATTGCCGCAAGTTTATGAATAGGGGATTATTAGTGGCCATGAGGGGATATTATGATGGACTGGAAGGCAAGTGGGGCCACGAGTTTAGATCAATGGGAGTGAGAGTTTGTCAAATGGGCAGAGTGTGATGGGATAGTTAGGCCACAACTGGTCAAGGGTACGGTGAGCAAGGGATCACTTGAGGCGGATAGGGCATGGGACCATTTCTTTGGACTATTGGTAGACCAAGACAGCGAGAGCAATGTCAACACTGAGCCAGGTGAGCTGGTACCAGGGTAGGGCCTTTATAGCTCGTAGATGTAACCATTCGACACCATTGTAGACATGCATGATGGGTGAATCTAAAGCAGCAGCCTGTATATTGTGTTTTTAGTGTTTACCTTCTGGATACTACAGATTACACACTGCTAATGGCTATCAAAGAGTACAGAGCAACATGGGTAGTGACATGCCTTGAGGGAGTGTGAAATAGACTTTCGGATGGATTTATTTGTGATGATGATGTTTGTTTATATGGCCTGTGTTGAAAATTGGTTGTTATTCCCCTTATTACATGGTTCTTCATATTAAAGGTAGTAGAGGAGAAACAAGCCAAGGATCCTATGCTCGGACACTTGTACATCATAGTGAGGGGAGAGGGACTAGGTTGGTGCTATTGTTAGATTTGAAGATCTAGCTTTCTCAGACATAATGAGTTTTTGAATTTGCAAAACGAAATAGTACATGCCAGGCATTGACGTGGGGCTGGGGAGGGTGGTGGGTAGTATGGACAGGGATATGTGTGAATGCAGGTAAGTATGCTTAGGGTGACTGAATGGATTTCATGGTGCGCCCTGCATCGCATTTTGCAATGGAGGGCACACGACTAAATCCGTATTTTTGGTGTGACATTGCATGTATTGTCGGTATGCAGAGTCACTCGTTACTTTCTCATCTTGCTGTACGCAGTACTGCATAGCATGTACAGGCAAGGGGGCATTTTTGTAGAACATGCATGAGGTTGTCACAATGTCCCCCTTGCCTCATCACCACACATATCCAAATCATCTTCACAAGGCTGCATCTTCCATGTGCCAATATGAGTATGCAGTTTGAATGTGACTGTTCACGTGCACGAGTAAGCATGCCAGCAACAAGCTCAGCACACCCGCAACATTGCACATGTGTCTGGCTCGTGTGCAAGGTTGTGTGGCCCTCCAAGTCACCCTTGTTGGCCATGCACATCCTTGCACACAAGTCAGACACATGTGCTATTTTGCAGGTGTGCTGGTCTTGCTTTTGGCATGGTTACTCGTGCGCGTGATCAGTCACATTCACACTGCATACTCATTTTGGCACATGGGAGTTGCGGCCTTGTGAAGATGATTTGGATATGGGTTGTGATGGTGCAAGGGGTGCATTTTGGCAGCATGCTGCGTCTCTATGTGATGTGGCATTTTGCTATGTGATGTAGCACTTATTTTGTGGTCTGATGATGTACCTGGACTGTGTTTTTCTGACTTTTCAGTGCACATTTCAATGTCAGTGTGTCCGTCAAAGTGTGTCTAGCAATGTTTATGTTGGAACAGTTGATGTGTGTCCATGCCACCATGCACAGGGCTATCTGAGACCTGAACCACAGTAATTGTGGGTATGCAATGCTATTTATTGTACATGTGTGCCATTGTGGCCATCCACCCCCGTCCACTCACTCCATAGTTTGTACTCACCCTTTGGTTGTATCTGCTCACATTCAGCAGTGTCCCGACCCGGCACTCCAACCACCGTTTCCTCGGTGATGACTTGCGCCACCATTTCCTCCTGCTAATCCAGCTCCAACAGGGGCCCAGAGCTACCACCTCCAGTCGCCATAGCTGCCCTCCGGTTGGCTGCTACCTTCTCTTTCGTGTTCTTCTTGCTGTCGTTCCAGCGCTTCTTTACCTCCTCCACTGTCCTCCTCTTCCTCTCTCCCACAGCATTGACCTTTGCTGTGATCTCCTCCAGATCTCTTATTTCCTGGACAATGGCACTGTCCTCCTGATGAATAGCTCCTGCTGATGTTCAGCCACCAGGCCATACAGGACCTGATTCTCCTGGTGGCTGAACCTGGGGTTCCTCCTCCTCTTGGCCTTCCCCTGGCTCTCTCTCTGCTCTGGCTGTGGGGTTTGCTGTAGGTTCCGCACTTGTCCCAGCATCCTCCATGTCTCTGCTCTCTTCTGTGTTCTCCATTTTGTTTTGTTTTTTGCCCTGCTTGGGGGCCTTTTATAGTGCATTTTCCTGCTTTCTGCATGCAAAATGCAGGCCTGTTAGCAATTGTCGGGCTGATTTTGGCGATAATTGGCCCAGCGCGACTTTTATCAGCTTAGCGTGTGTTGTTTTATCGCCAGCGCTAAGATTTTATCGCCATCCATTGGGCGCCGGAACTGCTAGCTATCGCTGGGTAGCGGCGCCTTGCTAATACGTCGCTGCTGCGGCGATAAAAACAGGTCTTCGCCGGCGATAAAAATGTTCGCGCTAGCAGCGCTTTGCGACAATTATCGCAATTTGTTGATGATATGCCCCCAAGTATTGTTTAGAAGTAGTTTTCTTTTATATCAAAAATACTATTTAACCTCACTGATGTGCCAGGTAAAAAATGGGAAAAACCTGCCTTAAAAACTGCAATGCCCGAGGACGTCATATTTTCAGTTACACTGGGGGCATATCATCAAGCATGGAGGTAAAATTATCGCCGCTTTAGCGGCAGAAAACTGCCGCTAAAGCGGCGATAATGGGCTTGATAATATGCACTTGAGAATTCCAACAGAAGCCCATAATGTCACAAAAACATGGGCTTCTATGGGAATTCTCAAGGGCATATTATCAAGCCCATTATCGCCGCTTTAGCGGCAGTTTTCTGCAGCTAAAGCGGCGATAATTTAACTCTGTTTCTTGATAATATGCCCCACTGTGTTTAGATAGATTGTGATGTTATCCCGAGATTTTTTCGCGGAAACTGTAAAATGTGTGAGTCCTTGTGGAATTTTCATCTCCAGTCCACACCTTCTTAAGGTTTGATTGTAGAGTAGAATAAAAATATGAAACTGCTTGTCGGCACATAGAATGCACTCGAAAATGCATGCTTGCTAGTTTTAAAGTGAATAGAAACAATTGCAAAAACTAATTTTTTTTAAAAAAATAGAATTTTTCTGACACAAGAATAAATTTGATTCTGAAGCAGTTTCAAGTTAGTAGTTCCCAAGATGATCCAAATAAAAAGCCCGTGCATCAGGAATGAGCAGAGGAGCAGGGGCGTAGCCCAGGCCCCTGAAGCCCCCTCGGGGCAGGGTTGATGAGGGGTCAGAGCGGCCCTACTCCTCCTCTAATGTCATTTGAATGTGCTCAACATTGGGGTCTTGGGGCCCTTCGCCACTGTCTGCGGGGCAGGAGGCCGCCATTGTGGGTTAGCCACTGAGAGTCGGCTTGTAGGCTGGGGCCTGTCCGAGCTCACTTTCCCAGAGCGTGTGGGAGGCTCAGAGTGATGAATTGGCAGTAAAACGAGGTATTTCAGAGAACAAGTCCAAGGTTTAAGCGGCTACAAGAATACTAGACAGTGAAGGAGGGAAGGTCAGCTGCCACCTGTTGTGGGAGAGCATGTGCCACTACTTAGCCTCTAATTCCTCGAGGTTAGAGATTGCAATTTATTTGGAACTGGAGGGTGATGAAATGAATGTTTGAGTGTGGATTGCCAGAGCGACCTTCAACCTTGGAGCCCGAAATGGACTGCATGGAGGGAAATCTTTAGTGGAAACAGCAGGAATGACATTTACAAGAGGAATTCTGCATTTATAAGCTGGACAGAAAATATGCCTAGGGTAGCTCGCTGAGTTAAATAAAAATGAAAGTTGTGTTTCCTGTACAACAGAAACAGATAAATCACCGTTCATTTCGGCAGAAGGTCTAAATGCGTGCAGCATGGTTGGGCACTGCTGAACTTGAGCACAGACACTAAGGGGCACATGTACAAGGGGTTGCCCTGCTCCAAAATTACAAAGTGGTGTTAAGCCACTTTGGTGGCTTAACACCGCTTTGTAAATATGGTACCTTTTCAGCAGGTATCTGCGTGAAAGGGGCATGCATTGGGTGCTGCTCTGGGCTTTCCACCACAACACCCATTGCTTTTTGATGCTGCCCCAGATTTACAAGGATCTGTAATTCTGTGGCAGCACCAAAAACTAACACCATACAAAAGCAGGCATTTGATCGAAGCAAACAGGAGAAATACTTTTATTTCTCCTTGTTTGTGCTTTTGTTTATGTGTGCTGCATTCTGCAGTACACCTAGAAAGAGAAAAACACCATTAGTAATTGTTTTTGTGCACACACGAAGGTGTCCCTTCATACACAAAAACAATCATTAAATAATGGCAATTTGATACTTCTATGTGCGCTGCAAAATGGTGTAGAGTGCAGTCATCCAGAGTAGAGTGTCAGAGTGCAGGGTCACACAGTGCAGGGTCGTAGCATGCAGGATCATAGAGTGTTGCAGAGTAGAGTGAAGCGGTGTATAGTGAAGTGGTTCAGGGTAGATTGGAGTGGTATAGAGCAGTGTCCTAGAGTGCAGAGGTGCACAGTAGACTAGAGTGGCATGGAGTGCAATGGCGTAGAGTGCAGTAGAGTGGTATAGAGTGGTTCAGATTAAAGTGCAGTGGCACACAGCATATAGTTCAGTGACAGAGAATGCAGTGCTGTAGAGTAGAGTGCCATATAGTGAAGTGGTGTAGAGCAGAGTGGCATAGAGTGCATTAGTTTAGAGTGGAGTAAACAGCAGTGTTGTTGAGTGTAGTGGCATATAGTACAGTGGTACAGAGTAGATAGGTATAGAGTGGAGTGGCATAGAGTGCATTGATTTTGAGTAAAGTGGTGTGGAGAACATTTGAGTGCAGTGGCATAGAGTGTAGAGGTATAAAAGTGAGTGACCTAGTGTGGAGAGGCATAGAGTGGATTAGCGCAGAGTGGGGAGAGTGGAATAGAGTGGCATAGACTACAGTCATTTAGTGTAGATTGTGTCAGAGTAGAGTGAAGGGGCTTAGAGTGCAGTGGTATAGAGTAGAGTTTTGTAGAATGCAGTAGTGCAGAGTAGATTAGAGTGGATTGGCATGAAGTACAGTGGTGTAGAGTTGTGTAGTGTAGACTGCAGTGGCATAGGGTGGCACAGCGTAGAGTGCAGTGGCGTAGAGCGGAGTGGTGCAGAGTGACGTAGAGTACAGTGGCATAGAGTAAATTGTTTCAAAGTAGAGCTAAATAGAGTGGAATGTTGCAGCATAGGTATAGTGGTGCAAGGTAGAGTGCAGTGGCATAGAGTAGTGGCGTAGATGCTGTTGCGTAGACACAGTGGCATACAGTAGAGTGATGTCGAGCAGAGCGGTGCAGCGTTGAGTGCAGTGGTATAGAGAGGAGTGGCGCAGAATGGAGTAGAGTGGTGTAAAGTGCAATGACATAGAGTGCATTGGCGTAGAGTAGATTTCTTCAGAGTAGAATGAAGTAGAGGGGAGTGATGCAGGGTAGAGTGGTGTGGTATAGAGTAGTGGGGTAGAGTGCAGTGTTGCAGAGTAGTGTGGTGTGGAGTGGAGTGGTGTAGAGTGCAGTGGTGAAGAGTGCAGTGGTGCATAGTAGGTGGGGTAGAGTGCACTGGCATAGAGTGGAGGGGTGCAGGGTAGAGTAGAGAGGCGTTGAGTTAAGTGGTATAGAGTACAGTGGTGCACAGTAGATTAGAGTGGCATAGACTGCATTGGTGTAGAGTGCAGAAGAGTGGAATAGCGTTTTGCATAGTAGAGTGCAGTGGTGCAGAGTAGAGTGGCGCAGAATAGAGTGGCATAGAGTTCAGTAGCAGAGAGTATAGTGCTGCAGAGTAGAGTGTAGTAGAGTGCAGTGGTGTAGTGTAGAGTGGCATAGAGTGCAGTGGCATAGAGTGGAGTATTGTGGTGTAGAGTACAGTGGTGCAGAGTAGATTGGCATAGAGTGCAGTGTCCTAGAGTTCATTGGTTTTGAGTGAAGTGGCACATAGTGCAGTGGTGTGGTGTGAGGTGGCAAGGTGTGTAGTGGCTCACAGTGCAATAGAGTGGCGTAGACTGCAGCGGCAGAGTAGATTGTTTCAGAGTAGAATGAAGTGGCATAGAGTGCAGTGGTATAAAGCAGAGTGTCACAGAGTGCAGTGATGCAGAGTAGAGTAGAGTGGCGTAGAATTCAGTGGCGTGGAGTTCAGTGGCGTAGAGTTCAGTGGCATGGAGTTCAGTGTCGTAGTGTGGCATAAAGTAGAGTGACAGAGAGTACAATATTGCAGAATACACTGTCGTAGAGTGCAGTGGTGTATAGTAGAGTGGCGTTGAGTGCATTGGCGTAGAGTACAGTGGTACAGAGTAGAGTGGCATAGAGTTCAGTGGCACAGAGTGGAGTGGCATAGAGAGCAGTGGCATAACGTACAGTGGTGCAAAGTAGAATGGAGTAGCGTAAAGTGCAGTGATGCAGAGTAGAATAGGGTGCCGTGTTATTCATCATTACATCACTATAATTCATTGGAGAGCACAGCGTCTTCATTCAATATCTACACAGTCCATTTCTGTCAACTAATGCTCTCTGTGGATAAAACAACTGGGGTGCAGGGTCGTATCAGCATGGCTATCGCCGTTTTCCAGCAATGGAAAACCAGCAATGTTCCATGGAAAACACCGCTATCGCTGGAAAATTATCGCCATTGCGCTATGCGTTGCACTTTATTCAATGAAAAAGAACTGCAAGAGAGAATATATATGACAAGATGCAACCCTATGCCTAAATTAAGCACTGCACAATTTAGTGCAGTAAGTCTGGGATGCGGAGAGGGGACTGGCGAGCAGATAATGCAAAAGAGCAAAGACAACAGAGTATAAGTGAGTGCCAGTAAAGAAAAGGACAGCGAGTCAGAGAAGGAGAGAGAAGAATAGTACCTTAATTATCATAATTTATTCAATAGTAAATTACATCTGTCGCCTGAAGCGGGTAGATGAAATAGATAGCAGAACCTCGAGGCCCCGCTTTCTGTGGAGTGAAAAGGAGAGAAGGACCATTCCTTGAGAAAGGACCTGAAACAGTCAAGGGCTTGCCCCATTAGTTCAATGCCTCCAAGAAGGTCTATCAAGATGGAATGGTCTACCATACTGTTAGAGATTGGGTTACATGTTAACTGGGGTTTGATCCCTGGTCAAGCAACAACCACAATCCCAGTCAGGGTAAGGCACCAGCAAACGTGAAATTAACCTGTGGTCATGCCCTGGTAGCATGGCACAGAGCAATGAGGCTTAACTTAGAGGCAACATGTAAAGTATTTGTGAAACACTTCAAACAGTAAAACACTAAAAATACCACCAAAAAATCCCACACCAGGTTAGAAAACTAGAGCAAAATGTAATAAATAACACAAGACCAAAACGATAAAATCCAATCAATAGAACTGGAGTTATACATTTTTAAAGAATAAACTACAATTTAGTGCCGAAAAGCATAAAGTGCCACCTGGGTATACCTGGTCATGCTGGACCGGGTCAAATTCAAAAGTTCAAGCAGACCTTAATTGAGTGTGAGTTGAATACAGTACCAGATTAGTCCTGTTGAAGGGTTACCTTCTCAAGTTTAGTGCCAAGAGTCCAGTTCACGTAGAAGAAGATCGCCGGCAGCAAGGGAAACGTCACTGGCAGTGGTTGTCGTGGCATGAGGAGCAGGTCGGCTGTTGCATACAGGCGGGCTGGATCTTTCACATTGGTGGTACACCCGGGCGATCGATGCTTGCTGTGCAGAGAGATGTACTTGTGGTGACTCGTGCTGATTTTCCATGCGAGCGATGCGGTTCCGGTGTGAACTGGCCCGTTTGCTCTCATGAAGAGCCCAAAATCTTGAATGTCAGAGATCAAGAGCCACACCAAGGGTCCAGGACCTGAGAGGCTTCTCTTGAGGGTCAGGAACTCACTGATGACGAGTCCAGGAGCAGTTGGGGAGGCTGTTATGTCCCCGATACTCAGATCAGGAAGCCAGCGGACTAGCACTTTGAGTCACTCTAGGGTCCTAGGTTCAAGATGGAGTTGCAGGTCCAGTTCTTCCCCGGGCAAGAGGGCAGCAGAGAGCAGGTCAGCATAGCAATGCAGCAGTTCCTGTAGAGCAGCAGTCCAGCAGAGTGGCAGTTCTTCTAGCAGTACAGCAATTCTTCTTCCTGGCAGAGTATCTACAGGTCCAGAATTGTACAGTTGTGCCTTTGAAGTGGGGAGAAGCTTTTAGAGGCATGCCTTTGAAGTGCACAGATGCCCTGCTTTCCCTGGCTCCAAGCTGGCTGAGGTGACAATGCAGGTTTGTTAAGCCATTTGTGTGGAGACAGGATGCAGTCTGTTCAGGTTTAAGTGAGGCTGGGCCCAGCTCCTCCCTCCCATCCTGCCAGTGATGGCCCATCTAGAAACACCTAAGCTCCCATTGTATCTGGCTGTCTAGGTAGAATACACAAAGCCCAACTGCCTGCTACGTCATGTGACCAGAGACAGGCAGCAGGCACAAAATTACTAAGGCATGGAAATGCCAACTTTCTAACTTTCAAGCTAGTCTGGCTGATGAGGGGTGAAATCCCAAAACCGGTCCCAGGAAGCTTGCTTCCAGTCCGAGGAGGACCTGGTCTGGCAGTTCGAGCTGGATTGTTCCCATGGGGAGCAGGGTATAGACTGATATGCATCTGGCTGGGTTTAAACTGGAATGGTATGGGGAGCAAACAAAATGATGGATTTAGGCCCAGATCTCTGTACTGGGGTGAATGTTTGACATTGTTCAATTCTTCTTTTTTTTTGTGTCCTCATGTCGCCCATGGCATTCTGCAAACATTGGACCATTTTGGAGCCCTTGTGTTGTATGGACCATTGCATTCTCTCGCCCAAGCCATTTGGGGGATAC
The DNA here is from genome assembly GCF_964204655.1 of Triturus cristatus. NCBI lineage: Eukaryota > Metazoa > Chordata > Amphibia > Caudata > Salamandridae > Triturus > Triturus cristatus. Next base: position 949,894,109 of record NC_140582.1, read on the forward strand.
ATGTACTTTCCCAACGGGATGTATCGCCTCTGAAGTTGCCACGGTCTGGGATAATCATAGGACTGTACAAAAATGTATCACAACCCTAGCTTGATCAATTCACAAAGGCTTGCCAGACGTCCTTTGACCTTAGTGGATTACTGTCCATAACCATTCTACTTGTCCACTTGGTTGTTTTTAACCATCCCATGGGGTTCGGAGGCTCCGGGTCCGTCCAATGCTTATATATCTCTCGTCTGGCCAATAAAAGCAGGTAGAATATCAAGCCTCTTTGTTTGCTGTCGAACCTAATTGGCAAGTCGTGATTTACCCCGAGCATAACCAGAGTTGCTGTCAAGGTTATGGGTTTTCTCAAGATGTCACTAATGTTGGATTCGACCACCCTCCAGGATTCCTTTATTTCTAGGCAAGTGAAGAAAATGTGTACATCGTCAGTTTTCAGTTGCTTGCATCTATTGCAGCTAGGGACCGGCTGTGATGCAAATTTAGCAATTTTTTGAGGGTTCCAATACAATCTGGTAATTGTGAAGAAATTATGTCTTTTAAAATTTGCCAGTGTGACTAAAGAGTATAGTATTTTTAAGGAATCTGTCCACAACATTTGTAAGTCTTCTTCCTGCAGTGTGTCCTGCCAAACGATGTAAGGGGGCGCCAATTTTATTTCCTCAGTACCTAAAAATTGCTCGTACCATTTAGATACTTCTTTGTTCTTTACTCTAGCGTCCTGAATAGCAGTCTCAAAATCCCAAGATATACCTGTCTTGTGAAAGATTGATGGAATCCATGAGATTAGCTATGTATATTTAAATTTGGATAGGCTATTTCCAGTTTTGGCCCTCAATACTTCCCAGGGAACCAATTTGCCCGCATATATCAAATCTCACCATTTAGACAACCCGGCATGCTTAAGTGGAGTCGCCAAGCTATCTTTCAAACATTCCGGTGTCTCGTGGGAATCCCAGATTGGTGCAAATTCCGAATAGTATCCTATATTTAGCATCTTTCTCACTCAATTCTTCTTTTTGGAACTTTCTAAAAGTGGCATTTTCAGAATTGCAATTTAAAACCCGACTTCACCCAAGTTAGAATATAAAATTAGGATTCCAGAGACACCAAACATTTAAGGGGTTATCTCTACCCATTTGGAAGTTACCTATGGGAGAGATAGGCTTTGCAATAGTGAAAAACTAATTTTAGGGTTTTCACTAGCAGGACATGTAAAACTAAAAAGGACATATCCAACTTTTTAAATACACTGTGGCCTGCCCTTTGGGCTATCCAGGGACTGCTATAGGGGTGACCTATATGTATTAAAAAGGAAGGTTTGTGACGAGATAATGGACATTATGAAGTGTAACCAGCACTTTGTGTTTCCTTTTCTGAGTAGATGATAATTCTTAAATAGTTTTAATCAGATATAAAATGAGAAAACTTGATTTTGCAAATTTAAAATGGTATAAATTGGCTGATTCCTGTTGGATGCGCGTGAGTCATAAGAGCGCACATTGTTTTACAGCCATGGACCCACGCTATTGTACCCAAGAAATGTTGTAACGTTAATTAAGAACTTTGGGAGGTCCTCGGGGATAATGCTGAGATCAGCTGTATAAATGATGAAAACGCATACGACATGCACTGTACAAATAATATGCTAATTGGATGCCTTTTTCTTATATGTGAATTTGATGTATAAAATCAATAAAATATGTTTAAAAAAAAAAAGGAAGGTTTGGGCCAGGAAAATGTTTTTTTTGCCATACTGACATGGCAGGTTAAAGCTGCACGCACGGGCCCTGCATTGGAGGGCCTGAGTAACGTTTGAAGGGCTACTTAAGTGGGTGGCACAATCAGAGCTGCAGACCCACTAGTAGCATTTAATTTACAGGTCCAAGGCACATATAGTGCCATTTTACTAGGGACTTACAGGTTGATTAAATGTACCATTTGGGTATAAGTCAATGGTACCATATTTTAAGGAGAAAGCACTTGCACTTAGCACTTGTTAACAGTGGTAAGGTGCCCAGAGTCCTAAGGCCAGCAAAAACGAAGTCAGCTAAAACAGGAGGTCTAAAGGCAAACAGTTAGAGGGAAACCATGGCAAGGATGGCAGGTTTAACACATTGAAAATGATGTGGATAGGTCCAGCAGTAGGAGGCCTTATTGGGTATGTAATGGTGGGGCTTAGCGGGGCATGCAGGCCTCGAGGCGCGGGTAAATAACGGAAACACATACACTCTTTACTGGTTACGGGCCAAAGACCCTGAGAGGTTTTGGGCCCATTTATTTATACCCGTCTCCGAGGATTGCGTGCACACTCTCATCAGTGTCAGGGTCTCAGCTGTAGGGCCCGGGTGGCTCTCTATATCTCCCTTTACTGGTTTAGTCAGTGTGGTGGCCAACCACAACTGTGCATACAAAGTCCTTCAGCCACTGGCTGGATGTAGAGTTGGTCTCAGGTTCTACTGTTGACTTCTGACTCGACTGCAGCATACCTCGGGTTTAGTTGGGGTCAATGGCTCAGGCCTGCCTCCGTGGCCACGTCTGTCCCCTAGGCCACTTTTCTGCTGTATGTCATTGTGGTTGGGCATCCAAGTTCACTTGTCATGGGTGTATCGGCCTCCGGTTCGTTGTCCTCTTCACTGGGCTCTGTCGCAGCATTATCGTTAACTTGCTTAAACCAGCAAATGTTCCTCATCAGAATCTCTCCACTTTAACAAGCTGTTACTATGGTCCTGTGGACTTCTGTCACTACCCACACACCCAGCTTGTAAGGTGTGCGGAACTTCCTCCCTGGCCGATGATCGCATGCAAGTAATTGATCCCCTGGCTGTACGCGGCGATCATCGGTCTTCCACCTACAGCTTGCTTTTACATTGGTTTGCCTTCTCCGTCTTTGTGCACTGTTGGGGTGAGTGGAGATCAGGTCTTGTTGGTGTCCTCTTAACATCAATGCCCACAGTGAGCAGCGTGTCGTGCAATGTGGGGTGCTGCGGTATTCTCTGAGAAACTTGTTGAGGCTGATATCTATGTCTGCATTCTCTTGTACTGCTAAGCGTAGCACCTTGTTCAAGGTGAGCATGAATCATTCTACATCTCCATTAGCTTGCATCCACTGAGGGGTTATCCATCTGTGCCTGATACCAAGGTTTTTCTAAGAATTGTCGGAACATGGACCCTAAGACTGGAGGGCCATTGTCAGTGCAGATTTCTTCCGGGAGCTGTGGAGCAACTTTGTGGAATGCAGTGGATTTGACCAGCTATACGATGGGGTATTTTGAATGGCTTTTTACCATTACGATCATGGGTTGTCCTCCAGAAAACTTCCAAAGTCTTGGCTGACCATTGCCCATGGGGCATCGCAGAGGTCTTCGGTAATCATTGGGGCAGGGTTTTCTGGTTTGCCTGATTTCTGGCATGCCATGCACTGTTTGACAAGGATGTCTATGGCCCCTTCAAGCCTGGGGAAAAACACCTTCTCCCAGAGGTGATGTTTTGTCTTTGCGGTACCTTGATGGTCCCTATTTGCCAGCTCGGAAATCTGTTCAGCCAGGGCAGCTGGTACTTCTAGACGCTGTCCTCTCAGCACCAGGCCATCATGCAAAGTACGTAGCTCATGGCGGACCCTTCACGGTTGTGTTAGTCTCTCTCTCTCAAGGCTGGACCACTGATTGGCATCCTTCAGGAACATCTTCCAAGTGCCATCCAATAGATTACTTAAAACCTTCTTCAGGACGCTGTCCGTTGATTTAGTGTGGCATATTTATTGCAGGCACAGCGCTCCTGTCTTACCAACTTCAAGTACTCCTCTGTCTGTGTGTTGTCATTGGTGTTATGTGCTTTTGTTTGCACAGGATGACGCGATAGGTCTTCTGGGTATCCAGACCCTTGTCTGTACAATACTTGCAGCCAGTATTGTTGCAGCTGTATGGCCTAGCGCTCGAAGCGAGGTCGGGAGAGTGGCGCGGTACTTCTGAACAGGGATACCAATGGTTAGTGGTCTGTGATGACGATGAACGGTAGTCCACAAAGGTACAGACAGAAGTGACCACAGCCCCATTTGATGGCGAGGGCTCCCTACTCAATTTGAGAGTATCTTTCTTTGGACGGTGTGCGGGCTCGGTTGGCAATTGCATGGTGTGCCCACTTCCCGAACTCAGTTTCTGGGGTCAATAGAGCACCTAGCCCCACAGGACTGGTATCTACAATTAGATTTGTCCGTTTTTCTGGGGCCAGATAGGACATCGTGGTGTTGTCTAGTAGCATGGTCTTGACTCTTTCCAAAAAATCTGCTTCCTTGGGGCCCCAGGTCTAATTTGTGTCCACCTTGGTCAGCATGCAGAAGGGTTCAGCAATTGTCGCTAAGTTTGGAATGAATGGGTCTCAATAGGTTGCCATTCATAGGAATCTGCGCACCTTTGTGGCATTTGTTGGAGCAGGAGCTTTTTGGATCGCCTGAGACTTGCAAGGCTGAACATATATCAAAAGAATTCAAATCTTATTTTGAAGAATTAACACTTTTCGTGGTGAAGGGTCAGCCCATAATTGCTGAGAAATTTCATCCAGCGAGGATATTCTTTTATGGTCATGGACTAGATGAGGATGTCATCGCTTATATTCATTACTCCTTGGAGACCGAACAGAGTTTGTCGTATGGTGTTCGGGAACAATTTGGCCATGGAGGAAAATCCAAAAGTTCAAATGCTTGTACCAACCTCAGGTCAAAGTGAGTGGAAAATGTGGTGATTTACCTGCTGGCTTCGACTAGTTGTAGTTGATGGTACCTTGCATTTAGGTCGATTTAGGAGAACTATCGTGCTCCGTTGAGGTGCACAATTATATCGTCTATTGTGCACATGATGTGCCTCTCTCTCCTGATGGCCTTATTGGGCAAGCGCATGTTTATGCACAGTTGGATCCTGTCTGGTTGCTTAGTTCTTTTGGGCAATGATCATCAGGGATACCCGTGTGGGGGGCAGGGGGGGTCCTTACACCTTCTCAATGACATCGAGTCACTCCAACTTGTCCACTTCTGCCTCAGCCAGAGGTCGTAGGTGAAAAACAACATACAATCAAGAACTTCAACCATGTGACATCCCACAAAGGTTTCTGCTGCCCTTTGAATAACGTGGAATACGTCTGATGTCTCTTTTTTGTAGCTTTATAGTGGCACTTCAATGGTGTTTAGTAGTGGGAGCAGGGCGTTGCCTCCGTAAGTATATATGTTCGTGGATGAGGGCAACAGAGTTGACTTGGATCGCAGGAGGGCATATTGGTGGCTGCTCATCACATACACAGACGCTCCTGTGTCATTGATGGTCTTTAACCACTGTTCCTGCCACTGTTATTTCACAGATTGGCTGTGGTCTGCAGCTCTTCTTCTTGTGCTCTGTGAGGGATAATATGAAAATGTCCCTGTCACCTTTCAGACTAAAGGGCATATTTACAAGCCTGGTCACTTTTCACGACGTTGTGGTAGTGATAAGGGCTTTGCCTTATTTACAGTTAACGTGGCTTAACGCCGCCTTGTAAATAAGGCACCCTTTCACGCCATACTTAGAGTGAAAGGGGAGGGCAATGGGTGTTGCGGTGGGCGTTCCACCGCGACACCCATTGATTTTGATGCTGCCCCATATTTCCATGGGTGGCGTAAATATGGGGCAGCGGCAAAATAAAGACCAGGGAAAACCTGGTCTTACTTAGGCGCAACGAGGAGAAATGTTTAATTTCTCCTTGTTTTTGCTGCGTTGTGCAGCACACATAGAAACAGCAAAACACCATTGATTGTTACATAAACAATCTTCCCCTGCAACGCAGACACCGTCGCACTATGGTGCAAGAGTGCCTGCATTGGCGCCTGGCAGCTAAATTTAGCGCCAGTGCAGGTGGAAATGCAGGGCTGCACCATATTGTTGTAAATATGGTGCAGCCCTGTGTTTCAGAAGTGGATGAGCGCGGCGTTAAACCAAGAAGGCTAACGCCACACTCCGTCACTTCTATTGTAAATGTGCCCCAATTTGTCTTCTTGGTGGCTCATTGCTAATTACTGTAATGAGGTTTGGTTCTGTTGGTCTGTTTCATCCAGCGTGAGGCACCTGACTGCTTTTGTGGTTCGTGTTCTTCCACTAGTCCCAAAGTTCTGTGACCGACTCCTACAGATCTTGGCAAAGTGGTTGGGTTTTCACAAGTAGAGCTCATCCTTCCACAGTTACAGCAGAGGGTACTGGATGTCTGGTCAGCTGGTCAGTCTCCCACTTTTCGGCAATGTCTTAATGGCATCCACTCTTCCTATTTTTATGGTGCCCGGTGGTAGAGTTTTGGGCCGCTGTGGGAAAGTGTCAAGTCCATTTTGCCTGCCCGTTCTGCAGGGAGTTCATGAGACCGGCCAAGGTTGAGAATGTACTCCAAGCTGCTACCTGCCAGTCATAGGATCTTCGACCCGCACCCCTAGATGAGCTGCATGCGCACTTTCTTTAATTGATTCTCAGCAAAGGTCCTAGCCAGCTTGTGGAGGCGTGCATAGAGGTTCATCAAGGACTCTCGTGCCCGTTGACTTGATTGCCATAGCTTTAATTATCCAAAGTCGGGCTTGAGCTGGGGCTGAAAATGGGCGTTAAGAGCTATCACCCCACTTCGAAATCGTCATCGCTGGAAGGTGGTCAAGCAGTTTATAAATTTCCTCCCACTCGTAGTGGAGCAACAAGGATCTCTACACAGCCCCCTCTGTCTCACAAATGGCCCTGAAATAGTTATTCAGGCAGCCCACCCATGTTTTCTGTCAGGGTGCTGTTACAAGGCTAGGTTAGGTCCGGGAAGAAACACTGCCATTTTACATGTTCACGTTTCTTAAGTTGCCTTCATTTCTACACAATGATATTTGATACACATTTGCTTGCATGGCAGTGCAGGATTTGTTTTCTGAAACCACATTGCTTACAATTCCACTTTGTAAGTACACTATCACAACAACTTGAACATCTAGTGCAAGGCCTGAACATACATTGTGCAAATGTTGTTGTATGTTATTCGTCCATGAGGCAACAGGTCTATTACAAAGACAATAAACAATGTTGGCCTGGCTGTAGCCTCAACACAGAAGCATGGATTATGTTATTATAAATACACACGCATATCCGTGCTCAAATTAGAGGAGCATTCTGCTGTCGTTGCGAGGTCATCGCTGTGTCAGAGTCTCATTCCAACTGATTTCTGTTTACCCTCTGCGAGGAGGGATGTGCAACTGTGACTAAGATGGGGACCTACATACTTTGCCTTTAGGTAATGGGGAGTTAGATCATCCAGTAGGGGATTCTTGGCAGAACACCAGCCCTAGACAACTAGCTTAGAGAACGCATAATAGGAGTACACTATACCTGGTACTTATGTGCCAGCATATATTCACTATTTTAGCCTCATTGGAATTTTTTATCTTTTCAACTGTTCTTATATTGCTAATCACTTTTATTCGCTTCTATTAATCATTGCAGCGCATATATTTTATAAAAGAATCACAATGGTTCAAAAAATATTGAAAACACACCTTTGTGTACTTTTTGTGTACCTCTCAGAGAGAACACGAGTGACTGAGTAAAAAGGTTCTAAATCTGTTACCACGATTCCTTGTGGAGTCAAGGTTGTTATGTTCTGAGGTTGCCCAATACCTTGTTAGGTTTAGGGGTACTTATGGTGGTACTGTGAGCGGGAAACATCCTTTACAATGCAGTCATTACATCGCACTACATTTACAACACAGTCATTACATCACAACATCCTTTACAACGCATGTCACTACAACGCAGTCATTACATTGCATGTCACTACAACGCATGACACTACAACGTATGTCACTACAATGCAGGCATTACATCGCATGTCATTACAATGCATACCATTACAACGCATAGTACCCCTACACTATCCAACACTTACCCTACTGTTTCAACCCCTGGAATTAGAATAGTAATTCTTACCCCTACACTATCCAACACTTACCCTACTGTTGCACCCCCTGGAGATAGAATAGTAATTTTTACCCCTACACTATCCAACACTTACCTTAAATGCAATGTAATGGAATGCGTTGTTAATGTAGTTTTGAAAAATTCGTTGTAGTGGCATGTGATGTAAATGTATGCGTTGTAAAGGATGTTGCGATGTAAAAACTGTGTTGTAAAGGCATGTCTTGTAAATGTATGCGTTGTAACATCATACATTCCTGAGACTAGCATATCTACAGGCCATCATATCCTGTGGGGGTGCATAGAATCAGTCTGGCAGGCACCATCCCAATGTTTATGTTGTCCAACAAACAAACAGTTACTACTGAGAAAGTGGAAACCGTGCGGCAGTAGCAGAATCAGCAAGCTCAACAAATGGTTGCAGAGCTATGACTGGGGCATGAGGGTGGGCCTTAGGCTCCTTGGTCCCAGGTGGGGTGGGTGCAGCACACTGTACCTGGTTGGCATCATCAGCCATAGTGGATTTGCGAAGAAATACACAAAGATGGGTCCAGAGGGGTGCAGCATTCAATGCCCCGAGGGGAGACAACTCAAGGTGTGGTTGGGCCTCTTGAAGTGCAGCACAGCAGGTGCTGAAGTGCCCCAAATGACAAGAGGAGTTTTGGGCTGTCCACTCTCATTTGAGATGGGGCCTGTCCAGATGTGAGGCTTGCTCAGAGCATGGTTGGGCTATGACTCTGTGGGCCAACCTGAGCAAGGTGCTCGTAGCTGAAGCCTGGGGAAACTTCACCCCCATGACCGGTGTGATAGACTAGATTGCCAGTTGGAGAGTGAAGGTGCTGCGGGTGTGGAGGTCGTAGTCGCTCAAGGGTTAGTTGGGCTGTTGCATAGGGCCACTGAGGCGGTGTATGCCAGAGCAGGAACGGTCCACGGAGAGGGGTCTGATCTACGGGCTGTGCTGAGTGGCGGTCACAAAGTGGGTCACCACCTTCGTCACCAGTGTAGCACAGGGGCTTGGGGGGGGTGTAGGCTGTGTGACGCGAGTAAATGTGGAGGGCATACACTCTTTACTCGTTACGGACTGAAGACCCAGACTGGTCTTGTGCCCCTTTATTTATACCCTTGGGCCGCACCTGGCTCCAAGGGTTGTGTGCACACTCTCATCTGGGTCAGAGTTTCAGGTGTAGGGGCCGGGTGGTTCACAATAGGGAGGTTAAGGTCTCTGACAAATGTGAAGCTTTAGGAAATGCAACTATTTGTGAGTTTGTATATGTTTCTGTTGAGTGTGGTTGGTTTCAGATATGCCTAATCATCATGCTATACTACCATATGCATTTTGCAAATATGTTATGCATGTTTGTGTATTTTGTTACCTGACACTAGTGTAGCATTCAGCTTGACCTCATATTTTTATTTTTCTATATTACAAACAAATAGAATTTTGTGCGGAAATAATTATAATGTAACATTGCGAATATCACTCCAGATGTACCATAGCCCACCTACGACTTAGGGAGTTACACTGCAGGCCTTCACAATACTACACACGTAGATTTTCTACATTTGTGAAAGCCAAAAAGCATGTTTTTCTGAGGCCTTAATCCTCCGCATCTATATATCTCTTTAGGCAAACTTATTTGGTGATCCACCGCTGCTTTAGCGGGTCCGGTTCCGGGGGTCCCGATAGGCTGGGAAATCGGCCGGCATCTTGGAGTGGTGGTGGTGGTGGTGTTTTCGGGCCGCCATTTTGAGCGGTCTAGTGCTGCTGGAGACGCGCGGTCATTCTATTTAAGGCGGTTCCTCAAGGGGGTCAGCCTGGAAAAGGTACCCTAGCTCCTTCAGAGCTTCTGAGGACTAGCGCGCTTTGACATTGTATTGAAGGTGCGCAGCGCTTGCAGTTTTAATTACCTGCTTTTCTATTTATGTTATCACTTAGTTTATTATCCCTTGCTTTTACATTGGGTTCTCTCCCTCTTACCTGCATTGTAAATTGGTGATCCACCGCTGCTTTAGCGGGTCCGGTTCCGGGGGTCCCGATAGGGTGGAAAATCGGCCGCCATCTTGGAGTGGTGGTGGTGGCGTTTTCGGGCCACCATTTTGAGCGGTCTAGTGCTGCTGGAGACGCGCGGTCATTCTATTTAAACCAGCCCTCAAGCGCGCAGCGGTAACGCGCAGCGGGAGCGCCGTGATCGCGCCTGAGTCGAGCCAGAGTCCTGCCCGTCTGCGCCCATCAGCGCTAAGGAGGCGCGAGGCACAGGGTTATTCTGCTCGTGGGAGTCTTCTTCCGTTACTTGTGATGTCTCCGATACGTGGGTATTCCAGGGACGAGCTGCTGGACATTAGACAGTCGGTCCCATTTTGTGCACATAAGCCTGTTAGCCCTCTCCGCGGCCAGTACAAATGTGCCTGTGGGAATTGGGGGCTTAATGCCCCCTCTACAATCTCGGCCCTGACGGAGTCTTTGCCGGTTAAGTCCTCTCGTAATAGACCTTCGGTCTCACGTAATATTTCCATTTGGAATCTTAACGTCAGGTCCCTTTTGAAACACCACTCTGAACTCTATGAGCTCCTAAGGGATGAGACACCGGACGTGTTCTTTATGACGGATACATGGCTTCAGGAAGTGGACACGACAGCCGTGAATCTTGCACTCCCTCCTGATTATTCCATTTTTACCCACAATCGGGCATCTAGGGGTGGTGGCATTGTGATGGTCGTAAAGTCTTGCTACCCCTGTGAATGGAGGGTAGTCACTCTTTTAGGATGTGAAAGTGCGTTTTTTAGAATCTCTATTAGCCATCAGTTTTCCTTTTCTGGCCTCTTAATTTATCGCCCTCCTGGGTGTGACATTGCGTTCAGAAAGGCTCTCCGGATTGTGTCAGCTCTCTGGCATTGAGCTGTGCTAACTTTAGCATTCTTGGAGACCTTAATCTCCATTTTGATCGCTGTCATACCCCGGCCATTAGCAGCACTTTAGCTGATTTGGAGGCCCTTCAGCTTAATCAGCTGGTGACTTCCCCCACTCATGTGGGAGGTCACATTCTTGACCCTTTATTTACTAATTTGTTAGGGATCAAGGTGGCTATGCCTTGCCCAGTTGCTTGGTCTGACCACTTTCTAGTTAAAATTTCTTTCCTGATCAATGGACATCCATTTAAGCCTTTGGATAGAGTGGTGTCCAAACGCCATTGGAAGAAACTTAAATTGGAGGACTTTCACCATTTGTTGGAGGTCAATCCTTTAGGCTCTTTTTCCAATGTTGACGCTGGGTATGACCTTTTTTGTGACTGGATCTCTCGGGCCTTGGATGTTTTGATCCCTGTGGTTTGGACGAAATGCCGCCCTAGAGTTCCTAGCCCATGGTACGACAGCTCCCTGGTATTGTTAAAAAAAGCCTGTAAACAGGCAGAAAGGGAATGGCGGAAATCCTATGAGGCTGGGAAAAAATCTCTGTATTTGTCTAAAGTTAAAATATATCACAGAGCTGTATGCAGAGCACGTGCGGCTTACTACTCACAGGAATTCAGATCTATCCTTAACCCGTCCTAAAGGACCTGATGGCTAAAAGAGCCACTCCGGCTGAAATTTGTTCAGTGGCCCACTGTGAAGACTTGCCCTCTTTTTTCCTTGAAAAGGTTCAAGCTATCTATCGTGCTTTTCCCACTATAGAGTTAGTAGCCAAACCTTCTGGCCCGATATCGGCTATAGGTGAGACCTTGGCATCATTCCCTAGTCTGTCGATGGAGACACTTCTGAAACTGGCCCATAGGATAAAATCTGGTTCTCCAGTGGACCCTATGAGGCCAGCTCAGCTCAGAGACTCTGCTGCTATCTGCCTTCCTCCAGTTTGCCATCTTATAAATCTTTCTCTCGCCTCAGGTGTTGTTCCAATTAAATGGAAACAAGCCGTCGTAACACCCATCTTGAAAAAGTCCACATTGGACCCTTTAAAACTCGAGAGCTATCGTCCGATCTCGCTCCTCCCTTGGGCCGCGAAAGTTGTTGAGTCCCATGTGAACGGGGTGCTGACTGAACATCTTGCTAAGGCTAGCATTCTGGATTCTTCCCAGAATGGTTTTCGTGCTGGTCACAGCACTGAGACAGCCTTGCTTTCCATGACGGAACATCTTCGCTCCATTCTTGATTCTGGTCAGACTGCGGCACTGATATTACTTGATCTTAGTGCCGCGTTTGATACGGTTTCGCATGGGATCCTACTTCAACGTCTCGGGGAGGCAGGTGTTACGGACATTGCCCTTGATTGGTTACGCTCTTTTCTCTCTGACCGGACGTTTAAGGTCTCGACTCCGCCGTTTGAGTCCAAGTCCTATCCGTTGGAGCTGGGTGTCCCTCAGGGCTCGTCGTTGAGTCCCACATTATTTAACCTCTATGTGAGACCGCTAGCTGCTGTCGTCAAACATTGGGGAATTACCATGGTCTCCTATACCGACGACATGCAGCTGGCGGTTGCACTAAGTAGAGATGCCGACCTTGACGCCCCCAGATTCCGGGATGGTCTTTTGGCGGTAGCTAGCTGGATGAATGCCAACTGCCTCCAGTTAAATGCTAAAAAAACGGAGGTTATGATTGTTGGTAAGCAGACGGATCTTTGGGGCGACAGGTGGTGGCCTCCTGAACTGGGTGTAACCCCTATTCCAGTCTCAGAGGTAAAAAACTTGGGGGTGTGGCTAGATCCAGCCCTAAGTTTTAGTATTCATACTAAAAAAGTGGCGGCCATCTGCTTCGGCATCTTACGAGGGTTGAAACCCATCTTGCGGTTCTTTGATGCTTCTACTAGGCAGCTGGTCATACAGGCATCCATTCTATCCCGGCTTGATTATGCCAGTTCGCTCCTGTTGGGGGCCAACCAGGCTGAAATTGCCCGGATGCAACGTATTCAGAACGCCGCAGCTGGAGCCCTGGTGGGTTTACCGAGGTTCTGCTCTGCGGAAAGTACCATCCGTTCTCTGCACTGGCTGCCTATAGCACAGAGGATTTTGTTTAAGACCTTGTGTCTTTCTTTCAAGATCCTCAAGTGGGCTTCTCCCCAGATTCTTGCTAACCTTTTGATGCCTTATATGCCCTCGCGTTCCCTGAGATCCTCAGCACCAAACCTGGTGGTGGTCCCACGGTTTAGGCTTTGTAGGGCCGGAGGCCGGTCTTTCCGGGTCCTGGCTGCAAAGCTATGGAACTCTCTCCCGCTTCACATTCGTGAAATGGATGATCTTTTGAAGTTTAGGAGGGCTATCAAAACGCATCTGTTTCCTTTCTCAGCCCAGTAATTGGATTGCGCGCTTCTGCCCTTATACAGTGTTGTGGTGCTGGGATCTTTTTTAAGCGCCGGGACGCCCCTTGGCTGGGGCATCTGCGCGCTATAGAAGTGACTGTAACATAACATTTATGTAAATGTGGAGCAATTTTTTATAAATCAACTGCGTAATATGCCGTGAATAACGGTGATTTATTTTTAAAAATCTTACATTTAGGCATGTACAATCCTTTGAGAAACATAATGCAAACTTGTTTTATTTGAAACAAGGGCATTATAAAACATGTGCTGGGCCAGACTATGAATTATAATTGTTCATGAAAAATATGAATTTAGCCAGGTGTTATTTGCTAAAAGGGTTACTGGTTTAAATAATTGCTTAAGAATTTCAGTAATGAACATTTATGCAGATATAACGAGTCCCCAGTGAGGTGTGAAGTTGTGAGGTTGTGGTGTTATTTCAGCATTTCATAAAACTTTGAGTAATGCAGTTGAGAGTTATGGAACTACACTGGCAACGAAAATCAAAACGTCAAACGATTTTTTACAAGGACTGGGCAATCACTCTTTTAGGTCTCTGTACATTAAAGAATGTCTTGCTAATGCGGATTTACATTTTTGCTTGCATTACAGACCGCCAACCAATTTTGACTGCTTAGATATGAACGAGGAATCAAATAAACTGAGAACCTTTTAGATGGTAAACTATTCGTTTTCCAAAGCACTGTTTTTTTACGAGGGCATAGAGGTTGCCTTGAAATATGGAGGGATTAATAAATCATAAATGTGCACATCCTACATTGCTTTAAGAATGAAAGCATTTGGTATTTTGGAATTGGGTTGTGAGTAGAGGGCAAGAGACCCACTACGGGTATGTCGATGTTAGTTTGATCAATCGAAACTTTACATGTTGCATGAAGGAGGTTGAGATGCATACTGTGGTGCCACTGCTGCAAGGTCAACAGATGTCCCAGGAAAAGACCCTTGAGAGCTTGAAATGTATGTTAACAGAGAACTTTGGAATGTCCGTTCTCGTGTGTGCAGGTAAATATCCACTATGGACCATACCACAAAAAACTTGCACAGAGATAGAGAGTCACTGTACATGCCTGTTATGTTTGCTACATATGGGCAGTAAGTAGTGCAAACCACATAAACATGGAAGAAGCCTTCACTAATGTGCTTCTTTGTATTGTAAACAGGCACTATGCAATCTAGACACATTTTCCGATGTAAACCTGTGCATCCCTGGAAGAGGGCAATCAATGGTATGGCTGGGGTCCATAATAATAATAATAATAATAATCCTGTATTTGAAAAGCGCACAGCTACCCGTAGGTTTCCCGGCGCTGGGGGCCGTAGGGAAGATTAAGCAAGCTTTTGCCGAGAGTCACATGGGCAGACCCCTGCCGCCGGTGCCGGGGCTCGAACCGTGATCCCCAGCGTTCGGCGTCAGTCACCCTGGCCGCAGCGCCACACCGTAAGACACGCCTGGAGAAAGGAAGCACAGTTATGCACTGTGGGACACAGGGCATTGCTGCAATTTTGCTTGCTGCCTTGAGTCAATTCTTTTGTACCTAGATTCCCCCCTTTCTAATACTCAACCAAATCTCATTATGGTTTTGCAGAGGACATGTGCTCTGCTTTGAAGGACTGTTCGATTGCATAGGGGAATCTCTGAAAATGCCACCCTGGAATAAGACTTTGCAGCTCCAATAATCCAGTGTGCTTTACCCAAGTAAAACATCAATAACTTGAGATGTGGTGCGGTAAATGTGTTCTACACCCAGTGCAACAAAAGTTTGAGTTGTTTCATTTAGTTAAGCACTGTTTCCTATGAATGTGACTATCGACCTTGGTACGGTCTCAGTAAAGGATGAGCAGGGGGATCACTGTTGTCTGTCAAGGCTCTAATGGTGTGGGCAGCAGACAGTGCTCTGCACCAAACGCCTTATCTCTCTAGCCATAATGGGGCAGCGCCCCAAGGTGCGATCACCATTTACCAATAGTTGGTCGAGTCTTCTCTCCGAACGACATTAGTGAGCTGAAAATCTTGCTCACCAAGTTTGTGAAATGGAAGAGTCCTCTCCACCCAAATCCAAATCCATCCGCTTGTTTTTAGAAACAACTCTCTGTTTCTTGTTTCATCCTTGCTTGTAAGAGCTTGTGGCAGAACTAGTAAAATTACAAGTGTCCCATTTAACAACTTGAAGAGACAATTGTAAATTGGTAACTGAAGAAGACTTCAAACAATGCACTAAGGACATAGTACATTTGCCTCTAGATGGAGGAAGCAGCATCATGCACGCTGCAGCATCCTTGTGTTGGAGGCAACTGAATGCAAACACATTTATTTGTATGCGATCAACCTACCATGATCACCTTAACATCTGATCAAAGCAAGAGTTAAATTTGTATTCTGCTATATCATGTATAGTTTACTTAGAGAAATATTGTTACTTATAACATGATGGAGGGTCGCACTCATCTCTTCACATCTGATCAATCTGCCGCGTCTTCTACAGTCTACTTTCAGATTTCTAGTTATACAAATAGACGGTCTATAGAGACACCGCACAAAATGGTTGTATGTCACAATATCGGCCACAAAAATATAGATCTGCAGAAATATCTACTGCACAATATCAGCTACCACTAAATCTTCAAGGAGACATATATAGGAAAGTCTAGATTTACTGCCTAACTCCACATCTACTTAGGTTGACACAATAGTGAATGTCATCACTGTTGCAGGTCGATATTAAACGTCAGCCAGAAAGCAGAATCGCGCTTTGAAGGTCATACATAGAAAAATTGCTTTAAAGTCCCCAAGACTCAATTCTTTTGTATTTGCCAGTGTCCAAGACATGACTTCAGCGGTACGAAAATGCAAGGCCAGGTGTGTACATAAAAAAAAACCACAAAATAATTGAGCTGAAATGCTACATAAAAGCCAACTTCTTTACTCGGGCTTAGAAAAAGAAACCATTTCGATAATAAAGTAATCAGTAATAAAAATAATTAAAATGTATGATGGAATTCAATCAAGAGAAAAAGTATCAGGAACATTAGAAAGTGCTGATGTGCAACTTCTAGAGAATGAAACGTGGTAGGTTTCCGAATACCAAGGTTGCCTGGTCCTTTTTCCATCTTCTGCCTCTTTCATTGACCACCCTATCCTTCCTGTCTCACTTACTTTTGCAGGTTTCTTTTCTCCCATCTCATTGACACAGTTGAACAAGTTATTTACCTTGGATGATGCTCTCTCTGGTGGACACTCAAACGAGCCGCTACTCCTCTTCTTTTGAGCATCCCGTGTTTGCCAGACTGGATCTGAGTTTGTAAACAGAAACTGCTCACCATCTATAGGTGGTGGCTTCGGACTCCATGTTGGTCTCGCATCACCTAAGAATCTGCGTGTAGGCGTGACCTCTCTGCACTGATGTCCGTTTTGTCTTGCACTTTTCCATGCCCTCAGACACAAATCAAGCATGGCAGATTGCAGGTGACATTAATCTAACTTGGGTCCTTTTTAACAGATACAGGGTCAGATGTACGACTCACCAATTTGCGACTTGCAAATTGCGTCACATTTGCGACTCGCAAATTGGGATGTACAACAGTGTCTGAGACACTGTTTGCTATTCCTAATGGGGTCGCAAATTGCACGCCTTATTAATGAGGCAGGCGCAATTTGGGACCCCATTAGAAATGGTTAGCACTCACAGGGATGATGGCCTGCTGGGGTCAGCATACCACCATGTCTGTGTCTGCTTTTAAATAAAGCAGTTTTTTTAAAAAATGCAGGCCGTTTTCTTTAAAGGAAAATGGG
This sequence comes from Triturus cristatus, assembly GCF_964204655.1. NCBI lineage: Eukaryota > Metazoa > Chordata > Amphibia > Caudata > Salamandridae > Triturus > Triturus cristatus. Next base: position 949,911,165 of record NC_140582.1, read on the forward strand.
TTGCTTTGAAAAAAAAGAAAAATGAAACTTTTCAGTTAAACTTATTAAGGGCAGGCAATGGTCCCTGGGATCACTGCCTGCACTTAAAAAATATTTTTTGACCCATTCACAAAGGGGAAGGGGTCCCTTAGGGACCCCTTCCCCTTTGCGAATGGTTTACCACCCACATTCATACATACAAATGTGAGTCACTATTAGGAACGGACGCCCTTGGCACGCCCCTTCCTAATAGCGAGTCGCATACCTAATTTTGCGAATTGGTAAAATTTACCAATTCGCAAAATGAGGTTTGTACATGGCCATGCCCTAAATTGCTTTCGCAAACGGGACGATTGCCCGTTTGCGACTGCAATTTAGGGTCATTCATCTGGCCTCCAGTTCACTCCACATAATGGGGGTAAGCAATCTGGGGTAAAATAAAGTATCCACCAGAAAGAGCATTTGGAAAGGTAAGTAACTTCTGATGAACGTGTCTAGCTGTAGATTCTTCACCATTTGAATAGATACCCAATCCATACCTCCCAAAAGATGGGGGGTCTGCAGAGTGGACTCACACAGAGTACTGCAGAATGGAGAAGGTAAAATTGCCATCTCTGAGGACAGGGCTGTCAAGGCAGTAGTGTTTGGTGAACATATGCACAGATGCCTATGTAGTCGCCTGTCTGACTAGGACAGGAAGAGTACTTGCCAATATTGACTAAGCTTTGTCTGTAATGGAAATTGTTGGCCTCTTGGACTCTCTCTATGACAATCCACCTAGTTTTTCCTATTTATGCACTGCCTTTCCCGTTTTACCACTGATAAAATCTATGAAAAGCGGGGACAAACTCTGTATTTTTGTGCACTTCAAGTAGAAGCTCAGAGATACTTTTTAATCAAGCTGGACAAGCCTCTCCTCCTGTTGCCAGGGGTGTAACAGATAGAAAAAAGCAGGAAAACGAATGGACTGGCACACATTGAAAGGAGATACAACATTTGACAGAAAAGAAGCTAGTAATTTGTCAGGAATTAAAGGGCTTACAGAAGTTGCAATGACAATGTCTGCAGCTCATTAGAATAGTGAGCTGTAGTGACTGCAGTAAGAAAATGCCTCCTTTTGGCATACTCACCCACATTATTTGGACTGATGCTACTGTTTCTTTGACCCTGTAAACTGGCACTCTGCTAACCAGGCCTCAGTGCTGGTGCTCTGACCTCAAAATTTTAAGTGGCTATACTCCAAATTGGTGAATTTAATTTACCTATGAGTGTCCCACCGCAATAAAAAGGCAGAAGGAAACGGTCTTTGGGGGCCCCAAGCAGGGCCTCCGTGGGCCACTGCGAAGTGGCCTGGGGGGCACATATAGTGCCCCCCCCACACATCCATGCACCATGTGCCAGGCACCACATGGGCCTAGCACACGGTGCATGGATGTTTATAAAGTGCCTTTTTCTACTGCAGCTTCCTTTTTCTCATAGAAAAAATTATTTGATGACCTCCTGCACAGCGGCCATATCCTAATAGGGTGGGCAGGTGCGCCGACTCATTGTCGGACGGTTCCTGCTCGAAACAGTGACGGTTGGCAGTCTGACCGACCCCATAGTAGTAAGGCCCTAAGTCCTGTTCATAGACAATGTCTAAATTGATTTAAATAATCGTATATGATTATTAATTTGATTATTTCAGTCTTTTTTGTAATTTATACTGCTTTATTTTGTGTATGATTGGAGTAGGAATGTTATACGACTAGATTTGATTACTGTCAACCTCACAACTATCACCAAATATTTAAAGTAACCCAAGACTTTGCTTATTATTGTGCAGATGGGCTAACAGAGTGTGCTGTACACTTGAAGGAACTATTAAAAAAAGACGTCTGTTCAGTTGTGAGTGAGCCTTACTTGGCACATGAGGGTTAATGGGATATGCCAGGCCCTCCTGGCTTTCTTGCTGGAACTCGGCTAATACAGGACCCGTCCATTTTTTGTCATGTCATGATATATCACTTAAACAGTTCTGCTGATTGAATCTCTTTACTTGTATGGAGTCTCAATTTTTGTTTGCACCCTGTCACGGAATCCCTGGGGAGTGGGCCCACCAGCCATGCCCAATATTGACGTTTTAACCCTCCTCCGTACACAGGAATGGACTGGCCCCTTTAAGTCCGCTTGGGACCTGCGGGAGGATGTGTCAGGAGGCGGGACGTCGGACCCTCTTCCCATATCAGGAGGCCTCACCGAGGTGAAAGGGGAGGAACGAGAACCAGGAAGCGCGCAAACCAGAGGATGAACTCGAGAAGACGTATGAGGAAGAAAACCGGAGGAGCAGCTGCTGGATCCCGAGTCAACCGGCGGTCCTGAGGTCCAGGAGAAGAGACCGGAGAAGGATCCGATGCCAGGAGGCCTATGACCCCACGCATCGCCCCGCCACTCTCCAACTGGAGCAGGCACATCATCGTCTGCGGGGGCTTTCTTTCTCACGGGGAGGGAATGGGTAGGTTTGTGAGGGCGGGCACTGTTTTGCACTCTACTCTGAGCACACGTGGTGGTAGTCCTCGGTGACCCCTCGCACACCCCCTTTCCTTGTTAAAAACGTGGCTCCATCGTCCCTTCCACTGACCTGTGGTTTTCTTCGTTTTTTTTTTGTTCATAACACCCGGGATGTTTCCCTGCCGGAGCTGAAACAAAGCGGAGTTATCGCCGAAGCCGTCCAGCCGCCAAAATTCCCATGGATAACAGAGACTGTTTCTTTTTGGTTCACCTTTTAAGCCAAATAAAAGAACCTCCATAACAGAACGTTCTGGGTCTCCTCCTCCTCATTTTGGGTTCTCCTCTCCCTTATGCGTACAACGCCCCAGGGGCCCGTGACAATTTGGTGTCAGAAGTGGGATTACGCCGTCTGAAACAAGATGGAAAACCTCATCGCCCATATGAGAGAGGGACAAAGCAAACTCGAGTTTGCCATGGAAAAAAACGCCAGCCAAGCGGAGATGAATGGGGCTGCATTAACTTCAGCGTAAAAACTCAGGCTGACAAACTTACCAAGCTGACAGTCACAGCTGATGGTAGCCTTGGGGCAAGGGAGAGCGACCGTCCTGCCTGGCACCGTGGTCCCCTTACAAAAATATGTACCGGGAGATGACCCAGTTTCCTTCTTTCTTAATTTCGAAAGAGCTGCTAGGACCAGCGTGTGGCCCGGGGACCGGTGGCCGTTCTATCTGGCCCCTTTACTCACCGGGGAGGAACAGGCGGCGTACCAGATGGCCAATAGGGATGGTACAGCTGCCTACGGCCATGTGAAACAATTCATTCTGGACAGACTGCGCATCGACGAGGAGGCCCATTGCCTGAAGTTTAGTAAAGAAAGGGGTGTACCAGGTGACACCCCGAAAACATTGTTCCATAAATTAAGGGACGCCGCCGACCACTGGTTAAAACCTTTAGAGTCTACCCGCGAGGAAATCATGGACAAGATTTACCTTGAGCAATTTCTTGAGGATCTACCCTACCGTACGCAACGGTGGTTGCGCCAACATGCGGGTCTGACCTTGGCATATGCCATAGAGATGGCCACATCATATTCCAGGGCACAAAACCGAACATCAATGAGGGAACCCGAGAAAAAACCCAAAATCCCACAAATAGGAAGGGTAAAAAAAAAACTGTAAAATCACAATACGAGACCCCAAAGCCAAGACATGGGAAGCCAGATGCCCTCCCTACCTCCGGACCCCAGCGTTTTGACTGCGGGGAGTAGGGGCATATCGCAAGGTACTGTGGAAGAAAAAGGGAGAAAGCAGAGGACAAACCCATGGATGTGAGCTATCTTCCTCGGTCCATCCTTTACGCCCAGGAAACGGGTCCTGTCTTCTATGTGAGTGTTTATTTTAACGAACAACCCGTAACTGCTCTATTGGATTCAGGCTGTAAACAGTCAGCAGTTAGAAAGGAACTCCTGTCCTCTTCCTCCCTACTTCCCAACAAGACAGTCAGAATAAGGTGTGTGCATGGTGATACAAAAGACTATCCGTTGGCTCGGGTTAACCTCAAAACTAAGCAGGGGGTTGGGTTTCAGACAGACGTAGGGGTTTTGCCTTATCTCCCTGAGCCTTTAATTATAGAAATAGACAACCCCTGTTTCCCTACCCTCATGCTAGAAGCCCTGTCACAATCACCGAAGACTGATAGACCTCTCAATGACCTGTTGACCTCTGAGCCTTGGGCCATCGACACGCATTTTAGGACGGCCCAACTCCGCTACTCTCAGCAATGCATGGCAGAGTGCCAGAGAAACACAGCAGTCCCCACGACGGATATATCCCTGCTTCACTGAACAGAATGGACTTCTCTATAGGGTGGCCAAGGACGGTGAAGAGTCCCAGCTATTAGTACTAACCGGGTTCAGGGATCAGGTCCTTTTTTTGCTCATGCCCATCTCCTTGCAGGGCATTGTGGGGCTGAAAAAACAGCACAGTCTATACTTCGAAGTTTCTCCTGGTCAGGGGTCCACGCACTGGAACGAAAATACTGTCAGGAGTGCCAGATATGCCAGAAGAAAAACCCTTATGTCCCACCTAACGTCCCATTGAATCCACTTCCCATTATTGGCAAAACATTCGATAGAATTGGTATGGACCTTATAGGTCCCCTTCCCAAATCCAGCCAGGGTTACCAGTACGTCCTTGTTATAGTGGATTATGCCACAAGATATCCTGAAGCCCTTCCCTTGAGGTCGGCCACGTGCACCACGATAGCTTAAAGACTGATAGAAGTCTTCTCGAGAATGGGGTTTCCCCGTGACATCGTCACCGACCAAGGGACTCCCTTTGTGTCGAGGCTAATGAGACAGGTTTGGAAAGAACTGAATATCCGACACATAAAGACGTCAGTCTACCATCCCAGATGGACGGGCTTGTAGAGCGCTACAATGGCAGTCTCAAGCTCACCCTTAAGAAGATGCTCACTGGGGATGGGAAACACTGGGATCAGCTACTACCCTTACCACTGTTCGTACTCCGAAGCCAGAACCAAAGTAGTCTTGGTATATCCCCTTTTGAGCTACTCTTTGGTCGAAAGCCCTGAACGCTTCTAGAGATCACAAAAGAGAGTTGGGAAAAGGAGGGGGTTCAGGAAGTCCAATCCTTGTTGGATTATGCAAACCAAATTAAGTCCCGTCTGCACAAACTGAGAACCCTAGCTCATGCATCATTGGAAGATGCCCAACCCAAACAAAAACACTTTTAAGACAAAGGGAGGAAGTGGCGTGAACTATATGTAGGAGACTGGGCTCTTATCCTCCTTCCATCCTCCCCTCACAAGTTGAGGAAGGAATGGCAAGGACCTTTCCAAATCATAAGAAAGATAGGAAAAACAACATATGTTCTAAGCCTCTCTCCGAAAAAAACACAAATTTACCATATAAACCTCTTGAAAAAATGGCTGGGACCTCCACCTAAGCAGACCCACAGTGTATCCACTGTGGAAACCCCGGACCACACTGTTCACAATACCATAATTAACAAAGACTTGACTGACAAACAGGGGGAAGAAATCCGGGCCCTACTGCTTACCCAGAAATCTTCTCCGATCAGCCTGGCAGAACCCATTTGGCTGAACATTCGATCCCGACTCAAGAAGGAGTCATGATTAGACAGAAACCCTATAGGGTCCCTGAGGCCCGGCGACTCGCTCTCCAGAACGAGGTATCACAAATGCTCAAAACCGGGGTCATGGTGCACTTCAAGAGCAACTGGTGTTCCCCAGTGGTGCTTGTTCCAAAACCGGATGGCAGCATCCGGTTTTGTATTGATTTTCGAGCAATAAACCACATCTCAAAACAGGACGGTTACCCCCTTCCCAGGGCTGATGAATTGATAGAGCGCCTTGGTGAGGCTCGGTACAGCTCAACGATAGACCTCATCAAGGGCTACTGGCAAACACCCCTAAACCCTGCTATTCAAGAAAAGATGGCTTTGGCTACACCCGATGGCCTATACCACTTTACCGTCCTCCCGTTTGGTTTGCATGGGGTGCCGGCTAGTTTCCAGAGGCTGATGGATACGGTATTGGCTGATGGATACGGTATCCTACGCCTCTACCTATCTTGACGATATTGTGGTATACAGCAAATCGTGGCAAGAACACCTGCAACATCTCCAGGCCATCATTACCGAGCTTTGGCTTGCTCGTCTACACATCAATGCGAAAAAGTCCAAGTTCGCTTTCCAGAAAGTCAAGTATTTGGGATACGTTTTAGGGAAGGGTCTAATAGAACCCCAGGCGGAGAAGATAAAAGCCATCCACAACACACCATTCCCTACTACCAAACGTGACCATAGGGCTTTCCTGGGATTAGTGGGGTACTACAGATGCTTCATAACTCAGTTTTCAGAAGTCGCTGCCCCCCTCAGGGATCTTCTGAAGAAGTCAGTCTCTGCCTCGCAGATACGTACCCCCTTGGTCCCTGAAGACCGGGCCTTTCTGTCCCTTAAAACCGCCTTGACGACCTCCCCTGTGCTAATGACACCGGGTTTCTAAAAACCCTTTATTCTCCACACGGACCCCTTCGGGGTGGTTATCGGTGCGATACTGTCCCAGGTTGATGGTGAGGGTGCTGAGAGGCCTGTCATCTATATCAGCAGGAAGTAGCTCCAGAGGGAAAGGGTCTATCCCACGATAGAGAAGGAATGCCTGGCTGTGAGATGGGGAATTGAAAAGCTGCGCTCCTATTTCGAGGGCAGACCCTTTATTTTGTATACTAACCATGCCCCTTTGACGTGGCTCCAGCGGAATAAGGGTTGCAATGACTGTGTGCTCCGGTGGTTCCTGGCCCTGCAGCCTTTCCAATATGAAGTTCGTCACCGTAAGGGCAGGGAACAGGGGAACGCTGACTTTCTTTCCCGCTATCCTCTTTCCCCGATCAGGGAAATCCAGGGGAGAGGTTGTGTCACGGAATCCCTGGGAAGTGGGCCTCACCAGCCACGCCCGATATTGACGTTTTAACCCACTTCTGTACACAGGAATGGGCTGGCCCCTTTAAGTCCGCTCGGGACCTGCGGGAGCACATGTCAGGAGGCGGGACGTCGGACCCTCTTCCCCTATCAGGAGGCCTCACCGAGGTGAAAGGGGAGGAACGAGAACCAGGAAGCACGCAAGCCGGAGGACGAACTCGAGAAGAAGAACAAGGAAGAAGACAGGAGTAGCAGCTGCTGGATCCCGAGTCAACCGGCAGTCCTTAAAGGTCCAGGAGAAGAGACCAGAGAAGGATCCGACGCCAGGAGGCCTACGACCCCACGCATCGTCCCGTCATTCTCCAGAAGGAGTGTGGCTGGAGCAAGTACGTCGTCGTCTGCGGGGGCTTTCTTTTTCACGGGGAGGGAACGGGTAGGTTTGTGAGGGCGGGCACCATTTTGCACTCTACTCTGAGGACACGTGGTGGTAGTCCTCGGTGACCCCTCACACACACCCTTTCCTTGTTAAAAATGCAGCTTCATCGTCCCTTCCATTGACTTGTGGTTTTCTTTGTATTTTTTTTTTTCATAACACCCGGGATGTTTCCCTGCCGGAGCTGAAACAAAGCGGAGTTATCGCCGAAGCCGTCCAGCCGCCAAGATTCCCGTGGATAACAAAGACTGTTTTTGTTTTCTCTTTCCTCCTCGCCCCTGCTGGTACTTGATGACCACTATTTCTTTTTGGTTCACCTTTTAAGCCAAATTAAAAAAACCTCCATAACAGAACGTTCTGGGGCTCCTACTCCTCATTTTGGGTTCTTCTCTCCCTTATGCCTACAACGCCCAGGGGCCCGTGACACACCCATCGTAACATCTTTTTCAAAATTAGATAATAATGTTTGGACACAAACATTGAACAACATACAACAAACACATTTTCTAAAGGAGAAAATGTCTTGAGAATGTTTTCTTTAATACTGTGGACATATCTGCCAAACACGTAATCACAACAGATTTAACTTTTCATCTCAATGAATTATAATGGAATCACCTAAAAAGACACATTCAGAAAGGAGTATGAAGTCAATACCTGTTTAATTTACAAACATCAGTAGCATCACTGACATCAGTCCAAATAAGACAAAGCACATTGCAATATACATGTACATCTATATTTTTCTGTAAAAAAACGCTGATCAAAACATCTGTACTTCTTTATGGGGTGTCCTGGATTTAGAGAACAGAAGAGTACAGTCTACTACAAATCATTACCAAATCTACACTGTAATTTAGCAGCAACATCGCACCATAGGGACTAATAGGGTCATAGAAAACTTTTATAAGTCACTGTTCTTGACAGGATAGTCTTCTCTAAAAAATGTAAAGGGCCTCAAGTGGAATATTAATTTGCAAAATGCCTACTCTTCTAGTGTAATTTTCTACACACCATTAAAATTTCTGCAAATATATATTTGTATTATATATAGTAGGGGAAAATACTTCTATACAATTATCAAACACAGGACCTTTTTGTGTGCCCTTCACAAACTCTTGGGTTGCATTCTTAATATTTGTGAACTTGGCGACTGCTTCAGACTTCAGAAACTGGCAGATACCAGTGTTCACAATTGAAGGAAATACAACAAAATCAAAAATATTTACTCCAAGACAGCAGGCTATGTTAGTTCTATTGCCAAACAAATCCTGATCTGTACTCCTTACTTCTTAAACAAAAATACAAAAATATCAGGACAAATATAAATTAATATATATTAAAGCATTGAAAACAGTAAGAGGGTGATCTAGAAATGTTAAGTACAGTGTACTTTGATACAATAAATATTTCTCAATGAAAGTGAATACTGTATAGAACTGAGCAGGACTCTGCCAAATACAAGTCCATATTATGGCCAATTCAACCATAAAAGTTCTGCCTTCTTGTTCCTTCTCAGCAGCCCTTTCAATGTTTATATGGCAAACTATTAATACTGGAATCTTGTAATCTTCTTTTGCTAACATGCTGCATTTACCCTATGCTACATCTGAAGAATGAATTTTAAGGTATCTTCTATGCCTGCAATCTTTCCGTAGAGTAAATCGTGCCCAATTTCCACAAATAGCCATTTGCCACAGTTCTCCAAGAAGGTGACGGACAAGATCCACAGCACAAGCCAGTAAAGTCAGATTTCACTTTTTTTGCCAAGAGTTTCTTGTACATTTGCCATGCACTTTAAGTCAGTCAGGTCCAAAAGAAATATGGACTGATATGCAGGGGATAGTTAAGAGCAGGCCTCATGATAGAGTCAAAGTTTCAGTGGTGAATTGCTGGTTGAAAGTCTAGCGAACATCAGTTTTTCCAGAGTTTCACATGACAACGAAAATAGTTCATGTTAAAAAGCATTCTTTTTGCCTCCACTGCGGTAATGGTTTCGAGGACTTTTTATGTTCCTTTAAGCTCCTCTTGGTTTGGAGGAGCTTTCAGTCTTAGCTCAACCCTTCATTCTTTTTGTGAATGAAGAAAAAGTCATTTTTTTCTGATAATAAAAATAAGTTGGTTCTGTATTTTACAATATATTTCAAATATTTTCACTATGGAGCATTAATTAGTCCAACAACAGGATCATTCAGTATACAACATTTTCAAGAGACGTGTAACGGGAACAAGTTTAGGAGGGGCACAATGTACAGCCACACTTGACTACTTTTTCAACCTCGTCCACAAACGAAGACCCATCGGTGCATTCAAAGGAGTATTTCCGCCGTTTGCTCCGCAGGGGCCCACAGCATTGGTCATTTGAACATCCTCCTTTGCATTCTAGTCGCGATACCTTCTTGGTCGTCTGGCAAGCAGCATAACCTTGCTGCTTTTGGTAATAATCTCTGATCCATTCCCCTCGACAAGAGATTTCTGCAAGAAAACAAGATGCATTTGCTTTCATTATACACATCTATATGATTAACATTATTTGCAAGAAAATTATAACTCAAGTTTGGAAACTGTTGCTACACCAAGGAACGCTAAAGACTTTTTTTTGCATACTAGTACAATTTACTTCTGAGGGCAGCATATAGTTACTGCTGGTAGAGCAATGCCTGTTCATACGCCATGGGCATTGAAAATGCGCCTGTTAGTTTTCAGTGTCCCCTCTCCATTGGTGGTTCATACTGAGGTGGTGAGCTCACTGATTTGGAGCATGCGCCATGAAAGTGTGGTCTGTGTCTGGCTACTCTGAGATTAAGACCTTCTGCTGAGTCTCTCATATTGTGAATGGAGGTCTGGGCAGTTAACTCGTCTTATTTTGGAGCTGCCAGAGAAAGCCACAGACTCTGTTTGGCACCTGAAGTTCTGCACACGTTACCACGCCATATGTCTGCCACTGGACGCTTGTAGTACTAAATGCACCACAGGGGATTCTTCCCTTGCAGGTCTCGCAACCAATGGAGGAGGAGGAGACCACCTTTGGAAATGGATCCCATTGAATTTGGATTCTTAATAGAATATTGAGGATCAGCACACAAATGTCCCCTACACAGGACTCAATTCCAAAGTTGCTTTGCACTATTCGAAACAGGTATTAGTATTTAGAAGGTACTGGGATTAAGTGAACAATCGTATAGACAACCTGGAGTCATGATCTATACAAGGAGTCAGTGTATATGTCTTAGCAAAGGTAGGCAGCTGCTCCATTCAACAGTCTGGTAGTGTCATTCGTGGCACCGTTATAAAGATGGACAGTGCTTAATTTGTAAATGAAATGGTGCCGGTGCTCAAAGCTCTGCTCTGAAACACCACATTTGCCTTTATCTCACTTCTGCATGTCCCTGCTTTTCTCCCTGTGCGACGGTGTTTATGTCTTTCTCTTCCTCTGTCTTTCCGCTTTTTTAATATTTCCTCCATTGCTCTTGGAAAACGTCTAATGCTGATAAATAAGGGCCGGTCCCCAAAAATAAGTGCCGGTGGCCCCCACCGGAAATCACTGGCACGAATTAAGCACTGCAGACAGATAAGGTGCTTTAAAGACACCTCGCTCATACACTGGGCCTATTCCAATGCATGAGCTGGATCATTTGTAGGGTCAGATGAGCTGCTTCAAATGCAGGACAATGTCCGCGTCTTTGCCTTTGCTTAATATCACAGTACAATACTGAGGAGGTCTTTCTTTAAAGGGGTTGAATCACATTCTTGCAATAAGTATATTTTTATATAGTACTTGTAGCCCCAGTGCTGCCGTATTGTAGCGCTGTATATAAGATGAATTTTCATTCCCATCTATTGGGCATACAAACAAAGGCATTTTGGAGTACATAAATTAGTACACCTGCAGAGCTTTTTTTTCAATTATTTTGTACACAGTTCCCAAAATGTATAAAATGGAAATATCCAGGGAGCATTCATATACATTAAGAAAAGAGCATGTTCTGCACTTTTTTGAAGTTTTGGGGTGGTTTCAAAAATGCATGTAAAAGTACTTCTTCCTGTACTCATAAATGGTTTTGTGAAAGTGTTTCAGTGTGCTGAATTACAACGCTGAATTCAACGCACTTGTTTAGGGCAGTGTGATTGGGTGGGCAGCTACAATATAGGTAACTGGGAATTGTTTTTGGAAAATTTGACAGGTATTGTCAATCAAACGCTAAGAAGAAAGCTAAAAATCAATTCCATAAATCCTCAGATTCACTTCTTCATGCTGCTTATTTTTAGGAGGGCCTGCCCTGTAGACACATCATAAATAAATTGCTATTACGGTGACAGGAAAATTGGATGCTTAAATCTTTTCCTTTGTTCCAAAAATACTGATCTTCTGTCCATGCACTGCTAGCAGCTGGTTCTGTTTACCACAGGGAATGCTTTTCGAGAGAATTTAATTTATAAGAGTTCAAACTCCATATTATACAATCTGTTGCCTAATACAAGTTACATTCCACTAACTTCATAAATTACTAAAGTATAAAACAGCAAAAACTGAGTCATCTGTTAATAGCTTTCAAGGCCTGTATTTATTCCAGTAACATTTACAAAAAAAAGTAAATAAATGTCAGCGAGGAAGGAAAAAAAGGATGGTGGATCTTATGGAGATGATAGGGTAAAAAAGTAAAAAATGGGTATAAAAAAATATATAAAAATAGGGTATTTCTGTATTATTAATCTCACCTGCGTAAATCGCTGTGATAAATCATTGGAAGCTGAGGGGTCAAAAGGAGAGATTAGGATAAAGCTAAGTAGAGATTTCCATCAACTGGCTGTTCAAGATTTAAAAGGATGAGAAACAAGTTATGAAGCATAGTACTGCAGGCAGTGGACTAAAAGCTATTTGTGCATATTTCTTTCAGGATAAAGAAAAAAAAAAGGCTTTTTGCACAAAGCAATACAAACTGATAAAAAAGGTCTTCGAGATTGGGCTTATATGGACTGGAAATCATTTGAAATGTTGGCCAGCGGTGGTTCTGTAAAATAATTTTTGTCTTACACACATCTCTGTTAATATTCCCGCCCCCTATCTGCAAGTTGTTCTCATCTTTGCACACGGATGAGGCAGTTTTACCTTTATCACAGTTGTCCCCGGTGTATCCGCTGCTGCACTCACAATATGCTTTTCCTAACCCGGAAAGCCTACATTTGCCATGTTTGCACTTGATGGTTTGGCACGGGTTCAGCACACCTTCCTCTTCATCGCACAGGACTCCGCTGAAACCCTGCGTACACCTGCAGCTGTATGAGAAGGCATTGATTGGCAGGCACGTGCCATGGATGCACCTGAAAGGTAGAACCACACAGTGTCAGCTGAGAACCAATGAGACCTTGAAGCAAAAACAATCCTGCTGTTTAACTCTCTAGCCTGCAAACACATATTTACTACGAAGGCAGCAAGAACTTGCGGACAGCTTCAAAAGAAAAATAAAATAAATATTTTTGTTGGTGATTACAGCTAAAGTTCCGAGAGCTCCCCATGATTTGCTTGTAAGAACTCCAATCTGCCAAGTATTATACCTATACTTTTGCACTCTGGATTTTTGACATCTGCAAGAGTTTAAGTCCTGCTGAACAGAAATCTGCTTCAAAACGTTCACTTAAAATTGTATTTCCTTCACCCTCCATATAGCCACTTTTACAGCCAACACTAAATTAACCTCTGCTCAACCCTCTGATTAGAGGCAATGTGTAAAGTATTTGTGCAACAGTTCAAACAGTAAGAAGGTGAAAAAACTACACAAAAATGATACCACACTAAATTAGAAATGTCGCTTTTTCTTCAATAAATACAAAAAGACCAAAACAATAAAAACATCCAAACAGTAGAATTGGTGCTGTGCAATTTTATAGATTTTAATGAAAATAGCACTGAAAAGCAAAATGTGACAAATATGGATACCTGTATGCGCTAGACCAGAACAAAGTTACAAGTTCAGGGCGACTGCGATGGAGTGCAGGCTGGCTACCGAGACCCAGTTAGGCCTCCTAAACAAAGTTCTTTAAATCCTGGTTTTTGGAATGTTGCGAGGATCCGCATCGAAGGTGTGTCGTGCAGCCGAAGCGGTTTATTTGTTCAGAGATGCGGCAAAGCTATGGTGCGAGAACTTGTGTCGTCATCGAGGATCCCATCAACGAGGGCTTAGGTTGCAAAGCTCGGAATCAAGGATGTGTCATGCATTCGAGGTGATGCATCGGTTCTAAGACACTGTGAGGCTGCGATGCGAAGTTCAGCATCATTGTCGAGACTGCCATCGACGAGGGATGCGAGGGTCTGTGCCTGGATGCGTCGTGCAGTGGTGGTTCTGATGAGGCTCCGATGCAATGCGGGTCTTTGCAACAGTGTGATCCGCACAGCTGGTTCTGCTCCAGGTTGTGCCGCGCAGCAGATGAGTTGTATTGGTTCCACATAGCACCTTAGGCCCACTTCCAAGGGTTTAGCATAAGGGTGGCACCCCTTGGCAGGGTAGAGTCACAAATGGCAAGGTCCAGGGTTGTTGGAACCATGTAAGGTCCCTGTAAGGTCCCTGAGGCTTCAGATCAGGAGTCCAGCAAATTAGCCTTTAAAGTCAGTCTGGGGTTCATAGTTCAAGAAATGCAGGTCCAGTCTTTCTCACCCAGGCAAGAGGGCAGCAGGACAGCAATCCTTCAGGGCAGCAGTCCAGCAGAGTGGCAGTCATTTCATCAGCACAGCAGTCCACCTTCCTGGTAGAGTATCCACAGGTCTAGAAGTGTCCTGAAGAGTTAGTGTCTGAGGCTCAGTATTTATACCCAGTTGTGCCTTTGAAGTGGGGAGAAGCTTCTAGAGGCATGCCTTTGAAATGCAAATTTGCTCTGCCTCTCTTGCCCTAGCTCCAGGGTAACTACAGGGTTATGCAGCCCTTTGTGTGGAGGCAGCCTAATCAAGTGTAAGTGGGGCTGTGCCCTGCTCCTCCCTCCTATCCTGCAAGTGATGGCCCATCCAGGCACACCTAAGCTCCCTATTGTGAGTGGCTGCCTTGGAAAATACACAAAGCCCAACTGTCAACTATTCCCAGTCATGTGTCCCAGCGACAAGCTGCAGGCACCAAATGGCTAAGTCAGGAAAATGCTAACTTTGGCATTTTCAAAACTGTAATTTTAAATCTGACTTTATCATAAGACAGAAATTTTCATTAAAAGACGCCAAACATGAACTAGTTGCCTGCTCCCACTTGGAAATTACAGCTTATTAAATGTAAGAAGGTAACTCCAATGTCATCCTATGAGAGCGGTATGTCTTGCAGTAGTAAAAAACGAATGTAAGATTTTTTTACTACCAGGATATGTGAACCTCCAAAGTACATATTCAATTTTTTTAATACATTGCACCCTACCTCCTGCGCTTTACAGGTCATACCCAAAGGGCAGGGCCCCGGAAATTATTAAATTGTGTGGCGATTTTTTCATAACTATAGATTTGCTGCATTAGCCACATAATCCATCATCTGCAGATATTAACAAAAAATGTTTTGTTTCAGGCACAAAGACTTTAAAAGTTACTAAAAAAAGCAGCATCACATGTTACTGCGCAGTGGAAGACGCTTTGCAAAGCTGAACTTGTCACTTTTTTTTTGTTATTTATTGCTATATTTGAGTGTTAAACTGGTACTAATGAGGTGCAATCAATGCTGCATAATTTGCCTTTACTTGTTGCATTATTTTCTCAACACTGCCACATAATTTGACCCACTCCTGCCACTTAATTTCAGTGGCCCTGCCTGGGGGGTGACTTATATGTATTAAAAAGGAAGGTGTGGGCTTGGCAAAAGGTTTATTTTGCCTTTTGACATTGCAGTTTAAAACTACAAACACAGGCTGCAATGGCAGGCCTGAAACAGGTTTAAAGGGTGAATAAGGGGGACAGCACAATCAGTGCTGCTGGCCCACTAGTAGCATTTAAGTTACAGGCCCTGGCCACAGGTTGTGCCACCTTACATGGGAGGTACAAGTAAATGAAATATGCCAATTGGGTATAAGCCAATCTTACCATGTTTTAAGGAAAGAGTACAAAGACTTTAGCACTTGTTAGCTGTGGTAAAGAACGCAGGGTCCGAAGGCCAGCAAAAGCAAAGTCAGCAAAACAGAAGGATTGAAGACAAAATGTTAGGAGGAAATCCACATCAAGGATGCCAGTTCTTATACGCGTGTCCCTCCGCTGAAAGTGGGGAGAACTACCCAACCCCTTGGGAGTTCTCTTCAATAAGGCAGAAAAACCTGGAGAGGCCATCATCATTGGCGTGGTCTGTTCCAGGACGGTTCTCCACCGTAAAGCCCACTCTCTGTCGGGTGATAGACCACTTCAACAGTTTGGGAATAAATTGCTATTACAGTGACAGGTAAACTGGATGATTGTCTGTTGTCGTAGGGGTCTGTTGTCTGTCTGTACCCGTAATTGAGCACAAAGCAGGCATGGTCTCATGTTATTCAGTGCCCAGACCACTGCAAAGGCTTCCCTTTCTATTGCACTGCACCTTCATTCCTGGGGAAGTAACCTCCTACTGATAAAGGCTATTAGTTGATCTATGCCCTCTTTGTTCAACTGTGAGAGCACAGCCCCAATGCCATGCTCTGAGGCGTCCATCTGGTAAATGAGTTATTTGAAGAAATCAGGGACCTTGAGCATGGGTGCTCTGCACATGGCTTCTTTCAGAGTATCAAAAGCGTTCTGACATGCCTCCGTCCATATCACCTGTCTGGGCTGCTTCTTGGAAGTCAGCTCTGTCAAGGGTGCAACAATGGTGCCAAATCCCTTGACAAATCTCCTGCAATAACCAGTGAGGCCTAAGAACGCTCTCACCTTGGTCTGGGTCTTTGGAGAGATTCCCAAGCCAGAATGGTCTCAATCTTGGCCTGCAGGGGCTGCACCTTGCCACCTTCCCACTTGGTGTCCAAAGTAGTCCACGAACTCTGCCTTATCTGGCACTTACTGGCCTTGATAGTCTGGCCTGCTCTCTGCAAAGCCTGAAGCACTTCCCCAAAGCAGCACTCCTAGCTAGAACTGAAGACCACAATGACGTCTAAATAGGTGACGCTGGAGTTCTTCAATAAGGCCAGGACCTGGCTGACCAACCTGTGGAAGGTGGCAGGAGTGTTCTTCAATCGAAAGGGTGTCACCTGGAACTGGCCTTCTGGGGTAGGGAATGTGGACCTCTCTTTAGCCCCCTTGGGTAAGGCAATCTGCCAGTACCTAGACGTTAAGTCCAACATGCTAAGGAACTTGGCAGCTCCCAACTGATCTATGAGCTCATCACTCTGGGGATGGGGTGTGCATCAGTCTTGATGACTTCATTGAGCCCCCAGTAATTCACACAGAACCTAAGTTCTAGGGTGGTAGCTGGAGGAGCAGCCTTGGGGACCAGCGCCACTGGGCTGGACCTATGGTTGTCTGAGGGCTCAATAAACCCTAACTCCAGTATCTTGGAGAACCACCTCCTTAATTGTGGTGCTCATCTTATCAGACAACCTGGATATTTTATGCATTATATGAATACTGTCTCCAGTAGCAATATCATGGGTGCACCATCTAGTGAGTCCTGGGGTAAGGGAGAAGAGAGATGCAAACTGCCCCAACAACTAATGGCAGTCTCTCTGCTGTTCTAGGGATAGTGTAGGGGAGAGGCTGACACACTCCACTAACAAATCATGATCCTTGGAAGCAAGGACATCAGGGAGGTTCACTCTCTTTCTCCACCCCATCATCCATGACCAAGAGCATGGTTACCTCTGACCTCTTGAAGTGGGGTTTGAAGTGATGGCTGTGAAAAACCCTTAAACAGTTCCTGGGAGTCTTAAGGCTACCAGTTAGGTGACCTCGCTCTTGGTCTCTTTCACCTCATACCATTGGTCTTGCAGGGCCATGGGCTTCACTGGCTTCATCACCCACACTTTTTGGCCAGTCTGAAACTGGACC
Organism: Triturus cristatus; assembly: GCF_964204655.1. Classification (NCBI taxonomy): domain Eukaryota; kingdom Metazoa; phylum Chordata; class Amphibia; order Caudata; family Salamandridae; genus Triturus; species Triturus cristatus. Next base: position 949,928,494 of record NC_140582.1, read on the forward strand.
AGAGTGGCCTTAAGGTCATACCACTTTTTCATGACCTGGCTGCCTTCTAGATTCTCTTGAGCTTTTCTTCCAAATGAGCTACATCTTGGTACGGAGTGCCAGCATGTAGCTGACCACATTCTGGGTGGCTTTCACCACACTGAGAGGTCCTCTCACATAGTGCCCGTACAGAATTTCAAAGGGGATGAAGCCACCCCCTTCTGCAGTACCTCCCTGTGGCAAGCAAAAAGAATAGCAGGAGGGCGTTCCCACTTCCGCCTCAAGGGCTCTGACAGGCCCATTATCATGCCTTTAGGGTCTTGTTGAACCTCTCAACAAACATATTAGTTTTGGGGTGGTAGGGAGAGGAGAACTTGTAAGTTACCCCACACTCCTTCCACATGGACTTCATGTATGCGGACATGAAGTTGGTACCATGGTCAGATTCCAACTACTTCAGGAAAGCCATACAGGTAAAGATCCCTCAGTGCTTTGGCCACCGTGGTCACAGTCACTGTCCTTTGAGGTATGGTCTCTGGGTAACGAGTGACATGGTCTACCAAGACCAGGATGAAATTGTTGCCAAGGGCTTTCTTGGTGTCCAGAGGCCCAACAATGTAAATGCATACCCATTCAAAGGGAGTGCCAATGACAGGGAATGTCTGGAGAGGAGCCTTGAGCTTCCCTCCTGACTTGCCACTGGTCTGGCAGGCAGGGCACGACCTGCAGAACGCATCTGAGGTCTTCCTCATCTGTAGTCAGTAAAAGTGTGTGACAAGCCTTTCAAAGGTCTTGTCCTGCCCTAGATGATCTACTAGGGGTACATCATGGGCCAGCTCCAGTAGGAAAGCCCTGTAGCACTGGGAGACAACCAACACACAGATTGCACCAGGCTCAGGAACCTTAGGCTCACTATACAGAAGACCATTCTCCCAGTAAATTTAGGTGATCACTAAAGATAAGTTGCCAGCTGCCTGGGCATTGGCCTGCCACCATGCGCCCTCAGGAGTAGGGCATTCCATCTGCGCCTCGCAGAACTCCTCACTAGTAGGACCCCCTTTCTTCTGCCAGTTTGTCAGCTCAGGTACGTTCCAGAGGGCAACAACATCCTCCCCTGTAGACTGCATGGCATCCCCCTCAGAGGCAGCCTGCTCCTGGACCGTGGGAGTTTCAGGAACAGGTTTCCCGCACCCCTTGCCCTTCCTGTTTTTGGCATGCACCTGGGCCATTCTTCCAGGTCCTCCTGATTACCCACTCAGGCGGCAATTGACCGTGTGGTCAGGCACACACACTCAAACAATCCTAACATCTCTGAGTTCAACCTAAACTCCACCTCATTCCAATGTTGTCAAATCTAGGTAATTGCCAAGTAGACAATTTACAGGTGCAGATGGACTCACAGCTACCCTCAAGGAACCTGAGTTCTCAAAACAAACCAGAGCCAATGAGAGGTGACTCACATGGTTGTCTGCTGCAGTAACCTGGTAGAATGCATTAGGAACTACCTGCTCTGAGATCACAAGTTGACATATGATAGCTGTCATGCTAGCTCCAGTGTCTTTAAGAGCCTCAACCCTCTGCCCATTAATGGTGACCCACTACCTGTAATTCCTAGTGTTACTAGGCATGTGAGTTCTCCGCACCATCTCTCCATCACCCAGAGACACTATGGTAACCTCTATGCTATCCACCACACTATCTGGGGCAATCTCATCCCCAAGCGCTACACTAACCAACCCCGATGTCTACCCACCAGTGGGGGGCTGTGCCTGCTTGGGACACTTGGCATTCCCCTTGTAATGCCCAACTTGTTGGCACTTTCCTAATTCACACCGCCCCTGATAATCCTTTACTTCACTGCCCTTCATTCATCCAACCACTGCCTTGCAAAAGGAGCCCACACAATCGAACCAGGACTGCTGGGGAAGCTTCTGGCTGTCCCTAAATGTCTACCTGTACTTCTCATTTGTAAGACCATACTTTATGACTAGGGTTTCCTTCATGGGAAGATACTTCATCCTGTCTCTTGCCAACAGGGCATCCCTCCCCTTGCTAGGGATATGCTTCCAGGGGCTAGCCTCCCCCCTCCCTCCCCCCAATCCTCCTCAGGGATCCTGTGGCTCTGCAAAGCCAACTTATATGCTTAAAACCACTTGTCTATGTTGCTCCCCACAACAAAGTCATGCACCAGACCTTTAGGAATATGGACCCTCTTGTCTCCAGAGGGCAATGTAGGATTACTGCCACCATCACTGCTGGACCCTGCCTGACCTTGAGATCTCGCTCCTTCAGACTAATGGCCTGATCTAAATCTTGTCGACAACGGTGACGGATATCCCATCCAGTGAAATATACATACCATTTTATCCTATGAGATTTATATTTAGGCGAACTGGATATCTGTCACCATTGTAATGGAGTAACCCATCCACCGAGATCTAAATCAGGCCATAAGTTTGTGAGCCAACAAGATGTTTCTCTCCTCCAAGGGTCCCTCAGCCTAAGCCTTTTTCTGTTCTGCATCCATGGCCAGTTTCTTCTCCTCTATCCTGAGTTTGACCATCTCCAGCCTGACCTGTCTTTCCTCCTTCCATCCGCCAGCTCCTTTGGGGACAGGCTTTGGTAAGGCACTCTGCTTTTTGCTCTGGCCGGGAATTCCAACCCAGGAGGCACGTCCTCCCTCTCAGCACACTGCTGCCTCTCAGGGCTGGTATCCAGATCCTCTCCTTGCCATTCCACATCATCCTCTCTTTCTGTGCCTATACCCAGTCACTGGTGGACTTCCAGCTAGGACCTCAGCGCCTTTTGGAGCTTTACATTCCTGGTGTTGGTCTTTGGTGGCACTCCCCTCTCTTTACAGAACTCCTTCAGCTGAGCCACAGTGTAGGCCTTATTTTAGCCAGGTCAAACTCCATACTTGTAGAGGTTGGTAGAGGCACAACAGTCAGTAGAATGAGAGGGAATTTAGATGAACAAAAAGGCCAATCAAAGAGAATTTTAACATGAATTGGTCTTAGATATGGGATGGTAGTGTACACAAAATCACTGTATGGCACTGCACAAACAAGTCCTAATCCTCTCCACTGATCACCAATGTAAGAAATTGGGTTGTTGGTTGATTTGGGTGTGAGCCCTGGTTAAACAGCAACCACATTCCTGGTCTGGGTGAGGCACAAACCAACCCTAAATTAACCTGTGCTCAACCTTCTAGTAGCTCGGCACACAACAGTCAGGCTTAACTTAGAGGCAATGTGTAAAGTATTAGTGCAAGACTTTGAACAGTAATAAGGTTAAAACAGCACACAAAAAGGATCCCACACCAGATTAGGAGAATAGAGTTTCCTTTAATAAATAAAACCAGACCAAAATGACAAAAATCCAATCAGTAGAACCGGAACTATGCAATTTTAATTATTTTTTGTGAAAATAGCATAAAAAAGCACAAAGCACCAACTGTGGATATCTGGTTGCACCGGAACGGGACAAAGTCACAGTTTAATGCTGACCACTATGGAGCATGGGCCGGCTACAGGGATCCAGTTATGTCCGCTGAACAAAGTCCCTTAAATCCTGGTTTGCAGAGAGTTCCAAGGATCTCCGTCAGAGATGCGATGCGCAGCTGAAGCAGTTCATCAGTTCCGAGGTGCAGCGAGGCTGCGGACCAAGGTCCTGCGTCGTCATCGAGGATCCTGTTGATGAGGGCTTGTGATGCAAAGTCTGGTGTCGAGGATGCTTCATGCAGTTGAGGCAATGCGTCGGTTCCGAGTAGCTGTGAGGCTGCGATGCAGAGTCCGGTGTCGTCATTGAGGCTACCATCAACGAGGGATGTGACGGCCTGCGCCAAGGATGTGTTGTGCTTTACAGATTTGGCACTTAAACTCACAAACAAGCAAGACTGGATCATCTTCCTTTGAATTACTTATGAGAAGATAATGTACACTTTCACGAGCCCATTGGACATTAAAGTGCATTACCAATGAGGCATGAGGAGAAACTTAATTCCAGAATACAAATATATTCCTTGGAAGTGATGTGTTTGCCTAACTCTAAAAGAATTTGGGAGAAAGACAAGTGAGAGAAGTGGAGAGTCTGAGCACGTGGTAGGACATTCGAAGATGTTAAGTGCCCACTCATACCTCTCCAATTGTCCACTGAGCTCATTAGTACAACCTGACTATAAGTTCTGTCAGATTCCATCCTAGTTGTGTTCTAGTGGGTTGGAAATAATGTCCAGTGAGTGGTCTGAGATTTCACCGATGAAACCTTGATCCTCACAGGCTCTGAACTATACCATGTCTGTAGGAAAAATGGATTGAGACATTCGTACAAGGTGGCGTCCTACACAAGATCCTTTATAATATCCTTTATATCACATAGAACCTAATCACACATCTAAAAGCTTGGATCAGAGTAAAGACTAAAAATGGCACTAAAAGTGGTTTGCTGGTATTTTGTGTGCAAATTTCAGATTAGGGCTCAACACAAAAGTACAAAATGCCTTGTGTGATACTGGCAGGAGTCTGTCTGAAGCAGAAAATGTCTCTCAGGGAGACATTTCCTGCTCATGTCTTCTTATGTGTAGACCTATGAGGGGGCCTTTGAGTTGCTGGGTGTGTGTAGCTAGAGCTGGCCAGGACAGCTTTGCATAAAGAGCTCCCTTTGCCTCAAACACGAGACATCACAAGGTGGGAGGATGGTGTGAACATTGAAGAATGACATATGGGATTATCCTATAAAGTGTTACACTGGGACTTCCAAATGTAGGCAATATAGTTTGGCATCCATAACACCCTGAAGTTCCTAAAATTAAAAAGTTACTCATTGACCAATAATTTAGAACCGTTATCTCAAAAAAAGTATATTAAAGAATAGGGTATGACATTTTTGTGCTCAAAAACAAAAACAACAGGATTTGTTTTCTAGCATACATCAATGGGTAGCAATAGTCAGCTACAATACATTAGAAACTAAATGAACAAGAAAAGTAGGTGAAAAGGTAAAACAATGCTGCCACTGATAAATAAGTAGTATACAAATGTAATATAGCAATGGTTCAATCGACCCAAAAGAACAGTAAAGTAAATAAAATGGTCAGACATACTTATTTCCAAGACAAGGATCGTTGGTTTGCTGATCACACAGGGGTCCTGTCCAGCCTCCTTCACATTCACAGGAGAAGCCTGACTGGCTCGTGGCGTGACACGAACCATGCACACAAACCCTCTTGTGGCATGGCTCACATCCTGGAATAATGCCTGCTTGGAGGGACAATCTCCTGAAGTCCTGAAGCTCAGTGTTAATGTAGAGGTTGCGGATGCAACCATGAAAGCTGGTGCCATTCTGGCCTGGAGACTGACGCAGAGCTGCAACATTATTCTTAACAGGCATGCCTGGAAGAAAAGTATGTTTCTTAGATTGAGTTTTACAAGTGAAGAGAACAGCACACGGCTTCGCTTCCAATAAGGTAGTACAACAGACTCGAGAGATAGTGCTGCTGATGAACAAGTCATGTGTTGCCACTTAATCGCTTGCTGACAGTGGCTATACGGTAGCCCAGAAGGGTCTTGTATGGCATCCTTGAACTGAAAAGGCTGGAAACAGATTAGGCACTATGGGGCATATTAACAAGGCAGCGCTATAAAGTTATCGCTGCTTTTGCGGCCGATAAACGGCGATAATTGTATCGCCTTATCAGCAAAGACACGCTATCGCGTGTTTTGCTGACTTAGCGCCCGTTTCCACCACGCCTAACTTTGCATCGCTAATGAGATGCAAAGTAGGCGTGGCTGTGAAACCAACCAGGGAAAATATCGTGAAGGCAGCTTCACGATATTAACAAGGAAGGGTAGCGATTATTTAAATCGCGTTAAGTATGCCTTAACGCAGGAATTTAACGTCTTTTAAATTCCTGACTAAGGCATACTTAACATGAGGGGTGGATTCTGTGGCTAAGACCACAGGCCCTATCATCTAGGATATCGCCGTTTTCCACCATGGAAAACGGCGATATCCACACTATCTCTGGAATTTTTATTGCCTCGGCGATGCGCGTTGTCGATAACGCGCTAACCAGGCGATAAATTCCAGAGATTGTCGAAGATAAATATGCAAGCGCTAAGCGCGCTTTGCGATATTTATCACCGCCCCTTGTTACTATGCCCCTAAAACACTTACCATGCTTAACACAAAATTATGGTGCTGACTGGGCAAACAAAAATGTAACATTTTATGGTAGTCTTTCCATGGAAAGTATATATTTATTGGAGACGGAAGTTAAAGGCAGTAATGTAGATACTCTAGAATTTTACATTTCCCAATATCATTATCATTTGAGCAGAATCCCCAGCTGTTTCTTCACCAGGTATGATGTTGGAACTGTCCCTTCATAAGCACCCACTCGGTGCTGAAGTCCCAGTGTTTTTATGCAGTGTTGTTGATGGAAATGTGCTTTTCTTTGTTCTCTAATGGAGAAAGTGTTCTCACGTTCTCAACTCATGTAGGATCTGTATCCCAAAGCATTGTGGGTTTCAGTGTCACATCCAGATGAGGGCATCTAGTCACACCTGAGGCACGAACAGAACACTTGGAGAAAAACAACTTTCAATTTGTCAGACCCATCAATTGATGGCAGGATTACTGGTGGCATGTAAATCTACAATAGACTCTTGCAAAAATCATACAAGTGTTTGGCTGAATAGGATTGTCTGTCTTTTGGTTGTTTTAAGCAGATGTTAACTTTCTATACAACCCTACTGATTATGTCATGGTGAAATTATTTTAACTTATAGCTCCCAGCTCATGCAAATAACATGTATACCAATTACTTTGCCAGCCTAAAACTGAATAATTAAAACCTAGCCACATTGTCCTTTCTGCTTCTCCTAAATGATGATGCCAGTGTTCCCATTACACCTAGGATTGCTTTTGTGCATAAACAATCCTCTAAGGCTTTTTCCTCTTTATACTTGTGCTACAGCAGACGCAGAGCAATGCAAGGCCGCGACCTGCGCTGCATTGCTTTACTCCAGATTTACCATGAACCGCAGGGCCACACAAGGTGGCCTTGTACTACTTAAATTTCAGCATAGGTTTTGCATTGCACTGTGAAGATTACAGTAAGTAATTGGGCCATATTCACCTTGTTTTTCTTTCTTGTCACAGTCCTTACTACCTGAGGATATCTCAAGCAGTAGCAGAATCTTTAAACAATGTGAGGCATCACTGTGTTAAATGGCACAATATGCAGTGTCAACAAAGCAATCAAATCAACGCAAAAAAACTGCAGGAACAATCCACCTGGTGATATAGTGCGTAGAGGTCTCATGGAAATGTCTGAAAAAGCACTGCATTAAAGTTGTGAACATTATGTAGCTATAGCATGAGTTGCAAGGCTCTGCGTTGGATCCAACAAAACCACCACTTAAGAAAAAACATAAGCAGCTGGTATGGTTAATCAATTTGAACAATTCGTCTGACAAAAAAGGAAATGGGTTCGACAGTCAGATGTACAGATGTTGTTAAAATACTGCAAAAATTTAGAATGTAAAACCGATTTCTCTGAGGCCCTAGGATGGGGTAAAGGAGCTTTATAAATACACAGCTTCAAATGAACGTGATGAAAAAAGACTGATTAAAAAGCGACTTCTCTTTTTCCGCTTGTTCACAGACCCTTAATGCTGCCTCTAAAATAGCTTTACTTGTAGGATCCTCAAAAACAAGCCAAATCATGAGGAGAAGCAGGTAGAAGTGGAGTCTAATGTGTCACGAAAGAGTCCAATACATTATTTGGATTGTACTGCCAGGAGAAATTAGAGGTCCCTATAGCTGTCACTGAAACAAAAACAAATTTTCACATACTTAGACCAGAGAGGGTTTTTGAAAACAGGATAAATGACGCTCAGGCAGGTAAACGGACAGATGAAGTAAGAAGAACAAAGAACCAATGCTTTGCGGTGCCCACACCCCTGTATAAGGTGTGGGCGAAAGCCCATGCCAGAACAATTGTAAGCAAATCCTGTGCACACGTGACAATTTTGGTAATCAGATCACAGAAAGAACAACAAAGTTCAACAAAAAATGAAGAAATGTTGTTTTAATTCAAAAGATGTTTTCATCAGCACAAAGGGCGCCAGCCGACACGTGTTTCGTCAACAGTAGAACAACTGTGACTCTTCAGGGCTGGGAAACAATATAATAATAAATCAAAAAATGCCAAAAAGCAAAGAGAAAGGGGTGACAATAAAAATCAACATAATGGTGACAAAACAAACGCAAAGAATGACATTAACAATCAAAGAGCACGGATAATTGGGTGACAGAATAATTCCAAAATTGAGATGAGGGTGACAATATGTAACAACGCACTGAACGAAAAGGGCAGATCACAAGAAAGAGGGGGTTGCAAAAAAAGGGGGGGGAGAGGAAAGCGAAAAGAATAATGTAAAAGGAAGGGTGAGGGTTCATAGATAAAGAGTAATAAGCGATATGCATGAGATGAAAAGGCATAAGAAATAAGATCATAAAGAATAACTAAAGGCCTTAAAATTGTGGTAATGCCTAATTAAATAACATTGGCAAGAAACAATGTGTAGAGGGAGCCTTGACACAAATACAAAAAGTAAGCAATGGAAGCATATTAAGCAGAAGCAAATTAGATAATGAAAAAACATTTGTAAATAAGAAAACAGCCTCAAATTGCGCAAAAACACGTAAAAATATTGAACTGAAAATTCGCAAACATTTAGAACATAAAATATCAAGACTGCAACAACTCTGAAGCAAAGGGCAGAAACGGGGTGAGGGTAACGCTGAGACTAAGTAGGATGTAACAAGCGTGCAAGGCAGTAGGAGAATGAAGGACAAGTGCATAAGACATGCAACATGCAACTATCACAAAGTGCGCGGCACTAGGTAGGAGCGGGATGGAACGGCAAGTGAAAAAACGACAAGTAGTGTCCAAGGGCAACTGAGGCTAGGAAAGCGGCAAGGTTGATTACGAAATAAACAGCAAAAGGCGGATAGTGTGTAGGAGCAGGCTAAAAAAAGAGTAAAGATGTAAAGTCAAAATCAACAGAGTAAAACAGAATGAAAACCTCTCCTCTACACATTGTTTCTTGCCAATGTTATTTAATTAGGCATTACCACAATATTAAGGCCTTTAGTTATTCTTTATGATCTCATTTCCTATGCCTTTTCATCTCATGCATATCGCTTATTACTATTGATCTATGAACCTTCACCCTTCCTTTTCCATTATTCTTTTCGCTTTCCTCTCCCCCCCCTTTTTTTGCAACCCCTTCTTTCTTGTGATCTGTCCTTTTCGTTCAGTGCGTTGTTACATATTGTCACCCTCATCTCAATTTTGGAATTATTCTGTCACCCAATTATCCGTGCTCTTTGATTGTTAATGTCATTCTTTGCGTTTATGTTTTGTCACCATTATGTTGATTTTTATTGTCACCCCTTTCTCTTTGCTTTTTGGCATTTTTTGATTTATTATTATATTGTTTCCCAGCCCTGAAGAGTCACAGTTGTTCTACTGTTGACAAAACATGTGTCGGCTGGCGCCCTTTGTACTGATGAAAACATCTTTTGAATTAAAACAACATGTCTTCATTTTTTGTTGAACTTTGTTGTTCTTTCTGTGATCTGATTACCAAAATTGTCACGTGTGCACAGGATTTGCTTACAATTTTCACATCCTGATAGTCACAGGAACTAGGGTTCGATCCATATGAAGTACCGGGGAAAAAATTAACCGAAGATCTAGGATTCACCATTTTTATGGTTGCGTCATTCCCTTTTAAAATACAAATGGATATTTTCTTCGAACACTGACCAGCATCAGCGGCAAATAAAAGACCACAAAATAAGACTCCAGGAGGAAATAACAAATTGTCCAAAGCTCACTGTGGCCACCAGCATGATAGGCCCCCATCTTTTTCTGAACCACGAACAGAAACTTACAGGAGCAATGGAAGTGTAAGTTGAACCTATTGAACAACTCTTAAGGACCATAGTCTTTCCAGATAATGTTAAAGTACAATCTAGTTCAGAACATAACCTTAACAAATGATCAATTTGCCACAATACAAAATTATAGAAGCTAATGACCAGTAAGAGGCCAGAGCTGTAAGTTGGCAGATCCGTTTTTACCACAGCACGGAAATACACCTGTCTTGGCAGCATGAGGATGTGCAAACACAAAACCTGTTCTACAAGAATGCCTACCAAATGGCAAGTGATCTAGTGACTGATAGAATTACTCTCTTGACAATTGGTATAGGTCCACTGTGTCTAAATCTCAAAACCCATGCCTGCAATGGTATTGTCTGCTGCAAAGATCGAGTTTGGTCAGGCCTCAGAGGCTGATTGCCCAATCTGTGTGCCTTTTTGCAGAAATTCC